>NC_091483.1:29113751-33913751 GCF_947461875.1 Haliaeetus albicilla | reverse complement strand
GGAAGGCAACAGAGAATTTCTGCCTTTATCAGTACAGTTTTAATCAGAGAACCGATGGTCGTCAAGGCATTGTAGAGGTTGAAGAGTTTAACCATTCTATCACAAGCTGGCTGCAAGTATACATAGGGTTTAGAAAAAAAACATGCAAAGAATGCTTCAGTGTTTTAGCTAGACGTAGGTTCTACCTTTGGAGAACAAATTAAAAAATTCCTTCTAATCTCACACCAGAGCAGAACTACTGCTCTAATTCAAATATGTTATGCAGCACTCTTGATGAACACTATTTTATGACTGTCTTAACCCATCTAAGGCTATATGGAAGACATATTTTGATGTTATTCACACAGACAGAATTCCCACACATTCACCTCTGCCTAGTGCATTTCAGGATCAATATTCCTAGAAACTGTTTAAAGAGTTGTAGTATGCAAGACTGACTAAACATTTGTACCTTTAAAATGTCTGCCTTTTGCAGCAGTTGTCATGTTACTAACTTTAGATATTCAATAAGGCTATTCTTTTTATTTTACTTCTTTCTCACTATAGTGTGTTCTATGATCACTTAGCATGTACAATACAATAGGAAGGTAATAATCTCTGCTTTTACTTCTTGACCATAATGTTGACAAAGCAGGTGTTTTTTCATTACTTTCCCAGTGAAGAAAGGACACATCATTTTCTTATGATCAAGCCACAAAAGTACACAGATCTCCTAATTTCAGTGCTCAGAAACAGCACAGCTAGGATATCAAAGTTGATACCATGTGCAGAGTCTGAGTGCCCTTTCAAAATAGCAAAAATCCCATTGATTTCAGTAAAAGCAGGGATGAGTCTTCAAGCACTATAACCCATCCTCTACATTCCTCAGTTTTAAATTTTGCTCTATGGGTGGGTATACTGGGGCAGGGCTGTGTGTGTTTCACTTCTGTATGGCACTGTGTTTGTTCATATTGTAGAAAAAACTTAGATGCTGCTAACACAATTGGTTTGAATGTTTCCATATTTCTCCTTTTTTCCCAAAGGTCTCAAATCCAGAAACATTAATGAATTAGTCAAAGACCTTGTCAAAGAGCACTTTAAAGCATTTCAAGGTGAAATGCAAGAGAGCATGGCTCAAATTTTCAAGGCTGTGTCTAGTTTGTCAGATGATCTTGAAAATACAAAAGAATTAGTCAAGCGTCTGAATGAAACCCAACAAAAATTTGCTCAGGAGAAAGACAGTGGGCCAACAAAGCTTGACATTCTGGAGCTAAAGAGTCATATGGTGCAGATGAAAGAGGAAATGACCCTCACTTGTGACAAGCCTATGAAAGCTTTACAAGAAAAGCAGAAATCCTTGGAAGATAACTTGGAGCATCAACAATCAAGAAGTGTCATTTATTATGAATCTTTAAATAGGAGTCTTACTGAAATGAAAGGTGCTCATGAACAGCTATTATTAGCTGAACTGTCTTCAAGCCAAAACATCCCTTCAGCAGATAAAGTCACGGAGTACAATGTTACAGAGTACATGTTCACATTGCATGAGAAAGTAAAGAAACAAGGCATGATGGTGCTGCAGATCTATGATGACCTAAGGGTCCAAGATAGCAAGATCAGCAATCTCAGTGTTGCACTGGAAATTCAGAGGCAGTCTGTTCTGGGGGTCTGTGATAACATGTTGTCAGAGAGCAGAAGGGATTTCCAAACACAGCTGGCAGCAGCTCAAGAGAATGTGCTTGTCCTAAACAAAAGTCTCTCTGACCTGGTTCTTCCATTGGACAATAAGATGGACAAAATGAATGAGCAAATTAATGATTTGTGCTATGATATGGAGATCCTTCAACCCTTGATTGAACAAGGGGTTCCTTTTAGTCTGACTTCAGAGTATGAGCAACAAATCAAAACTGAAGAAATCAGTGAGAAGCTTGAAAACCTCACTACTGTCATTAACAGAATGAGTTCTGCAATTAAGGAGCTTTCCAAAACTCAAGAAGGACTTGAAAATGAATCTCAAGCTTATCAGGAACTGTTTGAGAGTCGTGTTAATGAGTGCTCCATGGAACTAGAAGATGGGTTAAACAAGACCATGACAGTAATAAACAGTGCTATCGATTCTATTCAAGATAACTATGTACTGAAAGATATGCTACGTGTTCTAAGAAATGAGACTGATGTCTGCTGTGGCAGAGCTGAGAAACTGGTCAGCCTCCTGGCTTTCATTCCCCAATTCCAACAGTTGAATGAATCCCTCCAGACACTGCTCCTTGGTAAGAAGTATGAGTTCACTTCACAAGTAGTGCCACCCCTTTCTGATCTTCCATACGAGGAGTCTGACAAAAGTATCCTCCACAATTTCAGAAGAGTTTTCTATATTTTAAATGATACATTCTCAAAAGTGGACAATCAACAACAAGATATCAGCCACCTGAAAGAAAAACTATTTGACTCTGTGGAGGAATCAAGGGACCATGAGGTTCGCCTTCTGAATGTGGAGTCAAAAATTTCCAAGTTTTTGGCAAACAACTGTGTCCCACTGAAAAAAACCAAAGCTGCCTCGACAGAGAAAGAACTAGTGGTCTCACTTCAGCTCCAGACGCTGAGTTCCAGGATCAAGGCCCTGGAAGCCAAGTCGATCCACTTCTCAAACACCATTCCATTCCTGAACAAGACTGCTCATGAGGCCTGGGGGCTGTGTCAGGATACAAACAACAGCATCCAAAAAGTGAATGCGAGTATACCTCTGCTAATGAAACCTGCTCAGCCAGATATCCACCTGCTGCAGAGAGGCCTCAAAGAGCTCATTGAATCTGTGCTTGAAATAAAAGCAGGAACCATCTTGACAAATTTAACCCAGCGTGTTGATGTATCGGTGGCAAATGCAATGAACAACATCACCAAACTTCAGAAGCAGGTGAAACCGGTTATAAAGAAACCAGCCCCAGCAAAAAAAGGAGCAGCAAATGTAACCATGGGCCTGGCAAGCCGAAGTCAGAGAAACACAGATAATACTATAGAACCAGGTAATACATTTTACTCTACTAAAAATGAAGGTCTTTGTAATAAAGGCTTATGTAACCATTGTGATGAACTGAGGTGGCAGACCTTGACTGAGGTTGCATAAAAAGCCCATAGACTGCAATAAAGAGTGTTTCAGAGAAACTTGAGGTTACTCTGGTCTCTTGCTTACAAGAGAATTTATTTTTCTTATGAGGATACTCTGCACTAAGGCATCTAGGAGCTTTTTCCTTAATAAATTCACATATGATCAATTTAAGATACATATGTATGCACACATACTCAACTGAGAACCTGACCTTTCAAATGTAACTGACAATTTAGACAGAATCTAAACTACAAGAATTTTGTGCCTGCATCTCAATTAGCAATTTCATTAAAAAAACCATGCAAGCTGGGAGAGAAATCTGGAGTTGCATCAGTACTTTGGAGTGTCAGCGGGGATGAAAAGTATCAAAAACCTGAAGCAAGTGAATACACCAAATGACTGTAATGAGGATTTTGCCACCTCCTTCAGTACTTCATTGAGATTATTAGTGCAGTTACAATTACAATAGTGTGTTCTTGCAGAATCAGGAGACCAGCCAATAAAGTAGGTTTGTCTTGAATCCATCTGGAGAACAGAGCAGCTAAGTAGGAGCTGCCATTCTTATAAAGGACATTTTGAGTGTGATTTGCTTCTGAACTTAAATTCAAATGTCATCATGTGAAATAAATTCATATGGATGAATCCACAGAAGTACAAACTCTGAGTTATGACTTTTGGAATCAGACTTGAGTGAAAATCAATAGCACAAGATAATGTTTTATGGAAATATAATTTCTGGGAAAAGACAGAAAATAAAGAGTGGTTAAGTGACTAGAAGCCACTAGAGGACTCAAATTCACATTAAAATAAGTGAGACAGATTCCTAACTGACAGAGAGATCTCCAGATACTTTTGAAGACCCAGACCAAAATCTGTTCTGTAAAGCATTCTTAAACTTATGAACATTTCTGAAATTATATTTGGTCCCTATTGTAAGCAGATGTAGGGGTAGTAAGAGCTACCAATCTTGTTCGTGTGCTAAGACCATGGGCAATGTCCTTTCCTCTCTCCCTCTCTGTGCCTCTTCCCTCTCTTTCCCCCCTCCCTCCTTCATCTCCTCCTGTCTTAGGTACTGCACTTTTCAATAATCAATGGAAGGATTCTTTTTAAAGCCCCAGTCCTATGAGTAGCTTCGCTTCTGCTGAAAGCCATCCAAACTGAAAGATTTCAGTCCTTGGTTATCTTTTCAGTTACAGAGGACACACAGCTATTCAAACAGGCAGTCACAATTAAAAATGCACCAAGATTTGCCAAATTCTTACTACCAAGTAGATTGAATATTTTTATATTAAAAACGACATTTTTTTCTCAGTCATTTCTGTTTTCTGCCCGTTCCTGCCACTGCACAGGGTGGAAGTTCAAAACCCTCATTCACAATTAAAATTAAGGGAAAATGAGCTATGATGCCTTTGATCCTTCCTGAGTCTTCTACTTTGTTGGAAAATGTCACCAGTGCTACATGCCTGGAGCACAGGAAGCTGCCATCTGCTCTGTTTTTTACTTCACGTTAATGAATTTGTGTCTTTCCTATTTATTATTTGTCTCATGGTGAATTTTAAAGCTTGCTTGATAACATTCGATATATGCTCACTCTCACAGAAAGTGCAGGTCTTTGCAGATGTTGAAAAGCCCTATTTTTATGCAAGGTTTCTACATAGCAATGTTTATGCAGACTTTTCCATCAGTAATGAGCTTTTGCACTTGATGTTTCATGCCTAGCAGTCATACATTACATTTCTGTAAGTTAAAGAAGTAAGACTATTATCCTAATTAACAATTACCAATCTTCTACCTGGGTTGATTTTACTTCTCCAGGAAAGCTTTTTTTCTCAAGTTCCAGGGGACCATCCAGAGATATGTGCTGACTCTGCTAAAGTTTCTAGAAGAAACGCTAAGGCATAATTGGCTAATTATAAAATGTATTTGACATTAGATGGTATTTTTCAATTAAAAAATATTAGAATAAAATTCTAGAAAGAGGTGAATGACAATTGTCATTGATTCCAATACATTCAACATTTGATCCTCCTCTAACAGATTGAGATTTTCATTGGCTGTAATGTGTTCAGGATTTGGCCCTGAGGTAATACTTTCCTCAGTAGTTATTTGAAATCAAGGGGAAACAATGTGAATTTGCATTGCATATGCAGGGACATACAGGTTTGGAGACTTCCCATGAACAAAAGAAAAGGTTTATGTCAGTTAGAGGCTGCAATATGTGTATGAGGGACAAAAAAACCCTCTAACGCTTTACCTGATACTAACTGTAATGGCAACCTGGTGGGAATAAAAAAGTGATGGTCTTAGGACAGCTTCAAGTATCTAACATAGGGGAGATGATAGCCTTTAAAGAAAAAAATATACAGTAAACTCTTTATTAGTCTTCGTTATGGATTATGTCTGCTCCTACCTTCCAATGTGTTGTTCTACTGCAGAAATGCATGATGCAGCATGAGGGCAGCTTAGCTCAGTTCCCATTTTTCCCATTGGCATTTAGTGCTCTATCTGTTCTCTACAGAATCTAGAGGCTGCCATGGTTTCCAAAGGTGAATGCACTCTTTTGTTGCATGTCTTGTATTAGTTGTGGTTTTGCTTTATTCAGATTATGCCATCCTCCCATCAACATGAATAACTGAGAGTGCAACTGTGTTACATTTATGTATTTAAAACAGTGCATCCATATGTGAGAGAGGTAATTTCTTTCCATTCTCATTTTCTGTGTCTTATTTCTGATTTTGTTTTCACATGATTTCCGACTCCTAACAGAAATGCAAGCTTCCATTGTCTCTTTATCATTCAAGCCTGCAGTGAAATTAACCTGTTTAAATGTTTTCCATCTTGTGTTTTAATTCTACAAGTTCAATGATTATTCTATTTCAGTTTGATGACATATACTTCAATTTTGCGTATTTACTCTTTAGACTAATGGGTAGTTGAAACTGTTCTGTGGTTTTAATTTTGTGATTCTGAAATCATCACACTGAAAGTATTAGATACCTCTGCTTAACAGAGAAGCAGAGTTTCCAGAGTCCACGTAGCTCAGATCAGTCTCGACAATCTGCTCCCACCCAAAACTGGAGAGCACAGATGAGGCACCTCTCCTCCTTGCTTTTTGCCCAAGAACACTGCGGGTGAATCTTTGTGGTTTTTTTGCACTGCAAATGCCCTACACAGCACTTATATCTGAATTCCCTGTCAGGGCCCTGACTGCACCGATAGCCTTAATTGCCCTGGGCATCCTGACCTAGTCCCGAGGCTGCATACCCTGCCCATGTGCCTGGGATCCCTGTTTCAGCTCAAGCCAAAATCCCAGGCCTTTTCAGTTATGCTGCGCTGTGACTAACACTGGTTACCATGATCAACCTGTCATGCTCTGCTTGTCACCTTTCCAGGTGAGGCACCAGCCCTGCTGTCACCCTCATTTCCTGGGTGCTGGCCCCAGCGGGGCTGCCTCTGTCCTGCTGTTCCCTGGCACTCCTCGCATCGAGGCTACTGGGGATGCTCATCGCTTTCATCACTGTCAGACTGAAAGCGCTAAGCCAGATGTGATTAATAATTGTAGGCTGACGACCAGACTAAGCCTGTGTAAACAGGGTGGTTTAGTAGATTCCCAGGCTCTTCCAATCTCCCAGGGCTTCCTGAGAGACAGTTACTGATAACTAAATATTGAGAAAACGTTGGTTACTTCCTGTTCAGGCATTTCCAAATTGAAACACTGGAGTCACTTCTTTCCATAAGGAGACCATTAAATTGCTAAATATTTGAGCTGCTTCTAAACAACACCCCAGTAGATACTGACAGAGCTTCATTATTTGTTTGAAGATTTGTTTGTACAGCATTGGCAGTCTATTTCCCAAAAGAGTTTCTGGCTGCTTGCCTTCCCGAAGAGTAGCAAACCTCAGCATTAACTGGCTCTCTTCACTCCTACCATATCGAGCATAAATAGCAACTGCATTCCATTTATTCTCTGCTATTAATAGCTGCAATTTAAGCCATTAATTTAATTTATAAGGTCTCCCTCTTTTACTCATCTACGCTACTAAGTTGTGAAAGACTAATTAAAAATAGGATATGTACTGTAGTAGGAAATCCTTTCCTAATCTGAACCTCTTGGCATCTTTACCCCAAGCAGACAATATGGACATATTATCTCAGGACGGCCTTCAGCAAGGAAAAAGAAAATACTGGTCAGATGGGCAGCCTCAGCCAGAAATGACAGCAAAAGCATGCTATTGTAAGATCACATGGAAGTTACATAGACATTACCTGCTCAGTGGAGATCTAGGGCATTTGCCTCTTACTCTGAAAATCCTAACTTGACTCAAATCTCTCCACAGCTTCTCCTAGTTCTAGCAAACAGAGCAGGCTCCCCAGCTGCTGTTAAGCAATGCTGCATCTGGAGGGTTAATTTATTGTAGGTAAAGCTAAGTCTGAATTTGATTTAACTCCAAGGTTAAGTTCAGACAAAGTCATGCCTCAGCAGACTGTTAAAACACTAGTCTCAATCTCATCATCATTTCCTTTTTGTGATCTTTTTCCTGTTTCTTGGATTTAATTCTTCTTTATGATAAGCAGAGGCCAATTAGCAGAGAAGCTGCCATGTTCTTGCACAAAGCTTTTGTATTTTGGGAATATGATACAGTCAGCACAATCAGCTGTTTTCCTTCCTTTTCTGCTTTCCTTTCACACTTGGTAAATATGTGGCTGCTTGGCAAATATGAGTGAAAAATAACTTCAAATAAGTGTGCAGCAAAACTATTATCTGAGAAGAAAAACATTATTTCCTCATGTCCAGTTGCCTGTGCTGTGACCCCAGTCATGACAGTCCTAAATTGCTTTATTTCAGGCATTATGGGATGGACATGATATTCTGCGAAAAGAATTACTGTTGTGTTTTTAAGTCCATATGCCCCATCAGTGTGAATTCAAGTGGCACTGGACAAAGTGCTTTAGCATTCTGCTCGCTGAACTAAAATTTCTCATGGACATAGTTTGCCTTATTGCAGCAGTCTGTGAAATGGCTGAGTGAGAATCTGAAGATCACTATGGGCCAAAAAGTAGATCCTCTCATAAAAGGCTTTTTCAGCTCCCACCTACCAATCTCGATTTACCATCACAGGACTGTGTGGAGTTCCCTTTCCAGAGTGTACCCTTTCCCAGAGAGTAAAGGTTCATTTTCTAAAACATCTGACTTTTATTTGACCAAAGCAAGAGAGAGGAAAAATGTATGGCTTTGTGTTCAGAATTTTGCATAGCAATATTTATTTTCTAATGTGATCTGAATGTTCTTCCCCTCAAACTGCTATGACAACACATTGTACAATTACACTCAGTAGTTACTGTCTCATAGCTCAGCAGCACTGGACTGACAGATTTATCCGTATTGGCTGGGCATGACCTGGCCAGCTCATACATAGTCATGAAGAGAGGCAAGAACATCCTTGGTGAGGGTGCTCTGCAAACCCACCCATTTGATATAATTTGTGTTGCTTGAAATACAAAACTTCTACAACAGTCTCAGTAGATATCCTGGAATTGAGTTATTTATGGGCAAGAACAAGTACTGGAAGTCGTTTGGACAGCATTTAAGATCTTTCACCACCAGTAGCCAGACTCTCCTGCAATGGTTGTGACACGTCTGGTTGAGTAATGTCATAGACAGGACAGTCCAACCTGTACATCAGCAGTACAAAATCTGTATTTTGGTACACCCAAGGATAAGCTGGCTCTGTCCAAAAAGAGCAGCCTTCTGTGCCTGCGCTAGTGAGACCAAACTGAAGCACAGATTTGCCTGAACCAGCAGGAAAATAACTATTTCTTTTGTCTCACCAGAAGAAGGAAATAAAATTGCATATGTCAGTACTGTCTCTTCAAAGTTTTGCTGTTTGTTTCTGAAGGACTCCTGTAGTATGGTCAGCTCCAAGCCTCTCAGCACATTCCCATTCGTAGTAAAGACTAATTAGCTGATCCAACAGGTTTCTTTAGTCATGTGATTGCAGACAACATGAACTCAGCATTTATAGGTTATTCTGAATACCTTGGAGGCTAGCTGAGGGTGTGCTGTGTTCAGGCAAAGAGGGAGGTTAGACTAGCAATGGGTCCGAACAGCCTGGACAGGATCTGAAGCTGGCCTTCACACAGAACCCCTGCAGAAATTCCACCAGCTTTATGAATTGACCAAGAGGCTTTCCAAGATACTGAAAACTTGGGAAGTGTCACTGTAATGACATTGCAACTGATGTTGTTGGGTTTCCTCCTTCTCTATCACAGGGCAGTATTCAGCTTGTGTCAGTTCCCCATGCCACAATGGAGGAACCTGTATCAATGACAGACAGAGTTTTATTTGTGCTTGTCGCCACCCCTTTGGAGGAGTCAACTGCAGCACGAAGTTGGTGAACGACAATTCTCTGAGTGTCGGCAAGTAAAGAATTTAGTAGTGCAATATGCTAGCGGTACGGTCCTCTGCCCCAGGGCCTAATTAGAGAGCATTTGCTGGTCAAAGGTCTCACATTTCACTTTAATGAGTGCCAACTCAAGAAGTAGTGTCCTGTGTTTTGGTGCTGAAGACATCAATCCCTGTGGGTGACTCATGATCTCTTTCTTTAATATGACCAGAAGATGGGATTAAATTGGGCTGGGATCAGCCATAATAGCTGGAAAGCTCCCTGCTGAATTGCACAGAGTGGGAGGATATGCAGTAGATGTATCTGAACATGATATCATAGAATATGAAGGGGGAGGTAAATTCACATCACTGGGGAATATCAGCTTCAGCACGGCCATAAATGCTCTGTAAATACCAGCAGCTACCATGATGTGTGGGACTCTGGCCTCAAGGAGTCATTTTAGGCGTGCCTCTGATTTTCATCAGCAAAGATGCAGCCCTTGAAAGATATTTCAAAAAAGAAAAGTGGAAACTGTGCTATTCAGTCCAGTAAACAAATAAATAATTTACATCCAGGCCACATGGAATGTGAATTTTATGCAGCTTTCAGCAGCCATTTGGCTGATTCTCAGTCATGACAGCATATGAATAGCGAATAAAATAATTTGTACAGTGGCAGGGAATCATAGTGTGCAGGCTCAACTTGAAGGGAAAAAACATATACTTTTTTTCCCTCATTTAACATCAGGAGTGCTAAACCTCTTCAGTGTTTGTCTAAGATTTGTGGAGAAAATTCTTGGCTTCAGCACACACAGATGAACAATGAAAGAGATCCAGGGGTGGGAAAAACTTCGTGGGGAGGGGGGGAGTGCGGGGAGAAAGAAAAATAGCAGTTCCCTTAATGATAACATAGTATAGACAAACATAAAGTTCCCTTGCTGTTTCTAAAATTATTCTTTTGTGGATACACCTAGCACTAATTGTGAAGAAAATGACTTTTTGTACAATACAGAAAAGCTCTGTGTTTATGCAGAAATACTATGTTTCAGTTGCTCAAGCTACTGGATGATGTGACTTCAGAAAAGCTGCTTTTGATCTTCTGGCTGGTCCCAGTTGCCTTTCTACAATGTAACATTACTTGAAATTGTTCTTTGTTCCTTTCCAGATTTTTCAAAAGGATCATACAGATATGCACCTATGGTGGCTTTTTTTGCCTCTCATACGTATGGAATGATGACTCCCGGACCCATCAGGTTTAACAATCTGGATGTCAACTACGGAGCTTCATTTGCCCCAGCAACCGGGAAGTTCCATGTTCCATATCTGGGGGTCTATGTTTTTGAATATACCATTGAATCATCTAGTCCACGTGCCTCTGGCTATCTGGTCATTGATGGAATAGACAAACTCACTTTTCAGGCTGAAAATATTAATAGTAACAAGTACACTGACAGAGTAATTACTGGGAATGCTTTATTAGAGTTAAATTATGGTCAAGAAGTTTGGCTCAGGCTGACAACTGGCTCTATACCAGCCAAGTATCCACCAGTAACTACGTTTAGTGGTTACTTGTTATATCGTACCTAAGTCAGTCCTAATTGTAAACAGTTGCCATCAAGTGAAGCAACCTGCATGGGAATTTACCTTTGCCTTTAAATAGTTTGTTTCTTTAACAGCAGTAAGTTTCTCAAAGTAACCAGTGTGATGGTGTTTTAAGTACTGATTCTCCATGAAGTTGCTTGGTTGTAGCCATGTGTGCATTTACAAGGAGAGTCCACAGGTTGGAGATGGGGGAAAAATAAGCATCTTCCTCATATATATAAGCATGACTGAGAAGCACAAATCTAATTATGTTCTACATTTACATTGCATAAACGTACTTACACAAGGTTGCTGAGAATCAGTTCTCAAGACAAATCAAAGCTGGTTTTGATTATTTCTTTACAACCTGAGTGCATACCAAGGGTGATGGATAGATTTTGATGACTCAGATGCTGGGTTACTACTTAGCTCATTGTATCAAGTCATAATCATGTATATATTCTGTTTGGAAAAAATATATTTCTTTTTCATTTTGCCTGACATCATTCACCACATATCTTGATATGTCAGCGTTTAATTGATTCATGTTTTTTTTAATGTAACCAGCATGACAACAAACTGGTTTTTACCTAGCAGAAAAAAACCCAAGAGGGGATACTGAAAAGCTGCACATAGATACATTCAGATTAGAAATAAGGTGCTAATTTTTAGCAGTGAATATAATTAGTCATGGGAAAAACATTATAATGGATTTGGTGGAGTGTCTCTGTTGCTTGAAGCATTTAAACCACAGCTGGATTTTTCTTAGGTGATATGTTTTTGACCAAACATGGTTATATTGGATTCACACAGATTTTAACATGTAAACTTTGGCCTACAAAGTACACAAGGTTAAATGAGATAATCATACTTTCTAAGTTTGAGCTCTATAATTCTATGAGTTTGTTTGTTTCTGCATTATATTCACTAACTACTAAGGCAAAATGAAATGAACTTTAGTCTGCATAAACCAGAATGTGATTTCCAAGCACCAAACCAATAAAAAAAAAATTTTTAGTTCATGCTATGACTCCCTGAATAAATAAATCCTCAGGTTCACCTCCTTATCAGTTGCAAAGTCCTGGGTTGCTGCAGTTTCTTGATAGCCCATTGACTGGTGTGACTGGCCAGGTTTGCTTCTGGTTACTGCCTTTGTTAATGCTAATTGATCAGGTTTTATGTCTCTGTGTTTGTCTCCCTCCCTTTCCTTATCCTCTGAGCTGAGAAAAATAAATTTTCTCACACTCCACATGTCCTTACCAATTAGTGCCACCAGCCAGGTTTGTTCTCATCACTACCTCCCTTACTATGTGTCAGGCAGGTGTGTCTCTGCTTGTTCTTGTTTATGGCTCCTTAGACCAGCTACCCTTAAAGGAGCAGATGCTCTCCTTCCATGGCCCTTACAGTCAGTTATTGTTAATTGTTGTGCTCCAGTGATCTATGGCAATTTATGCCCAGAATGTTTTGAAGTTCCTTGAATTATTTTGTTTTCCACTGTCAGGAACTTTTATTGAAAACACATGAGAATCTTCATCTCTCTAGTTAATGTACCTTACCAGGTCTTAAGGTGAATGTCCATGACATGACTGAATTGCCCTGTGCTGTATATGTCAGATAAGATAACCCACAGCACCTTTCCTCAGGTGTATAAAACTACACTTTGTTGTTCAAAACTGAAATGTGCAATCTCCACCAGGAGCATTGGTACCGAAGCGTGTCTGTGGGCGTGTGCCTGTGTGCACTGGTTACCTGAACTATAGAAGTATGCTGCACTGAAAGGCCTTCTCCCAGCTTCAGGGAGGGGGTAATCCTACCATGGCTTGTGGTTAAGGACAGCAACTGAGAATTGATGAAAGCTTTCAATCCAAGCTCATTTTCTGAGGCCCTAAATCCACTAATTAATTGTTAAGAGATTTTGCAGCACACAAATAGTTATTAAAATATCCTGTTTCCTTGAAGGATCTGAAAAAAACAGAGCCACTACTCTAAGGGTCAATTGCAAATCTTGTTAACAGCTTGGGATGTTTTACTGTTGCTTGTATTTTTGTTTTTGTTTTTTGTTTTTTTTTTGTTTTTTTTGTTTTTTTTTTTAGGCCAGAAATCCTTTCTTCTTTGTACCTGATGGATTCTTATTGTACCACGAACCCTGAATGAGTGTGCTACAGACCTTTCTCCTGTTGCATACCATATTTTTCTATAAACACTCAAAATCTTTGATACGGCGCTAACTCAGCCTACCGTATCATTGAATTTTATCAAATGTAATGACCACAGGCCCCAATCCCTGCTTGTATGATTTTTTCATTTTAATGTGTTTAGCCCTCTTTATTCCTGCTGTGGCTATGGCTAAATGGCGTGAAAATTACTCTGCAGATGAAATTCAAATGACCCACTAGAGACTGCATCTCTGTTTTAATGTGACTTTCTTCGCCCGTGCTGCCCTTGCCACTAAATTCTTCAAGCTGGTTCTTCATCTTCACAGGTGCTATTTTCCCCCAGCAGCCAGATACTTTCTATGTCATGGTACTGGTTTTCTTTCCTCTTTTCTTTTCTCCTTTTTTTCTTACAAAACTCTGAATTCATTTGGGTTGAGTAAGAATTCTGATTAAAACCACATCTGTAGGAATACCACATAGAAAAATAATTTCCCTAATAGAAAATAGTACTGAAGCTTATTCTTATTGTACTATTTAAAACACGGAAGAAATATTTTTAAAATATAATAAATGTACACTCCCCTTTTTATACTGTGCAATAATCCAATAAAATCTTTCTGCTGATGTATTAACACTAAGTATACTTGGCTTTGTCTATTGTTGAAAACTAAAATGCAGATTTTTCACTGTGAAGATAGGTTTGCATTGGCCACTTAGGCTCATTTGTGGGCTTGCGACTATGTACCTGGGCTGCCTGGACTAATGAAGCAAACAATATTGAAAAATAACTGAGGATCAATAAAATCAGTCAGCTTACCTATTATGCAGAATAGACAGCAATCAGTCCAAACTCCCAGGAGAACTTTTTAGGCATCAGCCAGGAAAGGTGGTTCCCGAGGCACCTTGTTACTTCTCTGCTTTCATTTTCACACTCTGATTTGCATTCCCTAATGACAGCAGGCAGCAAATCTGAATGTTCATCTCTACCCACAGCCCTTGTGAGGGACCACAAAGCCATCCTGAGCCTTTGTACTTCAGAGTGAGTGTTCTCTTTATTTGGGTAACTCAATAACCATGGCAACATTTTGTATGGTTTGGCTTTGACAAGCCCGTCCAATTTACTCTGGAGCTTGCATTATCATTTCCTCACCTACACCAAGCAAGTTACCACTGAATGCATTCCCCAGCCCCTCACATACTTAGCATTCATGCTGAGATCAGCAGTTTATTTTCCTCACACACCTTTTCTAGCTGAATAGCCAGCACAACCCTGCTTCGCTCCAGCTCATGCCAAAATTCCCTGCTAACACATGCCTGCCTGACTTGTGGGTATTGCTGTCTGTCTGTACATCTAGGATATTCTTGTTCAATTTTATTTATTTATTTATTTATTTATTTTTCTGAGAGAATAACATCTACATTGGCAGCAAATGGGAAGAAAGCCATTATTTCTGAATTCAGGCATTGACCTGAAAGCATCTATTAGAAGCAGCACTGCAGCTAAACCCCACCAAAATCAGTGGGTATCTGATGATTAAGTACTTTTCACAGTGGGATAACAAGTACATTGAGACAGTTCCAAACCTGAATCTTCCTAACAGCTAAATTCAGGCAAGCAAGCAGAAGACTGCAAAACAATACAAAACAAAATAAGACACCCCCCCCCCCCCCCCCGCCTTTTGACATTCCAAAACCCAAAAATGTGTACTGTGGCTTTTCACACCTTCCAGTGGTGGCTGCTACTTGGGTGCAGGAACTATTGCCTAGCAGCTTCATGGATTTCATTAACCCCTTCAGGCCATGAGATGTATCACAGAGTTAGCAAGACCTCCATTTTTTCATCCAGTTTTAATTTGCTTCTTTCTACGCTCAGCTGACTGCTAGAAAGCCTGAGCCCCGTATTCCTGTCACCAAGCTGGAGTGTTATCAAACGCAGAAGATGGGAATCTTCTTTAATTATTGCAGAGGAAGCTTTTGTAATTACTAAATCTTCCGGGTGTAATCATGTTTTCAACAGAGTTCTATAAGAAGTACAAGTATTTATCACCACTTTGTATTTAAAATATACAGTAGAAGTCCCATTGTAGTACTTTTCTCTTTGCAAAGCTGCCATCCTCCCTTTTTGTATGATAGCAGTGATGGCAGGACAGTTGTCAAGAGCGAGATATAATGAAACACCGTCTTTAGATGGGAGTCCAGTTAAGAGTGCTTGGTAAGAAAACTTTATTGGCAAGCTGCTTCCTAGCTGAAGTTGCTATAGATATGTTACAACCAACACACTGGCTCGTAATGAACTTCCTTGCCCTGCTTCCCCACCCTCAGAAATCTGTGGTGGCTGCTAGCTGAAAACAGTCTTCTGCATTCACATATTACATGTAAACAAACTGAAGTGTTTCTGAAAATATTTATTGTGGTGGTTGCTGTTGAAGATTCTTATCTTAGAAAATGCAAGTTGCAAACAAAACAGACCATGGTTGTTTACAAACAGCATACAAGTACTTCCAGAAAGCTTGCTATTCGGATCTGCAGGAGTTGGGAGATACTGTACAAATGAACTGAAGTGCCCAGAAGTTCTTTATAAATACCAAAAGCCTTTTGAAAGCTCTTTGAAGCCATTACTGGAAACCAGTATATCTCACATCCACACAGATTTAGTGTGATGAAGGCTTGTATGTCTCAAATGAAATCACACATTTGACACTAAACCTCTGCTAGAGCATCCTTCCTTCTTATCTAATGGCAGAGTCAGGAATGGTGTCAATTAAAAAAAAATTACCAAGATGATAGACATGTTTAGACACAGAATTATCCTCAGCTCTGAGTCCTCTGACTCCTCTGCAAATTGCCTTGGAAGGGAACAAAAAAAAAAAATGTTCAGCCATCCATTGCTAGGCTACTTATTGCTACTTACTGAAGTGAAAAAATACACGTGAGAAAATTGTTTACGATTACTTCCTGACAAAGAAAGTGCCATTACCAGCTTATACAAGCAAGAGACAATTTTCAGGCTCAGTGTTAAAACACATTCTAGAAGAACATAGTAGACTCAAGTATGTTTTTTGTCAATAATTTCTAGGGTCTAAGTTGATCACTCTGTTACCTTGGCCCCAACACGTGGGCATTACTACAGCTTGTTCATAGGTACACACTATCATAATATGTTTAATTCTGGAAAAGCAGGAACTATGCTTACAGGAAAAGGAGACACATCTCACTAAAAGTTAAAAAGTAGCAAAGGAAACTGTGGAATGCCATCAGCAATGCATTAAATACAGCCTAACTTAGCCAAAAAGTGCTAAAAGTCATCCTTTTACACATTGAATTTTTTGTGTGAGCTAAACAGAAATATGATGAGAGCTATGAGGAACTCCTAGCTTCTAGAGCAGAAGATACAGATCTAGGTCTGCCCTTCAATTTGTCTGTGGGCTTGTCTTGTTTGCATAGGATTGGACTTTGACTTAACTAGTACATATGGCCATTTTCCCCAAAGGAAGTTCAGATGCTTAAATAATTGTGAAGGCAAGGCACAGATGCATAAGCCAGGGAAATAAGAGGCCCTGTTTGTACCTATTACCATTTTACTTGTTTAATGTACCTCACAAACAACTACATATTAAACAGTCTGCAAGTTGTTTTTTATACAGCAAACATCTGCAAAATTAGAAAATTGAAAGCTTTAAAGAAAATGCATAAGTAACACTACATATGCCTTCCTAAATAAGGATGAAGAGAAAAATAAATTAAAGCTAAGATATTTTAATATACTTGATGAATAAGGGAGAGTGTTCATCGACAAATAGGATACCCAGCTGAGAGGGGCTGTATGAAGGGTGAGCTTTTATAGCAATCTGCCCTACAGCATAGAAAGGCTTAATTTTGAATTATTTCAGAATAGAAACTAACTTTCCTCATGGAGTTGTTGTCTAGGAAACCAATTTCCATGTTTCACTGTGTGAAGTAGATTTTCCTGTGGGACTTCACCTCTGTGGTGTGATGTGAAGCTTATTTGGTGGGTGTGTGATATTACCACACAAGTACAAAGCCTCACTACAAATTTCAGTGGAAGCTGAGAGCTTGAACGACTGGTCTTGCGAAGAGCCTTCAGGTTTTCGCAGCACCCATGTGTGCTCGCTGTGAGTGAGCTGAACCACAGCCCTGCCTTTTCTCAGACTTTCCTTTCTCCTACCCTGCATTTCTTTCTACTTCCCTGCTGGTTTTGAGAATGACCAGACTGTGGTGACTCACAATTGTTTATGATGCAATATCCTTGCACCAGATGACTTCTGAGCCATAAAATAAGCTCAAATCTATTATTATTATTATTATTATTATTATTATTTTGCTAAGTCATTATTATTATTTTACTAAATCCTACGGGCACCCCAATTACCATTGGTTTAGTTTTGTTATAGTACACTACAAAACTCCCAAAAGCTCATGTGGTAGAAAGGGTAGAGTATTCTTTCAATCTGTTTGTACACAAACACAGTATTTCATTGCTATTGTTTGTGTGTGGATCCTTTTTTTTTTTTTCTTTTTCAGGCAATAACAGGAGAAACTGGTGGGGAGAAATTACTTTTCAGCCAGGTGATAAACACTTTTGTTAGAGGAGAAATTGCACATGGCTCAGAAGCTGTCCAGTGGTCCCCTGTTTTAAAATTCATGCCACTTCATGCCATGCTTTTCATTTTTACAGATGTATATACAATCTGACCACTCATTTAATAGCTTGTTTCATACCTCTGTCTGCAGATTATACTCTCTGAAGTTATTTTCCCAATGACTGCTAATGAGAGGTATGTATGTCAAAGGCTCTGTAATGACAGAGAAAAATAATCGAGCTGTTGTAAAAATACTTGGAGATCCTTTCAGGTTAAGATATACTGCTGCTCACCCAGCAATGCTGCCCAGCAGAAGGCTGTAGCCAGCATGTAGAGCTTAATCTATTTTTTGAAACAGGATTAGAAGCAGGTTCAAAGATACGAAGCTGGAAGAGGACAGTTAAAACCAAAGAATAATTAAAAACATTGCAGGAAGAGTTAGTCAAGTGCTGATATGTGAATTTGTTGTGCAGTGTATAGGATAGACTTGTAGACCTTTTAACCACTGCTGAGAGTCAGGTGAAAAATTCTCTTCTGTACTGATCAGAAAAACTTCCTATTTACTGAAGACAGAGAATGAATGGCAAGACATATAGATCTGTAAAATTAGATTTTATTAAAGCACTTAATCACAAGTGAAGTCCTGAAGTCCACCTGAAAGCAGAAGGGAGGTACAGAACGAAGAATCACGGGACATCTGAAACTTGCCAGGAAAGCTACCGATGGGAACAGTAAAACTGAAGCTGAGTAGATCGGAATAGCGTGCTCGCTTTGTTACTGGGAAGAACATGATTAAGCTGGGGGCATCTAGGACACCTTCGGCAGTCTCAGCTCTTATTGTGAGGTCTCCAATTATTAGATCAAAACTGGGGTATGATTTACAAACAGGTATGGTAACAAGCCTATGCACTGGTGTGTATGTACAGAGCTTCCCTTGGCTTATGAGCACTGATAAAAATAAACTCACTGAGTGAAGTGTCTATCTCATGTCAAATTACCTGATATCAGCTGCATGCAATTCTGAATACGCTTTTGTAATAACTTACATGGGAAAAATTGAATCCTTACCTAACTGGGAACTGTTCAGTTGAATTTAAGCCAAGTAATATCTATTACAAAAATATTTGTTTAAGAAAATAATGAGATTACATTATGCAGTTAAAAATCCCAGGATAGACTTTAAAAATTACAGCAAACAATGCCCAAGAATTTTTCAGTATATATTGAGGGAAGCTAAAAATGGGGGTTTGGTTTTGTAGCCCTTTAGTTCTGCTAACTGTATTGAACTTGCAGGAGGGAGGAAGGCTAGTCTTCCTGAACACAGAGAGCAGTGCTTAGTGGCAGTATTAGTGTGGCAAGGTTTTTAAAATCTCAGGCTTAAGTGGTTATAGCAATGAATAAATACCGAACTGTATGTGTGTCACTCTTACTGTCTGATGGAATAGAGCTACATAGAGCAACATGTGCACAGCATGTACTTTACTGCAATGATATTAAAAAGACCAATAGGTTTGACAGAAGTAAATTAACATTTACAGCAGGCATATAAAAAGTTGAAGTATCGGAGAAGTAGAAGTGCCTGACAGCATTGACAGGTTAAGAGCCAGGTTCCTGCTCAAGGCGTTTTCCTGCTGGTCTCCTATTGTGTTTGTACCTTTCCACCTTCAGACCACTCTAAGATATGATCATGAGGCTCACAGTCTGCGACCAGTGCGACTACTATGAACAGCAATGTCTGTTTGTCATCTATGAAGAGCGTGACCAAAACTAGTGAATGCTGTTAACTTGCTCTTAAGCCACCGAGTGTTACGGTGGATCACTGATCTCAGGATGAAGTGTTGCCTATAACCAGTTACGCTGCTGTCTTTGTAAGCTGGATAGCTCTTGCTTCTCAACTATTGACTAAAATAATGATATCTGGGAGTAAAGGGACTGTCTTGGAGTAACCTTTCATCACCATCCAATTCGCTACTCTTCTTCCCACAATTATTTTCAAAAGTGCTGGCAATGACAGCTTGATTATGAAGCTGCTTCCCAGCTAACACCTTTAATGAGAAATTTTTGTTTGGGTTTTTATCTTTCCCCAGAGTGTTGACTATCCTCTGCAGAGTTACAGCACCAGCCATGTGCTCATGTGTGCTTAGAACAGCATGCTGCAAATGCTGATGTTGTTGCACCTGTCTTTCGAACCTGACAGAATTGATCACATCAGTTCACCTCTGAAGTGGTCAATACTTCTGCAGTATTTCAATCTTTCTGTAGTGAATCCCATACAGTTTCATGCTTTTAACTTGCTTTTCTTCCCTGCCAGTTCACTCCAGACAGACTGCGAAATCTCATGAGGACTCAATTTTTACATCCATGCTGCTCTGAGCTTCTACATTTCTTTGGAGCAGGCAGCACACAACATAATTTCCACTGTCATTGTTATGCTGATGATTCACTGGTTTCTTTATCAAATGCTTGGGAATTTGCTTTCAAATTCTATTACTTCCATAATGCAGGAGTGTAAAAGGAATTGCCTTGGGAACGGTATCTTTCTCTACCACCTCAGTACACCTTTGTGTTTGTTTTTAAGGGTGTGTGTTGTGTGATCTCTGATCCGTTTTGTCTTATGAACTTTACAAACACAACTGGGTTCCCATGCACCCATTTAGGGTCTGGTCTGTGATGATACTGCTTCAGCCACTCCCACAAAGCTGACTCACGTGGGCTTTAAAAAATTAAACTCTCCTGTTGGGGTAGCTTCCCTTCAAGGCTGCACCTGAATAGCTTTTCCTTCCCCACTTCCCTAGCAGATGTGCCTCTTTCTGTGACACAGGGATTGCAATTGCAATTTCCATCTCACCAGCCTGGGCTTTCCTGCCTGGCTAGGAGACACCTGGCTTGAGAGCAGTGTGAACAGGAACAATTTCTAGATGGTGGGTTTCACATGGAACCAGAAAGTGCCACAAACACTCAGAGCTGAAGATAAAGGAGAGACTTCTATGTCTTTCAGCATAAAAACTAACTTTGGTAAAGCTACACTTACTGGTAACCACAGAGACCCTAGCTCCTATCTGGTGTCATACATGGCTTTATACATTGTGATTGTGAAAAGTAATTTAAAATACATTGAATGATTCAGTTTTCATCTCCTGCTGGGATTGCTTTGATGTCCGATACTTTCTTGTTGGAGTGGGACTATTTGTCACAGCCTTTCAAACACCTAGCTTGAAACTATGTATTCCTCTGGAATCCACAGAACATTTGAAGCTAAACACTTTAAAATTCAAAGAGGCTTTGCTCAAATACATAGATACAAAAATGCTTTCACAAAATAGCAACCTTTAAAAAAAAAATCCCCTCATTTTCGCACCCTGTTGCATTACAAGACTAATTGTCCTGGCAGCTAGCAGATCTAAATTGCGTGTTTTGAAGTCAAAAAGCTTCCCTCTATCCTCCTAGGAGCTGTGAACCCAATTCCTCCACAAAACTATCCAGATTGTTGAACTACTATAATCTTTCAGACAATAGTGACATTTTGTTTTGGAAACTTGCTCTGATTTACTTGTATGTTGCCAGTTTTACACAAATTGCCAGATATTCTTGCAAATCTAAACCCCTCCAAATTAAATGTCTTTATCATGCACGTGTCCTCCCGATCCTTTTATCTGACCAAATGGAATGAGTTCGGGATTTACAGGGCCTAATTTGATAATTATTGTATTGTGCAGAGGTACAGAAGTGTGACAATTCAAGACTTAAAGACAAACCCAATGAAAACAAAAGGAAAGTATCTTGCTTTGTCTGGCCTCTCCTTCCTTTGTACCAATGCCATCTAAACCATTTTTTCCCCATTAAGATTAAAACAAGCAGCTTGATTCTTAAGGATAGCAATTATTTTTGAGTGCTCTGGTGAGTATAATTACACTGTCAAGAGTTCACTTATGTTCCTCCCGCAGCCATGTGGCTCTGTTTCAGATTTCCAGTTTCTCTCTCCTACAGGATCTGCACCCCTTAAACGGTTGTAATATTGCTACCAGTCTAATACATTTGTGCTCGTGCCATGATGAGTTGCACACCACCTGCCCACCACCATAACTTAATGCTGAGCAGATAAATATGACAGTCCATTCCGCAGAGGCTCCTGCTCTCTGCTTCCTAACAGGTGGCTGCATGGCGGGATCTGATCCTGGGAACATCACCAGAAAATGAAAGTGGGAGAGGGGGAAAAGGAGAAACTATGCTGAGAACGTACAACAACAATAAAAAACCCCACTTAAAAGCCTAGGTGTGAGATGCATCCTCATAATGATGAAAGAAAGTATGTTACTGGAGTGAGAGAAGTCACCATTAAGGGAAATGGCTCACAGGGAAAGGAAAGAAGATGTACTGTGAGCTGAAGGCTGCCGTGCTGCTGGAGGAGAGCATGCAAAACTGGAAAGCAGCAAGCAACAAAGGAAAAGCAATATTTGACAAGAGATACAGAAACAGAGGAGAAAAATATAGAAAAAAGCATGATTAAGAAAAAAGGAAATACAAAGAAAAAATTATTGTGGGCAGTGATCCATTGGCTAGCATTCGCGGGATCTGTGTGATTTGCAGAGGGCTAAACCTCAACTTCAAGTTATGGTTCAAAGTAAATTCAGGTCTTCTCAGGGAAGGGGGAATGAGTCCAGCTGGTGAGCAAGATAAAACAAAGAACAGGAGAGACACTGAGAAAGTGTTTTTGTTCTACCACTGATTTTATTACTGTGTGATTTGAGCTGTTCTTTAGCTAGGCGGTGCCATTTTAACCAGTCAGAACACCCCTTTGACCAAAATTAAGCATTTTGTATCAGGTTTACTGGTTTAATGCCATGAGGGGAAGAACTGAAAGATTTTTATGATGAGCAGAGCATATTTTCATGCATTCCTGATTTTTTAAAGCCAGATCAATTTGTCCTTGTGCTGGTCTGTAGAAGCCTATTACAAATTGCTACTGCTTGGTTCCTTTCCCACCAATATATGCTATTATAGCTTGTGTTATGTGGAGCAGGAGAGGGAGTCACAAGGTAAGTCTCAGGGGAGGTGGAGTGGAAAAAGATGGTCTTCCTTACAGGTAAAGCTTGAAAAAAGATGAAACACCATGGGGTCCATGAAGGTTGTTCTGAAAAAAGTGTCTCAACTCAAATGGGAAAACTTGATGAGAGGATCAGCCCACCGGCTCTGTTTTGTCCCCTCCAATTTGCCACTTCCAGGGAAATAATGTCCCTCTGCTTGGGAGATGTGGGGGAGACCTGTTCTTCATCAGGAAGCAAGAGCACTTCTTTGTGGTGGTTTGAAGGGGAGAGATGACATCCCCTTGAGAGCTCAGAGTTGTCTGATTGCCTCTTCCCACCTGTCCTGTAAAATGGCAACCTGTCTGAGAAACCCTGAAACCAGCAAAGGAAACATGAAGAGCCACAGAGAGCAGGTCCTGCTTCCTGATCCAAGGGGTCAGGAGAAACCCTACACAGCAGGTCTGGGAGTGCGTGGCCTGGGAAAGAGCTGATAGCTGACGTGCCTGGGGAAAGCCTGGATGCACCTTCTGTTTGTGTGGTTTGAGAGACTCCTGGAGCCACAGTCACTTGGCTATGGGTGCGCTGACTTTAATTCTTACAGAAATGGAAGGAATAGGCAGGGGACAGAAATGAGCACAAAGAACGTGTTTTGGACCATATTTTTCATTTTCCCTTTTATCCCTTTTATGGATTGTTGCTGTTGTAGTGGGACTTGCAATTTGTGGGTTAGTCTTTCCTTGTGTGCCATTCTCTCTTTGTGCTCTGACTTCATTTTGTAACTTGTGGTTTTGGCGATACTATGATTGTCAACGATATAATGAATTTTTTTCTGCTGTTCTTCCCAAAAGCTTAAGAAAGCATCAGATGGTCTGAGTCGGCACTGTTCAACTGATTTCAAAACAGGTGAAGCAAAGCTGACTTGAGGAGCTGGTATGGCAGAGGGATAGAGGGAAGAGGAATTTCCCCTAATATCACAACACAAAATTAATAGTGATAGATATGATTCTGTTTCTCATTTTTTGACCAGTGCTGTTGAATCAGAACAGATATTAGGAAAGCTTTCCATTTCACACTTGCCTGTGATATGACACTTTGTTGACAGAAAGATGATTTATTCGCTTTTCCAGCATCTCTGCACAGTTCATGCTTGTCACATGGAGAAGCCTTCCTGATTCACTGGGACTCTGTAGAAAAATGCATCTCCTTTTCTTGGTTTTTCATAAGATCAGTACATGGGTCCCTTCCAACTCAATATATTCTATGATTCTATGCCTTCCTTCAACCCCATTGTAAGTGGTATAGGATAAGCATGGGATTAAAGATTAAAACAAAGAAGTGAAAACCCATGTTTATTGATTGCCCGGTTGTGGTGAGAAAAAATCTACTCAGACTCACTGTAAAGTGCAGAGGTTGCAGCAAGGAGCATCCTGCGTAGATTTGGCTCATCACAGGCAGCACAAGCGTGGAGTCAGTATTGACTGATTTTATCAGATGAAGCAAGAGACAGAGGAAGAAGCAAAAATCAGTGTGAAATTAAGGTGAGTGTACGAATGCTTTTCCTTGAAAACAGTCGATTTAAAGCTGACAAACCAGTCCCTCCCTGTGATATGACTTGTTTCAGGAAATCACTTTCACATTTAGGGTGAGAATTCTCAGGGCTCAAAAACTGCACTGTACTTGCATAAAAATCGTGAACTTGTTTGTTTAGTTGGGATTTTATTTGCTTGATTTTCTAACTCTCAGATCTTTTTGCCTGAAAAGTCAGGGATAGAAATGTGCGTTGGATGGATTGGTGGGAAATGTCAGTTTTGAGTAAATGTTAAGTTTTCCATGTAAACCCTGGCTTTGTGAGCTGAAACTTCAAGAAATAGTCCTGTGAGACTCTTGGAATCTTAACAATATGTTTGCTTGTACTGGGTGTCAGGTTTGTGTACCATAGCTGGTAAGTTGTGGTCTACATAAACCATGTCTTGAATAGGCTTGCCCGTCCTTTTTTCCTTCTGACACAGCATTCACGACTGCCCTGTTGCTGTTTAATATGAGTGCAACAATTATCTATTATGAAATTCAGGGATATGGCAATAATAAAACATCAGAAGCATCAGTAAGTGTGCATGTGCAAATAATTCTGTGATGCTTTTATTACTGAATCTTAAGTATTCAAAGCCCAGTGCTGTATCCTGCCCAGATAACACTTTGCATTTAAATGTAACCCACAGTGACAGATGCTGAAATAAATATATGAATGGGGGGGGTGAAGGTATTAGTTTATATACAGTCATTTATCTTCTGATAGCATGAGCAAAGCTTAAGTCAGATACAGTTAAATAAACTGAAGCTTTAACAGTGCCTTTTGAACTGCTTGAATTAACAAAATCAATCCTCATAAATTAAACTATCATTGATCTATGATACAATTAAGTTCTATAATCAAAATACGCTATCAGTGCGTGCAGCATAACCACACTTGTTCCAACGCTGAGTTTTAACCACTGCTGGCTAACTGCTCCTGCCATGTTGTGTAAGGCTCCCATCTGGCATGGGAGATGCTAACATTATGATACAGTATTTCTTTTCCATTTTTCAATTTAGGCTGACATCTGCTGGTCTCCACAAATGGCAGGCAACCCTGCTGAATGCAAACCAATTTGAGGCGGCGGCTCTTTCATTTTTTCCCTTTGTCATTTTTCCAGACCTGGGAATGGCAACCAAGCTACTTAATTACAAAGGAAATTCATGCAGAATAATAACTCTCTGGAAGAAGAAAGGCAGGAACAATACCGTGTAAAAGAAAATGAGTTTGACATGATAAATTACATGTGTGCACGCCCAGTGTGCTCTGCGAGTACTCAAAGGAGCCAATACCAGCTACTATATATTGGCCAATTAGACCTACACAAAAAAGGTGTTATTTAAGGGCACCACACTGTGGGTCGTAATGAGGAGGCTGTGGATGGGAGTTCTCTCTTTTACACTCTCAATAAGGCTAAAGAGAGGGGGAGTGGCACCACGTTGCACAATCAGCACTAGACGTTTGAGCAGGCATACGGCAATGGTCACAAACTGCTTGGGACTGGAGTGGGTGAGAGGTTCCTCCAGGAGCTACCAGCACTCCAGGTGGAGAAGTGCTACATGCATTTGGCCAGAAGCAGCAATAGAAATGAGAGGCTGCTTTCCATCATAGTGATTAAATAAAACAAGAGGCATCTCCACATTCCCAGCTTGCTGTAGGTTTCTCACCTCTGACTGTGATTTTAGAAAGGTGAGTTGATTGGCGTCTTACATTGACTGCAGCACTCCATGCTCAGTCACCTAGCTTCGAGGCCATTCAAGTGTATTTCCAGTGGCCCAGCCTCCACCTGTATGGACTTTGCGTTGTATTGTCTCCTGATTGGTATTTTGGATAGGAATCCATTCACAACCAGCTGTACACCTACTGCTTTCCCACTGTGATTTGGAAATCCTGAGTAAAACCAGTCATCTCTGAATAAACTGTGAATCTGTGGAGGTACTGATAGTTGAGTTACAATGCTGATACTGGATAGGCAGCATTTACTCATTCCCCAGAGGTAGTTTGTCATGCACTTTTACGTCCAAACCATTTGCAACATTTTTGCTCTTGCCGCCTTTCATTTCCATTTGTCCCAGCTCTTTGTTTGAGACTGCTGGTGTCCCTACTTACCTCAGCAGCTGTATTTCCCATTCCAGTTGCATCACTTTGTCTTTCCCAAGATAATTCCTAAGTGGATGGAAGAGAAAAGGGACTCTTTAATTACGCAATGGCAGATACTCCTGTAATGCCAGAGTGCTTCAAATGTAGGTTACTGACACTAACTGTTGTCCCTGTCACCTACAGGCTGCCTGGCCTTCAGTAGGAGGTGCGTGAGAGTTGGAGTATTACCCTGTTCTTCCTGTGGTGGCCAGCCCTGCTTTTCAGCAGGGTGATTACACCACGTTGGCTGCCTGAGCTAACGCCCCGAGACATTTCAACATGGAAATTACTGCACAGGGCAGATGCACTTTAAATCCTGCACTACACATCCCCTGAGCTGGTTTTGGCTTTGTAGGGTGTAAAAATACTCAATGCTAGTTGTGGTCACTCATGATGCTGGCATTTCTCCTTTAGAAACTGGCTTGAAGTCTCTGCTCCCTTACTTACAGCTGTAGCTTGGGAGAGCCAAGAGACCCTCAGCCGGCGATGGAGGAGAGCCCTTCTAAAGCTGCCTCCTCCACCTTGGGGAGCTGCCATGGCTGGCAAGGTGCTGAGGTGCAGCTGCATAGCACACACAGCAAGAGAGAAAGGGCAGATAAGATCTACGTACTTTTATTGTCCTCCTCTGTTCTTCCAACTTCACATTACATCTCACAAGCACTAAGGATCCTCCAGTTGATCCTGCCCAGAAAAGCAGAAAGCTGCCCTGGTTTTGGGAGGATCAAGCAGAGAAATGTGTGCCGTTTATACATGCTGCTAGTATTTCAACCAGGAATCTGAAGTCAAGTTGGATTTTGGCACAGGTTTAATGATGGTTCCTAATTACAATTAACTGTTACTGTCTGTTAAGTGCTGACAGACGTGAAAGGAGACAGTGCCACCCTCAAGCATGGTAACAATCAAATAAATCAGCAGTTGTTGCCAATAATCTTGATCCCAGGTGCTAAGGCACAGCTGAGGTACAGATTTGGGCTTGATGAAGATCCTGTAGATAATGCTTGTTTAGCATTGATGTGATAGCAAGGAGAGTCCTCTCACATTTCTCTTGCTAAGATAATTCTGCAGCACTTACAAGAATAAAATGCAATTTCAAAAAGCGTCAACCCTTTGGATCCTGACTCTGAAAATGTATTCAGGGAGATAGACAAGCCAGCTAACAAGGTGAATCTTTTCTTTTAGTACTTCAAATCATGCCAGTTGCAAGAACTAGAAAACTACAGGACTGAAGCTGGCACAGAAGTTTGTCTTCATTTTTCTAAGATATATAATGGGGCGGGGGATTGCATTTGGGTTACAGTTTAGAGCTTTAAATCCTCTTTATAAAAAATATGTAAAAAATAGCAGCAAACCATAAAGCAGGTGCCATGGCAATACTGGTGTAAGCATCAAGAAAATCCTTAAACTACCTTAAGCCTTTAAACGACTTCTTATATTGCAGTTTGGACGGCTATGTAAGTAACTAGTGACGTTTGGTGCTTCTTCAGGTTAAAGCTCTCTGAATGCTCCTAACATCTCTGAATTACAGTTCAGATTGCTCTGTGTAGTTGCTTCCAAATGAAAATGAATGCATTTACCACTGAATTGCTGTCCTACTGCTGGTGTTCATTTCTCTCTCTCAGATTCTGCAGATGCCCTGTTTCTATCAGATGTTTAATGGTGACATTAATATACTGACAGATCCACCCAAGTATGATGCAATTTTCTAGAGCTGATGGGGAAATGTTCTCAGACCTACACTTGCAAAATGTAGCTGTTTTATAAATTTCATGATTGCTGTTCTTGAGAACTTCACCTCTCTGAGAGTGCTAATAGACAATTTTCCCTTCCATTCATTCATCTGCTTATCATAACAGATACTTTCAGCACAGATCAGTGAACTGTAAATCTGAACAGTCTCCTCAGCATTTCATACAGTAGAAGAGAAGCATCAGAGAATTTAAATTTGTAACAAAGCTAAAATAAATTACAGCACAGATATCTTGCTAAGGTGGATTTCAAATTCCAAATCTCCAATATCAGAGCCAAAACCCTCGTCAGGCTAAGGTTTTATATCTGCCTACTGCTATGCTTTGGGTAGTAGACTTAAATGGAGCAATACACTGGATGGACCTCTGAAATTCTCATTTAAATGGATTCCTGTAAATGTGGAGTGATGTTTAGTGTGTTGGGCATCCTGGTTTCAGTTAATGGTGGAGTGTAGAATTACTGTGTATGTACACAACAGAACTTCTGTGTATATACAGCAGACTAATGGTGTGCCCCAAAATTTAAGAGTTTAGCCAAAAGCCAAACCAGCTATTCCCCAGCTGTGTTGCACCTTAGATCATTAATGGAAAACTTTATTGTGGGTTTGACTTTGTTACAGTTTCAAGCCACAGAGCGTTAATACACTTAAGATAGGACTATGGTGCACGGTCTTTTACTATTAGCTGGCTCCTTTTTAGTGCTAACAACTTTGGCCATTTGATTACATGATAGCTACAGCTTTTCTTGTAAAAGTTGAGGTAAGTAATTTCACATTTATGAAAACTGTATAGTGCTGCCTAAGCATTTAGGATATGCTGTGGTAACATCTAATTTGGTGTCATTATAGGCATTCAGCTTGCATAAATGCTGCCCCCCTTGTACAATCTCTTTTAATAGTGGCATTGCTGCTAATGAACAGGGCCTGTAGATATTAATTTTCATGGACTTGGAGTGTAATCGTGCCTAGAGGATTCCAGTTGATCAGGATCTCATTTGAACTGCCAATGCAGTTTTATACTCTGGGCTCCTACAGAAATGAGTATAGACAGGAACCAGAACTGCAGCAGTTCAGCTGTGTAGGGCTTTCTTTCAGATATTCAATTGACAACAAGAATCATCTTTATTTCCTTTTAGTACTTCCTTATGAAGCCACCAATTTGTTTTGGTTTGAGCTCATTAGGTAAAAAACTCACTGGTCCTAACTGAAGATAATGATCTCTGAAGGCTTTTCAAAGAGCTGAGACAAGTATAGAGTTGGTAGCCCCTGAACTTGAAAAAAGAGAGACAGATTGAAATTGCTGGACCCAACCATCTAGATGACCTTTCAGTAAAGTCAAGTCATAGAAAACTCTCCCAACAGTTAGGAGAGAGGAAGTGAAAGCTTATATTTCTCAGTAACGTCATGAATAGAAAATGTTCCAAAGTAGTAATGTGATTTCTTGACTCTGAGTCCTCTTTTTACAGACAACATAACCCTCTGGATCAGCTTCTAACCATTTTAAAAATTTTGGTCTAATTTCTCACTGCCTTCTGCTTTTTCCCATTCATGCCAGTAGAAGAAGTTGTGAACCATTTTAGAAGAGCTCAGATGGGAACATTTCATGTCCAGTTTGTCTCTGGTGACCAGATGCTGGTGGAATTCAATGCAGAGGCAATAGGGTGCAAACCATCAGAGATTCAAATGGTGACCTGATATAGCAATCCCGGGGCAGCTGTAAAAAAGACAGAGAGCAAGATGAGGACCTCTTTGCACAGCAGAGCTCAGGGCAGCACAGGCCGAGTGAAGCTGGGCCATCTGTCAGCTGCTCCTGTGGCATCCAGCTGTGAGACAAGAGTGGGATATAAATTGGTGGGGCTGCTCAAAGTCATGCTGGGATAACTGATCACAGCCTGACTAGCTCTGAGGATTTGGGGTCTGCAGGGTGGGTGCAAATCCTCTGTAAGCCTCAGCAGTGAAGAGCTCAGGCCAAAAAAAGCTTCAGTGCTGCTGTAGAGTCTCTGCCTCTGTCCCCGTTCAGCCCCCTCAAGAATGCTTAAGCAGCAAAGCTTAAGCTTAATCGAGTTATGTGAACCAGTAAACTTTGCTGCATTTCTTGCTGCCCTACCACAATTATATGCTTCTAAAATAGTTTGCTTAAAATCAAGGTAAGGATTTATAATCCTTCTAGCATAGTGTCTCCTCTTCATCTCCTGAACTTGCTACTCTGCAACTCAGGTAGGCTCAGGACTGCTTGGCATGTACATCTGTGAGGAATGTTATGATCTGCACAGCTTTCACTTGACCTCAGGCTTCAGGAGGAACACTAGGCTTAGACCCTGAATATCTGAATTAAAGGCTTAACTTTGAAAAACACACCATCGAAGTGGTCAGAAGGTCTGTGGGGTGCACAAAGCAGGCTGTTGTGCACTTAGATCCGTGCATTAGCTTTCCATCTGTTGCCAGCAACAAAGGCTGAAAGAAAGTGCTTGTGTTGCAGGTAACAGCATGAAAAATAATCTGGGATGAGGAGTAAAGAAGCAAAACTTCTTGTTAAAAGCCCAGTTTTGCAGAAGCTAGCCTTTCTACTTCATTCCTACAGCTTCACAGTAATGAGAGAAGCAGTGAGCTTTCCCTCTCGTAGTAACTGAGCTCACCCAGTTCCTTCACTGTTGCAGTGCCTATAATCCTTTCCGTCTTTTATAAGTGGCACCTGTAACAACTATAAAGCCTTAAGAGAGGTAGGGCTTCAATTCTATAGGTATCAACGATGCTCTCGGGGGCACATATCTCTTGATCCTGGCCCTTACTAGCCTGTGCTTCCCATCTCATCATGAGCGCAGGAGGACCAGCTCATGTCCCAGGGCAATGCAGCTCCCAGGCATCTTTCTTCATGATTCACACAGAAACATTTACTTTATAGAACTGACATATTAACTCCAGTGGCCTGAAAGAATAAACGAGTAATACTGTAGGGTCATTCGCTCAACAACAAGAATGTTTTCCCAAAGATCTCTTTCTTTTAATTGAAGCCATTTGTCATTTTGAATGTGGAATGTATTCATTAGAAAGCAGCAGCTCAGAGGGGACTGGAAAGCTCAGGAGATTAGTAACAGGGTACAAAGTCTTTTGCCTCCAGGTTGCCAGTTTCAAATCTGGCCATGTCATTATTGATCAGAAGAAGTCATTACAGGCTGACAGATGTTTGGCTGCTTATATAGAAGTGACCTTGTCAGATTAGTCAAACTCTTTGTTAAGAGATACGTCCCTACTCGCACACACAAAAAAATCCTCATTAGCACCTTGTTGGTAGTCCTTGCAGTATCAGTAAGGACAGGGCAAGCTTATTTATGCATAATCAGAATGGAGGGACTTTTGAGCCATGTGAAGGTTGATTGAAACATTTTCAAAGCACCTCATGATGCGCTTTGAAATTTCCAAGTTGATTGTATGCTGCATAATTTAAAATTAATTCTTCTTAGAATATTTGCCACACTTTGATCAACTGAGATTCATTTTAAGAATCTGAGAACTGAGGTTTTGGGTTTTTTTAGAATCATCGGTATGTGTAATAACAGTAAAACAAGTTCTTAGCAAAAAAGATGCATCTGAAATAATTAAAAAAAAAAAAGAACAGAAGTACTGCATACATTTTATTCAGTAACTTTCAGAGTAAGGCCCAAAAATATTCTTAGTCCTGTGTTGTGTGTGTATTTTTCAGATTTTGCTGACTGGTACTTAGGGGAGAGAGGAATCTTACAAAATCACCATGGGCACTTTAGCTCAGCCTGCAGTAGCTCATATTTGTAGTTCAAATGAAACCCTTGCTCTGTGGACCATGATGGCCACCCGTGGTGAAAGCAGAAGTCTCCCTTCACAAGGCTCTGTTACCTCTTCGGCATCACCCTTGTCTTTTAAAATCACCCAGGGCAATCACTTGGAAGAGCATACATAGGAATTTTCAAATACAGGCTCTTAGAGGGATCCCTTTCCCATGTCCTTTTGAAGATCCTGTGAGGAAGATAATCCAGCTTGGAACTGGGCTTCCTCCACTGTCCCCCAGCTGGGGCTCAAGGGGACTTTAACCAAGTGAAGGGGAGAGCTGGGGCTCTGACACAGAAGAGAACTTCTGCACAAATAGTCTGTGTGGGAAATGCACCCCATTGCTCCTCTGAAGCAGGGGAAAGAAAGTGTCAGAAATCCAGTGGGAGCTCAATTTGCCCTAGGGAAGAAAAGGGGGGGTTTTGTGAGCTTTGCAGCCCGTGCTGCAAATTGAGTTTGAGACCAAAAAATCACTTTGGGGGGTTTCATACTTTTTACATTACCAGCAATAAATATCAAAGCTGGGTTGATAATTTTGTTGGCAGGAAAAGTGCAGGTGACATTGGTCTGTATTGCAAACAGCAGGTAAAGTGTCTCTTGGTCAGTGAGGTAGGTAGGCGAGAGTTTGTGCTGTTGTGTTTTGATTTCAGGCCTAATTCTGATTTTAGGGGAGTGAATCGGGTTTTTCCCTGAGTTAAACTTACCTCTATCCAGGGGCTTTGCACAGGGTCTTCTTTAACCCATTGTAACCTCTCTGCAAGGGTCTTATAAGGTGCTGAATGCATTAAATAATACCTTCAGGCTTGGCTGGATTGCTCTGAGAAACACCAAATTTTTGGCACACCTTGTTGTATCCTTTAAGCAACAACAGCATGTGACTTCGGCTCTTTCTGTGTCAAGAACATTTGTTGTAAAATGCCACAAGGATATGGGAAGGTGTGCCAAAGCTTCTGTGCACCTTCAGGCATTCTCAAGGTGATGAGAATATAAGGGTGCTTACATCACCAACTTAAAAATTGCAATGTAGTCTTTTCAGAGCACAGAACAGCACATGCCATTCAAGTCTTGGGCAAACAGATAAGATAACATGCTGTATTTTAGAGTTAAGGATTATGAATAGGCTCATTAAAGAAAAAAAAAAGACAAAATATATAATGGCACAACACTTCAGCCACCAAATTTGGCTGATTTGATTTTTCTTATCAGTGAGGAGCTTTAACCTGCCTGATGTACTATTTCTTTAAGGTCTAGGTAACAATGGGTCTGCAAGGAGTAATATTTCAGTATGCGTATTTTAAAACCTGGCTTGCCTTCAGGTAACATCAGCTGTAAGTAATGCACACCGAGTACTTAGGATCCCACAAATGCTTGTGTCCCGGTAACATGGAAGGCACCAGCCCAGAGCAGGCCTATGGATTTTGTAGGTGTCTGAAATGGAAAATGGACAGCTGTTTCCGTGTATTTTAATGGGGGAAAAAAAAAGGTAGAATCAACAGGCAGCTCTAAATTAGTTATTGTGGTGATGAATACTGCATTATGGACTTGCATATGTGCCTCGGGCTTTTATGGGCTTGTAATTACATTAGCAGATATTGCTTTGACCTAGACATAACTGTAGAGGTGATTTACTATGATTCTTTGGCTTGAGTTAAATAAAACCCAATGAAAAGTCTTTCAAATGCTGTATGCCAAACATATATCTGACAACATATAGAATAGAGAGTCCCTGATGACAAAAGGAACAAAGATGGCCATATAAAGCCATTTCAGGGTGGATCTGTGAATGGGAACATCGATGGTTTCATGAAGGTAATTTTACTTGTCTTTCTGTAATGGTGTAGCTAAACTGAAGTTTGCTCTACCAGTCTGTCTGGAGGCAGTGTGCCCTAATGGACTCAGGGAACTTAGCCTGTTTCAAGGCAGTGGGCCAAATTAATTTAAATCACCACTGAAGGTGTTTCAGAATAACCTGGCTAACTTTTCTAAGGGGATTCAATGCCTTCACACAGCCTAGAAAAGCTGCTTAGCTGGGATGTTGCAATGAAGTAATTGGGCAGTAGCTCTTTAAACTGTTCCAAAATAATCATGAGTGTTCATAAAGCAGATGAAAGACTCCAAGTAGCACAGCAGAGCTGTATCAGAAGGCTAAAGTAGCAAGACACATGATTTGTTTAAGACTTTCCCCTCTATTCGCATTAATTTTGTTTCTTCCTTGCATAAAAAGTGAAACAAACCCTTAAAACAAAAGGCTGAGAATTTTCCAAGGTTAAAATTAAGGGCTTTTAAAGTCTCATGAAAATATAATACTGCTGTTACAAAAGACATTTAGAAAAAGAGGATATAAGGATAAAAATTTTAAAAAGAATGATAAGGAGTTAACAAGTACAGCTTTTTTAGTACTGTTTCAGCTAGACCAAATGGACAGGCAAAGGTAGCTATATGGTAAAAGAAAACAAACAGTGGATACAAAGGATTACAATTTCAGGGGAAAAATAAGAAACCTGTAGCACAGCTTGGAAGGCACAGCTATTACAGCAAAGATAATTTTTGAAGCTACGGATGGATGCTATGCTCCAGGAGAAACTGACACACAGAAGGGAAAATTAAGCTTTGCTGACCAAATAGCCTTTCACCACCACCAAAAAAACCCCAAGCTCCAAACAAATTGGGAGAGTTTATGTAGTGGGTGGCTTCACTTGCATTTCTCATTTGCTTCCCACCAGGTTTCCTTTTCAGATCAATAAATACATGACATATCCAAACTGTAAAAGCCTAATTTTATTTTCTTGGTTATTTCTTTGTGTCACTGCAAAGCCTCCAAAGGACGAGTTGGAGAAAGACGTAAAGTCTGTGTAGCCTGAGCTACAACTCCTTGAGGCACTGCAAGAGCTGTTGGCATGACCAAGCTGGACTTTGCAGGGCAAGCAAAGGGAGAGGCAGAAGAAAGTAGTATCGTCCTGCTTGCTGCTTTAGCCAGTGCTGTTTTAGCCTGTTTCTACTCCAGCTGCTTCCAAGAGCCCGCAGCATCCCAGGGAAGATGCTCCCTTCAGCAGCTACTACTCCTTCACCTTTCCCAGGGGAAAGCCAACAAGAAAGCTTGGGCTGGATGTCTCCAGGACCTACATGGCAAAGTGCTCTTTGCACACACAAATGCTTTCTTGAACCGTGCCTGCGAGCAACTAATCGCTCTTTAATCTTATTAACCAATTTGCCTTAGCCGTATGTTGGGGTTAAAATTCCTGCTGATAAGATTAAATGCTGTCTTGGACCGGGGCCTACATAAATAATAATGCTATTTCCACAGTTGCACTCATTAGAATAAAATGTAAGAAAGGATGCTGGTATTCCTGCTGTGGGACATCAGCCAGCTGCTAATCGTTCTTGATCAGAAAGCAGGTCTCTTTTTGCCATCCTTTAGGGTTCTATATAGGGTGTGTTGATATAATTACATTTTACTCTTGCACTGAACTCAACTGTATTTATCTACAATGTTTGAGCTAGATTTTTACCTCTTAAATGCTGGATATCTGCATGTGAACTCAAGGTTGTATTAACCACAAATTTTGTCTTTAGCTTTCTTATAAGGTTGTATTTTGAATTTGAGTGGCACCTGCTATAAAATCCTTCTGAATGGCAAGGACAGTCACACCTCAGATTTAATCCCCTCATTATAAAACTGACGTCTTTTCCCCATTGTCACACCATTTGTGACTCATCGCTCCTGTCTGCTGACAAGCAATCCATTATATTAATATGTGTCTGAGAAGTACAGTGACATTGTTCTAGTAATCTTTATTTTAAAAATTCATCGGCAAACACCAGAGAAACAAAGCTGAGAAGTCTGTTATTTTACTGAAGAATCTAAGAAACAACATCTGTTAGGGAATGAACATTGAAATTGTGGCTTTAATCTTTGGAGGTGCTCTGTGCTCTGTCACCAGCTTAGGCACAAAACCCCTGAAACACAAGCTTAATTTTGGGCAGCCCTGCAATTGTCCTGGAGTGACTAAATGCTTTAGTTGCTTTAGACGTATGTTGGCCAACTGAGGAGACTTGTGGATAAAACCAGCAAGGTCTGGAAAGTCTTCCAAAGCAACTCATGTATCAAGATAAAACACTCACTCATGCAGCATTTTGAAAATAAATGTTGAAACAAAACCACCTGTTTTCTCTTGAAAAAATAAGAAACCCAAAAGAGACCAAAGGCTAACTTTCCAAGTAACAGGTGTCCTGTGTAGAATAATAAGGTGTGCCTGAAACCACTTTTGACGTAAAGTGTACAATAACATGTGTGATACGGATATATTAACATTTCCAGCACTCTTTGTCTGTTTGAATGCTTATTTTAAAATAACAAACAAACAAACAATTTCCTTGTAAATCTCTTTACTGGGGGATGGCAGAAGGGTGGAGTGGAGGAGTACTGATTGCTCCCATTTCACTAAAGGTATGCAGAGATGGCTTTGAAAAGCCTAAATGAATGGCTATAATCACAAGAGGAGTCTGGCTGACTGGGGACTGGTGCTTTGCCAAAGGAGTTATGTAGGGCATGCCTACATATATGTCAAGTGAGACTTGTCTGTGATGCCATTCCCAGTTGTGTGTGTCATGAGTTATCTTTACTGTTTCTGAGTCGTGCACTGTTAAGATAGAAATGCAAATTTCCTGATGTCTTCTGGAGGGCTGTGGAGGGAAGAAAGTGAGGAAGGAAATCAAAGAGAATATATTATTGGTGACAGCAACTATACTAAGTGAGAGATGCAAGCATGAACTGAAGATCTGGTTAATGAGAGCATGTGAGGGAAAGCAGCCCACCGTGCATGCTAAGCGTATGGCTGGGGGAGGGGGTGAGGAGAGACATTTGGGGGAAAGAACAAAATAGAGCTCGTCTGGTAATATTTCTGATACTGCAACCCTGGCCTTCCAAGCAAGCAGCACTCACTTCAGCTGGCATGGTCAGAAGCCCTCTAATCTTCTTATTCCTCTTGGTACATTCCTCCTCTAGAGTAGAGGTGCTCTCTCCCTTTCCCAAATCTCTTCAACCCTCCTGTTCTCCAATACTGACGCTAAAAAGATCAAAGCTTGGTGCCATTTTGACATTGTGAAATGAATTACTGATAACACTAAGAGACTTTCAGTCTCCAGTTCTTTATTATTGTATCTTCTAATATTTTCAGAATGAAATGTTTTCTTTATTCAAAAAAAGAGCTTCCAAGTAAAATAATTTTCTTCCCAGAATATTTCTTTCCCAGGGATTTCAAAATTACCATGTTCCATTGTAATGCATATTGACGCCAAGACAGATTTTGAATTATATGAAGCCTTTGCCAAATAATATTTTCATCCTTTTGCCAGGTCTAGTTCAGGCTTGTAGCAAGACAGCAGCAGAACAGATCTTGTATTATACATTCAGCCCTGCCAGTCTTATGCAAGACTTGTAAACAAGAGTGTGTGTCCTCATCTTGGCCTGTAACTCCATTTCCCTGCTGGTTTAGTTTATTTTTGTTACATTATTATCACAGCCCTGCTTTTTCTCTTTCCCTAGAGGCTCAAAAACCATACTGAAACAGCACAATATCACAGTACTGCTGTTCTTATGGAAGGTACTTTTGGAAATGCTTGGTACCACTGTTCTTCCAGACCTCTTAATTTATACATTTATTTAATATACATATAAGCACACCCCTCAATCCCCACCCCCAGTCATACTTTGTATTTAACTAGTATTGGCATTCTTTCATCTATGATTAAGGTGATCTTCCATGATCAATACAGTCTCTAGGTGAATATCTTACATACACAATCTTATTAGCATCTCTCCACAGAGGTCTTGCCTTTGTATTCCCTATTCTGTTGCATTTAGGACTCCTGCAAAATATTCTGAAATTGTAAAATACCCAACCAAGATTACCAAAATTATCTGCATAAGAGTTATTATCATGAGTGAGGTGGAAATCTAGATGTATAGTACATACTGACTTTTTCTGTATTGGGAATATTGCTTAAACTTTCGGTTTCTTTACTTCCAAGCAGAAACAGAAAATTTGGTGTTTGAGTGTACTGAATGTGTAACAAAGCAGGAGGGCTTAAATATTTTAGAATCAGGCCAGCAAGTGATGCCTGGACATAGGAACTTCCAAAAACACAGATGGGAGTTCTAGTGGATGCATCCATTATACCTTTGAAAATCTTTACCTTGAAGTTACCTATTAGAAACTTACTTTATCAGCACTTAAGCTTCTGTACTCAATCTTCACGGTGTGTTGAAACAAGCTGTGTCCTGTATCATGGGTAGAAAAACATCAAAATTTTAATGAATGGCTTTTATGAATGCACGCAATGTGTCCGTCTTGCTCATACTGCCATGCTATCACTGAATGTCTTGCCTGATGAGTCTGGAGTCTAGGAATGTGCTGATACGTTTCACAGCACAGTACCATCAAACAAGGCCTACAAGAAAAATTACAAGTGTCTTCAGGGGGAATAGAAAAGTAAGACTTCAAATAAAAAGTTGTATTGAATTTGGATATGTAATTATCTATGAGTAATTTTAGAAATTTAGGTGAGTGGATTTTAAATCATACTAAAAGAGACTAATACATAAATCCTTTTTAAATTTTATTTTAAAAATGTCTAGAGACACTTTGCTTTCAGATCAGATAAGAATGAGAACATGTGCCAGTGAAAGCTCTTTTTCCCCCCTCTAGTAAGGAAAGTAATTTCTGAGATTCTATTTGACAGCACTTCTGACAAAAAAAGAAGACAGGCCAGTTGAAATGAATTAGTATTTCATACAGAGAAACAATACAATCATTTTTATCAGGAGACTGTTTGAAAAATAAAAAGCATGTTGGGCAGGAAGGAATAGCTCCATAGATGATCAGGTTTTTGAAGAGCAGTCATTCTTTTGAAGTACTACAGACTTAAATGAGCCCATTTCTCTTAGTCTGATAAGAAATGAGTTTGTGCTTTGCAACATTTTTAACACATACAAACAGAGTGAAATCACTAGATGCTTTTAAAAAAAAGCTCAAGTGAAAAACTATGTAATTTTTATCCACTTGTCCAATCCCAGAAAGCACATACTTCACAAGAAGCTAACATTAAACTAACCTGAGACTTCTGGTAGGATGAAATCTGTTTCCAAGAGCATCCTGCTGCTCAGAAAAAAACCTGCAAATCTCTGACATTGAAAAAACTGCTTGAGGTTTTTCTGCTTTTCAGCGTGCCACTTGGATGGGGCTGTTGGGCTGGGTTTGTTTCTGAGCCCAGTAAGCACAAACTAAAATATGCCTCCAAGTCTAGTGGAAGACTTAGTACACATCCTTAGTGGACCTAATTACTACTTAAAGTTCCTTTACAGTAATTAAAAACAGGAAGCAAGAAAGGGTGTTATATCTCACTGATGAGTTACCCAAAATGAAAGAAGAGGGGAAAAGGATGATATCAGGCTTGGAGGCCTGAGGTGTTAATTTTACTGTATTATATGCATAGTCCCTTACCACTGCAGACATGTCAGGGCTCTGGTAACAGAGCAGCTCTATAGCGCAGTGACAGAGCCAGAGACTTCTAGGCATGAATCCAAGGCCTTTGGATAAACTCGTGGAGCAAAAGGAAATCATACCGCACAACCAGTAGAACTGATCTGCTGGAGAAAAGGGGGTTTGTCTCCCGCTCCCCTTCTGACCAAGAGGCTGGTGACGGGCAGAGGGAAGGGACTTGCCGACTGCCAGCCGGCAGTGCCAGCAGCCACAGAGCACCCCTTGCAATGCGCATAGCTAGCTGCAGCTCTGCTTCCACAGGGAACTCCCTACAGACTTCCTGCTGAGAACAGCTGGAATGCATTACAGGAAAATCCACATTTTAGGAAGAGCCAAAATCCATAGGCAAAACACCCTCCAGTTCTAGCAGCCTTACTCTGCTGGGGACACAAGGTGCCTACATGCACTTTCTCCTTTGTGAACACACAACTGGATTAGAAGGACTGTGAGGGTGATGATTTGAATTGCCTCTTGCCAACAGCAGAATGTCTGACTGCCTTATTTTTAATACAGTTTATAAGAGAAAAACTGTTTATACAAATCATTTTCCAGACAGTGCATAAAAATCTTTTAGATTTAAATGTTGAGATGCCAGGAAATATGATTGCTAACTGGAACATAAAAAGGTTAATAATTTTATAATCCTCTTTTAATGTGGAAATACATGAATTTGAATAGAATGTCTTCCTAGCTAAGGAATTGTCCCCTTCCTAATTAGCAATCACAAATCTGTCTGTCAATTCTACATATAAAATAAGTATCAAGCTAGAAAGCAGTCTTTTAGTTCCCACTCTTCTCTCTTTTGCACATTTGTAATTTGAATGCACAAATCCTTTTGTGTGAAGATCACTGAAAACAGCATCAATGTATTGTCTTTTTAACACAGGAATAAACCTATGTCCACAGAAACCACAGTTTCGGTGTTCACTTATAATGCGTGTCAAGAACTCCAGCTATTCTGCAGAGTATTACTAAAAGAATCAACTACCCCTCACTTCTGTTTTTACTACATTTTGCCTTGATCAGAAGCTGATGGGTCCTGCTATGGACACGGCGGGGGCGGGGGGAGGGAAGGATAAATCCTCTGCAAAACAAATAACCCTCATGTGAATTCTTCTCTTGTAACAACGTATTTATGGATCTAGTTCACTCCTTCCCTTCTGGGAAAGCTCCCGTGTGCCAGTTACCAGCAAGTTCAGACTACAAAGCTTGGGAAGATGGGAATACCAAATTCAGATGTGGTCAGTCCCGAAAACTACAGAGCGATCAGGCCTCCATCAAGCAAAGCACATGCTTAACCACGAGCAACTTCAGAGTCACACGGCAGATAAGAAACCAACTTTTGTACTTAAAATTTTATCGCCTATTGAAGTGCTTTTTTGGAGACAGTCCAGAGTTGTCTCCGCCTTGCAGGACTGAACACTCCACATGACCTGCTCACCTGCTCAGGTCTGAATCCAAACCTGCTGAAGGCAAGGAAACAGTGTCTCACTGTTAATGGACACTGTTATCTCCATCAGCCTTTGAATCAGGCCCTCTCACTGCAGCAATTTTTCTTAGCTTTCCTGAACACCTTGTAGCTTGAATTTGAACAATGATGGAGATGGAGATTTCAACACACTTTTATTATTCCCATCTCTTAAATAAAATCTCCTCTGAAAAATTCCACAATATTATTACATTACTTCAGTCAACTGTTTCTTCCCCATTATCTAGGTCTTCGTTAATGTGTGATCCCTCATACTTCTTCACCTTTTTTCTCTTCTGGGTGACTGATATAACAGTTCATTAACCCTGCCATTATAAAATTCTTGTTAATTTGATTGTCCCCCTCATTTATTGTGGACCTGTTTTTCCCTGGTTCTTCTTTTATGTCCGTTCCACTAAATAGGCTGTTATTACCACCCATAGCTTTGTCAGCTAGCTATAACTCATTATGCATCTTTTCCTTTCTCCACCTTCTCCTGTCCACTGCTGGTTATCTTCTGCTCTGTTCTTTTTTTTTATTTTTTCCCTCCCATTTCAGGTATGTATCTTCCTCTCAGCTATCTGTGAAACAATGGTATGTGCATGTGTTTAGCCAGCCACCTGTGATATGGTGGTTCTTTCCCTTTCTTTAGGCAGCTCTGAAAGTACAGAGAAGATATGAGGTATGCCCTGGACATGTTCCTCTGCAGACCTCCCTCACGCTTCAACCTATCTCCCGTTTGAGACGTCCAGAGCATATCAGCCTCAGGAGCGAGCTATTTCTACTGCTGCCAAAATGTAAGCTCGATTCATTTTTACTGCTGAAAATGAGTTCACATTATAAATCAAGAACTGCAAAGATGAGGTTACAGAAAGAGATGCATTTATGCTGGAGGGAGGAAAGAAGAGATTCCCAAGTATTTCAGTGTCCTGCCACGATATTTAGCATGCTGTGTTTGGTGCATATTACACATTGTTGCACAAGTTTCTTCTGTGAAATGCCTGCTTCTTGTTTAAGTAAAACTGCAAAACTGCCATTAGTTTCAATGTGACATAACGGTCTCTTTAGCTTTGCTACTGATGGAGCCACAGCCAGCAAGCCTGTGCTCTTCCTTTGGCTCTTCCACCACACTGGTAACCAGGTACAGGGTCTGTCTTCCTACACCCATTTTTTTCACACGCCCTTTCTGGTAAGTGCATGCTGGAGTTTTTGTTTTCCAATATGTTTTTACTGAATACTGGTGATGGGTGCTGCACAACGCACATGGTGCGGAACTGCAGCTGCTAAAGCCCCCCCAGCAGATTGCTCCCTTCACTGTTGCTAATTCTTTGCTGTTAAGCTGAGTGATCAGACTGAAATCCAAAAAAGGAGCCCAGCCTACATCACTCAAAAGCAACCTCCTTTACCCTCCCCTGATCTCCTACATCTGAGAGATTTCCAGCCAAGGTGCTGCCAGTCTGTGCTCACAAGAGGGAGCAAATTCTGTAGCTTAACATCTTTTGTATTCTTTCACATAATCTCTATTTACATGACCAAAACACTAGGATTAGAATAAAAACACAGAAGTAGTCCCAGAAGAAATGGCATAGCAATTCTGTTGCTTATTTCCCTAGAGCCCTCATCATGTTAAAACCTACCAATCTCTAAAATTGGTAGCTGGAGAAGAAAAAATCACAAAAGACCAAAGTAAGACAAACCCCCACAACTGAAATGGCAGAAAAACCCACATGCATACAGCTGTATTAGCTGGCTCTGCGTCAGCCTCTTCTACTTAAATACGTATCACTGGCACAGAGTTCTGAGTGTTGTGTTTACCCAGAGAGTTACTCTCAGTCAAATTGCTGGCTAAAAACCAAGTAGGCAAATACTGGTTCCTTTAACTCTTGTAAAAATGATGAATTTACCCATTCCAAAACACTTCTCTACTTTCTGCGGTATTTTTGTTTGTTTGTTTGTTAGTACTTTTCTATGGCAAGACCTCAAAAATCCAAAACATGTGTGAGGTGCTATACAACTAAATAAGAAGGCACAGCTTACAGTCTCTTACAGCCCATGCCACCCCTCCACACAGACCTAGGCTCTTCAGGCACAGGAGTCCACCTTCATAAACATGTTAGACAGTAGCTTAAGCTGAGAGGAGACTGCAAGAGGCTTTGACAAATATGAGGTAAAAACTTAACTTGGAGGTTGGGATTAATGATAAATATACAAAGACTGGATGCCTAAACTGATGTAAGGATGCTACATCGATTTCTAGCTGGCATCTCATTCCAGAAGCCCACTCCCAAGAAGGCACTGGCAAGCACAGATTTGTCTGATCTGTGGGCGTGTGGATTGTAGAGAACAAGGAGTCATCCAGTGTTTTCTCTGTAAATCCATACATCTGGAAAAAGACATAGGCAACATGATAACCTTCTCCCTACCATACTCTGTCTCTTCTAAGTGTTTCCATACTGACAGCTGGAAATACAGACCAGAGACACTTAAAAGCTTGTCAGCCCTCGTGTTCTCCTATTTTCACTGCAACAACTGCCTACTCGGCTCCTCGAATGCAAGGATCCTGCACAGAAAAATGCACAAAATAAATAGTAGTCCCCTCCCAAAACTTGAAAACACTGTGAAGCTGATGTTTCTATAATATTTGTATTCATTGTTCACAGAGCACCATGATTGGTAGGGTAATCTAGAATACGCAAACAGCTCATTAATGCATGGACATTTGGTGTCATGGGGAGTATACTTCCAGCTCCCATTCCTAGCAAATTAAGTTTTATAATGAAGTATGCTATTCAACACATTATATCCATCAGGGTCAGACAATAATTTTGTTTTATATAGTCTTGTCAATAGATCTCTAGTCCATAGAAAAACAAACAGTTTTGGAGGAACTGTCCATGTGGAAGATGAAAGACCTTAACCCAGAGCCCCCACACTCTGTTGTCTCTTACAAGAAATGTGTCTTGTGCTCTGAATTTTTCTGGACAATACCATAAACCATGACATGGCTGCATGCTGCTTATAACAGGATTGTTACTTGCTTAATCCTCTCACTGTGATTTTTTTTTCCCCTTTCATTCTCTTTTTTTAAAGCCCCACTCACATACCGGCTGGGACACTGCGCTGGACAAGGGGGGGCCTCTATTTGCAAATACAAGATTTCCTCTCAGACCTATCATTAACAACTCCCACATCTCTCCTTGACTTTCCATCTCCAGCATGCGTCTTAGCTTTACGTAAGTTACTGTATCTTGCCAGTGTAGATGGGTGGCTAATAAGCTATCATGACCTAGATTTTTTAAGAGATATGTATTGCTTCTAAACAGATGTGACAAGATAATATTTAATCACTGTAGCATTCTTGACATCCACTGGGCTAAATGCCTAAAACCCACCACTCTTATCAGAAGTGCATGATTGCAAAAGTAAAAAAAAAAGACTATTTGCCTTTTTCTTCAATTGCTGTGGAAACATAGACACACAGCTGTTCTTTTTCATTACTCTCTAGCAGACAGAGCACAGTATTCATTGTTGAGCAAAATAATTGCAGGGAAAAAAAAGAGATAAAGAGAGAGGAAAGAATTGTCTAATTAAGATAATTTGTTTGGAACTGAGAAATTTGTAATCCTTCCATCCATACCTATTGTTCACTTGTGCTGTATTTGCTTCCCCATAGCTGAAAATAAGCTTACAGGTTTTTTTCATCAGAGAAAACCACCAGTTTTATTAATTTGGCATTTATGGTGTGCATTCATCTGTACCCTCTGTCAGACTGTGTTGGCATATTACTTGGCTACTCAGAAGTGATATCTGACACAGGAATGAAGTGGGGGTAGAGAGGGGAATTGACTTTCTACCCATGACCACGCAGCCACATCTGGAATTGTGGGATGTCTACAATAAATCCCATCTTATTATCCTGCATATGAAATATAACTTGGCTAATAACCATATGGAGCAGATTAATGTGAGCAGAGTCTAATTTAGTAAAGACGGAAAAAAAAGGAAACTTCTTGCTTAATTATCTAGGGCAGAAATACAGCAACAGACAGTGTAACAGGAGGACCATATTTAGACATCTCCCATCAAATGTTTTAATGGCATATAGGACCCAAGGCATCTCTGAAAATGCCTAGCACTGCTAAAGAACTTGTAACATGGATTTGCTTTTAAAAGCATTTTGGGTAACGGTTTTGAAAATTATTAGCTCTTAAGAATATCTTGATTTTTCTGTCTGTCCAACTTGCAACACCTCTAACAAGGATGATGTTTAGATGACTATGGACAGTAATTACACAATTGTTGCAAGGCAGAGCAAGGTATACTCTCAAAAACTCAAGGCACCCTGGACTTGCTCGGAGGAGGATACAGCATGAGCCAAATGACAAGGTAAATCCAGATGCTGCTTGTTCATGACTGATACTCTAGAAATGTTATTGCATCTGGGACAGCAGTCTTTCATCATTTTAGCAGCTGTAAAAGCACCTTTCAAATATCATCTTTGGCCTGTGTGGGCGGTGGTCCATCACGTAGCGTATGTCGTTGCTTTTGATTCCCTATCCAACCCAGGCAATTCCTTTGATTACTACTGCAGCCCTCAGAAGCCATTTGTTTTCTCATATATTCAAATTAGTCTTCATGGATGATTGCTGCATGAAAGCCTACAGAGTATGTTTTTGCTGTTAAAGCAATAGTTTTTAACTGATTTTTTTTTCATAGCACTGAAAGATCCCAGCTGCTGTGGACCTTGTGAAGTATGCTGTACAGACACATAGCAAAAGGCATTTTTTTTTTTCAGGGAAATCTTTCTGTCTGAGAAGCAAAGCAGGAGAAAAGTGATTTGTAGAAAACTAGAGAGAAAGTGAATATAATTTTAAGGCAGGTTTCACAGTAAATTTGAAATCTTTTTTTTGCTGCTTTTTTCATTATCAAGTTAACATAATAACCATGTGAAACTAGTGAAATCTGAAACATTTCAAATTTTTGGTTTTGTTTTTATCTATGACCTTTTAATCTTTCAAAATGCAGGAAACAACACACAGTATTTCTTCATATTCCTGACAGCCTTCCTTCAGCCTAACTGCTATCCTAGCTATGAAGCCATTTTCTGTGTTGTCACATATATGACACTGGATGGCTTGGATTATGTATAGCAAAATGTAATTAAAGATACATATTCCACAGGAGATGTAGAGTCACCAAGGAAAAGAAGATTTGCCAACCCCAAAATGAGGATTAAGGAGAAGGAGGTTTGCAGAGACTTGAATACATTAATTTTCCTAACAGCTTGCATAGCAATTCAGAGACTTCTGTTATGTAGAGTTTAGTTAGTGCCTTCCTTGACCTGAAATCAAGAAGAAAGGGTGTACCTGTATGGAATCAGATGAGAGAATATTTTATTTCAGAGTCAAAGAACAAATATCCTAGGCTCAAAAAGAATAGCTGTTAGGCTGTAGCAAAGGATTAAAGTGTCTAGGACACTGAGGAAAAAACACATGTTCTATCTCGTCTTTTGGGACTGCAGTTCAGTGAAAATTCAATGGTCAATGAGATTATTTTCCCAAATCTCATTGTTTTTCAGTGCTTGTTGGATGTTTCTTGCCTCAGACTCATGATGAACTAGATCTGGGAATAAGATAGAAATGTCGCTCCAGCGTTATCTATAAGCTGTTGAGTCTCAACTCTTAAACCAGCCTCAGTGGTTTCACAAAGAGCAAAACCATCTGTAACAGAAGGAAAATATTATTTAGGAGCTATGCTGGAATAGGGAGGTATGTTGTCTGTTATCCTTCATTGTAAATGTCTGTCCATAAGCTTGCATATTTTATGCATCTTTTGCCCTTCTGTGGATGTGTGAAGGCACCATGAGCAGCTACAGATTTTGCTGGTAAGATCATGAAATAAATACAAAGGCACAGAGGGAAAAACGCTCCACTACAGTGTGGTGATTTTTATGATTAATTTATTTAAATCTCTGTTGCTTTACTTAGAGATATGTTACACTTGTGAACAAACAAAAGCGGAGAAGATGTGTTGATCAGAAGATTAAGTGAGGCAGCACAAACCTTTATGCCAGCCCAGAGGCTACTGAGCAGGGGATATTATATTACTGAGCAGCAAATACACAGAACAAGTCACAGACCAGCATATAATTTTGATAGCTGCAATGGGAAACTGTATTTCTTTCTGAGGCTAGAAAGACATTGTTCCTATCGAATAAATACATATTCTGCCATTGCTGCAGTATAAAAAGGAGCCCAAAAGACATCTGATCTTTGGTAGAACTTCAGAAACATGAATCACTGCTTTTGTTCAATGGAATCAACTTCATTTAATCTTAATACTAAGGAATTATTTCTTTGCAGCCTTGTTTCTCCACACAGGCACAGGTCTGCTTTCAGCTCTGGTGGGAGGCTCCGCATGTCCTCAGAGGGCTGATTCTTTCTGAAGCCTTTTGTGTGCTGGCTGGCTTCATTTCCACTAGCTGCCCAGCCCTTTCCCCAGCTGCTTTTCTTCAATGGGGATAGCCATCCTGGTGCAGTGGGTACATAATTTCCTGCTGGTCACACAGAACAGTCCATGGTGGTTGGTCGTGTGTTAAATACAGGTCCTTGCAAGCATTGTGATATTTTGTGTTACATTGCTTAAGTGTCTTAGGTGTGTTTTCTACATGCTGAATATCCTTGCCTTGATTTTATAGGAACCTGCATGATATAACATTGTTTTTCCTGGATACATTGCAGTTTATTTGTAGAGCCAAAGGAATGAGAAAGAAAAAAGTGCAGCCAGCCTGAAGTTCAGTGCAACTTTGCATTTTGTCCTGTCAACTGTGCATGCGTCAGTGATTTCCTTGTGAATAAAGATTAAGGCTTTTTTAAATGCAGGGATTATTATGAGGGCTAAGCTTTCTTCCAACCTACTGTTTGTTGGGAAAGTGGGAGCAATTCCCTCTGAACTTTACACCCCACAATAAACCCCCATGGGCTCATTTTATCTGATTCCACAAATGTAAGCCAGTTGCACAGAGCAGGTGATTTCTCCTTAGTTCTTTTATTTTGGCTACAGTTTGCACTAGAGCTGGTGGGACAGTATGTTGAGAATCCAGGGAAGGCAAGGGGTTTGCTTTAGCCAGGACTCCTGGTGGGGGCTGTGAGGTGTCTCCCCCTCAGCTTCGGCCCCAGCCTGAGAAGTAGCACAGCAGCTGAAGCTTGGTCCTGCTGCTGGTGCATCCTCTCTGGGGAGTTTGACGGTGCTTCCCAGACATTACACACTGACACTGGGCTCTTTTGCAGCAAAGGCTGAGGTTGCTTTTCTCTACCACTCACACCCCTGATCTCCCAGAGCTGTGTGAGAGGGAGACAGCTGAAAAGTTCCTGCCTAGAGTGAGAAATTCAGATCTGGACCCCTCTGCTTTTGCTTGTCCAGTGAGAGGGATGTCTAGGGCAGCCTTGCATGCAACAACCCTTTTCAATACCTTCCTTTCTCCCACTGGCAGCATCATCCCGGCACACAGTCCTGTGTTCAGGCAGATCAGCATGGGTAGCTTTAACCTATGATACATGTTTTAAAAGCATATTCATGGATTGTATACTGGGAAATGCAGTGTATTTTTGCTGAACTGAATAGCCTGAGCGTCTTGATAGCACATGAGACCATTATGCCTAGCTTATCAGAATAATTACACTATCAATGACCTTGACTAAGAAGGTCAGATCCTTTTCACTCATCTCCCAGTTTAGTGTTATCTTTTTCACGCAGCTTACATCGGCACTTAAGTAATCCATACAGTGCAATTAGCAGGGAACGGCCATGAGTTTTAAGTTGAAAAGTGGGGAAAAAAAGGTAGGATTTCTCTAGTACACACTTGACTACTCAGTAATTAGCTCCTGTTGTATCATTAACATCAGATACAGATCTCAGGAAATGAAGGCTAGCCAGTGCCGAAAACAGACCACTTAGCATTAATTCACATACAGGCTATTTTATCTGCAAAAGTTTCTGTCTCTTATAATGATTTGTCTTACTAAGTGCTTCATAATGTTAGGTATTACAGAAACTAAGGGAGGGGATTCTTAAAATCTTAATATTTTTTTTTTTTAAGAGCAATGCAAAGCCCTCTTATATTAACTCTTAATTCATACTCTGGCATGAGAAAGCTCTGAACACACTGTTTACAAGAGCAGATTGATCATGTTATATTTTTAGAGAAACTAGTGTGTAAAGGCTGGGCTTTAACTATACTAAGTGCTATATAACACTGTGTGCTCTGAAAAACCATGTGCTACATTGATCAAGTGAGATCCCCACAATGAAAGTGTCTTTTTTTTTTCCTCCTGTCTGTGCTTCAGTTCCTTTACTGTATAACAGAGATACTATCATCCCCTCATCTCACAGAGAGCGCAACGAAAATTAATTAATTTTTGCAATACACCCAGGTATTAGCATAATGAGATTCCAGTCCCCATCCTCCCAACTTTCTGTAATATCTGATTGTTTTCCCTCTTACTGATTCCTATTTTGATCTTAGCATTCACCCCTTTAAAAAAAGGCACTTGTTCAAAAGTCCAGACAAAAATTAAGAATAAAAATGTTGTCCAACATCAAACATTTCTCCTATGCAAGATAAACACTTCCACTTTCAGCTTATTTAACCATCTTTTGTGAATGAAATTAATATAGAATCATAGAATGGTTTGGGTTGGAAGGGACCTTTAAAGATCATCTAGTTCCAACTCCCCTGCCACGGGCAGGGACACCTTCCACTAGACCAGGTTGCTCAAAGCCCCATCCACCCTGGCCTTGAACACTTCCAGGGATGGGGCATCCACAGCCTCTCTGGGCAACCTGTTCCAGTGCCTCACCACCCTCACCGTAAAGAACTTCTTCCTTACATCTAATCTAAATCTACCCTCTTTCAGTTTAAAGCCATTGCCCCTTGCCCTATCACTACATGCCCTTGTAAAAAGTCCCTCCCCAGCTTTCCTGTAGGCCCCCTTTAGGTACTGGAAGGCTGCTATAAGGTCTGCCTGGAGCCTTCTCTTCTCCAGGCTGAATAACCCCAACTCTCTCAACCTGTCTTCATAGGAGAAGTGCTCCAGCCCTCTGATCATCTTCATGGCCCTCCTCTGGACTCACTCCAACAGGTCCATGTCCTTCTTTCGCTGGGGGCCCCAGAGCTGATCGCAGTACTCCAGGTGGGGTCTCATGAAAGCAGAGTAGAGGGGGAGAATCACCTCCCTCAACCTGCAAGCCACTTCCTTTGAAGCAGCCTAGGATACAGCTGGCTTTCTGGGCCGCGAGAGCACATTGCTGGCTCATATTCAGTTTTTCATCCACTAATACCCCCAAGTCCTTCTCCTCAGGGCTGCTTTCAATCCATTCTCCACACAGCCTGTATTTGGGCTTGGGACTGCCCTGAACCATGTGCAGGACCTTGCACTTGGCCTTTTTGAACTTCATGAGGTTCGCATGGGCCCACCTCTCGAGCCCATCAAGGTCCCTCTGGATGGCATCCCTTCCCTCCAGTGTGTCGACCGCACTACACAGCTTGGTGTCGTCGGCAAACTTGCTGAGGGTGCACTCGATCCCACTGTCCGTGTTGCCGACAAAGACGTTAAACAGTGCCGGTCCCAATACTGACCCCTGAGGAATGCCACTTGTCACTGGTCTCCACTTGGACATTGAGCCGTTGACAGCAACTCTTGGAGTGCGACCACCAGCCAATTCCTTATCCACCGAGTGGTCCATCCGCCAAATCCATGCCTCTCCAATATAGAGACAAGGATGTCGCACAGGACAGTGTCAAATGCTTTGCACAAATCCAGGTAGATGACATCCATTGCTCTTCCTTTATCCACCAATGCTGTAACTCTGTCGTAGAAGGCCACTGAATTTGTCAGGCATGGTTTGCCCTTAGTGAAGCCATGTTGGCTGTCACTAGTCACCTCCTTATTTTCCATGTGCCCTAGCATAGTTTCCAGGAGGATCCAGTCCATGATCTTGCTGAGCACAGAGGTGAGACTGACTGGCCTGTGGTTCCCTGGGCCTTCCTTTTTTTCCCTTTTTAAAAATGGGGGTTATGTTACCCCTTTTCCAGTCAGTGGGAACTTCCCTGGACTGCCGTGACTTCTCAAATGTGTTATATCCCTTTAAAATTGTCTGGAAACTTTTATCTTTTCCAAAAAACTTCTCCTCCTCCTCTTCTATTTTACAGCAAATGTATTTGTTAAATTCATCCTGAGGGCAAAAACCCCATTTTATTCCTGAAATAAGCTAAAAATGGCCAAAGCTGAGTAGCTAGCCCTGCTCTGTAATAAAATAAGCCCTGGGTGCTGTGGATCAGTTCAGCTGAGAGATTTAAACAGGGTCTTGCTTCAGGTGAGAAGAAGCATTTGGGACTTGCTTTAGGGTTAACTTATAGGAGCGTTTCTATTTTATCACTTGAGGGCTACTGTGGCTTGTTATTTTCTTCTTTCTGCTTCTCTTTCTCAGCAGGTATAGCTGTACTATTCCTTCTATTTATTTTTTTAGAGAAAAGGTCTGGCTAAGCAGACTGGCTCTAGCATTATTAGTCCTGTGCTAGTTAAGAGCCATAACAAATCTCAGGTGGAAAGAAACAGAACAATCCATCCTGGAAGAAATATGGTACCTTTTTTCAATTTATGTTGCCTGGAAAAAGTCAGGACATCAGTTTAATTCCAACTTATAAAGAGATTTTTTTGTTTATTTGTTTGGTATTGGTTTTAGGGCAATTGAGTTTTAGTGTTGTTTCTTCAAGGGGGTCTAATGTTTTGATTGCTGTCTTTACCAGTAACACATGGCTATATCATGAGTCGTTTATTAACAGTACATGATAGCTGAAAGAGATCTTGCTTTTCTTCATTGTTTCTTAACTGCTGTGCAGGAGAGGTGTCTTCCACTTGCTGTGTGAGGGGGTAGTCAGAGCAGACTTTGCTTCTGCCCACGTGTACCTGTGCCCTCTGCAAGCAAGGTCCAAGGAGGAGATATGAGAGAGCTGGGAAGAGGTCCCTATGACTGCTCTCAGCATCTACAACATATAACTACAAGCAGCCAAATGCTTTGCCTTGCTGCTCTCAGAGCTTTCCTGATACACCTTGAAGGGCTGAAGCAGCAGTGCAGAGGTAAATCTAAAGAGTGATGAACACAAAATGTCTTCTTTATTTGAGCAGAAAGGGAGCAAGGAAGAGATGGTGAGTTCCCTTGCTTTGCATGGACAGGGTTGTAACTGCAGCAAAATTACTAAAGAAAATAGCAAGTAGTCACCCTTTCTTAAAGATGCTTTTTGCATTCATTTTGTTGTCTGTATAAACCTGTTCTCAGTCTGGACTGTTTGCACAATTGCCATGCAGGCTTGTGCTTACATTCTGCCTAATTGTCAAATTGATACGCTGGGGAGATGTGAAATTTCACACTATAGTCTCAACTTGATCCATAATATTTCAGTTATGATAATAGCTAATTAAGAAAATGTGAAATTAAAATGCATTCTTATCTAGGGGGACCAAAATGAGAATACAGAAGAAAACTAGAAGAAAGCTATAATGAAAATTGTTGCCCCTTAACATCCTATCTCTATAAACTGCTTTTGAAATACAACAGATAAATCTAGGTATTGGAAAGTCGGCTTAGAGAACAGCCCTGCTTTAAGAGCTGCCTAAGCTCCTTTCTCTGCAGAAGTAATTATGAAGTCTTTCCTGTGAAGTTAATACTATTAATATAGGTATCATAGATTTGAAAGGCTAGATCTAGAAAAAGTGCTTTGAGTCTACGCAACCATCCTACTCAAAGCACTTGTCTTGTGAATATTTGTTTGATTAACAAGGTAGCTGTGAATTCACGTGTTTTGGAACACAGGTATTTTGACTGTTCTCATATCCCATAATCCAAAGGAATTAAAAGATTGCTATTCTTGAATTCAGTTGTATACCTATACAAAATATGTTTGTCATATAAAATGTGTATACATATAGATCCTCATACTTATTTGTATGCATCGTTATACATGATGTTCAAGCAAGGGTCCGTGCCCCAGGATGTCCTTACTTAAGTTGTGACTCCTTCCTGCAGAAGAGTTATCCCAGCATTCAGGGTCTTGATGGATTTCCTTTCCCTTCTGTGCTTGGTTTGTCCTCCCTCCGTGTGGTGTAAGCAGTGGGTGATGAAGTCTAAAATGAAGGATGTGAATAAAGTGTTGCAGTGCATGTTTTCCTATATTCTGTCAAGGACTTCTCAGACCTCAGAATTACTGTATTGCTGTGTTGTAGCAGCCCCTTGTCATTGATGCCCAAAGGTAGGGGTGCACTAGGCTGTACTAGGCAGGCAAACTGGGACTTGTTTTTCTAGTGATTTCAATTTTACCTTCTGAGCTCCTTAAGAAAATACTAACTAGTCTATAAGTTCTGGGCAACATACTGTATGTGATATCATCCACTCCAACTTGTGCTACAATCTACTTTCCACAGAAGTGTTTCTTCAGCCTAACAAATTTATGATGTCTGTGCTTTCTACATAATTAAGTATGTACATATTGTTATAATCATTTGATCCCACAGCTTTAAGGTGAATTTCAGGAAATGGCAGCCTCACTGGAAAAAAAAAAAGATAGAGTTAAAAAAAGACCAGTTGTTTTATTGTTTTCATTTGAAGCCTGTGGATCTACAGTCAGAAGCAAAAAATCAACCAATATATCATGGAAGGTGTACCCAGGGAATGATTACTCCCTTGTTTCTGAAAATTAAGGGCCTGCCACAGGAATCCAAGGGGTTACTGATGTCGCCAAACTCGCCTCTCAGCCCCCTCAGAGAGCACAGGGAATGCAAGACAGGGACACGGATTGCCACTGCTGCCAGGTCACCCTTCTGGAGACTGGGAGGGAGTTTAGGTAGGACCTAAGCAGCAAACATGAGATTTTTCTACCAGGTGGCTGGACATTTTGAAGATGCTGGCTCTAAAAGTCAAACTCCTTGTTTCAGGTGACAAACAGCTCATAAAACAGAATATCAAACATCTGCCCATGCTAGTGATCTGTTAAGCTAGTATGGGAAAATATATTATCTTCTGTAGCCACCGAAAAAAAAAAAAAGGGAAAAAAGTGCTGGAAGGTAACTGTTTTTACTAATCTGGATTTAAACTTGAACTCGTCTATCAATTGGCATAAAAGTACTTTAACTTTTCTGCTACGTCACATCATGCTGAGATGCCAAAAATGAATATGCCACTAACTCAGTGGGACCAAACTTGCCATTTTCTGCTCATTTTGAACAGGCAGGCCACATCACGAACAATAGCTAGCTACACATCTACTGCTGATGCTCCTGCTAAAATATTATTCCTGTTTTGCAAATGTGATGCGTTTGTCTGTATTCTAGCAAACACATACTAAAACATGTCTTTGATGATAAGTGCATATGCAGACAGAAACCTGTGAAATAAACCCGTGATTTTTTTTTTTTTTTAATTGTATTACTGGCCTGTGAAAGACTGCTCAAGCTGGAGAATATCCAACCATTAATTATTGCAGATACCTCTGTTTCAGTAAGTGACAAAGCTGCTGATCCCTTCCCCACTCCTCCACTGGCTTTTTGCTGTAGGGAGGTAAATGTTGTTTTCAACCTCTCTACAGCCTTCAGGTTCTACAGTGACATATGACTTAATTATATAGGACAGTCGGAGAGAGTGAATTACTGTTCAATAGTACAAGATTTCAAACCTGTGAAGTCACATATCTTGAGATTTAATTTGCATTTCCAGAGCTCTGTAAGATGACTTGAATTATGGCTATGAATGTATCTTGTGTGAGCATCCATATTCTATATATTAGAACAAGAGTTCTTTGCCGATCTAAATGTAAAACTTCAACCTGGAGTGAATTTAAGTGATTTCTGGGAGTCTTTCTGCAAGCTACAAAACTATCGATGGAAAATCTGCAAGCCTTTTTTAGACTCTGCTCAGATATTTTGTCTGTTGATAGATAATTGCAGAAACTCAAATAAGTTAACATAGAAAGTTTTAAGCATTAAAAATAAAATCTGGTTATCGACTAGTCTTAATTGGTACAATTACTGAGCCCAGTGGAGCTCTCTAGGTTTTCACGTTGTGAAAATGTTGCCTTTCGGTGGTGGATCTGTGTTTTCCTGGGATTTTCTCATTTCCACCCCTTCCTCCTGCAGAAAACATAGATTGCTTCCCCTCCCCAGCCCCTTGCCTATTGCTTATTAAAAGTAACATGAAAAATGAATACCATAAAGGTCAAATTATTCTGAGTAATCAAGAAAACCAATTATGAATTTTAATATTTATTTTTAAGAGCAATTAGCCATTGGAATAAAAATGCCTGGAGAAAAAATGGATTTTCCTTCATTTGACATCCTTAGATCTGGATATCTTTTTAAAAGAGAAGAGGTTGCTCAAGCAGAAGCTAGTTTTAATGTAGACATTTCTAGATCAGATTTTAACACCAAATCATGTAAAGTATGTCAGTTCATGTGAGATATTTATAATAACTCCTCTTAACTAGTGAACTTAAAAATATTAGAGGTAACATTTTGTTCTTTGGTGTGTGAAGGAAACGACCAGATTGCACTCTTGGAACAGGATTAAATGCTGTTTCCAATTCTAGCTAGAACAGTTGTCAGAAAGGTGGAGTCATCTACTGTGGTCAATAACAACTTTTAAGAACTGATTATCTGAACTCAAGATTCAGCAATACTTAGGAAAAAGTATCATGTGAAATGACTTTGGTGAATGCAGGAGCCTTTCCTGAGCTCGGGAACTAGAGGCATCATAACAAACTCTGAAATATGTTTTGCAGTTCAGAAAGGGTGATTTAACTGTGTTGCCTAGTTGAAGAATTTCACTATCCCTGGGCCTTATCTGGCAAATACATTTTTATTATTGTTATGCAACCCTGCTCATCAGTGAGTATTTGACAGTTCAGACAGGTGACAGGCATTTTTAAGATATTTGGTGTTTGTCCCTGTAGAACGAGATGCAAAATCTCCTTTGTGTGATGCGGATGCTGCCATACGTCATGTTGTCACTACACTATTTCATGTGCTGTTGATGTCTCTGAGAGTGGGCAGAGGAGATGCAGTGTTGAAATTTCCTGTGTCCTCCAGTCTGAGTCAGTGCTGTGACGGCTATGTGAAGAGCGTGGACTTGGGGAGTTGATCTAGAGCTACAGGACGTGAAAATGATTTAAAGCTTTCTCTGTGTAGACACACAGTTGCTCTGTATGCTTCTATCCAGCAATGCAGTCAGGCTCAGGGTAATTGTTTTTATGCTTCTTTGCAACACTGAATACTGTCTGCTACTGAAAGAGCTGTATAAAGGAAATTTTTGGTTTATCACATGCTTAGATGATAACATCTACTATGGTTAGGGCTGACGTGGTCCTCTACAGACTGGTAGGCTAGAGTAACTTCTGAGTGTATCTGGAAAGAGTGAAATAAATCCAAGCCATCTAAACGCATATTCAGTGAGAGCTACACAAATATTCTTACTCCTATATGATAGGCTGAAGCAGCCTAAGGAAGTAGCTGAGTGTACTTTGGCAGAAGGGGACATAGCAAGTGCATAGAGCCTTCTTCCTTTTTGGTACTATTCCCTGTAGCAGAGAATTGTCTCAAATGTAATGCAGGTCCCCACTGATGAAGCAGCTTGCAACTGGACCTAAGCATTTACTACAAACCTAGTTCTTCCCCATCCCACACATTTCAGCTGCAGACATAAAGTGCTTCCCCAAACCAATCTCCCCCTGCTTTGGTCTCTAATGCAAACCTGATCTCTGTGAAGCAAATAAAAACTTACATGCTTTGCTGTTGCTAACTGTTCATTGCGGAAGACTTCCAAGGCTCTGAAATGAAAGTAGTAGCATAAATAAGTTAAAAATTAGTTTTAAATGTAGGCTACACAAAATCTCTGTTTCATCACAGAAGAAATAAACCAGGTCTGCTCAGAAGTTAAAGGGCCCGGTTTCCTTTGTGATATGTCAGTGTACAGTAACTCTTACTAATGTGGATGGTAGTTACAACCTGGTGCCGCTCATGAAAATGAGCATAGAGCTCAGCAGAAAGGTGACAAGACTGGTAACAGACCCTTCCCCTTTTCTCTTAACCATCTTTGGATTGCCGATACTGAGGGCTTTTGTTATCCCTGATGCTACTGCAAACACATGTGCTTCTGATAACAAACATTGGCAATGTATAGGTAAGGTGATCACAGGAAGAAGCAAGAATGACTGTAGACTTGCGTCTTCCATGTCCAACCTCCTCCCACATGCAGGGCTTCCTTGCAGCCTGCCAGCATCCCAATGCTCGCAGTCTGTCTGCAAATGTCCGTCTGTGTCTGTTTTAATCTGCCTCCTGTTGCCAGAGATCTGACGGACGGCCTCTGGCTATGCTTGGGGTCATGCTTGAGGCAGTGCTGTTGTACAGTCTCCAAGTTTGGTCTCTGGGAGAGCCCTGGGGAAGCCTGATATGATGATAAAGATGCAACTTCTAATTTTTTTTCCCCTCCTTGGAGAGTGCTGGGAGTCAGCTTGCTCTGGGAAGCCCAGGAATGACTGACATTGCTAAGGAAGAGACTTTTGTTTAAAACGTGAGGGCTTCTAGGTTCACCATGATGCTCCCAGGCTGCTCTTGGGTAAGTTCAGAGTCAGGCAGCTCACGACAGCTTGCACTGAGCTGGCTTTCATGGATCAGTACTTTATCTAGGGCTCTGCATCTGACACTGCAGTCGTTTGCTTTGGTTTTCCATGTCAAACTGCCTCACAGTGATCTCATAGCAGAGGTGGAGTGGACACATCTGGATTTATCTATTGTTGGCTTGTTAACAGGCACAGGGACTTCCAGACCCTCTGTGTATCCTGATGGCTTCTTTTGATAGATACAAATGAAACTGCTTGGTAGCTGGCTATAGGAAAAAATGTACTGGGCAAAAACCAAGCCAGACTCAATTTCTTATCTTCCAGCTCCTGGTAAAACTTTCAAAGCTTTTTGTACCATTACTTCAAGTTGTTCAGTCTGTATGGTAAGATATTTCCAACCTATTAGCATGTGGGACTACCTGAGTTAGTAACACGATGATCTGATCCCTGGCTGACTTTCTTTGATGCTGTTTTCTACCCACACAGCAGATCAAGAGTAATATCATAGGAATTTTACATTTTACTGCTACTTTAACCCAATCGATGCAAAATTGCCAGTTACAGTACTATTTTAAAAATATATTGCCTCTTGCCTAATTAAAAACACAAAGAGTTTTGCCAAGGTGATGTGGTATCTTTGCCCAATTTTAAGCAAATGTACGAGTACAGTGAGTGCATGAAGGTTGTTGCCAGTCCCAGCGGAAGATCCACATGCAGAGCCCAGAGCTACCCACCCTTGTTTGTGCTCTAACCACAAATCACCCTGCAGCCATCTGCACCCATCAGCTCAATTTCGTAAATATAAAATGGAGTGTAAACGGGTTAAGTGAAATACAGGTCTGTGTCCTCACGTGCTTGAAATAACAATAGAAGCAGTTGACTGCATTTTCTACGGATGCACTTGCTCTCATTTATGTACATTCTCATATTGACTTGGCGATCTTTGGCAATTGATGCTCTGTTTCACTAAAAAGATGAAATACAAAAATTCCCTGTCAAGTGTCATCTGATAATGTGTTAGTTTATGAATGAAGACAAGCCATGGGCTTTATGAAAAGCAAAGTATTGAGTAGAATGAATTCTAAGGATAAGCATTCATTTGTTTTGTGAGTTCTATATCAAAATCATAAATAAGGCATAACAATTTAAGTCTCCCTTCTGAATTAATCTTATATGGCTCTGAAACAGTACTGATCGTTATGATCTCTCCCCCCCCGCCCCCCACGCTTACATGGACACTGGCTGTATTGCCATTTGTGCTGTACAATTATCCAGTGGCATTAATTGCTGCACTCTTAAAATAGTTTACCATGATTTCACACATACTGTGAATTGCTTAGGTGGTAAACCCATATGCAGCTACAAGAAATATCTGATGCTGTTTATGAGTGCTTAAATGCTCACAGCTATTGACAGTGTATTTTAATGCACATATTACTATTGGTGTTTATTCCATTGTAATTAAGTTCCACAACTAATTTTAATTATTACTGACCTTGCATTAGCTTTCTGCATACCACAGGCATTTACAATAAATAGATATAGACGGGTAGTTCACTGAAAATAATTTAAGACTTGAGCTTTCAGCAAAGTAAGTGACTTGAAAGAAATAATGGCAACACTTTTTTGTTCTTAATCTACAGTGATGTATGCAACACTTGACAGTTTAACATACGTGCAGCTTAAAAGAAGACACCTGGCACATGGTCCAACCCTGCTTGTATTATAGTAAATGCTTTTCTTTTGTGAGCTAGTACCTGAAAGATTTGTTTTAATGTGGGCAAAGCAGTATGTAGAAGTAGCAGCAGCTATTTAAGATTATTTAAGGTTTGCTGAGCAGTAAAGTTCACTGGAAAAGATGGGACTTTAAGTGCTAAAAGAAATACAGCTGGTACTTGGCCTTTGTTAATGAGGCAATTGTTTTAAGCACAGGGGCTGACACTGAAGAAGAAGCAAATTGAAAAAGAAGATAGAAAACAAAAGGCAAGGTTAAATGTGCAGCTTCAGTATTTGTAAGTCAGAACACAAAGCAGCTCCTGCTTTGCCCAGGAATGGGAGGGGATACCAGGGCTATGTTTTTCCTGCAGTTGTTCCCGTTCCTTCCAGGCAGGCACAAAGGATGCTTCAGTGGGTTGGGCTGAAGGGGAGTTGTTATGGGTGGAAATTGTGCGGACTCAGAAACCATCATCACCTCCCATGACCTGCAGCAGAAGCCAAGGACAGGTTTGGCTTGGAGAACCTCAACTGCCAGGGAAAAACTGAAGGAAGGTGTATCATCTCTCTCGCTCCTTCTAAGCACCAGCTGACTCAGCCCAACTAGTGCTGTATTGGAGGCACTAAGATGTAATATCTCAGTTATTCAAGTTATTCTGGTGTAGACTGAGGAAGCCCATGTGTAATGGAATTGTGCTGTTGATTTAAAAAAGAGGAAAAGATGAAACACCATTCTGAGATTCTTCTTGTATCTGCCTGAGTATTCTTAAAAAATAAAAAGTTGCAGTATTTTTCTTCTTAGTTTCTTCATGCTTCTTAATTTGCATGTCCAATAAACCCTCAGCGACTAATTTTGATGACACTGCAAGTGTTTAGCTCTGTAGAAAATCACTGTAAATTGTCATACATTATCAGATAACCATTGACAAACTATCTAACCATGTGCTTCATAGTCTAATGTGTAACAATTTTCTCATGAAATTAAGAACACTCCCTACAAAACTGTGTCTTTTGTTGGGAATATGTTATGTGCAATGTTGTAAAATGAGAGTCAGGTCAGGGAATCTGATTGAGGTTCTTTCTCCTTCTGCCCCTAAGGCCTATTTGTCCTTGAGACATCAGCTATATGCCACAGGCTATTTTAACAAAAAGTGCTCCATATCTTTATGGATATGGAACTACCACTGGGCTTTCACTATAAGTGCGCTTTCAAGATTATGTTTCTGAACCAGTCTAAAAATTATGCTGTTGTTGCAGGCATGTCCATCTCAATCTTAGCAGTATTTTTCTTTTTTTTTTTTTTCTTCCCTGTGAATAGAAATTAAGTATCTGTGAATAGCCATTTGTTATGTTGCAGCATGAACTTGAGGCAGAAAGAGCAGAGTATGTGTATTTTGCCTGGCAGGGGGTATGTCTTTCTCTAAGCTATGGGGAATGTAGATATTGCATTTTCATATTAGGCACAATGGTAGGTAACACACTTTAGAGCTTAGTTTCCAGTCGGCTCTCCTACTCAGTGAGGTGAGATGATCCATACTAAAGAGATTTTTTAGCAATATCTTAGCAAATGTCAAAGAAACCAACTCTTTATTGTTGACGATTATTTTCCCCAGTGGAATGACATCCTGGTTTTATATGACAAAACAACAGGAAGGTGCAAAGTTGGCCTCGTCAACTATGATAGAAGATTTGATTGAATGCACAGTGGCAAAGAATAATTAAATACCTAGGCTTTCATTTCCTAGGGTGTTTTTGGTTTGTATCAAAGAACATAATTTCACTTCTCTCTATGTTATGGTTAGCAGCCAGAAAGAAACATCTCAGATGTGCAGTGTTGTTACTAGCTGTTACTTATAAACATGCATTTGCGTTAGTTTGATGGGCTGGCCTAGTACTTGTTTGAAATGTTTTCTTTCTCCTCAGAAAGACATGTTGTTCAGAAAGGATATTTTTTTTTTCATAAATGGGATTCAAGTGTATGTGTTGTATATCATTTAAGAAGAAATGAGGAGATGCTATGGAAAGGTCATGTACAAGCTTTACCTCATTTAAAAGGTAAGCTTGAACTGTTTCTCAAAGCCCCCTCCTTAGGGCTTGGTAACAAAAAAACTACCAGAGCGAGAGCTTTTCCTCTGGCCTGTTCCCAGGATTTCCTGAAGGGCCTCCTTGTCTTTCCTCCTTGCTCCTCTGATCGTGGGGTCGCTTCCCCATTGCTCTGCAGCTGGAGGGCTCACAGGAGAGCCCGTTGCGTGGGGCAGGGGTGTTCCTCAGGCGTCCAGCTCTGGTACACAAAGGGCCTTGCTGTCTTTATTCCTCAGCTGCAGAGGGGCCATGGAACAACTGAAAAATGCTGTAAAAGGTTTGCCAACACACTGCTGTCATCATGTCAATAGAAATGCTGGACTTTGTGTGGCATGTGCACCTCTTCTTCCTGCCGATATAAAATTATTTGGGTGCTAGTTACTTGCTGGTTGACTAGTTTGAGAACATTGCTTAACAGCTCTTATCCACGGATGTAAGATTTTGCCGTTTGTTCAGATGCAAATACACTGAAAATGCTGCAAAGGATAACATGAAATTCTGAGGATCTCTGTTTTGAGGGCTTGCCCCAGGTGCTGGCTTCAACCTGCACCCCAGGGTGAAGGAAGAAGCAGGACAGTGAGAAACAGTGCTCAGAGACTCTTATAGCAGGGGGGTGCTTGGAGGAGATGGCAAGCACCAAGAGCACAGCCAGGGCAAAGCAGGTCTCTAGCCCCTTGGGCTGACTGGGACCCTCCTCTCCTCTCCACCCAAGCACCCACCTTTGCACCCAGTCTGGCCTCTCCTGCAGGGAGAGGAGTCACTCTGGTCAAAGAGATGGTGTTCAGTTTCCCAGGAGGTGGACAAACTCGACTGTCTGGTTCTGCCATGGTTCACACGGTCTGCTCGCTAAAGAGATCAAAGCATATTTATTTCTGGCACAAGACTGATACAGATTCCTGGGGCTGTACGTCAGCAGAGCATGGATAAGCTCTCTGACCATCGCATTCACCCTAGCCACACCAAAACTTCAACACCTCTCATCATCCCTTTTGGGAAATCAGTCTTTTAGCTATCATACCAACTTCCCTATTAATTAGTTTGTAATGATCAGACACATCAAATTCTCCTGAATATTTGTTATTTTTGATGGTTGTGTTACAAATTAAATCATCTCAGGTTTTCAGGCATCCGGATGGAATAGTTGTGAAACAAGATGATCAACTGACTCATCTAAGGTTATGCCATAAAGCATGGTTTGATTCAGCTTAGAGTTTAAGCAGTGTCTAGTTGTAGCTATAACCGACTGCTGAATCACTACCCCTTGGTCACTGACCGTTTCAGTGTTGCTTGGGCTTTGTGAAGAAAAAAAAAAAAAGTTTATGTGAGAGTTAGAAATTTTCTATCCCTTGGTCCTAACCCATTGTAATTATTTAACTGCATAGCTACCATTCCAATGTTCAAATGTTTTTATTTGTTCATTTTTTCTTACTATCCTCAGAACTTTTGTCAACTTGTGAAGAGGCTGGTTAGTCCACAGCCTTTCCGCCACAGCTCTCTACCACATCACAAGCTCTGTCATGTGTTAGGGTGACTGGTGTTGAGTCATACTTTCTTCTGCTCTACCTACAGTGTTTCTACCATAATCACCTTCACTCACATTCTGTCCTGCATTTTCTTTATTCAAATAATAAAGCACATACTAATAAGATTTTGTTTGAGTCCGTTTCCATAAAAGTAGCTTTTAGCTGGGGTTTCAGTCTATACTTTCCATTGTAAAGATCTATTTAGATTTGTAAGTTTTTTGTTTTGTTTTGTTTTGTTTTAATAGCTGACACTGGTAAACGGCAAGCACTGTGCTTCATAAAGTCCCTCACGAAAAACTGTGAGTAGAGTGTCTACTATTTGCAGTAGTATACCAGAGGTAAAGCAATGTTAGAGCTCTGATGCCAGAGCCACTGATTCTGGTCTCTCCTTTGCCTGATGGCTTTATCTGGCAATCCCCCTTTTTACAGGGGCTGATTCAACATCTTGGAGGGTCCATGAACAGATGCTTGTCATGGTAAAGGTGCTCTGGAGTGCTGCAGCACTTGCAGAGGAGGCAGAGTGCTCAGCAGGTCAGGGCCACCTTCTTGGACTTTCCCCATGTATCTCAACAATCAATGTGTATTTAGCATTCAGGCCTAAATTGGGCACCAGGGCTCCCTTGGAAAAAAAGTAAAAAAAAGTCTGAGGAAGGGTTCCTCTGAAACCAGAAAGCCCACATTGCTTGGAACAGCTAGGAAGTGAACTTCAGAAGACGGAACTGGAGTTTACATATGTGCCACCCACCCCTTCATTTGGGATCTGAAGTGTGACCCTTTTCTGGGAGTTTATTCCAAAATGTGACATTAGTTGGATGTATCTTTGAAGTTGGCCCTGCTTTAAGCAGGGCTTGGACCAGATGACCTCCCAAGATCTGACCTAAATTATTACTGCCCAGTGGGGACTGGGTGGAGGGACATAGCTCAACACTGCCCAGTTTCCAGTAGCTTGTGATTAAAGCAGCCGCATGTGAGAGGCCCAAGTTCACGTTCCTGTCCTGCTTGTTTCACAAAAACATGAATCCCTATGATCTGCTCCTCAGAGGGACTGTCCTGACAAACAGGTTAGTAGATACACCAGAGGGCTGAGGTCTCCCTTGGTTTCTTCTTCTGGAGGCGTTTATCTGAATGTACCTTGAGAAGGAGACAACTGGATGCTGGCTCCATAGGTTACTGCACTTGCCTGCAGATGTAAAAGAGCGGGCTAACAAATGTGGAATTATTTATGCAGTGTAGACCAGGAAGAACAGAAAATAGCTTCCAGGTTACTGCGCTTATCTGAGTGTCAAATAGCCAGGTTAAGTGGGCATCTGAATGTGACTGTCTGACCCCCTGGCTCAAGCCCCTTACTGCACTAGTAGATGTTTTGATGCTTGCCATGCCTTCAAACAGCTTTTTAGTTCTTTGGGCAACATCCCTATATATGCAGTTAACCACATACCAGCATCAAAACCATATTTACAAGCAGGCCATGGTAGCAGCCAGCCTAATACTGAGGGACAACAGCAGTCCTGAATGAAACTGAAAGGTGCCCTCTTTTTTTCCCTGCATATCTGGCCCTTGGCATGACCACAGTGAGGCCCTGGAGGCCTTCTGCCTGTCTTTTTCGCAAGAAAATAGTACTCTACAATCATTGTCAGAAGGCTTTCTTCTATAAATCCTGCAATAATGGGCACAAATGAGTTTTCCAACCAGTGCCAAATATCATCTCTCCTTTAAGTCCTGAGTAAATGCTAGAATCTGAGTTTCTAGAAATTTATCCTGCGGTAGGTCAGAGTGTATCCCACAATATGGTAAGAAAGATCCAAATAATTTTATGTAAAACTCTGAACTTCTACATAAGTGCACACATAAAATTCTATTGATGTAACAGGCTTTCTATTGCAAAGGAAAATGATTTTTTTTTTTTTTTGCCTCTCGCTTTTTGAAGTAAAACAATACAGTGTGCATTTCAAATTATGCACTTTAATCATAAATCAATGGACTAGTTTGGACTGGTTTATATACAACACGGAGAAATAGTATTTTTAGGCATTTTGGTAGAATAAAAGGAACTGTTCTGCAAAATCAGCTTCAGCCCTCAGCCCACCTTCCATGCATAGTTAGATTAATGTAAGTGGAATTGAAATAAGTGAGTCTGGATCAAGTCCAACGAACAAACAGATTGCAGTGGACCCAACACTGAAGTAAAAGGTAATTTTCCAATTGATTTTGGTAGATACAGGATGTTGGAGCCAAGAAGGATGCTGCAAAACCTGACATTATTTCTATTATTAGTTCTGTGTTAAGGATATATCTGCTTCAGATTTCCCCAACTATTTGTTAGCCCTTGAGTCCTGATTCCTTTAAAGTCCTTTATCCAATGTCTCGCTGTGGGCTTCTGGAGCTGTGCAGGGGCATGGGCAAGGTGTAGGCAGCAGGCTGGGAGGAAGCTTTCTTGCAGGGGAAATGATTGAACCCAGGCTTTAAGGGCTGAAAATCTCACACAGCATCCTCCTAGTAGGCCAGTCATGAAACTCAAGGCTTTATAGCCAAACCTGTTATTCTAAGAATATGCTGTTAAATATCTGATGAGTCTTCTGATAAAACAACCTAGATTCCTACACTAGAGGATGTTGGTGGCATTATTTTCCTCGCTGTGAAGAGAACTGGCATGGTCCTTTTAGATAATTGGGTTGCTGTTTTTTTTCACACTAATTAAGCAGAAAACATTTTGAAGTGAAGTCAGTCACTCTCCACTGGCAAACTGCCATACTGAATGGCGCAGGGGCAGATGCATTCACAGCTCTCTTTGCTGGCTGTAGCACACAGCGAGGGACAGAAAAAAAGATCCGTGAAAAATGGACTGTTCAGTGAAGATGGAAGTAATGGCAACGTTAGACCAATAAAATCAACAGTATGATTTTTATGTACAGCTGTAATTATTTTCCACTAAAGAGGGTGTGGAAGAAGTGTAAAGCACAGCAATTCCCATTGCCAGTAGCCTGAGTAGCAGAACGCCTGCCTCCTCCTCTCTGCCTCTTGCATACACACATCAAACAATTGCATTAGCACTTCTACTGCCTTTCTTCCCACCCTCTTCTTTCGCACTATTTAAAAGCTAAAGCAGAGTGGTGTTGATAGTTGAGCCTAACAGCGAGTTTTGTTTGAACACAGCCTATACTATCAATGATAATTCAGAATTTTCTGCATGCATTTTGAAGGCAAGTTTAAGTAAATTTTAAAGACATGTTTCTTCATTTGCAAATAGTAAATCATTTGTTCTTTTAGTGCTTCTGAGAGCATGTCTTAGTGGAAAAGCTAGTTGGTGAAAGCTGGAACGGGATAAAATTCTGCCTCTGCTCACAGGGATGTGCTCTATGTATTTGTCGATTTAGAATACATATACTTTTAGAAAACATATTTATATCTTACTACCTTTTTTAATTAAAAACCCATTATTGTAGAAGAACAAATTTTCATATTTCATCTTTATTGCCACCTCTACTAGTGTGGGAGCAATTGTTAAGAAATGGCAGTTCAGTAACTCTAGGTGCTTTCTGCAGACAACTGCTTTTTTTCTTGATGTGTTTTTAACAGTTTTTAGATGAGGCCCCAAATATATGTAATTACCTTTCTCTTTTCAAGGCTATTAGGTGTAATTGTCCTCCCATCTGCATTTTATGTTCTGGTTATTAATGCTATAGATGCTTTAAAATACACAGCTCCAAGCCCTGCTCTCTTCCTAATAGCTAAGGCCTAAATTCCATTTTTGCCAAAGAGGCAGGGAGAAGCTCTTGGGACTCTAAACATAAGCACCATCCTTACACAGGGGATGTGTTTAGTATTGTGGTTACAGATAATTCACCCACTGATAGGACTCCAGTGCTGCTTCCATTAAAAATACTGGGACCTTTGCCATCAAGTTCAGCAGATATAAGTTTGTATTCTTCACTTAAGTATTAGCAAAATATATGTATATTTGCTCACGAGCTTTGATAGCAAGCTTTCTTTTTCACTAAGTCAGTATGTCTTCTGCAAGGGCTAAAATTTTGTGGTCTTATATAATGCAGGTGATAGTCATAATTTCTAAATAAAATCTGTGGGCATCAGTTGGTATTTTCAGAGGTCCTACTTTTTACAAAAGAAATGTTTCATATAGACTCAAAACAAAGTGTTGTCTTAAAGAGTACATCCATTTAGGATGGAATATTTGAGGAACTCTGTGGGAACTAGTACCCAATTTCTAGTATTTTAATTGGATTTAGGTCCCTAGCTCCTATATACTCTCCAGAATCTCTCAGACTTTTTTAGTCCCCAAAATTTTCAGAAAAGAACAGAATCCTGCTGGGCTAAAACACAGACTAAGTGACAATTTCTGCCTGAAAGAATCCTATATATAATCACTTCAAACATAGGATCTGGTCAAAGAAAAAAAACCCCACAAGTTTGTGTAAAAAGGCTTTATACCTACAATATAGAAAAAATATTTTGTCTTGTCCTAGTGGTTTTTTGTATCATCATTTAATGAATAGAATTATCTAATGCACTTTTTTTCTCAAAGATTAATTCAGTATCTTGGAATTAGCTAAAGGACATATGATTCCTCAGGTTTCATGGCAGGTATACAAATGTTTATTGAAGAGAGAAGCATTTAGGGACATAAATCCATGCTGCTTGTTGAGGCATAACTTACTGTTACCCTTGGGAAGGAAAGACACACTGCATTTGTATGTGTGTGTTAATGAACACATATTTAATATACTGGCACATTTTACTTCCTACAACACTCAAGTTTTCATTTTCCATTTTTATTTAATGTCCATTCCAATGGCACTTAATTGTCTACAGTCTAGGCACAGATGAGTTAAACTAATCTGAAAAACTTTGATGTTCAGAGCTGGTAACAAATACCTGTGTTTATTTCATAACTATTCTGTACATGTATTTCAGAAGGAGCCATTTATTATCTGTATATGATTCAAAGATTGTCATGATAAATATAAAATTATACTCAGGGGAAGTGTTAATAGGGATATAAAAGTCAGGAAACGTTGTGACGTGAATTATTATCACTGTATATTAGTCAAGTTAGTTTTGTGTTTTGAACAGTTTTTCTTATTGATTTAGTTGTGAAGTGTATGTATTTGGCAATGTTTGGGCACTGCTGAACTCCACAAATTTCTGTTACCTTTCTACCCACATCCTCTATGCTGCTGTGTTTGCTAATGCTTTTGAAATCCATGCTACTGAAAATTTGGCTGTTTAATGTCAATTATCACATTTATGTGACTATAAATAATTAAATTACCCAGGATGAAATTAACAGACCTTTCTGGTGTCATCCTTAGGTCATTTAAACCGGTCACCAACTGGGAAAGAAACTACCCCAGGAGAAGAGCAGTAGGGAGCTGGTGCCTTTCACTAAACGCCAGACTTGTACCATTACCATAGATCCTCTTTTCCAGATGCACATACCCCTTCCTGGGGAACATGCTTCAGGGACCTGAGCCAGAATATGAGGCTGTTCAAATATTCAGAGCATGAGGCAACACTGAGCATTTCTATATTTGGGGAAGTGTGCTAATTTTTTTTCTCACACTGGCTATGACAGAGCTATACATCATGTGTGTTTGTTATGTTCATAACAATAATACTGTGTAATAATAGAGTATGTAATGGAGTAATAAATATCCTTTAGGATGTGAGCCAAAGCCCAATAAATTCATTAAACAGACTAGATTTCCAGCCACTAGCAGCAGACCTTGCACTTAAATCAGAATCACAATGCGAGTTTCGGCAACTATCCATCTCTAATGGAGACTAGAAGGTTTTTGGAAACCAACTTTAAAATGAGATGTTTGAATAAAGAAAATGCCCTCTCTTCCATAAATACAAAGTATGAAGCTTGGCATAATAGACATGAATGTGAAAAAGGATGCCTCTTAGCACGTCTTTGGATCTCAGTTTGATTGCACATTGTGAGAGCTTGTGGCTTGATGCCTTCTCTCCTGGAGCCTCGTGATCACACAAGCCAGTGCAATGGCTGATGAAGCGAAGCTGCCCCTGCCGCAACAGCAATCTGAAGTGAAATGCAAGGCACCAACCTCTTACAGACTTCGGTACAAAATTTGGAAATTCAATGCAAGTACTACTCTGTAAATCCGCTATCTCACATTTACACGTATCTGCCCGAGACTGCACTGCACGTGGTAGCAAATATAAAGTAAGGGTGATGCAGTGGAGAAGGCAACAGGGTCAGACTGAGAAAGCTTTCTCTAACCCCAGCTCGGCAAGGGGCTTCCAATGCGAGACTGTCAGTTCATTTAGTTTGCTACATCCACTCCCCAGCTGCAGCCTTAGATAGGGCACAGGAATGTGCTCGCTGAGTATTCAGACATATTATATTGTAATAGCCCATAAACAATCTGCTTCCTGGATTAAAAAATTCAAGTTTTTAGTTAAGTCTAAATGCTTTAATTTTTACTTGGGTACAACTTTAGCATTGTATAGGCATTCAAGGTCTGCCACAGGTTTGTTTGTGTGATTGCTAAAGATCTAAAAACTAATGTGCTTTTTCCTGTGCTTGAAGAAATACAGAGCTGATGTTTTATATAAAGACCAAATCCTTTGTCTTCCTGAAAAAGCACTGGTGATCATTGTCCTGGTTTCAGCTGGGATAGAGTTAACTGTCTTCCTAGTAGCTGGTACAGTGCTATGTTTTGAGTTCAGTATGAGAAGAATGTTGATAACACACTGATGTTTTCAGTTGTTGCTCAGTAGTGTTTAGACTATAGTCAAGGATTTTTCAGCTTCTCATGCCCAGCCAGGGCACCTGACCCAAACTGGCCAACAGTGTATTCCATACCATGTGACGTCCCATCTAGTTTAGGAACTGGGAAGTGGGAGGCAGGGATTCGCCGCTCAGGGACTGGCTGGGTGTCGGTCGGCGGGTGGTGAGCAATTGCCCTGCGCATCATTTGTACATTTCAATCCTTTTATTACTACTGTTGTCATTTTATTAGTGTTATCATTATCATTATTAGTTTCTTCTTTTCTGTTCTATTAAACCGTTCTTATCTCAACCCATGAGTTTTACTTCTTTTCCTGATTTTCTCCCCCATCCCACTGGATGGGGGGGGGAGTGAGTGAGCGGCTGCGTGGTGCTTAGTTGCTGGCTGGGGTTAAACCACGACAATCATCCACATACAGCTTTCCAAATTCTTGCCAATGTGACCACTACATAGTGGATATACAGAGATAATGCATTGAGGGGACTCAGAAGTTATTGTGTATTTATTTCCAGTATGTTTTTCCAGGTAGATTCTTCCTATTGAAGATCAAACTGAAAGGCTGTGTGGAAGAACATCAGTAACTGAATGAGCTTCTATGTTTTTCTGGGTGTTGCCAAGATGCTGGTTATTGATCATACAAGCCAGCTGAGTAATAGAAAATACATGATGTATTCTTCTTGTTTTGATATTAATTCTTATTCTTTGACCAATACTTAAAGTTTAACTAGATAGTCTTACTACCAGATTTTTTTTTTAAATTTACCAAGGGAAAGAAGTAGAGAAACAAGTGTTTTCTCCTCAGTAAAGCCAGTATTGATTCACAGGCGCATGAAAAATGGACGTTTCAGGGGACAAATTAGATCTACAGCAGCAGAAGTGAAAGGGAGAATTTGGGACTGGAACGCTGAAAAGCGGCCATTGCTCTACCTGGGTGAACAGTACTGAGGAAAACCTGCAGTATGGAGCGCCTGTAACAGTTGTAATGATGGACTGCAGGGCCCTTAGTCTATCTGTGCTGGAAGCCTTTTCATTAACTGGTCTTTTAGGAGTTACACTGCATAATATATGGGTGTGCCTTATACGTTTCCATGTATCAGTGTATACACCTGGACACCCTACATTCCTCTGCGTAATCTCAGATGATGCCCACCTCTTTTTTTTTTTGGCTTGTGTGTGGTCTTTTGTCTGCAAAGCAGAAAAGTTGCTGCTCATTAAACATATGAGGAAAACTTTCATAATTCCATACTAACTGAACAACTTTAGGTGCTATTTAGGCCTAAGGCAAACCTAACGAATGAGACTTAAATGCAGAATTTGCTCAGGCCCCCAGGTTCAGTGGTACTGTGGAAAGCTCCTGCTGTGATGATGCATTAGAGTGGTAGATATGATAAAATGAGGCATACCTTATTCTTTTTTAAACCTCTATTTTCTGGTACAGAATACCACCCTCAGACTATGTTTTCAATGCTAACACTCAATCTGTTTCAAATAGAAATGCAGTTTTCCCTTTCAGCAGGTTTCCTTCCTATTCCCATTTTGTAAAATGGATAAATAACAAGGCTGAAAAGAATGCTTGTCAGCTTCAATTTTTGCCAAAAATGTAAATGTTATAAAAATAACCTTTAAAAAATCCCCAGACAAACCAAAATATTTCCACAGTTTAAGTGCAAAGATTACAAAGCTGAACAGACAAATTACAAGCAAATATACCCTGGTAGCCTGGAGAACCAAAATACTTGCCATGGGGATCCTCCAAGTGAAAGAGCTCAGAATGAAAAGTAAAACTGACTTTATGCAGACTTCCGTTGGCCAAATAAAAAGGCATGCAAACACAGGAGGCAGCCATTGGATGCTTTTATTAGCTGCTGTTTGTGAAAATAGAATACCCAAGTTCTTTGGAGTCCCTCAGATTTACGTATCCATGTGAATCTTCAGGGTTTACCATAGAGAACCAGGAGTTTGCTCACCTACTGTAGGATTGGACCCTCAGCCAGTATGCACAGATTTTATTGGGAAAATACGCCTCTGAGTTAGGAGTGTTTTGTTTTCACCAAGACAGTTTTGCCAGTGAGGAACATTGAAGTAAATACATTTACGCTTGTACAAAACCACATTCTCCAGTTACGGTGTATTTCTATATGGAAATGTAAACAAACTATACTGCTAAGCTAATTTATACAAATATTAGAGCTGATAAGGTTTTTACTACTTTGATTATACCAATAAAAGTAAAGCACGAAGCCTGCATATCGACAGTGCTTAAAATTGGACTAGCTAAAAAAATATATTCACAAAGCTGGCATCACAATTTCCAGCAACGAACGATAACAATACCTGCCTTAACTGTTTGAATCTGTTTGAAAAGAAAATAGCAAAGCCAAAATAGATGAACTGAGCTGTTCTAACAGGCTAAACAAGGAGAAAAGCAAGGGCATGGGGATTGATCCTTTTTTCATGCCAAACTGGAGGGTTTTCATCAAAGGTAGATTCATGTCAGTTATCTCACTAGAGAGATAGCCAAATAACCTTTCTTCGTTCAATTTAATAAACTAAATTTTGAGAGTATAAGGAGCATTTATCTTTTTGAATGAACAGAAATTCTATATTTCTAATTGTAATTGTTCTTTCTGGCCTCTGTAGTGAAGGTGGTTATATTCCTAAAAGGTGGTGTTATTTGTGCCATTGGTGCTGAGGGAGCCCAGTGACAGAGACTATAAATCAATTTACAGTCTATTTAAAAGCAGGGGACAAAACCTATGAACGTGAATTTAAAAACTGCTTCAGATTACTATTCTTTTATGATTAACTAAAGGGGACTTCAACCTCCTTTGAGATTGCAGAGTTAGCATGATAAAATTCATCGCTTTTAACAAACTGCCTGGTTTCAGTGACAGTATTCAGTACATTGCATGTACATGGCACTATACAGCAAGTGGAAGGACACTTGATTAATCCTTGCTCCAAAGGTGTGAGTGGATAAGATGGTATGCAATACAAAACCAATACATATTGATTAGCGTGACAATGCTCCACTGAAGGGATGTTTCTTGAAAGGAGAGTGAAAACAATTTGGTACAGGAGGCTTCCTTTGCCCTCTCCTGTGATGGGAAGATAAACCAGGACCTGACAAGAATGCTTCATCGTTGCTGTGGTGTAGCAACACCCCCAATGCCAACCTGGCCCCCAAAGGACTGGTGGTAGCTATGGCCAGACCCAAACTTGATGCAGTTAGGGTCACTCATGCAGATGACCACTGAGTGTCTAGTCTGTTGAATAAAGGCAGACTAGCACTTACTTCTCTCTACTGAAGACTTGTCTCAGGAATAGAGATGCCTGTTTGATGAAGGGCTGAGGCCTTGAAGAAGGTTACACAGGGATGCATGCTTGACCGTGATAGACATGTCTGTTGAAACCGATTTGATTTCACATGTCACAGCTCCCCCTGTGCCTGCCCTGTGATGGACCCACACTGACATGTGGGGGGTGGGGAAAAAAAAAAAAAAAAAAAGGGATAAAAGTGTGAAAAAACCACATCCCTCTTACTTATTAGGAAGGAGGCAGCATCAAGCACGGGGGATCACGTGAAATCATTGGTCACACAACAAGGAACGAACACAAAGTGAGCAGATAAATGATGCAAGGGAATCGTACATGTCAGTTGTGTGACTTTGAGAACATTTATTTCTCAGTCAACAAGAATGTCTTGCTCCTGATGAATCCGCTCATCTCTGAATGTGGAATTTCCTCTTAAGCTTCATTGTGCTAGCAAAACCTAATGAAGATTTTGGTGAAACACCCTGTCATACAGAGAGGCTTTCTGCTGAAGTCACCTAGGCCATACCAGTAGGAAACTGGTGGAAGAGAATCAGGTTACATGTGCTTGGGCAGGTTCAGGGCGTGGTGGCCACAAGTGTTCCTCCTCCTGTACCTCCCATAGCTCTCTGTTGGGGCCTCAGTTAGCAAACCTACTCCAAAGCAGGCATTGCTCGATGCTTAAGTGTATTACAATGTTTGGGGCTTTTTTCCCACCTCCAATGCACTAGAATGCAATTTAGTGTTGGAAAAGCTGCCATTATTCTGTACAACCTCTAGCTGCTGGCTGTTGTTGATCTGTCTGTGTCACTGGGCTGATCAAAGCCTCTCTGGCTTCACTGGAAGCATCACTTGTGAGTGTGGCTGGAAGTGCTGCTTAATCACAGGGGCTCACCTTTCAGCTCAACGGCAGGCAGGAGAGCTTATAGAAATGTGCCGGACAGTCGGAGTTAACCATTAAGGAGGCTCTGAGAATCTTCTGCTGAATACAAGGAAGAAGGAGGGTGAGAGATGGAGTTTGAAAATCATGCAAGACTCTTAGGAGAACCCTGATTCAGCAAAACACAGATTCCTCTGCCTCTAACTTCAAGGCTGTCTCAGCTTAATAAAGTGGCTAAGCAGACCCATAATTTTACTTATGGCAAATACCCTAGTCTTCATTGTAGACGACTCACACGCATAGAGTTGAGTACATGCTTAAATGCTTTGCTGGCTTGTGAACTAGCTCTCAGTAAAACAATCTGGTTACTGCATACTCTTGTTTGAAATTCCCAAATTGTGAATGTAGGTACTTTCACTAACAAACACACCTACTCTTGAGGCGGTGTCACATGAGATTTTTTTGTCTTTTAAATGTTGATTACAGGGTACTAAAAAATCTGTTTCTTTCTATGTAGCATCGTTGTGGTGCTACTGTGTGCTGCGTACGCCAAACTTGCCTCTGCGACCCTAGAACATTTTATCTGTTTTAGTTTTATTATCTGGCCCAAGAAGAAAGAGAAACACCATTAGGCTTGGTTACAACGTTTCATCAAACGGTCTTGTGAACATGTTGAACGGATTGACAGTTATATTTAAATATAATTAGGTATGATGAACTCACTTGTTTGAAAGTTTAGCTTTTGTAAAGACGCATTTATAAGCATTCAGTTTCCTGACACTGTCATACCAAATGTGACACAGACACAACTGCTTCTGCATTCTCACACAATTCTTATTCAGAATTTCAGCAGAACCTCATAGTTGCTGTTAAGTTGTAGGTGTATTCCGTGTATATGTGTTTTACTCAAAATTCTTCAAAACTCTCATTGACTTCATTCTGATCTGCATTTCTCTGTGTAAGCCTAATAATTAAAATTTCTTTGGGTTCAGTTTCAGGGTGAGGAATGATGTTACGGAATGAAGAACATACTTTGTTCCTGTGGAGACTTAAGACTGCAAAGTCAACGCGCTTCTTCAGTTCACCAAATTATGCATGCTATTTTTTGTAACATGAGGGGACAGGGCACATATCTGCAGTCTGTCACTCGTGAATTGTCACTCATTTTATTCAAATGACGTCCTTATTGAGGCAAGATAGATCACTTTGGTATGTAATGCAGGAAGGATCCCGTATAAATTGGCAAGCAAAACCAGTAGGAAAACTCAATCATATTCCTTAAGTATTAGTTGCAGAGAACACGGTTATTCCTCTGTTTTGACTTTTCTTTCTGAATTGAATAAGGAACTTAATTCATTACATTTAAATGCCATGTAATTCACCCCTGCCCTGACCCAATATTCCAGGGAATCACTCCTGCTCTTGCAGCGGCGGAGACGAGACCTGCCTTTGGTGTGGCGACTACTACTTAAACGCCGTTTCCTTGTTCCCTTCCTGGGATGGGCAATGCGCCGGGATGGTGATAGAGCAACTGGAAAATAATTACAAAACACGTATCTGAAAAGAGGATGAGGAAGTGAAATCAGATGGCTCCACCGCCCTACGGGAAAGGGAAAAACACAGATACAAATCCCTGAGCAGATGGTGAGTGTAAACACACCGGAGCGAAGCTGAATTCCTCCCGGGGAGGCTCGGACATCCCCCCCCCGCACTCCGCGCATTTCCCTCTCGCCCGAGGAGGCCAGGGAAGCTGCTCTGCCCGGCCCGCCCCCGCGCTGGCGCTGAGCCCGCCGCCCCCGGCCCCCGCCTCACCCGGCCCCCGCCTCACCGCTCCCGTAGCGGCGGGGGGCAGCGCCGGCAGGTGGCAACGCGTCGGGGGGTGCGGCGGGGGGTGGGAGAGGCACGGACAGACACGGGGGCGCGCAGCGCGACCAACCCCCGCGCCACGCCGCACGTACTCATCACTCACACACACACACTCATCTCACACACACTCACACGCAGAGAGAGAGAGGCCGCCCTGCGCCGCGCCGCGGGCACAGGCGCACCGCACCGGCACAGGCGCGAAAGCGCCGCCCCGGCCCGCCCCCGCCCGCCGCCTCCCTCCCTCCCTCCCTCCCCACGCCGCGAATCCTCCTGCCGCGCACACACACACACACACACGGCCGGCCGTAACATGACTGACTGACTGGGGCGCCGCCGCTCCGGACGGATTATTCACCCCGCGCCGGGGGGACGCAGGAAACCACCCACCCACCCAGTCACCCACCCAGCGCGCAAGCGGGGCGGTGGCGGCGCCGTAGCGGGGCCAGGAGGGTCCCCAGCCCCCGCCGGCGGACGGCGAGCGCCCCGGGCGCTGGAGGAGCCCGGCCAGGTAACACGTCAATCCCCCGGGCGCTGACGCCGGGCTGAGCTTGCCGGCGCGGCGTGAGGGGGAGCCGGCGCAGGCCGCGGGGCGCCGCCGGGTTCCCGGCGTGTGGGTGCCCCGGGGTGGTGGTGGTGGGGGTTGTTGGCGGGAGAGGGCAGGGGTGTGCGGCGGTGGGGGCCGCCTCGCCTCCCAGGTGCGGAGGTGATGCGGGCGGACCCCCTCCCCCCCCCCCCCGTTCGCCTGGCCTCGCCTTCCCCGCCGGCGGGGCGGCGGCTGCCGGCCGCCCTGCGTCGACCCGCGGCGTGGCTGCAGTGGTGGCGGCGGAGGATCGGGGCTGCCGGTGCCGCAGCTCCGCGCTGATCCCCGGGAGCCGCGCTCCGGTAGCGGCGGGGATTAGCGAGGCCGGCCGGCCGGCTGGGGAGCGGGTGGCAGGGCGGGGGGGACACCGACACAAGCGTCTTGGTGGCGGGGTGGGCAGGGGCTCGGCGCCCGCAGGTGTCACCCGGGGGCCGGCCCAGCCCGGGGCAGAGGCAGCGCCAGCGGGGCCGCGGGGAGGGGGAGGCCCGGGGGGGGGGTGTGGGGCCCGCCGGGCCCGGCCTGCGGTGGGGCGCACCGCGGGGAGCCGGTGCCGCGGCGGCTGCACCTCTCTCTGGGAGTCAGCTCCGGCCTCGCCGCTGCAGGTGAAGGGGACGAGGATCAGGTCCTTTTTTTTGTTTGTGTGTTTTTGGCGTTTCTTGTTCTCCCCCGCCCCCCTCCCGTGTTTGTTAAGCAGTCTGCAGTTAACCTGTGGGGATGGCAGGGGGAAGTGGTTTCAGAAACGTGAATGGGTAGGGCCGAGGCACTGGCCGTCGTGTGTGGCCCTTGCCGTGGGGTTGGATTTGGAGGCAGGAGCTGGATCCTCCTGCCTGTGTTTTCCAAAATTGCGTGGCCTTTTAAAAAGTGGAGCAGATGGTGATGGTAGTGCTTATTATGGAAGAGGTTCGTGAAAATCCCATATTTCTGCTAGACAGTTTTGGTGTTGCTTCTCCTGGCTGAAAGTGGTTATCTTTCACGTTTGCCAAGGAAAAGAATGTTGCAGCGAGTTGCCTTGCAAAGGAACAGGGTGGTTCTGCTTTTCCACAGAGAAGGGAACCCCCCACAGCTTTATGTTTCCCTCTTGCATTCACGATTGACAACAGTAAGTGTCTTAGCATAGAGGGAAACTGCGGTACACTTTATTTTCTTATTGTACACCTTTATAGTTGAATGGAACTAGACGGGAGACTCAGAATCTTCTCTCATCCTTTTCTATGCCAGATGTGTTTTTCTATCTAGTATATATTGCACTTGAAATGTTAAACTCTCAGGAGGCACGGAGGTGGGGTTGTGAGGCAAGGTCTACTAGTTACTTCAAACAATTCTCCTTGCTCATACTTAAGAAAGAGAGAAAGGAACATCTTGTAAAAGCAGCTGAGGAATATATAAAAGTGAAATATTAATGAACTGGAAAAGCTCAGATAGCAAAGACATTGCACCTAATCATTCAGGAGTGTTCTTGTCCTCTTTACAACTCCTCATTGTATGTGTCTCTAGTACAAATGCAACTGGTATAAAGGACAGCGATATTTGTATTTATCTAGCTAGAAGTAGTAATATTACATAAAATATTTTTTGCATTGGTGATCAACTCTGCAGTGGCTTGATTTAGCCATGATTTTTAAGGCTGCTGTAGAACAGAGAGTTATTGCAGAAACAGTAAAAAATATTTCAAGAATGTTTTCTTAGAAATAGAGATGGGAAGGGCTGACTCAGACCTGGAATAACCCTGAGGAACGACTAGCCTTAGAAAGTCCTCTTAGAGACATGATGATGATGAATCTTTTCACCCTGAAGTTGTTATTCATCTCTAGCATCCCAAATAGAAAGCAACATCCCCTAAATAGGCAGCACTGTCTCAGGAGAAGGTAATAACACATGGCTGTCCAGGATCCGCTGAAAGCGTGTCATACAAACAAGGGATATTTTATGCAAATTGGGGTTCCTTTACCCCTTGGAGTGCGGAGTGCAATGGTCCCTGTAGTTTGAAGAACTTCCCTGGTTTGGCTTGGAGGGCTACTAAGTGCAGCAGCTTTCTGCGGCATTTTGGTGAGGGAATTTAGTTCAGTGGGAAAGTTGTCTGTCAGCCCACAGGGTGAAGTCCTGTAGCCCTGGCTGTAGTCCCTGGCAGGACTTTTTGGAATAGGTGGTGCACATTGGCTTGAGCAAGGCCTGCCTTCTAGAGACCTTGGTGCAGGCCTGAGTAGGGGGACAGACATGGGGAGCTGTAACAGAAGGAGGACCTGGAACAGTACCCAGGGTATGTACCACGACTGGGTTGCAAGAGATGGCATTTGGTATTTAAGTCTGTTGGAAGATGCTGAAAAATATCTTGTGTCATTGGACCTAAGCATATGGTTGTGAGAGAGCACGATCTCTCATGCTGCGTAAACTGTGTGTGGTTGAGCTTGTCCTTGATTCAAGCCTAATGCCTCACATAAGCCTTTGTAGTTAATAGCTGGATGTTGAACAACTTAAAATAAATTTGGCAATGTTTTTGTTCGCTAGATAGGGTGTTTCATAAATTGCAAGGGAGATGTAGAGATGTTGCTCCATCTGGACAAATTCCCACTCTTCCATGAAGGTTCATGGAAGATACTATGGCTTTGTTGGATTAGCCCATCTGGAGTATTTGGAAGGTCAGAATTGCATAAGGTCAATGTATGGTTTTTATGTGGTGTTGGTGAATTGCACAGATACAAGTCACTGAGAAAAGTGTTTTGTCAAAATAAATAATGGTAGATTTTGAAAAACATAAAAATCTGCACATTCTGAGGACATGACATTTTTGTAGAGTTTAAGTTCCTGGATTGTTTTCACTGTACTTCTTGGAGGTGTCCTAATATAAGGAGGATGTGTATTTGCCAGGTGTTACAGACCTTTGAGGCAAGGTAAGAAGTAAAAGCTGCACAGCTGTTTTTCTGAGGTTGATTAGTACAAGTAAAGCATGAGATGAAATAGCATTTGTGTGTCAGTGAAAGCATTAATGGGAAAGAAACCTTATAGACACTTCAAGTCAAATTAATAAGCAGTGTGCACTTTATTTTTGGAATAACTACCAGCTTGTTAGGGGGAAGAACCTAACTATATCCTCTACCTTGCAGAAGTTACTGCTTGTTATAAGATTCAGTGCCTTAATTCTTCCCCTTGTGAGTAGTTTTGCTGCAATTGAAGGGGCTCACACAGGATGGGGAAACAAGAGGAAACGTATACATAAGTAATGGCAAGTAGGGGCTGCGTTTGTTTCCTGAGAAATAACTATGCAGCTTCATCAGGCTTTTCTCTCATTATTGCATTTATTTGACAGTTTTCTGCAATGGTAGTAAACTGGGTTACCTTGATAAAGTAAATATACTTTTGTATTAGATTTCAGCTGTTGAATGTGCTGGCTGTGTGAGATGGCATGTATAATACAGAACTTGCAAGCACTTAAAATGTGTAGTGTTATTTGTACTTGTAACATTTCATGTATATTCCTATGCTTCAGCAAGGCCTATAACTTTGAGATTATGGAAGATGCAGCCATATATTTTACATGCAACTGTATTAAAACTCTATAGCTGTTTGCTAGTTAAACGTGTGGTTCCTTGTACTTAGCACTTTTTGACTTGTTCTTACTGCACTACATGTGTATCGCTTAGACAATATAAACTCGCACACTCTGTGACTGAAGACTAGTATAATTTCTCCATTGTATGGCAACAAAATGTTAATGTTTAATACAAAGTCTACTGCTTTTACCTGAAATGTGATGTCCTGTACGGGATAGTTGTTTTATAATAAAATACAATGATAGCGTAAGGGAAAAGAAACCACAGGCAAGCAAAAGCAGAAAAGTCCTGGATGTGCAAAAAGTAAGAATTTTTTAAAATGTATGCTGTAGTCTGTTGCATGTGTTTTGTAATTCTGCACAAAGACTAAAAAAATAAAAAAAAAATACCCCAAATAAGTTTCTGAGGTGTATTATAAGATCTGAATGATCATGTTTCTGTATCCAGATGTTCCAAGTTGACTATAGATGGTACTACTTTTTTGCCCAGGTTATTGCTATGAAAGCCCCATATGAGGTATGAATGTAATTATTTTCTTCATAGATGGGAAATTGAAGCAGTGATTGCATTGAAATCACACAGTTGATTTGTGATAAAGAGAGCTGAACTGGAATATGCATCCCAAGCCCCACAGTCTTATCTTAATGACTTAATTGTGTTAGTATAGTTTGGTTTTTTTTTTTATAATTTGGCATAGATGTGGAAACTTCCTACAGATCCAGTTGCAGGATTTGAGTGTAAAGTTACGCAGCATTTTCTCTATAAAGACTAATTACTAGCAGATTATTTTTTTTTTTCAGTCTAGGAGAAAAAGATTTCCTGGATTTTGTTTTGTTGTTAAGTTTGAGAGAAAGCAGTTCAGCGCTCCTCGAATGTAAAGACACTTTTACATTATTTAAGGAAATACCACTTAATTTTTTATAATGCTCTAGCATATCAGGAATTTGATCAAGCTCAGTCAGTAATGTTTATAAGAAAGAGTCACAGCTGCCTTCCAGTATGAAGAACCAGTTGTGACAGACTGGTAGGAAGCTTTAAAAAATACTCTTTGCCTATACATTTTGGTAGTGCACATTTTTGCATCTGAAAATACATTGATTGGTTCTAGTGCATTTCCAGCTCTGGCTTTCTTCTCTGTTTTTGCTGCTTTCACTCTTGCTTTCAGGCCTCTTTCCTGCTTCTTCTTTGATGTGCCATCTTGATGTGATCTCTTCAAATGTTTTAATGTGAAAACAGCAGCTCTCAAGTGATTCACTGATTTTGTATAGTACAGTGAGATTTAGGTTTGGGTGAGAGTATAGAAATGTTCAACAGGTTCCTCGTTTGTATGTTGCTTGTGACTTAGTCTAAGCCTTGTCATTTGAAGCAGAACCTGTGAAGCAATGACATCTGTGCAAATGTCACCTTCCAATGATGTTAACCTGTCATCGTTAGCTATGCTAGCAAAATCTCAGACCCTGAGAAAGATGGAGTCACCTGGTGAAGTCAGAACGTGGTAGGAGGCGTGTGCTGTGCTAAGGTGGTAATGGCAGCCTCTGCCAGTAGCCAACTAAACCAGCATTCTGTGCTTTGTATCTTGTTCTGTGTGCTAGGTAGTAGTTCCAAATTCTACAGTGTATTCTAGCTATATTTAGCGCAATGACAGCCCGGGGGGGTATATTTGTGAACTATCCTGGCTCATTTTTTTATTTATTCATTCATGTAAAGTGGTTTGTAGTCATTTTTTACTATATGACTAGTGAGGAGAGAGAAGAATGAAGTTTTGCTATAAATTCTCAGAGAAGTTTTGGCCATTTAAGCCAGTGGCAGAACTGCTCCTGATTTGAATAGGAGCCTTGGTGGCTGTTTTAACAGGTTTTACAACTTTAAAATATGCAGGCTGGATTCTTGATGACCAACTGAACATGTTGTGGCACAAGTACAATGGAAGTAGAGTAACAGTCTTGCCAAAAATAAGATTGCCTTTCATTTTCTTCATTAATTGTCACCATACTTATTACATTAGTTGTGCAAGAAAAATAATATTTATTCTGCTGTTAACACAGAAGCTTTAAATAAGAACTTAATCTATATACTGAAAGGATGAAAGTGCTAACAAGCTGATTTTGTTTGCAGTATTCAGAAATACTAATAAACTGCCTTAGTAAGCAGATTCTTCCAATGATATATTAATGTTTTTTCTCTTGATACTGCTGAAGGGAGGCGACTGGCAGAATATGGCAATAGGAAAAATGATGTGGCTTTCTCCATATTTATTTAAAGTGATGCTGCAAGTCGATGTATATTCTACATTCTTTCAGATTCACAGACCTCTCAAACACCTTGAGAGCAGATTATGCCTTCAGCTGTGAGAGCAAGGTATCAAGTGTGCTTAAAATGACAAAGTAGCTATAGATAATAAGTATCAAGAAATATTAAAAATTTAATATGTATTGATATTTAAAACAAGTATTGTTGGGACACAGAGGATCTGTAGGAAATGGCATTTACAAATTGATATCATGTAACACAAATGTTGTTTTCCATATGCATGTAGAAGTGCAAACATTGTGTATAATCGCTTGTTGCATGACTACTTGGCTATTTGGAAAAAAACCATGTTGTATGTGAAGGCACACCTGTATGTCTTCCAGAGGCAGTCTATGAAGGCATTCTAATTGCTCCACCTACCTTCCTTCTGTTAGAGGTTAATGAGCTGCCAAGGATCCTGGGGTGGGAGAGCTATGTAGGTATCTTCTCTTTTCTTTGGTTTTGCTGTTTCCCAGTGTAAAAGTAGATGTGATATAAGGAATGTGGTGTGCAGAGGTCGCAGCAAGCTCTGCCCTCATTGTGAGTAGCAAAATAATATGGTTTTGCTTTGTGTGAATTCTCTAGCATTTTGTATCTGTAGTTAGTGCAGCGATTATGCTGTGGGTAGAAGACTCAAGCATCCTAATTTGTTAGTATTTTGAACCCATTTTTTTAATGTAGCAGCTATAAGCTCTGTGAGAAAAGTTGGCCCCGTAAGCCAGTGGCAAAACTGCTACTGATTTTAATGACGCCTTGATTATATCCTTAAATAATACTTTAGTGTCTGTTGGTTTGCTTTGTACAGCATTTGTTTTTGTCAAGGACTGATTTTCAAAAGTTACCGAGCATGTACTGTTTTGATGTTTTTTGTTACATCATTAAATTCTTAGTACCTCTAAAAATTGGGTTATCAAAATTTTTCTTACAATGAGTTGAGAGTCCAGAAGAGTAAGAATAGGAGTTTCAGAATGGTCAAAACACTGCAAATACAATTGATGTGAAAAAGTTCAGTGTGTCCGAAAATGAACTGTACTGTACCTATAGGCACCTATTCTATACTAATGGTAATTATGCAAGGGCACAATATCAGATGGGAAACAAGGCATTTAGAGTTTTTCTGAAGTCCAACTGGAGCAGGGGTTAAAAAGAGCAGGGATGTTAAAATGATTGCCTGGATTTTAAATTTTCAGAAGTTGATGAATAATGGGGAAGTAGAGGAACATAAGATTTGGGAAAACTGTGTTTCAAAATAAAATTGAGAAGAGTGTTGTGGAAAACATGCATATGGAGTAGATGAGGAGGAAGTAGAAGGAATATAGAGACATTAGTTTGTCAGCTGTTAAGAGTTCACACCACAAATGGCTTCTTTTTACTTGGTAATCTTTATTTTATACCTAGCAAACTCTGGGGCATCCACTGAGACAGGGAAGAAAAAGACATAGTGAGATGGTGGGGAATGAAAGAAGAATCAGCTGTTATGTTTTCCCAGCTCTGTGCCTTTGTTCTACTCTACCACAAAAAGGCTGTTAGAAGAAATTCAGGGATTAGTCACATTAGCCACAAGGTAATCTCTATCCTCTCTAAGCCCTCATCTTAACATCCTGATCTTGGTCAAATATGTTTTTGGTGGCTGACTGTCTGTGGCAGGGTCTCAGCAAATTTCACACCAGCCTTTATTACTTGCTCATGGCCCTTAATAAAGGAGTAATAATAATAAGGGAGTAATACACAACTGTCTGTTAATGATAGGTTTTGTTACAGATTAAACTTTTAACAGGCAGAAATCAGAACTAGAAGCTACAAGGCTGTTTTAAACTCTCAGATCTGCAGCTCTGCTACAGTTGTGTGTATTTTTAACATACAGAAAAGTTAGTTTCAACTTTTTTCATTTAGTGTTTGACGTGAGCTAAGAGCATGCAAACAGCAACCTTATGTGGCATAGCTAAAGGCCTAATAACTTGATTATGCATCTGAATCTTTTGTCAAGAGATGCATATCATTTATACCTATAGTAGTTTCAAATTAAGAGTGTTAGCAGATGAAGAAGACTAGGACATTAATAAGACTTGAATGAAGTTTTTAGCTAACCCATCCTGTGAGTTGCCTACAGGGATACGTAATATTCCCTAGAAACCATAGGGATCAATTTTCTGTGGTAAATACTGCATACCTGCATATGTGTATATATATAAAGTACCAATATTCTTTGTGAAAGTCAGAAGGTAAGTTGTTGTGCTTTCAGTTGAAAGCTACTCTCTGTTCTAGCTGTGGAATAGTGAATGGTTCAGAAAAAAGGATTTCTTTCATTTACTTGCTCTAGTACAGTAAAATCCAGACATAAGCTCACAGCTTTTAAAATCTACTCTCAGATCTCTAAATACTTAATAACTGGGGGGGAGAAGATAACACAACAAAAAAATACTACTCATCCTGGTTTTAAGAAGTTTAGTATGTTGTGGGCAAGATGTTTCTGAAAGCTGTATGTTAGCAATACACAACGTTATTTGTAGTCTTAGTTTAAGAGGGCGTTAGGATGATACTATTCATTGAAGAAGGTAAGCAAGAAGTTACTGTTGGAAAAGGGTGTGAGAATTTTAGTTTCTGTCCGTTTTCTCATGCTTTCATTTGAATTTGATTGAGATCCTGCAGTGTAGCTGTTTTTATTGTGATTCTGTATGCTTGGAAAATAGTCAAGGGAAAAAAAGTACTTATGAAGGAAAAAATTCTCTACTCGCATTAATGATTCTTTTTTCCTTACAGTTTGCAATTGCCCAGGACAATGCATGTGGCTTCCAAAATGCTGAAGTTGAACACCAGTGAAATCGTAAAACACTTACACAGCACTATATCTTTATACAGCATTTTCTAAATATAGACTAAGTCCTTGTCATAAAGAGTTTGTACAGTTAAAATAAAACAAGACTTGACATGACACAGAACAGCTTGAGAGAGGCATGAGATCTGTTGGTGAGGAACTGTGAGGATCTGAGTAACTGTTTCAAGTCAAGGATTTGAGGAAGGCTTGAAAGGGCAGTGAAGATGGCCCACCCCCTCACCCCCCAGTTAAAAAAAAAAAAAAAAGAAAAAAGAAAAGATACCGGGATTTGCACTCCTTTTGTTGCTCAGGTTTTGTTACTAGTTTTTACAAACCACTATTTCTTTCTAATTTAGATAGTAAAACCAGTAACTATATAAAATCTATGGAAATTTTTTTAGTAATAAATAGTGAAGGAATTAAAAGCTGTTTACAAATGTAAGCTTATGGGTCTAGATCCTCAGCTAGGGTAATAGTACTGCTTCCTTCAATGGAGCCAAATGCACCTATTGCTTGTCGCTCCTGTTTGGCTTTGTATTTGTTAGGCTGAGCAGTGACTACTGATGGCTGAGTGAAAGAAGGATGGAGTAGGCCGGCAATGCAACAGCTTTTGAAGTACGGTGCCTTTAGCAGCTCTCCCTTAGTATATTGTTGGTTCTTCTCCATTCCTCTTGAAATTGGTTTTCTGTCCTGGAAATTGAAAATGAAGCTTGCAAACCTTTGGTAAATTGTGTTGCTCAGAGTATAGATGAAAACACAATACAGTGGAAATAGCTTATCCTGATTTCCTAAGGAAACAATACTTGCTATCCTACTGTCTTGGTGTATTGTTTGTATATTAATCTGCACCAGATATCTTTGAACTTGATGGTTACTTTCAGCAATATTTGACAAAAGAATGGAAGTCTTAAAACTTAATTAAAGTTTTAATAAGTTTTGCAAAATCAGAGGAGAGAGTGTCTCATGTTTTCTGGCTGAGAGAAAAGCTGCCTGGTGAGCTCATTCTATGATCAGTATCAAAGAATCAGCCTAGGAGAGGAGTCTTATATGTGTCCTGGCCACTGGGAGCTTCTTAGACATTAAAATGAACTAACCACAACATGCAAATCTGTAGGTAACTAGGCCTTGTTAGATCTGGCGCTCATAATGATATGTGAGAAAAAGGTCTGAATGTTTTTTTTAAGTTGTGGGGGTTTTTTTGTGGTGAGTTTTGTCGTTGTTGTTGTGTTTTTTTATTTTTTTTTTGTTTTGTTTAGTGTTTTTTTTTTTGAATGGTCTTCCTCCCTCCCCCTGGGTTATTTTTATATTACCTTTTCCAAAAGCGTAGGGTGGAGCACTCATTCAGGGCATTGGACCGACACCTGCCTGATGAGAATTGATTTGTTTAAGCCTGTATGCTGTGTCCATTTACACCACCTGAAGATTTGGCTTTCTTCTTGTTTTTAATACTTACCTACCTGAAGTCCTCAAGGAAGCATGTTGCAGGTATGGAGCTTTTGTTAAACTCAGCTTTTGACTGAAAAGCTAGCAGGTATTGTGTTTAAGTTAGTCTGTTTTCACTGACATCCAGCAAACCTACCAGCAGAAGCAAAGAAAGCCAGACTTGACTTCTTTCTGTTGTATGGTGTCAGAAAAGGATGGGGAAAGCCCAAACAAACCCTACTGTCAAGAAGGTGCAGATTAATTCGTTTTGCTTTGAACTAATGCACCTAAGTGCTTGGAAGAACAGTAGCCATGCCAACATAGTGAACAGTGTATTGGGCTGGCCATAGTGTAAGTAACCAAGGAAAGATCCCAGTTACAGATACCCAGCTGAAGATGGGATACTAGTAAACTATGCTCTGTTGCCATTCAACAGCTCTCTGTTACCTCTGGTTTAAGGAGGCGTGTTAGAAGTAGGGAAGTAGGAAAGAACTTCAGATAGAGGCATCTGTTTTTCTGTGCAATAGCGAAACACTTACCAATTAGTAGTGAATACAAAATCCAAATATTTGTATTCAAATAGCGTACAATCATACCAAAGTGTTTTGTGGTTTGTTGCTCTAGTAGAAAATGAGCTTAGAAATAAAGCAAGGGAGTCTTTGTGTCGAGAGAAGCTTAACAGACATATGGAACAGTAAGTTTCAGTACTTCAGTCTTTATGCTAAGATTTAGAAAGCATATTATGTTTATGAACTGTAGCTGATCACAATTTATGGTGGAGAACATACAGAATAAATATTGAAGGGTGACTGTGAAAAATAGAGTTGCAAGTGTTTGGTGCAGTAACAACAGCAAAAACCTCCTCATGTGGTTATTTATTTTAGAAAACAGTTTGGGCCAGGCACTGTAGTGATTATTCAAGAGCATGTTTATATATAAAATGAGCTTGGTTTGCTCCGTCAGACAGGTGTGCATTGCTGTGTTCCTGTAAAACCATTTGCTGAGCTTGTGTGCAGAAAATGCACCTGTTTATTGGAATGGAAATTTCAGCTGAAACTGGTACGCAGGGTACAACAAAGTGACTTAAGGGTGAAGCATCCTTTTTAAGCTGGGATTCTTGCTTTGGCACTGTGATAGTTTTGCCTTTATTCATGTTAATTGTGCTTCAGTCAGTGCTGATTGCACTTCAGTTGTGCTTTGGTTACTGTGTATGTGTATTAAAAAGACCTTTTGTAATTTATCAATTATGAATGATTGTTATTCAGGAAAGTTGTTTCATGGGCTACTTTATTATCTTGAATACTGCAGACCTATAATACTTAGGGGTTTACCGGAGGGATTTAATGAATCTGTGACAATAGAAACAATTACAGGGGTGGTAGAAAGAATCCTTGAATGTATTATTTTTATTCCCCTGGAGTTAATCGTCACATATCAAAGTAAATTAACCAGAATATGCTGCTTAGATATCTTCTGAATTCCCAGGTAAAAAGCTATTATGAACAAAATGTGATTCTCTTTATTCCCTGTCCTACAATTCTTACTCTAAGTATGCTCCTAGTGAAGTCAATATAACTGAACAAAATAATATTCTACATACATTCATGGTATTAAGGGAAAGATCGCCAGTCACTGCGATATGTATAGGTGAAATTATTTCAGGAGATATTTTGCCATGAGTGTTGTTTTCTTTTTTTTTTTTTTCCCTCTGTTAACTAGATTTTTGCCATTAGTTAATCAGTGCATGAAAACTGAACAGGTGTTTTTCCTGTAATGAATGCTAGGTCATAGCCTGTCATATCATTCTGGGAAGATTTTTATAAAGTGCAATGTTTTGTCATGAATCTAGTTTTCAAAATCAATTTAAGACCCATGGAGACATGTGCTGTGCTAGAATGGAGTGTTTGCATGCCTCACTTTGTCCATTTAATGCTCTGAGGGTTTTCCTACTGAGTGGCATTTACTGGAGAGGTCAGATTTGATGGAAATTGAAATAGTATCCTGTCTGAAGATGAAACAGAATATATTTCATATTTGTTTATTTGTCTAGGAGTACATACAGAGATGAATTTGAATTTCAGTATAATTCTCAAATTGTTTACTATGTTGTGCTAATCTCTACAGCTACATCTGATTACAAAAGAAAAAAACCCCTCTGGTAGGCTTTAAAAGTTTATGCCATCTGTCCTGGTGCTTACCCTTTGTTCACTGTAAGGAAGTATTGCAAGCAACTTGACAGGCTCCCTGTGTATTTCAGCCTTTTATGCTGTTTTTACTTTCTGTCTCTCTTCTGCACTGTCTGTTCAAATGGAGCAGCATGTGGGTCTTCTTTTTCACCAGAACAATGCAGATCCTCTGATCCTTTCCTTCATTTGCTCAGCCTAGCAGCTTTGGATTTGGGACCTTCTTTTTATACCGTACCTGAAACAACAGCTTGTGCAGCAAAGTTTTCACAAGAACAGGTCTCCTAGGTCTATTCCAGCAAGAGGAACTGTGTGCTTTCCAGCTCATTCATCCTTGGGGTCTTAGCGCTCATGGGCTGGTTTTACCCTGCATGCCTTGTTAGCTGACTGTGTCTCCAAACCCCTGCCATGTAAACAGCTGTACCCTTTAGCTAGCTTTCTGGTTTGTGCTCATCCTCTGTCCTCATCTGACACTTCACTGTTTCTATCTGTTGGGGAGATCTTGCTAGATTTGAAACCACAGGAGGAGGGGGGATGGCATATTACTTCTAGCAAGACAATAGCTTTCTGGCAGCTCCTGGCCTACTTTATGGTGTGTATGAGTTAGTGTAGTTGAAAGGAATATCATTACTTGTGATTGCTGCAGAGGAACAGGCTGTCATCTTTTGAAGAGCTGAGTAAGGTGCACGATTCGCAACAATGTTTTCCATGCTGAAGTACCTAGTTCATCTAAATCACATTTTGTCAATGTCCTGAATGTAATAAACAATATGTCATTAAAGCTAGTCATGACCTCCATGGGCTTTTGAGAAAATACTATCATTATCGGAAAGCTGGGTTAATCTCTCCCTAAATCCATAAGTAATTCAGGCTGTTACTGTGGTTTCAGCAGTCTTCCCTAGAAAGCACAGACCAGGCAAGTGATGGAGATGAAGAAAATAATCTGCAGATACAAAATTTGAGAACAAATCCCTGTATTTTTTAAATAGTCAATGAATAATTTATTAAAAAAAATTCAGTATTTAAAATATTTAAAGTGTATTTAAAACACCATTTCAGCAGCTCTCCCTTCTTTGGATTTTTGTTTCTAATTTTTTTGGTTCATGCTAGAGGTCTCAGGTATGCTGTTATTTCCCCTCGCTTAGGCTGTATTGAAATGAAGTATTAGTTCAAGACATGAAATTGGTGATATCAGTGCTTGGGTACAGTAAGGCATAGATACCTAAAAGATTTTAATGGTGGAAGTCACTTAAAGTTGTGGATTTAAGAGAGAAGGCTGTACTTAATTTGAATTTTTCACACAACTTGATGGAAGGAATTAATGCTGTCACAAAATGTAATTATCAAGTTTTAAGGATTTTTGGTTTAAAGGATTTTTGCCTCCCCAATGTATACATTCTCTAGATCAGTTGTGATGTGAAAAATACAGTTAAAAATACTATTGGTATGTTGGGTTTTGTGCTTAAAATACATGATCTGTGCTTATTGATTGTCACTGGCTGTGACAAATGAAAATAAGTGTAGCCAGTTTAAAAAAAATAATGTTTTCTAACATGTTCTTCGTGCAATGGGTATGTAAACTTGAAGCTTCATGCCAAAGTGTGTGGTGAAGTTTAAAAGCGTGTATGTTTTCAAGGGAATGCAGGACAAGCTTATGGAAGTGAAATCCAATGAGTGTTACCAAGTATGTAGATATTCTGATGTGAAAATGGTAGGGTGCGGGAAGAATATTTTTTGGGGGCAGTATCTTATGTTCTTCCTGGACATAAGATGTTGCCCGTGGCTGGAAGCAGGTGTGCAGGCTGGCTACATCTTAGGAATGGCCATGTGAGATCAAAGTTCTGCATTCACAAAGCGTCTTCAAATTAAAAGTGTTTACAGTTGTGGAAATTAAGAACCGAAAGTCTTCATGTGAGTTAGTTATGTCCACAGTGCCCAAGATAATGCAAATTGCATGAGCTGACAATCTTATTCTGTGAGCTAAGGGACTGCTGCTGATCTTCCTTTTGTTTTTTTGAACTTTGATAATCCACTGTCCCACGTGACCAAACAAGGGCAATCTTGTTTTCTATGTATCAAATGATGGCAACAATTTCTTGGCAGCTGAATTAGTTTCAGATTCGGTAACATGACTTCAGATTAACATTATATTTCTCATAGCTAATGGTATTTTAGCCTCTCAACTCTATTCATAAGAAGAAAAAAATCCTGTCTCTGAGGTATTTGTGTTTTAAACCTGATCTCCCCTATGTTCTTACATAGCATGTGTGTGTCACAGTTTGACCCCTTAACAGATAATGGTGTGGAAAGCACTGTGGCCATGACTAGCATCACTTCTTTTAAAAAATCAGTTCTTAAACTTTCAGATTACAGATGAACAAAAAGGTTGTTAGTGTATACATAATGAGAGGAATTCAATTTCAGAGAGTGATCTGTGCTGCATAATAAGATGAACTCACTTGTACAGGATTCATTTTAATAAGCTAAATGAAATATCGCATGAATAGGAAGCAAAGATTTAGGTCACCCTTAAACTACATTAGAAAAACAGTGACTTACTGAAATAGTGGGTAACCAATCCCCATTTCATACAGGGGATGAGGCTACAGTATGCCTCTGCACGGGTGAGTACCAAGCAGAAATAGAGGTGTTTTTCCTGCTGTGTATTTTCTTAGTGAGACTCCATGCTGGAATGAGTCAGTTTGGTGTCTTGTATTGAAAAATGTGTCAGCTTGTGGAGGGTTTAAAGAAAATGAGGGAAGCTTATTCAAGAATCAGAAAATGTTTTACCCTGAGGGGTTAAAAATGGTTTGCTTGTTTGAGTTAACAGGCAAAAAAAAAAAAGGAACTTGATAAATAGAAATACGAAATGCAAGTGTGGGTAAGAGGAAGCTTCTTGACATAGGGTGGTGTTTAATTATAGTTTTGTAGTTGGAAGTACAAGAAGAGCTTCTATAAAATCTGGAATCCGAATATGAAGAAACTAATTTGTGTAGACTGTTACAGAGGAGGTCTGAAGTGACGCTCAACTTGATTACTCAGTCCCTAAAATCTGAGAATAATAGAGTTATTCCTGGGATGCAAACATGGTAAATTTTATTTTAAGACTCTGATGGATGGATTAAAAATGATTATTTTCAAAGAGTCCACAGTCCAAGTATCTTCTGTTTAACACTACAGTATTTTTAATATGGAAGCATTTTTCACTGCTCATGCTGATTACTCTGTCCATTAATTTATTTTAGGGTTTTTTTTACAGCTTAGAGTAGGAAAATGATCTAGCCTCTTCCATCTTCATGTTCTTCCATGTTAGGGCAGCTTAATAAGAAAGTTGATGGAGAGAGGTTAATTAATTTAATTGGTTTCCATGGGACTTAAAAAAATTAAATATGAATACAGTTCATTTTCTCATAGAAGACTGTTTTCTGTAAGCCTATATATTGAATTAAATTTGGCTTAAAATCTGTTTGGAGGAACTTATTTTGATATGGCCTAAGGATTAGGATGGTAGGAAGTTTTTGGGCTAAAAAGAGGGATCCAGGACCTGAAAAGTGCTTCCCTCCATCCTTGGCAGCAAATGTCATCCCCCCAGGGCCACTGCAGCAGTGGCATCTATGTTGTATCCTGGACTGTGTTCAGGAGGAGGTGTTCAGCTGCTAGGTCTGCAATCACTGCTTGAGCAGCTGTTTTGCATCTCCTCCAGGTGACGGAAGTGTCCCATGTGCCTGGTATGACCTACAGGCTGTCCTCTGGATGGTCCACATGGCTAGCCAGTGTTCATAGCTCTCATGGTAGGCTTCTCCTGCTAGTGTTAGTGGGTTTTCTAAAAGGCTGCAATTCTGTTATGTAAGAGTACACTTAAAGTCCTGGTTTCTTGAGAATACTGAATGAAAAAGATCAAGCATTTTTCTAACTCGGAAATTGAGTGATTATAGATTTTGCTAACCAGAAACTTATGTTTCTTCCTCCCACCGTGCAGCTATGACTGCAGCTGCTTTCGTTGTTAGCTGTTGGCCTTTTGCCTTTTACATCTGTGGACGCATGCAGTTATAGTCACTCCCTATCCTACATTAGCAGTCTGTGCCAGGAGGAGCCCTCAGAGACCATGGCTTAACTCTGCTTAGGCTTTGCTGTACAAGCCTGTTGTTAGACAAAGCTTCACATTGAATTCACATTTTCATTATGAAAACATGCATCTAATTGGTTCTTTCAGCTAACTGAAATGAAAGATGGGTGGCATCTGCTTAATAAAGACCGTCATCATCTGGAGATTAAAGAGGGAAATATTTATAGTTTCCTGTATCTTAATGTATTGGCTCAGTATTTCTATGGCAGTTCGACGTTGACCTGGAGTTTTATAAGACACTTTATGCAGTCAGTACATGGCTTGAAACTGTTATGAACACATTTCCATATAGACATTTTCTTGGACTCTAGTGGATATCTAGAAGTTAAAGTGAGCTTTACTAGTCTTTTGGCTGAGCTGTCCAGTACAAAGACCCTAATTTAACCAGGTTTTTCTCATTTATTTCCACCATGATTCTCTGTATTTTTAGGACTTCAGCGTATGATTTTTTTTTTTCCTTTCTTTCTTGGAAACAGTACTTCTCCGAAGAAATCTTTATGCCAAGAGTTATATTCAAACACATCAACATTTCAAGAGGAGAACAAACTGAAAAAGTTTGTAGATAGTTGAGGTGTACCGTATGTTGTCCACCACTTCGCCGCAGCTGGATTCTTCAGAAGATTGTTGTGGTAGCATTTCATGGGGCGAAGTATATGGAGGACATATGGCATGTTTCTTGGCTGACTGTGAACTTCTGACTTTGTGTATAGCATAGGCATAATGTTTTTTTAATACAGGTTTTGTGTGCATGTGTATATATTTGAGAGAGTTGATTTTATACTACAATATCATAGAGTAGTGTCATAAGGTATAATTAGGCAAGCTATAATTAAACTACTACTGAGTTATATAGTCTAGGATGATACTTTATTTCCTTTTGGATCGAGGCCGTTTCTTTCATGTGGTTTCCATGTCTGTGATTTCTTGTTCTTCAAAACGTGATTAAAGACTCAGCAGACATACACAGCTAATGACATAGTGGGAAGGTCAATATTTTAATGACTTTGAGGCATAAAGCCCCCTCCATATTTTTTTTATTAAAAATATTATTTAATACTTAATATATGCTAATGAAATATGACAGAAATGAAACCACAAAATACAGCATCTGTGGTGAAGCTGAACATTAGATATCTAGGATGTTGCAAGTAAAGGGCATGTTCAAAAGCTGTCCTTTGTGCATCAGCTAAAACTACTGGGATGCCATGTCACAGTAACAGACTACAGTGGGAGCACTGGTTGCTGACCAAGAGGCTGGTAGTAAGCATTTTGGTGACTGAAGGATTTGGATAGGGATGCCCTGTTCTAAGGATTGTCCTTATTTCTTCCCAGTCAGCTGTGGTAGACAAATTCCTGGACTGGTTTGGATCAACCACTTCAATACCACGTTCCAGTTTTGGTTATAGCAAAAGATAAGGGCATGGGTGGTGCCTGCATCAGAAATGGAAACACGCCCTCATGGAAAAATGTGGATGATGAGTAATATAGGTAGAGAGGGACAGCAGTAAGGGCCTGTGAGGAGGGAATGGAGAATTCTTGTGTCAAGGAAAGAGTGACATTTTACATGTACATGTGCAGGTTGTGTGTCAGGAGCTCGACAGTGTGTTAGAGGATGACAATGGGACTGCTGACCTTGAATGCTGCTCCTTTTGCCGTATGACAGCTGGACAGCTGTAGCTTTTTGGAATGAACCTGTTCAGCTGGGGACCAGGGGATGCTTTCAGAGAAAAGACAGCAGCACCAGTGTCGGATGGACAGTCTGACAATGAATGTTGCTTTGCTTCTTTTTCTTTTCTGAAAAAATTTCTAAGCAAACATAACATACACTGTGTTTGTGCATGTATGCTGTGTGAAATGTACATATTTACATAAGCTTCCATCCTTTTGCATACATGGTTTCTGTGATAAAGGTGTCTGCTACTGCCTGGTGAAAACTGTTGTGTGATCTGTTTGAGTAAATGTTGTTTTTGTCAGGAGATTTCTGCAGTAGTGATGATATTAATTGGTTTAAAATTCTTTGATTTTTTTTAAAAAAATTTATCTTTCCCTGTGAACTGTGGTATAAGTAAAAGCAAGGTGGATTACAACTTAAGAATAAATATCTGTTCTGCTATAACAATATGTAATGCTTTATTAAAACTGATAGCATATATTTTTCAACTACTTTAAAACTTTTTCTATTTCCTTATGATAACAATAACATTTAGTGCTTAGACAATGCTTGACCTTTCTGAGAGCACTTCACAAATATTAATTAATTGTTTTCTGAGGTTGAAAAAGCTGCATATTGCAGAATGTGGGCAGGAGCAGTGGGGAAAGCCAGGCCAGGAGAGCAGAGTGCGTCTTGCTACACCTCATTATTTCCCGTTGTAAATACTATTGTCAGAGGTGCCAGCCACCTTTCATCATCCTTTCCTCTTGATAGCTCTTATCTTGAGGAGTCCACCCTGCGTACTTCTTAACGAATCTCTCCTCTGACAATACACCATGAAGTTGTACCTCCTATATAGTTTTAGGCCCACTGAGGTTTTGACTGGAAAACAGCTAATATAGCTATATTCTCTTTGTATGCCTCAAACTAGGAGTTATTAGCATTTGTGTGGTACTTTCCAAATAGAGATCTCGATGAGTCTAACAAAGTTGGTATTTCCTCATTTTGCAGATGGATAAAAAAATTAAAGCTCAGAGAAGACAGAATTGAAAATAACTTATTGGTGTGCTGGCAAGTAGCTTCTCCTTAAGTGAATGAATAAGATTGTCTTACTATGGAAGGCAGAAATGCTTTGAATTATGGAAAAGAACAAGATTACAGGACTTAAGAGGTGCAATATATTTCACATCCCATGCTTAAGTCAGAGGAAAGGAAAAGCCAATATCCATGTGTGTCAAACTGGGTTCACAGTAAGATAGTGCATACACCTGGGAATTTGTGTAGAAAAATGATTGCTACTATCATTATTTAATTTCATTAGCAGATTGATTAGCAAGCAAGGCCAAGTAAAGCTAACTGAGTACCAACAGCAAAAAATCCTGTCTCAGACCCACACCCATTACCATTGCTGTGTGCACTTTAGTGGACCTGTGTTGATTTTTGTCAGCAGAGGAACTGGCACAAATCTCTGTTTAAATCCCAGTTTTGTTACCAAGCACATTAAACTGTGTTCCTCCTGAGTGCTTCAGAAGCACGGAAACACTTCTTTCCAGTGCTCTCTTTCACTGGTGCGTCAAAACCAAGACCGCTGCTGTTGCAGATCTTCACCTCCAGCTGCCAATTATAGGCATAGCTTTAGTGTTGTGCTCCTCTGCTTTTGGTGAGGTATGATTATAATGTGTGCCCTGGGCTCCCACAGCCTTCTGAGCTTCTGCAATAGTTTCTTGGACTGCAGCTAGCCAAGTTCGAATGCACTTTTCTTTGTGCTTTTTGCCCCATCCTGTCCAAGGAGAACAGGATGTTATTTCCAGTGATCCCACAGGGGCTTGGAGTTGAAAAATCAAATAGGAAAGGGAAGAAGATGTCAAGAAAGGAGGAAAATGGCAGATGAAATCAGGAAAGAAGATTAATGTTCAAACATATCAGACATTTTTTTTTAACCTGGTATTAGGTTTTTGTAGAGCAATATCTGCTACAGTTTCAGGAGATGGTATTGGCATTTAAACATTTTTAAAAAATTTGCTTTGCTTTTTTATTTAAAGTCAATTTTTTTGACCTTCCAGAAACAGAAACTTGATTAGCTGATGATTGTGATAAATTATTACTTCCTGAGAAGTCAAATGGACTCAGCTGAGATGATAACTTTTTAAATCATCTTTGTTAGCTAAGAATAGTCAGTTCAATATGTTATTCCTCTCTTTGCTGTCTTTCACTGTGCATTGTAGTTAAGGTTTGTACTTTCTAGTAGGCATTTTGCAAAGTAAACGGATATGGCTGAAATAGATCAGTCTGTGGCCTATTTAATCCAGTGTCCTGCCTTGCACAGTAAAGAGTGGCAAGGGCTCCAGGAAGAGTTGCAGATATGACTCCTTCATAGGCATTGCTTTTATTCCTTGCACTTTTGAGATTTGCTAGAGCCCTGAAAGTTGAGCTTTAACGATATATTTGGATAGGATGTTGACATTAAATACTGTGGTCGTCAGCATTGTCAGCTTCATAAAATTGAACACAGTTTTTGATTTATTACCTTTGCAACTGGTAATGAGCCAGGTATCCGCAATCCTTGGTACCCCTCAAGAAATGAGAGCTGGAAACATAAATCACTGTGTTGTAAAGCATCTATGAGTGTGCTAAAATCCCACGGAATTACGGATTTTGATCACTATGTGCAGCATATTGATTACCCTTAAATGGCAGAGGGATTTTTTTTTAAGTAAAGACAACTAGACCCTAACAGCATAATCAGCATAGCGCATCTTCATTGTTGGTCTATTTGTGCTCTTACTTCAAGAAGCAGCTAAGAATGGATGTATATCCATTGTTAGAGGCACCTTGTTGTAGTAAAAATCATAACCACCTGGAAAGCTAATGTATATACACAGGTTAGTTGTAAGTAAAAGCTCACTTTGTCTTTTAGATTTTAATTTTAGTACACATCTTTGCTTAATTATGCTCTCCACTTCTTTTCAAGTCCTTTCCATTTTTGTGTGTGCAGCTTTCTCTATGATAGTATATACTAAAGTTTAGGAATTTTTGGGGGAAATAGGACTGAAACAGCTAACAATTTTTTAATTTGAAGTCTGGTTGAAATAGGTGTAATTGAACACCCAGTTCATCACCTCAGTAGGCAGCTTGTGTCTCATTGCACAGTGGCTAGTGACACTTGGTTAACATGTTATCTGAATGTTTTATCTGAACTGATCAGTGGTGAAGTTCTTAAGTTGATATTTAGATTACTAAGTTAATGCATTGTTTATATGAATACTAGCAATTCAGTATCACATGTAGGCCTATACTTTTAGTCTTTTCTTGGTACAGAGAAACAACTCTGCTTTGTTTTCTATCTACTCATACTGAGAAACTTAGCTGGGAAACATAGGATTTTTCTTTTTCTTTTCTTGGCAGCTTAGGTCTTGCAGGAATGGTAAATCCTGCAATCGGAGCAGGAAGTCTGAATTTTTTTTGAAAATGTGAGGTCCTGATTGCTGCTTATTAAGAAAGCTGAATTTCCATATTAGCTAACAGGAATTTAAGAAAAAAGTGAGGTGATGCTGAGATCTCTTAATTACAAGCCCAAAGTTCTTAATAATCTGAATATCAGGTCTGATTTGTTTGTACAATTTTTTAGAAAATTATCAAAGTAGTGTTGTGAACAGTAGTCCTAGCAGCTTTTCGGAGGTTAAGGCATCTGTGCAGCTTAAAAAATATAATCCAGAATAGCAGAGTATTAGACACCTCAAAAAACATACTTGGGCTGTTGCATATACAAATAAAATTATGCTTTCCAGTAGGCATGGTGTTGATCACTGGTAAATCAGTGGTCCCTTGGAACACATCAGGTATTGGGAAGACTGATAATGGGTAAAATTTTGATCTCAAATTTAGGCTAGTATGAGCCTGCAGTAACTCTGCCAAGGACAGTAGGGTTATTCTGTGTTTATGTCCAAATAGATGATTACCCACTTAGTTGAATAAAAGAAAAAGACTAGAAACGATTGAGCTGAAAGATGTTTGGCTTTAATAAGGATGTTGAAATCCATGTTAAATAATCAAAATTTAATGAGTATAGAAAGATAAGTGATAGGAACAGACTCTTTTTTCTAGCCATGTGGATGTTACTATCAGTATAATGCCGAGAGAGGTGTTTTTCATCTGTATTGGAACATTCTTCATGGAAGCGTTGGACGTAAGCACTGTATACCCAGGCAATTTTGCAATTTAAATTGTGGCATGTATTCTATCAGGAAATGTCACTACAGACTGCCTGCTGGAGGTCGGAGAGTTAAATATTGGAGTTGGATTCTAACAGGGCCAGATAATTTAATAACCCATAACAGCATTAGTAGTTATGTATACCAAGATAAAGGTTATCATGCTTTGCTCTCTAAGCTGATTGCTGTAGGGACCTGTGGTGCTGCTTCCCTTCTCTGCTCATGTTAGAAGAGTGCAAGAGCTAGTGGCATTAAAAGGATAAAAAGGTTTTCTTACAGTTGGATCATCTTTGTAAACAAAAAGATAGTGGACTTAAAGGTTCAGTGATCTCAATTTATACATGAATGTTGCATCACTTCCTCTATACTGATGAGATACTTGCAATGCAGAGGTGTTACATGAGGGTTGGCGCAGCACCATAGGGAGATAAAGTACTGTGCCTGACTATTGCCAAAAACATTATTAGGATAAAGTAATAGGAGCTGCTTTGTATGAGTTAGAGAATTTAGAAGTGGATTAAGAACTCTTAATCTCCATGTCAGTGCAGATGGATACCTCGATAGAGAGAATCTGGTAAGCTTTTGGGAAAAGATGTGTAGAACTGCCATACTGAGACTATTATAAGAGTTAATCAGAGCTGAACAGCTTTAATCTGTTTGTTTACTACTGAAAGAGTACACACAAGGAAACATGGAATAAAAATTGAATTTACAAGTGAGTAAAATGTTTCTTGTTTGTTGATTAAGCATACTTTTTATAAAAAAATTTGCAATCAATTACTGATGTGAAAGAAGAAGGCAGACTACACGAGCCAGATACAGTCAACTAGGAAAAAAAAGAAAATCTGCTGCTTAGTATCTGTTTATTCAGGACTGGCTGCAATTTCAAGTATGTTCTCTGTTGATCTGGACTTTATGAACGAATATTGAACAGAAGGTACCGTGTTTTTTTGAAAGATTATTAGCTGATGCTCAAACACACTGATTCAGCAGCTGAGTATGTGCTGAAATGTATTATACTCTGATAACCACTCTGGGCATATAGAAGATTTCATTATAGTTAGATTTTTAGTGCTGTGGGGGAGAGCTGTTAACCTAAAATATAATTACCTTGTCGCTCTCTTTGTTCTCATAGTCTTTTTCCCTCTTTATATTACATTGCTACTTTTTTCCCCCACATTTTGTTGGAAATCTATTTCCTTCTTTACATTTCCTTATTTATTCTACATTTCCCTAATTAATGGAGAAGTGAAAGAATATTGGAAGTGTTGAATTATTGTTTACTGTATATTGTCATTGCAGTAGAATGAAACGTGGGTTTCTTACTAAAACAACGCAAAACAACAACCAAAACCACCCACCTGTGTTCTGTCTCAAGCCATTTAGAGTTGAACTTTATCCCTCATTGTATATTTAACTGGAAAATTGGAACCTGCTTAGGCTGAGATGTTTTATTGAGTACAATACCCTAACTTCTGTGGGCTATTGCTCTGAAAAGAGCAGTATGTCTGTCTGAACCATTTGGTGCAGTGGGGCTACAGGCATCTACTTAACATCACTCACTGTCCTAATCAGCAGATACTTCAAGGAGTCTTGGTGGGTGAATAAGATAAGCTTCATGCTGTGCACATTTAATGGATAAGTGAAGAAAAAATGTGCATAGTTTTGCTTGTTTGTTTGTTTCACTTTACAAACATAGAGTGACTTAGTCTTTGTCCCCTGTCCCACCCCACCCCCCCCCCCCCCATTCTTCCACCTTTTTCGATCCTGTAGTCACAAAAAAAATAATCACAAAAGCTAGGGATGTGCAGATGCCTTAAGCCTGCCTATAACAGGAATTCCCCCCCTGCTTATCAACCTCAATCTGCAGAGCAAAAACCAATCCCCTCATGTAATTGAATATCTAACTCCTTTTTCATGCTGGAAGTTACTGTAATTCTCATGTACTGAAATTGGTCTAGTGGTCTGTTGTGGGACACAGTAAATGACTCCCCATGTAGCTGTGATTGATCTCAGAGAGTATGTAGTTTGTCTGGTGCCATTGTGAAATGTCAGGAACAATGCACAGAAATCAGGGTTTCAGCAAGGATTTTTACCTAAGTCTTTGAAATTGCAGGGACCTTTTAAATCTGATTGCTTAGATTAGAGACATAGAAGACAGAAGGAATGCTTAGTTTTGAGTGTGACTGCATTGGCACACATCAGTCCTCCAATAATATAAACATTTGGACTTTTATTCTCTGATTTGTGAAAACTTGTTGGAAATAATGATTAAAAAAGCCCCCAAATTTTAAAAATTGAAAAGGCTTTCAAGCTCCTTATGCTTTCTTAGGAAGGGAGAAACTGTCTGATTCCTCCAGGAACAATAGTGAAGTTATTCTAACAAAAGTATTGCATAGCTTTGGAAAGAACAAAACACAGGTGTATTCATGTAGAGTGGCTAGGTGTAACTTCTATGTATTTTTTGCATCAGAAACATCTTTTACTATTGCAGCTGTGATGTTAACGTTGGAAAAACGTACTAAGTGAACTTCTGTTAATTATTGGAATAGGTGATGGTGTGCTCTTTGTTTATGCCAAATCTTTTTCAATAAAGAAGCGTAAGTCCAGTATCTTAGCTGAAGGCTTGTGCAGGAGATGCCTATCAACAGGTTATTTGGAATTCGATGAGGATGGTTACTAAGCTTTCTATGCAAAAGTGCTCATCCCTTGGAAATGATATTGATGGCACAGGGGCTAGAGAGTTCTCTTCTAATCGGATCAGAGGTTAAAATTACTGCATGGTTGCTGCACTTGGAAACAGCCTAGCATTTGAACAGTAAAAACTGTAATGCTATACAAGTTCACTGGCAGGAAGGAAGCCTGCCTGCCTTGTAGTGGCTCATATGATATCTGAATTCAGCATGAAGGAATTACGACTTGTGGAGAAACAAATTGTCTTCTAGAAAATGGGTACAGCTGGTAAGAACTCTGGCTAGCACTGGTTAGATCAGAATCAGTTATGATAAAACATGTAAGTTACAGCGAGGGAGGCAAGAGTAAGGGTTTGAAAGATCTTGGTTAGCTTGTGCTTCAGGTGAAATCAAAATAAGATGATAACCCTTTCCTTTTCTTTTCCTCCTAAAGTATCTACTGTTGTGTTTTTCTTTAAAATAATAATAATAAAAATATCGAGTGAAATTGTTGCTTGAAAATTGGCATGGAGTTCTTTGTGTGATATTTACACAGAAACAGCTTCCAAAAGGAAGCCTTACAGTTTTCTCCCAGGGAATTCTATTTCCTTGTATTTGGTAATTGTAATGTTGTTAATTGAAATGTTTTGGCAGGAGAAATGTTTTATTTTAATAATTTTAAAAATTTATTTGAAATAATTTTTTTTTGGGGGGGCAACAATTACAAACTTCTATGCAACAGGTTATATTATATTTTGTTACATTTTGGCAAAACGGTGAGTATGGATTTATTTTTTTCACATTTTAGTGTGTTTTTCAACTTTTCCTATTGGAGAAGAATAGGTGGTTAGCTTAAAGCCAACTAAGCTTAATATGGCTGAACAGGTTAATTTTCTGGGTTTGAATCCCCGATATCCTTCAGGAAACTTCTGGAGTATTTCCCGTTACCCTCAAGATATGGTGGGCCATACTTGTAAGATTTCTAAAATAATATCTGTGTGGCACTGCAGATAAAGAATAATTTGGGAGTAGTTGAACAACCTCCTGGAAACGACGTCTTCTCCATAATGCTTCCTAATCTCCTGTATCAGTAAATGCAGCTTCCACCTCTCTGGGGCTATGAAGCTTTACGGCAACTCCAAAGTTAGAATAATTTTGATACTTTTCAGCCATGAGAGCAATGGCAGCGAGTTTGCTGTTGGTGTGTTAGCTTTACTGAACTACAGTAAAGCGTGTTTAGCTTTACTGAACTACAGTAAAATCCTTCAGACAGAAAGTTTGTGGGAAAGAGGAGGCTTGTCATGTCTCCTGGTGTTTGGGTTGGTGTAAAGTGAGGAATGGGCGAGAACGGCATTTCTGCTAGTCTTACTTGTGAAAGGTGAGCGTGTGTAGTAGAAAACTTGTTCTGGGTTACCTGCTTGGAGAAGAAAGCAGGGTTTTATGTGACAACTGCCATCTTGGCTTACAAGCCAGTGAGTGAACTGGTGCCGTGAGTTATTACAGTGTTACAGTGCGGAACTGTACCTGCAATTGCTGCAGATCCCATTGGCACTGACTATCAGTAGGGGGATGTGACATGCCTACACCAGTTGGTTTCTTCTTCAGGGAAGGTGAGATGTGATGTAGGGATGTATCTTCAAGATGTGTCTTCAGCTTCACAAATAAAGCAGTAAGTAGTCATATTTCAGAATGTGGTTTGATTTTAAAGATGGGCATTTTCGAGGGGAAGAAGCATCCACATCATCTAACTTCAGTCATGTAACTGGGATTCTTATGTTAGAAGTCTATTTTTTTCTCTATGGTCAGTGGAGACAGAGAGGCTTCTCTGTAAAGCAATTCAGAACCTCTAAATAAGATTAATTCCCTCATTTGCTCCTTGATGGAGCCCACCATTCTTCATAGAGGGACCTTAGGGAAGCTAGACTCATAATATGTTCTTTTAAGTCAGATATGCTGGAACACCTCTACACAACTTCATTAATAATATATAATTGCATTATATGGTGGAAACCCACATGAAATTCAGTATCACAACACTAAGCCTTCCCTTTTCATTTAAAAAAAAAAACCCACCAACCTTTTCCATTAAACATTGGTGATAGTCAGCAAATATTGCAATTACTATATAATGGTGCTTTCAGAATTTCTTAGTGTTAGTGTATTTATGTTGTCATCAAAAGTAAGAAATTCCAGATGCTCTTGAACATCTCATTCAAGATGGGATAATAAAATACAGTATTGTGCTACATGATTGAAAATATTTATTATGACAAGGGGGGCAAAAATTGCTTAGTCAGTTGTAAGGAATATGCGATTGTGTCTCTGCAAAAATAGTCTTAATGTTGTCTCTGACATACGTATTTCAGTTTTGGATGTTTTGCAGTTGAGAGGGAGTAATCATCAGAGACACTTTTTGAAATTATTACGCGCATGCTTTTGTTCCTATATAAAATAATTACTTGACCGACTTGAGGAAAACTTCTCTAGTGTGTGGATTTTAAGGATGTGTTTACAAGTGTTTGGGTTCGTCTGACTTACCAACACATTAAAATGGTAACATTTACAGTGTATAGGAGAAGTACTGCTTTTGGATCTCCATTACTGACCAGCAGAATTGGCATACAACTGCAAGAATAATTGCAAGCAGTCAGGCTTTCTCTCCAGCTGACAGTTAAGCAGATTTTTTTTAATAGTTCTGGTGAGTTGTGCAGGATCACTTTGTGTACTTGAAGTTAATAATTGGTGAAGTGCTTTTGTTGGATCAGGGTCAGAGGTTCACTTCCTCAAAGGATCCCACCTCTATTTATCTTAATCTTTTTCAGCCTTTCTATAATTTCCAATGTAAGGGGGACATGTTTAGTTGCTTAAAACTAAATAAATTGAAAGAGGTCACCTCAGTGTCAGGCATTTGCTAACAGTTTATTTCAGATAGTTCTACTATTCCTAAAGTACAAGCAGAAAGTTCATAGTCCCAGGGACTTGCAGCCTGATAGGAGGCAATGGGAAACAGGGAGGCAGTGTTCAGCTGGCCAGGCCTGGAAGGGACCCCAAGGGTTGCTGCAGTAAGATCACAAAGTTACTCAAGTTAAGCATATATGCATCTTGATTAATTTATTTCAGTGTAACAAAAGAATTGCTTGCTAAGCTGAAACAAAATGTACTGAAATGTAAAAATACATTCTTGGAACTTCTTGTTTCAGTGATTTTTTCAGATGAAATAAGAAATGTTAAAAATTATTCCTAAATTGACAATGTTTATACTCTCTGTTGCTCCTGTCTCTTGCAGTAGCATATTCTTAGTGCTTTTGATCAAACAGCTGGTGTTTTCAGGCAAAAGAAATGTGCCACGGAGAGCAGTAAAATGGCCAGAGACACTTAGGCTGACATTGGACAACAGTATTAAATGAGAAAATGTTTTGAATGCTATGTAATCTGTTTGAAATATGGAGTTATATCTCTTTATAATCCCATAATGAAAGTAAAATCAAATCTATAAATCAGAGTGGTGCATTCAGTTGACAAGTGTGGCTTGTCAGAAAGGACATAAACCAGAAAAATATTTTGATGAACTATAACTCTTTCCTGGGAATATTTGGGTTTACAGAGGAGGCAAACATAAATAAAATATTCCTAGAATAATTTACATGGTGCTAAGCTAGTGAGCTCAGTGGACTTTCAAGGCTTCAACCCTTCAAAGAATAATACATACATATATCTGGAGATAAAAATACAGTGTCTGAATGACTGATTTTAGGAGCTGTTCTATTGCCAGAAGCACAAATCTGCAAAATTAGAGAATTCAAACCAAGAAAGTCACTGTCCTACTCAGAATATTGAGCTAACTATAGACTGCACAGGCTCTGGCTTTACGCTTTGCTTCCTTCCAATCTGTGAAATGCTTTACACCAAAAAAAAATGAGGTATGTAACGCTGGAAAAGGGCCTGAGAGCTCAGACAGCAGCATGGCAGTGACCTATAGTATCCTCGGAGCTGATGGAAGACCCCCGCAGCTTGGGAGTGGGGCTTCATCATCTGGCAGTCAGTGCTTGGTAAGGCATCAGTGCCCCTTCCAGCTCAGCACAGCCTTTGCTTGGCTTCACTTACGGCTCGGGCTTGAGCTGGCACGCTTTCTGTGCAGTGCTTCCTATGTGTTCATAAAAGCAACTTTTGAAAGTTCACAAAACGGTCTGAATTGGATTATTAGTGACCTGGTAGTGCTGGACGTGGTATGCTTAGCATTTAAAGCAGTGGCAAAATTATCCTTGATCTCAGCTTGCATGTTTGTAAGCTCTAAGGCAACAAAGCCAGCGAAATTATGCATACATACCTAGATACTTACTCCTGCTTGAAAGTTGCCTACTGATAACATACAATGTCACACTTAACCATTATTCTGTCTCATTTGTAGTGTGTATGTACTTAAGATACTTGGTACATAAACATGGATTAGTAGGAGACCATTAAAACCAGTTAGCAAGTTGTTTGATTTGTAAGTATCCATTTTTTTATACTGCTAACACCAGTTTTGTTTTGAAGGACAGCGTGTTACACAGTTCTTTTAAATGACTTGATACTATAGTCTGCTAGATGTGATCATGAAACAGGGTATAGGTTTGGATTGCAGTGATGTTTTTGCAGAATGTTTTGATGGAATCTGTTTATTGTATTATTTGTTTTTGACAAACTGTTTTATGGATATTTTCATCTGTTACTTGAAAACCAATTATTTTAGGTTGAAATGAAAAGAATGTTTTTTTATAGAAGTGAAGGCAGATTAGCAGTCCTTTCTGTCTTCAAATTTAAAACACTAGTATTTTCTTGGGAACAGGTATTTTCTGCAAATAATCACATTTTGACTTTGAAAGTGCATTACTTTGAGTATGTTTAAATGGAAATTTTCATCCCACGTCTGTGCAACATGCTTTTCTGTTCATTATTTGCAGAACTAGTCAGTCCATATAAGATTCAATTGTATAGACTGCTCCTGATTTTATGCCAATCTGTGAAGACAGAACGGGGAGTGACAGGGCTAATTATAGTCTCTCATGCTTACTCATCTGCATACACTTGCATTTGCAAGTGTAAAATTCAAGCTGTTGTATGTGCATGTCATTGCACTCGATAAAGATATATTTGCTCAGAAATATTAAATATGTGCTAGAGATACTTGGAAATTTTTTTGAAAATCAGGAGAAAGAATGCATTGCAAAACCACTTGGGTCTCACTGATTCTGTCTGTGACAACTCTAAAAGCAAAAAGCATGGTGTGCTTTTTGTTTGGAGATACCAGAGTTTCGAAAAGTTGACATTTTTTTCCAAATGAGTCTTTTTTTTAATGAGGGTCCTACAATTTATAAGAAAGCATAGTATTTTTATTTTATTATAGATTAGCTGTCAATAAGAATTTGGAATGCCCAGTTTACTATTACTGTGCACTAGTACAGATGTTACTTGCATAAACAGTTGATGAGGTGATCATATCCTGGTATTGTCTTGAGTTTAGTCGATATTTACAAGTTGTTTAACAAGTGTTTGCTGTCTTATGGAATTTTTAAAATCTTTTACCCCTGTGTAATTATGGACTCTGAACCATATTGCAGAGTGTCAAGCAGTGAGATGAGTCCACTTTCTCCAAGCAAATTCTCTATGCAGTGCAGGACCAGACCTTCACAAAGCAAAAGCTAGATTCTGATAAAGCCTGGATTATACTCAGTGTGAATGTTTATACCCTGAGGGCATCTGTCCCCTCCTTGTGTATCAGATCACATCTGTAAGCATATGTAGCCAGTATTGAGATTGAGAGAACTCTCAAAATGCAATTGAGAGCGATTTGTAATCCCCTTACTGGAATCTATTTCTGAGTTATTTTCTCATATTCATTTAGTTTAAAGCTGTGTCTATTAAATTGTCTTTACTTCAAATGCATTTTCTCAGCTGCTTAAGGTAAGAATGAGTGAAAACCAAATGTCACATTGTGACCTTCTAGCTTTCTGTTTAGTGCTCCAAATCAATCACAGAGATGTATATGTTGTATCAAATACATATTTAAAATGCAGTCTGAACATAGAGATGTGATGGGGAAATGGTGCAGAATCAACAAAAATCAGCTACAGTTCTTGCTGTTCAGCTGCATTGTGTTTCAACACTGAGGTAAGAGAAAGCTAGGGTTCTAGCATACAAAGGAGAGAGATACTAGCATGGTAGCTCTTAAAACATTCTCCTGCAGAGCTTAGCTTGTGTTAAATATTCAGTTCATTGCCCTGTAACTCCAAAACCATTCCTTCTGCAGGATTCTTTCCCCCTCAAGTAGCATTTGCATCAAATGATATTGGTTCTGTTTGGTACAATACACTGAGGTGTGGGGGTTGTAGCTAATGATACAAATTTGATAGCCAGTTGGTGGAAGCACCAGGCTTCTTGAACATCACTATAATATTTTTATTTCACTGAAATGTCTTGATACAATTGAAAGGCATGTGTTTGAAAGAAAGATCCTCCAATTCTCTGTCATGCTTTGGTGGGGTTAAACTAACTCTCAGTTTCCAGCCTTACAAGAAAATGTCTTTGTGGCAGGCACATTAGTCATGGGGCTATTAACCCTCCTTCAGAAAGAAGGTGAATGTTAAAATTAAAGGCATTGTCACAGTAGATACAGCTTTTCTATATAAAGAGGGTGTTTTGGAGGTGGAGTATTGTTCATCTGCTATTTAAAACACTCATTTTAATTGATGCATATCTTCAAAGGCATTCATGGGTCTTATTTCAATATTCCGACAACCAGTGCCTTCCTGCATTCTGTGTTCAAAGGAAAATGGCTTCAAATGTAATAAACTTCTGTAGTCTTAATGAGAGCTATAAAGAGTAGCTTGTAAACAGGATTGAACATGCCGAAAGAAATACTTATAAGAATCTTACCTTTTAATGGAAACCTAGCACGGGTGCCTCTGTGTGTGTGTGTGAGGAGAGGCTAGGTCAGAGGAGGTAGGATCCAGCACGCTGATAATAAGCTATAGTGCTTCCAGAACCACATACAGTGTTTAGTTCAGACAGCTATTGGTACACTACTATTGGATTTGGGTATATTTATTTATTTAAAGTCTTGTGAACAACAACCTGTAGTTGGCATCACCTGTCAGCTTTTCAGTGACCAGTATAAAATGAGCTGATGCTCCTGGTTTGTTTCTTTGCACAGAGGTAAGCTTGTTCTGTTTAACATCTCTTTTTGGCATCTAAATACCTATTTAACAGAAGCATCTTGTCTCAGGGACTTCTTTTCTAATGCATATTAGACGATGATGGTTGTAAGTCCTGTATTGTTACTTCATATTGCACTGGTTATCAGCAAAATACCTTGGAATATTGGAGCATTTTTGAGAAAGAAAAGACTGTGGTAGAATTTCTGTAAGTGTTTTTTTTAATTTATTTTTTTATTTATTTTTTTTTCCAAGCAATTGCAGTAGAAGCCCTAAAAGCATAGATCTAGAATAAAAAAAAGATAAAAAATAGTGAAAAACATGGCAAAAAAAGAAAGGCAGAGAGATGGTCGTAGGGCTCAGAATTGGCCTTGATTTGGCTCTGTTGTTCTGATCTATTGAAAATATTCTGAAAATAAGTGTTCAAAACAGTAAGTGGAAACATGCTTATACGTACTATCCTTAAAGATTCAGTAAAAGTGTAGGGAAGTTTTATTACAGCAGTACTGATAGAACAGGAAGAGAAAGTTGTATCCTCAGAATATTTTCCTGCAATTTTGGAGCCTTTCCCCCCGTACTTCCAACAGTAATGTGATAAAAGCTTCCAGACATCTCTGTTTGAAACAGATCTTTCCTGTGCCATCTTCCTGCCATACTCAGCATGGGCCAAGGGGAGCTGAAGCTTTGGCGAGAGCATGTTTTTTTCCCTGTGACTTTCCCTGGCAAATGGCCCTCAAGAAAATAGCCTTCATTTGTGCTTTAGACCCAGAGCCAGCATGTAATTAATCAAATGCATCTGTTATCAAAGTGCAGTGGAAGGTGGGGAAGGAGGGAAGAAAATAAAAAAAAAGGTGGAGGTGTTTTTTGGGGGGTTTTGGTTTTGTGTGTTTTTTTGGGTTTGTTTTTTTTCTTCTTTTTTTTTTTTTAAATTAGAATATATATAAAAAAATGCTGATTTCCCTGAGGCACAAAGGTGCTGGTTTTGGAAAACTACCAAGTATCATGTAATAAACCAGTTTCTTTATCCATTCTGACTAATGGAAATTACTGTTTCAAGATGTACAAACGAATGCTATGGGCAACTTAAAATTAGAGGCAACAGAGGAATTAATTTCCCTAATAGCTTTCCAGAAATTTACTTTTTCTATGAAATTATATCCAAGCATTAAACAATGTGCACTTCTTTCTTTCAAATCCTGGGAGCAGAACTGCTCTGGGCAGTTCTTTAGTCCCTTCCTGTAGAGGAAGTACAAGAAGTGAGTCACAAAACCAGACTTGGAAGATGCAGTTTCTCCCATGTTCATCTGTAAAGGGTGGAAGCCTTGTAATAATATCACAAAGCCTCATGTGTTGGTTCTTAACACTGTTTAAGGGGATATATACTGTTCTCTCGAGGTAGCATGAGCAGATACTAGCCTAAATAGGAAATGATGTGAAAATTTATGAAGGCTTCCCCCCTTGGAACTACTCATAGTGCTATTGAGGGTGTTAGGTAAATGTAGGATAAGATTTGACAGCCACCCAAATTATGATGCTTGATAAGTGCAAGGATTTGTGTATTCTATGTTTGGCTGGTGCTGGCTGCACAGTTATTGTACCTAGAATGCAATTAGTGGTGACTGGGCAGCCATAATGTGTGCAGAGAAGTTCTGTTTGCAAAGCAGCACAGATTAGCTTGCAAAAATCTCTGCTGCAGAATACATGTGAAGGAGAGAGAGGTCTTTGTGTAGCATTGCAGTTACAGGAAAGAGATGGTGGGAGCAGTGTGAAAGCTTCCTGCAAAAATTTGGACATGTGTAAAGGTTCAAATGTTATCCTTTACTCATCTCACAAGAGAACAAATTTTAGCCATTTGCTCTGAAAGGAAGGAAGGAATAATTTGTTTGAAACTCTGCGGAAATGGTAGAGTTCCCTTACATGTACACAGGTGTTTCCTGGATAGAATGCGATATATCCATATATTAGCATATAGTTTTGCATATCTTTGGGTATTCTCTAGAGCTAAATAGGCAAATGAGCTTTTCTTATGCTTACAGTTGGGGAAGTAATGAGCAGCTTTTCAGCCATAGCGTACACTGATTATTTCTAACAATAGTGTTACTTATTTTGTTACAACACCTTTCTTCAACACAGTGTGTAAAGGTGGACAGGAATGCTTTTCATAAGGGTAGCAAATTAGCAGCAAAGAATATTGATCTTTAGTGCTTTTGACAAAGCCTTACTAAAGTCATCCCCTAGAGAGCGAGGATGAACAAACCATTTGAGACGTTTTAAAACTGAACTGAGCAAAATTATAACAAGACAGTGTACTGCCACTTTGTTTTTGCCTGTTGGGTGTTATTACATGTTGCAGCCGTGGTCAGAGGTCCATTCCTCAGATGTCCACACTGTCACCAGAGGGATGATCCCATTGTCGTCTTTGTCCCAGGCATTAGTGTTGTGTGGCTGTTCCTCACCATAGCTGCATCATAACTAAGCCCGTGGAGAATTCACTTTGCTTTTGTCTGGTTATTTTTCAACTAGTTAAGTTCTCTTGATTTGTTTTATTCTGTGCCCTAATAGCACCCATGCCAGCAGGAAAAGATGAGGGGGCTGTGAGACACAGCTAGGTGGGAGAGAAGGGCAGAGTCCATTTGCAGTGGGTTGAAGTGTCTTGCAACTGTTCCCTGGGGGATTTGGCAGGCCTGAAAACAAACAAAAAGGAAAATAAACTTTGTATTTTGTTTCTACCATTAAGAAAGGATTCATTTAAAAAGGAAAAAAATAAAGAAAAATGATTGACATATTTCTTTCAGTACTGAAAACAAGGAACGGATTCATGCTACTTCATTTGGTCTGCAATCACTATTCCTTTACTTTTTGAATATTATTGAGGCACACACATTTATGACTGATGAGCTTTCTTAATGGAAAGCAGTGTGTCTGGACAGCAGTGTGACAGCCAGGAGGAATTTCCAGCTGATGCAGAATATGCTGGTGCACCAGCTAAGTAGAGTAAATTGCTTGGGATGCAGGTAGCACCCCCTGGACCAGGTGTTCTCATTTCCAGACTGGACTGCACTCCTAAGTGCTGATCCTTAAACCCTCTCCCTCAGCTGGCCTTGTGTGAAGAATTACAGCAGAGGAATGTGAGGCTCCACGGGAGTTTCCTTTTTTAAGACCTCAGGGCTTGTCTGACCTGTGCTTTTGTGTTTTAGAGCATTGCCAAGCACATAACTGTTCTGTGTGGCTGGTGCATTGCTGCCAGGTAGAATTCCCATTTCTTTGAGGACTGTGTTTCAACAATCCAGTGAAGTTGTATAAAATGTATTTAACACTTAGTAAACAATCCCTTGAGCTAGCTCATGTATTTTTCCAGTTAATTTATTACTTTACTAAGCACAGCTACACTGTCCATTTCTAAATCTGGTATGCATTCTGTATCTTTTTCTGTCCATACAGCACATTTGAAAAGGGTTTTGCTAATTACAGTTCAATAGTTCAGACCTATTGTATGTTGTGGTCACTCTAATTGCATTCTCACAGCATACGTTGAGCTTGATGGTGATGCTTATGAATTTTTTTCATTGAAATGGCTACCTCATCTCATCCATGGAAGTGCTTTCTCTCTGAAACACAGCTGCATTATGATTTGCTATGATAAATGTTAATTGATAAATGATAGTCAGAGTCTCTTTGAACCTTATTACAGATTCCAAATTAAAACTTGTAAAGCATTTTTCTGGATGCATGGATGGTACGAGGCATGGGGAAAAATAGGTTTGGGAAAATATGTAAAAGACCCCACAAATGGACTGGCAAAACTCTTTAACACCATGTTTTTAGCATGAGAATGATTCTTATGTTAATCATTAAAGTGAACACTAAAGCGACTCCCTTACTAATGGATTAACAATATGTATTTCCTGCTCATTGATGTGTGAAAAGTCTTTGTTTCCAGCTTTTGTAGATATACCTAGGAAGGTGGTGATTTATGTTCCTGCTGCATGCAGTTTTATTGCAACTCAAAGCTGCAGCTGCCACGTAACTTCCGCAAACGAAATGTCCAAGTAAAGATTAAAAGCAGTTTCCATCTGTGAAAATACAGTAATTCCTGAATTGGGAGATGTCTGGGTCCCAGTTCTCATGAGCAGATCTCAAAATCATTACACTTTGGCCAGAAGTAGGAGCTCTCTGGAGTAGCTTTTTCTGTTTGTGTTCATGTATTAGCTAATATGGACAATGTAGCTGATGAATGTGAGGTCTACACTGCCTCACAGTGAGGTCTTTACATGTTTATTTGCATTAGGAACCTTGTGGTGGGAGTACAAATGCACCATGATCAATTTGAAGACTTATGAAATGATATAGCAGTTCTGATCTGACAGTCCAGTTCATGATTTCAGTAATTGTCAGTGCAAGATCTGCTGGATTAATATAAAGGTGTATTTCAACACCAGGTTTATTTAGAAAGGGTAGGAAAGTGAATTTGTACATATGTGTGTTGAAACTCTCCTGGCACCAGACTCTTCTGTTGATTTTACTCGCCTTAATGTCATAATTCATTAGAACCAACTTTATGGATACATGTACAATAAGTGATACTTTGCACTGAAAAGTGGAAAAGAGCAAGGATTGTTTTGTGTTTCTTTAATATGGGTACAGCACCCACAGTTTTGCTAATCTAGGTATCACTCTATGTACATATGAATCTAACTTAAGATTCATTTTTTTTCTTAGATGAACACCTATCGTTCTGCATATTGAAGCCTGTTGACTTCAAAAAGTGTAACTGCATGTAAAAACATCACACGACCCTTTCTGCTTAATTTTATTTAAGATTTTTGCTCTCTTTTAGAAAACATCTTTGCAATAGAGTGCTTTATCCCAGCCTGTGTGATAGCAATGTTGTTTTGAGTTTAACAGGAGTATGTTTAGTATATGTGTTTAGAACGTAATGTATGTATTTTTACAAATGTTGACAGTGCTTACGCATTGTATAATGAGCATTGCATATTTTCAAGATTGGTGTCGTGGTTTAAGCCCAGCTGGTGAGAAAGCACCATGAAGCCGCTCGCTCATTCGTACCCCCTAGCCCTGGTGAGATGATGAGGAGAAAATATAAAGAAAGGCTCGTGGGTCAAGACCAGGACTGGAAGGAATCACTCACCAGTTAGTCATGGGCAAGACATAGGCTCAACTTGGGGAAGAAACAAAATCAATTTAATTTACTACCATTCAAATCAAAATGAGGATAATGGGAAGTAAAACCAGACCGAAGAACACATTCCCCCCACCTCTCCCTCCTTCCCAGCTCAAGTCCCCTCCCGGTTTTCCCTAGTGGCGCAGAGGGACAGGGAATGGGGGTTGGGGTCAGTTCTCCACACCTTGTCTCTGCTGCTCCTTCCTCCTCAGGGGGAGGACTCCTCACTCGTCCCCTGCTCCAGCGTGGCATCCCTCCCACGGGAGACAGTTCTCCATGAACTTCTCCAATGTGAGTCCTTCCCACGGGCTGCCATTTCTTCATGAACTGCTCCAGCATGGGTCCTTTCCATGGGCTGCAGTCCTTCAGTCACAGACTGCTCCAGTGTGGGCTTTCCCATGGAGTCACAGCCATCTTTGGGGGCATCCTCTTGCTCTGGCGTGGGGTCCTCCCCAGGCTGCAGGTGGGCATCTGCTCCCCCGCTCCCCTCCATGGGCTGGGGGTAGACAGCCTGCTGTCTCACTGTGGGCTGCAGGGGCATCCCCTCCTCCGGCGCACCTCCTCCCCTCCTTCTTCACTGACCTTAGTATCTCCATAGGTGTTCCTCTCACATTCCAATCCCTCTACTCACCGCAGGTTCCCCTTAAATCTGTTCTCCCAGAGGTGCTACCACCATCGCTGATTGGCTTGGCCCTGGCCAGAGGTGGGTCTGACTTGGAGCTGAGGAAGCTTCTAGCAGCTTCTCATAGGAGCCACCCCTGCAGCTGCCCGCCCCCCACAATCCCTAGCACACAAACCTGAAACAATTGAGTAAGAGGATTGCTAGGTTTTAAGAAGGAGGTGGAATAATTTCTGTTACAATTTGGTGCAGCAATGTTGCTTATACCTCCTTATGCTTCTGTGCATTGTATATGTCTGTCTGTTCTAACTCTTTCACTTATTGTAGAATGTGCTTCTTCCAAAAATACTTAAGTCAGAGCCAAAAAAACCCCATCAAATGTGCTGTTACACAGGTGGGGCTTTCAACAAATAATTGATCTTTGGCTTCTAGATGTCTTAATCCTTGAGAGCTGTAGGAGTTGTACTAAGGTACTAAACCAGGAAGTCTGAGGTCTGAAAATTAATTTATGTTTAGTTTGGAGGCTCAGCTACAAAACAAATTTTAAAAAAAACCCAGTGGCTCAGCCAACAAGGATTATTGCTTCAATATACAGCAGACTGAAATAATTTAGCTTAAAAAGTGTTTTGTTAAGGCACAAAATCAAATTGTTTTATTCTCATTTTTGGACATTTTTCAATGAAAAGATGTAATTTTCCCTGCAGTTTGCAGGAAAAGATAGGACTGTTGATACTTATCTTCTCCCTCAGGTGTCCTGACTGACTTCTGGAGGTAGGTGACTCTGGAATCACTCACTTCAGTGGGACATCTTTCTCTTTCTTCTCCCTTGCTGAGTGCATATGTATGTATTTGGTACAAAATGGAATTGCTTTGACAGGAGGCTGCTGGGGAGAGTCCCCAGGATCTTCATACCCTGTCAGTGAGGCACTGCCTGGGAATCAGTCCTTGGTTCACATCTTTGCTAGGAATCACACAGAGAGGGAAACCGTGGTCTGGGTCTTCCCTGTCCCTGGCAGTCAGATGAGACTCTTCTTCATGGAAGGTCATTGTAACCTTGTGCTTCACCCTGTCCTAAGACCTTTCTGCCTGCCTGCTGCCTTCTGTTACCTGATTAGTTACACCTGGGGGATAACTGCATTCACCAGGGAAGATGCTGCATAAAAAGTAAGAGGGAAGGGGTAGGAAGCTCACCGCAGAGCATGGGTGAACTCTTACAGGTGTTGAAGAATGTGGAAGGCCTGTGAGGTGAGCAGTGCTTGCTGTTTTCCCTGCTAGGCAGTGGACAAGTTTTTTAAAAAGGATTTTACTTGATCTGGTTTTACTTTGAAGGATTACAGCCTACACAGCGGAGCAGTCTCTGGTAGAAAAATTGTTTTCAGAAGACCACTCAAAATGTGGAATTCAAGGCAATAGGAATGAAAGACTAATTAAAATTAATGGGCTGTGAGGATGTGGGCTTGGGATGGAGGAGAAGGAATGAGTGTATGTGGCAGGTGAACAAGGAGGAAGTGGATGATATGGAACTATGTAGTGAGGTTACGATGTTTTAATATTTTAATACAGTTTTAATAATGCCTTCTATGCCCCTAAAATTGATCAATTACTGTTGTCATGATTTCACCTCAGCCAGTAACTAAGCACTACACAGCTGCTCGCTCACTCCCCCCATGGCGAGATAGGGGAGAGAATTGGAAGAGTAAAAGTGAGAAAACTTGTGGCTTAAAGTAAAGACAGTTTAATAGGTAAAGCAAAAGCTATGCACACAAGCAAAGCACAATAAGGAATTAATTCACTAGTTCCCATCGGCAGGCAGGTGTTCAGCCATCTCCAGGAAAGCAGGGCTCCATCACGCATAACCGTTACTTGGGAAGACAAACACCATAACTCCAAATGTCCCTCCTTCCTTCTCCTTCCCCCAGCTTTATATGCTGAGCATGACGTCATATGGTCTGGAATATACCTATGGTCAGTTGAGGTCAGCTGTGTCCCCTCTCAACTTCTTGTGCCCCTCCAGCCTCCTCACTGGTGGGGTGGGGTGAGAAGCAGAAAACGCCTTGGCTCTGTGTAAGCACTGCTCAGCAATGACGAAAACATCCCTGCATTATCAACACTGTTTTCGGCACAAATCCAAAACATATCCCCGTACTAGCTACTATGAAGAAGATTTACTCTATCCCAGCCAAAACCAGCACAGCTGTGGATTTTAGAAAGTGAGTCAGGCTTTGTTTCTTTGGTCTAATCTGTACAGCTGTAAAAGTGCAGTGTTGGGTTAAATTTGTGTGAGTTTCATGTAAGTGCTGGGATCTGTGCACAGGCAGCTGAAAGGTGGTGGATTAGAGATAACTGAGCTTCCAAAAATATAGTGAGGAAAACAAAATTCTGTCTCTGCACTTCTCTGCTAGCAGTAAGGTTTTTTTCTCTCTCAAATGCTTTAGCCTTTGTCTCTTCTAATATTCCTCACCCTCCTTTCTGTAAGCTCACTTTTGTCCACAAAACTTATTTTCCCTTATTATCTTTTTTCCTTCCCCCCCCCTCCAATCCTCTTCTTTTCATCAGGGTCTTGTAGGAGGATTCTTAGCTGTAGCCTTTCCTGCTACCTCTGCTGTTTTTGCTTATTGTCTTGTGATTGCTGACTGAGCTTCTGATGCTTGCTCTTTAATTTCTACAAACCTAACTGGCACCACCCAGAAGCACCTTTGAATGGCTGGAGCTGGAACCCAGATGAACGGTTCTTAGCCTGTTTGCCTTTAGGGTGGCCATAAAGAGACTATAGTTGGTGGAACTTGTTCAAGAAACACTGTTTTTCATTGTAAAAAAACCCCTAAATAATTAAGTGTGCATACCAATTTGTGTGGACCAGAAATGCAGCAGTATAATTTTCCATACCCTGCTGCTTCATTTATTTATATTTTAAAAATTATGTTTAAATTTAAAACTCTGCTTCTAAGAATTCTTTTCATGGCTTTTTTTAAGATTCCAACTACACTAATTTATTTCTTCATATACTGTCCTGTTCTGCTAAATTCTGTAGTAAATCTTATGACAGACAACTTGCTTAAGAGAAATACAGGTTAGGCCACTAAGTTCAAAAGATGTTTCCTTGTTTTACAAGATTTTGTGACTTGAATGTGTATCATATGACAGTATTTACAGTAAAACCTTGGGGTGGTTTGCTCTTTTTCTTATTTGAAGTAGAATAAGATTTTGCTTTAGGAAATTGGCTTCTTTAGAACAGTTGAGTAGTTACCACTTTTAGAGGTATTCAGTATACACATCCATCTATTACTAAGAGAGAGTGAAGCAGCATACAAGATTTAGCAGCTGACTAATGCCAATTACAGACAACTCATTCTGCAAATAATTGGTTTACTTTCTTTCAGATAAAAATTAAAGATACAGTAGTTTTCACCTGGTTAAATCCACAGTGTATTAACTTTCTTTGCCAGTATGGATTTTCTTTATCAACATTGATTTCAGGGAGATAGACCTCTTATTTTATTTGCTTACGGAAGAGGCCAAGCAGTACATATTGACCATTCCTTCATTCAAACTACAGTTGTAATTTGGTAGTGAGGTTTGTAATGGACTAAATGAGCTGTCTGAACTTTTCACTCCCTGAATAAGATTCAGCAAACTTGTTCTTAGTTTTTAGAAGAAAGAAAACACTGAAAATTTGAGATCTTCATGTACTTTGCTGCACAAGAAGTAAATTTAACTTGGGAGATCTTCTCATAGACAGGTACACACAGTTGTTGAAATTTTACTCATATTTTTAACAATGAATGAATTTGATGCTAGAAGTTCCCAAGTTTGTGGAATCTTCCCCCAAATTCCAAAGTGGGAAACTGCTTTCAACTCTCATACTGTTTCGATGTTTGACCATCAGTGAGAACCTTGTATCCTTTGTCTCAATTTATCCTTCTGTAATGTCATTATCTGGGTGTGTGGCTTAGATAACACCTACAAACCACCCAGGACATTTGGATGAAAAAATTCTGCAAAGTCTTTGAATGGATGATGATTTTACAAGGTAGTTTGTAAAACAGCACTTTGAGGTTTGAGTGTTGTGGTTTTGTTTGTTTGCTTTACTTTATCTCATCTTGAAACATTGTTTAAAATTGTAGCAAAATGTATTCCTCTGGCCTTGTGCAGGTTTTCTAAGTGTGGGTTTTGTTTTTTTTTTGTAGTAGTCTTTATTGGAGGTTCTTTATTGCTTTCAAAGTTCATTCTGTATGTCAGCTGAATCTGAATTCAGTTGTAAAACATGAGGGCTTGGTTTGTTCATGTAAATTGCTGCGTCATCTTGTTTTACTATAATATGAAATGTAGTGTTTGGTAAACTCTGTAAGCTAACTCTGCTTTAGAGCAAGCAGAGAGAGAGACAGTGTGGTGACATTGGCTCCTTGTCGACAAGACCTTTGGGAGGTGTACTTCCCATTTTCCTTCAATGGTTGGTAAAGTGCTAAAGAGGGTCAAACAAGGTAATAGCTTCCCAGGTTCTGTAATGTAGTTCACACAGTCTCAGTGCAGGACTCTTCATCATGTAGTGGTATATTAACATCAGCAAGACTTTATTAAAATATTGAAATGGGCATTTCAATCAAAAGAGAACAGAAAGAGGACCTTCAGCTTTTTCAGGAAAGAGAGGTGTGGTCATTTTATTATCAGTTCAACATAGTCTTCTAAAACTAGACTCTCTTGTGGATTTAGTTTCAAGTTGATCTCTACTCAGTAAAATACATAAACCTGTGGTAGATTTTTGTTGCAAAGAGTGCCTTAGGTGAGATTTTTGTTTTCTTTTTTTATAGTTGCTCTCTGTTAGGAGAAAGTAGACATGTAAAGGAAAACAGGGGTATGTTTATGTATTAAAGCATCCCCAACTGTCATACCACCTGGTGGTTACCCTGACTGCCTCCTGTGGTTCCAGGCTTCTGAAGAGTGCCAGGAATTTGGATATTCAGATCCTCTTATGTGGTAGGAAGAAGTACTTAAGTGTGTGTTTTATCTTTACACTTAGTTAAATGAGGAATTTTTTTTTTTCTTGTTTTTGTTTGTTTGAAGGAATAATGTAATTCTAGTAGTGATTCAAAGGCAATTTTTTACATGTTTCCTGAAGCCATAGCTATAGGCAAATATTATTCTTTTTATCTGAAGTGTGAACGTATGTACATTGTAAGAGGTACAGATACAGTGAAGTGTTAATTTTACCTATTTCACTTGTTCTGATTTCTGCTGTCATTTAGCTTGTGCCTTAAGTACTTAGGGAGCAGAGGGGGTTTTTTTTGTTTTGTTTTGTATTTTTTTAGGAAGGGTACTATTATACTGTTAGAGAAGCAGCATTGCAAGTATTAAGTGATTGTGAATGTAGTGTCAAGGATTAAAGCCCAAAGCTCATTTTCCCTGTACAGATATAATGGTTCTTTGTTCTGGTCAGTATTATGCCATGGATAGTGATACCACAATCCTCAATGACTGTGACTCAAGTCAAGCAGAGAAAATAAAATGTTGAAGAGACTGATAACTGCAATATCTCTGTTCACAAACTGCCCTGAGATTCTGTTTGATGGCATGACTGCAGCATTAGACTTCAGGTCTCTTGATGTGAGTCCTTCTGTTTAAAAACCCTCAGGGAAGAAGTATGCCTGTGAATACTGTCTAGAAGAGTTAATTTGTTCAGAGTTTTGAAAGTAGGGCAATTTTTTCTAATTGTGCTACTTCCGAGAGCTGTTCTGTTGTTGGTTTACCTTTCATATATGGGAGATTCTGCTTTTGAGAAGAGGCAAAAACTTCTCTAGAATTTAAAAAGATCAGTTTTTATAACACAGATTTCTGATCAGGTATACATAGGGAGATGGCAAAAGATAAATACCACCAGTGGTAACTTTGAAAACCTTTGACTAAACAAAAGCCTTGCTCACCTTTTTTTTTTTTTTTTTTTTTTTATGTTTGATTAAACAACTTAGATTTTCTGGTAGAATTATCTGGGTAGTAACAAATGGTTAGACTACAGTATTGTGCGCATTAAGCTCACTAGACTCCTGTGATTAAGCCTCTGACATTCAGGCATAATCAGGATCTTGATATTAGCCCTCTCATTGATTACATGGGACAGGTATGTTTATGAAGCTGACATTGAATGTCCGTAGGTGGCCTGACTTGTCATATGCACAGCATCTATATGCGTGTGAATCACGTAGAGTCTGCAGATGTGCAAGGGGTTAACAGCTGCATATTATATTAAAAAGGACATGTCAGTTACACAGCGTATTCCCTAGGTTTCAGTGAGCGCATTTCATGTGTAGATCATTACGCCAATTATCCTCCTTCCAGAGACAGGGAAGGTGAAGCACAGGGACATTAAGTTACCTGCCTAAAGTCACAAGAGAGTCTGCTGGCAGGAACTGACTCCACATCTCATAAATCTCTTGTCCATGTTATGTCCACAGAACCACAGTAAGACATTCGTATTGAATTATTTTCTTAAAAACTCTGAAAGTGCTGCTCTATTGTTATAGGCACTGTATTTTAGAATGCTTTCAGATATTTTTAAGCGTTGTAACTGTCTATATTCAAAGAGGAAAAACCCAGACCCCGTTTTTTTTCTTGCACTGAAAAAAGGCATTCACACCCAGATGCAAAATCCCATCCCAAAGCAAATTTTACACCTCAGTTATTAACCCCTGGAAAAGAATTCCTAATGAAAGTGCTGACAGTTCCTTAATTATAGTGATTCTAACAGAATCTGTAATAATAAGGTAGCACCCAAGTTTGTTGAGCTGCTGTGTTAGCTGTCGAACCCAGGCTCACAAAAATCACTTTCTGGGTAGAAAAGTGGTATAATGCCATTCAGGGCCAACTTGCATCTGCTCTTCTCAGTGAGCACATTGGCTAAAGTATGAAACAGTGTTTTCCTACCATTACGGCTGTGTAGCCTGCTGCTGAAAGTATGTCTTAACACATTTGCAGTTATCTCTGCTTCCTTGAAAGAAGAAACATTTCATTCTTGGATGGTATAAAAGCCAGTGTTATTCTGGGAAATTGAGGAATAATTAGCAGTGTTAAAAATAAATATGGTAATTGTTCTTTTTTGTTAAAATGGTCTTTAAAGCAAACTTTACCTTGAAGCACTGGTATTTCAGTTATGCGTAGGTTATAGTCTTCATAGCAATACTTGCCCACATAGTGTGGAAGGCTGATATACCAGTGACCCAGTTTTTCCAGGTCTGTCCATTTTCCATTCTCCTGTGTCATAAGCTAAAGATTTTTCCAACTTGTTTACTTTAAACTATAGAAAATATTTAATGAAGTTATACTTGGTGAGGGTAAGGGCCTTGAACTGACATTGCATGTCTGGTGCTGCAAGTTCATCTGGGGAACAAATGCTTCCCCAGGTAAGCCGCTGTTGAGGAGTGAGCACTGGGTTGCACTGCTTACTCTAGATACACCACAGTTATTTTCAGTCTCAAGGAACAGCTGATATTTGGACTCTTTTTCTGGGTCATGAACATATTGCTGGTACCATAGCTGATAATGCCAAACCAAACATCTTAGTGTGGATATTTAAGAATTAGGTTTGCTAGCACTTAAAAATGCATACATGAACAACTAGCACTTACATATGTGATTATTAGCGATTGTATTACTTTGTTTCTAAAAATATTTCATTTTGAGTTAGCGATGAAACCTCTTGTCATTGTTCATCTAAGAATTGATCTAATTGAGCTTTAACTGTCAGTCTCATCTGCAACAAGACTTTTGGAGCAGGAAAAAGATAGAAGAGATTGCTGCTAAAAAACATCTGTGTTTGCCTATGATTTTTAAAATGTACTTTCAACATGGGATGAAAAAAACCTTTTTAGAGTCATTTTGTGTAGTAAACGAGGCATTTGAGATGAGTCATGATAGTGTCGTGTTTATGTGTCTTCAAGGAGCTAATCTTCTTAAAAATAACAGCTTTTCTGGTGACTGTTCAGCTAATCATATTGATTACTTCAGTGCTACTGAGATATATACTGTGCTTCAAGCACTGATCCATGGCACTATGAGAATACTTCAGGTAAATAGTCAGTTTTATTTTTTAAGTGATGTAGTGTCAGGAAAAATAAAGAAGTCTTCACCAATATTAAAAAAAACCAGTTTGATAGTTGTTAACTGTAGGGTTTTAATTAGCAGTACTTCATTTGTAAAAAATGAGAAAAATTGTATTTTTTTTTCCTGAAAGTAAGCAGTTAAGTACTAACTGAAACATACTTCAGTTTGTTTGGCTTTCTTAGAGATGGAAGGAGCAAGCTGTTTTTTGCAAGTAGATTCATAAACATGGCTGTAATGTCTAATAATGCAATGTCTCTTTTCTTTTATGTTATAAATGGAAACAAGTGCCAGTATCTGGTTTTGATGCTACTGGACACTCTTTCCTGCTAATGTTCTTTTTGGGGGAAAAATGACTGGAAAATGCTTAATAAAGACTTAAAGCCTGAAGCCATAGGCTTGCATTCTCATAGGCAGCTGCTTCTTCAGATCAAGTCATTGAGAAACCCATCCGAAGAAACACCTCTGAAGTATCAGTAAGTTACCTTTGACTTGCAGCCACTTTTATGCTGTTATAAAAGCCAGTGGGAAAACCGTGTTTACCCTGGGAGTCTAGCCTAGGAGCGCTGTATGCAGTTCATTGTTGCTAACCTAAATAACAGTATTGATTCTTACATGCTAGGGAGTGTGTGTGCCTGCACAGTTCAATTTGATAGCAGTCAGTCATTTCTAGTGCTTTGATACTGATATCACCAAAATTACCGTTTAGATAGAGACATGAAAGTAAAAGGTACGCTGTGCCCTACAACCACTTATAGACAACTGTTGTGCGGTTTTCTTACTGTTTCTATGTTTGTCATGTATTGATGGTTGTGGTAGTGTGAGGGGTGTTATTTAAAGCTTGCCAATAAAACCAGCACCAAAAAAAGATGTTGCAGAAACCCACTTCTTTTGTCACTTAATCAGCAGACAAGCCTTTGTGGTAATGTGGTGGGACAAAATTTCTTGTCCTTTTGTGCTGGATCACAGCAAGAAAAATGCAAGAATAGTTCTCTTTCAATTTGTTTCAGTACTTCTAGCTAAAATATCTGGGTTATTTTAGAATGTTTATTTTGAGATGTCAGTGATGATCCATGAGGCTGAGAAGGTTCTTCATTTCTGAAACCAGTTTGGCTGTCACATCTTACTTTTCAAACTTAATGGATTCAAATTCCAGATTATTTTCCCTTGCATTCTGTTCTGAGTTGCTCATTTTCTTTTGCTGATCTATGACGGAGAAGGTGGCTGAAATAAAACTAGAAAAATAGCAAAAATTGTTAATGTCCAGGTCATAAGGATATGTTCTTGCCCTTATCTCTTCTCCTCATTCCCCCTCACCACCTTTAGCCTCACTTTTTTCTGCTTTCTGTGCTTCCGGTTTGGAAATGTGCTTCTTATCTTTTTGGCCTGTGTTTTCTTCCTGTTGCTGTCTGCTGTGCTTGGATCCTGGTTCTAAAGAGATGGTAAGTCTTATTTTCAGCACTCGGTGATTGGCAATGGAATTTCTTTGATGAGGCAAACTGTGCATCTGGAGCCTGTTCTCTGACTCTTGCACCAGTACAGGCTTTCCAGAGGGCTTGCTGCTAAAAGTGATGCTCATCTCTGGTCTAGACAAAACCTTGGCACCTTTGATTCATTTACTGTCTGTTTTGCATTTGCTTCCCTATATATCCAAGCACTAATATTGGTTGAAGTCATGTTTAAAATAATTAGTACAAGAAATTAGAGAGCTTCTTGGCTCTCTAATTTTTATTTTTTAGACTCTGCACGAGGCAGAGTGAAGGAGTTACCTCTAGCAAGTGCAGCCATCAGCATATGTTTTAGATTCCATCTGTGGAAAAACTGAATTTCTGAATTACCAGACCAAACTGCAGACAAAGGATTTGCTCTAAAGAAATCCATGCTTTTAGTTCCTGAGGTCTTTGACTCCATCCCAAATATGCTGGCAGTCATAGCCACTGTTACACTAGCAAATACTGGTTTTGGGTCAAAAGGTGTTGGTGTATTTTATTGTCTTCTATGTAATACAAAAATCTAAACTGTTGGATAATTAACATCTTTGTTTCAGATAGACTTAAGTGTGCCTGAACTTGTAAAGCATGGGCCCAAAATAAAGCTTCTCCTGATTTTGAAGTGGAAGTGATATAAATAGCACATTAACCTTAAATGATGTGGGGAGATGGGCAAGCAAGGTATAATTCACCCTTCCTTGTATAAAGTGGTATGAGTTGTGCACTCTGTTATTGTATGTCCTGTTGCGCCTCAGGCAGTTCTGATTGTGAATTGTGGACTGTGTTTACAGATGAAGTTTCATAGGACCCTGATTGCTGAATCGTGTCAGGCTGGTGTTGTTTCAGATGATGTCCGATATTATCTTCTTGTTGCATGGCTGTGGCCATCCTCTCTTGGGAGCATTCTAGCTGTTTGCAACCTTTGTGCCATCACTGCACCTGGCCTGTTATGCTCAGGTGTTTGTCAGTGGAATAAATATTTCCTCCTTCCTCATAGTGGGGTGGCCTATATTCTCAGAGTATGGGTTGATTTGACCTTTTACTGACCAAATTAATAATTATAGCTTAATGGGTTACACTTTCTATTTGGCTTTTCCCATGTAATTTAAAGAGAGGTTATCAGAATAGGAGCTTGTCTGGGGTTTTATTTCTCTTAAGTATTTCTACCTCCCTTAAATGAAGAGACAAAATAGTTCATGTAGCCCAAAGCAGAGCATCAGGGAATTGTTGCCAACTTCTCTTCCAGTTTTTGCCTTGGAAATGCTTCATATGAGGTGTTGTGTTCCTGTACAGCCCATTCCTAAATGGGGGAATGACTCAAGTAAGTATTCCTGGCCAACCTTACAAGCCTTCCTCTCTGTCATTCAACATTGCCTTTTACTTACGTCTGTCAACAGCAACTCTTGAAACTATTAAACAGTCTTAGTTGTGTAAAAAGATACATCTTGTATAGTGTCTTGTCTAAGTCTTTCACTTGATCTGCCTTACTTATTTCACCATTCCTGTTGACAGTATTGAAATCTGGTATTTTCATAATCTCCACAGAAGCAGTATGAGCTGCTAATGTTATGTTATACTGGTATTGCCTGGACAGTCCATATTGCCCTGAAATGTCAGTGTTTCAAGGGATTTCTTTTGCTTTGCTACAGCGCCTTCTACATTTACTGCCTTTCCAGAAGCTTACTGTGCTGCCTTATATTAGTCTCAGCTTCAGAAACTGCAGAGGGAAACCTGGGTTTGTGCTATTTGGTCAGTTCTTCTGTCATTTCTGTTTCTGTTTGTCAGAGCTCGATGATTATAATTGTCACTTTGGCTATTCACTTGTGAAGCTTTTGGAGGTCTTTTAAAGATGCTACAGGCTGAAGGTGGGGAGTCATTTTGGAGCAGGTCTCTGGGCGTGGTGCGAAAATGTTCTGCTAGTACAATGGATAGGTGTCAGGGCCAGACCAGGAGTAGCCATGCAGGTGTGTGCCTTGCGCTGCCATGCCCACCTTGAAAACTTTACACAGCATAAAGTAGCCTGAAGAGAAGAAGGTCAGAGCAGGAGTTGTGGGAACAGAGAGGAATAAAAACATAGATGAATCTCTTCTTTCAAAAAACAGTTTATTCTTCCTTAGCATCTCTAGTGATTGCAGGTGACATATGAATTGGCTGATCAGAGGTAGGATTAGCACTCGATTTGCTATTGCCATGTAACTTCAGTTGGTCTGGATTAAAGCAACGGATTAGATGCATTGCAAGTACAGATACATCTAATAGCTTAAAATCAGCTATGGAAAGGCTGGTGTTAAGCTTCTGGATTTTTACCAGTATCTTTGGTGTGGAAATTCCCAGCAACGCTTTATTTTTTTGGGCTGAAAGTTTTGTGTTGGGCTGTAATACACTGTCTATAATACTCTATTATATTAAATAACTTTCAGTTATGTTTTCAGTACAATTTGAATTGCCTGTCCAACCGTATCTCCTACATATCTTTAGGAATACTTTGATAGTTTGGCTCCACCTCTATTTTTAAGTAACCTGGTTCCTAAACCTCATTTTCCTTGTATTTGCCTTCTAAAATACCTATTTTATTCCTTGTATTCTAATAGCCATCTTCCTGAGCAAAGTTTAAATTCTGAGTATTTGGCTGCTTTCTCCATTTCATGTGTGTGTCTGCCTTTTGTTTGTAACTTTCTTCAGATCTTCTGTATAAAAGGAGATTCTTAAAGCTGCAGTCATAATGGATAAAGATGAGACCATAACAGGTAATGTAACCTATTGGCCTGAATATTGCAAATATTTCCTTCCATACGGTTTCCTCAAATCAGACAGGATCAAGTGTGTGAAAGTGCCATGTGCATTGCATGCCTGTGAAGTATTTGTATAAGAATGAAAATAACTTTAAACAGACACGCCAGCATTTGAGCTTTGACATGCTAATGGCTTCCTCATTCAGTAAATTGTGGAACACTGATTCCTGTGCTGGGCAAATTCAGGCTGCTAATCTGTCAAAGCTGAATAAGAGGAAAATGTGTATTTTTGTAATTCATTGCAAGAACGTAAGGAAAACGGAAGCCTTAGTAAAAGGAGCAGTAAGGTGCTGAATATCCTTTTTGTCTGTTGAAAGCAGATGAAACACAGTAGGACTAATCCACAGGATCCAATATGTGTACTCGTTTTTGTGTCAAATTAGATGATTCACATGCTCAAATAAACACAGGAGTGTCTTCCATGCTGAAGAATGGGTGATGGTAGAGGATTGGAGTAATAAGAAGTTCAAGTAAATATGAACTCATTTACACTCATTCATACATTTCAAATTGGTTAGCACACACGAATTAGTTAGCAGGTTTTTGATGGACATATTTTGGTTGTAGAGTTCAGTTAAGGCTTTCAGGACAGATCATAAGTCTGAGCTGTCACCCAGACACTTTTTAAAAAAAAAAATTTATCAAAACAAAGATAATTCTGAAAATATTTATTTTCTCTGGAGGTTAGCCCACTATTGGCAACTAACCCAAAGAGTGAGCGATGTCCTTTACTCCTGTATTATTTGGTCTGTTGAGTGACTTTGGGTCCTAGCTATATATTCAGAGAGGAAAAAATACAGATATAGAGTGAACAGTTCAAAGCAGGGCCATGCAAACATGTGCCCAAGTCCTGATACTCAATGGTAGAGCAACTTATATATGCTTAGTGCAAGATGATGAACAATGCAAGTGCTTCTCAGGTTATGCTTTATTATCCAAATAAAGTGCTGTATTCCCTTAGTCAGCAGTTCCTGTTACAATTGCACCATATGTTCTCAGCAAACGGCAGATGTACGATCTAACAATTAGCAACAGAACTTCCCCACTTGAGGGTTTGGGATAATACTAAAATAATTTATAATTAATTTGTGTTCCAGTTGTAAGGCAGTTTTTCTTTTTGGTGCTATTTGTCCCCACTGTTTGCTCCAGAAAGGTTTGCCACTTAAAGGTTTTAGGGCTCTCATATAGACATTGCATTAAATCTTTTCAATAACCCTGTAAAGGATTCTCCATTTTAATGCTTGAATGACTAAGTGACTTCCCCAAGATCACACAAGGCACCATAGATGAGCAGGGGGACACCACAGGTGTCTTGAAGACTAATGTTTCTGCAAAGACAGCCACAGCTGCAGGGTTGATAAGGAGCTGCCCAGGGGCATAGCATCTGTTAAATGACATGGTACCACCTTGGAGGCAGTGCTGAAAGACATTGTCTCGTCAGTCTCTTTACCCCTTTTGAATACTATATATTTCATTAATAAAGGGAATTCCAGATACTGGATGTTAATTCCAGTTTTCCCTACTGCTGGAAGGTTCTTGCTTTATAATACTATTGAATACTGAGGAGGTGCAAGGTGGGTACAAAGTTATGTCAGAAGAGGATGCAAGATAATGGGAACAGGGGAAAAAGCCAGATTTCCACTGCAAGTTTTGATAGATCAGCTCAGCCTTGGAGTAGTCTGAAGAATATAATCTGAATCAAAAGTCCACTAGAATCAGCCATGCTGTGGGAAGTGGAAAGGGATTGACTGGCTGTAATAGGATTTATTTTTAAAAGTGTCAGTTAAAATTGTTCCTGTCTAGTCACGTTCTCTAAGAAGAATCTTGTATTGTTTGTTGTGAATAGTGTGTTAGCCTTTATAGCCTCCCGAGGAATGTATTGATTAACTTCCTTTTTTCTAATTCAGCCTTACAGTTCTATGGAAAAATGTCTAATGCATGTATAATGTGTAGAAATGTGTATAATATTTCCTTCAGCGGAAAACTGATGAACTTATGACTTTCTTGCATAGCCCTTTGCTAGAGATGTATGTAGTCTTATGGGACTTTGATTCTTAAGTTCTTGAAAATAGTACCAAAGCTGTAAGAAAAGGCAAAAGGCTTCCCTTTTTTGCAGTATTTTTTTTTAACTGTAAAAGCTCTTTTAGCAGTTTTGTCAAGTGTGAAACTTGATCTGTTCCTTACAAAGTGTTATTGTCTCTTTCTAGGGTTCATTTACAGCGCATTAGAAGTCCATGACTTGTTTATTTATTTTTTTTTTTAATTCTGCTTAAGCCAATCAATAATTGTCAGATCTTTCCTTGGTAGTAATTTTGCAGGCTGTAGATGTTTGATCTCTATCTGTCATCTAATTGAGGATGAGTCAAGGCTGAATACTCATTTCTTTGTTATGCACAAAGTTATCAAGAGTGCAATAAATGGGAACAGATGGCATGGTTTTTGTATGAGGACAAATTTCTAATAGATTTCTTTGTTGCATCTTGGATTATTTTGCCTTATTGGGCCACTGTGGCATACAAAGCGTCTTCTGAGGATAAAACACAAGCAAAAAAATCCTTCTATTGTTCAGTGATACTTCTTGATGATATCTGGATGAGTGATAAAACTGTGTAAGACTGCATTAGTTGCACTAATAGTCTGTACTTTCCTGGGATATGCATTGTGGTTTGGGTGGTGAGGCATGGGTAATATTCTCACTAGGAAGACAGTCATTAAGTTTAGCATTCAGCACATCTTACCTGTTTGGTTTTCACTTGCTATTTCTAATGGAGCTGAAGGAGTAGGCTTCCAAAGTCATTCCCACTTCGGTCTAGTTCCTGACACAGTACCGGATCTTCTCCCAGTCAGATTTAATTCCAAAGTGTACACCATGCTTTTAGGTTTTTTTGCCCCTGGACCTATCCAGTAGTTGCTTCTAGGGATGTGGACCTCATTTTGGCATTGGAGTTGTACAGTTATGAGGTTCGCCAAAATTAAGGGGCTTTTTCTTCATTACCTCTGTTCTGCGTTTGTCTACTGCTGCATTCATAGAATGATCATTTTTTATTTCTCAAAAGGTTTTGTTTTTTTTTCTTGTCCAACCTCTGTGATGTCCCTGGAGGAGTTAAAAGTGCAAGTAATATGCAAATAATGTGCTGCTGATCTAAGCTGACTTTCTATTAGACGCAAACACGAAATGCTGGCCCTGCAGAGGTTTAGCTCTGACCATCAGTAGAAAGAAGTGCAGTTTAATGAAGGTCAGTTTTAGTGAAGCTGAAGTTCTTGTGAGGGGGAGAGAGTTGCTCTGTCATTAACTTCCCTGTCTGCTAAAGGCATCTGTTGACTTCCGCTGTGCTCTTCATGTTTGCAGGACAGTCAGGTAGCTATGGCTCTGAAACACATCTGTTTTTCTTCCATGCCTTTTCTTCTAAAACTAAATCACTTTCTTTGTATGAAAAAGTGAAGCTCCTAGGCTTGAGATTTGAAGGCAACCAGCTCTCCTACAAGTATGAAACCACTTGTCTTAAAACCATATTTATTTAATAAATAGTGTCCTGTCTTTTCAGCTAGAGTAACCTGTTTTCACATACTTCAGTACTTTAATCTCCTTACTAGCACAAAATACCTCCCAAAACTCAAAAGACTTTACCCTCAGAAACCTTTGCTTGGCCTTGAAAGACCACACACACACACATTTCTGTTACAGCTGTATCAGTTGTATTCGGGAGTGATATTTCAAATTTTCACTCTTTTGACCATTGGATATAAAATGATACCAGAGTGCTTTTGGGTCGTAGCCTGCACAGAAGACAAGACAGCCAATTTCTTGTTTGAAATAACTGTCTTTAGTAATGGTGTTCTCTCTCAAACCAACTGGAATGGATGTATCTCGAAATACTCAGCTCTGAAAATAGGATTATGATAAGAAAATAGATATTAAAAAAAAAAAAGTCCTCAACTTCATCCTGACCCATAGCTTGCTCTGAACTACTGAAGGCATTGATGAAGGATTCAAATAACTGAACTTGAGGTAGAACTAAAAATCTTGATATATAATGAACTTGTACATTAACAGCAATAACTCAGGGAAACAAGTTGCAGAAGGGTGTTGATATGGTAAAATTATTGCTCAGAACCAAGATGTGTTGCATATATATATATATACACACACTTTTTTTTTTCTGCAGAGCTACTGTGTTGTATTGAGAAAATTTGTCCAGAAGTCCTGAGAGATATGTTGCTAGCCCTTATGAATAGCGCACAATTATTCTTCTTCTGGTGATATTCCAAATGGAATATTCACTATGGCATATTTTTGCTGGTGAATTTTGCATTACAAGATAGGTACATCACAGCAGGGAATGATGGTGGTATAAGGAATGGTATTTACATCTTGCAGTCCCTCCAAAAGACTTCTTGCTTGTATACACACATAACCAATTCACAGATGTGCTTGTACATACCTCATTAGAAGTGTGCTGGCTTCATTAAACATACCCCAAATCTGAAAACGATGGAATTTCAGACCAGATTCTGACCAGTTCATTCTTGGCCAGTGACCAGGGGGTCTCAAGCCCTAACACTACTTCTGTCAGATTTGCCTCCTATGTCTCTGCATTCTCTCATTCATTGGGTTCCTGTGCCCCTGTGTTTGAGTTGGGTGGTTTTCCTTTATTCACAGTAGAAAGTCACAGCTGTTACAGTGATGGGTGCCCAAATCCCTGCTTTGATTTGTAGTAATACTTCAATTGGCTAAAAGTTGGTCAAAGACTCGATTACAATATCTGTAACCTTGGCTGAGGATGAGAGCATGTTCTCTGTGAATGAAGAGGGATGCGTAACAGGGTGATAGGAACAAAGGAGGTGTTTTGGCAGTGGAACTAGTAAGAAGTAAAATTTTGTGTTGGTCTGTGCAGGCATTTGGATGTGTTTACCTTAGATTGTGAGAGCAGCCTCACTTAATCCTGTGGGACTAATTATAGGAATAATGTTATTCACAGGCAGTATAGGGGAGGGTTCTGATTTTTGTGACTGTGCTTTAACTGCTGATAATGCAGTCCTCCTTGTTTCCTGCTTTTTCTTTGGAGAACCCTGAACAATTAGCATAAATGTGATTTCTCTTTGGTTGGGAGGCACTTTGCAACATCCCAGTGCAGAATAACTTGCCTCTGTATCTTTGAACGTTCATTTGATATTACATATAGCTTGGAGCTGGTTTCATATTAAACATTTATTGTTGGAGATGTCCCAGTGCACAGGGACAGCATTGCTCACTGCATCCCCTGCAACGTCCTGCCCTGCCCAGAGCCTTGCTGGAGCTGTGGGTGTATGATCAAGCAGAGGAATGTGTCTCCTCTTCTTCCAAGTCTTCCCACATTTTCTTCTTCTCTTGTCTCTGGAGAATGTTATTCTGCAGGTAGCAGTGGCGCAGGTGCCTCAGGTACCTCTTCATCAAGTCAGGATTTTCCTTCAGCTGGCAGATCAGCTCGTAGTTCTTACAGGAGCAGTCACACTGGCAGGATGTCCCTGGAGAAAACAAGGGTGTCTGGCCCATCTCCTGGAAACAACAGGGCAGGGAGCATGATGAAAGGCGCAGGGGCCTCAGGGGGCTGAGACCTCTCTGGCTGGGCTTGGCCTGTCCTGGAGAAACTCAGGCCTGGCTGGGCTGCCCCAGGCAGCAGGTTGTGTGAAGATGACCTCAGGCAGGTTCTGTCTTGTTCCCCTTGTGGGTCAGCCTGTCTTTGTTTCCTCCTCTGTTGCCGAGACCCACCTCTGCCTCCTGGGAAAAGGGCTGGGGAACAGGCAGAGGACCTTTGGCGCCTGCCCAGGCTTTCTTCTTCACATGGGCTGTTAGTTCTTGTCCTAGGTATTGTTGGCCCAAGGCCTTGGTGGGTCCTGGCTCCCAGCCACCTGGCACCATCCCACCTGCCTGACCCCCATCACTCGCCTCTCTTGGGTGTCTGTTGGCTTTTCTGCAGAGGCAGCTTACAAGCAAAACCCCGCTGAGCAGCAGGCACAGGCCTGAGCATCTCAAACAGGCCATCTCCAGGGACTCCAGGGTTATACCCAGCTGGGCAGAGGAGGATTGAAGCTGCTCTGCTGGGCAGGGCCGGTAGGAGCACTGGCTCCCTGTGCCAATGCCCTGTTGCTCCAAGTCCTGGGGAGGCACATCCCACATGACTGTGGCCCAGGCGGGACGGCTGGAAAGGCCAAGGCTGCTGGGGAAGAGAGAGGCCATGCAGAGAGCGAGGACCAGGGAGAGCCCCAGGCTGAGCATCACGCTGCTCCCTGACAAGCTGCGATCTCTGCACAGACCGTCCCCCGCGGTCGCCCCGAGCCGAGCTCAGCCTGTCACCAGCAGCGCCTGTGCAATGTGAGGGTGATGGTGTGAGCTGTCACCCACCATGCTGTCACCAAATGCCCTGTGATGTCATGAGGCCTTTGACCAGCACCCAGCAGGCGGGCAAGGTCAAGGCAAGGACGGAGGGTCCGAGCATCCGGATATCTCAGCCTGCTGCTTTGTCTCCCCACTGGGGGGGTGGGCCTGAGCCCCAGGGGCTTTGGGCTGTGCTCCCCAGCGCTCACTGAGGAGGAGCCATGCCACGGCAGGGGTATTGCCTGCGTACTCGCACATGGGTGGCTGCCCCCGAGCCCCAGCGGTGCTTCAGGGCTGCCCTCCACATGCCTCCGGGCTGGGCCTTGGGCTCTGCTGCTGAGGGCTGTGGGTCCCACACTGGGCCCTGACCCGGCCAGTGTGGCCCTGGCGCGGCCCACGTGCTATGCACCACTTTTGGGGTACCCCAGAACTCCCTGTGTGCCTCTACATAGACCCGAGCAGCCCCTGTATATATTTTGATGGGTGAATTCAGGCCTTGTCTGAGCTTTGCTTGTGCCCTAGGGGCCTCTGTGTGTCTCTCAGAGCACACTGGGGTGGTCCTGCCCCTTTCCTGGTGCCCCAGGGTTCTCCAAGTGCCTTCTGGTGCAACCCAGCCACCTCCCCGTGCCTTTTGGCACACCCTGGCACAAATATGTACAGTATTCTAACAAAAGTTTAATTGGAAGAAGTCGTCAATAAAATATTTTGCATGATCATGTTTCCAGTTGTTGTAAAAATGTTGTACGTGTCTGTTTTGCCTGACTTTTATTGTGAAGAACTTGAAGAGTTCTGAGCCAAGGACGAGGTAGAGCATAAAAGCAGTCAAGTAGAGTCTTGACATGAGAAAAGCCATGTCCTGCCCCATTGCTCTAAGAGAGAGACAAATCTAAGAGAGAAATTGAGACCTGACCATAGGAATCAGAGAAAATGTATTTAATATTGTAGCAGGGCGAAGAATCACGTGTTTCGTGTTTATGGTGTGTATGTAACAAAGGGAAAGTAATTCGTGATGATCAGGGCTGCTGTTAGTTGACTTCCTTGGAGCTACAACTATTTTTCAGCTAGCCATCTCTTCTAAAATAGTTTGTGATTGGATCAAAAGAACAGACTTAAAGAAAATGCATTATAATATTTTACAGAACAGCCTTTGGCCCACAGCCAAAAAATGTTGTAACCCTGGACATAATTATTAGAGCAGTAATGAGCTTAAGAGGTGACACAGAGTGCAATCTCTGCCCTGCTTGACAGGAATTTAGGACTAAAGCAGAGGTGTTAATTTTATTGATGACGTTATAGGAAAAGTAATACAGCAATAGTGTAATTTTCAGCATATGATGGAAGTTAAAGGACTCCATCCACTTTCCAGCTAGGTTGAAGGCAGAATGAGAGAGACAAAGATAAGATGCAAGTTTTTGAAAGGTCATGTATCAAAAATTTAAATTTCATAGGTGTAAAACAACTACAAAGGTTTATTTTATTGATTTGATAATTGGGCATTGACTAAGAAGCAACATAGACAATTAAAGGCTCTGAAAGAATGTCTGAAGGGACACTTTTGGAATCCCTCAGGGACTGTGGTCTGCACAGAAGATATTGTATGGATGGCAAAAGTCAGTGAGGGGAAGAAACAGGAAATTTAGTGATACTCCACTGACTTCAGGTACTCAGTGAATGCAGATAGGAAGATAAAGACCAATAGGTGTGCTAACCAAGAGACATCTCCTGTATTTTGTTAAACCTTTTGGTTGACCATAGAAGACCTAAGAAGTCCTAATTTGAATTGTAAGTAATGAGAAGAGAACTTAAAGTAACATGAAAGAAGAGGTTGTGGCTAACTAAAAAAAGTTACAAAATACCTGTATTATCTCTTAAGTCAAGGCAGAGGAAAAGGAAGACTGATTTCTACTGAAATCCATGAGCTGTCTATGTCATGTGTAATTCTTGTTTGTAAGACTAACTTAGAACCACAATAGACAACTTCATAGCATGACAAAATAACTGTAGTTGCTATACCATTATTTTAATTTCATCTTGCACCTTCATTTGTTAACTTCAGATGTCTGATTTGTATTTGAGTTGTAAACCCATTGAAGTATGGACCACATTTTCTTAAATGTAGGTGTATCATGTACCATAGGGTGCCTGAGACAGGACCTGCAGGCACTCATCTAATCCAAATAATAATTAGCTTCTGAAATAATAAGCTCAATTTTATTTATTTATTTTTTTAAATACTAGATACTTTTGTCACCAATTGAAGAAGAAAAACTGTCTTGAAGCTTCTTTTAACAGCATTTTTCCTTTTAAGAAAAGACTTAATTTCCATTCAGTATTTTCCTTTACTAGGTCACACTGTCTGGTCCCTGTCAGATGCTGGAGGATTATTACCTCGTTTCTTAGTCATCTCCTGCATGTGGTATGTATGAGATTTGCCTTTATAACATATGCTTTTGACAGAAGAAAATGAGTGAGATTTGCTGTTGCCATCCTATGTCATCACTGAGCATAAAGGCATTGAATGTAATACTCTGTGAAATTATCTCATGAAGTATATGCCGCTTTTTGCCACAGCCTATGTTAGCAGTAGTCAGATATAGCAGATTTTTAAAAGCGCTCATTGTCCCTCTACACAGAATTGTGATTTTTCAAAAGATCTCAGTAAGACTGACTAGTTAAGACTGCTGTGCATCAGATACTTTTGCATATCTCATCTAAGCTGGCAGATGGCACAGTGCTGTCACTAGTTCAATTTCGTGGTAACACTTTAAGCTCTAGAAATTTCATACAAAATACATCCTGCTCCGCTTAAGCGGAGAGGTTCGTTTGCTTGCTCTGAAGCTGGCAGTTTGCTGTCCGACAACAGAGCTCTCCTTCATTACTTCCAAACATTTCCCCTCTGTGGACTGTAGCTCCTCTCTATGTCATTTTGTTAGGATTGTTTTTACAGTGTGCAGAGAGGGTCTGCAGGCAGGATACTTGCTTAAATGTGTGATTTCAAGTGCAAAGCAACTGCTTATTGTCTAACACATGCAGTTGACAGTTAGGACTAATGAGAGCTATGAGGCTAAGTATTAATATACTCACCATCCTGGTGAGACTTCTAGACAGTGTGTACTTGCTCCTGATTCATGCTATCCATATCTTGGTTATGCCATCTATGCATATCCCCACAAGAATAACAAGTAGATGTACTACACCAGGATTCAAAAGGTTGCTTTTCAAGGTTTCAAAATAAGGTTGCTTAATCTGAATACCATTGTTGGAATTCATCTGACATGATTCTGGTCTTTTTTTTCTGAAGAAGAATAATCAAAGAACATATTCCATTTCTGGAAAATAAATTCATGAAAATACAAGGAGAGCTGCAAATTTGCAAAGAGATTCAGTGTTGAGCAAGTATGCTTATTTCGGGTATGAACGAGAATTCACAGAAGCTGGTAAGAACAGTAGCTTAAGTGTCCCTGTTCTGGCTTTTAACTTACTAGTTTGTGCCAGTTTGAAAACTTCATTATGTAACAAACAAAAAGATCAAGGAATACATGAAAATTAGAATATATGGAGATCGGTAGATGTTTTTGTATTCAGATGTAAATGTGCTGTGTTTTGGGAATACATTCACATGTTGTGCTATGGTGTAGGAGGGCTTGGTTCAGCAGCCGTGTTAAGCAGTTGTTCTAAACAGAAGATATTTTCCTTCCTAGTGTGCAGAGTCTGAATCATGTTGCTTGCTTATTTTAATTTTTATATTGCTCGTTAAGGGACTTTTCCAGAGCTACATGTCTCAAAATCAGTTTTGGGGCACCTTTGTGTGTCATCTGGAATTTAAATTTGACACTAGCATACAGGGTCTCTTGTTTTGGAGTTATTCTAGCAGGCTTTGTGCAGCTGACAGGTTTTAGATGCCTTTCCACACTTCTTTGCAGCTCTGGGATTTGGGCAGACTCACAGAATGGTTTGGGTTGGAAGGGACCTTTAAAGATCATCTAGTTCAACCCCCCTGCCATGGGCAGGGACATCTTTCAGTAGACCAGGTTGCTCAAAGCACCATCCAGCCTGGCCTGGAACACTGCCAGGGATGGGGCATCCACAGCCTCTCTGGGCAACCCGTTCCAGTGCCTCAGCATCCTCACAGTTGAGAACTTCTTCCTTACATCTAATCTAAATCTACCCTCTTTCAGTTTAAAGCCATTACCCCTTGTCCTATCACTACGTGACCTGGTGAAAAGTCTCTCTCTCTTAATTATAAGCCCCCTTTAAGTATTGAAAGGATGCAATAAGGTCTGCCTGGAGCCTTTTCTTCTCCAGGCTAAACAATCCCAAGTCTCTCAGCCTTTCCTCACAGGAGAGGTGTTCCAGCCTGCTGATCATTTTTGTGGCCCTCCTCTGTCCAATGTTCCATCCACCAATATCCCCAAGTCCTTCTCCACAGGGCTGCCCTTAATCCATTCATCCCCTGTCCAATATTGGTATTGGGATATCCAGTATTGATATTGGGGATTGCCCTGACCCAGGTCCAGGACCTTGTACTTGGCCTTGTTGAATTTCATGAAGTTTGCATGGGTCCACTCCTCAAGCCTGTCAAGGTCCCTCTGAATGCCATCCTGTCCATCTAGCATATCAACTGCACCACTCTGCTTGGTGTCATCTGCAAACTTGCTGAGAGTGCACTTAATCCCACTGTCTATGTCATTGATGAAGATATTGAATAGCATTGGTCCCAGTACGGACCCTTGAGGGACATGACTCATTACTGGTATCCACTTAGACATTGAGCTATTGACTGTAATGCATCAGTTGTTGGCTTTGCTTTCAGGTGCAACAAAGCTTTCTGACTGACGTTTTCCTCTTTGAAGCAGATACATCTAAGCAGGATAAGCTAAAATTATTGAATATGTAAAAGCAAGCCCTTATAATGTGAAGGACCAGTCTTTGCATATTAGGAAAAATTTCTTTACTGAGAGGGTTGCCAGGCAGTGGAATAGGCTGCCCAGGGAAGTGGTTGAGTCACCATCTCTGGAGGTATTCAAAAAGCACATAGACAAGGTACTCTGGAACATGATTTAATGGGCATGGTTGATGGTTGGACTTGAGGATCTTGAAGGTCTTTTCCAACCTAAATGATTCTATGATTCTTTGTAATACAAGCTGCAGTAGGAATAATATTTATTGCTGGGAGTGTGAGTTTTGTTACCTGATCACTTGAGGGCCATGGAGAAAAAATGGGTCTTTTGCAGCAGCTGAGAGACTGTACGTTTGTATTCACAACATGCTTTCTGATGTTTTTAGGCCACTTAGAAAGTATGGAAGCACTATTGCTATATAATGTTGTAGAGCTTGGGTGTGATGGAATAAGTCATGAATAGACACTATCATGAGCTAAAACTTAAACCTCTCCAAAGCTTTTAGCTGTGGGCTTGTAGTTACTCAGTTGTGAGTGCTTACATAGTAAATGAGATCATACAGCTTAATTTTCTGAATTTTCACTCCTGTTTACTAGTATCTTCCTCTACACAAACTTTTGTCAGACTCACAAGTGCTACTAAAGCAGCCAAAATATGCTTGTGTAAAATGAACAGTGTGCAAAACTAGTTATGTCACTTATCTCAGAAGAGAATAACTAAATACGCAAAACCGCTGATCTCTATGGAGTCAGAGGTCAGTAATATATAAATGTTGGTATCTCATAAGTATATATGCAGAAATTGAGTCATATGAGCTTCTGAATCCATTTTTTTATCCTAGGATTATTAACCTTTAAATAATAAGTGTGCAAACTGTTTACTTATTAGAAGTGATTAAGGTAATTGGGAAATACCCAGGCTTGTTTTTTGACACCTCCTTTATGCATTAAAAACTGCATATAAAAAAAAAAAATCAGGAAAGCATGGAGACCTGCTGTATTTAGCTTTCTTTTAGTCGGAGTTTTGTGTTCACACAGAAGTGTGTGAAATCTACTTTTATGTCTCTGATTTTTGGAACTGAGAACCATATGGTATCTTGGTTTTGCGTTTCTTAGATCTTAATTATGCCTGCATAGCAATTAGGCTTGTGCATAAATTTAAGAAAATAATTTATTCATTTGTTCTTACTGTATAAAATATACTGAGAATTCATTTCAGCTTTTACAATAACCCTAAAAAGCATTCAGAATAGAGCGACTTCGTTTACAGTTACTATATAGTTAATTTTACCCTTTAAATTTTGTTTTACTGTTCTGTCTTTTATTATGAAATGGCAAGACACAGGATGTCCAAATCATCCAGTGAAGGGGGGCTAAATTATATCCCTGTGTGCTGATACACCGAAGCACTCGGCATTGTGCTTATGTGCCATTGAAGTCAACGGGACCACTCATGTTTTGAAAATTAAGTATGTGCTTTTAAGTGTTTTACTGAATAGGGATGAGATTATTCTCATTCTTAAAGTCAAGCATGTGCTTAAGTGCTTGTCAGAATTGAATTAGTTAGCATCTATGAGTTAGAACAAGAAAAAAAGAGCCTTGTAGCATGCTTGTTCAGAAGGTCCTTTTTATAAGTTCCAGTTGAGTTTGACTGACTCTGAGATAATGTCATTAAGCAATAAGTGTCAGTAAACTCTTCTGCGTGATATCTTTCAATGGAATTAAAAAAATAATAATAATCAGGATGACTTGAGGACTTTTCCTCATTTGGACATGATTTTATCACCAAACTTCTCTTTTTTTCCATCTTTGTCTCTCCTATTAACTTTTTTTTATTTTGCATTTTCCAGTTGCTTTTTCTTTAACTGTCTGTTCTAGACATTTATCTTCTCTAGGTTGAGAGGAGAGTTGAATTTCTTCCTTGAGTTTCTGAGCAGTTCTGTGTTTCAGCAGGCATCTCTCCTGCTAGGGTGCTGCCTTACCTATTCTCTATATTCCTCTGCCTTGAGATAGATCTCCAAACTGCCAACTCTGAATTGACATGAGAGATATTTCTGTTATCATTTCTCTGTTGCTATTGGCATCCTTGCTCACCAATTTTCTCTCTTTTTATTTGCTGAACTTTTTTATATGCTGAAAATTGTTTATATGCTGAACCCCCCCCAAATGTGGGCTACAGATCTGTGTTTCTTAGATGTGAGGGAACATGTTGTAAAGAAATAGCAATTTGTCTTCCTATGAAACTTACAGGCATCGTGTAGTTATCTCTGCTTTCAGTCTTCCCAAGCAGGAGGCAGAGTACAGATGCATTGTACCCTGCTAAGAAGATAATATTTTGATTGGACTTCTAGGACTGACTTAAAACACTAACTTTTATAAAAATGCCTTCACAAGTGTCTCTGATCTTTCAGAAAATCAGACTAGCTTTGAGGGTTACATCTGATGATAAGGGAGAGCAAATGATACCAGCTAGGACATAATGATGGAGTCTGATTAAAGACCCTTGAAAGCTGAACCATTGTTTTGGTTAACAATGACAAAGCACACCAGAGACATCCAGGAAGTTACAGTAAAAACATTATCTAATAAGATTAACTGTCACCTGCTCTGATTAGTTTTGGGGATGATTGTTAGAGGCTGTTTGTTGAAAATGGTGGTGGAGGGAGGTTCAAGTAACAGGTAGTTGCCACAGTTGTGAGAGGCAATATGGTAAGGCAATAAACTTTAGAACAAAAGGCAGTTGTAAAATATTATTAATTGAATATCTCAACTGAAAGAACTGTTTTCGCCCATTTCGGGCCTATGTGTACACTTTCTTGTTTCTCAAGCAAGCTGAATGAAACAAACTTAATCATCTGTTCATAGCAGCCACCACACAGCTTTCCTTTTCTGGAAACACTCTCCCCTAATATAATCAGTATTTCTCCTTGCCTGTTTTTCTTCCCAAAGGGTTGCTTTTCACTGCTCTCTGTCTCCTTCACCTTTAGTTGCTACAACATCTTTTCTATTAATGGGGGTGGCTGGGAGAAGTATTTGTCTGGGAATCACATTTAGTATTTGATTCCTAAATAGCACCGACCTGAGTGTGAAACCTGATTTTGACAGTAACTGTGGACAGGTGGCTTCTTTTTCTTCTCATACAGTGCTGACTATTAAATTGTCTTGAGTTTGTAAGGTGTTATGTTGATGTGAATAATTTTAACAAAGATTTGTGTGAAAAAGTTGTAGAAAATTAATTTGACAAACAAATTTTGCTTACTTTTTAATTAATAAAATTATCCATTCTGGTTTCAGCGTAATAGAGTTAACTTTCTTTCTAGTAGCTGGCATAGTGCTATGTTTTGGGTTCACTATGAGAAGAATGTTGATAACACACTGATGTTTTCAGTTGTTGCTGAGTGGTGTTTAGACTAAGCCAAGGATTTTGCAGCTTCTCATGGCCAGCCAGCAAGAAGGCTGGAGGGGCACAAGAAGTTGGCACAGGGCACAGCCAGGGCAGCTGACCCAAACTGGCCAAAGGGATATTCCATACCATGTGATGTCATGTCCAGTATATGAACTGGGGGGAGTTGGCCAGCAGCAGGGGAAGGGTTGTGTGCTTGGGAATTAACTGGTCGTCGGTTGGTGGGTGGTTTTCAATTGCATTGTGCATCACTTGTTTTGTATATTCCAGTCCTTTTATTATTATTGTAATTTAATTATTGTTATCATTAGTTTCTTCCTTTCTGTTCTACTAAACTGTTCTTATCTCAACCCACAAGTTTTACCTTTTTTTCCCCCGATTCTTTCCCCCATCCCACTGGGTAGGGGGGGGAAGTGAGTGAGCGGCTGTGTGGTGCTTAGTTACTGGCTGGGCTTAAACCATGACATTCTCCTAAATAATGTTAGGTATCATCCAAAGGTCTTTATTTGGCTGTTTCTAAAATATGATTTCTAAACATGAAGTTAAAATATCTATTTGGTTAAAATATTCCTGGTATAATACATCATAATTCTCTGATAATGCAGCAATACTTTTCGGCAGCCTTCCATCTAGTTGTCTCAAGCTGCTTTTACAGGGAAAAGCTACAATGCCTGAGTATGATCCATATGTTAGATGAGAGGGATAGGTTCTCATGGGCCCCTTGGTCACAGAGCAGATCATTGCTAAGTAGGGGGAACACAGCTGATGGCTTCCGAGAGGCTTGCTCTTCCACTTAATATCTGGCTATTTATCTAGCATTTGGGGTGAATGGAAACTGTGATATACCATCTTCTTGTAAACTTTTCTGTGTTGAACTTTGTTTTGAATCCTAACATTAATGGAGAGTGTGTTGTTTTGTGACTACAAGCTGTGAATTTCCAGGGAGTTGGGTTCCTAAGTCCAGAGGAAAGAAAATGAAATTAGGTGGTTTTTTTCTAGGACTCCTATGAACTTCCATGCTGTTTTTTTCTGGTTCGGCAGCTCTGAGTTTGCAAGCTGTTTTCTTTTTCCCCTTCCTGTGCTTGCTTTTTGGGCTTCAGTTTTATGCTTAGACCTTCTTAACCTTCAGTTTTCAAAGCAAAATGCAGGTCTTTACTATGTGTGTAAAATTGGTGTGTGTGGTTCTGGGCATTACTTCTGTGGCACTTGATTTTGCTAAAGTGTGCTATACTCATTGCTGCAGACATGTGAGCCACTGTGTTTTAATGTTTGATTAACAACTTGCAGTCAGATTTTGAGTGTATGAATATATTCAGTTGTCTTGAGTTTTCTTCTCTTTCATTGTTTTTATTAGTAAGGAGATGGATTGAAATGAGTCTGATAAATCTAATCTAGCAACAATTATATTTTCAATATAGCAAAAGGGGAATTGCCTGAGTCTTTGCTAAGATTCACCGAAGTCTTAAGTAGAACGTGATAGAGTATTATGAAGTATTTCTAAGTGTAGTATGATTGATTCCTAAAAATGTATTCTTCTTATAAGTGGTGTCCAGTGGAATACGTTAACATAAAGAAACTAAAGCCATTAGTTTGCAATTAAAATAATAAAATTACACAATATTTGGGATGGTAATTATGAATGTATTTAATATTCAGCCCCATGAGGCACACATCTTATGTGTGGTAAAACCTGCCGGGAAGAGGAATCATGTGATTCCCTTTCATTAGAGTTTAGTAAGCTGTGAGTACCTTGCCTAGAACAGTCAGTCTGAGGATTATCAGTTCATTTTGCACAACCAGAATTCTTTCAAGACATAAGCTCGAAATTGTTGGTTTTTTTCTGTTGAGCTTAGGGGAATTTGGAAAAGAGCATTCTTGCTCCTGTTGCTGTTAATGATATATTATTTCATGGTAACATAGTCAACAGCTGCTACAGTCATGTACTACAATTACCTTATTATTAATCAAAGACCAATCTGTAAATTAGTCTGCCTAATGTTAGGCAAAGCTTTCACGGTTTGCTTTCATGAGTACTATTAGCCACATTGATTTAAATTTTTTTTTTTTTTTTTTTAAATCCTTTCATTTATCTGGATCACTTGGAAGAGTTCTTACTGCCCATTCCTTTTCACTGTGAGGATATAAGGTGGACCATGGGTCCCTCTATCTCAGTACTCTATTTTCAACAGTGGCTCTAAACAGACAGTTAGGGAGAAGTAGGAATAGAGTACAGGAGTATGGATCTTCACAACTGCGTGATTAATTTGTTAGGGTTTTATCAGTTTTCATTATAATCCATTAAGGGATTCTGTACTTGGTCAGCATAAAAAAAAAGATGCAAACAAAATCCTGCTTCCATCCACTTAAATTGGGAGTCTGTGTACTGGGAGTGACTACATCATACATGTCCATGTGTTGCTTTTGCAAGAGTTAAAGAAGAATTACAGATGGGGTGACTGAGGCTTATAGGGATGAAAGGCCAAATGGTTTAAATCAGCATGATTCACTTCAGTGGAGCCCCATGAATTTACAACAGATGAGGATTTGGTCCATTTTAATGCGGTTAAGGTCACACGTTCAGCCGGTGACAGAGGTGATAAATGACCCCAGCCCTTATTGTCACTGTGGTTGCCATATACACAGCAGAAGCAGGCAGCACTTGAGACTGCAAAGCAGCCAGACGGGAAAACGTGCAGGAAGCTTTAGCATAAAAAATAAATTGCTGATGACACTGAAGTTGTGGTTCAGGAAGATAAGAGGAATAGACACGGGAAAGCACAGAACAAAGACTCGCAGTTCTGCTGGGGCCGCAGAGTGCTGAGATACTTATGAGATGGTTGCTTGAAGTCGGCAAGAGGTACACGTTTGTAACACATCGAAAAACAGATTTTAGAAGGAGCATGTTAAGGCAGAACTTGAATTCACTACTGACTGTGCAAATCAGCCAGATCACGCTTTAGAGACACTTAGGATGTCCTGTGAGCCAGCAGAATATTTTAAGAAAGTTGTTGGGGTCTTTTTGTGGGTGAGCTGATAGAGATGCTTTGAATGCCTGTGGGAGTTGTAGCCAATATTGGTGCTTTCCTTCATGCAGCTGACCAATTTCATGCAATGAACAGTGCGCCATGGGTACAGAGCTAGGGCAGTGTTATTCCTGATATTTTTCTCCTGAGAATACCAGCTGGCTTGTGCAGTGGTGATCTGTTCTACTTGGATTCCAGAGCAAATGGCTGGAAAGGAGTCTCTCCCTCTCTTAATGTCCCGGGCTGAGGCAAATGCTAGATCTGCTGTTTTCCAATGTGCAAATGAGTCGGTGCTCCAATGAGCATGTTACACCTATTTTTCCTGCATGAAGGAAAAAAAAGAAGATCCTTGATTCTTTCTAGGTTGCTTTTCTTTTTTGGTTAAAATAAAATACAGGTGAAAGTCAAATTGTTGTCTATAAATGAACACATCCCATATTTATGACTAAATCCTAGTATTTAGTGTAAAGTCCAAACATAATTATTTTCCTTAAAGCCTTAATTGAACAAGATTTTCTGCCATCTCTAAGCATCATAAAAACACTACCATGTGCATCATGAGTAGGGGTGAGAGGAGAGAAAGATGTGAGGGAAGAAGGATGCCATTTGATCCTATTGAATCCTACCCAGTCACGAGACTACCATTTCTATGTCCACCAAAGATGTCTCAACATTAGTCGATGTCTTTTTGTCCTGTTATGGTATAATTTCCACATACACTCAGGGACTTGTGTAAGTCCACTTGTTAAAAGTGAATAATTAATTGCTTACAAACGCATTTGGGAAAGGTAATCAGGGGAGTTGGTGCCATGATATTTGAATCACAAAGCAAGCATATACTCTTCGATACTTCTATTTCCACATTATTGTTTATACTTGTAACTGTTTTATAGTTAAACTATAAGTATTGCAAATACCAGATGTTGTAAGAAATGCATTGTACACTTCTCCAGAATACAGGTAAGTGATAGAGGTGAGAGATACCTCTGTTAAGAAACCAACACAACACAACACACCAAAACCCAGTCACATGAATGTGACTGCTGCTTCACAGTGGTATGGTCCTTGCCCTGTTTCTGACCTGTTTGTTTCTGATTGTTGAATAGGTGAAAGTTAGTTGTTTATCTTCTTCACACGGTCAACTTTTTTCTAGTAGATTATCCCAGCTCTTACTGAAAAGTAACTGGCTGTCGGGTGTATGTAAATACTACCAGTAAGATTGGTTCACTTCTGTCCCGATGTTTTGTATATTATACTGAAGTGCTTTGAGATAACCTTTGGTGTGATACAGAAGCATTTGAAGTAGGGGATGATTTAAATCAATATAGGTAGGAGAGAACTGTGGCCTCTACATTTCTAGAGATCAGTTTCCCTGGTTCTCTTTCAGTAAACCCGCAGTTCACCTGGTACAAGCGGGATGGATTTACATACCCAGTGATAACGAATGAAAGAATGAGTTGCATGTGACGTGTCTCATACTAACGTTTGCCTTCTGGCTAATTTAAGGTCAAAAGAGGATATATAGATAACTTATCTCCAGTTTTCTTCTTTGAATGTTTGTTACACTTCTAACTTCATCCCAGTGCTAGGAATAGCAGTTACAAACTTAAGAAATAGCTGTCTTCAACTGGTACCAGTTTTGACTGAGACCAGTCAAAATGGGAGAAGGGGTTTTGATGTGTGTGTGCCTTCAAATTTATTTATTGCAAATTTATTTGCGTGCTTCCTCTCTTACTTCCTGATAGCACAGGAGCATTTGAAAATAAAGATAGGCCTGGGCTGCAGGACACAGGAAACTGAAAGAAATTGCATGTCTTGCCTTATGATACCTCAGTGCTTGGATTCTGTATTCTTTTTTTCCAGATATCTAAAAGCTACTTCCAGATGTATAAAAGCTATTTTGCCCAATCAATTTTTAGTACAGAGGGAAAAAGTGCGTGGAGTTGTATGTGTGTGCATGTGTAGACACACATAATTTTTTAAAATTCTAACTCCTTATGTTGGGTATTCTTTCGTTTATAAAAACTGTTGAGAAAAATCAAACTCCAAGCAAGTGCGGACATGTTAGTAGCTTATAAAATTTCACACCAAAATTATGGCTGTGGCCACTGTTCCACAAAATACATTCTTGAGATTTGTACCACGCTGCAAGGGTTACACGCACAAGGAAAGAAAAGGGAAAAGTGTTATTCACAGAAGCAAATGGAGCTGTTATGTATTAGAAGGAATTTCACTCATTTCATTTGCAAAAACAAATTGCTTCAGTATCAACAATCCCATCTTTCTTAGCTAGTGCCTTCTATTGTACAGGCATTGGGTTCTGCTAGTATTTTCAGTAAGGCCCTATTAATCCAGTTACATTATCCTTGATAACAGCTAAAGCCCTAATTATTTCTATGCAGGTGTTTCTTTGTTTGCTTTTGTTTTAAATGTAAAACAGTATTTTAATGACTTTTTTAGGCTCTTACGTTCTCCCTGTGTACAGGATTGCTCACACGTAGTGACCTTTGGGAGCTATGCAGATAAAAACAAGTCACAAATATACTAGAGAGTCAAATAATATTGCAGTAAAACTGGAACAATATTGAAGGTGGTAATGCTTAAATGCTGAGGACAATATAGTGCTGGAATCCCGAGTGATGGAAGTTTAATGATTCAGGTGGGATCCCCAGGCTATTAAGTTACCCGTTGGGCTAAAGGACTGTTCTTTACAAGTGCACCAGTTGCATTAGGACTTCTGTTGACTCACCAACAATTAAAAATATTTATTTTCATGTGTTTTTGTAGGTATTTGTAGTATCCTGGAGTAAATTTAATTTCTGTGTAAGTCTGGAGCCAGCTGGTCTATACAGACTGTGTCTATCATGCGGTTGTTGCCTCCTGCCATATGGTAGTGCTCATGTGAGGGCTGGAGTAGGTTTGCAGTTTGATTCATGTGTTAGTCCTGTGTGTTTTGCTTTATTATATGGTTCCTGATTCAAAGCATTAAAGAAAATGTATCATCTTCCTTAAACTTGTGAGTGTAGCCTAAAAATCATACTGCTGTGGAGGAGAGAGGTAGGGAGCAGACGGGTATTGATGTTCTGCTCTGATTTGAAGCTGGGGCCTTTCACCTATGTGTCATGTCATCTCCCAGTTTAAATTTAGATAGCTAATTCAGATTTGTTCCTTGCATGGAAGATATTGTTTGATATTTCTAGGAGGCGCATCTTTAAGGAGAACATCTTTAGGAAAGCTTTGTTTAAAACATGTTGAGACGTAGTAGCAGGTTGGTTATTTATAAAGGGAGTGTTTGTACCGTCCTACGCATTACAGTTCTCTGTTGAATAAACATATATTAGCTTTTGGTATGTACATGTAATTATGATAATGGTAAAATTCACAAATAATTTCAAGTCCTAAATTTTGCCTCAATGGCAACGAGAAATGTAAAAGGCACTGACTTTGCTTTTTCATACTTACAGTCAATGAAAAAGTAGATCCACGGCTCCATCTACTGGAGTTCAAAACTACCAGTGAGATTTGCTCTTTATTGAATGCACTGCACTCCGGCACACTTCTGTAAGTAACTGCTTGGCAGAAGCTGAAATAAAAAATACTGGGTTTTATTTTTCAGCTGTTGGACTGGTGGAGTAGATTTCTCTGGAGACATTCGTGTAATATTTTGACAATTTTATCTGTTTTAACACTTGTGGTTTTTTCTGCCATTATACTCACTGTCTGAAAGTTGAGCAATTTGTTTCTTCTGACAAGATACAGTAATATATAAAATTCAGAGCTTGTTGTATAATTCTTAGCCTGTACATTTACATATTTTATACTCATACAACTGCTGTAGGCAAGATAAAGGCCTAATATCGTATGGTTGGATGGTTCCTCCAATGATCTATTGTGTGGAAAGAATAAGCCAGCCCCAAGTATAAAAAACTTGGCCTCTTCTTTTTCTCTGGCAGTTAAATACACAACTTTAAGATATTTTTGAGATTAACTTGCATTTTGCAACATCTTGGTGCAGACCAGTGTGATTAACTTCTTAAATTGCTAATAAGAGAGAAAACGTTTTGTTCACACTGCCTTTTTCTCATTTGCATTGGTTTCAGCACAGGAGCTCAGAAACTGTGAGCTGTAGCCAAGCTCTTGAGGAAGAGCAGATCCTGAAATAATCCGCCATTACTCTGGCTGCAGTTAAATACTTTCAAACATTTATTAGGTCCTAGATTGACTGTGTAGGATCAGAATTGTTGTCCAGTTTAAATTTGAGAGAGTTGTCTGGAATGGCATAATACCATTGCAAAGGTGTCTTTGCTGGTTTTTTCCTCCGCTGCAGCTTTTAAGAATGAAGCCAGTAGGGATAAGGATGCTAGAAACAGAAAATTAGTGCTTTCGTAGAGAATATATAGCTGGAGTGAATTTCACTCTGTAAGGGTTACTGTTATAAAGTGGTAAGCATAAGTGATTATGTTAAATGTGAAGACTGAAAGGAAACACTTATTTTGCTCATAATAGGACATATATGATAGTTTATAAGTCCTCTGCAATAAGCAAAAAAATTAATGAAAGATTTTATTTCTTCAATTTCTGAGGGTATTAATATCTTGAAATACATATTATTTTTTCCTGTGTTGCAAGTAGAATTGTCACTTTAACTCAGTGCTAAACTTAAGCACTTTTACTCTGCAAAATGTGTGTGTCTATATATCTATAAAATAAACGGTATATGCAAATAATATTCAAAATTCAAAAAAATATTCACAATATTCAAACTGTATATGCACATAAGCATTCATATATGCATATATACATGGATGTGTGAGTTTTAAGAAATGTCTTCTGATAGCTATTGTAGACCCAGAAAGAACAGCATATTGTAAGTAGTTTGTATTTTATGGGTGAGGATTTCTGTTGTTTAGACAAGAAGAGAAATGTTCACAGTTTTTGTGCTCTTCCTTCAAGAGGCAAGGAAGGAAGAATGACTGAATAAATGCCATTTTGTTATCTGCAGTTAGAGGCGATGTATTCTATTAAAAATTGTTACCACCTGGAAAGCTAAGGCTGTGTATGTTCATGGGTCAGTTATTAGGAATAATCTCTATTCTTATTTAGGTACAGCCTTTGTATTTCCAACAAAAGTTACAATACCTGCTTTTTGCTCAGTTTTTTGCTTCCTTCTGCTCTCAACTCAGAGAATTTCATAATTATAAACCAGGATAGTTTGTTCTCCAGTGAACTGACAGCTAAGGTGTGGGCAAGGGAGAGAATGATGGGAGCAAACATTTTGTCTGAGCATAAGATGCCTATAGCAATTTAACATTTAAAAAATATTTTTCTCATCTACTGCAGTTGTAAAATTGCATTCTAAAGTCTTTTTTCAGCAGTTATGATGTCTCCTTAAAATACAAGGAAGAACCATCACAATCGCTAAATAATCTTGTGTTGTGTGTGTGTGTGTGCATATCCATACATAGCAGCACGCCTGCAAGTACATGTTCGCAAAAACAAAAAAAACCCCAACACAATAGGGCTGCAAATGGTTAAAGAACCAAGAGAGGTTTGTATGGGGAGGGTGGAGATGGTTGCATGTGGCTTTCCAAAGTCCATTCTCAGTAGGCTGAATTGTGGACAGAGAAACAAGCTGGTATAACATAAGCCCCTATGTGAGTTTGCAGGGCCTCAGCTTCTCTGTGCTGTCGCCTCTGCTTTTGCTCTTACAGTGGTGTGAATGCAAAGTACCTTACATGTCGGTGAAATGGAACAACTGGCTGTGCATCAGTTCATTTGGTAGTTGCAAAGTTATTCTGACAACCTATGTGTGTGCCCGTACTATCAGTTCTGTCCCAATCAGCCTGTATTCAAATTTGGGTTTCAATCGCAGGACCTGGGTATTGTCTAGGTTGAGTTTCAGCTTGTCATCAGAGATCACTGATGACTTCTAGGAATTTGTGATCATTCCCAAGCTGTTTCTCTCATCTTAAACTACAAAATTGCTTATTGATTCCTGGTGCTTGTGAATATTGTGGCTACTTGGCAGTGCATGTTCAGACTGGAGCTGTACTAGCTTTTAAAAAAAAAAAATGTTAAGAATGCAGAAAGTACAGTCCAATGTCCAGTCAGAAATAGTCTCTGAACTTACTCATTACCTTTTCTTTCACAGTAATATAACATATATGTAGTTTCAGTACTCCTTAAATATTCTGCTCCTATTTTTATTTTTATATATGTGTGTATATATATACACTGTATAAATAGATATATTGTTCTTAGATAGTCATTGTAGCTGCGTAATGCATATTAAATTGCTCTTAGATCAATGAACTTGTTTTTGCACTTGACATATAAACATTGTTTAGATAAATGACCTGATTTTTACTCCTATGTGCTGAACACTTGCAGCTCATGAGGTTGCACTTGGGCATTATACCTACAGCCTCTCTTGTTCTTGTGATTATATGTCACATGGTTTTATTGCTCCCTCTGTGGTCCTGTCGCTTACAACAGTAGTTTATTATAACGTGAACAAAAAGGAGATAGAACTGGTATATATTTCATAAAGATTAATTTTCTTCCAGTACATCTGCTGTGCTGATCAAAATAAGTTTTTATTGCTTAAATACTTGTAAAAAAGGCCAAGTGTCTGTATGAAACACTTTTCACTAATTTAAAAAAAAAATGCAAAAATAGCTAATTATAAGCAAGTAGGCTACAAGAGGATTTCAGAGAAGTGTTCAAAGGAAACATTAAAGTTCAAATCTAGAAACATGATCCTATATTTTGAAAGTAAATTCCTAGAATTTATAGCTCCTTAGGAAGAATTTTTGGTGGTGCATATTTTAGCTTGACTGCAATGCCAACATTTTCTCTGCTGTAATGTGATACATACAGCCTTTAGCAGGAGCACATAAAGGAATTAAAAATCCAACTGAAAGTTCAGTGAAGATTAGAAAATGTAAATCCTCTTCATTCTTGCAAAAATCTGAGTATTTAGGAACACAAAGTAATGTTTTGATCTACACGGATCATGTAAAATCAAGTCTCTTAAGAGAGCTCACAGTTTATAAGACTTGTCCCAAGAACTTACAAAAACAAGGATGTTGTATTTTTATATCTTTTGGCATGTAGATTTTATAGTTACCCAGTGTGATCTGCATTGTATAATATATCGTATATAATACTGTATCTCATCTACAGAATGTTTTGAGCCACATCTTTGCTCAGCTGCTGGGTTTTCAGTGCTGCCTATTGAAATCACTCTGAAATTCTAAAAATCTTCAGTAATGCACATGCAAAAACTTGCAGCTGTACATAAAATTCATGTTGGCATCGCATGTATGTAGGCTGACTTAAAGCCTGTTCAAGTGGACTTTGAGGCCGAATCATTTATGGTTTTGGTGTTTTTTTTGTCTCTTTCTCATCCCAGATTAGTATATTGGTTGCAAAGAGCCACGGACACTTTGTGCCCTGATGGGGGACTCAGGATCCAGACGATCGACTCTAGTATCTCGGTTGCCAATATTCAGGAGAAGTATTAGCCGGAGACACGACTCCCTTCCTTCCTCACCTTCTTCTGCTAATGCCATTGGTGTCCATACCTCCTCCCCGTCCAGCACTAACTCCAGCTCAGGGAGCACAGGCAAGCGCCGGAGTATTTTCCGCACTCCTTCCATTAGCTTCCATAACAAGAAAGGGAGTGAGCAGAAGCCTGACTCGTCTAGTCAAAATGTTAACATCTCAAATGGTGCCCAGTCATGTCTCAGCACTTTTCAAAAACTGAGCTTAGAGGAACACATTAAAAGCAGAGGAAGGCATTCAGTTGGCTTTGGCAGCTCGCGTAGCAAGAAGATAACAAGGTCTTTGACAGACGATTTTGAAAAAGGAAAGGAGCCCTCAGCTAATAAGAATGTCTTTATAAATTGCATAAGCTCTGGGAAGAATGAGGGTGATGATTCAGGCTTTGCAGAGGAGCAGAGCCGATACTCTGTCAAACAGTCCACGCGAAAACTTCTCCCTAAATCTTTTTCATCGCACTACAAATTTTCCAAACCAGTTCCGGAGAGTCAGTCAGTTTCCTGTGTGCAGCAGTCCAGGTGCTTGCTGGAGGTTAAATCATATGTGGAAAGCGAACCTGTGATCGCCAAGTCCTCTCCTCCATTTTCAGCCGAGACGACAGAGTGCATGGGAAGCTCCTTGCAGTCCCCACTGCTCTCAGCTGACCTCACAGCTGCCCAGACCCCCTCTGACTTTGTCGCCCTGACAGAGGATTCTGTTTCGGAGGTTGATGCTCTGCCCAGCAGTGGGACTGGGGTGGTGCTTGCAGAGGATTTTGGCCATAATGTCTCTACCTCTCAGATCTTCTTTAATCCTGCTGCTGCTCCTGCAGGGGGAATGTATATTGTGGAAAGTAATGGCCATTCTGCTGGTGTATCTCCTGTGAGTCATGCAAGCTCCTGTAGTGTTGAATCTAATACCTTATTCAAAACCGCAGCTGCTAATCAAACAAAAGTATTGTTGCAAGCCAATGAACTACATGTTAATGATCTCAGGCACATAGGAGAAATTAACTCGGCAAAGGCACATTTAGAAACCTTTGCGGTACAGCACAGAGAAGAACCAGTGATACTCTCTCCAAAGGCACAGGGATTGAGTGGGGACAGAGATGAAAGCACGCCGTCCAAGCACACAAGAGAGACAATTCCTCTAATGGAGTCTAAGATTGTTCCATGTTCTGAACCTCAGTCCTTTAAAACACAACAGGGTTATGAAACAAACCATTCTAAAGGTATGTCTCGTTGTCTTTTCATTGTTGGGTTTGGTCGGGTTTTTTTTGCATCAGTTGTTCTGTAAGAATTGTTTGGTCATAAAGTGTTTTTGTAGAGTTGCAAATGCTGGCTAGGAAGTTGTGAAATGTGTCCTCCTTCCAAAATTGTAGAAATTAAAAAGTCTATGATTTTTTGAGTTTGCATTTAACAGTTTGCTAACGCCCATCAGTGCTGTTCACAGCTGTGCTTTCCTGTGGTAGAAAATGAATTAACAGAGTATTGATTCTCGTTTCTTGTTGAAGGCTGAAGCTGGGATTTTTGAGGCATGCCTATTTTGGACTTGAGCCAGAGAGTTGCATTATTTGAGATAGAAACATTGCCAGAGAAACAAACCTTCTTTTAGTCTGGTTATGAAAAATAACACAGTTTATCTTATATTGATCTGGGCTTTGCAATTTCCTGACTCTTGCTTGCTCTATTCAACTTATGTTATAGAGTAGCTTGGAGTGGATGTCTCTGTGGCAGAGTATGAGAGATCCTGTTTCTGCTTCCATCTGAAATAATATTGTGCAAGTTCTTATTATGTAATCTATGAAACAGAGTTAATTACCATCTAAATTTCACACTGGATCTGTAGCTTATGAAAAGGAATTTGGAAATATTAACAAGATTAAGTGGAAAGGCTGTGCCTAGAAATCCCAGTCTATAGAGATGGAGATGAATAAAGCCACCAGGCCCTTGAGTGAAGGACACCTGTCAGAAGACAGTTAACTCTCACAGTTTATTTTCTCAAACCAACCTAAAGACTGGTGCTTTCTTGCATAATCCTGAGGCTGTATCTCGTGGGCCAAAATTTGTGAGAGTTAACAAGACTGCATTTATAGTGTTTGTCTTAGAAAATGAATGAGTGTAAACGCATATGAATACATACCCATCTTTTTGCTTGGACATTTATCTAGGCATGTAGACTATAAGCAATCAATTTGAGTTATTTCTCACTGCAAGGCTTGGTTGGATATCTTGTACATAAATGGCAATATAAAGTCAAATTAATCCACTAAATTGGCTTTCACCAAAATGGACCTCTTTCCCTCTGAACCTTAGTCAATTGGGAGAAAAAATATTTCCATTTTGGTCCTGAGCACTCGGTTGTTTTTCCTTGCAACATTGGCTCATCTGTGAAAGAGCTCATCCTTTTGAATCTGACTTACTAGAGTGTATTGCAGAACAGCAAGTGAGCAGCTTGGAGTGATGTTTAGAAATACACAGTGCATTTGAAACTCATGCATTGGCAGTTGTATATTTAATCTGTAATTCTGGAAGGCAGCTAACTGGAGTTGAAACTGTGATGGGGGATTTTTGTAAATGGGATTCATGTTCACAGAAACACTAGAGCTAATACTGCACTATTTAAAAGTTGATGATTAATTGTTAGGGTTTTATAGTGCTGCTCAAAATGCAGGGTTTTTTTACTTGTGTGGTGAAGAATGTATTTAAAATTAGAAACTGGCCAAGCCTACAAAGGGGCCATTGAAAAAATATATAAAAATCCTGCCATATGAAATGAAACAAATATAGAAAAAGCTTACATGCCATTCAGTAAGATATGGTTATTAGTAGTTATATCTGTTACAGACTGACTGGTTTGAACATTTGGTTTTGCTAAAACGGTGTTTAAAACCAGATGCAAATGCAAAATATTTCAGTGCATTTTCTTTGGCAATAGATATTTTTCTCCTGTAGCTGGTCTCATAGCTGATATCATTATAGAGAGCATCATGAACATGACATTAATGCATGAACAGGTTTGATGTGCCATATATTTCTTAGTATACCTTTATATATTTTTATGTGATGTGGATTTTTTGAAAAGCCTTAGAGAAAATATCTGTTTTCTCACACAAGGCAAAAGATGATAAGATTTTCTGTGTTACATTTATTATGCTATTATGCTATTCTCTTTCCCCATCTCTAAATTTTCCCTAACACCTCCAAATGTAATTTTTATCCTCTTTTGTGATGTGTTATTGTTTAACTGGAGTTGGGGACTGGGATTCAGCCTGCTGGCTGTAGGCTGGGTTTGGAGGGTGCGGATGCAGAGCTGAGCTAGGAAGGCCAAACAGAAACTGAAAGCAATGTGCATCCCTGTCTTATGCAGTGATAACAAAGCTGTGACCTGGCCCTACGAAACCTGGACTTGCCTCAGGACGCAGGGTAAGACAGGTTGTGTTTTGGTACCAGTGGACCAGTGATAGTTTCTCTGGTGGATTTTACTGGACAGTGGTTTGGAAGTGTCCTAGAACAAGGGGAGAAAGGAAAGGATGAAGCAAAGGTCCTTCTGGATTCTGTTAGGAGCCGTGGACTGAGCTGTAGTGTGCAGAGCGTGCTAGTCATTGGAGGCTGAACAGCAAACTGGTGGCCCAGGTGACGCTTTTATCTAAGTAAGCAGGATCTGCTTTGTACAAAACATCTCTTATGCGATTGCCTTTCAATGTAAGCATTTCAAGCGAAGCGGTGTTCTCATTAAGAAAATATTTGTAGAGAGTAATTCTCTTAATGATTGCTGATTGCTTCTCTATTTGTAGCTGATCTTGCCAATAGCTTCAGTCCATACCGAGAAGGCAGATTTGTTGAGAAACGACTGAGATCCTCTTCAGAAGGTACTGCTGGAGGCAGTCGGCTGATCATAAAACCAAAGGCTGGAAATACAGAAGACCTTAACAGCCTACGGAAGCAGAGAGCAAGCTCATCCTCTTCAAAAATGAACAGCATGGTTAGTTTTATTCCCATATGCGTAAGTTTTTGGGTTTTAGTGGTTGATGTAACTATAATGAGAAGCAGCAACTTTACAAGTAATGGATGGTAATAAAAGGGGCGTGGGCGTGGGGAGGGTGAGGGTGCAGGAAGCTGTCTAGGCTTCCAAAATGTGATCCAGGCTCAGCTACAGATATTAAAAGTATTTTTTTCAGGGTGTGACATTGTGAAAAGGTTTGCATACTTTCTGTGAAGAGATTCTTGTCATGCTTTGCTGATTTGCCTGGGAGAAAAATACTGGGAGAGGGAGCTGCAGCAAAATTCCATATGACTATTTCTGAGGTTAAATACAGTGGGCTGTTCTGTGGCAATATTTTATTGTTACTGTGTTGGTTATTTCATGGACTCATGTCTGGTACGAGTGAGATGAGACTCAGATCAGAAGTTGGATAGAGAGGAAGTTGTCTGTAAGGAGGCTCATTTGAAAGGTCTGAGCAGTCCCTTTTGAAACTGGTGACAAGTTTGAATGCTTTCACTCTGAGCACAAGGTAGGGAGGAGAGGAAGGGATCTCTTCTGAGAACCCTTGAGGGTCCCAAGGACTGGAACAGCTAAGACAGATCAGATAACTGCAGGAGAGTACTTTTGAAACCTCTTCAAGTGAAACAATAGTAGAAGGAACTGAATGACTGACCAAGTTTGTGCTTTCCTATAACCAGTGAGAATAAACATTTTAAGATGAGTGTAATTGGTACTTACGCATGTGCTCTCCAGTGAGACAAATAAAGAAGATGCTAAAATTGAACATCTACAGCAATGGCATCCACTCTTTAGCTTATGGGAGTCACTAAAACAAGTTTTATGGCCATTATTATTTTGAAATATTTTATTCAACATGCTAGCTGAAAAAGAGGAGGATTCATTTTGTACTTATCTGAAAACAGCTTTCCATAGAAAGCAAAAATCTCCAAATTTCTTACCACTGCATAGAATTGCTAAACAGATGTGTAAATAAAGGGGCTTTTCCTTTTCATGTTTATGTAATAGTCATTATGTTGCAATGATGCAGGACCAAACACATCCCCGAGAGACACAGATGTGAACACAACTGCCTTTTGTAAAAGAGAACTTTTGCAGTTTTTTGGAGATGTGAAACTACTGGTGCAAACTGATCTTAGATTTCCAGTTGTGCTCTTCTGGCGTAGTTTTACAGGCTAATACCAAAATCCAACTACTCATACCATTACTTAGACAACTTTTATAACTGTGTGCTGCTTTGCCACTCTCACCTGAGAAGGCAAGGAAAGCTAAAATTGTCTTTCTCTGTGAGATTCGCCCATACTAGTTCCTGGTTGGTCGTTTAAAAATAGGTCCCCAGAGAAGGATCTGATTTAGTGTGAAATACTCTTAAGGGAACTGTGGTGGGAAATTGGGGTTTGGGGGTTTCTCAAGAGGATGTGAAATCTCTCTTTTGTCTTGGTAAATCTCACCCATGTGCCTGAATGTATCATCCAAATGTTACTTTGTGGCTGGGCTCAAAAATGCTGTGGATGGTAGGAGAAAATTACATCAGTACCAAGCATATTCTTACTATGTTCGGCCGACGCCCAACAGATTTTCCAGTTTACCAGTGTACTGAAGCAATGGTTACTAAACAGACTCAACTAAAACGGAGTTACTTGATGTCTTTTACAGAATGCTTGCCCGTACGCTCACTTTGTGTAACCTGTGCAGATTGGATTACTTACGCTTCAATAACAGGATTATTCTTTTCTTAGCAGTATCAGATTGTGCAGATTTATCAGTATTCATTGATTAATTTTATCTACCTGAAAGGGCAGGAGGCAGATAAATTTACAAGGGAGAAGATTTTATACATCTGCCTTTCTTGTTTCTAGATTGCTGCCAACTTGTCAGATGAAGCAGTCCAGTAAAACAGAGTTTATTAAAAACCACAAAACCACCTTGACCACCACTGGTTTATTACACCCAGAGATACAGCACAGAAATTATGAGGTAGAATTGCTAAATAGTAGAAGAAACCTTTGTGCTACTAAAGTATAGAGTTATAGTGTGTTTCTCTGTTTTTACAGGAAGTTCATATCCAAATGTCAGTGAATAACATCTTATTTTTCAAAGCCAGAAAGAACATGATGCCATTTAAAGATGCTGTTTCATGTAGGCATAGAGCATTACGCAGATGTAGTTCCTGCCCTAAAAAGCTGGTTAACCCTGGCTGAAGCCTGTAAACCTTATTTGGGTTGTTAGACCCAAGCTATTTGGCAGATCTCTGCGTTCATTAAATACTATGCTAGACTGATGCCATAGCACTTCATTCTATTTAGCCTGGTATTAATCATGAGACTGGGCAGGTGACAACATGGTAATAGGAAGTAAGCAAAGTGTGCGTGTAGGGTAGGTAGCAATTTGAGTCTCTTCTTCATGTTTTGTGTATGAAATCCACAGTTGTGTTTTTTTGTTGTTGTTGTTTTTTGTTTTTTTTTAACTTCCATTAGCAAGATTGTCCACATATTCACAAGTGTTTGCTCATGCTTATTTGTATTACAGTCACAGACCAAGAACGTTTATGTCAAGATTACTGGGCATACTCATGAGTGAAGGTAAAATTATTCCTGCTTTCCCCCAATATGTAAGGATGTCATCTTCATATGTGAAGAAAAATGCTAGGTGAAAGCTTTTTTAGTAAAAAATGAGGTTTAAGAAGAGGTAAAATGAACAAAACCAAAACCAACAGCACTCCCCTCCACCCCCAAAGAACCAGAAGGCAAAAGAATAAGTAGTGTTCCCTGGAAAGAAGAGGAATTAAAAATTGAAGAAATTGAATGTTTGTAATAATACATATCTGAACAGTAAAAAGGCCCCTTCAAAATACTTGTCCTAAGCAATTAATATTTAACACCACGGTAGCAGATTGTTACCAGTGAATGACCCTAATGAAGAATAAATACTAGGTAAAGAATTGGAGTTACTAAACGAAGTATCATTAGAAACCTTAACCTAATTTTCTTGTGTGCCTAGAAAAACATTAGGCATTCTTCTGTGGCTGTCTGTATTCATTTTGTTCAATTTTGGAAGAGAAGGAGCCACAGGCGTCTAAGAGATGGCACCTTCATGGGGGATTGCTGAGGCCTCCCAGCCATTGTGGTTCAGTTCTGCTCTGCGGCACCAAGCCAGTGGTAGTAGCTGCGGATGCTGGTTTTCTAGCATCATCCAGATGTCGTGTTAGGCTGAAGAAGCTTTGTAGTGTGGAAGATACTCTTTCCTCACAAACTGAAGAAAGTCCTCCAAGACCCTGTTTGCTTTCTTTTTCTTGTTGGCAGGCAGTGTGGGCTGCTTCTGTTAAGGGGCTGGCAGGAGTGAGGAGCCAGAAGAACTCAGGGGATGCTAGATTTTCACAGGAGATGAGAGGAAGAAAAAAAGATTAGGATCTGAGAAACTGCTCTTCCTCCTAAACAACTTGCTCAGCAGAATATTCTTGCATGACTGGCAGTGCTCTTTTTGAAGGTGATAGAGAAAAGCTTGGATAGGTGGATCTCCTAAATACTGAGAATATGTATCAAACCTACAAAGATGGTCACCAGCTCCCCCAGGAGTGGCATTAACTCATTTGTGAGATGCTGAAAGTAATTTATAATTTGGACAAGAGCAATGCTACTCATAAATAAGATATAAGGAAAGAAAAAAGTCATTCAAAAGAACTCTGCAAATGTGCCAATTTCTGTAGTAATGTAAATAATGAACTGAAACAGACACTTGAGATTAATTGCTTAGATTACTAATTATGTGTGGTTTTTATCAGAATAGTTTCAAAGCCATCATTCTTGCAGTGGCAGATTTCTGCCACAAGATGCCATCATTTCACTAAAAATGGTTTTAGACTTTAGTATTACATAGTTTACACAGAAGGTGAAAACTGCAATTCAGGACATGTTTTTGGAACAGCTTAATGTTTATTAGCCTGTGCAGTATAATAGACCCCTTTCAAATGAATATGGTTGATACTGATGCAATTTAAAGAGATTCATATTGCTGTGGAAACTCTGGTCATTCAAATGTTCCAACTATGAAGCCATCAGTTACAACTTTAAATATTTAGACATAACATATAGACTAGTTAACTATGTCTCAGAAGATTGATAGAGGCTATAGCTGACCTCTCTGTTTTCCGGCTAGGTGGTGGTTCTTTTTCAATGTGTAAGAGAGGCAAAAAGAAAGAAACAAAAATGCAAAGCAGCATGGTAAAAGACCTGAATGACCTGAAATATGCAGCCCTGCAAGACCAATGAAAAGAATGTAGAGCTGTGTAGTTGAAATGTAGGAGACAATTAAGAATAACCACACTGAAAAAAATAGGATCAGACCCCCAAATTGCTGTAAGTTTGTTCTTTAAAAGGATTAGGAGACAGAACAGCAGGAAAAAAGAATTGATGTGCTACACTACTTAGAATTAACAGTAGAAATTGAGGTATGTGTGAGTGACAAAATTATCCATTGCTTCTCATAGTAGTGGTTAATGTGTAAAGATGACTATCCTAAATATCATGTTTACCACTACTAAAGAGGAAATGTAAAGAAAAAAAAAAAAAAGAAAGCCTTTTTTTTTTTTTAACTTGCTGATAGAGATTTTTAAATGCTAACAGATTCCAGTCAGTCATTAAAACCAGATAGGCGTGAAGGATGATATGAATGAAAGTAGCTGTATGTTACTAGAAGTTAAAAAAAAGTTCAGAGGATTGTTGGAGTTCCTAGACCACAATGTGCAACTTCAAGAAGTGAACTGCACTGTGCTGTATGGACGCATGTGTTTTAATTCTGTGTAGAAATGTGACTGCATACATGTAGTAGAACGAGACTGCCCACTTACATTTGGCTCTCACAGACCTGCCTTTCTGCCTCTCTGCAATTATTTACAAAGAAAATAATTGTCTTTGTGACTGCTCCCTTGCCCACACCTGGCTATCAGCATGTGTGCTATATAACTGAAAGAAACCTCATTTTCCAGCTTTTTTCTATGTCAGTGGGTGAACATTACCACTGTCCTTTCTGTTCTGCAGGACTGTGTTTCTCTGGGCACTCTCTTGAGCACAGGTTTTTCTTCAGTTTCTCATACTTGAATCTCCTCTAAATGTTGCTTGTTTTTCATTTCTTAAATTCAGCTACAAGTTTTTATCCTTGCAGGTTAAAATTTTTATTCTTGCCCTCAGTGCTGCGTCGTTCCCTCCTTTTGCCTAGAGCAAGGCAGCCTTGCCTGCTTGTGTCAGTCCAATTAGGGCTGCACAACTTATTTTTCCGGATTGTTGCTTTGACTGTGCTCTTTCTTTCTTTGCATCTTTCTCATGGTTCCAATATATTAGATAAAAGTGCTTGTTGCCAGTTAAAGGACTTTCATGGCCTAAGGTCATCCCAGCTTTTTCCCCTCAGCTTTAACAGTGATACAAGTCTTCATTGCCCACTTGTCAAACTGTCAAATAGTTGCATTCACGTTTTCTGCCACAATGCCTATCACACACTAGAGTAACTGCAGTTACCACAAAACTTCCTTCGCTTCTGTTCTCAATTTTCATTTTATTTTTTTTGCCTTGCCTATATTAAAAGCACACTACTGAACTAAGATAATTTTTAAGATGCATGCCAGTACTGTATTACTGAAGTTTTTTTGCTTATCCATCTAATGCTGACACTTAGGCAAAATCCCCTATTCCTCATGCTTGTACTATGCTTAATATGTGGGGATGCTCTGAGTACCTAACATTTCAGTAAGTATATTTACAACTTAAATTAAGAACAGAGTATGCAAAACCCAATGTTGGAAAACAGGGTAATATTTCATGGGCTACTGCAGGGTTCAGTTGGATAATGTGAGGGGTGAATATGTCAGTTAAATGTTAAATTTGAAAAATCAATAATTGACTAATTTAGTGTAGAGAGGGCTATCTGAAACTTTGGGAAGATATTACAAAGGTAAATGATTGACACAGAAATAGTGAGATACTACAAAAGAGATACTATCTGCAAGTATTTGAGATTCTTTGTATATCTCTGGAGGGAGCAGAAAGGCAAAACATAGGTCACTTTAATGGAAATGTGTTATGGCCTCTGCTTGGAATGTCTGTTTGTGATAATTATCTAATTAGCAGCTGGTGTCTAGATTTTAGTTAGGTGTCCTGGATATTCTGTGTGAGTAACAGTACCTAGGTTTTGTTACCTAGGTGACTTGGGCTGACTTAGCAATTAATAGTCAGGTTTCTAGTGTACTTCAGAAATAGTACTTGCAATGATGGAGCAATTATCCAAACCCCACTGTATTCAAATCTATTCTTTGTGTTTGATACCATATGTTATGAAGCAGTATCCAAATCTGCAACTCATGAAAAGTGTGATCGCTGCTTCTCACAGATTACTTTATTTTTAATGTTTCCTAAGTAGTCTTGTTATCAAGCACCAGTTCTAACCTAGTTGCTACATCATGAGAGAAATGACAGGATCCTGTGCCCCCATGAACTTCACTGAATGTACGTGAATAAGGGCTAAAATGTTTTTTATGTTCCTCTTCTCTGTGCTGAATAGTATGATGTTTTGCTGGTGCCTGATGAAGCACTGAGTGTGGGTAAAACTAGGTTGGCTGCTAGTCTAGAGAGGATTGAAGTGATTTTCATATTTGTTCCAGGTTGCTTTAACATTATTTTCTCCTGCTCTTTTCTCCTTGAGTATGGACTTGACCTTCTGCTTCATAGCTTCTGACAGTCTACACTGAGACCATTTGGAAGCTGAGATTTTTATGCAATCTGTGGCCAACACATTATGTGGAAAATGCTATTGAAAATACATGAGTTGAATGGTTTATGAGTTACAGTGGGTGACCAGTACACTTAAAAGTGGAATTGAAGGTGGTTGTTTTTGTGACCTGTAAATGTGACCTGTAGAGGCTTGAGAAAACCCTATGGGATACACTCTCCATCTACAGACTGGAGACACATTAATGATTAATGTCTTAACAGTAGATAAGCTTCTGTCTTGACAGCTTGCACTGGAAAGGCAGTGAATGAAAGGTTATAGAGAGGACTTGAGTGCTCAGGGTTTCAGTTCAGGTTAACCGCTCCTCCCCTCCTCCCCCCAGCAAAACAGCATTTTTCAGATATACCAAAACTGTTATAAAAATATGAACCAGGTAAGCAAAATGCACAAACTCCCGTAATGTCCTCAGCACAACTTTATTTAGAACTAACAAGGCTATGTTTTCTCTGAATAACTGCAACCTGTTGTTATCTTGCTATACATATCTCTGGTATCTGTGATGTTCACAAAAGTTTTTTCATAGTTAAAATAGATGTTATATTTTGTTCTGTCACTGAAGTATGGGATTTCTGCTTAATTCAAATTCTTCTTTGTTATACTGGGCTTCTCAATGGGGAATATTTAGGAACATGAATTATTATTGAACTGTTCAAGCAAACTCTGTAAGGCACCGGTTCACCCTTCATGTGAAGTGGACTTGACAACATTCATTTATAACTAGCTTTGTACTAACGTAACAAAATCTGCCCTTTTGTAATGAATTTGGCGTTTTGCTCCTTTGTGGACAGAAACTGTGGAAGCCACTTAAAGCAAGAACTGTCAGGACTGCTTTGATAGTATAAGGCTGAACAGTGCTGTCTAAATAGGAACAAACTGCTGATTGTAGGTAAGTAGTAATTTGGGTCTTACATTCTTAATTTAGCATGGAGAAAGTGCCTTTCACATACTTTTAGCATGAAAAAATGGAAACGGCAAATTGGGATTTAAGCATTTTTTCTGTGATTTTTAGGTTAAGTCAACTAGAAGATTTTCAGCTAAATGCCCTGTGGGAAATTAATGTCTGTGGTGTAATATACATTTCTTAACACATTAAGAGCTTTGGAAAATCAGATTGCAGTTGTTAGACACTTTAAATTAATTCTTGAGATCAAGTAACTAATGGAAATTAATTTAGATTTGACTTAATACTTAAGCTATGGTGTTCTATGCACTTCTTTAAGGACATAATCATAGCCCAAAAAAGGGTAAAGTGTTATTCTAACATTGCTATAATTATTCTGATTGAATAGAGTTATGTTAATACAGGTGGAAGATAGAGTGTGCTATTAGCAATTTTAAGTCCCAGAGTAATCATGGCAGTGGATGGATGTGTTGTTACATAGTGAAAATAGGACAGAATTAGTTCTTTTAGTTCTGTTGTGGGTTAACCCCAGTGGGCAGGTCATCACTGTGCATCCATTTGCTTATTCCCTCCAGCAGGATGGGGATGAGAATCAGAAGGGTAAAAGTGTAAAAAAATTGAGATAAAGACAGTTTAATAGGTAAAGCAAAAGCTGCACATGCAAGCAAAGCACAATAAACAATTAATTCACTGGTTCCCATCAACAGGCAGGTGTTCAGCCATTTCCAGGAAAGCAGGGCTCCATTACACGTAACGGGTACGACAGATGCCGTAACTGCAAATATCATGATTTCCTTCTCCTTCCCCCAGCTTTTATTGCTGAGCATGACGTCATATGGTCTGGGACATCCCTTGGGTCAGTTGGGGTCAGCTGTGCCAGCTGTGTCCCCTCCCAACTTCTTGTGCAGCCCCAGCCTCCTCGCTGGTGGGGTGGTATGAAGAACAGAAAATTCCTTGACTCTGTGCAAGCACTGCTCAACATTCTTCTCTGTGTTATCAACACTGTTTTGGTCACAAATCCACAGCATAGCACCATACTAGCTACTATGAAGAAATTTAACTCTCTCCTAGCCAAAACCAGTACAAGCTGGATATCTGGTATTTTCTTCTGAAGTTCTAATATAGGGGTACTTGCTGTAAGTATTGTCTGAACTAATTTACAGGGGACTGGACTTTTAAAACTACAGAAAGGTGTCCTCTGTCATGTGTTATGTTTATTTTTCTTTTTTTGTATTTTTCTGGAATACTTAGCTCTTTATCGAGACTCAAAAATATAACTATAAATGACACCCAATTAGTGGATTTTTCTAACAAAACATACTTCTGTGCTAGTCTCACTACATTCCCCAAACAATTTTGCAAGTTAGTGTTAGGAGAAAGCTTGTTTCAAAGCTGCTCATCTTTTTGAGTTGATATTATCTTTAAAGGATTTCTTTTCCCACATAAAGGGAAGGATTTCTGTCTGCACATAAATATCTAGTAATGTGTTAAAATATGCAATAATGATCAATATCATTTAAACAGATAACTATATTTGTCAAGCAAAAGCAGCTTTGTCCTTTTTCTATTTTATTTTGGCTTTTACATTTTAGTTCCCTATTCATTACCACGTTTTCCACAAGCACAACATATTCTGAGTACAGGTGAGTACTGTAGCAAAGCTGTTATGCAGTGTTGTTGAAAAAAAAAATAATTTCTATGGTCTTTAGTGTGTTTGTGTATGTAGGCTACTGAAATCTGCATGTCGCCACCTACGTGCCACCTCCAAAGAAACAATTTATTTGTGGTGAAAACCTTTACCTTCTGCTCAGTGCCTGTCATGCTTTGGAGATGTGAGAGAGGTCAGGGATTTACCAAGGATTAAACAATTCTCTGACAAATCTAATCAATACTCCCTACTGACTCTCACAATACGTTAATCAGTAGTAGGAGAGGAACAGAATCACTGAGGTTGGAAGGGATGTCTGGAAATTTTCTGGTCCAACACCTCTGCTCAGAACAGGGTCAGCTAAGATTTACCCAGGGACATGTGTAGTTAGGTTTTGAATATCTCTGAGGGTGGAGACTCCCGAATCTCTCTTGGCAACCTGTCCTGGTGTTTGTTTAGCCTTATGGTTTAAAAAAACCCAAGCAACAAAGCTTTTTCTTGGGTTTCTTGTATTTCAGTTTGCGCCTTGTCTATTCAGTGAGCACCACTAAGAGGAGTCTGGCTCTGTCTTCATTATTGCCCATGACCACCCTCGTATGTCAGATGCTCAAAGCCCTTTGATACTGGGAGGAGATGAGAGTTCAGGGTTGAAATGCAAGGACAGGGAGCTGCAGGGAATACTGAAGAGAACTCCTTTGACACCTCCCATTGCACTCCCAACTCATTTGTTGTGCCAGTGGACTCTGCCCAGTCATGCTCTGTCTGCAGACATGCTGGGGTGGGAAGAAATCATAAACTCACAGGAACTGGCGTCATCCCCATGTGTACACACACCCTCTTATATTTCCTTATTCTACTGTATGGACTAGGTGTGCCAGAGAAAGGAGGTGGTTAACAGGGAGTTCCTGTGATGTGCTATGATGGTGGATGGGAAAGCAGAAGTGTAAGCAGGGGAGGAGGCAACCAGGACCCTAACATGTTTCCGAAGGAATCGGAAGAGGTAGTACAACCTGATGTACTGTGTGTGCTTGCATACTGGGATCTCTTTCTAATTGTAGAAGGGACACAGGTCAGGGAAACCTGAGAGTTATTGTTGGTGGAGACAGGTGATAGGGTTATGTGACCTAGTGTGGCTGATCTAATATCCGTATTTCAATTACTACAGTTGAATTTTAAATAAAAGAGGGGTCTTTATGTAATGAGTAATACACTTAAATGGAAAAAATCTTTCTATCCAGTATTGGTAACAGAAAGTACTTCTTAAGAAAACAAGGTAAATGATTTTAATTAAATTCCTTCTGTGCAATGGAAGATTACTGTCACGTCTGTTATCTTGGGACAAGCCCTTAGCACTGGCAGATTTTTTTGCAACTGTGGTATAACTTCTCAGGTTAGCATATGCAAATGATACATACAATAAGAAAACAGAAATCACTAGGTGACTTCTCTAAGGGAGACAGTTAATGGAGAGCTAATTCACTGAAGTTGAAATTTATGACTAGTGAATACAAATTAAACAGCATCGGGTTTTTCATCATGTAGGTCAGATGATTCACAGATAGTTTGCACTCACTTGGTTTTTATGAAACTAACTGAAAATTGCCCTGGTCTTGTTCATAGAGTGACTAATTTAGCTCCTGTCCTTTCTTGTGCATATCATTTGCTGCAGTGTAGGTCCCTCAAGCAGTGTGACCAAGAACAGTGTGTGGTGAGAGTTCTGCAGTGCTTTCCCATAAGCTACCTGTTTGTATTCTTTTGCTTATGTGAGAATAAACTCAGAATAAATACAGTATTTTTTCCTCCAGGCTATAGCAATTCATGGTAGGGAGTGTCTTCCAGGCCTTTGATTGCCTTGATTGATTAAAAAAAAGGTAATGGGGTGAGAAATGGAAATGCTGTTGGGTCATGGTTATTATATTTGTAGTCTTGTCTTGCCAGTATGTTGCTGAAGGCAATGCTAGGTGAACCTTGGGTTAAGGAAGTGGCAGTGGCTGGAAAACTAGCTGCAGACCCCAAAAGCTTGCCATTTAGAGCAAGAGTGTTTTCTGATTTAGAGTCAAGTGCATGCTAGCCCGCTAAAGACTTGGGATCACATTTTACATGCTATGTTACTGATTGGTATGTGGAAATTAGGTTTGGGAATGCTTATCTAGGTTAATTCACCTTTCAACAGAGGAATAGGCAAAAATATATTATTCAGGAATGGAATGAGATGTAAAAACACATTTTGTTGCCTCAGAGATCATTTTCTGTATTCATAGCATTCATTCAGTAAAACTAATAAAATTCATTGAAATAGCATAGGCCTGGTGAATTGGTTAATATCTTTCTTTTTAAATTTGCATAACTCACTGAATAGATGTTTTCATTAAAAAAACATACGCAACCCCTCAAACACCACAAACCTTTCTGAAATCAATACACTTTAAATTCAGGACAAGAATGTGCGTTTTTGTGTTTGAATTCTTCATAAAGAAACAAACATTTTGCATTTTTGTGCTTTGAAAAGCTTTCTTGATTTGAAGAATATTAGTGTCAGATAATTGTCTAGGATTTATGGTTACATAAACAGCCTGGGTAGCTTTTATGAGTCGGAGCTGATTGGCAGTCAGAGGAACACTGGTACTTGAGAAGTAGTAGTTGGTAATAGCTGGAGCAATTCATTGCATGACACTTACAAAACGCAGTCTTTGGTACCAAAGAAAACCTGGGGAGGAGAGTTAAAATTTTTAGTAGCAGCCTGCTTCAGGATCTTGAACATCTGCAACGGGATGGAGAGTTTTAATCAATCCAAGGCTAATGGATGATTGTTCACCAGTCTATTTCAGTTGCTCAGATAAATATCTTGGATGAAAAGGGCTTCAATTTTTCTCACTTAATTGTTTTTTATTCATATGCATGTTTTAAGTTATACCCACATACCTACCCTGTTATGTCTGATCCTGTAAAACAGGCAGCACTGTAGCAGAACTCACATTGTCTCCTAAAAATGACTCCTATAAGATTCTTCACTGAATAACTTTTTGGAGTATATCAAAGGAAATGAGGTTAGTTTTGACTGCTCCAAAAATCAGAAGTTTGCATTTGCGTGAGAAGTCTCCTGTCATCTTCTTTTGGCATGTTGTAGTTGATAAAAGTAAAACCCACCAGTTTTATACTTAGTTACTCTAACCTGAAATGATAAGATTTTAAGTGTTTGGAATATATTTTGAAGAAATTATCCCAAAATAAGCATTGTGAAACTTGTGTTGTGCAAAGTAAAATGAGTAAATAGTGGGAGGGAACACTTAGTTAAATGAAATTGTCATTATAAATCTGCAGACTTGGCAGACTGTTACCCTGGCAGACTTTTGTCTTTATAAATCTGCCAACTTTTGGAATCTGGCTCCTTACTGGAGTGGAAGAACTGGGAGTGGGGAAGGTGAGGACCTGATCCAGAGAGGAGCGAGGAAGATAAAGAAAGGGTAGGACTTACTGCAGGATGGGCTATGTTTCCATCAGAAAATGGGGAGGATTATGAAGTGCTGATGATAAGAGAGGAAGGGTTGAAGGTAAGAAAACTGGGATTTAGTATGGGGTCGAGTTCACTGCGGGTTATGTGGAAAAGAAGCAATGAAGCACTGGGAAGGAAAGAAGTTTAGAGGAAATTTGGGGCTCTGAAAATTAAGAGGATGGAAAGTAGGTCAGTGGAAGGAGCTGGAAAGAGGGGAGAGGCTTTCTGTATTTTTGTAAATCAGGCAGGAATTGAGGGAAAAGCTGGGAACTAAACAGGTCAAGAGCTGACAGAACTGGTTGCCAAGAAAAATTTGTAACCTTTCTTTTATCTGAAATACTGAAATCCAGGGGTTAGTCTTATTTTCTATGAATATTCCCTCTAAGGGACAATGTTCAGAGGAAAGTAAGGCAGCCTGTGAAATATGCATTGTTGGCAACAACCTGTCAGGCATTTCAACTGAAAGAGGGAAGTAATGCAGTTTTCCTGCTGTAAGTGTGGCATCATGCACGGTAGTATAAGTCTTTTCATATTTTCATTACTGACATTTTAACAGAATTTTTCCTCCAGATGAGAATAAGTTGTCATTTTTGCCTTTACTCTTTAAGGACAGATGTGACATGGAAAGCAATTTGATCCTGTTATCAAAGCTATACCTTTTCTTTTGAAACACTTTACCTTCTCTGACCTTCTAAAAGAGGAAAGAAGAAAAAACAATATTTTTACACCTTGATTCATAGATATGCATGCCTGTAACTTCCATTCATGTTAGCTCTGATCAATGTTAAATCACAAAGTATCCCCAGCACTGACATCTTCCTTAATTTGTTAATTCAAGTCTTTATACAAGATATATTTTCTCCTTTCTGATGTGACAATTATGTGCTCTTTTTGCAACAGACCACAATATTTCTTTTTCTGTATCTTTTTCTTTCACCTCATATTCACCAGGTGCAGCTGTTTTCACAGCTATTGTTTAGATGTCCCTGTTGTGTTCCTTATTTTGCAGGTATATAACATGGGAAATATTTTCTTTCTTTACTTGTGATTAAGGCTTATGTGATAAATTGTTTCCTTAAATGATTTGGCATTCTTCAGGGCAATATCTAAAAATATAAATGTGACACACTAAAATGAATTTATGAAGGTTCAGAACAAGTCTGAGGCTGTATTAAGTGGATTTAGATGAAGGGGGGGGGGGAAGCAGTCAGTAGAGACTACAAACTGTTTTATGGACAGAATTGTATCCAGGAGAGCATATACCTACAGACAGAAAAGTAAGCTTCTGAAATGAATTCTATGTGTCTAATGTGTTGACATTTCTAAGGGAATTATGAAAAGATGTGGTGTCACCTGTTTATTCATGCTGTTACTTTTACTGTTTTAACCCTATGGTTCAGGGCTTTTGCTGGTCAGAAAAATTCTGTGGTCAAAAATAACCAAGCAACAGCTGGATCAATTGACCCTGTTTGCTGTAGACCTGGCACCATGCTGTAGGGAGTGATGTGGGCATAGGGGAATTGCTAATTGAGGGTGGCAAGCAGAGAAAACATCTTTTTTGGCATGGCTGTTAACTTAAAGCGCATGTCAAACTACAGCCTTGTGTTGGAGATCAGAGACTGGCTGCTGCTGGTGATGTGGTATTAGGCGGGTCTCACAGTGTTGCAAAGATTTTGTGAGATGCCTGTTCAATATGTCTTGTTCACACCTACACTATTAAACTGATCACTAGCGATATGGAGTCAGGACAAATTTTTTCTCCCCTGTGTCAGACAGAAGGTAACTTTTGGGAAACTTTTGCTTTCCCCGTAACTTGGGATGTTGTTCTTTGTATTCCCCGTTCCTATGTCAGAGGAAGTGTGCGTGCACTCATTAAAGATTATGTGGAAAGAAAAATTAATAAAGGAAATTAAGACTGAGTCATGGCTGCGCTTCAGATGCTGCTTGCTTCCAGGCACATGCTAAGGACCTGCGTTTTATGTAACACATTGTCTACTTAATGTAAATTAGTTCTCAATCAGCTACAAAGTAATGCATACGTTATCTTGTTGTTACACTGAATCACTTCTAAAGTTTACTACTGGAAGAAGAGGTTAAAAAAAAAAAGAGGATTATCTTCTATGATTTGATCACAGTGTGAAAATTTATATGTCTTTTAAAAAAACAAGAATCATCATTAATGACTGACAACTACCTCTATTTCAGAGGCAAGCTGTCAAGCTATTCATACTTCTCTTCAGGTTTCTAAGAGCAGAAGGGAAGCAGAAATAAAGTTAATTCCTCAAAACAGTACAGTTTAGTAACAAGATATGATCAGAACTGGTATATTTACATGAAATAGAGTGTTCCTGAGTTCTTGTGAATGTGTATATTCATAAATATGCATATATTTTTATTTATATTAGTATTTCTAAAGTAAGAAAATAGTGGAAAAATAAAATGTCCTTCTTACTTTTCTGTGCCCAGATGCAAAATCAGGAGTAAAATAGCCCGCTGAGAAGTGAGTAGCAACCTACAAAGCTTATTTGTGCAAATGAAATCTTCAGAGCAGACAGATTTAGGATGGGGGTTTGTGGATGTCAGATTCTTCATCACCTGTATTAGGCACTGATAAGATGAGACATTGAATCTCAGCATGTTGTTGTCTTTGTGAGGTTTTTTTTTCAAAGAGATACAGATACATGAATAAAAATCTTGAATTTAAGTGAAAGGAATAGTCAGCCATTCAGCCATTGTTAATGAATCACAGCAGTTCTTGTTTTAATATCTTGTGTTGGGAAACTGGATGCCAAACTATTCTGAACTCAATGCTTTAAGTGGACTCAGCTGTCTACTGGAAGGACCTACAGGTAGAAGAGAATAGAACTGAAGCAGGGATGCTATGCTTACTAACACAAGAAAGAAGGGCACTATTAATGCATGGTTTTGCTCTCGGATAGCATTCACCCTTCTATACAGTCTGCATAACAAAAGCAATTGTGATGTTATTAAATGGTATGAAGTGATACACCGATTTCTTGAGGCATATTTATTGCTGCACTGCAGGAGGTCCGCAAGGTCTATTAACTAGAGAAGTTCAAAGATATCTGTTGTCATTCCATATTTATTTTTTAAAAAATTCCATGCAGCAGGGTGTCTGATAAAAGATTTTAGGATCCTCTGTTGTCCCTGTAATGCACATTTCAGTTTGTTTAATGGAGCTCTCCTTTTTGGAGCTAACACGCGAAGCTGCCAAAACTAAATTGTTCATAAGCCTGGTTGTTGTGAGGAAAGAAAAGCCAATGTTCCTATGGGTAAGTAAAACTTTTTCATGATCAGATGCTTTAATCATTATTGTATGTTTTAATAGTTGGTGAACAAACTCATCACTCATTATTCTGTCTCTGTGTTGTGATGGCAAACAGTATTTGTTTACCAAAAATAGAACAAACACTGCAGATTCTGTCGAGGGCTTTGTTCAAGCTTAGAATTGTTTGGCAAATAACAAAAGAAATTTCTGGTTTTATTCATTCTACATATTTCAAAGGTAGAAAGATGCAGCTTCAGGCAACATTGTTGTATAGATGTACTGCAAGTTATTTACATATTCGAGGTGAGCAGAAAGGATTAGCAGATCCTAACATGAAATAGGATTTCTTTTCAGACCTCAGTTCCATTTTGATACGCGGTTGCCGCATACAAGGTTTGCACACTAGCATTACAAAAACCACACACTAATAGGTATTTGTAGAGAATGGTCATACTTTGAAGTTCAGTCTTACCTACATGACATATTGTTTGAAATCATAAAAGTTTTGACTCTTATGGGTGGCTTCACAATAAAGATGAACTTGAATAGAACTATGTATGTAACAATATTCCTGAATAAAAATTAAAAGGATATACACCTATGAATAGGAAAAATAATCTGTGTTATTGCTTGAGATCCCTTCTTTTTTTAGCATTTTTTTCTTAGACAAACTGTTGGAAATTATTTTTACTAACAGTATTTCTAGACCAAAACCAAACTATTTTGTTCTTTCCTGTACTTGTGTTTATTAAGGTAAAAGGTGGTGCTGTGTCCAAGCAGAAGGCAAGTATCAATGTGTGTGGTACGACAAAACTTCGTAGATGATGGGGTCACAGAGTAGAGAACAGAGCGTTTGCTCATGTGTATACAAGAAGTAATATCAAAGAACTTCCTGGTACATATGTAGCCACAGGTTTTAACAGAAGAAAAGACTGATAGATTTCTAGAGCTGGAAAGGACCATTGGATCCTCTGGCTAGGATAGGACATGTATAAAAGGACATGTCATAAAAGCCAACCAGTTACCTCTGGGTCAAGGACAATGAGTTCTACTGGAGTAAGGATATAAAAAATATGAAGAGATGGAACAGTTGTGCTTTCACTTGCTAGATTATTCCAAAAGTGTGAGGTTTTCATTCCCCCCCCCTCCAAACCCCAAAAAACCAAACCCAAAGACTATTTGAAAAAAATATGCCTAATTCCTCAATTAATGGTAACTGTGTTTTTTATTTCCAGCCATTAGGCCTCAATTTGTTGTCTTGTCCTGGTTTCAGCTGGGATAGAGTTAATTGTCTTCCTAGTAGCTGGTACAGTGCTATGTTTTGAGTTCAGTATGTGAAGAATGTTGATAACACACTGACGTTTTCAGTTGTTGCTAAGTAATGTTTAGACTAAAGTCAAGGATTTTTCAGCTTCTCATGCCCAGCCAGCAAGAAGGCTGCAGGGGCACAAGAAGTTGGCACAGGACACAGCCAGGGCAGCTGACCCAAAGTGGCCAACGGGGTATTCCATACCATGTGATGTCATGTCCAGTATATAAACTGGAGGGAGTGGGGGTGGGGGGATCACCGCTGGGGGACTAACTGGGTGTCAATTGGCGGGTGGTGAGCAATTGCACTGTGCATCATTTGTACATTCCAATTCTTGTATTATTACTGTTGTCATTTTATTAGTGTTATCATTATCATTATTAGTTTCTTCTTTTCTGTTCTATTAAACCATTTTTGTCTCAACCCATGAGTTTAATTCTTTTCCCAATTTTCTCCCCCATCCTACTGGGTCGGGGGGGATTGAGTGAGCAGCTGCATGGTGCTTAGTTGTTGGCTGGGGTTAAACCACAACACTTCTGTACTTAGAATTAAGAGCATATTTTAGTACCTGGTATTTTTCTGTCCATTAAAGCTGCTTGTAAATTGTAAACAAAGCTACCTTCTTGGTCTTTTCTTCTTTTTTATTGAAGAGATTGAGGTGTTTACATATCTTACTTTGCAGAACATTTTGAGTCTTTTTATTGGTTTTATGGTTTTTTTTACTTGTCTGCATGAATTTTTTGGGGGGAGGGTGGGTTTAGCAAAAGTTAAAAAAAAAAAAATCCGATTCTAACAAAATAGTAAATAATACCCTGTCAGGCATTTGTGAAAGTAACTGGTACAAAAAGGCAAAAGTCACCACCTTATTACTGTCTTATTGTTGTAGGTACAGTTGATAGCTACAATAGCAGTGAATACCTTAATTCTGCAGGGTAAGATACACTGCACCTCCCAAGAAGATGAATTCTTTGCTGCAAAGTATAATGACTTCACTTAGATGTTACTTATGCAAATGATATGAATATCTAGTCCCTCATAAAGCATTTTGCTCAGTGAAGAGAGTGGCTCTTTCTAAATTTGTGTATAGTTGGCGATTTTCCACTGTGCTGTTTCCTGTAAAGCCGATGCAACTCTTTATGCATTAAAAAAAATAAAGTGCAGGCAGCAACACACAGTTCATATTATCAGTTGTACTCACTGAAGTAGGAGTCCTGTTGTAGCTCAGTGGGATGACATACGAAATTATTCCAGTGTGTTCTGGGAAATAACTGACCTTGGATTTTCTTCGTTGCAGCCATTCTGTTGTTCTTAATGGTTTTTATTTGTCTGAGGGCTACATGTATATTTTCTGGAAGGGCTGCTGATCATAACCATGTGTCTCTCAGCCTTTAAGTCAATATTCTTCATCCATTACTTCATCTGTCATCCACTTGCATTGAATTCCACAGACGTTGTGAAGAGATATTTGTTCCTGTCAAAAGATGTCCTGCACCATGATGCAGAAAGATGCGAGCAGTACAGGTAATATATTTTATTAGTCTAATTGAAATAGAGGAAAAAAATAACAAGCTTTTGGCACATAAATCCTTTTCAGGGCCTGTTCCTTAGGTAATAAGTAATTATCCTGGGAGGAGTGTTTGTGTCCAGGGAACATGTCTGTTTTTTCTAGCTATAAAATTGGTCCAGTGAAAGATATTATTTCTTCTAATAAACCTTGCCTTTCCTAGGTCTTTAATCAATCATGGTTGCAACAATTCTGCTAATGCAGTTTTTCAGCAGCTCTCCGTTTCTTATCTCCCTGCTTTTATGTGCCTTCAGCCGACACAAGCAGAATGTAAGCTCTCTGTTTTACACACATGTAAAAGTCTGGAAAAGCAGTAGTACATCAGAAAAATTAAAAATATACCCAGTTAATCAACTTTTTTATACAGCTTCTTTTTACAAAGGTGATGCTATTGCTCATCTCCCACTGCAGCTATTCACTACAAACTCCTATTTCTTCATATTTATGTTGTTGATTAAAAAAAAAAAAAAAAGACATGATGCCTTTCTTAATTTGGCAGTTTTCATCATTTACATTTTAGGTGAAAGCTGCCAAGCTTTATTAAGGGGCTAAGCTCACAAGGGGGATACTTGTGTCATTTCCGTGCGCTTGTCATGTTATTTTCTCTACACTTGTTAACTCGAACTGTCAACCTATAAAGTGCTCTTATAACATTTGCACATGAGGGGCTGCAGGAGGTGACATAAGCTAATAGAAGGTGTTCACGGTAACAGAAAATCTCGTTTGTACGTAGCGCAAGTGATGAGCTCAGGGACTTGCACTTTGTGTTATAATTAGGGATGCTTTGTATATCTTGGTGTGATAGCTGCAGATACTGCTGCCGCCTCCCAGGTCCTGTCTGACAGATTCCTTTCTCCTAAGAGAAGTGGACAGCAGAGAACAATTGAGCAGGTACGCAATCTAGCTGGGTTGATTGCAAGTTTCTCTGCTAATCACAGGCACATCACTCATGATTAAGAATCAAAACCCAGTCCTCAGCCTTATGTCCTGGTTGTGGATGTGAAGTCTGCAGGACTATGTTTTAAAAGCATTCCTTTTATTTAGCAACAGTAGAAGAATTGGGTAGATATCCACAGGAATAAATGCTAAGAAGAGACCACAAAGACGGAAAGCTTCTATCATATTGCCATGTAAAAGGATGGCAAGATAAACCTTTTATGGCTCCTGGAGATGAAGCTTTCTGCACCAGATGTTGTTGAGAACCTGTGGGCTATTTGGTTTTATTGTGCTGTTTCTGATTATGTCTTTAGAGAGCAAAGACATTACCTACTGAATTTCTTACTGTGCTTGGCTGCTATTCTTTCCCTTCCCTTAAAAAAGAAGGCTTGTGAAGAGGATGAATAGAGCTGTTCCTGTTTGGTAGCTGCAGTAATCTGGCACTTGCTTTGGTTTGCCCTGGGGGCAAATTGGCTTAGTCCCTTCTCTGTGAGTCCAGAAAGGTCCCCCCTTTTAAGATAACAAAAGCCTTAGTGAATGCACAAGCCCATTTAAGAGAGAGCTTATTTGCTCTCTCTTCAAGGTCTCTGTCAGCCCCACCTATTTTCCTTCTCTAACATGGAAGATCACTAACCCTGGTGGTTTTTCCATGCTAAAGGACTGCTCACGCTTTTAACTTCTTGTAAGGCTTCAGACAGTAAAGTATTTCCCTGGCTGCTTTTCCCTTGTTGTCTTTTCTAAAGGCTGGGTGAATCTGGCCTTAACCAAGTGTTTCAAGGGATTGGCATGAACAGCTTCATTCCTTCAGGGCCATCTTACAACTAGCAAGCAGAGTTGATTATAATTTGCATAGCTTCCCAACATTTCTCATTTATATACTGAAGATTACATCTCTGATTTTTTTACTGAGCAAATCTTTGAGCCTAGAGCTAAAGGAAGAGAAACTTTAGCTAACTCTTACGAATGTTTTGTATTAACTCTAGTGTAATAAATAAATTACTTATATATTGTCTTATTTCTACTGCATATGGATTCAAGTCTTCTCATCTCGTAACACTGGACATTTGTCCTCTGTGACCTTGTATAGCACACAGCTGGTAGGGTCTATTTGTAAAACTTAACTTTAAATTATGGTCAGTTTCCCTGGTGTATTTTGTAGTCAGTGGAGAAAAGGGCTCCTCCAGGAGATAATTGACAGTGGCTAATTTCAATCTCACTTCAAAACCATGGGTAAATTTCCTCACTTGTCTGCCTTGCTGACTGTTGAGAGGACCTCAACAGATTAGCTTCACTGGGCTGGTTCATCTTTGAGAGTCTGGCTCACTATTAAAGCATTCGACCCAGTTTTGTTAATTAATTCTCTGTGATGGCAAATCGTGTGCTATGTGGATCCAGCCCAATTTTTGAGTGTACCACATGGTTACCTGTTTCAACTGATAGTGTTTGTCCCCTTGCCTCTCTGTACTGTTGGATTAGCTGGATTCTTAAGTATCTGCAGGGTGTTTTGGTACTCGTTATGTAAATGAGACAGGTTTTGAACTTCATCTGATCTGAGCCAACTGATACTGTTTGAGGCTCAATTTGAGATTCTGTATACCATAGTTCCCATTTTTTAAATAGGAACTGGTTTAATATAGCTAAATAAATACTCTGTCACATTTTACAGAGGCCTTTTTCCTATACATACTGACTAGTGCTGGCATGTATAATAGATGTGAGCCAGCATTTTTTTATGCTGCCCTGCTTTGGATGTGTGTTTTCTCTGGAAATATATATATTTTTTTTAATTTGCCAGCAGATTTTGCATCCTACAGTGTTCTTAGCCTTACTGCTAAATATTTTCAAAAAATTATCCAAAAATCCCTGCTAGATGTGTATCAGAGGGCATCCCAAACAATTGCAGCAAGCCAGTGAGAATAATTCATTTCAGGTTTTCATTTGATTTGCTGTCCTTAGAGGTCTTTTGATAAAGGGATGGACTCAGGGAGAGGAGATGGAAGACAACTTTATTATAAAGTAGATGTCATCCAGAAATTCCAGTGTCTGGCACTAGGGTGTTATTCATCATTAGTAGACATGGTAGAAACAGTATTTTGGTTAACTACCAGCACAAATACTATAAATTGTGAAACAAATCACCAAATTACAGCAGTTTTTTTCAGGACAGTTCTCCTTCCTTTAGTCCATGGTCCTTGAAGTCAGGAGGCCATATTCATACCCTGTTGTGGTTTAACCTCAGCCAGCAACTAAGCACGACGCAGCTTCTCACTCACTCCTCCCCCCTGCCCTGGTGCGATGGGGAGGAGAATTGAAAACAAGTAAAACTCGTGGGTTGATATAAGAACAGTTTAATAATTGAAATACAAATTAAAATACAATGATAGTAATGAAAAGGAAGATAACAAAAAGAGTGAAATATAGCCCAGGAAAGACAAGTGATGCACAATGCAATTGCTCGCCACCCACTGGCCCATGCTCAGCCAGTCCCCAAGTAGTGATCCGCCCCTCCTGGCCAAACCCCCCCCCCCCCCAGTTTATATACTGGACATGACATCACATGGTATGGAATACCTCTTTGGCCAGTTTGGGTCAGCTGTCCCCTCCTAACTTCTTGTGCTCCTCCAGCCTTCTTGCTGGCTGAGCATGAGAAGCTGAAAAATCCTTGACTTAGTCTAAGCACCACCTAGCAACAACTGGAAACATCAGTGTGTTATCAACATTCTTCTCATACTGAACCCAAAACATAACACTGTACCAGCTACTAGGAAGAAAATTAACTCTATCCCAGCTGAAACCAGGACATACATGACAATGTGTTTGAATTTAGCAATCTAAAAAGTGTACAGTTACTGCATGCTTACATACTGTTCATCACAGCCTCACCAACTCAGTCGATCTCAAGAAGCTGAAGTCTGTTATCTATCATACACATAAATATTTCACTGCAGACTTGCAAGAAGAAACTAGGACTGACTTCTACAACTGTTGGTCTGAAATTCATGGATTGATTAGCATTTTTTAATAGTACTTCAGACTGTGTGTCAAGGAGGTTTAGTTGTTGATGTTATCTGAAATAAAGTTCTGTAACCTTGGAAAGAATATACTCACGCTTTTTATTTCCTAGAGCATCATAGTATATAGAACATATGACATTTGGTTTTAGGATTGTATTTTTTGTTAGAACAGAAACATTATATTGGGAAACTCCTAATAAAATCAACTGAAATTTTGCATGAGGAAAGACAGGGTGTAAAAGGTTGGATATAGCTAAGGATCATACCATTATTCTTCATGACATTCAAATATAAGTTGCATTGTCAAATGCTGGAAAACACCTGCAGTTTAGATTGCTTACTTTATGCTCCATTTAATCATCTTTCTTAGTATGGCTTTTTGTTTCAAGTCCAGAAAACAAATAGTATAAACTTAGTCGCAAGCTGCTTTTTAATGAGATTATATTTTTCCCAATTCTTACATGAATCGAAGTGATATTATTCTCTCTTATTGTACGATCCCGGAATTGCAGGCCTGAGAAACGAGTGAAAGAGCACACTAGATTTTTGTGGTGTGTAAATAAACCTTTAATGTCATCAACTTAGAAATGTCAATCACTAAGCAAGGAGATTCCTTTTTGCCTGAGAGCACAAAAAAGATGTGTTCAGAACAGTACTTCGAGCCCCTTTTTTCTTACATACTCTCTAGGAATAAAGGTTCAGGAAAAGCAAAAAGTAGCATTGCTCTCAAAAATGCTTGTTGTAGCATGAGAATTTTCTTTTCTTATTTTTGCAGAAAGACTGACAAGAACTTGTTTTGGTAAATGCTCTTACTGCTGGAAAAAGAATCTGATATGAAAAATGCTTGCTGTGCTATTGGCCCCTCACAGAGGGTTGAAAAAGCATGCAGCAGGAATAGGAAGGAGATTACTGGGATTGCAAGCAGGTATTAAAATACCTTTTGAGGCAGAACAAATTTTATCTTAATTTATCCAGTGAGCTGAAATTACAGGTGGAGGTGAGAAGAAAGAATATGGAAATAACAGATAAAGAGATAACAGCTTAATATTTAGAGAGCAGGTATTACTTTTTCATTACCCACTTCCCTCTGTGGATTTATGTATTAGGGTAATTTGGTTTGCTGCTGCCTTTATTTCTAAATACATGCATATTATATAGCAATGTATAATGCACTTCAATGTTCCTGCTTACTAATTCGAGGGTGAAATCTGGTTTAGGCTTGATATACCACGTTTCACCCATTACATTCTCAAGAAAGACAAATGATTGTAGGTCTTTGCAAGTCAACAACTCATAAATAGGACCTTTGGGAATTAGAGGCTACTTCCTTCTGTCCTTCTTTGCAGTCGTATAAGCTCTGTGTGATAAGAATGGAAGAAGAATCAACAGTGCATTGTAATTACAAATAAACGTGTTAAAAGAAAAAGTACATTGACGGTCATTCTGCGTAGTTGGCTACCCCGGTAATACTCATAGCATTACATATAGTTACAGTTCACTGAGAACATAATGCAGACGTTTGGCTCCTTAACACAAATACATACATTATAAATAGGAAGCGTAACATTGTAAGAATAAAGTTATAGCCTGGTTATTAAATTATTCCATTCCTTTTTGGAAAATCCTGTAATCACTGTGCCCTTAAATTCTCCTTATTCACAGTCTTCTCACTTGGAACTCTCTGTTGTTGTCATTAATGGAACTTTGTCAGTCATGCTGATGTTTATTTTCCATTTGTTTTCTGTGTCTGGGACTGATGGAAAGGCCCATTTATCTGATCTGTTTAACTTGCAGACTGTTTATAGTCACAGCATTGCCTTTATATCTGTACAAAGCTTGTGGCATGCTTGGAATGCTGTACAAATTTTGAAATATTTTGATAATTTCATCTAGGTATTTGTGTAGTGCAGGTTTGTTTACCATAATAAAAAGCAAGTAGTTCATAGTAATGTTAGTTATGCTTTATGAACACATGGTGTAATATAGCATGAATGTCTTTGGTTTTTTTCTGAGATACCATGGTGAAGGGATAGTAATAAAACCTGGACAGATTTTTTGAGTTCACGTTTCTTGGAGGAGGACTTTGATTTGCTATGCCTGGGAGCTTCGTTTGTGAAAAGATGAGGAGCTGTTAACTGTGAGGCTCTCCCTTACCCTCTCTCACAGGCTTGCTGCATAGCTTGTGCTAAATTGCTTAAATGACTTTTTTTTCCCTCATCTGAAAAAAAAAATAATATAGTCATCTTGCTGGCTGTGAAGATACTGATGTAATGAGGGATTATCTTCCTAGAAGCATAAGATGATAAAAGATATTTTACTGGAGCATTTTGCTATCTCTTAATCTGTCCTTTTCAGTTTAGTATCTGAATGTATGCAAGAGCTAAAGGCCTGTACGAATTCTGGATTTTGCTGTAATGAATAGAATCAGAAGCAGCTGTGTATACATGCATGACAAAGGAAAGACAAACAAAGATTTATGCTTGTAATTCTGAGGTAGCTACTTCATGTTATATTCTTCAGTTTATTATTGATACGGCTCTACAGATTTCTGGTAGTTTTGAGATGGGAAATATACTTCAAAATGTTGATTCAACATGTAAAGTTACTATTATATTGTTCAGAATTCATTTTCCATTCATTAAAAATGTCATAGCTAATTTACAGGTATCAGTTTGTTTTATGAGGCTGTTGACGTTTCAGCCCAGTGGCATTGGTCAAGAGAAAAGTCAATTTTTTCCTGTTAGCCTTACAGGCAATAAACAGAAATCTCCTTTTTATTTCATTAAAACATTTATTTCAAGTATTAATATTCTCATGGGTGAAGGAGATACTTATGTGATTTGTTTAAGGAAAATCTTAGACTTTCTTAATCAGGGAAGAAAAATGTCTTTGTGTGTCCTTCCTGTTGCATTTAAAACACAACCAGCTACCTACCCAGCCAACCCTGTTCTCTTAGTTTTTACCATAGTGCAAACCTCCATTAACTTGACTGGCTTTATTGCGTTTATATTACTAGAGGAAAAAAAATGAGGTTTGTGGTGCATTGACTGGCCAAGCGCATCCAATCTTAGGTTGAAAATGAAAACTCCGACTCCAGTTAGCCTGCAGGCATGGCTGAACTCTTACAATGAACCTAAGCTATTTATCTGGAACAGAAATTACACGTATGCAGAATAAATTTGATAAAGCAGACCTGTAAAAGAAATTTGGTAAACTATTAGGAAGATTAACTAATAATCTATTTCATTGGCAATTAGGGGCTTTCACACTAGTGTCAGTGGTACAGTTTGTGAGTGCACTAGTTTTTTGGGTTTTAGAATCATCTACTATTAGGTTTTGCATTTCTTTGTATGAATACAATATTAGAATTTACCATTAATCCTGCAGATGCTATATTGAAGCACATGAAAGTCACCTTAGAATATACAACAATTTGGATGTAAAAAACCTCAGCATGAGAATGAATATTCTGTTTTGATAAGAAAAACAAGGCCTTGCCTGAACGGTGCCTCCAGAGAAACCATTTGAAGGAGACATCTGAAGCCTGTTGCATTTTGTACTTCAGATGTTGTTTGACAGTGAAGCTTGCTGGGACATCAGGGACCGTGATGTTCAGTGGAATCATTGGGAACATTCAACTGAAGCTGGTTAAAGTATTATAATATGAAATTTTGCTTTTTTTCAAATGAGTTTTGCTTTTCTGGAAACCTTAGAGTGTTATTTTGGTTACATATCAAATACGAGTAGGGAAGCAGCTATCCATGGCAGGGGACCAAAATTCTATGGTTTTATTAATATATCTAAAAAACAAACACCCCCCCCCTTTTGGACTGTTTAGTAGCCTGTGTGAAAAATGCTGGGTTTAGGCTTAATTGATTCTGTATGCTGAAAGTGGAAGAGTGATTTTCTCCAGATTACTGGATCAAACTTTTTTTCCCCGCTTGAATTGAGATCAGTAGTGATTGTGTTGCAAGCAGTACTTTAGTGGCAAGTACATGTTGTGAGTTTTGCTTTTTCCCTGCACAATACTAAATTTAATTTGTTTATCTTCAGATAGTTTTACCGATAGACGTGAAATAGCGTTATCCAAAAAGGACAGATATGCAGAATGGAGCATTTAAATTTCTCATTGCATTGTATAGATCTGCAGGGGTTAGGTTTTTTTGCCTTTTATGTACTTATTTGTAAAAAAAAAAGTGAAGAGAATGTTAAAAAAGAGTAAAAAAATACCTTGAATTTCTCCATGGAGGATAGAGAATAATTTGCTGTTAATTCTCTGTATTCACTGAGAAGTGCAGGACCCATTATAACTTGCAGTTTTATATGGTTTTACTTGCTGTTGTGTGTTCGTATGTTGTTTTTTATCAATATGGTTGCCCATAATAATAAATTTTAGGTGTGTGAGTATCTGTGCAAGAGCTGCAACAGGTGGTGATTTAAGGTTTTACTTAATGCTTTAATACAATCCTTGATCAAGTTAACAAAACTCTGTATCAGCAGGGGAGCAATCTTTGCTGGCTGGGCTCTGCTCTAATCTTACACATAGGCACAGACTGCAGAACTGTGGATGAGAAACCTGTGTTTGGATTTGCAGTACTTGAGAGTATATTACGCTGTGAGGTAGCTAGTTTTTCACTCACCAGTATAATAATAAAACGCATCTTTATAGATTAAGAGATATCGATGCTGAGCTCCATATAACCTGTCGCAGGTAAATAAAGTGCTACAAAAATATTGATGCTTGAGGCACAAATCATGAAATAGTGTTTCTTAGAACATACTTTTTCAGTTATATTAAACTTGGTCTAGCAGAAAAAAACCACATTGCTGGTGGGCATTGTGAGCCCTTGGAGGTTGTATGTCCTGTGCTTATATTCAGGAGAAGAGCCTGTCTAAATATGAAAAGCCAGGCCCAATCCCGTGCTTACAGCAGCAGGGGAAGAGAGGGGTGGAAGTTAGCTACGCAACACCAATTCAACATAGAACGTAGTATCTGTAAGTCCAGAAGCTGCTGAACTAAAAACATTATTTTGGATATATTTTAGTCTTAGTATCCATATCCTGATTTATAAAATATACTGTACAGTGGTACTTTAATGTGATCTTGAAAGTTGCATAACTGAATAGCTCTTACTGGAAAACTCTTTGTATTTGGGAGAGATACTCCATTATTCGGGGATGCAGAAACATGAACTGTTTTCAACCCAGAGTACTGTGTTCAGTTTAGGCACCCATATCTCAAACATTTGTGAAGCATGGGGGAAGGAGAAGCAATAGCAATGATCAAAGAAAACTCTGGGCAATATCTGAATTATTTGAGGTCAAATAGCCTAAGAAGAGAAATTTTTTGGAGGAAGTAATAATTACTTTCAAATACATTAAAGTCTGCTGGAATGTTGGAGGAAAGAATCTATTCTCTATATTGAAAATGGTTAGGACAAGAAGGATTTGTCTTAATTTGCATTAAGGAGGGTCCAGGATCTATATTAAGAAATGCTTTCTGATGGTAAGGAATGGTAAAAAACACAGGTAGTATGACTAAAAGTATTGTGGAATCTCCATCACATTTCTAAGATCAAATTGGATAAGTAGTGGATAGAAATTATATACATGTATTTCCTACTGCCTTGGAGTAGCAGATTTGACTCAGTAACTGCGTTTATCCTGCTTTAGTCTTCCTACAACTTTCCATGATTCTGAGTTATGTGCTGTGCACTCTGTGGGCAGTTGTGAAGCTTCAGCGTGACTTGCTAGCAGGTAAGGTTGATGTGTAAAAGGCGCACAGTCAAAATAAGCAGGATTTTCAACAGACAATTCATTTATTCTCTGCATGTGTCAGAGGAGTGGAGGAGGAAGAAAAACCTGTTAGTAGAAGAGCCAACACCAGAGAATCAGCAAGAACCTGAAGTACTCATTGAAAGCACTATTAGATCACCATTAACTGAAAGTATTTTTCCCATTTGGTAGCAGTCATTGCTATTAAGTCATTGGGCCCCTATCTTCTGTCTGAGAGAGATTCTGGAGTGCATATTTGTGTGTGAAGTTAAGACTTTTATATTAGCTCGTGTGTGCATGTATATATATTTAATTACATGAACTTGTAATGAGTTCAAATGTCCAGAAATAACAGCTGTCATTGTGCATGTCTTTGCATCACAGTCACTCAGGAAAACCAAATTAGAAATGTCTCAGAGATTCTTTTTAATTTTAACAACCAGTGTATTTTTATAAACTTTTCTACAGTGACATTTTACAAACTTCCTTCAGTTACACATACCAAGGTACGCTAGCACACCAGCAAACTGGTGGAAAACTAAGTGCCAGTTTTGTCCGCCAAACTGATGTAATCCCACTTTCTTTTTCCAGGAGCAAAATTTCCCATTTTGAGGCTTCAGATGTTTCAGGTGGTACTGGCAGGATCAGTCATCTTAAATTCCACTAACTTCCTCTCCCTTTAGTGCATCCTCTTGGCTACTGCGGGCCCTTGAGCCAACCAGCAATAGCCAAAACTAGGTAGAGTGACTTTGATGGAATTAAAGCAATCTGAAACCGGGCCTGAGTGTGATAAAATGCTTTTATAGTTTTCTTAATGAGGGGAAAAGGTGATAACTGGCCTTGTGTTCAGAAGTAGAATTTGCATTTTCTCTTCCCAAAAAACATTGGCCAAATCTTTCAAGGAGCAAAGTGTTGTTTTAACCCTCCCCCAAATATTGCTGTGTAAAGTTATTCTCTTTATTTTATAGAATTGTCTGAAAGTCTGCAGCAATAAATTTATCAAGCAGCTTGCATTTTAGATAGTTGAGAGAATGTATTAGTATTCACTGAATGCATTATCTGCAGTTTAGAAGAAAAATATCCAGTATTTTAATATGGGAGATAGGACTGCTAAGGGTGTCCCATCATTCCCCCCATTTACCACTTCATTTTCTATTCCCTTTCACTTTCTACCCTTGGTTAAATACTGTGCTGTGGTGCTCATGAGAATAATTGGGATGAGCAGAAGCATTACTAACAGGAAAAAATTGCAGCCTCCAGCAAGTACTTTTTCTTATTAGTCAATGTGCCATCTTATGAGAAGGTGATTAATTTCAGATCAGAACTTCACTTTAATGATGTGCTGATGTAATACTGTATGTGGGTCATTTGTTCCCCCGGCCCCAAACATCTGCTGGGCATCAAGATAGTCGTTATTTTTATATCTGCGATGACCACTGATGAAGGTATAACTTTTTATACTAATGTTGTATCTTCACTGAGGAATATGTCTTGGTCTGAAGCCTAATGCTACATAACTAGTAGTAATACAGTACTTGGAGGTTTTTCTCAAATCAAAACTTGGTGAGAGGCCAATTTTGATAGAAGAGTATTCATGGGGAGAACTGGCTGTGGCACAGGAATGGAGACCTTGGGTTTCTTTTTTTACTGTGCTATGTCAGTAAAAGCCTCTGGGAGTTTGAGAAAAACAGTATTTCTGCCTCCTTGTTCTTGTAGCGCATATCCTGAATTATCTGGATCCTGAGATGAAAAATGAAAGAAGCGCAAAACATTGATGCTTGCTAAGTTTTGCTTTGGTTGAGAGTGTTGATGTTGGTACTAGGATTGGATGGTGTTCAAACCATCTGAGTCAAAACTGGAGCTTTTTCAGATGATTCCATATGGTTAAATTATGCTTGTTGTGGCAATTGTAAGGCAGCTGTGTCCTTTTTGTAAAAACCTTGGACATTTCAAAAAAAGTCAAAAGATCTGGTTCCTAATGACATGGAATTGTTTTGTGTTCATGCAGGACTTGACTAGCATGTCTACAATTTCACTTTTGAAAATCAGGAACTTGTGTTTGTGCTGCTTATGAAGAATATCTAAAATGAAAAAAAAACCCAAACAAAAAAAAACCAAATCAAACTGCAAAACAAAACCAAAAAGCCCAGCATAGAAAATGTCATAGTGATAGTGAGGAAAGAAAAGCATATGTTTATGGTTGTATCAGACTGTCAGGAATTTGGGGAAACAAGGGCTGAATATCCAGCTAAAGTGAAACGGGAATAGGAAGATTCTGAATTTTGTTGGTTTTAAAAGAAAGTATCTTTCATTGAATTTACATCATAGTTTTAGCTTCTGCGAGTTTAATGAAAGTGTTTGTCAGTGTCTCTTTCACCAAAAAATCCTTTTCACTACACTGTTGTTTTGATTCTAAAGAGTGAGAAGAGCACTGTGACTTGCACAGTAAAACTCTTAAACAGAGCCCCCATTTGATGTGGGTCTGTCTGCAGCCAGGCAACAGACTTCCCTAAAAGAATAAGTAAAGGGCCCATCTAAAACATCTAGGAGGGGCAATGAGATCAAGATGCTCAGTTACAGATCTGCTTCCGAACAAGTGCTTTGAAGTAATGATGCTTGTGCTGACCTGTAAGTCACACATTTCTGCTGCCCACTTACTCCGTAACGGCAGAAGTGGTCTTCATTGGAGGCTGCACTGTTGGGGCAGTCATTTCATTAATAAGTGAGTAAATTCAAAAGTGCTGTTTCTTGGTCTTGTTCCTGGCTCCTGTTAGTCAATGAGTAGTTCCAGTCCAAAAACACTTCCTGAAATTTGATTAGCCTTGCGTTTTAAGCTGGTAGAGTGTAACATCTGTGTTCTGAAATCCAACTTCTGTTTAAAGGAGTTTCATGACTCTTATCTGTGGATAAAGAATAGTTGAAAATGTTCTTGGGATGGTGTTTGATTAATTTGCAAGCCTGTGGGATGGTAGGATGGTCTGAGGACACTGCACCTGAACTCATGACTGCTTTGTTGCCTTTGCCAAGCAGCTGATTCAATGAGTTGTTTTGTAAGAAATGAGCAAGTCACCTAGTGCCACTACATTGCCTTTGGATAAATTTGCAGAACACCTACTACATTGTGGACTTCTTGTACTGTAAGCTCCAAATATACCTGTGGACAGACCACAAGTTACTTGGATTTCACATAGAGAGTTTTGCTGTTCATTAGAATTTACTGTCCAGAGACTGAAAAGCTTCAAAATGAATTACAAAAACCTATAATCTTTATTTTTTTGCTAACTTTTATTTTTAAAATTTAGTAGTAGTAATGACTCCTTTATCTGTCAGCATAAAACATAGTCCTGTGATATTGTATCAGCAGATGCAAATGGGTTCAAAATTTTTCTTCAGCAGTACTCTAATAAGAAATTGTGGTGTCACAAGGTAATTTCATAACTCATAAATTTGGAAGTCTAACTCTGGAAAGGAGACTGTTTTTTCACAGTCATAGAAACATATTCTGTACATCAAACAACCGCAGGATGGAGAAGATGCTTTGGTCGCTTTTTTGAATGGTGTGTGAACGAAACTCTCCTCCTATACAGTGTCCTCAGGGAAATAGTTACTTTCCATTTGTATTTATAATTGCTGTGTGTTGACCACCAGCCACGAGCAGAGAATGAGGAAGGTTCAGTGGCCCCCTTACTAGAAGTCAAGATTCCACAGGCTTTACACACAAACAGATAAGGAAGGACTTCTCTTAATTCTAAACACATAATGCAACTGATGATAAAAAAAAAGAAAAGAAAAAAAAGTATCTGGAGATAGTAAGTGAAAGAATAGGATGGATATTTGATATCTAGAAAATTGCAAATTCTTTCTTGGAGGTCATTGAGAGGACAACCTTATTTGGTAAGAAATCCCATCTAACTTGCCCTAATAATTTTCAAGAAAGTCTCTGGGCTTCTGCAGATAGTAACCTCTGCTTGAACATGTTTTTAATACAAGAGTTGTCTGTGAAAGGAACTCTGATTTTCTTACCTTATCTGCACTGGAAAATTATCACGTGATAAACAGCGATATACTTATTTTGCTAGTTTGAATCAAGCTTATTCTCCTAATATTGCTTTTGGAAATGCCTTGTCATCTCTTGTTTGTGATGTTTTGTGCTTCTGATGTTTTCCTGTTGTTTTATTTCTTACTAGCTTAACTTAAAATACCAAATAGGAAGATAGATCTCTTGTCTCTGTAAGCCTTATGCGTATAGTTTCTTGTAGAATCACAGGATCATTCAGGTTGGAAGGGGCCTTAGGAGGTTGCCGGTCTGACCTCCTGCTCACAGCAGGGCCAGGTGTGAGTTCAGACCAGGTTGCTCAGGGCTTGATCCACCTGGGTGTTGAAAGCCTCCAAGGCTGGAGACTGCACAGCCTCAAGGAACTGTTTCAGTACCTGGCTGTCCTCATGGGGAATGGAAAGATTTTTTTCTTATATCCAGTCTGAACCTCTTGTTTCAATGTATGTCTCTTATCTCTTGTCCTTGTGCCATGCACTGCTGTGAAGAGCCTGGTTCTGTCTTCTCTCTAATCTTCTCAACACTAATGGCAGGCTGCTTTTAGCTCCTCCTAGAGCCTTTTTCTTTTACTTCCATTTGTATCACATCACATTAGGGGGTGCAATATCAGCTAAAAGCAGCAAAGATTATTTAGTTAGACTGTAGAGATTAAATCAGGAGTTCTTTTCTGAGTGCACAAGCAACCTATGAATAGAGTTAACTTGATACGCAATTTAACTACCTCCCAGTATTCAAAAAATAAATGCAATCTTTAGCAACTTTTTCTTTTTTTGCCCATTGCTGACTTAGAGTACAGGAAGATTACTTATGTCAGAGGCTGTTATTTTCTCTGACCTAAGTGGAAGGACTTTCAGGTGTGCTAAAATGAATCTGAAGACAATTTTTCTTTGCTTTGTGCTTGAGTTGAAACCATCAGCTAGTAGTGAAAACTACTACGGCACTGTCCTGGTTTCAGCTGGGATAGAGTTAACTGTCTTCCTAGTAGCTGGTACAGTGCTATGTTTTGAGTTCAGTATGTGAAGAATGTTGATAACACACTGATGTTTTTAGTTGTTGCTCAGTAGTGTTTAGACTATAGTCAAGGATTTTTCAGCTTCTCATGCCCAGCCAGGGCACAAGAAGTTGGCACAGGACACAGCCAGGGCAGCTGACCCAAACTGGCCAACGGGGTATTCCATACCATGTGATGTCCCATCTAGTTTAGGAACTGGGAAGTGGGGGTGGGGAATCGCCGCTCGGGGACTAGCTGGGTGTCGGTGAGTGGGTGGTGAGCAATTGCCCTGCGCATCATTTGTACATTCCAATCCTTTTATTACTACTGTTGTCATTTTATTAGTGTTATCATTATCATTATTAGTTTCTTCTTTTCTGTTCTATTAAACCGTTCTTATCTCAACCCACGAGTTTTACTTCTTTTCCCGATTTTCTCCCCCATCCCACTGGATGGGGGGGGAGTGAGTGAGCGGCTGCGTGGTGCTTAGTTGCTGGCTGGGGTTAAACCACGACAGGCACGTACAGGACAGCCAGGTGGTCAGGCCCAGTCAGCATGGGTTTATGGAAGGCAGGTCCTGCTTGACTAAACTGATCTCCCTCTATGACAAGGTGACCCACTTAATGGATGAGGAAAAGGCTGTGGATGTTGTCTACCTAGACTTGAGTAGAGCCTTTAACACTGTTTCCCACAGCATTCTCCTGGAGAAACTGACTGCTCGTGGCTTCGATGGGTGTACTCCTTGCTGTGTACTCTTTGCTGGGTAAAAAACTGTCTGGATGGCCAGGCCCCAAGAGTGGTGGTGAATGGAGTTAAATCCAGTTGGCAGCCGGTCACAAGTGGTGTTCCCCAGGGCTCAGTATTGGGGCCAGTTCTGTTTAATGTCTTCATCAGTGATCTTGACGAAGAGATTGAGTACCGCACCCTCAGTAAGGTTGCAGACAACACCAAGTTGGGTGGGAGTGGTGATCTTCTTGAGGGCAGAAGGGCTCTCCAGGGGGATCTAGACAGGCTGGATCGATGGGCCGAGGCCAATTGTATGAGGTTCCACAAGGCCAAGTGCCGGGTCCTGCACTTCAGTCACGACAACCCCGTGCAGCGCTACAGGCTTGGGGAAGAGTGGCTGGAAAGCTGCTCAGCAGAAAAGGACCTGGGGGTGTTGGTCAACAACCGGCTGACTATGAGCCAGCAGTGTGCCCAGGTGGCCAAGAAGGCCAATAGCATCCTGGCTTGTATCAGAAATAGTATGGCCAGCAGGAGTAGAGAAGCAATCGTCTCCCTGTAATGGGTACTGGTGAGCCTGCACCTTAAATACTGTGTTCAGTTTCGGGCCCCTCACTACAAGAAAGACTTTTTGGTGCTGGAGTATGTCCAAAGAGCAGCAACGAAGCTCATGAAGGGTCTAGAGAACAAGTCCTATGAGGAGTGGCTGAGGGAACTGGGGTTGTTTAGCCTGGAGAAAAGGAGGCTGAGGGGAGACCTTATTGCTCTCTACAACTACCTGAAAGGAGTTTGTAGTGAGGTGGGTGTGGGTCTCTTCTCCCAATGAACAAGCAACAGGACAAGAGGAAATGGCCTCAAGTTGTACCAGGGAGGTTTAGATTGGATGTGAGGAAAAATTTCTTCACCAAAAGGGTTCTTGTGCATTGGAACAGGCTGCCCAGGGAAGCGGTGGAGTCACCATCCCTGAAGGTATTTGAGATGTGTAGATGTGGTGCTTAGGGACATAGACTAGTGGTGGAATTGGCAGTGTTAGGTTTACGGTTGGACTTGATGACCTTAAAGGTCTTTATCAATCTAAATGATTCTATGATTCTATTAGTGTTTCTAGTACCGTGCATCACATGAAACAGAAGACAGTGTTCACTATTCTGAGCAATCATTTTTGTTTATAATGGAACAAAGAAATTTAGAATATTTATGTGGTATAATGCATAACCATGTGAAATAATGTATATGGATACAGAAAGTTGTTAGGATTGTTATACTCAGGTTTTTTATATCACTAAGAGAAAATGAAAAGTCACACCTGAAGAACTTGCACCGTGTCTTCTTTCATTGTACCTTCAAATCACCAGGAGTGGACCACAGTCCCCTAACAAGATTATGCCCAGTTTAAGAGCTCCCATGAAGAAATAAGCATTGAGATAAGTGATTGTCAATCACAAGTTAAGTGCTTTTTTCTTTTTATGTGGGACTTTGTTCTGAGGATTTAAAAAATCCTTTTGACATTTTTTTTTTAATTCACATTTTAAAAGCTTTTTTTTCAAGTGACATCTTAAAATATAAAGTTTATATATAAAGGGCAGAAGGCAGTACCATATCATCCTGTTATTTTTAGTTTGAAAAGAAAGCATGTGTGTGTTTGGTTGAAATCCAAGTATAACAGACAGTGCGGTTGGAACTCCTGGACGCAGAGTTAATTTAAAAGTATACCAGAAAGCTATCACGTCTGCCACTGATAACAGCAATAATGATGTACTTCTTAAATTCTGGGTAGCATTGATATTTAAATTCATATATATTTCCATTATAGTTTAAGGTTATGATACAGAACCCTGAGGCAAAAATTGAAGGCATTTATGCTGTGTGGTATCAATGCACTATTTGTCTCTGATTTCGGAGATCCAGGAAGATGTTTGTTGATTGTTGTGCCTAGAAATTAATTTTTGATTGCGTGACTTTCTTAACTCAAACAGACCGCCAACTGCCAAAGTCATTCTTTTGGGAAATGCATCAAAATTAGGATCTACAGGCTTTCTGCACTCAGTGCGTTTCACCAATAAACTTATTTTTCCTCTTAGCCACTCGGTGGCAGTAGGCTTCTTTGTAACAATGAACACTGATGTAAAATGTGCCTGTGCTTTGGAGTAGAACACTGCTCGATTTCTTGTGTAGTATGATAGCTAAGCCTTTTGATTAAAACATAAATTATGTTTTCCTTATTTTATACAAATAACAGTGTGATAATATTTTAGAAGCATTTAGGAGAAGCTATGCCACTGTGCAGCATAGAAAAAGGTTTCTCAGCAGATGAGGCCTGTGACAAGGAAGGCTCTTTGAGCTTTTATTTCTGATGATGCCATTGTCATAGCCAGGGAGCAGTAACCCTGCAATGCTATGAAATTGGCAGCACATCGTCCTTGGGATCGGAAGTATCTGAGATCGCTCAGCAGTAACGAAGCCTAACAGATAAATAACCATGGCAAGTCAAATCCTTACGTTGAAGCTCTACAGGTTTAGGTGTCAAGCTTCAACTTCAGAGTCGTGTGGTATGGCCTACAGGGAAGAGATGCCTAAAGGCACTGGGCAACTGGTAGGCTAAGCAGTTCTCCTTGTGACGTGGAGAAATGCTCTGAGTGAAGTGATGGACTGGCTGGTTCAGCATGCTTTTACTCTGCCTCTAAGCAGCAAGAGGCTGGAAAAGAAATTTGCAGCTTTTTGAGTAGCAGAGCTAGAGTATCCAGTTGTTCAAAGTTGTTGCTTGGTAGCAATGCAAGTACTATATGGATGGGAAAATAAAATCCTGCTGTATTGCTGCATAATAGAGGTTAGGCTTGGTTTCCTTTTTACTATAAATTGTCTCAAGACATTTCAGAAAAGAATGATTTAATAGCACACAGACATTGTACACAAATGAAGGAGCTAAATTTCATGCACTATGACAACATGCAAAAAAAGAAGTAAAGATATCTGTGAATTTTCTTTGCTTAATAAAGCACTAAATTGTCATGATTTCTGTTTTTTTAGTATATGAACACTGGCGTAAAGACATTGAAAGACACACTTGGTGTTCTGCATAGGCATAGGATGCTGCAAGTGAAAGAAGCTATTATGGCTGAGGCAGTTACAGCTCTCCGTTTTCCACCTGACTCCTCTTCTGGCTGAGAAAGCAGAATATAATAAGTGACTGCTCCTGGGTCACAAAAGTTTACATCACAGACCGTTAAGATAAATTACCATAAGGAAATTTATTTTAACACTTCTAGTGGTAACTTGTGGAAGTTCAGAACTAAATACTTGTTCCATGTGTCCTCATAAGGTTGCAGTAAAGTAGAGGAGGGATGGAGCAAAGATGGGGTTGGTGGTCTTCTCATCTGTCCCTGCAGAATCTCCTGCTGAATGTGAGTGAAAAAAAATTACTAACAGAGTCATTTGTTCTAAGACTTACTATTTGAATAAGCTAGACAAACATGGAGTAGGAGTGGAGACAGTACCTTCAGGTTGAAGAGATTACCTGATGTAATGAAGCAGAAAGTGTATCAAAGCTCACAGTTTCTCAGTTGACTGATGTTCCTTTAGGTTATGCTGCCTTTCAGGTAACAAGTTGGAGTCCTAGTTTATAGCTTCATCAAACTCAAAAAATTAAAGCAAAATACAATCAGGTTTCAAGTTTTTCTCTGGTTTCATATCCAAAGAAGATAAAGATACAAGTTTAATATCATTTATAGTAAGTCAGAAGGCTTTTGTAAGCTATGTAACAAAGCAAATCATATACTGGCTCCGATTCCCCCGCAAATGCATTTTTTAAAGCAGAGTGTCATTGAGTAAAAGCAGATTATCACCTGCTTTTTTTCCAAAAAGCGTGAAGTCTACTTTTCCTTGGACACTTACCCCAACTCATGCAGTGAGTGAAACGTATGAAGAATGCTACTTTCAGCAATGCAAGTGTATCTTCCACTGGGAAATATTCAAAGGTATGAGTCTGAATCCTGGATTTTTATGGCCCACAAACCATAGGTCTATTAATGTAACCTTATAAAATAGTAAGGATAGATAATTTTGGAGACCTATTTTATACATGGCAAATACGTGCTTATGGTAGCTTTTCTCTGCTTTATATTTGATAAATGATACAAGAATCTTTAGTGTAGTATTTTACTTTTGTAGATAGTGCATGGAAAATCCTATAGATGAACAGTTATTGCTCTGTTCATGGGTGGTACCCAAAGAACACTGTGTGACATGCATTTTTGCACACAAAGATTTTCTTGTTTTGTTTTGTTTGTTTTTTAACATTTGATGTTTACATTCTCATAGATTATACTGGACTTTTTCCCAGGGATCAGAATGCCAAACTTTCATTGGTACACTGTATTGTCAAATTTTGCAGTGCTAGCCTCCTGCGTATCCTGAGGGAAAGGAAAACAACAAACTTATTACATCTCTGTAGTTCATTCTTCTATGGATAGTCTGAATCTTCTTCTTGAAGAAGGAAGTACATACTGTCAAATTATTTGGAGTGTAGAAGGGCTCTTGCTTTGGGGCTGAAGTGCAGGACTGGTGCTGAGAGCAGTGGAGGCTCATCACACTCATGATGAAGTACTGGTCAGGTAGTGACCAGTAGAAGGAAACCAAAATTTTAATTTTTTTTTCCCTTTGTCATCCCCTAAAAGAACAGATGAAAACAAATTAGTTCAATGTGCTTGTAGTTGTAATCAGGTATGTTTGGTTTGGTTTGGTGGTGGTTGGTTTTTTTTGGTGTTCTAGCCCAGTACTTTCAAATGAATGCCTCTTGCACTCCTAAATCTCTGCTAGTTGGGCAACAGGGCTGTTGCATCTGTATGGCACAGCTATTTTAGGAGGTTAAAGCCATAACTAACTGGTCATCTCGCAGGTAGGACCGTTCCTTACACCTTTTATTACCTGGTCATTGGTTTTTAAATGGGCTCTGTTCAGTTGTGAGTCAGATCAGGGTGGAAGATCCTGAAATCATGTGTTTGTGGTGATGGGTGCTGCTGAAGCAGATGAACTCATGTTCTGTATTTGCACGTGTTTGACTGCATTGAAGGAACATGCCTGTTCCTCAGTCAGTTTCAATTATCACACGTTTATAAATAATACAACTATAGCATTTACACTTAACCTTTAACTCAGTAGATCTCTGATTACAATGATTTGTATATAGTTCTCTAACAGCTTAGGATACTCACCTGTCTGAAGTGAGTACAGATTTAAAGAAGAAAAACCTTTCCCTTCCCTTAGTAGCAGTAGGCTACCTATGATTATGCTGGTACACGCTCATTGTTTCAGGAGCTGTAAGGATGGACACAGGGGGTTTAGCAGCTAGTATGGCAGCACAGACAAACCTGTTTAAGAACCTCTGGCAAAAAAAGAACTCTTGTTTTTTTAGTCAGTTCCACTAGGTGGTTTGTTGCTCAAATTACGATACAATAAAATTAAGCAATTGCCTGGTACTGCTGAATAAGGGAGGAGCAGAAATGAAAGACTGTGTTCTGGTCCCAGCAGTGCAGTCTTCTCATTCTGTGGAGTAATTTCACCTTGTCTCTGATTTCTCTTCTAAAAACAATAGGATGTTGATTTGGTCTGTATTAGTTAGTGTATGGAAAGTAATCATGGAATATTCCCTGTCTGATTGTGTAACAAGCAAATGAGTTTTATGAGCACCGGAACTAGGGAAACCTGACTTCCAAGGGTTTTTATGTTTTGGTACAGATGGATCAATGTCACTATCAAAGAAGGATGTAGGGTTCAGCTGAAACTTCCTACAGTCAAGAAAAAAGGATATTTCATACCCACCGTTGTAAAGTGTGAGTTTGTACAGCACTTTTGCTCATAGCAGATGCACTGCTTGAGTCTCACACTTTGATCCACATATCTGCTGTTACTTAGCTTCTGCATTTTGATTTTAGGATTGCTATCTTTCTGTCCAATTCAGTTAATGTTGGTAAAGAGGTTCAAAATTTCCTGGGAAAAGAACAAAAAAAAAATTTGTGCTTAGACAATGAGATGACATCAACCTTGTTCTTTAGGAAAGTAGGCTAAAAAGTTGTCATTTGTAAAAGTACATGCATGCTTCCACTGCAGAGCTGGGAATAATAGTCCTGCATAGTACTGAACACCAGAATGGCATTTATATGTGCTGGCTTTATCATAGTGACTGTATTTTCTTTATGACTCCACTAAATAGAAAGAAAACCAAAACTAATTTTTGGCATAATGCAGTCTATTCATACAGAATTAAGGCTGTAGAAGATATGGGCTTTGATATTTGATCAGATTTCTTTTGATCAGCACATCCAGTAGAATCTAATCTTTATGTAGATTCTACTGCACTTTATAAAACCTCTTTACTTTCCTCTTATCTTACCCTAAAAGCAAGAGCAGCTACAGAAGGCGCTTACGTGCAGAAAAGCATCTTGAAAATAGGGATATTGACCAAGAAAGAACATGTCACTCTATTTTGGGTGTGTGAAGATGCCTGCTAATCATTGTAGAAAGCATTATTAGAACCCGTTGACTGAAGTGAGGTTTGAATCTGGGTGAAAATCAAGGCAACAAGAGAAAAAATCAAGTAGTTTTAACGTCACTAATGTTGGTATAGTACAAGTACTATAGAAGTACCATACTGAAAAGTATAGTACAAGTGCTTCCTCGTTCTAGTAAACATTTGAAATTAATGGCAATCTGCCATTGCTAAGACATAAATATTTGCTGTGTAATATTTCAGTTTATTCTGTAAGGTCCTGACTACAAAGACATTAAGGACAGGTTTCTTAAATTAAGTGTCCAAGTTCTTCTTAGCATAAATTTGAGCATTAAGGTTATGTGTTGTTATGTGCTGAATAACATTTCATGGTAAGTATTCTCCAGATGAGTTTATTGTGATGGCCCTACTGAAGCCTAGTTCATGAGGATCCGGTTTATTCACACTATGGGATGAAAACCTGTCCTTGATGCTGAGCAAGTCTGAATTTTTGTGGTGTTGCCTGTTTAGAGGGGCAATGAAACAGCAATGTTTTGTTAACTGAACCTCTAAATGTCACTATTCTATTCAAAACAGAACAGAAGACTGTGTTTTACCTCTTTCTGAAAGAAATCATAGCTGTACTAAAGAAGCCTACCCTGTGATGTATGTGGTGCTGATACTTTTTAAACCTAGACTTTTGACCAAGAGGCTATCTTATTGTAGGCCTCTTAACAGTATGCCCCGAGCACCTAGCTGGTAACAAATAATGAGAGCATTGATTCGCTGAAAGCAAAAAAAAAGCCCCAAACGGGAGCGTGTTAGACTATTAAATGAAAAATTTATTCCAGTTAGTATGGGGGGGAATGCTTTCCACCCTACTAAATTAAGCAGCTGAGAATTAATGGCAAGTGAAGATCATTATAATGACAGTCTTTTTTGGTAAGGATTTGAGAAAGTTTCTGACAGTGTCATCATGATCTCAAAAAGTTTCAATCACTATCTAGACTGAAGATGCATAAATGTTGGTTAGTGAAAAAGGTCTTTGGAGTACTTTCTAGTAGAGCTAAGTTGTTCCTGAATGTCTCAGGTCTGACGTCTAACTTGGCATAATAAGCTACACATCCCTGCTTGTTCAAATAGCAGACTTTTCATGTGCTCAGGATGAAGAATTCTGTGACTAGATATATGATACTTAACTGCAAACCAGAGAGCCTTTAACAAGTAAGTTGCTGGTTAAGGGAGTGCATATTTTCAGTCATTGCCCTTTTCAACAAAAAATATGCTGTGTCTTTGCTATTCTTTATTATATGCACATTATTTCTGTTAAATTTTATAGGAAAAATGGGAACTGTCAAATATTGCAGATGCCATTTAAACTGCAAAGCCACACAGTGAACAGAAATAAATGGAAACAGAATTACGGGTAAAAGACCTATAAGCAGAGTGAAGAACAGGTTTTGTGCTTGACTTTGTGGCAAATCTGGTACATAGTTTTTTAGAATACTGTTTTCTTCTAAAGAACCAGACACTGATCCAATCTCTACAATAAGTGTATAACATTATGTGGGCTCCATATGTATGTATATATAATATATGTTATATGTAACAATATTATTTGAGCTTTCACTGGTTAGAATGCATCAGCAATTACATTTTCCCGATCTGATAAACCTGACATCAATCTGATTTGTAAACAGCTACATTGACTCCAGGAAATTATTGAAGGATTGGATGTCCTGCCAGCAAGTAACAGTTTGTGATGCAATTAACATTACTAAGGGTTATGTTGTACTGAAAATGGATTGTGAATTCATTGCCTTACAAAGGGAATCATGTTTAGCTGCTTCTTTGGGCTCTGAAGCAGTAATAAAACTAGTGCTATTGTTGGGGTAGGTTGAAGAGACAGGGGTGCCCAAAAGCTTAAGGTATAGCCTAAATATCTGCCCTGGCCTTAGTTCGGGCAGTGTTATGCCTCTCCAAGAGTGTCATGTTCTCAGGTATTTCCACTTTGCTTCTACAAGGAGATTGTCCCCGTAATAGTGTACTGATTTCTTCAACAGATTTTTTCAGGGTGGGGGGAGTGCAAATGATGTGACACAACCAGATTCTGTTGATTATTCCTGGTTGTGGTTGGCAAGGTGACTGGCAGCTGAACGTACAGGTTTGGTCATCTCTGAATCCAGATAAAAAAGCCAGGTGATACCAGTATACTGTTCTCTTCTTAAGCTGGGCATGTCTGGCAAACCAATTTTTTCTGTTCAGTTTAAGCACCTGTGTAAGTCATGGGAAAGCATTTAACGCTGGTTCATAGATATTCGTGCTGTTCTTCCATTCTGATGTCTAGGGGCCTAAATATTTGTTAGAAGAAAATGCACATGTGGATACTGAAAGAGAGAGTAATTTTAAACATCAAAGGGTACAGAGGAGAAGTAACAAAGCCTGTAAAATGTATGCAGGACAGAATTTCCAGCAAGGGATTGTTGTTTCTCAGTCGCTGTGAGATTTAGATACCTCTCCAGGATGGAATATTGCGTTTTGTACTGCTGATGTTAGTCAAAGCTTGTTGCAGGTTGCCTTGCTTTCTCAAGTTCCCAATTCACTGCCCATTCAACTGCAATAACCAAAAAAATCTGTTTTCTGGACCAGTAATTGCCATCACATCTTTTTCCAAAAAAAAAAAAAGAACAAAATAAAGTGGGGAAAAGTATGTGCTAGTGGAAAAATGACATTTGAGCAGAAGCCTTTCTCAAAGAATGATTTAAAACCCTGTTTATCAGAGCTGCCGTAGGCCAAAGTTACCATGGAAACAGAAAGAATTCAAATAATATTAGCAATAGCATATCTATTATGATATTGCATTAACGATGTTATAGTAAAGGGTCACTTGTGGTTTCATTTACAGGGCTTACTTTTTAGTGATTTATCACCAATATTATCAGCTACAAATTAGAATTAGAAACAGAAGGTTCAGCCTTGAGTTGGCTTTTAATAATATTGGGGGGAAAAAGTATTAAATTTTCCTATTACTAGACAAATTTTTTTTTTATTTAATCATATGTCTAGGAGAGTTTTGAGTTTTTCATATGTAGAAAATCTTAGTCTTTTCTTAGAAATGAAATAATACTCAAGCCATAAAAGAGATTATCTTCATTTAGCATCCAAAAATACTGACTCCAACAGTATAGATGATAAAACTAGAATTGGGACATTTTGGGGAGAGATTATTTGCAAGAAGAATTGATCGGTTTTTGAGCTTGGTACCATACACGTACCCTCTCCTGCATTGCTTTTCAGAAATACTGAAAACACATGCTAAACAATGTTAGTCCTGTTTGAGGAAATGGGGCTTTAATTCAGCTGTCTCTGCCAGATAAATGTGGCTGGTGCTGGATGGTGGCAGAAGGAGAATTGTTCTGATGTGGTTCATCAGAAGAATAATATTCTTTAAAGAGATTGCCATGGTTTGCCCCTTAGGAGTGGTAGTGGCTTATCAAGATTATAAATGCTAAGGTTCTCCCTCTTGTATCCCTGAACTTAAATGTTTCTTTTTTTGGCAGCCAGGCCCTCACTAGCTGTATGATTATATCCTTCTTTTTTTTTTTCTTTTTATTTTTTTCCTCTTTGTGTACTACTGGCCAGGAAAATTAAAAAATTAAATTGGAGATTGATTAGGTGTCATAAAGCAATTTTTACCCTTTAAATGTTGGCTGAAGTATTGACTTGCGTGCTGTCAGGACACAGCCAGAAGTTTCTCATTGCCGAAGTTCAATTGCAAAAGGTTTAGCTGTAAGTTATGTGTTTAATTTGAATGGTTTTGGAAAAATTTACCTGATCAATCCATATGTTGAATAACCTGTTTTACTCATATCTCTAAGGTATATACAAATAAACTTCACAGAATGGTCTAAATTATCTTCTATATAAATGCAGGATAGAGATACTCAAGGAGCTTTTTCTGTTTGGCAGAAAAATCTGGCACATGAGATGTAGAAAACTTTCCCAAAGCTATATGATGATTATGACTGCACTAGAATGCTTGCATAGTGCTTTGCCTGTTACAAAAGCTGTAAAAACATTAACTAATCCACAAAGCAAATTATGTGTTGCAGATGTATCCCTCTGCTGGGAGGAAAGCATATGTGTGTATGAGTGAGGGGGGAAAAAAAAAATCTATTAAAGGAGGCTTTATTTGGTCATTTTAAGCTTTATTGCATTTCTTTGACTGAGTTTTCATACTTTCTTAATAGAAGAATTTTTTTTTCTAGGATTCTGTTAATGAAATTTTACATTGTATGAAAAATATACACACCTTTTCCTTTCTGAACACAGAAAATCGAATTGTCTTGATTCTGTTTATAACCAAAGTGAATCTGAGTGCTCCAGAATTAATTGAAGGAATGGCAAATAGTCAGCAAAGTGCCTCTCTGTCTGAAATGATACTGTTTTTTCTTTTATTCACAGAGTCAAATCTCAAGCTTTGTGGTGCACGTAAGCTTGTGCACATTTTAAATGTGTCTTTGATATGCTATTGCTAGATAGTGAATTCAAGGTTACGTGACTGCTGTCTTTATCAGCTTTGTCAAGAGCTGATCCTTACCTAGGGTCGACTTGAACCTGGATTTATTACAATAATAAATGCATAAAGTATGCTAAATTTTAAATGCTGAGGGCACCTGTTGCCTCCCAGCTCTCTAAGAGCTCTTTGTCTGTGCAGTTGGCCTGTGTGTTGCAAGTGGGTGTGTGCACAGACATGTATGCGTATGTAAGTGTAGGAATTAAAGATGGCTGCAATGGAGTTTAGGAGACTGACAAAGGAGGCCAGTTTCACTGGGGTGCAGGTACCGGTGATGGCGGTGATCCTTGCCATTGCCCTCACTGAGGCTGTGGGGCCAAGCTCCTGTGCTCTCAGGTGTTGGAAACTGGAACCAAAGTGTGCTGCTTCTTCCTTCCCCGTCTTTACGCGCTCATCCTTGGTGGTTTTGTGCTTCTTGGCTTCTTCCCCAAAAGGAAAGGGAGAGGACCTTATCTGCCTCTCCTATAGGTCATTAAGTTTTTGGGACCAGGACTAGTTCTGGTTCCATCACACACCTTTCCTGCCTGTTATACGGCCTTTGTTGTCAGCTTGCATGTTTTCCTGTACAACGTTTGTGCAAATACGCCACCATTCTCTGAGTCTTTGGAGTTGCTTGTTATTTATATACCTGTGCTTAGCAGTGTTATAAGATACTTGTATGTTACCAGTTAAACTATTAGTGGCATTTCCGTGTTACAAAAAAACTGGCTATTGCTCCTCCATTTTGGTGTGCATATGGCTGAGTTCAAGGCAAGCTAATACTAAGTGTGGCTTTGGTTACTCCTGCGAAGGTGCTGTCTTAGAGGTAGGTTACACTATTGCACTATGATCAATGCTTCCAACCCGTGGCTTTCAGCTGCATGTTATCCTTGCCAGTGTTGTAGTGTTTGGATGACTCAACAGCAGCAAACGTATCCAAGACCAGCTGGCAGCATCTACAGCTGCTATGTAGGAAGAGAAGCCCCTGTAGGTTTGCAGTGGGAGGTGGGCTAGTGACCTCCAGGTGTCAAAGTACCCTACTATATGAGCCCAATGCGTGCTGTCGCAATGATAGGAAAGCTGATGAACATGGGGAGAGTGAACGTTGGTGCTGTACATCAACATGGTATTTGCTCAAATGCTTTTGTCTGTGGACTTCTGAAGGTAGGTGCCACTTCCCCCTGTCATCTGATCCTGACTGACACTGTGGCTGGACAGGAGCACAGTCAGCTCTTCTTTCTGCTGCCAGTGGTGCTTGGGCTTTGCTGTATTACACTTCTGTGGCTTCAGTGAGCCGACCATATTGTGGGAGAATGAACCCCGTGTGGGTGAGTGCAAACTGAGATCTGTTAGGAGAGTCCATTAGTTATAATCACTCAGGCAAAAGGAGCATCATTGCAGACATTGATTTAATGCACAGAGAGAATCAAAAGGGCAGAAACAAGAATAGGATGGAAAATACTGCGCTTCCCTTACACAAACGAAAGCATGCATGCAAAAAAATACTTTGAAGAATAGTATGATGGGTCTGAGCTTTACAGTTAGACAGTTCCCTCCACTGATAATTTTCTGTCTTTGGTTCTTAAGGGCGCATTATTTTATAATATAAATGGATTTCCACACGTTAGCTACAGAAAATGTTCTCACCGAATGTTACAAAATTTATTTTTTTCTTTTCTAAAGTCTGTAGTTTATTTGAGTAAGGGATAATACGCTTTTTCGGTGGTGCTATTCAGGAGAAAAGAATGCTTTTAACCTGCTCTTGGTATCTGAAAGGCATCCATAAGCTTTATATTTGATACAGAGATTTCTAGGCTGCTGGCAGGGATTCTGTGTTTTTAAAGGTTTTTCTGTTTGCTGGGTTTTGTGTACTTTCATTTTCCCTTTGAAGTGTGTAGGAGAGTGCAGAAGGTGAAATACTTCATTATGTCCATGAATTATTCAGGTATGGTTCTAGGAGTTAACATTACTTTAAATAGCTCAAGGTCTTTCTTTTTCCTTGAGTATATCTCAGTTTTCATTCTTATGCTGATTGTATGCCATGTTCCTTCGCTGAATACAATTTTGATGAAGTACTATCTTTTGGCAATGTCTAGAAATCATTTCAGACTTGAAATAAGTATTTAATTCTGATCTTTTCCAGCATCAGATATGCAGTGACCCTGTGTAGATACAGGTGAATTGTCGTACATATGACTTTACAAAAGAATCAAATTATTCTCCCTAGAGTGTGTTTTCTATGTGCTCTTGCCAAAGCATTGATCTCAAATAGCCCCCCACATATATTTCTACAGTGAAGGAAAAAAGGAATCTATAATATTAAATGCTAAAATACTGTTATGCATGCAATACCAGCGTGTTTTTCTCTAAGAGGGATTTTATAAATCACATTTAGTACATCATTTCAATGGGGAGGCATGAACGCTAAATCCTTATGTTTTGAAAAGAAACCCAAACCAATAAGAAATGAAAATCTGTATTCAGAAAATAGTTGAGAACAATAACACAGAGAGAGGTGATCAGAAAGATCTCTAGAAGCCAACATGGGGAGAAAGGAAAACAAAACAGAACCCACAACATTTTTTTGAAAAGTGAGTTATTAAAATTTTGTTCTTGTATTTCTAAAAATACCTTTGAAAGTCCAGTGATCGCTGCATAATCACTTATGCAAATGAGACACAGGCTATTATGTCAGCAGAAAAAAAGTTTAAAAAATTATTCCCCTGGATTTTAGGACTTTCCTGATATAGTCTAAAGTGGCAGTGAAGTAGGATTACAGATTCTTGAGGAGAAATGCATATAACATGTACATGTCAACTGTATATAACATAGGTGATGATGAAGAATAACGTTTCAAAGAGGGATGCCTGTGACCAAAGCTCATATGCTCGGTTTGAATTGCAGCAGCAGTGAGTATTTGACGTAGGCATACATCAGAGGAAGCACAGTGACAAAATGCTTTCCAGGAGAAAGTGTTTTCTGAGCACAGGTGCAAAGCTTGATCAAAATATACGTTAAAGATTAAAATGTAGTCAATATGTTCCAAGTTCATGATAGTAAAGGTTATATCAGTGTATATATAACCGGAGCTAACTTTTCTGTGAATACTATCTTCAGCCATATATGTGTCTGACAGAAACTTTTATGAACTGAGTAACTGCAAACATGTCAGTGCTTTAGTCTTGTAGCTTCACTAAGTTGCTTACTGGACCTCAAGTTCTCAAAGGTCTTGAACAATCTCCAAGCAATATGCAAGATTTTGTTGCAGTATCACTATACTGTAATGAAATGGAAATCTGTCACCTGTGTAAAAGAGCCCTGAAAAACACTGGAAAATGCCAGGCCCCAGTGGCAGCCTGTGGTCAGAAACTGGTCAGAAAAAAAATCTGCATCCCCTTGCTCAGGAAAACAAAATTTGTCAGGGCTGAAAATGAAAAAGGAACAGAAGCCATTGAACATCATATTGACTAGGTACTGCATGTTAATTAGAATAAGATTACAAAATAACGTATACAACTATCCAAAGATGCTGGTAATGACGAGAACCTCTGTCTGCTGTCTTTAGGACCTTGCTGTTACTTTATTATTTCAATGGTATGGGAGCAAGAAGTCTAGAATAAAAATGTGTGAAAACATCAAGAAATGAATCTTTTGATTGGTGCTGTTGATTGCTGGCTGTTTCAAATGGGCAGATTTGTCACCTAAACCCAATTATTCATCTTGGTTTTGCATATTAGTTGTAAATATTTGGTTCTACATGGATTTACCCTGCTTTGTTTATATATATTGTGCAATTGATATGATTTTGCTAGGTCCATTTTGGAATTGAATTGCATTGCTTAGCAAAATAATATGCTTTAGTGTGTTTGTATATTCATATGTATGTTTTATTGTCATTTTTGAATACTAGACTAGTCAATTTTTAGAGGACTATACTGTAATTCCATAAGCAGTAATTTCACTAGATATTAATATGTGTAAGTTGGTTATTTGGAATAATGATTTAAAAAAAAAAACATAGTAAAAGGGGCTTCACAAAGAAATATTATCTGCTTTTCATTGTTTGATATAAGCTTAACAGTAGATTTGAGACCTGTTATGTGGGGTACTTTATACGTATTTACTACTAAAGCTGTTTTTATTTATTCCAGCTTTCAAACACATTTTAAGTATTGGAGAGTCTGAGCTGGAACAGGTCTAAAAATAATGAAATACTTGACTATTCTGGAAAAGGACTGAAAATTCATGTATTATGCATTAGATTTCCTTTAAGTGATTATAGGAAGGGAAGCTGGGAAGAGAGAAAGACAGAGATAGAGAGGGAAATAAGGTAGGAAGAAAGCCCCCTTCAGCAACCCTGAGTAAGCTTACTATCCAGATACACACCATCTGGCTGGGACAAGCTGTATGTCTAATACATATCTATCCCTGTAACATTTCAGCTGTTTCTGAACTATACCCATACAAATCACTACGCTTCTTTTGATAATAAAACGATTCTTAGGTCATATTTCTTAAGAATGTTAAGAACGCCTGGGCCCAGTCACAACTAAATTGAGTACCATTGAGTTCAATGAGCTTTGAGTAAGATACCTAGCTGTTGGATGAAAAACAGCAGTTTATACTTCTTGTTGTTGCTGAAAGAATTTTGAATATGAAAATTGTTACTGAAAAGTTACTGATGCCTTGAAATATTCTTGGATTAGCATCCTGTTCTGCTCTAGCCATTATCAGTTCTCAAAAGCAGCCTGAACCATTGTACAAATTATTGCTTTTTATTCTGAATTAGTAACACTTGAAATATCTCTGTAAAACTCTTATTTAAATAGAAACTTGTTTAAAAAAATGGTGGTAGTTCACCAAGTTAAAGGTGGAAGGACTGATAGGTAAACTGGGGCTGCAGCCTGTCTTGGCCAGGAAAACTCGAGAGATGTGGGCAAATGAGTTTAAGGATTAAGTAAGCATGTTCATATGTTCTTCTCGCAGGTTATGATCCACTTCCAGATCAACTGGAAGAAAAAAGCACCATCGTGTTAATTTTGGGTCTGTTATAAAGGCAAAATGATGGTAGAAGTCAAGCAGACACCAGCAGTAGGAAATATGTCTTAAGGCTTCTAAGGGGTTATAACAGTCAATAAAGCGGTTTTTGCTGCAGAGCTTCTGCCTTAACTAAATAGTTTGCCTCCTGGAATAAATAAAAGGTATGCCACCATAAATAGTCAACAAATGTTTCCTTGGGACCTTGATGGAAGCATTCATTTATTTTTCTTTATGTAGCAAAGCCTTGAAATTATTCACTTTGAATGCTCTTTAGGGCTTGATCTCTGTCTCTCTCTTATTTTCTTCTTTAAAAATTTAATTGCGTTATTCTTCAAAGAATGCAGCAGCAGTAGTGAGGGGGAGAACGGGGAAAGGGTCAAGAGATATTAAACTTAAAAAGAAATTACAATTGTTACTAACTGTCATAGCAACAAAGGAATGATGTATCCTGGTGAGGAGGCAGAGGGGTGGAGGATGTCGGCATGCACCCGCAGGGGTACCGCTGAGCTGTTCTGTGGCATTAGGCAGGTCATTCTAGGAGCCCTTTTCTCTTACTATGTTTTCTAATTGTATGTTTCTAGAAAATATTACTCAGTTAGGACAGTCCTGGGAACCTAACTAACGCTCTCTGCTTGGGTGTGCTTTTATGCATTCATGAGTTCGTTTGTTTTGTATCTGTGCAAGGACTCCACCTGCAGAGGTGGGCAGTGGGAGTGGGGAAGCAGCTGGACTGACATCACTGACACCCCTGGCAGGTAGAGCAGCTCTCTGCCAAGCCTTCATTCTCGCCATGATGGACAGTAGCTACTTTAATTTGTTTGTTCCCAGTTTTGTGATTTGTCTCTTTGTAAAGAGCAAGTGAACTCCTGGGGAAAGAGGGAGACTGCTCCCTTGGTGGAGGTACTTCTGAGAAAAATAAACCTGGGGGAGCTTTTCTTTGTCACTTTAGCTTGCCTGTGGTTGTTGGTGCAGTTGAAGAGGCTGTAGGAAAGAGAAGGCAAGGGGGTCACAGGTGTGTTGGGAAGGCAGCTGGGATCCCTCAGCTCAGGTGGACAAGCAGGGATGTTGCTGTGAGGAGCAGGTGCCCATCAGCCTCAGAGGACAGAGAGGATACACAGACCATGGTTTGTCTCCACTCTGAAGGTTATTGGAAATGAAGACCTTCCTGAAAGGCAATAACACGCAGGGGGAGAGTTGTATACAAACTTTTTCCTTTTTGGTCCATCTTAATGTGGTGGAGTTTCTTCAATTTAGAAAACTGTAGTTCTGCTTGTGTGTGTTTGTTCTTTCCAAATCAGACAGAATTTGGGTTTTGATGAAAGCTGTGAATCACTACATAGTTGCAGAAAATCTCCCAAGATTTCAGACCATGCATAAGTTATTGCACAAGATATCAGAGATGCTCAATTAGCATGAAATCATGCTCATTACTACTGGTATGGCTCATCAAAGATACTTGGCATTAATATCAATATGGGTTCAGTTAGTCAGCTGTAATATAGATTATAATTTTAAGGTAAGGAACAAACCTGTGTACTTAAACCTTTTTACCTTTTGCCTCTAGTGGCATGAAAAACTTTCAGCTGTTGCTTAAAAATTGCGGGGACTGTTCTTTTGGACTTTGTCACCAGAATGCTTTTCTTACATTAATAAAACAATATATAAACAACGTGTGTTGTACATTCTCTGAGTAGTTTAATATACCATTTGATCAAACTCGAGTGCATAATAGCATCTAAATTTAAAAAGGGAGCAAAAAGCCCCACACTCTTCCTTTGTTTAGACATTGTTTCCTTATGTTCATCTGCTCTTAACTTGCCATAATCATTGATTCTCCTTCGGAAATTCAGCTGGTAATAACAATTGGATTGAAGATACTTCATTCATGTCAGGCAGTGCTCTTGGAATTTGTGAAAAAGAACAGAGAACAAATCTTAGAAATTTCTTGCTGCTACTATTTTGAAAGATATTTAGGTACTAAAGGATACACATAAGCCCTAAATGAGATTTTCAATCTTCAGTGTTTCACTGGCTCCAACAGTGATTCAAAGGTTATTTAAGTTTTAGGTTATCTGTAACATTGAGCAGTGTATGTTCTCCCACTTTTGTTTTATACAGAACACTTTTTCTTTAATTTTTTTTTTTTTTTTAGTGAACTAGTTTTTGTTTGGGTTTATGTGTTAATGCAAATCTAGACTAGAAAAGTTTGAGTATACGTAAGCATCAGGTACAGTAACCTGATACGATACATCTGCATATTGCATTTTCCTGTTTTATTTTTTATGTTTTTGTACTGTATAGTAATAAATAATTTGGTTACTGAAAGTCTGCATTTTGTCAGCATGAGGGAAAGAAACAGTCACTATGACAAAGGCTTGTCAGCAGCTCTTTGAGTTAAGATAGAGGGGAATGAGATGTGTGTTTGTCGCTAATGTTCATGTGATTTATATTTTCTTTCTGTACAATGCTGCTCACTGCTTGTGTGGAGGTCTTTGCACTTGACAATTGTTATTTTCTGTGCTTGGCATCTGTAAATATAGTGAAAGCGTTAGCAGTGGGTTCTGGATCTATGAAGAGGTTTTCTTCTGCTGATAGTAAGCCAGGGAGAGAATGCAAGAAAAAGTCCTTGTGTTGCTTGTGTGGTGTTTGTGAAAGAGTAGAAAACAGAATTTGAAGAAATAGTTACTCAAAAGGGTTGAATAAGTGCAAGTCGTGAGTGTGAATAAGAATTGGCATCTATTGGGGGGAAAATACTTAAAAGAAGGAATGTAAAAAAATATGGTTGGAACTGAAGTCAGGGAGGGCTTTTGCTAGTTTAATGTATACTACTGTTATATTTCTCTGCTTTTCATACAGCAGATTGCTATACAGAGATCTTGCAGACAGCTTGATACTTTGGAACAGTCATCTGGCCTCTTTCACCTGAATTCCCATGTTCTCTGGGTTACATTTGTATAGGGAGCATGTGAGATGTATGGAGTGCCAGCATCTCGTGCAGGATCTACCGACTTTTTTTGCCTGCGAATGGACTGAAGTATTAAGCCTGTTGCAATATCACTTGTAGATATGCAAGCAAGATGCTAGCTGGAGAATGCATGAATTATCTTTGGTTAGATGTTGGTGACTGGAGAAAATCATGATAGTATCAGGGCAAAAGAAATGACCATGGAATAAAATAAACATGGAAAGAAAATGGTAGATGAATGTCTCTTTTAATACATTCAGTATAGCAACTTTAAGTTGTTAGGGGCTAGAGAAAACAGGTGCCTCATTTTCCAGAGTTGCCTGTGGTGACCGTAGGAACAGGGAACAAGAAAGAAGTGAACAGTTTGGGTGTGGGTTGCCTTCTCCCCGCTGCTGTTTCTCCCTGGATGGCAGAGAGGAGAGGCTTTCTTCAGCCATGGCTCCCTGTGTGCGGCTCCGGCCCCCATCAACGGTGTGTCTCTTCAGAGACCGATTGTCATCCCTGTGTCTGGCTGCAGGCACTGGTTGTCCAGGCAGGGCTTCGCCAAGCCTGAGCTGAACACCATTTCATAACCACAAATGACGCCTAAAAAGTGATATTGCTGTATTCAGAGTTTACAGAGTAAAGATGTCTACCTACGACATAACTAGTCATTTTATCTTTGAGAAGCTAATCCTGTAGGGAAAAATGTACTGCGAAAAGCTACCATTTTGCTCTCTTTTGATTGTAGCCCACTCACCCCTTTTTGACTTTCTAGAACCTGCCTTATCTGTCTGTGGTTAAAACTTGGCAAACAAAATGAATCACAAAAAGGGAATGAGGACCCAACCAGCTACACTTCACAGTCAGGCTTTCTTCTCTGTCCATGTAAGCCTTTACCACCCACCTTAATACTTAAAAATTCATGAGTTGATCATTCGTGCCCGAATTTCCTGTTTATCCTAAATTTGTGTCTCTTTATCCCTTGGATAAATAGAACAATAAATCTCTCTTCAGAGTATATTGGTAAGGGCAGGCAGTGCTTAGAATTCCAAAATTTAATTAAAAACAAGTACCGATACTTCTATATTGTGCCAAAAATAACATTTTTATGTTTCATAAAAAGTTATGATTAAACTTGGAAAGACACAAAGCCATCATTGAACAGTATAAAAACCCCAGGGTTATATGGATGGTATTACTCGTACTTTTCGGTTTTTTGTTAAATATTCGAGATTCTGTAAAAACAGAGAATGGTAACAAATACATTTCTACTTGGACAGTTGTTTCATACAATTTCTCACTGGTCCAATGTTAGTAGAAAAATTTTCTGTAGCTCCTGCTTAAATGTATTTCCCAGATCTGTTTGTTCATTGTTTTGTGCAGAACAGTTTGGTTAACACATCTATCTAAATGCTTCTTTTTTCTTTTTTTTTTTTCTAAAATATATATTAGGATGTTTTGAATAACTTGGGTTCTTGTGAGTTGGATGAAGATGACCTAATGCTTGACTTGGAGCTCCTAGAAGAACAACATCACCATCGTTCTGGTAAGTCAGATGAATACTGAATATCTTCAACAAGGTTTTATTATTCTAGAAATATATTTAGAAATATTATTATTCTAGAAATATAAAGTAAATGTATTTAGTACAATCACTTGGAAATAAAAAAGTCATTGTCTTGGGAGTGGAAGTAGTATGTGTTTTGTAGTGTTATTTCTAAATGCATTTGCCATTTAACAGAAGGATATTCTTTACACTGCTTTTGGACTTCATATGGTCAGTTATGAAATGGAAGTGATTTTTACAGCTGCAGAAGAATTCCAGCACCAAGGGCAGAGCCATCTGGTTTTCTAGATAGTTAAAATGACTGCTGCCTACCCCAGGCAGTTACCAAAAAGACCATTGCTGAAAATTGTGATACCATTTGTGTGTGCCAGAATAATATGCTTCAAACAAAGAAGGTTTGACTTGAGATGTGAGTGTAACTCGATCCTTTCTCTCATGGTTGGTTAAGGCACTGTTGCACTGCCTTGATAAATAGCAAGAACCAAGGTCAATTTGTGGTGTGTTCAGAATGATTTTATAATAGGATTACCCAAGGTCTTGGTAAGTTGTGGCATTTGCAGTGGGTAATCCTGCATTTCCTTTGACTGTGATGTGGAACAGCATAGGGCCTAGTCCATGAACAGGAAAGGTCCAGGTAACTCCACAGGGTTCGGAGAGACTTAAAATGTACGTGAGAGTTGTACTTGATCACAGATAGAGCTCCGAGTTTGTACTCTGTTGTGATACTCTGTTATGGCAGTGACATGCTTTTAAGCAGGAGTAATTCTCACCCTCTCTTTTACCTGCTGTTTTCTGACCCCTCTTTCTCCATCCACCCACCTAGCTATCTATAGTGCATATTCATGCAGACTTGTGTGGAAGTGGGGTTTATGAGACATGTGCCTACTGGTGTGCACCATTTTCAGTTCTGGTCCCTCCTTTGATGCAAATTTAGCAATAGTTACAGATAAACTGCTTGAATTATGCTCCTGTTTTAAATGTTTTGTGTTTGATAATTCTGTGAATGTATCTGAATTAGCTCTATGATCATTCTATTTAACCATTGTATTGTGCTTTTTAAACCTGTTCTGCATATCTGCTTATAGGTTAAAACATCCCTTCCATTTTATTTGGTAGAAAGCAAAGTAGCCAGAGAGTATGGAAGGTTGTAGCAGGAATATGTGCATGACCATAGTTTCCTAAATTGCTGGGAGCTAGGATGCAACAAATTAACTGCACAGAAAAGTTTCTACTGTTTCTAATTAGTACTGAATAATGCTATTAACTGGTTACAGAAAGTCAACTCATGGATGAAGAAATATGGGTCAAAAAGCTTCAAAAACTGACATTACATTTTTATAAGAAATCATAGTGTTTAGACTTGTTCGTTCCCTTGACCTGTTGGAAACAAATTAACTGGCAGAACCATTTTCCATAAATGAACTGCCCTAACATGTTGCACTTGGCCTCACCTGTGGTTTTGTCCTTCTTTATGTTTATAAAGCACTGAATGAACAGTTAAGGAAAAGTTATGTCCACTATAAAGATTTGCAGCAGCTTCTGGAACAGCTAAGATCATAATGCCTGAATGACATTATACTTGCTAGAAAAGTAATTAAGATGGAGATATGATATGACATGTAATCCTTCTACTCTTGGCTCATTATCCAGGGCAAATGAGATGCTTTTAAAACAGAAAGATCTACATTGCCCTTTGAAGAATGGTGACCATTTTTATTCTGAGCAGTAACGTAGAGACACACGTTGCAGTCTATACATTGTCTTTAAGCACAAAGGTGTTTCTCTTACTAGTATTTGCTCTTTGATTTATTTGTTTGGTGGGGGGTCTAGCTGCAAAAATTTAGGATTTGTCTAGTTGACACTGTTGTTTTTCAGTCATTCAGTTGGAAGAAAGGTTGGAAGTATAGAGCGACAGTGTAAGTTGACACAGTTTCACCAAATAAAGCTGATGTCTTTATACTGGGTTAGGATATGGCACAAAATGGTTAGATGTGGTTTTTTGTAAGCTGTCGTCTTAATTCGTGTTAAGATATTGAGATAAGAGTCTTGATTTTCAGAGTCTTTTAGCATTTACATACCACTGAAGTACATAAAACCCTAGAGTTAGATACTGACATCTAAACATTTTTGACAAGTTGCTTTTCTGATTGCTATATTAAGGTGTGGCTCACTTCCAGGATTTAAGACTTTTCAACCAAAATTCTTTTTAGTAATTCCAAATCAATCCATTCTCTGTTTTCACTTTTGGGCTTGTTTGTTTTCTCCAATAGGACTCTCAATTCATACTCAAATAGAATTCTTCTAAACTTCTTCAATTAAAATATATTATTAAATATTATTGATGCTTTTTTTTTATAAGCACGTGAATACAGAAGTGATCAAATGATCACGTTCAAGATATACAACTAGTTTAACGCAAGCTCATCAGATTGGAAGTGATCATATTTCTGGGCATGACCATATAAGCTATTGCAGATAATTGGGAAGCAATATATGTTTTTAAAAGATCTTTACTCTTGCCCCCTTCATAAACAAGATGACAATGGATTACACACTGAGGATGAGCCAGTAGCGTTATGGTAGAATTTGTTATTCTAATCGAATTTAAATAAAACCAAGGGGCTATTTAATTATTTTAGTATGTGACCAGCCTGAAAACAAGAGTAGTTGATTTTCCATAGCATTTGCTAGTAGCTGGTTTCTTGGACTCTTTGTAAAGGCTTCTTTAAGACAATGGGCTTGATAGTTTGCCTGTGGCTTGCTTCACCAAAAATCATTTATGACAATCCCAGATGTTCAGATTTGTGAGCCTTCTCTTCCCTGTTGGTACGTGCTGTCCATTGTATACAGGATTCAGCCCTATGTTATGTCAGCTTTACATATTTAAGCAGTTTCGTAGCAATATTTGTTTATGTTCCTAACAAGTTCCTTAAGTTTCTCTAATACTTGAAAGGGATCTGTATATCTGACATTCACATGTGTATCATACTGAAGTCAACTGGGAGTTAATATGTGTGCTTCTAGATCCGTTATCAAAATGAAGGTGTTTATGAGTACAAAAATATGACACGAAATGCTGCTTTTTGCATGGAAACCTTAAAATTATTCTCTTCCGGAAGTCAAAGCTGTCAACACTACTGTGACTATTTGTAGTGCAATAAAAATCCTGTTGATGTTCTACATACTGATGCTGATTATAACATTTATTTGGTTAAGGCCATCAGTCCCAGGGCTATATTACAATTCAATTGTGCCCCACTTTGGCTCTTTATAAGGATTTCTGTGGGGAATTACCATGGGGGGGAATGTTCAAAGGGAAGCTCTGTTCAGTATTTTAACAAATACGTTGAATATGGAGAGGTGTAATTGGAAAATAATTCAGTTCTTCAGTTGTTATGGAGGGATAACTAACAAATCAGGCAACTTCCTATTCTTCAAGAGCCTATGAATATCTCTAAAATGACAAATTACATGAATATGAGGGCTAACATCACATCTTTGATTTGAGTATCACAAACTATTCCTTGGTCAGGAGGCTGTATGCAGCAGGCTGTATCATTGAAACATAGCAATTCTGAAGTGTAGTGCCACAGTTGTTAAATACAGTTGATGGGTTGGTTAATAGTGAATTGAGAAAGTCTCTTAACTACCATTAGGAGCTCCAGATTTTTAGAGACTCTTGTTAAGGCCTGATTTACAATAGCTTCTGCTTTTAGCTGCTGTGGTTGAAAAGAATAGTATTTGCTGGGGTGAGGATATGTCTTTTTGACTTTCTACTGAAGTTAAAAATATAATAATAATTTAACAAATTAATTGTATTGTATTGATCTACCATAATTTTAGTGACTGTTTATGAATAGAAAATAAGATATTATTGGAAGGATTTATGGGAGAAATGGGTATTAAGGAGTGAGTTTTAAAAGAGGAGCTAGGAGCCAATTGGCAGGCAAGGAGACATTGTTCCAGAAAGTGGAACTCTGTATTAATTAAAATACAGAGCTAGAAAGGAGAAAGATCTGTCATCTCTTTCATTGTTTGTGATTTTTTTTATTTGTTACTCCAACTCAATTTTTACTTGTATTCTGTCCTCTCAGCTTTTCCCTAATGAACTGGTTGCCCTCCAGCAGCATCCTCATGAAATGGGGTTCCTGCAAAAAGGCACTATGAACCCTGATGAGTAGCAGAAAATTAAAAAATATCCTTAACTTTTTTATCCCTAACCATGCAACTGAAGATAAGAAGATACCTGCAAACCTCATGTAGATAATTCTACTCTGAATGTACATTTCTGTGCCCCGCTAGTTTTAGCATGGCTTTAGAAGTCTGGAATTCCCTCATTTCTGGCCTTCCCTCCATAAGTGAGTTTACTGCATTAATTTACTACTTTTGCTTTTGTTTTAAAGGCTGTATTGCTGCGATAAAGAATGTGAGAGAGAGACATTTTATTATCCCACCTAACACAATTGCTTTGAAATTTAATAAAATAATATTTATATAGTACTTGGTGAGTGGAGAGCACTACTGCATACAAATGCAAAATATTAATCAACTTGATTCACTGAGATTTTTGCATATTGTTCTTAAGCTGGAATGTTTAAAAGTATGTCATATTATGCTTAGATGATGAGCCTTGAGGGTGCCTTTTTATTACTCTTAAGTAAATTAGACTTTTAAAATATGCTACAGTGTTGATTTCCTGTTGTAAAATAATGAAGTTAGTGGTTTCTGTAGCGGGAAATCATTGCTGGTTTATAGAAAGTGACAACATTAATTTAACCTCATTCATTTTCCTTTTCCCCAGTGAAACATGACTTATTTGATTCCAAGTATTGATTACTCAAATGTATAAGGAAGACCTTTATCTTCAGTGATATAAGCAGTGGGGAATTTATTCAAGCAATGCACATTAATGTGGGTGAGTTGTGTGCTTGTATTGTGCCATAGCCTATTGAAAAACAAAATACTTGGGTTTGTATGGTTAGTATTGTCATTAAATCATGACTGCAGTAAATAGTAGCCTTTTCTAAAAGTTCACAAAGGCATAGCTATCCAAGGTCTTTTGTAATTTCTTAACTATTTGCTATAGGTGTCATAAACCCAGTACCCCTGCATCTTTCTACAAAGACACAGGTGTGTAGCTGGGATTTGTAGTGAGTTGGCTGAAGTCAGGGGGACTGCTTATGATACCAAATATTATGCACATGCGCGTGTTATCTCCACACCATGCTCCACACTACACAGTGACTATTCACGAGTTTGATGTTGATTAGCTGTGAACACAGACTGGTCTGCTGCATCCATCATGTTGTTGCTTGAATGCTTGCTGAATGGTTTTAAATAATGTAGCTCGCTATAATTTTTAAAGAGAGTTGTCTTCAGCTGGAGCTTTAGCCATTTTTGGATTTAATGCCTCAGCCTCATCTGTAAAGGAGTGATCCAATGTACACGTAAGGCATAGTTATTTCACCCAGCATAGTTCAGAAATGAAATTATTTCTCTTATTTGCTGGAAAAAAATGAATTAAATGTGGAAATATGAAAGTATACTTTAGCATCCATCTAAATATTGTTCAACTCTTAAACCAAACACTTTCAGAGATAGGGTGCATTTTGTTCAAACCTAACTTAAGACCATCTCAAAAGTTTTTAAGTGTGTGCTAAATTCTATGTATGTGGTAATACATGCTTTGGTACTTGCTCAAGGTTTATGAATGAAAAAGAGTATACGTGACTTGAGAAAATGACTTTTGATGTGGTGGTAATGGCTTTTATGTGCCCTATATAATTTTCTTCTATTAGTGGATGTTGAGAAAGAAGGGCCTGTTCTTGGTGTAGCTTTGTGTTGAAATAACTGAAAGCAATGAGCATGTGAAGTTCTGATGTAGGAGTATCACGTTTATGATGTAATGCTTGCTCATGTATACATAATAAAACACAGAAAAATAGTTATTACATAAATGCTCTTTATGTTTAAATGTAATGCTGTGGTATGGTGTCTGCTTAGCACTGTCAGTAATGAGCAGGGAGAGGCACATCTTAGTGAAGTGGTTGGAAACTGTGGGCTCTAACCTTTGTCATGTGTTTGTTTTTACTTTAGTGCACATTGGTGAGATCCAAAACATAGTGTGTTGGGCTACAGTACTCTATCACAAAACAAATATTTGTTTTTTCATTTTAAAAAAAATATTATTAATTTGACATATTAATGTATGGATTTTGCTAACTTCCAAGGGCAAGGCAGAAATAGTGTTTTAATTTTTGAGATGGATACACAACTTAAACATACTTATTTAAATGTCAAATTACAGTCATCATATCGGATTATGATCTTTAATAACATAATTACATTAGGTATTAGCAGCCTCACCAACAAAAATGCAGCGCACTTGTTTTTTAGAAAGTGGAAGTCAGGAATTTTTATTGTGTTTCTTTTAAGTTCAGATAGCCTGCAGATCAATTGCCATCAGTACCCAGTGAAACTAGAATGTTGGTGTAATGACCCAGTGATATTAATTAGGTAGTTGCTGAGTTATATTGAATGTGATGAACAAGCTGTGTGAAAATTCTGTGGTGGGTTTGGAGCTCCTCCTGTGTCTATTAATTACATGTACTAATTATATTTATTAATTTTTTAGTGGAGGGTAGGAGTGCTGAGATGAAACCCCTTTGGTGTTTTGGGGTTTTCTTGGCCAGGAGTGGGAGAAATACAAATGCTATTAAAGAAAAAGTACAGAAAAATTCAGTGCTGGTAGTGGGTCATTAACACAGGTAGTTACGAACTGTAAAGCAGAAATAAATTTGCTTGCTTTTGAAATGTGAAACATCTACTAAATGTAATAAGGGAATAGGAAAATATGATGTATTTATAAATTATACTACTCGTTTTGGCAGCAAAACACCAAAAGCCAGCTCCTCAGCTACGGTGCATCAGCTGGGATTCATCAAAACCAAAAGCATTAGCTATTAGTGTGCCCAAAGCAGGGTGGTTGCAGGGTGCCGTTGGCTCTGGGGCTAGTCCTCAGCCAGCCAAGGGGTGGCTCTTGTCAGAAGCCTGGAGTCGGCATCAGTTTCTGTGGAGGACAGCGTGGGCAGCAAGCTCTGGCACTAGCACTGCTGTTGTCTGGGTAGATGGTATCTCATTTTATAATACAGTGGCCAGGGGCAAATACCACTTGTTGGGTATTCTTACTGAGCTTTCTAGCAAAGCAGACCTCCTGTTCCCAAGCAGAAGTTGTCTCCGGGAGTCTGACAAAGTGCCTGTGTAATCCATTCGTGTTTATCAGTGCAAGGGAAGCAGATTTTTCAGTTTTTAATTTACCTTTAAATAGAGAATAGGAAACAAGATCCTAATTATGTATTTTTGTCAGACAACTGCTTAGAACCAGAGAAAAGATACTTAGTTAATTTGAATGTATTGCTTTACTTGTGCATGTATCGTTGGCAGCAAATTATGTTTCTGTGTTTAAAACCAATGACAACTTTTGATTTTTAATGGGAACTGGGCACCCAAATCCCTGAGCTCTTTTGAAAGCTTCACCATTCCCAAATGCCACCTTTAGAGATGTATATGTTACAGATCAGGTTAAACTAGGGCAGCATCCCTTCAGTTTTCTGCAAAAACAGAGCTCTGTGTCTCTGCCAAAATGGAGGTTCACAGATTATTTAGCTCAGTAGCATCTTGTATTGTCACTACAGATTTTGGACAATAAGATAATAAAAAAGTAAGCAGTATACTAATAATGAACATAACAAAAACTGATGTGTGAATTCACTACGTTAATTACAACACTACATAGATATCCTAATAGCGATTAAAAGGGGAAGTTCATGTTAGTTTTTAATTTCGCAAGGGAAAAAGTCTCACTGAATAAATGCCTGCTAATCATCTATGAAACTCCTTGTCGTGAAGGGAGAGCAGCATGAGCCCGAACTGTGGCCAGCATGATTTCACATGTACATCTGACTTCTAGCATGGCTTTGAAGTATGGAGTGGAGAGTCACGTGCAACTAGTTTCTCAATAGCTAGAAAAGTTAGAAACAGAGGGATTTTTGTATTTTCAGAATCACCTATTCTACTAAGCTACACATTTTCCCCTGAAGCATTGTTTAATAAATCTGACACAGTAATGGAGTAACTTAAGGTCTCCAGGGAACTGAAATAAAACTTGGCATCTTCTGTACTCTTCTAACCATGATCTACAGCTTCTGAAAGAGCACTGGGCATGGAGGAAAGGGATCTTTGTGGTCTTCGCAGTGAAAGACTAGGTAGCATTATCAAATGAAAAGAGCATATTTGTGTTAGTCAAAAATAACGTTTGCACACATGTGGCTAGGCCTGTTATTAGGAGTCTTGAAGCTTAAGTTACTGACAGTAAGGAGAAGAAGAAATAATGACTAGAGAAGAAGCTAGTATTACATTGGAATGAAACTAAATAGAAATTGTAGGCTGATATAACATTAGTCCTCTAACATCCTGGAGCACCCTGGTCCACATTCTGGAAAACTACTGAATTGAGAGTCCTGCTTCTGTTCTGTTATTTATGTAAATGAATGATGTAATCTTATCTGAATTTTAATTGAGGGAAAAAACCCCACAGCCCGGAACTGCTACCAATTTAACTTTATCCTAAAACTTTTTTAGTGTATTTTACCTGAAAAGTTGAGTTGTGAATGAGCCTAGTTGATGAGCTGCAGGAGGCGTGTTAACACTAGCTTCTAGCTGTGCTTCTCTCAGAGTATGTTTAAAACATGTCTGAGATATTATAGATAATTGGCCTGTGGTGTGCGTTCTCAGTGGATCAAGGAAAATATTCAGTTTCCTGAGCAAATTAGTATTTTTAACTCTTTTTTTGGTGTGGAGAGGGGTGAAGGATTGATATGTTCAAATAGTGGGTATAAGTTAGGTTCCTTTCTGGCTGATACAAATTTATTGATGATATGTACTTGTATATCCTATTCAGTTAAATGAAGCAGTTAGAAGATCAGCATCACAGAACATCACAGCCACAATTTAGATGCCAAGAGGTTTTTCCTTCATAAATAGACAAGAAGGGCAAAAGAGCACGGTCATGAAAGACTTTGAGTGAGATGCATTTGTATGGTTATCATGGAGCAATTAGAATCAGAGTCTGTATCTCAATTTCCTGCTTTTTCATAATTATAGTGTGACATTTAGTTACAAATCCTTATTCATATTGGTATGCTCAGCCATCATTTACTGAAGGAACAAGGGCAGTAATTAAAATAGGCATACTGCCTTTCTTCATTCCTTTGATTTTATACATACATTGAGATGAAACCTCTTTAATAATATCTGCAGGCAGAAAATAAATACAATAATAAACATTATGACAAATCAAAGCATACCATCCTATTTAAAGCAATTCTGCATTTCTAGATGGCAAAGTTTAAGTAGGGTGTCAAGTGCTGCTTTTCTGTCCTGCTTTTTGAGTTTACAAAGATCTGCACTGGATGTCTTGCCAAAATGGAAATGTGAGGAGAACTTAAGAGAGGAGCATGCTGTTTCTTCTCAGTTTTCCATGAGTACAACCAAGAGATTTAGGGACTAAGAGGAACAATTATTAGTTCACAATGATTCTGCAGAACAGCCATAACTCAGTTGTATAAAAACAACTGCACCTTCCATACAAGTTCTGCAGTGATCCTACTTCAAGGTCAAACTGAAACTGCATGTGTTTAGAAAATGTGAGTTAGCAATAGCTTTTGACATTTTGAAGTATTTATCTCTGGGATCCTTGTAGCTCCACTCTTAGGTAAAGAAAGGAAGGGTAGTCTGATACTTAAAACTTGAGTCTAGGTGTCCTGCGTTGAGCTGGGTTCTTTGATGCAGATTTCCAGTGTTACTACAGGCTAGTCACTTAATTTACCTGTAGTACATAGGAAGTGGTACTCCCGTAGTCATGGGGGTTTGCCATTAAAATTTGAGAGATACTCAGCATACCATTGGGATGGAGCTGCGTTAATAACTAGAGTCATTACAGTCTTTAGAGGCCAATTATGTTATATTTTGTGCCTCTTCATACATCATTCCAGGAAGTGGAGCAGACACTACCATTGCTGGTGTGTCCGCTACTGTTATTGCTCCTGTTATTTTTGTCTTCCCTTCTGCTGAAAAAATGCCAAAGCAAAACACAAGCTTCTTTGTAACAGGAAAAAAAAAATACTGTAAAAGCCTATCATACTCATCAACTAAAGCCTTGGTTCAAAAATAAATTACTTTTTACATCTTTCCAGAATTGTACCTACCATCCATCGTTACTCAAAGATTGGGTCATATCTGCTGTAGTGTTTGAAAATATTAGTTCACTTTATTGTTGTATGTCTTGTACCTGAGTCTCTTGTGATGCCCCTTCTTTTATTCCTGTGAGGATTCTGTCAAAAACTTAATATTGTTTGGATTTTGTCAATTTTTATTTCTGTTTTTACCTCTAACTTCCCTTGAGAGGGAAGGAATTCGCAAATAAATGCCATGCAGGTAAGTCAGCCATGAGATTTGTTGCAGCCTAGTTTCAGCTTTAGGAGAGGGGGTCAGTAGGTAGCAAGCGCTTTGGATGTAGATCAGGGGCACACAGGGGCTTCCTGAGAATGTTTCAGCCTCTTGGAGAGCCCCAGAAGTCTGTGCTTTTGGATTGTATAGCTTAGCTAGTTTTCTGTAGTATGTTGTAAGAAGGAAATCATACACCTCTCTTTGCAAAAGGAAAAATTAGTAATTGTGATGGTTTAACCCCAGCTGGTAACTAAGCACCATGCAGCCACTCACTCCCTCCCCTCCCACCCAGTGGGATGAGGGAGAGAATTGGGGAAAAAAAAGTAAGGCTCATGCGTTGAGATAAAGACAGTTTAATAGAATAGAAAGGACAAAAATAATAATGATAATAATAACAATAATAATAGAAATAATAAAAGAATTGGATTATACAAAACAAGTGATGCACAGTGCAATTGCTCACCACTTGCCAACTGATGCCCAGTTAGTTCCCAAGCAGCGATCTGCCCCCTGGCCAACTCCCCCCAGTTTATATACTAGACACGATGTCACATGGTATGGAATACCCCGTTGGCCAGTTTGGGTCGGCTGTGCCCTGTGCCAACTTCTTGTGCCCCTCCAGCCTTCTTGCTGGCTGGGCCTGAGAACCTGGAAAATCCTTGACTTAGTCTAAACACCACTTAACAACAACTGAAAACATCAGTGTGTTATGAACATTCTTCTCATACTGAACCCAAAACATAGCACTATACCAGCTACTAGGAAGACAATTAACTCTATCCCAGCTGAAACCAGGACAGAGATAAACTCTGAAAGGTGACCTTGAAGATATTTTCTGGTTTTACCTTCTGTACTTAGGCTTATTTTAGGATTGTTTGATCTTACCCAAAGTAAATAATGTCCAGCCATCTCCTTCTCACACACCTGATTTCAAAATTCTTCCATGGAACCCTTACTATATAGGGAACAGCTTTAGAATGAAAGTTTGACAAAGCACCTGCTTGCCACCACTCCAGTAGCTTCTGCAAAAGACAATGCATTCATTATACCTATTGAGGATAAAATCAGCATTACTGGGTTTGTTGTTTTTTTTTCCCCTCCTGTTTCTGTAATGTTGTAACATCTTTAGGACAAAGAGTCTATTTCCAGTTAAGATTTAAAGGAAAGTGTGGTTGCAGTTGAAAATGTTCAGAATGTGCTTTTGAAAACAAGCAACAAGTGGTCTATTGCAGGGTGGATGACATATATACTGATGGATCTGCAAGTGGCAAGTTATGCACAAATTGATATTGCACTGACTCTATGGCTATCTGTATCATTTTTCTTTTTTCACAGAACCAAGTTTTTATCAGTTTGATATTTAGAGAATTGCTGAACCATACATTAGTCTGTGAAAAGCTGATTTCCAATGAAGGTTTCTCAACCTCCAAGAGTTGGAAGAGTTCCAAGTAGTCTGATGAATGGGTAATTTGAGAGCTCCTTGAATCTTGCTGTACGAAAAGTTTCTCTTTCACCATCAGCAATGGTGAAACTGAAATTCTTTCATATCTGTATAAAAAAAAAGAAAAAAAATCAGCATATTCCTGCAGGCAGTGCATTGCATACTAGGGAAAAGATGTTGCAGTTAGTTGTGGTGAGTAGTATGGTGTTAAGATGACTTAAGCTGCCAATAAAATAGGCAGTTGCTAAAGCAGAGGGTTATCGTAAGAGGTGAGAGGGGCTGGGATGCAGGCAGGTGTGCCGGGCTGACAGGGGCTGTGCTGGTACTTCAGGGATCCACGAACGTGCGTGTGAATCCAGACAGTTGGAGAGGCATGTGCTTTCACTAGTGACCTTCAGTCTTCACCAGCCCAAGAGGAAGAGGGGACCTGGCTGTCTGTGCTTCCATTTTATGCAGCTCCTGTACACAGGTGCTGTTGCAGGCAGCGCCTTGTCTGTGGCAGTCCGTGTGACTGGCCATGTGAGTGTCCTGTGCGTGTCCGCACGTCTCTGGCGTATGAGCTCATTTTCACTACTGGTTGAAGCTGCAAATGGGCAAGCGGCAGCAGCATCATTCGGGCTGGGGCACAGACCTCCCGACCGAGCCCCCACGGCTGGGCAGGAGGGATCTCCCCAGCCCCGGAGCCGCTGGAGGTGGTGGCCCCTTGTAGCATCCCCTCAGCCCATGGGGCTGTGTGTATGTGCTGAAAGTAGTGTGTACGTAAACACATGTCCCTAGTAGTAGTACATACATAAATGTAAAAGGTACCTGACAAACCAAAGGTGTTTCTTTGAGCTGTTTCAGGGTTTTAAATGCTTTAATTCCTCACACCCAACTTTTGAGAACTAGTGACAGGTTTTGTTTGTAACACAGTAACTGCTGAATCTGCAAGGGTGAGAAATAAAACAGAAAAATTGATAGTAAATGACTGTAGTGCTTTTTGGTTGTAGGATGGATAATGCGCTCATTTTCTCTTCCCTCTCTAAATATTTCCAGCACTGCAAACACAGTTCACATATTTTTTAGGAAAAAGGATTAAAGCAGTGTCTTTGCAAAGGTTAAGGAAACCAGAGAGGCCCTAGGGCCTGAGAAACCCTTATGAAAAAAGAAATTAAAAAAAAAAAAAAAAGAAAGTGTTAGTAGTAAACTTGTCTTTATTATAACAGATTATGATTTTGCTGGCTGTCAAAAGCCCTGGCAACATGATTAACCTGTTGAAGAAAACAGAATCCTGTTCTGACTTGACCAATTTTTTTCTCACAGAAGTTTTTCTTTATAAAAAAGCAGTTTACTGTAAAAATACACTTATTTGGAGGTTGAAAAGCAGGCAGTAGATAAAATGAAAGTACAGCTGTGTTGTAATATTATTTTTATGCTTTTTTCCCCAAACTGTTAATTTCACAGAAAACAGTTTTGACAAGCCTCTGTATTTCTAATATATTTTCTCCATGAATAAAACATGGAATAACTCTATTTCTAAGGTTCAATTTCATTGTTTTCTTCCCTACTCAATCTTTAATTTGTTTGTTTGACTTGTTTGGAGATTTTTGCAGCATTGGAGGTTCAGGAAAAGGTATTCTTTATGCTTCTTAATATAACATTACTGACAACGATGTACTACTTGTAAATTATGGTTTTTAGGCTAGAATGACACAGGTATGTTACTTAATCATCTTATTGTCAGCGTGTATTAGATTAAATGCAAATAGCTCCTGGTTCTGAGGATTTTAAATCAAAACCCCTCAATTTGCAAATACAGCACGTGTGTATTCACAGACGGGCTGTGCAGAGCTGTGTGGAGTTACTCACGTGGAGAAACTGGTGACTGTATCATTGTGCATCTGGAAGTGGTGGTTTTGGCTGTGGAAGGAGGTTTACCAGGCAAAAGGCATTGCCTTGTACTGAGTTTTCGTGGTGTACTGTGATCCTTTGACACTAAGTTATGACAGGCAGTAAATAGTAGGAGTAAGTAGAAAGGAGAAAAGAAATGAATAGAAGAAGGAAAAACGGCATGGGAAACACCTTTAGCTTCTGTGAAAAATAACATACTTTGGAATGAAGTTGCTTTAAATTTGGTTTAGAATGATATATGGCAAGCGGCAAACTCTCCCAGCTTTCAGATACCAGCAGAAGTATTATTCCGTCCCTCTATTCTGAAAAGAAATCAACAGGTTGAATGAAATGCCAGGAGTGTGTTCTTCACGCTGCAGGGGTCATAAGCAGGAGCTCTCCGTAATACAAGCATGCTTGCTGTGTGGGCTGCTTCCCTTGTTCCCCACAGCAAACACAGACTATGGGTAAGAAGGGATGGGGAGGTATGTTACGTGGTATATCTAGTCTCACAATAGCCTGCATTCTTACCTAACCTGCAAGAAAAGCTCCTGAGAATTTCTCTGTTGGCATACAGGAATAATGAGCCATTGAATCAGCTCAGTGGCAGGTGCTAGAAAGGTGGTAAAAAGGGAATGCAGCGAGGCCTGAGGAGATGGCAGAAAAGGCTGTGCTTTCTTCCAGTGTGAGAATTTATATTTCCCAGATTTTGTAACTGTAAGTAAAAGGAGACACTTTCAGTTGCGTAACTTTTTCTTCTTAAATACAAATGAGGTTGTTCTTCTGCCCCCCCTGCCCCGACCCCACCAGTCACTTTTAGCTTGTCTTTTCTCTCTTTTTTCCTAACAAGCTTCCTGTACTTTCCTAGAGTATGCAGGAGCCTGTGTTATCTTAGATGACATTTGGATTTATTATGATTGCAACTCTAGCCTATGAAATCAGTTACATCAGCCTGTATCTTTTCAACCTTCAGTTAGTTCTTGATTTCTGGTAACAGTGTATTCAAGTAACAGTATGTTTTGAAACTGTAGGTCAAAGATGGTAAGTCTTGCTTGCATGCAAGCTTACAAGTCCACAGTTTGCCAGTTTGTTACTGATACAATAATGGAGAATGCTGTCTCCCAATAGGCTGTTTTATTCTTTATGTTGTAGAATAGAATCACCATGATTATTTAATAACACTAGTTGTATTTATAAATTATAAGTTAGGCATTCTGGAGTCGGCAGAACTCCTTGGAGATCAGCCTACTTTCTAATTATGTGTGGGGATGAAATGTCCCTGTATTTATTGCTGCAAAAATATATTTGAAATTTTGATATCTCATCAGGATTTAGGTCACTGTGTTTACTGTTCTATTCAAATTCCTATCTGTATAAAGGATGAGTCAGCACATTTTACATTTACCACTTATCCCTTTGATTTCTTTAAGTTCATTATAGTTTCAGATCTATTCTATGTCCTTACTGATTTGTATATATGCATATTCACTAGTTTATGGGAAATACATTGCTAGTGTGTCAAAGAGTACTTAGAAAAAAGACATCTTTCCTTTAGGAAACAGAAATTGTTTGGTGCTTCAAGAATTTGCTGTGAAAGCAGCTCGGTGGAGCGTTAAGCATGTATTTAGCCTAAGGCACATAACTATATCCACTGAAGTCAGTGGGATCATACACTTCAGATTTAAGCTCATTTGTAAGTGACCTTGGTCCTAGGAGCTTGGACTTGGTTCATATAGTGCCCCGTGTGTGACTCAATTTTTATAGCTATTCAGTTGCCATCATTTGCCTTAAATATAGTTATGTTGTGGCTAAAAGTATATGTAAGTACAGTATTGCTAACTATAGCTATCTATAGTTACAGATAGCTAATGTATGGGCTATTTTCTTCTTATTTGTGGTATTAATAGCAGCATAGTTTAGAGGAACAAAAGGTCATATTATTAAATGAGTAACGATTATTTTTCTTAAAATAAATTTTGGGATGCTGTCTAGCTGTTTAATTTTGTGTGTTTTGTAGGCATGGATAGGAAAGAAGATTTGAAGATACCACAAAATTTTTGTTTATATTGCAAGGCAAATTAGAGTTGGTAGCAAAGCACAGTATGTGTATTTCAATTAAAATGTTAATATCTTTTCAAGAAAAAAATCCTGAAGAAGGTACTCTTCTCTAGTGAGGCTTAGTCCATACAAACTCTGCTATTTTCCCAAAACAATGAGGGCATAATTCCTGACTCATTCTTAATCATCCAAGTAATGTAGAAATAGGTAATATGAAGAATTTACTTCTAATAAATATTTTCTTTAAATAGGTTGTTTGGTTTTTGGGTTTTGGGTTTTTTTGTGTTTTTTTTTTTTTATAACTGCCAATTTTCTACAATCAGTAGCTTGAGGAGACCTTGAAAACAATTATGTGGTGGAAGGAAAGAAAACCCACAGCAAAAATAACTTATTCAAGGTTCATTTAAATTAAGTTCATTTAAAATCTCAGCATGCCTTTTAACCCCCTAGACTCCTGTTTAAGAAGTGATGTGAGATTAGTTCTTTAATAAAGTAGAAACAGATCAGAAGCAGATTAGGTCCTTCACTATCTCTCTTCTTAAATAAATTCTTTTTGTTTCTCTTGCATGAATGTAGCGCCTGAATATTCTGCATCTAACAGATGAAATTGTTGGGCACTATGTCAATTAATTTTGTAGTAATTTCACTGAAATTGATTCAAGTCATCCTAGAAAGTGTTACAGTCTGGGTTTTTCCTGAAAGAGAACTTTGTCCTTCTTGGCAACCTTGTTCACATGTGTAGGTTTCTAACTAAACTACTCTGAATAAGGGATTCTTAATGAGGATATTTGATTTTTCTTAACCTAAACCAAAGACCATGATCTCACAGGTTTGTTTCTGCATTTTGTATCTTGAGCAGGTATTTTCCAATAAATTTTCCCAGTGGGTGGCTAAAACTATACTCCTACTTTCTTCTTTTCCATACATATTTTGAAAAGATTTTTTTTTTTTATGAGCACAGGATTTTTACAGGATCAGTTTTCCATCTCTGATATGACCTCTATAAACATCTAGAATACCTCCACTGGGAAAAATGAGTCAAAACCCAGTGAAAGACTTAAATTAATTTATTTTGAAAGAGCTTGTGTGTTGTAGAATCAAATAAAAATTTCTGGAAAAGCAGTTTTGTCTCAATAAGCGGAGGCTAGATCTACAGAGTTTTAATGGCATCTTAGCTCCTACCTGAGTATGTGGTCTGTGCTGTTAAGTGCTTTAACCTCTACTCCTTACCCTTCTGGTTAGGTACCAAGTAATCAAATCACTTATGAAGGTATCACGCACTGATTAAAGTGGTTTTATGGAGTTATGGAGTACTCGCCGTTCAAGTGTCAGATGTTATGATTTGATAAAAATCCAAGTACTGTCTGTATTTCCTTTGTCTGGTACAGTGCATACATGCAGTAAATAGGTTACGTATGGATGCAAAAATAAAGTAGGTTAGGTATAGACTGCTTACAGGGGGAATAGATCTATGAAGCCATAGTTCTTTAGGCTGTTAGCAATGTGGTGAGCTGTAATTTCTTGTGTGCTGATGCAGCTTTCCATACTTAGCTGTACTTGGCCTTTGGCTCTTTAATGATCTCAGTAGTTTTGTTTTGGTGGTTTGTTTTTTTTTTCCTTGTTATTCATATGCATCATTCCATGTAGTATAGCTGTCCAGATTGCAAGAGTAAGCTAATAACTTTTCATGCCTTTTAGCATACCTAAGTATTTTAAAAATAACAGCCAGTGTGCTGTCTGAGCAGAGGATAGAATTTAGAAATATTTATCTGGGGATTTTTTTGCAGTCTTTCACCTTAGAATTTTATGTAGTGGCTTTAAAAGTTCTATTTGTATTTTCCATAGCAAATACCATAAAGAGTATTACACTGTTTTTATTGGACAGCCTTGGACTGTTTCCTGTGATTTTTTTCAAAACCCTTTTCCTTAGCTGGTAGTCATTCTGAAAAATTATCATGTACTATCCTGAGAAGATTTAAGTGTGTTTGTGTGAGATAACATTACAGAAACAAGAATTCTTGCATGCTGAAAATACTTAAAACTCCTTATTTTCTTAATTCTTGAGGTGGCAGCAAAGCAATGCTGCTGAGTCACTACTGATTATTACTTCTGCAGTTTGTCACTTGAAAATGGGAATAAGAGTAGTTCAGATATACTGGAGGTGACACAGAAGACGTTTTAGAATGGGTTCTTGTGGACAGTGTGAGAGTTAGAGTTTCTAATGAAGAAGTAACCTAAATTTCACTCATTTTCAAGCAGCAAATTTTCTCTTCCTGTTAATATAGCAAATGGGGTTTTGTGGTTGTGATCTAGGGATCTCTTCATGCCCTATAGCACTTGCTGAGTATTTGGAGAGTAGTTTGAAGGGAACATAATATTCAATACGTTATTTATGTTAGATGATTTTTTTTCAATATTTTTGCTGAAAGGACATCTCGCATTGGTAAGATGTGTGTTGGCTTTAAGAACAGCAACAAATGTTTTGTTCTCTGTATAACTTTACAGACAGATCTACTTTAAAGAAAAATTTGTGTTAGGAACTTGGTTTCAATTTCCAAATGAATACAGAGCTGTGCTTTGCTTTTGAAAGAATCCTTAGCAAACTGATTGGTAAAGATGTAATTTTGCTCCAGTTATAAAATGCAAAACAGCTTAATTTTGTTATTGTATCAGACTGTCCTCCTTGGTCTTTGGTGCTTTATGATGGTAGGGTTGATTCAGCTCTAATGAAACTGGGGAGGGGTAAGGATAACCTGAATTTAACAGATTCATATCTTCTAGTGTAGACTTGCTGGTTTCCTTAGAGATGTAGTATGTTACATACACTAAAACAAATGGATGTAAAATATCATTGGGAGGTTTAATTTAGTCAAGTACTGTCATTTTAAATAGATGACTATTGAGTTAGATGAAAGAATTTACTTCCAGTGACTTTGGAGAGAGTGACATTTGATTCATGTTCCTGTTCACATTTGTACCCAGTAGGGAACTGTCTGGTAACGTGAGATCTCATATGTCTTTCACATAATTCAGAGATTCTAACAGTGCATCTAGCACTCAAGGGTATCGTGCAGATTTGTGGATTCCCTGTAGTACCTCTGGTCCAGAAAGCAATAATTATGCTGACTCAAAAATGTTGTAGGTTTGGTTGTTGGATTTCTGGGTTTTGAGGATGAAGAAAGGAAAAAGTAGCTGAGAAGGGGAGAAATATTTTTCTTGTTAGTTTTGATTTTCTTTTTTTTTTTTTTTTTTTCCCATTTAACTAGATATGAGTAGAGGCTGTGTAAACATTAACAAATAAGAATGAATATATTTTTAAACCAGTTTTACTTGATAAATATCCTAAATTAAATCAGCACTAATTTTCTACTTGTATGTTAGTCTTTTGTATTCCGAACAGCTTCTTTTCTGGTATGTTTCATAGTCTTCCCAGAAACTGTAATGGAATTACAGTCCTCCTCTGAAGAAGCAGAAATAAGTCATACAGTTTACAGGAAAAGTGTGTAGTCTCGATTCAGGACATTTGAGATCTGTTTCTATCTGTGCCACAGATTGTCTATATAATCCTTTGCAAGATACTCTATTTGCTCATCAGTATTTATCTGTCACATAAGGATCCTGTTGGGATGCATTCTTTATTTCATAGGTGTTTATAAACTGTGATCCCAAGTGCTATAATATTTCCTGCAGTTTAATAACTTACAGTAAGTGTTTGGCAAATAACTTTCTGATACCAACTGGATTGCTTGAGAAATGTTTTGTTACTCCTTTTTTTGCTGTAAGTTTTCAAGTGATGTTTACTCTTAACAAAAGAGAAAGTAAATAGCTTTAAAGTTGACAATGATGAAACAGTGCTCTACAGGGAGCTCAATCTCTTGATTGTCAGTGAATAGAAGCAAACAGGAGATTCCAAACTGGAGTATCAGGAATGAGGATCAAGAGCTGCACTCACAGGCTGTGATAATGAGCCTGGACTGAAGAAGGGGCTGGTCCAAGGGCTCCAGTGCTCTGTGCTGTCATTCGGCAGATCTATAGGTGTGCTCTCATCATACATACTGTACCAAAGTGTAAGATGTTATTTGGTTCACAAGTATTTATTCTGTACATGCATCCATATTTTAACTGAAGCTCTTCATCCTGAAGAATCTCAAAACATTTTATGGCATTACAAGCAATATTAGTGGAATTACACCTGTAATTGTATTCTTAGTTTAAAACCCAATTTGGAAAACAAACTACAATGAGAGAAAAAAACCTGCAAACCACCAAGATGACAAAACTGAGCCATTTTCGTCATCTACACTTACCAGTATGCCCTATACCCAATCATAGATTGGATTGTTTCGTGACTTTCTGGATCCTGTGGTTATAAGACCTTCTCCTCTGTACTGTTTCCTGGGATCCACTAGTATTGAGAGTTCAGATGCTTCTGCTATAGAAATTACTAATTATGATGTTGCTAACATCTGTTTATTTGCAGAAGTGGAAAAATTCTTTCAAAACTAGAAGAAAATGCAGAATTTTTGAAAGAACACATAACTGACCATCCCTACTTGTGTGAAAAATATTTTGACATCTTTCATCCAGCCAACAAACATAGATTTTCTGAGCCAGTATAAATCACTTTAGTTCTGGAAGTGTTGGTCTTATGTTAACGAACTAAGCATCTGTGTTTTTACGCTGTAACTATGAAAAGGCACAGTATCTTCTTTCACAATATTGGGACAGGGAGCCAGTGATCTTGTCAAAGAAACAGAACCAATCCCCAAGTCACAGGTGTTTCCTGCTTTTCCAGTGGTTTCTCATCTAGATACTCATTGGACCTAGTGCAGTCTGTTGTAATGGGGAGTTCACAGCCTGGAATACCATGCCTGAAAACTGATCAGTTGAATGCAGTCATATCAATTTACAGGCAAATTGCATGATACTTTTTTGTGATAAGTTTCAAGTATTATCACTCAACAGATATCGAGGGCAGAATGGTATGGTTTTATATATAATTCAACATCATGGACTGATCATTTTAATGCATTATTCACCTTGAGGAGGTTGTAGTTTCCTCAGTATGTCATGGACTTTAAGCAGGAAAACTGAAGTTCAAAGAGGCTACTAAATGTTTTCTGAGCCTCAGGTTGAAGAATCAAACGTGTTTGTTTAAAATATAAACCAATTATTCCTGAATTATACTGATCACCATAGTAACCTACATTCATTGTATTTCATATGAAGTTATTTAAAGCCACTTAGCTGGAAGAAGTAAGTGTTGTCAGTTATTGATATATGAATCTTGCCTAATTATATTAGTGTGAAACATTTTTGTAGGATGAGTATTTCTTCATGCATTGTAGTTTCATGTCATTGTCATAATTAGTGTCAGTCATTTAGGTGAACTGTAATTTTGAGAGGTTTTTTCCATGTCACTCTTACACCATGGGTTGTATTCAGCATTTTAAAATTATTTCAGTTCTTTTTTTGGTCGTGTGTAATTGCAATCTTCCTTCTACTAGAGACACATGAATTTGGTTTTTCTTCATGTATCTGCCCACATAGGGTCTGCCTTGGTTGTGCTCATGACTTGCAGGAATTTCCCATATTTGAAGACTTTGAACGGCATGGAAACATGCCTTTCTCTATATGTTTTACTATTGCTAGCTATTTAGAATCATGTTTCTACTCTACAATTTAGTTAATATTGAGAGCTGTCCTGTTGGTAAGCCTGTCCCCCCTGCCTAGGTGTCTGAGCTGTTAATGAATCACTTCCCTGACTGAGCCTCTGCAGTTTAGAACTTGGTGTTTTAAGGCAAATCAAGATCAATGGACCACCACTATGGACTTCCGGAGGGCAAACTTTGGCCTCTTTAAGGCACTGGTTGAGAGAGTCCCTTGGGAGATGGTCCTGAAGGGCAAAGGGGTCCAGGAGGGATGGACATTCTTTAAGAAGGAAATCTTAATGGCTCAGGACCAGGCTATTCCCATGTGCCGCAAGTCAAACCGCCGAAGAAAATGACTGGCCTGGCTGAACAGGGAGCTTTTGCTAGGAGTCAAGAAAAAAAAGAAGAGTTTATCATCTCTGGAAGAAAGGGTGGGCAACTTGGGAGGAGTACAGGGATCTTGTTAGATCATACAGAGAGAAAATTAGGAACGCAAAAGCTCAGCTAGAACTAAATCTGGCCACTATTGTAAGGGACAACAAAAAATGTTTTTACAAATATGTGTCCTGGTTTCAGCTGGGATAGAGTTCAGCTGTCTTCCTAGTAGCTGGTACAGTGCTATGTTTTGAGTTCAGTATGTGAAGAAATGTTGATAACACTGATGTTTTCAGTTGTTGCTCAGTAGTGTTTAGACTGTAGTCAAGGATTTTTCAGCTTCTCATGCCCAGCCAGGGCAGCTGACCCAAACTGGCCAACAGTGTATTCCATACCATGGGACGTCCCATCTAGTTTAGGAACTGGGAAGTGGGGGTGGGGAATCGTGGCTCGGGGACTGGCTGGGTGTCGGTCGGTGGGTGGTGAGCAATTGCCCTGTGCATCTTTTGTACATTCCAATCCTTTTATTACTACTGTTGTCATTTTATTAGTGTTATCATTATCATTATTAGTTTCTTCTTTTCTGTTCTATTAAACCGTTCTTATCTCAACCCATGAGTTTTACTTCTTTTCCCGATTTTCTCCCCCATCCCACTGGATGGGGGGGAGTGAGTGAGCGGCTGCGTGGTGCTTAGTTGCTGGCTGGGATTAAAGCACGACAATATGTTAACAGTAAAAAGAATCCCAAGGAGAATATCTATCCCTTAATGGATACAGAAGGGAATGTAGCAACCAGAGATGAGGAAAAGGCCGAGGTACTTAATGCCTTCTTTGCCTCAGTCTTTAATAGTGAGTCCAGTTATCCTCAGGGTACTCCACCCCTTGAGCTGGAAAGTAAGGATGAAGAGCATAACATACCCCCCTTAATCCAGGAGGAAATAGTTAGTGACCTACTATGCCATCTGGACACTCACAAATCTATAGGACCTGATGGGATCCATCCAAGAGTACTTAGGGAACTGGCAGAGGTCCTTGCCAAGCCACTCTCTATCATCTATCGGTGATCCTAGTCAACAGGGGAGGTCCCACAGGACTGGAGGCCTGCCAGTGTGACTCCCATTTATAAGAAGGGTCGGAGGGAGGATCTGGGGAACTACAGGCCTGTCAGTCTGACCTCGGTACCGGGGAAGATTATGGAATGGTTTGTCTTGAGAGCACTCACGTGGCAAGTCCAGGATAAGAAGGGGATCAGGCCCAGTCAGCATGGGTTCATGAAAGGCAGGTCCTGCTTGACCAACCTGATCTCCTTCTATGACCAGGTGACCTGCCTAGTGGATGAGGGAAAGGCTGTGGACGTTATCTTCCTTGGCTTCAGCAAGGCTTTTGACACTGTCTCTCATGGCATACTCATTGCAAAACTGGCGTCTCATGGCTTGGATAAGTGTACTCTTTGCTGGGTGAAAAACTGGCTGGCTGGATGAGCCCAGAGGGTTGTGGTGAATGGGGTGAAATCCAGTTGGCGGCAGGTCACAAGTGGTGTTCCTCAGGGCTCGGTGTTGGGCCCTGTTCTATTTAATAACTTTATCAACGATTTGGATGAGGGGACTGAGTGCACCCTCAGCAAGTTTGCAGACAGCACCAAGTAGGGAGGCAGGGTCAATCTGCTTGAGGGTAGGGAGGCTCTACAAAGAGATCTGGACAGGCTGGATCGATGGGCTGAGGCCAATCGTATGAAGTTCAACAAGGCCAAGTGCTGGGTCCTGCACTTGAGTCACAGCAACCCCATGCAGTGCTACAGGCTTGGGAAAGAGTGGCTGGAAAGCTGCCCGGCAGAGAAAGACCTGGGGATGCTGGTTGACGGCCGGCTGAATATGAACCGGCAGTGTGCCCAGGTGGCCAAGAAGGCCAACAGCATCCTAGCCTGTATCAGAAATAGTGTGGCCAGCAGGAGCAGGGAGGTGATTGTTCCCCTGTACTGGGCACTGGTGAGACCGCACCTCAAGTACTGTGTTTAGTTTTGGGCCCCTAACTACAAGAAAGACATTGAGTTGCTGGAGCGTGTTCAGAGGAGGGCAACCAAGTTGGTGAGGGGCCTGGAGCACAAGTCTTATGAGGAGTGGCTGAGGGAGCTGGGGCTGTTTAGTCTAGAGAAGAGGAGGCTGAGGGGAGACGTTATCGCTCTCTACAACTACCTGAAGGGGGCTCGTAGTGAGGTGAGTGCTGGTCTCTTCTGTCAGGTGGCTGGAGATAGGAGAAGAGGAAATGGCCTCAAGTTGAGGCAAGGGAGATTTAGGTTAGATATTAGGAAAAATTTTTTTACTGAGAGGCTTGTCAGACATTGGAACAGGCTGCCTAGGGAAGTGGTTGAGTCACTGTCCCTGGAGGTATTCAAAAAGCGAGTAGATGGGGTACTTCAGGACATGGTTTAGTGGGCGTGGTTGATGGTTGGACTCGATGATCTTGAAGGTCTTTTCCAACCTAAATGGTTCTATGATTCTATGATTCAATGGTGATTTACCTTAAAATGTGGTTCAGGAGATGATTTAAGAGCTGCCCAGACATTTTTCTGCATGGGTAGATGGATAGCGGTGATCTTGCAAGCTATCCCAAGTAAGCTGTTGGTGCTATTCACTTAGTCTTTAGTTGGTTTGGCTAAATATCCAGGCAGAAGCTAAGTTCCTAGGACTTCAGACCTGTCTTAACTGCAGTCCTTCATTAGTATTAACAGCAGGTGCTTTTGAGTGTCTAGGTTGACATCCAGAGCTGTATCACTTTTTCCTACTATGTCTCTCACTGTCCTTAGAGCATGAGTGCAGACAACTTCAAACTGTTACTTCTACACCTGGCCACTCTCTCTCCCCTTTGCTCTCTGTCACTGCCCAGGGCTGAAATTCATATTGCCTAATCATAGAAATCTACTTTTGAACCATCAAGGACTATTCTATGCTCAGTGGCCGATGAGCACCACTGCTTGTTGTGATACATACTTCAGATGTGCCCATTTCTCTGCATGGGCTATAAAGGCATCTAAACAGCTAACCCAGGTGTAGATGTCTGCTGACATGAATCCTACTGTTGTTTCTGTGGATTCTATCTTGGCTTCTTAAAACAGATATAAGGGCTCAATCTGTGTTTTGTTTGCAAATACAGCTGGGTTGTATTTGAGAAGTGCTAGATGCCTGTTAGGTTCTGTGGTAAAGCTGTAGTCACATGCATAGAGATACGTATCTGCAGAATCTCAGTTATCTTATTTGTCTTTTATTTATTTTCCTGGTAGACCATTATTGATGTGGTCTTGCAGAGCCTGATCGCAAAGTCTCTTGAAGTTACTGAAAAGGTTTCCTTGATCCTGATTTTTCAATGGCTTTTGCATGGGCACTTGATTAATCAAACTGTTGCTTATTTGTTTAATTAATTAAACCCAGTGGTGTTTGAAGGCTCAAAAAGCAATGGAGTAAACAGTCTATAATTGACTGAAATGGGAATTCCATTTGAAGAACTGCTGGAGATTCAAGTTCACCATGTAATCTTAAAATGCAGAACACTTTTGTTGTTTATGTATGCAGCTCCTGTTCATTATGCTGAAATTGAGCTGAAAATTGTTTTCTTTTGCTGCCATTAATTTTAATTTTTAAATTCAAAACAAATTAAGTTGCTAACTTCAACAGCTATAGAGATGACTTCCTAAATACGAGATAAACTCAATCTCCAGCTATGCCTAACAAGCCTCATTTTACTGGGTTCTTTCCAAATACCTGCAGTGAAAGCCAATGTATTTGAAAAAGAATTTGTCATGATTGCTCCAACTAGTATAAAATGCCTGTTGACAGCAGTAGGCAAATAACCCTAAAGCTTACTGTTGAAATTTTACATGCCAGCTTTACCTCATTCATTGCTAATCACTTCACCAGCAGCATTCCGTTCACCTAGTAGGGTTGGATAACACAGAAGTTACAGATGGAGAGAGCTAATTACCTCATCTGGCATGTTAATTTTTGTTTTTCTTCTTCCTTTTTCCTGCCAATACAGAATGTTTCCTATGGTGTTTCCTATCAGCTTTCCATTACCTCAGTTATGAGATGGTGGCCAGTTGCCTTGAGAGTTTTCCATGTTTCAGCTTTTTCCTTATTTTGATTCGTATCTAGCATTCATAGATATGAGCGATGCCCGAAGTGATGCAGAGGAAAAATAGACGGTGAGATGAGTGAACAGATGTGCCTGGAGTTCCACTGTTGTGTTTCTTACCTCTGTGACCCTGACTCTTAATCAAAATTGTATTTTTTATGATTTTCTGTAACAGACACTTATTTTAAACTTAACGAATACTGATATAAGATGCAAATATCTTTTTTTCTTTTATTTTTTTTCCTTCCTGATGGGGGTAACAAATCAGAAACAATTTTTTTTTCTGATGTAGGCAACATTATTATTTAAACTGTTCTTTATGTGATGTAAAAGAAGTAAAGAGATGCCATATTACTGATAACTGACAGTTTAAAGCTCATTGCCACAGGGATTTAGTTCAGTCTCTCAATACACACAGAGCTATAAATACAAGCAATTACCACATTGTATTTGTATATCTGGTATACTGTATATGACTTCTGTGAAGCAATATAGTTTCTTCATTGTAAAGAAAACATCCAGGTAAATACCGTCTTGTTCAGTAAGTTTGCTTCTGTTGCATATTCTGATTCTAATCTGCTCACTTTCTTACAAAATTAAATGTCCAGACTTTTAAAATTTTGTTTGATCTCTTACTTCATTAGTGGAGGAAAGAGTGTAAAAAGGAGGAAATCGACTTTTTTACTCTTCTTGGTCTTAATCAACAGGTTTTTCAATCAACAGAACTGTGAGCTGCTTCTGATTTTTATTAGCGATGATTCATTAGCCTAAAAAGAAACCCAGAGGCTACGTTAAACATTCTGATGTTGCCACAAGGGAAAGAAAAAGGTTACAGTAATAAATGGAGCATATTTGCTCTAGAATCATTTTGAGAATAAATGCAGGGCCTCGTGAGACTCTTCCATACACAGTCATGCTGAGATTATGCTTTCATAAAATACATACACCAGTCCTGAAAATAATACAAATATTCTTATATCTTTTGGTGTTTAAATAGAACTCTCAAAGAAGGCAAATGGTTTGGCTTTGGTCAGTCAAATTTACACTTTAACTTTCATATCCACACTTAGTCTTTGCTTTTCTGTGTTTGACTGTCCATGAATGCTTACTAGGTGCCTAAACATAAACTTTAATAGTACCAATTTCAATAGTTTGGTTTTGGTGCTCATGTTGCTTTTAAAAGGTATCTTGTTCTTCTCAGCCTTGCTGTCATTAAATGAAGTATATTTCCCAAAGTGTTCCATGTTTACGTGGAAAATAAATAACAACAGAACTCAATTGACCATCTGAGGGTTGGAGAAAAGCTTAGACTCCTGCATATGCCACAAAGGTGGACATCCTGGAAGAGTGCGTTAAAGGTAAGAAACACCTGTACTCTTCCAGGGGTAAAGGTGAAGATGAGTAGCTCAGCAATGTAAATTCCTCACCTGTGTCCATGTATGTCAGGATCACACATTCATCAGCTCATTCTTCAAGACTCTGCTAGTTAATGAGCTTTTGGCTTAGTAGCCTCTTTGTGGTAGAAATACCACTGTTTGGTATCAACTGCTCTGGATGAATACTACTGCTATGAAATAATAAAATAAATCATAAAATAAATAATAACATTTTGAAATAAGAAAGAATTCCCTCTGTTTTATATGTGTCTGTTTTTATAATCTTTGTTGTAAGAGAGAATTTAGATGCAGCTGAAGGATTTGCCTTGACAACTAGAGTGTGGAAAAGCTAAATCCTGGCAAAATGGTGAAGTAAGATTCTTTTCAGATGACCCAGAGTAAGAGAGTTGTATCTATTAACTGCTTATGTGAGTTTTTAGTGAGAAGGCAAAAGTTTTTTCTGAGGCTTTATCATAGTGCTTGTATGACAAATTGTACCAGCTTAAGTATATTGGTTTAGAAACTGGTGGAGCATAACTGCTGTCATACATGGACACACTCTTACCTTGGTTTAACAGTGCCTCACTGTTTTCTTTTAAATTAATTATCACTTCTGTTGTTTGAGCTGTTTTTCATATATAGCTATCTGCACAGTTTTATCCTTTACTCTTTAGCAAAAGAAGTTGCAACATCTTTCAATAAATTACTTGAACAGCCCTGTGCGGGTTGAGATTCTGGCAGTGCATAAGTCTCCAAAGTCAATGAATTTTAACTGTAACAGCAGTCTCAACCATATAAGACTCTCTGATAGTCTCTGAAAATTTCAGAGAAGCTGGAAAGCAAGCAATATAGCTGTACTATGTGCAGCATAAATAGTGTTATGATAGCGTTCAGTTGTTTGAATGAGTACTCAATAGAGTCTCGGAGGCTTTAAAGGAAGAGCTCTTGGAGCATGTGGTCAACTGCAGGTAGGTCTGTCATGCTTATCTCCATGGGATGTTTCTTAATACGCTTTGTTATAGTGCCTTGAATTGGTAGGATGACTGTAGAGGACGTAAGCCTAATTGGGAGGAGGAAGAAAGTCTCTGAACAGTTTCATCTATGACAGTGTCTGTCAGAAAACATGAAAGACTATTCCTGTGGTACTTAATTAAGCCTTGAGTCTTTGTAACAAAAACAGCAAACAATTAATTAATGATTAAAATTAACTGCATGTCCTTTGTGTAGTTATTTATATACATAATTAATGCTGTAGCGTTTTAAGGTGTTAGCTGTCCTTTACAGAGTCAGGTAATAAATGGTGGCTTCAGAGGGTGTTACTTAAAATTCAAATTAACATTTACTCCAAAAAACTCTTAGGGCTAAGAGGATAACTGGAAGCAAGAGTGAGGCCTCCCTCCATTTTTATATGTCTGTGAAGAGATGTTGGTCTTGTATAGGGACTACATTATTGTACATATCTGCTTTAGCTAGCTGAACACGCTATTTCTGTTTCTAGTACATGGATGCTTTATACTGCTTGTTTTCCCAAGCTACCAAGAGGACCGATTAAACAGCCATGTCGAACCACGCATATATGTAAGATATGCATGCTCAATTTGAGTTATCCCAATTTTCCACAGCTAAGGGTCTGTGTCCTGGTTTTTAAAGGTATTGTGCTTCACACTGCAAGACCTAACTGACCTCAGAGCACAAGTCTTATTTTATAAAGGCACTTGGTTACTTTGGGTTCTTCCTTTGACTTTCAGTGAGGTACAGGCTCCCAGGAGGCTCCCAGGACTGTTGAAATCAGGCCAAAGTCCTGAGTCCAAAAAGAGCTAGGTGTTGTCTTTTGTAGTTGTTAAAACTTTTGGATCTATTAAAGCTTGGTTCAGTTAAGCCCGACAGCCTAAACAAAGCAATGTGCACATCTGTAAAAAACTTGGGCCTTAGCTTTACCTTTTCACACGATGGACAAAATGGAAGGCTGGAATTCAGAAAACAGGAGCACAATGCATGCACTGATCTGCTTACTGAAGTTTTGCTGTGTCAGTGATGGATTTAGGAATGATGACCATTTTCTTTTATGTCTAGGCTCTTCATCTGCATTCCAGTTTTGTCTGAAAAATGTTATTTCAAGGTTCACTCAAAATGCACTTTCAGTTTAACTGTGATATCTTGTATGCTTAACTACTTTTAAAAATCCTTAAAGCTTTTTTTTACTTTATAAAGGAATATGCTTTTATGATTCTGCAAATACAGAGTTTCAGCTACCAGCATTGTTTGGAAATATGAAGATATAAAGGAAAGCTGTGATTCAGTGGCTATGAAGTGCTTGAATGGAATATGTGAATTAAGGAAAGCAGCAATTCAGTGGCTATGAAGTGCATGAAATATGTGAATTAAGGCCACAGGGAAAAATTACTGTAGAAGTATGCTTTGGTAGAAGTTGGGATTTTTTAATTATTTTATTTCTTCCTGTACTTGTGACCGTAGTCTGCCTACATTTGGGATAACAAGGAGTGTCGTGGTTTAACCCCAGGCAGCAACTAAACACCACGCAGCCGCTCACTCACTCACCCCACACCCAGTGGGATGGGTGAGAAAATCGGGAAAAGAAGTAAAACTCATGGGTTGAGATAAGAATGGTTTAATAGAACAGAAAAGAAGAAACTAATAATGATAACACTAACAAAATGACAACAGTAATAATACAAGGATTGGAATGTACAAATGATGCACAGTGCAATTGCTCACCACCCACAAATTGACACCCAGTTAGTCCCCCAGCGGTGATCTCCCCACCCCCACTCCCCCAGTTTATATACTGGACGTGGCGTCACATGGTATGGAATACCCCTTTGGCCACTTTGGGTCAGCTGCCCTGGCTCTGTCCTGTGCCAACTTCTTGAGCCCCTCCAGCTTTCTGGCTGGCTGGGCATGAGAAGCTGAAAAATCCTTGACTTTAGTCTAAACACTACTTAGCAACAACTGGAAACATCAGTGTGTTATCAACATTCTTCTCATACTGAACTCAAAACATAGCACTGTACCAGCTACTAGGAGGACAGTTAACTCTGGAGGACAGTTAACTCTATCCCAGCTGAAACCAGGACAAGGAGTTAAATATATATAATTCAGTAAAGAGGTGATAATTAATTTCATAAAAATTGATTTGTAAGTATATAGGTACTATAATAAAAAGGCCAGAATAACATGGTAACCTGGGAGTTTCTATTCTGGATTAGAACTATGTCTCTTCTCATCCATTCTCCTCTCTTTATGTGGGAGACTTTAGCAACAGAGAAGAAAAACTCATCTTTTTGTAGAAAAAAATCTTGCAGAACTTAATATATTTCCTTTATAATATGGCATATGCTCAAAACTTTTTTGCTCAAAATCACAAAGATGATAACAGCACAAAAGGCCAAACTGATCCCTCATATAACTTTCTGCACCCTGATTGTATTCTTAAGCATTAGGGAAAACTTGGGTGGTTTGATTATCTGATATACTGCAAAATGTGGAGAAATTGTATCCTATCCTTCTGCGCCCTCATGCCCATCCCCCCCCAACCCCTCCATCAGAATTGTTGTTCCTATGTACCTGAAGCCAGCACAGTCCAAAACATGTTGTTGGGATGGTTTGTGGTCTTGAGCTGTGACCCTGGACCACACAGGGTCTGTTGTAGGCAGAATAATTCTGATGGTGTTTATTTGCTTATGTGTCAGTAAGTTTAATCTTTACCCACATGTTACATAATTATTTTAAAATCTTATATGATACTATTCATTTCAGCTGCAATTAGCAACCTGGTAACAAGGTAACTATGTCTATATAGGCTCTACATTTTTAACTGAATGTTTATCAGTATCCCTAAAAAGCCATGCCAATGAAAACAAAATCCAAAAAGAGTATTGCATTTAGAGCAACTATGGGTTTAGTCATATCACTATAAAATCAACACAACAAGTTACTGAGAAGTTGAATGATAATTCCTCTCTATCCAGTACCTAATTAATAAAGGTTAATCAGATTCTTAAAGAGCAAATTCTTCTACAAAGTGTACCTTTGCCACCGTTCTCATTATGTATCAGGGTCACGGCCCTGCTTATGCCTTTGCTAGACCCTGAAGACGTTTAAAAGATTAGAAAAAGAATTAAAATTTAAGGTATGATCATGGTTTTTTTTTTTTTTTTTTTTAGTGAGTCAAAATGCTTTTTGATATTAGCAGTAACTTTGCTGATTAGCTATGGGCCCTGAGAGCTAGTTTCCGAATTAAGTGAATATTGCATGAATTTCAAAGGTGCAAAGAAAATAAACAGCTAAACCTTTTTTTTGTGCTTTTACAAACTTTTTTTCATGTTCACATAGAGAAGTAGTCCACAGCACTCCACAGAAATGAACATTTATTTGCCTATTTTTATTCAGCACACAAGATGCAGTGCATGCATGTTCTGTGTGCTTTTTTCCTCACTAATATTAGTAAGATTTTGCACTTGATTTGGCCTGGACCTGGAGCTTTCTGAAATAACTGCCTGCTTGAATGTGCACCGTAACACGCAGTGTAAGCCACTTAAGTGGATTGCTTACTTCTTCATCACTGATTATGAGGTTCTTAAAAATTCAAAGTTAGTGCTGTGTTAATGTAAATTTTATTATGTAAAATTTTTAAAATTGACTACTGTTGTTGAATATTCCTATCCTAATAGCATTACTAATTTATGTACATGACAAAGCATTCCTGCAAATTATATGCAAGAGTAATTTTTATTATATTGGACTTTAGCATTCTCACATTGCAATAATAGTAACTAAACTGTGAAAATACCTCTCAAGGGAATGCAGCTCCATAGTCAAAACTGTGAAATACTTGTGAAACTGTGAAATATGAACTACTCATATTTGACCTGCAAATAGAGCTTGCAATGTACGAAGTAGTACTTTTATTTTCTCTGTAGAAATATTTCTAAGATATTTTATCCAAATTGATTTCAGCCCTTGCCTTTGTTGTTTGTTCAGTGAAAAATCAGAAAATTTGTTTTAAACAGGCAGTTACATTTTCCTAAAAATCGAAAGCAGAGATACTCTGTAACTGGGAGGGGAACAGTCTTCTATTTAGTAGGTAGAGAACTGGCAGGAATTGAATGCCTCCTGCTTTCATACACAGAAATACGGGATAAAAGGAAACAAGTGGCCTAAGCTTCCCATCAGGACTGGTGTTTTGCAGCTTGCCAGTTCATTTACCTGTAAAGCTGATGGCACATGGGAGGGAGGGAGCGAGCCACCTGAGTATGCAACAAATTATTTTCTTTTTGTTGTTAAGTATTCTAAGCAATGTACATGATACGCATTAGATGAGCCTTTTTCCAAACAAGCTTAACAGCAGCGATGTTTCTCATGTGCCTCTTTCTTCTTACCCCTTTAACATTAAGGAGAGGTTAACTGGGCTGTTAAGTTTTCTGTTCAGCATGTTTGTTATGCTTAGATGTGTGGTAACGTCTGTGGTATGCTATTAACAGAAGTGCCCAGTGTTAGCCTTCAAATGACAATATACATGCATGAATGTAGACGGTATATACAATTTCAGGAAATTCTTGCTTTAAAAAAGCTTTCCTATTCAATTTTTTAGGTAGAACTTATAAAAACTTACAGAAGTTTACACTATGGCATAGCTATTTTTAAGTATTGTTAAAATCAATATTATTAAATGCTTAAACATCTTTCATATACTTTTGTAGCAGCTCTGTAAATTTTTGTTTCAAGTTCATCATTAACAATGAAAAGGTAGTGTTGATAAGCTTAAAATTCTGTATATTGTTGTTTCTGTACTCTATCATCATGGAGACCTTAGAGGGCAGGGCTCTGCTGGCAGGGATCACAACAAAGTATGGCCAACTTCAAACACTCAAAAAATAATTTAGTTGATAGTGCTGAGATTTTTAAAACGCAGAAGAATTTGTATTTTTTCTTTGCCTTCCAGTTTCAGTGATATACTGAAGTTGTATTTTCAGCCTTGGTTCACAATCTCAGGTAAGCCTATAAAAACAAGGAAAAGCTAGACTGAGCTTTCACTCGAAATGGATGTAATAAAGCAGTTTAGCACTTGTATTTCCTCCAAAGGTGCCTTGGGAAGCACCGTTGACTTAAAGTAAGAGTTGACCCCTTATTTGCCTTTGCTCAACTGGGCAGAGAAACTTCTTGTAGCCCTTGTCACCATGGCTCTGGCAGCTGGCTCGTAGGGCTGGGGCTACCTGGCCTTGCCTGCTGGCAGGACCATGCCCACCTCTGCCTTACCTACTGTCAGGAGCAGGCAACGACTGCTTTGGAGCCTTCTTCCCTCCCAGAGCCCCAGCAGTGCACATCAAGCTGAGCATTGCTGCAGCATGTGGTGGGGCCTACAGTCCCTTTCAATCCTCATTGTTTTCTGGGATTTCTGCTGGGATAAGTCTGGAGCAGGCTTTATGCCAGGAATATATCTGGTAGTGTTGAAATCCTGGATGTAGACTTTTTTTGTTTGTTTGTTTGGTTGGTTTTTTGTTGGTTTTTTTTGTTTGTTTGTTTTTGTTGTTTTTGGGGGTTTTTTTGTGGGTTTTGGGGTTTTTTTTTGGTGTTTTTTTTTTATTGTGAGTCTAAACTAACACTTGTGAATCTCTGTGCGAGTACTTAATAAATGCACTATTTTTAAAAAAAGAAAAAACATTCAGTTTCTGACAGTAAATGTGATACTTTTTGGTATTCAACACTTGGGGAAACAAAAACAATTATTTTCATGCCTTATAGTCACTAGAAAATTTGGCAGGATGTCAAGAGGTTTTTCTGCCTTTCCTTTCAGTGGCTCTAGAAAGCAAAGCACCATTCCTCTTGAGATTTCAAAGCAAGAAGCTGGAGACTGGAAGGTAGTACTAACCCAGTAGTTTCTTGAATCTTGGTTAGTTGAGACATTTACTGCGGACCCTATCAAAGGAACCCTCTCTTGGTTGACGAGCTCTCTTTTAAATCAGTTCATAATTTTGTGCTGTTTTATTTTTATTTGTTTGGAAGACATTGTGTAAATATCAACGTCTGTTACACAAAAATTCATGCAAGATGGCTGCGTTTTGCCATCTTTCAAGGACGTGTCACTGGAGATGTACCTGTGTGACTGTGCAAGTGCACTCCAAACGTTTGTGACCGCATTGTTTTTAGTAGTCGTGTCTTGGCCCACAAACATGTCTTGAGATGTTTCATTGTCCTATGAGAAACTATAAAACCCCAAATGGTTGTTACTTCCCTTGTTTTCCATGTGTCAGCAAGGCAGAACCTGGAGATTGCCTAATATATTGCTGTGTGCTGAACTTCAAACAGGTTTTGATTAGTGTATTTAGAAATATTTCTTCATTCTCTTTATATTCATGATGTTAGATATTCCATAACCAAGGAAGAGACAACAGAGCTAATGCATGTGGTAATTGACTGTACAGCCCTCTGTACATCAGCAGAAGGACCTCATCACTGCTACCTCCACAGCAGGCTGCACATCTTCATGTCATAGTCTTTAACTGAGGTGTGGGAAACTCCTACTGAGAACAGCTACTGGGCGCATTAGCTGTATCCTGGACTTTACATAAGGTTTTATTTTTCATACGCTTTGTATACACCTTTTCAATGCATTTCCTTATTATTTAGAGGCATAACTGGATGGTTTTAATGTTAAGCTGTTTCTGCACAAAGACTGCTGAAGTGGAGACCATGTATTATCTCACAGTTTCTGGTTTACTAACATTTCTCTTGCTCTCAACATGTTCTTGCAACTAGAAGACAAGCTACCTCCTCTGGCTCCTTCAGGACTATGCCAACATCAGAAAATCACAGAGAGTAACATAAGCATGGCCCCCGGAACTGGTTAAAACTTCCTGTCCCTTAGGTTTTAGCTGCTAAGTCAGACACCAAGCTGAGGGCTGTTATTTCTGACTGATACAGCCAGAAATCCTGTCTTCCACTGTCCTGAAAAGACACCACTTGTTGGCTGCTTTTTTAATAAATACAATAGTTAAAATAGTTATCTAAGGAAGGAAAGTTTCAGGTACCCCACAGTAAATTTATATCTTGGAGATCTTCATGGTCAACCTTGATCCCATAATCATCTTGACTCTCAAACTTAGTTTTCAGTCTTTAGCTACTTGTTACATCTTTGAATTTCAAGGGACTGAGGAGGAGTGTTGGTCCTTCTGTCATTCTTAATCTTCCTTGGGAAGCACCAGGGGGCTATGTATATCCTATCTGAAGCTGCAGTGAACCATACCTTACTGTGCCATCTTTGCTTCCTACTCTATTGGAAGGAATCATGGTTCTGTAAAGTAAGTAATCATTCCTTTCTTTCATGTTTGTGGTCTGACATCATTAATACTGACAGTACAGCTCTGGGAATCATTTGCTAGCTAGATTGAATAGTCTCTCTGCTGTCTTGGCATTGACAGGTTGCAAAATGTTTAATGTGTTACTTCATATTAAAAACAGATTTCAGCAACAAACCCATTAGTAGATCTAAAAATAAAAATAGATGCTCAGAATTCAGAAGTAGTATCACTATCAAATTTTAATGTATTGCTCTTTCATAGCATTTTTCATTTGTGGGTAGCAGTTCTGTATGAAATCATTACTATCCACATTGCTTGTACAGTTGTACAGAGGCAGACAGGGAATGGTAGTCAAATGAAACCTTGGTCAAGTGTTTAATCCCAGGGGACTGCAGCTATCTCATAACAGTATTTTATGCTTTTATGTTGTTACACTAGACAGTACCTCTGAAACCAAAGATAATAAAGAGAAACTGAACATATGAAAGAAAACTAAAAGCATACAGTGAGAAATCTTTGTTGAGTAGAAAATGCATTGCCTGCTTTCTAAATCTAAATGGGTGCTGATGGCCTAAGCACAGTAACTTTAGCACATTTTATGCATGGCATCTTACATCCAAGTGGTCTTGTTTTATATATATTTATTGCAGAGCTATAAAACTATATTTTGACTGAAACAGGAGTTACTCTTTCAAATGCAATAATGTTATTTTAGATAGCTGATTTTCCAGCTTTTTTATGCTGTTGAGTGTATGAAGCGTCTAGCTGGTTCAAATGCCACTGAGGAATTAATCATATAGGACAATTAGGAGAGGTGTTTTTAAGGAGGATGATGTGCTAAGTAGGTTTCCTTCAATTTTTGGATCTTTATGTTTTGAATATTATCTTAACTGTAGATTAAATTAAGTACATAACATTCATATTTAAGTTTTTATCCGAAGTGAAGTTTTATTTTGATTAATACATATGATATTTAAAATATTGGGTAACTTCCAAATAATTCTTGTTTTTAAATTGGAGGGCTTTCAACAAATGTCAAGTGTTAATCTTGGGCCTGCTCTTAAATTCCAATCAGCTAAGAGCATAATTGTTCACTAGAGAGTGAAGTAAATCACCTTATACACAGCGGCTTAAAGGACTAGTTGGAAGGAGGTTCCAGAATCGGTGGTCATGCACTCCAAAATACAAGTAAATGCTCTGCGTACCAAAGATCACATTAGTCACCCTCCCTTCGAAGAGACAAGGATAACCTTTGCACCCTAGTGTCTAGAGTATTCTTGAAGTTAGGTGGGACTCCTTCCAGTGAGCGCTAGGATTTTAAATGAGGTTGTGGAGGTGACGGCTGTTGACATTTGAATGAGAATGGAGCAGTGCCATTATGTGCACTACATTTTAGAAACTTGGGAGCTAATTTATCCAGCTTCGCTATGTAGGTTACAGTTTTTCTAGAGCCTGGATTTTTGTGTGCATCTGGTGTTTTTGTGTGCCATCCTTTAGGAGCAAGCTACATAAATATGTAGTAAAGGGGAGTATTGTCCCTTGGAAACAAGCCGTGGACACTGATGGACATAGCTGATTTTATATAAGGCCAGATTTCCTCATATTCAGTTGAAGGTAAAAGATGTCTCCAGAATCACTGTGGATTAGAAAAAAGTGGTTCATCTTCATTTTTAGGTACCTCTAGAAATCTGGTACATTCACACTCCGCTAACTTTCAAAAGGATCTGTTGTACTTGACTGGTTCCTTGGATGCCTCTGGCATGACATCTGAAGTAAAGATCGAAGATTTCCCAAGGGAAGAAGGAACGTGGGGCTGTGAATGTGTTCTCACTATTTAAATAGTCATTAGGCCAGATTTTGCTGGATTCACAGATGCACAACCAGTCTTCCATATTCATGAACACTCTTCATCTTCTTTGACAAATGGTGCAATTTGAGAATTGAGCTTTCCTCTTTTTGCTTCTATTTAACCAGTTCACCTTGGGTTCAGAAATCCTGAGGTTGATGAATCTACAGAAAGCTCCAGGTGAATTTGGCCATTTACTCTTTATCTTCAGCTGGAGTGTTATCCTGTGAAAATCAGTAAGGTGTGTTTTACTCCTATTTCCTCTGCATGTTCTGCTGTTTTAGAACATAATTACTTTTTCCCTGGAACAGGTTTTCAAGTTATCTTTCTGCCAGCACCTACAGAATTTCCCTGTATCCTCTTCTGTATTCATAAAATTTATTGCCTAGATTATCACCTGGTGGAGTGCAGGAGAAAGAGCATGTAGTTCTTTGCTCTTAGGGGAGATGAGGCTCAAAAAGATTCAGTGCAGGTTCCAAATCATGCTTTAAATAAAACATCATCCTTCCCCTCCAAAAAACATTTACAGTATTTCATCAAGGAAAAACAACAGCTTTAATAACTGTGCCATCACTCGGCATTTGCAATTCTCTTACTAATATTACCAGTGTGCAGTCTTGCATTACGTTCAAAAGGTGCAGTAAATCTACCTGACCACTAAATGGCACTCTTCCCTTTTTAGAGCCAAAACCAGAGGGAAGGTGCTCAAATCGAGGTAGAGAGGTAATATGCAAGTATATTTTCTTGTTATCTAGTCTCCAAATCGTTGGTTGCCAATAGAAGAAAAGTGACTTATTAATTCTTTGCTTTGCAGTTGTTATGACTGGTAGAATCTGAACAGACCCTGATGAATTTGTAATGGTTTGGGTTTATATGTTGTATTGCTTCGTATATTTGTATCACTGCGTTCTGTGAAGAACTTCACGTGTAACACGAAACAAGCAGAGAAGCAACTGAATTTCTTTGCAAGTTAGGTTTTTATTTTAATCATTGTCGTGGTTTAACTGCGGCTGGTAACTAAGCACCACACAGCCACTCACTTTCCCCCCTTCCCCCCACCCCCCGCTCCGTGGGATGGGGGACAGGATTGAAAGAAAGTAAAACTCGTGGGTTGAGATAAGAACAGTTTAAATAGAACAGAAAGGAAGAAACTAATAATGATAATAACATTAATAAAATGACAATGATAATAAAAGGTTTGGAATATACAAACCAAGTGATGCACAGTGCAATTGCTCACCACTTGCTGACCGATGATGCCCAGTTAGTTCCTGAGCAGTGATCCCTCCCTGCTCAACTCCCCCCAGTTTATATAGTGGGTATGACATCACATGGTATGAAATACCCCCTTGGCCAGTTTAAGTCAGGTGTTCTGGCTATGTCCCCTCCCAACTTCTTGTGCCCCTCCAGCCTTCTTGCTGGCTGCGCATCAGGGGCTGAAAACCCCTTGACTATAGTCTAAACACTACTTAGCAACAACTGAAAATATCAGTGTGTTATCAACATTCTTCTCATAGTGAACCTAAAACATAGCACTATACCAGCTACTAGGAAGACAATTAACTCTATCCCAGCCTAAACCAGGACAATCATGTTAGGAATTTGAATTACTCCTCATTGGTCAGTTTTCTGATGTTTAACGAGCTTAGAGCATATCTAATACAGGCCTGGCTGGAGACCACTGAGCTCTGGCTATTCTGCTTCCAGTACTGGTCTGTCTGCATGGTACTTCATTGTCCTATGGTAGCTTGCTCTGAAGTTTTTTCAGGCATATTTATGTATGGATGCCAAGCACGTGGACAGTTAACAGACATCTGCATGTTTTGCAGCATTATGACCTATGCAGAGGAAAATATTTTTGGAAGAAATTAAACCCGTGTAGTTTTATATCTCATTTTCCTATACATGATTCTTCTTTTACTCCATTGAGCTTTGTGGGGCTGCAGTGTAAATGTCAGTATTGGATTTGAAAATTACAGGAAAAGGAAAATGATTTAGATAACTTTCTTAAGGAAAACAGCCTCCAAAATACCTCTATACATGCTAATGTTATTTTGCTTGCCATGACTGCTCGTATAATTAAAAACACTGGTTTACAGGTCAGGATAACTGAAGCATCTGTGTTGCACCCTTGTAGTGTGACCTTGAACAACCAACTTTTGTGACTTTCACAGTTAGATAGGGGCCTCAATTCATCAAGACTAGTCTCCTAAATAGCAAAGTGATTATACTTTGCATAGTTATGCTTGCAATGAACCTTAAAATACGTAGTTGACTAACACACATCTTTCAGAAAGGTGTTGGTCTTAATTTTAAACATGTCTAAAGACAGACAACCACCAGTTTTAAGTTTGGGATTTTTTTTATTCCCAATAACTTGACTGCTTTTAAAGCTACAGTTTTACTTCTATTATACCTTTCTCTGCTTATTCAGGGAGGTCTGGGATTTCTCCTATACAGGATCACATACAGCATAATGAACACACCCTTCAGTCATCTTTTTGAGAAGGTGAGATGGTAACTGAGTTGAGCCTGCCTTCAGTGACTCCAGTCACCAATTTCATATTTGTACAGCCAAGGTTTGTGTTGGGCATTTTTGCAGAGGCAGCACACTGAGTTCCTGGTTTGCTGTGAACCAAAACTCTACTTCAGAGGTGTAGTGATAGTTTGCATTCTTTGTTTCTAGGGTTATAATCCTGCACTGGGCTCCATTCAAGCACTGTTTGTTAGAATCATCCAGTTTAATGGCTCTTCAAGACCGCTTAGCTTGCTTGACCTACCTGTCATTTTGACCCTGACCCTTTTTGCAAAGCATGATCTATCCTGTTTCAATTTTTCTTTAAAGTAAAATACATTGCCCTCGAACTTGGTTGGATTTCAAACCTTAGTGATTTTTTTAGAATATTTGAGACTTTTAGAGGAAGTGTGAAAAGGTGTCAGCGTAGTGATCAGTTGTTTTATTACGTTTCAGACAGATGCATGTATTTTACTTGGCATATGCTTTATCTGCAGTATAGATGTTTGGCTAGCAATCTGCACTTCTGAAAATCAATTGGAAAAATTATGCTGTTATTTTGTCCATTAATTGGAAGAACTCAGCAGATCACTTATGAACCTGGCATAGCAGTGACCTCTACTCTTAGAAGTTTTGCATCAGGACTGTAGTATTAAACTTCTGGAAGAACCACAGCATGTACCTGTGCCGTGTGTCAGATCAGATGATCACAATAGTTTCATTTGGCCTTGAAATCTAGTAAATTATATGGAACAAACACAAAGCATAGCAAAATCTGGAAACTATGTAAATGAGCAGAATTTTAAAAGTGCAGGCACGACAAATGGACAGACAGTCATATTCTGTTTCCACATTTTCTTCGTGGCACAGAAGACTTCACACCTTTCTCTTTCTATGGCTGCTGCTGAACTTTCTTGTCACCTAGCTAACTTGTGAACATCATTTCCCTGGTATTGCACAAAAAGCTGTGTGAGCAGCCTAGGAAATTCTTATTCTGGTTGTCTTCTGGAGTCCATCTTTTGCTTGCGGTCACAACATGCCAGTGAAGAGCCTTCACTTTCCAATCCTGCGAACATACAAGTGCTTTTCCATCACACACAGGTTTAGCTGGTGCCTAGGTATAGATGCCCACAGAAGGAAGGTGTGGTGTATTCTGTCTCATCCCAGGATTTAATCTGCTGTTCCTTAAAGCCTCTCGTTTTCCCTCTTCGTTCAGAGGTATATCAATAGATGATCATAATGCTGCTGGCCTGTCCCTTTGCTGATGGAGTATCCAGTGGTTAGACTGTGGGTGATGCTCTACCTGCTTTCCTCATTTCTCCACTGCTTTGCAGTTACACTGGAGCAGTCAGCTGGAGTAGTAGCCAGCTGTTTGCTTATGTATGCTGGTACACAAGATTGTTAAGTGACTGCAGAGACATTTGAGTTGAATTTGCTTTCCTGTAGGATCCTGTATGAGCGTGAGGGCCGGGCTGCAACTTAGCCCAGGAAAGGTCTGCAACCACTCCCGACACAGTCTGAAGAATAAGGTGGAATTGACTTTCCCCAATATATGTTTATTTTTATTTTCCAAAGAGATTGATTTTATTTGGTATTTGGTGTTGTTAGATTTATTAAATAGTACCAGAAAACTGATTTTATACAATTTAGACAATTTTAGCCCTAAGAAAAACAAAACAAAACCTCAATACTGGTTAAGCACATAGTGATCTTGAAGTTTCTCAAGGGAAATGTGCAAATATTGGAGTTATTAACTAAGCAAGGTTCCAGAGTTGGGGCAGTTTTAATCACTAAACAGAACCAATGACAGCAAAATTCCCTCAAGAGTTTAAAAAAAAAAGAAAAAAAAAAAGGAAACCACTTACCTTAGAGAGGGCAAAGGTGTGGAATATATTGTTTGCATTTTATAATAAATATGAAAGATGTGTTCCTCCAGAAAAGACAGGGAGGACATTTTTGTTATGGATCCTCTAATCGTTTCAATGTCTGGTGTAAATTTCCAATTCATGGTATATGAGTGACTTCTGTGAAAGAAGGAATGAGTCAGGAATAGCTATGACAGATGTGCTGCTGTAGGGACTGCTCACTGGGTTGCTTGTCACTGAGGTTGACAAAGGCTGTCATTCTGTGACTGAGAAGACATACAGCTCTACTGGCAGCTGTACTTCGTGCTCCTGCTAGCAGGTGCCAATACGGTTATAACAGAAAGCCAAATAGCCTCATACTCTTGCAAAACAAAAATACCTCACATAATTTTCCTGGTGAGCTTTTGTTGTTAGAGACTGCAAGGACAGCTGACGTTGTGATTTTATTTAATAATTTCTCTTGGGAAGCTATGCTTTTTGAGGTTTATCTGTGTATTAATTGTTTAAATTAATTTCTTGTGACTACAGCCATTCAATACAAACAACAATAAATTAATCTTGCTTGCCTGTCAGTCTTTATTTTGGCTAGGCCGAGAATAATACTTGAAGCCAAGAGACTATGCTCCTGAAAATACTTGCTATTGAGTTTTGACGGTTTTACTTGCAGTGAGTGACAGTCAAGGATATTGTTGCTGGAGTAGTCATTCCTTCAGGGGCTTGTATTGTGCCTACAGAAATGCCCTGCAGGTCTTTCTATATTCGTCCTTTTAAGATGCTAGTGTCACAGTCGCTCCTGTTTCTCTCCTTTTCTTGAAGGCATCACATAGCTTAAATAGAAACCCAAATGTGATCAAAAACAGAACTAAAACTATTATTCTTCCCTTGGCTGAAAAGGGAACTTGGAGGCATTCAGCTCTTGTGGCTGGCAAAATCCCTGTTAGGATTTCCTCCATGTCCTCTAGGAGGAGAGACAAGGATTTCTCAGTTTCTGGTACCTTACGGCTATTACCGGGGGGTGGCTTTATGCTTCCATCTGAAATTAGCAATTTCAGTAATACCTTTTGCATTCTTCCTGGAGAAGCAGAAGTTTTGGCTGTTCTGTTTTCTTCCATACCCGGGACTGTGGTGTTTTTCTTTCTTATTTCCCAGCCAGAGCTCCTGCAGGCAGCCTTGCACTTTGTGGCTCTGTTGGCGAGTCAGGAGTACCAAGGGGTCTGAGAGCTCAGGTTATGTACAGGCCAAGAACAGCAGATCTGCTACTGGCAGAGGAGGTCTGGGTGAGCCTCCTTTGCCCCAGGAACCCACCTGCGGCTGTTTTCTATGGTAAATTAATTTAACCAGTTATCTTCTAAGCCTCTTTGTGAATAAACCAATGCACTTATTTGGATCACATGGTGATTATTACTATGCATCCTGGATGGAATGACTAAGCTTCCACTTTTTATTCTAATGGATATTCATACCATTAAATTATGAAACTTCCTGCAATTTGACAGAATTAGAAATATTGTTGGGGCTCAGATCATTAGTCCTTCATCACAACCTTTCCCTCATTTATGCACATGGTTTTTATTCACATCCATTTCACAAGACAAGTCACAGGCTATGTTGCTAAAAATACAAGACTGTGACATCACCCTGACAAACAGTGTTGCCAAAAGCCAATGAAAGTTAGTTGTTATTTTAAAAGTCCTAATGTTAACACTAAAACAATGTTTTCTGATATTGAGAAGCAATACCTACCTACTGGATATAGAATATGCTTTTATATTTAAAGGTTGTTTTTTCACTTCCTGTGTAGGCTGCTTGGAACAATATTTGCTTTTAGTAGGTCACTGTGAATAAGAAAGTATTTTAGAAGCAGCCTCAAGCATAAATGGATATACTTAGAATGTTTTAGGTGTATAGTAGTTACAGCTGAAAAACTAACCTATTTAATTTTCTGTGAATGCAGTTATAGTTTGTCCTGGTGTTGCTACAGTGATCCATTATCGCAGGAACTACAACAAGGAGTGGTTGTTCGTGGAGCGGTTAGCAGGGTGGCCAGAGATATGGAACAGGTTTTATATAGGAACAAAAGCAGATTCTGCAGCCTGTAAAAGAGATGACTGGCAAAGCATCCAAAAGTCTGTAAAATCCTGAGTGGAAAGTGAAGGGGGAACTGTGCATTGTCTTTTCCAATACTAAAATTGGAGGAGTCAAATGAAACTAGCTGGAAGCAAGTTTAAAGTGGACTAATTCCTATTTCTTAACGTAACCTATAGTTCAGCTTTGGAATTCTACAGGGTGCTGTGGACGCTACAAGTTTGCACAAGAACATAACTGAACAAATTCATAAAATCCATGAGGGATTAGCAAATACAGACACAACCCCTCTGTTCAAACACGTCTGCAAGTTATTGTAAGCTGGGAGAGGCTACTTGAGAACACTGAACAGGGGTTAAGGTGCTACCCTGTCCTTCTCAAGAGAGACCAAACTACAGTCGTTTTGTCAATACGGCGTACTTAACAGAAAATGTGCAAGAAGTGGGCCACCAGTGTTACTGTTATCTAGGTCATTATTTTAGCAGTCCGTGTAGCATTCTTAGGTGATCAAGGTATATACCCTTCCATTCAGTATCAACAGTAACGGCACCATTCCATTAAGCATTACTATTAAAAGAAGCAGCATTCGCTGCTTCTTACAGTTTAATTTCTTACACGTAGAGTACAAGTCAGTAGGCCCAAATTTCACATGTGGCTATTACCATATTATCACTGTGGCTTGTGACAACAAACTAACTTGGGGTACAAAAGCAAGGGTGCAGATAATCACTACAGAACTGCTGGTGTGTTAGAAGAATTCCCTGGCTCCTGCTTAACGCCGCGTTATTTACCCTTCACCATTGGGTAGCAGTGTAGATAACACAAAGCAGATATGTGTGTGCAGCCTTCCTGAATACTACAAAAGAGCCAGGAAACGTAAGAACCTGATAGAAAGTAATTCATTTGCCCGTAATGGGCCTGTAATTGTTGCTATTGCAAAATTTCTGATTCTGACTACCCTGTGTTTAAGAATTGGGCCTGTGGTTTTATTGCAGAATTATTACAGCAAACCCTTTGGGGACTGTAAGCATATAGTCTCATTCTCTTAAGTATTCATTTGGCCAATATTGTGAAATGTAGCTTTCTAAGGGACAAGAGGCCCTAGAATAACTGTTGAACTAATAATAAAATGGAGATCCATTTAGTTTCCTTTTTTTCCTGAAAGATCACCATCAAATCTAGAATCAAGCACCAGGAAAATTAGACTTTTATTATGATTATTTTTTAATATTAGGCTTTTTTTTAAGTAGATGGGCAAAGTACCTTGACCTTTTGTGTTGCTTTAAAAAGACTGAAAGTCTCCTTGGGCTTTAGAGTTTTAATAACAAGGTATTAAGAGACTTTGTTGTGTTTCTGGGGCTGAGAAAGACGGCATGGAACTGAAATCATACACTTGGTTTTGCTGAAGTGTTTCATGCAAGTGGTGTTTGTGGTTGATGAAGGCAGGTCTGAACAGTGGTTCTTTTCTGAGCCCACTGAGTGGACCAAGAATATCAGAGGACATGTCTGTGTGATGAGGAAGGGATTAGCATGGTGATTAACCACAGTTCTTACTGGAGATATCAAAATTAATAGACTAGATTTCAAGATCCTCTCTTATAAACTATATCTAGTGTCAGCAGCTTTCCTGGGAAAATAGCTGGAGTTACATGTTTTAAATGCTCCTTTTTCTTTCCTCAGCTTTTCACTTGTCCTCAAAACTAGACTAATCACTAGAGAAATTTACAGTAGATCCTCCATTCCTTTTTGTTTGTTTGGCTTTTGGGTGTTTTTCTTTTTTAGCAAAATCTTTCTCACGTGTAACAGCTCTTTGTCCTGTCTGTCCCTTATCTGAAGAACCTGCATATGGGTTGCATGTCTTGTAGCTCTTCCTTGTCCTTTGTTCAGAGCACCTCAGAGGGTGGCTCATTTCCTGAGCCTTGTCATGGCAGGGGCATGTTTAGGAAACTGTGTGCCAAAATGTAAATGCCTGCACTGAAAATTGGTGCTCTGGAGTAATTAAAACATATCTTCTGGCCTAGAGTAGCAAAAGGAATGTGCGATTGGATACTTGGGATCCAAACCTTGCTCCCCCATGCTTCAGTCCCTTGTCTTCTACAATGGCAGTTGACAGATATTTCATGGGAAGGTATTTAGCACCTTCCATGCTCCTGGCTGGTAGCCTAGTTTTTTACCAAAGCAGAAGGTTTTTTGGTATAAAACAGCAGTTGTTTCCGGACTTGATCTGTCTCTTGAACGATGAGAGCTGATTATTTTAAATTTTACAGGCACAAGTGTAAATGCTTTGAATTGTCACAATAAGTGCCCAGCTTTTTTAAATCCAGAAATACTTCACTGTTTTTTGTCTCCTGTGTCATAAATCCGTTATGCTTCATTGCACACTGCATGTGAACATTTCCCTTCTGTTTTCTTTAAGCAGGTAGTACTTGCTGCTAATTTCATCTATCTCTTGCATCTTGTGTCAAGGGAGACTTTTTTTTTTTTGATAGTGAGTGGTGATAACCAGATTTTATCTGTCCTCTATTTAAAAAAAAGAAGGGAAAAAAATGTGTACAATTAACAGTGTTTGAAATAGATGCTGTAAATGACACCCCTAGAGCTTAAAAGTCTTTTTATTCTCCGGAGAGATACATTCTATTCAGTAGCTGTTGAAGGCTTTCTACTGTCCTACTATTTAGGGAATTAAAAATTTTTCACTGGTTGGTTCAAAATAGAAGACAACTGTTTAATTAGTCATTCTTATTGTTCTTGAAAGAAACAGCAAAGGAAAAAAAAAGCTACCTTTTTTCTTCTCCAGATGTAGAGATCTTTTTTGATAGTGAATGATGTTCTGAGACTGCTTAAACTAACTAGAGTAAATCCAAGCCAGCACTCCTAGTGATAAACATATGGGGTACTTTTAAAAAACTTGGCAATGGAAGAAAACAAGCTGTATGCATCATTAAAGTATAAATTGAAGAATCTGGGGAGAAATCATGGAACTTCAAAAGCAGTACAGATCTTTTATAACAGTGACTGTTTGTTTTCTTTTTGTAGAGTTGTCCTTTATATGACTTGTAGTTGGTATGTAGTGTCTTTTATTTCACTTAAAAAAATATGTTTCTTTAATGATAATACATAGTAAAGATGTTCCTCCAATTGTATTATTTCACTACAATTATTAGCTGGTTCACATAATGGTTGAATTATGAATGGAGGAGATGCGATGGTACTGAAAAATACCATCTCACTTGTAGGCAAATTACTGATTTTTTTCAGAAGGTACTCAGTGTATAACACATTCAGAGATACTAAATATTAGTCTCTTAAACTTAAAGAAATTGTTACAGGTAGTATAAAATTAGCTGATTGTTTTGCTTGATGTTGATACCTTGTACAGTTTTTTCCACACTTCAGAGGTATGCAACAGCAAGTGTGATAATGAACCTCTACCTACAACATGTACTTAATGTTTGTGTGCCATTGTAAAAATGTAGCAGATAGATGGGAGAATTTTCTTTATTGGTTTCTTTATTGGAGCAGTGGATATTGTGTACCATGACTTCAGTAAGGCTTTCAACACTGTTCCATAAGATCCCCATAGACAAGCTGTTGATGTACGGGCTGGATGAGCAGAGAATGAGGTGGATTGAAAACTGGCTGAATGGCTGTGCCCAGAGGGTGGTGAGCATGGAATTAACTTGCACACTCATGTCAGCAATAATGTAATAGGCTGGGGCAGCTGTTTACATTGATGGCTTTTCCAAACACCAACTCAGATGATTGAAAAATCTACTTTTCTCTATTTTCCTTACCAATTAATGTGGTGAGGCTAAATCTGTAAACTTCTTGCAGGCTGTTAAAGTGCAAGTTGGACATGAGAGGATTTATGGTAAAAGGAGGTAATCCCTTTGTGTAATTGTTTGATATTCTGAAGTTTGTAATATTTTGAGGATCAAAGAGATTTGGATTCATGAAGAGTATGAAATGTGGACATCACTAATGGGCTTCTTTGGCGATAATGTAAGCCACTTGTAGATAAAAAAATGAAGGTGTAGAATAGAAGCTACACTTAAGAGAAGTGTGAAGTGTAAAATGAAAACAGTCTCCTTAAGTAAAACAGTGCCCATCCCCATCAATATTAAAGTTGATAGTCCACATTCAAGCACATTGTCATTCTTTTAATGCAAGTTATGAACAGATAATAAGAGAATGCACTCCAGTAGGTGAAAATTACTTGCTGCTGTGCTGTTGCTATTTCATGACATTTTAGTTAATTATACTGTCCCATAATGACTTATGACTGTGTGCACAGAGACTTGAGATAAAAAGGAGGAATTGTAGTGGTTTTCAAAAGCCAGACCAAGAGTATAGCTGTCTAGAATGGGAGGATAATAAATTCCGTGGGCTCAGATCACTGTGTGACCACTGGGTTTGTCTTCAGCTGTAAATTAGGGGATTATACAACTCCTATGTAGCATTAATTATTAAACAAAAGCAATTTCACAGTTTTATTCATTCGTGAAATTTCTATAAAGGGTAGGAGACTAGCAGTGTCTTCTTTGTTACTTGTGATTTCCTATTTTATCTTTCTTTGTAACTGCCCTGACGGACAGTGGCTCATCTAGGGAAAATCCTACCCTGTGGTGCTTCTGTAGTCACCAGACATTTTACAAGTTCTAAAGTAATAACTAGATATTCAAGTGGTACCACAGGTCTTTTAGAGAAAAATAAGTATTTGCTTCATCCTTTACTCCCCTTTTTTTTGTCAGCATTTCAGGTTAAAATTCAGGTACTGAATATTAGTATCACCCTTTGACAAACCTATCTTTTTAAAATTTTTTGACTGTAAATCAAGAGTCAAATAGAGATAAATGTTCTTATTTACACATATTCAGTCACTGGTTGTAATGAGAAGATACTATTTTGTACATTACTTGGTGCCTACCAAACAGCACCTTGCTAGTAGATGATCTGCTGGCTGCATGCAACATAGTAGGATAAAAATCACCTAAAATTCTTTTTTTCTTATGTAGTCTCTCTGGTTCAATGTATTTTGCATTAGTTCCCTCCTTAATTTGTTATGCATGAAGCTGTAATGCATATCCTACTTGCATACATGTAGGCAATATAGCAAGTTCTCTTTGGGTATGACCATGTTTTGGAGATGGGTGTCTATGATAGTGACAAAGTTTTGAGTAGTGCTGGTTCCAAAGAAAAATGAAGGTAAGGTTTCAGTACTCGTCATCTTATGTGTCTTAGTCACTTAGCACAATGTGCACATAAATATTTAAAAATACAAGCGTTAAGTAATGCTGGAGAACGTCAGATGAATTCAACATAATTACATGTACTCCACAAACAGGTTTTTTTCCTGCCAGAATTTGCCTGTGCTCTGGCCATTTGTGCTGCTTGCTAAATGGCTCAGAATTGTTCTGAAAACAGAAAGACGTTTGCACTTTTCCAACCTTTGTAGAAATATCCGGCCCCATTCTGACCTGTTCCTTAAAATCTACTCTCTAGCTGCCTTAAATCACTAGTTATCACTCCAGGGTGTTTGTCAGGCATGCAGTGTATCTTGTTGATATGCGCTGAATTCATGCTGAATATAATTTGAGTGCTCATGGTAAAATGCCACAGTTAGTTGCTCTTGACCCAGTCAAGGCAATATGGATGAATTTTTACTACAGTTTTGCTTCTCTTGTAAGGGGAGCATAGACTATGCAAAAGGTATGTTGTCTGTGGGCAATAAGGAAGCACATGATTGTGAAGGATGGAAGGTAGGAAAGTCTTTAGAAACAAGTTTTCTGTTAATATATAAATGCCACAGTTCAATGTTCCCACCTGTCACAATCTTGCATAAATGTGTGTACTTTTAAAACAAGTTCTTTCTGGTTTTGAATTGCTGAGAATTTGCCATGGTCATCCTTCTTTTACAGGCTATGTTATTGGCTGTGTACATGCATGTGTACACTCTATAAAATAGTTCTCTATGTTATACATAAAAAATACTGTGTGACTTTCTGCTTAAAAGATAGGTAACCACATTTCTTCTTGTGTATATATAATAGTACCATAAATGTATAATATAAGAAGTTGCTGCACTTTATTTAATACAACCAACTCCTAATTCCAGCTTTTATTTGTCTCATAGAGGTACACCTTGGCTGTAAAGAAAATCTATATCTTCAAACTCAATTGGAGTGGTGAATGCTAGATGCTAAATTACTAGTGACACTTGAAATTTAGAATTTAGAATATGTATAACTTTTAACAAATATAGTTGTCTGTTTGGATGTCAGGAACTTTTGGGTATTCATTTATTAGTGCTAATTGAGCCACATGCTCAGCTGAAATACATGATCTTTCTTCTAGCTCTAAATATAGTCTAAGTCATATCATCCAGCACAGTAAAACATAGATAATTTGTATTAATGCAAAAGCATGAATCAATATATCAGATATCACTCCTAGAGCATTTGGATTTGGCCTTTTGGATTAAAGTAAGACATAACAGGTGAAGAAAAAAATAATCACTAATCAGATTTTCTCAAATCTATTTTCTTACAAAGTCTGAAATTTTTGAAGGTGGGAGGTTTGTCTGAAAATCATCCATAATTTCCAGTCTCATTTTCAGTTCATGATGAAAAAGGAAAAAGAACTGCATCATATTCTGATGTCATTCATGGAAATATACGTCCTTTTAGGACTCAGAGACACCAATAAGCTAGAGCAGACTGACATCAGATCTTGTGCTAGGTAAAACTTAGTGAACGATGATGGGGGTATCAGTCTATGGCAAAAAAAGTGCCAGGCAAGCACTTTAGGAAATGTGAAAAACAATGAAGTTTTCATTGCAGGTGACCATAGTGAAGTTCGATTAATCATTTGTGGTTTTGTTTATCACAGTATGACTTGATTATATTTTTTTTTTCTTTAAGCATTTAAAGTACAAACTGCGTTTCCTCTTTAACACTGAGATTTCTTCTATCTTTGCAGTTTGCCGGGAAGACTCATACCAGTCGATAGTCTCATGTACTGCTGTAGTACTTACCCCTGTAGAGCCGACAGTGGATACAAGGAAAAAAGAACAGACAATAATGCCTGATGTGTCCAAACAGTGAGTTATTCAAATAACATGATCTTTTACAAGTGCAATTTAAACACCAGGCCAGATTCTTTCTTGTGGATATGCATATACACCTCCTTTCTTTTTCGTCAGTGGTTACATAGGCATTTCCAAAAGCAGAAATTGGCCTCAGGCTAGGCTGCTGCTTTTGTTCATTAGCCTACCTTTTTTTCCAGGGCTTTTGGTAATGAGGTATATAGAGGGAATGGGCATTTATATGCTGAGAAATTGACTTTTTAACAGGCTTAATAAGGCAATTCTTTTTGTTTAAATAGTCCTTTCATTCTCACACAGTTTTTCTAGTCAGTAGTTGATTTTTAGAAAGAACATAATTCCTAAATGCTCTACTCCTCTGATATATTTCAGTATTTTTCAGTATTTTTGCTGCTGTGGTATAAGATATGATGGCATCTTCAAAAGTGTGGTAGCGGTCTTCCAAGGAAATTCTACTTAATTAAATAGACTGTAATTTGATATCTTGCCTTGGATGAGAATCATAACCACAGCATGTGCAGTAACATTTGTCTTGCAATACCAGGCAGGATGGTTGTTTCTTAACAACTGAGTCCTTGGAGAATGAAAAGACCTTTTTTTTGTTAAAAGGAAGAAAATGTAACGGTAAATGCTTTACCACAACACAAACTTGGGGTCTGCACATTTTAAAGTGGGGAAGGTAATTAAAAACATGACAATGGATAATACAACATCATTATTGTTCCTTACCATTTATGTTAGTTTTCTGCTTCTCTGGGTATATACAAATTTAGCTTTGAACTTGTCTATAAAGTCCTAGCTTGCATGCCTATTACTGTGAGAAAATGAAAACATTCCCTCACCCCCCCCAAAAAAAACCCCAAGACCCCAAAACATCACTAGTGGATTATATTAAAGTAGATTAGATGGGATGTGATCTTGGTACAGATCTATAGCTTAAGTCTGTATCTGACTGTGGCATCTTTTTATAGTCTGGTGATCAACCCATTTCATCTAGTGTACCTGTACTTAAAATTTAACACAGTATATTGCCTATCATCTAGGTATTATTACAATGACTTAATGTTTGAAATACTGTTAGCATCTCATTATTCTAGTGTTTCAGTCGTATGGTGCTCTGCACACTAAGGGATTGGAAAGGCAATGGGATGCAAAATACTGTGCTGAAATCCAGAATAATTTTTGTGGCTAGTTCAAACAGCATAGTACATTTTTGCCTTCTCTCCACTAAAAGACAAGCCCGCACTGTTGTTTGATTGGCTTTTTTCTCTACTATCAGCAGTTCAGCATTTCATAACCCCTTATGAATTCAAAGGAAACTCCTTTATCTGTTTAGTATGTGCTTGAAAGCTGAGTGATGCCACCTCCTAGATTTTCTTTCCTACACCTTATTGGTAGTAGCAAGTATATTAATCTGCTTTCTGGTGTGCTTGGTTTTTTTCATTACAACCTGACTAGTGATGTCTTCTAAACACATAGACTTAAATCATGCTTGTCTTATGTACTCAGAGGTCTCAGAAACATGCTCTAACCCTTGCTACTCTTCCAGTTTTCACATCTAAAAATATGACTTGTGGCTCTGGAATTCTTTCAAAAAGAAACAAGCTTGTGCTTAAGCAGATTAAATATATTTGAACTTCTTCACATGAAACAGCGTAATTGTATTAGTATCTTTAAACCAACATTTCTTACAAGTATATTGGAAATGAAACAGAAACATCTTGCTGGAAAACTTTTGCGTGTTATAGAATGGGAATTCAGTAAATATTGTCGAAACCTTCAAAGTAATTGTAGGGGTGTGAAAGCATATGGCTTCAAGAAAATCTCAAGCATTGTGAAACATCAGCATACCTTTCACTTCTCTCATTTCACCCTGTGCTTTCTACATGTAGATCATTTTCCCCATATCTAGTTTTAATGGAAGCAATACAGATCCCAATTCCTGTGTCTAAATTTCCCAGGTCATCTCTCTCCAATGTAAATATCAAGCAAGAGGAAGCCCTTGGCAAATGTTGAATTCCATTGACTTGAGTGCAGGGCTGATCTGCACAGGTGAATTATAATTATTTGTATTAGTAATTATCTCTATGGAAGTTAACACTGATGATTTGATTTTTATGCTTATCTTTGTGCACCTGAGTGGTTTTGACTTATACCTCCCAAATTTGTGCATATCACAGAGGTCTTGAGTGGTGGCCAGCCATTGAGGTCTTGTAAAGAGAAGTTGCTGCCTTCAGGGCCTTGGACAGAGTATGTTTAGAATAACTAATGCTTTGTAAAACTACGTAAGGATTTTGGATTACTACATGTGTAATCCAAAACAGATAAAATACATATTAATGATAAAAAGATGTTAAACAGTTACAAAACCTAAAAATAATTATATTGTAAACCACAGTGGAATTATATCCAGGACCTTCAGGACACAAGAAACTGTTAAGTCTGGGCAGGGAAAAAAAAAGCCTTTAATGTGACTTGCATAATATTTGACTGATGATGTTATTTTGTCTTAGAAAGAAACTGTTTAGTAGCTTTAAATAATGTACTGTATTTGATTACTGTAATTTTATTGTAAGCACTAAAGAATTGTGCCAGAAGTGGTAACAGCAAAGCTTAACGCTTCTTTGAAGTGTCAGTGATTAGGTGTTATCAGGATTGGAGGAATAAAAGGCCAATTTTTTTCCCTTGTATTTTTTCTTGGAAGCTCAAAACATTTCATTAGGAAGTAATTCCTTAGTGATATCTAGGTAATTGCTAACTCTTGTATGCTTGTGCACCGGGCAAAATCTGTACCTTGTTCATTCAGAAGGAATGCACTTGGCTGAGTAATGTGATAGCCACAAAATAAGCAGAGAAGGCTCTGGCGAAGCAAACATCATATCTTTAGCAGCCTGAGAGTGACACCCCTGTCATAAGAAGCATGAAGGAACCTGTTTGGTGAAGCTATAGCACCTGCAGAAGGAAGAGGTAGTCCTTGTTAGGTGTTTTGGCTATTATTCTGTGTTGCCTTGAAGGCTGGTAAAGTGCAAAAAGGGTTTGCTGCTCTTCTGTAAATATGCGTTTTGGAACAGAGGAATTTCTCTGTTTTTTTTATAGGAGAACAATGCACAAGACTTCTTGTTTTCTGCACTTGGCAAAGCACGTTTTCAGTACTCGGGTGGCAAGAGCAAGAGCACCCCTTTGTAGCTTTTGTCATTCCACTCCCTAACAGACTGTGATGCAGAGAAAATATATAGTCTGAATGTCAGTGTGAGGTCAGGATGAAAAACAAGAAATATGAGCTCTACCTTACTTCATCCTCTGGGCCCTCCACTTTGTCTAGGATTTTGCATTAACTTTGTTATATTTTGTAGAAATACAAGACTTAAAACCCTCATGCTGTCTTAACAGTTTAAGTTATCAAGGCCTTTTTGTGTTGCTGTAGTGATAAATCAGTCAGTTGCTCTTGAAGATGCCCAGATGCTAAAACAATTTGAACGTTTTGAACAGTGTATTCTCTTTGCATAGTCCTAATTTTAGTCCTTCCTATCTGAATTCAAATATAAATAAATCAGCTGCTGGGAAAGAGCAATGACATGAGGAATCTTCCCTTTCATTTCAAGTTCTTACAAGGGAGCATGGGAAAGGAGGCATGGCCCATTGAACTGGATGTTATGCTTTAAAACGACTTACCTTCAGCTTCTCTGGCCAAACTATCAGCTGAAAGCTCATGCTACAAGGGGCAGTGTGGAAAAAGAAGTTTCTCAGACATGTGTATCTGAGCAGACAATGTTCTGCTGCTCTGTGCTGTTCATGTGTAAATACAGAAAACTATTAATGTGCTACTAGTGGTTGAAAAAAGTAGTGAAATTCAGGTGCATCATTTTACTTTATAAAATGTAAAGTTAAGCAGGTGCTTATGTACTTCGTTTGATCGGTATCTTTGGGTAGGACTGCCCTGCAGTTCAGAATAGTGATGGCAACATGTAGCCCCCTCTGAGCTGGCCAATTTAAAGCTGTTTTGTACATTTGTACTTCAGCTGCCGTCACATTTCTGGGTTTGGTTTTTGGGTTTTTTTTGAAAGATATTATTTGCTGTTAAATTGTTTTTAGAGCTACAGATCTTGTTTTGTCATGAAGCAGACACAGTAATTTGCCAACTGTTTTCCATGTCAGAAATATTTTCCTGAGCTTTAGGGGAAATTTCCAGATGAAGATCCTAGGTAAATGATAGGACAAGAGGTAATGGTTTTAAACTAAAAGAAAGGAGATTCAGACTAGATATAAGGAAGAAATTTTTTATGATGAGCGTGGTGAGACACTGGAACAGGTTACCCAGAGAGGTTGTAGATACCCTGTCCCTGGAAACATTCAAGGTCAGGTTGGACAGGGCTGTGAGCAACCTGATCTAGTTGAAGATGACCCTGCTTAGTGCAGTGGGGTTGGACTAGATGACCTTTAAAGGTCCCTTCCAACCCACACTATTCTATGATTCTATGGTTCTAAATGCTACAGCTCCTTTGGCAGTTCTTCAGAGTCTTAAGAATCAAGTCAGATTTTTCTCCTGGTAAATGCATGAATGGGCCTATGTAATGAGTCTTTTCAATATTCTGTCTGTGCCAAAGCTGTTTAACTTGTACCTTGCTACTGTACTTACCTGAGCAAGATTCTTATGCATGAGTTCAAATACATGAGAAGGCTCCTTGGAGTCACAGTGACTAGCTGGGTGCTTACTGATGGGAAACAGGGTGGTAAGTGGGAGAATTACAGCTTTAATGCCATTCTGTACTGTGCTGTTTAGTACAGATATTCAGTTTGGCATCTAGGAAGGTTTTGGTGCATATGTATCTTATACTTGCTAGCTGAAGTAAGTATATTTTCTCTCTGAGATCTTGAAGTTGTAAAAATGTAATTGTTACATCTGAAGACAGTGGTAATCCTTTCTGACTCTCGCAGCCTTGCCCAATTCCTTTCAAAAGGAGTTCAAACCAAGCTGATAATATATTACTCTTCATTTATTTTGGTTGCAGATTTTATTTTCCTTTTTCTCTCCCCCTCTAATTTTATTTTGGTATTTTGATGAAACTCAGGGAAGACATTTTTTCCCTCAGAGTGACAGTGTTGTTATTTTACCTCTGTAATTTTTGGTGCTCCTTAGTGGTGACATGAACTGTGGTCTCTAGTGCAGCCAGGTTGTCAGATGGTGGTACCCCACTGCAAGATTTGTGTCTGCTTTGACAGTCCATTCAATAAGGCGTGTTTCGGTAATGTGAAAAATGAATGCTTTTCAGACTCATTTGGACAACCTGATAAAAGATGATTGAACTGTTTCAGTTTCCTGGATATTTGGCACATATATGCGCTATGAAAGCATGTGTCACTCTTTGGGTAATACGGAAAGTATAGGGATGACCAGTGTTGCTCTGGAATGACATTGGTTTGAAAGCTGTGGTTCCAGTTCAGCTGAAAAACAGAAGACACATCAGCTGAATTACAGTATACTTTCTACCATAACATTTTAGTGATAGGTAAGAGGTAGAGCAGGTAGAATTCATATCCATTTCTTTAAAGCAGGTACTTTGAGTAAATATGAGCAATATGATTATGCTGTCAGTGGTCAAACGCACCATTAAAATCACTTCCTGGACTAGTAGGAATCAAATATGTTTCCACAAGGGCCAAATACATTCCCAGAATTGGAGGTCCTCCTTGGAGAACCAGCCAGGCCTGAGTGTCCTGAGCGTGGAGGCCAGAACAATGGGGTGTGCATGCGTGGGTCCAGGTCCCATCCGAGCTCGCCACAGGCTGCTTCCTCAGCTGTGTTGTACCATGTCCGCTCCCAGCACCCCTGAGGAACACAGCCGTCCCTCCTCCCTGCCGCTCGTGCTCCTTGCAGGACCTACAATCCCCCGACTTTATGGGCCTTTGCTGGTGGGTGCGTGGCTCGTTCTCTGGGTAGATTTAAGGATGGCTAAAACAAATTAATGTGTCTCAGATGATAGGAAATTTTGGTGTGCCGTCTCTTTCTCAGACCTGTGGAAACTAGTCACGTGTGCTGCCTGTCTCAATGGACAGGACAGATGCAGGTATTACTGGTGAGGAGCATGACCTACCTTTCCTGTGACAGGCCACCTGCACTGGCTGGAAATCGCAGTGGGTGTGTTTGGGAAGGTGATTTCCAAAGTATAGTAGGATGTTTGATTTACTTTAGGCCCTAGTGAACAGGTGGGTTTTGTGTGTTAGATATGCCTATACTTAACTAGGATATATAAAAGTCTCTGAAGAAACATGGGATGAACTGAATATATCTTAGTAATAGATGTCAGTTTCCTTTGATAAAGTTATGTTTAATGAAACAAAGGTGGTTTCATTTTTGAAAAAGCAAACATTTCTTTGAAAAAAATATTTTCTGCTTGATTTTTGAATCATTAATCTTTTTACTGGCAAGAAGAGCATATTAAAAAATATATAACTCTGGCTATCACTATGCAAAGAATTAATAAATACCCAAAACATAATCAGGGCAACAAACAACAGATTAACTCTTTGTTTAAAAGGCACTACTAAGCTGTTACATTTGATTAAAAACTCATTTTTGATTATTCTGATTCCCTGTCCCTCTGCAATAAAACAGAGAAGAAATAAACCGTAGCCCATGGCCATAACAATTCCATGGTCTCCTTGTACATCCTGTATTGCTTTTTGCACGTAATGGGAAAATTAGTTATTTTGCTATACTCATGTCCTCTCTGAAATGGGAAACATTTCAGAAAATAGGAAAAATATAATATTTACACTCCTTTTATTGTCTGCTATTCCCTAACCCTAACTAGCTGAAACTCCTACCTGACATTGCCTCTTGTCTAGGCTGCTCAAATTGGTAACCTCTTTCTGATTGCTTTGAGGAAAAACAAAACAATAAACCAGACTCTGATTTTTCTATTTTTTATTCTGTGTCTGGCCACTGCAAAAATGAGAATGATTTTGTACAAAAAAATTATAAAATAAATAATGGTTGTGCAAAGGAAATATAATTGCACTGCAGAGCGAGTATGGAAGGAGCTTTGTATCTAGTTACAGAATGGGAGCATCATCAGTTCTCAAGTTCCTTCTCAGTCACAGCAACCAGCAATTTATAGGAAAGATTGACAGGAAAACAATCTACATAACTATTTTAAATACCTTAGGCAATTGTTTGCAACCAAAGGATTAAGAAGTTCTGTACAGCTTAATTTGATCTTTAGTTGCAAATAATGAATAAGCTGTTTTTTGAGAGCCACTAACTAATTGCAATTACAGCACTTAATATTTTCAATATTTTGTAGTTCAAGTCCTGTCTTTTCCTGTGTGGTGATGAGTAATGCAGGAGGAAGAGGAATGATGGCAATTGTCCTATGAAGGAAAGGTGTTATGTAGATTTCACCTATAGCCCTGCCAAGAAAGCTCCGATCCTTTGCAAATATGGTCATTGTTTGGAAAGCTTCGTCTTCCCTCTGAGAAGAGACTTGGTTTCTAATGGACAATTGACTGTAAGTGTTTCAGTCATTGTCCTTAAAGTATTACTGGTGTGACTGAACTTAATGGCATTTCATGAAAAGATATAGGGATGGAATGTTAAGCAAGGTTATTAATGAATCAAAGCATAGAGGATCAAGAACACTATGGCATTTCCAAGTTGAGATAATTGTTGTAATTTCAAAATGAGACCAGTGTGTTGTATCGTTGTGTAGCTAATCTTTATTAATAAAAGAAAATTCAGGAGATAAAAATATGTAGGGATAATACACCTCTGTTGAAAAGTGATGTGTCTGAGCTCCAAACAGTGAAAACTCATATAGAACTTTTGGAATCAAAATAGTTATTGTAATTTACATTGGCAGAGAGTATGACCAAAGCTGACTTAAAGCATTAGACTGTACAAACTAAGGACAATGCAATTATAGTCATCTGGAATACAAATTTCCCCTGCTTCAGCAGCAAGCAATGGACAACATAACTGCATCAACGACTGCAATTTCTTAAATAGACCTGAAGTCATTATAAGAAAAACATTGTCACCAAATCACAGTTACATTTAGAAAATGGCTCTGGTTTAGCCTGAAGCAAGAGTAAAAGATCACTTTGTTCCATTCACATCCCTAAACTTATATGCCTTTATGATACCATAATGTCTTTCTGATTTTGGCCATTACTCTAATAAGAATGTCCTTCAGAGTAAGATTATCCATTCATGTATCAGACCCGAGACAATTTTTTCATTCCTAAATTAAATTAAAATCTGCACATTCCCATGCATCCTTCTTTTCTTTGTTCTCTGTGAATCCTCACTTTCTCCACTGGACACTTCTGCAATAGTGGAAGCTTTAGTCATCTGATTTGCTTATCCTTCTTGTCCAGAAATTTCCCCAAAAGAAATACATCAAGATAAGTAATTTTGCAGTCTTTAGAGATTTTATTTGAAAAGATGCCCGTTGTCAGCCAGATAGATATACACAGGCAGGTGTTTAAGATGTACTTGGTTCAAGAGTGGAAATTTTATCCTGTGTGTACTGTAATGTCTAGAAGTTTCTGCTTTATTTACATTACTGAGAAGTATGAGTCAGACCACCAATATCAACCGAATCCCAAAATGGCAGCCTAACACACAGCAACTAAGAACTCTTCTAAGCTAACGGCCTAGAGTAATCATTGCAAAATATTCTTGGCATATACATTGTAATTAGAGAAATGAACCATAAGACACAGTTATGACTAGATAGGACATTTGTTTGAATTTGAATTTTGTGCTGAGATTTTTATTGTGTGATGAAATGGGAATGATTACGTATATATCAAGACACCTTAACCTCTGAAGCAAGTCTAAAAGGAGATGTAGTTGAAATAAATAAAATCTTACCTGGTTCCTTGAAAAGGATGGTTACTGTAGGCAATGCAGGCAGAGATGGTTGAGAGGTTCTAGGAAGCTGAGCCACTGGAACAGGCTTAGGCAATTAAACATCAATTATTTTATCTGGAGATCCACGTCTGAAGAGTTGCTGTTCTAAATTGTAGCATTAGTCACTTACAGGGTTCGTTATTCTAATAATATTATAATGTTTTCCATTATCCTACGTGGCGCTGCCTAAGCCCTGTAGAGCACACCCATCGTCTGCTGGGATGACTGTATAAAGCCACTCAGACATAATGTCTTTCTGAGCCAGGGTTACAGTTGGGCATGTGGAAAATGACTCACTTGTTTACTTGGGATTAAAAAAAAAAAAAGTTCCCTGTGGAAAACAGACTTCATTTTCATCCAGCCTCCAACATAGACACTCAGAACAAGCATCATTACTCTGCCAGCTTCATGTATTAAAGGCGATCTAAAGTTTTATTTAGCAGGTACTTATTCAAGGGGCTGAAAGAACTTGATCTTGGGGCAGCACAATGAAGCCGCAAAACAAATGCTGTGGTCTTACTGTCTGGTCTTTTTCCTCATTTCAAAAAAGCCATTTTTATGATAGTCTAAGTGTAAAGTTAGTTCATATGCACTTATGTTGTATAGTGGTTGTTAAATTTGTATTTCAATAATCAGTTCTTGTAGCATACTGCAGCATTTGGGAAGGCAATGTTAAATTCCATTGTTAACCTCAATGCCTGGCTTTGCCTAATGAGAATTTACAGTCGCAGTGAGAATTCACCGAAGGAACATGCTTTTAAAGTACATGACTGAGAGCTTTGGGAGAAAGCCCGTTTAATTCAAATGGGGAGAAAAAGAGAAGTGCCAGCCGTGCCCATTTATTCTTTCTTCTTGTATACTAGAATGTCCAAAATCTTGAAAGGATACAGAAGTTATGTTGCTGTAAAATTGGGGCAAAAATATTTGTTAAACTTGACTTCATTGATTCAAGTCTGCACAAAATTAAGTGGAAGTGCTTAGTCTTAGGTAACCACTGCAGAAACAGAATTATACTTTCTGGTATGTAAAAGCATTGGCTGTTTCTAAACCATAATTAAGGTTCTGTGTGAGCCACAGCCAGTGGTTGTATTTTATCATCTCACAAGGATATTAAGGTCGGTTTGGGTCTGTACTTTTGTGCAGCAGAAACATCAGTCTGAGGCAGCGTTCTCTAAATGCTAAAGAGGTGTGGCGGGGGTGGTGGCAGGGAGAAGGGACCAGGGGATAATTTGTTTTGTAATTTAGAAGTCTGTGGTGTTTGTAGTAAAGTACAACCTCAGTTCTTACAAATTAGATTTCAAAGCATAATTGCAGCTCAAATATAAAAATTAATCAACTATGTTATTACTTGTAAACAATTAAAGCATCATAAAATGGAAAACAAATATGAAGGAAATATGCTTGTACATGTAATGCTAGGATTGCGAAGTACTTAATTTCGTTAGACAAATGCATTGTAGATTAAAACTAGAAAAAACAGATCAAGTACGTAGCAGAGATGTGTATTTGTTTCACTTTCACAGTAATTTAATAATATCTTTGAAGCATAACAAAGAACAGCATTTCTTGGTAATTTCTTACTGTCACTGGAAAGTGGGGGAAAGGAGGGATGTCAGGGAAAAAACCTAGGTAGATTTGCATTTATGATTGCATGGTATAGCTATCAGACTACACTGTGCTGTTTCATAGCTCATTGTACACCTGCAGTGAAAACATTATCAGGTATTCTCTTGAATCTGATCAGTGAAAAACAATAGTGTTGTGATGGTGCTGTTATTGGTTTTATTCAAGGGGTTTTCTAAACCATGTATTGTGCAGATCTTTCTAAAAACCCATCGTCCTGTGCAGTGGCTGTATTAGAGTTAACTTCGTTAGAAAATATACTACTCTGTGTCATATTGTCATGACTGAAATAGGAATACTGCTGGAGCAAATGTAAGTTCAATCAGCATACTGCTTAAATATATTGAAACTGCTTCATGGTGCTTCAAGTTGAGATATCACCTGCATCCTAGAGGGAATGAATTATGTGAAAAAATATATATACCTGCATGCTATGTTTCTCATACCATCAGTGGGATTTCACTTTTTATTTTGCAAAACTAAATGGGGAGAGATACTACAGAAGTATGCATAATCTAAATATTAGTATTTCTAAGAGCAAGATTTGCTCTGTTTTACGTAGTAAAAGAGAAAAGACAAAAATAATTTTAAGAAGAATCTCCTTACCCCAACATCCAGCTCCAGTTTATTTTGTTCTTACATATTTTTTCCCAGAGGTAATGAAGATATAGAGGCGATATCCCTCTTACTCATCATAGAATGGTTTGTGTTGGAAGGGACCTTAAAGATCATGTAGTTCCAACCGCCCTGCCATGGACAGGGACACCTTCCACTAGACCAGGTTGCTCAAAGCCCCATCCAACCTGGCCTTGAACACTGCCAGGAATGGGGCATCCACAACCTCTCTGGGCAACCTCTTCCAGTGCCTCACCACCCTCACAGTAAAGAACTTCTTCCTTACATCTAACCTAAATCTACCCTCTTTCAGTTTAAAGCCATTACCTCTTGTCCTATCACTACACTCCCTGTTAAAGAGTCCCTTCCCATCTTTCTTGTTAGGCCCCCTTTAGGTACTGGAAGACTACTATAAGGTCTGCCTGGAGCCTTCTGCTCTCCAGGTTAAACAACCCCAATTCTCTCAGCCTGTCCTCATAGGTGAGGTGCTCCAGCCCCCTGATCATATTTGTGGCTCTCCTCTGGACTTGCTCCAACAGGTCCATGTCCTTCTTACATTGGGGGCCCCAGAGCTGAACGCAGTACTCGGGTGGGGTCTCACAAGAGGAGTAGAGGGGGAGAATCACCTCCCTCAATCTGCAAGCCACGCCTCTTTTGATGCAGCCTGGAATGTAACTGGCTTTCTGGGCCGTGAGCACACGTTGCTGGCTCATATTCAGTTTTTCATCTACTAAGACCCCCAAGTCCTTTGCCTCAGGGTGGCTCTCAATCTGCACATCGCCTAGCCTGTATTTGTGCTTGGGATTGCCCTGACCCATGTGCAGGACCTTGCACTTGGCCTTGTTGAACTTCATGAGGTTTGCATGGGCCCACCTCTTGAGCCTGTCAAGGTCCCTCTGGATGGCATCCCTTCCCTCCAGCGTGTCAACCGCACCACACAGCTTGGTGTCGTTGGCAAACTTGCTGAGGGTGCACTCGATCCCACTGTCCGTGTTGCCGACAAAGATGTTAAAACAGTGCCAGTCCTAATACCAACCCCTGAGGAACGCCACTTGTCACTGGTGTTCACTTGGACATTGAGCCATTGACAGCAACTGTTTGAGTGTGACCATCCAGCCAATACCTTGTCGGCCACCATATGGGAGATATAAGACAACTACAGCATTAAAAAAAAAAAAAAAAAAGGGCAAACTGGGAAATGGGGAGGTAGGAAGCAGAGGAGATAAAAGTGAAAGGACACTGCATCAACACATTAGGACACATGCAGCATTGGTGCAGTTGGATTGAGACATAAATTTGCAATTATAGTGCAATAAAGTTAAGCTGTAAAGACAAAATACTGTACCAAGCAACACTGAATTTAAAATAGCTGAATGCTGCAAAAATTATCTGTACAGTTATGAAGCGAGTACAAATAAAAATTTTCACCTGTGCTCCAGGAGCAGGGTTAAGCTCTGTTATACTGAGGAGATCAGCTGGCCAAGCAGGTTTTTGTCAGTAGTAGCTGCAGTAGCTACCATGTAAAAAGTTCACTGATGTTTGTGAGGGAAGAATATTTTTTTTGTTTTTCTTTTCCTGTGCCATACCTGTAAGTATTTCATGTGTTTCCTGCACCAGATTAATTTACTAGGTCTTTGTGGATATGGTAGGATTTTACTCCAGTTGTTTTGATTACGAATGGTTTTGCTTTTGGTATTTTAATCCTCTCTCTATCATTACACAATTGAGTAGTATGTAACTTTTGTTGCACATGAAAAATATTTTTTCCTTGTATGTGTGTTGCAAATATATCTACCTATTAATAATCCAGATTTAGAGCTTCCATCACAGCAGCCCACAATGTCAGCTTGTGTACACCTTTAATAAATGCCCCCCCAGAAAAGAAGCAGGGAAAGAGAGGCCAGTGCTTGCATCGTAACTGTGAGGTGTCTTTTTCAGAAGCATGTACCTATACATCAAAGTATGACGTAGGCTATAACCTGCAGCTCTCTCCCTTTTTTTCTCCAAGATCGGCTGTTTTACATGTTCAGCAAATCCCCCAGATCCCAGGAGGATTCCTGGGATGAGCAGGACAAGTAGGAGGAGGTAAAAATGGATAAGAGATTACTGGGAGCGAGCTATTGGGAAAAATCAAGGGAAGCACAGGCAGGGGAAAAAGAGGGGTAGCTCTGAGGTAAACTTTTCACATGTTTTAATCAGTTATGCTTATAACCTATACTCTTGGTAAAACGTCCTCTCAGCCTGCCCCCCTCTCTTAGAGAAAGCTTATAGGGTATTCACCCAAAAGTATGGTAATGTTCATCTAACTGTTGAACTGACCTACTCCTCCATCCCCAGCCCTTTATTCAAAATTTTTAATATTGTTTTTTTCAGGAGTATTCCAGTCACACTTCCAATTATCTTTTTACTATGTCCTTTTGTATAATATACATCTTTATGTACAATTTTAGTATGTGCCCAGGTTACTACTTTGGAAGATACTGATTTGAAAAGGACTCTTCTTTCCTGGCAGTAGAAGGTGCAGAGGTGAGAAAGACCTCAAATAAGAGCCCCAAAACAACCTGGAATAAACATTATGAGAACAAAGAATGAAAAGCATTCTTTTACTTTAAAATATATTCTTGTAGTTTTGATCGCATCAATCTAAATGTCTCGTGCACAGAGTTTGAAGGCAGAAAAGGAGAAATGGAAGTCCTTTTTGACAGGTGAACTAAGTGGTAAGGTGATGCCAAGTTATTTTGTCCTACAATAACCCCCTATTAATGTGTCTGTATTTTGAGCCTTATTTTTGTAATCCTATTTTAATCTTAATCTAATGTTGTAATCTTATTTTTCTATTCCTTGTCTGGACCTGAATAAATAGAACTGATTGATATTTTTGACTGGAAAAATTTAAGTGTTATTGATAAACACTTTCAGAGATATGGTCTAGGTAAACATTGCTATATTGATTATTTATTGTCAGTTCTGACGAATTGTGTTACAGCACTCTAAAAGGTGCCACGTACCTCCATAGATAAATAAAAACCTACTCATTTTTTTGTCCAAGGAACAGTGCACTCTATTTGGCATAACTAATAGAGAAGCTAGAAAATAGCATTTATGCATCAGTGAGAAAGCACAAGTGTTCAGAAGTAGGATTACCATATTGCTTTCTGAATTCTGTGCTGGTGTTGTGGGAGCCAATATACATAAAAAATAGTGTACAAAATATATTTTACTTTAATATCAGGTGGACTTGAAATGGAGTAATGCAAATATGATGTGTAATAATAAATACTATTTGTAATCGTGTTCAAGTTCTCTACTCTTCAACTGTGCTGCAGTTTAAAATTATACACTGCCATTAAAATTCAGAGAATAAATACAGTGCTGATACAAACCACGTTATCTTATTTAAGAAAGCTTAAGTATACAAATCGTCATTCTTCATTTATTCTCCCAGAAATTACTTCTGTTTTTTAAAGATGTCACCTAAAACCACAAATATATTTAGAGAACTTGGAATTCAGTCCAAGTATGTTACAGGAATAAATCACAAAGCTGAGCCATAGTTCAGAAAGGAGTCATATCCCCATTCAGGAAGGGAATTTTTATATGAGCACTAGCAATGCTTGTTTATCTGCATATTTAAAGTTGAAATGACTAAAATTCACCTGTTCAAAATAATAGTTAATGCTTCCAGCTTTGTGCTATCTACATAGTTATTCCTAAATTATTTTTTTTAATTTGATACTACATAATGAAATACATTAAATGCTTTAAATTCTGAGTTATTGAAAGCAAACTTGAATTTATAATGAATGCCTGATAGACTTCAGGGAATCCATAATTTAGATGGCAACAGAACACGCTGACTCCAGCAACAATAACAGTTTATACTTGAAAAGGCAACAATTAAATACATATAATAGAATGGTTTTGGTTACTATGGGAACAGTTAAAGAAAGGTTTTTGAGCATTACAAGCCACTGTGTGTATACAAGAGAAATTATGTTCTTCTGAGTCAAAGAAGCTATGAAAGCTTTCCAAGGAAAAGACTGAATAATATGAAATGTTTGAAGCAAAAGCTTTTAAATATCTCTCTACAATATGCTGGTGTTTTTGTGTTCCTTCTTCAGCCTTTCCCCCCATTTTTCTGTCACTAATTTTTTGAGATTTTGAGTTGAGTAGCAAAAAATACTTTGCAAAGAGGATTAGTGAATGAAAGAGCAATGTGGATGAGTTATTTTACTTCTGCAGCCCTTTACAAGAGATCTAATCCTATCTCATAAATCTTACTTAGATCAGGGCATCTGTACCATAGTTTCACACTTTGGCATCCTTTTCTCTTTATTCTCTTAACCTGGAAATAATGAATGCACAAGCTAGAGGAGGAAGAAGTAGGGAAAATTATCAGTTCTGTATTTCACTAAAGCTTAAGTGCCTTCAAATAGGATTGCACAGTCACTTTATGCGTGTTATGCTTAATAATATTGCTAAGCCAGGTGTTAACCTTGTTATTTTTATTATTTTTTTTTGGCTCTAAACATTATCACCTTGTTGTGGTTCAACCCCAGACGGCAATAAAGCACCACACAGCCGCTTGCTCACTCCCCCTCCAGTGGGGTGGGGGAGAGAATCAGGGGGAAAAAAGTAAAACTTGAGGGTTGAGATAAAGACAGTTCAATAGGACAGAAAAGGAAGGGAAAATACTACTACTACTACTGCTAATATACAAAACAAATGATGCACAATACAATGGCTCACCACCTGCTGACCGATGCCCAGCCAATCCCCAAGATGCGATGCCCCAGTTCGTATACTGGGCATGATGTAATATGGTGTGCCATACCCCTTTGGCTCGTTTCGGTCAGTTGTCCTGGCTGTGTCCCCTCCCAGCTTCTTGTGCACTCCCAGCCTCTGCTGGCAGGGCAGCATGAAAAGTTGAAAAGTCCTTGACTTAATACACTGCTAAGCGATAACTAAAACATCAGTGTGTTGTCAACATTATTGTCATACTAAATCCAAAACACAGCACTATCCCAGCTACTAAGAAGAAAATTAACTTTATGCCAGCTGAAACCAGGACACATCTGTACCTCAATTTTTATATTTGTTAAATGAAAGCATATCAGACAGGAAGTACTTAAAGCATCAAGTTTTCAGTAATGCAAATATTAAATAAAAGCATTTAAAGCATCTTTTATACTTGAGCTAAATCCAGGTTTTTATATATCTATTGAGGAAGATTTAAAAGGTTAATCATTAGGAATGCTCAGTCCTGTACTCAAACTGGCACAATCTGCAAGAGTTGGGAACATCTGAAATTTGGTCCCTTGGAGTAAAGGAAATTGCATCTGAAGCCAATTAGCACACTTACTTTCATTATATGACAATGAGTTTAAAAAGGAGACGGTTCTCTGACTTGTTTTAAAAGAAATAAACTGTCTGGAAAATATATTATTAACTATTACTTAAATATGTATTAAACAATACTGTGTTATTTCTGTGTATGTCTTTCAAACTCCAGATCTGGGAATGTGCTGACGTTGAGCTACAACCCAGCAGTTATGTAAACTCTGCTACATATGTCATCTAATTTTCTGTGCTTACTCATAAAGTGAGAGTGCCTACCTTTCGATATGAAGTACCATACAGCTTGTTTATTTTTAGTACTGAAGTAAGAGTACTGTATGTTTAGTGCCCCTAAATATGTGTTTCTCAAGATATATAATTAAAAGTCTCAACTCTTTTGGATGTGGTATTTATTATGAGATTGATATGCAGCATTTTTCACATTTGTATATGAGAAAAAAGAAAGACTCTGTATTGTTGTGAAAAATGCTTCTGTGTCATTATTGAGAGACCTGGGACTAACTGACATATGTGTGTGCAGTCACGAGTGAGGGGAAAGTCTCTAGATTTAGACTCATTTTTGCTTGTTTGGGACCTTTACTGTGCCTGTGTGTGCAGTTTCTGTTCCCTTACAAGTCACCTTTAAAAAGCGAGGAAGTGTTTTATATCTTGCAGCCACAGTGTTATAAACTGAAATTTTCTGGATTCTGCATTTTGGGGAAAAAAACCACGTCTTTACAACTGCTTTTCACTTTCACCCCCATTCATTTGTTTAGATCATTTAATAACCTTAAATTTCTCAATCTAACTCCAAATTGCTGTCAAGAATGAATGAATAGAAAACTACTAGGTGAGATAATGCTGGGTACGATTGAGCTCAGTGGCCTTCTCAACTTCCTAAATATTCATTGACCTTGACCACCCTCTCCATGAAGAAGGAGGATTTGGGGGCTGTGAAGCTAGTAAGCTGTGTTACAGATGGTTTTGTGCTGATCTCTGTTAGTAGTCCTCTGCGAAATTCCCACTGAACACTGCTTCAGAGGCCATACGCTCAAAATGTATAGCTGCCATGATTATATGTGCTGCTTCATTACCATCCCGAGCCTATTCAAAGCCGTATTGCAAAGCTGATGAAATTGCCTTTAATGGGAATTGAGACAAATCTGTTGTGCTGCCTGCAGACAAATTGCTAACAGAACTGAAATGGGTTTAGGGCTCAGCATTATCTGTTTGAAATACTTCCTTGCTTGAGCCCTGTTTCCCATTGTCTAGCCTGCTAGTATCACTGATAGGGAACAGAGCAGTGAGTACAGGCACTGCTCAGCCCGGCTGTGCCACAGGCCGGGCAGAAAGGGCACTGATGTACCTCCTCTGGCAGGAGAATACCATTCATAGACAGAAGGCAAGGGCTGTTTTTCTTTGCTTGCTGACAGCTGCTTCAAAGATGACCTCAGAATATGTTCAAAAAACTAATAAAAGACAGACAAGAAGTCTAGCTTTAGACAAGAAAAGATAATGAGTACATTTTTGTAGATTGGTTTCCTCGTTTGGGTTGGAGAAAGCTAACTCAAGCTTAGCCATCGCTAAGGCTTCATAAATGGGGTTACAGGTACTTCAGTGATTTTGGGCAGTCAGTATATCATAAAATGATTAGTTTCTTTTCAATGAAGTAAAAACAGCCTTGCATCCGTTATTCTTATAGGTGGCATTGTCCTGATTTGCCACATTTACCTGTTTTCTTAAATGACCTTTGCAAAGTAAGTAAAGGGCAAAATGGATCTTTCAGAAAGCTTACTTTTGTGCACCATTTTTACTAGCACTGGCTATGGAGGAAACATACTTCTATGGAAAGTCTGGTAGAGTGATTCTTATGGGACCAGCTAATTAACTTTTTTTTTTTTATCTTGTTTTAAATAGGGGTATTTATGATTTCCATACATGTGCTTGTGTGATAGAGTTACTTTTCTATGCTGCAGTTTGCTTAAAGTTAGCCTGACTTAGGTGAAGGAAGCAATTTTCCTTAATTCTGAACAAATTTTCCTTAGACCTTGAATACTTTCTAAAATATTTTCCAAATATATCCTTCTTATTATATATAATGAAATAAAGTCAGTAGCAAATAGTCAAAACTAAAAGAAGATACTATAAATGAGCTTACTTAATAATACATTACGCTTCCCTGTGATCATCTTCAAACCAGTAGCTATTGGAGGCAGGCAAAATTTCAAATCTTTTAGAGTATACATATAAGCAATATATCTTTGGGGGTCTTTAATTGACTATACATGAGGTTCATAAGGATCAATTTTGTTGCCTACATTTTCTTTACACCAGGGTAAAACCAGAATAATGATATAGTCTTAGGGAACTCCTGATAATGCAGAAAGAATTTCATCTACTCATTTGCTGCATTTTCATTGGGGTAAATGGGGAGAAATACTTCACACAAAATGGGATGCCTATGCCATCTGCATTGGATTCCCCTGTACCTTGCCAGTAAATCAGGCTGTTCAATGCAGCTCCATTGCTTATCCTCAGAGGTGTCTTGTCTCATAACAGTGAAGCTGCAGAGGTATTTTTTGAAGAATTAATATATGCAACTATGCCTGTAGGTTTCAGTGGTTCGATACAATGCCATGACAAGAAACCTTAAATAGCTGCTGAGCAACCTTCCTTGGACCCTAGAAACAACAGTTAACTTAGTGTTTTCTTGTTCACTTGTTAGTTTTGCTGGACAACTGAGTATTTTAGCCTGAATGGAATGCTACCTAAATTGATTGGAGTATGTCTGCATATCACTGTTAGCATAAGTAAATAGTTACATACTGCCAACTAGTTACCTGGAAATGATAGCAGATTAATTATTTTTAACAAATTTTTTTTTGTTGATACAGTTGATCAGTGGTTAAGATGCTTTTATCAAGTATGATCTAGATTTTTTTTTCTTTTATGTTGTAGCCCTCTTTCTATAGATTCTTCATTGATGTTGGAGCAAAAGAACTTGATGTTTTATGTCTGTTATACTGATTAAAGTATCATGTGAATGTTCTTCATTGTTGATGGTGAATGGAAGAATACGTGTTAATCTTTGTTCAATCATTGTGATTTTGTTACAAGAAGGGTTAGCTGTAGACTGTTTTGATAGAGCTACTATGTTTTGTGAGGCATCTGATCTTGAATCTGGACTTGCTTACATTAGGACATTCTTTTCTAACAGGCATATGTATTTTCTGATCAGGACTACTGCTGAAAAAATGCACTTCAGCCCTGTCTATCCTATGAATGCTGATGAGCAGAAAGCAGATTTGCTGTCTTGCCATCTACCGCTCAGGTTTCTTGGGGTTATGAATCCCATTGTATATTGATGACACAGGGATAAACTTGTTCATTCAAGCACACCTATGAAAAATTCATGTCTGTTCTAAAGATCTGTCACCTTGGATGCATATTGGTACCTATATGAGCACATCACATATTGTTCAAAGGCTATATTTTTAAAAATTTAGTTCACAATGGCTCTATTCATCTGCCAGAGCAAAAATAAAGAAAAACTTTCAATCAGCCAAAATTTGTAGGGGAACTTTGATTGAAGATCATGCCTATCCTGAGGTTGCTACTTCCTCCAGATAGTGATGAATTAAGGTACTTAAAAGTAGGAGCTTTAAACTGTGAGTTATATAGATAGATAAGTATAAAACGTGGCAGCTGTTATGCTGACTTCAAAACACTAATTACAGTCTCCCTATTTCTTATATTAATGCAAATACAGTGGTAAAGCAGTTGAACAGCTGAGATTCGCTTTGTAGACTTTAATTTCCTGACATTAAAAGGTCTCTGTACTCTAATGATAAAATGCCAGATACTGCATTATGCAGAGTGTTTTTGCCCAGTAATTGATACTGCCCAAGAGTGGTGCTGCTTCTTTGACTCCCAAAAACTAGTAGAGAGAATGTGTCCTTATATATGTGCATGCTTGTAAAATGGGGGCCTTTAGCATGTATGAATAGTACCTTTTGAAATCAAGTAGCCATTGATTTTCAACTCCCATCTTGGAAATTGGTGGGGATTTTGGTGGGGTTTTTTTGTTGGCTAAAATACAATGGCTATGTGTATTAGAACATTACAAAGTCAACAAAGTTCATGGGAGCCAACTGGATTCAAATAGCTTTGATGCTCAAATCCTTCAGTGAAAAGTGAGAAAAAAAAGATATAGAATAAGATTTGAAAATTCTCTTCCAGATTACTCCCACGTCTGAAAGTCACATATTTTGATGTATTGAGTTTTGCAGAAAATGTAACTTACCATAAATGTGCTTTTATCGGAAGTCTGAAAGTGCCATAATGAAGTTAATATATTTCAAAAATTCAACTACAGTGCTATGAAGATCTGCATACTTACTCAAATTTAAGCAAATAAATAGTCCATTGAAATTTAAGCCTGTGCTTAAGTCTTTGTGGCAAGCTTGTGCTGTTTTATCCAGTATTCTTTCATTTAGTAAAGCAAACTGGGATGATATATGTCTGTGAAATGTAAATATAAGTACTTTTGCATGGCAATATTTTAAAAACTTTAGGACCAGATGTACTGAGAACTGAAGGAAGAACAGAAATTAAAGGTAAAAGCATTCTTATTTCCAACAGAACTAGTCAGAAATTTTCAACTATTCAATGGGAAGATACAAAGGACAAAGCTGTAATTCAAACAGGTGAAGGCTGTGTCCTTGTAAAGAGTGGACTCTCATTTCATTTTGAATAATTTAAACTATTTCTTTCTTTTGAGGCAAAGATTGTAGAGCAAAAATATCTCTTGTACCGTTTTAACCATTAAAAAGAAATTTGGTGATCTCTTACCTTTTCTGTCCTTCATTACATGCACATCTGAAATTCACTTTGGATATTAATCATACTTATAAATCCATTTGCTACCCATAATGATTTCACTAGGGAAGACTGAAGTCTTTCAGGGTAATGGACTTCTAAGTATTAGTTATTACATACTTAAGATCTTACTTCTTCCAGATGGGGATGCTTAATCTGGATTTTAACCACTTTTGATGGATTAAGATTCCAAATCACAGTTTGAAAAAGTAAAGAAGTTATTCCCTGTATTCTAGTTGAACGGGTAGCAGCTCTGCACCTTGTACAGAGCTTTCCCAGGCAAGTGTCACCTTCTGCAGGCTCCAAACCTTGTTCATTGTGCTTTGGCACTGCACTGAAACCTTCCAGCAGTGAGGGAGGCTTAACCTGCAGTCTTAAAGTCTACCAGAGTATTTAGGGAAAGATTTCTACATACTTGCACAGTTTTCTCAAACTGGAAATAGAAGACTGTCAGCAGCATTCTGAGTTTGTGCAGCATCTACTTACACCATAGTTATTCTCAGCTATGGATGATAAAAAGTGAGGTTCATGCCTTCTTTATTCCACCATCTCCCTCATGCCAGCCCTACCTTGAAATTAGGATACAACCACAAATCTACTTGCTTCAGCATCAGTCGGGAGAGGAAACCTAAAGCAGACAACTGAGGGAGAGGAGTGAATGGAGTGAGGGAGTGAAGCAGAAACTCGCTAAAGCATAACCACTATCAATAGAATAAAAGTGGGGTTTTTTTAATGGTGAGTCTGCTTCCGGGGCTTTTTGTCCTCACAGTCCTAATCCCTAGCCAAGCACTATGTAGCTGATTTATAGCTTTGAGTTTCAAGATGCTTTGGTGAGGACACGGTAACAGATGTGTTTTAAGTCGATTAACATGTTTTCAGGCTATGAGGTGTAGCACAAGTTGTTTACAGTATTTACTGTTCTCCAACATGTATTTTCATGGATTTTGAGGTGCTGAAAGATGATGTAGAAAATTTAACATGCTACAGTAGTTGTTGGCAAGAAGTGGGATTTTTGTAAGAATCCATCCCTGTCAAAGTCCGCACCCTTGAATAACAAACCAGAATAACCAATAGAGTCCACTGCTCTTCACGTCTTTTCTTTATATTTCCTATGTAAAACTAATCCTTCTGTGACAATCATTAAAACAAATCCTAACTCATCAGGAACAACGATTAAAATAAATCTCAACTATGAACAAACCTCAATAATCATTAAAATACATCTCAGATCATTAGGAATTTTGGTATACAGGGTGAAAACGGAAGATGAGGACATTTTTAAAAAGAAAACTCAGTGAAAGTAGACTCCTTATATAGCTGCTGAATTCTGGATTAAACATATTTGTTGGTCCTGCATGAACTGATGATACCACAGCTGTCCACAACAGTGTTCCCTGAGCTGATTTTTCATGCTGCTGTTTGGAAGAGAACCACAGAAATGTTAAGTCAGGCCAAAAATCTTAGTGTATAGATACGATTCCATACAGTGGAAACTCAGAAGTTGCATGTGTATTCACTATTATAGTGGAAATATTCACTTCTTCTATTCAAAAAAAAGATACTAATACTGACGCTTTAGGGGTACATCTTTTATGAAATCACATTCTTCACTTTTAAAAGTTCTATTACATCAAAATTCTAAAGTGTCTTTTAGTCACTCTAGATCAAAGTGTTCTCTGAAATACATATTCACCACACATTAAATTCACCTCTGCCTCATACAGACCTGAACTGTTGGTCATTGTTTTGTTCTTCAAATAAAAGGAAATTGGTCAATAGGAGTTGAAATCAGTGGCTCAGCTGAATGGGAGTTACCCATGCATATGTGCGGGCAGAGTATGAACCATTTATGTTTAATTAAATGTAATGGTCTGAATGCAAAACAGATCTAATCTCTGTTTATTACAATGCAGGAATGAGCAAATCTAGTTAAGCAGCAGAATAGCAGTACTATGGGGGATCTAAGGAACTGGAGTTATTGTTAGATGTCTTAACACTAGAGCTTCATCTACACCAGGAATAAATTGTATAGATTACTTTAATTAATGCTGAGTTGTAGATTCCAGTACCAATGAATTTCTAAAATTAATAGACCACTGTTGTGGGAAAGAATAGCTTCATACAAAAAGCATCAGCCAAAGACAGAATGCCTTTGTATTAACTCAGTTTTGAGATAAGCATTTAAAACTATACTAGATATTGCTAAGGTTTTAAAAGCTTAATGTCTTCCTTTAATATCTATTTTACTTTGTGGTGAGACTTTCTTGGAAACTCACTGATTGTATATGTAAGTTATAAAAGCATGATTTATGCACTGTTTTTCTAAAGGGCACAACAGGGAATCTAATGCCATCTTTTTCTCTTAAAATTATAGTGATACTCTTCGCCCAAATAATGCACTCATTTTCAGGTAGTTCAATGCTGGTTTTTTTTCAGAATAAAATCCAGATTTTATTCTGAAATCTTGTAATCTCTATTTGGCATATCCTAAGAAATAACCTGAGGGAATATTTATTCCTACTGAACTCAGAGGATATAGAAACTAATCTGTACCCATAATGTTAGGGATAATCCTTCCAGGTTTCCTCTAAAGAACCTTCCATGGCATCCTATTCGGCAGATAATAAAGGACTCAAGTTTTTATTGGTTAAAGCTATTTTGGCAGTATTAAGTAAATTTTCTTTTTTAAAGTTGCTAAGAAGCCACATTCTGTGGCTTAAAGTTCCCTATTGTTCATCTGTATGCAGTATGTTCGACAACATACAGACAAAACCAAAAAACAGTCACGACAGAGATGGTTTGTTATTACGCCAGACACCACTCCTTAGTTGTTAGACCATCAGTCACTTAATTTGCTGAACTCCTCAGTCTATTTGATTTACTCAAGTAACTGCAGAAAAATCATTGTAGTAAAGTCTTGGGATTTTGCAGGGGTGGGATATGGCTGCTCTTTTCTCAATCTCCTCTGGAATGTATTTTACTTTAGTCTGTATTTCTAATTATAAAATACCAGTGGTACAGGTGCTATAGCTATTACATTGTCTTTGCCATGTATTGTGAAGGGTAGATCTATCACTTTTACTAATTTTTCTTCTGTATAGGTTCATTTATGACAACCTAGTCAAAACTCCAGTTGATATCCAATGTGCTTGGCAGTAATTGCACAAGTAGAATTTTCTAAAATGTCATTGCACAAGGAAATACAAATGTATAATTTAATTTATAGAATTGAAATGTGCTTGGGACCAAAAAAGGATACCAGAATATTGATTGTAGGGACTGCTGATTTTATTTAATAGTTTTCTTATTTAAACTTGGGTTGGTTGGGGTTTGTCTTCTTTGTGTTTGGTTTTTTTGGTTTTGTTTTGGTTTGGTTTTTTGTTTGTTGGTTGGTTTTTTTTTTTAAATCCAGAAGTCACAAGGTGCTAGCTGAAGCAAAGTGATTGTGTTCAGATTTTTTTTCATTTTTTTCCAGTGAACTCGTGCTGTTTGAAGCCCAACAATATTGCTTTAAATCTCAATTTTCTCACTGTTGTAAGCATTTTATTATAAACACATTAAAGAAAAAAAAAATCTTGCTTGGATTATATCACCATGCAAGAAAAGAGTTGTGTTAAAATGTTCCCTTTGAAAGATTTTAGTATTGTCAGTACGCAGTAGTGTGCAAAATCTGAGGAGCAGAGAAGTCTTTTGCCAACATAGCAAAGTATAAAAACCTCATTAGTTTTACGTAGGATTTTTAGATGTTATACGACACCTATAAAAATGTTATATTGGAAAAAGCTGCTTTTAGATGCTTTTTAGTGCCCTCTGTCCAGCCAACGGAAGTTGGTTCTTATGATGCAATGCCTTTAGCTTGCTTACCTACTTGCATGAGGATATTGTGCATTTGCTGTAGGGTTGCTCAGTCCATCAGAAGAATTTTGAGGGAAGAGTTTTGTGGAAATCCAACATTTCTTTTCCAGTCATATGAAATGATCAGCTGTATAACCTAATGTAGCTCCAGAGAAAAATCTTGTCCTTTCTCCAGAATTATTTGTGTTTTTTCTGAGTAGGGCAACATATGTTTAGGACGTTCAAAGCCAACGTGATGATGAACAGTGTAAGCAGATGGAATCTCTGGAAAACTGTATATGTGTTGTTCTGATTTGTGACTGATGTAAAATTAATATTTCCAAGTTTGTATATCTTGAATTTAGAAGTTGTGTGTATATGATGATAAGATGCATCATGTGAAGAATAACTTCTGCCTTTTTAGATGCCAGGCATGCATACGCCTACACAGATAAAACTCCTTGGTGTAATTCTGCTTTTGTTCAGATATATGCAATGCAGTGGAAACTGTTGACGATTCACTTGAGTGACTGAGAATCAAAATTGGCCTCTTTTTTTCCCCTTATGAAAGTAATGTAAAAAATCATCTCCTGTGCAATAATCATAATTTCATATAAAACTATAAGCTCATGTGGATATATTTGACCTTAGGGAATATCAACAAAGATTAACATCAGACAAGATAAATAAACCATTACCTTTTTCACTGTCAAATCCATGATTGGGCAAGAAGCTTCATTTTGTTATTGAAACATTTTATTGCTCTTAAATTTGTATTTGTATCATATATTATACTGCTTTCTTATGTTTCCTCAGTATTTCTGTAGTACAGCAAAGTTCTATAAATGAAAAAATATAGTATTGCCAGGCAGTTTAATATTACTTTAATGAACAGTAGTGCACATTGCTATGTGCAATTGATAGTACTTGCTGTAGTCAAGCAAAAGTGAATGAAAAGTCTCAAGCTTTGTCAGAAAATATATCACTGAGCCCTCGATATCCACTTCTACATGGTTATTTTCAAGCTGTCTTCTGGCTGCAAGTACATAGCTGGATCTTTACCTCCAGTTAGTAAAACCTTACCGAAGATGAGAATTAGCTTGTTTTCATATTGACTAGATTTTCATATCTCTTGTGATTACATGGGCTCCAGTTCCTGTCCACAGACCTCTTGTTTGAAGTTATACCAATCGTAGATGTAAGCTATGTGTCTTCACCTTTGTGGCTGTCCTAAATCACAGTTTTGCCACCAGATCGCATTGCCCATCACCAGTGTAGTTTGTGTAAACTCCTTGCTTACACCTCTGCCTACTCACATTCATAGTAACGGTAACTGTTGCTGCCACCCACCAACTTTTCACATTTAAAACCCAGGTTTGGAGGCCTGGCAGTCTTAGGTGCTAGAAACCCATAAACAGTTACTTAAGTGACCATTTCTCCAGCTTCACTCTCCCAGCCCTGCCTCTCAGCTCCTCCTCATCTGGCCAGGACATTTTGCTAAAATTTAAGATTGTGTGAAATTTATTTACAAGTATGTATTTTACAAATATGCACAGATTACACATTGAGTAAGCTAATTTATGTGTCTGCTAAGAGTGTAACACTACTTGTGCATCTGTCCAGAACTTTTCAGTTGACATTTTGTCCTTTGAAGGCATCACGTGTTTTAGAAAGTAAAACCTTTTTAGCTGAACTGATGCTGTTACAGCAGTGTGATGTTCTCTGTGTTGATACTGGTCTTATCTGTTAATCTTGGTGTAGGTTTTCCCAGAAGGGAATCAGGTAAACTTAGGTCATACAGGTCATCTTCATGTCACTGGGCATAAAAGGCATTAAAGTGCATGTCTGGGAGCGTGGGTGTGGAAGTGAAACATACATGCAACCAGTACTTTTGTCCTGGTATACCCACCTTGTGATAGCAGTAGCTTTAGCAGAGCTTCTGCTGTTGTGGTTACGTGAAGAAAGCTGATACTGTGAAATTGCACCGTCTGTTGTTTAGTTTGCAGTGAGGATCCTGGTGGTCAAGAGGATTGTGACTGTAGAATTTTTTACCGTTGAGTTGTTATTTATCATACACTGATATTTATAATTTCTAATGGCGATTAAATTTAATCCGATTTACAGATGTGTATTGTCACAATTTACAAAGAATGCTAACAGTGGTGTTTTGCTTGAAGATCAACATAGTAGCTTTCATATTTCAAAATATTCTGTATGAAAGCATAAACTCTTTTCCCTGAACTATAATCTTGATTCATGATAGGAGTCAGACGGAGAGCTGCATTCCTTGCCAAATGATAGGATGGATTCCCAGAGAAGCCTAGGAAATAGAAGGTAAATTTGTAGTGAATGTTGAAGGATGTAGGTGCTGTGGACAAGTGGATGAGAGCAGTTGCGATAGCTGGGTTGCGGTGATACAGGAGATGCTTGGGGACAGCACAGCAGTATGTTGTAACACAGTAGGCACACTGGCAGAGCTGTGGGAGCAGTCTTGATACTCTGCAAATCCTAAATCTGTTGACTTGGACGTACTGGGTTTTTTTTCTGTAATCATGTCTGTTAAAATTATTTTAAAATACAAAAAAATACATTATACAGGTGGGGGTAACATGTCAGGAAATAGAGGTACTTTTGAAGTTAATTGTTGATGCCACCCCTTTCCCCCCACATAAAATGAAGTATTTTGTCTATATCTTTATGCAATATGTTTTTTTTAAAGCTTTGCCTGAAGAAATTAATGCTGTGCATCTGCAGTAATGTCAGATTTCCATGGTTTATTAATCTCACAGTCAGCTGGAATTTAAACAGTTTTCTTATGGTAGTCTCCTTTGTGTTGCCATGTAGTTCTTACTATTAAGGAAGAAAGCTACAAGCTTTAATGCTGGAAAAGAAAAGAATATTGAAGGCTTCTGTCATGTTTTTTAAACAGACTCTTTAGTTACATGAGCCTGACAAAAGGAAGAGAGTAACAAAAAATACCTCAAGAGCTGGAGAAGGCCCACAGTTCAGCAATGCTTTCATTATTATTATTATTCATTTGAACTGATTAAAATAATTTTGTAAATTACGTGCAGTCAATCAACAACTTGAGGGACAAATTGGGAGTGAAAAGTTGCTTGCCTAATGTGGCTTCTATAAATACCTATGTCCCACCTCTTCACATGACACTATGTGCTGTTTTATATAGCACTTTACATCATGGAACACCAGTTTTGCGTCTGAGTTGTTGGCTGGGGTTCTTCTTGCTCCTGTCCACATGTTACTTCATGGTACTGGCTGTATACTGGTAATATAGTTAAGTTTTGCCTTGCCTCTACATCTAAAATACACCTGTGAAATAAGAATGCTGAAAAACCCACAACATGGGCGAAGAAGGGGAAAAGTTTTGTTAATAGAGACTTGTTTAAAAATATGGAGAAAGAGTGTAGACTAGCTAACGGGCACTGGAGCTTCATGATGTGCATCTAGGATTCAGTCTCCAGTGATGACGTATCAAGGAATCTCATTATATCTCAGGGAGGAAGGGAGGAAAAACCCCCACACAATTACAGTAGAGAGGATCCCGTTTTGAAGATGATTTGTTTTTTATCAAAGGACTAATGTTTTTGTCTAATACGCTGCATTTATTTAATTGTAAAGACAAGAGTCAAAGTCTGAGGTCAGATTGCAGTTTGGGAGGTAAAAAGCTACGAGTCAGTTTCTAGTTTCCAGAGTGCTAGATAAAATATATTTTCACCATACTTAAGGAAAATAAATGGACACTTCACACCTGTCATGTCTGTGATGACTTTCATTGTTGGCTCCTTTGATAGGAAAGGTTAAAGCTTTTGGGGTTTTCTGAGAATTTATACAGAGTGAAATTAAAACATGGATATTACCTCTTTTCTTGTCTTTTCTCTACAGAAATAAGTGTGATGGGTATTTTTTTTATTTGTCCATAGATATTGTTCAATGTGAAGGCTAATGCATTCTTGAATATGTCTGCCGTCAGAGAAGCTGTTGGTATAAGTGAGTGACTCTCATTAAACCTATCTATTTGCAAGTTGCACACAAAAAAAAGTCCTTCTTAATTGCCTCCCTGCATGTGGACAAGAGCTTAAAAAGAAGCAAAATATAAAAGATTAAAAGAACATAATGACATATTCAAAAGATGAAAGGTATGATGTAAACGTTAAAAAAAAATAATTGAGAAAAGCTTGAAATCTCTTTGTGTTTCCCCCAAGTTAAGTAGGAGAACTTTGAAGATGACAGTAATACTCCATTGTGTTTCATCTTTTTCATAATAACGTATTTTGAAATCTGGAATGAGTGTATCACCTAATAATGTTTTTTAGGACTACATAAGTTGTAGTATAAAGCACAATATAAACAAGATTTTCTTCTACTTTTTTGCCATAATAAGTAAAGATACTATCCTGTTTGACTTTAAATAATTCTGATTGGATGTGTAGGTAGGTAAGGCATCTGTAAAGTAAAAGGAGATTGATGCTGATGATTTAGCAGGTGTCATTCTACAACTTAGTTGCAAGCTGAAATCTTCAGGACCCAGAGTCATGAGGTGCTTGGTTTTGAATGAGGTGTAAAATCATGATTCTGACTGTTTGTGGTCATTAAAGATCCCATGGTGCTTTTGGGGAAAACCCCTCCTGTCCTGGCCAAATTTAATTTTGGTGAGTTCCACAGCGACTACCTTGTTGTCCTTGCAGTTTTGGTTAGATGTGACATTCCTCGCTTCCCATCCTGAATCCCTGGTGTGAGTTGCTTTGATGTTGCTTAGTCCATAGTTTCCAGCCTAAAGGTGACTGCAGTTCAGCAGTGAGCTAAGTGACACAGCATGCTTCATGTTTGCTATTCAGTTAGGAAGTTCCTGGATTCATGTGGAAAAATGTTTTTTGCTAGATAGAGAATACAGTTTCAACACCAGCACAGGCAACATGAATTTACATATGCCAGGTAAATGTTTGACCTCTTCTAATAAAAAATCAAATTCTTTGAAATGGTGACCATATTTCTGACAATGGACACACACCACACACGCTGTCTGATGATGTGTGTAATGATCTCAGTCAAGGAGCTGAAAAGAGCTTGTATTTTCAAAATGCACGAAGTTGCTGGAAAATTCTTGACTAATGGTTCAAAATCAGTATTTGATTTTTTTTCTGAACACAGGAATGCAGACTTCCTATATGACAAATGCCAGTGTTTATGCATGTGCCCACCCAGTCTAAAGGGATTTTACAAACACTGATGTGCTATGTCTATAGGAAATGGAATTACTACTTCTGTTTGTGTTATAACAAGAACTCCCCTGATTTCAGAACACCAAAGAATCTGAAGTTTTTAATTGATTTTGACACTGTGTCTTTGTAACATTGTATTTTTGTTTAATTTTCCTTTGCGTTATTTGAAAGGGATGAATGTGACTAGCCTACTGATTATCGAGTTTCTCCACTCATTTCCAGCAACTTTCTTTCTTGCCGAAGAGATGCCAAATTATTCAATAGCAGAGTAAAACATTTCCCTTACAGTTTCTGTACTCTTGCTCTTTTGTTTTTAAGAATGTTTTTGCTGTACCTCTTAAAGAAAAATATTACATCTTTGCAGTAATGGTGTGTATCTTTGGGGTGAATGGGTTTTGGTATGGAGTGGAAATCGTTTTTCTTGATACAGCAGTGATATGAATAGCTTCAAACAACAGCTCTGTATTTACAGGTTGCTTAGAAGGTCCCTAGAAACCATCAGTCAAGAAACTTTTCTAGTTGTTACGTGTGTTTTTATAATCCATGCTGATGTGTGCTTGTGTGCACATAGGAACACCTGCATTACTGTTGCATGCAGAATTTTTGGTGGAGTGATATATATGTAATTTTGTGTCTGTCATTGTAAACATGTGGGTAATGATGGATCTGCTTATTTTCAAGTAATTTGGTGACAGTGCTTCCGTTAAATCAGCCTTGGCAGGAAGAGCCTGAGCTCCATCTCACAGCCTGTGTGCAGGCAGTGGGGCAGGAGAAATTACAGTCCCCTGGCCATCAGAACTGGGAACTGATGGCTGGAATCTACCCTGGCAGTTTCCAACCGTTGCCTTGCTTTGCTTTCCGTGGAGACCGGGATACAGGGAGTACACAGGATAGTTGGCAGCTATGAACTGGCACACAACACTCAAACCAAAGGTGGTTTTACCAAATATATCGTATTCCAACAGAACACAAAATGTTCTTTTTCGTTGTTGTACAAGCAGGTTTAAAGATGGGGAGAAGTAGTTTGATAACTTGAGAATGCCACCTTCATCTGACTTGGTATGAAGTGAAATGGTTGACCAAATGTTAGGAGGAAAAGGGTTTGTCTCATCCTGAACTGGAGATTTTTGAGTGCAGTCATTCTTTTTGATTTATGACACCTCAGGTCTTCAAGCAAGATGTTCAGAATCCCCTCCCTGTAGATGGCATCTCTCTTTATCTAAGAGCAGATAGGGAGCACAGGCATCTGTCTTGCACCATCTGAACTGTGCCTGTTGTTAGATCCCCCAAACAGATGAGTTGCCTAACCCCCAAGAGGCTAGCTTGCAGAAGGAGGCTGTAAGAGTGCATGCAGCCTGAGCTGACGGAACATCTCTGCCATTCCTGAGAAAGATTTCCATTTTAAGGATACAATTTAAACATGAGGTTCTTGGGGTTGGCCTTTAAATTGCTTGCTATGTGTCAGGCGCGGTGTGTTTCATTCTCAGCACATCCTGTGATCTTCCTGAAACTCTAGCTTAGCTTCCTGCATGTTGTGTGTGTGACATTTCACTTGCCATGCCAGTCCCTCCTGTCTATCCTCGTCGTCCCCAGCTGGAATGCAACAAGATGTAAGCCTTCTTTCTGCCTAGGAGGAAGTCTGTGCATAAAAATTAGGCTTTAAATGGGGAGTGAGCTTAAATCGTATCTTTGCCAAATGCTCTGTTTGACCGTGATGCTATGGAAGAGGAGTAAAGCTTTTGTGTATCTAACATTAATATTTCTGGCATGAGTTTCTTTTATCGATATCATTAGCATCTTAATACAGTACTGCTTTTACAGACACTGTGCTTTACTTAAAAAGGTTTTTAACAAAACAGCAGATGAAAAATCTCATATTTAATTGTATTGCTCCATGAAACTTTTCAGCTTTTGTTGCTATCACTTGGACCTTTCATCTCTGTCTTAAGCAAAAATAATTGCAGGTTCTCTGAAATGAGTTACATGAAGAAGTCATTATTATTTCATTCAGATGTTTTGAAGCCAGATTTTAGATGTTTTTTGAGGTGCTGACATGAGCACTTTCGGTGAGCTGCAGCAGCTGTTGTGCAGTGACTGCTCCTTAGCTAATGCTTTGAGACCAGCAGATTATTTGTATTTCATTAAAATTTAATTAGCCCACAGTACCTATGCCTTACTAATGACAGATGAATACAGTGAACTTGAGGACTATCTGACTTTGTAAAATTTATTATTTTAAACCTGATTTGTTGTCTTTGTTCTTGCCTTCCCTTTAATAATCTGACATTATGATAGCTTTTACTTTATTTTAATCAACCTTTGGATACTTAAACTTGGAGAGGGAAGTAAGCCTCATCGTGTGATTAGAAACCACAAAATGCTGTAAGAGTGCAGCAATCATATGTTCTTTTAACATGTTGTCTCAAAAAGGTCTTTCCCAAAAGATTATGGAGTGGACACATGCTGAATCATTTGGATGACAGGAAATACACAGAGTCAGCCATTTTGAATGGGTTGTTTCAAATGTCAGGTTATCCCTGAAGTACCAGAAAGCAAATCTGACCAAAGTATTTGTTTAAAGGAGCATTTTAATTACATTTATAGTCCTTTGATGGCACAAGAAGCCTTTATACTTTTGAGAGAGTGATTTTTAATTTTTTTTTAAAAATAACATTAAATTGACGTTATAGAAAATAACATGGACTCTTTGCTTCTTGTGGTACAATATTAAAATACAGAAAATTGCTGTGGCATCGAATTCAGAAATCTTAAAATATTTACTAGCATTAGGAGGAAAGGAATGAAAAGGAAACACTGCAAAATAAGGAGAAACTGGTTATTGTTCTGAAAAGCAACAATGAGCTTGATGTGAGACTCTTCATTGATTTTAGTGTGGAAAAGTAACAGGGCAGACTTCTTTCTTGTCATTCTCAGGAATTTAGTAAATATCCAGAAAACTGAAAGAACAGAAGCAACAAACAGTATTGTTGACATCCATCCAGTTTGGGCCCTTTTCTTTATGTCCTTTGTTCTCAGAGGAAAGTCTGGTTTAAATCTGCAATTTATTTTCTGCTTAGAAAAATGTTTATTATGACTTTTGGATAGAAGTAATTAGAAACAGTAGACTCTCTGCTGACAGAATCTAGAACAGAATTCAAAGCACTATTCCTCAGCTTGCCAGGAAAATCTTTAACAAATGTACATTATATCCACACATATTTTGTTCACTTACTATTCAGGTCTGAGAAGTCAATTAAGTCCAATGGGAATCATACTCATTACAACAAATGCCTAAATACTAAATCTGAATGGTTTTACAAGGACAATGAAAAAGAAGAGCAGTTGTAACATTTGATTTTTATTTTCATGCCCTAGCTCAAGTTTATATTGGTGCCATCAATAAAAAATACCAATAAATTCTATACACTAAAAGATTGTCTCTTCAGATATGGTCCATGGTATGTACTTGGTTAAATTGATGACTGGTGACTCCTCTGTGATGAAAACCTATCTTTTAAAAAATACTAGAAGTCAGGTCAATATATCTTTCTCAGCTTCATGGGGCCAACAAGAACGCTGACCCTATCCCAGGAAAGAAGATAATTTGTCAAAGGGAGAAGTTTTGTAAGAACTCTGTATCCTATAGAGCTGAGGGATGCTGGAAGGACAAAAAAACGTTTTGAGCAAGTAAAGGTTGGAAAGACATATGTTGCCCTTACCTCTGCCTGTTGGGATCTGTCAGTCAGTTCATTTAGCGTTGTTCTTTCATGACTGAAATGGTTCACCTGGGAAGTCGGTAGTGAAAATGTCCTCATAAACCCAGAGTTCGCCTGGCTGCCCTCTGCTATACATCACCTCCTGGCTGTAAGAAGGCGGAGGATATCTGAAGTGAAGGAAGACTGTAAGAAAAGCTGGTTTATAAACCTGCATCAGGTATAACGAATTACTGAGAATGAAGGTGTAGGTTGAAATCAGTTGTCCATCATTTCTGAATGCAAGTGTGAAAACCAGGTGATAACTGTGTTTTCGTGTATCATATGTGAGGTTTGGGAAAAAATGAGATTTGAAAAGAAGCTAATATGAAATAGCCACTTTAACCACCCCAGAACTCCCACCTGGAGCAGCACAGGGCATCACTGGTGTTTGTGTTTGCTACAGCAGCACTGAGCTATTTTCATTTCTACATATGAAGCTGGAAACAAAACCTTGTGTTTTGGGAGGATGAATATTTTCATTCTGAGAATTCCACAGGAGGACCATTTCATTCATTGAAAAATTGAAAGTAACATTTGTGGTTGAAAATTTCTATTTTCAGCCCTCAAAAAAGGGAGGAAATTAAGATGAATATAGTCTGGATTAAATTTTTTGTTATCTTTTGTGTGCATTTTTTTACAAGGATGAGCTGTATTTCTTTGTAAGACTCTTAGAGCTATTCTTCTGTCTACTAAAATATCATTATGCGAACTGATGACTGCACACCCCTGGGGATATTGCCACATAAAAATTCTGTTTTTGTGAAATTAATCTCTGTAAAATTGGATAGTAAACATAAGCAGCAAAGCTCTTGAAGAAAATCTGTTGACTTTAGCAATTACATATGCCATTTCAGTGCTGCCAAAGGATGATCGCAGCTCAAAGTTATTATTTACATGTAGAAATATATCACTTCCTCTGTTTAAAACTCTTGACTAACACAATATTTTTGTATATTCATTTTTGGTAACCACAGTTTGAAGGCTCTCCTCTTTCTATTTGCATTTTTCAGTTCATAATGTAATTCATTTTTCACAGTTTTATTTTGAAAAGTATTTTTAAATTTAAAAATATTATTTGGGAGATGAAAAAAATAGCACCTTCTACACTATCAGTTACTGCCATCTGCATGATGGCATGCGAGAATATAGAAGTGAAACTAGACTAGTGAGCAGGACTTAATTTCTTACATTCACATCTTACATAGCCTACTTAATTTTTACCCCCCAAATTTATGTTAATTCTGCCATTCACACATTAGCCTGTACAATTAATAGTGTTGTGATATCATATGTGAATGCATGAATCCTTGTGTCTCTGACAGAATCTATTTTTTCAGGTACTAGGAATAAATGTCATTAAGATGATCTATGTGATATTACAAATGATGAGGAAGGATAGTCAGCTTTGAATGCTAATTCCAATAAAATTCTAAGTGACTGATTTTGTGATTCTGCTTTAAAATATCTGAAAGCAGTCTGATAATAGACATTATGTCCGAACTAAAATTTTTGTGCTAAGTTTGAGTGGGAAGAAGAAACTTTATCAAGTTATTTATATCAAAGTTGTCAAAGACAATATCATATGTCACAATAAATTGGTGTCATTGTTTGGACATGAACTAGAAAATGAAAGAACAATGCTTTTGAAACAACTACACAAAATTATACAAGTCTTTTAAAAAGTAAAGCACGCTTTTTTCATCTATTTCTTTATCACCATATTAAATCTCCTTTCTGACAGCTAAAAGGAAATTACTGTGATTTAGGGAGTGAATCTTTATCAGTAGTTGACAGGTAGAATAAAATGATAAAGCCATACAAACAGTTATTTATAATAGCATTTAGCTGGAAAGTGGCAATCACTCAGCATTTGATTTATGTAATTTTCCAGGGCAGTAGAAATACCTTCTGCAGTCCACTGGGCACTTTTTATGAGCCTGTAACTGAAGCATGCAAGTTTCTCTGCTCACTGCAGAAAGAACAAGATAAATGCAAAACTGGATACCGTTGTGTAGCAGATAATGCAACTACAGATTCTTGTCCTGCTTAGAAATGATAATTCCTTTATAAAGTCAAGTTGGTATTTTATAAAGTCAAGTTGTTATTTAACTGCTCTGGCTTTTTTTTTCTTTTCTTTTTTTTCCCCCTCTTTTTTTTTCTCCTTTTTTCTTTTCTTTTTTTTTCCTGAAGCACACACAGTGGCCAACCTCTGCCTGCAGAGGTTAGTCTGCTGTAATAAATGGGAGCTTGGCACAGCCATTGAGGATTTGCCTGGTAGAGTCAGAGCACTAGAATTCACTCTCTTTTCCATCTTTTTTTGTGTTCCTGCTGTCCCATCCCACTTGAGGAATTCCTCGTCATGTCACTATATGCTTTTAGCTGGTGTTTTAAGGTAGAAAAAAATGAATGCCCTATCTTTGTAATGTGTTTCTGAGAAACGTTGGCAAAATTGATTCTTTGAAAAATCTAAAAATGTTTTGTACCATGTCATGTTGCTTTCTAGCCAGGATCAGCTAGAATAGCCAAAATGTGGTGAGGCTACTTTTTCCTTTTGCTGGTGTTCCTGGCAGTACTTAAACAGAAAGTGCCAACGTGAGTCTTAACTAGAAAATCATCTTATGCCAGAATTTTATGGTTTTGAAAAGATAGGAATGAGGAGCTGAATTTTTAGAGGTTCAGCTGAACAAGCTGCGATGCTTTGGGCTTTCCGCTCTCTCCTGTTTCCTTCCTCTCAATTTGCAGGTGACTGTACAAAACTAATATTTTGCTTGTGCTGCTTTTCTCCAGCTGTTGAGCAAAACTGCTTAATTTTGCAGGTATCCAGTCAAAAGTGGGTGGACCATCAAAACCTGTAGCAGCCCTGGGGTGGCTCTGTTGGAAGCTGACCTCTGGGGTGCTGGAGAGCTGGTAGAGTTAGTTCAGGATTACCGCAAATGCATCCCTGGGGGATTCTCTAACAGGGGAAGGGTTTCAATATTAGTAAAATACATACAGTTTCAAATCCTATAATGGTGTGAATACACACAAGTCAGAGAGATGATATCAAGCTACTTCAGTGGAGGAGCTGTCCTGACCAGGAAATAAATTGCTGAAAGTTGAAGACAAAAATTAATCATTCAGTAATCATAGCCGAGGATGGCTCATTATGAATTAACTTTCCTGTCAACAAACCTGTGTTTTCCATTTTTTTCCTGCTAGTTTACACCCTCCACCAACTCCTTTTGTCTGTGAGCAGTGCCTTATACAGTAATAGTGAATTATTATAATGTTGCCCAAAAAGGTTTACTGAAGAAGACAGCCTTTGCTACACTTTAAAGAAGTGAGGCCTTAGGTCAACATTATTGTGCCTTAGAGGAAAGCAATAGCATCCTAAAAAACAATTATTATTGTTGCATGAAGGGTATAGGAGAAAATTGTATTTGACCTTTGCCTCTACATGCAGATCTTGACTAAATGTGGTCTCTCTCACTGCAGGTTTCTTTATTTGTTTGTAAAAACTTTCCTATGCTATGCCACTGCAATTGATGATTTTACAGTGCCTTCCCTAGCAAGCACCAGTTAATCATGAGGTGCTTAGATTTAGAGTTAGATTTTTTTCTTAAGTCTCTTAGCACAAAAATTTAATAGGGGTTTCAGTGCTTCAAGGAAGAAATGTTAAGTAGCCTGCTAGCTGAGCTTCCTCATTATATTACCTTATGCTTAGCTGCTCAGATGAAATGAATAATAAATTTCTGCCTTGGCTGGATTAGCTCTGCAGAAGCACCATAAGCATCCAGTCAGGCAATTCTGCATGTTGAACTGTTTTTAATACATCGATTTGAATAACAGTTTAATGTGGTTTACTATGATGTTGCCATCACACATAAAATGGCATATCTTTTAAATTTTTTTTTTTTAAATTAATTTTGAGCTCACTATGTGTTAGGATATATATATGTAACTAATGATTCGTGGAGGTGTACATCTCTGTTGCACAATATGCATCAGTTGTTTGAATAATTAGATAGAGGCACTGAATGTAGACTATGAAATAGAAATACTCAAGCAGAAATCCTAATCTGCCACAATAATTTAAAGAAAAGGCTTGTCATTGCCTCTTGTAAATCTTGAACAGACTGTTATCTTGCAAAGCCAAAACAGCATAAAATTTAGCTCAATGAAATAGAGATGCTTTTCTAATATCCTGGATTTTATCAGCTATGGAAATAGGCATTTTAGAAATTAAAAAAAAAAAGCACCAAAGATTTAATAATGGAGAAGATTTTCTTCTGAAATGCATGGTGTTTTAAGCAGGAGGTTAAAAAGATCTAGAAACCAGGAAATGAGGTGGGAAAGCTCTAAATGCATTGGCATTACCAGTGGAGAAGACTTTAGTATATATGAAAATAACTAGAAAAAACCGTAGTAACTCCTTATTCCCTGCACCCACCACAATGTATTTCCTACCTCTCGGTTAGATGGCTCTTCTGGGAGTGAAATTTTCAAGATTCTTCTGGAGTCAGGTATTTTTCTTTCATGATTCAGTCTAACATTTTGGCTTTAGCAGCAATAACTCAGAAAACAGAGCAATTTGGACAGGTGGAATGAACTTATCGGATCAAAACTGAAGAACTTTTTCGCATATGTTATTTTTGATCCCTGTACAGAGTTGCACTTCCATGTGTTGTACAGCCCTGTGCTGGAGAAAATGGCCCTGTCTTTGTCATCAACTATGAGTTGACTCTGTAGTTGTATTCTTTTTTCCATATTTTTAGATTACATCTTCTTGTGCACTATCATGTTAAAGATCCTTTGGACTTGAGACAGGGGGAAGTGTTTGTCATTTCTTAACATCTTAGCATATTATTGCCAATTCATCACATTGCATGGCATCCTATGACAGGATGATGAAGATCAAACATTATTTGTCAGAGTCATATGGCAAACCAGTGCTAAATTATTGAGTCTTGGTTGACAGCACTTAGTAGTGGAGAAAGCCTTTGAGTCATCAATTTCAAAACGTAAGGGTGTTACAAGAAGGTATTCCTTGCCAGGGAAAACTGTGAAATAAATCATTATGTTGACTCTGCTGGCTTATGTGACATGTTGATTTGCTTTTCTGTCTTTGTCTCTTTCCCCCCCCTCCATGTTCTTAATCCATGATTTCTTTCATTCATCAGTATTTTACCATTCTCACATGAGCATAACTAATTATCATGCTAATAAGAGGATGATTGCTTTCCAAGGTTCTTATGGCTACAATCTCTGGTTACCTTTTCTATGATCAAAAGTCATGGTGGAAGGAGCTGAGTTAATAAATTACAGGATTTATAGGTGCTAGGAAGAATCAAGGTTTTCCTTTTTTGAATGCATTTGTTAACTTCACCATCATGAACTAGGTAAGATTTGCAGCATCTGTTGGAGAACGACAAGGGATGTCCATTTTGGACATGGGGTTTACATGGTGGATTTTAGAGTTGTTTTTCTGCTGCTTTTGTCTGTGTAATACAGCAATAATTTTGCTTTCTGTGAACTTCTCTAAATATTTACTAGTTTTGCTGAGTATTCTTCCTATTAAACTCACTTGGAAGGAGATTTGGGAGAAATGACTACATTAAGTATGCAAAGAAAAGCAAAGGGAGTCATGGTTTTCTTTTCTGTTTGTTTCTGTTTTTGTGTATGGTTGTGAAAGAATTAAAGATATTCCCCTGGGCTAGGAAAGCATTTTGCTTCTCTGAATGGGAGCAGTTGCTTGGAATCAATGAGGGCTCTGTCACTGATACCAGCTGGAGTATTAGTCGACTTGTTGCAAGATTTGCCAACAAAACCTGACCATGTTAAAATACAATTTATATCTCCAAATATTTCAGGTCTAAGACATGTCAGATATATTTTTCAGTTCAGTCTGCTCATTTTTTGCCACTGTTTGAGAATTACAGATTCACTTGCAGGTTTTTTCTGAAATACTGTGGATTGACTATATTGTTTCTGTGGTATGATATATTAAACTAATTTCTGCAAAAGTCTAAGCATTTTATTTTTTAGAAGTAGTATTTTATCATGGTTATGAAACAAACTACACTGTAGATGAATAATTCACTTTTTCACATTTGAGATAATAATACTACACTGTCAAACACATCCAGTGTTTATCTGGCAGTTCATTTTTTTTGTAAAAGCAATAAAATTGTATTCACACTTACAATTTTAAACCTGTAACATAAATTATAAAATAACATATATTTTATTATTATTAATTCTATTTTAGAAAGGATTCAGATAATTGGAGATTTTAAAATTACAAAACAGAAAGTTTTATTTAGATAGGTTTTTATGTCTTTGCTTTATTATTTTTCTGTTGCTCATGTAAGAGAGAGCATAGGAATATTTTTGCAACTTATTGATATTTCATCAGTGTGTAAATTAGTCTATTATTTGACCCCCTGAACTTATTTTAAGTGTCATATTTTAGACAATTATCTGGGATTACTGTGGCGGTTACCTATGGTATATGTGCTCATATTAACCAGCAGACTAATCAAAATACTTGAGTTAATATTCACTATTAGCAATTCAGTACAGAATATAAGCTATTGAATGGTTAGCCCTTAATTTTTATCTACTTTTATGTACTCACATAGTAGAAATCATTAGAGACACAAGGAAATAAGGAAGACAGAAGGAGAGAGAAGTGACATGGTAAGCAGATGGCCAAAGGATAAATGGCTTTGGATTTTTCCAGCCCAGAATTTTAGCTGAATATAATTTTGTTTTTGGAAAGAACACAAAGTGTGTGGAGTCTAAGTGTCTGTGGTCTTTAGTGATGGACAGTATCAGGCAGTGGTACTTCCAGCAGAGAATGATGAAGTGCTCAAGACAGAAGGGAGAGAAGAACTATTGGTGAAGTGAGAAGTAGCTGGGTATTCAGAACTATGTTCATATCCACAAAAAAGATTTAGGAAGAATTTAGGTACCTCAGTCTTTGTATAATAATAATAATGATATAAAAAAAAGTATCCCAGAGCTCAGTCATAGAATCATAGAATAATTTAGGTGGGAAGTGGTCTCTGGAGCTCTCTAGTCCAACCCTTTGCTCAGACCAGGTCCATTTGGAACAGATTGCTCCAGGCCTTGTCCATTTGAGTTGTGAATATCTTCAAGGATGGAGGTCTGACAGCCTCTCTGAGGCCCTCTCCTAGTGTTTGATGCCCCTCATGAGAAACAATTTTTTTATATATCTAATAAGGTTTTATTATGTTCTGCATCTGCATGTTATTATGTTCTCCATCATCTCTGCGCCTGTCATTAGGTAGTTTTAGACAGCAATGAGACTCTCTTTAAGGCTGAACAAACCCTGTTCTCTCGACTTCCCCTCATACATCATGGTATTCCAGCCCCTGGTTCCAGTGGCCATCCACTGGCCTTGCTTCAGTAGATACATGTTTGTCTTACTGTCAGAAGCCCAAAATTGGGCATAGTACCACAGTGGTGGTCTCACAAGTGCTGAATGGATAGGAGGAAATCACTTCCCTCAACCTGCTGGCGTCACTATTGCAGCTCAGTATGTGGTTCACCTTCATCACTGCTGGGTCATGCTCTGACTACTGTTCACTTGTTGTCCCCCAGGACCCTGAAGTACTTTTCTGCAAAGCTGCTTTCTATCTAGTCAGTGCTCACTCTGTATTGGTGCATGACATAATCATGGGGGTAGGAAAACAGCTGTATTCTTGCTTCCTCCCTCCAACTTGCACTCATTTGGCAAAATAAATGGTGGAGCATGTTCGGGTGGTTTAGATGCCTACAGTAAACAAAATGTGAGTGTCAATCTGACAATTGTAATCTGTAACAGAGCAGCTGTTGGACAATGTGGATTGCAATCTTACAGTTTTGGATGTCTCAGCCTTCCAGTTTAGTCACCTTAAATGGAAAAGATTTAAGATGGTCTTCTCCAATGAGCGTTTCACATCGGTTGCTTAAGGGTTTCTGTTCTGAGCCTGTTCTACTTTTTGACAACTTCTTTTTCTCCACCCACTTTATAATAACTTTATGTGCCCAAGTTAGGGCTGTGGTTTCTGTTCCAGGACCTGGTTCTCAGCATCTGTTACCATGTTCAGTGTCACAACCTTTAAGTATCTTTTGGATCTCACCACAAGTGACTGGATCACTCTGCATAATTTACTTGACATATTTAGCTTGTTTTTCTGGCAAATGTTTGTGAAGAGAGTACATTTTAAATGAGCTATCTGAATAGCCTCAAAGAATGGCTTTGTCAAGTATTTTTAAAATCACAGGCTTAATTGTATGAAATTCATACCCCGGATTCAAAATGTGTGCTATTTTGCCAAGTTGTTCTTATTCCTTTCATTAGGGCTTATATTCCTTTTACTGCATTAAAGTACTTCCCATGCTTGCAAGCTGAAGACCACAATCTAGCATAGCGTATTTCCTGTGAGATTTGAGTGACTGTTTATAAGACTAAATGATTCTTTCTCTCTAGTAAGACAGGTTAGTGCCCAGTATTCCTCACAAAAATATGTTTTAATGTCGCCTTTTTGTTTAAACGTATAGTCTGGATATTTCATTCTTTGTTCTTTACAATTATGTCGCTGTGCAAGTGCATATGTAGAGCTATCAAAGGAAAGAAACATATTCAAAATCCAGTTGTTGCCATTGCTAGTGGAAAATAAGTCAGAGCTGACTGGCAGACTAATAACCCGATGTGACAAGAATTACTGTGATTTTAGATACTGACAAATTATATTGAATCCCTACTTACATGAATAAACTTTGACTACCTTAGATCAGGTTTGTTGGTGGGTTTTTGTTGTTTGTTTGGTTTTTTTTCCTTAGCTTCTGTTTACAGTTATGGTGTCTCATAATCTGTGTGTGTATATATATATATATTTAAGTGCCAAGGTTATAGTTACAAAGCGATAAAAGAAAATTGCGATTTTGTAGGCACCTTGTTAGACCCTTTTAATGCTGGGCATACTAAAATGTTTTGCTATTGCATATTAAAATATTGACATTTAGCTGATGTTTCATGGGAAATTTTTGGGTTGTTTATTTTTTGTTTTAAATACTGGTAAGGTGTAAGAACAGATCCAAACCAGGAGCCATTTATTTTCCTCATTTTCTATTCCTAGGGAGAGCTGAAATATAAGGGGATCTCTAAGATTCATTTGGGTTGGGAGTTAGGGGGGTAAGCAGAAATATTCTTTTCTATAAAAGGAAGGGGAAGGTTAAGAACAGGGTAGTGTGAGGGTACAGTTTCTTAAAAAAAGAAGAAAGAATGGAAAAATGTATGAACAGTTCCTGCTTCCCGTGTCCTCTAAACCACAACCCAAAGCAGATAAATAAAGCCCTGGGGAAATGTAGAGCCTTCCAATGAGAGATGCCAGGAGGAGTGGCATTTATCTAAGCAGTCCCTGTTTTGAATGTAGTAGGTAACTTAAGCTCAAAATGTAGGAATCCACACCCGAGGGAGAGTCACAGGTGGATGGTGGGGTTAGCATATGGAAGGAAGAAGGTTGTGTTTAAAAGAAGGTGCCTTCCTGGGGAGGATGCTCTCCAGCTGTGTCCTGTCTCTGTGTGGAGGTGGCAACTGTGTATACATCATTCCTATCCTCCCATATGTGCCATGGTTTTTGTGGAAATGAAACCTAAGCACAAAGGCTGGAGTGCTCCAGGACTGACTGCAAATCACCTCTGGTCTGCAGTTTACACATAACATACGCATCTCAGAGGAAATCTGAAAGGTCACCAGTTAGGATATAGTCTGTATGTCAGCTACAGCATATATTTGGTCTATTTTTATGATTTATTTCCATTCTTGGTTGGAGATGAAATGTATCACTGTGGGCAGTCTGAAAAAAATTATGTTTAAAAGAAGTTAATTTAGCAGATTTGAAGATCTACTGCAGGCAAAATATTAAGCTGGCAAACATGCAAAATGTCTTACCTTATCTCGGAGACTGAACTCCAGTCAGAAGAGTTTGTTCTATGCAAAAAACAGCTTGCATTTTGTACTGTAGCTTTTCTAAAAAAATGTTTGTAAACAGTAATGCTGTTTCATAATGCTGCCTATCAGTTTTTTTAGGAACAACAGAATTTGTGAAGTCAGTATGCTGTGTTGTGACAGCTCTTACCAGTACTTGGCATTAATTGAAATGGATCTTTGGAACAGGAGTGTTCAAAAGTGGTTAGCATGAGAAGATGTTTTGATGAACAAGTACCCTAGGTAACAAAGATTGGTTATGATAGTAAAGTTACTTGTTATACAATATTAGTGAAAATGGTGTTTAATTCATAGACCTCTTCCTCATTCTTAGTCTGGCTTTAGACATAGATTACATGCAAGTATCATGCGCAACCCCCTTGTTTTTAGTATTAGCCTAGCTTTACATCCACTGTACTTAGTAGCATTTTCTGCCAAAAGAGTTGTTGGGATTGCAAAATCAGTTCCAGAAAGGTCCGATGTAAAAATACCTTTCAAAAAGTTGATGTAAAAATCCCTACAATTTTCTAAAATGCCTTTAAAATCAGATATTGAAATAAAATGATGAAATGTATATTACGGTTGCTAGAGGTAATGTTTTCCAAAATGCCTGAAAGTACAATGAACAATAAATGAGTCTGCTTCAAATACTTGAGCTATTTTATACCATGTTAGGTTTCTTTGCACACAGTGAAGTGTACAGTGCAGACATAGCCTAGATCCCAATTGACTGTAATTCCTTAAGTAATAAATTTTCGAGGGTATGGTTATAGTGTCTACTATAGCTGTAGTGTGTTGTGGCTGAATGGGAGATTGCAAAATCATACACGCTTCTAGGTGTGTGTAAATACCATTTACTACCCTACTCAAGTACTTCTGGAAATAGAAGATCCATCTTCAAAGTTTTTAAGGTTTGTTTGTCTGTTCAGTCTTATTGAAACTTCATGGAATTTAGATCCATAAAAAAGGCAGATTTTTAAAGAATGAATAGGATTTTAAAAATGCTGCCTTTTACTATTTTTAGTGTGGGCAAGGAGTTAGGATATTTTTTTAGATTTTGACCTGGGACTTGTCTTTTTTAGGCACCAAAATATTTATAAGGTTGTCTTAAGCCACAGGAGACTTAGCTAGTGTCTCAGCCACTTAAACTTTGCTCTTAAACTGTTTGTGTTTACAGGTACAGTGCTCAAGAGGAGCAATGTCTGTCACTGTGCTCCACATCCCTTGAAGTGCTTGTGTCTCGATTCTGGAAATAAAAACTTGTAGGATTGAAGGCAGGACATATTCAGCAGAGCTTTTTGGTTTATGAAATCATTCTCCCCCCAGGCAGTTCAGGGGGAAGTGACTCCAGCATGCCATGGGGCACAGTGCTTACAGGTATTTGTGTGGCATCTTGCTGAATGCTTTGAGTGATCCTTTCATGTGATAGTGAGATTGCTCTCTGTAAATATGCTCTAAAAAATAGGAAAGTGGCCCAATGAATACTCATTGCACCAGAAATACCAATTCATTACTAAGGGATGGACTTCAAGAAGACTGTAGAAATTATTAAGCAGTCTTTTCAGTGAATGCTTGTGTTATATGTTAGATTTGAAAAGAATCATAGAATGACTTGGGTTGGAAGGGACCTTAAAGATCATCTAGTTCCACCCCCCCCTGCCATGGGCAGGGACACCTTCCACTTGAACAGGTTGCTCAAAGCCCCATCCAACCTGGCCTTGAACACTTCCAGGGATGGGGCATCCCCAACTTCTCTGGGCAACACCCTTATAGTGAGGAATTTCTTCCTTACATCCAATCTAAATCTACCCTCTTTCAGTTTAAAGACACCACCCTTTGTCCTGTCACTATGTCACTACATGCCCTTGTAAAAAGTCCCTCCTCAGCTTTCCTGTAGGCCCCCTTTAGGTACTGGAAGGCTGCTGTAAGGTCTCCCTGGAGCCCTCTCTTCTCCAGGCTGAACAATCCTAATTATCTCAGCCTGTCTTCATAGGAGAGCTGCTCCAGCCCTATGCAACTTCCTGAAAGTATGATAGGTAATTGGGGGTGGGGGGGGTGGGTGGCTTTTTTTCTTTTTCCTTTTGTATAAAATGACACAATTTAAGATTAACTGTCAGATCACATTAGATTCTCTGAAATATTCTGTAGTTTAGATGAAAACAAGTCTTCGCACAGCAGGAAGAAAGTGAGAAGAGCATTTATGCCAGTCAATCTTGCAGACATTGTACTTACTTTCACACATTTTCTTCTCCTCCCCCACTCCCACCCCCTGCCTTTTCTCTCCCCATTGCTGGTAACAATTGCATCAATAATAGGAAAGCTATCGAGTTAAGCCTCACGCACCACAATTAAGTTGTTTTGATGCAAATAAGGCTCAGTTGCTTTAGTTTCTCATTTGTGACAATATTTAGTAACAAACCTGATAAATCAAATTGAAGCTGGAAAGCAAGTGTGTAAAGCAAGATAAAAAATAGACTTCCTTCTTGAATAATGGCCTTGGGGATTATTTTTTTTATAATTTGAAGGACAGTTATGAAGTCTAGAGTAACATATTTTTCTAACTGTAGCTGAAATGAAATCTGAAATGCTTCAGGATCACCATCTATACTGGGATGCTTCGAATGAAGCACAGACAAGTGGACAGACTTCCCCCATACCATTCTTTGAAGCCAAGCAGTGTCCTCAGGGTTAGCCCCTCAAAGTACGAATTCAGAACATGGCATCTGTGTGGCTGGGGGGCATGTTCATTCGCATGTCTCTGCCTACCCAAGAGATTTGTATGTTCCCTAAAAGCATTTGCCTTAACAGCACTGTAACGAACAGTTTCTGTCACTTCAGACAGAAACTAGGTACTAAACTGTGGTTCCAGCAAACAGATCAGTTGGCCACATGGAGAGATACAGTCTTGATATAGACTCTGGGAACATGAGGAAAAATACCTGCTAGTTGGCACAATCAGATTCTTTACAAATTGTCTAAGTTTCACATTATAGAATAATTTTTTTAATGTGCCTATGGGATTATCATTTCTGAGAAAGATGGTTTTAACAATGTGTAGAAAGACAGTAAACTTCACCATAGGCAAGAAAATAACCTTCTAAATGTTGGCACAATTCTAACAAGGAGTTTCCAAGGGTTTCTTCTCCACCTTCACACCCATTTAAAGCTAATCTTTCATTTTTCATAGTCGTGTTTGTGTAATGTTTCATTTCTACCAAGGAGACTGTAAAGGGCTAAGGCATATCATTCTACACTTTTGGAGAATACAAATGTTAACTCCTATGTATATAGGTCACCAGTGCTTATTTAATGCTGAATTGGTGGCTGACTCCTCAGTATTAGAAGTTTCAGAGAGAGCGTAGGTGTAGAAAATCCAGTCATCAATGAAAATAAACTTTTCAAGCCCTTAGTGGGTGGTATTTCTTAAGTAGGTTGAAGAAAGAGTCTGAGAATCACACAGTAAATAGGTTCTGTCATTTCATATTGTCATTCACACAATGTTAAGTCTGTGTCAGCAACATTGTAGACCTTCACATCACTAAATGAGTTTGTCTATTGAGTATGAAAGAAAATGTTTCTGTGCATTGCCAGTGGTGTTAGAATTTCTGCTTTTTTGGCCAGCATGATTCTCCTCTGTATCTGGAGAAGTTTCAGTGGAGATGGTACCATACTGGGCACTGGCTGGCCCAACGCTCAGACCTGTTTTCCAGTAAAAGCCTTTGCAAGGCTCTGGAGATGGAGGAGTCACTTTTCCTTAAATCTTTGGCCCCATTAAAATCCAGAAACTTAGTATTTGCTTTCTCTCTGACAAAAATAACATAATTCACTGTTATTTCATGCTTATCAGTTTTAAAAGCAGAAACAACTGGGTGGACAGCACTGAGGTAAAGACAGATAAGAAGAGGCTAACATTATATTAAGACTGAGTACTCTAGATTTAAACCAGTGAACTGTCAGGTTGTTTAGTTCTTTTTCCTGATCTGCTCTGCATTAAAAATTATTATAAATTACATTTGCCTTTATTTGCCTTCATTGAGTATACTTAAACTGAGAGCTCATAAGTGAAGTTTTCCTGTAAATAATACAATTTTGTAACTGCCATATTAGGGACTGATAAATATCTTTATTTGCACAGTGATATCAAATTTATTTGCACTGTACGAGTTCCAGTTTAAACATCTGAGTTACCTAACTCTCATCATTTTCTACAACACTCAATATTCTTCATAGTCAACTTACAGCATTTGAATAAACAGTTCAGAAAGCTTGAGTATAATGTGATTGCATTATTATGCTTTGGTTACTTGGCAGTTTAAAACTATTTTCTTCCAATTTGGAATGAAAGCCTTTATTGGCAGATGTTAAACTAAGGGTAAGCTGGATATCCCCAAAATATTTTGCTTCTGTTTCAAGCTTTTAATGGTTACTCTTGGCCTTCTTAAAAATAAAATGCAATTTGAGTAACAAGAATTATTTCAAACTGAAAACTGCATTTTTTTAAAGTATAAGAACTAGCTATTTCAATTTTTTTACAAAGGATTTCCAATAAAATTGGCTAAGAGCTGTAATTCTTTTTCCATTTGATTGAATCCATTTTGTATTCAAGTAGAGTTAGTGCAGATTTTTGCCTTTTCATTTTTTTCTTCTTAACAAAGATTGAGGAGGTAAATTGAGTAGATAAAAAATGCTTTTATTGCAGTAGCTTAGAGTTACAAATCTGCAGCAAAAAGCCAAATTCTTGGCTTCTCTGCATGTTTAAAATACCTAGATTGCATGTTCACGATTAGAGCGTATATGTGTGTAGGCCTGTCTGCCTCTGCAAGCTTATTTGGTTAGATCCTTCCTTTCTGAGCATTGTACTGGTTGCAGGAGTTTTTAACTGAGTACCTGTCCCCAGAGCAATCCCCTTTCTCTTCTTGCATTAACCTGTTCAGTTATTCACTGTTACATGCAATAAGAATGCAAGAAAACATTGCATGCTCCTGGGCTGTTGTTAGAGCTGTACCAGCCCTCCTGGTTATTATGTCTTCTCTTTTGTTCAAGGAAGCTGTGAATACCTTTTATAGAAAAGGAGAAGTTTTAAATTTTGCACAACGTAGTTAATTTACTGGGCTGTTCTTTCACTTGTGAATCTGGGAAGCTGGGGGGTGACCTTCCAGGAGGAATACCATGACATACTTCTGGATAATCCCAAGTTGATCATCTCTTGTATTTTCTGCTCTCTTAGAGATGTTCCATTCTTCCTGATGCAGCAGGTGGCAAGTTCTCCCAAGTAGCATTTAGTAAGCCTGCCAGCTATAATTGCCTCTCACTTGCATCTTCCAGGAACAAAAATGAATATTACCCTTCTCTCTTTCCATTGCCATTTTTAAGAGAAGGGCAGCTATTCAGGTAATATTTATAAGAACCAAGATGCAGTAACAGGACTATGAGTCCTGTGAGATCAGCTCTGTAAAGATGATAAGCCACAAACAGTTGCTTTGGACCGTAAGGGACATCTAGACAAAATCTGATAGAAAATCAAAGTGCGATGATTTCACAAACTACATCAGGGTTCAGGTGAGTTTCTCCTTACTTTATTCAATGCCAGAGAGCTTTTTTTAGCATTGTTCACTGCAAAATGCTTCTGCCCCACCGATATCATGTAGCTTCTGAAGACTTACACTCTCATTTTTAATATTGCCATGTCTGTAGATGTCAAATGCTTGATATTAGCAAAATAGCATGAAACCTTTAATTCACATAAGTTTCAGATCAAACATAAATGTTTGGTTTTGTCCTTATTTACAAAGACTGTGTTAATGTTTGTTTAAAACAAAAAATAAAGGAAGGAAATAAAGAAACCCCAAAGCTTAATTTCCTTTATGCCACATCAATTTCTAAAAGTCACCATCTCTCTCCCTGTATTTTTTTGACCTTCTTTAGATGCACTCCTGACCCAGCTCATCAGGAATTATGTCTTCTTTTCTGTCCCAGTTAATTCATTTCACTGAAATGTATACTAGCCTTTTTGTTGGACCTCCATTTAAATGCATTTACATGTCCACAGAGCTCTATCACTGTAACTCAGGGGACGGTTTGACAGTGCTAAATGAAGAACTGCCATGTCTCCTTGGAGATCCAAATACCTTTTTTTGTGATCAGGTATCATCTCCTGTAGTTGCATGATCTGTTAGTAACTCCTTGACTCAACAAAGTAAAAAATTTCTTCTTCCTCTGTTTCTGGGTGACTCAATATTTACACTTTATTATAACATCTCTGTACTGCTTGAACATTATATTCTGTATTAACCTATAAAGTGAACAACTCTACACGACACAAACATCTAAATTGGATTAATGTGTGAAGCCTATTAATAGCTCTGGACTGAGACCAGACCCAGTGGTAATCAATTGCTTTGGGATAATATTAAGTTTGTGACTGACTGAATCACATCATGTGGTGGTTCAACTGCTGGAGCAAATGAAAAGTTGATTGTAACATTCTTTACAGCAATGAAAGAGTGAGGCTTCTTTTGATGGATTCAGCATGCTGTGACAACATATGAGAAAGCCCTAGTCAGGAGACAGTTTTCAAGGTTTTTGATATGCTTTTTCTGTATTTTAGCTCTATTAATACTTGGCACTCTTAGTTTCTTACTGCTAACTTCTCCCTCTCTCCCAAACAATAAATTGATATAATTTTCTCAGTTTGTAAGATCTTGTAGATTTTACAAGCAGCTGTTTATAGACTTCATCTGAACATGGATTTGACCTGCTGATTACATATAAAATTGAATATTTTTTTTATGGAAGAAGCATATTGAATTTTTTTATTTCAACTTAGTACTTGAAAGTTCAGAGTGATAATAAATAAGCTTACAGAATTCCATGTGTATAAGGAGGTAACTATTGAAATAAGTTTCATGGAATTAACAACCGAGTTGTACTGTATCTTTGTTTCTCATACTAGAACTTTGCTTGCTCTTATTTTGCTCTTCCATTTGACATGGAAGATTTCACAGCTTTGCTCAAAGACTACAGATGCCAAAACTCACTTTCCAAAAGTGTACCTTGTCTACCCCTAAATTCTGTTGATTAGCATAGGAGGACATAGTCTCTGCTACATAAGTGTAAGTACTGTGGATCTTCTGTGTTCTGAATGTTTTAGAAGTCCATGCAGACTTGATTTATTTTGGTCAAAAGTCAGAAATCCTGGCCACATTCTCTTCTTCACCCAAACACCTCTACCAGCCACAAATGCAATTTTCAGTAGGAAAAAAGGGGTATGTGCATCTGGTCAAGATGGATTGATGTACAAGACGGGAAACAGAACAAAAAACCTACTTGCTGGGTTTTTTTCCACCTCCTAGTACTCTTTGCTATTTAAGCCAGCATAAGTTGTGCAAAGATTTTTATATTAAAGTAAAATGAGCCTGAAAGTCATTACTGGTGATCATGAGGCACTGCTGTGTTTATCTTAAATTCCCTAAGTTTTCTAATGAGCAGAAGGAGCGCCTTTTTTGAGAGATTGTTTACCTAATGAAGATTAATGGCTTGATTCTATTCAGCAAGGAGTACAATACGTTGCGTGCTTTTGCAATCAACCATAGCACAATTTTATGCCTGTCAGGCAGCTGGTTTGAACGTATATGATGTAACATGTTTGTGGATGAGAATTCAGGAACAACCCCAGTCTGCATGGGAAAATGACTTCAGTAATCACCACCTCAAATGAAGTGGTTTTAAAGTATACCTTGGTGTTTATAATATCTTAAAATTTTATTCCAGTTCAACAGTATTGTTGTTCTTTTGCTTTCTCTTGCCTGTTGAAAATCAAAGGAAAATTCAGGGGAATGTAAGAGCTGTTAATGTAATGATTATCAGACACAGTAAAAATAAGAATATTTTAATAAAGTGTTTTGTTAAATTGCTACAATAACAGAACTCAAAAGTTTTGTTAATTTTCTCCTGTAAATCTTGCTGTAAGACAAAGTGCAGGAGAGAAAGACCAGCACCGTCTGGTTATTTCATCTTATAGGTTTTCAATTTGTCAATAAATGGTGCCAACTTCGGCCATTTTCTTGTATACCAGGAGATTAAGTTTGAGGTCACGTGACAAGAAGTTTTCTGACACCATTTTCTCCCTCTGTGGACAAGGATCCCTGTCTGAACGATGGCTAACTCAGCTTATCCTCTCTTGATGTGTGAACTCCAATTTTAAGACATGATGATGGCCAAGCTGATGACCATGATGTGATTCACTGAAGTCATCCAGGTTTCATAGGATAGTTACTAGGAACCTAGCCTGGTCTTCACTAACTCTCCAAAGACTTGAGTTTTGAATGAAAAATAGGAAGGTTGTCAGGGATGTTCATTTGGCACTTGATCCTCGGCAGGAGCTGTGCTTGAGGGAGACATTCTCTGTCCATTCATTCACTCTAATTATGGATTTCCTAACTTCTCAAATTTTTTTGCTTCTAAGCTTAGCAGGGCCTCTTCACTTAAATATCTTCAAAAGAGCTGAAGATTGATAAAAAGTATAGTGCTTGCCCCAAAACTGAAGTGCAAAAGGAAGACAGGGAGAAGTGTTGCTGTACTTTTAATGTAATTTGTATTTGATAAGAAAATGCATTAACTGAAAGCTTGCTGCCTGTTTTATGCAATAGATTTGTAATACGTTATGAAGCTTAAAAAAAAATCATGTACTCGTAAAATGCCTGTGCTAGGATCTTTCAGGAAGTTTCACAAGACTGTATAGGAGCTTTGTCAGTTTTTATATTTGGATGAAAAATGCATTTGATAAATTAGGACACAGATTTTTTTAAAGCAAGATGATGACTGTAGTTGTGAAGGAAAAAGCAAGCATAAAACGGGAAGATGATCACAACAGGTTAAAACCACACTGAAAATACAGGACAAAAGTGGAAGAAAGTAGCAAAAAGTGTGTGAAAGTAATTTTAACATTCCCTAGACACATTTCTCTGTCATTTGAAGCCTGAAATTAATGAAACAAAAGAAGAACGTCTGAAAGAAAGGTAGACTGTGTAGGATGCCAATAGAAAACACAATGTCACAGTGGATGTCTCTTTCAGAAAGACTTATTCAAAAACTGTATGAAGTGCACACTGGAATCAGTGCTGCCCTCATACCCAGGCTGGTAGCTTAAAAGTTATCTGGGTAAATCCTGCATTAGGACTGTATTAACATTGCGTCTCACAGTTCAAACATACCTTCAGGCAGTGATCCTGTAAACTCTCTTCCACGTGATTAATAAGACACATATTAACCATTCCATTTAATTATACAGATCTTTATCTAGGTTTAATATAAGTCTATGTATACAGTGACAATTTGAAATATAAAATCCATGAGAGTTATGACTAAAATCTTAAATAGAGGGAAGTAGTATGAAATTTATAAAATAGCTATCAGGTGAATCCTTAATTCAGTATAGATAATGTCAAAGTCTTACTGTATTCAGTAGAGCCAGACTTCTAAAAACTTTTGAGTGAAATTCTTGGCTTGTATTCAAAGAAAGGGATTTTTACATATATATGTTTGAGTTTATGTGCATATATAATATATATTTAATAACTGAATTATATATGCAAAGTGCATATGAATTTCCTCTATAGTGTGCTGCTAGTCATGCCATGGAAATGTATTTTGAGCCCTTCCATGAATCTGTTTCCTGGATTTTCTCCCTGTTCCTGGAACAAGAGCCTAGTGCCAGGCCAGGAAAAGTCTCAGGAGAATTATTCCCACAGAAGGGCTCGTGCTGCTTAATCCACCAGACACAAACCACTGTCAGAAAATCCCTTCACCTGTTTTTTTGTTGAGGGACAAAGAAAAAATGAAGTTTGCAACCCCTTTTTTTCCTAAGGCTATTGTTTATTTATTGTTACAGAAGATACTGTAATCTCCTTGAAGCAGGGATTGTCTTCATGTGTGCTGTGATCAGCCACAGCAATCTTTTACTTGACACACGCCAGCAGTAGCCTGGCTTTATTAATTAAGTAATCTTTTCAGTGCAGTATTTGTACTGTTCAGTGTTACTACACATGTGCACATTACTGTCCAAATTTATTAAGAAGCAAATTTTAGCCGGGGGGAGGGGAGGAACACATTTTATATTCCATGAAGTTTGAATCTAGAAGATATTGAAGTGACATCCCTGAGAGAATATTTCACTAAAAATGTACAGGTAATATCTCCTGGGGGGGGACTAGTGGGTAAATGTGATTTGGGATCTCCCCCGACCTTTGCCATGAGCCTTCAGTTAGCTACTATTAAATTTAGATTTAAAGAATTTGCAGTTTGCTAAATAATGACAATATTTATCCTTGTCAACTAGTAGACATAGGCAAACGCTATTTCATAAAGGAATTATTTATTACATTTACGTGAAGGGCAGAGGTCCAATTAAATTAGTTGGAAGGTCTTTTCACTGTTCATTCATCTGTACTAGATCATATGAGAGAAACAAGAATTGTGAGATATAAGACACATTGGGCTACAACAACATAAAGTAATATAGTGCCCTACTTTTTATATGCCCTTTTTTGGGGCATGGTGGTTCACAGGTTAATGTCGAAAAAAAGATGAACGTTCGAAAGAAAAGCAAATCTGTATGGGAAAGCATAAGAGAACAGGTATGACTTCAGTACCACTCTAAAGGTGAGAGGAAATAAGTAATTCTCTGGGAATATTGAATTTACCCACAGAGAAAAAAAGCAAAAAGTAATAATATTATAAGTGAAACACAAGCAAGAAAACCCATTATGACTGACTAGTAAAAGAGATGGGAAAAATATTTGAAAGTAATGGCATGCAGAATAGACCTTATTCTGACATACCATATTAAACACAGTGCTTTGCCTAAACTAGAAATGATAAATCACCCACTATTTATGAAATAATAGTAGACATGCTTGAAATGGCTAGAAGGAGTAGGGTGTTTATATAGGCAGTATGCTGTTTGAAATGAGGAAAATTCAACGCTGTAATGGATTATGTAAATAAAGCAATATAGATAGTATTTGAATATAGAGGTGACTAAATCAGTCTAATGATTGTAAAATGGTATTGATTTTCTTTGCAAAAAGACAAGTTTGCAAAGTAATTCTTCTTTGTTTACTAAATATGGTGGGTCTTGAGGTAAGATAGTTGTGTGGATTGTGCTTATATCAACCAAGGTGCAATGAAGCAGTAAAATTTTTACCCCTCATTTTTATTTTTAGCAATGTACATTAACGGCATTGGTGTTTTAGTCTTTATATAAAAAATGCTTTTGTAAATATTTGTAAATGCAAGGACAGAGGAAATTATTGTTGTATATTTATAAAGTGAGACTGATTACCTCATCAAAATATTCTCTTTTGACAAATTAGTTTTCACTTAAAAGCTATCATGAGAAGAATTGATATTATACATGTCTGCTTTCTGACCAGTCAGCTTTTCTTCACAGTTACTCTCCTGTAATGCTGGAATTTCTGATGGTGTTTAAATCCAATAACAATACCGACAGCACTCTTCTCAAAAATATGGTATGGATCTTGGTTTTTGCTCCAGCAAAAGAATTGGATCAGGTTCATGGTGGGTGTTAAATTGATGATTATTACATTATCTTGGTGTAGAACTATGCATGCATGTAACTGTACTGGAGGGAAACCATACTTCTCTCTCGACAGTTGCATACTTGTATCTCCTTGCCATTGATTTATATATGTGTGAGATACATACCTGTGTGGAGAAGCCCTGGCAGGCACACAGTATTGTACTCCAGCAGTCCCTGAGTCGTATAAGGTCTTCTAGGTTGTCACAGTTTACAAACCCCATGTATCACCCTAGGCTGCTGAGAGCTTAATGATCCCCTACTACTTGTAATATTAGGAAGTTTCAGCCAGATTAATTTGCAGCTTCCAGTTCTCTTTGCTGAGGAGTAAGCCCTTGAGGCTTTAGTTGCACTGCAAGAAATTAAAGCTATAGTTATGTTGTTGTGCTTGTCTGTTTGCTTTCTTTTATCTAAATAGTGAGAGACAGTCCTCAAGTACAGACTAGAATATAAACTTCTCAATGCACTTGAGTGAGACCAAATATAAATGTGAGGCTGGCTTGAAGGGAATTTGCCAAAATTGCAGATGGGGTCTGTTAGAAACAAAGTGTTTCCCATTGAAAAGGTCTGTAGCTTTTTGCAGATGTCAGTGAGGGCTACAAGCATGGAACATATTGGGATTCAATCAAAATATCTTAATAAATACATCTCAGAGTGAAGGGAACTGTGAGAAGAACGAACTTCCCTTACTATTTTCTTTCTCATAATACTGTCTCTCTAACTAAATATCAGCAGGAGGACACACTTACTGTTTTTATTTCTGCATCTTATCTAGAAATAAGAACTTAGTTTTATGAAACATGATGGGGATTTAGTTGTATAAATAAGTCAATACACACGTAATTTTCAGTCAAAAGTCTTGGTTAGATCTTGTAGGTTGAGAGGTATCTTTCCTATTTCTTTTTAATGCTATCCTTATTCTCTGCTTCAGGAAAAACAAATAGAAAAATCTTGAATAGATTAAGCCTTTTTGGTGATCATCCCCCCGCCCCCTCCATGTGCATACACAAGATTACTGAATATTGATGAGGTTTTATGTTATAGGTTATGACCTCAAAATACAGCAGAATTTCATTCCTGATCAGGCACCTGATATCTGACCTTGTTTTCTTCCAGTTTACATATTTTTGTTTTATTTTGTTACTGCTCATGCCAGTATAAAACCCTGATATGTTGAGTTTCATTCTTACTGTATTTGGCAAAAATAAACCAAGGCCAACAGTACAAATCATGTGAAAATATATGTTCTGATCATAAAGATAGTAAATAATTCATAGATTCTCCTAGCTAATTGGGATCAGCAGGTCATCATGTCTGATCTCTTTCTTAAAATAAGCACAAGAATTTCATCCAAGTACTCTTTTACTAGCAATATTATAGCTATGTATACTTATAACTAACATTAATGGATTTGCTACTCCAATCAAAGTGGATCAGATCACTTTTCCTTATGTAATGAAGCCATATGTGAAACAGGTAGGAGTTTATTTCAACCATCGGGAAGCTTAAGACCATATCTGGGGTAAAGTGTACACTATGAAGGGCTTGAGGAAAGCAAGATAATTAGCAATACTCTGGTTAGGGAAGAAAGTGCTGGGGGAGGTCACAGATCACTAGTAACAGCATCAAGGGTCATAATTTCTCAAGCACTTTGAATTAAAAATCCTAGTTTCAGAAGTAGCTTATGCATTTAATATTCTAGAAGCAATTAATCATTAATGAGATTTAGGATAAGCATCTAATTGTCTTAAATTAGAGAATATAGGAAAATTAATTACTTAAGACACCTTGTAAATTTTACCCCTCATTTTGTACAGTCTGTGCTCTGGGAATCTTCAAGATCACAAGTGGTCAGGTCCTATGTTCTGTGTGTTTTTAAATGAAAAGGATACAGAGCAAAAGTGCTTTTCAATTTTATTGTAGTGGTTCTGGCACAGGGGATTCCCCCTGCCAGGCCCTCAATGCTTTTTCACCATTTCATGGGGCAAGGTGCTCTTCCATCTTTCTGTCTTTCATTTAGATAAATTGAAAGAGAAAATAGTCTGAAAGACTGGAGTGGGGTTTTTTTTGAATACTGTGAATTGCACAACCTCAATTATTGTTTCTTTTTTTGGCTTGAGCCCTGTACATTTAGCAAATGTTCCCTGATGCTATGTTTTCATCCTGTCTCACTCATGCCTCCCTTCATTCCATTTCCAGCCTATCCCAAAGCAAAGGCTGGAGAACACAATTTTTGGAGTCCGATGGCTGAAAGGCTGCTGTGGATTGTTCTTTGAATTTGAATCTGAGGTGGACTATCTAAAGTAATCTTGGGAGTGTCAGATAACCATTGCCTCATATGAAATTATTTTACTTAATTTTCAGCATCAGTTTCTTCCATACACATGTAATTTACACACAGTAATGCATCTGAAATGTTAAAGTAATGTTCCCTTGATTAGAGTATTACAAATCTACAGGAAAGAGATGGATTTCTGATTAATTTCTAATTTTGCTTGTGTTAGGGAGATAACTGCAAGCCTTCATGATACTATAAACATTGCTGTGACTGACAAATGTGTGAGGAGCTCCAACAAGAAGAGTAATTACCTGAATTACACAGGGCTATGTCAATGCAGATACTGTAACACTTTGCAGACAACTGAAGTGTTTATGGCATTAGGTTATAGCTATAAACAATGACGAAACCAGAAGAGGACAATTTCTCAGAGGACCTGGGGATTAGGTTGAGAATTTATCCAAGCACTTTTATATGCAAAACTGTTCATTTATTGCCTTGATAGATTTCCAGTTTGTTGTTGAACTACTTGGTCTCTGTTGATGTCAATGTAACATCTATTAAATTTTCAAAAGTTTTTGCTGAGAAGAAACGTTTGGAGCTTGAGGATGTTAAAAGCCTATAATGTTATCTTTTCATAGGTGATTAAATCCAAAGAAAATTTGCATCTTATGGAAAATAAAAAGTAAACAAAAGAGAGAACCTGGAGAAACCATCATACAAAAGGTGCTTCTGCAGTTTCTCTATTTCTGTGTTTACTTATCAGACTCAACTACTCCATGAATGTAGTTCTGAGTCCAGGCTGCCTGGCTTGGGTTGCCTTTCTGTGTCAGCACCATATAGAATATCCTTGATTGCTCTCAGTTACTCTCTCTTTTCTGTACAGCTCCAAGACTAAGGACTTCATAACACAAACTTCTTCCCTCCTGTGACAATGGTTGAATTTTAAAGCACAAATCTTTCATCCTCCTATTTTTCAAAATGCTGCTACCAGCTAGAACTTACTCATTGTGCTGACAGATGCTTTGGAAATATGAGAAGTAGCAAGAACTGTTTAGATCCTTAGTTCAGGTATGCTTCCATTAAAATTTGGAAATAATTTTTTCCCTATATGATCAGTGATTGATATTTTTTAGATGCAATAAGGGGATTAGGCATCTAACTCCAAAGGAAAGCAACAGAAGTTGGATGCAGAATCCTGGAAAACCAGAGTCCATGCGAATTGTACTTTGCCACTGAATTTCGAGTTGCTACTGTCAGCCAGTCAGTCTTTTAACTTACTCTGTGCTATCCTTCATCTTACCAATTTTTCTTCAATTATGAAATTATGTCGTGGTTTAACCCCAGCCAGCAACTAAGCACCATGCAGCTGCTCACTCACTCCCCCCACACCCAGCGGGATGGGGGAGAAAATCGGGAAAAGAAGTAAAACTCATTGAATGAGATAAGAACGGTTTAATAGAACAGAAAAGAAGAAACTAATAATGATAATGATAACACTAATAAAATGACAACAGTAATAATAAAAGGATTGGAATGTACAAATGATGCGCAGGGCAATTGCTCACCACCTGCTGATCAACACCCAGTTAGTCCCCGAGCGGCGATTCCCCGCCCCCACTCCCCCCAGTTCCTAAACTAGATGGGATGTCACATGGTATGGAATACCCTGTTGGCCAGTTTGGGTCAGCTGCCCTGGCTGTGTCCTGTGCCAACTTCTTGTGCCCCTCCAGCTTTCTCGCTGGCTGGGCATGAGAAGCTGAAAAATCCTTGACTTTAGTCTAAACATTACTTAGCAACAACTGAAAACATCAGTGTGTTATCAACATTCTTCACATACTGAACTCAAAACATAGCACTGTACCAGCTACTAGGAAGACAATTAACTCTATCCCAGCTGAAACCAGGACAAATTACTATTTTTATGTCTCACTGCTGTTTTCCAATATGCTGAACCTCCTTTTTTTTTTAAACTACAATTAATTCCTACCTCTTCTAATCTATATTTCTAACAAATAAAACAGCTGAATTTATTTACTGCAAACATAGGGTCTAAAAGGTTGTGCTTATCAATACCACAGAACAGGGGCTTAGCCTTTACCAGAAATTATCTCTGAAGTAGTCATTACTTTTCTTGATGGATGTTAGATTTTATGTTGGGATATGATTACATGAACAGGTACAGGTAACTAATTTTTTCATATGTAAGCAGAGATTCCATATGTATGTGAAACCTATTTGTGGCTCTCTCCTATGGAGAACTAGAACACATAACATAGCAGTGATGTGTTCATATATTTGAGTAGCCCTTATTTTCTCTAGCCTCAACCTTATTTTCCCTGTTGTTATTCCTCTGTGGCATACATGCACTGAGCCTATAATCTCATTGATTCAGCAGCGATCATTTATTTACCTGTATCATTCCATGTACATTTATATGTATTAAGAGCCATGTATGCCTAAAAATACAACAATAGTATCATCTGTACTGCCACACAGGTTAAAAAGGATATCCTTACACTGCCTGTTGCCTGTCAACTTTGAAAAGTGTTGTTCTGCCAGTAGCCATTGATTTTTGTGAATCATTTGGGGCTTACAGAGAGTAGTGATTTGGGAAATGTCAAGACACCAATCACAAGGTGTTACGGAATAGTTTTGTTCACAATTAGTAATCATTTTTACCAGTAAAACATTTTTATTGTGTAGACTTATACTGCTGTCAAATGTTGAAAGGTGTGACTATGGAACATAGGTCTGAATGTAGACTGGGTACGGTGTATCAGCAAGTCTACATCTGGTTTCAACTAGCACCTGCAGCCAAAGAGATTATTATGATTTTCCTTTTGAAAGGACTTAGACCATACAGTATGCATTTAAAAATTCTGATGAAAATCTGGGAGCATGTGCGGGAAAAATTTGATAAGGTAAGGCTGACATTTCTTTGGGTAACACAAATCTGAATTGTGGCGGTATTGTTATTACCTACATCCCAGCAATGAGAGCTTTAAGAATGGAGTGGTGAAGCATCAGTAGTCCAGAAAAAAAGAAACCACAATAATCACAAGAATGAGATGCTACTTTCTAAGGAGATAGAATGGAATCTAGTTTGGGGTTTTATGATTCCTATTGTATATTTTTGCTTCACATTTTATTTCTTTATTTGCTTGATATCTCTGAGTTGTAAACAGAGTGATAATTAAAGCAGAATTCTAGGTATTTCAGGCCACTCTGCAACACCTCTTTCCTCTGTAAATGGTATTGGCAACATCAAGTTACTTATTCAAGCCCTGAAAGGAGACAATGCTTCTGTGGAAAAATCCCTGTAGCAGAAGTGGATCACACTCAAACCTAGTAAACTCACCACCTTATATAGAGCTGTGAAAGAAATAGGTCAGTTTGTCTTTGTGGGTCTCTAGACACTGTTAAATAGTTGATTGTTACTTTTTACGTGAGTATAGTGATATGGAGAAGCTCAGTAAGTGGTTTCTCTAAAACCATTTAGCAAGTAAATTCTTTAAGAATACCCTGTATCTTTTGGTCCTAATAATGTGTACAGTGTCGTACTGTGGATTTGCGAGGAAATGCTGCCAGAGGTTTAATTTCTCTATCACTGTTTCCAGGAGACAAAGAACATAGAAACAGAAGAGTGGGCAGGGAATACAATTAATAAAATGAGATTGTTCAGATCAATATTAGCTTCAGAGTTTGTATGAGTCCAGGAAAATACAGAAATCAATGATGGAAGTTAAAATCAAGATATCACTTGTTGTTTATGACTATTAATTTTTTAGTAGTATTTTCAAGTGTTGTGTTACTAGTAGGCAGTTGGGCAAGACATACTATTTCGTCTTTGAGAACAAGGACTTGGTGTCTAAAGGTACCAAAAGCCTGGATAAGATAAGAGGGAGAAGTATTTGCCAATTAATTCAGAAGTGAGATGGAATAAATTTGTGATGGAATTAATTAGTCGATGCTAAGGGTTTTCTGAATGCTAGAAACAACTCTTTTACACTACACAGTATTTTATGAATGTCTTTGAAAATGTCTTTTGGAACTTGACAACTCATTTGGTAGATGTCAGCTTTAAGGTTCAAAAAGCTTGGCATATAAAATTCAGCTTGGAATGGAAAATCTAGAGCAGCTTTCCTGGCAGATGCTCCCAGCAACATCACAGAAAACTTCCACACTATAGGTGATGGGGTTTTAACACAGTTGTCTTAGTGCTAGATTAATTTGCAGACACTATTCTCTAGTCATTTGGCATTAGGGCAAGTTAAGAAAGAAAGAGTCAAGTTCACATGAAGAGGTATGTAAATCTTGACAAAAGCAGCTAAATTAGAGCAGACACAGTATGAACCTACTCATGCAGTAGCAATCTAGGCTGTTTTCTTGAAAAGAGTATAGAGCTCTGTTGATTTTTAGCAGATATCTTTTTTTTTCTTTTAGTTATGTGAAAGCCATGGGAGAAGACTGTGTAAGCCATTGAATCAGTGATAATTTTCAGACAGAGATAAAAATGTTAAGTTTGTCTGGTTATTCTCATGGAGTGTTCCAGCCATTAGTGGAAGCAGAAGGCAAAGTTCTCAACCCAAATTTCTCAGACTTTCAATAAACCAGTTACTTGTTCTGTATACATTATCTTCATGAATGTTATGAAGAATGAAAATACCTGTTGTTGTTTGTTTAAATGAGAAATGTGTATGGTTTTTCTTAACCTTTCCCACTGAGTTCTAGTGTTCTTAATTCATGATAACAGACTGTTTGTCTCAGTGCTGATATCTATAATGTCTTGTAATACTACTTATCAAATGGAAGCCCTTTTTTTGCCTAGTACATAAGTTATTGAATTTAAGGATTGACTTTTTGACTTTTTCTATGCTCCTGGAAAGCAAACACAAGATCTCTGCTTCTGTTCTCACTTGTAAATGATGATTTCTAATTCTTTCAGTCTGTTTGAAGACCATTTTTTTGTCCTTGTATCATAACAGGTCACACACAGAACTCCTTATCAGAGATTAGGACCCAGCTGTGCTGGTATGAAACAAGCATACAAGATTAAGATAGGGCACATCACCTAAAGAGTTTGCAACAGGAGGGTGTCTGTATTCTGTGACTGGGATAGTTGTAAACCACTCTGTTCCGTGGCTGCTATCTGTGTAGCTACCACACCTGGAGTCTTATGGTAGGAGGAGGGAATATATCTCCTGTATTAGCTCCATCTGGTGTTATCTGCATAGCCCATTTTCTTTTCAATGCTGCTTTCCCCACTTCATTCCTTGTTAAAGATTTACTAGGTATTTACTCAGCTTTTGTGTTTTGCAGCCCATGCTAAGGTCTATATGATACTATATTTAACCAGTTTAAAATTTGACATATATATACATAACAAACATGCAGCTATTTCATGATGCATTTATATAAAGTAATTTCTCATTAAAAAGTTTGTGTTAGTTGAATAGGTATATTGTGATATATTCATGCCACACTGCTTCTAAGTGATTTTTTCTGACTAGTGCTAAAGGAATGAATCTCTTCTAAATTGGCCTACATGACAATGGAGACAAGATGAACTGCAGTCTCTTCAGGCTTTGAATTGTGAAGCCTGTAGGTATTTCCAGAGTATTTGATAAACAATTTAGTAGAGACATTGCAAATCTACTGATAATATTTTTCAGGGTTTAAAGAATGTTTAACATCTCGTACACTTGGGTGCATAATTTTCTATAAACTCCTGCAGAATTTAGAAGAGAACTATGACTATAGAACTATGACTACAGAGTTGACAAACCACCCACAGAACTAAATAATGTTATTTATGATACCAGAGTCAGAAAAAATGTATAGGAAGAAATCCACTTGAGGCAGTGACTAGGGAGATGTAGGTACCTGAATAGTTTTAAAAAATGTGACTAGAGCTTTGAGGCACTTCCACTATTCACAAAATCTTTATCTAATTTGTGGTGCCCAACTTTATGCCTCTAGGCATGCTCAAAACCAGTTAATTTTGACATGAATTGCTCTGCATCTGGCTCCTTTTTTTAGCTCCTTCGGGATTCACAGAATAGGCACTGCCCTGACTTCCTCACCTGTGGAACCAGATGTTAGAAAGATGCTAAAAGTGTTCTTTCAAAAAGCCACTGAAAAAATACTAAGGAGCAGTTTCAAGTTTTGTCAACTCTCTTATAATCTCTTTCAACTTGACAGAAGTATTTCTACCAGTTTCTTTGCCCAGTGTTTTGGTAGTCTTATAATATTTCTCCACTTGTACAGACTGGTTTTCTGCTGGAAAAGGCGGCCATAATTGACCTGAGAGAAAAATTTGGAAAAGATGAATAATAGGCTTGTGCTTTATCCAGTAGGTCAATGACTTGAAAACTGGACTGTATTTGGGAAACCTCCATTTCAGTCCTTCTGGCTTAGAGAATGTGAAGCCCTACATCCAAGGGGAGCAATCTGACTTAAGTTAGTATTCTGAGGATATTTCATTCCTTTCTGTTGGAGCTCTTCTGTTTAAAATGGTCAGAAAATCATGGAGTGTTCAACACTTTCAGAAAAACTCCCTGTAGCTTTGTGGTTGAATAATGAGGAGGAGTAGAAACATGTAGGTCAAAAATCCCTCAGGCAGAGGAGGGATTTGAGTCCAGGACTTCTAAATGTTCTTCCAAGTTCTTATTATCAGCCTTTGGAACAGAGAGGTTTAGCACCTCATAGATTTCTTTGTCCGCTAGTGTGTATGAGTACTTACCATAATGTTCCTCTAATGCTTTCAAGTGCTTTCTACCTTAGCATGCTTTTCACTAAAGAAGCCATTTAAATGAGTGTTTTCCAAATAGAAGTAGGTGATTTTTGCTGTTGCCGTGATACATGCAGCCTGGGATCACCATCTGTACTCTCTTGCTACCTCACATAAATTATTGGTTCTTTAATTTAGCTTTTTTCTCATGTCATTTATTTCCACATATGGAGGTAGCAGCTTTACCAGTAGATAATAGGAAGTTATTAACTTGTTTCACCTTACATTCCCACAACCACATGCTGCTATTTCTTATAATAACCTTGGCTTCAGTAATGGGGCCTTTTATGGGCTCTTTCCAGTGTGTTGTGTAATTGTATTGCAACTACAGAATGAATGTAGACTGTCCTTGCATTACCTGACTAATCTAATATGGTGATTGGGGTGTTGTTTGTATGATACTTTTCCACTTTTCTCATCTGATAAAATTATGTTTAAAATAAACTATTTCCTTTTTCTGTAACACTGGTGGATTCTGCTCCACTACACAGCCAGTGTAGGAGTAGGGAAATGTCTGTAAAACTGCTAAAATGTGAGTAGTAAAATTGATGCAATTAATTTCCAGGTTTTAAGGGAACACTACCAGCAGCAGAGTCAACAAAAATCTAAACTGTTTGTGGGATTTTTTTTCAGTGGTTTTAACGGGGCAGTTTAAAATCATAATTTTTCTGAAATGTTTTAACCTAATATGATTACAGGTAATTTTTTAAAGCACTGCAAAAGACAATAAAGAGGTTTATTTTCTTTTAAATTATGTATTACTTGCTACATTCTTAACATTGCAGTTTTCCTATGTAAATTGCTAAGAAAATTAAATATAGCGTAAATAATTCAAAAAATATAAGGGGAGAGAGGCTGAGAATCTAAAACTAGAGAACATATTCACCGTGGGCATTTAAATTCTCTTTGTTAACGTTTAGTGCTGAGATTGGCTCCTTTTGAGATTATTCCCCTAATTGGCAGATTATGGGACTCTCTGCAAGAAGATGGTAGTAAATGCAATTTGCCATCTGTGGGCAAGTTTTTTTGTGGCAACATACCTGTATCAAAAATGGATCTTTATCATCATGCTGTGTTTTGAAGTAAATGTCCAGATTTTCTAGTAATGCGAATCAGCCTCTTAAAATGAAAATTAATGGAGTTTAGCTAATTAAGCCATATGAGATCTGACCCTGTTTTTCAAGATTTCTCTTATTGTTCATAAAATGACTCATTAGTAATTGTTAAGAAGGATATATTAGTGATTGTTAAAAAGAAATGAGTTTCTGGAAGGTGGAAAGTTGAAGAAAGTTAAGACCTAGTACCATTAACAGATGGAGACCTATATGTAGATATTAACTTTATGATAATTACAGTGGATCACAAGTAATACATGCCCCCACTCTGTTTTCCAGTATTTGACAGTAGTGGTTACAAATTCTTTGCTGTGTCTTAGAAAAGGTCAGCATGTGGCTTTCGTCTTGTTGCACTGAGACACACATATTTCATACCATGAAAATGCTGCTTGATCTGCCCTCTCTTATGTTGCTCTGAAGCACTTCAATAAAATGAAGATTGTATCTGTCGGAGATGAGGGGAATACTTTTATGGATTGGTGTAATCGATTCATTCGTTTATGAACCCAAAGTTCTTTAGAGGGTGCCACAAATATTTATTATGTCTTTGAGCATTTGATTTTACACCAGATCTGTAAATTAGCTGAAAGATATGTAAAAATTCATACAGTCAGACAGCTCCCTCCTGGCTACACACATAAAGTGGCTCAGGAGCATAAATTATTCCTGCTGAAGGTCAATCATAATTTATGCTATTTTGCTTCTGCATCTGCTATCCTGAGGAAGAAGCATATCAAGAACACTGGCATTTGAAGAAAAATTTCCCTCTCTGCATCAAACTTCATTCACTTCGGGAAAACTGTTGTTACAAATGGTAATCTGAAGAGCTTCAGTTGAAATTGGCAGGTCATAGAGGTAAAGTGCTCAGGATTGTGTTTTTGAAAAAGCTGAAAAAATGACCGCAACCTGGACAATTGAACCTTAGAGATCTGCAGAGATGTTGTTATTGAGGATGTGTTCTGTGCATTTCACTGTGTAAGTGTGAACTAAAAATATGTGATAGTAAAAGATGGTCACAAGATGCCCAAGTTAACCTTTGTTCTTCCAGGGTCGTGTTAAAAATATAAATACAAAACAGTAAAGAAATTCCAAATTACAGCGTCTAGAGCAATTTGAGTGCAATCATACTGCATGACTGATTTCCCACTGATGGCTGTGTGGAGTCAAAATACTTGCTTATGACTTGGGAAGTCTTACATGTGACGTGTGGAAAACAGGCTCCACAATCAGTGAGATTGTAAAGTAGGTATGTTCATTCAGCGCTGGGCAGCATGGGGGGTAGGTCCCACCAAAGTCGTGCGTGCCTGATTTGGCAGTTCACTTTAAATTTATACAGTCAAGTGTTACATATACATAGAGTTTCGCAATACGCCTATACATAGGCATTACCTATCCCTGCTTCATATTAAAATTAGCTCTAGGAAGTCATTTCCATAGTCTCCTCTCAACTGCGCTTGCGCAGTGCCTCCTTATGGTGGTCGTCTGGTGGTCGTGAAGATGAAGGCTGTATGTCTTCTTCACGGTGAACTCTTAACCTTCTGTCCCTGCGCAGACTCAGTTGTCCCTTGGCATTTGTCCAAATCACAAGGTCGGTCTTGGCTGGTTCTTGGAGCCACTGCTGCTTCTTGTCAGGGACTATCTCCTGTCCCAGCCAGCCTCAACAATGCAAGCGTTAAACATCACTTCTCATCCCCTTGGGCCATGTCTACCTCTATTGAAACTTCTTTAACTTCATTATAAGCTAGATAATTATTAAACAATTCCTATCTACATTCATATATCTACTATATCTACTAAGGTTCCTTTGGTTCCCCGTCTCACGTGAGCTTGAGGCCCTCCTCTATTTGCATTTGATAGTGATTAAACTGGATCCTGCTCTTTGAAACAGTTAGGGAGCTATTGGCAGAGTAGCGATCTAATTATATCATTATTCTGAAATCTTTTACTGTTTCTTGGGCTGTAATATTCCAGATTTAGTGAAGCCCATACAATTTGCAAACACCACCTACTTGGTGGATTTCATTGAACTGAAAACATACTTCCCATATTCAATGATGTGATATAAAGTGCGATGACAAAATTGCTAAAGAAAATATTACTTTGATTTTGCTGAGTATATGGTATTTGTTGTTTGAACGTAGTGGGTAGAGAGGATGGGAGAGCAACAGAATCTGGCTTTGTCCTGTTGAAAGCCCTCAGGCTGCCTCTTCGTCACCCTACTGGGATACCTGCTACTGAATCATGTACCCCTCTACAATGCCATGATCGGAAAGCTCTGGTGTCTTTTTTGTTTACATTAGTAGAAATCCATTCTGTCAGGTATTTCTATCTAATAGTTTTAGATTTACTACCAACCCTGAGAGTATGAGGAGTTCTAAGCAGCTAGAGAGGTGGTAGGAGATAGCCTTATATAGTCTGAAAAGTCTGATTTAAACCAGCAAAAACTAGCAAATGGTGATTTAAACAAACTAAAATCCTGACAGTGTATCGCCAGGAAAAGGAAGCATGTACAAAAATCCTAGTTTTATATTCCTTTGTATGTTGAGGAATGAATTCTACCAGAATTAATCTCACAGGAATTTCATTTGTCTGATATGTGTCATATGCGTATGAAAGCAGAATAATCCTTTAAAAAAAAAAGAATTTCCGGTCAACTCCAGTTTCTGTTCTATAGGATGTAGGTGGAAACTGGAATTCATGTCATCAAAGTTGTATTTTGGTGCCAGGAATTGCTTCTGTCTTCACGATAACAATAAACACATTTTATAACTTTGCTGTCTCTTTAGTTTTCACATTGTAAGTGTTCTTAGCTCATAAAAGGATTTTTTGTAATATACCTGAAGTATACCTAAAGTATACTTCGTAAGAAATACCTAAAAATACCTGAGGTATTCTAAGTACATATGTCGATGATAACTTGCATGGATTAAAGGGTGTGATGAGGTTATAATTTGACTAGCTTGTTGCCTGTAATTCTTTGCCTAATCATCCTTGCTTTATTTGGGTGAGTAATCTATTTTTTTAGGATGTCTAGCATGAATAAAACTAGCAGATAAGAACTGTAGTAATGCTGGTAGGAGTCAAGAAAGTAAAGTGAGAGAGTTAGACTCTTCCTACTAAATAGTATTTCCTGTCTTTGTCTTGTTACTGAAATCTGGAATAAAACTCCTTAACGCCAATGTGAAGTTAAGAAGCAGGCACTTTGTTTATTGCAGCGCTGGCAACACGGGGGATTGCTCCTCCAAAGGCGTGTCCAACTTAGTATCAAAATCCATCAGTTTTTATAGACTTTTTCTGTCAGGTTATTGTTATATAAGCTCTTCATATAAAAATGCATACAATGCTCGCTCTTAAATTTAACCTTTATAATGATTGGTCCTTTGATTATATAACCTTATTAATATTCTTATTTAAAAACAATCATTGGTCAATTTCACTTAGCTCTACTGATTGGAATCTTCAATACTCAAATCGAGATGGGAAGGGTAAGAGGTTTCCAAGCAGCATAACTGGTGTCCATGACAGTTTCCTTAGTTTCTTGAAACAAAACATAGAAAAACCAGTAACTTCCTGGTGAGGTTTCTATGGTTAGCTATTTCAGACTTCAACAGTTTTAAGGTTCCTATAGTCACACATAACACAGTTCCTAAAGTTTCTATGGCTACATTTCAAACTTAACAATCCTATACATTATGCTTCACAATTTTACTTCTTAATCAAACCTAACTCTTCCATGTGATTAAATTTTGATTTCTTTATCAGAATATTTGCAACAGTCTCTTACAGCTTCATGACAATTTTATCTGAAGTTCCATGCAGTACATATTATATATAATAATACCTCAAACCTTGAATTAGTTGAAGCATTTTTCTTAATTTCATCTCTCTCTGATATTTATCACTAAATAAAGGTTGGCTGTGCAGCCATTATGAGGAAAAGAATCCAATTTTTCTTTATGTCACTTCCAGACTAAAGATATGTCTGTGACCAAAGTGGTCAATTTAGGCAAGTATGAACAGGTTATTTAGAAGGCCCAGTGGTTGTCTTGTCTCCAGTCCATTTTTTCCCCTCTTTTTTTTAAAAAAAGTAGAACAGGAAGAAAAAAGAAAATATCAGCTTGAATTATTAAAATTCACCTTTTTGAGACATAGTAAGACTACTGGTTTATATTAGAAATGAGCTTTGTTAGTTTGAGTTCAACAAATGAGAGATTTCCTTGTTAAATTGCTATTTTAATATCTAGCTCCAAAAGCTTATTTAAGGTCAATCTAAGAAGGAAAAAAAAAAAAAAAAGACACAGCTTTTTATTTTCCTCTCACTTTTGTTTAGCCCATTTTTTCTTGTCTAGTTTAGCTCTCCTAGGCAGCATATACCGTACTTCAGTCTCAAAACTATTTTATAACATGCTTCCTCTAGATTAGCAAAATTATTTGGAAGCAAAATGAATAATAATGATTTTTCTGGTATTCATTTTGCTGGGCAGATGTGCTATCTCTGTGTAAGGAAAGCTAGTAGTAGAGAATATGAACTGTTGGAAATGCATCAGGATGCCAATAATAACATTATCTTTAATGAACAGGAATGAATAAGTCGGTCTATATTTTTACTTTTCTATATAAATTGTTTCATATTAATATTTATGATCAGGCAACGATGCCTAGTGCTTAATCTCCCCTTATGAAGAAGTTAGGCAGCCTGACATCAGTGCTGTGAAGTGTCAAACAACTCCAAGAAATACTGAGCTCCTTAAGCTACAAAAACAAGCAGCTCTGTGTATTTCTGATGCCAGTACCATCTCTAATGAAGGATGAGCTTTTGCACTCAGATGTAAAAAATTTGCATTTTAAATTCTCATCTGTTTTATTTTTAAAAGGCAGTTTATGTCTGAAGAAGTGTCATTTACTATGGAATGCCAAAACAAAAGCATGCAAATTATACCAGTTTACCATTTTCATCATGAGTGTTGTTACTGCTTGTAGAATGAAGATTTTGCTCCTATTTGCGCTCTTTTTTACATATATTTGTGATGTTCAGCATGTTTGATCATGGTTTTCTTCCAAATTTCATTTTCTTTCTCCATAAATAATAAACAATGATAATGAAGCAAAGCGCCTTTTCTATTCTGTACTCTAATTGAATATAGCATATAATAGCATCTATTATAATACATTACAGGAATTGCTTCAAATATTATATACTATATTCCACTGTTTTAAGAGATGCACTGGAACAAAAATTGTGTATGTTACTAGCTTTAGGCTCTTTTTGGGGGGAAAAAAAAAAAACAAGAAAGGAAGAAAAAAAAAAAAGAAAAAATTATGCATTTTAATATTGGTGCCTGGCATAATTTTTGCATTTTTCTTGCTACTTAGAGAAGAGAATTTAATTCACAAACATAAATTGTTTCTTCTTTTTATTACATTTCCTTAATTCTAAATGTCATTTGTGACTGTGTCCTTGATGTTTTCAGACCTTATTATTCAACCTCTGCATCATATCTGGATATTTACTGTTTTGAAGCTCAATACAAATGGAATTCTAAAGACAAATGTCTTTAGACTGTATTTTATTGAGAAGATTATTTATACACCAAATATTAAAACCTAGTAGATTTTACTTTGCAATTGGTATTTTCTGTTGCAAATACTGTAAGACCTGCAGAAATTTAAGAAAAGGTAACAGAAAAATTTGAGGGGTTTTGGCACACTGTTTCAGAGTTACTATGGCATGAGACAACTTCTGTTATTTTTAAACATTTTCAGTCGTATAGACCTACTTTTTCACAATAGGGACCTTCCACCCCATCTGTCTTTTTAATGATTCATGCTCTTGATTTTTTTTTTTTTTTTAAACTAAGGAATGCCAGAATCCATATGGTGCTTTCCAGGCTGTTAATACTTCAGACCTGGAACGTAAAATGTGTCCTCTTTCAATTCACCCCAGGACAGATGGAGCAGTCATTCCAGCTTTGCATAGCCATCAATTTTTATCATTTCTTTGAACGGTTGTTTCTTAGGTACTTTCCTAAAGCAATAATTTTACTAATAGCAACTGAAAATTGCTGTATAATTTTAGCATTACATTTTCTGACCTTTTTAGTTGATCACGCAGGAATTGTAGTGCAGTGTCTTCTGCACAGTAGATTATTGCATTACTGCCCCTGGTATCAGTCTCTTCTAATACCATTTCTCTTATGATCATTGCTGTCAGAATCTCATTTCCCCCACAGCTTATCAGCTCTTCAAGGGGCCGTGTTACTGTTGGAAGTGGTAGGGGGGTGAGATTTTCCCCAATAGCTATAAAAGTTTTCCTGAAGAGCCGGTGTCAAAAGCTATGGTATACGTCCTGCAACTGCAGATCAGGTGAAACGTCTTTAGTTCATAAAGCTGGGCTGGCAGGGCTGAAAGGCAGGGTGCTTTACCAGAGGTCTAGCAGAATGACTCTTTGCAGCTGGAGGCAGGGAAGAGTATAAATTGACTTCTGGTGAGTACTCGTGCTGTCTGGAGTAGACCTTGGGGCTATCACGCTGCCCATGTGGCTGACAGAATCCTCACCCTTCCCACTGCACAGCAAAGTCAAAAAGCATCGGCTCTGGATATGAAGAACCAAGTTTCGAGTCACTGGAGCAATATGAGCTTTTATCTTGTGCCGCAGACACTTGAGACAACTGTTATTACACTGTTCAGTTTTACTAAACCACCTTTTTGCCCCCATTATATCGTAGTAATGGCACACAAATTTTGTGAAGGCACAGAAGTGAACACTGAGGTGGGTAACTAAACGGTCTCCATAACCCTTCAAGTGCTACACTCTAACTGCTCCTGGACTTTTTATGGCTGTCCCCAAATGTGGGGGAGAAGGGAAGTCAATTGAAGTTTTTGAGCTAAAGGAAGTTAATGATTGTCGAAAAGCAAGCAAAAGACTGATCTTCATGGTTCTCAATAGAAGAGGGTAGAGGCGGATGGACATTAAAAAGCAGATCAGCATTTTATATACAGAGATGTTAACATGACTGTAGCCTTTTACTGTGCCAATAAAATGATACACTACCATAAATTTCTAACTGTGAAACATTTGGCTTTATATCACCATTTACATGAAGATTTTTTAAAACAAAAGTGAACCATGATTCAGCCATTTGGTTTAATTAGTATTGTTTGTCTAAGAGTATGAAAAAAATTATTCTAAATTAGATGGGCATTAAGCTTGCTTCTTAAATGGAATTTGTTGTCATAGAGGCAGGAGTCAGAAGTAGCGTTAGGCAATTTAATTCAAATTTTTCTTGCTTCCTGATAAGCAGCTGAAGAACTGAAACTACTTCTCTTAAGATTGGTTCTCATGTAACTTTGCAGAGCTATTTTCTCACAAACTGTTGATACAACTCACTCTGTGCTTCTTGCTGTTTAATTTCTTTTCATTGTAGAAAGGCACTTGATGCCATTTAAGAAACTAGCAGAGAGATCTGCCAAAAAAGCACTTGTTAAACCACATGGCACTTAAAATCAAAATTTAGCTCTGTAATAAGTACAAGACCATTCCTGGGTTTAATTTAATTTATTTCCCCTGTGAGGTTTAGTGTCATGAATTTTCTGTAGCTGAATTTTATTCTCTGCACTAGTGTCTAGTAAACGTTTTTTATTTTCTATAAATAGGTTTGTAAGTAGACAATCAAGGTTTGAACCTACTTTTTTCCCCTGTTCACAGAAAACAAAAGAAAGCAGCTCCTTCCTGCCGCCACCACTATTAAATAAAATAAATTAAAAAAAAAAAAGCTTCCTTTCTAAAACATCAGAACATTACATATCATAGCTAGGTGCCATTTCTGTGGCCTTTAAAGCAGAAAGCTTTAGGTACGAGAAGAACAGCAGCAGAAGGTGAAATTAAGAGTTGTAAAGTCACTAGGTGTTGCAGATACAGCATGGCCTAGGAAAACGTCAAAGAGACCTGATAGCAAGTCTGAAACAAAGACCAGTAAATTTCTAATGCCACTTAGGTGGCTGTATGTGTTTCTTGAAAGATATCAGATGGCAGAAGATTGGCAATGTAATGGACAGTGCTACATTTCATGAGGTAGAACTGGGGAAAGAAAATTAAGTAAGAAATCAAAAGGATATTGATGAAAGTAGGCAGTGGAGATTTGGTAGAAGTGAAGAGGAAGGAACTAAAGAGAAAGGACATAAAACCACAAAAAATGCTTTAAAGCAGAGGTGATTAATCAAAAACTAAGGAACTATGCCTAGAAATTAATTTTAAACTTGGAAAGATAAGACTAAGGATTAACCTCTTCCCTGGCACAAATTCATCTTCCTTCATTCCTTCCTCAGAAGCCTCAAAATGGTAAATGGGATGTGAGTGATTTGCTGTCTCTCACTGGGCTTTGTTCAGCTACATCTTGCCATGATCTCTTTCAAACCAGGGTCTAATACCTCCTGTGAAGAAAAAACTTGACAGGAAAAACCCCATGTAATAATTTTGAAGCTGTTGTTCTGGTTGGTTTGTTAAAAGCAACCTTAACTCCAAACTCCTCATCGGAACATTTTCAGCTGAATTCACCATATAGAAGAAACTTTTCCTTTATATTTTTTTTTAAGAGAACTTTTTTCTTCCACAGACTACTTTTTTAACTTCTTACAAATTTTACTCCTGAAGACAGCTGCTATGAATATAGTGCGGACTTGACAGATTAGCCCTTACTTTGTGGTCTTCTCTGCATGTATTTCCCTGCACTGAATCAAGGTTTTAAAATGTTCTCAATCATTAAAAAAGCTTGTGAACTGCAGAATTTACATGCATTGTATTCTTCCCTTTAAATATGCCTCTGTATAGGAAGAATAGTTCAAACACCTGCAGTCATAGTAAGTCATCTCTATCTCTTTTCTCTTGGATATATTGTTGTATTATTTGTCATTCTGTCTGTGTTTGACTAAATGTTCAATTTCTTACTTTTTCATTGTTATGAATTTGAGAAGATTACCATTCCTGATGTGTAATATAAATAGATCCTTATTATTGGGAGCATTACACATTATTTCACACCAAACCAGCTGCACGGAAATGTCCAAAAAAAAAAAAAAGTCTAAAAAATTTCTAATTTGATGGTTCATTTCCTGAAATTATGATGGCTCTCAGAGGTAATAACGATCACTGGTGTATGCATTTCTCAATTCAGAAATAAGACAGGGGGCATCTGAAGACACAAGGGTTAATGCAGGACGCAGATAGATAAACTTGGTCATAATGCAGTATCGGGGTGGCCTTCTCTCCCCAGGCAAAATACATCTGGATTTGAAAATCTCAAACATCAACCGCTTTATTGTTCCCAGTTTTGGTAGAGATAAAGCTTGGTAGGAGTTTTATTCTCACATTATAAAATTTGATTTAATTGTATGTCCAGAGGCATGTAATACGCATATCTTAAGTGGCTTTGTAAGGCCTCTTATTTAGTAGGTGCTTACATTTTACTGTACCGCATGTAGGGCTTCATTATTAATTTCCCACATATACAATAAGCAGCTACATAGCATAGGGTGTGAATGCACACTGCTGACCAGGCAGGGAGAAGACTTGAAGATTTTTGCATTTAACTCCTCTTCGGGTTTTTCTTTTTTTTAAGGACTATTTAATACCGGCAAGCCCTTTTCTTGCCTGAAGAAATATCATTTGAGTTCATTCGGTGAATGAACTCAAACAGGGAGCTGTCGCTGAGGCAGCCGAGCCACCAGCGCGGGCGTAGGGGGCCGGTTCCTCAACCCGGGGCACCGGAGGGGAGCGGGGAGGCCCGACAGGTCGCCGCAGCTCTCGCGAGAGCGGGCGACCAGAGCGGGGCGGGGCCAGGAGCAACGGCGGCCAAGCCCCGGCCCGCCGGTGGGAGCAGGGGGTAGGGGGCAGCGGGGCGTATCGGCCCAGTAGAAGGCTGTGTCCGAACCGGTGGAGCTGCCCAGGCATTGCTCCGAAGGGAACACGCTGCCACCCCCCCAGGCGTTAGGCGGTGCCCTGCTACTACACCAGTACCGGAGGGCAGTGGTGAGCGCACCCGTGGGAGGTGTGCGCCCCCGGAGAGGGGAACTCCTCGGGTTAGTGGCAGAGGTCTGGGAGGAGGAGGGAGCGTTGAGGAGTATCAGGGAGTTTGAGGAGATGGTGATAGACTACTGGAACTGCACCCTACCATCCCTGGGACAGGCCTGTCAGGCAGACAGGACACATGATACGGAGGATCCCGTGTCCTCTCTCCACCTGGCAGAAGGCAGTGACTTAAGGGATAGAGGGGGAAAGGTGACAAGTTCCTGCCCGGTGCAGGAGGCACATCTCTTCTGTGACTACCTCACCTTCCCAGGTGCCCTTGTACAATAGGTATGAGGCGCTGGAAGTGGAAGGAAACAATGATGAGGACAACGGGCCTTCTAGGTTGGAGGTGTCGCCAAGGTGAAGTCGGCCTATCCCCTGCCTCAAAACCACTTCTCTTAAGAAAAAAAAGATGGGTTATTGTCATAGGAGTCTTCTGAGGGGAACAGAAGGCCCAATTTGCTGATCTGATCCACGTCTTAGGGAAGTCTGCTGCCTCCCTGGGGCCTGGCTTAAAGACGTGATGAGAAAACTTCCTACCCTGGTATGTCCCTTGAATTATTATCCATTATTGCTTTTTCGTGTAGGCAGTGATGAAATTGCAATAAGAAGTCCAAGGGCAATCAGAAGAGACTTCAGGGCCTTGGGATGACTGGTTAAGGGTTCAGGACAACTAGTAATGTTTTCCTCTCACCTTCCAGTTGCAGGGAATGATGTTGGAAGAAATAGGCAGACCCAGCTGATAAATACCTGGCTCTGTGACTGGTGTCACTGGCAGAATTTTGGGTTTTTTGATCACAGGAAGGTCTACATGATACCAGGCCTGCTAGCAACAGATGGGGTACACCTTTCTCAAAGGGGGAAAAGGATCTTCACACCGGAGTTAGCAGGGATCGTTGAAAAAACTTTAAACTAGATTTGAAGGGGGAAAGGGATAAAAACAGGCTCGCTATCAATGAGCCATGGCATGGTATGCTAGTGTTTGAGGGACAGCATGCTAGTGAGGTCCTTCAGTCTACTCCATAATGTGCTGAATACACTGGAGCACATTTGAAATGTCTCTGTACTAATGCACGCCGCATGAGGAATAAACAAGAGGAGCTAGAAGCCCGAGGGATGCAATTCTCCCACTCCACATTGGTGCGGCCCCACCTCGAGTACTGTGTGCAGTTTTGGGTGCATCAATATAGGAAGGACATCAAACTATTAGAGTGTGTCCAGAGGAGGGGGACCAAGATGGTGAAAGGCCTCAAGGGCAAGATGGAGGAGTGGCTGAGGTCACTTGGTTTGTCCAGGTTGGAGTAAAGAAGGCTGAAGAGTGACCTCATCGCGGTTTACAGCTTCCTCAAGGGGGTCAGTGGAGGGGGAGGTGCCAATCTCCTCTCTCTGGTGACTAGCAATAGGACATGAGGAAATGGTATGAAGCTGTGTCAGGGGAAGCTCAGGTTGGACGTTAGGAAAAGGTTCTTCATAAGAGGGTGGTTGGTCACTGGAACAGGCTCCCCAGGGAAGTGGTCATGGTACTAAGCCTGTTAGAGTTCAAGGAGCATCTGGACGATGTTCTTAGTCATTTGGTTTAGTTTTAGGTTGTCCTGTGAGTAGCAGGGAATTGGGACTCAATGATCTTTATGGGTCCTGTCCAACATGAGATATCCTATGAATCCTGTGAGCAATTACAATTTTAGCCGTGTTTTTCCCTGTAAAAACATCTCAAATTGCATAGCACACAAAGCCATCCTGTGTGGCCAGTGGTTCTTTTCCTCCATGGGTTTTTTTATTCTGTTTTTGTTTTTCCATGTGCTGAATGAATAACTGCTGAGAGGGAAACACAAATCCTGCTGGTACAGAGTCTGTTCTGACCAAAATTCTTCTCAGTCATTCTTCATGTGTGTTTTTCACATGTGATGATGATTATTTAGTGCAAAAAAAGAATGAATAAAAAAGTCAAAGGTGTTCATTCTTGCAAATATAGGACAGATTTTTAAAGACTTTTTTTTTTTTAAGTACCCCGATACAGTATATGCATTTTGAACACTCTTGAGAGTCATGAAACTGAGAGCAGCAGTTTACACTATTGGAGCTAAACTCTTGTCTGGCTGTGAGTGTGTTTCTGATAGGATTTAGATGCCATAAAAGTAATGCCCATGCTATTGACTAAAATTTAGGTTTTGTAGGGGTAAACAACCTCTAAAAATGTTTGTACAGTCAAGGAGACAGCTTGCAATTTAGGAAATACCAACATTTTTGTCCAGGAAAGAAAGCAAAATCTCTTTTCCTGCAAAAAGCAGGAAAAAAAGCTGAGCAAAGAGTTGGAAGCTCTGAAGTGGGTTCCCTGCTTGCTCCAATTGCCTTACACTAGTCCAAAGCAGAAACTTAGTTCACACAATTAAATTGCTGTTTCCATACCCCCAGAGCAGTGATGATGGCAGAACATAGCACTCTCCATTCATGGGTTGCCTTGAATTTTTCAATGCATGTTTAGTCTGATTCAATACGGAAAACTTTTTTTACATTTCCAATGAAACAGAGGCTCCAAAAAGTTAGCTCCAACTGTTTAAATTACAACACAAACTGGAACATTTACTTTTACAGTGAAAAATGAGCTAATTCAAGTAGTATTAAACAATTGCTGTTACAACTGAGCAATAAAAGAAAGTAAAATGAAACAGTAGACTATTTCAGGTGTTGTATATTTGATAAGGGTTCACCTCTCCTCCAAGAAAGTATGCAAAGATAATATTTACCTGACTGATAAAATTGAAGCAGAGCTGAACTTTGTTGAAAGATGACACTTTTAAGTGCAGACAGCCATGTAGATTTGGGAGAATTGAGGTCCATCAGAATGTGTTCTGGTGAAAATTGTTCGTACAAAGATGTGTGACCATGTCTGTTCATGGAACATTGCTGAAAAAGGCAAGGAGGTCTCCATGAGGAAGCCATTTCTTGTATTTTGCTAGCAGGTCAGCCTGGTTATTGTCCCATGAACCTCACTTTGGAAGAATTGCAACAACTTTGCCAAGCTTGCCTCAGTTTCAGAGATACCTGCCACACCTGGTAGCTGCAGCAGTAGCTTACCCAGTTCTTTGTCTTACTGTTTTTCACATTTTAAATGCATTCTATGCATTTTAGAGTAACACCAAATTCACATTCTTCTTCTTGCTGTTTCCTTCTCCTCCCAATTGCTTGCTCTTTGGCATAGCAAGCCCTTCTGGCACAAAATACTGAGAAGGCAATTTACATGCAGGAGAACAAAGGTTTCACAATTTGAATTTCTCAGCTATGTACTTTATACAGAAGAGCATGTTTGGCACATTTTCCATAGGGAGTGAGCCAAAGCCTGCTGTCTGCTGTACATTATTATAATGGGAAGTGTCCCTTTATGTGATCTTTAATATTTATTTTATAAGCTAACATTATGAAGGCTGAAACACTGTCATTGCTATTTATACTGTATTTGTGCTTTGGGATAAAAAAGAAAAGCATCTGCATAGAAAAGGCTTATGGGAACTGTTCATACACCGAGATTTTTCGTCTCGGGGTATGAAATGTGTTATATAAAAATCATCAAGGAATCTTAATCCTGTTTATGCTTCAGAAGTTCCCTCTGGGGTTTAAATTTTTCTGAGAGTGGAGACTGAGCTCTTTATGAAAACATTAACAGTTAGAAAGGATTTTCACATTAAGTGAAATAAAATCATTGGATTTTATTCAGAATGAGATTGTACAGAGTGGCTTATATCACATATTGCTTTTATGCACTTTCACTGCAAGAATTTAAAAAGACAAGTGTAAATGTCAGTTCTCCAAAGAAACACTGTGTGGCAGAGAGTCTTCCATTAATTTCTTCATCAAAGCAAAAAATTTTACTGATAGTGCAATTAGGATTGCAACAGCAATTAGCTCTTTATTGAAGTTTCTAAGGTTATTACCATGTATATATTTCTTCTCTTCTTCCCCCCTATTATTTCTATAAAAATAAATTCTCCTTAGCTGAGTGGCTACTTGTGCCCAATTTGCCCCATTCGCAAGAATGATGTGTAACTTGTATTCCATCATTTTGTTTCTACTGTGCAGGAAAGTTTTTTTAAAAAATAGACAAATATATGACTGAGTCTTTCTAGATACGAGCTAAAAATCTTATGGCATACTTAGAACATTAATGTGATGTAATCTGAAAAAGTTACAACAAAGGAAGGATAGAGAAGGAACTACATGTGCCAAATGTTGTCAGTAGTATACTTTTAATATGTCAAATGTTTTGTTTCTCCAATAGAGAATATTGTAACAGTTCTATACAGATTACTTTTTATAGTATGCAAGTTGCAAGTCTGGGAAGAGTGAGTCTGAGAGACTGTGGTTTAATTAACTTCATAGACAGAAGAATGAACTTAGAATTCTTACAAGCAGTTTGACCTAAGCATAAAAATTTTGCTAAATTAATTAGCAGGAAGGGTAAGAGTTTCAGGCTCTGGTTCCAGGAGTCATTTTCAAACACTGTAGCCCAGGTAAACTTACAGCTAGATTAAAATAAAACTTTATTACTTCCCAAAGGCAGTTTTCTTGGGGCATGGGTGCATCATTGCTATCCTTATCTGTGGAAGAGCTGCCTTAGAAGAACCTTGACTGACAGCTTGGTAAAAAGACTAATTCCCAGTATAGTTCAAATCTCCATTTTCCCAATGCATGCCTTTTGGTTTTTTATTATAGTACCCAATTATGGTTTTGAGAACTTTTTGTTTTTCTAGACTAAAGCTAATTTATTTTGTAAATTCTCTAGAATGTATAGTGAAATCAAGTAAATCTTAGAATGATGGTTTCATAAAAGCAATAAATCTGGATAAATTAGTGCTGAAGATAACTTTGGGATCTTACCAGGAATTCTTCCTTTTTCTACTTTTTTTTTCTTAAGGGATGAAAAGGTATAAAAATGCCAGTTAAACTCTCCCCTTGTTTGTTTACAAGTACAAACACAAATGAGCGCAAATAAATTAATGCGAACCAGTTCTCACTGATTAACTTGCTTGTCTCATTGAAAAGCTTTGGTTTCTTTTTCAAGGTCTGACTTCAACCTTCTTCAAGTCAGCTTTGACAAGAAACATAATCTGTTAATGCCTGAGTTTTCCATCTGTATGCAGGTGACAATAATTCACCATTTTTCTTGGCTGTCAGTCAGGATTTGCCTGCAGCTGTATACTTACATTGTAGTTCTCACTTGGGCTGCTTGGAACTATGTAATATCCCAGGTGATGCGAAACTGAAGTTGAGCCTGAAATACCTACATTTAGTCTGCTATATCCTGTCACTTACATGTACTTGCAGGACCAGGATATGTAGCTTGCAGATCAGGTTCATCATTATCTCTTCATGGATTTTGGGTGGTCATAAGTGATAAAGTAAGGCACAGATGTGAGCGTTGTTCCACTTGCCTCTCATCACTGGGTACTTGATGTATTGTACATATTTACAGTTTCTTTCTGTTGCTCTTCAGAGCTGTCAGTCTCTCTGTGTTAGACACAGTCAAATTGCTCTCACTGTAAATTTCACTTCTCAGTTATTGATTTTCTTTTCCATGAATGGTTCATCATGTATTTATTTATTTGTTAGTGCTTCGATGAGGGTTTATTTCAGCGTCTATGCTCCATTTCCTTATGAGATGCCTGTCTTGATATCTATTTGTCTTTCCAGTCATTATTTCTACTAGGAAATGGTGGTGAGTAGTGAACTAGTGATGTAGTGTGGCTTATGGGCTTTGGCACTTGGTAGAATTTTCAAAGCACAGCAATAACAGGTCTTGTCATCACAAGTTTGGAAAGAATATCCAAATACAGAAGAAGTATTTCCTGGGTTTTGCATTCAGGCAGCAAAGATTAGACTCTGTTGTTGTCCTTCTTTGCTTCCAAGCAGCTCTCCCTGAAGAGCAGGAAAAAATGTCACTTATGTCTTCAAACAACATTTGTATTTTCTTATGACTATATTGCCCAATGAGTTCTAATGCAGAAGCCTCTTCCCATCCCTTTGTCCATTTGCAAGGTTTTGTCTCTTGAAAACAAGTGCAATGAGGGAAGTATATATAAATGTTGGAAAATACTAGCAAGGCAAACTGTTCTTAAATGTCTTTGACAGGATCAAGGAAATGAATAATGAGGCTTTTAGCCAGGTGTGTTCACCTAGAACAACTGAAATCATACTTTGCCCTCTGTCTGGCATTACTGGAGTGTGTTTGGAAGGATAGTTTGGGGGATTCACAGCACGAAATGAGGTGATAACTTCTATGCCCTCTGCTTTCACATACAAGTCCTTGAGGAAGGGAGTATTTTTTGATTATATGCCCTTTCTCTTCTTCTGCATGTTTTCACCTGAGCCCTTGCATTATTGCTGTGGGTGGCTGACAGCTTCCTCCTGCTCTCAACTACCTAAGTGCAGTTAGTACATATATGACAGGAATCTTCAATCAGCCAAGAAACAGCATTAATTACCTCATACAGTGAATACAATGTGTTGAGATGGTGCTGTGGTACAAGGTGGACCCCACACCTTTATATAAGTGAAACTTGTTTTTTCACCTAAAAAAGTTCCCTTCATCAACAGTAGCCTTTGTCACAGATAGATCCCAACATGCTGCTATGTGAAGCTCCTTCTCTTATGTATCTAAATCTTTATTCTAATATCTGCAGCCATGAAATAGAGGGAGGCAATAAAAACATTTTAGTGGGAATACTCTTCTAGAGCTTCAGAACATCTGTTCAAAAATATATCAGGATTAGTTCACTCCTAGAGCAGGACCAGCTCTTATGCTTTTTAGCTGGGATGGATTCACCCTTTCCCTACCTCCCCCTGCCCTGAGGCCACTGCACAGGCACAATACACTTGTTGTTGTGGTGTGCTGTGGGGTTGGGTTTGGCATTGGCCCGTCCATTGGGCCTTTAACAGAAGTAAAATGGTTGGGAAATACTTGACCAAGCTGGCCTGCTAATGTTCTGGTAGGGATGGACCCTACAATCCCCAGTGTAAGAGCTGCCCCTACTCTTCAGTATTTTTTAGTAGAAGATAGCTCTTTTTTTAAAAGTCCCCTGCTTTAACTCTGCTTTTTGACTTCAAACACTGATGGCAAGCTAACTGAAAATGGATTTTTTTTCCACTTAGATGTTGAAATTTGAAATTCAGTGGAGACAGTCAGGAGAGACCACAGCTGAAGTTACACAAGTAGTGTGATAAGCTCTGAAATGCCTCAGCAGAATATGAAATTGCTTTTGATCTCTTTCTGAGTTGGAACATGCACAGAGAGAGACTGCTGGAACACAGGTGAAATAGTGTCCCCCAGGCTGGGAAGAGGATGTCCTTCAACAGTACCTCCCTATAAGTTCACTCTACATTATTTCCCTTCCTCTCTAAAAACTTATCAGGATGTATTTTATGTGTTATTACCAACATTTGGATGTATGACTGCCATGAAATTTACTGCCCCTGTAGTCAGTAGTGCTAATGAGAGGCTCAGTACTTTCTTTTCACATTTAAGGAATAGTTTAGTGTGATGATAAAATGTGCCAACTTAAGCAGGGATATAAAGTAGAATTCTTGCCTATATGAAGTTATTAAAAGTCCAAATATTTCTCATATAAGAGCAATAGCCCCAGGTATTACTTGTAATTGATGTTTCTAAACTTCTACTCTTAAACTGGGCAACGTACTGATCAAAAACTTGAAGAGACTTTTGCTAGTTTAGAAATAGAAATTTGCATTTCAGCAGCAAATAGGTTTATGTGTTTTAACTTATCTGTACTGTAATAAGCAGTGCACCTATCCGAGGCCTTAATTTTTTTTGCTGCCAATTTCAAGAAGAAAAGAGGGAGCATGTACCAGATATTCACAAAATGACAAAAACTGCTGGCTACCACACATCCCTAATACTCATTTTGCACTTCTTTCTATTGATAACCTTATGGGCCTAGAAACAAAAGCACTTTCAGTTTGGTTTAGTTTGGTTAAATTCCAGGAATCTTGTGGTTAAAGAGTATGTATGTATTTTCCAAAATTGCACAGCTTTCACTGGTTTCAGAGATGAGTATAGAGACATAGAGACATAAATCTATCAATCAAGGTGCGGAATTGCTATTTTATCATCTTGGTTATTCTTTGCCATTTTCAACTGTAGTTACCCACTGTGTGTCTTGAAGTATTGGAATTTAATGCTGACTAAAATACCAAACTTAAAAAAAAAAAAAAAGATGTTGCACATACAAAATTGGAAATAAAGTAGTTAAGTATAGAATGCTCAGCCTGTTGTTTTAAATGATGCTGTGGGGAAAAATGTCATCTACACAAATAACATTACCAGTTGTCTTGCTTAATCAGCCAACCAGGATAAAAACAAAGAATAGTAGAGACTAATAAAGATACACCATCTTAAACTTTCTTCCTTAAAACTTTTGCTTGTTTCAGTGGCTGCCTCAACAATTATATTGATACTGCAGTCCCTGCAGTAAGTATCCCAGTGACTTCTCTGGTTCGTGTTCTGAAGGAACAATCATTTATTCTTACGTAGCTTAATCGTCCTTGTAGGATCCACAGGGTTCCTCTCTGTTGGTAGTGAGCTGATCACCATTTGTAAAAAGCAGTCTTCTAGCCTTCCACTTAAAGGTATGAGAATTGCAATTATTTCTTTGGTTATCTTTGCTTAGTTTGCTTTAAAAATGAAGTTAATATTCCTGTGCCTTCTGCTTTATATTTTCATGTTTTCTCTTCTCTTTATTATTGCCGTGGCAAGAGCACGACTTGTGACATGCAAGTTTTGGATGTCAAAAACTCTTAGTGGCTTATCCTGAGGAGCAAGAGTAAACATCTCCTACCTTTCACCTTGTGTTTTGGAGGGCTTTGCAAGTGCAAATCAGATTGTTCAGTAGGTTTAGATTGGCTCTGCCTGGTTTTCTGACACATGGATAAAGGTGTAAATCTCTTACAGTTTTTGCCTTCATTTACATGAGTTGCTTCATTTGTCTCAGTTATTCCTGTGAAGTGCTTTATTCAGGAGGGATGAGCTGAAGGAGGAACGATGTGCATTAGATTAATGAATTCTTACTGTATTTTCTGTTTTCTAAAAATAATTTATAAAATTACAGAACTTGTAATGCAGAAGAGATTTTTGCTTAAACTGTGCTCTGATTTAGGAATTTCTTTTTCCTTTTTCCAACATTGCATTTGTTCTTGAAAATTAAACAAAAAGCTTGACAAATGATGTTGTGTAAAAAAAATGCAGGCTGCAGACCATCGGGGTTCATTTTGTCTGAGGGATGATACTAAAATTTCAAAATGCTGCTTCTAGAACTAATAAAAACGTCTCTAAGAGATAACTTATTTATTTAATTGTCCGCTGTCAGATTTTGCTGGCAAACATTGTGTTTTGCCATATGACCTTGGCCAAGCTGAAAATTTATTTCAGCAAATGATGGACAGTGGTTCTATTGGGAAGGAGAAAAAATTACAGATTGTGCTTGGAGTGCTTGGAGAAACTCTCATACTAGTGATGGTCAAAGGACCTTCTAAATCAGCCTGTTTTGGGTTTAGCTTGACTGTGCTTAATTACATCAATTTATTATGCTGGCTGCATGAAGTCTTCCAGGAGAAGGCAGGTAGTGGCTTGTTGGGGGTGTGTGTAGGGAGATACTCTCCTTCCTTTGTGGAAACACCTCTGTAGTAGTTTTGAGAGGTTGCTGCCAGGTGTTAAAGTGTGGGAGATGCAGGTACACAGACTGCGGGAGAAGGGATATTAGGAGATCAAAGAAGTGAGATGGAATAAAAAACTTCAAGGACTGATACCCCTACTCCTCTGTATTGTGAATATGAATAATTCCTGGCCGCTCAAAGAAACAACTAAAAATATGCATTCTGCATGCCATAGGTCTTTAGTGCCCTCTTCCCTGTCTGAAGCTTGGACCACACTTTACATTAACTTCCTATTTTAACCAATAAAAGAACTTTTTATTTAGGTGGTAAAAATCTCCATAAATGGCTAGATGCAGACTCAAAGGCATGACATTTCAATTTGGGGGGCCTAGGAACTGTGGACTTAAGGGAATGCTGCTAGCTCCCTATGGTTTTGTGACTTGAAGATTTTTTTTAAGAGGTAATTTGATATCTGGCTCATCTTTCTTTAGCAACTCCCCACAAAGCAAGTGAAAAACAGTGCATATTTGTCAAATATATAATATTTGTCAGTCCTGTCAGAAAAAATGAACTTTATCCCTTTTTGACCGGTGCCCTTCACTGTATTCACCAGAACAAGATTGTCTCTCCTGGGAGATGTCACAGAGGAGAGGAAGACTTTTATCATTTTTACCATCTTTGGACAGAGTGGTATTTGCATTCTAGGCTTTGTTTAAAAGACAATTGAGCAAAGATAGTGATCCGTGTTTATGTGGCTTATTGTGAATAGAAACCTTCCCCTTTGTTACCAGCCAGCGTTATCTGGTTTTAAATGTCAGGTACCCTTCAGTGTGCAGAAAAGAGAAGTTGAGATAGCATTCTCATAGGCCCATGCTGGAAACAGAGGTATGGGTCCAGGAGATAGATATTCACACCTCTGTGCAAGCCTTAACAAGGACACCCACCCAAATCACCCACAGAGAGCACCTCTGAACACAGTCTGTTCTGTTGTATATTGTATTGAAGTCGTGGCATTAATCTTAAAGCTGAGACACTCCACACTAATTACATGTCTAGTTATGGGTACAGGCCCAGAGAAAGCCTCTTTATTCCTAGGCATGTTGTCTGCTTTTCTTTTTATTACAGTTGTTTTCAAAATGTCTCATTGCTTCTTCAAATGCATAAGAAGACAAAGTTCTTTTCTAAAAAAAAAAAAAAACCAACCGAAAACCCACCTAAAAAGAAAAAAACAACAGCACCCCCTCAAGTAAAAAAAAAAGAAGGAAAAAAAAAAAAAAAGAAAAACATTCTGGTAATAGCAGACAAATTTTGTGTTCATCCTTCTGTTACCCCCTCCTAATTAATCGTGTCTCTTTTTCTTCTTTTCTGCCAGTGTCTGCCAGTATAGTTGTGCAACATTTTCCCTGTTGATGCATGCACGCCCTAAAGTGTTCCTAAGGTTTTGTGTGCCAGATTTAGAGAAGGACAGCCTGGCCAGTAATATGTATGCTAATGCCAGTGTCTGATGGATTTCTGGTCCCTGAAAGCAAAAGCAGGAGGATGGCCTTGCATTAGCAACACAGAAGATTCAGAGTCATAAGTCAAATGATACTAAACTTCAAAGACTCTGCAATGTTTATATGTGCACAGGCATATCTTTTGAGTTATTTGTTTTCTGCTTTCAAAATCTATAGGGTGTGCTTAGATAAAACTTTCAAGCTGTATCTGGCAACAGTATGGGCCAGAAAAAGACATTTTGTGCAACTTTGATCTTATTTAAAAAAAAAAATTGAACTTATCCCAAAAGCTGGAGGGGTATTGCTAAATGCCTTGAAAATAAATGAGTTGGCAAGTCCAGTTTTAATCACCTGGTGTGCGAAGAGCCGATAACACACAGAGCTGAGATATTTCTTTATTTCATGTCTGTGCAGAGATGGGTGCTAGGTGGTAACTCCACAAAGCTAGCACGCACTTGAAACGTAAACAGGGTGTTATATACACATCAGGATCAAGGAAAAAGTAACAAAATACATGATTGGTTACAAACAATTTATATAACAAAAGTACTTCTGCACAAGTCTAGGTAATTACCTAACTCATTATATTAAGGGGATCTTATGTTTACATACTCGTTATGCACAAGTGGGTGTAATTTTTAATATTAAAATCAAGCTAAGTTAGCTAAGGACACACTTTTTTTTGATACTACTCCATAAGTGGGCACTGGTGATATAAATCAGAAGTAAGGCAATAGCATTGACAGAACCTCATTGTTTCACCTCCTTGCTTCAATGGATTCAATGTTGGGGCCTTTCATTCTTATTCCTAAAGTTTCAATAACAGATTGTCCTTCCAACATCAAGTCTAGATGTAGCTTTGGACAGCAAGTTTTAGCACACACTCCAACAGTTATTAGGGCTGCATGTTATTGATGCTGTCCTGACAAAGAGTTTGCAAAATTAGTAACTAAAAATATTAATTACTCTTTTAGGTAATGTACATTTAATGTTTCACAGAATAAATGCTATGAATTCTATTATAAATTAATAATCTTACTAAATTTTTAATAACTTCCTTAAAGCAACTTTACAAGTGTGTTTTTTCATTACCATATTTGTTGCAACCTTGAATAAATTAATGGTACAGGTTATAACAGTACTGTAAAGTTAAAAGAAATTGTGTTCTGAATATGACTGTTATTTACTGCTTGAAATTCTAATATGTGCAGTGCAAAAGAATTCAGACATTAAATTCAAATCATGGGCCATATGTTTTCAGTGAGATGCAGCTTTACTAAACTTGCATAGTTTTGCACAATACTGTTCTTCATGTTATTCTCAACCTTAAACAAGCCTGGCATTGCAAACTAGAAGCAGTTACAGTAACTCCAAATATTCAGGTAATTCAAGCAGAGTCCCCAAAGTAGAGAATGTAACAACCAGAGAGTAAATAACTGAAATAAACATTTAATTTTAAAGTGACAGTCTAAAAAACAAAGTTAAAAGGCAGGGGACCTAATGTCCTGGAAGAAAGAGATGAGGCATTGTAGAGAGAATGAAGCTTCTGATGGGACATAGTTTGTAAACACTTATGTATCAAGTAACACTGCATCAACACAAAAATATTGTAAGCAACAAACAGCTCAGTGCTAGTATTGAAGTTTTAGCATGCTACTTCTTTCTATGTGCTGGTGTACAAATAAATATTAAGAGAGATTTGAATATAATTCAGAGATCTGAGCTTTGGTCCTTCATGGTCAACCAAACCAAACATCTCTTTTTACCTGGCTCCAGCCTCAGTTTGACAATTTTTTAGATTTACTTTTCACATTATGAGGGAAAGAAGAGAGGAGGAATGTTTTCTTCTAAAATAGGGTAGTATGGAAACGCTACTGCAGTGGTTTAGTCAAACTAAACTAAGTATTCTGATTATTTTTTAATGAGTTATTTACAATCAAAAAGAAAAACATTGAAGACCATACTGGCAAAGGCAGGGAAATCTCCTGAAGGTGGGCTAGTTTCACCATATGATAAAATGACACATTTCTGCTGTGGCACTTAGTGATTGATTATGCCATGTAAGAACAAACCAATTAGGTTAATTTACACATTAATTAGTTTATTGCTTTCTTTTTGTTTGGTCTCGAATGCCTTTGTTTAAAAAATGGAGCATGTGCTTCTGGAGGGGTTTAATTTCACTAATTAAAATCTGAGTGCGCACGTTGCAATACTTGCCTTGTAAGTGAAACCTGTCTGAATGAATAAAAGCCCTCTGGAAGTTTGAGAGGACGCTCACAAGGAAATAACACCCAAAGGGTCCCATAACTTACAAGCTTTCACCCCCATACATAGCTGGGAATTTGTTCTTAATCAGTTTTTGGCCTCTATTTAGGCCAATGGCAGTTTTTGTAAGCTGATGTGTCGAGCTGTGCAGCGTTCAGGGGAGAAGGGGAGGCTTTCAGCCTCTGGAAGGTGGGTGGCTCCTGGGACTTCTTTGTGCTTGTGAAGCTCTCAGTCTTTTATGTTTTTTTTAAGATGACATACATCTGGATGCGAGCTATTTATTTCATGTTGGTACCTGGCACTCATGGTTTAGTGCAAAGTGTGAGACCTACAGTTCTTGAGTAGCTTTTATGCAGTTACTCTAAAAGGAAGTTTCTTTATTTCTTCTGTTCTATACACTTCATTTATGATCAATTTTGGCTGGAGCCCAGAAAGTGTATATTATTTAACTGTGGGGGAAAAAATACATATTATCTCATGTCTAAGTCTGCCAGGAGCTATGCATTGTGAAACAACAGGTTTCACATCAGTGAATGGACTGCGGAAGATTGCTTTCTCACTTCATGCTTGAAAATACTGCTCTTATTAAGTTCCACAACTTCTCTAGATAACGTGATTTAACTTTTAGGTTGCCTTGTGTGGAGTCAGGAGTTGGACTCAAGGATCCAGCTCAGGATGTTCTGTGAGCCTCCTTGATAATATAAACCAAATATATGTACGCACACATAGATACATACACGCAAGTACTCAGCGAGCAAGGAAACACGCTATTTGTAACCACTGTGCCAGGAACAGCATGAAGTTTTTTATCAGCAAACTTCACTAAGTAAATGGTGTATTTAATTAGCATTGGTGCTGGCTTTCTCATGTTGTTTTGTTACTTTTTGTTTAAATCAGGCTTTTGAAGTCACTGTGGCTGTTCATGTTTGTCAGTGGAATTGGAAATTTTGTAAAAGATTAATTCCATAATGTTTCCTAAACACATTATAGAAGAATCCAATTTAAGCATTAATAAACCTCTAGTAGACTGCTGTCTTTTAAGAATGGATATATAGTAACATGCATGTTCTGGATTTCTTCATAAATTATGTCCCTAAATCCATTACATGCTTTCATTTATTGGTCATAAAAGAGGATTTAACATAAAAGCTCTTTCAACAATAACACTAGGTTTCAGCTATTTTATGTGATAATGAAATAGGATGGGTTTTAAAGTTGCAGTTTCTTCCTGACATATTAATCAAATTCCCTATATAAAGTAGGTGGATGGTATCCTCTGAATTTAAACACAGCTCTCTTCTACTCATTATTCTTAAAGTGTTAGAGGGCAATGAGAGGGGATACATTTGTTTAGTGATATACTTTAACCAAAATGAAGGTCCCTTGTGTTGATTCCATTAAAGAGTATTGAATGTTATCTTCACTTGGAAAGCTGTTTGTAATTGCTGATTATTTTGGTGATTATATTACTGATTATATATTTCACTATGTGAAAATGTACAGAGCTAATGATAAATTTTGGGATTACTAGTTGGAATTTTCTGAACTCCCACGGAGTTTTAAATACCTAATTATTGTACAGGGCATCCCTTAGCTCTAACTGCTCAGCTCTGCTGAGGTTTTAGTCCTCTTTCTTCCAGTCCCTGGTATTCAGCTGCCATCTAATCTTGTAGGCATATGCATTTTTGCTAGTGGGGGAATGTGTGTGACTATAGGATGATTATTTAGATGTCTGTATATGTTCTCAAGCCCTGCCATGTTCGGAAGCCAGGACATTTCTGTAACTGGACCCAATCCATGAAGGGTTCCCTGAATCACCTGCCCAGGATGAAGGCAGGTAGGGGTTGGGATGTAAGGAAAGCAAGCAGAATGCTGAAGGTATTCCACTTTGGGTATTTTAGTAAATATTAATTAGATCTTTAAAACTGACTGTTATACATCTCAGATGAATCTCTTGGCCAACACGAGGTATAATGAATTGCCTGCTTGTTTCACAAAAGTGTTCTTAAGGCTTAATAGCTTCATCAAAAGATAATATCTTGGTTTACAGAGTAGTAGTGTGGTTAGGTGCTTCCCAAATGTTTAAAAACCAAGTCAGACAGGACTCGAAGTGAGTGGCTTGTCTCCTTTATAAAGTGTATGAAATTTCCACTTAATTTTCTGGTCTTGTTGGAGGTCCATCTTACCTGTCTAACTCATGTCTGTGAATTTTGCCAGGCACTAAGCAAATATTTGTTGCAAACCCTGCTGTCTTTTTGTCTTCTAGTGGATTTAACCTTACCTGTTAACAGAGCTATCTTCCCACTGAAGCCTATACTAACAGTTCTGTAGCTTCTTACTGGGCACAGAAAATGCCTTAAGCTTTTTTTTTTAAGTTGAAATATACATAATTTTGAGGAGAATTTTGAGAAGCCTTAGTAGCAAAAAATGCTGACCTGTAGTAGGACGTATTTGACAGTTTGTTTTTTTTTTAAGGGAAACTAGTTTGGTAACTGAATGAAAGGAGTGCACTTCCTGTGCTGCTTGGAAGGCAGTCATCATATCCAATATCCATCATGATTGTCCAGCTTTTTTTTTTTTTTTTTTTACATTTTTTAACCTTGTAAAAACTTGAAAGTTTTATGTTGCACTTGCACAGTTTCTAAAAGCAAGACTCGAGCATTTAGAGCAGACAGCAAAGGTGAGGAGAAATGTTTTGATCTAGAAGGTGACAGTGGCAAAACAAATTTATAATTCTCCTTTTCCCCAATATTATAAAGTTTGCTGGGCATGCTTCAACACCTGTGTTCTTCAATAGATTAGGTCAAAATTTTGTCGTTCTAGTCCCGGGTCAGCTGTATTGGTCAGCTCCGTGGAGTACATTTGGAGTGAGACTTGGAGAGGACACCAAGTGCCTTTAGCTTTTATCTGTGCTGAGGCAGTGTCCAGCCAGAAGTACATCCTGTTTACAAAGGCTGCAATGACTGCAGGTGGATGAATTTATCCTTTGTCCAAAGGTAGGCCGCCTTCTGTTCATATCCCAACCAGAGATGTAATATGAGTTACTGCTTGCTTTTGTGCGTAATTAAGCTGCAATTTATATTTTGTATACCAGTTGTAAAATACTTTCACAATTTTTTTTTTGGGGGGGTGGGGGGTGGCGAAAACAAGCTAAATTAAAAAGACTCAAACTCTACCAAACTCTCAATGCCCAGACAGCCTCATTTACTTTTTCTGGTTTATCTGTAATGCATTACTTACTACTGCATTATTAGTACTTGAAAATGAATAAGGCCCACTGGTCTTTTCCAAGCAGCTATTTTTTTTGGACGTTATCTGATTACTATATGGTGTTACATTATCTTATTTCACATTTAAATTTTCCTAATAGATTCCAAGAGGAAGAAAAGGACTGAAATCTCAAGTGTTGTGGTTTTGTGTGCTAGATCAGGGGATATAAACAGAGCTCTTGACTCCTGTAGAATTTAGAGAAAGGAAAGAAATGCTTGACATGCCCTTATCAGCTGTACTTTACCAGCAACTGAAAAATGGAGGGCTTTTTTTTTTTTAAATTTGATTCTGTATTTCATGATCATGAGGTTCTAGCCCAAAGGAAGTCTTTATGGCTGTGATATAAACCTTTGAAAGAAAAGGGATTATAATGGAAAAGGCTTACAGTCTCTTAACTTATAGCAGCACTAGCCATTAGAGTTTGTGGGCACATTTGTGTGTGGGTGCGTAGTTTGATAGTGACAGATTCCGAACATTCTTCTAAAAGGGTGACCTTGAAAAATCATAGCATCAGAGTACCAATAAATGATACATAGTTCTAAAAGCTGTAAAATGTGAAACAACATGTACCTTATGACACTGCAGTTTAATATTCTGAGATGTCATCCCTATAACTTCTGAATCATTCTGTTAGAACAGAAGTAACGCTGAGAAATTGTGTGAGATGTAGAGGTACAAATTTTGATGCCAAAGAATGCTAATATGGGTAATTAGCCAAGTGTTTATATTCTGGTTACCCTTTTATCTTCTCAGTATTTATTGAAAAGGCTGCATTTTCAGAACTGAGTGAGGAGTTTGGCAATTTTTATCCTCCTTGACCAGAGCTTGAGAATATTTAGGCACCTCTCAGTACATTATTTGATATGATCATTGGAATATTTAGGAACGTGCTTTTAAAAGTCTATGCCTTAGTTCTGCTAAATATGGGGAAAGGCCTTTCTTTTTTCCAAAATTTCAGTTGTAAACTGGGATAGAAAATGTGTTTTACGAAGTGAGATTAGTAAGAGATTAAGATTCAGTCTGGGATGATTGTAGAGTTGACTGTAATGTACATCGTTGTAAGAGAGCCACTGAGTGCTTTGAACTGCATTTTGGAAGTGTTTGAGATACTTTTGATTTTTAGAGAAAAATCTGCCTAACTGCTTTTATGTGTCTTATATGTTCCAGCTGAGGGACCTTTCTCAGAACAGTAATTAGTGATTTTTCTGAAAGAGCATCCCTTTCATCTGTTTGCTGTTGGTGAGAAAAAAGGAGAATGCTGGATGGGAGAAAAAAGTGTGGATTGAAGGCTATCTAGATTTGTATGAAATAGGATTTCAGGATATAACCTCTGTATGGAGCTAATAACATTTTTCTAGTATAGAAGGACGTATGTTTCCTACTGAGCCAAGTTATAAACAAATAAGAGGTTTTTGCTAAAAGATTTATGAAGATCAAATTTATATGTTTATGAGTGTGTGTGTGAATTTTATATCTGTACATACATAATATATATGTATGTATATATATACATACGCATGATGTATTTATATGTGAATATATACACATACAGTTGCACACTCAGACACTGAAAATAAGTGATTTAAGGTTTTTTCTAAGACCCTGCTTTAGAAGATAAACCCTCAGGGAAGAAATAAGGTACGTTCAGCTCTTCCTATAGAGGCTGGGGTCTTTTGCTTGGCTTGCAGAGCCTTCCTGATGCCCACAGTGTTATGTGGGTTCTCTTCTGTTAAGGTGGTATTAAGAGGTACAGACTCTGTGGGACCATTTGTATTAGTTTAGGCTAATTCTACTATAGCAATATCTTGAGCACTGCTGATGAAAACTAAGAAGATTAAACTCTACATAATCTGGGGATTTTTATGTAAGTGAAGTTCAAATTACCATAAGCTCTTCAAATCATTGATCTGAGGATCGGTAAGAAGGGAAGAATAACTCAAACTAGCTGAAGTTGCAAATCTTTGGGTCCTTTTTTTTTTTCTTTTCCTTTTTTCAGTAAACCCCTTTAAAGATGCTTTGGAATAAGAAGGTGGTTCTTGTTCTACCTTCTTAAGGGAAAGAAGCTTTGAAAGGAGCTGCACAATTGTGTCTCTTCCTCAGTTAATATGCAGTTGGATTGGATTTATGGAGACTATTAAAATGCTAAAAGTCACTGATTGATTATTTTAATGCTATCTCACTATTTCAGTAAAGATTGCTTTTGAAATAGAACTCTGTCTTAATGGCACTACCATTTTGCTAAATGTGGATATTGTAGCTTCTGATTTTTGTATCTGTTAGAAATGAGGAAATATATTCACGTTCAGTGGATATGTCCAGATACAACAGAAACAAGCCAGCAGGCCCAAAGTACCATCAAGTTGCACAGGTTTTCCTCCTATTTAACATTTACAAATTTGTAAGAAATTTTCTGTGGATTTTCAGACCTTATGGTGACCATAATTCTACTGACATTAAGCTTGCTTTTCTCTGTTGTCATCTGTGGTCCCCTTAGATGTAACATGCAGCTGTGTAGTAAGTATTCCACAGGCTTTATGTTGACACCACTTGAACAACTTGAATTACTCTGTTTCCCTATGATATTCATCTAGAGGACTGGGCAGTTTTAAGTATGCCATCTGCCAGACTTTCTGATCTTCGTCAAACAGGATATGAAAACCGCTTGTTATCTGGGAAGTGAAGTCTGTAATACCTGGGAGAAAATTAAGAGCAGCTTCCTAACAGTATTCTCAGCTGTGATTTGCCACAGCATCCACAGTTCATCTCAGACTTTTCGAAACAGGCTCTTCTTCCTAGGCTCTTCTCTTGCCTACGAGTCTGGCTGGGTTTCACATCTCAGGCTTGGAGCTTCATGACTCCATAGCTATGCTCAGAGGTTTGAGGTGACATCTACGTGGGATGGTTCTTTAGTGCACAGCTGTACCACTGACATCCTCCAGAATGGAGTAGTCCAATTCAATTTGCCTGTACTGATAATCAAACCATGCCAGGGAATCGTTTGAAAGAGTGATAGCTGAGTTGGGTCAAGCCATTTCAGAAGTGCTTTAACACTGACTGACTACCAGTGCCCAGGAACACTTTCAGGTATGGTTTTATTTAAGTAGGAACATAGCCAAAGTGTGTGTGTATGTCAGGCAAATTTAGAGCTCAGACAGGAGACGTATATTTAAAAGTGACCAAATTACTTCTAAAAATATTTTACATTGATAATATTATAGATTTAATATTGTCAGTTAAATGAAATACATTGTCTTTAGTCATTAAAATAGACCTTTCGAGGCTATTTATCCCCAGTTTCAGAAGTTTGTCAAAGATAACATTTGCCTGTGAAATGTTTTTAGTACAATAAATGCATCTTTGGAAGGTGGAGAGGGCTGGCCAACTGTAAGGAGTTCCTGCACTACCAGTCGAGGAACTAGTCCCTTCTCCAGCTTCAGAGGTAGAGGTGTTTTATGAGTAAGGGGAAACTTCTAATTTTAGTAAAAACTTTTTTTTCCTTGCTAAACTTCTACTGCTGCTTTGAGATGAATTGCAGTGGATTACCATAATAATACTGTAATAGGCCACGTGGACATTGTTAATAATGAACTTGATGAAATATCAGCTCTGGGATGAATTTAAAATGAGCTTTTTCCTGCAGCGAGTAGAAAGAATTGTTTCAGACAGTGAAGAGTTTTTCTGTCACAGATCAGTTATATTCTTTTCAGATAGTTCAGAGGTACTATATGATCTGAATGCTCACTGTATACCAACTCTGAGTCACCATTTTCCAGTAGCGATTGAGTTAGGTTTTAAACTCTTATGGCCATGAGTGGTAATATGTTATTATGGTGCTTTTCATACTTTAGTAAAAGGGTCTGTATTTGAAAAGACGGTAATTTTGTGTATTGAGCAGTGTCATGTCAACATAAAGCCCACTGAAGTCATTGAAGGTGTTTTCTTCAGTTGAAATTAAGATTTGCTGTATTTCCAGTACATTTATAGTTTATACATAAACTCTGTATCTCTTCCATGTAAGAGGAAATGATAGTTCTCCAAGAGTACTACTTGTTTCCTTATCACTGGGGCAGCAGGGTATTGGTGTTGACACCAGGTTATTCTCCCTGATAATGTGCTGTAAAAGACCCCTTCTGGGAGGCACTGCATCTTAAGTTAGTCCTTTCTCAGTATTGGGATGTTACCCCCATAAGATGCTCATTCAGGAGCATGAGGAGGATGAAACTTCGGTGGGAGTTGCAAAGTGAACATTCACAATATTCTAAGGAATAATTCATCTCCCAGCCTGCAGGCACTGGGCAGGAAAAAAGAGGATCTTGTATCATCTTGCTTAATTTTAATAATGTGCTTTTCTGGCTACATAAATCTTACTTGTGTAGATTCCAATAGTTTGAATATGGCTTCTTTTATAAACCCTTAAAAGTGGCCTGTGTTATGAAACTTCAGTTAAAAGTTGTTTTTTCTTTGCATGATTTATACCTGAGGCTTCTTTAATAAAGGCTATGAATCAGCATGGCTTAATATCCCTCAGTTAGAAGCACCTTTATCATCCACCTCAGATTATTATTTTAAAGGATGCAAAATATTCTACTCACAAAGTTGTTTCAATGTATTTAAAAATTAAACCAGACTAATTTCATTGAAAGTCATGAAAAGCCTGGATTAGAAAATTTTAATTTTATTGGCCATCATGAGCATCTGTCTATATCCGTGACCTTTGTGGTGCATTTCTTGATCTAACATGTTGTCCCTGCTGCACATTACATAGCTTGCAAAGTATAAAAATGAACCATCTATAAAACATAATTCTAGTAGCCTCATTTCCAATTTGTTAGTATGGCATTGGGAATTGCTTGTTTTGAGAAATCCCATTAATCCCGTTTTGTATGTGGTTCCTATGAAACCAAAGTTAACTAAGGAAAATTTCAGGCAGAAAAATATCTGTTGTCCTTCCAAAATATGGCCATGCTTAAAATTCGGGATCAGTTTTGTGTTGCATGAAAATTCAAATGGAACAGAAAATTGGAACTATACATTAAATGAATAATAATTGTAATTTTCTTCACCACTTATGCTAACATCTTTAATTGTAGTGAATTAATTTAGTAGGAATATGGGCGTCATGCATTGCTGTTACAACCCTTTTGTAATTTAGTAGTAATTAATATACTACATTACACAATGCAGCCACATTCTCAGATGTATTCTCCGTTCAGATTGTCCTTTTTCCCTGCTGGCTGAAGAGAAATAGGTGCAACATTAAAAGTTGTGAATGCTTTCATGCCAAAAAAACCCCTTAGTGTTTTTACTTACATCCTGTTCCACCAAAATGTAATCTCTAAATTATTTTTCTACTATTAAACTTTCGGCTGATTGTGGCTGATTGAATCTATGACCTCTAGATCATAGAATTACACAGGTGGGAGGGGACCTTTGCAGGTCTCTATTCCAAGCCCTTGCTCAAAGCAGGTCCAGTTAGAGCAGGTTACTCAGGGGCTTGCCCCATCATGTTCTAAATATCTCCAAGGATTGGTATCCAGCATCTCTGAGCCCCTGTTCCTTTGTTTGACCACCCTCATGGTAATAAGCAAGTAAATAAATAAAGTTCTTATATCTGGTCACAATTTCCTGTATTCCAGCTTCTGTCCATTGGCTTTCATCCTGTTGCTGTGCATGGCTAAGGGTAGCCTGGTTCCATCATCCCTGCACCCTTCCAGTGGGGACATAGCTCTTGTTAGCAATGAGATTCCGTTCACCTTCTATTTGGAAGACTAAGGAAAGCTGGCTTTCCTAGCTTTTCCTCATTTATTGTGCACTCCAGCCCCCTTGCCATCTTGTTGGTCTTCGCTGGACTTGCTCCAGCATGCCAGTCATATATATCTTGCTCTGATATTAAAGGAAGATAGTATGTATGCAGCAAAAGAATGGTATTCTGTTACCTCCAAAGTCCATCAAAATCTTTCTGAATCTTTCCATTGTCTTTAATGGATTCTCAACCACTACTTAAGGTTGTTCTGTTTCATGTTCTGCTTAAATAGCTTCAAAGGTAACCAAACTTCAGAGTGAGTACAGATTAATTAAATCTCAAATTCCATTTTATAGAATAGCAGGTTCATCTTATGCCACTGGGCCAGCCCGGAAGGGAGTATTTTCTTTGGCGGTTTTCTTTTCTTTTTGAGTTCTAAGTCAAAGCATATGGAAGAACATGATTTAGCTTTTGAAAGTGCATGATAGATTCATTTTTTTATTAAAGCTGATAGATTCATTTTTTTATTAAAGCTGAACTGAAATAAAATAGACCCATAGCAGTTTTGCCCATAGGATATTTTGTTTTAAAAAAATTGCTTTCTTTTGAAGGGTGTGGCATAGAGCATGGTTTCAATTTCTGTAGAAAATGGTACATTTATAAATGCATATTTTATTGCTAACACCATATGGCTATATGTACATTATAAAGGCCATTCATGCTAGCAGGCTCAACAAGTGAATGTGTAATGTGTCTTTAAACTCAAAGGAACTAAAAGCCAAAAATTATTTAATTCTATTTCTTTTACGTATTTCAGAGTTGATCTTTCTGTTTTGTCTTGTAAGGAGCCTATCTCTGAAGCTGTCGAAGGAGGTAGGTCAAGGAGAAGCCAGGTACCCTCGTGTTAGCCAGCTGGCTGGCAGCCCATCTGTGGAGTGGCCTTTTACTGGTCTGGAAGAAGGCGGAGGCATTGAATCTTTGCCCTTCAGATTGATGCTGCAAGACTGCACAGCTGTAAAGACATTGCTTCTGAAAATGAAGAGGGTTCTTCAAGAGGTAATCACCCGCTCATTTGTTAAATTAATAGCTTTCAGCATTAATGAGCTAAGCGGCAGAAAAGGATCAGAAAAGTTTATGGACTTGATGTGTTTTAATATGTCTTGACTATCTGGAATTGATGCAGAAGTATAAATAGTAGTACCTCAACATGGTGGAGGTCAGAAAGTTTATACTATAGCAGAATTTAACTGATACTGCCATCTCAGTGTGCAGAGAATAAAGCTTCTCTTGAGCTTTTACCGAAAAGGGGGCAGGGGAGAGGAACTGCTTTAGAGCAAAATAAATTGTATTTTTTTTTCCTCTAGTATTTTAGAGCTTTTCAGTTTTCTTTACATTTGTTAATCAGTATGAAGTTGCATGCAATTTATTCAGAGGAGAGATGCAAAGGAAAAAAATTTTCTTTTAAGTAACAGTACTAAAATTAAAGGTTACTAGCTTAAGTTTGTAAATGATGGCCGAAATCAGATTTCTTAGGCCATTCTAACAGTTTCAAGAGTCCTGGCTTGTCCTGTCCTGCTATATTCTCCTGCTTCTCCCCTGAACTACTGGTGTTGCTTTGAAAACTTTCTTTTGCATCCAGTTCCCTTTAGGATTTTAGAAGAAATCAAATTATTATTGGGTTGACAGTTGTTTTGACACTTTCCATCTGTGGAGCTTTGATTCAGATACATGCTTTACATGAGTTCAGCTTCGTGTTAGTGGACTGCAGTGTGAGTCTTCTTTGAAATCTACAACAAAGATAATTTTTTGTTTGTTTGTTTTGTTTTTAATCTATATAGTTCAGAGAATTACAGAACAATTTAGGTTCAGAGGGCTCCCTGGAGGTCCAACACCTCTACTGAAAGCAAGGCCAACTTAGAACAGGTTGCTTAGGTCCCTGTCCACTAAAGTTTTTGGTACCTTAATAGGGTTTCCACATTGTCTCTGGGCAAGGGTTCCAATATTTGGCTACATCATTGTAATTTTTTTCCCTAAGATATAATCAGAATTTCCCTTGTTGCAACTTCATTGTATGATGACATGCTAGTCACTTAACTGAGATGTTTAAATAACAAAATAAGGCTTTGTCAAGTTTGGGTTTTTTTACTGCTCACTTCGTGATCATCTGTATCTAAATTAAACTAATAGTTGTCCTGGCTGAGAAGGTTTGTCAAAGGTTTAGCCATGATAGTTATCCATTAGTCCTCCTAAATAGCATGTTTTTGCTGGATGGCAAGCCTCATGCCTTCCAGATTCTTTCCATTCACTAGAAGCTTTATGTACGCTGTTGGGCTTCTTAATGGACTACTGTTTTGCTGAATCCAGAATTGAAATCATTCATTCTCCATCAGTTTCTGCTTATATAATGTCAGAATACAGAGTGAATTTAAAGGTTCTTGTTCACTGAGAAGGATTTGTAACCCTATTATATATGGAAATAAATAATAAGAATTATAGTATTACATGACAGAGCAGTTGTAACATTCAGCTGGTAATATTGGCAGCATGCTCTGTAGCTTCTAGTGTGAATAATTCTATGTTTTGCTCAGAAAAGTTCTTTCTTACCATGACAGTAAGCGTAAGAATTTTATTTTTAACTTAACAAGTTCCATTATACTTGTGTAAGAATCTACTGTGATTTTCTGTATGGAGATATGTTGTATCTTATAGTACTTTATCTTTAAAAACATTCACCAGGTGATCTCCACAAAAGGAACACAAGGTATTTTGTGCGACTCACTGGAATTTCATGTCCAGTTACTAATACCTCCTTATGTAACTCATATTGATTTTATTTTTTCATCGTGCATGATTCAGTCTTTTACTTACTTGTTCCTTTGCACCACATAATTTCCATCTCCCCATCTGACTGTAACACAGTGTGATTCTGTCCTTTACTTTTCTTTTTGTCTTGCCTTCCTTATGAAATCAAAATGGCCTTTTTCTACTTCTACAGTTGGATGTTATATGTGATGCATCTATAGTATATACGTGCTGTAATTTACCTCCCTGTTTTTCAGCACATTTGAGATGGAATATCCTAGTAGTAGTACACATTGTTCTAGTACACAGCTAAACAAAACTCTTACATAGCTAGAATGAAGCGACCAATCTGATGATTATCAACAACTTTTGCTATGTCGAGTTGTTATTTGTATTTTGTTTTTTAATAAGTGACTTGTATAATATCAGTGATAGAAAAGATATGGAGAATACTGTAAAATGGTGTGGGAATGTCCTTTTTAGTAGCCCCATCTGAGAAACAGCTGTTTGATAGGTAGTGCAATATTCTAGTTCTACTGATCATAAATACACAGACTGTTTCTTAAAACAAAAAATTACTTTTCAAGGTCATTGTTAAACTACACAGTTTTCATATCTCCATAAAGAGTTAAAAAACCTGTCTACTATGCAGTGGGCATCATCCATGGTATAATTACAGGAGAGTGAAAGAGCAGCAGCAACAAAATATTCACAAACAGTCTTTAAAACACATTAAAATATTAGGAATTAAACCAAAACCGGAGTATGATTCAAAAGAACATAAGTAGCTAGTTTGAACAACCAAAGAGAAGATGACCTTGAAATATATTACAAATTGATTTTGGAATGACATAACTTGATTATCTTCAGAAATACAGACATTTACACATTTATGTCACTTTTAAATTATTAGTGAAAGATTCCAGGAAAATATAATTTCATCAAATTGAAATATTGTATTGAAGAATCTGATAAATAAGTCATCTGAGCATATTTGCCAGGCAGTTTCTATGGAGAAGGTACCCTACTTCCATTGTAACTACATGTAATTTCTTCATCCAAAAATCACTTCCAACCCAACCAATATTATAAATCAAACTCACAACAGTACAGAATTAAAAGACATAAAAGAAAAATTCTTTCCTTACCATGGAACGCTCATCTATTTTTAGATGTAGTCAAACATAGTCTGGCAGGCTTATATGGTATAGAAGTGAAATATTTTATGCCTATAACAGTATAAAATAAGTATAAAATATAAAATATTTATAAAAATAATATGTCACATGTTTTCACTTCAAAAATATAGAAAGCATGCGATCTACGTGGGGAAAAATTACACAAGTTGTCAGAAAAAAAGCTGCAGTATTTCTGTTTTATAGCTGATGATACCCATAGAAGAAGAAATTACAGTAGTGTATACCTCTATTGAAAAATAACATATTAATTGAGTTAAAATATTAGCCCCATTATTCAATATAATCCTTCTTCTTAAGCACTGAGCACTGCTTCTAAAGGAAGAATTTAATTATGATCTGCCAAAATGTAATACTAGCTAGTACAATATGTTGGGTTTTTTTGTTGCAGTTGCTTGTAATTGAAGAATCTAAATGAAAAAACTGCATACAATATATGCTGTACTGTGTAGCAGATTTATAAAGCTGTGAGTTTAGCTTGTTGTTGGTCTTATCATGAAAAGGGAAATTGAAGACATGGCAGTAACTTGCAAGATTGAGAATGTTATTAGGTAATGTATTTAGTAAAAGACTAATGAATGATCATTCAATTAAGAGAATTAATTACCATTTCACTTTCAGTGAAAAAGCCTTGAAAATGTCTACTAATAAGTCTTTATAGCTTTGGCCATTCAAGTCTCATAAGGCAGAGTGTCCCCTAATGTTTTGAGAACCTCATTGAACAAAGCTGAAAAGAGTTTGGAGGACCCTGGCACGTGAGGAAGCTCAGTGATCCACCAGGAATCGGTCCAGAAAGTATGTCCGAATCTGTTCTGCAGCTTTTCCTCATGGATGTTCCATTTCTGACAGACAAATCTGCAATACATGGAGTAACCAAGACTTGTGGGCTGCAAAGTTTCATTAAAAAGCATTACCAGAGATTAGCAGCATAGGCAGCTGGATAAAAGCCACTTCAGCATATAAGACAATACAAGCCTGTCTGTGATTTACAACTAGTTCTTGGTCTCCCTTTTCTCTCCATCTCACTGATGTTTATTGAACTGTTTTTGTTTTCCTCAAAGTCTACTTGGTGTTTACCTTTTTCTCAGTAATAACTCCTCTCATTCAAAAAAAAAAAAAGACAAGAAAATGGGGAGTTGGGTGGATGAAATTGATAGGTTTGCCTTCTCCTAAGCAATGGATTCTTCACTTTTTGACTTCAGGCAGGCCTTTCTGCTCTGCACTGGTCTTCAACTCAGAATCTGTGTCAACTTTTCTCCCCCACATGCTGTGCTGTACTTTCTATATTTTGTTACGTTTCTGGCCACTAACTGATTGCGCGTAGTCAATGAGCTTCTAAAAATTAGACTGTAGCTTCTTCCTCACTTACTGCTATAAACAATAATGAATATATAATGCCTCTTTCCCAAACAATATATGGGCTTTCCTGTACTTTCCCAGATGAGACTGAAATTATTTCTGTCTATTAACTTTTTTATGGTTTCAGTTATAGCTAACTGAGGCAGTGTCAAAGGCTGGCTAATTGAGAGGACATTTAAGAGCTTTGCCTTTGTTTAAATCATTGGTAGAACATTTCAGGCAGAGACATATGAGGAAAACTCATGGTTTTGGTTTTGTGCCTGGCAAGAGAGGGTCTTTACTCTGAAATAAACATAGTGAAAAAGTACAGCTATTTTGGGAAGGAATACGTTTAGTCAGTGGTAATGGGTTTTTGTTCAAACTTTAGATGTTGAGCTTGTTGATTAATTTTACTGCATGTCCCAGTAAAAAGAAAATCTTGCCCACATTTAGGCTTATTTCTACAGGTCAAATTTTCCCTGTATTCTTTATGAAATATATAGGTTATCAACTACTAAATTCTACTCTGAGATATTTTTATGGGGCTATCAGAAGTGACCTTACTGGTTGCTAATCCAGAAAATTAAGATATTTTGTCTGTATGTTTGTGTAATTTGTAATATAAATTATTCAGTGCATGCCCATGCCTCTTTCACAGCTCTGCAAAACACCATGCAGTCTGTGGAGCTTTAGAAATTGAAGCTAATTGCTATGATTAGCAATAGGTATAAGTCACTCTGGACATATACTTCATACTGTTTTTACTAATTAATCATTTATTTTACTGAGGGAAATTGCAGCTGTCTGTGGCTGTCATTAAAACTTAATGTATCCAATACAGTGTTTTTAGATTGCACTTGAAAAAATGAGAAATGTGGAAAATTATGTCAAAATCACTGTGAGACTGGCCATGACAGTTGCCTGAGACCTGGGGGACAGAGTGAGACCATTCAGTCTGCAATTAGCCTGTCAGATATCAATGGCTACATTACTTCTCTGCATGCATCTTTCACCTCATCAGTAAAATAAGCATAATTATAGAGTCTTCTTTTATGCTGCACTTACAAGCTACTAATGGAATGTACTAAGAGAAAGCTGAGTGTTCTTTGCAATATTTTGTAGACTGATTGCTAAGCAATATGGAATTGGCCTTAAACTATGGGTTTTAAAGATATTAAAGCTTTTCCTGCAGTCCGCTATGAAATGTATTGTTTACTAATATTGTCTGTTAGCCACTTAGGAAGCAATAGCAAGTTTAATACACTGTGAAATACTGCAGGTTTTCTTCCTTTAAGTAACTTTGTAATTAACCACTGTAGCATTGCTGATTTATTCAACAACTCTGCATTTAATGCAGTCCCTTTTATCAAGTAATTCATGCTGGAAATTGGTAATTCCTTCATTTCATGGTGTGTTGACACTGCATATACCCATAAATTTAAATAACTAATAATAAAAATGTACTAGATTTAGTAATAGGATTTAACTTTATCATATTAAATTGCTTTTTCACTTGGAAATATACGTTGGCATACCCTTGCCCAGCTGCCTGCAAAGAGAGTGCAGAACACCCCATTGCACACTTTGTATATATTTTCTAGTAACATATCTCAGGATAACGGAGAATATTGGGAGCTGGTGGATATAATCAGATGTTCTTTTTGGCAGTGAAGATGTTTTATTCTAAGTTTACCAATTATAAGGCATTTAATAAGAACAAACAAACCCAGTGTTTGTTATTTAGTTCGATATTCTTGAGGTACAAGAAAACTCTTTTTTCCCCTATGTTTTTTAGGCAAGCTGCATAGGACAAATACCGTCTCCAACATTGTCATCATGTGTGGTGAACTTAGCTGAAATAGGTTGTAATGCTGCAATTCCAGTCCCAGTCCTATTGCTTAGGTTTCTTAGCTGAATAAGTGGTAGTTCAGATAATTAAAAAAGGTTCTGGAGAACTGTCAGACTATTTTGGTGTGTGCAATAGAGATTTCAGTGTGTTCAACATTTAAAATTTCTCAAGATTGTTTACAGTTGTTTAATAGTACTTGGGAAAAACATTTACCTGGCAGATCAAGGCATGTTTTCCAGTGATTCATTTAGAAGATCTCGTTTGGTAGAAGTTCAGCAGTTTGGGGAAGGGTTAAGAAAAAGGTTGTATATGTCTGTATCTTAGAATCAAATAATCATTTAGGTTGGAAAAGACCCGTAAGATCAAGTGCAACCATAAACCTAACACTGCCAAGTCCACCACTAGTCTATGTCCCTAAGCACCACATCTTACACGTCTCTTAAATACCTCCAGGGATGGTGACTCAACTGCTTCCCTGGGCAGCCTGTTCCAATGCTCGAGAACCCTTTTGGTGAAGAAATTTTTCCTCACATCCAATCTAAACCTCCCTGGCACAACTTGAGGCCGTTTCCTCTTGTTCTGTTGTTTGTTCATTGGGAGAAGAGACCCATACCCATGTCGCTACAACCTCCTTTCAGGTAGCTATGGAGAGCATTAAGGTGTCCCCTCAGCTTCCTTTTCTCTTCAGGCTAAACAACCCCAATTCCCTCAGCCATTCCTCATAAGACTTGTTCTCTAGGCCCTTCACCGGCTTCATTGCTCTTCTTTGGACATACTCCAGCACCTCAATGTCTTTCTTGTAGTGAGGGTCCCAAAACCGAACACAGTATTCAAGGTGCATCCTCACCAGTGCTGACTATAGGGGGATGATTGCTTCCCTGGTCCTGCTGGCCATACTATTTCTGATATAAGCCAGGATGCTGTTGGCTTTTTTGGTGACCTGGGCACACTGCCGGCTCATATTCAGCTGGCTGTCGACCAACACCCCCACGTCTTTTTCTGCCGGGCAGCTTTCCAGCCACTCTTCCCCAAGCCTGTAGTGTTGCATGGGGTTGCTGTGACCGAAGTGCAGGACCCGGCACTTGGCCTTGTGGAACCTCATACAATTGGCCTCGGCCCATCGATCCAGCCTGTCCAGATCCCTCTGGAGAGCCCTTCTGCCCTCAAGAAGATCACCTCCCACCCAACTTGGTGTTGTCTGCAACCTTACTGAGGGTGCGGTACTCAATCCCCTCGTCAAGATCACTGATGAAGATATTAAACAGAACTGGCCCCAATACTGAACCCTGGGGAACACCACTTGTGACCGGCCGCCAACTGGATTTAACTCCATTCACCACCACTCTTGGGGCCTGGCCATCCAGACAGTTTTTTACCCAGCAAAGAGTACACAGCAAGGAGTACACCCATCGAAGCCACGAGCAGTCAGTTTCTCCAGCAGAATGCTGTGGGAAACAGTGTTAAAGGCTCTACTCAAGTTTAGGTAGACAACATCCACAGCCTTTTCCTCATCCATTAAGTGGGTCACCTTGTCATAGAGGGAGATCAGTTTAGTCAAGCAGGACCTGCCTTCCATAAACCCATGCTGACTGGGCCTGACCACCTGGTTGTCCTTTATGTGCCGCGTGATGGCACTCAAGATGGTCTGCTCCATAACCTTCCCTGCCGCCAAGGTCAGACTGACAGGCCTGTAGTTCTGCAGATCCCCCTTCCAGCCATTGTTGTAGATGGGTGTCATGTTTGCTAACCTCCAGTTGACTGGGACTTCCCTGGTTAGCCAGGACTGCTGATAAATGATGGAAAGTGGCTTGGTGAGCACTTCCACCAGCTCCCTCAGTACCCTTGGGTGGATCCCATCCAGCCCCATAGGCATGGGCTTCATTCTGCTCCCTGTCTTCCAGCTCAGGGGGCTGGGTACCCTGAGAACAACTGGTATTACTATGAAAGACTGAGGCAAAGAAGGCATTAAGTACCTCAGCCTTTTCCTCGCCCTTTGTCACTCTGTTTCCCCTCACATCTGATAAACGATGGAGATTCTCCTTAGCCCTCCTTTTGTTGTTAGTGTATTTATAGAAACATTTTTTATTGTCATGGCAGTAGCCAGGATTAAGTTCTAATTGGGCTTTGGCTCTTCTAATTCTCTCCCTGCATATCCTCACGGCATTCCTGTAGTCCTCCTGAGTTGCCTGTCCCTTCTTCCAAAGGTCAGAAACTCCCCCCCGCCCCGCCCCGAGTTCCAGCCAAAGCTCTCTGTTCAGCCAGGCTGGTCTTCTTCACCGTCGGCTCATCTTTCAGCACACTGGAACGGCCTGCTCCTGCACCTTTAAGATTTCCTTCATGAAGAATGTCCAGCCTTCCTGGACTCCTTTGCCCTTCAGGATCTTTATACTTTACAACAGGTGCTTCTGACAGTGTGTTCATTTGCTGACACTCTATGTTTACTTAACGAGTGTGAAGTTACAGGCTGGCACTAGCACACAGCTCTGGGGTCCTGTGGAGTCACACTAATCTCATCTCAAGAAAAAGATTTTCGGATGTGATCCAACTCAGTTATCAGTTCCTGTCAATGCCCACACTCATGATGAAGTTCTTTTGCAGGCCATGTTCCGAGCGTTTTTGAGCCATGCTTTGAGATTATCAGTTTCAAATGCACTCATTTGTAATACTGAAGAATGGAAAATTTCTCTCCTCTTTTTATGTTCTGTTTGTTCTGCTGCTGACCTAGTGACTTAATCTTCGTAGACTACATATGTCTGTGTGCTGCAGCCTTATTGAAACAAGATTCACCATGAAACACGTAGTCCTCCCACAGGTAGCGATTATATTGATATATGTGTCTACTCCATATATTCAGAAGGCAAATGAGTAGCTTCTTTCTTACTTCTCCTGTGGTTGCCTGAATGAAACGTTTTCAGATGACAGTGTGATCTGCTCCAGGTCAGCATGGATTTGTATAACATGTTGCCCCAGCCTCCTCAACAGCCAAGTCTTAACAGCACGTTGCAGAGAAGCATTAAATAGCAACCCCATTAATATGTAATGTCCCAACATCAGCAGTTCTGTGCAATTGGCTGTGATTAACTTGTGGCTGAAGACCATAAAATTATAACAGCTACAAAAATGAAACCATTTTCCCATTTAGTACTTCCATGGTTTTGATCAGTTGCTGCAGGTCAGTCAGCTAAATCCTACCCGACACTCCTTGGCAATGGAGCTGATCACAACAATTACATTTTCTGATAAATCTGCAAATACTGAGAAGTGCCTTGCAAAATAACGAGCTAGCAGTGGAAGAAATCCAGAACGTCTGTAAAAGTCTGTAGAAGGAATTGATTACACTCAGTTGTTAGAGCTCATGAGTAATTTTGAGCTAAAAGAGACATTTAGTACAGACAGTAGATGGAAGAGTTCCTGATAAGAAAACGAGTAATACTGCCAGATCTAACAAATTTCCCAGTGATTTATCCCGTTCTATTTCCAATTGCTTTTTGTTAAAAAGAGTGGGATGAAGATGAGTGCACAACACCCAAGCTGCACTATAATTGAATTTCCTGCAAATTTACTGGGGTTGTAGATATGAAAATACCAACTTGTCAAACAGTTTTGTAACTTGCAAAGGAGCATTTAGTATGAGGCTTATAGCTGGTGCCATTGCCTTCAAGCCCAGTAGGTTAAAAACCCCCCATATTATCCTCATTTAAATAGTTTCTCAACTCCTGAAGTTTCACAGTCCTGTATTCCAGCCATATTAAGATTTTTGCTTCCTCAGGATAGGTTTCAGATATTTCCTGACATGGAAAAATCACTGGTTATATAGATAAAGCACTAAAACTGATGATGCGCAACTGTTGCCATAAATGGATGTACAGGAAGAATAAAAATGTAATAGATAAAAATGTAGGTCTAGTATTCAGGTAGAGGAGTGCCAACCATGCATGTAGTTACCCATTTCAATATTTGTGTTTGTATATGACCATATAGATGATTTGGCAGAATTTAAATTTAATCTCTTAATTAATTATCCCTTACCCTTGATCAGCCAGGATTTATGAAACAAGTGCTAGTGTGGTTGCAGGAGAAATTCTCACAGTTCACAGGATGGATCTTCGCATAGCTCTGTGCTGCGGATTTATTTAATGTTTTCTCTGCACAGTGCATGCCATTACTTTGTAGCCCAGGTTATCAGAACAGTGCTGATCATTTTCCTAGTGGAAGAAAGAAAAGATATGAAAACTGTTGATATAGCATGCTTACATAAATTCATGATTATGGCCAAAATAATAGTCCTCATTTTGTACAGTCTGGCTCCATTTTAATTCATGAAGATGAAGTGATTTTTTTGAAGGGTGACATGAAAAGGTAACCAGTGACAGAAAAGGTAACCTTTTTTTGGAAAAGGATTAGAAATTTACACATCAGGGACATATCCTACACCTGGTTTTGTAATTGTCCAAAGCCAGTTGGTAGACACATCTATTTTTTTTTATGAACATGTGGTGTATATAAAGAAATATTGCATATGTCTAATAATCTGTATTTCTTTCCTTTATATACCTTAATATTATAAATACAGCAGTTTTCTGCCTTCAGTCAGAGCCTCAGCTGGGTGTGAAATAGCATAGGTCCATTTAATCCAGCTGGTACTTGATGCCTTCTCAGAAAGCTGCTCTCTTCATCTTTCTCTCTCCTTAGGTTTTCACATTCATGGTGACCTCCCCTTACAGAGACGGTAATCGTACAGGTGATTTAGAGCTCATGGATGAAAAATGCAAAGTTAGCTCATGCCTAGGAATTAATTTTTTTTTTTTTAATTTAAATTAAAAACTCTCCTCTGTTTTCACTCCTGGACTCAAAAAATTTTGGGAAGTTGTCAGGTAAAAGCAATATCCTCATTTATGAGCTTAAAAGAGAGGATTCTTCTTTTTATCAACAGTTCTTATGTCAAATCTGTGTGACGATAATCTAGATGGGAACAAAGATATGTTCAGAAATAATTGATGTTGCCTCAGTAGAAACTGAGCATGTCATAAAGCAGCTAAGCAAGGATACAGTTTGACAACTTACCTCTTTTAAGCAGGATAGAGATAACTAGAATGAATGGCTAGCCAAGGATCACTTATATTCTAGGATTTTTATTTATTTTATGTGGCTCAATTTTTCCTATTCCTATTCCTATTGGACAAATCATTACTGATTTTTTCTTTATTTTATTTTATTTTTTTATGTAAGGGAAACAGCTCTTGGGTCACAGCTACAAAATGCCACTATGGAAAAAGAGGGCCAGGTTTCTATTACTTGCCACCCCATGCACAATCTCTTCTAAAAATTGTTCTTCACTTTTGATTTAAACTATGTTATGAATTTAGATCAGTGATGAAATAAATGCTTGAATCTCTGGTGTATAGCCATGCCAGTCTTGCTCATCTGTGTAAGACCTTTACTGCTATTAAACTCCCAGTAATAGCACAGAGAAAGCAAGCAGTGTTTGTGTCAGTCCTTTTGCTATGAGAATGAGCACTTGTTTTTCTCTCTAGTCCCCAACCCCCTGTGGGGTTAGAAGACTTAGCAGTCTTTTTTTCCATCTAGGCTTTGTGATGCAGCTTTGGATCAGATGATGTCTTAAGCTTGTACTCCTAGCCTGTCTGATACTTTGTTTCTCATGCACAGTGCTATAGAGCAATGATTGCTTTCCAAATAAGACTAGCATGGTGAATGTAGAGAGAGACGGTTTAGTGTGTCTGGATGTTTTATAGATAAAAGATTTAACCAAAATAATCACTTAAGATCACAGTAGTGGAACCTTTACTGATTTGCTCCATCAGAAGGAAGAACGTTATACTCCTTTTGTGTAGGCTACTTTGACATTTAAACAGAGAGTTAGCTTTTCTGGAGTACTCAAACTGAACATTCAAGGTAAAGTTTAAAATAACCCAGGATAAAAATACTGCTAATCATACTGACTTTTGTAAAACCAGTCAACTATCATAAGTGTATGCTGGCTAGTTCTCTTTCTTGTTAAAGATCTCTTTCAAAGCTCTTTGAGGCAATGGAGAGCTCTGCATTGATGCTAGTGAGCTTTGGATAACTCCCTGAATGCATAAGACAGTGACATCAAAATGAATTTGTATTCATAGTTTCTGTTCGTATGTGGTTGTCATTATAATATGCATTCTGGTGGTGCCAGACTGCTTTTTTCATTGTGATTGTATGTGCATGTCTGTGGGTAAAATGTGGGTATATAGCTGTAAATTATTTATCTATTTTTACAATAAATTAGTTAAGATACATGTGGTTTTGTAATACGCACATGAGCATATAGTTCTTACAGATATACCTAAAATAAGCCCACTGTCTCTTGCTAATTACACTGATGGTAGTAATGAATTTGCTGCTAAAAACTGAAACCATACTAAAACCCCATAATATAATTCCAAATAAAAAATCTTTTTAAAATCTGTGTTTCTTAGACTGTTGTTTAGATGCTGCTCTTTCCTACCCAACGTCATTCAGTTGCTCTTCACAACAGAGTTTTCTAATGAATATGAACTTTTATATATTTATTTTGAGTTTTGCGATTAATCTCTTTCTTAGTTGTGTCTTTTTTTATTGTGGTGCCATTATGTTTTAACAATGCAGGCTTCATAAGTATATTTTGTGTGGCAGTTTTGCAGGCTATATTTTACCATACAATGTAGTTTGCTCATACAATATTTGACTGTTTGTTTATATATTCATACAATTGAAATTTTTTTACACAACTTAAGCATTTTTCTATCTATCTCATGGTTTTGGCAGCTTCTTGAACAATTTTTTAGTGCAAAATATAATTGTTTACTACTTATATTCCAGTAGTACTATTGGATAAATTATTTTTTCGTATTCTAGTCACTTTAGGACTTCCATTGCATGCAATGTATTTGGCTAGAATTAGTAAGAATTAGCATACAATACTATACGAGTATTAGAATTAGTACACAATATTCTTATCATTAGTTTGATATTATTCAGTTTTCTTCCCACCATATGTTTCCATCTGAATACTGTAGAGGATCTTAGAGAGGCATTTTTTAATATTTTGACAGCATTTAAAGATAGAAAAAATTGCATTGCATAAACACCAAGTTTCTGGTGTATCCTTAAGCACACTAGGATGAACTTTGGTAATATAATATTGTCATAGCATAATAGTATGTTCTCCATAGTGTTTAAATTGATACTGTTTATAAGTGATTTTCAGAACTGTGGACAGATAGCTGAAATGCAGTGTGGTCTTACAGATGCTACGGGAAAACAACTGACATTTTGGTAGTTTGATAGAGTAAGTATTTTATGGAATGTTTGCATCAGAGCTGGAAGAAGGCACCCTGAGCATGTAGTGGCAGAATCACCCCAGGTCTTCAAAGCCCGTGCTTGCTTGCATCATTTGCATTTGTTCATGTAGTAGGAGCAGGATATAAATGGATATATAGTGAGTCTTCAAGAGCATATTATTCTCATGCTGAATTTTATCTTTTATGATCTCATTTAGTTTTGTCTGTGCTGTGGTTACAATTTAGAACGCTGTTCCATTTTCTATGGAATGAAGGTAGAAATGAACCTTTTTGACATGCTGGGAACTGAAAATATGTGTTCTTCTAGAGCTATTTCAATGTGTCAGAATAATCAAAATGTACATAGCCATAAACTAATTTTTCATTCATATCTTCTTTTTGGGAAATGCAATACTGGCAGTGATAGCTTTATTCATGTGTGTCATTCAGAAAGGCATTCTGTGCAAGTTACACCAAAAAAACCCCCTTCATTACATCCATCTTGGGTTTAATGTTAAATTGCAAATTCTTGCCATGATTTGGAATATAGCTGCAGAAAGGAGAGGGCATGAAGCAAAGGCGCAAAAATAGGAACAGGAGAAAAGCAGTGAAATGTGAACTAAATGTGCGGAATAGAAATGCTTCGCTGGAAGGGCAGTTGTTTGAGCTAGTCTGGCACCTTGACAGGCCTGCTTCTGTATTGATATTTGCTGAAGCAAGTAATTTATCCTGACAGTAACTTTGCCAGTACTGCAAGAATCCTATTTCACTAAGATTAACACCTTCTCCCTTGTTTCCAAGAACAAATATGCTTTATTTCTTGTTTCTGGATCTTCTTGTCATCTGTCTTACTGGTCTCACTGTGGTTTGTGTGTGTGCGCTTTAGCAAGTGTTTTTCATGAACTCAAGAAATAAGATCTAGCAGCTGAGCTTTTTAGCTTTCTTAAGATTTTTGGTTTTGTTTTGTTTGTTTGTTTTTTAATTTAATTTTATTTTGACAAGACAGCACTGCATCATGTGAGAGTTCAGCCTCTGGTCTGCTGCCCCAATTACTGCTAGTGTTAAAAGTTTTATCACTTTAGCATATCAAGAACTAGGGTTTTTTTCTCCTTAATTCCTTCTCCTGTTGTAAGACTGTGAGCTCCAACTGCAAGAGAAAGGAAGAAGACAAAAACTTGGGGTATCCATTATTCCAGATGGCTTTTGGAGCAAAAATGTGAAATATTCATATACTGCCTGCTGAATTCTCAAATTATCCTGAAAGTTTAAAAAACCCCCTAAGATGTGTGGAGTTTTTCTTCCTATATTAGGTTTTAAGGCAGAGCTTTATTTAGAGAAGTTTCTGCCCAGCAGAACACATTGATAGCTTGCAATATTGGCAGGGGAGAGGGCAATGTGTACTGCCGGATACCAGCAAAGAGGCTGCTTATACCAAAGCACAGTGTTTAGTTTCACAGCATGATTGGCAAAGTACAGCTGAAATTAAAATAATGACATTAATGAAAACTGGGCTAAATTTTTAGGTAAACTCAAGCACAAACTGTAGCTTGTGTATTTTTCTGATTTTTATGTGGGCTCATTCCAACAATTCTTAATTTTCACTGAAAACAACAAATCCGAAATCTGCCATTCTTCTCAGTTTCAAATACTAGTATGCTTCATGTCATGGGCTTGCTGCATAAGGAGTCAAATAATCACTAGCGCAGTTTTTGCCATGGATGCCTGAATTCCAGTTTTCTACCGGAGTTCAACACACAGCAGCTCAGTTGCAGCATGATGTACAGGCTTTAATGAAACAGATGAAGTCAATCTGCAACTTGAATTTACAAGTTGTAAAATAACCAGTGCACAGCAGATGGAGGCACTCCTCACACACTGACCCTCTAGAAAGGCTCTCAGAGCCTGCCTCGATTAGCCATTCAAGCTGGACTATGACATGAAATAATTGGGGTGCTGCACAGCAGTCACTTCTACTGACAAAGCCTCCCGCTTCCATTCTTGTATGTAAAGCAAATGCATGCACTGACTATTCTGGTAATGCTGACTTTTTTCTACATAGACTCTATCTATCTAGAAAATAATGTTTTTGAAGCAACTTAGATTTCAGTAGCCTTAAATAGTGGACTTACACCAGTGGTTGTGGTAATTTAATTTCTGCTGAAGTAGTTTAAAAGAAAATAATGGCTGTATGAATTTACGGTTACATTCATTTAGCTGCTCTCCTGCTAAATGTTTTCTCCTCTCCCCAAAAGTACTTTTTTTTAAAAAAGCACTGAAGACCTAGTTTAAATTCTGAGAGCTAGGGATCTCAACAGCTTGACAGAGTTTTCACATATGAGGCCTCTGTGGGCACCAAGAAGCTTCTGTGTCTCTGTGCAGCACAGATGTATTCTGAGCAGTGCTACGTTTATAACTCCGTTCTTTTGCATACTAACAGAAAATGTAGTGCAGTCATCAGTTTTATTTTGAAAGTCTGCCTATTGCAATTGTTTTGTCTTTGACTAGACCATGAAAAGATCCTTGGCTGTGAAAATTAAAAAGCTTTGTTGTTGCTGTTATCGTTTGATTATAGTACAGAAGTGGTACGGTACAAGTTAGCTCAGACTAATTCTATTTACAAAATTAATCTATGTATCTACCTATAACTAGAATAAATATTGTCATGCTTTAATGTAATCTTAATATTTTCTCAAGCCAAATCAATTCCAAAAGTTAGATGTTTGCAAAGGTAAGTTCATGACGGCTGTGCGGTTCTCACCTGTGCTTCCAATGCACCATTGCATTCCAGACAGCACTTCGGACAAAAGACTCCTTAAACCTGCTTTTAGAAATATGGCTGATGCTGTTCTTGATCTGCATTTGTCACCTGTGCTTTAAACATTCTTTTTTTAGGTGTTCCGAATATTTGTGAATACTTTGTGAACATTGCAAGATACCAATATTTGCCTTTTATTTTAGTCCATCCAGGGGTGGATTAATTAATAGTAAATTTCTGCTACCATGTATCACTGGCCTCTTGCTCTGCATATGCTTATCACTTTTTGTAATATCCATCTTTCCAGTGTCTATCTGGTATATAGAAAGTCAATTAAACTCTTTCCATTAACCATAATAAGTGCCAATTGAAAGAATCCTCCAAAAGAGTCTTTCCATCTCCTTTAAAATAAATTTTACAGGGTTTAATGTAGAATTATAAGCCTTTATTAAGGTGGTTTTTTTCTGTCCTCTAAAAATTAATAGACTACTGTCCAGTTACTATAGAATTTTGTAGGACTTGAAAGACCTATTAAAAACTTAGCATTTTCTGTGGAACCTGTACATTGGCTTTGTTGTGTTTTCACCTTCATTGTTAAAAGACAGAAACAGATTAATCACTAAGGTCATACAGCTCTGTGTTTAGGGCACATACATGCTTGTATGCCTAATCGTACTACACCCTGTAAAAACTTTATGGTTTTTAGGTTTTTCAAGCCACATGGCCAAAACATTCATGTAGTTTTGTATACAAATACCAATGTCGATTGCTTTCAAAGACAAAACTGAAGCGATTTTGAAGTGCATGCATGCATATAGAATGACTTTTGGAAGTAGAAGGAAAGTTGTCTTAAGTTCCAGTAAAAGCGAGATAAACCCCGGTGTATATATTCTGAATTAATATCTAGTTTCAAATGAACTCATACCTTTAGGTCCAATCATCAGGAATTTTAGTACTACCTGAAAAATTTGCAGTTGTTTATTTGTATTTGTATACTGTTAGTTTTTTTAATAGAGTGGCTTAATCATATGCTGATTATAAGAAGCAATAGATCTAGGAAGAAAAGGCAAACACAGCCTTGGAAAGAAGGAAGAAAACTTTATAGCATGCAGAAAACGAAAGGCTTCTCAGATTACCTGAGACTACCTCTGAGCTGATTTCTTGGTGGGAATAGATTTTTTTTTTTTTTTTTAAATGAAATATGTTTGTGTGGGAGATGAACAAATTGTGTAAAACTTCCAAGAGGCATTTTTAAGTAGACAGTTTTACATGCTTAGCAGCTGTTAAACTATGTCCACTGTTTTAAATGCCTTCAGGGAGCAGAAGCAGTTGTTTTAGAAACAATATATAGAATGGCAAGAGCTTGGTGATTTATTCTGCCGAGCTGCTGCTACTTTCTGTTTCAAAACTTCTAGCAAATGTTTCCTGTAGTCTTAGTTTTTCATTCTGAAAAAGATAGAAACCCAGGAGATTTTCATCTGGTGCTTTCTCATTCTCTCATATAAAATAGTTTTTGCTCTATACCAAGACTACAGCAGATGAATTGCTATAGTATCAGTCTTTTAGCATGTGTCAACACAAGGAGCAGCTGGTAACTGCTCTTCTTAGAGGAAGCCTGAGGAAGAAATGATGTTTCATTTCCTGCCGTGCTCTTCTTTTGGGCAAGGGAAGATCAGGAAAGAGAGGGGAACTAGTACAGTCCTTCAAAGAGGGAATCTCATTTCCTGCCTTGTGCCTGTTCTGCTGCACTGACTGCAAGTCAGGAAAAGTAAACCTCTGCCTTCTCTTGATGTATAGCTTCAACACCTCTATAACAGGAAGGGACAATCTACTGGGCAGTCACCAATGGAGTCATTAGACCAAAGCAATTTCTGGGTAGGACAAGTAAGGTTGGACGAGTAAGTAATTTATTCTTCTACATGGCTGAGAGCACATCAGCAAATTCTGACCGCCTTCTGCAGTTTCCATGTACTAAAAAGCCTTTTCAAATTAAGCAACTGTCATGGTTTAAGCCCAGCCAGCAACTAAGCACCATGGAGCTGCTCACTCACTCCCCCCGACCCAGTGGGATGGGGGAGAAAATTGGGAAAAGCAGTAAAACTCGTGGGTTGAGATAAGAACGGTTTAATAGAACAGAAAAGAAGAAACTAATAATGATAATGATAACACTAATAAAATGACAACAGCAGTAATAAAAAGATTGGAATGTACAAATGATGCGCAGTGCAATTGCTCACCACCCGCCGACCGGCACCCAGTTAGTCCCCTAAGCTGCAATTCCCCGCCCCCACTTCCCAGTTCCTATACTAGATGTGACGTCACATGGTATGGAATACCCCTTTGGCCAGTTTGGGTCAGGTGCGCTGGCTGTGTCCTGTGCCAACTTCTTGTGCCCCTCCAGCCTTCTCGCTGGCTGGGCATGAGAAGCTGAAAAATCCTTGACTTTAGACTAAACACTGCTGAGCAACAACTGAAAACATCAGTGTGTTATCAACATTCTTTGCATACTGAACTCAAAACATAGCACTGTACCAGCTACTAGGAAGACAGTTAACCCTATCCCAGCTGAAACCAGGACAGCAACATTTACCAACATTTTGCAAACACATAGAACAAGAAAGACTGCTTTTTGAGTTTACCTTTGAATGTAATATAAATATGCATATGTGTTTTACAGTGCCTCTGTGAATGATCTCATATTTGTCACATACAGGTTTAGCTTTAAATTTTGAAGAATACATGAGCTAGAAAGTGGATGTTTCTTCCTACAAGGAGGGCTAGCGTTTATGAGCCACGTATGTCCTACTTGTATTTTCAAATGACAAGCCTTTTCAAATGGTGAACTTGTTTCCTGCCTGATGCTTACACAGACGTTTTCTGGTACTTAGAAGTGCATTTGCAGATTGCAGAGCCAAGCAAGTTTCACAGCATGACAGACCAAACTCTAAACACTGTTGCTGAACGTAGGGGGAAGACGAAATTATCCGTTTTAAAATTTCTGTCAGTCATTATACATGATGGCAAGCTTCAACTTTAAATTGGAACTTAGTGGAATAAAAATAGCTGGGAATAAAATTAAAACATAATATAGTGAATCTAACCTCTTTACATGGAATACTACTTTTTAAAAGTTATAAGGAAAAACCCAGAGGTGGCAAAATATATCATTTTCAGTCTGGAGAAAGATTGATATCCTTAAAATGTGTCTTACCATGCCAAAAATAATCTTTATGCTAATGGACAGTCCTTATAATATTGTCTATAGATAATTAGAAATTATGAAAGAGGGCAGGAGACCTTGAGTTCACATTAATAAAGTAGTACAGTGAGGGAGGATAGAGAATAGCTAATATGTACTGCTGTCTGGCAGACAATATGAAAGGATATTTAATTTTGATACTAAATCAAAATTGTGGTAGGAAATGGAAGACAAACTTCTTTCCTTCCTAAAAAAAGGATAAAATTAGATCTTCTTTGGCTGTTTTTAATGATAGGTTCAAGAATAGTAAAGGCTCTTCTTATAGCTGCTTCCCTCACTGAGAAGAGTGTCCCAGAGATGTAGGGACATTTGCATTTGGTTTTGAATATCATAGATGGTACTTTCCATTTATCAGAGAGAATGGAGAGGAAAGAGAATGTTATAGGCACTGGGTAGGAGTGGTAAGGTGTGGGCAATGGAGAATTAAATATATCCATCAGTTATCAGACTATAAGGAATAGGAACCACCCTTCCTGGAGCAGTTTGCTAATATGTACACGGGAAGGAAATGAGAATACAAGAACTAAAAGAGATTTTTCTGAAGCGGTATTAAGGTCTAATAGGAATGGTGGAACCATTTGTTTATATTCAGACATAATATGCTGAATTATGAGAAACACAATGTTAGGGGTAGTAGTGTGTGTCCTCAAGCTTTCTTGTGTGATTTCTTTAAGTAAAAAATAACTTATTATAAGATTGAGTGACAATGGCATTTTGAGTTCATCCATCTGTGAGAAATGCTATGCCAGCGCTGCTTTTGATCTGTGGTCTTCTGGAACTCTGACAGGTTTGTGTGGAATTACCTTGGTTTGCTGTAGCCAAGAATATACAAACTTGAACAAACACCGTGGTGGTTCAGCCACCTTCAATTTCTTCTGGAAATCCAGAGCTTCCACTGGTGTCTGGAGCATAATGTGGGCCCTGCATGTATGTGTATAAGGACTGAAGGGGGAGTGCGAGCGAGATGAGATTTTCGTGCTCTATTTTCATAATTCCATACACAGCAGGAAGTAAAAAATGAACAGATGAAGACAAAGGCATGATGAATAATGTAATATAAGACTCAGTAAGGATTATTCTTTTTGATTAGCTATTCTTAAGGTTTCTCTTGAAGGTCAGCAGTGTCATAGGTTCCCACGTTGTTTCAGTTTTGATGAGAGCTTTCTATGTGCATCTCCCAAGGTGGCAAAACCTCACTCCAAGTTCAGGGTGTTTTAGGGGAAGAACCCTGTCTTCCTACAAAGGTTCTTGCAGACTTCTACCTTATCATAAACTGCACTCTTTGAAGTTATGTACACTAGCAAGGCATTAGGTAAATATTTTTAAATACTGCAAGGACTTGATTCAGTTCCTTTACTGTAGATGTTGAATACCATTTGATATGCCTTATGGTAATCTCATCTACCTTCTAGTTGCAGCTCTTGAAGAGCATGGGTCTCCTATAGGTCCTATGTCATATCTATTGGCCTATGCATATGACTTAAATACCTTAGGATATCTCAGAGATACTTACATTTAGGCAACTGAACTGCTCCCAGAATCTCAAATCAGAAACCAGACAGGTCAAGACAACTGCCACCTACCATGTTCGAATTTTTGTAGGACTGTAGAGAGTAACAGAATATAAAGCTGGAGTAATGTTTCCTCTAAATGTGTTTGCTGCAGTAGGGCTACTCACATGGAGGTATGTGTTCTATTTTCCATATTAAAAAAAAGGAAAAAAAAAAAAAGGAGATAATTGTTTTCCTTTATGCTACTTTCATTGTTGCAGCCTTTCTTTTTAAGGAAAAGGTCTTGAACAGGCATTAAAACAAACAAACAAACAAACAAACAACCTGCCCCCCATAAGTAAAAGAATCAAATCCAGTTTATGTGGAAGTCTCCTTACTTTTTGGAAAAGAAAACCTAAATCTCCATTTTTCAGCATTGTTAAGCATGCAGTAAAATAATGCAGTTACAAGACTTAATGGCAGTATCAAGCCCACGCAGCTTGGCTCTGTCTTTCAGAAGAAACTTTTCATGTGAGGCAAGAATGACACTAAAATAGTACAACTAACAGTACCATCAGTGCTTTTCTGCTAGGTTTAATCTCTGAAGTTGTGGGCTGTTGCTTATGAAGCTCAAATTTCAGCTAGAGTGTGTATTAGATTTAGTGAGCTCTTTGATTTCATTACAAGGTATAGGTCTGCTGCGTTTCTCTGACTGCACAATCCACCTGCCTTTGCAGAGAGCACTCCCATGGGAATCAGAGTGTTCATACAATGATGAAAAATTAAACCTTCCATTTGATGCTCCTTTTATTGAGGCTCTGCAAGAAGATGTTAAAATACCTTCCGTGTAATAGGCAGCTGGAGTAAAGTATTACCCATCAGCGTGGGCATAATGATTTATGTGAATACATATTTATCACTGTATCTGGTGACAAGCTCCAGTGAAGCTCAGAGCGTTCCTCGTGATTACCCAAGGAGTGTTGTTATTACATTTCCTGTTAGACTTTGATGCTTTCTGGGTTTTTTTGTCTAACACTTATTTTTATTCGTTTCTCTGTACACGAAGTGAAGGAGTACTACTCTTAGCCAGTTAATCCTCCTTTCTGTGTAGGAGACATAACCTCCTCAGAGCAGCTGTCTACGCACCTAAAAATACAAACCCGCCTAAAAGAACTGTCAACACCAAACTGGAAAGGAGCAGACATAGGATATATCTGCAGTGCAGTGGCTGCAGCTTGTGTATATGCAACAGAGCTTGTTTTAAACTTGAAGTAGCTCGTAATGTAGCTGCCACACCATTAAGCATAACATGAGCTTCAAAAGCTGCCAGAGACTTTGAATGGGCTCTAAGGCAGCCTTAGTGCCGACATGAAATTCGGGCTGCTTCTGCCTCCTTGCTGGCAGTGCCCAGATTAGCTTGTCGAATGCTGGGGGTGGAGGTGTCCTGCTGAGCAACAGTGATTTCAGTACAGCCTTCCCTACGGCTTCAATGCTGTGTTGTCTTAAGGAACTTCCCTTTTCATTTTTTGAAAGAAATACGGAAGTGAATTATACAAACTCATTGGAGTTGTTTCAGTTATGTTATTTTTATCTGTGCTGAATGGCGTTACTCGCAATGCAGCAGCTGCTTCCCACCTCATGTTGGTTTGTGTTTCTGCAGAACTCTGGCAATGTATTTTGCCGATTCCTCCTCTCTGAGAATTTTTAATTTTATTTTTTTTTTTTTTGCAAAGAACGTTAAGCCTACTAGATTTTAAGTTGGGCAGACTGCTGTTAACAATTTCTTATGTATTGGTACTAAGATCTTTTTAATGTTCTTGATTATAAACTCTTCAGCCTCTGAAACTATTAATTTTGTAATGAGTGAATTGCCTCATCGTTTCTTTCTGAGGCAACAGTGTTGCCCCAGCTGTGTGATCGTTTCAGGATATTCCCAAAGAAAGAAAAAAATAGATTAGCAACAAGGTCAAAAACCCGCCAGGATTTCCCACTAGCTATTACATTCATCATGTGCAGCTCCCTGGTGGCCTCTTGGCCTCACTAATTGCCTGTAGTGCAAAGCAATTTTATAGCTAAAATAGCTTATATGCCTCTAGCTTGAGTGAAGGCCAGAAACCAGGCCAAAAGTTATAACTGATAAATCTGAACAAAATTCAAGCTGGTGAAGAAGTAAATTGGCTTGTCCCATCTTCTGCCTGTCACATCTGAAGCTCCTGTCTTTCTTCCTTTCTTTTCTTAAGATGAGTTAGTGGTTTTTAAACCAACCAGTTTGCACTCTACAAAGGCTCATGGTTCCCCAGCTGCTGTCTGTGAACTGGGATGCGTTTGTGTTTCTGAGTGCTAGTACCATGCAGAGGGAGCCAGGGGTGACCTTCCCTCCTCCAGGTACCACAGCTTAGCTAGTAAGCATCAGACCATGATGTACAACATACTAATGTATTACTCTTAAGAGACTGAAGACTGGTATGTCTCCTCACAAAGTTCTCCATTTCAGAATGCTCTGCTTCCCTGAACAGTGAGGAAAACTAGATTCATGCCATACAAATAGGCTATTAGGTAGTGTGAATCCACATCATACCTTCTGTCTGTACATACATGGACACACAGATACCCACATGTGCTCTGTCACTCACTCCTATTCCTTAGTCAACATGTAAGGCATCACTTTTTTTTGGTAATGATTTTTCACAGTGTTTAAAATCATTAAAAGAAATTAAGTAAGTGTCCTGGTTTTCATTGTATTTTATTAATAAAGAAACAAGTGCGGACTGCCAACAGTCTTCCTTTCTAATTTCCTCCTCCTTTCCCATCTCTTTCCCATTGCCTTGTGGCTACCTGGGAGGAATTTGCAGTCTAAGGAGTAACACTTACTGGAGTGATGCAGATTATGGGTTTTCCCTTAATTCAGGTCAATCCCTGAAGTGATTTTGTTGCCTTTTTTTTTTTCCTTCTAAAACTAGACCTCACAGCTCATACTATCCATGTAGGCAAGATGGATATCCTGAACAGTTTATTTTTTAATATTTTGGGATATTAGCTCCTGGAAGATAATAGTATTTTCCCATAAATCAAGTCAAATTGGAGGCATTTGGCAATGACATTTCCCTGTGTATGTGTATAGAAAAGCTTTTTTTATCCTCCATCTGGATACTATAGGTATAAATTACTACAAATTAGAAGATGCTGTGTTTCTCTGATGGTATCTTTTATTCTAGATCCTGGAAAATAAGTATAATTTTCACTCATTTTTACTGTTAAGCCAGGATATCACATCTTCTCTACTAAACAGGGCTTGTCTGCTGAAATGAAGGATGCATTTTATGTTCAGCTTGCCAGAGTGCCCTTCACTATCATTCAGTGTGACATAATAATAGCTTGGATGTCTTTTGCTTTACCTACACCATTTGCAGTATGGGAAAATTAAGAAATCATGGTTTTAGTGTTGCTTGTCAAGAAGTCCTGAAACTGTCTCTTATTTTATACCTTCACTTTTCATCTTGCAAACAACAGAGTCCTTGTGTATTCACTTAGTTTACTAAAAGAACAAAAATGTTTTACATTTTGAGTGCAAGTGTGGCATAAAATAGCATTTAGAAAAATGCCAACAAAGCTTTTTAAATAGAAGAAGGTCTAAAATAACATATAGGTTTTTCATATTAAAGAAGGCTTCAGTGTGAGTTGTCTTAATTATAATTTAGGAGTCTCTAACTATTTGGTAGTGTAGAATTTGGATTCTGAAAGAGCAGACATAGTTCAGTGGTGGTTTATATTTACTATCCAAGAGGACGTGCTAACTTTTTTTCTAGTTTTATGGGATGTGTAAGTCTAGACTCTCAGCAGCTGCTGGTAAACTCACATTGTCTGCCTCACAGCCCCCCAAGTACCTCTCCTCTTGCTTTGTCTTTTAAAGCTCTCTGCTTACTTAGTCTAAGTACTGCACACGATTGTCATTTGATTAAAATACTTTTATGGAGAGAAATCAGAATTGAATTATTCTGAGGCACTCTCATGATTATTTATCTATGAGTAATATAAAGCAAGAAAGTTGCGCTTGTGCATATAGTTTATTTAAATTTATTCTGAGAATTGGACCCAAACCAGTCTCCTAAATCCAATCTTGAAATTATGCAGTAGCTGAGATGTTGATTTGAAAACTGTTACTGGCTCAGCCTCTCTGAGGATATGTTCAAGCGCTGAAGTCAAAGCCAGGCTCTTCGCTGGGAGGAGTGGGCATAGGGTTGGACGAGACTCTGAGCCTCGTGATGCCAGCTTACCTCTCCTCATTGTGTCTGCTTGTAATAAACACTATCCTCTAACCTCAATCATTTCAGCAGCCAGATGGCATTGGTTGATTAGAATAAGTGTATACTATTAGCGTTGGGTAGTATACTGGCTAATGACAACGGTCAGTCCAAGCCAGTCCATCAAATTGATCAGAAGTAAAATTTTCAGTAGTTTCCCTGAATAATATGAATGTGTAGTAGTTACTAATTTAATCTATTTCTCTTATCTTTTAATTTCTGATCTAATTGCTCACCTTCCTGCATTATAAATGTCACACTGAGGTAGGAAAATGCTTTTTAATTTCTGCCTGTCTGTTGAAAATAAAGCCTGTATAATAGAGAATTAAGTCCCAAAGACCCTTTTTAGTTTGTTTTCTAAATTACTGACAGCCAGAGCTGAACGACATACTGAATTTAACTTAAAACAGTCTGTTCCACTGTCTTTTTGAGATGGGAAGATGGAAAGTCAAAGCAGCAATGATAGAGTGAGCTAGAGTTTGAATAACTACTCAAACCCTGGCTTGTTTTTGGATTTCTTCTCTGGAATTCATGGAGTTATATAGAGCATGATCTAAAACACTACGGAGGACAATTACATGTCATTTATCACCTATATGGCCACATATATATTCCACATAATTATCAAATGCTTTTGTTTAAAGTAGCATGTGAGCACATTTTAAAATCTTTTGGAAGTCAATGGGATGCAAACACTTGCTTAGATTTAATTTGTTTGTCTAAGGAGGGAGTAATGTTAGTGATTATTTTATTATGAAACAGGGACCTTAATTTATGATTTTGTGCAGGAAAAGCCTGCCCACTAACCAGGAATCTGTTTATATGAACATCAATACTCTAAGCATCTTATTTTAACTTCAACCTGTAGGAATTAACGTAACACAAGGAAGAAAGGAAGGACTGCTTACCTGTCTAATTATCTATCCAGAGTCTTGTATTTTCTTCTTCCCTTCTTTAATGTTCAGAAAGTCAGTAGCGAAGCATCTTTTTGGGGAAAACATTGTCTGAAATTAAGATAAATCTGTTAATACAAGCAAATCTGCCCATCTCTTAAAAATTAAAAGTGCTGTCCAAAGATGTCAGAATACGACAATATTGCAGTCACACTAGTGACTGCACTTTAGTATCAAGTATTTGTTAGTATTGCATATGAAGAGTTACCTGTAAAGTACTGATTCAAAATTGATAGTTGATTGCCTGGAACTGGAGGGAATTACATGTGGGTTGTGAAACCCCGCAGAGAATCAGGAAAAATTTATCCTAACTGGTCACTCTTTACAACAGGATATGCAAGAAAGAAACCAAACCCTATCTTGTCTATCCTGAGGTTAATATTTGAAGGCAATTAAAAGTATTCTTTAATGTGATGCTAATATTCAGGCTAAAAGTGACCCTTTTTAGCCCTGAAATGCTTCTCATTTCTGTTTCTCAAATAAGTATTACTTATGTCAGGAGTTAAGAACTGTTATGTAACTGCCCTGCAAAAAAGGAGGCAGATTTGAAGGCCTTTCTCTTTCACTAGAGGTGTATAAAAGCGATCTTTGCAGTCTTGTTCTCTGCACAGCTTCATGCATCAGTCTGTTAATCCAGCCTGGAGAGTGCCTCGGGCTTGTCGTAGGCTTCCCTGGTGCCTGAGCGTGCTTGCTTCCTACTGAACCGACCTGCCAAAACAGTGACAGTTCTAAAATGTGGATTTTCAGACAAGCCAAACTAGGGTTGCAACAGTGCACAACCAGGTCTCCATATTACTGTGGTGCCATGTGATGGCAGGGAGATGAAATTTCCTTGGCATGCCCCTCCAGGACTGTGAGATTTTGTGAGGAAGTTGGTTTTAGCTGTGGCATGTATGAATGATATGAATATGGTATAGTGATTAGCCATTATTAGAAAGATTTATCCTCATTTCTGGATTTGTTTTAAAGAATATAGGGTTCAGATCTATCATGGCTATTGCTGACTGTTCAACAAAAGAATAAAATCAAAATGTGTCCACATAAAACAGAAATTTGATGCAGATGTGTAAGTAGGTAGTTACTTATTTATAGGAACACCTACTGGCGCTTCAATAAATTATCTTAATCTAAACTTCATTAGGTCAAATCTAAAATCCAAAACACAAAATCTTAGTCAGTTTTGAGATATAATTAGATGACATTCAAAGCAGTGTAATTACATAACTATTGTTGACAATAAGAAAAAACAGCTGCATTCAAGGTTATCAGATTTAACTTCAAAACCAAGAAGCACTTCAAGTTTCTGAATTGAGTTAAAATAAAGGAACAATAATATTTGACTTATATGTCATATATGTCAAAGTATGAAAAAATGTTTAAAAAGTATATGTGTGCATCAGTTTGTGTGTATTTATATATTAATATGCATTATATATATAACCGTGTGTGTGTGTGCATGCAAAATTACTCATGTTCTTACAAAATATGGTACGGGGCAAGGTGTATGCTGTTGTCTGTATAGTGGATGTATTAGAAAATCTCATTTTGGCTATAAATTTATTATCCATTTTAAGTAGGTAGCTTTGTAACTGGGAATATTACTAAACTTATTTTTACTGCATACTTGCTTTTGGATTATGTAGGCATATTTCGAATCAAGCATGTGCCCTGCCAAATGGCGAGTACAGTTTGCCAGTCATGTGGAAAAGCAAAAATCTCCATTTGATTAGCCGCTGACAGATATTTACATATATATTTCACCATTTCCAAATATGTTCATATAGTTGTAAGCACTTCTATTTTTATAAAGCCAGCTCTTACTGATCATGCAGAACTGTTAATGGTCCAGATTCAAAGAAACTTAAATCATTTAAGAGTGATTTGGGAATTTTGTTGCTGAAATGCTAAACTGAAGTCTAGCAAATGTTGTCTACATGTTATGAGGCTGCCAGAATGCTGCCCTTGCTAGCTCAGGGTTGGGAAATGAAGCGTGTCTTCATCTAACTGTACTCAAGGGTCTCTCTCCTACATGTTTTCCATGGTTGTGTTTGCCAAACACCAATAAAACTGGGTGTCCTCAACAATCCCACTGATGATCGTTTTAGTAAGCAACCAGAGAAAGTGGTAGCAGTGGAACCTCTCTTCCACAACAGCAGGGTGGGAGGGATACTGGAAGCTTGTGATTACGTCTTTCTGGTACCCAAGGAAATTCAGACCCACTTTTGGCGATTGAGCAAGCGGCTCATGAAGGCAGGAGGCAAATGCTCTCCATTCCTCCCTTCCATATTGTTCGTCTGTGCAGAAAAGTATCCAAGATTCATTGGTTCAGGGAGAGAGAAAAAAAAACAACAATCATCGTGTGAGTATCAGTAAATGTGATTTTGCATTGATCTTTGTTCAACACTTGTCTAAGAAGGAAATGTCTTTTTTTGGTTTTGTTCTAAATCCAGGGACTATCTCTGTATTTAATGCAGTGCTTTTTATGTAAATTATGTTCTTAAAAATGACTAATATATCAAGAAGAGCTACCATAAAAATACTGAAGTAACTTAATGCATTGCAGAAATGATTTTGGATCACTGTGCTAGACTAATGTGGAAAGCAGACAGCTGGCTTTGAGTAAAATGTTAATATATTGGCATTGGAAGTTAATAAGCCTTTTTCAGTGAGATGACTAACAAAAAAGCAAAAAATACCTCACAAATCCAATTGGAAGAATAATTATAAGTTCCCTGTTTCCTAAGCAGGGATCTTGGATCTTAGAAAACGTTATTTTCGCCTGTCTTGCCTTTCAGTTTTCCCTTGGCACTTAGCAAACTGCAGGTCATGTATTATGAACATAGTCTAATACCTAAGTCAGGATCTTGACTTCATTAACTTCCACCTAAGGAGAGATGCCTCTAGCTGATACGCTCATGCATTTGTCAGTTTCATCAATTCTGGGAGAATTACTGCTTTTTCTTCTGGTCTGAAGCATTAAATTGGTCACTGAAATTGAATCTCGGGTTCCTAAAGAAGTGAAAAATATTCCATAATGTGCAGTTTCTATACTAACTATCAGAGATTTTGTCATAGCCTTTATTTTGATATAACAGTGATAAACAGATTTTAGGAAATGGACAACCCATAGGACTAAGGTTTCAATTCAATTTGATTGACTTAAAGTAGGAAGATAAACTTAATATATGCATACATACTTACTGAAGAGTCTCCTCACTTCCCCTCACCAGGAAGAGTAAGAATCCGTTTTAACTATACACAACTTAGCATTTTCAGCATCAGTTCTCCCCTTCTTCTTTATAATCCCCACAAGCTTCTCTGTGATCAAATGTGAATCTCCACAGTGCTTTCTCTCTGTTCCCCAAATACACGCTAGTTTTGTGGACAAGTTATATGAAACACGCCAGCACTGGTTTCCATCCTGCAATGCATTAACTACAAATGTAGAGGCTGTCAGTGGAATTTCTAGAAGTACTTGGCATCAAGCAGAACTGACAAGAAGCAGAAAGCCTCCTTCTATAGTCTGCCTCTTGAAATGACCCTGTGCTAAACCCTATGATTTGAAACTCACCAGTTCCTCTTACCAGTCTGATGTGTCCTGCCAAGGGAACCTGTATAGTCCACAGTTCCTAGGAGTGCTTTCTGTGGAAGCATTTGTTCTTATTTTTACTGATTTTCCCCTCTTATTCTAAAGCAAGTCAGTTTTAAGATAAAGTTTCTTGTCTTTATGTCCCTCAAAGCCGCTGGCAGCAACTTCACTCTCTCCTTACTTCCCTCCCTTCTGCTCTCCCTATTTTGTCCCCATAACCTGGAGGCATTTACTCATCTGATGTACAGTTTTCCCCTCTTATATTGATCTTTGAGTATGTTATTGATCACAATTAAGGTCACCCTCCTTCACCAAAGGTTGACATGAATAAGCATTGTTAGATGTCCACTGAAAAATACTTATGTTGCTGAAAGAAAGAAAATTTCCTTTTGTTCTGTTGGAAGACTTTGTCTGTTCTCCAAATAAAGTTTCTGGTAAAGATAAGGCATTTTCTTTCAGTGAGTTATGGAATGTTTGAGGCATTTGCACAGTTAAAGTTATATTGCTACACAGCTGCAACATATTTGGATGTCTAAAGAAAAAAAGTTGTCTAACTACGATTACATCATTCAGTCTGAACTCTTCTTTCCAGAACATTATAAGGCCTTGGTCTTGACAGTTCAAGAGTGAGAGGAAATGAAAGCTGACCTGCCTAGGAATTGAGGTCTATTTCTATAACTAGTAAAATATGGGAAGTCTTATGAGTATATTGCACTTGAACAGAACAATTAAAAATAATAACCATAAGCTATATACACTAGGATGTATGATATGTAGCAGAAGTATGGCAATAACAGATTTATATGTAGAAGATAGATTATAAATGCGATGTGAATGTGCTTATGTAACAGGAAAAATGAACTGTAATGTTCATTATTCTTTTAAGGCAGAGTCAAGGCAATGTCACATTATACATTAGCTTGGTCCCATTATTCATTTGGTATATGAATTATGGAAGTTACATAACATATAACTGCACATTGTCATGCATTTTGATGATTTTTTTTTTAATGGTTGTATATATTATATATATTCTATAAACTGTGCGTGGGCTGCAATTGTCTGAGAATGCTTACTGATCCTGGGCTTGCACCAGTGAAATAAACTAAAATTTAAACATTAATAGTTGCTAATAAAGTTGAGGTGGAAAGCGCAAGATTATTTCACTCTATTAAAGGAATGAATTTTCAAGAGACAGAATTTAAAAGCCTTATTCCTTTTCTGTCTTGGCATGCACAAGTTTATGGCTAAATACTCTAGGGCCTGATCTTTTAATTCTGTTTTTGTAGACCTCGTATAGTAATGTTGTGGTCCACTGTATGATCAGTCCTTGCTGCTCCTCCCACGCATATAACAAAAGAACCTTGTCAACATCCATTTGAGGCCCTTAGTGCTAAAATTAGTTTTCAAGACTGGTGGCTTGAAGTATGCTGGTGAAAATGAGCTCTGATTCAGTTGATGAGTTACTGAAGGTACACTTTTGCAGTTTGATTTCTTTAAACATCATTTTAATGTTTAGTTTTCACACGTTATGCTCCTTAAATAGTGCCTTTAATTTTCATTTTTCATGAGGAACAGTATTTTAAGTCTTTGGAATTTTATCTATATTATTATGTTCCTCTTCACAATTTCATGTTGTCAGTCCATTTTGCTCATGTACAATTGACCATCTGTTTAGATACTCTCCCTTGGAATGATGCTCCACATTGCATCCACTTTGGGCATAGTCCCTTTCAAATATTATTTTGTTGTTATCTACTGTGTAGCTGATGGTGAAAGCAGACACCTGTCAACTGGAGCTTTGTCAAAGATCTTTTGAAATAAAGAAGGCCTATTCCAATCTTTCCACAGCAAATCAGAATTTCTTCAGCTCTGTAGGTTCTTAATGCTGATTTTTTTTGGCCTGGTGCAATATTGTCATGGGTTGACCTTTGCTGACTGCCAGGTGCCCACCAAGCTGCTGTATTACTTCCTTTCCATCAACAGGACAAGGGGAGAAAAATGCAATTAAAAGCTCATGGATCAAAATAAGAGCAGGGAGATCTCTTCCTAATTACCATCATGGGCAAAACACACCTGACTCAAGGAAATTAATTTAATTAATTTAATTTAATTGCTAATTAATTGTAACAGAGGAGAATAGTGAGAAATAAGGCAAAACTAAAAACACCTTCCTCCTGTCCCTCCCTTCTTCCCAGGTTCAATGTCCTCCCAACTCTTCTGCCTCCTCCCTTGAGCGATGCAGGGGGATGAGGAACGGGGGTTGTGTGGGGTCCCTCCCATGGGATACAGTCCTTCATGAACTTGTCTAGCATGGATCCTTTCCATGAGCTGCGGTTCTTCAAGAATTGCTCCAGTGTGGGTCCTTTCCACAGGGTGCAGTCCTACAGGAACGGACTGCTCCCGTGTGGGCTCTTCACAGGCTTCAGCTTCCTTCAGGGCACATTCACCTGCTCCGGCATGGGGACCTACATGGGCTGCAGGTTGGATACCTGCTCTGACATGGTCCTCCATAGGCTGCAGGGAGACAACCTGCATCACCATGATCTTCACCACAAGCTACAGGGGAATCTTTGCTCTGGCCTCTGGAGCACGTCCACCCCCTCCTTCTTCACTGACCTTGGTGTCTTCATAGGTGTTTCTCTCACATATTCTCACTCCTCTCTTGCAGCTGATGTGCAGCTTTTTTTACCCTTTCTTAAATATGTTATCACAGAGGTGCTACCACTGTTGCTGATGGGCTCAGCTTTGGCCAACAGTAGGTCCTTCTTGGAGCCATCTGGAGCTGGTTCTGTTCAGCATGGGGGCAGCTTCTGGTGTAGGTCCTTCTTGGAGCCACCTGGAGCTGGTTCTGTTCAACATGGGGGCAGCTTCTGGTGTCTTCTCACAGAAGCCACCCTTGCAGTCCCCCCTGCCTGCTACCCAGACCTTGCCATGTAAACGCAATACAAATATTAAAAATTGGGATGTACAACTGTTGTGGTTTAAGCCCAGCTGGTAACAAAGCTCCATGAAACTGCTCACTCACTCCTCCCCCCAGCCCCGGTGGGATGAGGAGAAATATAAAGAAACGCTCGTGGGTTGAGACAAGGACAGGGAGGGATCACTCGCCAGTTATGGTCATGGGCAAAAGACAGGCCCAACTTGGGGAAGAAACAAAATCAATTTAATTTACTACAAATCAAATCAAAACAAGGAAAATGAGAAGTAAAACCAAAACTTAGAGCACCTTCCCCCCACCCCTCCCTCCTTCCAAGCTCAACTCCATTCCTGGTTCTCTCTACCTCCTCCCCCACAGCGGTTCAGGGGAATGGGGAATGGGGGTTGGGGTCACTTCACCATACATTCTGTCTGTGCCCCTTCCTCCTCAGGGGCAGGACTCCTCACTCTTACCCTGCTCAAGCATGGTGTCCCTCCCATTGGAGGCATTCCTTCACGAAATTCTCTGGCATGGGTCCTTTCCACGGGCCGATCTTCAGGCATAGACTGCGCCAGCGTGGGCTCTCCCATGGAGTCACGGCCATCTCTGGGGGCATCCACCTGCTCTGGCATGGGGTGCTTCATGGGCTGCAGGTGGGCATCTGCTCCCCTGCTCACCTCCATCGGCTGCAGGGGGGCACAGCCTGCCATCTCACCACGGGCTGCAGGGGCATCCCCTCCTCCAGTGCACCTCCTCCCCTCCTTCTTCACTGACTTCGTTATCTCCATAGCTGTTCCTCTCACATTCCAGTCTCCTCCCCTGCTGCAGGTTCCCCTTCTTAAATCTGTTCTTCCAGAGGCGCTATCACCGTCACTGACTGGGTCGGCCTGGGCCAGAGGCGGGTCCAACTGGGAGCCAGGGAAGCTTCTAGCAGCTTCTCACAGGAGCCACCCCTGCAGCTCCCTCCCCCGCTACCAAAACCCCGCCAGACAAACCCAAAGCAACAATGGAGGGAAACACCATATGAATAACAATATTAACAGCTACAAATAGTTGGGGGCAAAGCTGTTTAATTAAGTATCAATGCTCTACTTCCTTCTGTAAGCCTTTGTTTTCATAAGGAACTTTGCTGCAAGGTAGAAAATTTCTGCAACTTGATTTCCTTTGCTACTTTGATTCTGCCTTTCTGTACAGCCCTTTCTCTTCTTCCTAGGAATTTATAGTCAAGTTTTGTATTTAGGAACTTCAGACTGGTACTCTTGATCATGTATGAAGAGTATCCCTAAACATAAGACAGTGATGGAATGGCTTGTGTAGAGCATCAGACTAAGTACTCACAACTGTGGGTTTTTATTTAATTTGATATGGCACTTCTTGTGCATGCATGTATGCTGAATTGTGCTGCATTTATTTGTGGTACACTCGTGTTTCCTGTTGAGTGGGGAATTTTGATGAAAGAAGTTTCTAAATGGTTTTGGCATCATAGAGAAAGGAAGGGTTTTTGAGATATTTGCTAAAAAAGCTCTAACTGAAAGCATCAGTCCTAACTAAAATATTTGTGCTTTTGATTCGTGTCAAAGACACTTAAAACCTGAATACATGTTCCTCTCAGGCCATCCTTGAAATTCACAACGATTTTAATACATGCTTAAGACCAGCATCAGCAATTGAAAGCAGTGGAGAGCAAGCCTCTAGGGCATCAGAAATTCCCATAATGAAAGGTATTTGCTTTCATTTTTTCCCTTTGTGTCAGTACATTTTTCAGACCTATTTGCATCATGTCAAGAAATCGATAGAATTCATAGTTTTTATATGTTGTAGTGTATTTGTATAGGAACTTTTTATTTAGGCTGTTTGAATAGGTTCTGCTCTAGTGGGTAGGTACTGTTAGTGTCTAAACAAAGAGGGATTTTTAAAAAAAAATCAAAACTGGGTGGGAATGAGGACAAAGTATGAGAAAAGGCTCTGCTACATCTGTGACCCAGAACAGTTGGAACAGGGCTCTGACCATCCTCAGAGAGAGAAGAGCAGGAGTTTTACAACTTACAAGAAACAGGTGCTGGAGGAAAGACTGCCAAGCTCTGGGAGGAACCATGCAGAATGTCATGCCAAAGCCTGAGAAAATTAGTGTGATTGTGGTATTATGCAATATTAATTTGGAAAGAGCTTAAGCTAACTAATCACCCTTTACAAGTTAAGGCTGCACACTTCATGTTAATTTTACAAGTATCTAGGTTTGCCGAGATGAGAATCAGCATGGTTCTCCTTTACTGCTTGTAGGTTATGTCTTTGAGTTTGGGATCTCAAAATTTGTCAGTTCTTAAAACTTCTTCACCATATGTACTGCAGAAAAATGCAACGTATTATTAACATTCCCTAACTACTTCTTGAGCAAGCTGCTTTGTGAACTGAGCATGTGATGAAGGAGTTGTAGTGCTTTATAATCCCTTCCCTTTGGTTCTTTTGTGTCCATGACAATTCAGGAGTAGATATCAGTGATTTAGTCTGTCTAAGTGACAACAATAACTAGTTATTACATCAAAAATTTCAAAATTCAGTACAAAACAGCCTAGTATCTCACAGAAAATTCTAACGCCTTACTGAGATAGTAGGATATAAAAGTATATTATCATGCTAGCTGCATAGTTAACATGTACCACTGCTATATTTCTCATTTCCGCCCCCCCCCAGCCTCTTAGAGTTTACTTTAATTCTCTTCTATTGTTTCTTAATTTAGCTTGTAATCTCTGTAAAATAAGTTGTCGGGGAGAAAGTGTTTATATTACAGCAATGTGTTTGCATTGCTCTTATTGTTTATTTTTCTTGGTAAGCTCTTTGTTTATGGTCTGCGAGCAAGTGATTAAAGCCGATATGGGTGAAAAAAGATCATGCGGGTGAAGCTCAGATTTGAGACATTGGCAAATACGAGATTAGCACCTGCATCAGCCATGGAGTCTTTAACTCTTGGGCCATCTATTTACTCTTTGCATCTTACTGTCATAGACTGTTGTGAAAATGAATTAATTGGTACTAGGCTTAATTATCTCTTTTTTTGTTATACCTCAGTTACCCCTGTCTTAATCAACAGGATTACAAGTAGGGTGAGGGTTATTGGTTCCGAGACTCTGAAATTCTTACAGACAAGAACCAATAAGTGCTGGTTGGCTGAGAAGCAGCCTGAAGGTGTTTTCTTAATTCAGTTTTGGCATAAGCAGCTATTATTCCGTTTATTTGAGTTGATCTGCATTGATTAGGATAGTAGTGAGTCTGACATACTCTCTTTGTTTCCCTGGTACTAGCCAAGAATGCTTGAATCTACACCACATAATTGATACTTGAGCCTAAATCTTCATTTAGCAGATCTCAAGGCCTGCTCAGACATGCTGGAGGAATCAGTCAAAGGAGAAACACTTGCAGGTATTTGGCCTGTCTTTGCTACTAAACTTACCCTCTTTACGATTCTTCTTTGTTCGCCACAATTTCTGTGGGGCAAAACCAATAGGGCAATAAATCCTCCTCCAAAACCTATGATTTGTGCTGGTTCAGTTGAGACTGCTTGCTGTGAAGTAGATGAATTAACTTGGATGTTTTCCCCCTTGACATTTTTTGGTTCTCAAGAAAGCCCTGTAACTTCTGAGTAGTCTGCAAAAAATACAGGAAAACTTCGACATATACTTTCACTTTGATTGTAGACTGCTATTAATGCTTTCCCTATAGCTACTGCTAAGGGGGCAGTTCATCTTGAATGCTTTTTGCTGAAGTAGAATAGTAATTTCAAGGCAGTGAAATATCAACTTCATCTTAAACAAAACCAGTGTATTAGTATCCTGCACATCTGTTATATAGACCAGTTCACAGAGATATTTGCACTTAAAAATATGTATGCAACGCCATGCATAAATGGTATATGTTCTAGCCCATTCTTCACGGAGATGCTAAAGATACCGTGACAAATGTCTCAAGGGAAAGAAGGAAGAGAAACAGAGGAACATTGTTAGAAGGAAATAGAAGGTTTATAGGCAAGCCATAAAGCAGCGTTACATTGTCATCTGTTTTACTTTATGTTACTACTTGCAAAACTGAGGAAATGTTCTGCTGAAAATCATCCACATATTTGCTGGTGTGTATCTGATTCTGGAGGAGGGTTTTCTTAGTATACCAGTAAAATGTCTGAGAAAGGGTGCCATTTTTTGGACAAGAGAGTTAGATTCTCTATTGCAATATTTTCCGCTTGCATAAATTGTGAAGCGAGGGCAACTTTTGTTTATGCTTTAAAGAGAGAAGGCACAAATATAATGTTTCTACCATGCTACATGCAGTTAGGTTTTTGCGGGTTGTTTTTGTAAGCTGTGCCACACTGCTGTTTGTAGTGTAAGCAGGAGGAAAGTTAATGTTGAAGATGGTGGTTAGAGTAGACAACATGCAGTATTAATCACATAAAATGCTATCGCCATGACTATATTGGTACCAATAACTATTCCTAGCCTCTTTTGCTATAAATGGAAACCATAGCTTTAGCGTACCCCTAGCAAACAGAGTGTATGTTACCAAGTTGTTAGGTCTGCCCATGCAAACAAGCACGTAAGCCACCTTGAGCTATGTGGTCTGTCTGCAGCAACCTCCATCAATCTCCATCACTTCCCCAGTGCAGGCTTCCTTTCTGTTCTCCTGTATCTCGCTCTCTCCTCAATGATGCTTCCAGAAAGCTTGTTACTTGGGAATGAAAAATGATAGGCTCAGGTGAAGCTTTGCTTTCCAGACAGCACAGACCTGAGATCCTGCACCTGCAGTATCACCATCTGGCTTCAGATCAACAGACAAGGCTTGATAGTGACTGTTTCCATCTTGAAAAGGAGTCAGTCTGTTTTGTGTATTAGAAGAGCAAGGGAATTCAGCACTTATGGTGCTGAATAAAAGAGCCTGTTAGTGACTGCTGAGTAATGTTAAACTGTAATAACAGAGCTTTATGATTGTTATTTATGCTTTCACAACATTTATCTATCTTTTGTGAGATCTTTCGAGCCTAGTCTTACTTATTTTGCCCACATTTTGAGACTGAAGAACAACATCAGATAGTTGAGTTGTCTATGTAACTTTCAGACTTTTTTTTTGTGAAATGCTGGATTTGTAGGAAAAGAGCAGGGGGTAGTAGAACAAAACTGCTGTTTGCTGCTATTGGATCTGAGGGTCACCAGTAGTAAGGCATAGGGGAACTTCAATGCACTGCTGCCTTTTCTAGGGCCTCGCTTCAACCTACAGCCTCTAACTGAGAGCAGTGTTGGTCTCTTTCCATACCAACCCATGAGGAACTGCTGAAGCATTTCATCTTCAGAGAATTTCCTCCTAAGTTTCCAGTTGTGCATCAGAAAACATATTATATATCCCATCAGATAAGGACAGATAACTCTGCTGGCAGATACAGTGGGCACATTTTGCTTCTAACCTCCTTGTACATGTCGTGTGTGATTCTCAGAAATTTCCTGCACCGCCTGCCTGCTCTCTCACAGCTGGTGCCCACATGTTCGTAATTAAGTCAGCTACACCAGCAGTCAGCAAGCACAACTGAAACCTGAACAGTTATTTTTTTAATACAGAATGACTGTCCTGAGTATTTTCCTTACAAGTAGGTGTTGCATCTGGTATGTTCTGCCACAGTTCTAAGTAATAAAGGTCACATGTCAGTCCATATAATCTAGGTGTGGTGTCTTTGGTGCAATTTCATTTTAAGGACTTTTTTTTTCTGCTTCCATGAATTTCTCCCTATGGTTCAATTCAGGTGAAGAGTTTTTTATTTCCTGGTAGAAACTGTTTTGTGTCATACAGCAAACGGACAGTTTCCTCTCACTGGCAGCTCACAGCTATTCCCTTGCGGATTTAGTAGCACCCAATAGTACTTTAGTAGTGCAGTGGGCTAAGTTGTATGGGTTTTGCTTTGATTTTTTTTTAAGTAGACTGTCAATGTTTTCCCAAGGAATGCAAAAAAGTCTAGAGAAATTTTACTTTAAAGTGGTTTTATACCTCAGCAAGGTTTCTTGAGACAAAGAAAAGTCACTTCTTAAGTTCAAGGCTGTTTTCTGCACTAAATATAAAAGACCTGCAGCGAAGAGCATGTGCATGAAAGCTTTGAAGAAAAGGTCACAGGAATTCTTTATAACAAAAAACATTAGGCAGGCTGCCTGTAGGTGTCATTACAAGCTGTTTTGTGTGTACCCGGAGGCCTAATCTTGGAAACAATTAAGTGCAGACATGTGGGTAACTTTAATTGTGTACCTGCCAAATCAATAAGACAAATGAAATCTTTCAGCATTTGTAAGATCTTCAGTTTACAGGTTTTGCTTCAGCTGTTAGAACAATACCATGGAAATGAAATGTGGGGAACCTGTCTAATATAAGTTTGGTATTATATTGCACGACATTGAAGAGCTCTTTTAGATAATACTTGTGCTTTTTTGTTTTGTGCTCTAAATTGGGTTATTTTGCTAAGCACATCAATACATGGACAAATAATTATCATCGTTTCTGTTTTCTGTTCCTTTCTGTGACGCACTTTTTGGTCTTAAATTGACACTTCATTTGCTTTTTGGGGTTGGAGAAGATACTGTCTTCCATGTTCATATATATTATAAACTAGGTGGTTTGCATATAATATCAATGCATTAACTGGGAGGAAAAAAAACAGTGGGCTCTGCTGGGAAATGAAATCGATCTATAATTACCTGGTTAATTGCATTTGTCTATAGATTGCACTGGGCGCTGTGAACTGTCTCACAAGACATCATATTTTGTCTGTTTTATCATCTATCTTATAGAATGCTCCTGCAGGAAAGTGAAAACCCTTCTTTTGCTTTGAACATCAGTGGATAGTGAAGCATAGGTACTTGAGTATATGTATTGAGGATAGATAGACAGGCAGATAGACATAGGGTTTTTTTATTAGTCAAAAAAATTATTGGTCAAGTTGAAAAAATAGTTACATGCATTAATGTAGTCTGTTTTAATTTGGTTTGCTTTGTCTTTCTTTGTATTAGTTTGTAAGCACATGAAATTATTTTATCCTTCATATTGTCTAGTGTCTTGGGCTGATTTCAATGCTTCATCTTTATTTTATTTTATTTTATTTTTTTTTTCTTTATTGGCAGGTATAGCAGGACTACAGTTACATGCAAAACCCCTATTAGAACACACACTTGGAACTGTACAAGAAATCTGCTGTTATCTAGCCAGGAATAGCATGACCTTTCTCTTTTCTTGTATGGGTTTCTTCTTTTGTGGCCTCAGATTGTAGTTTGTGTAGCACACTGTGAAACTGAAGAAGTCCATCCCTGGAACAACCCAAATAGTAGTGAAGGTGGTGTGTTGCTTTATTTCTTACTGGTTTTTTTTCCCCTTCAGAGAGAAGAAATTGTTCTTTACCTTCTTCTACCTCCCTCTTCCAAAGAATTCCTTTCTTTTGACACTTCCATCCTGATTTTGTTCAGCCCATATCAAGTTCCTCACTTGTTCTTATTCTCCAGTCTCCCCACTTGCCCTAGTCAGCCCACTGTATTTCAGTCAGCTTTTGATAGAAAACCTAATGTAAATATTTCCTCCTACTTGTCCTTCTCAACCTCTTCCATGTCTTACTTTTTCACAAGACAAGCCTTCTTTAATGTCTTCTTTCAGATTTACCAAGAGTCCTGTGCTTAGACTTCTGCTTCTCCAATCATCCTACTCTTCCTCAAGTCCATCCTTCATCTCCTTTGCTCAAAAACCTTCAGTTTCTAGCGACTACTTCCTAGCCCAAACTTATAATCAATACTCTATTCCCTTATTTTAGACCTGCCAACCATGTATGTCAAGACATTCTTCTTCAGGTCTTGTCCTTTTTGACATCAATGGGTATTTGGCTCTTTTGCTTCTGACTCTTTAGTGGTTTCTTCAGTACAGAATGCCCTGGCTCTCTCACCAGCACACTGTTGGATGCCATCAATCACTTTTGTGTCCTTTTTTTCTTCATTCACAGCTCATTGAATTATCTTACCTGACTACATTAATCTGTCAGATAAAAGGTTAACTTGGAGCTTTCATAATCTTTTCCAAACATGTTTTGTTTTGTTCAAACTAAATCTGAGTCGGTCCAGAGAAAAAACCATGTATAATCACATATAATGTTGTTTATTGCCCTGGTATCAATCCAGCCTAACTATACCTTGCAATGTACCTCTGAAATTAATTATGTGCACTGCTGTAGTTCCTTCTGGAATCAATTATACCATTAGGATGCTGTTGTATTTCGCTTCCTGATTTTTCACACTCTCATGAAAATGTTCCAGTAAAATGCCTTAATTCTCATTTCTTCTGAGTGATTCTTCATTTCAGGAACACATCTCATCACAGCAAGCAGTTCAGGCATCAGCTGAACTGAGGCCATAATAAAGACTGTCTTGTTAATGTTTACATGTAGGAATACATTAATTCATCTTTCTTAAAACAAAATATACAAAATCTACCAAATTATCAATGGAAATCAGTCACCAAAACTGTTGTTGATGGTATACCACTGAGACTTCTTTCAGGAACTGTCTTTTATTGAGACAATCCTTCAGTAAACTGCAAAATTTTATTTCTGTATAACATAGTTCTTTTCATGTCAGAAAAATTATCTTTTGAAGGCTTCCCTTCCTTCCTACAAGTTTGTGTTACTCAATGGAAATTAAATGCAGCTGATGTTTCTTCTTAGGGAAGCTCCCATATGTAGCATAACAAGTGGATTTGCACAAAACCCATACGTCAGAATGCTGACTGAAATGACTACAGTAGAGTAAATTATCAGATACAATTGCTTTTTCTCCATTGTCTGTAAAGTCATCTGTCATTTAACTCGGTGAAAATCATGTCATATGAGGCTTTAGTCATACCAAATCTTACTCTGAATGTATACATTATTATAGAATTGAATAGGTAGTGAATTATACAGCATGTTGTTGTTCTGAAGAAGTGTTTCAGTCCCTGTGTAATCATGCTTATGAGTTTTGCTATGTATTAATGGCAATATGTACTTTTTAAAGGCCATGGGGTTAGATAATTATTGAGAATTAAAAAACAATTATCTCATCCTACATCAGGACCAGATCACTGCAGGATCACTGAATGTGACAGAAAGACTCATCCACATATTGGTGACAGAAATTCCTGCTAACACCATTTTTTAAATGCAGTGATGATTCACTGTGTGAAAACGGTCTTCTGTATCCCCCGGCAACCAGAAACAAAATGTATCTGTTCTTGACTGGTGGCCTTCAAGAAGAGATCTGAAAAGTCATTTGTTTTTACAAGATAATCATGCAACATTAGAAACCCACTCCCACCCCTTCTTCATAAAGAATTCTTCAAAAAGAATAAACAGAAAATAGACCTCTGGAGTTAGTGTTATTAATCAACAATTTATTCTAGCTCTTGGTCGAGTTGTAGGGCAATTTTTTTGGTATGATGTGAGTTATTTCAGATTCCATCTGTGACGTTTTCATGCATGAAAAATAATACTGTATTTTATGCAAATTACTCTTAATATACAGTTGAAATCTGAGGGATGTGACTTCTGTCCTCAGAATTTTTCAGATTCCTATAGCAACACAGTATCTTATTATTTTATTGCTTGACATACTTTTAAATTTGATTCTTTAGTCTGCTTAGGATAAAGAAAACAGAGACTCCATATTTCACAAAACATGTAAAAATAAAGAATGGTTCCTTTAAATGTAATATATCAAATGAGTGGTGTATCTTTGTGTAGGTAGCTGAAATTCAGAAAGTTAAATGCTTAAAGGCTCCTGTCAAAATAAGCACAAAAGACATAGCCTCTTTTTCGCAGACTTGTTTTTCAGCAGTCACACCCTGTTCTCTTTCCTCCCAGTATCTAGCTGTTGATGCTATTTTTAGAAATTATTCTGATAATAATCACTCAGCAGACTTTAAGCTGAGTTGTTAAGAGTACAGTACTCTTAGCTGGAGAATTGCATTATTCTGTACAGAAGGCTTTAACCTTTTCAAATCTCCAGTTTCCCTATTTTGCTTTATAAATGTAAAGCGTGAGAAGAAAAATTGGGATTTATCCAGAAGAGGCACTTAACTGCACAGTTACAGTTTGCATTTACAGAGCAATGGGTTTCTTCCAGTTTTAAAATAGAGTTTAGTTATATTTCACACTGGCAATTGTGTGAAGAATTTTCATATGGGAAGTTAGACCAGAACAGGTTATTCACTGTGTATGTTCATGACTTAACTAACTGTGCACTAGCTCCCTGCCTGGACAGACCATAGGGGAGAAGCTGCTTTAGTCCTGGAGGAACTGGCTGACTTTGGCTCACAGGTTAATTTAGCCTTGCTTATACAAATGCTGTAAGGTGAACATTAAATTTGTGCACCCAAGGCATGGATTTAAATGAGAAGAAGCAGAAGAAAGCTCTGTTTCTCTTGAAAAGTATTTAAATGATCATAAGAATTGAAATTTGTATTCATTTTCTACTATAAACCATTAATCAGCTTTAATAATAAATGTATTCAAATGAGACTGCAGAAGTGATCATACTGCTCAAAACAGAAAATAAAGTACCCATGTGTCCTGGTTTCAGCTGGGATAGAGTTAATTTTCTTCTTGGTGGCTGGTACAGTGTGTTTCGGATCTAGTGTGAGAATAATGTTGATAACACACTGATGTTTTAGTTGTTGCTAAGTAGCGCTTACCCTAAGTCAAGGACTTTTCAGTTTCCCATGCTCTGCCAGCAAGCAGGTGTACAAGAAGCTGGGAGGGAGCATGGCCAGGACAGCTGACCCGAACTAGCCAAAGGGATATTCCATACCATAGAACGTCATGCTCAGTATATAAACTGGGGGGAGTTGGCCGGGAGGGGTGGATCACTCCTTGGGCATCAGTCAGCAGGTGGTGAGCAACTGTATTGTGCATCACTTACCTTTTCTTGGTGTGTTGGTTTTGTTGTTTTGGTTTTTTGGGGGTGGGGGTGTTGGGATCTTTTTTTGTTTGTTTGTTTTTGTTATATTCCTTTTCATTACTTACTAGTAGTAGTAGTAGTAGTAGTAATAGTAGTAGTAGTAGTATATTTTATTTTACTTTAGTTATCAAATCGTTCTTATCTCAACCCACAAGTTTTACTTTTTATTTCAATTCCCCTCCCCATCCCACTGGGAGCGGGGAGGAGTGAGCGAGTGGCTGTGTGGTGCTTAGTTTGTGGCTGGGGTTAAACCACGACACAATGCTATTTTGATGTTCATGCATTTTTACATTTTTTCCCCACTTAATTTTTCCTTGTCTTTTTTCATTGGTGTTGATTTCATAAATTGGACTTTATTAATTGTGATTCACTACTTCGGGCCCCAATTGTACATGATGCTCCATGCAGGCAGTACCATTCATCTGCTTGAAATGGCTTGCAAAATAAGAACAGCACTTAAATCTGTAACTGTTTGGCGTAAGTTACTGCTGTGCAAATCTGTTGAAGGCCCATGCTTGCCTTTTTGAAGATTTGGAATTCTCTGACATCCTATGTTCAAGAAAAAACTCCCTTTTCTCGCTAAAATTGTTTTAAAATCTTCATTACTTTTGCCTCCCAGTGGAATGAGTGTTTTTTCAAAATAAATTGAGATTATTTACTTGTTCTTATAATACTTGGAAATATTGTGCATTTTTTTCTTTTCTGATGTTTAGGATAGGTTAGGAATCCATATGGACACAGGACATCAGGTATGCATTTGTAGGCATTTGGAATCCAGCGTTGTTGCCTATGGGGAGGGATGTATCTTCTGGGGCTCTGGCAAACGTTGAATGGCAGTTTCCTTCTCCTTGGTTATGCTTCAAGCTGTGCAAGACTTCCCTGAAAAGAGATTAACAACATCAATAGTTAAGGTTTATGATTTCTTTCTTACTTTTACTACGTATACTTAATACATGTATCTGACCTAGCTAGATTCAGTTTGCATTTGGTGGGATGGTTCCATTCTGCTATAGCTGGATCACAATTCGTGAAGAATGGCATAGTAATTTCCTACAAAATCCTTAAAATTTCAAGCCTCAGTGGCTTTAGTTCCTGGTTTTGGGATGCTAGACATCTTATTTTCTAAAATAACACAGTCTGACTTTCAGGCAATTAGGCTCGGTTTTCACATGCTCCCAATATAAGCATTTACTAGTGATGTTTTAAAAGCAGAATTCTTTTGTTTTAGGAAACTTATGATAAACAGATGGAAATAATAGTATTCATTGTTTTCTAGTTTGTGTGATGTTGTAGAAATCCTCTGAAAATTAGATACCTGCAAGTAGCTTTCCTAACCACAGTATTCTTACTTAAATTTAAGTTTAGGTATCTTCCTGTAATAACCTGTAGGAAGCATTCAGCAAGAATCCTGTGAAAATCATTGTTCTCCTCATGAAAACCATACTTAAATGATAAAGATTTTCCATTGGATTTTTGCATGCATCTGTTAAAAAGCTACAGAATGGCATTTTTTTCCTGTTTACTAGATACGATACTCTTGTTTTGCAGAAAACAAGCAAAATTAAAGTGATGTGCAAGCCATTTGTATTCACTGTTAATATATTGTCTTTAAGAGTCATCAGTAAGAGTTGCAAATTCTCCGTATTTTGAAAAAGTGTGTTAATGCAGTTTTGTTTAATGTGAGATTTCCCAGAACTCCTGGTATTGAACTCTGTGTCTCTGGCTATGACAAGGGTTAAAACTGCTTGTGGGCACCTATCCATCGCCCTTCTAATACAGAAACCAATTAAACTTTATGCTGCTGAAGGACAAGCATAACTGAGTGAAAGAAATGGAGCCATTAGACTAGAAAGAATTGAAACCTGACAGCAGAATTTTCTTCTGATTGTATGTGGGCAGCTTCCAGACCCATTGCAATATGAGTGTTGTATGTTAAAAAAAAATACTGAGCAGTTTTTAAAAGCCATCATCATGTGCTCAGATTGAAACAGAAGTTCTGGCAAGAAAAGTATGTGGCCATTAATCGAAAGGTATAATAAAATAGATAGGCATGAGCGATATTGATTTCAGCATTCCCTCAATATTGATTTCTTCTGTTGAAAATGCAATGTTCGACAAGCATGTTTTTGCATTTGCAGTGTATGTGCTAAAAGTTTCTTATATTTGATCTGTTAATTTCCTGCATTCCAGTGCAAACTCTTTGCCAAGAAACATTTGTCTCTATTCTCAGAGCAACGTCCTTTCCAAGATTGTCCTTTTTATGCAGTATCTGATGCAGAGAAATAGAAAATTGTCCCAACTTTAAGAGGCATGAAAAAGCAGACTGATGAAATTTTTGTATTGAACTTAACACCCCTGCAAGGTTGGGAGCAGCAGTAAGAGCCAGAGTACAAAAGGAATAATGTGAGCCAGGCTCTTCAGCCCAGCTCTACTGACAGACGTCACTTAAACCCAGAGTGTTTCTGCTGCCTGCAGATCCTATGACCTCTCTGGGTGTTGTTTTATATCCTTTTGGATATCAAGTTCTGTTGGAGTTCTTGGGGGTTTTAGGAAGAAGTCAGGGAACTAGCTTTTGCTTGTAACTCAGATGACAGCTCATGCCTAGGACGAGGTAGTCACAGGCAGTTTGCTCTGCACAAGCTTGCCTCTGGAAGCTGCAGATGCAGTGACAACCACACGGCCTCCCTGCAGGAGCCAAGTGGTGTTAGCACCTGCCATCACTTCTGTGGTGCTGAGGAGTGAAAGATGCAATGGCAATGCCAAGAAAAACTTCTGGTTTTGTCATAACTGAGCCTACAGAGATTCTCGTAAGCAGTGGCAGCTGCTGAGAGCTAAAATTGTAGTGGTGGATGCAAGGGGAAGGGAAAAGAAGCAAATAAACTCAATGGAGCCATGTAGAGAGATTGCCATCAGATAAGCCAGGGTGCCAGCTATTTCGTGGCACAACATGAATATGGATAAACTCCTAGCCTGTGACACGAGCCTAGGAGTTTGCTGACATGTCTCCTCATTTGCTTTGACTCTTGCTGATTTATTTTTATAATAGTTCTACCAAGGCTGTTTCAAGGAATACTGATTTATCACATGGTGATTGAGCCAGTACCTTAACCTTGCCTGGTAGAATCACCAAACAAGAAAATAAATAAATATATAAATACAATAGTGGAGATGCATGTAACAATACTTCCAAAGACTACAGACAGTATTTATTTTTTCAAAGTATTTTTCATTTGAAAAGCTCTTTATATTTTATTGTAGTTAAATGAATGTGAAAGGTGTGTTCAATTTTTCTCCCTGGTTTCCCTATTAATGTTGAAGGGTAGGAAGAAATTATACTCATTTGTATTCCTGGACATAATATAAATGAAAAATGAATATTTTATTGCTAATGGCTTTATAAAATGCTGTTGAGATATCTCAGCAAGTTTAATATATAATTCCATTGCAAAACACAAAAATGATAACAAAATGCTCAGCTGAGGGCTCTAAAAATAACGATAATGCAATGCCTAAGTACTAGTACAGGCAACTTTTAACTCCTCCATTCCTTTGCAAGTTGCATCAGTTTCTTAAGCAATGCAGTTTGGCCTCCCCAGTTTGTACAGAGCTTGGGGCTGAGAAGCTGTGTCAAAGTGAAGGTTCACTGTAGTGAAACCCGAGATATTTTTCAGACATGCAGTATTTGACCAGCTTCACTGTGTATCTTTTCAGTAGCAAACCAGTCGTACAGCTGCTAGATCACAGCAACTATATAGATTCTTTCAGTCAGTTTTGAGTGTGTGTATTTTTATATCTAAATATATATAAAATATATATTAATATATTTACTATATATACTTTCTATTTAGTGTATATATATTCTAATATATTATATATATCAGCCTCTCTATATAGGCTGAAGGGGCTGGGTGTCGACCAAAGGAAGGGAGAAAGGTAGAGAAGGTGGGAAGACTTTCAGGTTCATATGGATGGCACGACAGGAGTAGTGTTGGTGATGGGATGGGTGTGGGAGTGGGAAGTATGATGCTGTGCAAGTACCCTAAGAGGTAAGAAAGAGCAGGCAATCTTGACAGATCTTGATTTGAGCTGATGGGAAGAGAAGTAAGCATTACACTAGAGAAAGGAAGAGGAACAAGTAGAGCTATAAAGACTGTGGAGAGCCTACTGCAGTTGGGGTAGTTTCTGTTGAACCCTCTGCCCGGGTGGGAGTTGAATTTCCTGTTGTGCCCTACTCTTCTTAATCTTTCCCTTAAGAATGAAAGCTGCTATCTGAAGGTAGAAACTCAGCATACCACGTATTTACAAAATCAAGGAATATTTGTTCTGCCTTGACCAACTCCACTTTGGAACCTGCTTGCTAAACCAAAAAGCAGGCTTAGCATGCTTCAAAACTGTGTCTATGGTAATCAGGATTTCTACCTTTCAGGAGCTGAAATATTGCCTTATATTACACAAAGGGATTCAACTTGTTAAAAACATTAAAGAACATTACTATTAAAAACATTGTGAATCAAATAATGTGGCAAAACTTACTAAACGTTTACCTTTTATTTCTAACAACATCATGCAGAAGAAGTGTTGCAGCCAGGGAAAGCATATGTCAAATTGTTAAATGTCGCTTGCTTCTTTTCTTGCAGTGGGGAAAAAAAAAATCTGTCTTCCTTAATTTAGCAGCAGACACATACAGATGTTTAAAATGTTTCCTTTACGCTGTTATTGGGGAACTCAAGACAGTTTTGAGAATGAAGCCTCTGCATCTAAATAAGTTAAAATACCCTGTCAGAAGTGGTTCCATACTGAAATTGTAAAAACCCTTCTGAGAACTGATGAAGAAGTGAGAATAATTGCAGTCACAACATTTAGAAAGTGCAAAGTGGCTTGTTAAAACCTCAGTGAAACGTATAGCAGTTGAAGGCATCTGAATCTTTTTGAGAAACACAGAAAAATAAAACATGGCCTCACATTAAAACACCAGTGTGAAAATCTGGCAATGTTGTTCTTGACGCTTACAAAGTAAAATAAAGGTAGAAAACAACTTGACAATTGAGCAGCAAATTACTAATGAAAATTAGGCTGGCTTCATTATGTTCAGATTTAAAAAATAAGTTTTATTAATGTTATGAAACATTGTCCTCATTCAGATGAAAACAATATGTGTCATGGAAATTGTAGGCAGAAAACTGACCAGTGTTGCTGGAGATACCACCTATATCCCGATGTACTTAAGGGCAAAGGGATGTGCTGAACAGTAAAGCGTGTGTAGTTTTTTGGACATGAGTTTAGTTTATGAGAAAATGTGTACCTTAAAGAAAAATATTCATTAATAGCAGGTGCAAATAGATTTTTGTCTTGAAGGAATCACGTCTTTCTCTTGTAGACTAAAAAAGATGTTACACAAGCTGTAAGGAGATCATGAACATCTTTCAGAGCTTCATAGAGAATAGTTAATTGTATGAGTATGTGAGCATAGGAACTGTTTTGCTGAAATTGGCACCTAAATCCATGTCTGGCTTCAACAGTGGCCATCTGTGGATACTTCAGAGAAGCTTACAGAACAACCTGTTTTCAGGAGCATTTTTTTCCTAACCCACCAAGACAGTTACTTTCACATATCCAGAAGCATATAAATGTATATCCTGTCTATGGTTTTTATCCTCTTTAATGTAGTTGTAGGTGCATCTACTGTTTGTATTAATATCTGATCCTTTTTGGCTCCAGCTTATATCTTGGTCCCAGTATGTTATGTTATGTAATGATGCAGAACATACATGAATGTGTAAGGGAGGGGGAGACAAGGCGATTCTGTTATCAGATTTGATCCTTCTCTGTTTAATTAATTGATTACTTCTTTCCTAAGTGTTTTATTTGGAAGGGTAGAAAAATGATGGATCTGCATGCAGGGAAGATGTAGGAGTTTGAGAGAGCCCAGAGATACTTTACTGATAGAATCTTGTTTGAATGGATGCAGACATTTTCTTCCAGATTCAGGCTATGGCTGTAGTATGGAGTATCAGTGTAGTTACTCTTAGTGCTACGATGCAGACTTTGGAGAAAGAGAAAGTCTTTGTGACTGGAGTTAAAAAAAAACCAAACAAAAAACCCAAACACTGAACCAACTGTATGAGACAACCGTCATATTTGCTACAAAACTGAATGCATTTTGAGCAAAATATATTTGAACCTGAAAGATCTCCTGCAAGGAAATAAAAGCAATTGAAATAGGCAGCCTGCAGATTAAAATCCCAGGAGAGTACTTGGTTCTCTCAATTGACTGCTGAAAGAGCAGAAAAAGCTGATGTTATATGATATTATTAGGGAAGAATATACAATAATAAAATGTCAAGGCTGGATAGTATAGTCAATGAAGTATGAATGAAACAATAGAAACTGAAAACAGAGTAGAGTTTTGCTCAAGGAAATCAGTTCTCCACTGTGTTGTCAACAAAGCGTTTGCATCTGCGAAAGCAACACCCTGGTTTTCATTAGGATAAAAATATGACTGGAGTTGCATTTAATATAATGCATCATATTAGCAGTCCCAACTTACACAGTGACAATCATTGATGATTCTGCAGTACTCTTCACAAAGAGATGTTAACCCCAAAGTCATTGACCAAATTACTTTTGAAATTACATTCTGCTTGCAGATAGAAGTGAAGGGGGTTTTTAGAGATTAACTGGAGTTGAATTTGCTGTTTGGGAAGGTAAAAGTGGTTTTCTCCTACATATTAATGGACCCTTCATCTAACCTCTGTGTGCCAGGAAGTTATCTGACCAAGGAAACTTGTGTCTCTGTTTATTACAAGTCTTGTGAAGGAAAGCGGGGAATGAAGACAAACTGGAAGAATGAGCAGTGAAAAATCAAGGTGAAAATAAAGAGCAGAAAGGAAGGGATATTTGCTGTTAAATAAATCTGTTAGTTATATAGTGATATATATGTCATTTTCTATTATGAGAAATGTGACATTTATATGCTTATAAAAACAGACTGGTTTTTTTCCCTCTGTATGTACTCAATTGTAAACCAGCAACCTCCAGTTCTTGTGCCTCTATTTAGAGGCTTAGTTCAGCTTTCTACTTCATTTACAAATTTAAAGCCATGTTTATTAAGGTGTTCTCCTTGTGCCAGTTATCAGATGTTTTATATGTTAGATATATTCATATTGGCATTTTTAGAAACTGAAAAGCAGATAATAATAGTAATTTGTGCCTGGTACTTCAGTATTTTTACATTTCTGCATTTAATGTAAGGAGAAGGGAGATAGCTAGCTTAGTAAATTTAAATATTTGAGTAAATTAAATAGATATTAAATATAAATTAAACAATGCAAAAACATAATCTGAGTCTAAACTATTTCAAACACTATAGCGCTGCAACAAACCATGAACTGGTTATATACTCTTTATGTTGCTTACTGGTTATAGGCTTTATAATTAATTTAGCCTAATTAAAAGGCTAAAAGAGCATCTTTCCAGATATTTTTCAAAGTAGAAACAAATAGCAGTCAACAAAATGTCTTCATCCTGATCCCTCCTCACTGAAAAAAATTATTGTGCAAAATATTACATTAAATGTGTTTGCTTAGAGTTGCTGAGAACTCAGTCTTCTAAAATAAACAGTACTAGACATACAAATGCTGTTAAGTGACAGATCAGTGTCTTATTTAAAATAAAGTGAAATTTTCCTTTGGCATTTCACAGCTCAGGTGATAAGGTTTGCTTAGATTCTAAGAGGAATCGAGGCTAATCTGTCCACCTATATACTAAGTGCTGGTTGAGAATCAGTAGAAATTGAATCACTAAAAACTCACTTGGCTATCCACACCTCATGTACTAGCATAAAAAGAGGTAGTGAGAAGCAGTAGCAGCTGTAATTTATGGTTTGCCCCTGCAACGGGAGCTACAATAACTCAGGTCAGATGCAAGACCCGTGCAGCCTTCCAAACCATAGGAGCAGTAAGCTCTAGGCAATGGACCTGGCAAATACTGGATGTCTCAGCTGATAATTGCATGTATTAGTAATTAGTAAGAATAATTAACTATACCTACTAATAAAAGACACATGAAATAGGTTTATAAATAACCACCTGGAATGTATTCAAAGGTGTTAGAAAATAGGCCTAAACACATTTTAAGGAGGCACTTCCATTCTTAGTGAGTGAGATTGGAGATGTTGGGGAAAATTAATCAAACATGATGGGGGGTGGGAGGTGAAAGCTCATTTCATGTGTCTGCTATTTTTTTCTTCTCAAAACTAATTTATATTTTTCTGGCCTCAATTGTTTATAGTAATTTTATTTGCTGTATGTGTCAGCAAAAACTGTTCATGATGTTAAATAATATAGAGACTACAGGAATCGCAGCACTCCAAAGTAAGTAGGGGAGCATTGCACACTCTGGATGAACAACTGGAGTGCTTGGACTTGTGAGTTCGTGATTTCTATCTTTGTTTTTAAGAGCCCTTCATAGCTTTGAGCAAATCACTTCCCCTTCTTTTTCACTTTCATTGATAAAATGGGTTAATAATATTTAAGCACAGTATTTCATAGCGATGTTGTGCAGATCCATTAATAAATCCATTTGCAGGTCTTTGATTACCTTCAGTATATCAAAATGTCACTACTGAGCTTGCTGACTGCAGTTATTTAATTTCCTAGTTCTACTCAACTTCTAGATTATAAAATGATACTTACTGGCGTAACTTATGATACAACTAAAACTATCATCCTGAAAGTCAGTTCAGCAATCATCCAGTACTCCTTAGAAAAAGCTATAAAGTACACAGATTGTCTTTTCTTTTCTTCAGTTATTATAAAGATTTATTTGATCTCAAGCTCTAATATCCACTGAAGATTTTCTCTGTCAGTATTAACTTCTTAGATCAATAAATTGTGATACTGATCTCCAGAGAAGTCAATGTCTGCCAACTATCATTGCAGTGTTTACCCTTGTTGAAAAGCAGTCATAGCAAATTAAATTGGCTTCTGTCAGTGGATGATATACAGTGGATGGTCCATATTTTATGGTACAATTAACAAAGGTTAATACATAGGCCTCTCCCTAGAGAAGATCAGATTAAAGACAAGGGTTTGTAGTGAGAAAAATCCCAATTTATGAGGTGAGGTAAATCTGTTTTCATTTAAAGAACAGTTGCTGAAGACTGGAAGATACTATCGTTTTCAAAGGAACATGGTTTTAACAGTGTGCATTTATATATACTTGATCTTCTGTATTGCTGGAAAAACACTGACTGCATTCTCTAATCTGCCATTAGACAATTTACGTCAGTATGTAGGTTTATGAAACATTCTGTTTTGAGGCAGGTATACAGAAGTGCAAGAACACAAAACAAAACCAAGTCTGTAACTACTTTAAAACAGCTCCAGAAAGAGATGCTTTCTCATTCCCCTAGCGAAAATGGTGGAAGTCTGTCCACAAGCAGGATCCTGATCTTGGATCTCCAAACAGGATGCAGAAGTGGGAAAAGTTAGTTCTCTTAGACTTGTTTTCTTCCTTTACCTCATTATCAAGAAATTTCCTGATAGTTAATCACATTTTTAACATTGCTTTCCAAGGATAAATTATTATCACGGCCTAGTAGTGAGTCCATGGTACCCGTTCAGTTGCACAATAAGGATGATGTATATTTAATCTGATCAGCTCTAGAAATTAGAAGAAACCTTGAGCATTGACCATTGTAATCGTGGAACAGTTATCAGCAAAATTCTAATAATGTCCGTTGTCTGTACTTTAACAGCCCACTCCAAATTTAAAAAATGGCCTAAGAGCACTAAAAGAAAAGCTCACAGGGTTGTTTTCGACATGGGCAAGATGGTATTTTCTAAACTGTTATTCTGAGAAATACTTGAATTACTTGGTATTCAGACATTTTAAAAAATAGAGTTTAGGTAATTAAAGCTTTACAAATTCTCTGCCCTCTAGAACACTCAGAGGTTTCCAGCAACACAGGGAAAAGGCTCAGTCTACAAAACCCAGCTGTGGTATCACTGTGCATCAAAAATACATATTAAAACATTGCAGTTGCACAGCTAAGTACTGCAAAATTAGGACATGTCCTGATTTACCTAATTTTGCCTAATATGTATAATTATGATACAAATGATGTTTAACATCTACTACGACTTATAAGATATGATTATAGCCTAACGGTGTAGCATCTTCTGTTTAATTTATAATAAAATCTATCAACTTCAAGTGAGACTTGCAGCTATTATGAGAACAGAATTGGTTTAAGCAACATCAAATAAAAAGTCCTCATTGGGTGAATTCCTTACAGTGGTGGGTTTTTTGTATGTATGGGATGCTTTAAACTGCAAAGTGTGATTATGACAAATACCCTGTGGACGGTAAATTTAGGTGGGACGTGTGATGTTGTTTGAAATTGTTAATATGTCCCTTCAGGAGGGCAAGCTGACAACATCTCTCAAAACAGTGATTAGTTTGGAAGGGTTTTTTTTAATAGCTCAAAAAACAACCCTTTTGGTACTGTCTCACTCAATTCTCCGCTATAATAAACAGTGTTAGCGCCTGTCGTGGTTTAACCCCAGCCAGCAACTAAGCACCACGCAGCCGCTCACTCACTCCCCCCCCATCCAGTGGGATGGGGGAGAAAATCAGGAAAAGAAGTAAAACTCCTGGGTTGAGATAAGAACGATTTAATAGAACAGAAAAGAAGAGACTAATAATGATAATGATAACACTAATAAAATGACAACAGTAGTAATAAAAGGATTGAAATGTACAAATGATGCACAGGGCAATCGCTCACCACCCGCCGACCGACACCCAGCCAGTCCCCAAGCGGCGAAAAAAACCCTGCCCCCCCCCACTTCCCAGTTCCTAAACTAGATGGGACGTCACATGGTATGGAATACACTGTTGGCCAGTTTGGGTCAGGTGCCCTGGCTGGGCATGAGAAGCTGAAAAATCCTTGACTGTAGTCTAAACACTACTGAGCAACAACTGAAAACATCAGTGTTATCAACATTCTTCACATACTGAACTCAAAACATAGCACTGTACCAGCTACTAGGAAGACAGTTAACTACATCCCAGATGAAACCAGGACAGCGCCACTGGATTGAATTAATTTACACTGGCAGAGAAGTTGCTCTGCATTCCTTAGAGAGGAAAGTTACTGAAGTTGTTGGAGGGGCCACTGAGGGTATGTATATATGGACAGCTGTAGACAGACACAGGCTCTTCTGCCAATGCTCCTGTCTGGCCAGTCTCAAACCATTTGCAGTCCAGAAGCCATATGATCACAGTGCCCCTACTAATACACCCCACCTCTCAGCAGCCTTTCTAGTTCAGGCACAGTGCCACATCAGCATGGCATCCAGACCTGGGCTGGCTCATGTCCAGTTATCACGGAAGAGCAGATGTTTTTCTGAGGCCATCGTGTGGATGTGCCCTGAGATGTTTTGTCAAAGCAACTTAGCCACCCTCAGGGCTGCTCGACCTTTCTTAGATTCCAGCTATCACTGAAGAACTTGCAGCTCATGTAGCGTACATGTACCAATCTGCTTTGCAAGATCTGCATACTGAGGCTATTTCAATGCTTAAAAGATTGGACTGCCTTCCTGCGCACTTCTAATTGCAAATTAGGGCACTTGATTTGGTTTGGAAAGCAGCTACTTGATATTTTTTTTCTTAGTTTTTTTCTATTCTGTGTAAATTAAAAGACAAATTGTCCTCAGCTGAAGTGTTGGCTTTTGAGGCAGAATGTTGTCACAGAGGAGGTCTCCTGGTTTGTCCGCACTTTGAGTTTAATCTAAAAGAGCTATGTTTCACCTCCTTTTAGTAAATTTTATCAGTCAGCTTCCTTGCTGATCAAATGCAGGAGTCCATGTTAAAATGTGTAATGTTTCTGCATACCAAAGTAATGGATTCAACAAAGATATTGGCTTTCTGACATGTTAGAATCTCCCTTATTCCTCAACAACTTCTCTGTGTTCCATCGGCTATAAACTACCTGTCTCGCTTGCTCTCTTAGGTAATAATTACCATGGCCCTCTCCTTTCTCCTTTATTTGAATCCCTTTTATTTAGCAACTGTTGCCTTTGCTTTCAGGTGTGGTGTAACTGTTACATATCTAATTAAACTCAGTGATCTTCTCTGTAGGTGTTAACTTTGAAGTCTGTGCCTGCTATTTCAGATCTGACATAGGGATTTCATACCCAAAATTTCATCTCAGTTTTCATCCTGTACCAATTGGTTAAATAAAATATGGTATCTCTGCATAAAAATCTTCTGATGAATGAACTGTTAGAACTTCATGGGTGGAGCGGTATTCTTCACTTGCAGAATTTGGACTTATCGAAGGGGTCATAATAGATTCATAGTGATGTGAAACCAGATATCTGATTAGTTACTTGCATAAGTTGAATTCATTGAATCATTCTGCATTGCAGTGCCACAGTGTGAAAAGGAAATGAACTTCTAGCCCATGCAAACTTTTTTTTTATATTCTCCATTACATCTTTTCTATTTTATTGGTGGTGGTGGTAGTGGATTTTTTCATTTTAGCACTTAAGGACTTATTTCCCAAGAAGTATCATAAATTCTAGCTTTCTCCAGAACAATCTTGGTATTGTTTGTGTGTTCTTTTAAATCCAGATTTTGTTATTCTATTATTATTACTGTTCCAAATTATTAAGTTTCCACACTTCTTTTCATATCTGTCACATCTGTAAAAATAATGACCGTGCTAACCAACAGGTTACTGAAATATTACCTAAAAAAGGAGTGGGTTTTTAGATCAATCTTTCAAGCATTTTGACTGGATAGGTCCATTGAAGTATACTGACTTATTTTCATTGTTAACTTTGGTATTCACTCGTTTTTTTCGTATATTAGTGCTCATTTGTAAGATATATTGACTCATATGAAAGTGATCTTTTTTTAAACTTGGATCCAAATACTTTCCTGCAGTATATTGCTTTCCTGTTAATTTTGCCTTCTAACTTTACTATTGGGCCATCCAAAAATATTAAAAATAATAATAAAAAAATGTATATCATAGCTTGTTCTATATGAACAAAATTTTGTGTTCTCAGTTATCCTCTTGTATTACTCTTTTGTAGACACAGTATGTTTGCATACTTGTGCATATGCTTCAGTCTTTGAATGGGGAGTTCACTTAAAATAAAGAAAATGCAAAGTACTTCCTCGTTAGTTAAATACTTTTACTAATTAAAGGTAAATACCGTACAGATTGCAGTTGCTTTGTCAATCTAATTCTGTTGGATTTTCAGTGTTGGTTTTGAGCTCTTTGGGTTTTTTCCCCAAATGTAAAAAGATGTCTGTAGAACTTAATTGGAAATGCAACCTCCTGTGTGCTTTTCTTTCAGAGTACGGACATGAGTCCAGCTAGTAGCACCACCTCACTCCCTGTTAGCCCTCTTCCTGAGGAGCCGTTATTTTTCAAGGTATGGTGAATTAATTTCATAATAAATATTGTATATGAATTTTGGCTTATCGTGTTATCTGGTGTACTATGAAGTGCTATTATTACTACTTCCTTTTCTTTAAATTACTGTGATATCAGCAGATGTTCTTATATAACCATGCAGTTTTCAAGAAATGCCTAGAATAAAACATTATTGGTTTTGAGAGGATTATTTTTCTAGCAGACTAGAGCTATAAACTGTTATTTATAAGGCTGTGTTTTTATCCATCTCATCTGCTGGTGATACATTTTGATATGTGCATTCCTGTATATGCGTGTATGTCATTTTCATCAACAGATTTCTCTTTATATTGCAAGTATGTGCTTTAATGAAACAGCGATTACTTACTGCAAAAATACAGGAGTTGTTAAAGGTATGTCAAAGAACAGTTTTGGCGTAAATCCAGTGTAAGCCACAGGCCTGTCATTTTAGTTAATTTTAATAATAAATGATGGGACAGTATCTGCAACTTTGTAAGGTTCAAGCTGCAAGGAACAAGTGGCCCTATGTCACTTTTTCACCTGACTTCATGGTATCCAGCCCTGGGACACAGAATGGCTTTAGGCAGAGCCCGCCTCTTGGAAGAGGTCTCCTGAGGCCACCCAGGTATATATTCAGAGCGGTGCTGCAGCTGCAAGCAAAGCAGTCACCTTGCCAGTTGTTTGCTGAGACAAGGAAGAGGGAACTTGGGTTTTCAGCACCATTGTCTTAAACATGTGTCATAATAGGACAAAGTTACACTCAGAGGAACATCCATTTTAAAATTTCCCCTTTCCCCAGTAAGTTTCCACCTACTGTATGAAAACAATTAGTAGCTTGGGTTGTGTTTTCAGTCACTTTTTGATGACACTGAATTAAAACCGAGGAAGTAGAATTAATGAAGTTTGATGATGTAAAGTTTGTGTCTCTTCTGCACAAGCCTCCAGTGCAGGAAATACCAGCCTCCTTCAGACCTGGCCAACCTCATAAAAAAACTTGGGCTTTTTTTTTCTTTTTCCCATATTTTGTATGTCTATGCAAGAGTTGTACTCTGCAGTTCATAACCTGCTAGCTAGCCAGCTGATTCCTGTTACTAGAATGGTTAAGGATTGTTCTTGCTTGGTGGTTTCATCAGTGGAGGTACAGATGGGATATCTGTGGTCAGCTATTCACTGATTCTCATTCCTCTTTTGGGGTTTAATGTTTCCAAGACCCCTAGCTCTCAATCAGATTTGGCTGAAATTGAGAAATGTTGTGCCAAGATACTAGAGCACACATATCTTTTTCTTGGGAAACTACATTAAATGCATATTAAAGTCTACTCAACATTATAAGGCAGATTTGGTAGTTATTGTTTCTCCCTATGCCTGGGGAACCACTAAGGTATGTCACATACGAAGAAATGGGCTGCTCAGCTCAGATAAATGTGTAAGAGGTAAGAAAATCTAACTTGCAATAGTTACAATAAACTCTCATGCTTAAATTCACAGCTGAGGTAAGCAAACACTGCTCTCTTTGCATCAGGAGCACTCTGACAAATACACCGTAGTGCCTTTATTTATTTTTAAAGGAAATGGTACTTGTATAGCTCAAAATGGGTTGTAAATGACTTCTTTGAAGTACAATAGTTGCTCTAATAAAAAAAGAAGGTATTTCTTCATATTAAAAGTCTCCTTCCTTTATATTTTATAGTAGAAAATGGTACAAGAAACTGAAAAAAAAAGGGCAGGAAGTGTTATTTAATCTTTCATTTTCAGTCAATTTTCAAAATAGGAAACATTTTCCTTTGGAATTCAAGTAAAATGGAGGCCAGACCAGGAAAAAGTCCAATACATCTCACAGCCAATGCCCTTAAATAGAAATAAAAGTAATATAAAATGTAACAGTTTCTGTTGTTTTCCCTGACTCACTCCAAGAGAGAGCAATATTGTTCCAGTAGTAATGTGAATGACTGGTTTTACAAGCCATAACTCTTTCCAAATACTGTCAGTCTATAATATTGGCTTTTGATGATGGGATGATGCATTTCCCTTAGCAACATGATAATAACCTTTCCCACCTCCTTGCTGTAGAATTGGAGATTGAAAAAGAAATTCCATTCTGTGGTTCTGAAAACACAGGTGTAACGAAGCAGCACAGTATAAATGCTGCGTCTCTTTGGGATAGTTGAAGATCTTTGAGCTAATGAGCTTTTATATTGGACTGTGAAATGAAACCAAGCCCCTGTTCTCAATTGTACCTGGTTTTATACCAAGAAAGAAAACTGTCCTTTCTTGGGTTTTATCAATTCATCTTCAAAAGGAAGTCTGCATTTCTGCATAAAGAAAGACTGCAAATCCTGTCATCATGCTCTTATTACGTCCAACCTTACCAAAGCAGATGCCTGTCATTTTTAATCCCACAGGATATGTGCTCTATGAATATGAAGGAGAACCTGAGCTTGTTCAAAAACATTTTAAGATTTTGAATTTAATCTAAGGAAAGCCGGAAGCAAGTTTCCCATGGGAGTCCTTGCGTGTTGCATCTTAGCTCTGGTAACACTGACCTCGGCTACCATTTTCACAATATATTGCACAGACTGTGAAATGCAGCACTGCCAGAAAGATCCAAATCATGTGAGACCATACTCAGGAATATTTGGATCAAAGTCTTTTCCGGTACCGCAAGCGATACTCCACCTGGGTCCATTTTATACCATAATTTTATTTGAATCATTATGTTTTATTTATGGTGAGACAGGACCTTTAAAGGAGTGTCAGTGATACCTAAGAAAGGGAATAGAAAACAATTGAGTAAGAAATAAGGGTAACCAACTCCAGTGCTATTTATCCTAAAAGCAACCTTGAGAAAATTAAAACATAAACGTATCATTAATGCCATTCAGGAACCTTCATTCCATAACTGTTGTAAATAGTGACATAGCACTGGAATTTGGTTTTGCTTGAGGAATCAGCAACTTTGCATAGTAGCCAGAAGTACAACCAATTTTTCATGTGGCTTTGGGTTTCCTTCTCTCTGTGGAGTTAGCAACACACGTGTTCTGAGCAGTCTTCCCTAGCCGTGCCCTTCAAAAGCTTAGAAAAAAATCCTGTTCAGACATGTATGCAGACAGTGCTCTTTTGAAAACCTTTTCTAAACCATTTTTTGATAAAACTCATAGACATTTCTTTTTAGTGAGGGTTATTTTTATGTCAAATTCCAACTTTGAATTTTCTGCTGTTTTCCGTGGTTAAAGCTATTTAAAAAAACAAGATCTTTTCCTGTATTATGGGAGAAGTTAATTTCTTCTCTCACAAAAGAACACCTTCTTTGTTGGTGATTTTGCACTTAAACTTTTCTGTAGGGAGGATCTTCCTTTGAACAGAAGTTTATCCTTCTGTCCCTGTATAAAATTCCTTGAAGAATTAGAACCTCATCTTAGGGAAAAAAGTTATGTCACAGTTGAAAAATTTCAGAATTAAGAATTTGAAATACAGCAGAGCAGAATGGTATTTGTCATGCAACCTTAACTCAAGTGTTATTCTGCGTTATAATAGCAAAACTATAGCTGGCTTAAATGTGAGTGACTTTTAATTATGAATACTTATATCTATGCTCATAAGCTGTAATTAAAAATAATCTTGCCTTTCATTTAGAAGATCAGTGAAGGAGTGGGTATTTCTAAAAGGTCAACTTACCAAGCAATGTCTCAGCCATTTTTTAGAACCTGTTCCCTTCTCCTACTTACTATACTGTGCTTTATTATAATAGTATTTTATTATTTTTTAAGTTATTCTAAAATATAGTGACAGGCATTTTTAAGAAGGGATCTGTGACAATGATTTGGTACGTAAGATAGCTAATATTACCTAATTATACATTATCTATTATAATGAGCACCAGTCTCACTGATTATTAGCCACAACCAAGTTGTAAATAGTAACCATAATAGTAATTTAGTATAGCAATGTTTAATTGCTTTTTAATTCCATGATTAATCTCAACCATGCTTTACTAATTGGCATTAAACATATGAAAAAAATCCTTACATTCTTTCTTTTCTGCTTTGAGCGAGCTGAGAATTTCCTTCAGCATTTTTTATCTTACTGTGTTCTGACTTCTGTAATTAATAGTTTCAGTGCTAATTCCCTGAGTAAGAAATGGAAGTGCCAGCACAAGTAGCAGAAGCTAACAGTCCTTAGCAGTATTACCACTGCTAAGACCACCAAGGTCTAATAAGGTATAGATCTATACTAAATTAGGTCTATACTAATAGTTCCGCCATTCATCCTGCAGCTCTGCAGGCTCTGTAAATGCAGATCTTTGCAGTCACTAATGGGCATGACTCTCTGTCAGCTCATGACATTTGTGCATACATCTTTAACATGAGATAAATTTTCCATCTGGTCAATAATCAGATTAATATTTTTACTGCAGATGTTTGGAATAATCAATATGACAGTGACAATAGTGTGACTTTATATATGTAGCTGAAGAATGAGATCTCGTCCTAACTTAGACAGGAACAATGACAACAAATTGGGCCTGTATTTCAAAAAGCTTCTTATGCTAATTGACACACAGCCAGCCTATTTACCCTCTCTTCCTTAAATGCATTATTTCCAATATTTTAAGTATTTGCTGGCACTTCTTTGAATAAGACTATTTTAATGTATTGTTTCTTTTTGTTTTCAAGACAGAGTCTGAAATAATCGCATAGACATTATGACCCGTGGGCGGATAGAGGTTAGGGTTCAGTGATCCTCTTTCATGGGCTGCAGGCCTCATTAGCTCTTGTCCCTCTCATTCCACCCTCCACCTGAATTTCTGCTTGCACTGAGCAGCATGTAAGCTCTGAAGCCTCTGTGTTTTTTGGTTTTTATTTGTTACAGAAATATTTTTGGTATTTCTACTAAAGTAAATAGGGTTATAAAAGTATAACTCACTCAACCCCACCTCTCCTAATCTGCTGCCCCAATCTCCATCTTATTTGAAACCAGTCTCTCATAATTCTTCAGTGGTTTAATCAATTCCTCCCACTCTTCACTTTTATTTCCTGTATCAGTATTCACTTTCTCTATCACTCCTTATGTCTTACTGGTGTAGCACAGACTTTCAAAAGTCACATCATCACAGCAGCTTTCTGCCTTTGATGAAAGCCTTCCATTTTGTAATTTCTGAGAAAAGACTTATACATCTGATCTGTTTCATAGTCTTTATCATCATAGTATATGAGATCTACAAAAGCACTGAATTTATTCTGAAGGTAGAAGTGAGAAATAGGTATTATGGGTCCTGTTGCAAGAAGCATCTGTGCATCTATTCACTCGCTTTTCCTTTTTCTCAGTAGCTCTGTGCACACTTTTCCTAAGGAACAGGGCTCTGCCAGCAATTCTGTCTGAGTAGAACCACGTCACCTGTTCCATGAGTAATATTTGCATCAACTCATTCAGCAGGGTGTGGATGTGGCTGTGAAATTCTCCTTCTAAGCTTTCACTGATATAAAATGGAATGACAAAGAATAACATAATCAGGGTAGAACTTAATGTAAGAAAAAATTAAATATGTGTATATATATATATATACACTTGCCCAGTTTTCCCTGACCTAATAATTTCTTTCAGGTCTTAGTTTATACTGGCCTGTAAAATGAGTCTGGGAAACGAGTTGTCTCTCTCCCAACATGCTCTCTGTGTCTGCTATTGATTCTGACTTCTTGCTCTTGTTGAAAATACACAATGTTTATGGCCAAATTTGAACATCTTTGTATACCTTGTGTGTGTCCATTGAAAAAGCTGTCCTATGGAACCAGAAATGTCTGCCTCTTCCTGCAGGTTTTGAAAGGAGGAGATACAGAAGACAATGGAGCTACTGTATAATCTAAAAATACTGCTATACAATTTTAGGAATAAAGTATGTGAGTGAATCATTCAGGTGATGTTACTGCTTAGCTACTTTGGGTTATTAGACTTCCCTACATGAAAGTATTTGATTTAGCTCTCTTAGGGTAAATTGGGTGAGCAAAAAGAAACAAATAGACTAAATAAGCAATCTCCCAAGGCAGAGTAAAGACTAGGACAAAAGACTGCTTCCAGGGCTGGGGGTCCGTCCTTGTTTGGTTAGTGGTACTAATTAACCAATCTAAGTGTAATGAAGTGTTAAAAAACAGACTGTAGATGAGAGTGAACATCAAGAACCCCTTAATGGAGATTCTTTTCTGAATGACTGATTTATAGCTAAGGAAGAATTTATCACCCAGACAAAAGTGGTCTTGAGTGCCTGTGGGTAATGTATTTCTGCCAGGCCTCATGTATGGAGAAGACAGACAAATGTTTACACATTCTGAACACAAGATGGTATTTCCTGAGATTACCATTTCCTTCAGGGCTTGCAGCTCAAAGTTTGGTCTGAGAACAAAATACTAATAGCTGAAGGCCCTAACACCTGAAATGCAGGATCATTCAAGAAAACTTGTGTGAGCTCAGAAGTACAGTTGTCCTGGTACAAGGAAATTTTTACAAGATATAGCCCCCCCCCCCCCCGCCTTTTTTTAATTTTAATTTTGATTGCAGGGAGCATAAGTACAAAATCTGTAATTTCTCAGTGTCACTGATATAATTACTGAAAGAATCAGGAATGAAACTGGGAACTATGCCTGTATTGCCTGATTTCTTTCTGCCTCTATGCCTGCCTTTCCCAAATTTTGTGAGCATGCATTTTCTTTTCTTTTAGTATGTTTTCCTTAATTTTTTGAAACTTTCTTCATAGAGTGAGGGTTAGTTCAGTATTTCAAAATTGCAAGCCATTGGCTTAGGCAAAATTGGTGCTTTTAATGCTATAAATTCAGTTATTTTCTCAGTAGCCACATACAGAGAAAGAATTAATGTCTGTTTTACTAAAATCTCCAAAAACAACAAGAAACACAGATGATGCTTCAACCAAAGGCATGCAGAAGGATCATCATTACTTTTTTTCAGTTAACAGGGTTTCCAGCATAACTTAAAAATTAATATAATCAATACTACAAGGGTAAATATTAGATTCATTCAGGTTCCTTCCCTCAGGCAGACACATGATCATGCAATGAATTCTGATATGTACCTATAAGGTAAGTTTTTCCTGCTGAGTACTCTATATCTAAGACTAAAAAGTCATAAAATCTGTAGCATTACAGGTTGCTGAAAACATGTTATCACTGACTACGAAAAAAGATTTTCTTGAAGCTTCATGGGAAGATCCTGATATCCCCAGTAAGAGCACTTAAAGTTCTTCATCCTAATCATCTCAACACAGATATTAAATCCTCCTAATTTCCCTTGGCTATGGACCGATAGGCATAAGTAAATCCGTGGGAGTACATTGGCATTTGAAAATATGATGAACGTTCTTTTAGTTAGCAGAATTATTCCAAGGGTTTTGGAGTGAAATTTTGTTTAAATCAATGGCACAGTGCCCACTGACTACAGTGGCATGTGCCTTCAGGTCATGGATGGCATGGATTATGTCAGAGACATTGATTACTTTAGAAGTGAAAATACAAATCTGTACTGACTGGTTTAACCCCATCAATTATTTTAGAGGTGAAAATGTAAATCCATATTGACTGTTCCAACCCAAGAGTATTTTTTGTGGTTTTATTGTTGTAAATGAGATAAAATTGGAGTGTTTTCATAAATTTCATTCAATATAATAAAAATGTAGAACTGTTAGCAATGCAAGAATTTATTTAATAATAATGATTTTGTTTCCAGTATGTGTTAGAATAACAGATGTTTTCTTCCTGGAATAAATTAAACAAACTGGGAACTTGAAAATGGATTTCCCACATCTCAGACGAGTATTCTCACAGTAGCAGGTGGTCTTTCTCTCTCTTTCTGGCCAGCAATTGTATTTTTCATCCAGAAAACCTCTGACAGACACTTGCATGGAAACTAAACATGTTTTTGAAAAAAAGTTTTGGCTTCATCAAGTAAAAGTTTTCAACTGGAAAACATCCATTAAAAAGTTCCTTGACTGTTCTATTAAAATATGTATAAACTTACCCAGTGTCTAAATAAATAATGTTAATGACCCAGCCACATGTTTTCAAACATAATCCTTTACCATAGGAAATACAGGGTTGGTGTTTTGAAATTCTTATCAAGTTGGATGTCTCAAAAGTACGACATTAAAAATAACTAACTAATTTTGATAATGCTCTCCTCAATTTTAAGGAGACAGATATTTTGGTGAGCAATTTAGACAGCTATTAAGGAGAATGGGATATATTCTGTTAATTTTAATCAGCTGAAATTAAAGGCAAGATTTAATTGCTGAAACACAGACACCTTGTGCCACTTAAGAAACCCAGCTATATCCTGCTTTTCCTCCACCTGTCTCTCTAGTAGAGCAAAGTAGTGAGAGGTGATGGATGCTGCAGTTTGATTTTTTTTGTTGTATTCCTCGTTGTGGGTTGTTTGTTTTTTTTTCCTTTGAGTTTGGCCCTTGGTCATAGTGTGTCTCTTGCTAAGTTATAATCTCCCTTGCAAGTGATGTGTTTATACTGGACTGTTTAATTTTGCTGAGGAAATTGACTTGTCTGGGAGACTTTGGTTGTGTGATAGAACTGGACTAGGTGACTTATAATGTTTGGTTGGGACTTTCCAGATGCTGTTCCTCTTCCCACCAATGTTTGTATGGTTGCACAACATTAAAGCTAGTTCTCTGGGGAAAAAAAAAAAATTTCCCTGTATTTAAATATTAGGAGTATAACATTCTTATTGTGTTATTGGGGTAAGTTTCTTGTTTCTGAAAGGTGTGATGTACTCTGATTTTAAGCCACAGCACGTGCATTCCATTTACTCTCTGCCCTTTTCCTTGCTCCTGGAACAGTTCAATACACTGATGATTGGTGATGAAATATATTTGTGTATTTAAGGTGACCTTTTCATCCTCATAATTTGTTCAAGAATCATCAAGTTTTCTTTTGCTTTTTTACACAAATTTTTTAAAAAAACAGGAAAAATAAGAGATCTTTGTTTGTTGAATGGTTCCTAAGGGTGGCTGAATGATCTGGCTCTTAATAGTAGTTCAGGGAAGTTTTATGTCTCATCACATGTGTAGAATAAGAAATCAGTTTATTCAGGCTTCTTCATTTATCGGAGACTACCAAGAGTCATGAAAGGTATTGGGGATAGAGACAATGGAAAGTGTCAGTTTTATTTCTTTTTAAAATGTTGAAAACCTAGACTCTAGGCTGTGGATATGTTGCGTTGTTGTCATGGGGAACATGTGTAGGAAAATGCCATTCGTACTTCCAAGTAGCTTACAGATAACTGTGACAATTTAAAAAAAAACTGTAGTTTTTAAATAACATACATTTCTAAACACTTTTTTATTAAACAGATGTGGATATGATTCACTTACAAATTGCTGTTTAAAAAAAGGGCAAAAGGAAAAAAAGAGCACTGCTTTGGTGGTTGAAGGAATTGATAATGTGAGAGTGGAAAAAAAACTGTAAACAGGTTTAGTAACTTGATTCTCATCAGGTGAATAATGAACAAAATATTCAGTGGATAGTTGGGCAGAAATTCAGAGGGAACACATGAACCAAAGAAGAAACTTCTTTTTTTCTCTTAGATTTGCTATCTTCAAGCAAGGATGAATGCTATAGTTGAGAAGGTATAACAGTTTTAATTTGGATAATGTTTTCGAAGTGTGTTAAACTTACACAGCTATGAGGGGAAGAGCTGTACACTTGCTATGGGTAGCCTTGTGATAGAGTTTAGCATTTTAAACAGGAGCTCTGAAAGCTTAAATTAAGGCTAATGAGGGCACAGTGGAAAAAAGTTCTCTTTAGGTACATGACAGATCATGGACAAGTCTGATTCCCAGATCTGTATTTGTAAAACTTGATGTTTGTCTTCGTAAAAGGCAGCTTTCCTTTGTGATAAAACAATCATTTCAATTCACAGGATCTGGCTTTGTAGTTAGCTCCGAACAGTTTTTGATCTTGGTATGAGCATAGAACAATGAATGCTTATGTCCAAGTAATTGTAGGCTTTGATAAGATTAAGATTAGCAAGGGCATCGTGGATCAGGATATAAGAACAATGAATGGATAGGTATCCTTAAGTACAGAACTGTGTATTTCAAAAAGGGATAGGTGAAATCCTTTTCCATTGATGCTGAGTTCAGCTCAGTTCCCAGACAACAGATTATAAAGTTCATCATGGTCAGCAGCATGGTTGCTCTTTGTTAGGAATTGGGAAAGACAGGGACCTCCTCTCCCTCCAAGCCAATTTTTTACTCTTGTAGTATTTACTCTCAGCAGTATTGTATAGTCCCAATCATAACTTGATTAAAGTCACCTTAGAACAGGCTTTTCATCCCCCAATGGTTATGTTCCTCTGGTGTCTGATTATCTCCATTGCTTGAAATCAACGTTGCCATTTGCTGTAATTGTTACATTTGTGGATGTTGTCAGTAACCAAGAAATGAATGAACAAGCATGATTGATTTTTTTTCTTCCACGTGGCAGGATCCTTCCAAAACAGAGTGGAAGGGGGAAACACGTAATGCTCCACATGACTGTACAAAGCAAATCTTTGTTTCTGGTGCTTCTAACAAGATGCCTAAATAGCCAGTTTATTTCAATAAATCAGTAAAGTTCAGGAAAAAAAAATTGGGTTATCTGAAACTGAACAAAGGGTAGATTGGATCTGAGGAATTAAGAGTTGTTTTCAAGGCTAATTAAATATCAAGTTTTTAAAAGCAACATCAAACAAATACTATTGCTGAAGTTTTTTGTTTACCTTTCACTAAAATACCTAGAGCCTCACCTCTTTCACAGGCTGCTATGTCTGCATAAAATTTAAAATGCCTAGGAAACATGCAGTAACTGAAAATCTGCAGGGTATAATTATGTCTCTTATAAAAATAGATGCAATAAAAACATGAAAAAAGACAAATAGGAAAAAAACTGGTGACAGTGAATGTTTAAAATAAAGTAGTTAATCTGGCATGCCAGCGTTACAGCATGCCAGGAGTTTCACACACACACGTGATGAATTTTTTAGTACTATGAGAGAAAAATTTTAAAGATTAAATATTGTTTTCATGCTGGTATTGCAGCTGTGAAGTAGGATGAAGTTAGGATACTGTTTGAGAGGGGAACTAGGAATATAATGTTGACTTATTGTTTCTGAGTGGTTGTTTGAATTGCTATAGGTCAGTTTTCTTTGATCAAATTTTCAGTCTCTTTAAATATAAAATAAATGTTCCTGTATTTGCAAGCTCAATAGGCCAGCATCTTTCTGCAAGCAGTTCTGTATGTGCATTTGCTTCTCTGTCCATAATGTGCTCTGCTCACTAAGCAGCACTAAGAGGGATTTTGTGGAAAGGAAAGGAGTCTGTCAAACCTGACCACTTGAATGCTCATGAGAAACCGTTTTCCTGTCCCACAGAAACGTCAAACATTTCAGGACTTTCTCATGCCCTGCACAGGCACAAAACAAGCAGGTTGTATGCTGTGTCATTTGGTCACCCCTAGTTATAAGAAGCAAACCCTTTAGCTGTGATAGTAAGGTATTTGTCTTAATTAGAATTGACCAGAATGGTACTTGTGGCTTCTTGCTATCTTTGTTATTTTGCTTTATGCTCTGCTATATTCTTGAGGATACTCCTTCAATTGCAAGTTTGTATATTTGATGTTTATTGCCATGATTATAAACATTTTGAATGAATAATATATACAGGCCTTTAAGTTATTAATCATTCGAGCCTTTTGCTTCAGTCTCCTCTTCTGAATATCTTTATCCCCTCTCCCTCTATAACCACAGAATGGTTGATTCCAGTGCTCTTCATCTCATTTCCATAATTATTTTCAGTGATGCATGAGGATGAATGCAAATTTGTTAGCAAAATGATAATTCCTTATCATGACAAGAAAAAAAAATTGTAGAATTATCTGTCCATAAATTAAAACAACATTCTTGTTCAGTTTAATCCATTTTATAAAGCAGTATGTACCTACCTCTTAGACAGAAAGAGGTCCTTAGAGTAAATGAAATTAACTGGGAAAAAATTAACATGTTATGAAGCTGTCATTTTTTAATATATCAGTACTGCAATCATATAAATGCTATTCACCTATCATCTAGATGTCTTCAGCATGAAAATTTGAGGAGGCTGATCATCATAAATATTAACTAATTCTGAGGTGCCAAGGCTGTTGCAATCACTAATACTCATAACACTCCTATAGGATGAAGAGGCGTTGTTGTCTTCCTTTCACAGAAAGAGGCTTGAGGTATTTCTACTGTACTGGTGATACTGCTCACTGTCCTGGTCTCAGTCTGGGGAACTGATTCTGCTTTTCCTGGTTTCAATTTCCAGCTGTTAGTTATTCCTCACTGACCTATGTCTTACTCAAATGGCTAATCCTCCCACTCAAAACAAGAATTCTGCAACTCCTTTGCTACCCAAACTGGGGAACCAAACCTACTCTTCAAACAGATCTCCCCATTCACAATCATGTGTAGGAAATTATAATTTCTCCTTAAATAAAGAAGTGGTATCTGAGGAATATTTATTATATTTTAAGATAACTTTCAATTCAATATAATGTTAAACACAGAAGTAATTAGTACTATGTGACCTGCCAGTTTCTCTTACAATACTAAAAATTCTTTGCTTATAGGAATGGAAAGATAGCTTGAAAAAATAATTCTTCAAGTTTGCATCATATTATTTCATGGGAAGTGTAGAGTGTTAAATATTTCTTTGTACAGTTCTTATTATTTTCTATCTGCAGAGTTCTTCCCATGTCATATGGAAATTAGTTTCATTTTTTTTGTTGTATGTTGTTTCCCCTCTGGGAGTGTGTACACCAAGGGCTTTAAGCATGGAAATATAAGTGGCAGTCATTTGCTAAAAAAAATTAGTCACTCTTTTGCCACAAGGAGATGAGGTATAAGTGTCCATTTGTATTCAATCTCTTCTTTAATATTTTCATAAACTTTTGTGGAAATCAATTGCTCACCTGTTTGTAGGACTGTCTTGCACACCTCCATGAATCATTCAAAGCAACAGTGCAGGCAAGATTCATGATGCAGTTAGCTTAAAAGAGTACTCCCAGAAGGGTCCAAAAAGGCAAAACTAACTGAATCTAAGCAAATGAATATCTCACCAGGGGACAGATTAAGTTAAATTGGCTTATGATTATGATTTAAAGTGCATCAAATGTTCTTTTGTGGTATATCTAAGAGGTTAGTATTTGTCTGTCCAATTGCAGCAGCTTCATCCCTTCAGGCTGTATTGGCAGGGTGAAAAATATAACTAAACATGATGTTGTGAACTGAAGTGCAGCTATCACTTTGTTAGGTACTTGTATACCTCTGACTGTAGGTAATTTGCCAGGAGAAAGGTAAGAAGATATGACTGAAAACAAAGGTGGCATTTAATGTCAGTGCATGCCTAACAGCAGAGAAACAAGTAGTCAAGAAACAATGATTTGACTTAAGTCAAACAAAAGATCAGAAGCAAACAAAGCTCCTGCTCTATGTGTTTGGAGAACTTGGTATGGTGATTCTGTAGGCTCTTGCAGGCCACAGGTTTGGGGCTTGTTATTTCACACAGGAAGAGCCACAGGAAGTCTGAGCCCTGCAGTTCCAGTCTTTCTGGGCAGTCACTTGTGCCAAAGGTGTCCAATTCAAGATGGGTGGATGGATGGGTGAATGGATGGACGGACTGATGGATAATGTCAGATGGACTGTGTCACTTCTCTCCTGTGTAATGAAGGTATGACACCTCCCCAGGTCCCTTCCAAAGCATAATATGTGCACTATGGGGTACCACCGACCTATAGTTTGGACCAGTGAAGTATTAATTAAAATTACCATCCTAATCAATGTGACTAATGTTCTACTTTGTACCTGCATTAAATTAGTCTGAAGGCAGATTAATGTAGAAGAGATACTTATAACCTGACTTTTCTACATTACAAAACTTAGAGTGCTGCCAGGGAAATTCATCAGAGTTCAGCTGAAAAGATACCCCTGCAGAGAGATGATATACATAAGCTGTGCTGCACTACTTTTCAGCCATACCAGCCTGTTATCAGCAAGGTTTGTTGGTTTTTTTTTTTAGTTGAGATGTAGTTTTCATAAGATGAACATAGGCTTAAGAATGGTTAAAGAAGGTTACCTATGAGTCCTTTGGGTTAAGGAAGTAGAATTTCTTTAAATATATCAAGTAATGTCTTCATTCCTTGGTATGTGGGTGTAATGGGGGTGAAAAAAATCCTGACTCTGTCATGCTGTGACTAATGGAGCATTAGACTGTTGAGCAAAACTGAACATTTGGCAGCATAACCAAAACGTTTACAGCCAAGACGTTTAGTGGAATTCACCGATTGTTAGGTTAAATCAACAGAAACCATCTTTCTTTGCCCTGCATGAGGTTCAGTTTATCAGGTGGCTATTCCATCTGTTTTTTTTTTTCTCCTGTCTTGTCTTAAATAACAGTATGTTCATCATTTTGCCCTCTTGACTCGGTTTTGTCTCTGTGATATCAACTCTTATAGAATAAAATTATTGCACAAAATAGCACATGGCTAACACCAGAAAATCTCTCCTCTATAAATATTTTACCAAAAAAAGTGTTCAAATACAGTCTGTGATGTGACAGTTGATGTTAATCCTGTTTTTAAATAAAAATGCTTGTATGGTATATTATAAGAAACACTGCTAATATGAATAGAGGGGAGGATTCCTTTTGTTGCATTTTGAAATGATGTTATGAAAAAGATGAGTATCTTATGAAATTTTACTGTGTCATACCAGCTTCTTGTAGATTGACTCTTACTCCTTCCCAGTCCTTTAGGCAATTGAATTTTTAAAAGTAAGAATTTGGGGGCTTGCTGGGATTTTTACAGAGACATGATTGTATTTCCTACTGTGATTCTTTTGGCCAGAGCATAACCTTGTCCTCAGTGGTGGTATTAGGAGTTTCCTGCAGAGCAGGTTGATCTCCACTTGTTACGCTATTGTTCAGCAAAGACGAATGTGCTCAATGCTCTTGAAAAATCATGATAGCCATTTCCGATATTAAAACCATTTGGCATGAAAACTAGTATTTACAGGTATCGTGGTGGTATAAACAAAACAGCAGTAATGCAACATGCTTCAAAGAAACACCTTACAGAAATTACTGACATTTATTTAAGCTGCAACTCTAGCTGTAAAATTATTTAAAAGTACTGAATAAAAGTCAGACAAAATGACTACAAAAGAGATTTTAAAAGGTATGAACCCCTAGTCAATTACCAAGGAATATGACAATGTTACAGCCTTAGCAAAAATGATATACTTGTAAATATAATATTGTTTGTATGACAGCTATTATCTCACTATGAAGAGTCAACTGAGGGTGCCCACTGTCATTTTAAAATTCAATGTAAGAGTCCATATTGTTAACTCCTTCATTCCTAATCTGAAGAAGGATAAAGCAAGCATTAATGTATCTGCATAACTTCCTATGTATTCTTTTTAGGAGTTTCAGCTGTTATTTATATGCCAGATGGGAGCTTTGTGAGAACAAGCCTATAAGCCAAGAAAAGCTAATAGACATATTCAGATGGGCAGAGTATATGGTCACTAGGAGAAACAACGTATTGCAAAGTCCTATTAGGTAACATGATACTCAGCAGGTGTTAGATACAAGCTCATTTCTGATTTGTCTTTTGTATGCCCTGTAGTCCCACTTGGTTTAACCTACTACCTTACTTCTCATCAGCGGACTGGAAGAGGTCTGCAATGAATTGCAAATGATCAGGAATTACCCAGGAAAAGTAAATATCATTTTAAGGCAACAGATCTCTGGCATCCCTGAAGGACTTAAAGATATATTTCATCCCATACAGTTGGGAAACTTTTATTTTAATAATTATTAGGCTAGAGCTTATTTAAATAATTATTAGGCTACAATTATTAGACTTTAATTCATTTTTTAAACTTCATGCGCTTAACAGATTTAGGCATGTTTTGTGTATGGTCAGAGCTGTGTGATTTTTCTGCTTGCTGAGCTCTATTCAACAGTGGATTCTTGGTATATAAGCAAGGATCTACAGTTTTGTAAAAGACCTATGCTGTTTTCCCACAGAGGTGGAATATGGCTGCTGCTTCATTGTGACCACATAAATGTGAGGATCATGGATCGATATCATCCCTTATAATTTGAACTGAGAAGACTTCATAATCCAGAATAGAATTTGATAATTCAAAATGACCTTGTTTTGACTGAAAAAAGTTGTTCAGAGAAGGAATATAAAATACGTCTGTGTAGCAGATGACCTACAGAATGAATTGTATGCTTGTCAATCTTCATTATATGCGTGAAATTCTTAAAAGGTTTTTTTTTTTTTTAAAAGTCACTGCAACACTGTATATATAGTACAGATTGGCAGGGCTGCCACACTCTGTTGTGCAGGCATGGAGTTGTTGGGTGGCTTTCTCAAGGTCATAAACCACCCAGGAGGTGTGAACTTCCCTAGTTCTTTTCTTTAACAAGATGATTATTATTCTTCAGTTTAAAAAAAAAAAAGTTTGAAGATTTTAGAATTTAAAGTAACAAAATAAAAGGGAAAAGTACAGCATGGAGCTGTGACTTAAACAGCTTGTCAGTGACAGTTCCAGATATCATGATCTTCCACTTCCTGGTGCTTCTGACTTAATCTCTTTTGGAACTTGGTATAATCTCAAGCTTCCAGAAGAAGCAGTCCCATTTCCAGCCTCACTTCTCTTCTGCCATCACACCTCTTTCTATGCGAGATCCCTGTTTTGGTTTGACTCTGCTTGCTTGCATACAGGTAGGAGATGAGCTGGGGTTGAGGAGAGAGCAGGACCTGGTCTCTTGGCACAGGACCTGCTCATTCCAATAAATTATTAATTGAACTGTAAGCCCAAGACAAGTGACTTCCACAAAGTGACAGTAACTTCTATTATTAGTCAAAACCCCCTTTCTTTTTCCTTCTGTGACTAGCTAGAGCAAAACTGTCTGAATTCTTAGATAATGGGACTTTGGTACATAAAGAGAAGTCCCACAAGGCTTATCTGAGAAGCGTTACGGGTGGCAGGACTGGAAGAGGCCGCAGGAGTTGAGCTTTGCACCGCTGTTGCGGAGCAAGTTCAATTCAATAATAGAGTGTAGGAGGTAGCGGAGTGTTATGTGATATGACCGATGTTTTTCTGCTCAAGAAAACAGAACAATTTTTACTGAAGTCCTTATAAAGTCCATATAAATAAACAAGCATTATTCTGCTTTTGATAAGGGCCCATCCTGGAGGCGGGGGGAGGTCGCTGGTGCCTTTGGGTGAGCTAGCCAGCCTGCACCAGGGCAAGGAGCTGCCTCCTCCTCCCTCCAGGGGCAGATGAGGGAGGCAGTGTGGATCTGGGGGCTGTGTGGGGAGCCCAGGTTACTGTAGTGAGGGTGGCAAGCTGACCCCGCAGGAAGTCTTGGGCCCCGCGGCAAAGCTCAGGGTGAGCGGGGCTGCTCAAACCAGGCCAGCATAGCAGCGAAGATATCTCCCATGGCACAAGAGCAGCTGAGAAGTGACTGTGGTTTTGTTCAGTTCCCCCTAGAAAACTCAGAAGTTTTCTCTATTTAAAGTTATGTGTTCTTCTTTTAATCCTAGCAGAGCGTTTTTGGGTTGTGCGAGTTAAAGGCCCTTCAGACTTCTCCATGGAGTTTTAGAAAGCTTAATATAAAGTTTATTTTACTATAAAGTTTACTAGCAGGCTCGCTTGGGAGCCGATTTCACCCTGATAAATGCCCACCCCCAGATAACAGGTACATATTTCTTACAGAAATACTTACTGTAAACATGCTGTCAATTCCTAGACCACTTTTTTTTTTTAAATTGTACCTAATCTTGTTCAGAGCTGTGTCTGTGTAGCTCTTGATGACAGCAGCCTACTCATCCTTTCTCTCCTTTGTTTCATGAGAGAAAAGGGCAATAAAGGAAAAGGGGGAAAAAAGTAAATCAAATGTCAATCAAAGGTTCTTATCAAGTGCCTCAGCAGAAGAAAGGACTGTGTTTACCTGTGATTTTTCAAAAGTAGCACTGGATTTTTCTTCTTTCTGGGTGGACAAAAGGGAGAAGATTGCAGGGGTGGGAATTTCCATTTGTGGTTTACAAAAATGTGTTTAAATTGTGAATAGTACAAGCTTTGTGCTATTTTAGTAGTTTATTTATAGACAAAAATGGCCTTGGGTTTAAGGTACAAAAGTGAAGATCAGAGGATAGGGAACTTCTGTCCCAGAAGCTGCCTATCTTCCTAGGGGAGATAATGTAGGTGATTTAAATTCTATCTGCAGAACTGCCAGAGTACATTTATTCTTTTTAGTGGCATAGTGAGACTAATTTTATTAATCCTTTGAAGTGCTTAGAAGGCAGCAGTGGTAGATGTGCAAAATATTAGTACTTGCAAATGTTCTAGATGCCAAAATACATAAGAATAGGGCAGTGAACATGATGCTGCAGGCTGCATACCAAAAACCATGGGAGTGCTAATTGGTAATAAGAATATTAATTCACAGCAAATAGTCCACACTGGCATCTGACTGTTTGACTGTTGTGAATATTATGATTTAATTACTACTTTTTGGCAGGTCTGAGGATGTTCCATCAAACTGGTAAGATTGGATCTGGTGTGCATGAAAGGGGTGGGCAATGTCTTGCCTAATATAGCTATGTCTTAATTAGTTTTTCCCTACTACGAACATAACAGAGCTTCAGAAGGATTGACACCTTACATTATGGGAAACATGTTGGATTCACCTTGCTCTAGTTCTTTTTCATCTCATGAATATGATGAGATTAAAAAAACCTGCCTCTTTGACAGTTTCAATGAAAATTAGGTTCCCCTCTAAGTGGCATTGTACCCTAACTAATAAGTTTGGCTTGAGAGCTGCTGTAAATAATATAAGATGAATAAATTTTGAAAAAGGCTGCTAATCTTAATTTTGTTCATTAAGTTCTTAGTAGTTGTCTATTACATTAGGTTCATAAAGTCTGAAAGTTTAGGATAAGAGTCTTTATCATAGAATTCTAAGTAATATTTCACTACCAATTTTTCTCTTTTGAAGTCTCTTCCCCCTCCCCTCATATCACAAGAGAAAACAAACACTTCTTTCCTGTTTAACAGATAATGAAATTGAAGTTCCAATAATAATGAAAATTCTGTTAAGCAAATCACTGTTTTCCTCTCACCCAGGTAGATGAGAGGCTAGGAACAGGCAGAGGGGTAAAGATGTCACATAATGAAAAGGTTGACATATGGTTTCATCTTTCCAACGACTTCATTTAAAAAAACCAAAACAACTCAAACCCATAAGACTTGGTCCTATTTGTTTTCAGTAGAAAATTAGCTTAGAGAGATGCTTCACTCAGAAGTGAAAGGAAGATATAATTTCTGTATAAAAAGCAAGAGTACAACATCACTAGACAGATGAAACTGCCTGTGAAGACAGCTAGATCCATGTTCAAATTCTGTTACAAAACACTAATTTCTTGCTCCAAAATATATCCATCAGATTTCTGTAGCTATTAGAGCATGATAACAGGGTTTCAGTTAATCAGTCAAAATTAAATTTTACTAAAGCCATTAACAAGATGGAGAAAAAAACCCCCACCTTTAAATGTGTCACAATAGAAAGATTACAGGTATGATGTGATGATGCACCTCATAAGGCATGAAAATTTTCTGAGAACAGCAGAAAGATAGTAAGTAGATGGAAAGCCACATGACAAAGAGTAGTAGAAGATACCTAAATTGGCAATAGTCACCAAATGGCTGATGAGCCATACCTCACCTTCAAGAGAGACTGAACAAGGAGAGAAGTCAAGGGTTTGCTGCTTCTCTAGCTAGTTGGCCAATCTGTATGGAAATGGCATGGCTTAGCAGTTCAATAATGCTAGTTTGACTGATTTACACATGATGGACTCACAGGAGCAAGGTTAGTTTTCTGATGCAAAGTTTAGTCTATACTGGAAAGTAGCTGGCTTTCCACTGCCAAATTCCCCTCTGTACAGGCTGTTATCTAGGGACTGGAAGAGGCTAGTGCTGGGCTGGGCTAAGGGACCCCTGCAGGCAGCAAGGACTAGATTTGGAGCGGGGGCTAGTGAGAGACTGCTGGATGGATTGGAGGGCAACGACCCGTAATGGTGATGTGGAGGCTGTTTTACTCTGGTCATTTCTGTGGAAAAGGGCTTGGGTACATAGGCAACACTCCTGCACTAGGGGCAGGATCATTCCAGCTGGGGTCTGCGCTAGCATGGGAAAAGTACTCGTGGGCAGAGGGTTGAGAAGGGTACCTGTGACGTCCCTGGGCTGCAGGTTCTCTCACCGATGGGTCTTGCAGTTGCCAATATTTTCTCCATTATTTAGAATATGCCACCTACTTACTATTTTGGGAAATCATAGGTTGTCCAAAATTCACCTGAACAAACAAGTTGTCGCCAGAACAGAAGCTGGCCATCCCTGATCTAAGCAATCAAGGTTGAAGGACAAAGATTACTTGAAGTGAGGGTTTCAGCTAGCTGCAAAGCCAGTTGCTATGTTTCTCCTGGGTAGATCAACTGCATGCTTGCAGCTGTCTCTTTCAATTCTACGTGATGATAAGGGATGAAAAATTCTGTCTTTCCGTTATAGTCACATTAGCGTGCATCTGTTAAATCTTTCCAAGGGAGAGTGATACCAAATAATATTTCCTCAGCTCTTTGTCCATTCCCAGTCAAATTATTTGGGATATTTTTTCCCTACTAAAAAGGTAAAGATCTTAAACTCTCTTATTTAATTCTTCAGAAAACCAAGTGAATTCAATGTCACTTTCCAGGAGCTTTAACAGTAAGCTTCTGCAGAAACATTTGTTTTCTCTTGCTGTTGGGAAAGCATTGTATTTGAATTGTGAAATTCCACCTGTGCAAAAAGGGATGCATCAGTAGTGTCTAAAAAAAAAAAAAGGTTCTGCCTGATCAAATGAAAATCACTAAATTATTTTCTAACCTGAAAATGCACTTGTCCATCATTGGGTTTTCCATGGGGGAGGAAGGGGCAGAAACAGGAGATTAACTGGGTGTTGGGAGTCAAGTGTGCAGTTCAATGCCAAGATAAATCAGGAGAATAGCTGTAGCTGAAGTTTCAAGTTTGTGAGAAGTAAAAGAAATAGCTTGATTCTTTCACTGTTCATTTCCGCCATCCCCCCTCATTTCAAAGTGTCTGTAAAGTGAAAAAGCCTAGACAGAAATGGTTTGCTGATTTCAGGAAGGACATTCTTAAATGTAGCTCTTCCAGATGTAGTTGTTATTCAAAACTAGCTGGTTTTAGCTGAAGTTCTCCAAAGTGCCCACTGATGTAAGCTGCTTAGTTTTTGCTGCTTAGCGTAAGACGTGAAAAAGAATGAAATTTTTGAGTGCAAAATATCAGTACTTTCTTCAAGTCAGGTCTTTTAAGAATTGCTGGTACCTAAAATTAAAGATTCCTTAAAAGCCACTGGTAAGCATCTCCTGTACAAAAAAGAAATGCCATTCTTCAGAGCAGTTACTGCCTGTTCTGGTATATAATAAAGCTTTGTATGAAATTTTAATGTTTGAAAATTACAAATAGAGCAACCAGCTGGGGTGCTTAAGATGAAAATGTTTACAGTTGGTTATGTTTTAGTTAGCTTATGCCTTTTCCTTTGGGGGCTGGTCTGCAAACATGTATTGTCAAAGGCTTCCAAATTATTTCTAATACTTACTATAAAATGCATTACTGATTAATTTGAATGTGCAAAAGTGCTTAGTATCAGTTAAAAGCATTCGCTGTGCTATGTCATTGAAGATAATTAAAATAGAAGGAAATTTACTGTAGTTATGGTAGGTATTTATATAAATTAAGTCTTTATTATAAAATGTAGCTGCACAATTTACACAGTGTGTGGAGAAACAGGGTAGTCTGAAAAAAGAATTTTCAAATTGTACACAGTTTGTAAAATACACAAACGTACTTTCAAAGTGGTATACAAGGTACCTACTTATTTTAGTACATTAAATACATTTCTAAAGAAGTAAGGTCATAAGACTCCTTTCTGTTTGGAAAACTTGTTCGAGTCCATGTTTACTGTAGTTCATATATTTTTTCCTGTTTTGTAAAGCCACCACAATATGTAAATCACTCTCAACTTTTTACTGAATGAATTTATCAACTGAAATATAAGACGCTGCTAGAAATATCCATATAACCTTGGTGTCTTTGTCAATATATTGATTTTACAGTAGTTCTCCCAAATGTATTAATCAAGTATCCTTCAATTTTCATGAAAAGTTGTTTGTATAGCTCTGATGTATTGCTTAAAACATAAGAAGTTTTCTGCACGTGGTCTTTGAAGACACTTGACATACTGCATGTCTTGAATTAATATTTTGAAAAATGTAACTTCAATTGCAACAACTTCCTTTTATGGTCTTAAAAGTAGGTCTAATATAAGCATGTGATTGTCTTTGCATATATGCTTGGGTTCATTAGTTTTTACCTCTGGCATTTTCAGTGCTGGAGAAATAAAATCCAAGAGTCATTAGAAGTGTGCTCTTCAAAACGAAAGCAGCCATACTAAACAGGAATGCTTTCTTGGGGAAGGGTCCTAAATATTGGAACATGATACATAGAAGCAGAATTCACCAGCACTCAAAACAATTCAGCAGCTAAAACTTTTTGCATATTTATAATACAACAATATTCTGATTGTAAGTGTTGTAGTAACAGCAATTATTTCCTTTTAAAAAACAGAGATTATCTAGCATTCCTTTATTATAAGGCCATGCCAAGTTCAGAAGAAAATGTGATAATCCGCCATCTTTACTCTAGGAGTGCTATTGTATAAGCAGCTTAAAAAAAATAGAAGATCTAAAGTGGTGTCATGCCCTCAGATATGTAGGAAAATCATTTCAACAAATTTGATGTTCAGAATGAATAGCCATCACATGGCAACTAGACAGTTCGGATATTGTGCATCTGCCAAGTGAGTGTACAGTAATGAATGTCTGCTAAAAGAAAGCACAGACCTGTGATCCCAAAAGGAATGTTTGATGAATATCAAGACCATTGTATTTGTACTCAAAAGATAAATCTGTTTAACCTTTCTCATAGAGATACAGCTGCAACCTAATATTTCAAAAAGATACATGTTCCTTTTTAATCAGTGAAAAGTTACATGATTAATAGGTCTTTGGGATACGATATTATTTAATTTGAGTAATGCATAACATGTATTTTACACCCTAGGAACATAGTTATACAGATAAAAGATCTGTCAAATCATCATTAATTTCTAAAGATTTCCAAAAACAAAAATTAGATTCAGGAAGTGCTTGACTTAATGGTCTAAATGAGCATAAATTGTTTTCATTTCATCCTGATTAGAGTCGGGTAGCTTTGACTAAGAAAATCTCCTGATTTTTACCAAAATTTTTCAAAACAGTATCATTAGAGATTAATTCCTGTTGCATTTGTTCATACATGGCGTACTGGCATCTTCCTATTTTGATCCCGTGTTTATTATGACTTTATTAGCTAAGGTTACATAGCATTAATGCTTTTTGGAAATTTGAAATTATGTATTTAAAAGTGTTTTATTGTGTAGGTGAATTATAAAGTGTTTTTATACATACTTTTAAAAAAGATTTAGCTGCAGCTCAAATAATGAAAGATCCAAGTTTTATGCCTGATCATAAACTTGTAATTTTTAGAAATTAGTTGTCATATTTTATGTCTGACTGTAGCAGGATGTAATCCAGAGTATCCCCCACTGTGAGATGGCGCTGCACTCAATCTGATCTGCATAATATTATCCCTCAGAGGTTTACAGAAACGCACTGCACCTTCAGCATGTGTCAGTTCCTGAATCCTCCTCACCTTCTGACAAGAGGTACCTTCCTGAGACAATGAGCTTTATGAGGTAAAAGCCCCATCTTGGCCCTTAGATCCATGCTGAAACAATCAGAAACTTTGTTGGCCAGTCTTTCTGGACCTAAATTCCATATCTTTGTAAATCCGTCATCCTTTTTATTACAATAAAAGTTGCCACATTTTTTTTGTGTGAGGCGAGACAAGCAATTGTACCAGCCTCCACTGTGGGCTTTGAACTCTGGAAACCCTAAATACCAAGGCATGTAGTCTCCCACTGTCCTGGTTTCAGCTGGGATAGAGTTAATTGTCTTCCGAGTAGCTGGTACAGTGCTATGTTTTTGAGTTTGGTATGTGAAGAATGTTGATAACACACTGATGTTTTCAGTTGTTGCTAAGTAGTGTTTAGACTAAAGTCAAGGATTTTTCAGCTTCTCAAGCCCAGCCAGCGAGAAGGCTGGAGGGGCACAAGAAGTTGGCACAGGACACAGCCAGGGCAGCTGACCCAAACTGGCCAACAGGGTATTCCATACCATGTGATGTCACATCCAGTATATAAACTGGGGGGAGTGGGGACAGGGGGATCGCTTCTTGGGGACTAACTGGGTGTTGATCGGTGGGTGGTGAGCAATTGCACTGTGCATCATTTGTATATTCCAATCCTTTTATTATTACTGTTGTCATTTTATTAGTGTTATCATTATCATTATTAGTTTCTTCTTTTTATATCCTATTAAACCGTTCTTATCTCAACCCACGAGTTTTACTTCTTTTCCTGATTTTCTCCCCCATCTCACTGGGTCGGGGGGAGTGAGTGAGCGGCTGCATTGTTCTTAGTTGCTGGCTGTGGTTAAACCACAATACCCACACTTACCATTTGAGGGATTATTTCTGTTTTTGAAACCTGGATTCACATAGGTTTTCTTTCTGGACAGAGTAATAATAGTACTTTTCTTTAGTACTGGACTACTGAGCTACTTAGCTAGTTCTTCCGTGAAAGAGGAGGCCACCCCTTTGATCAATGTCTTCTGACACCCCTTGTTTTTATGTTCTTAGTTGCCTGTATGTATTTCATGGCTGTGCCCACTTTGATTGTCCTCCCTGGAGGCTGTGCTCTGGACTGGCATATTCCCTTACCTGGCTCTCCTGTCCCTGCTGCAAGCTCCTGCTGGGCTTTCTAGTCATCATGATTCTCAGCTCTGGGATATGCAATTTGAGTTCAGCAGTTTAAGTGGGACCTCCTCTAGCCTGTAAACGCTATGAGAATAATCCCATCCTCCCAGCAGCCTGACTAAAAACCACTCCCAGATAAACCACAAGGGAACAAACATTTTGCATATTGTTACACTTCAGAATGTTTTATTCTTGTTGTGTAAATTAACTGATTTTGCAAAATGCTGTTATTGTCTTCTTACACTTTTCCTTCAGCAAATTACAGAATTAAATTATTGATTGACCCAATTAGAAGACATTTTTAATGAACAAATTTTTACATTTAAAAAATGTAATCAGGCATTTTTTTGGTACTGTGCTTTTAAAAATGTCAGAAGTGTTGCTGAACAATGAGAAGGCTGAGGATGGAAAGCCCTGTGATTTAATGCATTGAACTATTTTGTATGATGGGAGAGGATAAGCTATGACTTCTGCCTACTAGTATGGTAAGATAGCCAAGTACACTGGTGAGAATAAGCCATACTTTCCTGGCTTTCAACAGTGGAAAAGCTTGAGAAGGGGATAAAATGAGGTGTAATTCCTTTCTTGGTTCCTAGGCTGTGCATCTCGGTACTATCCTCTGATTAGTTAGATGGCTCTTTGGCCATTCTGTGTTTAAAAATAAACCAGATACCTTCTTATAATAGGTAATTATTATGCCTTATAATGCCTGCATTAAAAGGAAAAAAAAAATCAATATTTTAATTTATTTTCTACCCTGAAGATTATTATAGTGACATAAAGCATAGACAGAATGTTCTTGTCAGTGCAAAAATAGTACCATCTGGTATTTAATTTTGATTATTATATGAAGCTTAGGGTAAATTTTTATTATTTTCTGTCAAATCTGTCTCAGGATATACACATTCCTCCGTTAAATCACATTCATTATGATTACCATTCTGTTGATACTGAAATAGGTACCATATAAAGTTATGAAACTTTTATGAAATCTTAACTAGTGAAGCTTGTATGAGATGGTGATCCATCCTTTCTGTCTTAGGAGAATGAGCACAAAGCATGGCTATTTTAAGACATGGGCTGAATTGAAGAGGCATAGGTGAAGAAGTGCTCTGCTAGCCACATGTAAGCTGTCTTTTATCTGAATCTAGAGACTGAAAATGATACAGAAATAATGTACAGTGATCACAGCATTGTCTGAGGAATGGAAAAAAAAAGACTAAAAAGGATTAGGCATATTTGCCTTTCCATCAAACCCCACACTTTTCACCCAGTATCCAGAGGTATGGCCTCCTCGCCTCCTTGTGCTGCCTCATTTCCTCTGGCCCTTTATCTTCTATCCCTAATTGTCAGCTTCCCCTGGTGGGAAATGATCCTTAGCTTATGTTCCTGTCCAGACGCACTGTCTACTCAAGGTCCAGTTGATCTTCGGGGGTTTTTTCTTAACTCATTAAAGTCTTGTCTCTTGTGGTCTGTAACATCAAAATCTTTTCTCATTCCTTTGCTGTCTTTTCATTGACTTGAGTCTTTTTTCCTGCTGGAACAGCAATTTTCCAATGGGGCTGCTCTTTAAAAATTATCGAATATGCAGAATTTTCCAGCTGTGGGCATTTGTTGATGTAACTCTGACTTCATTCCTTAGGCTGTTATTTCTTCTAGATGATTTCTGCAGGATTGCCTTTCTTTCCAAGGCAAGAATGAAAGATGAATACTGCACTCAGTCTTTCAGCAAATTACTTTCTTGCAAATCAAAAATTTAGACATTTGATAAAACATTAATTTTAGGTTCTTGTACAAGAAAATTATATTCTGTTTATACATAATACGGCACTATTTATATTACTGAATCTGTTTTGGTGTTGATTATTATAAATTAAGTTCAGATTTTCTGTGGCATTTATTGTTTGTTTCTCTTTTTTTCCTTTTGATCATATTTTCTATCAAAAGCTGTAAACTTTTCTTCTGCTATTTTTGATTACTTCCTCTAGCTTAATTTTTCTTTCATGTTTTTTCCTTGTATTTCTTCTATTGCATCATCACTGGGGAGGTTTACAGTCATGGGAAGGTTTACATGGCACCAGGCTTGCTGGCGACAGATGGAGTCCAGCTGTCTCAAAGGGGTAAAAGGATTCTCACTCATGAGATGGCAGGGCTCGTAGAGAGAGCTTTAAACTAGGTTTGGATGGGGAAGGGATAAAACTAGGCTCACCAGAGATGAGCCTGGGGGTGGCATACCAATGTTGGGAGTGGAATTGATAGCCCAGCTCAAGTGCATCTATGCCAATGCACGCAGCATGGGCAATAAACAGGAGGAGCTGGAAGCCATTGTGCAGCAGGATAGATGTGACTTAGTTGCCATCACAGAAACATGGTGGGACAACTCCCATGACTGGAGTGCTGCAATGGATGGCTATAAGATCTTCAGAAGGGATAGGCAAGGAAGGAGAGGTGGTGGGTGGCTCTCTATGTTAGGGAGTGTTTTGATTATACAGAGCTACACGATTGTGATGACAAGGTTGAGTGCTTATGGGAGGGAAGGTCAACAGGGCAGATATTGTGCTGGGAGTCTGTTACAGACCACCCAGCCAGGTTGAAGAGACGGATGAATCATTCTGCAAGCTGCTGGCAGAAGTCTCACAATTGTGTGCCCTTGTTCTCATGGGGGACTTTAACTTTCCAGACGTGTGCTGGAAATACAACACGGCAGAGAGAAAGCAGTCTAGGAGGTTCCTGGAGTGTGTGGAAGATAACTTCCTGACACAGCTGGTAGGTGAGCCTACCACGGGAGGAGCCTTGCTAGACCTACTGTTTACAAACAGGAAAGGACTGGTAGGAGGTGTGATGGTCAGAGGCTGTCTCAGGCTTAGCAACCATGAAATCATAGAATTCTCAGTTTTTGGTGAGGCAAGGAAGGTAGTCAGCAAAACCACGACTATGGACTTCTGGAGGGCAAACTTTGGCCTGTTCAGGACACTGGTTGAGAGGGTCCCTTGGGAGACAGTCCTGAAGGGCAAAGGGATCCAGGAAGGCTGGACATTCTTCAAGAAGGAAATCTTAATGGCTCTGGACCAGGCTATTCCTGTGCATAGCAAGATGAAGAAAGATGACCGGTCTGGCTGTACAGGGAGCATTTGCTAGGACTCAAGAAAAAAAAGAAGAGTTTACCATCTTTGGAAGAAAGGGCAGGCAACTCAGGAAGAGTGCAGGGATCTTGTTGGATCATGCAGAGAGGAAATTAGAAAGGCAAAAGCTCAGCTAGAACTCAATCTGGCCACTGTCGTAAGAGACAACAAAAAGTGTTTTTACAAATATGTTAACAATAAAAAGAGAGCCAAGGAGAATATCTATCCTTTATTGGATGCAGAGGGGAACATTGCCACCAGAGATGAGGAGAAGGCTGAGGTACTTAATTTAATGCCTTCTTTGCCTCAGTCTTTAATAGTGAGTCCAGTTATCCTCAGGGTACTCCACCCCTTCAGCTGGAAAGTAAGGATGAAGAGCATAACATACCCCCCTTAATCCAGGAGGAAATAGTTAGTGACCTACTATGCCATCTGGACACTCAGAAATCTATGGGACCAGATGGGATCCATCCAAGAGTACTGAGGGAGCTGGTGGAGGAGCTTGCCAAGCCACTCTCTGTCATTTATCAGCAGTCCTGGTCGACAGGGGAGGTCCCAGAGGACTGGAGTCTTGCCAATGTGACGCCTATTTACAAGAAGGGTCAGAGGGAGGATCCAGGGAACTACAGGCCTGTCTCAGCTTGACCTTGGTACTGGGGAATATTATGGAGGGGTTCATCTTGAGTGCACTCACATGGCAAGTCCAGGATAAGAAGGGGATCAGGCCCAGTCAGCATGGGTTTACGAAAGGCAGGTCCTGCTTGACCAACCTGATCTCCTTCTATGACCAGGTGACCTGCCTAGTGGATGAGGGGAAGGCTGTGGATGTTATCTTCCTTGACTTCACCAAGGCTTTTGACACTGTCTCTCATGGCATACTCCTTGAGAAGCTGGCAGCTCATGGCTTGGACAAGTGTACTCTTTGCTGGATAAAAAACTGGCTGGATGGATGAGCCCAGAGGGTTGTGGTGAATGGAGTTAAATCCAGTTGGTGGTGGGTCACGAGTGGTGTTACCCAGGGCTCAGTACTGGGGCCAGTTCTGTTTAATATCTTTATTAATGATCTGGATGACGGGATCAAGTGCACCCTCAGTAAGTTTGCAGATGACACCAAGTTGGTAGGGAGGGTTGATCTGCTGGAGAGTAGGAAGGCTCTACAGAGGGATCTGGACAGGCTGGATCGATGGGCCGAGGCCAATCGTATGAAGTTCAACAAGGCCAAGTGCTGGGTCCTGCACTTGGATCACAGCAACCCCATGCAGCGCTACAGGCTTGGGGAAGAGTGGCTGGAAAACTGCCTGGCAGAAAAAGACCTGGGGGTGTTGACAGCCGGCTGAATATGAGCCAGCAGTGTGCCCAGGTGGCCAAGAAGGCCAACAGCATCCTAGCCTGTATCAGAAATAGCGTGGCCAGCAGGAGCAGGGAGGTGATTGTTCCCCTGTACTGGGCACTGGTGAGGCTGCACCTCGAGTACTGTGTTCAGTTTTGGGCCCCTCACTACAGGAAAGACATTGAGTTGCTGGAGCGTGTCCAAAGAAGAGCAACGAAGCTGGTAAAGGGCCTGGAGCACAAGTCTTATGAGGAGTGGCTGAGGGAGCTGGGGCTGTTTAGTCTAGAGAAGAGGAGGCTGAGGGGAGACATTATCGCTCTCTACAACTACCTGAAGGGAGGTTGTAGTGAGGTGAGTGCTGGTCTCTTCTGTCAGGTGGCTGGAGATAGGAGAAGAGGAAATGGCCTCAAGTTGAGGCAAGGGAGATTTAGGTTAGATATTAGGAAAAATTTTTTTACTGAGAGGATTGTCAGGCATTGGAACAGGCTGCCTAGGGAAGTGGTTGAGTCACTGTCCCTGGAGGTATTCAAAAAGCGAGTAGACGGGGTACTTCAGGACATGGTTTAGTGGGCGTGGTTGATGGTTGGACTCAATGATCTTGAAGGTTTTTTCCAACCTAAATGATTCTATGATTCTATGATCTCTTTCCTCTGTGTCTTATTTAATCCATTCTTCTATTATATTACTTATTTAGCCTTCTCTCACAGCTTCTCCTTCTTTCCTGTGATTGGGGGGCTTTGTTTGTGTCCCCGCATACACAAGCCCGGGCACTTCCTTAGGCTTTCTGGAGCGCTAGGTCCGATAAGCCAGAGAAAGCATCTCTTTCAAAGTAAGATTAATCCTTTCTCAACCCAATTTCAACCAGCAGGTATTGGCAGGTTCTGGGAGGCCCTGGATAAGAAACTGTGTCTGAACTGGGACTGAGCTTAATGTGTCATCAGCATTTGCATTCAGCAACACATCATGGAGCTGATTAAGGATTTAGGGCATAGAAGCAGCTATCCTGATACAGCATTGACCTACTGCACTCCTGCATGAGGGAACATCGCCCCTGTGGGATACCCAAGACCAAGTAAGCAGACATGTTGTCCAGAGCAATACAATATTGATGTCTGCATCTAATTGTATTACTAGGAGAATGGAATAACTTCAGGTGGGATAGGTAGGAATCGGTAGTTGAAATGAGGGGATAAGAGTAAATTAAAAGGGCAATCCTTACTTGATGCATGATGTGTCACCTATATCCAATCCGGGACTGCATAGACACTTTTTTGTTTTGTTTTGAATTGCAGGATTTCACATCCACTGGAAAGGATTGTATAATTCATGTCTGCATTCAAATACATAAATTTGTATTGTGTTTAACAGGTTATGATCTCTGGAAATAGGCTGGTTTATATATATTTTCTTGTTTAGTTGTGCCATATACTGAATATATATTGGCATCTTCCTTAGCACTGAGAAAGGTGATTCAGTCAGCAAACTTCTTGTGCAGCAAATGGTCAGCAAATGGTTCTTTTGCTAATAAATTAGAATCTGATTTACTTTTGGTGATTAAAAGTTTAATGCCTTTTGATCTCATGCATACTTAATGCATATATACTACTTTGCTTTTAATGGATTGGATTACAAAGGGTAATAGCATTCCTAAAGTGTTTTACAATAGCCGATTTGTATCGGTGCAAGAGCATTTTCCTTGTTGTGAGGTTTAGTAGAAATTGACAATAGAGTTAAACAGTAAATAATTCATCTGATGTGTTATGAAGAGTGAAATAATTTCATCCTTTTGTTGACAGGTTTGGCTATATACCAACAATTTTAAAAGTAGGGATGAGAGTAAAAATTTATAAACCAGCCAGGCAATAAGATGCCTAGAGGAACACACATTACTCTTGAAGAGCAAAACAGGGGTCGCCCAGATTGATCTTTATGATACCATAAACCATTGTGTTTCTCCCATAAGCTGCTTCTTTCCATTGAATCAAGAAAATCTATGCCTCTTTTTTAATGGAGAAGTTCTGCTCTGGGGTTTTCATTCAATTTGATATCTCTGCAAAATCAGTCTGGCTTTTTCTGTTCTCTGAAGTCTAAGCCTGTCTCTCTGCAGGATATAAAAAATTACTGCTCACTCCTGTAAGTGTATAACACAAGCTTACTAGTTTGCATAGTCCCATTAATTTTCATAACACCCAGTAGTAAGTACTAAGCCTATTTTTACTCATTGAGAAAATATGTAGGGCAAATCCTCCATCTCCATACAACTGTGGAGATATATAGAGGATGAGAACCTAGTTCCATGAATACTGTGGCAACGGTCTTTTGGTGGAGGGACAGAGAGTGAATTTTGTGGAAAAGTAATTTTTTTTGTTTTGTTAGTGCTAATGCATGCACTGGTGTTAACCTGGGCAGGATCTGCTTCTGTATACATGGAAGGAAGGCTATGCTGCGGCGTTACGAGTATTGCATCTAGATACTACATCTGTATCTATTAAATGTACAGGCAAACTTGTTTAACCTTAAAAATTCTCGGGTTTTCAACAACAACAACAAAAAGATTAAGTTAATGACCATTGCTTGGTTCCATTTTACTTTTGCTTATTAAAATGACAGTAAGTTTTCTAATGTTTTGCAGTTTGGTTCAACGAGTAAGCATGTCCCATACTGGATGTAACTGGCTTCTTTGTTAGAGATTACAGTTAATGTTTTCATAGCCTTTAGCATGAGTTCTTGTTTTATATGTGGCAGAGAGAAGAAACAAAGCAGTGTCTCTCTATACTGTAGAGGAGATTCTTTGGAGGCACCTTTTAATGTGATGAAAACTTCCTGTGGAAATGAGTCATTTGATCAACAATGACAGTAAATTCTGATGTTTGCTTCAAAGATTTAACCTGTGAGATAGAGTGTTTAATACCATCTTTAAAGATCAGGACCTCATTAGGACAGAGGTTTAATCATATATATAGATATGGAAGTAATTTCTATCCCTAGTTTATAGCCTTAATTAAACTCCTCATCCACAATCTGAAAGGTGCTAAAGGACAGTATCTCCAGAAGTACAGGATTTTCTAAGTCATTCTGTAATTGTTGTCGCAGGCTTTTTACACATCTAAATTCCAGGGGGGGCGCGGCATGGAATATCAGGTGAAACCATGTGTATTTCCACAGCAGTTTCACACTCAGATGATTTTTCTCTACTAATTTTTGATAAAACTTCTGCTCTTTTACTGCAAAAGCAGCCACTTTATATTTTCAGGGATAACATTTGACTTTTGTAGGACACAGTTAATGCCAGTGGTGCATAAATATAGCAGCAGCTGAGAAAGAATAGTTGTCTAAGTTCTGCTTCCTTTTCTGTCAGACTGAAGATCTTTGAATGATGAGTGTTCAAAGCATTGACAACAGCAGATATACTGTCAGGAAGAGCTTACCAGTACTCCGTGTCCATCAGCTACAGTTAGCCCTAAGAGCCATAATCTTCTTTCATTCAGATTTTCATTTAATCTCCAATTGAGAAACTTAACTGAGAAGGAAATAACCCCTTTTTCCACTTACTGTTCTGTGTAATTTGAATTGAGCAAGAAGACAAAGAACTTTTAAGCATGAAAGCACATAATGAGCTGTACAAGAGGCAGTGTACTCAATGCCAACAGTTGTTAAACATATATGTGCTAGCAAAATCAGGGTCCAGGTTAATAGGCATAATCTGCTTTTTATTTTAGGCGCATAAATATGTAGTCTTTAGTATTTCAGGCTTATTTTGCTGATTGTTTTTCATTAGTTCCCTTAGTTTAGTCTCCACCTTGTTATTGCTTTTCATGCATGGAGCTGATGCTTGGGTTTGACCTTTTTTAAAAATGTATGTAGAAAGAGTATGAAGTGTAGGACAGTAAGTACCTTTTCTTTAAAATAAATAAAGGTGAATGACTGAGATCTTGCACATCTTTCAAGTGGGAGTCCCAACGACTGAATTTGACATACAGGTTGATACAGATCAGTGATGTTATTTGGGTAAATCATTTGTCATGAACAGGTTATACTGATGAAAAATTTAGGTTTATTTTTCATGAGAGGAGAATAATATGATTGATACCATAGCTTTTTAATATGGATTTCAAAAAGACATACTTGAGAAAATATAATGAAATAAACTACAGTGAATAAATTGCTAATAACATACGTACTGAAGGATTGTGTTACCATATTTAAAAAAGGTTGTGATTGGTTATTAAAGCTAAATAGAACTTGAGAAACAGGGAAATTCAATTTGTGCATTCACTTATAATTTGTTTTGAATCAGTTGGACTATGTTTCTTCAAACAAATATTTGTTTTTAACAAAATAATAGTTTTCATTAATGCAGTTGGTCCAAACACAGCAACAGTCACCATAATTCTCAGTGATTCTTGCTTATTCACATTGTACTGAAGAGTTTTATGAGTGTTTTCTCAAAATTAGAGCCCTGTTTGGGTTTTCTATGTCAGGTACCCAAAAACTGAAGGAACTGAAATTGTAAGTTTATTTTGAAAGTATAGCTTATATGTTTCTGTACATCCTTATATAGTTCTGAATATCTGAAGAATCCTATTGCTGTTAGTTTTTGAAACAAAACAAAACCATGGTTCTTCTGGACATGGCCAAGTACCTCAGCAACAGCTTTCATTGTTAGTACCAACAACGGACAGCGAGTGGTAGAAGTGTGACTGTATTCTTTCCACAGCCAAACTGATACAAGTAGAATATTCAGTGATGGCAAGGAACAACATTAGCATCATTTACAGATACAGTGACCAGTTCAACAGGGATTTTCAAAGTGTTCTCTTCAAGTAAACAAATTATTTTCCTACTATGTCTTTAATGTGTATGACATAGTAATTTACAGAACATCTAAACCACAGATTTGTTGTAAGAATTTCAAGGATTAGCTCTAAAAATGGGTTCTGTTTTGTAGCCTTATAAAAAGAGAAGGGAAGGTATACAAATCAGTCTTATAAAATCTCAGGGAACTGTTTTAAAATGGTTTTAAGCTGGTATTAAGGTACAACAATAAATAAAGCATACTTAGTAAGGAGAATGAAACTTTTCAGAGATTTGAACTATAATGCAGAAGGAAACAAGAAGTGTCCTCACTTGCATGCAGTATACCCCCATCTCTTTTCTTTCTTAAAAAAAAAAAAATAAAAAAAATCCCAAACTCCAGAATCATCTTTGGGGTTTTTTTGTTTTTTTTTTTTCCCCCCAAACAGAGATTTTTTCTGATAAGCGATACAAGCCCTTTGTGTTAAAAGGCAACATGATCCCCTTGCTAAAGAAAACTATGAAATCAAACCAAATAGGTCTTATTCCAGGGCAAACACAACTTTTTAGTATGTTGAGTGGCTTTTCAAACAGACAGACAAAAATTAGCCTTTACATTAATTTTGTGTTATCAAGGGCAATTATACTTCAGAGAGAATCAACTCAAAGTAGCAAGACAGAACTGCTCTGCAATGTCTCTTTTATGTTACTGCCTTGCTTGAGATTTGATTCTTAACTCCAGTTCCACTCCACAGCTCCCAGAAAACTGCAAATAATAAGTATGTGATACAAGTGAGAACAAGGTGAGATGACAGTAGTTTAGCAGTCTTCAAAATGTGCAGAATGATCAGTCTGCATGGATTAGCTAAGCTACAGCTAGCTTTATCCTATATACATAAACAATGGTGATGTTGAACAAATTTTACTTGAATAGATGAATTTGTTGTATCTTGCATTGCTGAAATTACTTTCTGTTTTCTGTAGCTCCCATAAATCCACTGTGTACAATTGTCAGATTACTATGCTGAAATCTGCTCAAATCCTCCCACCTAGATGTGAAAGGGGGGTGGTATGATGTGCTGGGTTTGTTTTGTTTCTCTCTTCTCTGTTTCACAGCTAAAACTGCAGGAAATATTTTTCCTCACATTGGACTATTAAAATATAAAATGATTCCCAGTTCACATGTTGGACTAGATATTCCAATTCAGTTGCTAAGGATACTGTTGAGCTTCAAAAAGTTTACATAGAAGAGGGAGAAACATGCAAATACTAACTGATTGGGAAATCAGTATTAATCACTCCTAAAATAACAGCCATAAAAATTCATCCATCTGTTTCAATGATTGAAAGTAGACCCAGGAATCTTACTGGTAAATATTTTCAGTTTTGGTAGTTCACCCTACCCACTCTCAAGTAACTGGAAATCTTTTGGGAATATAAAGTCCTGGGCTCAGAACCAGTGAGGCTTGGGAAAAGTATACAGCCCTTAATTGTGCCTGACCCAGGTGTGGTACAAGGATAAGGAGGATTAAGAGGTGTGAGAGCAGTAATAAGCAAAAGAGAGAATTGAGATATGATCATGGCAACAAATAGTAAAAAACATAAGAGTTTTATTCAGAGATTTTTCATTGTCCTTTTTGTTCAGCTTCCTGTTCTGTAAGATCATAACAACAACCTATGTCAAAAGAATTTTTAAGACTTATTTTATTAGTACCGCAAGCCACAGTGCAATAGCAAGGACTGCTTTTACGATAACAGCACACAGACCTGTACAGAAGACATCCCAGAAATCTGTGTGTTGGCTATCTTAACCCTCAATCTGTGATGCTTATATGTGCCATATTTACAACGGGAATCTGAAAATGTCTGACAGTCAGATGCTGCTGCCCTGTCAGTCTCAACAGTATCATACTCAGCTAATAACCCATGGGGCCACTTACCAAGGGAAATGCTTCAAAGCTCATGCCAAGGGGTGAGGTGCTAGTGACACCTATTTTCTCAGAAGAAGCAAAATAACAATGGACATTTGCTCTGTTATGTAATCAGGAAGAAACCTGCTCTTTTGCACTAGAAAATTAAAGAGTAACCAGCGATTTCTTTGTGAAAATTTGAGGAGAAAGAATGGCTTTGAGGTAGTGAGTGTACAGAGTGGCTGAACAACACAAGGCATGAAAATATAATGGTATGTTTGAGAATTGACGTGACTTTAGAAGCAGTTTTATTTTACATTGTTTAATTAGCTCATATATTGGGGGGGGGGGGAATCTTGCATTATGCTAATCTAAAACCACCTGAAAATTATTTTCAAATGGAAAGAATTCCTATTACTAAAGATATGCTTAGCCATAATTTGCTATACTTCATTATGACATATTATTTAGAAATTTAATCGTCCGTGACCTTATTGATGACCAGTTTAGACTATGGTTCCATCACTTTCTTCTGTTCATGAATAGAACAGGGGCATTTTTAGGTATCCCTTAGCTTTTGTATTAAAACAAATACCTAACTCTTGATAAGTTTTTTTTATATATATATAAACCACAATATATTCAAAATACAACTAATCAGGAATGTAGGGCTTAGGAAGATTAACTGTTGCTTAGAGTGAAAGAGTGTGTAATTAAAATGATGATAAGGTAGTCATGATTGTAATTATTGAGGTTACAAAGATTAGACTTTAAACCATTTGCATAAAGATGAAGAGACCTTGAATGTGAATACGTTTTAGGCTTTTAAATGTTAAAAAAGTGGATCCTAGAATGTAATCCTTTCTTCAGTGGGGCTTTCGCAGACTGAACAAAACTCTTAAGCTGATTTTCCATTTCTCTCCATCCAAATCTACTATTATTTTACCTGGGGTTTTTTACCTGTTGTTATCTACAAAAAAAATGTTTACCTGTTGTTTAGCTGCAACTTACAATTGTCAAGAAATGTGTGGAAATGTGTTTGCTAACCTGGGGGTTGACTTAGAAAAGAGGCTCACATATTTCTGAAGAAATTCCAGTTACCAATTAACATTTTCATTAGAATATTTGAGTCATAGTTAATTTGCATTAGGATTTATTATCTGAGCAAACCTGACCTATTAAACCTTCTAAATCTATTACTGCCAGCTAATGTTATGATTACAGGAAGAGTACATGGTGCGCCATAGCAACACGGCTTTTCCACCAAATTTTTAACTTGAAATCACCATTGTGCTGCTTATCACTGAATTATTAGACACCATAAATTATTTTATGCTAGCCACTCTCATGTCCATCTTTTTAATACTTTCCTTGTCATTATAAGTGCCTTTAGCCTTACAAGCTAATGAAAGGTTCTCGTATCAAGTCTGATTACCACTCTAATGTTTTCCAGGCATGCCTGGTGATGAGCTTGGCATATGAAACAATTTCCTACAGTAATAAAACTAATTAAAGTAGGCAGTCATCCCCACATCACTCTTTAATGAATTATAATGAGCTCATTAATCTATCCAGTCTCACTCACTGCATCTATTGGCTAAGCTTCTCTGGGGGTATGTCAGGGTAGAACACTTGCCCAGGAAAAAATGGGCACTGAAATGTATCTATTTTCTTTTTTTTTTTTGACAAAACCCAGGAGACAGCAGAGGTCTACTGTAAGTAGAATATGCTTTTTAATAATCAAAATGGGAAAGGGTAAATAGCTAAGACCCTGTAATAGTGACAAAGGAAGAATCATGCAGGAACTTAACTAGGTGTAATATTGCATGGCAAGTGACAGCATAATTAATGCCTCTGTGGCACACATAAATCACTTAAAATATGACTTACCAAAAATGTTTTAGTAACTGGATCTCTGGGAAACTGCCTGAAGAAAATAACATCAAGCTCATTTTTGGCTGAGTTTCTTGGCATTTTTCTTTGTTTCCTCAAAATGAACAGAGAAGAGGTTACAAGGTTAGGCTTCCCAATTCCATAATGACAAATATGAAAGAATTAAATGGTAAGATTTATGATTGGAAAGAGATGATTCATATGAACATCCATATAGCAGAACCACCTATTTTTCTTAGATTGTAACCCTGCAACTTTCCCCATCTGTAAAAGATCAAGTCTAGTAATAGCTAATTATGGCTACCCACTGGAGTTAACTAGTTCTTATTAGCATTTGGATGCTTTTAATTCAAATCCTACAGGCATAATTACAATGTTATTACCAGGCAAATTAATCTTTAGTTTACCTCCATTCATTTCATGTATTTTAATATTAATAAAAAGTTCTGCAAAAAGTACATTTCCAGCATATGAAAAGAAGGTAAAGCAAATAATACACTGTTCTAAAGCAGAAGCAGCAGCCACACTCAATGGTAAATTTCCATCAGTGTCTTCTCCACCACAGATTTGGTGCTCTTTTCTCATATGTAACAAAGAAGCTTGAATGATGCTCTACGTGAAACAGGAATTCATTTTTATGCAAACTACTGAGGCTTTGTTTCATTTTCCTGCAGAGAGAAAAAAGTGCAGGCTGCTCTAAAATCTCAGGAAGGCAGTGACCAGGGCAGACACAGTAAATGCAGGTGACTTGGGTTCAAGTCCCTGTTGTGAGCATGAGGAAGCACATGTGTCTGTACCCACCTCCCCAGGGGTAACCTCAGCCACTGAGCTCATGGGTAGGCAGCAGCACAGGGTAATGGCTATTCTTCCAGCTCAATAGGATGAAAACATATTGCCCCTGTGAGGTTCTTCAAAGCTGATGAATTTTTATTCAAGAAGGTCAAGAGCTTTTTTTTTCTAATGAAATAAACACTTTAAAGTGAGAAAATAAATTGTTATAAAATCCCCAAGTGGCTTCAGTCGTAAAGAAAAAGTGGTAATCTGCCACTCAGTTACAAAGAAACAAACAAAAGATGTCTTTGCTTCATGGTCATTGCTGTTTCCCGTGGTATCTTGACATTATTAGGCTTTTTGTTTGTTTCTTTTTACAGAGGAAAATTTTATAGAGACTGTCTTCCAAATTTACAGGAAAAGAACAATATAGTTCAAGTTTCTTCTAGAAGACTTGTATACTTGAATTATTCCAATTTAAAATGTGCAATGTAGGGGGCTCTAAGTATAAAAAAAACCCAAACAAAACGACACAAACAAAACCCAACCCTTTTTATTTCTATATTATTTATGCATAGAATTTTATTTCTACTTGGCTTAGTACAGTGGTGTATCTCTCTGCATGGTAGCTCAGAAACAGGAAGAGCAGTTCTGTATTAGCACGTTTATTATGCCAACGCGTGTTTTACTAATTAGACTGTACTGTCTTCCGTACTGGCTAAACTAGGTAGGTATTTATAGGTGGTACTGTACTGTCTTAAGAGACTTAAATTTTGTAGTATCTTTGTAATTGTCCTATGACAGCATAACTGTCTTCTGATAGCTGAATTTTGTTTTAGTTATCTGTCAAAGCCTTTTTTAATTTTGCTTAAAAACTCACTAAGATAAAGATGTCTTTTCTTTTGTAATGATCGTAATGCCAGTCCAGAAATTAGATTTTCTATATGTATGCAAAGTTGGCAGAATTTAAAGATTGATATAGCTGCATAAAAACTACCAGCAAAATGTCACATTGGTTGAACAAAGGTTTGCTCTCAAATGAAAAATGCAGTTTCGTTTAAGGTCAGTAAGTAATTGGCTGTGCAGTTTGTAAGGGAGTCACACTGATTGTACGTTCTAGTTGAGTCTTTTTAGATTTTTTTTTTAATTTACTTTTCTATGACCGCCTAGCTTGAACATTGACTTGCAAAATTCAGAATTCTTTTTTTAGAGAATATAAGAAGCTGATGGAGATGTAACCACCTGAAGAGGAAAAGAAAAGCAAATATTTCATTGAAAGCATCAAAATAATGAGTAGCATGAATAGTTTCAATAAAAAATAAACATAGCCAATTATCCTTTTGGTAAGATATATATTGAAAATTACATCCTTTCATTACCCTGAAATTTCCTCATACTTATTTATATAAGTGAGAAGCATAGTGACAGTGTGAAGTATGTTCACTGTAATTCAGAATCTGCTCTTGCCTACCTGATAAGAAGGCATAAAACCTCAGTGGTTCTATACAAGAAATGGGTGTCCAAGAGCTCAGTGTACTAAATGGCAGTAAGTGAAAGAGGCTATGCCAATATTCCACAAAATTGCTCATTTAGAGAAACAAATCCATCTGTCTTTAGCAAGTGTGGTAAAGGCAGGAAACAATCTTCATGTTTTATATGTGCGAGATGTTCTGAAATATCAAAATAAATTACAGATTTGCTCACTGGTTGTGCATCATTTTGCTATTCGCTCCAGTTTTATTGAAAGGGTCAGTAATATTATGTAGTATGTTTATTGATATAAAATATTTGAAAATCTATAAGCAGCAGTAAATTACAAGTATTATATGAAGTTTAAGAGAGGACATCATGTTCTCCTCAATACCTCTTAATGATATAAGAATAAATACAGTGTATGGTACTTCTGTGGCCTCATTTTATCTAAATATGAGGGTCTTACTTTTCTGTGTTACTATTGTGGATCTAGGGAGCCTTTTGCAATAAATGGAGTTAGACTGGTATGAAAGTACTCTAAGAATTGCCAAAGAAAAGATATTATGTTTTGAGATTTCTTTTTTTTTTTTTAATTTGTTTTATTTTTTTATTTGGATGAATGTGGCCATGGTTAGAGATGTCATTAAGCATTAACACAATATTAGCGTTTACGTGGTGTTTTGTGTGATGTGAACAGGGGAGTCCTTTTTCATAGGCACCAAGCTCGGGAAACCTGTCACCTATTGCGGGTTCTTCTGGGTACCCCAGGTGAATGCTTACCTCCCTTTTGTATGTCTGAATTTCCTACCTTGAAAAAAATAAAAACAAAAATAAAAAGGGGATGGCAGAGACCTCATTATATGGAAGTATTTGGAATCCACAACTGAAAAGAACCCATATTTCAAAATATTGTACATATGGGAAGTTGGAGGGGGAAGGGGAAATAAGGCAGCAATTTGTAATCTACTAAAGTGTAACAAAATTACCAAATTCCTTATATTTAAAAATGCATGGTTGCCTCAATACTCGCAGTATTGGTCTCTTAATATCATAAAATATTATTAGTGGTCAAATAAAACTTTATGGTTCAAATAGTGAGGAAAACATTTAGATTAATCTGGGGTAAACTTTTTATTTCCAGAATATATTTGTGTGTCCTCTGCTATTCTACTAGTCTATATGCTCTTTTGACACTCTTTCCTTAGAATCTGCATTTGTCTTTATAACATATTTCCCATTTTATACAAAGGTAAAACACGGGATGCATGAAAAAAAATCTAAATTCTGTCTTATGAAGACATCTTGCTTACATCAGTTGAAGAATTTGTAGTATTTGCCCCCATTTAATAATTTTCTTAAATATCTGGCAGAGAACCAGGTAGCCTGCCACCATGAGCTTTCACGTTCTTCTCACTTAGTCTCCAAACCTGCACTAAACGGTATTTAGTGGTAACTTATTTATCACTTATTTCTGTGAGTATTTGTTATTTGCATGCATTATCTATGTGTGCAAGCATTAGTATTTTTGATCTTAAAAACTTTCCTGGAATTCCACATTATTTTTGTAATTATAACCTTAACCAGAGGTGGCTGAATCTCTTCTCCTTTCTTATTCTCTTGAGAGCATTTAATAAGATTACTTCTGTCAGTTCCTAAGTGTTTGAAAGATCTAAAAATTTATTCATTGGTTTCCTCCCTGAATCATCCCGGACAATCTAAAATTATTTTTATTCAGATCCTAAAGAAAATCTTGACTTGGCTTTAAAAATGGTAACTGGAAAACCTAAAAATATGTTTTGTCTTTTGGTTGTTCTGCAGAAGAGGTTGTTTTGTCACATTTTTCCTCACACCTGAAAGAGCTGAAGTCACTATTTTTTAAGGCTCCCCTTTCCTCCTGTCTGAAATTTTCTTGTGATTCCAGGAAGCAGGAGAAAGAGTATTTTAAAGCATAAATGTTGAATTCAGCATAAAATAATGGAAATGGTGTCACATTTTCAAGCTGATAGTAGGAGACTACAGAGGAGACTTCAGCTTGGTGGCCTGTGCTGTGTTGGAGCCAGAAGGAACTTTGCTATTTATCTCCTCCCAGGGGAGCCAGGATCTGATTTGGACTTGTCTCCTTCCATTTTGAGAAATGAGGTTTTGTGAAGGACATTATTCTCCTTATATGAAGAAATGCATTTACTGGCGTGGCAGTAAAGAAACTTTTACAAAAATGTGGCAGTTGGCAGATATTTTTACTTCCGGCCTAAATGGTTTTAACATGCTGGTTGGCAGAAAGAAACTGTGACATACCAGTGAAAAAGTGGCTGCATTTCAATTGTGAGTGAAATTATATCTTTACAAAGTTATAGATCTTACGGGTATTCTTTGACGTCAGTCAGTCTATATGTGTTACATGATTAAGGTTGTTTGCATGCAAGAGTGTGAAGGGGTTTTGCTGATTTGGTACTAGAGCAAAAAATTAGATAAGAATAAGATATTTTTCCCTGGTGATAATGAGAGTTAACAGGAGAAAATTAAATTGCTAAACTTCATGGTTACAATTTAATGTAAAAATAAAATAAGCAAGGCCAAAATACTAAAACAAACAAACAAACCCCTCACCCTGATTATAAAAGGTTTTCTTCAATTAATAAGTGGCATGATATCTTACAGAGAAATTGCAATGCTGAAAGATAATTGTTGTGTAAGGAAGCACTCTTGGCAAATAAGGTTATTGTAAAAAAAAAAAAAAAATAAATAAATGGTTTGTGTTTGTTTCCACATAAGTAGATACACCAGCAACATTGGGGAACTAGTCTGAGGAAAGAGTCTTGAAATGTCAGTTGAAGATATCCAAGAATAATAATGGAATACCGTAGAATAAGAAATCTCTTGCACCAGCTACTCATTCAAGTATGCTAAAGAAACTGCTATGAGAAATTGTCGAACTACTAACTCTTAGCTGTTATCTGTTGCTTAAATCATCTTCTTAGCAAAATGACAGATAGAAATAAGATAACATTTTTTTGTTGTTTGTTTGGGTTTTTTTAATAGTTCTTTTAATTTGACTTTGTTACCAGTTAAATTAGTAGAAACTGTTCTGGTAAATAGATTTAGTTGGCCCATAAATGAATATAATAAATGGGGAAGAGCAGACCTGACTTTCTGCAATTTTAATCACACCTCAGAATTCTGCTGGAAGAGTCATCAGCATGTGAATAAGGATGATCTGTTTTGTGTAGTTAACTCAATTTCCAAAAAGCCTTCAACAGGGCCCTTCATCAAAGGCTTTTAAAAAATAAGAGGATGAGTGGGAAAGTCTTCTTGTGGATTAATGGCAGATTAGGTGTACAGTACAAAAGATGTAAGTAAGTAGTCATTTATTAAAGGAAGAATTATACTTCCAGAAGGGTCCAGAATAATCAGAATAAAAATGGAGTATGAAATGTTACAAAAAAATCTCATCATACCAAATAATTTAAAGATGAAAGGCAGTTGAGATTCAATGTCAGCAGACACAAAGGAAGAAGAAAAGTCCTATTTTTCTAAATGAGGAAAGAGATCTCTCAGACATTGTGCATAGTTCCCTGAAAACACCAGCTTAGTACTTATCAAAATCAAAAAAAGTACATACAGTTGAGTAATTCTGAGTAGTTCTTGCAGGGGTTTTGATGAATTAGGTACAGGGACATTGTTTCCAAAGTCTGTTTATTCTGAAGTTTGTGACACCTGATTTTAGGTCTACAAAAGGGTTGGTGATTGAATTTTTTCCCTTTCTACAGAAAATGTAGAAGACATGTTTTTTTTCTATAAATCTGGGCCCCTAAGAATTATTTTGAATACTTACTTAGAAATTAATGCAAACCAAAATGTTATAATGCAATTGTGTGAATGGATGGCTAAGCCACTGCTCAGATGCTACATGGAATCCTGATTACCTGATTCGAATGACTGATACAGTGCAACTAGAAAAGGTGGATCATAGGTTTTAATCAGAGATACAGGTGGTTTATGTAAGCACGTAGACTTATAAAACCAAAACCACAGGAAAATAGGAAATAGTCCTCTCAAGACAGAAACAATGACATTGTTTGACAGCAGTTTTTAAACAAAAGGAAGGTTTGGGGGATTGGGTTTTTTTGTTTCACTTGGTTGGTTTGTTTTCTTTTCATGAACATATAATTTATTTAGAGATATTACCAAAGGAGGTGTGGTACTGTGTATGTGAATTCTGGCTCAGGAAGAGCCATAAGGAGAGAGTAAATGGAGTGGTTATATTGGGAAAAATGCATTTATATGTTAGTTACATGTTTCCACTCCTGGCTGCTGTTCATGATTTCTGCAGGTTAGATATACCTTGGGCTTTACCTGGTATGATCGTTCAGTTTCATGTTTTGCAGTTTATTGATCAAGCTGCGTTCCTTTAAACTCCATGCTTTTTATTGTCACTCCTGAAGAGAGCAAAATACAGCTGAAGAAAAAAAAAAAAATTACTCAATCTGTATTTCACAGTTAACTGACAATTGGATCACTATGAAGAAAACATCGTTTATTTAGTTCTGTATTTATAAATATCTGAAGTTAAAGTATCATAGCCTACATAGTCTCTTTAAGTGTTACCTTCGTAGTAAAGTATCAGTTGAATTCTAGTATTCATATGCATATAGCTGCCCTAAATTGTTCCAGTAAAATATTTATTGACATACTCCATGTAATTTAACTTAGATAGAACAGGGTATAGAATTGCATAAGGTTTTATGAGGATTAATCACCCTTATTTATCATTATGAGACCAGATCCTGTGCTCCCGAAACTCCATTTGATTTCATGATCAGGAAATGAAATATAGAGCTGTTCCTTCAGAAAAGTCATTTGAATGCTGTAGCTGCATTGAAAGAAGATGTACATAACAATACCTGTTTTCTGATATGACCACAGCTTCCAAAGCTGATTCAGGATTTTTTTTATTTGTTTTGTTCCTCCTGGATGGATACCCTGTCGTGAGACTCTGCTTGTGTTGAGTCAGGGTGGCCGTGGGAGATTGCTCTGAGTTGCTGTGTTATGCTTTAATGGGAATTTCTGAAGCATGGACTTGCCCTCACCCTTGTGCTGGGCTTGAGCAACAGCTGGCATGGCAGTGTGAGTTGAGAAGTTAACTGTGACCACTGCTTGCGGTCAGCGGTCTCTCTTTGGGAGCATTGTCAGGACTCCAACCAAGACTAACTGGCCTGGCAGAGCACCAAAACAACAGATGAGCCAAAAAAGCAAAATCCATGTGCTTTGCACATGTGAAGAATTGCAGCCAGCCAATTAATTTCTCTCTTGCTGTGATTGAGAGGAATTGATATGACAGATTTAAATTGATACAAGACGTAGAGTGAACACAGAAAGGGAAAATAAAACACTGGAAAGTCATACCGTGTACATACAGTAACATGGTGTAAATATGTCAGGGGACCATCTCTCAAAGATGGACCAGTGACTTCATTTTGACACCTGAAACAAATAATTCAGTCTCAGGTTCTCTCCCTCATGGTAAGATATTAAAACAATGATAATCAATAAAACTATTCGTGATCTGACAAAAGCCCATTTCTAAAAACACAGTGTGTAATATCCACAAGACTACTCACATGAGTAATCTCAAATAAGTAGATGCTCTTCCTTTTAATAAAACTGTGTGTGTCAACATGACACATGTTAACACAAGTGGGGTCTCAGTTTGTAGATAGATAATGGTGCTTCTCTACAAATTTCAAGTAAGATCCACAAAAGTACTTGGTGCTTTTCAGATGCCAGGTGGTATAAAGTGAACCATAAAAGATATCCATAACCCTGTACAGTCTAGACTCCTATGCTGCTGGCATAAAAATCCTGTACATTTTAAAATAAACTGTGTTTTCTCTGAATATTCTAGATATTTATCCAGAAATGTATTAATTTTGCTGTATAAATCTGCTGCATAATTTAGAGGAGGCTTCAAGTATTATTGCATTTATGTAGCTTTCTGGACCTGATATTCAGTTTTAAATTTCTTAGTTTGGTTTGTTACAGGGTGTTTTTTTTAAGACACTGCACCCTAAGTAATTGCTGTTTTTTACATTACCCTAAGTTGGTAAACAATCTGCTTAGCATCTGAAATTCAGCACATTTATCAAATGAGTTTTATAATATTCTAATTTTATGGTACTATTTTGGCAGCATATTCTGTTTAGAATCAAAGTAAAATTGCAATAAATTTATCTTCCATAGTACTTGGTTAGTTCTGTTTATAGCACTTTGATTACAGTAAGCACAATATGCCTATTAGTTTCGAAGTATGAAGAGGTATAAAGTAAGTTTTCAAAATGGAAATGATTATGCTTTTTGGCACTTATGCATAACCTGCTGCAGCTGTCTTCACACACGCAGTACAATTTGTCATCTTGTGACCTAATCTGATGAGAAACAGATTTGCTATTATGTTTAGCATTTTCCCAGACGGACAGAATTAAACTAAAATAGGAAAATACTAGCACTGAGACATAGCAATTGCTGTCATAGGCTATGACTGAAAATAAGTAAAAGGGTGATAATTTGAAGAAGTACAAAGAGGATAATTTAAATAGTATTCTGACTGTAAACTTGTACAATAATAACAGCAGATCCTTAGTGAATATACAGCTACATCCTGGATCTTTTTTACAATCAGAGAATATAAGTGAGGGAAACATGATGGACATTTTTCACACAGCTGCTTTTGCATTTTTGTGGAGTATACCTGGAATTTAGACTGCAAACCTTTTTGATTACCTCCATTTAATAACAGAAAGTAATTTGAAGACGTACCATTTTATTTACAGATCATCCTGTGTCTAACAGTTCTCTTTAAGAATGAGCTGTTAATTGAGTTCTCTTTTTAGCAAGTATTTCCAGAGTCTTGGACAAGCCTGTTATGAACATGCTTACGGCAAGGGAGAGCAGAATTCTTATCCTTTTTTTTCATAATGGGATCACGATCAACATTCATAAGAATAATGAGAATATCATTATAATATGTAATACTGTATGTAATATGTAGTACATATAATTTACTAAACTCATCAAAATGGCCTCAAAGCTATGGTGTATACAGGTAGCTTATGAAAACATGCATAGAACATATGATTGAATTATTTGGACTAATATTTTCATAGCATCCATGTTCTCATTGGACTGATAGCCTTGATAAAATATACTGGTATAAACTCATTTAGCAGAAAGATAAGGAATCAGAGTGTCCAAGGATATTGGTTTAGTTAATAGAAATGGTAAATGTTATCTAGCAGACTTTTAAATCTATGGTCATTTGATTGTAGTTGGCACATGAACTCAGCTATACTTATATGCCAATCTGTTTTTTCTCTTACACTCTATAAATATTATAAAGGCTGTGAAAACATGAGAAATGTTTTGCACACATGATCATACCCAGCATTGTAAATAAGCTTATTTGTTTAAACATAGGAATACATGGGTTAAGTATCTACTAGAATGTGGGTATAGTGAAAAGCCCAAATCATCAAGCCCCAAAGTGTTCAAAGTGTATATAAAAAGTCCTATTTTATGGGGGAAAATGTTTCTTCCAGCTTTGCAATTACAGTGTAGGCTTAGAATGCACTGATTGCATGCTTTGCTAAAAGCGGGCTATCCTTTTCAAGTCCCTTCCTCTTTGATGTCTGTTGTTGTGACATTTCCTTAGAAGGGAATTCTGGTTTTCAGGTAGGGGGTTTGGATTTTGGTTTTGGTTTGGGGGTCTTTTTAATACTATAAATCCCCATTGAACTGTGTCTCCTATTCTTCATTCATATTGAGAAGCTTTTCTCAATAAATTTCTTGGTCTTTCCATAGTAGCCCTGCACTGTACTACAGTTTCACAGTAGATAATGAAACATTTCAGGCCTCCTAAGGAGTAAAGGTGATCCGTTCCTGAATTCACACTATCTGATATGCATTGCTGTTTGCTCCTGGACTAATAACACAGAATTCCACCAGCTCTTGCTGCCCCTCCTACACCTTTCAATGGCATGCTACTTCTCTGGTATCCTCCACACAAGCCTTCACTGAAATATTTTGGCTCTTGCACAAAAATATGATTTTTGGAGCCTTTTCTCCTTCCCTAGCTTTTAATAGTTACTTTCTGGAAGAACTGTATTCACTGTTTTGGCAATAGATAGTTGATTCTATAACATTTTTTATTCTGTTAGTACTACATTCAGACAGAGTTATGGGATATTGAAATTACCCAAGCCTTTCTGCAGTCGACTATTTTTTTCTCTTTTATTCCTGTATGTTATTTTCTTTCTTCTATTCATGTTCTCAGTTGGTATTATAGCAGAAATGTCCTCAAAATATAATAGAAACAGAAGCACCAAGCACCATTTGTCTTTTTCCTTTTGTCTTGCGTTTGCTGAACGAATGATGCCTATGTAGATACCATGCAGCAGAATGGGATTATAAAATCCTAATTCTACACTGTGTTCAACAAGAAAAAGAGCTATCTGCTGCTTGCAAACCCAGTGTGGTGTAGAGTAGATGGAATATATACACTATGTTTATTATTCCTTCTTTTACTAAACAATAACAAAAATTTGGGAATTGCTAGCATTTCCCTTTTACTAGACAATTCTGGGTAACTTCTGCATACACATTGATGTGCCTGTACAGCAAGTTGCAAGGAAGATCCTGTCTAAGGTCACAGCAACAATGTGAAACCATGCTGACAAAAAGAACTTGGAATAACTTAACTAGAAATTGAGGTACAATAGCTAATGCCACATTGTTTTTAAAAAACTTTTTTTTTTTAAATTAAGACCTCACTTTGATAAAATAAATATTATTTAGAAGCAGATGTTTTTGCTAACAAAAATGTTCAATATGTGCTAATAACATATTCCGTGCTGAGGACTGTATTGTGGAACGTGCTAGTTTTTTACTTTCAGCTAACATTCCTAAACAGCAATCTATTAGTAGATAGTAAGAGTGAAATGCTGCGATACCATATAGCAAAGAAAAACTCCTGTGATTTTTTCCTTAAAGGATGTAGTGTAAGTTCTGGCTTTTTTCTAAGTTTGAATCTTTCAGGAGATCAGTACATAGTACTGAAGTAGTGTGTAAGCAGGTTCATTATCTCTGCCAGACATGGGGTATCTCTTTTTATTGCAGTTGTAAATGTTTGGGGGTTTATATGTGAGTATCTTGTTTCTTCTTCCAATTCTGTTAGAGCAGATGATAAGCAATATAATGACTTTGAAAGGTAATTATTATAACCTAACATTTAACTGAGGAAAATGGACTTCACACTCTTTTTTGTCTTATATTTGTGTGTTCATTTGGAGTTACAAACACATTAGTACTGACAGAGTTCACGTTTATCACACTGGTTATACCCTTTTGAACCCCCGAGCTCTTCATGTTCTAAATAATTTCTGCACTTTTATACTTGTTATCATCTGTTAGCTAGAGGTCTAATTTTTTTTATTTTTAAACTAAGTGTTGTGCAAATAAGACCATATTTCCAAAAGTTTTCTTGTTGTATGACTTGGGTTTTTGGGGAAAATAATGATACTCCAAACCAGTAAATTTCCCAAACTTCATAAATATGTCTCTGTACTAAGAAGGATGTAAAGATACAATTCTTCATTTATAGTTGTATGACCAGCTAGTTGGCTAGTTAGTTAGTTAGGCTTTTATTCTTCAACAGTTCAGTCATTTCATTGAGTTTCTCCTCTTGGATGTTTATCAGAACAACATAAAAATATATGATTGACATTTCTTCTCCAAATAAGGTGTTTAAACTTATATGGAAGGAAATTGCCTGGGGACAGCTTTCCAGCTGCCTCATGGACCTGGGTTTGGCTACAGTCCTAGCTATCAGGTTCATTTTCATGCAAGTCGAACTGAGTTACAGTCAATGGTTATATCACCAAGTGGTAACTATTTTCTTTCCTCCACCCAGTTAATATCAGAATTGCAGTTGTTTTGGCTGATGTGGGAAAAAAGATGTATGCATGGGAAGGATGCTTTACTTTTCCTGTGAATTTCTGTTGTGCTTTCTTTTTCATCCTCTCCAGGATCAAGAGCTCCACAATAATGCCTCTAAATTGATATTTCTCTAATGTTGTTTTGTATGAGTAAAATTATAACATTTCATAGCCATTCCTTAACTGAAAAGGAATGACCTGATAGGATCTTCAGTAAAAAGGCTTAAAGGATTCAGAAAACAAGGAAACGGACTTCTGTGAAGGGAGCTGTTCACATTTCTATGTAATGTCTTTGGATGCATTAATTTGTTTATGCAGCAACTTAGAATATGTTATTGAAAATACCACACATGACAAAGGAGAATTGAGTTTCATTACTTGAATGTAATTATCTCGCACTATGTGAAGCAGCCTTTTCTTGTCAAGACCAAAATAAAAGCATTAAGCCTATTATAACATCTCTTTTGATGTTTTTGTAGGATGGAATAAAAGATGAATGCTCAGTGCTGAAGCTGCAGCTGAAGGAGAGAGATGAACTCATAGCCCAACTTCGTGAGGAGCTGGTAAGCAGCAGAAGCAATTGTGATTTTGTTGTTGTTGTTGTTGTTTTTTTTTTAAGTTCATTTACCTGATAATGTCACTCAAGACCAGAAACTAAAGAAATACAGTTTCACACCCCCTACAGAATAGCTAGCCTAAGGCTATGTTAATCATTCAGATAAACACTGATAGGGACTTGTCAGCCTCTGAAGTGGCTACTATCTAGATGCACTGCTAATAGAAGTTTCTTTGAAAAGATTGTGTTGACAGTTGTCTTGCAGTATCAGAGGCAGAGAAGTAGCACAGCACTGTATGCATACGCCAGAAATCTTGAAGGGCTGTGCACATGTCCTGATGAATTGTGACTACTTCTCCTATGAGCTGCTTTTCACATCTACAAGAATGTTCAGTAGAAAATGAAATACTATTTCTCCTTAATAGATGTCTTTACTTTAAATAAAATAATAAATATTCTTACACTTGCTGAGCCTTTCCTTATCATTTGAGCTACTAATGCTTGAGTACTACCATTTTAAGGATAGACAGAATACTCTCAAGTGACTGAGTGAGGTAAAATATGTGATACAGCAATTAAAAAACGTAAACACATGAAAATGCAATTTATTGTCCTATTAAGACTGTACTAACATAATTTTAAAATTCCATTTTTGATGGAACATGATTAAAACATTTATGTCTTCAGTATTTTTAAATAAAGGAGAGAGATTTTTCTGCCTCCTCTCACAGAGAACTTAAAGACTCCGCAGAGAAATCATGTAGGGTCACCACATTCAGGAAGAAGTTTAGCACATACATTGCTTCCATGGAAGTTGCAGGTGTGCAGCCACCTAAGATTTTGTATAAGCACCCTTTGGTAGGTGGGGTTGTTTCTCTAATTAGATCTTAATTATCTGATCTAGCTCAGGGGCTTTTTGTGCCTTTCTGTCTCAGGCCTGGTGGCTAGCTCAGAACTTGGACAGAATTCAGGTCCATCCATTACTGCATGTTTTATATACTAACCAACAACACCAGTATACTTTTACACCAGCACAAATAGCTAAGTTTCAAGTTGCATGGGAAAAATGTAATGCTGCTCAAGGATGAAAGATTCCTTTGCTATATTAACATCGGCTAAATAAATACAGGTCATCAATATTCTTTGTTTCATATTTGGCTATATTAAGAAATGATGTATTATGTAATTATTATCTAAAATTAAATGACAAAATGGGACACAGGGAACATCAAGCTTCTGTACAGTCCTGGAGCATTAATTTTATATGAGTCTAGTTCAGAACATATGCTATTTAACTGGTTGACAATTTTGTCAGAGTAAAATTATCCTGTATTGATACAGTGAGCTGTAGCTCATTTGCTGTTAACTGTTGTCAAAGTTCATCTGTATATGTGTCAGTTGCAGAATAAAGTCGCACAGGGAATTTTGTTCTTGTACCTCATAATAGGCAGAAAAGTAAATCTTCCTAGGGTCTTGAAATAAGGATTTCCATATGGTTGAAAGTACATATCCTGAATTTAATCCATGATTAACTGACTTCAGTTTTGTTACTCTAGGACTTGTAAAAGAGAGTACAGGTGGGAGTCTTGAGAGCACATTTAGTAATTTGAAATTAAGTTTTGAAAGGGCTCAGTATATCTCATTTACTCCTGTTGAACTAAATAAAACTAGATTGGGAGGTGAACATGACAGAAGCTGGACTTAAGGTTATGAAACCTATTAAAAAAAAAAAAGTGTAGTGGGTGCCCACAGGACTGGAAAAAAGGATTTTTGTGCGTGAGGTGTGTAAGTACAGAGTCAGTATGCTAGTTTTGGCCATCTGTGTATTTTTTAATCTTGACTGTGTATTCTCCTGCAATACTATTTTTCTGTAAAAAGTTGGGGGTTTCGTTTGTTTAAGGGTGTGGTGGTATAAGAGCTGCCACGACTTTTAGAGCAGCTAGAATTAAAGTGACAGCCTAGTAAAAGAGCTCACTAAAAACATGGTTAGAACTTGTGCCAGAACAGTCTTCTGGAAACAAAGCAACTGTTTTGCTTTGTTAGCATCCATGGGATCACCAGACTAAAGTCTACTTATTGAAGGACCTCAGCAATCCAACAGGGGAAGCACCCACTCAGCTTAGGCTTCTCTGAAGTTAGGCAGCTATGGAGCAGCTCTTTCCAACCATGGTTTTGGTCTTAAGCATCTAAAAAACCTCAGTATACTTACAGTGAGCTCCTGTTTTTACTCTGATGCCTGTAATGAGCCTGTGTGAGGCTGAGGATGCAACTTGAAGTCCTCTGAAGAGCATCAGAGCTCCAGTCCCTCTGGCCACGACCTCTTGCACTGCACATCCAGTGTCCTCTTCATGGAGGTGCCTTGGGCCCTGCCATCACGGCGCTGCTAAATACTGCGGCCCACCAAAAGATACACCTAGGGTTCCCTCTCCAGTTTGCTCTGGGGCTTTTTGCAGGGCACCAGGCCCACAGGGGAAGGTCCCACTGCAGCTTTGCCCACCACGCTGCAGGCTAAGGAAGTCACTCCAGGTGCCAGGCAGTCGTTGCAATCCCCTTTTTTTGCATTTCTCTGCCTTCCCAATGGGAGCATCATGCTGTTTGTTCCTCATTGCTTGAGGTGCTTTAAGGAGCTGCCTGCAGTGGACTATTCAAGACAAGTAATCTCTCTTTTTAGAACTGTTAAAAATGAAGTACATTTGAAATGATTGCTAGAAAATGCTGATAAAAATGTTTTCTTCACTTATATAAAATGAGCCAAAAATTGATGAAAAACATGCTTTAATATTCTGCAAATCCTACAGTTATTTATGTGTTTGTTAGACTGTAAATATTAGGAAAGTGAATGTTTACAAAAGATAAGTAGAACAGTAATTTTTGGCTAATGAAACTGTACGCCTTTTCACTTAGATACAATATATTACAGACATAACACTTGATGGATAACTACCATTTTTTTTCTTGTATCTTAGGGCAACCCATGCTCCATTGTCATTTTGAATATGGAAATATAACAGTTGTAAATACAACCTGCCTGTCTTAAAATCATGGCATCATGATGTTAATTCGTAGATAGCACTTTAACATAAAAATCAATTTGAGTGGGAGTCAGTTTTGTACTTCCTGAGAGAAGTATATGAAAATCTGTACTTGCCTTGTGATTTTCCATTAAGTTGGATGCTTGCATGTAGATTTAAAACCCTTGGTTAATTAGTTTTTCTGCAGAACTCTGCACTTAACCTAAAGTGGACTTAGGTAAATTTTGGCTCTGAAGGAGGTTTTGTTTCTTTCTCTTGTCTAGTTTTTCTAGAGTTTTTTAGTAATCTTCCCCTCCTCTCTTTGATTATTTTATTTTATTTTCAAATACTTTTTAAAAAGTATTTCTAGCACATTTGAGTGCGTTATGAAGGAGACCTTGAACAGGGCTGAGGGTAGAAAATGTCAATGGAGTGCAAGCTGACTTTCTGTAAGCTGGTGACGCTTCAGAGCACCTGCAACTGCTCTCTCTCCTAATTGCTATCTAGCTCTTGAAGGAAGAAAAGGGTAAATCTTTGAGGAATGAAAATAGGGGTTTAGATGTTCAGCTACAAGACCCAGGTACAAAGGATAAAATGCAAGAAGCCCTCACCTACCTCTGAGCAAACAGAGAAGAACTTAGAGAAGTAGTCCGTCACCAATTTTTTTGTTTGTTCTCTTTTTCATGATAATTTTGGATTGATGCCCTTGGTCACCAGAAATGTTTCTGTCCATCTTTGGAGGAATAAATATAGGTAGACAGATCAGTACCTAAATATAGGTAGAGCAGTGGAATTAATTCCTCTATTCCCTCATTATCTTCTGAAAAATACCTGCTCCAGAAATTGGAGGAGAGTTTGGTTTTCAAGATGTCAGGTGCCTAAAACTGCTCTGAAGCTCCTTGGAAATGGTGAACCTGAGCAGGAATTTAAAATCTGGGTTCAAAGCATGGCTTTGTCTTAAAGCTGTGCTCATTCATGAAGATACCCTCTTACCCAGAAAATCAAAGAAACGAAGTGAATCCATTCTTCAGGGTTTGGTAAAAGGAGTCATTTGCTTGGTCTTGTTCTCTCTCTCTTGTTTTTTTTTTCTTCCCTAAAATAAACAAAATAAATGAAGGTCTCAGTTTTCATTTGACGCAGAAAGATGTTTGAAACCTTACCTGTCTCCTACCCAGCTCTACCTGCAACTGCATCTTAGTGTACATTTTCCAAATCAATCTTTTTCCACTGCAGTGTGAGCACTTAGAACGACTTTAAGCAGAAAATATTTTCATGGTATAGTGGCTAAAATAACTGAGTGCTGCTTACAGTAACATTTATTCTACTGCTGTCATTGGTACAGCAGCATTCACACTGAAAAATGAGCACTAATAATATTATCCTTTCAACCTTGATTTCCCTGTGTAACTTAAGTCATGTGTGTTGTCCCATCAAAATAAAAAATGTAGTGAGGCACTTCGGGTGGATTCTGAGTGAAGCTGGAGGCAAAGCTAGGTCAGGAAATGACTCCTTCTTGTAGCCCAGCTGTTGGAGATATTTCTCTGCTGTGGAGGTGGCTCTTTATCAACTGTTAGACTTTTTACATCTATGGAATATCTAGGTACAGTGCTAGCTAAGTGAGCTTTACCTCAAGCTGTAGAAATAAATGCTTTAGGACTCTGGAATCAGCTCAACAAAATATAACTGTTCTTGTTTTGTTTTGTTTTGTCTTTGCAAATTGTAAACAAGTTCTACTTCCTTGTCCAAAATATATGTTAAATGATTTGGGGGTAGGAGGCGGGGGGTGGTGTAGGAGTTTGGGGGGGTTTTGGTTGGGTTTTGTTTTGGGTTTTTTTGGGGGGGGTGTGTCTTTTTGTTTTTTTGTTTCCTAAATATAGTGTATTCCTGGAGGGCAGAATGATGGCAAACTTAGCCCTTTTCTGTAGGTTGAGTTCAATATTGGGCAATTAGGCAATTGCTGCAGTTTTGAAGTATCGTGAAGATGAGTACTTGTTATCCAGCTTTGAAGTGTAACAGAAAGCCTGAAATGCACTTGAATCCTGCCAATGAATTGTTTATGAAAGGCACTTGAGTTACGAGTAAAAATTACCTCAAAATGTAGTTATGACAATATAGATGCCTTGAATTGTACAGTTTTAAAATCACAACTTGTTTTCTTTTGATAGGCCAAGAGTGAGATTTGGAAAAATAAATCAATGAATTCATGGTGAATACCATTTTTTGAATTGTTAGGAAAAAGAGAAAATTTGATTAGTCCAGTCTATTTTCAAAATTTTTAAAAAATTGTCCTTGAAATTTTAAATAAATGAGGTAATTCTCATCTGAAAAGAATAATAGTCTTTATATTAAAAAGAAAATTAAAAAAATACTAGATTAATCTTTACACTGGTTACCCACTTGCTCTGCATTCTGCTGCTTTGTAGTACATTGGCTATTTTATGGGGGATATTACAGACCCATGGATGATTTACATAAGAACAGGCAGTTGTAAGTACTTTCAAATCCTCTTTCTTCCTCATATTTAGGAAACATTAGGAGCAGAAGAGAAATAGATTAGGTGTACTTAAACATCATTAAAGTGTCAGGCTTCTTTCCCCCTTTTTTACAGAAGAATTAATTGCACATATTCCAGAAAAGTCTTATCTGAGCTGTAATTACTCTCTGAATCAGTTCTGCAAGACAGACGTGGAGTGTGAAAGTGGCAATATCCTGTGACACACAATGGGGATTAGGCTCCGATTCCTCATCTACGCCAGTCCCTTGATGACAAGCTGCCAGTCAGATATTCCTTTAATATTCCTTAGCACTTGTGGAGGTGATTCTGCATATGAGTTTAAGTCCCTATCACAAACCATTGTCATATCATGGTGTTTGGCATAGATAAATGATTATGTCACTAGCACAGAGTAGTGTCTTACTGGTCTCACTGAGATTCTGCTCCTGAGTATTTCATTAAAATAACACTGCAGAAATTAGCAAATACAAAATTTGTCCAAAGTCTCCCTTGAGACACAGTGCTGAGGCTTACACTCCTTTAATAATAACGTACCGCATATGCTTGTCTTTGGCAGCAGTGTCACTTGTAGACTGCTTGCTTCATGAGATGCATGGCATTTTACTGATGGGTCTTTTAGTACAAGCAGGCAAATATGATCTGGCCTTACTCTGAAATCTCAGAGAGCTTCACTTTGGTTTATGTGAAAGACAAAAAGTAGGTCTCAATGTCACCATTCATTTTTTCACTTTATTTTTTGAGCCAATTTGAATTAACCAATTTTAACTCTAATGAAGATATAAAGATTGTCAACAACAGATGAATTTTAGGACAAATGGAAAAGGCAGTGTCTTGGAGGTGTGGTGGGAAGGAAGACTTTGTATGTTGCAGTTCTTCAGCTTTGTAGATGTTACATACTTTTGACTGACACATGGTTTTAGAGATTCAAATTTCTCCTTAAATGAATGGTGGTAGATTATATTTCCTATGTAGCAGCATATAGTGTAGTGTTTGTTTTATACCATGATTGTGTCAAGGTCAAACTAGAGCATTAACCTGTGTCCTTGGAGCTCTGGGGAGCTAAGCTGCTATGCCTCACCTGAGGGACTAACTGGAGCAGTCCTCACCTAAGACTTGCAAAGCGAGTTTTCATGGTGCAAAACAGGATTTGGACCAAGGCTTGCTGAATAATTGAGGCAAAGAAAAATCTATGTTGTTTTATAAGTGCTAGGAATAAAGGATATGAAGGAGGCAGCAAAGAGCTAGTGTGGGTTTTTTTATATAGTTTTGATTGCTCAAAAGCCTAGGCTTTTTAAATTCAGTTTGTGTTTTTCATATATACATATACACACATGTGCACATACATATAAATATATAGAGAGGAATATGTATATATAGATACATAGAAACATGCACACATTCACACACACACACACTGCCTCTCTTATTCAGTATGCTTCTTGGTAGTTATTTTCCACTCAAGAATTGCTAACATTTTTAAAATAAAGAACATTGTAGAAGGAAAGTTGGCTAAAAATATGGAAAGTTACTATTGCTTGACATGGCCCTATATTCCTGATATTGGATAAATTCTCAAAGAGGTACTCAAGTTTGAGCTTGCATAAAAATGACTGCTGTCAGTATCATCTAATGACATGCTATTGTGTTATATGTGTTTGTAAGAGCAAAAAGAAAAGTAACGTTGCTTGAAAACAAATACACATATGCTGGAAATCTTGTTTTGCTTCTTAAGATCGGCAGTTTAATTTGTATGACTTAACAGCTTCAGTATGTTGCTAAAGGCATCTGTGTGACATTTTTACTGTAGTCATCTGATGTGGATGAGTTTCAGATTAATAAATGCTTTATCCTCAGCTCTGCACAGCAGTGTTTAATGAATCAACTAGTACTGTTGTTTCTTCCAATAATTAATTTTCTGATTGGGGAAATATTTTTGCTTTTGAAGATGTGGAACTGTCTGTGCAGTTCACTAGGGATCTAATATAAGAATAATGTTTTGCTTGCTCCCCGCCCCCCCCCCCCGCAGTTATAATTTAGGGTCTTATCCATTCTACTTTGCTGTACCTGGGCATGATTCACAGAAAAATCTGTATGTACACACTGGTATAGCAAACATAACAAATGAAGAATCATCTGTATTTTAATAGCAAAATACCATTTTTGTTTACATTCTAGTGAAGTTCCGTAAGGGAAGTGTGTTATGCGGTTTTCAATGTCAATGAATATTTTTTCCTTCACTCACAGTATATTCCAGCATTTAAAGACATTAAATATTTCTGTCTGTAAATGAATGAAATATTTTTGTCTGTAAATAAGGCATTTTTGTCCATAAATAAGAATTTTTAGAAAGAAAAATAGTAACATTTATTTGAAAATACTTTGATGTAAGGACTGGGAAACTCTTCTTAAGACACTGAAAAGCTGAACTGCAATCTCTGTCCTTTCCTAAATAAATAACCTAACAAGAAATTAGCTGTATTAGAGTATTTGTTAGATCTCACTAGATTTCACAGAAACTGACTCCATAGATTCTCTCCAAGTTTTGTATGGGTTTTTTTACTATTCTCTTATTACATACTTTCAGTTTGTATGCAAGGAAAAAATGTTATTTGAGGTACAAGAGATTCAAGACATTTCATTTAACCTCTGTTTCAAAGACTGAGCACTTTCTCACTGAAGATACTTTTCATACTCTGGCATCATGTCGCAAATGAGTGGTTTGGACCGTTTAAAGAATCACCATCAAAGATATTAGCAAAAGTGATTTAATAGGAATTTATAAAAGCACGACTTCACAAAGCTTGATGGCAAGCTTCAGTCTATTACTCAATAGCATACAAAGAAAAAACAAGTTAGAATCAAACTAGAATTATTTATATAGAGACCAAAAATGTAAAAGAGTGAGGGAGAAACATACAAAAGAAAATTGAGTTAAAATTAATTTTTCATGATTTGTACAAAGATCAGGGGTATAGAAAGGTAGGGGAGACCCTCCCATTGAGTCACAAGGTTCAGAGAAGACTCCCTTCCTTTCTAAACTCCTGTTAGAGCTTAGGTGTGGCTGGATCTACTCCTAGTCCCAGACTTAGCCAACAGTTTATGTCTAATGGATTATGTGTGTAGCAGCAGTCTGAGGTTCATTTACAGTTTGAGGTAAATAACAAGATTTAGTAACACTTAATCACTGATTAATTTAACATTTACAAAGCCATTCAAAAGAATATACCTAGGTTAATTCACACACGCATACACAAATACAAATAGAGATATATAAATAAGCAGAGGTATACCTATTAAAAATTCCCCTCAAGTTCAGTGAAAATATTCACATCAAATGCCTCAGCATTTCTCAACAGGCAAAGGGTTGACCCTCAAGGAGTAAAGGGTATCAGCACAGGTCCTGCCATCAGCTTTTGACGATGGTCGGCCAATTTTTGCAAACTAGAGACTTTGTGAGCTCTGAGAGGTGTCCTCCTCAGAGGGAGATGCTGGTTGCAGCCCAGTGGGGTCCAGGAGAGCTCAAAGGCCCTCACTTGGGACCACTGTTTATGGGTTCGCAAGATGATTGACTTTGGTCAGTGTCATTTCATTCCAGACATAATTCTTGTCAGGCAACTACAAAAGTGAGTCATGATCTAAGCAGCAGGAGTCTCAGGTATGGTTCCACGTGACAGGAGTTTCAGGTGCAGTTAAGGGGTGCCTAATTGTCCTGACTCACTCTACCATAGCCAGGATAAGAAAGTACCAGGCCGTCCCAACTCACTGTGCAAGAACACAATGTTGTCTGGTCCTGATATTGCAACGTGGCCCAGGGGGGCTGCACCACCACACATCATGAATATTGCATGGTTCAAAGGGTGCTCAAACCCTTCCTCAGGTGCTCTGCTTTCTTTGAGACACAGTCTTTAGTGATTTTAAGTTGGGTTTAGAGCTGGGATGTGTATGTGGATTTTTACTGTAACTTTCATAGAAGGTACTGCTGCATACCCGGTTTGCCTGTGAGAAGTCTTAGCTCAGAATGTATTTCTGTTATCTCTTCCAGTTTTTGGATAGCAAAACTGTCCCTTTCCATAGCTGTTTTTTGGTTGATTTGGTCTAGAGACTGGGAAGCAGAGGGGGTGGAGAGATCAAAGTTAGAAATTTTCCTGTGCTTGGGAGAAGTTAATTAAATACAAAAAAGTATTATTCATCTTCTGGATTTGAGTAGCAAATCAGCATCTTGGATGTCCTGTGTTATTTTTGCTAGGATGGGCAAGAAGGATGCTGATGCTAGATAGCTAGTGGAAGTGGTGCCATTTATTCAGAGAATTTAGATTTTTTTTTTTTTTAATTTTTTTTTTGGAGCACAGTAGAAATCTGACAGCAAGAGGTAGGTTTTGGTCACAGTGCCAGGCCTCTTTCTTCCATCCAGCTCTTTAATGCTCCACTTTGGGTCTTTCTTCTGCTGTTTTGATTTCCTGCATCTTTCTTCATCTTTTGAAATATTGTTCCCTCTTCCTTTCTGTAAAAACCACACACAGTGTGTGCTTCTTTCAATGTCCTGTGCATGTTTTATCCATTGTTTGAGAAGTTTGACTTGATGCCCGATTCTGGTTTTTGCATGGAGGCTGCTACTATTTTCAAGCTCAGTCATTTGGATTGATGCTCAGCTGTAATACCTTTGACTCTCAATGAGATTTCACCAGTATCCCAATATAAGAAAGGGATGGATTCTGTGGCAAAGCTTTCAGAAATGACCTGCTTATTACCCTGTATTTAAACTGGGGGTGTGGTGAGATAGGCAGTGGTCTATACAAATGCTTCATCGCCCTTCAGGGAGGAGGACGCAGATGACTGAAGTACTGTAATGCATTCATGATGAGTGGTAGTAAAAAATGCCATGTGTGATATCATTGATAAACAGCGTGTTACAAGACTATATACAAAAGTCTGACTAGTGTCCTAACAGAAAGCTAGCTTGCAAATTTATACTTTTGCTGGTAAATTCTTTCCAAAATATTGCTCAAGTAATAGCCTTTCATATTTTGGCTCGTTTGATAGTTTAACTGGATGAGCTTTTTATTCTCCTTTGTGTCTTGATTTAGAAGAAGATAAAAAGGTAATATACAGTCATTGTCAGAAAATCAAATGATCTTACTGACTTTTAACCATATATTATATTTAAATTACAAGGAGAAGAAAATAGCTACTGGTTAATAGTAAATTAACTTAATCCCATACATTATACAACTATTTGGTTTGTCTAGGTTATTCAATTCTAAATATTTTTTCATTAGGTTGCTCTGTATGGCTAGTAAAATAAAAGCAATAAACTGTTTCTTACTGTTCTTTGTTGAGTTCAGAATATAGATTGAATATATATCTTTTCAGGTTTGGGTTTTGTTTTTATTTTTCAGAGCTATTGTTTATGAATTATTCAGTATGTTTGAAATGTACTTAACATATTTTTGTTTTCTAGTAATAATGCAAGACATTTATCTTACATTTCCCAATTTGACTTACTGATGATATTGTTTTTCTCAAAGGGAGCTCTCATGATTTACCAGAAGAGTAATAGAGTTTGCGTGCTGTAGTATTTATCAGAATTCACCAAATATCAACACAGGACTTTATAAAACCAGACTTTCTCACAGTGTGATATTTGTGTTCCAGCTTACAAATGAGGGTTTCACCAAACAATGCTTGTTGGGCAATAGGATGCTCTATTGTTACGGTTTTGGAAAGAACAAGTGGAGCTATTGTAATAGTAGTATGGTGACGAGAAGGAAGAAGAATAAAATATCTTTATGTAAACTCATTTCAGTGTGGTTGGTGTGCTTGTGAAAGAGTTCAGGTTAATAAGCTGGAAAAATAAGAAGTGGTGGAATTAAAGGATGATCTAAAGCTGCAGGAGAGCTCATTTTATTTTTCAGCTGAACTGCCTATTTATCATATTACTTTCAAGAGCAAAGTGATAGATTCTGAAGGGAAGGGTGGTACAGAGAGGACTGAAGACTTTTAAGTTGTCACTAGACCCACCTTTTAAGACTACTGCGAATATATGTGTGCTCAGCCAACAGAACTTGCTGGGCAAATGATCCTTCCTGCCTTAGCCAGTGTGAATAAGGAAGCTTAGATCAGTTTCTGGAATCTTGTGGAATTTATTTTGTTGCATCTTGTTTAATTTATGGAAATTGAATTCAGTTCTTAAGGGACAAAGATGTTTGCTTTTTTTTTTCTTTCCAGTTCAGAACCACTGGGATGATGTGGTTCATCAGCTCCTTTCTCTCTACCCTCTCTACCACTTCCATCTAATAGAGCAGTTTAAGATATCTTCTCTAGTACTATTTCATCTTTATTTGTCAAATCAGGGTTAGTAGCGTATGTCTGTTTCTCTTGATTTTTAAACCTAAAATTCATGGACCATTCTGCTTGGCCAGCAAAATTTAAGAAGTATCGAAGCAGAGAGCTTTTTTCACATATGTTGTTATTACCAAAATCTGTTTTTCTGCAGAATCACGTAAGCAGATTGAGGGGGGCAGAGAGTGAGAGTGCTAGTTCTTAATCAGTAAGGCTACAATTAACTGGGAAGTGCAAACTGTACACAACCTGTAGGGAATCAGGAAGCTGCATGTTGCGTGCACACCCAGTTAGTTATCTGTTTGTCTACCTAGGAAGGAAGAACCCTACAAGAGCGGCAAAGCCGAGGTTATGTCTTTAATAATTCCTAGAGTCAGTAGTGAAACATATCTGCAGAACAGGGGGTCTTAAGAATTTTTTTCTTAATTCGATTTCAGCTTCCCCCCTCTTTTTAATTAATTTTGTTAATTTATGTTCATTATTCATGAGTTATTAAAATGTCCCATATACATGAAGTCCCTAATAGGGAGTTTAATGAAACAGGAAGAGTGGTCTGATAAGGAATACATGAAATTCAGCATGAAAAGAAGTAGATACAGCAAAGGCCTAGCAGTGATCATGTTGCCAGAGAGGAATTGATACAGGCTGTCAATTGAATTGTAATTCTGCCTATGAATAGTGCTGAACTCCAAATGTTTTAAGTTTGGGCTATTCCGTCCTTTCCCATGCACTATTTGCTCAATTACTGCGTTCAGTTGAACATGAATCCCTACCCGAAGCCTACTGACATAAAAAATAACATAAAATAAAAACGAACCATTGCTCTGTAAGACCAGTTCTTGAACATAATAAATAGAAACATAAGGCAATTTATTCTCTCTCACATCTTCCAGCAGGCTTATATAGCAAATTCTAAAGTCTAAGTCATCTAATGTTCATTTTTTTACCTCTCTGGCATCCCACTATTTATTGGAACACTGTACCATATAGTTACTAATATTCTGTATGTGTTAGCATAGAGGCTGGAAATAGTGTTTCAAAAATGTACCAAACCCCATATGCAAACTGCGTGTAGCCTACCAGGCAAGCTGCTTAGTAAAGACTACTTGGACAAAAGCAGGTAAGTTAAAATGATGGGTAATTTAGGAGAGAAGGACCTCAGGACTGCTCTAGTCCTACTGCCTGGCTCAAAGCAGGGGTCACTTCAAAGTCAGACCAGGTTGTTCAGGGCCTTTTCTAGCCATGTGTTGAAATCCTTCAGGGTCAGAAACTGCAGTCTCCTTGGATGACCTGTCTAACCAGTCTGGTGAAGGTAGTTTTTTTTCTTGTGTCCAGTAGGAGATTCTCTCATTGCAACATGTGCTGTTGCTTTTTGCTTTTCTCTGTGCCCATCTGAGAAGGATCTCGCTGCCTCTTCTCCATACCCTGTTTGATAGAGCAAATAGATGCCTCTTTAGCATTCCCTTCTCCAGGCTAAACAAACCCAGTTCCCTTAGCCTGTCCCTGTATGTCATTTGATCCACCATCTTAGTGGCCTGCACTGTTTCCGGTTTGCATCCACCTCTCGTACTGGGGGCCCTAAAACATTGTGTGTTATTTTCAGGTGCACTTTCCACAGCACTGATTAGGAGGGAAAAAACAGTTGCAGCCATTTGCTGGTTGTGTCTTTGGCACAGCAGCCCAGTGTGCTGTTAAACTGCTGGTCTTAGAGTCTGAGTATAAATCATATTATTATTCAATATCATAATCAAATTCCATCATAATCAAATTATTATTTACATTATTATATTTTAGGGAGTGCTGGGCTACTTGGAAGCATGATCCTTCTTTCATGTGGGTGTTATTGAAAAAGCTAGCTAGTTATCAGACTCCTAGCATGTCTTCTAATGATATCAGATGTCAAACTATTATTTAGGAACTTATTGTTTAAGAAACTGTAAAATATGGATTCAGGCCAGGATAGGGAATTGAGACTATGTGCGATGTATTGCTGAATAATATTTTCCTATTAATGGATAAGGTGCAGATAACTGTTTTTTCACTTGGGAAAGATGCCTGAAATTCAGGTTAATGTATAACTGTGAGACTGAGACATTAACATCTCTCAGAAATGATCATCACAAACAACACCTTTTCTACCAGATGCCATAGTGTTTCCTTCTCTAAATAGATTCATATACTTAAAAATAAATGAAACAAACACAGAAGAAGGAAGACTCAAGACAGTCCTGTATTCTTCTATATATACTGCTTTGCCTGTGGAAAGGCTTAAAAGTACAATGTATTATGATTGTTAGATATACTGTTAAGTAAAATGGAATAAAGCTCTCCTGTTTGCTGTCAGAGTCTGTTTGGAAACATAAATAAGCCCTAATAGTACAGGGTTTATTATTTCATGCAAATAAGTTCAATATTAAGATCTGCTTTAAAAAACACCTTATGAAATGATCAATGGCATGTTAGAGAAAATTTGAGGAAAGAGAGATTAATTAATGAGAAAGGAGTTCTGCTTCAAGCAGGCATACATCAGTTGTATTGATTTGGTATTTGTGCAAATTTTAATTACAAATGTATTTTTAGCTCTACTTAGCCATCTAGAGGCCTTTGGGAAGGGATAAGTATAGATTAAAAAAATCACCCTGTTTATTACAAGCACCAAATATTGTGGCTTAATTTTGTTCTGTTATGTCTTTCCCTATACTGCTTTATTGATACAACTGAGCCCTGGACTGGGAATTATCACCCAACATGGAAGAGTCAAGTTCAGCCTGCTTGTTCATCTAATCTTTGATCAGGTTGCTTAGGCTGTGCGAAGGGTGGATATTAATGACAAATGATAATTTGGTGGTATAGATGCCTGCCCAGTAGGAGCAGGATTCAGCTCATTTTACATAAGTTAGTAATCATCTAATAGATAGTAAGGGCTTTGACTCATTGTGGGTTTGACCTAGATTTGATGACTTACAGGTGAAATACTTTGGTGTTTCTGCTGTCTAGTATTCTTCCTCTGAAAATGTGAGGAACTCGCCCATGGAAAAGCTTTTTGGTTGTGGTGTGGTTTTTTTGGGTTTGGGGTTTTTTTTGTTTATGTTTGGTGTCGTGTCGTGTCCCGTCATCGTCCATCCCCATCCCGTCCCGTCCCCGCTTCTGTCTCTCTTAAGTGTAAAAAGGCTGGTGAGCATCAATTTGATTTTTCTTAAGCAAGGACTCTAACAGCAAGTTTGAGTAATTCAGGTGAACTCCAGTTTGATAGTAAGCATTGCAAGTGAATATCCCACTAAGACGCTTTATGTAAAATCTCTACATGGACACTGGCCTTTGAGATAATCACACAAAGACCTAGTAGAAGGTGTCCTATAGAGCTAAGAATCCAGCATTGCCTCTGTTTAATTGAATCCTCAGGAATGCCTGAGTGACTATGGTATGCAATGTTGAAATGGGATATATCTTTAAGGAAATAGGATATATTTTTAAGAATAAGACTTCTAAGAAAATATGTGGAAAAATATTTTTCATGTCAAGGACATGTCACAGTATAAAACTAAAATAGATGAAATAAAAAAATGAAGAAGGGGAGGACTGTATGAGTGATTACAGCTCAGAATTTCAGCACTACATGGAACCGTGTAAGACAGATGAGCAGCAGGCTGAAGTTGCCCCATGGTGCACCAACTAGAAGTTTCCATGCTTTGTCACAGTGAAACCAGGATACAATTGCTCCTCCTTAAAATAAGACACTGAAGGCTTATGGGATCCCTTTTCAGAACAGACTTATTCTCACTTTATTTTCCATAGCTTTGACTGATACAATTTGTAAAATGTGTAGGCTGTTGTTGACATTGCTTTTATTTTTACCATTTTATTCAGTATGCATAGATAGGCATGCATGCACTGCTCAAAAAAAAAATTCTTAATGGTTATCTCTTGCTGTTATAACTTTTGTAATCAGTATCATCTATTTGCACAGAATGCTTTGTATTTTAATCATTTTTTCATCTGGCATAATATAATTAACAGAAAGGACATCCCATGGTAATAGAGTTGATCAACACAAAGTTTGTTTAGAAAGGTAAGGAAGTTATTCACCTCTTCCTGGAGACCTGCTGCCCAGGTAGCTACTAGTACACTAGTATACCTTTTGTGTGGAGTAACTTTTGGAATGCTTTTCAGGCTTCTAAGTAAACTTACACTATTGTGCGCTAAAATTGTCAACATAAAATGTTAATAAAAGTTTGCTCATTTAGTTTACTGAATGTCTCTTCATAACTGTATTGTACCATATGTCTAACTTACAGCATCTTTGAAGGGGTCTTAAGGGCTTCACATTTACAGGTTACATGAATTTAGTTCTGTGAATGCCTTAGCATTTCTTGATCAACTTTCTTGATAATAACTTGAAGCTGCATAATTAGAAATGTTTATTGGTGAAGAATGTTAAAGAAGTGTCAAACCCAGTTACTTAACATTTCATGATGATTCTCATTTTTTCTCATAGAGCTCTATTAATTATTAGCATCCTTCTTTGTGTTTCATGGTGTTGGAGTCCTTGTACTTGTATACACTGATGTGAGTAGATAAAATATAGAATAATACTCCAGAGCCCTGTAACATTGCTAGTCTCCCACTAGGCATTTGGTGAAGTAGTTCCTGAATTGTACTATAAATAGTGCTATAGTTCTCAGAAGGCGTGGGAGTAGAATTTTATACTTATGACTAATTAATGCAATTGAGAATGATCATGTACAAGGAGACATCTTTCACAGCTCATCTGTTTTTATGCTAAAATAAGTAAAAATAACTATCCTTCCTTTTTCTGTGAAACACTGGCTGCTTTGGTTTTTCCTATGTAATTATTGTGAGAGAATTGCAGGACAGGCTTATGCATGGTTCTTTGCTGTTCAAAAAAAATAGCATTTAACAATTCCAGTTGTCAGCTGTACATCAAGGTGTACATTGGACTTAATTCCCTATTGTGTCCGCTTTGAACTTAAGTGTGGTATAGAAAACAAGTTGGTAGCATCCCATTCATGTCTTAGGGTTAGAGCTATGTAAACTCTTATGCCATTGTAGGATTTGAAGTAATAATGAAGTCTTTTTCTCATTCCCTTGTGCCAGCCCCAGAGTAGCTGTTTTCTGTTCCTCACACAAGGTTGGGAAGCACCTTAAATCATGCCATGAAAGCTCTCATGTGTGGGCTTCATTCCTGGCAACTGTCTGCTTGCATTAATACCCACATATGTTGTTTAACAAAACAAATTCTAAGTGAGAGCTTCTCTACCATAATCACAATTAAACCATTTTATAATGTAAAAAAAAAAGAAGTAATTTTTTGTGACTTACGCTTTTTCTCTGCAAAACTTCAGTGTGAAATGATAAGTGGAAAGAAAGCTCTAATTTCTGCTCATGATGATTTATCTGTCAATAAGGGCTAGGTCTTTTGTGGGCACGCATAAGCATAGCTACTTGATGTGCTGATGAGCTATGCTGATTTACAGCAAGTCCTGTCATTGTATGCCTAGAGGGGAAAAGTGTAAGTATCCATTTTGTAGGAGAATAATAGAATGCTTAATTTACTTAATAACACACTTCTGATGGACAGGTTTATTAATGTAATACCTCACATGTAAAGATTGTTGGCAACTTACTTTGTCATTCATTAGATCAGATTGTGTCTTTTGATTTCAAGATGATTAGTGTACTGCATTGGAAATAGAAGAGTGCAAAAAAGGCCAGTGTTAACCAAGTTGGATGCCTCCCTTTGTGACAAATGGTGTGATCTCCTTAACCAAATAACCAAAAGAACAAGGTGTTATTTCTATCATCAGGCTGGAAATGAAGAAAGGAAAAGGTTGACAATGCCATATGCTATCTCACACACACAAAAAACCTGCCACCCTTATCTGTATAGAAAATTGAAAGCTAATCTTCCTGAAGTGAAATAGCAACAGTGTCTCTCAGACTTCACGTAGTAAAAATGAAGAAAACAAGAGAATAACTTTGAAGGTTTAGTAATTCTTTTTGTTTCTGAGACTTTTTTGGTTCATGGTAGCTGAAGTACACAATAGCAGCTCTAAAAGTGCAATCTCAAACTCAACCAGAATGGCAGATGGCCTTCAGGGAAGATTTGAAAAAAATTGTGCTTGAATGCTACAGAAAATTTCTCTTCTATTCACAAGGTCGTCTGTTGGAGGTGATTACTGTCCTTTTCACTGCAGCTGCTGTGAATCCTGTAATATTTTTGTCACCAAGAGGAATCAGAAATGCATTAAAACACATCTAAGCTTTAATGAAACTTAGGTAGGAAATGACTTTGAGTGGTTTTTAGGCACTAGCATCAGCTTAAAGGGATGTTTCAATTGTGCTGAAAAAAAGGTTTTACCAAGTCAGAATATGTTAGCTTTGACAGAGGAGTTACCAAAAAGCTACATATGGTACAAGATTTCTTTCTGTGAAAAGAAATTGGACACTACTTTTATTGCAGACTCTTTTGGTTGATGAGATAGTAGAATTACATATATTTATGTCCACCCAGGCTTGGGAGAGGTTAACAAGAATGAAAGAAAGAATGTTAGTGCTCTTTTGTATCTCTCGCTTTCCATGGTCATTCAAAGGAGGCTCACCCTACCAAAACTGTATTATTGTCTTCATGAATTTGGTAGACTACAATTTTATTGTCAAAAAAAAAAAAAAAAAAAAAAAAAGAATAGATAGTTTATCTTGGAGAGAAACAGTTAAAGCACTAAGAGCAGAGTACAGTTTTATAGTTTAATAGGCAGGGCATTTTTTGTATATATACAGAATATACTGTAATGAGTACCTAGAGAGATAGAAAGTTAACTTTGTAAGGAGAGATCTGCATCATGGTGCCACAGGGGTTTAAAACAGTACATTACCCTTTAAGCTTTAGGCTATGGAGTTCCAAATGATCATCTGAGAAGCCCCTACAGTCTATTTAACACATGGTTTTTTATTCATTCTTAAAAAAGTATGGCTGAACATACCATGCCATTCAGGCCATTCTTTTAAATTACTCTTAAAAATAATGGTAAACTCCATTTAAACCACTGTGGAGACCTCTCTTCAGCAGGAATGAAAGTTCAGCAGTTCTAGGCTTTTTGTGTACAGTTCCACAAGGGTTTAATACTTTTCTGCAGATGACTTCTGAAAGTGAAAGTGAAAAGTTTTTTTCTCTCACTGGTGTCAGGATACTTAGATTCTAAAAATTTTAGTGCAACTATTTATGTAGTAGATAATTTTTATTGAAAATAATTTTGTTGTTGTTGTTGTTTGGAGGGTTTTGGAAGAGCTCGTTTTCATTTCAATTAGGACCAGAAAGACGTAATGGTTTATTTGGTCTCCTTTGTAAGGCCATCCATTACACACCAGGCTGCTTTTTTGTTTTTGTTTTTGTTGTTGTTGTTTTTTAATGGACTTTTATAACATTTCTGGGAGTATGGCTAGGTTTTGAATCTGCTCAGATGAAAATCCAAAATAGTACCTCCAGGTCAGCAAGGCAGGCCTAGTGGCTTGAAACATCTTCAGTTTCACTTCTATGACCAAATTAACACTCACTTAATTTCAGTTTAAAATTGTCTTGAAGGTCTTGAAGAAGAAAAACCTAGAGATTCAAACTTGTCTTATTTCAAGACAGAAATAATTTGTTAGTCAGAAATTGGGTTAAATTCCAAATCAAAGCCAAGGGGCTACATTTGTGATTTCTGTTTGAAGTTGTTTGAAACTTTCAGAATTAACTTCAGTATCACTGTATTTTTTTTCCCTCATGTTAACATTTTTTAAAAACCTGACAAAAAAAAAAAATGTTAAGATACAAAGATTTTTTTAACATAGGCAGAGTTCAAATTACTGTTTATTAGAACAGTTATTTGTAACCAGGGAAGTTGTCCACATTTCTTACGTCTTAAGTCTGTAAATGTCGTTGTTTTTGTACTATCAAGTAGTACTTATCAGCATGAGTAAGAATGGATCTGAAGATTACAGCAGTTGGTTCTGATGATCCAGTATTCACTCTGTGCAATTTCATGGGGTTTTACTCTTAAATTGGGTCCTCTGGATTGGACTCCCATTAGGAGTTGAAGCATACCGACTGTGTTCTCAAATACATGTTTTTGTTCAATTTGATCTGAAAGGAGCTGAGTTTGTGGACTCAGAGGCTGTTATCTGGTATGAACTGAAATTTCATAGGGGAGTTTACATTTTGAAACCCTATCTGAGCTCCATTGTCTGTATGGATGCACCCCTGGATGGGTTCAGTTTTTGGTGACTCTTTTTGTGGGATTAAGCTAAATGACTTGCAAGTGAATTTACATTTGAAAGTGTGACCTTGTGTATGTCATGGAATAAAGTGGAAGTGGACTTCTCCTCACTTAATCATGAAGATGCTATGGCTCCTGTCAAAAGATTTAAAGACTATGATTTTTTCCTCTCATCTTGGAGCTATGAGTTGAATTGAATTGAATATATTCAAGGGCCACCTTAGATGAGGAGCTATATAGTGTCATATGTGATTGTATTTCCTTTTTAAGGTGATCTGAAATGGATTGTTTGCACAACTTTAACATGTGATGCATGACTTCAGTAAGCACTAAAAATGTTATTTCTTTGATATTTGAAGAAAGCACCATGAAATGCTCTGTTAGTGTTTCAAAATCTCCTTCTTTCTCTGAGTGAGTGAAATGTTCACTTGAATGCCATGTTTTGCTGCTTTTCGGTGACTGCAAATCACTGAAAGAAGCACAGGTTGCAAGTGGAAAAATCATTATTGCTCCCTTAGAGTGCCTAATCAGTTTATAAAAATCCTGCTAGTCCCCTTATTGTATCATTTATGCCATTGTGATATCATCAGTGTAGATCTAAAGAGAGAATGAGATCTTGAATGCAGGGTGATAGCATCAAATCTTACTGTTAATGAATGAACTAGCACAGAATTCATTTAATTCTGACTCTCTCTGAATGATTCATCATATTAAAAACCTCTGCAGTTCTACAATTTCAAGCAAGCAGATACCAGTCACTTCTAGAAGTTGATGACAAGATATCTGTTATGTTTGATTAGGTCAGATTTGTCCCATGTGATTATGGATACAAAGAAAACAAATTTGCTGTGGAAGAGGTTTATGCTGCTATTTTGTGATGATTATTGGGCTTTGCTCCCATTTAAACTCCATTTCCTGCAGATAGCACTGTCTTCTATCTCACTGAATGCTGTTTTTCATTGTACATTCCCTCTAAATATATTGATTAAATAGATCTTTTGCATCTCTATTCTCTTTATATCTCTCAAAAGTTCAAAGCCAAAATCTGATATCTGTATTTATACTGAGTGATGCTTACTTCCAAAATTGATACTATTTGTAGAATATGTTGTTATAGAGAATAAATTTTGGACTCTGTGTGTTCAAATTATAAGCAACAATAATGAAAACAATCAAAGCCTTGAATAGGTGAACATTGCTTAGTTCTGATAGGGGATACTTAAAAATGAGAAGTCCAAGTGCAAATGTCTGTCTTCAGTCTTTAAGACACAAAGTGAACAATCACTTTAAGATAAAGCACAATAATTTCAGGGAAGTCATTGAGCCTTTCACAGGCATTATATTTACTAGATGTTAGGGGAAATGAGGCATCTGGCAGTTAGGTTTATTCCAGCTGGGTAACTTTGACTGAGTCTGTAGGCACCTAAAGAACTTTGAAAGTCTGGCTCTTACTGCATTGTTTACAGCTCTGGAATGGGAGGTCACACTCTAGAAAGGTTATGCTAAATCCTTGACCACTTTCTCAAACATTTGAAACCTTCACTTATGAAGGAATTGAAATCACTTATGTGTTAGCAATGAACAGGACAACTGTCTCCTAAATGCTGTGCATATCACTTTTAAGACTTACATAATCTTTAGTCCTTATTGATAATTAGAGGAAGACTGTGTGTTTTGTGAAGTGCTTCAAAATACACTGATTTTCATTTCTCACATGCATTAAAAACACTGGCATAGTTCTGATGTTCTTATTTTTGAAGTGCCATTATGAGAACTTACATTAGACTTGCTAAAATTCATCAAAATCTTCAAAAATGTTCTTTGGATAAGATCTTTCACATTTCCCAAGATTTTGTAGTTGTTGCCAGAATACTTGTGTAGTTACAGGTTATTTCTTTTTTTAAAAGGTTGAGGGAAATTGAAAGTTTTCCTCTTAATCTGAAGTGAATTCCAGATTGTTGTAGGATTATTTTGTTTAATGATATCCAGGATTATTAATTGCCTGGTTGTTCTCAGGTTATAAGTATGGTTATAGAGGCATTATCACCATACAGTGCTTTACCCAGTCCTGTTCTTTGAAGCTACTATTTAGAATAGTCCTTCACTGGAACAACTTGAATGAAGCTGTAAATGGACTCCACCTTTTTTATTGACAAGTTAAAAAAAATATCTCTGTGACATTTAGTACCTGATATTAAATACTATCACAAGCAGGAAATCTGTGATTTTTCAATTGATGTTAAATGGGAAACTATTAATGACAATTGATATTAAATATATACAGTGGTCCTGAATTACTGCAAAAATGAGTTAGTGGGATAGAAAATTATCTTCCCATTAAGTGAGATTTTTTATTAAGCCACCTGTTACAAAACAGAGCTGACCGTCCTCACTGTTCCAATGTTTAATTTAATGTGTAAAAAGTAAGATGTTCGCTTTGTGATTGCAAATGTATTTCTTTTCCTTTATTAGAGTGGGAAGCAGCTTTTCTGAAAGCTTTGAATAGACTGTTTTATTATGAGTGAACATTACCAGGATGTACCCATACCTGGAGAGGTACTGGAGATGTGCTTTGACCAAACTCCGTAAGTTGAAGGACCATGATTATGGAGTTAAAGAATAGCAAGGGCATTAGAGTATAACCTTAGTCTTCATGCTTTGTGCAGGTCTACTCATCTAGTTTGGTCAATTTAAGTCCAAATCAGTGTAGCCTTAAACTCTTTGAGACATGTTTTGCAATATAGAGGCTATTGTTGCTTTGAAACTTAGTTGTGCTCTTACAGTTCCTTCTCTACAAAATCATTCAACTTAATTTTATATAATACAAATCCTAGTTTGGATCCATTTACCACTGTTCAAAAGCTCTTATGCTAGCAGAACTTGCTCTTTCAGCGGAGCAGTGTTCGTAGCAGAGTTCATTTGTTGCAGTGTGAGTGTGCAGAAGTCTCTAAAGAGTAGGTTTGAAAGATGGAGCTGCTGAATACAGCTGGCTTCTACCTACAGCAGCAGACTTATATGTGATATAAAACCAACTGTTTTTCCTTTATATTCCACATACACATAAGCTGCACAGGTGCAGGTTCTGTCAGCAGGGGCTGCCTGCTTCTCTCATGATGGTATGAGTTGTATAAATGTTAAGCACCCAAACAAAGCAGTTGGCTTTTCTATCAGCATAAATGCAGTTGTAACAAAGGCCACCATATGCAATATGCAGGTTTGCTTCAGTAAGAAGTTGTTTTCCTAACTAACAAGCTGTATAGGTGATGAGCAGCTTAGTTGATGCTGCTGAAAAGCTGCTGAATTTTTAACCTTGAAGGTCTTGTATCTCTTCTGATGTTCCCATTGACTGGGATTTCAAATGGGATTTCAGAGGGAGCTGGTAACTAACGTAACAAGCAAAGGAAGTAGAATGATTTTGAAATTGTTTCTGTTTGCCCAATAATGTTTCTGATTTTCTGTGCATTAAGAGAAATTTCCTTATTACAAGAAATGTGTCTAAACATGGCACAGAATACAGGTTGTTTATAGGACTTTCAGTAGCTGTTTTCTGCTAGTTCAAAGAGCATTTTGTAGCACTGAAAAAACCATGTATTTTTTATGATAAAGTACCTTAGCAATTAAGACCTTTCAGTATACTTTACACAAAGAATTAGTGTGGAAATTGCCTATGCATGACAATGTAGTTTGTTGGTAAATGTTAGCATACAGTCACATGATACTCAAATACTGTGTTCAGTTTTGGGCCTGTCGCTACAAGAAAGACATTGAGGTGCTGGAGCGTGTCCAAAGAAGAGCAACGGAGCTGGTGAAGGGTCTAGAGAACAAGTCCTATGAGGAGCAGCTGAGGGAACTGGGGTTGTTTAGCCTGGAGAAAAGGAGGCTGAGGGGAGACCTTCACACTCTCCATAGCTACCTGAAAGGAGGTTGTAGCAAGGTGGGTGTGGGTCTCTTCTCCTAAGTCACAAGCAACAGGATAAGAGGAAACAGCCTCAAGTTGCTCCAGGGGAGGTTTAGATTGGATATGAGGAAAAATTTCTTCACCAAAAGGGTTGTCAAGCATTGGAACAGGCTGCCCAGGGAAGTGGTGGAGTCACCATCCCTGGAGGTACTTAAAGGACGTGTAGATGTGGCAGTTAGGGATATGGTTTAGTGGTGGACTTGGCAGTGTTCGGTTTACAGTTGGACTCAATAAGCTTAAAGGTCTTTTCTAACCCAAATGATTCTATGATTCTATGATATAAGGGAAAGAATACGTTGGAAATCAAGATACAGTTAATGTGTATTGGTAATCAAGATCTCATTCTTGACTGTGGTTTGTAGAGATGAATGCATGTAATTCTTGGTTGGTTTTTTTAATTATTATTATTCTTTTTCTTGTTTCAGCTGTTGGGAAACAACTTCTGCAATGAAAATTCATATTTTGAAGCCATAAATTTTCTCATTTACTGAACAATATGAATAACTCTTCTTAATTAAAGAAAAAAACACAGCAAAACTATTCAAATAGGTTTTTCAGAAATGATTGTGTTTTACAGTGGTTCTACCAGCCCCTGATCTTGCTTTTGCCAGTTTATCCACAGAAAACTTTATTATTATCTGTTCGTGTTACTTTAAAAGGGGTAAGACACTAACTGTGTTAGGTAGAGTGCAGATGTGCAGCAATTAACAACCTCTACTCTGAAGAGCTGAAACATCAGAACGTAAATTGTTTTTGTCAAGGTGTGCTGTATCTCTTTCAATTACTGTAGTAAAGGCTTACCTGATTATGGAAGTTTAATACATTACCAAATAGTATCATTAGTAGACAGTTAAGTATGATCAAACTGATTTTGCTGGGGAGATATTTTGACATCTCCTTATTGTCTTATGGGGATAAGAAAGTTACTGCCGTGTGGGGAAGGACAATTTTAAGATCATGAATGAGAGAGCAAATATATTTTGCCACTGAGAAGTGAGTACAGAAGCACAAGGAAGTTATCTAATGTGTATGTTTCTGGGTACTTAAATTTCTTACATGTCCATAACTCTCAAACCTTTTTGTAATGTAAAGCAAAATAACATTTTGATGTTCAAGGCCTGATTATCACAGAACCAGCAAAATAGCCTGCTTTGTAACATGCAAAAGTGAATGTTTTGCTGTACTAGCTTATTTCTCTTCTGAAGTGGAAGTACCTACTTCCAAACCCACATTAATTATAGAATGAAAGTAAGACTTTATTTTCATATTACAGGCTACATATGAAATACTATCTTCCAGATGAGTAGCCTAACACTAACCCCTTTAAACACTGACAACTGTAAAATGACTATTTTAACCATGTTAAAACAAAATGATGCATTTCATATTCTCATTTAATGACTTCAGTGATCCCCCTTTATCTTTATTAAAAAGTGTCAGTAATTATTTGGTTTAGTTTTCAAAAAGCATTAGTGGTGATGTCAGTATGTTAAAGTTGCATCCAATCTCTAAAACACTGACAGTCAATTGTATTCAAAAACTTTTCTTTATAATAAGCCAGAGGTTAACCTAAAACTGAAAAGGAAGGAAGGTTATGAGTAGTTCCATACCATCCTCTGGGTCATTTCCTGCTTGAGCATTTTGTGTGATTTAAATAAATAGGGTTTTTTTAAGTGACTGCAATTATGCATGATCTTAAAATTAGGCATGTGTTTAAGTGCTTGGCCAGAAGTTAGGCTTTAATTTTCCTGAAATTTCACTGTGAGCTATATTGCCCGCTCCAGTGTAATGCTTGCAGCTTTCTCCATAAAGTCATACAAATCATTTATTTCTAAAAATATGAGAACCATCATCAGCTGGTTCAGTTGAACTGTTCGTCTCATAGAGTCCTATCTCTAATAGTAGCCAGTAGCAGATGCCTTGGGAAAGACACTGCAGTACTGCTTTTCCTAGCATAGCTTCACATTTTACAGTAATTTGTTGGCTTTGAGCATTCTGAGTTGAAGGTTTACCTTTATGTTTTATAAACACTGATGGATTTATTTATTTTTTTCCTTCTCCAAATCTGCCAAATAGTTTTGAATCCATCTACAGTTTATACATCCACAATATGCTCTATCCATGAGTGGCATTATTAAGCAACATGTGTGTGCAGATATTCCCTCCTTTGAATTCTGCTTCCCACCTGAGCATTCCTCCCAATTCTTGAATGATAGGAAACATCAGAGGGTGAAAGAATAATATCCCAATCCTTCCAAATGCATGCTTGGTTTCTGTAGGTATCACATTTCTGTCAGTCAATTTCACTGAATCTGCGTTTGAGAGGGATGTTTTTGCTCATTTTCCTTCTTTGTTTCCAATTTAAGGGCTAGTAACCGAATGCATCAATCTGAATATAATGGAAAACTGGTCCAACAAAAGTAAATTATGAGTTTGCTCTCATGTTGAAGAGCTGATCCAGCTCATTGTGTGGTCACATAAGTGCTAGATGAAATGCAAGAAATACAGTGGAAATGAACAGCTGGACAGTAGGGGTTTGAGGAAGGAGAGTAAGAATAGAATCGTAGAATCATAGAATCATAATCATAGAATCAATTTCAAAGGCCAGTTTTGCTGTACTCCATTCCATTTCTGTCCAGGTTTCTGCTCTCTTCCAGTCTGTAAAGAAATGGTGTTAGCAAGGTCATTGGGTACTGAGATATGTCCTTCCTGGTCAATTTAGTTTAACACCGTGATCTTGGTACGAGCCAAGCAGACGAAAGCAAGGCTGAGCTCTGTCTACCAAAATAAATTACAACCTCCCCCCCAACATTCCTGTGGTAATTTCACTGTTTATTTTTGCCTAAGACAAAAAGAAAAAAAAAAGTTAGACTTATACTGACTGAAGATAATGTATTTAAATATTTTGAGCATAATAGAATTAAATTTGAACAAAATGCATTTACTAAAATATTGCCAAGGTATTCATATTTTATAAGCTGTATAAAAAAATCTAATTAGTTCCTTCATTTTGGATCCTTCTATCTAATATACTGTTAACCTAGATGTGGATATTTATTTATTTACATATGTATGCAAATGTTTTCAATATTACTTTATATTCCTACCCAAGTTCCATCAATATTCAGCATGACTAATCTGTGTCACTTTCCATTTCCTTGCTTCTGTTAATGTGGAATTAAGAAATTAACACTGACTCCATGGGTAATGATATGTACTAACATATCTCATAAGTATTCATATGTTCTCCCAATAAATTTTTAATCTTGATTCAGATCTGCAGATGAGAATAAAATATGCACATCAGTATTAGCAATTCACTGTTATATGTCTCTCATAGGCTGATTAAGCTGTGCATTTAAATTAGGCTTGGAAATGTCTATTATACTTTGGAATGGCAATGTTAGGTGTGCAAAACCAATACTGCTCATATCTGGGTTTAGGTGTCTTTTGCCCTCTTCCCCAGAAGCTTGCTGGAGGTCTCCTGGGCAGTCCCTCGTGGAGAAGCTGGTTCCCGCTCCTTTCCAGAGCTTTATTGCTCTCCTTGAACTATAGAAAGAGCAAGTGTGACAAGCTGGCCAATAAGGGCTACTGAAGCCTTCCAGTCCTTTTCCTCATGAAGAATAGGTGCTTTCTGTGTTTGGCTATATGTTTCTGTGTTTGGCGAGCCACTTCTGCAGTGGCTTGCAATGAATAACTTGATGTCTAGAAGGGCTTTTCAACCATGAAGACAATCCTTTTTTTCAAAAAACGTATTCTATACCGACCAAACAGTAGCCTTCCTTATAATTAAAAAGTAATTTATTAATCTCTTGAACAGAAATAAAAGCCCAAAGACAAGCAAAGCTTTTACTTTGAAAGAGAGAAAGTGCAATGTTTCCATTACTCTGTGGGACTTTTTACTGAACGTACGAACTGCTTAAGTACTTTGGCACTTGGTAGTTTCCTGAAACTTTAGGATAAAAGGGGATTTTCCACACAGGAGTTTATTCTGCAGGATACAGTTCTAAAGCTGTAAATCTTGTCTGTGTCTGTCTTTAAAAAGCCTGTTGGCCAGTTTTACATGAGAGTTATTAGGAATTACTAGTTTCTTCAGAATTTCTGCAAAAAATTTAAATATATAGAATGTAAGATTTTGTTGAATGCAGCACTAATGTGTTTTAGAAGGAGGTTGTATGGATTATGATATAAGTCTTTTCAGTCCTGATTGTAGTATAGTCCATGGGGAGAAAGTGAAATATTCTTCATATGGGTTTACCCTAAAATCTTTGACAATATAATTTTTGGTATTACCAGAACTTACATTTTCATGAACCATACATTTGTTCCATGTAAAGCAGATATATTCTGATTAGTGGAAAAATACAAGCATTACTACCCTCTTTCCCATGCTGCATTCTTCTCCAAAAAGGGCTCAAATCTTAGCTGTTGATATTTAATAGTTATCCTTACAAAATATAAGGATTTTTTTTCCTAAGTGGTTTGTCAAAATGAAAACTATTAAGAAAGTTATACACATACCCTTAGTAAAAATGAACTTCAAGGTAAGTGTCGTGGTTTAACCCCAGCCAGCAACTAAGCACCACGCAGCTGCTCATTCACTCCCCCCTCCCCCCCCAGTGGGATGGGGGAAAGAATCGTAAAAAAAAGTAAAACTCATAGGTTGAGATAAGAACAGTTTAATAGAACAGAAAGGAAGAAACTAATAATGATAATAATAAAATAATAAAATGACAATAATAATAATAAAAAAAGGTTTGGAATATACAAAAAAAGTGATGCACAATGCAATTGCTCACCACCCACCAACTGACAGCCAGTTAGTTACTGAGCAGCGATCCGCCCCAGGCCAACTCCCCCCAGTTTATATACTAGACATGACGTCGCATGGTATGGAATATCCCGTTGGCCAGTTTGGGTCAGCTGCCCTGGCTGTGTCCCCTCCCAACTTCTGGTGCCCCTCCAGCCTTCTCACTGGCTGGGCATGAGAAGCTGCAAAATCCTTGACTTAGTCTAAACACCACTGAGCAACAACTGAAAACATCAGTGTGTTATCAACATTCTTCTCATACTGAATCCAAAACACAGCACTATGCCAGCTATTAGGAAGAAAACTAACTCTATCCCAGCCAAAACCAGGACAGTAAGTCTTAAAAATTATAAAAACCATTGTCCTTCTAGAATATAGAAGAAAAACAAGGGGGAAAAACACTGAATCAGCGTATTGGAGAATAGTGGGTTCGAAACCTGCAGTCAGCAAAGCTGCTATAGACCTGAATATAAAACACTAGTATTCTTTGATAGGTAATACTTCAGTAAAATATTACAGTAAAAGTTGCAGAAGATGAACTTTTTCCAGAAAACTTTCTTGTGTGTGTTTTTCTGTTCCACGAGACAAAATAGAAAATAAATTAATACACTACTTTTGCAGATATATCATGCTACTTCTTCATTGCATTGTCCAGTCTTTCACACATACATCTATCAATGTTGGCAGGTTCTCAGTTGCTTCTGACAGAAAATACTATTTTACGCACTATGATGTTGGCTGCAAAATGCAAATTCAAGTGATACTCCACCAGGTCCACCATTTGTAAGCAACACTTCAAAGTTACATGCTGCATATAGAATTTTTGATACACAAGAGTGAGATAGTTTTACATTTTCAAATGCTTATCCCTGCAAGTTCCACCAATTTTGGTCATCAGTGTAGGTTAGGAAAAGGTGAAGTCAACTCTAAAATGAAATTCAAGTGGGATTCTGACATGTGTTCATTGTTAAACAAATGCTTTATTACTTTGCTAACCTGGAATAATAAGGGAGTAATATTCATAGGAACTCAATTGTAGTGATCAAAAAAAAAAGCACAAACATCTGAGCAGTTATACTGATGGGTGGGCAGCCACTGACTCAAAGAACCCTTTCTAGCCATAGTAACAGGAGTTCCACTCTGTGTGCAAGTCTTGCACATCTGAAGTTCCAGTATGGAATAAAATAAATTGTTTTCTCAGTATGCAGGTAACTATATTTTCATTTACCTTTTTTAAAAATTATTTTTATTTTGGTATCTTTGGGAGAAAATAGTAGAAAAACTTTGGAAGCAACAGCAGTCTCAAATCATTCCTGGTCATCTATGAACAAGGGTCTGGTCGAACTTTAAAGATGCCAGTGTCTCCAGGAAGTCTCCAACACAGCTGGTTCTTAAGGAGAGAAATCGGCGTTGTTCTTTCAGTTCTTTTTTGCTGGTATTTACATGGCCACTAAGGAAAGTGCCACTGAGGTTGAAATACTCTTCATTAACTGTTAAAAGCAGAACAAAATCACTCATGATTAACATTTTCTAGGTGTTTGTTAGGCATAATAAATTGCATTTTAAAACAAAATGCTTCAAGTCAGGTTTTTTTGACCTTGAAAACTGTAAATTATGGATTCATTTTCTGTTTGTTTTTTTTTTTTCCCAACTCTTGATGTAGTGTATTCTTGTAACAGGATTGAAAGCCTACTTTTACGGGCACTTGATCTAATTCACTGTTGCCAGAGTAACGTGAAATTCTGACTTCAGTATTTGGCAGACAAACAAAGGAGGAACTGACTGTCAAGTATTTTGTGTTTAAGTATAATTATTGTGGATCTTTATTTTGTAGTTTGTTGGGTTGTGTTTGTTCCTCTCTGGGTTGTAACTAGTGTCTGCTTGAGTGAAAGACTGTAATCAGTTGAAAATGTTGTAGATATTAGAACTATGCCTTATAATGTCTTGTATCCACAAAGTACTTGGCTTTTTCACAGTTTCTGGTTCTCACTGTGAAATTATAGTGCTTGTTTGAAACGGTACAGATGGCATATCATTTACATAAACTTTTATATGAGTGTTTTAATGATTGTCCCTTCATAATTGTGTTATTAGATATCAAGCTAAGTATTCAGCACCAGGTGGTCTCTTCAAAAATCCTTTAAGCAATTGTTTAGAACATTATAAACCATCTTAGGCTGAGGTTGGCTTTGTTCATTTTGAATTTTTGGGTTTTTTTCCTGAGTCTGAAGGAAAGGTTTTGAAATATTGTTGTGGAAAACAGACATTTATGTTGTACCAGGTAATCTCCAGTTTTCAAGTGTTAATACAGCAGACTTTTCTGATTCCAGAGTGGTATCAAACAGCATGTAGTTGAAAGCAGCAGATTCTGTGCTTGCTTTCATCCTTCACTAGATCTTAATAGTTTTTATCACAAGGATGTTGGAGTAGTAATCAGCTTTCAAGCAGCATGACTTTCTCAATTGCATGACCCTTTGATGAAATTGCCAACTGCAATCATGCAAGATTGAAATATGGCAGGGAAGCATGGTGGTGATTAAAATTAATTTAGAGAAACAAAAGTGGGAATCTATTTTATTATCATGTATTTAAAATTTCTGGGAGTTCCTGGATGTTAAAGGTGGAGAGTTTCTCATTGTTCTTGCAGTAATAAGAAATATAGAGATTTTTTTTTTCTCCCTCTTTTTAGTTGAAGCAAGTTCTGGTAGAGAGATTTTGTTGATGTAGTAATTTCCCAGTTTCCAGTAAGGAAGACTGCACTAACACAAATAGAATTAATCTACAAAATTCTTAATTTAACAAAATTAAATTTCCTATAGCTGCCTGCCTTCATATACGTTGTGTGCTTGGAAAAAAATAACTAGAGGCTTCAGTGCACCACTATGGTGGAGCTGTGTCCATTGTAGCACATGCTTGTGCTGGAATCTCTTTGCCCATGACATAGCTTCTTACCAGAAGGCTGCAGTAAGCACGAAGATCTTATCTTTTGTTTTGCTGATGTTGTCTGGGTGTTTCGGCTCTTGCAGAAGATTGCTAGTCAGTTGTAATTAAGAAAGTGTTTAAAGACCTACCCAGAACACCTTAGAAGAAATGAAAATCAACTTTGTAATTCACTGGAGGCACATTGTCATTGTCAGTAAGAGTTATCAATGTATCTTTCTAGTTGGAGCATATGCCTTATGTATCCTTTGATTATGAACCATCACATGAACGCTTACACTTTTAAAAAGAACAGCCAAGCGCTGATGAACAAAGTAGTGAGCTAGTTACTATGCGCAATGTTTTTGCCATATATCAATGTTCTAGCTGACTTTGTTCATTTCTAGATGGGTAACCTGAAGTTTCAACTTCCATTACATTAGTTTTCACACTTTTTGCATCTGATATATAGCCATACCTTAGGTTTTCTCTCCTTTATTAATCTCTCAAGGCATACCAAAAGGCATTGTTACTTAATCATTCATAAAGTGTTCTTTGTTTCTCCTTTTACACATTGCCATTGTCAAGAACAATACAATGGTTTAACCATTGTTGGAGGGGATTTTCTTTCAAGAGTGCTTCATAGCTAGAAAGTGCTTGGTTGTTGGTTGTGGTTTTTTTTTAGTTTTGTTTTTTATTCCAATTATTCAACTTTATGTACTGTATCTGTTTGGACACAATATCTGCAAAAAATGGTGCATTATGATGAAATAGTTAATGACTTTTCTTAATTCTGGCTTTCTTACAAATGGAGAAACTCCATTACACATAATGAAGGATAAAATATAGGAGTAATCTAGCAACACATTAGACCAGACAGCTTTGCATCTATGTATTCAGCAAAGGCTAGAACTGGTTGTTCATTTATTCTCTACAATACACAGGTTTGACTGAATGCTTGCGCTGTTTCCAGGCCCAAAGCTTAAATGACAATGTGCTCTGAGTAAAACGTGGGGAAGTTTGTAACCATTTTGTAACTTCATTTAGTTTAGTAACATGAAATATCAGTTATTCCCTAAGGTATTGTGTAGTTGTAGATCATAAACTTTTAGCTTAAATTAAACATCACAGCTGGTTGCCTTAATTTGATGCATTATAGCACAAATGTTTCAACAGCTTGACTAAAATGAACCATACTGCAAATTCAAAAGAAGAGCAAAGGTCAATGCACATGGTGCCTACTGATTTGCAAATTTCCTTTATTTGGATATATTAAATGTATTCTGTGGAACTTAGCTTAGAGGAATGAAATTTGACAGTGCAGAACAGATTAGCAAAGGATGTTCAATCAGTTTCGCTTAAAAATAATATGGTATAATAAGGAAGTAAAAAATAGTATAGCTGTCTCAAATTTTCAGAAGAAAATTAAAACCAGAATATCTTCTGGATAGCCAGATCTTCTGGATTCTTTCATATATGTTTGTATAGAAATATGTATTTCATATAATTCGTGATCCTAATTTCTAATCCATTTATCCCATTAAACTTTATTGCTTTTAAAGAACATAGTTAGTATGGCTGATATCCACATTTAGGGGATTTCTTAGTTAACAAGAGAAATCTAGGCATCTAGAGATATCTAATCTGTAGCTGTGTTTCTAGTTGACTGAGAAAAATGCGTCCTTCAGTATTCAAAAAGGCCTGGAATGCAAAGCAGCTGTCATTGCTCCCTATCTATTCAATGTGAGTCTAGTGTTAAGAATTCATATCTATCTAATAGAAAACACTAAATTGAGCTACCACAAAGAAAACAAAAGCAGACTGGGCACACTTCAAAATACATTAAGTTTAATACCGAGTACTGGAAGTGTCTGTAGACTTTCTTTTTAATATGTACCCAAAATCCATATAGCTGGTAATTTATCTGTAACTGCACTTGGTGTACATACCTCTATATGAAGTTGAAAAACATGATCCAGCAGTTTTCGCTCACCTAAGTGGTAGGCAATTCTAACTTGTATGTGCTTTAGGAGTTTGATCTGGTTCATACCAAACATAATGACTTGTCCTTTGACGAGCAAGCCCTATGGAGCCTTTAGATTGAAGAAATGCTGGCAGTAATCTGTTCATTCAGTTTGCTTGCCTGTATTGTTTTTCATTTGGCTACTACCTTGCTTGTCTAAGACAGAAGTTGGGGCTTGCACTAGTGCTATTTCTTATAAGAAATGTATTCATATACATTTAAATGAATTCTGATTTTTTGAAAATCCAGTTTACTCTATGTTCTTCCTTCACTGAATGTCAAGGTTTTAATCATGCCTTTCTCATCATATGGTCTTCTGATCTAAATTGACAGTGTTCTTGTTTCTATGGTACCTGTATTGACCTCCTGAAATACCCCAGTTCATATAGCAACTCTTTATTACAAAGCAAAGTTTGATGAGTTTTCTGCAGTTAGCAGCTAGTGTTCTTGGTAGAATACCTTTATGTATTCAGTTAATAAGCAATGACTGTATCTCCTTCATCACCATCTTCCATGGTTCCATGAATATCCAGCTACCTATTTTAATCATTTTTTAAAGCTTTTTTCCTGTAACATAAACCCAGCTTTTTTTCTTTGCTACTTCTGTACTTTATTTCTGCTTGCCCATTTCTTTGATCTTGCAAAACCAGGTAGAGTTTTTCTTTTTCCCCAGATATGTCATCTTATATGGAACTTAAGAAATCATTAAAATCATGTGATTAGATGATTAACGCTGTGTAATAATGCATAGCAGCAATAATTATTGAGCGACTAAATCCCTCTGACTGTAAAGTAAAGCCTCTATTTCTTAAATTGCAAGTGCTTGCAAGTTTATCCTTCCACTTTAATACTGATATGGTATTAGGAATATGGTCCTTAAATTACTTTGTCACCCGTGTGAAGTTAAGTATAGGTTTTTTTCTGGTTTGCATCTGAAACTCCGGTGTTGTTGTAGCAATTTGTGTTGATAACATTTGGATTCACATTGTGGTGCCCAAGATCAAATGTGGTGCAAATTCAGTATTTGTATTATATCAACATTAACTGGCTTTGACCTTTGTAGATTCAAGACTTGTTGCCATAACATGAATTAATGACCTAAGGCAATGCTGCATTAAAACATTTGCATTCTGTTTCTTTCCACCATTTTAATCATAGAGAATTTAATTGACAGTTACTGTGTTAATAAGAAATAGAAGGTACATTCATTAACTTAAGTAATTATTTGATTGACTTCAGTCTATAAAAGAAAAGTTACATACCTGTAATAATATCTTCTAAATATTTACGGAAGTAAAAATAAACAGACTGTTAAGTTCACTGGAATCAGTTTTTTCACAAAGCATCTGTTCTGCAATCTCCAGGATATGGTTTTCATAATATTTCAAAAAATATCCTTAATTTCCTGCAACTTAATTTCCTGTATTCGTGTTTATTTTTTAAATGCCTCTACTTCTGTGCTAATGCTTCAGGTTTTCATTTAATTTAGTTTTACTTGACAAGTTGACAACAACAATTGTTGCTTATTGGCTTTTGAGAACTTAATTCAGTTGGTGACAGTATGTTATGCTGTGAATATATAAATGTTATTTTAATCTGATGCTATAGAAAGTAAAGTACTTAACTCCCCTTTCTCCTTTCTTTTGGTTTAAGGGCATGAATTTTTCATACAGCCAAGTTTTGGAGACTAAGTGGGTTTTTCTCTCCCCCCCCCTTATTAAAGTTAGGTTTCTGGGTCCTTACCTTGAAAATTGCATAAGTCTTCAAATACAGCTGGTATTTGGGAATCTCACAGAAGTTAATACAAAATATTGGGTGCTTCCAGCATTTGAAAAATGGGTTGTTTATGGGCTTAATAACTTAATCCAGAGCTGCATTCTATTAAAAAACAAACCAAAACCCCAAACCAAAAAACAAAGAAGGAAAAAAATGAAACTGTACAAGTATGTCATCTGCTAAAAAAAGGGCTTTAGAAGTCTTGGCGCAGGCATGGATGCTTTGGAAAAATAGTGCTAGACATCCTAATCAAGAAGAGTAGTTTAGCTGACAGTAATTCATAATAAATTAATTTTAATCCCTTTAAAACCTGTCTCTCAGGCTGAGCATCAGAATTTTCTGTGCTGATCATAGAGAAATATGATTGACAACAGTCTTTTTTCAGTAATAGCGTAAGGTGATCACCAAAAATTTGTTTTTATTTAAAAGATCAGAACTAACATTATGTAGTCTTTGAACTACAAGCAAGTTCATCAAGCAGATATATTAATTTCAGTTTGATATAATCACTTTACAATGAAGAGAGCCATATTGTTTAAGAAGCTTTGTCCCAAGGAGATATGTAAAAGCTGTTTCTAAAAAAAATATCAGAAAGCAAGGCTATCCTAATATCGCTTAGTTCTGCCGCATGTTTTTAATAAGCCAGCTATTACACTGATAAGTGAAAAATTCAGATCTGCTCTTTTTATGGGATAGAATTAAGGAGAAGTAGCTAAATCATAATATTGTTTATATGACTAAATTATGGAAATATAATTACAAAACTTTGAAGGAAAATGAAGGCTGCAAAAGAAAGCACTCCTGTGGGAGGTAACGTAGTGAAGACTGTCTTCCTTTCTGCTCATGTTCCTGCTGGCAGTGATAAAATTTCATCACATGAGCCACCTTCCTGTCCCCTCCTCCCCACTCCAGCCCCCAAAAGAGGGAGAAATTAATATTCTGATGAGAGTATATTGCTTTTATTGTAGTCACTGTTTGTTATGCAGTTCAGATTTTGTTTCCTCTGTTCAGCCAACCACAAAATTTATTTCCTTGTGACCTAAATCCTTGGAATAGCATGTCTAAGCCTTGGAAATGTCCAGCTTCCTGCCAGAAGTTGCTGCTGAAGGATGGAGGCCTTAGAAATCAATCAAAAAGTTCTATTTTACATGGATTAATTTTTGATAAAGCATTAAACACTTTTTTTAAAAAGTCCCAGGACAGAATATCTGGTAAGAAAAACACTAAGAAAGTTGAACTTCAGCAAAGCTATTACCCTTTTGAGATACAGCAAACGTTGCCCAGCATTTTGTAAGGTTTGTTATTATTAAGGAACAAATAAGAAGGAAATATGTTTATATTTTGTTGTTCAATTCAAAAAACAAAACCAAGCCTGGATTTAGAAGGCAATGATCTCTGTAATGCTAAAAATTCTGTCTATCACCTAGAAAATAAATCTTCTGACAACTTACTACAATATAGATGAACTTTTTTTTATTGCATGTCATCTGTGGAACCTGAATCACTGGTTTATTTCGTGTGAACTAATGTCTGACCGTACTTGATTTCCCACAGGTGCCAAAGCATTTTAAGGAACATGTTCCTACTACCACATTGGTATGAAGGAGTTTCACAGTATATTACAAGGTCTAGACAACTAATTTTGTGACATCCTGAATTGCATAAATAATATTTGTTCAAGCATGCAGGAAGATGTTAATGTTTTTCTTTAGATTTTCCACAAATGTTTTTAATTTGATATTGCAGTGAAGTATTCTGTCGTTTGTGCTTGTGACTAAAACATGATGTTGTGCTCATGGTTCACATTTGCAAAAGAACTCTAAAGGGTATACATGATTTTTGAAGCTTCCTTTTTGGACAGGGAATGAAGTGATAAGATGGATATGCTAACCTGGCAGATTGTAATGACACAGTACACTTGGGGAAATCAGAATTATTGTTCTTTGCAGAGTAGCATCCTGATACTACCACTCAGGAACGGTAGGGAACAGAAATTCAGAGATGGATGAAGAAACCATCTGTGTAAAGCAGTCAGTTGAAACACAAGAGCAGACATAACAGAGGGGAGTATATGAACTGTGTGACCTGTACTGCAAGGCAATTTGGTAAGAATCATTGGTATAGAACATTGAATTTCTGGTGACTACCTTTTTGAACTGCAAAATGAATGAAAATATAAGAGGGAAGGGTGCGTGAGAGAAGTACGGTACAACACAACTCCCTCTTTCCCTTTTGACCTTGGATCTCTCATTATGTCCAATTTAAAGATTTCCCTGGAAGGGTAGCATCAAAGCCAATGTGATTTGGAGCTTTTTTTTTTTTTTCCTGAGAATGTATTACTAAAAATGTGTGTTAAATTACCTTTAGAATCTTTGGGCTTTTCCTAGAGTGCAAGAGAAATACTTACACTCTACCAGGTATAACTTAAGTAGTTGAGACTGCTGTAATACTGATGTTATATTCAAATAAGATTCTTCAGTGTTTCTTTGGACTACTGCAACTAAATTTTCCAGAATTCCGACCTCTACCAGTAAAGGCAGAGTGCAGCAATACACTTCTGTCCTGCTTATACACTCAAAATTTCATTCCACTTGTCTGGAGTCACTTCAACTGCAGAGTGCAACTCCTGCTGGCTCACAGTCATGGAGTAATTAGTGACAACAAATATGCATCATGTGAGAAGGTTGCAAAACTGTTCAAAGCTAAGGTCATCTTGCAATACATATGCAACTGGATTGTCTAATGGTCTCTTTGCAGCTAAAAGAGATTTGGACTGGAACTTAAGGACTGTTTTTCTCTTTAAATTGGATTATGTCAAGAACAGGAAGGTATAATGGTGCATGGCTTCTGTCAATGGAAGGCAGCACCTGTCACCCACCATCAGAGGGATGATCTTTTTCACCTATGTAAATGTGCATATATATATATATATATATATGTATTTAGTGAAAGTTTATAACAAATTTAGTCTTTTTCTGTCCTGTCCACTCTGCACCATGCAGGGTCAGCATGCAGCATAGAGCTGTATTTTTTCTTGTCATGATAAGCTAAGTTTCTAGGAATCAATACCAACTAGCTCCTAGGACATGACCCATAGAGGACTCCATTTCACAAAAAGCATTCTTAGGTGTCTCTGACAGCCCACTACGTTAAATGTGCCAGCTGCGGGGACAGCAAGTTAATGAAAAGGATTTTCTTATTTTCTCTTTTGAGAACTCAGTAATGCAGGAGTGTGTATTGACAAGTGGTGTTAACTATGTCCTCCACGTTTACCTATCTATCTAACATCCCAGTCTGCTCAAGCTTTCTGGTAAATCTGAGCTGTGTGTGCTGCTTTGCTGAATGCAGAGGAGTTCTGGAGGTGGGGAAGGTTTAAGAAAGTAGGGTGAAGACTGGTGCCATGCAGCGTGGTGGAGGCTATACTGCTCTGCAGTTAGTGTGACCAGAAGGTCTTGTATTCTAGATGATTTCAGGGAGTCCCAGCTACAGAAACAGACCTAGCTGCAGCTTCACTGCTGGCCTGGAGTTTGGTCAGATGGAGAAACAAAAATGTCCTATGTGAGGCAGTGGTTAGAAGATGAAGCAGAAAGTGAGGGGCATCACCCCGCCCTCTGGAGAATTGCTGACCTTGACTTAAAAGTCTAGATGCACATTTAGGATATAATATAAAGCAAGTGTATGCAGTTTGTAAGTTATTCTGTGATGGAGAAAATGGGTGCTCCCCTTGCTGTGGAAAAAAAAAAGGTAAAGAGGATAACAAAGATGCTATGTGTTTGTATTTTCATGTGCCAGGATGTTCTAAGGCCATAAAGTATCAGTTCAAAGATAACTTTTGCAGTGAAGTGAGTTCCATTTTTGTCCTCCCCATGACACCTTTACTTCTTCAGTAAGAACTTTGAAGAGAGTGCCAGCCCTGGCACTTTAGCAGCCAATTGTGATTGCCCCTGAAGCTGAAGTTGTTGTAATGAAGATAGACTTTGGATTTAAGGGTCACTCGTATTTGGAAGCCAAAGTCTAAAGGGAACAAGAAAACCTCTCACTGGCAGAGAAAGAACAAAGGTTCTTAGTCATTCTGTAGCAGGGAAAGGACGGACCAGGAAAAGGCACAAGTAAGGAAGAAATAGATCTACTAGGAGAATACGTGAGTGGAAAGGAAGGAACGCAAGTGATGGTCATCTCATATCTAGTGCAGATGATGAGAGACAAGAGGAAATGAACTTAGCTGAATAGAAGTGAGAATTTTGTGTCAGAAGTTTACCTTCATAGCATTTGGGTCCTATTCTTAACTATCCTGATCATAGAGAAGTTTTATGGGCAATTTTGTTTAGCTTTTTTGTGGTTGTTGGTTTGGTTTGATTTGGGTTTTTTTTTCCTCTCTTTTCCCTGTGAAAGTTCCTGGTTCATATCAGTAGTGGAATAGACTGCCCTATTGGGTCACTATCTATAACCAGGTAAGGATTACACATACTACACCAGCCTACGCAAGCAAAGCTTCAGTGGTACCACACGAGCCTCTGGGAGACCAGTTGTTGGGCTAAAGGCGCTCGTTTGGATGTAGTCCTCTTATAACCCCAGTTTTGATATCCACCTACAAACTAATGATCTCTTCATCTTGCCTGTTTCCTTTGCTGTGTTTTGTGTGTGAGTGCTTTGACTAGGTCTCCACATGGTGTGGTTTCCTTCTAGTTAAGACACTATGTAATAATGACTGCCATCAGGACTGGTAAATATATAAAACAGACAACTAATGGAGCATTGCATTCTGAGGTAGAACTTTGCAGATGAATGGAGCTGAGCTGAATACGTAGGATCAAATGCCATGGAAGATCTCTGTAGTGCCTCAGGAGAACAAGGTAAGACTAGGATAGAAATCAAACACACTCAGAAGAACACAAACGAGGAAAATTCATCTGTTTGTAATGTCTACCATAGTCCCTGTGGTAGAAGTGGAGACTTAGGCTGCCAAAAACAATTAAGTCTTTCACAGGTTGGATGCAGTTTTGGCACTTCAAAAAATAGTCACTCTTTTTCTTCACTTTCGCTTGTGTGCAAATTCTGATAGAAAAGCAAATGCTGTCTCTGTAAGTGATGTTAGAAAAGTCAGTGTATACAGAATAAACTGAACATCTTTTCCTAAAAACGTTGAACGCTGCATCACTTTTCAAGAAGCTTGCCACTTTTTTGACATAGAGTGGAGCTTCTGAATAACAAGTCAATTTTGACTGCAGTATTTCTTAAACAAATAGCTAGGATAACCTAAAAGTTTAAGATGACCTGCTTGCAAAATTCTGTGGAACTCATGAAAAACTCAGGTATCTTTCCATAAAAGACAAGATAAGTCTACCATTTCTGATAATATCTATACTTTGAAATTACATTTGTTCAAGTAAATCTGTTTTATTTTCTGCTTTTGTATTTCATGTTTTATGCAATTTGGTAATAGCCATGTGATGGCCTACTGTCAATGCATCATTGAATTCTGAGCAATAAGGCTTTTTGTTACCATGAATGGAATAGCATGCCATAAATGCTCAAGACATGAAGACTGGCAAACCTTCATGTCAAATATGCAACAATCTAAACCAGTTTGTCCACATACACCTGACTGAGAGTTCAGTGATGTTCTGAATTGTTGGTCTGTTGAGTCAGGTTCAGTTTCAAGGAAATATATAGGAAACTGGGAAACAAATGGATTGATGTCCTGATAGAAAAAAATAAGCTTTAGTCAGATTTAAGTTCTGCAAAACCCATTTAATGAACAGAGCAAAATCAGATTTTTACCTTATTTGGTTTTGTTAAATTAGCAATAAACAGAAATGGGGGCTGAGCTTTTTGCATAGCTTACACTTAATGATTGTAGGTGCTATCTGTCTTATGGTGATTCCTAAATCCACAGATATCTTGTTACAGTGGACACTGAAGGAAGGTTCTGGAGAAAACAGAAATCCGAACCAAGTAGCAGCAGTATGGTGTAGAGGCACAGGTTGTTACCCTACCCCAAGGTCTCAAAAGTAAATTCTAAATTGCTTTTGCCACTAGCTTTTGCATGCAATTTAGAGGCTCTTGTAGACTTTATTCTCACTTCTGTGTTAATAAACCACCTGTTTCTTTAACATGTTTTATAACTTTGTTTCAGTTTGAAATTTTGAAAATTGATTGAGAGCTGCCATACAGCTCCAAATTGAGTGGAAGGAGTTATAGGTTAAAATAAGTTCTTTGGGTTTTTTTAGATTAAACAGGTGCTTGTTATTGTATTCTAAAAATGCTAACCAGTACTGCGTCCCTGGATAATGTTGTGCGGTTGCTAAATATTTATAACTCAAGATCAAACAAACCAGTGAGCTATTTTATGATTATATTATTAGTATTAGTTTTGGCAGAGACTTTTTTTTTTAACATCACATCATTGTGCATTGGTAAAATCACCCATGGATTGTAACATTGACTTAGTACCTTTCACTGTACATTGCCCATTGATTTTGGTTACTGAAGTATAGCCCATTCCCCTCCCATCCACACCCCGCCACCATATCATATAAAATATACCCTTATCTGCCACATTAGTCTTTGTTTATGATAATTTTTTTTTTTTCCCCTATGTCTTTAAGTATTCCTGATTTTAGCTCTGGATTCCGGATCTTCAAAGTATAGTCAGGTTTGGATTTGCATATAAAAATATGTAGACAAGGCTTATTTTTCAAAGTCAGTAACACTATACAGACTATTTTTATAACGCCCAGTTTGAGAATACATACTGTTGTTAGACCATGTGGCAAACATTACTGAAACGTAATCGTAGAGATTACTATTTTCTTTGAGCTTACATTAGTTGGCTAGAAAGTTCTTCCCAGGATGTGCCGTTTGTTAGCTTTTGCTCATTTTTATTTTTTTTTCTCAGCTCCTAGTACTACAAGCTTAACTGAAGAAGGAGGAAAAATCTACACAAATTATCTTTTCCTTATTAAGAAACAAGGAATAACTGGATGAAAAGTAGAGGCAACCAGTTTTCTTGTCTGATGGAACAGTATGAGCTGGGTGCTTGGGAGGCTGATACTGCAGTATTTCAAAACAGAGTGAATTTGGTTTAGGCTTTTGAATATGAAATAAGAAAAAGTGTACTGGATTAGTGCAAGGGTTTATCCAGCCCTTCAGCTGTCTGTCTCCAATGGTGGCCACAAGCAGGTGCTTACAGAAAAGCTGGTATGTGAAAGCATGTGATATTTTCCTCAATGCTTCCCCAGTCCATCACTTTGCAGCTCAAGGGAGCTCCTGAACTGCTTGTTACCTGTTTATTTGTTAACCCCCAAAGGACCTCTGCTGCTCACTTGTCTACTCCAATTTTACATTGTTTGTAGTTTTATACCTCCATCTTCTACTTCAGCCATTAATTGCATCTTTTAATGTGCCTGGTTTGAAAGTGCTTTTGTTTCAAAGCTGTCTTTATTGGTTTACACTTACAGATCAGAGGGAGTCCTTGGTCTTCAACCCGCAGACAGGATTAAGCTCTCTCCTGCATCTTTACAAGATACTACAGTGTGTAGCATGTGTTGAGAAATGAGGCATCTTCCTAGGCAACACTGGCTTATCTAAAAGCAGCGTTTACAAACAACTCCTTTTTTGTTAATAGACACATATTATGAGCTGAGACAGCACTAGGGCAGCATTAAAGAACACTTGTAAAAATTTCAGCAAAACAGTTTTCAACAATAGTGTACCAACAGGCTGATTATGAGCCAATAAAGAGGGTTTATTTGGTGCATTGAATTTATGTTATGGTATAAACTGACTATTAATGTTTCTCAAGTGCCATAAATTCACCTTCATCTCTTTTTCATTTCTTGCTTTCTGAGGCAAAATTAGAATTTATTCTTCTTTTGTCTGAAAAAATGTAAGATAGTATCAGGGTGTTTCTTTAGACTCAAATAATGTAATCCTTATGCTTTTATGAATATATTGTAGTTTGGATTGTTATTTCCCCGCTTTGAACAGTTTTATGTGACAGCTGCTAATGGTCATGATTATAAGTTGTCTTTTTTGTTCATTACAGCAGTATTCTGGGGACCATAGCAACATGTTTTGCTTATGATATGTGTCAGTGGGAAATAGAGGTCTAGTCACCATTTCCTTAAATGGTGAGAAGTTGTATTTTTAAAAGGGAGAAAAAAGGAGAGATCTTTTTCCAATATTCTTCTGTTATGATCCTGTAATGCTTCTAGAAATAGTAAGAAAAAACTTATTTCAGATTCTTTGTGCTATAGCTTCTTTGTGCGTATGCATCATTCCAAAAACTAGAATGTTATGGTTACTTTCCTTATACAGTATAAGATTTTTTAGTATCTTTTGCAGATACTTGGAAGAGTACAACTTTTATACAGTGATGAAAATACTGCTACATATTTCATTACTTTCATCAGTTGAAATCAGAACGTCAGTGCTATAAACGCTCGACTAAGTTCCAGCATCCCACTGATTTGCTGTAGAATTCGTAACAGTCACACGGCTTTCATGGAGTCAAGCTCCCATCATTGGGAAAGTTTCTGAATTAATTAAAGAAATGGTTGAAAGAAGAGGAGATTGATAGGCTTCTCTCCCGTCTTGTGCTGGAATGTTACTGTGTCATAGTCTGTCAGGTGTTATCAAAAATGGGAAGGCTGGTTTGGATTTCTTTGGTATTGTGAAAGTGAAAGCAAATTTTGTTGTCTGATCAAAACTATTCTGCTTTGGCAAAGCAGTACGAAGCTCCCAAACATTACTCATGAGCCTTGGTTAGATGAGCAAAAGTATTTGGAATATCATGATAATGCATATTAAAGCATGTTGGTTTTGTCTTATTGAATTAAATATGATGTACTTCATATTTAATTTGCAGTATCTCAATTGAGGTGAGTGGGTAAGAGTGGAGGGCATGAGTGATGAACCTAAATTCACAGTAAAAAGGTATCTACTTTAATAACCTTCCAGTGTCAATTACTGGCAAAACCCACACTGTGGCTCCCTCTGAGAGCAGGTTCACAAAGGGTGAAAGTTCCCTTTTGTTGCAGTGCATCTGAAAGCCTGGTGTAGTGGCTGAAGCTTTTTCACGAGCAATACCACTAAATCCTATACCGTGTATGTCTCCTCTGTTTCCCTGTAGTTCTCCATGCCCTGCTTTCCCATGCAGCCCCTAAACATCCTTCTGGGGTCCCGTTACCTGGGCCGAAGGTGCTGCACAGTGTGGCTGGCTCACAGCTGTCTACCTGCTGCCCATCTGGCTGACTTCAAGCTTCAAGCTCATGCTGAAGCCCCTTGCCAGCTTAGGCCCTTTGCATCTGTCCAGACAGCATGAAACTTACAGAAACTTTAATTTTCTAACTCTGCTGCTTGGACTAGTTAGTATTGACAATTGTAATAAAAAATTATTATTAAGGAATAGATGGACAGGCAGTGTGATCGCTTCCAGTGGGTGCATATGAATATGGACACTTAATGGGCTGTGTATGAGTGCAGGACAAAAGCGAGTCACATAGCTGTCCTATTCTGGCAGTGCTAAACTCAAGCTGATAGTTCTATCCAAAATACTTGCCAAAATGTACAAATAATTTATTGAATAATTGGCGTAATGTCACACATGGACAACTCAGAGAATGTCAGCTGTGGATTGGTTTTGGTATTGCTAGGTGTATTTACAGTGATGCAGGGATCATACATTGTTGATATCAGTGCATAAAACTGCAGCTTTATTTATCACAAGGATTGGTACATGTTTTTGTTGATTTCCATGGTGGCAGCAATTATTTGATTTACTATTAGTTTGGTTTTTTCCTATTCATTTGACCAACAAATGATCAAAATCTGCCCCATGCAGTTGTTGCTGGGACAACTTGAAAATGACCCTTTCGTTGTGTTTGTAGTATACGCTTCTAATACCACAGTCGTGAATCTCATTCCTCAGGACAGCAATCTGTAAAATTACTGTAAACGCTTAGCTGTGTGAGGTTTAATTAATGCCAGAAGCCTTCAATAAACATCAGTTGCAATTTGGAGTATGCTGAGTTAATGATTCCTGCACTCTGCCTAATGCACGTGCCGTTAAATCTATGTGCAAAGTGGCTGGCACTGACATTAATCGCATCCCACCAATGTCCCTGCATGCAGAGAGGGAAGGGAAACTGCAAACCAACAGAAACATTTGACCGGCAATGCGCTTAAACGTCTCTACTTAGAAGCCTGATGGACAAAGTCCGTAATGTTAGCATTTCATGTGGTAGGGAAAAGAAACATAACAAAAAGTTAAGGAGAGCCTTTGATACTTTCAAATGTTAATAAAATAACTTCCCTCAGTAAAACTTTATATTAAATGTGTTGAGGAATCATCTGTTAGTAACTGCTACAGGATTTTCACATGGCTGTTATTTTGTAATGTATTTGTGTAACCAGGGAGTTTTTCCTTTAATGAATACTGATAGTCACCAAGAAAAGATGGAAGAAGTTATGGAAAGAAAAAAAAACCCCTTCCAAAACAGATGTTTTGGAACAGACCATGAAATTCTGTTTGTGTACCCATCCAGAACCTGGCAGCATTTAAAATCATGTACGCCATGAAAGTGATAAATGTTGTTGCTCTAAAAAGGGATAAAGGAAAAAACCCAAGGTTATAAAATCTGTGCTTTCTTTGTTCACCAAAGTTGATAGGTTTGCATTCCTTTTCGTGTTAGTTTTGTGTTTGTGTGTCAGCACAACTCTGCCAGCTGAATCGTGAGCATAGGAACTAGAGGCGATGTTGTGGCAGTATATTTTAATGAAAGTAGAAGTGCAGGAATAATATATCTAATCCATTTTGTCCTAATCTCGGTTCTTGGAAGAGTTAATTCTCGCTACACTATGAAAAAGGTGCTGTGCTACTCCCATGAGACAAATACTTGAAATAAATATGTTTATATCCTTGTTTAAGGTTTAAGATAGTAATTTTCTAACTTGCAGTTGTTTCTAAAAAAAGCTGAACACTGGTTTCCTGGGCTTATAAGCAATTTAATTAGAGGCTTTACATGTCTCATCTCCATTTGCAGCTACTAAACTTAGGAAAAGCGTAACTTAAATGAGGTAAAACCTTGTTATTCTTGATGATTTAGTAGTTTACAGCTGATGGGTTAACATTTGCTGTGTAAAAGAACAGTAACCAGTTTCACATCTTCAGTGGGGCTTTTTAATACTGTACAGTTAAGTAAATGAGAGCTGTAATTGAAGACGATTCCACTGCCATATCTGTGATGTCCATTTAGAAGAAAAATGCTGAAATGTTGTGAATCGAAGGTGTGCAAGTTGGATCTTTGAATCCAAATGGATAGTCCTGCTTTGCAGTAATCTCGCATGTAATTGTGCTGAATACCGTTCACTGTTGTGGACTCTGAGAAGATAACTGAGCCCAGAAATGCATATCTAAAGCAAATGTGTTTGGAGTTTAATGGTGTGAGGAAGACTGCTTTTGTGTATAGGACATAAGACTTAGACTGTGGATCTATGCAGTACTCCACTCTGCAGGTGGCTTCACGCATGACCTTGAAAAATAAATCACCTATTGGCTATTTTTCTTCAAATAGTTGTAGGAAGATCAAGTTAATAGCGCTAATAGTTTTTTTTGTGTTTTGCTAGTGTAAGCCTTAGTGCCCCTGTATCGCAATTTCTGAATTATCAAATTGGGATACTACTGTCTCCTAGGCTTGTCTGTTGGGTGTCTTATATTTTGGGACAGGATTGTATTTGTCTAGGTGGTCCTACTGGTGGTGTAGCAGTCTGTTGGCTGTCTTACATGTCTAAGTACGTATGTGTTGAAAGCAAGCTAATTCTTTATTAGATTAACTACTATAAAATTTAGGATATCTTCTTCGACATCTGGATGAAACCATAACACAAATCAAGACTAACAACAATGCTTATTAAAAGTTCAGAACTGTACTTGTAGAGATAATTTCTGCATGAATAACTATGCTTGATGTGTCAGCCTTTTAAAGGTTTTTATGACTCCATTACTGCATGTTTTTTCCTCCCTTTCAGTAACTTTCTCAGGTTTTGGGGTTTGTTGTTGTTGGAGGGGAGTGTTAAGATTGACATCATTTATTATGGCCATATTATTCATAGAGTGTGACCATATAAATTTTTTATTGTATTGCATTATTCAAAGCATGCATGGCCATGTCTGGGCCATATATGAAAGTGTGATTTGTAATTTTTTTACTTTAGAGATGTGATGACTAGAAAAAGTTCCTCTATACTTTCAGTGATGTGTGTACATAAACTTATGTCTTAAAGTAGCATTGATTTATTATGGGAAACATAATCAGTAAAGAAATGACTACTTGATATACAGCTTTACTGAATGCCTGAATGATAGTAATAAACAATAACAAGGTATTGCTTTAAAATATAAATTGTAGTACCACCTGAAAATGGAGCCTTTTGCTTTCTGATGCAACAGATAAAACAGGAAATAATTAATCAAAATACATTTATTTTTCAAAAAAAATTCCCCTAATGCAAGAAATGCAATGTTATTTTTTAATACAGCATAAACAGGTATCTGCCACTCTTTAATGCTATGTCTTAAGGCATCTTCCAAAGATGCTTTTGAAAAATAAAGTTAAAAACTCAGGTGCATTTGCAAAATCCTTACCCTGAAATTCTGTGGTAGTCTCATGTCCCTGTACACATTTAGCTTTAATTTTGTAATACATACACAAGTGGTAATGGCAATGTTTAGGATACAGCATGGTCCAGTCAAATAAATGGAAGCCCGAAGATACAATTTTTAAGGTTCTTTTCCCGTCTCTGGCATTCATCAGCTAAGTGGACTAAGAGATTCAATTTTTTGTGACTTTTCTGTTTCTGATTAGATAGCCTGTGCTCTCAAAGCTTGGAGTCCTCTTTTTATTGGTAAGGTCATACAGCACTCAGTAAAACAGAAGAGTTTTTCTCTTTTAGAGCTTGGGGGTGGAAAGTTTAAGAAAATACTTGGGATTATAAGGATTTAAAAAGTTCTTTTAAAATAATAGTAATAGCCCTCTCTGGTTAGGATCTAGTAAACCTTTGTATTACTGTGAGTAAGGTTAACTGGCATGACTATAGCAGGGCTTGTATTTCTATTAAGATTTGAAATCTTCCTAATTATTGTTCATCTTCAAAGAGCTATTATGAAGTGATTACACTTTTAGAAGTTGCATTTTTTTCATTAAATGTATTCAGAATGGCAGTAACTAATTATTAAAGTATTGCAATCTGCTTGAAGACAGGTTTATCTTAGCATTTCTTGATTCACACCTGGATACTGAGTTCTGATAGAAATCAAAACAGAAGCGATGTCATCTTTCATTCCAGATACCACACTTACCATATACATAGGACTTTGCTTTTGCGTTTCACAAAAAAAATTATAATGTAATAACTGGAAAACTATTTTGGTTTGTGTAAGAGTCCTATGTGAAAACTATGAAATGTTCATTGAAGTTCTGTGTTATTTTGGTCTTTGTCATTTACAGTGATTTGACAGAACTGTAACCCTCAATGAAACTTTTATTTGTGCATACTTGGGTGCATTCCCACCAAGTTCTCCCTTGTTTTTCTCCTGAACGATGGGCTAGTCCCCTTGGGGATGATCGTACCCATTCACCACTGTGACTCGAGTAATGCCTCTAAATTTGTTGTGGCTTTTTAGCACCTCAGTACTTTATCTGTTGAGTGTTGAACCATGCTGTAGCTGCTTTCTTAACCTGTACTCGAGAGGCAGCTGGGCTTTTTGCTGGGCTTCACAAAGAGTTTTCAAGTGTGATGTGATTCAGCCATACCACAGCTAATCACTAGAGCTATGCTGTATATGTTATGTTTTCTTCACAAACTGAGTCTCAAACCAATGGGGACTCAATTTCTATGGAAATAGCTGTCATATAGTCAGTTTTGTAGCTTACTGTAGTCTGTAAATTAGGTAGAATAGATGCTGGAGAGCAGTTTTTTGTGCTACTTGTTATCCCTTTGCTCTCATGGCCTAACTGCTGCTGTTGATTAAGTTTCATCCCAAAGCATATCAGAATTAAAAGACTTTGCATTTTTATAAGTCTTCTGAAGACAAGCTTTTCTCCCCCAGTTCTGTTGCAAACAGAAGTTGTTATTCGCAGTGGGGTAAATGCCTGAAGCAAGGGAAACAATCGTGTGTAAGTTGTAAGTCAGACTGCAGTGCTGATGCTGACAATTGCAGGCTGTTTTGGATGTGTGCTGAGAGAAAACCCAAATAAAACAGACTTGTCTTCATAAAGTCATGCAATAATCTGTACCGACTATAGGAGAGAGAGGTTGAGTCTTTTTGAGTATGAAGAGATTTGAAGACAAAAGGTTAAGTTGTGAGATTTTTTTAATCAAAGTAAGAATAAAGGTGAAATAGTTGTTAGGAAAAAAAAATCTTTAATATGTTATCAGCTAGACAACATAGATTCCTTCGTGACAAAAGCCACAGTTGTACTGGCTAACAGACTTCTGATTCCTCCAAAACAGCTGGAATGGTAAGTTTTGCTGTTTGATTTAGTATGACCATTCAAGGTAATTTTCAAGCACTTTCTTTTTGGAATTTGCAATTAAACAAAGCACCACAGGTGGTCACTGCTGTCACTGATAGGGAATTGGGTAAAAGAATGGTCACAAGAAATAACTTTGACCTGTTCACAGTCAAAGCTATGAAAATTGTTTTAACGCTCTTCTGTTCAGAGAAGGAACATTCTAAAAAGACACTCATATGTTTCAACATGTATTAACCTATATTAACTTCTTAAATGTAAGTAGTCTGGTAGTAACTGACTCTGTGTCTAGTAGCTGTCTTTCAGTGGTGAAGACTAAGTCCTTTTTTCACTTACTCTTTTATCTTATATTTCACTTCTCTATTTTATCTGTAATGTTTTTACATGCATGTGATCAGCTGATGCCTATTATCTTCCTATTTCAGCACCTCTTAGTGACTTATTACAAATATAGTAATAAAATAGTAAGTATATAAACAATGACACTCTTATACTAGAGATACTATTGAGATATAAACTACATGTGAACTTATTCCCATGTGAAGAAATAGCTTTATTGATCATGGTCTAATGCTTTTCACTAAGGCTGTTGAAATACTTAGATTAGTAATCTCAGTAATTTAAGCAACTGCAAATGATGGAGAAGATGTCCTTCCACATAGTTTTTCTCTCTCTCTCCCCACAACACACACACACTCTCACACACACACATGTACACGAGAGGGAGGGGTTGCAATGAATGTTGCTGGCAATGTTGCTATGAGTTATCTGACTTTAAAATCACCAACAGCTCTTCTTACCTTTTTGCTAATTAAGATGAACCCAGGGAATGAGAAGTTTTCATGATCTTATCCCTGTCACCTTGCAAGTGTAGTCTTAATGCTATTTATTTTAATAAGAGGGAATAACAACACACAGAATGGTAAGACAAGATGTTCTTTTATGCTCTATCTTAAAAAGTCACCTAGAAGTACTTTGTCTCATCCTAAAAATATTTTAGAAATACATAATTTGGTCCTTTCTTGGTCTTTAAAGAAGCAAAGGCACCTCCCTGAAAAGGAGGAGGATAAGGAATGATCTATTTGCAATCTTTTTACTACCTAATGTCTTATAGAGAAGGTGGAGCCGACTCCTCCCAGATACACACAGTGAAAGGGCAGAAAGCAGGAGGATGGAACAATTTAACCTTCTGTGATTCTATGGAATACCTCAAAAGAAAAATGGGGGCATTAAGGATGCATCTTATACTGTGTTTTGAGTTTCTCAAAATCCATATATTTCAACATAGACTCATGAAAAAGCTTTCAGAAGTCTATTGATATAGTCAAGGCAGCATGAAATTATATTTAAAATACCAACTTATCATTTAAAGAAGTGGTTGTATATTGGAAAGAACATTTTGTAGTGGTTTTTGATATCTAATACCTTTAATATTACTAAAATTATTTTGTAAACAAAGGTATGTCTTTTGGAACAGCTGCTTTACTCTGGCAACAAGAATTCTAGGAATAAAGTAGTGCAAGTTAGGGAAATGTAACTGAGATGAAGTTGAATGACTATTAAGTATAAGTAGGCTCTTCCAGTAGGATGCTGTTTTGTGATAAACTGTAAGTTGTCTATATTACTGCATGGGAAATATTTACCTCTGTGATTTTAAACTTTTTGCAGACTTTTGCTGCATCGCTGGAAAAAAGATAAAATACACTGTATTCTTATTATATTTGATTTTTTTTAAAAATCATATTATAAAGGTTGTTTCGCATCAACACAAAGTACTCTTTTTGTAGACTAAAGAGAAGATACTACTTGTCAACATGGACCTCTAACTTCTACTTCTGGTAAAGGTGTTAATGTGGAGTCAACCTGGATGTGTTAAAAATTGATCTCACTGCATATATGCAGTTAAATGAGCAGTTCTCAGGAAGAAATGCATTTGATTATTCCAACCTACCTAGCTTTCCCAATTAATTGGTTGCCTTAATGAAGGTTTTGATTTGTTCTGGGTTTTTTCCCCAGTTACTTCAAAATATGTATTTGTGAATCCACAGAGAAAGTATGCAAATGTTAAATTTGATCAGATACATGGTTTAATACTGATTTTGGTCCAGTGATAATGTTACTTGAACATTCAATCTCCGTGAATGTCTGAGTTTGTAGCTAGAAAATTTGTGGCGCTTCTGAGCAGTAAAATGTTATTGTCTAAGTAAGAAAGTAGATATATAACAATGTCTGTTTTCTAAACACGTAAAAATGCTGTGGGCAGTGGACTAGTAATTTAAACCTTGAGATGATGAAGCTTTTCTGTCAGGAATGAGATTATCTTTGCTATGAATTCAGTTTTAACTCAGTTACATCAGTAAGTTTGGGTGCAAGTTGTCTCATACCAGTGAAGTGATCAGTTTGAATTCCACCACCACCACGACCCATCATCGCCCCCCCCCCCGCCCCCGCCATTTGAAGAGTTGAAATACTGGAGATAGGGTCATTTAGGCGTTGTCTTCTTCCTCTTATTTACATGCTTTTGGACAAAATTCACTTAACATAGTGATTTTTAAAATACTTAGAAGAGATAAAGGAAAGCACAACTCAGACAATAGCTGAAAATAATCACATTTCTATGTCTTTATTTCAGTAAAAACTGAGATTCATCCAACTTGAGATTCAATTAACTTGAAATTCAATTTACACAAATTCTGTTTTACTGTAATACATACCTGTAAGTAACATTAAAATATAGTTTTGTAGGTCTTGAGGAATTTGAGTCAAAGAGAAGTATTTTGTATGGATATAGCTGAAAAATAAAACTAAATCAGTAAATAGGAAAACATAAATCAGTGCAGTAAGGGACCTTGTGGTCCCTGTTCATGGAACCTTCCCCTCCTGTGTGCCTTTTCCTGCCTTATCCCACATACTTACAGTTGTTTCATCATATACTTTCTCCTGGAAAATAATATAGTATATATAAGGGCTCGATAAGGATCAACATTTCTACTTAATGATGAGTTTCAAATGAAGTATCAAAATGCCTTTTTTTTGGTGAAGCATAATTGTGTCAAGGTGGCCAGATTTCTTTGCTCAAGCCTGTCCCAGAGATTCCACACCACACTTCCAAAAATGATTGAGGTATGTAGAGAGGAACAAGGATGGGAAAAGCAGAAATCAGTACAATACCCAAGAAATGTTTAGGTTTTGCTAATGTGTTTGCATCGGGCAAGGGGGAAGTCATCTCAGTTTGCATGTTCCGTAATATTTCTTGAAAAAAAAATGGTTTCTTTGCTGTTGGAATGGTGCTGGTGTTTGCAAGAGTCACTGCTGCTGCTCAGTGCTTTATACCTGTATCTGCTCTGGAAGAAGATTGCTTTGCATCATGCTTCAGTGATGTCCTTCCTCTGGGCCCCGCTTTCAGACTTTCCAAGTTCACTGTCTGTTTAAGAGAAAGATAAGTTGATAAAAGGAAATAACAGTAAGGAAATCAACCTCCCAGTGAGAATAGTGCCATAATAAATTTATTTCTGAACAGCTGTCCATGCATGAGTTTTGAACTTATCTGGATATTTGTAGCTGCAAAGCCCAGTGAGGAAAAACATGACTCACCTATGATGTTATTTTGTTTTACAGGAAAAGGCTCAGTGCTTTCAGAAGGCTCTTGCTTCCCAAGCAGATAAATCCACGCAGACAGAACTTGTAGGCCATGATGTAAGTAGCTGTATTGAACAGTATTTTTTATTATCTTTGTGGGTGTTCAGACTTCTGTCAGCCTGTTTGCCTCTGCTGCTGTTGTGTCCATGCACTGATTTAGCGGGATTCACTGGAACACCATTCATACTTTGCTCTTAGATGATTCTAAAATACCTTCTGAAACATGAGAAGATAATTACAACTACCTGCCAGCATACGGATGCCCTATTTATTTTATCCTTCACAAATTGCTGAGAATTAGCATAGGTGAATGTGGAGGATATGTATTAGTGTATTGTATTTTTTTTTCAGTATTCATTTACACACTTATTGACAATTTAATGAGGTGGTTATGTTTATAATCACCATATGCTGTCCAAACAATATTTGAATTGTAGAAGATAATGGAATAAATACAATTTTGCCGAGTGATGTTAAAATTCTGTTTCCTCATGAGCATCTGCCAGAATTTCTGCTAGAAGGTGAACTGATAGTATGTATCCTCATGCAAGAACATAGTCAAGGAAGATTCCGTAACTGTAGACATATATTTTTTTCCCCCTTTTTTTTTAATGGAAGTATTCTGTCTGTGGGACATTGGTTGAATATGTGTAAGAGATTCACTTATTTATATGAGCCTTCTTGAATAATCTTTAAGAATGCCACAATGTGGAATATTTAGCACAGTTCTAGCCTGTGATTTGAGCAAAATCTAACAATACTTTCTGCAAAAGACTGTTCTGCAAAATAAGGCTGTGGTTCTGCGCTGGTGTATATCAACATGCTGCTTTAAATTTATAAAAAGAACACTGGAATTAAAGCAGGTTTTGAAACCTTCCTTTCAGTATGTTTCAGTATGTTTCAGTGGAGCATTAAAGTTTTGTCTTCTGAATTTTCAGATAGTCTTCTGAAGGTAGAACCAAAAATTTCACATTTTAATCTGAAAAGTTCTTAAACAAACTACACTTTGGTGTTTTTTCAGACTGTCTTTTAAGCTGATTCAAGCTCCCAAATCAAATATGTGGTATCTCATGCTGCAGAGACCCATGCTGTTAACAGATATATTTTTTTTCTCCCAGTCTGTGTTCCCTTGGAGTTTGGGGCGGGGAGGGTCTTCTGTCAGTAAAGTAGATGATTGCCAATTCTGCAATAAAATTAGAACCCCCTTCCCCAAACAGATACAGTTTTCTGGCTGAGATCTGAGTATTAAAGATAATAATAACAGTACTTTGAAAAAATCCTTTTCTTTAGCAGCATTCTCTTCAACATTAGTGGAACACATTTTTCAACCTTCCCTGCTAAAATGCCTCTACCATGTCATAGTTGCAATTATATATTTTCTTATATAGGGTGATTCAATGCAAGAACAAAAGGAAATGTGGTATGTTTTTGTATGGAACAACACATCCACCTGTATTTACCTTGTACAGAGTACTTGTGAAAATTGCATTACAAGGAATTGATTGCAGAGACAGTTGAACTAATCTACAGGAATAAGACATGCTTACTATGATCATCATGAAGGGAATAAAGTGAAGAAGAATGTGCAAATAAATAGTGTTAACACTTTTCATAATATTGTTAAAAACTTTTGGTCACTTATTTATTAGATTATGCAGCTTTTCTTCAAAGGATAGCTGTTACAGCTAAGGATAGATTCAACTGTGTTTCTGCTGAAACCAAGTGGCAATTACATTTGTATTCTTTGCTTTTATATGAGATTTTAAAGAGCGAGTTGTAACCCTGGCAAGTAGTATCTGTACAACATTTTATTTAGGATGTGTGTAAGTGTATAACTACAAGAATATTGTGTTAACGTGAAATTAGATTAAATAGAAAACCACAAAACACATCAGACAATGCAATAAATAATTTTCACCTCATTAGTCACACATTCTGACAATAGCATACATTGAATACTTAAGATAGCTAGTTCAACAGGTAAGCAGAAAATTTAATTTCATTCCATCATCACTACAGGTTTGCTGCTGTAATTCCAAAACAAACAAACAAAAGTCACCAGTTTTATTTCTCCTTAATGCAACTTTAAAAGCTAACAGTATTTGGATAAAAGTGTTATCAGGAATTTGCATAGCATTATTTCATCAATGTTGTACAAATATTGATATACACTTCATAATGTAGTATTTCAGAAGTCCTTAAGTTAGTGCTTCTGTGAATAGTTTGGTTTATATTCTTTCATAGTCTTTTATTTCACTGTATAAACTTAATAGTTGCCTATTTTGCAGTGTAAAAAAAAAACAAGACAGGTTAGTCCCCAAAAGAAAGCAATGCTCTGTTTTCTTTGACTTCTGGACAATGTCTCCAGTAGTTGAGAGAATATTCTTAAGCCTTGGAGTTCATTTAGATGCATTGTTAAAACTAAGTGGAAGTTCTGACTTTGACTTAGATGAGAAATGAATCCTTTCGTCCATAGGGTGTACAGTAGTGAAAAAAGGCTAGAGGCTAGTCTATATATAGGAAGGAATGGGTGAAGAAGGAAGAAATGCAATGTTTCAAAGGGAAGAAATGTTCTTGTCTCTGTGGAGCTGCTCTGAAGAAGTTTAAACACTGTTGACTGAGTGTTTTGGGTGTTTGAGAGGTTACCAGAATGGAAGGTAGTACAGTATATTTTATGCTAGTGGTTATAACATAACTACAGTCAGATTCTGGCTATCAAGATGATCAGCAAAGTTTGGATCGTGCAATCTCCTGCAATACTTGTAAATTGGTGGATAATACTTCTGATAGAGTTCTCTGTTTTCTCACATGCAGCACACAGATTTTTCAGCTAAAATTGCTTTAGAGTACTGTATTAGCAAGCAAGTGGAAGCTAAAGTCTGTAGCAGTAAAGAAAATGTTTCTGATAAAGAACTGTTTGAACTGGAAAGCATACTGCTTAATCTCTTTTCTGTATTAAAACAATCTAATACGAAACTTAATTATGGAATTAAAACATAAAGTTTTAAAAATGTTTTGATAAGGAGGAAAAAGGTCTTCTATGATGAGAAATGCTACAGTTTCCTTAAGTGATTAACATGACCACTTTACTACTTGACTAAATTGAAAGTAAAATATCAAGCCAGCTGCCATGTGTATTCAAGGGAAGACATTAGAAAGTAATCCAGGTTTCTCAGGAAGCAAATTGCTTTCTACTGCAGAATGTCAAGGGATCTCCACCTTATGATAGTCCTAAATTTATTCTGTTTTCCAATGTGTACTGAGCATCATTTAAAACATGTTGGGAGTCTTGCAGAAAGAGCCATGTGCACAACAGATTGATGTGGGAGACTGCTAAATAATAAATGATTAATGTGTCCTAAATAATCAAAGCCAATTTAACCTCTTTCACATTCCTTTGTTTGCAAAGCCTTATTTTACTGAGAAGTCAAGGAATAATTTCTCCCATGTGGATCAGGTTACTAAAACGGACCGGAAGATGAATAGGTACAGTCAACTAGCGTTGCGACTGATTACAAGATCATGTTAAACAATACAACTCTAGTAATGGCTGCTAGCTAAATAGGTAGTCCAAAGTATCATGCAGGCATCGCACAAACACTCTGCAGCATGTGCCTTTGCTAATGAGTTTTCATTAAAATGTGTCTCAAAAGCCGAATTAAACAATCACAGTACAGTTCTCTATTTCTGTCACTAAAAGAAGTCTGACTCATCATCGCTTTGTCAATCTGTATCAGTCTTTGGATGAAAAGAATTTGTACTTAATTTTGTTCTACACAGAGTAGAAATCCCTAAGACCTGACATGATTTCTACAGTGTCCTTTCTGTGTTTGCCTTTTGCTGATTTTATAGGTTTCACATCTCAGAACTGCTATTCTGTTTGGTCTTTGTCTTTCACACTGAGAGTAAAGCTGATGTAAACAGGTTTTTGGACTGGTCCTTAACTCATTCTACATTTAATGAAAATTCTTCCCAGTTTAGTGTTCCTTACATTTTGTATTATGCTTCTAGAGTCTCAGACAACAAACCTGTGTGGTATTGCTCCCAATCTGCTTACTGTTTGATTTGCATAGCTACAAGCAAAAATTACCTTTCCTTGGTGATCACCAGCATTGCATTTACAACAGTGCTGGGTGATACACAAGCAAGCACTGAGTCTAAACATCTGTACTACCATGCAATATTAAAGTTAATAGGCATCTATACTAATACACTTGTCAGGGTATTTGTTTTGTAGCTTTCTGTACATTACCTTGGACAGCATGCCACCATTTCCCTCTCAAAGCCTGGCCACCGCTTTCTGCAGAGCCTCTGTGTTTCACTAGGAGGGCGTGGAAGACATGGAGGTGGATGCTCTAACTGTTCCCCTCCGCCTCCCTTCTAAGCTCCTCATCCTCCCTGGCAGCCAGCCAGCCAGCATGGTTTACGGATGCTGTGAGGGCCTGTCTTGCATTATGTCCTCTACTTCAGGAAGGCAGGGGAACAGAATACTAAAGTACTTGAACTTCTTGAACTTTCCAATTTAATCTAAATATATTCCTGCTGACAGTATTGCTTAGTTTGTTACAGTGTGAAATGAGTTGCATTTTGCCACCTAAACCAGAAAATACATCCTGCTTCTGCCTTCCCCGCCGCCCCCACCCCACCCCGCCTTGGGGACTGATGTCCACCTGCTATTGTATGTTACTATTAGATTATTTTTCTCCATTTATTTCTTATTTTCTCTCTGAGTTTGTTTTCTAATGTATACAGTGAAATAATGCAAACTTGAGCATAATACACCTTTCTCTAATGTAAAATTATTTGAAAAAAACTAAGTACCTTTAGAAATAAAATAAACCATTAACCATTTCAGTCTTTGCTCTGCTTGTACTTCTGTGTACCTATTCATATCTGGATATCCAAGTTCTTGGCATGCTAATTCCTTTCCACAACTTCCTCTAGCAATCATTTTCTCTTCTTCTCATGTCCAATTTCCTTTTTTTTTAGTATACAATTTCAAAATACCATTTCAAAATCTGCGTGTGTTTTAGGATGTCCTACTTGCGTAAATTCTGTTCAAACTATTCATCCGTTAGTAGTGAAATATTATGGTGCAACTTTTTTGGTTTTAATGATTGCCTCCTACCAACCCTTACCAAACATACTGCCTCACCATCAAACCCCTGTATTTGCTCTTTGAATTCCATTTAGCCATGAGGTCATGAACATGGATGAATTGTTACACCTAGTATTGCTCACTACAGGGATAAACAGTTCAAGTCGTCAGTGCTGAACTTGCCAGAGGATGCCTGCTTGTCCTGAGGGTTTGGTGTCTGTGGCACTATATAAAAAGTGATACAGGCTTTCACATAAACAAAGTTCAAAAGTAACTGGGTTCTGGGACAGAAACTGAGACTTGTGGTATGGAAGAGACAGGCTTCCACTAATAACTTTAATTCCATGGCTGATTATCAACAGGTATTATGCATTCTAATTTTGCCATCTCTAGGAATAAGGAACAGTAACATTTACATTCTGTAGTGCTGCTCAATTAGTATGAATGATCTTCAGTTTTGATTTGTGGAATGCAAGTTGGCTGCTCGCTGCTTGTATAAATAAACTGTGTGCTGTTTAAATATTTGTAGTAATATGTGGCTTGATGATACAGTAGCTGAATTTCCTCATAGACCAGAACTTAATATAACACTGTAGTCTCTGTATCTTTAAAAAATATTGTTTTTCTATAATATACTCTGCAATAACAGTGCAATGTTTTTCTTGCCTAAGTTTTCCATCTTTCTACTTATTCTACATTTCTCTGTCATAAAGTTCTTCTGTCTTTGTATCTGCAGTTGTGCTGTTGCTATCTTGCTTTTAAAGTGCAATAAAATATTGACCAGACTTACTGTCACTAACCTTTGCTTAGATGTCTTGGGGTGGGGAGAAAGAAGCAGGGGAAGAAGGAAAGGAGGGTGTTTAGTTATTACTACTTATTCATACTAGAAGTTCTCTTTTGAAGGTAGTGCTTTTCCCACTTTTTCTACTTTAGCTCCATCACTGTCTGCTCATAAGAGCTCTCCAGAAGTTTGCTTTTTCACTTAAGCATATCCATCTAGACATTTAGTCTCATTTCTTTTTTTTTTACTTTCATTTCTGTACAGTACTTGTGAGTATGACTTACCAAAATGTTACTGCAGTAGTACATTTTCATCATGTTATAGTTACATTGTTTCTATCATAAACATGCTACGAGGGAGTTCATGACATCTTTAAGTATGAATTAAATGAGTGGTTATCCCCAGAATTAATAACATGTTCTTACTACATCCATTCTGACCTGCTACGCTAAGGATAGAAAGAAGTAGGACACTGACAAACAAGACCTTTCAATAGTTTTTATTTGATTGAAATTAAAAAGCCATCCTTGTCCCACTAGATTATACCTTGCTGAATTTGTTCATGCATTATGCTGAATACTAGCAGTGTCCTATTTGTAAAGCCAGAGAATGGTTTGGGAATATCATAGCAGCACTAAAATCTTTTGAATTTTGTTGAAAAGAATGAACTGAGAATTTAGTAAAGTGCATTCTATGACAAGCAGAAATTCTCAAACATAGCAACGTTTCACAATAGGTTTTGAGTATATTTTCTTAAAAATGATAAAAACTCGGATTCACCTTGAAGAAAAGATCAACAAGCAAAATTCAGAAATAAGTCATGGATAACTACTGTATTATAAAGCAATGTGTATGGGTTTTGTCATATTAGTACATTTAGGATGAGTGCTTTTTAATGCAGAATGAGCTACTTACACAGTTTTATCATAAAGTGGACATGTTTTCATGTTATGTGCATGCTGCATGTAGATCCCCTCTATTAGCATAAACTAACTCACTCTGGTGACCTTTTTCCTGTACAAACATGGCATCTGTTGTACATAACTGTTTTCTAGCTAGAACTGTGTCGTGCACAAGCTGACAAGTCATATTTCTGTTTTTGTATGCATTGTCACTTTATTCCTTGTTATGTTGATCATTAGCGTGAAAGAAGCTTTATTATTACATGGTGCCTGCATGACCGCGTACAGCAGAAACGATCATTTTTCATTTAACTTTGTGTTGCCATCAAACCATGCATCTCTAAGATTTCATTTCTTTTCTTTTTTCTTTTCTTTCTTTTTTTTTCTTTTTTTTTTTTTTCAAGGCCCTGTGGAATTCTCCATGTTCTGAAGGCTTAGTTTGCAAACCTATCAGCATCTCATTGGTTCCATCATTATTAAATTAAGAAACAACATCTGGACACTCTGCACTTAAGGATTTAACTAAATACTGCTGTATATGAAATGAGCTGCAAGTTACCATTACTGGCAAAATTCTACTACTTAACATAATATTTGTATTATCAACAGTCAAACATCACTTTTTTGGCAGTAATATCTTCATTATTAAATATATCTCTAAATAAATTATTAGTAAGCTATCACAAAGTTATTATCTGAAATAAAACTCAACTATTCTTACCATTTTGTGCACTTAATCTTCCATTGGTGATTCACTATAAGTAAGAAAATTCTTCAGTGATGCTTGTCTCTGAGATTGAAAAAAAATATGTCTTCAAGATCTGGAAACCTAAGGAAACTATTAGTTTTCAAAACCTGTATTTTTTGTCTTCCAGTAGTAACACATTTGCACCGATTGTGAGTACACGGTCAGCAACTTTCAATATATGGTCTATTTAATGAATGTTCTTAATGATATATGTAATTCTTATGTGTGATTCAAGAGACATTTCTACAGAGGATGTGGTAAGCTTTTACAGGGTCAGAATTTACCCAGCTTTATCCCAGGAAATAGGAGAGCTGATCCTAAAAACTTACACTCTGAATTTTTAATCCATTAGAATCATAGCTTTACTTTACTTTTATTTTCTGAGTGCCTCAGCTTGTAAGAGACATTGTTAAGACAGCACCAACACGTGAGCAAAGTGAATATTGCGTTTGCTGGACATGACTGTGCTACTTGAGTGGATGGCTGTTGTTGTCCAAAGTGGGGCGGGGAGAGGTAATTCCTGGTTTATGGCTTTATTAAGCAAGGAATCAGAAGCAAACTGGAGAGTTCACCACAAACACTGTCACCACTGTTAGTTGCTTCAGTGTTCCCCTACCCAGGATTGACTTCATTCACCTGAGGATGTACTCTACAGCCACCCTTACCAGGTAAGGTAAGAAGGTTCTTGTGCCAGCAGTATTCTTAAAACTTTCCTGCTAAAACCTTTTCTGACTAACAAGAGATGATACTTGAATCTTGTTACTATGCCATTTTGATCAGGCCTCGTAGAATATAATAATAACAGTTATTCAGCTGGAGCACCTGTTTAGCACCTGTGGCTTTAATTTCAAACACAGGACATACTACTCATTTAAAAATAACATTTCAGCAGTTTTTCTTAAATGGATCTGAACTGAAAATAAAAGCAATCAGCTAAATATTCATGCAGGTCTTTAAAGTGAATGAACCTTTTTTACAGGTGATGTTGCATTATGTTGGCTGATTCTGTACCAGTAAACATGGTGTTATTGTTTATCTATCTTATATCATCTTTTCTTTTGTTCGTAACACCCATCTTCAGCATCCTTTCTCACCCTTTCGGTCAGGCTTCCTGAAACTTCTTTGTGTGTATGATTGCATAGTTCTTACTGTATTTGTTGGAAGTATCTTGAAAACCAAGTAAGTAGCAAATACATAATTTAAAGAAACAACAAAAATGAGCATGTGCATATTATCCTTTTGAACTTCACCTTCCTTGTTGATCTTCATCTGTTGCCATTCTTTCTTCTCTTCATTGGTACTAGAAAATCCTTTTTGTAATCATTGATGAGCATAGAAATATCTACTTCTTGCTGTCTGTCATGCTTTCTTTTTCCATCACTATCTTTATTACAGTAATATTTTCCGTCTTTGTAGGATACTGTTATCTGGAAGAGGATAGAGAGAACATTTTTGATTGTGATGCTTTGGCACAGAGATCTGTATTTTGCCTAAAGAAATACATATTGGGAATGGAGAGGGTTGTGAAAAAAACTGTGGAAGGCAGTGAAAGAAGAAAAAGAAGAAAAGTGGAAGAAAAAAATAGTTTTCAAGATTCTGATGAGAAGAAAACTAATTTCACTTCCTAAATGAACAAGCTTTTTACCTGTTCCTCTTAAGTCTGTGAAAGAATACTTAAAATACTCAAACACCTAATGTATTTCTAAACCTGTTGCCTGATAGAGGTGTTGCTAGCAGGTGTCATTTTACTGTAAAACTGAACATGGCTCTTTGACTTTGGGGGTAAAGAGCATAAGAGTTGGGATTTTAACTTTCCCATGAAATTACCTATCATTTCCAATACCTTTTTTTCTTTTTTTTTTTTTTGTTTTTGTTTTACTTTCATTTTTCTGTAACTTTACAAAACAGTATGAACCAATAAGAAATTATTCAGGTTTGTTTTTTTGCTCACATAGCTTTCGAATGGTCTGGAAAAACATCATGATTGACAAGTACTGTTTAGACTTCAAGGAGACACTATCAGTGTGGGCAAAGCCCACACATTATATGCGTAGGCAAGAACTTAATGTTAGTTTAATTAAAGTCTTAACAGTCTGATCAAAGATTTTCTTTTTTTTTTTTTTTTATTATCCCAGTTACAGTGATACTAGCACATCTAGTTCGAACAGTCAAAAATTAAATGTACATTTAATTGGAGCATGTACTTAAATGTACACTTAAGTTCCTGGTACCTACCTCTTTCTTTGATGTATTGCTCACTCTTGCACAGCCTCTTGTGATCTGAAGGTCAGTGGCTTAAGGTCAGTCATGGGAGTGGTAGTATTACAGTAAATCCGGTATCACAACTCCTTGGCAGGAGTCTGATGTTAATGTTGACGATTTCTTTCTCTTCATTCTAGAATTCAGTTGGGATCTCTGATATGTTTGCTAGCATGTTGTACACCTTGCTCTTTATCATTGATTTCAAGTTCATATGTCATCTCTGTTATCCTTACAACTGATTTTACCATGGTCCAAAGGTTTCTTTCCTTTGATGGTAACTGGCCATTGCTGAGTTGTTTATAGTCCTGGGACCTCTGGTGTCATCCAATGCCTCTAATTATTTGGATTGCTTGTTATTGGAAGATTATTCTTCACAGATTAAGTGCTGGTTACCAGTATCTGTAACATATAGCTGACAAAGCCCCCCCTTCTCCTCACTCCCACCAGCTACCAAAACCTTGCCATGTAAGCCCAATACAAGGTGTTATGCCACACAGCTGTAAAAAGCTGAACAACACCTAGTGCAAAAAAAGGTAATAGTAACCTGGTCATTAGATAACCACTCTTTAGAGCTAAAGTAAATGTCCAGGCAGGCCAGACAAAAACAAATCTTGATGCCCACATTGTTAGCTTGATCCAAAGCCTGTGTCTCGTTGGGAGCACTGTGTTAACTGGGATACAATGGTAAAACAGTATTGGCAAAATATTTTGTCCTCATTCTGAGCATTGACATTTAACAAGTGCAGAGGTTTGTTATTTTAACTAGCACATATTGTTCTTTCTCCATTTGATGCTTTGCAAGTGGTACCAGATAGCCTGAGTTTGCTTTCTGCGCTTTCCTCCAGGGATTTCTGAATGTGTGAGTGCAATGCTGTTTGATACGGCATAGGAGGGGAAAAAGTAGAAATTGAGTCACTGGATTTAAAATTAATGAAGGTGCAAAAGTGTTACAGCTAGAGCAAATACTTTGTGGTAAACGTTGACAGCTTGAGAAGGAACAAGAGTAATTTTAAGAGTTATAAGCAGTCAGAGAGGCAGATAAGTCTCAAAAAGCCTGGTGCGGGATAGAGTGGAAGAAATGTTACATACTGCTTGAACTGAAGGGAGAAATTTTTTTTTTTCATTTGTCAGTGCTTTTTTTTTTTTTTAATTAATCTTCTGAAGCAATTTCAATATGAAAACATGCAGAACAGCGTGAATACTGGTATATAAATTGTTCTGCTGTACCTCAATATGCATTTGGGCCAATAAAGAATTCCTGTAGCTTACAACGTTTACAACAGGTCTCTAAAATAATTTGAAACATAATCATTGAGGCTGTTTGTGGGCATAGGTACTGTGTGCATGGTGAAAGGGCTGGAAATTTTGTTCTTCTTAAATAGTTAGGAGATCAGTGGCTTATCTTCTGGAGATGAGTTTACCTAGTGTTAACCAGTGGTTTTTAGGTATATGTACACTATTTGGTAATTTAGATTATAGCTTAAACTGTTCAGTATGCTTTGGTCTTTTATGTAAGTGTTAAAACTGAAAGAGCTTAGGAGGATAAAGTTAGCATATAATATAGGATCTATGTTATACCAATAATAGAAACAGAAAATGCCATTTCTATCCCTGGCCTATTACTAGTACTTTCTCAATAGAAGTGCAGTGAGAACTATTGTCCAGACTGTGTACTCTGCCTTCATTTCAATACAGTGCTCTTTTAGTATTCATTTATTCATTCCCAGTAATGGAAGTTTATACTTCTTAAGAGTCAACATAATATTAACATTAATGATAAAACAGCAAGAAGGAGCATGAAGGGAAAGGATTATAAATGAGATTTGGGGAATAGTAATACGTTTCTTTTGTAGGGTACAAAAAGGCATTAAATTGAAAACAGAATCTACTGGATACTAGCAATTAAAGTAAAAAAGTTCTGTTTGGTTACTAGCAAATGCACTGCAAAAAAACTTGCAAAGATATATTTTTGTGTGTGCATGTATTAAATCACGTTGCAGTTGAAAGCACATGAATTAGATACCGTATTACAACTTTATATTCAGTACCAGCTTCATTATTTTCAGGGAGTTTTTTAGTCATCTTAGAAACATCCAGGAAAAACTTGGTGCTGCTGTTCATGTTAACTGTCATGATGAAATTAAGTGATAGCTTTGTATTTGATACTAAAATAGGGGGCCTTGATCTACATTATGTAATGGTGCATACAAACTATCAAATATTTGGAGAGAAATGCCAACACCTTCCCTGACATAATATTATGTTTTAAGCAAAGAATGAGGAAAGCACAACTTCCTGAGAGGAATAGATGATAGAGGCAGTAGTATCTTCATACCTTAAATATATGAAACAATTTTAAGTGCACACATCACAGACATGAGCTTCCCAGTGTGCAAGTATTAAAAAGTGTCCATGTGCATATATATTTGTGCATCTGTGTACATCTATATTGCATCTTCCAGTCTGTTAAATGAATGAGAAGAGATTAATGCAGAGACAAATCTACTACAGAAGTCCTGTTAGGTTATGAATAAATTCTGCAAAGAGAACCCCTAAGAAATTGCCAAGTTTCATGTATTACAGAAATAAAGACAATATGAAGACAGACAAGCTTTGCTGGTTAGAGTGGAAGTTTGCAAAGGATCAGTTCAATGGTCCTATCTGGCTCCAGTGGTCAGCTTTTAAGATTCTGCATGTTTTGCAAACATCCAGGTACCCTGAAAAAAATCAAGTAATTGCAGAACATGAATAAAAATCCTGAGACTAAGGATGAACAGTTGGCTTTTCAGACATTGTCATGTATCTACTCATACTCCTGCTGTCACAAGTTTTTTTGAAGGCTTGTGGAACTGTCTCCTGACACTAGAAGGTGCTTACTAGAGAAACAGTAGCTAACAGGTTAGTTGCCTACCAAAACCTGTTTCATATATAGGTGTAGCAAAATAAATCCAGGAATTTTCAGTCGCTGTGGTAACTGGACGGAAGTGAGCTCATTGTTTCTATGTGAGAAGCTCTCTGAATTGCAAAACTAAGTATATGATGAGCTGAAGCCACAGATAATGTTATTTATGGGACTCTTTGGAAATGATGAGAACATCCCAGTGAACTCGAGGCAGGGCTATGAGGCTGTGTCATTTGTTCTTTCCTGGTTTTTAAATTGGGATCTGGAACTGAGAGGCTGACTGTTCTCCAGGAGGTGCTCCAGTGCAGGCTCTCTGTGGGCAGCAGTTCCTTCAGGGCATATCCACCTCCTCTAGCACAGTACTCTCCACAGGCTGCAGTGTGGATGTCTTCTCCAGTGCCTGGAGTACCTCCTCTCCCTTCTTCTTCACTGACGTTGATGTTCTTAGGGTTTTTTCTCACCCTTTTTTCCTTCACTCCTCTGGTCCCTGGTATTTTGCCCTTTCTTGAGTATGTTTTCACAGAGGTGCCACCAGCTTTACTGATGCTCACTGTGGCGTTTGTGGACCCGCCATTGTGGAGCTGGCTGGAAGCATCTGTGTGTGGCCCGGGGCAGCCCCTGATCTCTTCTCACAGAGTCTACCTTGCAGCCCTCCTGCTGCCAACACCTTGCCACATAAACCCATTGCAAAAGCAAACAAAAGCAAAGCATAACCCCAAAGTTGACCTGAATGGGATGAACATTAATAATCTTATAATTGTTTTTCACATTAATAAAATGCTTCCCTGGACTTACAGATCTGTTAATATGTGAGGGATGAGTATTATAAAATGGTTGATTACATCTGTGAATTTAGGTACTTAGCAAATTCAGAAACAAATGAAACTTAGCATAACTTCTGTTCCAAAAATACCTGGATACACTGAGATTGGTGGTGTTGGTGACAACTACTGTGAATTCATCCTTGCAATGGGAGACAGTGTTGACAGAACTACCATTGGTGCCTCAGGCCAAGAGACCTTTTTTTGCTACAGGAGCTGGGCATTGCATTGAGTGTGTCATGTAGATGGTCCAAGCCTCAGAAAGAAAAGTTTTATAAATAACTTTGCTCCTATTTATTTATATTCTCAGAACAATTGGCTTTCAGGAATTATAAAAAAATAGGAGTTTTGCTTGCAAGCTGGCCTGAAAAATGAATAAATTGATTGGGATACTGTGTTAAATTGCATTCATACTAGAATTCCTTTTTGGTAGTATGGAATTAAGAACAAGTGTTTGGATTAGAGGTCATTTGGGTGTAGGTGGGACTACATTCCATTTACTTGGGAGAAGATGATCTTCGATGTCAGTGGAAAGGCCTAATTTAAAAAGCTCAATGCTCTTTCCTGATTTTGGCCAGTAGTAGAGAAAGAAAAAAGAAAAAAACAAGTGTAAAGGGATGTTCCAGTAAACTGCCCAGCTTACCAAATGAGATTAGGGATTTTTATCAACCTGAAGACTCATAATTGCTGATAGACCTATTTTTTATAAGTTTATTTCCCTTGTGATTCTCTATCCTGACAACATCTTTAAAGGAATATGTTCTGGTTTGGTTTAGTTTGATTATTCTTTATGATATTCGTTTAATTAATGTGCTTCACATCATCTATAGTGGTGATAAAACCAGTGTCCAATGTTCATGATTTTTAATAGATGTTTTTCAGTAGTTCACTGTCATTATAGTTCTGTCTTTATTGAACATGTTTATGCTGAGAAGGAGATTAAGTGGATATTATGTACATGGGGCATATATTGCCAAAAGAAGGTAACAAATGCTTGAATTTAGGAGCTTTTTTTACTCCTTCAAACAGAAAAGGAAGAAATTAGTTGGCTGACTCCACTCCTAAACTCCAGTTCTTTCTGTCTTCCTTTTTCAAATCTCTTGTTGCCATGTCTGCAAATTTCTCTTGCTGTTGGGAATATTTGCAAACTCTGTTAGTAGTGGGCTTTTGTTCTGGCTCATTATTTTCCCCTGCTGTTGCTCCTTTGCTCATTTCCTTTTATCTTGCTGTATTGTTTTTATTCTCTCTCCACATTACAGTCCCATTTGGCTCATCCTCTCTTTTCTTTCTTTTCTATAAAACATCATTTTTATCACCCATAAAGCATGCTTCTAAAACTTCAACAATAACAGAAACCAGGAAGTCACACTTTTTCTTTTAACTTCTGTTTTTCCTCAATCTTTCTTATTTTTAGGCAGAAGGGAAGAGAAAAAAGACATCTAAGACAAACTACCCATACAGAATAATTCTCAGGGACTAGGAAGTTATATTTTTCCTATAGTTCCAAATGCTAGCTGCTATGTTCAAAATCTGTGAGAAGAAAATAATGCCATTTTCAATTCTGTGGATGTTAAGGTAATTTTATATATCTTTTTAAATGTCTACAAAACCATATAAGTTTATCCCATTTTGTATCAAGTAAGAAATTCCTGTAAAACTTGTTTACCCACCCTTTGGTTTTCTTGAACTATTTGTAACAGTTTCTGGTTGGCAAATATCAAGAAAGCTTTACTGTATGCTGTCAACTTGGACTGCATAGAGAACAGCTATTTTCAGCTGACCGTGCAGATGTACAATTTAATTAAAATACTTTTAAATTCTTTTGAGCATCTACAGAAAACTTTTTAGACTGCTAGAAGGCTTACTTTGCATTAATGCTTTGCAGTACCTTATATTCCGTAATGTAATGAATTTTTAGTAGGTCATGCCACTGTTCTGGCTAAGCACAGAATGCTTCTGTATGTTTATCATGTCACACATTCGTGGAAGATCCTAGCATAGTAAATTGGAGGGTGCAAAGAGAGCACTGACATCATATATTCCTCTTTTATACTGCTAGTCTGTATACTTGAGTACAGATCTCATAGTCCTTGTTGCACACAAATACCCATAAAATTCTTAAAGCTGACTTATAAAACTCTAGGTGAGTTACTGTTAGTGAAGACTGGAGAATTTAATATTTTGACAATATTGGGCAGCTTTCCTTTTACCGAAGACACTCATTTCAGCTTTGTTTCTATCCTGCATTGTTCCAGCTGTTACTTCCCCTTGCCCCTTGGTTTTAAGTAACTAATGTAATGTGCTGCTTTACTTCTGATAAATTTAGTCTATGATTAGTACCAGTATTTCTGCATAAGCATAAAAAACATGTTCAAAGACTTGAGGCCATATGCTCATAAAATACTCATCTTGTTCTTGTATTAATTTGAGTAGACTATTGCAGGACCAAATAAAAATCTTACTAAATACACCTGGGAAAGCATACCCATTGAGGATTTTGCATAGCAAAATTTTAGTTCCTTTTCACGGGAGGCCTTTTAAAGGCCAGGTTAAAGAAATCAGTGAACTATCCTGTTGTCTAGAGAATTCTTGTCCAGGGGAAGCATGCTGCTGCTTGTCCAGGGGAAGCATGCTGCTGCTTCAGATTTTCTTAGCCATCAGTCTAAGAGAAACTTCTACAGAAGTATTTATGGTGTACAGCTCAATACCTACAGCCAGGGGAAGCTCTGTTTTTATTGAAGAACAAGGAAGTGTGGACAGCCTGACTCAATTTCCATGTTGAATTTGGGATGCCAGAACTTTATATTGAACTATGCAGAGGCATTAGGGTGAGTCACTCAAAATCTCTTCTGCACATTTTCTTAGTATTTGGGTTTTCTTTTGCACATACTAAATTTTAGGTTTCTTCCTTTTTGCTAAACACATAGCTAAAACTCATTAAAAGTAACTCCAACAGTAATGTGACATGTTATTCTGTAACCCCTAGTTGCATAAATCTGTTCCTCTGTGTGTGTGTGTGTGTGTGTGTGTAAGAGATGATGTTTCAAATAACTACTGGGGAAACCTCCCACAGTATATGATACTTATTCACTCTTACACCTCTCCCAAGACTGAAATCTAGGTCAGTTCTCACAAGTTAACAAATACATTATTTCTGAAAAAGGCCTGCTGCCTACCTGAAACTATTTTCTTTTAAAAGGGTCAAGAGGGGGAAGGCATTGGGGAGGGGAGCAGGGATGAGGACTGTGCAATATATTTAATTAAATGTTCATTTTTTTCCTATTTTTATTCTATCTTTCTTTGAAATGTTCTCTGGAAACTTCTTTCACTTCCTATTCTTGTAAGCTTGCCTCATTGACCCATTACAATTCTCTAATTCCCTAATCTCTGTTCCTTCCTGTATTTGATTTCTTTTGCTTTCTTTTTTTTTGTTGTTGTTCTTTCTCTTTATTTCCCAGACTTTTTCTTTGTCAGCACTTTGGTTTCCATGCTACTTCTGTGCTCATTTGTGAACAGTCGTCTTCCCCATCTGCAGCTTTCATTCTTGCTTGAAATCTTTCCTTGAAATGTATCTTCTTTGTTGTCTTTATAGTCATATTGATAGTGCAGAACCAGTAACTTGAAGTGCAAGTTTATATGGAGGTACCGGTGAAGTCAAGATGGAAAACTTTTGGGTATAGAATAAAATCTCCAATTGGAAAAAAGTTACTGCTTAATTTTAACTAACATGTTTTATCTTACTCAACATCTATATCAGTTACTGCAAAATAGGTTGTATGCCCATGTTAAGAAAATAAGTTAAATCAAGGATTGTCACAAAATCCTTAGCTATTTTATCTTTTTTATTGTCTCGAAAGTGTATTCTCCAGGCTCTTGATTATTGTTGAGTCACGGCATCAGCTGCAGATTTCCTGAATGCATATTGAATTAGCACATTAGTAAGTATGCTTCCACTTGTGCATGGCCACTTCAGAAATAATAATGATGATATTTAAATATGCTGACACTTTCTCCTACTGTTTGCTATCATTTTCACCTGCTTTGTCTTCAGAAACCAGCATCTGACTACATAGTCAACATGTGTGGCAAGTTTTGGCGATATTTGGCAACTAGAGGATCCACATGACAGACTCTGCACTTGTAACCTTTACAATAGAGGTTTCTGGAGGCAGTGATTTAAATCAGTGTTGCTTTGGTCCTCACACTATGGGGAGAGGCTCTGCCAGTTAGCCCCATTTTTGATAACTTTATAGCTGTCATAGAATTGCAGTGACCCTAGGAATTGCAGCAGGTCTTTGCCTACTTATAATACCTTCATTTCCATTAATATCTATTATTTTGCATAACTTTAGTCGCAATTAAAATAACCAAGAAAATCCACATATAAAGTTTCTTTTAAAAGGATGCTTTAAAATTACTCTGCAGAGCTCCCTAGGAATGTGACAAGTCTGGGGAGAGAAGATATTTAATCCACAGGGCAGTCCAGATTCTCATCCTTAGATGCAAACTATTTCCTGGATTTGTTAGAAAAAAACACAAGAGCACCAGAATTTTTCTCTAGTGTACTTTATTTAATCACCGATTAGTTAATTGTTATTTTTCCATATAAAAAATGGTATATAGGCACTATAAGTATCATAATATACAAAAGCTACCTACCCATTGTAACTGCTTTGAATTCAATGCAACCTTTCCAAAGTAATTGATTAAATGATACATGATTATAAGAAGCAATATGCAGATGTTGGATAGCTATGCTGACACCCTCTTAATTTCAAAGGAAGCTACTTTTGCTGAGGTAGGAATTGGCCAGTAACAACTCGAACTTTTGCAGGTTGACTGATAGCCACGCTTTAAACCTTTTCTTGTTGTCTAAATTATCTATGATGCCTTTAGTTAGGCAAAGTTGGCAAACCAATTTGTGATTGTACATGATTATACTACCTACGAGAGGATTACAATTTCATCACTAGCTATAAATATAAACAAAACCCAAATCACAGCATACAATGTTAAAGGATCTCTAAGGCCAATATAATATTAATGTAAAATAGTCAAAGTGCTTTTGTTTCCATATGTTTTAATAACATTACCTTTTCAAAAGGGTTAAGTTAATTGCTGCAACAAACACTAACTTCGGTAACTCAACATCTTACTGTAGTTTTCTTGTTTCAGGAAAACAATTAGTTTGAGCAGTGTGATACACTTCCACCAGTGGGCTCTAACGTTGCGCTAAATGAATATTTAAGATCCAGAGCCTTTTTTTATCAAAACTTAAAATACCATCTTGAACAGTATCTTCAAAAATAATTAAACTGTTTTTTAAAACCAATCAGCACTGACATTTGTTGGTGAACAGGGTCAGATCAGTACACAGATCCTTATCTTCACTGAAGATTTTGCAGACACATGGAACTTGTTAGGAGACGCCTTAATATGCCAAATTTTATAACACACAGGTCCAAATACAGAGAAGTATTTAAGTACCAGCTGCAATCAACATCCTCCAAAATCCTAAATACAGTTTGTGGATTTGGATCAATGTAACTGTTGGAATTTTAAATATCTTTGTAATGTAAATGACCCAGGCACAACTTTTTATGCAAATATGAGGAGCTGGTAGGCTTTGTAGAAGAAATAATAATTATTTTAAAGTTTTGTGGAGGTTTTGGCATTTTTTTTTTCATAGAGCTCTTTCATTAGTGCATCTCCTTTTTTCCATCACTGTATTCTCAATTAGCATAATGGGGGTTTTCCAGTGTGAACCTTTTGTACGTGAAATGTGCCAAAAACTTTATCTTGTACTAATCAGTATTAATCGCTGTGTCACTTTGTATGAATGCATGAAATTGTTATGTCCTAGAAGTAAGGACTTTCCACTGTATTTGCCTCGAAGAGGTTTCACCATTGCTAGAATAGAAATCTGCTTTGCCTTTAAAAGGTGCAGATAGGCTGCTGTGAAGGGTGTCAGACATGGGATCTATCCCTTTTTTTTTTTTTTTAATAATGGGATCCAAAATTGAATATGTTGTTCATTTATTTGTGTGGCATAAATAGAATAGTATGACATTTTTTGTACGGTTCATGTGAACCATTATCAAGATTGAAGTAGAAGCTACTTACAAATTGTGAGAACAAGGGGGGACAGCAATCACTTGTTGTTTCCTTGGTTTAGCTCTCCAAATTAAAAAATTATTTAAAAGTTATGCCTTACTCCCCTTCCATGGAATTTGAAGGCTGCATTCTCTATCAAAAAAAAAAAAAAAAATGGGATGAGGTAGACGGGTAGTATTTATTTTTATTGTTACTGTTATTCCTTGCACTGTGACTGGAGAGAGCAGGGGACTGCTCATTCAGAATTTAGAAAAACTCATTATCTTTGCGAAATGAATCTGAATTTTTCTACCTCCAAAGTGCTTGACAAAAACATTAGAATTTTTAGTACTGTATATATACATAAAGTACAATGTGATGATGTTTTATCAGAAAGCAGTTTTCTGCCACTATTTAGCTTTGCATGGCTTTTGTAGTTTATTTAATTAGGATCTGATTACATCCAGGTTTGTAATGAAACTGTACATTACGTGGAAGGCCACAGTGTGGGTATTCAGGCATTTATCACTTCTGATGCAGAGAGAAGTAAATATTCTGTCACCTTTTCCAGTTGTCTTCTGGTTTAGCATGCTGAACTCTGGGTTCCTGATCTGTGCAAATCAGTAGCGGTCCACCAGAGTGCTCTGATCCCTCATAAGCAACATGTGTTGCAGTGTCTTTTGCGCGGGCATGATCTGTTCTTTTGGCTATTTTCTTCTACTATGAAAGTTTCTGAAATTATACTGAAGTATGTAGTTCCCTTTGTTTAAAAAAAAAGAATTTAAAAAAAATTTATGCTGACTTCATTTAGTCTGTTACTTGAGCAACTGTGATTCACAGTTAATCTCCACTTGCATATGCTATTACAAACACTAATTAATCCTATTTGCAAAGACAAATTATGATTAATGCATATCCTTAAAATTTACACCTAATTACACAGAATATAATCTCTAAATTTGTATAAATAGAAGTTACAATTTTGAACATTGTAGATAATAAGCAATTTTCTGAACTTACATTTGCATGTGCTAATTAAGGACTGCTTCATTGTATTAACATTTGCAAACACGTTTTGTTCTCATTACTCAACTTAGTGCTCTGTGAACAAAGGAAAATAACATGCCATTTTTGGCACAGGTCCAAAATATACATCTTAAACCTGATTTTGAATCTAGATTCATCTTTTGATGAAGTAAACTAGTTAGTGGTATTTTATTTAACAGTTCCTATTGATTTAATTAAATTTACCTGCACATAAAAGGGAGGGAAATTCTGGGATGTTTTTTTTCTCCTTTTACCATTTTAATGAATACCTCCTTTTTATTCTTGGGAAGCTAAACCCTTATGTAGTAATAAACTTGATCATGGTGTACAAATAATGCATGGGTCAGTATGCAATATAAGAAATTTCTTGTGGTAACAGTAATAATTATCTTAAGATTTTTATTGATATACTTTTTTTGTCTGTTCTTGTATATATGAGCAGAATTTGAAACCTGGGCAATCTAAAATTCTGGAAGACAAGAAAATTTCTTGCAGGCTTTAATTTTGGTTCTGTTTTCAGAGGCAGATTAAAAAGTACATATGCACATTGTGATGAAATATGCAATTTGTATAATGTAGTAGTTTAAGCAAAGTATTAATTTTGAACCATGATAAGCTAAAAATAAAATTTAGCAGATCCTATTTTTATAGTTGGTCTAATACAAACTACTTTCTAAATTAAAGTAAAACCCATAGCTGAAGCCCAATTATTATCTTGTATTTAAATCCATTCACTGCTTTCAAATAATTTCACTTTTCTTGGTTTCCAACCGAGTCAAAAAATGTTATTTATAAACATTTACTAACAATAGTTAAAGAATACTTACATTTCAACCATCTCATAAAACAATAACCATTAACAGTAATTGGTGATTATATGCTGCTTAGTGATATATTTGTTGTTTTATTTATTGGATATACCTGCTATTGTAATAAAAAACCCCAAGCTAATTATCATTGGGGAAGACTTGCAAATACATTTGATCTCAGACATTTTAAAAACTATTATTATGGTTTTTATATTTTCTGTAATACTAGTGCGAGTTTCTAATTTAAATAAATAGAGGATTCCAGAGCACACAAGATCTTGACATTGCTGCCAGTGTTAACATTGGGCTTCACAGTGGGATGTAATGCAGGTCAGTGATGTAACCTATATTTTTTCTCCGGTGACATAATTCTGTGATGTAGTGATGGGTAAATTGTCCGAATTGACTATGTGGAAAGCTGCAGCACAGACTGATGAAGAATTAAATTTGTAAAAGCTCACTGAAATTGCTCAGTAAGCCTAATTTAGACATTATTCAAGTGAGCTAGTGATAACCTTCGTTGTAGAGATGTGATGACTATCCAATGTTGTTTTCCTTGGACCATTCCTGTCTGTCACTTAGTCTATGAAGTTAACTTTAGGGATGATGCTGAAGGGCTTGTAGTTATACTTGGTAATATTTTAAAAATTTCTAACTTTATTATCATTTTTCAGGTTATAATGTGTTTTACACATTCTCCTGAATCAAAAAAGTACATTGGTTTTAATGAACAGATTTGTTTCTGTAGGTTTTTCATGAATATGGTAACTCTTTTACATGTATGTGCTTTTGATTTATTTACTAATTGCTTGAAAAATGTTTCTAGGGAAAGCTTTTGAGATGCTTTCATTGAAGGATTAGTCTTTAGATGTTAAATGTAATCATTATTGGAAAAAAAAAAGAATTTAATGGAGAACAGGAAAAGCAACAACTGTTTTACTTGCTGAGGCTTATCTGATATTTCCAGGTCTGATTTCTTAATAGTGCTTGATCCATCTGTGACTGTTCAGACACTGTCATGGTTTTTTATGCACCTTATTTTTTTTAAAATTTGTAATCTAATGCATTTTTGGGGCCAGAAGAAGACAAAGATTCTATATGCAACAGCAAAGCATTATTGGTATTGAAGTAGCAAGACAAGGTTCTCTCAAATGATTTAATCGAATTATTGTTTTTTGTTTGCATTTATTTCAGAAAAGTTGAATCCAATCCTCTACTTTCAAGTTTTCACTATTAGTTGCATCTTTTTAACCTTCTGTAGACTGTTTCTTCCCTCATTTTAAGTTCTGAAATCAAGCCCTTTGCTCTTAACCTCATATTAATTCTCCAGGTCCATGAAAAGCATGTTAATCCAAATTCACATGTTCTGATACTGCTGTGTCACTGAAATTTCTGCAGTTTCCTGTGCAGTTGCCTACCACACATAACATGTATCATTTCCTCAAAGTCCTAGCTTAAAGAGAGATGGATTTTATTCACAAGTGCAAATTTGATGTTAAGTACTGGCAATTGTTACTCTAAAATTTGTGTATTATTGTCTGTTTAAAGATTTTCTAGGAAAAAAGTCTTCAAAATCAAAACACATGGTATGATAAATAGCACAACCTTCCCTTCACTGGGACTCAATTTAGATAAATTAGTTATTCAGTAGGTCCCTGTTTCTCCATTATTTTTAAAACTTAAACTATGTAATTTATGCATTGCTGTTCTTAAAATAATGTCTCTATTGAACTTTACGGACTGTCCACAAGATGTGATCCAACAGTAATTTATGTAATAATGTTTGCCATGGACTTACAAGAGCTGGAAGCAATCACTGCTAAGGCAGTTTGAGTCTCCATGTGTGTCCTCATTTGAGGTATTCACTTGTACTGTCATAATTACTTGAATGTCACATTTAAATATTTCGTCCTTTTTAAGGCCTTAAGAAAGCAGAGTGATTGCAGTGGCAACACCAGTTATCTGCAGGGAGGGATTCTGAATTACCACCACAATCTGGATTGCCACAGCATTTTCCACCTTAGTTGTTCCTTACTCTTGCTGAAAGTTCAGATAAATAAGTGTGGTTGCATGTACCAGATAAATTTCAGTAAGAAGTCACTTTAGTTTGTATATATGTATATACACACAAATGAATCGGAAATTTGCCAGCAAGACATCCAAAATAATCCTTCTCGCACCATTTGGTGCTGGTAAGGCCTCCTGAGGTTGCTGTTGTGTTTTGGGGATTGCATTTCAAGACCAGAAATGAATCCATTTGTGAAAGTCCAAAGGAAGCACAAAGTGATGAGCAAAAGTCTAGAAACCATCTCTTGTACAGAGGATTTGCTGGAGTCTGGATAGCTTAAGGAAAACAAACCATGTTAGAAACTGTTCAGCCTGGATCTCTAAGCTAAGAGTTTCTACAAAAACTATTTGCTTATCAGCTCGGGTACTGCATATAAGCAATGGTGAAGTTCAAATAGTTAATTAAAGCTAAGTGGGAAGAAAAAAAATGGCAAGAATATTTTACTAATAGGAACCTGGGGAGCAAGAATATATACTAGCAAAAGCAGCCTTCAATGATCCAGAGCTGAGGTTACCTGGGAAGGATCACCCCTGGGATTCAGTTCCATCACAGAGCGGACTTGTGTCCTCCTGCTGACCCTTTCAGTAGCGCTGAACTGCTTACTCATATTATGGACCTACATCTTACCTCTGCAAAAGGTGAACAATTTTCTGCTCACTGTCTCAGTTTAAGAGCTCTTTAATGCTAGGTGTGGCAGTTTGAAGAGCAATATCATGAAATTGGAAAGAGTAGGTGATTACAGGGAAGCCTAACTCCTCCCTGAATATGTGAGTCACTCCAGCTAAACCTGTCAGTTGACAGTTTGCCACAGAATTTGCACTAGCTCTCACCAGACAACCTGGTGAGCCAGTTCAGGAAGGTATTCACTTCTCTATCGGGTCAGTTACCACTGGCTGAGCTCCTGACCTGGCTCCCTGGGGTGTCAGAGACATGCCAGTGCTGTTAAGAAAGGAGCGGCCGGAGGTCCAACAATACCACTGCTGTAGGCTGCAGCTGCCTGGTGTACCACTTCAGCTCTCCGTGAAAGCAGAGGGCCCAGGGACAACATAGTGTGGCTTTTCCATTTTCCCCACAGTGGACAGTGTTTTTCAGGTTGTCTTGGAGAGCTCACCATGCTAGTAACCTATGATGCAATCACCAGTGCTTGCATAACAGCAGATAGGGCTGCAGGACAAGACTGTGGAGCACAAACTTTGACTATCTTCATGTGCTGTGGAGGAGAAGTAACTCACTGGTATAAAGAACTGAACTCAAGCTTAACCTGATACTCTGTTGATCTGATGGGTTTTTAAATGTGGGGTCAGAAGACTCCTGACCTTGGCTTGAGAATTCACAGGCATACGTGGAAACCAGTTTAACTTTTAAATGTGGTGTAAATAGCCTGATTTCAGGCCATGGCATGAGTACGTACATACTCAGGTCTGTGGGTGGGTCGGTATATGTTCTTGCTAGCCTTTCTAATGTTTTAAATCCTTGAGTAATCATTCTCAAAGTTCCACATAGCGTAGTAAGTTGATAGACTTGCTTTTTTAAATAAAAAGGGGAAGTGAAAGTACTAATTTTGTTAACTGTGTTTTCAACTGGGTCATTAAAAATAATTCAGTTACTGTATGTACCATAGTGCTGAAACCCTGAAGCTGTTGAAAGGGAAGCCTTAAATATGTAGTTTTATGTTTGCTAGGAAAACTCAATGCTATTAATGTAAGGCTCGCAAGAGGTAAATATCTATACATCAATATTGCATTTAGAGAAATTTATTGTAATGTTTTCAGAAGCACCCATCCTTAAATATATTCCCCAAACTCAACTGTGTTGGGAAGAACGGCCGGAGTCAAGAATCATACTCAATGTGAGTTAAACATCTTGCTCGCTCATTGTTCAGATGTCTTGACATTTATACAAGACTGACTTGTCCACGCGCCTTATACAATACTCTAATTGGTACAATACCCCGGTTCACGTGACACTATCTTATCCTCTATTGGCTGTGCAAGCTTCTTCACGAGGTGTCCAGCAGTTACTTATCTCATTCTTCGGCATCCAGGAGTTGTTTGTCAGGCTCTTCTTATCTTCCTTTTTCCCAGCGTACAAGGACACAGCGTCCTTGTCTGCTCCAGCACTTTGTAAACTTATGCTTCGTTCCCACCTAACGGCTGGATTGCTCACATGCCCTCGCCCAGCCAAGAAATCCTCAACAATTCCCCCTTTTTGTTTTTGAGCAATCCAGGCTTGCTTAATAACTTGGGATGCCATTTTTTCTTAACAAGCTGAACAAGGTAAAATTATTACAATAGCTAAAATCACAATAACTACAACAATGCCCATAATTCTTTGAGCCAACCCGTTACCCCTAATGACCCGAACCATGAGGACTATGAGGAAGATGAACCATCCATACATTCTTGTGTCATCTTGCTCCACGAACTCAGCCCAGCAATCGGTAGGTGCCAGCTTTCCGTGGGCGTCCCCACAGAGGCAACGATGGCCTCACCGTACACCAGCCCGATGCTCTTCAGAAAATCCCGGTATTTATACATTTGCAGAGGAACGAGTTTTAGCACACGTGGCCAGCGGGTGCCAAAAGTCCGCCTCGGTTGCAATCTATGACACATGCGCTCACTGGTGTACGGTGAGGCCATCGTTGCCTCTGTGGGGACGCCCACGGAAAGCTGGCACCTACCGATTGCTGGGCTGAGTTCGTGGAGCAAGATGACACAAGAATGTATGGATGGTTCATCTTCCTCATAGTCCTCATGGTTCGGGTCATTAGGGGTAGCGGGTTGGCTCAAAGAATTATGGGCATTGTTGTAGTTATTGTGATTTTAGCTATTGTAATAATTTTACCTTGTTCAGCTTGTTAAGAAAAAATGGCATCCCAAGTTATTAAGCAAGCCTGGATTGCTCAAAAACAAAAAGGGGGAATTGTTGAGGATTTCTTGGCTGGGCGAGGGCATGTGAGCAATCCAGCCGTTAGGTGGGAACGAAGCATAAGTTTACAAAGTGCTGGAGCAGACAAGGACGCTGTGTCCTTGTACGCTGGGAAAAAGGAAGATAAGAAGAGCCTGACAAACAACTCCTGGATGCCGAAGAATGAGATAAGTAACTGCTGGACACCTCGTGAAGAAGCTTGCACAGCCAATAGAGGATAAGATAGTGTCACGTGAACCGGGGTATTGTACCAATTAGAGTATTGTATAAGGCGTGTGGACAAGTCAGTCTTGTATAAATGTCAAGACATCTGAACAATGAGCGAGCAAGATGTTTAACTCACATTGAGTATGATTCTTGACTCCGGCCGTTCTTCCCAACACAACTGAAGTGTCTTTGTGCTCTATCCTTAATCTAGCATCCTGCAAACCCCCGAGTGTAGGAGTAAGAAGATGTTTACATAATATATTAGCTCCAAATATTGATTTCTTTCTTTTCTTGACAGCTATTCAGTCAACTGTTACTAGATCTTATGGGATGAACTGAATATTTTTCTTTGTTTAGGGTGGAGGAAAGAAAGGAAGAGAAGAAGTAACTAATAATGGTGTAGTTCTGCACTACACTTATGATGCTCCAATAGCAAGATGCTAACTCAAGTGGTTTCAGCTTTCCATGTAGCATTGAATGTAGTGATCATGGATCTACAGTGTGAGTCAGTTGATACATTAAGAGGGGTCTGCCTGCACCAATTTGTCCTGCAGCATCCTGATCTCTAGAGCTGGCATACGGGTGTTCAAGAACACGCTGGCTTCTCTTTCAGTGCAGCTTGCCCCTGCAGCAGGTTAGCTGTAGCAAAATTAAAACCTGCACCTGGAGTTGTAAAAGGGAAAAGAAGGACTGAAGCAAGCTGTCACTCAGCTTCCCAGGACAGTCTGCGGAGCGCGACTGTCAGTGGTAACACACACAGGCGCTCCATGGACAGGCTCAAGAGCCAGTGTTGCCAGGTGACACAATGGGAAAGAAACTTTTCACTGCGGTCAGAAGTTTCTTCTGGTGAATGGTCATAAGCAGAATACTTTCATGTGTGGCAAGTCTTGGAGAAACATGCTGGTATACTCAGAGTGCCTGGAGAATGTGTCTCGCACTAGTACAGACCTTCCTTGAGAGGGAATGCTTCAAGCATGGTCCTAGAGAGCCATGCTGCAAAAGTCGAGTGCCACTGAGGGGTGCAACTAGTGACACACTAGCAGTTGGCAGCCCATGTTCTTGATAATGTAATCAATGATGTAAATACCTTAAGAATTATTCCCATTCTGTTATGGGCAGCTGTTGAAGGTAGAGGATGGTGACAGGATAATTCTTTCTGAGAAATGCAAGCATTAAAAGTTTTTCTCTGAAAAGTGTGGTGCTGAAAAAAACAATCCTTGCACACCACCAGGCAAACAAAAAAAAAAAAAAAGAGCATGCACAGTATTATTTGTGGTAAGGAAGAATAAATAAAGAAGATAAAGTATCAGATGGAGGGAAAACTTCCGTGGTAATACTGCAATTGAAGTTCAGTTTTATCAAGAGCATTTCTCTTAATCACAAAATGATACAGAAGTCTAAATTAGCATATACAAACAGAAATAGTTCATGCCTGGGTTGTACATGCTATTACCAAAGCATGATGTATGTGAAAATTTTCATTTTACCATTTGTGCAGAATTACCACTCAAATCAATTCATAGCTTTTGAAAAAATCCAGAAGTAGTTCTACGTGTTAATTAAGTACTTGTTGAAGATAAAATGTTGTAATATATTTTACAACCCTGAAGGGAGCAATGAATTGATGATACCTTAATATTGGTATTTTTGCTTTTTCAGTGTCATTGCCATCTTATGCTGTACATGTAGCTGTAATGTCACTCAGTGTTTTGAGGATTGTTCTGGAATTTCTGCTTTACCTTTCTGTGTTTGCCTTTTTTTTTTTTTCATCACAGCATGATTTAGCAGTGAGGCTTCTGAGTTCATTATCAGAAAACCTGTTTTCTGACCTCATGCTTCCACTGATGTTCTGTATGACCTCACCTAGGTAATTTTTCCTTTCTGTACCTTGGTTTCCTTATTTGCCATTTATTGAAGTGCTTTGAATTATCTGAATGTCAAGAATTATTCTTTATTAGGAAAACATACCAGCTTTTTTGTTAATATTTGCATAAAATATTTACATTTGTGATACTGCATTATTGATTTATACTGGTTTAGTAGAGGTAACAAGTGTGATGGCTTTGTGTCAACATTTCAAAGAAAAAATGAGTGTTCATAATACAGAAGCCATTAGCTAATCAGATCATTATTAACAGTTTAAATAGGTAATTTTAAAACTCTTATCTGTCTTTTCCTAGCTTGAAAAGTAATACAGTGAGATTCTAAGTGGATCATAAATTGGCATAGTTTCAGTGCCGTTGCTCTTAATTTTATATGCTGCTGCTATTAAACCATGAAATGTATGTGCTCAGAAATTGGTCTGCTGTTTAGCGTATGGCACTGGACTGTATCTGACACTGCCACCATTGTCTGTCAAGATTGTCTGTAACATGCCCATACTATAAGAAGAGAGAATTATTGAATTTTGTAAGTAATGCATTATATAAATGAATTAATATAGCTGTTTCTGTGCCAGGTTGTTTGAACAAATTGGAACTTTTCTCAAAAACATAACCAAGAAAACTGAGTTCTGAAAAGGACAGCATTTTCAACAATCCAGGAATGGAAGGATCAAGTTTATTCTTTTTGTTCCTTCTGATTGAACTGGAATGTTCATCAGAGATTCACATGCTTTAACCTAAGCAGTTTTTGAAGGGTGGTTTTTCTGTTGTTGTTGTTTTGGGGTTGGGTGTTTTGGGTTTTTTTGGGGAGGGAGGCAGTTCATGGCATTACATTTTGAATACTTTGCAATATGGTTTGTTATGTTCTGCCTTATAGGTAAAATATTTATTTTTTAATAATCTGGAGGATTTTAATCTGAAAGTACATTCTATGGTGCTGAGATTAGATCAAGTTAATACTGACCAAGTAAATACTGATCAAGTTAATACTGCTGAGACAGAATTCATCTATTCTTACAGAAAAATGAGAGGAGGTTTCCAAAACCAGAACTTATTCTGACTAAGATTACTGCCTATGTGGTTTGGGATGCTTAATTTTTGAGACTTTTCATTACTGAATAAGCTGGTTTATAGCAAAACAAACAAACAAAAAAATCTGCAATTTTTTTGCCAGTAAGAGGAGTGCATATGCAGAAATAATTTTTGCATTATTCCCCAAAAAGCTCCATTGACATCTGTGACACCCATCCCTTCATTTAACATGAATCACAGTTACAAGCACATGTGGAGAATTATATCATGTTGTTTAGAAGCGTTGCGTTTTTATGCGTGGTGTTATTTTACTGAAGGTGTATGGGAGCATGGCATGGAAGCATAATGCAGCTTGTTCTGCTTTAGTATGTTATGATAGGATTAATTTCTACTGTAGTCAATGCTATTTTGATTAACGCGTCACAAAATATGGGCCAGCTGGACAGCAACCTACCCCGTGAGCCTTATAATGTTTCCAAATTCATCATTCTTGGTATGTAATGTGTCTCATTTTTCCCAGTGGGCTGCCATAACCTACTATTTCATAGCAAGGTTGAGCTTCTAAAATATCAGACTTTAATGAAAAAGTGAATTATAACTCAAAAAGACAGAATTTGCTTGTAACCAGTGAGTCCTACTGTCTTTCATTATGGATGATCAGTCAATTGGCTTCCACTTTTGCATTCTGCTCTTCTGTTGGATTTGATGTAAGGGTGTCCCATTTTCTTTCTGTACATCAGCAAAATAAACCAGCATGTTAATTAAGTACTTTCTGATAGCAGATAGACACGTTTTTGGGTTACTTTGTAAAGATTTCAGGACATTAAGTTTAATTTTGTAAGCCATTTTGTGGTGGTATTTTGGGTTTCTTTTTCCTCTTGAAGTGTAGAAGGATTCATTGTCTCCAAACATGCCCAACCCAGATCACACCTTCCTTGACTAGTCCGTGATCCTATTACTTCAGTAAAAGGCAAGCACTGTAAAACCTGAAGCCTGCACTTACGTCTTACTGCCTGACTCCTTTCAAGAAGACATTATATAGAGAACAGTAGAGGATTTCGTCCCAAGGAAAATATGGTTTATTATGAAAAAGAAAATTATTTATATCTGCGAATTTAAAAAATATTTTGTTGTAGTACTTATCTTAATGTAACAGCCGGTTTAGTAAGAAGTCTAGCATGTGCTTGAAATACTATCCCCCCCGCCCCCAAGTGTCCTGTTTCATTAGAACAAGTGATGACTCCAAAACTGACCTCTGCAACAGCATTGTTAGGGATAAAGAAAATGCAGAATGCTGTGGAAGGCAGCAACCTCCTATTTCTTTCTTCACTTGCCTTCATAGTTTGCTGTTGCCTTTGCAAGGACCTCTGCTTTTTCAGTGTGATACAGATCCCATGGTGGAGAACATGAGCTACACTGTGGAAGTGAGCCTGCAAGCTGCAAGCAAACCATGTTGCTGAGGCAGCAGATCGTTCAAATTGTGAGAGATGTGCTGAATGATAGATAACAGGAATTATCTTAACTATGTGTCCCCTATTGAAATGGTGATATCCAAAACCAGCTTGGGCTCTTTTACATGTCTTGTGTCTCTCTTGCTGTACTCAGTAGTGGAGGATTGATAAGAACTGTTCTGGTTAGTCCTTTGGGTGTCTGATCAAGTCTGGGGTTTCAATTTTAACTTAATTGTGGAAATTGTCTTTTCTTATGCAAAAAAAATGAGGTTTTTTTGAAAAAGAGTTGCCATCTTGTGTCAGTGTCTGTCAAAAGTCTAATTCTGTTATTAAAGGATATGAGAAAATTAATGCACCAACATGACTGCAAGCTTCAACAATAAGTGGTACATAACTCATTTCTATATCATCTTTACAGAAGCATTATTTCCTATAAAGTGTTTTTGGTTACTTTTCTCTGCTGATTTACAGTGTTACCAGGACTAGCTGAAAATGCAGGCAGAAATGTGGTTTTGTGTTTAATTATTTGGAAGAGACAAGGCAAAATAGTAGCCATTAACTATATATTGACAGTATAAAATTTGTTTTGCAGAAAAATTGATATAATTCCTGGCTATCTTCAAGTTTGTACATCTGAAAATAGACTCTAAATTTATGCCAGGATACTACATCATTCATTTTTAATAGAGAAATAAATCTAAGTATCATCAGCATAACAATGCTATAATCTTTGGATCTGAGTAATGTGTCTTGTGAGTGGGCATGAATGGCAAGTAAGATGAGATAAAATATGCAGCTTTATGTAAGGCACTGTGGGGTTTGGTGAAGATCTGGATGCTATTCCTGAAACACAGGATAGTAATGTCCTATCAAAGCAGAGTTATGCCATAAGAGAGACAGCAATATTAACATAAAATAAAAAGAAAGAAATTTTTACTTCTGCTTTAAAAAAAAAAGCTACAGTGAAAACCCACTATAAACAGACAACTTAGAATTGTTTTCTATGTTACAGTAATTCGTTTACTTAGATCCAGTAACTTGTATTCTGCAAAGAACAAACCCAAACATTTAACTGATTGACCATAGGAAAAGACAGCAATTTTGGTTCATGCTTGTTGGTATCACATCTGTAGATTGTATGGATATATAGAGAGGCTGTCTGTGTATCAGAATAGTTCACTTCATTCCCAGAAAGAAATACCACTGTAATCCTACTCAATAGGGCAGCGTAAGCAGGAGCCGGGTTTTTATTGTAGCTTCATTAACTGATTATACCAATACAAATTTCTGGTGATGATGGGAATGTGAGGGCTAAACTACTGGCTAGTTTTGTTTGACTGTACCCTATGAGTCTTGAGATACCCTAGAAACTGATAATCACAAATCAGTCTGTCTGAATAAGTTAGAGGTGAACTAGAACAGCCAATGTTTTTCTAATTTTTTTCTTTTAGGCAGCTTGTGAATTGCTACCAAATTTTGTAGGGAGACTTTTCAATATATTCCATGCTATAAACCAAAGAGCAGTCGCTGCTATAGAGCATCACCCTACTTTTCAGGTTTTGGAATTGCTTTTGCGGATTTTGCAGGGTTTAATATTTAGGAGGGGGGGTGGTTACCTATCAGTTCCATTTTCAGTCTTAGATCTTTCAGTGCATTGGTTAATGCTACTTTGCATTTATATAGAAACATAAATCTAATGCCTTTTATACATGTAAAGTTTAGCTTATCTCCCTTAGAGGTGCTAAGTAGCATTTTTTTATTCTCATTTTGGTAATTCTTATCAGCATAGGCCCACTGTTTCTTTTCATCTGTCTAGCACTTAACTATCTTCCCACGTATTGCATCATTTGCAGATTTAATTAATGGCTTCTTCATTTTATGACTACTTGTAGAAGTCTGATGAAATTTTAGCACTCATCCAGCCACTACTGGAGTAGGCTTTTCATCTGCACTAGATGGAATTCTGTTATGATTAATTTAACTTACGGTTTGTCACTGGGTGTGATTCATCTAGGGATACTTTCAAACCAAGTTTGTTTAATTTTGTTGTTAAACTTTCTGACATAATTTACCAGTCACATTGTGTTGCTTATTAAATGTAATAAAATGTCTCAGATCAAGAACATGAGTAGTTCCAGAGATTTTTACATGTTTTTAAGGGACTTGCAAAAATTAAACATTTTACAAGTATCCAGTTCGGCAGAAAGTAATTAGAAAAATCTGGTTTTGAAGACTTCAAGCAAACAAAATCTAAGGTCCTGTGACCCTGAACACTGCCTTAGGAGTATCCAAAGTGTATATCCAAATTTATCCAGTTTAAATGTACCATGAATAAAAGCAGTGTTGTCTTCTGTGTTAAATGGCAAAAGTAGTATTGGAGAAAGAAGAGCATATAAGTTCCTTGACTGTGTCTGTGAAGACTTTATATATTTATAAATTATATTTACATTTATATACTTTTTAAGCTCTTCGTGGTTGTCATTAACTCAAAAGTTTCAAGTAATGAGAAGACTTAATGGCCTAAATTGGTTTATTTTTAATTTGATGAATAAAGATATTAAATTCAATTAATTAATGTAATAGACAAGTGGATTCTTGTTTGGCTGTCTCTAAAATTCTCTGGTCTGTTTTTGCCATCTTAGCACTAGTAACACAAGTATTTACCTTAGAAAATACAGGAAGATGAAGAACCTCACTCAAATGCTTATTTTCTCTGTAAGTATTGTGCCTTGGTGCAGCCTAACAGTTTCCAGAATTTGTAGGGGTTTTTACTCCTCTGAATAAAAGAAATTTCAGTGATTAAAACAAATAGGTCCTGTTGATCCTGCATCTATCTATAGATCCTCTATTTAGTTGTTATTGAAATATTTTCTCTCCTCTGCTTTTTTTTAACAGCTGTAGCTTTCTAATTTTGAGTTAGCAGTATTTCTCCATCTTGTAGATATATGTTAAATGTTTGTCTTTCTCTAAGAAATTTGATTATTCAGTTATGCATATGAGAAATCTTACATGAGTTAACGATGTACACATATCCTTGCTCATTCAGGTAAGTCCTTAAGAAACCCAGAGAGGTAGGAGAGGTCTCTGAGAAACAGTATGTAAGTCAATAACATATTTAATAAATTTGTAAGCTGTGTTCATTTGGTAGAAACATAAGCTAGACAGAAATGCACACATTCTTTGGAGTTTTGTTGAGTTGGATTGGAGACAGTAAACTGTCCATCCTAAGGCAAGAAGGGACATTTATAGCAGAACTAGAAATGTAGCCATAATGCTTTAAAATGGTAGCCTGGCTCTTAAGAGAGAACCGTCATCCATCCCATTTACTTTATTTGACAATTAACCAAGATGCACTATCCAAAGAAGATAAAAGATCTATTTTTTAATTTTCTTTCAGGCACTACATCTTTTTACCTTCCATTTGCATATTGTGAACTCCTGTCTCCAAAACATAGTTGGATATGAAATATCTAGCTTTGACTGTACCGTGCTTATAGATCTGTGCCAATACTAGCTTATTTGGGATTTGACAGTAAAGAAATTTTATGAATTACATATACTTTTCTTACTGCATGTATTCTCTTCAATCTGTTGAAATGGTAGTAGCTGTTTAAACACTCACTGTAAAACCACTGTGTCCTCCTGTGTCCCCCGGCCATCCATAAGTGTAAAGCATTGCTAATGTGATAGCCTGGGATTACAGTGCTGCAAATTCTATATGTGACTTTTAAAAAATACAAGTAATTTAAAAAAAAAAACAAACACAAAAACCCACAACCAGTAGCAAATACAGTGACTGGTCAAAATTTTTAATTTTTCCTCAGTTGTACCTGACTTTGTAAGAATTTAAAACTTTGTAAGTACTTTCCGAGCTATTACCTATCATAAAGTTCTAAAAGCTATTAAACAGATTTAAACTCTCCTATTTGAAGTGAGAAGCCATGTTTTTGCACACCATTAGCTGGAAGGTATGTGTAATAAAAAGGATAGTTTATTGGGCAATAATGATGAAAGTAGAAGATATTTATTTTAGTTTCCTGGCAAAAGTGTTCAAACGTGTGTTCAACTTGTAGCTGGAGCCCAACCTGTATGAACCTATCCCTGAGCAGGGTCCCTTCCCAGCGCTCTTGATGTTTCTGCAACGTCCTTGTCATGTCTTTTCCTCGGGAACAGGTGGCCTACGTTTGACCCACAGTATATCCCACAAAACCCCATGCAGATGTAAGGCTTGTTGCAATTCTTGACATCACCTTCTAGTGCACTAGTAATCATCCTGTGGTACAGAGTTACAGTGCAGGTTTTTAGTGCGGTGCATCTTGCATCCAAAGAGTGCTCTCTTTTATAATAAAAACGATGATTCCATTTCCACTTATGTCCTTTTAATGTGCTGTGAAATATGCTGGCAGTGGTGTGTCAAGCATACGAACTCATGAAAGTGGCATTCCTTCGGTGTGTTTTTGGAAAGGGGTTTTTATTTTGTTTTGTCCCATTTCATGAATGGACTTCAAAGAAAAAAGCAGGATAAAATACAAGTTAACCACCAGAGACCGGTTTGAAATGAACTGAAAGTTTTTTTGTTTTGTTGGGGGAAAAAAAGTGATGCTTCTTTAGTATTTGCATTTGAGCTACAAATTCTTTAGTAACTACTAAATAGCTTACAAAAAAATTACCACACACAAGCACAGCTTATAGATATCATTTATTTATTTATCTAAAAGCTTTTCACTACAGAAACCACGTTTGGCAGTGTAATAGTAGAAAATCTTTTGTTTGTTTGTTTGTATTTTCCATGCATGTAAATAGTTCTCTGATTATTTATACATGCACAAAAAATGAAGGCAAAAACCTTCAATCCCAGTGAATGTAATGTGCGTTGTCTCCCAAAAGACCTGAAAATTATGTTACTGGCTCTGGAAAAATAGAGTCTGGTCTAGGAGGAGTGCTTTTAAAGTACCACAGCAAATCATTTAAGTATCTAATAGTCTTTAATACACATTATTAATGTGTTAGAAACAATTATTACCTTAAGCAATAGGAAGATTATAAAGATCCAGACACAATAGTAACTCAGGGCAAGGCTTACTTTACAGTTATTTTAGAGCAGAAAAAAATTGAAATGCAGTATTTTTAAAAGCAGGGAGACTCAATTACTTGAATTGTATGTCACGCAACTAAAGGAATGATCAAATGATTAGTATGTTTTGTAGGAAGGCTGGGCATTTTTTCGCATAACTTGTTTTAATTTGGAATTTATTAATGAATGGGATTAAAATAACTATTTATTCTTTCCATTCAGTTTCTCCAGATTCTTTTTTTTTTTGATCATATAGAGCTAGCCCATGAGCACTGTCCAGTGCTCTTTTTTTACCCTACTATACATACTGCAATGTTGTTATAATTTAATGTCATTGTTGGGTGGCAGGATCTTTAGAAAATTTATGCTTGAGCTGTGAACATGGAGAAATAATGTAGAAGCAGTGGTGATGGAGAAGGGCTAATTTTCCAAATTGTGAGCATGGGAGTGATAATTAAAACTCTGAACAGGGAAACAAACTGAAGAGCAGGAGGTCAGATATAAATCTGTGTTGCTCTGTTAGAGACAGCAATGCGGTGCCAGCCTCTGCCAGGTAATGCTCCATTACTGACTGCAAAGGAAGAACAAGGACAGAAGAATATGAGGAACCATAAAACTGTCCTTCACTTGAAAGAATGTGAAGGAAATTCCTTAATTTTTGTATTACACGAGACTTTCCAATATGAGATTTTTTTATCCTGTCATTTTTGATCAAATTTGGTCTGTCTGTCCCCTGATATCACCTTGTTTCTATTGGGGGGTGTGTGGGCATCCATCCTGTTGGGAGAGCAGGGAGGTATATCTGCAAGACATTTTGTCCATAAGCACATGAATATTCCCTGTATCATGAATACTGTGTGTTTGTAAAGGACTGCATCACCCAAAGTTGAAAATTATAGGTTAGGAGGTAAATTAGGCAATGATTTCATTTCAGACCTGTTTCAAAATAATTTGGCACGTACTAGTTGTGAGCTAGCAAGCATTATTTTTATTCTGCAAGATGTATTACAATGTGGAAATAAAAATAAACCTCAGTCTTGAAGAGGGAGCGCTTCACAGGCTTATACTTGTCAGCCTTGTTCTGCTTGAAGATGGCAGTGTAAACTGCTCTCTAAACATTATTCTTTGCAAACCACATTGTACTTTTGCATCTTATTTATCCCCATTTGAGGACTGAAGCCTCAGATCCATATGCATGATATATGTAATCTCATCAACTGAATACTGTATTAAATAATGTGTATAATGTATTAATATGAAAGATTTCATGGCACATCTTTGGATTGAATTGATACTTGATACATCTAAGTAAAGGAAGGTGTGAAAAACAGAGGTGTCTGTTCTCAGAGGTTTGTAGCCAAGGTACAACAGTTCAGAAAAGTATTAAAGTATTAATTTGAGTGACTTGATGAATCTTTTCCTAATTCTATTCTTAAGTAAGGCAAGTTTGAGGATGTGTTTAACTAGGAAATGATTTGATACTTTTATTTGAATTTTTACATTTTCCATTTAAGTAGAAGACAAAAATTTCTTTTTTTCAGTATCTTTAAGATATTTTTTCAATTCCAATAGTTTATAGGCCTGAGAGAGAAAATCACTTGTAAGAGGTGTCTCCAAATAATGTGAAGCAAAACATAGAAGGGATTTCCAAAACTAGGGGTTAGATGAAAGGAAATTCGTGAGTATGAAACAGACAAACATTATTACAGATGGGTAAATAGTGGTAGAGATAAAGTTAAGTGCTCATTCTAGATCAGTGACAGATGAAGAGGGTTCTTTATTTCTAATAAGTTCTTATATCTAGTCTATGCATCATGTGATGTTCTCTAGTTCTCATCGTATAATCAAAGCAGTCTTTCATAAGCATGTAATGAAAGCTTAATGAAAGTTATATACATTTCATTTAATCTGACGGAAAAATCAGGATTCTTTAGAAAAGGAACATTTATTATAAATCACTAATGAGGTTGGCAGTGAGTCAGATTACTACTTAGAGAACACGATCCATACTGAGAGCTTTTAAAAAAAAGTGTGAAAAAGAGGTATTTAACTATCTGTGAAACAAAGGCTCTGTTACTATAATTCAAGTAACTTCAATGCTTGCTTTGATTTTCTTTGATAACATACACTTTAAACTTCTCATGAACGATTGTATATAGCATGACTAAATCTTTTCTAAGTGATGTTCTTTTCTTTCTCCTCATTAAAAATACAAGTTATATTGTGCCAAGCTAAATAATGATTGTGGCACATGTCAGAAATAATTTGAAATAAAAAATAAAAGATTTTTTTGCCCTTTTTTCAGAGCCTAACTGTGCAGAAGAGGTTAATCCCATCTGTGTAACTCAGTCTTCATAACTGCAGATAAATCTCTTGTCAGATCATGTATCTATTCATGAGCCATGGCTATTTTTAGTGTAGAATGCTGCCCTCTGTATATTTTTTTACCCTACCTCTTTTTTGTTTTAAATTAAAATGCTGCCATGATATAACCAAACGCTATGTCTCATACCACTGTCCCATAGGAAATTTTGCCAATTAAAAATAGCATTGGTGTGAAGCAATTCAGAAGAATGCTAGATTAACATTTAAATATTAGTCAAAGCAGCCTGATAAAGAAAGACTGATATATTTGTTAGAGAGACAAGTTTATTAGGCTTCCTTTTCGATATGCGTATGCAGTTGTCAATTTTAAGAAATCTCCTTTTTCCTCTCAACTAAATGAGGTCTCACACTTTGGTGGGGTTATACAGTATGTTACATAGATGTTTTTGACCTTGTCTTCTGTTCCTGGAAAAAATTGTTAGGAATGGACCTCATACTTATTCTTTAAATATTTTATGTATCAATTAATATCTGCTTTAGAACAGGATTGCTGTAGCTGCATAGCTGAGGCACCATTTGTGGGATCTCACAATATCATTCAAACTCTTTTTCTGTTTATAGTTGCAACATGTTCTCTTATGAAGTTGCTGATGGTATTGAATTTTGCGGTGGCTTTATGCGAGGGTAATTGACCCCAGCAAGGTCATGAGGCTAAAGCACACCTGTATTACAAACACACACAGTGAGTCAGGAATGCACAAGTATTCCTGAAAGTCTTCATCTTCTGAGCAGAAGGTGTTTTGTTTAAGTGTTTATGTAGTAAAATTAAGTAGGGTAGTTCACTTATGGATTGATAGAGGTTTTTTAAATCAGTGCTGGCAAAATCCTAGGATAATAAGGAAGGTTAAATTGTCTGACTTTTTGCCAGAGAGTCAGGTGAATGAATGCTGCTTCTGTGCCTGATGGAGGAGTTCTGAATAGAGAGTGTTGTTCCAGGTCCTTCATCAAGGAACTCAGCAATGAGTTAGGAGAAGCAGTATTGACCCTGTTTTATCTATTGCATTTTGGATTAAGAAAATCATACATACCAAAGGCAGGGGGGCAGGGAGGGAAGTTTGAGATCTGGTGATGGGTGAAACATTTATACTGTTAGATACTCTAATTGCATTAGCGTCAGAGCAATGAAGAGCACTGGAGGGAACATCAAAGGTAAGGTGTCAGAGTGGTGTCACACTGGAGTGAAGATGACTTTGGATACTCATGGCTCTCAATGTAAGAATGAATTTAGATGATGTTTCTGATTCTTGAGGTTTGATTCTTTTCTGTACTGTGACTTGTTCGTTGCACTGTGCAAACACATTTTAAGATGTTCTCTCTTGCGTGTGGGGGAAATGTCAGTGAGAGAATGTGTAAAAGGATATGAGGACTAGGAATTCAAATTCAAGGCTGAAGGATCCATTAATGTGACTCAGGATTTCATTGTGGACTTCAAATTAAAGACGGATTGTACTGTTCTAGTACTGAATAAAGGAATAGAAATTGGTTACTTTTAAATTGCATTCAACAATTAGAGCTGCTGAATTGTTTGGAAAGATCATGGGAGAGTACCTTTCAGATGTGTTTGTGGTTATCTCTAAAAGCCTGGTGAAGGAATTTGTCTTTCAGCACCCTCCACTTCATCTCAGCAATTTTGACTGTTAATGTCCATGTACTCTGTCTATCCATTTTTACTTGATGTTGTTGTGACTTCTGGGTCCAGAGCTCCATAGAATCACTGAACAATTAATTTGGGACGGAACCTGTGAAGGCCACCAACCAACAACCAGTTGTTGGTGACTTACAGATCCGAGCAGAACTGGCAAGCTGATTGCTACTGCTCTGCACAGGCAGCTTGCTTTTTGGTTGTAAATTTAGCTTTCTAATTTGTTATGTGGAGTTTTTCTGCAGGTGAGGTGAACTGTACTATCCTCTCAGGTTAAGATGGATCCTTATGTTGTTCAATGTATTTTTAATTGATTTACTTATAACTTTCTAAAAACCAGATAAAAGTTCTGCTTCAATAACCTTAATAGTCCTATTAAAGAGGACTTTAAATCTATTGTGTGGTTTTGCATTGTATCAAGTTAGGTACAACTAGAGAAAAAGGGTAAAAAAATTGTGTTTTCAGTTCTCGGAAATATCTTACTCAAAATAGTATGTACTTTCCTAACTTTTGAGTCCTGCTTTTACATTGAGTAACTTAGGCAAACTTGACTATGATTTTGCTATCTGTATGGGTATTTGCATGTGTTGTGCATGCTTGTTGGTTTCCCTGAGCAGAAAGGGACATAATCCAAGAATAATGGGAAAATACAGGAGAGCTCTCTCACACTTCTATTTCCATCTATATTTTTACCAAGCCAGCTAGCTGTGTTTCTACAATGGCTTTGAAGATACACATCTCTGTAATTCTCATAGTAAATGATCAAACCACTGCTGGTATCAGTGTTTAACTGGTCCAAAGTTTGGCTGTAAGAAGGAGGTAGGAGAACAAATGGATATAGTAATTATAGATCTGACTATCAGCATTTCTTTTTGCTGGCTGTTACATTGATACTTTTAGAAATGCTGCCTTCTTTTCATTTTCTTCATGATATTTTATAAAGGTTGCTATCAAAGAAAAATAGGGTGGATTTTTTTCATGTATACAAGACTTTTATTTTGTGCAAAGATTCGAAAGAGAGGGGACATTAAAGTACTTTGATGTTTTAAATTCCTAGGACACATAGCATGAGAGTATTTGAAGTGTAGATTGTCCTCACAAAAATAAAACACTGTCCATTTATGGTTGATTTTTTTTTTTCTTTTTACAACTGGAGCCAGAATCCACAGTACTTGTTCTTTCTTACTTAGACAAATTGAGTTAAGTGATTTAATGATACTTTCTCATGAATGAAAGATTTAATTTTTTTAATAACTAATAAAACTCTATGAGGATGTTATCGGGTATTTTTCTGGGATCTAGAGCACTCAAAGGATGGCAGCTTTCTGTTACTAGCCAACAGTAGAGTTTATCTAGTGCAAATGTTAGAAAAGTGCAAGTTGCTGCTGTTGATTCTGGTATCAGCTCTTGCAAAGATGGAAGGGGGGGGAGGGGAGTAGAAAGAGAGATCAAGAGTAAAATCCCAAAGTTAAGACTCCAAGAAATTTAAAAAATAACATAAAGCAAATATTACTATCAAATGCTTGAGTGTCTCTTATTTGTGGTAGCCTAATTCTGGAGAATTTCTCTTGTATTCTGTGACCAGGAAAGTCCTGTATGTTTTTGAGATGAAAAAAGGATTTATTTTTTTTGAGGCAAGTTGTAGGTAGGAATATGTTCTTAAGTAGCTTTTGTGAATGTTGTAAACACAAAATTTGAGATGTGTAGGAGAAAAATTTTTTCAAGAGTTGCAAGCATCTGACTTGATAGAATAATTTTTCTGTTGCATTTCTTATTGGATGAAAATCCAGGATGGTTTAATAGTGGGGCAACAACGGCCTACTATTCATACAAAATTATGAGCAGTAGACTATTGCAAAACTCTTGCAGGAGGAGGAGAAAGCTAGAACTGAAGAGTTCTCATGTCATTATGCAAGAAGTCCCTAGGTATGGAGGGTCCCATGGGCTGCAATACATTGTTTTGACATGACAGCTACCAGGTGTTCCATTTCCATTTTTTTTCATGGAAAAAAACATAAAATCTGTGGGTCTATCACAAATGAAGCAGAACTGATGGTGCCAGTATAAAATTTCTGTTTAGAAAAGTAAATCCCAGCTGCTGTGTAGCTGAGGGTTAGATAATTTGCTTCAGTACAGAGGAAATATAACATAGGTTGAAAATGTTTTTTTTTTAAATAAAAATACATTGCATCTGCTCACTAACAACAGAGAAATTCAGCTAAGTTCCTGAAAGTGAAGAGATTCAGCTAATTTAAAAATAAGAAGCTTAGAATATACTTCAGATAAAAATACAGTATGTTCAGGAAATAGATGGCCTAATACAGTATTTCAGCTATTTAAGATGTGGATTTTTTTTTCCTGAGTCAACCTTTGTGTGCTTCCTAGAACAAGTAAATAATTTCACATTTCTTTTGTTCCCTAATTTTGCTGCAAATGTACAGGAAGAGTTTTTATTGTCTTTTAATAAGCTTCATGCATAGAGAAGTCATGTCATATATTGGTATTTATTTTTTAAATGCTTACCACAAAATGAATACTAAAATACAACCAATTATGGAATGTCTCATTATAGTACAATATCAGTCTTGTATGCATATTCCTAGCTCTACTGTATTTTATTTTTCATGGATGTAAGAGAGGAAAAATTGGATTACCTTATTTGAAACTAAACTTGCTGTATTAGTGTCTTGTTTTAAAATTACTTGCTTTATGCAAACTGCATAGTATAGTTCTCCTAGAATCTATTTAATGGCGTGCATTATTTCCTCTTCTGGAAACCACGCACACCTACACAGATGTTTCTCATAAAATTGTATTTGTTAGTTGATAAGGTTGTGATTATATAACTTCCTCAGGGCTTTTTGCCTTTTGACTTTCAGCTGCATAAATTGTGGGTTGTTTGCTATCCTGGACTTTCATTTTAGCATGCAAACTAGGCTATTTGTTTCTACTGGAGGAATTCTAAAATGCTAATGTAGGCTGCTGCAGCCTCCCCCCCCCTTCTCTTGTAGGCCAGCATATATGATGAATATTATGTGTGGTTCCAGCTCTGAAATGATTCTCCTGAGCGCTTCAAGTACTTGGATTACTGTATTTTAAAAGGGAGCATCATTCTTCTTTACACCAGTTCCATGCTGTTGTGACTTCATTAACTTTGGTGAAGACCTATCAGCCCATAGTTGTTATACCATGACGTATCAGGCTACTGTGGGGTTTTTAAGGCTTTTTTACATAATATGGTATTGTAATAGTTTATGATGCAGAAATCTTGGAATCTTCAGTTAATTGGTAGTTTCTGAGACTGGAATGCATGGGAGACAACACGCCAATAACAAATTGTATGTGTAAATTGTGCCTGTGTCTATTTATTTGTGGTCTGTGGAAGAACATGATACACACCTGCTGGGCTCTGCTCACATTATCCCTTCGAATAACTCTTTTTTTTGCTCCCTCATGTATGGTGCAGAATCTGTCCGAACCAAACTCTCCCAGTACTTGCAACTAAGCAAGTGCCATCAAGCTGACAAAATTTGACCCTGGCCCATCAGATTCTTTAGCAGAGAAATATTTGTCTTTGCAAACAGCTTCACTGTAAGACTGTGGGAATGGCTGCTTAAATACAATTGATCGTGTACATTTGTATGAAGGCTTTGCGTGGAGCTGTAGCAGCAACCTGTGTAACCCTCAGTTTGTTTAAAAGCACTATGGTTTTTCTGTTGGAGCCTGCCATCTCTAAAGCAAGATAAAATCACAACTCTATGACCAGATCTGTTGTTTTATTCACCTGAAAGCAATAAGTAAGACATGGAGATGAGCAGTTTGCTATCAATATAAGAGTTGCTTAAAGTCCTTATTTTTGGTTATTACTTTTTATTGCTGACATGGGCCTGAAGAGTTACTTACCTAGCCACTTCTATGGCCTTTTTTTGTTGTGCTTTGTAACAGTGATGATATAACCGGTCATGAAGCAAATAAAGCTGTTGTAGAGAGTTGTGCTGGGGGTCATAGTCTTGCGGGCCTGGCAGGTTAGTGATGGCAATGTGTACTTATGAGGAGACTCATCCCTGCTCTGATGAGCTCGCTGGCTTTACCAGGGCTGAGGAGCAGGAGCTGGCTCGTTCACAGCCACTGTCACCACCTGCAGCTGTCGCCTCCTCAGAAACCTCTGAAGAGAGGCAGGCGATGCTCCTGTGTCATCCCTGTATTCTGATTTTTGTGGACTCATACTATGTTTCCACCACAAGCAACTGGCAGAGTATCTCCTCTTGATTGTTGATAATTGTCTGACTCTAACAAGAATTTTAATAAAGGGTGGTGATTAGAATTATGATCCCCTAATACCATTTTTATTTAAATCTATTACAATAATTACCATGTGATTAATAAAATAAGTTAGTGCATTCATTGAAATCACCACTCCGCTATCAGACAGTGTGGTAGTTAAACACAATAAATATTTCTAATTAGTTAGTAATTGGATAACATGCATTAATTTTTATTATATCACCCATAGGACATTTAATAGTATAGTTGGCTATTAGCTGATGTGAAATCTGTGGGAAGGGTTAAGTTATATAATTATCATAATTCAGGCATTTTATGGGAAAGACTTTGACCAACTGTTTCAAACAGACAAAATCTCCTCCACTGTACTTGGCCTATATTAAAAGTATTCCAGGACAGATGCTCATAAATTAAGTTAGAAAGCTAATTATTTTGTGGATGATAATCACTTCAGCTGTATGTAAATATTTTGTTGTTAAATTGAGTCTCACTTTTAAAACCTCTGTTTAAAGTTGATCAAAGCTACAAAAAATACTGGGTGGTTTCATATAGGCACAGGTATATGGGTGTGGGCGTGTGTGAGCATGCTGCACACATTGAACTGAGATGTACACTGTGGAAAGCATGTAATGTGATCTTAAGTATTTCTGACCACTCTTCTGAGTTGTGGTTATTAAAGCAAAAACATATTCACCAGTTTTAAAAAGAACAATTTCCAGAGCAATATTTTTTTTTTTCCCCTGCCTGTGGCCAGGTGCATTCTTGAACCACTGACATCCTCCTGTTTTTATACAAATGTAAGAAAATTCTAAACTGACACCTTGTAGCTGTGCAGATATATAAACAGAACGGGAGACTTCTATAGGGTTGATGGTGATTTCCAGGATACTGTTTAAAATCCTTTACTTCTAGCTAATTTTACAAAATACTGAAAATAGAATGGTGTCCCAAGCTGAACATCCCTAAATCAGCAGTTTGAAGCTATTCTCTGACTTCTTACATTATAAGAAATAGTGAGCCTTTAACTACTTCCCAGCTCCAAATATCAAAGAAGTGGAGTATTTTCATTACCTAAACTTACCCAAACATAAATTAAAATTCAAATTTTTAATACCTAAAATACTTTTTCTGTACTTTTTAAAAAAAGTTAGTGGAATACGTAACAGCTGTTTAGCTTAGAAAAGAAAAAAGATATTGCTCTCCCTATTCTAGAAAAGGTCATTGGAAAACTTGGGCTTTTGGTTCTGGTGTGCTAAGTTGAGTATATCATAGAATTCATCTGAGATTTTGTGTATTTGGTGAATTTTGATGTTGTACAAACACAGGCAGAAAAGCTGAAAGATGATGGGCAATGCTCTTGCCCACAGAAACAGTTTATCTAAACTGTAAACAGCACCAGCAGGAACCAGTAAGTCCACTTTCAACTGCGGGCTGAGACTGCATTTTGATATACCAGTGGGGTGGGGGAGCAGGGGGACAATTCAGAAGATGAGGCATGAAAGCACTGATTTACACTTGAGAAACAGCAGGAAAGAGTCTCTCTTGACTATTTGTCCTTTCACCTTTTCCATTACCTTCTACATAAACCAGAAAAATTAGGGCAGCTGGTTGCCGTGAGAATCCCCAGTTATCAGTTTCCAGCTTGGTGATACATCAAACCAATTCCATCTCACTGTCTCTGTTTTTTCACAAGCATATATTTTAAGAATATTTTTTAAAGGCAAATATTAACAGAAAAAAAAATAATAAGAAAAAAGGAGTAACTAATATCAAACTTTATAGATATTCTGATACACTTTCTGGAGATGAAAAGGGGAGTAAAAACAGTGGTGATAGCAGAGAAAGGAATTAGTTTTGAAATACTTACTTAAAAAAAAAATAAATTGGTAATTGACTGGGGACATCTGGGGTAGAAGGAACCTGTCACCATGCTGAGTGTCAATTGTATGGGAGAGGAATATCTTCCAAGAGTCTTTTATACTCAGCATGATGCTGGGTCCAGCTCTACAGTTGAAATAAATGTTAGCAGGCAAACAAGGGAAGAGTTGGTTCTGAAGAACATCCCCTAGCTTCTGGCATCATTTGTAGGCAGATCTGTAGCTTTTTAAGGCCCTTTATCCCATCTGCAGTCTCTTAGTGGCTAACAGAGTCTAGCCACCATTCCCCAATCCCACAGGTAATTTCTAAGATGTAAAGGTCATCTAGTGGATTGTCTGTTCTTGTCATCCCCAATCCTCTCTTTTTTGTGTTTAACAATGACATATACTCAGTTCTGTGGCTAGTGTCAAAGACCACTTTCTTCAGAACTAGGAGACTAAGACACAGGTATGAGATCTTGCCTCCAGCAGTGCCATCAGGAAATTTTCTGTTGATTTCAGAAAAGCTATGTTTCTTCTTGGACATAAATAAGTACCGAGATTATTGGTCAAAAAAACCTAAACAAACAAACAAAACCCCCACAGATATGATCATGGGAAAATCTTACAGCTCTTTTTTTTTTTTAAACAAGAGTTTTTTAAAGTTGTTTTTAAAGTATGTTTCCCTATGTAACATTTCTTCAAAGTGATCTGTGAAAATACTATTGTGGAGCTGTACAGAATATTTAAAGATAAAATTACTTCCCACCCCAATTCTCTTTTGTTTACTGCCAATTTTAATTGCTGAGATTAATTGTTTCTTTTCCTTTGTACACATCCCAGTTCTGAAAGGTTTTTCTTTCTCTTGTGCCGCTTTTAATTGGGATGTAAGGGTATATAGAAGTACAAAATTAGCTGACAAAGTTTTCTTCAACTGTTTTCAAGTAGGGCACATTGCAGAAGTGTGGGTTGTTGGGTTTTGTGGGTTTTCTGGTTATAGTCTTCTGTATTATGTTCTTCCTACAATCTCCGCCTATCTTAGCAAGAACTAATTATTTGAAGGCTTAAAGACTGCTGCTGCCAAATGGCCTCACAGTTAGTGACTGGGTATAGAAATGAAACAGAACACTAAACCTTGGGGATTCACCTGGCCTCCTTTGCAAGCCAGGTTGGTTCCCACAGTGTCGAATAACAATTAAAGGAATTCAGGTTTGAAGGTGACTCTTTAGAGGTCAAACTACAAAACAAGTTTCAATATTGAAGTACTGTATCTTGGCATAGAAAAAGAAAGAGCATAATGCAAAAAAGGAAAAGCAGAGCAAAGGTATTAGTACATAGGATGATGTTTAAAAGTTTTCATCCTCATATACAAAATGTTTGCTTATTATTTAAGAGGTATGTTGTTAATACTTGTTTGTTATAGTTTCCCTAAGGCCATGATCATATGAACACGCACGTGCGTAACTTCATTCCTGTCAGAAGGGCTCCAAGTTGAGGACCTCCCTTCCACTTCCGTAAACATGTAATATATATGTTGTCTCATTAAACACAAAGGGCCATTGCCATTTATGCATCAGTGTGATGAATGCAAGTGTCTCCTTTTATCTTCCATCAAAAGATCTCAAACCATTCTTATATTCTTGGCTAATCAACCCTTAACTGAAAAATTCAGAGGTTCATATCCTTAGATACCGAGTACTTAACAGCTTAGACTGTCTACTCCTGTGCCAACAGTAGTTGATAGATGAACACTTACTGTAAAATCTCATGTGAGACCTAGAAGCCCAGAAAGGAGATCCATAAAAGGTGCAAGATGTTTAAAAGCTTCTTTGGACATCTGAGTGCAATGTTTATCCTGAAAAACCTGTTTAGCTGTTATTACTTCGGGGGGGGGGGTGTACATTTCTGAAATAAGATATTGTGGGATGCAGTTCTGAGGTGCCTGGTGCTTATCTCATTCTTGCTCTTCTTCATGCTCCATGAATTAGGCGGTGTTTTTCAGTCTGTCTTGCAACAGCCACTTCAGTGGTCATTCTTGCAGCACATGCATTAGATAGTAACCCCCTTTTTCACAGTCTTCTGCCACCTCTTCCAGGAAATAGAGCTGCCCCCGGGATTCAGAAAACCAAGTATCTGTGCACATTTCTGCTTGAGGAGGTGAGACTGCCCATCACTTACCTCCCAGAAGGTGACCTACCCACCAGCCTATTGAGTGTCTGTGATGCTCCCAGCCAGTCCCTCTGCTGAAGCTGTACTTTTCATAGCATTTTAAAGACTTGCTTGACCAGCAAGGACAATTTGTGGAATTTCGGACTAGATATAAGGAAGAAATTTTTTACGATGAGTGTGGTGAAACACTGGAACAAGTTGCCCAGAGAGGTGGTAGATGCCCCATCCCTGGAAACATTCAAGGTCAGGCTGGATGGGGCTCTGAGCAACCTGATCTAGTTGGAGATGTCCCTGCTGATTGCAGTGAGGTTGGACTAGATGAGCTTTAAAGGTCCCTTGCAACCCAAACTATTCTATGATTCTATGAATACAGCCATTGAGACATATGCCTGGGAGAGGAACCAAGAGCTCTGGTCTATGCTTTAATGCATTTCAGGTGTATTGAGCAGCCATTAGAGCAGGGGGAGGAACTCTTTTCTCTCTGCACAGTGCAGCTGCAGTGTTCCTGTTCTTCGAAAAGTCAAATAGCTTCAGTGGGAGAGATCAAAGCTTCCCACTCCACAATAGGGGACAGCTTGCTAATTAGAGCACCCTGCTGGGAGAGTCGAATCTCCTGAGGCTGAACAGGGAAATCAAACTGTTTACTCACATTCTGGGTGCATGTTCTAACAACTTACTTAACTTTTGGTTGAGTTCTTAGGGCTCAAGCTAAAGCCTCCCTGTTTCTGCTGTCTTGTTGGGGAAGCTTTTTGTTCAGCAGCCTGCCTTTTGTGGATTCCGTCCTGATGTTCCTCCTATTTCACACCCTCAACAAAAAGCCTATATGCTTACCCCATTAGGTTGCTGGCAACTGCATACATTCTCAAAGGCCTTTTGAGCACTTTTGTGATCTGATTTTACTGGGAGCAAAGTACCTAAACATCTTCAGAAGTGTGGCCTTGTTATATAAAAGGTGAGATTGATTTCAAAGAGCTGAGCTTGTCCACCCTGTGCAGTCTGACTGCAGCTTGCAGACTATCCAAACAGTCTGGAGACATTCTCCAAGATGTGCTACTTGATGTGGGATGTCACATTCCTCTTCTGTACCCTTGCTTTGCTCTAGTTATTAACACTCTGTAGATCTCACCTTCTTTGTCAAACTATGAAAGGGTGAAATAATTTGTTAAAATAATTACATTTAAGTCCAGATTGGATTGAAAGTGTATGAGCTTTAAGAAACAGTTTTGATAGTTCAATCTAAACTTTTTCTTATATGTTCTAAACTTTATAAGGATTTTTCTGTTTAAGTTCTTTGAATTGAATAAGATGGAGTTCATTCCAGGATTGGAGCCATTTAGGATTGGGCCAGAGCTACATATAGGGTGAATAAGGTTGTTGCACATACTACTGAGGCCAAAATTGTCTTTAAGCACTGCATGTCATCCACATTGGTCTTCTGCTCTGCTTAGAGATCGTGAGCCTTGAGAGCGCTGCCATTGGGAGCTGAAAAGGTTTTCCTGACAAAAGCTGGCTGGCAAGCAGTCCAGTGTCCAAAATGAGAAATCTACCTTTAAGGTTTTGGTGGAGAGGGGGTGAAGCTGTGCTTATTCTTAAATCTTTTCCATATGCAAGGAGAAACTATACAAGATATTCTACACCAGTATGTGTCCAGAATGCTGTGATTATCTGCTAAAGAAATAGACCTTATTTCAAAGTGAACAAGTATTATCCACTTCCACAAATAATAGTTTTTAACTTTATAACTTTGAGAGATATTTTCTACCTGGCTGAAGTCATCTTGGCTGATGTCTGTCTGTGATTGTGTATTGCTTTATTCCTGTATCTCCACTTCAAAAAACAAAGTTATTTGAAAACAGGCTGTTACTATCCATGATAGGCACTATTGATGCACACCCTGCTGCTTTTGAAACAAGAGATTTAAAGTCTAATGTTACTGTTTACTGCATCATGTATTGTTCAGTGGACAACATAAATTGCTCACAATTCCAGAAAGCTTCTCACTTCTGCTGAGTGTATTGTATTGTGTTGACTACAATAGGCCAGACAGTATCAAACCTAACCCTAACCCAAACCCTCAGTGTAGAAGAAAGGTCAGAACTTGATAGTTGAAAGGTTGCTTGAATGAAAACATGTATTTTTGGAACAGGAAATTCCTGCACAGGATAGGTATCTTACGCAGTGAAAAATTCTAGTCCTCCTGATTATTTGCTAGCTCTAGGCAGGGCAACAGGAGTTGGCCCAGATGTCTTTAAAGGAAACCAGAGCTAAACAAAAATATTCCTTAATCCATTTAATCCCAAATGGTGAATTAAGGTAAGTATTTTTTTTCTTGCTTGCTGCTGTTTCCAAAGTAAATGCTAATAAGGCATCTAGAGGTTGTGGTTCAGTAAGCAAATGCCAGGGCATGAGCACACACATCAAGTGCATAATGCATATCTCGCAGCATGATATTTTTAGTATGATACAATAAGTAACAATTTGAAACCTCAACAAACATCTGGTTTCTAGGGAGATCTTCTGAAGAGGATCACAGCCTTATTCAGGCATACTATGATAGGGTGTACAGGAAAGCAATGAAAACCCTTTAATTTTAAGATTTCATACTGTGATGGCCTTTAAGTACTTCTAGGGAATGGGACTGGGGTGTTGTGTGTGGTGCTCCACAAATGCAGTTCTGTGTTCAAAGCATATCATCATGCAATTTGTACATAGCTATGAAATACAATAGAGGGGTAAACAGGGAAGTCAAAGTTGAACTTGATTTGGGGAAAACATTTTTAAGTAATTTGTGCTGCACGTTTTCTGATTTTTCTTTATTTGTCTATTCCTCAAAGGTTTTGTGTTTTAAATGCGAAAAGGTCAGACTGGAGTACAGGCTATGGCAGTGATTAAAAGCAAGTATTGACTATACATGCTGATTTAATAAACCATTAGCCTATTCATCTTGTAAACATCTTTGGAGAAAACTAATGAACTCATTCTGGACAAAATTACTTACTGATGGAACATCACTGTTAAACATCAGCAGATCATTTGGCGCTCTGAGGTTGTGTCTAGCTTTCAGGACAGATGCATGCTGTCATGCCACCATTGTCCTGGTTTGCCTGAGTGGAGAACCTCTTACAATGAATTGTAGCTCTCTTCCAGGCTGTGTGCCCTGCTCTCCTCCCATGGGAATCAGCTGCCAGACAGATGGTGTGTTCCTAATCCTGTCCTGCAAGGCCAGGAGTTTATATGGGCTTCAAAATGTTGCAACTGTATGTTACATCAGTAAAAACATGCCACTCCCCCAAAAAACCCTCCCTGCTTTTCACATTGTTTAGTGAGAAAGGGCACAAGAGCTTATCTGCCTGAGCAAAAGAAGCATATTTGAATCCCTCCTGGTTTTGTACAGCAGCTGTAATGTTTTATAGTCGGTATTTTTAACAATGGTTGGATTGTTCACTTTTATACACTTTTATATCAACAATATGAATATATTTACATCACAAAATGTCAATGAATACAGAGACATTGTTCCTCTTAGAAAACATCAGGCCCTGCCAGAGAGAAAGCAAGCTAACAATCAGGTCCACGCTAACTGCAAGCAACAATATATTTATGTTCTTCTGTGTATTTTATTGGGAATTCCTCCTAAATTATACCTCATGTAGAAGAAAGCCAGAATTTCAGCTAGTAGATGAATTACAGGATTTATGAACAGGGGAGGGAGAGAGATGAAGAGAAGGAGAACTCCTGCTGAAGTGAGTAGTGATGACGTAGTGAATTTTGGGTTAAAAGGAGTAAAGGAGACCAGAGAATAATGTTTAGCACAAAGGTTATTCATCATGCCATACACATTTTAATAGTTCCCAGTTGTTCCACAAATCTAATTAATGGGAATAAGTGGTTGAATTTTGATTTTAAATTACTGTAGCGAAATGTCCTACTTGCAGACAAGTTTAAGGGTCCCTTACAAAATAAATTCTGCATAACGTTATGCTAGTTGGAAAGTTTGGGGCATACATAAGGATAAAGGTCAATATGCTCAAAAGACAGTAGCTGAAGGGCAAATGAGATTGCCTTTGGGAGAATTCAGAGGCTGCCGTGTAAAAGATCTGTGCAAATTAAGCATCCACAGTGTCTCTTGGGGGAAAAAAAAAAACCCAAACCAAACAGATTATCTAACCTTTTGATACCTAAATATAAATATTTTGGTCAGAGGTCAAAACAGTAGGACTCAGTACAGTTTCAACTCTTTACTCATTGGTGCAATGGAATTTATTTAGGCAACTAGAAGTAAGAGCAGCTGCATATCATATGATTCGAACTTTCACTCAAACTTAATATTTCATTTAGCCTTTAGCTACGATAACCACAGACAAACCCTATGAAACATTATTTGTGCCCATAGAGTACCATTAATTTTCTTTTAATCTTTCTCTGCCCCAGGAAACATTTCAAATGAATTTTGCTCTTCATGCAAGGAATCAAGAGTACTGAGAGCCAAGCTCATTTCCTTTCATTTTCCCTTTATTTCCATATTTTTAATAGATTCATGACCCATGGTGCTAATACTGGAGTTATTGTAAGAACATGTTAAATTAAAAATATGTATTTATTGTGTCCATCTGCTAAATTCCCAACATCTTTCTAGAGTATATTGAATTTCCTAACATCAGATCTCGGTTTCACAGTTCAGTCTAGTGACATTTTCCTGACCAGGCGATTTTGTGTTCTCTGTCCTTCCCATTGCTGCTCTCTTTCTTTCACTGTTTTACTCCTCCTGTCAGGCTTCCATGGATTCCTTATGCTGCTCTCCCAGGTTTTTTTGGCCCAAACCTATCTCCTGTTCTCCTTGTAACTTTATCAAATTGTCTTAACCTTCTCTCCAGCTTTGCCCTCACAGTTGATTGATGCTTTTTTTTTTTACCCAGTTTTCTTTCCTGCTTTTCCCATTTCATGAGATTCTAGCTCTCTTTTTTTCTTTTTTTTCTTTTTTTTTTTTTAAATTTCAACTTTATTTTATTACTTTTGCCTACACCTCAGGTTAAGGAAAGCTGTTTCGTGGGTATTGGCAAGAACTTGCAGAAACTCAGGTGTTGTTTGGGAGAGAATATTTTACTCAATAGCAAGTAGTGAATAACTCTTCATTTAACACCCTATTTCACTGTTGCATCTTCAGCATTCTGGTAGCATCTTTCTCTTAGATGGACTGAAGCAGCTGTTTGACATAGAATAATACCATAGCAGAGCTTAACAACTTTTTCTTTAAAGTAGGCTCTGGATTGGTAATGATTGTAAAATCAGGATCTTTGCTGAATGATAACACCTCTTGCAATCTCAACCCTGAGATACTGGTTCAGAATTAACTCAGAGGGAAGTGTACCATCTGTTGCTAAAACCTAGCACTAAGAGCTCAAGTAATTTCTAGCTTAAAGGAAAAATGTGGACCTGAACCTAGCCAATTAAGGGAAGCGGGGAGAGGGATGGAAGGAAAAATTTAAAAATAGCTTCTGGTCCTTCACTTGTGCCTGGTGCTGGCTGACAGTAGAGACAGCAGAGAGAATTGACACTGCAGAGAAAACAAACTGCATGGAAAGTTCTGTCAAATGCCCAAAGTAAACAAATGAGAAAGGACAAATATTGTTTCTTTGCTATTTGATTTAGAATAACTGTACTTTACTATGTAAAGCTTCCACAGGCTCACTTATGATGTTTAAACTGTTACTGCTCCTTCGATGCTTGATAATCAGGACTAATTTCTGTGCCAAAAATGTATCTCTGGATAGCTAGTTTACTTTAAGACTGCTCGTCAGCCAAACCTAGCAAAAGAATCAAAATTTCTTGCTGGTGCTTCTTTACATGAATAGCTTGTTTTACCTCTAATTTTTTAATTGAATAGTTTAGGTGATCTAGAAAACAAACCAAAATGTTCTATTGAGCCTTGTTTTCAGTTCTGCTAAGAGGGAAAAAAACCCCAAACAGACAAAAAAAACCAAACCACACCAAAAAAAGGCAAAATAGGAGCTTGGAGGCCTCAGCTGCTTGAAATGAAATACAGTGCTCCAGCTTGCTTGGCCATGCCATATCTTCAGATAATGCAGTGATAAATCTCCCATAACTGTGGAACCTGGGTAAATGCAGATCTGACCTTTTGTTTACAGGCCATCAAGGGAAATCTTTATGAGACCACGGAAGTGTTTCAAAAGGTTTAGAATCATTATGAGATGGTAAAATGTGTCCCCTGTGGATAATTTTGACAGCAAAGTTCTGACACTGTTTCTCAATGAGCTGTGCCCTTCCTGTAGAGATTTGAACAAGCCATTTGGCAATGGTGTTTGAGAAGCATTTTTTGGTAATACAGTTCAGGGGAAAACGGCTCTGTGCTGTTATAATTAAGCAGGATTTTAATGTTATTAAAATATTCACATGATAATATTTACTGGATGTACAGATGTTGATGCTGGTACAATGCAAGATAAGCTAGAAAGGATAACATTTTCATTTTAGGAAGAAAATGAGTCAAATTAGGCTATCTTTTATACCTCCTCTAAATTCCACTGGTTATGATTGTTTATCTGGTTATAATTAAAAGCAGGGACTTAAATCAGCATGATTAAAAGTCCAGATTGTGTTTCGTTACATAAAATTAATCTATTGATTAAACAAATACAGAAAAATGTTTCGAGCAAGAAGGGACCCTTGCTGCTGAATTCCAGGCAGAAAAGCTTAAAGTCTGTTCTGCTGCTTGGAAGGAAGAGCCTTAAAGAACAGAATAGCAGCAGTAGGCTGGGACTCAGTTTTTTTATTAAAACCCCACTTCTGGTTTTGTTTTTGTTTTGTTTTGTTTAAAATTTAGATAACTTCTGTAACTTGTGATTTGGTTTCTGATCTGTACAAAGGTACTAATTACGTATACATCCACTAATTATCTCTATGTAACTAATTTACTATGACTACTACTCCTGGTAGAAGAGGATCAGGTTAGAGAATACTTAAGCAGACTGAACATACATAAACCCATGGGCCCTGAAGGGATGCACCCACGAGTGCTGGGGGAGATGGCTGTTGTCACCGTAAGGCCACCCTCAGTAATCTTTGAATGATCATGGCAACTGGGAGAGGTGCCATCTGGAAGGCAGCTTTGCAGAAAAGGACCTGGGGGTCCTGGTATACACCAAGTTGACCATGAGCCAGCAATGTACCCTAGCCGCAGTGAAGGCTAATGGTATCCTGGGGCACTTTAGGGAAGTTATTGACTAGGTCAAGGGAGGGGATCCTTCCTGTCTGCTCAGCACCAGTGAGGCCACACCTGGAGTGCTGGGACCAGTTCTGGGCTCCCCAGTACAGAAGACACATGAACGTACTGGAGAGTGTCCGATGAAGGGCCATCAAGATGATGAAGGCACTGAATCATCTTTCCTATGAGGAAAGGCTGAGCGAGCTGGGACTCTTTAGCCTAGAGAAGGCTTGGTGGGGGAATGTTATCAATGTATATAAGTACCTGAAGGGAGAGTGCAAAGAGGATGTAGCCAGGCTCTTTCCAGTAATGCCCAGTGACAGGAGCAGAAGGAATGGGCACAATGTGAAGCACCGAAGATTACCTCTGAACCTCAGGAAACACTTTTTCCTGTGAGGGTGACTGAGCACTGGCACAGGTTGCCCAGGGAGATCATGGAGACTCCATCCGTGGAGATACTGAACAGCCGTCTGGACATGGTTCTGGGCAACTGGCTCTGGGTGGCCCTGCTTGAGCAGGGGAGTTGGATAAGATGACCTCCAGAGATCCTTTCTAACCTCAACCACTCTGTGTTTCTGTAATTAATGCATAATTAATACATACATAGAAAACATGCGTGTTGATGGTGTGTCTGCTCGCTTGCATATGGAAATATATTTCCTCTCTCAGTTTCAATAGGGAAGTATATCTAAAGTTTTATTCGACTTTGAATAAATGTATTTGATCATATACCCATTCTTATATATGCAGTCATTATAAATATTCTAGTTCTATTTATTTTAGTGTATTTTGCATGTTTCTTAGATGCCTACTATAGTTGACTATACTCTTAATTCTTTTATTGTGCTACATGCTCACAGTACTTTTTATGTATCTGTTTCCGTCCCTCATACATATGAATAATATTCCACACGCGTTACATATACAGGTACATATATATATGCACACAGAGAATACAATTTCAGAAGTACGTATGCATTCATATGCATGAATATGTAAGCACATCTCTTGAATGTCATGATCAGTGAGAGAGACTGAGATAACCCAAATAATAAAAATACACACAAACCCCCTGCATATGCAAATTGAAGAAGAGAGACGGGGAAGTGAAGTTGTGCAGTTTCCAAAGCCAAGATTTCTGCCAAAAGTTGAAAGGAGACACTGTTTTAGACAGCCTTCTGTATCTAAGTTTACAAAATTGGAGAAATGCATAAATATTAATTTTTAACTATACTGGCTAACACATGAAGGATATGGTTTTTATTTGTCACGTGAATTATACTGATCCTAGTTATCAGCACTTAACTTTCCTTTTGCTGTGTTTAATTTATTAATGTAAAAATTAATCTGGTACTTAATTATTAACAGAAAATAATTCTAGTAAATACCCAAATGTTCAAACTTAGCATTGGAAGTATGCCATACCTATGACATAGTCAAGGTCATTTTAAGACCTGGCTGCAAAGAGCATCTAGGTGCCAGCTGCCTTGAAAACAAGTTGTCAGGGTGATAAGCCCATGTTTAGGTAGTTTCTGATGGATTCAGGACTACATTTTATAGTGTGTGAGGAAAACTCACCAGAAAGGAATAGACTGCACTTACTGCCGATTCCCATCTACATAAGGTCTTCTGATGTTCTTGCCTGTACAAAGAGACTCATTCCTGGTGGATTTAACTACCTAAACAGCATTGTAACTGCAGAAATACTCCATTCAGCAGTGCTACAGCCAGATTTGTTCCGTTGTTTCAACCTGGTTCTCCTGGAACTGTTGTGCGTTGCATGCACATACAGTGGTGCGTGGTCACTTTGGCATCCCAGCTGTTCCAACAGGTTGCTACAGCAACAAGCTTCTGCAAGGAGAAGATATCTGGCAAACAGTACCATGCCTGTTTACTGTGGAGCTGCAGAAACAGAAGTTAATAAACTTTTAACATTGCAAATAAGCAAGCATCTGGGGTTTCTGTCTCTGTCACCCTGTAGGATCAGGGTGCCATCATATTTTATAAAATGGGAATAAAATATATATTCCCCTGACATCAAAATGCTACTGAAATGATTATGTGGTTTTTGTTGGGCTTTAAGCACATAAAATCACAACACGGGTTGTGTACTTTTGTTTGTGGGTGTTGCTGTGTTTGCACACAACCTTATCTGTTGTTGGCCTCAGGCCATTAAATAATTACACTAAAATATTACAAATACAAATGTAACAGATCAACAAAATGTGTAATCCCCCCACCATATTAATTAAAAAACAAATAAGCAATTTAAGAAAAAAAAAATCTATACTTTTATTGAACCTAACTGCCAGCCTCATTTGCTCTAACTTATGATCTCAGAAACTAGATCATCTGAAGATGAAACAGATGGAAGCTCCTTTAGTCTGGGTAGGTGTGGGTATGGAAGGGAGAGGGGCACAGCTGAAGGCACCTTCCAGGGTGAGCAATGCTGCTTCGGCACCTGCCTTGGCTTTGAGTTGTTGTCTGGTGACAACATCAGCCTCACAGATACGTTCTCTGTGATTCCCCAGTTTTTCTACAGTTTGGCTGCATGAGGGTAGAGAGAAGAATGACAGATAGGAGAATAAATACCATCTCAATATATTGGTCTGACCCTTCTGCCAATATTGCTTCATTCCTGAGCAAAACAGCTGGCATAATGCAGTTCCCATGTGCTGTAATGTAAGCAATGTGCAGAAAGGATTGCTGCCTGCCATACCCTTTTTCCCAAGAAAGTGAGCTGAAGCTTGGGATTATTCACACTATTAAAAACATAGAAGGCTTCTGTTATGTATGACTGCATTTTTTTTACTTTAAGAACTGCATTTGAATAAGTGAAACTAAAATACTAAAAGAACACAGAAAATCTCAGCTCTATAATAGTGTTTTGTCTGGGAATTGTATTCTCCATACTTTTAATTTTTTCCACACAGGAGGACTTCATATAGTAGTCAAAAAATTAAAAAAAAAAAAAAATCACTGTTGTGCTAATATGTTTCTCTGGAATCAAAACTTGTTGTAACCCAGTCACATGTTGCATTCATTGTCCGATTGGCAGGTTTGAGTGCCTATTGTAATTATTTCTTTGATTTGAGTCCCCAGTTTCCCCTTTGGCTCTCTAAGTGTTTTGGGCACCCAGTATGTGCTTTTTTCAGTTCATCCATTATCCACACTGGTGTCTGCCTTTTTAATGTTGACAGCAAAGATGCCAGCTGAAAGCCAGGCTTGTTTTGTGCATATATTTTTTTTTTATTTTTTTTTAACACTGCCATTTTCAAAATGGCTGGATCTCTTCCTGTGACTGACATACTGAATCTTTTATATTGATTGCAGAAGGAATTGTAGAGTAAGCAACAAACAAACTCTTATTTTTTTGTTGTGGTGCAGCAAGATAAAAAGGACTTCATTTTCAAGATAAAATGGGAGGAGAAACAAGAAACATTTCAGTATCTGTCATTTAATCTAGTTAATGTTTCTGTCTTGAAGTTATCAGAACTGGTGTTGCTCACAGACAAGACCTATAAGTCATTGTCTATTAATGAAAAATTTAAGCATAAGCAAACAGCAGTTTGCAGCTTTCATCATGAAGATGTAAGTGTCATGCATACTGGATTATAAAAGTCAGTCTGTTGTATTTTCTTTTTCACACTGCAACATATTTTTCTTTTTTTTTTTAATGGGGAAAAAGCATTTTAAGGAACAGGAAAAAAATCTAACCTACTTTAAAATTCAGTGTTCAAAAGCATATACTTCTAAGCTGATGTAAATTCATAGCACTTAAAAATATTTGGCACAAGCTAGCGTTCTTCTCTTTTTTCCACTGAATAACAAGTACGAGCAGTTCTTTCTGCCTGCCTATTGAAACAGGGAGCTAACAGTATCAGTCCAGACAGGCTGTGTAACGTATGATTTTTTTGTTTGTTTGTTTTTCACACTTAGAGTTATTTAATAAAACCCTTTTCTGAACAGGTTCCAATTGTGATTAGTTACAGTGTCTTCTTGAAACAGGTGTTTTAAAACAGACGAAATCAAGTGTTCAAGCAAAGCAGGGTAAGCCATATCTAAAATACTGTCCAGGCTGAACAACTTGATACGTATTTTTTGCATTTCCTCTTACGGTTAAACTGCTTCTCTCAGGATCTGCACAGGTATAAACTTAGAGCTGGGAAAGCTTTATGTGATAGGGTACCAAACTGGGGTTTGGCATATCTGTGTGAATGTCTCAGATTTGCCATAGGCTTCCTGTGTGACATTGGTCATGTGATTTAGTATTTCTGGGCCTCATTATCTAACTATGTCTATTTGTGAAAATGATGTGTTAATTTTTTTTTTTCCCCGTTCTTTGGATGTCTTATTTATTCTCAGTAATCTACTTCAATGAGATGGGGTACTTTTTCTGTGGGCTGAGTGTGATAGAGTAATGATAAATTGCACTGCAGTCTGTGAAATTGCACAGAAGTGGAACAGTCTGTATTATTTAATTGTTGGACACTGAGGTTTCTTGTTTACTAACAAAGTACCCTGGTTTTCAAATGAGTTTTGCACTATCATATGTAGTACCCAGACACTCCATCTTAATATGCAGTGTAACGTCAACCTTTCTTAGTAGAATCTCACTGCCCCAAGAAGTCACACCAATAATATTTTTTAAAAATTGGTGCTTCCTGAGCTTATATTGTTCAAAAGTGTTATAGTTCATCTTCAAATACGTTGTGAAAAATTCTACATTCCCTTTATCTTTTCTTTCTAGGTGTTGTAATAGAAGTTTTAAAAAAACCATCACTTTCAAGTTTTCAAATATTTTTTTCCTTTATAGTTCATTTGCTTTAAAATATGACACTGGAAGATCTGGGTAATATCATAGTCTGTGTATCTTAAACACAGACCAGTTGAATTCTGTCCCAGTTTATGTGACGGACCAGACATCTCTGATTGATAGATTTGGAGCAGGGAGAACGCAGGAACTGACATAGCATTCCTGACTGTAATGGGAGTGCTATCATTAAGCTATGCACGTACTTCTTGTCTTGATTTTTTTTTCCTGCTGAGTTTACCAAAGTGGCCTGAGGTGAGATGGTGATGTTTCTGGTGAAATAACTTCAGTATTTAGGTAAGGCCTAGTTTCTGATATGGCCGTCGTAGAAGATGGTTCAAATGACACAAAGAATCCATGTACAGGAGAAGTAATGTGTGATGATGTTGATGCAGTCAAAAAGAGATAGATTCAAATGTATTCAGAACTTTTCTTAAGTAGGGCTTTTGACATATTCTGGATTCCTTTTTTACAGCTGAAATGTTATTAAAATATGGACTGTCATTCTTTTGCTGGAAGATAGTTACAGAAGATAGATGCTTACAAGTTATACACTTGTTCAAAGTGTTTCAGTAATGCAGGTCACATTACTTAAAAACCCAGTGTAGACACAGCAGGCTACTGCAGATGCCTCTTCTCCCTGGCCTAACCATCCCTTTTGTGCCATTGGAACAGGGTACAAATATCCGTCGTATGTATCTTGGTAACTAGGTAAGTGTAGCTGTACAGATAACTCAGAATTTATTGCAAGAAAGGCTGTAAACATGTCAGGACAAAGGATAAGAAGAAAAAGGACATGTAAGCCCAAACTACATGCCTAGGCTTTTCTGACATTTTAATTCTGTCCAACTTTCAGACACAGCAAAGGGACTCTTTCCTACTATTTTAGGTACAAGGGAAATTACGCACTGTCATAGAGATGACTTCTAGTGAACATAGGAACAAAACACGTGCAAGACTAGCACATAATTTTTTTTTTTTATAGCATGTAACAGTCTTTTTATGCTATGGATATGATTTTTCAGCATAAAGCTGGCTTGCAAAAGATACCACAAGTCAGTGTTTCCATTTTTATTAAAATTTCCTTTGATATTATCCATAACATCCTCATGACTGGTAATTATTTCATGGATTGATTTTTAAATTTGATTGGGAAAAGGCATTAATGGAACACCAACTCTGAAAAAGATATGGGGCTCCATTATGGGAAATTAGTAATGATTATGCTGATATGTAACATCAAGAAATTGTATGGTGACTGGGTAGATTTGCTGAAAGGAGTCAGAATAGCAAATTACCCTGTTGCCCAGCTGGCAGGATCCTAAGAAGTCCTGTCAAGTTTGAACCTCGTCAAGGAATGGCCATTAGTCAGATATACCTTACTGATTACCTAAACCAGACGTGATTTGTAATTGTGGTAGCTGACAGTGTGGCTCATAATGTGCATCCACAGAGAGTGGAATCATAGGTGTGACATCCAAAAGATGGATTAGACCGAATCTTTCCATGAGAAGCCTTGGTTCCTCATGGCCTGCTATAAGCAAGGTCCGTCTGTGAATTTCCTTTCAGGACACTGACTGACTTGTACAGTAAGTTGATTTGTAGCTTGCCATCTAGATGTTCCCCAGATGCAAACCTACTAGAGAGATCTTGAGCTGAACAGCATGCAGCTCTGGCCTAACACTTGGGCCGACTCTTACAGTGTAGAGTTGTATGTTTTAAACTCAGAGCTTTGTTGCAATAATTGCTTGTTACAGTGGACTGATTTACTCTAGTTCAAACTGCAGTTGTTTCCCATGGGGTAGTCATGGGTATATTACAAAGCATCTATTACTGGATGGTTTTAAGGTGACTGCTGGCTGTGTCAATGAAAAATAAGTTCTATTTGCTTATTGGAGGGAATGACAACAGTTGAGGTATGCCTGGGAAATAAAAGCAGGCAGTAGTATACTGTTAGCTAACCAGTAAGTTAGCTTAGAGTTAACTTAGTAAGTTAGTCCTAGAGAACTATTTGCTAGACAGCATATTGAACTTTGAACACAGCATGCTGAGTACAAATGTAAATTAAGAAGAAAAGATTGAAATGTGATTTAATTTATTTTAAAAGTGGAGAACAGTACATCGATTCATTAGCATATCAATTTTAATAACGTTAAATGGTGCTTTCCATGTCACCTGCACTATAACTCGTTAAGTATGAAGATGTGTCCATATATTACCAATGTCTTTTAGCAATAAGTATTACCAATAATGTCTTAAGTATCTGAGAGGAATGGTGGTGTTAGTCCATTATTGTACCTTCAAATGTAATTTGTTAAAGTCGCATCATTTATATTGTGGTATAACTTACCTGTTTCATCACCATAAAGCCAAGTTCCATATTATTCTGCTGAGTGCTGTCATTTTCCTTGTCCATATGAGAATACCAGTTTTGTCTTTTTGCAGGCATACTATACAGTCTACAGAAAATGACTTAATATATCCTGTACTTAAATTTGCAATCTATAGAAGGGAAAATGTAAATTTATGTTCAGGCTTAAATGCAAGTAGCTTGCACAGAAAGCATATGGATAAATCAGGAGGTAAATTCTAGTTCATCTCCGTGTTCATCTCAGCACTGTTTCTCTTATGAGCTTCATTAAATGGTGCAAACTGCACACCTAGAGAATTAGTTGATGCTTTTCCAAAGAGTTTGCATTAATATTTTCCATAAGATGCTATAGAAATTAACAGGGATTTAAGTGTCCAAATCTGTAGAATGCTTTTAAAATCTCAGCTGCAAGATTGTTTTCTTCTACTATTGCCTTTGTCAAACTTCTTGCTCCCCACTTCCTTCACCTCCAAAACTTCCTGTGGGCTCAGGAGATTAAATGGAACTGTTATAAGTGAGTAAACCAGAGAGACAGGAATAGTTACAAACTCGAGTCTTGGGTGGGGGAAAGGCTAATGACTTGAAACTGGTAGGAATATTCTGATGAAGCTTTTTTAAATTACTTTCTAATTATTTATATGTAAAGGAACAGCTAGAGCAGTGGAGAGAGACATGATTGTCTCCTGCTTTTTACGGTAGTCACCCACGAAGTGGGAGATCAAGATTCAGTTATCTGTTCTAATGAATATTCATTTACATATTCAGTGAGCTCTCAGGAAAAACTAGGACTCATCTTGGAGTATCCTGTAGCTGCATCCCAGGGGACTCCTGTGCGATGTGGGTGGCAGAAAAGCTGGGTTCTGTCTCAAGGCAGCAGATCTGGAACCGTGCCCTTATTTCCCAAGGAAGTGCTGAGCCCTCAGCTGTTGCCTATCCAGATGAAGCTATTTTGGCTTTTTTTTTTTTTTTCTCATTAAGAGATTCTTAGCTGGCATAAAACAAACACTGACATAATGGAAAAATTATCTCATACTTAGCCCCTTGGTGAAAAGTGTTGGTGTGATAGTAAGTAGAGCAGTCTGATTAGCCAGAGTGAGTTGTGGAATATTGACAGCAGACTTTCGCTAGGTATATTCTTGTATAGTTTGTACATTACTCCATTCATAGTAGACTGCAGCACACCGTGTCATTGTTGTTTATAAACTGGTTCATTTGAAAGAGCGTAACTTGACCAGGATATGGTTTTCTGAGATGCTAGAGTCCCCAATAGCTACTGCCTGCACAGAACAGATCAAACTTTTCTACGTAGCATCTGTACACATAAGTGTGACTTTTTTGCATGCAGCTTGTCAAAATATCAGATTTATATAGCAGCATGTGTCAGTTTATCCAGGCATCTTTGGCCTGATGCAGAGAGTCTTCTGCAGCCAGGATATACACAACTTAAAACCTAAAGCAATTATTTACTGGCTGACACACAAATAAGGTGGCAGGGATTTACTGAGGTCTTTTGCTCATCACTGCTAATAAGGCACACACAGAGTCTTTGCTGACCAGGAAGGCATCGGTCAGGCAGGAAGGTTCCGCTTCCACAGCTCTCTGGATTGCATCCTAAGGTTGCCGAGTTGCCATATCTCGCCAGCTCCATTGGCAGAGACGAATAGGGTTGTTTTTTTTCTCTTCAAGATTTATACCTTTTGTGGCAGGCTGACCCCAGCCAACACCCACTCCCTTCTCACTTGAAAGTGAAAATAGAGGGAAGGTGGGAAGATTCAGGGATCAAGATAATGACAGTTTAATAGGGAAAGCAAAAGCTATGCATGCAAGCAAAGCAAAAAGAAGAATTCATTCACTACTTCCCCTCAGCAGGCAGATGTTGAATCAGTTCCTAGGAAGCAGGACCTCAGCATGCATAAAACTTGCTTGGGAAGACGAATGCCATAACCACAAACATCCCCCCTTACACCTTCCTTCCCTGAACTTGTATTGATGAGCATAATGTCATATGGTCAGGGATATCCCTTAGGTCAGTTGGGGTCAGCTGTCCTGGCTGTGTCCCCTCCCAACTTCTTGTGCCCCTCCAGCCTACTTGCTAGGAGGGAGAAAGCCTTGACGCTGTTCAGCAACAGGCAAAACACTGGTGTGTTATCAAGGCTGTTTTAGCCACAAATGCAAGGCACAACACTGTGTGGGCTACTGTGACCAAGGGCTGCCTCCATCCCAGCCAGGCCCAGCACTTCTTTCCATGCTGCTGTTTTCCCTCTTGAATCACAAAGCTGACAGCATCCCATCTCAACAAGCCTACCCTCTGGCTGTAACTTCACCCTTTCTGTCTCTCTACAGATTTTCTCACAGGTCAGTTTTAGCCACCTGAGTCAAGGCGATACAGCTGGGCTGTATCAGACCCAGGGTCCTTGTTACACCAGCAGCGAAGCCCCTTGGGTGGGTGGGTGTGGGGAAGGAGCTTCCAGCAAGGTTACAGAGAGAGGGGATCACACAGGTTTGTGAAGTTAACCTCATTGCAAATCAGTCTGCCACCCATTCTCTCCTAAGGTTTAAAAAAAAAAATAAATCAAGATAGCATTAAATCATTCCAGTCTTAACAGCTGGGTGCTTTATTCACTACAGGGCACATCAACTTTCTCTTCCCTTAGGAAAAACACAACTGTTTACTTCTTATCATGCAGAGTGTGTAGGTCCTAAGAGTATATCATTTTCAGTTCTCTAAATAAAACATTAGTTATTATATGAAAAAATCACTATTTACAAGCATCCCTATGCTGTTAAGCAAGCATGTGAAAAAGTCTTCTCAAATGGAATGTATCAGTTATAAAGGATGACTCTGTGCTTCTCTTTCTGCTCTGTGGGGTCAGAAATCAATGGGCATAGATATTTCCAGTTTTAGTTCCTAAGTCCAGCTGCTGTGTCTTCTGCTAAAGTTGATCCAGAAAAGAGAGGAAAAAAAAAATGTATCCATGCAGGGGATTCTCTAAGAGGTGAGCTGGAATATTATTCTCCACTCTCTTCTTCTCAGGTAGGTGTAGCAAGAGGAGCCTGTGTTCTGTGTGTGTGTTGTGTGCAATGAGATTTGTTGCTTTTGTAGTGGCTTTGGGTGTGTTCTCATGCTCTGGCAATGCACCTTTATTGTCTCCTTAGCCCACTTCATGTTTCTGAGTATTTTTCCTTTCATATTTTGAGTTTCAAATAAGTCAAGACTAGATATTAGACATTTTGGTTTTAGGCAGTGCAAGAGGGGAAAACCAGGGTAAAATCTAAGCTACAGTTGTCAAAACAAAGTAAAGTAATAATGGAAAAATGGTATGTTAAGCATTTTTTTGATGATTACTGGAGAATGATTGACCATATAATAATTTGGGTTACAGTATCCTTCATAAACTCCACAGAGTGTACAATTTTCACATCGCCACAGCAGAGGCTGAGACCTGTGGTTGTCCTGAAGCGGAGGCATCAGTACAGCTCTGCCAGGTGAGCCAGAACAAAGCCTGCCTCTGGCAAAACCAGCGGGGATACTGCTAAGCTTGTTTCAACTTGGAAGTCATTTTGCATAACTTGCAGTAAACACAGAGGAATAATTCAGAGACAAAAATTAATGCAGATGTGAAAAATGATAAATGAGAATCCAAAGCTTTGGTGATGCTTTGCATTCAAGTTTTGGTTCCTACATACATAGAAGCATCAGCAGATAATATATTAGGTCAGATTACACAGCCTAATAGGTGATCTCCATCGCAAGCTCAGTGGCTTTTTTCTTTTTAGTTGATTTGTAGATGTTCATTGTCCATGATTTGCAAGTGTTCAGTGGTTAATTAGAAATTTGAATTAATGAAAGGTGTTCTGTTAAAGAGTGTCTCATTGGTACATTACTTGTTGGTTTCATTTTTTCTTTCCCCACCCTATCTTTTTTTAGATCTGATTGATCTTAGTGAATTACCCTCAATGAAATTATCTCTGAATTATAAGACTGTAAGTGTGCCATTAAAATTTTAAGTTCAAGTATCAGCTCTTGTGATAAATCTCAGAAGATATTCAGAGCTCAAGTCATTTAGCAAAGTACATATATTTTGACTAGTACCACAGAAATGAGAGGAGAGAACAGAAGCAGAGAGTCAGGAGAAAGGGAACAAACTAGAGGGAAAACCAATTAATTGTTTTCGTATCAGTGACACTCATACATAATTGTTGTCATTAGGAGAATGAACTTTATCAGCTGAGTAAGTAGGACATTAGAAAGCTTACTTAGGTTTTAAGTGGATTTTAACCTCAGCAAGTGACACTTACAAAGCTGAAAATAACTGATTTTAATAAAGAAAGCTATTTAACCTGAAATACAAGTTCTGTAACACTTTGTACTATATGAAGTGTGGTCAAGTAAAAGTGGAACTTCAGGTAGAACTTTTAAAATCTTTAGAAAATGGAATTTGTAGGACTTCCTATTTTTACTCCTTTGTGGTAACATTTGAGGGGTATTTGGGGTTTCCAGGAAAAGTGATAAATGCAGGCAAATTTAATATTCTCCTGCTCAAAATAATAAAAGCAACATTTAAGTGGACATGCTTTCTTTGAAACTCATACCTTGCTCCAACAATTGCTAGGTTATAAGAGAAAGTGTTTGGCTTTGTACCCTTTCTAGGGGCTGCAGACAGATGATCTGCAGTGATTTAGCAGGACGTAGATTTTTGCTCCCTGAAAGTTGTATTGTCACATTGTAAATTAGCAGATTTATATTTTTAATTCCAGTGTTGGTTTTGTTGGTTTTTTTTTAAAAACAGTGCAAATAACTTTAAGATCACATAGTCTGTGACTTTTTTTCTCTTTAATATCTGTGTCTGTCTTTTGCTTAAAACCTCATGCACTGGTTTTATTCTGAAGAACTTTTCAGAGTATTTCACAGGACAGTCAAAAGCTGCTTTCATGTAGATTAGCAAAAAAATTCTTGTTACTGCCTGTTATTTACCAAGACAGATGTTAGTGGAAGCCCAAAGTTTCTGCTCATAAATTACTATTCGGGTCCATTATTTTTAACACTCTGTGACTCCTTTTCAGCCAGGGAAATATGACTAATTCTCAGTGGTGACTGTACACTGTGGCAAAGTTGGATATCTGGTTTGAGCTACTGTGTGTCCCCTGCTATCGGAGATGGAGCAGCAGTGAACGTATGACACAATGCATAGCCTGCACCTTAGATAGATAGAAAATTAATGAAAGCTAAAGTCAGTGTGCCCATTCTTTCATTGCTATACATATACGCTCCAGGTAAGTCGATGGTAGTTTGGGCATACCTACAAACTGTTACTGCTCTTCTGATTTCAGGGTTAACATAGTCTCTGTTTTGCTAATGGCACTTGCATTCAGATGCATTAAGCTGAAAGTTTCCTTGGAAGCCTGTAGGTTCTGGCCTAATGATCTCTTTGAATATCAGCAGTAATTTACAGTGTAAGTGCATGATAATTCAGCCCAGCCAAAGGAATGCCTTTAGTCTTTGGATCAAGATTTCAAAGCTAAGACCAGCAGCCATCCACATTCAGCAAAGGAAGTAGATGTATATCAGTGAAATTTTTTGTGTTCCTTACCACTAGTGAAAAATCAGAACTGTTGGCTGGTACAGATGTTTCTCTGTATAAAAGACTTACTTGGACTATTTGCAGAACATCTGATGTCCTTCTACTGAGAGGAACCAAATTTAAAATATATTTTGGTTTGGGACTATCCATTGTTTTAACAATTACTTTCTTCTGTATCAACTCAAGCTAGGTACAATTTTAGAAATAAAGCTGATATAAAATAACTGCTTTAGGTTCTAAATAGCTGACCCTCTACACTATAAATGCACAATGTTGTAATTTAGAACTAAGAATTAAACCAGAAGAGCTTTGAACAATGCAGTATTTCAAACTGAAGGAAAGGTAGCATGTTTATTTTGGGGGGGGGGGGGGGAGAAGACAATAGTAGTAAAAGCACAAGCTAAAGGTATTTGCATGCATCCTTCTTTACCTAATGTCAGGTCTGCCGTGTTTAAAGTACTGTGTTGATTTCAGAAATTGGGCAGATTCCTGGGAGATTAAAATATAGAATAGGTAATAAAATTTTGTGGAACAACTGGTACTTTTCATGGCCATCTGTCTTTGCCCATCTTTAGTAATCCTGTGTTTATCCGGTTTAGGATTTCAGTACATAATTATACTATATTGACATTCTAAGTGATACCCTATCTCAAAGATCGTTTGAAAGGTAATAACGTTATATCCATAGTCAGTGGAAGTGCCAGCAGGTTTTTTGGTAGTGGCTGTATAAGACAGTTAAGTGGATATTTAGGAAGGGAATTATGCAAGCAATCTTCATAAGTAAAAGCTACTGACTTGCATATATAGTACTTTACATAAATACCGTGGTTGTGGTTATATGGGTGGTCACGTTGAATTTTTTTTGTTTGTTTGTTATAGAATTTTTTAGCTTTCTCTGGGTACTGATAAATATTAAGTCCATTCAAAGAGTCCCTATGTATTTTAATTAATATGCAGCAAGTTTTTCAGTTAACAAAGCATGAATGAAAATCTTTCCTGGAGCTCTAGTGAGAGGTAAAAATATCTTCATCTACAAACCACATATATTCCAAGTCTTCGGCTGCACTGAGCAGCTCTCTCTAGCAGTGCTGTGGAAATGGTTGCTTTTCCATAGCTAAGGAAGCTCCTTAGTTGCTGATCCTCAGGGAATTATGTAGGGAATATTTCGAAGATTTCAAAGTTTTCACCTGTCTCTTCCACTCAGAAAATTCTTTCTGTTACAGGAAGCACAAACTTTGATGAGCTGTCATCACCTAAAGCAGATTTCTATCCACAGCCTTGAAAGAGGCTGCTAGATCATGCAAGGTTTGCACTTCAAGGCAAGTGATTTTGAGATGTGGATTACTGCCTCAGTTCAAACTTGAAAGCGCTCTGATCTTGTAGTGGCCTGAGGTTGTAACATTAATTTTATAACTAGATAATAATTAATTTTATAACTATGATGTGTCATTTTGTTGTTGTGGTACTGGTTTGAATATTAATGTACGGTGCATGATCACAGTTTTCTTTCCCAGCACCTTAAGTAGAGTGTACTTGATGCTCTACTTGAATTTGCAAATTTATTTTAAAAATAGTGTCGTGATTTAACCCCAGCCAGCAACTAAGCACCACGCAGCCGCTCACTCACTCCCCCCCCCGCCATCCAGTGGGATGGGGGAGAAAATCGGGAAAAGAAGTAAAACTCGTGGGTTGAGATAAGAACGGTTTAATAGGATATAAAAAGAAGAAACTAATAATGATAATGATAACACTAATAAAATGGCAACAGTAGTAATAAAAGGATTGAAATGTACAAATGATGCGCAGGGCAATTGCTCACCACCCGCCGACCGACACCCAGCCAGTCCCCGAGCGGCGAATCCCTGCCCCCCCCTTCCCAGTTCCTAAACTAGATGGGACATCACATGGTATGGAATACACTGTTGGCCAGTTTGGGTCAGGTGCCCTGGCTGGGCATGAGAAGCTGAAAAATCCTTGGCTATAGTCTAAACACTACTGAGCAACTACTGAAAACATCAGTGTTATCAACATTCTTCACATACTGAACTCAAAACATAGCACTGTACCAGCTACTAGGAAGACAGTTAACTCTATCCCAGCTGAAACCAGGACAAATAGTATTTAAAAATTCTTTTTTAAAGGGATTGGATTTCTCTGACTGTAATTTGCAATTTGATATGCCTGTAAGAAGAAAAAAAACCCAGAAGTTGACTTTCATTGAACACTATGTTCCGAATTGACTCTTTTCCAATAGGATTCAAAGGGAAACCATGGCTCAAACAGTCATTCATATAGCATAAACTATTAGGGCTGGGCTGGTTTTTATGTTGCTTTGCTAGTTGTTTTTTCTTGTCTTTTTTTTTGCTTCTCTTGCCTATCTGCAATAAAAACAATAAAGTGTAACTTTACAAAGGTGAGATTTTGGGCATTCAAAACACATTTTGGACTTCCAACCATGTCCTTTAAAGGGGCCATTATCTGATTTTGTAGCAGAACTAACATATTTTTTAAAAAAAACCAAAACTCATTAATTAGTCTTTGTGCAATCTCAGATGAATGAGTAACCCTTATTTCTATATAGGGTTGAAGTAAAACTTCATATAAAAAGCAAACTAAATGAAACTTTGAGGAAAAATAAATCTAGAGCTGAAATGTGTGACCACCTATGAGAAATGAAATGTTTTAGGCATGGTATTCATACAAAATGAGTTGGGAAAATGGCATTTTGAGGAAGTTAAATTTTTATTTTGGGGTCTGTTTCAAGTTTTGAATTTAGATTGTTTAGATCCTCATTTGTTTGTAATGCTTTTGAATGGAAATTAAGCTACTACCTATCAAGCTCAACTTCTTATCTTTATATTTTAACATTAACTAAAACCCCGAGGAAACTTAAAGATGTGTGCTAATTGCTTTTTTTTTCCCCCGGCCCTAGGATTTCTTTTAGCATAATGTTGCACTGATTATTGCTCAAAGAGAAAACTGGATTTTTCTGGGGCTCTATCTCATTTACCTTTGTCATTAGAAACAGTGCCGCCTGGCTAAAAGATTAGCCAAGAGAACATGTATTCCATGTTCATCTTCCTTCATTAGGACAGTGAGAAAATTCATTAATTTCCAGTTCCTGTTCATAGGCAGGTGACACTCTGTAAAGGCAATGTAAGAAATTTTTGCTCCGGACTTCTGACGTTTTATCATTAAACCAGTGGCAAGTTTGAAGTTCTTTAGCTATTTGTCCTTCCTGATAGCTCTTGGGGAATACAGACAATGTTTGATGCTGCTACCACAAAGCCAATTTGTATAGTCAGTCAGAGCAGCTATTAATTGTATTGTCATTTTGTACTTTAGCAGAAGTTGCAGCTAGATATATGATCTCATTCTTGATCGGTTTTTGGAAAGGCACAGGGAAAAGAAATCTATTATTTTTCATTGATAGGTATTAGTAGCAAGATGGATATTTTTCTCTCAGTTTAAATAGAAATCCTATGTATTTGTGCATACATAATCTCATTAAATTTCTAATCAGATTACATCAGCTTTTTCCTCTCCTAAGCAGTCCTGAAAGTGTGCTGGTTTGTATGAAACTCAGTTTGCCAAAAGAATAAACAATCACTTTGTTTCCATTCTGAGGCCTCAGAAGCAATCCATGCAGTGCTTTGAAAATATTAGGTAGAAATATGCCGTACACATTTAGAAACCTGTTGCAAATGGAATGCATTTTTGTTGGTTTATGATGGTAAACTGGTTTTTATTGTTGTTACTAGGTACTAGCTTAAATCCTTGTCTGCACAATCCAGTAATACATAACAGTGATCATATTAGGGAACATTATTAGAGTATGCATGTATATCTAATATGCCTGGATTACAAAGGTTAATGGCACATTATTATGTTTAGTATGTTAATGTGTTTAGAGATTGCTTTTCAACAACTATATGAAGAGATTATTACAGCTTCAAATTTGGTTAGAAATGATGGAATTAGAGTTCTTGCGACCTTAACCAGTCCCATAATGCTATTATGTAGTAAATGCACCCAAAAATAATGGCTTTATCACAAGAATCCTTTATGCCTGTTTCACACATAGAAAACAGAGGGAAAGGGATGCTAATGCTTCAAACTGTAAAAAATACATAGGTCTTGTAGGTGAACTTTTTTTTTTTTTGCTATTCTTTGGTTTTAGTTTTGTAATTTTCAAAGCATGTATCCAGCTGAGCCAATTTGCAATCCTGAGCATTCTGTACTTTATCAAATTAAACCCTAAATGCCTCACACAACCCTTAAAATGCAGAATATACAGGCTAGTGGATAGCTGTGAAAACCTGGGGTCTGTTCTCTTCATTTAGAAACTTGATGGTGGAAGCAAAGATCTGATTCTATAGGTACTTTTCAGTAATTTCATTGTCTCATTCATTTCGCATCTTCCATTTTCTACTTGTCAAAGATACATATAGATAGCAAGTTCATTCTTTATACAGATGTGATCATTCACTGGACAGTACCTACCTACCCTGGGCACTGAATCATAGGAGGTGGTATAGGGAAAAATGCATGGTTATCAGGTTCTGCATTATGATTCACCCTAATATACTGTACGTTCAGGCTATACCAAGTACCTAAAATTCAGCTTCTACTCTCTTGACAATGTTTGACTTTGTAACGTCAGTGATTTCTTATGAAATTTTGTATTTCACCAAGGAACAAGGTCGAGATTTGCTTGGGATAAAGAGATTTCACAGGTGATTGCTGAAAGTAAGGAAATTTGGTTTTGTCCAGAATAGGGATTCTCGTAGTTGTAGGCTCTTCTTTTCATATTCTCTTCAACTTTGTGGCTTAAGCCTGCATCCAATTTTCTTACATCCTTATCTACTGTGCCTGCATGTGTATCCCTCTGCTTTGATTCTTGCCTTCTTTCTCTGTCTCTGTTTCTTTCCTGGCACTCTGGATCCTGTGGCCTGTCTTCTGGCTTTCCCCTCAATTCCTTGTCTTTAAACCAATTGCTTTTTCATTTTCCACACTGCATGAGCATCTGCAGGATAAGAGGATAATTGGGGGGTGGAGAGCGGGGTTGGCAGCATGTTAAGAACTGCAGAAAAAACTCTGGACATCTGGTAGGAGGAGTGAGTGTCAGTGAAGTTCCGCTCAGCCGCCTGCGGCATTGTAGGCACACCTGGGACGTGAGAAAGAAGGGTTTGTTTTCCACACAGAAAAAAATTTAAGAAAATGTAGAGGCCAAATACCAACGTGTCTACCATGAAGCTGCATGAAGAAGGCTTTTCAGTGGCTTGTAATTTGCCCCAGTTTGGATTCCTTTCCATAAGACAGACAAAGGACATATCTAAGAAACCAACAGAAAGATTCTCTAACTTCCTAACTCCAAGGCACTGAAACTTTGAAGTGAATGATGTTGATTTGGGAACTCTTAGAGTGTTTTGCTTTGATGCCATTCTCAAACTTAGCCAAATTATTTCAACTTCAGGTTTTTAAAAAGTCAGCTTGAGGGATGGAAAATATCAGTCCAGACAGTTTAAAATTTAGCAAACGATAAATGCTTGAAAAATCTTATATCTAGTTCAGCAACCAGAACAATACATAGAACTGAACTGTCAGCTCAGCCTATAATCTGTTTTATCCTGTGCATTAGCGTACGTTACTTAAAAGGATTTTCCCAAAGGTTAGAAAATAAAAATAAAAAGCATATATTAAATACATAATAACTGTTTAGTTGCAGTAATTCCAGAGGAGAATGATAAAAAATGATTCTCGGTTTCTTTCCTAATATTATCAGGGTCTTTAGGATGTTAGTCTTTTTCACCGACTGATATTTTGTTTGTGATCAGAGCTGGGCTCTGCTCTTTCCCAAACTCTTCTAAAGGAACATACATGATCTCAGAGGCATGGCTCTTCCTATATTTCAGTGATAGGTTGAGAGTGGTTTGAGACCACAGACATTCATGTGAAACCTGTTGACATCTGAATCTACCACTTTATTCTGTTTCAGATACTGCTTTACAAAACTCTAGTTGGGAAACTAGAACTCAGTGGGAGTTAGATGTGCTCACGATGCCCTCCAGTCAGACCATAATTGGTGTCAGTCTGTACAGAAGGATAGTTCAATGCTTCACACTTCCATAGTGATGTTACTGTGCATGGATATACTCAGTATGACAGATGTTTAAGAAAGATAATGATAAGTAGGAAAAGCAGAGATTATTTAATAAAAGAAAAATCAATTCTTTAAGCCTGAAGGCTGCTCAGTTTTGGTACATAACATTGAACATCGCTGTGTGCACATAGATATCGGTAACAATGTGTTTGGCAATTTAACGGCTTTCTTTGACCCTTCCTAAAATTGCATGTCAGAGATACTCCATAGTCCTCAGTAAAAGGAAAATGTCAAGCGTGAGAGAGAGAAGTTGCCATATAAAAGCCGTCCATTGAAGGTTGAGTAGGGAGGCATGATTTTTTATTTCACATATGCAACAAGAGTCTTAAAGACTCCCCAAAAAGGTGAATCATTCTCTGGTAGAGCAGTAGATCCTTTTGGCCAAACAAGGTCAAGAACCTCTCCAGTGCCCATCAGGAATGTCCATAATAGAGCACATCTTCACTCAGAGTTGCCAGTCAGGAGGTGAGTGTGTTCAAAGGAGGAAAAAAAAAAAAAAAAAAAAGCAAGCACAATTACCTCTGCTAATTTCAGTTGTGTATGTAATTTGTAATTTAGAGGAATACTTTCTGGCTTTATTGCCATAGTATATTGGCTTCTTTCTCCTGCTAATTAGGACATTTCAGTTCCTCTACGTAGATACCTACAGTTAGATCAGTAGTAAAGAAAACAGCTCATTATTAATCTAGTGATGAGGATGTAAAAACTAAATCAAAGCACTTTCAGTCAAACCTGTTGACTTTCACGTATGTCTAAACCTGCAATCTAATCATTAAAGAAACTTATTCTGATTCAAATCCTTTACATTTACAAACAAGGCTATCTGAGCTCATTCAGAGGAAGCAACTGAGAAAAATGCTTTTTTTAGAGTCCTAAATGGTCAATTAAATACACACATTTACTTAAGCTGACTTCTCTTTTTATTGAATACTTACTGTAATTAGGGTATGGTCTGAATTATCGTTTCTTATTTTGGAGAGAATTGACAAGCTGTGGTGAAGTAGTAAATTTCATTTTCAGATCTATGCCCCTGTGTGGCACTGAAATTTTCCTGTTCCTTTTTTGCAGCCAACTCTGAGCTTCTTTCCAAAAGCATGCTATGTGAATATTATATTCAGTGTCTCCACAGAGATAATCAGCTAACTCCAAGATGCAGAGAATTTTGTTGCAGTTTGTGTTTGGGAGTTTGTTTTCCCTTAAGAAAAAAAAAATAATTTTTTTTTAACAAATGCATCTTTTGCTCTTGTCAGACTATCTAATTACTATGACTTCCAGCACTTTTGCTGCAGTATTCTGCTGGGACTAAGTAAGGGATGTGACCAGCTGCAACCAATAATTAGGGCAAAACAAGTTAGCAAGCAGTATATGTTTGCCATTCTGTATGCAAACCAGATTCGCATAACACACCTGGATATTGCAAGTAAAAAAATATGTAACAAATAAAAAGAAAAATGCCAACAGAAAGCCATATCCAACACTAAATATGCATAGTGATTTGTGAAATTATATTCTGTACTAAAAAGAAAGAGAAAGCTGTTGTTCGTAGTCTCAGGGGTATGTGTGGCTTTAAGTATATTTTACTGCATAACAGCAGCATACAGAATTCAGTGCAGGTACTGCTTAAATGTATTCAAATTTCAGCCTAACCTGAAAAGGATGTGTATCATATACTCAGTTCAAAGTTGGTTTTTGTTGATCCTCATAGTATTCATGCAGTACTCGTCAACGAACCTATGCCATCCAAATTTGTCCACTATGGGAGGCTGGTTTGGTTTTTGGGTTTGGTTTTTGGTGGGGGTTTTTTTGGGGGGGAGGGGTGTTTTTTGTTGGTTTTTTTTTTTCCTTCTGTAGTGCTCTTTACAGGATAAATAACACTGAAATGATCTAGTGAACTGTGTTGGCTTGTATTTGCTCAGGAGAGCTCTGCAAGTCTGTAGGTGAAGGTGCTTTGCCTGTGCCTTTTAAATTACAAGCATTAAGCTTAATCACTTGCTCTTTCAAGTCATTTGCAATCATCTGCTTTTTTAATATTTATGCTTTCTTTATGCGTGCTGTGGAAAGATTACTTTCTCTCATGTATATAATTATATTTAAATGATATAGTGGTTATGACACAAATCAGAAAAGCAGCAACTTGTTTGGGGGAAGTATAAAAATGGGGGAGGTAGGTCAAACTGTCATTATGCCATCTCTGATGAGCAATCCCTTTAACTATTCATTAGCTGACTTTCCCAGACAGTTTCCCAGTGATGATTGTGTAAATAGCATTATAGGAGAAGGCATTGCATGGCAAAAAAGAAAATCTAGCCAACAGTGTCACTCAGGGCTGGTTTTAAATGAATGATTTACAGTCTCATGTCTTTTGTCACGTTCTTCAGCCAATTTTTCTCCCCCTTGGCTAAGACTTTTCCCTTAGGAATGTATTAGTAGGCTATATTGTTACATGCTTGTTGCTTTTTGTTTTGTTTCTCACCAAATACAAACGTTTTCATAGCATTTGTAATGATAGAAAAAATGCAAAACTTACTATCAAAAATGAACTACATAATTATAATCTTGGCCTTCTCACTGACTCAATTTTTCATTCAAGTGTATTGTCCTGGTCTAGAAAAATATATACATGTATATATGTCTCCATATACCTGCATGTAATGTCATTTTAAGAACTATGCAGGATTATAGTCCTAAGCAACGTGATCTTCAGCTTTTTAAGAAAAAATAAAAATTCATACATGTGGTTTGGGAGTAAGAAGAGTTTCTCTGTGTCTTCATATCCTCTGGGTGTGCTGGTTGAAGAAAGTGTTCTTGCTACAAATGAAAAGGCTTTCAACCTAAGCCCTAAAACCAGTGTGTCTTCTTTCCCTCCCATCTTGCTATGGACACTGATTTTTTTTTGATTGTATTCTTCAGACAAGCAAGAAAAAGGGGTTAACAGAGGAATTTCTTTGCAACAGTTGTAATGTTGTATCCTGCAGACTTAACAGATAACTGCAAACTGGCATTGGCTTTCTGCCTATTTCATAGTGTAAACCACCCCTTCTCCCTGAAGAGCTCTATAAATGTACTAAAAACCCTTCACAAATTCTGAAGTCTTGATATAATTTTTTTCCTTTATTTCTTCCACCATTTTTTAAGCAAGCTTCTGTTTTGTCTTTCCATGGGTAGTGAATTGTTCACTCATGGGATACCATGCTAATATCTTAAATTTCATCTTGAAATCTTTTGTTCTTTGTAGCATCAAATCCCAGTAGCTCTATGATAAAAGCAAGCGTAGTCTTCATGTTGATCATAGCATCATGATATAGTTATAATCATTCTTTAACTTGTGTAGTGTTACTCTAGCTCTCCTCCTCCTTAACCAAACCAACATGTATATTTGTAAGGTCCATTCTAAGCTGCATTGGTTGTACTCTGCAGCGTCAATATAAGGAATATTCCATGTTTGTGGATATAGGTTAGGCTCTTAACACTTACATCTGGTTGGCTTCTTTGGAAGTTAAAATTCCTACTGAAAAGCAGGAGAGTATGGCATACATGAGAAGCAGTTTAACTCATTCTGCCCACGTCTATGTTACGCTGTCAGAATGACTTGAGTAACTGCTACTTAGGTGTTAAAATGCTCCCCCTGCCCTTGTTAGATATACCTATGCCAACAACAACAACAAAATAAAAAACATATACAAGTTTCAGACTTTATGAAATTCACTTTAACTAATATACTGGTTTGTACTCATGGATGGTTTACCTGCTACTACCAAAGCAAATGCCTATTTAATGTTATGGAAACCAATAGAGCTTCTTTGGAAGGAGTAGAGTTTCTCATGAAACGTAATAGCTTTTCTCTGTTCTGTGGTTGGTGTCATTTTAAAAAACATTGCCATCTAATTGACATGAACTTAGCTCTGCACACAATAGTCTCACAGTAGGGAATACCTCTAGTTAACTGTGGAAACCACCAGATAAAAGCATGAGAAATTAATTTAAATAATTTCTTTTTCTTTGAAGCCCTGTAAAACAGTCAATACTTTGACGATTTTAAAGTGGAGCTAGCACTCAAATTGGCATCCTTTTAATAATGTATTTTTCATGTAAATACTATAATTCAGTAGAAAAAAAAATCAAGAGGATCTCTTACATGCTTTCACAATCTAGTACATTTTATATCAGTTTGTATAGTAACTGGCAAAGACTGAAATTACTAAGTCTAAATTAAAGCAAATATATTTGAATTGACATTCATATATTAATCTCTATAGTTGAATGTAGAGGAATAATTAAGTGCCCACAACTGTACATTTTTACTTTGTTTATCTGTTTACATAGAGACACATCTCAATCCAGAATATTCTCTCTCAATAAAAAATGATTAATTTTTAGTATTTGTTACAATCTGTATGACATAAAATAATTACTTTTTATGTTTTGTGGGTTTGGGTGGTTTTTCTCTTCAAATAATAGACTATTTTACTGTTCAATTCAGTGATTTATTTACATCATGTTAAGAATATGAGGTAAAAAAAATAGCATAGAAATTTAAAATTTAGTTGTTGTTCTCTTTTGCTGAGTTAACAGAATGTAATCATCTGATACTGTGACTCTCTTCCGGCAAGACTAAACTGGTTTGAGTCATAAAAAAAAATTTCCATTATTTTCCATCATGGAGAATTTCTTGCTTTATGTTTGGATATTATTTCCCTCATCTACAAGAAACAGGCAAATCAGGTGATAGCTATTCCTACTTTGTAGTCATATTATAAAACATTTTCAAAGGTTAATCCAGAGAAATATTTTGCTTCCTTTGAAGTAAAAATATTTTTATATTAAAGATCAGCAAAAAAGTTACCATATTGATGTTAGATATGGGTAATTAATCATTAGAGTTTTCTCATAACTATAATATAGTCTCCTATTTCTCTATTTATATGTAGTTTGTTTCTTTCCTTCATCTACAGGGATACTGAAATAGGTTCGTTAGTTTCAGGTTTTTCTGTACAATGCTGAAATTTTGGAATTGTCTATTGCTGAAGATCTATTTATTTAAAAGAACTATTTCCCTTTGAATTTTATGAACATCTCTCATAAATGCATATGAGAGCACTCTTCATTTATTTATGCTGATCTTAAGCAATAAAAAAAAATCAAATCTGGGACCAAATTTGCAATGAGATTCTCTTGAGAAACTAGTTGCGGAAATGGTCAAATCAGCTTACGGTGGCAAAACAAGCTCAAATTTAAATACTCTGGAATCCGAGAGTGTTGTGGAGCTTGAATAATGCATGTGCTGAAAATGATGTCTGATGAGAGGTAATATACAGGAAACAAGTATTATAATTGTATTGTTGTTCCTTTTAATGGAAGCATGACTTACACTGCAGAGAGAACATGGTCCCTGTGGCTTTGCACTGGTTTCATTAATTTGTTTACTGTCTGCATGTGTTTTGTGGCCAAAGTTTCCCATAACATTACATTTTAGAGCCAGATGTTTGCAAAAGGTAGAATTTTTCATCTGGCAGAGCCTAAGTAAGATAACCAGTGGATGAATGTTAGTCTGCATGGACGCTTTTCCTGCCAAGAGTTCCTGTGATGGCTGCTTGTCTGTATCTTCACTACTGACATAGACCAGTCATGTCTTCAGGCTCCATCTCCCCCTTTCCCCTGTATTCCTACCATGATAATACTGTTGGGGAGTAGGGGAGTGGGCAGAGTCATTAAGAGAAAATGCTATGCGATGCTGAAATAAGAATTGACCTTGTGGTGACACCAGCAAAACTGCAGATCAGAAAAGGAGAAGAAAAAAAACATGAAGGAGCTCACCCTCTTGGTGGTGGTTTCCATGCTATAAGAAGGATTGCATACAAAATGTTTTCAAATTAATTCTGTCTTGGAATTTTGAACTGAGGCAATTTTTTCATCTTTTCCATCATTGTCACCATTTCTATTGTACGCTGTTTAAGGAAAATGGTAATATGTAAGAAGACCAAAGCAGGCTCCTAAATCTTCAGCATTCTGCTGATAGATTGATCTATTTGTACTCTGAAACCATTTTTGCTTTTTTTTGTTTTGTTTATTGCAGTCCTGTGTGGTAAAAAACTCTTTTCTTACTCTGCTTGACTGCCTTAACAAGGCTTTTTAAGGGGTTGTTGAAGAGATAACAGAAGTGAAAGTTGCTATGACCTGTTTCTAGCAGAGCTCTGGCTGCCTGTTACTTGGCCTGGGTGGTTCAGGTATTTTGTACCCTGAGCCATGGCTGAGGTTAAGGCATCTAGGCTAGCCGATCTTCTGCTGGTTTCATTTCCTATCGGATTGCTACCTGCTATGGCTGTCTTGGAAGCTAGCCCTGACCTTAGGTAATAACTTTCATAAGACAGGTCATGAATATGATAAGTTGCTTGGTTTTGAATAAAAGATAGTGCAGTAGGATCTGCAGGGTCAAGAAATAGGTTTAGTTATGTAAGATTTTTAACATGTGTTCTTTAAATTACATAGTAAACATGCTTTTGACATTTTGGACTGAGATTAATGAACTAATTATCTTCAGTCATTATGTGCAATGTGCTGGGAGCCCTCAAATGAGTTTCTACCTTAGATCCCTTTGAGTGTCTGTTTCACATGTATGTCAGGATTGGCTTTCTGCAGCTCTTTCAAGATGGAAGCTGTGTGAGACAGAAGCCAGGAATTCAGCTCTTGTGGCAATGTTTTCTGAGGTGTGATACTTCGAATTTTCCAAGTTTGTCCCGGTTGTGATTGATGCTTCCTTCCAATGCCCTTGAAAGCAATTCATTTAGTCCAAAATGCATAATGAACAGCACAGCATAAAAATTATGAGCCCAATTTTGGCCAGATTAGCCTTGCTTCTAGATCGACAAGTTTGTAACAGGTAGCCGTGCTTCTAGATCAACATCCAAGATGGCATGGTTTTCTCACTTTTTGAGATTGTTTCTAATTTCAATATCTGCCCAATCCATTCATTTCCTCCCTCATCTATGCCGGAACTTGAATCCCCTTTATTCCTGGAGAAACACAAACTGTACCAGCCTGGAAGGAGCTACACTTTCAAATATTTCTCTTAAAGATATTTTCCCATAATTTCTTAAAACACTGTTGGCATTCTCTGTTATAATTGCCTCATCTTATTCTTGCTGCTCCCAGTGGTATCTTTTGAGCCAGTCAGGAAAATAGCAGGTATTTTCGTTATAGTCATGTAAGAATTTAAACCCTTTTTCTCCCCTCTTCCCCCAGAATCCAGTTGGCTTCAAAGCACTTTAATTAGTTCAGAGAAATTACTTCATGCCGTCAGGCAACCTTACCCGCTTGGAAGACCTGGTGAGTTTTGCAGTGTGGCAGATTTGTCACTGTATTGCAGTGGGAACTTAACCTGAAGTCTGAACTTTTGTAGAACTTGCTGTCCTTCACTAGCACTGATCAAGTTCAAACCTGAGAGGAGTTCTTCAGCATGTAGAAGGTCCAGGCCTAGATTACTGTTGAAAGTAATTTCCAAGGGAAAGCATATTGAGTAGCTAGGCTTGAATTTTTGGCGCATACACTCTGTAGTGGAATGCAAGGTAGCCATACCTGCATCACAAGGTCCTTTTATTTCTTTCTTTATTTAAATGGAAGAACATAGTTAGAACATTTTTATTGATTGTGGGCATTTTTTGGACAGCATGAAATGCCATAGCTGGCTTCTGTGTAAGGTAATTTGTGTGTAACAGTAGAAAAACACTTTGAAAATTGTTCTGATATTGAGAAAAGTCAGTGTACTTCAATTCAGCTTTTGTTGTAAAGGGGAAATATGCTGTTTCTGTCACTGTTCACCTTTCTTTCAGAAGGAAATTCCTAAATACCTTGAAATAAATTAATTTGGAACCCACAGAGGAGTCAAAATTGCCTGATACAAGGGGGGTGAGTGGGGGTGGGGAATCACACTTGGGTAAAATCTTCAGAAATAGTAAAAGAAATGTACTGAAGAAGAACTGGTCTATTATTAATAACATTTTCCACAGGCATTTCCATAAAGGATACAGTCAGCATTTACTTTGAGTAGCTAGCACTGATTTGTTATATATATTATATACTTGCATATATTTGTACATTTTCAAAAGCAAAACTGCAGAAAAATCCTAACTGTGGTTAAACTTTACAGTTATGTCTTTATGTAAGACAGATTTCAGCTATACTCTTAAAGAATCAGAAATGCTTTAGGGTAATATGTCCTTTTAAAGAAAATTAAGAAAAATTATTTTCACCTTGTTTGTTTAATCCAAATAAACCTCAATACTTTTTTTTTCCTGCATTATCAGAAAAAAAAGATGATCCACATAGAAAAATATTCTCCTGCTTTCAGACTACAAGTAGAAGAGTATAAAGTTAAAATAAATTCACCATATGCATGCACTAAATAAAAATAAATTCAGTAGGATATCAAAGAGCAAATACTTAAAGTATTGAGGGGAAGAAAATATCTTACTGGGAGACTAGATTTATTTTTTTGTGCAGGGACCAAAGCCATGCTTGAAGAAAAAAAAAAAAAAAAAAATTCACTGTGCTTTCTCTCCTTCCTTTGTCCCAAGCAGCAGGACCATGCCAGTCTCACACACACATTCATAGTAGTAGAGGGACTGTGGAGTCTGGGGTGTGTTTTTTTTCTCCTCCAAAAAGAAGAGGGTAGGCGATTTCCCTTGTCACCTGCTTCATCTAGGCCATGGGTTAAAAGAAAGATAGTAACTCTTATTAGAGCTTCCTTGGAAAGCACAAATTCAACAAGTGATAGTTACACTGTCTCATGATGCTGGTGCATGAGGAGCTCACGTCATGCTAATGTTCCTGCATGTCGCTTGTGCAGAAGTGTATACACACACGCATGTACACATATGGATAAGTATCCTGCCATCTCTTCCAACTGCAGAGTCTTCACCAGCCCCAAAGGCAGCCCCAGGGTGTGCAGCATTTAACCAAACATGGCCTCTGACCTGGCCTCAGTTGCTGGGAGCTGTGTCAAGCTGCCTCAGAGAGAGGCATGGGTGCAGTAAGGGAAGCAGAAGTGAGCAGGGTCATTAAACTGTGCCTTACTTTCAGTGACAGGGCTGAAGGCAGAGCTGCAGGTGGCTCCAGGGAAAGTTGCATCTAGGATCTGCCTTTGGTGATACCAGAGAGCACATGAAGCAAGTTAGGGAACTGCTTTTTATTATCTATGCATCTTTGGTTTTCTATTCAAAATAAGTATACAGGATCTGATACAGTAAATCTGTGTGTTTGACTATTTCTGGGTGTTGCTTGGGGACTACAAGGTATCATTTCACATTTTAGGGCATATCTACACGGCATTGTCTGAATATACAGGCACTTGAATGGGCTTGGGTAGCCTGTGTGGGGCTGATGACACTGCTCAGGTACCCATGCTAGTTCATTTCAAACTAGCTTGAGTGGGAATGAGCTTCAAGTAAAGCACTGAGTGATTTGTATTGATGGCTTGGATATGAAACTGCTTTCTTCCCTTAAAAAAAACCCACAAAACCCCAAAACCAAAAACCAACCACCATCAACAGACAATAGAGTTGCTGATAAAAGCTTCCAGGGATAGCTGCTTTTATAACTGAAATATGTGAACCTCTAAGAGAACACTGTGTACAAAACCACAGAGATTATTTAACAAGAAATAGTTGTTATGTGTAATCTTGGGCACTATGCTTTTCCTACTTGGGAAACAGCAGGACTGGAATCTATTTAACTATGTAGAAAACACTGTAAAGCAGATCCTGTTACCCTTACACGTGCTGTTTAGTATCTCTTCCCAGTTAAATTCTTTCAGAATTCATTATGTTTGCTCAGTATACATTGATCAGTAGGGTGATAAAAACACATTTGTGTCAATGGTCTCATATATGCCACCACTTTTATGCTTATATTAGGGAGTGGAGTATACTTTTTGTGTTACTTAACCAAAGCAGAGAGCAAGTTCTGTGAAGCTATTTATTTTATTTCCTTTTAGTGTGTTGTTCAATTATTAGGAGGTCTGTGAAAGTTTACTGTCTTCACAGAATGACTGGAAAGCCATTGATGGCAGGAAAATTGTAAAGGGGGATTGGGAGTCACAGTCTGTCTTGAGAGTTCCAAGTGCACCAAAGGGAAATATTTCCCCTTGCTAATGTCTAGGTAGGGCATCGCTAATGTAGACCACTATAAATGCTCATTATTTCAGTTAGCCTTTGGTATTTATGCCAAGCATTCGGTTTCTTCTTTCTTTTTAAGCGATAGAGTGCAGTTTAAACTAGCCAAGAGACAAGCTGAAATAGTACCAGAGGCTGTGGCAGAATTCTGCATTTCTATGCAGAATGTGCATCAGAAGACAAACCTGCTTCATTTCTGGGCTTGTCAGTTTGGACCTGGTAAATAAGTAAAGCATGTCTTTGGCTTTATGTTGTTTCTAAAATTGCCAACCTTCCCTCTGTATAAGCAGCTACTCACATTCACAGTCATCACTATCTGCTTGAAGTGTCACCTCTGTACATATCTGTCTGACCTATTTCATTTTGGAGCAAATTGTGTTCCTTCCCCCTTGCTATATACATGTCCTAACGAAAGACACCTTGTTTTAATTCTGAACACTATGACATTAGCATGAGCAAAATATCAGTCAGTCTTGGAAAAAAGAAGCAACTTCAGTTTTCATTTGGCTATTAAAGCAGCTCCCTAGAAGACCTGTTCTATTCTTGTAAAGGTTAAAATTTAGTTTTAGGGATCAGGTTTTTTGAGGGCTGTGGTAACTACAGTAAAAATTTACTGAGCAAACCCTTTTGCCTACTGCTCCCTGCTCGTACTGTCTGAGTTTAAGCTGCTACTACACAAAACCTGCTGATGTGCCTTGGGTTTTCTGAGCTAGTCTGTCACACAATATCTAGAGGTTGTGACTGGAGCCTGATCAGATCTCATACCCGCCAAAATCAAGATTTCAACTAGCCCGGACTCTTATATCTACAGTATGTGGTTTTTCTTTATTCTCTGGATTTTCTAACGTGGTCATCTTTTAGATTTTTAGGTTAAAATGTGTATTCATCTCGGGTTTTATTCTGGTACATGTTGTCCTCTAATATGAACAATGCACAGCAGGCACCTTAGCAGGCAAAGGGTTACTTGCAATGTATTTAGAGGACTGGTCTGTTGCAGCAAGGCGAAAGGAGAAAATACCTTGGATTTTTTTTTCCTACCCTTCCTTTTTTTCTTCCCTTCTGCTATTCCTTTTTAGCATGACCCCAGCCCAGAACTGAGAAGTATAGCTGTTGACCAAGTGTGGAAGAAAGCAAGTACCAATCCATTTGTTCATGCAGAGTTTAATTTATAAAAGGAAAAGTCATTTTGAATTGACAGTTTTCATTTACCTTATATTCTCACTGACGTTAAGAACCTTCGTGTTCTGTGATAAAGGCAGCTAACAGACTTAAGACATTTGCCATGTTGTCAGCGAGCATTTGGAAACACATTTGTAACCATGTTGGCCCTAGCAGACTAATGCGTTGCATCTAACTGCTGCCCAGATGCTGAACTAAACCATTATTTAACAGGCACCTATATGAGGGGTGGAAGGGTGTGCTGATGGGCTATTACTAAAGCAAATGCAATCTGAGAAGGTTTCAGTGATTGTTTACAGAAGTGTATTAGATTGCTTGTTGTGCATCTAAGACAATTGGGCACATCTCTAATTTGAGTGTTTTTCCAATAAAATCTGAAAATTTGTGACTATTAGCTTGGAAACATCATTTTGAATTATTGACCAAGAATTAATGAATCATTCATAGCCTGTGTCAAGATATGTTTATGTTGCTCGTATGCCATCCTCCTACCATGTTTCTTCAAACTGGAAGGGAGGGAGGGAGGAATTCAAAGGGATTTTTAGTTAAAACAGCACCAAAATAACAAAAACTTGCATTAAAAATTATTAAAACTATGAACAAGGATTCAAATTGACTATGTAATTAGTTCTTGGAATTCACTGCTGGGTACTGTGCAAAAAAAATCTAAGGTGTAGTTAGAATATTAGATTACCAACCTAATTGGGCAGTATAATTTTGCAGCAATATATAATGAGAATTCAGGCCAACAATTAATTCATTGGTTCAGCTGGTAGAATTCTTGGGTAGCAGCCAGCTTCACTTATAACCTCAATTACATCCTTTCTTCTCCCCCCTCTGCCTTTCTCCTGAGGATGATCAGACTATTTTTCTACTACTTATTTTAAAAGGAAATTATTGTGAAGTTTTAAAAGTTAGATGACTTGAAAATCCAGTGCCATTCCCAAACAAATATTGAGTAATTCATGAGGCAGAGTAATATAATAAATGACTTAAATGAAGTAAAAGACTTGAATCTAAACACTATGTTCTGCTAAGATAGAATTTTCTTTTTCTCAGTTATATAAAGTGAATACATAAAGCTCTGTTGAAAAAGACCCTTTTGAAACCCTCATTATTCTCTTTATGCTGTGGTTGTAGAATCCTATATATTGGTTTCCAGCCTAAAGGATTGGTTCTGAAGAGTGTGTGTATGTACACCAAAAAGATAGTGAATATTCTGCATATTCTACAGCGCTCATAAATCTACTTCTATTGGTATCAAAATGTAGGCTAGCCAGGGGTAGCCTTATCTCTTAATACCCTTCTAATGTATTTTTTAGCTGTATGTGTTTTGAGGAAGGATGATAGAACACATTATACATAAAACGTACATAAAAGTAATCATATATTCAGGAATTACTTCTAATTCAAGTCTGTTTTACTTTGTACTAAAGATGAACAGAAATTCTGAGTCTACAAACTATTTTCCTGTTTGAGAAACACTAAAAGGTGCTTCAGTTTGCTGTAATTACTTAAGAGAATAAGCCAATACTAAGGCAATTTAAGTTATCAGTTTATATTACAGATAACTTTAAATCCAAGTGACTTCCTCTGAGAAGTGGTAGAATTATGATTTAGGAACTTTTCAGTTATTTTTAGGACTTTTTTGTGTTTTTTTTTAATCTTCATTTCATATATAAAACTTGTGGTTTTCCCAAGCCCCAAATATGTATTTTCATTACCTTAATGGATGCCTTAGTTAAGGAGGTGAATGCATATTCAAAGAAATTCTCAGGTTCTGTCCAGAATAGGACAGAAGGGCTTTTACATATATTTATATTTCTAACCAAAAGTGGGTAGAAACAGTCACTTTAAACGATGAAGATCACTTAGTAACTGATCCTTTCAAATTTTTGGTACTACTTTTAGCAAACATGTTTTATGTTATAGGAGTCATTATACTGAAATGCCTTTTTAAGAGATCAAAGCAGTGTGCTGCATGTCATTAAGACATGCCATAATATTTTCTTTTACCTGTAAAACTGCCTTGCGCTGATGCAGTTTATCCTGAAGAAATGAGTTTAGGCAGTCCTATTAAAGTTTAGTATTGTTGTGCATTAGTAAAATACTTACATGGAAGACCTTGTAAGTAAATAAGACAGACATCATAAACAAAGAACAGTGGAAGATTTTTGCAACAAATCTAACTGGGGAATTGCTTTAAAAATAGGAAATCAGGTGGAAATTCATCAGGTATAAACAGGCTTGTGAAAGCAGTAGAAGCAAATCGTAACAGTAGTGGAAGCCTTGTCAGGATGCAAATTGTCCAGTCCTTTTCTATGTGAAATTGTTTAGTCCTGTGTTCTGCAAGTGGTCAATTGAGGTACTATGTCTAAAATTACTTTTTTTCCCCTAATTCTTTGTTTACCTATGAAAGGGAAAGGAAGGGGAGAAAAGGTGGAGCAGTAACATTCCGCTGCAGCTGTCAAATGCATAGCAAGCTGTCCCGCTCTAGGAGAGACTGAAAGCCTCATGTATATGGTGCCTTCTGACAGTAAAAATTGTGAATGTAATTAAAAGATAATAGAATACAAGTGTGCATTTCTCTTAATGTTATCCACCTCTGACAGATGAATGCTGAGATGAAGCCGAGATGCTTATTTTTGAAACAGTTACAAACTGTTTTCAGAAGGAAAGTTCACGTCCTATTAATGTTGTCACTATCCGAGCAAATCTTAAGCTTTTGAAGCCTGGGTTTCCTCTCTTCCAGAAGATAGTTCAACCTGTCGCTTGGATTGAGTCCAAAAGTCTTTGCTACTGGTATTTTTATGGTGGCACCCAAAATGTTTTTACTGCCATGCAAAAATACACTTTCCTTCCCTGGAAGACTTGCAGTGTCATGATAGTGTAAAATCTCACTATGGAAAACTGTAGGAGAGTTAATCTACTTTCTATGGCTTCCATTACACTGCTGCTAATGCTACAGTGTCCTAAAGAGCTAGGTCATGCTTTGTCTTATAAAATATGGTATTTATTTATGTGGAAGTATTTTTATAGGCTATGTCAGAGTAGGTGGTCTCAGATATTTGCTCAACAGCCTCCAAATTTCAACTGGAAAATGAAGGCATTTTCCCAGCTTTAATAGTCATTCCTCGCTCTTCATGAAATCTGCTAACAAGATGTATCACAAATGGTAAAAGACGCATGCTGTATAGATTAATAATTCCCCTCTTAAGGTTTGAGTTCTGTTTTGGAAATGAAGGTCTTTGCTGCTTTCTCTCACATTACAACTTGTGAAATACAGCTTCATATTTCTCAGCAGGTCTCCCTTCTCTTGTTTTTTTTCTAATAATGATAAAAAGCCCAGAATTCATGAAATGCAAATATATAGTAATCGAGCGTGATATATAGCCAGTTACTGTGCTTGCTATCTTTGTCTCTCCCTTGAAGTAATTTATTATTTGAGTTGACACCCGTCTTGGCACCAAGAGTGTGAGCTGCTGACCATGCTATTGCACTAGTAGCTTTTGATGGCCTCCTCCCTTCAAGTAAGCTCCATTCCTAATGATGTGCTTTTATAACCTGTTATTGATTAAGCAATCTAAATCCCATTTCAGTCCATAGAGATGTGCCACAGAAAATCAAAAAAGCATGTCAAGCAATAGTTAAGCACATTCAGTCTGGAAAACACATTGTCTGTTAGAATAGGGGTAGTTCAGCCCTTTACAGAGCGAGAATTTTAGATGAAGAGACATTTAAAATCTTTACAGCTGTATCAAGCTTGGAGGGAAAAGTGCATAATCGATCTTCCTTCTTAGTTTAAAATAAGAAGTATAATTCATGGTTGCAGCTGGGATTATATCAGAGAAAGTTTCATATCAGAATAAGCTTCAGGCAGAGTATGTTTCCTGGAAAAAATAGCTAGTTTGTTAGCCTGTTTATAATTGTTTCTGTGACATGGTTTTTATCAGAATCCAGAATGTTAAGTTTCCCTTAGGAAAGGCATTTTAAAGTATTTTCTTAAGGCTACTGTAAGACCATTTGGTCTCCCCAGCAATCGTACCCTTTCAAAGTATGGTGCTGGAGTGAGCATTCAACTTTTTTTGGCTTGTTCAGGCCGGTTTGATACCTTTGTAGTGGTTAGTCTTTGCTGCTTATTTGCATATTCTCTGCACACTAGGAATCTCCCAGAAATAGGCAGATGTAGTTGATGTATCTGCTGTCTGTGTGATGTACCTTCCCCGTGGTTCTAGAAGGCATTTTTCAGAACCTAGAAATGAGAAAATTGTTCTTGTCTGGCATTAGTAGATTTGATGAGCAGCTTTTTGCCTCTCACAAAAGCAGTTTCAGTAGTTTATTAATAAATGAATTTTATGTTCTTCTCACAACCTACTGCTGCTGTTAGGATGCATGGGATTCATGCCATTATCATATCTTGGCATGTCGGATACTCTGTGGATGTCCTGTTACTCTGTGGAGGTAAATAGGTAACTAACACAGGGCCATAGACAGCGGCAAAGCTGGGAGATGCAAGCATACATCACACTGATCTTCATGAATCTTCTACAATCTCACTTCTTACTCTTGCTTTCAAGAAGCAGGAAACAATAAGACCTAACTGCTCACCCAAAAATGATCCCCCTGTGCAGAAAACAACTATCAGAAGATAGTTATGATGAAGATGTTACCGTTTGCATGTGCAAATCTGGAAAGGGCAGTAAAGGAAATAATAGAAGGTCATAAAAGTGCCTTTCTGGCACTTTTGTGGACTTCCAAGCCTTTAGCTTAAAATTAAACTGTATTTAGAATATTTATAGTACAAACACCTTCTGATGATTTGCAGAGTCATTTTTGAAGGCCAGGAAGCAAGTAATATTTCTTGAGCTAATTGTTTTATCTATCAGATTTAAGATTTTGTATTGCCATTAACTTTATGCTTGTCATTCAGAGTGTTAGGAAAAATACACTTGTTTGCCTGCTTTTCCTATGATAATCCTGAATCTCATTAACATCCCTGTGCCCTCTAGCCCCATCACATAAACTTGGAGCTTAGCTCTTTCTGCTAACTGTGCAAGGACTTGGAACACAGACACAGAGGAGAAAGGTCTGAAATAGAGTATGAATCTCTCCCTACCCTATTCCAGAAGAGAAGAGGGTAAGGACAAATCTAGAAAATATTATTAGATCTGTGAATCAATATTATGGCCTTACTTTGGAAATCTCTAATACTGATGCTTACTGATGTAAGCATCAAAAAGATGACTGAGGGAAGGAGGTCACAGAGGTAATGGTATCATTCAGTTCTAATGAAAGATGAGAAATTCACAAAGTAAAGGATTTGCTTTTTAACACTGAAAAGAATCACACTATAAAACTATTTTTATAGCAAGTACTGAAGTTAAAGTTTAATAAAAAGCATTGCAAGTATTTCCTTTTTTAATATGAAATTAATTTTCTGTTTCTTGACAAAATTTTTTAAATTTGATGTTAAAAATGGCAAATTTGAAACACCCTATCTTTTGGAAATAAAAAAGGAAATGCTTCAGTTCCAAAACTTTAAAACAATTTGAGTGACCATTTCTTTAAAAATATGAATCTCTCCAGCTATAAGCATATTATATTTACATGCTGTATATGACACCATAAGGCTCAATGATTATATAAAGTTCATCTTAATGTTGCTCTGTAAACCAGTATTGCTTTTATATACCATCATTATTCTGTTCTTTAGCAACAATGAACTTTATAGGTACCTAAAAATATAACAGGCAGATATTTCTGCAATATAACATGACACTACCCCATTTCATTCAGTAAAGCTTACACCATTTTATAAGTTGAAGGTCTGGATGCACAGGACAAAAGTACATCTCTCTACCAAAATATCGTCTATATTGTAAACAAACCAAATTCTTATTTGCAAGCATTTTTGTGACTGCTTGTATTTCACCTGGGCAGTTCAGCTAAGTGCATTAGCTTCGCTTTTGCCTCCACTCCTGTTACTTTACGTAGCTGCCACCCCAGAAAATCTGCTCCTACATGAACATGCATCTTCCCTTTTTTTTTCCCCTTCTGTTACATTCTGTGCTGTAGTGCTAAGATCTCACAGAGTATGAAAAGTATTGCTGTGATGTTAGGCTAGTAACTATGGACAGTCTTTAAAGGATGAAGCATTCACTTGAAAAGAAGTCTGTCTTCTGAAAACTTTGTAAGCATTTTGGAGTTTTGGGTATTCTTGTTTATTTGTAGATGGTAGAAAAAAGAAGCTGTTATTAAAATAAAACTTGTATTTAATTATATTGGAATAATTAAAAATAAGTTTGCATGTACCAGCCAGTGGCAACAAATGTTTCTATTTTCAAGTGCTTTTCTTTGGTATTGTTAAGATCTAAGGAGTGCTAGTCAGGCATTATTTTATATAATTTCATGATAAAAATGACACCTGTAAATATGGTGCTAATGAAAAACTGTGGTTAGGTAAAATCAGTATTCTGTAGTCCAAAATTTAATTTTAACTAAGCTCCTATGCTAGTATTCTTGCATAGAGGCTTAAAACTGAGTGAATTTCCCTTGTTTTTGTCTTTCTCAAGTTGGTGGTGTTAGGGTCTAATGCTTCCTGCTTTTTGGAAGCAAGAGCTCTTGGCCTTTGAAATGCAAGATGATCAGCAAGACACATCCTGTTCTTACACTTTAGGCTCTGGTTTGCTTATCTGGTTTCCTAACTGGGCACTCGCAGAGTATGCAGCATGCTGAAAGTACATGGTAACGACTGCTGCATGCAGACCTGGACACAGCAATGGAAGGCAGTGGCAGTAAGGTGTATCTCTTGTGGAAATACCTGCCCAAATTTTCATCTTGGTTTAACCCAAAACTACTGCTATTCAAAAGGCAGTATTAAAAAATTAAATAAGTAAAATAAAATTCTAAGCACTTACTCTACAGTTTTCAAAAATCCTCTAGAGGACACTGAACCCATCTTGAATGAACAAATTAGCAAGGTATTTGTTCAGTTACCAATCAGAACTGTGAATTGTTTTCAGCAAATTTAAATTTCTGTGAATCCTTGGAAAGTATGAATAAACAAATTTACAGTTTCAGAGCAAGTGCCCATTTGTTTTGATTATTACAACTATAAGCTAATAGAAATAACTATTTCTATTTCTATTAGCTCATTAGCACCTGAAAGGTCATTATGCATACAAAGATTTCAGAATAAATTTACCATGCTTCCAAATGTAATTCACTCAAAATCCAAATTGTCTAAACATAAAAAGATTTCTATTAAAAAAAAAATTTGCAGTGGTGCATTTATATTTAGATCTCAATCTATACGGTAAAACCATAAACCACATGTAGAGACTGTGAGCTGGTCTTTTCCAGTATATGTAACATTTATTGCAAAAGAAATGCCAAACTTGATGACCAGCGTGTGGCACCCAGTCTGACGTTGCTGTCTATCATGTGTATGGATCTTCTCCAGGCGATAAAAATCTGCATCATCCTAGAAGAGAAAATCCTGCCTGTAATTATTATGCCATTTAACTCTACCTTTTCCAGGGCTTTTGCATCTCTATTGGAAACTGTAAAGACCACCTGTTAAATGGATGAAACTTATGCCTGCTGCAACTTGGCTGGTAGACTGGTTCTGTCAGAGAAAATACAGACATATAATTTCATATTCTTTGATGGTGCTTAGGAAACCTCAGGAAATGGAAGCTTTGTTTTTCAAGATGAGGTTGCATAGCCTTAGAAATGTAGTTAATTAACATTTGTTGCTCCTGAGTCTATATAGATATTTTTAAAAGTCAATATAAATGTTAATATGGCTTTCAGTAGTGTAAAGTGTTTAAATATGTATGTATCTGATACATAAGACAATTTGAAGTGCGGCTGAAATGGCTGAGGCTTTACATCTGCAAGGCAGGATGAATGAAACGTCTCTGTGCCACAGACTGACTTTTCTTTCCACCGACTGCTCCAATTCAGAATAAAGTGACCCCACATTACTGAAACTTATTAACCAAGATACTACTAGTTACAGAAACTGAACTGAAATGGTTCTTCTCAAAAGCTTTTAGGTCATAATGATGTATAATTAGCTTATACATATATAGAAACCATATTAATAACAGTTTGAAGATAAAATTTGAAGATAAACTGTCACTCATTTAAGTATGCCAACATTTCAGGATGGAATTTTTTTGTGAGAAGTAAATGGTTTACACTATCTGAAATCTGTCCCACATCAAATTAGCAATAAAACATAAACACACACTGTCTTTGTATGTACATATTTTTATTTATAGTACCTACATATATATATTTGTAGTCTAGAGTATGTATATAGGTACACATACATGTAAAAATAATGTGAGGTACACTTACATAGACAGAAAACATTATCTGCAAACATCCCTGTGTTTATAATGTGTGAATAAGCTGCATATGTAAATCCATAGAAATGTAAATGTTCTGGTGTAAATTGTTTCTTCTTGTAGACTATTACACAGAAATGATAGTGTATATTTTAACTGCCCTGACAAGCGCTAGTGTGGCCTAGCATTATGTATGGGCTCATCTGGATATATGTGTGTATGTATTTATTTGTATATAAATGCCTTCCAGTAACAGTGACGTTTCAGAGGTTAAATTACAAACCCTTAGTATTATTAACTTGACCAGTTTTCTCTTTAATATATCACTTCCTTGGCAGATGTTGGCAGGTTCTCTAATGTGTATCATTAAATATACAGAAGCTGTGGTGTTGCTGAGTAAATGTCATTTATCTTTTCCGCTTTGGAATTGTAGTATCACATTATTATACCTTTTGTTCAGTCTCCTTAGTCTAAAGTATGAGTAATGGCTTGAATTGTGCACAGTAATATTTGCATAACTAACTCTTAACGTTTAGGCCTCTTCGAGGTGAAGGTAGGGCTGTGCCTGGATCACTTTACTTTTATGTTGTTGCAGCTGTTAGAGTGGAGATAAAAAGGCCAGTTACACTTTCTCCTGAAAAGTATTAGGATTTACTGAATATTATGGGCTATAACAGAACTTTTCGCTAGACATAAACTTTTCAGCTATTGTGATATTTATCATGATCATCATTTCTTCTTCTTCTTAATACTAACAAAATGGGCATGAGAAGATGTGCACACACCTGAGTTTAGGGTTTCAGTCTTCCATATCTAAACTGTCCAGGCTGATTCCTGTTTGGTTTGGGAGCAAAAATATATAAATTTCAGAAAGGCTGGGGAGTTTTCTTTACTGATTGATGGCATTGCCATGGCTTAGTGACTCAGTGGAGGCCCTCGGCCTCCTTCTCCAGTTAAAGAACAGCAACATCTCAAAATCCTAGACAGACACACACACTCAATATTTTTTTTCCCCCAAAACATTGTCAGTCTGTAAAAACAACTTCAAATGATAATTTGGATATAATTATAAAGCTTAGATTACTGTCCTAAGGCTGAAATATACAGAGAGGTTTTAAAATGCAGTGTACCTCCCAAGATGCATAGCAGTAATATTGCTCTATGATGAAAGAGTCCCTGAATATATCTGAATATAGATAATGACTTGATTTCTTTGTTGAAGTGATAATCCATCCAGAGGCTTTTACAGTTAATTACCTCTAAATTACTTGTATTGTATTAGGTTATTCCCTGAAAAACAGGACATATGCTAACAGATGAAACTGAAAGATAGAGTCTCAAATTGTTTTATGATACTCTGCGTAGCACAGCTGGGTAATATAGCCATATTTCTTACCCGGCTTGACACAGATGCCATGTGATATACTTCTCAGAGGATCTTTTTTTTCTTTATGCCACTTCATGTTTCAAATAAAATGTAACAGATTTTATCCTAGTCAAAGTTCCACCTGTGCATCACCACTACGAAGGCCCCTTGGTGGAAGACCTATGATCCTCTTTCTCACTTACATTAAAATATGCAGATGAAAAGTGAGAGTAGAACAATTGAAAAATAAGTAAGGGGGGGGGGGGGAAGGCTTAAAGTCATTTCACATGCAAAACTTCAAGCTTTTACATTTGCAGTGCAAAAACAATGTTTCTGCTTAATTCCATTTCTTCTGCATTTAGTACACTGAGAAGTAAGTAAATGCCTTGCTTGTAGAGTTGCTTTGTTCATTTTGCTACATAAAATTGATGGTTTGAAGTTTTTATAGAACTGGTACTTCTAAGACTATCATTTTTCATTTCACCCTTTCTATTATCTCAAACTACATGCATTTTGTATTGTCACATTTTGCTCTGTTTATTATTCAAACTCTTGGTTTTGCACAATTCAGTAGGTCTGCCAAATATCACAAATATATTCTGAAAAACAATACCAGCAGTACTAGATGAGTGTTCTTTAGAAAAATAAACTTTCTTTTGTCTTTTGGCAGTTTAAAGCTCTTTTGGTTACAGTTCTGGTTTTGTTTTTTTTCCTTCTCCTCTGGAATAAATGTAAAGCTGTGTATTATTACTACACAGTATTGTGGAAATGATGGAATGCACAGTAAAATTGCAAATTAGCACTGGATGAAACCCAGACCCTGATACAGTAGAGGGAGATTAGAAATTATTTGTTTGCTCTCTGTGGGGAGGTGTGCCAGATGTCCCTCTGTTTAAACAATCCCCAATGATTAACCCCTGAAACAGTACTCTCTGTAGCTAGGAAAAGCTGCTTGCGTGCTCTCAGCACCAGGTTAGGCAGAGTACAGGAACTTCTGGGGGATTGCTTCAGGTATATAAGATATCCCCCCACAAAAGTCAGTTTTCAGCAAAATATATATAATGTGCAAAAACGTCAGGTTTAGGTGAAGGGCATAGCCTTCTATAGGCTATGGTATCTTACTTCCAGACTATGTAATGATGCAGTCCAAGACAATCAAGTAATGCAGTTTTACTGTACTCAGTCTGCTTTCTGTTGAATAATGGGCCAATTACATCAAAATGGGGACCATTTGCAAAGTAAGGGAAGGTGATTTTGAACACATTTCAACTTAAATTAAGTTTCTGTAACATGTCTTTATCTATAGTACAATTAATACATGTATGTGCATGTATTCATACACATCAAATGTACGTAGCTTTTTTCCACAGACTAGAAAAATAGTCTGAAATTAATGCTGAAATTGTGCATTAGTGACTCAAAAGAATGGAAGTGTCATAATGAAGAGCTAGTCATCCTGCTGGTGTAAATTGGTATAAGTCTAGTAAAGTCAGAGGGTCAGCTAGCTTTAAGACTTGGCTTTAGTTTTCTCCTCTTGATCTGCCTGCGTAAGTCACTGAAGACAATAATTGCATGAGCACAATTTTTCTCTGTAATTAATAAATCACTACCTTTTTTTAGCAGTTTGCAGAGTGAAGACCTTGCTTTCCTGTGTAATGTTCTATTTTTATATCATTTTTTTTTAATACAATATAAGTGAACAGGAACAGCTAATAGAGTCTGTGCTATCTTAGTTTGCAAAATATCAGTAGCTGCTGACTAGAGATGGTGAGGGGCTCGGTACGTGTCAGTGAGAGACCGACTTGCTTAGCCCTGAGTTTAGCTGTTGTCTCCAGCCTCCTCTTCAGCACAGTTGAGCAATTCCTGTTAAGTATTGTGTGTCTGCCCCGTCCTTGCTAGTGGGCTTTTATATGGAAATGTTATGTATATTATGTATTTTAGGCAAGGTAGCTTAGTTCACTGCCTAGAAATGAGTGCCCTTAATTTGCTATGGCTACAATGCAAAAGCTGCTACTGTGAAAATTAGCTGCATCCCAAGAATAATTGTGATTACAAAGTGTCTTTTTATGGAACAGAAACTATTGTGCAGCCTTTGAGAGGGTGCAAAGGCAATGGAGACAAGTGCAGTGTTTCTGTTCTGCTGCTTACTTTACTAAGGTGAGCAGTCAGATCCACGAGTATCAAAGGAAGGCGTAAGTGTGTATATATTTTTCGCTTTGTGGTACTTGTTAGGAGACCATGCTCCACTGTTAATGTCTGGAGTCACTCATGCCGCACAAGTATTCATTATGGCCATTCTAGAGATCATGAGTGGCAATGACTTGGACCTAAGCTGAGCTAACATTTTGACCCAGATTTAGCTGATTAGGGAAATATTTCCATTTCAAATTTGGCATGTGCTGTAGGCTACCAGGAAAACTAGGGCACAGATTCCCAGAGGGTGAGGTTTTTGAATTGGATATGTGTTCAAATGTATGCTTATGTAACTGTAGCACTGTTAAATCACACACCCGTTTCTTTGCTTGACTATTAAATAGTCAAAAGAAGACATTGCTCCTTAATTTTGTTTTTATTTCCCCCACCAAACTTGAAAATTTAGTACAAATAAACTATAGTCAAGAAATATTATAGTTGTGATTTTTCCATGCCTAGAGGTCAGTGCATTTAAAGACACAATAAAGTTTGCAAAGTGCTTTGTGGATAGTAAAGGGTGGAACTATGGTGTTCGTGAACCCAGCATAGCCAGGTAAGCATGAAATTTCCTCAGCATCCATGAGATTTGACATTGGACAGCATGACTAAAGATTGGGAAAGTGCTTCCAAAGAGGGTTGTGCTCTGCCTTGTCAACATTATTGCTGCATAAGATAATGATTAAAAAACTCTGTGGATGCATGCTGATAGTTTTTCTTGTTAAAAATTAATTGGGGTGTTGTGTGTAATTCTATGTAGGAACTTAGATGCTTGAAATACTGTTTACATTATATTTCCTAGCTGTTTGGTGTAAATAATTGCTTAGTAGAAGGTAGCTTTTAGCTACCAGCTGCTTGCTTACTTTTGTAAAGATTTCTCTGGAGGAGTTTAGCATCAGAAGTTAATACTGAAAGCTAGCTGAAACAAAACCAAACCAAACAAACAAAAAAAACCAAACAAAAAGGCGTGTTTATTAAAGAATATAATCACCAAGTTGTTTAGCTCATCCCTACTTAAATGATTGTCAGCTTAACTAATTAGTCTAATTAGGCTAGCTGCATAATATAGAATAAATACAATATCCTGAAAAGCTTCTATGAAAGTATTTACTTCAGTTGTTATACAATTTGATTGCTGAAAGCTTATTTCTTTCATTTTGAAAGAGTAACATTTTTGTTGCATATATATTCACAAAATGTAGACATGATGGACTTGGAGGGAAGAAGAAATATTATGAAAAGATTTGTATGTGATCTGTTGTTTCAAATAAAGTAACCCAATATTTAAAAAAAACCCCAAACTTATTTTGATTACATATACATCATAAAACTGTCAGTGTTGAAAAAAGAATTAAAACAAGACAGCTTTACTGCATTTTAATATATCTTTATTATTTAGATTTATCTTGTTTCCATAATAAGTTTTCTATTCTTTCAAGTAATTCAGCAGGATTTAGATTTCATTATTTCAACATTAATATTTGGCTGGCTTCTTATAAAGCCCTTTTGCATTTTTTTCAGTACTTCTTTATCTAGTCATCCATCTTGATTGTATAATGCAGCAGTAGCTATCCTAATATTTAAGCTTGAATCAAACTTTCCATTATATCAATCTTATTTTTTTAACCAGCCTTCAAGATTCTCCCACAATAAACTAATCTCTGAAATTGTAAATGATACATCATGCCAAGGTTTCATTTCTGAGAGAAGTATTTGTATGGAAAGAGTTTTTAACAAGGAATCCTGTAGCATAAGGGTACCTTGTACCTGCCTTTTTCATACCATTTTTTCTATCTGGTATCTTGACAGAAATCATTGGGGGAAGACACTGTTTAGCAGGTCTCATCAAGATATTTTCGATGGGAAGAGCAATTCTCATAGCTAGAAAATGTTATGCCAAAATAAATGTTCATAAATTGCTTTTATAATTGGTTATTAACATTTGAAATTTGTACTTATGAAATGCAAATCAGTAATGGTGAATCAGTAGGTACCACCTAGGTCTGTAAAACTTGCTCTTAAGTTTTAAGCAGCTCTGCTACTTATAGCAGAGCTTACTTTTCAGGGACTGGGTAAGCTAGAAATGCAAAATATACCCTTGGAATTTTTTTTTTTTTCCCCATTACTACTAAAGAAGTTGAAAATATTTTAACTACTTTGTTCCCTATTCCTGGGAAGTTGCTCCTGTTGAGATGTAGAACAGACATAATTTATATGAAGAGAACATTTATAGATAGTACAAGGAGCCAGTTGTCATGGTTGAGAGCTCATCTGAAGAAAGAAGCAGTGGCAGGTTCAGAGGTATAGCCTGTAGTCTTAAAATTCACCGCTACATGTGAGAGTACATATTTACTCTAGCAGCACCTACGGTGTGCTAACTAACATTGGAAATTACATGGAGAAGTTATTCTAGGCTGTGTGGATATCACAGAAATGTTTAAAATTAATTTGAATGTTGTGGCTGTTTCATGAGGTTCACTTCCCCTCTCCCCCCACACAGGGTTAAATTCACTATCTGTTTTCTCTTTTCCAATGTAAGCTTCAAGACGTGTTGGTGTTTGATTCACTGTCTCTGCTCACTCTACCCATTACTCGAACCTTTAAATCATGTGTACAATGTTGTGCTGTACATCTTTGAGTTTCCTCCTTTTCCAGCCGGTTTGATCATGGGGGAGTGGACACCAGTGGCATACTTGCCAAAACAAGAGACTCTTTATCCAATTTCTGATACTGTACAGCCAGCTAAAGAGGTGGAGGAGCACTAGGAAGCTCTGGTGGGATAAAAGGACTTGGTTTCTGTGCAGACCAATGCACGTGTAGTTGCAAGGATCATGGGTTGCAGTGGCTGGCTGTTAGCATTTTCACAGGAGCCACTGGGACATGGTCAGTGCACTTTGCAGTTGGAGAATCTCATTCCTGCTCCTCTTCCCTCTTGCAAACCTTCTTGTACTCCACTGAGTACTTTTGCGCCTGTACCACACTGATTCCCCCACTATGCCTCTGGCTCACTCACCATCCTAGTGCTTCTCCAAGGCAAGGGCACAGACATGGTCATGGAAAAGAAAGCCATTATTCTAATCTAGCAGTAAAATAACATATTTGAGTAAACTTTTAAAACTCTTTAAATTCCTGTGCAAGTGAGTTGTTTGGTCTTTGAAGAACAAATTCTTGAATAGTACCTGTTGAAGTTTTTTGCATTTTACTTTTTTTTTTAATTATTATTTTCTGTTCCCCTCTCGAAGAGGCTTTACAGTCTATTTTCCCTTCCCTTAGGTCCTGATATGCTTTCCCTTGTTCCACTGAAATGTAACATGATGACATGATGCCTTGTGACCTGCAGAGTGTGTCAGAGAGTTTTAGAAACAGAAAGGAAGCATATACTTCAGTTCTGGTATTACTGTTTTCTCAGTGTATGAGAAAGCATTTGATGTGGATTTCTTTGCAAAATGGGATAGGAGGACAGTTATTTCTAACCACTTCCAATACAGGCTGGTGGCTTGTGACTGCGATCCTCTTTTTTCTATTTTTGCTAATGTGCTGGCAACTCACTTGGAAAAAGTGCTGTCCAGATTAATTTGTTTTGATTATGCTGATTTTTTATCAAGATACTTTTCCTGCCTGTCACTTTCAGCTGGGGGAAAAAAAAAAAAAAGAGTTAAATATAATCAGTAGTTCTAATAGACTGGGAAAAAAACCGTAATCATTACTGCTGCAGGAAGATGCAGCTACATGATGTTTGCTATATGATATTTCCCAAGGTTTGTTGTCCCAAGCTAGCCAGTTGCAGGAAGCGAAGTACCATTACTCAGGACAAAGGCAGCAACATTTCCAAGAACTTTCTGGAGAAAAGGGAGTATTCCTCTTTGACTTGGCAGATGCCTTTTTACAGGAGTAGCCACCCCATCGCTGTACAGCTAGGTAGGTATCCAGCACAACTTTTCGGATGCTTTGTAGTAATTCAGCAGTGCAGAAAGCTTCTCGGGTTCAGGGTGTGGAGTTTGGGAGAAGTCAGAGAAGCCAAAATGTTTAGCAAGGAAGTTGATAGAAAAATTGAAGAAAGGGGAGGGAGAGAAATCAGTTCAGTTATAGGATTTGCACTAGAGAGAATCTAAGAAAAGGATCCAAGAAAGCTTTTATAAGGGCTCGAGGAAAGGCTTGCCATCACGGCCCTTCTGGTAGGGTGGAGGAGCATGTTAAGTCTGGGTAAGGTACATGAAGCCTGAAAAAGAGGGGATTCTCAGCACTGTCAAGAGCTGCGAGGTAGATTTGAGGACAAAGGTTTAATACTGTTAATACTGGTGACATGAAAGTTACAGAAAACCATGGAATGGGTAGATGGGCAGTTTAGGATGAATCTCGGTCTAGAGGCAGGAATGACAGCTTTAGGAAATGTGTCCAGAGCTTAGCTTCAGGTAGAGTCTTCTTTATTTCCATTATGATATAGACATGGAATTTGAAAGATTTCTGCTGGTCGTTGTAATTGCACTGGTGTGTTTTGTCACCTCTAAAAGTTTTAGTAATTTAATAAGTGATCTGTATAATAATCAGCAGCCATAGTGAAAATGTAAATAATGTAAATACAATTGGCACAAAAGCCAGCCATGCTGTTGGATTCTGTTCTCAGAAGAAAAAGTACTCAGAAACTGCACTAATTTACATAAATCAATCTGGTTTAATTTTGTTTTTTAATGAGATGGTTCGCAGGATATCTAAAAGAAGTGGGAAAATACGGAGGAAAGTAAGATTAACAATCAGTAGTTTGCCTCTGCTCAGAACTGGAGTTTCTATGGGAGTTTCTGTATCAATGTCAGTAAGGTGGCCTTAAATAAGTAAAATAGGGAGGAAAAGAGCAATTGTCTACATACTGCTCCCATTAGAACAAGTCTGCAGACTTGTTTGCTTGCAGGTGTTTTGTTCAATTTGGTGAGATGCATTTGGTGAGAGGTTTGAGATTTGTTTCACCTTCCTTCTTGATGCGTTTGATAAGACTGGCTTTTAAGGTAATGCATATAAAATACATCATATTTACTCTCTTGATTTTCTCTTTTATGTAGAAGGATGAGAGAATTGATTTATTGGCAGTATATAAATTCCACCATCTTCCTACAAATTAAACTCTCTATTTAGTCTATTCTGGATAACACTGAAGCAGACTGATGTTCTGAATCCTCATAAATGCTTTTTTTTACTATCATTCAGTCTCCCCTTCTTCATGGAGTGTTTTTCATTTGATTAAACACTGTACTTAAAAAAACCAAGATGCAGCCCTTGCCATGATTTTGTGCTTGGTTTTTCCTTTTAAATTGGAGGAAAGATGACTGAGTTGCAATGCATTGCGCTCTATGAAGAAATACTGCAGGAAAGGTCTAAATATAATATCTAGTGTTATGAGTTTAGCAGGAAGGGACAAGATTTGGTATTAATTAGTTAGTAGTTAAAAAAAAAAAGAAATCCAACTTCTATTGGCCGACTAACCATCTCCAAACTGCTGAAACCTGCTAAAGAGAATCATATAACCAAGTGCGGGGAACTGCCAAAATATAAACGTAAGGCAAAAATATCTGCAGAGTTGTGATTTAAGATTTGGTTTAAGTTTTATTGATTTCAGAATTGTTTAAGTTTTTAACATGCATAATAGACAGAGAGTTTGCACTTTAAATTCAATATTTGTATTCCAACTTTGGTAAGTACAGTTACTCTGCCTGCGGCAATACCTAACCAGAATGGACTTCAGTGTCTGACTCCCTTCTCCAACCATTGATCACGGGAAATAGAAATACGATTCTCAGTAAAAAGTTTTAGAAGTGAGAACAAGTTAGTAACTCCAACTAATTTAGGCTGTAGAGTACAGTTGTCAGTTTACATTCACTTACCCTCAATTCTTTTACGCTAGTTTTTATACAAATCAAAATACTACTTGAACGTTGTATAAAATGAGACATTTGCTCAGTTTTTGGGAGGAGAACCCTAGATAAGGCAGAGACGAATGAGGCCTTCTGGTTTGTCTCCCTGAAAATGTGAGGTTTATTGGTAGATTGTTGAATGTATTGTTGATTCTTATTCTATATTGGTACTGAGATTTAAACCGAAATTCGTCTAATCCTTTTCTGAATGATGAAATTTTAATGGCTCCAGATTAGTCTTTGTATTTCAGCTAGTACTTTGACAGTGCTAGCATTGAAATGGCTGAGCTTGGCCTTTAACGTTAAAAGCCCTTTTAAAATAAATGGCAGAAATTCCCAGCTTAGCAATGGGTTTTTCAAACAATCTAGTCACGGACTGAGGAGAAAAACAGGAGGTTGAGCTTCTGTTTTCTATGCAGTCGCAGTGACTGGAATGAGAAGCACCAGGTCGGGTTCAGAAACTTTTTAGGACAAGGGTAGGGAATTTGGAGCCAGTTGATTGACACCTCACAAATGATGTTAGACTGAAAGAAAAAAGATGCTACTAAACATTGGTGGGGGAGGAGGGAGAAGAACTCCCATCACATGCTCTATCCTGATATTCAATAATCATACACGTTAGTTTCTCTGATAAATGTTGTTTGTGATGAGTTGTGGTGTTGTGTATGTGAAAATCAGTTTCCATATTAGTATGGACGGTTTTTACTTTTGTTGGGCTGTATCCAAGTAAACTTGCTCTATAAATTGCATATTAGAAACATCTTTGATCCAGAAGGCTAAATAATGGTCCCTCAATATTTTTTTTTCTTATTTCTTATTAACTCTACCTTGTCATTTGAAACAAACAAATGTGTTTAGGAAGATACAATTTTCCTGTATTTATGAGGGATTTGAAAATGCTAGACCTAAGTACAGGTAGCTGTAGTCAATATTCAGGACTGTTGTGGAAGACTGCAAATCCTGTTTGTTGGAACAGAACAAATTTTCATCTGCTTCCAGATGCTGCCAGTCATGAATACACGCTGTCTGTATTTTACAGTTTGTCCATGAGGTGGCAAACACTGTTGGTCCTTGGCTTGCCACAGAGAGATATAACATGTCAGTGTTGCTGATATTTTTTATGATCAGTATGGTAGTTGCAGCAACCTTTCTGATGTTTTGCAATAAAGGTGTTTTATATTTGCCAGTACATAGCAGTATCATGATTTCTGTTCTGAAGAGGCTGGTCTAAAAGGTTATTGTCCCTTGCTTTTTTCCTCTGCTCATTACCAGGTCCTGTCTCAGCTACAGTGGCAGTTATCACTCATAATTTAAATGATGCGGTGCAGGAAGTGGTGAGAGGCTGGAACAGGGTGGAGCTAGGAGCAAATTTCAGCAGACTTTTAAAAAGTAATCTGTTGTAAAAGAAATTATTGTGTGGATTTATACCTTAGTTTCTATGGAAGAAAATATATCTGTTGATCAGTTCGTTCTTTCTCTTTTTCCCCCTTTAGCAGTTGCCTTGGCAATCTTCAGTCATTTCCCCCATTCGGTGCTGTCCTTAATAATGGCAGTCATGTGAGAGAGAACACCAGGAGTTCAGTTTACGCAGCTGCTAGGTGTTTTCGTGTAGGTGGTTAGAGCAGTCTCTGGGAAAACACAATTCACTATCGCCAGTCTTCTACTCCCGTAGATAATGAATTTCATGTAGGTAAAGGTGACATGCCATGAAAGGGAAGAATATCCCTTTGTCTGGTGACATTGCCAGAAATTATACAGGCATCATGAACTGGTGGACCAGATCACCCAGGGCAGTGGCACAAAGACGAGCCCTTTGATCAGCAGCTTCTTGTCAGTGAGGTGGGGTGGGGTGGAGAGAATCTGTGAGAAATTTGCTAGATATTTTAAAACTTCTGTACAACCTTCCACCATGTATGAGCTATGTATCTTTATTATTGCTAACAAACAAATGCAAGAATAGAACCACGGGAGGGTTCCAAATCAAAACCACGACCACTGGTTATAGGCTGTATTTGCAAGGATAGTGTTTGTGGCTGCAAATACAGGACTTGCCTGTACGGGCAGACCTCTGCACTGCATGAACAGAGCAGTTGGAGCTTCTGTGCAGAGCCTGCAGGATTGAAGTCCTGGTGGCAATCTGTATTGGCTTTTAGGAGAAGCTCCAAAAGTAGTTTCTGTGTTTGATATGTATGGGAGGGTGCTTAGCTGTTCTTCACGGATCTCCCCAATAGGATGTACACAACAAAGCCTCCTTCAGTTTTTGACATTTATAGAATTCAGAAATCCATGGAGATTGTTCTTCACAGGTATACAATTAACTATGAACTCTCTTAGATTAAGGATATGTTACTAAAACAAAGTCTTCTTCTAAGTGTAAACACTCAGGATTCTCTGATGTTTAGCCTGCTTAATAGCATTTCTCTCATTTTTGTCCTTTAAAGCGAGTCTGCAACTGGCATTTATATAAGGTCCATTTGTTCTTGTGTTTAGTTTTTTAATTGCTTATGATGTTCTATATTTAAAAAGTGTCGAGGTGGTAAAGTGATATGTGCCCTATAAAAATTAATAATTATAAAAGTAGACAATCCTCCTCCTCCCAGGTTCTCCTGCTTACTAGCACTGGGCTACAATGTCCTTAACTTGGGGTCTGTACTGTTTGCCTTTTATAAGGCGAAAATCAATAATCACGCTTAGTTATTTTATGGCAGTCTCCATTTGCCAGATTTATTACCTGCATGTTGCAAATGAGGAAATTGAGAGCAGCTGTGTGGCTTGTCCAGGGTTGTACCTGAAATCTGGCAGTTTTGCATATTTTCTGACTTGAGATGAAACCATTAGACCACTTTACCTCTCTCTGGGGAAGTGTGTGGAGATGATGCGCTGGTCACACAGAAATAGAGGTTTTGCTGTTGACATCAGCAGGTCAGAATTTCTCTCATGCTGCTTGGAATTTCTTCCACTTTGTTTGTCTCTAATGAGTCTCTATGTTGACTGGCAGAGAGGATATATGTGTACCCAAAAGTTTATTGGAATAAAGGGCAGCTGCTAGCAGCTGCATTACGAAGAGAAGGAGAAAGCGGAAGGTGAAGCTGAAAGCCAAACGGTTTCTATCAGGGCCACAATTTACTGCCTCTATTCATGCATATGGATTTCTTGATTTTTGAAGACAGCCTCAAAAAGTCTTTTTCTATCACTGAATGAGCAGAATTATTTTTTTATTTGCAAGTGTGTCCTGAATAGAGGAGAAACATAAATATGTTTTTGTTACTGAGTTAGTATCATTTTAGAGAAGGGATTAGGCTCGCTCTTTACAATTCTTAGTAGACCATATCTCAATGGGAATTTTGGAGTCTTAATTTACTGGCCCATGGTTCTTATAGCAAATAAAAATGAGCATTTTTTTTCATCTGTTTCAAGTAAGTGCAGAGAAAGGAAAACAAAATACAGAATTTAAGACATGTAGTCTGACAGCAGTGTGTTACATGAAATTAGGAAAATGGCCACTTGCTTTACTACTTCTTTTTTATCCTGTTTGTAGATAGGAATTTTCAGTGCTTTGCTATTCTCTGGTTACTGTAACTTCAATTATTATACTACCATCTAGTAATACTGTGTTTATACAATAGAAAAGTAGCTTCAATACTGTTAAAGTTTTATATTTGTTTAATGCAGAAGGGAGCTACTCTCTTAGGGTCTCATTTCTAAAGAAAAACTAAACTCTGAGGGAAAAAAAGTGAAGATTCTGACTATTCTGTTTCTTAAATCATACTTTTTAAAAATCTGCTTTTCCTTAATAATTTTTGAGAGATTCAGAGAGATCCACCCTTAAAACTACAAAATACTTTGTTTCTGAAACTGTTTCTACAGCCTTAAACTCTTGCTGGTGCCAAGGATATCATAGAGGTTGCAGCTTAACGATTCTTGCTGGGGAACAGAAGTGGGGACTGAGCCTCCTCTGGCTAGCCTGGGCCTGAGCACGGTCAGATACACTCCTATGGCTTCCATCAAGGCATGGGGATGAGCTGTAATGCAGCTTCTCATCAGGTTTATGCCTCTGGCCTCACCTTTGACTGTGACCCTAGTTACAGAAATTAAGTCTTTTGAAATTCTTTGCCTTCCCATTGAGAACTTTCTGTCCCGCAATTTCACAGAAGAACATTGAGTTTCTTAAACAGAATAAAATTGCTATTGTTGCTGTTATTTTGTGGAATGTGCAGTGTTCAATGAGCTCTTTCAGAAGACATTGGATCACGCTTTTTCTCCTTAGTAGCTGTGTTCTTAATCAGCAATTTTGGTACTTGAGATTGGGGCTATGATTGTATCTCGCACGGTTTAGTTCAATTTGTTGGGAACAGAACATTGCCCACTGTTCTTTGTGTCAGTTTATGTATAATATAGAATAAAAATTGTTGAAAAATGTCCTCAAACTTATGATTTTGAAAGCTTTTGTTCCCAGCTCCACAAATAATTTACCATCAATTATATTTAAAATTATCATCAGTTGGAAATAGGAAAGGGAACAACTTCTGTGACAGACTGATTGAAATGTTTTGTCTAAGTAACCACTTTATGCCTATAATATATCTGCATCAGTCCATAAGCTCTGTTTGCTCTGTCCTGAAAAACAGTTCTTTAGCATAGTTATCAAAGGAAAAAATCACTTTGTGCCGTGAACTCTTACCATCATTTAGATAATTGTGTTTGATAGTTATATTTGTGTATTGGATGTGATATGGTGCCCATCTAATTTTAGATTACTGTCTCTGGGAGGGATATGAGAAAAGAGAGATAGATGTTCTTCTGTTGAAAATTTTGTATGCTTAATTGATTATTTTAGTTGTTTTAGAAGGCTCTTCCCTTTTTTAAGCTTCCCATAAAGAAAAAACATATTTTGCAATCTCTTATTATGAGAAAATGCATATTACAAATATGCCACTGTGATTTTTAAATACTCTTGCAAAGTAGTTTTCTTTTCATGGCAGTCAATTCATCATTACGTCGAAATAACAGAGTATTTTACCTCCTGATGATTAGTGCTGTAGCTAAATGTTCAAGGTCACTCTGTCTTGGATGGATTTTATTTTTAACATACATAGCATTTTCATTTAGCTAATCCATGATCAAGCAGTCGTCTTTTTCTCTTCCCTTTCCTTTAATTTCTTTGATAAAACTTGCCCAGGGATTCATTGAATCTTAATTCACAAAGAAATCTTAACTCTGCTTATTCCCTACACTGTAGCCCATCGTTGATTCTTTGTAGATCTGTCCTTTTGTGAAGTAATTGCATATCTTCTATCTCCTTTAATTCTCATGCTAGCCTGGGCATTTCCAGAGAGCACGATTCATAATTGTCCCCCTGAAAGACTAACATGCTCAAAAGGACCAGAGATAAACAGTGTACTTGACCTTTTGGTTTGTTTTAAAACATACTCCATCATGTAAAAGCTATGTGCAGCCTGTGCAGTGTGTTAAGCCTATTACCTAGAGGTCCAGCCCAGGAAAAAAAATTAAGAATATGCTTAATCACTTAATTTTCAAAGCATGAGTAATTTTATCAGTGTCAATGAGATTACCAGTGCTTAAAAGCAAGTGGGCTTATGTCCTGCACTGTGTTCCTTTCAATGGTAAGATTTCCGATAGCTTCCGTGGCATCTTATGTGCCTTAATGTGGTTTAAGCATATAAAGGTAGCACATCTTATTTTTAAAGCATTCAGAGTGTGGATGTAATTAATAATGCTGCAAGAGCCTTTATCACAAACTTTGTTCTCTCAAAATGTATTTGTCACTGTGACATCACCTTTCAAAGGTGAAGTGAAAGTGAATTGCTTAATGAAGTAGTAATTTTTAGACAAGTCCCTCTATCCAAAGATGTCCCTTCGGAGTTCAGGAATAATAACTGGGCAAGGACTGTCATTTTATATAAATTATTGAAGTTAACATGTTATTGAAACTCTGAAGCACAATACGCTAGTATGTAACTTAGAGGACGCTTCTGTAAAAAGTTAATTAGGTCGTTAGCAAAACAGAATATTAAAACACCATTAGTTTTTCCTGCTCTTGACTGTCTGCTGTAGTAACAACTGTTTTTTCATGTCAAATATTTGATTTTAAAGTGCTAAATTATTCTTTTCTATTTTTTTTAAGCAACAAAAAGCAGCTTATTTTTAATAAGCTAAAAAAAAAAACCAGGAAAAAAAAAAATCTACAAATTGTTTCTGTTGGTCCGAACAGATGGCATAACCAGTTTATGAATGTAAATGCAGTGAGCAGTGTATGTCACTAAAAGTGTAAATTTGTCTTTACCACTGTTCTACTCCTTTTCTGTTCAAATCAAAAAAACAAGTTAAAACTCTGTTGTGATACAGAAACATTATTTTTTAGTCATGTCTTAAAGTGTTTGTTAAAACTTATCTTTGTGAAACAACAACATCTGTTTGCTGCAGTTACTGCTGGTGCTGTTTCAAGAAGCACTGCTGGGCTTGACCATTTGGGAATTTATTATATTTGTTGTGAAACCTGCCTTTCTGATTAACTGCTTACGTTCACTCCAGTTAGGATCTCTGAAGAAGTTTAAATGGGAATCCTTATGTGTGATTTTAGGCTCTTACAAGCAGGGAACTAATGTGTGGTTGGTCTTTTACAGTCTGAATTGCTGACCAATATGAAATGCTCTGCCATTGTATGATCAATCATTTCACTACAAAGGAGAAAATAGCACACTTTCTTTTCCCTCTCTGAAACCTATAAGAGCTTGATCGTAGAGTTGCCCTGGGTTTTAGTGTTCTGAAAAAAATCAGAAAGTTGGGGCACAGTAATTGTGTAGGAAATAATACCCCCCCCTACTTTTCTCCTCTTTCCTCAAGGATTGCATGTTGCCCATATTTAATGTGTTTGAAAAATTATTTATAAACATCAGTGTGTTATGATTATGTTTTTCCATCACATTACTCACATTATTTTTAATTCTGTGTGTATGAGAATGTACTTAGGGGAACAATCACAGATAAGTCTCAAAATAACTTTTGAGAAGTGCTGGAAAGCTATATAATCCCTGCTACATGGGCAGGGAGCAAGGGTAAATGTTTGAAATACAGAAAATTTAAGTACGTGAAGACCATGGGAATTTACACTCTCATCCACTGCTGCTATCTTAAGAGTGGAAATCAGCATCAGCTCACTGACTTCAGTTGCTTCCAATGTGTGGCTCGATAGTGGCTGCTACGAGAAGGTGCTAAAAACATTCTAGGTGCAACACAGACCAAATGTGAGTCCCATTTCCATTTGTGACTAGAACTGAACAGTAGAGATATGCTCAAAATTACATGTAAAAATATATGTTCAGATTTCAGAACATGTCTAGGGTGAATATGGTCATCTATATCTTGCCTGATTCCACTATTGTTTACCATAGCACTACTATATGCTTTGTCTTTTCCTCTGAAAATCAGAGCATTTGCATCTTACAGGTGGTATTTCAGTATTGCATTCGTTGCACCCTTCTTCATTGTAAACTGACTACCATCTGGAATTTTTCTTGCCTGGGAATCTCTAAGCACAGCGTAGTTAATTAGTTTAAGACTTCAGGACACTTTCTTTGGACTCTCTTAAAAGTAAATAATACTTTGCCTATTTGTATTACATTTGATAGCAGGAAAAAGAGAACTGGCACTTTCTTCACTTTCATTATCATGATAAAGGTAAATTTAAAAAAAACCCCAACTTTAAAGCAAAATTTGTTTCAGATACCCCCCAATCCAAATGTATTTATGTTTTATGGCAGGTGTTTCAGCAATTATTACTAATTGGAAAATTAGATGCTGTTGCTATAGCAGCATCTTTATTCACTAATTGGTTTTGGCACATTTTAACTAGCACTAGCTCAGCTAGACACAAAGCTATTCAAATGAGACATGTGAATGTTTGTGTGGAAATGGTGAGCCGGTGCTGCGAGTCAGTACGTTAACCTTCCACCTCTGTGGCCCTGGGCACAAACCAGGTTCTCTCTGGGAGCACAAGCAAGACCTTGGTGGCCTTATCCATGTTAGTAAAGCACAAGAAAACAGGAAATTGGTGAAATTCTGAGCTACAATCCTTCAGTTCTCATTTCTATTTTGACTGTATCCATTGCTGCAGGGTCAACAAATTCATGTGATTTTCCTTTTCAGACTGCTTTGCAGCTGGCTCGATATCTCTAATTGCAAGTACATTATTGCTTATACTTGGGTGGGTGGTGTGTTTCTTTGCTGATCTCCAAAACCTTTAAACTTGTCTTTCCTTGACACGCCTTATGCTTTTTCCTTTGGTTCCCACAGTGAATATTGGTTGGGTCTTGGGTCATTGAAGTTACCTCCATGTACAACGTAACATTTATTTTCTGGGCAATTTACGTTTTCCTTTGAGTGCCTCTTTGCATCTGCTTCACAGTAGGGTGGAACTCCACTGACATGCTGCAAACTGGAGGATTTTCATACTTTAAGCACCTTATTCTTCTTGAGCTTTGAAAGGTAGAGCTTGCTATGCAAAATTCTTCTTTTTTTTTTTTTTCTCTACCTGACCTGGATTTTGTGAAGATTTTGAAGTCTTGGAGGTTAGTAGACGTTGAAAATGAGCAGCAGTTTCAAATCTCCTTGCTTCCCCCTCCCCTACATTTTAGATGGCCTTCCCATCGACCCTTCCTTCTGTGACTGTAGGTACCATGTGAAGGGGAGAAAATGGTTGCTTAATAGTAACTATGGTTCCTCGACAGGTGTTATCTCTTCACCATCCATTCTATGCCTTTTCTCTGTTAGAGTTGTTCTGAGTTTCTGAAAAAGAAGTTGAAGAGCTTCTCAAAGTAAGGATAGTGTGAAATATTTCCCTGCTATATGTCTGACTGAGGAAGTCGTAGTGGCAGTGAGAGTGTGCACTATATATTCTGTTGGAGAAAAAGAATATTCCTGTTTTGTAGGCTTGGGTACATGAGCCACATTGAGAAGTTTCACTCATGTGTGTTCACGAAGTTTTTAAGTTACTCAAAGTATCGCTAGAGCCGTGCCTCTTTTCACTGCAAGCTAATTATGTGGTTGTGTGTCAAAATACTGAAATACTGTGTGCCATAAAATTGCTAATAATTTGTCATTCTCAAGTATGATTCTTGGTGGGTAGTGAAATAAACCAGTTTGATTGTATGGGTTTCACTTCAAAAAAAGCAATTCTATAAAGATGGGATCTCTATTTGGAGGTGTATCATTTGGGCAGTGGATGATATGTAAATGAGGATTTGATTTCTAAATGTGACATTAGTTGTTATTAATCATGCCTTGGCAGCTTTTAAAATAGCTTTTGCAGTTACAGTTTTGTTGTTGTTTGTAATAGTTAAACTCTTGTTTTATTGAGATATGTACTCTGACAAGAAGTACTCAGAGGTACAAGTGCTTTGATGGGATGAATAAATACCCCGTTGGTACAGTTATGAGAAATTTTTGACTTCTAATTCATAGAGCATATTCAAAGTTAAAGGAGTTGTTTTTTTTTTCTTTGATTTCCCTTTAAATGTCAATTTAAATGTTTGTTAAATTGGGAGACAGAAAAATGTGCCCTCAACCCCCTGACAAGCTGCTGCATGTATACTTCATGCTCTTGGTAATACCTCCTTCTTACTATAGTAGACATTCTCTAAAAGGAGAGGAGAAACATTTTGAAAACTCAGGTTTGTCATTACCTTTACAACTATCACTCTAGGACAGTTTTGTCTGTCATCATTAGTTCTTAATAACTGGTATCCTTTCTTTGACAGTTACATAGCCTCAAGTCTATGTAAAAAAGAAAAAAATCCACCTCAAAATAATAAGGAAAAGTCAAGGTGACTGTTGTCAATGATACAGAAAACAAACAGATGTTACTGTCATTTTTGTGGTACTTCTGAAAACTTTGGTATGGTATCAAATCCCATGTGTGTATCAAATCCCATATGTATGTGTGTAACTAACACTCCCCTCACCAAAAGACCCCTTGTAATATCTTGCCTTATCATACAGGTTTGAATTCTACTGTGTTTAATAGCCTTCTTTCCAATAGTTACTCTTTTTTTCATATCTAATCTCATCTGTTTTGTAGTAGAGTTATATCCGTGATTTGGGAATTTATGAAGTTTCAATTAGAAGACTAGACACAGCTTTAATGTATCTCCAGCTGCACAAAGATGCATTAGATGTCACTGTGAATCTTCTCTAATCAAATGAGAATTTCAAAGATCCACAAACCTAAACCCAAAATGCCTTCAGCAGTTTGGAGTTCAAAGTAGAAATGTCACCTGCCTTATTTTTAGTCATGTTTGGAGCTGTGTTTATTGGAAGTAATTTCCACACAGCTACTAGCATCATCCATATGCTGTAGCTGAGGTCTTCCTGACTTTGGCATTGTTACTGATTCTAATAAGAGTAGTAGACATTTAGTCCATCAACTTCTACCCAAGTTTCTCCATTTCTTCTGTTTCCTCATTTTTGTTCCCACCCCACCCCTAGTTTTCTCTGGTTTTATGCCTCGCTGATGAAGCTACTTAGTAAAATAGATACATATTTTTTTCCTCATAGCCTACTGTCCATTCAGTAAAAAGTTGGAATTTATTATGGCACATGCACTACCAGTAAATCTAATTACAGTAATGAGTCTTAATGCATCAAGTGGTAAAAAGACTTTTCCATATTGGGACTGCATAAAAATATTAGTTCAATCACAGAGTGTGGGAAGGAAGAAATGTTTGGAGCCAAATTAGGTTTTGTTATGCTACACACCCTTTGTGTGAGGCATGCAGCATTGTATTCTTAGGGAAATATGCATTAACAAGATGTCAGGGCATCTGACAAGGAACAAAGGCGAGGGACTGAGCTGCATTCAGAATGTTTTAATGTAGTTACAAGGCATTCACTTGTTTTGAAAGCACTTTGGTATAAAAGATTGGAAAAAATAGTGTTTGATTATTTCTAGATGAATTTTGAGGAAGGGACAGGACTAAATGGAATAGAGAGAGGTGTGCCAGCCCTCACCAGTTTAAGAAAGTATAAAATCAAATAGCAACAGAAATATTCAGGTAGTAATAGCACCACACAGGTTAGTAACAGAGTAATTCCCTGCAGCCATGTATAAGGTTGTGTTGGTTTTTTTTTTCAATAAACTCCTTAAACAGCTAAGATGCTGTTGAAACACTATGCTAAAAGACTTCTGTAAAAAGATGCTGGGTAGCCCTGTATTACATAGAATGATAGAATTATAGAATAGTTTGGGTTAGACGGGACCTTTAGAGGTCACCTAGTCCCACCCCACTGCAGTGAGCAGGGACATCTTCAACTAGATCAGGTTGCTTAGACCCCTGTCCAGCCTGACCTTGAATGTTTCCAGGGATGGCGCATCTACCACCTCTCTGGGCAACCTGTTCCAGTGTTTTACCACCCTCATTGTAAAAAATTTCTTCCTTAAATCTAGTCTAAATCTACCCTCTTTTAGTTTAAAACCATTGCCCCTTGTCCTAATGCAATAGGCCCTACTAAAAAGTTTGTCCCTATCTTTCTTATAAGACCCCTTTAAGTATGGAAAGGCCGCAATAAGGTCTCCCCAGAGTCTTTTCTTCTCCAGGCTGAACAACCCCAACTATCTCAGCCTTTCTTCATAGAATAGGTGTTCCATCCCTCTGATCATTTTTGTGGCCTTCCTCTGGACCCAACAGGTCCATGTCCTTCTTATGTTGGGGGCTCCAGAGCTGGATGCAGTACTCCAGGTGGGGTCTTATGAGAGCAGAGTAGAGGGGCAGAATCACCTCCCTCGACCTGCTGGTCACAATTCTATTGATGCAGCCCAGGATATGGTTGGCTTTCTGGGCTGCAAGCGCACATTGCCCGCTCATGTCCAGCTTTTCATCCACCAGTACCCCCAAGTCCTTCTCAGCAGGGCTGCTCTCAATCCCTTTATCCCCCAGCCTGTATTGATACCAGGGGTTACCCCAACCCAGGACCTTGCCGTTGGCCTTGTTGAACCTCATGATCTTCACCCACTTCTTGAGCTTGTCCAGGTCCCTCTGAATGGTATCCCAACCCTCAGGCATGTCAACTGCACTGCACAGCTTGGTGTCGTTGGCACACTTGCTGAGGGTGCACTTAATCCCACTGTTTATCTCATTGATGAAGATATTAAAGAGCACTGGTCCCACTACGGACCCCTGAGAGACAGCACTCATCACTGATCTCCATCCGGACATGCCAGAAAAGGTGAAATACTATATTGCTCAGGTGAGCATAAGTCAAATGAACTCATATATATATAAAACTAAATGAAAACAAAGATGAGAAACAGCAAAGCTAAATCTAATAGCAAACTTCCACAGTTGATCATCTGTTCAACAAAGAATCATATTTTATTGTACCAATTCAGAAGGTCAGATGCTGAAAAAAGTGGATCAAAGCATGAACACATCAATCAGACTATGGTTTAGATATGGGAATCATAACAATTTCTGTGGTTTTAATTTGCATGCTGTTTTGTTGGTTTTTTTTTTAATTATTACTCTTTGTAAGGTTCAACTGGCAAGACACTCTTATATACCTGTGTTGAAAACAAAAAAAGAAAGATTTTCTTTTTAAGGGAAAAGAATAGACAGGAATGATACCTGTCTTCAGGAGCTGAGAAATTAAGACATTTCCTGCCAGGCAGTTTGAAATTAAATTCTGAGAGCTTGTCACACTGCCTGTAAAATAAAATCAAAATGACATGTATCCAGAATCATGTCCCTTTTCTAGTATAGTATGTGTTTTATTTATATTTTAATTTGTTTTTGAAATGAAGCTGAATCAACAGTCTGAAAAAAAGAAGCCTTCTGTTTGAAGGTGATACAAATTAACATAGATCTCAACAGCAAAATCTTTCTCAAATAACAGTTTGCTTCAGTTCTTGGGCATAAGAGGAGACCTTGTGGCCAATCAATTTTTTATTTTTCTATCAAGTAAAGATGATATTGTTTTCTGCCTCCTTGCCTACCTCATCCCCACACGCCTGCAGTAGTGTTTTGCTGGAGTATGAGCATTTACCAGTTAGGTCCAGGAGTACTAACACCGTTTCATGAAGGCCATCAAGCATTGGTCTGATGGCAATTGCTTTCATACTGACGGAGATTTTCCATCTTCTAATAAACATTCCTTTTCTCCCTGACAGTCAGTCAACTGTTTCTTGTGTATAATCATGTGATTTCTTTTTTTTGTAGATGTATTTTTCAACTATAATCCTCATTTTCCCAATTGAGCCATCAAATTAGTTTAATAACTCCTTATTTATGTTACCATGTTATTTCTGTTATCTACTCATGTTATTTGTGACAGTTAAACTTAAAATGAACTCGACTTAAATGTTCTCATACAGCTTGAGGACTGTGAGTGACTGCCTTCATATGGACAACTAATACATATCTAGAGGTCCATACTGTATTTGAGATTACACAAGAAGAAAGTACTTTGAGATGTGAAAGATTGCCCATGACTTTTGGTCAGACCTGTAAAGTAAACACATCGAAACCTGCAGTGGTAATTGCATTCATGGTGATTTGTACAAACTTCATATTCACCCCTTAAAAATAAGAAAATGAGTTTGTCTTGCTGGGATATTTCAAACAGAGACCATTACAGGAAATAGTATACTGAATTGTGGAAACATTTATTTAATGCGGCAAAGCAAATGCTGCAGGTCTGCACTTTCTAAGCATGTGAATAGATTTGCAGTTTGCAATAGGGAGAAAAGTCCAAATTTCACACATTCATTGTTCATTGGCATATATTTCTTTTTAGTGTTAACACTGTTTTTTATGAAGGCATAGGAGGTCTTTTTTTAGAAATAAATGAGCTCTAGTGGAAATATGAGCTGAAAAGGTAGCAGTAAACATGTGCTTCAGCATTAGGTTCTAACTCTAAAATAAAATTGGAATGTGAATCCCTCAGCATTCAGTTAAGCTTTATACAAAGATTTACTGCAGTGTTATTTTCTGATCTAGATATAATCACCCAAAGGTCTCTCCCCTTTGCTCTATTGAATGTTTAATTTAGGGGTGGTTAAGTCATAATTCATTGTTGACACATGGCTTTGAGCAGGAGCGGGAACTAGGTGACCAGCTGAGGTGTCTTCCAAGCAGAATGGTGCTGATTCTGTGATAATCAATCAATAGGATGCATGTACATCTACACCTCATGCATTTTTGAAGTGTTACTTGTATGTTCCAGACACACTTTTCATATGTATGTATATATATGAAGGCAGTTGGGTAGATAAAATCTACAGCAGCTAAAAAAGGGAAGCGAAAAGAATTAACTTCACAAACAGAATAATTTGCCTTTTTTCCTCCCTTTGAATCTAATGAAGAAATTTTCCTATGGTTGAAGCAGGCAGTAATTTAGGGGTGAATAAGACCAGTCTTAAAGAAAACCCCAAAACCCTGTGTAGCCATGTCTCAGAATCGCTATATGTATTTCTGAACAGTACCAGATTCACCCACAGGGGTTGCTTCCAGCCAAATGGTTCACATAAGAAATGACATCCACCCCACTTGGACAGCTAATGCACTCTGAGAGGCGGCGAGGTACCCATGACTCTTTAAGCAACCTACAGAACTGAACAGTAAAATGTATTTTTCCAACATTAAACAAATGTAAATGGTGGGGTTTTATTTGTCTGTGGCAGTCTAATGTATGTGACAATTTATTGCATGGAAGACATCTAATTGTCCTTAAAATATATGCCAAACTGGCTTGCTGTATAATGCAATGAATTCCTTTTTCTTGTTGTTCTTTTCAACACGATCTTGTATGTTTGCCAAACAATGGCTGCACATCACTTTGCAGAACTGGATATCATAGTTATGAACCAGGTACAAGCAGACAAAAAGTGGCCATTCATAGAAAAATTAGTGCAAGTAAGAGGACCTAAATACATGGTACTAGCCTGGATCAGACTGTCAGCAGAAGGGCAGCTTTTGGCAGGAACGGGGGGCAGATGAGAATGAGAGAAGGGGTGGAAATTGATTAAGTACTGAGGCTGCCCAGCAGTTTCGGTCTGAATTTCTAATGCACAGTCCTAAAATAGAAACACTTTTACTGAAATGAGTACAGTTAATATGCTCTAAATGAAAGATGTCATAGGCAATAGTGCCTAAGAGACCTGTAAGACCAAGTTCATGAAGGACTTAAATGAGCAAAGCAGGGTGGCTTTAGAACAACTTGCACAAGCTTGAAGACAGGGATAGCTAAATTCAAGTTCTCTTAAGTCCCCTGAGAGGATAAAGAATCAAATAGGTCATAAAGTGATTAAGAAATTAATATAATATCTCTAGTGTGAATGAGATGTCTGGAAATGAGTTAGTATTTTCCTATTTTGTGCGGTTTTTATTGTGTTACAAATAATTTTTTTAAAATGGAAGAACAGTATTTCAGCAGATGTTGAGGCATGCAGGAATTCACAATTTATAAGAAATTTCTACCTGAGCAATCTGAGCAGATTGTTGTAAGATAGTTGCAAGGAAGTATTCAGTTAATAAATGTAAGCTAGCTCTACAGAAACATTAGTTGGATTATGCATTTGAAACAATTATCCTATTGCTATCACATAAGGGACTGTAGGTACCCAGAAAGACCGTTATTGCCTTGTCTAATTGTATCTAGATCTAACGTAGTATGTATAGTTTGGCCTTATGAGATTGCAATCCAAACTGTGGTGTGAAAGTGTATTTTAGGATCTTTCACTGATATGTGGAAGCAGATTGCTGAAAAGTGCATGTAAATGTTGATTCAGAGTTGAAAATGGGCCAAGAGACTGCTAGTAAAATATTTACTGATAACTTTAAGATGGAAATATGTCTTCCTTATTGAGCTATAACTTCAGTTTGGAAGATATTTGGAGGAGGAACATACTTATATTAATCTATATATAAACTATGGAGCAGTATTTGCTCTTGAGGCTATTTTCTTTTAGTAATTTTGTTCATGCCTGGCATAGCTTTCAAAAAAAAAAAAAAAAGTGAATAGATATGTGTGATTGCTGTGCTATCATCTTCAATTGCAGATAGCTTTAAATATTTTGGAGTTGTATGAAGGCGTTGTGATATTTCAGGCCACCATAAGAACAAAATATTTTTTCTTCTTTCTTTGTTTAAGGTAAAACACATTGCAATCTGAAATCTAATAAAGGATAAAGACACAAATGATAAGCAGTTTTTCATCAGAGGGATTGTAAAGACTGAATGTTGGCTGTTATTAAAGTTGGATAATGCTATAAAAGAGATTAAGTTGTAAACAATTGCTTGTGAAAAGTAGTGGGTTTTTTTTGTTTGCTTGGTTTTTTTTAGTATTTTCTAATCCCATCTTTTTTTCAGGAAAAAAGAATTCCTGTTCTGCTTGAGTTTTGCTTTAGTTTTGCTTTAAAGCCTTGATCTTCCTCTTTGATACTACTACTTTGACTACAATTTTTCATTTATATTTATGCAGATGATTATTATTCCAAAGTATCAAACTCTCCACCTCCTTCTGTGTTCAAATGATCATTTCTTCAACTTGTCAAAATAAGCCTGAAGGATGGATGGTTTCTACATAAGTAGAAATGGTCTCAGCACTTAAAATTTTAAATAGGAATTTTTTTAAGATGAAAAGTGGAGTGAAGGCTAAAAGGCAGTATATGAATTTTGGGTAGAAAACAGGGCAGAGCATCCTAACTAACATAGTCCCATTGAATCAGCTCATGCAAAAATAGGTGATGTGACAAAGAGCAGGTTTTTCTGTCAAAACGGTAAAAATCTTAAAAAAACCAATGAGTGAATTTCCATGGCCTGAAATGAAGAAACCTACAGAAGGCACCTCAGGCATTTATGGAAAAATAAGTGGTGGGACATTAGTACCAAGATGGAGAGTTGAGTAGGAACTCACGTGGTAAAATCAGCTGTTACAAGCTGCTTTCTAAATGTGGTTGGAAGAGGCAATGTTTGTGTTAAGGGGGCCATGGATCATGTTATGGTAATGAGGAGATGCTGAAGAGCTAGATATAGGTCTTCAGTTGTGCAAAGGCTTTTGAGATGTTTGTGCTCAGATGGTTGAGTGTGCACAGTAAAATCCAGTGATTAAGAAGGTGTTAATGAGCAAGTTTCTTGCACCAAAACTGAAACTTTGGAGAAAGGACATGAAGTTTGGTAAGAGTCTGTATGTTTTAGAATATGGTGGCACCATGATATCTGGAGACATGCTAATGTCATATTGAATTAAATATTTTTTTTAGAACCATTTAAGAGCGACATTGCATTAGAAAAGTAGTCAGTCCAAGACAGCGTTTACTGAACTCGCTACTGAACTCAAGAGTAGCAGCACACTACTCTGTGCATCATTTCATTGATATACTCAACCAGTGAAGTGCTACATGAAACAAGTGAAAGCTATCATATGAAAGCACAGCTTACCATTTTAATATTTGCACTATTTATGAGAGAAGCACATTCTGCCCTTACAGGAGAATGTGGTAGTGATCTAGCAAGTTTTTTTTGTCTCTGGGAAATCTTACTTATCAGTGGTATTATGCCATCATGTATTGACAAGGAATTATGTTTCAGAACTCTTGTGAGATCAGATGAACAATTTTTTATGTTAATAACTAAGACTTCAGTATAGCCTGTCATTTAAGACTATGCTTTTTATTCTTAGTAGTGTTCTGAAATGTTCTGAGCTATCAGTCTAATTTCTATGATAAGGAAAAGGGATATGTTGATTTTCAAAGTTCATGTCAAAGTATTATGCGCTTTGTCTAGGGAAAATGTCGCCTACCATGAGTAACCTCTTTAAAAATCATCATCTGGCAGTGAGGATGTGGGGTCTGTGTGTGTTTGGGGTTTTTGGGGGGTTTGTTTTTGGTTTTTTGGGTTTTTTTGTTGGTTTTTTTTTTTTTAATTAGTGCCTTTTTAACTGTGTAATAGGTGGGTGGGTGTTCTAAGAGAAAAGAGGGCATTTATTGGAAAAGCATTTATTTGGTGGGTCGTGAGCTATCTTTTATTTTCTTCTGTCATTGATTGGTCTGTTGTCAATACACATCTTTGTGCAGATTCCTCACAGAAAGTGATACAAAAAGAACAGCAATATTTGTGTAGTTATGCTGCAAAGGGGGTTTTCAGTTCAGCTGGATTGATCTGATAATTTCATATATTGCAGTACTAGGACTTCCAAGTTGCTCAAGATGAACCCAGAGGACTTCAGTTTCTATATGCAGCTAATAACAGGTGAACTCATTACTTCAGAGTTCTGAGAGATGTAGGGAAACATATGCAATCATTGAAGTATTTTACTGAAAGGCTTCATTCGAACAGCAAACTAATACATCCTTGGATGTTTTGCTTCATTGAATAGGTTGCATTATGAACCCTTTTCATTTGGACTTCGTTGCTGCCGTTGTCCCAGAATAGGTCCAGTCACAAATATTTAGGCTGGCTGGTGTTTGTGGTCGTTACTTTAAAAAATTGACAGTAACTGGTTTTGTTCAATGTGAGGATGCGAGAAATAAAATAGCTGTGGAAACTAAATGCCAGATTCCCTTGCGGAGTTCATTGGATCTTCCAGTGAACACTTAACTATGACTTCTGATGGAAACTGTGTCATACTCTCACCTTGACAAGATTAAAAATTGATAGTGTTTTCAAAAAGAACAGAGTTTTGTAATGTTCTCATTGCATTTCTGAAAGCTAAGTGAAAAGAAATTATAAATGACTGACTGAAGGAATGTAAACAGAACAACAGTGCTTGCGTGGTGCATAAAATCCACATTCATTTTAGGGATGTTTTGGGTAATCAAACATTCTTGCATTAACAATGAGGGGATGCTAAGAATATGTTATATGGAGGCAGAAAAGATAAAATAAAAACCTCTCTTATTTTTTCCTTCTGAGGAACAAAGACTGTAGCACTGAATTGTATGGCACAGGAACGTACAGAAAAATTAGTCTTTTCCCTGCTTTCAAAGGGAACACACCTCGGGAATCTATCCTAAGCATGAGTTAACTAACTGGTTAGTGCTTAGTTCAGCATCTGATGCTATGGTAAATATTAAATAAATGAATATGGTTGCATAGAGCACTTAAGCCTTTTGTTTTTCTTTCTTTTTTTTATTCAAGAAAGTGTCTGAATGTACTTTGCATCTACAGATAAGATGCTGACTGGTTTAGCGCTTCAATTCTAGAGGATGAACTCTGGCCCTCCCAGACCAGCAGGCCAGCAAGCACTTCAGACTAAAATCTCGATACTTGGGTTTTTTGTGCCACAGGATGTAAGTAGGCAGGAATCAAGACCCAAGCAGGTGTATTTTCTCATCATACTGTGTTCATGGGCGACGCAGTCCTAAAAACTGTATTTCCCTCATTGGTCTACTGAATAGGCCAGGTGTTATAAATGAGGCATCCTGACAGCTTCACTTTTAGAGGCTTCTGGATCTTGATGGATTCTTTCTTGGCTGTTAAGCTCTGAGTTGTCAGGTACTGATGACTCTTTTCTCCTCACCTGTATGTTCAAAGGTGAAATTTAGGGGCTGTCCATTTTTAAACCTTCCCTCCAGAAGGTCTCTGATCACAAACAGCAACTTTTTTTTTCAGTTTCCTTACACTGGCACATTAATTGGCTGATGATGAAGTGTAACTTACTGTGCTCATTAGACTATTTTGGTATTTGTTGGAAGCATAATGTATGTAGTAACATCAAGAAGATAACTTTTAAAATTTATTCCATGTTAAATGAATTAGCAGGAAGAGATTTATTTATGTATGTTAAGTCAAAAAGGTCTTTAGAACTAATTGAAGTGGTTAGGAAAGGTAAAAGATACAATCACCATGAAAACTTTTTTCCTGCTTCTCATCAGTGACAGCATGGACTTACTGGGATTTTAGCATTAAAAAATTAAGTGACATTGAGCTGATATATGCAGAGTGATCAACAACAAAAAAAAATCATTTTGGACAGTGATGTTGAACGTGCACCTGTGTTCTGTGCATTTACATAATAAAGGTTTAGAAGATGCCATTGTTAACATGCATTATGTACCCTCTAAAAGAACTTGAAAACATTTTGAATGAAAATGAGTTACATTTAAAATGTATGGGAATGCTTAGCGTACATTAGTGTCCTGTGGTGAACCTAATGCGTGCAACAGTATTTAAAGATGAATCCAAATTCAAACTTTACTGTATACTAAGAGCAATATTTCGAGAGATGCTATTCTGTAAGTGATCTCTTAGTTAAAATTATGCTGCAAAAAGGTAGGGAAGAGTTAGCCACTTAGAAGCTTCAGATGAATGTGCTTTTAGGAATCATTAACTTAGTAACTACAAGGTAACTAGTCATCTACAATACCTCTGCATTATTAATAGCATTATCTTATCCCTGTGTAAGTGTCTACATTTCTAGGAATCACAGGGCACTTGGAAAACTTAATATAGTATTTACCACTGATGCTATCATGGAAGCCTAGACACCTTTAAGATTAAGTGTTATGTGACACAGAGAGGACAGGAGAAAAAAAGCTATATGTGATTAAAACTGTGGAACTACTAAGAGTTCCAGCAAAGCCTGTATTTTCCATGGAGAATATCTGAAACTTGGCTTAGTTTTGAAAAATGCTCCTTATCATTGTGCCAGATGTTACTGAAGGATAACATAGATTTCTGAAATATAAGGGGAAAAAAGGAAAGGAAGGCCTGATTAAAAGATAAAGGCATATATCCTTTTCCCCCTGGCAGGCCATTTACTCTGGAAATCAGAAATATGAAAAAGCAATGCAGTCAAATTCATTGGCATCTTGCTTTTCAGAGGAGCATTATGTCACTAGAAATACATTACTTGAGCGGTGTCAGTAGTGATAATAGTAACTAACAATGAATAATTAAATTCCCAATTCTTTGGTTGATGGATTTGTGTAAGTTGAGGCTGTTTAAATGTTTTCTTTTTGACTCATGGGGTGAAAAAATGTAGATGCTACAACACATTCAAAGCATAGGAAAAAAAGTACTTTTGGCTAAATAAGCAAGCAGTCAGCTAACCACTGTCAGACCAATTTACTTTGTGCTTTTATTTTTTATATATGGTTACAAAAATCATTTCAATGTCTTTAAATGATGAACTGAAAACTTACTTTCAGGAGGTACCTTAATATAAGGTACCACTGCATACCTCAGCTTTTCTAGAAAGCTGCCTTTAAGCAAAGCAGAAGAGACTATAGTTGACAGAATGGGGAGGCTGTGGTACTGCCTTTGTGCAATGTGTATTCTTCAATACTTCTAGCTTTGCTTTAGATGAATACGTGTATTCTTAGTATTTCAAATAACTGTATTTTGGTTCCAAAAGACTTAAGAGAGCACTGGAAATAATTGGTAAAGCCTTAGCAGTCACTGAAGAACTGGTTTAAGTGCCGATTATATGGTTAGATTTGGTACCCAAACCAACTTGTCCTCTGGCTACCTTGAGAAGTTAGTTGGAAATAAAGGTGGACTTTGGAAGTGCTGAAATAACTCAACAAATAACTATGGGGTTGGGGGATAGTGCACTCGCAGGGCACTGCCTGCTCTGGAGGGAAGGGCTTTGAGCACATTGCCTGCTCGCACCGTTTGCTACTGCCTTTTCCTGGCAGTGTATGCAACCTTGGAAACAAGGGAGGCAGCTAGTGGGTTTTTTGCTGCCCCAGGACAAGTTAACACCAGCTTGGCCCCTTGGTTACTTGTTGGGGTGACCGTGACCTCTTTCTACAGTTGCAGGAAGGAGTTAGTCTCGGAGTGGCAAGCTTGAGGCATAGTGGGACAAATGGTTTCTGCAGAGCTACCCAGCGCTGCATGTGGCCACAGCTTAGTGAGTGGTAGTCTCAGTGGCACAGCCATGGCATCTGAAGTGATGAATAATCCTAATTATTCTGCTTTTCCTTAAATAAAATGGTATGCTAGCAGTGCTGTAAAGATGGTTTCTCTCTGTGGCTTTCTGGATATGCATATATATGCTTCACTCTTTCTAGGTAAAGGAAAACAGGATTTTACAAGATCTGAAAGAGAAAACTATCTCAAAGAACAAATACCTGACACTGTCTAAATGCCTGGTAAATCAGTTCCCAGCCTTGAATTCAAAAAGATGGTGGAAGTCAAATGACTTCAAAGGAAGCCAAGCTCCACTCAAGTCTCATAAGTTTCAGGCATTTGATTTTTTTTTTTGTTTTAAGGTAATAAGTGCAATCTAAATATTACTGTAAGTAATCATCCTTGACTGCCCAGTCCAAATGATCAGTGTGCTCTTTTACATTGGGAAGGAGGATGCAGTCTTGGACACAAATTTGAAGCAAAGCAAATATGCTGATACTTCATGGTCTAGATTGAGAATGAGACAACATAGTTTGTTTTAACACTGCTTTTCAAATTTTGTACACTAGAGTTTCTCTTTAAATAGCCATCCTCTTAATGTCTTTCTGTTATTGGTTTGTTTTTCAGAGTTTGGGGTGTTTTTGGGGGGCGGGTGGGGAGAGCGGGGGTAGGGGATCACATTGGGAAGAGGCTTGCCTACAGATCCCAACTGGTATGACTTGCTTGGCATTTGATTCATATTTTCTTTACATGCACAGTTGGTATTTCAGAGATGTGTGGTAGTAGCTGGCATAATACATAAAAGATGAAGCACTCTATCTACTGAAAGAGCGTACTGCATATATTGATCAGGGATTTAATAAAGCTGCTTCCTATCAGCTGTCATCAAACTGACCCAGTGAGGACTTGTTAAAGAATTTTGGAGAGCAGGTGAGAGGAAGTGGCAGGAACCAAACTGTACTGTGCTTGCTCTCCTTCCTACCTGTTTGAAATGTACTTTACCTTCAAACAGTGACAGTATCAGCTAAGACATTGGTGTAATTGAGCCTTCTTATTTTTGTAAAGGAATCATTTTAATATATACTCTGTACATTGTCCTTTACATCAAATTTAATTTCTGACAAGTGTGAGCATGCCTGTCTTATGCTGATACTTTTTTTCTGTCTTCTTTCTTTCTCACTCTGTTTTTTCTCTCTTTTTGGTTCATTGTGTCTGCTGATGTGTGGATTACTCATGGAACGTTCTCCACTATAATTTATGTTTATCTGAAAATAGGAACTGCAGTTCTTCAGTAATAACAAGCTCCTCTATCTAAACAGTCTCTATTCCGTTTCACTGCCTTCATTTTCTTCATGTCTTGTCATTTTTTTCATTTGCTGCTGCTGTTAATCTGACATCCTTTGCTCCAAAAAAAAAAAAAAAAATGTGTTTTATTTACAGGGCACAGCATTTGGAAGTGCTCCTGTACCTTCTCGCAGGCAATTATGTGAGTCTCTTAAATTCCGCTCTGTGTTGTAAAGATGACTATGTGTTCATGTGCTGTAGCATGGCATGCCAATATAGAGTTAATGCCCCGAGGTCAATATTCAACCGCTGGTGTTGTATATTGCCTGTAACGTGTTTGTAGCTAACAGCTTCTATTGACCCCTTCTTTATTTCTTTGTTGTGTTTTGTTCAACACACCATAAATAGGGGCTGCGCTGTGCACTATAAAGTTGCAAGAAGGGAAGAAATTACCATAATGACTCAAAGTCTGGAGGGGAATAAGAATAATATCCTCAGATCATGTGTTCAACATATTGATGAGTAGCATTGGTAAAACTAAAGACTGTCTCTTTCCTAGTCTTCAAATTAATCTCCATTGTGCAAACAAAAAAGAATCTGTGTCTCAAAAAATTAAGAAATGGAAACCCAAACAATAGAGTATAAGGCAGATGTTACTGAGACCAGCTGTATTTCTTGTAGGACTTTCCTTCTAATTAATTTGAAGAACAAGTCCGTCCCCTGAGTTGGGGAGGAAAGGGAACTTTTATAGAGGGATCTCATTCATTTCTTTCCTTAGATCTGTTGGAAGTATTGACAATAGATAACATTTATTTTAAATTAAAATAAAATTCCCCCTCTTGTCTGCCCAAACCCCCAAGATATCACAAACGTAATGTGCTATATATTTTTTTGAAAAAAGAAGAGAAAGGCTTACATTCTAATTCAAGATGATCTCTCTGCTGTTTTAATAGTGTGTGTGTTTGAGTGTGTATATTGAATACATAGATTCTCAAAATACCATCAGACTTTGAGATGAGGACTTTCTTACATTCCTTGAGTCTATTCCTGTCTCTCTCCTCCTACCTTGAGTTAAATGTCCATCCTAAAGACATTGGCGTCTTCCATATGCATATAATAAGCTACAGCCATGCACTGCATTATTATAATTACTATGCACTGCATCACACTGCTGAATGTCAAATAGATTCATCATAATATAACATTACAGGCTTATTCATAAAATATGGTGCAGTTTGAACGATGCTTCATTGTTGGCAGTCTTGAAACGTGTTGCTTGCATAAATTCACCGATGCTGCTCTTGTGTATTCATAGGAAAACACAGCATTTGTCTATGAGTGTGGATCTTGCAAAAGTAACAAAAAATTTGACCTGCATATGACTGTCCTTTCTTTTGTGCAATTATCTAAGATGTTCCTATTCTGCTGCATATATCTAAGGGGAGAAAAAAAATCAAGATGAAACACTGTTCATGAAATATAGTTGTGCTCCTATTACAGTTATTTAAGGTATTGTGGAAAGAATTAATATTCTCATTGAATTCTTCAGAAAAACAATGCTGAAGTTATTTTTATCCAATATATATGACACTTAGCAGTCTGCTAAAATGAAAATTCAAATTGCTATCTAGCTTACTTTCATTTAATTAATCCTGCTACTGGTCTACATGATTAACAACATCAGTGAAGACTTTGGATGCACACTGACATGATAACATGCTTTAACATGCTTAGTTATAAATAATCAGAAGTGTGCATGGTACCACTGTTGACAGCTTCCTTCCTTGTACGGAGGCCCTGTTCGAGATGAATGTTGAAGTGCCACATAATGAAGTGTCTGGGATTTGAACATAAGGAAAGGTGTGGGAAGGGCAGAAAATGTTTTATCTAACAAAGACAGGATAAAATCTGTGTACCTAAATGAAGATGCAGAACTGTGAAGTAAACAGAGGAATGGGTAATGGTTGGGTTAAATATGTGGAAGAATAGGTTGGAAGAAGTGGTTAGAAGAATAGGTTAGAAGAAGGTAATCTCCATGATTAGCTGATGAAATAATGGTAAAACTAACATCGCTGAAATGGTGAGATGGGAGAAGTAGGTTTAAAACTGCATATGTAGAATGTGTCAGTGGCTTAACTGTGAAGCAAATAGAAGCAAAAGAAACACATTAATAAGGGGATCTGTAACATCGGGGGGAAAAAAGGGGGAAAAAATTATTTCAGCCAGCTGTTTTCTGCTTTTATGTGTACTAGGAGGCAAAGATTATATGGAACTATGAATATGTTGTGGCAAAGTTCTTCTAACAAGGAAGCTAAAATTAGAGCTTGAATTTCCTAAGCTTGTCTTCTAGTCATTGGTGGTAACTTTTCTGGTCCTTGCAAATCATTGAATGTTGTTACTGTTCATGTACAAAAATGGGAAATGAGGATGTCTGCGAATCCAGAGCAGGAATGCTACTGGACAAATGCTGTGTCCTATCACACAGAAACTGAAACGTAGGCTATGTTTTCTTCCAACTGATATTACCAGTGATCCTACAGTAATTCCACTGCAGTAGAAGAGGCAAGATTGAATTGATCTGAGCTCACACGAGATGTGAGACTACTGGGGACTTGTGGCCGCCTCACCTCTAGAGTGAGCAGGGTAGGCTCAGTGGCGGCGTTGCGAGTCACCGGGAAGTCATGCACCTCTGGGCATCTGAAAGTGTCATAGACACTGAGTGGCAACTGTGCCAATGCTGTGTTATGACATTTCCTCTTGTAGCCCAGGGTCAACAGAAGCTGCTGGTGAAACATGGCAAATAATGAGCGGTTAAGACTAAGATGCTGTTTATATCACGTGAAAATAACAAGCTTCTACTGATGGGGCATTTTAACACTCTGGCTATAAACTGTGAGATACTGAGTACAAGGATAACTAATAAATTCCAAAATCCGAGTTAAAACTCTTTTCCGCAAGATAAAAACTTGCCTTTTGAAATCTAATAGGTTGCAACTTCGTTTCTGTTTTACAATGAAGACACCAACAGAAGTGGAAATAAAGGAACATACAATCCAAACTGACTGCAAATATGAGATCATCTGAAATTAGCAACAAAATAAGACGTAAAGGCAGAGGACAAACTGAATGGGGAATCCAAAGCGAATACAGATGTCGTCAGAAGTCCATAATGATAGATATATGACCTGGCTTTGGTCACTGGAGTACTGCTGACCTAAAAGCAAAGTACAAATTTACAAAATCTAGTTATGACTAAATAAAATGTTGTACCAAGCCAAAATGCAGCTCCAGATTTTTGGGCAGAATTGCAATATAATTTCCCTAGGGAGAGAAGAGCTGTCATATTTTCTCCTCTCACTTGTCCATTACATGGAGCAGAAGCACAAATACACCAGTGAAACTGGTATACTGTGCAATTTAAACTGCCGGAATATTTTATTTGCAAACTACTTGAAGAAGATTAAACCCCACAATTCTGAAAATACACATGTTCATTGCAAGATTTCCTTTAAACTGCACTTTTGTCCTGCAAAAATACATATTTGAGTCAGGGTTTTGAATTTATATCTTCTGTTAAACCACTGGATTAAGCTAGTGGGCCTTGCACCAGATGACAAAGCTTTATCTTTTTTATATCTATGGTACTTTTTATCAAGACTTTATTCCAAACATTTTCTTTGGTAACAGTGGGCAGTACTTTTAAGAAAACGTGTTATCATTTACATGTAATTTGGGGAATGAAAGATGCTCTACCAGTTTTGATTAGCACTACTTAGTAGAAGAAATCAATGAGAAGAAATATCATAGAAAGAGCCTTGCTATAATAGATGTTCCTGAAACACAGTAGAATCTCAACAAAAATCAATACAGTTATGTGGTACCTGACAATCAACTTTACAGACAGAACAAATTGTATCAGACAATTGAAATAGCCATATTATATCCAAAGAATTTCATACCCTCTAATGATAAGAAAACTGCCAAAATCTAATGCAGTTAAACTAACCTTTAGGCAGGGGATTTCATACAATGAAGAATTCACTGTTAAAAATAAACCAACCTAACATCAAAATTAAAGGAAGTGAAATCCTTAGTTTGTTGATAAATGGCACTTTAATGTTATAATCTCACAAGCAAAGTTTAATTACTTGGGGCAAACATAAAAACTTCAGAGTTTTTGATTCAGCTGTAGTGATTTTTTAAGGCATAAATTGCACCGGAAGATATGTAGAATGGAAATTATGAGAGTTAAATTCCTGGCATGGCTAGTTCAAGTGACAAAACAGTCTTAAAGAAGTAGTTGCCCACTGTCAAGATATTTCAAAGGAGTGGATGACTTCTTTGGTCAGCCAGAGGGAGAAAACAAGGAAGGTAGATACAATGCTGAGAAGTTAACCGTTCTCTTGAATGCATTTTTCATGGTGCATTGTGGAGGAAGAAACCTTTTTCATGGGAGCTATTTTCTAATATAGAGAAAAACCTAAGGTGATAATGGTAAACATGTAAGTTGCAAATGTAAAGATATAAAATGTCCTTTCAGAATTTTAAAGAAATTTAGAAATTAGTAGACTGACCTACTAGTAAAAATAGATTCTCTTATGAAAAAGTACTGGCAGTCATTTTGTTGTACGGTTGATCAAAATATATGGAGTGAAGAGGTATAAGTAGTAGTTTGGTTTAAATAATGCCCAAAAAATGCTTATTAAAAATAGCTGCACATTTGTAAAGTACAACCATGGCAGTTTTTGCAAATGTTTATCTATCAGAATTCTCTTCTATATATGATAAAAACTGTGAGCATAGGAAAATAAATTTGCATATTTTGAGCTTTATAAGGAAATTTTACCCTCACAGAAGGGTGCAAAACTCTCCCCCCAACCATAGGCCAGATATGAGTTCTCCAGACTGAACAACTGACTAAGAAAATGCTAAATGTCTTGATCTCACACAGGGTCACCAATTTCAGTGATGGGTCTCAAAGTCTATAATAAGACTGGTATCAGTTGTTTGATGGGTTTCAGCTTGAATTGATGCAAATACCTATTTCATCTTTCAGAATAATGACAAAGGTATTTGTATAGTAAAATTTAGGATGACAACATTGTTCAGGTTAATCAACCTAAGTAGGTTGGGGGCTACTACCTAACTAGGTAGTAAGGTCTAGAAAAAGGTACGTACACGGTAATACCTTGTGTAGGAGAATTGCAACAACAGCTTTGCTTCAGTCCTCAGGGTGGAAAATCTGGAAGAATGCTCAAAGTCTGAGGCTCTTCAGATGTTCTCTTTGCCATGGCTCCTTCCAAACTTGATGGCAGCTATTCTCCCAAGCCCTGGCTGCTGCTGTTGCTGTGACCACTACTAATTCATTGGGCCTCTCTCAGCTGTGCAGACGGGAAGTCCCCAAGCTTCATGCAAACCTGAGCTATCAAAGGCTGTGTCTGCCTTAATCATAGAATCATTTAGGTTGGAAAAGGCCCTTATGATCAAGTTCAACAATTAACCTAACACTACGAAGTCCACCACTAAATCATGTCCCTAAGTGCCACGTCTTTTAAATACCTCCAGGGATGGTGACTTTACCACTTCTCTGGGCATCCTGTCCCAATGCTTGACAACCCTTTTGGTGAAGAAATTTTTCCTCATATCCAATCTAAACCTCCCCTGGCACAACTTGAGGCCATTTCCTCTTGTCATACTGCTTGTTACTTGGGCGAAGAGACCAACTACCTTTCAGGTAGTTGTAGAGAGTGATAAGGCTCAGCCTCCTTTTCTCCAGGCTAAACAGCCCTCAGCCGCTCCTCATAGGACTTGTTCTCTAGACCCTTCACTTCACCAGCTTTGTTGCTCTTTCTATATAGCAATATATATATGTAGTATAACAGAAGCTGATCCAGAGAATGAAGTGGTTGGGGCTGATGTAAAGGGGGAAAAGTTGTCTTTGTCTATCATTTCAGGCTTAAAAATTATAGTTGTGCAGCAATGAATCGGAATAACTCAGTATCTTAACTCAGTTGAACTCTGCACAGGTAAGATTTTTGTGAGTTCAGGAACCTTACTAACTGCAAGCCAATCCTGGATAGGTTCTCTCTTCAGGATTTTAACTGAAATTATGGTTTGGGGAGAAGTAAATTATTATTTCTTAAGTTACTAATTTTCTTACAGGAGATGTTTAAATGTTTACAAGGTATGCAGAGAAGTGCACTTAGAGGGGTGTTTGTGAGGAAAAATGCAAATCTCTTAATTACTATAAAATAAGTATGTACTTAATCCTACAGAAGTTTAAGTTTATGCCAGCGTGATGTCCATAGATTCAATTACTGGCTGGCTGGAGTTTAGAAACGTATCTGACTAACTGTAAAATACTTTTAATAAAGTAATTAACTCTCAAAAAATTAAGCAACAGTAATATAAATAAATTATGTAAACAGTAATAACCCTCAGCAACTATTATTTTACATTTTTGGCTCACAATTCTTCATTGTAATATTTCTAAAAATGGCCTCATCTGACAGTCACCTGCTAAATTTAATTTAAAAATTCATTAGAAAATTATTCATTTAACTGAATAATCTTTTGATCAGGTTTTTTTTTAACTCAGTAATATGTTCTTAGTGATTTAGGCATGTTCTATTGTAATCACAAGTGATAGTCCTATTAACTCCAGTGGATGTAAGATCATGCTCTGTTTTTGCAAAATGAGAAAATATATATTCTGACAATAGTTTTATTAATATATTATTATTTTTAAGTCTTTCATTTGTGGGAAAGAAATCTAATTCTTTTAACAGCAGCTCCTGCTTTCAGTCCTGTTTCTATGGAAACAAACATTAGCACAGTGAAAGTTTTTAAAAAGTGATTATTTTAAAACATTGGGGACTGGAGAATTCATTTAAGCAAATTTGGAACCCACTCAAAAAACCGTGGAGCTTAGATATAGAACAGAAATAAAAAGTTTTTATGTTATAGCTTAGCGTGTGGGTTTTATTTGTCTTTGTTTCTTAATTCCATGATTGAAAAGAAAGATTTCTTCTTAAAAAAATAATTTTTATTGCATTTAGATTGCGCTAGTACAGAACTCCCCAAGAGGGGTATTACACTGAGGGATGTGTTTCTGTACCTAGGAACATTGAGGAATTTAGAAAAATGAATTTTTGTTTTCATCAGTTTGTGCTTGATGAGGGAGAATAATATTTGTTAGACTGGTATGTACAGTGGTACATTGAAAATCTTCATTTGGTTTACATACTACACCTGAATATGGAAGAAGAAATAAAACAAATACATTGTTGCTATCTTGGCCATCTTATCCCTGAGCACATTAAAAACACCATGGTCACAGTTGTATTAAAAATCAGATACTTTTTCCTGTTTAAATAAAATAGCTATTCAAACACTTAGTCTTTCATCATTGAAATAAATAGTCTATCAGGATGAGATTCACTGAATTCATACGTAATCAGTTTTTTCTGTCCTGCTTTGAATTCATGGACTTGATTACACCTTAATCAAGTGAAAGTAGAGTACAGAAGCCATGAGCTGAGGAATTGCTTGTTCTGTTTTTTGTTTCTGCTTTCACTGCCATTATAGTGTATAAAAATGCAATACATTCTTTTACACTTCTGTTGAAAGTTAAAAGATGAAAACTAAGGAATCCATTGAAATTAGATAGGCTTTTGTCAAATCAATTTTAAAGCACTAGACAATTTTAAAAAGAAAACCTTCTTTGGGCTTCTTGAACTCTCTCAAGTAGCTGTATTTGTATGTTTTTGGAAGTTCTGTCTTCAAAACATCTGTATAATTCATTATTATAAATATGTTTTAAAGTAATTTCTATATGAAACACTTTTTAGTCTTCTGGTTTTCTGTAAGCTTTTTTTCCCCTGAAAATGAGCAGAAATGGCAGCCTCCAACAGAAGTTGTTTACGCCCTTTTTTTTTTTTTTGTATTTCCATTAGTAATTTCTGTGGTGACTATGTCTGTGATCACTACAAAAGCGAAGAAGGTCTGTGAGGCCTCTCTTGCTCTAACATTTCTGAAAAATAGATATAATTGAAATTATGAATATCTGTTTTCCTAAAGACTGGGCTTTACATTTTCTGCAGAAATTCATGAGACTTTTACATGAACTCAGGGAATTGTCAATTCCATATCTCTAATGCTGGAGCTTGTGTCTACGAAAAGGTGGCTTTTAACTATAGGTCCTAAAGAGTTTGCGACAGCTTACTAGCTGGTTGAGAGTTACTCTTCTTGATAGTGCCAAGGGATATGGCAAGGGGTGCAGGCCGTAAATTACAGCTTGGCAGGTACAAAATGGACATTCGCAAGAACTTTTCTCAAGGAGGGTAGTGCAGCTCTGGAACAGGTCACTCAGGTTGTAAAATCTCCATCCTCAAAGGTTTTCAAGACTTGGCCAGGCAGAGGCGTGACTGAGCTCACTTGGAGTTGGTAGTCCCAAGCAGGAGGCAGGGCAAAATGACCTCCAGAGGCCGCTTCCAGCCAATGTTTCTCTGAGTTTGTAATTTGGGGAGCACTTGTAGGAATGGAAAGAAAGGAGAAAAAAAAAGGCAGTCCTCTGAAGCTGCATCTTTCTTTAGAGTTTAATTTCTTTTTGCAAATTCATGTGCAGTTAATCTAAGAAACTTCAGGTACTAAAACAAGTTGGTGGGGGTTTTTTTGTTTGTTTTTTTTTTTAAAGAAGTTAATGATTGGATTCAGGTTTTTCAAATGAAACGGACTTTTTGAAATGGTGATACTTTTTTTTTTTTAAACCTAAAAATAAGGTTAACATGGTAAATAATTCTTCAATTAAAGTAATATTTCATTTTAGGCCTAACAAAATATTTCTGATTGATCTGATATTTTTCATTCAGGCATTAAACTGAAGACCCCTTTATTTACCTAATTCTACTTTGAGTAATAAAATTGAATCTCTGATAGATCTCCATCAAGAGCAAACTCAGTGATTGATTTATTCTGGATAAATTACCTATGAAAGTAATCCTATTTCCTATTAGTGAATTATCTAAAATCTGACAGTGGTTTTTTTTGTTGTTTTTTTTAATAACTATTTTGGAATTATAATGAATTGTCAGTATAGGCATATGTTAGCTTATGCTTTGTCAGTGGAGTAATCTCCCTCATTCAGTACTTCCCCTTTTCGCCACTGTAATATTGCTGCTGTTCCTGGACTCTTCCACTCAAAAACCCCTTCTTCTCCAGGTGACTGTCTACTGTGCTATAATAATAGTCATACATACTTTCAAATTGCCTATTGTTAAATTTTGCTTTGAAAAACTTTTCCTACTAGCAGCATAGTTGTTCAGTTATTGTAAATATTCTGTTGATCACATAGTTATCAGATGTTTATATAATGAAAGTGTCAGGAAAAGGAAGAAAAATGACTTCCAGAAAATTGAAGCTTTAGCTCATTACTGAGTATAGTAGGATAGTAGAGTGTATAGCAATTCAAGATAAAGTTTCCAGTGAAAGAAACTGTGGTAGAGAAAGGGTGCATTAGAATGAACATGAACAATGAATATTATCTGCTGAGGACACATAAAACCTGCAGCTAAAAGGTTCTTTTTCAGGACCATCGAGTGTCAGAGACTTCACAGCTTCAGGTAGTGATCTTCTCATTGATGTTGGAACAGACTTAAGTGAAGCAGTCTCAGGCAGAATTTAAACTAAAGAAAATATTTACCTATGTTTTTCTGATTTAGAGTATGTGCAGTCATGAAAAAAAATTTTATTTCATGATATGAAGAATCACAACATCATTTTATGACGAGGATTTACAGCCTACACACTTGTATTATAGTTACCTTGGGTGACATTCAGCATGTACAATTATGGAGACTGTATTTGCTTTTTGATTATTTGCTTTTTGCTTCAACATTGTAATGGATAGTGCTTTTCTCTCATATGTCACTAAATTAAAAACTATTATATTCATTGTTTTGGTCAGTAGCTCTGTCTTCAGAGGATTAATGAAATTTGGGACTGTTAAAGATGGTTATTTAAATTACTGAATGGCTTAATAGGCAAGTCAATATTAAAAAGTTTTCAAGCCATTCCCATTAGAGTATGTTAAACACAGTGGAGAAATTGTATGAAACTACATTTATTGGCATACTGCTGTTCGTTGCATATATGGCTAGAGATATCATGAACATGTTTTGCTTTGGCGTAACTACAGATGTGTATAGGCCGAGTAATGAATGATGCCATTTGTTGCTCTTCTGATATAGCTATTGAACCATTAAGAGTTTTCTGTACTGTATTTAAAACCATTGGATAGATTAAAAAATGCTGCCTTTAATCAATTCCTGGTACAGAAGGCATTCTTTTTTTTCCCCCAGAATTCCCTTCTAAGATTAGGCATGTGCAATTATTGCAATCACTTTTGCATTTTATCAACACCGGAAAAAGCAGACTGATAGACATTTTACTTCAGATGGCTGAAAAGAGTTAAAAGTTGGACTAAAAATATTTACCATTTCTCAATGCCACACAAACATGCTTGCAAATGCACACTTTGCTGTTCTCTCCCTTGCAGAAATGTACCTTTCTAAAGAGAAGCTAGACAAATAGTCCATTCTGTTGTTCCCTCTCCTTTTCCCTTTGTTGCTCATTTTGTCATTTTCCCATAAAATCCATGGATTTTGTATGCTTCTTAGACCACTAATTAGAATTACTTGTTTTTAATGTGAGGAAGCAAAACATTGCTAATGCTTGAATTATTCATGGGTATTTATCAAGTTCACCCTAGGAACTATAAATACAAATAATGTGGTATGATTTGTTAAAAATGAACATTTGGTATCATGCAATTTTAAGTAGCAATGTATATAATACTTTACATGATTATATCAACTCAGTTTATTCCAGTTCATTTGTCTTTCAGTTATTTTTTTAATAAGTTTTTCCTCCTTTTCATCCACTCATTTCTAACATCTGGAAAGTATCTATTGCTTTACTTTTCTATGAAAGTCAATTCGTTATCGTCATTTGGTCATACTGCTGAAGCTCAAACACACAGGAAGAGAATGAGAGGGGTTTATGTGCTTTGTTAGAGTCATCTATTGTTGGGAAATAAATATCTGCTGAATGTTTTCTGGAAGCTATTTCAAGCATTTGTTATAAGAAAATACAATAAAAACAGTACTCACTACAAAACCTCATTAAACTTTTCTATAAAGCAACAATAATTTTTACATCCTTTCTCTTCAAAAGGCTAATAATTGCCTTAGTTTTGTTGTTAAAATAGCATATTATATAAAGTTTGCTGCTTCCAGAATTTTATTTAAAAAATAATTGATATTTGTTGACATTTGCCTGCATATCTGATATTTGGGGTTTTAAAAGACTGTCATTCTGAAGAAAATAGATGTAAAAATTAACGTAGTAAAAATAAACTTTACTATATATAATAAAGATGTACTGGGATTTTATTAGTTATTTTAAAATTACAGGTTTGGGCAGTGAAAAAATCTTATTCTCTCTACTAACAGGATAGCTGAAGAAACCCAATGGTAATTCCCTAGTGGAAAGAATTGTTCTGTTTCTCTTGTGGGGTGCTGTGGTCACTGTCATTGCTCTACCACAGTCTCCTGCCAGCTGTCTTGACTGAACTCTGGGAATGGCTCCAGACTTGGACTGGAGAACCAGAAAGTAGAAATGCTCTATGACTTGTATCGTATAGGTAACTGAGTCTCCCTTTCCTTCTCTAACAAAAGGATGCAGTTTTACATGGTTTTACAGGTTAAAACTGTAAGAAGGGTTAACAGAGACTATTATTTGTTAGGATAGTGAGTATATGCATAAAGTTGGCCTTATGCTAGCATTTAATATTTTAGTCATCAGATTATCATCATTACCCCTGGGCTGCTTATATTTAGTTTTTATGTGTAGGTTTAGACATTGAAATTAAGCTATCACGCAATAAGGTAACTGAAGCATGACTCCAAACAAGAAAAATGCCATCACCAATGCAGACAGAAGTGTTTGGAAGACAAGCATAGGAAGGAGTACAAAGACATGTGGTTCACTAGCTATATGCAGAAACAATTCGGAAGCATGAATTAATGTGTCTTGGTATTCCTTCCAGGAGGGCTGAGGCTAGATCAGCTTGCACTAGTCTTGGGTTTACATACAGGACAATCCCTAGTGTTTCAGTGTCATCATGTGTCCCTGCCTGCTTCTGGGTTGTCCTTTCAATGCAACCTGTTCTATCTGACTGTGTTGTATCTCCTGTAACATCAACAATAGTTCCTGATGTGAAAAGCCTGACTATTCTATTTAATTTATTCATAGTGTCTTTTCAAAAAAGAAATCAAAATCTGTGGGGGTTGAGAAAAGAGACAATAGTACTGGGGGATCAGCTTGGTCTGTACTCGTCACTAGCTGGTGTTTTGTAAGCCTCACTAGCTTACAGTTTGTGTCTGAATTTCCACTCTGTGAGCTACTCCTTTTATAGATAAAACCTTGACAGAGATCTTCGGTGTGTTGTGGCTTTTCTCACTGGGGCTTGCGGAAAGCTTTTAAAGTTTTGAATTCATTTGTGTGTTGGCTGTCTTGGCCATGTGCTGCGTATCTGCTACCATCACCTTTGCCTACTCACTCCTACCTGAATGAATTATAAACAGCATAATATATAGTCCATCTTCATTAGAAAGAGTAAAGGTGTCTTCCTGTGAAAAACACACAGGTTGAGGCCAAGCAGGATTTTTTTTTCTTTTTTTTTTTTTTTTTTTCTGTTTTGCTAGCAGCCAGAGCCAGCCTTGAGAATGAAAAGAGTTGCTAGGTGATGAACTCTGAGCTTGGGCTAGCTCTGCATGAACCAGATCTCCTGTCTCCTCATGCTGTTTGGTAGCCCTCAACTATGGCATGTATGGTAGTGCCCCACACTGGATAATAATCTTGCTTACCAGTTTATGGCTGTAAGTAAAACTACAGTCTAGTTGTTATTTTAGCTTCATTGACTGTGTCATCCCTTTCTTGAGTAATGAGCCTGTACTGGGTTCAGTAGGAGAAAGCTCAGCTAAAGATTTCTGTTGACCTGTTCACATTCCTTGGCTGGGAAATTTCAAAGAATGAAATTTAATTGTACTATACAAAAGATGATAAAGCTAGGCTGCTGTCACCTAACTGTAAGCACCTGTAGTTTGTCTTTCAGCAGCAGTGATTGTTCATAAGTTGAAAATTATATTTAAAATATTTTATCTAACACATGCTTAACAAAAGTCTTTGCACATTATGCTTTGGATTACAATGGAAGGAGCATTCTGATATTTTTCCATTTTTAAGTACAGAAAGTATTCATTTTTGTGATGCATTCTTGACCTTACAGAACAATCTAATAGTCAATTATATTAGCAAAATAAGCTGAGTTAATTAAAACAAAGCAACTGCTACTGTAGGTTGGGAACTATATGGCTGTACTTTAGCATAACATGAAAGTGTATAAAAAAGAGCAGTACCTCGTTTCTTCTTTTTGTCATCTTAAATTACCCACATGGAGACAGTAGGCATTTGCTGCAGATTTTCATTTTAAATTGTCAACATCCTCATATGGCATGAATAATTGATACAAGTGTAATGACTAGATGCTAGCAATAGCAGTCCTATGTTTATTTCTTTCTACTGGTGCCCCTTGGCTTGACCTCTCAAGCATTCTATGGGAGCAGAACACAGAGACATGGGAGGTGGGATGCTCACCTGGAAGGCTGTGAGCCTCCCCTCTCAACTTCTACACACAAGATTTATTTTGGCTACCATGCCTTTCAGTCAGGCAGGCAGTTGTACGTGCTTAACTTCACGAGTGTGAATAGAACAAAATGAGACTATTCCCATGTGTGACTAAATATGTCTGTGTTCCCGGAGCAGGGGTGGGGGTGTATCCATCCTATGACAGATTTTGTGTTCTGTTGCCTCAGCACTAACCACACAGCAGGAGGATCAGAGCATTTAGGAGGACTTCCTGTGACAGTGAAGGGCTTTTATTAATTTATTAAATGCTTATAAAAACTTGAAAGATCTTACATCCACCTGTCAAACTTACCAGGAAGTTGCACATCCAGATGATCTGTTAGGAGCAATGGAGCTGCTCCTTTACTGAAAGCTTTAACAATACAATAAATTTGGCTAGATGTCCAGGTCAAATATGAGCACAAGTCTCAAGATCTGAAAAATTATTTCTCTTCTCATCTTTTTGAAGCCTGTAATCTGTCTTTGGATGCAAACACAATCTCTTTTATTATTTATTATGATATTAAATATTATGTTTATGGTAGTATAAGTATCTCAAATATTTTTAAAGGAACTGTCAAGTATAGCCACAGACTAAAATGTAAATCACATCTGGATATTTTACAGTTCATTTTGACTTCAGTGCTAAAATAAATTTAAATGCAATTTGTGCAATAAGTCATATGGAATAAAACAGTAGCGTGAAAAATACCCTGCAGTATTAATTCATCTGATAAGGAAAACTCCTGAGTCTGAGTACTTCTGTGTCCCAAACGTGTGTTTCATTGCCATAAGCACAGGATGCCTCGCTACAGATTCTGCATTCACGTTTACATTGAGCTATAAAGTACAAAAGGAACCACTGCAGGAAGCAGGCTAATAATGTTGTTTCCTAATTGACTTATAATGTTGTGAAACAAAGATTCCCTAAAAATACTTAACTAAATAATTACAGGATGAGGTGCTATATTTTTGTAGTTTTTCTAGTATATTGTTTAAGCAGTTGCCCTGCTTTTGAATAAGGTGGAAAATCAGGAAAGGCAAATATGGAGTAATTCTTCATATTGCTTATTTTATAACTAACTATTTGAATACTCATTTGGGTTTTTTTTCCTTTGAAAAACAACAGGCAGAAGGCAATTTAAATACTGTAATTTATCTTTGGTGGATGTTGTATTTAAAGCAGCTGAAAGCAAATAATATGAGCATGTAGTAATTAACATTCTGATCCCACTAAGGGATTTGTATATGCTGACCCTCACCATCCAAATACAGCTCTTAGCAGGTATGAGGTCTAGCTCTAGTTTCAGCTGTAAAGGAAAAATGTTACACTTTCCTGTGTTGATTTGATATGAAATGCCAAGAGATTCAACAAAACTTTTTCTAGCACATTCAGACTTTGGTGGCCAAATCTGTTGCTACAAAGAAAATTTGCAAACTTCCCTTTGGGAAGGCGCAAAAGGAGTCATGACCCAGTGACTTGTCAAGCCTTATCCTTAGCCTAAATGATATGAACCAAATATTACATGATTTTTATAAGTCCTTATGATTGCTGATGATGTGGAGTCCCAGGCACAGTGTGTTTTCCCTATTCTGTTTTTCTGAATGCTTGTTGGAGAAGAATCAATGACACCAGAGGGACTCTGCTGCTCTTAACTGATTTCCTCAATGGCAGTACGGCTGTAGTGTAAGGAGGTTTTGCCAAGTGTGTGGTGTGAAATGGCCGTTCGTCTCCCCTGGAATCTGGATCAAAATGTCGAGAAATGCAAAAGGCAGGCTTGTGTTCTTTTTTTTCCCATGGGATCCTGCAGCCATGTAGTCATATTTTATGTGTGTATTTTTTATAACACCTTATGGCCTTGCATCGCTTCTTCACAGACATGTCCTAGCGAGAGAGAAGCTGTGGATGAAGTGCTCTGGTGACGCTAAGATACAAAGCTGTTTTCTTCAAAAAAGAAAGTCCAGGACTGGTTATACATGATCAGTGTGAAGTTGTTGGCTTGGGTTTTAGGCAGTAGCTCAACCTCTGTTACACCGGGTATATAAGCAGTACTTTGAAAGTCACATTTGTAAAGAAAAGGTATGAAATTATAAAAGTTAGATAGCTAATTTCGGGAAAAACAATTCCATCTACGTATAGTCCGTGCACTTTTGCCCAATTTTTTTTCTAAAAGGACTGGTTTAGATAATAATGATTATAGGCTAATCCCTTGATATTTTAGACATGATATTTTCTAAATGTCTGTGTTTACTTTCTGGTATCATTAATGGATTTCAGACTTTTTCCAATTATATGTATGGGGAAAAAAAGACTCTTCATATTATAAAATACATCTATGCCTTTATTGCCAATTAAGGGAACATGCTGAACTCTTATTTCTTGTTCTTACTAGAGAGCATTACCTAGCAAATAACTGAACTGTTTTGATGTAGGAAGCTACTGACAGAATGAATATTGAAGTTACAAAGGATTCTTTTCTCAGCAGTGGGATCATCTTTCTAATACTGACTTTGTAATAAAACTTTGAAGTTACAAGCTTCCTTTTGTTTGTAGTATCTCAATAACAGCATATGCCAGATGTCGTCTTCCTTAAAACTCTGCACTTGTGATACTGGGTTTACATGAAATTGCACTACCTTGTAGCGTTTAGCTTAATTCTGAAATTAAGCTCATCTATTTCAGCCATTCAGGTTAATCTTGCTTGAGAGAGAAACAGCATCTCTGAGTAAAGTAAAATTAGGAAAATTATAAATGAAACAAATACTTAAAACTAAAAGATGCGTTTTGGATATCTAAAGATGAAGTAATAAATAATTTCAGTTTAGGTACTGCTTTCTTTTCATTCACCCTTTAATTTCTCTGGCTAGACTTTAAGTGAACATCTAAGCCTTTCAGAAAGGGCACTGATGGCTATCTGGAGCCATTTGAAAGCTATTATTGAAGAAAATATGTGTACTTTGATATCCATAAGCTATAGTATGCTTAATAATTGCATTTAAAAGTAATTTACCGCCATGCCATCATGTGACTGCAGTCTTTTCTTGGCTCCCAGGTTAACTTATCAGGGTCGTGTAACAAAGAATAAAAAAGGTTTTTTTAAAAACATTTTCTCTCTATTGTGGTATTAAAATACAAAACAGATTCAATGTTTTGGAACAGGTGTATGAATTGTGAGGCCTAACTGTGCAGAATATGTTCACGAAACCAAGTGCAAGTAGAAATCAGTTCTTAAAATGATCCAGTAGTTGGTTTGGGGTTGGTTTCCCTGCCCTCCATGAGTAATTTCAAGTGGCTTAAATTGTTTATATAGCTAACAGGGTTGTGCTTGTGTTACTGTGATAGTCGACAGTCCATGACAGAATTAGTATCTGTTGGTCACCTACTGACTATTGTCCAGCTACCCTTTGAGCAGCTGTGCTGTACAGTGCCTATGTAAGCTGTGGTGGGGCTTCTTGTTTCTTCTGCAGCCCTGTGAAATCCCCAGGCACATTCAGCATCTCTAAAAAGTGCATCTGCTGTATCAGAACAAATATTGCAATAGCATAAATGTGTAGCTTATTACAAAATAAATATCAATGAAAATATACTTTGCATTTAGAAACAATGCAATGAGTAATTTTACTCAAATAAGGCTTTCTGAATACATGGAGCACTATTATCATAGCAGTTAAAATAACTTGAAAAGGCTGACTATTGCTTATGGTATTTCTTAATGTGGTACCAGAACTTTTCATTTAGATTCATAATACATGTTTATGCAAGCCCTCAAAATAGTTTTGCTTGGAGTAAAACATCTATTTTGTGATAATATATTCACTTGAAATAGAATTAGAGAAATCTGGGAAAAAATACACCTTAAAACTTAGTTGAAGCTGATTTTCAAGTAGTTCAATATGAGCAGAAAATGAAGAAATATTGGGCCAGTGACCTCATAAGATGAAAAGGAAGGAAGGAAAAAATCAGAATGCAAAATATTCTCTGGGTAGTTTGACCGTTTACTTCCCCTCTGTCACCCTACTAGCCTTACCAAGTGCTTTCAAAATGACACATAATTGCTGTTCTTACTCCCTTTCTGGTACAATTTGACATTAATGTATTTGAAGATATAACACATTATGTGCTAACCATTCAGAATCGGTAGTGAAAATAAAATAAAAAAATCAGATTGACAGAATTTAACATCGGTTTCTGCAGTTTGAAGAAGTGTGGATGTGTAAATACATTTTCTGGAAGAAATAACTTTCCATGTTCTCGTTATTGTTTGCATTTTCTCATAGGTCAAATGATTTTAGTAAGCTGGCCAAATTATTTTAGTAAGCATTGGGAAGATACATGATTAATTAAAACAATGAGAAAAGCCACAAGGGAAGTTAATATCTGTTTACTCTTGTTGTCATTACCATAAGAATTTCTATGGCTTCAATGGTAATTCTTTTAGAAGAGTGAGTTATATCAGAAAAGAGCAGTCAGTATCAATGCTGCATCACTTGTTACCAGAAACAAGCCAGTAAGTCTTGACCAGCTTATCCTTTACTAGAAATGAATTACCATTTTACATTTCAAAGACTAAAATGAGAGGTGAAACTGTGTTGCCATGATGTTACCCTTCTTGCAGGACTCTGGACAAAACAACTGATTCAGGCACTTTTAGCATTACATTATACTTCTTCTTATCTAAACTGAACATAGTTTAAGCTATGCCCTTTCAGTTAAGGTGAAAGGGAAGGTAAGAGTCAAAATGCCGCTTTTCATTCCCATCAGTCCAGATCTGCATGGCCGTGCTTTTGGCTCCACAGCTGGCTTGTCTTACAAGGTCAAATCCTCTTCCCCATGGAGGCAGCTGGTGAGGTTATAAAGCAGGGTATGTGACAGTTTTCTTGGGGAAAAAAAAAGAAAAAAAAGATTTCCTTGTTTAACTTCATGCTGCAGTCAGCTAACTGCCTCACGACATTTACCAAGAGTTATGTAAATTTGAGTCCTGCTAAAGTAGCTTAAGATGTTTATCTAAAGCTTATACAGTCAACCTTAAAGCTACACACGGAGATAGAGATCTTGCAAGCATAAAGACAGGCTTCAGGATCACCTCTTATTGTCCCAAGAAAAATTCCTGAGAGAACTATTTTTTTCATGTGAATGGTGGCAACCCCATTTATCATCATACCAGGAAACGTATCTGTAATTTTAGAGTGCAATCTTCCACTTAAGATATTTTTAGGCCAGGTTTAAAAAGGGGACCTCCTCAAGCTTGGGCAAATATTGGATTATTTCACCTTATCACACGCTTTTTTCCTCCTCGATCACCAGCCATCGCTCAGAAAACAATGCAAGTCCTCGTAGGTAAACAGAATAGCATGCAATCAGACCTCTGAAGGAAAACATAAAATACATCATGTGGTTTTACATTCCCAACTGAAATCAATGGTACGAATGCAAATCTGTAAAACCAGACAGATTTGTTGCAATCCTATTTCCAACACATGTTTTGCAAATGCTTCAGGGTGATTCACATTACAAAATTTTGCATGCTCATTTCACCTTGAGATCCTGACATCAAAAGTATTAAATGCTTCTTTGTGCTTCAGGCAAACATTAACAGCTTTTTTTCAGACTTAGCTTAAGTTCTCCTTATCTTTTTTTATCAGAGATCTTAATTTTGCTTTGAATTTTGTAAGTTCATTGTAAATTTAAGTGAATAGAAGTATAAACTATAATTTTCTCAATGAGAAAATTTAAGTGCTTAGTTTGTTGCTTTTCCTGGACACTGAAATGCTGGTCCACTGATATCGATGATTTTAGCATTTGGTCCACTGGCATTAATGATTTTAGATTTACCAGGGTTTTAATTTATTTTTTTTTTGTCAGTTATAATTTTTCCTTGGTGATTTGCATCTGTGGGAGTAATTTTGAGATGCTTGACATTTATAAATATACATTTCATAGGTTTAAAGTCACATACCTGCTTAAGACCAACTGTGGTTCATAACAGGTAGCATGATTAGACATAGTTTTTTTTTGTAAATTGGAATAAGCTTATGAGTTTAATTAAATTATGATTTATAACATTGCTATTAATTCACAGTTTATGTAATGACAGAATGGGGCAAGCACCATTCTCTACCCTGATCACTGAATGACTAAGTTGAAGGAGAGAGACAAGTATTCTTGTCCTTCTGATTTAGCAGGAGAGCTACACCAAATCTTACACAAAGTAGGGCTGTAAATACTTTCTTTGAAGTATGAACATTAACACATTTTAAATAAAATAATTTAAATATAATTATAGATGAGGCTTAACATCTTCAAACTACATTACTAGGTTGTGCCCAGCCCAAGTCAGGCCAAAAAGTGAGACTATGTTTGTATGACTTTTCTTGAAAGTCTGTCGACATGACAAATAATTTTGGTACTTTCCCACTCCCTTATAAATCATTTGATATAATTGGATGCCATTAAGCATACATTAACCTGTGGTCTTTTAACAGGATGAAAAGGGAGAAAAAAGATGAAAGACCATCTTTCATATCTGTGGTGCAGATCTGTCTGAGATAACACTTAGCCCACATATAGTGTGTGTGTGTAAGCAGTGGTCATGCCACATTGTATGAGATGAAATCTTACACTGAGCATTACAAATAAACTAATTTTGTAAAGTGGATGTAAGCCTTTGGTGGAAGAAATATTTCTGGTTGTCAGTGAAGTTTAAATAATTTACCTGAGGACTGACTCAGTGTTTTTAGAGTTTTCTTGGTAAAATGCAGTAACTTTCAAGCCAGAGTACTTTGTATTCTCATGGAATTTTTTTTCCTTCTTGCTGTGTCTCATTCCAAGACAAGCTTTCCATTGTACACAGTGTTAAAGAACGCAGAATGGTAATATACAGAAAATTTAATGGATTCCTTTATTACACCATAAATAGAGTGCATCATCTTTGCACTAACTAAAGATTGGATTGGATTGGATTTGAACCTTTAACCTATTTTAGAAATATACATTCACCTATAAATTTAACCTCTTTCAGTACCTTTGTTGCTGCTGTCACTATTGAGGAACTGGGCATCGCTGTGATGGCTGTATTCTGAGACTGAGTCACCAGGCAAATATCAAAACCTTAAGTAATTATTTATGCTCAACTACTACTGTTGGAACTTATTTGGATGGGTGTTATCTCCTGTGTGCAGATCTATTCTGGCTCACTGAGGCCAGCATTAACTATTTGCTGACTGACTGCAAGTCATCTGATTAATTCTAATGGTTGCAGGCTGGAAATTATCTTAGGTTTACTATTTTTGTACCAAACAAAGAGCCACTACAAAACACTTGCTTCCTACTGTAAGTCATTTTAGTATGTCTGAGTGTAAGGCAAATAGAACAAAATCACAGATAGTTCATCTGCTGCATCACCTCCTAACTTCCATGTATCTTCCTCTTTCAGGTTCTTAAAACACCAGTATTCACAGTTTTAGGTGTGCGCTGTTTTTCCCCTACTCCCTGCAAAACCCAAGAAATTGAATAGATACACATTTATTCAAACATAACAGAGCTCACAAACACAGTATTACTTTGGCCAGTCACCTATTGTCTTCTGTTTGCTTCGGGGTTTTTATTTTATTTTTATTTTATTTATTTGTGGTTTAAACCAGAAAATCCTCAAAGCATGAGTTCAAGTCCTATGACAGACTATAAAATATCTAGGCTATTCTGCTATGCTGAATCCATAATATTTTAAATTCCATTTAATTATAATAACTAACCAAACTTCTCATAGCATTTGCTTTGAGTTAAGCACAAGCGAGGTAGTGTCTCTCAGGAGGTGATCCTGCAATAATCCGCTTATTTAAAGGGAACTTGTTTGCAGTCTTTCTCACAAAAGCTATAAATACAAGAATAATATAGGATATAAGGAAAAAAAAAGGTGTTTGAAGTAGTGTAATTTATTGGGTTTTTTTAATGCTGCCTTCTAAGAAATAACTGTGTTTTATATTTAGAAAACCTAAATGTCTGAGGAACATTGTTACATGTGATATATGAACTTTAATACAAGAAAATTGTGGGTTCTGATATAATACAGTCATTAGGTGATATTCAGCACTGCATTGCTTAAGTGCTCAAAGGCTTCAAAGTCAATGCCAGTCATTTGATCCTGGAGTGAACTTATTTGATAAACTGCTGTGTTCTTCATCTGTGGAAAGCAATAGGGATTGCTGGCACTATTGATTTTAATGCTGAAAAGCAGAAAGATAATCTCTCAGGGGAGCTTACCCTTTTAAATATCAACCCGAGCATTAAAATTACACCTTTATTTAATATTAGTTTTTGAAGGGAAATGGAGAGTGGCATTTATTCCCTGTTTGAATCAAGGTACTGTGTCATAGGTGGTATCATATTCAACAACAGTGTTCTAAGTCTATGAAGGGCTCCACAGACCCAGCAAATTTCAAATTAAAAGCAACTGCTATGAGTTTATTTAGACCTGCATCCATTTATGTGAGTGGAACAGTAACTGGTACTTCTGAGGCAGAGGTGTTAGGAGCAAAAAGATGCAATACGATGTTTAGTGTCTAAGGGAAAGAGACAAGAAAATAATATATGCTTCACTCACTATGGAGGCAGGAAGGAGATAATTATGTTATAATTGTGTGTTATTATGTATAGTTGAGGTTCTCCTAGGAGAAAGGGAAAGAGGAATGTCTGGGAAGTATTTACTCCAGTAATTGAGGAAAAGGGTCAACAAATTATGTACATCCTGCTTTACACACAGCCAACACTCATGATCTAGCTTTTCTTGAGGCATGTTGGTTCTCACAGAAGATGGTTTTGATGGTGAGCTTAGTCAGGATAGTGAACTGCTTGAATGATAGAAGACATGGTTCTGGGAGGATTTCTTTTGGTGCTAGGTGTAACTGTTTAATGACTTTTGGTATAGGTGCTAGGGTAGTATAGTATGTGGCATCCAGGGTGTACAGTCCCTAACAGTGTATTACAGTAAATTCCTGTGTGTTATTCAGGTGGTTCTTACAAAAATGTTTGTAATCCTGTTTCCCTACAGGTGTGCTTTAGGCAGGTGAAGCTAGCACTTCCGGGGCTAGAAGTACTCAATATTAATTGTCGATAAACTCAATATAAAGCTACATAATTTGCACTTTTAAAATTATGGTGTAGGATGGCAAAAATGTAAATGGCATCTGAAGCTTAATATATTTTTCACCACCACCAAATGTTAGCCAGGGGTTAAATATGGATACTTCTATTCCCTTTTTGTAGTAGTTTTTATCAGTGCTGATTTCTTGGACAGTGAATGCAGCAAAGTGCTTCTTAATTGGAAAGGGATGTTATGTTCTATACTGATCATGGTAACATGATTTATACTTGTCTGCTTTCACAGAGCAATTCCTGTGAAGGATTAAGTATCTCCAGCAAGTTGTTAAGCCTGCAGAGTTTAGGATATTCCTTTACCCTCAGTATTAATCTAATTAGTCCATCCGTAGCATAGATAGGTAAATTAATAGCTGTATCTTGTGTGCCCTGCTCCTGCTGTGCTGTAGGATGCAGTTCTGCAGCTTCATATGTAGACACAGTGTGTGTGTATAAAGCATACCTAATATTTGTTTCCTTTGTTCCATGGTTTTCCATTTATGAAAATTTGTTATCTTACAGACTAGAATTCTAGGAAAGTTATTCCTAGACAGGGTATAACCTCATAATTTGATTGCACCTGGTCAATAAAGCAAACCACACTTTGTGGGGCGGGGGGGCGGTAGGGATAAGGTGCTGTGGGAACCAGTGGCTGAATCAGCTCTGAGCAGTTTCCCACGTCCAGAAATAATACAGCTCACCAACTTGTTCAATCGTATATTAAAGTGTTAAGTCATGGTAATAGGCACCTTAATAATACGCACAGTGCCAGACATTGCCTGTGGAATACCAAGAGCATGAAAGAAGAAGAAAGTAGGGCTAAATGGCATAGTCAGAGCCCAGGGGTGAGCTGTTTCCCTTTGAGGCTTCTGTCTTCCTGAACCTGGAGGACTGTGTCTGACTAATGAAGGAGTGGGAGTTCAGCCCTCTACAATTATAAAGCAATGATAATTTTGTATTATCTAACTTACAGAATGGTGTAGCCTTTTGGATGAAGCTTTTCATTACATTTTAACAAATTTACTATAGGTGGTGGTAATGTTAAGGGATAAAAACATTTCACTACAAAATGAAACAAAAGATTTGGGGATGAGGTACTGTAGTATAATGAACAATGAGAAACAAACAAAAAACTTCTTATGTCTTTTAAATTAATTTAAAGTCTTGTACCTTATCAAACAAAAGAAAGATAATGCTCCAATATTTTTATAATAATTAGAAGCCTTTTGAATTTTCACAGTAATTGGAGGGAGCTAGAACCAGGTTTCTTAGAGCTAGCACAAGGAAACACAGAAGTTTTCTTTTGCTGAAGTCAGTCCTGAGACACAGTCAAGACAGAGGAAAGGCCAGGACGTTAAACTGACCAACTACCTGATGCCAGGAGAGGCGCGTGAACTAGTTTCTGGTCCCCACAACACACAGTGCTCTCTGAGATGGTACCGGAGCCAGTGCTTGTGTCTCCTGACACGAGGAGGTTTCAGAGTGGTGCTGCTGCCCTCCCTGCTTCCTCTGGGGAGATTAGGAACACTGCCATTTCTTTTACTTCATAGTCATCAAACACTAAGGGCACCAAAAGCCCAAGTAAGCATTGACCACATGAACTTGGTCTTGCCCCCCCCCCCCCCCCCCAATACGTGGAGCGATGTGTTTGGAATCACCTGGTTTTTTTAAGACCAGAATAAAAATCACTTCTGAATACAGTGGGTTTGTTCCTCATAGCAGTGTGGTTGAGAGATTTTGTCTTCTGTTATTTGTTCTGTGATTAATTAGTCCCTAGGAATAGTTTCATGATTTTTGGTCCTGATACTTTCCATGGAAGCAACTCTCTATAAATCCATTCCTTTATTCATTTATTTGTTTAAGATAAAATCATGGGCTTGGAAGTACCAAACCTTAGTGTACTGACAGTATCTTTCCATTAAAAAAAGACATTGCCAGCACTCCAGTCAAATTCTGAATATGAATATTCTCTACTGTAGAGTATATATTTCATTTTTTCAAACTGAATATTTAAGCCATGAAACAGTAGCACAAGCTATGCAGACAAGTTCACATATAAAATCACATTTGTTGGAGTTTAAGTACCAAATCTAGCAAATACTTCAGAGTCCAGCTGTGGCTGCTGGTTGATGTACAGGTGCTCTGAAGCCTTGCAGAAATACTAACAACATGGCTTTTTGAAGCCTGGAAGTTGAGAACTTTTATGTAAGGATTTGATTGCAAAACCATGTAATGGCTTCATCATAAATGCAGAAAGTAATGTGATAAAATAATGATTATATTTGCAAACCAATAATTTTCAGTGACAGCATTTATTTGTTCTGTTAAAATCCATTATTTTCAGGATGGGTGTAATAAATTTCTTACAAAATATCGAAAATACTAATTAGTTATGGTAATCAATTACTATAAAACTTATCTGATTACATAGAAGTAGCTACTGTAATGAGTTTTGCAGCTTGAAATATAAATAATCCTTCATATCAGGGTGAAAAAAGCCCACAAAGATAACCTTTTTTGCTTACATAGCCTTAAAAGAGGATTATGGAGATATAATATATTCTGGTACACAAAAGTCAGGACTGTGAAAGCATTCTGTATAGATATATTTCTTCATGGCTTGACTACTTTCTGTGAGGGATTTAATGACCTTTTGTTATGTGGATCCCTGTAGTTTTATCACACTAATTTTATTTTTTTTATTCCTGCTTTTGTGCAAATAGTTGTAGGCTCCCTACTAACTATCAACTGAAAATATCTAAGTTGCACCCACCATATCAAATTTCCAGAGTAGCATTTTCTTTCCCTGCTTGTGTGGATGCAGCGCCATGCAGGCACGTGCTCAGGCACGAGCAGGTGTACACATTAACTCCCAGCACATTGCACCTCTCTTAGAGGTAGATCACACCAGTTAGTTCCTGGCTGTAGTCAGCAAATGTTTGCGCTATAGATTACAGATAATTGAACTTATAATTGATCTTTCTTAATGTTATCATACTGCAATTCCTTCTATGTTTTTGAGAGTATATACCTGTCTTGAACAACGCGGTGGGAGAACATAAAGTAGACACCACTATGCTGTATGCTACATTGACCGAATTCAAACAAACCCACTGCTGAAAAGTCTGATACAGTTGTATTATCTCAGACACGCAATGGAGTGTGTTTTGTAAGTATATCTGTTCAATGGAGGTCTTAATTTTCCCCTATCATTTTTAAAAAAACCCTAAGGTAACCACAGGACAGAGAAGGGGAGCTGATCATAGTCATATTCATGCTGTTCCCACACATATTACCAGTGTATGGCTTCTTCATTACAGGTCAGCAAAAAAGATAACCTATATCTGTGTCGCAGTTTAACCCCAGCCAGCAACTAAGCACCACGCAGCTGCTCACTCACTGCCTCCCCCCCCCAGTGGGATGGGGGAAGAAAATCGGGAAAAGAAGTAAAACTCATGGGTTGAGATAAGAACGGTTTAATAGAATATAAAAAGAAGAAACTAATAATAATGATAACACTAATAAAGTGACAGCAGTAATGATAAAAGGATTGGAATATACAAATGATGCACAGTGCAATTGCTCACCACCAGCCGATCGATGCCCAGTTAATCCCCGAGTGGCGATCCCCCTGCGCCCACTCCCCCCAGTTTATATACTGGACATGACATCACATGGTACGGAATACCCCTTTGGCCACTTTGGATCAGCTGCCCTAGCTTGTGTCCCCTCCCAACTTCTTGTGCCCCTCCAGCCTTCTTGCTGGCTGGGCATGAGAAGCTGAAAAATCCTTGACTTTAGACTAAACATTACTTAGCAACAACTGAAAACATCAGTGTTATCAACATTCTTCTCATACTGAACTCAAAACAGCACCATACCAGCTACTAAGAAGACAATTAACTATCCCAGCTGAAACCAGGACAATCTGGTATAGCTCTCTTAAATGTAGAAGTGGGCATTTTTATTCTTTCTTCTCTCTGGTGTCACAGAGCAATCTGGTATTTCAAATAGGCTTGAGGGTAGGAAAATGTCAGTAATTACAGTTCTGAGAGCCTATCATATAAGTGAGGTGCAGAAACAGGGAGAGAAAATAATTCCTGAAGCTTACTCTTCTGAGGCTTCTCTTCATACAACTTGTAAAATCTGACAATTATTTCACGTTTCAATATTTCCATCCTTGTTTTTACTAGCAATGGATAATGCTTAAAAAAAATACAGTTAAAGACTTAATACTTAAAGACGCTTAAAAGAAACTCTGTTCAAGCATGGTTAGCATTTAGGTTTGGTTCCAGAAGTTCCCCTCTGTTTTCCTGATAGAATTTGGCCTCTATAAGCATTTGGCAGCTAATAAGAAGCTCCATATACATAAATAATATTTTGTTTGTATGGTTCATTTTTGCAGTGTTTTAAATAGGAGAGGCAGCATTATATATCAGTGAGTTTTGGTAAAAAAAGCAACAACAACAGCAAAAAGATCAATGCATGGTTTAAAATGGAAACCACCACTGTAGAGTGTTTAGGACAGCTTTCAGAGACACACCAAAAGGTTACCTACCAGTTGTCGTGGTGGGTCATTGCTCTTACTGTGAAGATATTCACAGCAGCTTGATGTGCTGATATCTGATTTTATTTTACTGATGCTCCAGTTGCTTGAATGATCTAGTACTCCTTAAGTCCCCATTATCCACCTGATTGCTTCTTTCATTTCTGCCAGCTCCTTTACAGTATTATGAGGCATAACCATTTCGGAGCAGAAGATTTTTCGGATGTTCTGTAGATCATGGTATAGTGAAGCAATGCCTTTACTCACAAACGTTTTATATATGCTAATTTTCTGTGTCTTGGAGAGGAAAGTGAAAACTTATCCACCAAGCTATTGACTGGCACATGGTGGTCCTGTCCAGATATTTTCTTAGGTCCTAGGAGTAATTATTTCTGTGTTTCCTAGTGGTTTGTATTAAACCAGAGGGAGCCGAGACAATATAGCATTTGAAAAAAGTCAAGCAAGGCTATAGGGATGCGTACATGAACTACTACTGCTTTTGGTCTACTCTACTTTTGGAAGACAGTATTTGTTTTATAAGGGAAAAACTGTATCCCAAGTATGTTTGAGCTTACTGAGATGCACTACTACATTAACTCTGACATTTGTTGGGTTGGGTTATGCTGCTAAAATGCAAAGATGTGTTATAGCAATGAAGCACCAAAAACAGCCCACAGAAGTTAATGATGCTTTAGATAGTCTATCCTTTTACTCAGCTAATCCTCTGTTCTGCTTTTTCTGCCACCTTTTTAATTATGAGGCCAATGAAAACAGGGGAGTCTTTTTTCATCACCAACTTTATGAGAGAGATAAAAGACCAAGACAGAAATATTTTGTTGGTCAAGGTTGCTTTCAGAGTTGTTAGCATTCCACAGAAAAGCAGAGATTAAAGTATGTGGCACAGCCTTGTAGTGTGATATCTTGAATCAGACTCATGGTCTCACCCATTTTTTTGTACTGAACATTGCTTACTTGCATTGGCAGCATTCCATACGGCTAATACATAAGCCAATTCACAGATCTTTCTTCCTCTATTACTTTTTCTTTGCTAGGAATAATGTGCCTGCACAGCCTTAGCACTTGGCACTATTCTGTTTCTCTTTCAATCCTAGAGAAGAAAAACAAGCTGAAATCACAATTAAATATTAATAGCATAGAATACTGGGGATGCTAAAATGATGCATTAGTTTTATCTTGGAAAATTGAGATATTTATTCACTAGTCACAACTTTATGAATCAATTGTTTAATGGGAAATTAATCTAATTTTTTTATTTGGAAAAGTAATTGTTTGACATTCTTGTCTCTTGATTAAAATCCAGCTCTTCTAAGTCCGAAAGAAAGTACAAGAGAAACTTGAATTCTCTCACAGGAGCAACTAGCTGCTCTAAAAGCAACTATGTCATTTGTATGTGTATGCTTAGTCATGTATAGGGAAAAGGCAGAGTATTTTCACATATGCACCCAACAGTAGAACCTAATTATATTGAAGAATAGAATTGAATGAAGAGTTCACTCAGGCTACATAAAAAAAGCTTTCAATTCTTTGGCTAAAATACACACACAGAAAATTGATTGTATCGAGGATCCTGTTTACAGTGTTGGTGCGAGAGCCTGATGGTATTTAAAGTCATGGATTCACTTAGCAGTGAGTATTCCTCAGCTTAGCCCCTGAATACAACTCGACCTGATTGTTAAAAGGGATTTGAGGACCTCTTTTCTCCAATTCTGGGCTGCTTTCTGCAGTGATTTTTCTAAATAAGAGCATATGAATGTCAGCTTGCCCTGTGTTATCTCCAATAGTGGTAAGGCTCTATGATAGTGCCTTCCCCTATACTTTCCCACAGCCCAGGTATTTTCAGCTCCAATTCATATATGCTTCCAACTGTGTTGTAACCCTCAATGGAATATTTTTTCCATATCGATCCTGTTCATTTCAAAGGCAGTGAGCAAAGTAATCCCTACAGTGAGGACAGATAATGGCTTGCCAGGATGCTTCACAGCACAAAGGGACTCTGTGCATGACCAGTTGCTGAAGGTATGACTTAATTAACAACTACAGATTGCATTAAATTAACTTTGTATCTATTACCAATGAGCATAGCTATAGTTGATATTTGATCAGATTTTAAGTATCTTAATAAGGGAATTTGTGACCTTGTGTTTTCTTTGATCCTGGTGCTGTTCCTTGGTGTTATGAAGTCAGGACCTTTCTTTCTTCTTTTTCTTTCTTTTTTTTTTTTTTCCTCTTTGCTTCCATACACGCGTCCATCACTCTTTACAGGCACCTAAGGGCTATGCAAAAATAGCCTTCTAGTCAGAGGTTTCATCACATCATCCATAAATAGTCAATCCTCATGTCACATTTTCTCCTACTTGCTGTAGCCTTCAGGCTCCCTTGATCTGGCTTATGTTATCACTGAGTTGGGTTAAACACGTTACAAGATCAGCTTTCTTCAGTCCCTTGCCTACCAGCTATTTGTCTGAGTGGCTTTGAGGCTTCCCACTGATTGTGCAGAGCATATTTGTGACTTGCAATGTGCTGCATGAAGATCTCCTTTTGTTTGTTCATTTGATTATCCTAAGTGGCTAGCTCATTCCTAGTAACTTTTTCCATGTCCTGTCATAATATCTTTTCCAGGATGAAGTACCCTTGTTTATTCGCTTGTTTCTCGTTTCCATGTTTTGATAGTCCATGTTACCCTTCTTTGGATTGTCTCCATTTCTTAAAATTTCCAGTGTATTTTTTGTTTTTGTTTTCTTGAGCACTGCTGAGCATTGAACTGAAATTCCATAGAACCACAGATCATAATCCAGAGATGATCTCACTCTGGCCACTTCATGCCCATCCACTCAGCCTTGTAGTGTTCTGCAATTCTTAAGTCAGCCTTTGCCCTCCGTATCCTGAATAACATGTTACCATCAGCAAACTGTCAGCTAGCCGACTCGTCTCAAGCAGAAAACATTTATTCTGATGTGCACCAATTCTAGACTTTCCGCTATTTCTAATCATTTCCCTAGTACAGATGTCAACATCTGTGGGTCCCCAGATCTGTCACATTTTTTTCCCCATTGAAACCACATTTATCTTTGTTCAGTCCTTAGATGCCAAGGGTGTTTTAAGCATGATATTATATGCTGCAAATAGTAATTCAGCTATTTAATCCCTGAGGTCCTTTAGGATCCTTAGGCAGACACCATCTGACCTCTGCTGTTTCCCCCCCTTCCTCTGCATAATATGTTCTTCCATGTCCATCTTTTTCTTAATTTTATGCTCCAACCTACTGGACTACTTGTCTATTCGAGGTTTTGTTGTTGTTGTTTTGGGGCATTGTGTGTCTGTGTTTTTTTCCAAACAGAAAGCCTGTTTCTGCTGAGTCACATGTCTTTACTGAATAGTTGTAGTGTTGCCTGTTTCCTCCCCCTCCTTACTCCAGTAAAATGGGTTATTCCTATTGAAAGGAGTGTCATGGTTAGCTCATGCTGCAGAAGTGTGTACTGCTCATTTGGGAGAAGCAGTGCTGTATTAGTTATTTAAAATACTTCAGAAGTTAAAACTGTCAACAGATTTTATTGATCATACATGATATGAAAATTTTACTGAACATGCTTTTTTATGAGGTTTTGTGTCTTCTAGAGGTCTTTAAAACTGTATGTGATGTATTAGTGTCAGAGATTATAGACTTGATGCTGCAGTTCTGGCTTCCTTGTATATTAGGTTTTGGTAGGTGGTAGGTGTCGCATGAAAGGGTAAAGTAATTTGGCAGAACATAAACTCCCTTCCGTTCCAGCTTATCTTCAGATATCAGAGGGGCTGGGGGCAGCTAAGTTTAGATTCGGAGTGATATCCAGTTTGGCACTATTAGTCCGGTCGTGTTCAACTTATTAACTCTCACGATTACGGATGCACTAATCACTCACTGCACTTCCAGCTTAGTTGCACTCCATGGACTCACACGGCCAGTCCTAGAGAGTTTAGTGCCACCCAATGAGAAACTTACGGCTAGCTTAATGAATAGTGCAGTTTAATAAAGCAACTGGAATACAAGTTCTTATGGATTGCCAGTGATGAATACACTGTCTGCAAAGCACGTGCAAATGATAATACAGTCAACTACAAACACATAAAATTATGAAAGAAAAGAGCTCTAAAGAATTCTAAGTTTCCCAGAGAAGCACTTAACCAAGGGTTTGAATCTTACCCAATAGGCATCCCTATAGTGGGAGGAAGAGACGTTCAGCCTGTCGACTGATCCCAGAAGTCAGCAATGTCCTCCCAACTTGTCTATGATGGTATCTTCCCTCAATAGTCTTCCTCTTTTGGGGTCTTTTTATCCTATTTTTCCTTTTAGGTGGAGCTTGAGTGACTCTACTCATACATACTTTTACTTTGATTGGTATAAAGTTCTCTCACTTTGCTTTTAAAGGTATATACTAGAAAAAATTCAGAACGCATGCTCTGTGGAGGGGTGGTTGCACCTTGGAGGTGGGTAACTTTTGGGATGGAGGTGTGTGTTGGTATTATAATGATATTATAATGAGCAAAGTTCACACAAAGGACAGCATTTTGTCAAAATATGACAGACTGTTGGCCCAGGGTGGCAAATAGGCAGCTTATCAGTACCATAGTACCATGAAGTTCCCATCTCTGCAGTGATTCACAGAGCCTGGCCATGGAGTCTTCACTCCGTGCAGTTTTGCAGGCAATGTTGTCTAGGGAACCACTGTGGAATGGATTCCTTGCATACCAGTTGCATTCCACCCTGAAAGCTTCTTCTATGTTATACCTTTCCTTAATGTGTGAACAATACTGTACCTTTAATAAAAGTTTAATTTCTAAGTCACCTCCAGTAATTATTCCACAGTTGGTATTGAAACTTTTTCCCTAACAGAGAAAATGATGTATTCAAATTGTGTCTTTGCTGGTGCTAAATAAAACAAACTGAACAATGTTTTCACAGTGAAAACAAAGTGTCAAGTCTTTAGCTTTATTTGGATAGCTTTGTTGAGGCTAGAAGGCAATCACAAACATGAAAATACCTAATCTTGGATGTGTTTCTTCTTGATGGTGTTTATTTTTCCCTTAAGTCAGAAAGAAAAGAGTTTTCCTATTTTGAGACCAAAAAAGAGGAGGAGAAATGGCTTTAAACATTTTAAGTATTTCTGACAGTTTTTGAAAAACTGAAAATTTCTGCTGGACTCAAAGCTTATTTACTTCCATGGGAGTTTATCAGTTTATCTCAAAGGATTTAGATTCAGTTTCTCATTACAAGGTTTGAAAGGTTTGCAGACTGAAACAGGTAATAGTACCAACAAGGATAACCAGGAGCTACTCTACAGACTGTATCAATAAATATTTACATTTTAGCTTTATATTTAAAAATAATAACTTTAAAACAGAAAGGATACATTTAGAAGTAGGACTACGTAGATTATATTTTTTATGATATTTTAGACTTCTAATTTAGCTTTTTAGTTACATTGCTGAAGTAAATTTACTAATATGGAGGACTGAATTATCCAAACATCAGAATATTTTCCTGTAATGTGTAATACATTGTAAACACAGTCTAGTCATAATAAATATGTATATGAATTGCTTTTTACTTAACAAAACCCAAATAGCTTCATCTCAACTTGTTTTAAAACTCAAGAAACTTGATGTTAATTTTCAGTCCTATCTCATAAAGGACTATGAAATTATGGCAGGAATAAAATAAATGTATACAGTGTAATTTAAAAGCAAGTAATATAAAGATTTCCTGTAACCTTGATTCTCTTATTATTGCTGTACAAAAAAATTCTCAGAAGCAAGCTAGCGAAACAGATTTAAAAAACCCCAAGTGGTCCAATAGGCTAAAAATATAATTATTGTTATATTTTTTCTTTAATATGTTATTTTAATTATGAAATTAAAATTTACCAGTTGTTTTTATAAAATCTTTTGAAATTTATCTTTTAACAAAATTGAACATTTTGTAGAATGAATTGTGACCTGATAATATGTAGCCCTTTTTGCTGAACTAAACATTCTCTAAGCTTTCAAACCCACATTTAAGCTATTTTTTGACTCAATACATCTTCAACGATAGTTTTATCACAGAGAAATTGTCTCTCTATGCTCGTGTCTAGCCAGCCATTCTTGTCAGAAAGAGCATCTTTGCTAAAGAGCTGCATAAACATTTGGGATACTATTGTTATCAGAGGAATTGTCCATGTGTACATGTTTTTAAAACATACCATTATGCTTGGATTGATAGCCTGGGAAAAGAATTTTGAATACCGTATAATACACAATCTTAGTCAGCTGTCACGACGTGTCAGCCACTTACTTGTTTACCAAAGCAGCATCTGAATGAAAAGTCGGTTCCTGTAGTTACAAATGATAGAGCATCAGGAAAGTACTCTTTTCAAACTAACCTATAAGCTACAGAAACATTATAAGCTGGTGAGTATTCCCTGGATATCTGTTAGAGAAGATGTTAGCAAGGGTTGCGCTACTTACTATTTTTCTAACTTTTGTTTTAACATAGTATTGGGGAAAAAAATAAGTTTGAAAATAATTTCTTTTGCAGTTTCTTCCTATGATTTACATTTCCAATTCTGTCTTTAAAGTGGAGCAACCCCCTTCTTTCTGTTTGCCCTGTAATTTAGTTTGAAAATATTTTCTCCTTTTGAAATGTGAATAAGTTTATGCTGTTGAAATTCCTTGAATCAATAAATGCTGCCATTTAACCATCTCCTCTTTAGAGAGCCAGGGCATGGCCTTGCCACTTTACTGCCATCTTACTGCCCTAGCTCCGTCTGGGAATCGATTGAGCAAATTCTTGGGTCCATTAAATGTGCTTGTGTTTGTTACTCAGTGGAAGGTAATATAAAATGGCACATCTGGCTGACTCAGGGTTGCTGCTGAAGGAGGGAAAGCATCCAATTAACTGGTGATGTTTCTAAACAGAGCTGGACAAATCATTCCCAAAGAAACCCTGAAGTACACAAAGCTAGCCTGAAATGTAGTTCAGCAAAGTTGAAAGGCACACCAATGACCCAGTTTCCAATGAAGACAGGCCACATACACCTGAAATTATACAATGTCATACCTTGGCTCTATTTCAGGTCATGGCAGATGGTGCCAGGACTTTGACTGAAGTTTTCTGGATGTACCTTAGGCAATTCTGGCTAAAAGACAAAACTTTAAAGAATATTTGAAGGCTTCTCAAATTTGGGGAAAATTAACATATGAGTTTTCCAACCTTATCATATCTCAGTACATACATCAGACCCAAAACCAAATCTAGTCCTGTCCCTCCATCCTTTGTCGTTTGAAGATGTTCCTACTAGGCTTTGAACTCTGTGTTTTGAACCCCTCTCCAGTTTTGAGTAAATCTGAATTTTATATCATTTGGGGGTTTTAGGCAAATAGGAAGTAAAACTTGGAGTCAATGACAACTTCTGGGGCTTCATTTCATAAAAGTTGACCACTGAAAACCCTAACAAAAGCCTTGAAATGTGACTAAGCTTTTAGTCTTGTAGTGTTTGGCCATTTTGTGACTTTAGGTGATATGAGGTCGATTAGCACGATTATTTTGTCTCTGACAGTTACAGTGCACATTTGATCGTTTTGCTGCTGGTGGAAATTTTCTTTCTTCAGGTGTCTGTCTGTAGTGTCTATATTACATGCTAACATAGCTTTAAACCAGCTTTCTTACCAAAGTTATTCTTGGTCTAATTTGTTACCTTCTTAGAGTAACAGCTTTGCAGCAGTGTTAAAATGGTGTTTATGGCTGTGGGCTACCGAGCCAAATACCCTGGAATCCATACCCTTTCTAAGAAAAGAAGCTACAACTACAGCTATTTTCTTCGGATTTTCTCCTAAACACTGATACTCTTGGTAGGTCAGCAATGCTCATAGCTGCATTGGCTCTCAGGTGGGATGACAGATATTTGTCCGTCTCATGAAAGAGGAAGGTGAGAAGCATATTTTATCCTTCTACCTACAATAACTTTAAATACCTATCCAGTCCTGTTGTCTCCATAGGAAATTCAAAACTTTGTGCTTGCACAAGTGGAGTTTCATATTGTGAATAGATATCCCTGGGGCTATGATACATGATATAACAAGCAATAGGGGAGGAGAAAAAAGAAGGATAAACAGAAAAAAAGAAAGATAATTAAAAAATTGCCTCCTAACACTGCAAAAACAGTTGATATTTTTCCCTACAAGTGAAAAGCCAGCTCAAGAGAGAAAGTCTGCTTGGGTTAGAAAAACTGGAAAAATGCTCAAAAATAATTATTCCTTCTCATCAAATTGTCGTGACAGGACTGTCATTTCAGAACGTTAGATTGCTTCTTATATGAGTTTTTGCTTGATATAGATGCACAATTTCATTTTTCTCACCAGGAGATAGAGAGATTATTGTTTGATGTATAACTAGTTATATTAAAATCTTGTTTTAAAGAAGGTATGTGAGTAAAAAAAAAGAAAAAGTATGGGAGAGACACTAACTAAAGATTCTACCATAATGTTCTCTCAATTATAGCAGTTCATCTTTTATGCATTCATCACCCTTGGCACTTGATTACATCAAATTTTCATTGGAAATATATAGAGTGGATCCCCACTCACTGTCATTTTTTGTTGACTTTATCGTGGACAGGCTTGAAGAAAGAAGCATGTTTGCAAGTTGCTCTGAAGGTGGTGAAATTCAGAGCTCTTCAGACCTATTCAGCAATTTGGTCATACTATACCTGGTCAAGTGACCAATCTTCTGTGTTAGGAACACTGTTACTCTGTATGCTTTTGTTCTTCTTGTTACAGATGAGCACTTGGTAAATGAAAAGCATCTCCAGTAATTGTGTCAGTCTCATGAAGACCTTACAAGTTGCAGAATGAACTGTAGAAACTGAGCTGGAATTCAGTAGGAACTTAATAGGTGGAGGAATTGTATGGGCTTGGGCATTTGGTTTTCCTGGGTGATATTCTGCCTCCTTGAACAAAGGGATCAGCTGTATGGCAGGGTTACTGTAGATTCTGTAATGTGAGATCCTGCTGGAGCTGTACATCTGTCATGGTTTTAAAATAACACTGATGAGGATGCTCAAAGTGTGCAATATATTCTGTGTATGCCACAGCTCATAAAACTGACAGCATCATCAAGGATGGAAGTGACATGTAGTTCAAACTCTTGGACTGCCAATTTCTGAAACTTTTGTGTTGAAAACTCTTCTGCTTAGCCATGAGGCTGAACAGAAGAATTAGCAAGATGGTACAAATCACAGTGTACATATTGCCATAATTCTTGGATGATTTTCACTAGGAAATCTAGAAGTAAAAACCTGAATACCTTTCAAAGTGTTTACATGTGCATTTTTGCAAATCTATGCTACCTATTAGTCAGTGACATTGATTATTTTCTTGTAAGGAAATCCTAGTTAACCTTCAAAAGACTTTGCAAACCCAGATTGCTTTTTCTCAAGCCCAGACTTGGAAGATGAATTCTAAGAGTGTGTGTGTTTGTGTGTGTATCTCAGTAAAAAAGCAAATGTGCCCAATATGGCCTTCTAGGTCAGTAAAATAACTGAGCTAATAACAGGGCATGCTGTTGTACATAAAACCGTGCAGTCTGACAGATTTAACTAATTGTCATGTTCTGACCTCCTCCATAGAGGACATGGGTGTACACATGTAAATTGAAATGTCATAACAATTATGGAATTATTTAAAATATACATGCATGACACTTCCATGTTTTGCCAATAAGGCTGTCTTATTTTTCTTTCTGATGTTATTGTTCTTTTTTTTTAATAAAGAATGTAGAACTATAAGTGGTCTAAACCCATCCTCATTACATATGATTAATGCAAGATTGACAACCAGTACAAAAAAACCCTGACAAATTTTCATAACTTAAAACATAACTAGGATTTTGTGCTATAGCAAGGATGAATAAAGCTGGGAAGGGAAAAGCTTTCCAGAAGGAATTACATAAAGTAAGTGACATGTTCAAAGAAAGATTGATTATTTTTTTTCTTTGTCTGATCAGTATCCTCAGAGAGAAACGTGAGACACATTTTATTTCTGAGCAATATCTTTTTATTTACATCCGCTCAACTCATTAGCACAGTAAAAAAACAAGATCTTGTACTACAGCTGATGAAATAATTGCTGCAAGCTGAATGTTTAGACACATTGTACAAGTTAAATGTACAGGATTCACCCATTAGGATCCCTTGTGTCCCCAATTTGTCATTCACTCCCAATTAGGAATTTTCTGTGGAGCAAACAAACAAAAATCCCTCAAGGACCAGTTCTTCAAGGTGTTGACTGTATTGAGATGGCGAACATCCCTTGCTTCAACTGAAGTAATCTCTCAGAATTTCATGTGTTTGTTCAGGCTGATGTGCTGGAGTCTTCTATACCCATGATAATCATTGAGGCATTTTGATATTTTTCCATTATTGTTCTTCTTCTCACCACCACAATTTTTTTTTTTTTTTTTTCAATATATTTGCATTACATGAGATCATTTTTCTATGGCACAGAGTTGGTTTCTTTTCACACATTTACACATAATTCATAACGGTCAACAAGCTCTAATGGGCTTTTGGAGTCCATTAAAAAAGTTCATGTTTCTCATAAGTAGGTCTGCGGGATGCCCACACCAGTGTGGAAGCTGGAAGAGGGCTATTCTCCTGCAGCTTTCTCTTTCTCCCCTGAGTAGCTTAGTATAAGCTGCAAGCATGTTATAAACTGTAGCAGTCTGCAATAGCTCCTAATTGATGCTACTCTAGCTTAGGGTAATCAGGGTACTTTAACTGCACCTTTCATGATTTTCAGAAGCTTTTATTTCTGAAAATTTTGAAGTGGTTTCAAAGAATTTGCTATATTTAACACAGATGAGGGTCTAGCCACACTGCAAAACCCTGAGCTTCAGCAAAAAAATGGTATTCAGCATCCCTTGCAATGCAAGGAGTACTTGGCATATACTGGGCTCCATATGGAATCCTACTCGCAATTTTCTTAGCCCTTTCTTTTTCAGTCAGTCTTATTTTTGATGGTATAAGATCTTTGTTTCTTTGAAATTATAACAGTAACAGTTTTGGATGAACCAGTGATAGGTATGGTGCTACATATTGGGGTTGGTGGAAGATGAAATATTAGCTACCATTTTTCAATTATGCTGCTGTTGAGTTTAGGTTTTATATGGTGAGAAGCAATACAATATTTCAAGAGGAAAGTATGTACTGGCGTTAAGTGGGTGGAGGGGTTAATTCTGATGAAATGAAATCCTTATAAAAGTCTGTGTAAAACTAATTCATCCTCTTGAATAGCTGTTGTGGTTTACCAATGAATTTAGGTAGCAGCCTTGAGGTTTCAAGAGGAAATGAAGGTAATTTTGTTCTTTGCCCAGAACAACTCCAGCATAATGTGAATCGCTATCCTGATAAAGCAGCTAAGCAAACTTTAAGTTTCAGATACGGTTTTAACACAACGACGTCCGTAGACTCTGTGGCTTCAAACAGGGCCTTGTAGATGAAGTCAGATGCAGGTGCTTGCCGAAACAGTGTGTAAAGGACAATGTTTGCCGCCTTCTCTTCCCATTTGCTGAAGGTACCTGGCACCCAGCTCTTGTGCTACAGGACAGTTGGATTGTTGTTGTGTTCTGCTGAGGACATGACTGTGCATAGCTGAAGGGTATCTTGTGCATGAATCTCTGATGCCCAAAGTACTCCTACTTTTATGCAAAAATGAAATTTAAAGGAGGACCTTAGTGAGTTTAGAAAGGAGGATATTTCCAGTCAGCAAAATGACTGGAGATAAATGGATTGATTAATTAAAATCAGTATGTCTACTCATGGAGTAAAGTACTTGAGCATGATATGTATGAGGAGTTATTGTGCCGGACTGTTTGATCCCTGGCTTTGAGAATTAAATGTAAAAGTCTCATTCTCAGTCTCAAGGTTGAATACAAATCCTTATGAGCCTGCCCCTGTTAAATTTTGTCCTGTCACTTTCCCCAGGCATTCAAAATGTTCAGTGAGGCCAAACTCACAAATCCCTTGCCTTAACCTCCTGTTTCTCTGCTGTCACTACATGTGGAGTTAAGCCCCATGAAAATTTGCTAATGTGAATCCTTTCCCAGTCTTCCCATAAATCTCTCTCTTCCAGTGCCATAGAAAATTTGTTGACAAAAGATTAAATGCACAGTACTTGCATGCTGGTTAACCATCATAGGAATAATTAATTGTAACTATTCCCTTTCATGCCAAAAGAGTTACCATACATGCTCCATTGGAGAGATAATATGAATTGTTTTACCAAATGTTAGATATTTATTTAGGGCTATATCTTTAATTTGGAGGTTTGTTATAAAGTATCAGGAAATCTATTTATATCAAGGAAGTATTTATAAACATTCATTTTGCAACAATTCTTATGGAAAGTTTCCAAGTGGTTATTATTTTTCTTCCCCAATAAGAGACATAACCAAGACAAATGTGAACCATTCAAATTAAGACATACCAAGAAACATAGTATTGATGATATTCATGAAGGAAATTGCATGAAAAAATAAGGAAAAGAACAAATTGTCTTTCAAACAGGAAACAAGACATATCTTTCTGAGACAACCACTTTTTATAGTTTCATCTGGGAAAAGTAGTTTACAGTATAGGGCAGTAGTAACAAGGATTCTGAATTAACTCATAGGCAAATGGGTGGGAATCAATGTATGTGTCACATGTGGAAGAACAGAGTTTACCCAGCAGAAATTAGTGAAAGAAATTGCCACTTGATGCACGGAACACAGAGCATTGCTGACTCATAGAGCTGAAAGGGTGTCACACACACACACAAAAAAACCTCAGAGAAATCAGTCTCATACTGTTTTCAGTTGCTTTTGGCCAATCAGGTGGGGAAAGGTTGCCCTCAGTTTCTCTCTGGAGCAGCTGATCCTGCTGCAGGGTGGCTCTCCCCCAATCCTCTGCTTTTCTTTTTTTTTTTTCTTCTTTTCTTTTCCTCCTTAGAGTTTTGTACCTTTCATGTTAGCATTTGCCTTTTAAATCTTACAGCCACTAACTATGCCCACATCAGCAGTGAGAACAGTTTGTCCCAAGACTGTGTAGGACTGTGGGGAAAGGAAAAAATGCCTTCCAGGTGTTCCTCCAGACTACCAAAACCAGTGATTAAGTGGCATAACTTCTCTATAAGTGAAATTCAACAGCAGACGAAAAGATGTGCCAGCCCCTCTAGAGTATTGATATATCCCTGTGGAAACATGAGATAGGTCCCCGTGCAAAGGATGGGGAGGAGTAGGGGGCTTAATGGACACTTCTCTAAATTATTTTCCGGTCTCATCTTTTTATTGAAATTGTAATAAAATGTAAGGTTGAAACCAAAGCCTAGGAATGTGATGTGCATTTAAATGGTGGTGGATTTGCCTGTGGTTGCATCATCAGTCCAGGATGAAGCCCAACTGTACAGGTAGACAAGTGAACTGTGACAGAGCTTTGGGTGGCTTCAGTGGGACCACTGCACTCAGCACCTTGCTGAATTTGAATCTTGGTTCTGGTGTTGGTTTGCATTTAGGATTATTTTTATTCATGATATGGGATTGCTCCTGTTATCAGTCTTCAGCAGACTTTTTGAAAAGAATTTTTAGTTTCAGCTATAGGCAACTTGGTTAAACACCATTTGTTTAGGGTTTTTCCTTCAGTCCTTAGTGGTATCCAATTAGTAGTAGAAGACATTTAACTTCTGTCAGTGAACGATGGCTTTACTGACCTACCATCAAAATTTTAGCAGAATCTCTATTTGAAACTACTCCCAAGTTTCCCAGTTTTAATGAAAATATTAGGAAGAGGTGGGATAACATGGTAACTTTTCTGCCTGTGTCAGTAGATCCAACAGCTGTTTCATCCTGGTGCCTTGAACTTTGTGCGTTATTACAATGGCTTTCACTTCTTTGATTTATATGCGACTTTAGAACACAACTTTTTGCATGAATGGAGGTTTTAGTTCTGTGTTTTATTTTTAGATGTATTTTCTTGGTAATTGAAAGCTGTGATGGGGCACTAAGGAGAACGGTACCATAAAAGAATCAACTTGCAGTGATCCCAACATTTCACTTGTTTGAACCATCAGCTGGCTGCACGATATGTAGCAATTTTGCTTTGAAACATGGGACTTCAGTCTATAATTATTGCTGATTTAGAAAGTAATTTAAATTAATTTTAAAATAGTCTTAATGATTTTTCAGATAAATCAGCTGAATGACAGGAAAAATGAATGCTATTTTTCATCGTTACATGGTTCCTTTAGTTGTATTTGGTTTCTCAGTTTTATTCATTTGTTATGTTTTTCAAATTACACTAGTAATATATATGTACCAAAACCCCTACATAGCACTTAAATTATCATTTCCTTTAAAAAAAAAAAAAAAATTAAAAGTGCATAAGGTAGGTACAAACTCAGTAAATAGAATTGTGTAATTGTTTATAATGAATTTATTGTTGGTTTGTTTGTCAGCTTAAAGGACCCATGTCCTAAGTTTTACATTTATTTCCAAATTGTCATGGTTAGGTAGTGTTCAGAAAATGAACATGATCTGTGTGCACATAAAATATAGAATATATACAATGTAAATAGTATACACATACTGTAGCATGTGATATTAACAGAGGGCATACAGATAATATTGGTAAACAAAGGAGTACCAATTCAACAAATTTTCATTTTTTGCACATGTACTAGCAATTTTTTATTATATTTAGGGTAGTATTTTCTTCTCTAAGAAATCTTTATGGTCAGAATGAGAGATTATTCAAAAGATTCAAAGAACCAGCTATCCAAGTAATATTAACATCTTTAATTTCTCATGAACCTGTATTCTACCAAAAAAACCCCAACATAATAGGAACCCAGTCCTTATAGCTGCATTTCTAGTGGTGAATCCAGAAATGCAGTGCCTCAGCTTCTTTCATATTGAGCATTGTCTATGCGTAAGAGGGCATTGCAGTTAAATATGCAACCCCTTCCTCCTCCCATGGTCAGTAATCTGGCTATTCACCCTTAAAGAAAGAAAGAAGACAAAAAGATACAATAAATAGCAAGAGCAGATCCATATAGTATAATTGTTTTTATATCTCGTTCTATGAATGGCTTTCAGCAGTGATTACATCTTGGCAACTGAGTCCACTCCTTAAGTGGACCAAAGTATCGGAAAATTTGTAAATCTGATTTTAGTGTAACAGCGGTAATTAAAATACTATATATAAACGACAGATTAAAATTGGTGGTTTACTGTAGTCTGAGGTTATCTGCAGTTTTATTTTTCTGGCTGTGCATCACTTGAAAGTCTGAATGTGGGAGTTGTGAACTGTCTTGCTACTGCTTAATGTTGCCCTAGCTTTGTTGCCAACAGTGCTTAAATAGGTCCCCTCCCTTTGCTGCCCCCCCCATCCCTACGCCCCCGAACCACAGCAGATGCCTTCCCTTCAGTTACACTGTGGCCTTTTTCAAGGAGAGGGAGCCTAAGCACATTGGTGAAGGAAGAACAAGAAAGAAACAACAGGAACCTCCTAAGCGGTGTTTCAGCTGAATAATACTTTATGGGGAACCAAATTCACATAAGGCCAAATAACGCCTGGACTGGGCTTTCTGAAAGCAGATGGATCACACCACTCTTGTTTAGCTCTCTTCAGGTACCACACTGACCCAGAGAGTCAGAGCTCAGTGTGATCTGTGCTTCACTTACCTCTCCATTTGTTTGTTCCTTGCAAAATAGAGGGACTGATACTGTAAAACAAAAGATATAGTCAGGGGGTGAAGTTTTAGTGGAGGTGGGTTTTTTGTCGTTTTTATATATATATATATATATATATATGCACACACACACCATGTCTCCTCCTTTGGAATTCTAAGATAAATTTTAAATGGCTCTTCTCATGTCAACTTCACCACGATTTTTCTCCAGTGATTGCAAAAATGTTAAACATCTCACTCCACTTGTTCATAACCTAATGTAATGTGTAAGGTCAAGATCCTCAACAACAAAAACCCAATTACAGTCTGGTGACAGTGGTGGGACTCATTTCCACAGTCTGTAATACTCTAATAATGGAGGGTAATATCAACTGCAATGTTATACCCACAGAAGACCAGTCTGTCTTTACTGTAGTTACAAGCAGAAAGTAACCAAATGTCAGGGTGAGGTCTGTAAAGATAATTGGTTTAGTGTAGAGGTCTCAGAACTGAGCTGCAGGGGACATCTAATTCTTCAGTATGTCCATTAAGTTTTCTAGTTGTTCATCTTTGTTATATGTGTTTTAACATCACACTCATTCCTTCTCTCTTTTTTTTTTCTTTCTTTTTCCTTCCATCCATCCATTGTCGTGTATTGTGTTCTTGATTACAGTCTGTGTAATCGTTACCACCATGTGAAGGCAATTCCCCACATCACCAGGTACGATGTCACATGTCTCTGGAAACATGTATGTGTGTTTTCAAATGTTTTCAGTGTTCTGCATTATCATAGTAAATTTCTTTTACATTAACCTCTTTTCTTCCTCTCTTCCTTTCCCATTGGATATGAACTAACATTTCTGCAGGAAAGTGATTTTTAAAATTAATTTCTTTTTTCTAAAAAAAATTTAATCTAATGCTCTGGAACAAGGAGGTACTGTCTTTCTTATGGGCTAGAAAGCAGTACTGTTCAGGTTTTTGATTGTTCATAGGTCATGGCCTGGACCCTGTAATCTTTTTAGTGGATTAACATTTGCTATGAAGTTTCATTTTTGAAAAATCCTGAACTGCATTGTTCAGTTAGTTTTTATTGCGACTGTAAAAGGTTTATATTAAATGCTTGATACTCAGATGTAGTTTTCACCTCTGTAATAGTAAACATTGATGAATAAATCAGTACTTTTGTCGTTCCTTGTTGTTCTAGGTCTATCTATCCAAACTGTGATTCGTCATTGTTTATGTGGCTTTCAGAAACATTATGTGCAGATTGCTATATGGCTAGCTGATTATTTTTTTTTTGAGAAAGTAGCAAGATTCTGAAGATGCTCGTTTACATGCAAATTTTTATAACTTTCTAATGATGTTTCTGAACATCACTGGCTTGTAGCTGGATTACTTTTGCACTTTAGCAGAAGAAAATTTCATTAAAGAGCTGTTGCAAGTAAACTGTTGTTGGTCATAGTGGAAAACGTTGTTTTTCAGGAATAAAAAATAACGTAATTAATGAATGTGAGTTCATGAGCTTATGCACATTTATTAGACATAGACATGTTAAACATGAATGACGTGTTTCCAAGCATTCTTCTTACAATAAATAAGAAAGAACAAGAGTTCTTTCTAAATGCATGTTACCAGATCCAGAGCTGGTGAAAATTAATATAAACCAGTTGCTTCTGATGGTGACACATCTCATACACCATTTGAAATGCCAGCCTTTTCTATTTAACATTTGTTTTGGAACGACTTACAGTCCTTTTGACTCTCCAAGCTGCAGTGTACCTAGGGGTATAACTTTTCCTGAATGAGGAAAAAAAAAAAAAATCTTGAAAATTAAAGCATGACCATTTCTAGGCTTTTCATATACTTCTCGACTTTTCCATTCTTATGTCCAGTGTCTCTGCAACAATTTTAACAGCATAATCATTTTCCCATGTAAACATCATTAACTTGCTGTATAAGTGTCCTCTTTTGCTAGGACAGTAGGAGCTATTTTGTCTGTCACCTCAACTTCCAAGTTTTCAAATTTTTTTCAATTTTTTCATACTGTAAAATGGTAATAAATATTACAAAGTAAAAAAAAAAGGGAAGTGGCAAGTACTCCTTTTTAAAGTAATACTCTGAAATAGCTGAAACAAAAAATATTTCTTGTATTGAGTGATAACAACAGTTACAGCTGCTGAGGTTCATCTCAGTATCTCATTCACAAGCTTACGTAAAGGTATTCAGGATGTATATTGCCATAAAAAAGACATGGTCCTAAATAGCTGAAAGCTGCAGCTTTGTAGCGCGCAAACTGCAAGGTACATTATTGTGAGGTAAAAGCTAAATGAACTATTATTGCTTCCTTGTTATGTTCCAACCTGTATAATTACATTACCTTAATGGATTTTCCTTACTTATTAGTTAGGTAAAAGACGTGGGATATAAAATTAGCTATTAATTGCCTCAATTAAGCCAATGGATAAGGATCATGGTTCAGCTATGGTAATCACGTGGGATAATAGCTTTGTTATGGAACCTGCTGTAGAATCATATTTTGCAAAAGCAAAAATGTAATTTAATTTAAAATAATTAAAAATTGATTTGTTTTGAACAGTGAGCTTCCTAGAGAAGGAAGAACTAGAAACGCTGAGATAACTAGAGAGATATGTAATGGGTGGATGAATAGATGTATGACTGTGAGTCTAATCCCACTGGTAGGCTCAGTGATTATGTAGCGTTCTTGGATTCAAATTAGTAGAGACAATTCTGCACTAAAAACAGTATTTGGGTCACAAAAGCGCACAGTATACCTGTCATGTACTTAAAAGAAGATTTAAATCTGTTTGCAAATTTACACGTTCCACTTTTACTAGGGTTTTGCAATCTTAAGATCACTCCTGAAGTTCAAGCAGCTCCTTTTTTGATTTATGAGGACCATATAATTCCAGCAGCTATTTGATTTTATTTTTTTTTTGAGCATAACCTTTAGTCTGTTGGTCAAAGTTCAGTAAATTGTAGGCATTGAAAATCATTTGGAAAGTGAAGATCTATGATAATGGTGGAGGAGAACAGGATCTGAATTAAATGCATAGGTCTGTATTTTCCTTCTGGGAACAGTCTGAGAACAAATAACAAAGCCAAATCTTGTAGCACTGCTTACAACAGTGCTAGTAAAATCTACAAAATCATTCTGCCTATTTCCTAAGAGAGTAAGAGAGTAGGGCAATTCACACAAAAGTGTTCTTATACTGTATTGATCATGAATTTGCAGTGAATTGAGAAAAAGAAAAGTTGTGGTTAGCTACTGTTATTTAAATTCCAGTCCTGGTAATCTAAGACTGCTCTGATTATATTAGTTAGTATTATATTATTTATCACAAATATCCCTTAAATGATTGCATAGAATAGGCTAGCACTTTTTAGATGCAATCAGTACTAAATGAGGCTATGCAAGGGGTACTATTTGTATCTGGCCTATGCTACTGAACATTTTGTTCTGTATATTGTCACTTGTAAAGCCTTTTTCTTTGGTCACATCTTGGCAATTTGAGCTACCTCACTGAAATTGTACAGATATGGCTATTGGCATTTAAATACTTTATATTTTTATCAGTGCTGCTTTTGTTTAGTTTCTAAGAAATATAATAAACATATTTGTTCATGAGAATGGAATGCCATATAATTAATACTGTACTTTTTCATTAAATAGTATATCATTGATATTTCAGCTTATATGCAGGTGTTATTCTGTGATGGAATTGTGAGATTTCAAAGTATTTTATTCACCCAGATTATTGAAAATCTGCCAGAGGATTTTCTTATGAGGCTGTTTTGGATTTATGCAGGACATATTAAATTCTAAAAAAAAAACCCCACCCAAACCCCCAAAGACTTAAGTTAAAGGAGATCTTTGTAACTCCACTCATGAAGCAGCTGAAATTCTACACAGTTATAATTTTGTGGAAAACCAAGAAATCAAATCTATCTGTAATTTTATTTTATAAAGAAAATAGTACTCGAGTTTCTCTAAAAACATGCTTGTGGGTAAATTTGAAATGCACTGGGGGTATGAATGCTTAATGGAATTACGTGCAGGTACTGAATCATTGGTGATCAGATGTTCTCTATTAACAAGTAGTATCTTTTAAAAAGACTAATTTTTTTGTAACTCAGAGCATCAGTCCCTTTTGTTTCAGATTTTAATGAAACAATTCACTTTTGGCACACCACTGTAATGGACAAATGCCAGAAGATAGAAGCAAAGGGCAGTGTATTTCAGTAAATCTAAACAATAGATAAATGATATTCAAAGCCAGTTTAAATGTCATTCTTGTTGTTTTCAAGTCTAGTTGGAGTCCTTTAGAGATCTTAATTGGTGTTTGTCAGCACAGAGTGGGAAGAGGAACGTGTCCCCATTTGCTCGGTATATGCTGCTGCCCTGCACTGCTGCATGTGGGTCAGCTGAACTTCCTACAGCTTTTGACTCTCTTGCTGTTTTTCACAGTTCTAATATCAAACAGTTTATTAAATGAGAGTAAATTTCTCATGGCTCAATGTATTCCTGTGAGCCTTTGATAATTGGAATAATCACTTTATTTCCGTTTCCACTCATCTAAGCTATTTAAGAAGATACTACAGTAGGCTGAGGCAGTGAATGTTTTCTTCTTTCCAGCTGTACGTCTGTCATGCAATGTAACTGCAAATCAAAGCAAGACAGCGTGCCAATTACTACTTCCAAAACGTGTCTCTCCCACTGAAGTTATTTATGCATACTGCTAATTAGCCATCAAGATTTTTTTCCACTAGAGGAGAATGGATCCACATGTATGACACCACAGCAGGTCTTAAAGTATGGACATCTCTGTCCAAGGCCCCAGGTCTCCTGCTTCTCAGTGGGACGTTGTGGCTTTCGGTAATAATTTACATTTTAAGATAAGAATAGTGCCATGGGTGTTTGTGGCCTGTAATTTTAAGACATTTCCTGAAGGAGGGGGTGAGGGAGTTTAGGCAGGATCAATACTAATAAAACTTTATTCTGGGAAAATGTACTGCCTTCTCCCATGCTTACCATTCACAATATTCACAGAGTGCTGATGGTCCTTTGAAATTGTCTGTATTTAGGGCTTTCCAAAGTTGCAATTCTGTCTTATTTTGGTTTCTTTTGTTCCATTTCTTAAACATAGTTTATTTATTTTTTGTTTCAGATACTTCATCCAGGAAAACATGTGCTTCTACTAACTTGTCTAACCAAGCCTTCTCATTTTCTTCAAGTATTTTAATGTATATTTATCATAGAATCATTCAGGTTGGAAAAGACCCTTCAGATCATTGAGTCCAACCATAAAGCAGAAGAAAAACCACATGTAGAAGTAATATAAGGGAGACATAAGTCTGCTCAGAGGTATAGTATAGCACTTCCTTCAAAGAAATAACAAGTTGGTGAGAAATCAACGAGAGATGTAACAGTTAAATGTAGTCAAATGTATTTGTCCGTAATTGGGAAAAATACAGAAATTAACTGAGGAATATGACAGAGAGCAACCATGATGGAGAAAAAGTTGTTATTGGTAATCCAGCTGGCCTGCACAGGACATAAAGAGATTGTAAGCATGAGAAGCAAAATGAAAGTTGTCCTTAGATCATGGCTATAGGTATTTTAAGGAGGATTTTTAGGTAGAATCAAGATCTCAACACCCATACTGTTATTCAAACTTTTATTCTCTTGCCCTTTTCAGTTCTTCTACTTCTCCTCTTCTCTCCTCGGTTGCACGTAGCTCTAGTGGCCAGCCTCACTTTAAATGTGGTTTCTTGTTTTAGTCAATTACTGGTCTTTGTAATACCAGTTTAGGACTAATGTCTACTGAGTGCCCTCACCTCAAAGGTCCTGAATTATGCTCTATATCACTTGTGTTCTTTCTGAGCCCATAAATCTCCCCTTGTGCAGCGGCACAGCATCATCGGGGTGAGCAGTGAGTGCTCTGCTCTCTCTGACCCTCTGCCAGTACCAGGGCCTCTTAGTATGAGCTTGGAGGTGAGTGATTTTGGTCACACAGCTGAGGAGGGCATGAAGACAATATTTAAAAAAAATTACCCCCTAAGTGACTGCCTCCTCCTGTTTTGCACCAAGAGTGAGAGGCTTCTGCCTTTCTCTCCAAGAGCTGATGGGGCTTTCTCCCTTGCCAGGGGGGATGCCATGCCCTGGGGTACCCTGTGTGTGCAAACATTGCAGTCCTGAGTTAGCAGGTCTAGTGTGAGAGGGGACTACCTCCCCTTTCAGCAGGTAGTTTCTGAAGCACTCTTAAGACCTAAATAGGGAATCCAGATGCCTGATTAAGGATTATGGATTTTCTCCAGGGCTGGGCATTTGAAAACAAGTTGCCACCTTGTTGGTCGTTGACTCATCTGAATCTTTCTTAGAGTCTAGCTTGCAGTCAGGTGCAAAAAGGGTTACAGGAGGCAAAACAGGCAGAGAAGGAAAGAATGGGAGTGAAAAAATTCTGACAGGAATCTAAAGGGTTATTCATAAGTAAAATTCACTTCTGTACCACTTAGGATGAAGAACATATTTTTGCAACAAACTTCTTGCATCGTACTATGGTACAGAACTTGGCAGCAAATCACTGCTGGACAGTTAAAATGGGAGTATTTGGGAGAAGGGGTTATTGCAGTACTCTTCAGAGGATTTCACCACACTGTTTCTTTCAATTTCAAAAGCAGCTATGCAGAGCATAAAGATGATATGTGTATTTATATACTAATGTAGGAAGCTCCAGTTTTATGGAAACTTCAGCAGCATGTTTAAGGGGCAATGATGTATTAGCTACTGTCAAGGAAATCTCTGTAAGCAGGAAGGAAACATTGTGAAAGTTGTGAGGAAGATGAGACAATAGAAGAGATAAAGAAAGAACTCAAGCTCACAAGTGCCTATTTGATTCCAAATGTTGGAGACTGAGAAATCATAGTCAGGGTGAATTAAAACCTTCAAATAAAAGAGTAAAACTCAGAATGTAACCTGAACCTGTGATAATAGTATCATCTATGATAATGGTATGCTTTCAGGTAGGGTTTTTTTTATATTTCCAGTGTAGGTTGAACAAAACCAGTAAGTTCACATTTCTACTCGTAGGAAAAGGAGAACTATGGCATTTAAATAATTCTACAAATTAGCTTAGAAAGCCCTTCAGTTGAGTATCTTATTATTGACAGTATAATGTTTCTCTGCATTCTCTGACTAATGGAGGAAATTTTAAATATGAAGTGTTATCTGGAAGTAACCTTTCAAAAGAAGATGTAAATAGGGGTAAATGATAGAGTCGGACATTTATCATTGGCCATAGTAGAAAATGGTAGTCAGAAGCTTACTCATTTTGATATGAAAAAGATGCTGTCACACTGTCAAACATGCCTATACAATGCTTTATGGGATCATTTTTCATACCTGTTTTCTGTTTCACAGAAACAGCACAGATTGAAAGGGTTCCTTTTTAAATAAATTTCAAGTTTATTTTTAATCAATAGCAAATCAGGGATTTGGTTTATAGGGCAGCTGTGCCATAAATTATAACAGCACAACTCATGTAGAGAGAGATTTTGACACTCCTGAAGACAGGAATGAACAGTCAAGGGACAGACAGATGGGAAACTTGTTTAACCAGCTTTATTGTCAGTCACAATAACAATGTGATTTTACATCTTCAGAGGGGGGAAAAAGTATTTCTTTGATATATACATACAAACTTAGAGTAAGATTGTGCAAAGGACCACAGATGTACGTGATTTAGGTCTAAATGAGAGTTCAGCCAAGCTGCCAGGATTAAAACAGACCGAACAAGACTGAAATAAAAGTGTTGTGACAGCACCGCAGGCACCAGTGCTACTACTCCATGCAAATCTGTCTTAGTGGGCTTAGTAGTCAAGACCAGTTGTGGGGTTTTTTTATCAGAGTTGTAATGCAGTCTTTTGGGGGCAGCAGAAAAGAGAGGCAAAGATAACGGTATAATTTTAAAGATTTACTGAACTGTGTAAATTTACAGTGAAAGCTGTAGATTTACAGGACACTCAGCAGTACAAAATGCAATGGGAATGGCTAGTTGTTTCAAATATTCAGCATTTTTTTAAGTTGTTCAGTCAACCAAGTTCTTAAGAAAATGTACTGAGCTCTTAAAAGGGCACTGAAAATGTTGTTATTTTTATGTGAGGCAAAATATGCTGAGATACAAACAAAAATGTAATATGAAATAAATGCAATGGGCTATTTATTAGAAAAATGAGAAGGAGGCACTTTCAATATGAAGGAAATGCATTATACACAGCAGTGGTACTGAAACTTCTCAAATTAGGTTTACACTTTCAGATTAGAAAAATGAGTTGAAAGCATGTTGGGAAATGTGAAATTTTCCTTGGGAGCTTAATGGCTTATTTGCATAAACCACAAAATAATCAGACAAAGCTGGGACTGGCTCTTAAAGTATACACCAAGGAAAACATATACTTTACTCTTGTATTGTTTTAACAAAATCTTTAATTGACCTCACAGTGTGGCGGTGCTAAAATGTGTGTGATATAGTTAGGTAATTAGATGGGCTGTTTAATAAGGCCTTAAAAAATAAATAACAGATGTGTTAATAAACAGTGAATCAGTCTATACAGTGTAAAACAGATGTAGAAGTGTCCTTAAAGACTGATGCACTACAATGTGTCATTTTCACTTAAATTCATGTTCCAAATTAAGAACAATGGTAAGACATTAGTAAGAGTCATATCAATTGTATTAATAACTTAAAATTTTATTAAAATATGTGTGAGTAATACAAAAATATTTTATTACTAAAATCTGCTTTTTGTTTTCTTGGGAGCAATTTAGATTTGCAGAGCTTGATGGCACACTAATCCTCTATTAATTCTGATCCAAATGAACTTGTGTTTGTCTGTGTTGTTGTTTAGATATTTCAGGAAGTCAGATACTCTAAATCCATAGACAAAGATTTCATAAGGTAGTTCCAAAATCAAGCCATTGGAAACAAAAATCTACCTTTTTCCCTCTCCTCAGTAAAAAACCCCAAGTTCCTCATTCCTTTCTCTTGCTCTTGGCTCTTTCTACTTACTTCTTTCCTCTTTGACATCACCTGGAGGGAAGAGTCACAGATTTACACAGTTCAAACTTTGCCTTGCCCATTTGCTGCATAGTAAAAGAGATAGAGGTCGTGTATGATTTCAAAAGAGCTCAGGAGGGTTTCACACACTTAGAGGGATATAAAAATTTGTTAATAATTATACACCAATTTTTTTTTTTTAAATGCTTTGAGTAAGAGGTGATACACTGAGCATACACAGTAAACTTTCTCCCCCTTCACAACTGAGTTGCGGTGAATTGGTGGTTTCTTTTTTGTCTTGAGCTAAAATTTACATGCTCACAAAACTGCCTTGTCTGTTCAAGAAATTTTCAGCTTCAATAGCAAGTAAGGACTAGAAATAAAAATAAATGAATAAATGATTTTTAGAGGCAAGAGACAAAGTTTTTGTTGCAAAGATAGCTAGAAAATCTTCGTCCAGATTTTAACCAGTGCTGATGCCAAAATGTCCAAGAAAATTTTATGTTGAATATGGTGCACAAGTTAAGCACCTCTCTTGAAATTAGTCTTGATGGCAACACTGTGAAGACCTAGGGGAGTATTCCGTAGCCATATAAAGTTTTTTATGGGTCTGTAATTAGACAGCAATCAGTCAATGCTTGACATTTTAGCACTTCAGCCGGCTGCAATGCAGAAGTACCGACTTCATCCGCAAATCCCTCGTTAAACTTCCAGTAAAACAGGATTACTGGCTGTTATGACTGTCAACATGCATTTTATTTTAAATAGTGATCAGAAAAGTGATTGTAGTTCATTCTATAAGTATGCATATTTCCTCTATCCATTTTTTTTAAGTTTTCAGCTGTGGTATGATACAAATTAAGTAGGATGAGGTCATGGAGCTTTCTCCTTAGAAATAGTACATAGTTCTGTGCCAGGTAAAATCTTTAGCTTCAATTATAAAGAAAAATTAAGATGTGCTGTGGAGTGAAACTACAATGGTGAAAGATTAATTAGCTAATATTTGTGAAGCTCTGAAGATAAATTAGGCTATGTGGTGTGTGTGTTAAGTATTACTGCAACAGCATTGCTAAATGCACAGTTGCGAGTCAGTTGGAGGGTTGAATTTTTTCCCAATTCACTCCATCTGAAATCTTCCATATTGTGAGGACTTTACAGCTAGGCAAATAAACTTGCATGATAATCTCCCTGGCACTAGTGGATCAATACTACTCAATTAGTTTAGCTCACACTTCTTTCACAGTCTATTAATGCCTCTACATGTCAAGCCCACGCTTCTTTCACAGTCTATTAGTGCCTCTACATGTCTCATCACACTAAATCCTTTGGGGGGAACTGAATGGTGAATCATTCTTCATTTGCAGTTCCTTGTCTCTGGAAGACAGAAAATTGAGTGTTTTGGGGGCAGGAGTGACCAGTGAAGGAAAATTCCCTTTGTAAAATGGCTGATGCCTGGATCTAAATGTCCCTGCCCAGGCATATCCTGAACTGTCAACTTCTAGATAGAAAGCTGTAGCAGTGTTTGTGGACCTCTTAGCATATGCATCAGAAATGTCACAGTTATATCAAGTAAAGTGCCAATCCAATATAAACTCACTGTTTGATTCAAATAATCTTGACAGGTTAATTTTACCCGGGAAGTCTTCTGTGGCTTCAGGCAGGGCCAGCGTAAAGACATTAGAACTACCTTTTCTTCTGTGTTGTACATTCCACCTAAAACACAGTCTTGGACTCGTGTCAGGTGTTTACCAAATTTGCATTACTAGGTGATCTGGGAGTCATCATGGTTGTTAAGAACAGTGACAGGCCTACAGCCAATCTGTCCAGGGACCAAAAGGGGAGGCTTAAGAATGGGACTTGCACGTAGCACCAAGCTTACACCAGCCATTTTTTAGATGTGGATAACCAAGGTAAAAGAATAAGCCTCTTCTAAAAAGGCTGAAGCAGAATAAGTGACATCTAATTATACATTTTTTAAATCTTTACTTTTTTAAAAATAAATTACACTCTTTCTGGAAGACACTTTGTCAGTAGTATTTTGTCATTTTCATTTAGTGGGATATGCAAAACCTTCAAACTTTAATTTAGTCCTTTCCTTTTTAACCAACTCTTGTCTAACCAGATTCAATATGAAAGAGGCCTGGTTTCCCCATCTGATTCAGCAGAAGTTCTGTAACATAATCTGCTTTGCTTTGTGAGATTTCTTATATCAACAACCTCCTAAAGGCGACTCTGGGATTTTAGTGCTTGCTAATCTTTTTTCAGATCAACTTCATTGCTCATCAGCTACAAACCTGTGTCTTTCTTTCATTCCGATCCCAGAGGTTGCCTCTTTTGCTATGATTGGATAATCTGTAAAAGCAAGGTTTGAGTTCATAATAATAGTAGTAGTTGTAGTAGTAGGAATAATAATAATAATAATTAATAATAATAATAATAATAATAATAATAATAATTGGATGGAGGTTCTGTCCTCCCACCTAACAAGTAGTAGCCTGAACCACTAGGCAAAGAAGCCGTAAAAGGAGCGTGCAGTTCTGAATATTAACCCAGTGATAGTTTCTATTCTCAAACCCTACAAACTTTGTATTTTCAGTATTTTAATGTAATTTCTGTCATCTAAATTGGCATGTTGTTCACAACTTTTTAATGAGTCTGTCCCATAAATCTGAAGAATGTGTTCTCTAAATTCTTCACTCAATTACATCCAAGTAGCAGCAATCCATTTTGACAGTGAAAACATCATTTTTCTCATTAATTCCACTAGTGTATCTTGTAGCCATTTACTGGATCTTTCACTATTGTCCTTGTGGCCACATTTGTAGCCTTAATATAGAATTTCCCAAAGGGATGCTTTAGTATTATCTTTGAGCTTCTATATTTACTTTCTATTTCAATACTGGAGTCTCTTTGCCATTTAGCAGAATTCCCTCTTTCTCCTCTCTCACTCACACAGTTGGGAAGGGGAAGGTTGTTAGTCTTCTGGTCTAGGAAAAATAAGAAACAATTGATATGTCCTCCTGTTTTTTGTTTAAACATTCCTTGTGCCACCTTCTCAAAGAAGACATTCACTCAATCAGAAAACCTAATTTTTAATAATGCCTTAACTTTGGGGAATATTTTATTCAAGTATAGACCTGTATCTACTTCAGAATCTCTACTGGACTTTCTATCCCGTCACACAGACACAGTTTTAGACACAAATAAGGAATGTATTGTAACTAAGGTTTAGACAGCTCTTCCTTTACTGCATGCATACGTACATACTGCTTAGCATTCAATGCGAAATATGTTTGCATATATCTTGATGAGCCTAGACCTCTGCTTCCAAAGATGTTACCATTTGTATTTTGATAGAAATGAAAATTGTAGTGGTAGTGAAACTGCTCTGTTTTATTTCAATGTCCAAAACACCAGGTGGCAGAAAGCTTAGCCCCATGACAGTGTTGTGCTACCCGTTTAAACCAGAGGAACTGCAAAACAGCTGGGCAGTGGTTCCTTCATGGAGAACACCCTTCCTCTGATGATGCCTTGCTCCTCGCTGAGGGAACCATCCATCAGGATTCCTCAAGCCAAGGCTTGCATCTTCTATGCAACACCAGCAGAGCTGGGTTGCAGTTATACGCTACATTTGTAGCGAATATTGTAAACTAGGACACTTGTGAATATTTCAGTTACTTTTCTGTTGATGTCAGAGAAGGAAGTTCCAGGTTTCTGCATGATAAATAATGGAGACCTGTGATTTATTTACTATTTATACACTCTGTGTTTGTCAGAAGTAAAAGTGCAAGTGAAAAGTCCTGTGTTACCATAAAATTTTCCTTACCTCATCACAGTTAAACCATAGCAGCAGCGTAGCTTTTTGCTTAAGAATGGTTTGCAAAATTTTAGTCTTTAGTTCTCTTAACCTCTGTAGAGTTGTGCAGAAATGATGGAGCTATGTTACCAAGCTCTTTTTGTGAAACAGATTGGAGAGTTATGTTTTAATTTTGCTGTAAGGCTTGGAAATGCCTTTAAATGTAATTGGACTTAGTGCCCAATATGAGTTATATTCTTTGATTTTTACATTTTTAAGAACTCTGGTTCTGATGTGCAGTAAAAAAGGAACCATTTATCCACTCTTTAATTATTAGTCAGACGGATGGTGTAGTCTGATGTTATGTGAGGATGTGTTCATCTCTGCTGGCAAAAAGGCAATGGGATAGTTGAAGGATAAATGTATGATCAGGGAAATTCTGGTTTCATCATTTCAGACAGGGAGCAGACTTATCTTCTGATGGAGAGAAAGGCTCTGTCTTCCTGGAGCTGTGTCATTTCATTTAAGCAATCCCCTGATACTCCCAGTGTGCATATATGCTCTATACCACAGATCCGTAACTGGCCATAACAGGCAAACTTGGGTGTGCTCACAGATTTTCTAATTTTAAAACATTGTGTGTAAGACTTGCTGGATGTTTGACTCCTGTTGCTGGAACCCAGAAGGAAGTGTCTTTGCTGAGAACTCAGAAATACTAAAAAAAGTTATTCTACCTATTTATTTTTTTTTAAATAAATGCAATAAATTAATTTCAAATAAGCATTTCTGTAGTTTCCATTTGCCTGTTGGTAAAGATAGTATTTGCTGTTTCCTTCTGGAATTTAATCATAATTTTACTATACTCATAACATTAATAAGAATGTTTCTCTTCCCCTTCTTTATATTCCCATGCTTTTGCAACTACTTTGGGGTAAAAACACATGGTCACAATGTAGACCGGAAGGTTCTCTTATTTACTGTGTTTAATATTTGATTTATATTTATAGATTTTTTTTTTTTTTTTGTGAAGAGATGCAATGTTGTAGGAGTGTGGTTGGAGGATGTTTTTTTTCTCTGCAATTGTTTAGATTTTCCAACTTGGATATTTTGTAACAAAGAATTTTCTTGTGAACATCTTTATTCAACATTGGGAACTTGGATTCTATAAGAAAGAAAAACTTGATATTTTTTGCCTAAGTTTGTATTTTGTCACTTAGTCTCAGGTTAGGCAATTTTCTGATAGTAAATAACAGCCATCATCATAGTAATGCTTCAGCTGAATGTCTTGGGACTAGATCTGAGCTCTAGAATGTTTTTGCTTATTTTTCCTCATTGAACTTCTTACTCGAAAGATATTCTGCTGTTGTTAGCTGGTCTGCAGTCTCTGATAGTACAGACAACTTACGATTGCCTGGAAAGAGTCACTTTTCAACACTTCTCAAGAACACATTTGTTATCGTTGTCACAATTACTACATGCTGGTGTTTCGTCTGGATTAAATAAAGTTGGATCTTATATTGATCTAAAGCTACGGTGCATGTACTGCCACTCTGGAAAGTGATGACTTTGTAAAGTGTTTTTTAATGCAGTTACTTTGAAGTACTCCTTTATTTCACAATAGATTTAAAAGTACATTTAGATTTACCATCTTGCCTATTTGCGTGACCTAGAGCCCAAGGCCCATCACACAGCCATGATGGATGCCTGCAGTTGAAACGGGCTGCCTGAGAGGTCATATTCATCCCATGAGGCATGTGTGGCATGCAGGGAGGTGTTCTGGTAAACACTGGTGGCACCCACTGGGCAAAGAAGGTAGCAGATGAGAAGGGGCCACCAAAGTCTTACTTGCATGTGAACTCTCTTGGGAGGTTGGCTGGCCATGTATCCATCCCTTAGCCCAAGAGAAAATTGCCTTCTCGCCATCAAATATTCTTTTTATTTCTAATGCAATTCAGTTGCTGTTGTATTCCTGCCTAATTCACACTTGCTGTATTCCCTGTGTCCCACAGTCTGCATGACATTATACCATAAATGCTTCAGCCTCTGTTAAATCTTAATGAGAAGCAAAACTGGCTTGAATTAACCAGGTCTGACTATATAAATATTTTAACAATGTAATTTATGACTATATGTAAAAAGAGACTTGTAATTCGGAGGATTATCTGCTGTTGTATAAGGATGGGGAAAAAATCTCATTATAACATTTTAATGCCTTTCAAGGCTTTCTGAAGTTGAGTTCTCCCTTGGTTATACTTGCAATCAGAAGGATTTTTATATTTTTATTTTATTTTTGTTTAACCTCCAACCTTTGAAGAAAAGCCCTCCAGACTAGTGGAATGAAACTAGGAGAAACTAGTAGGTTGTTCCTGAAATTAAGGACCAAACTGTCATGTTACTGTATGTCTGTAGAATGGACTAAGAGTCTTGTTCGCTGAGATTTACGTTTATTGGTGGAACTTGCTTCTGTTTCCTCTCTTATTGAGAAGCTTCTGTAGCACAGTAAGGCTAATGCTAATCACTTCATCTCTTGTGTCTGTGAGGGTCATGACTAAACTGTTTTGAGCCATGTTTTCCTATCTCTCCTCAGCCCCTTGCTTAGGGATTGTGACAAAAAAACTAGCAGCCACAAAACAATTTGTGTTTACATGACAGTTGCTGCCATAAGTTATATTGTGAAAGTATAATACAACTTTTATGTAAGTTGTATACTTACATCACAACAAGTATAATACTTGTCACACAAGTGTGGCATACTTAAGGTTACCTTTAGCTTTTCTTTATTGTGTGTTTTCCTAGAGCTTGTGACGTTTTGGAAAATATTTTCTCACCCTAATGTAATCTCCACATAATTTTCACTAGTGTTATTGGAAAATATTTCTAGTGAAAATGCCAAAGGGCACATCTGTACCCAAAGTTTTGTAATCTGAGGTCTACCAAGTCTAGGCTGATTACAGCCATCTTATCAAAATCTGATGAAATAGCAAAGAGGGAAAAGAAACTCTCTGCATTTTATTCTCTGAAAACATCTTGAAAAGCTAGCTCCCTGACTGACTTTCAGACTTTATCAGTAATACAATGGACAAAGTCTTGTGAAACCTGCAGACAAACTTTGCATATTTTCGCGTTCAGGTTTCTACTTCTGTGCAGCCCCAATTTAAAAAAAAAAAAAAAGGAAGTTGTTCACAAGCGCAGTCGTCGTCAAGCAGCATCTGCAACCCTATTAAGAATGAGAGATAGGGATCATTATTTTTGGATGGCATTTGAAAAAAAAATATGAATGGCTATTGCTTTGTCAACTTTTTCTATCTAAGTATTGCTATTCGAATTAGCTGTGTACAAAGGAGGGATGTGATCTGAGCTCAGCACAGAAAGCTTCAATCCTGTCTCTGAGTCTTTCTTTCCAGAGTAAATAAAAAGATTTATGTGAATAGATTTTTCAGGGGGGTGTGGAACTTTATGTCTCTCTTTGGAAGTGCTTTGATTTGATGCAGTAGTCGTGGGCCAGTAAACAGTCATACACGCTGGCATAACAAAAGCACAGCATAAGATTGAGGTTTCTGGTCCCAGAGACTCAGTGATCCATTTTCCAGCTTTAGTTCACAAGGTATTGTTTCTCCTGCCTTATTTGATTCTTAAATTTCAAATTAAAATAAACCTGTAAAACATCACAGAATTTGGCTGAATACAACAGATCTATTAGACAGAATCACAACTTTTTCAAACTACTTTTGAGGGCTTGTAAAATCTCTTTTTGGGCCAGCTCCCTTCTCACACTCCCATATTAATGAATTAAAGATCAACGTGCTTGTGCATTCTTTACCTTTCTCAACTGGTAACGTGTCAGGTAAGAAAACTATTAAAAATGGCATCTGTGAATGAGTTGGTTATATCTGTCTAGAAGCTGCAGAACCAAAAACATTCCACAGTATCACACTGCAGTTGTAATGACTATTTTAGGAGCTAATGTTGTCCCATGGTCTACCAAACGCAGCTGCATTGTGAACTTTGATTATTTTGAGTGTCTTGAGCTTTTGACCACCCGCTTCTCCTTTATTGACCTATCCATTTTGTAGGACCTCTGTTACCTTATAAAATTACAAACAAATACTCTGTTCAGTGAGTAAGTATTAACAGTATTACTAATGAATATCTTTTTATGAGCTGAAAATCTGCTGTGTTGCCAGTTAGTATATTAGAATAATTTGTAAGACAATTGAGCATCTGCCAGTGATATTGGCTGGTCATATCAATAAAGGTAAATATTGCCTCCAATTGAAAAGGCTGTCATTCATAGTGTAATTAAATTTTTATTGTTTGTGCTCTCTGTACAGCCTCACAGCTTCTCTTAGAGCTTCTATTAAGAAAATAAGATCAATTACTCAGTGTAAGTGCTCTTATTTTTAATAAGAGAATGTTAATCTATGAATCTTACACTCTGACAACTGTACTGTAGTATCTTGGCTCTCTAGTAGTTTAATTAATAAACATACATTTGCTCATTTTGTCAGAGCAAGTTTATTGGTATAATGAAATAATGTTTTACTGATGAATGAAACTCTCCAAATCTTCAGCTTGATTAATTTCTTAGCATGAAAATGAAGTGGATTTCTTTTATAAAATAGGTTATTCTAAGGTGAATTTAATGTGGTTTTTTTTTTACCATTAATATGTTTCCATAGACTTATTTTCCTTGGTTTTGTCTTTCAATTAGCTCTTTGGAATATTGCAGTTGTGACCTTTTTCAAGTTTTTAAAATGAAGTGGTCACATTTTCTATTTGATATTTTATGTGAATTGATTCCACTCTGTTCACAGACACACTGAGTTTTTGCCAAAAATTGTAGACAGTTAGTTGAGTTACTTTCACCCCAAATTATCTTTGCTGCAGATGTCAATAAAAGATGAAGCTTTAGAATGCTATTTAGAAATCTTGCATTTTGTCTTTTGGGTCATACATGCTATTTTCCCAGGTTAGAACAACTCCTTTAACACAGAGCTAAAACAAAAGTAGACTTTCATGTCAAAGTTCTAAAATGTTTCCTGAGTCTTTGTTTGTACAGGTAAACCATGAGCATATGTATTTTCTAGTACAAATATATGTTAAATTTAATTAAGTTATAATTCAGATTATTGTTATTCCTCTGCATGTCATTTTCTCTCTCTTTCCCATTTCCTCAATCTGTTTGATGTTTGGAGACCTGAAGAAGTTAAAGAACTCTATTTTTTTTTCAGAACCCTAAAGGGAAGTTTGCTTTTGCTACTCATTTCTGGGAACACCTGTGCACTGTTGAGTTTAATTGGGCTACAGCTGGTGCCACTGATGTGTGGAGCGAGCAGGGCTTTGCAGCCTGCCTGGAAATCTTGACATTGTGTGTCATTGTCTGTTTCCTAAGCTATATCTGTATTTACATAAGTTAGAAGTGTACTGATTTTTAGGGGATTGCATTCTCTGTCGACAGATATAGCTGATGTAGGAAGATCAATGCTATGAATGGTGAGCGTATTGCACACTAGTGCAGAACAAGTCTGCTGAACACCCACTGAGTTTAATTGCTGTTTGGAGAAGTTAGGTGGTTTTCTCACAAACTTAAAAATGTTGAGGAGAGTTTTGTACAGAAGGGAGAGGAGCTACGCTTTTTCTGGCTTTAAAAGTGTGATTGAAAGCAAGCTACCTATCTCCTGTCCTAAGGAGATTCTAGAGGACTGGTAGATTGAAGGAAAGGAGGAAATAAGATGGAACTATGCACCAAATATGCTGATCAGAAATAAGAGAAATTTGAAAACAAAATCAGTTTATGGTTAGCTTTTTAGTTATGGAATGTATTAAGTTTAGACATGGTAAAATCAAGTAGTATTGAACTTAAAATATAAGAATTCTTTTGCTTAAAGGCTGAATAAAAAAATCAAGTCAGGAAAGCAGGGTATCGTCCACTGTGCATAAAAGATGACCTACTGTTCTCTTTCTTACACACCGTAGTACAATAGGTTTGCTAGCTATTTTACACACGCAGTAATATGTCACTGCTTGAAGAAATTGCAGATGGCCTAACTAATAAATCAAGTTTACCAACTTTTGTAGTCATCTTAAAAGCAGTTCAAAGCACATGGTACATCCACATGCCCCCTCAGAGAGAAGAGAGCATCTCTGGCGTGGTGGGTGGTACGTGATGAAGCAGTGGGTCTGGCTACCATCTCTGGTCCACTGAAGAGCAAAGGCTTAGCTTGTACAGCTAAAATAATTTCAGCATAAAATTCCTGTGGTGGCCCTGAAGTACCACAGACGGACTTAGCCATTGGCGCTTTTTGAGGACATTCTGCCAAAGGACCAGCTGCTTCCTGTAGGAGACCTGCCATCTGGAGCTTAGAGAGTGATCCCTTTGATAGACGTCTCTGGCAGTGAACAATTTGCTGCATGTAATTTTTTTCCTCTTTTCTTTTTTTTTTTTCCCCTGAAGTTTTGGAGGATTTTACACAGTAAACTTTGTAGAGAGGTGTTAAAAAATTTCTCTTCTCTCTTGGTTGACAGTGGGAGAAGTTATCTGATTAATTGTTTGGGATTCAGCCTTAAATAACTAAAGTTCAAAATTAAAAATTGTGGCAGAGGACTGAGGGCCATGACAGAGACTAGCAGCCAGAAAGTACATGAGCGGACACAGTTTGATACAAGGGAGGTGAACGGGTTGTGTTCTGGATAGGAAGCTATTAAGAAGGATTTTGATTGGTATGTGTTTAGAGACTTAAGAGAAAGAACTTGAAATGTGATGAAATCTTCTGTTGAGCTGGAACTGCTAAAGAAAGTAATGAACTTGGGAGTGATTTAAACAGTCTTGGCTTCAAGTTGGATAGATGGATTTCCAGTTCCATGTAGAGAAATATAGAATAACAATAACATGGGATAAAGCACATAAAAGGGAACATGCACTCACTAGCCAGAAGTTAACAAATATTGAGCAGGATGTCAGTCTGGAGATAGGAGTAGATGCAATTGTAAAATCCCTGTGCTAGCGAGCAAAGAGTAACGAGGCTGCATTCTCCTTGTGGGTCTAACTGCTGACTCAAAATAAGAGCTAATACAGATTGTTTGTGGATTGACTTATTCCTAGCAGAGAAGACCTATGTTTGAAGTGTTACACAGGGTGCAAAGATATAGAAAAGTAAGAGGGAAAGCATGATACTTCCTCGTGAAGTAATTTCACATGACCTTTTCCTACAGTTTAGTTCCAGCTCAGTTTATTCTCAAAGGGTTCCTGGGGCATAGCAGGGTCCACATGTTGGCCACCTTGCTGTGCGGCTAGGTGGTAGGTCATTCACACCTTTCAGGAAAAGCAGAATTGGCTCCCTGGGAGTTTCTGCTCCAGTTCTCTTAGTTGTTGTAATAAACTTTCTTAAGGCAGTACAGTCTTAAAACATCCTCTTGAGCAGCAGGCAAATGTCTAGGAAGAGCTGGTCCTTTTAAAAGCAATCCTGGGCTTATCAGTGAGGGCTAGAAGCAGGAGGGCAGAGCATTTCAGTGGATGCAATGGTGAATCAGCTGTCCGTGACTGTTTTGCCCCTGATTTGCTTTATGACTTTGCTTTACACTTTTGTTCCTCTGTATCATCTTGGCTAACAAACTCGAAGTTATTCAGATAAAGATGGCTCCTTGCCATGACTTACACAAGTCCTATGACAATAGGACTCCAGTCTTGTTCAAGATGTGTATGTACTACTTTCATTTACAGAATCTTTCTGTAAAAGCCAGATGTTTGTTTTCACAACAGTATCAAGAAGTTTACAAAATTTGTGCTGAAGGAATAATACTGAATTAAATTTAAAGCTTTATTTTTTGTGGCTCTCATTTCATACATAGCTCTCATCCTTTGTGATCCAGCAAAATAATAAATAATTGCTGCAGTTAATTAAAAGTACAATTGAATTATTCCATTCTCTGGAAATGCTGTTCATTTTGTACAAACTTCAAAATGAGAGATAATTTCTTTTATATAAAGGTGTACATAAGTTATTAGGAAATGAGAGGAGAATTCATCACAACCTTGTTTTCCTCTTTGAGAGCTTCAAACTATAAACTCTTGTACTTTTTGGTGGTATGTGGGCCTGGCATAGGAAAAGAGCAAGTGGATATTTACAGATGATAACTCACTAAGGAAATTACTTTTGTCACATGAGGGAAGCTGTGCCAGGCTGAAATACAGGTGATGGTTTTGGAAATGTTTTTTAATGAAGTTTTTGGTGAAAACTGAAAGCAGTATTTGTCTTAAATGTCTTTCCAACATGTGGTCTAACATGTGAGATATGAGAAGTGCCACTCTATGAGTATTTTCCCCTGAATTTCAGTCTGTCTGGATCTATCTGCCTGTGCCAGAATAGGGGTCAAAGCTGCTTCTGCCCAAAGCCACCTTCAGTGATGCAGTAGTCTTACTGCGATGTCAAATTTCACCATTATTCCTTTGGCTGTGGTTGCTGCAGTTTTAAGAGATTGCCAACACTTGTTACCCACCCTCTGTAGAAGAGTTAGTAATACCACAGCAGAAGCAGTGGATAGAAATGCATGTCTAGACTGCCTTGCCACCTCCAACAGTCATTTTTGTGCGCCGACGGTGAGCTGCAGCCACTGAGCCCTGGGCACGTGTTTGTTCCTGCTGCCTCTGCTGCAGGTGCAGTCGCTTTTGACAGCAGCGGCAAGCAGAGGGAGGCACTTTTGTGGCATTTTGATGTGGTCTGCAGGGGACGAAATTCCCATGCCTTGCTTTCTTGCTCTTGTTAAGAGTAGCAGTTACTAACTCATTTGTATATGACATTCTTGACGAACCACCAAAAAAAAGCCAAGGTAGAAATCTACATGGTCTCTTTTAAAAAGTCTGGAGGCTGGTAGAGCATATTTGGGAACTATGCCTGTATGATTGCCCAGGGTCTTATGCCCTGCCCTAGGCATTAAGTCTTGGCCACAGTCAGAGGTTGGATGCTGGGTTGCCACAATTTTGCCTATTTCCTTCTGTTTCCTCTTGTTCATAACCAGCAGGTAGGAAACTTGGAAAGTCGGTATGATAGAAGGAAACTGCAATGGAAATTAAAAGGAAAAAAAAAAGATTTGAATTCACTGAGGTACAAAATGAAAGTAGAAGTGATCGTACCATTTTATTTTCTTTTTTTCTTTTTCCCAAATGATACTGCAGGTGGCCCTTCAGAAGATGCATCAGTAGGCTGCTGGTAAAAGGTTAGGATTAGGCCTGCAGTAGATGAAACGAAAGCAAATCAGAGTACCAGAACTATGGACACTGAAAGCTAGATGAGGGTGAGAAATATTACTGTTTCAGGATCTGTCAAAAAAATACCAAATAGTGAAAATGCATATTTCTAAACTGTAACATAAATACCTTTGGTCAAAGCTTAATTCTACTTGAAAACAATATTGCATCTTCTTATGTAATACCAGGTTTCCATTTGCACTGTTAGAAAGTTTTGCAGCCACTTGACTTCACCAACAGGGCATCTCAGATTTATCAATTAATTGAGTAGCTCTCACCACAAAGTGGATCTGGTTACAGATGTGGGCATACAGAAAACAAATGTATGCTTCTAAAATTTGAATAGCTGAAAAATAAGAAAATAATTACTTTTTGCCTCAAATACAATTTCTGACTGAAAAGGATTTTTCTGGGAAATTTATCATAGAAGTGGAATTAGGAATGGAAGCTGGAGCTTAAAAGTAACAACTTGCTTGTGTTATAATATCTGTTATATATTTTTTTATCTATATAGTTTGTTAGGTGTAGTTCACATATTTTTATTTCTTAGACCAAGTTTATGCTAATAACAGCTGGTTTATTCCAGCACTGGAATTGCTTGATAAGAAAGGCTTTTCCTTTTATCAATTTTTCATCAGTTTTTCTTCTTCCTTTAAGCTGATACAGTAGGTGCAGCGTTCAAGATGTTATGCTAACTAAAATATAAAAACCATTTGTGCTATGCACCTCCTGTAAATAACTTACTAGTGTTCTTTTCCCTCAGAATTACTAATAAGAAAAAGATTCTATGATGGTCTTACAAGACGGGTTTTGGAACATCTGCTTTCTTTTATGCATACACCTCACACCTACTGTTGCAAAACAGGCATTCTTCACTGTAAGTGTTATTTGTTGATGCTTAAAGGTTCAATGAATAATTCAGCCCCTTTACCCTTCTTGCTTTGCTGCACACCTATTGAGCTCTCAGAGCAGAGTCATATCAATAAATTCTGACTTGCTTTACAGCTCCAATTTCATGCTTGGCCTTTCCTAAGATACATACAAGCAAAAATAAATAACTGAAAGAAAGAAAATATCTGTACAAATTGTTTTAGCAAGGCTCGTGTGCGGGTAGTGAGCCTTTCTCACCCCTCCTAAATTAAAATGGAATGTTAAAAGGAGTCTGCATTTTTTTTGATCAGGCAAACCCTGTTGTGTTACAACTATGTCCACCAATGTGTGGGTTAGAGTTCAAAAATACAGTGAAGGTGCAAAGCACTGTGGGTGCTGTCTTTAAAGGTCATGAGCACATCACTGTGTACGTACATAAATAAAGCATATATTATGGTGAGAAATGGCACCATTGAGTCCCACATTTAGGGGGCTTAATTTCTCCATGGGTGTACTTATATTCGTAGGCAGGTAGATCATCTGCATGTACCTTAACTTTTCCATTGTGACAAAATATGCACAAACTTACCTTTAATTGTCAACAGTTTTTGCAACTTGTTAATTCACATACTCTTTACTCCACTAAAAGCTAATCATGTGCTGAAGTGTCAGCAGGGAAAACAATGGTTTTTACCATCTGTACAAAGGAGTTTTCCACACTGGAAAAGTGAGGATAAGCATAATGTGGAAAGTGGTTCATTCCCCAGTGTAGTCAAGATAGTCATATCTAGCCTTACACAAGAAGGCAGAGATTTCTCCTTGGATGCCAGAAGCATTTGGGAACATGAGTACCCTTGTGGTCAGTGGGATTTAGGGATCTAGATTTGATTATGAGCCCAGGTTTAGTTCTTGTAGAAAGGTGGATGATAAGATTAACCACAACCATTTGAAACAATTACAAATGGAAAGGTTTGTTGTCCTCTGAATAATAAAAGGTGTTTATCATCATGCTACTTAACCTTGCCTTAATTGTGAGTGTTTATTAGGAGTGATTGCCTGCAATGATTAAATAAAAAAGAAATATACTCCTATACTGGAAGAGGTTATTTAAAAACTTATTTCCTGTGAGCTTCCTTGCTATTAATTTTGTTTCAGTGGAACAATCATTTGGACTCTTCTGAAGCTGAAAATCTGCTAGCATTTAAGCTAAAATTTCTGCTTTTGCTTAGTCACCAACTTGTGAAACAAACATTTTACAGTTGTTGTTCAGGGGAAAAAGAGAATGTCCCTTTCAAAAGTGCTGCTGTCTGTGAAAAATAAATCTTAACAGTGATTGAAGAGAAAATATTATAAAGTACTCGAAGTATAACTTTGAGTTAGTAAAAACATATTTTTTTCCTCTGTGATGAAACCAAAGAAATTTGATTCTCCTAAATAAACAAAACCTCTGGCTACAGATGAGCAGCCCATAAAGTCTGCAGATTTGTGAGAAGTTCTGTTTTTTTCTGAGAACCGCTGCTAAATTATTTGCTAGACCTCAAGTTATATTTAAATGTAAATTTTTGTTCCTCCTCTTCCATGTGAAAAAAATATTGTTCACAAAAGTTGCTAGGAAAAATCTTTTCTAAGGCACAGTTATAATTTAAATACTAGCAGTGCAACTTCTCCCAGTAAGCCCCCAGGGATAATTTTTAAAGATTTTCCTAAATGGAAAGTCTCAGGCAGGATAAGATAAAGTGTGAAGCTTATTTATTTAGTGCATTAGTTCACAAAGTTTAGATGTGCTCATTTAGAAATAAAGCATATTTAATATTCCTGAAAATGACTGAATGCTTCAGTTTGCCAGTTGTTCTTTTCAGTGAGACCTTCATTTGACAACAGTTTCTCTACTGTATATTGCAGTGGATAATTGAATTGATATTTAGTTAAAAAATCAGGGTTACATAAAAAATAGGTACATGGTGCTATGAGGTATCACATAAGCACTTCTAAAAGTTTTAATTTTTGCTCATATACTTTAAGCTAGCAATGGGAACAAAGGTACTCTCATTTTGTATTTTGTTTTTTTTTCCCCCAGACTCTTAGTATCATTGTCTAAATATTATCTATTATTAAAGCTTACTTGCTGCTTGTCTTAGTAATGTACTCATTTGTGGATGGCAATGCTGAGATATTAGTCCTCTAGAGCTCTCCAAATTGGAAAAACTATTCCAGATAATGTTCCAAAAGTTTTTGAATCTTCTGATTATCTGGGTATACCGAGCACATACTGTCAGGCTGGCATATTAGTATGCTTTTTTTTAAAGAGTATTTTAGCGAAAAGTGACTTTATACATCACTCACATTACCTAATTATATTCTGCTGTTCATATCTCATCAAGCATGCAAGTTGTTGGGACAGCAGTTTCAAGTTATAGCAGATGGAAGTCACTATTTTTATAACTATAAATAGTTAATTTACTGTCATTCTTTATTCCTCCAGAGGTAGAGGAAATAAAAAGAAGTCAATTGATATAGTAATAAAAAGAAATTTGCAAGCGTGTTGCACTGGCTGTTACTACTGGTTTTGTGTGATTGATCATTTTCGCCATTTTTTGTTTAATGACATCAGTGGAAGCATAATGCAATCTCTGTTCAAAGAGTTGTTTAAAATTATTATCCTCCAAATAATACTAGCTTTTTGGAGAACTGCATTATCATAATGATCTCCTCACTTCTTGTGATTTGTGTCATGTTACTGACCTTAATGCCCATTCCATGTATGGGTCAGTGGGAAACACGTACCTGCAATAAAAAAATGCAAACATACGGATGTGGCAACAGTCAGAAGTGATTCTCTTCAATAAGTGTATGAATTCCATTTGTGTTCATGTTTTTAACCTCATCTGAATTTTTTTCTCTCTAAAACTTTGTATACATTTGTAAGCCTAGCTTTCAGTAATGCAATTACGCTTACATGTTTTAACTAGTCTGTAGTCGTGGATAGCCATAATCGTGCTGACTGCAAAAAACTGCTACTGTAGGAGACACATTTTTTAGTGACACAGCAACGTGGCATCTCTGTAACAGTGAGCACACTTCCACAGACTACCAAAAGTAGTGCTGTGTCTTCTACACTGTTAACCAAAGAGCACACACAGGTGTCCTCTTTGCTAGTCGCCAGGAAGCTGGTGGCATGATCACTGTTGAAAGCAAGAATTTGTTTTCCATATGGAAATGAACCTTGATCGTATTATTTTCTTCCTATTTTAAGAATCTGAAAGAGTTTCTCAGGTATTTGAAGGCGGCAGTGGCCTTCTTATGTACTGGGGTTTTAACACTTAGGATTTCTTTATAGAAATAGAACTATTTCAATTACACTCCCTTTTCATAGCTTTTCAGAATTTGTTGATTATTTTAGTTGCAGGAGGGGAAGTCTCTGGCACAAACAGGCAGCTATTCAGGTAGCTATGTCCTGATTTCCTTTGGTAGCTTTCATGCAGTCAAAGATAGTTGCAAGGACTGTGATTAGACTCAATAGAAGAGTTAAAGTTTTGATCCCCAGTTCCTACTCTGGGATGCAGGACATCTGATATCTGCTCCTGTTGGACCAAGTCCTTATATCTTTCATCAGATGGTGTAAAGGATTTCACACCACACCAGTCAGGTATATGGATTTGATCCTTGGTGCGTCTATCAGTTTCCTGATAGCATCTGCCCATAACAAGCTGCCTACCAGTGGGGTTTGCATGCCAATACATACTTTTCAGTATCTTTCCTTCTAGAAGGAGCTGTTTAATATAAAGCAAAGCAAAAATAAATGATCTAATGGCAGAGTCCTACTTGGCTGCTGTACTCTGCGAGAAAGAGATTTCTCATTAATTTATCAGATTCATACCCTCCATTCCACTCACAAGCTGCTCACTTGTTACAGTAAGTCATTGAATAAGCCTGAAATTTATTGTATCTGTTTTTCTGTGTAAACTGTGCAAGTTTAAAGGCAATGTCCTGAGTTAAAAGAATTCTGATGAGTACTTGTAATTTTGCTGCAGATTCAGTAAGAGGTGCTTTACTGACTCAGATGACTTTACTTACTTAAAAACAATAAAATCTCATAGAAGATTGGTATGAGGGCCAAAAAGAAAGTATTGCAATGCATACAGAAATACCAGTTTGTTAGCTAATACACACTTTCAAATATGTGAAGCTATATAGACCTGCTGCTGTAGTCAGTTTACTTTGGAATGAAGCTGTTGGTGTGACTTGGTAATCCATGCTGTCCATAGGAACAGTGTTACAGTAGTGATACTCATTTTGAAACATGCCGTTTTGTGTCATTCACTTCAGAAATGCTGTTTTTCTCACTGGACGCAGTGTAGCATAGGATGTTATTTAGTACGTACCTTTTATTAACTAGCTCTGTCAGATCTGTTATTTACTGTGGCCAACTACTGCAGTTAATAGAAGGTATAATGAAGAAAAGACTCTCATGATATATTGATCTGTCCACAAACAATACATGTAAACATCAGAAAAGATGTTTTTGTCTTCTGATAGTTGCCAATTTTAATTTAAATGATTAAAGCACTTGTGATATTTAGCACCTAGGGTTAACAATGGAAAAGGTAATTTAAGCTGCACTGAAGGGCAGTCTTTAAAGGTTAACATCTTCTGCATGTGGTTTGACCAAGATACAGTATTCAGAGAAGTAATTATTTATTAATTAGGAAGATTCATTGGCAGGTGCAATGGGATTAAAAAAAAAAATTGGGGAGAATTTATTTTTCTTGCTTTTTCTTCTCTGTTACAATTTGTACTGAGTCTGATGATGAATAATTGAGGTCAGATTTCCAGATTTGTTCAGCATTGACCTAAATCAGCTCCCACTGAAACCGCTGTGAATTCTACCCATGTTTTAAGACAAAGGTGGCTCTGCTCGGTCCTAGATGTATAGGTTGGGGTGGAAGTGGGGTGTGTGTCCATGAATTAATTGAGTGATCTTTAATATTTTTTTAGTTCCTCAAGATAATTTAAACCATTGGAAAATATGTAGAATGTAATTTTAAAGTGGTAAAATGCAATTAAAATTCCAGTTATAAAAAAATGTGAGTTCTTAGCAGCATCTTAGCATAAATCCTCCTGTCATAGCACGTTAACAGCTTCAAAGCAAGAAGAGATATTTACTTGCAACTGCATGAATTGTCAGGGGTCATAATTTATGATGGAAAGATTCAATTACAGTTAAAACTAAAGATAATCCCATTAAAGGAAGCAAGTGTTGGAGATATTAAAGCCCACTTACCTGAGAGGCAAATATTGATGTATTTCACTGTCTGCCATCTAAGTTACACAGTGTGTCCTTATTTCCTTCTAGAAAAGTTATATGCATTTGTAATAATGAATATTCCCTGCTGGGGCCTCTATTACGTTAGCATACTAGAAGAATTAGATATTAATTTATTTATTTCCCCCCTCATGATTAACCTGGTCTCTTACTGCAAATAGCAATTGACTCAGATTCTGGTTTTCCAAGTGATAGTGAACTCTACTACTACTCCTGTCTTGAGGGGGTTTCATTATAGCAGGTCACTGAAATGCATTAGAAAAAATAAAGTTTTAAAAGGTGTGTCATCTGACACTTCTTGTTTCAGTTTTCTGGCAGGATTTTTTAAGGAAGCCATGGAAGTTTACTGTAGTTTGTATTTATTTCAGTGAGATTTGGATGCATTGATTGCCAGGCTTCTTTGAAAATCTAGCCTTTAGAAAGGGTTTACAAAATCAATTAAGTGACCTGGAAGCAGTACTTCTGTTATAATTCATGGACAACAGAATAAATATGAAGGGGGGAAATGAAAAAAAAAAAAAAAAAAGATAAGCTTTGAGGCATGGAAGTGACTTTGAAAATTCCCCTTTATTTAGGTTAAAAGATTAGACTGATGCAATAGTTCTGCTTCTGGGTTTCTTCTCCTGTCTTTGAGATGCTTTAAACTATTCATGCAAATCCTGAGGCTCTCTACTGGTTCTTGCTGCTTATGAACCTACACTACTTAAGAGAGAATGGAATGAGTAATTCTTCATGAAGTTTATAATATTTTAGTTTATTATATCTTTATTTATGATGTATAATATCATGCTTCAAAATAATTCTAATAAATTCAGTGGAAACAAACCTGAGAAATAATCTCTGCCGTAACTGCACTAAGGATTTCTGATTTCAGTCTGATATGGGACTATAGAAGCATTAAAAAGTTGTTCAACCTAAGGAGTCAAAATAAGAAATGGCATTTGATTGCCCAGTTCTCCAGATTGGGCTGTTAGGATCCAAGCTTACACACACAATATTTATTTTTCTTTCCATTTTATATTGAGAAGGATGTCTGCCTTTCTTTGATTTCTGATTGTGATTTCAATTTAATACATCATGATTTCCAAGGAGATTCCCATAGTGCATGCATCAAGCCTGGCAGTCTCCTGTTGGGTTCAGCAGGCTTTTTCATTCACCTGTCACATTTGCTGAGCTCTCAAGCTCATGGGTTGTTTTTGAAACAGAGTGTTTCCATTCATGCGTGGAAATAGGTGAAAATACAGCACCAGTCAGTATTAGAAAGAGAAGGTATTTGGGTGTTGGGTGTGTTTGTACATTTTACTGGAGCATCTTTAATTCAAACCTTGCGAATGTGAAGCTGAAGCTGGAGTATTGAACTGCAAGTCTAAACATAGCTGGACAGAAAGTATCTCCATATTCATTACACAGCAGAAAATTGTTCCACCTTGTTAAAAAAAAAAGAAATATTTCAGCTGAAAACCAAAGGCACATAATGTTTTCAGAAGAAACTGCTTGTTTTCAGTTTTCTAAGGAAAACTCAAAGGAAGCAAGTACTTCTGTTAAAAAAAAAAAAACCAAACCCAAGTTTTCATTTAAAAAAAGCTTCCAAGATATTCATTAGCCTTCATTTTGTCCTGGTTTCAGCTGGGATAGAGTTAACTGTCTTCCTAGTAGCTGGTACAGTGCTTTCAAGTTCAGTATGCGAAGTATGCAAGAATGTTGATAACACACTGATGTTTTCAGTTGTTGCTAAGTAATGTTTAGAATATAGTCAAGGATTTTTCAGCTTCTCATGCCCAGCCAGTGAGAAAGCTGGAGGGGCACAAGAAGTTGGCACAAGACACAGCCAGGGCAGCTGACCCAAACTGGCCAACGGTGTATTCCATACCATGGGACGTCCCATCTAGTATAGGAACTGGGAAGGGGGGGCAGGGAATCGCTGCTCGGGGAGGCGGGTGGTGAGCAATTGCCCTGCGCATCATTTGTACATTCCAATCCTTTTATTACTACTGTTGTCATTCTATTAGTGTTATCATTATCATTATTAGTTTCTTCTTTTCTGTGCTATTAAACCGTTCTTATCTCAACCCACAAGTTTTACTTCTTTTTCCTGATTTTCTCCCCCATCCCACTGGGTGTGGGGGGAGTGAGTGAGTGGCTGCGTGGTGCTTAGTTGCTGGCTGGGGTTAAACCACGACACATTTTTATTCCTTCATTTGCATAGACAGCGTCTTGAGAGACTCACTTAATGTCTTTGTCTTTTTTCCCCTTCGTTAGAGGCAGAGTAGTAAGATTTAATTGTGTCGAAGTATTGTGAGGAATCAGAAAACAGCTGAAAAGAAGGATCTTTAAAAGCAGTAAATAGTATAAGTTGGTTTTAAATGTCTTCATAAAGTAAAAAGCTCAAGTTTCAAGCTGACAAATTAAATTGTTAATTCATTTTTTTCTGAAGGCATAGGCTCAGTTAAAGCATGTACCAAAGAAAGCAGTGTGGGAATGGTATTGAAATAATAATAATAATAAAAATCATTAGGAGCATGAGTGGAGTGAATGCATAGAAGTGGAAATTAACAAATGCTTTCCAGTGGCACAGGCTGTAACTGTGTCATGGCATTGGGCTGTGTTAATGTAAATGGCAAGACAGCATGATTCTAGCAGTTGTAGTTCTGCTAATTGTTTGCATTCGTGGCTTAATGATGCTAGAAAGAAATGGTACGTTTCTCAGTAAAATATATCTAACTGACACTTAAGCCAGCATTATGTTCAGCTCTGAACCAAGTGACTGTGAGTTGTATGTAGCTTGCTTTGCAAGTGTTTGAAGCAGTGCTAACCTTTGAGATTCCCTGAGGGAAAGGGGTGTTATTCTCTTGATTTAAAATGTATTACAACTGTTCACATGCTAAGCAACATATGCATTAGAGAGATTGCTGTAGGCTTACAGGAAAGTTGCATCGCTTACACATTAATATTTCCAACTACCTTTCTGCACGTATCTGTGCATTTTGTCCTTCTCACAGAACTTGCTCTTGTCAGCTCCCTGGGCTTGGCTTAATGGCAAGAAGGAAGCTTTAAAGACGAAGTTTGCTATTGAGGATAAGGAGTTCTATTTCAAATGTCTTTTTTAAAAAAAGAATATAAATATTAATTTCAGCAATGGCACAAACATAATTGCATTATATAGGAACACAGGATGGAAAATGAGTATATACTTTATTGAACACAGTGCCCTGGAAAAGGCTGGTGATGCCCACAAAGTCCCAACCCACACAAAGGACAGGTGCAGCTGTCTCTGGCAGTCTCAAAACCTGTTGTAAAAGACTCAAAATGGAACCTTTAACATGTGCCTGGGTAAGAGGACAATAATGTCACTAGTGTCCCGGGTCTCTGCAGCATCAGTGTCTGCGTTAAGTTAAACTGCCTTATATAACCCCATGGCATGCACCAAAGCCCCAGTGATGGTGCTGACCTAACAGGAGCAAAGGAGCCCCTGCTGTCCCCAAAACTAGCAATGGGCTTGACTCAAGAGTGAGAGTGGAGACACATCAAGTACCTCAGAAAAGTTAGTACCACTAACTGATACCAGTTTACCTTGCTTTACATCCTGTTTGCAATTGTAGCAGTTGTAGCAGTTGAAGGTAAACTATGCATCAAAAAGGGAAAAGGTATTTGTTCCTAGTGCCAACAAGTTTCCCCATGCAGAACCAGCAGAAATAGACACATGTGAATCACATAATCTAATAAGTTTCTCAAGTTACAGCTTAAAGCAGTGAGTTTTCCTGTCCTGCTGCATTGTTTGGAGGACAGTTCCAATATTCCTTTCTCCTGTTATCTAAATATATTGCAAGACTAGCTGGTTTTAATACATTGAAAATCAGACTGTGTATAGACATAGTTCTTCAAAGTATTTGACCAGTTGTACACTATGTTACTTGCAGGAATCACCTGATCATACCAACTGCATACCAATATATAGCTATATTATAAATAATAAGAATGCTAATAGTAGTGCAACCTATTTAATGCACAGAACCTGTCAGTGTAGTATACTAGTACATTATCAGCACATTCAGTGCAACAGAAATTATCTCCCTTTTAGTTGAAGGCAGTGTGTTGGTGTGCACTGACAGACTTTTGAAATCTTTTCCCACTGAATACCCATGAGAAGAGAACCAAGGACCAGTTCTTAAGGTTTACATTCTCACCAAGGCCCATAGAGGGGTTTCAGGAGGGGGATTGTTGCCGAACTGTGTGTGTGGTTTTGACAGTCATTTTGAAGGGTGAGAAATGGCTCCATATTTGCATTTTTAACATTCATTATGGAGAAGCTAGAAGCCTGTGGTTTTCAATTGCCTTTCTAACACTGGTCAGATGATGAAGACAATCTGTTTAACAAACTGGCATATAAGATAGCTTTCTCCGTATGTCACACATTTGCCATTCCATCTGCTGGGTAACAAAGCCAGCAAAAACCCAGCCTGACCAGCCCCTTAGGTGATCTTGTTGTCTTCCAAAAAAACACTAGAAAAAGTGACAAACTCATTTAAACTTTAACATATTTTATTTCATTTAGTTCCTTCTGTTGTTCTTGATACTACAAAATGTAAAGCCAATAGGTATAAATCACATATTTGTGGTAAGCACTATTTTTCACTCTTTGTCCTTAAAGAAGGAAATATATGAGGTCATGAGAATATGACGCACCTTACCAATGATTTGTAACAGGTACAGTAAGCTAGTGCTTTTTCTTTTTTTAGGTCAATTAGTGTTAGTGAAGAAGAGTCAGACTCACAATATTAGAAGAGGACTGTGTTACCAGCATAAGCAATAACAAGGCCAGACAAATGAAGTTTGTCTGCGCAGTTGAACAAAATATAGAAAAATACAAAGTGAAATTAAGCAAAACACCAATTTGCCAAACCACATTTTTAATTGGCACTTTGCATCTAATGGAAGGTGGAAAACTGACAAGAATTTATTTGAATGTATTCTTCTAACTAAACAAAAAAATCTACTTAATAAGCTGCTGTAAAATTGGCAGTTAATGTTGAGATGTTTCAGAACTTCCTTGATACATGGTTCAGCTGTTCTTTTAACAGTCTTCCACTAAGTGTAGTATTGTTGATTGCAAAATGCTATTAAGGGTATGCTGAAAACAGTCAAAATTGGGTGCATTGTACTCTTTGACAATGAATTTAAACATTTTTGTATGCAGTGTTCATCTCACAGTTATTAAAGGAAAAAACTAGTAGAAACTTTATCATAACTAAGGGTTCTAGTAAAGATGCCTTCTAGCCCGGGAGACAGCTAAAAAGATCTTAACCAGGTGTTCTCCTCATTTTTTTAGCTATAGCCTAGCTACAAAGCTGTACAAGCACAGTGATAAAATGAAGGCTTAGTTTATAGCATTATTTGGGAAAAAATACTTTCAGAGTGCATCATGGAAATTTGTGCTCTAAGGAAAAGTTTTTTAGTTAGGCAGAAGTCTGCTAGAAAATCCCTTCCATTTTTGAGAATTATTTGAGGAGCTAGAGATGATAGTAGCAAAACATTATGATTTATTAGATATTTGACTATAAGATGTTCTCAACTCCAAGATGAGATCACTAGCTGCAAAACTGTTATTTGCATCCTTAATGGAGATGGTCTTCTCTAACATTTTAGTTTTATGGTGTGAACAGAGAGTACATACAAGCACAACACAGATTTCCTTTGAACTTTTTTTATTAGCTCTTGCAGAAGTCTTCAAGTAGTATGTATGAAATTGTGCATCATGCAGTCCATCTGACATGGCTGAAGCTCTTATTATCGAATGTTAAACAGGCAGGTACTGAGAAGTCCTTGGTGGATGTGTTGTCCTTTGAAGGGGTATCTGTGCATGGTGTTGCTAACATGCCCTGATCTAATGTCAGAAATACAGATACAGGTTGGAGAAGTTCACTCTTCTGCTAGGTAAAGCTCCCTTTCTTTTTCAGTAGATATGGAGTGGGACAACCATTCATTCTTAGTTCACAGCTCCTGAAGAGGATGCTGTTTCTCCAGCTCAACTTTTTTCTTTTTTTTTTTTAATATGAGAATAAATACATTAATTCTTGAGCCAAAATTTATCCTTTGACAGGCACAATTGTGCAACATATGTTAGCCACTCAAATCTTAGTGCCATGAAGACCACATAAGAGCTTCAAGAAAAAAAGGCACTGTCAGAAGATGAAGTATTGCGATTTCCTTCTGTTGAAGGAAAGGAACTTCACATGGCTGCATCCCTGCACTGATACACTGGTATTGACCTTCAGATTTTGTTTGCTATGCTGTTTCCAGTTTTTATTAGCTCTTGCAGAAATCTTCAAGTAGTAAGAGCTTCTCTTCTGTCCCTGACTAAAGTACTTGAAACCTAACTCTTATGAAGCACTGTAGAGAACAGAGGGATGACTTTTATTTTTTCCAGGAGAGCAGATGTTGCTGAAACAGAGTGTAAATATGGATGGATACTGCTGTGATGAGAGCATTATAAAAGCACATATAACACAACACAGGGCTACTCCTGCAGGGAAAACTGGAATACATTGTGTACAACCTGGTAAAAAAAGGAGAGAGTTAAGCTTTTGAATTACTTTTTTTTTACTCGTAAACCTCTATATTTTGTACTCAGTGTTAAAATGTAAGGTCAGAGTTAACAGCAATTGAGGATACTTTTTAATTTTCATGTTTCATTACTTATGACTGGTTTCTGACTTAGAAAGGTCTCTTTTAGGGGAAGATGCCAGTTATAATTGCTTTGGTACTCTTTCTTATACCAGTTGTCCTCAGATACAGCTGCAACCCTTTTATTGTATTTTGTTTATTTGTGGCCTTAGTAAAAAGAAATCTTGATGGCAAGCTATTGATAGACTGAAAAAAAAAAAAAAAGAGAAAGGGGATTGTATGGAAACATTTAAAGGAAGAGAAGGGGGAGGGAGAAATGGCATCTGGTGTTCATTCAAATCCTCTTCAGGGATTTGAAATCACCTACATTCAGGAATTTGTCCCAAAGGAACTCAGGTCTCTCTCAGAGTGGTTATGTAGTGGATCTAGTCCTAGTTTCTGCAGCTAATCTGACTGGCACGCTATGCTAACCTTGGGTGTAGTGCAAACGAAGAGCAAGCTTTTGGCTGCCTTGTGTTCTGACAGAACAATAACAAGTTGTGTTTGCTGGGCAAGTGATTTATTGTATGAGTATTATTCCTGAGGTCATATGAAGGTCAGTGAGCATGCGGTAGCAGCACAGAAACTCAAAACAATGCACAGTGACCAGAATGGAAGTTGCTGCCTCATTCCAACAGTACTGGTTATGGGCAATTTAAATTTTGTAAACTCAATGCACTCTAAAAATTATGGGTGGTTTATGTGCAAGGCACAACTGAAGAGCTACAATTACTTCCTTATTTGTCTGGATTGCTCTTTTTCATGCTGGAGTTGAAATATTAACTCCAAACTTTCATAATTTTGGTGCATTATATTGTATAAGTGTTTGAAGATTTCATGTACAGTGTAATCTCAGATCAGAGGAGATAAAGAGATGCCAATATGGACAGATTCAAGCATTTTACATGGAGTTTACTTAAATTTAGACAAATTCTGAGGTGGGAAATGTGGCATAATAGAGCAATACTCAGTATGCCCCTCATTTGCAAATGCATAATGTTGTATTTTTCCACATTGATGTCTCCTTCATATCTTAACACTGGGTTCTTCCAAGTAATGGAGGTATGCAGAAGGCTGAAGGTATGTAGTGCTGGTGTGATGTGTTGCCCCATGGTTTCCTGGGGAAGATTATGATGTGTAGGGTACCGATGTGCTGCAGGTGGCCCCATGTGGACAGGATTTTCTCAGCATAAAACTACGTGGCAGGCTGTTCCAGCAGTGATTATTATCTAGTGATTAGATTATATAGAGTATTTTATTATGTTATCAGTGATTATATTATCTTGAGTATTACCCCAGAGCAGAGAATTTTAATTCCCTCCCTGCAGATCCCTAAGCTACTGAACTCTGTTAAAGGAGCATATGTTAGCACTTTCATATTCCTCATTAAAAATAAATAAATAGCAGATTTTCTGAAAATAATTTTGAGTTTGGGGGAGTAGAAAATTGGGAACAGAAGAGTCCACTGTGTATCAGAATTTGAGTTCCATTTAAGCTGTTTGTAGAAACAAGTTTGATATATAACATTTTGATTTGAGATAAAAGTTTGTATGGGAGAGATTGGTGCTTTAGGACTTTAATAATCACATGAAAGTGAACTACTAAATTGTTAACTCCTTTTCAAAGTAAGGACTGGATTTTGTAACTTTGCTGTATTTTTGCTTACTCTGAAAGTTTATTTAAAATCTCATATTTCTGTATACAATTTGTGTGTGCTCACTTCTTGTTATGTCCAATACACCTCTGTAGTGATGCTGTAAAAACATGTGTTTACAGTTACTCCAGGAATTGTTTCAATGCCTTCTCTGTTGCCTTTGTAGCCTAAAGTGTACGCTTTTTTCCTCCCCGGGAGGAAACCTAATGTTTTTTCAATCCAATGAAAATGAATATTTTCCCAATTTTTTCTTGAAATAAAAAAATTGAAATTATGTTCTTTTTAATTAAACCCCAATGTTAATTTTATTTAAAATAGAATGGGGGGGGGTGTGCGTCTCATTTCAGAATTTATTTATTTAAGTAGAAATAAAGCAACAGAAATGTAGGGCTAACCTTTAAAGCCAGTCACAGTGCCAGAAAGCAAGAGGACGTCATGCTCTCAGTTTAGGTAATGTGTAGCCTAGGCAGTGGGTACCTGGATTGATTTTTTTCCCTGACTGAAGAGTTTGAAATCACAGTTTCTGTCTCCCATCCTAGACATAGAGTCATCATGTATTATGGGATGACTTACTTTCAGGCTTCCTGTTGATTCTTTTCTGTGGTTTGTTTCAAACACTTTTTTTGTCATTGAGGAAGGAAAAAGAGGGTATATAGGCGGCTGTGAACACTTGGGAAAGTAATGTCTGTATTTCAGTCCCTATTTCAGCACATTTTCAAGTTTTTTAATGAAGAAATACCAACAGGAAAAAATGATGGGTCTTTTCTCAGAATATTGTGTAGCCCTGTGGTTATGACCCTTGCTCAGATATGGGACTTCACATTCATTCTTTTTAATACAAAGATTCAAGTCTGGTTTGTCTTGAGCTGGAGCTATTTGATACTTTCCACTATTCTCAGAACAAATACTTTGTGCTGAACAAAAGAAGTGTCTGCAAGTTATCTTCTCCTGAAGTGATATGTAGGGTTGTTTTGTTTGGTTTTAAATTTAAACCACTTTTTTCCCTTTCTCCAAGGTTGAAGGATGAGGGTTGTCTCTGATAGGGACGAGTTTCTCAGATAAATAAGGCTACCATAAAGATAAATACTTTATACGGTGTTCAAAATTTTCTGTGGCATTTATGTCTCATTTCACCAGAGTGTATGGCTAAATTCTTGATGTGCTTTGAAATTATAATGGAGAATTGGAAAAGTTAAGACTTCCTAATGTAAGTTTAGATAGAAAAGCGAAATCCAAGTGAAGGGTGACAAGGTTTTGACAGATTTTGTGATACAGCATTTAAAAGAAATATTTGAAGTATTTCCTCTCAGAAATATTTTAACTTGAGAATGTTTTATTTTCTTGAACCTTAGCGTTTCTGTTGCTTATTATAGTTATTGTTATTTGTAAAACTGTGCAGCATTTTTTCATAGCTAGTTCAAAAGAAATTATTCCATTACATTAGATCTCCTCCTTCCTGGAAGAAGGGAAGCTTGGCTAAGTGCATTCATCTGTACATAACATACTTCTGTACGTTTGTAGTGCTCTACTGCAAGTTCAAATGCATAAAGATTCCAGCTGCATACAGGGATAGATTATATGTAATATAGTACAATGTAATATAACATATATGATGGTCTGCATAAACTCCTTTTATGCCAGAAAAGAGATTTTTAACTGTTCCAGGGATTATTCTGTAACAACTTCTCCATACCCATTTCAGTCTCTTCACCAGTGGCTCAAAACTGATCCTGAGTTTATGCAAATACCACATTTGGTACTTGCTCTGCAATCATAACTTGTGACCTTAGGCTTTAATCTTCATATGCAGTCCTAGGATACTTAGTGTTCACATTATTCATGACTGCCATCATTGCAAAGTCATCCAAATTGTATTTATGGAATATATATTTGCCATGGAGTGCTGACAGTTTTATGGGTGAAATTAATTGAAGCATCTAAAGATAAGTTTGTTACTTGCCACTTTCTTCTCATCCCTCCACCCCATTATAATTCACAGGCTTTATATATTTTACAGCAGGCTGACATAATTTTAATGATGTTTCTTCTGTGCAAGCTTTAATTATATTTTATAATCTATGATACATTATACTTTCTCCTTGGTTGTGCTAATAGGGTGATAATCTGGCAAATGATACTTCTCTCCAGGCTTGTGCAGATGAGGAGTGATGAACAATATAGACACAAGCTGTTTTTCCCTTAAAAGGAATGTCAGCCATTAATGTAACTTTACTTGCTTTCAAGCTGATGATATTTGTGGAAAGATGGAATTCTTCTTTTCAAGTAGCATTGTCGTGGTTTCAGCCCAGCCGGTAACAAAGGACCACGCGGCCGCTCGCTCACTCCTCCCGCCCCCCTCCGGTGGGATGGGGGGAAGACGGAGGAGAGAAAAAAAAAAACAAAACTGGAACCTCGAGGGTTGAGATAAAGGCAGTTTACTGGAACAACACAAAGAAATTGCAACAACAACAACGGTACTAATGAAAAGGTATACAAAAAGAGTGATGCACAGTGCAACTGCTCACCACCCGGGACCCGACGCTCTGTCACTTCCCCCACCGAAAAGAAGCGCCCACCCCCCGGCCCGCTCCCCATTTATATACTGAGCATGATGTCACATGGTATGGAATAGCTCCTTGGCCAGTTCAGGTCAGCTGCCCCGGCTATGCCCCCCACCTCCCAGGTTCCTGTAAAAAAAAATTAACTCTATCCCAGCTGAACCCAGGACAAGCATATTCAGAAATGAATGGGAAATAACATACAAAGGCTTATTATATTTAATTATTGTAACTGTACCACATAAAGTAGAAAACGCTAGTGGGTTTCTGACTTGTTTTTCATACTGCATATTTTCAGTAGTAGTATTTTACCATTTATGTAGTTCTGAACTTTAAATATTTTCTAGCATGATGACATGAAAAGGCACCTTGGCTGATTCAGTGTCATCATGGATCATGAAAGCCAGTGATGTAGGGAGAGGTTTGCTACTGGGCATAGTGGGCCTAATTTTATAGTTTAATTCTAGACAGCTTGATCGCATTAGGTCAGTCAAAGTTCACAGATATGAATGACCTTTTCATACAAGAGTACAAGATCAGATTTTGCTAAATTGATGGTCTTTAGGAGTATTTCCAGGAATTTGGGTTTTATACCCTTTCTCAGTCTCACTTGGTTTTGGAGAGCAAGACTTTGGGGCCAATGTATAGCAGCAGCAATACTAAACAACCTATGCTGGCTTAAAGAGTTTGGATACTGTGATTTACAAGCCAAAGTTAAATCTCTGTTATCTAATGCACAGCTGAACAGCCCAGGTGCAGAATGCCCATTATTTGCTAAATGTGAAGTATTCCACATTTAAGGATGGGCCACTTCTTTTGACCTTATAAAGGGATACAGCTCACACGAAAATTTAGCTCATACCAAAATTATCTACTTAAGGTAAAAGTGCTACTTGGATTTAATTTCTCTTTTCAGAAAATAGGCACTTTGCAAGCATTGCATCCAAGTTCTGCAGTGTCTTTTGCCTTGAGAGGTATGCAAGAAAATGTCAAATTAAGCCACTTTTACCTATTTATCTATTTAAGATCAGCACGCGTGTGTTCACTGGGGTTGCAAGACCAAAAAGATGTCAAACGTCACATACAGGGTTTAAAATAAAGGTGGAGAGAGAATCCAGAGAAATAAAATATAACTTTCTATTCATAAACATAGAGTTATGTATTATATTTTTACAATTCTGCACTGAGGTGTCAGTAAAGTAATCTCATTCCATAGCACGGCATTTAAAATTCTTCTCTTGCCTACACTAACATAAATGAAGAGAAACAAAAGTGGTTACTCCATGTCTATATCACAAAAAACACATGCACACACAGTTTCTGAGAAATTATTTAGGCCTCAGATTTTTAATGAGTGATGAAGACAGGAAGTTTTTTTGTCGTTACTGGGTATATGCATTTTTTTAATGTGCTTTTCTCTCTCCTCACATTTGACTGGTCTTATCCTGTCCTTTCTTTCTCCCCCTCCCCTTTATTTCATTCTCACTGATACCTGGCCTCAGTTCATCTTCTTGCTCTGCTCTCTTTTCATTTATTATCACTCACTCCTGTTGCCTATACTTTTTACTTTTCTTTGCACCAATTTATGTGACCATTTGCATTCTTTGCAAGCAAGAAGTGGTCCTTTTTATATGCCTGGAATATCAAATGCAGAAAATTTTACTTTCTATTCCAAACTGGAAGAATAAGATTAAATTTTCTACAGAATAAAACTTCTGACTATTAGTCATTAGGTAAAAATATTTAATTTTTTTTTCACATTTATATTGTGCTAAAATCATCATAGTGTTACACTTAAACGCCCTTTTTTGATTGCTGTAAAAGATATCTAAATGTTGGTTTAAATTATCAGAATTAGTGAGAAAAAAATTACATTATCAGAAAAAGGAAGTCAATTTATTTTTACTTTTTCTGATGAAAATATAATGTAATCAATATATTGTCCTAAAAACATTTTATTTGGGTGGAGCTGCATTTAACTTTCTTACCACTAACTTCTCTGTTACAAAAATTAAAACTGGCTGTAAAGGATGGTGAAGAAAAACCATGCCTACTATTCTTGCTGGTTTGCTTGAAACATCCACCCTTCTCAAAGTTGCTTTGGATAAATCTAGCACAGTAATATAGAAGTAAAAGATGAGGCTTATCTGGTCTTATGGGCCTCCTGTCTGTCAGGGCAGGATCACTTCTTTTACTATATTATCTGAGGCTTTACTTTGTTCTTAAAATTGATCTTATTTCCTTACAGCAATCAGCAAGAGTTAGTTGCAAACAGTTCAGTCAGTCTTTCCTTAAACTCTTTGCAGAATATTGAAGGATGAGAAGTGGAAATCAAAAATGTTCTACAGCTGATGTTTGCTCTTGTTTTTTTTCTTTTGTTACTTCTTACTTTTTTTTTCTCTCCTGTCTATAAAGCACTGAAAATTTTGCTGTGGTTGAAATGAAGTTGAATTACACTGTGATTTATAACTTGTGGACCAGATTAAAAAATAGACTAGAGAGTCTCAGTAGCCCTTGGCTGTGCATGTCTCTAAGATATGAACGCAGCTTTAACTGCCATGTTTGGAACTGTAATGTGGTTCAGTGAGGGGGGAGCAGCCCAAATTGTGATTAAGGAAAATAGTGCTTATGTAACTACTGATACTTGTTCTAATTAATTTAAAGGTGTCTTGGATATATTAAAACAAGCAACACTCAGCACAGTGTTTCAGTTGACTATTCCATAAGAATTCCATAGGAAGAACCACATTGTCTGTAACACTTGTGTAGGCTGGAAATAATTATCAGAGTGTGAGAGTTGGAGAAGTACGTAGGTATGGTTGGTTGCTGTTTTGTAACTGGCAGAAATAAGATGATCTCATTTGCAGTACCATCTATGTTTTCTTTTGAAGAGGGCTTTCATCGTTCCTACATAAGTCGCTTTCTCTTTTCTTATAGTAATTATAATTTTCAATTTACTGCACATTTTCTTGTGAGACGTATCATCTGCATATTATGACAGTTAAGGAGAGACTTTCAGTTCACCTCTTAACCCTGCCTAGCTGCATCTTGAAAGGATTTCCTTTGTTCCATTGTACTTGGAAATCATGTCGTCATCCTAGATGCTCATATGTAAGGAATAAAAACCCAAACCCAAGACTAAGCTTTGTGGCACAGGTAGGTTCACCTTTTATCTTTCTCCATTTCTAATAATCACTTCTTGCTAAGACCTTTTCTTTTGTCTGTAAGTAGGCTTTAATTAATTTTAATAATTCTCTTCTGCTGTGGCACTCTGACACGAGCAGTCAAACCTCACTGCAGACATAGATTTTCCACTGTGAGACTGTTTCTCACTTCAGACAGATCATATCCATTACTTCACATTTTTGCTTTCCAGTTCAATAACGTGCTTGGAGGAACTCAAGCATGTCTGACAGGTGCGATCCTCTTTTCATGGGTCTGGGCTGGCTGGCCCTTACTTCACTGCATGTTGTATATAATCCTTCTCTCTTATTAGTGTGTCCTCACAGCTGAAGACAGAATCATTCCTTCATCTTCTTGGTTTTTTTTCTTACCTATGGGAACATCTGCACACTTTGGCTATATCCTGAATTCATTCAGCATCATGTGAATGACAAAACTATCTGCCAGAGGTTTACCTGTTTCTCTTATTAATTTCTGGGCCTGTGCCCTTCTAATTGTTTCAGTGCATCTTTCTGGTCCTGGTTACCAGCACACTGAACTATTTAATTGATGCCAGGGTATTAAGTATTTACTCCATGCCTGAAGTCATGCCGCATCATCAAGTGTTCTTTTACACTGTGGTAATGAAAATAGCAGGTAAAGCACTTCTCTATCAGAAAGATCTCTCTCTCAGAGATCACCTTCAGTTTTCAGTGTTTAAAAAAATAGGCAGAGACTCCATACAACCTCTCAGCAACTTGATTTCATCTGTCACCACGATGTCACTCTTGTCCCTTAATGGTCCCGCTGTCTATTCATTGAGCTGCTCATATCCTGTGTATTTTAAAGACTTGCCTTCAATTCATCTTTATTTTCTGTGCTATTTTTATTTCACTGGCTGCTTTTACACCTCCTTATCCATGCTGAGATTCTAATTTAATTTCTGTTTGTATATTTTTCACTCAACGTCCTTCACTGCTATTTATAAGCTCCGGTAAGACTTTTTCTCAGTCCCTTTGTCAATCTACCTTTCCAGCCAAATGTCACAGAGCTGTGGCATTGCAGCAATGTATTATTTACTTTCTAACTCCTATAATCAGTGCCAATACTATCTGTATGTTCAGTTAATCTTTCTCAATACCTCCTTTTTCACTTATTCTTACTTCTCTGCCTCATTGTTTACTTCCATGTGGTTTTAACTGTACCCAGGCTTGACAGTATATGTGTTCTTCCTAACTTAACTTCTTTTTAAATAAAATTTGCATTGCTGAGATTCTTCACTGCCTTAAATCACACCTATTCTGATGCTTTCTTTCTATTCCTTTGCAATTTGAAAGGAATATTTTTCCTTTGCATATGTTGAATTTAGTCACATTCCAGATAGTCTAACGTATTGTGCCCCCTGGCCTTATTACTTCAAATTGATGCAATCTAGACTCTGGATAATTTAAATTTTACAATGCTATCATTTCAACCTTTTAAAATGCTATTTCATTAGTACAGTCATTTCATAGACCAGTTGTTCTTTCTGCTGAGAATAAGGCCAACAATCTATCCCTATAACTAACTCACTGTCTGAAGCATATTCAGCCACCATCCAGACTAGTTCTTTTCTGTCCTTATTTCTCTCCTGTTCCTTTCTCAAGGACTTCTAAGTCCTCCTTGATAAATAAGACTCTCTCTTTATTGTTAGCTGTGTAGCATATATACATATTCTGATCTTCTGGAATATAATACTGAATATCTTCCAGACAGTTTTTGTCATCATATGATAAAGAGAACTCCTTGCAGTTTTTAATTGAGAAGTCAACATACCTGAACAGAGTGGGAGTTCAAATATCAGCTGCTCTTCAGAAGACCTAGACTATGGGAGATAACACAAGTGGAAACCCTTGCATTCTAGGGTATACCAGAATAACTCTCAAGTCAATGTCCAACAACTCCTTTTCACGTAGAAAATCTAATGCTAAGCATAGTCAGCTATTCAAATGTTTCCCTCTGTGATATCTATTTAGGATATCTTCCAGGCACCTCAGTGCTTGGACTCCAGTGAACCAGAGCCCACACACTATAAGCACCCACAGCTCAGCAATACTGGCAATTATTGATGAACTTCAAAAAATTTTGAAAGTTATCAGCTGCTTGTGTTGCTGCAGCAATGCTGTAAAGCCAAACAGGACTCAACTTCACCATTTGTTTCGCTTCAGAAGAAGTGCTTTCTCCTGTCTTTCTCTCTACATCAGAAATCACAAAGCTACATATTTATTCTCTAAAGAGTAATCCTTAGTACTGTACTTCAGTTCTGTTCCTGTTCTATTGACAGATTGCCATCTGACACAGCGTTGCTTGGGTGTCAGCACTTAACGCGGCTGTCGTCCAATTTACTGGTCTCTCCTGTTGCACTTTTTTTACCATCCAAATGTATGAGGTCTTTAAGGCATAAACCATTTCAGGATGTTTTTTTGCAGAGTGCTGAGTAGAATCAGGTCATGCATTCCTCTGATTTGTTCTCATGGAAATATTAAAGTTTAAGGGTAATTTTTGCAGTTTTATAAAGGTGTGGGAGCAGAAAGGCTTAAATAAAGGGTTGTACATCTAGTATTGTTACTGAAATCACTCTGTAGCTTCAACTTTTGTTTTGTAGAATTCCACTGTCACTATAATAGTTTAATTACCTGATGATACTAATTTGAACTACCTGTTGCAGTTAAGACGAACTCAAACTCTATAGCAAAACTCTGAACCACCTATAGTCAATATTGTAAGTACTAAAAATTGCTGTAACAAGTGCTGTCACGCTGACTGACTGCAGCCTAGTAGCACCAGTGTTGTGGTAGAAGCCCAGTGCGCAGCTCAGCTCCCCCCAGCTGCTCAGTCTCTTCCCCTCAGTGGGGTGGGGGAGAGAATCAGAAGGGTAAAAGTGAGAAAACTTGTGGGTTGAGATAAAGGCAGTTTAATAGGTAAAGCAAAGGCTGTGCACGCAAGCAAATCACAATAAGGAATTCATTCACTACTTCCCATGGGCAGGCAGGTGTTCACCCATCTCCAGGAAAGCAGGGCTCCGTCGATGACATGTAATGGTTACTTGGGAAGACAAACACCACAATTCCATATGTCACCTCTTCCTCCTTCTTCCCCACAGCTTTTGTTGCTGGTTACAATGTCATATGGTCTGAAATAGCCCTTTGGTCAGTTGAGGTCAGCTGTCCCAGCTGTGTCCCCTCCCAACTTCTTGTGCACCCCCAGCCTCCTCGCCAGTGGGGTGGTGTGAGAAGTAGAAAAGGCCATGATGCAGTACGAGCACTGCTCAGCAATAGTTAAAACATCTCTGCATTATCAACACTGTTTTCAGCACAAATGTTTACATATTTGCTACATGCTGTCTATTCCTCTGTAACCGCTGGCAATACTTGATGCTTGACTTGCACCACATTTACCTGTATTCATTCAGCACAAAACATAGCACCATACAAGCTACTATGAAGAAATTTAACTCTATCCCAGCCAAAACCAGTACAACTGGGGAAAATATTTGTGGTGATTTAATAGGGTCCTAGCTCCAGAGCTGTGGGCCATTACAAGTAAGTTGCATGCTGTAGTCTGTAAAAGGCTTTGCACTAAGGGACAATGGAAATAAAAGAGATGAGTTGAACAGATAGATTTCTGGAGCTCAAAGATGAGCATCTTCTGTGGCAAAGATGTAGCATCAGATGCTTCCATTATAAAATAAATGTGATAATGTACTTTCAAGTTTGAACCAACTTTTGATTGATTTACTTATAAACCATACCTTTAAGTAGAATTGATGCATGATATTTACTGAATATTAGCACTTGTTCTGAGTATGGGTACAGCAGCAGGCATAATGTTAAGTCCTATGAGTAGAATAGATGCTTGACAAGACTCAGAAAAGGCTTATTGTTTAGTATGGCTGTATTTCACAAATGTTTCATGCTGACCCAAGGATATGCTTGTGTACAAACAGAATGGGAACACCTCTGTCTAAATAGGTTTCCTTGTGATTTTAGAATAGCCTTTTTCTTTTATAAAACTCAGATGGGAGGTTTACAGAGCCAAAAGTACATGCTTTTTTTCATGTTTTATTTTATTAGTTATGTTTACACATTTGCTACATCCTGTCTATTCCTCTGTAACCACTGGCAATACTCAATGCTTGACTTGCACCACATTTACCTGTATTCATTTCCCTGCTGTCATTGCTTAAGATGATCTGTGTGTTTAGCACTAAAAGAACAGCTAAATGGAGTCTACACTTAGTTTGGTGGCAGCAAGGGCATAAGGGATGTAGCCATTAAAAAACAGTGACTGAAATTTTTTCTGGTGTCAAAAACTGTTTGTATTGTTTCCAGTTTGGTGTATCTGCAATGCAGTGTCACCCCCAGTCTCTTCTTTTTTTCACATCTCTCTTCCAGTTGCAATTTCTATACTTTCCTGGGAAGTCCCCCCTCCCTCCCCCCAAGTTGCTATGTTTAGGGGGGGAAGGGGGAAAGGAAAGCTTATTTCAAAGTCTCTACAATTTTTCTCCATATTTTCGACCAAAATTATTCTCTGACGTTTAAAAATGTAGCCCTCCAATTGTTTGCCTACTATGTCCTTCAGTGCTATGTAAGTGATACGTAGGGTCCTAGGAGTTTTTTCATATTGGTGCAGGGAACACAGACTAAAATAAACTCAGCACTGACACACACAACTACTGTTTTTTGCATGAGCAGCATTAAATCTATCCATTGGATAGATTAATTTGGGACTGAATCAATTTTCCCAGCCTCGATATATCTTTTTTTTTCACATGATATTAGGCTAAATAGGTAAAGCCAGAACACTTGTGCTTTAATGGATCACATTAACACAGTGCATTAAAGAAAAATTTTGGGGGGGAGGGAAAGGGGCAAGTCTGAGCTTTGTGTTGTGTTAGCATGAGAAGTAGGTGTTGTCATCTTCTCTCCAGATGTACAATGAAAGTAGCACTGCATATGTAAATAAAATTTTCAGCTTAGTTTGTATCAAAGAAGTGAACACATTTGAATTCTACACATGTTTAGGATGAAGTGTTATTGTGTATAGGCCATTGCACAGCATGCCTTTGAGAGACTGCTGGAAGTAAAGAAAGATACTGCCTAAATGACAGGTCAGAAGAATTATCAGGTTGCAGTGAGCCATCATTTAGAAGAAATGATTTTGGTGTGTGTATTTTATGTAATTTTAAAGCAATAGCAGAAGGAAATTATGTTTCACATACAGTATTTCCCAGTCAGCTTAAATAGCCCTATCTTTGTTATAGGCATAATAAAATTGCTGAATTGCAATTAATTTAAATTTCCATAGAAGGAAATTGTTCATCTGGGCTATTCTTTGTACTTAACACTTACCTGCCTCATTTATATAACAAAAAACTGACTTGGTAGGAATTTACTTGCAGCTGGAAGGCAAAATTGAACATTTGTTTGTGTCTCACATCTGGTTTGGTAAAATAACACCCTAAGGAAGCTCTTACCAAGAAAGTGACTCATTTTTTGAACATTTCGACCAATAGTGGTAGGAATAAACAAAAGTGTATGTATGTCAGATAACATCTGGACTAAAAATGGTTAAGAATCACATTCTGATGCCTCCTTAAGGATGGTAGCTGTAACATTGGTTTCAGGAAGTGTACAAGATCAGGTAAAGCATCAGAAGATAGAAGATAGAATAAGGGGGGGGTCTGTTTTGCTTTGTGAAATAAATTACTTAACATTTTATAGATAATTGATTTAGCGAAAGCTGCCCACAAAGAAGTTCATTTTTAGGAACACCTGGCAGTTCAGAGTTAATTTTACACACACTTCACATTGGCATTATTAAAAAAGACTAGCTTTCTGTATTTGAGTGTACTTACTGTTTAGGCTGGATTTAATATGCATTTATTTGATTTTTGCAAGCCTTTTCTTTAGAATTAGAATGATGATAATGAAGCATCAATTCTTGTTTATCAACAGCTTCATTTTCAAATTGTCCATCTGGCAATATTGGATTGCAGATAATGAATAGGAATTTTTTTTTTTTCATTTGAGAAGCCCAACATTAAAAAAAGTATTATGTATAACTGTTAAAAAAATTGCTGTTTCTTCATGCATACAACCTAAACAACTTTGTCCATAATTTACGGCCAAAGCTTACTTCTGACCAATAAGAATGCAGAAAAATAATTTTAAAATGAAATTTATTATTACCATGTTTGGGAACAATCTTCACACAACAAAATGTACAAAGCATTCAATTATTTTCAAAATAAAGAAAAAAATGGTTGTTAATTAGATAAATTTCTTAATGTTTTGTAGAAAAATCTTTTTCTTTTGCAACTGTTATTGAAAACATAATAAAATGTTTCTTAGTCTTAGATTAAAAAAAATCTTTTCCATAATATCTGTATTTTGTGTCAAATTTTAATTCAAGTTTGCCTTTGAAAACGTGTCTGATATACATCTTCAAATCAGCATAAAGGCAATTATTACTAACGTTTGCAAGTAATTACAGAAATTACATTTTTTTACCAGCAAGACTTTCATTAACTTTAAAAGTTAGTCTTTGGCATGTTATCAGCATTGAAAGAAATTGCAGTAAATGCTTGATTGTAACTGGCATGAATACAGAAACAACAATAGTAATAACTGTATGTAGCTAAAAAAAGACACTGGCCTCAGACAGATGTTGGTAGAAACATAGTTTTCCCAACCGTGAAGGTAATTCTCTGTATTGTATAACTTTTCTCTCTATATTCTGCACCACTGCTTATCTCGCAGCAACTTTTCTCCCTTCTTTTAGGCACAGCTGTGGAAGCCAAAAGCTCCTGTTAAAGTTGATTGAGGTCTTTTCCTGTCAACCTAGAAAGCCTTTGGACAAGATGCAAATTCCTCTTAATCAGCATTGTATCAATTGTTTCTTCTTTACCTCTCCCCATACCCTCACCCCCCCTTTGCTCAACTCTGCAGAGCATTTTGGGGTACAGAAGTGTTTCTGTATCTTATGTGCTTTGGAAAAGAAAGATAGTTGTGTACATATGAAGACTTTTCTAATGCACATGAAACATAATGTTATGGCAGTTCATCCAACTATATTCTCCCTTGCCTTCCCAGAGAACAAACAACTGTAGACAGTTACAGTAACCATCATTATTCCCATAACCACTTTCCCAAGAAATGATCAATATACTGTCCCTCCATTGGCAAGTAGATAATATTTTTTTCTAAGTGTTCGGGGAAATAAAAGAACAGGCAGAGTTAAATGGATTTACTTTGTGGTGATCTCCTATAGGGCTGGCATGCACCATGCTGGGTTATGTGGTCACCTACCAGAGAATCTTACATTACTTCCAAGGGAGAAGAAAGCTGCTGAATTTTAAGCTGACTAATAGAAAGTCTGGGATAGATAGCAGGGCATTTGTTATTTACATTCTATCCTTCATAAAATAACGCAGAAGTCTTTATTTTCAAGGGGTGTTTCTTTTCCTGATGTATCTCTTGCAGCACCTCTTCTTCACTGGCACTAGAAGTAAGGTGTTTCTTGTTAGTTGTGGGTTTAAATACATATGCAGCGTGATTGCTTAGGGCTTTTGTATCAGATTTTTATCCCTGAAATACAGAAGGCATGCTCTGGCTTGGTAAGAAGGAATAATTTTCTTCTAAGATTGGAGAAGTGTGGAGGGAGGCCAAGTGAAAGCTAATCCACTAACCACTGACAAAAGCAATGGGAGGAGTGTCCTGAATCCATCTGAAATTAAGAAACATGTCTCCGTGAAGAAATTTGGAGGTACTGGTGAGAAAAGTGCAGGCTAACATCTTGGCTGAAGCAGGCGGACATGGTAAGTGTGATCAGAGATCTGGCAAGTTACCTGTCTTACCCAGATAACAGCATCAAGCCTAAGAGAGAATCTCCATGTTAGATAATATATTTTTTTACAAAAACAGGTGAAGCATTCAGTGTCATTCAGGGAATGAAAGTTTTCTGTTAGCTATGCTCTCTTTTCTCCAATTTCATAATGCGCCTTCCATTTGTGCCCTGTATCAAACTTACCAGAAGGCAAGAATGAACACACAGAAAAAATTAAACCCATGCCAATCATTGCCCTAAATCCAACGTGCTCAGTCCAATCCTAGGCTCAGTTCTGCAAATCCTTACTGCAGACTGAGTTTAGTAGGTGAGATGCTGCAGTGTCAAACACACTACCAAAACACTCAGCACGTGCTTATAGCAGAAGTCTTCAAAAAGGAGAGTTATTTTGTTAGACAGATAGGACCCTTCCCAGTGCGTACAACACAAACTCGCAAAGAGGAGCAGCTTGGGGTGCTGAGGGAGATAGGAAGCTGTAATGGATTTGCTGCTACCCTTTAGAATATGGACACTGTGAGGGAAGCCTCAAAAAGGAGAAAATTAAGGAAGTGTAAAATATACCAGGAAGCTCCAGGCTTTAAAGGTAATATGGATGAGGAGTATTTTTAAAGGAAGGATACAAGAGAGGGAGCTTGCCTGAGGGAGAGAGCCATCATTGTGTTGGAGAAGGCAGGAATACGGAAGCTCCTAGAAAGTTGCTCAGGACCTTGATGCAGAAAAGGCAGTAAGCTAATGAAAAGATTTGAGAGGATAAGCAACTGTACACAGAAGTAACATTTATTTTCACTTCTGAGGGAAGAGGTTCTTGGAGGCAGGATTATTTTAAATACAGTCAGCATAGAGTAGAAGCAGTTCAAACAGTCAGCAATAATGGTAATTATTATGCCATGTCTGGTTTAATATTGAGTAATAATAAAAGAGTGAGTGGCATATTTTATAATCATCTTCACACAAATACTTTTTCAGGATTTACAGTAATGACTGTATTTAGATATTTTTGCTTTTTTAGAAGATGTTTTTATTCACTTAGCTAATTTTCTTTTTCATAATATTTGGACAATTTTTTACTTTACCAGCTTGTGTATTTTTAACTTCAGGGTTTCTCACTGTCTGTCTTGAGGCAAATGATGATAATTGGACTTTTTGTAGGGCTATATTGCTACAAATTTTCAAAGAAGTAGTAAAATGTCTGCTAAAGGATTGACAGTGAAGTTAACAGAAGATCCCCTTGGAAATGAAATTCTTAGTCCAGACGTGCTGTTGATGTTTCCAGGAGAGGACATTGATAGCCAGTATGAGCTTCAAATGTTGCCCCTGACTATCAAGAGATAAATGGATGCCAAATTTTTGATGGATAGTTTCTCAGCTCTGTAGCGGTCACAGACACAGCCTGTGAGGGTTACCCAACCCACAGGTGTGTAAAGATCATGGTGGTGCGAGTCTCAGGATTCTGCAATACACAAGGACACGGGGGTCTGGGTTTCTGAGAATTTCCTTATTACAAATTACTACAAAACTACTACTAGTAAATATATATATACACACACACTACAAGTCACTACAAAATTACCACTAAGAAAGCAAATATATGTATATTAAAAGTTGTTACAGAATTCCGACTAGTGAAGCAAGTATATACTTATAAAATTAACCTTTACCTGTGTGTGCTTCTATAAATATATTACGTGAGGTGTTACCAGTATGACATTCACCAAACCAGTCCCAGCAGTGGGGCCTAATCAATGACAGAAAAGTCTCACTTCAAAGATGACCCATGTCAACCGAGTTTGGAGTCAGTCAGGTGTCCCCAGCCAGGGTCCAGACTGTCTGGGACATCTTGTGCAGAGAAGCTTATTTCAAGTAGGAAGCAATTTACTTCTTTTCATCCCTTTTGGTGTAACTGGGTGTAGGACATCAGTTCCCAGAATAATTGTTGCTGACTCCTGTTTTCCTGGAAGGTCAGTTCTTTATCGCTGTTTCTTTGTCCTGCAACCATCAAGGTTTCTTTGTCCTGCCAACCACTCCCCATCAAGAATGTTTCAGCAGAGCTTATCAGGGATGTCTCCAGGCTCCCAGCTAAGGAGATGTTCTTTGTCAGTATGTTTACCGGGCCATGTTTGTGGCAGCTCTGTCAAGCTCTTATATTATACTTTGAGATAAGAGTAAAATTTGCAATTCAGAAATAAAATGCCACACTGCATTCACAGAAATATTTTGCTTCATTACAACATTTATTTTTAATGTTGGTTGCTGTTCTTTCTGATGTGCAAATTTACCTGTGTGTAGAAAACCTACACCAGACCTTCTGAAGCACCCACTCCTCTAGCTTACTGTTTGCTTGAGAAGAGTGCTGGTTGAATATTCACAAAAGATACTCAGTACATGGCCCTCTCCATACTATTCTTTTACTTGTGATTCTTTGGGTTTTTTGGTTTTGTTTGTTTGTTGGGTTTTTTTGTTTTGTTTTCATTTAGATTAATGCATTCGCCCTTTCTATGGAAGCATAATCATTCAACACTTAGGCTACCAATATAAAGCCTTTTTTCCAAAAGTTAGTAGAAGAGCTTCAAAATGAGCAGTTCTGAGTCATACTGGATTGAGGTAGGCATGGAGAAGGCTACTTGCTTCCTTAGCTATGAACTCAGTCATCTCAGACTACTAGAATAGTGATCCATATACTGTGATCCATTGGAGAGCAGGTATGTGGTATGTATGCACATGTATGAAAAAGAGATTCATCTATCTTTTCTTCATTCCCATCTCAAGTTCTGGTATTTCAGCTTCAGAAAGTCTGGATACTCAATCACATTGCACTTTGTACAACATTCAGTTGGCAAGGTCACATAGCAAACGGCAGCTGGATGGAGAATCTGATTTTCTGTTACGTTCAGCTTCTCTATCTGTTCTCTAAACAGGAATGATAGAACTACCCTTTTCAGGATGCTTTCACATCTTCAGACATTTTTGAAGTGCTGGGTGTTAGCTGTGCTAAAAAAATGTTACTGGATTATAATTTAGTTGAAGTCTTACACCCCCTTAGTCTGTGTGCTCTGTCGGTTTTTATTTTTGTTTTATTGAAGTGCTGTTAAAAATGGATTGGATTGTCTAGAGATAAATTTTGAGTACTTAAACTAGTGTCTGATGCTGTGAATGAATGTTCTAAATAATTAAATGAAAAAAGGGTCCAAACACCACCAGAACAGCTTTGTTTTGATTTTAGTCACTTTTTACAAAGTAGTTGCAAGATTGCAGCTTTTTCTTTTCTTTTTTTTTTTTTTTTTACAGTAAAGTAATATGTCTGGCAGTACATATGAGAATGTTATTTTGCACAGTTATAGGCATCACACCAGTTGTCATTTATATGTCTCAATCCATTAGACAGAGAGAGGGAAGGAAACACAGGACAACTCTCATTCAGAGTCAATTTGCTTAGGTTGGAGGATATAAAGTACACAGAAAACATCATGTATACAAGAATTAATGGAGGATCTTCCAGTCATTAGAAAAGTAGTCTGATTCACTCAAGGCACAGCACAATTCTCAGAAAGCTAAATTCTCTGTGTATTGATTATGAAATGTGGAATACTAAAAACTGCTCAAAAATTCTGCACATGCAGGGGAAGGGAAGAAAGAACTTGAGGAAAAGTGAGGTATAATAAACAAAAAAGGAGCAAGATTTTTGCATTTTCATGGATGTGTAAAAACAGTGGTAAGTCATTTAGAGTTTCATTCATGTTTGTGTGTTTGCATTGTCTTTCATGACAGGATCAGTTATGTTTTGTATAAACAGGGAAATAGAGCTTAAAGATATGTTTTTTTTCTGACACACAGAACCAAGTTTTGAGAAACAGGATACGTTCCTTTTCTATTACTTGCCAAGTGAAAAGAGTCTTGGGGAAAAAAGTTATCAGCATTGATACTTTTATTAGAAAAAGGGAAACTTGCAAGTTGGAAATGTAAAGTGAGACAAATTCCAGAAAGCTGAAGTGAGATGGTGGGACACAGTGCATGCAGGAGAGAAGACTACAGGAATGGAATACTGTCTCCATTTTTTTTTGTGAAGCCTGGAGTATATGTTAAAAGCTATTTGCGGTTTTCACTGTTCAATGCTCACTTAGATGGACACATCCTGATGATTCACCTTTGCCAGGGGAAGTACGTGTTACTTTTCTGGTTTTGTCTTACTGAGAAAAAAGTAGAACATCTACTATCATTTCCTAAGTGCAAAATTGATCAAAATTACATCATAAAATTTTATAGCACTTTTGAAATAGAGGAACTGCTGAAGTGTATAGCTAAAACATCTCTGAGACATATAAAATGAGAACCAGATTTAATATCCTGGCATACTTAGCTGTATCTTATTCTGCCGAAGTTGATAGTGCTACAGAAACAAGAGTTAATGGTGTCAAAGAGCAAAATAGGATCTTCCTTTCTAATGAAGGTCTTGATCTGCTTCCACAGAAGACAACAAATGTACTCTTAAATTTCTTGAGTCCATAACTGATATCCTATTACACAGAGATCTCATACCAATTAGGATTCTTACCATGAGTACGTGTAGAAGACTTTTTTCCATTTAAACTCATGGACTGAACTGATAGAAATGGATGTACTTTCATTAGAAAGCGTAGATACGCACTGACTGAGAAGACCGTGGAGTCAGGCTTCTAGAATTGCTCATGAGAAACATTGTCTTCTGACATGCGAGAGGATGATGCCAAACAGTGCTGCAGCTTTTTTTCTTGCCCTCCTCCCCCATGGTCCACAGAGGTAGAAGGTTCACTTAGCCAAAGCATAAGTGGGTTCACCCAGATGGAGCAAAGGGAGGATTTGATTAAGTCCCCTTGCATATGCACTCATTAATCAAGCACTTTGAAAGTACAGCTTAACCAGCACATTATATAGTAGATTGGAAACAACGGGCAGTTAGGATTAATTTGTTCTGTTCCTAGACAATCTAGTGACTTGCAGACTACTCTGGGTAAGTCAGATTCTCCTGCCTGCATTTCCCTAATGAAGAGTAAGTAATATTTACCCAGTTATTAGAAACATCATAAGATATGCATTCTCAAGCAGTTCTTTTTGCCACATTTTAACTTGACTTTAAAACTTGGATTGCAACCTACTTATTCCACTATGAACAAAATGAAACTTAAACTTAGTAGGAGAAAAAAGGGAACATTTGCAAATATGAAACCAACAGTCTTCAGGCAGAAGTCAAGACTAGTTGCCATGCATATTGCTTTCTCTGTTTTAAGAATACTTGTCAAAGATATGAAGATAAGCAGTTGCAAGAGAGGTGCAAGAGATTTCAATCTTCACTGGTACACAGGAGGATTTTGGAGGAAAGACTTGCTAGTGGAGAGCATGCCAGACGCAAGTATAAATTGGGAGAGGAGTGGCTGGAGAAGAGCCCTGCAGAAAGGGATCTGGGGGTGCTCGCCAACAGCAGGCTCAATAGGAGTCAGCAGTGTGCCCTGGCAGCCAAGAGGGCAAACCCCATCATGGGGTGCATCGAACACAGTGTAACCAGCCGGTCAAGAGAAATGATTATCCCACTGTACTTTAGCTTTGGTGCGGCCTCACCTTGAGTACTGTGTGCAGTTCTGGGACCCACAATTTAAGAAGGATTTGAAGGTCCCTGAATGCATCCAGAGGAGGGCAACAAAGCCGGTGAAAGGGCTGGAAGGCATGTCATATGAGGAGTGGCTGAGGACTTTGGGCTTGTCTAGTTTGGAGAAAAGGAGGCTGAGGGTCAACCTCATTGCTCTCTACAGCTTCCTGAGGAGGGGATGTGGAGAAGGAGGTGCCGATCTCTTCTCCCTGGTATTCGGTAACAGGACATGCAGCAATGGCTCAAAGATGCTCCGGGGGAGGTTTAGACTGGACATTAGGAAGCATTTCTTTACCGAGAGGGTGGTCAAACACTGGAACAGGCTTCCTCGAGAGGTGTTTGATGCCCCAAGCCTGTCAGTGTTTAAGAGGCATTTGGACAATGCCATTGATAGCATGCTTTAACTGAAGCAGTCAGGCAGTTAGACTGGATGATTGTTGTAGGTCGCTTCCAACCGAAATATTCTGTTCTGTTCCGTTCTGTTCTGTTCCGTTCTATTCCATTCCATGTGAAGTTCCAGCATTAAAAGGGTCTCTTCCTTGACAACCAAGATAACCAATGTGTACATTATCAATAGCAGAATCAGCTTCGAATCTCTTGCTCGTGAAATACAATCTTAGCAGCACAATGTTTTCCTTGATAGAATGTAGACATGTGTGTACTTTTATATGGACAAGAAACAACAGTTCACGGTAGCATCATTTTTTCTTTAGTCTGCAGATGGCTCAGTTTTACTGAGACTAATATTACAGAGAAGGCTAAAAGGACTACTTAATGCAGTGCAGGTACTAGACTTTCTTTATTCCAGCTTTACAGAAGTGGGAGAGGAGAATAGGAAATGATAGCAACCCAATAATCAGTTTATCAGCTTTACTGTCATCACTAAATGTCACTGTCATCAGAAGATATTGTTCTAGAATACTTTAGAGGACAAAAGGATGATTTGACAGGCCTAGAAAAGCTATGGATTGTGGAGGGAATGGGACAATATGGGAAGGAGTGAATTTACATATCTGAATCATGAGAGATTTATAGTTTAAATATTTCTGTATATTTACTAACAAATTTGTCCCCTTTTTGCTTGCATCTTTGTTACAAAATGATAGGGAAAAGTGAGACTATATTTTCATGAAGTCATGGGCAACTCTGACTAATATATTTTTAATGTATGAGGAAGGAGAAAATATGACACACTAAGCAAGGTAGTGTGCTAGACAGCTGTTACTCTACAGTTTCATATGCTCCAGTGACTCTTTAGCAGTGCAGTAACAAGTAATATGTTTGCCTTTTCTTTGATGTTTTGGATGCAGTTTTATTTGCTATCATGCTCCCGATGAGTGGAACCATTCTACTCAAACATATGTCACAATTAATACATTAAATAATTTTCTGTCACTGCAGATACATGTTCTGCCTTTCCCCAAATATCATTCATTGAGAAGTTAATTTTTATGTTCTTTTATTGTTCTAACTTTTATTTATTTGGTGCCTCTCTAAATAATGGCGAGGGTTGTGTTTAGCAAGGGAACACGGAAGACTGGTAAGAGCTCATTAACATATAAATCAGCAAGCCGTAGTCCAAAACAGATGGTACTGGCGATACTGAAGAAAACGTTAGGTAAGGCAGTTCTGTGTGCAATAATGAGCATTTCAACTGTGGAGAATAGTCTTCAGTTCCCCTACCTGTTTTAAGCAGGTACCTTAGCTTAGCTATCTGCTTGAGCTAGTGCTGCTAGATTTTGAAAAGGTAACAAGATCACCATGGAAGGAGCTTTCTGTGTCTCTCTGCAAGAGCTCTAGAATAATGGATTTTGCCATGTCATTCGAAGCTAATCTGCTCTAAAAAGTTATGCCATAAATGAATGCTGTGCCACTGAAGTTGAAACAAGTCAAAGCTGTGCTCAAAGCAGAGCATGTCAGACAGGTTTTAATTAAACTCTCTTAAAAATAGCTCTTTGAGCAAGAGACTCCATTGTTTCTGCAGACTTCCACTATACGATGAAAGTTATTTGGCTATTAATGGGGCTTGGATTCTCATCCTTTGCTGTTTTCCTTTGAGCTTTCTTTCACTTTGTAGCAGCATTAAAAAAATCTACCTTGACTTCTCATAGCTCCTTTCCAGTAAGGCATAAGAGAATTTTGGTTACTAGCAACAGCAGCTTTTAAAAATGCCAGAGGGAGGCTTGGGAAATAAGGACATAATAATGGTACACCTACTGCAATCATTAGATACAGAAATTGCTACAGTATATTCTTCTCTTGTAAATAGGACATGAAAATGTTCCTACATAGTCTACATGCAGACCAATAAATATACAGGGAATGGGAAAAGCCATAGGTGAACTGTTCTGGCATGATAAGTAAATGGTTTATTATACAAGTAAATGTTAACAAAGAGAGCTTTAGTGCTTTTGATTCAGCCCTGTTTTTTCAGCTGACTATCTAACATGGAATTCAGTCAAATGTCAATTTATACAAACAGCTTAAAGACAGGGAATTGCAGGTTTCTTTTCCTGTGTTACAGAGGAATCAAAGGGGTTTTGCCTTCTTTATGAGCTGTCACTGACAGAATTTTAATTTAGGAAGAGCTGAACTCTATCATATGACATAACAGTGGTTCAGCACAGTGATAACTCTTAGGCAAGCTGTAGGTTTTCCATATTTTTTTTTCTGGTTTTTTTTTCACTCTGTCAATTAGAAGCAATAAGAGGAGTTCCAAATTTAGAAACCAGTTCATGTAGTTTTAGGAAGAACAATTTTGGTTTGGTTTTCTGTAAAGAAAAAAAATCAGTGAAAGTTTGCAGTTCATCCATTCTTAACACCACTGTAATCTTAAGCATATAAGTAGTCTTGCTGAAGGCAATGACAGTTGCTAAAATGCTTCAAATTAAGACGTTAAGTGCTTTTCTAGATAAGAACAAGTCATTACTAAATTTCATCACATCATACCCATGAAACAAAGAGAAAATCTTTATAATTTTTATGCCAAGGGACACCTGAAATAAAAGACCCATGTTGACCATTAAAAAAAACAAAACCAACTGATAATTATAATACTTCTGCATAAAATTTTATTTAATTTCATTCAAATAATTCAACTATCTGCAGATAGAGATATGGTAGTAGCAAATAATCTTTATTTTGACTGCTTTTACTTGAGAAGTTCCTCAGCTGCAGTAGTAAGTACTGGTGGACAAATATTTGTGTACATATTTAATTTTAAGAATTAATCATGTATCAGAAAAGAACTGATGCTGGTTAAACAAATACGTTTTCAGAAGAATAAAAGTAAATGGGGCATGTGTAACCACTAATGCACAGCAGCTCAGGAAAAATGGTCTGACTTTATAAAAGTCACTATAAAAAATACCTACAAGCGTTTACGTAATAGCAGCTAACGTGGTGCAACTCAGCTTCTTGACAGAAGTGGGGATTTAGTTGGGGGAGGAAGGATCAGAAAATGCTACAAAAAGCATGCAACTTTCTCGGCAAATGATCCAACTTAATAAAAGCCCTATAAGCAGTAGCACTTGACAAAATGTCAATGAACAACTTCAGCAAATGTTCAGTTCATGAAGTTAGATCAAATTCAGTGAATACATTCAGGTCAAAAAGAGAAGCCAACATTGTATGCAAATAAAAATATTCCACTTGATATTTCATTTAAAAAATAAGTGGAAAGCAACATGTTTTGTTTCATTTCTTTTCTTTGAATTAAAAAAAAACAACACCCCCCACCCCCACAAAAAGAAAAAAGCTAATTTAGCAATTAGACCAAGAAGGTCACTATTCACACAGCTGAGATTATTGCAGTGGTAATGTCCTAACCTGTGCTTTAAATCCTTGTGTTCAACTGAGCTTCTAGAAAGAAGACTTTTCTATCCTTAGAGATATTGTGTGATTCTGTCGAGGATGTGCATGGAAATTCTCTGATTGTGCCAAAGCAGTGGATTATTGCTGATAGCGTGTGTACTAAATCCAGTCTTTCGCACTGAATTCTGTATTTCTATGCATCAGTCTGTTTTTAATATCCATAGCATGGCACTTCAGTACAGTATATCTGGTGATGGTGCCCGAGCAGTAAGGCTGTTTATTCTTTGAGTTATTTTTTCTGTCTTTTACTGCCCTTTGCACATGAGAAATAAATGGCTTAGGACAGATCTAATGAATGTGTCCTAAAATACAGTAATAAATCATAAATTAAAAGGAAACACAAAGCTTGGGGTTTTTGTTTGGGTTTTTTTCCCCCTCATAGATTCAGAAGTATTCTCTGAGACAGACAAATGTTAAATCTCAGATATTGGAACCTGGACCAAAATTATATCACGCTTTTAACTTAAACTTCATCCTGCTCTGTCAGTCCCCTTCTCTCTGTAAAGAGATGTAATGCAACAGTAGGTTGAACTGCAAAACCTTTATGTACTTCACAAGCGTATGTGGTGTACATGCTCACAGTTCCACTGTGAAACCCTGATCTTGCTATGTCCAGCGTAATGAATACATTGTCCTTCTACATGCTCAGTATTTTGGCTTTTTTTTTTTTTTTTTAGCTAAGGAGATGGATTTTGTTTATAAGTATTGTGTCCTTCTCTATTAAATAGTCTGCAGATGTGTTTTCTTCTCTGCTTCCCGAAATGCTGCTTTTAGTACCAGAACTGGATGATCAGAGAATAGTTTATAAAATGCCACAGTCAAACCAGTGTCTATATTTAATTACTCAATGGCCTGTTTATTTCTTACAAGAAAATAGATCCTTCTTTTTCATGTTTTCAGTGTTCATTACCTTTGAAAAGATAATTTTTTAGCAGATGCCTAAGATAATTGTAAATATGAACATTACAGTCATATATAGAGATATCTCCATAAAATCTGTGGAATTCATTGGCTTTTGCTATCTAGTTATAAATTGTGGTTAATAAATTGCTTATCTGCATATTGTGCAGATTTAGATTTGCTGCCAGCAGCTTGCCTGCTCTTTCACCTTGCATACAATGTTTTTGTTTTAAATGGTGAAAGACTGCATTTCCCGTTAAGCAGATGGTTTATTACGTCATATTAAATTTCTTTAGAAATAGTCTGTTGATGCTCCAGCATTGCAAGGTTAGTGGATCCTAGCACACCTACTTTAACTCTGACTCCGTCGTCTGCACTTTTTCACTTCCTCACCTGTTTGCAGTAATTTTTGTCCAGCAACATGTCCCTAGCACAGCATATGCCCTTCACATTTTCCAGATGACATTCAGAAGTAGCACTGACCTGGTGTTTTGCAATCATAAATGTGTGGTTTTCTGTATAGGCTCTATTTTTAGTAACTTCTAATAGGGAAGGTACATTAACAATGATGGTAAGCAGTCAGTGGTTTGACTTTGCATTTAGAAATTTTTATACCCCTCAGAAGTTAAAGGAGAAGTGAGGTTGGGAAACTGGGAAATAAGCAATTGTAGCCTTCTTCAGTGTAGAGGTACTAAAAATCTAGAGCATCCCTAAATACACTTGAATCTGTAAGTTCAAAAGATGATATTTTTCTGGAGAAGGAGAGAGCAGAAAAAGATGAAGAATTTAGGACGACAGCAGTAAGACCTGCCAAACATTTGGACAAATAAACAGGAACAAACATTTCTGGGAAATTTTTCCTCTGCACTAAAGGCTTCCATCTTTCTAGGGAATAGTCAGTCTTCACTTTCCCCAAGACACTTTTGGCTGTTTCTAATGCCCCACAAATGTCTTCCTCCTCAATCACAGACTAAATCAAATTTGCAAATCAAGCTCTTTGTTTGACCACCAGCTCAGGTGACATTTACTTCCAATTGCCAAACTCAAGCTACAGTACCTCTGATGTTGTTTTCCTAATCATTTACCTCCTTTATTTTGGAGCAAGACCAGCCTGGCTGGATGAACTTAGCTCTAATTCAGTTAGAAGATATCAATTCTCTAACTATGAGAACACTATTAATGAGAGAACCCCTCTTTCTCTGTCCTGGCTTTTTTTCCCCCTAAATTATCCAATTAAATGTTCAAGCATTTGCTTAATTCACAGATTGATAAATTTCTGCTCATGCATAAAGCTACACAGAATTGAAAATAGTCTATAACTTTAATCTTCTAATATAATTAAACCAGGTAAAGGGAAACAGTGTTTTGCACAATTATAGTTACATATATAAAGTAACAGCTAAATCTGTATCCTATTAGTTTTGAGTGAGGCTGGAACCTGAACAATGTACTAATAAGAATCATTACAAAGCACCAGTTGATTACTGCTCAAGATCTCATGGCTAATCAAGCTGCCAAAGCAGTGTGTTAGGCCTTCATTCCAGTCCCTTGTTTTTCTTCTGAAAACCTGTTCCCCAACAGCCATGCCTCTGCAACAAAACATGGCCTTCGAAGTGCTGAATTCAGTTGCTATCTCTTAACACAAAGTGTTTGGAGAGCAAGACTAGGTTTGAGTTCAACTTTTGAGCTCAGTTTTTGAGTTGAGATGAGGATTGAAATATGAAACCCCTAACCCAGAATGAAATTTTAACTAAAAATCTGTTGTTAAAGCAGTCTCATCTTTAATCCCAGATGCGATGCAAGCTGAGAATTATCAGTCTGAAAATGACTTTTTTTTCCCTTGCATTCATTTCACTTATTTTAGTGTCCGTTTTCTTAATAACTCATTTACATAACATTCTGCTGGGGTATTCTCTGAATCACAGAATCCCTTTGAAATAAGTAATATCTGGAAATCCTGCAGATTAGCTTTACAGGAGGCACAGCACCCATTAATATTTGCCCTGAATTTACACATTTTAAAGGATAGTCCAAGAAAAAAACATATCTCTGAATTTCTGAGCAGCACTTTGCAACAGCAGTGTGCATTTTCCAGGATATTTTAAGAACAAAGTGCAGCTATTGCTATATGAAAAACGTAGTATCAGCACTGTACAATTTGATGTTCCATGCAGTGTATCTGGTGATAACTCACTGTCACATTGATCTTCACAGAGAAACTCTATATTCCAAACTCTATATGAAGAGCTTTAAGGATAATGGATTGAATTGTGCTATCTGCATAATTGCAGCTTCTGGTATACAATGCCGATGCCATCCTTTTCTTACAGAACAAAAGATTTTTAATCTAAAATCACATATAGTCTCTGAACATTTCCTCTGCACCAATGCATTATTGGTAGTACTTGATTCTAGATAGGAGATGCCTATGGACTGGCATAGTTTGAAAGTTTCCCCCAAAATGAACATTTATGATCATAAAAGCTCAGCTTTTTATCTTGAAGCTGTGATTACTGTCTTGTCATGCGTTTAGTCCTGTTTTCCGTTCATTCACTTTTCCATGATTGACAATGCGAGATCACCCCCTCCTAGCTTAAGTCTGTTATGATGTCCCCAAATGTTTCTTCATTAATTCTCCTTTTTTTACTTTCCATGACTTCTGCCTTAGCAGTACTTGCACACTTTCGTACATTATATATCCATTATATAAATGCCAGTCTGAAACACACACTTGCTTTTCACTCTTCTGGACAATCCCTTACTTCCTCCATGTCTCATCTTCTTACATATGTACCTGTTGCTTTTAATTTCCACTCATCACACTCAATATATGAAATCACATTCTCAATTGAGTCTTCCCATTTACGCCACCTTTCTGAAAATTAATTCAAAATTAAACTACCTTGTCTTCCATTTAGGCTTTTCTGATTTCTGTAATGTGTGAATCTACTGTTTCAAGTTTTTACGAGGTGGTTGGCCAAATGTGTGTCATCCACTTTCAGGAAAGGTGAAAGTGAAAAATGTTTTTGTGATTTTAAAGAAAAGAAAAAAAAATCACTTCTGCAAACAACTTCAGCATCAAAATGCCTGGAACTAGCATGCTGGAGCTTGCTGTGAAACAGAGCCCCAGTCATGGCAGTGTGTCAGTGAAACTGCTTGGTAGTCAGAGGTCACAGATCTCGGTTGCCAGAAGACAGTTGCCGCTGAGTGTTCTTATGGAAAGTGGTTCTGCCTTGACAGGTTGTATGAGAACCGAAAATCACAGCATGCCTATAGAAAAAAGTGTTTTTACCAAAGGTTTCTAGCATGGGGTGCTGCAATGTACATGTAAATATGAGGGACTAATGTGCAGTCTGCCTGGTAAAACCCTAGGATTTTTAAATAAAAAATTTCTTTATATGTATACACAGGAAGAAATCTAGCACTTTTTTCAGCAAGTACTATAGCTTCATAAAATAATTATTTCCAGATCTGTGATAATTACTGTGAGTAAGGTCTCTCTTGTATATAAACACATGTACACATGCATACATATATAAAAATAACATTTTGTTCAGTATACTTGTATTCTCATATGTAGGACTCCTGCAGTTCATCAGCTTGTTCTTATGGTTGCATCTGAAATGCGCTGTTTCAACACCACCCTACTGGGATAATTCCCTATTTGCAGTACTTAATGTCAAACATGTCCTTTTTTTCAGTTGGCACTCTTTTTTTGGTTTGTTTAGCAATAAAAATAAACAAACAACTGAACATACAATACTGAGGAGAGAGAAAGCACCAGTTGTTATTGAAATGAAAAAAATTATATGAGAATGTTAGCCATCTTGCCAGTAGGAATACAAAAATGTTCATCACACTTGGAGAACTGATGTAACCTTAGCAGCTTGACTATATCATTGTCAGTGTTCATCCCCAAAAATGTATCAGGCCATAGGTGACATCCCTGTCTATGGAGCCTGTGTGTATGATGAATCTTCTCCTTTGGGTCTTTGTCAGCTGCTAGCAAGATTGTCTCCCTCCCTGCATATTACAGGAGTGCACACACATTCCTCTGTATAAACACACATCTCACGCAGAACATTAAAACAAAAAACAAAACACAAAAAAACGAGGGATAAGGAGAAAACCTTCATTTGTGTAATCCAGTACAAATCACCATGTCAGTGACTGGCTTCTTTATCGGTAGTATTAGGTAGGATATTAAAGGAAAAACAGTTTTATACAAATCAAGAGAACTACAGCAATATTTACAGTAATAGAGCCAGTGAGTAAAACTAATTCATATGTAGCATGGTGGTCTGTATGGATGGTATTAATCGCTTTTATCATATTTCTTGTTTGATTTGTTAAGGTGGCATATTTAGTTGCAGCTCTGGGCAGTCACAGATGGCTGGGTATGAAATTCAAGGGGTTTTCCATAGTTGTGGAATGAAGGAGTATCTCTAGAGAATCGTGTTTCAATTGTCAAACAATCGTTGCTTTCTTTTTTTTTTTTCATCTCATTCTGCCAGTAGTATGAAATTTTGTGGGGTCACATGTTGTCCTGCATTTTTCCCATGTACCTGAAATGAAATCTCAGTGCACAAAAGTCTACCTCTTTGCTGCAGGTGGTTCATGTTTAAGGTCTGCATTACAGGATTAATTAGTAAATTGAGACAAAATTCTACCTTCTTGTATAGAATTCTTTTTCTTCAGAATTTGCCTTGAACATCCTTATCTTTATTGCTTCTTGGAGGCCAATTCCTTCTTCCATCAAAACAAATGAAAGAAATTCTGTGTATGTGAGTCCTAGTATTTGAGCAGGTGGTGGTTGGCCATCACCTTAAGATAGGTTAATATAAGACAAGACTGACCGTAGTTTTTTTCTACAAATTGTCAACAAGTATACAGCCATATAAACACTTCTCATTACTGGCTACTAAGAAGGGCCTGGATTCAAGACCCTCAGATGTGACAGGCAGGGTACATAAATAAGCTTCTTCCTTATATTGTGTACATTGTCAAAAGCCAGATGCTATCCTAACTCAGTATGCATTGTGAAGCCTGATAAAATTTTGGAATTATTAGAAATTTTCGTAAGCCTTGAACTTCAAACTGTAGGCAATGTTGCCACAAAATTGTGGCCCAGATAGGTTGTCCTCTGTGTAAGTTTGATGGAGTATCATGAATTCACTTGAGTTATATGAAATTTTTCCTTGTGAGGCCTTTAATTAGATTGGGGAATGAAAACAAAGATTTAATCAGAAAATATCCCTAGTCCAGTGATTTCTCATGAATGCAGCATCAAATAGTTGAATGCTATTTGTTTTGAAATGTGCAATGATTAAATTACTTTGATCTATTTTATATCTGAGGCCTAAACATGTACTGTCTGATTTGCTTTCTGGTGCCTTCATAATTGCCCTCAGGCATGAAAGAAGTGAGTTGTTCAGGTTTTCTATTTAAAGAGAGAAGTAGATAGTCCCTGTGTGATATGCCTAAGCAAACTGTATAAAGGCTTCAGGTATTGAGGAAAAAGAGCACGTGATGCAGAATGAGGGGAATGGCTTCCTTTCAGATCACTTCCAAATACTGTAAAATTTAGTTGTTACTATTACCTATGGGCTACAAAAGGCACAAGTACTGCTGGATGTGGGGAGCTGTAGTGGCAGCATCTTCTTGTTGAGATAAAATGTTTTAAGTGAAAGCTTTGTCAGCACTCTGGGAAGAGGGAAAATCTTTATCCAGAGAAGCTTTCAGTACAAAATGATAGTTCCAAATACTGAATAATCCCAAGAAACAAGAAAACATGTTCACAACACTGGCCAATTGCTACCAACATGTGGAAGGAGTCACGCAGTGTGGAGCTCTACTGAGAGCTTTCATTAAAAACGTTAGCAGTATTGAGTATGATTTAAGCACCGATGATCCTTCCTAGGTACATAGATCAAATGACCTCTCAAAGTCTTGCCATTCCTGTTTCCTTTTACCTCTTTTTAGTATTATTATTATTGTATGGCATGCTTAATGTATTGGGATTGATATGATTTACATTGTATTTGTTCCTGTCTCTAATCACAGAACAAGGAATGCAGGTGGAAATTATATTGAAAGAGAAAGAAGTGATCATTTTGGTGTAAGCATCAGAGCTAAACAGAGTGCATTTGGAAAGCGTGAAGTACGCCATATTCATGTGCACTAATGCAAATTGAAGGACCATTTTTCACAAAACTCCTTCATGATAAGTGATTATTTGCCATAGGCAAAAGCCCAGTCTGCTGGGTTTGTCTTGTTTCCCACATAAAGAGTTACGAATTTGGCAGTGTGTTCATCCTGCCCAGCCCCATATATTTCAGCCTAGCCCCATATAAGCTCAAGGCGTAATGTCCCCAAATAAACATTACATTGCACACAGTATCATTACTGGAGAGGGTACACTTAAATGCACATTTTTAATAATCTCTCCAGTAAAAACCACATATACCTTCCAGTAGTCACCACATTAAATGCTGAATTTAGAATATTAAAAACCATAGACTAAAATACATGAAATGGGTATTTCTAATTCCACTGAACTTAAAAGTATGTTACTGCTCTGTCACATTGACCTTGTATTTAGTGCATAAATTTCCTAAGCATTTCTTGTTCAGCAGCTTTGTGTTACATAGAAAAGAGTTGTTTCTTTCAGGTTTTCTTATCCGTAGCATTATTATTGGGTTGTTATGAATATGATGTGTTATCTCTTGAGAAGCTCTTTCAACAGGTTCTGAATTTGTACCTTTCTGTCACCTCGCGGAAAACCTTGCTAGTTTTTTATCTCTGCGTTCACAACCAGGGTTTCAGATTTCACAGCTCTGTGCCATTGGAACTTTTTCTCATGGTTGTAAGTCAGAGCAGCATTGAGCAGGAACACCATTGACATTTGTATGAGTTATTGTTACCAGCCTTCGCAGAACACTGTTTTACGTTTTCTTTTGTGGGGGGATAATGTGGTGTTTCAGATGAAAAGCTGAAGAATTTTATTTATGAAAGATGCAGTTGTCTTTCACCTTCCCAAAAATATCAATCAGCAGATTTATCCATAGATTGAAAACCTGTTTAGTCACTGCCTTCTCTTTTTGTAGTATGAATTCCTGTATTGCACATTCTGTAATGCAAACGTCATCAGCTGAATTTCCAAAGAACTTATTTTATGATTTCTTATTAATGAACATTTTTGTATATAAATAGTGGTAATGCAATACTATTTTCTCTTCTAGAGTTCTGGTTTATAAATGACATTGCCACAGCTCCTGATGTGCTATGTATTTTCCAGGGTAATTTCTTATATAGGCCTGTGATTATTTTTTTTTAAAAGGGAAAAGAAAGGAAGGAAAGAGAAAAAAAGTTACTTCCCAACTTCCCTGTGACTTTATTATTGAATGTTAGACTTATTTTTTTTCACTAGAAATAGATAGTGGAACAAAGGCTACATGCTGTTTAATTTTGTAGCTGACACTTTGACAATTGAATTGGATGAATCAATTCAGCATTAGAAACTTGGAAAGAAAATTCTGAGAAACAGTAGAAAAACTGTTCCGGCTGCCCCATCTCCATTTGTGTCATTTAAAAAGCAGAATTCTAACAGTTTTTTAAGCAAGACTATGTTACATGTCTGGTACTAAGCTAAAGTAGCCCTAAAGCAACCTCATGTTCCCAAGAGTTTCATCCTGCTGTAACAGTTTTGCCTTGTGCGTCCAAGTCTTACCTGTGAGTCTTAACGTGTGTGTTTGAGGGTGTGTTTGAGCTGACTTTCTTCCTGGTGTAACCACGGCTGATGTTGCACACAAGAGCTATTTGCAATGTGGACACAAGGTCTTTGAGCAACTTGTTCCCTCTGTGTGGGTACCGCCAACCAGAACTGGCATGTGGTGTGAAGTTCACTGCCCTTTCAAGGTGTGACATGGACACACGGGTCCCTAGCATGGCACAGAAAATCAAATCCTATTTAAAAAAAAAAGGAACGCAGACAAATTGTGGCAAATGAAATTTCATCTGAAAAAAAAAATTAGTCTTTCTGTTCTTAACCCATTAGTTTACAAATTGTTTGTTCCAGTGACATTGCTCATTGTTATAAACATGCACCATAATTTTTCTGGTTTTGAAACTGTTTCTTTTGGAGTCCAAGGAGGATAAGTATGTGTGGGAACATGGGAGGAAAAAAAAAAAAGATAAAAATCTGATCTTGATGAATACAGTATATGTAGAAAAACAAGGAAAATCTGGAGCTGGAGCCTAACATTCTGTTTACACCAAATAAGACCTTACTGAATATGTGGTCTCATTGAATTTAATGACACTTATTGAGATAGTAAAGAGGTTCAAAATTACTATAAAAAGGATTTTTATATAAGGGAAGATAGGTATAATAAAAGTGTTATTGGTCTATGAATGATCTCAAAGAATAAAAGCCAATTCATATGATGGTGGTTAAAAACAACAGTAAGTGAAGACAGCTTTGAATATAATAAGATAGAATTTATTTTGGACAATGAACAATAAGTCACATTAGTAGTAATTCATGTCTGTGCTATTATGGGCCACTAAAACAGTCTATCTTTTTATGTATTTATCTCCAGCAAGAAATAGATGTTAATATGCCACATATGGAGGTGATAAAAATATAAAATTTGAAAGGGGAAGGTTTGGCTTTTTCTTTAATAGACATTTATGATAGAACAGATGGATTTGATTCATTATTCCATGAATCTTTAAAAAGTTCTTAGTCTTCAGACCAATCATACAGCATAGCTGGCACCTAATACAAGTCTTAGTTCTATTAGGTGAACAAAATATGAAAAGAAATTTCTCAGGTTTTTCCTCATCTTTCTATCATGTGCACCATTTATTTTTGGCTTTGTTGGTGTTCTTGGTTTAGAGAAGGGGCAATGTACAAAATTACGCTTTTATGGCATAGATGGTGGAAAATCACTTTTCTTCCAAAACCAACCTAGAGTAGTTACACAAATCAGCTTAGAGGAGATTTTCAGCTACAGAAAATCCTCATATCAGAGAGCTAACCCAACCAGGGCAATATAGATAGGAGCTTGTTGCAATGCCCAACTGTTTCTAATTAATCGTGCTGTGCTAGTTCCAAACTGCAGGGGTTGCAAGCACTACAGGTTTGCTTATTAGTACTTGCTAAGTCTTTCATGGCTTTACTTCACCAAGCTCCAGTGCAATGGATGCCAGAAAAGCTGATGAAAAAGTCTGTAGTTGAGGAATTACATGCTAAAATAGAAATAAATAAGTAAACAAAAGGAGAAAATGATGTTAAGGATTACACTGGTTTACTGTTCAAGCCTACAAGGAGCAGTATTGGTGCTCATGTCCTTCAAGGGAATGATTACAAGTTATGCAATTAGAATGAGCTGAACTTTAATTACGCACATCAGAATTTTGCATGGGAGGAAAAGTAATATTTTCCAAACTGGTGAGAAGACAAAAGCTTGCCACTAAAATTAAAACCCAACAAAACAAACACCTTTTATATCGTCCCCCTTCCTGCTTTGAGGTTTTTTTGTTGTTTTTCTCTCAATGTTTAATATCAACAATACTTCCCTTCTGGCTTTCAAAATGTTATTCTCCACATTATGCAGATCAAGAGCTCTAGATGCACGTTTGATAGTTCTTTCTAAAAATAGGTAGTCTCTATGGCAATATTTCACAGTGCCCTTGAAGGTGAAAATTCAGTTTTGCTAGGCAGAAGTCTTTCAGTAAAAATGACGGATCTCAGCTTCTGTAGGGAGATTGCTATTGCCAAAGTTGTATATTCAAAAAGTCAAAAGAATTCAGAGAACTATATCTTTAAAAAAGTCAGGAACTACACAAACTCTTTCGCTAGAAAACTGTTGCATGTTACTCTTTCATTACCTTGATATTATTCTCTGTCTCCTTTTATTCAGCTCTACAAAATTGCATAGTTTGATTTTCTTAATTTATGACAAATATCTTTATGAACTGTCTAATCTGTTATAGAAATGAAACACCGGAACAACTCTCTTCAACACTTCAAGAGTAGCTTGTGTTTTTAGAAGGTGTCTCAATATTGACAACCCGAATATAGAACTTGTTGTAATGAGCACCTTTTTTTTGTCTCTCTAATCAGAAGCAATTTTACTTTTAGCTGATCGAGTTCTGTTATCATGTGTCACTGAAAGAAATGCAAGTTTAACTTAGTCAGGGCTGAAAGATTGGAACCTTCATTGCATTCTAAATAAACTGTAGCTCTTCAGTGTGATGTTTTATACTCTTGTTTTGGCTTCTGGCAGAGTTACCATGGGAAAAAAAATCTGAGAGTGACATGTCTTTAGTGGACATCAAAGTATTTCCTGCATTAAGTCAGGTTTTCAAAATCAGAGTCACTTGTCTACCTGTATTAACTTGCCCATTTTACCTACAACTGTATAGCCAAGAGGCACATGCAAATCAGATACTGCAATGCACATGTAGTCTCTAAATGTGAGCTTTCAGGGACCGGAGTTGTTTCCTTTAATGCAGTGATTAGTTATCTACTTGTTGCACACTAGTGCATGTGGCAATATAAAACAGAACCCAATTTTGAAGATTCACAGAGGTCTTATGATGTATAAAACCACAGAGGTGATGGCCAAAAAGATTAGTTTTTCCTTTCTGATTTTAAATTAGGTAACATCCAACAGGAAGAATATAGAAAATGTGAGCATAGGATATGGGATTTTAAAGATCTTTACAGAAGTATAGGTATCATTCAGTTGACTATCAGAGTAAAGGGAGGAATGAGGAGGAGTACAAAATAGGTTTGTAGGTGTCAAATTTAAAATAACTTTTCTGTTGAATGATTGACTTGGAACAAAAAATGTATGTAAAAACCCCCATGATATCAACAACACTAATATGAAAATGTGTTACCTGCAGTCCATTAAATCTACAGAGTGAAATTTCACATATCTCAGCTTGCTGGTGCAGCACAGGCTAACATCACTCTTACAGCAGGAATAGGCGAAATTTCAAAATTGTACTAAAATGCAAAAAGGCTCTAAAAGTAGAATACATATCAGTGTTTTTAGCTCTAATGAAATAGTCTAATGGCTGTGATGCTGCCAAAAAATTAACTTTGTAAGAATAAGAGAAAATGTCTGCTTATGACAACACTTCAGCTTACTTAATGCATACATATATCGTTTGGAGTCCTTATACCTCTATGTGTTGCTCTATGGTATAACCTTCATTAAAATTTGGCAGGCTAACTTCATTCCTAGGTATAAGGCCATTTAAAATAGTGGACATATACCATGAAAAAGTAGGACCCTTGTTTTCAGCAAATGACATTATAAGGGTAGAGTAAAGCATTTGTTCTGCTCAATTCTTGCATTGTGGAAATTGCTAAGATTAGTATGATGAATTTTAAATTATGTTTCTGTACTCCCAGAGGTTTGTAGCCTGATGTTTATGTGTAAGAAATGAAACACCTAAGTGACAGATCCACAATACTTGGACATATATTCTATTGTGGGTCTCAGGTAGGCAATAAACAAATAGGGAATTTTATATCACCTTATCAACTGTATGTCTTCTAGTGTTTTTCATTAGAAGACACTAAGAGCTCTGTAGAATAAGGAAGAACTGGAGGGGGGGGGGATAAAGAAACAAACAAATTTGGTTATGTACTGATTTTCAGTGTGCAGTACATATATACATATATGTATGCAACATGTATAGTGTGATAATGTTAGCCTTTGTGAATTCTTGGATGCTTTCCTAATAGTAACCATGGAGTTAGAAGCTCTGAGAAAGCCCTAAGATTCATGCATATGATTTTCAGTGTCAAGTCATGTCACATCACTACCTAGTGTATCAGACCCTCATAACGTCAGAAGTAATCTGTATTTGCATATGGTCCTGCTATACTGAATTAATTTAGCAAAAGCTTGCCTTAAGAATCTGTCTAGTCCTGTCACTATTCAATAAAATTTCTCAAGTATGTGCTATTTAAGTGATTATGAAACTCCATAGAATCATATAAAAACTGTTTGTTTAAATTAAATGTGGCAAACTAATGTGGATTAATTGTTCTATAGTTGCCTCAATTTTAACCTTATTTTGCATGAGCATTATATGATTAGATGGTGTGATGGGACTGACCATGAGAATATTAGAATGAACCTGCAAAGATAATTTGCAATGCTGTTCCTGTAATTTCCTTGTCTTAGAAATAGAATTAAAAAGAGTCTATAACCAGAGACTGTTTAGCAAGGTTATTTTTTGTAGAGGATCAGAAAACCACTAATTGGAATGAGAAGCTACCAGAGCAACATGAGAATTACTTTCTCTGTTAATGAGAAAGTCATTGCTTGATTTTTCTTGGTCTAGGCTAAAAAAGAGACTTTTTAATAAATTTTACTTGGGTTCATTCTTTTCTGTGTCACATAGATACATTGTTCTGAACATTAGTATTGACAGAACACGTTGTAGATATTTACAAAGATTCACATCAGAGGGTAGTGAGAGGGGATTTATCTACTTTTTGTATGTATATTACATCTCTTCCCTGAAGCACTTCATATCCCAAGAGCGTTCTCCTCTCCATTATGAATCATTTTCATATCCACTGCACACTGAAACTGCTTTTCAGATTAAGAATAAAAAATACATTTTTAAGGCAACAAATCTGGAAGACAAAGGCCTATGCACAGTAGTTACATTGCTGCAAGACTTTCTTCTGTGAGGAAAAAAACCACCAAGTCAGGAATGGTAGGCTTATGAGAAGCTTATTTGTTATTTTATTATTCACACTGATAAAGCAAGGAAACTGTGAGGTTTGAAATGCTACCATCAAACCTAAAAGACATTACTTTGTTGGTTGGGGTGCTGAAAATACACTTCAGGTTGTACTGAACAGCTCTGGTAATAAAACTGTAAGTAAAATACTTCGGTGGCTTATAGTTTTAAAATACCTCTAAAGGAATTATTTCATGCTAATAGTCTTCTGACTTTTTTGATTTCAAAGAGTGTACTACTACAAGTCAGTTCCTTCTCTGAATGTTACTACTGTGTTCAAGTCAAAAAAAAAAAGAGTTTATAGATACACCAAAAAATACATCTCATTATTTGTTGCAGTGATCAACATGCCCAGTGAAGATCAGCTTTCAGCATATTTTTAAGCATCATGTAAATAGCAAGACTATGCAAAGCATATTCATTGATGGCTTTATGAACAGACATAGAGATGGAAAAAAGTTCTGTTGAATTATGAATACTTAATAAATTTTCCCTTTACGTGCCTCCTTCCTTCCTTTCTCTTTTTCCTTCCTTCCTTCCTTCCTTTCTTTTTCTTTTCTTTCTTTCTTTCTTTCAATGATGATATTGATGTTTGTATCGGATATAGTTTTTTTCCCTCATCCTCTCTCTGCCCAGAATTTTCTGCCCTTTCTTACACACCCTTTCCCTGAGGCGCCACCATCTTGGCTGCGGGGCTGAGCCCTGCCTTGCAGTGGGTGGGTTGGAGCCGGCTGGAACCGGCTCTGTCTGGCCCGGGGCAGCCCCGGCCTCTCCTCACGCAGACCGACCTGCAGCCGCCCACTGCCAGCGCCTGGGTGCCTGCACTCCATGCAGGCACGCAGGAAGATTATGCAAAACGGGGTCCGTTTAAGCTTCATTGCCTTCTCCTTCGCCTCCTTCCATGACATAGTGTAGGTAGGGAAAGCCCTCCATGCAGGGGTGCAGCAAGCCCCTTTAGACTTCACAGTGGTGTAGCCTTCGTAGCAAGAAAAAAATTTCTCAGCTGGTGAAAAGCATAAAACCTGGGGATTGCTGATTCAAACATGAATGCTCCCCAATTAAATTGCAGAATGCAGTGTAATGTAATCTTTACTAATGCTTTGTTAGTAATGCGTTATTATAAGACTGAAAATGGAAAATAGCGTGCGTTGCTTAAATTGACCATTTTATTACACAGTGTAAGCTAACTGGGACTTCTGTTTCTTCTTGAGAGGTTTTCTAAACGAGATCATTACAGAATATTGATTAGTCATAAGAATTACAATGTTTCTCATTACTGCTTGACTGAACAAAATTAAGGAAATAACAAAATAAGTTGCTGTAAGTTATAATCTGCCTTGGTGTTCCCTTCAAAATACAGAGGCTGCGTTTCAATCTTTCCCCTGGCAAATGTGAACCGCAATGTTAAACTGGAAATTTGAATGTTGCTTTTCATAATTAATATTAGGAGTGCTATATGTGCTATATGGGCTCAAAGCTCAGTTTTGAACAAGTTTGGATCCAGATTTAATTTTGACTCCCACAAGATGATAGGTTGGCAGCTTTACTGTTTAAAATACAGTAAAATTTTATACAAACTCTGCCATTAAAGTCCATATTGTTTTCTTTTGAAGACTGTTGACTACGCTGCTGTACAATAGTCTTATCAATAGAATGAGACACTTTGTACACTTGCTGAGGAAGGAATAGGCTGAAAATATTCTATAGCTGTTTCAGAAATTAAGTTTAAAGTATTACTTATAATGTGAGGTACAGTATAATGCTAACTAAATTAGTATTTCATGAAACAGTTTGATGACATTTTTAATATACTTCAAAAAATAACTTATATCATATGGTTCTGCAGTTTGTCATAGGACTGCTACCACATTTGAGATGTTAGTCTATATTTCTCCAGTTTTGTGTTACTATTTCCAGCATTTTGTAGTCTGAGCAGTTTCAAAGAGCAAAATTTCCTGCTTTAAATCAGTTGTCAATTCTAATGCTAATGAATTTCACGTCTTCAAGAGGGAAAAGGGTGGATTTTGATTCTTGGCTGTAAGAGAGAGTGTTGACCCCAGGGAGCTAGTCATAAACCACAGCAATCTAAACAACTCCCCATCCCCTGTAATGTGGGGACAAAGAATTTCAGTGGCTAGGATTGTCATTATTCAGACATTGAACAGTTGCAGCCCTAGGATGGGCAGGTCTTTCTAGCTTTAACAGAACCTCTGAGGTGGGTACATATCCCTGCCTTGGTAGCACAAACAGGAGTTTTAAGATCTGAAATATCTAGAGATGTCTAAATTTAAAGACATAGTGATATGCCAAAACCCCCTGCATTGCATCCTAAAGATTTCACGTCTTTTTTATGAAACTATTTTTCCATACAAAACATGGCAAATTGACTGCCGTGTGCTGTAAAATTAGAGAACTGTGGCAATTTTCAGTGAAACAACAATCCCAAATTTATATTGAGAGTACAATAGATGATTGTGCTCGATGCTATACACAATCTTTTCCTGTTCCATTGCAGCCTGTGATGAAGGAGAAGGAAGAAACAAAGACCACAGAATTATAGCAAGCCACTGGGGTCCTGACCTGAAGCCCAGTGAAATCAAATTAAGTTTTTCCCATTTGTTTCAATGAGGACTGAATTAGCTTGAATGTGAACAAGCAGCTTCATTAATAAAGTTAAGAAAAATAAAATGTTTTTCTGTTACAAATTAATTAGCTTCCTTTGTTTTTTATTTTTATTAAAACAACAACAGGCAATAGTAACATGAAAAACCCTGTTTACTTAAAGACTCCCTAGGAGTTAGTCTCCAAACTGAATTTAAATACTACTTCATTACATTTTATTGGGACTTTTCAAAAGACTAAATATAAGACTAAATAATCTCCCTTTCAAAAAGGGTCAATTGGAGTTGCACAGACTTACTGAAATTGCAAAAGATCCTTTATAATTCCTCCAGACATTTTTTAAGGATTAGTACAAAACTTTAACAAAGTTCAAACCTCAATCATTAGACAAATCTTTTGAGGTTTTTTTACTTTTATATAATGAATTTTAGTGGGGATTTTATTTCCATTGAAATTCACCCTGCTGTCCTGCCGCATGATAATGATACATTTTGTCAAGAATACTGAAGCTTAATTTGAAAGAAGGAATGATATTTTGATTATTTCCAGGAAGGCACTCAGTCTTGCTTGGGATATATCACTGCAGAATAAGAGTAGCAATATGAGCTTCTCTTTTAAAATGTCTAATATATTAATATAGTATTAAGGAACCTTCTTTTCAGCAGGGACCTAATGTGCTCTACTCCCTACGTGTTAAAAATTTCAGAAATAAATCCCAATTACTAAGGGCCTAATTCAGAGCTCTTTAAAGTTAGTGGGTCAATTTGTAAATTCCTTGGTAAGAAACTACTGAGTTATATCATTTAAAGGCTGAACTGGAGCCTAAGAAGCAGCTTAATAATTTTATATAACTGCACCAGTAAATACAAATTAGATTCTTCCTACATATTTTTTGAAGTTAATATATGTGATAGTTAGCAATGCTGGGGAGGAAAGGCAGAAGTTAGCCATTTCAGGAAAAGCAATCCTGAATGTTTCCAAACAGGAAAGCAATCCTGAATGAATGAGGAGACAGTTAAAGTAGCTATGAATTTATACAGATCATTAAAAGAAAGAGAAGGGGGAAAAAAAAAGAAAAAAAAAGGAGGGGAAAGGGGGAAGACAAAGAAGACTAGAAATTTGAAGCAGGATTAGAGATGTTTATAACAAATCTGCTCAGACCACTGATGGAGGTATACACTGACTTCAGAGAGTTTTAATTTAAGTCTCAGACAACGTAATCAGGAAACTCAGCTTAAACATGCGGCATTAAAATAAGCTTGTCGGATTGTTTTGAAAACAATATGTGCAATGGATGTAAGGATATATGTATGGAATATATATGCCTTATGCAGTTATACTTAATAGCCTCAGGAAACCATTCTGCTGCCTTTTGTGCAAAGTTCAGAGACCTGAAATAAAAATGTGGAGCAAAGGATTTTTGTATTGTGGCAACTTCTCCATTGCAGTGTCTGAGCTTCCATCATAACGGAGAATGTGGGATGTGAACGAGGATTTCCGCTTTGCATCCTTGCTTAAAAGCTTAAAAACTATGTTTGTGTGCTTAATGATCTGCCTTAGAATACACTGTGATAAAAACATCTGCCTCTAAAATCTGGACATATACATTTCACTATATATAATGAAGAAGAAAAATAATTTCTTCCTTCTAAATTATCTGACATGCTATCTATAAAGCCAGGGACAATGAATTCTCACTTGATACTTCTGGAAGTTGGCAGCTGTCATATTTCCCATTACTCAAAAGATATCGGGGGGGGGGGGGGGGGCGGGGAGGAGAAACAAACCACCAAAAAAGCCTTTTAAATGTATTCCTTAAAGCCCCAAACCTTCAGTGAGAACCATGCAGGTATATGCTTGACTACAGAAATAGATCCACTGAGCAACTTATCTTTGTAAGCAGCTAGAACAAGTGTATACAAAAGACTTAAATCCTAGCTAAGTTCTATTTTCAGGTATAAAATGTTCTGGAGACCTTAGAAGGGCTCTGTATAAAATGGAGAGTTTCACCTGAAAGCCACAGCTACCATTTATCTTCTGTACAGCTTTATGTCACCATCTGCAATAATTTGTCTAAATTCAAGACCTCCTCCCAGAAATCTGTAAAGAAAAGAAGGGTTTAATTATGAAAAAGGCTTTGTCTGGGTCATTACATCAGTTGATTCTGAGCAATGTGCATGAGCAAAAAAACTAGTATCTTCACTCCCAAGATAGAAATATTGAAGTAAGTCAAAGTTGTAAAATTTTTGGAAAAGCATTTTTCAATATATGTAACAGGACATAGAAATTATGCTGATTTATTTGCACTATATTGAATAGTGTGTCTGAGAATAACATTAAAGTTGATAGATAATAATCTGATAAAGACTCTGTCACATTTTAAAAATAAGCAAATGCCTGCCAAACCAGAACAAATAGAATTGAGGTATTGCAGTACAAGAGTGCATTAATAATTTCATTATCTTTTTTGTAATAACAAATGATGAACCTTTTATTGGCTCTGTGTAAAAGCAGGTATCTTTTACAGAGAGCAAAGGGGTGAGAACCATGTTCTTCTGGACTGGAATCCAGAAAACCTGAGTCAGTCCTGGGGTCAAAAGATCCTTGTGCAAAATTAGGAAATCATCAATCCTCTGTCTGTCATATGCCTATAAGCTGATAATTCTTCCTTTTCTCCCTTGATTGTCATAAGAATAATTGTATTAATATTTGTGAAGTGATCATATAATGGGGGGGTAGTGGTTGTATGAGTGGAGAAGTTAAAATGAGAGAAAATTCAAATGGAAAAAATTATCAAAGCCAAACTGCTGAAAGATGAAGATGAGACACTCCAGTAGTTTACTCCTGATATCACCCTTGCAACTGACACTTCCATAATATGGGTAAGAATGTTTTAAATCCTCCTATGACCAGTAGGTTTTCATAGCAGCATTTACTGAATAATTTTATATCTCAAATTCAGTAATAAATTTTGTCTTTACATTTTCTTTTTAAAAACTGAAAAATATAAGAACATTACAGTTTTGCAGGTAATTTTTTTAAAAAATAACCCTACAGAACAATATCCTATGTCTGTCTTTGAACAAATCTGATCTCAGAGTGAAAGTCAATTGACTTGAGTGTGTTGAGATGATGTAGAACGCATGCAAATTCCTTGCAAATGTGCTTATTCCAATGCAATATGTTTATTAATAATTTACATGCTAGAAAGAATAATGATGGTCTGTTTACATATTTTAAGTTTTGATTTGGTTTTTGTCATTATTTATGTGAAGACAAGAAAATTTACCATGCTGATGGCTTTCATTTAATGGTCTAATAGGACCTAAGATAGCTAGATATTTATGGCTTTTTCATAGTGAAGTACTAAATAAGAAGTTCTTTAACAGCAAAATTAATAGTTAGACGATGACCTTGTGAAATTCCAAAGTTGGTAACTCCCACTGATGTCACATGTAAGAGAAAGTTTAGACAGTACTTGCAGCTGCTTCCATGCCTTGACAAACCAGAACTAGGAACAAAAGTCTCAGAGATTAATGCAGCAAATCCAGTAGCCAGGCAGGCTGGCTGGAGGTGGCACTGGTGTTGCACTAGGAGTATGATGGTCGTAGTTATGCACAGGGACAGCTCTGGCACTGGAGATGGGTGGGATCTATTCCCACCAGAGCTTTATAATCCCCTGGGTCTACAGGAGTCTTGCTTCCCTTCAGGGCCAGTGCCAATGGTGCATTTGCTAGCATCATAGCACAATAGAAGCAGAAGTAAGTACTGTGCATCTGGCAGGAGAGCTAAGGCAGAGAAGGAGATGGATCCCCACCAAACTTTTTTGCATAACCCACTTTCACTTGCCACATTGCTGGCCTCTCATAAAAAAAAAAAAAAAAGAGATCTTGGTCTCCCTCTTCCTCTTTGGCTGATTGTTCTGGCTGCATTCCTTGTGTGAATAAAAAGCATTTGTACAACCACACGGTGAGCTTGATCAGTGAACTGTTCTGGTTGAAAAATAACTTTCCACATATAGAGAGATTTGAAAGACATAGTTTTCAGCCACACCAGCTTCCTTATCTAATTCACTGTGTAACCCCTCAAACCCTGACACTGGCAGAACAGAATTAGCAGGCAGGGATGGCTGGGAATGCAGCTACCCTCCCTGAAGCAGCAGGAAACATTTACTCAAAGTTAAACAGTAAAGATGACAAAGGTACAGAACTTACTTAACATAGTGGGTTAAGTTTTGTGCACATGGGGTTGTGCCCCATATTGGCTACTGTAGCAGTGGCCATTTGGTTTGATATCGCTTTCAAAAATGTGGTTCCAAAGAGAAATATTCTGCAGAGAAACCCAAGCCCCCAGGGCAGAAGTTTAAATAATGCTCTGTGGATGTTCTACCGTGCTTGTCAGTATGAGCTTGAGGTGGTTCCCTACAATGTAGACATCCTGTTGCCTCATGTTTGAGGAGGAAACAATAATGACCACAGTTAAACATAGCAATATACAGTCTGAATAGAGACACAGCTGTTAAATACGGGGCATTTCTGAAATAGGCTTTGGAATACTGTGCGTTGGCTGTAATTCACATGCAAAACATTGGCAAGATAGGGACATTATTTTTTTTAATGCCACACCCCTATAAATTATCTTATTCTCATACCTCATTACCTTGTCTTCCCCTGGTAATTTTTAAGAACTCGATATCACCTATAATTAGCAAAATCTACTAAGGGTACCTAGTTAAAGGCTTTGCTGACACAGTACAAATGGAGAGTAGCACACATTTTTTCTTTTATATGTCTTTTTCTGATCTAGCATTTTGCATGCTAAAAAGTCAAGCTGTTGTTGCTTTCTGCTAGTAATAGCCATAAATGTTAAGAATGAAGGGAAAAAAGCTTAGCAAATTACCATATATTTTTTCCCCAAGAGAATGAAATAAAGTATAATAGGTATTGTTTATGGCATTGTGGACTAGTTAGATTTAGTGCACTTTTTACTTCATGTCTGCACTGGCTATATAAATCAAAAATGGTCAAATTCAGCCAGTACATCATGTCAACATTTCTAGCAACATTATGGGAATATTGCCTGTGCAATCTATAGGTTCCATATTGGGACATCTATATTTTGATGAGGCCATAGACATAAGCCCAAATACGTGCACACATACATGTGGATTTAGTCTGATCTGACCTGTTCTTACACCTCTCATGGGTGAATAATTCATTATTTTTTCACTGTTTTTTTTTTTAATTGTTTTTCCTTTCTGTTTTTTTATATCTGTGCAAGTTCTTTCCTTCTCTGGATTTGTGAGCTTTATTATAGGCAACATTGTTTGAAAATTATTTAATATTAAAAGCTCCACAGAAGGAAGTAGAAATATTTTCATTAAATAGGATCTTAAATAACAATCATTAATATTTTTTCTGTATAAATATATACTAAACATAGAAAGAGAAAAGTTTCTATGTTTTTACTGTAGGTATAAATTTTAATTTTATTTTCTTTTAAGTGGACATACAAGTCAGCTTGATCTTATGTTAAGGTGATATTGTGAGATTTAAATCCTATTAAAATAAAGCTTAGTGACTGTTATCAGATAAAAAAAGAGAAAATGTTAGATGCCTTTATCAGAGCTTTCAGGAGGATGCGGTTTCATATTAATGAGAACTTATAATGAGACCTTCTGGTTACAGATTCCAGTAACGATGTGTGTTGAATTTATAGCATAAATTTTGTTAAATCCACTGTTAAGATTTTAAAGCAATGGTGCTCTATCTTGAAATGAAAGGTGTTAAATGTGGACTATTTTTCAATTAAATAATTTCTGAAGAGAAAGGATAACCTACATTTCTGCTACTTAAAAGCAGTCTCATTTTTGCATGGGCATGTGATGTATTTTTGTTCCTGTATAAAGCTTGGTATTCGTGTACATTTTCAGCATTCGTCTTCAGGTACTAAAAGGAGAGTGCTTTTCTTTCCACATAGCAGCCGCTTCCTATTTATTTTCTAAAATATGCTTTTCTGCATTTAAAGGGAAGCAGTCTGAAAAGTTAAGATCCCCCTTTCAATGCAAAACCAGTTTGCAAAGGAGTCAGTTGGAGGGGGGTTTTTTTGCAACACAATTTACTCCATATATCACTGCATCTCATGAAAGGATTTCAAGCAGCCTTGTGTTTCCCACTTTCCAAGGCAGGATAGTTCATGGAAAGGGAATCACAGAGTGCCACATCACAGGTCAAGCTTGCAGAAGGGGTATGACTCCCATTTTGATAATCTCCTCTTCTGGCATCAGCGTTCAAATTCTTTGGAGCTCAGGGCTGGAGCAGTTCTCTGCACTGTAGCCTGGCACTCCGGCATATTCAACACTTACTGTTGGCATTATTTGACATATTATCACTGTGACTGTTCGACAAATTGCTTTTTGGCATAGAAGCAACTGCCATAAGTTCCTCTTCCTTGTAGCTGCACCTCCAGGAAAATGAGCAAGTGGAAAAAGAGAAGGACAAGGAAGAGAAAGATGAAAGAGAGATGTTGCTTGAGCCTGAATTTTCTCAAAGCAGCAACATCATGTGCACTACAAAACAACTGATTGTGGTTGAAAAAAAAAAAAAAAGGGCTGTGTTGCAGGTTTGGGGTAGTCAGGTTTGGTGTAGACGTTCTGCATTTGGTTTCCTTCCCTAGCGTTATGCAGGCAGTGTGTCAGCATAAGAGTTTGTCTGCTGAGAAGTGTGTAATTATTCCTACATGAAAAGCCACAAGTCAGCTGTTAACCTGTTTGGCCTGGGGAGGTGAACTGTTGAAACTGCTTTGACGGGGTGGCTTTGTGCTGTTTATTGCATGTGGCAGGTAGCAGTTGGTGGGTGTTTGCCAGTCTTCCTGAGGATACTAGTGTCTCTGCATGCAACTGCTCAGCCACTTGCAGGGAAATGTGATCTTGGGACTATCCTGGCAGCAGTAAATTAGATATGTGTTAGGATGAATATGCTCAGTTGTGCTCCAATGCCCAAGAAACACTTGATTCATCATTTATACTTCTGGTTGATATGGAATTTTTTGTGAACTGGGGTTTTCAAAATTTCTGCTTGATATTCCTAATGAGACAAGGGTGCTTTTTCAGCACACCTAGCAGTATGGGCATGAACTTGTTTTCACTCCAGGACACCCTGCTTAATCTCTGTTTCCACAGCTGAGGATGACTTTTACTTTGGGACCAGAGCAAAGAACTACCAAACTAACGCCTAAGCGTCTTCCAGATCACAACAAAGATTATGTTTGAGAGACTGACAGGTAGATGGCATGTACTAGCTGGACGCCTGGAGGCAGCGGAGTGGATATGTGCCCTGAATAATAACGGTATTCCCCGTTTCCTGCAAGGTTTATGAAAGTGGGGGGATAAGCAGCTTGTAACATATCCGCTCCTAAATAATGGTCACCTAGCATGTGTTGTAAGCATAGCCTACATAGCCTACTTCAGGTGTGCTGTTGGGATATTCTGGAGAGTTGTTTGTATGTATGTGCTTTATACACTTTTATGAGTTGATAGATGTCAGTCAAATGCGAGGCTATCTTTTGTCAATCCCCAGGGGGGGTGTGATTGTGTGCATGCATTGTTCTCCTTCGTGAATGTCAAACATTGCCCATGTTTTATCTTTCAGCGTACAGTGAATTGGAGTGTCTGGTATGTTGCCTTAGACAGCTTTGTTGCCTATGTGCAAAGTTTGTTATCCTGCTTCTAGGGCTTTGGTGAGTTTTAAGCATGGTGCCTTTTTTAGCTACATTGTCTAAATTTTTAGCCAGTTCAAGTGTTGGGGCCTCTCAACTGATAGGTAGGTTCATTGCCTGTGGATTACATTAAATGGATCCTTTAGAGATAAATCACAGTTTTAAAACAGTGCTGTTTTGGCTGTTGGGGGAAAACACTAGGAACATCTGCAACACTAATAACGCTACAAAATGGAGGAGTTGAGCTTCATAAGGATTTAAGCTTACAGCAGAAAGTCTGATGGTCAGGGTGGAGATCTTTCCTCTTGAGAGTGGCTTGAGAGCTCTTTGTTACTGGAGCGGCGTGGCTGCCATCTGGTGCTTAAGCTGGTTAAAGGACTCACCTCCTGGAAAAAATTGTGTTCCCTGCCAGATTTAGCTGTAAGCTCTTCTGGTCTTATTTAGGACCAATGCACTGGGTCAGCAGACTTCAGAGCTTCAGCCCTGGTGATAGGGTGTGAATAAAAAGAGAAAGTAGAAAGTAAGTTGCAGGCTTTATGTGTATGTAACTTCCTAAACTCCATCCTGTTCAGACTTTTGCTTCTCACCTGTGCTCTTAATCTGATCTCACGCTGGCAAATACCTTCACATCACCACAGAGTGGTTGAGGTTGGCAGGTCATCTTGTCCAAAGCCCCTGCTCAAGCAGGGCCGCTTAAAGCCGGTTGTCCAGGACCAGTTGTCCAGACAGCTTTTGACAGCTTTTTCCAAGGATGGAGACTCCAAAACCTCCCTGGGCAACCTGTGCCAGTGCTCAGTCACCCTCACAGTGAAAAAGTGTTTCCTGAGGTTCAGAGGGAACCCCCTTGTTTCAGGTTGTGCCCATTGCCTCTGGTCCTGTCACTGAGCACCACTGAAAAGAGTGCTCTGTCCTCTTTGCACCCTCCCTTCTGGTACTTATACACATTGATGAGATCCCCCTGAGCCTTCTCTTTTCCAGGCTGAACAGTCCCAGCTCTCTCAGCCTTTCCTTACAGGAGAGATGCTCCAGTCGCTCAGTTGTCCTTGTGGCTCTTCATTGCACTCTCTTCAGCATGTCAATATCTCACTTGTACTGAGGAGCCCAGAGCTGGTCACAGCACTCCTGATGTGGCCTCACCAGTGCTGAATAAAGGGGAAGGATCACCTCCCTCATCCTGCTGGCAGTACTTTGCCTAATGCAGCCGAGGATACCGTTTGCCTTCTTTGCAGCAAGGGCACATTGCTGGCTCATGTTCAACCTGGTGTCCACCAGGACCCCCAGGTTCTTTTCTGCCAAGCTGCTTTCGAACCAGTCAGCTCCCAGCATGTACTGGTGCATAAGGTTGTTCTTCCTCAGGTGCAGGCTTTGCACTTTGCCTTGAACATCATGAGGTTCCTGTTGGCTCATTTCTCCAGCCTGTCCAGGTCCCTCTGGATGGCAGCATGATCCTCTGGTGTATCAGCCACTCCTCCCAGTTTTGTGGTCATCTGCAGACTTGCTGAGGATGCACTCTGCCCCACCATCCAGATCATTAATGAAGATGTTAAACAGGACTGGACCCAGTATTGATTCCTGGGGAAAACCTTGTATTTTTAAAATGTGTCTCTGATGTATAGCTCTAACCAAACAGATACTCATCTTTCAAGATGGCTACTCAGAAGAAATATTTCTTTTTTTATTTTTCTTAAAAGGTATTAAAAAGCCACCTTTTTGCAAAACAGTGTATTTGAACAAGTTACTTTGGTTATGAGTTATTTAAAGTAACTTACACCCTTAATTTGGCAGGAGGGAGGAGTAAGAGGCTGCCATCACAACAGCATGTGGTGCTCAGACAAGACAAAAACACACTGGTCCCTAATTTATATGGTAGTAAATAGCCTTCAGGCACATGCTTAAGTTCATTCCTGCTCAAGACAGCACAATAAAGCCAGTGGAAATTTTCTAGTGGATTCAATGGGACCATGTTTTCACTAAAACCTTTCAGAATTTAGGAGTTCCTTTAAAATAGTGCGTAATGAAATAAGATGGCAAACAGCAGAGGCTAAGAGTTGACCTGATGTTTATGTCACAAGAAGCTTAAAACTCTCAACCATTTTAGCAGCTATTATGCAGCAACTGGTAAGTCAGCAATACTACATCAATTTACAGCTGAAAAGCCTATAAACTCAAGTGAGCAAAGAATCTTCTATTACTTTTTTCAAATGAGAGACCCACAGTATCATCTGTAAAAAAAAGAAAATGTAAACTTTTACGTTTACAGAGAAAGGGTATGCTACAACAGTCAGTAGGTAAATGCTTCCTTATGTGCATTATTACAGAAAGTTGGAGGCATAATATGAAATATAATCTTGCTAAACTTCCTTAGGCTAGGCAAATGAATAGACAAGCAGAAACCAATAAAGGTATTTCAGTATTTTTGCCAAAATTTTTGATGTTGGTTCTCCTAGAAGGAAAGGCAAACCAAGACATTTCAGCGGGTGCTTATTTATGTTATTGTTTCCTTCTGTTTGTTATTGCTTGCTAAATTTGCGTAATATGGTTTTGCTGAAGGAGATACGGAGCTGATATGCTGAATATTTTGAAAAAGCTGCATTAATTGTTTGCATGTTTCCAGGGAATTAAGATGGAAAGAAGGTTATTTTTCCATGTAACATTATCTTGGTACTGCAAGGTTTTTGTGAAGTGTTGGGTTCTTTGTCATTTTGCAGGCTGTAGTGGGCTCCTCATGGTCATGCACCCTGTATAATCATTTAAAAAAGAGAATAGGACCTTCAAATTGAACATATAACTACTTACATCACCAAAACTTTCTCCAGACAGGGATAACTCCAAAACCAACCAGCGCTTTCTCCAAGAATTGCCTTTTCCTAAATATCTTAGACAGTATTCCCCTCTGCTCCTTAAAGACACTTCATCTCCTAGCATATTTAGCAGCAGTTTTGTCAGCAGATATTGCTTATTTTCTTTTGTTCAAATATTAATTTAAGCTTTGTTACCAGAATATAGCAACATTTCCAGTAAGGACCTAGATTGCATTGTTATAAAAATATTTTAGTGGATTATGAAGAAATAAAATATATTCTCCATTACTTTCAGCCTTTTAAGTCATGCTTTAATTCTACCCCCTTTTTTGGCATACATGATTTCACCAAGAGAAATCTATGGCTTCTACTGCAGAGAAGGTCAGACAAGATGATTATAGCGTTTTTTGCTGGCCTTAAAATACATGAAATATATGAAATAGTTTTACCTTGTTAGAGTTGACTTTCCCGAACACTAAGTAGTATATCTTGTAATGAACACCATGCTACACTAGCTGCTTTAAAGAGAGCTGAACTGAATGGACCCTTACAGAGGTACAGTAAAGATGCTATGAAATATTTTTTTACTCTTGTGTAAGCTACTGGCGCAGGCGGGAAAAGGTTATTTTGTGTACTTGTCTGATGAGCTATCTTACCTATGTGAAACTTGGTTTGTTTGAAATTATGCAGTAATGGAAAATTTCTATCACTGCCAACTATACACAATTTTGAAATGATAGAAGATAGGTTTCTGGATTTTTTTAGAACATGAGGGAAATTATGTCATTCAGCTACAAACACTAACTGTTATTTTAGAGCAGTATCTCTTTCATGTAAATCAGTTATATGGATTCCTTATGGGGGTCACATTTTGAACTACTTATACCTCCTAGCTGTGAGTCTCCTTCTTTCCCTGACAAGATTTTGTTTCTATAAATATATTTGATATTGACAGATAGAGATCACAGAACAGAATTTATATGCACTAATTACATACCGACAAAGACAATACATTCTTGGGTCATTGGTTTACCAGAAGGAAAAAAAAAAAAAGTATATTCCCTACTCCAAGAGAATCATATTTGTTCTTTCCCTATTTCTAAGACTCTCAATACCTAAAAAAACACCTAGACAGCATAGTTTTATAGCCATCATAGATAGCAATATCGCTGAAGAAAATATTTTAAGGGAAATTTTTCTATTATGAATGAAATCTGATTCACTGAGTGTCGTCCTACGGTGCAAAGTTCATACAGGTTTTTTTTCTGACTGAATCCTACAGCAGGGAGTCAGTACCTTTCTGGAATAGTAATGCTTCATCCTGTCATAGGTGTCTAAACTATTTCTGCATGTTGTCAAACACACTGAACCTGACCAGTTAACACTAGGGATTGATTGTAGGTAAGTAAGTTGTTAAGTTTTCGTCTAATCACAAAAAAGGCTTAATTATGGGAATTTACTTTAGGGATAAAAAAATCTGGCTACTCTGTGACATTTCATTCCTAAAACAGGTGTCATCATATATATATATATATATATACATTAAAAAAAACAAAAAGACTATTTTCTCTTTTTCTTCAAGGATGCCTTGGTCTCAGTAATCTTGTCATAAAAATGAAAAGTCAAGTCAATTAAAGGGCAATTAGTATTTCTTTTCTTGTAATCAGGATAAAATTTGCCCTTTTTGTTAGTTCTTTGATTTCTCCTTTGCAGACTGTATACTGAGCTGAGGTGTAGTGTCACTGATTAACATGACAGTAGCTGAACATCATTTGCTAATGTACGCAATTTCCCCCACTGGTCTTATAAGTTCGGCCCCTATTTCTTCCAAAAGTAAGGAAGCCAATTTATTAAACTCAGTTTAATGGAAGGTTTTTTAATTGTTGTTAAAGAATATAATGTAAAAAGGTGAGTGTTGGCTAAGTACAATTCATCTGGGGTTTTGTGTCGTTTTTTGTGAAAGAGCAAGCAGTGCCTTTTTCAGAAGGCACATGTTCATTAGAAATCTGATCTGTGACATTCACTAATTAAAAGTGACACAGGAAAGCCCTGAACTTAAAGATAAGTATGTATGATTATTTTTTTCACAGAAGGTAAGATAATAAAAATATACAGAGACACAATAGAGGTTTGAGTTCCTTTCTGTCCAGCTGATAAAGCAAAAGCCTCATATACCAAAGTATTTAAGATTCTTATCCTAAACATAACAGGAATACATCTGTAAGCACAATGTCTAATGCATTCCTTCACATTTTAAATGAGAATTTATAAGCAATTAATGTAGACACTATATTTTTTCTTTCTTTTCCTAGAAGTATGTCTCAGATATAGAGCGATACAGTATATAGACAATTGAACATGGTATATTTAAATCTTTTTGAGACTACTACTCCTAAGACAACTGTATCCTGGTATCTTATCTAACTGAATACATAGTCATATGAATTTCATTTTACGTACAGAATTTCTGGTACTATAGGAAATTATGTTAGGTGACATTAGAGTAGGAAAATAAATTACTGTATAATTAGAAACCTGGTAAAACCTAAACATCTATATAATAGAAGTTAGTTGTCAAAGGTAATTGCCACCTACAAGTCAGTCTTAATTCAGATGATCTAAAGATATGACAATCAGGTTCTGGTGACCACATGTCAGGCCTGAGCCGAGAAATGGACTTCACAGCTTTCAGGCAATTGGTCATCAAAAAAATAGGTAAGGCACAAGGCAGACATCTTTGAACAAGTTATTATGTCTACATGGCACATCAAATGCTGTACAGAAATAGTTTGGCTTGCAAAGCCAGAACACCTGCGTTAGCATAGCAATAAATATCAGCTGAGTAGCACACTCTTTCAGAAGGGCTAATTAGCACTTGTGCAGTTTTCCTGTTTGTATTTCCTTAGTGTTTCCTCATGACCTTTGTGTCAAACTTAATTGCTCATACTGCATGAACTGTGGTCTTTTGAAGTGACCCTTGTGTTCCCTAGTTCCCAAGTTCTATCAGTTTATTTTGCATCAGTTATGCAAAAGAGGACCTTAAGTGTAGACACCTATGACTTTCTATATGACTGTAGCTAAAAGTGTGGCACAAGTGGCCCTTAATTCTTGGGTTGCACAGGGATAGTGAGACCCAAAGTGCTGGGTGAACATGGGGCCGATCCAGTCCCCTTGAATGGAGCCTAGAAGGTCCATGACCAATTATGACTTGGACACCTTATTCTAGACTCTGCTACCTATAACCAAAGGTGGAGCCTGTGTACAACAAGAGCCTAATGAAGATATTTTCCTCATCATTGGATGCAATAGCTGTGGCTACCCAAAGAAGCTGAGGGGATAGGAGGTCAGTAAAAAAAGATGCCAAAGGCATCAAGAGAGACAGAGATGTTACAAGAATTGCTGGAGGAAGGGGAGCTAGTCTTTGCTAAACACAGGATGTTTCCAGGATTAGGTATTTAACAGATATTTAAAATGGGTGTAAAAGTCCATTGCATCTTCCTTACCATTGTGTCCCCAGGTCCAAAATAAGAAAAGTTCATCTGGTAAAAATCACCTTTTCTGGATTGACTTTCTGATCTTGGGGAAGTCTTAGATACAGACTGAGTAAAATAAGATTTGTTGTCTCACATAGTATGTCCTGCTGTTCTGTAGTCACATCATTGAAAGATCCACACTATTTAGTAGCTTTTCATTATCATCAGTATTTTTATAGTTATTTGGAATTTTAAGCCACAGGGTATAACAAGGTGTATTCAGTATCATTCAAATGAATTTTGTAGCATTTTTGAAGAATATGACTAACACTGGTGAACAGCTCCAGAGTTCCAAATGTCTAATTTGTAGGACATGGTAAAAACAGCTGTAAAATTCAAAATTTTCTATTAGCTTTACTAATGAGAAAAATCTTCCAGTTAACCCTTGAAATGCAGTATTGAGAATGCAGAGTAGCGATTTACTGTAAGTTACTAGAGATTAATGAGAAATTCTTCACTGTTTTCTTCCTACTTTATAAAACAGCATTACATCCTTTTATACCTTGTTGCCTCAACTGTGCATTATACTTACATAAATGAAATTTTTCAAGGGTAATTCTATGCTGTGAGAAGATGAATATCTTATTTAAGCCCTCTGTGGGTTACTTATCACACTGTATCACCACTACCATAAAATCCTTTTAGGACATTAGCTCACCACTATAGTTCACCTGTATTCAACTGGCCTGTTGGTTAAAAGGGCATTATGGGAAAGAGGCATGCATTTTAGCATGTCATAATTTTTGCTTTCAGTAAGTAAATAAAGATGTTTGAAAGGCAGAAAGAGGAATGTTTCTGATTTATGTTAACTGCATTCATTTTGTAATGGATGACAGCAGAGCTTGCAAATTGATCAGCAGCTGGTTCTTACCCATAACCTGTTGATACTAGTCCATGCCTTATTTTGACACACTGGACTTTATTTCTTTCATGTGTCGCATGTTGCCAGAAGGCAGCATCATTTGATCAATAGGTGTAGATCTGGGTTGTAAAAGCTACTCTCATGTTCGAGATGCTACTGAAATCAATAAGAATGAGTGCTTTTTAAGAGACTTGAATGAAGAACAATTACCTGCTGCAGCTAAATTACATTTTGTATTTGATCATCTCTAGGCTGGAAGCTGGTAAACACAAAAGTGAGGAGGTGTAGAAATTAAGGAACTGACATAGTGACAGATGTGGCATACCAAAGTACTGAGTTAACCTGTGTTTTGGTAAATTAGGTCTGCACTTGCATAAACTGTCAGAAGTGTGAAAGGCATCTGAAGGGATATAAATTCAAAAGCGTGATGCAGGGCTTCATCCTTTCCATCCTTCGAAATATAGAGCTATAGCACCTTTTTTTTATTTCTGGACTTCTTTATGTTGCTTTATATTTTATGAATTCTGGGCTAGGCTGCAAATGGAGACAGTTCTGCAGAAGGTGCTGCAGTCCAGCTGAGACCTGACAAAGGCCAAGTGAGCTATGCTGGACTATATAGTTAATATTATATTGCAGAACACATTTTATATTCCTCATGTAACAGCAAACACAAAATAATTAAGCAGTAGAAAACCTGAGGAAATCCAGGAAGTCTTCATGTTTCTGTCAGAATAATTACTCTCTCTAGAGCGTGCTTCCATTAATACCTCTGAAAGCAAAAATACTTTGGGGTGGTAAAACCTTGTTCTTCAAATACACCGTTATTCGTTGGTTGTCCGGGTGTGCTGGATACACTGATGAGAAAGTATTTTGTTTGGTTTTATTCTCTGTGCCTGCTGTCAGAATGATGTATTTAAGAAAGCTGCTCTACTTGGAAGAATTACGTTATAGGCATCTAAGACTCCCAGATGCCTCTGGGCACAGGCATCTTAAAAATCTGCACCCTTTTTTAGGTGTTTTTGTATTTCATGTCTTTTTCTGTCATTTTATATCAGTACTTTATCAGAAGACAGTCAGCAACAATATCCATTTTTTAATGTCCTGCAGCAGTATTGTCTTGTCGTTAACTCTTGTCATATTTCACTCATTGGTTTTGAAAATGGAAAGTGATGAATGGCTGCAGTGGTTTTTTAATAACATGTTCCATTCTGGAGCTTTCTATAAGAGTAGTCAGTTTTCATTACTTTAAAGTGGGTCATTGAGGGGTTTGGGGTTTTTTTCTTAATATAAGATAAAGTTGCCAGAATGACTATCATAAAGAGGAACCATCAAGAAAATTTATGGAAAAAATACTTTAGGAATATTAAGTTGCCATTTTTTGTTCAATCTTAATGTATTTAGCACCAGTGTGGAATAATCAAACCTAAGATATTTAGATCTTTCTCATATTTATGTACAGTAAAACACCAGTGATCATGATACCAACCTATCAAAATTTTACAGCCAATCAGATTTTAATAGAAATCTTTTTTTTTTTTTTTTATTTTCTTTTTGAGAATTAGACTTAAGCAAGAAAGCATGCACTTTTTTGTGTTTAATGTGATCAGGAAATTCAAATCCACATGTTTTCTTACACTTTCAGATCTATTTGAAACAACAAAGGAGGCTTTTTTTTTCCTTCTCCATATATTTAAAATGGGCTACTTCTGAAAAAAAGTTTCAGAGCCACAGTTGCATCCTAATTGCAGCCCATTTCCTCAGTCCACAGTTAGGCAGACTGTAGGGTGGCATTCGGGGATTTCTGGGGCAGAGAAGTTGTTGGTTCTAGCTGAGCTACTGAAAAGTAAAAGGGAAAGAGATGAATGGATTTTTTGCTTCAGCAGTCACCAGCTGGCAGATCGGCTCCTTGGAGCACTGCCAAGCAGCAGTTTACAGCAGCCCTGCAGCTGCTCTAGGCTAGGCTGGAACACAACTGGCACGAAGCCACCTTCAGCTTTGGACAAGGACTCAGCCCTCAAATTGGCAAACAGATGCCTTGGGATTGTGGCTTTGCTCCATCACATCTAACACTCATAGAATGCAGTTGATACCCAAAAGTCCACCACAGAAAATTTTGCATGAAACATTTACAGGAAGATAAGGAGAAATAGGTTAAAAATAAAAGTTCAAGTTTGTCCAGAGTATTTTTCTTGTTGGTGCTGCATGTGTGATTCTCACTGTTGTGCATTTCATTCTGGGATATTTTTCTTATTCTGACCAGACCATCAGGATTCTAAATAACTGTAAAATGGGCCAGCAAGAAAACTCAGTTGGACTACATTCTTTCAAGCTAAACTATCTGAATTCAGCAAATGAAAAACAACAACATACAATTATTTTCAATTCTGTATGTTGTGATTTTTATAAAAATGTTTGAATTATAAGCAGCATTGGACTTTTTATTGTCAATATTTTGGGGGGAGAATAATGTTATGGGGAAGGGAGAAGGGGAGAGGATTTCTTGTTGATTTTGACTCCTATCTGACCACTGTTCTCTCTTTTCCTGATTAGAAGCTATTCTTTGGTAATTTGTCATAGATAACAATGATAGTATTGCTTTATGGTGGTGTTTCTATTAAAATCCCTGTTCATTTCATGTCTAACTATGCATTTGATAGAATGAGTCTGTCTTTCCATGTTAACCACCTGTGTCTTATTGCTGGAGACAGGGTCAAACCAATGTCTTAGAATACTGATGGCATATTCTAAATTTCTATTGATGTTTTAAAATCTAGGTAAATTAGCTCTTAATTTGTCACCACCTGGTATTTGTTTAATTATTCAATAGAAGGGGAATTTCAGCAAGTTACAGCTTCACAAAACTAAGACCTTCCCTCACCACATATATATTATTAAATATTTATTGATACACACACACACACTGTCTCCCCCCTTTGGCCAACAACCAGAAGTAAATATTTTGGAGGCCTACAAATCCAGCATGTATTTTCTAAAATGAAAATATTTCATGTGAAAGGGAACCTTGATAAGGAAGAGGAAAGAAACACCACAGTGCCAGATATTCAAAACAGAGCATTTCATCAAGATCAAGTTAAAAAAGCAATATTAAAAAATCATGTAATCATGCCTTGTACCTTTTACTGGTACCCACTTTCAACAATATGCCTTGTTTTGAATATGCTTCTGCACTTCTCATTTTCAAAACCAGTTGATTCTGCTGTATTTACTGTAAAACCTACCTTGTTGGTATAACTCATTTCATAAGAATTTTTTCCCTACAAGTTTTTATTTTTTATTCTATTTCAAGAGACAAAAGTAAGTGCTAAGCCATTCTTAAGACTATAAGACAATTTCTATCCAAGACCTCCAGCAATGGTCATGCTTCTCACTGGAAGTGGCCTCTGTAGCCAAGGCTACAAAAGTCTGCAGCAACATGTTTGAACTCCAATTATTCACATATCATGCTGTTTATGACTGAGTAATCTCACTGAATGAAGACAAGAACAAGGATAGTTGCTGATTAAACAGATAAATTATATCCTTTCATTGGCACTTCAGTAGCAGCTGTAAGAAGAGAAACTGTTCTTAATTCCTAGACTTTTTACTGAGCAGTGTATGCCACTACAAAAAGCTCTGAGGCATTTTTATTAAAACAAGAATATACTGATCAGAGTGCAGTATCAGTCTCTATTTTTATGAATGTTGGGGGGAGGTTGTGATTCATCTTAAATATATTATAATGTTTTCCATTAGTTTAACTTCAATTCTCAGACAAAAAGTTGAGGCAAGTAATCAAACAAACTATAAGCACATAGAAGAAAACGAGATGAACAAGAGCCAATGTGGATTACAAATCAAATCAATTGCCAAACCAATCTAATTTCATTCAACAGCACAGTAACAGGCCTTCTGGCTAGAAGAAAAGCTGTAGATGTCAGATTTCTTGCTTTTAGTAAGGCTTTTGGTACTGTTTTATAAACATACTATGCAGACTAAATGAAACAAATATAGAGTAAATTGGAAAACTGTCGTTGGAAATTAGTTACCAATGGCCAAATGTTAAAGCAGAAGGCTATAGTAAGTAGGGTTTTATAGTGTTCAGTACTAGTCATCTATTACCTGAATGATGGAGTAGAGAATATTCTTATTAAATTTACAGCTTACATGAAGTTGTACAGGATGGAAAACATGTTAATGGATAAAACTGGAATTCAGAATGATCTTGATACTTTAGACAAAAGATCAGAGGAAAAATGATGAAATTCAACAGAGGCAAATGAGGAATTATGCCTATGTGACAATAATCAGCTGAACAACTTGGTAATAATTTTGTAGAAAAAAATCTTGGAACTATTGTGGACAACCAGGTGAACATGAGTGAACAATTTCATGCTCTTGCACAATGAAATTGCTAACCTCATACTGGAGTGAATTAAAAAGAAGCAGGTAAAGTCCTTTGTAGGATTAATAGTGCTGCTTCTGCTTCCTAGTGGTAGGGGATTACCTTAAGTGCTGTACTCTTGGGCCATCTACTTCAAGAAAAAATGCGGAATTACTGAAGAGAATCTATAGAGAAGACAAGTGTGAATGACTCGGAGTCTAAAAGATGAGTCCTATGACAAAAGATCAATGTGATATTTTTTCTTCTAGAGCAGAAGAGATTAAGGGGTAGCTTGTCAGCATTCTTCAAAGACATAAACAGGTATTCAAAGATCAAACAGCAATTCTTTCTTCATTTCCATGGTAGAGATAGAGAGAAGGAATAGACTTGCAGCCAGAAGGATTCAGTTTAGACATTAGGAAGACCTTTCCTAAAAGTAAAGGTAATGTAGTGAAAAGGGTTAGCTGAGGAGGCTGTACAGATTACATTGATGAAGGTCCTTAACAGCTAGTTAAAAAAAAAAATGTCAGGAACAACATAGGGATAAGCTGATGCTAACCAGAAGTGTAGAATAGACTAGATGTCCCATCCTAAAGTTCCTCTCAGTTCTATGATACCAATCTTTACATTGTCAAAGGGCATAGGGTGACATATGGTAACTTCAGAAACATTCCCTTACAACAAATGCAGGGGTTTTTGGCACGGCATTGAATTTGTCTCTCTTGTCCCAGTAGGAAGATTTTATTTACTGGCATAGAAATAAATAAATTTTGAAAAAGTGATTGAACTTACAGACAGTTCTCCTCAAGAATGATTCCCTAGGAATTAAATTGAATTTCATCTCAACATCTGTGTGCTGTAGGCATAAAAACTTAAGTGCTGTTTTCCAGAAGTGTTTTACTCCCATTATGAGTCTGGGTGCAATCAGCACTGAATCAAGTGGGAAAAATGCTACTCCGGTACCAATAATTTTTGAAAATACTATCTCTGGTGCCTAAAATGCCCTGCAATACTTGTATCCAAACCTGCATATGAATCTGTGTAGAAGCATGACCATTAGCATGCCTACACTAAGAAAAAGATGTAAGCCGTGAATTAACTGTATCGTTCTTCTGTGTTGTTTAAAATAGAAATGCATGTGAAGTGATACAGATTGTCCTGAAACAATGTATACAAGTTTCCTATGGAATCATGGAAACATCCTGAAATATTTTTAGCAAAGTATTGTTGTAAGGCTTGGGAGTATTTTTTATTTTCTCAGATTTATTCTGCAACGTCAGAGCCCACTAGGGACCAGACTTCTGAACATTCACATCTTGAGTAGTGCATTCCTCATCTCTTTGTGAGCTGAGTTCCTGGGGCTTCACCTCTAGAAGCTACCTAGTGCAGTCAGTCATGGAACAGGCAGAATCCTGCTGTGACTGTATTAGCATTTTCCCCTCAACACTTTATACACTGAGAGTATATTTTTTAAATGTGTGAGAGAAGATCCCACAGCCCCATCATCTCCTCTCCAGCCAGGTGTTCTGTGGAGGACAAAAAGAAGCATCACACTAAGCACACACTGGAAATCTGCAGTGATCTGGCTTGCCATGCACAGATACATTCCCCTTATTTAAACAAATACAAATGCATGCATGTTCACACAGCATCAAAAGTTGCTAACATGCTGGAATCCTTCTTGCATTGTATTTTTTCAAAGCAGCTGAAATAAAATTATTGCTCTGCTCTGGCAGAGCATTTTGGCATGTATTTAACTGTAAGTACACAACAAAACACCTAGATTCAAGGGACAATGAAAATTAAGCATGTTTTGAGCTTAACCAAGGCTGGAAGATATTCACAAAAGATGTTCTTTACATTTTGTAAGTATTGGAGAGTATTAAGAGTTGAACTCTATGCAATCAAAATTCTTTTTGTTTCATCATGTGAAATGCTTTTGAAAATCTGTTTACAATTCATGGAACCTTTTTATCCATTCATTATGTTCTGAAAAAAAATTCTCCTCCTTTGATTTAAACTATTTTTTTTAAAGAAAATGCTGAAATCATTACCTATAATAAGCTTTTTTCAATATTACTTCTGTTAAATATGAATGAACAATACTTCTATTTTATGCTAGCAGAGCTTTGGGAGTTTTACCAGTATTTGAGATTCGTCTTTTGTTTTAATCTGCCAGCCCCGTGTGCTGTACATCTGTAGTGAGGAGTATTTTATATACTCTACACCATTTTCCTAATATGTTCTATTACAAATACAGGTTTTTTTGTTTCCCCAGGCTACATATCCAAACAGAATGGTGAGCCAAAATCTCAGCACAAGGGACAGAAAGTCAGCACATACTCCCACCGAGGACCCTTTTAGATACTCATCAGGCAACCAAGCAACGGCCTATGAAAGCAAGAGCTGTCAGCTGTCTAATCTGTGTCTGAGCAACCTCTTAAAAGAGAAGGAGATTGTGGAAGTCATCAAGCATGCTAGAGGCACGTACGAAACCCTCGCTTCAGAGGCCACCCAGAACGGTTTGGCCACCACGACACCAAGTACAGCAAAGCCAGCATCCAAGGCAGACAGCTATCCAGTGTTCTCAGGAGCTCCAAAAGACCCATCAGCTGCACCTCGGCAGCATACTACTTTCACAGGGAGACTCGGACAGCCTCCGAGGGGACCCATCTCTTTACACATGTACAGCAGAAAAAATGTTTTCCTCCACCACAATTTACACACAGCAGAGCTACAGACTTTAGGTCAACAAGATGGGTAACAAGGTGCTTGTATTCTTGCCATGGATTAAAGAGGAACATAAGCCCACCTAGAGCTCAGTCTTCAGTTTTTATCTGCTGCTACTTTCACCTGAAAAAAATAAAGTAAAAAATTAACGTTGTCTGTAGGTTCCATACTTTCCCATCTGGAACTGTGGCAAAAGGATGAACTAGACTAGATTGATTTGTCATGCAAAAGTCACCATGGGTATAATAAATGGGACCATTTGGCTGGCATTGCTAGTCCAGTATTGGCTAAATATGTATATTTTTTTTCCCTCCATAAGCCACTATCATTCCTGAAGCTCTAGAAGGTGATCTTAAATAATATGTGTATGTTTAATAATGTTACTGTTAAAGTAGATGTGAGGAATGAATAGATAAGTAATTAGTAAAGCCTCTTGAATTTCATAGAGTCTAGGGAAATAAGGAGTCAGAAATCTTTGAGGATCCTCTTTTTACACCTTTTTTTTTAATACAATGAGCTTTGCTCACTTGTAGAGGTATGTTACCGCTTCTTACTGTATGTATTTTATGAATGGCTCGTGCCACAAGTAGAGGAAGTGACTGATTTTCCTCTAACAAGGTTCATAGAGGCTCACCAGGTATTTGAGTCAGTAATTGAGTCCCAAACTGAGGATATCAGCTTGGTTCCTCAACCTTCCCTTCCTTCTCCACACCTTTATTTAACTACATTTGTTCAAGTGGTTTTGGTCTATGAGGACATGTCAAGTTGTGGTGAAGTTTGTGCTTTACAGGCACTGTATTGCTCACAACACAATGTGACATTCTATGCTATGTAATGCATCATATAATTTCATTTCACTTCCCAAACCAAAAAAGGGTGAAAGACTAAAGTAAGAGAAATTGTCTCTTATTACCCAGTCCAAATTACCTGTGTAAGTTGTAATTTCTGTAGACTGTATCATCTGCACTTAATGACATGGTTTATACCAACTCAGCGGGTTTGCTAGTCTTGATGTATTACACACAAGTGAGATGAATCTAATGCTGCCTGATGTGCAGCGTGCTGGTCTCATGGGAATATGAAATCATCTGATAACAGCATAGAACTTGCAAACTTGTCAGTAACAAAAGATCCTGTTTTCCCCTTGCAGAGGGCTTGAAAAGAGGAATCTCAGTCAAGTTACTCTAAACATGTGGCATATACTAAACACAACACTTAGCTTACAACCTCTCTGTTGGAGGATAATCTGTTTGAATGATAATAGGACATATAGTTAGTAGTTTATAAATAATATGGCGCCTTTAAGTACAATTGAGGCAGATCTGAGACAAGTCACCTCTCTCTGTAACTGGTGGTTAATAACAAAAGACAAGGGTGCAGCACATTCTTACACAAAGAAATAAACCAGTGTGACTTAACTGAAGTAGCATATAATGAAAAAGGAAGCTTCTGCAGCCACTAAAAGTGCTGTAACTTTTACAAGGTAAGTCACATAGGGCATATAAAATGAATTAATGATAAAAAGTTTACCTAGTGTTAAATATATCTGCTTAACTACTTAATATTTGGATTAATACAGTGATTGGTTAGATTAAGAAAAAATTAGACTATGAGCTTGGCAGATATTATGCAAAGCCTTTTCAGCAGCCTGAGCCTTCAGGATTCTATTTATTGAGGTTTTTAATTTGGTTAGAGCAAATTTTATGACATTATCTGATGTTGAAGAGAGCAGGTTTTGTCTAAATATTCTGTAGTGGTAATTTTGGGTATCCAGAGCTGGATACATAAGAATCAAGACAAACATTTGCCAAACTTCTTCGTGTTCGTGTGTGTTGCTACTGCCAAAACAGAATGTGCAAAAATTGCAAACATAGCTTGACCGAATTAACTATGGGTATTCAAGACTCCCAGTCCTGCATTGAAACTCATAGTTTAATGTCTACCAAAAAAGTTTAAAATAGTAGTAACAGAATTTCACTACTCAGAATCACGTTTTCATCTCAGCAATCTCTTAAAGTCATGGTAGGTTGAAAGGACAGTTAGTTCTTACAAACAATACATTTCAATCTTGCTCATCTCAAGAGTTGATGTATGCAATTATATTTCAGATCTGTAAATAAATTAACATACACTGTAATCGAGGATTTTTTTTTTCCAGGTTACAAATGTACTATACTACATTAAAAAAAAAAATACAAACCACCAACCAAAAAACCCCTAATCTGTTTTAACTTATGTACTGTATCTATAGTTGTTTTTTCCTGGAAAAATGAACTTTTGGATTACGCTTTATTAAAAAAATCCATCTATACATTTCAAAAAGAACATTTTAAATGCTACTATTTTCTTGGAGAATCTTTTATAAAGCTGAAACTTAAAAAAACTGGAGAAAACAGTTCAATTAAAGTGAGGGATATTTTTAAAATGTCATCTTGAATCTGTTTTGTATCAGTATTTTCAGCATTGTTATTTGTAATAGTAAGTGTAAATCTCACCCAGAGAAGGGTGTTAGTCACATGATAATGTACAGTACAGCAGTAACTGTAAAACAGAGGTCCTTTGTTTGATCCTCTTTTGTATATAGTAAATCATAAAGCAACAGCATGTGGACATTCTTGCAGTGAATTGATTCCTTTGTACTAAAAATCTCTAGTTTTTTAAGAGTTCCATGTATAAAATGATTTATACATTTCTCCAAGGCTGTACATATCCAAAGACATGACACCAGGGGGAAAAGGCACTTATTATTTTTTTCACAGATGTACCTTTTTTCCTTTTTTTTTTTTTTGTATATTTCTGTACTACAAAGCATAACTGTAAAATTTCTACTGAAAATTATTTCTTGTTACTTCCATATCTTTTGGTGTGATAGAGGGCATTTTAAGGAGGAGGAAATCCCCAAAGAAAAGCTGTTTCCATTTGAAGCAATGTCCCATTTTTTGAAACAATCACTTGGAAAAGAAATGTTAGATCTGTGCCCTAAATATTTTTTAGTAACTTAATAGAGCCACACCTGAAATGGTGTGTCATCTGTAGACTTATCCTTACTTCCCTTAGTAGAGTGCTTCTACAGGATGTTTTTATAAGATACAATAACATGCCTGGTCATAAATTATTAAGATGGAAGGAAAATGCTTGTCCAGTACTGTTCTTACATTTGGCTTTCAGAGCAGTGAAGAGTTTTTTTTGGTATGCCTTGTGCACGTGAATGAAGTTCAAGCTGTGTGCTTGTGCATACCAGAGGGAGAAGTCTCACTAAAAACTTCTCCTCTATTTAGGCTATTTAGCAGCATCTGAAAGCATCCTGCAGCATAAACTTCTGCCACCTTTTCAAGACAGGCTGACCCTCTATACATAAAAAGAAACAGACAGAATAGATTCCTTTTTTTCAATCCAGACTTTAACTTTATTGCTTTTCATTCCAACAAACGCACATACACATAAATGTTAGAAGGGCTTCCCTTATGTGTCTTTTTTCTGGAAATTTTGAAAGAGAGCATATCCAGACTAAGATGTTCACATGGGGTTTGGATAAGTATTTGAAAGCTTACCTAGGGCATTCATGTTTGTGCTACAAGTTCATTGCAGTCACTGCCCCAAAATTGCTATTTTTCCCTATCCTAAAAACTGGTTTGAAAGTAGTGATTTCTGTCTGTGCTGATTCACTTTATACTGTTAAATACAGTATACTCTGCAAACTAATGAAAATAGGATATTTACAAATCAGTACTGTAGTTTATAGGCCATAACTGTTGTGCCATGTCTCCACTGGTTTGATTAGTGCAACATGGACTTCATTTAGACTATACTGAGTTAAATCACGTGACAATTGGGATTGTGGCCTTTAATCCAACTAGTCTCAGTTTATGCATAGGAGATCTCTGAATTTGTAAATCTTTCCTGGTTTACAGAAAAGACAAGAAAATATTTTACTTACTTAGCAAAAATGCCACTTCACAATCTATAGTGAATGTACTTCTTTTTTCCTTCACATTCAAAAGCAAAAAAAAAATCCCTGCAGAACTCTTAGTACATCTATGTAGATCATAAATGAAGTCCAGTAGAGTAAAAGTGACCTCTAACAAAAATTTGAAATAAATACCTGGAGCAAAAAAATCCAGAGGAGTCCTCTTACACACACTTGTAGTGGTTCGAAAGCATAAGTTCTGTATGTGAGCGCATTACTGAAATATGTCCTATGGCCTCTTTTCTTCCACTCTAACTACTGATGATTTTTTTCTGGAGGAGAATTTGCTGTTTGAAGCTTGTTCCAGATGAAGTAGGCAGTACAGAGTGAGAAAGTACATTGAAAGTAGTGGTGGAGGTCTTCTCCCAGCCTGGAGAAACACACACCATCATTTAGAGGATGTATTTTAGTGTTCTCCAGTCAGCAAGAAGTTGGCAGAGATCCCTCAGGAGAACATACTCAAATTGTGCAGGCCATGACTGCCTTTAAACCAAGTTTACTCTAATGTGTCCTACATAAGGCACTTCTAAGATAATTTGGAAATTTCAGCAGCTGCAGAACATATCTTGCTGATATTTATTTTTTAAAGATAAAAATGCCATGTGCTGTTTTTAACCTAGTAAACTCTGTCTGTTTGGATGTTGCTTCCTCACTGATGATCTGTCCAGGTTGTGAGAGCGTACGTACTGTGACGCAGATGATATTAACTCCTTATAGTATGAAAGACACTGGATATCTGTCCTCTTTGAGGGGCTTGAGATTTGCAGGGTATTTAATTAAATTCCTCTTCAAGGATGTTCTGTTGTTGCAGTTAATGGTAAAGGAACTTATTGAAATATTTTGGAAATGGTTTGTCATTTTTTTTTTTTTTAAATATAGTTAAAATACCTCTCTGTATCTAAAGAAAAGAAAAAAAAAGGGGGGGGGGGGGAAGTAACTTTTATCAGCATAAATTTTCTATAAATCTGAGATTCTCAGTAGCCAGAGCTGTCACTTGCATTTTGTACAGCTGTGAAATATTTTTGGAATTGCCATTTTTGTTACCTTCATTACCAGCAAATCACCCTCATTATGGTTTTTTTTTTCCCTCAATCCTGTACTACAGGGAGGACTGTTGAGAATTTCTGCAGAAGTAATCCTGGTCCTATGAAAGGAGGGCTGCAATAAAATTACCTGAAGGTCTCAGTATGATTCCTGGGGATGGAAAACCTATTCTGATTGATACTAACTACGAAAGATTTGTGAGAACCTGATGGATGTGGCAAGTGTCACATCTATTGGTTTTCCAAATCCATATAGAGATTATAGAGCAGAAAATACTCCATTGAGATTTTTCTAGTGCACAAATAATATCTCTTTATATTTTTTATTGTGACCCTTGCTGTGTGTCTCTGAATGTCAGAATTATTCCCTTTAGATATGGACTTGTGCTGACTGTGTAGACAGGTTGCACTACAGTGTCATTTCTGCTTTAAGACGGCTCCACTGGCTTTTTTTAATATCTGATCATTAAAATGTTTAATATTTTCTCCCAGAACTGTTGTGCTGCTGCTCGAGTAGTAAGTGGTACATTCACAGAAAAAATTCCACTTCCTAACTGAAGGTTCCCACTGTTGGTGAGGTGTGGTTACAGCTGATTTACATCTACCCAAAAAGACTCTCAAACTTACTTAAGCACCTGTACAAACATATGCATTGCCTGATTTGAGCCTGCTTTTATCACAGTGAAAAAGCCCTAATAGGGTAGTGTTTAAATGTATATGGATATCAACAGTAGTAGTAGAATTTTAATTTATTTTTATTTTCTCATTATGTCAATGCACTTTATATGAGGGCTTAATATGAACTACAAGTTAGCTTGTATTCTTTTTCTTACCTAAACTTGATTTCAACAGGGTTCAGAATTCTCTGCTTAACTGTAAGCATGTGAACAATCCCATCAAAGTAAAACAATCAAATTCTGCTTCTTTGAAAAGGTAACGAACAAATAGTATTTTTCCTAACATAAACAATTTCATTTATATTTATTGTTTGAAAGGTATGATGTATAAAAAGTATTTTTACTTATATCTAGATATAAATACTTTTCAAAACCCCCAGATAAGTAGAAAAGATAAGAAACAGCCTTCCTACTCAAGTCCCTTGTCCAGCTGTAGTATCAGGCTTTGCTTTCCAAATCATTAATTTTTAAAAAAAATCTATTTCTTTCCCATGGTTAAGAGTGTGAAAAGAAACAAAGAATGTTTTTGTACATACTCTACAGATTGTGTGTAGGGATGATCAATATTACAAGGAGAATATAGGCAATCAAAGTCCTTAATCAGTGATGCATCTGATGTTGTTTAAGCAAGAGGATCAACAGTATATAAAAATCTGTGTAAGTGGAGAACAGATGTTTTGTAGCTGGGAAAAATCTAATGGAAGGGTAAAGGGTGACAGATTGATAGCTTTTTTTCTGTTCTGAGGGTGGTGGTGCATAACCATTTTCTGTGAAATACACTGAAGTAATATTTATAAAATAAATCTCTTGGAATAATAAGAAATGAGATAAAATGATCACATAACACCATGAAGTATGGATAAGGGTACTTCGATATTTCAATCAAACAGCATCTGCGTGAATTTATATCTTTTTATTACCAGGGTGTTATCTTTATCTGAAGGATAAGTGTAAGCAGAACAATGCAATTGCATTGTAACACAGAAATAATTCAGACAAAAAAAAAGATTGTATCCCTAAAGCCTTGCACTTTGTGTAGTTATTTCTAACTATCTGAAGTAGGTTTGTATAATTGTATTTCATGCAGCAATGGTCATGCCCTTTCGGTAGGTATCATCCTACTCTAAACAACAAGGAAACATTGAAGAGAGTCATGACCTGGACCCTACACCAAGAGCTGCATTTAGTTAATAGGGTCACGGTTTTGGTTTTCCTTTCCAATGAAGGACCACGGTTCTTTTGAGAAAACTTTTACACAAATATTTCCACAAACAGTTTGGCTTATGTGAAATTCAAACTGATTTGGGGAGAAATAAAATCAGGCCAACTCTGAGTATTTTTGAAAACTGTACATGTTCTTCAATACTGCCTATGGCCATTAGAAAGCTCTAGGCCTTTTTTTTTTTTTTTTTTAAATGGAAGTGTTCTGCTTTATTTATTAAAATTGGACATTATATCTGATCATTTTCTCATGGTGTACTTGTTTATGAGTATCTTGCTGTTCAGGATGGTATTTTTTTTAAACTACTGACCACTATAAAAATTGAAGGACTAATAAGACATTGATCTTTGTATTATATGTTGATAAGTTTCCATTTAATTTCAATAGCAGTACACTGCAAGGCCAGTTGTTATATATGATTGAAAACAATTTTTTAATGTAATTGGTGATACCATACAGATTAATTGAATTAGAGGCTTTAAAAGAGTAACACAGATGAGAAAAGGAGGAAAACCTTCACTTGAAGATTAAGTATAAATAATGCACTATTGAAGAGCATTGAAAAGAGTAGAGACAATGAAAAGCTTTTTCACTGAACATACGCAAATCCAGGATTTCACTTTGATGATTTAAATGGTAACTTAAATTTAAAAAGAAAGAAATGAGAATATTTTTTTCTAAGAGATAACACAGTTAAAAAGGCAGTTTAAAGAATCAGCTTGGAGCAGAATTTACAATAGTGAAGATATTTGCCCCATGGCACCTAACTTCCAGTTGTGTTCTGAAAAGAAAGCTGTAAAATATCTCTCAGTTCTCACTGGACAAGTTCATTGGTGATTTTAGTGGTTTTACCCTACAAAGCCATATATTAGTTAAATTCTTATCCTTATTTAACAGGCAAGTATCATTTAATATTTAAAAATGTTCAAGGCACAACCCTAATCTTTAATTTTAGTATCAGTACCCCATGTCCTCTGATTTTTTTCTTTTATATTCTTTTTTTTTAATTGTTTTGAGGTTATGTAACTTGTGTGCAATAAAAACCTGATTGTTTCAAATTCAATCTTTGTGCACTGACTGAAAAAAAATACATAGCCTTTGGATACAAACACTGTTGTCTCTGAAGAATATCAAGCAGCACTCTTGTTTTTTTTAATCAGATTACTGGGGATATGATTTCTGTGGGTTACTTTGAAGAGTTATGGCAGTTCATAAAACAGTACTATGGGATTCTATTGGTATTATTTAATGGACATTTGTTCTTATTTCTAGTTGGCATATTTTTACTTTTACATTTGATGGAAAAAATTAAATATTATTTTTGAATATTTATATGGAATTTTAATTTTAAACCTTACTGTAGAGGTGCACATTCAGATATTTCCATATTTGAAGTGAACATAAAGGGCTCTTACAGTGTTTCTTTCCTTTCTGCCAAAAGAGAATTGGTTAATAAAAATCCTATGTTATTCTATGATGAACCTGTGTTGTGGTTTCTTTGAAATATCTTACGTTTCTTTGACTTATCTTACGTTTCTTTGACTTTTCTTCATATTTCTGTTGGTGAAGTACCTGTTTCACCTTAATAAACACAAATAGTTTTATGACTTAATGCTGTTAGCAATCTGTCACAATCAAAGACTTATATTATTTTTTCCCTATTATTTTCTCACTTGATGAGAATTGTAGATTGAAGCTATTTGATACTGTGCTAATAATTAAGTACAAACACCTCTTCAGAACTTTTTATACAATCAAAAGGGTATATACAAAAATTCTACTGTGTTGCAGGAAAAAATAATTTCCATTCTGCTTTGGTATTTTGCAAATTCCTTTTTACATTATTTCTTGAGTATCAAAGTAATTTTGAATCCACAACATTTCTCAGTTCCCTACTCCACTTCCCACTTCTTCTTAGTGTGAAAATAGTAATTACATAATTAAAATTAGGCCTAATTTTTTTTCTTCTCTTTAGCTTCTTTTTCTGCTATATTCTTTTGCTTATATTATGTTTATGTTTGTGTATTGTCCATCACAGTGTTTCAAGTAAGGATGTTGTAAAACACTCCTCCACTTTGCTTCATTTTCCCTGTAGCATATCTAAATGAATGTCTTAACCTTCAAAGGCCAAAATCATTAATATTACTTTGATTCAAATATAGAAGAAATAAGCAAATTACCACATTTGTAAGGCTATAAAATATTTGTCAGCACTAACAGTGGTCTATTAATAAAAGAAATATGAAGACCAAAGTGATTGCTGATCCTGTCATAATTGATAGTCTAGTGGCCAGCAAAGTTCTATTTCAGCTTATTCCTCCATGTTAATAATTCCTGTGGGCTACATTCTTAGTCCAGCAGGCTTATTTGGAGGGTTTTATTGCATCACCAGCAGTATGCCATTTCCAGTCCCAACTTTGAAAGCCTCAGCTTGGCTTCCAATTCTGCATCTAGAAATGGCTGTAGCTCATTTCACAGTACTTATATGTCTACTATTCTGTCAGTAATAATGTTAAAAATATATGTCCTACTCTAACATGTTTCTTACTGTTACTATGCACTGTTCAATAGCTGCTCCATTTCAGTGGTGTCCATAGTAATTCTTTCTAGCATTTCGGCGCCTTGCAGGAATGTGAAGCTTAACAGGTTATTTTACTTTATATGTGTGTGTGTGTGTGTATATATATATATATATATTTCTCTTCCAAGGAAAACTATAACTGAAATATATTATTATTATATCAGTAGAAGAATAATTTTTAATCTGTGACAGTGTTATACCAGTTCATATCTATACAGAACACTGATATTTTTCTGTGAATTTAAATTACTGTACTATCAGCCTTCTACTCAACGAAGGTAAAGGAACATCAAATTAGATGCAAGTGCAAGGAAGAGGAAGTTTCTCTGAAATTTGCACAGGTTATACAAAGTGTTTGGGAGCTAAGGAAGCTTCCCCATGTGACAACACTTCTATGAACCTTGACTGTGTCCAAAATGATGGACAGCTTAGTCTTTGTATGGTGATAGTCTGTAAAGTGCGTGAGAATTTTTTCACAGTTATGTGTCATATACGTTTCCTTACTTCCCTGTAAATTGTTCTCATCCTTTATGAAACAACAGGACAGGTATTTATTCCCTATCATGTAAATACCTCAAAAGCTAATGGTTACTCAGAGTGAAACAATATTCAGCAGAGAGCAAAGTAACTCCTCAGTTGTTTGGTGTGTATTATTATTTATAATGTTTTATGTTGTAATAACTCTAAAAATATTATGAATCTTGTTGCTTTAGAAAACCACATATAAGAGAATAAGCTAAGTCTTAATTCATGGTTTCAGTTTTAAAAAAATACTGATATAAAATTTAAGGAATTTGAACTCGAAGATTTTTCAAGTGTGGGAAAACCACTAATAATTAGCATAGTTCATTGACTTTACCACTTTTAATGACAAACATGAAATAATTTATCTAAGAATTAAATTTTATTCAGAAAAATCCTGCATATAGTGATTCAGTGCAAGTTAAATTATTTGCGATCATAATTATATCTGCATGCAGCAGTTTCAAGCAACCTGATGTTACACAGAGCACTATTTTAGAGGAATCAGCATGCATATACCTCTATGCTGCTGCATAACACAAATGTGCACTCATGTTAGCAACACCAGCTAGATATAAGTTCTGCTTTAAATTACTTCAGTCATTTTAATCAGTCTCCTTTCTTTCTTTCTTTTTTTTTAAATATATTTTCTTTTATACTTTGTTACAAATGTCTATCTATAATGTAAGGTATTCTGACCCTGTTAAGACACTAAGACCTTCAAGAACTGAGTATCACCTGTGCCTGATTCAATTACCAGGTCATGAGATAAGTACCAGGCTTTAAAAGGTGAGAGTGGAAAAGGTAGTTGTGGTTATCATTATTGGTATTAGGGGGTTTGGTCAAGTAACATTCAGAAGCAGCTAGAGAAAGTGTATTTTGTGGGGAAACAATACAAAGGGGTGGGAACAGCATAGTCTGAATTACCTGTTATCTTGGGTTTTTAAGGCTATAGTAGTTTAGGCTCATTATTTGATTCAAGGATACAAATTCAAGACTTGGCTGCACAAAGGATGGAAATGTTGCAACTATCAGTAGAATGTTACAATAAACCAGCTGAAAGAATGCTTTGGTAAGTCAGTATGGTCCTACGCTTTCGCACTGTGAAATTTTTACTATTGGGAGATAGCTATGCTGTGGAGTCTAGTATTTTTGCACCCATTAAATGAGTTTGGGTTGGGTTTTGTTTTGTGGGTTTTTGTTGTGGTTTTTTTTTTCCTTTTTTAAAATCTAGTTCATTATGTCGATTGACCTGTTATTCATACTGACCTATCATTACTTGCCCATCACCTTTCTCCTTCTAGTAAACTGATTTTCATTTTGAAACATGACTAATGCCTAATGTAATCAATGCAATAGTTCTTTTGTTACTTAGCATAGCTTAGTGGAGAGAGCTCTGGCTACAAATTAAGACTGTGTGAATTTGTGTCCTTAATTCTGTTGTTAACTAGGTGTGTAATCCTGGGGTAGTTATTTCATCTGTGTTGCTGCTCTCAGTTTTGACCTTTTTCAGTCTATAATAACTTCAGGACAGAAATTCTTGATCTTTGAGAGCCAAGCATGAAAAATATCTGAATTTGTAGTCTGCTCTAACACCCATGGGCATGTGCATACACACATGCACACAGACACAAAAACTAATTTAAAATTTTATAGATGAACTCTTGTGGACCTACTGTTACTACACCTTCTTCAAGCCTTTCTGCTTTCTTGCTGTAAAGATACAATTCCTCACAGCTACGTTTGATTCTGGAGTTTTTAAACAGACCAGACTAGATGAGAGGCAAAAGACTGTGATAGGATCTTTGAGAGGGAGGAAAAGAAGCTAAAACTAACACCTATAAGCAACCAGAAAAGAAAGCATTGGCTTCGACAGAGAACCCTAACTCTGTGGAATTCTTTATGCCCTCCACTTAGCTCCATTAGAATAAAAGCAGCTAAGGCATCTCAGTGTCTTAACTGCGTCAAGGCTTAAAGAAATATTCAGTAGAAAAGCATCAGATAAGGTGCATATGAGTAAGTATTTTCTTTATTAGTTTCTATGGTAACACCCCACTACATAAAGCCAAGGAAGAAATGCATCCACGAAATACAGTGTTAGTTCAATCATGTGAACGCTGTCACTGTTTGTCTGATGCATAAAGGCATCAGAAAACTGCAATATATAGTGGGAGCAATCTAACTGTAAAATTAAGAACTTGAATCTTGGAATCATAATACTGAATTGTATTGCTGTGGCAATGCAATTTGTATGGACTGGGAGATGGCAGTGCTAGATATTGACCCACACCATTTCCCAAAAAGCTCATACTCTCTTACAGAAGTAAAAAAAAAAAAAAAAAAAGAAAAAAAAATTCTTTTGCTGTGAAAGATCTTTCAACTCATGACTGGTGGAAAAACTGATGGAATGGTGAAAGCAACAAATCATGCAAAGTAACTGGGGTCCTTTTATAAAGGTTTTTACACATCCAAATTAATGCCACTGGGACTTTGGCAGCTCTGACTTCACTATGGGGTTCCTGAGTTGAAAGGCAGACTTCAAGGATAAAATTCCTAACTAGTATCTGGTGTATCTGAAACAACCTGAAAAACCCTCCCAGGTTATGCCTTGAAAAAGAACTTCCCCTTGTAGTTCTCAAAAGGCAGCGCTAGCTCAGTGACCAAGTGACTCTTGATACTTTCTTCTAAGGCTGAACTGTCTGCACAGAGACTCCTTGTCCTTTTTCTTTCTAGCAATGTTACAGATTTTTATATATAGATCTAGTTTCCTTAAATTGCTGATACCCTACCTTTATTTCTTAGCAGTTACATAATATTCATCTTGACACCTCAAGACCTTGGTACTTTATTACGGTGCCAGCTTTGTCAAATTGCTTCACTGTTTTGTTGAACCCCAACTGTCTCTCCCCATCCCACTCTCCACTTTGACCATCTCCTTGTTTGCTTGTAATTCTCTCTGAATAATATTTTTTTAATGTTAATCATTATGGAAATCTTACTGGGGCTGTTCATTACATGCCTGGGGGAGCTGGGCTTACCAGTACTGTCTCTACACCTGTTTTGTTCAAATTCCTTGGGGAAAATCTAGAAAGGCAGAGCTCTGACTGCCTTCAGAGAAGGGTAATATATGGCTTGGCCCATATAGATTGTGGAGGGAGAGGGCCATGCGCACTATGAGTGTATATATAGGCATTACACTGTCACTTTACTTTCTACCAAGGCCTCACCCACCCCCTTGTTTGCTTTTTGGTTGTTTGGAGGTTTTGGGTTGGGTGGGGTTTTTTGTTTGGTTTTTTTTTCACTTAAGTATTCTCTGGATATATAGTAATGAAAAAAGATCTAATCTGTCTTCAGCTGATAGATATGCCAACCCTTTCAGTTAGGGTGCCATGGTCAAAAATAGGGCACAACAGGCTATAAATGTGGAGAGGGGGTGCATCAGTTGGGAGCCTATAAGTGACTGGGGAATATGTATGATCTGTTATCCTACAATTGGAGTACTGTTAGGAATCTTGGATCTTATTGTATCCTCACTGGCTGTGAGGGCTTGCGGTAGTAAAGATGTAGACAATTAATGTTTGTTGCATTCAGGCTACAGTTTAGGGACTTAAACGTCAAAAAATAAAGAAAAATATTAGCACTCATGAAATGTGCAACTATTCTGCACAACTTTTGTTTAAAGTTTTTGGGTCTCATTTCAGACCAAAATTCATTGTGGTATAAGAAATTCCTATGAAACTTGATTCCCCTACTCCCACCCCCCACCTCCAACCCCCCAGTTATTTCTGGCTTAACACATGTCAAAGATCTCAAAATCAGAACAGCATTCTTCAAACTTCTGATATCTGAGTTTCCTAGGATATAATAGATTCCCCTTTGGGTGCTCATGCTAACATGTTGAGGCTTGATAGAGAAAGACTTATATACTTCTCACAAGTCAAGCTTGTATTTTTCACTCTAACTCAAGTAAAGTAACTCAAGTAGAAACTTAGAGCATAGTTATATCTGGCTTTGCTTCAAATACTAGCAGAAGTGAATGTGTTGTATTGTAATATGAATTATAATACCATATGACATGAATCTTAATATAAAACCGTAGGCCAAATTCTGTATTTTTAAAAAAAATAAACTCTAAACAAAATCTAATTTCTGCACTACTGTCTTTGTCTGGGAGCTTGTGCACATTAGATGCTTTCCCAGTACAAGTATTTTGAGAATGGGGAGAAATGGGTACAACTAGGAAAGAAAGGACTGACTATTATATTAGTGATCCTTGCTTTTAGTTGAGAAGTCAGATTGGAGAGGAAATTAGAATGGCAGGGTACTTAAATGAAAATTATAGTAATACCACCTTGGTTTTTTGGATAGTATTTCTTCCTTTCTTCATACCTGCTCTGATAATTGTTTTTTGCAGCAAAATATTTTGAGGCCCTAAAATAGATTGAAATACCAAAATATCTTTTTGTCCAAAAGTTCTCACCCCCATTCTGAAAAAAACAGAACCCACATTCAGCAGATTACAACAGACTGGAAGGGCCATTTAGGGACAGGTACTTGCCCACAAAAAACTGAGCTTTTGGAAAGAGACACAATTAAGGATATTCCACATCAATAACAGAACATGGAAATTTGAGGCCTCTATTAATAGACATTCTAAAAAAATTAGTTGTTCTTTTTTTCTCAGGCTAGGTGAATATGTAGAAATAATAATCCTTTCCTGCAATACTGAACAGTGCAAATAAACTTTAAGTAAAACAGTTTGGGCGTGAGTCTGTTGCTTAGGCACATATGTAGTGCTGTTTCAGACAGCCTAAAGCACTGAGTGTCTGACTAGTACCAACAGCTCTGGCCCTGGATGTATACAAGATAAAAAATAAAAATGAAGACTCATGCACCTGCAGAGCAATAGGTAGAAGCTGGACATGGTATACTTGGGCATCTAAACTAACAGTGGACAGCTTTGAGCAACTGATTATTATACTCTATTTCAAAAGTGATTATAAATGGATATGAATTTATAAATTACTATAAATTAATTTATTTATCCTACCCCTTCAAATGTAATTAACCTTCTAATTCTATTAGAATGTGGAAATTTGAGGCTGATATTAATAGGCATTTGTGTACATTCAGTAAAGGAAAATCCCAGACCCAGCAACCTGCTGAGATTTTTTTTTTTTTTCCTTTGGAAATGCTTGGGGGTATTTCCTAGTGACTCTTATTTCTGTTCTGATTGGAGGAACAGAAGAAACTCTGGGAGGAGGAAAGGGTTGTTACACAACCACACACGGCCACAGATCACTTCTTTGGCATCCTTCTTTGTGGAACTGCCTTTCTTGACCTGTTAAAAAGCTTTAGGGAAAGTCTACTACCAGCATGGACTCTTACTAAGGAACTGGAAAGAAAAATGTATTGCAGGGCCTAGCCATCTGATAGATAAATAACTAGGGAATCATCTCTCCTGTCAGCAATCTTTGCTGTGAAGGATACTTCAAAAGAACTTCCTCTGTGGTCTGTGTGTGTGTGGCAGACTTTAAAGACTTCTGAGAACGCAGATGTTTGCAGTGCAGATCAGAAGTAGCTAGAAAGATAGTGACTTCAGGACACTGATGTGTGAGAGAAAAAAGCACCTGAAAAATAAGTATCCTTTTCTCCCCTGAATCCTTCATTCTCACGTTTAGGTGTGATCATATAAATTGGTTGAGTTGGTAAGGTAAATGTTGAAAGGAAGCTGTTGGCTGCAGCAGTTCTTGGGGCGGTACAGCAAGCACTCAGCTTGTCTAAGTTACCCTGGTAGCAACAGCACACAACGGTCTGGTTTGGTCCCCCACTTTTTTTACACACTGCTGTTTACTGGCAGCAGCAAACTTATTTTTGTTGGCTTGAAAATTAATTAATCTGTGCCAAACATCAGGGTTATCATCTGCAGGAAACTACATGTGCCAGAGTAGCAGCTAGCTGCCAAGATAGTTCAGATAATCCAGTGATAAATAGAAAACCAAAAAATCTGAAGAACTTTTGTTTTCCCCCTGCTCCTCAGTAGCTGGCAGCTTCTGGGTGGCTTGTACTAAAATGGCTTTCCTGTGCTGGCTTGGGGAGGGGTAGGTTCAAATAACCCACTTGGGCAGGAGTTACACATCTTAGTACTTACTAGGTGAATGTCGCCCTCTGTGTTAACTGCTTCCAATATTTCAATGTCTTGCTTCCTTCCATTCTGCAGTTATTCTAAACTTAAAAGTAACTTGTACTCCTCGTACAAAATCCTTTGAGTGACTGTTTCTATAGCCTGTTCTCTAGAAATTATTCTGCTGAAGACCCTTGTCACGTGTCTCACTTCTGCTGCATTTGAGGTAACCCTGCTAGGGCCAGACCTGGTTGCAGCTGGATTGCTTTCTACAGCAGCTAGCTTAAAAAATTGAAGAAGTGAAGAACTTGGAAAGTGGAGGCTGACAGACACGAGACCTGACAGTTGCCTTTCTGCCATGGATCTCTTCTCTCTTTCCCATTTCATGCCAGGACATCTGCTCTCTGTCTTGCATTTCCCAATTCTCTAAACTTAAATTCCTTCATCCCTCACAAGGGTAGGCCTGGAAAATCAGGGTGCAGAGGCAACGGGTGTTCTTCAGTACTTCTGTAAGAAGTCAAATGCTCTGTCTTTGTGGGGCTGAGCTAACTATTCTATAATATACCCCTTCCCAGCTCAAAAATAGTTTTGTGGTTTGTTTTTTTTTTAAGATCTCAGGTGCCACATGTTCTGTACCAAGTACCAGAAAGAACATTTAAATTGCTGTACACTAATGGCAACAGATGCAAGGTGAATCATATTGCCCTTATCTAAACTTTAGCTCTAAACTGTTTATGGAGGCATAATCAGCCACCCCTTAGTGCTAGACTGCCCCAACAAGGAATGTATTTCTTTTCTTAAGGAATCAAAAATACTGTGTTTTAGAGCAGGCTACTTCAGGACAAACCTATGATTTATTTAGCTCATACTTCAACTATGCATTGGTGTGGTTCTAAAGCCTTTCAAGAAGTTGCCACCATAAGAACTGGAGGACTGTGCTGTAAACTAGACATAAAACTATCCCAGGTTTAAAAATTGCCCTCTCCTCTTTCTTTAATTTTTTTTTTTTTCTAATGAATCTCATTTCAGTCTAGCTTAATCAATTGCTGTAGAAATGTTACTGAATAAATAGATGGTAAACCCACAGGAACACACATGGAGCATATGCCCTGGCCCGTATGGAATGCATGCTCTGACCTTGGTACTATGGTGTGAGGTAACTTCAAATTTTGCCCTCTGAAATAGCTGCAGCTTGTTCCACAGCAGCATGGGCATGTGGCCACTGGGTTGCATCATATTATTCAGACCTGCCATATGGGTATTTAATTTATCCAGGTGGTTTTAGCCTTCTGTCTTCTGACATAACAAAAGATCATTACAGACTTTGTGCAGGTCCCAAACACCACTTCTACATGTAGCGTAACTTCACGGATGCCAAGCCTTTAGCCCATAAAAGACTAAACTCACTTTATGCTGTATCACTGAAACCGTGATATGTTTGTCAGTGTAAAACCTTCTGGTGGTAAATATATCACTGTGTGGGCTTTACATATGTATAATTAAAATATAGCACATAGGAAAACAAGAGCTACAGCCGCTTCCTATTTAGAAGGCATGTGGTAAAGGATGCTGATTCCTTATTTTACTTTCTGTGGTCATTACAGTCAACTGAGAAAGTGAATTACTGAAGGTATTTATAAAGCAGCAAAATATTCATAGAAATTGCTTAAGCAACTTTAAATATTTATAGAAACAATGACAATTTCCATCTGTCACCCTAAATATGGTACTTATGATTGCTCAAGATCAGTAATACTTGAAACTGCCTGGCACTCTGAGAAGGGCGGGGAGAGAAGCCATTTGTTTCTCTCCTATGTAGATTAAGAAAATTGTGGATGCAATTGTACATGTGTAACAAAACCAGGCAGTGATGTTCATGATGCCTTAGGACAGCAAGCTCTGATTTTTAAATAACAAAACCCCCAAAAAGCAAACCCTACATTAAACTCTGTAAGAATAATCTTTCTAACACATTTCTTGTATTTTGATAACTTACATTAAAAATAATCACTTTGCAAGACAACCTAGGTGACCCTATTAATGCTCAATCTTCTGGGGAAGGGGTGCGAGTGCGATGTGTGTAGAGAAATGGCTGCAAAAGTATTATTTAGATTTCTTGTCTGAAACATTACCCTACGGCTTAAAGCTGCTGTCACAGAATTGCTTGATCATCACCACTTCTTGTCGTATACTATGAGTCAACACACCCATTATCAGTGGTATCAGATGGTGTGGGACAGACTGGGACTCTCTAAGCAGTTTCTTATGTATCGGAGAACAGAGGACTTCAGCAATCCCTAGATGAGGTGCCCTGAGGGTTCCCATTACAGCCACTCTTTCAGTGGCTCTGTTACTGCACTGAAAATGCATATTGAAGGACTGGTAGCTGCAGCTGTGCCTGGATTTAGTCTAGCTACGTAATTGTGCTGCTTTTGGTACTAATAGCAGAAAATGGTATCATCCTTCAGAACAAGTACCTGGCAATCACTTATGTAAGGTCTGAAGATACCTGGGGCTCTTTGGCCCTGCATTTGTCTTCTAACAAAAAGTGTAGTTTCCTTGATAAATTAGTACCATCCAAGTGGATTCTATAGTCTTAAGGCTGTGGCCATTGCTCTTCTAGTATGCTGTGTCTGCACTTTTAGGAAAGATGGTTGCTATTCTGGGCAGTCTTAGAGACCTCTCTTCAGCGTGATGGCAGATTTAAGAATTTAACGCTTTATTGTGGTATGCAGAGGACTAGGTAACACAGTGAGGGTACTATCATTATTAATTGGAATACAAGCTTTTTCAGGCAACTTCTACTCCCATTTATAGAATTTGACTTGGGGGGGGGGGGGGAGGAGAGCAATACTAACATGCTGCAACAGTACTCTGTTTACAGTACATTACAATGAGCTTTTTGAAACATCATAGCCTAGTCAAACTGCTGATACTTCAGCCTAAGAATGAAGTTTTTCATTAAAAACATTCCCATCCTCTGCCAAACTAAGGGGGGTGGGGGTGGGGGGGGGGGGGGGCAGAAAGCCTGATTTCAATAAGTGAATGCAAGTTATCTGCATGCTAAAAAAAAGAAATGCTCAAAATACAACACTTTTAGTCAAATTCAACATGTACTTATGCTTATTTTTTACTAGTAATACAAACTCTAGCGCAAAAATTTTGTAAATGCCTGTTGTGGCACTTTGCTCATCTCTCTTTCATCAACCTCTTTCTCAGATTTCGTCTAGATTTTAGCGTTGGCCAGAAAACAGGCTGGATGAGCAGAGTGAAGTAAGTTACAACAAGGGTGTGGGGGGAAACTATAAAGTTTATTTGAAGGACAAGTTGATCAAAGCTCCATAAGCTGGAGCTGTTTTTCAAGGGGAAACACACCCCCACCTCCTGACAATCCAGGGGTAAATTCTTTTTTTACAATGTAACCCAGGCAAAGGTTTTTGATGTGTTGGGGTTTTTTGTTTGTTTGTTTTTTAATCCTCTTGTCCTGCTCTCATGTGAAGAAGTGGGATACACTGATTATCATAGTCCAGGGGAACTTCACCACTGCTTCTGAAGGTTTGCAAGAGGACCAATGTGCCTTCCTCTTATTCAACTTTCCTTGTCAGGGATGTCGTGCAATCTCAGTGTAGGAATGCCTCTGTTTTGGTGGCTTTGCTCAGCTTCAAAGAATAAGAATGAAGAAGAAAATAATAATAATAAAAAGATTATCAAGCTAAATATGGCTGTAAGAATCAGCCTTTAAAAGTTCAAGGTGAACTTAACCAGTTTCTCCTTTAAGAAATAAGCATGGTGGAAAAAATAAGACACTAATTTTCTTAAAAACTTATATCCAAATGAAAATGTCAAATAACTTTCTTTAAATGTTTTAATGCTCTAGCAAAAGCAAAGCTCTTCATCTCCTCATCCTGTAGTGTTTTGAAGGTAGTTAAGTTCTCCTAAGCAACACTTGACCTTCATAGTACCAATGCTCAGAGTGAGGAGGGATAAAGAGGGACCCAAAATCAGTTACCGTGGTGTCCTGGCACAACCAGCTTTGTAAGTGTGGCTTACTAGAAGAAGTTTTAACTTTAAAACAAGCAAAGGGAAAACCCAAGCAATGCTCTGCCTTCTTGGTTTTCATTGGAAAACTTTTCCTTTTTCTGGTCTTGTTAGCTGTTAATCATTGGAATAGAAGATTAGGCAGGTCACAATTACCTCTTTGGCAGTGCTTCTCACCATTCACCAAAAAAAACAACTGCGCAAAGTCACATGCTTATTTAAGCAGAAATAAAGTGACAAGTTTTCTTGACTTCAGCATTACAAAGGCTGACTACAGTATGGCTTGGCAGAAGCAGAGTAACAAATATCTTTATAGGAAAAGGGCAACTCCCTTAAATGTAGCTGCTGTGCATTATGTATGTAAAATTGTCACTTTCTTGACTAAATTTGATTAGTTAACTATTACTGGCTACACACATTTCCATAGCAGCTATTGTCACAATTTAACCTTGCACTTCATTAAGCTCATAAAAAGTAATTCTAGCAAACAGCTCAAACAGTCTAACACAAACATCAGTCATTTTCCTTGAGCCAATCTGAGGGAAAGCAGGGTATCGCTATAACCTGGAAAGCAACCTTGAGTTGTGTCTTAAATATAGTTCTACCAAATAAAATTTTTAAGCTTGACTTTTCCCCCTCCTCGTATTCCCATAAATAACACAGCAATAAGATTAATTCTTGTTTTACTCTAGAATGCTTAAATGTGTGCCTAACTTACATGAGTAGTTTTATACAATTAATGCCAAGAAAATCATGTATTCTGGTGAAGCCTATTGGTCACTAATTTGCATTTTGAAAAACAGATTTTATAACCCAGCCTAATCAGATTTTCAGAGGTTACCCAGTGGCTGTAGCATAAACCAGGATTTGACGCTGTATCTCTTAAATCCAAGTGCTATGCTTCTAAAAGTGCCTTCTCTCAACTTTCCTGTCTAACGTGCACTTAAAGTGGTGAAGGTGACTACTACACAAAGTGTCTGGGCAGAAGTTATAATCTAGAAATTCCCCTATTTTTCATGGCAATCCAAATGATCTGTCTAAACTCTTACAGATTTATTTTAAAGATAAGTCTTTGTCATCTTCTTTGTCTTGTGTGTGTGAACATATAAGGTTTTTTAAGAGCCTGAGGTGGCTGGAAAGAGATATTTGCTGAAACTCATATTTTAAATTTTTTTTTATTATTATTTTCAACAGTGGAAATCAAGAAATCTAACTTGAATGAAAATACAGAGTATTGACAGTAAACATGAACAAAAGTTAATTTAACATGCTTTTTGGAATGAAGTAAAGAATGTATCATAAAATTCTACTTTCAGATTGGAAAACCATGGGAGCTGGTTTTGGTATTTTTTTGTTTCCAAACTGAGATACCTTGACTACTGAGTAGTACAGGTGGGGGGTGGGGAGCCTGAAAACAGGTGGTTTTCTGTGGGTGAGAAAAAAAAGGCACAGTACCTGCAGAGGCAGTTTCATGCTTGCAATCATCTGCACCCCCAATTTAGCATGATGTCTGGGTCCCCAGTCACTATTTCTGTCACAACAGTTACTGTGTTTGGTTAAAAACAATTTACTCTTTTTTGAGAAAGAAGAAACTTCATACTGGTATAGTCTGTGCTATAGGCAATGGAATCATATGACTATATAGGAATCCTTTTCTCGGGGAGGCCCTGAAACTATATGCAGTGACACAAGCTGTAGTGGGGGTCAAGAAATAATATTGATGGATGCTATTACAGAAATTAAGATAAATAAGATAGCACTTGAAAAATACTGGCTTTTCCCAACTGAATATAGCAAAATATAGCCATATCAGTGTTATTGTAAAATGTGATCAACATCTAATGGCAGAGTTGGGCTTGTAATTTCCAAATATTATAGGCTGGAGCAATTCTCGATCCTTCTTTGTCAGTTTTAATCTTTGATGTCAAAGAACCTTTCAAAGTATGTCTCTAATGGAAATAATGGTGATTGCATAAAAATAAAAGCAGATTGCTGCATCAGGAGGAAAAAAAAAACAGTCGTACTTGCCCTTGTCTTTTATTCTTTGCTGTTTGGAATTACAAGGATGTTGCTTGCCAGTAATCTGGCTGACAGTCACCTTTTGAAGGTTATTGCTTCCAGCCAGCAGAAAGCCCAAACAGGAAGGAGAAATATATGCTTCCTTCTTAACTTGCAAGGACATCTGCTGTATTTCTAGCTTGAGAGAAGAAAATTGAGAAAAGGAGTGGATGGACACATGAGCAAAGTACTAGGCATCAAAATACCAGGCAGGGCTTCCAGAAACAAGGATGGATACCTTAAGATGCTGAGAAGATAAGGTATCTTTGAAGGTTGACCCTTCATTAGCCCATTGGTAGTGTTGACAAGTGCTTTTCCTTTATGTCAGGAACATATTATGCTTTTTATTTCATCTTTCTAGGTACTGATCAACCCCATAAAAAAAAAAATACTCTTTCAGCTCTGTGCCAGTACCTATATAGGGACAGCATGTCAGCCTGCGCTGCAGGGCAAGGGGTAATACATATAATTTTCTCCAGTCTGTTACTATCAAAAAACTTGTAACCTATTCTGTGCGACTTTACAGCATAGGACCATGTTACCTCTTCTGAGCTGACTGTTTTGAGCTAGGATGGTGTGTGTTCTAGGTGCCTAACCATTCTTGGTGTCATCCTCCATGCAAGGGCCATCTGGAAGGGTTATCCCCTTCCAAACATGTGATCAATGGCACTGTAAAACCATATCCGTCTGCCTCAGGTAACAAAACTACATAATGCAGGAAAAAGATGAGTCTTTGAAGTTTCAGGTGTATCATAGTTTGGATACTGAGAGCTGTGTAAGCAATTACACAGGCTCAGTACAGGCTAATCTCTCAAATATTTGGAGACATGTTTTTTCTAACTTGATGCTATACCTGAACTATTGTTTGATCCTGATCCAGTTTGTAGCAAGTTTTTGTAATCATCACAGTCCATATGATGTCTGAAACTTGGATGTGCCAATATCAGCGTTATCAATATTTGCTTCAGTTCCTTGTGGGTTTAGAGTATTCCAGGTTGTAGGTGAGGGGTTTGACTTGATCCTTGTAAAATTACTTTTTTCCTGAGTAATAAGTCAAATCCAGTTCTACTTGGATTAATGAGAGCTTGTTTCTGACTTAAATGACCAAAACTATGAAAGCCAATTTTAATACTTTGGCTTGCATCAGCTATGGATGCAAGTACATAAACATGCAGTACTGAAGTGAGATCTAAGCAATCACCTTTCAGTGTCTGGGGAGTCAGGGGAGTCACATGAACTACAATTCCTGTACTTTGTCTTAAAATCAGACTTTAATATTTTTTCTGCTTTTCAGTCCAGAACAAAACTGTAACTGACTAAAAACTCACTAAAAGTTCAGTACAAATGGAGAGTGGCTAGAAAACCAACCTCCTACATAAAAAGGTTTAACAGATTTAAAGGCAGCCTTCCAATAAAGTATTAATCCTTACATACAGGCATATTACTTGTCTGCCCCCCCTGCCCCCAAATCTCCAACCCATACAACAAAGCGAAGCAAAAGAGAATCCAAGGATAAAATCTTACTATTGCATTCTACCTTTGTCTGTAAGACAACAAAGGAAAAGATACATTTCCATGTTAGAGGGTTTGGGGTTTTTTTGGCAGCACTTTAAATTATGAAAATAATTGTAAGACATATGCCTGTTCAGTAGGAATTCAGTTAGCTAATGGCTAACTTTTCTTGGAAAGAAAAAAGGTTCTATGAACCTATAGCGATTTTAAGTTTTATACAGGGTGTCAGTGAAGGTTCTAGTTGTAAGTGGTATGGCCTTTACCCATTAATAAGCATACCGTAGCCAAAGTGCTCTGACAATAAGGATCTCTTTCTACAGGGTTGGTTGTGGTACTGGCTGTGTTTAGGGGTTGTGTTTTTTTCTTTGTTTTGCTCTGCTGGATATTAACTGCTTGATTCCAATACATATCCCAATTCATTACATAAGGTCTATTGTTTCTTTCTGTATCTGGCTACCTAGTACTTCAGAAAGGTAAGTGCATCCTTCCTTTATCTTTTGTACAGATGATAATTTTGCAAACCAAGACGGAAGTGAACAAGAAAACCAGTTTATAAATACTGATTTTGACCTCAATTGGCATGAAAGAAAAATTTACTTTTTAGTTCATTTTTATTTTCCCAAACTGTTCTAGGAATTACCTTTTCCTTAAGACCGATTACTCTTAAGCAGTTTTAAGAGGATAAAATCAACTTGTACTTTAGATCTTTGTCATTTTCAGCTATTTGTTTCCAGATGAAGTAAAGAAACACCCCTATAGTTAAGTCAGCAGAACTTGCTTAAGGATTTTCCCAGCAAGCTCAATACATGCAGAGGGTAGGAATGATTTGCAGAAACACAGCTGAATGCTGAACACCTGCTTGTTTATACATGACAGGTTGTCTTATTCCACTGGGAACATGACATGAGTTTTCCCCATGATAGCTATGGTTCCCAAAGGGCATGTACTCACACCTCTGCTATTTGCTAAGGAAAAGGACCATTCTTTATGGTCTCTAAAGTCATGCTTCCTTTGGGACAAATTTTTATGTTGGTTTGACTTTCAACAAAAAGGAGCAAGGACTAAAACTGGACTTGGCCAATTTACCAGTTTCACAATTTAAGCCAAATTTTAGCTGGATTCAGTTAGTAATGGCTTTGAACTTTAATCCCCTGTTTCATTCCTGGAGTTCAGTGTGAGTCCTGAAAAAACCTGCCACCTGTCTTGCTCTGCAGGGCAGCCTGGCAATCCTGGCTCTCACCAGTAAGTTCTCCTGGCCCCTAATGCCTCCCTGGGGGAGTGCACTGAAATTACCATCTTACCTGTAAAGTGTTGAGTTTGAAGGGGGGGGGGGAATATCACAAGAGCTAACAACTCATGTGACTGTCAATATTGGTTTCTTTCTTTTCCATACTGACAAAGAAAATAGTAAAGCAATTTGAGATAATTTTCTCCTCCAAAGTGCTCTTATCTTTACTGAGGATTTGTAAGCCACTATAATATATTTCAGATTCCTTATACAAGGAATCCGTGGCATTGAAAAAATGATACATACCTCATATAGGTTAACATCAGTTATGTTGATGTACAATGTCTAGTAACACTGATCAGAATTTTTTTCTTCTTGTGACTCAAAATGCACAGCCTGTGTCAGGATATAGTGGAAACACTGTACAGGAATGAAGCACATGAAGCTGTTTTGTTTTGTAGGGCTTTTTTTCAGTCAGGGTTGCCAAACTTATAAATGGATACAAATTGGGATTAGACTGATTAATGCAAAACAGGTCTCACTTGACCATTAAACCATGCTTACAAAGGCTGTAAGTCAGTGAATGCTGTCACTGGAGTTGATATGTCATATACACAGTAAGGACATCAATTTGGTGAATCTCCTACTGTTTCCCACAAATTAGCTTCTGGCTACTGCCAGAGGTGGTGTAGCTTTAATATTGCTACATACTCTCTGAGAGTTCAACCTGTTGCTCTTCTTTCCTCTTCCTTCCCATCCCTTTGAGCACCCCTCAACACATACCTTGAACAGAGTTTGCATTTGGGAAGGTGTTCAGTCTTTATGATCCTTGATGGGACTAGAAAGTCTAACAAAGACTATTGCTGCATGTTTTGCCCTTCTTGTACCAAAATTTTTAATTTCATAGTATACACATATATTTGTGCAATTATTCAATTTAGTTTACAAGAAGCTTCTAAAGAGCACATGGATTAGACTTGTTTTGGAAGCCTCAGAGTAGGGTCAGCCAGGTTCTCTGAAGTGCAATTAGTAGGGAACAGATTTGGAGATGATCCAGAACTGTTGCTTTAGTGACTAGACTAAGAATTTCTGATTAGCACCTTGTTGGTGAAGAATTCAGAGACACATAGAGCTAGTTGGGTATTAACAAGGTTGCTAAACGAGCAGCAGACTGGAGGTGATAGTACAAGGCTTGTGTTTAAGAGGAATTTACACGCTTTACTGTAGAAAGAGCCCAAAGCTATAACACTCAACCTTCTAACCTCTGACGGAAAATGAGGAACCTAAACCTTTTGGTGATAGTATCCAGAACTATTCAGTCTCTCCTTTCTTCCAGCAATTTTTCTGAAACTTGTCTTTGCTGTTAGATTTACATAACACAACTTGACAAGCATTTGATCTATATATTGGGTTACAAGAGTCGCAGAACACAATGTGAGGAGAAACTGATGGGAAAAAAATGATGAAAAAGTAGGGAAGTTGGGAACATGAGTGCATTCTGATGTGAAACAGAAACATAAACTTGTTGAAACTGAATTTATTTTGACCAAACTTTAGTTTCTAACCTCAGGTGACAGTTAGAGTAGTTCAGACAAACAGAGGAAAACAAATAGTGAAGTTGGAAAGACACATTCTGATGTCTTGTCTTTAGCTGGTTTTAGTAAAAAATTAATTGCTGAAGTACTACATCATACAATGAGATTGTGGCAGGGAGGAGAGGACTGTGCACAAATAGGCAATTTAAAATATACATAACAATGGATATGGATTACAAAGAAGGCTGAATTGCAAAACATGTAGTTCAGAGATTATAGTCTCCAAAACTATAAATCTGTCCAGGTTACAATAACAAGAAAAGAATAGAAGAGCCACACATAAAGTAATAGTTTAAAATAACTTAGTTATTTGGGACAAACATATTGGGACAATAAATGTGCTACTCTAACAAACAGTCTAATTGATCCTGATGTCTCATGCCCAGGAAGGAAACTTGTCTGATTTAGAGTAATTCAACTCTAACACAAGCTTAACACCTCTAGGCAATGAAATTGTGCATACATTATAGACATTATTAGCATCAAGATTTTTTATAGCTACAAGTCACTAACTAAAAGCCTTCAAGAGCTGAGTAATACTTTTAGAAAGGACTAAATTCTTGGATAATTTTGTAAAAAAAAAACAAAAACAAAAAAACAAACAAAAAAACCAACCAAACAAAAACCCCCAAAAAACCCAAAACCAGAAATATAGGTATGGAGTACTAAGCATCGATTATCCTGTGACAAAAGCAAGCTGTTAATGGGGGCATAGAAAGTTTAAATTACACAAGAAAACTCCCTAAGGTCTTAAGGATATAGATGTAAATGATATTTCATGAAATGTGCTCAGATCAGCACAGAAAAAGGTACCCAACTATGTATTAAAACCTCATTTGTGTTCTTTCCATGAACATAAACTTTCTTTGACGTTAAACACATTAATATCAGAAAAGAGTCCAAGAAATGCCTGAATATGTGAGAGTATCTTCAGTAAGGCAGTTATAATGAGCAGATAGTTGTGGAAGAAACATAAAGTCACCTTTCTGACAGGGAAAAAACCCCAAAACAAAACTAAAAAAAAAAAAAAACCAAACACCCAACTTCCAACATGCACATTGTAGATAAAGCTAGCCATCTGGGAAACCAGAAGTACTCCAACAGTGTGATGGCATCACAAAGGGATTTAGAGAGCAAACTGCTTTCTGATTAACTCCCATGCCTCCAGGGTTTATTTTATTTTGTCTCTGGTGAGGACAAAGACTCAGAGCCAGACCTTGGAAGAGGATGTTTCCTGACTTCAATGAAGGCTCTACACTTGATTCAGTGCTTTGCGGCTAATCATATTTAACGGGCTCCTTCAGTAAGACTAGTGTTTCAGGGACATCCATGGGATACTCTACGGGCACAAGGTTAGCCCCTAAGCAAGATAATTGAAATACACCTTTTTTAAGTTTTTTATATGAGTTGAGATAGAAGATTTTTCATTGTTTTTGATGAAATGTTAAATGTAAACTAATTTTCAACACCAGAAGCTACTTTTCACTTACAGAAGATCAGAAGTGTGTTAAATGCAGGAGCCTAGGGGAAACCTCTAATTAGATTTGGCATGGTTTGTTACCCACAATATCTTTTGAGGACTAGGATGCCAAGGTTTGGGGCTACGGATCTGTGACCCTAAATGTTTAAGTATTGCTACCAACTTTAACTTTTCAAACAAAGATAGGAAACCATAGCAGCAGCAGCAGGGGTCCAGCAGAGTGCTGCTTCTACTGTGCTGAAAAGCTGTGCTAGCAGAAATGATGCTATTTAGTCTGTCATTGTAAAGTTTATTTTGCTACCAAAGTGATCCTTAGGAGGGAAAGTCAGACAGAGAACAAATCACATTCGCTGCATTAAAAATGCCTGTAAATAAGTTTAAACCAACAATAGCTGTAAATTATCCACAAGTGCTCTATGAACACAATTTTTTCAGGAGGTCTATAAACATTAAACCTGTTCACCTCTGACTCATATTTTGAACAAAAAGATAAATAGTTGAAGTACCTTATTTTTCTATTATGTTACAGTGAACAGTTTGCTCCTAGTTGCAGCAGATGACTACTTTCTTCATCCACCTGGTGTCATTTCAGGCGGTATTTTGTAAGAACATCATTAGTGCCATTTCCATGGCTTTTTCTTATAGTCTAGGTGATAAGACACTGAAAAAGTAGCAATAGCAGCATGCGATATCATCATTGCACCTGAATTCACATTGATGTGCCCCTTACTCCCCAAATATTCAAGTAGAACTAATTTAGGAAGGAGGATGTTGGAATCTGAGTTTGGACAATTACTTGGTTTATGCGAATTAAAATCAATGAAAATATGTCTGAGTAAATTCTACTTAAAGAATTTTATGCTAAGTTTATTCTAAACCTGTGCTCTTGGAGGCCTGTTTTCAACTGATGTACGCGTGTGTGTGTGTGTATTCCAAGCAGAGGCCAAAAAGGGCGTTTTTACAGAGGGAGTTTTCTGTGGACTTGGAGTCCACTGAAAGAACTGATATACATCCCTATCATGTACATATTAGATGGCACTGAGGCTGTTTGTGAAACACTGGTTTGAGCAAACTCATTTTTTTTTAGCTTTTATTCATACAATTACCATGTTCTCCTAACAAGAACTTCTGTTCTTCCTCTAACAAAAGAACTGTTGTCTATAAAAACATTGCAAACAGCTCTTCAGGAAAAGATAACTAGACAGTTGTGTTGCCGGAAGGAGATGAGGATTTTGTCCTGCATTTCCTTTTTCCCTAAAACACTGTGTTCACCAATACAATTCTGCTGGTAAGAATGGAGGAAGCTATCATCATGGAAAACTCTGGATGGTCTAAGAATGCTAATAATAATTTTGATTCTGCCTCATCACACAAGAATGAGCCTACATGCAGCAGTGATTGTCAGTGACTATTGCCTTGCCAAGCACTTGAGATTCCTTTTGCCAATAATAGTAATTAGAAATGCTCAACCTTGTGAAAATTGCTTATAAGCCTGTTAAACTGGGCAACCAATGCTGGAGCTTTACCCAACATGTTTTTACCACATTTACCACAAAACACTTACTGGTGTACACAATATGTATTAGAGCATATGACTAAAGGCAGAATGTATGATATTCCATCAAGTATTCTCTCTAGTCATCTTCTCATTGTAGGAAGAAGCTGAAATATAGAAGCATTAAACTTAACTGGGAAAGTAAGCCACAACTGAATTCCATAAAAAGTGTCTACTTAGGTATTTATAGGCTGTTTTAGTATGAGTTGTAAATCTCCTATTACTCCAGTGCTCACTTAGCATAATTTATGATTTCAGTGAAGTTTCAATAATGAACAGAGTAATATATTAGTAACAAGTATGTTTGTTAACATATAGATTTACACAAGGTTCAGTAGATGGAGTTGATTCACTCTAAATTGAACTGTATTCCAGGGTGACTCATCACTTGGAAGGTAGAAGGGGGAAACCGTTAATTAGGCAGCCAAGTATGTGAGAACATCTGTTTAAAGAAGTGGCATTGTGAATACTTCCAAGGTAGTGAGACAATTCTGTTTTCGTTAGACAACTTGAAGGATTCTTGTGAAGTAAAGGTAAACAGTTTCCTGATGAGGAGGGATGATGACAGTTAGCAAGTCAATTTATAGCCCCTGGAGGCATTCGGAAATGAAGAAAAGCTATGAAATATGATGTGCTAGATGGTGGTTTTCTCTAATGTATGCAATCAAAGAACAGGTTCCCTCTCTCAGAAAGGTAGAAATCCTGAGAGAATGAGTGTCAGGAACGTATCAATAGCAGGTCAGCTGGCTAAAGGGAGAGAGAAATCCTTTAGACTTAATCCTGCAAGATGTTTGAGATGGCTCAGCCAAACTCAGTGCTGCCACAAAGGGATGATATAAGTATTTCAACCTGTACTCAAAGATAGGAGGTCCCAAACTCGTTCCTGTGTCAGCTTTAGTGCCTGACTGACCTGTTGGTCAGCCAGTTCTGCTCAATAAACCTACAGAAAACATGAACTATTTGTCTCTTTTTGAAACACTTTTCTGTCACTTTAAGTCAACCTGGTTCACTGAAGAAAGTGCCAGCTTTAGGCAACAGAAGCCCTGTGAGGGCACAACTTTAATGAAAGGAGAAAATGGTGGAATCTAATTACATTTTTTTTTTTTTTTTTTTGACAGCAGTGAGCATTTAGTTTGGCATAGCTGTCTTATAACCTTTGGACTAAGCAGGTTTTATTTTAATTTTATTGTTCTGGAGCTTCTTATAATGGTTTGTTTCTCTTTTGGCTATAGCATGCTTGATCTTAGTAGGGAGGGAAAGGGATAACAAATGATATGCCAGTATCACTTCGATCTTTCTTTATTTGCACCCTAGTAGGTCTTCTACAAAAGCTGTCTTTTACAAAACATGCTAATATTTATGTTTCAGTTAGCTGGAAAGCTTAAAGCCAAACACCAAGGAGCACTGTACAGTCTTCTAAATGAAAAATCTGAGGAGAAAAAAAAGGCTTTATTCCAACTATCCTCCTGTTTTAAGGTTAAATTTTTAGTGTCACATGGGGAGCCCGGTACCTGATTTGTCAGTAATAGATATTTTTGTTCTCTATGGCCACATGCCGCCATAAAGGATGAATATATTTATCTCACTTGTAATCTGCAGTTAGAAACAATCATAATTTCCAGAGAGGTTGTCTCCGAACATATAAAACTCTGGAGGGCTTTGGAAGGGGGTGTGTGTGTGAGAATTTTTACATACATATAGGACAAATATCTGTCTACCCAAACTGGAAAAGTTTATGTATAATACACTCCTCTGCACAAAGTCTTTAGTGTTTTGAAGTAAGCAAGTGTGTGTGTGGGGGGGGAATTGAAAGGGCAGATGGAGATGATATTACAAAAAGAAGAATGATAGAGATGGTACACAACCCTGAAAATATTTAAAGATTTGTGGTGTCTCACATCTTAATTAGTAACACCTATTAAAGTGAAGGTAATCTAGAGATTGCACATGACCATCAAGTTCACTTATACTACAAAAATGTCTTACAACTAAGCAGCATTATGAAATAACATTGTTTAGGGTCTAGGTTCTGGTACATATAAAAGTGTAATAGAGAGAATAGTGGATAACCTTGATTTCATAAAATAACACGTGGAGATACCAGAGGTTTCATAATGCTTCCAAGATCTAGTCCAAAGTAATAATAAAAAGTAGTAGAATATTACTGATCAAGGTGAAGATGATAGAAATCTGACAATTTAGGTCAATTTACTTGGATTCAGATTTTAGTCCAGATACTTTTTCTGGTTTTTTTTAGCTTGGGTTTTTTTTTTCCTCCCTTCAACCCTACTTTGGATGTCTGTCAGTATCAAAAATATAAGCTCCAATTCCTGTGTCACACAGAGAAACATACATACTTTTGTTTTTCAATCATTTTCTTCTTTATAGCTGATGTTTGAAGGAGAACCAACACTAATCACAGTCTAAATGTTACCTTACTGCTAGTCATCTTTATTTTCATAACATTTCCTTCCCCTAGTGGTGATTTATCTTTGGTAGAGATCTGCCATTGATGCAAAAGTGTGTAATCGTTTCACTCTATCCTGTTTTTTGTTTGGTTGTTTTTTTTGTTGTTGGACAAGACTTGTGAAAACAAAAGGCTAGCATGCGAATCTGTTCTTTTCAGGTGGACTGTAGCTGCACTTGTATCTCACTGTCTGAGATTAGTTTCTGTTCATGATCATATTTAAAATTGCTATAATATAAAACATTAGTTTTTAAGAAATAATACAGAACTACTATTCTCTGACTTATTTTTCCATTTTCAGTTTTCTGCCCCACAAGTTCACAAGGATTGACTTTTAATTGTGTCCAGTTAGTTACGTTGGTTTCTTGCACAGACAAGAACAGCAGTTGTAAATTTTTGCACTTTTTCTTCCCAAATGTAAGAGTTTGCCTTATTGCATGTTGCTCTGCAAGTCTTAACCACAAAATATAAAAATATAGAACTCTCACACCAGTTCTGTAGTTTTGTTTTTTTGTTTTTTGTTTTTTTTTAACTGATTCTCTCTTAATAATGGTCTCTTCTCTTCTGGTGTGCTCTCCTTATGGAATGTTACTCCTTTTTCTCACAGGTTTCAGCCACTTGCTGAATGAGGTTCAATGCCAGTGTCCCCATCGCCCAGTCCTCCCACTTCTTTTAATTACTATGGGACACCGCATTCCCTGCTCCTACGCAAAGCTGTTAAACAAAGCCAGGTTAGCTCATCCTTCATCAGCTATAAAAACCGTTTGCTAAATCAGCGTTCCCCCCACAGTCATTCACCGCACAAAATACAGAATGTGCACCTGTTTCTGTAAACTACCTTCCGGAATTCTTATGTTTGCTGTCTTCTGACTACATTTTCTTCTATGTGTTTTTTTAACCCTTCTCTTAGTCACTCACCTCAATCTGCCTACTCTTGCTCTCATCCCCACTCTGGTCAAACTCTCTGCTAGGATTCATATTACTTCTCCATTTGCTGCACTGCTGTTGCTCTGAATGATGAAGTCTCTAAAGATAGACCTGAAAAGGCAATGCAGAAAAGGAGGAAAAAAAATCCCAAACCCCTAAACAACAACAAAAAACAGGCAAGGCAAAGTCCTTAGTATTTATTATCAATGCTTTAAAATATATATATTTACAACCTTTTATCTTATAGACTTTTAAACTTTATGTCAAATCTCAAACTTATAAAAGTTGCTATAGATTATTAACTTCAAAATAAAAACCACTTTTTTTTTTAATTTTTAAAAAAGGAACATAATTCTGTAGGCCGTTTATGAACAGTGAAGAATAAGATTTTTTTTTTCCATTCTTAAGTATTATAATAAGTTTTCTGAAAGAAGTATTAGAGGAAACAAACACAAATCCAAAACCTGTTCTCAGCTACAACCCTATAAATATGAAGTAATTCCACAGAGCAGAATGAAGTTGGGGTTTTTGGCATTGCTGCCTCTGAAATCCAATACAGAAACATACACATACCTATTCCCATCCCACTTGTTCCTTAAAAAATGTAAGAAGTCAAAAACATAGCATATAGAGTTTATAATTTTTTTCAGATGACTAAATGGAATACAGTACAATATTAATACAAATCCCATTTCTTGAAGATGAAAGTAATCTGTGGACTTTCACTAGATTTGTGCTAGAAAATGTACTCTTTATTTTTATATAACCTCTAAGCTTCTTCCAATCCATTAACGTTCCACTTAAAAACCTCCTTTGACCCTACATTCACTTCTAATTATCATCCCTTTCTATGCAGTGTTTCTCAATGCAATAGCTTTTCAGACTCTCCAGATTCATATAAACTTTAAGCTAACAATGGCATTAACATCTGAAAGGTATTTTTATCTTACGCTTATGAAATGTAATCTCTCTTTGGTACTGCATACTAACTCCAGGCACCTCAAGACAGAAAATGGCGTTTCTTTCACCCATTAATATTCTTTTTGCTGATTCACCCCAATATTTACATTCAAACTTTTCCAAAATATAAAATTAAAAAAAGAAAACAAAAACAAAAACCCAACAAACCACCAAGCCTCTAAACCTCCTTTTTTTTCCCAGATTATTACTTCAGCCTCATCTGTTCTGTAAACACCATTCTGCACAAGTATGTGAAGAACACTTTCTTTAAACTGATCATTTTCTCTCTTTAAAAGATTTCAAATATAGTGAAAGGACAGCAATTTCTAATGATACAAAGTTGACCACCAGCTAAAAGTAAGACTTTTTTTATTGCTATTTCTTTTATTCTATTAGCAGAGTAGAAAGATGGGATTAATAAAGAACAACAACAAAATTCTATCCTACCTGGATTATAAATTCTTTGAGGTAAGGACAATTTCCATGGATGTTTTTCAAAAGCCAAAACATACATTCTAGCATACCGTATTACATAATAAACTCAAATCCTTGACTGAAACCCAAAGGTACTATGAGATTTGAATACAGAAGGAAACAGTTTATTAATTTAGTTGGAAGACAGGACATTCAGGTTTTGTACTGTGGTATTTTTGGAGGGGTTTGTTTTGTGGGTTTTTTTGCAGGGTGTGTGTGGGTTTTTTGGTGTTTGTTTTGTTCTGTTTTTACCCTCAGGGCAGTATATACTTCTGGAATTGTGGAAAGAAAGTGAAACTGCAAGATAGAGGTTGCATCAGTGGAAACAAGCACTGCTATTTGTCAAAATGGGTTAGAATAAGCTGCTTTATCAATGGAAAAAAATGTGCTTAAAGTAGTCAGGAAATTTGAAAGGAGTTTGAAATGGCAAAGGACACTTGAAAAACATGGTAGGAGAGCTAGCTTGTGGGTAGTGATACTGAAGCAAAATAACACATTAGAAGTATCTCAAAAAAGTAGGATAAAACTTATTTATATGCCCTGCAGAGGCTTTAAGTGATCAAAATGACCTGTGTTAATAACTTTGGGCCGGGCTTCTTTTTTTTGGCAAACTGAAAATGCATTCCTGACTACATATGTTTATTTACTATTTTGCATTCTAAAATTCCTGAAATGGGTTAATCCTGAGAAGGACTGTCAAGGTCTGCAAGTACCCAGGCAGTACGTGAACTCTTCAGTTTTATCAATATGCTTTTAGCTCTTGTAAGCTTGTTATCAGGAAATTATTTGCCAAAATAAAAACTTTTCAAAATATCTACTTGGGAGCACATTTTGTAGAACTTGACATTTGTCAAGGGAAAATTTCAGAACAGAATAGCATCGTACGTTATTCTACTTGAATTTAAGTGAAGCTTCATTTTTAACGTGTTAGTGAAAATTTGAACAATTGACAAATGTACAGACCCAGTGAGTGAGCTGACATTTTTTAGCACAGTCCATGTAGGACAGGAAGGTAGGTAAGTATCTTTAAGTCCTTTATTTCCAAAAAAGCAAAAGGTTACAATTTTCACTTTAACAGGAGCTTTGTCATTTGAAGTAATTCATACATTAGTTATGCTAAAGTAAATGTGACAATGGTTACAATGATACTTTTAACTCCTTCACACTCCAGTTGCTGTGTAGGTGTATGTGGAATCATGTACTGTGGCTCATAAGCTAGAGTCTCATGAACTGTTTGAAGATCTGCTTCCTACAGAGCAGCAGAATAAAAGTGCCATCATGCTATGCAATCTATCAATGGCTGGCACTTAAAAAAAAAATTGCAATATGAAATGCATCATAAACAAACCTTCTAATGCATTTCACTGGTCTATAAAAGACTATTTTCAGTGATTTGCATTTCTGAAAACAATAGGAGAAAGTTGATTTGCTATAGTACATCTTGTACGTAAAGCAGAGAGAGTATTTGTTAGTCGGGCTGTAGGAAACTCAGGCATCCTAACATGGAAAGACAAGTTTCACTGTTTACAACTACAGCATTGTATACAGACACATCTTAATAGTTCATAATACATAAACCTATACTCAGCTGGATCAAAACTCATCACAGGTTTTAGGGGTGTAAATCTGCAGTAGGTCTGGCACTTACTGTACAAGCGCCCAGTTTTTGACACTGAGAATTCAGGGAACATTTGCTCCTTACCTCTGTTGCTGTTCTTGGCTAACAGGATTCTGTTTGGAATAAAGTCATTTGCTTAAGATGAGTGCTTTGAGTCTTTTTACTAAGTATCTGGAGTCTTTCTCCTTTTTGTGAGGATAATGGAGGCACTGGATCTTTGTCATTTCTTGTATCTTGCCTATTTGAGTATATTCTTTATTTAAATAGTCTTCAAAGCATTCTTTGCTCTTGCAGTAGTTTAGTTTTGCTTGTACTGAGGACAACATTGCCGGTGGTTTTTGAGGAAATGGTATGATCTTTTTTTAGTAATCCTAAATTTTGCATTATGCTAAACAATTTGGGGGGGAGGGGGATTATCTTTCCTTATGTTTGTTCCATGTCTTTACTACCAAGACAGACCCCATCAAAGGAAGCTGTGAAGTTCTAAGAGGTGAAAAGGACAAGTTTTGATGTGGCATGTACACTCATTGTGTCTGCTGAGTTCTTTGTCTGGTATAGCTTTACGTTTATTTCTATCACCACATAGACAAAAAGAGATGCTGAAGAAATAACATGCAAAGAATTGAACTCCATTAAAAAATGACCCAAGTGAAAAGGAAGAACCATGGAAAAGAACAAACACATTGCCTATTGTGAAGCCTAATGTAAGCCTGAAGTGTCTAAAGTAACTCTAATTTAAATCAGAAGATGATGCATAACTTAAATGATATATAACTTGTCCTGGGGCCTTGCCCATTCTTTGTTCAAAGCAGTAGGCTTTTAATGCTGAAAAGGCATACCAAAGAAAAAGGAAGAGTGTGGATGAACAATGAAGAATCTAATGAGTAGTTTGGGGCAGAAAAAGAGGTCGATTGAAGAAATGAAAGCCAAATGGGCAGAGGGGAAAAAATAAACAGAGAAAGTGAGAGAACAAACTCAAAGCAAAGCATAAAGAAACAGAAGACCGTTCAGAGGGAGAGAGGGTTCCTGGGTGCGTTTGGGGGGGTTTGAGTCACAATTTGAGGCAGATTAATTTCAGAAACTCTGGGGGCTTAGAGTAATCACTTGCTATATTTCATCTCTTGTGTTAAGTTGTTTAATTTTGTTCTTTGTAATGTGTATTCAGGAGGGATACTGCTACTTCTCTGAGTAATTTGGTGGTGGTGTTTGTGTTTGGTTTCATAGGCCTGAAGAACATTTTTTATGCAGTAATAATTCTATATTGCAAGATAATCTTTTAAGAGGATTTCCCTGTTTGCAGGGCTGGAATGAATTGATTCTCAGTAGATACTTGATTATCGAGTTCAATCACACAATATTTGAAAAGAAATATTTATTACTGTGCATTTTGCCAACTAGTATGGCATGGTTTAAATTAACAGTACAGTTTGCTTAACTAAAAGTAATTTGCAATAATTATAAATTTGCTCAATTATTTCTAGAAACATCAATTATTTACTAGGAAGTTTAAGAGAATATGTTCAAATGAAGAACTGAATGTTCACAAATAGCAGACATGGAAATACAAAGAAATAAACCATGTCATTTTTTTGGGGGAAGGAAGGATGAGGATAGAAGAAAGAGGCTCAGAACATGAGTACATTAGGACATGTGGGTTTAGATGCTTCTGTAATCATAAATGAATTGTTTTACTTAACTAATGCACAATAACCTCACCTCAAATGTGCACATAATTAATATTGGCTAAATGCCATTTAAATAATGACATCTCCATATTGTGTATATAAATAGCACATAAATCCTTCAAAAACTATGCATGTATTAGTAAGGATGTTGACCTGCTTCAAAAGCTGCGTGACTAAAGGGAATTGGAGATGTCATTACTTTTTGGCACCCACTCCTGACATTATGGTCTCTTGACCACAAGGTGGTAACACATACATAAATATGTCCAGGTTTCAGGTAAAAAGAGTAAGTGCTAAATGAATATTGAGTGTGGTGGAAGAGAAGAAAACTAGATGTTGCAAGTTATATGAAGGAGACTGGATTAAGCTAACGCAGAGTTTCTTCCAGAGTTTGGAAATGAGAAGAGTTAAAGAAACAATGGAGAGAAAGAATCAAAGAAAATGTGTATCTTCTAGGGCTCCTTCTGGCCTCTTCAGCTAACCACTTCTTCTCATCTATGACCAACTTTGCTCTTTTTAAGAAGGAAATTTAGGGCATCTACTGTAACTGGTATGGTTGGCAAACAGCTTTTTAAAAATTTTTTTTTATTCCTCTATATATCTATCACTATATTCTATGCATCCTGGAAACTCTTTTATTTCTATTTAGCCACTACAGATACAACTGCTTTTCAGTTTCTCCTCCCTCAGTCCTGAACCATGGAAAAAGACTTGATGGCTAAGAGGATTGCAAAAGTGTGTGTCCTTGAGGGTCACAAAGCAGCCTGCTGGCTCTTTATTACTGATGGAGATGTGCAAGAAGAAAATTACCCAGATTTCAGGGCCAGGCATCAGTGGTCATTCTTCCAACCAACAAATAAGGACAGGAAACAAAATCTAATACCCACCATAATACTTCAGAAGTTAAGTGTCCTACGAATGGCACCAAAGATAAAGTAAAAGTAGAAATTGTTCCATATACCTTCACACAATGCCACTTTACTTGATGCTTCTATGGATAAAGCTATCTTGATTCTTATGTCTATTCCATAAAAAACTAATAAGGCTTTTAAATGGTGTTTTTCCAGGCTGAACCTGACACTTGCAGCCTCATATTGAATTTTAATTGATTCTGCTTTAACATCCCATTGTTGATTTGAGACAGTTTTTTTACAATTATTTGGACAATTACACTCTGTTTATTCACCTAGAGATATAATTCTGTCAATTACTTTACTGTGTAGAATACAGCATATAAGGTATCTTACAGCAGTACAAGTGCTTTATTGTATCATGCGATTTGTATAAGAAACAGAAAGTCAATTTAAATGAACTGTACCAAAGGTTCTTTCAATAAATTCAGTACATAGTTCAATGAATAATGCATTGTTCAAGGTGTTTCTAGATATGGAACATCAGCTAATTTTACTCACTGTCACTTATTTATAAAGTAGTGTTTGATGTTTTTTACCAAAGAGCAGAAAGCCCAGCAGTAGTCTGCTGTGAATGTGTTAAGGCTGAATAAGCTCCAGCTGCCTGATTGTTTTAGTCTGAAAGAAACATGTTGTGAATTCTTGCAGCCATCAAGCATCAGAGTCCACATTTCATATCAGTATATGCATATTTAATACACATAATCCTTTTTGATTAGTAAATATTAAGGCATTTTCTAAGGTGATTAAATTGGTATCTGCATCCCTTCACAGAAATGGATATACATGCAGTAAAATTAATCTGCTGTTTTCTACTGAAGTAAAACTTTAAAAAAAATCTAAAATAAACATATTACTTCATATTCTACTCTTTGATCTCTCTCCCACCCTAACTTACCTCCCACAAAATGACATGAGCAGGCCAGGTAGACTTTAACTGCAATGAAACCTAATAATGAAGAAGCCACAGTACTTTGGGTGGAGCAGATAGACTTTTACTGTGCAACTAGTTGACTGTGTATCTACCAGTCAAAAGGACAAGATATAGAAATTAAAAAAAAACAAACCAAAACCAGCATAAAGCTGAGTGTGTTTAAACAGGAAGATTGAATGAAGTAGTGGCTCACTAATGTAAATCATTCCATTGAAATGAAATAGTCCTGCCTGCTCAATAAGGGTCTAATCATCTGATGTATACTTTTCAAGAAAATACACTTCATGGGATGAACTTTTGCTTTCCAGCATGACACTGGAGAATTGTGTCCATATCAGTAAACAGATTTTGGCTGTGTATGAATAGATAGCTTCTAGCTTCCATGGACAGCTACAGCAGTGACAAATTGTCTTGTCCGTTACAGGGATGATGAGGATAAAAAAAGATGATAACGAGGCATTTTCTGAAGTTTTTTTCTTTTTTAGTGCTATAAACAAAAACCAGACTGAAATTCTCCTCCAGCTCTATTGCATTGTACCCTCACTACAGCTAGAAACATTGACAACAGCACCTGTATCACTCCTTCCTAAGGCCTTTTTTAAAGAGGTGCTGACTGAAATTATCTAATATAGCAGTCTGTATTCTTCTGGCCCTGGATACTCCCTGTCCCAATATGCTTTGCAATTTACTACATCTAGACAGTGTTTCCCTCGTCCTATTCCCAGCACAGAATGCCCTCAGGTAGATCCTTCCTTTGTCCCTTCTGCAAGGAGACATGAAAGCAAGCATTCAGGAAATATTTTCTTTTCAGAATGTTTTTGCTCTGTTGTGCTACTTCTGAAAGAAGGATGAAATTTTTGAACACTGAGTGTAAAATGAGCCCTGTTTTTTGTTCTCAGATTTAACAAAAACAAAAAAAAACCCCAAAGAGTTAATAATTGCTTCCTTTTCTTTAACTCTAGTGGCAGTTTGCCATTTCACATTTTTATTAGTAGACTGATGAATGTCAAAGATATATTTTAGTACAGCAGATGCATGTTGTTAGTTGGAATGTAACTGACAATAATAGCATTTTGATGTACCAAATTCAAAGAAATTATCTTTTTAACATTTGTTATCTTAATCAGTGCAGAGCAGCTGCTTGAAATTTGACTTGGAAGATGCTTTAATGGTAAGATCTGGGTGATAGACTTAGTTGCTTGAACTATGAGATGTTAGATGCTGTTAAAATGATTAAATGCCTAAGGCCTTTAAAGAAATAACCTTTTAGTATTTTTATTCAATCCAAATTTCCTATCAAATGCCTAGAGAATGAGATCTAAATTCTACATGTGATGAGCATGTTACTAATGAGAATAAATATATCAAAATAAGATTATTTAGTGTGATTGTAGCTTTGAACAGGTTAGGAAATACTAACAGATTATTAAAGATAATACTTATCACTACTGAAGTAAAAATTATATTTCATGCATCATTCCTTTGAAAATAACTTTGTAGATGTCCTCTGAGATCCAATAGGTGAAAATGTTTCAAAACTTACAGTATAGGGAACAATGCTGTTCCTACAAGGTAAAATGAAAACTATAAGCTCATGATTTATGTAAAAGCATATGGATAACTTGCAGAATACATTACAATATTCAAACTGAGACAAGAAATGATACGTTTGCATTCATATCTTTCATGGGTTAATCTGCTCTCTATAGCTTCCAGTTCAGTACTAATAACGCTGCATTCTGTTCTGAAATTTTTCATTTGTTAAGTGAAATTTTTATTGCTTCTTTGCTAATAGCATGTATCTTTTTCTTCCATCCTTTTCTAGTTAACTTTCATTTACCTGTTGTTTATACCATTTTCTTCCATCTAGAATGGAAATATTTCTTCTACACTACATTCACAATCACCATCTTCATTATTAATCCTGAGAACAGCATTACTAATGGATTCATTATCATTTTCATGACTTAAGAACAAGTTCATTATCTGATGAGATGCAATTTTCTTCTTTGCATTTTGAGACCCTTGATTTTCTTTTATGCTAATCTTTGTAGACTACCCTTCCTCACAATCTATAAAGATGACAACTTAGGAGTAGATTGTTAAGATTCTTGTTTTTCCTTGTGATGCTTTTTCCTGATGCTTGTCTGTCTATATATGCTTGTGGAAAAAAAAGAAAAGCACTAGAGGTTTGGTTTGGTTTTTTTTTTTTTATTAGAATGGTTAATAGCTTAGGTTCACTTTGTTGAGCTGGATATTTCACTTTAAATGTCTTTGAGATCAACAAAAGTAACATTCTACCAAAAAAAAATTTATTTTACAATGAGCACCCACTCTCGTCATCTCATAAACACACAGTAATACATAACTCACACATTTTAAGGTATCCTTAGAGGTGCCTTATATAAAATCTGAATTTTTACCTATTTTGTATTGGTACAGTTCTATTGACCTGGAGTAACTTACACCAATGAAACTTACCAAGCTGTATGAATGCATATGCACTTTGTTTAGTACTTATACATAGACTTGTTATAGGTGTTTCAATAGAAGAATAATTTCAACTTCATAATCTGGTCCTCATTCTGTGTTTGAGTACAGCTGTGAATGGAGATGCATATATATGCACCTACACGCAAATTTAAAAACAAAACAACCAACTATAATTGCCTACAATCTAACATATATCTTAGAGAAAATATTCTTGTTTCTTCTGGACCAAATCAGACAGTTGACTTTTTAAAAAATATGGATTTTAAGTATGCTTCATAAAATCAAAAGGCCAGGTGCTGCTTAGTGTAAGTTAGCTACTAACTTAACTGAAAAAGGATTGGTTCCTAACTAAAGATTTAAGCCCAGACAATGATTTCATTAATAAGGTACATTAATAAAAGCCCCCCCCATCCAACCCTGAACCCTTGTAAATTTGGGACATACAAGCATATAAATTTTTAAAACTAAGACGTTGTAATGCTGGATAGGAATGTATGATTTAAAGTATTTCAAATTTATTAGTACAGCATAATCACTGAGAAAATACTCAAAGGCCCATAAAGTATTGAATGCAGTCAAATAAAATAACTTTTTATTGCAAAGAATTATTGGAAATGTGAGCCTCTGTTCTACTAGAACTTGAGATAGTCAAAGACTGTCTGTCAGCCTAACACAAATATGATTTCATTAATTGACTATCATTATATATTTGGTGTAATATCTGGCTAGAAAAATCATTCTCTATGATTCGTATAAAATTAGTTTTATCCCAGATTAAATTGTCATTAATCAGTCATTCTCATAAAAGTATATGCTTGGCTTTTAATACTTGGAAGGAGCAGAGTCATATGGTATTCTCTGATGTGCTTTAATTTTACTTAAGATAAAACATTTTTTTTCTAACTTCATTTAAAAAGACATATTGCAGAAAACTGCGATGATTTGTCAATCAATCCAAATCCTGAAACGTGACAAATCAGATACTTTTCTTGTCTGATTACCATGTAATAGTCATGAAGAGTTCAAGAGAAGACTTACTTGTTAGTTTGTCTTGGTTTGGATTTTTTGGTGGCTTGTTAGCATGGCAGTTAAAAGAAGAAATTGGAGGAAAAAAAGGCTCCAAAGGGAGAAAATAAAACCTTATTGTTATATATCTAACATAGCATCCAAAAGAAATCAATCTATTAAATTTCCACACAAATGACTTTCTTACTACTTTTCCCATCCTTTTTTCCTCCATTGGAGACTAAATAAGACTGTACTAATGGCGCTCAATGGATCACTAGCAGCCATTGGCTATAAAACACCAGTAACTAATCAGGAGGCTATCACATGGAGTCCTATAAGAAATCTGCAGTTCTAAGAATTTAAATTGCTTTTCCCCAACCCCACCCCCGGTTAACCACAAAAGCTTGGGTTTGGAGAACAGAAGCAAACACAGGACTAGTTACTCTTGCTTTGGCTTCCTACTTGTTTGCTGATTGGCAGGCTCTTCCTCTGCTGGCAGATAACAGAGTAAGAAGGGACATCAGATCTGTGCAAAGATGAGCAGCTACCCATTTTTTTCCCCATTTTCTGGACAGGATTTTTCCCTCCTGCTGAAGAAAAGACTTTTTTCTCTGCTCTTCTGCCCTGCTGTTTTGAGGCAACAGCAGCTCTACTGGAAAGGAAGTGGTGCTCCTCAGTAGGTTCTAAATGTCCAGGCAAGTCCTTTTTTTTTTTTTTTTTTTTTTGCTTTGCTTCTTTGCTCAGCAAATGCCAGGAAGGCTGGGTAACCCTCATGGGTTGCTTGTCAACAGGTAGTCTAGCAGCAAGTGTTAGGTGAGAAGAGTAGTAATAATGATTATACAATTTACATTGGTTTTATATTAGAAAGATGTACTGCAAAGCTCTTGAACTTATTTAAGGGCCTTACTGATAGGAACCATAGGACACCAACAATGCAGAATAGCAACAGAGATGAGGAATAAGAGGCTTTCATCTAATTGTTTTTCTTCTAGATTTAGTGCCTCTTCTTAAGCCACAGTCCCTTCAGTCATAGTCACTGATCATGAAAGGTAAGCTGGAGTTTGTTTGCCCTCCCATGCGTATTCTTCTGAGGTTTTTCTATGTTAAGTTTAGCTCGTGACATTTCATATACTCTCCCTGTATCTGAACTCTGTTCCAAATAAGAATTTCTCCAATTAGCTGGGTTAAATTCAGATCAAGATGATGTGACACACTGTAGGAAGAAGATTGTTTCTCTTTGACCTCCTGCTCTCAGTGCAATGAAAATTTTTTCCTTACAGGGCAAATTCCTGAACTGCACACATATTGATACCAGCAGCAGACATACAATAAAATCTGATCTGACCTATGCTACATTTGGCAAAAAATCCAGGTCAATGGCCTCTTTTATGTGATCTCCCCCTCCCAGCATATGTATGTGAAAATTTTTCTATGCAGATTTCAACATCACTACTGTTGTTGATTGTTCAATATTTCTTCTGGATTATTCTTAATGCCACATTTATCTCAGACTCTAACCAGACTGCTTTTCTTCCTCCTTTTATTCCCTTATCGCAACTCCTAAGTTACTCAGGAAATCATTGACTGTTATCCCTAATCCTTTTGTTTTTATTAGCTCATGCTTATTTTTTTTCAACTAGGGCTATATAATTCAAAGTTCACCTTCTCTAGCAGAATGCTGCAGGTACACATCATTACACACACGCCCACTCACTCTTAAAACTTGGGGGGGAAGTGCTTTGTCACTCTGTTCTATTTATGCAGAAAAATGTGTCTACTCAGAAACACTGGAGGACTGGTACCTAGTGGAAACCTAGCATGTATTGTGTCATGTCATTGTACCAGTCATCTTCAGAGACGACTGGTAATATTATAAAGTAGAGTTTTTTGTAACTGAAGTTCCTTGATGGCATTTTTCACTTGGGGATTCAGATACTAAGTGAAATCAGTTTATTCAAAACATAGTCCTGGAACATGAGAACAAAATATATCTGTTCCTTTTTACTGTAAACTCCTCTTCATTTTACTGTTGGGTCCTTGCCTATATTACTATTCTCTATCAGCAGTTAACTATGTCCTTAATATGAACTTCAAAATAGACCAGAGTCTGTATCTACTTAGCTCCATCAGGAAAAAGACCTAGTGACTTCAGTGAATATCATACCTGAAGCAGAATTTATTTTAAACTTACCTTGAATTGTTTGAATTCATGAGACAAATGCAAAATAAATTCTAAAACAGAAGACTGCTAAAAGGAAATCTACATAAGAAATAGGGGATGCAAGTTGGGAAGTTGTTACCAAATTCAAGTCTCAAATGCAGGACATTCTACTGAAGATGGATATGCAGGGGAAGATGCAGTTGAAGAAAGTGAGAAAGGAAAAAGCCAAAGGTATGCAATTTACCTTTCCAGTTCTTTGTTTGGGTCACAGTTTTGTGGACCATTGAAGTCAACGGTACTTCATAGTTCATTTTGAACTATTTGTAGTTCCTATAGTTGTACTTTGAACTAGTTTCCAGTTATGATTTTTATTTTTGCCTAGATTGGTTTTAATCTACATCATTGCCTGGTGTGATTTGCAGTTTGGTTGCACAAATATTTGGACCAAGGCAAGGGTGGAAGTGGACTGGAGGTGAGTGGAACAGTGTTAGTACATGTGCCCTTTTGATCAGCGGTATTAGCTGAGATGTGAATCCCCTGCTGATGTGAGTTATGCCAGCTTATAGAAACAGAAACACTTTAATACATCCACTATACTGTGTTCCCAAACTAAACAGCATGAAAATATCTCTGTTACTACAGAAGACAGTCAAAACTTGTTGAGGTTTTCCTTTGGCAGTGGATACGTTTTGGGACAAGTCTTAGTTGTTTTTTCAAAGCTAAGAAGTAGGTTTATATATATATATATAAATTACATATCCTCTAATGGTGTAAACTAACCACTGACTTTGGTAATACTATGAAAGTTTGTATGCACTAACCATGAACCATGAGATATTAAAAAAAGAGGGAAAGGGATCAAATACAGATTTTGTAAAGCAAATGAAGACTTTGGGCTAAATGGTCAACACCTTTTTCATAGTAATCCTAAATAGAAGCATAAACAGTGACAAAAGAATATACTCAAAAGAAAATTATATGAGTAAAACTATGCAAAATATTGCACTCAGGTGATTAATACACACACACATTTTATGGCCAGGAATTCAACAGCAACTTTGCACAGCAGATAACTTCACATAGCAAAAGACATCTCTAGCCTCAACAAAACTGTGTTTTAAATTCACAAACATATCCTGTTAACAAGAGACATTAATTAAAATATAGATTAAAAATATAAATAAATAAAACATCCTGAGATCTGTAATTTGCAAAATAAATTACAACAATTCCTTAGAGATATATTGGAGAACTGTGAAGGAACAAATAAAGGTCATGGCCTCAATGATACAAAGTAGAAATCAATTTCTAACCACAATACAGCTCCAGTTAATCAAGAACAATACTCTGAGACTAAAGACAAAAATAGCAAAAAAGAATTTATTCTAATAGAACAAATGCTATTGTAAGGTATAAATCTTAGCACCACTCATGTACAGACTTGGGAACTGAACTAACCACAATCTCTGCCTGACTTTCAAACCTTCCCAAACTGACACTGCTTTGCTGGTAAGAATATTTCTATATATGCAAGACTGTCAATGGAGTTCAACTTCTGACATGGATGTCAAGATACACCTGGTAATCACACCAAAAAGTGAAATGCCTTTCAAACTGGATTCTTCCAAAGACCCTAAATGACTTTCAACAGATATGCACTCTTAAGTCAGCTATGTGCCTTTGCAGACATACCTTGAGAAACCTTCCTGTCAAGTCTTATTAAGAAAGTATTTGGCACCACTGAATACTTTTAGCAGTTTGGGACTTTCCTCTATGCCTCCCCCCTGCCCCCCTTCTGACACTAGATTCCCTTCTTTCTGGTGACTTATGTTTGCATGCCTCTTCTCCACCATACTTACCCATGAAGACAATTGAGAGAAAATTACAGAAATGATGTTGTGTATGTATTTGTGGATGAGGTAGAGCATCCAAACACATTATGGATGCCTCTAATCAGAAGGCCGGGAAATTATAGGATCCAGTAAAATCATACTTATTACCTATATGTATGATCGCTTCACTATTGCAAATGCATTTAAACAATAGAAAAATCAGTAAATCTTTGTATGTACATACACTGGTGGGCTGCACGTATAAAATTGTCTGAAAAGGCTGGCAAAGGTAAATATACTCTGGGAACAAAGTAATAGGACCACAATAATGAAAAACCAAAATATTAAAGATGTCATTGTAAGAATAGAAATTAGCTTAACGAAGGGAAAGTTTAGAAGTACGATCAATTGCTGTCTGAATCTAGAGGTAGATGAAAGTAATTCTCAGCTGAATATTAGAGAAAATTCCTGACACTGAAAACTACTAATTTTCCACAACTACCTCAACTGTTTTTTCTGGATTTTGGAGGTTGTTTGGTTGGTTTTGTTATTTCCAGAATGGAGGGGGGGGAAGAGCTCCTATACCTTGTCAAGATTATATCCTCTCTAATCTTTCATGACATCCTTTCTCTGCCATGGAAGTCACCTGGAAGCCTGCATGGCTTTGAAGACAGGGGGACACCTGGTAGCTGTAACAAGCTGTGGCAATGCAATGAGAACTGTAAATAACCTTTCTCTAAGCTCAAACAACTTCTGGGCCCCTGCTGTAGGGAAGGCATTTATTTCAGAAAGTAAAACTTCTTAAGGTCTTAAAGAGCATTCTTTCTCCATTTGCTACCTCAGTTTTCCCTATGTTAGGCTAGACAATTATTTCTCTTACCCTCTGACTGCCCTAGACAACTCTCCTTTTCGCTCTTTCATTTAAGTGCACAACAAAAGAAATCCAACATCCTACACAATATAGCATTTTGTGCTATTGCTGTCCACAGCGGAGGTAAGCAATAGTATAGTCTCTTGTTCTTCCATGTACTAGGATTTCCTTCTTTCTTCTGCTTTTCGAAATGGCATTTTATTGAGGTATTTTATAGCTCCTAGGAAACAAACTAAAGTCAACAGTAGCCAAAGCCTACTGGAATTTTCCTGTAGTAGAGTCAGTTCATCAGTTAACTGACAACAAACACAAAATTCAGTCAGTAGTTCATTTGACACCCATGTGCACATTTAATGCTACATCACAGCCTAATGAAGGGTTGCTGTGGCATTATAAAATATGGATGTGCGAACTGGTAAATGTCATTGTGCAGTATATAAGGAACTTTCAGTACATATTTCACTTAATCAGTTGACCAATTCTTGATAGATACATGATTGGAGAGAATAGAAGGAAAACCTGGGCTACAAATTATAGCAACTGGATAAAATTTGTAGAAGGGGAAGCTGGGGCTTGAATTTCTTTGGACCTGTTTTATGTTTGTTGCTGTTTGTGCTACGTGAGCAAAAGAAATCTGTGTTCCAAACCTGATTTTCTATAGCTTGTGATAAAAGTAACTGAATGTGGGTTGATGGGAGGGGGAGGTGGAAGAAAAAGCCTTTGCAGTGATTAACATAGATTAGTGGTATGAGGCAAAACCAATGTAGTTGAGAATAGGTTCTTGAAACAGAATTAGTGACCATTGGAGAGGCTACTCTGAAAGTAAGTAGCAAAAAACATCAACTATGCTGTTTTAGAGTATGTCAAACAGATTACTGTAGTAAGTGATGAAGTTTTTCTTCTGCCATTCAATTCCTCCACAACTTTTAAAGGAAATTATATCTTCTGCACCGTAACTTCTAGGATGCAATTACAATAAAAAGACTAATGTTCTAAAAGTGGGAAGGGTGGGCTGAGTTTTCCACTGGAATCAAGGTGGCAACAGCATTCCTCCCAGTAAGCATTCATTGCCTTGAAGTCTCCCAGGACTGCGTAGTGCAATGCCAGCTTTCAAATTGACAAAAATTGCAAGAATTTCTTAATGGATAACCTCTATACTGTACATGTGATTTTTGTCCTTTGTCAACTTGTAACTTCAGCCTCCCAATACTAGAAAAAAAATGTGATGTATTAAGCATTTGTAATACCACAGTGTTACAGCCAGACTCAACACAGAAAGTTCATATTCATTCTAGCAGAACAACCTGTCTTTGTACTAGCAGGTCCCCACAAGATATTTCATTGCTTGGGGAAAAAAACTACACAAGAGTTTTAGCTCTCATCTTCTAAAAAATATTTCTGGTTAATTCCTGAAAGGTGGTACAATACTTACACAGCAACCCCTTAGAATCACGCTCCTGTGTTGGAGAGTGGGATTTTTTAGAGTCCCGTTTCATAGCAGGAATCCCTGACCTGTTGTAAAGGAATTGGTTTTGCTACCTAATGATAACTAAAGGTTTGTCACTCTGATGTCTGTTCCCCTCTGACATATGTCGCTGCTGAAATTTCTCCCATGTGCCCTAACCTAGAGATCCTTTGGGATATGTAACCTTAGAACAGATCTCCTGCAATCCAAATGCTCTCTTATCGTGTGTGAACAAAATGGGTTATTTTGCTTCTCTTCAAGTGCAGTGTATCATCCTAATAATGTGCTTTAGTCTTTCGTAAGAATAAAGTTTCGCAAGTCTGCTTGGCTTCTAATATGCCACTGTTTTTGCTGCTTCATCCGTGTGCTTGTCCATAATAGCAATGAAAAGCTAGCATAATCTGTTCCATTAGTAGCAACAGTCTCACAGACAATAGACTATATTACAATATAAATTTGGGTAGTGACAAAATTATATTCAACAGTGAGGTTTTAGAAATAGTTAAATCCCTATTTGTAAAATGTGGAATAATTCTCTCTCAAGTACAGAAAAGACATGATAGGCCTCGTTAAATGATCCAAAAACTGCAAAGCATATTATTCTCAAACTATCCGGATTACTGTCTTGATTCATTATAATAGGAGTTGCTGTTCACACTTCTAAGACTGAATTTCATTTCTGCTGTGGTAGCATTTCTATTGTAAATCACATTGCTCAGAGGTTTATGGCTTAGTCACTTATAGATGGCCTTCAGCCAAAAAATGTCTTATAGAGATTGTTTACCTTTGTGTAGAGGTACAGACAAAGGTCTATGTTTTCTGGTTTTCTAGTTATAGAGGCAAATGACAAGAGTATGGGGATGTGTTCAGGAGCAGTGTAACAGTAGCTCTACAAAAGTGGTGTCAGTAGTAAAAAGTCTGAGGTTTTGTTGTTTGAGGAAAAACTTTGCAATAAACGGTTGTGGGATTGGAGATTAAAATGCTCTTCAGTAGGGTATTCTTCATGTTGCCATTAGGAATGCCTTGTTTGCTTCATTGTGTATCAGGGTTAACTAAGCCAACCTTCCTGCAGAACATTAAAAATCACCATGTTGTTGTAGGTCAAGGGCCAGATCCTTGGGAAAAGGGAAGGAGAGTAACCAGCACACACGAAACGATGTGCAAAATGGACTTTAAAAAGATTGTGTTATATGATTCTGAACCTGTTCAGTATTGACACACTAAGAAAACCTGGATCCTTCTTCCCTCTCTTGCTCAGTTTCAGAGTGTTCATTTCTGTTCATCTGCTTGTCTTTTAATTATCCCTTTATGGTGGAGAATATCATTGCATTTGATGTTTCCTAGACACACTGCACTGAGGCTCTGTTCTCTCATTCAACCTGTGTCAACATGGTAATGTAGTCATAGGAAAAAAAACAACAAGAACAACCAATGTGTGTTGCTTAGGTCAGCAAGACACCAACAGCATGAAATAGAAACCATTAGCCATAAGCTCCTCCAAGATCCCCTGGTACATGGGTGTTGCAGATTGAGCCAGTTTTTGGGTAGGCAGGCATGACAATGGGTTTTCTTTCTCTTTTTTGTATCTTCACATAGGTGATGAACATGTGCAATGTATAACCTGAAGCATTTTGTGCCACTTGGCAATCTGACAGAATAGCAAAGAGGGGAGTTGCATAGCTTATTGTCAGAAACCCACATTCACTGGTCAGGAGTAAGAGTTGCAGAAGAATTCTTCATGCCTGTACTGTTCAACTAGATTTCTGGTGTACTTGTATACAGGTTTGCTTTGGTGTCACAACATGCTCCTTTGCTGCAAGAACTCTTTGTGATATCTCTAGCTCCCAGGACAAAGATCCTCCCAAACTTTGATTCATCTCATACTCTCAAGAGAAAGAAGACAAATTTCTTCAGTTCAAGATAAAATTTCCATAGCATGACTGTACTTTTCTACTCCTTTTCTGCATTTGATCTTTTTCTAATTTTGGACAAATCTATTTTTCATCCCCTTCTTTTGTTTCTTTTTGATGCTAGTGATCTGTCACATCAGATCCCAAATGACCAGTTTTGTGCCATGATCTTGTCTGAAATTTTACCTTCTATTTTAACTTCTTAATGGGCAAAGTAGGACTTTTCAAAAAGCACAATGGAAAATAGGCAATGTACTCCTTATTCTTAGGTGAATCAAACAGCTGGCTGTCATTTGTGCATTTGAAACCTCCCTTTATTCAAATGGCTTAATAAGAGGATGAGGGATTGGTTATACTTGTATTTTGCCAAAGGTTATGTACAGAAAATATGACTTCTTTTTTTTCCAGCCTACAAAGGTGTCTCGGAACCATTCAGTAGAAGCCTGCTAAATGATGTTTTCTTTCTGAAAGCCTTTTCTTTTCTAGCTGGATCCCAATATTACTATTAACAAGTTAAGTGCTGTGTGACGTGAAATACAAGTCACTGTAGAATATTTATGCCAGTATCATGCAATACTCTGGTCAGCTCACGTTATAGTTTAAGAAAAGAGCCACCTAGATGTATATATGGAACTGATTTTCATAAATAGTGTAGCGTAACATATATTTTACCTTATTAGTCTCAAGGTGAGCTGAAACTGTATTGGAAGCACAATTTAGCATTTATAATATGCTTTTATTAAGACATGTTCAGTAATGCAACTTTCTGAAATTAATCACTCTTATTTGTATGTTTTTAAACATCTTTGGGGGAGTTGATACCATTCGTCACTCTGAAATACTGAAGCCTGTTACTGTACTGTTGTCATTCTGCTGGGCACTATTCAAATGTGCTGTACCTGGCATGCCTTTTAAATGAATGTCTTCTGATCTTAGAGACAGGAGGAAACTATATAATAATACAACCTTTTTTCCAGAAAAAGTTTTCCCATGATTTGTTACGCCAAAACACAGTGTAGGAGTTATGACAGGGTGCATATGCAAATCCTGATATTGAAACTTCTATGGCTGACTTAGCCATTTGCTGCGCTATCACTGCCCAGGTCAGCAGAGCTTCCAAACTGAGCTTTCCTCCTGTCTCATAGACAAAGGGATGCTGGCAGGATTGTCTTTGCCATCTGCAGTAGCGTGAATTTGTTCTCCTTAGGTGCGTAGGCACAGATCTTCCTCTGGCATGCTAGTTGTGAGGTGTCCACCTGTGCTTGGGAGAAAGGTATCAGTCATATAATTCCTAGCAGCCATGTCAAACTACTGTGTGTTAATTTTACGATACAAGTTTGATTCACAACAAACAGACCAAGCTTGGGACAATTCTGTTTGCAGGACCAACGCAGCTTTCCCTCTCTAGTTTCCTTTCCTCTTATGTAGCACAGGACAATTATAAGGGTTATATAATTATAGTAAGTGGAATGGTGTCTCCTTAGTAGCTTTTGTCTTGTTTCAGAAGCCTACCATAGTAGTCACAGAGAAGATGGCTTTGCTTGTTTTCCATCTACCGGAAATCACTCACTCCAGCATCCCCAAATGGTCTTTTCAAAGAATCTGTGCTTAAGAGCAAAAAAGACAAAGCTATTCGTGATTCTACAGAAATTGCTAAGTATGGACCCTCAGTGATACTGCTGTAGCTGAACACAGACTTCTGGCTTCAAAAAACAAAACTGTTGCTAGAAACATTCAAAAGTAAGCAACAATTTACTGCTAACAGGAAATAAGTAAAAGTTGGAATATAACAGTGTAGCAGCATTTCCTTGGATTTAAAGATCTTGGTTAAAATTTCCAGACTTGGCACCAGTGAGAATTGTATGCCCATTAAATATCAGGATCTACATGCCAGATTTGTCCTGTGTACTCTGACTAAAAGATGCATGTGACAGCAGCAGTGCTGTACAGGAGGGTGAGGGTGGGAGCAATAATAATATTACTGCACAAAAATTAGAAGTCAACTGAATGTGTAAGTGTCCAATGTGGGGGTGTTGGCTTTGTCCCTGCTGAACAAACAACTACCCATCCAGAAGACAGATTCTGCTTCTCCTGAAGTCAGAGTACTACCAGTAAATTTGCTAGTAAGAAAACACCAAAGCAAACTATGGTTAACTTGGTGTAAATTTGAGAAAGTAATGAGGTGGGTGACAGATCTGTGCTGCAGTCTTGATCAAATTGTTTACTTTGTAATTAATATAAGCATCAGATTTTTTTTTTCACAACTTTAGAATGAAGTTTTAACACACACAAAAAAATTGTTCCAAGTGAAGTGCTTTACTAACAGAAATTGTGAAACATGTCTGCAGGCAGTTCTCCCTGCTATTCAGGCCTTGGCAGAAGATCAGTCATATTCAATTATAGGGTGAGATTTTGGCATGAAATATAAGGGATTTTTAAAAATTCAGAAACATTTTCATTCAAGGCTTAAAAAGACCAGAGCTTTTCATCATGAAGGGCAAATAAAAAATCCTGGATATAGATGTCTAGGCATTCCAAATCTGCATATTGAGATTTGATCACTGAGGTTAGAGGCTAAAGCAGTTGTGAGAAATCTTAGCTGTTTCATAGTATCACAGACCTAACAGTCGGCATGGTAGACAGTGTATATTCAAAATATGGAAGGCATCTGACAGCATGTCACATAAACTATAACAGCTAAACTGAGAATAAGTGATATTCACATAGTTTACAGTGTGCCCGTGTAAAATAAGACTATACCATTCTGAGACTGAATAAGTCAGATTTTTTTAAATATTAAGGCACCACTAACCAATACAACAAAACCAGATTTAAACACAGTGTTACTGGTTTTTCCTAAAAAGGCAGGCCAAAAAGTGATGGTAATGCCAAAGTAAAGATTGCATCCGTAAGCTTACATCAAACTCTTGTCCTTTGAAGGAGCTATTCTTGCTTATACTTTGTTTTGATCTGGCTAGCATAAGTTAAAGATTTGTGATTTCAACTATGAATTTTTTTTCCTCACTGTTTTCCCCTCTGTCATGGTTTAACAGCAGCCAGCAACTAAGCACCATGCAGTCACTCACTCACTCCCCCCTGACCCAGTGGGATGGGGAAGAAAATTGGGAAAAGAAATAAAACTCATGGGTTGAGATAGGAACGGTTTAATAGGATATAAAAAGAAGAAACTAATAATGATAACACTAATAAAGTGACAGCAGTAATGATATAAGGGATTGGAATATACAAATGATGCACAGTGCAATTGCTCACCACCCGCCAATCGACACCCAGTTAGTCCCTGAGTGGCGATCCCCCTGCCCCCACTCCCCCAGTTTATATACTAGATGTGACATCACATGGTATGGAATACCCCGTTGGGTATTTGGGTCAGCTGCCCTGGCTGTGTCCTGTGCCAATTTCTTGTGCCCCTGCAGCCTTCTCGCTGTCTGGGCATGAGAAGCTGAAAAATCCTTGACTATAGTCTAAACACTACTGAGCAACAACTGAAAACATCAGTGTGTTATCAACATTCTTCTCATACTGAACCCAAAACATAGCACTATACCAGCTACTAGGAAGACAGTTAACTCTATCCCAGCTGAAACCAGGACACCTTCTTAGAAGGACTGACGAAGTCTATGCCCTCTTTCTTGACCTGTTTTATTATCTCAGGTGTTAAAACAGTTATTCACAATTGCTGTCTGTACCGTAGACCTCTAAATGTGCTGAATAGAATTTACCTATCACTTACCTGGGAAGTACATGAAGTAGGAAAAAGTTGTGGAAGAAAATTTGGCTTAAGCAGAATCTCTGCAAAGTTGCTTATTGCTCAGAGTCAGTGAAAACAGAAAAATATAATATACAGGGCACACTAAACAGCGTTTGTGGGTCAGGCTGAGGTAAGAATCCTGAAGTGCGATATCATTTGTGCCAAAATCAACATTTTAACTATTGATGCTACCCCTTAGAGGGGAAGAAGTTAAGAGGAGACAAAAGTTAGTATGTTCTCTCTGACATCGGTAAAAGAAAGCTCTATAAGGAATTACACAGAGAAAACTGCGATGCAGCTGCATTATTGATGATCCTTTGATCTATGATCAATTTTTATAGCATACTGTTGACCTGCACTACCCTATTTCATGTTGCGTGCAATAATTAAGGGCTACAGTACCCTTGTTTATTCCCTGCCCTTTCTTATGCTGGACCTGTTCACTGTGTTAGGTTTTCCTTAAAAGCTTGTTTTCTCTGTGGAATTTTGTTTTAGTTATTTCTAATATTTTAAGTCAGATTATAAATGAATTATTAACACTGAAAGAGTACAATTTTAAACTAGAGTAGGTCCAGGGAACTTGGCAGCAAGGCTTCTTTTTATTCAATAGGTTGTGGAGGGAACAAAAAACCCAAAAAGTTATATGGTATTCCCTTTCCTGATATTTCTAGGTTGTTTTTTTTTTTTTTCTCCAGCCTTCTATTTAATGTAATGTATTAGCTTGATCCTCAATGAAAACAAAGAAAAGAAAAGGAGAGGAAAAGACAACAACTCAAATTTCCTTGTCCGCCTTAGTATTGGGGAGTATAGAGGAAAAAGAATGCAACCTGCCTATCTTTTAGTGGGTGTATGGTCTAGGGGCCACATTTAGCCCCTTCTTCCATTTTAAGAACAAGGTCTGTATCACCTTTTGCATCTTTCTCCAAATATGCACACAGGCTGAAATCTGAGAGCATATTACACATTCCCTAGAAAATAGTACGATAGGAATGTATTTGATTCTGCAGCCCTAATAACTAAGGAAAAAGGGTTGCCTGAATTAGACATGCAAAAATTGGAGAATTTGCAGATATATTCTTACTAAGATTTTAGATGATAAGACAAAAATTCTAAGCAGAAAATTAATTTTGCTTCTACTCTTGAAATGTTTATTACAGTGTCTTTTTACAATTAGCGAAAGTCATTGGCACTGTGATATCCAGAAGTAGTCCTGGTATACATACACGAATCTAGGGAGAAATACATACATGAGTTGTGATAATTTGAATTATTAGGCTAGCTTTTAGGCTGAGAAGTGTAGCAGATGCTTATTTTTAATGGTTTGAACACAGAAGTGAATGGTTGATGCATGGATAAGTGGGGTACACTTACATAAACTAGCAGCAGAGTGGGAAAACTGAAGACAATACCTCTTCACAAGCCTACTGTCTCCCATACTTGCTTGTGTCACTTCAATGAAGTTTCATCTCAGAAAAGCCCAATTAAAGCTTTCTCCTCAGTTCAGTTAGGTATACATAAGTATTTGTATGACTGACTGCCTAAATTACAGGGACAACTAAAGAAAGATTCACTTTTCTGGGAATGATTGTTTTATCTTCCTGTTTCTCTCTGTTATGTTTTGTGCATTTTGCACAAACACAGCAACTGTTCAATAATTGAACATTGAGATGTTCTATTTCCCTCTTTAGTGGAAGGAAAGAGCTGCTCTATTTTGTAATGTAAATAAGCTGGAAAATCATAATCCTGCCCTGCTTTCGTAAGTGCAAATATACTCAAATATTCTTTTTCAATATCCAGTAGTATCAAGAAACAACCCACATAATTTGTTTCATCACAATAATTAAGTTACTCCTTTTCCTATCTATATTTTCTGAAATCATATCCAATTCCTTTTTTTTTTTTTTCCTAAAAAGATCTTCAAACCTGGATCTCAAAATGTGTAATTCATCCAATATATTCTCCACATACTGTTATCACGTTGGTCATTGCTGTTATGTGAATGAAAAAAAAAAATAAATCTGTAAACCAAAATTTCTGGTTTTCAATCTTGGGCTGCATGTTGCATGTAGATAGAATAATTCCAGTAAGTGCAAGTATAGTGACTTTATTGGCAAACTGTGATTTCATCTTCCCTTTCAGGCGGTATTGCTCTTAAATACTTCCTTTGTTATCAGTGTGCTGCTTCGTAGAGGAATGGGTTTTACCACCCATTACACATTCTGTCATTCAAAGGCAGACCAAAGCTTTGTAGCACTCAGACAAATATTAAATAAAACTTGACTTTTTTTTTTTAAATCCACCTTTTTAAAAAGCAGTAACGGTGCCAGTGTTAAGAGGGCTGCAAAAACTGTGAAACCAGAGGTTTCACATGCCAGAGGTGAGAGCTCTTTAAAAACCCATTATTTCTAGGGTTTACTAATTTGAGAACAACAGAACAACAACAGAACAACAATGAAAGGACAGGTGCAGATCTTTAATACTGCTGTGATCCTTGACTGTAACTACCTGTCTAATAACTCTTTGCAGTCACAAGATCTTCAGACAGTGATGCTAGGTGAAATAGTGTTGAAAACGTGCATAACATTTCAACATCCAAAGTCCTTGAGTATTCTTAAAAAATCTAAATACAAAAACACATTGCTGATTTTAATATCCATACAAATACCTCTGACTATTTCTTCAAATATGCATTGTGAACTGTATAAAGCATATGTTCCATGAGCTCTCAGGAACAAATTTTAAAAATGAAAATTGATTAATGTTTATTTTACATACAGGTGTGGTAAAAAGAGAGCAACATGCTCACTTCCTGGGTGAAAACATCTATATTACTTTGTTTGCATTTAACCCTTGTAAATGCATATTTCTTGTAATAAGAAGACATCTCACTGTGCCTTGAGAATAGTGATGTCTCTTCTAAAGATGGCTAGACATTATTCTATCACTTTCTAGATTTGACTTGGTATTTTCTTGTTTTTCTCCTTTCCCCAGCTGGACCTGTTATGTGTTGGTTATAGGGGAAAACAGAAAAGTTGCTAGTATTGTTTCCATCTGAATATTTAAATTAACCAACCTGTGTTGGGAAAATGATATTTTTCCTTCTGAGAGTTAGGAGGAAATGAAATTTAAACTTTATATCTGGTAACAGAATTTTGGGACCCTATTCATATTTGTCCTCAGGACAACAGCAGTCCAACACAACAGTTTGCAAGGAGACTAATAGATTGCATGGAGGTGTAGCCCCAGGCAAGAATGGATGGGTAGGAGCTCATCTCCCATGCATTTCTTTTTGCTGGTCTCATTAGTAAGCAGCATTATCTTCTGTGGTTCTTCTGGGAAGATACCAGAATTATCAATAATATGTTAATGTAATTCCCCAAAGACTTATGGACTGGAGGGACAGAACTGCCCATCCATCAATTTGTTGTTATGCCTTGTGTTCAACTACAGTACAGATATTTAGGATCTGTAAGTTCTGAAGATTTCATTCATATCTGCAGTTAACCCACAATCCTTTTGATTCATCAATCACTTCTTAAAATGCTGTGAACTGTGGCACTCTCAATTCTATTTATCCCACTATTTCTAACTGTTGCTTCTCTCTTTAGCAGGAGATGCACTGTTCCCTTGAAGTTTTTTAAAAATAAGTACTTTCCTGAAAGCTGCACCCCAAACACATTTTCCCTACTTCTCATAAAAATGAGGTTATAATAGTATAAGGCCTACACTTCAGCAAGTATCACCTGGACTATGATGTTAGAAGCAAATGCCACAATTGTTTCTAGCTCTGAATGCATATACACACACACACACATTTGTACACATGTGCATAAAAATATATATTTATATGTAGACCTCTCCATGAACTGTATTTCCATGGCCCTTTAGCTGGAAAAGTTTGTTTCCTGTCAAAATACTTGAAAAGATTAATTATTTACTTTCAAAAGATTACTGTGGTTTGACCTTGGCCTATCAGTTCTTAGACAGATTTGACTGCAATGCTCAGAAAATAAATGTCTCTGCCAAAAACCACCTTCTAAAATGTAACTGACAGCTGCTTTCCTTCCAAACCTTGTCCATTAAAGAACTCCTGAGAAAAACAAGAAAATTTAAACCTAAAACATGAGAGAAATTAACTTATCTTGGCAGAAACTTGGAGATTATTAATAAACCATAAAGTGAAGAAATTTACTCTGCTCTGCAGGGACACCAGGAATAGTGATCTCTCTTGGAAACATTACTAATAAAAGGGATTGTTTGAAAAGTTTCTCTTAACTTTTTACATACAGGGTGTTAATAACTAACTTTATTATCTCATCTGACTTCAGAGTAGTGGTCCAGCTGCAATGAGGCCTCATCCTGGGAGAGGCAAGCTAGTTGTGTTTGTCTAGTATGTCTAGCTGGTTTTGAGTGGCAATACTTAAAAGGTTTTTTTGGTCATATGGTATAGCTAAAAGTTTCATAACATGGGGCTTTTTTTGCATCTCATTAAGGCAAGGTTTTTGTTCCTTGGTTCAGAGCCCCTCTACCATCCTGAAGAAGTCTGCAAGTCTCAGGACTATCTACCAAATGCTCCCAAGCTTTGCCTTGCAAAAAGAATAAATGTCCTGAAATCACCTTCTCCACCCTCAACACCCTCACACTTACATAAGAAGAATCAACTTTTTTTTCTTACTTGGACATTTTCAATTTTCTCCAGAGTCCTTCCCCATCCAGAACCAGGGATTACTATGCAGATAAGCATAAGAAAAATCCCTAGAGCAGTCAGGGAAAATAGCCTTCTGGCATCACTGAGCATAACTGCAGAAACATGACCTTGTTTACTCCCACCCATTCTTGCTTTCCCTCCATTTTTTGAGACACATATTTTTACCCACTCATTAAAAGATTTTGGTTTATCTGGTACTTCATAATGGAGGTAGAGGCTCATTAATTAAACTGATGTTGAAAACGAGATCAAAAGCATGTCTGTTCTGCTTGGAGATTACTGAGTGTAGCATCAACCATGCTGCTTCTTGGTCTGAGAAGCAGTGTGTGTACAGGGAGAGTGATTACAGATCATGAGTTGATATTTTCTCCAGACACAGTATGATGGAGATATATCCATGTAATACTGTGGATGTAGCAGCTGAATAAGTGGAAGGATAGAGGTCTTCAAACAGTAGTTCCTTGCATAGCACAGATGTGGTGTAGGACTTATTTTTGAAAGCAGTAGTATAGTAACTACATGCCCTTCTCTCCCAGTCCTGTCCACCTCCCTGTCCCAGTGACTAAGCATGCATTTGTCAGTAGAATAAAGCTATATGCTGTTTGAAAGTGGGACTTAAGGTCTCACTTTTATAGTTGCTTTCTGAGAATATCTAGGGCTCAGGTAACAAACTTTAGAAGCAAAAATTGATACAAACACTAACATCTAAAAGTTTGGAAGACCTGTGGACCAACGCTTGGAAGCTAGAGTCAGTACATTTAAAGCACATCATGTTTCAAACCCACTAAAGCCAGAGATAAAAAAAAACACAACCTAAATTGCAACCCTAAACATTTTCAAACACTTCCAGTTTTACTCTTCTAATACTGTCATACTTTTTTAATCTCAATTTTCCACAAGCACATAGAAGACTACTTCTGTTCATGCCTAAAAAGGCTTCAGTTTTGATAAGATTGAGTATTCTAGTGCATGCCTAAAAAGAGTTGCTATCCAGAAAAAGGTTATTTTCTTCCCTTGCCACTTTCTGCCTCATGGATCTTAACACAGTAGTCATTACTAGAAGATACAGGTCATTTAAGAGAGAAAGAGGAATATCCCTCACTGCTTTCTCTGCTCATACAATAGCCACGGTTAATGTCTTTGTACATGACTGTAAGAGACCCAGTTCAGCTTTGTTCTCTACCTGAGGTAATTCTCATGCCTCTGTTGGGTGGATTATATTGATGTTTATGCACGATGTTTTTTATAATTTCTTTAATATTAAGAGAAAAGGGGAAAAACTATAAATAAAAAAGGGAGATTATGATATCATAGTCTTAGACATACAACTGAGCAAGAGAATCCTAGCTTCCATTTATTAGTCCAAGGCTTATTCAGAAATTTTACTCTAAAGTCATTTCACTTGCAGCTGTCCTCTTGCACTAATTTGAGCTCTTTTCTCTATTTTCCTCTAGCAATAAACCTTTTAATCATGTGAGCTCATCTTTCACACAGCCAAGGTAAGAAAGGAGCTTCATTATCATCACCACTTCCCTCTTTTTCTACACACACCCCACCCCGCCCTTAGCCCCACTATAAAACATACAGTCTTGCTCTGTTTTGTGCTTATGACTTATGGATTTTCTTTTGATGCTTTTATCAGTGTTGCTGGCAAATTTTTTACTTCTATCTTTTAGTCCAACTTGAAATTTATGAGCAGTTCCAGAGCAAAAATCCATTTACCATGTGCTGAAGCTGTCTACCAATCTCAGGAAGGGTTCCTCTGAGAAAACAGAGCTGTTTTCCTCCTCTCTGTCTGAAGAGGAACACCACTGGTGCACACGTACTTCAAGTAAAGGATAGTTCTTTCATCTCTTTCCAAGCACCAAATAGCATGACCACGAGACTGGTGTGCTTAGGGTTGTAGGGTTTGGAGCTTTTTTTTTTTTTGCTTTTAGTTTGTTTTTTAAGACCACCAGCAGGATTTAGATGGCTGTTCGGGTGCCTTCTTCCCAAGAAGAAGCCCTAGCTGATTCAGGATCAACAGCAAAGCCCAAGAGGTAAGGTGATGCCCTGGGTCTGACAGCAACTGCAGCTGAGGCTGAGTGGTCAACTGGTCTCAGCTGTGCATCAAATGCCCCCACCAACCTGAAGTAAGAGACAGTAATGTCTATTTGGGCAATATTTACTGGAAAGTAAACTGTTTAATATGTTACTTTATGTTTAAGGGAAAAGGACAGTTTGTATCTTTTATGTAAACAACAGCATTTCTCCAAATACAGGACTTTTATCAGCAATGTTTTCTATGAATAGAAAGAACCCAAAGCACTTTTGCTTGGGTGGAGAAGGGTCAGCAATATATCTGTAGACTGTGACAAGGTAATTAGCTATTTTTTAAAAAAAGAAAAGTGATCCATCTGACAGAAACTGTAAGAGAGCAGCAGCATTTTAAAGGTAAGCAATTCAGGTTTCATGGAAGATCTGAGCTGAGACATTGTGATAATGAGATATGCTATGTTTTGCAGCTTGTGTAGTTTGGGTAAGTGTCTTTGGAAATTTGGAAATCTGTGGAATTGGTCGTAACTAAGTTTCCTTGCTTCCTAGATGTCCTTAACATACCAACTTTGATTGTACAAATCTTTTAAAGGATATCACAGGAGGCAGAAAAGCTGCTTGCATTTCAGCCCCTGATTCTCTTCTCACACAGGCCACCCTTGCAGCTCACCCCCCCCCCCCCCGCCCTCCCAAAAAAACCCACCACCACCTTGCCATGTAATTTAGTGATTTTTGGTTTTCCTTGGTGCTTGAGTAACTCCTAAGGGCCTTTTCTTGTAGTAGCAATGACCAGGGGTGTGAAGGAGAAGGGCAGATCAGAGACAGTGCTTTGCTAGCCGGCACTGCTGGAAATTCAGGAGCATCCTGGGACGAGCCTCAGGGTGTTGGTAGGATGACATGCAGCCATGACCCATTTTACCATATAGAAATGTTCTAATATTTAAACATTTACATTTGGGAGGAATCTACTTTGGACAGCAGTAATACTGATTTTCCCGCAGTAGCAATTGTCATTCTCTCAAGAAAAAAGCTAAAATGGAGATGAGGATAAAAAAAGGGGATAAAATATATTCAAATGTTATTGTCATTTCTCTGCACCTGTATACTGAGATGAGTTAAAGTAATGGAAAGGAAAGGTAATAATAAATGTTGAGCCTTGTAAAGCTGAGATGAGATCTTTCAGAATATAGTAGCAGATGTCTCTTTAGTCCTTGCTTCTTTACTGAGACTTAGGGTTCAACAGTATCTTAGCTATCTTAATGGTCTGAGGATATGGGGCAGAAAAATGGCCATATTCTGTAAATACTGCACTGCTGAAAGAAATTATTCTGGCTACTTTTCTAGGCTGGCACGGGAGAGTTGATGAAGGAGGAGACCAAATCCTTGTCCAGTAACTTTTAGGGATCGCCTTTCAGCTGAAAAGGCATAAATACAAGATGTCTTTCTCCCCTGAATGTTGGGCCCTGCTCCTGACATTACTTGTTCCTTTCAGTGTTTACAATAGTATTTAACAGTTGCTGCAATTTACCATAATTTGCTTAATGTTTTTATTCATGTTTGGATGGTAAACAGATTCACAAGCCTATCTTGTGGATTAGTTAGTTCCTAAACATCCCTGATGAAGTCTCTTTAGAATTCCATTTAACAGAGCCATAATAACTCGGCTTCTGTGTGCATCTACAGCACCTCAGAGGCTGCTGAGGCTCTGACATAAGGCAAGGACACTGGAAGACCTAGAAGGTTTTAATGCTTCTTAAAGTATTATTATACAGTTTTTCAATGAGGTAATTTCTGAGCAGAATGAGATTTATAATAGTAGACATGGCTTACTGCTGGAAAAAAGGAATATGGCATGTAGCTTAAAGGAGAGCAAGGCCCCCATCACTTGAATAGAAAATGAAATAAATGTAATACTTGCCTTACTTTCTTACTGTTCTGTGGCAAAATTCTTTGGGTTTGTCATCTGGAAGATGAGGATAGCAATACTTCCCTTTAATGATGTTTTGAGAGCTAATAATAAGCAACCTGGATGTAGACTCTTTGGTTGGTAACATTTTCCTATGAGCACATTTGTTTTGCTACAGCTCTTGGTCACAACACATGAGAAAACGAGCTTCTAATTTATCACCACCAAACCCTCTAGAAGGGGAAGTCATAATCAGTTGGGACATTTTTATGTAGGATGCTGTCCTTCAAGAGTTTGAATACTATTAATAGAGCATAGTCATCCAGAATGCAAGTCAGTGCTTTTGGTGGCGGTAATACTAGATCTTGGGAAAGAAGTTGTCATTTCATGTGATCTCAATGGTCGTGAGGCAAGCACACACTTTCAAAAACACCCTCAAGCATCTAATTATACTTTAGACAACTACATACTTTTAAAAATCATATTAATAAATCCTACTTGAACCTGTACAGGTTAGATCATCACAACATCTTAAAATGGAGGATGTTTTAAACTTTCATATTTTATTTTCATTTTTGTTTAGACAAACCCAAAGAAACTGAAAAAATGCCCCTGGAAGGACTGCATAACTGGTTTTATTTCTTGTAATCCATAACTATTCACAGAGCTAAAAGAATAACCATAGAAAACCCCCAAGGAGTCAATTATAGCCCCCCCAAAAAGTTTAAATAGACCAACTACTGGCTCATTGAGTTAATGGATCTGATTCACTTTAGCACTAATGCTACTTTACAAAGCAGGATTTGTGTGAAGACGTCTTAGTGTAAATGGCAATCATATTTAATGAGTCAGCACCTGAGTTTAGCCTTGCTTGTGGTAGTAGAAATTGAAAGCATCCTTGTGAAATTGAATATGCCTGATTCTCTGTTACATTAAGGCCACGTCAGGGACATTTTATCAGTTTCCAAAGCAGTTTAATTGGGATTGGTTGCTGTCAGAATGGATAGATTTGTAAGGAAGGAGAATGTAAACATAGGAAAGCACAGAATTCTTGTGTCTTCTGCTATCTGATTACAAAATATTTTACTATCTTTTAAAAAACCAGCACTATTAGAACCAACTACATTATGTTACGAAAAAGTTTAAACCAAGGCATTAGACTACACTATAAGAGCATATTTGCACTGCAAATGTAAGCAGTAAGTCACTGATGTGTAAATTTACACTGAAATCTTATAACTCAAGACATGTCAAATATAATATCTTAGATGATTTGAAAAGAACCAGAAAATTATTTTTTTCTTTGAAATGGTTACAAAAATGTTTCTCTTCTAAAATGTCTTATTTTGAATATAATTTTAATGCAATGCATTTGAATATAATACATGGTATATAATGTATTATGTTTATAATTCTTCTGGTTTTGCATTTGCCTTCTTTGTGTATAAAAGGGTCTGGAAAGGGAAAATAAGGATGCAGGAAAATTATTGTCTGGAGAGGAAAATGAACCACAAACAAAAAACCCATTCATAATATCTTCACTGCAAGAAAAAGGCGAGAGGGAGTTATGTTAATAATTTTGACTAGCTCATGCCCTTACAAAGCAACCCATAAACTATGCTGTTATCCACATGCTTTGTCATTACATATTTTGTTATGGACATGTCATCATTCCTTCCCCTTGTTAGGGGAAAAATAGAAAGCCAAAACAGAAAGTGCACTTGTACCTCAACTTATAAAGTATTGTCTTGATTCTCACTTCTACCTTTGCAATGGGACTACAACCCCATGAGGAATCTTCATTTACACAGAATATACTCTTGTGCCTATATTAACAAATAGATTTCTTGTAAAATATGGAGAACTGGGTCTTCCTCCTGAAAAATGTTTCTATACATATGACTGCATGTCAGAATAACAATTTGAAGGTGCAGTTCCATAATAGCTCCTTAATTAGCAATATCTAAGTGGACAGTTTTGGTCCAGTTCAACAGCTTTCCCAAAACAGGAGGAGGTCATTTTTCCTTTAAGTCTAAAAAGACTAAATGACATAAAATACTCCACTGTATAAAGATGCAAGAATAAAAATGAGATTCAGTCTGTTTCATCTTTATTTGATCTTTGCTTCTTTAAATTTTTAGTCGACAACTTCATTATTAATAGACTAGCTCAGAGTTTCACACCTAGTTAATGCCTGGTTAAACACCGTTTAAAATGTGGTTTTTGTTTCCTTGAAAGGCAATTCTAAGGCCATAGTTTCATGTACATTAAAATTGGCATAAATTTTCCCTCTGTCTAAAAGAAGCAGTTTCTCTTTGGAGGTTAGGTCTGCATAAATAAATCAGTAAATAAATCTGGCTGGTTTAGCTTTGAGCACAAATCATTTCTCTGCCTCTTTCATTGGGTAGGCACAGCAGTATTAATGTCAATATTAACATGCAGAGGCAGAGCAGGGTTCCTTCTTTAGGAGACAGACAGTGTTGTGACCAATGTATCTCAGGGAAGTCAGGGAATTTTACTTGAACTGTCACCAATCAACACAAACTTCTGATCACTGATTTCAATATTGCTGAAAAAGACACAAACTCTTACGCTAACCACTTGAATGAAGACCTATCCTCCCCCTCCCCAGGCTCCACTTGCCATGTTTTTGCCATGGAAAGGTCAGAACTAGGATATTTTTTGCCTCCCATGCATGTGTGTTGGCCTGCCCTAGGGTCCACATTGAGCAGCATAATCAGCTGAGCAGATAAATGGAGGGTATTATTGCCCTGCCACATGTTGGTTTTGGTTGGGTTTTTTTTTTGCTTGGATTTTCATAGGGATTGCAGAAGGCACATTCTTGACACCCAGGCATTTCACATCCTGATTTCAAGCCTTCACTTCAAAGCACGAAATCTTTCCACCATAGTGTAAAGCTCTGTATTTTTTCCCCTAAAAGTAGGCTGAATTATTTTAAATGAAACTTGAAGGAAAAAGACATCAACCTGAGGTAGACATGTAATATAGAAAATTTCAGTCTGAGCAGCTTAAGTTTGTCTGCTGTTGTTTCTGGGCTAATTTAGGCCACAAAGGATGCAAACTGTGTATGGAAAATTATAAAAGTCTGTGTGTTTTCCCCCTGAATTAAACTCTCTGTGTTCCTACATATTCTTACAAATTCTTACTGTGGGAAGTCTCAGCAACATTAACTAGGAGTAGTGTTCTAGGTAGATTCTACAATGATCAGACAAAGTGTAATCTCAATTTATAATGCAAGCAGATGTGTGGCTTGATAGGTGGATGAGCCAGGGTTTCAAGTACTTAGCAGACACAGCTGAAGTCAAACTTTCAGCAAAACTCAAGTCAGGTGTGAAAGGTTTAAAAAATCTGGTAGCAATTATCAAAATACAGGTTCATAATACATTTGATATTTTTATTTTCACATCTTTTTTTATTTTAATCCAAATTTCCTGTTTATGTAAGAGCAGAAAACTTTTTTTTTTTTTTTTAACTACAAAAAGGTTTTATTCACCATCAGTGATACAGCATTCACAACAACAGCTTCATTATGTGGAATTAGAAAGAAATATGACCTGTAAAAATACTAAGAATTCCTTCTGGATATATTAAAAAGTGCAAACCACTTATCAAAAAGTCAGCCTGTTTCTTTATATCACAAAATTTACAAAATCTAATTGAAAAAAGAACCATGGAAATACTTTAGCCAAAGTAACAGAAGGAAATTTAGTGTTAAGTATTCAGCATCAAATACCTAATGGGACTACTTAACATTATCACACTGTACAATGTTTAATCAAAGTTATAGTTCCCACAGCAATTTTAATTAATTTTTTATTGTATCCAGGTAACATTTCTGAACTACTGCACTTGTCATTGTTATGTCTTCATATGACCAAGCAAGGCAATATTGAAGATTACTTGAATATCAGTGTGAAACGGAGGACTAAGCTGAGGGGCCAGAACTAGCATTATCTATTTATGCAATTATTACCATACATTGGTAATACTGAATTGGCAGCTCCTGAAGTCACACAAACCTATGACAATCTCACTTTTTTTTTTCACCGTTACTTCCTTTTACATGGTATTGTATTTAATCAAGATATTGTATAGTATGAACTATACATTTTATAGAATTGTTTAGGATCTATGGAAATATTGAGTAAAAAACCCCCACCCCTCCCAGAAGACAAGCATTAATCAAAGGAGCAGTCAGAATCCTTATCCTACTGTGCTTGTTTTCCCTAGAGCTGGTTCCAGTTTCACGAAAGACACTTTGATTCTTCTGGTTTTTCAACCGTTTCAACCAGGTATCTAGTTAAAGGAGAAGAATCTCATTAAACAAGGTTCTGGACCTCAGGGTTCTAAAGAAGGCTTGGAAGTTTGAACCTTAAAAGCTCATGTAACCATAGATACACGATAGGTAAGTAGTACCTGTATATGGATATATAAACGTATAGAGATAAATAATGAAAACTGTGCATAAATACATTTTCTAATATTTGAATGTTTGTGGTACCACAGAGCTATGAACAACCACTGGATTCTGCATAGTACGTAACAGGTGTAGAAAATGCAAAATGAAAATGAGAACTAATATTCTCTTCAGATTCTACTTCTCTGGCAATTGGCAATTCTGTTCTCACTGACTTTCTCATAATTTACTTAACAGCTTAATGGTTTAATTTGACATCAACGCTCTTAAGGACTATCTGAAATATCATTCTGTGCACTATGTTCCTCAAAGTGTTTTTAAAAAAAATCATCTTCTGTGCACAAGGCTCTGACTCCCTTTTTCACTTGGTGTTTTGTGGTTTCCCATAAACCTGGCTGTTGGCCCTTCTCCCTACTAAATACAGCTTTTAAACTTATTTTTAAAGTATCAAGAAGGGCAGGTATTGAAAATTTGCTATTTTCTTGCTACCGTCTTAGAGGAGGTGGACTTTACTGAGGCACGATTGCAATACGTAGATATTCCTAGTAGACCTGTTCAAAAAGAGTCTTACTTCAAAACGTTTTGATGGGAACCAGAGGAAAAGAATTCATAAGATCCCTCCCTGTCCTGATAAAAGGTTTATTTTACAGCAGTTTTCTGAATTTCCTAGTCTCCAGCTGATGGCATATGCAGATTACAGAGTTGGCTAATACCCAACATATGACTTGAGGCTTATTAGTGTCCCTAAGGTCACAAAGGGATAAGCTGTTCTGCTGAAGTGCTTTTTCTAAGGAAAGGGGAACAGGAATTAACACATTCAGGGTAGAAAAAGGTACTTCTACCTTTTTTCCTGATTGCTGTCAATGAGTAGTTGGTAGCTATGTTGTGGTAGGTTTCTCCAGTCTGTACTTCTGAGGAAGTACCTTTCTCTGATGTTCACAGTAAGGCAAGCTGCAGTTATTCCATTGCAGATTGCTTTAGAAAGCAGCTAACTTTAACTGCTTATTTTTAGCCATAACATGAGAGGTTTCCTGTTCATTAAACTGTGGAAGAGTTACTCATGTTAATAGTTGTAGTTACCTCTGCTGAAGTCATTATGTAAAATTTAGTGACAGGCTTGCAATTTACTGATTATGACAAACTGATATTGTCCTAGGACTTGTTAAAAAGTCTTCTTACTATAAAACATGCACTAAATCTGTAAGAAGCAATTTCCAATTGTTTACTGGAATAACTATACTTGCAAATTGGTTTTATTGTAACTTAACAGTGTATGTTATTTCAAGGGCTAAATAGTTAGCTGCTCATAAGGTAAGGAAAATCCAATCTGCAGAGCTAGGCAGAGTGCAGTCCATGTGAGGTTAAGAGATTGAGGTTTGCTGTTATAAATAATAATTAAACTAATATAACAATATTAATGTTTGCTCTTTATTGCTATTAGTCTGGAGATAGATAGACATCAGGGGATTAGTTTATCCTTATGGTATGTGGTTTGGACCTTAAAAGATTATTCTTCAGATGACATTAACTGGAGCAAAAGCTGAGCACTCATCAGCAGGGGCTGTGCAGGAATCATCTAAAGCAGGAGTTGCTTCACTGTGGCTGTGAATCTCCTGAATCAAGAGAAGAATTCAGTCCTTAAACAACTCATGCTTCAGTAACCCCTAAATGGTGCTTTGACTCCATTTATATCCTTTTCTGTTCCTATCCACATTTTCAAACCTACACAGACACTAACCAGACACTGTCCATCCTTATCATCTACTCTACTTCTCACAGTCCATACTCATCAAACTCTGTGTACCTCTCGTCTTGGAAAGAACAGAGCAGCTTCATAACCCCATGATAATGGATGGCAGTTGTGGGAAAACTGGTGAGAGTGGCTTCTCAGCAGGACTGCCCAGTGGAACTTTTAGCTGGTAGTAGCTGAGATTTCAGTATGCTTTTAGGATCACAGAATTTGCCCTGCAGCCAGCCTGAACAGTGTCAGAGTGTGCAGTGGGATTGTTGCTGGCTTTACTGCCAGTAAGCTCACTGTGGTGATGGAGAAATGAACCAGATTTATGTCTCATTTTCTTTTTTTAGGTGCCATGCTTATGTCTAAATTTTGGAAGCAGGAAATCATGTTCCCTCCTTCTCTTTGAATTTCCTTGTTTTTCAGCTTAACTCCAAATGCATGCTACTGTTGCGTGCACCTCCTTTCTTTCCTCTATGTCTTTGATCCTTTTATATTTGCTTCATTAAAGTTATCTTTAGATTTGTTTGTTTGTCTTTGACTCAGACATCAGTCAGCAGCATTGCCTTTGATGGCTGGATGAGTCTGACATTTGTCTGTGAAAATACAATAATGCTTCCACAGGGAGGCACCAGTCTTCTGGTTTGCTTTTCTAAATTATACAACCCCTCACTGGGCGACATTACAGAGGACATGCAGTAATGTCTGGCTGCAGCACTGGTTTCTGAGCTTATGAAAAAACAGAATCCACACTGTTTTAGAAACTCTGGACTTGTTGGAAAGATACATCCAAATTTCATTAGATGATTTATTTTTTTCTTCCTCTGATTTTCTTGAAAGGTGAAGTCTTATTACGTTAGTAGCTAAGATATAATGACTTCCGACAAATATTTCTTGCAGATTTATCATAGCCATTCTGAGTGAATGTTATCTGCTGACTCTAAGGTAGTGAGTTACTCAAGACTAAACAAATAATTTGAATAATCTTTTATTCAAAATAGAGAGGAACCTTGACTGCTTTCTAGTGCATGTCTATGCCCACTTGCCTAGACATAACTCATAGATATATCAAAAAGACTTATTAAGTTTGGAGACAAAACAAGCACAAAGCATTTCCTAGATGTTTTTTAACAGTCTTTGTATTCATGCTTTGCTAACAAAGTGCTGTACACAGTAATCTTACCTACTTAAAATCACAACAGGAACATTAAAAAGACTGTCCTACCATAGCGTAACAATATCCCATGGCACTGTTCACTTTTAAAAAAAATCATCTGCATTTTTATGATATGCAGATAAGTATTTTAAACAGCCAAAAAAGTCTTTAATATCTTCTGCTATTTTAGCCTGCTCTTTTGAGTGCAGGAAAAAAAAGGGGGGTAGTAGAGGAATACAATCAACTTTGGAGAATAAAATATCTTCTTGCTAGGTTTCAGGAACAGATAATTTCTCATTTACAAATCTGTGCTTCAGGCATAATTCAATAAAATATATAAAGCTTTTGTGGCCTTGTGAGATTCTGTAGTGCAGAAGCTGGATATATTTTTATTGAACCTATCTTTTAGAAATTTATTGAGTAACAGTCATGAGGTTCTGTTTCAGCTTCAGAGCAGTGTTGCAGTTTTATTATAGTAACAGCCAGTTGTAATGCTCTGTTTAAGGCTGTTCAGACATTTGTGCTTTATCCTCTCTATTCAGATGCTTTGTTACTAAGTCAAACAGAAATCTGAAGTTTGTGATAAAATGGGCTTTAAAAAAAATCTCTGATCATGAGCAAATGTTGATGTATTATGAAAATGACAGATTATCCATCTTTTTCCCCTCTCTTCTAATTTTAACATTTTAATTAATCCATCAATTTATATACACCTTGGGTTCGTGTCTTTGACGCATTAGTCTATGTCACTTACTTTTTATTCCCAACAGTTAAGGCACCATTTCAAATTTTCTCTGTCTTCTCGAGTATCTTCAATTTTTAGGGTTGTGGGGCTTGGGGTTTTTTTTTTTGCTATCCATGCTGAATTACCAGTGAATAGGCAGTAAAAGGTACTGAAAGAGAGAAGAGACAAGTAAGACCAGAAATTTTTAGGTTTCTGAAGAACATTTGCTAGGGATCTGAAGTTGGAATTGCGGGCAACAGGATGGCAGTTGCTTCTGCTGGCACTTCTTTTTGGAGATGGGAAATGTTTGCTCCTGGAAATTCATGCCACTGATAATAACTGATTTCTTTTAATCAGAATTATTCTGAAGAACATATCCAAAATGTGTTGTTAGGTTGTTCTGGTTTTGGTTGGTTTTTTTTTTTCTTCTGTAAAATCCCTTTTTTCATTCTGGTACACACAAAGCTTGGCACCTATTAGAAAAATGCTGCAAAATACTTTTAGATAAAACCTGTATTCCTTTGGGTATATTTACCTCCTGGGAAAAAAAACCCCAAAAAATCCAAACAAAAACCAGCACTATAAAAACATTCATAACAAGTCTACTTGTAAGAAGATTATACTCCTGGAAAGTATTTGCAAAGGGAAAAAAAAAGAAGAAGAAAAAAAAGCCAGATATTCTGTTTTTTCTAAGTTTAGCAATAGCACACAGGAATCTATGACCAGGAGCTGAGAAAAATAAAATGAGAAGTAACCCAGAGATAAGGATATTCCTGTAGTTTTAACACAGAATAATTTTATAGTATTTTTGAATTCAAAAGTGACTTGATCTTTGATTCATGGCAAATTCTTTTTCTTAAGACAAACACTATGCCAATATTAGTTCTAGGAACTTATTTTAAAATAATGTCTTCTTCAGTTATAATTCTGTTAATTTAATACACATTTAGTGGACAACAGTAGGTTATTTAAAGGCAACATTTTAAGCTGTTGCTACTTGTCTCATACTTTGTTAAAAGGCAACGTTACTATTGCTGTTTCTCAAAATCACCACGCAGTGAATGGTGCCCTAGGTACCTCAGTGCAAGCTGACATTTTGCTGTTACGTTTTAAGATTAGGTCTTCTTCTGGGAAGAACACTAAGAGAAAAGAAATACAGTCTGACAGCGAAAACAAATGGTTATATAAAGATATTCCATAAAGCTGTGAAGAAAACCTGTCATATACTTGGCTAGTCTAATGGCATAGCTATTAGAAAATAACTAGTCTCAATCATGTACATTGGCCAGTTATCCTGTCTAGAGGCATCCTTATATACAAAGCAGTTCCAGACAAATATAGCTATGATCTCTCTGCTGAAAACAAAATCCTTGAGCCAGTTCTCTTGTCCAGCTGGAGAGGAATTTGTAATTTGCCCACATCAGTAGGCACACATGTTGATTTTGGAAATCTGCCTCTAATTAGCAGGTGTTTAATATTCCAAATGTATTTGTTCAGGTATCCACAAGCAAGTAAGCTTCCACTGCTACTCTGTATGCAAGGAAATTCTCATCCATAGGTTAGTAATAGACAGTGAATTGAATTACAAACAAGGGCAGCTAACGTCCTGAAAAGAAAGTCTTGCAGCTATTCCACAGTCTTATTAATTAAAAAAAAAATTGTAGTAAAGAAATAAATATGCAGAATAAATTGGGCCTTCTCCTAGGACATGGCAAATTATAGAGCCAGTCCCTGATGATATAACCTGAGAGCTACTCTTATCTGTGCAGACTACTAGTGGAACAAAAGGAGAACAGTGAAACTGTGGACTAGTATTACACAGGCTGAGCTTTTATTACTGTGCCTCTTCCCATGGTAGCGTAGTGTGTCATATCAAAGGTATTCTAAATTTACAGTACGAGATAATCTGTGAGCAATGGGGATAGGTATGTAAGCTCTTCATCCATATTCCAGCAGAGATTAATACAAAGAATTTTAAAGAATATAATCTATGCTTTATGAACCACGATTCAGTAGTTAAAAGCCAGGTTATATAGTTGCCAAAAGAAAAAAAAAAAGAAAAGAAACAAAAGAAAAGAAAAACGCACCCAACCAGCAGATGTATCATTATATGCACTGTGGCATAGCATATTGCTTCACTATTCCACCATAATTCTCCAGTTCAGAGGGATCACTGCACCGCTGTGCAAAACACTTCTGAAAAGAAGGAAGGGGGAGAACAAAACCTTAAAGTGACAATATTTTGAGCACCAAATCGATAATTGCTAATCACTGTATTTGCATGAATACTTTGGTGGAAGAGAGTTACAATCCGTCCTTTGCATACAACAATTATTTTAAATAACATTACTCCTGAGAAAAATCTCAGAAAGGACTTTCAAATAAATTAGCTACAGGTAAAATCTCCTGGTTTTGGTGAATTGTTTGATGGTGTCTTATTTGAGTCTTCAGGGGCTCATTTAATTGTTTTTTTCTAGGCTTTTATCTGGTATTACAGGTTAAAATGATTGATCAGACATGCTTAACATCTGTTACCAAAACCTACACCAAGCTTAGTTTTAATATGAGTGTTCCATACCATTTCATATAATTACTAGGCACATGTTAATTATGGGCATAAATTAATGAAGAGAGAAGAGGAGATTATTGTAACAAATGAAAAATCAGCTGTAAGCTAGAAAAATCTGGAAAATAGGTATTTACACTTATTTCTATATTACAAATAAAAGATGCATCTTCTGCACCCACATTTGATCCAGTGTCCTTTGGCTGAGGTAAGATCCTCCACATTGTATCTGAAATATTTGAAATTCAGTCCATGTTAATCATGTTAGTTGAGTTTCGTTAAAAGTTTGAGTTTTGTGAAAAGTGGGCAAACTTCACAGGTGAATTGCTACCGCCAAGCAGAGGTTTCAAAAGAAAAGGCTCCATTCATCTAGCTCCATTCCCAAATCTCCTCAAGTAACTGTTTGTTGTCTTTTCTTTAAATGAAAATCAACAGTGTGTAAAATCCTCCATAATATTGACACCTATGACTTACAGCTAAATAAGTAAATGTAGTATTGTGCATCTTCTCCATGTTGCTAATGTACCAGAGGTCTTCTGCAACATGCAAAGAGGTTATGATCATGCAAACAATCTTCTGCTCATCTTGAAGCAGATGGATCCTGTCCTATTAAAACTCCTGCACTTTCTGCAAATGACAGAGCCCTCATGTTTGTACATGTTTGCACATGTTGGTTTGCTCCCGAAGGAGGAAGGCAAACAGATTCTGTTGCTGTGGATGCTGGCACTGTTTCTGTTCCCTTTTGCATGGAACATAATAGCAGATACATTGTACTTGGAAGTATCATGACCCTTCCCATATACTCCCCTTTAAAAATGATGTGGTGTTTAGAAGAGAGTAACAGGTTTCAAATAATAACAATTAATTTAGATTTAGAAAGCTCAAAGTGCTGGGTTTGCTTTATTGATACAAGAAAGTGTTGGTAGGGAAACAGAAAATCTTCCAGCACGTCAAAACTCTTAATAGGAATTTGTGTCTTTTCTGCACATGCGATAAAACATAACAATCTTAATCTGTACACAGAGAATTTATGTAAGGAGGTAAGCCAGGAGTTTTTAAGAACAGGTCACACAAATATCTGTCTGGGGTGTCCTAGGTATGCACTTCATCTTGCCTGAAAGGAGGAAGATGAACTAGGTAATGCCATTGGATGCCTTTTAACCCAGCACATCTTTGATTTTCACATTTACAGGTACTTCCCTGGAAAGCTTTTGTTGTTCAAAAGAATTAGTATAATGAAACACAAAGGAAGGTGTTGCCCTCTAAATGATAGGTATGTTTGAAGGACAGCCTGATTCACAGGAAAAGATTTTGGAAGGCCTCCAGTTCTTTACTTTTGCCCATCACCATACTGCTCTGCTAATTTCGACAAGTAGTTTTTAATGTTATTTTTTTCCTGGGTGCCACATAAACAGAAACCCATCTATAATCTCAGTCAGATGTGTGGTTGCTACTGCAAAAAAACCAGTCTATTTCTCTACAGGCATTAGGTGACTATTCACTACCAAAATGTCTCTTGGGATGGTCATACCAATGATTTTATTTTTTAAAAATCAGTGACTGTCTTCTTTGGTATTCAAGTATTCTGTTTTGTTTAGGAAAGTTGAGTTTTCATAAAAGTCAGTGGGAAATTTCCCTTTGATTTTAATACTGTTGGGCAATTTTTTTTCAGTTTGTTCTAAATCAAATGAACTGGGCCTTAACTCAGGAGAATTTTCTTGGCCCTGATGTTGTAGGTCTATGATTTACTCATACAAGTTTGAAACAGAAAAGTAGCTTTGAATCTGATACTATTTTTAAAGTAAGTACAAAAAGAAGTCTCTAGTTTATGAATCTTTGGGACAGGTTTGGGGGTTTTTTTCAATTAAAATATTTTTTCAATAACTCCACGGGTGTGATAACATTCAGAAGGTCTGATATTTCTTTCATTATATCATAACAAAGTAAGTATTTTCAGATAGTTAGCTCCAGGCTTTGAGGAGTGCAGCTGTGCTGGGAAAACAACCAGGCCCTTCATCATCCTTTAGTTTAACTTGGCTTATTTGGCGTGAATCTTGCAGATTTTGGGAGGCTAATGGATTTTCTTTTAATTATTCTATTGAAGAACTCATCTCTTCACCTAGGCCTCCTTTTCTTAGGGTTTGGGGTTTGGGTTTTTTTTTTTAGTTTTAATTTCTTTCCTATTCCTAATGAAGATCTGTGGATGCTAGGTCCATTACACAGCAACTGGTACTGAAAAGTGTTGCTATAGTTCTAATTGTAACAACCAACATAGCATAATACGAAGTGTCCAAGCTCTGCTCAGCAGAAAAGTAGTGCTGAAGTTAAGTATTTTTAGAGCCACCTGTATCTTTTCTAGATTTCAGGCTGTTTGTAAGCAGCCTGTAAGGAATGATTTCAGCAAACAGGGATTAGACTCTCCCAGCTCTCTTGCATCAGTGTGCAAGAGGAATGATAATACAAGGGACGATACAAAGGCCACTGTAATTAAAATATTCAGGAGTAATCCTTGTCAGGCTTCTTAGCCAAGTTTATTGATGCTTATAGAAAAGAAATGAAAGCTGCACCAAAACTTTATAGAGTATGGCACAGTCAGCAAGGGAAGAGTTCATGTGAGGTGATGAAAATAAGTTGTGGTACCTGGATTTCTTTCTTGAAACTTATCAAATGGTCAAGCTTAGCAATGAAACCTGGATTTCTTTACCTCCCCCATGGTTGCTGTTTTCTTTTTTACAGCTTCCTTTGTGTGGCTGATACTTTGCAAACAAATAAGGGAACATAAGGAAACTGCCTCTTGCTGCATAGGGAGTGTATATTAATAGTTAAGCGGCATACTAACATGTACAAAAAAGTGGGTTTCATTTCCACTTTCTGTGTAAAGGCAATGCATGTCCTGCTATATCACATCATTGTATTTTCAAGCTAAAACCATCCATATTGTGTTGTCTTTATCTATGTCTGAAATAATTATCTTTGGGGATTATGATGTGTATTGTGATTTTCCATTCTTTCCCTCCATTTTGGTAATTATTAAATTCCTAATAAATAGTTTTATCACTGAGCTGACTCCCAAAGGCATAATTTCTCCACTGCTGTGACAAGAGATAATAAAGCCAAAGGCTCAGTCTTATGTTTATTTTTATTGTCTCAGAAATGGTGCTACTCTAGAATATACGAGATTTAAACTGGTATTACTGAGGTGAAAGGTTGAATATAATCTAACTGCTCGTTGCTTTCTCTTTATGCATCTCACCATCTGCTTGCAATTGTTTTTTTCCCCTTCCCTTCATACTTGGTATTCTGTCCCTGAGAAGCATTTGAAGATTGTACTCCTGTCTTCCTTCATTAACATGTCAGAGGATGCAACTGCCAGGACTAAACAGGCATTGTGTATGGTTCAGTGGAAATTGTAATTAATGAGAGCATAGGCACCCCATAGTCCTGACGTGCCTTTTGCAGGCTGTCACTCTGCGAGCCATCTTGTGGCTGCACAGGCTTGTAATGATTGCAGGTTTGCCTCTACCTTGGCATGATGGGTACCCTTGGAAGAAATTTTTTCTTAGCTCCATCATTTATAGAGGGGTACGAAAACCATGGATTTTGGAGGGCCTTATTATCCCTGTCCTCTGCATATATATTCTATATAATGTTCACACCCAAATGCTACTATAGTAATAATGATAATGCTTTCACATTTCGGATGTTGATAGCTTGTCAATGCTTTATCTACAGCAAATATTGTTCTCTCACACCATGCCTTTTTGCTAATGACAGGTTATGACAATAAAAAGTTTATTCCCTCTCCTTGTCCATTTTCAGTATTCCTAGACTTTCTCAATAGTAGCTTTTCAGAACGTTGTTCTAAGCTGCTTTCTTAAGCTTTTTTTAATTACACTTTGGATTCATTTTCACCAGGTGCCAAGAAACACCTAAAGTTGGTTAAGAACAGAAAATCTGGGTTGTGGGTTTGGGGTTTTTTTTCCTTTGGTTTTTTTTCAAAAGCAAAAGATGCCAACTTGGAAACTTTGTAGTAAAATGGTCAAAATTCTAATACACTTTGCCTTATACCTGCTTTGTGACCCAGTAACTATTTTAGCTATTTTCTTCCTTTATTTTTATACTTCATCACCATTGCCATTTTATATCTCTCTAAGGCTCCACTGACACGTTAAACCTGAGTCATACTTGGACTCCCTGACTTCTCCGTGTGCTCTGGAGCCCTGTTTGAGTCACACAGTAAAGACTTTGTTAGGCTAGTAACACACCTTTAGCAATACGGAGTGTTGCTGGACTTCTATTCCTTTGAGGAGGAAAGGCTTCTGTGGTTTTGCCCTTGGTTACCTCATAGTAAAAGCAAGTTTGTATAAAACTATTTGCTTTGGCAGAAGAAATAAATTCCATTCTTTTCTTATCAGTCATGAATAATTTTGGAGATGTGAAGTAAGTACATGTATCATTCAGGAGAAAATAGGCCTTAACAAAAATGCCTGCTGCATTGTGTAATGCCAACAAAGATCTTCAAGGCTATTAGATATGATATACAGTGCAATCAATACAATATAAAGCATATTGTTTCAAATAAACCCTCAGAACCTTTTATTGGCATGTGAAAACAGAACCTGAGACGAACAGGTGGTTTAGATGTTTATTTCCTATTGAGTTTTCTAGACTTTTGAATATGTAAATTTGCAGATACTAGCCCATCCAGACACCTGAGGGAATATGGTTTTGTTTATTATATCTATCAAATACATATAAGCTGGGATAATATGTCCAATAGTCATTCCATTTCTTACATGTCAGCTGGCTAATTGTGGAAAAGATTTTACAGAAATGCATTTCAAAGAACATAATTGAAACTGCTACCATGTACAATTGTTTTCAGAAAATAGATACTATTCAGTGCTGTACATAGCTCTTACATGTCTAATTAAACTGCTAATACCTTTTTAGCCTGGCTATCATCATTGTTTTAAGACCATGTGAATGCAGCTTTAATTAGCTGAAGGAGTTTTCAAACCAGATACATATTCCTGTGGACATAAAGATGTACACTGAATTCTCTTCTTATGTTGTAAAAAATCAGGTTTTGTTTCAAGTTACCAATTCTTTTACCAGTTTACAAAATTCATTTACCAGCAGAAAAATTTTCAAGCTAAGACAGAAGTAAATTTTTTCTTCTGAGTAAGAGTAAAAATAGATCTATAGTAATAGATAGAGTTTAAAAATCTTTTTGGTTTTACAGCATATAAATAAACTAACATGCAGAAGAACCTAGTTTTCTCAAATAAATTGTCATCAATGATTCAGTGGGATACATGAATAAATTATGCCTAATTAGCATCACATTTATGGTTATAAAGCATGTTTCTTAACATTAAACATTTGAGCTAACTAATTTTAAAAAACCTTTTGTTTTTATACATTAAATCACAGTATTCTTTCTGTAACTAATATTATTCTGTTAGTCTTCCAGGCATGATAGTAAAGCAAAAAATAAAGATGTCTATATATGAATCCATCACCAAAGAAAACAAAATGCTAGCGAGTATCAAGGAAATAGGTAATTAATGAGTATTGTGAGTAAGCGATGTGGTATTCAGCCTTTCAAAGGCTGAACAAACAAAAAGGTGAGAATAAGCCTGCTCCTGTTGTATGTAACTTTCCATGTCTGAGTTATGCCAAATGTTTGCTATGTGGCAATTTAATAACGTTATAAATGACATTCAGTTCCCAGTAAGGTTGTAAATTATCCTGAATATGATATATCATGCCAGATTTCTAAATATTGGCTGTTGGTGGTGTATCTCAAAAGGATCCATTTCGTTGCCTGTGTGGTGCAATGTATCCAGCTGGGGATATGGCCATGAAGCCTGTAGATCATTGATGTATTGAGGATCCCTGGTTTGCAGTTTGCAATACAAAACTCCTGTGGTGATTGGTTTTGGCTCCATGGGACCACCTGAGTAACATTCCTACCAGATGCTTCAGAGTTGCTCTCCCACTTCTGAGAGCAGATGGGATTGACGGTATAGAACAGGAATTGTTTCTTGTTAGGTGAATAATTTGCCTGACATGGAGATGGAGGGGAATTTCTTCAAGGCTGCTAGTCCAGTTAAAAGACTTCAGTGATTAAATTATCCATAGAAAGATACTTGTCTTACATTACACATTTAGGTAAGTAATTTGCATACATTATGTTTTTATGTATCAACGAAGACATCACAGATCATTTCTTCCAAATTCAAACTTAGACATACCCTTTATGTCAGTCTTTTGCTCATTCAGGATACAGTGGAATGGTCACTCCTGAGCTTGACTGTTTTGATCATATTTATCTTGCATTGCTTTCTTTGCAGTTTTTAAGTAGTTTAACTTGATTTGTTTATGAAGTTTTGAATAGGCTAGGTTATAGTCAAGATTGTCTCTTTAATCAAAACACCTATGGACAGTCTTTTGATGCTGAGAACTCATTGGCTGTAGAAGCCTAAATTAAGAAGATCTCATTCCCCACGTGCCCACTCTTCCCTCAAAATCCAGTTCATTTCACCCCTCAGTATAACCAGTATTAAGCAACATGTAAAGCAAAACAGGCAATGGATATAAATAATCACTGCTTTTCTGCTTTTCTTATTAAAAGATGAAAACCACTCTCATCTTAGATATAACCTAACTGATGTTCACCTGTACAAGGCTGTTCAGTACAGTTGCTAAAGTTGTATTGAAGGCGTATACTTCACCTATAAAAACATACACTAAAAAAACAAAAAACCAAAACCCTTAAGATTTTTGAAAAGGAACACAAGACCAAACATTTTGACGCCATTGCTGTGAACTTGTGGTTCTGCTGGAGGGGAGTTTAATTTTGCAGTGGACTTCAGCAAGCAGAATTTTACCCCATACATTTTCTTTCCCAAGCAAAAGAAGGAGTTATATTAGTCAGAAAAGAACAAATTTAGATTTGGAAACTGGTATAATAATTAGCTTAAATAATTACAACAGTGAAATTCTTTTGTGACTCTAGCTTATCACACCTTAAAGACTGGTGACTTTTTAAGGAGTCTGGTATTCAACAACATCCTCAGGCTGGGAAGGTAATTGGATTTCTCTCCATTCCCTATTGATAGACCCATAAGATAACAACGTAAAAGCTGAAAAGACCTGTCGGATCATGTCATCCATGTCTCTGCTCATTCAGTGCTCCTCCTTACTGTGCATTTTTAGCACTTTGCAAAGGCTGGATTTCAGTGTCTCACCAAGCTCTATTGAAAAAATATTGCAGAGTCTAACACGTATAATCAGTTGTATGGCTGCAGAGCTTAGTGACAAGGGCATGATTCTGGCCTGTCTCTAGTTTAACAATGAACCTCTTGCTTTGAATTATTTTTATGACTGTTCACAAGAGGAGAGTCAGAACAATTCAAATGCATCACATTTTTAAATAAGATTGAATTATATTTAATTCAATAATACCATTGTATTTATTCATTCCAAAAGTTGGTTTGAATGCGGCATTCTTAGGCAAATACTTCATAGTATGATTAGCTCTTCTATTTACTTCTTGTCTGTTGCTTTTTTTGAGGAATATGGACTTAAAGAAAAAAAATCAGTTGCCATTTTATTGATTGTATACTAGAGGAATCCTGTGAGGATTAACAGCTCATTTTTACTTATAAGTCAGGTTTAAGGACATGTTTCTCCTTATTATTCTGAGTAGCTCATATTAGCAAGCATTGTCATCGTTCCCATCATTATCATTATTATTTCACAGTAAAGATCACATGGAACAGCATAAAAAAGGTCAATTACTTCATTTCCTCTACAGTGAGACTCCAAGTGCTTCTATAGTTTCCCTTCAAAACAAAGTGGGTGTTAGTTTAAAACCTCCACACTCTGCAGGTCATTCTGCATAAACATTAATCCTTATGTTTCAGAAGAAAATACTGTCTGTGATGCTTTGATGCTGAGTTTAAATGGATAAACATTGTAAAACACCTTTAAATTGCCTGTATCTTCAATAAAAAGTCAGATCCCTCAAAGTCTCCAAAAGGTATAAGCAATGTTTGCATTTGTGATAAACTTCAGAAAGTGTCAGAGTTTCAATACAAGTCAAGGACAGGACATTTATGTTTCAAGTCAGTCCTTTTACAGAATACTCAGCATAACCACCTTGCAGCAACAAGCCTTCGTGAAAGAGCTGAGAATTTCCCACACATTTGCCCACCTTTTGGAAGCAAAATCTTTTAGAAGACCTGCACTCTACTGTAGAAAGTCAACAAGTCCTAATTTTAAGCTGTTTTCTTTTAATTATTAAAATTCAGGCTTTTTGTGTAGCTTGGGTAATAAAAATATAATCTATTATAGACATAGGATTTCTCTCCTTGTTTTTCCATCACCATTCCAGTTATTGTTTATAAAAGTTATTTGTTATACATGACCTGATATCCCTGGGAAAAAAAAATAAAAATTGAAATCTTCAGCTAGAGATAACTAAGCAGATTTTTAACCTTGGAGTCCTTTTACAAGTCACAGACTGTAAAATGAAAAAAAAATTAAAAAAACAAGCCAGACCTTTAGCACAAACTTTCCCTTGTGTTTTAGATTTAGACAAAAAGACCTATTTCCTTTGTTCCCAACTCATCAAATTGTGTTTGTCCTGCACATGTGTTACACAGACACAGTCCCACACAGTTCTAATGCTTAGACTGCAGTTTCCAAATGTTGTCATTATGTACCCAGGGGCAAGACCCTTGGAGGTATTAAAAATCAGTTTGAATTATACAGAAATGCATTTCAGGATCTGTGTCAAGGTGCCTTGAAATACTGAGACCTAAACACCATCTGGTTCTATCAAAAGCTAATGTGTTAGACAAGTCAAGCAGTTCTGAAAAATCAGGCCACTTAGAGCTTCAATATGTAACATGCTGAGCAACTCCTGCCCTTCAGGATCAAGCTGCTTTTTAAAAACTTAAGTTTGAAATGTTGGACATAATTAATTTTCTGCTACAATTAGTTTGAGGCCAAACAGTAGAATACAATCACAGATCCAGGCTTTAGCTGGATCCTAAGGACATCCTTGGTTTGAAATGTAATATGCCTGAAGAGAGAGAAAGTTAGTCCCACATTCTTTGTTCCTTATGAGAATTTAAATATTTAATGTGGGAGAATGTAGAATTACATTTTAAGTCTATGTACTGAATATAGCTATCTAAGCCACTCTTATTAGATATTTCTTTGTTAAATTTGTTCTTCAGAAATCCTTTTGATGATTTATTTCCCATGTCAACAGCCATTACAGGGAACATTACTGAAACATTTCATGTTATTGTTAATTTTTCATTAGGTTTTATTATTTTAAATTGGTACACTGTTGCTAAAAAACCCTGCACACTTTATTAACCAAAAATCCTAATGTAGTAAAACCACACAGTACAATTTCTGCTGAGCTTTTTGTTTGTTTGTCAGTGTTTTGTTTATGTTTATCCTTATCCAAGGTCATAAATAATGAATGTCTCTCTCAGTAGGCCTTTGCAGCCTAGTCCTGAAATCCCTGAGGTTTGTGGTGAAAGACTGTTGAGATCCTAAACCTGATATCACCCAGCCTACTGTTTCTTTTGAAAGATTTTGTTTATACCATGTACATCTTCCGCATCACTGTTTGTGACTTTTGCTGGTCTGCAAGACTTATGTCTGTATATACTGTCTAAAAGAAAGTAAGAGGGAAATGGAAACGGTGCTCTGCTGGCGGTCCCCTATTCTTTCATCACACACATAACATCTCTGCGTTATGCTTGGTTTTGTTCCTCCTGGTCTTGTCTCCAAAAAGAGATTTCTTGATATGAATCCAAACACAAAGAGGATGATGATTCTCAGCTGTGCCTAATACTTGTTTGTATGGCTTCGAAAACAGTTATTGAGGATATTCATAGCTTTGTACATTCTCCTGCTTGCCAGAAACGGCTGTTTCCCACAGCTTTGCTGGGGGTCACACAAATACCCCAGCAACTTTTCAAAGCAGAATTCATTAGAGCACTTCTAAAAGCTTAAAAAAGTAGGAGAAAGGAAAGAACAACACACCCACACAGACCACCCTCTCCCGCCCCGGGTCTGCCAGGTATAGCCAAGAGCATAGATGTTTGCTATTGGGAGTATTTCCTTGTTTATAGTTAAGTGTTCCTAATGCATAAAATTAACGAAACAGGTTCCCTTTTTCTGACCAAACAAGCTATGTGTGAGCTGTTCCACACCTGCTCCAAATGCATTCATCCCTACTGTGTTCAGCTAGGCTTGAATAGCTGCACAGATCAATTATTCTAATTTCTTACTGCTCAGGAAGAGCGTTAACTCCAGCTAGCCCAGGTTCAGATACAGGAGTGCAGTAAGAACTAGCAACGAGTGACATTCATAACGGTCATCAACAGTGGTGCTATTAATGTGAGTACTAAATAGTAAAGACTTTCAAGGACTTAATTTACCTTTTTTGCTATTTAAGTGTTATTTGGTCTTGCAGTTCACTTGGGTAAGATGGTAACATTGATACATTTCAATTTTCTAATGCATTCTTTCCTTGTAACACTTGGTTCAAAATTACCAGGAAACAAATTGAATAAAAAGTAGAATTGAATTGTGGACATGTTCTCTACTTGTTTCAAGTATATTACAAGTCCTTTTGGTGTCTGAAACTGATGAAATCATCTTAGTTACCAATAGCATGAAAAATCTAACTACCAACCTGTTTTAAAACAAATTGTTCCACCAGAGTGACATACTTGTTAAAGTATCATACCTTACGTGTCAATATCATCCAGTCTAGCTGCCTGCAAAAAAAATAAAAAGGAAAGAGACTCTCCTCAAAATAAAAATAAGTATCTGAAAGGTCTCCATTGGAAAAGCTAAGATTTCACCAGAAAGTTTGCAGTAGCTTAACAAGCTAGAACTTATGTCCTGGCTTTTCTTCTCCCCCCTAAGATTTTTCTCCCATGCTTTCGCTAATTCAGCTGCAGTCTCACACCATTGGGTGACACTACTACAAAGATGCTACCCTGAGGACTGTGCCATGATCCAGCAGTCATTGTGCCTGGTCCAACTGGAACTCGTCACCATTAATTAACACTACTAGAGCAATAACCTTGCCCAATCTTCAGAGGTCAAACAAGCAGCACTCTTATCTTAGCAACAGCAGCTCAGCTCCGAAAGTGTCACATGGTGACAGTCATTTCCTCTTAGGGTCAGGATAAAAACAACATAAGTAAAAAAAAAAAAAGGGGGGGGGGTAGTAAAATATATTATAGCTGATGAAAGAATCACCCCTTTTTCTTCAGTGCTGGCTTTGAAAATATGCACTTTCTGAACACTGAGATGCTTGAAAAATGTACTGATTATTAGAGCATAATTTCTAATTTCTACATAGTTGGCTGAAACACGTTTCGGATTCCAGGAGCAGTGAGAAAATCTCCTAATACAAAAAAAACCCGGAAATAAGTAATGTCTTGGAATTGCTGCTCAGGCATATGGACGAATAAGCTCATCACTAGCTCCGGCACAGCACAGTTACTCAGAAACACTGCGGCTGTTGCTGTGTGCTGATCCCAAGTGGTATGTTGAAAGTGAAACACAGATGAAAAGGAGTGTGGGGTGGATGGAGAAGAAAAAGAGAGAAAAATACGAAAGAACTTAGCTTGGAGGGACAGGAGGGCTTGACTAGAATTTTTCTCTAGATGTCTTGTTTACTGAATGTAAATGCTTAAAGTCATTCAAAGAAGCTAAGCAAACTTCCCTCCTTTTCAAAGGATTGTAATGTCTCTCACATGGTGCTTTTAAAAAAATTTTGAATGTAGTTTGTTTTCTCTGTGTGTTTTAGGAAGCGATTGATGCTGCTTACAGAACTTCATTAACCTCTTCCCAGTTTCCGCTCATGTTTTGTTCAGTTTTGTTATAAATGTTTGGTCTTTAAGCAACCTGCTCCAGGTTATTTTGAAATGTTGCTCCATGCCAACGGCACCTTCATTCTGTTGCCTCCAAGCAGGTTCATTAAAATCTCTGTGGAGTAGCATGCATTTTATTTGGCATTAATTCTAGCACAGCTCCTGAAACAGCAGTTTCTGATTGATCTTGAAAGCTACTTTGGTTTTGGCTTTACTGCAAACCCCTCCGGTGCCCCTTGTGCCTTCTAACAGTGTTCACTACAGCCAGCTTTTCTAACAGTTTAAACCCTTGGAAAGCTATTGCTGCTTCAAGCTTTAGTGACATTTGGGGTTTTTTCTTTAAAATCTGAGGGTAGCGTGGTATAAAACACTAGTAAGCTGTCATTCTTCCCTCTGCTAGTCATCTTCTTTCACCAGAACATCTTTCACATTCTTCCAGCTCTAATACCTTTTTCCTGCACATTGACATGAATTGGCGTTTGGTTTCATTTAAGCTATGCCAGTTTGTACAACTTTTTTTACTTTCCATGTTAATGGCCAACATCTTACACAGTTATAAATTAGCAAAAAAAGGTATCAGTTCACACTTTTTAAACCAAGTTCAGTTGCAGTTATTTTATCGCCCACTTCTCCCCCCAACTTTGGAAATTTGTTAAAACAACTGCAAGTAATATCTCTAAATCTTGAGTATCTTCTTTTGCAGAGAAGTGAGTGTTCATGTTCCTGTCTGGCATAAGTCTTAAATTATAACTATTTTTTAGTGATGAGATGCTTCATCTCTTTTACAGCTTGTCTCAAGGACTGTATTAGTACATGAAGTACTGAGTGGTTCTATATTCCTTCTACTGATAAAGTGAGAAGTATTCAGAAAACCCAATTACTGCTTTGCTAATGTCTTCTCCAAGTGACACGGCTTTATTGGAGAACAGCTGCCTTATTCTGGCCACTTTCATTCTTATTGTTAATTATGACCATATCCAAAATCCTTATTCTGTGGTAGGACTAAATTGTACTAGGTTTGTAGATGTATTTACAAAACATGGAATTCCTGCCCAAATGGCTCCTGATCTAAACATTAAGCAGAGGACAACAGAGGAACATTTGCAGAGTCAGGCAAACAGAGACAATATTGACTCATTTTGCAGAAAGAGGCCTCAGTACAATGGAACTTACACAGCTGCAACCTTCTAAAGATCTTAAAGCTTATAAAACTGGTCTTAAAGTTTTTTTTGAAGAAGGATAACAAGAGGGTGAGAGGGTTTTTAAGAAGGGAACTCGGTTCAGCCTGACCATCTTCCTCCTCCAGTAGGATAAGGCTGTGGCTAGCACTTTCAGACAGATAAAAATGTTAAACTAAATCCATGGCTATACTTTACCAGACCATCAGTCTGAAGCTACAGGGACTTTCCACATCAATGTGTGTTTGTCTCCACGTGGAAGGGCACCAAAAGTTAGACTTCATTGTTTACTGCATGTGTTTGATATGATAGATTTTTATCTGTTAGGGAATCCACTCTGTTTGCATGGTTTTCCACCTGGTAGATGTCCACTTTAAAGAACTCAGATTAAGACATTTTCACTTTGCCTTGTCTCAGTGATTTCCACAGACAAATAAAAGTTGCTGGGAAATATTTTCTGCTGCCCAGGATTTTGCTATGTTCAGTTACACTTCATAACTTTTAATAGAAGATAGCCTCGAACCAACCTTTGTAACATTACCCTCCTTTTTTGCCTTTGATGTCACACTAAGACATTCACCATGTTTTTGAGTAGAAATATGGTATAATATCAGGTTTTTTAAATGTTTGATGTTGCATTTGCAGTGCCTCCTTTTCTGCCACTTTGGAATGGCACTCAGCTTTCAGTGGCAAGGGAATTAATTCCCATCTCTCAATTCCCAATACCCATCTTTAAATTCTTCAGACTGCCGTGTGTGTCAGTGCTCTGTTTTGCTTCTGAGTTCTGCACTCTGTAAGTTTTTAAGCTGTGAAATGCAATACTAATGTTCTCAAAGATTATCTTAATGCTGGTCTCTTTCCCCTTTTCTGTTTCCTTTGCATCTTTCCATTTGACTTGGCTATTTTTGTGCCTCTTTCTCTGAGTATGAACCTGGGCTCATACTGAAAAGCACTTCAAGCCCCGAATAACCCCAGTAAAGTCACCAAGGATCTTGCAGAGCAGATTGCCAAGCACAGTGTTCCAAGAGCGGCTGAGCTGAGCCCCTGTTCTCCATGGCTATAAAGTTGTTATGTACTTCAATTTTACCAGGCCTCTGATTGCATTAAGGATTACTGATATTCTCTGAAAGTATGTCCTCACTTAACACTCTTTGCAGTTTTCTCCCCTTCTCCTCCTTGCCTTAAAGCCCTTCCCTTTTTGATTTCCCTATGTGCTCCACTATTAGCTGCAAACTGACTGCTATTTCCTGGTACTGCGCAGCCCAACTCTGAAGCACATATGTGAGAATATTGTCATAGCTTAAGCCTGCTCATGCATGTGGCAGAAGGGTTGCTTTATTTCTCTTCCTTTTCTAACAATGTTTGGTCCCATATTACATCATTCTCCCTTGCTTTACGTTCATATTTCTTTACTTTTGTGTGATGTTGCTTTTGGCATTAGACAAAAAATAAAGCTGTCATTAAACCCTGAAAAAGTGGAAAAGTTGTAACACTGAGGAAGCTAAGATAACATAATTAATGCCTTAAAAAGTCTTATTGCCGTAGTTAAGCAATGAACGTTCAAAGGCTGTCCCTATCAGTGCTCCATAATGCCATTCATGTTTGTTATATTTTACCCTTTTACAGAAACTTAGGGCTTTACCTACTGTCTTTCTACACATCAATACACATACTATACATAGTAATATAAACACATATCATGATATTTAAAAAATGACACATCTACCAAAGGCTGCAAATCCAACCAAGATATCCCTGCAGCTCACAAAAAAGAGCAGAGCTCATATCCAAATTCTCTTTACAGGCTCTTCAAAGTGTAACAGAATTATAAGTGAAGAAACATCTTTTTTAATCAATAACTTGACGAAGACCAGCAATTGCAGTAGAAACAATGGAATAAATTCTCTTTCCTCCAATTGCTTGGATTGTTTCTAATGATAAGAAGACAAACAATATACATTCACTAAATTACCTTATTTAACGAGAAGACTGTAACACATTCAGGCACAATACGCAGAACAAGGAAAACGCAATACAGCTAAAGGGAAATTAAGAAACATTCATTTATTCTTTCATTTAGTTGTCTTTTTTTTTGTGGCACAACATAACCCCTTTCTGAAAAAAGAGCCTTATTCTGATGCTTTTACTGTGATACGGTAGAGAACTGCTCGCTCTACATCTAGCTGCAGGGACTACCAGTGGTGGCAATGTATTTTCCTAATAAGCATAGCAATGGAAGGAAACTGGAAGGAAGGCAAAACTGGTTTGCTCTTGGTATAACATAGGCTCACTTGGCAAAATATCTGATAAACACGAAAGAAAGCAAAATACCATGTAATCTTTTCAAATGTGTTTCATTGGCAATGACATGCATCCAGCTACAGTATCCATTTTTGAGCAGACATTTCAAAAAGCTCATCGCCATTTCTGAATGTCAGCACATTTATCCATTCTACTATACATGTGCACTGTGAAAACAGAGATGAAGATGGTTATGGATTTTTATAGCATGCTATGACTTTCTGGCAGCAACAAGACCATTTGCACATACTATTGAAATTAGAAAATTAGATTTTAACCTCTAATGTCTATTTAAACATAGCTAGCACATAAGTAAACAGCTGTGCTTATTATAGATCCAGAACGTAATAATAATAAAAAAACAATCTAATTTGAAGCTCACATTTCCAAAGCATTCCTCTGAGATGAATTCTCCTGGCTCCCAGCAAAGGGAGTGGGAGTCAGAGCTTCTCATTTTCCCAAATCGGGCCCTATGAGAACAGTATGTTTGTTCTTTAACATTGTTCAGTAATATTTAATACCCAGAAAATGCAGATTGCCAGCTGTTACACATCATCTCACAGCAATAACACACTGCGATTTTTAAATCTTATAGTTATTTTTGTATAAGTGATACTCAGGAAATTTGAAAGTTGTCAGTAAATAAATATTTGAGTGTTCAGCTTAACTTGTTTATTGGTACATCTGCTTAGAGACTTGATAATAGTGATCAATATTCCAGAAAATTAAGCTAGCAAAGGTGATTGGAAGGGAGTTTCTTGTATGTTTGCGCAAGTACATATGCATGGTTTATTCTGTCCTGCTTGAGCAAATTAGGAGGCATCCTCAACTTGGGAAGCAAGTTGGTGGAGCTGGCTGAACCTGGGGGTTGTACGATGTCCCTCAGTCTTGTCTGCACTTCGCAAGGCTGAACTGATGAATCATTGGTTTGCTACTCCTGATTTTCTCCCTTTTTTTCCCGTTTGTGTAGTTTGCTTGTGTGTGTTTGTGTGTGTGTGTTTAGGGCTTGGGTTTTTTTCCTAGTTTTGTCCTGATTGGAAATGAGGTGACAAGAAAGACTATTCCAGCAGGCAGTGCATAGGCATGAACCGGTGGAGTTTACATCTTTTTTTTTGCCTCCACACCTGCCAGAGAGACAAAAAACCCGGAGCAGTTACATATGCAGTTGTCTATCCTCATAAATGCAACACGCTCCTAACGGGACAACTGCTGAATGGCTCGGGCGCGGGAACTGCCTGACAGCCGGGCTTTCCTCAGGCAGCACTCATGACTTCAGCGAGGCTGAATCAAGCACTCCACTTTGCAGACTCACAGGATGCCATTTGGAGAGTACATTTTCAACTGATGTTATTATACAGTATTTAAAGGGAAACAGTAAGACTCCCATGCAGGATGGGGCTCCATCTGGACTATGAAAAGTATATTGCTTAGCAACTATGTTTACTGTTCCTCTCAATTTCATTTTTTTTGTTGTAAGTATATCTCCAAACAAGTCTGTCTGGATTTTTTTTTTTTTTTTACCCATTTAAAATACAAACAAACAAACGAGAAAGGCTCCAAAACCCAGAGCTGCCTTGTAACAGAATGCCTGGCAATTCCTATGGGTCCATGCCCAAAATCAAGACTACAACCTTCCGTACACCACTATGCATTACCATATAAAAAGACAGACTTTTCTGTAAGGCCCAGCTATCCATACCTAACGGAATACTCTCTTACAGTCATTCACTGTTTGTGATTTTATGTCTCTTAAAATAAGTGATGTATTTGAGTTTTAAGAGCTTGCTTCACTTCCTATACAAAATAAGTATTTTTCTTTTATTTAGACTTCTATTTTCTTTTATTAGACTTCTGCAGTATTTGAACTTATGAAACATAAAGCATGAATGCACACAAATGTAAGTATACATATACCTATGCATATTTCTGAAAATCTGGCTGTGTGTGCCCCTTTATCTGAGAACAGTAGATCACTTTCAAGATATTTATTCAGCTCCTTCTCTTGTTGGATAACCAAGAATCAACATATATAGGTAGTAAGGTGTCCACCAAAAGATTGAGCAACTTCTTAAAACCATATAGTAACACAGGGTAACCCACTTGTGACTCCTGATTTTGAAACAGTTCTTTTGCCCCTGACAGTAGTTATTTTTGCAGAGCTGGCTTGTAGGAAACAGTTGGCTCTTATACTGTGCATAGATTTTTTTTGCTAGAAAGGCTATTATGGGGAGAAAAATTGATGTAGAATCATAATAGTATTAAAAAAAACTTCTAGAAGCTGTAGATTATTTTCTTCATTTTCAAAGAGTTTATAAATCCTGTTTACTTTATAGTGGAAATGTTCGCAGATTATTGGAAGCATTTTTCACTTTCCTTGATAGAGTACAGGGTTAGGATCTGCTGTACATGAAGCACCCGCATCACACACTGCATTCTTCTGAAACAGCCCTCATACCTGAGCCTTTAGGAAAATGTTTTTTATCTTTAACAAACATTTCAGAAGATGCCTGATTAATATTTGAACTACATTCACTGGAACTGAATCTGGCTTTTCACTTCGTGTTTGCAGAGCACCAAATGGAATAAGGGTCTGATTCCACGACCAATTCTGCTATTCATTAAAAAGAAAATAAAATCATTATGATGTGAGGGGGTTTGTCTTTTTTTTTTTTTTTTTTAATCTTATGTGCTCCTCATGTATTTATGTGGTTTGGAAACCATTTATTTTCTGTATGCCTCAGGATACGGGGTGACACTAGTCATGCTTTATCATTTGAAATAAAGTAAGATTTATTGGTGTGAAAAGACACAGTATGCACACTAGACCCACAGTTGAGTTATTGAGGGTTAATGAGCTACTGTCTATCAGCTGACATGCACTGAATGACCATGGTACCTTCTTAGCCGGCAGTAATAGAAAGTAAAATATATTAACATAAGGCTCCATGAAAAGAACCTAACTTTTTGAAGTGAATAAAAGAAGTGTGAAAGTTTATTTTATGTGCATCATAATTTTTGCTCTCAGATTGTCTTCGACAATGCTGAATTATTTTTATTCTTTTCTTAATATTTTTTCTTTATAAAATAAATTTCTGGGATATACAGTCCTTTTTATTTGCATGGGCTTTTTGATTTTTTTTCCTAGAATCTGAGGCTATATGGTACTTCCCTTCTTACCATTGTAGTCTTTTTATTTTTAACATGCAAGACAGCTATCCGGCACAGACATAAAATTAGTTTTGCTCAATGGATTTCTTGTCATGCATGTGCAAAAACCTTCATTTGCCTCCAATTTAAATTTTTGTTTTCCTCTGGTGACTCATTTTGCTGCATCTGTGTTTATTCTATAACCTGTGGATAAGGCATGTTTTCCTAGCTGGGAGCTGGCTGGGCTTCTGCTGATGACTGCCATGTGTTGGTTTAGTCTTGCATGCAATTCTGTCTTGATTTCTCTAAAGCTCTCACTGTCAGCATTTCCCCAAGGTGCTCCACACATCTCTTCTGGGAAGCCCTTCAGGCAGAGTTCCTTTTCAGGCTTATGGAAGACATCACAGATGCTTTGTCCTTTGTAACAAAGTTTATTTCCCTCCAACAAACATGCATACTTCACTGGTCTCAGTGATAGATGATTTAATATTATAGCTCATCTGTTGCTTTATAGATTTTATTTTGGTCACATTGACTTGATCTGTTTGGGTTTTTTTGTATTTTACAGTTCATTGTTGGTATCATTTCATTCTGTATCTCTTTTCAATGAACTTCATCCTGCCTCACTGCGGTTTCTGGCTGATAGGAAGAGGCTTATACACCAGAAAGACTAATGACAAGAAAGAGGTTGAGTGATCATTTTCAAAGATAATTTTCTAGGCAGTCAATAGTGTGAGTTTGAGAACAGTTTTTTATGCACAAGAGACTAAACTTTGTTCAAGTATGCTTGTATGTATTGATGTTGAACTTCTACTTACACTGTAAACATTGTCTATATATTTTATTTGTTCTTAATATTACTGTACAAACGGTAATGTAGGTTGCTTTAATATAGTTTAGGCTTTCTGTGGTATCCTTTCTGCCCCTCCCTAAGTTCCTCCTTACCTATGCCAGTATTCAGGTGCTTGCATACATAGCTATCAGATGTGTACAAGGCTTGCTGCTTTTTAGAAGAGATCCCACTGGCAAAGCCTCTAGTGGCTTTATTTATAAAGGTACGTAAAGGTTTACAAGGTATATAAAATGCAGGAAAATCTTCTGAGGTTACTGAACGCATGCATTGTTTATCTTCAGTCTGACAGCTGTGGATACCTCTTTGGTAGAAATATGGGGGAGGCCTGTATGCTGGGGAAGAAGGTGGAGAGCATTAGGTGACAGAATGCAGAGGACTCTGAAGGGAGGGTGCTGTTGACGTTATGCTATGAGCAACTCCTGTGGCTGAAACCCAATGCATGAAACAGAAACACCTGAAAAGCAAGACAGAAGAGGAGGTTAGAGTCTCAAGACAGGTAAGCATTGCTGTGCTCTGATTGGTGCACCCACGAATCAGATTTTGATGAAACATAGCTGATCAGTGTGTGTGTGAGACCTTCTTAACCTATAAGTTAAACAAACAGAAGAGTTTGCCATGTCTTTGGATCAAGAGCTGATGACAGTAGAAGAATGGGGAAATCTTGCTGTTGGCTAAAGTGAGTTTGGTTTTAAGTGTGTGCTCTGGTCTGTCCTTTTGCTCTGTTTTTTTCTAGCCTTCACCCATTTTCTCTTCACTCTCAACTGTTTCTCACCTGGCAAAGATGACTGCTTTTCTGTATGCTTTGCTGGTTAAATAGAGGGCCTAATCTTTGTTGAGAAGGTGAAACTGCCTTAGAAATTAATGGGAGCTCTACCCAAACAAAGACTGTAAAATTGACCCCATGTCTTGCAATGGGTTATATCAAGTTGTAAATAAGTAGGTTGGGCTTCATCTTGTTGATCTCTAGACCTGTGGCTTTCACTGTTAAGTGGCTGTTGGGTGATGCTTAGCAGAGTGCGATCTGTCTTGTGTTAGAAAGTGTTGTATTTGTGGTGTTTAAGATAAAATGGTTCTCGTATCGAGCACCAAATGACTTGTGGGATGTAAAAATCTTTACCTTTTAACATTTACTTGGGAACAGCTAGTATGTTTCTGTTCTCTCAGAATACTGTGATAGCAGAATTATCCTGAAAATTATTTTAATATAGTTCATAAAAATAATCATCAGAAGAAATACTTTTGTATTCTTTTTCTTTTTTCTTTATATGGCTGTTTGTGTCATTCAGAGGCTGTTTCTGTGCAGCAGGACCTCTCTATTAAGGTTGAAAAAGCAGGTGTTTTATTAACTTTGAGTTGTGATGTTATAGACTTAATCTCATGGTAGACTGGCTTACTTTTCTCTTCTTACTTAGCACTTCCTACTTTATTAGCGTCTGCTTGTGGCTTTGTCTCCTCCTTTGTTACTAACGTGCTTCAGTGTGTTCATCTGTGTAAATAACAAGTCACTCCATGCTGTTATGACTCAATGGGATGATAGATTTCTTGCTGAAATGAAAAATGAGCTTTATTTACAACCTTCCCACAAAAGGTTCTGATGAGGATACGTGAGTACAAATCCATTCCTTCAGAGTCTTTCTGTTCCTCCGTGTAAAACCAACTTGATAATGCTGTGTGCAGGAAGAACCCGTGTCAATGCTGCTGCAAATTTTTGGTGTAATGAACTGCACGTATGCATCGACTCCATAAGCACACACAGATCACTTAAGTTTGTAGAACAAGAGGAATGCTCTATATATCTTCTTCACTGCAGTGTGTATATGAAAAATTATTTGGGAATCTGACACAGAAAGGCACAATGCAGCTCTGGCTCTCCATGGCTGCAGTAGACTAACTGTAAGCAACTGTGACTGATGGTTCTCTGTGGGTTTATGAATGTGCATATCAGCCCTTTCACATGACTATGCGCACAGATCCCATTACTGCTGTATATTGGCTACCTCTAACAACTGAATGAGCTCTTAAATGATAGCAACTACTTTAAAATGCCTGCTGTTTAAAATGCCTCCTACTAAATTGCTTGTCAGTCACTGTAAAAAAGAGCAGTTACTTCAGCTACTACCAAACCCTTTCCACATACAAAGACTGCTTCTTTCCCATTCTGCACATGCCTTTGCAGTGTACAGACCCAGTCAGCCCGGCAAACTCCAAAAATGAGAAGCAAAAGGCAATCCTGGTTATTCTTTTCCTTGGCATTTCCTATTCAGTCTTTCTCGCAGATTTTGAAGCTGGAGATATATAGGATTAAGTGGATTCTACTGCATACAGCACTGAGTGTTGTGAATAGGGATATATTCTAGGAAGGGAATCGGTCAGCTAGCACTGGGTAAAGAGTGCAAGACTGAATGTTGTGGCTGGAGTCTACTTTCACCAACTGTGTCTACTGAAGAGAAATATCTGTGTTGGAAGCAGGCATAGCATCTAAAAGAGATTTACCATGAAACTCTTTCCTTTTGGCAATAAAAGCTTGTCAATGCTGTTGAAATTTGCTATATGGTAGGACATCTTCTATTGGGCAGACGGTCTAAACAAGCGGTATCAAACCCAGTCCAATTCTCTGAGTCTTCTGTAGGTATTTTTACTGTTAATGCTGCTCTACTGTCAATGATCAATTTTTGCCAAAGACCTTGCCAAGTAACTGATCAGAAAAGATCATTTGCAGACCCTGAGTCTGTTCTTGAGGGTGGCAGAGAGGTGGAGTAAAATGCAAAGTATTCATATGCTTGTCATCTAAATCCAGGTTACGTTCACTGCCAAAGGTATAGCTACAGCTGTTGGCTTAGCTTGGTAAGCAGATACCACTCAAGGGTAAAGATGAGACAAGGAAAGAACAAAGGAAAGAGCTAGTGCCAAATAGTTCTGTAACTCACAAAATAATTTGCTTTACAACACTCTTAACACTTTAGCATTTTTATGGCAAGGGTATGAAAGCCATTCTGAAAAAATATATATTGTAACATATCCCAGTACAGGCACCTTCCAGTAGATAATACAACATTGTGTCAGATTGGTGTTATATACCGTATTTTCCCTATGAAGTGGGAAGGGGGGCAGGGTGTGTGTGTGTAAAAAAAAAAACCAACACGCAAACCCATAAGCTTGAGCCCTAGTGAATTCTCATATTGCTGTCTACAGGTCACATCCTGGGCTTGTCATAATCCGTAACACAAAGCCTTTCAGAGCTGTACAGCTTGGCCACAGCAGGCAGTTCATAACCTGAAAGGCAAGAATATTCCCAGTGAGAGCTGTGTAGCTGCACTGTGAAACTCTCTGGAGTTTATAGAGATTCACTTCTGTGTTGCCATATTTAAATTCTTAAATTTTGCTACTCTTTTCGGGATAAATAGGATGGTTCTGCAGAGGCTGTGCATTAGGAGATTATCCCTTATTTGCAGGGAAAGCTCCTATATAGCAGAGTCCCCAAAGAGTGCCCCAAAAAAGGCAAAATCAAATGTTGCTGGCATGAAAATTGAGGACTTTGCACCATTTGGGAAGGGTAATCCTGCTAGGCAGTTTTCCCCTCAGCCTTAACTGGAATATGAAGAAGACCTGTTCAGAGACTTTTTTGCCTGTTCAGACATGTGAAGACCCTACAGATGCTTGGAAATGGAGAAAATCTGACATCTGCAATGTGACAGCACCTAGCAAAAGAAAATTCTAGATTTAAAGCTAGAGAGTGGAAAATACTTGTATGAAAAAGCACCTTTTTTCAATATGAGAAATGTTATGTACAGTTGTGGATGGTTATGTAAACTCCATGAGCCTGGAAAGCGGTTAATTCTCGGTAACTATTTTGGGCACAGGATTGCTTAGCATAGTGAAAAAGGTTCAGGTGTACTTTCCTGCAGCTTTAAGCAACCTGAACAACCCATATAATTTTCAAAATTTTTTTTTTTTTTTGACAGTTGTCTTCGGACTAGTAGCATATGAAGAAAAGTTAAGGCAAAAGATAAAAAGTCCAAGTCTTTAAGTTTGGTGACATGATGGACTAATCCAGTGCCACAGATTTGTACTTTGCAATAGCTGGCTTTAAATAGCCTTACCAGCAGCAGGAGTTCATTAAAACCTTGATTTGGGGAGGAATAACACCCCCCCACCCCGCCTTTTAAGATTACAATATTGATATATGGTTGTGGGAACCCTGGCATTGAAGACATGATGGTCTAAACTTTAGTAAGGCAAAATCTCTTGGATTTGTAGGCATGGGAAATAGTGAGCTTTCATAAATAAGCACTGGCTGGGGACCTTTCTAAGCTCCTTCACAGGGTTGCAAGCTCAGCTCTGAAGCTGTAACTCTGAACCTCCTTTGCAGGTGATGCCTACACCCTCTTTCAGAATAGGGCAAACTCATGGGGTGTGATGTATATCTTTGAAGCCCTCAGCTAGCAAAGTTATTTGGCTGGAGCTGCTCCGCAAACTGCAGGACTTTCATAGAGACCTGCTATGAAATAAGCCAGGCCAGATTTGGGTAAAGCCAAGCTAAATGCTGATCAGACTGCTGAGACCTGCTCAAAGGGAGCATAAGATGCCCAGCAGTGGAAAGGGGATGGATTGTCTGTGTTCCCTTCACCTTTATTTTCTGTGCCTCATAGCTGTAAGCAGCCTTAACATTATTGGGTGCATTTCATTAATTTTAACTTTGCTCTTAGAATGCCAGAACTTTTTTTCCTTTCCTGATGAAAAGCATTTCAAGGCTCTTGTAACTAGATGCTAAGAAATTGGGTCATAGGCATTTGTGTGTATGCCTAGAAAATAAATCGTGATGTTGAGGTGACTAGTGGAAACATTGATACTTGGCAGGATTGGGGTAGTTTTGAGCTGTTTATCACTACCTGTTTAACTTCAAAAGGTTAGGCTGAGTTAATTTTGGCTTTTTGCAGTGCTTCTGAGGAGACAACAGTGGTCCCCGCTGAGGTATTATACTGCTGTAAAGAGTAGACTTCTTAGTCTGTATTTACTTGTCAGTAACTGATATCCTTACAGAGCTTTTCTTGTAAGATGCTATTTGTGTTGTTCTGACATAATGTCAGTTTTATATATGTATAAATAGTTTTTAAAAAAAAAAAACAACAAAAAACCACAAACCCCCCCACACACCCAGAACTAACAGCCCACAAAACCTCAGGGAAGTAGGCAAGCAAGCTTTTGATCTTGTTTTATGACTCTGAGATAAATTGGGGTATCAGGAGTGGATGATAATTATAAATGAAACTGTATTTGTTCTTGCTGCCCCTTCCCTACACCAGCCTAAGGTAACTTACATGAAATGATTTCCAGGTACTATCAATAACATCTGAAATTTAGAGGAACGAGACTAAGTTTTAGCAAGATGCAGCATAATTTTTTTATATCTCAGTATCAAGAAAAAGCTAGAGGAAAAATAAAAACACTGTAGAGCTTGCCTTTGCATTTAGGGTTTATAGCAAGCAGGTGATAGCATAACAATTTAAGGGCAATCTACATTATGGACTATGAAAAGTTTAGCACCATGTGATCCTGGCTGAAAACTGCTGGAAACATTCCTATCATCACGAATTATTAGTAAAAGGAGTTAGCTTTTCACAGTATAGTTTTTCTGTCTTAATTATGACTGCTTTATTGGTGCAGGCTGTAAATATTATAAAAAGCACTTTAATAGGACATGCTATCTGGTTTTGGTCACAATGCTGGGTTTTTAGTAAGATGTTTGCAGAAAGAAATTAGTGTGCCAATCTTAAAACAGGAATTTGGATGTCAAATGTCTGTTCAGACACTTTTCCATAAACCTTTATAGTCATTTGGGAACTAGAAACAGGCTAAAGGCTTGCAAAGTAACTGAAGACCTGAAAGTAACACTAAGAAGCTGTTGGTGGTAGCTTTATTTCCCAGTGAGGTATATCTGTCTTCCCTCTGTCTTTCTTCCCTTCTTTGGCCCCTATACATCTTACAAATAAATGCAAGGTGTAATGGTCCTCTGATAAAAGACGTGCTAAAGGCTTATCAGAAAGCAGATGTCTGCATTTAAGATGGTCTCCTTACTGTACAGTAACTCTTTTCCAAGTCTAAGAAACCAAAGTGCCCTTTAGCTGTAATGGTTCTTTCCAGGGGTGCAGATTTGTTTGTGGTGGCTCTGGCCATTCTGGCTGTGTGTGTTTCTGCCTTAGAAAGAATACAGTAGCTGCAAACCTTTAATAATTTACTTTTTCTGTAGCAATATTCTGTTCTTAAAATGTTCAAACAGCATTTCAGCAAGGAAAGGATATTTATCGGAAATGGGATTAATATGGTGTTTGGGTGTTGCAAAGTGAATTGTTTTCTTGCCTTTTAACCTTTTGTCCAGTTTAAAAAAAAAAAAAAAATCTAAAAATCTGGTAACTTCTATTTAATGATATATCAATCTGGAGTATGATGAGGAAGCTCAAAGAATAATGGTTTCCAGGTTGCTATGTGCTGTCATGCAGTAGAGAGTAGGAATTGTGGATTAGGCAATACTGCTACTCTGTATTTTAATTTGTCCTTTTTTTAAAATTGAAGTTACTAAATGCAGCCAGCTAATTTGGCCAAATAACATGAAATAATGCTCTATGAGTATTTCCTAGTATGATGAATGGAACTATTTTGATTAGCAGTTGTTGTTATAGCTGGGATGAGACTTTAGCTCAAGCAGATCTAAATCAAGCAGTGCTTGTGCTGATGATGACCCTTGGCCTGTCTAAACTAGTTACTCTCTCTGCTGCTGCACGTAGAAGTACTGTGACAATATCAAATTGGGGAAATTGCTTGCCATGGATTGCTGAGGAGCTGTGAATTGTTTTATATCTAAAGCTTAGTATCTTTTAAAATCAGATTACTTAGTACATGGTGAAATAAATACTTGAGCAGGTTTATTATCCAGAATATCGATTACTATGAAGCAGAATTTAAAATCAAGGAGGAGTGAGGGACTAATACCTTCCACAGGCCTGAAGGCATGAGACAAAACAGAAAACATGGAGCTTTTCTACCCAGTTCATTATAAAACCATGGGAGATCAGTATCAGGGCAGAGCATCACAAAATGTTTCTAAATGCAGAGGATAATAGAAGCATTACATTCAGAAACGAAGTCTCTAAGAAAATACTTTCCACTGCCCTCTGCTGACTGCAGGCTATGTAGTGATCTGGTTCTGCTCAGCTGCCTGTAGCTGCATGTGCTTTTCTCAAAGCTGTGCACTTGAGAAGTAGGTGCTAGCTGTGTTATGAATGGAACTGTGAAGGTGAGTCATACTTTGAGGATGACTTTTTGCTGCAGGTGCTGCTATAATATCTAAAAGCTTTTCTTTATGCTCACCTGCAATGAGCCATGATATATTGGCAGATGTAAAAAGCTTTTTCAAGTCAACTTTGACTGCCAGGTTCTATCTGCTACTTAATTTTGGTGTGCTGTCTTTGTACCTTTGCTCCTTGGAGCCATGTGAATTTTGGGCTCCTAGAAAAGTATGAAATGCTGTTCTGGCCTATTTGTAATGTCAGTTTTATCCCAGTCACTGAAGAAAAAAGAAAAGAAAACAAAAAAAACTTAGAAGTTTGCCCTCCCTTTTCCAGAACAGCATGACAAAACTTTAGAGACTAGAGGGCAAAGTAGGCTTTAGCATTACAGCATCTTCGTGCCCTCACAGCCCTAGGCTGTTTCGGGATCAAAACAGTGTTTAGGGTACCTTAGCATGAAGGCACTATAACTTTCCTTTACGGTCGATGCTATCACTCACCAGGCTTAAGATATGATGTGAGAGTAACACAGCTCCTGCTTGCTTACTTTGCTGTGGATTGCGGGGGAGCCTTGATTTATCTGCTAAACATTAAATCCTTCCCCTGTCACTGTTTGTAGTCTAGATCTAGTACCAGGTTAGGGGATAGAGTGTTAATGAAGCAGAAGGTTGGGGCTGGCTCCAGTACTACAAATTGGAGCAAGAAAACAAGGTAATTTTCAGTATTGTAAGAATTATTGCCCTATATAGTATTTCTATACATTGATTATAATATTTCTAACATTATTCTAGTATCTTTCTCCCCCAACTTCTGTAACAACTCTATGCTTTAATTTAAACCAGAAATGTCAATATCCTGTACTATTTTCTCTGAAGCAACTTATCTGGATGCTATGTGCAAGTATTGGTGCGGTCAAGCACCAGACACCTTCTTCACTTTTTAAACATAAAGGCAAGCAGCACTTCAAAGCTAGGCTAATGTTACAGGCCAAGTAATGACTCTGGGTCAGTAGATGTATTTCAGTAAATATTACTTGGTTAGGTCAGGTCCCAGAATTAGATTAATAAGAGCAAGATGCTTTCCAGTGAAGTCTTTTGTCATGAGCTCTGTGCAATGTGGCTGAATGTTACCCTGTAGCTCAGGTCAGCTGCAGTCAATCTCTACAGATGAATTAATGGTATGTGGCCATTGTCAGGTCTGAGGACTGTGTAGGTGCGTCAGACATGCTTATTACCATGAGGAAAGCAAAATGAGAGGTAGAGTCTCAATTTTGTATTTAAGTATTTTCCTCAAGCTATTGTTTTTCATGATTGTGCTTCTCTTCAGAGTGCTTGCAGGCAGCAGTCTCCTTCTGTTTCATGTTCAGTATCACAAGCGGTCTTCAGGGTTTCTTGGATGCTGCTGCAGTGCAACCTGTCTCATTGGCAGCCAAAGCCGCCTCTGAATCCTGTGTCTTCCTCTCCTGTAGATTTGAAGTACTCTTGGCACTTCAGCATGAACACGTGGGACCTGCTGTAAGAAAGCATGTGCCCCTGATCTGCTGAGTTCAGAGGCCTCTACATCAGAGAGACAATTTGGAAGGTTATATGACTACACAGTGTGAATGCACCCGAGGGTCAGGACATGGATGGATAATGTAGGTACCCAGCTTATCACACCTGTGGTGTCCAGCATGTTCAGTTTACTGTCTGAAGGCATAATTCTGTATGAAATGGTTGTCTAGCCTCTGCATCCTTAAATCAGGTCAATGAACACAGTTAAATGTAGCTTGGAGGAAGGCAGCATATGAAAGTCTGTCTGTCTTTAGCAAGAAACTCGGTAGCAAAAGCTGTGCCAAGACTAAAGACTGTACAATTTAGAATGCTTCCATAGATGGAGCACTTGCAAAATTGCAATTATTGCTAATTATAAAAGGTGACCTTGTAAAGGAAGGTAAATCTTAAGAATGCACCTGTAAAAGAATGTTTTGCTGGCCTGTCCTTAAGGGGGAAAAAACCCTCAGCATGGTTATGTCTTGTATGTTCAAAACACTTCTGTTCAATCAGTTCCAGCATGTTGTCTAAATGAATAAATAAACTGTTGCTTCTTCTTGCAAGAAAAACCCTTTAGAAGAAGGTTCATGGGATTTTACCACTTTCAGCTTTGCTGCTTGGGTCTTTTGTCTGTTTTAGCTGTTTTGATGCAAAATTTTTCAGAAATCTTGTGATCTACAGAATGAGCCTCAAAACATGAGGTATGATTGCCTATATATTATTGGCTGCTCCTGTATTTTACTCTGACACCTTTAATTCCTCCTGGAATTGGGACTGTGCACTACCTTTCAGGATCAATGGCTACAGAATTGCATTTTAAGGCTGTTTAATTCAGCACCTAAATATTGACAGTGGCTGTTAAGGGGAGTTTTATTTTGAAAGCAGACTTACAGTTAAAATATCATTGTCATTGGCTTCTTTGATAGAAAGATATCTATTCTAGATACATCTGTCTATTGACTGAGTTATTTAGCTATTAACTGACTTAAATAATTATCAGCTATGTCTATTTCTATTAAATGAGTACAGTTAATTTAGAAATTATTCATCTTGCAAACTAACTGCCAGCTCTGTAAACAGTTATGAGTACAATTTTGATTATGTCTTTCTAGCATCCTTTTGATCACTGGAAATGGAGCTCTGTAAGCTAATTTAAACCTGCTTCACAATACATTTGCAAAGTGTAATTGATTAGTACTTAGTGACTGTTCTGTCAGTTGGGTATAGGAATAGTATGCAGATCATTCAATCTATCCCAATCCTGTAGGACAAAGAAGAGTGAAATGTATCATTTTCTATTTGACCTGCAGTCAGATGATATGAGACTGGCTGCTTGTGAGGAAAGTTGTTATTTTCACTTTGTCATTTTTTCTGCAGAGGACTGCAAATTAACAGTTCTTTTCAAAGGAGAACTCCTTTCCTAGTAGAATGCTAGAAAGTTTGTAAGGTGTATTCTTAATCAAATTTGAACTATTAGTTTGTGTTTGGACTAAATACGCTACTCTTCAGTGAGAATTAATATGTCTTCCTTCTAGTTCTGATATCAAGCCAAGGTCATGTGTTGCCTTTGTAGACAGAGGATAACTCCACAAGGATCACATTTTGTCAAGCACCATGAATTAATATTTTCTATTTCTGATTCATGACTATAATAAGCTAAGAAATACTGAGTTTTTTTGTTGTTTTTTTGTTCAGTTTTCAGTTAACTCATTTGTGAAAAACTGCTACAGAGATGACTCTCCAAATAATATTACCAGGATCTTACAAATTACCTAGCCCCAAAGACTTGTTTTGAGAAGAGTATCCTCTCCCTCTCATGAAAGATCAGTGAGGAATTGCCTTGAAATAGAATGGTTTCTCTCAAACATTTCTGTCTATATAGCTGCAAAGTGCTTCTTCCATGCTGTGACAGCTATGGCCTTTTGGTCAATCAGATGTTTCCCAAACCTTTTGACAGAACCTGTGAAATGTATTTGAGGGTATCTGCAGTTATTTCAATGTCTCCCAATTGCATTTCCACACAGGGCCTTGAGGGAGCATGTCACTATGTGTGTTTCTCCACCCCTTCTCTTGTCTTCAGTTCTGCAGGGCTCTAACTCTGCTCAAGTTCAGTGGACAAATGCTTCAACTGTAGGGTCCTTTAAAAAAAAAAAAAACAAACTTCAAAGGTTTAAGCCTTTAGAAGATGATCTGTTGGGTCCCAAGCACTTTTATTCAGAAAATCAGAGACCATTGCAATTGTGCGGTTCTCCTACCTGAGAACTAAACCCCAAATATCTTTTAAAATAAAATAGCTTGAAATTGTTTGTTTATTCTAATGGACACTTTGGGGCTGTGTTTCTTGATTGTTTGTTTGTTTTAATTTTATTTCTATTATGACCTAGTTGTAGGGCAGTTACATGCCCCAAGTCCCTAGATATTGTTTGAGGCTCACTAACTAATGTGCTCAGGCAGGACATGAGAAGCTGCAGTTAGTAGAAGAAAAAGCTAGTTACTCAGTTTTATAATTTGATAAATATTTGGGGAACTTGCTGTCCCTTTCTCTATTTACATATGTTGCTACTTGCTGCCAAAGCTGTTTGTTTTCTAGTTTGTCATTATTATCATTGTCTTTACTACAGTCTACTTGCAGATATCTGGTACACAGAAAGACAGTAGCATGTATTGAAACAAAAATGTATGCGCAAATTGTTGGTTTAGATCCCTACTGAGGGATACTTAAGCCATAGAATCGGAAATGATGTCTTAATACTTTTTAAGAAATGCATAGTATTTCTCCTGGTGCTTACAGGACCCTCTGGAAGGTACAGCTAGAGAGATCAGGAAGTGAAAAATACTTTGTTTGATAGCTGGATGCAAAAACACCTTAAATGCTTCCAGACAGGAAAAAGTTGTACAGTTAATACATAACTATACAGTATGATATCTACTGCACAGGGGCATGCTAAGCCCTTCAGGAAGAAGTAATAAGGGGTGTGCAGTCTAGTGACAATGGCACTTGGATGGGAGGTGAGGAGTTCTGGACACTGCTCTGTAAATGGTTTTTACCAAACATGCAGTGTTTGCAATATATGGGGGGTGGGGGTGGGAGGTGTATATAGCTATAAATATATGTGAGTGTGTGTATATATAAAGTATTTTGGAAAGAGAACAGAATGTTGCCCCTTCCCCAAGTTGAGCACACTACTTGGTATGACAGAGCATTAATAGCATCATGCTCTTTCTGGCTTTAGAAGAGAAACTGAACTTCGTCTCCAATTTCCTGTATTGAGGATATTAATAAATGTCTTCAACATGAGGGAACCACTGTTGGCATTACCAGCACCTGGCTGAGAGGGAAAATTGATCAGGTACTTGTGAACATTTCTGCTCCTTGAGTCCTGGGGAGGATTTGGGGCTGGAGCAGCTCAGAGGCACACACAGTATGAGTGCAGTTTGGGGTTCAGTGGCCCAGGGAAGGGAAGCAGTTCACAGACATTGTTAGCATAGCATTTTACATTGACTAGCTTGAAGTCCTTGCCACACTTTGTACAGGTTTTTGAGATGCCCAGCTCTTCCCCATACATAGCACGCAAAACCTTGTCCCCTAACACTGGGTTTGATTCCAGATCCCTAAAATCTCAGGTGTTTCTGTATTGAACCTGTACTAATGCAAGGCTCTTTAATTAACACTTTTAATAAACGTGAGCGGTTATTCAGCAGGTGCTATTAATTTTGTAAGTCACTTTACCTTCAGCACTCTGTGTCAGGAAAATTAAAGCCAGATCCATTACATCAAACCATGTTCCAACCTATTAGATCATATCACCAGGCTTTTCTTCCCTTGTGGGTAAATAATGATAATCTAGTGCTGTCCCTAGTGCAGGGTTATAATTAAGGTCTTTTGTGGGCAGATGTACTGTTTATTGTTTAGAGCCATGCCAATATACTGTGGTGAATCTGCTCTCTGGCAAGGGTCCCAGTTAGAGGGGTGTGGCATCTATCAGAATGCTGATTAGTGAATGCTATCATATATGTGCAGAATGTAGTAATATAGAGTGTGAATATCCTTATTCTTGTCCCGGTGCCCTGTTACAACTATTAGTACTAAATCCAAAGTGTGGTGTCCTGAGCTCCCCCCACCCCACCAGCATTTTCAGAGCTGTTGGCATCTTCCCATTTCAGACTGGAATTTTATGTGCTTCTGTCTTGAAAAATGATGAGTTTTCTTTTACTCCTCTTAAGAGACTGGATCACGCTGGCTGTCATTTTACTTGACCACTATTAATGGTGGCAGTGGAAAGAAATTCTTTTTTTAACAGAAATTCTTTCAAGTTTTAAGCTTACATAGCAAATTTGAAAGATCACAATTGGTTTAGAAATTTGGCTTTATGATCAGTGCTTTGATTCCCATTAGCCTGTGAACACTTCCTAAAGGATATCAACAGTAGATTTCAACACAAATGCCCAAACTACTTCAATTTGGTACTTGAACGTTTAACTAAGTATATGAATACTGACTTTGTAATTCTCTAGTAACTATCTGGTTTTCATATTTTTCAGGTAAAATATTTAGTTTTCACAAATATAAAAGTCATACTTTTGGAAAGAACAATAAAGTATTTTTAAAGTTAAAATCAGGACATTGAGACCTTCTTTCTCCTGAGCTGTTCTAATAAACACTGTTATAGGATGCTTGGTATCCAATATGCATGCACTTCTACACAATGCTTTCTGTTCTGACTGACTCCTCCTGTTATAAAACTCAGAAGAGCTTGGAAAGAATGATACCTCCATGGAAATCAGATCTACTTTGTCACCACATGAGATGCAAGGTTTTTCTTTTCAGTGGTAAAGCTATATAGCTATGTGACCATTTCCCTGAGATCTTCAGGAAGTCAGGGTTGTCCATGGAGAAATAACAACTACTTCAGGTCAGGTCTCACAGTTCTTTTTTTGGCAGGGAAACTCTGCTAGCATTGCTTTCACCATGTACAGCAGCCTTGTGAATGCCAGGCAAAGACCTTGATGTAAGGTAGTGCCTTCTGTAATTCCCTAATTTAAGAAAAAAACAAAACAAACACACACACCCAACCCCCAAACACTTTTTTTTTTGTTTTTTTTTAATGGAGCATGAAGGTAAATGTGGATTCTTGGCATTATCCATAGTTTGTTCATGTCAAACTGCTATGCACTATCCTATGAGGTGGACTCTGGCATTCATTTTGGTGTAGTCCAAAATTAAACATATGAATTATTTATATATGGTATTATTTAGAATGGACATCAGCCCCGTTCTCTGTAAGGTCATACATAGAAGCAGCATGTTAATGTAAAATATTTTCCTTGTAAACTCACAGCTGGAATTTATTATGATGCATTTAAAAAGATCCACAGCTTAACCACTGCTTGATTTCTTCAGGCTTATGTATATTTTTGAGGGTTTTTTGAATTTGTAGCTACCATAATGAAGACAGCCTTCTGCACATACACTGCTCTTAGAGAGCAAATGCTGTACCTAGATAACTAACTAACTTTTTCAGACATTGCCTTTAGGGGGAGAAAAAAATCCAAACTTCTTAAAGGTCACTTTATAAACCAATAGTTTGTGTCAAATGCTTCTGCAGCTCTGGACACTCTCTAGTGGTCACCTATAATTGAACATAGTAAGAAAATGTCATATCTTGTCTCTTTGTCACTTGTTCTTTATCTCTCTGAAGGGCCAACTTCCCTCCTCCCCCACTCCCCCACTTGCTTTTGCATTTAACTAGTTCCATTTCAGTGTATCTCGTTAAACAATGTTGCAGATGGCCCTATAGGTGGGGGGCTTTTTTCCACAGCAGAGAAATTAATCAAAATTATTTCTTTCTCCAATGAAAAAATCTTAGAAAACAGTGTTATGTTTCTCTTTTCCTTTTTTTTTTTTAAAAAAAAGGAATGAAATGTGAAACTTGATTCTGAAAAATGTTCCTTTCTATGTTTGTCAACCCATTACATAAGAACAGTGTCAAATTACCTGTGCATTTGTGCTCATTTCCCTGGTTTGTACAGGCCTTAGCATACAAAAGGAAGTGTTTGGTTTATTTCAAGAAGAGTTCGAGATGCATGGTTTTGACTTCATCCCAGCAGAGCATAGCTCAACTACTAGAGCACCTTTGGTGATATTTCTTGCATTCTGTGCCAGCATCTTCCAGCCTTTCCACCTGCTTCTCTGGCAGCTGGATGGCATGCCATGTCACTTTGTTCAGTCTTGTTTTTCTTGCAGACAATGCTAGACTGCAGATGTCACTTCTGTCACCCTGGGTTTTGAGATGACTTCTACCGTGCCAAACTGCAGAGGTACTCGTGCTGTGAAATTTGGTAGCTGGCTTGAGGAGTGCCTGCAAACTTTAGTCATTACCTGGAGGGCAGTGACAGCTGGAAATACCTGCTGGGCAGCCAGCAGTTGGGATGCAGAGCCCTGGAGTGGCCCATGCTGCTGCTTCAGGCTTTCTGCCCACCTTGCTCTAGGCAGCAGACAGCATGGGATCTAAGCGATTGGTGACCGTAGGGTGTGTACAGAGACAGACACCCCTTCCACTTTCTTGCAGCACGTGTGAAGGAAGAAATAGGAGAAGAGAAAGCAGACTGTTGTCACCAGACTAGAGTTACAAAGTTGTGACACTGAAATGGCTTGTAGCCATTCTTAGTATGTGAAATTTTGTTTGAATGTTCATCTTAAAGGATGATTACCATGAGACAGTACTAGTATAGCTGGTGAGAAGCTCGTCTGCCTGGAACTTCCTTCTCCATGATATTTTAATATAATAAAAGCAAAACTAAACACTTAATAACTGCCTGTCTTTAGCATATCTATAAGGAAATTCATAGATGCGGTTAATCCAAAAGCTTTTAGTAAAGTTTTGGGAGAATATTAAATTACCAGTAGAAACTAATTTTATGAGAATTCTGATGTGAGACTCACTAAACAGCACATCTATACTTGCCTGGAGCCTATTAAGCTTTACAGGCACAACATACTGTCCTGGTTTCATCTGGGATGTAGTTAGCTGTCTTCCTAGTAGCTGGTACAGTGCTATGTTTTGAGTTCAGTATGTGAAGAATGTTGATAACACTGATGTTTTCAGTTGTTGCTCAGTAGTGTTTAGACTACAGTCAAGGATTTTTCAGCTTCTCATGCCCAGCCAGGGCACCTGACCCAAACTGGCCAACAGTGTATTCCATACCATGTGACGTCCCATCTAGTTTAGGAACTGGGAAGTGGGGGGCGGGGTTTTCGCCGCTTGGGGACTGGCTGGGTGTCGGTCGGCGGGTGGTGAGCGATTGCCCTGTGCATCATTTGTACATTTCAATCCTTTTATTACTACTGTTGTCATTTTATTAGTGTTATCATTATCATTATTAGTCTTTTCTTTTCTGTTCTATTAAATCGTTCTTATCTCAACCCAGGAGTTTTGCTTCTTTTCCTGATTTTCTCCCCCATCCCACTGGATGGGGGGGAGTGAGTGAGCGGCTGCGTGGTGCTTAGTTGCTGGCTGGGGTTAAACCACGACAGTCCTTTTTGGCGCCCAACGTGGGGCACGAAGGGTTGAGATAACGACAAACCTGACCAGAGCTTGTTAAAACAAATTTGTCCTAAGCATTCATTATGTTGATTTATGCATTCTTAGAGTTGTTGCTCTGGTTTTTAAGGCTCTGTTATGTATCACCTCGCTTGCTGTATGTAGTTCCTCTTCTACTGCTTATCATCCGTGGGAGGTGGATTAAGGTTTTCGCTTTGATGTATGGTATAACTCTGGTTTATGGTATGATAAAGTCATCAGCTGTGGGATTAATCCGGTATTTGCACTTAGCATTGTCACCTTTATACTGCGGGAGCCATCTGTGGGAAACTATTAATAATTATACCATTTACCTTTCCTCCATGGAAAACCAGTCTGTGGGTGGGGTACCTTTCTTCCCCTCTCCTTTCTCCTTCGGTCCAGTTACAATGGTGTTTGAGAATTTTGAAAAATTTGAATACTCCTGGAATGTTGGGACTAGCACGGTCCTAGCCCTACTGCTGGGAATTAGCATACTTCTGAATGTGGTTCAGCTCTCGTTTAAGGTTAAACAGCTATTTAAGAAGATCACCCAGAGATGTGCCCCAAGGCTGGATAATTATGAGTGGCAGGGTGTGTGGGGTAGTATGGGCAAATACCTAGAAAAGTGGGCACCTCCGATGTTTTGGAAATTCACCCCTGAACAAGTGCAGGATCCAGAAGAACTAGTAAAATATTTGGAAAAGGTATGCTGTCACCCCAGCAGCTCCAGAGAGATACAAATCACTGCAACGTGCTGGGGCCTGGCCCATGCCTATCGAGCCCTGTTTGACACCACTCAGTACCCTCAAGGGGAAGAGAAAGTCTCTGGACCTAACAACAAAATGGTGAGCACTCCTCTTCCCAAGAGAGAGAATATAGAAGGTACACACCGCGAGGTGCCCTGTGGTTTTACCTATGTGATCAGGGAGAGGACATGAGGAAATGGGACGGAAAACCTACCTCGGTCCTAAATGCACGGGTACGTGAACTGCGAGGAAAAACCACCACAAAAGGGGATTCTACCAGGAAAAATGCCGCTCCAGTTTCCAAACAGAGTAGAAGGGCTGATTTCATTTCTGATCCTCTTGAAGGGACCTCTGAGCCAATTTTACGAGAAGTGAATACTGAATACTCTAACCAGAATTAGAGGGGCCCTGCCTCCAGCCAGGTGGAGGAAAGGGATAACCGGGTCTATTGGACTGTGTGGATTCGATGGCCTGGCACGTCAGACCCACAGGAGTATAAGGCTCTAGTAGACACCGGCGCACAGTGCACCCTAATGCCATCAAGTTATAAAGGGACAGAATCCATTTGTATTTCTGGTGTGACAGGGGGATCCCAAGAATTAACTGTATTGGAAGCTGAAGTAAGCCTAACTGGAAATGAATGGCAGAAACACCCCATTGTGACTGGTCCAGAGGCTCCGTGTATCCTTGGCATAGACTATCTCAGGAGGGGGTATTTTAAGGACCCGAAGGGGTATCGATGGGCTTTTGGTATAGCTGCCTTGGAGACGGAGGGCACTGAACAGCTGTCTACCCTGCCTGGTCTCTCTCAAGATCCTTCGATTGTGGGGTTGCTCAAGGTTGAAGAACAACAAGTGCCAATTGCTACCACGACGGTGCACCGGCGGCAATATCGCACCAACCGAGACTCTCTGATTCCCATCCACAAGTTGATTCGCCAACTGGAGAGCCAAGGAGTGATCAGCAAAACCCGCTCACCCTTTAATAGTCCCATATGGCCAGTGCGGAAGTCTAATGGGGAGTGGAGACTAACAGTTGACTATCGCGGCCTGAATGAAGTTACACCACCACTGAGTGCTGCCGTTCCAGATATGCTAGAACTTCAATACGAGCTAGAGTCAAAGGCAGCCAAGTGGTATGCCACAATTGACATTGCTAATGCGTTTTTCTCAATCCCTCTAGCAGCAGAGTGTCGTCCACAATTTGCCTTTACTTGGAGAGGTGTCCAGTACACTTGGAATCGATTGCCCCAGGGGTGGAAACACAGCCCCACCATTTGCCATGGACTAATCCAGACTGCACTGGAAAAAGGTGAAGCTCCGGAACACCTGCAATACATTGATGACATCATCGTATGGGGCAACACAGCAGAAGAAGTCTTTGAGAAAGGGAAGAAAATAATCCAAATCCTTCTGAAAGCCGGTTTTGCCATAAAAGAAAGTAAGGTCAAGGGACCTGCACAGGAGATCCAGTTTTTGGGAATAAAATGGCAAGATGGACGTGGTCAGATCCCAATGGATGTGATTAATAAAATAGCAGCTATGTCTCCCCCGACTAATAAAAAGGACACACAGGCCTTCTTAGGTGTCGTGGGGTTTTGGAGAATGCATATTCCAAATTACAGTTTGATTGTAAGCCCTCTCTATCAAGTGACCCGGAAGAAGAATGATTTTAAATGGGGCCCTGAACAACAACAAGCCTTTGAACAAATTAAACGGGAGATTGTTCATGCCGTAGCCCTTGGACCAGTCCGGACAGGACAAGATGTTAAAAATGTGCTCTATACTGCAGCTGGGGAGAATGGCCCTACCTGGAGCCTCTGGCAGAAAGCACCTGGGGAGACCCGGGGCCGACCCCTGGGGTTTTGGAGTCGAGGATATCGAGGATCCGAGGCTCGCTATACTCCAACTGAAAAAGAGATATTGGCAGCGTATGAAGGAGTTCGAGCTGCCTCAGAAGTGGTTGGTACTGAGACACAGCTCCTCTTAGCACCCCGACTACCAGTGCTGGGCTGGATGTTCAAAGGGAGGGTCTCCTCTACACATCACGCGACTGACGCCACGTGGAGTAAGTGGATCGCACTGATCACACAACGGGCTCGCATAGGAAACCCCAGTCGCCCAGGAATTTTAGAAGTAATCACGGACTGGCCAGAAGGCAAAGATTTTGGAATGTCACCAGAGGAGGAGGTGGCACGTGCTGAAGAAGCCCCGCTGTATAATAAACTGCCAGAGAATGAGAGGCAATATGCCCTGTTCACTGACGGATCCTGTCGCATTGTGGGAAAGCATCGAAGGTGGAAAGCTGCTGTATGGAGTCCTACACGACAAGTTGCAGAAACTGCTGAAGGAGAGGGTGAATCGAGTCAGTTTGCAGAGGTGAAAGCCATCCAGCTAGCATTAGATATTGCTGAAAGAGAAAAGTGGCCAGTGCTCTATCTCTATACTGACTCATGGATGGTGGCAAATGCCCTGTGGGGGTGGTTACAGCAATGGAAGCAGAGCAACTGGCAGCGCAGAGGTAAACCCATTTGGGCTGCCACGCTGTGGCAAGATATTGCGTCCCGGCTAGAGAATCTGGTTGTAAAAGTACGTCATGTAGATGCTCACGTACCCAAGGGTCGGGCCACTGAAGAACATCGAAACAACGAACAGGTGGATCAGGCTGCCAAGATTGAAGTGTCTCAGGTGGACCTGGACTGGCAACATAAGGGTGAGCTATTTATGGCTCGATGGGCCCATGATACTTCAGGCCATCAGGGAAGAGATGCAACATATAGATGGGCTCGAGATCGAGGGGTGGACCTGACCATGGACACTGTCGCGCAGGTTATCCATGAATGTGAAACATGTGCTGCAATTAAGCAAGCCAAGCGGTTAAAGCCCCTGTGGTATGGAGGGCGATGGCTGAAATATAAATTTGGGGAAGCCTGGCAGATTGACTATATCACACTCCCACAAACTCGCCAAGGCAAGCGCTATGTGCTTACAATGGTGGAAGCAACCACCGGATGGCTGGAAACATATTCTGTACCCCATGCCACTGCCCGGAACACTATCCTGGGCCTTGAGAAGCAGGTCTTGTGGCGACATGGCACCCCAGAAAGAATTGAGTCAGACAATGGGACTCATTTCCGAAACAACCTCATAGACACCTGGGCCAAAGAGCACGGCATTGAGTGGGTGTATCATATCCCCTATCATGCACCAGCCTCTGGGAAAATTGAGCGATACAATGGACTGTTAAAGACTACATTGAGAGCAATGGGGGGCGGAACTTTCAAACATTGGGATACACATTTAGCAAAAGCCACCTGGTTAGTCAACACCAGAGGATCTGCCAATCGGAGTGGCCCTGCCCAATCAGAATTTTTACATACTGTAGAAGGGGATAAAGTCCCTGTAGTGCACATGAAGAACATGTTAGGGAAAACAGTCTGGGTTACTCCTGCCTCAGGCAAAGGTAAACCCATTCGTGGGATTGCTTTTGCTCAAGGGCCTGGGTGCACTTGGTGGGTGATGCGAAAAGATGGGGAAGTCCGATGTGTGCCTCAAGGGGATTTGATTTTAGGTGAAAATAGCCAGAATTAAACTGTATGATATTAGTTGCTATATAATCCTGCTACTGTATGTTATCATTACTATAATTGTTATATGCTATATCCATAGTACTATAGTAAGAATCACTTGGATCAAGCAAGAAAGAACTGTGATAAAACTGAGCAAAGCGCAGTAGAGGTGGATCCAGAACTGACTCCAGCATGCAACAATCCAACGGTGCACACCATCCTCCTGCTGCGTCAAATGTCATCTGCTCGTCACACCGCACTGAAGCCCAATTCTGCTCTACCGACTGAGAGGACTTTGCACCATCCCTCCTGCTCAGACAGACTGGTATGACAGATGGAGCCCAGAGTCAGAAACTAAATGAACTCAACAAACATTTTATGAACATAAAGAACTAAAGAACTGATATCTCTGTGTGTGTATACTTATATATATATATATATCATTGTTCATATGTCTCAAAGGGATGGAAAGGTGGTGATGATTGATCAGAATGTAACTAAAGGTATGGGAACTGAGCATGACGTCAATGGTATAGAATAAGGGGTGGATACTGTCCTGGTTTCATCTGGGATGTAGTTAGCTGTCTTCCTAGTAGCTGGTACAGTGCTATGTTTTGAGTTCAGTATGTGAAGAATGTTGATAACACTGATGTTTTCAGTTGTTGCTCAGTAGTGTTTAGACTACAGTCAAGGATTTTTCAGCTTCTCATGCCCAGCCAGGGCACCTGACCCAAACTGGCCAACAGTGTATTCCATACCATGTGACGTCCCATCTAGTTTAGGAACTGGGAAGTGGGGGGCGGGGTTTTCGCCGCTTGGGGACTGGCTGGGTGTCGGTCGGCGGGTGGTGAGCGATTGCCCTGTGCATCATTTGTACATTTCAATCCTTTTATTACTACTGTTGTCATTTTATTAGTGTTATCATTATCATTATTAGTCTTTTCTTTTCTGTTCTATTAAATCGTTCTTATCTCAACCCAGGAGTTTTGCTTCTTTTCCTGATTTTCTCCCCCATCCCACTGGATGGGGGGGAGTGAGTGAGCGGCTGCGTGGTGCTTAGTTGCTGGCTGGGGTTAAACCACGACACATGCTCTGCAAATACTATGTCTCACAGCATCCCAGAAATTTAAAGTAAGTATGGCCTTAAACTCTTGTACCATGCAGATATACTATACCCTATGGTAACACGCAAGACAAGATGTACATACAAGATGTAAATCAAGTTACTGGAAATGTGCACATATGGTGTCTATCTCTGACTGCCTCTCTTGCAGCCGGGTTGATATTGCTAGTTGCATTGTTGGACAAATCAGTAAAGAAAATAAGACGTGTACCCTGCACACTGATTATGAAAACATACACTTTTAGCTGTGCTAACAATAGGTAGCCAGTGAGAGTTATAAATAACATTTTGAGACATTGCATCCAAACTGGGAGCTAGTTCCCTCTTGCCTTCAGCCTTTCAAGTGTTCATTCAATCACTCTCATCTAACTGCTTAGCATATAACTGTATTTTGTACTTGGTAGCATCAGTTAACTTAGTAATGTATTACAATTGCCATCAATAAAGAATACAAGCCTAAGCAATCTTGAGCACATCAGAGCTCTGCAGGATCCTGGCCTTGCATGCCTTGCCAGTGCAGCACTGCTAAAGGGTAAAAACAGCCAAATAATCCTTGCAGAACTAATGAGTAACATTTCAAGTTATACTGGTGGGTCTGGTTCAGCGTGCCTGCTCCTCCCTCTCCTCATGTGTGCACAGTTTGAGACTGCCTTCCACCAGAGCATGCTCTACATAATCATAATTGATCGGTAAAGAGTTTTCAGATAACACTGCAAACGTTTACCACCAGCAAGCTGGCACTGGTGTTGCTGGAACCATGCTGGTTAATTAGGGCTCTGTGGACTTTCAAAGCAGCCTGTTAGCACACCATGGCTTCAGTGTGCTGCTTCTATCCTTTGGTTCTCAGACACTTGCTTTAGCTGCAGAAAGATGGGGCAAGGGTGTTTGTTAAACAAGCCCTGGAGGCATTACTCCATGGACACATGACTGGTCAGTCAAGGTCTGCAAAGAGATACTCTAGGCAACGATGCTTGCTCCCCTCCCGCTGTGAACCCTAGCGCATGCACAGGGCAAGGCAGTAACTATGGTACTTTACATTTCTGCTGCTGTGCACGTGACTGGCATGGCACCTGCGTTTGCAGGACTTAGCTGCAACTTCATAGTGAAATAATCCCTATGAAGAGCTAGTTTAGTTTTCACCTACCCAAAGATGATCTGGTAAGATCCTTCGTTGATAACTGTCCTTATACCAGCATCTGGTTTGTTAGCTACAGGATTTCTTGAGGGAAGGTGACTCTTTAAAGCTGATGTTATCAATTCTAAGCTCTTAAAGTGAGTCCTTGATGGAGTTCCTGGTTAAAAAGGTTAATGTCCTGTGTTATCTTCAAAAAATAAACCAAGTATTTAAATGCAAGGGTACTAACTGCAAGAATACTCATTCTACAAGTTGACTTTTTTCTCCACATTTCTGTGTGCATCCCAAAGGTAGGATAGCTTTTGTAAGAAAAAGAAAAAGAGGCCATGACTGACTAATGAGTATCTGCATCATAATACCTACTTAAAAGAGGTAGGATTAAGATAGAATTTATTGTAGTGCTTGATTTTATAATTTAATGTCATTTTACAATTTCCACAGTTTCCATTTCTTTTGGAAAGATGATAGTAAAGATTAGCACTTTCTCCAACTTTTAAAATAGATAGATAGATATATAGATAGATATATATATATATTTTGCATGTTGGCATTTTCAATTTTTCCTTTTGCCTCCATTTTCTGAATGCAATGAGGATATGCAATGTGAAGGAATTATTTCATGTTTTACTTTTCACCTTTTTAAAAATTTTTTGTAAGTGGCAGCTTTCCCAGATTTATGAATTTTAAAAATTTCATTGGTATAAGGAAAAACATAATTTTTCAGCTTTGTATCTTGAGGGTGGCAAAGCACACCTGTTTTTTGAAGTTTTTTCTGTTTTTTATTTAGTTACTTGCATAAAACTGAAGGATTTTAAACTTTTCCAGCACAATCAGAAAGACTCCTAGGCTTGCTGATAGTTTTAAACATATGCAACTTCACATATGGATGATAACCAATTTTGAAAATAGTAATTTGCAGGAAAGAATGTATTTGCAAGCTATAATTTCCTGAATAATTATTAAAACTTGGCTGTTTTCTGTTTTGACATAGCTGACTACCCTTTTTTGATAACATTTTTTTAATGATAATGACACATTTATGTTCACAAATTTGGCCATATCAATTCCTATGAAAATGATGCATACTGTTCAGTAGAAGTCTTAAGGATTGTTGCAGGGCACTCAGTTAATGATATGATATTTCATTATGCCCTTATCAAGGAATGTGCTATGTGAAGTGATTATAAGTGATTTTTTTCAATTAAGGTGTACCAGTTTCCAGTTGTAATTCTTCCTATCTAATAATATTTCTTCAGTCTCATTATGGTATGTTATGTAAGTAACCATTGAGAACTATCATTTAGTTCTTCTGCAAGTAACAAAAGCAAAGAACTGAGAAAGAAGACCCAGCTACTTTGACAGTTCAGCCTTACATAAACACTTTTAACCAGAGCTTGAAAAATAAAGCATACAGTTTAAACTTCATTCAACCTCCTACATAGAACCTATTCATGCTGCCCTTATTGCAGAGCAAATGCTGTTTCACCTCTTCTGGTAAAATTACATCTAGGCTTACAGGACACAAAACTTCTGTTTGCTTTTTAAGGACTCAGTCTTGTAGGAAACAAATATCTGTGATTTCTCAGCAAAAGGTTCAACAAATTTTGTTAGAGCTCAGTGCAAATGCAACAATTGTGTGCATGTTGAATTGCTGCTACTTTGTAACAAAAGTATAAGGAGGACTATTACTATTTTATTATATTAATATTCCTAACATTAATTACACTATATAACATTCTTATCTTTTTTTATTTTTTATTTGGATTTTATTAAAATTCAGATCAGAACTCTGCCATTCTTTCTGCTGTTGGGTAGTAATTTTCTCCCCAAGTAGTAACTCAGGCTACTGGCAAAGTAAAGTTGTTCAACATGATTAAGGGTATTGGAATCACCCTAAATTGTTAATCTTGTGCAAATACTATTGTATTTGAAGTTCTTGCTTTCTGGAAATGGGGGAAATTGATCTCTTAAAGTGAGTTAGAAATATAATATTAATAAATTGAGATTTATACACTGGAACACATTCAGTGTAATTTATTTTTCCAGATTACAAGGCATACAGGATGTTTTTTCTCAGTATCTCAACAGAAATTCAGTAGTCTAATAGATGTGCAAAGGATGTAAATTAGTTTGAACTTCCCTTCCTGTGTTTTAATGTATTCAGATATAGCAATCAAGGTGTAGACATTTTCCCTGACTTACTACAGTAAAACATGTGATAATACCATCGCTTAAAGACCTCATGGTTGGATTGTCAAGTAGAATACATTTTTGTCTAGCTCGTATTGGGATGGTTAGCTGGAACATCCACAATAGGAGGGAATGATGGTTTGGGGTCCACCCCCCAAATCCCTTATAGTTCAGATTGTGCCTTATTAAATTCACATTTATATTCAGGTTGACTAGAAATCAGGGGTTGTATGTGTATGCAAAATATGGGCTGACAGCAATTCAGCAATTCCTGCCCTGGGTGCCTCTAGATGTCTCAGTGATTTGGCGGTGAAGGTGATTACCTGATCTTAGCCATGACAACGGGCTTCTTCGCATACCAAGGTTGAACTAGACAAAAAGCCTAAAATGCCAGAGAATCAGCAATGACAGGACCCAGGTGGGTGAAGGAAAAGAGCAATTTTGCTGCAGAACATGAAAGGCAATTCTGTTTTTCCTTTGCCCCTTTAAACTTAAGGAAAAGAAAAAGAAAGCAATGGTGGAGCAGTGAAAGACAGTTTCAGGCAGTCTACTCAAACTATGAGGAAAGATATTTCAAGGCAAAATAGTAGTTTTTGTGACACAGGTTAGATAAATATATATGGGGATGGTTTAACTGCGCAGCAGTGTGCCAGTTTGAAGGTCACAACTACACCAGCTGATAATAGTTGCCTTCTTCCTTAGGTTCCCCTTCGCTTCTGAGAGGATGTGGAGTTATTGTGTAAATAGGCACTTGAGGGAAGGTAGGTAGTCATGAAGTTGCCTGATACTTACAAGTCCTAAATGGACTTTTACCCTTTGTTGCATCCATTAAGCCATCAAATGTCCATTGTGATTGCAAAGCAGAGGCATCACTTGGGCCATGTAAACAAGATGTAACTACTGTAATGTGAAAAGAAAAGCATGATGTGATAATAACTAATATTAGACATAGCATTGTAATCGTACACTAATAGGATGTCTAAGATTCCTTATGTCTCAGTCCTTAAACTGTGTTTAGATGCAGGTGGAGGCAGTGATGGGTTGCAGCTAAGGAACACAATAGAAAAGAATAGATTATAATCTTAAGACTTGCAATTACTTACTGAACAAAACATTAAGGGAGCACAACTCTAGAGCAGAAGGGCAATCCATAGAAGCTCATGCTGTGAAAGACAAGGCAAAAGAGACTATCTAGAAGGGAAAACAATAGAGCTGTCAAAGAAGCTTCCTGCACCAAGGAACAAATAGAAGTAAAGGTTTGACAGAAGATCACACAAAGTAGAATTTAATACCAGAAAAACAGAGGACTTGGAGATGAGTTAGACAAAGATTGAGGACAGTAGATGAAGAGAGAGGAGGAGTGAAAGGGTTGAGGACAGACAAACAAATGCATGTGAGAGGACAGAAGATTCACACCCGTATGAAGATGAGGTGTCATAAATAACTCTGAAGCATGAAGAGGCTTGTTGCCGGAGCACAAGGAGGTAGTGTGCTGTCTGCTGAGAACGAGGATTGCTACAAACTTTGCCATCAGGCAAGTAAGATTTTTAGAACGTCTGTCCAGTATGTGTGGTAAAGGTCAAATTCTAGCTGACTTTGAAATTAAGCTTGTTTATTATCAGAAAATACATTCTTTGATATGGCTGTCTGACCAAGACCATTCCTTTTGCTCTTATGCACATAAAAACTGCTGGTACCTAAAAGGAATGGTTTTGACATGTATTCAGCACACTCATATGAAAAGACCTCTGACAACAATGGGTTTTCATGGCTGGGGTTTTTTTTATTAGATCATCTGAGTTAGTTTACTTCATAAATGCCACAGAACCTCAGTAGCACACGCACCTATAGGACAAGCAGTTGTTCACAGGGAATCCATTGCAGCTCATATGGTGCGATAGGAGATAAACAGAGCCTTCCTGACACGCAAATTAAGGGAACAAAATGGAAATTGAGCATGAAAAGTGCTTAACAGTGCAACAAAAGATAGGATTGCTAAAGAAAATAAATTATTTTGTAACAAAATTGTAGCTAGAATTGTAAGTTTTAAAAATGGTCACATGTCTCTAATTATACTCCATTGTCCCTAATGCATGAATGAAAGTGAAAAGAATTAGTATAATGTTTTGATCTGAAACAGTTGTTTTAAAGTAGTGTTCAGATGAAGGAAAGAAATTATAATATGCAGTTATTTATTTCATCATTTTAATACATTATTTACATAGCCTATTATAAGTTTATACAGTCTACAGAGGATATCAGGATAATTACATGATATCTTTCTTAATCTAACAGTTGATAATAAAAATAGACTTCAAAAAGAATAAGAAGGCTTTGCTGGGGGAAAAAAATGTTGTGTTGGTGTTTGTTTTGGATCTTGGTTAGTTTTGCTATGCTGAGGGCTATTGAACATTTTGTTTCAAGCCACAACAGTGATTTTAAAAAATTTTTTAGTCTCTGAATTTTTGACTGAAACAAACCCAAATTTTAAAGAAACTCAGTCATTACTATTTAATCTAGCTGTATAGTAGTACATTTTAAAATAAGAATTCTTTACATCTTTATTGAAAAATTCATAAAGTTAAACAGATCAGAGCAAAAGGAGATGAAATAGAGAAAATTGGCTATGCAGCACTTAATCTTACTCTCTTATAGATAATGTTTGACCTTCAATAATTTGTGTGATCTGTACTTTTCGCTCTATCTTATTGTACTATTTTTCTGGATGCACATCCCACTACTAGAAACTTCTGTGGCTGCTGCTTCAAGATGACAGACACTATCATATTCAGGTCAACACTTTTTTTTTTAATTTTTTTTTTGTGGATAAGTCCTACTAATTAGCAGAAGGTTCAAAATGCTTTCCAGAAAAGGGGGCTGTACATTACCAGCACATAGTGAAATCTTTTACTTTTCTAAAATGGAAGCTGAAGACTGAACTCCAGATGGATTAAAGCTCAAGATCTCAAGAGAAAAATGACAAAAGGACTTCTTACTTCCATGTGAACAGATAAAAAAAAGAGGCAACGTAGAATCATAGAATCATTTAGGTTGGAAAAGACCTTTAAGATCATCAAGTCCAACTGTTAACGTAGCACTGCCAAGTCTACCACTAAACCATGTCCCTAAACATCATATCTACATGTCTTTCAAATACCTCCAGGGATGGTGACTCCACCACTTCCCTGGGCAGCCTGTTCCAATGCTTGATAACCCTTTCAGTGAAGAATTTTTTCCTAATATCCAATCTCAACCTTCCCTGGCACAACTTGAGGCTGTTTCCTCTTGTCCTGTCACTTGTTACTTGGGAGAAGAGACTGGCTACAACCTCCTTTCAGGTAGTTGTAGAGAGCAATAAGGTCTCCCCTCAGCCTCCTTTTCTCCAGGCTAAACAACCCCAGTTCCCATAGCTGTTCCTTGTAGGGCTTGCTCTCTAGACCCTTCACCAGCTTCATTGGATGTGCAAAAACATGGTATTACCAAAAATAGCAAAGTCCCATCAGACTTCTAGTACTTATTCCTGCTTTACAGACAGCACACAGTTTTTCCTATACACTATATTCAGAGTAATGTGAAGAAGACAGATCAGTATGGGTAAGAGCATGACTTAGGATGCTTAGAAATACCTTTTAGGATGGGTGATCTGTTAAACAGAAAACAAGTGAGACGTGCTGGTAGGTTGATTTGAAGTGCTTTTATTTATACTGGACATAGCAGTATCAATTAACCCTAGGACAGAGGGCTGCCATCGTAATGGTTTCCTCCTAAGTAGTTAGAATAACAGTTTCCCCTTCCTTCTGTTTTAAGTTCTTTAACCTAGCCCCCCCAATAATTACTTCTTCATTTTTATTCAGTATTATGTTAAGGATACTGTTACTGTACAGAGGTAAATGGGAGGGAACAATGACTATCAGAAGCAAGACTATACATCTGGTAAGCTTTCAGAGTTGCCCAAGTGATTAGGAACCACTTGCTTGGTGGTTGGGTTTCTTACGCTGCATGGTTTTAAGTTGTCATTCTGATGCAAGAGATATAGATGCATCTTGAGCAGAAAAATCATGGGTGGGTGAGGATGAGATAACAGATGTGAATGTAAGATGACATTTTTGGCTAAACTGGTAAATTTCCTACATCAAAATATGACTGACTTGCATAAGTATAATATCTGCACCATGACTACCACAAAACTGAAAATCTGGGTAAAGCAGGTGTCAATTTCCTAATGTATTTTTCCCTTTATTTTTGAAGATGCTTAACACAAGGAAAAAAAAAAAAAGAGAAATAAGAATCCCCATACAGATGCCAAATCTTGAAAAGCACAGTGGATATAGCCCAAACATACTGAGAAGAGGTTAATGTGTTATTTCTATAGGACAGATTGGAAGACTATTAGAAAACAGAGGGAGGGAGGGAAGGACTTAGGGCAGTCCTTCAATGCAGGCAGCCTTAAGGATAAGGAGGAAGAAAATGATGAGGATTAGAGTATGATCCTAGAGCAGAACGCAAAGGTTAGGTGTTATATACGGTATCTGCTAGTAAATTATTATGTTTCTTTTCTGTGATGGAAAGGCACTGAGCTAAAGATTGATTAGGTCCAGGTCAACTTTATCAGCTCTGGGAACATAAGTGAATAGGTTTCCTTTTGAACAGATACTGTTGACTTGCCTGACTTGGACTGATTATGTCAAGTAAAACTGTCCTATACCACATGTGTTTTATCCCAGTTATTTCGGTGACCTAGAAATACTTTGCTCACAAGGAACTTTGACTTTGAAGAATATAACTTATAATATGAGAAGAGGAAGTGCAATGTGGAGCAAGTCAAAGGTCCATTGAGACTGAAACCTCGATAACTGAGAGAAGAGAAAAAGTACTTTGATACTCATATGATGCCCTGTAATTGAAATGTTGGCTCACTTGAGTTACTGCTTCTATAAATTCAAGTGCACAATATGAAGTGACAATTTCCTCATGGGAAAGAGGCAAGACCTTGGCCCTTTAACAAGGTATATTCAAAATAATGAGGTGCTGTTCTATGCCTTAGCTTCAGAAATATTTGCCATTTAAGACATACCAATTAATAAAACACAAATGTCTTAACTTGCTGTTCTCAGTATGAGAAACTATCTTATTAAGTCATCAGACTGACATTAAAATTAATTAATTATATATACCAAGTTTATTTTTCATAACTGAGCAAAAGAGATAATTATTAAGGCTGTAAAAATAATGGTTTGTATAGATTAGTTATTTATCTTTCAGGATAGTGGTGTGGAGGGTTTTTTTGTTTGTGTTTTTTTGTTGTTTTTTTTTTAAAAAAACTTGATGTGCAAAATGCAAGTGCTTTGCAGGATTTCACCTATCTCTGAAAATGAGCTCTAGTCTTGCACTATAAATGTTCCTTAGCTGTCCTTACAGACATGTTCTCCTCTCCTTGGGCAACCTTAATCACAAATTGCTGTGATAGTATATAACATTCCATGCTATACTACAAGCAATTGCAGAGTAATGCCCTAACTAACTGGGACTTGCTACTCTGTTTTGTAGTGTTCTTTCTCCAGTAAATGAAGTTCACTCTTTCCCCCTCCCCCTCCAAAGGATGTCCCTAAACATTAGGGAATAGAAAACAAATAGAAACTATAGGAAAATGTATGTATCAATGGCTGTTAAAATAATTAAATTATTGGAACAAAAATACTCTGCTGTTTCATCTAATAGAGATTTTATCCTAGTAATTTTCATGCTATAGGAACCTTCCAGTTTAGACAAATTAAAATGTGTTTAAGCTTACAAGTGTGTTGTGAAACTAAGAGGTTTATAATAATAACCTGGTCACTATCTGCTGTAATAGAAATATGAGAGTCTTTCCAGTGAAGCAGCCAGTTATTTACAAGCACTCCAGGGTATGCAGCATTGGAACTATCTAAAAAAGAGAAATTATTTTAATTACTGTTTTAAGTAACTTAATCTCAGAACTGGCTAATTTTTTCTCAAGTATTCACAAGCAATTTTTTCATCAGCATGATCTCCCTTTACTGAATGCAAGAGCATTTTAAGCCATTTTAACTTAAGGCAGTGTAGGTTATAAGAACACACTATTTGGCTTTGTGCGCTGAACAGTAAGCAATGTTCTGCATGAAATTACTTAATATTACTATTTGTAATGCAGCAGCATGCAAACATCTCGGCCAGCACTGATGAGCTTGAGACTGCCCCTGTAAAATAATAATCTATATAGTCCACAATGGAGGAGGAAGCAGTGTTCTCCTCCCAGGTCTCAGACTGCCCTCAGTTACATGAGTGCTCTCAGACAAAGCTGCAGCTTGAACACTGTAAAGCGGAGGTAACCACACCAGTGCCCTTCTTCCCAGCAGCTGAAGAAATGGCAGTCAAAACTGTGGAAGCTTGTAAAGTTCAGCCATTGCAATTCAGAACTATAGGAACGAAAGTAAGTGTTAGTCTAGCTAGTTAATTTTTGACTTTAGAGGCATGCACTGGGATCTGAAAACTGATCTTCTCTACCTGACTGCTCTGAAGCATTTAATAGTGCTGCAGAGGTAAATGGGATTTTCAGTGGTCTAGGGTTTGTTTGGTTTTTTTAATCTTCGGGCAACAGACAGAATGTGATGTTATAATGATCAGCTGTAATGCCATTGCGTCTTCAGTTGGTGAAAGTTGTGGCTTTTCTTGTTGTATCTCATATACTACATAACATCAAAATGACTGGAACGTTTACTTTAGTCACGTTATCTAAGGCTTTCTCTGCTTCTCTTACCTTCTGTGTTTCTCATTCTTCTTAATGGTTACGTAGGAGTTGTATTAATTCTCTAAAGTTAATTTTCCTCATTGATGAAATAGTTAACAATAAAAAAAAGTTTTTCCATCCTTCATATAAATAAGCTTTGGTTTTTTCCCTAATCTTTATATCCATCATAAGTTGTTTTCACAATATGTACTTCTATTGAAATCTCAAAACCATGGACTTCCAAATGACTGCATTGGCACTTTAGTCTATGTTGAATCCATGTGTGTTATTAAAGCCCCATGATGCAAAAGAACTGCCAAGAACCTGCAAACAGTTTTGTTTTATTAATGTAATATTGCAAAAGCAGTCCAATGACTGTGATGGGAAAAATAATTCTGAAATGAAAAATAATTAGATTCAAAAAACTTCTATAATTTTTCTGCGGTGTTCACTTGTAACTTGCTCTCTCTGTTAAGTGTGCTTGCTGGCAATCTACTACGTTAAAATGTTCCTTCTACCAGACCCCAAAATGTGAGGAGGGGATGATTATGAGAATTACTTGCATTTAAAGCATCAATTCCTCATTTAAAATGTTTGGTTACCTTGCTGATGTCGCAAATAAAGAAAGAAAATTCTAGCTGTCTAGCACTAACTGTTTTATTAAAAAATGGAGCTGAATTATTTTTTTAGCATTAATTTAGCTATGGTTTGCACAGATCACTTCACTACCAGGCAAAGGGCTACAGAAAATCTGGTCATCACTGATTTTTCTTGGGTTTGCCTCAATGTGACTTTGAGAGCCAGCAATTGTTGCTAGTAGAAATTCTTGTTTCTATTTCTCTGCCCCCAAATTCATGAGCGCTTCCTTTTGTTTCATAACATAGATTTGTCTGTCTGAATGGAAAAGTATTTATTCTGTACAAACTTGATTATAAAGCATCCCCATGCAGAAGAAAATGGAACAACTTTTGTTTTCTGAAGTGGAAAATAGAATATAAAGATGTCTGTTTATATACTTTTTATATCTGGTTATTCACTTTTTCTCCCCTAACGCATATTTCATTCTATTTGAAGTAACTTTGTGGTACCTTTCCTTCATGATAGCAGGAATGTAAGTCAATAAATCAGAGACTAATAAAGACATAGTATTCGTTAGAGATATTACAGCATTGGAAGATCTTTCTATAAGCTGATATCAAGTATGCTAGTAGTATAAAAGCATTTCTACCAGGAAAAACTGCTACCACAGATCACTGTTTAAAAGAAAATTATAGGTTCATAATTACACAATTAATATATAGAGTTTTTAGATGTTGAACATGGTTCAAAGTTTGGGTTTCCTGTATGTTAAAATGCCCATGTACACATGTTGTTGTTTACCAAAGTGCATCTGGCAACAGGAGATAGACTACTAGAAAGATTGCTTCATTTTAAGTGGTAACTTTCCCAGTGCTCAGAATGACAACTTGTTTTTAAATATCTGGACACTTGTGCCTTAGAACTTGCTGAAAGGATAAACCCCACAATAACCACTGACCTGCTACAGTAGTCCTATGTGAGGGCTTTACCTGAATCATTGTGCTCTGAGCATTTAATGTGACCTCTGTACAATTGAGTATATGAAATTTTGAAGTGGATGATATTGCCTCTTTGCTTGCAGCTACAGTACTTCAGTTTTATTTAGTTTTCTGTATTTATAGCTTAGCATCATGGAAACTGTAGATAGTTACAGAGCCTTCTTAGGCTTATCAACAAGAGATATCTGAAAGGTGTGGAATTAGATGAGGCAGGAAAGAGATTAGACCTTTCTGTAGAAAATAGCTGTAATTTATGGTGCAAACTAAAAGTTTACTTTTTTGTTCACTGTAAGTTTACAGAGCATGTTTTTGTCATCTTCCTTCAAAGATATTTAAAGGCATGGTTATGTGAGGAGGAAAAAAAAGGGGCGGGGGCGGGGTGCTGCACTCTTTAAGAATGGATTCAAACAGAAACCAAGTCTTGATTGGACTTTGGAAGTATTAGTGAAGGGCTGTGTTTTTTCCTGGGTTTTTTTTTCCCCTTTTTTGTTTGTTTGTTTTTCTTCATTAGCTAGGAATGAACAAACACAGAACTTGGGTAGACTTCAAAAATCAAAGGCAAAACGTAAAATGGGTGAAATGGTATAGAATGTGACATTTTAGTTAATGCAAACTAAGTAAAACCTATTTTCACTGCTCAGATGTGTTGACTGAATTTAATGGAGAGAGATATTCTAAAGCCAGCTTAGACTTTGATTTGAATAGTATCTTAGTCACTGTTTGCACACTTGTACTCTAAACTTTAAACACATAAGGACAAGACTAACACATTCATGCCAAGACCAATTTTTAAGAGCTTGGTTAGTATAGATAGATGTTGCTAGAAGGTGAAATTTCATGTGTGTATCAAACCCTCTGAGTTGTGCTTTGCTCCTTCAAACATTGCTAAGTGCCACTTAAATAGTGTGTGAATCTTAAGAGGATTGAATTTGAAAGTCTTGAATCTGAAAAGTTGAACTGAAGTTGAAGTTGGAAAGAGGTCCTGGAGCTGAGATGGACTGAACTGTGGGTAAACATGTTCAAATAGTATCAAATATCTGATTTCTGTATCCATTCCAGCAAGAATTTGAAGATTAAATTGACTTTTGAAGTATGTTAAGTGTAGCAACTGAACTACAGCAAGGAGTAAGACACTTCTGTACTATGTACTCTACTGAAAATGCTAATATAGTTGCTCTTCTGATGAGACAAAAGGACACATCAGAAGGACGGGGTAGATCTAAAAGGACAGTTTTTCTGAATACATGTCTTCCATAGGAGTTTTTTCTCATGTGCAGAAGGCATACCGTGGAGGGACGGAAAAGCCTGAAGGTGGTATTGCCGTTAGATTGTGGTCAAGAGAAGTAAATTAAAAGACCCAATAGACAGGATGGAGAAACACTGAAGAAGGCAGTCAAAGCAAAACTGTCCATTCTGGTGCAGTGCAATGGTATTCTAGAGATGCTTAGTTCAGCTTCCTTGTGGTCAGCAGCCTTTTCCTCCTGAGCAGAACTACAGGTGTATCTTGATTTTTCTGTCATTAGTGAGAGCAGTATTTCACTCTAAGGGCCTGATCCAGCTCCTGTTATTGATTGACATGAACTCCACTGAGAGCAAGAGTAGGCTGTGCCAGAGTAAAGTTTCTTGACAACTGTGGGAGTCTGGTAGATGTATGCTTTAGGTAGCATACTGTGAAAACCTGTCAGGCCCTCATAATCACAGGTAAGTAGTCTCTAAGAAAATTCAGAAATGTAATTAAAATATACCAATGATTTGTAAAACCTGGTTCAAGAAAGTACATTTCACTTGCAGATCAAAGCTGAGACAAGGTTAGTGTGAGGGGGTGTTTTCATTTAAAGTGGGCAAATGAAGGGGTATGCAGAAAGATTCATGAGCAAAATTCAGCTTAAAACATTGGAAGTCAATGGTTTATCTAAAGGACAAAGGAAGCTAATACAATGAAAAGGCTGTATTGGGACAGGCTGAACATTTATCTAGCCTGCTATCTTGTCTCTGACAGTGGCTGGGGGGAAATGCAAATGCTTGAGGGAGAGTATGACTGCCAAGGCAAGTGCATAGTAATACTTCATCACTTTCCCAGCCTCAAACCATTTATAACTTGGAAAGTTACTGAGCTAGAAGGGCTTTCTGTGTGTCTTTTAACCCTCAAAGGCTTTCTCTTCCATGAAGATACCCAGAGTCTCCTTGAACTTGTACTAACTTGCAGCATCCTGTGGCCAGGAATCCCACAGCTTTGTTACAAGCTATGTGATGAACCACCCACTTTTGGTTATTTTAAAATTGTCACCTAGTAATTTTTATCTGGCACAACTTAGCTCTTGTATCAGAAGAGGTGGTGCTCTTTCTATACCTTTTCGCTCCACGCCATTCATGATTTAGTAGACAGTTGGTGTGTATCTTTCTCTTTATCCGGACTAATAACCCTGTAGCTATTCATTCATAGAATAATTCAGGTTGGGAGGATTTTGGGAGGTCTTCAAGTCTGACCCTATTTCTTTGTACTAATCCTTTTATCTTCATTTTTTGAAGACTTTCCAGTTTTACTAGAGCCTGTGTAGACAGGGGATCATGCTGCACAGTCCTTGAGATGCAAGTTCACTATGAGTTTGCAGAGTGCTATAATCATGTTTTCTTATTTGTTCTTCATTCCTTTCCTAGATTTTTGTACCTATTTGTCTTTTTTCTTCTTTTTTTTTTTTTTTTTGCTAGGCTCTTTAAACTGCAGGACATGCAAGGAAAGAGTTTATGTGTGATAAAGTTGTGTTGGTAAAGAAAAGTCGTGTGCAAACTTTTTCTGGTTAAAGCACAGGTACTCGTTAAAAATTTGAACATAGAAAATACGTTACACTTCAGTTGAGAGCTCACAATATCAATGGAGTTTTATAAGAAAAGTAGTAACTGTCTTTCTACTATTAGTATTCATAATAATGACAAGATTAAAATATAAGTCCTTGTACTTAATGTGATATTAAATATAGAAGATGATGAAGGAAACACATCACAGAAAAACTCTCCCTCAGTTACTTTTAAAACCTGGGGAAAGGGTAAAATTACAGTATTTTGCAGTGAATAGCACAGCATATGTTTAAATTGTGGAATTCATTATCCACCCAAGACTTCCATTGTATATAATGTAAATAGCAAGTCTATAACCAGGCTTTAGAAAATCTTAAATTTTATCCTAGGAAAGTAATTTTATATCTCTAATGTAGACCTGCTACAGTGGAATTTTGATAACACTGCATTTAATTTGGATGTGCTTCTGATGACATAGATCATATGCTTTCATAGGTATGCCATTTTTTATCATAGTAGTAGCAATATAAAGATGGCCAAGACATAGACAAGGACCCAAATCTAATGCTATTAAAGGGAATAAACTACATAAAGGCACATTCTTTGTCAAAGAGTATTTAAAGCAGAGGTTGTTTATCACACAAAGACTAAGGTCATATCAGACTAAACTTTCCCCTTGCTTAGGGCAAATAAAGCTCTTGTGCCAGGTGAGATGTGATAATAGCAGGTACAGAGCCCATTGCTCATTCATCCTTTCACATCTGCCATCACTTCTTCAATGAATGTAATAAATACCTTTTCACCAATCAATTCTGTGAAGTACCTTTTCACAGAACTGTGCCTGAACAGAGTCTTCATGCTGGTCATGGGTATTGCTGAATGCTGTCTAATTTTTATATAAACCTTATTTAAATGTGCACCATGTTTGGGCTTATCTTTAATGTCATACACATAGCCCTCTGGGGAATAACATGGTATTATTGATGATCGTGCTTAAATGTAGGCAGACCACAGATGCTGATCATCAGTGAAATGAGGAAACAAGACCTGCCTACTGTGGTAAAACTTTAGCTTAATTATCTTTTCTAACTTTTTGCACAATACTTCCTGGAATTTGTGACTAAGGGAATAAAGTCTAGGAAAATTTCACTGATGAAATGATAGGAAGCTTAGGAAACTGAAAGGTTTGGAGAAGTCTTGAAGGCAATGGATTCTGGGATATAAAGATGACAGGAGATAAGGTGAAAATTTTTAAGCATATGTGAATTAGCTGCAGTGACAGAATGAATTAAGTATTTTCCATATTCTTCTATGCATCAAACACACCATGATGCGCATAAAATAAAGATTTTTTTTTTGTCTTATGCTAAGAGAAGTTTTGAAGTAGCTGGAAGGCAAGCCCGAGGAATCTGTATCACTAGAGGTTTTAGAGGTTGCAGAAACAATATAAAAATACTAGTTACTGCTTTGCCATCAGGAGATGGTCTCTTGCAGATATTGTCTGTATGTTTGGGGTTTTTTTACACAGGATAGTAAAGCTGCAGTAAAGAAGTGATTTTTACCTCCATTATTCTGTAATAAAAGTAATGTTGACACTGATTCTGTTGCACTGCACAGTGATGTTGGTATTTAATGGAACAACAACCTGAAGATAATATGGAAAAGAGACCTAGAAAATGATTGACAGACTTAAGAAAATGTAGTAATAGGCTCTTTTAATCTAATAGAAGAATCATAATAAGAACTAATAACTGGAAGTAGAAGATGCATAAACTCAAATTAGAAATAACACACAGATTTTTATGCCGAGAGTGATTAACCTTTGAAACAAACTGCCAAGGGGAAGTGCAGATTGTGTATTTCCTGAAGAATTCAAATTAATACCAAATGTTTTTTCTGCCAGTTGAGCTCCAGTTAGGCTTGGTAACAGTCCACAAATAGTCTAATCTTTATTTAGAAGTGGAATTGATGTTTGTTTTGGTTTGGTTTTGGGGAGTTGGTTTGTTTTGGTTTATTTTTATTAACAGTTATCTCAGGTTTGGCTTTTTCCACTCACCTCGCTACAACCACAGTATCATTGGATTCTAGTTGGTATCAGTCCCTGGTTTAAATAGAATGTGTAACCAGCAGGTCATAGGAAGCAGTAACACTGGTTCAGGGTTTGGATGTGGGAGGGCCGAAATAAGCGTAGATCATTTTTTTTTCTTGTTCTGATGACTATAGTCATATCTTGGTTATTGGCATGCTACAGGAAAAATGGGCAAAAATTTAATTGGTAAAATACTAGAAATCTGATTAGATGATGTAATGATGCCTTAAAGACTATGAATATATGGATATTATAGCTATATATGGATATTAGAGAGATATATATATTCATATCCAGCTACTACTAGGAGATGGCAATGGTGTGATTACCTCTGTTTAGTAATTTGCACCTTGCCTGACTTAATAATATTATCGGTCAATTTCTTAAGTAATAAAAGGTAATCAAATATTTTTTTTCTTTTATGATATCTTGATTTTGGTCTTTAAAGTTCACCTGTAAATTGCACTATAAATTTTATGTGCAATGTCATTGTTCAGTATTAAATCCAACGTTCTGTGCAGTACTAAATTCCGTGCTCTAACCCTGACTGTAGCATATAGAGCATTGTAATCAACCTGATGGGATCACACAACATTCACACTGCCAGGCTCCTGTAAACCATTTGAATGTCATTAAGACTGCAGCCATGATAACAAAGGTCTTTTTTCAATTGCCCTGTGTCCTTTTGTATGTATAAGAATATAGCAGCATTTTTCAAGGGTAAAAGTTTAGCAGAAGTAAGAAAGCAAAAAGTTTAGGGGGAGAAAAAAAAATAATCCATCTCTCCTTACTTGACATTTTGTTATTAGAACTCAGAAACAAATATTAAGCTCAGGATTCTTTGCTTGCTTAGACTACTTATTTACTACTAGTTAATATTTGTATATTCAGTAGTGCCTAACAGCACAATCAAAGCTTGCTCTGCATACAATAAAAGCTAGTCCCTGACTCTGGAGTCATATAGTTTAAGTGTCAGCTTGTAATACTCTTGCTCATTTTGCAAAGATATATACTTTGCAAATAGTAATTTTGGATTAAGTGAAGTAGTACTCAGAAGGAAGAAAGGATGCGAAATGTGGCCCTAAGGATAAGATTCATCTCCCTTAAATTAGCTATTCAAAGTGCAGTTAAACATTTCCTACTTGATCCCTTTTAATATTGATTCAGCTCCCTGGCCCAGGCAGACACTTCACTTGTATATCTAATGTACTGTACTTTGAACATCTAGGAGCTTGACTTATGCAGTGCACTTCTGGGCTCTGAGACTCCTGCTATGATTCTTAGAGCTCCCAGCCTTTCCCTGCATTTGTTTCTTCATAGATGTCCACTGTTTGCTGTACCTGTCCCAACTCTTTTATAGAAACATAGAATCATTTAGGTTGGAAAAGACCTTTAAGATCATCAAGTCTAACTGTAAACCTAATGCTGCCAAGTCCACCACTAAACTATGTCCCTAAGTGCCACATCTTCATGTCTTTTAAATACCTCCAGGGATGGTGACTCCACCACTTCCCTGGCAGCCTGTTCCTTTCTATTTTTTTTGCAGAAAGGTATTTAAGCTATTCTGTTCCCAATAACCCCATATAAGATGAGGCCCAGGGGAACAAGAGAGTTATAGGGAGGACAGAGTGACCAAGCTGAAAACCATGACAGTGCTTATGTCTCCCAGGGTTGTGTATCAGGATCATCTGGAAGCAACAGATCATTTCTCTTCTGCCCACCTAATTTCAGACTTGGTACCTGAAGTAGAGGTTGCTTGCTACTTGGTGCAGAGCAGAGGTCTGAGGCAGCAGGGCAGCTATTCTGGATAACTGGAGGTTTTGACACTGGTATGCCATCATTAAGAAATGGTGGGAGCAACAGGAAAAGCTCTTTATCATGAAATGACATGTGGGGAAAGAGAAAAGAGAATGTGCTGGAGAAGACTGCTCCACAAAGACTCATGCTTCTCTCTCCTTTATGAGAGGACTCCACGCGAAGAAGGTGACCTTCAGAAACGTTTTCAGAAGCCTTCACCACTTCAGAAAAATGGTGTGTCATTTCTCCCACCAACTCTCAGATGGGGAGAAATCCCAGATTTATGTAGCTGTGCTCTACAAGCATCTAATAACTTAAAAGATGCTTACAGATGTTTGATCTCACAGGCTAAGCGTGGGTCTAATCATTGCTCCTGCTCCTACCTCTGCATGAGCCAGATGTGTAGTCTTGAAGTGTCTTTGCTTTCTCTTGCTGCTGGTTTCCCTATATGTAATATGAAGACCATAATATCTAGCCAATTAATTTCTGAATTTCAGTGCATGGATGTCACTAAATTTTGTCCACTATACTAAAGAACTAAAATTATCTAGAGGATGACCTGATCAACACTGCTTACTAACACCCATCTACTTGAAGTGCTCAGGCATACAGACAACTACTGTATGTTTGGATTCATTATGCTAGAGTGGGCCTGCATCTATCTCTACAAAGATAGATTATGTAATGCTTAGGTTTATTCTCTCTCTCTCTCAGACCTTGGCTAACAATCTGTGACTGTTATAAATCTCAGATTGTTATAAATCTCTGCTGTAATTTCTATTATACCAGACTGGGAATTGAGTTTTTCTCTTGCATGCCTATGGTAATGAATTGCAGGTTACCAAAATTACCACTTATTGTATCCACCAAATGCAAGCCACTAACTGACAAAATTACCAATTACTATAATGCAGGTAATTGTTTTTCTCGCGGTTTTAACTCTTCTTTTATGGGATTCTTAATTCCTTTAGATGTTGTTGGTATCCATCTAGCCAGCAAAACAAATAGATCTGCTGCTGCTTCCTCACTTTTAATGATTTTTTTTTTTTTTTAATAGGTGCTTCTTATTCATCTTGGGTTCTTATGTGTCTTCTGAGAAAGCTTAAATGGAGTTTTCCACCTTGGAATAAATGTACCTATGGAATAAGTATCTATTTTTTGGAAGGTTTTCATTGAACAGAGTTTGTATGCAGAAGAGCTTATGCAAAAAAAAAAGGGGGCGGGCGAGAAGGATGGAAACAAATGGTGTATAAATATCAAAACATTAAGTATTATGTCTAGACATAACTTGATACTTTTTGTCTTTGTAATTACATTCCTGCAGAAATGCTATTATATGCTTCCCAGATAATTTTTATCAAGCTATTTAAGTATTTAACTAAGTGTTTTTGGTGTGGGGTGAATAGACAGAAATCTCTCCCTCACAGATATGTGCTTAAGGATAATCATCTCGACAGCCTAATCTTGCATTTATCCATAGCATATAAGGTTGGAAGGCACATGTGCCTTCCCAGTGATATTGGCACTTGTATTTGAACCATTCATCCAGAGAGGAGAGCCAGCTCTGTTTACCAGTGAAGGAGGAGAGAAGGCACTCTCCTCTTTTATTTGTCCCACCTTGGTTTCCATGTACTTTGAGATATCCCCAAAGAATACTAGTTCGGAAAACTGGTAGATAGACAAAGCTTTAGTTTTGCAAGTGGTCATAGCAAACTTTCTTGTAGCAACTCAGTTTAAAGTTTGAAGAAGGTTTCTTTTAAAACACTTCACTTGGCCTGCAGTGTCCCACCCCTGTTTAAACAGGCATTTTAGCGGTACAGGCCTGGCATCTTTCCTGTGTCTGACTTGCAAGCTGAAGTTCTCTGAAGGTTCCACTGCCAATATTGCTACCGGGATATTGGAGAGAAGCGATGCCTTCTGGAGATCCATAATGCAAACTCTTAGATATGTTTGTAAGGACTGTAATGAAGTGCGATTATATTGTTTCTCAAGAGCTAAAAGCAATCGTTGTCTATATTGAATCAAATATTAAGTGTTTTCCCACTGAATGGTCTGTCTTATCTGTAAAGGCCAGGTGGCAGATTTTGTTTGCTTATCCTGTGTTTGAGGAATGTATAGACAAGTTGGTCTTTCTTGCAAAATCTGATAAAAAGCTTGTCTCTTCTTTTGTCCTAGAATTTTAATCAAATAAACTGCTCCTTGCTTGTGATAGGGTTTACCAAGGGGAAGCCTGCTGTTGTTCACTTGTGCACTATGGATGCATACTTAATCTGTGGGGACGAGAGACGCTTCCAGGATTATAGGGCAGTGAAATGGTCAGCAGGACCCCTCTGTGTTCACTCCCAGTTTTTCTTACTTTTATGTAATCTTTCCTTTTTGTCGCTTAGGTAAAAGTGTTTTTAAATGAGAAAGTGCTGCTGGCGTAGAACACTAGGTATATTTTCTCAAGCGTAAATCCTACTTAATAAAAACAAGTTCACAAACATCTAGACATAACATCCATGTGCTGACCATAGCAAGTAAAAAGGTAAAACATAATGTCTTCCAATTTCCAATGGAAATAAACGCTATTCATTTTTAAGGTTCCGCTATGGTTCTAACTTCTCCCTTCAAAGGAATACTTTCTCACACTATACAACATGTTGCTTTTTGTTCCTGCCTTTTTCCAGCATGTCCTAAATCCACAGTTACATGAATCCATGATTGTCTGTTATGTTTCAGTTCAGGCTTACAAACCTTGTCTAGATACAGTTTAAGTGAGACAAGGTAGCTGAATCTTTAGTCAAATATCAAGGCTTAAATTCATGCTGTTGATTTGAATTTCTGTCACGTGCCTTCCTGCACTTATCTCTACACTTTTATGTAGTGTTGTAAAATGTTTAACAGTTGCTAAAAAGAAAAGTTGGTTCAGAAAAAATAAAGGTCACTCAAATCAAGATACAAAAATACCATATGCAGCTAGAAGAGGCTCAACCATTTAAAAGGTCAGATTAAATAAGACACACTGTGGGCCAATTTTCCCCCCAGTTGCTTAACTTTTGTGAAAGCTGATGAAAGCTCAAGTGCAAGCTCAGAGTTGAAGGAGCTGTGTGTTTTAGAAACAGTTTCTGAAGCAAAATTTGATGGAGATAGATGTCTCGTCTGTAAGTTGCCCTTCAAAGATACCTATCCACTTAGTAGGTGAATATCTTTGCACGATGATCACAAAGTAGTTGTATCAGTTCTCGGGTCTCATGAAGCAAATACTCTCCGGTAGAATTATAAAGGGTCAAAGAAGGAAGGAAGTTTAAGAGCTGTCTTGGTCTTTGGTGCATCTGCCCTTGAATTTTTGTGTGATGACTCAGAGTGCTGACAGATTGAAAGCTGTATTATGTGCTGCATGTTTGCAACTGATTATTTGTTTTTATTAAATGCTTCTTTTTTCCTTATTCTCCTTTAAGAAAAGTAATATATTTCTGTTCTTTGTAGTGTATGTCTGTGAATGCTTTAGGAATGTCACATTGTCAAAGAGCTTTCCTGTGTGCATGTGGTAAATTATCTGGTTTACGTCCATCTTTTCCCTTTTATAGAGAAAGATTCAATGAGATGTTTTCCAAGCAGTTATGTTTCAAATGTAATATTTACCAGTTTAGGACAACTCTTTGGGGGTCGTTCAGAAACTGGTAGGTAATGTTCTACTTGCAATGAAAAGAATTATATGTTTGTGTGAATACATGCATAAGGTAGTATAAGGCTTATATGTTGATCATAAAGAGAGTTAACTTAGTGAAAGGAAGAAGGAGGAGATAACACTGGCTCTTAAACATGTTTGTGTCTCAATCTGGGAAAATCAGGCAAAACTTTGGGAAATTTTTTTTCTGTCATAAGAAATTTCTTGTATTTGGTTAGCTGGTGTTCTCCCCAGTTTTCTTCAATATTTCTGTAGAACGACTGGAAGGTTAATGAAGAATTGTAAGTCACAGTAGGATAGTCACATGCCTTATTTTGATTATCGTTTAGTTACCATTAAGGAGTGTCTTCTGTTGCAGTTTAATGCTTCTGTGTCTACAGTGATTCACACAAGAAAGGGGGTTTGAAGTTTGGTGTTTGGTTGTGTGTGTGTGTGTTTTGGGAGGGATTGTTTGTTTAGTTTTTTACTTTTCTAACTTTCATCCAACTTCTATCTGAAGGATGCTGTTTCAGACCACATGTAAACCACACTGGTAATCCTGAATCTGCACTGAGTAAGCACTGAACAACAAGCAGAATTTGCTAGGAATTTACAGACCCTTAAACAGTATTGAATTTCCCTCTTCCAGAGTCTATTTTTCTTGCAAAGCCTTTGCATCAACAGCAGAGTTGGTAAAGAACTGAACCTGCTACCTCCTTCATCTGAAGGCCGGGGAGCCTGGGCACATGCTCTCTGGTGGAGATGGTTCTACAGTTCTCTTGGTACAAGGAATTAATCTGCAGGACACAAAAAAAGCCTTTTTTCTCTGATTTCAGGAATTATTGAAAACATATAAATAGAAAATATTGTTCCACTGTGTGAAGCTTGTGTCTCATAAGTGACTGAATTTTGAGGGTTTTGTTTATTGGTCATATTCTAGGCAGAGAGTGTCTCACTGCTTTTTATTCTGGACTAGTTTTATTGTATTGTATGTAAAGCAAAAGCACTGAGAACTTAGCTCCATACCTGCTCATGTTTCAGATTACACATTAAATAAGAAGTGTATTTACTCGCTTGGGTAACATTGCCACCTGAAATATTTTTAGCAGTCTTTGCCTATTTTTATTTACTTAAAAATAGGCAGTGAACTTGAAATATTCTGGTAAAGGTGACCTTTTTTTCCTCCCCACAGTTCTGCCCCATATTTGTTCTTAGGCGTTCAGTTTGCTCCATCAGCTTTGACATTTCATCTTTGTCAAATTTGCTTTCTGGTTTCCTGGACGGAACAAAATGCTGCTGCCTATTAAGTTTGATGCAACTACAAACTTGGTATTAAATTAGGAACTGATGGTTGTCATAGCAGGATGGAATGTTCCAGCTGAATCACAATATGTATTTTATTACGGTATATGCTTTCTCCGACATAATCAAACACCCCAGTTCTGAAGAAAATTTGGTGCAGGAGAATTCTATAGTACCTATGAAATTCACCGGTGTTGGGGGCCTATACTTGAAAGTTAAAGTACATGTTAATTAATAGGACCTTTAGCATACATTTTAATGGGATTGGTAAATCTCATCTGGGTTCTCTCTTCCATGCTACTCAGAGTGCTTCTTTTAAAACAGATGACATGAGAGGGATACCTATATGTTCATAAATATACTATATACAACGTGCCTTTGAATGTGGAAAAAAACCCTAAAATATCTTGCATCAGTGGGACTCTCCTAGATTTTCCTCATGCTAACATGGTATGTGCCTTCATTTTTTTTCCCTCATGAAGTTTAAACCAACTTGCTACATATAACTTGCAGTGCTTGATTATTCTTGGATTGATGTTTTTGCTTTAAAAATGTACCTTTTTAGCTATAGGATATACTATGTTATACTGTACTTGGTGGCAATCTTGAAAAATATTTTTGTATGCTTTTCAGCCTTCTCCAGAAAGCACAAACAATATCCAATGTATTGTTGGAGACCATGTAGGAGATGTGTAGGTGACCATGCAATACAGTTGGTAAATACTTGAAGCAAGAGCTGCAATAGTTTCTTTGTATATGTAATTGCTTTATAATTCCAAAAATAGATCAGTTTGTTCCTGTAACACTACACTAACACTTCACTACAGTAGCATTACAGTTGTATTTAAGTGTTTTTCTTTGTCTCAGACTAATTGGGTGTAGTTCTGTGAATCATTTCAGTATTTTCAGAAGACAATAGACTCTACACTCTTGTGCAAATCTAAGTTCCTATACTTTGATAAAACAAACCAAAGCAGAGTAGTTCTGTTTAATGCTTGTTTTAGTACTTTTTTTTTAATACAAATCTGCTGCTAAAAATGCATTTTTCTGACCATGTGCTATGGGATAAAATTCCCCAAATAACATGCAGCTTTCTGATACTGACTTTCTACTGGGAGGTAATCTTGAGGTATTCACTGCTTCTAAAAATAGAAGGAATCAAGAATTTTTCATCAAAATGCTCTAATCATAGGAGATTTCAGATACCTTCTTTAGAGTCTAACTGCTTACAACTTCTTCTGCGGTTTCAGTTGGACGCACTATTCTTTATCACTACATCTCAATGTAAATGAGCTGTATGCTGGGTGAGCAATTGTACTTCGCTGGTGACTAAAGCCATTTCTGTACATGGCAGCATGTGAAAATTCAGAATGAAAAATTGTCTAAATGATAAACAACATGAGTTTATGACATGTCTACTGAGCCATGCCAAACAAACTTCTGTGTTTTAAATTCAGTAATTAGTTGATTGTGCAGATAAGAGAAGGTAGTAGATGCAGTAAGTGTGAATTTCATTAGGGCATTTTTAATCTTTGCCAAAATAACACTTACTTGTTTGTTTGCTAGGTTTTTTGTTGTTGTTGTTTAAGAGTGTATTGTTCACTGAAACATATGCAGTGCTACACAAGGGCTAGAGCATGTTACATTATATTACACTTGAATCTTATTGTGTGTGCCATAAGGTAATGTCACTATGATATGGTGTACTATATTATTACCCTGCAACGCTCTCATGGTGCAATCCAAACTCAACTCAGTTTGCAGTATCTACTACTCCTGTTTTATGGTAAAATCAGAAACAAACATATGTGCAAGCCAGCTATTAGATTCTTTTGGCATGACCTACTAGGTTTTCAATAAACCCATGCTGTTTATTGGGTTTCACACGTTTACTCCCACATGTTCACATACTGTCTTCCTTACTATATGCCTGATTACTCTTGCTAAAACATAAAGAGCTGTTTCCATGTTTCAATCATCGATAAGCACATCTTCCTTTTGCTAGTCCTCTGTTATTTCTCCCGTTGCCTGATTTCCTGAAGACCATTTTTATGCCAGTGGGACTTCTTGGGGTTACTTGTTTAAGGAGCAGCAGGTCCCCACTTGAAGGTGGGAGCCCATCTCAGAGACTTGAGCTGTGCAAACTCCTGAACCAGCACAGAGGAGGAGGCAGTGTTCAGAGGTGACAGGTTGAATGGACCAATGGGAAGCCTGAGCAGGATGGGAAAAACTGGAACTGAAGATACTGATGACACGATAGCAACATGGTTTATTTTGAGTCATGAGCTGCAGTTAGGTTTCTAGCTCTTGTATTACAAGTCACTTCCTCATTTTGCCTTGTTACAACTGCTTAACACTTTTTTTTTTTTTTTTTTTTTTAATTTGAATCATGCCTAACTTACAGAAAGGCATCCAGTTTCATTCTGAAAACTCAAATGCTCCTCTTACTTGGCATTGTACAGGAGTTGTAAATTCCTCTCAAACCTCAGAGACCCTGTATCTGATTTAGAGCTTCACCCTGCCTGAGTCCACCACTGGGCATGGTAATCCTGACTCAGTATTTTTAAGTCACTAGTGACTAATACAAACTCTACTACAGCTAAATAGTCTTAGTGGCTGATTAAAAATTTGGATCAGGCCTTCAGCTGAATGAGCAGCACTGAACTGAAGTTTTAGCTGGAATGTGAGAAATGGCAAAAGAAAAAAACCCTTATTTTTGGATGTTTGAATGGCTTCCAAATATTTTGCTTCCTGTTCATGCATTATGGCCATTTGCTTTTTACTCATTTTAATAAGGATAGTATTTTGCCAGGGATACTGTTTCTAAAATGTGAAAATTGAGGCTGTGGGTAGAATACCTTTTAATGGTTAAGGCCAGACCACCTCTGCTCCTGTTCAGAGTTAGAGTTTGAAGGAGTAGGCACTTGGCTTATCCCAGCCACCTTTGTGACTCCAGCCAAATTGTAGAAAGCCTCTTCTAATTGTCAAGCTTCCTGACTGAGAGTAAATAGGTTGAGGGGGGAATGGAAAGTAGAATAAAATCTGACTTCAGTTGCTGCTCACAGCAGGAGGTAGGCAGGTCTCTCAGTGGATGAGAAGAAATTATTTCTCCTCTGTCCCTCTTGGGTACACATGGAGTTAGAGAAACCAAGGCATTCTAATTTTTCTCTGTCCATAGGGCAGTTTGCTTTAAAACAGTACCCCCAGCCCCTTGTGTGAAGTTAGGTCAGCCTCTCAAAACACAAAAATAGTGTATGATTAAAATGACACATCCAATGGCTTAATAATAGATCCCAAATAGTTGGAGAGTAAAGGAACAAGTGAATAAATTACCAGTTCTTACTGATTAATTGGATGGAATTGTTATTTGTGAAATTTTTTTGTTTGTGTATTTGGAAATAACAAATTACTCTATACTGTGGTCTGTTCATAGTCTATTTAGGTGTAGAAAAATATGATAATTTTACCAAACGGAAGAAAAATTCACAGCAACAATTAACTGGTTAAGTGGTTACAAAAGTATATGCTAGTTTCTGAACCTTTAAGACACTTGCTCTCATCAATGTACATTTTGAGAGGGAAAGCCCTAAATATATAGATATACTTTGTAGCAAAGTATCTGCATAGATAAGTCAACACGATGAATGTGTATGAAAGAAACTATGGACCATTTTTTAAGGTAATAGTAGAAAAAAAAGAAATGTTGCTAGGTTAGGACAACATACAGTACTGTTCTAGCCAAAGTGCAAAAGAGAATTATTTTGTCCCTTTCAGTGCAATGTGTAATACATATATATATTCATATAATGTTGTTCTCATGTACCAGAAAGTAAAAGATATTTATATTCCAAGTCCTAATGTTAAAAAATTTTATGATTGATCTCTGCTGGCAGATATAATTCTTATTTTTTAAGACTCTTCTCATTTATTATACCCGTCAAGCTAATACTCCTGTGTGTTGTTTATTCTCTCGCTGTACTAATCATTGAAACAAGAGCCTACTTGTGATAATGGGTTTGTATGTGGATCGGTGGTGTCATCATGAAAGGGTGACATTGAAGTTAAAAGAAACTACTAAAGAGGGTCTCAGGGGAAGTGAAGCTAATTAGTCAAGTTAAAAAGGGATAATTCATTGCAGCCTTTGTCTTAGAAATACGTTTCAAAGTTTCATTTCCATTTCAAAGTTGCAAACTGTAACATGTAGAATTATCATGATGCATGTAGCTGGAGAGTAACAACCTGGGTTTTTCTGATTAGTAGTTGAACAAGATTCTTAATGGCCTGTGAGTCCCAGGTCATCATCATTTAAAAAAAAAACTTAAAGACCCCATTTCAGGGTGATCCCTCCCAGTTACTTTGAACATGTTTTCCTCCTTTGCTTTTTTTTTTTTTCCCCTTACAAAGCTTAAAAAATAATATGCACTTACATATAAAAATAAAAATCTCTGCCTTTGAGAAACTTGGCAGTTGAAGTTCTCCACAGGATTGTGCAGCAGTAGGCTAGCTGTCTCTCTGTGTTACAAAATATAGAGGGTACGTGAGCAATCAAAATGCCTTCCAGTTATCTTTACCAAAGAATAAGATGGTGAGAGCTGTGGCAATTGGTATAATTGAGGTTTGGTTTTAATTCCCTCTAATCAAAACTGAAAACTTTCTGAATACTTTCACTTTGGGTAGATAACTTTTGATCAGCTCTTTCAAGCAAAGTCGCTTTAGAATACAAGGAAACTAATGAAATATTACTGCTCCACTTCAAACCAAAAGAAGATATTTCAACACTTTTTCCAGCAATTATAGCTCTGAAACAAGGTAACTTATAATGAGCAGTAGTTTCTAATCTGTCAAGTGAATGCTCCAGTGATCATAAATTTAATTGGAATGTGCCAACAATCTTGTTTCCAAAACACAAACGATGCTAATTTTATGCTGTTAACGTAAGTTAAAAATTATATGGTTAAGGAAAGTATCTAGATGGCAGGAGATGATTGAGTTAATATTCCATGCTCTGCGATAACTTTACCTATTACATGTGTATATCAGGATGTGTATGATTTTTCAAATTATGTTTATAGTACCATATAACTATTTCTAATATAGATACTCATCTTCTCATGTGATTAACTACAGTTTATAGTAACAGAGTATCTTCATATTCTTTATAGTATAAAAACCCCAACAAGGAATTCCTATTCAACAAGCCAAAAGTTAATTATAACAATGTAAAATATAAGCGACAAAATTCTGACACGATACCTGAATCTGCAGTTAAGCTAGCTTTACAACTTAAAAAGTATTTGCAAATACATATTGCTGACTAAATTGGAATATATACTCTAGCCAGTAGATAGCTTACTGTATTTGTCTATCCATAAAGGCCTACTGGAGAATTACAAGGAAACACCTAAAGCAGAAAAGAATGAAAATAATAGCTGAAATACTATGGAGGATACTTAATCATGTAACTTAAGTATTATTATTATTACTGACAGAGAACAAAAGTAAAAATAAGATTTCTCCCCTTGCAAGTGTACAGAATAAAATAATTTCTCAAAGGAAGCACTAAAAAATACAGTAGATAGAGTAACTTAATATGGAATATAATTTAATAACTGTAACCTACATAAACTAATTTACTAGTGTTTTGCATGAAATGGTAATATTAATACATAATATAATTAAAATATTGTAGTATGAGAAGTAGATGTGACCCTTGTGTTTAAAGACCTGATTCTACAAATAGTTGAGCAGCCACAAATCTCACTGAACTCGACATGTTGCAGCCTTAAAACACAATGGATTTGAGTGTGTCTGACACTGGCAATTCTAATTCTAAGTAATGTGGTCTGGAAAAAATCCTCCAAGGGAAGCGAATCCTATAGAAGAAATATGTAGTGCAATTTCTGTAGCTGACAGGTATTCAGAAACTTGAAGATGGTCTAGATGGAAATGCTGATTCTGATTTGGCAGGTAGAACTATTTTGTTAGTGAGGTTGCAGCAGTTAAAAATGCTGGCCTTTATACAGAATTTTCCTGAAAACATGAATAATCTTTCAGTTTGATGTTCAGAGCTTTTTAATATTTATCTTAGTGCTCTGTGGCATTGAAATATACACAGAGGTATTGTTTGTTCAAGTAGTAGGCCAGTGTACTCGACAATCACTCGCTTCTATTTCTTACTACTTGAACAATACTGAATGAGAGAAATCGTTGAGAATAATTTTGTTTGTGAAACACTTAAACTGATGGCACCTGCCAGCAACCTGGCCACAAAATGCAAGAGTAACAAATTTCCCTGTATGATATGGGGGTTGCTGTCCCCTCCCCTTTGTACTTTAGAGGAGCACTTACTCAATGTTCTTTACATAGACAGGTATATTACAAGGAGACCACATTAGCTTAGGCTTTCTTCATTTTAAGCCTTTAGCATTTACATTGATGGGAGACAGGGTGGTTGACCTTTTGAAGTCATTTTGCTTTGACCATTACTTGTTTGCAAGCTCATTTGAAGAGTTACCTCAGAATCATCCTTAAGACAAGAACTTCACTTATATAATTATTTGACTATACAAAGGGGGGAAAAGAATCTCTACTCAGTAGCGGATTCTGATAGTTTAGTTGTGTTTTTTTCCCCTCATTCCAGTGAAATTCTAATTATGCAGTTATGTCAGCCAATCTTTTATGTCAGCAGACAGTCTTTTTCTTAAAAGACTATTTATTCTATTATGTAAGTCTGTGAAGTAATCTTTGCTCCATTATGACCAACAAAACCCCATGCATTGTGACTTCATTTCTGTTTAATTCCCTTGTGAGAAATTTCCTCTACAGAAGTCCTGCAGAAAGCAGCTCTTAGCTTTGCTCACTGCCTATGTAGAATACCAGAGTCACCAGTGATGGAACAAATTTGCATGGTGTGTTTCGTCCTTCTCCTTTTTGTGTCTGGGTATTTGTGTGTGTGGTGTGTATTTCTTGATTTTTGTTGTTGTTGTTGTTGTTGTTGTTGTTTTTAAAATAGTGGAAGGCATTATGTAACATCGTGTACTGTTGAGTGGGTAGCTAGTAGTGTCTTTTAAATTATGTCAATTCTTTGTGTGAAATGCCTTTAAAATAAAGTGTTTGAACTGAAGCCTGCTGTAGTCAAACAGAAGATTCTCATTTACTTGCATGTGCAAGTCAAAGGGCTCAGATCTGCCAAAGGATAAGCAGTACTCTATCTGCCTGAATAAACTGTGCCATTCCTCCAATTAATAGGGCAGCAAACAGGAAACTTGAGATATAAGGTCTTGGAAAATATTGTTTTCTAATAAAATGATAATTTTAAAAAAAATCTTTTAATACTAAACCTACTAAAATTGTTTCCACAGTTACTTAGGCTAATATACCATATTAACCTAAAATATCAATGGTAACTTCCTCTCCACCATTTACAAAAAGAATGAGCCACAGGGAGACTTGCTAAGAAAATTTATCAAACTGCAGAGACACGTCTAACTTTAAGTGATGGGTCATTCAGCCCTATCAGCTGAGGATGAAACTTCTAATTAATTGGGCCATCATCACAGTCTGAGCAGACACGAATAGAACTGTTTAAGACACTATCATGTGTCAGACACAAGACTGCATTTTCCTACACAGTGAAGATGAATCCAGATATTCCACTATGTCAAGAAGCATAAGATGAAACAGATCTTGGTTTCTTGTCTTTAAATGACAGAAGAAATAGAGGGAGATTGAGATGAAAATATATTGGACTGTACACTAAAAATGGAATCCCTATTCCACATGGGGATGGTTACAAGCAGAGGCCACCTTTCTTCTGTGTAGAGATCACCTTACTTTCACATTGGCCTGTATCCATTCTCAATATGTAAAGCAGGACATAAGGATTGCTTTTAATTTCAATGGGATTAAAGAGAAATGTGTACTTCTATGAAATAGAAACGCTATGTCTCTATGGTCTGTTGTTCCAGTTCAGTAGAGTATTTAATCTATGAATACTGATAAAATGAGGGATGTTTTTCTTAAGAAAAGGCAGGTCTTTGAGACTGCCTTTTACTGTTCACTCGCTTAAAGCCTAAGTAACACTTAAAATATATAGAAATAATAAGCCATTGGCCTAGTTTCAAGAGGCAGGTTGGAGCAGATAACCTCCAGAGGTCCTTTCCAACCTAAATGATTCTGATCAGTCACTGCAAAGAGACAAAACAAGCAACAGCATAAGTACAGCCTTTTAAGCCCAAGGACAGTCTTAAATATTCCAGGCACTGTTTCCTCCTTTTACATGATTAACATTATTATGGTGTTAAGTATGTCGGGAAGGCTAGCTCCGCTTGTCTCACGGCTGTGCAGTTAACTTGGGGACAAGGATAAAGTGCCCCAGCAGTAGGCTGCTGTGCAGGTCTGGGGAGTGCTTAACAGAGGCACAAGACCCTAGCTGTTAAAGAAATTGATTGTTTGACTGTGATAATCTGTGAAAAGTCTAGTGCCTATATAGAAAAACATCATGAATGTGAAAACTGGAAGTGCAGATGTGCTATGAACACAACTGTAATGTAAACCAGCACCAGTAGTTCATACCTGTGGTCTAAAATCCAGAAGGGCAGGACTATATTTTCTATGACGTGGAATATATGCAGGAGACCAAGATGCACATCCCAAACTACATTTTTGTTATGGAGTTATTACTGGATGCTCCTTAGGATGAATAAGAGACAGGAGGGAAAACTGAACGAGAGTGGGAGTTTAAAGGGGACACAACATGAATTTATTCAGTTCTTTATGGGCACAATGTTTTGGGGCTACACTTTCCTGGTATGTAATGCCAAAGGCTACGATGGCTGCTTTCATAGAATAGTTTGGGTTGGAAGGGACCTTTTAAAGGTCATCTAGTCCAACCCCCCTGCAACAAGCAGGAACATCTTTGACTAGATCAGGTTGCTCAGAGCCCCCATGCTTTGTTGTTTGCCAGCTTTCAAAGGAAAAATTGGGTGTGCAAATAATCCTATGAGGTGGTAAATTTATGTTCATAGAAGTACCCAACCTGAGTATACGTTTCATAGACTCCTCAAAATTTTTATCTGTGAAACTAAGCAGCCTCCTTCATGCTTTGGGCATTGAGGGCTGCAAAGGTTATTTCTCCAATTCTTTCAGCACTGATGACTTGCAAAAAAACCCCTGAGTTACTGCTGCCAACAAGGTGCAAAAATTTTGAGGGAGGCTTCCAAATCATACAGGAATGGGATTATGGTGATAACCCAGTGCACATCCTGTGAAAGAGAGGGCAGTGGAAAGGTGAAAGCTTGTTGCTGTACAGATTCCTTTCAGGATACTATGCTGGCCTCTACTTGCATGTCCTTGTACTTGTTTATGTTCCTTAAGCCTAATACGGTTGCATTTCTTCCTCTCCTCTAGGTGGTTATCATCAGAGGAAAAAGGGGATATTCAGCCCCCTCTATTCAATGTTTTATATATGTGGCTGAAAAGTAAAATATTCAAATCTCTCACGAGTTACAAGGTGGTGAATATCAAGTAGGATCCATCCTACTCCTTGGATGGCTATGCAGTCATCGGTTGGGTGCTACAGCTTTTGAATTTAATGGGTGCTTTTCCCGTGGTGCTATCGAATGTTACCATGAAAATGACGAGAATATTCTGGCAGGTGCCACGTTTGGATATTTGTATTGCACAACACAACAAAAGGTGGACCACCCTAGAGACGCACTTTTCAGCAGCAGGACAAATACCATTGCTTGAACTGCAGGGATCCTATTTTGTATAAATTCTTATGCATTTATTGAGGCATAGGCTTTTGTCTCTGGCTTTGACACCTCAGCTGAATGCCTCAAATGCAAATAATCAAATGAAATGCTGAAAGCAGTATCTGCTTACAAATTTTCTGGGCCACAATGTTTTTGAGATAAGTACACAAGGAATAAAAGGCCTTGTGTTGATTCAGAAACACTGAGGTGTCCTTTTTCCAAGGTCTACCCTACCTGTCAGATGATATGTCTTTTGATGTAGCTCTGTTCTTGGGGTTTTCTGTACAGCTGAGGAAAAATAGAGTAATGCCAAGAAGGGATTCGCTGTGCAGGATTACTAGCAGATCTTGTAAGATTGACAGAAAATCAATCCTGAGACCCACCAAGAAATTGAAGTCATGTGCTTTCCTGAGGTTTTGAAATTCAATATTGATAGATGGTGCATGCCTTATGGTAAGACTCTCAGCTTTAGAATAAAGTGATGGGTTGATAGCCTGTTGTTTGACCACTTTTTTTTTAAACATTTTGAGGCATAGAATTCACCTGCAAGAGTTCTTTAGAGGAATTTTTTAATGTCCCACTGATTTAGGAGCACAAATCCCAGGAAAATCCTTATCTCTGTTGCCAGTACAGAACAATGTATATGAAAATACCAGTAGCTTGAATAAAGAGTAGAACCCAGATTTTTTTCACATGGTTTCCCACTAAGATGATATTAAGCAGAATCTGTTACTGAAATGCACAGAGCAAAAGAATCTTCAAATATCTCTTCACAAACCAGGAAAATAAATAAAAGGCTTTGGACTTGGTGACCTATCATTTTGCTGTTGAAAGATATAACTGCTGGATGAACTTGCATAGTCTTCAGCTTACTGTAAATAAAATCCTACAGGCATTTTAATGTTATATTTATGCAGTGAGGTCTTGCCCGGAGATGAGAAAGATATCAGAAGTATGTCTTTTTAAATTGTCACTCCAGGTAAAATATGGGCCCTTCATATACTTGTTTTGTACAATTCTGTGTTCATTATATCTCACTTGTTTTGTTTATTCTCCCTGCTTAATGTATACTTATTTGTAACATAAAATCTGTCTTGCAACCCTGCAAGCATAGCTTAGATTTAACAGTTGAACTGACTTCTTTCCTTTTCATGTATTGTCTGTAGTCAGAGAAAGCCCGCAGGCCTGTCGCTTCCCCTAACTCTTCCTGCACATCCCAAATCCTTCTGGATTATTCCCCTGGGCTGCTGATCCAAACCCATTTAAGACTAATAGGTATGTATGTGTGTAACTGAGTGAATGAGCTGAAGTCAGAGAGGGTTTCGCAGATGTACCTGTGTGTCCACAGTCCCTCTTTTACTTAAGTTAATGTGTTCTATGAGAAGATGCTGATAGAAAGGAACATCTGATCCCAGGGAGCTCACAGTGCTAATGTTTTTATAGATAAGTCAGTGGAAAAACCCTGCCTGTGGAATTCTCAGTGTTGTTTCCACAAAGGCATTTTCTCAAGAACCACACATAAGATCAGACTCTGATGATAATCCTGGAAGATCTTTGACAAATAAATTGACAAGATCTGAAACCTTCTAATTTCCATGTAAATTGAAGTTCCTGCCATAGGAAGTAAAACCAAGAATAATTATAAAAACACAAAACAAAAAAACCATTTTCTATAATTTCTATGTCCTAGTGATTACAGCAAAGCCTTACTAGATACTCTGATTGAAACATTAATAAAGTAATTTAATACAGTATCAGTGGATCTAACTGTTCATGGCTCCCATGAACATGGATCATATTGTCATCTATTTAGATAGAGCAAAGTACCAGGCTGAAATACTACTTTGTGTTACAAAGTAAATATACTAGACACCTGAGATTCAAGGTACTAAGATGAACCTGTTTATAAATGCAAGCCTTACTGCTTTAATGCGAGTTGTAGAACTGACTGCATCTGTATTGCCTTAAGCCAGTTATGCAGTTAATCATTGTGGTAGAGGCTACTCTTCAGTGGGCTGTTCCTATATATCCTGGTCTAAAGTAGCCAAACTGAAGCAAATTCTTTGGAGCACTTACTTATTTCCATTTTTATGAATCTGGTCAGATTAGTTTCAGTGTCTGCTTCTTTCTCTCTTTTTCCCTGGTAAGTTTTATAGTTTCATAGGAACAGTGGTTCTGGTTGGGGATTTTTTTGTTTGTTTCTAATGTAAGACAAATAAACACAGGGTGCTGAAAATACCTTGGTCACGTTCTAACTTAGTTTGAATCTGTACTGGTTGATAAAGGATGTAAGTGCTATTTCCAAAACCATCAACCATGGGTAGTGATCCCTTGAAAAGTGATATATATCTTGAACTGCTGGTAATAGTCACTGTTCACACTTAAAGTCTAACAGTGTATACATATATACACACTGTGTGGGGAAGGAGAAAAACTATTCATATTTCGGAGAAAAAGTAATTTGAAGACTGACATTTTCAGAAAGAAAAATGTGTAGAATTTGCAAGTATTTATTCCTTAACTTCTCAAATGTGCTTTGTTTGACATCTTTGTCATGTGATGGGTGGAAGTAAAAAGTAGAGAAAAGTGTAGCTGATTAGAAGAGTTCTCAGCTTTCAGGTATATGTGAGAAGAGAGTATATAGTTCAGAGTCCTACCCTGGTGTGATGGCAATCCAAAATGTGACATGCTGCACAATTAAAAGTGCTAGATGACAAAAAGTTGACTGTAGATGGAGAGGTAAATTAAAGAAATTGGTGGAGTTTATGAGAAACAAACAACTGTTAGTACCTGGCCAAAGGAGTGAGAGCTGTAAAATTCTCTGATAGTAAATTTTGACTAAGCAAATATCTCTACAGAAAACTATTAAAAAATTACTATTGCTTTACATAATGAGTGCAAATTACAAAGACTAGCTGAATTTACTGCATAAAAGGTGGAAAAACTTCTAAACCCATGCTTTATTTCAAACTTTATTTTTGAACTGAATAGCTGTACAAGGAGGTGAGGAAAGGCATAGGAAATCTCTGGACCTTAGATTTTTGGAAGTTCAGACACAATCTTGTGAAAATATTGGTTGCCTCATTTCTTGTATCTTCTACTACTTGCACTATTTAGATGAAGTGGACATTTGCTTTTGGCTGCAGTTAAGAGAGATAGTGGTTAGAAACCAGTCCAACCAGTTTTGGTTTTTGTTCTTATTTATGACGTGTGCTAAAAATGTGCCAATTTATCAGGTTTTATACTTTGTTTCCCCCTGTTGAGTGTATAGCATCAGTGCAAGTGAAATCCAGATCCATGATGTGAGCTCACTGTTGCAATAACAATGACACTGCATGATATACACATGAGCTCATTGAGTTGATCCTATGTTATCTGAGTTTAGAATCAGTAGTTTTAACAGATCTTTCCCAGAAATCTCCAGTTAATCTCAGAATGGCCAACACGAAACACTTTTGTAATACATTTTCAAATACGCTCTTCAAAGCCTTTATGTGATATAAAAAACAGGAGGTAGAAATTCAGTTTCACACATTTAGTCCATAAATACATTTTGTCCTGGGTAATAGGAGTTGTATCTTCAGATATGTCAAACCCAGTATTCTCATGTAATTCTCAAAGCATTTCTTAAATGTTTAAGTGTGTGTGTAGAGACAGACACAAAAACACAAGACAAAGAAAAGTAATCTTTTTTATCTAAAAGAATAGTGGGGAAAAATTAAAAAATTGACATTGCTACACAGAAGGGCCAATATGGGATATCTGAGGTCTGATCTGGGGATTAGAAAAAAGAAACTGTAACTGAGAGGAATGAGGAAGTAGTAAGAGAAGCTGGTGAAGCTATGTGAGCTGTTGTGAATGCTGTTTGGCTTTCTGAACCATCTGTGGGACATTTAGGAAAGACTCTGCAAAGAAACATTTTGGACAAAAATTAAGATGAGCTTGGGCCCAATGTACAGAAACGAAAACTGCTCAGGGAACCTTGGGATGTCTTAGAGAAGTACTGTCTTTTAAAGCAAAACTCTGCTCTGCTTCCCTAGCAAGACTTTCACAACTCTCAGCTCTACTGTTACAAATATTTTGATAAGTTAAAATTTTATATAAGCTGGGTTTGATCAAAAGGTAAAGATTGTAGAATATAGGGGTTTGAAGCTCGCAATGTAGTCATCGAAACTTAGGAACATACAAAATGTGCTGTATACAGTCATAAGAAAATAAGTATTGTCTGAAATCAGTTAACCACGGAAGCTTTGGCAAAGATTTGTTAGAGGCTAAGGACGCCGTTATGGACACCAGTTTGTTGCTTGGAAACCCCTTACCCTTCCCACCTCGATCTAATTAACGAGGATTCCAATCAGTAGAGTTAAGTGAGATTAACCAATGATTGTTTTAGTATAAGAATATTGATAAGGTGGTGTGACTGAGGGCCAATCACTAGAAATATTAAATTCAAGAATTAACATTGAATGTACTTTATGTAAATCTAATACATGATGGCGAAAATTGTACTGCGCAGAATCCCATGAAAGGTCAACTATTGGACAAAGTGAGGAAGACTATGGAAGACCACCAGAGGGCTTCTGAAGACCACCAGAGACCTTCACTGCGCCTGCATAAAGGACATTTACATATGCTAATAACTTCCCAGAAATCTAATGAATATGCATAACATTTCTTGGAAATCTAATGAATATGTATGAATAAGTTTAATATAAGGTGTATGATTTTGGTGTTCAGGTGCACGTGGTTCGTGAGAGGACTCGCCCGCGCACCCGGCCGTTAATAAAGAAGTGTCTGCTTATCTACACTAAATTGGTGTTGGTAAGTTCTTTATTCCGAGTTTTTCGGCAACACTACCAGAGAACATCATGAACCTACAATAAGTGACTTTATGTTAGCACTTTAGAGTATGTAGATCTGTCTTAAAAAAAACAAAACAAAAAACCAAAAAAACACAAAACCCCCCAAAAAACAAAAACCAAACAGTTATTTTCCAAACTGTAGGAATGAGGCAGTTAAGGAGGAAATGCCTTTGCTGGCAAATTTATTGAAAGTGTTGACTGACTGTAGCAACTTGAGGAGTTTCAATTAGGCATGGAATTAATATTTGGAGAAAGCACAAAGTTTAGACGTACAACTTTCTGAGACTAAGTGAATGCCAAATGAGGAGTGAGTTTTCAAGTATGTGTTTAAAAAATGGAAAGTAAAAATACATGATCCAATTACTAAAGAAATTTTATGCACTCAAAGAACACCACAAATTGACAGCTTTGAGTGAAATGAATACATCAGCTGAAAGAACGTCTGAAAGTGAACAAATTATGTGGAAACAGTCTGATGTATCTAGATAAGTTGTTAAAATGTCAGCAGAGTATTACATGAGCAAAATATGGATCCTCATAATTGTCAGGGTCCCACACCTACTTATAAGTATTCTTGGTGATCAAAGTAGCATTGCTAGACATAAAAGACAGATCTAAAGAATTTATAAAAATAAATCTGTTAGATCTCATTGAGCAGATTTTATTTATGATGAGGGATGACCATTATGTAGCTATCATCCTTAAATTTGCAAGGAAAAAATAAATTGATACATAACAATCTCTTTGATTGTTTTTATCAAGTTAGCTTGCTCTTTTCCCAAGTCTCTTTTAAAAGTGATCTCAAAGATTTGTGGACCTATGATTCATTTATGTTCTTGATGCTCATTTGCTGTTGACCAGAGTATATTTGTGCTTAAGCCAAAATTATGAGTATAAGCACTGAAGTAAGTATAAGATGAACTCAGCAAATTTTAATCTAATGAGAGGATAAGCCTCCAGGAAAATTCCTGGGCTGAGAAAAGAGACCAGGAGAGGAAGTCATACTTCTTCTAAATGTTGTTTGATTCATGTTGTACATTTATTATTGCCATGATCATTAACTTCCATTATATGGAAGAACCGCTGAGATGTGACATTTCTTTTAGAGAAATGTAATACTTCAGGGGTATCCCATTGCCTTTCAGTATATACTATATAGCTTTCCAGGATACAGAGACTGAGTTCTGGATTTTTAACTACCATCATTTTATTGCTGAATAATGAAAATATTTGGTTGATTCTCTGAAGAGGAATAGTGTAAGTCCGCAGCTTGAATAAAAACCCTAATGTTTCTAGGAATTCATGAATGTTTAAAGTAACACTTTCAATCTTGCCTTACATGGCAGATCACATTAAGGCATGTTTCATACAGTGAAAACAAACGAGACCTTGAAGAAAATGTGTTTGGTTGCTGAAATATGTGTGCATATATACATGTATATATATTTTTGTATATATATATATATATGTAAACTTAAAATTTAAAAAAATATTATTAACTTGTGAAATATTAATGCTTCCAGCTTTAGCTGAGATTTTTCTTTACTTTGTTTATTATTTCAGGGGGAAGGTAAGGTGTGCAATAAAACTAATATTTACATGTCTTATTGAAAGTAAATGGAAGCTATTGAAATGTTGAGAGGGAGGACTTTACTGCTGGTATAACAGGCTGTAGCTTTGCTCTTCTGTCTTTTTGGTAGCTTCTTTAGTTCAAAATTATATAAGCACATATCTGACTTTTAGAAGTTTTGTTTGGGAGGTTTTGATGGAGTCTCAAAAGTATTCCGTCTTTCAGGGAACTTGCAGGGTTTCCCCTATAAAGAAAATGGGCTTTGTTCGGTTCCCTAGCCAGACAGTATAACATTTTGTCATATAAATATTCAAGGCATCAAGCGTAGAAAGAAAACAAGTATTAATGGAACTTTTAACAAGAACAGAAAGCTACCTCAGTGTAAACAGAACTACCCCAGGTAAATTCAAAGCCAGTAACAAATTGTGTTTATATTTTGTACCTGAAAACAGTGCAGGTAAAGTTATCTTAACTTCAGAAGTTTTCTAAGGTTCTGTGCTAGTACTCTAAACTGGAATAATTTTGTACTTTGGGAATAGGTTTTCTTTTTAAAGAAGCCTTAGATCAACTCTCAAAAGTACAGTATCAGTATACGTGTAAATTTAAATTCAAAATGCATATAAATACTCATTTGGAAGTAAATATATGCGGATATTTGCCTATCAACTATAGGCACTTCTTTGCCTCCTTTTTAACTCTGCTCCACAATCAAATTATGAAACATGACATGCTTAGAAAGCAAATTATCTGAATGTATGTGTATATTTTTGAAGTTTCCTAATCACGCAGACAAAATCCAATGAAGTAACTAACCTTGCCTTTTACATCACTGTGGTGTCTGTTCTGTACAGTTATGATAAAAAGATGGCTTACTATGCTGAGCAGGCATTATTAAAAATAGCATTGAAACTTATTTGACATAGATAGTTTTCACATACTGTATGTGTCAGTAACTCTGAGATGATGTGGACTAGAACTGCCCATAAGAAATCATCAAGCAGGGTGTTTCCCTGAAAACTGGAGAGCTAAAGGTCTCCTGTGTGACAGTCTAAGTGGTATCATAATGTCACTAGTCAGATGAAATGTTTTGGAGGGGTTTCCTCCCCCCTTATTTGAGGCTAAGATGCACGTTTTGGAAATGCGTGTGTGGAGGTTCAGTTGCGTAAGGATGCATATGTAAAATATTATTTTGGTTAAAAATCAAACCACCAAAAGTTACCTGACAGTAATTGTCTATCATTAACACTTAACCTTTATTAATAGTTTTAAACTTTTTTCATAGCACAGCATTATCTCTGTCCATGGTACCATTCTTTAGCTTTTTCTCTCTAAAGACTCTTCAGACTGACTTCTATCAACAGTGGAAATTGTACAAACAGACAAGAGCAATGGGGAGTGTTGCCTGTTCCTAAACATTGGCCCTGTTTCTCTGTCTCCCTGGCAATTTCCCTCTCAAAGTGTTCTTGTCCCTCCTCTAGATGTACTAAAAGGAGCTGAAACAAAGGGTAGTAGCTTTGATGTTAGGCTGGAGTTCAGGTCTGTATGTTATATACTGGCTTTCCTTTGAATGGTTATGACCTGCTGGGAATGCATGAAGTTGGGGCGGGACTCTTCTACTTGTGCTGACTTTTACTGCAAAATCTTATAAAGACCAGCTGAATATGCTTTTGATGCTTTCATCTCACAGTCTTTCATTTCCTCCTCTTTATTTTTTAAACAAAGATGGGTGTATATCTTTGTCTTTTGCCTTATGTCCCTCAGCACTTTTAAAACCAAAGTTGAAAACACAAAACAGCTTCAGTGCTACTGGCTCACTCTGTTATGGCAACTTTGCTGTAACACCCTAAAAAAAAATATTGTGGAGCCATTTATAATGGATGTATTTATAATATATGGATTAGGTATGTAATACAAGCAATCTATTTCACAGATGTTTTCAAAGTTTTTAAATCTGTGTCCTTTCTGTAATTAATCTTAAATCTTACCAAGTGCATCCTCAACAAAAAAAAGAAGGGGGGGGTGGGGAGAGGAGGAAAAAAAAAAAAAAGACACCTCAGAATAACTGCTACTTCTACAGACAGGGCCATTCACTGCAAAAGTAGAAGGTCCAAATTAAATCATATGCGAGAATGGCCTAAACAGACAGTCAATCTCCCTCAGCTAGAGCATTATTTATAGAAAGTGGGACAGCTCTGTCAGGAGAAGCTCAGGTGCATTGTTTAAATTGCTGTACCAAGGAGTACTTCTGAGCTCCTAGCACTGCATTTTCATCCTCGTTGTGTTGGGCTCTAGTTCTTGGTCTGTACAAGAGCCTCTGTCCTGTCAGTGATTTGGTTATCTAGGGAAGGCAAATGTTTCTGTTCTGGCCAGGTCCCCATGACCTGAGAGCTCTGAGCACTATTCAGCCAGACCTTATTTATAGCCTAATAATTCAGGGACTCGCCTGATGTACAGAGATTCAGGTTCCAGCCACTGTGCTGCCATAGAGCTTAATCTGTGATGATACTGCTTCTTCTGGAGTTTTTTGTTTGATTGGAGTTTTTTTGGATAGCAATGTATCATGCAAAGTTTTTGTTTCAACTTGCAGACTTTGTGTGGGTGGTTGGGGTTTTTTTTTGTTTTGTTTTGTTTTGGTTTTTTTAAAGAAAAATTAAATTGATGGCAAAACTCCAACCACCTATTCAAATGTACACCATTCTTGGATGAGTTCCTTTGTATTGCTTTGTATACCACAGGAAACTGACACTGGGATTCAAAATTCACATCCATCAGTTGGTTTAGTATTATTTCCCCTAGGGTTTATAAAAGTCCCCTCCTGCTTCAGTGCTTATCCACAGCCCTGTATTTTATACATGGGTCTGGATAACAAAAGGTCATCCAGAAGGAAGAGGACATGTTGGGGGGGGGTGTGTTTCCCTCCTCAGTCAAAAATGCTGGAAAAATATCATACTGCCACATATGAAACTAGTTTTGCTTCCTCTGGATTCTTTTATGTTAAGTCCCTAAAGACTTCTTTTTCTTTCTTTCTTTAAAGGTAGCTTTCTAGCAAATAGAGGAGGCAATTCCCTAATTTCTGCTCCTCTGAGTAGACCCAAAAATTCAGTTCTCACTTCATTCTACTAAAAGTCTGATTTTTATACTGAAATAATTCTCATTTTATACCTAGCTTGATAGAAGACAGAGCTAATTAGTCTAAAGTGCTTAATTCATTACTTGATTTTTTTTAAATTCAGTTTTGCTTGCTGGACTTAATCTGTGTAACCCTTTTAATGACTATATTTAAGTTCAAGTCCAAGTTTGATAGCCTCCTGCAAAATTGCTTTCTTTTACAAATGAGCAGCTGCTTGTGTTCTATTTGTAGTGAGATTGAAATCAGACTTCTACTTTGTAGTGTGCCTGGTAGTTTTGCCCAAAGTTGGGGGTAGAAGAATCTGTCTGACAATGTGTTTATTAAAGTTGCTTATGTTCTGTCATCTACTAAACTACATATATATTTTTTCTTTTTCCATTTAACTTTGACAGCCAAAAAGGAGACATGGCCGTTCCTATGGGTTATTGATTCTTTTATGCTTAATTTTGTTAACAACAGTGGTAAAAAAATGCTATGGAGAACTGATAGACAAATTGTATGCCATTAAATGCCAGTCCTTCAAACTTGTATTTGTGTGTTCAACTTTCTGTATATGGGAAAAGCCTCTGATTTCACCAAAACTCTCCAAAGCAGAGGGTTGAGCAGACGTGTTTAGCCTTGATCTAGTTGAGACATTAACTGATTTGAAAGAGAGTCAAGTAACCAAGCCTTTGATGCTAACAGAAGCTTCTAGGTATGTTCAGAGTTTTAACCCCTTGAGGTGATTTCTTGCTTCCCATTTTGTGCCAAGATTCACCCCTCAAAGATGTTTTAAACATCATTTAATGCAATTATTGTTTCCCCCTCGCTGTTTCCTGTGGCAGTATGAAATTCATGTTGTGAGAGTGGCAGTTTAAAATCTGGAACTGTAGCTCGTTAATTAACTTGGACAAGTCAAGGGCCGCAGTCTGATGTGCATACTGCAATCAGCTGTCCTTTGCTCCTTAAGCAATTCCACTATGCTTCCCTGCAATTACTTGAGGAGTAATGTATAGTAAAGGACCAAAATTCTATGTATTTGCATAAATGTGTCACCATGTCTGTATACATGAAAAAGAGTAAAAGTGGGAAATAAAAACACAGTATTTACAGCAGACCTTCACTGAAGCAGAACTTACTGAACGTGAATAACTTTTTGATACCCAAGAGAAGTATGCAATCAGGCCACAGATGTTCAGGCTAAATGGTTTACAGCTTTTCAAACACTTAGCTCATGTGTCAGTAGAAGTCCATTCAGATATGTAAGGAGGGTCATAAAACATGTAATTGCTTATCTACAAGAATAATTTATACACATTTGTAGTGTTACACTACTTGGAGAATTGTCTAATAAAGTAATTAGAAGGTGGAGGGGTTCTTTAAGGTGAAAAGTGTTTTTTTTAAAGTGCTCAGCTTTTTCTTTCAGACCTTGCTAAGCATTCGAATTATGTTGTTCTGGTGTAACATATGCAAGCATTCTCTTTATTGAACACCTCCCCCTTTTTCCATAGCCAAATGATCAATAGAAGTATTGAATGCTATTGAGCCATTTACTAAACTTTGACAACATTACTGTCAATATCTTCTTTTCTGAAGATTAAAATGAGGCTTTATGGAGTAACTTTGGGGGGGGAGGGTGGTTTTGGGGGGATGTAGAAAGTACTCAGTGCAAGTAACACTTAAAAGATCTTAACTGTTGTTACTACTTGCCTTTTTGGAATAGACCACAAACTTGAAAGGCAAAGGACAACAGAATGGGGGACTTTGTCATAGTCCCCAGTGGTGAAATCGTTCGTAGCGTTTCACCCAACAGGTAAGTGCTCAGAACTATCTTATACTTCACTGGTCATCTAAATGTATACTGACCATCTGCTTATTTTTTTGTGACTTAAGCTGATGAAAAAGAGACAGACCAGAAAAGTAAACATTAAAGAGGAAAAGTCAAAAGAGGTTAAGGAACATGGAGAACAGTAACAGTTTGAAAGCTTGTAGTATAAATAGATAGTGTAGAATTTTGGTGTGTGTGTGATGGGGATGATGCAGGAACATTCAATATCTGGAGTCATCCAAAACACATTTTACAGTCCTGCTAATAGGAATTGTTTTAATTTATCAGCATGACTTCACTAATGTGAAGAAAATGTTTAACCTAGTCAAAATAGAAATGGCAGCTTTTTTATTTTCAAAATTCACTTGTTAGTAATTCTAAGCAAATGAAGTAGGCATCAATGAAAAGTCGGTTATAATAGGGAGATGATTTTACTCTGTGTTTCCCTTTTTCCATCTACTGTAGGGTTTTATTAGAATTGTATGTTTTCAAGAGGCTCTTTAAAATGAAGTCTTTCTGACTGGCTTTCATTGAAACAGTAGCACTTCAGAGTTGTGTGGCCTTTCCAGTCCTGTTGGGATGGTTATGTAGGGTAAATATTATGTGAAAACTACTTGCAGAAGCCAGGTCCAACTGAGAAAAATAGGTTGTTTATTTTAATTTTAGGTACTGTACAGACAAAGTTGAATTATCTTAAAAATCACCACAAATAATTTATCATGTTAGTTAGGTACTTTCTTCCTTGCCATGTCATTGGATCTAATGGTTCTTTCTTAATTTATGACAGAAATACTGTGGAATAAGGTAAATGTCAACTATAAGGATGCTGTTTGTTATGATGAAAACACAGAGAAGGAAATTATGTTTAATGCATCAAAGCAAGAAATTTAAAATAGGTTATTTCAGCTACCTTGATTTAGTATTTCTTTTGGGGAGAAGGGCATGAAAGGAAAGTGAGGAATTCTTACTGAAAATAACAGTGTGAAAACGTGTGTCATAAAGAATGGTTAAAGACTCTTAGGTATCGAAACGTATTTCTTGTTTCCCTTCCTGACTCTTGTTCTTGTGTAATCAGAGTGTACTGTACTTGTGGTGAGGACTATTTTGTTATGCATTTTGTGCTGTATCTGCCGCAATGAAATCTTAGTCTTGTTAGAAGTCCCAATATAACACTAATGATTACTAGTAAATAAAGATGTAATAGAAAAATATGTAGAGCTTTGCAGGTGACAGCTTAACTACAGTGTTAAATAACTACCAATGCCTGCACTATTTGTCTTTCACAAATAATTGAGTCATATTTTTGTTAAACCACCAAATTTAACAGTCTTCCTGCTAACTTTTCCAAATAGGTAAAAGAATCTAATGTGCTGGGTTTTCCCCTGCTTGAACCATGGGGTCAGAAAGCAATAGCAATTCTGTTTTTGAATACTAAGCTTTTCCAACTGTCTCTTCCACCACTGCAGTAGTAAAGACTGAGCTGATTCTGGTCTTGCATGATATGAAGCAACCAGACAGCATGTGGCATTTCTGGTTCAGTGATGACTTCTGACTGGTCTTTCTTCTACTGTCACAGTTGAAACTCCCTCCTCTCTTCTCAGCAGCAGTGAAGATGTAGAATGAGATCAGTTAAAATGGTTTGCTCTTGGTTGGCGCTCTCACTCCATATACTATCCAGAATAGTCTGAGTCCTTCAGCTGCGTGACACTAAAAGGCTACATGAAGAGCTACTCGGATCTGAACTGTGACTTCACTGTGTTCTGCCACCGCTCTGCTGTCTTTCTTTGATCAAAGCTTTTTTACAGATTCCTCTCCACTATAATGCGTCATGTTCTCAAAGCTAGTTTTCCAGCCTTCCTGACTTCTCCTCTGTGCACACCTTCCCCAGTGACTGGTGTATTTGGCTTGGCAGCTTCTCCACAGAACATGATCAGCCCTTGTTCTAGTTTTATTATAGCCTGAACTTCTGGCTAGAATGAGCCAAAAGTTGTTAACGGGTATCAGGAGAGGAGCTAGGAGTGAGATGGACAGACATCAGACAAAAAACACACACATGTCCTTCACCAATTCCTAGGAGTGCTGCCTCTGCATTTGCTGTTGATACCCTACCCAAGCTCTTAGACCTGACCAAGCACTTGCTAAAGTGACTCTTCTGCTGCCAGTAGAAGATCTGTAGGTAGAAACCATAGCTGTGGTTGCCGATGTCAGCACATTCCCTGCTTCTCTTCCTTCCCCTACTGGCTTTCTCCACCATTTGTGGCTTGTTTTTCACCTGGCATAATTGTGAGGTGGCCTTGGCAGAAAGTGCCTTGCTTCTCTTCCAACTTCTATAGCTCTTGAAGGGAAAGGAAAGAAAAGAAGGGGTAAAAGGAAAATAGCAGCAAGGGCCATGACTGTGATGTCGTGAATAATGGGGGGAGGAGGAATATGAGAAAGACACAAAGCACCAGCAAGACAGCACAGTGAAACTGTATATATACAGTGTTGAGGTACAGTAAGTCATCTTCAGGAGGAACCAGGGAAGTCCTGGAGGAGAAAACAACTCTGCAAAGTGGTGAATAAGAGGGAGTTTGAGTGAGATTCTCAGGGTTGAAGGAGGGTGACTAGCTGGGTGCCTACAGAGAAGGATTTGGCATTGGAAGAATTTGGCTTGATACTTAGTACTCACTGGGCAGATGAAGCAAGAGAAGGGAGAATTTATTCTCTGGTTTCCTTTTAACCTAGATAAGATTGAAAAGATGTTACATATATAGATATCTCAGAGCACGGCATTCTATCCTCTGCCAATGAGATGAATGACTTGACACCATTTTTCCTTCTGTTATGTTTTCTCAAGTTTGTTTTTTTCTGTTCAGATCATGCCTAAGAAGTCTTACTGCTATTAGGCACCGTGTCCTCCCTCCAGTAGCATAACAGCTTCTAAGAGAGGTACATAACAGGATGGCTCAGGCAAAACAGGAGATCTACAATATGAGTTTAAAGGGAGGCAAAATAAATCTACCTCAGCAGCAGTCCCTGCTAATTCATTCTGATAATGCTGGTTGCTCTAAGGGTTGACTTTACTTCATAACCACTTTCTGAGTTTTGTGTAGCGAGGCTAAAGGATAAGACACAAGCTCTCAACGAAATTCAATAATAATGTAGTTTTAAAAAAGGAAAAAGCTTTGAAATCCTTGTGATGTACTGCACAATTTTTTTTAATTATTATTTTTTTAAATTTCTTCTGCCCAGCATAACTCTTGATTCTGGTTTGGGTTTTGTTCCTTTGTGATAAGATATTCAAGGCCACAACATGCACTGTCTGTTGAAATGCAGTAAATATTTAATGCTGTGTTTATTTGTATAATGGCCAAATGAAATTACTTTCTATCTTTTTATCTGTCTGCAGGTGCATACACACACACACACTCTGTAGCAGATACACACACATTCACATGTTTAAGCTATGGAGAAACAAAATTAAGGAAATTGGAAAAGGATATAATACTTTGCATTTGAAAAAATGAACTAATTTAGTCCTCAAACTATTCCATTAAGTAAAGGCAAGATTATCTCCATTATTCAGAAGTGGTGACAGAGGCCCAAGAATGCACGTTTCACTCAAAGTGTGACAGGACAGATGGAGCTAATGTCTGGGCCACTACTTAGAATTCAAACAGTCCTATTAACCTGGACCTCTTTCATAATATGGAGAAAGTTGGCAGTAGGCTAAAGCTTTCATTTGAAGGTTATTTGGCGGTCACTGAAGCAAGTCTATTTCCTAATGGACAGATGTCCTCTTGACTGAAGTCCTCCCAGATGACTTCTTGTTTGAAGTTATGCCAGGTAAAGCAAAGACTGAGTAGACGTGTCAACTGAAGTAACCTCTCAGAGCTAGCAGCTTTCCCTGAGAGTATGGGTGGCAGCTCAGTGGCAGAGGAACATTTGCTTGTGGCACATGGTCTCTTGATAGGTCTGTTGGTCAGTTGCTTTATATCAGCACTTTAAGAATGCATTCATTATTAAAAAAAAAAAACAACAATGCAAGGTAAGGGATATTTGTCAGTTTGTGTTTTTAAAATGGGGGAAACTCAGTGTTATTTAGATTGAAATAGCATTATCAAGTGGAACATGTTGCCCTACGTAAATTAGAGGGTGGAGGCCCATGGTTGGTTGTCTTACTATCATGAAATATTTATCTGGCTAGCCTTGAGTACACCAAATTTTAAATTTGGGCAGATCTTCTTACAGCCTACATCATAATAATTGTAAGTAACAAGAATTAAATTAATGATAACTTTTTTGCCTCATCACATGTAAATTAGGATATGATCTGGGAATGGCATCCTTATGGGGAGATCCTGTGCCCACTGAAATGGTGCTCTGCAGGGAGCTTCCCGTGCTGATCCGGTTGCCAAACCTGGTTGTTATCTTTCAAGAGTTGCATTCTGAGGGTGTTACAGGGTCCTGTGTTTCATCTATAATGTTACTATTTGGTGACAAATCAGAACTTCCAAATATCGTCTGAAGAGAGAAAAAAAGCGCATGCTTCCTTATAGCCATCAAAGAAATATGGAGATTCACAGAGTTACTGTTAATTTTCCCGTCTGGAGCATTCATTTAAAAAATGACCCACAAAGACTCAAAGAAGTACCTGCAGTGAAAATGAAAACAAATGATATTAAAAGTCCAGAAATAGAAACCAATCTTAGCAATAGTAGGTGGGCCTTCCTGGCCATTCTCCCATGTGCAGATGGCATCAATAACAATTTGCGTATGACTGTTACATATTTGTGATTGATGGTTCTCTCCTGTAACAGATGATCAGTTCTTTTTAATTCCACCTCTTAATGCAATAATATTGAACTATCTTATGAAAGAGAGGGGAGTAAATTAGAACCAAGTAAAAGAAATGTTATTTTTCACAGCCAGTTGACACTGCTGGAATTCACTGTTACAGAAGGTCACAGAGTTTAATGCTTCTGGTTTTTTTGTTTTTTGGTTTTTTTCCTATTTATGTTATTTTAGGATAACTCTGTGACTGTTCACAAGATTTATAACTATGCAAGCTAAGATGAAAAGGTTAATTTAATATCAAACTTCAAGGTAGAAGGTGATGGCTTAGTAGGGTCGGGAAGGAATTTCTCCTATCTCCCTTTCCCACTGTGCACAGCACAGAACAGTGGGATGGGTGCATACTGGTGGTTTGTTTGGTAGGTTTTTTTTTTTCCTTCTGAAGTAATAACTTATGGGCCTTCATAGAAAAGGTGCTGGAGCAAAGGGACTGGTGGACTAACCTAGGGTGTAACCTGATTTCATCTCATCTAAACTTTTTGTAAGTTTAAGCAATACCTTTAAATATAAAATATCGAATTCTAATGTGCAAAAGGCATGTTTAATGCTCATGTGTGGGGAATGGGAAATACTTGCTAAGTAATTTAGGACTGTCATTATAAGGCTTAGCTATGCTGTTTATCTCCCAACACTTAAGGCTGTAAGTGAGACTGTTTTATCACGATGTTATTTTTTTCAAATACCTGAAGGATCTCCTGGGACTTAGAATTAAACAAATCAAAAGTTGACCTCAGTATGGTCAGATCTGTTGGCCAACCAGATGGGAAAAGGGGCGTAGCCTTGTCAAAATTAAGGCTTTAGATGAGTAAAAGGCATGTGAGACTTATGTATCTAGCTATCTTTCCTCTGTAGAGAGAAACTCAGGTCCCAAGCTGACTTGGTTAAGGTAGCAGAGTGTTATGTGTGGGTGTGAGGAAATAAACGTTAGATGGACAATTTTTTTTTTCCCTTTGCTGCATCTGTTTTACAAGAACATCCTTTCTTTGCTGCTCCTCTAGGGGTTGCATTAATGTGCAACACTGTAATAGCTTATCAGTGGAAACATAAGGTACATCAACCATTAACCACATTTTAGTTAGACTACTAGAAAGAAGACAACTACTCCCCATTGTTAGAAACATTAGCTGGTCGATGGTGGTGCTTCTCCCATGGATGCTAATGGTGGAGCTGAGGTGATGTTGATGTAACTGAGGATGTTTCAGGATGGAAACTGTAGTGAAGGATGAGCAGTGTGGCTGAAACCTGCTGGACTTAAGTTTCCAAAGTGCCTGAGGCAGCAATCACTGAAGTCCTGAGACTGGTGCTCATGGCTTATAAGAGGCCTGTATTTGCCAAGGTCTGAACAGTAGTCTTTTTTTTTTTTTAAATAATATTTTTACAGTATCAGTAACTCCTGTTCTGTAATTCTCTTTTTTCTTTTTTTCTCCCCCCCCTCCCCCAAACTAATTTTCTGCAAATGCTTAGCATATATTGAATAGAAGATACTGGTTTCCTTTTTCAATGTTTTTCTCTGATACCTTGAACTAACCACATAGCATAAGATTTTTTCAGTCTATTTAAATGGATGACACCAGTTTTTGTTTTTTAATGAATAAGAATTGAAGAGAATTAAAGTGAGGAAATGCAAATGGCTTTGTCTCTGTGTCAGATGCATATTAAGTCAATAATGTGTTCATTATTTAAAGTAAGTTTAATTTAATTTACTTTTTACTTCAGTTTCATTCTCTCAAATTTTCAGGTAGTGTTCTTTACCACTGGAATTATTATTCAGGACTACACTCCAAAAGCATTTTTTATTAGGTAGAGGGTATTTGTGAGCTACAAACTCTTGGCTGTGCCTCCTGTCCCGTTAAGTATATCTACAGACTTAAGTGAAAATTTCCACTTAATGTGGCCAATTCAGGGTACTGGATGCTTTAAAGAGTTAGTAAGGATAGCTGGTTTCTAGATAAGGCCTCAAAATTCTTAGTATTATCTAAACTGAGGATTAAAAAATTATAAGTTTCCAGAGGTTTCCATCACACTTCCTATTCTGCCTACTGTGCATTGTACATTATTAAAGAGTACTGCTCTGACATGCCCCCCAAAGAAGCGAATTAACATTCCTTGTGAACTCTGTTCTTTTTTGGAGAAGTAATAATGACTCAAGCAGCTCCAAAAGTTTCTCAGATGAATCAGAATTTATTACTTGTAAAATTAATGCCCATTACACTCACTGTGCATAAACTGTCATTTATAGAAAAAAAGCCTTTTTTACTGTTTGCTGTTATTGATAAGACATCTGTGATTTGCACAGAGGATATGGACAAATGCAGCACGTGAGTGACATAATTTGTGAGACTCTTGCTTCGCACCGCTCATTTGTTCTCTTTACGTACCTTTTCTTTTATCTCTTAAAGTCCATTTTAGTTGTGATTTGTTACAGCTTTTAGACGAGAGAAAGCCCATTCTAGCCAGTGAAAAGATGAGCTGTACTTTGTGCTTTGGATCTGGCTTGAAGCCTTTTGAGTGTTACCATTTTTAGGGAAGTACTCACCTGCCAATGTGGACCTAAGCAAAGCAGAAATTGCTGCCGGTGGGTTTTTTTTACAGATTCAATTATCTTGCTCCTTAACAGTGATTTAGTTTGTCTTTTCTTAAAAATCTTATTTCTTCCTCTTGAACTAAATCCTTAAATTTTGTAGGTATACAAGTGTGCTTGCTAACTAGTCCCATGGCTGAAAGAAGATGTATGCAAGTCAGATGTCATGAACTTAGATTAAGTGCTATAACTAAGGAGGTGCCTTCAAAAAAGGTTCTTTCTGAAGAAAAGGGGCTGATCAACCTCTACGTAGTCTTCTAAAAGGACTACCAGTCCTTATCAATGGCTTGTGTGATTTTAGGATATAACCACTATGTTGGAGCAATTATTTGACTTATGCATCCTGTCTCTAGTGTGACTAGAAAACTCAAAGTCAGAAGAAAGTGTAATAAGACATAAAGTGGGGATTTAGGCTAGTTTATAGGAACATACTTAACCTCTCTGTGCAACTCTCTGTGTAATGGGGATAATGTATTTAACTACAGAACAAGAAGTTTGAGGATTAGTTGGTTAATGAATTCATAGTACCCTGAGCATGAAAAGTGGGCTCTAAATGTTTTCCCATAGAAATTTCTCCACTACTTAAAGAGAGAGGAAGAAGAAAGCCAATTCATTGCTTTAAAGAATTGTGAGAATTCCATCAAGAACACAGATAATTAAAGTCATATTAATAGATTTTTAGGTCTTCATTTTCCCGTTGAGGCCAGGTGTCCCTGATTTTTTCTTTCTTTTTTTTTTTTTTTTCCCTTTTCCCCTTCAAGCAATGTCCCTGACTCAGTTGCCAAAGACCGAGAAGCAAAAGTGCCCATCTAGCTTTAAACTTGATACCTGCAGCAGAGTTACAAGGTTAAATAAATGGGGTGGTTTTGTTGTGTGGGTGGTTTTTTTTTTGTTTTTTTTTTTTTTTTAAGCTAAGCAGAACACTTCAAAAAGATCTCCCCCCCCCCCCGCCCCCTTCCTTCCCCCTAATGTATTTTTAGGCTGTATGCACTCCTGCCTATGTCTGTGCCTTAGTCCCAGTTGAAGATTTCAAGGGAGATGAGCTCTATTTTGTTTCTCCCTTGTATTGCAGATAGGGGGAGGAGGTGGTTATTAGAGAGAAGCGCTCTCACTCGCTCGCTCTCTCCGTTTCTCCCTCTCTGGCTGATAGCACTTATCTCTCGCTCTCTCTCCTTCTCCTAGGTGATCCATTTCTAGGCAACGTGCTGGCTGGTACTGGAGCTGCCAGCTCTCTCTGCATCCCACCAGCAAAGCAAGCTCCAAAAGCAACCTGCAGACCATCATCTGCTTTCCTCTGCCTTGCTCCGGGCACTCCTCCTCTCGCTCCTGCCCTGTCCAACCACTACCTTGCGCGACAGAGACAGCACGCTGGGCTTGATTTGCAGATTTCTTTCTATTTTTTTCTCCAGTTGTGGGAAGCAATTTTTTTAAAGCGAAGGGTGGTGGTGGGGGAATCTCTGCATTACTATCTGCATTACCTTGAAGTTCACTTTGTTTTTTGACCTCCGGGGGGGCTTTTCCTGCAGGAATCTGGCTGCTGGAAGCGGGATCGCCTGCTCTCCCGCTTGCCCGCTCCTCCTCCCCTCGCTGAAGGCGAGCCGTTTGCTGCGGGCTCCTGGGGCTTCTCTGGCCAAGAGGGTTCGTGTGTGAGCTTGGGTGTGCGTGTCTGCGTGCGTGTGTGTGTGTGTGTGCGCGCGAGAGCGTGTGCGTGGCGTGGGTTGGAAGTTGCTGTGCAGCAGCCGGGACCGAGCGGATCCCTGGACCCGGCGGAAGGATGGGGATCGTCTGACCAGCAGAGGCGTCTGCTGCCCGCGGCGGCGCCCGGGCTGGATGGATTTGCTGCCGGCGCTCCCAGCAACTCTGGTGCTGCCCAGGAGCCCCCCGAAGTGACGCGGGGCTTCGCCGAGGAGAGAGGCGCTCGGAGCCCCGGGCTCGCTCCCTGCTGCCCAGCCGCGGCTGTGCGCCAGCCACCGGGATTTACGCGCTCCGCCGGCGGCACCTCAAACTCTTGGGTTTCCTGCGCCGCGCTCTCCGCCGCGGTGGCACCGTTTGGCGAAGAGATCTGTTGTTACAAAGCCTGGACCTCCGGAGGAGATGGAAGTTTTCTCCCTCATCCTGGTCGTGTCCGTCTGTTGGACTCGAACCTGGAAACCGGCGATTGCAGATTCAATCATTCATATCGGTAAGGGGGTGCTGCGTCTGCTGGTGCTGCTGGACACTTTTCCAGCTCTCCTTTGCAACCTTCTCTCTTCTGCCAGGCTTCCCCCCCTCCCCCCCGCAGCCCCGCTCCCTTTTATCCCTTGCTCGCTTGCTTTTGTTTGTTTGTTTGCTCCCCTCTTATAATTGCCTTCTACCAGGATCTTAGGCGTCCTCTTTTTCCCCTACCGCTCTGTGTGAAGGTTTCTTGTCGGCGGGGTATGTGCGTGCTTTAGACCTTGAGGTTTTGCGCGGCTGAGGAGCTGGGGGACCAGGGCTCGGGCACTTCCCCGGTCCCTCCCCGCAGCTTCAGCCTGCCTTCCTCCTGCCCCGGCTCGCCCTCGGGCGCGGGAGACCCCGAGCCACTCCGTATTTCCCACACTACCGTGACAGCCACGCTAAAGCCCCCCCTTTTCCTTCCTCTCCCCCCCCCCCCCATCCCGCCTTCCTCTCCCGCGGCGGAACAGGTGGTTTGGCAACGTGAGAGCTTCCCCTCCCGCCGGCGGGCGGCCGCAGAGGCGGGGGGCTCTGGTGTGTCCCCCCCACACCCCCTTTCCCGGGCCTCCACCCTGCCGGCCGGGTGGCCGCTTCCCGGGGCCGCGGCGCCTGGGAAGAGTAGCGGCCTCCCCCGCCGCCGGCGAGTGCGGGAGGGAGGGGGGGGCAGCTGGCAGCGGCGACGGGCCCCCCCTCCCGGCCGCGGCGGGCGGCGGCGGCGGCGGCGGGGCAGCTCGGGTGATGCCCGTGCACGGCGCTGCCCGCCCTCGCAGCCGGGGAGGGGGCGCCGGGCCTCCTCTCGCCGTCCGTCCCTGTCCCCCCCCCTTCTCTCTCCCCGTTATCCGGAGCCATCCCCGGCCCGGCAGCCCTCCTTCTCGGTGGGCGCATCCCTGGGAAGAGCCCAGCCCCGCTGCCGAGCGGCGTTTTGTTCCCGCGACTGGCGAGAGCGGGTCGCCCCCCTGCGCCGGCCGGGGATGCGCGGAGAGAGGGGGGAAGAGGAGAGGAGGGGGGGGGTTGGAGGGGAGAGGAGAGGAGAGGAGAGGAGGGCGCTTCCCCCGCGGCCGCTCGCCCATCTGCAGGCACCGCACGCAGGCGGAGCGGGAGCCTGGAAACGCGGGGGCGGGCCGGCGGCCGGTGCCCCGCTGCTCCGGGGAAGGGGCATTTGGGGGCAGGGTCCCGCCGGAGCTTTGGGGAGGTCCCCGCCGTGGTGCCGGCCCCGGCGCCGTGGGGCAGCGGCCGCTCTCCGCCCGGTTGGCTTTATAAATATGTCTGCCGGTGCTTGTCGTGGGGGAAATCTGTGGTGGGTTGCTGTGAAGGGGGAAGCGGGAAGAGCGTTTGGAAAGCCCGACCGTCAAGAGCTTTCCTGCAGGACACCGGTGTTTGGGCAGCGATGCCCCAGTCCTTCGTGTAGCCCTCCCCACCCCCGCGCCCACGGGCTGCCGCTCCCCCGCAACTTTATAGGGGTCAGTCCTTACAGCTGTGTGCGACTGGAGCATCAAACATCGCACAGAGGAGGCAGCGCTTTATGCCCTCCTTTTAAAGAGAGAATGACTTTTCTTTCCTTTTTTTTTTCTTAATTCTTCTTAGTTGTAGACTGTTAAAGCGGCACAAGGAGACAGTTATGTCTTATGATTTCTTTCTTAGAAGCTTGTAACAAACTGATCAAATCCTAGGATTTGGGGGGAAATTTTGACTGTGTAGCAGCTGAGGAGTTTCTTTGCAATGTCCTGTCTCACATCCTCCTGGCTAAGGGAGCGTTGCTGGGCAAGCTGTATGCCTTTGCACTAGCGTAAAGGGAGATGATAGCTTTTCTCTCTTTGTGTTAAGGCCAATTTTGTTTCACTTGTTTATATACGATGGATGCAACACATCCATCATATAATCCAGTACATCCATTACATCCAGTAATGTTCTTTATAATGTTGTTAGTGATTAGATGCATCAACACAGTAAATCCTTATTGGAAGCAGAAAAAACCCCAAACCAAAACCAAAGTAGTTGCTTCTCACACATTTGATTTGTCTTGAGAGACAATTAGTAGTTGACAAGGGGATTACCTCTTTTTTATAGACTGTTTTATGTTGCCATGAAAATGGCAAACTGATAGTTGTTACACAGAGCTTTAAATCTGCTAAAATGAATACACTGAAAATCAATGACCTCAAATTAGAACTGTATTAACACTAAATGGGTAGACAGCTAAATATTCCAACTTGTACAGCTTGCAGATGAAAATTTGGTCCCTAGTAACACCACTGTATTTTGTGACCTGGATGTTCTGACCCCCTTCGTTTTCTCCACTTGTACTGAGTAAACTTACGTATAAAATATTTAGACATAAATAATAAACTGTAGTTATTTATGAGTTTAAAAAAAAAGCAGTAGCAGGGTATTCTGTGAACAAATTAGCTACAGAAGAATTCATAAAGCCAAAGAACAAAACGTTCAGTTCAGGGGAAAAGAAATACTACCAGAGGTAGTACTGACGCCTTAGGCAACAAACAAAATAAATGCATTCCCTTTTTCTCATTCTGCAGTGTTAAGATATTCAAGTGGAAAATATTTTCCCATGTTTGGGAGGGGCAGATGGTCATAAGAAATAACACTTTACCTGTGCGTACCCTTTTTCTGATAGCATGTACTTTTTCAGTATAATGCACTAACTGTCTTGCTTGTTAAGTATTATTTGATGTGTTTCCTTTAAAGGGATGTTTTCTGTCTCAAAGTATGTTACCAGCCATCTCTTAGACAATGACAAAAAAATTTAGTGAGTAGAGATTAATGACTTGGTGATGGCAGTGGGAGGGGTACAGTGATTGGTATCTATCTATGATACGCTTTTTCATATTTCTGTCTTCTGAATGGTTACAGCTGTGGCTTTTGATCATTAGAGCAGGTCTGCGTGTATGTAAATGTACAGATTTAAAAATACACGCTTTCCTATGTCATAGTTTAAACATTGGTAGGGCTGCTTATAGTCTGTACATTTCTGCTGCCCTGCTATTATAAATAGGAACTGGCAGTTCAGAAAGACTACATTAAGCACTCTTGTGAAAATGTTGAAATGAATCGACTCCACTGTAATTTTCCTTACCCCTATATAAAAAAGAAAGGGGCAGGGTTACCATGTCAAAACTGTGCAATTCTGTATTATGCTGCTTCTCTCAGTCCATGCATTGATTGAGTAATTTCATCAGCCCCACATTACTTGATTGCTTAGAAGTTTCCTAATGATCTGTATGCTGTAGGAAGAATCTGGAAGTCGTGAGTGGAATGGCAATGATTTTGTGTTTTATGAGGCTATTCAAAAAGTCGCTCTGATTTATGTAGCTCGAAAGCTCCAAAGTCTTTGAGATTAGCCACGCTGCCTGATAGTTTCTTCATACATCAGTTGTCCCACACTCCTCTCTCCCTAAACAGGAGTTTAGAATAGTGCTTTAATTAAACAGGGATTAGGTGGCATTCCTTGTCAACTGCACAATTTATGTGTGCTTTTTATCTTCTACAGCTGATGGTCTCATGCTTTTATATTCGTACTTCGTGCTCCTTTTTTTTTCCATTTGACATGTACGTAGTAATGCATCCATAAGTGTGTATAGATTTCCTATTGTGCCTGCAGAAACATATATGCAAATATGTGTGTATTAGATGCAGCAAAGCATCTAGGGCAGTGGTTACGTAGTATGGTACAAGAGTTTTTGCTGAAAAAAATACATTAAAGTATTTTTAAAAGCCAGTTCATTGCAGCAGTGTGCAGCAATAGTTCAGGTACCCCGATTACTTCAAGTTGTTTTTTTTCTTTATCAGTGGCTTCGGTCATATGCAGTCAGTTGCGTACTGCCCTTAGCTTTTTATATTTTCAATGACAAGTTCAGAAATACATATAATATCTAGTTATATATATTATAAGTGCTTTCACATATATTTATACATATGCTTTTAATATATATTTTTATATATGGTATATATTTTTCTAAGAGAAAATCAGGTCTGCTCTTCCCTTACTCCTCTCAGCTTTTAGACTCTGCAGGCCCAGACTGCTGCATTCCTTGTGTTAGACAAGTTCCCAGCATTGCTGGGTCCTGAGTTTTGGTTCATACTTTTAAGCTCTTCTGTACCATTGATGATAATATCAGGGCAATTCCAACATGGGGTCTATTGCTTACTTCTTCTGTTGATATTCATAGTGCCCTTAAAATGTAAATTTTTTTTGTAAGGGAAAGGGAGTCTTCTAGCTTGGTGGTATGCATGTCCACATTTCTTCTTCTAAGCTGGTGTACCTACAGTGCAGCTTGGCTTGTATTGTGTTGTGCGTTGGTAATAGGAATTAAATTTGCTGTGCTATTGGTAAAGCCTCATTAGAAAGTATGTAGTGTATGTCACTAACTGTTCATTACAGTATTCTCACATACATTTTGTAAAGTGCAGGATAAGCAAGCAAAACAAATTTATTAAAAACAAATAAATGTCTGTGTGCCTGTAGTGTTTACCAATGAGCGTTCAGGTCTCTGTTTTCCCTGCTCTAGAACTGTGCCAAGGTTATTTGCTTTTTAAACATACATGTGCATGAAGATCTGGAATACAGCATGCTGTGGCTTAGCAGCCAGTAGGTTTTATTAGTAACTATATTCTACTTAAATGCACAGTATGCATAACATACTCTGTGTTTCTATGTGCGGTATTTCTTAAACTTTCTCCTAGATGCTTAGATCTGCGATAGTATTTCAGTCCCTGTAATGTGTGTTAGCGCTAGTTATTCTGCAGCTAAAGAGGGATAATTTTACATGCCATAGATTATGGCTGGGTATCTTCCAAAGGCATGTTTGCCATTAGGTGTCACTGCTTTCTGGAGTGTTTCTTAGTGATCACCAGGGCCTGATCCAGAGTCTGTCATAATCCAGGTGAGTTGCTTAGTTGACTTAAAGATTTTTAAATTGAGCCTGTGGATTGTTGACTACAGCAGGCGGCTCCTTTTCATGTTCTTAAATAATTCTTAGCATTACTTCAAGTTCTTTGTCCTTGATAAAGACAGACAAAAAACCTCAACCATCCATTTTCAAGTGGTGTCCTAACAAATGCCTGACATGGCAATTGCTGCTGCTGCTGCTGCTGTGTGCTTTCAGATGACTACTTATGGATGCATGGATCCTTTATTCTCACAATGCTATCTTTGAAAAAAACACACTGGAGAAAAATCTTTTAAGACTGTGACTACATAAACCTACCAACTAAGGTTCATTTAACTTAATGAACAAAGGCATTAAGTATGGTTCTCTTCCACTCCCTGGCCCTGTAAAGCAAGTGGTATTGGCAGGAGATGACTTTTGTAAGCCATTAGGTTACTCCCTAGATATAGACTTGAATTTACATCACTTTCTTCCATTTGATATATAGCTATCTATAATCTTCCATGACAGTCTGTTTTTTTGCTGAAATTTATTGGAGGCTTTTGCCTTTTGAGCTTTGTATTTTTACTCTTTGTCACTGCTACTCCATTGCTTGATTTTTTTTATTCCAGCACACTAACAATGGTTTTAAAAGTAGTTTATGTGAAAGAGTAGTTCTATTTGGCTATCAGTTTCTAGTTAATTTTCCTAATTACTTGAATTATATATGACAGCATGGTAAAACTCTTCTCATCTACACAATCTCCAAACATAGTTTGTGTTCTATATCTTCCGTGTTTAAAAAATGTATTAGACATAGACAATTACTGTTGCTGTTTGGACTTAAAAGTGTCCCACAGAAAAAGGAAACAGTATTCATAAAATTATCTATATTTTGAGCAAATATGAGAGAATAATCAAATTCTGAAAACATGTTATGTAAGTATATTGCTATACATGATAGCTTGGTATGTGCAAAATGTTGACTTCAGGTGATGCATTGGTAATGAGGCAAACTAGGATAATTTTCTGCATCTGCAAACTCGGATGTCACTTTTTGTGTTTTGGTTGGGTTTTTTTTATTAGATTTGAATTCTAGAAGGTATAAGTTATTATCTAAGCTGGTAAAATTGGAAGAAAACTTTGATTTTAGAGGCAGGCTTGGCAGGTCTGTCAAAACCTGGATGGCTCCACAGCTGTGCATCGTACAGGCCTTACAGTTCAGTTCATGGTCTGGTCACACTCACACCCATCTCTGAGAGCCCTGGATACACTAATTTGTGCTATCTAGAAGTGCCAAGAGGCAAGTATGACAGACACAACCCAACAGTAAAGCATAACATGCAGTTTGCCAGCAAACTGTTGTAGCGGCTAGGAACTGGGCATGAAAGTGCACGTTTCTCTGGGGCATTTTGTACCCTAGACTGGCTGTCGAGCAGCTGGCTTCCTCCTGGGCTTCCTGGGTACAGATGCAATTCGTTTCCTTCTGCGATGTTATTTTATCTTTCTGCACCATCTACTATGTCCATTAGCAAGTAGGAGTTGATCTATTGCTTGCAGTAGTTACCGAAATGAGCTATGTTGGCCTAATATTGACCATGGCTTGCTTTGTTGCTTATCTAGGCTTGTAGACTGTATTGGAGAAGGTGCAATACTGAGCTGGTGCAGTGTGGTACTTGGCACAGAATATGTGCTAAGTGCACGTTAAATAAGTGTGGTGCTGTGCTAGTTAAACCATCCTCAACACCAGGTAAGGAAGGCCTGGGCAAAACCTTCTGGGCACAGTTCTTAGCTGGCTCATGCATTTGAAGCAGCATGCGGAGAAGAGGAACTGCTGTTGTCTCCCACGACAATGTAGAATTTAATTATGTATTCTTGACATAGTAATATAAACATAGAGACTAAAATGGAAGCATTTAGAGGAAGAGTGGGTGCGGAAAAGGTGTCTCTCTTGCCGTATCTTTATGTACTTCAGTCTCTTCCCATGAGCACCAGCAGAGCAGTTTCCTCTCCTGTTCTTCATTGTAGAAGTCAGGCTTTGGTTTCTGGTTATTGTTGGCCAAGCGGTTGTGAGAGATGATGGAATAAGGGAAAGATTCTCTTGTGTCTGCAACCACTGTAATTAATAATGGTTTATGTGACTTGGAGAGTTACAACTGATCTGTATAACAGGGAGGACACAGGCTGAAATTGAAGGTTATTAGATGAAATGTACTAGTGTTTGGATGACAGTTATGAAACTTGGCAAGGGAATGGGCTTCAAATTGTGCAGTGCTGTGGTTTTGTAAGGTTCAAAATTTATATCCTAGTTTCAGTGATAACATACTTAATTCAGAGAAGGAGGTATTTTGTATTCTGTATTGTACCACAGAGTGCACTTCAGCTGGAGAGTCTTGTTCCTGCTTTGGACTGGGGTAACTGTGTCAGCTCAAGGAATGGATGTTCTGTGAGTTCTAAGTGTTGCATTAAAAAAAAAAAAAAGCCCACGTAAAAAGTGACACTTACTTAATGAGAAAGGATAATAAAGTAACTACAGCATTTCTGTGTAACATTAAAGTTATCATGGAAGACGTGGTAGATAGACAAATACTGTAGTTTTAGTTACCTGTAAACTGATGGATTTGTAAGTGCAGCATTAGATTTAAAGTAGATTTCCATTGCACACATTAGTTCTGGAATGATGGCGGAGTAGGGTGGAAAAAAAGATGAGAGGGAAAAAGTTTCCTGAAAGTTATGCTGGTTTTATCTGACAAGCTATGCTCAAGAGGAAATTGAAAAAGAAAATGAGTAAAAATGCAAGGAGGGGAGGAAAATAAGATATCAAAGGCAGTACTGTAGAGTACTTGCAGTGTACAGCCAATGTACAGTACGGACTGTCTGTTAAATGGCAAGCGACAGGTGATAGCTATTACTGGTCATATTAAAACACACATACTTCTCCCTTTCACTATTTTTATTAATTTCTTTCTCTCTTGTATTCCAAGTTCATTCTCTCTTGTATTCCAAGTTCATAGCAAGCAGTTGTGATGGTCACTATGTTCTATATTCTTAAATATATGTTTTTTTCTGTCCAGGAAGAACAAAGTTAAACATACCATAACACAAATATCTGTTATTCGGACAGATAAAGCTGCTTTTTATTTCTCTGGAATTCCACTTATTTGATCTCTTTTGAGACAAATATACCTCCAAAAGTTGGTTGTTATGCTTAAGGCTAGTCTTTCTTCAGCTCTCCCCTTTGTGCACGTATAGAAGCAAGGAGTATATCCGCTATGATATTTGCTATAAATCTCTTCAAAAATGTACTACTCAGGTACTACTTAAATTTCCACTTCCATGCTACAGGCTAATACCAAGCAATGGGGTATGTATTAATGTATGCATATACAATGTATAAACACACATTTCTTCAGTAATCAGAGGGATTATTCTTTTTGAAAGTACTTGGCTGGATTTTTCTTTAATTTGGGATGACATTAGTTTCCACCTTAAGTAACAACACAGAGATTTGGGAGGCTTTTTACTTACAGGCAGGAAGTCATAACGTGAATACAAATCATGAAATGGCACCCTACTGTGCTAGAAGCTGTACAAATATGAAACAAAGTTGGCTGTCAGAAGATTTGAAGATGAAGTGAAAGAGAAGCCTTGGATCTCTCTGCGACTCAGACAGTTTGTACACCAGGAGACGAAGTTGCAAATCTTTTGGCATCTTTTGAGAGACATATTCATTCATTCAGGTTCGTGAATGATCACTCTGGGTACGAAGGAATGAAAGCACATAGGTATGTCTACAAGGAAGGTATAGATGTGGTGTGGCTGATGTCAGTACTTCCTGGTTTGGGGCATGTGACAACAAAACTTAAGGCTCTGAGGTAGGAGAGTTGATGGGAAATGAAGGCCAGCAATGTGTGTATAATCATTACCTACAATGCTTTCTTGCCAATAACACTGGTTAAACTGGCGAAATAAAAACAGTCATTATCTCATCAGCTGCCAACATATTACCCTGTGGCTTTACCTAGTACAGGAACTAATGCATGGTTATGCACATACACACTCTCTCTTGTTTGGGAAAATATTTAATAGCCCAGTTTTGGAAGAGGTCTAAGTAGAAAGAAAAGAGCCCTTTTTGGGAAAGTGGAACAATGTATGTTGCAAAATGCCCTACTTTGTTTAAAAGAGATATTTAAATATAATCAGTGATTCTGAAAGCATCTGCAGCCTCGTTAGCTAGCCTTGCGGAGTTTTAGAATGTTATTGAAATATTATTGAAACAATCTAGAGAAATGATTTTTCCAACTCCTTAGAGTAGCTTTCCTGTTATGGAATTGGATTGCATCCTGGAGGTACATGAGAAACACCCATCTACTTGAAAAAGTTCTCTCCTTTTTGGCAGTGCTGCAGAGTATAGGGACTATGCCAAATAAAATGGCTGAGGGTAGTGGGCAAAAGAAAAGCATGTCCCATATATAATAGATATGCTAGACAGGGAGTGATCAGCAGTGCTTGGCGTCACCAGCATGGAGGGTGATGTCTTGGGGACATCATTGATGCTGTGTCTAGCTGCAAGGAGAGGAGGAGTTTGCAGGTAAAGGACAGCATGAGTTGGCAGCAAACAAAGCATTATTGGGGCTTTCTCTGCAGCAGAGAGAGGCTCTGGGAGCAGGACTACTGTGGGGAAGGTTCTGGTGGTGCCTTCCATGTGGGAGTTCTGGAAAGGGGTGGAGGCTTGTGGTTAGCAGTGGTGGGAGTTGGTTGGATGGTGAAGGTGCAGGAAACATTTGGGGGGGCTAGCCTGGGTGATGGGCCAGGGTATCTTTGTGAGAATACAGGATACTTCTAGGGAATAGCAGGTAACGTTACACTTCTGTGGGCTGGAGACTGGGCTTTAAACTTTTGGGACAGGCCGTATAGAGGAGGTATATGTGTATGCATATGAGGAAAGTTGGGAAATCCAAAGGAGTGAGGCAATGGAATGGCCCAAATATTACTGAAAAGAATAATAATATAATGCAAACGATGCTTTGAGAACAATATATCTAGAAGATAATATTAAGTTTTAAAGAAACTAAATTATAGATTAGAAAATGTGATTGTTTCTCTCTATCCAGCCTCTATGCTTTTAGTGTAAAGTGCTTGATTTGTGCGGTGGATCTTAATTTTTTTTTTCTTTAGCTGATAATTGTACCTGGTTACTTTGCAGAAAAGTGAGATCCATTTTATCTTTGTATTGCCTAGTACCATTGTACACAGATCCAAACAATGAGTACTGAAGTGTCATCTTCCATTCCTCTACTCCCAGGATAACTCCGAGCATATTGTACCTTCCTGTGCCTTAGCATTATCCCTCTAATAAAATAATCTTCCTTTGCTTTCTCCGTGCAGCCCTCTATTGCTGGTCTGTACCGTGCCTCCATGTAAGCACAGCTTCTGTGGCTGGTGAGTGGGAGGAAGGGATGTGCACAGCCACAGCTTCTGCTCCGTTGACTTTTGACCTAGTTTAGGAAGGAAGGAAAGGGAAAATAATGCAGCGTGCTTCTGGTTTCAAAGACTGCCAGGTCTTTCGTGGAGTGAGAGGAAGAGCTCTAGCTCTCTCATCATCTTGAATAGCTGCATAGCTTGTATTAAAAGTTAGGCCTCTCTTCAGTGAAGCTCCAGAGTGGTGAGTGGATCTGCTTTCACACTTATCTTGCGGCATGTGTCCTCATTTGGGTGGTCAAGGCTAAAGTCTGGTTTTCTGTCAATGTCAGCCTTGTCCAACCTCCATTCAAAGCAGCAAAGGGACAGCCAGTGACTTGTATTTCCTCTAAATGAGACACAATAAGAGTTGGGGATAATAGGTTTTAAAATATTTTTCTGTTTGAGATCAATGATCTCTAATAACAGGGCTGAATGATGTATGGGAGGAGGAGGTAAATACTTCCTCAGGGGAAGGTAGATAATGATAGCAATAGCAGTTTCCAAATGCTGAAAATCATCTTCTACAGGAGTTAGGAGTTTAAAAAAAAAAAAAAAAAAAAAGCTGTTCATTAAAGTACTGTGGGTTTTTTTTTTTTTAAAGGCATGCATTTTTTCCCCATTTTTTGTAAGACTGCCAAATGTCCCTGAGGCTAGAATTAATTGGCTCTTTGTGTTGTGTCAAGTAAGGAGTACAACTGTTTTCAGAAAATACTAAGTTCATGGACTCCCATCCAGAATATGAAAGGGAGAGAGAGGCTAACTTTATATAAACAAGGTCCTTGCGTCATTTTGTACCACTAGCTTGAAGTAATAAATAGAATATAGAAATTGTTAGTGTTGGTGCTTTGGAAGCTGTTAAGGTTGTCCCTGTAACCCCCATCCCTTCATCCTGCCTAATTCTCTCTTTAGAACAAGCGTGTGCAGTTTTCTTTCCCTCTCACCTTCAGGCAACTGCAATGAATAATCAAATGTTTGCTACTTGGGAATAACCAGCGTTGGGGTTTTTTGAGGCAGCTTCAGGAGTAAGTACCATGGAGAGGTATGTTGTTGTTAGCGTTGCTTTAGCAGTACAACAGAGAGGTTACTGGTTGCAGTTCATTTCACAAATTCGCCCTGACCATTTTGGATTTGAAGGTATTTTATAATTTTTAGTACTGCTGTTTCAAAGGCCACTTCTCACGATGGTTTGAAGTCAGTGGACGGCAGCAGATATAAGCTTTGAAATAGCTCTTTTGTGGAGGGCTTTGAGGAGTATGTCTTGGAGCCGTTGCATTAAAATTCCAAAGTGTTAACTTAAATGTAATAATGCTCTGACAAAGTGCTACTACCATCTGCTAGTGAGGATTACTACTATTTAAAAATCTCTGTAATTCCCAGAAAGAGCAGAGGAGTCATGGCATGAAGAAATGTCTAAATTAGTATTTTAGTTCAAGGAGTCATAAATTCTTTGTGGGGACCACTGCCTACTAGAGATTTTGTGTCACACTCTCAGCTTACATAAAGGAGTAAATATTTGTGGTATATGACTAGAGTGATGCCTGTTTCTAATAGTTCCCAGCTTGGCCCCCAGTTTTGCAGCAGAATCCTATCTATTTACAACTGCTTCTCATTCACATCACAGTAACAATTCAGTGTTAACCACAAATACAGTTTCTGTGACAAAATAACAAGGGAATGTCCTCATCATGGGTATTTAGAAAGCTTCATTCCTTATCATTTAGCTCTTCTGGACTGAGAAACAGTTCTTTGTTGAGTGTTCCTATGGGGCTTTGAACACCACTTAGCCCTTTCTGGACATGAAAGTCGGTCTACACTTAGAGGATGATCTGCTGCTGGAAATGTTCTCAGTAGCAGAACATCTGCATCCCCAGACTTCTCTCAGCAGAACATGCAGAAATAATTCGATATCTAGTAAGGAGAGAGTCAGACCAGTTTCGAACCTATTCCAAAAGCCAGTGTAACTTACTGGTATCTGTTAGGAAATGCTTTCTGTGCCAGTATTAAGGCTGCTTTACTCATATTAGTGAACAGCTACATCTTGCACAATATTTAATTTTGGAGATCCATATTAAAAGATACACTTTATAAAAGCTCCAGTTGAGAAGAAAAGGGAAAATGCGGCCAACCAGAAGCATTTTTGGTGTCTTTTTCTTCCCTCTCCTAAAAAGGATTCATTGAGTTTTATTTATTCACAGTCATGCATGGACTATAACTAATGCTCTTAACTAGCTCTGCAGAGAAGTAGATCATCTCTCTCATATGCCTTTAGCTGAAATAATTTTCATCAATATTTCTTGCTGGAGTACAGGTTGTGTGTGTTTACATATGCCTGTTGGTACAATGACTATGTTGTCCATGTAGCTAAGACATACTAAGACCAACTCTCCTGGATGATATACCAGTTCTACCTTTTATTATTCTTTTTTATTATTTTTCCATGCTGGAAGTACAACTGGAACTGATTGCTTGTTTGAAGAGTCAGGTCTCTTTCACTTGTTACTTTAGGTGTAAAGATTTTCACCTCTTCCAAACTGCCCCTTAGGAACCCACACTGCTTTCCTTTTTTTTTCATGGTAGACAGGCTGATCACCCATGAAGTTACTTGCTTGAGACTAGTCACTGTAGAGCCAGGGTAAATGAAAGATTTCTTGGCTGTCTGTTGCTCAATCCAAGCAACTATGTTGTCTTGTACTATTACTGAGAGGTATTTTGGTTTATCTGATGTGAGAGAGGGAGTACAGAGAGCCACCGTCTATTGTGTTAGCAAACATCGATCTGAGGCATGGGGAATGGAGACTGTTTGCATTGTGAGAATAAGGTCTTATCTTAAGGGTATTCTTGTCATGCTCTTGCTTTTTACTTAGACAGGCTTTTGTTTCCTTTCATATCTGGTGTATATGGAGACGTAAGAACAGATGGATTTTCCACATGTTTACAGTGAATAATAGGCTGATGAAACAGAATTGGCCAGTCCACAGTTGTCAGTCAGCAAACCTGCCCCTTTGAGGGATCTCCATTTATCATGACTGGGTGCTGAGTAATTGCTACCAGGTCTACTGCATGGTGACCCTGCGTGAGAATGAAGTCAGGTGTATTCCCACATCATTTTCGCTGCTTTTCTCCTCATACTTAGATGTTTATCTTCTTTAAAAACTGTTTTAGTACAGACAGATTCAAAACATACATGAGCAGGAACTGAACCAGGTCATCATACAGTTCTTGCCTCCATGATGGAGTATAAAAATGGTGAAATGCTGTACAGGGCACATATTCATTATCTGTTTCTTCCTTTACAATCATTTAGTCTAAACTTTTTTTTTTAAACTGTGCAGAAAGGTGCTATGTGGGATTTAAAAAAAAACTGCTTAGAAGTGCTCAAAACCACAGTTCTTACAGTGAATCCTCCTCAGTACCTACCTCTATTTATAGATAAGCAAGTGTCTTTTAAAAAGCATGACTGCTAAAAGGTAGAGCAGCCTGGCTGAAAGTGTCAGGGGCCTAAATGAGACAAAGCTGAGAGTGAGTTAGCCCAGGAATATTCTGGTACAATTTTCTGAGGAGCCACTCGTGGTAGCTAAGCCAGCTCATAGCTTTGCATCAGGCTGCATGTGATACAGGGCAGGTGTAATGTTGCCCTCCTTTCATTACCTTCTCACCAAATAAACTAGGCCATACTCCTGGCCTGCCCTGAGCATCCTGCTTTGTGTATGCTACTGCCTACCTTTCTCATTCCCAGCAAGCTGCTTTTTTCTTATCCCATCCCAGGTTTGCCCTTATCCTACTATCCTGGAAGCCACTTCCAGGGGAGAGTTAAGGCTTTATCTGTGTGCCAGCAGTTTCTTGCGGTCATGAAATGCCAAGGAGTGAAGCCAAGCAAGTGGAGAGCTTTCTGCCACTTGGCAGGTGCTTTTCACAAGCAGTTGTCTGTCTCTCTCACCGTGTCTTGGGCTAGTCCCTCCAGACAGAATTTGATACCTGCAGTGACATTTATCATCATAGTACCTATGTTGCAAACAATACCCTTGGTCTTGGAGATCCAGACCTTTAAGATAATGTGACTACATGTTTGTGGATTGGCGTGTAAGTGTATTTATGTTGCAAGCTGGCATAATGGTAGGAAGGAAATGGAGAAGTTTCTGGGGCAACAGCTTTTCAGGCAGGAGCTGTCACTGAAATTCGTAGCTAAATGGCAAGAGAAGTGTACCTCGTGTTTCCTGGTACTGTCCATCTAATAGCGTTGCTTAGTGTCCGTGTTGTGGTAATAGTACCTGAGATCACGGACCTGTTTTACGTGCTGTCTGTGTACATAGTAAAAGGCAGTCCATGCTGAAGTTTCTGTAATCTTGTTGTCTTGTTGTTTCTTATCAGCTTCATTTACTTAGTCTCATGCCCCAGGACAATGCTATTGTATTCATGTTTCCAGAAAGGCAAGGGAAAGCTTCAGTAACAGTTTTAGCCTGAAACTATTTGGGAAATGCTTCTGCTTCTACTACCTCTTTATTTTTCCCCACCTGTGCTGACAGATTATATTTATTAGCACAACATAATTTTTGGAGCCAAAATACTTATTAAAATCCTCTTTAAATTACTTGTTTATTGGTCTGCTTCTTGTAAGATAGGATTTTTAGGTTCTTGTTGGTGTCATTTCCATAGTATATCACAATGCCTTTAAATGGCACTGGTTTGGGTCCTAGGGCTAACTCACCTGGGCACAGTACCAAACTCACTTTTCCTTGGTCTTCCGTTCAGTGTACAGTCTATATTTAACTGCTTTTATACACAACCAAAAGTGAAGAGCAGATAGAGAGGTTCTATTTTTTTTTTCTAACTGATTATCGTAAATTGTGCAGCCAAGAAGTTTATGCAGTGGCACAGCAAAGGATTTTGCATGCGTTTGTTTTTATGTCATGCAATACAATATTTTTGCCTTCAGCTGCTGACCACTGAGGCTGCTGACTGAATACAGCCTTGAAATATTCTCAGACTTTGTTTTTTCTATTCTGTAAAGATCTGAAAGAACTTCTCACTGTCTCATCTCACCTGCTGAGCAACCCAGACCATAGTGTACATTTGAACATGTTGCTGGATTTGGATGGAATTTTATTACTGTATTACTTCTTTTCTAGGTAATAGCTCCTACTGGAATGGTCATCAGGATAAAGACTGCTGGCCATGCTCTTTTTTCTCATTTCTAACTGGACTATGATGAAGGGCTAATAGGATTTTCAAAGTAGTCACTGACTGCCACTTTTTCAAGCAGGGCATGCAATTCATAGGTCAAGTTATTTTCATAATTCCTGAGGGTTGTGGTTGTGTGGCCACTAACACAGTCTGATAGACATGAGTGTGTGTGGATAGTATTTTTTTTTTTTTTTTAGGAGATATGATGGGGGAAAAAGAAAAGATTTCCCACATCACACATTAGAAAAAGTTGCCAGAGCCGTTTAAAAGGAAGCAAAATGGGCTATAACTCTCTTCTTACAGATTATTATTTTAGACTAAACATCATGTCCTCTGTTGTAGAACATTTGGAGAAATAACATGTCTGCCATTAGGCCTGAAATCTGTTCTCTGCCTTTTCAGACTCTGGCATGACTTCTGAAGTCAGTATGAATCATTCCATTGGCTTTATTGGACTTTGGATCACATCTTCTATGTTTTTGTGATTCTTCCTTGTCCTTTTATCCTTCCCTTCTCCATCCCATCAACTACTTCCTTGCCTTTTTTTATTCAAAGTCATTAGTAGCTGCCAATACTTGTAAGCAGCCTTTCAGTAATGCATGTGGAGTATTCACGCATGTCTGAATTAAGGGAGACTGATTAGGGAAATCTTCACATTTCCAGATTTAAACATAGGTGGAAATACCACTGACACATTATTCCTATTATTATCTTCTGTATTGCTTTAAGTATTTGTCTCAAGAGGCAAAAACCTTATTTAGAAGCTACTTAATTTTCATGTGGATTGCTACTGTTACAGGCAGAAATTGGGGCTTTAGGTGCACGTTTCAAATATATGTGTGTATTTATGAAAGCAGTCAAGCTCTAGCTTGTGTAAAGGTAGCTAGGTTGGTGTTTCAAATCATACAGTAAATGCATTTCCACAGGTATAGGAAACTACCTGTTTCTTTTTTACAGATTCTTATCTGCTGTTGCAGACAAACTTGCACTATCTGAAGGAATTGCTCTATTTTGCATTTGCTGTGTATGTGGAATATCCAGTTTGAAAACCTAAAACCGAAAATTGTAAATGATTTCCTGAATTACCAGAGGGTTATTTGTTCGTGTTTGGTTTTTTGGGTTTTTTTTTTCTTTTTTTTTTCCCCTCTGACATACAGTACTCTATCATTGTAAATCCACCAAATAGTGGGCTAATTAAAACACTATTGTATATTCTACAATGCAAAGCAAGTGTTAGTGTGGAAAAGTGCACATCTGTTTTTGAACTTCTGATTATATTTCAGGTAGGCTTTACAAGCTGCTGCTTCTTTTGTTTCACACCTTTCTTCTTACCAAGGGGTTGTCTTTAAATGCAAAAGTATTTTTGAGAACTACATTCCCATCAGAAATATTAAGAGAAGATGCTGTAATAGTTAACAGGAATAGCTTGCTACAAACATTGTGTGTTTTTGAAGGGAGGGCACCACTAAATTGATGTGCACCCTACAAAATGTATACAATATGTAAAACAATCTAGTTGACTTTAGTCAACTGATAAAAATAATCTGTATGGTCATTTCTTATGTTCATTTTTCAGATTTTTTTTTTTTTTTTTTTTTTTTGGAAAAAGAAACCCACCCCAGTTCAAAGTTGGCATAGGTATCAAAAAAAGAGGTGAGCCATGTTGCCTGAGCAGAGAAGAAAACGTGTATTTTTCCACTGAACAGGGCGCATCCAAGGCAAGTGTTTGCTCTGCATATCCTTACTTGTGTGTTGTCACTCGATCAGCTTCACCTTTTCTGTGATTCAGATAATGTCCACTGTTACCTTCTGAAGGATGTCCTACTGTCCTGTTTTTTTGCTTGGAGTTTCTATAATTTGGGATTCATCCTCCTTATCTGGCTGTCCTAGTGTGCATGTGTCAGTATCTCTAGTTGTGTCTCTTAAGGGCAGCAAAATCCCCTTAACTTCCTTTCCCTGTTCCATCTGTGCTTGCTTTGTACAGGTAGCCAAGGTGTACAGGTATAAAGCATATCATATATATATTCATTTATTTGTACACTGAAGTCCACAGGTTTACAGCATCATATGCTTAAAATATTTGAAGGGATTAAGTCTGAATAAGCTTTCAAAAGTTCACTACTTCACAGCTTATTTTAAAGTAGTTCAGAGTCTTCATCTGGAAGTCTTGTTAAAATAATGAATATTTTTATGGTATTTCATATCAGGCCAAGCAGTGTAAAAGTAGGATTTTTTTAAAGTTACCCAACAATTGTAAGTCTTAAATGTTAAGCATGAATTCACATTTTAGGAAGGTTTGAGTTGTTTATTATGCTGGCTGGATTAGTAAAATCCTATTTAAAATACTCATAGGAAGAAATGTTAGCACTCACTGTAGAACTTTAGCTTTAGGAATATCTTCTGAGCAAACAAGGTCAGATTAGTAGTGCACTTTAGAAGTAAGAATAATGCTGTGGTTAAAGCACTTGACTTGCACTCAGGAGATTCCCATGTTTTTTTGATGTTTCCATAAATTCTTGGGTAACATGGGGCAAGTCACTCATCTTATTGTGTGAGTAACAGTGAGTAGTGCTGGCTCCATCACTATCTTCAGAATATTATTTTGCAATTATTAGGTTTTATAACGGAACATGGAAAAGTTGGGGCATCCTGAACAGATAAGCAGTATCCAGAGTTTCAAAACAAACAAACAAAAGCCCATGCCTTGAGCTTTTCCATGTCACTTTGAGGTACGCTCGGAATGTTCTGTTCCCTCTGAATGATATCATCTGTAATATGTAACTAATGTGGTATTGCCAGATCTTGACAAGGCGATGACAGCATATATAAAAAATGTTTTAGTGTGGCAGTGGGAATACTTCCTAGAGTGTTCATATACTTATTTACTTTCATAGTCACATGTAACTACATACTTCTATTATTTTGTTCCCCCAACAATATTCAGAGAGACAATTTACTTGCATCACTACTGAAAATGCAATATTGCTTCTATTTCAACAACTGATTGAAAATAATTATTTGAAGAGTTTCCCCACTTCTGACTGAAGGTTTGTTACAGAACCATGGCTGATGGACATACTAATATTAAAAGTGAGGGCAGTTATATGTAAAGAAAAAAAATTCCATACCTTACTGTTTTCTTTTTATTAAAGACATAGAAATTACATTGGTGGGCGTTGGTTATTTTTATAGCTTAATGAAAACTTCCTTGTAAGTTGGGTTTGGGTTTTGTTTGTTTGTTTTAATGCTGTGGTGTTTAAAAATGATGCCTCAACCCAGACTAAGGCTTGAGTGCTTTGGCTATATGGATATATGCTATCCAGATTGGTAACGTTAAGACTGTTGTTATTGTGGAAGGTAAACAATTCTTTCTAGTTACTAATGTTTATTTTTCCTGCATGCCAAGTTTCTATCCTTCTGTTCCAATATGCATATGTAGCTCTTGCTCTATGGGTAATTCTGTATTTGTTTGTATAATCCTACAGTGTTTTCTGATAGATTAAGGAATTAATTTGTCTTCTAATTTTCCTCTTCCTTATTCACCGTTTGTAACTATGTAGAACAATAATTAAGATAAGAGGTAAGAAATGTAGTGTGCTGATTGTTCTTTAAATCCATAGCTGCCTATTAAAAGGGACAGTCAGCTATAAACTCTGTTTATCAGTTATTTTTGGAGGGGTGTGTGTGTATATAATATTAGGAGGTAGGTGGTAGCATTAGCAGGTAACTTGGCCTTCTGTATGTAAATATTGTTATTTTTGTGCACCCTACTGGCTTTAGTAACGTTTTGCTGATATTCTCAAACTAGACCTAATGCAATATCCACTTCTATAGGAAGCAAGTAATTTTGGTTTCTGGACCACAATAGTTCTCAAAATGTACAAGACTCTGTCAACTTTGCCCATTGACTTTGCTCTGAATGGAAAAAATATGGGGGTTTTTTTGCTATGTAAAAAGGTAGGAGAAATACATTCCCTGAACTCTGAAGATGAAGAAAATGAGTGTCCTAGATGAGATTAGCCTATGTATTTTAATATTTTAAGCTATTCTGGAATTATACTGTGAATTGTTAGATTAGCTGGTCAGAGTTGTGCTGGAGGATGATAAATTTTAGCCATTAGCACATTAGCAAAGAGAAGGAAACACACTTCTATTAACAGGGATGATGGACCAGTCAAAGTAGCTGGAAACTCATTAGGTGATGTATTTCCATCAACATGTACGTCTGTAGCAATTGAAAAACACTTAAGGAGTTGGAGACTTCAGATTATGATTCAGGCACTTGCCTTCAGTAGGACATTTGTTTTTGTGCTAGCTGTTGTGTTTAGAACCATTTCTTAAAATGCTACAGAGAACTACTCTGCGGTTTACCTAATCCCCATACCATTCTGCAGCTATCTGATGTCTGCAAAAGGCAAAAGAATTTAAGGTTATGAAAAGCAAAGAGACAAATACAATTTGCAGAATTGTTTGCTTGCTTTCTGTGTTTTACCATACATGAGATTGGTGTGGAAAATGAATGATGAATACATGACAAGTAATCCATTTATTCAATCTGTACTTTCAAAATATGAATATAATTGCATTCTAGTGCTTGTTTGCAGCAGTGTTTGCTGCCTGTGATAGCTTCTGGGCTGCTTGCAGTCAAATGTGAGCAAAATCTGGCTTCCACAGCATCTAATTCAGACTCCATGGCCCCTTGACTTCCAACTGGTTTGAACAACTTCTACCCTATGTAATTTGGTTTTTTGTTGTCTAATAAGAAAACTTTTTTTATTTTTCCTATGTGGAAGTGATGGCCTTCAAAAGATTTCTCTGCGGCAGAAACAAAGAAAAGCCTTAAGGGCTCTAGTTTTCTCTCCCTCCTGTGTACAGCCCTCTGTAAAATATCACATTCTTTTTAATTACAGGTGCCAGGCCAATGCTGCCTTTCGCTCTGTCGTGATGTTTTCCAAGGAGAATTGTTGCTCTTGGAGTAAATGGTAGCTGAGGACAGAGGGAGCAGGTCATCCCAATGTGTTCTTGGACTAAAGAAAGTCTGCAGTTTCTTCAGAATCATTTCTTGGCTCAGTTAGTTCCTCTGAGGGCAATGGCTTTGAGGTAACTTGCTGGAAAATCAGTGGAATCTTGGATTTTTTGAAAATCAAGTGAAACTCTTCATCCATATTTCATGAATGCTTCTGTAAAGAAATGACTTCAGTGTCCACAGCATGTGCCAAATTACAAACTCTCTTTCTATGTACAGTCACTGGATAATTACCAGATTAGTCACTGAACAGTTACAATGGTTTAGGATGAAGACACCTGGCTCAGCTACTCAGCAGAGTTTGGTATCCCATTAGCCTTCAAGTATCTGAGGTGAATCTGGGTTTCCTGTAGTCTTATTTCTGGTTGCTGCTGTTAACTGTTGACCTTTATGCAAGAAGTTGTGGTGGTATCACTGATGTGTAGGGAAGGAATATGCGTTAATTCAGCTTGGATGACCAGCTAGTCTAGTCCCTCAGTTTAGCAGAGACAGAAGTGAATACAGCTCCGGTAAAATTAAGTGACAAGAAGTCAATTGAAATATAATAATATTATTAACTTCCTTGTTGAAGAATAACAATAACTTCAGTAATCTAGTATATTTACTAACACAAGAAATACAGGAGAACCACACAGAAAAGGACTTTGCTTCAATTAGCTGGTGGCGATGAACATTCTTGGTCAGGTTGGTCCTTTTCCACTGGTGTCTTATTGACTGAGCTGGTGTTGATCTAATGGCCTGGGAACTAAGTTAAGTTTGTAGTGAGGAGTTTTGGGGCTGATTCTTTGTGATCATTTCTGGCCTTGGAAACTATTATACAAGCTGTATCTTTCACAATACTCCTGGAAAAGAATCTGTAAGTGACAATTTTTCCTGTGGTTCCAATAACATAAAATTGTAAGAAACTTATATTCATTATTCACATAAAAGTAATTTGGGTTAATTAAAAGAGAATGAATATATATTTTCAGTTATTAGAAGTTTAGAGTTTTTCTGTTTCTGTTGTAGTATAATCTTAATTGCAAGTATATATTTTACCTGTAGTAGTCTTTGGATAAAAAGTAATATACCTCCATCCTGGGGGAAACAAAAAATCTTCATTCCACTTCCTCAAACCTCTCCTAACAGTATTGTCATCATTACTGATGTTCTTTAGAAAGGTCTTCTACCACTAATGTAGCTAAGTTAGACAAACAAAAGTCACTACAACACAGGAAACATGCAGATCATCCTGTATTTGGCTTTAGACACTAGGTTTCATCAGAGGGTCTTGAAAAGGCCATGGATTGTCTCTTCTTGAACGGTCCCTTTCTGTGTAATTTTTATCAGTTTAAGAAATATGATCTCTTTTGTCTTTCAACTTAATGTTCAGCTGTGTTGATTTTGGAACAGACTGGAGCATGCATACCAATGCAGAACACTTTTCAGAGAACTTCAAGAACTTTTCAGTTTGCTGATATGCAAATTGAATTTATTGTGATTATAAACTTAAACACAAACCCAAATTAATTAACTTTTCTATAATTGTGTATATATCTTGTAAAACCGCCCCCCCCCCCCCAAACTTTATATGCATCATGTTACTTTTGTCTTGTCTGCAGCCTCTAGTTTTAGGGGCATTGCAAGTGTCATGAATTGACGAATTGGTTGAGAAGTAAGCAAACAGATTCTGCTGAATTAAACAGAAAATGAAATGTACTATTTATAAAAAGCATAAAGTATATGAAGAAAATTGATTTTTTCAGTCAGCAAGGCTGTGTTTTGCTTTGTTTCTGTACAGTGCTGCTTGTTTCCAGGTGGGAAATACACCCCATCAGAGAGGAGGAAAAGCAGCATGCAGCTGTTTTATCTTTTTGTGCCACATTTGCTGATGTAGAGTAAAAACCAAATAATCCCAGCAAGCTAAAATTCATGGCAGAGGTTAGGTGTGGGGAAATGATATGGAAGAAAACAGACAACTTTAAACTGCTTTGTCAGAATTTTGCTGGTCAAGGATTGCTTAAGAACTTCCTGCATATCTGAAGTGAATAAAGCACGGTCTATGAATTTCAGTAAGCAGTTGGTGTAAATGAAGCTTCAGAGGAACGGTGATGATAATGTTTGCAGTTGTCACACTGGTAGCTTACCCCACAAACATGACCATTTTCCAGAGGATGATCCCACACTGTGGGTGAAAGTAGCTCTCCAGAGACTTGAAACTGTCTGAACCCTACAAAGTCACTTGAAAGTGTGCTGAATTTCACCAGTGCTGCTTAGTGTAAGAATGACAAGGCTCTGAGTGACTTCTTTTCACGCCACCATTAATGATGTGTGACTTGGGTTCATGGGTTCCCTGGTGAAAGGATCAGATCTCACACACACATGGTCACTTGGGATTAACAGTAACCTGTGATCAGCAAGTAAGGACTGTTGTATACCAAGTAGTAACAAATTCCTGACCCTCTGGTCTTGATCACTGCCCTCTCCGTGCTGCAGACAGAAGTAGGCATTTCCAGCAACAGGAGGTGACCCTGGCTGTTGGAGTAATGGGACCCCGTCCAGCACAGCCATCAGCAGCCTCTTCCAGGTCTGAAGGGTTAGCAAAGAAAGCTCGTACTTATAGCTGGATTCTCGACAGGCAGTACAGGTTGTACAATGAGCTGGTGTTCTTTGTCTAGTGAGTGGCAATTCTTTAGTGGATTCGGTGTTTCAGCTTGTCCTGTTCAAGGAGAGGAGCTTTCAGTGTTGCTGAGTTTGGGGAGCATTCAAGGCCAGGGGTGCACGCCCGAGCTTTGACAAAGATTCAAGGCCAGGGATGAATGCATGGTCACACTTGTGCAGTTTTGCCGTGTTATTTTATTGTATTGCATGTACTTCTCTCTGTGATGGCTTGAAGTAAGTGTGATTAAGGCTTAAATATTTCACTAAGCATCCTGACACTTTATACAGGGTTTTGCTGTATCCACTGAAAGACCATAGTAAATCGCTACTTAGGATTCTCTGTATGAATGAAGAGCTGGTGAAGGGCTGGTTACGTGTAATCAGTTGATAGCTAAGGAAATCAAACGTTATTATAACACTTACTTGATGCTGCTTAAAACAAGACTCTCTATAGATTAGGAAGTATAAAGCATATAACTTTCCTGCATGCCATATTGATTTATATCAAACCAGAGTAATGCATATTGATTCATATATGCGATTCTGTTGGTGTGTAACAGTCCCTCCAACAGCATCTCCTGGTTTGGTTGGATTTTTTTGTAATGATATTAAATGTCCCACAGTAAATCCACCTTAATAGGTCTCCAAAGCCTAGCAGCATTGCCCCAGGACTTGGCTATAGGGCAGTTTGCAAAACATGGTAATGATGCTTTACTGTTAGGTTTTACCCTCTGAGTTGGTGAGGGACTCTTAGGGTAAGCACACAGTTGCAGATATTTCTAGTATGAGTACCATTAGTATTAGGAATATTGAGAAGTACTCATGAATATGTGCAGTTTTGTTGTTTCTGTTGAATAGGAATGGAATAGTCTATATTTGAACTTCAAAATCAGGAGCCATATGGGCTTGTGCAGAAATTATATCAGTTACACATTCTGAGAGTCAGAATCTTCTGCTTTCTGGTGGGTACTCATGTAGCATCTGCTTAAAAACATATTAACCAGCTTTATTTTAGAGCTCTAAGTTTTGCTTTAATTAGAAGTGACTTGCATGTCAGTGGACAATAAAATGGATAAAGTCTTTACTGAAGGTATTTATAAGAACTAGGCATGTTCTCTAGTTTCACCTTAACAAGCCTTTTCACTTATAAACCTTAGAAGCACACTGTTCTGCTCTTTTCATCTACTTTGTTTATGTGGCTATCTTCCCTATGCCAAAATTCCCTTCTTTTGAATACCATACCTTTGATCTTTATACCGGCGTGTCAAAGATACATGCACAACTTAACAGAAATCTTCACTTTTATTCCCCTTTTGTTTCTTGCATGCTGATTCATATTACAATGAAAACAAACTTCTTTCTACTTCCTCTGCAATCATTGAATTAAGTGGATGCTGCCCAGATAAAATCAGTTTGCCCTTGCTGAATTTGTTTTACCCCCTTCTGGACAAACACTAACTGCTTGGCTTTTGTAACGTGTATCAGAGAACTGGTATTTCTCCTTTGTTTCATTAACGCTTCTTCTAGAGAGTCATTTCTTAATGAGATCAGGGACTGGGTAATTTATAATCCTACAGCTGAGGAGGTTACAGTTTATTACATTAATAGAATAAGTGTTTGCTGCTAAACCACTGAGATCTGCTTAATAAAATAGGTGATCTCATGAGGGAAGAAACTCTTCCAACCATTTGGAAGAATATATTCAAAAATAGTGATTGTGGGTGGGAACCTAGGGATAGGATGCAATCCAAACACCTTTTTTTGAGCCTAAAGGAGTAGACGAAGATGAGTTTATGGGTCTGAATTGAAACCAGGGAGGTTGCTACCTTGAGAGCAGTGTTGTCTAATGCCACCAGAGCTTTATAACCCTTTATAATTTTTCTAAGCCTTATTTCCCTCCTTTTGTTAACTGTGAATGACGCACATGCTAGCACTAAACCTGGCACCTCAAACCATCAGCAGCCATCAGTGAGGCTTTCCCTGGCTGTTCCCACAGTCTCAGAGACTGGCATGCCACAGCTGAACTGGAGCAGAAAACATGATTCATGGGGGTATGTCACAAGGCCCCAGCAGCCTGGCTACCCTGCGGTTTCATTTCTGGGGTGAGTGGTGGTGATTTATAATCCAAGTGTGGTTTCAGTTCTCCTTTTTATGGTGAAGCTGAATGGGATAGTGGGTTGGTTTCGGTTTGGGGTTTTTTTTTGTTTGTTTGTTTTGTTTGTTTGTTTGTTTGTTTGGTTTTTTTGAGATCCTTACTGGCTAAAAACCATTAGAGTTACTACTGATACAAATCCTCATATTTACAGCAGGTTATATTTGCAACACAAGACTAAATAATTTAGGAAAGCATGAAATATACTTGCTGTCAGTCTGTCTTATTTTAAATTAGGCAAAATTTTAGCTTTCAGGGAATTTAATTACAAGTAAGAAATCTATGATATTGTAGGAATGATAAAAGCTTTCAGACAGCTGTACAGAGGAGGAGTATTCCAAAGATGGATCTTTCAATGAAACAGATTTAGTGTGGTTTTTTAGTATTACATGTACATGTTTCTGTGAAATCTCAGACCTATTGCTGTCTTGCCAGATGGATTTTTGGGTTTTATGTTGAAAAAAATTTTATGGATAGTCAAAGTCGGTCTTTGAAAAAGTCTTTGAGCTTATCATCTGTACAGCAAAAGTTCTTCACTGTCTTCATTTTCGGACAGAAAAGATAGATAGTATTATGAGAGGGCATCTGCCAGTTAAGAAGAAAACTAAGGAATATAAATCATACCTGAAAAGGAAAGAAGTTAAGAGGAAGAATTAAGAATATAAATCATAGATTTAAAAGAAGAAGATTAGGGACTCTGTAATAAGAAAGAATTGGGGTATAGCATAAACAAAACACCCTTATAAATTGATAAAGTTTTAGGGGTTTGAAGAGAAAAATAAGTGCACTGTGTTCATTAGTTAGAGCTCTTCTTCAGTAATAATCAATAGGCATGTTTTGTCCTATAAGATCTTGCCTCTTCATTGAAACCTGAGGTAATGACTACTGACATTTCCAGGGACTTCTGAAAGTGCAACTACCTTTAGCATCCTCATGTGATCTTAGCTGTTGTCATTATTTTGCCTCTAATAAAAATCTTGGATGTACAATCTTCTTTTTAAGTATTCTTAAATACTTTAAATATTGTGCTTATGAGTGACGGTATGCCTTACGAAATACTCCAGCAAAAGTTAACTGAGACACAAAATAGGCATTTCTGTATGCTCACACTTTATATCATCATCTCCAGAATGCTTCTGGGCTTCTGAATTCAGAGAGCATGACCATGGTGCCTTAGGCCTGTCCTAGTTAGTTGTTGTTCTGTTTGGCCAGTATGTGTAACCTTCTCCTGCAGCAGCACCTAGCTATTAAAGGATATTCAAGGTAGTACTTTGAAGTAACTTGTACAAGCTGTAGTCACTGCAACTTAGGACAGTTGGGAGTTTTCAGCTAGACTGACTAGTATCTCCTCATGTTTTGTCTGTTTTTGCCAGATGTGGAGTGAGCTTAAAGTTGCTGTCTATATTTTATGCTACCACTGTGCTCACACTTAGATGAACAGTTTATTCTTACATCAGGATACTTGCATGTAGACAGTGGAACCTAAACCATAGCTGAGTAGATTTGCATGGGACACAGACTTAGTCTGACAATATGGATACTGGGCTTGTTAGGTGTCAACTCAGTTTGCAACCTGGTATGTAAGAGGAGGAACAAGGGTGGGTGTGACAGGCTTTCAACAACCAAAGTCTGGCTTATGCATAGGCAGCATGTTCAGGTCTGCTCTCAGGCATTCGGAGCTCTCCTGGCTGGTCTCTTTCTAACCCAAGTCATGTGGAGGTACTCTAGGAAATGACAGGGCTTACACTTGCCTTGGACTTGGCATAAGCCATGGATTTACAGCAACATTTATGGTGCTGGCAAAAATGTAGTTGGGCTTGTTTGGGTTTATAACCCAGACAGATACATTCCCAGCACTAACACCGCCTTACATACTCTCAGCAGGTTTCAAGGGTTTAATTTTGCCCTGACTCAAATTAGTAATTAAACTCTCCTTCAGTTGTAAGGTAGAGTGGGAAGAGAACTGGAGGATATATATTCTCATATTCAATTCTAAATGCTGTTTGGATATTTCTGTTACCAGTAGCTTTACCATTCTTAGTTGCATATTACAAATAATAATAACATAGTCGCACTCTACAGAATAGAACTTGAAAATATTTTTCTAGCCACCATTCATCTTTGTCAAAGTCTCTGTGAGGCGATTATATTGTTTAGTGGAAACAGAATAGTTTTAAAATCTTGATTTGAAAAGTTTGTTTCTGCTCATTTGTTTGAGGTAAATCTGGCTAGAAGCTAATCTACGAATGACACATTTTTCTGAATCACGGAGCCATTTTATAGTACATTCAGAGTAGCCCAGACAACAGGATTTAACTATTGTATTTATATAGAGTATACCTGATTATTTACTCTTGTGGTGTTAGAAATCTGGAATAACTCTACAGAATGCTATTAAACCAGTGAACAGTTGTAGGTAGTAGAATCAGTAGTAGTACTGTAGCACTTGAGGACTCTGGTCTTTACCAGGGATTCCACTGTTACTACCAAACTGATAAAGAACAAAGATTACTTGAAATTCTAAAGTGCCTACAGTGTGAATACAAGATGAGACAACAGCTGGATGTAGGCAGTTACATCCAGACAGATACTGTGGGACTGGATTAGTCAGCTTTGTAGGCAGTCCCACAAAAATTACTGTAATAAGGGAGAGGAGAAACAGGTCCAGACTTTCTTTGGGGGTGCGCAGGAAATGTGGGGGTTTTAATTAGCTGAGCTTCAATCAAGCATCAGAACTGACATTAGTTGCTAGTATCGCTTGAATTATTGGTAAAAAAGGATGATGTAAATAGGAAAGATTACACCAAAATGCTGTCTTCTAATCTTACAGAGAAAATGCAGGTATGTGTTTGACTCTAAATGACCTTATGACCCTTTATAATCAGTGATCATCTGTATCAAGTAAGCAGCACTGATGAGGACATTGCTTCTTCCTGCTGTTATCTGGATTGTCAGAGGTGAGAGAAAGGCAATGTTGCAGTGTACCCTGGACTGACATTGGTGTGAACAGAGATGTTCACACATGGAGGACTGGACGCTTGCTCTTTGTGACATGCTGTTTTTCCAACAACTTTTTTTATCCATTAAAAGTCTCAAAAGTAATTTTAAACCATACATCAGTGCTCCCCAAATGAAACTGAAGCAATTTTAAAACAATGCTGAGTATCACGCTCTACTCAAATTGATTGCCACGGAAGTTTATTGTGCTCTTTTGGTTTTGTCAGATATGCCCACCCACCCAAATCCATCTCCCAAGCATGTGTACATGTGTGTGTGTTTGCCTTTTTTTCTCAAGTAATGTTTTCCAGAATGTCAGCATCAAATAATGAAGAAAGAGATTATTTTGACAGAAGCTCAGGGATGCTGTGACTGGGAGGGGCATGTCCTTCACAGTCAAATCATGCAAACTTTACTTTCAAACTGATGTTCTCCTGGAGGCAGGCCAAGAAGGTGCAGTGCTTTACAAGCCAGTATGACAAAGGAATAAAATAGTGGAGAAGAAGGGATTTAGGAGATAGAGGTTGTGTGACTATCTAGATGTGATTTTTTTTTTTTTTTTTAAAGTCTAATTTTGCTATTTTGGTTTCTAAACCATTTGCCAGTGAAAGGCTGGGAAGTAATTATTGTTAAAAATGTTGTGGGTTTTTTTTTTTGTTTTAATTTGATAAACCTGGGTTGGCTAGAGTGACGGATACTAAGCAATTCTTTAAGCTTTGATGAGTCTGTTGCTTTACTGCATCATTTTCTGAAAAAAAAGGATGCTAATATTGCAGTCTGTGTCAATAACCTTCTTTTTGATACAGCTGCTGAGTTCAAATGAAACACCAACATGGAGATCGGAGGGTAGATTTAACACTGTATGATGATTTTTTTCATGTAGGAAGAAGGAAGGGACAAGCACCGGAACATCAGATGGTGGAGTAGCATATTTTCTTCATTGTTCAACAGTCCTCATGGAGTCTGTCAATAGGTAGCACTGAAGCACTCATTTTGTCCTACTTCCTTTCACCAAAGTTTATTACAAGTCTAGAGCAAAACAGAAAGCTGTTATAGTAGGATCTTGAAGCACAATTGCTTATGTCCAGCAAGGTGAAACAGCTTTTCCTAATTTGATGCCGGTGACATTTCCACAGGCATCTAGTCCTCTGCAGTGAATGTCTACCATTTGTCATGGGAAATCTGCCTTGGCTTGCACAGTCCCCTGAAGCTGATGAGCCTTTCAGACCTACTCAGATGGAGACCCTGGAATCTGTAAAGTTGACTCCTCAAACTGAATGCTCCTTTCCAGTTGCATTTGGTATCATATTGGCTTTTATTTATTATCAACCGGTAACCTAACTCCATTCTACAAGGTAGGATGAAGTTACTGGCCTTGTAAGAGTTCAGGAGTCTAAAGATGAGCAAAGCTGTACTCCCCCTGTTTTAAAGCTCTGGGACTGTGGTGCCTGCTCGGCTCAGTGGACTTGGCAGGTGGGGAATTACTGTTCTTAGTTTAAGCATATTCCTGCTGATGTATATGATGCATGTTCTGGTGCAGCAGAATGATTTTTTTTTTTTCTTGCCACCAATGAATTTTTGCACTGCTTGAATCTGTGATATGCAAGAAAGGTCTGAGTTCCTTTTTTAAATCTTTTTGTCTCCTTTTTTTTCTTTTTTAATTAAAAATTCAGACCTTGATGTACTGTGGAACTGATTGACTGTGGAACTCTGAGATACCAGTTTTGTTTTTGTACTTTAATTATACCCAGCTGTTGTCTATAGTTTTATCCTTCATAAGCTTCTTGGAGTAAAGGTCTTTGTTACATATTTGCACTGTAAGTAGTACAATTGGCTAACAAAGCACTGACATAAATATGTTATTCAAGTAATACTTGAATAACTGTGAAAGGAATCGAATTTTAATCTTTTGAACTTTTTCTTATTGTTTAATTAAAGCTCTAGGGTTGGAAAAAAAAGAAAAGAAGCTGTCTCTGTTATGAATTCACTACTTTGTCTCAATTTGGAGGAATGAAACAGCATTTTGGTCACATCTCTGAAATATCCAGCAAATTAAATAAAACCAAATCATAAAGATTTGTGTAATCAGGAAATCTAAGTCTCTAGTTACACAAAAACACTTGCTGTTTTAGAACAAATCAGTGTTTGAGGACACTTTTGCGGGCGGTGAAGCAAAAACATAAGTCATCAATCTGTTTCTTCTTCTCTGCTATTAGCTATTATTTTTCTCCTTTCATTCCAGTTGTCTTCCTCCCCACAAGCTGCTAATGCAGGTGCGGTTGGTTGATTTCAATTAGAAATGTTATTCAGCACTTCTTTGCTGCTTTTTGGAACAAACAAAAGGCTCTACTTGGTCTCAAATGTTTAAGTCTGTGATCCTGTCATAGCAGTGTCCTCAACTGCTGCAGCGAGGTTGGCATGTAAAAGAAAATATTATCATCTTCAAAGCAAATGATACCAAAGTACTTTCAGTCAGAGCTGATGTAAGAGGTAGATCCTGACACTAGAGGGTTCTGGCTTGAACACCAACGCAACAAGAATTACTCATAGCTCCCTAATTGAAAGAATTGTACAAGGAAGAGAGGACATGCTATTCTGGTAGTTTTCTAGGCTCAGTGGTGATTTATTTTATATAGCTAAAACTTTCTAGTAGGAGTCCGAGTATGCTGGCCATCTGAACAGGCTGAACTAGACCTATGCCTGGGATTTTTTTCTGCCTGTGTGCTGTCATTCACTCTAAAGCAAAATACTAATGGTTAGTTCTCGGGTTTTATGACCATAGGACTCTTTTTGAAGGCTACTTGGAAAAGACAGGATCCACCTTACAAAGCTGGAAAAAGTATCTCTGCCAGAAGGCTGGCCAACCTGGTAAGGAGCACCTTAAACTAGGGGCATGGTTCTGGGCAGCCAGCTCTAGGTGGCCCTGCTTGAGTAGCGGTGTTGGACCATAGGATCTCCAGAGGTATCTCCCAACCTCAGCCATTCTGTGATCTTAAGTAATCTGTATATTCCAGTTGCTTCTTTTAAAAATGAGCAACTTTTTTAAAACAGTCATATCTGAGATAATTATTTCCTGTAGATCAACAGAAAATAACTGTGGTAATTGCGTGGGATTTTGGGAGTGACTGGTGCATATGCACAGAAGATGTTTCCATTCAGCAGAATATATCCAATGATCTGAACACCAGAGTTGGAAACTGGTGTTAAGCTAGGTGCGATTGTTGGTTCTCTGGACTGCTGCAGGTCTTCTAAACCATTTTGTTTGGGGTTTTGGTTTTTTTTGGGGGGGAAGGGTGGTGGTTTTGGGGGTTGTGGGGGTTTTTTCTGTGTATTGCTTTTGTCTTCCCCCCCTATGTGTGTGTAACTTGGGGATAGCGCTTCAGTATTGGAAAGAATCTGTGTGGATATTAAATAGATAACTTCAGAAAACCACATTGGTTTTAGCAACTAGCTGTCTATGTATATGATAAGCAAAACTTTCTGAGAGGGGATTTAAAGAAGGTATGGTAAACCTCTGTATTTTGGTGAGTTCAGAATTTGAGAGAAAAGTGAGAGGAGGACACAGAGACTGAACAGACTGGTTTAGTGTGGGGAAAAACAAACAGGAAAACAGAGTTGTATAGGTAAGCAGGGAAGCATATGAAGAAATTTAACCTCTACTGTACAAAGGACAGTCAATGGAGGGGGCAGAGAAGACCCATGGTCATATTAGCAGAATTAAGAAGGTGATGTCTGTCAGTGCAAGAGTTTGTGTGGAGGCAAATGATTACACACACCGTAATCATGTTTTCTTCTTAATAAACAAAGTTAACAGAAACTTTCTAAAGGCAGCATGTAGGATGTGGCTGTTTTTTTGGTTTTGGTTTTTTTTTTTAAACTTGTCTGCATAACCTGTGCTGTGAACCCCTTTTCCTTCAAGCAGTAGATCTGCGTTTCCTGAAGGAGCAGCAGGATTTGAACCGCAATCTGTCAAAAGCAGATAGACCCATTAGTCATGTATTTTGTATGGTGACGCACTAGGTGACCCAGTCTTACCTTTTCATGCTCATCTTGCACAACAAATTAAAACTGAGTCTGTTACACAGAAGCAAAATGAGACTGAAAGCTACTGACAGGCTTTCCTTTCAATTAAGCCTTAAAGTTTATCAGCTGACTTGAGTGCTGGCTTTCTGAAGGCAGATTTGAAGATGCAAATCTGGAATGTTTCTCCTTCTGATAGCTGCAAACCAGAGCTATAGCGAGCTTTCAGGTTAAAAAAAAAAAGGTTTTTTGCATACCTGTTGAAATGCTCTATAGTTCTGCCATAGAAACGTTTGAATTACTGTGCACCACACTTCACTTGCTCATAACAAACTTAATTAGAATAGCTGCAGTACTGGGATATCTCTCTAAGGGTAAACTAATGATATAGTGATGCAATGACTGCTGCTTGATCAGGGTAGAATTAGTCTATGTTCTGCTCAGTGGCACAGCAGCTCCCTGGTGCTGTGCTACTAAATGTTGTTTAACCAGGTGATAAGTAAGTGTGAAATTCTGAATCCTGATCCCTTTTAATGCAGCAGATTAAAACAGGAAGCAAACAAATCATGGTAAATCTTATTGTTTTTAAATTTTAATTTGTTATAAGATTCATCTTGCTTTTCAGTCAGGGCCTCCTTCCACCATGAGTGAAAATATATTTATTTATTTTTAATTTTACAAATGTTTTCTACTCTGTTATATTCTGTTTGTGATTTGAGGGGTGACCTTAGACCTTTTGTTTTCAAGCATTTCTTCATTGTTTGCTTCCATTTTGAATATCCTGTGGGGATTTAAGAAAATCTTTGGGGACATGGTTAGCCATAACATGAGAGAATGTATTTTGTGTTTCAGCTGTTCTTTCCAGCTCTCAACAGATGGGGTAGAGCTGTAGGTCAGGTGCCAATAACATGATATTGCTGTTTAAATCTGCTAAATATCTTCAGAACAGTGGCCCTTTTACCTGCTTCATCCTGTCCATTCTTATCTCTGATCCAAACAAGGAGAAAAAACCAAACAGCTTAAAGAATTGGACTGAAGTCTCAAAAATGAGAATATCTATGATGTGTGTGTGTTACAGGTGACAGGGAACTGATGGGCAAGGGTGTTGCTCATGGCTGCCAAGGCTACTTATCTCTCTGTTTACCTCTGTGTACATTTAAGACATGGATTGCTAGATGACACCTGTGGTAGACACCAAGATTAATATATATTTTATTAAATGAAATTTAAAAGTTCTGAATTAATATTGATGCTAATTTGGGTCCTGGTCCGCATCGGGAGTCACTGGGTGCTACTGCAGTGCTAATAAGTGCGTTGTTCGGGAGAACCAAGAAGCGCTGAAAAAATGGAATTTCAAAAAGCTTTCAGCTGGAGTTTCTTTCATATCTTATTTGAACTTGCTCACACATCCAGAGTGAAAGTTACTGCGTAGAACATTTCTGTGACAGCATTCATCTTTGCTGTACTTAAAGAAAAAAACCCAAACTATAAAGTATGGATGTAATGACTGCTTTGTTAGGGAACAGCACACTTTAAAGTTCTGAACAAAAGCTCTTATCTAGTAGCAGGAAATTTTACTTGGAATTAGCAGGAAGACACTTCTCTTGTAGGTCTGTGTTTGCCCATATGCAGATACTACACAAGCACTTAGGAAAATGACATTTGTTCAGTCTCATTGATAATCACAGGAGCTCTGATTGTTTTCTAAGGTGTCCCCAATGTCTAAGTACAAAATTCCAGTGCTGTACAAATAGCATGGGACTTACTGCTTTTACAGGAATATTTTGATGTAAGCAGTCTTGTCAAACTGATAAAAAATTATCCAATAATGTGAAAAACTAATAGGCCTTGGCGGTAGCCTGAAAAAATGCTGATCCTGATAAGGATCTAAATCGTTCATGATTCAGTTGGATCAGCAGTGAATGATTTTGTGCATCTTTTGGCTCCATTCCAAATCAAAGGGTTGGATTTTTGAAAGTGAAGGAATTGGATTTACATGTGACTTACATTCCAGCTTATTTTGTATTTGAGCAATCAGATGGAAATTTTTCCTAAGCTGGTAAATGTTTGGGTTGCCCAACTCAATACATCCTGCTTTTTGGGAGTGCTAACCATCTGCCTTCTCTTCTGGCTTTGGGCAGAATCATTAGTCCCTTCCAGAAATGTTGACTTTAATCTTTTACTTAGTTCTTAAGCCAGCTAAATTTTTTACTGGAAAACTGTCATGTAACAGTAATTGTAAACCAGTATTTGAAAGCCAGAATGGTAAACTGACTGTAATACAAAAAGAAAATAAATTTAGCAGTGACGAAGGTAAAAATTTAAACTGACCTCAGCCCCAGTCTAGCAAACAAATATGGGAGAAACTGTGAATTTGAGTAGCCTCAGTAAGTGTGGGTATGATGCTGGCTTTGTTAGTTAGCCAAACTGAGAACAGCAAAAAGAGCAATCAGGTAGTATTAAGCAGAATAAAACCCCTCCAACACTGTTAAAACTATCACTTCATTATTTTAGGATGCTATGGTAGTTTACTTAATTTCTGTTAATGTGTATTAGGTTGTAATGGGCCAATAAGCACTATCCTTTTCCAGGGTAGGTACAAATTTGAGAAAAGCATTTTGTATTACTACTTTAAGTGGAACTAATCACGGAATTGAAGTCATGTTGATGGAAGTCATTGCCAAACTGCCCATTGACTTTAGTGTGTATGACCCATACTAATAAGTCTGCAAGACAAACTGCATTTTAGATGTGGCTTGTATGTTGAGGTCACACCGGTTACTTGTCTATGCGAGTGGAGTATGTAGGTAACATTCACACAAATAACACCAATCAGCTAATATAGCTTCAAAAGTCAAGCATTCATGATGCTAGACAGATATACTCCTTATGTACCTACATTAATAGTCTTTATATCATACAGCAATATTTTTGCTCTATACAGCTTCTACCTCACAGTGTATTGGATAGACTGAATGGATTCCCTCTGTAGAGCACCTTTGGTACTTTGTGTTTACCTTGATGTTCAATGTGTATCCCTATATCTTACTTACTGAACTCCATTTAAATTCCTTCTGAAGTCAGAATTACTCATTTTCTCATGAGCTTTTCCATGGCACTCATTGCCATAGTATCTGAGTGCATCACAAACATTAATGAATTTATTTTCACAACAGTGACTTCCGTTGACTTCAGTCACTGTTGCAAGTGCTCAGCACTTCTGCAAATCAGACCCCAGGGCCACCAGGCAGGCAACCAGAAAATGAGAGCATGCAATTGCTGACTATCTGTGAAAGCCCGCTATGTGTGGGTTTTTGTCAGATGGGATTCATAGATGCTTGCTGGCAGCAGAGTGTTGGTGAGACTGGGGATTCTCTGGTTGCATTCCAGGCTCTGGTGTGGCATATACTCCACTTACTCCAAATTATTCCATGTTTGATTCCACTTTTCTCCTTTCCTTGTTCTAGGCTCTTTCTCTTTACTTACTGAGACCCTGTTTTCACTATTTAGGTTTGTTGCCAGCGAGTCTCGTCTCCCCCCCCCCCCCCCCCCCCCGTTATTGTATGAGTCAGTCTTTTTCTTCTTTTGTTTTTCCTTCTCTTTTTCCAGTTCTCATTATGAGATTCCTATCCCATTCTCCCTGTCTTTTGAATCCATATCCAGACTTCATTGTCTCCTTCCTGTTCCATTGTCCCATTCCACCACCACTCTGGCTCTCCCACAGTCCTACATTTCAGATGTTTGGGTTTTTTTTCATTTGTATCAGGTCCATTTCTTCCTCTTAGTTCCTCCTTCTCAGGTTTCTTACAAAGCAAATCCAGACTGCCACTCTCCAGATCATCTCCTTTTTTTCATACCCCACCACTCTTATTCCTGTTTGCCCCAATCCTCATCCAAAGTGTAATCTAATTCCTGCTTCCTCTGTTTCTAGAGAAGTCCCAGTTTCCCCCCATGGCCATTCTGGATGCCTTTCTCGAGCATCTTTTCCTTGACTTTTAGACCTCACTTATCACCATTTCCCTTCAATTTCCCACTGCTAGTTTCCTTCTTTAGTCATTTTGTCTACCTACAACTATCACTCACAACCTTGTTTTTTTCCATTTTTCCCTTATTCCCCCATAACCCTCCTGATTTCTTTTTTGTCTCCCTTTTGCATTCTTGTCATGAAGGTTCCTTCACTATGCTCTGTCGTCATCTTCCAATAAATCTTGGAAAAGTAATGGTGAAACAAGCTGCCTGTTCTGTGCTCCAATTCCTGGGCCTGATTTGCCAGCGGTCTACTAGAGCTGAAGCTTTAGGGACAGTCTCAGTCAATCTTGGGCTGGAGCTCACCAATGTAGAGTAGGTAGTGAATTCAGATCAGCAGAGACCTTGCAAATGAGATGCCAGTGTGCATATGAACCCTCTTGTGTCAGAGGACCACGAGGGTGGCTGCGGCATACCTTTGAAATGAAACCTGGGGGGACTGGGAAAGGATGCTGAGACAGCAATATGAGGAGCGGCACATCTTCTACAATACCAGTTTAATTGCCTTTGTTTAAAAAAGATAAGTCAGACTCAGACAGATATTCACTAGAGAAAAAAAAAAAGTGCTCAGGTGGTTGTAACAATGATAAGGAATTTATAATTGTTATACTGGAATACATTAGTCTGAATGAAAAATTGACACTATTACATACAGATTCCCCCTTGGCACATGCCCCTTGTTTTTCTTTTTTTCAACAGCCAAAGGTAGATGAGGCATATTCGCATCAGGTAATCAACTTTTCAATGAATGCTGTTGTGTCACTGCGCTTTGACTTAGCATATCATCTGTTTGTATTTATGCAGCTACCCGCCTTCTTTGTGCACAGAGAACTATTCCATTTGCTGGTACTCATGAAAGTGGAAGCATTTTCTAGGTTCGCCCTATTTCAGATTATATAAACTAGTGTAAGGAAACCTGAAATGTTCATTTTTTTCTTCTCTTTTGAATAGTCATAGCTACTGGGAGAGGTGAATTCTTTTAAATATACACTCCTTACAGAGACAATTTTAGGGAAATAGTTTTAATTTGATATGTTGTTACAGAGTATAAAGAAAAGTGGAAAACTAGGACTGGAATGGGCCTCAAGAGGTAATCCTCTTGCCCCAAGTAATTTTATGTATATCGTTCCTAGCAGATATCTGTCTTTGCCTGTTCTAATTACAGACTTTCCACATCCTCGCCAGGCAATTTGTCACAGTCTGTTACTCTTTTCGCTGTTTGAAAGTTTCCATTATGTTTAATATGCATTGTTCTTGCTGCAAGTTGAATCCATTAATGAAGATGGAAAACAGGCTATTCCCATCCTCTTTGTAGCAGCCTTTTATGTACCTGTGGATTATCATCCGGCATCCCCTTTAGTTTATCTGTAGCCTGTCCTCAATGCAGCTATGCATTATTTTGCTAATTGTTGAGAACTCGGATGAAAGAATTTTATCCCAGCTTCTTAAGTACTATTTGTTGGCACTTATCTGAAATTCTGAAAAGGCAGATACTATATCCAGGCAGGCAGATGGGTAGATTTAAAGGACTGAAAAACCCCCTCCTTGTTTACTTGGAAGAAAATTTCTCTACTACATTTCTTTCAGATCTCTGTGGACTATTTTTATACCAAACTTGTTGTCCCTAACAGACTTTTTTCCACTGTTGTAGGTTTTTCAGTGACTCTTTCTCTGCCTTAAATTCAGACTGTCAAGGTGCTCTGCTTCTGTAACTGCATGATGAGTTCAATGCATTTTGGAAATAACTGAGAAGCAAGCTAAATGAAAAATCTTTTGCTTAGAAAAAACACTTCCACATTTTTCTCTGGGGGGGGCGGAATTGAAAGCAATTGTTAAGAAAATGTCTGTTTAGATGTGTGAAATTTAGACAAATTTGTTGTGGTTTAGCAAAGAAACCACAGAAGATGTAACCTATTTAGCTCCTTTACATTTTTCGAGCAATGTGAGGGAACACTAAGAACATAGTTAACTTTTAACATGTGTCTTTGGTGTCTAAGCACAGCTGTCTGTTCAATCGCTTTGCCCAGCAGCATGGACTTGCTGCACTTGCTTTTAGTGCTTTCCATCCTGTGAGCTGAGCTAAACATTTTGTTGCCCTGTTTGCATGGCAAGAGGACTGTTCATTCCTCACCTCTATTTTCTCGGGTTCCCTCTCTTGCTTTTCAGTAGTTGGCAGCCTTAGACTTCAGCCCCCTGGTAAAGCATAGTAAAGAAGCATGAGCTTAGGTGTATGCAGGAGAGGAGGACAGGAATAAGCTTGGGGTGCAATGGGACAGCAGCTGAACTTGTACATATTACTCACCAGAGCCTGGGTTTGAACTCGTTCACAGTTGATGGTGAGGGTCAGTGGGACCTGATGGTAGGGTAGGCAGCTCATGTTCTTCTACAGACTGCCTACACAGAGGATCACAGTGTGCTTGTTAACAAATATTTTATAAACTTGTTACATTAATCTAATTTTATGATCAGGTGGTTTTTGGTTTGGTTTGGTTTATTGGGTTTTTTTTAAAAGGTTATGTACATGACAACCTGTGCTATGGGAATGAAGCAAAGTTGCATAGCTTGTCCTTTCTTTTCTGTATTTGACACAAAGCACATGAAAAAAGAGGCAATGGAATACAAAGCAAAATAATCTGGAAAACTTGGCTATAGAGAACCAGCATTTGCTGAATATGCAGCGAGTCACACAAACTTTCATGCTTGTTCTTTTCTGGCTCCCTCACTTGATATACATGATATTTCACTTGAGGAAGTTCAGAATGGTTATAGTGTTAATCATATCATTGGAAATGTGTTTCTTAGAGATATATAGTGGGTTCTAAGATATTGTTTTCTAATTAGCCAGCTACAATTAATTGACTTATGGACAATTTTACCTTTAATTGCTGCCCCTCTGTTCCTTGTGTATAATACGGACCACCTTGTTTTACAGGAGCAGTATGAAGCTAGATTAATTATGTCTGTTAAAAAGAGGAGCACACTAAGATAATACAATAAGAGAACCATAGAAAGCCCATGAAGAAAGTAATAATTCTGTATTCAGCACAGGGTTTGGATCGTGTCCAGTAAATACTGCGGGATTACACTCTGGGTAGTGAATGTGGAAAGAAGAGATGAGTAACTATAAATTGAGTATTATCCATACCCTGCTTTGAACAAAATGGATGTCCTGTAGCAATATAGGATTTCAATGTAAATAGAGAATATGGAATATGCATACAAGGATGTCAGGGAGAGTTTGTTTAGACAGGCTTAATTCTGGAATCTTCCAACATCTGAGGTATTGAATTTGCCATTGCTGTATTCATTAAATGCTAAGAGTTTCTGGGGGGCTTGTAAAGTTCACAATACCTGCATTTTATAGGATGCCTAGCTTTAACTTAGTCTATTGCTGTAAAAAGCATACTGGGAATTTTCTGGAAGGAAAAGAAGTATTGGGATAGTAACAACGTAATATATGAAAGAGTAGGTCATGCACGTGGAGAAAGAGTGCTATGTAGTGAAAGAAATGCAAAGGTTTATCAGATAAACAAATTAACTATGTCAGGGAGTAATTAAGAATCCCTATTGAAATTCCAGGCCTAAATTTAGTATAAGTAATAAGACTGTTGGTAAGCGCTTGATCAGTGGAAACAGAATGTGGCATACCAGGAGAGGTCAGAGACACTTGTCAGGAAACACAAGAGAAATGTATTATTTCAGCTCACCATAATTGCTGCCTCCCCACATCAATTGGGTAGTAGTTGTCAAGTCATTTCAGTCTAAACTTTTAGACACCATAAATGACTCTTCACTGAGGGAGCTAATGAGAGAATCAATAGAGGGGCAGTTTATTGACACAGTGTTATTACCAAAGTATGTTCTGTAACAACGTGCTTAAATTCAACATCCTTCCAGGAACAACAGAAGTCAGAAGAACCAAGACAGCAGTACTTAATTCCACAAATGGGAGTTTTAGAAAAATGAGGATGTTTATTAAAAAGAAACTGAGAGGCAGCTAAAAAAATCATCTTTACAGATGATATGGATATTGTTTCAAGCCACTGTATTGGAAGCTAAAAAAAATAATGCATGAAAGCATTTTAGAAAGACCAAATTAAAAAAGCATCATTATTAAACAACGAGATTAGAAGATTACTAAATACACGAATGTTCTTCACAACATTGAATCCCCATTCAAATATCAAAAATAGAAAAAGAATGTAAAATCTGTTAGGTTAAATGTAAAAAATGCAGTAAGGCAGAGCAAACAAGACTGAGGAAGAACTTCCAAAGATTTTTCTCTAACTCATGAGGTGTGGGGTGTCTGTGAGGCCAGTGGATGATCAGAGTGTAAGAAGTTGAAGCAAAGCGCGTGCACGCACAAGAAGGATTTGTTGCAGTAAATGCAAAATAAATTGGGCAGATCCCCACATGGTGACATCTTTTTTTTTCTTCTTTCTTTTCTTTCCTTTTTTTTTTCTCCCCCCCCCCCCCGACTTGATTAGAGAATGTAATTCAGTAGAAGAGACAGCAGTAAATATTGGTTAAAAATATCTGAAACTGGTGGCATTTGCCTAAGAGTTCTAGAGGACCTTTAAGGGTAAAATAGTTGAACTGTATTTACTGTGTTGCCATTTGCCTAACACTTCCTTGGTACCAAGGTGTTGTAGTAACATTAATGTGATGTCAAGCTATAAAACAATTTCTTGAGAGTATCCAGGGAACTACTAACCAGTCAGTCTGCATTCAGCAAATTGATAGAAACTGTAAAAAAGGAATAGTTATTGGACATATAAATAACTATGTTATATTGGGGAAGACTCAACGTAGCTTATTTAGTCATTCCTTACTGTTAGAATTCACTTTGGGGGCTAGAGTAGTCCTGTTGATATGATGTGCTTAGGTTTCCAGAAAGTGTTTGAAAAGGTTTCTCACCAAAGAGACTATTGAAAAAACTAACTAAAAAATAACCATGACAGAAAATGAGAGTTACTCAACATGGAGAAATACCTAAAAACATACCCCAAAACAACAGGGTAGGAATTAGTGTTCAGTTTTCTTAATGGAGAGGATGTCGTAGGATTTTACACTGGGGTATGAATGTTCTGGAGAAGTGGGTTTATAGTGACTAATTATGAAATTCTTGTGAGACTGCCAAGCTAGTTAGGGTAATGAAGAGAAGGAGCAACTTCTAAGAACAGCAAGAAAGCAGATGAAATTCAAAGTAAATATGAGGAGGTGCAAATGGAGGTAGAAGAAATCCAAATTGCAGTCATAACACAATGGTGGGTAACCAATTAATTACTGCTTTTAAAGAATGAGATGTACGTGCTGCAATGAATAATTCTAGGCCATTAGAAATTATTGGGAAAAGAGTGGAAAACTCCCCAAAACCTTTTTTTGAGGCTTTATGTACATTCACAGTATGCCCATGTCTGAAAGACTATCTTAGATGGATATGTTAGCACTTGCAAAGGTAATAAAAAGAATGATAAAATTTATTAAAGACTTACTTTCTCTGAAGTAGCAACTGAATAATCAAGGGCTCTTTGGACTAGAAAACGATGTGACTAAAGGAATCTAGATTCTAGGATCTGACAGGAATCTAGAAATCATTCTTAGGCTGAGCGAAGATGAATGGAGAAGTATTATTTACAGTTTCTTTCTCTACAAGAACAATAGGGCATCAAATGAAGCTAGCAGAGGCAGTCTGAAAACGAGCAAGAGAAGATGCTCCTCAGAAGACATAATTAAGCTGTGCGAAACTGTGCTGTTGGGTGTTAGGGATGCTGAGTGGTTTTTATGGATCTAAAAAAGCAAGTGCACAAAAGCAGGGAAAGATATTTCAGAGGGCTGTTAAATATAAATATACCACCACTGATTGAGAAAGCTCCTAAGCAGCAAATTGCTGGAGGGTAAGGAGCTTTAGAATGATGGCACAAGTATGGGAAAGGAGAGACAAAGTGTGAATTTGTGATGAAAGGAAGAAAATAATAACAGTGGTGAAGAATGGGAAGGTGTGAATGTGCTATATGAGAAAGGGTGGAGACAGAGAGGAAGAGGAGTGCGCAGAGCTGGTAGAAACTATAGATAGCTGAAAGAACAAGAATGGGAATTTGGCACCAATGCTAACTAGCACTGATGTCACTTAGGAAAGGAGTGATGTGAAAACCACAAGAGTGTGGCAAAGGAAGAGAGTTGACAATGCATATATGTTGTGTGTATAGCAATATTTCTTTCTCAGATTGAGTGTTGGAAAGCCTACTGATCCTGATCTAAGACTACACTGTAGGTTAGTTGATTTGAAATGTTAGATTGATTGAATATTTTTAAAGTACAAGAATTATATTTAAAATATGTTTGTAGGCTATTGTGTTTAAAGAAAGTAACATAAGGAAGTCTGAGAATCAGAACTGTGGCGAGATGTAAATTCAAGTACAGTGAAAGTTGCTTTAGTATGTAAGTGTTTTCTGACATGTATGATAAAGAAATAGGGATCATCAGCTACCTTAGTAGATTCACAGAGCCCATACTGTAATTTCATTCCTGGTCTTGTCACAGACCTGTCTTATATGAGTAGTATATATATTATTTTGTTTTATGTTGTTTTGTTCTCTTATTCATTAGTTCTTGCTTTTGTCAGAGCACAGTTGGTTTAGCTTGTTAGCATAGCAAGGATCAACAGAAATATCAAAATCTTCCTAGGCATCTGAGGAAAAGAAAATAGAAATTAATTCCTATGAACTCCACTGCTGCATGTTCTTTAAAAAAAAAAAATTGCCCAGTGAATGAAATTGTATTATAAGCTTTCCAAAGAGTTGGTTACAGAGGCGCTCAGGAAGGCCACTGAGTATGAGGTAAGTGGCTGTGTTTTACATTAGGCTGAGACATAAAATTAAGGCTGATAAACCCAGTGCTTTCAAAGGCGTGCTAAAGTTAAGCTCAAAGTCATAGCTAATAAAGGAAGTAGGGAAGAGGACATTCAGGTTTTTTTACCAAATAACTTTTTTGGCCAAATCACTGTTTAATCCTTTATATAGTTATTTCCAATGTCTAGTTAATTCAGACATGCAAAATACTTCCTAATTACATATTTCATACTAATCAGAAACTATCCAGTAAAACGTCAGTTCCAGGAATGCTGCTAAATCATGTTGATTGCTCTTTAACATCTGCTAGTGAAAGACAAAGATTTTGTGGGGTACAGTTTTGCTAGATTTATTTGTGTCTCTTAGATTTAAAAGAGGATTAGCTTCCCTGTGAAAGCTGATTCCTTTGATTACTAGCATGCGTGGTTTCATTTCCAACCTAATATTCTATGCAGAATGCATTGCACATGACTCCTAAGTAGTTCTGTTATTTATTTGTCCCGCTGCAGTGGTAGCTGGTTCAGAATGAAAATCCTGTATCGTGTTGGACAGGTATTAAAGGCGAAGTGTGAAACCACAGAAACCACAAGGTTTACCTTATGATTGGGTTTTTTTACCGCAATTCACTTAGTCTCAGTGTTACTAATTGAATTACATGTGAACATGCAAGTAACCCTGGGGTTTCAGAATAACCATTTTTGCAATAGTTTTTCACACTAAAGGGAGTTCTCTCTAAGGCTTAGGTCTCATTCAGATGGACTGTGATTGTGACTTTGGGCCAACCTGACAAAGTTGCCTGGTAGCTGGTAGATATCTGCCTATATAAATGCCTGCAGCTATTTCTGTAACCTGGGGAGGTTCAGTGAGTTTGAGTTTTCCTTGAGAGATGCAAAAAGATCTCTCTCTTCTTCTTTCACTGGTTGGCTGAAGTTTGTTTCTTCTTTCAGAGCTGGCATGTGATAAGGAGATATTCTGTTCCTTTTTTTAGGGATAAGATTAGGAGAATCCTCCTGTTGACTTTAAAGTGTCTCTGAGGTTGTTGGTGAAAGCTGATGCCATGTCATTTGGTTTGCAGGTAATGAATTTGTGTTGTACAGAACCTTTCACAAGACCATGGGGTGACTGTTAATTTCTCAGATAGGCCTTCATAACAGTTTCAGTTTTTAGGTCTGATTTTGTTGCCAAATATGGTGAGTTATTTGATTTGACTCTGATATAGAGAGCTTAGGTATTGCCTGGCTGGGTTTTATTACATTGCATTTTTAAATGCATTCTGATTCAAAGTAGAATGCTGTTTTTCTACAGATGGAGCCTTTTCTGTCTCTCATATTTATTTGTATTTTTTGCATTTCTGTGTAAAGTGAAGGCAATTATTCTACCCCTCATTGTGTTTAGAGGTTTTTCATTGGGCTTGTGTTGTTACTTCTGTTATCATTCATTTCTAGAAACCTTTTTATTTGTAGTTCTATGAAATGCTCAAACTGCTTATCTGCATCAGTTTTATCTGTCTGGCATAGTCTGTCCGTCTAGGAGTACTTATCAGTGGTGAAAGAACATTGCCTGTCTAAGAACAGTTATCAGTGATAAAAGGACTTCTGCAGAAAAGAAAGGAAAGGGATATTTTACAATGAGTTGTAGAGATACTTAGGAGTAAGTTTTGTATTTGTGATTCTGGGGACCTGATGCAATTTTTACTGAAATAGTGACTTCGGGTGGATAGTGTTTTGTTTCAGGCATAAAGGATTTGTCAGGAAATAGCGAACTGAGTTGCATTTTAGGTAGGAATTGTAAGATTCCTTAGAGACTGATCTGCCATTTCCAGTACGTGCTGGACTGCCATTTAAGTCACTCTGAGTCTGGGATGCCTGAAGAATAATCAGGTTGTTTCGTCCACTTTAGATTTTTTTTTTCTTTTTCTTTATTTAAAGCAATTCATTGTAGTGAACTGTCACTGGGTAAAGGTAGAGGTACGTTCTAGGTCCCCACACCTATTTGAAGAATCTATACCATCTGCCTGGTATTCCTGAGAATTGACTAATCTAGTGTTTTATTGCTCTGAATCACTGACAGGGAATGCTACTATACATGCTCACATGCTGTCATCCTTCATTTGATTAATACTAACAAAACATTAAAAAGTGCTGATATAATAAAATGGAGTAATGTATAGGCTTCTTGATTGATAGTTTCAGTTAAACAGTATTGTGACAAAATAGTGTAAACCATATTTCTTAATCCTTTCACTACATAGCTATACAGGGGTTCCGTCCTCCTGTCCCAGGCCCCGTTGATCTCAAATGCACTTGAGCCGTCAGGAGAAAGCTCAGTGAGGTCATCAAAACACAAGTATTGGGAGGGGAATATTATTTTCCAGAATAATTTGAAATTATGTGGCTGGAGATGTTACTGTTACCAGGTAACCTGAATATTTAATTTGAGCCCTTTAAGTGTGTTTTCAGTGACTTCATGGCAATCTTTGTAACCAGTAGGAGGAGACAAATGGTAACCATGTGAATGATTTGAAATGACTATACTAGAAGTGTTGGCAGTGGTCTTTTATACTGCCCAAAATTCTACTATTGGACAAGCAACTTTTAACTGGGAGGGGGGGAGGGGGGACAATGAGAGCTTGGTGTGGTTTTTATGTAGATCTGTATTTTGCAAATAAATTTGTTGGTGTTTTTTTCTGTCTTTGTAGGTCCTGAAATTCTTTTTCCTTCAGCTGTAAGAGACACAGAAATAATTTTTCACATAAATTGGCAGATGTTTCTTCAACCACTTCTGAAATGTAGAGGGTTCCACTATCAGTCCATTTCATTTTTTTCCATTTCATAAACACAATACACGTACAAACATACATATTAAAGAGGTTTTTGTGCATGCATGTTCTGGTGTCAAGTGACAGTTTCATGAAGACTTCTGTGAATGCTGTTAGACTAAAGATAAGTTCCTAAATGTACCTATCTTTAATACATGTAAAATGTTAGACTAATCATAGATTTAGATATCTCTATTTACATGAGGACAGACACAGTTTCAACAGAGAAAAAGAGTATTTTTATTATGGGATGTTAAAGTATGGCAAGTAACAATAAATGCTTCACTGATATTTCCAGTGGAAATCTTAATTCCTTTGGAAATCTATAGACACCATGCTAAAAGAGACTGATGAAACCCAATTACAGTTGTTTCATAGTTAAACTTTCAGCTGTGCACTGAATAATAACAGCATTTTTTCTATATTTTATTCATTATCCCTTCTTACTGAAGACCTAAACTTGAAAGATTCATTAATGTTTTCTATAATTATATGTGCTTTCAATAAAAATTTGTTTTTACTTGATATAATTACCATTTGCATGTAGTAATTGAAATAAATTTGCTTATGTAAATCAGAATACTTCTTAGCATATAAGCTACTTTTAATAGCCATGTAATTTCATGAAGTTCTTTATTCCTTTAAACCAGATCTTGTTTTCTAATTTGCATATGCCTAACATGCAAATTACTCATGTTCCCCATATCTCACTAATGTTTTACTTAGTTTTAATTGCTAAACTTATTTTCAAGTACTTTGAATGGAAGAGTTACACCGTCTTTCACACTTCTGGCAAATAGGATTTTATTTTATGAGCCTCTACATAATACAGAGACTTCCATAGAATCGTGATTTGAAAAGCAGATTAAATAGCAAACCCTGTGCTATTCCTTTTCTTCTAACAGAATCCCTGCAATAGCAGAGACAATGAATTTGGGTGTAATCTGCACACCTTTTCACTCCAGTGGTTACACAAAGGAAGATTTTAAAAAATAAAAAAAGTTCCTTCTTCATTTCCTATGTCTTCCACTGCCACATGGCTGTGTGCATGGCAGTGCACTAAAACTGATGCAGTCAACTTCTTGTTGCTTTGTTTTCTTTTTACTTGTATTTGGTGCTACTGACATAGTCATGTGGTGTAGTTGTTTGTAGACAGAATTTGTTGCTTATTGGTGCTGTAGGAAGTGAAACTGGGAGAAGACCTTGCTGAAGAGGAACTTTGAATATTTCATCATTACCAGTCCCTTGCAAATTCTTACTCAATTCTGGTTTTTTTATGGTCTTGTTTGACATTTTTGGCAGCTCTGTTAATTAAGCAGAAGTTATCCCTGATTAATGTACTGTAAGCTGCTTCTGAAGTGCTATAAATAATGTGGTGATTAATTGCTGTATCCAAACGCAGTCATCCCTTAGCATACTTCACAGATGGATTGTTTTGGTGAAATGATGTCCCATTCTCATACATATTAGAGACGTTGATTGCAGAAAACCTTATCACTCAGTTTTTCTGTTTTCTTCCTAATAATTTATGTCTTTTGATCATTAGGACAATTGGTATAGAAGAAGCCATTTTGAAAACACAAATGTAATATTCCTGCAGATTCTGTACAAGACCATGCATTGCAACTGAAAGAGAATAACATAAAATGTCTGAGCTCTGGATTTCTCAACTTTATTTAGCTCTTAAAGTTTACTAACCATGCACAAAGAAAATATACTCCTTGGAGGATAAGGAAGAGATTTGAATCGCAGTTAGCAAAATAACTGTGGTTTTCATGTTTTTTTCTTGTAAGTAAGGCACAAAATATGCAGACAGAAGTGTGACTTTTTTTTTAAAGTTGTAATGTCCAATTTGTGTCAGAGAAAAGGCTGAGTATAATGCACCAAAATCTTATATTAATATTTCTCAATAGATCATCTTTATTTGAGATTTTGATTTTAAACATATTAACTAGGAGACTAGTAGTGCTAAAATCAACAAAGCTTTTCAGAATGTATCCCTTTCAGAACAGGAATTCTTTGTACCACAACAGCAGAACTGTTCTACTTGCTTTTTAGTTCTGCTTAACTATTTTGCTTCTACTAAAGTTGACAGAAAGCCAATTATCTCTTCCCACACCTGTGAATAGAGTATTTTAAATTGCATGTGTGTGTACATAGATGCATGCATGCACAAAAAAATCTGTGGGAAAGGGATGGCACTTGGCAAAATAGCCCTGGCTTGAAATCAAAGATCTAACAGGATAGTTGGACATTTTTCATGCAGATACCCAATTAGAGTAACCTCCTACAATGACTTTTGTATAGGGGTGGACACTTTATTGGTCATGGTTCTGTATTGGCCATGAAAGCCTGTCTGTTTGCTTCATAGTCCACTGGATCAGACTCTGGCTGCATTGCAAGTACTGCAGCAGTGAAACAATGTGGTTTGGAAATTTTGGACTGTTACTCTGTGTGAGAAAAGGTATTTGTCCAGATGGGATCGCACTGAAGAGCAAGTCTATGGGTTTATTATAGAGGAGAGAGTAGGGGTGACTGCTATTTATAGGGAATTTCTAGTCTTAAATGCTTTGAATACCACCTTGCAATTGCCACTTCTTGGCTAGGACTGAGTTCATGAGCAGTTTGTAGTAATATAATAGTAATGTAATCAAATCAAACTTGCATTGTGACTCCTCTCAATAAATCTTTTGTTTAGGAATAATTTAGGACTATTATATTAGCTTATTGTATAAACATTATGCCATGGTTTTGGAGAAGAAGTTTTTGACAATTCTTAATCTCCTAACCTTAATTTCCTCCTCAATTTTTCTAGAAACCCAGATGGTAGATCTAAGTGCCATCTCTGTTAAGAGACTTGCTTATTCAGCAAGAAATAATATCATCCCTGGTACAGACTGTGGGCTTATTTGTTTTTACATGGTCTTACTGATGACAGCAGGATTCTTTGCTGATGTGAAAAAATGGCTGACAGTGTCAGCCCATTGCCTTTACGCATGATGTTTAAGAAGTATGGGTTTTTTTAGCCTGTTAACAAAGTTGTCTTGATTCTAACATAAAAACAGTATTGAACTGTTTCTCTTGCTCTCAAAAAAAACCAACCAAAACCAAAAAAACCAAACAAACAACCGACCTCTCTTTATGACTCAATAGCAACAATCTTGAAGATGATTGTCTCTCAATTTGGAGACTGTCTTCACAGTCCAAATTTGTACCATCATCTTCTTTTCCAGTAAGAGTGGAGAAAGGTATTTCTGTAATGGGTAATTCAAAGAGCAGAAGAAAAAAAAATGAACTGTTGGCATGTCCTTTTTTATAAGTGGTGATGTTTCTTTTCTTTACCATCTTGGTATTGTGTTTGTATTGATGTGCAAAATCCATTACTTGAAAATGGAGAAGTTAAATCTTCCTGCATTTGCAAGCACAAAAAACAGGGAGAAAAGGTAACGTGGAAAGCTAGAGGATTCTCAGTTTAATGATTTGCAGGAAAATTTAGGTGTTGTGGCATTTGAAATAGCCCCAATTATTATCAATACTTCCAGCTGATCTATTCTTATCTTTAGTCTAATTACATTAATAGGCTTTTTGTTAGACAATATATGCTGAAGGATAAACTAAGTCCCACTGAAGTCAGTAGGAGCTGGAAAAGATCCCAGTCCTGCAAAGGCTCATGTATCATGCTTATGTTCAAGCATGTAAGAAGCTCAGGTATCTACAGAGAAATCTGCACATGTGTAGAAAATGATGTGCATACATAAGTCTTTACAGAATGGGAAATTAGGACATTTAGATGTTCCTGACAGTCTGTGTGCTGATCTCAACTTTTCACTTCTTTCTGTACGCTTGAGAAAGTATTGCTAGTACTGCTCCAAGAGGTATTCCCCCTATTTGAATAGACTTTACAACAGACACAGTAAATGCATAATTATATAGAGAAAGATGATGAAAATAAAATATTCCATCAAGTATTTCCTGAATGGATACCACCAACGTAGAGCTCTTCGTACATTTTAGAATCTTCCCTACATTTGAAAGTACTCTCATACAATATTTATTGTAGATGTTTATAGTGGACTAATGTACTTCTGTTCATAAAGTGCAAACAGATAATCCTGAGCACTATGAACAAAATATTTAAGAAAAATAATGTGTGTATTATAGCATTTTTATTTATATGCTTTTGTAAGCCTCAGGAATATCTTTCCATGCTTTTCACATGCACCATTTAGATCAGTAATTTATGAAAGCATTAACTATAGCATACATTCAAACTGCAGACACAGCTGCTAATAAGAAGGGCAGTGTATTTGCATACAGACATTGCGCTCAACCAAAAAAAATCTTCCTGTCTTCACAGGCACCCTGTTCTTTCTAATAGGGATTAAAAACCAGCTTAACAGGAGTTCAGCTGGCAGGTATTTTTCACCACTTGTCTGTTGCTATTGACTGTTTTACCAATTAGTGCTTTCCTTGTGACCATAGGACAAAATACCTTTGCTTTGCCAGCCTATATATAAGAAAGCAGAGAAAAATCCTAAATCTTAAGGAGAGTGCTTCTCTTCCCCTTCCCAGGAGAGATATATTGTCAGATACATCGTAGAAGTGAGCCATAGAAATTGAAGTCTAAAATCACTTCAGTCATTTCACAAGCTCTGGTTCTCACAAATAATGTCATGTGCTAACAAAAGTTTGAGAGAACTGAAATGTGAAAAACTTAGCGCAAAGATGTCTTTTGGCTGAGGACAAAGCCATGAGAGCAATTACTAAACTAGGGGTATAAAGTGTCACATTTAGTGGGTAGGGAGATAACAGATTAACTATGAAGAATGACTTAGTGATTTGTAAGACAGTATCAAGGAGAAAAGGGCACGAGAGGACTTGCAGTACATTGTATATAATTTCTGTACTGAAAAGTACAAAAAGAAATTATGTGAATGCAGCTGATATCTGCTAACTGTGAAATAACATAGGTAAGGCTAAATGTCTGAATAGAGGAAAACCACTTCAGAGTGCAAATCTGGTGATCCTTGAAGAAAAGATGTTGACCCGTAATGCGAGGACCATTAAGAAATGAACAATATTACACTACTGCAGGAGGCAGGCTATACATAAAAACAACTTGTCTTGTGGTGAGTTACACCTTAGCAAGAGGTATTGTTTCACTGCACCTATATTGGATGTTATGGGGTAATAAGGAATGTGATATTTTGAAGATGTTCACTTAGAGTTGCCAGTTGATCTCTGATCTCTGTCTCAAGAGATATGTGCTATAAGAAATATAAGAAGCTGATTTGCTTTTAGGTTTTGGAGAGGTTTTTGTGTGTGTGTGGTGTTGTGTGGGTTTTTTTTCACTTTGTTTGTTTGTTTGTTTTTTTTAAATAAGCTAGTATTTGGTGATTTTACCTTTGTTACTAAATGTTGATGCGTACCTTATACATTTCCTTGCAAGATCGGGTTTAAAATCCTGTTGAAGGGATTCAGATACTTCCCCTTATTGGCATAATTATGTAAAATAATTGGTTTGTCTTCTGTCATCTTGGGAAGCCAGAAATGCAAATCTATTAAGCTTTTTAATTAACTGTTAAAAAAAATGTTATTAAGTGAACCGATGTAGTACACTCCAAACTATAGGATATGCTTTCCTAAAAGCTAGGGTGGAACACATCTCTCTTTGCGAAGTGTCCTAATTTGTGGTCTAAAAGGTAGTAGATATACTGTCAAACATCTATATATTTTTTAAAATGGTCGTCCAGAAAAAAGTGTTATATACTCACCTTTCTGAAATTTAGAATTCAAGGTCAAATTAATTTTAAAATACAGCATGGAAGTAAAGTTTTATTGAAACAGCTTTTATAAAGGTGACACCTTTTAGAGTGACCTTTTTAAATTGAAAGAATGTAAATTATGCATTTCTGAGGGCATAAAAGTTATGGCCAAACTGCATTTCCTGGAATAAGGACATATAGTTTCTCTTGCAGATGGGATTTTATATTTTGCAGTACACTATCAGAGAGTAAGTAAAACTCAATTTCAAGTCATATTTAACACTTACTTTTGTACAGTTTTTCCTACCTAATGGGCAGGTTAGGAAAGCCTGTAGGAAAACTAAAATCCAATGACAACTGGTAAGACACATGTAGAATCATTCTGTTGTGGTGGAAGAAATTTACTTTCCATAGTCAGCAAAGAAAGTAGTCCCAAAACTGGAATAAAATGTATGCTTTTAAATATCTGGTTAAAACAGTTAAGTTCTGTATCTTATTTTTACTTCTGGGTAAACCACTCCCCAAACATTCCCCATGTACCTCTAAGAAATGAAGAATCAAATCACTATCATCTGCCTTACTTTAAATTTTGAGTAGCTAACTTGAATCATTGAGTTGTTCTTTTGAAGTGGGATTATGTGTTTAAAATTAATCATGTGTTTATGTACTTTTATGATGGCGTGATCTTCATTTGCAAGAACACTGAAGTCTTCTGACTTTTAAAGGCAAAGTTCACATCCATTATGTATGTCTGTCACATAAGTATGAAAAAATTTACAATAGCTGCAATGTTGGGTAGCATTTTCAAATTTACACAGGAAATCTGTAGTCCGATATTCAGTTTGTATGTGTATGGTGCTCACGCTGGGCAGCATATGAGGAGGAAAAGGTATCAGCATTTTTGTGAGGAGAAATATTCTAATTTGGAGTATTGCAGTCAATAAGATTTTGTCTTTCTGTATCTGCAGCATACAGCCTCATGTTACTATTCTGTCTGTGGTGGGTTGGAGAGCTGCCAGATGCCCACCCAGCTGCTGTTTCACTCCCCCTCCTCAATAGGACGGGTGGAGGAGAAAAGGTGAGAAAGCTTGTGGGTCAAGATAAAGACAAGGAGATTATGTCATGGGCAAAACAGGCATGTCTTAGGGAAAATTAATTTAATGTTCTGCCAATTAAAAATAGAGTGGGGTGGTGAAAAACAAAAAGACCTCTACGCTCCGCCCCTCTGCTTCTTTCTCAGTTCAACTTCACTTTTTCATTCCCAGCTCTTCTGTCTGCTCCCCTTGAGTGGTGCCAGGGGAATGGGGAGTCAGGGCTGCAGTCAGTCCGTAAACGTTCCTCTCTTGCTCGTTCTTCCTCACAGTTTTCCTTCCACCAGTGTGGGTTCTCTATGGGCCGCAGTCCTTCAGGATAAATGTGCTTCAGTGAGGGCTCTCCATGGGCCTCAGTGTGGATATCTGCTTAGGTGCCTGGAGCACCTCCTCCCCCTCCTTCTTCACTGACCTCGGTGTTTGCAGGGCTGTTTCTCACACATTTTTTTTTTCCTAACTCTTCTCTACTAACTGCGACAGAATTGGTTGTGGGTTTTTTTTAAGTTGGTGGTTGTTGTTGTTGTTTTTGTTTGTTTGTTTTGGTTTGGGTTTTACCCTTTCTTACACACCCTTTCCCCGAGGCGCCACCATCTTGTCTGCGGGGCTGAGCCCTGCCTTGTGGTGGGTGGGTTGGAGCCGGCTGGAACCGGCTCTGTCTGGCCCGGGGCAGCCCCGGCCTCTCCTCATGCAGACTGACCTGCAGCCGCCCACTGCCAGCGCCTGGGCGCCTGCATCAGGTACAATGTCCAACACCTTCTGCCATTTCCTGGTAGTTTATTGTCTTTTGTAGGTTTTGTGACAGAATTTTTAATGAAATGTTCCTCATTTTAAGTGTTCATGTACAGTGGGGAACAAAAATCATTTTAAGTCTTCATGTACAGTGGGGAACAAAAATTTTTCAGGGCATGATTTGGCAACAGCGAAAACAAGTTGATAGTGTAAAAAAAAAAACAACAAAAAACAAAACCAAACCAAACCAAAACAAAACCCCCAAAAACCCAAACCACCAAAACCCCTCTGTATTTATTTGTTTTTGCATAATCACATATTGACAAAGGTGGGGAAACCCCATTTTTTCAGTTGTTTTGGACATTGGGAAAGCAACCAAAGAATATTTTTGAGAGAGGGTAGAAAGATTTTCCTCATTCCTGAAAGGGTGTGTCTCTTGGATGTCACTGGCTCATCAGAGTAATGGAAACTACAGTACAGAAGAAAGCATCACCAGTGAATTGACCAGAGCAGTAGTAATCACATATATATATTTGAGGTAACTATTAAGATTTCCATATTCAACAAATGGAATACTGTTGTAAAGCTCTAATTTTATCTTATGGTGATGCAAAAAATTGCGAGCATTTCCTCCAAGTCATCTTGCCTGTTTGATGCTTTGCCCAGGAAAGACTGAGATGAGATATGTTGATATTTATTTATAGAAACAATCAGGGCCACCACTACAACAACTGCTTTATGACTGGCAGATTCATAGCTGTAGACAGATGTTGTCAACAGGATGCAGTCAAATTTTGAAGCTGAATGCCTAAATGCCAGAGGTCATGCTGCTTCTGGGCCTCTGCTGGGCCTCAGCAAGGCTGTGGCTATATAGGCTGTTTCTGCAGAGAAAAGGATGTTAGGGGGTTTATGTGGGGAAAAAACCCTTTGTTTTGCAAACATTAACTACCTAGAGTTATGAATGCAGCAAAATTTTTATTTCCTGAGCTAACCTAATTCCTAAGTAATGGGCAATAAGTGAATTATTAATTGTTAGCTCTAGAAAAGGACTTTTTCCCCTCCACTGAAAGCACTGATAGCACTGACTGAAACACAGTGAGATTCAAAAAATTTTACCTTAAAATAACTGCAGTTATCAAAATAATAATGTTATTCTTAGTATCCCAAAAGCCATACAAAATTAAGAGTTATAGCCTATCATTTCTTCTTTGAGTAGTCCTTAATATGGATTTATTATGGGAGGTAGTGAGATTTCTGTCCTCAGCTTTGGCCAGTTGGACCTAGAGTGGACAGAAATTTCTGTACTTAGAGTATGGCAAGCTGCAGGTCAGGGTACTGCTTGATATCCTCGTCTTAGATGGAAGAGCTGAAGTATGGTGGAAAAGACGACGATGCTTTTGGCCAGATGCATAGGGTGCAGTGGAAAAGCATGTGCAAAAATATGTTGGCATTCCAAAATGTGTGTAAAGTTGTTAACATTCATTGCCATCAGAGAGCCCTAGCATGTTTATTTCTAGAAAGAAGATAAAATGCTTCTGTTTTAATCCTGAAATTCATGATTCTTCCATTTTATGTCTGAAGGCAAAAAATGAGAGCTGAGCCCCAACCATATTAATTTGTTTGTGAAATTGTGCAGTAGATTAATGCCTCCATTTCCTATACTGGGATGTTAAAAGAATAGGTATTACTATGAAAAAGTAATCCTAAATAACAAACCAGTCTATCAGTGATCATTACTCTCTCTGATGTAAAGCCAGAGTATAAACACCATAAATTTTATGTGCATTTTTTAGGTACATATTCTATATTAATCTTCATGCTGATCAGAACTTGTCTGCGTTGCATGTTTCAAATTAATATATACATTAAATGCACTTTAGTCATGCATTTCTAGATGTATTTGCATATAAGTTAGTTATAACATTCGTAGGGGAGGTGACAATTTTGAGAGAAAAAAGATATCTGGAGAAGTATGGTTGTTTGCTTATTGTTATCAGGAGATGTAATTAACATAAAACATTGGCATTTATGTTTCCCTTAACAGAAAAAGTAATTTAGTATAAAAGACTTCAAAACAATTAAGACAGTTTTTAAAAGTTTATGGATAAATCACTAAAAGCACTTTGTGATATGTCCATGACGTGGGGCTGCTTTCATAGTTAAGACTTTATTCAACATGTTGGAGGGTGTGTTAGAATTTTTTTTTTTCCTATTGTAATGAAGATCTAAAATTCATGACTGAAACTTTGAATTCTTTCCATTAGTTATGGCTTTCTACTCTTTCTTTTTTGAACTGGAAGCCCTTCCCCACAATCTGTAGGGAGAAAATAGGTGAAACTCAGCAGAGCAATTTTTAAAAGGTTTTTCATCTGTTGAGGCAAGCATTGAGCCAGAATTTCTAGTACTTGCGACACTACTGCCAAGTAGTGTTGACTGCTAAGCACAGGGTCTACTTAAATGATTGAGGCTGTGGGATGTCTTTGGCTACAGGATCATCTGTATCAGCAAAAATCTCAAAAAAGTGAACATTTCCCAAAGACAGTATTTTTTTCACCTGGGTTAAGCTACAGCTGATCATTTGCATTACTTACATACAGCCACTGAATATATGTAATATCCATGATGCTATGTAGGGTCGCCTAACTTATTTTAATGTTTTTTTTCATGGTTTTAGTAGAAATTGGAAAGTGCTGCTCTGTAGCTTCTTGTCCTTAGCTCCCTCTCATTCGGTTGGTCTGCTTGTATGCTTTTTGTTTGAGCTCTTTTAAAAGGCATTGTTAGCATAATGAGGTAAATGTTATGCATTGGTGGTAGAGCATTCTTTGAATTTTTTGTTTTCCCCCTAATAGTGGCTTTAGAGAAAGTTTTTTTTTTTCACCTGGACCAAGACAGCATCTCCCTATAAGTTTAATCTTACTTTAAAATGCCTGAACACCAATTTCAGAGGCAAAACTACCTCAGATATTATTACAGTATAATTCGATTCAGGAAGCAGGTCATCTGGTTAGAAAAAAAAATTATTACTTGGGAAGGACAGAATGTACTTAAGATACTGAAATCCTCATACATAAGCTGTTTCTTTCATGATGCTAGTTTTATACAGAAGATAACAGAATGAGATCTGTGATGATCATGTATTAATAATGAAGAGTAAACAGATGTTCTGCAAAATGGATTTCATGTGAAATGTTGGATTTGTTTAAGGAAAGAAAACAGGGTTAGATCCTCATCTAATATAAATCATTATAGCTCTATGGAGAACAGTAATATATATGCTGAAAAATAATCTGTATCTGTGGAGGTATTTTTAGCATGCAGTAGAATAGCAATAGCATTAGATGATCAAAATATAACATTATTTAATACAACCAGACTTATTTTTATATAATGAAATTGTGAAGCATTTACTTATGTGCCTTTTTATTATTTGCTGTGCAGTTGTCTTTACTTTTTAATTAATTTCTTTTGGTATGGGTGGAAAGAAGAGCCAGGGAAGTTAATTCTAAAGTCAAGACTATTTGTTATTTTGAAGTAATTGTTCAGCATTTGGTACTGGCTTGTTTTCACTTATTTATTCCCTTTTAAGGCATTTACCTGACTGGTATATCTAAAGCTCAGTGTGACCCTTACATATTGTGCTGAGCAATCCTTTCCTTTCTGGTAGTAAGAGACAACTTGGAAGTCTTTGGTTTTGACCTAGTTTATGAAAGGTTGAATTTGTTAACAGTACATTTAGACTGAAAGTTTGTATTTCTGCCACTCGTAAGTGCTCTTCTTACTTGTATCTGGAAACGTCTTTTAACCTACGTAGCTTGGCATCATTGCCACTGTATTGTCCTCTAGCTGTATTGGCTACCATTTATTAGTTGTTGGAAAGAAATGTGATTCCTGTAAAAACTGAATAAAGAAAGCCCTACAGCTACTTTCAGCCCATCTCAGTATAATAATATTGGCTAAAATACAAGGTAAATTAGTCCTGATTGAATGTAATTATGACTGTACAAGACCCGATCTGCAAGGGCAGAATGACTATGCAAAGGAGCATGGTACCACCGCTGCTGTGGCTGGCTTTATGGGGATATTTTACATATGGTGCATAAAGCTGCAAGTATACTTACATTAATGGAGCTGGGCAAGACATAAAATATATTTTGATTTATTATGTCAGGTTGGAAAGAGCAAATTTTGGTCAAAGTGCCCCCATCAGTCAAAGCACTGCTTAATTGTTTGCCTGGTGGAATTCTACAGACCCAGAAAGTAGTATTTTTGCCATGTCCCCACTCTTCAACTGTATTGGATATGCATGAAATATATAGCATTTACCTGTTTAGAGTGTTAAGAGGATTGCTTCCTTTGTATAAGGGATGAAAAATACTGCTTTTTCTTGATAGACTGTGATAAGTTTTGTGTTTGGGAAAAGAGATGGTGTCATTTCTACACAAATTATTTCAGTGCAGTTTATGAACTTACAGCCTTTAAACATAGCCATTTAATCATGTTAGTATTACAGAGGATTTTGAATGCAGCCTTCTTAAACCTGGGGGCTGGGGAGCATATAATATGTGTATTGGAGTGCAGTGTGTATTCCTGTCTGCTCTTTACACACACCCTTGAATTTAGGAGTGGGATGACATTATAGCATTATGCTCACTAATTGTAAACATCCCAGGAGCCAGAAGCAAACCAACAGGTTTTGTACATTATAATTTAAAACATCATTTAAATAAAGGTAATTTAGATTCAGTGTGTTGTCACTGGAGTCCAGATATCCAGAGAGGCTACCTTCAGTACAAGCACAGACTTGGAGGTGGAGGAAAGTTAAAGCAGGGGGGGCGGGGGGAGAAAGGAAGAGAGAAATCAACAGATGTAACAAAAAAAAATTATCCAGTGATATCTATGGTAACAGTTTAAAAAGTAGCCTTTGTCTAGGTGTACTAGGGATGTTCTGTATGGTTTGGGAAAGAATTCTCAGGCTAAACCAGCTGAAGGGTATGGAGTGCCTCTGCTAGTCTTTCTTTTCTGCCTTTCTGTTTGTACCTTAAGTCAGGTAATGTATTTTATTTTCTGCTAACACACACAAATCTCTAACTTGCATCCATATGCAGGAGGTTCATTTTTAGCTTGCTTCACTGGCACCTGCTCTGTATCTTGGCTAGTATGCATTAAACTTTCCACCTATACATAACTGTAGATTAAATCAAATCTTGCAACTCTGTATCTTATTTTAAAGTTGGGGTTTTTTTTACCCATGTTTTTGGTAAATAAAATTTAATTGATGCCTCAATTCCTATCTACAAAAACCCCAGTTGTTATGAAACATGCGTGGTAAATAAGTACTTCTGCTAGGTGTATTCCTGTTAGACTGAGATCCATATATTCATGGTTGCTTGTTGTGATCAGGTCACAGTTTAGATCCCCAATGGTTGCAGGATTAGAGAGTAAATTTAAATGCCAATTCAAATAAGCGGTTGTTCATCATCCATTAGTTTGTGTTGTTGTCGTCTTTTCTTTTGAAGGACAAAAGCAATTTTGTATAAAGTGCACATTAAAATATTGGTGAAAATATGACTTAGATTCTGTTGGACTGAATAATTTAAAATGTAGCAATCAGCAATAGGGCAGTGGCAATTTATGCCAGCTGAAGAGTCTTGTCAGTGGAATCTGACTAGGCAAAGACTTAGTGTATGTTAACTTGCAGTAGTTAACAAGTACTTATTAACAATAAGTAGATACAAAAATCTTTACAGAAGCTGTGTCTTCATAACTTCTCTCTGCTAATAATATTATTTGTCTTCCTGAAACACCAGAACAGTACTGATCTTATGGGATATGTGACATATTGAGGTAAAGAAGGTTTGCATGGAATGAATTCTGTGATCAGACAAGATGATAGTTTTAGTTTTCTTCCTGTTGTTGTTCTCCCCCAAGATAAGTATACACATTAGCTCAAATCAAAGAGATTGTCCATTCACGGCCATTCCTAAAGTGCACAGAGGGAATATATATGCTAAGTGATTCTCCATATTGTCAGGGCAAAGCTGATCTCTACCAGCTCTGTATTAAAAGGTAGTTGTGGCCAGTTGTGCTGTTTGTGACTCGTGCCCCAGTGTATAAATCATGAGCTACTGTTAGTGAAGTGCACTCTCGCACTCAGACCTGTAGTAATGTTCCCTCTTCCTGATGGCTGCTTAAGCTTTGGCTCCCCATCCATAGAAGACCCATTGTAAGCGTTCTCTCCCATTATATACACTTAACACACAGTGTTAAACCCTTTGGCTCCTTAACAGAGAATGCCTATGTCTACACTCTCTTAGCAGAGTCAGTGCTAAATAAACCACACTGTCTTTATCTTCAAAATGTTATGAATTGCCCTGTATCACTAGTAACTGCATTGCGCATCCAAACATGCATTGAGTTCTTTGAGGGTACTGTAATTGGATTAGCAAAATTCAGGCTTGATTAATTCATCATTGTAATCAGGTTACTAAACAATTCACGATGCTCTTGATAACTTAACTCTGAGGGAATGATAAATGGCTTTTTGTGAAGGATTAAAGAATAGCTGACCCTGTTTTGGGCAGGAGGTTGAACCAGATGATCTGCTGAGGTCCCTTTGAACCTGAATTATTCTATGAAAAACTATTAGCATACATTTCAAAACGCCATGGGCAGATCTTCAGCTGGCATGATTCAGAAGACTTCCTTCAGAAACAATAAGCCCAGGTCACTTCACACCTACCCTGAATTTTTATGTCACTAATGACTTTTTTTTTTTTACCTAGCAAATTTTAATTGTCATAGTATGTCCTGATGAATATGTCTTTCACCTGGGGCCTTAAATTATGCTATAAATATTAGTTATGCCTCAGGATTCTTTGCAATATTATAAAATGCCATAGACTCCAGTTGTAAAATAATCACTGGCACAGCTAGGGAAAGAATCCAGGAGTCCTAAACCTTAATTTCCAGTTAACTGCACTTTCTCAACACCAACCATCATGCTGATTTGCTGTGCATCAGGATATGTATGCTGCTCACAGCATTCTGTGTAAATAACCATCTTTATTCAAAAATTGTATTAGATGTATACTGATTTAAAAAAAAAAAATCATGCCACAGGCAGAGCAACTTTTCAAATGTGAAAATCATATAACTCTGTCGTGCACCGTGACATTCAATATAGTACTTCATGACATGCAACATGGACATACCTGAAGGCTCTGGGAAAAAAATATGCAGGAGAAAGGCAAAGACATACTCCTTACATTCTGCTTGTGCTAGTTTTGTATTTTCTGTCTCAAAATTGTCATTGCAGGCCTAGAAAGAACCTTTGATGTTTAGAGCACAAAATGTGTCATAAAAACAGCCTGAGGAAGGAAATGCAAAGGAAGAAGGATCGTTCTCTCTTTGCCCTTTACATTCATCAGCACCTTTGTCTTGTTCCATCTGCCAGCAAAAGTTATGGGTAAAAGAGCGTGAAGATGAAACGAAGCTTTTATAAGTCCAACTGTCATCCAAAACCAGTATTGCCTCCCGCAAATTACTATGAGTTTTGGATAACCCATCTATTGGAATACTTTGTTAGAAGCAGCTGAGTGATCCAGAGGGCTTTTACGTTGCCTTGTAACTACTCACAGTTCAGTCTTAATTTTTTCCCCTTTGAGTCTGAAAAAGTTAGTTTACTAACAGTGGGAAGTGGAGTAGGGATTTATATTCTAGTCTGCTAGTAATTTGTTACCTTGGTTCTTAATGAAATGCACATTTAGCTGTTACTGTCATCTTTGACTAAGTCCACACTGTGGCTGACTCCCAAACCAGATGCAAAGTTGCCTCTATCGTCAGCGGTCCTACAGTGAAGTGAACACTACAGAGTGCTTGCCCTTGGTAATCTCTACATGCCTTTATCGTAATGATTGTTTCTGGTCTTTTTTGGCTGGGTTTTTTTGTTTGCTTTTGGTACAGACTAACTGAAATAATGCAAAGCCTGTGTTGCAGTCCGCTAAAGTAGTATTTCTGAAGCAAGAGAACAAGGGCAGGTGTTACATGCTATGGGACTCGGTATAAGGATGCATGGGAGTGTTGGAAGGCACAGAGCTTGCTGGGAAAGTGTTGGCAAAAATGTTCCAGGTGTGCATGGGGGGGTCAAACGAGGTGTAATCTTGTCCATAGTGCATATGTGAAATAGTATCTGGAGCAAAATTGTCTCAGAGCCCTTTTTTCTGATTTGTCCTTAAAAAAAATGCATGCTGCAAACAATGAGATTTGCTTCTATTATGGGAAACATAGCCTTAATAGCTTACTTAAAACATTGTATTGTTCTTCAAATATCTGTTTGCTATTTAGAAGAAAATTCTGTGTCACTAGTCTGTTAACAGCAAGTGTTGCGTTCTGTTTTTCTCACAGCTTCTCTAAAAATACCTCTGTTTTAGTTAATTCCATTTCCACTAACATTTTTATAGTGCATTGTTGGGTCTTGTAGTTTAGACATCCTGGAATAAAAACCCCCAAATATTGAAAATAATGGATTTTAATGTTTTCCTCACCTCTTGCTTACTAAAGCTAAAAGCCATGCGAGAATTTGTGGCATACCTGGAAGATCCTATTTTGTTGTTTTTTCTATTTTGTTCTGGTTTTTAGTAGTTAGTAAAGACTATTTAGTAGTAAATAGAAATTGGTCTCACTTTAATGAAATACACTCTTTATTTCAACAATAGCTACAGACCTTTTCCTATAATAATGTTTTTCTTGGCTCTAAGTATTGTTTCATACCTCATATTTGCTGTTGTTGAAGTCTTGGAAAGTTAACTTTTACATTTATTTCCACTGTTAAAATGCTGTTATAAATCTCACAGATGTATTCTGTTCTGTGAGGGGATGGGAAGGAAGAGGTAGAAATTTGAAAAACATCATTTGCATTGTTACATAGAAGTATGCATTTTTTAAAATGTGGTTTATTTTTCCTTCCTGGGGAATTAATTATGTCTGTTCCATTGAGAACACCCGTCAACTTAAAGCTCTTAAAGTTTCACAGTCAAGTAATTAACAAGAGACTTGGATACTGTCATCTATGTTAACAGTTTTATGATGAATGTTACTTAGTGTAAAATTACCTTGCACCATTCCTATCCGCATCACTGCTGCAGGAATTTATCCACTTTACAGTCAAACAAAGTAAGCATGGCTTGCTCCTCGTAGAACAGAACAGCATTTGTAGTAATGTGCAAATTTTCCATAACTGTTAAAGTTGCAGCAGCTGAGCTTCGTCTTCTACCTGATGGGTGGCATGTGGTAGAAGGGTCTTTCTGAGGGCACCTCCCTGCTATAACTTCTTTCCCACTCCTATTCAGAAAGTAAGTGATCATCTAACAAGTGGGTGTTGCTGCATGGAGAGGGGATGTGACAGAAACATGCTGGTCAAATGGTACACACCAGTTTTTCATTAAGACCCTGTAAAGCAATTTCTGCTTTCTAGAAATAGTAGAGGAGCAGCCTTTGGGGATAAGGCTTAGGGTTTTTTTGTGGTGACTTCTCTGTGAGGACACAGTTTCTGCTGGTGTAGAAAGGAGGAAGGTGTAATGTGAATACATGTCTGAGTCAGCTCGTTTATATGAGTATTGTCACAACTTATTTATGGTAAGTGAGTTTCATTCCCAGATGCTATTTATTTCACTGTCTGAGAGAGAAGTCCTTTGGTGAAGGCTGCAGAGGGAGGCAAGTCCTGGGGAAAGAACCATATCTCTGAGCCTCAGTTCAATATGTGAAACACTTTTTTTTTTTTTTTTTTTTAGTAAAAGACCTTATACTACCTATGTTGTGTACATATGAAAAAAATGCAAGTTAGCTCTACTAAAAGTACTATTATGTTAGCATGTATCAAGCAGATGCTTGACTGTGTTATATGTGTTTAGAGGTTTTAAGGTCTGAGTCCAAACTGTTTCTTGAAATTGATTTATTGATATCTAGCTTACTGACCTCTTTGCTGCAGAATGTGAACTTAGTTATTGTATAATTTCATCTCTAGTTGTGAAGGCAAAATAAGACTTGTGATTATTTGTGAAGGCAAAATAAGACTTGGTGTGACAGTGGCTTTTGACTTTATGCCAAGGGCATGTAAAGTACTCCAGTCATCGCTCCGTAATCTGCATGACCAAAATACTGTATTGATCTGAGCACTTTGGTAAATGGCACAACTGGTGTTTAAATTAATAGGAGTAGGGAGGCACTTTCACAGAAGATGTATTTGGCCTTGGCACATTGGAATGGTATATAAGCCAAGCTTATTTGCTTTTTCCTGCTATTACTTCCCCTGCCTTCCTTGCCTGTGCCAGTAACATTGTTCAGATGCCAAATTTGCCGTTTGTGCCATCTTCTGACTGCTTTACCTCAGCTGTATAATTAACGTCACTACCTAGATTACAGCTGAATTAAGTTTAAGTTCCTATAGGAGTTTAAATCACTTAAGGCTATTTTGGCTCAGTTTGGTTTTTTTTTTTTTCCTTTTTTTAAGTCACCTCAAAAAGGCCCTCTCCTGTTTTGGTCCAGGCATTCAAATTGAGTCTACACGTGTTAACTGCGTTTTCTTTTTCAACATTATATTTTCCTTAAGAATGACTTCTCTGTTCATCTTTATATAAGCCACAGTGACCCAAATGAGTCAGTTTGGTACTGCTTTCAATCCCTGGGCCAATGTTTCAGGTTTCCGAGTTAGCTGTCTTATCTGGACCTGGTCTTATGTCTTGCATGGGCAGGTAGTGCAATGCTAGGAACATGCTTTGGAGTTGAAACCAACACCCTTTCTGCCTAGCTCTTCTGATTCATCATGTAGTGATTACAGTTCCCTAAAGACATGGAGAAGAAAACCTAGTCCCCTTCCAATGGTATTTTCAGTGTGATAGTATGCTTTGTTTTTTCTAAAGGGGATCTAAAAAACCAAGTAGGCAGTATTTGCTATCAAATACCTGTTCCTTGAGCTGTTCAGTTAGCATACCACCTCAGCTTAATGAAGCATTTTGGTTAGGAGAAAAGTTGGCCACAAATTCAATTCTTCTCTGCTACAACCTGTCCTCAGAAAACACTTCGCTCAAACCTCTTCCTCTGTCTTCAGTTTTATATATGAAATATGCAAAATAAAGAAATTTGCCAGCAGAGTTCCAATTGGATTAAGAACAGAGTTAAGCTAAATTAAATGAGATTTTTATGTATTGTCATTGCTGATCTTAATGCAGTGAGGTTAGTTTTACTTCTTGGTACCTTGAACGTAATACCTACCATCTTCTGAGAATGAAAAATATGTTCTGATCTGACTGGGACTTTCAAATGCCACTTTAAGAACTAAATTGTAGTTTTGCTTATATTTGCTTCAGTCTCTTGTTTGTCTCGTTACCAGATCTTTGTCTTTTTTTTTTTTTCCCCACTGCTTTGTACAGAAGTTGTCACAATTATGTGTGTATCAGGTTATTATTAGAATGATTCTTCTGTTTAATCAATACAATTTTGTTCTTGGTAGCAGTGCTAGGCTTTGGATTGCTTACTGGAAATCGGTTTTCTTCATTACTTGCCCAGCAGAAGTGTGGGAAAGAAATACTGTATAGAAAAAGGTGGCTTTCATAGTCACTGCAAGAGATCTCTGGGGAAATTTTTCTGAGTAGCACCCAGTCTAGAAACATAAGTGGGCCTAACTAATATATAACCAAGCACATTGCCATGGAGTGACAGCGAGACTTTGTTTTCACTTCTACCTCTTTGTACGTCTAATTCAGCACCATTCAAGCAACTACCTAATTTTAAGTGCGTGAACAGCCCAGTTGATTTCACATGCTGAAGTGCCTTAAACTCTAGGGTAATACTCTTGGCCTTTTATTCCTTTTGAGAAAAGGAGCATTGGTGTTTGGGGCAGCAAAAGAATTGTACTTCTCTTCTAAGGAATTGGGGGCATTCCTTCCAGGAGAATATTCATCAGAAATACTTTTGTTGCCTTGAAGTGAGAGTTGTTACCAGCAAGTAGTTTTTGATGTTAGAAATGGTAATATTTTATGGAAGTAAGTCAAGAATGATTCTTTATCTTTCTCTTTTTTTAATTTTTCCTTTTCACCAAGCAAGCGTGATGATATTGTGACATCTTTCAGCTACTGCACTTCAGTCTCCTTATAATGCAAGGGTTCTGCCAGGTAAATGCTGTGTTTCTATTTCTGATGGGAATAGCATTCATCAAGTGTCAGAGAAGATTTTTTTTTTTTTTTTTTTCTTTCTGGGAATAAGGAGGATATTTGAAGTCAATAAGACTATCATAGCATGTAAAATCAGTACAATTGTGTGTTTGTGGAGGGGCATGTTCTGTGTTTTGCTGCAGGGAAGCCCGTGTCAGGACAAGGCATTAATTTATACTTCTGTGAACCTTATTGTTCTGTTTTCAGTGATAAATTACTGGCTGCATATAGAAAATTTTTTTCTTTGTCATTGCGTGAATTAACATATATCATATATAACTAACCTTAAAGCACTGGAGAAAACCCAAGTGATTTAGTATATTTCAGGAATAAGTCATGTCAGTGCTAATTAAAGTTTGAGAACAGCCTTAGTATTTTTGCAGTTGAATAACGGGGGGGTGTATTATCTTACTACAGAATATCCATGTACGTGCTCTGGGGAATTCTGTGGATATAGCGTTGACTTGTGCAGTATTGGAAGCAGGTCTAGAAAAATCACTGTAGTAGCAGTTGGAGCTAAATATTAGAAAGAGGTGAAAACCAGTTTTAGTTAAAATGAACATTTCAAAATTTACTTCCTGTCTTTTCATTCCTATCTGTTCCTTCCTGCATCCCACAAGAAAAAAAGTCATAGTTTGGGGTGAAATAAGAGTACGTAAAATTTTTTTTTGTCTTCTTTAGTCTACGTGTTTTACTGGCCTTTCAAGTAAGGAGATGTATTTGTGTGTTAGACTATTTCCTTGGAGTGACCAAGCTACATAACATGTGAGAGTTAGCAGGAAATTTAACCTGCTGCTTCTATTTGATGGTGATGTTTCTATTCTTCATACAACATTAATGATGCTTTTTGCTAAATTGCCTCTCCAAACTAAATAATGCTAGAAAAATGAGTCACTTTCTTCTCCTGTTTTGATGGTTGCATAGTCAAATACATTAGTTCCCGAATCAGTTGTTCGGACATTTGAAAAGACGGCTTCATTAGCAGTGCAAGGGTTATATAAATAATCATGCAGAAAGGATTTTCTTGCTGTGCTTTCTAAGGAGTTTCTGTGTATCCCTTTGATTTCATGATGTAGAATTGCAGAATCACTCAGGTCAAGAGATCTCAGGAGGTCCCTAGTCCAAGGTCCTGCTCAAAGCAGAGTCAGCATTAAATTCCAACCATGTTGTTCACGGCTTTAAAGTCTCTGAGGACAGACTTTCCACAACCTCTCTGGATTCTGATGCTTCATTATCCTCATGGTGAAACCCTTTTTTATCCCCCTCTTTATCCAGTTGGAACCACCTGTTTATGGCTGTTGTCTCTCAACCTTCCACTGTGCACCACCATGAATAACCTGGCGCTGTTTTCTCAATAGCCTCCTTGTTGGTACTGGGGGTCTGCCGTTAACCCCCCCTGGAGCCTTTTCTTTTCAAGGCTGAACAAATCCTCCAGCCCCTGACCATCTTTGTGGCCCTCCAGTGGATTCACTCAGGTTTACTATAATCTTTCTTGTTATAGCCCGTTAGGCTATCAGCTTTCATTTATTCCAGAGTCCAGTGCTGACTCATCTTTAGCCAAACATCCACAAGGATCCCCGGATCCTTATCAGCAAAGCTCCTAATTAGGGACTTAGGCCCAGCAGTACCAGTGGAAAGGGTCGGTCTATCCCAGGTGCAGGACTTTGCTTTGCCCTTCTTGAATTTCATGAGCTTCCCCATGCAATATTTATTTATATAACAATAATGTATTTGTCCTGGTTTCAGATGGGATAGTTAATTGTCTTCCTAGTAGCTGATGTAGTGCTATGTTTTGGGTTCAGTATGGGAAGAATGCTGATAACACACTGATGTTTTCAGTTGTTGCTAAGTGGTGTTTAGACTAAGTCAAGGATTTTGCAGCTCCTCATGCCCAGCCAGCAAGAAGGCTGGAGGAGCACAAGAAGTTGGGAGGGGACACAAGCCAGGACAGCTGACCCAAAGTGGCCAAGGGGTATTCCATACCATGTGACGTCATGTCCAGTATATAAACTGGGGGCAGTTGGCTTGGGAGGGATCACTGCTCAGGAACTAACTGGGCATCGGTCAGCGGGTGGTGAGCAATTGTACTGTGGATCACTTGTATATACTAATCCTTTTCTTATTATTGTCATTTTAAATTGTTATTATTATCATTATTAGTTTCTTCTCTTCTGTCCTATTAAACTGTTCTTATCTTAACCCACGAGTTTTACTCCCCGCCCCCCCCCCCCAGTTCTCTCCCCTATCCTACTGGGTGAGGGGGCAGTGAGTGAGTGACTGCATGGTGCTTAGTTGCTGGCTGGGGTTAAACCACGACATTATTGTTTATTTAAGTTGTACTTTGTTGTATAGTGTGTCTAACATCCTATTTTCACAAAAAAACCCCATAGAAAGGTAGACTAGGAAAAGTCTCAGGAAGTTATCCAATTCTTTCTGCTTGGGGCAGGATTATGATGCTATTTTATGATGATGCTGAGACATACCACACATCTATTTTTAAAAAAAAAATTCATATAGTAGTAAAAGCATTTATATTTTTTACAATACTGTGTGTTAAGCATTATCACTATGAGGGAAGAGAAACAATGTCTTAGTAGATAAAACATTCACTTGCAAATTAAGAAACTTGTACCTTGTCATGGGTCTATTATCTACCTTTAACAAATTTTTTTTTTTTAATCAAGTTGTTGGGGCATGACATTCCTCTTGCCACCTTTAGTGAACAAGTGGTAGAACTATGGTGTCTTCTTGCTTTAAAACTTAGTATTGAACCTTGATTCTAAATGTAATGTTTATGTTCTTCAATGGCTTACAAATTGGGGTATGGGGTAACAGAATAATAAATAATGCCTTTAATTGAGATGAAAGAACGCACCTTTATGCACTTCATGGTTATATTGAAATTTAGAAAACCAACACAAAACTCAGCAATTTCTTTTTTTAAGTTGACACTGTGGGACAGTCTCTTAGGCAACATTTGGAAAAGGTGGTTGCCACTGTGAATAAAAACTTTTTTTTTTTTTTTTTAGCCTGTGCTTTTAGGTCATTCCTGCTGACTACCATTTTTAACCAGGTTCTACAAATGACACTTTTTTTTTCCTCAGATTTCCACTTGATCTCAGCAGTCATTAGCGTAACCAATTGTTTCTTGTCTGACTTATTTTTTTCCATTTCAAACAACATCAGAGGTGCTATATCATCCCTATAGTGATTAATATCCTTTGAAGTGCTGGATTTTTTACAGAAATATGTGACCAGGTTTCCTTGCACACTTAGAAATCTTAGTACTGCTATGTGTAACTACTCGTTTGCCTTCTGTCTCTTCTCTTTATTGGAGACTGTACAGACATGGTACAATGTACTTGTGACAGATTCTGTCCTATTGTAAGACTTGCAGTAACTGATCTGCCTTGCAAAACATGATCAGTGAGTCTTAGCTGAGTCACTTTTTAGTTTATAGTGGTGGCAAAGATTATAAAAATACGCTCTCAGGAATAGGTTAGTTCATGCAGAACTTTGTGTGTTAGCCTTGCTTTAACTCCAGGTATGACCTATTCAGCTAGGAGTTCTTCTGATTGACAGGAGGAGGATTTTTTGAAAGGAAGATATTCAACTGCATGTTTGCTGTCATTGAAGGGGGGGGGAAGGGGGAAGGAGGGGGAGCAAGTGAGGCAAACTGAACTGAGTAGATGTTTGGTAGACAGAAGGATCTAAGTCTCCCACATAAGTGGCCATACCATCCTGGAGGCACCAATGTTCATAGAACTACTTGCTGCTGACATGTATGGTTCTGAAGATGGAACAGAGTCACTTACTCAGAAAATGAGTGCTACTCTTTTTGAAAGAGAAAATCCTGCCTGTAATGGCTGTATTGCTTGTTTTCTTACTGTATCCTGATTTCTGAGTATTTGTTCCTACTTGATCTAAAGTTTGTTTCTTTTTTTTTTATCATTTTATAAGGCGCTTTTAAACCCACTTGGGGGAGGGGAAGTGCTTTCAAATGGACTCATAATGGATTATGGTTTGAATCAATCTTGAGGTCAGGAGTTAATTCAGAAGCCTTAGACAGAGCTCAGAATAGCGATCACCTGTAAGTCAGTATGTCTAAAATTACTTTCTTTGGTTTACAGGACAGTCTTTAACTGAGAGCTTTAAAATGTTGAGTAAGTGGGGAGGATATGTTATTCACTCCACCAATGCTGCATTGACTCAGCGGTATTGCCCTATTTACACAGTGGGCAATTTCAGTTCATTATTCATAACAAGCTTGTGTTTATGCTCTTCTTCCTAGTTAGATATTTTTGTACATATTGGCATTTACAAGTTAAAAGGTCTATTTTTGACAGATTGGAAAATGCGTGTAATTTCTTAGCACTTTTGTCCCCCACTTCTCCTCTGACTCTGCAGATTATTTTTATTTTTTAAAGCAAGTAGTCCTCTTTACTATTTGTTTCCCTTTTCAATGCAATAATATGCATTACAGCAATTGATCACTAAAAATATAATTGATTTCAGTCTGTGGGAGCTCAGGAAGGGAGAAATATTGTTTATTCCATTCCAGGAGGGAATTCCATTTCTGGGAGTGTAAAGCTAAAAATACCAACACTAGGTAGATTTTTTTTTTCCATATTCCACAATTCCATTTCCCTGTATTCCAGGGGTTGTCCCCATTATAGGACATTTAAATGATTGTTTATATCCCTGTATACATGTTGTATTTAATTAACCTTGTGCTTTGAACCAGTTTCTGGCTTGTAGAAGAATCAGCTGCTTTCTGAGACAAAATGGTCAAACAGTGTCACTGTTGACAGTAAAAAAGGCCAAGAGCAGCCAAATGACTCAAAGCCAGGCTTGCTTTTTAAAGTCCAACAAAGTACTTTGTGTCAAAGGTAAAACCAGTTGATGCACTCTCTTCTGCTAGCACTCACTGTCTCTCTTTAGATGGAAATAGGAGTGATTAATGAACATAATGTATTTCCCTATTAAGGCAAGAAAGGGATGGTATCTTAGTTCTGAACATTGAGACCTTAAAATGATGGTGTGTAGTATTTCTGACGCATTTGAAAGCATGGGGTAATTTTACAAGGTACCTAAGAAAATTGAGAGTATGCAAAAATCTCCAAGCAAGGTTTATACACTATTAATCCTGTAGGCTTTGATTTTTAAAATTACTCTTCTAAGGCCTAGTCCAGAAGTATGAAAATATACAAGGTTGTGAAGTCCCTAAATTTTTTTTATTGATTTCAAAGTATCACACATGGAGTCAAAGAATGGTTGGGGTTAGAAGGTACCCCTGGTGGTAACCTAGTCCAACCCCCTACTCAGATCAGTGTCAGCTAGACCTGGTTGCTCAGGACTGTGTCCAGTTGGGTTTTGAATACTGCCAAGGATGGAGATGCCACTACCTCTCTGGGAAACCTGTGCCCAGAGGTTTCAACCAACCTGACGGTGAATAAGTGTTTTCTTATGTTTAAATGAGGTTTCCTGTATTTCAATATGTTCACATTGCCTTTGGTCCTTTCTCTGGATATCAGGGAGAAGAGTCTGACTCCATTCTTTTACTGGTCAACATCAGGTATTTATACACATCCAGAAGATCCTGCTTCTCTTGAGGTCCTTTGCTGGATTCTCTCCAGTATGCCCATGTCTGTGTTGTACTTGGGAAGTGCAGAACTGGACCGAGCGCTCCAGGTGTGGCTTTACCAGTGCTGAGTAGAGGGGAAGACTCTTACCTCCCTTGACCTGCTGGCAATGTCCTATCTAATGCAGCCCAGGATTCTTTGCTGCAAGGGCACATTGCTGGCTTGCGTTCATATTCCTGTGCACCAGGGCTCCCAAGTCTTTCTCCTCAGTTTCTTACATGCTTCATATGCTATTCTTGTACACTGGTCTTGTACAGCCACCTATTTCTGAATCAGGCAGTGGGGAGCATTGCAGTTAAGAGGCCCAAATCCAAACAGGAACTGGGGGTACTTAGCCCTGCAGGATGTACTTGACAATTAGCATGATTGGGCCCTTAGAAAAAGACTGGCATACCAAACAAAAAATGCCTCAATAGGCTACTGCTAGCAGTTGCTGCCTGATTTTCTTTTTACGCTCTGCTCTGGATTCTTTGTTGAGAAAATTTCTATTTATACATAAGGTATGCTAGAGTTTCTCCTTATGGCAATAGAGAGGTTAAGGGCAGACTGGTAATTTTTTTTACTTTCAAGTAGACTTTAATAGAGAAGTGATAATAGGAAAGAACCTTCAATTTTTTTAACAGTGATGGCTTAGAAACTTGGGTTGTTTCAGGAAATATCTAGCTGTTCAAGGTGTTCTTTTTACTTAATTCTCCCAAAGTGTGAAAGTACTTCGTGATTCTTTTTGAACTGGAAGATGATCAGCTTTAGGTTAATTGAATCTTTTAAAAATCTTTGAAACATATTCCTCTCAAATATGTATATGTAGTTCACAGAGCATTGTACCTGTATTTGTCGTGTACTTCTACTTTGTCATGGTTCTAAATTGGCTGCTGTTATTACAATTAATGAGCTTGGGAAAAGCTAACGTAGAGGTTTGCCCAATTTACTAGTATTTTACGCTAATGTGAAAAGCTCTAATTTTATTTGCATAGATCTTGATTTATAGATCCAGTTACAGTTTGTTACACAAAACGGGAAATTTCATTGACGTGAATTGAGAGGGCTTGTGAAGGAAGGCTGTGGGAAAACAAAATACTCTAGAACAAGAAAATCGATTAACATTGAAATGAAAAAATAATTATAGAACTTGTCATAAAAGTCACAATATTTTTCACTGCTCTTTATTTTACCAGGGAAGTACCTCTTTTTGCTTGAGTATATATAATGTATACTCTTTCATCTACAGAAAAAAATTGTTTGTTCACTCAGAAGGAAAGTATAAGAAGGAAGATGTGATATTTTGGTTTTTTGTTTTGGTTTACCATTGGAATGTGGTTACAACACTGGAGAAAATTGTCTTCCGTTTTCCCCTGATTTTATTTAATTGATTTTCATTTTTATAAAACATTATTTTAATATTTGATTTTTAAACTATTTTATTATTTTATCGCATAATCCTTGTTTCAATGCTATGTGTAACTTCCATAAACGTTTCTAAACTCTATCTACAAAAACCTCTATAAATCTCCTACTAACAATAGGCACTATATATAGTAACCTGAAGATTTTACAGGAAGTGCAATAGGATGGTAAATCTTTCAAGCACCAGTAAGAGTTTGGGGCAAGTGCTATTTTGCAGAATGTGTTTTTTTTTTTTCTCACAATTAGATCTTTGAAAGAGTAATTTACCTAAAAGATTTCTTCTGCACTTTCCCCTTTTCTCAAACTATCTTATGCAGATACTGATCAAGTTACTACTGAGACTCGGATATGCTTAATGTAATGTGAATTATTTTTTGCTGAAGCATAACAACTTCTTTTTAAGTCAAGTTGTATTTTGCTCTGGGTTACTCAAGAACTTCATGTCACAGGGTATCAGGGAGTATATCATGACCTGGTTGTGATTGTGCAAGCTGTGCAATTGTCTCCGCTCTTCCCCCATGCGGAGACCATATTAGGTTCTGTGAGGAAGACTGACTAAGAGGATGCTATTTTCTCAAAGTCTAATACTTTCTGTATTCAAGCTGTATTTCATTTAGAAGTTTGCTTGTGTTTTAGTTCTGGAATCTTGGGGATAAGACGTTCAGTGTCTGAGTCCAGTAAAAGAATGCAAAGAAGTCTCCTCTTCTGCCTTACTGTAAATAAACTTTCTTTCATCTTTTACTGGGTTCGTGATATTTCCATTCAGGAGAACTACTTTGGCATTTAACTAGTGTTTTCTATGGAATTCAGTCATCTGACCTCCCTGCTTTTAGGACAGCACGTGTATATTAAAACACAGTGATTGTAACTTCTGGAAGTTGAAAATTATTGGGATTTGGACAATCAAATTGAATATTCTGAAACTGAAATTTGTATAAAGCTTCACACGCTATGCTGCCTTACATTCTTTAGTGTTCTCTCATTGTAGCTGGCAAGAAGAAAGAAAGGAAAATAAGTATGTTCTCATTCATATGGCATTAATTGAAATTCAAGCATATGGTGTCAAAAAGGTAACATCTTGCTGAAGGTTCAGGTTTACTTACTAATGTAAATGAAAATACTGGTTTGAAAACTGGTTGTAAAACTAGAACTTTATAAATGATCTCATTATACATAGTGTATCCAAAGAAATGGCACAGATAAAAGGTTGCTTCTGACATTATATTTTACAAGACTGTATTCTGAAGCTGGATGGTATATTTAAATTGTTTTGGTAAATTACATTTCCATTAGTATAGTACTGATAAAACTGAAAGTACATCTCGCTATCTTGATCATAAATCAAGAAAACAGTATTATTAAATGTAAGTGCTTAAAAATTGCAGTGGAACTGTTTACTTATTGAATATTTTATGGTTCATATTTGACTGGCTATTAGATTATATTACAGCATTTGTAAATATAAAGCGGTTGGAGGATATCTTCTGTTTGCATAAATGTACAACTTTCATTAAAGGAAGAAAATGTTTGTGTTTTTAATACAGGGCTACTGCTTTCTCAGTTTAGCCTTTTTTTTTTTTAAAATAACTGTGATTCTTTGTATTTCCACTTAAATTTTATTAGCTGTATGGCTATGACTGGATATCTTACACACTGAGATCATGCAACTTGATGAATTTTTTCCATTTCCCATCTTACTCCACGTTTATGTTGCTATTCTCAACCTCCATTATGCTAGTCTGACAAACCACTCTTCCTCCTAAACAGCCAGTATATAGCTTTAACTCAGGCCATAAATATACACATAGCTGTGCAGATTTTAGTCCAAACTTTCATAAAGTATGATCACCTCTGCAGGAGGAGGTAAGAGTTGAAATATATAGGTGGGGGTGGGGGAGTGAAAAAGGTACAGGTGAGATTGGAAAGAGGAACTGATGGGTGGGAAGTGGAGTATTCAATGATTTAGCTGCTTATCTCTTTTCTTCCTTTAATTGGTATCTTGGAGGCATGTTGACTATATAGTAAATCAATGCTTTTGTGTAGGAAGCAGGTTTTCTGCTTACGTGTAATATTATGACTTTGTATAGGTTGTGGATTTAACAGACTGTTAAGTCTGCAGATAAGGAAAACCCTGTAGGTAAATGAGACACAGGTACAAAATGAGGGTTGTCACAAATGTGCCAATGATTATAATTGTGAAAATAAAGGGAAGTGACCATGACTCGAACAGTTAAATGACAAACATATTAAACTGCATAATTTTCAATATCATCTGTTCATATTTTGCTTATATACATTATTATGCATTTTAGTTTGCTGTATTGGCTACAGGATATTCTTCAAAGAAATCCTTGTATATGTCATGGCAGACTGAAGGAGATGGATGAGACAGATGGAGAATGAAAGGTTGAGGTGACATAAAGCAATGAACGTTAGACCTCAGCTCAGCATCATGTTGATGCAGATGCTTATTTAGAAAGAAATTAAGGCTTTAAAATAATTGCAGGTGGTTCATTTTTGTAATATGTGCTACTTGTCAAATGGTCTTTGAGCTATTTCAATAGCATATTTTTTTCTCCTTAATTCAATAAAGCATTAGGTGATGATTTTAATCCTGACTGCCAAAATACAAAAGCAACCTATAATAGTTTTAAGAGAATCTTTTCCATAATTGTTTAAATTTATCTCATCTAATAACGTGAACAATAGACTATATGAAGCATTAGTCATGCCTATATTATTATAGCATACCTGAATGTGAAGTTCTGGGTACTCAGTTGTAGCAGATCGTTTGAATGTATCATTAGCTAGTAATAAAGTTTGCAGCTTCTAAAGTACAACTGATACCTTCTTCCTGACTAACAGGCTAACAAACCAAGTGTGTAATGATTCATATAGGAAAGGATAAATCTACATTTTAATATGCAAAAAAGTCTAATTTAGAAGAGCTTGCACAAGTTGTCAGAACCCTCACAATGAAGAGTTAACAGTTCCTACTCATCTGCAATGAGGTCTATTCTAAAGACTTCATTAAAGAAGAAAACTACAGATGGCAAATTATGGTAACTGTGAAATAAGTTTCCTCAGGGGCACTTGGAAACGTTGTAGTTTTCATTTTTTATTGGGGAAAGTGACGGTCAGTGTCAACAAAAGGCAATTTGGTATTTTTTGCCTTTCTCTACAGTTTCCTAGGCTTGGTTGTGGGATTTTTTGGGTGTGAGGTAGTTTGTTTGGTTTCTTTTAACTGGTATGTCACATAAAATTGGATCCCTTCCCCAATAAAATTATTATAATTTTACAGCTATTGATATTTCAAAGGAAAATGATTTTCCAAATGGTTTACTGAAGCTCATCAGGAGAGGGGGAAAAGAGATCTAGAGCAAAACAAAAGAAAACAAGGTCATGTACCAAAGCACTATATTTTCATTAGATGAGAAGGCAGAGTTTTCTAATTTATTCTTTCTGGAATTTGAGTAGTTTATTTCCCAATAATTCCTTATGTTAATCCAGAATTTTACCTGTACAGAAATTGTGGTATGCCAAATTAGAAGTATTCCTTCCTAGCGCAGTAGCTAATCAGCAGGATTGTGTATTAGGAATAAGGTGTTCATTTTGATCTCTAAGGACTTTATTGAGACCTTGATATACAAATCACACTGTATATGATGTCACAAGACTTTTAAAAGCTGGATTATTACCAGTTTAACATGAAAGAGGTCATTGGCTTGCAGACCTGCTACTCTGGAACAGGTTTTTCTGCTGCTGTGGAGTGACCTCACACTCTGGGTGTGCACAGGCAACTGTAGAAACTCCATGGGATTTGTGTAGGGCTTCTGGTTGGGGATGCCAGTGGGTCTTAGGTGCAGCCCTCTATATTCATACTTTATAATATTTGACTGATTTGTTATTCATACTGCTTCTCTAATTTACCCAGTTCACTCTGAGCCCTATTGAGGGCATTATGCTACATCATTTCTCCCTGAAAGAAGGGAGAAAAAGAGATCTGACTGGTCCTTCTGTGCTTGATGAAGTTTGGTAGCTTTTCACCTGTTCCAGGGCCTGAAGGTGACAGGACAACCTTGTAATGTTTATGCTAAATATTTCTCTTGGAGGAAAAAAGAATTTTTAAATGAAATAATATTTTAAGATATTTTAAATAGGGCTGATTTTTTTTTTTAATTTTTAATTATAATTTACTGTTGAAGGATTTCCTAATGTAGATTAAAAAAGGGAGACTTGCAGATTGTGTTTGAAACTTGGATGTAGCAGGAAGCAGAGCAGAAGTAGGAGAACAAAGGTTGAGAACACCAATGCATACAGAGGAACTCTTGTATCTTGGCGGGCACGATGTGACATGTAGTGACTAACATAGCCCAAAGTCAACAGGGCTGTGTTAGAACCACCACACTTCAATGAAGTCTTTTAACTCATAAAGGACTCAATTCAGTGTTGTATCAGTAATGAAGAGATGCTTTAGATCTCTTGATCTTATGCGTTAAAGATGTGAGGTATTTATCCTGTTATTAATGCAGACAGGCAGCTTGTAAGTATGCGGAGAATAACTTAAAGGAGAAAAATTACATTCAGGTTATGCTTGTACAGACCATTTTGTAATGGAGAAGAAATGAAATAAATGGAAGGAGTGAAATAAAATAGTATAAGTCCACATAAGTGAAACTGACAATTTTGAGAATTGTCTTCAGTACTCATTTGTCCTTAATTTAATAGTTATTTGCAAGTATGTTGCCACAATATTTTGGTCACAGCTTACAGCTGAAACAAGCAAAATTTTGGAGAGAGACTAGAAGCTATTACACACTTTAAAGTCTTTTGTTGAGTACTGTAATATTAGTTGTAATGGAAATGATAACTGAGAGATTGCTGTAGGTTGTTTGGATCTACAATCTGTTATTGTGTTCAAAAGTCTTAAATTGTGAAAAATATCTATAAATTCTGATTATAATTCATTAATTAGTAGCCATCCATCTTGTTTCAGTTTTTCCCTCGGAATAGATTAACTGTCTATAGCTTTTTCTTACATCACTGTGTGGTCATGGCATCACTTTAAAATGCCCACAGTTTTTGGGCAGTGAGAAGTTTGAAGTCAGCTGGCAAATTACTGAGAGAAGAATTCTTGTAGTTTTTCTAGACGGGCTGTCAGAAGAAAGGGCCAAACATTGTGGCACTGGCTCCTAGTGCAATTCCCAGAGCTGCCATGGAGTCTAAATTTGAAATCTGACAACCTTGTCCACCTGAGTTCTGTGAGGTGTTTTCAATGGGTGAAACTAGGTTTAAGTTTTCAGGTTAGTTCACTAATACTAGTTAATGTTTGCACATTTAGCATTGTAGTATAAGCTTACAAAAGAGCAAGTCTCCAATCTGAATGAGACTGAAATCTGAGTTGAGGCAATGCTTTCCTAAGAGTTGCTTTAGATTGACGTGTCTGAATCTTTTCGCTATTTTAGAGATAAGCACTACAAATGTTGTTACGAGTGAAAATTACTTTTATTTGCATGTACAAGGTACATTTATACCTGATTTTGGTATTTTTTAACCTCTTTACTTTTCAGACAAAGCATGTTAACACGGCTAACTCGTATAGAAAGATTTCCATGTTTTGTTTATGTGTAAATACAAATTTTATATTTTAAAAAAGTAACTATATAGATATGTATGCACAATGTGCATGTGCAGTACATGCATGTGCATTAAAAGAAAATACCTCATAAGAGAGTGCATAATGATGGTGCATTGTACAAAATTTCATTAACAAAACTCATGTCTGTTCATTCTTATTGTCACTTTGCAGATTTCTGTGTAGCAGCAAGTAAGCAATCATAGTAGTTCAGTCATCAAAATTATATAGGAGTCATTTGGGAGCTCAGTGATTCAGAGGAGTGACCTTGCTTCTTTCCATTGTTGTGGTTTTGATATAAATGTTATTGGCACAATAACAGCAGTGATTGATATTCTTTCCTAAAAGAGAGAATCTTTTAGCAGTCAGTATCCCTGAAGTCATTCTTACAACCTCTTCAGCCATCTGTCTTTGAAGTTTAACAAACAGCTTGAGATGCTATTGTTGACCCCATGGTGGGAATTTGACAGTGGTCACAGTTGTTTTGGGTTTTTTTGGTGTGTGGTTTGTTTTTTTTTTTTCCTTCCCAATAATAATTTTTTTAAAATTTTTTTTTTAAGTGCTCTGATTGGGAACTGACAGTGTTCTGTGACATGGTTATTGTTGGGTGACTGCTTTTCCCATTCTGGCAGTAGAAAATCAAAGAAAGCTAATGGATTCATTGCTTAGCCTAGATTAGCTCAACATAGTTACTTCATAGAGCAGACCTCAGTATTACTGATGTTTATATAAAACTAGCATTTTACTGATATGGTAAATGTGTCTAGAAACAGTACCTTGTAATAGTTCTCAGCTTATTCTTCAAGAAGTGGGGTGGAATAAAGCAAATGAAAATTATTCAAAATTTTTCATGGGCAATTTCATAAAGGTGGGCTGACTTTCAAATTGCAACTGAATGAGAATCTCAATATTTCCTCTTTCCACACTATTAATATTTTTTTATAATAAATAAATATCATATTTTCAGTTATATCTAGGTATCTCATTCAAAAATCTTTTTTTCTTCCCTTCAGGTGACACAGCACTGAATAGAGACCTGACCACTTGTGAATGTTTTGAGTGTATCAGTAAACTTTGCTTCTCTTTTAGCCAGCAGCTCCAATCCATCTTTTTGCTTTGGTGGGTCACCGTTGGGGTGGAGCATTGGAAATTTTTCTGGGGATGGCTCATCCCAAAATTCCATTTAAAAATCTCCAAGGAATCTCACATTCTTTTGCTCTTAGGATATTTGAACTTTTGCAGCTGTGAAAAATAATAAAACCAACCTATAAAGGAGGGTGATTGAATGAACCAGAAGGGAGCAATACAGATCTCTTTCCACCTATTCTGTGTGTAGGCTGAGACTGGAGTTAAACATACAGTCCAATTTACCAGTCTTCTCTGCTGCTTCTGTTCTGCCACCTCATTTTTTTGTGGTTGGGAGTTACAGATTAGTATATCCTATATGGAGGCAAACATGTTCTCTGCCAGTAATGCAAAAATATATTATATTGTTGAGACATAAATTTATGATCACAGCTTGAGTACATGTCCTTCTTTCACTTTAAAAGTCCAGCTTGCAAGGCCATTAGAATGATATTTGCTTCCCTCTGTCAGAAAATAAAAATTTGTGTAGAGATGTGTAGACTTTTTAATAAAATGCTTTAAATCCTTAAATAACTTAAATGCATCGTATTTTAAATAAAGACCTTAAGCTTCTGATGTTCCTATCTGAAGAATCACCATTCAATAAATTTTCCAAGTAATTTAAGGAAGTTTGAGATATCTACAACGTAGGTTTTTCAGAGATGTGTTTATTGCTGTCTTTCTTTGTATTCTTTTTCCCTTCCTGTTACTTTTGATCTGCACCTGTGCACTCTTCATCTGCTAGGTTGCTTTTTCTCTCCACTGAAGGCCATTGTTATGCTTGGAAGTCTACAGGGTGGTGCTGCTGTTCTAATCTTTGGCACTGGGTGGGTGTAGCAACGGCAGGGTAAAAGTTTCCATGTTGTTTTCATAGCAGGCACCTGACACCTAGAACTGATTCAGACCTTCAAACAGAGTAGTTTCTTTTCAGAGATACTTCATCTAAAAAGTTGCGTAATTTGTGTGAATATATTTTTGACAATTTTCAAGAGGAAAAAAATCCAAATTAGTTGAGAAGCTGTATTTAGAGAAAAAGGATAGTTTCCTTTGATAAAACATTTCTTATTTAATGCCAGTAAATGTAGAACATCCAGACTAAAATGAAATAAAAACTTTATAGTAAAAATGTCAGAATGAAATTAATTGTAACTATACAGAAGGGACAGCAGATTTACTTACTGAAGTATAACATTTTAATCTGAATTGAATGATTCAACAATATGAGGTTTGTATTTTTTGACTACTGAAATGTGAATGTAAATATTTTCAAAACAGAATTTCATGGGAAAGTTTTACTTTCGTTGGAGTCCAAACAAGGAGAAAATGGAAATGTTGGGATATTCTATGAAAGGCAGCTTTCTAACAAAGCTGCTCTTGGACTCTTGCTTTAGTCTTTTCACTGATGGGTAGGAAAAGGAGTTCACTCTAAAATAAATGAAGAGACTAGTCTGCCACTGTGATTATTGGCCTATCCCAATTTTAAAGGTTTTGCAAATGATTTTATGGTAACACCTATGATTTCCTGAATGCATGTATGGCTGCAAAACTAACACATGCTACATTTCCAAATGTGTAGTCTGAAGAATTCCTTTTTTAATTTGAGGGGTTTTTTTTTAACTTGTCAGGATGATCCCTCAGTTTGTGTTTCTCTCAAATGTAAACTGGTGTGTGAATGAGAAGCTTGGCTTCCATTAACCTCCATCTTTTCAAAAAAAGAACTCGTATAGAAAGCACCCAGCTCTGGGGCTTAAAGAAATGAAGCACCATCAACAAGAAATAGAATTATCTGCTACTGGGAGACTGAAAATATGGCAGCAGCATCCAACTTCTAGGAGGCAGACATCTGCCTGGAAGAGGGAAGACCTGTTCATTCACACATATGCCATCACAACTCTTGAAGAATGCTGGTCATCTTAGCAAATCTAGATATGCAGTCTTTTCCTTTTTTGAAACAGCCTTAAATTAGTGGTTAGATACCATTCAAGATACCTTTTTGATGGGTTTTTAATGGCATGACCTATTTACCCATTCCCCCTTTACATCCAGTGAAAATGGGATGAGTCACTCCTTTTAAAAAAGACAAAGAAAATGAAAAATGCATTTACTTTCTTTCTCTGCAGAGTGTCAACAATATAAATCTATGTCAAGTTTATGCAAAGAAAATCTATCAAGGAAATTCCTACTACAGTGTATGGAACATCTTACTCTTCTGCAATAGCAGAGCACTTTTTGGTCCAATGCCAAATCAGACTTTAAGTAACATCTCAAGGATAAAGCTTCATTAAAATAGAAGGATTAAACTTTCAAAAGTTCTTCCAAATTATGTAAGTTTCTATGATACTTTCGTTAACTGGAGCAAATTCATGTCAGAGGCTAGCTTTCTGTCCTTTGTACTTTATATATATTAACATCAGAGAGTCATATTATGGAAACAGTAGGACTGTCGTTCATTCCTAAATAACAGGATGAACACAACATGGAAAATTAGTCATCTTGGCTATAGCCTTCATTTATTCAAGGCTTTGAAGTTGTGTTTGGACTGCAGGTTGGAGCACGGCAATAGAAGAGAGTCAAGATTATTATAAAAGTGTTTTTAAAAACAAAAAAATATCCAGGCCTTCAAGTTTTGATTTTTTTTTTTTATTAAAAAAAATAAGTAAGTAACAATCAAGCCTTACTAACTGCTCAGTATTCTGTGACTAAGTTGAGACATCCAGCATTCTGGTGTGATGCGTTTATTGTGTATAAAGCTGGTATATCACTGCAGTGTTTATTTACAAAATCATGAGGAAGGGTCTTTCTTAATGATGGACTTCTCAGTCTCACTGGGGGAAATATAGGCTCATATTTTTTTCTTATGAAAATTATTTGAATGCTATGCGTACGTGATGATGAATTACCACGTTGTTTTTGAAATACAGTTTCGAATGTGAGAATACTGAGATGTAGAAGTCTCTCTGCTTGTTCCTTTGTGATAATAAAATCCTTGATTTAGTTTTTACAGAAGTGTTTGACTTGTACTTTTTCACTTCACAATTTTATAACTAGTTAAATGAAATAAAATACTTTATCACACTATTTTTTTTGGTGAAAACTTGAGTTATCTAATATTAAGTGAATGTGGAGAAAGTTGATGACCCCAAGCTGTGGTCTGTCCAACCACTTTTGAAGGTACTGTTAAAAAAACCCAAAAAAACCCAAAAAAACCCAAAACATTGAAAAAGCAACTGGTGAAAATAGTGTGTGAAAATTTGGAGTGCTAGAGTCTTGGCTTTGAACATTGATGTTTGCTTTGTCACAGAATAAGGTAATGTTAAGGGTTATGTTGTGAACCAGAGGGCAGCATAAAGTGCCATGCAGATCCTTGTGCTCTGCCCACTGATTTCTGCATCATTTTTGCCAAGACAAGTGCAATACCACACTCTCCTGCATTGAAATGAAGCTTCTTACTCTGCTTCACTACTAGTGTAGTCAGTGGAAGCTGCAGAACAAACTTTTCTGATCATAGGTTTCTGGTACCTGAGATAGCTAGGAATGCACATGATATATATACTATCATTAAAATATTTTAGCAATTTTGTAAATGCATTTTTTTCCAGCTGCGATTCCAGCGATATTGGCTGGTATGTGTGTGTGTATGGCCTTTCATCTGATGATATCAGTGATGTTTACCATTATGCCTGCAGCATCTTTAAGAGACAGTTTAAGTGTTGCATATTATCTATATTTTAAAAATGGCTGAAGTACCTTGAAGTGATATGATTCTCATTATCATTGCTGAAGATACATTCCAGGAAATATATATGTATATATACTAAGGTTCAGTGACAAGTGCTAGTCCTTTTTTTCTAATAGAAATAACAGTTTGGAAGACAACAGTAGCAGCGTGATGGAAATCTGGTGGTTTGTCAAAATGCTGGTCCAGGGTGGAAAAAGTGGTTTGGAACTTGCATTCCATGGAGATATTTATGATGTGTATATATGGATGTAAATCGATTATGGATGACTAGGAATCAGAATTTGGCAGTATTGAGAAAGAAAAAGAAAGATTGACTTGCTCTGCATTGTCTCTTACATTATCTAATATCTGTCCAGTTTTGCAGCATGTTGGGCTTTATAAGACCTCAGTAGAATTGAAAGAAAGTGTGTGGGGGGAGGAGAGATAGCATGGTTTTTGTGGGATGAATTCTATGTCTAAATGTACAAAAGAACTGGTATTTATGATCCTGTCTGTATTAATAAGTGGACCATAATAAAATACTATTTTAAAAAGACTAGTCTTATAAAAAGCTCTTATACTGCATGTTTAAGCTGTTGGCTGCTTCATTTATATGTCGATAGAGAGAATTCCTCTTTCTTTAGCTGAAAGTAACAATGCCCAAGACCCCCCTCACCCCCTTTTTTCCCCTTATCTTTCAAAGGTTGTGGGCTTTCTTGGTTTAAAGTTTTCATTTAGGTCAGTAAAACCTGCATAAATACATTACTGGGAAAGGCTTTTAAAATTATCTTTGTTTAACCTTGCAGGAGAGCAGTTTTCCTTTGCATGCAAACCGTATTCCTCTTCTCCTGTCTGCAATTCTTGCCTCTTTCGTGACCTGAAATGAATACCAATGAAACTGTGGTGACTGACAACAGTTCTTCCATGGAGGATGCAGTAGTTCTTTGCTTTTAAATAGGAATTTAAATATAAACTTTTAAAGACTCCTGGGCCTCTTAGTCTCTGTTATTTCTATATATTCTGTTATTTCTATTATTTTAAAAAGTATCTCAAATTATAAATGTAACCAATGAAATAATGAAGTGTAGCCATGTGAAATTAAAGTACATTGTTTCTGTTGAATTAACCCAGCTGTACAGCAAAAAATGTAGGATTCTGTGAGAAAGTGTTATGGCAAGGGATCTTTTCATGCTGAAAAGACAAACAATGTGATAAAGAGCCAGGTAGAGGATAAAAAGATAAGATGCCAATATCTGAAATAAAAGGTGATAATTTTAATGGAGTTTGGACAGAACTTGAAATTTGAAAAACGTGCTAATAGTTTGCGGTTGTGCAGAGATTATGGAGACTTAAAAAGCAAGATGAGCTAGAATAAAATCAAAAGAAAAATCCTTACAGAATACAAAGTGAACTAGTGTGTTCTAAGGATTACAAACTTACTGTTGTTGTCTTTGTAAATGAAAAATACCAGCCTGATACCAAGTGTCATTTCAGAAAGCAACGTCTATGTGTATAAAAGGTATATCATGGAAGTCATGGCTCTTCTACATTAAGGGAAAAGCAAGTGCATGGAGACTTCTTGCTTCCTGAAGTAACAAGGTCTTGGTCAATCATGATGCATTTTTTCCTTGAGCAAATACTAGTGGTGCTACTTAGAGAAAGATACACAAGTTAAATCTTGAAGAGAAAAACACAAGCAAGATATGTATAAAACATTAGGATTTTGATTTTTTTTTTTTTTTTTTTTTACGATTGATAGTAAAAAAAAAAAAAAAAAGAAAGGTTGGTTTTGACTAGAGTTGAAACCAGGAGACAGAGAAACATTTTAAGGCAATACTAAGTCATTTTCTTATGGAACTTTAATTTTGTGTAAATCGCATAAATGAGTACCTGAAAGTAAAAGATCTATGAAATGTTTGTATGCAGAGGTCAGCAAACATTTCCTCCCCACCCTCAGATGTGCTTGTATTTTCTTCTGTTCTTTTTTTTTTTTTTTTGAAAGATACTTAAAGCCTAAACTCACCTAGGTAGAAGTCACACACGGATAATACAAGTGCGCGTTCATGCACGCACCTGCATGTACTCTGTGCCTGGTGAGACATCAATTGTAAATACATGGGGGGGGGGTTGGACTTTTTTTCCTTTTTTTTTTTTTTTCCTCAGTCTATTTGAGGAAGATTTAGTACCTTCATTTGAAATGCGGAAATTTCAGTGGAAACTGCAGCCAATTCCAAACCCCCTCCCTATAGCTCTGTGACACCAGAGAAAGCTATGGACTAAATGGACTTCCAAGTTTATGCACTGCTGCACCACTAGAGTTGTATTTGGTCACCTCCATCCAAATCTCCTCATTCCATTTTAGGGTCAGTTTTTGTAGTCTGGCCTCTGACCACAATGCTTATGATGTCATGGTTTTTTTCGCTAGAACTATATCCCACTGTAAGGGGGCGGAGGGAAATGATGCTTGATGATGCATGAGTACAGGGTGATTGTATCTTAGATTTCCATCACTCTTGATAGCAGTCCTCAGACTGCCATTACAAAAGTGGACTTAGCTGAAAAGCTGATGGGGTAGTTCCTACTAGCTGAGTTTCCTGAGGTAACATTAAGCTGGTTTTTGGATGAAAGCTATCCAACAAAAATAATTTCATGTATCTGGTATATTTTTTATATTACACAGTAAATCCTAAAATGTATTGTCATGCCATCTGTCAGAAGCTCTCCACAATGTAGGGCTGAAAGAATAAGCTTTTTCACTAGATAACTGAAATTCAATTCTAGAACTGGAAATATAACCAAGCATAACTTGGAAAATAACTGGAAAATTCTGTTTCCAGTACCAGGTATCATGGCTATACAAATTAAAGCTTTCATTATGTCACTGTGTTACAGTTCTCAGAGAAGGCAACTGAACTTCTGGGGTGTCTGAAACAGTCTTAGGGTAAAAAGATGTCCTTTTATTACAAAGGATACCTTTAAGACCCTATTTTTTACATGGAGAAAAATGCACCGTCCTAAAACATAAGACTTTTTCTGTCTCCTCTGATTACTTATTTCTAGTACCAAAGCAAGTATGAAGGGCCTCAGCATCAGTGCAGCCTAACAAAGGGAAACTGTATCCCCTCAGATGATTACTTTCTGTGTACATTAAAAATGAAAGCCTGGTCAAATTATCTGTGGATTGTTTCGGTGAAGAGAAATTGTTGATGAAAACAGATATCTCTGATGCAATCCTAGTTTTGTACAAAGGATGTATTAAGTCCAATCTCTCCATGCATTAGTGAAATCAAATAAGAGGGAGCTGCTTTGCTGACATCAGCCAGCATTTTTCAGGAAACCTTGGTCTTAAAATACACCAACAGTCTCTTCCTAGGCTTTTTCCTAGTTTTTTCTGTTGCTTCTACATGTTTTTTTTTTTCTTTCTCTTCTGAGATTCCTTTCTTTCTTGCTCGCTTTCACATACACCTCATGCTTTAGGTCTCTGGGAAGTTTCACATTTGCCTTAGTTTGTGATACCAATAGTTGTCTAGCTCTACATAGCCTTAGAGTTGTTAGAGTCTTAATAGTAGTTAGAGCTCTATATAATCTTAGGCATTTCCTTCCATAGTGGCTCTTACTGCTATTTTAAATTAGGTTGAAAATTATTCTTCTGTTATGGTACACAATATTAGGCTTTTGGTTCTCTGAGTTTTTTCAGTCCTTTATTTGTGCTGGGTATCCTTCCTGGTACACTGCTTGGGTTATGCCACAGTGCAAGCACAGCTTTAGAACTTCAGGTAAGGAATTAGAAATAGTTAAGGTAGTAGGGAACAGTATCTCCCCTGTATGTTCTTTTTTTTTCCTCTCTCTCTCTTTTTTGGTGGTGGGTTTTTAGGGTTTTTTTTGTTTGTTTGTTTGTTGTTTGTTTTTTGTTTGTGTTTTTTGTTTTTTTTTTTTTTTTAGTCCTGTGGGTTTTATCCTCTTTCTTTATCCTGTGGATTCAGGGTCATACAACTTGTTCTGTCTACAGTTCTGCTATGGGGGTTCTATGTTTAACTGTAAACGATATATATAATCTGCCCAGGTCCCCTTGCATAAATAGGATCAGTCCTAATCATCTCACACAAGATGTCTGTTTTGGACAGAAACAAACTCAGAATAAAAACATAGGGCTCAATTCTAGCTAGTGTCTGAGCCCTAGGTAATGATCTTGCAGAAATCTATTGAACTACTAATATAGTAGCACTATTCAGAAGTAAAATGTGACAAATATGGTGTCTTATAGAAATACATTCTTTAAACAAGAGTATTTTTGAGTTTTACAGAAATATTGCCATTGATTTCTAGTCTCTAGTAGTGCCTGAAATGTACTAGATTCAAATCTGCTCGTACAAAAGACAACAGCCTATAACAGGAAGAATTCAAATCTTAAAGGAGGGGAACCAAACAAAAAAAAAAAAAGCAAAGAACAATTGTGCTATAAAGATAGATGACACCCTGATAGTGAGGCCTGGTAAGAATATAAAGGTTTTACTCTCACAGGCTCTACTATGCTACCCCTTGCATTTAGCTTACCTTGGGTTTGTGGTTGGGTTGGGATTTTTTTTGAAGGTAGACTGGTTATTGTGATAAAGTTAATTGTTGTTGATGGGAATCCTTCCTGTGAAGGACAGGGAGTCATTATATCTAGCCATGTGAATAGTCTTCCTCCCTTACCAGTTACCTGTATCGCTTATGATTCACTGACTTAAATTCTAATCTAGTTTAAAAGGATGCGTGATGTTAACACAGAAAGCTTGAATATCAATGGATTACTCCATCTGTACAATGTGCACTTAAGTATGAATAGAAATGAGTCACTTATACGAATACTTAATTGTCCCAGTTAGGTAGCTGTGTATGGTTATGCTTGCCTGCTTGCCTCCCCTTAAATGATGGATTTCCTGAACAAAAAGGCATTTTGTTAATTTGATGAGTATACTTACAAACCAACTGTTGTCTGTTTGGTGGTGGTTTTTTGTTTGGTTTTGTTTGTTTTTTTTTATTGAGCTGTTTTCAGTGAAGGATAAGATATTGTGCTTAGTGGTTTGTCGAGTACTTAAAAGAATGATGGCCGCATGCAGTGAGGTATGTAAGGGATGCATGTTAGGAGTAAAAGCAGCAAAACAGAGAGTGAAGAGTTTTGTGTTTGTTCTTTCTACGTAACATTAATCCTGGAAGTGAACATCTACTCAGGATTCCCTGCAGCTGCACTGCTCTCTGAGGAATAAATAAAAGCAGCATGTGAATAATTTTGTCTGCCTCCTCCCCACCTGGCTATTCCTATTCTGTGTGGTGTTTTTGCTGCAGAAACAATGATTGCCTATGACTTTCATTTTTTATTTCTCAGAAAAGCCTAGCAGAGACTGAAATGGATTAGAATTTTAAACTTCTCAGCTTTCTCCAAGTTTGATTATAGTTTGGTTATCCTGATTTTTGACCCTAGTCTGTGTCAGGAGCTGTTACTGCTTATGTTAGCACAGTTCACCCTTGATATTAACTTGGTTAATATCTAAATGACACTAGAAAATAAATGTGAAGTCAGAATTCCGATTATTATCCCTCCTTCCTCTCCTCCCTGCCCTGCTACCAGCCATTTCTCTTGCAAAGGGCAAGTTCAAATTCTGGCTTGTGGGGTTTGTTTTTTTGTTTTAATATATAGCTATCTTCTAGAGCATCATCAGTTTAGCCATTTAAGAATCTGTACTTAACAATATTCTTGTATAAGGTGTCGTGGTTTAACCCCAGCAGCCGCTCACTCACTCTCCCCCACCCAGTGGGATGGGGGAGAAAATCGGGAAAAGAAGTAAAACTCATGGGTTGAGATAAGAACGGTTTAATAGAACAGAAAAGAAGAAACTAATAATGATAACACTAATAAAATGACAACAGTAATAATAAAAGGAATGGATTATACAAATGATGCACAGTGCAATTGCTCACCACCTGCCGATTGACACCCAGTTAGTCCCTGAGTGGCGATCCCCCTGCCCCCACTCCCCCAGTTCATATAATGGACATGACATCACATGGTATGGAATATCCCTTTGGCCAGTTTGGGTCAGCTGCCCTGGCTGTGTCTTGTGCCAACTTCTTGTGCCCCTCCAGCTTTCTCACTGGCTGGGCTTGAGAAGCTGAAAAATCCTTGACTTAGTCTAGACATTACTTAGCAACAACTGAAAACATCAGTGTGTTATCAACATTCTTCTCATACTGAACTCAAAAACATAGCACTGTACCAGCTATTAGGAAGACAATTAACTCTATCCCAGCAGAAACCAGGACAAAGGATAGCCACAGAACAATCCTATGGGTGGGGATCCTGATTTACTGAAATGTCCATATAAAATACACTTATGTAACTACTGGCTCCTCTTGGTTATCATTCATCAAAGCACAAAGATCTCAAAGCAGCTTTAAAGTCAATGTAATTCCTGTAATGCTCTCAACTTTATCACTGTTATCAACTGGTGGTGTCCATGGCCGAACTTGGAAAAGAACTTGCTAGCATCTCATCCTCTGGCAATTATTATAAATAATACAGACAGACAGAAAGGCAAGTTTACTAGACTTACTTTTATGCTGCTGGACTCTTTAGCAATAGCAGCCATGTAGCATGAATGACACATGGAGGTGCTGGTAAGAAGCTTAATTTTTGTTCTTGCCTTCATACTTAAGACAAGAGTAAGGAACTGAAAGGATGGGTCCCTACCATTTTATGTTAACATTTCTCTCCTTTGATGGAAATGTTCCTGGCGGGATAATTCCTATATCATTTGTTGATATTGGTATGATTAGCTACTTATAGATGCTGGGCAGGGCTAATAGAAGTGCGTTGCTGTGAAACCTGAGATCTAGAGAAAGGAAGTACGAAAGCTCTTTGTAGGGAAGAACGTAGAAGCAGCTCGGTCTTGGAGGCATGGCTGAAGAAGCAGTAGTGGTTCAGAAAGGACTCGGGGGCTGATTTTCTACTATGGCATATGTATGCAAAGGGACTGCAAATCATTTCACATGAGGACAGAGGACTTCACAAGCAGTGGAAAGTTACATCCTGTATATTCAGCTCTCCTTGGAGTTATTTGGGATCTCAGAAAGGTATTGGTATATCTTTTGTTGTAAAATTGATTCTGTAACAATTATGTTTTGTAATGGTAATTCCAAATAGGGAGCTCTGATTGGATTTCCTTTGCATATCACCCACCTGGGAGAGGAACATTCATTATAAATGTGGTTGAGCAGGAGAGTTCTGGCAGCCAGCTGAAAGAGCAACTTGTGTGTTTAAGCCTACAGGAACTTAAATCTCAGTCTTTCTGTCGATGATCTAGAAGAGCAACAGCAGCAAAAGAGCTTGCCATCTTGGCAATGAGAATTTGACACATGAGTTGAAAAGCTCCTACTGTAGGAAGAAGAGTTTAAAGGTTCTTAGACATCAATATTGTATTTGACCCAATGCTTTCAGGTTTTTTTTTTAGTGGTAATTGGATGTGTCATTTACATATAAAGGATTCCTAGTGTGGGAGTCAGTAGTTCTCTTAGTCCTTAGAACCAGAGGGAGGAGAGAGCTGTTTTTCCTTAGATTTAGGCTATTTACCATGAGTGTATCCAAAGGTAAGGTTTTAGTCACATTTATTGAGACCATTTCATAGAAGATTCTTTTAAGCTAGCTTTAAGTAGCCTATTGTGTGCCAGGCCTTCTACAGGAAGTGAATGGAAGTGTTATAACTGCTTTCAGTCCTCAGGTCAGGCTCTACAGTCATGGTGGGGTTTCACATGGAAGTTGTCTGCTGAAGTGTGCAGATATGCTGCCATTGGCTCTCATGCCTTTGTTTGTCCATTCATGTTTCTGAGGTGGAAGAACAATTGAACCATGTATTTCTAATAGGTGTCTTCCAAACCTGGTAAGTGTTTGAACACAGTTGCCTCTATGATGTCAAAGCACCTGAAGACGCAAGAAGGGAAATGAAACAAAGTGAGTTGAAGACTGGCTGCCCAGGCACTTTTTAGTAAGAAGAAATTGCAGCTTTGTGCCACAGTTGGGCAAGCATCAATACTGGAGAACTGCTAAATCTTACCAAACATTTTAGTGGTCTCCAGACCTCCCAAAGCTGTGAAAGCAATCTGGGAAGGTAATGAAGAATCCAGTACAATTTTTTTCTTATTAGGCTTCCACTGTGGGAAGTGTCAGCCTTTCTTAGTGTTGCATTTAGCCTTGTTAAGAACAGAGTCACAAAACTGTAAAAATTAAGATGATCAATATTTTTATTAACCTATTTTGACTATAGAACCTCAAGACCGAGTTAAGTTTAGGTATCCCTTATGATAGATCCAGGAAGTTTCTCCTTACCTTAATCTCAGCACAGAAAAAAAAACAGTAAGCCATGTCATGCTTGGCAGTTTATTTTCAGTAACAGAGGTCCTGCCAGTTTGAGACAATCCTAAGTAGATGAGTTAAAGGCACTTGCCTGCCTATAGAAACTGGAAAGAAGTGACCAAGTAGTTGATGCACATTACATTAATATATCCTAATTCTACTTAGAGGATGTAGAGGTGGCTCTGCCTCATTGCACACATCTAGCTTTTCTTTAGTGGCTGGCTTTTAGTTTACTTTCTAACCTAATTCTCTAATTCTCAAAAAAAAAAAAAATTGAAAGGAAGGAAAAAACCTCACAAATTTCAAAGTAGATGTTTTTGTGCAGCAGTTGTACCTGTCACCAAAGGTTTTACGCAACTAGACTTGTTTTTTGTTATTGCTATGGGTGTTTCTTTTCCCATTAGGTGAAACATAAGTATTATACCTTGTTTAGATCTTATTAGGTTGCAGTGGCAATGTTAAAAAACATTGCCAAGAAGAGTTTATTTCCTCAATGTATTATTTCCTTCTTACTTTTAAAAAAAGGAAAGTTAGATGGTAAATTGGTGGTGAGTAGTTCCCTGAATGAGCACTAAAGACCTGTCAACGTATCAAATATAATTGAGTCTGCAAATACAGATACACTATAGGTACACTTAATATCTGTTTGTAGTAGTGTAGTGACAACTAAAAAGCAGAGACAGTATCCTTGAATATATATATATTGCACTTGTTGCAATGTAGGTCTGCATTTCATTAATACATGCTGCAGTCTCCTAACTTCAGTGATCTGAGAGCTGAGTTTGGACATCTGCCTGAATCTAATTCTGTGGTTTGTTTTTTCTTCTTTTTCTTGGTGTCTCTGCTTTTAGGGTGATTTTCTTTAATATGAAAAAACTTCTCTATTCTATGATAGGAACACATTACATTAAGGGTCAATGGAAATAATGTGACTTTTTTCCTAAGAATGAATTAAAAACCTAAGAACAAAGCAAAGAGAGGACTTAATAAAATTGCATATTTAATTGTAGTTTTTGCTTTGCTTTCTAAGCACATTTTCTACTTTGTGGCAAAAGGAATATGTGTGTGCGAGTGAGCATATGCACCTCTGTGTATGTGTATACATGTCTATAAATCAAATATATGTATATATAAACCAAAATCTTTTTATTGATTGAAATATGCCTTTAGCCAAGTCATGCTGGCTAAGGGAGAGATAAAAATGTAATTTGAATAGATAATGTGCTATTCACAAGAGCTTAGAAGGGCTAGGTATATGTGCTGTGTAGGATACCTATTTAGGAAATAATTAGTCCCTTTACCAGATAATATGTTAGGTTCTTATCTTTCACTTCACCAAAGTGGGATAAAATTGTGCTTCTCTATTAATGCATTCTGGCATCCAGACCCCAATTTCCAGGGAAAAACAATGAGGCCAGCAATATCTATCTTAAATACAGCTATAGATAACTGGTTAATTCAATTGATTGAAAAAAGGGTTAAAAGGTATTATTCCCCCATTATTACTATTAAGAAAGTAGCAGGCAGTATAGCTAATGTCAAAGGTTTAGGGGCTTTTGAGCTATGTACATCAGAGGCGCTTCTGAACAGTCTCATAAAACACAGTGTTATTGCTATTCCTCTCACAATATTTGGATTCTCCATTCAGTGTGCTGATTATTAGGAAACCATGAAGCAATCAAGTAATATAAGCCCAATGAAATGACTCATTCCATTCCTGGGCTTATAGGGGATAGTGGATGTGTGAAAGTCTGGCTGCTAAGTAGACCCTGCACTGCATAACAAGTAGTCTTCGTGTGAAAGCTACAAGGTACTGAAAACTAGAGATGTGTCAGCTGACTGTGGAAGAACAAGTGCAACCTCATTTAGCTTTGTATTTTTTCATGCAAATGTAATCACAAAATCTCTGTCTTCAGGACTGGATGTCACTGTGTGGAAAGAGACCAAAGGAGCAAAGAAATTTAGAAATATAGTCATCTATAGTTAATAAGGCTGCCCTCTGCCTTCTACCTTTATTAGAGCTGTGTCTACTTTTTCCCCCTCTACCTTGTAGACCTTTCCAGTCTGCACTTGAATATTTAATTCAGTATTAATCTGTGTGCATTGAGAATGCTGTGCTCTATGCTAAAAAGGAGAAGGGGATACTGACAGAAGTGACTACTAACTCAGGTCTTCAGGTGAAAAGAATAATTTTTGCACTGTGAATAGGAAACAATGTTTCCAAGAATGACAGGGTTACAATGGAGATAGATTGCTTTAGTTTAGGGGACCAGAAGTGTTGTGCAGTTAGGGTTCCTGAGACAAAGAACTAATTTAAGCGTAAGAGAAGGAAATATATCTTCCTGATATCTATGTAGGTGAAAATGTGATAGCAGAGCTAAAAGTGAAGTAGCCACCTCAAAGACTTGACTAAAAATGTGAATTCTGGAGCTTAGGCATTGTCCAAGAGAAGGCAAGAGTTTTACTATCTTATCCATGATCAACTCACCATGGAAGAGTTAGAATGAAATAGATCATATTTGAAAACAAATTTCTCCAGAACAGCTTTTCTGGAATGATGAAATTCCCCAAAATTCTTAGAAACCATGTAATTTTTTTATTCCAAAGAAGGGGCTAACAGTGGCAGTCATCAGCTTATTTTCTTTGATTGTATTGAAATTTTATTTCTCTCTAAAAGATAAAAAAGAAATCTGTGGAACATTAAGAACTATATCTAATTTTCCAAACAACCTCCCCTACCACTTTAGTTATTAAACCCCACCAAGTTACATGAAGGAGTTATGAAGTTATAAGGCACAAGCTGACCTTAGCGTATATTTAGTTTAGCAGAAGGAGGTTAAGATTGTTAGAGGTGAGACATATGCCAGACAATTTTAGCAACTTCTCAATGGTTTCTTGTAATGCTGGACACACTTTCATCACTAGTCTGCTTACTGTCGAGGTCATTTTTGACTTACATTTACTGGAGTACTGAAGAGCTTTAGAAAATTATCACTGGAGCAGTATCTGATGCCTGTGCCTGTCCTTTTTTTCTCTCGTTCAAAGCATATTCTTTTTATTCTCTTGAGGATAGTACTGTACAACAAAAGTCATGCCTGGCTTTTTAATTCTAACTCTTGCACTTAAACAGTGTCGTATTTGCCTAATGCTCTAAGTGGTCATTAATTGTAACTGCTTATCTTGAGGACTCTGTATCACCTTTTATCCTTCCTGCTGTGGCTCCTTAGTTTTAACTAGTTACCTTGGTGTCGCAACCATCCCTGGACCTGTATCTGAATGATACTGAATGGCTAACAAGATAATCTTTATTCATGCACAAGTGCTGAGCACTCTCAAATGAACAAGTCTCAATGTACGTATGAAGAACAATAATAGCAGCAAGGGAGAATTATTGCTACACTGACAACAGAAAATCATTTATACGAAGTTGGTCCCTAGGTGTTCAGTGGTGCTTGGATGGACGTCCCATTTGTTTTAGACAGGTAGTGAGAAGCGTTAAGATTCTGAGTGGAAGTTGCTAATCAAACAAATGTGTCTGCATAGCAAGTAAACTGTCTAACTGTCTCTTAGTATTTCTTGCAGAGGGTCTGCTATGGTCAGATTTTTCCTGAAATGTAGGTTATATAAAATTGAAATAACACTATATTAAACCAAGTACTGTAATGACCTCTTAAAGAGTCAAACAACCCCTACTACAGATTCCTACACAGAATCACTGTTCAGCTTTTTAAAATATTTCCCCAGAGTGTTTGAAATCCAGATGATACAGGAGTATCCAGATGATACAGGAGTGTCCAGCTGCTTGAGAACCTGAAAATAAAATTAGTGGATAAATTGATCAATCTATTTTTATCATCTATGAACTTTAAAAAAAAGCAAAGTAGAATGTGGAAAATCCGATTGAGCTGATTTTCTGTTTTCTAAGCATTTTATCAATTCTTACTAATCTACCTATTGAATCATTTCTAGCCAAATGGGAGGGTGGGTGGCGGGAGGCAGTTTTGTAGATTCATCTGGAAATATGTGGGCTTTAGGCCGGGGTCAAATACAGGTTTGTATTTTTAAAAAAATCTCACTTCCTCACTACTGAATACAACCAGCCTCTTACATGGGGAAAGCTAACCTGGGATTGGGGAATGGGCAAAATCAGGGCTCAGAGCCATTTAGGAAAAGATAAATGGGTGGGTAAAATGTGACCTGTAGATATCACTGAAACATCAGAGGAGAGATTAAGGCACCCAGTTACTGAAAGGGGCAGCAGGGTGACTCAGGCTTTTCTGTAGTTTTGAAGACAGAAGAGGAAATTACAGAAGAGCGTAGTCTGTAAAAAAGGTTGTAGCGATTGCTTTGATTAGAAAAGGAGCTGGAGAATACTCTGTGTGCAACTTTCATATAGTTAAATAGAATTTATATTATTCATCAGTGATGGTGTTACAGTTAAACCACAAGGGTATTTTCTGTAGTTCTTTTCTCATCATTAGTAATTAGAATGATATTTGCCTGTCAATATAAGTCATCTCCTCACTAATTAGCGTACTACTCTAGTGTGATTTGTTCACCGAAGCTAAAGAAGTAGAATTGCATCTGTGACTCATAAAATGCAACTTGGCTCAGCAGGTCTACACCAGAGTTTAATCTCTTAGCATAAGAAACAGGTTAGTTCAGAAAGAAAAAGGTTTTAGTGATTAATACTCCAATAGTTCAGTCTAGTCTAATGGAAAGCAGAGGCGAGGCTCTACTGATTTCAGTGTGATTGGGTAACCTTTGGAAATCAGTTAAGTGGTTAGAAATCTTAACTTCAGGCGTTAGGATTTTTTTCTCTTTTACCAATAACTGACTATAGTAATGACTTCCCAGTAGGTATATCTATTTTAAGTGTGCATTATGTTAATACGCATATTCATGGCCTATCACAGGCAGCAGAAAGGGGACTGGTCTGTTTGCCCTTCTTGTTTGAAACTTCCTTGAGATACAGAAATTTTATTGTTGTATATTTTCAATTCAGTTTTATGACAAGCTTATACTGCTTCCTCTAACGAAAAACATTTGTAACCCAGTTCTTTCCATGCTTTGAATTTCCTTCAGCATAAACAGTCAGAGTGATGTGAAGTAAACTGTTTTTAAGAAATGAGTTTTTGTTCTGTCCTTACTGCTTTTTTTTCATATTTTAACTTTTCTTCTCCCTGGAAGGCTTGTTCTCTGAGAGTTGCGAGATGCACATTATTTGTCACATTGGTGCGCATGCTACTACATTATATGTTGCTATGTTCTTTGGTGAAAGGGCTGAGAGCACAGACTTGGTAATGAACCCTTGAAGATGGCAGGGGGAAGAACTGTGGAGACAAACAAATGTCAAAAAATGTACTTAAACTATAAATTTTTCAGCTGCTTAATTGTTGAGATCTTAGTCTCTTACCCTTTGGGAGCAAGTGCTTTCACTTGTTATCCAATTGTCACAAAATCTTCTGGCTACCGATGTAGTGTCTGAGTGTGCAGCAAAGCCTGTGAGACCTGGGTGCCAGATTAAAAGAAAAAGCAAGGCAGGGAGCCAAGTCTTTTTGATTGTCTGGTTGTGGGGTCTCATTTTTATATCACATGCCATGATCTGTGCCCACAATACTATGCTCCTGCTTCTGCGGAAGACAAATGTGACTTAAAAATTTGGAAGGATTAAGTATTTTAAAACTAAAAAGCTTCTTAGCAGCAACAATTAGCCTCCTTCTGTGAAAAATCTGGAGGAAGGGAAGGTGAGAGGAGCCAGTGATGCCCATGTGCCTGTACCCATTTTGTGGGTGTGCTAACTTCAGTTTCTATCCCAACATTTTCCTTTTTTTTTTTTTAAATATTTCTAAATGAAATGAAATAACTGAAATCTCAAGCTCTCCATAATTAGAAAAGTTCTGTGCTGGCTGTTGGGTCAGAAGGCTACTGACCAGAAAGGAGATGAGTAACTGATGTTATCTGTGGCATTAAGGACAGTTCTGAAAAAAAGAGGTCTAATGGGATGTTGACTTGAACATAGCAAGAGTGATGAATTTCACCTATCCTGTAGAAATCTCTAACCCTTGTTTCTGATCTACCAATTAAAGCAAGAGGAGAGGAATTTTTGCAATGCAAATAGAAGAGGTAGTATGGCATTTTGAGCAAAAAGGAGTCTTTTCCTTGAACTGTGGCCAGATTGCTCAGTCAACTAATGGAACTGGGTAAAAAATTAGTACAAAACTACTTGCGCTGCAAAAATGCAGATTTTTTTTTTTTAAACAAAACAGAAAATTAATTCCTATTAAATGAATTCAGTAAATTGTTCACTCCAAATGCTTTGTTCCATTTTTGTATTTTTATTTATGACATGGAGCTACATGATTTTCAAATTCTATTATTTTACTCAACAAATCTTTTTACAATTTCTGAAAGCAAAACAAACCAGATTAAAAGAATTGTTTTTGAGCTGTCAAAATGGTCATCTTCAGCCCAATGGTAAATGATTCCTATTTATTCAACTTTTCAAAATTGTTAATGAACTCCAAAATTATTTAGCATGCACTGTTAACAGACCAATTGTGTTTGAAACCTGGAATTTCCAGATGAGGAAAGTAAGAGATCTTGAAGTTGGTTAGTGATGAGATTGGTTATGATGTCTCTAGGAATTAAGTATCATTTACTTGTCTTTGGGATTATTGTGTTGAACTCTGCCTTCTGATCAAAATATTTGTGGGGAGAAAGAAGAAATATGTTCCAAGGATGGAGTAGGAAATTGAATAGCTAAAACTGTAAGCTCCTGCAGTGTTTCTGTGCTTCCTTAATTTTCCTCTTGAAGGCAGAAAGGGTAGTAAAGATTATAATACAAAAGTTAATATTCATAGAAAGATATCTAAAGCTAAAACAAAGCAATTTTATACTGTGTGTGAAACGATATATCAGTAACTAGTAGCAACTGCTGTAAAATACTTTCCCTTGTAACTCCTACTTTTCACACATCTATAGTTTTCTTTAACATTCCCTAAAATAAAATTTTCTGAGGATTTTCCTTTCAGTCATTACCCAGTCGAAAGAAAATGTGAGAAATACTGTCTACATTATTTTTTTCTACCAAGTTTTTTTAATAGAGACATGAGAAAATTATTTATCATTTGAACTAGTTGTATTACTAATTGAAGGTATTTGATTCTTCCAATGTAAATCCTAGATTTGGTAATTGCAAGCTTTGAATGGTTGTATGAAAATTAAGATTAGTTCTTTTCTTGCTTTGAAATCTTTTCATGGTATTGAGACCATTATCATATGACTACTGTGGAAGCTTTTTCATCTTTAATCAGATCAAATGTTAGTCTTAGATGTTTTAAGGCATCTCTAAAGCTTTTCTAAGTATGCTGTCAGTATTTGGATTGTGTGAATAAATTAATGTCTGATGGTTTTTCCATGGGGGTGATTTCAGGGTAAGGGAGGCACGCTATAAGGCATTCTGTTTCTGGAGTACAAAGTGGTTATTGTCAGTCTTAGGGTCCTGGGCCATTCTGTCAATGCCCAGCAAACAAATGTTTCATGATCACTCTGTATGCTCATCCAAAAGCAGATTTTATTTTGTAAAATCATAACTAATAGGCTTGGAAAAGACCTGAAGAGGGTCAGGCACTCATCCCTCCTGAATCCTAACACAAAAGTTGTTACATTTTTATATTAGGTAGATAAAGCAAGTTGAAAGTAAATAAAAAAATAGAGGAGAATTCCGTACGAATTTTCTTAAAACCCAATGAAAACCACTTAACCGTTCTGTCTTCAGAAGTCAGGGAAGGCAGAATTGTTTTCCTTCACACATAATATCTATTTTTCCTTCTCCAGGATTAATACTGTTGTCAGAGAATCAGGGTACTTCAAGTACAAATTAGGGCAGGTCAGGCAGAAGCTTTGATAACTATGATCATAGTGAGAGAGCAGTGTTTCCCCCTCCATGCCCCTGTCCTCTGCCAAGTACTTGCAGAGACCCAACCTATAGACTGTTTCAGAAAAAAAGAAAGAGGTGAGGAAAAGCAATCATTTCCATCCTAACAAAGCCAGGTATCCATCCCTGGCAGAGCTGGGCTCAAGTAGCTTGCTAACTGCCAAAGTTCAAAGAAAAAGTCAAACAGTAAATAACGTGACAGTGTGGGGAGACGGCTCTTGGTGGATCCTGTAGGAGCGGCACACCTGGTATTACCTTTGCTCACAAGTGGGGAGTTCAAAACAATCACAGACTCTTAACTTTTAGCTAAAAGGAATGTTATTTTAGTACAGATAAGTCCTTAGCCAGACATCTCAAATATTAAATATTAGTAATTTTACCACCATGCTGTCTTTCTGTCAGACTTTCCTCACAGGTCAGGTTTTCTAGGCCTTATTGTCCTCACTGATGCCTTGTTTTTGTGTTGTTGTTTTTCTTTTTGGGGTGGGTTTTTTTTTTCCGGATGACTATCTTACGGTCCATCACTGGACTTTTTGTTTTTTTAAAGTGATGTGCACAAAGTGGAACACGTGCCTGGAGCTTCCTTGAGGGCACTGCAGAGAGTGAAAGAATTAACTGATGTCTTTTATGGGCTAAACACCGCTTTGTACATCAGTGTGATGTTTATCTTTCCCTCTAAAAACATAACAGTGTTTACTTATGTTGAGTCTGTGATCCATTATAATATGTAAATTGTGTTTTGCAAAAATATTACCTAACTTGTCATTTTTCATCTTCTATTATAGAAAATATGCTGCACCCAGTGGGGCAGTAGTCTTTTAAGAATTCATATGTTTATAATTATGCTAAACAATTAAGAGCTCATATGACTCTTCTGCTTTCAAGATTAGAGGCTTGCTTTCTGTGCATTTCCCTCTTCTTTTATCATAGGAAATTATGTTGTGTTTCTGTAGCGGCTCCTATCCCAGACCTCAACACATTTTACAAGCATTAACTAGGAAACCTCAGTACTGAATTTTTTCATAGAGATTCTAGGTCCTTAGGGGAAATGGTTTCTTTATTATGAGTGCAAACAGGTCAAACAATTTCCCATGTGCTGTCTAGCATTAGTCAGTGATCTATAAAGTTTAGCATCATTTTTATTCCCAGTGAAGCTAAAGAGATTAGTCGTAGAAAACAGTCTTTCTTAGCTGAAAGGATCATAACTCTGTAAGGGCTTGTCTAGCAGTTGAAATCCAACTACAGAAGCTTGTGTGATTATTGTATCGGTACTGTTAATCACATCAGTCATTAGTAATGTCTGGTTTTCAGAATCCACCTTCTGAGTGTCTTGGATTAGCAGAAAAAAATAGGGGATTAACAAATAAAAAACCCCAACCCTCTCAAAAACTGTCTGGGGGGGGCTTGGTTTTTTTGTTTTGTTTTTTGAGAACTGTGGAGGGGGTTTTGTTTCTGTTCGGTTTTCTGGGTGTTTTGTTCTTTTTTTTTTTTCTTTTTTTTTTCTAAAGGTTCTTTTTGTTTCAAAGCATGAAGGGCCACCATAATGTCACAGCTAATGTGCCAAATAACTTACATGGACTGGGCTTCATCTAGGAAAACCAAAATGTTGTTATTCTGTCAGAGATACAAAATTTCTTGTAATCTTTTTCCAGTGCCATCAGACCTTCTTCACCAATGATAGAAGTTTCAACTGCTCGAGTAGTACAAAAGGCCATAAATACTGAACCTACATTAAGTTTTACTTTTTTTTTTGTTGCCATTGTGCATTATTTCTAGCCAAAAAAGATGCAAAAGACTTGATATGTTTCAGAGGTATAGCTTTGGGCTCTTCTGTAGTCAGCTGAGTGAAATCTAGATGTCACCTTGGGAGTCATCACTGCATTTCTTCAAATGCATTTTCTTATCAATGTAACAGGGCTTCATACAATGAAGGGAACATTGAATTGAAACAATAGATTACATTTTAGTAATACTTGACCCAGAATGCACTAGAGAGATGTTTCTTACTCAGTGAAGTATGGCACTCTGATCCCAGTCTTTTCTCTAGAAAGCTGTGGCATTGATACAGCAGGACTGTAATTTAAACACTTGGAATACAAGTTCTGGTGATATAAATCCAGCAAAATAGAAGTGGTAGCAAAAGCACGCCTGTTCAGACTGCATCTACTTACTTCTAATGAAGTTTTCCTACGAGGTTTATTTTAACTTTCTCAGTTTTCTTTATGTAATGTTTAATTCAGCCTTAATCTTTGTTAATGTTGAATATTGATTTCTACTATTGTTACTTTATGGCATAAATCCTGCACGTAGACTACGTTTTCGTTACACTAGACCCCGTTCAAGTAGCTAGGGAGGGTACTGCCCTGGACTGTTCACAGTCTAGGCAGATTTAGAAAAAAACATTCAAGACTTGGCTGGAAAGAATGTATTGTTCTCTGGTGCCTTAGTCCATGAGTACAGCAAAATATTCCTTATAGTTGCTCATTATTATACAGTCGCAAGGAGACTAATCTATTGTTTGCTCAAATGTTATCAGCTGAGCAGTGAAATGCTTAGGAATATTTGAAAAAGTAAATATACATTTGAACTTTGACAGTGCACTTTTACTTGCAGCTCATAATTCACAGATTAATTCTGAAAGATACTACTCTGTCTGCAGTGTAATAGGAAAAAAAAATGTTTGTTTCTAGATAATTGCCTTTTTCATATACTACTTGCTGTGACAAAATTATTCAAACAAGAATTCATTGTTAAATCCCAAATACCAAATATCGGAAACTTTCTTTCCTCAGGAATTCTTTGGAAAGTTGCTGAAAGAGTTCCCAAATTTCAGGAGGCGCTTCATTTTATTGGCCTTCAATGTAAGGCAGTGTTGAAGCAAGGTATAGCAAGGTGGGTTACCTTTGTGCACTTGCAACTGGAGCCTTACAGCATTTTTTCATCTAATACGAAAAAAATATGAGAGCAGTAATACCATTTTTATAAGTTAGCTGAAGAGATCCCATCTCCTCTTTAGGGGTGATGCAAATTGTAATGATAAAGTTATACTTCCTGGTTGAACACTCTTTATTTTCCAGTATTCTGAAATAGTTCTTAATGCTATACTTCTTATAACATATGACCTTTTTCTCTAATATATACAGAAGTTTGTGATTTTAAAAAAGCACTGAAGGGAAAGTTAGATCAGAGACTTTACAAAGATCATTACAGATTCTTTGGTCTTTAACTGTTATCCACAGGTGCATCATTCCAACTTTAACCACCCCCCCCCCCCCCCAAAACCCAAACAACTGAGAGATTTCATGTAGTTGTATATAGTAGTTATCAAATGCTTGATTTTGCATTTTTATTTCAGTGATCATGTCACTTAATCTGCTACATCCACTTGTTCTTACCCCCTCTCCCCAATGAACTCTTCATGATATAAGAATCTTTCCTTTTTCAGTTCTAGCTTAGGCTTTTTGAGATACTGTGATCACAGCTGCATGCAGTATTCATTAAGTGGCTACACCAAGGATTTGCAGAATATGAAAATAATTTCTATTTTATTCCCTCTTCCTGTCTGAAGAATTTATTGATCTGATGTATTCATAGAACTTGCCACAATATTGTGTGCTGGGAGGTTTCACACAGTTTTCACTGAGTTATTCAGCTGTCCCCCAAACATTTATTCTATGATTTCCTTAAATACGTGGAACTTACTATGTCAATTCCTACCTGAAAAGCAGGAGCAGAATAAATGCATTCACTGTGTAAACATTTGCAGAGGTGTACTAAATACTGTGAAGGCAGAGTTTCACTCTAAAGCTGGCTCCACATCAAACAGTTTCAGGGATTGATTTAAAAAATGAAGATATATTGAAATAATAAGTGGAAACTTATCATAATAGATTTGTACATGGGAGGATAGTTGAGGTGTACAGCTGAGATCAAAGTACCTGATTTGCTAAAAGAATCAGTGTTTGCTAAAACATCCTGAAATAAATTTCATTTTCTCCATATTTTGAGCAAACAAAGGTGACCTGCTAAGGTGGAAAAAATAACCAAGGGAGCAACTATTTCAGACTTGATTCTAACAAATAGTAAGGATGGAGCTCAGAGTCTGAAAGCAGAAGGCCATTAGGATGAAAGTGTTCTGAAAGCACTGTAGAAACATAATACTTCAAAGGACCAGTTGGACTACTGAGTACCATCTCTCTGACTATAAGAAAAAGAAGGAATGATAGCAGAAAATCAGTGGCGATGAACATTGAAAGGTAGACTTCAGCCAACTTATAATTAGATAGAAGTTGTTATTTAAGGGATAAAGGTCTTGAGAAAGGTTTCTTAGAGAGGCAATATCAAGAGCACAACACAAAATTATTTTGATGTAAAACACAGATAGGGACATTAAGAGGAAAAATATAGTTTAGTCACAGCTTTCTAAAATCAGAAAGAACTATATTGTAAGTGGTCATAGCACCATCTTGCTAATGACACATATGAAAGGGTGACACAAACCTGTAGGGACAAAATTGAAAAGATGTAGAAAGTTCCAATGAGTAAAAGACATTAAAAGGCCATAAAAGTGTTCTGTTTGCCATATTAGGTGTTAAAACAAAGGAAAACGATAAATCCATTGCTTAAGTGGGAGAAAGATAATAATGGATAGCTGAAATGAAGCTAAAATGCTCCATTTTCTTCTGTGTTTCAGGCTTTTTTTAAAAAGTTACTTATAACAATTTAACATAATTAAAATCAACAGTAGGATGAGAACATAGGCCAGAACAGGAAAAGCACAAGTCAAAGAATATTTATCCCAGCTCGGTGTATTTAAGTCAGCTAGGTCTGATGAGGTTTACCTAAAATCCCTCAGGAACTAACCGAATCAATGGCTCAGAAACCAGCAGTGTTTATCTTTGAGAGCTCATAGAGGATGGGTTGGCCCCAGAGGGCTGAAGAAGGGCAAACATAGTAATTAATCTTTCAAAAGAGGAAAAGCAAGCGTGACTGATCTAACAGTCTTTCTTTCCTGACTTCAAGAGTTGAAAAGAGGCTAGAGCAACTTAACAAGCAAACAGTTCTTAAGAACCTACAGAACAAGAATAAGCCAATATGATTTTACAAAGAAAAAGTAATGTCAAACCAATGTGACTTCCTGACGTGTAGTAAAGTTTGCCTAGCACATGTGATGTGGTGAGTTCTTTGGTAGTCTCGCACGCGGCTTTCAAAAAAAGAAAATTGTAAATAATGCAAATGCAAGATGATGCTAAGATAATTACGCCTTATTGGTAACCCTGTTTACAGTAATCATCGCTAGTTCTCTGTTGGTTCATTACGAAACAGGAATCATGGTCCCAAAAGATGTAAAATTATATTGTTACAAATTTTCAGAGATTATGTGAGATCAATGAGATGAAATTGAATAAGAGCAGATATAAAAGGTTTATTTGTATTCCTACATAGGAATAAAAAAAATAAACAACTGGATTCAAGACTGGGAAATGGAATAGCTGGATTGAAATCAGTATGATAGAAAATCATCTGGGACCTGGTGTTGGAAAGGAAATAATGGAGCAGAAACTCCACGACAAGTTAACAGGGTAATGACAAAAAAAACCCCCAACCAGACAAAAAAACAAACAAAAAAAGGATTTAATTAAGGACTGCAGTGTCAGATGTAAGGCTGCAAACATTTATTTCGCTCTCTTCATCAGCAGTGGAAAATCTTATGCAGAGTTTTCTGTTTCATTCTGGCCTCTGAACTTCAAGAAAAAGGTGGACAGAGTCTATAAGAAGCTGACAAAAGTAGGAATGCTAGAAAATGTGTGTTTTTGTGGATTTCTGGAATATCTGCATTTGAAGAGTTTGGAATAAAAAAAAAGTTGGGGTGAGATGTGATTGTCTTATGTGTAAAAACCCTTTACAAAAATGGAAGTATTCAAATTTGTATTCAAGGAATCAGCTGCCTTAGCCAAAGCAAGATGTAGTTAAGGCATACAGAGGAATAATTCTAGTTTGGAGAAATTGGACATAAAGAGCTTTTCTTGGTGTAAGAATGGCTAAGTACTGGGCTAGGCTGTGAATTCTCTGTGCTAGGAGGGGATGTTAGAATGGGTAAAACAACCACAGGACTGTCTGACTTTTTTGGTGAGGGAGATAGGTGAAGTGAGTTATTTGAGGTACTTTCTAGCAGTATGTTTCTTTGTCTCTTGTTTCTCCCTTATAAAAACAATATAGAAGATAAAATTTAGTAATATCTCATTCTAAGAGTAATGCATTTTTCTGATTTTTTTTATTCCTACTCCCTGATCATGTGACTTGATCCTTGGGTGCAGATTGTTATAGCTGGAATTGGCACAGGGGCAGGAACATGATGTTGCTGAGAGCCTTTGCCATGAGCCGTTTTCCAGGTGTATTATATTTTCTCCTTTTTTTTTTTTTTTTTTTAAACAGCTGATGCTCAGCACTCCCTATTTTAACAGCACCTGCTGAGTACACGTAGGCAGAGCTTATGGAGATCTTATCTTTGACCTGTTCTCTTCTGCAAAGGCACCCCATAGCTTTCAACTGTCTGGTACCTTAGAAGGATTACTGTGAAGGCACAGCAGAAGAAAACCATATGCAATCTGCTTTAGGTTCAGTTAAAGCAGGGCTTTTTGTATTAATATAAGTTCCTGTTGTAATGATAGTTCTATTGGTCCTAGCAGCAATCATAGAGGCAGAATCTGAATGCTCTCCCAAGGAAGAGAAACCTGCTTTTTTCCTGTAATTTGTGGAAGAGCATGTTTCTCTAACTGCAGCTTATATTTTAGTTTTCTCTGCATTCTTGTTTTGACATTATACTTCAATTTCTTTCTCTGCACAGAGTGATAATGTGAAGCAGCAAGGATCATTGTATGTAAAGTTAGAAAGCAACATTTTACTGGTGGTTTTTGAGGACCTGCATAGCTTCCCCCTGCCTCCCCCCCGGCAACAGCTAAGGTGCTGGATCTATGAGCAAGAGCAGAAAAGGAGCTAGGCACGCTGAATATTTATGGGATGTGATAAAAATGAAAAAGGAGAGATCTCTTCTGGAGATGGAAAGAATTTACTACAAACCACCAAATCAGGAAGCCAAAATCTGACCAAGACCTGAATCTAGGCAGCCAGGCAAATAGGTCATCACCACTGCTACTCACAGCCCAGTTTAGCTGCCACTGCTACTCACAGAACAGCTGAAATGCAACCTCTCTGTTTTGGTTTTATGAAAGTGGATAATGGCATTTATTTCATCTCTCAGGGGAGGTGTAAAGATTAATATGCTAAAGGGGGCATTGTGGCTAAGAAGCTTCAGTAAAAGGAGTCTTTGCTAGATAATGGGAACCTGCCAGCACATCTTCATAAGCTGTCAAGTGTATCTGTTCTAAAGAGTAAAATTAGGAAATGCAAAACATGAAAACTACTTAAGTGTTTTTTTCACACTGTTTCAGAAATTTGTTTACTACAATCAAATGTGTATGTATATACACACACAAGTGTGTGTATATATACATATGTGTGTGTGTGTATATATCCACACACATTTTTTGTGTATGTATATATATCTATACACACGTAGAGGGTGAGGGAGAAGAAGAGAAAATACATATTAATGGTGCTTCAACAGCAGTTTCCTGCAGGTAAAAATAAACCATCCAGAAAGAGCTTAAGGCTTCAGTAAAGGACTAGATCGGAAAAGTAGAAAATGTTACATGAAATTAAAATAAATCCAAGAAACAACAGAATGACTGCAAAGAAATATCAGAAATGTTGTTAATTTTAATGAGCAAAGTGTAATAGAAATATTTATGGACCACATAGGTAACATGGGTGCTGTAGTTTCCTGAACTCCCCACTCGGTGTTGGAAAGTAGGAGGTCAAAGAAGCAACCAAGTTAGAACACTGCAAATTACAGCACAGACTCTAGTCCCCCAAAATACCAAGACAGCAGAATCATGATATTATTTTGAATAAAATTTGAAAGAGATGTATTAATGACTATGTTCCCTAAGTAAGGATCATTGAGGCAGAAGCAATGAAGAAGTTGGAATAATCCTTTATGATTATGCTCATCTACATGATTGGCATAGCAGGCAAACAAAAATAACAAATAACTGATTTGTATAAGGACCCAGAGTATTGAATATACATGTTTTGACACTGCTGAAAAAGCACTGAGTCTAACCCAGAACATTGTAAACGTGGAAAAGTGGGAAGAAAGTGCTTACTATTTTTGCCTTTTTCTAACTGAGTCGAGACAAATGTCCTAATAGCAGAAGATATATTGGTGTAAGTCATTTGGATAGCTTCACGTGAACCAAGAAAAAAAAAATTCCTTACAGATATTTTTTAAAATGCCAGTTCAGTGGTTTGTAAGGGTCTGACTCTATAATCAGGTAAAGCTACTACTGAGGCTTTTTTGAAAAGTTACGAAGAACAAGAAGTTGTTTCGCCTTCTGGTAGTGTTTAAGTATGTTATGCATTTACACTGCAGAAATAACATATCCTTTGGTAATTTTTTTTATTTTTTTTATTTTGGCACTTGTCCCAGTAATCCGTTTCTGAAAGGGTTGCTTGAAACATGCCAAACTTCGTTTTAACAATCTTCATCCACTGGGGCATTCAAGCACCCCTTTTGTCCTATTCTTTCTCAAGGACTTATGTTTTGTCCTGTGGTTAAACATTTCACCTTCTGGATACTTCAGTTCTTGTAATAAGTTTTGGCTGTGTTGAAAGCTGTGGTAACCTTTTGCTGTGGTTAGCCGTAGACCAACCCTAGATAGTTGTGATATTCTTATAGTGGATGTCTGTCTTTCTCTGGTAAGTTGTTGAAATCGTTACAGTAAAGATAACTGATTTTTATTTTGTTCTTATGTTTATCAGTGTTGCAAGAGAAGTATTTTACACTTGGCAGAGCCTTTCTCAAGCAGTGCTATAGGTTTGACAGTTCCAAAGAAGATTGGTACTGAGATTGCCAGTCACTGTGCAAGGAAGACTGACCTCAGGAGGCTGAAAACCCTATAGCTATTTTTAAAGTTTGAGAAGCTCCTTTTTGCACTAAGGACAGTCTGCCTGAATGTTTGTTTAAATGGATTTTCCAGTAGGAATAAACCTTTAAAGCTTTCGAATAACTGTGAGGGCTTTCTTCTTTGGAAGACAGAATTCAAGATAGCTTTTGCTGGCAAACCCATTTTGAAGATTAGGATTTTTCATTTGAAAAGTCAAAATAAGGCTCTTACAATTTAAATGACTGTAAGGAATTTCCTCTTCCTATGCTTTTTTTTCTCCGTCAAGATAGAACCCAGAAGAACTATTGTGTAAATGAGTAGGGGGTCTGGATTATTAGCCAGTGTTTCACATGTGTGACTAGCTGGGTTTGTTTGTTTGTTTGTGTTGGGTTGGTTTTTTGTTTTTTTGGGTTTTTTTTTTTTTTTACTTTAAGACCTATTGCTAGGGTAACTCAACCAACATGATTAAAAAAAATATTAACTGTCTTCCTGCTCCTCTCTTAAGCTGGGAACTAACTGTTAGCACCAGTAACTCAGTCACTAGAGGATGAGCAGGAAAGGTGTGATTTCAGATCCTGATTCCATTGACATCAATGGGAGCCTTGCCATGTGTTAGGGTGGGACAACATTTCATTTGTGAAGAGAGGAACAAATCATTGTTTGCCATCTAAAAAATAATAATGCTGGTCTTCTGAAAGCATTGATGATAGCTTTGTGTGAACTAGAGCAGGGAAAATAAAAAGCAGAGTAGAACCTTGCCTGGGTTCTGAATGACTCTTTTAGATGTTGGAAGCATTGGACATTTTTTTTGAGCTGGTCATACTTGATTTCTCTTGGTTCTGTATTTATGTATGAAAGCCTATCTCTTTGGCTCAGGGAAAATTATGATCATAGCTGTTGCATGAGGTCTGCATATATTCCAGCAAGCATCTGAGGCTTTAGTTGCTTGCGTATGCAACTTGCATAGCCAAGCTACTCAGTTTTGTTATACTCTTTGTACATTTATCACTTAAAGAAGGCTCACAGACTTCTGAATGGCTATGAAGCCATACTTCTGGATAACCCTGTCTTTTATTACTGACACGTATCTGGCAAGTATACTTTGTTTGCCCTGCATTTTCTTCCTGCTTGTCTTCCACCACTAATGAAACCTTATTGCTTGTTCAGGAACTATGGTTCAGTTTCTAGTGCCACAGTTATAACTTTTGCTTCAGGATACTTTGATTGGTCACCTTCAGTTACTGTCAAGCATTTTTCACTGGATTTTGGTTTTGTATGCTCAGCTTTAAAAAAAAAACCAACACTTAATGATGACTTTTCAGCTATCTTTTCATTCCAGATGGAGCGCATATTTGTACAGACAGACCATTTTTGTCTCATTCATGAGGGGTTGGGTCAGTCATTGAATGATACCTGGGACTGACACGTGTACATTGTTTTACATTTTTAATTGTAGGTGATGACTGGGGGTAGCCTCTAATACTGTCTAGTCAGTCAGCTTGAAGTAAAATAAACTAAATCTACTTACAATTATCCTACCTTTTCTTGATTTCTGTAGAAAGTAACATAATATGCTGTATTTTTCAGGGCTTACAGTGAATTTTGCCAGCTCTAATTTGAATAGTGATGCTCTCTTCCTTGAGATTAATTATACCATCATTTCTTGGTTTATATCACTGCAACTTTTTAAAACAAAAGGAGTCTCCAGAAAGTAGAGAAATAAGTACAGGGGTGCATAATTTTTTTACAGAGCCTGACACTCTTACTGAGCTCCCCTGAAGGATTCAAAAGTAGAAACTGATAACTTGAAAGACCAAGAAGGTATTGAGAGCAATAAAATATTAAAAGAATTAACACTGAAATAAAGTAACTCACAGCTTGAATTAGAACTATCACTTTCTTCTTTGTAGCCTTTGGTTACCTTGACCCTTGAATGCAGTGACACTAATGATGCCAGCTTGAGTGCTACTTGAGTTGTTCTTCACTCTGTGGAAGAGGTGCCTCCAACTACTGTATAAATTTAGCATGCTTCACTAAGATACAAGCTGCCGGGCTTTACTAAATTTACTTTGGTTCTCCTTCAGAGAGTTCATATTCTTTGCATTTTAAGTTTCCTTGATAATAGGATGCTTCCGACATAAAATTGCATGACACCTTTCCATATCATTGTGTGCCAGGACAATTCTGTGTTCTTAGCTGCTCAGTCAAGGTTGCAGCATTGTGACATTTCTGTCACAAAAAAACTGGACCAGAAAACTTTGTTTTTACATGTAATGCAAGTGCTTTAAGGAATCGACCTTACCTACAGCTAATGACAATTTGCCATTGTGGATGTTTTGAATTTAGATCTGCATTAGATTGCAGTATATTTATTTATTTTTTCAGTTGACAAAGTGAACTACATATATACGTGCAGCGTACTCTCAGTATTAGGGACAAACTATGCTGGCTCTTGAATAAAGCAAGTAATCAAGTACTCAAATCATGTATTTCTTTTTTTGTGCACCACGCACTGCCTTGTGAACATGTACCCAGAAGGTACTGTTGACTCATGGTTTTCGAATTACATTGGAGCTCCTTAAATCTGTTCCCCACTGAGCCACTTAAGTGTTTTATGACCTTTGGCATATCATATAATTTTTCTCTCTTTCTTTTTTTTTTTTAATTTATCTCCTGTGATGGAAAGAGAGATTTAGCAGGGATGTCCAGGCAAGTGTAGTGTATTTCAACCTCAGGATTGTGCCGTCTGATTTTTCTCAAGCCAATATTGCAGCTAATCAATTTCTTTTTGTTTTCTGGTGATCATTTAAGTCACAACTGCGTAGCATGCACATAAAATTAACTGATTTGAAATTTTAATGTGTCATGGACAGTAAGCTCAACTCTATGCTGTCACGCTTAGGGCTAAATCTGCATTTTCAAGATACAAAACTAAAAAGTCTAAGACAAGGCCAACATAAAGAAGGGGAAAAAAAATCAAATAATGACTGCTGATTCGTAGTCTGTCATCCAAACCTAATGGATATTTTCAGTCTCATGAATATGTTCTTTGTAACTCTGAAATAGTACTAAATCAGTCATGAAGATTATAAATTGTGAAAATGAAATGCACTAATGTAATGTTTTAAATTTTCATACCAGTTTGAGTGCTTTCATGACCTTTACAAGATAAAATAAGCTTTCTAGGTTTAGTATGCGCAATTCAACATGCAGGTCAACTTCCAGGTTTAATGAGAAGAGGGAGAAAGAGAACTCTACCGATCTTGTGGATGCAGTTAACTGGTAACTTGGTGTTTGTGTGCCACCTTACGCATTCCGATATTAATAGGTGAACTCTGTAGATGTATAGTTATGTCTACCACTGAGTTTCTAGCAAAGCACCTTGGGTTTTTTCTGCAGATAAAATGGTTATGGCTCAGAGGAGACTTTATACGTAGAGGCTGTTTTGATATTGCCCTGAACTTTCCCGTACTCACTTCATGTGAAGAAGAAAACCTGTGTTTTTAAATCAAGGGAACTGACCTATAGTTCCCTTGATAAATTTCTGCTGACAGAAAAAAGGTTTCAATTATAACAAGAATCAGGTGGTCTAGGTAACGAACCAATATCTGTGAGTTGTGCAAGTACTTAATATCTGTGGTTAAATTTATGATCTTGCTGGGACTGTGGAAGCTTCTAGAAACAGCAAAGTGACAGGTTAACAGTCATTGTAACTTTCACAAGAACAGTTTATCAACCTAATAGGACAGTGTCTGCAAAATTAGTCATAGTACTTACCCTTACATATTCTGAGATGTTACTGGTTTTCATTAGGTCTTTGCTGTTTACATAGTCTCAATTTTACTTGTTTTCATGACATTCACTCTTTTTGCATAGCATTAAGCCTCCTGATCATTAAAATTCTGTCAAGATTTTGTGATGGGTTGTCTTATGAACTGTCACATGTGCGGTTCATTAATTGTTTCTGTTTCTCTTCTTAGTTAAGATCATAACTAAACAATATATATATGAAGTAATCAAGTCCAGTTTTTCTAGCTGTACACGCAGAGGCGATAGCCATGAGCATCTCAGTTTATCTGGCATGCCTGCATTTATACAACTATGTTAGTTTGTATTCTCTTCACATTTTATGTCCATTTACATGTTAGAATATGTATGCCATTAAAAATCCAAACAGTGGACCTTCTTAGTGGTGTGACAAAAAAATGTGGAGTATTTGTTTGTTTTGTATCACCCAAAGTTAGAAATTTAGATATGGACCTGTGCAAATGTCAGAGTATCATAGAAAGTTAAAATCTGGTTTGCAGTATTATTGAACTCTTGAGAAAGTAAAGTGCTACCTACTTAAGTATCTCTAATTGCCAAGACTTCTCTTTTGATGAAGAGTGCAATGTGCTTTGAGGCATGGATAGCCTAATATTTGCTATTCTGGATGATGTTTTGTGGAGAGGGCTTTAGCAGTGCTGCGTAACAACATCTCTCTCACTGCTTAGGCACTGTACACTCAGTTGTGTGTTTATTCCCGCTTTTTCAGCTTCAGGTTTTCAACACCAGAAGATTTGGGGATTTTGAAACTGCATTTTATTAAAAGGATGCACAGATGTAAATATCTTTGTGACTTTCTGCACAGAAAAATATTCCTTTCCCAGCACAGATCACTCTTAAAAGAGGAAGCAAGTCAAAACTTTGGCCCAAAATCTGGTTTAGTTGAGCCATATACAAGATGTCGTCAACAAACTCCGAGTCATTAAATTTGCTTACAGGTTTCAGGGCAGCATGAGGAGTAAATCCAAGGACTATAAATAATCTACAGATAGTTTACAGTTCACCATAGTCTTTCCCCGTTCTTCTTAATACTACAATCCCTCCAGAGCAAACATACTTTAGTATGTGAGTGATTTCCATTTAGCATTAATTCCTCAGAAGATGGTTCTCTTGCTGATACTGTGCTTTGCCTTTTTTTCATTAACATCCTGAAAAGCTTCTGGTTACTAGGTACTTGCAAATAAACCCACAAGTTAAATAATGTTGGGGTGTTCTGGTGGTTTATTGTGGGGTTTTTTTTGGGGGGGGGGGGGGGTTAGCTAGTGAAGTATCTGGCCTACAGAGTTTATAGGTTTCAATTAAGATTTTCTGGTATGTTATATTCTGGCCCTGGAGTCAGTTAGTTGCAAAGGGAAGGGAGCCTTGTGTAGAAAAAGGAAACAGAAACTTTTTCAGACTGTTCTTTGAACAAGCATTGCAAAACTGTTAGGGGAAACATCTAATAGAGAAATCCGTCAGAATTAAGATACAGCTTTATAGGAGAAAAATCTTGGCTTAAACTTGAGAGCTATTTTCAATCCCCTGGCAAATCAGCTTCTCTTCTCTTTTATTTTATTTTATATTTTAATGGTACCCCTTGGGTTGCATTTCTTAGTAGCACATTCGCTGCAGATGTTGGTTTTTAATGCCAATGCAAATGCAATGATAAAAAAATAGGATGAGGCTCTTTAAAGTAGCAACAGTATGTATGATACATTAGGTATTCTGATCCTTTTTTCATTCTCTATGTAAGTTTTCTTCAGATATTGTTTCTGATTGTTCTCCAGGTGTTCTGAAGAGCCCAGAAGCCTGAGAAATACTACATTTCGGACTAAAGTTGAAAAGTTGTCCTAATTGTTGCAAAATAATGTGTTACTTCTATAATATTGGCAGAAACTACAATTAAAAGTATAAAAGTGAAATAAATTAGTAAATATGGATTTTTGTAAGGTCATCTTGAGAAAGAAACCAGAAATTAGAAAAGGCCCTTTCATGCAGTGATGTACTAAACCTGAGGAGCTGTGAGTAAGGAGCTAATTCCATTTGGGCAAACCATACTGAAGCAAATGCTCAGTATTTGTACAATTCACGTCTAGTGTAGCTCACAGTAAATGTTTTACTGTGCTTTTAAAATATGGAATAAAATGTACCTATTTTAAATCTACAGAAGAAATAATTGTAGCTAAGCTAATGATCAGTGTTTATTGCTATACTGCTTATTGTTGAATTTATTCAAATTAAATTTTACTGACAGTCTTTTCAGACTATTTCCCTAGAGTTTCATATGAAAGTATCTATAACATTTTAATACACTTTTAAGGGAAGAAGCGCATATAAATATTAGTGTAAAATCGAGGAACTGTTGAGAAACTGTTGTTTAAATGAATGAGATGTTGGGTCACAGACCCTTCTTGTTTCCCAGATACAGTTGCATCCATTCCTTCCGTCACAATTTTTTTTTCTCTTCTACCTATTAAAATCTCATGTCCTTTCCTTTCACTCCATCTTGACCAGGCATTGCAATGGTTGGGTTCTCATTTGTAGCATGGAAGACTGGTTAGTGCTTGAAATGTTTGTGTTGTCTACTCTGTTTCTCTGCCTCCAGCCTCATTCTCTAGAGTTGCTTCAGTCCCTTCAAATATCTGGGAACTGATCTAATTAATGGCGTATCAATTTTTCATAGAGTGACCACCAGGAGCTTTAGCATTTCAGATTATATGTCGTTACATAATTTGGTGCAAATTAGATGACAACTGCTCAGTTTAATGTCATTTTCATTCATAGCTGCTTTGGGCCCAATGTTGAGACAAAAGAGAGATATCTGAGCTAAAAATGCAGAGGAAAGTCTTCTTGATTCAGGGCCTTCAAGCATATCCAGGCCTGAAAGCTCAAAGCAAATGCTGTGTCTTTTTGATCCTGTGATTGTGTATGTTGCGTTGTGGGCAAAACCTCTCATTCTAGCCTGCTCCATTGGTTAAAGTCTGTTGGAATAGTTGATTGATATGTTGCTTGGCTCTTTGTTTCCCTTCTCACGTAACCAGCCTCTGTCTCTGCACTCAGATACAGATTTTACTTATCATTATATGAACATATATATATGTTGTGGTAATTACTGTTTACAGGAAGAAGAGAAGTTCTTTAAATTTCAAAACTAACATGAAATTTCAAAAATCACATGAGGCCTCATCTAGAACATGGGGCATTAGTCCGGTAATTAAAAAAAATAATCCAAACAAATGAGTAAAATGTTTCCTGTCTGCTTCTACCCTGTGCCATTATCCTTTCAGAAGAGAAAAACAGACCAAGTCAAAGATGAGCTTTTCAACATGGTAATATAGGCAACATGACATCTGGAACAGATTTGCAAAGCCCCCTTATGAAATATGCACTGGTTACAGTTTCTTCTAGCTGCAAGTAGTTACTGCTCTGAGATCTTTTCCTTTAATTTAAGTACAAGAAAGAAGAAATTATGGTAAGTAAAATACAGTGAGAAGCATGGGATGGGGGAAAAAAAAAGTTGAGAAAGAACATGATGAGCTTGATCTATAACTTTCAAAGTGTCTCCAGAATGAACTATTTTCTCAAATATTAGTGGATTTGAGTTTCTCAGATACCTCGTTTTCCCTCAAGCAACCGGATTGTAGTGCGCTGCTTTAGTTTTGTTATTGTCTATAGCCATCCAGTTTTAATGAGCAGTTTGAAATCTCGGGGACAAGTTGAACAGTTAGCTCTTAGAAGCCTATCAAGTCTAGAACTCAGCTGTCAAGGAGTTTTAAAGACAGCTCTAGAAGATGAAATACAACTGGAAGAGTGAACCGTTAAAAGCAGTTCCTTACTGCTTTCTTACAGCTATTTGGTTTTGGTTTTCATTTTTTTTTTTTATTACTATAAGTAACTAAGAATTAAGTTGAACAAGAGATAGTCATGAGGTTTTACTAAGTGTATGTCATGGTTTAAGCCCAGCCAGTAACAGAGCACCATGAAGCCGCTTGCTCATTCCTCTCCTCCGGCCCCGGTGGGATGAGGAGGAGAAAATATAAAGAAACACTCATGGGTCAAGACAAGGACAGGGAAGGATCACTCACCAGTTATGGTCACAGGCAAAAAACAGACTCAACTTGGGCAAAACCCAAATTCAATTTAATTTACTACCAATCAAATCAAAACAAGGGTAATGAGAAGTAAAACCAAACCTTAAAACACCTTCCCCCCCTCCCTCCTTCCCGGTTCAACTCCACTCCCGGTTCTCTCTACCTCCTCCCCTCAGTGGCGCAGGGGGACGGGGAATGGGGGTTGGGGTCAGTTCATCACATGTTGTCTCTGCCGCTCCTTCCTCCTCAGGGGGAGGACTCCTCACTCTTCCCCTGCTCCACTGTGGGGTCCCTCCCATGGGAGACAGTTCTCTGTGAACTTCTCCAATGTGAGTGCTTCCCATGGGCTGCAGTTCTTCACAAACTTCTCCGGCATGGGTCCTTTCCATGGGCTGCAGTCCTTCGGGCAAAAACTGCTCCAGCACAGGCTTTCCCATGGAGTCATGGCCATCTTCAGGGTCATCCCCCTGCTGTAGCATGGGGTCCTCCCCGGGCTGCAGGTGGGCATCTGCTCCCCTGCTCCCCTCCATGGGCTGGGGAGACACAGCCTGCCGTCTTACCACGGGCTGCAAGGGCATCCCCTTCTCTGGTGTACCTCCTCCCCCTCCTTTTTCACTGACCTCGGTATCTCCATTGGTGTTCCTCTCACATTCCAGTCCCTCTACTCACTGCAGGCTCCCCTTCTTAAATCTGTTCTGCCAGAGGTGCTACCACTGTCACTGACGGGCTTGGCCTGGGCCAGAGGCGGGTCTGACTTGGAACCGGGGAAGCTTCTAGCAGCTTCTCACAGGAGCCACTCCTGCAGCCCCTCCCCCACTACCCAAAACTTGCCAGGCAAATCTGAAACAGTGTAATTCAACTAAGTTGGTGTAGCATCCTCCTCAGGGTCTGAAATACAGCTGGGTTGAAGAGTTCAGGTTCATGTTTACATACAGTGTGTTTTTTGACTCTGAATTTAATTTCTAACAGCCCTGAATGCCTTAATGGAACACAGACATAAGAGCAGAGACTACTTGCTTTTAACAGCTCATCCTATGAGGTACACAACCCTCGAGTGATGCTTGTAGAAAAACAGTCAAAGGCTGAGCCAGTTTTGTTTCCTGCCATTCTTTTGAAGGGAAAGGAAAAGTGTGTTACCATGTACTACTGTGTCCTTAGGGCTGCACCATTCTGTGATGGCATTAAGCCTGATCTCAATCCAAAGACTGGTGATAAAAATGGAAAAAAAAATAAATAAATTAGATGGTCAGACTGAGAGAAAGAGCTGAAAATAACTTGAAACAAAAGGAGGGAATGTAGAGTTTCTATGCCATATTTTTCTTTTTTCTGCTGCTTTAGGCTTTAGATTCTTATTTATTTATTTTTCTTACCAGTTTTATTGGTTCTTTTACTGGATATCTTCCCAGTGCTTATAGCTCTTTTGGCCCTTAATCACAAGGTTTTCCTTCTGACTGCTTTGCCAGATATCCGAGTTAAATATGTGTTTACCAAACCAGAATATTTAAGAAACCTGAACAAAAGTCACTTTCTTGCTTATTAAGTCAAGTAGCAGTTCTTAAAGGTTCTAAAGACATAATTCTTACAAGATTTCAAATGAATATTCATCTGAGGAAAAAAAAAATCCTACAGAATTTGTTTTTTGAGAGGCCTTTCTGTGTCTTTCTAGAGACGCTCATTATTGACTCACTTTAACATACAGAAAGATATAAATCATTTACTGCTTCCTACTTCTGCGTATCACTCAGATATCCATGTAAAAAAACAGGGAGATCTTTGCCAAGGGATTTTCTCAGCTTACAAGTACCATCAAGGCTAAACCTGCACTAAGCAGACTTGGCCCACAGGTTCTTAAAGATAGGATGGAAAGAATCAGGCATTTTAATTCATTAAAAACTTTCTTATTTTAGTATTTCTTTTCACTCCACATTGGAAGAAAATAATAAATGAAAGGGAAAAGCCTTTTGAGGTAGCCAGTAGGGAATACCATATTCATTTGAGATGTGAAGGATCCAGCTCCAAATTGGAACTGAGTCTTTAGCTCTGTCTCAACCAGAATTTTCATCCTGGGCTTCAGAATCTTTCTTGACTGATCCATTGTCCAAACAAAGGCATTAAGTCTGAAGGACTGGCACTGTTTGGGGAAAACGTGGTCTTGAAAAACTTTGAGACGCAGCAGGAGAATATAACAGATATGACTAAGCTAATCAGAGCAGATGATAGTATTGGTATGTTGCTGCTTTTCATGTCCAGTATTAAATCCAGGGAACTGTTGCTTTCAGGCACACTTAGATTAAATCTGGTTGATATTTCAAAGCTTTGTTGGTTTTCCAGGTTAGAGTGCAGCCTGGGTCATTAAAAATCATTGAGCACTTGTATCTTGGTTTGCAGGAAGGCAGGGTGCTTTGTTGTCAGACTCTGAATGTTATGCCAGCTCCCTTGTGGCCTTTAGTCATGAAAGAAAGCATCTGGGGCATTGAGGTGGGCACACTGATGGCATAAAATTTTGGTGGAAGCCAGGCTCCCCTCAGTAGCATCTGTGGGACTGCTAGAGGAGGCGTTAATGCTATTCAGGTTTGGATGCAGACAAACTAAGGTTTGTCTCCTGGATGTGGAAACTGCAGGTGCCAGTCACCCTGTATGCCCACCTTCTGCGGCGCTCTGCCAGCTGCATGAGCTTCACGTCAGCCCTGAAATGGTTATGGGTTTTCTAGTATGATGCTCAAAAGTTACCTGAATGCCAGCTTTGTGAAGGTTTCAAATGTTTTTTCATGGTCTTCCAGAAAATTGTCTGTTTCCCTGTCCATTCTTACAAGGGAATAGCAGATCATCTCCCAGCTGCACTGGGATTGGGAAGAAACGAGCTTCAAGACACACCTCTATGAAGACACAGTTTTGTTTATTCTGTTGGTATTTTTTTGAAAGCTCTCAGAAACATTCTTACTGTTTTTCTCAACCTAAAATTTAGCCCATCGGTGTGGCTGTCCTGAAAATGAATGGAGGGTGGGGGAACAAGCCAAAACATAAGAGAACAAAAAACCTGTACAGTAGAAAGGCAGTGAGCATTTGTATAGAAAACAAGAGAATCCTGTTTGTTTCACACTGACACTTTGAACTACTCCTTGAAGAAAGGTTTAGCAGCTGTCACTGTCATTTGAGTCAGTTTGCTGACATTTTGCTGGAGGAGCTAAGAAAATAGATCTCAGTTATAACTCTCTGACTTTTATTTCCTTCTGTGGTAGTAGAAGCAGTATCATCAGGGCCTCTGGTATTTAAGATTTCCAGCCTACACTAATGGCACCTTTTTTCCTGCTTGAAAGTTTGGATGTGAATTTTTTATTTGTTGTTGTTACAATATACTGGTGCCCAACGATGCTAATGATTCTTCAGAAATAAGCAAGTTGCCTCACCTGCAAACTCTAGTGCACTATATTATAATATTTGTATTTTTTTCCCCAACAGTATTCCTTATCCCCATGAAACACTGTTGACATTAGAAAGCCAGCATTAGAAAAGGTACATTTGGCTTTACAGTTCCAGTTATGACAGGGTAAACATCATCTTGTTTGGATCAGGAAGAAGGTACAAGGGCCACGGCTTGCTACTGAACAGTAGAGAAAAGCATTTTTCTATTCCTAGTCCCCATGGAGAGCTTTGGTCTTTTAGCACTCCCATGCTACACAGAGTTCCAGCTATCTTTTTTTTACCTTCTTGTTTTTTTGCACAAGGTCATCCCACAGAAAACAGCCACAGGAAAAGATTTTACAATATTCGTGCAGAATTAATGCAGATCTATAGAAGAATTTCTATGCAAAGGAGAGTCTAGTTCTAATTTTTATTTTTTGTTTTGGGTTATTTATTTCTGGTTAGAAGGCCATGTTCAGGCATCAAGACCAAATTTTGCTTACTGTTCAGGTGTCAGTATTTTGTCTTGCTGCCTAAAACTGTAAGCTATAGTTTTGAGCTTTGCAGGTGAGAGTTCATTATAGTAATATTTACTACCAGCTAGACATGTTAATTACAAAAACACGTAGGTTTAGATAGGATACAGGCACCTCTGCTTTATGATGTGTGTCCTCACGCCAAATGAGTTTTCTTTGATTTATGTTAATACAGTTAATAAGATAGGAATTAAATACATGCATACTATTGTTTCTATGTTGTTAAGTATTTGTGTTTGGTGTTAAAAAATCTCCTGTCAATTAAAGTCTGTATTGCTCTTTCTTTCTTTTCTTGTTTATCTACATTTGAGGCTTCTGAGACAAAAATCATTAGCTAATTCTCAAACTGAGTTGCTGCAATTTCTCTCTCTGATGCATGCAAACCACCCTTTCAAGAAACTTCTTTGTGACCAATCCAACCCACCTGACTGTTAACCTGAACAGATGTCCAAAATTTTACCTATTATAGCAGATGGCTATCATCCTTAATCACTTTCTCGTGTTGATGATGACCCATTTTTATTGAGGAAGAGAGAAAAGGGAAGAAGTCTGTTGTTTGTTAGGCTACTTATGATCTTTATTATTGGAATTTTCCAGCTTTTGACTTGTTTGTTCAGAGCATATTATCTGTGCAATAACTTAACAACAAGGTGGTAGAGCCATTTGAAGATTTGGCTTTCCTAAAATGAGAATTCTGTTCCCACCTGAAGACAGTCTTGATAGACAAGCATTCTTAACTTTAAGGTATGTGCTAATATATATTAGCTTATAATACAACGGTCTTCTCTCAATGCCACATTTATTTTGTTAGTTGGCAAAAATGTAAAGAAAAAGAATCAGACACAGAGATGGGTGGCTTAGGGTCAAGCTGAGCATGGCTGTACGTTACCTGAAGCTGTACATGCCCCAGACATAAGTACTTTTATATTCAGTGCAGTTGTAAGGGCTTCTGGTTCTAACACCCTGTGGCAGGCAATTAGAAGAGAGAGCTGACAGCAGGACTGCTTGCGCACGCAATGAAATAGCTCTTTTTATTCTAAAAAAGGCACGTCTGCCCTCCAGGCCCATCTCTAGAGGTCAGTGTTGTTGTCTATCAGCTGTAATATTAAATACAGTACCCATGCAGGGTTGCATTCTTAATCCGTTCGTGGACCAACTGAGTGACAAAAGCATTCAAGAGATACAGCACTGAGAAGCAACATTTTCTCAGACCATTGGCAGTCATGGCAGTGCTTGGGTAAGCTGAGTACCCAAGTTCTTTCTGGTTTATGACTGACAGCTTTTTTTTTTTTTTTTAACATGATGAGAGACCAAAACTCTGACGTTGGCTTGCTAGTGAAGCAAATGTACAAGTATTTCTAAGGAGAAGGCTATTCATGGTCTGGATAACCCAACTTGGTTTTGTATGTTATAGTGAGGATTTACATGTTCCTCTAGGCTGTAGGGTAAGAGAAAAAAATATTCTCATGACATTTTGAACTGATTTCTATAAAACTTTTTAGTAAAAGTTTTTCTATAAAACCCTTTTTTATTAATATACACCCTTTGAAGAGCTAATTATATCTGAGTGAATCCTGCAGTTTTCCCCTCCTAGGGTCTGCGTGCACTCTGCAGTGTAAAAAGGGGCATTAGCTGAGTTTTATGCTGGTTATTTTGTTTTTGGCAGGTAGCAGGTGTTTGCTTTACTCTTGTCTGAATTATATTTTAATGGGAAAGACACATGCTGCAACAGCACAGTTAACTGGAAAATAAAGGCCTTTTTACTTCATTAATAAAGCGTATGAGAGAAAACTGAAGTGCTATGAATTTTTTCATGGTGTAATCTGTTGGCAAACCTCTTCTTTATCAGTGGATGAACTGCCCTGAAATGCTGTGGGTTGGTTAACATCCAGATAAGAAGTGCAGGTCTTCTGGCTGCACTTTTCCTTTTTTTTTTTTTTTTTTTTTTTAGGGTTATTTTATTCTTTCAAATACAAGCTGAAATCCTATATGGTTAGATATAATAAATGGGGTGCTCAGTTTATTGTAAGCAAATGAAGATAACTTGATGTTTTAGAAACATTCTGCAGGAGAAGGTAGCCATAAGTTTTGTGTAGTTGAAGAACAGCAGAATTGGCTTGTGTATTATTTTGAGTTTATTATACAGAACCAGTATAAGCAACTGAATTCAAAGGACAGATCTTTAGCTACTCTTCCCTGTTTGTGACAGTAAAAAGAAATGCCACCAGGGTTTTATAGATCACGTTAAGTCCCTCAAAATTTGACCACAATCAGGCCTGAATAATTGAGATCGATTTGTGTGTTTCATTTTTATTTGGATTAAAATAAACCATCAACAGTATATTCCAGGTGACTGCACAAGTTATAATTTAAGAACCTTGAGTATTTAGATAGCTCAACAGTAGACTAATTATGTCTGACTGTATTTTAATTTTTTTATGCTGTTAAAAGAGCAGTGAAGGATTATGTAATCTGGTCAAATTACCTTCTCTGAAGCTTGTGAAAAACTGTTCTACTATGTGGCAAAGCTTGTTCTGTCTCAGACATAAATTATGTGGGTTGCTGGTCTAATGAAAGTAACAATATGGAAGCATTCACCATTTTTCTTCATTGGGGCTGGCTAATGCTGAATGTCTTTGCTTGTGCTCTGGTTTTTTTTCTTTTAATTTTAACTTCACTTCCCCTTTTAACCTTACCATGACATTAATTTACAATGTAATTCTTTCTTTGGGCCTTTATAGCAGGTGTTTATAAGCATTGGTGGAAAGTGGTACTTTGAAGGGATGCTGACAATTCAAAATCTTGTCATTTTCAAAAAGATAAATTTCACAGTGGTTTGAGAAACTGCATCTGATTCTGGGTCACCCTACCAATTTTATTGTGTTCTTACAAATGCAATTTCATGTGTTTTATCTTCCTTGCTGTGTTGTTTAAAATAGTAATATATAAATGAAAATGAAAGCTGACTTCCTGACTATAAAAAGGGGTGACAATTACTGTATAAGGAACTATATGTGTAGTTCATAAAGTTTATGTAAGGAATAAAAAAGTACCTGATTTTTCTTTTTCCCCATCAGTATTTTTAGATAAAGTGAATGTAGTGTGTTTGTAACACTGATAAAGTGGCACTGACATCTTCAAATGAACATCAACCTTTTTTAACTGAAGAAAATCCATTCAATACAGTGTGTTTGTAAATGAGTAACTGTGACTAAAGGTTAATACATCTTCAAGCTGTAATAATGTTCCTTGGACTGGTCATCTGAAAAGACAGAACTGTTGGCCCCCTTGTCTGGAAACATGAACCTTTATTTCTTGAGCTAGAAGGCAAGCCTGGTAATTTAGACTCTGCAGTTTCAGAATCGTAAAATGTCTTTGGGATTTACTGAAGAGAAAATGGTGTGCTGTGTCAGTTGAAGTTGTACTTGTTCACCTTAATGCAGAAGCCTTGCAAGCCTCAGTCTGATTCTGTTCTGTACAAAGGGAAAATAGGTTTACAGCGAAGGCAGAAAGATATTTCTAAGCAAGAGCAATTTGCAGTCTGAGTAATTTGAGGCTTGGTAAACTACAGTCAGCATCAAGTTGGCTTTCATTTAGAGTAAAGGAAAAAATATTAATCAGGGTCAGTATTTTCTGCAGAAACCAGCCAATTGCAAGACGTTTCAATTTTGATAAGAAACTGATGGTGATGAAACCCACATAGAAATGAGGCAGGGTTCCAACAGAAACCTTCCTATTGGAGAGGAGATACCGTCAGACACTTGCCTAGTTTCTTGCTAATTCTTTTTCTGCAAGCTTGGCAACTGGCCTGAATGATTGCAGAGTTTGTTCTTTGTCTACTCGTGGCTAATCTCCTTCACCTATATCTTCCTCTAATCTATGAGCCCTTTTCTGGAACTGGTGGGTGTCTGCTTTTCATTGCCTTGACTCCTTATTCTTCTGAGTGGAGAAACCTTGCTTTCCGTTCCTTGAAACCCCTCCATGCCCTACTGATGCAGAGCACAGATCTTGCAATCATTAGGCTTGGTGTTTCTCAAACAAGAAAAAAGTTCCCCAAAGGTGCCAGAGCTCTCTAGTCTTTTTGTTCACTAACATTTTTACCCAACGTCTTCCCATCTGAAGACCTACCAATTTGTTTCAGATGTTCTGTGTTTCCTCTGTAAAAGAAAGTAAATTTTTAAGAGGTGCATGAGGTGGTCTTAGTACTGCCACATCTACTCTGGACAATGATGCAAAAAGGATAAAAATAAAAACCCCAAAGAATCTAGCACTGTGGAGGTGCTCCCCGGAATCTGTCTTTGAAGACTTGATTTAAGGGAATCAAAGCAGCAGTGAGCTAGCTCTGCTGTGGAACAGAAATACATCTCTTGTAGCTACTCATTCTTAGCTGGAAACAGAGTTAGGGTGAATCAAAGCAAGACAAGAGTGAAAAATGAGCCTAAATCAAATGAAAGAGATTATATTTCTGTAATTCAGTCCTTACTGGAAGATAGCTGTGTAGAAGCAGAGAAGTCTCTAAAAAGTATACTCTGCAAGAAGTCTTTCACACTGGAATTACTTATGTTGATCTTAACTTTCTTGAGTGTGCCAACACAGAGGAACCTTTGACAAAGAAACTGTTTAGCATGCAGTATTGATCTGACGGTTAGAGGTGCTGAGTAACCAGAATCTCACACAGAAAAGGTGAATGGCGCACATCTCAAATGCCTTCTATAAACTCTGCTTGCATACAAAGGTATGCCTCACTTTAGAAATCAGAGCAATACTGAGTTTACTAAGGACCATTACATGAAAGTAAGTATATGTTACCCTTTCTTACTAGGAAATAAAATGTGGAGTCTGCGTTCACACCTGTCAGACATGGGGCAAAGCAATGGAAGTGTTTCGGGTTCCAGGTGTGAGGGATTTCAGAGAACAGCAACAAAAATATTTGCAGATGAAGGAGTTTTCTAAGGAACAATGCAGAGAGTGTCCAGACAGCATGGTGCAGTGTTCTAGAGATTACTGGGTATCTAAATGAGGTAATTTGAATACAGAAGTGTTACACCTGTTTTAATACTTCATTTGGGCTAGTCTGGCTGTGCAAGTATATACTCTGAGTCAGTACCCTGTACTGAGGGTATAGGCTGACTGACTTGTCTTTAATTTCCATCTGTGTTAGGACATTATCAGTAGACCAGAAGACTTGAGGTTCTTGATTGCCAAGGATATTGTTATTAGGCTTTCAATAAAGTTAGCAGCTATTGAGTTAGGCATCTGAAAGCTTGTCTTCAAAGGCAAGTTCACTTTTGTAAGGTTAATGGTACCTGGGTTTTATGTTTTGTACATATGTGACTTTTTCAACAAAATCATTTGTTCCCAAATGAGTAGAGATTAAATTCATGCAATGCAGGGTGTCCAAGCTGATGACATAAATTCTATTAGAGCAGCATGCCCCCAGGAGGAAAAAAAGATGCGAATTTTTAATCTCTTCGGTCTGCTGGAGGGGTTTGTTGGGAGGTGGTTAAGATCTGTCCTGTTGTTACTTTGATTTTGTAGACAGCAGAGAATGAAACTTTTCATAAACTTGGGCTGAAAAATTCCCACTTGGAATCAATGTTTGCAAAGCAGTGCCAGAATGCTGCCTCTTCGTAACCAGAAATAACAGTGAGTACTAACCTTTAATGGATTAAGAAAAGTCACTGAGTATGTTTCTAATGACAGCAACAGAATGTTGTCTGGAGTCTGAGAGCTTTTCAGAAGGTTACGAAATTGTGCCTGATGGGCAGGCTTCAGCAGTAGGTGAGCGCTTTGGGCAATTTTGTCATCAGCTGTTTGCCATGTGCTGTTCTTTCCCATGTTGACTTCATTAATGTCTGATACATAGACGAGAATTACGTTGACCGATCTGCAGTAACAGCCTGATTCAATGCCCAGTGAAGCTAATGGATGTCTTTACACAGGCATAAGTTGATTTTTAGATTCCAGATGCTCGTCATTGCATATTGTAATTAGCACCGTTCTTCTCAGAAAAGAAATGATGTCTCTGACATAACAGTATATCTGCAAAATGATAGAAATTTTTGCTGTTGCACTGGGACTGTTTGATTTCAGTCTTAATGCAGTATTTCTCTCTAAATTAAATAAAGTCAGACTAAGTCTAGTGTTGTAAAATGTTATTTTGATGTCCTTCTGGAATAATTAAAAATGCGTTCTCCATGTTACTAAGTCTTTATATAAAAATCTTTACCACATTTCATTAATAATACCTAATATTGGAATCATTGAGCTAACCTGTAGCATCAGATTAGCAATGCTGCAGGATGCCATAACAGTAATTATTACAGGTAAACATCTGATAAAATGGCAAGTATGCAATCACTAGAAGTTTGTATGTGGGGCAAGTCTAGCCTAGTGCACTTCTAAAAAAAGAAAACTGATAACTATGCTAAAGCTTTTCTGATTTTAGCTATTGGATGATAAGAGCAAGCAAATGCTCCAGAGGGGAATCCAGGCTAAGGTTTCCTGACTTTCTGAATTGTCGCTTGGATAGATTCATTTGCATTCCCTAAGAATATGGACATTTACTGATTTTCTTTGAGTTGCTAGACAAATCTGAGGTCAAGACAAATTCCACCTTAGCGCTCCAATGGTGATGGATGATACTTAGCCCAAACCACTCTAGTATCAAAAGATTGCACAGTTCTCTATGTACTTATCTTCGTACAATTTCTGTGAGATTGGAAGGTGAATATTATCAGAAGCCTTTAGAAAAATGTTATTTTTTCTTTCAAAAAATAGGGCCACAGTATAAATGGTGACCTATTCTTCTCTTATTTCCATTTGCGAGCAGCCGATGATGATTTAATTATGTTGATTTAAATCTGATGTAGGCTTCTGAACTGAGTTGATTTATAAAAATAGAGTTTTCTCTTAATGCTTGCACTTCTTTCTTGTAATCTCCATTTACTTCACCTACTTATTTGTGTTTAGGTTGCAAGAAAGTGGATGTAGAAGGAGCGCAGCAATTAGGGTTTGTCATGGAAAATAAATAGATATGCAACTCTAAGGTAATACTACATCTGGAAACCAGGCAAACCGAAGTCACAGTTTCTTTTAAATAGCCTTGTTTTGAAGAAGTCACTCTAAATGTGTAACTGAGAGTAAAAAATTGGAATGGAAAATAGAAAACATATAGAAGTGATTAGACTTATTTTGTTACTTTTTCCTATTTCATTTTTAAGCATTGTATTTATATTCTAAAGGCAGACTAGGATTTATAGGTATGATTGAAAAACATGTTCCTGGGAGAGACTGCAATGGAATGCAAAAGCTTAGCAGATGAAGTTAGGAATAGATGGGAGATAGTGTGGTAAATGGAGCAGAGAAAAAAATTGGAGCTAAGGCTGAAAGGGAAAGAGAGGAGGTGAGAAGAGAGAGTGCAAAAAAGGAACCAGGCGTTAGTGAACAGAACACTGAAAACCGAGATTAAAGAAGAAATTAATGAGACTTTTTAAGAGGACTCACGCTTGATTGTGTCATAGGCTGAGGTCACATAACAAGTTTCTTTCAGGGACATTTCCCACAGGATGAAAATGGTATTATCTGGTAATCAATCCTATAACCTAGTTAGCAAGTTAAAGTTGAAGCATGTGGGTGTGAAAAATTGCCAAGGGGAATGTATTCTTTTGTTTCCAAACTCTGCAGATGGTATACCCCCAAATTTCAGGATATTTTGCTCAATAATCCCTTAAAAATACATGGAGTTTTTGTTTCTTGGTTTTTGATTGTTTTTTAAAAAAAAAATAATAATTTGCAGTAGGTCATGATCAATTCAGAATGCACTGGCTGTCCGGTCTTTTAATACCACTCAAAATGTTAGTCAAAGAACTCAACTTTGGCAAGTGATGTATTTTTTTCCTATTTCTTTATAAATTTGTAGAGTTTGAAGTAAGATGGGATTACTCTAACAAGTCTTTCGTACTTCATTGGTGTCATCAGAAGCAGCATAAGGTTGGGAAGCAGTAGGAAAGTTTAAAAGTCTCTTGATGCGTAACCTGCTGATCAGGGGTAGCCTGTTAAGTTCTGTAACCCTAAGTGAATATCTTCCCTCCTTCCTTCTAGGAGGAGCTATGCTGTTTATTCAACTTCTGGATGTCACTTTTGGGATATCTTTCAGCTTAGAAAATATTCTCCTTTCTTTGCAGGTGCCCAAGCTTTCCTGAAACAGATTGATAGGCCTCTGTTTTTTTTGATCCCACTCTTTCTAACATCACTTATTTCTCGTTTGATTCCCTGTCATTGCAATAACCTAGGGGTCCTCAGAAGCCTGTCTTCTCCTTTCTGAAGCTTGAGGGTTAAAAAGAGTAAGGCGATGCAGTCTGTGTGATTGATAAAGAGTAGATATCGCAGTCTTCCTATTTTGTCTAGCAGGGTGACTTTCTGCCATCCATCGCTTTGACAGCCTCTCACTGTAGGTTGTAATTTTGGTCTTCCTTCAAATGTGTGTAGGCCAGAACCCTGGCAACTTATCTTTTTATCATCTTTTGATTTTATTCATAGTGGCTGTGGTATAAGCATCTCTTTAGGCAGTTCCTTTACTTGGCCATAGGGAAGGCAAGTGATGGCATTCCCTACACTGACAAATGTGTTGCTTCCCCTAAGGGGAAACCTGGAAGGAACCAGTTTGCAGTGTGCGTACGTTTTACTGTTGTTCTTTAAGCTCAAGGCTACTTGCCAGTTTAATCTGTTTTGAAAATGAAACAGAACCAAAGCTGCCTTCTGGCTTGTCATTGACTTTTAAGGTCTTGCAAGTCACACTGTCCTTGCTCCAGAAATTCTGAGCTTGAATCTATGTTAGGCCTCATGCTTTTTTGAGGGACAGTTCACCCACATATTCCTTTACCGGTAGAAAAAGTCTGAATAAGCTCCAGGCCTTACTGAAGTCCCAGACAGTGTTTTTTTCAGGAAATGTGTCTGTTTGTGACACTGCAGGTAAAATATTTTCCTAGAGGATAACACCTTTTTTTTTTTCCTTGCTTTCACCTCATCATTTATAAATCTCATTTATAAATCTTTATTTCATTATTTAACATTTTATTTTGGCTTAAAGAATTATTTCTTTACCTGGATGTGAAAAAAATGTAGAAAAGCTGCAGTTTTTCAGTAAAAGTGGTAGAATAGGAATTGTCTCAAATACCTGTAGTGCAATCAGACTTTGCTCATGTTTGAATCCCAACTTGCATGTCCCATGTTGAGTTTTCTAACTCAGCGTGAGCTCTTTCTGCCCACACAGAGCTGACTTAGGCTGAGTTATTGGTAAAATGACTGGTCAGGCTGCCTATCTTTAAAAAGAGCATGATTAAGTTTTGGGAGACTGCTCCCTACAGAACCTGATTGTTGTAAAGCAATAATAATAGATGCACACCTATGTGTATATATGTGTGTATGGCAGCACATATGCATGCATTGGAAAGGTGTGTGTCACCAGCCAGTGTCTTCTTTTGAAACTCCTGTCCTTGTAGTGAGGAAGGAACACAGTGAATTTCCCCAAGAGATTGGTTTAGTTTCAAAAGGGGAAAAACACTTCCTGCTTCCCAAGGGGTTATTTTTGGAGTCCTTTCGGAAAAAAATTAATTAAACATGCATGTGTCTCTTTAAAAGAGCGGCTCCAGCAGATGCAGCATGGTTCACAGCATATTCTTCTTGAATCCAATGGGATGAGTATAAGTTGCCAACAACAGCAACAAAAGATGGTGGTGGGGGGAGGCAGAGGGAGAAACAGAAAATGTGTTGACAGTGGATCTGACCGACACAGCCCAAAACAATAGGATGCATGTTTAGCATGACTGGCTCTATTCATTCTCCTGTCAGCACTTGGCATGCCTGCCTCTCAAAGGCAGCAAAGCTGCAGGAAGTGTCTCTTCCTCACACAATATATAGAGAAATTTCCTTGACGCTATATTCTTCACCTGCAAATGGATGCTCCTGGTGGGTTTTTGATTAGTGAGCAGCTTTACAAGATCTGGTAACTTAATAGTAAAGATGCTAAAGAATAATATGCATGCATGAGAAAGGCTTATTATACAAATCAGCCTAGTGAATGTTGACTGGGTAAGGTTTTCTCTTGTGCTACACAGCACAGTATTTGAGCCTGCTGAAATGTGTAGGAGAAACATCGTCTGCACCCTATAAATCCCGGTTTTCTGGTTCAGATTACCTCAACTACTTTGAGTCATTTGAGCACGTGATCAGCACATGATCTGCTACTCTTCAAGAATGTGTTTATCTTGCAGCTGACGTGCAGCCTGTGCTCATTTTCCTTTAAGTACAACCTCAGGCCACTATTTAATCACCTGCCAAGCCCTTTAATTGGGCAAGAGAGATGCTTGAAAATGACTGTAAAAAAGCGAACCTCCAATTACTCCATATTTGCAGTACTTCAGCACAGTACTTTGCTTGTACAATAGCATTCTGTTGCAAAACAACTCTGGCCACTTCAGGTTGCCAGGATAATGCCTCCAACCCCACTGCAAATCCATAGGAAGTAATGCAAAGCTAGAAACTAATTTTTTGGTAGCTTGCTTGCCATTTCTGCCTCTTCTTAATCTCATCTGCAGCTTCCAGAGCTGCTGTTTTCACTCTGACTCCTGTTTGTAGAATTTGCAATTAAAAAGCAAATATATTCAATGTATATTCAAATATATATATATATAAAAAATATATTCAATTCCTTTACAGTGTAACTTAAACCAATGGACATATGAGGATTCCTGATGAAGGGTTTCAGTCTGTATCTTCTGGTGATTTGTTGCTCCCTGGAATAAGAGCTAAGCTCTTAGCATTGGTTTCCCATGGTTGATAAAAACCTTTCTGTCTCTTTAATTTCCATGCCCTAGCAGCATTGAGTCTCCAGTGCTTGGTGAGAATCTGGTTTTGAACGGTTTTGTTTTAAAGATGATGATATGTGCTTGAGCTGTGCAGAGATATCGAGCAGTCCTGCGTGCATTGATAATCTATTGAAAAATGTGGGCCAAGTGTCAAGCTCTTCCTGAAACCCACAGAGTTTTTCAGGTTTCTCAGGAAATATGTCACAAATAATCTTTGTGAAAATTAGTTCTAGTTTGTCAAAGAAGGACTTGATTTTATCCCTACTAAGACTGTTCCAGTACATGAACAGCATAAGTAGGTGAAAGGCAGGTTAGCCTCTCTGCAGTGATTATCATGATTGCTTTCCTGCTTGCTGCTTAAAAAACCTCTTTTGCAGGCTCTCTTTTTATTGAAATGATAATAAATATATTTTTTTTAAAACCACAGGTACTATTTCCAGTATCTGAGGGTAACCTAGTACTCGCATGCTTTCCAGTAGAGCCACCACACACTCGTTGAAACTTGGTTCTACTCCCCTTTAGTTTCAGAACATGATACCAAGATTTTGTAATGGTTGCTAGAAACTGAATATAGTATATGATAGTGAAAAGGCTGCAAAAAGCAGCACAGGAGATACTGGAAGATATGTTCAAAAGCAAATTTATTTATTACTTAAATGAGAGTTGAATTGCAGATTGCAATTGATAAAATGTTTTGGAAACATAGGCTACAAAATAAAGATACTGTTGATGAAAAGTGCATGGATAGCTGTTTACTGCTGGATTCTTAGAAAAAATAGTCATGTTATGAGAGTGTATTAGAAAATATTTTCCCTTTTGCATTTGAGCAATGATTATGGCTGCTCAATCACTCTTAATCATTATTTGCTGATCTTCTTGTACATAAATTTTCCCATCTCTTAATGTGAATTCAGGTATTATTTTTGTTCCTGGAATTCTCTCTAACTCTTCTGCATATTTCTGAGAATAAAGTAACCTAATATAAAAAGAACAAGTGTAAAAAAGGCAGGTAATATGCAAATCTATTTTTGTAGTATGGCAAATGGACTCTTCTGCAGTCCTATGGAAGAGGAAGTTGGAAAATTTTATTTGTGGAAATTTAGGTTTTATAATGACTCACTAGTGTAAGTGTTTACTTAAAGGAAGCAGCACTGACCCCACAAGCTTTTTTTTCAGATTTGTTACTTTTTTTTACTTTTGGGTCCTTACTCTTTGGGGCTATAAACATCTCTGAAAAATGATGCTTAAGACGTGGACTCATATATAATGGACTATATATGCTAACATTGAAGAATTGCAATGGAATGGTTAGTCTTCATTAGCTTTGTCATTCTTATATGTTCTAAGATAGAGCCTACAAACCCCAGAAGACTTCTACCTGACAAATTTTTATTACACTTTTGGAAGGCTCTGCCTTCACTTTGAAAATGCGATGTGCCATTTCTTTGGGAAAACATGTTCTTTTGCTTCTTCACTTTCTTTTAGAGAGTGCCTATGCATGAGTATGCACAGATGATAATTCTATACAGTGTTCCCCTTCTGTGAGCTTGTATATGCGTTTTCATTTTTTAATCAAAGTTTCCATGAATTTCATATTGCAGGGTGGCTTACTGCAGACTGTAAATATAACAATGTGACCTTTTAGAGTGATGTTTTTATTTATATCCCCTGCATAGATAGGAAAGGGAACTTCCCTGCCACCTTATATAAAGAAGTATTGAGAGATTTTTTAAAAGTAATTAGAGATGCAAAATATGGTAAGTCATTCATCTTCAAGCCTGAGTAATAGTTTTCTTCCCAATTTTCTGCACATATTTATTCAGACACAGAGAAATAAGATAAGCAGAAATAGAGATTAAAAACTTCTGAGGATAGGCAATTATTCCAAAGCCAGTTTATATGAGGTGGAATACCTAGCTTTATGTATTCAACAGTGTAAAATGTTACCCAGGCATCAAACTTGTATCAGCTACTAGGGCTTAGATCAGAAACATTCATGGCCTGCATGTTTGTGTTGTGATTATGTTTGTTCCAAGATGACCAAAGAGGAAAGCTGAAACTTCAGCCAGAATACATCTTGGTTTCTGTAAGCATAGCTGATGACAAAAGGGTGCTTTCAAACCTGGCTCCTCCCTGAGTTGTGAGAAGCAGAGAAATATAGTGTGAAAGTCCTTTGGGTTTTACAGCCTTGAATCTTCTACAGGACTTGGATGCATGAACTCCCTTACCTATGAAACACAGCGGAATATGGGGCAGTCCAGCAATTTCCTCTTGTATGCTAGGACGTTACTGAAGAACTTCTAAAAAGCACTCAAGATCTCTGCTCAGTTTTATCCTGTCTCAGGAGTTTAAACTATGTGCCATGAAAATGTCCCCAGCACTATCACAGCATCCTGGTACTCTGCAGCAGACGTATTTACAGCACTGCTGGAGATGTTCTACTGTCCAGAAATTGAAAGCTTATTGACGCAAAGCCCATGAAAGTGAAGGAGGGAAGGGAAGAGACATGTGGGAAGATTCTGTAGCATAATGACACACCTGGCAGGGATCTGCATTCTTGTCCCTTCTTCAGTGCCTGGTGTAAATTTTACCTTATGCTACAGGGAGTCTTGTTTTGGCATTCTAGTTCTAGGACCAAAGAGGAAAATTATGTTATCTGTATGTGGAAAAAAAGAAAAAAAAAAAAGTGGAAATGCTTATGTATGAATGGTGTGTAGGATGCTTTGTGAGGCTTATTTTTCTTCAGCCTGTAAAAGGAACCATCAGGAGTTGTTTCACTGGGATGACTAGAGGCTGGACGGGTAATACTGAAAGAAAATCCTCTACAGTCCAAGAATCAGGGAGATACTTCTTGCTTGCCCTGTCAATCCAATGAATAATTTTTTTTTTTCTATAGAGTATTAGCTATTTTTGAGATTTGATTATTTTTTTTCCCGAGAGGAAGGAAGTTGAATTTTGCTCATGACAATGTGGATTGCAACTTACATCTTAATTTTAGAGCTGCGTATCAGAGTACAGACTCACATTGCATTGTATCTGGAACACAGGATATGGAAGAGGAGATCTGGATGCGAATACTTGTGGTAGTCCCATTTCTTCAGTAAATATTCCTCTTCATTAAGGGCCAGTTTAGTAGACGTACCTTGTTGTTATGCAGCATGTACATAGCTCACAAATCCTAGGCAGTATAGTTTTCCTCAGGAATTTTATCTTACAGTAAACTTCACTTTGTTACAAACAGTACATGATTGTACAGTGATGATCTAGCATGGGAAATCAGGACTTCAGTAAAGAAATACCTGCTTTTAAAAATGAGGGATTTGGAGTCATACCTGAAGCTGTGATCTAATTCTTAGAAATGCCTTTTCCTTTACTGTTAAATATAGGATATATAGATATCCTCTTTTAGCTTGGAAACAGGCCAACAAGAGAAATATATTTAAAAGAAAAAATCTTCTAAGAAACCAGTTGTGTTTTGAACAGTCTGCTGGGGAGTCCCTGTAGCAGTGCTTGATTTTGCAGGATTTTTACTAACCTCTGGTAAGGAAATCGAGTATCAGGATTTATGAGCACAAGAAGCATTTATATTAGGTAGAATTCTGGCGTAGTCTTACAGAGTAATTTGGCAAATTAATTCAATGTTCTCCCAGATAAAATGTGCCACAATATACTCAAGGTATTCTATATTAATTGGGAATAATACAGTAATAATTAATTAAAATGATGTAGTAATAATTAAGTCAAACAGTAATACTTATATTCAAAACCCGTAGACAAATTTTAAAGCTTTATGTCTAATCATGTGACAGGCCTCCAGGCAAAGTCAGTGTGAGCTACGTTTACTCATGTTTTCCCAAACCATGAAAGAACTTAATTAAGGCGGAAGTCACCGGAAAATGGAGCTAAATGTATCCACTGAAGTATTTTAGTGCAAAGGAGGGCAGAATTGGGGTTTTAGGATTGAATGTAATATGTGTCCTTCTGCTTTGTAAAATAACTTCCCAATTTCCTTTAATGTTCATATTTCTTATGTACAGTGATTACTGGGGTTGTTTTCCTGAAGTTGTAGAAGTAGTTTATACGAACTGTCTTTACTTAAATTAGTGAGCTGGAAGAGTTACTAATACTAAAAGTGACTACAAGAATAGTATGAAGGTTATGCTTCTTGCTTGGGCTTCCCTGTGCATTCATTGCTTGGGTACTTATCAAATGTGACAGAAAATAAAATGCACATTGTTTACAGGTACTGTTCTGCTGACTCAGAGAAAACTAAACCTTGATCTGTTCCTGGGATGTTGGTAACAGGAACTATTTTAGGTTATATTAGTGCTTTCCTAAAAAGTAAATATATTTTTTATGATGGCAGAGGTGGGGTTGTTGCTTGTTCTTTTTTATCACTTTTGTAAATTAGTAAGAAAACTTTATCAAAATGATCTGCTGGCTACAGCTAGCTGCTGTCAAAGTGCTTCTTTCTCACTTTGGTTGGTTCCTCACAAATTTGAATTGATCAGTACAGATCATGCAATAATAACAACAATTTTTATCTCTCCATAAGTATCCCTTCTGAAATCTTTTTATTCATTTCCCAGTGTCTGCATTGCATGTTTAAATTTGGATATGATTAAATACAAAATATTTTTTCTTGTTTTTCTTGTATAATTTTAACTTTTATTTTCTTTAGCTACTTTCCAGCTTGCAATTTTTTTTTTCTAATTTCAATAAGATGTTAGCATTTTTAAAAAGTCTTTGCCTAAGTTACTGGATAGCAAGACTATTCCAGTTAGAATGATTTTCGTGACATTATACGCAAGATTTTTGTCACCTTCAATTTACACCCACTTCAGTTAAAAAAACAACAAACAAACAAAAAACCTGAACCAATTAAACAGACCAAAACCCAAAACCTCCCCTCCTAAACCTCTCCAAACAGAAAACCCCCAAACCTCTTTTCCTATGAAATTTTCAGGTAGGGTGGGATGTATAATAATAGCATACTTACTGTTATTTTAATATCAGTGTTCCAAGATTATATGTGTTAAGTGATAGAAATAGGCAGGTACTTTGAATAATCAGTTTTTTATTAGATTCTTCTAATTTTGACAGGCAACTAATTACTGAGTGTTTGAGCAAGTCACTGCACATCTGCTTAATATTTCTTAATCTCTAAAATGGGAATATAATTATTCACTTGCATATGGCTTTTTATAAGTGGTTCTTGACAGGAGATAACTTAAACCAAATGCATGGTTCTAGGTTTCATTAAAAAAATCAAAGGTCAGGCTAGTTTCTCAAAAATGTTTGTGAACTTGGGGTAATTTGAGTTTATTAGCAACTGTGGACCTGGTACTGGAGGTTGACATTTATGCTTCATTTATTTCTTCTATGATTATTTCTTTAAACGGTAGAGCAATAGGTTCTCAGCCTCACATTTGTAAGTAGCCTATTGTATACCACTATCTTAGGAAGTCTTCTACAAATATGGGAAAGAGGAAGGGCATATTTGGATTGAAAGAGGTGTCTGATACATCCACAGTTTATGGAAATAGCTCAGCTGCTGCCTCACTCCTACCTTTTAATTTTGCCTTCCAAGAGCACAAAAATAATAGAAGCCAATGGAAGAAACAGCTGTTCTTCATTCCTCACAGAGTTTTTGTCTTAAAATCAGAAGTTATGGCTTGATTTAATTTTTTTTTTTTTTTTTTTTTTTTACAGACATATATTGCACCCTGGAAACTACTCTTTAGCAGAACTTGACTACATTTAATTGACTTGCACTGAGGCTTTGGGAAATGTAAATTCACAGGCATTTCATATGGCAGCGTAATAATTTTCAAAGAGCTTTATATTGCTGAAGAACTGTAGGGTTATTAAAAACAAAGCATGAAGTCAAATTGCAGTAGAGAATTGAAGGAATTTAAAGCAGGCCTTTTTGGTCATATTTGGTGTGTCTCATGTAGAATGACATTAAGCTTTCCTTATTCTCCACTTCGTCTTTTGCCCTTTCCAAAATAGAAGCATCAATACCAGAATTTATTGGGTGAAATTTTTGAAATAAAAAGTTTAACTCGGCTTATCTGTCAGTTATATTCTAAAAGTCTATTTTTTTTTTATACACGTTGTGGTTTAACCCCAGCCAGCAACTAAGCACCATGCAGCCGCTCACTCACTCCCCCCCCGACCCAGTGGGATGGGGGAAAAAATCAGGAAAAGAAGTAAAACTCGTGGGTTGAGATAAGAATGGTTTAATAGAACAGAAAAGAAGAAACTAATAATGATAATGAGAACAGTAATAAAATGACAACAGTAATAATAAAAGGATTGGAATGTACAAATGATGCACAGTGCAATTGCTCACCACCCGCCAATTGACACCCAGTTAGTCCCCGAGCGGTGATCCCCCCGCCCCCACTCCCCCAGTTTATATACTGGACGTGATGTCACATGGTATGGAATACCCTGTTAGCCACGTTGGTCAGCTGCCCTGGCTGTGTCCTGTGCCAACTTCTTGAGCCCCTCCAGCTTTCTCGCTGGCTGGGTGTGAGAAGCTGAAAATCCTTGACATTAGTCTAAATACTACTTAGCAACAACTAACATCAGTGTGTTATCAACATTCTTCTCATACTGAACTCAAAACATAGCACTGTACCAGCTACTAGGAAGACAATTAACTCTATCCCAGCTGAAACCAGGACAACACACTTGTAAATTATGAGTTGTGAAGGTAGAAATTATTCTCTCTAACATGAGTAAGAACTACAAAGATGATATGGCACTATTTTCTATAAGAAATGGTGAGGAATTTAAGTATTCAACATCCATGATCATGGAGTCACTTTGAGCTCATAGCCCTGAATATTTGGAGAGCAAATTATAGATCAGCATGGGTTGTCCTTTTACCAAAATGATAAAATACAAGGTTTACAATTAAGGGGAGTAACACTAGTTCAGCAAAATCTGTACTGAGAAGTAAATACGAAATATGTTAGCAGAAACAGGGTCATTTCAGAAAGTGGCTATTTCTTAGGGCATTTTTGAATGTATTTTTTTGTGTTGTAATTGGAAACTGATTGCTTCCAGATTTGTTACCCTCTGTGTGACATAAGAGTGAAAGAGGTTACATATGTTAATTTTCAACTGGAATGTAAATTGTACTCTACAGGACAGTCCTGCCTTGGCAAGAAAATGGGCTAGATGACTATGAGACTAATTTGTTTGGTTTTTCCCATTACCATTCAAAGAGTGTGTTTGTGTGTAGATTTGCTGAATGCTTCTCCTCTAGCAGAGTAAGAAACCTGATCTAAAGAAAAGAAGAGCCCTTTAAGAAAATGATTAATTTCAGTGTCAGCCTTTACGTTTACAGTCAGGCATATAAAACAGTTTTTCACTGCTGCTTTTCTCCTTGTTATTTAATTCTTGGGATGACCGTGGGATTCGTAACACTACACAAGGTATCAGATAGATTTTTGAAAGCAATATATTTAACAGGTATCTGTCTGTACTTCTCTATGATACCCAGAGAAAGTGTGGATGCCCCATCATTGGAAACGTTCAAGGTCAGGTTGGAGTGGGGTTTTAGGCAATCTGATCTAGTGAAAGATGTCCCTGCCCATGGCAGGGTGGTTGGACTAGATGATCTGTAATAGTCCTTTCCAACCCAAACCATTCTGTGAGTCTATGATACACTGACTCAGCACCTCTCTGTCTTATTTTTTACAACAAATAGGAGGCTGGATTTATATACTGTATGGTACTCAAGAAATAACCTTTTATTCCTGTAATACCCTCCCAATGGCAATCTTTAGTTTCAACACCTGTAAGCCAGGCTGCTCTACTGCATGAAATGATTAAACTATTTGCAGCAAAAGGCTTGTGTAAATTTTAAAGTGAAATAGGAAGGAAAAAGCAGAAAAATGCCCTCCAGAAAAATTTCACACTGTAGTCTTTGCACTTTTACACTGTGTGTTTATGTAGGCATATGTTTGTATATTGGCAACATCTCTAGCATATTGGTAATCTCATTCTTCACAAAGTTCAGCTGCTAGTGGAGTAAGGTGCTGCAGCTGCTCCATGTCATAAAGAAATAGTTTGGCAGCAGTCTTCCCTCCATCTCTACCTATCAGTCTGCATCATTTGATTAATTAAAGCATTAGTTTGTTTTTCAAAAATTACAAAGCAGAATTGCACTTAGAGGCAGAGCAATGAGTATGAGAACGGAAGACAGTAAGCAATGACAAATGCTTAACAATTTAGGGTTTTTTTTAGGATGCAGTCATCCTTGTTGACATTGCTTTGTGAGGTGTTCTTGCATTCACAAGTAGGGGCTAATAAAAGTGATAAAATGCTATATCAAATAAGCATTCGCTCTGGTTCTAAAACAGCAGATAAGCAAGCTCTGAATGTATATTCTAAGGTTTCTTTTTAATTTTTTTTTTTAAGAATGCAGACACTATTCAGCAAATCTATGATCAACACACTAACTTTCTGTATGGGATATTAATAATGTGGCAATAATATCTACCAAACCAGATGCTTTTCACAGCTAGACCCCAACTTGATAGTTATGGATATGATAGAAAACATGAAAAGCTTCTCATTATTATCAGCTCATTTGTTGCATAATGAATGTGAAGATATTATCACTGTAGTTAATCACCACATCAAGTTTATAGTGGAACAGTGCACAGAAGATATCTTAATTCTTATCCTGTGAAAGGTACATTGTGTATAAAATGTATTGTTTATATGACAATGATATTGTGCCCTGCTGCATATACAGAAGTAGATAGCAGTCTTCAGTGCTATAATGGGGATTTGTGCAGTATTTTTCAATTTGCAGGAACAAATTCTTTGTGGCTCTGCAATTTGTGCAATCAATTAGTTGGCTGTAAAAAATGCAAGATGTATGTCAATTGTTATTCCTTTGATATAGTAGTTTTTACACTCCTTTTCTACTGAAAGATCACTTAAGTTAATGAGAATGTAGAGCAATTGAGAAGGGACGTTATTATTTACCAGAAGATTTTCTAGGATTACCCTTTTAAAATGTCTTCGATTATATGTTGCTTAGAGAAAAAAAATGCACCTGAATGAATGCATTTTTTTAGCAAGAACCCAACGTTTCGCCTTCCTCTCCCTCTACCCTCCTCCTGCTTGTACTCTCTAGCCAACAGTAACCTTTCACAAAAAGGGACTAGTAAATGGCAGCTGTTTTTAATGAGATTAACGAGACTCGGGAGATGATTGTGACGAATTGTACCATTTCTCATATTAAATATAAGTGTAAAATGGTGGTTTAGAACTTGACAATTAGAAATGTCTGTCAGGGTGAGCTTAAAATAAATCAGTGGTGATTGGAAAGTGTTTGTGCTTGTGCATATGTGCCCATTGGACAGTGTAAATAAGGAGGATAAGATCTTAGAGTCTGTTCTTTCCAAATGTGAACATAATTCCCAGTGAGGCTGATGTGTATCCACAATGTTGCAATAGAATTAAATAGAAAAAAAAAATTCCAGTGTGTGTACTAGTACTGTGAACTGTGAGAGCAGTAATTCTCAAAATTTCCTAAGAGTTCCACAGATTTCCAGCATCTGTTGTGGCCAAATAAATTTGACCCAGACTGCCTCTAAATGTATTAAAATTAAATTTTGTAAAGGTAACGCAAAGACAATTGATTCCATGCCTTCAGGCTTGTGTTTCAGCTTTTCTAGAAATATTCTGTATTGCTTTATAATTAATAGGTTTGATGTACAGTACCTGAAGCATTGGCTCTCACTGTATGTAAATCTGTTCAGAAAAGCTTATAAGAAGCTGAGTCTTTATTTTCTTTGTCAACCTGTCAAGCCACCTTAATACTTCCAAAACTGAGTAGTATACTCTAGAGAGAAGGAAAAAAAAAAAGATTTAAAAAAAGAAAAGGTATAATACAGTGGAATATCCTCCTATAGTCAAATCATTTAAAACAAATAACAGACTTCAGAAACAAGCAGAGCTATATTGGTTGTTTCACTGTGAGATTGGGACATTGAAAAACAACTGTGCTTCAGCAGAAGAATGGAGAGACTTTTCTGTGTTTTGATGATAACTGCACTTTTCTTACTTTCATTGTATTTGAAACAGACTTTGCCTCTAGCAGTTTGCCAGATTGAAAAACCTGTAGAATTCCTCATTCACCTCTTTGTTTCAAATATTTAAAGTTAGAAAACAAAAAGCAACAAAGGGAAGGAATTGTTGTGTCGTTTACATGATGTTCCAGCCATATAGCTGCACTGAGAACAGGAGGTTAAACACTTAAAAAAGGAACAGAAATATATTTTTATGGTGTAGCTCCCAGAGTGAGCAGAGGTACCTTCTGCAGTGGTTAGAGTAAGTGGTGCCGTACAAAGTTGGCAGCGCTGTATTAAGCTCAGCAAAGAGTCTCATTTTAAGGTGTGACTTGAGAGACGTTATTCATATGCCTAAAGTTAGGATTGTGCATACAAAGCATTTGTGGAACTTGAGTGTGAATGGGGAAAAATCTTTCATTCTAGAATCCAGCTCTTTAATCTTTGATTTAATTATTGTGTCCAGCTAAAAGGGTATCTTCTCCAATTCCTTAAATACCAGTAAAGTACAATTCGTTTGTATATGTCCACCAGATTGCAGAACAAGATGTCAAGATTTGCAGCAACGGTGGATTCCCTGGAAAATAATGTGGGGTTTTTCTGTTTTGGGGTGGGGTTTTTTCATGTATTCTGATTAGGTGTGGACTGTGTATTTACTGATTTTGTTGTTTTTTTCATTACATAAAAACATGGATGCAATGGTGTTTGATTAAAAAATGTGTTTCGGAGATAGCAGCAACTTGTATACAGGTATACGTAATGCATGGTCAACCACTGTCAGTGATCTCGGGGAAACTGGCATTGCTCATGGCGTGGCCTGGAAAAACATGAACCTTCTCTATCAGAAGCAGACTTTTACAAAAGTTGATTGAAAAAAAAAATAACAGTAGGCCTGATACTTCTTTTGCTTGAGCAGTCTTCCATCAGTGGTAATCTAGAAACTGCAGTGAAGTTTCTCTGGTCTCACCTGCGCTACTTAAAGTCACGAGTGGACCTTCCATACGTATGTGTAGATTTAGCATTGGCAAATCCATTCTGTTAAGTTGATTGTTTTAATTTTCTTTTACATGTCTGATGGTAAATAGTGAAAGATACGTCCTGACGTATTGTTCAATTTCTTGAGCCGTTCATGTAAAAATATGAGATATAAAGTAGAAAGAGAAAATTTACCTTTACAGTTTGGTGGGCAGGGGCACATTACTTTCTCTGCCGAAGGAGCTGACACAGGTGCCCCTTGGCCTATCCTTCTGTCTCTTTCACCATCATCATGGCAGCTGTGAAAGTCTTGAAAAATTAAAATGAACAAATAAGTACTGTTTTCAAAAATTTCAGCTTGGCCTAGATGCACTCTGGTGCCGAGATCCCCAGGGTGCAGAGTAGAGAGCCTCTGGGGAGCAAATTCATGAGGCTGATGACTTCAGACCCAAGAGGCTGGCTCTGCCCTGAGCTAGAGCCCCACGTTGGCCCCATGTGAGCCAGCCGTGGTCTCCGAGGGCTGGGGGTGCAATGGCCAAGCCCTGCACCTCACCTGGCATCCGCAGTGTGACATGTGAGGTAGCTGAGGACACATCTGCTGGAAACTCCTTCCTGATACAGAGGAGGCAGAGGATTTCCACTCCCTTTGTGCTGCAGTGACAAAATCAAGCTTACTTGTGCCCTTTCTAAAAGATTTCTAAACCCTTTCTAATGGGTTTCTAAAACTTAGTCAAGTTAAAAGAGAAAGGCAAAGCATGCTGATGTTTTCCCTTCATTGACAACATCAGGACGTGATTGCATGTACTTAACTGCCTATCAGTCAATAGGGAAACTTAACAGCAGCTCTAAATGCGTCACAAGTGAAATTTAAGGTCCAGCTGTATTAGTGCATGCTGCATGCGCAAGGGAAGGTCTCTGTATGTGACCTTCTAAATTCCTACATGCGCGCAGCCAGACTCAAACACATCAAGTCCCTCCTGTTCTTGTTGACAATAATTCCATTATAATATAATTGGCCTTCTAAAGCAGTATGTATATATTCATTCAGACAGACATGATAGTACGTGGTACAGCAAGCATTTGCCATTGTAGTTAAAAATGAATGGATTCTATAAAAAATTTCCCAACCAGACACTCATATGGCCTAGAAATAACATGGGATTTTATTCTACAATGTATCTCTGGATCTCAAATATCAGTCTCATTGATTTAAGTCTCCAGAAATTAATGTCTCCTAACCTTATTTGATGTTGGGGAGCTAGACCTGTGGCAATGTGCTCATAGCCCTGAAGGACATCTCAGATGAGGTTTGCCATGAGGACTCAAGCCCCCAGCTTCCGGTTCTGAGCGTTAACAGCATGGCCATCCTTCTCCCAGCAGCAGCGTTAAGTTTCTTATCCAGAATAGTAATGTCATAGCAGCAGCTGAGAAAATACAGTGGAATTGGATTCAGACATTGGAACAGGCTGGCAGTATCTGTGAGACAAAGAATTTTCACAGAATCAGCAGCTGCTGAGAACATCAGATAGTTGGTCAAAAAGTTACTGTGTTTTACACTTCCCCATTTTCTCCCTTTTCTCTCCAAACATACCTGGACTTGTGAACTAGTAAATTATTGGGCAAAGTGTATATTGCTTCTATTGGTGAGGTATGTATGTGCATAGTTATTAAGTGAAAATCAAACTTATGTGCTGAAATTGAACTGTGACCTCAATTCACAATGGCATTTAATCCATATACTCCCCCTCCTCTTTGAAATGAGGTACTTAATTTCCTGAGTCTAATATGGGGCACTGAGGTCCAGAAATGTCATACTTTCATAGATACTAAAATTATAATACTTGAAAACGCTGCAGGCAATGGACTTTGTCCTTTCTTATCCAATAGAAGGGTGAACATTAGTTTAAATCTCTTCACACTTCATCCTTGCAGTCTTGATGTGTTTTCTCCCATTTTATGTTTTCTGGGCTGATTCCACTAGACTACACAAATTACTCTAGAAATAGCTGAAAATATCTAATTTGGACTGTATTTTTATATGTATGGGTCAGTAGGACAAGTGATCTTTGAAAACCCCTTCTAATGATGTCATTGGTACTTGGTGAACTTATTGAGCATTTGTATGATTTGGTCTATATTCATTTAAATTGACAGATTTCTGGTGACATGGTTGAGTGCAAATGAGATAAACACAAAGAATTCTCTGCTAAGCTACAGGACATTATTGATGTGCAGAGGGTTTTTAAAAAGCCAGTAGAGAATTACATTTGTGCTGTACTCATCCAGATTCTGAAATAAAGCTGAAAGTAATGACATGCTAATAAAACAGGAGGGGGAAACTGGTGCAAAGTAGTTGCTATGTCAGCATGTCAGGTCCTGATGCAATCATGGGAATACTCCTTGAATATAGTTAGAAATGACATGTTTAGTGTGAGGCCTGTTTCAGCTGAGGTGAGCAGTGGGGTGTCATGGAAGAGAAATGAACAGCATCTACTTTTGTATAATTTTGAAGACTTTTTCCCTTTGTAAAATAGTTTTGTTGCATCATTTTCTAGAGAGCGAGTGTCTTACAGTATCTGTAGGAATAATTTACTTTTTCTCCTCAGCTGTTCATTACTTTCTGCCACAATTTTTTCCTTATAGCCATAAGGGTTCATTTTGAACATGTACTCCAAATAAGTTTGTGCTCATTCCAGTTCTTTCATTTTGCAGCTGTACATGAGGAAATGAGAGAGTATGTAGCTCTCACTATAGAAGTAATTTTAAAGCGTGATACCCTTTATTTGTTCATTTGGGTTGTTTGTTTGTTTGTTTGACTTGGTTAAAAGACTATGCTTGAAAGAATAAGTATCAAAACTTCAGTGTGATTTCAGGCCATAGCAAGGAAAGCAAGTCATACCTCATACAAAAGTAGTTAAAGGCTGCATTTTGAGCTAGCTGTAAAAATTTCAATAGACCTGTTTTACATCAGAAAATTCACTCCTGTCAACTAGAGGATGATTCCTGAAACCACAGGAAAAGGAAAATATTCCAGCAATGTTAGCACAATCCAAACCATACCTTTTACCTTTTCATTGAAACGGCTTTTCTTTTAGGAAACAAACAAAAATAGTAGCCCCCCAACCTATGTAATGTAGAGAGATATATAGACACATGGAATATAGTTGAAATAAAACACAGGGATCTAAAAATGTATATATGAAAATAGGAACAATTCCAAATGATTCAGGGGTTTTGTGTTTTGTTTTGTTTTTTAGTTTTCCAATTTTACTTAATAATTGAAATAAAACCTTGAGAATCAGTTATGAAATAAAATTTATCTTATCACTGTTTAAAGTCTAATGCATGTGCTGCTGTGCACTGCCATCTCCTGAAAGGAACATTGCCATCTTTATTATATCTTAACATGCTTTTTGTGTGGCTAAGTTAGATACTCTAATGATTGAGGCCTTAGTTTCTGAAGAAATACAATCTAATTCCTGCTAGAATGCTCAGGTGGGAACTACGGTTACAACTTTTTTTGCAATTCACCTATATATTTGTTTTACCTATGGAGATGCTCCTACACTAGAGCATGGATAATGTCTCATTTCTGTGAGGAAGCTTGTTTAAAATGTCAGATGTAGTATTGGTTAGAGGAGAAATTTTGAAATTTGTGTCTGATACACGGAGGCGTAAATGAAATAAACAGTGGTCAGAGCAAAACTGGAGTGACTGTACTACAGAGGGAAAGAGCGTTGTTTGCGAAGGCTGCATGGAGTTTCATCTAATCCAGTTCCTTGTATGTCCAGATGCTGTCAGAGGTAGGATTTGAGCCAGGCTGAGAAATGGGAGAAGAAGCATAGGAGTTTATTAGGAATGTCCGTGCGTGAAAGAAACAAGAAAGATTCTCAGGAAGGTTCATCTCTTGAGAAACTTGATGCTGGACTGGCAAATGCACTGTCTTGGGAGCAGTTCTCTGCTGCCCAGTGGAAGGGCTATGGGGCTGAAGGGGATTTTTGCGATGGCACATGCAAAGGAAGCACTAGATACCTTGGACTTTTCTGTATCCTCTACTCAGTAAACAACCTGGATTTTCTGGGGTACAAAGCCAGGCTTAAGATGATATTTCCTAGCTGTAGAATAAGAAGCTGTACTCTGCAGTGTTGGCTGGAAGGTCTTTGGTTTGCCATGCTGTTCTGCAACACAGTCAACAGCTGCCCTGTGTGTGAGCATGAAACCTGTGCCTGCTCACTTCTTTTCAGTGTGGCATTTGTTACAGAATTACTCTACAGGGATAGAATTTGACTAATGACTATCATTATTTTCCAACTTCCCCCCCCCCCCATTTTAACCTTGTTACTTAGTAGCCATGTAAAATTGTTCCTTCAGAGGTTTAACAATATTTGCTGGGCTATGTCATCATCATCAGTATAGGTGTATCCCCAAAACAAAGTACGTGAGGTTTTGGTTTGAACTGTTCCGTAAGGTTACATGCTTTAAGGTATATCATTGGACAAAGTCTTTTGTACCCTTAAATGCTACCTGGATACACAAATAGTTGTCTTTGTGGAGAAGGCATGGTTTGCAGCATCTTGCGTACCAAGTGTATTCTTGGCCATGTGTGACTTTTTTTTATGGAGCTAAATAAAACAAGGGAAAAAGAAATTGGGGCAAGGGAGAAAATGAATGTTTTCAGCTGAGATTTGCACAGAGATGACAGGTGAATGAGGTGGAGAGGTAAAGAACAGCTGTTCCAGATGGCAGCAGCTTCAGGAGGGAAAATGCTGGAGTCAAAGCGGTCAGATTGTAGGAAGAGATGACGCTCATGTAGGATGAGTGGTGCTGGCAGGGAGATAAGTGTTGGAGGTCAGTGAGAAAAACACAATAAACACTGTCTATGAAGTTTATTTCTCTTAAAGTAGCCATTTCCTGTAAATGAATTTTTTTCAGTTCTTTTCAGCACTGATTGCAGGTATTTACCTGAAATCATCAGTGATCAGCATTTTCTATTATCTTTGGCTGCCTTCGCCACATACACTGCCTTAGTTGTGTTTTTTATTAGCAACAAACACTCAAGAATAAGTAAACCTGAAAACTGAAGAAATTTTATAATGATTAAATACAGTTTTCAAAAGTCTGTTCTTGAAGTGTCCCTTCTGTCTCTTTAATCTACTGCCTGGCAATGAAAGGTTTAAAGGTGCTTGAAAATCTAACAGCACTAATTTGAGGGTTTTAAACAATATAGCATTCTTCATAGGACTATAACAGTGTCATTTGAGCCACCTCTGCATAAATACTTCATTCAAGAAGCAAATGTGAAATAATCAGAAATTAGTGATGCTAAAAGTGACACTATAGTTTAAAGACAGAAAAAAAAAAAAAAGCTAAAATCTTTGGTTTAGCCTTGGAGTTCTTTTTCAACACATCTGAAGAATTGGCTGTGCAAGGGTTGGACACCCTCACTCTGCCAACTCCTCCTGAGTTTAATGGTTTCCTGTTTACGATGCTCTGCTTGAATGTTTTAGGGAAAAAGGCAGAACAGTCACTTTCTGTCAGATTTATAAAGGCATAAATTATTTTAATTAACCGCTTGAACTTAATTTACTGACTTCAAGAGTCAGACAGTTAGCTGGAGTGGTTGTTTTTAAATCCAATAGGACTTAGATCTGAAATAGTTTATATCGGCTGCTGACCTGTCTATTGATCATGATTGCCAATTCTAACTCATTTTCCTAGTGCTGCAAACATTTTAGGCTTATTCTCACCTCATTTGAACTTTATATTTTTTAATTGTCACGCGACATGATGTTGAATGCATATCTTAGCCCGTTGCAGTCATTCAATATATTAAATGGCATGTTTGGAAAGGTGATTAGTTCTCACTTCTTGGCCATGTTCCTATACAGATAATTTGTTTTGTGCTTAACTAGATTTCCCCAATATTTCTAGCTGGAATCAATGCTTCACTTTATGTCTTAAATTATTTCAAAATGTAGAAATTCTGTATATTGTGAAGTAGCTTCTGGGCTCTATGTTGAGAGAACCGCTCTTTAGGAGTGAGCAAAGGGATGATGTTATAGCTTAAAATGTCTTAAGTGCTTATGATTAATGCTTTGGGATACTGCAGGTGAAAGGTGCAATGTGATTTTTGTTCTTTTTTTTTTTTCCCCCCCCCCCCCCCAGGGGCAATTTTTGATGAATCTGCCAAAAAAGATGAGGAAGTTTTTCGAATGGCAGTTGCTGATCTCAACCAGAATGATGAAATCTTACAAACGGAGAAAATCACATGTTCAGTGACATTTGTGGATGGCAACAATCCGTTTCAGGCGGTTCAAGAAGGTAGGACATCTAAACAGATTTCCTGCGCTTGTTTCTGCAGACGTATGCAAAATGCTACCCTGACAGCTTCCTAGCTTTATGAGAAATTTGTAATTTTTGTTGGCTTCTCTTTATATAGAATATTAAGTTATTGCATTTAAATTTGGATTTAGCTACTATGGTTTGTGTTGGTCTAGTGACTTCAAGCTATAAACTTAGCTTTTATCTATTTTGTAAGTAAAGGCTCTTGAAAAATGGTAGAGAAGTCAGACACAGTTTGCCTACATCTTCCCTCTTTTGCAGGCTGTTTTGAAGTTATTGTCAAACCAATAGCCCTTACTTTATGACTTCTTAATGCTACTTTTCAGTTTAATTTTGTGCAGCTAACAGCACTTAGTCGGAAACCATAGGTTGTTGTGTGGATAACCTTTTCAGAACGTACACCTGAAGAAGTTACCTATTTTATAGGAGGAATTAGAGATAACCTGATGACTCAGAAAGCCACCTGTATCCAATATGATTTTGTACTCAGTCCATCCTTTGTTATTCCCCAATTATTCGACAACAGATCAGGGTGTTGCTTTGGGCTCCTGTGATAGCAGTAGGATGATAACAGGAGTCAGTATTTGAAATCCCTCTGAGCTGGATTAGTAAATCGCTGGTGTGACTGAGCAGTTGTCTGGAAAGACAGCTATATGAAGTCTTTAGAAATATGGATTCAAACTTGTTTCCTAAGCGTACGTTATTTCTTTGCTGTTCTGGCACACTAACTTCTGTCACAGATAATGTTTATTGTAGGTATATTATTAAACTTTTCTTAACAAGAAAACAAAATTTTGATGACTTTCTATATCCTTATTGGCTCCGTATTGATACTTGAGGTAGAACTTGAGATTTAAGCAGCGAACTTGCAAACAGTTGCTCTGATACTTGTGAAGTCAAAGGTCAATACCTGTTTTGCTTCAAAGGACCATTGAAAAGGCAATGTTAATGAAAAGGTCTTTAATGCTTATATGACAATTTTTTATCATTGACATTCTTCATTTTTGAGAATGTAGGAATTTTTTTGTTTTGTTAAGTTTTACAAGTGAATAGACCTGCGTAATGAGAAGCGTTACAGTCTGAGCCTGATAACGCTGAGGCAGAAAAAGAAGTGATTTTGAAAGTATTCCAATCAGAATCAATTCAATCTATTTGAATCTGAAAAGGCCAACATAAAAACTGAAGCTATTGGATACTTTTAGAATCCAGCAGGGGAAAATGGGTAAGTGAGGTCAATCTTTTTTTAGATACTTTCTGCACTGTTAGTATTTAAGCTTTTTTCCAGTTCATCCAGGATGGATAATGTTAGCTGATGCTCTGTGGTTAACATTGATTAACACTGAAACTTAGCAAATTATTTCACAGAAAGATGTTTTAAGCAACTTATTTATTTCTAACTTCAAGTAGGAGTGTCTAGTAAAGTAGAGCATTCCAAAGACGTTAATGACCCAATATTTCAATATTCAATTACTTATAATTTGCAAAAGTTACATTTGTAATTTTTTAAAATATCTTGGTGTAGTCAATATTTGAAATGTGACGGACTAGATTTGACATAAATTTTATTACCATGTATTGGGGGTGAAAGTTCTGTTGTGATATTGATGAGTTCAAGAAAGTATTTGCCAGTAAAACCAGTTTCTTGTAAATGCATGATCAAATACAGCTATATGGCTATCGAAGCCTCATATTCACTATCTTTTAAGTGCCCTGTGTTTTGTTTGACATAATTTGAGTGAAGAACAAAGGTTGCATCTTTTGTATGCATATATCTGAAATTTTGCTTGTTGAACTATTTTGCCACAGTTAATGTGTTTTCTTTTAATGTGTTTTAACTGAATATAGGCATAAGCTGCACTGTAATGTTTCAATTACTTTGCACCAGTTTCCTCACTTTCTCCTTTCCTATACATCTTTATATCACTTGCCCCTGTTCTTAATTGGATTTCTTACAAGTGTTAGTAGCAGGGAAGGGGACCTCTATAATTGTTGCCACATATTTCATGGTTTATCCCTTGGAAAAACACTTAGCCAAAGTGCACTATACTAAACACAAGAAAAAGAGAATTTAAACACTCAGGCCATTTCTGTATTCCATTTGTAAAAGAAATACTACCGGCTAAATCTCATGGTTTTTAAATGTGTACAGCATTCAGTATGCCCAAACTTGCCATTTCCATGCCAGCACGACCCTTTTCTCGGAAGCATAACAACACTAATATGAGTCTGAGGTATCATGGCCTCTGCCATCAGGTAGAGCCTAACGTGCAAAAACGATATTATTTATTTATTATTATATTCTACTATTTATTTATAATATTTTTATATAAACTGCTTGATGTTTGCTCTGTTTTAGTTCACAATATCTGGGTTTTTTTATGGTTTTGACTTTTTTCATCTTGTCTAAACTACAGAATAGCCTTTAAAAAAAAGAGCTTTTAATGTTTGGTAAAATGTTAATTTAAAGCATTAGAACCATAATAATAACAAAATTGGTCTAAATTTATCTAAAATGTGCCCCTTTTAGTGAATAGAGAAGGTTTTTAAACTTGCCTAGCATTTTGAATTTCAAAAAACCAAGAAGTCATGAACAAAGATCTGAGAAAACAGGACATTAGATACAGAGGAGATATTTACAAATTTATTTTTCATAATGATGCAGTAGTGGACAGCATGTATTATTGCTACCTTTTATTTAATTTTATTAGCAAAATTAGCAAGTAACTCCCAAACAATGTAACAAGGAACACTCAGATACTTAGTGTTGATTTTGGGATGTAAAGATAATGAATTTGAGCGGATCGGCTGCTCTGCAGTACTTACTGCTCTTCCCTCTGAAACTGTTTTTATGAATTATTATGGTGCCCTGAAATGTCTTCCATTTGTACCTTAGGGCATCTCATTAAGGGTTCTGATTGGAGCGATAAGACTGTATTGCAAAGCTGAGTGGTTTTATCCTAGAAGAGCTGTGAATGACGTGCCCAATAATATCACTGGAAGTGCCCTCAGGGACAATGTATAGGTATGGTCTAGTGCATGGAAATAAGAGGTGAAATTGAGTTTCTTTAAGTTAGGGAAATTTTTCTCCCCTTCAATATATGCTCTGTCGGAGAGGGCCAGCAGCAAGCGTGATGCGTGCGGTTTCCTGTGCGACTCACATTTGCTTGTCAACATCGTGGGGTGGCATGGGCACCCATCAGGATGGGATGAGGTTGTGGTTGCCCTGCGAGGGGGGAGGCAAGTCCAGGGCAAGCCCAGTAGGTAGGTTGGGATGAGGACCAGCGAGGTGCATGGCCTGGTGTGCATAGCTCCAGCCTGATGGGCGCAGGGGAGAGTTTGCAGAGGAGGAGAGTGGCTGAAAAGGGTGGCTGAGGCATGTGGATGGTGCATACCAGGCCCTCACAGAAGCTGCAGCCCGGTTGCTGAGATGTGTCAGTGACACACACCTTGTGGTAATGCCCAGAATGGCATGTTCCTTCCTCTCTTCCTTTCTTCCTCTGATACAAAGTACTTCACAATATTGATAATACTCTTTTATGTGATGTCTCGAAATATTTGTGTGCTTGTGTGGTTGAGAGAGGAAGAATATTGTGGTTGGCTTTTTTATGCTGTGTCCATATCAAGTGCTACAAAGGGAAAACAGGAATTTAAGGGGGTTTTTGTCCAGACAATGAAGGAATTAGGGACAGTCAGTTCTTGCATGGTAGCAAGTCAGTATTTTAACACTACAAAACAAGGAATTATGATGCCAGATGCATACTAGTGGCAATAATACTATATAATAGCATAAACTTTATTTCTTTTCCTATGACACTTAAATTTACAGAGATATTTAAAGAGGGGTGGGATAGGCTTTCAAAAGGTTTTGAGTTCTACACTATACTTAAACTATAATTATTTTTGAAAAGAGTCATGTGTCTGTATGTCTTTTTAATGGACTGGGGATTTTTTCTCTCACTGGGAAATTTGGTCGAAATAAATATATCACTTCTTTCTTGTTTGTCAGAAAATCGTGTTCTCTTATCTTTCCCTTACTTTTATTATTCTTGTGTTTACTTCAACACACTAATAATTAAAGCCTAAATTTATGGTTCAAAGCCTGCTATTTCCTCCAATCCTTAATTTCTCATAAGTAATACGATCATATGGTTGATGAATGGCTAATGCAAAATATGCAATAGTCTGTGCGTTTTTGTGGGATTCTCTGCTGAGTTACCTTGGTAGACAGACTACTAAATATCTGTCTCAATCTACTGCTAATGATTCCCTAAACCCTCCTTGTCGTCTACACATTTTCCACAAAGTTGTATTCTTGCAATACTGATTTATTTATATTTGAGGGAAGGTGTTTTCCATTGATGCAGGTGTTATTGTCTGCCATAATTCTTGTTGCAAGGCAAGTGAAGGAAGGGGGGACTTTGGTAACTGGAACCAGAAGTAATACCTTGGCTTGTGCTGATCTGCCTCCTTGGGCAGCACAGTTTCTACACCCCCCATGCTGCCATTTCCAGTTGCATGCCAAGAGCTATGGAGCAAACTCTGCAGGTGTTTGCAGTGCTTGAGGCATCCGCAGCATCTGGAGGGTTGTCAGAACTCAGCAGGACCCACGTCCAAAGGTGTGTAGGGTCCTCAGAGATCCATTGCCAATATTGTAAACCTCATGGCAAACATTTTCTTTCTATTTGGTGCCGATATTTTTTTTTATCCTGCTCCCTTCTCCTACCTCCTTTTTCGACATCACATTTTAGCTATCTTAAATAATATCTCTATAGTGATCCAATGTTTTCTTCTATAGGCTACCTATAATGCATGACAAATAGATTTTACTGATGCTGTTTGAAATCAGCTTTGTTTGACAAGTTTTCCTACTGCAATCATATATATGTGGGGTTTATTTTTATTTTTTTTTAAACCAACCTTTTTGTCATTCAGGTTAGTCACCAGAGTATGCTTACAGACACCAACTCAAGCCTTCGTAATGGCTTTTGAAAGCTTATTGTGATCAGTGAAGTAAATAAGGCAGTGAGTCATAACTAAATGGGATTCAGCTGTAGAGTAAGAGAGGTTTGTAGGGCAGCAATACGTATGAAGGTCACATGCAGGATTTTATTCAAGCAAAGTTTTATGGTCAGAAATTATGGCCTGATGGATACATCTGCTTTGGCCTTTGGGACTAGATGAATGTAATAAGGTTGTCCTTTCCCATTTCTCTTATTGCTGTAGTAGAAACCTGTTTAAATCCACAGATTTCATGGGCTGCTGAACTTCCTTTCACTTTGTATCACTTATTTCTTTAAATTTCTCAGCCTTCCTTGTGCTGTTTATTAACCAGTCCATGTTCAGTTTGAGATTAAACATTTACAGGGTTGCACTTCTTCACTGCCCTTCCATTTCATTCCAGGTTTGCTTTCTTATTTTCCAATAAAATGGATTTTGACATGAAACGATATTACTGATACTGAGGAAGAAAAAAATCATTTTCAGCTAGGATTTGAACTATAAAAAGTTAAGAGAGAAGAGGAGGAGAAGCATTTCAATAGTGATATAAAATCCCATTGTAAAATCAGAAACTGTTGGAAATGTTTGCAATTGCAAATTGCTTGTATCATCAATATTTCAGAAAATATGGCAAAAAATCTTTTGAATTACCTATCTTCTGTGCATGCACATAATGTACCAGTAGTGGTGGCACTCTGCCTGCCCTGTTCTCAACGTGCTGGGTGAGAAGCCTGGTACACCTACACAGGCTTTGTTCTCATTTTAGTCCTGCTAGCCCCACAAAATCAATCGGACTCCTGTGGCACATTTATGCAAATTGGAGATCTAAGTGTTGGCAGCTTAAGAAAAAAGATTTTAAAACGCTGGTGATAACATCATGACAGTTGGGAAGACAGTGGTTGCATGGGAGAAGATCAGGGAGAAGGGAAGAGTGAGCATTGACTGATATAGAAAAGGGATGTGTAATAGAGGCTTAGTTTACGAGAAGCAGGATGCATATTTAACACATTTTCAGCAATGATTTCAAAGCTATTGTGACCTTCCTTTGCTGGAAATAATCTACCCAGAGCATACTGCAAACTGTAAAAGGGGATCAGATTTATTTTGAGTAAGGCCTCATACTGTTACTGCAGTTACAGTAATTACAAGACTTCCACCACTCTCCAGTCTTTGAATTTTGAGCTCCAATGTTTCCTAGTTCCTAATTCTTTCTGTACTAATGTTTTCTCCAGTTGCAAGAAAACTTCCATTATCTTTGTTTCCAGTGTGAAAGCAAACTCTGGCAGCTGTAAGCTGCAGTGGACTTCCAGGTACTTGAAGATAAAAAAAATCCGTTATCCTTCAGCTCCAAAAATTCTCCCCAAATCCAAATAAATTAAAAAAAAAATAAAATTCAGTCCATCAAGAATGGATTTCTCCAGGGTAGTTTAAGCAATGTGAGAAACATGGTTTGAGGAAAAGAGGTGCAAAGCTCAGCAGTCCTTAGTGTTTGCAGACGGCAAACCTAAAAACTTTAAACTACAGATAGTAGTGCAGTTGAAGAGCCTTTTCTGACATATGCTTTCCAAATCACTGAGCCAAAGGGGGAAAAAAGGCTTTCTACAGTGCAGGCTAGGGCAAGATCCTGCCATCTTTTTAGTTACTGTTATCCATGTTGTCTCACAGAGTACCTACAACCCAGTGAACATATACTTTGTGACTGGTGCATGACTTTGTTGTGGTTCAAGGAGAGAATATTAGTGTTTGTATGGAAACCACTTTTCTGCAGGTGACCGGGAAACCCAATAGCATCCCACTGTTACACTTGGCTGCATCACAGCATTCAGATGCAACAATATGGCTGGAGGTATTTGCGTAGGACTACACATCAAACCAAGGACTAGTGTTTCAGAGTTTGCATTACGTACCCCACTGCCTTTCTGCAGTCTTTTTTTCCTTCTGCTTTCTCATGACTTTAAAACAGCAAGAGTCATTTTCCTAACACTGATGCCATTTGCCATTGCCAGTTGCCAAAGTTTGGCTAAACATTAATTTTTATGGCAGATTTTGACATTTCTATCAGAGCTTCCACTTTCAAATGACAGACAGAAATTTTAATAGGCTTGAAAGAATTTCCTTCCCAGGTTTTTGCTTAAAAAGCATGTGACTGTGAGTCAGGTTATTAACCTCTTTGCCTCTTTTAAAAAGGAAAATCAAATAAATGAATAAATAACTGGACGAGTGTGATGCCCTTTGGTGGGTGGTGGAGTGCAGAGTGAATTTTATCACATTACTATAGGAGCAGCTAGATAGGCTGATATTCTGCAGTACTTAACACTTTAAATCCAGATTGGATCATTTCTGATTTTGCAATATGCACGTTTTCACTTGCAGTTCACAAGTGCCCGATGTATGTTTTCATACATTAAACATGGTGCTTCAGTCTGCCGTGTTAATGTACTCTGACACACTGCCAGTGGTTTACTTTTAAGAGAACTATACAAATTGTGATGTGATTAAATAATATCAGTAGTACATTTAAATGTTTAAAGCCACTGTGCCTGAAGGCTTTTGGAGTATTTTAACAAACAGAAGTATAGAGACAAAGCAAATGAGAGATGCTTCGTCTTCCTAGATGCCAATTATTTAGCTAGCACCCTAGGCTATCAGTCCCCCAAAGTAATCTCCTTAAGTAATGGACACCCTATCCGGATTTCCTCCCCGTCTTTTTGTGAAGCAATGTCCACTAGAATCACTACAGCAGTCAATCATCACTGTCCAACCAGGAATGTATATTCCCAGATAGGCCTCTCAGCCTGCCAGCTTGCGTCAGGTGTGGCAACTACCCAGCAATAAACCGCTGCATTCGATTGTTTTCTGCTATATGGAGTCCTCCCAAGTCCTCTTGTAAAATAATGTTAATTAGGGATTTTGCTTTTGCTTTTCCTGATAAAATTCTCTGAATTTAGCAAAAGTCACTAAGTCTTTGTTTCACCTGACAGTTTAGGTACAAATACATATCTGACTGCGTACAGAGCTGTATTTGCTGTATGCATCTATATCTGTGTTTGTCTAAAAGTCAATTTAATTAATTAATGTTAATTAATTAATTGCTTAATTAAGTTAATTCTCCCCTTTGAGTCTTCCTTGCTCTTCTTTCCCTTCTCAAATATCTTTTGTTTAATTTACAAGCTTTTTTTGTGTTGTTGTAACCTGTTAGCTCTTTGGGCACAGGCTGCATTCTTAGTAAGTACACTGATCTGTATTTGAGGAAATTGCGTATTTATGTGGTTCAAACAATTTTAAACATACTCCTCTCTATGTATATGATCAGAGTCAAAGTGTACTTTATGGAGGACACTAGTGTTTTAAAATCTAATTCTGATAATGAGGAAATGAGCCATGACACTCTGGAGGTGAAGCCTGAAGTGAATTATGAAGGTCATTCTCTTAGATGTGGAAATTAATTATATTTTAGCTTTGTTCCCTCTTACTTAGACCCTTTATATTGTACACTACGAAGTAATTTTGACTAAATACCAATTTATGAAAAATTATCTGAGCAAAAGAGAGCAGTTACAAGGACAGATTTTGAAACTAGGCAGTTTTTTATTAAAACACTAATCATATCAGAAAACCATAATCTTTCATGTTATCTTTTTGAAAGGATGTCTGCTGTGAGATTGTAATGTTCATTCTGTTTGGCGGTATGCCTTTAGCTTCTGTGATTACTAGCCCTTCTAAAACTTTTTTCTCCTTAAAATCCAATCTTTTGCAATTCTTTGTTGTGTAGTCTGAAAGAGTATTGAGGTGAGCCAAGCCACTCTGAAGGGTGCAGTGGTTAAGTGGAGCACTGGTGGGGGGAGATGCAACAGGTAGTGTTGATGGTTATCAGAAAACATTTACTCTGAGCCTGGAATAGACACTGGAGCATTGCAGAGCCTCTCATGTGCTGTTGATACACAAGAGGGTTTTGGGGTTGGGATCTTTATGTGAGAGTATAAAGAACTAACACATGGGACTTAACTTCATGTGGAAATTAAGCACCTGCTTAAAGGCTTTCCTGAGCAGGGATATATTTAAGCAATCCCAAATCAGTGACTTAATTTTCTTTCACAGCTAGTATTCATTATTTTGTTTCCTTTATGGGCATATTTTCTCCAGAAACTTGTAGATCTTAGCAGCATTTTTGCATCCTGCCCCTCTGGTTGCCCAAATGACTGTGCCAGGTGGCCATAGCTCCTCTGCTATTGCTGGAAGCAGAAAATGTGGCTGCAGGTCATGGCCATGCCCTGTGATATCTGGAAAAAAGTCTGAAATCACAACGAATCTCCCAGAGTGCCAGGCCACAAAACACAGCTAAATAAGTAAAAGCCTACAGAGGTTTTGCTTCTGACACTATGTTTTATGGCAAGAGGATTATGATGTACTGGGCTCGGTCATCACAAAGTAGCAGAGAGCTGTACTCAGAAATTGCAGTTTCATGTTACAGGTAAACAATGTATGTTCATCCCATCCCTTCGTGACCTGGTGCAGGAAAGAAAGCCAGCAAGAAGCTGCTTTCTTTTTCAAAAATGTTATCTTATGTCTCTTTAGTACCAAGTTGTAGCTCAGTGGCAAGCCTAGTGATAGCCAGCCCTTGCAAAGGGCAGAGGAAGGGAGCATGATCCTCCCTTCCAGGTGCAGCCAGATGTTGGACCAGCTTTGCTGTAATGCTGTGTGCCAGAAGCAGAAAGCAAACAGTTGTTAATTGGTCAAATGCAGAAGAAGCCACCTGCACTAAGAGAAGACTTCTGCCTTTCTGAGGTTGCCGTTTCGGTGAAAAGGGGTGCCAAAACTTTTTTTCCTGAACAGAGAAGAGGAATGTTTGGAGAAGATAAAATCCATTCAGACTACCAGAAGGAGTTTAAAAAAAAACAACAAAAAAAACCCACCTAGATTATAACAGCTAACGTGGTCTCTAATGGGTGCAATCTGAAGTGTGAGCTGATGCAAAGAGACGGACTTGTGAAGACACTTGTTAAAAGGCTTGGTAGTTCTACTTGAAACATATGATATTTGAGTTTCTTCCTGAACTCTGCTAATCCTAATTCTCTGATAGAAGAAAGGAAAAGGGAGTCAATAGGTGTAGATAAAGGAAGAACACAACTTCCACTTGGTTTTCTTGCCTCTCCAATATTTTCTTTTTTTATGTACTTTTATATACTTTTCATTCTATCTTAATTTGGCACCGATGGATCAAAATCATACTCTTCTCTGTGCTTGGCTCGTTGAGTTCCACACATCACGGGGTAGAAATTGCTTCCTCTGATGACAGGGGAGAGAGTCTAGAGATACCTGTGCAGGACAGAAGCAAGTAGTACTTTGCCTAACTTGGTTGTGTTAGACAAACACAGTGACCTTGATTTAGAATAGTAGTAGCTGAGTGCAAACAAACCTCTGAAAACACTAACTTAAGATGTCTGAAAGTAATTTTCTTTGCTGTCTTAGTTCACCTATGGCATTAAAAGATGTACTGTTCTACTTTATCTTGAAAAAAAATATATAATTATTCAGAAAAGCATTTTTCTGTATTCCAGGAAGCAAGACTTTTCTTTGCAGTCTTTGCTAGTAACAGCAACTTCCTTCTTAACAGGCAGATTGTATCTTTCAATACCAGGTAAGAGCATTATATTGATAGTTCACAGGAATTCTGTAGTTGGAACATTCTTTTTTCATTGACTTTCATTATTTAGAGGATTAACCTTTTAAAAGAAGGTCAGCATGGCCCATGCACAGTTATTGCTTGGCCCTATGAGTCACACTCAATTCACAATTTTTTAAGCATAAAACATACTTCTTTTTCAATATTTGTCAACTTCTTTTTTGGAGTGCCTTGGAGGAAATCAACATTTTGTTGTTTATATTGCAGTACACCATGAAGAATTTCTGTAACAGTGTTTTGTTTTTTTCTCTCTGCATAGATCTCTTGACCCTCATCAATTCATGCCTGAAACTATATTATTAAAATTTATTGTGAAGGGGTTTTTTGTGTCAGAAGGGAGGATAAGCAGTCTTAGCTCATGTAAAGTGCTACTTAAACCTTCTGCCAGCCGAGCCTTTAGGTCAGTAAGGCTTGCTTGAGGTAGGTTCTGATTCTTCGCAGACAAGATGCCATCAAAAATATTTTGAGAGGTTGCGATGTGTTATGTAGCATCAAAATTCTTTAAGAATTGGTTTCCACATATAAAAGGCAGTTGTGGATGTGACAAATGGGGCTGGGTATGGCTAGTCTCTATTCCTCCTCCTTTCAATAAACTTAGCAAGAAAGGCAATGTGTTAAGATACTTGCTTTTTAGCAAGTGCTGTAATCCCAAGACTCCTTGGAATTTGAGCAGAACTAGTTCCAAAGCTCAGATTGCTTTTTTTAAATGAAATGTACCTGTTAAATGTATTTGACCGTGCCAAGATCGTATCTCAGGAATTTCTAACTCTGACTTTTGTGTCAAGTCCCTAAACTAGGTTGATACATGTAATAGATTTGCCAGTTCACATACATTTCTCCTCTCTCCTTGGGTGATTTTCTGCTCTTCAGACATTCATTTCATGTGCAATCTAACTTTATGGGAAAGTTAGAAGCTGCTATGAATCAGCAGATGCTGTTTTCTTATCTGAAACTGAAGAAGTAATTTATTTTACAGCATAAAAAGTAAGTTCAGAACTGTCTGTGGGTAAGTGATTTCACATTTGATTTGATAATGAAAAGCAGAACTTTGAGTAGTTTTTATTCATGTGAATGCTTCTTGTATTGCTAAACCATAGTATCCTCCTCCACAAATAAATTCTAGAGAACTGGTTGAGCTTTTCTTTAAGGGGTGACCATAACATATCCACTTTTCTCTCCTTGCCCAATTTGTTCCTGTTGGTTATTTCTGGCTGGTCATTGGTTAATTCTGACATTGCTTGTTTTTATCTGGCCAGTTTTTATGGCAGGAATATACAGGAATCTAGAACAGAAATACTTAGCTTTAGCTGGCATTGTGAAAGAATAAAAATTCCAGATTCTAAATTACCTCTGAAAATCAGTATGGTTACTCATGCTTGGAAGCACCAGGCTCAGCAACTCTTTCAGATAACTTCAGTGAGATCAGTTGCACAATAGCAAGTTGGAAAATATTACATGTAAAAAATCTATGGATGCAACAATGTGTCTGTTGTGATTTTATTCGAAGTTAAGGCTAAAAATAATAGAAACAAAATGGAATCAACATAAGTTATCAGCTTACTGTAGTATTTGTGTTTTGCAAAGTTTTCTTGCTGCATGAGATCTTGGTGGGTGCTACACTTCAGTGGAATTTATTTCAGAGTTCAACTCAGATTCTTCACAATTCAAAGGGGTGTTTAATCTTAGTAAAAGTAGCTGAAATATAGGACATTTAAGAAAGGTCTGTCAAAAAGCAACAGAAGCAAAGTAGCAAATGAGACAGACTGCCATCATGGTTTTTTTAGAGAAGATTTCTTTCTCATAGATTGACAAGCTGAACTGTGCCACTGATGTGTAGGAAAATAGTGAGGGATGGTACAAAGTGAAAAATGTGAAAGTAACATTTAAAGATGTTAGTGCCTTTCCGAATGTGCTTAATATCATGCATGTTAGAATGCAGTGGTGTTAATGCTAGAGATTTTGATAAACTGTCCAAAGGGCAAATGCAAAACGTTCATGGTGGCTTTTTTAATGCTTTCTAGAAGATGCAGAAGCAAATTAAACAAAAATGTAGGTGTTTATTGACCGTAGCACAATAAAAATAGCTTGAAGTCTTCCTTACCTGCAACCTCCTCAGATTTTGACCATTACTGGTGATATGGAGCCACCTGGGAAGCAGTGTAGGATTCATTGCAAGACTCATTTTACTTATATAAGAGGGTTTGTACATTTTTGAGAAACAAGCATCCCAGCTGGAAGCAAGAGATTTTGAATGCAGTTTTTGGTGATATCTCTGCATCACAGGAGATCTCTACTTGCTACTCAGCTGCAGGATTACAGAGTGAATGAAAGTTTTCTTATCTAGGAAATTATCACTTTCTCCAGCTTTTCAAATTGCTCTGTTTCTTGAGGTGAATTACGCCGGCCATTTTGATTTCAAAAGATAAGTGTAAGTCTTTACACACATACTACTGTTCAGACTTTGCAGAGTTGGAGAGCTTTAGAAGTATTGGGGTGTTTGCATGTGGCTATTGAAGGGGCTAACACTTTTCAATTAAGGCAGAAGAGTTTAGTACTAAATAGTTATCTATGTTCTGTAGAGACCTGTATTCTATAAAGACTACGGAAAAGCTGGAGAAATACTCATGCGTACAAAAAAACCTGTGCTATTTCTTTCTGTTTCTTTGTGGAACCTGGAGAAGAAAGGATTGCAGCCTCTGAGGACCTCAGTTGTGACACACAGAAGAACTTACGCAAAATTAACCAAATTTATTTTAACTATAAATATTTATCAAGCAAGAGTAAATTATATCATTCCAAGGTCTAAAATACATCTGCGTATCTGTTTGTTTTGTAATGGAAAATGAAAGAAACCTTTAGAAAAATATGAAATGCACCTACCTGTCATGGGTTGAATAATTTAAGTCTAGTGTGGCTGTCTAACCCGGGATCTCTTTTTTTCTTTCAATTTCTACTGAGGACTCCCAAATTCTGTTAATAGAGTTGAAAAGCTATCTCCCATGGGGTTGTGTTATGTCTTTTTAAATGGTGTATAGATCACAGAAACAGATATGAAAGCTTTAAGCCTGATTCTCTAGCTCTCACTTTCAAAACAGGAATTGAGTAGAAACCCATGTCTGGAACCTCTGTTGGACTCTGCAGAAAGCCTGAACAGTGACATTGCAAGAAAGGAATGGGTTTGCATTTTTCAGCTAATATAAGGAATCTGAGTATATTTCTTCAAATCGATCATCTGTATAAATTCTTGGTATTTATACCTAGCAATGCATTAATGGGAAAGAAAGTACTGCAGTTAGAAAAAAAAAAAAACAGAAGAATAGTTTTGGGTAGAGGTGTGTGTAGGTACATACAGGATATTAAGCTGTAATAAAATTCTTATAGTTACGAGGGCTACAAGAACATACATGATGTGATCTTAAAATGCATCAATAATCTTTTCAGTTAAACCTATCATTGTAGCAGTAACTTGAGCATTTGAAATAGAAATTTCCTAAAGCTTTACCTGGCATAAAAATTACTTGGCAGAAGTGTCCGTCATGCAGAGTCATTACATCTGGCAGCTGGAATATATGTCTAGGTAGAATAGATTGCAGTTTTGGATATATCAGACTTTTGGAAAAGTAAAATATGATTCCCAGGTTGTATGTTACACTTGGATGAAAGTGAACTTTGAAATGTTTACCTGCTGTTGGTAGCTTTTCATCAATTCTCCTAGAGCTTGCTCGAAGTCTGCTGCAGTCTGATTATTTCTTAAATTGTTTATCTCCAGATTCATGTAAGTTAAATTTAATAATAAGATTTCATATCTTGACTGTCGCTATAGAATTATATAGAGCATAAGTATACAAGTGTAAACTTAAATGGTCTGTTTTATGAGGTTTACCTTTGCTGTTTCTGGTTGCCTCTTGAAACAGTTGAACCAAGTTTTGTCTTTAAACTGTACTCTGGACTTCACTAAATTTGGAAGGAGCACGTGCTCCTTAGCTATGTTCCCTGTGGCAGACCTCTGCATTACAGTTCTGCAGGGCTGTGGTCATATGGACCAGTAACAAGAAATCTACAGTGGGAGAAAGTGGGATGAAGGTTGCTTTGTACCCTGAGAAATTTATTTGTGTTAATCTAGGATATGAATTAAAAGAGGAATAACTATTTCTGATTGAATCTTTTTGTGGTCTCTTCCAGTCTGCAGAGACTATTGGCTGTGAATGTCCACAAAGATATTTACTTAAGAATAGCTATTTTGAAACAAATTTACTTGCATGTAGAATCTAAAGCATTCAAATTTCGGACTACTTGAAGCAAAGATTCATTGTCATGTGTAGGGGCAAAAACCAACCAAACAAATCCCTTACTATTTAGGACACTTTGCTTTGGTTTTCTTGTTGCTTGATATTCTCATGTGTGTAAACAACTTATCTGGTTTGGAGAAGAGGGTCAGGAGGGAGCAGAAGAAAACTTCTTAGTGCTCCTAGAGGTGGAATTTTCCTATCTTCTGTTTTAGTGTTCTATTTGGCTCTCTACCTATGCAACATGAGGTTCTGGATAGCATTTAGTTTTCTGCAGAATAAGTAACTTATATAAGATTCCATTACAGACAAACTGTCTTGTGATCTTACTAGGAACTGCTCTAGGGACAGTTGTCATTTCATGTAGCTTTGCCTCTCCAGGTAAATAGCAGTTTATACAAAGCCTAATTTTGGTATTCTTTAAAATACATTATAAAATATGTATTTTCCCATGAGTATACCCGCACACTATCTCAGCCTTACACAATTATCAGACTGACTGGTACCAGTTATAACCTGTCCTCTAATTCTTTATCACCTTTATAATTTTTCATTTTTCTGTTTGTGATGGTTGAAACCGCAGTGATGAGAGGCCTATCGTTATTGGGTCGCGCTCCTTCAGTATTGCAACAGTAACATTTTTAGTGTTGCATAAAATTTCCACTGTTTCAAGTTTTATTTTAAAATTTAATACCAGCATATTAGCAATTATTTCCTCAGCTAACTTTTAGGATTCTTGGATTATAGACATTTAGCTTTATTGATTTGAAAGCATTTCTCCTTGATGAATGAGATTGTTTTCAGAAAATGATGTAAACAGATACTGAAAGTGCATCCTTTCATGAATAGTAGTGCTCTTTTTCCCCACTGTCTCTATTTGCAGCAGCCAGAAGTCCAGACTTCCTATCTGATTACAGCATCAGAGTTTGGGCTGCTCTGAAGGGCTGTCCGAATTGTGTGATCTGTCAGAAAAAGCAAGGCTATGATAATGCAATGCAGATGTCTAAGTAGAAGAGAGAAACGTTCCCCAGACTGAGCTAATACCGCTTGCCATTCAGAAGTTTTGGAGGCTCCCAAGAGGGCCATTTAGCATAATGTGTGTTGTTGGAGGCTGAGAAATCCAGGGATGGGGTAGAGTAGATGTTTCAGAGGATGATAATTGCTATCACTTGAAAGGCACTGTACCTTAGCAGCAAGAATTTGACATCCCTGAGCATCACGAATCTGTTCCATTCCCTTCACCCGCTTCCCGTGGCATCACGTTCTGGTTGTTTTCAATAGCTGTACAAACAAATTAGATATGTTCATTCCAAGTAAAACTCTGAATACAGGATAGACGAGACCAAGTTTATTGCCTGATTCACTTTTTGCTCCTTGCTCTGCATTATTGTAAGAGGGCAAGAGCGCTTCATGTTTTATTCAGTTAATATAATGTATATTTAATTTGCATTTTTCATGTTTTTGAAGGTGAAGGATAACAACTTCAGCAGTGCTGAACATGGTAATTTAATTGGTTGTAGGGCAATCCTAAGATTCTCAGAAATGGCTTCATTGGGAAGTCTTGCAGAGCCTTAAACAAACGTACCACTAAAAAGCTCACCTGTATTAAACTGTCACCCTCACCCCACGAAGTAGCAGGGAGTTACAGCTGCGCAGTTGTCTCAGTGTTGCCTGTTCATTTCATTTCAAATGTCTGCAGGAGGAGAAACAAAATCCAAAGGGATGAATAGAGGCTACTAAGGCATGCTATAAACAGTGCTGAATGCTTCCTTTAATTTCTCCATCACTGGAAATGGTTGAGGTTATCATTTTGAGGTTATTGCTTGTGTACCTGAGAAATGGAAGAACAAAAATGGCCCATATTAAAAGGGAGTATATAAAGTTTGTGATAGTGAAATTTATGTCTCCTAATCCAGTGTCTGCTTGCAGGATCTGGGCTTCTAAGACAGCTTTTTTTACCTGTGTGGATTGCGTATTATGAAAGATACCAGACAGTACAGCCCGGGACTTCTGATGACTAGTGTATGCCTTTTGCTATGTTGTTCCTGACTTAAAGAGATGGCGACAGTTCTATCAAGCAAAAGGATCTTCATTCTCCAGATTAGATGCTGAGGTGATAATATTTTCAACCAGCTAATAAATGTTCTGAAGTGCAAACTCAGATAGAAAAATCTCTTTAATCAAATTGAAGTAATTAAAGTTGGTCCAAAGAGGCTGTTTATCTATAGTGTGTAATTGTACTGCTCACATTTTATCAAGATGTGATTACCAAAATAGAGATCACTTAAAAAAGAAATTAGATACTCTTTTTACAGTGTTTCTTCAATATGGCTGAGTGACTGCTTTTTTGTACTGCTGATAACATTGGTGGTAGATGTGAGCCTCTGTTTGCTTAAAAAGATGTATGTCAGCAAAGCTGGTGTCCCAGTACTGACTACATATATACAGAGGCACTATATACAGTTCCCTCTTCCAAGCCTGCTTCTAAACCTTCATTCCAATTTATAGTTCTAGACTAGCACATAATGCACATCTTTTACTGTTTTCTTCTTTTCTCTAAAGCTTGAATTCTTTTGAAGGGTTCCTGAAACGCAAAGTTTTTTAGTGTGAAGTTGATAGTTACAACATCGATATGAAAATAGCCAGAGTCTAATGAAAAAAAAAAAAAAAAAGTTTTGACCTTAAGTGGGTGAATCTTCCCAAGATTCTCCTCCTGCTTGTTCCTACAGTGATATAACTTGTTTATTGGTTTTGTCCTTCTGGTGTCTTTTTTACCAGTTGGAAGCCAGAATTATGAATATACTCATTATTACTTATCTGAAGTTGACAAAGATGTTCTGTACAATGTGCAGAAGTTTGGCATTTTGTCTGTTAACTTTCTCTTCATTAAGCAGATTTTTAGGCTGCTTAACTCTGTAATGTGTTTGACGTAAGAATCACCAAAAAAAAGTAGGTGTGTTGTGACTCACCAGATCAAATATCCTTGTGCCTCCTACCACCCCCTTGTAAGCCAAAATACACACATAGAATGGGGTCAGGGGATGATTTCATTGAAAAAACTGATTTAAAATTAGATCATAATAATTTCAGCAGCATCAAGCCATAGCATTTGTAAGGCAGTTTAATCCTGTATGAATTATTGTTTAGATAAAGGTTATTAATTACTAACTGCCGTTCAGTTAGTGGCAACATGCCAAGAAAGCACTCAGAGGCCTCCCTGTTCACCCATCTATCCGTTGTAGTGAGTTGGAATCAACTTAATTATTTGGCTTTAGAGCAGAAAACTTCAAAGAAATTTGTCTGCCAGGCTTTTAAATTCTTTCAATTATTCTTTCTATTAATAAAAAGCAGATCTGTAGCATAATTTTTAATGTCTAGATTTAGGTAGAGAGGGAGGAGAGAAAATTGATTGGGAATTGTATTAGTACTGTTGTGTCATCCCACCTACTAGCAATTGTTAAAATTATTATTGCAGGTACATTAGTAATAAACTCCAGTCAAAGCTGTCTCCAATTGTGGCTGTTTTCCTAAGTCGCTGGTCTCTTTTGAAAGTTACTTAATTTTTATTGCCTATTCAGTTACAATTTCTTCTACCCATCACTCTTTCCTTTTCTTTCCCCTGAGAATATTTGTCTTTGCAAGACATTACCACACAGTGTAATATATTTTTCTCTACTAACAAGTTACCAAGGCCTATTGGAAATTGTACTATTACAGCATATGCAGTGCAATAACCTATTCAAAAATATGAAGAGAAAATCAAGGCAAAGCAAATTTATTTTCATTACACTTATGCTATTTGACACTTGTAATTTTGTATGTGATGAACTAGTGCTTTCAGATAAAGAGCAGTCAAAGTGTGTAATTCGTTTGTGTATACTGCAGTGCAGGGTTGTGAAGGAAAAGCAGGACACTTCACCAAATAACTCCACAGCACAAGTGGTAACTTCCTCCAGGCAACTCCTGAATAGCACTGGGAGCCCTGGGAAGAGCATCCACTGGCTAAACAAGCATATAATCCCTGAAGAAGCAATTGTGGGAATTCGACTCCAGGGTTGACAGACACAGTGCTGCTTTAAATGTGTCTTTCTTTTATTTGTAATTTTACTGTACAACAAAAGGCTTGAAGGGCACCATGTGGAGATGGTTAAACACTTGTGCAAAGGGGTTTCTGTATTTATAGTGAAAGAATAGTTCTGGGTCTGAAGCATTGGTTTAAAAAATGGCATTAGTGTGAATGTCATGGTCATGTTTAAAACAAGTAGCAGAGTACTACGTGGTATTTTGGGCAAAAAGCAGCCAGTGTTAGGCTCTTTCATTTGTGATATAGTTTTTTTTTCCCCTGAGATTACCCTGCTCAGTTATAACCAAAGAGCTCTCTGATAAATTGTCTAAGTGCAAATACAGTTTTACAGGAGATTTTATCATTTAGAAACATTTTTACAAGAAAATGTTGTAAGGCCTCAAGCAGAAGCTCTTAAAGCAAGAAGGTTTAACATTATGTATTATTAAAAAACTATAACATGTAGAGAGAGACACGTAAAGAGTGGTAACTGAGAATTGTCCTTGAAGCTATCCAAATAACCTTGGTACCAAATAATTTCTTGTCTTTTTGTTGCATCTTTTATTTCTGTGTTTTTGTTTAAGATATGAGCATGTATTTATACACCACAGTGTATATAAATAAAATGTGAGATTGCAGCAAAGAGGAGGCTTAGCAACCTTTTGTAATACTTAATACTGTGTATTAAGACATTACTTATCTATCTGTCATACATCAGGAGTGCTTTAAACCATTTTTCCAGCTAAGATTTTTACTTTGACTATGTTAATAGGCCAAATCGGCAAATGAGAAAGCATGATGGGATAAGGAGGACAGGAACTGGCATGTGGCTTGTTGGCTTTGATGCAGAGCATGTGACAGTGGTTTGGCTCCAAGAGGAGGGAGACCGACTGTTCATACTCTTTTCTTCCCACGGTGGTATGTTTTGCCCCACTGATGCTTGCAGGTCACAACAGTGCAATTCAGCAGGCTAGGGTTTCATACCTGGAAAGTTACAGAAGTGCCCAACACTGTTATTTGCCTAGGTACCTTTGAAATTAATTTGTATGAGTTCAACACAGAGTAAGAGGAGTTTATTTATTTCCATAAGGAACTAAGGGCGAGAGATGAGAACGTCTCATCTGAGGAATAGCTCTGCCTGTGCTTTCACTGTAGATCCGCATACCGAATAAGCCCCACACCCCTGGGAAAGAACTGAACCCAAAGCTTGAGATGTATAACAACTTTCTGTGAATGACTGACAGTCAATATATCATTAAATGTAACTGCAGGCAACTTTCTGTTATCTCACTCTTCCAGTGCAACAGTTTTAGACTAGAGGAACATATTTTACAACACCTTCTCGCCTCATGATACTCCTACACTGAAGGAGCTGCTGTTTCCTTTAATCTCAGCACTTCATTCATTGCTCCATGTGGTCATAGGAAGACTTTACATTCAACTTGGTACACATATACCTGGCAGCACAGGGCAAGCACTTGAGGATACAAAGAGTTGCTGGAAAACTGAAAAGGTCCCTGATATTCTCCCTACAGGGAAGAAAGAAGGCGGAGAAAAGAGCTATGATGTATGCAGACAATCATACAAATATGTATTTTTGCAGACAAGTAGAAGGAATGGGGGAAGAGGTACTGGCAATCAAATGTCTTGATTTCAGCAGTGGAAAGAAGAGGAGTTATGAAATGATGACTGATGAGAAACTGTTAAGAATACTTACTGTATTTCCACTTTGAAAATCTACAAGTAATGTCTGTCTTCCCTCTACTAAGGTACAAACGTCCAATGTCCTGACATAGGTACATGCCACATTGCTGAAATGGGCATTACTGGGAGGGAGGTAATTTTTTCATGCCATCAAACCAACATGGTGCTAAAACAAGAGCTCCTTCCGAAGCATTGTATAGATAGATGCCTCAGTTCTGCAGGCATCTCAGTAACAGGTGTGCACACAGGAGAAGTACTGGGCAACACCTGTATTTGCTGCACAGGACTTCCTGTGCTTGCTTCCCAAGCTCCTCTTGGAGGAGAGCAGAGCTTTCAGTGCCAAGTCTCCATGAGCTGCTGGCTTGCTCCATGTCTTTTTCCTCTGTACTCTGGTTCTTCTTGCCTGCTCTGGACTTTCCATGTTTGTTGACTCAGTTAACTCTATTTGTCCACCTTTTCTGTCTACGTATCACTCTCTCTCTGGAATTAAAGAGCAAAAGCCAAACTGGTTGAAGGGATAAACTGAAATCATCTTGTCTAAATCCATATGTGACGAGCTAGAATAAGAATTATGCGTCCTGAAGCCTGTGAAGCATTACTGTATATTATCAAATAATGTCTTTGTTTTCATCCACAGATGGATGGATATTGACTTAGACAAACTGATCCCTGAACAGTAATTTTTTTTGTACCATTTGAGGTTTAGGTTGTATTTGAGCTCCTATTTGATGAGACAAGCTATGCAGAGAGAAGCAGATCATGTGGGCTTTACTGATGTGTAAAAACTGGTTTCTTCCTTTTCTGCTTGCAGTATAATAGTCAGAGGGGAATTTGTTAATGGTTCCAGGAGAATGATATTGCTGGGTTAGTAACAGGGACATGAAGTAGAAAACATTTTTTGCCTGACCAAATGGCCAACTTTCATGCTTGGTCCACTAATGTCCTGTTCCACTAATACCTATTGGGGAATTCAATAAATATTTTATTAGGAGGATCATAAAATTCTACTCAGCCAGCCTACCCTATCAAACTTGTTTGATGTGATGTGCTTATTCTCAGTCTGCTTTGTTGTAAAGATGATCATCCTCTTCTTTCGTAATCATTGTAAGTGGAAACAATGAGTCTTTGCACCTGCACTGATAAGTTTTCATGGTGATTTTATAAGTCTGATTTAAGTAACTATCTATTTTGGAGTGTAGGGATTTCTTAAACACGGTTAGGCTTGAGCTTATGTTTTATATTTCTTGTCAGAGACAGCATCAAGCACTGTTACAGTATGTAGAACAATTGAAGCTTAATTGTGGAATGAGATAAACACGCATAAAATCCAATTTCTATTGTTATTGATCTTCTATATATTTCAATGAGATAATTTGTGCCTATGTACAGATGAGTAGGTCAATTGGAGAGCAATTTATACCTTCCTCTGAGGCATCAGATCTTGCTGGAGGAGCTGACAGACTGCAGACATCAACCATTCCACACTTTAGCGTGGTAATAAGAAAACCTTCATTAACAGACTTACTGGATTTGTTCTTTATTGGGTATCGCCATCAGTCTGGAAGCATGGATACAGATAACGCATGATGCCAGACCTCATTTAAGCAAGCTAACAGTAGTACTTAAAATGGGGTGGGAAGACTTATTCACTCCCAGTTTGGTGTGTGACTTGAAATCCCTTTGTGAAATATGTCTATTTTGTATATGTTTGGGGTGTTTTTTTGTTAGTTTATTGAAGAGTGGCTGTGTTTCTAAAACGTAATGAGCTCTCACAGCACTGCTTAAATAACGTTCTGGCAGTGTTATATTTGGAGGAGAAAAACCTAGGGCACAGTGCTGTGATGGGTATGGATTTCACAGTTACGGGGATTCTGAAGGGAAGAGCTTTCATTTTTATTCTGCTCTTATACTTGGCAGCTTTTAGCGTTATGCCTATTAACTTTTATAGATGTCATACATTTTTATGTTAATGATGCAGCTTTGAGTATAGTGAGAAGCTCAACTTCTGCTCATCAAACTAGTGTACAAGCAAAATTATGACACTTCTTCAAAATGGTTAAAAAAGCAGCTTTTATTGTTTAATGTCAATTTATTGATTCTGTGTTTTTGTGGCAAAAAGGGATTTTTTGGAGTGTATCATGACTAGCAGAACTTCACACCTGTTTAGTAGAAGGATTTATACTTAATTTTATTTTTGTAGGTGTCGTCACTGGCAATTTCAATTTTGTTGAGGCTCGTGCCAGATTTCACAGTGAGGGAGTGCAAAAGTACCTGTGTTTCTGTGGAGCTTCTTTTCATCACTGGATAATGAGTATTCTGGCAGTTGTGTGTGCCTTTGCAAAGTCCCACACCCAAAGAGTATAAAGGCTTGTTTTCTTTCCTTCACTACAGCTAGAGGCAAGTTTCTGATTTCATACAAAATCTTGTGTGATTCTTGCAAGGGAAACACCATTTTCAGTGTAAGGCTGATGTATCCCAGAAATAGTCGAGAGTCAGTCTGTATTAGAAATCTTCCAACAGCATGAAGTAGCCAGTGAAACTCGCAGATAAAGAAAAATGAGTCCACCTCTGTTCTGCTGGGAGAGTTCCTGGCACAAAGGAAAATACACTGGCAGAAAGATGCTTTTGTATGTCATTTGTCCTTTTGTATGTGGCTACCTTGGCAGAAATTTCTTCCACTGACCTATACTATTTCCTCACTTAGCAGCTCTATTTCTCCCATTGTTCTTCTGGTACAGAAAGGCTAGACGCTGTGCTTTGGTTTTGATTAAGTTTTAGGTTTGTTGGATTTAATTTTTTTTTTAATTTTTTTTTTCCAGAGGGAGGAGTCAGATGTAAATTTTGGTTATGGTTTCTTGAACTATGTGAAAAGATGCTAAGAAGAAGCAATGTTTGCTTTCTTCTCTTCTTTTGTTTGATAAGTTTATATGCAGCCTCATTGCTAGGAAAATGTCCTTATTTACAAACACATGTCCATCAGATTCAGGACAGAGTGGAATGCAGTACATTGCAAAATGTGGCTGTAGAAGTATTGTAGTATTATTTTGCTTTCAGTTTAATGGTTTGCAAGTGTGAAGCTACACCCACTCACAAAGTCAGTCTTCATTATGGACTACTTTCTGTTTTACCTTGCCCATTTAACTTCAGCTAGAGGCAAAACAAGGAGGATGCAGTCCACCTCTATTCCTTGTGTGACCTTGGTCAAATCACTTAAACACAGTTTCCTTGAGATAGAGAAAGTAAAATGGTGGCAGTAGAAATACTGTCTTAGGTTTTACAGACTGTTGGTAATTGCTGAATATGGTGATGTTGATAATCAGAAGCTTCTTATACAGTGACCTAATCTATCAAAAGACCTTGGCCAGATAGCCATTTTTTTTTAATGTGTGTATGTGAGTCTGGACTTACTATAAATTAAGTTCATGAGAAAATTCACTGTCATTTCCAATGTTGGCTTCTCATTCGATCACATACTCTTCCTTTCTTGGAAGTCTGGTGAAGAAGATTTTATTTTTTTTAAAGTGTTTTTCCTCTTTTCCCACAAACTGGTGCAGCAGTTGCTATTTCTCCATGGTCCTTTTCATTGGCTTGGATATTTTTTTGATTTACAAATCATAATTTACTGTTGTTCCATATGGACCTTTCATACCAATATGGGATTTTTTTTCATTATACACATTCTAACCAAATATATGATAAATATAGCAGCATTGTCTGCATCCCAGCTAGAGATGGTCCTGTTCCAAGATAAGAGATTTTATTCATTTGAGTAGTATGCAAGTTTGGAAGTTCAGATTTGTATAGCTGACCTATATAACCCTAACCCCAACCAAAAATCTTACAAATGCTATTTAATGTACTCAATGTTTGCTCTGTGATTGAAAAGAAATATGATGTCTGTGGCTTATTTAGCTGTTTATACCCTTAACTTTACCATATGTATGGTTGTGTTTGTCCACTGACTTGCATTACCTATATGCATCTCCACATAATAAAATAAGGGAATGTTAGAATTATTTACATGAGAACACTGAAGCATACCAGATAAAAAAGAAATCAATGCCTCTCTGAAACCTTTCAAAATCAATTATTTGCAAAATCTGGATGAAAAACATTACCAGATTAAAATGACAGTATTTTTCAATCCAGTTGGCATAATTTGTGAAGGACCATACACAGGTGCTAATTAGGGGAAAATCAGCCCCTGTCAGACAAGGTGGAAATATCAAAGATGAGCAGCAGATCCAGTGGAAAAATGCCTGGTATATCTGCCAAGGAGGATTTAATTTTTATCTGATGTCGTTTCTGCTTGTGACTTCCAAAAGGAGAGTAATGATATTGTTATGAACAGTGACGGGGCATGAGAAAGACAGGATGAGCACTGCTCATCCCAATGGCTGGGTCAAAATAATTCAGTAAATTCAGTTTACCTTTGGTAATATATTCAATAAACTTATTAAGTGCAGTTAAAGCAAAAGCAAAACAGAAATGATATATAAAAATGACAACAGGAATGAACACAGTGTTTGGCGGAGTAGACATGACCCCATACCATAGATATGAGAGGCCCAAGATTAAAAGATTCTCCTTTTTGAGAGTGTATCTAATCTGTATGGTGTGTATTAGTCAGTGAGTTACTCTTAGTTTTGAACCGGAGCCATGTAATTTATTCCTGGAATTACTGCAGTAATACTACTCTCAATTAGTACTAATCTCTCTCTCCTTTGGGATATAATGCAAAAAGTGAAACTTTCCAGAGGCTACTTTTAAACGTTAATTCTTCTTACATTGTCTTTGCTGCTCATTATTATTTTTTCTTTCTTGCCCGTTTTCCTTAAGAAATTTAAATTATGAAGGAAAATATTCCTTTACTATTACAAAGAAAAGAAGCCTTAACAAATCTCAGCCACATTAAGAACAGTAAAATGTATAAAATCTGCATCATGATTCAGATAACTTTGTTGTACTGTAGACTATATCTATTGTACTATAACAAGTGAGTGTTAGATATTTGCTGAGCATAATGATGAAGGCTCAGATCCAGTAAGGTATTTAGTTTCCTAATTTCTGCTAAAATTCTTTGAGAAAATTGGAATGAGAGTTATGCCTTTGAAAATCAGTGACATAGCTTCTTATGAGACAGTTATGCATAAATTATATCTTCTGTATATTGAGTAGAATCTTTTTAATGTGATCTACAGACAGATCAAGAAGATATAGTTCATGTACCATATAAAAAAGTGGAGAATTTTACAATTTCTTTTTTTTTCCTGTGGTGTCTATATCCCTTATTTTTGTTATATCTTTTATTGACTAAGTTGTTTAGGCTGGGAAAACAAGAAAGGTATTACATCCGAAACAGTTTAATTTAGAACAGCACAAATATTGTGTAGACTGTAAGATGTATTGCTAATCAAGTTATCCACAGTGAAAGAAATTACTAAATGGGAAAAGCAAAGGCTCATTAAATCTAGTTAAGTGGTGATTTTGCCTTCTTCCTTCTCACTCAAAAAAATCACAGTTTCTTCAAAAGGAAAAAAAGCAATCTGGTATGAAAGCCAGCAAGTTAAAGCACTGTCTTTGTCTATTGTGTGTCTCATAGATTCTCATTAGCCATCCCATTTGACAGTCTGCATGTAGCCTTTAGATTAGTTTGTTTTGCAACCAACAAATAAAACACATAATGTTAATAAAACACATTTATTTTGGATTTTGTATTTGCTCTACCTGAAGAAGCTTTCTGATGTGGGCTGTCATAAACAGCTGGGCAACTCGACCTGTCCAGAGTCATCCCCATCAAGTGTAAGAAGGGTGAAAATCTCAGTTCTAGATTTTCAGATCAGAACACAACTAGCACTGACTGTGTCTTTCTTTTTTAGTTTCCAGCTCCTGCAGCTGTACATATAGTGAACCTAGTACTGAGGGGTAAAATCCTAGCAGGCTTTTCCTCCCAGTACCATGCAGCAAAGTACCTTTGTTTATAAGTGAAGAAGGAAGAACATGTACCCTATAAATCTGTGCTTCTCATGGATATGTTTTTTTGTATGGTGTAATGACCATGCTGGTCCAAAGGTGCAGGATACTCTGTCCATTACTAAAACTGTAAAGGACAGAAAGGTACAGATTGAAATCAGAGAGGAGCTAAGAAATTTTGAATTTGACTGCTGACAGAAATAATCAACATTAGTTCAGGGTTCCTTAGGTATGCTTGTGCTGCACACTTAAAAATCGTACAGTACTTTTTATTTTTTTTTTCCTCCTCCTTTCTTCCAAAGGCAAACTTGACAATCACTATCATCTGTAGGGAGAGCACTTCAAGCATTCCTTCCAGTTGGCGAGATTGGTGGTGGGGAGGGGCTTTTTTTTTTGTTTCTTTTTTAAAATTCTATATTCCAGTGATTGAAAACACTTTCCAAAGCATTGGAAATGTTTGTGTTTTACTGCAGTGTTTAATATTCTGTTTATCTCCACATACACAGACTTTCTAGCTTCTCTCACGCTGCCCAGCCAAGCATTCCTTGCAACATGAATTGAAGCCCCATTAGGTCTGGCACAAATACCTATATATTTGCAGGAGATTTGTAATTAATGTTAATATTTGCTATCTCTGGCATGAGGAGATGGCGGTCAAGTGTGAGCTGATATTTTTGCATTTGTAGGTATTGCGAATTTCACCCAAGTTTTCAGACAGGATACGATGCAGCTCTGGTGCACCCAGTGTTTCTGTTAGTGCTTTGCCCAGATTGCAGTTTTGTGCACTCACACATGCCCCTTCCAGAGTGCAGGTTTTTTTCCACTGCCCTGGCACAGCAAGCTGCTTTACGTCCTGTCACCCCATATCCATTGTACCCTTCAGGTGATGGGAGCTGTTGCATATTTTTCCCTTCTTTCCCCCTAGTGAAAGTCTTATTACCCCACTATGCACAGAGCCTGCCAATACTGAAGGCTGCATGAGGATGAAGCTCATCAGAGCTTCTGAGAGTTGCCTGGTACTGAATTAATATTGCTTACTGAGCTCTGTGCCATCACAATTATTTGGATTTGTTATTTTAAAGCTAACTGTTCCATTGTACGTGGATCTCAGAGGTTCAGCTTCCTAGTTCCTGCATGCCAGCATAAAGGCCTTTAACCAATATCTGATTAAAAAGACTTAAAATAGCCTCTTTGATCAGATACATTCAGAATGAAGGGAGAGAAATGTAACCTTTGGAAAGACCTACAGACCTGTACTTCAAGCAGAGGGTAGCATTGAGGTATTTGTAGATAAGCTCTGCAATTACGGCTTAAGATGTGATGCTAAGTAAGTTAAGTAAGCTCTGAGGAGGCAGAGAAAATTCTTGCGCCTGCCTTTCCGTAAGTTGTGCTAACATAAAGGAGATATCAGTCACCAGATTTAGAGCTCAGCAGAAATTTCCAATCTCAGGTCATGTCAACAGAATACTTCAGAAATCATTTTGGGATGGAATCATCTTTCCCCTTCTCTGTTGCAATTTGTGCAGTTAGCCAGCTCAGCATCAAGGAGGTAAACTGAGACAGAAGAAATATTTCTAGAAAATAAAACAGATTATGCCCCTGTTCTTTCCAGTTCTGCACAATTTGTGTGTACTCTATGGTGTCCAACTGAAAAATGATCTGCTCTTTGGGCAAATACTGATTGCATCTGTCAGCAGTACTGAAGTGGTGACAGAAGGAGAAATGATACAGATCTGAAGTGCTTGTCAGGGTGGCTACCCTAGCATCCAGGCGAGCAGGTGTGAAGGGTCTCTCAATGTACTCTTCTGTGTCACGTTGGCTTTTGGTCCTAGATGAGTTAACCTCCTTCACTGCTTTTTGCATTTTTTCATACTTGCATTAACATGTTGCTTAGGAAAGTGTTCAATCGCATATGGGACCCATGCTCAGATGAGAACAAGGACCATGGATAGAACTGATAGGCCCATATTTATAAAATAATTTCACTACATCTGGGCTGCTACTGTGTTATCACTGGCGGAAAAGGGATAGGCTGTTGTTCATCCAATTTTAAAGCAGGAGTGAAAGCAGCTAATGGTAGATAACCAATCTGAATGTCCTTTGATTTTCCAGCTCCCTTAAATATGCTACTCCTGGGACTGTTGTCCCAACCAGCTAGTAATACTACTTCACAGATGTGAAGAATCAAAATTGTCTTGCTGTTTAGAAAACAAGATACTTTTTTTTTTTCGCTTTCTAGGTGGCCTCATGGAAAGCTCACTAAATCCAATAGGTGAAAGGGTGGCATATAATCCAGATATTACCCCATTATTTTGCCATGAATTGTGTGAGTAACATTGCTTTCAAAATTGGCTCTGTGGTGACAGGATTGTGTCAGGGTGATAGGCAAGTCACTTTTTGGAATATAGTCTGAAAATTATGAATATTTTGGAGCAATTGCTTTCTAGATGTGATGTGCCTGAAAAGTAAGATTGGGCTGTTTTCATAAAAGCTTGAATCAGGCACCTTCTTTTTATTGCAATATCTTTTGTTTCTTCTAGGGTCAGCTTGAGGCCAATAGCTAGCACTCTGTAAATAGGATTGTTATCTTAGAAATTTTATTTTACTGTACTTTGTAGCTAATGGCTAATTTCAGTGAACCACAATTCTTAAAACAATTTGGGTAACAGAATCAACAGGAGCGTTGCATTTCAGTATCACTAATTATATCTGGTGACAGATATTAAGTGGTCCAAAAGAGGATGGAAGTAGGAATTGAGCTTATGGTGAAAGAGGGGAGTAAATCTGTGCTCTATCCCCTTCCCAAATCAAGGCCAGTCGATTAACACAGCAGTGCTGAAACCTTTTTGGACAAATGTCAGCAAATCAGGCTACAGGGCTTGTTCTGCCTGTAGTCTAAATGGGTAATAACTCCCAAGTGCCTTGAAGCCAGACAGCTTTTCAATCCCCAATCTGAATTACTGCTGCAATTTTAACCTGGTTACGTGAATAAATCATTCTAAAAAAATAAAAGTAAGAGGATATTGAACAGCCTAAGTATTTATGGCCTCTGGTTACACTGGTACTGGACACAGGGCAAAAAAACCAATTTCCAGGGGTGGCCTACTTCATACATCACTAGTCAAGTATGCTAAAGTGCTGATGGCTAGGAACACCTAACTATGCATGATTAGACCATGGTGGCAGCACATATTTCTTCCTTTTATGTTCCTTGGCTTGAAATTTAGAGGACACATCACTCTTCAGCTTAAAAGATCAGAGGTCAAGAAGTTTCAATCTCATCCTTCTCACATCGCAACCTTCATTTAATTTTTCTCCCCAAAACACTATTTAGATCCATGATTAGATGCCGTGGTGAGAGGCACTAAAATATCTGTCTCTTTTGCCTGTCATTTGTCTGTCTCAACTAAATAAAAACTATGAACTAAGTGTGAGAAATAGCTAAATAAGACCGGGTCATTGCAAGCATGTCCCCTTTTTCTTTGTTGGATGTAAAGCAGACCAGGACTAAGGGGAATGACTCGGTAGACTATCCAGGTGTTTGCATTATCTTGCATAGGTGTGATGGTGGCACAGACCAGGAAGTCTTTGAAACATGAAAAACGTGAAAAAATTGCAAAGATGAGATTACATGCCTTAGGCCAGTGGCTATGAAATTGGATCCATGTTGCAATCTGATGCTCTAATGGCATCCTCCCAGATTGTTGTGGTTTAACCCCAGCCAGTAAATAAGTACCATGCAGCTGCTCACTCACATCCCTCACAGTGGGATGGGGGAGAGAATCAGAAGGGTAAAAGTGAGAAAATTCATGGGCTGAGATAGAGACAGTTTAATAGGTAAAGCAAAAGCCACACATGCAAGCAAAGCAAAACAAGGAATTCATTCACCACTTCCCATCGGCAGGCAGGTGTTCAGCCATCTCCAGGAAAGCAGGGCTCCATCATGCGTAACCGTTACTTGGGAAGACAAATGCCATCACTCCAAATACCCTCTCCCCACCCCTTCCTCCTCCTTCCCCCAGATTTATCTGCTGAGGATGACATCATATGGTCAGGGACATCCCTTGGGTCAGTTGGGGTCAGCTGTCTGGGCTGTGTCCCCTCCCAACTTCTTGTGCACCCCCAGCCTCCTCGCTGGTGGGGTGCGGTGAGAAGCAGAAAAGACCTTGACTCTGTGCAAGCACTGCTCAGCAGTAACAAAAACGTCTGGGCATTATCAACACTGTTTCCAGCACAAATCGAAAACATAGCCCCATACTAGCTACTATGAAGAAAATTAACTCTATCCCAGCCGAAACCAGCACACAGATCTTTTGCTGATGGAAGTTGCATCATTGGGCTGTACGCAGATGAGTAAACTCCCCACAGAAAAAAGTTTTGCCAAGACTCAAGATGGGTTCTTTAATCGTGGTGATTGTTTGTTGACTCATAGGTAAGAATTTTAAAATATCTCAAATTGAGCAGAATGCTTATATTGATTGATTGCTGTTGGGGGTTTTTTTTGTCCTCTTCCAGTGCCTAAGAAGGAATCAGTGGGTCCTGGTTTCAGCTGGGATAGAGTGGGATGGGGAGTGAGTGAGCAGCCTCATGGTGCTTAGTTGCTGGTTGGTGTTAAACCACGACACAGTGACAGTTTGATTATCAGCCAAATCACCTAGGTCAGGATCTCCGAGTTCCATGTTTCTAGTATTCACTTTTTGCAGCTTTGTCATACAATCCATCAGTTGACTTGTTGAAAATAAATATTTAATATTGCCTACCAGCATGGACCAGAGCAGTGGATTACATGCTTGTACCATCATTAAAATTGTGAAGAAGGCATATATAATACCCCTAAACTTGGTGACAGTCCCTTTGTGCAAGCATAAATAAATGCAGAATCTGCCAGGTAATAAATAAGCAGGTCTTGCAGTCTTCATTCTTCAAATGTATTTGAGGAAGTGGTTATTACCCGAGAAGGTGGTTCTGTTATCTCAGTCTGGCCTGGGACTGCTGGGACTTAAATTATGACATTTAATGTGCAAGTGAGGTTGCATGAACTAATAGCTTCCCCCCTCCCTCCACTCCTGGCCAAATGCTTTTTCTCCCTTCCAAACGATTTCCATTGGTTACTTATTCCCTTGGCAAGTCAATTCAGTTTACCAATCAAGGAGAAAACAAACCCAGCCCAAAAGAAGTGAGTCTCCCGTTCAGTGGAAATACGACTGCGAGTAGGAGGCCAGGAGACTGGGATTTGATAACTACCTGTTCTCATAAACAGCAGCTTGTTGGATCAGCTCTCTTGTGAAACTTCATGCCAACAGCAGTTTCAGGAATCAGCTTCAGTGCTCCCTGCCTAGGGCACTCAGCAGAAGTCTTCCTCCTGGCAGTGAAGTGCAGTCCAGGCTTATAAAAAAAATTTTATTAGCTCTTGCTTAGCTTTTAAAAAATAATTTAAGAAAATCTCTGATGGGAGATTACTAAGCTCTGGATGTGTCTGCAGTCCCATGAAGTGTTTCGGACACAGGCAATTGTGTACATTAATTCAGTTGGTTTGGGGTCTGTACTTCTTGGAATAGGAAGTTAAGAGGTTTTCCTTACATGTGCACAGGGAAGATCTACAGCGCTGTTGGTTCTTAAAACTGCCTTGGACTTTCAGTCTTCATACTTGAAAGAATTAATAGCCTCAACATGTACGATATAACAGTATAATGGTGTACAATAGGATGCATTATGGAGGTTTTGCTCCCTTCTGAACTATCTGTTAAAGGTCTGGTGAAGACAAAAATTGTCATCAACCATTTAGTACAGTCTGCTTTGTTCTCCTGTGCTTTGCAGCAATGAAGATAGGCAAAACAGAATCAGCCTATAATACAAGGACTTCTTTTTATGTTCAATAACATTTATAGTTCCGCATACTAAGAAAAAATAAGCAAAACTTATCTTTCAGGATGCGTAATAAATACTAGAAGAAAACAACAATTGTCCAAAGCAATTGAGTAGATGCTACATGGTTGAGCTCCTTGAAGCCTCTGTCACTGGTTTACTGGTTTGATAGACTGATAGCCTGATGCAGTCTGGCAAACTCTGTGTTGTTAAAGACTTCCACAATGCAGTTTCTGTATGGTTTTTAGGATTCACTTAAGGAAAAATGTATTTGAATGCATTTTTGTGTAATTTTAAATTATTTATTTTAGCAAATTTGTAATCTCCTTTTCTCTGCCTGACACCTTTCTTTTCCCTTCATACACACAGCTGAATTCTCCTTTTCTTCTCCCTCATCTCTCTCCAGTTTTTATTACTGAAAATGTAGCAGGCATATTGGTGCTTTGTCACTGCCCTTTGAGACCCAGAGTTGTATAATGGAAGACAAGGTCATGCCACAAATGTATGAATTCCATTTCAATTTGTAAATATGTATACAAATAATATGAATTATTTGAAATTGGATCAAGTTCTTGGAGAGCAGAACACAATTTGTACCAATCAGAAGATGAATCAAAATCCTAAAATTTTTTTTTTTTGCACTTTTTTCAATAATCCCAGACTAAACAGTGATGGAGAAGTACAGAAAGTTGGCCATGGGTACCACTTGATCAACATTTTTTTTTTCAATATTTCCACTTCTAAAGCTGAGCAAGCAATTCAGATATTTGTGGGGATAAATGAACTTTGCTGAACTTCTTCAAACAAATGCTGTATCCTCTTTTCCTTAGTCACTAGTTCTAGCATGTGACTTTGCTAGCATATTAGTATGTTTCTAATGACAGTAATGATGTGTGAAGTATGCAACTTTAAATTACTATACTTAATTATAGCTATTTTTCCTTCTCTGCTCTCCTGCAAATTTGTTTCCTTTTTTATTTAATGGCCAGTGATCAAATGATTTAATGAAATGGTCTGTGGAGAATTTCTACTGAAAGCAGATTTGACACCTCTGATAATTCAAGAGGTTTTGGCTCATTTCTTAGAAATGGCTTTAAAGAGTCTCCAGGGCTTTAATATTAAGTTCTACCTATAATTTGACTTTTGGATACTGTTTTTAGGAATGCATTCTCTTCAAAATTGCATTCTTTGCTATTTCAGGCCTAGTATTCAAATGATCTAATGAAATTGTCTCTGGAAGTCCACAGTGGTCTAAAGCAATCTCTTGTGATAAACTTCAGCTACCTTTAGACTGAGCTATAAAATGTTACTTTAGTTACTAGGTTTCAGGAAGCACTGTCTCCATCCAAGAAATCTTATTAAAATCTATGGACCCTTTTAGCACCTGGGTGAGCTGCCAGTGCTCTGAGTAAATATATTTGAAAGAAAAAGGAGGCCAGTGTCTTTTCTCTAAATGCCTCTTGGTTATCATCTCAGGTGTCGGTAAATTGGATATAGAAATTTGAGGTAGAAATGTGCTTTTTCTCCTGCAAGTGAATGTTTCTTTTGCCTGTAGGGCACAATGTGAAGCCTACTGCTCAGGGGACATGTTGCATGATGACAACAGAAGGGAGGTATATTTGTATTCTTTTAAATTCTAACTTCAAAATGCTTTTAAATGTTAGACAAGGGTGGGAAGAGGTATGGGACAGGAAGGAGAGGCACATGGGATGGCAGGGGAAGCAGAATTGCTATGAGTGGCTTATAACAAAGCAGCTGAAATGCAAGAAAAAATTGATATGGTAATTTATGCCTGCTGTTGCCACATTAAGATAGAAAGAATTTATGCAGAAGATAGAAGTTTATGCTGAAGTTATTGTAGCAGACAGCAGCATCTTCCTAGTGCATATATGAGCTTGTGAACTAGCAGAATACCTCTCTGAGGGCAGAGATACTGGCAAAAGAAGTGCAAGATGCTCTCTTTATCCTCTCCACTCCATTAGTGCAACAACGTAATGAAGTTTAAGTGAGGTAGTTTGTTATGATGGGTTAGCCTTGGTGCTAACCTGTAGTGTAGAGGAGGTCATGCACTGCAGTGTCAAAGAAAATCAGTGCTAATGGAATAACTTAATTAAAATTAATTGGGTATGATTCTGTCTCTTAAATGTAAGATTGATGTACGTTATTTTCAGCTGCTGCTTTGCTTAAGGTTAAACTCATTTTGCTTAAGATATCCAATGTTCTTTCTTTTCTTCTCCTATTGTCATACAAGTTGAAGTACAGTGAAATGATTTAAAGATTTGGAGAATTCAGAGTTGGGAAAGGCATATCAGGCCATCTAAGTCAGTTCTTCTGCTAGGCCTTATTAACATCTATTCATTCTCTCATTCCTCAGCATGTATGTTAATTAATGTCACAATAAAGATTGTGTTTATGAGAGCAAAAAAAGAATTACATATGACAGGACATGCTGCATGTGACATATCATCTGAACATAAAATCTGGCCTTTTCTCATTCAGTGACATTGACAGCACTGCCTCAACTTTGATATGGTAGCTGCAGACTATGGACTATAAAAATGTATTTTCCATATCATTCCATGCAACTGGCAAATGTGTGTTGATGGAAAACCTGGAAAACAGGTATCCTGCTATGTCTTTTGTAGAACAGTAATTTAGGTGCTTACCTGGGTTTTGTATTGCCCTTGGGTAGAGCCTACAGAACATGCATTTTCTAATGTCTGATGTGCTGTTTATTTACTATTTTTGCATGTACCAGAAAGTAGCATTTAAAAGTACAAATATTTGTGGATGGTGAAGGAAAAGGAAAGGTAACAATTACAGTTGCCTATATTCTTGTTGTTGAAAATGGAATATAGTGTTGATTCATTTTATCATCCCATTTTTGCTGTGATGTGTGCCAGGGAAGATCAAATTGCCTTTATTCATGTCACTGTCACCACAACTCTGGAACAGTACCTGTACATACCACAGACTGTATAATCTACCACAAAATATTATCTAGTTTTACTGCATACTTGACACTTTCTGAAGCAGAAAAATAAAAAAAACAACTCACAAACTCATGGCAGCCCACAGTGTATCTCTTGCTTATTCTTGTGCAAAGAACTTGTGCCTTGAAGAGCTGTAAATTAGATTGCAGAAAAGTGTTTGGGTTGCAGCTCAGGTTAAATGCCTTCAATTATTAAAAGGCATGCCACTACAATCAAATGTGCATAGCCTCAGAGAAAAAGAACTAAAAAAAAAAAAACCCTCAGGTGCAAAACACAGAAGCTCAACATTGCTTCACTCCAGAATTTAAGTAAACACTGGGACTCAAAAACTGAACTTGCATGTATCTGCTTTCCTGCTGCCCCCATTCTTTTAGCTGATTTCTAATATGATTATGATTTTTATTGCTGTGTTGAGACTACTGAGGGAATTGAGCAAGTTCTTAATTTTTAAGAAAATTCAGTGATTAAAGCACCTGCTTTTCTTTGTGTGTGTGGCCACACTAATATGTGCTATGAACATGCTTATCCTTCAGTATGGTATTTCCCTTGTAAGATGGAGCACTTTGCTAGCATTTTGCTAGTATGAGCTACTGCTAATATATTTTTTCTTAGACAACTCCTGTAAGCTGCTAGAGATATCCCTCAGTTTTCTACTGAAAGACCAATGAATCATTAGCACCAAACGAGAGAGTCATAATGAATTCTGATTAATCTGTAATACACCACCCCTCCAACATTCTTTGTTAATGGAATTTTCAATTAGATTAATATTTGAATTATAAGGGCTTTCATCAATTCCTTCTGTAAAAGCTGTACATGCAAGTGGCATTACCATTTAGGAGTATTTAGTTGGCAGAAACTATAGAGGAGGAGTCCCATCTTGACGTCTCAGTCCTGAATCTGCAAGAATCTGTTCATTGTTGTAATGGTTTTCCTCAGCTTCTCTTACAAACTAAATATAGTGACCAGTCGCTACTGCCAAGATATTTTCCCTACGTACTCTTTGCAAAAACTGATGTCTGCATTTTACTCCTTTCTAGGCAGATATTTTCAACTACTTAGCAGACTGACTGAAAGAAGATTAGGTGGGTAGTGGGTATCTGGACTAGGTTTTGGTGTTGTAGTGCATAACCTACTGTGTCAGAGGCTGAATCTGAAAGTAAGGCAGTATCTCTGGTGTATTCAGGCAGTTCCCCTTGTAGGATTAGCTGTCCTGAACAGGTTTTATAGTTTGTGCCCTGTTTAAAATTTTGTATCTGATACACGTTTCATCCAAATTTTCTTAGTCTTCAATGAGGCAGAACCTCAGAATGTTAGCTACCATTTCTCCACCTCTTGAGCCACTGAGAAGACTGTGCTCCAAATCACTGGATGATTTTTATGAAACCTGGGAAAGTAAAAGTTCTTTTAGTTCTTCAAGAAACTATTAGAAGCTTCTATGAGAGCTCTTAGATGATGGTAAATAGCCTTAATTTTTGAAAGTTTTCATAATGCAGGAACTCTGTAAGCATAACAGCAAGCCTCCTGGAATGCAGGGAAAGTTAAAAGGCCGGAGATTCCTCAAAAAATGCCATGGAACTGTCTGGGAAAAGAATCCATTTGGGCAGCATTTAGATAATACACTAGTTTAATCTTTCTGAGAGATTATAAAATAGATCATGTATAAGGTAGTTCCACATTTGCACATACCTCTCCTCTCCTTTTATTGAAAAACACACTTCAGTTATTTAGCAGAGAAAACTTAACTGTACCTAACAAACAACTATTTGATGTATTTTGTCTACTGGTATATTTACCAAATAGGGAAGAATATTTACCAAATATGGGGGGGATAATGTTTCAGACTCAATTTCTTGAAGTGCAAATAAAGTTCTAGAGAACACCTTGCTGTAAATGCATATAAACATGAATTTCATCAAAGTGCTTGATAAACTAGAGCAGTTTTTTAATGATGCAAAATAAGCCGGTACTACTGCTGGAATTATGAGAGAGATCAAGCGTTACATGCAGGAAAGATCCAGGGAGTTCTACTTAATAAGTCATCAAGGTGAATGGCACTGAGCAGAATAGGGCAAGTGTCTTGGAAATTAAATCTTACTGTACACAAACCCGTTTTTAGAAAGCTAGCTCTCCAATGAGTGTACATAATAAATTTTAAAAACATGACTGTAGTTCCTGCATGCAAGAGTCATGAATTTAGGAGGCTTCCTGGCAGAGTTGTGTTATCTATGGGAGAGAGGGTGCATGCAGAAGTGCAAGTTTGTGGGGGGGTAATAAAGCTTCTTTGTCTTCAGATGAGAGCTCATGAGTTCATATTTTGTGTATAGAAAGGTCTCACAAATATTTGGCATTCTGTAGGTGTGATGAGACTGAGTCAGCTACATCTTCTAGGTGGATTTGCCTAGACTCCTCTCTGTAGCGAGTGTCCCCAAAAGACAAAAAATAGCTTTAAATCCAAAGGCCAGACTCACCTTGAGTATAAATTATAGCGATTAATTTTTTAAAGCAGAAAAACCCCTCAAAATAGCCATGTAAACTGAAACCGATGTCAAAAGTTTACAAATTTTACTCTGCCTGACTTATTTCCACTTGCAATCTTCACATTCCTTCTCTGATACCACCACAGCCTTTCTTCCAGGCTTGTTTCACCCCAGCAATTCTGTGGCTAGATAGCAACTTTATGTGGTCTCCTCTGGGTCTCCAGACGAAGGCTTTTATCCATCACCACTGAGGCCTGAGTGTTTGTCTGCTGCTCGCTTCTTTCAGCCGTTTCTGCTGTTCAGGCTCATGTCCCTTTGGTAAGCTCCCATTCCCGGTCCTCCTTCCTCCTCTGTCTTCACTCAGCTTGCATCTCAGCCCCAAGGAAATACTTGCTTCCGAGAAGCTTCATCATGGCCTAATGTGCAGCAGCAGGACAAAGCAAATAACAGCTTTCTCCCTAATGCGCACCCCCAATGCACTGTTATAACATACCTTATACAATATACATGTACATTATATAATAAATGGCAGATTAAAAATAAAACAGAATATGGTCATCATAGCAAGACATTGCACATTTGCAGGAGAATGTAAATACATTAGAAAATCAGCAAAAGTCTGTAAGTATTGGATGTGCTGTGAAGACTGAATAATATGCAGAGGATAAAGAGGTACACAGCTTTTATTCACTAACGGCCAATTCATGGTAATACTAAGGTCAATGGCAAAGCTTTCCCTCATCTCATTAGAACTGTATTTGGCCTTAGTTGCTTTTACTTAAAACACTCTGAGGAATAAAAAGAATAATCAGAGTTGCAGTGAAAAGGATACTGCAGTGGATACAAAAGAGAAAATATCAATAAAGTGGAAATGTATTTAGAGTGATGAAATATGGTCTTGTTAACCTCAGACTTGAAATACTATGCATGGTTTTGGCTGTGTAATATAACTACCTGTTATATTAGCAAGAAGAAAAGCAAGACCATACATGAGCGGTAATTGGGTCAATGCAGTTAACAAAAATGTATTTTATGAAAAACAGTGCAAAGATAAAATTTTAGATGAGGGATAAGAGATTGAGAGATGACCTCATTTTTTTTTCTCTACATACATTAAGTATTATACAATGTAAAAGAATATGAAATATGACTTGTTCTTTTCTACTTGCAGGAAAGACCTATAATTGTAATTCACAGTCACAGCTGGAGGCAGTAGAAGTTTGGGCTAGGTATACGATGGGTTTTCTTTTCTCATAGTTCTTAAACTGCAGAACAGTTTGTTGTATAAAGTTCAGGCATTCACATGTGACTAGCAAAGAATGATTTTTAAGGAAGATGTCTTCCCTCTATATTCTTGATAAAAGATACAAATAAAAGTTTTCTTTCTTTCTTCTGTTGTATTTTGCCTACCTTCATCTTCATATCAGAGCTGTTCTTTTGTATGGCTGCAGTTTTTCTTGGCAGTCTTAAGTGTATTACGAGGTTTCAGAGCTGAGATTTGAGGATTCAAACATGTTCAAATGTAGTTTAGCAATGTTAAAAGAAACCAAAACAATTTAAAGAATTCATTAAATACAACAACATGACTGTCCCATGGGGTCATTTGCTGGCAGTGGTAGTGGCAGGTCTTTAGGAAAAGAATAGACAAGTACTTTGTTTGGTTTGTTCTCTCACCTTCCTGCTACAGCTGCTTCTTTGTGCTTTGCAGGCCTGGGTGGTCTTCCATGATGTTGGTTAATCTGTTTTTGAATACACATATGCTTGCATATGTAGCCTGTCCCCAAAACAAAAAAAACAAAGTATGTGCTTTTGTTACATAATTTCTAATAATTCCTTTCTCATCTCAGTTTCTCTGCCATGAATTTCCAGGACAGCAAAACTAACAGTCTATTAGATGGAAGTACCAAACAACCTCTCTCCACCTAAAATATCATCCGCAAAAAATATGTGAGTGTACTTCATAGTTACATAAAGGAAGAAGGATCAGAAATTCAGCTGTAAGTTCTTTAGGGATCAATTTGAAAATCTACGTGCATGTATTTTGTAGTTGGAAGTGAGGTTTTAGGACATACACATGTACTAATTATGGACTAAGCAGACTGATGTTGTTCCAAAGATATGAATGTACCAAGCAGATCTTTGGACTTGTATAGACAGTTCTGTTTTCATTTTTCCTTATTTTCTCTCTCATAAAACACAGTTATGGAAGTGGAGTGTTAGTGATATTATAGATAGCTGTGCTCATTTTCTGTTAATTAAATGCAATTCTAGGATGCTGCCTTGCTTTAAGAAAAACATAGTTCATGAAAGTAATTTTCTTTCATGTATTGTGGTAATCCTTAATTTAGTCTGTTATAGGTTTACATGCTTTTAACTTTCAACTGCAGGTTTATTCTGATCATTTAATCTTCTTTCAGTAGCATGGGAGGGGCCATTCATCTTCACACTACTTTATTAAAACAACAAAATAATGAAGCTTCCTAGATGGATAACACTGGCAATCAGATCCAATAACAAAAGCACAGAGAAGAACTAATGGCCAGGCTAGAAACACAATTGATTCTTTCCTCTGGACTTTTAATTAGAAATGTATAAATTTCCAGAGGTTCAATTTACTTCATAGAAATGAATCATCTCAAGTTCACTTTCATATGTTTTTTTCTCCTCTAATGGGTTGTATCTTACTTATGTTCCGTAATCCAGTCTAGTGTTCCATACATTTTTTCACACAGTATTGTATATGCAAGGCTATTGTCCACATTTTATGTTTTTTTGTTTGTTTGTTCCCAAAACCATATATGGAACTTTTTCAAGTAGAAATACTAAAACATCAAGCCTTGGGATTTATGGACTTAACTTTCCACTCGCTACTTTGGTGCTGGTTACCACTGTTACCAAATGCTCAAGCAACAGGGCAGAACATTTCCTTTTTGCCAAGACTCCACATCCCACAGCTTTGTCTCCTCACTAATTTGTCAGGAGATAAATTGTTTTTTTTGCTGTTTATTGTTTGCAATGCAGATACATGCAACCATTTTACAAAAGCTGAAGACCTAGTCTATTGTGATTATGGCACATAGTTTCTGGATTTTGTCATTTAGCTGAGGTGGGACACTGGATGTGACATTTGGACGATAGCTAACAATCACGGACCTATAGCTGTCTGACATGCAGAGACTGTGCTTTCTTTGGTGTTTTGTCTTCACATTGTGTATTGGGTGTAGGTGTCTTGTAGGTTTGTTTTGTCTGTGTTTCTCACCATACTAGTCTATTTTTGGTTAGCAATAAATTGAATTAATTTTCCCCAAGTCAAGTCTTTTTTACCTATGTTGGTAACAGGTAAGTGATCTTCCTGCCTTTATCTTGACCCGTAAGCTTCTTCATCTCATTTTTCCCCCCTGTCCTGTTGATGAGGGGGAGTGAGAGAGAGGCTGGGTGAGCATCTGGCAGTCAGCCAAGGTAAAATCCACCACAGGTTGTAAAGTTAGTAATTTTTAGAATAGCGCAGTTTACTCTTTGAGTGAGTAGCGAAGTACAGGGTGCTGGGAAAATATGCAGGGTTCATGGAGAATGTACCTTCCCCATCCAAACTGGGGACCTGCAGCAGATGTGTTGCAGACCTGCATGACAAATGTGGTAGGGTCCAAATTTGCTTCATGATAGAAGGGGATGCAGTGAACCTTTACTTTCTAATGAAGTAGTATGGAAACTCCAAACTGTTTCTCTGAAAATCAGCTGTGAAAACTGTAATTACAGCTATAGTGAATTTCTAATGTCTCTGCTTGTCTGAGGACAGAGTAACAAAACAAACTTTAGTAGAAAAACTTCAGGGAGCTACTTTCAATCTGTAATCTCTTAAGAAGCAACTGTAGTTTGAGGGAGTTCAGGAACATCTGGATACAGATGAATCTGTATAGTAATATTGGGAATTATTCTATTCAGCTGTTCTTGAATTCCTACAAGATTTTTCTTATTTTCCAAATCAACTGGAACAGGATAGTGGTAGAGAGATATTAGTATCAGTTGCTTCGACAGTCATTCTTTTCTTCTAAAGTAAAGAGGGAAGGAGGAGAGAGGAAAAACAGAAGTTCTCTATAAGAACTCTATAGCTCCAGGTTTGTGCTTATTCCAGTTAGATCTTTTAGCAATGAATAATTAGTAAAAGCAGAAACATTTGCTGTCCAGCACTACTGATATGCCTCATGGAGCAAGGAAAATGGAGTTAGTGAATGCCCCGGGATTCTGATGCAAATACTCACACTCTGCCCTAAACACTAATTTTGCCTCCCCCCCCTCCCCGCCCCCAGCTGTAATGGTCTGGGTTAAATCTTGTCTTCCAGCCTATAATACACTTCAAATGGCTGTAGTTCTGGATGTTATGTGTCTTTGATTTTATTTCTGGCATGCTCAAGTGCTGTCACAAATTAGAGTAATACCCCTCCTCCTTTTTCTGTATTGTGTTTCCTTTTCTTCTGCTTTTTTTAGAAACTGGGTTACTCATGAAGGTATGGTTTTCGAATACCTTTCTGCATTTTACTTGCTAATTACATGAGAAAGATGGAGTTATTAATGCTGTAATAAACTATCTGACTGAGTTAGCTGGAGGAAATTCTATTTTTGCTTAACTTCCAACATTTATCAAACCCTAAACTGCTAAAAATTAAATTGGGCCCTGAGAGATAACACTTCCTTACCAGTGTTGCGTTGAATCTGACACCAACATCCAGGGGTTATATTCGGTATTGCTTGATTGGCATAAGTAAAAATCAAACTAAAAATTACATCACATTTCTAATACATGAGATTTTATCTTTGCTTATAGGCATTGCTTTTGCTTCTCATTATAAATGAAAATTACAGCTAGATGCATCAGTATTCTGTACAAATGATGCCTAATATTATCAACTGTCAGGTCTAACAGATATCAAAGGCAATTCTTGGCCCATGTTGCCTTGACAACACATCTTGGTTTTGGCCGCCTTTGTCAATTCAAATTCTTGAGTTCGTACAATTTAATTAAGCTACCTTTCTTTTTTTTCCTGAATAGGAATCATTCAGGGATGCCACTGAATTTGAAATACATTCAAATAAAACGATTAAGATGTGGATGCTATTACAATTTGTTTATATTATCTGCTGGAAACTGAACGTATCTTACCTTTTTATCATGTGCTCTGCTGTGAGGTTTCAGTGTGTGGGACCGTCACCTAATTGAGACCCATTCACTGCAATTTCTCCCCTGCATCCCCCAATCATTTCTCTAGATTCAGTGTTGGATGTTGTGAGGGGTCATTATTGCCATTTAACCAGAGACCTTTCTTTGAGGAGCTGTCGCTGAACTATAGAACTGTGCTTTTTGGAAAGCACCAAGCTCAATGCTTCTAATGCTGCAGAGCTGATGTCAACCCCTGATAAGGTGTTTCAGTGGTTCATTGCCTCCAGTGTTAAAAATATCCTTATTTTTAGACTGTATTAATCTTACTTCAGGTTTTGGCCATTCATTTGTGATTCTTCCATTATCAAATTTTTCTGCTTCATGTAGTTCTTAAAGACTGTAATCAAGTCACTCTTTCATGTTCCTTCAGATCAGTGAAACAGATTACTGCTCCTTTTTATGGCATACTTTCCTGTTTCTTTAGGTTCAGGGCTTGAGGTTGCCTTTTGCATCTTCTTCAGTCTTCAACAATTTTTCTGAAGTATGAACAACCAGGCAGGACCCAGCAGTCCAGTAGCACTTTGATTCAGTGATAGATGCGGAGGTACCAGGACCCTCCTGAGCCTACTCAGTATTTGTTTACCTATACACATCCAAGCTCACTTTTTGACCTACACCATTGCAGAGTTGCTCAGCTTCATCTGACTAGGTGCTGTGACCTGTAAATCTTCATGTCCAGACACTGTTCCCTAGGAGAGTGTCGCCATTCAGTAAATCCAGTCTTTGCTATTGACTCCTAGGAACATGAAAGTATAGTAGTCTACATGAAAAAGTAAGAAAAATAAGGAGAAAAAAAAAAAGCAGATGGTTTAGTTCAAAGCCATCATTACAAAATTAAGTTACATCCCCATTTTGTATGAGAACAGAAAAAAAATCAGACTTTGGTATTTATTTTGACTCTTATCGATACAGATTATTTTCCTCTAATTTACTTGAAATTCTGGGTTTACTGTCACTCAGAGTCACTACCAATTTATTGGTCTGCTGTCCAGTAAAAGGGTAGCAAAAGAGACAAATCATCAATCAAGCTGGAGTACAAGTGGTCTTTTAATATAGTTTTGTTTTCAAAATAGATAACTATTGAAGGACAAAGCAAATGACTTGTCTATGCAACATCTGTGTTATTGTCTGTTTCTAGCAATTTCCTTTCTACTGGAAATTCAAACTTTCACCACTTTGATGCAACTCAGCCCACTTGCTACTATTGTAGCACAAAGCCTGCTGCATTTGTGACTTTAAATTGCTTTAATAAATACCTGATAGACCATGTTCCAATTTCTGGAGAACCTTTTAAAATTTAATTTTGCCATTTTCATGGATATACATTTCAGGTGAAGATTTTATCAAGAAGGCTTTTTGTACTGCATTTCTTCAGTTCTATTCAAAGAGCAAATGGACAAGTACCTTTGTGGTGGAATATTTAATTATTGCCATTTAGAAAGGGATTACAATTCATTTTTGGCTTCGAGAAGCTGAAATAACATAAAAAAGTGAAAAAAAATTACAATTTGTTTACCTACATTCATCTGTGTTTGAAGAAATACACCAGCTGTGTTATTCACATAACTCCAACAGCTTGTAGGTTTTCTGTAACCATTTTGATCTGGAAGAAGCCAGAGTTTTTTTCCTTTTTTTTTTTTCCTTCCTTTCATGCTGGTAGTGATTTATGTGTGTGTTTGTGATAGCACCAAAGGTCCCCAGTCAGAAATGACCTGTCATTATCTGTTCTGTGCTTAGCTGCTTTTGCCTATGAATGGGCCATCTAGTCTTTTAGTCCCGTTAAAAGGAAAAAGGAGTAATTAGAACTAAAAAATAGGAGGAGAAATGAGGAATGACAAAGTTCAACATAATAAAATATGACCATGATTTAAGATAGCTTTATAGTTTCAAAGTATTGCTTTACATGTGTCAATAAATAAATTATATCACTTTTCTGCAAGTGCCACTCAGTTTGGCCATAATTTCTAAACTAATAGCTTTTATGAGTCATAGACAAGAATTAATCCTGAAGAGAGATTTATTGGACTAAAATGCAGAGAGCATAGAAGAGCAAGGCACTCAAATAAAACAAACAAACAAACAAAAACCCCACAAACCCAAACCCCCACAATTCATGTATTACAAAACTGCCTTAGAAACAACTATTTTTTTTTTCCTCTCAGAATTCATCCTTTTACTCACTATGCTAGATTAATTTGGACTACAAGGGTGAGACATCTGCCACTGTAAACTCTGTCTCAGCATAGGGAAAGCTGCCCTTGGCACAGCCAACTGTGGGGTTTCTGCAGGATCGGGGACAGCTTGTTGCATACATGTGCAAAGAACTATCTGTATTCAAGGCTTCTTGTTTTACTCCCAAAATTCTCTCTTGCAATTTTAAAAAGCAAATATTTGCTTAAACTATAAATATAAATTAAAAAAAATGCACATATATTTAAAAAGCTTTATGCTTATACATTACAAATATAGCTGTTCCACAGAATTAAGCTTCTTCCTGACATACGTATGATTTTTATTCCTAGCTTTGAAAGTATTGTGACAGACTTGAAAGCATATTTAAGATACATTTGTGGAGCACAGGTTGTGTCTGAACTCTGAAAGATTTCGAGCAATTTTTGGTTTGCAAGGAAGAGTTATAAGAAGGCTCTATCAGAGAAATGGGAAAGTGGTTCAATTAGTCCAGTGTAGATTTACAGGAGTGAGTTTGAACTTTAAAACTATTACTGATAAAACACTTTTCTGAACTGGGAGTCCGAGGAAGCCTCAGAATGGCTCTAGATGTTACTAATTTTTGTACCACAGGAAAATCTGTGCCTCAAGTGTATTAATTCAAAAGGCCTGGGATAGACCCATAATTTATGAAGAGATTCCTGTCAGATTCAGTCAGAGCCTGTTTGAATATCATGATAACTCAAGAAGTTTTATGTTGAAAGCAGTATTAGTAAAGTTTGTCTCACTTTCTCCTCTCGTCCCTCTCTCCAAAGGTACTATTTGACTTGGCAGCAAAGGGCCCTAGTTCAGGTCATGGAGCTCAGCCTGTGGCTGATAATGTTTTGTTATCAGTGATGAAGAGCAATACCCAGGTGGCGAAGGGCTTGAGAAAACTTCCCAGAGTGGCTTCTCGGTGGTGGTCTTCCTCTGTCTCCCAGCAGGTGTTGCACATTTCACTTTTTTTGAGAATGCATTGGCCAATGAATTCAGAATAATGGGGAAAAGCGGAAAGAGTGATAGTGGATCCATGCTTTTTCCTTAAAATTAGGCTAAACATGTTGCACTGTTTTTTTTTAATATTTGTTTTTGTAGCTGTGAACATTTTTCTTTGGTACTCAGATACTGAGAAAACATTCTGTATGTCAAAAAGGTGGCCTTCAGTCTGCATAAAAGGGTGAAGATCTGCACCCTGTTGCAAAATTGGGATTGTGCCAAAAGTAGGCTGAATATCCTGATGGGGGCTAACAAGACACTGATAGCACCATCATGGAAAAATGCTAGTAGTCATCAGTTACAGACTTTTAATCGGCAATGAGTATTTCTGCACATGGTTCTGCATATGCCTTTTCACTGTGTGCAGCTCAAGTAATAAATATTCGTATTTATGCAACTTCGTGAAGCATCATATGAAAACTTTCAGCCAAACAAAACAGGAGCAAAGAGGCAGTTTCGAACTGCCAGAATATATAAAAGGAGTAGAATACATTTTAGTGTAGGTTTGTAAAGAAATGCAATGAGTGTTATGTGAGAAAGTAAAACACCATGACACTGCATTCTGTATTCATACATGCTAAAGGCAAACTGTGCCTGGCCATGCAGTTCTTCACCCGAGGGCTCCTAGCTTTGCTATCAACCACAGCAACAGTTCCACAGTCAACTTACAGCCATGTAACAGCTTGGAAAATCATCAGGGACTCAAATACAGGCCGATGAAAAATAATACTGTACAGTAGCAATGCATATTTTTTTTTTAAGTGGCTTTTCTCTTTCTGCATAAGGCAACAACTTCCTTTTAGGGTTAGGTTTAGTGGCAAGCCCCATACTTTTTGGCCATTTTATGTAAGTTTATTAACTACATTATGAAAATAAACAAAATCAATGGAAACATGAATACTCTAGTTACCTACAAGTTAGGTAAACATGACAGACATTGTTCTTGAAATGTAACAAGAAGTCCTTAATTTTGACAGTTCCACTGGGCAACTTGGCAAAAAAAATCACAAATTATTGTTGTGTTATGCAGGTTCGATGTAAGACCTCTTTTCCTCATTATTTTGTGCTATGTTGTAGAACATCTTGTAATATCAAAAACTCTTTCCATATTTTCTAAGAACTGAATCTCTCTCCTAGTATTAAGAAAATAACCTTGCTCAGCAACTTTTTTGGCATATCAGTGGTATGTTCTTTCTCTTGGTTGGGAAATGCATCAGATTTCCATGCAAGATTTATCTAACAGTTTCCCCCATACATACATTGTACAGACTGTGTGTCCTGAAGATATTAGATTTTGCTGCAATTTTTTTAGCAGGGGAGCAATAACCTGCCAAAATCTTAGATTTATATGAAGTGAAATTTTGAATAATAAGTTGCATAAGCAGAGATGGAATAGATCTTTAATACTGTTCATGGGTCCTCTAGGAAACAATAGTGAATGTCCCATCATGTTGCTTGATTATTTCTTTGAAATGTTCTGTATATTCTGTGCTACCAATGCAGTATAATTTAGAAAGCTGCCATTTAAATCCACATATCTTACTGTGATATTAAGTGTATTTAAACCCCATAAAATGCCTTCTAATTTATTTTTCATTTAGTCTATTTAATAAAATAGCAATAATTTTCTTTCAAGTGAAGGTTATGGAAGGAAAATTGCTCCTACTTTTAAAATATATTCCTCAATTTGTTGTACCATTTATTGCACTGCAGAAGTCATTTACCCTCTGGAACATTCACTTAGAATAAAATTATTGCTTAATTTCTTTAAAAAACACTGGAGAGTGGTCATGTTCCTCATAACTTTAAATGAAATTGTGTACATTGTTAATGCTTCACAGTTATGCCTAGCAATAAATTCAAAATTTAATTTATCCTTAGTATTGTTTTTGATTTGCTTTCTAGAAGCTCTGTCATCTTCCACAGTCTTTGGAGACGTGTTAAAGAATGACAAAAACTGTTATACTAATGATGCTTAAGTTATCTTAAAGTGTTTTATGATCCACTGCTGTTGCTCTCAGGTTTCTTCTTGTTACAGAAGAAACCAGTTTTAATATAGCCTATATTGGCTTTGAAGATGTATAGGGAACACGCACTTGGTTCACCGGTGCTGCTGGGAGGACATATATTTCTGATGTTCCCACATGCTTGGAAGACATCTAGGAATAGATGTTAAATTAGCTTTAAGCCTCCCCAGTCTAGTCAAAGTCCAAGCACCATCTCTGCATTAGGAACCTTCTGTTCTCCTCTTCTCTTCTTGCATTCCCCTCATGCAGGCCTTTCCTACAATCACTACTGTATTCAGAGGGTGAAAGGCCAAGAGTGGGAGGTGGATCTGTAACCATGACCTTTTAGAATTTAATTTCTGTATTTCAGTGATTTTCATATAAAGTGTTCTCAATTTACTGGTAACAGTGTATGTTTTCTAAACTGCCAGCCCTACGTAGTACCTCTGTGAGCTGTGAATCAGGCTGTGCTGTAGCTTTAATGATATTGCTCTGCTTAAATGATATTTTTCATTGTATAATTGCCCTCCACTTACACCTGTGCAGTCCTGTTATTTTCAGTCATTATGAGTAGTTGTAACTGTTTGGAACTGCTGAATTGGTACATAAGAGGAGAGCTAAAATCACTAGTTTGCCTTTGTTGTCCTGCAAACTATGGCCTTGGTTTATGTATCCTTGTGGAACAGTTTTGTTGCTGTCTAGTTGAGGGTTACACTTGCCACAGTATTTTATGGATGAAAATACAAAACAGCCCCCACTCCTGCCCTCGAAAAAGATACTTCCAAGATCAGTTCAGTTTAGGGATGTGAGGGAGCTCAAAAATTACCCCTTATAGACTTTTAGCTTGGGTTTATGATTTTAGTCTGAGGCTACTTGCTATTTTCTTTGATCAGTTCTTTTCTTGAATCTCTGAGATTTATGTCTTAAGCTCTTAATTCTTTCAGATATATCTACTTAGTCCCAAAGATTTACACCTTGGTCTGGGAAGGTTCAGGAGTACGGAGCTTGAGTGACTTCTTTACTCTTAAGTAATTTGGGACTCTTACAGCTTTCATTGCAACTAAGAACTGTCTGCCTCCATTTCCAAAATAGAGAATTAATCCATTTGTCATGCTTTTTCCAATCTGAATTCTTTCACAGGTGTTAAATGCCAGTGATAATAATCATAATTTCTATTTATTTACTTATGAGAATTGATGGTACTAAGTCAGTTTCACCTAGGAAAGTTATTGGTCTTCTTTAGGGTTGTCCTATTATTTGTTTATCTTGCATCTAAATTCTTTGCCATTCATTGAATGGCTCCTAAATATCTTTTCTCAGTATAATATCCTGCCAGACGTTAGAGCGAATAAAACTTGGAAGATACAGATAACTGGCCTAATAGTGGAAATCACAGCAGCCTTAACAAAGCAATTGTGTTGAAATAGAAAGCTGTAAATAATCAGACATGCTGTCAGGCATAAAGACTTCATTTTTCTTCTCTACATAGCCAGGTGTGTTGGTGGAGGTCGTGTGGTTAGTGAGTACATGAGAGAGGGTGGGTGGTCACATAGTAGTCAAATGTAACCACAATGATGTTTTGGTCAACCTGGCTAAACAAATAGATTAGATTACTTTGTTATGAAAGGTCCTTCTTAAGAAGGAGCAAATATGACATAAGAAATAGAAAAATACTGGATCATGCATGAAGTGAAAATGAAGACACATAGTAATTGGTAGCAAAATCATACACATGGAGGAAATAAAATAGTCTAGGCTCTCATGTGGTGCTTGTGGTTGACCTTAAACCTCTAGCTGGGTAATGAGTATTTGAAATGCAGAGCCTTTCTTCCTATTCATATTCTGATGAAATATTTTATTAAAGAAATAATTTCTTTCAAAACCCACTTGTGATTTTCCAATTGTTTCCAAAGAACTGAGCACATTGCGAAAGTCACTGCTTTTGCCCCACAGTGCAAAAAGGCACCTTTGAAAATGTCTTGCAATGATGATGAAAAAGAGGAGGATCCTTTCTCTTTATGTGGGAAGATAATGCAGAAGTGTTGTAGCAAGTGTATCTATAATTACCTCTGACGGCAAGACAAATGCCTAGATTCAAGTCTTTAGAATATCTTGTACTTATATAGACAGAAACACCTACAAATCTAGTTTTGGGATGGCAGTGTGGCTTGTGCTGTAGTTAGTTAAGAACATACTGTTTTAAATATTTCTTCCAGTTTCAAAATTAATGTTATTGCATTTTGGCAATACTTAAGACAGCGTGTTCTGTTTTTCTTAAATTATTCATGAACTTTCCGTAATACCTTTCACTTTGTTTGTGGTGCCATTGCAAGCTCTGTAAATGGGCTCAGATTTAATTTAATGAGAATTTCCTGTATGTACAGAACAGTGTGGGTGTGTGTTTAGAGATGCACAAAATTGTGTGGGTTTAAAAGCACGATGATTTGTTCTTTTGGTGTTTGAAAATTAATGTTTAATTCCCAAGCTCTTAATGTTTTTTACTAGGCAAGTACGAGCACTTTTCGTAGAATCTGCATGAACATTTGATTTCATATGGCTTGTGAATGGAGGTTTCTTTCAAACCCTCACGAAGGGGAATTAGACATTATCTGGAGTCAGAACTGTAGATAGACAGATAAGACTAGATTGGCACTTGCTCACTTCCCCTTGTGAATGTATTAATCCCACCTGTCTATCATTTGTCCATCTTATCCCTCCCCCTTTTCAGTCCATTCTTACAGACAGTGCAATCTCCACGTATTTCCCAAAAGAAGAGTTCGGTTAAGCTAACGTTTGCTTTACTGAACTGAAAGGCATCATAGGAAGTGTCTCCTTTTCTCCTTCCCCTCTTTTTTTAAGTGTTTTATATAAATGTCTAAGTACTTACAAAGTGTAAGAAAAACAGTCTGTGGGGATGCCATTTGTTTAATTTATTCAGCTCTTAAAATCTGTTATCTAGCTGCCTCAGGTCTCCTGTTTTTTATGAGGTATTTACGATTGTTTGTTTGACACATTACATTTATGGTGTTCTTTTCTCAAGTTTACTTGGATTCCTGGAATTAATGCTATCTTTTCCTAAGGAATAGAGTGGGGCAGTTCTTTTGGAGATCATGATCACAGTCCCTGAGAATAACTTCATATCGCACAGAAGTAGCCAGTGTTCTTGAGCCTTTTGAAAGGATGATAAGGATGCTGTACTCTGCCCTCTTCAGCTTAAGAAAGAGTTAGCTTGGAGATGTTGTGGTGTTCTGAAAAACATGAAGGTGGTGTACCTGAGTTAAAGTAGGGGTGGATAGGAACTGCTTTGAATGCCCCTGATCCCCATTAAAAAGTATTGCAAGAGGAAGCTCACCCTCCTTTATCAGTAATGGTCCAGCTAGTGATTGTGGTATCAGTAGCATCTATAACAGCTTCTTTCTTTGAAAGATATTTTTGTGAGAAACAATTAACACATTGATAGTGTTGTTTCTTTCTTTGTGTCCATTTAAACAGTGGTGGTGTCTTCAGGAAATGTTGAATTTTCACCTGGCACTGGTTGTCATTTCAAAGGGGCTAAAGCAGAGCTCTTTATCTGCTCTCTATTAGGGCAGTGTACAGCCTTCCTAGTTGCTTGGGCAGTATCATCTGTTTTCTATTGTTTGGCCTATAACCTTGATCTCATTCTCAGTTTTGATTACCTTTTGTATCCCAGTATCTGCTTTCTTCTTACATGATTTTCTTTTTACACGAGAGCTCTAACATACAGCTTTTGTTAGCCATGCACAAATCTAGAAGTCATAACATTTCATATCCCAATAATGCAATATTCTGTTTTCTGGTCTTGGCAGTTGCCATATTTTCTGATCCACATCTGTTCAGAGCTGCTGCCAAAATATTTTTCTTAACCTGTGACTTACAGCTTTTTGCCTGCTCTCAGCTAACCTCTCACATGTCCCTCCTTTCCCTGTCATGTCAGAGTAAGATGCTTATTTTTTCTGTTAATGACACTGAAGACCTTTCCTGGCCTATGTATTGTTTGTGTCATATTATGCCATTGCATCCTGTTTCAGACAGCCCGTGATGTAAGGATTTTATCACCCACATGTTAGCATGCTAGTGGGCTTCCTCCTTTTCGCTTGGGAAGCACTTACATCGACACATAGAAACATCCACCACCTTGTTTCTCCATTGTACCTTCCCTTAATACACCCTTTGTCTCTAGAAAAAGCCTGACAAGAGTCAGGCAACTGGTGTGCCTGTCATGCTGACTACCAGTATCTCATTGTTTTCGTATTCTCCCTGGCTTCTCTCCATCAGTTGTCTCGTGCCTCATACTTGGGCTGGCAGGTCTTTAGGGCAAAGACTGTCTTTTTCATTCTGTTTTTGCAGTCTGACAGGGACTCAGGAAAGGCTCCCAGATAGTGGGAGAGGATAAAAAAATGCTAAAAATACAGGAATTATGTGCACTGGAAATGACCAATATACAAGCTAGTAGTTATATAATGGCTATCTTTAATAGAAGAGCCGTGCTTCTAAAGTCTGTTACTTTTGAGGAATGGATAATTCTCCTCTTTGTCTTTTCCCCTTTTCCCACACTACCATTGCTTTGAAATTTTGTTATCTATACGTACTAAGAGGATGGTTTATTTACCTTATTTAAATACGTATCTGCAAGCTGAACTTTTTCTGCAGAAAAAGGAAAAGGAAGAATTAAAAAAACCCAACCTGTTGGATAGATTTCCAAAATTAGAGGTGAATTCTGAAACTAAAGAAAAAAAATTGCAAAGCTTAGAAATTGCTATAAAGGAAGTTCCACATAATTTTGCCTTGAACTATGAAAATTTGTATCAAACTTGTAGCTTTGTATCAAATATAACTTAAAAGAAGCAGGCATCTGTTGAAAACTTGTTTGATTACACGCTTGTGAAATATTTGTGTAAAACTCACTGTTCTGACTAATCTGATAAAATCTTTTACTTGTAATAATATCCACTTAGAATAGAAGAAAACAGCATATAATCCAGGCAAATTAAATTTGCCTTCCAAACATAAATATCGACACAACTGAGCTTTTTTAGCTTTTTACTTTCCAACCTTTTTAAATGAGACCTCTCCTTGGCATCCGGGAGCCTTAGGAGCCAGGCACTGATGATACAGTTCTTGACCTTGTGGGGTTTACTGATAAGCATCATCTCTGAGCTAAATCCCAAGACTCTTTTTTTACCTCCCTGGGTCTTTCTCTTTTGCAGTGCCATCTTTTTCTTATCCTTCCACATTTTCAAGTTCCAGTAATTTGCTGCACTATTGCTGCTTTCATTTCTTCTTGGAAACAGAACTACAGTGATATTTCCAAGCTATCAAGTATAATGTCACTTTTCAGGGTTCTCCAGCTGTTTTTTTGGTTCCTGTTTTTTTTTTTTTGTTTTGTTTTCATTTGGTTTGGTTTTTTAAATGCTCTTTTTGCTCTTCTACAGCACTGGAGTAGCTATGTGACTTGCTCTACAAGATAAGGCAAGTGGCCTGTTGAGGCTGTGATCCCCCTTGCATCAATGGCTAATGCCTGATGTGTCAGAGGTAAACAGGGCAGGAAAACATACATCGTGTCTTGCTGAAGATCTGAAGCTATTTCTAGAGGAAGTATTCCTTTGTGATCTCTGTGGTGAAGCCCTAACACCCAAGAGTGTGACACTGCCTCTTCACTCCAGCTTTCTTGCTTTAAATGAAAAAACCTGTTTTCTATTTTTATACATGTTACCAATTAAAAACTCATAATATAGGTATTTTCTGCAGAAAACAAATCAAAAGGGAAGCAAAACTTATCTCAGTGTACTTGTAAAATAAACTATTGTATTTTATGTTACTGATTTATCTTTACATTTCCTATACTAGTGAAATAGACAGCTTTGAGTTATTAAAATGATTGTGCTATTGTGCTTGCAGTATTATTTTTGGTAGCGTGAAGTTGCATTTCTATTTTGGGCCTAGTTGTAGCAGTAGATCATATGAAAATCCAGCTGTTATATTTGTCATCATTGTAGTAAACAGGTATGGATTTGTAATTATACCCACGTATATTACTTAAGCTTCTTTTCCACACATACAGCAAAGAGCATTCCAATATATTTCCATTTGAAATAAGGCTGGCAAAAACATGGGAAAATTATTTATTCCAATGCATTATCTAAATTATTAAGTGTTTTCATCCCCATTCATTCATTCTATTATAGTGATAATGATAATCATTTAAAAATTACTTTAATTGATAGGACTTGTTTGTGCTAATTGCTGGTATCTACTCTTTAATGCAGCATGTCCATAGCCATGGTTCAGCTGAGGGGTAAGGGACTGCTGTATAATGAGAGCAGAACTATGCTCACCTTGTGCAATGTAGAGGCAGGTGGCCTGCAGTTTTCTTTTTTCTCCCCTAATCCTGGGGCTAAAATGACCTGTGATTTCAGGCTGAGCAGCAGTATGGCCTTCACTAGATTAAGCGTGTTGGTGAGACCTAGTTCTACCACATCACCCACATCCCCTTTTCCCATCTTCCTTCCATCTTCCTGAAGTATTTCTTTATGTCCACTTTTTGCTATTAGAACAGTAAAGCTGAATCTTAAATGGGGCAAAAGATATGGCTTGTCATTTCTGAAATATTCTGAGCTCTGTATTAGTGAGGACTCACATGTATATGTGCACGAAGCTCACTTTCTTTGAAATTTACTTTTCTGTATGTTACAGTGTTTAGTAGCAAAATTTGAAGCGATGAATTTAGTTCAGACTACTTCAGAGTCCCTTGGGATGCATTTAAGAAACAGGAGATAAGTTAATACTCAGGCTTTCCAGACGTTTTCAGACTGCAGAAATGAGGATTTGGTTCAAAGCAGTACTGAGAATCACAGATCCTGAACTAGAAACAAAGATGAACTCACATATGTATTTACTGATTTGTCGCATCAATAAAATTTCAGCCCTTTCTGCCAGCCAAAATACTGTTCCACATATTTCTGGAGAAGTCAGTCACTTTGGCCAAAAGAGGGCTGGGAGAGATTAGGATGTGAGTCATTCAGGTGTATGATGTTTGGGAAAGCTTATTTGAATTTTGTGGGCATTTGTTGTCACAAAGTATCCTTTTAGAAAAGAATGCAGGAATTATGCTGTTGGTCTTTGCAGTTAAACACTTCAGTCACAAGCTGCCTTCACCTGTGAGATGCACTTCTCAGATTCTCAGTTCTGGGGGTATCTGTAGCATGGTTCATCCCTCCCCTTCTTTAATCACTGCTCGTCTTAGGCAGCACATACTGTATTTACAGCACAAAAGCTTTCATATATATTTGACTGGAACAGAATGGAGGGTTAAGCATTGGAAGCTGGATTTTCAGAAGCATTCAAGTACTCTGGAAGCAGTTTCTTGGAAAAATCAATGGGAGTTGTGTTCCCATGTCATGTACGTATTTTTGAAAATCCCAGTGAATTGTCAAAGGCCTTGTAAAAAGTAAACAGTCTTAGAGTCACTTAATGAATCTAAAGGAAGGTGGAAAAAGAGAGACTCTCTTGGAGCATATATTTTGCTTTTTCCTGCATGTGAGTAATTAACTTCAATATACTTGCATGAACAAATTCACCCATTGCTGAGCTCAGGGACTGTTTGATTCTATAATGCATGCTGCAGTAGTTAGTTTTATCAAAATAAAAGAATGATAAACACAGAATATTCTTGAGTCCTTACAACTTGTTTCATATTTTGGTCTTCTGCTATGTTGTTAACTAGAAGGCAATCTATTTCTTATAAGAACCGTATTCAAATCTTGCCTCAGTAACACTGGAAAGTTCATTGGAAAGATCATAGTTCTTCCCCATCTAGAACTTTCTGGGGATGAAATAACAGTAAGGAGGAAACAAAAAGAAAGGAAGATTAAAAAACTGCTTTAAAATGTTGCTTTGCATGCCTTAATACTTATTTTCTCTGTATTTGAAAAGGGGCTCATTGCCTCTGCAACATAACATACAGTTTCATATTTTTTTCTTTTTTTCCTGTGCTTTTGGAGAGTTGGCGAGGGATGGAAAAAGCTGCATGATTTTTAAAAATTGCAATGCAATGCAAAGCTTGACCCAAATTTTCCAGACAGTGGAAGGTTTGAGCAAAATCATGTTGAAGGAGAGACAGTGTGGATTTGAGAGAACAGTATTGATGGAAAGAGCAAGCATTGCTAGGTTCAGTAGAGGAAAGATCGTGTACTTCATCACTTAAAAGAGAACTATTATGCTGACAACTCATTGATTCCCACCACTTCCCCTGCCATCATCTCTCTCTCTGCTGCCTCCCCATCCCCACACATCCTGTAACTCAGTTTGGAAGAGAACCCTGTATAAGTTGTCCTCTGTTTCTTTTCCTTCTTTCCACTCCTGTTTTCTTCCTTTGGCATTAGATTAAAAATAACTAAACAAACAAACAAAAGAAACAAAACAAAGCAGAGAGGGATTAGAGGGATGAGTCATGAAGTCAGAAACTTACAAATTAAGTGAAACCCTGATAATGAATAGTATAATTGGAGTTGTGTAAGAGTAAGGAAATAATTTTCCTCTTAAATAACAACAAAAAAACTCTAAGGGTTTAATTTTAAGTTTTCTCCTGGATTTGACAGTGACTGAGAGTTTCCTTGTAGGACCAGTTCTGCTCCCATTCTCACTAGTTACTGCTTCTGAGAGGCTCCTACCATCAGTATTTGCTGTAGCTAGAAGAAACCAGCTGTCAAAATGAGCTAGCACATGTAACAATCTTTCTGCAGTGTCCTAGCATCTAATTTGGGGATTTGATAAATAAATTAAAAAAAAAAAAAGGGAGGGGGTATTTTTAAGAAAGATCAGCTAGTCCAACTGTAGAAGTCTTGCTAGTAATTGTGAGAAACCAAATATTGTGGAGTTTGCAGGTAGAAGTGGAATTAGATTCCTTATGGAAGGAATTAATTTATTTTTAAGACTAACGGATGTCAGTTTCCATTTAGTTGAAATAATACCTCCAGTTCAAAGATCACCTCTGAGCTCTGGTTGTAATATGTTAATGACATAAAATCATCCAGACCTAAATCATTTTAGAGAATGCATTTTCTGAGCTGTGGTACACTCTGCTAGTGTCAAGGAATAAAAACATAAATCAGCTGCAGTTTTTCCTCCTGCATGCATTTCTGCGCAGCACATCCAGTATTTTGATAGACAATAGCTAATGGATCAGAAAAGACTTCAAAAGACTTCTAAATTTCAACAGAAATCTGATCTGTGTTGCATTCATAGTTTGCTATTGTTTTGAATGAAATAAAATTAGCCTGTCTCATGAACATCATATTCAAAGTAAAGATCAATACATACACCTGTTTTGTGACACGTTGATTTTGATCTGGGGAAAAACAGTTTTCTTTAGCAACTGTATGTCAAGTTTTGGGGACATATATGTGGTTCTGGTGTGTCACACCAAGGAACTGCTTATACTCTCTTAGAAAGAGGTGCAAAACAGAAGCGTTGATGGATTGCAAAAAATAATGATTAATGAAGTCCTACTGTATGATATGTCTTACAGGCTGAAATCTGGATATAGCTGTCAGTTGTGTATTTTGCACCTTTTCCAAACAGAAAGCAGGAAGATGCTTATTCTCTTTATAAGGGGTTCTGGACACAAGAACTGTATCTTTTATTTGTTATGTACCCAGGCTGGGCTTACACACATCTTGCCTTCATCAGTTAGCAGGCTATCCTGAACAACCAGGCCAGATCCAACAGCTTGAAGCAGAATGTGATTATTCAGTGTCTTTTAAATTTAGGACCTGTGTGTATTTCAAGGCTGGAGCTGATGGCAGCCATCAGCCCTAGCCTGAACCACCTGTCTGTGTTCACATAAACAGCAGACATGCTAGGAGGATTATGAGATTAATGTCTCTACCATGTGCTCTCTAATTCTTTAGTATTTATTTAAAACGTGCTAAGCAGTGTTTAATTTACGGTTGAACAGTTCTAGCAGTGCCTTGGAAGTTGCATCTATTGTTGGCTATTTAACCCCAACCATCATGGGAAGTAGAGTGTGTCATACCTGTCACAAAAGTATAACAGCAAACATGGGACCAAGTACTGAACCTTTTTTATTATTATTGTTATTATCAGTGCGCTCTGCGGAGTCAGTGTCAGAGGCCTTGATTAACACAGGGTGAGAGACAAGCTCTTGTGTATTCATGCTAGCCAAGTGCTGGTGAATTCAGAGTAGCACGTTCTCTGGGTATTGCTTATTCCATTACACCGCACTGCTTGCCTATCATGTTTTTACGTTACCCATTTCCCAATGATTGATTTTTAAAGTGACAGAACGTATTCCTTTCATATCATAAAGAGCTTAAATGTGTGCACAGAGATTATGCAATGAAAAGAAGCAGACTCTCCTACAAAAACAGCTGAATGCTGTAATTTTTTTTTTTTTTCTCTGACCAGGAATCAGTTCTTGAAGAATCAGTTACACACGCTGTACAATTCAAAGATAGATCCTGTCTGTGCACAGGGAGGCTAACATGTATCAGATGGGAGGACAGGTAGTGTTTTCTAAGATAAGGTGGGTGTTTACCAGCAAAACCGGTGGTTGCGAATTCTTTTCCTTCTCAGTTATTACTGAAAGTCTACATTGTATCAATTTTAATGATGAATGGGTAGCAAGGTGGGGAGGAGAGGAACCAGGATGTCTTTGTTATATGGGAATGTGCAATTTCAATCTGGTCTTTCAAAAAAAAGTAAAAAGCATGTTATAAAAAAATCACAGGAATGTCCTGTCTTGTGCTGTTGACACAAGAGCCATACCAGTGGCCTTCTGTGTACTAGGCTTGATGTGGTTTCCAAAACCTTAAATACAAAACCTTATGTTGGCAACATGTATGTGTTCTTTCATCTTTATATTTTACTTCCCATTAGATACCAGGTCGATACTAGTGAGATCTGGTTGTTGACTGCTGACCAAGCTGCTGTTCCTGCCAGTCAGGAGCACCCCCTCCTGTTGCTTATATATTTCTCAGATCTTCTGCATTCTCCAGAAAGATGCCATTTCTCTGGTCTCCAGGATAGACCTGCTTTATTGCTTGTGTGATCTGCACATGGGATTTGCTTCATGTTCATTTGAGATTAGAGATCGTTCCCAGTTCAACTTGTTTTCTGTTTAAATTGTTTAGGTGTGCTGGTAGTTGTTGGTGTCAATCTGAAGTGTGTCAAAGTGAATTGTTGCTTCTGCTTCCAAGATCAGGCAGGTTTGTTAAACCAAAATTTTCTGCAGGAATACTCTGCCAGTTTTGGCCAGCATTAAGAGTTCTTATCAAAAGTAAAGGCCCAAAAGTACAGATACAGAAAACCAGGATGCAAATTCTCACCCTGCCTGATTCAAACCCTGGTCTCAAATATGCCACAGTCCTGCTTCGTGTTCTTTGAAATCCTCTAATTTGTAAGTACGCCATGTGGTATTAGTAATTAACTACTCATTAGATCTGGAGTTTGAGCCTTGCTGTTCTATGCTGTAGGTGAACGACATTAAATAATGTTTAATTATTTGTAATAATGCCAGGCAGAGGAAAAAGTCCATCCCTGCAGCAATGCAGCAGCTAGGACACTGTAGAAGGAGAGATAAGTTCAAGTGCAGCCTAAATTGGTCTGTTCAGGACCTTGGCTTGGGATTCCCCAGGTGAGTGTGGGGTGATTGGCAGTTCTGCTTAGTGGTATGGCTTTGCTCCTTTTGCTTTATGTAAGGAAACAAACAAACAAACAAACTTCATGCATGCATGGGAACTTCCATAGCCTTTTAGCTTTTGTGCTGAACAGTGGAAATTCTCCCAGCACAGGAGTAGTGGGGCTCAGCTCATCATCCCAAACTATTAAACCTCATTTATCAGCAAAGAGACTTTACACTGAAAAACTGCTAGTGTCAAAATAACTCTATACAAATAGTAATAGTCTCAAAGACTAAGATTTTTCCATCAAATAATTCCAAGGAACAAAAACCATATATGATATATTAGATATATAAATTGATTTATAGATAGATATATATATATATAAAACAGGGGTCTACAGAAACGATTCAGAACACCTTGGAAGTTGAATAGAGAATAACACCCAGTGTAGCTTTCTTTAACCTTCCCACAGTGTTCATTGGAAGGGATATAATTCCCTTTCAGACTTTGTAGTAAATTCAGCTGCATAGCAAGCTGAGGTGTTATTTATGAAAACCTTTAATTATGTGAACGGTTCCTTATCGCTCTCCTTTATCTCTCTGGTTCTATTATTAGCAGAAATTGAAAAACATAATTCTTTACTTTTAAAGGAAATAGACTTGAAACATTATGTACAATTTCTAGAAAGACAATGCTTGGAACCCTTGCTTTTGTAGAGATCAGATTTGCTAAAGGATGGGTGCTTTGTTTCAGCCCCTTTTTCACTTGCACTGTGTATATGCCTTGTTAGCAATGCTATTTAAAAAAACAGCCATCACTTGGATATAGCCAAATACTGCTAATAACTGTGGGAGTGCTAGTGTAGGTGGCCGTAGTCAGAGTTATCCTGAATGGCACATCACTTACCTTGAGCAGCACTGCTACTAAAAGATACTGGAAATAGTACTTGGTAGTCATTGAAATAATCTCAGCAATTTTTTTTTTTAGCATTTCTTCATGTAGGCTGGGCTTTCTCCCTAGCGTAAATTGCACAGGAGAACATCACATATGAAAGTGTCCCTGAGGTGATTTGTAAAGAAGCAAGTGCTGGTTTGTATTCTCTGGGATGTCAGAAATCTTCCCATCTCTCATTAAGCAATTTTGTATTTTGACCTTTGTATACTGAAACAAAAGATCTTTGGAAGTCTCTGAAATGAAAAATGTTCACTCCTTCTTGAGTGCCTCACTGAAGTATAAGTATGTAGTTCAGACTGATTAGAGAGCTTGGAAATGAAGAGAAGTAAGTATGTGTCACAGCATACATTAAGAGAGAAAAGAAAATAAAGGGGAAAATAGGTAATGAAAATGAAGTGGAAGTGAGTGCTATTTTTGTAACATCACTGGACTATGCATACATGCCAGATTTTCTCTGACATTCCACTTTTCATATCTCACATTGCTATATATTGCTTTTTTAAAATGATATTTTAATGTTCCACATTAAAAATCTTGCATATTCGAAAAGGTGTCATATTTGCTTGCCATATTGAGAGTGAAGACTCTCAGAGTGACCCAGTATAAAAGGCTCATGTTGCTATGAAAGACTGAAATTAAGGGCCAGTGCAGTTTGATTTGGTTTGCACAAGGGCATGTTGGATCAGTGCAATCGAAGGACAAGTTATTCATATTTCACTCTTGCAGGAGACAGTAAATAAGTCACAGCCTGAATCCTGCCATTCATAAAGAGCTATCAGAGATCAAGGCAAGTTTGGATATCAGTTAATTAAAATATAAAAAGGAAAGGAATTATGAAATGTAAATAGCCTAATGAAGTGAAAATTGGAGGATGCATGGCTTTTGAATCAATAAAACCAAAAATTTTGAGGATTATTCTTTATGCACCATGTTAAACCTTTAAATCATATGCATTTGACTGGCTTAGCTTTGCTCAGAGATGTACTAGTCCCAGTAAAAAATAACCAGCCTGTTATTATCATATTTTATTACATTCTATATCATTAGAAACCTTTTGCACATGAGATTCCCCAGAAGTAAAATAAATGAGTTTAGTATTTGAATCATTAATTAAATGAAAGAGGATAAGCAGAATTTCTCTGAGCAACTTGGATTGAAAGAATCCTCTAGGTTTACAATATAACTTGTAAGTCTTCGTGGCTGTGGAATTTCAGTACTAAAAGTATTATGCAACTTTTTAAAATATAAAATATTTATGATAAAGAAAAACTTTAATATTTAATGGGAAAATTCCCATTGTAGTAGTTGTTCTTGCAGTTTTTAAAAATAGAGCTAATTCTGTATAGTGTGGCATGCCTAAAAATCAGGCATATCTTAAGGTCGTAGTCTGTTGAATTGAGAAATTTAGAAGCTCACGCTAGAAAAACAAAGGACGTGCATGATGGTTTGCTGATGGAGTCCTATGTAATCAATTCTTTTGCTCTCAGCCTTCCTCCTTTCACACTCTGACCTGTGCATTGCTCCCTTGTTTTGCTCAGTTCTTTCTACAACACCTCTTTATCTGTGTCTGCTAGCACAGCTTTGTGCAGAGAGACGTAAGTTCCCTCAGTCTGTGCTCCCGAGCTACCTGCAGGCTCTGTCAATGTGGTAGGCACAGTCCTGAACCTGGGCTAGAATACCCCGTCTCTTTGAACAGATTATTTCCTTGGGCTCAGGTTTTGCTAACGGCAGTCTTGCTCATTTGGTCAACTGTGAGTGCACATGGGGCAAGCGTGTGCCTATCTGAAAAATACTATTTTTTTGTGTGACTGTGTCACGTGCTGTGTCGCTCTGAATTTGCTCCCTTGTCTTTAGTTTTATACTGAGTGATTCTGGGTTCACTGATGCTGAGTCTGCATGCACATCATAAACTCTTGCTTGGATTGTTTACAACTGCCATGAAGTATGTGTGTATGGTTGTTAGAATATATGTGTATTTGAAGACCTTTGCTGTTCCTAGCTCTTGTAATCTGTTGGGTTTTTTTAAAATTTTTTTCATCTGTATGTTGAAAAATCATCTTATTTCTTGAGTCACATTTCTAAGTGTTGCTAGCAGGTAAATTTTCATACTAGCAGAATACATTCACAGTATTGTTAGATATTTTAGCTCTAGTCTAGCTCTAGTCTGAAAAATACTGTTAAAAGATCCCAGTTCTAACTGGGGTCTGTGTGTAAGCTTGTTTCTTCTTCTGCAGTATGTGTGTGTCTGGTGTTTGTTATGCCTAATTTCAGTGATCTAACAAATTAACATTGAGAAATGCATTCCCTTTGTTATGATCTGCTTGCAGATAGGCTCAGTAGACTTTTTTAGCATTATTTTTTAACCACCATAATAAACATTTCATCTTTCAATCAGCCATAAGAGCTGTTGTCTGCATGTTCATCTGAATCTTACTGTTGGAAAGATTGCTTCAATTTTAAAATGCAAAGTAAGCATATCATTGTGGTGATTTACAACAGGGTTGTGGTGTAAATGCTTAAGATGGAACACAGTATTAAGCTTTTTGTACAAAGTATTAGACAATTTACCGAAGTGATCTACAAAAGGTATTTTTGCAATAAAATTTTGAAAAAAAATAGTAACTAGGTGCAGCATTGGGTGCTAAGTAGTAATTCTGTAATATCTTACAAATCTATGATTATATACTGAAGAGGTTGTGGTAGCTGCAGGTTTTGAGGAATTGTGTGTGATGACAGTGGGGAAGTTTAAATGGTCAGGTGAACACTGGGCAATGTTCATCTTGCTGTGTAAGTATCTGAATAGGGAATCAAAATATTACAGTGAGCAAGTGAAGATTTATTGCCTGATAACCTGATGACATTGTTAAAATGAACCTCTGAATCTGTGAAGTCCCGGCTCACAGCTTGTGACTGCCTAAACTTTTCCTGTGGGTTTTAAAAGAAGATGACAGAGGGAAATCTTCTATTCCAGATATTCTATTTCACCTGTTCTTTCTGGGAAATGTAGATAGCTTAGGATAGGATCTTAAAAACATAACATGGTCTTCTGAAATCATAGTTAGAGGCCAAAAACAATGGCCTGTGTTTCTAGTGCTGGGCGGGGGCATCAAGATGTCTATAATAGGAACCCTGTGGTAGTAAATCCTTTTGAACATCTGGACCTTTATTCAGGTGATTGTTTTGAAATTTATAAGTGTTAGATCATTAACACTGAGATTATTAATATGATCTCTGCCATCCTGGCATCTGAATGTCTCCCAAATGCTAATGAATTCATCCATGTAGCATGGTAGTAAAAAAAACAAAAAACAAACAAACAAACAAATCAACCAAGCAAACAAAAAAAAACCAAAACCCCCAAACCAACTTATCTCCAGTTTGCAGACAGAGAATAAATATTGAGTATTGCTACATTCCCAAATCTGCCAAAGACAGTAGAGAAACTTTCTGTGATTTGCCTGAAGTGAAAGAAATAGAAAATATGTGACAAGGCTGGGAACTGAACCCACAACTTTTGGGTTCTGGGGAGGACCTTACCTCTGTCTTCCTCAATAAGTTTTGAAAATTATAAAAGCATCCTGTCATCCCACGGAAGACTCAACACTTTTCTTTTCATCTAGAGGTATCAGAGGGTATTTAACATTGCTAATGTGAATACTAATTCATGTAAATTACTTCACAAGTGTGGCACGTTTCTACCCAAACAGTTTTTATTTCACTGAGTACTTAGCATTTAGTTCGACTGTGGAGGATGATGCATGGTAAAACATACCTGACATAATATGAAAACAGCAGTATTTTGTGAAAGTGATACAGGAATAATACGTAGATAATAGTGCTTTGCTAACAGTGATAGATAACAGCCACTTGCTTTTCTTCTAGTGAAGTGAATACAAGCTAAGCACGTTCATCTTATGCTACTAAAAACTCAAAAGACCCCATGATTATTTTAGTTCTTCCTTCCTTCTTATTTTCCATACACTTCTAGTTGGTAAATGGTATGTTAACCTCATTCACAGGATTCCCCAGTTCCTATCCAAAAGAGGAAGCAAGGATTTAATCAGCCCTGTCCTCATTAAAATCTTTCTAATGTAATCTGTTGTTCTCAAAAAGCTTAGCCTCAAATCTAGCAGATGTATTTTAATTATGTTTTAGATGGATTGTGTCTGGAACCACGCGGTTGCTGAAGCAAATTAATCCATTACATCAGCCAGTTCAAATTCTTTGTCTGTATGAGAATATTTACAAAAGATTCACAGACTAGCTGAAGACACTCAATACAGCTTTTGGAACAGTGGTTTCTTATACTTAATCTTTTTTGTCCCCACCTATGCATGGAATCTATTAAGAAAAAAAGACAATGTATGCGTCAGTGATGTGTATTTTTATCTCACAGAAGTAGATATTAGGAATGATACTTTGCACAGGTGCACTCAGCAGTGAAGCTGCATTAATTTATCTAATTCCATCTAAAATCTGTATAACCTGTAATAGAATTTCTACAATTAGGAATTTATTACTGAAAGCATGCAGTAAACAGTAGATGCAGTAGTTGATGTTCAATAGAAAAATAAATTTTCAGTTAAAGTGTGCTATCCTGGAAAAGTTCATTTTCCATGGCAAACGATCACTTCCTGTTTAATAAACAAACAACTGGGGAACTCTGTGTGTTGACCGATTCATTAATCATTTTTAAAATCTTGCTAAATACAGTTTATTGTCTTCAAAGTACCGCTAATGACTTAATTAGCATTGAAGTGTATCCTTTCTCTCTCTGACTGTGCCTGCAATTTTGAACCCAAGAGGGCTCTTCAGTCTTCAGATGTGTTTGTTCCCCATTTCAAGATAAAATCCAGCCCCAAGCCTCCTCTAACTGCCTGTATCCATGAAAGAGATCTGGGACATGGTCACAACTTTTCCTTCTCCTCCCATGTGGACTCCTTGGGTGAATGGGAATCTGGAAACCTGGTGGACCTGTTGGCGTTTGGTCAATAAACAAGTACGGTTGTGGTCTTTATCCTGTGGGTATTTGTGAGGAATGATTGTAAGCACATAGTTACACTGAGATTTTAAAAGAAAAATATTTAAATAAATAGACTGACATTGAAAAGAGTTGAACATTCAACAGCTCATAGGCTAAGTCACTCTGTACTTGAAGGTCAGACCTATTCTTTTGACAGCTAAGTATGTATTTAGGAGCTCATCTACAGGGTATCTTATTTCTGGAAATCAGAATATGATATTCCCAAGAAAGCTGAAATACCGATCCTCATTCCATTATTTGCTCTCAATCTATTATCATCTTTAAGTCTTGGAATAGGAAGTTTGTCTAAGAAATTGCAAGGTAGGCAAAAAGAGGATGAGAGGAAGAGTCACGCTTAGAGAAATGGTGAAAGGAGGAAATATTTCACATTATTATCTTTACTCATGCCTTTCTTTATCTCTCTTCTCATTCCGTCTTGTCAATTTATGGGAGAGGGATGTTTTCAGACAACAGGGATGCTGTAGGAATCCCAGCATGAAATAGCAGGACTGCTCAAGATGCTGTTAAAATGCATCTGAGAGGAGCAGCCACCTCACTCTGGGTGTGCTCAAAGTAGACCTGTTTTCCTCAGTTTCCAAAACTGAGTGAGTAGCTGCACGGTGCTTAGTTGATGGCTGGGGTTAAACCATGACACCTTATTAGTTAGTGAGGGAGTGTTGATGGAAGAGAGTGTTTTCCCTGGGTGCAGCTGGATTAGGAGTGCTGGTTCCCTGGGGCCCTGCAAATGGGATTGAAAGCTCAGCAGAGTTTAGCATTTAAATGCACTTTGGCCTGTGCTCAGTGCAGTTTAGTGCAATGGCAAGGCACAGGCAGCAAGCTCAGCTGCAGAAAGTGTCTTGCTGCTCTGCTTTTGGTTTTTCCAGGGTTAAAGTGCCACCCAGGAGATCCTCTATATGGGCTGGTGGCTGACTGATCATTTGCTTTCCATAGCTTTCATATTTCTGTGGCTTGCATAATTAGACCTTCATGTGCTAGCTCAGACCCTGCTCTTGGAGTCCATGCTTGTAAGAGTTCCCAGTAATGTCATGTGAGGTGAAGGGTTTCTTGCAAAACTGGCATCCTCAGCTGGTGACCTTAACACTAGGCAGACCTAGATCTCAATAAATTCCATATTGTCTGCTCTTTTTCTTTTCTTTCTATCTTTCTTTTTTTTTCCTTCATTGTTCATTTCCTTCCTGGTAATGAAGAAACACGTGCTCAACAGGATAAATGACTCCAGGTCATTTTTAATTGAGACTGATTTTTCCTATCTGAAAAATACTTGGGAGTCAAAAAAGCTGGCTATTTCCTGATAATCTGTGGGTAAGATTTTTAAAGTGGGCTTAAGTCTGCTAGAGAGACAGAAGTGGAAATATCTCATAGCTATATCTCCAAACATCTGTCCATGCCTGAAGTGATCTATAGTGGGGGCATTTCAGTTCTAGTTATTAACAATTTTTATGTTATGTTAAAAGCTTTGCTGTGCTGTCATATTTAATGAGAAAAATTACAGCTATGACTTGGAAGAAACAGTTTGTGAGATACATAAGCTCCATTGCAAGATAATTTTTATACTTCCAAATACTTGTATGGACATATTGCTTTAATCCTACCATTGCTTTGCTATGGAGTGGGAAAAGAAATGAATACATAAATTACACCAGTTAATAAAATTGTATACACTCTTACAAATGTTGCTCAAATTTCATCCCTAAGGTTAATGTTTGTATTCATTTATTGAATTTATTCTTTCAAACCAACACAGCTTTGCTTTGATATTCACATTTGAAAAATGAATGCTATTTAAAACTACAAAATCTTACATGTTTTGGTATTAAAGGCAAACATTATTTCATATCAGTTATGTTGTGTACAACCTTTAGATTGGTAAATTAGGGAGTGTCCTGGTTTCAGCTGGGATAGAGTTAATTGTCTTCCTAGTAGCTGGTACAGTGCTATGTTTTGAGTTCAGCATGAGAAGAATGTTGATAACACACTGATGTTTTCAGTTGTTGCTCAGCAGTGTTTAGTCTAAAGTCAAGGATTTTTCAGCTTCTCATGCCCAGCCAGCGAGAAAGCTGGAGGGGCACAAGAAGTTGGCACAGGACACAGCCAGGGCAGCTGACCCAAACTGGCCGATGGGGTATTCCATACCATGTGATGTCATGTCCAGTATATAAACTGGGGGAGTGGGGGCAGGGGGATCGCCACTCAGGGACTAACTGGGTGTCGATCGGCGGGTGGTGAGCAATTGCACTGCGCTTCATTTGTACATTTCATGCCTTTTATTATTACTGTTGTCATTTTATTAGTGTTCTCATTATCATTATTAGTTTCTTCTTTTCTGTTCTATTAAACCGTTCTTATCGCAACCCACGAGTTTTACTTCTTTTTCCCCGATTTTCTCCCCCAACCCACTGTGTTGGGGGAGAGTGAGTGAGCGGCTGCATGGTGCTTAGTTGCTGGCTGGGGTTAAACCATGACAGGGAGGAGTTCGAGGTCTGTGATGAAAACATGAAATTGATGATGTTTAAATTGTTAGCTCTTTCTTAGGTACACCTTTCTTGACATCTGAAGTTTACAAGCTTTTTCTATGCCATATATGTCTTCACTAGGCTTTATATGTCTTTTCTCTGATTTAAAGGGAAAACATTTTTCTGCTGAGCATTAGCATTGTCCTCAGTGAGGTTGTCTTACATTGCAGGACAGCAATTTGTTGCAGTAAATTGAAATTAATTAGAAGCTAGTAAAATTATTTGAGCATAAACTTTCTTTAGAATTTCTAATATCCTTTCAGCCATCCGTTTCTGTGAAAAATGCTGGAGAAAGCTCATAAGGGACCATGTATAGTGCTTGTCTGTATATTATCAAACTTTGCTTTCTTCAAAATGTTTTGCCTGCAGGCTGCTGAATGTGTTTGTTGACCTGTTTTCTCAGCTGATGTTTGCACCCTCAATCATAGGAAAATTGATCTAATATGTTCTCAAAACTAAGAAGATGAAAAAACACAGTTAAATATTTTAAAACTCGGAAAAAACATTCAATATAGGCACCAAATAAAGGTTTACTTATCTGCTGTGAAAACATTTTTCTAGCGAGGTCTTCAGACTGAACTGATATCTACAAATTCAATAGGGTTTTTTTTAACTATAATCAAGTCTTGAAAAACTGTTTTTTTTCCTAAACAGAAATATGTCCTATTTTCAGGAATATGTTTGAGAAAGTGAACCCTTCCATCCCCAGCTCAAGGAAAAGAAACTCTACTGTGATTACAGCTTCTTTGAACCAGGCCTGAATAGCAAGCTCCCTTCTGATGCTGCCAGTATTGAAACCAGTTACTGATTTAATTCTTAGAATATGACTGCAATTTGCTTTGATTAAGGGGGGGAAAAAAAATATATTACCTTTAAGGGCAAAACAATGTACAAAACACTAGCCTTCCTCTTAAGTTCAGAGACGTGATATTTGTTGACTTCAATCAATACGGCTTCTGGTGTCCAATGTTTTAAGTCTCTGACTTATTGGGAAATTTGTCCACTCAATGTATTGAGGAGCTGAGTAAAACTTAAAGAGATATTGAATGATGAATATTAGTGCAATTCTTTAATGGCACAGTGAAGGAGGAGGGTGTCGTATGATGGAATTTATTTATTTTTTTTAATAAATGGATCAGGTATTTTTCCTGACTGATAGCTTTCAAAACAAGGTAGATTATATTTTTTTTCTCTTTTGTTTTTTTTTGCAAAGTTTCTGCCTGCTTTTCTAAAGGAAGCTGAATGCTTTCATTAATTCTGGAAGGCAAAGGGAAAAAAAAAAAGGGTGGTAGGCTGAAAGGCATTCAATCCCATAAAACTTGTAGAAAAAGGAGCACCTTACAGAATTGCTATTTTAAAACTAACTTCACATTTTAGGACACAACAGTGTGATAAACTTAAAAAAATATATTTAGACTTGTAGAGAAGCTAATGCATAGTCTTAATTTGTTTTGAAGAAGGTAAAACAGTTCTGCAGTTAAATATTTTGAGAACCGCTGACATAACTGGTGTATATATTTTATGCAACACTTTCCTTCAAGAGTGCATCGAGTCATTTTTTATTTCTGTTATTTTGGCATAACTACAGAACAAGTCCATTTTTTTCTTAACTGAGATCAGTAATTAGGCATAAAGTTCATTATTTAAAGTAACGTTATTCCCAGCAGCTTTCCCAGCTAAATGGTCCCCAACTTTCTCAACTATGCATGATCCTCAGCCTAAGAAATTTATGTTCATTGCAAAGATTCCTTGGTGTGACCTAGATCAGAGCACCGATGAATCTCTGAGGATAAACTCTCATTTCAAATCTGGAAAAGTATTCTGTGGAATTCCCCTAGATTGGAGAATATTCTTGGGTTCTTCAAAATCTCTTATGCAAAAAAAAAATTAAAAAAAAAAAGTAATGTATTAATTGCATCCTAATGGTTCTGTTGTGTGACCTGACTCTCATCTGTGCAGATATGTTGTCTTGTGTCAAAGTTAAATGTAAGATAAATTACTAAAATACCGTGAGTGGCAATCATTTTTGGGGAGTAACTATTAGCATCAAAAACTATATTGGATGATGTATTAATGCATGTGTTCTCTCTTTTGATCCTTCTAGATATTGAAGCACTAGCAATGGTATTTGCAATATTTCTGTTAATTTTTTTTTATTAAGTTTACAAAGCTAGATGTAAGCATTGAAGGTTCTCAATGGAATTAAATATTAAAGCACCCTGAAGCTACTTTTAGTGCTGCAAAATGAGAAAATGGAGATAAGAAAGACAAAAACATGCTCAGCATGTAAATTTATGTTTCCAAGTAATAGGATTTGGCTGGGAACCAGTTCGTTGATTCCACACCCTCCCACCCCCCCCACCCCCCTCGCCTGTAGTGTATAAAGCAGTAAAAATGTGCCAAGGAGCATTAGGTTTTTACAGTGGTGCTATACTACTGGAAATAAGAAAATGTCTAACTCAGTAGGCTATCATTGACTATTGTGTGCTAGATTTCTGGAGATCTCTTGAGCGGGATTTGTGTGGCTATCCACAGTTAGTCAAACTTCATTTGTCTTTTGTTTGGAACAGACTGTATCTGCTGCATTCTCACTACTGTCCTCCAGTCATGTGCATGGAGCCAGATTCAGTAGGAATTTTGTCCTGCTTTTCCTATATAATCTGGACAAGGCACATGTGATCTTCCTGCCTCTGGTCTACTGAGTCCCTGGTTTGGTTGTTGGACTCAAAAAGCATTTGATCACAAGCCTAGTTATCTCAAATAACGTATCTGAATAACCATGAAGAAGCATTTCTTCTCAAGATGTCATGCTCCTGACTTGCCCCATGCAATGTGAACGAATTGTATTCCTTCTGATTCTCTGATAGTATTGAAGAGCTTCACTACTGCCCTTTCTACATCTCTGCTTTTTATGAAAGTTTCCATGTCTCATAATCATGTGAAAGCTCTAGACAAGTTTTGCCTAATCTCTGCCATGTTTGTGTATTAATAACCATTATAATCTACTTTCTTCTAGCTGCTGCTTCTGTTTGTGATTGATATTCTTGCTGGAATGTGGATGACAAATTTCAAAACAAAAATAGAGTTTTAGATATTGTAACTCACCATGAAAAGTGCTGTGATTATACAACTGGTCAGTGTAATAATGAGAATTCAGTGTCAATATTCAGTATCTGTACTACAAGTTGAATTTTCTGTTGGTTAAATACAATTGTGAAACACATTTTAAAGAGGAAAATAATGTAAGGATAAATAACAGGGGGGAAGGAAATCTAGTGTTCTGTGGAACTGCTAATACAGTTTATATCTATGAATTCATTTTCAAAGCAACTGGATAAATTCTGGTCTCACTTATGCTTTAGTCATTCCAGACACTAATTTCTGAGATTGGTCTCAGAGGTAATAATTTTGAGTATTTTGTCTGCAACGCTTCTCAATCTCACTTGTAGCTCTTCATTGTTTGTGCATTAGTTGTTGCCTTTGTTAATATTCTTAGAGATTGAAATCAAATCAAGATAAGTAAACTGAAAGACAAATATCCAACTGAATACAGCAACAAAGAACGCTGTTATAAATCTTAATTACTGCTTTTCTTTTACACTTGTCTTCAAAACCAACAAACTATGCAAACAGACAGAAATAGGACTAAGCAGTGTTGATACTGGTTTCTGTTGAGACTGAGTTAATTTTAGCAGTAAAACTACTCTTTTTCTATCCTTGAGAAGACAGCCTTGTGTTTCTTCTTGATATGCATAATTTCCATTGGACAGAATCTGAGCCAAGATCCTCAATTTCTCTCTCTTGTTCCAGTGAGAGTAAGAATTGGATGCTTAACTTCTGAGGTGATGAATATGATACCCATCCTAAAAGCCAGAGTGTCTGGAGTTGTCTTACAGATTATCCAGGCAAAACCACTTGCCTTCCCTACCATTTTTTTTCTTGATCTTTGAAAAAGATGTCTGCGAATATTTGGTTAAAGTCTTATCTAGAATGTAGCAAGGAGCAGAAAATAAAGAGAGAATTCTGATTTCAGGCATATTCAGTGCACCTGAACTCCAAAATGCTGTACTCTCTGAATGACTGTAAGTTTCAAACTTCACTGGCTGAGTGATAATTGGATTCAGTCTCTTGTAAGGGTTTCAGGAAGGTAATTTTGTCTTTGATTTCTAGCAATAGCAAAAAGAGCAAAAGGCATATTATAAGAAAAAAGCTTTTATGTCAATACAATGTAACAGTACTCTGATGAAAGAGCTGATCTGCATTTGTGCTTGGTATTGCAAAGTCCAATGAATGTTATGCATTCATTTTAACATTGATAAATGTAAAAGGGACTATACCAAATCTGCCCTTCCTAATTAATTATTTTACAGGATCATAAAACTGTTTTGATATGTTACTATGAAGTAATAATATAGATCTATATGGTACATTGCCCTTAAAAAGAATACAGCTGTTCTGCATTCCTGAATATAATTTTAAACCTCAAAATAATGACCTAAGTTACAATTAGATTTTGGTCCTGTTTTATGCTTTTCCACTTGTACTCTGTGATGGTAGACACTGAATCACCATAAGGAAATTGATGTATTTCTAAGTAACAAAGAAATGGAGATTTCACAGAGGAACTCTCACAACAGTGAGCTCTAGGTTGGGTAATATGTGGACCTGCAAACCTGACCTGACATCTTCTTACCCACACAGCTATTAAAGTTAAGCAAAAATTAACATCGCCCAATCCTTCAGCACTTACCACATGCTATGATATGATACCTTCTGACATACAGAGTCACTTTAGCTTCCAAGTAACATGGATAGGGGAAGGCATTAAAACTGTAGGAACTTTTTGCTCTCGTCATAGTTCACTTTACTGTGATGTGTCATTTTAGGATAACACATTAAGGTACAGCCTGAATATTTTGTTGGTGACCGCACTTATCTTGTCCCTGTTACCACAGCCTCTGTAACTGTGGTGGGTTGACCTTGGCCAGTTACCAGATGTCTGCCCAGCTGCTCTCTCACTCCCCAGTCTCGACGGGAGAGGGGGAAAAAATAAGATGGAAAAGCTTGTGGGATGAGACAAAGGCAAGGAGACTGCTTACCAGTTGTTTTTTTTTTTTTACCAGGGGAAAACAGACTCAACTTGGGGAAAATTGATTTAATTTATTGCCAATTAAAATAGATCTTGTTAGTGATAAACAAAAAATTTAAAACAACACTTCCCCCTCTTTCCAAGGTTCGAGTTCAGTCTCTCATCCCTGACTCCTCTACCTCCTTACCCACACTGAGTGGTGCAAGGGGATGAGGACTGGGGGAGTGTCTTGCAGTACCTTGCTCTTTATTTGCTATGAAAAGGTATTTCCTTATGGAAAACATTTTGCTTCTGAAATGTGTTCTGTAGCCTGTTAAGTCTTGGAAATTCCCTTCAAAATCTGATGTGACAGAGTGTGGAAGCTGTGATCAACTGTAGTTGTTTGGCATTTGAATTTGAAATGGATGAGTTTGAGCATCATGTTCTTTAATGAAGCAAATCTTTTTTCAAAAAGTATTTCTGGTTTTCATCATGCATTGCCTGCTATTTCTGCCTTTGCTGAGTTCCCTCTTGAAGACAATGTTTGTGTATTGATCAGAGTTCCCCCCTTTCTTTGCCAGCTGTCCTTTTCTTTGACTCTGTCTTTCATCTGTAAATCAGAATGGCATGAACTAGTTAATATAAAGTTAGCTTTGCAGTGTTAGTTTCAAACAAAATAGTCCCAAAGAAAGGGTGCCATTTTTTTTTTTTTTTCATTTGCTATTGCAATTTGAATAGTTGAAATGTTCAGGTAGCCTATACATGGGATTTTTTTTACTTTTGTCCAAGCTAAAACAGTTTCTGACATAACTTGAATAGTATTTTCTACTAACATTCTCTGCTCTTTTTAATGTTTTTTAAATTCATCTATTGCTAGTATTAAATTAGATGAGTATTTCAAGAAGTAATAAGCTGAAAGTTAGAATTAATCCAGAGCTCTGGATCTAAATTCAGAATTTCATGATAGTTCAATTTCAAAGAGATAATTAGGTAATCCTTATTGCATATGTCTTTAGTCTAACATATTTTCTGCAAGTCAGTGCATGAAGGAAGGAAATGGTCATTTTGGCTTCAGTAGAAAGATACGAATGTATACAGTTTTCCATGATCCCAGCATAGGTTGTCAGGTTCTCATGGTGAGACGATACCATATTTTTCCTTTGAGTTCCTTTCACAGGCTTCAGTTCAGAATTGTCATCCTTACCCTCTCTGTCTTAAGTGAACAAGCTTTTATATTTCCCATGCATCAAATGCATTTTATACTGTCAAGTGTAGACACTATGCCAACGGTCTTGGATTGCTTTCTCCAAAGGTTACCCATTGATTTGTTTTTCATGTTGTCTCATAGACCTGAAAAGGACTACATAATCTTAAGTACCATGTAAGCTTGCTTCACTTGAAATCCATCCTACAATCTTGTTATTTTTGATTGGCTGTCGTGGTTTAACCCCAGCCAGCAACTAAGCACCACGCAGCCGCTCACTCCCTCCCCCCCATCCAGTGGGAGGGGGGAGAAAATCAGGAAAAGAAGTAAAACCCCTGGGTTGAGATAAGAACGATTTAATAGAACAGAAAAGAAGAAACTAATAATGATAATGATAACACTAATAAAATGACAACAGTAGTAATAAAGGATTGGAATGTACAAATGATGCGCAGGGCAATTGCTCACCACCCGCCGACCGACACCCAGCCAGTCCCCGAGCGGCGAATCCCTGCCCCCCCACTTCCCAGTTCCTAAACTAGATGGGACGTCCCATGGTATGGAATACACTGTTGGCCAGTTTGGGTCAGGTGCCCTGGCTGGGCATGAGAAGCTGAAAAATCCTTGACTCTAGTCTAAACACTACTGAGCAACAACTGAAAACATCAGTGTTATCAATGTTCTTCACATACTGAACTCAAAACATAGCACTGTACCAGCTACTAGGAAGACAGTTAACTCTATCCCAGCTGAAACCAGGACATTGGCCTTCCAGCTCTGGTCTGTGCTTCTACCCCATTAGTACTCTCTAGCTTCTTAAACCATTGCAGTTTCAGCATTAATGTTTAATAGCTGCAAACTCTGAATTGATTTAATTCAGTTGCCTTCACCTTATTTTGTATGGGAGCAGATTTTAAGCTTGTGTGAAAAAAGCAAGACCTGATTTTTCTTTTCTGTAACACTGCTGTGATAAATAGGAATCAGTTCAACAAAATGGAAAATCTAGATTTATTAAGAGACACATATTGTTCAGTATGGCATTATGGCTAACACTTCATTTTGAAACAAAGCACAAAGAGGAAAACCAACTTCTTTATTTTCCTGTAGAAGTAGTAAATAGCATGGAAGGTTCTATAAACCAGTTGTTTCATTGTCCTCCCTACACAGCTAGTGCAACCTCCTGCCCTCCCTTAAAGAAAACAAACAAGCAAACAAAAAACTACCCAACAAACAGATGATGAAATATGAAAAGCCAGTGTTGATTTATTCTGTATTCTAGGTAATTACTTCCTGGGTCACCTCAGTTGTGTGAGAGATGTCAGTTGTTTGACAGTATTTTGAGAATCGGAGATTTAGCATTGTCATGCCAATTGAAACTTCCTTTCTTTCACCTGCACCACTTGAAAGATCAGAAGGCTTGTACTAATATGGTAGGAAATTGTTTTGAGTTCACTGTCTTTTCTTTTTTTCTCCTGTGTCCATGCAATACAAGACACATGCAGCCTGAGGACTGCTAATATATAAAATGAAACATTCTATACTGAGGTAACATACATACTTACCATATGCTGAGATGTGCTGATCTGATTTTAATCTGTAGTTTTCTCCAAGAAAAAAAATATGTGGGAGTTTCTTTCTTTTTGTTGAATTCTGAGAAAGATAAGAAACTACTTCTAGAGACCTTTAGAAATGTGGTTAAAAGGGTTACTAAATCCATTTGTCATTGCTCAGGAGAACTCTCCAAAATGAAAAGACAAAGCTTTCTATTGAAGTATTTTCAAATAGAAACACTCAAATGGTTTTAAAATACATATTATCTTTTTCTAAGCACCTATTGTGTGTGTTGTGTATGAACACCCATTTCTGGCCTGAGGTACCTTTGCTTTTTTCCCTTAAAAAAAAGAAAAAGGAAAAAAACAGAAAAAAGAAAAAAGATAATTGCTGTAAACCTCCATGTGATATTAAAGCCCCACTTGGTTCACACTGATTAGTATAAATTAAATATAATGGTAATCAACCTCAGTGTTTAGCATGTGATATGGAAATCTGTGATTTCCATTGATTGCAGTGAAATTATACATATGCTATTTGCACAATATGCGAATAATGCAAAAATACTTTTTACCACTGGTATTAGTATATTTTGTAATTAGGCGGTATCTTTAATCCTAGGAAGGTACAGAACAGTTCACAAATTATGACAGTAGTATAGCAACAGCAATTAAATGTGTGCTTAACTTGAAGCACTTAAATAGTTTCAGTGAAGACAATGTAATTACGACTCAAAAATTGCACTGGATTTGGGTATGTCAGTACCAGCAGTATGTGCCCGGTGCTGGATATCTTGTGTGTACCAGTAATCTCATTGACACCCAGCTGCCATCAGGGGAGGTGAATGTGCTGGTACTTCTGGTTCTTTGCAACCTACTCAAAGACACTCTCCTTAAAAACATCTGTCTCTGAGAATGAGGACGTTTCAGTAATAGTCATCTTTGCTTTTTCATCAATTGTGTTTCCTCTTCTTAAACTGAAGAATTGGCTTTATGGCTGGCTCCACCAAGGTCTTACACAATGGTTAATAAAGAAACACATTTACATTTACAAAGTATGTCTTTTGTTAAATGAATATGAAAAAGTGAGGGGAAAATTTGTCTTTTAAGCTCTACTAAAATAATGAAGTATGTGGACTTCAGGTTGCTACAGCATTGTTCGTTCCTAGAGGAATTACATTCCTTTACAGCAAGTTAAGTAATTGTGCCACATTGCTCTCATAAGTGTCATTTTTAAGTGACATTTTAGTTTAGTTGCAAATCTGTCACTGTAATTCAGATAAGTTATTTAATTGCTGATATAAAAGCTTCTTCACTAATGGATGTTGTTCATTTCTTTCAAAATACATTTTCCCCTTACAGGTAATAATAACTGTTGACTCAGCAGGTAGACCACTCTAAGGTCTAAACCAAGTGTATCTTTAAATAAAGCTAACAAATTTCTAAGAGCAACAAAATGAGTGAAGCTGAGCATTAGCTGTGGGAAAACATAAAGGCATGTCACAATACCCAGTTGCTGCAACCACTTAGAAAACCCTCTAGACAGCTGAAAGATTAGGGAAGTGAGTACAAATTGGGGGAAAGCAGAAAAATAAGATATTAAAACCAGAAAAGAACCCTTGTCAAGAATAAATTTTACAGAATGTGATAATAACAACTTAAATATGCGTAGTGCCTTCCAGCCCCTCACTTCTGAAGTGCTTTGCAAACTAATGATGACACTGCTAAAAAGACATCGTACAGGAAAAGTGGCAGCTTTCTAAGACACGGTTAGATAGAAGAGACAAATAGTTTTCAAACAAAACTGAAAATAGAGCAAAATATCTGAGCCATTTCCCATATGTGAACACTCCAGACAGTCCAAATAGTCTAAGTTTGGAGATAAACATACTGCTGAAGGATTTTTCTACTCAAAACTTCATCACAAAAACATAAAGTGATTAAATATTTCCTGTTTTGTACTATTGTGACATATAAGCTTGAAATCAAACTGTAAAAATAAGTATTGGAATTTAATTGAACATTTTTCTTCCTTGAATTAGTGTTAATTCATTTGACTTTGATACAAACTTCATTTCCAGTTTTGAATGTTAATGACACGTAATAAAAAAGTTAAATACAGGCATGTACCTTGTAGGGAAAAAAATCAGGAACAAAAGAAAAGTCATTTAACTAATCAAAATTATGTGGAAATTTGGAGCAGGTTTAATCCTGGTTTTCTACTTATAGCTCTTTTCCTAGTGACATCTTGTTATGAAAGGACTCAGAAATCTCTTTGGAAGAAGAATGATGGAGTCACCTCTCTCAGCTTTTTGCACATTGCATCTGTCATTGGTATATTTAAAAAGTCAACAGGACAGAGATATGCACTTTTGCAAAGGACTGTTTTGGGGTTTTTTTAATGCTTCTGTTGGTGAAGTTATGGGTCATTAAATTATGCTTAAATCTAGGATTAGAATCTGAATTTGGGAATTCCAATACTGGACAGGTCTATTTATTGAAGAGTCTTGCAAACCTACTAGGATTAAGATGGTGGTTAGCATCTGAAGGATGCTTTGGTTCACATGTTCACATGCATCATTAGACTATAGTTAGAACAAAGATTAGGGCTGGTTTGAGAAAGGAGCTACTGAAGACCTCTGGTTATTACTGTTCTTTAGGCTTATAGAACTAAAATTATGTTTGATACCAGGTAGAACATTACTGATGAAATGGTTAGTTGTTCAATGTGTGCTTTTGTAAAATTAAGATCCCTTCGGCTATGATAAAAACTAGGGTTAGGGCTGCAGTTAGGAGTAAGGTTCCAGCAATTGGGGTAGAAGCACTATTTCTTTTTGTGCAGTGCCAGTGCCTCAGATTTTGGGTGAGTGCTGGTATGAGGAGGAGCAATAGCTGACTTCTGCTTTCACTGTGTAAGAAAAGTCTGAGGCATCGTTCAAATTTCCAGTTAAAGTAAGGGGTTTGGAAAGTAAGAACTTAAAGATAGTGTCAACTATGTAATAAAGGAAAACCTACAGGAATACCTGCTGCTAGTTCTGTTGACTGGTTAAAGCTAGAGGTCAGGTTAGGTTTGGGGAATAAAGGATTGAAAAACTCAGTTTACTGCAGGTTTTTGCAGGATCTCAGGGAACAACACAAATGGCAGAAGAAAGATCTCTTAATTTTGGTGGCATTTTGGTTCACTGCCATTTTGTTAAGATTGAATTAGGGTTATGGGAAGAAAAGACTTAAAATAGTCATGTAGTAGTCATGTAGGATGAAGATGGCTATGAAAGCAGATTGTATAACTTTATTTTGGTGCAGAAGTGTGGCCAATGGACTACAATTAAATACAGAATTACGGTTAGTGTCAGAGCACAGGAAATCAGCAACTGAAGTGCCCTCTTTACTATAGGACTATCCAAAGCATTGGGTCCTAGTCCTTGTGTTGGATGAAAAAGTATCCTATATTTCTGGATCAGGGTTGGAGATTGGCTCAGTTTATTAAGCCTGGAGGAATGTAAACACACTGAGGTGGAGGTGTGGGCTGGTGAACTTTTGTTAAAGGCAAACTTACAGTTAAGGCTCGGAAGATATACCATTTATGGACTCAGTGAGTATTTCAGGAAAGAGTAATGTTCAACTAAGCTAATGTGGAATAAAAACCATGTACTTATTAATTTTTTCTTCTAGAAGCCAGCATCTCCACAAAGGGAGGTAAATGTTTAAATTCTAATGATTATTCAATAGAAGGTTAAATAGTACTTAAAGACTGATTAAAAGCTAGATGACCAAGTAGGTAGTTTAGTTCTGTGGTCAAACTGAAAAATGCGTGTGATTCTACCCTAAGAGTAATATGATTATAAGCCTAGCACTTAGATACAGCCCTGAAGAAACTATAGACAAGTGACTGTTTCAACTCATCCATGAACAACAATATTGTGAACAGACTCCAGATACACCTTAAAATGATGTACTTGATGTCTTGTGGGTGTATCACTCTTACTTTGACTGTACACGTTAGCATTCACCATCAAGTGGATGCCAGAAAACAAAATGAGTGGAGAAAGGATTGACACTGCCTGTATACGTAATGCGCAAAGATGATGGAAACAAAAGTGAAAGCTAAGAGTTTGTGCTTTTAGGCTGGAATACTTGGAAGAAGACTGCAATGTATGAAGTTGTTCTTTGTAGTGCCTTAGTAGCAAATGCAGTGGGACTTTTTTTTTCCATTCAAAAATGAAATATGTCACTATAGTTGCCAGACCTTTGATCACTCTTCACTGTGATCATTTCTGGGCTCGTGGAGCTCCTACACAGATGGTAAAATAGGCTGATGTAGTATGTCTCTGAAATGGCAACATTTCTCATGCTAGAAAGAAGCACGGTGTGCCTCTGTGAGGGATATCTGTGTTGCTATCACAAGTGTTTACAGGTAATGCTTTGGACCTCTTTTTTTATTTCTTTGGGAGTTGGTGTGCACATAGGAAGCGAAAACAAATACCAGCATTATATGAAGGGGTATGATTTAAAGAGAGACATTGTAAGTTACAAACATGACATCTGCCTTTCTTGGCAAGAGAACTGAGAACCTGGAATGAAAATGTTTGGGAACTATGGGGATTCATTTCAGAACAAGGTCAGAAACATAAAAGCAAATTACATGGGCCAGTCTGAACATTATTTTTCATTAAAAAAATCAGTGCCCAAGCTTACTGTTAGATGCATTATTATGACCATATGTTAGGATTAAAGAAAAACAAAATGCATTTGGAAGATGCCATTGATCTTTAATGAGTGTGCTGTCTGTGACTTAATGAAGCATACGGCTTGTCCAGTTCATGAAGTGGAAGGGATTTTCACTGGGGACATGTTGACATGGCAAATGCTTGGTATGTTTTAGCCTTCACATTGTCATTTTTACAGTATGGTCTGCTGCAGCATTGAACATGCTTCAACCTTCATAATGCAGCAAAATGACAACTGAAAGTTGAAAAGAATTTCCAGTGTAAGGAAAAGTTGACTCACTATGGCAGCATTACTGGTTTTGATAATTCATTTTAAACTGAATTTAATTCTTGTTATGTGAGAATGAGATGTGTGAGAATGAGGTATCATTGCTAATCTTATGTGCAACAAAATGGTATCATCTCTTCATGGTATAAGCTTTTTTAAAATTGTTTCTTCTAGAATGAGGGGTGCCAAAATGCATATGCAGTCTGGAAGTCAATACTTCAGGTTTATCAAGTTTCTGGAAGTTTATCATCTTTTTGAATAATTTAATTCCATTGAGTTCTGGAAATTCAATTTCCAGAATTTCTGGAATTCCAGAATTCACACAGATTTCACTGTGAATGATCAAGCACCTTGAACATGTCTAAAGGAGAACAAAAAGGCAGTGGTTTATCCAACTCTTTACATTGTGAAATCAGCAGAGGACTGTCTCAATGGCCAGCTTGGTAGCTCCTGTTGCTTTCCCTCACAGGTAAGGGTGGGAGAAGTGTGATACGCTTGGGCTCTGACAGGAATTGACATCAGGGTAAGAAAGAACTTAAATAATGTCCAAAAATAAAAAAGGGAGAATTTTATACCTTGTGTTTGGGTGTTCACCAGCCTGTTGCTGATGGCAGCTGAGGGGGTGGGTGGTGCAGGACTCTCCCTCTGCCCTACACAGACATCGCATGCCTGCCGAAGGGCCCCGCAGGCATGGTGAAGCAGTGTGCCACTTGCTGAGTAAGCCAGCTATCATTTTCATCTCAGTGACTCTTTGGGAGGCTCAGGTCAAGTGCTGTGCTTCGCAAAGGAGAAGATCCCATGTGTTTTGTCAGCTGAAAATGCAAGAGGTTGATAGGGTCCACAAGTGCCATTTTCTCGCAGTATTAGCCACTTTTTATGGCATTATTTTTGCAAAAGCAATCAATTCTACCAAGTTAAATGAGGTGTTGGCCATTACTGGTACATATTTTTGAGCCAGCATGCAGCTGAAACCCGAGGTGCTCCAAAATACTAGGGGGAATCACAAGAACTCATTGAGATAAATACTCAAATAAATGCTGCAGAATCTGGCCTTTCATCCTTTGTCATGTGACATTTTTTAACTCTCTAATTGTAGAAGATGACTTGCATGGTGTTTGCTCTTGATATCTCTAAATCTTTCATTTCCAAATGCTAGGGGCTGTGCTGAAGGGGTGGTATCAGTTTTCTGGTATCTTGCATGTTTGCACATCACAGTCAGCACACTGAGTAAATGGACCTTTTGCCGAAGTCGTTACGGATGTTCCTAAATTTTTGCATTATCTTATGTATTTCATCTGTAAACATATAATCCACAGTAAAAGTGCCTTAGAGAACTGAAATTCTATTCAATTAAACATAATTGTTAAGCTTCTTTACTGGGCATAAAAGTGCCTGAGACATCCTAGGTCTTTGCCAACATGATGTTTTCAACAGTTTAAGATTTTTATATATGTGTGTATATTTATGTATTTGTATTTCCCCCCTACCTAATAACTCACCTAACTTCTTGAATATTAAATTTTGGAACTTGTACAGTGTGTTTAATTTAATTGTCATATTAATCATGAACCTGAGTACACAGCCTCGTCTGTCAGACAACCCCCAAGTTTTTCCTAACCAAATGTCCAAAGCCTGAAAATGATGAACAGAGATGACAAAAAAACAGAACTAATTTTTAAGCAACATACAACTGTCATTGATTTTTAGGTCTTATTTATTGCAGCAGGCAGTCCCTTTCCAAAGAGGTGCTGTATTAAGAATTCATTCCTTTACACTGGTAGATAAGAAAAATGACTAGAAGGTACTGTGCAAAATATATTCAGTTAGTATAAAAAATTAAGCTCGGAAATAACAACCAAGGCTAAGTTCTGTTTTCAAAATAGTGAAGGCTTATAGATGTGTAAGACAAACTTGAAAATGGAATTTAAACTCCTAAACCATTGAAAACTGTTCTTAGCCTTACAATAAACTTAAGTAAAGGGACTATTCGTGTGTGTCAGGTTAGGCATATGCATAATTCTTTTACAGAATCAAGGCCTAAATTTGTCACTTTAAATAGCACTGGCCTATTTTACATGCACAGATTAAACTGACTCTTTGTTCAAATCTCCTTGCAGCAGAAGCTCTGAGCAGCTCCTTGCAGTCCAGGTGCATAAGTGGCCTCAAAGTAGTTTCCTCGGTAAAGGAGGAAAACAGAGGAATATAAAATTGATGAGAGAGGGGGAAGAAGAGTGCTGGAAAAGGGAGTTAAAAAATTAAAGAAGATGGCTGTGCTTGAAAAAAAAAACCCCTTCTAGATTTTAAAACATTATTAAGTCTTTCAAAAACAAGTGCCAATAATTTGAAAACTAAAGACTTGACTTTCAGTTGCAGAGAAACTCCAGCTCCCATTGACATTTGCATCTCTTCTCACTCTGTCAAAAAGAAATCCATAGTTAAATCATTATGTGCTCTTATAAATTGCACACACAGACATTACCATGAGTCCTTTCAATGTTTTTATTTTTGAAAGAAAGGAAAAAATAGTTGTGTCCTATTTGTCTTGTTGCTTTAAACGCTGGCACATCATGTTAATCTTCTGTTTGTTCAGCTGTCACCTAAATATCCAAGTTGTGTTGTCTCACTTCAGAATAACATCATACCTGACAACTTAAGGATGGAATGGCTAATCTGTGGGGATGCACATTATGCTATGCTTTAGCTATTAGTCATTGCAAATATTCAGAAAAATTGTTTGTAGCCCAAGGAACCATTAATAATATTCAAGTATAATGGTTTTGGAGGAGGGCAAGACTGTAATGCCATTCTGTTGGGTGAGAAGAACTGTGTTGAATATAAGTGCTGGACCTTGGCAAAACTCCCACTGGTGAGACTGAGGGTTCTCCACTGCCTTCTGGTATTTACATCAAAAGTTGTGGAGGTATGGTGGTGAGACTAGCTTTATGACATAGTTTTGGAGTGCTCAGCTTCAGAAGCTTTGAAGTAAACAGATCTGTAAGTCCGGCTATACAGGTGCTTTTTTAGTGCTTCCAACTTAAGAATAGCTTGAGCTTACTGCAAAACTCTCTTAGAAGTACCTGCATAGAGGAAGCTTCCCTTTGCATATTGAATGCAGTGTGGCCATTTCACTCCATTAACTTTTTTGTGGAGTGATCCAGGCTCAGGGAGCCGCAATTTGGCTTGTTTTTTCCCCACTTCTTACGAGGCGCAGTTTTGGGGTGGGCTGCTTTTTAATTTTTTCCAGAATCTGCAGCATCTGAGGGAGAACAGGAAAAGCTTTCCTCCTGTAGAGGAGTGGCAGGGGAATATTGCTGCACTCTGTATACGTTGCCTGCATAGCTTCTGAATGCATAAGTCATAATCCAACATTCGTGTTAACTGTTGATGTGTTACACTGTCCTTATGTTACTGTGGATTCTCCAAGTTGATGAAAGCTGGAGGGAGGAACACCAAGATGTGCTTGGATCCCCATCCTGTGTATGTATCTGTACGTGCCTCTCTGTTGATGGATTCCTTATGGTGATGGGCTGTTTTCAGACATATTCCATATATAGCTATCATCCTTATATAAACCATTGCTGACTCTTAGTTTCTGACTATATGTTGCCCTGCTGCTAAAAGCTACTAAAAAGAATAATGATGACATTCGAAAACTCACCGTTATTTTTAATACGTCTTGAGATTGAAAAAGGAAAGGTGCTTGAGAGCACCTAGTAATGTTATGGCTATGTGCAAGATTTTCATATCACAAAATTCATCTCACTGATTTAAAATTTAAAAATACTTAAATTCACATAATATTTCATAGCTGTATTGAAATAACTGTCAAGCAGAATCAAGGCATATTAAACTGCTCAGTGGTAATGTGTAATTTTGGTGGTGATCCTGGTTATCAGTAAACGCTAGAAATCACTTAAAGCTGCAGTTAGTAATTCTGCACAATGTTCATCATAGCTCTGTTCCACTCCTGAGCCTCAGACCAGTTCTCTGACCAGAAATTTACACATTGTCCTGTTTTTGTAGCATGATTTCTAACTGGACCTCATTTCATCCACTTTCAAACAGCTACAGTTGTATTTTTTAATATATATTGAACCTTTGGAATACTTGAAGCTTTGAAAATAAAACTCTGCACAAGACCACAGTTCCGACTGGCTCATTGGAACAGACCATGATGAATAGATAATACTGTGTTTTCTTATTGTGGTGTTATCACTGCGCTTAGATTTTACACAAATAATGAGGTGAGTCCTGCTCCAAGGAGCTTGTGATCTTCTTTATTAGCTGTACTAAATCTTAGTAACAGAGTGGTAGGAGGACCATTTGACAATTAAGAACTAACTCGAGAAATATAGCTATAAGTGCATTAGCCAAACTTTATAGACCCAGTCATGCAAAGAAAGTGAAATTATATATAATGTAATTAATTACTCCACACAATACTTACCCTGAAGCTCTTCTTTCTTGTTACTGTTTTTTTTAAGTCATACTGTGGCTTGAAGGATCATGATGTAAGCTAGTATAGCTTTCTGCAGAATAATTTAAGCAATTTAAATTTGATCAATGCAATTGTGAATTATGGGGGTTTTAATACCTTCCTGCCCCTGTATCTGTAACTGGATAATACAGTTCAAAAGGATGTTTTGACTTTATCAGTTTTGTTTCCACATTGAAAACTATTTTGATTGTCTTGCAGGGGAGAGAGAAGAGCTTTACAGTGTATGACACTTTCCATTCCTTAGAGAAAAACTCACTGAGGCAAAATACAGTAAATTATCGGGCAAAGGTTGTCTGTCTTTGAATCATACACAAACTGTCTTGCTATCTCCAGAAAAGAGCAAACTGACACTTTTACAGTAAATACAGTGAAAGCTTTGCCAATAAAGCTTATCACTGTTCTATAGTATGATGGAGACATTAGGCTCCTGTCTCATCATAAAGATACCAGAAAGTAACTATTTTAATCTGACATATTCTGAGAATGAATTAGCATGATTTTTTCTAGACTGCATTGTGACTGTTTTGCCAAGAAGTAACATTTTGTTTTATTTTGGATACAAGCCATTTGTCTCCTGTATGGTCTGAATTAGTGTCGCCAATCAGCAGAGTCCACCTGAATTTTACTTACACAGTTAAAACCCCCCAAACTCTATACATTTCTTTTGAAGGAAAGCCTGCAAAATTTCTCTCATTTTGGCCTATCTTTATCTCTCCTTGTTTAGGAAACAAAGCATTTATGATGCACTTCTTGTAGTGCTGTTTATCTTTTGTTTATTCCTTGGTTTTTCTCCTTCCTTTTTTTTTTACCTATATCTGCTGATCTTACGCTTTTTTGTGTCACCACTATTCTTTGGCGGAGCCATTGTTTAATATATTTATGCTCAGGAAAAGTAAAACCATGCTTAAGGTTCTGTAAAATACATAATTATTCTTACATGTAATGGAAAACCATAAAATTACCATTTTAAACAAAAGTTAAATTTAGAAATAACTTTGCTCTGCTGTTGGTAGGGCCATTGGTGCATGTGTATGTCCAAGAAATCGTATGCTCCATCCCCTCAGGGAAGTATTGAAAAAGGCAGCTGTTTCAAACCTACTTGAGAATATTGTCCCTTCTTTCCCATGGACTGCTGCTAGCCAAATTGCTCTTTGAAGCTGGAGAATGGCAGTGGCTGAAGCTGTTGCTTGCTCCTTGCTGATGAAATGACAGCAAATTTGGTACACTTCACATTAGAATCATATTAGAGCATATACTTATAGCAGCTCACAGCAGTACAACAAAGCTCCCTAATCAAACAAAATGTCAATATAAGATGCCGAACTAATTTTATCCTGGGAACCAAAAGGCCACACCCAAGAAAACCTACTTAATCTCTGCAGAACTTAAAGCAGGTACAGAGAATTATTGCCATTGTGTGGGTGGAGAGCATGAGGCAGGGGGGAGCACATGTGATTTACCTGGCATCTCACAGCAGCCAGCACCTCAGCTGCAGAGATGCTGAGGAGTCATGCTTACTGCTTTCCCCCGCAGTAAACAGCAACTCTGACTTTGAAGGAAATGGGAGGAGCCTGATATTGCTGAAAATTATGATTTCGGGGAAACTGCAAGTGGGAAAATGGGAATAATGTATGCTGCAGCACATGGCTTACTCAAGTTTAAAAGAAACATGATAGAAATCAAATAAGAAAAACTAGTCAAGCATATTCTCTTTCCCAGCATACGTTGTTAGTAAAGTGGGTTTGCAAGGTCACTGCTAAAGTAGCATCACTTCACAATCTAAACAGAAAGTGCCCTCTGTCAGCTTTTATCAAAAGTTCACCTGAAGAAACTTCTGCACTTTAATGTCCTTAACAGATCATAATATAGTCAGTGAAAATCAGGCTCTTTTCCCCTTTTTGGTAGCCAGGGGGTCGCATGTGGTTGTTCCACTAGAATGTGGCACGTTAATCTGAGACCTGAGTCAAATAAGCAAAAGAAAATGTCTGTATTGCTGGCAGCATCCCGTAAAAGTCGTAGCCATAAGCATTTTAGTTATGGGTTTTTCCCATATAAGTTATGCATAATGTACAGTACCTCTCACTAAAGCCAATGAAAGCATGAAGAGACACTGCTGAAAAAGATTAAGTAATATGCTGCAAGGAATGGAGCTTCTCAATAAGAAGCAAATACCTACAGTAGATAATGATAATCTATTTGCATTCTTTAGGATGCATTATAATCTTCAAAGATTAGTTTATAACCTACAGTCTGGTCCACAGTGACCCTCTCAGCCTTATTTTTCTATATCTCCCCTGTGCATTTTGAGCTGCTTCTTCATTTCTGTCTTGGTACTGCTAAGTTGGTAGACATCAGTGTTGTTTACTACTTTCATTTTAAGCAGGGTATTTCCAAATGTCTGCAAGGGCGGAAACATCTTAAAGGCTGGGGAGGAAAAACATATTAAAGACTGTACGCTTCTCATTTTGTTCTTTCTCTATCCTTTTATATGGGAAATTACACAGCCCCTTCAAAAGCAGCCTATTCTCAGCACCAGATCAAATTAAAAGTGTCAACACAGTTTGGATGCTTTCAGTTTCTATTCTTGATCTGCCCAGCCTTGCGTTGTAGGTTCATGGCTACAGGCTGACAGATCCGCAAATTTCAGCATTTCTTGATGGATCTTTTTCATTCTTTTTTTCTGTGGAGTGAAATTCTTCTTCATAAGAAGGACCAGAAAAAAAAAGTTCCTACCATTTAACAGTGTAAGGGGAACTTCAGTGGCCCACAGGTATAGTTCTGGTGTTTTGTGGAGTTGAAGCCTAAGTGCTACAAACCAGATGTTGATAATTTTTGCAGACTCACCTTTACCTGAAATGTGTAACAGCAGCTGGGGAGGACTGTTCACATTCACCAGCTGATACAAAGTTTTTTATGTTAAATTCAGCATGTAAGATAGTTGTCCAAGCCCTTCTAAAATCAATGGAAAGGTAGATACTTTCCAAGGTTAATTCATCCTATTTTAGGATAGATGAACTCAAGAGCCCTTTGGAGCTTCCTGTTTCCTTCCATTTACTAAAAAGTATTTCTGTGTAAGTGGCTTAGATTTAAAATACTAACTTTTAGGCATCTAACTAAATTGTTTAAATCTGGTTATGATCTGTGCACTGAAGTGTGGTTTTGGTCCCCTCTTCTCCTTCTTAAAGGCAACTTTCATGTATATAACAACAATACTTTAGGCACTTGATAACACACTAAGGGATTTTTTTAATTTCAAATTTTATCCTTCTGAGACTTTTGTTGCTTGGAAAAATTATCAGAAATCTTCTGGGAAAAAGCTTTCTGATAGCTCCTTAAAATCACAAACGGAACAGAAAAATGCTGAGTTTTTTGATCATGTTTATAATTTTCTCTCTTCAAATTTTAATTTGCTTGGGAAAATCAGGCAAGGGAAAAAAAACCTCTAAAGCTGAACTTCTTAAATTTCAGAAAAATGGGTAATTTATGGTCTGTGATGTTCCTCCTTTTAGCTGAACCGGTCTTTCCATCTCTTATATGCAATCGCATCTCAAGTTTTGCATTTTCAGCTTTTGCTACAGATTCATTAAAAACAGTAGAATTAATGCATTTTTTTCTGTCATTCTTTATGTATTATTTTTGAGCTAGAAGTTAGCTAGCTCTCTTTTTTAATGTCATTGTGCCTGGTTTATCAGCTGAGTTGCTGAACATATACACTGTTTAGTTCAAGGCCAGCTAAGCATTTTAACTAGTGCATAGACCTTTCAGTCCTCAAAGTAGGTTTATATTTAAAACCCTAGCAGTTTATGACCTTGATGAAATGAGTTACTGTGGTTATTGTCATCTGGTTGTTTATTTTAGCTCCATAGGTATCAGAAAGTAAACAAGGATACTGTATTTGTATTTGGACTGCATTACTGTACAGTAATGCATTACTGGACAGTCCAAATGCCTGACAATTTAGCTGAGAGAGGTTGTTGTTCAGGTAAAGAAAGAACACAGTTCTATTGATGCGTATATCTACAGTATCCATAAAATGTAGTGATAATGGGATATCAAAGTTACTTCACTTATTTTTATGCTTTTTTCCTGATCTTCCCAATGAACCTCGCATATCCGTACTGTCTTCACAGGTACTTATAAATTGGTTTGATTTGTAATATAGTTGTCAGATGATTTTTGTTCTTAAGCAAGTATATGTTTCTGGGATACTTGCTTGAAAGAAAGAGAAGGTGGCAGACCTTCATACTTGTTGTGGTTTAACCCCAGCCAGCAGCTAAGCACCACACAGCTGCTCACTCACCCACCCACCCACCCAGTGGGATGGGGGAGAGAATCGGGAGAAAAAAAGTAAAACTCATTGGTTGAGATAAGAAGAGTTTAATAGGACAGAAAGATAGAAGCTAATAATGATAATACTAACAATAATAAAATTACAATAATAATAAAAGATTAGAATATACAAGTGATGCACAATGCAATTGCTCACCACCTGCTGACCAAAGCCCAGTTAGTCCCCGAGCAGTGATCAGCCCCCAGCCCCCCTCCCCCCAGTTTATATACTAGATGTGGCGTCACATGGTATGGAATAACCCCTTTGGCCAGTTTGGGTCAGCTGCCCTGGCTGTGTCCCCTCCCAACTTCTTGTGCCCCTCCAGCTCTCTCGCTGACTGGGCATGAGAAGCTGAAGAATCCTTGACTTGGTCTAAACACTACTTAGCAACAACTGAAAACATCAGTGTGTTATCAACATTCTTCTCATACTGAACCCCAAACATAGCACTATACCAGCTACTAGGAAGACAATTAACTCTATCCCAGCTGAAACCAGGACAATACTATATATTTCAGAGCATTTCACAAATTATTTCACACAATCTGAGTCCGGATGTGCATCCGGCAGTGTCCTGATTCTGCAATGTGCACCGGCCCTCCCTTTCTGCCTGTTGCTGTTGTACACTGGTTGATTTTCACAGAAACCTAAGGGTATGGCCCAAGCGTCATTTCACATGGATGCCATCCCAGGTGATCAGGGATCCATGTCATACATCATATAAGAATGCAAAAGCAGCTCAAGAGACTATATAGGTTTTATCACCATCATGAGTGGAGAACATCCTCCTGTGGTTTCTGAATTAGGTGATAATGGTAATACTAGAACATCCTTTCAATATTGACTAGTCCAGGTATTTTCACTGTGACCATATATATGATCAGAAAGAGCCATAGTAGTTTTGCATACTCACTGGTGATCAGTTAATGGCTTACACTGTTTTAGAAAATTTTTAAACAATATGCTCATTAACTTAAGGAGCTCAACAAAACATTATCAATGGACATATTTTATGCTGCAGATTTAGCCGGTGTTTTACTAGCAAAAGTGTGATGAAGTTAGGAAGGTTAAGATTGCCATTCCTGCTGTGCTATATGTAGTTCTATAAGCACAAAAATAATGTTTTTTTGCGGGTTTTATTCTTTCTAAGAGGAAAGATTTGACATAACAAGAAATGTTTAACAAAAATATGTATTTGGTGCACTAATTTAGCTCAAATTAATCAAGCCTCAGTCTCTCACTGTTCTGCCCACCCAAAAATAATATCCTACTGATGATCTCATTTATCTAGTACTATTTGATTACAGTAAAATAATTCCTAGCTCCGAGAGTAGTACTGATAGTATCTCAGAGCTGATGCTTCTTATACTCTTCCATGTTTATGGCAGTTCTGTTTCAAGAGAGTCATAGTCTAATGCTGGGTGGATTTCCCTGTAGGACAGATTTTATGGACATATAAATAAAATTAAGTTTGCACTAGAAAAACTGTATTCCATTCCACAGACAGATTTGTCTTTCCCATAACTTCAGTCTGTCCTTGCTGAAGAATTTGTTAGGGAGATTTACTTTTCTCTTGGAACAGATAAGATTTATGCATAGAAATGTATGGCCATACATCCTACAGACTAACATATGTACCTTTAAGAGTGGTGCAGAATGGTGATAGAGAGGTTTTGCAATCAGAGTATCTCACTTTCCCAGGTTCAACCTTTTTGTATACATGTGCAGTGACAAAATACTGTACTCCTAGGCTTCAGTGATCCATGATCCTCAGACAGTGAAGCTCATTGATGACACTAGTAAATAGTTCAAATCAGACTTATTCATCGAGTTTCTTCAATTCTTAAAGAGCTTAAGGACCAAGCAAGAAATAAGATCCTATTCAGAAGGGCATTCAGCCATCAGCAAACTCAACCCAAAAATCTAAATATACTAAGATGGGGAAAAAGTTTAGGTAAACATTAACAGGAAGCCTGAGACTGAATGGTTTTTGCATTAACTGATTATCACAAGGTTTTATGCATTCAGCTCACCTTCATTTAAATAGTGCCATGAAGTTTTTACTGTTTCTACATCACTGCTTGAAGGTCAATAAAAATATAAGTAAAAGATGACTTTTACTTACCTTTATCTTCAGACAGATTATGTAAATCTGACATTAAGATGTGCCTTCTCATGGAATATCCAAATATTCAACTGTATTTCTTAATATTCTTTGTGTTGGAAGCTTTCTAGTTTCTTCAATTTCATGTTTCTTTTTTATGGTGGTCAGTCCAACAGCAGACTGAAAAACAGAAGCATTGTTGAGGGAAAATGTTATTCCTTCAACAACAGCAATGAAAAAGCTCTGTTGAAAAGACTGTGTTAGGAAATCATATTATAGAAAAATATTTAGCTGCAAGCTATGTATTATATATCATATTTTAGAAAAAGAAATGTTTCAGAAGACAAAGAGCAAAGTGTTGTAATTGAAAAATCACTGAAATGAAAAATATACATGTGTATGTAACAGATTGAGCAGCTAGGAAGGGAGAAATTGGTAGCTCTTTCACTCTTGCAAGCTTACTAGAGTGAAATGAATTGATCCTATTAGAGGCAGAAAAGCATTTACATTAACACCACTAGGACCAGATTTTTACTTGTGTGTGGTTTCCCTGGACCTGTACTCCTCTCCATACTTTCATCCCAGCAAGGTTTCACCCTGTCCCATGCTGGGTACTTTAAGGGATGTGATATAGGTATACATAAGAGAAAATAAGTACGTTCATAGATTATTAGTGTTCTTTGCTGTTATTTCGTAGCAGGCACTTTCACTGGCAAAGAATAGGAAACTTGCTTTGCCTATTACTGACACTAGGTTAACTGTTGTGTACTCTTCAATTGACTAATACCCGATTAATGTATCTCAGCCAGATAGAACTTGACGTGAATTGCACAGTTCTGAAAGACTTTCCTGCTTTTCTTTATAGCAATCTGAAGGAAAAAATCCACTTAGATTTGTAAGTCAGTTTATTTTAAAAATCCTCTACTATAACTAATACTCTTTGACTTCCACTTTCCCAGATGTGCCTGCTGCCCCTGGATGCAGTCCAAGGATGCCTGTCACTTACTCAGGCAGTTTGTACCACATTTAAACCCTTTCTTTTAAAACAGGGACTTCTCCTAAATTAGATAACTAAGGACAAATTCTTATCTTAGTAAAACCAGTGTAAATACAGAGAGACAGATTCTGTACAGATATTTTTGGATTTCATAGTTAATTGTATATCATAAAAACCAGTTAGCCAGTGCTTGTAGTGTTACTCAGTGCGTTTTCCCTTTTGGCAGAAAGGTTTTAGAGCAGATGTAGTACCTAAATCTATACTTTTAACTCATTTTTAAAATGACATAGATTACCAATTTTATTTATTTAGACTTGTAAAGGCCTCTATAAGCATGTATACCGAATTTTGTGTACATCCTATATACAAAGTCGTAAAGTACCATATAAAATACTACAGATTCTGTAGAAATGTCCTGCAGCTAACAGGATACTTACCTTGTCTGCTATTCATTCATATTATTAGTCTTCCTCAATGATACTGCACATCTGAAACTTGGATGTGATTGTCTTAGACTGTCGATGCCAGTTTGGCAGTATTCTTTGTAATTGTTACAGATAAGTCAATCTATGTACATTCTTACTTTAGGATGCCCGAAGCAGATTGAATGTTGAATAGGGCCATATTTCTGTGTGCTTATTCTGGGTTACACTGATTGAAATTTTGATGGTGGAATGCACAAGGAAGCTAGCCAGAAGCATCTGCTTTGTAGCGTATTACCTGTGTAATGCTGTGTAATGTACATGTAGTTCATATTTGGCACAAGTGTAACATATCCTCTGATGACAATACAAAAATACACTCTCAGAAATGTTGGTGCAAACTGGAAAGGATGTGGCATTAAATATTTCTAGTCTCTAGATGAGTGAGCAGCTTGTACCAATGGAGAGAAGGAATCACATGAAATGGAAGGCAGAGCACCAGAAAACAGATGGACATATGAACTCAGGCATCTAATTGCAGTACATACCATATTACTAAAAATGAGCTGTAGGGAGAGGCATCAGTGAACTGTAATACAGTATGCGGTCAACATAAGACGTTAGACATCACACCGAATCCACATGGAAAGCTGTTGAAATTATATTAATTAGAACATTTTTTATGTCTTCATAACTGAATGGTTGTGTATTTATTCAACTTCTGAGAGTTGAAAAAGAAATTTTAAACAGCTCTCAAAAATATGGTGATAGTTATATGTCTGGAAAAACTTCTTGAAACAGTCTTTTCATTCAGACTGTGTCTTGAATACTGGTAAATGGACAGAAATTTGGGGAAAGAGATAAAATATCTGGAAATTAACTTGTTCTACTGATTTACTTAAATAGCTCCAAAATAATAATACAAAAATGCTGATGCATTAAGAAGCTCTAATCAAAGGTAACTAGTCAGGGACCTCCTGCATTCCCCAGAAGTTAGACATAATTGTCACTACTCCAGTAAAAACATCTGATTGGTATTCAGGAACCATAAAAACATTAGGCTGCATTAAGAAAGGAATAGAGAAAAATGCTGAAAATATTATAAAGCTGTGGCATACATCACTGGTGCAGTATTTTGTGGAAAATGATGTTCACTTTTTCTGCCCCATTTCAGACAAACATGTAAGGGACATGGATTATAGGTGGTGGAAATCTACTAAATGCTCATATTTTTCTCTCAGCAAACATCACAGCTTATTAAAAGAGATTATTAAGGCTTTCTGCCCTTGACTGCAAACTTTGAGAGGGAATGAATGCATTAATATTTAGCATCAAAATCCCAATTTCTAAGAAGGAAGCCTTGCAATGAAATATCAATTGGATTCCAGAAAACATGGACCTTACAAAATTGGCAGAGTCAATGCTGAACATGAGCTACATAAACTCTCACTATAACTCGGTGTCATTTACTTCAGGCACCGTATCACTTTCAAGTTGACCGAACACTTAAGATGTGAATTTAGGCAGCTTTTTGCTCTGTCGGCATCATATTATCTCCCTTAATTTTAATAGTATTAATGCTATTTTTTTAATTTATACTCCTGTCTATGCTCACTTCTGTTAAGAAAGTTTAAGCATCACAATAAAGACTAAGCAGCTGTATTTAAGACTGTGCATTGTTATAGTTAAATATGTTAATTAGAGACTTGTTAGAGGCTATAGCAGTGACGTATTTATTGGAGTAACAAATACCCATTTCAAGAGTTTCAGGATTTTAACTTGCAGTATGTCAACCATTGGTCTGCGATTCAGGAAATCATAACTGCTAAGACAGTCCTATATCTTCTGTAAGTCTACCCTTGGGGCAAATTACCATGACTTGCACACAGCTACCTTAGGAATTAATTTGACCCATAATATTCAGAGCGTTAAAAAGATTTAACCTATCTTTGCTGTCTACTAGCTTTGGGAAATGCCTGTGTTGTGAGATCCCACATTCCATTTAATTTTACCATTACCTGAGGGAACTGGCTTTTTAATTACACTTCTGGCTAAGAGGACACGGACAGGATGGAACTAGATGAATGATATTTCCTGGAAAATCAATGGGCTAATTACACAGAAAAAGCAAAGCTCTATTTCACTTCTGCTTGAAAGTCAAACATACTGCCCTTACAAGATATGACTTTTGCTTATCGACATGGTTCCTTCCTTCATTTATGAATGACATTAATCAAGATGCTGTAGGACACAGCAACAGAATACAAAGGTCAGGGAAAGAAGACATCCCAATTTTGATTTTGAAATCAGCCATGGATTCAGTCATGGTTCTTATTTGAATCCTTTGTGTTTTCTGGATAAGTGAAAAATAATTCCTGATTTTACAGAAGAACATTAGAATAATCAAAGAGGTAAATAATCTTTTGTGCCATAGTGTAGAAGGGTTTACTTTTTTTTTTCCCCCTTTTAAATCCATAACAAAAAAGTATGAATTCTTTGTTAGTTGATTTCATTTTAGAAGAAATGTCTATTTGATTTGGTCCTCCTTTGGATAAAGTTTCCCATTGCTGTGAGTTTCTTCTGACCAAGTATCAATACTGATTATGTATAAAGTGAAGATTGTCCCCCTTTTAATAAGATCGTGTTGATGTGATTTATGAGGCTAGTCACTGAGTAGTAAATGTATTATTTGAAGTTTCGTGGTACAGTTCATAATGATTTCCGTAACTCTTCGCCAGGTTGCATAGCTTCAATAGCTCTTCACTTTCCTGTTTGAAAACTTACCACTCAGTTAATCCAAAAAGTGTGTGCTAAGTTGCTGCAGCTTGAATTTTTAAGGAATTTTTTTAAAGCTCAACTGATATAAAATAAGCTAAAATAGAACATGGAGAAATTACTAGATCAAATGCTTGGATCAAACATATTTTAACCTTTAGAAGCATCTTATTTTTGCTTCTAATTTTATCTGTAATGATAGGTTCTCAGCTTTCTAGACTGTTGTGTGCTAGCCAAGCTGTTGTTCAGGTCATTCTGACTATGCAGGTATGACTAAATGTGAATTAGGTAGCAGAAGTTTCTATATTGAGCTCTGGCCTCACGTACTCCATCCCTGCAAAGCCTGACTGGCAGCTCTCAGAGTATGATGCTGTTACAACTCTCCTCAGCAGAGAACGTTACCTTTAATGCATGATGTATCCTATACCTTTGTCAATTCTGTTAGTGAATTGGGACCCTCTAACTCAGAATTAGTTCCAGCAGCATGTGCCTTTGGTTTGTAGTCCAGTTTTGCATAGCCTCCTTCTGTATGCCCATTACATTACAAGAGTACTGGTGCTTAGCAGTGTATAGGAGGGAAGCAGGCAGTGACTTTGCAAAACAATGGAAAGTCTGAGACATCAGCACCTCAGATCAACTCATCAAATAGGTTTTTTTCTTTTTCAGGAGCTATGGACAGACCCTACCTTCTCTGGGTTTCATTTTTTCCATCTTTAAACTCGTTACTGTAATCCTTTCCAGCAGGCAGAGGAACATTGCTAAGTTTAATTAAATTTAATGAACAGCTTTGTAATCCTCCTATGACATTCACTACAGGAACATCTTGTATCTTTATTTTCCACATGTTTTTGCCTGGTTAATGGGGGAGAAGGTAAACAACATGTACAGAAGGAAAAAAATGATGGTCAGTAGATGGGGGAAATTACACAGAGAAGAAAGGTAAGAAAGAAGTAAATGAGGTAAAAAAATGGAAATCGGGAGAATAGCTTACAGAAAAAAAGTAGAGATGATGAGGAGAAAATCTGTATCTGACTTCTTTTATGCAGCATATGCACTTTGGCAATATCTCTTTATTATATGTCTAGTATACATATTCTTCTATATTAGAAATACAGATTAATTATAAGCACAACTGCATTTTATGTACATTATCTTTTATCTGCTATATCTGAAGCTCTTTAACAGTAAATGGAAAATTTTATCTCCCCCCCCCAAAGTTTACTTTCCTATTTCTGTTCCTCCTCCTTGTTTGGAATCACTTCCTTTGTTATTTGTTTCAGAAACCCAGTAACATTTTTGTCATCCTTTGTATTTTGTGTTGATAACTTGCACAATTCATGCTTGGAATTTTTTGAGTCAACCTTACTCTCTGACATTTTTTCTCTTTTTTTTGTAAGCTTTGTATGATATAGTATGATTTATAAATTCTCATTTTCAACTTCTTAAGAGTACAGATGTTAGGAGTGATGACTTGCACTGTTTTTTATATAAATCTTTATATAAAAGACTTCTTCCATCTCTGTTGACTAAGGCTATGATTCTAACAATAAATAGTTTGGAAAGTCAGAAATTCACCATATAATTGTTTCCTTATCCAGTAAGAAGGTTAGTTGTAATTCTGTATCTGAATGCTTTTTGAGAATGCATTAATAAGTGTGCAGAGTTGTGAAGATCCACAACATGCTGATATCCAAAGTGCTAGTGTTATTGCTATTTATTTTCAGGCCAGTGGATGGAGTAAGTTTTGACTTTTTGCTCATGGGAACCAACTTGTTTGACTTTATACTTATGGAGGAAAATGCTCCACTGTTTTTGCAGTTGTTTATTTTCTAGGATGATCTACATTTTCTGTTCTTGACAGGTCTAAAGTACTTTAATCCTAAATTCTAGGTTGGGCTTCTAGACAGGAGAGTTTATAATAAATGTGATTAAAATGTGCGTTTCTGAGTGAACATCTAGACTGAAGTTCTGCAATGCCTGGGATTTGCTGGTCATTCAGACTGCATTCCTCAAGTCCTTGTGTGGCTGTGAATGCAGACTGTATCAGTAAGGGTACTTCAGACTTTAAAACATGTTCAAAGAGCTCTTTCTAGCCATCAAAACATCTTACATATTGCTTAAGAGAACATGTGCACATTATTGCTTCCTTTTTCTAAAAAAAAAGAACTTGGAGATGGATGGAAACTCAAAATGGGTGCCAGAGTTGCCTTGGGATAAACTCAGTATTGAACATGCTAGCTCTGTTGACATTTCTCCATAAGGTGAGATAATGATCTGTGAAGGTCTGTAGAGCTGTACGGGGCAGTAGATGGAAAGATAGCTGTGAAGGCAAGTGCAGAAATATTACACGTAAGAGGTTTGGCAGTGATGAAGGAGGCTACTTAACTGGTAAATGGCAAGTGAAGGGAGCACCGGACAGGTGACGATGACTAGTTGCAGCCTACTCAGTCTGTCACAGTGACAGCACACTCAGGGTTCATAAAGTCCTCTCACAGAGAACTTAATCTACCTTTTTCAAATTTGCTCCCTTTCAGCATTAGGAAAAATAAGAGAAGCGAAACACAGAAGGCAAATCTTGTTACTTCCCTTTTAGTGTCGTATTACTGTACCATAGGGCCTGCCTATTAAGTTTCAACTGTTTCCAACTGCTTAGAGTTTCTGGATTATTTATATTAAATATTAAATTTCTGTGTGATAAACTTCAAGATAGGAATGAAAGTTGTTTTGAAGAGTGTCCTGGTTAAACCATGACAAAGAGCTTTTTTTCATATGGCTATCTTGAAATTAACTGTGTTTTACTAGTTTAAGAAAGTTTCATTGCACTGTGTTTCAGCTGTTGTTGCAATGATTAGGTAATGTGAGCATCACCAAGTTATTTACTCTTGGTTTAAGACATAGACAGTGAAATACGTATACCACATGTTTCTCAAAAGCATGACTTTTCTCATATCTGCGATGTGGATAATTGACTTCAGGGTCAGACTTGCAGTGTGCATCCCGTGTTTTCAACATCAGAACTAAGTACTTGAGTCTTTTAGCCTTCAAAATGCATAGTGAGTCAGATTTGGTCTGTACAACATTCTGAATGGAGGGGGTTTGTTTGTTTCTTAGACTTTTTCTTTGGGAACAGACTTAAAAGGGTGATTTTTCTGGTACATGCACCATAGCTGTTAGTGCTTTAAATGAATCCCATAGTGAGATTTTCCAGATGTCCTAAAGAATAGCATTCTTTGTTTTACTTCTTACTTCTAGAAAGGAATTGTAAGATTTCAAAGTTAGGTAAGGTCCATCTTTCTGTATAGACTTGTTTGGAAAAGCACTGAAACATAACTACTTACTAAAACTTCTCAAAATTTGCTCATGCAGTATATAACTAAAGGTTTCCCTGGAGCATCAGTATTTATAAAAGATGCTGTATTGGGTCTGCGTGTCAATGTTTTGCTATCAGGGGGGCTACAGGGGTGGCTTCTGTGAGAAGCTGCTAGAAGCTTCCCCTATGTCCAACAGAGCCAATGCCAGCCAGCTCCAAGTCGGACCCGCCACTGGCCAAGGCCAAGCCTATCAGTAGCAGTGGTAGCACCTCTGGGATAACATATTTAAGAAGGGAAAAAAGTTGCTGTGGCACAGAAAACTGCAGCCAGAGAGAGGAGTGAGAACATGTAAGTGAAACAACCCTGCAGACCCCCAGGTCAGTGAAGAAGGAGGGGGAGGAGGCGCTCCAGGCGCCAGAGCAGAGATTCCCCTACAGGCCATGGTGAAGACCATGGTGAGGCAGGCTGCCCCCTGCAGCCCATGGAGGTCCACAGTGGAGCAGATACCCACCTGCAGCCTGTGGAGGACCCCATGCCAGAGCAGGTGGATGCCCGAAGGAGGCTGTGACCCCATGGGAAGCCCACGCTGGAGCAGGCTCCTGGCAGGACCTGTGGCCCCATGGAGTGAGGAGCCAATGCTGGAGCAGGTTTTCTAGTGGGACTTGTGACCCCTTGGGGGACCCACGCTGGAGCAGTCTGTGCCTGAAGGACTGCACCCTGTGGAAGGACCCATGCTGCAGCAGTTTGTGAAGAACTGCAGCCCGTGGGAAGGACTCACGTTGGAGCAGTTTGTGGAGACTGTCTGCCGTGGGAGGGAACTCACGCTGGAGCAGGGGAAGAGTGTCAGGAGTCCTGCCCCTGAAGAGAATGAAGCGGCAAAGGCAGTGTGTGATGAACTGATCGTAACCCCCATTCCCCGTCCCCCTGTGCTGCTGGGGTGGGTAGGTAGAGAATCCGGGAGTGAAGTTTTGCCTGGGAAGAAGGGAGGGGTGGGGGGAAGGTGTTTTAAGATTTGGTTTCATTTCTCATTACCATACTCTGGTTTGATTGGCAATAAATTAAGTTCATTTTCCCCAAGTCAAGTCTGTTTTGCCCATGATGGTAATTGGTGAGTGATCTCTCCCTGTCCTTATCTTGACCCACGAGCCTTCCGTTATATTTCCTCTCCCCTGTCCAGCTGAGGAGGGCGAGTGAGTGAGCGGCTGCATGGTGCTTAGTTGCTGGCTGGGGTTAAACCATGACAGATGCAAACAAGGATGAGAGCACTGAGATTATAAACAAATCATATACCTAATCTAGATAATCTCATAGACAGATTTCTGTCTTGGTTTAATTAAGGGGCTGCCGAAGGAGATATTTAGTCATGAGTGGGAAAGCATTGGAAATAGTTGGTCCAGGCCTACACTTTGGGTTTTGAACCTGACCCAGATGTGTGTCGTTAGCTCTTGAAGCTTTTTCCAGCATTTTGTGCTGCATGATGGAGATCACAAAGTATATTTCAGACAGTAGCATGAATATTTCTTCTGCTTTCTGTAGCAGACTGGAAAGGGTGTTGGGAGGGCAACAGTAATAGAGAAAGCAAAAATTTAGCAGTGAAATGAGGGTAGAGTAGCAAAACCAAAGAACTCTTGCCTCGAGAGTGAATTCTGGGCTTTCAGAGTGATGGTGAGAGACTTGAGAGACTTAGTTTTTCAATTAAATGCTAATTGAAGTACTGTTTTGGCAAAGGGAAAATAAGTTGACAGGAGAAAGCAGGAAGGTTCTTAGGAACCAAAACCAGTATTAGTGGAGTATGAACCACGAAGCTGTATTTGTAAAGAGGACAGGGCATGCAGTATTAGCAGCTAATCTGAAATCTTGACTCTGACCTTTTTAACTGGCATCAGGGGATGTTTAAATAGTATCTGTGGTTTGAAGGTCACACAGTCATGACAGGCATGTCAAAATATTTGAGAAATGGTGTATAACATGATAAACAATTTTCCATAGTGGCTTTTTTCAGTGATCGTGGGGGAGAGAACAACTGTGGCATTAATTGCAGTTAGTAAGATTCATACTAATGCAATAGAGGATGCATATACGCCCATATAAATACATACCATACAAACTGTTGGCAAGTTATCTGCGCTTTTGGCACTTATGCGAAGAAAGGTCCTACTTTAATAGATGTGCAGCGAGACTTATGGTTGCCATGGGAACTACTACTCTACATTTTGTGAGAATGTGCTTATTATTAATGTTGCACTCACATTGAGATTTTAACGCAGGCTTTTTTATTCTACTGTTTGGGCTGGTTGTGTGTATTCCTGCCCAGCTAAAAAGCAGCTCAGAACAAATGAGTGTTTTCATTATTAGATGTTTATCAGATCCAGAAACACAAAGAAAATTGCTTTCCGTCAAGGCAAGGTGAGAGAGGAGAGCCGCTGAGCCTTTGTCTCATTAATTTTACAAGAAGGGAAGAGTAGTTTGCACTTAGCACATGAAGATAACGTCTGCTTACTTTGGTAAACCTTGCTGGAAACTTGATACGTTAAATTTTAATACAATGCTTCTGTAGGCTATCATGAGAACAAATGGAAGTATGATTTTATTACAGAGCTTAGATGTTTATTTTTCCAATCTTACTTTCACAAGCTTTTGGACAGACCTTAAACAGAAAAATCTGTTTCGAGTAAACGGGTTATAATTTTCAGGAAGACCTTGGAGACTTAAGAAGAGAATGGTCAAGAGACTGGCAGTTTTGTATTAGTGGGATGATAATGACAATTATGAATGGGTTATTCTAAAGGGACAGTAATCTTTTGTAGAAACTGTTCTGGTAAGTGTCCAAAATGTAATTTCTTTGGCTTACTGGGAGCTCTCTAAAAATTAATCATTGTGGTCAGAATGCATTCCTTAAATTGATACAGTCAAGTTTTTAATAAAACTTCTGTTGTTTATAAATAATGAAAATCTTCCCTCTGCTTTCTTGAAGGTGCATCTTCCTATTTTATGTGGTTTTGTATTTTAAATTAATTTAGTTCTGTACAAATGCTTCAACCCTGTTAGCTGACACGCAGGTTCTAGACCAGGACTTAATAACTTTGGATAGAGAGATGGACATATACATGTCTGTGTATATTTATAGGTAACTGAAATAATTTTGAAATTCACTGTGGATTTTTATTACTATTTCTGAATGGCTAAGTAAGGACATTTGGGGGACCTTCTGTAGTACATTTTCATGACAGTTTGTTCATGTAGTACTTTCTTTTGGATTTCTTTATCAGAGGTTTACACTCAGAGAAATGAACTCCTAATAGCAGAACTAGAGGCAATTAATTACTCAGAATGTAATATTTTCCAGCAGTGAGATGGTTCAGCTGTAGATCCAAACTTCCCACAATAACTTGTTTCAATAGCACAGACCCTCTTAACGAAGAACAAAGTAATAAAAGTAATGAGCTCTTAATGAATCTGTTAAAGGAGCTGAGATGAATGAGAGACACTCAGGCTTCTTGGAAAGCAGACTTTTGGTAGTTTCTTTGACAGCATAGAGCAGTAACAAGTTACAGCTGTACTTGGAAGTAGTCTTAGGCAGCTATGGTTGAATGCCTTCTAGTAATTTAAGAAATGGGAGATAAGGTGTCATTTCCTTTCTGATAACTAGAGAGCAAGAGACTGGCCCTCTTGAAGTTGGTTATGATAGATTTAGATCGTATTTATCTTGACTTGACTTCCTCCTCTGCTCTGTGCTGATTGCTCAGTGGCTTCCTAGTCAAGATTTCCATTAGGAGGTCTGGTAGGTATTACTATGAGAAATGTTATGTGCCTTTTCAAAGCAAAGTCCCATAGAGGTGGGATACTGCATGAATGAGTCCTGAGATGCACTGCCCGAAGAGGGGAAAGGTAAAGCTGTAAGAGGAGAGGTGGTGGTTTGCTTTTCAAAGTAAAGTTGACATTTGTTTTCCATGCCTGTTTAAGCTGCTACTTCAGGCTTGAAAAGCCTAGGAAACCTGTTATCAGTGGAAATTTTGCTGGGCAGTGATTAAAGTATTAAGCATATAGGGATCACAAACTAAAATGACATATGTAAGATGCGAGACAAAATGAGATCATAATTATTTTCTATGAGAGGTTACCTTATTTAGAAATGTTAATCTGAACCTCAAGTGCACAAGATGTCAATAGAATTGCACACCTGGCTGAGCCCAGTGCACTTTGCCATTCCAAGGCTTAGTACATTTTCTTGAAGAAATATTGGTGTGATATTATGAAGTGATAAAAAATCAATGAGCCAATGATTTCCTGGTCAGATGGAGTGCTTTGTTGTTAAATTAATTCTTTCCCCTGGGGCTGCAAGGGCTAAAAAAAGTTGGAAAGCATTGCTGGGTGACTTGATGGAGATTTATTTGCTGTGTTATTCCAGAGAAGGCTAAAATGAATCTGCAAATGATGTTTTTGACTACAGTAGGGCACCTGCAATTATTCACTTCACCACTCATGGAAGACGTCATTGATTAAATTCCAAAGCCTATTGACTGTAGTGGTGCGGCTGAACTCATTCTCATCTTGAGAGTCTGCATTTACAGGGTGCACTTAAATTAAAGCTTTTGTTTGTTTGGTTGGTTTTTTTAAATGAATAGTAGAGATATGGAATGTGTTTGCTATTAAGAGAGCTTCCCTCTGAATTATTGGCATTTTGTTTCTGGCAAGATAAAATATGAGATGCAGGTTTAAGAACTAAAGAAAGAGGTAAGTCTATTTGCAGTGGAAGACATGAGTTATTTCCCATAGCTTCTGGTGAGGTGGTTAAAACTGAGCTGAAATGTAGACAAGAATTCCTCAATTATCCATGTCATTTGTGTGATTTGCTGACAGTTATGACACTTATAAAATTATGAAAATGTCATTAAAATGCTGTACTGAAATTTTCACAAGTGGAACAATCTGAATAGTATTGGCTTTTAGAAAATGAGGGAAAATTAACAGTATTAAGGGCTTTGTCATAAAAATTATTTGGAAGTCACGTAAAAATGAAGCGTGTTGATGTCATCCCAGAAACAAAGGAGAAACTTTTTAAGTCTGACTGTAAAATGAAAAAGGAAGGTTATTTTGTTTTCAGTTATTTTATCAGTAGAAAACAGAGAAAAATCTTTAAAATCCTGCTCCCCAGTAAGTAATTGCTGTGAAAGTCTGGTATGTCAACAATTTCATCTCAGTAGAAAAATGTATTTGAGAAGGAAGTGGTGTCTTTAGATAAGTTAAAACAGACACAACCATCACACATAAATCTGTATCGACAGATACTGAGCCATTTTCTGTGCATCTGTTTTGATGTCTACCTGTATATTAGCCATTACCTTTTCAATTTAACACAGAAAAGCAGCACAGGATGCATACTCCGGCATACTTACAGATAAGGTAAAGACAATGACAAAGTCTAGATGACTGTGGTCACTTCAAATGGCCCATGAACTCTGCAGTTTTTTGGAGAGTGAGTGATTTAAAAAGTTTAAGTCTATAATGATGTATTGCTGAGACTGATGGGAGAAGACTGAAAGCTTGAGGAGGAAACTGAATCTTGGTGTCTCATGTTTGGTATGAGTCCTCTTCCTACTGAGTTATTAGATATTTTAAAGGAAGAAGAGTGACATTCTTTTCTTTTTCAGGTAGAAAGTAGTTTAAGCACCTGACTCTGGCAGAAAGTTACAGGCTTTCTGAACCTGAAATTCTCTGCATCTCTCCCCATCCTGGTAGTGAAGCTCAGATTCTACTGATAATTTAACTTGTTTTAAGATTAAGTATATTGAAATCATGTTTAAACCTCTACACTTCTTTGTGAACCTGGCCTTGATGGAATTAGGTTTTATTTTCCTAGATTTATTTTTGGCTGCCATAGGCCATAGGCACCGTCCTGATTACACAATGGCTGTTGCTGATCCTGTTTTGGAGTCACCTAAGTCTTCTGCAAGGCCTAGGTAGAGATGAACATGGTTGATACCTCCACAAATTTGAATTCCCTTCATTGGTCTAGCTCTGTGTTCTCTATGCTCGTTAACATTTCCAGCTGTGTGACTCTCGGGAATCTATAGAAGTGGAGTGATCAGTGTTTATTGAGATAGGCCTGTTAATGGGGAACAATAATTTTTTTCTGGTGTCTGCTACTTTCTCCACATAGGAAACAGTGACTTTGGGGAAAGTTAGAAGTTAACAGGGTGGGGGGAAAACCCACCAGAACTTTGAAAAAGTTACGTTTAAAAAAACCCCAAACCAAAACTGTGTGATAGTAGCTTTTCCTGTCTTGGCCAATGTTTGTGAATTACTGTGCTAGGCTAAAAGACAGGAGCAAATTTTCTTCACAAATCTACCTGGTTTTGTCCTGTAAAAGGGACTGAGGTACAATATGCAAACTTTTTGTTTTAACCAAATGTGCGGTTAAATGTGTGATGAGATAGTAGAGTCTGCTTGCAGTAACACAGGTGAACTGTTTTCTGTTCAATTGGATCATCCTCTAGTGACCATGTTGGGTTAAGAACTGTAAGAGTTTGTCAAAAAAACATTTTGGTAGTCTTTCTTAGGGAAATTTCAACTCCTTTGTGGTATGAAAAACCTCTTAGCCCAAGCGCTTATCATGGTATTATGGTCTCAAACTTAAAAGTTATCAGCTGCATCTGTAAAATGTGTAATTGTGAAAACTTGTCTTGCAGTTGTTTTCATATTCTTGTAATTTAGATATCATTGTCATCCTTTTCAGCAACTGAAGTCTAAGAGCTTTTTTGATGAAAGAACAGCTAAACAAGAATTACTTGCCAATAGTGCTTTAGTGCTACTGAACCTCATGCAAAAGAAATGACCTAATAAGCCCAGTTTTAAAATACTTTATATTCTGTTTTACTATAAGACACAAAGCCTGACATTCCCTTCTCAAAACATGTGGGGTAATAGAAAAAGCAAAGGGAGAACTGAAGTGCTGCTGATGAGGTTAACTGGCAGGTTTTGCTGCTTGTGAGGTTTTAGGTGATAACTCACACAACGTTAAGTTAAACTTCAGTGTTTCTGAATTTCAAGGACAACTAAAAATGAGACCATATACTCTCTCCTCCTTTGTATTCATAAACCATGCTGAAGTAAGGTCCAGATAGCCCCTACTATCTGAGAAACTATGACTCCAAAATGAATTGGAAGTTTACTTTGACACATCATTTGGGGACCTTTGTTACAGAGCAATGGCCAGGGGAGCTGGAAATTTCCATCTTTCTGTAACTATGATAATAAATCCGAGTTCTGAAAAACCTCTCTAGACTATCTTAAACAATGAAATCCTAATTGTAGGTTTACAATCGTAGCTGTGATATATAATTTTAATTCACTCCTGCAGTGGTCAGAAAGAGAATCAGAACAAAATCACAGGCCTTTTGGGTAATAATTACATATACATTTTAGACGTTTGTTCTGAAAGGGCTGCTGATGCGATAAAAAATGAAATCCCTCATGCTATTGAACAAGTAATATGGCAGAGGTTAAAATAAATAAATTGCTGCTGAGATTTAGTAAAACTCATGAGCACGTGTTGAACATAAAACCAGCAATCTCATCGGTTATGTATTAAACTGCACAGACGGGGTACCTTTCAAAAAGCTATGTTGCTATTCTGAATCGCTGAAGTGTTTCTGTCACTTTTGGCAATGTAACGTGTATTTGTCAATTAGTCTTACAGAAGAAATACTTCTCCTTGCTAAAGGCTTTTAAGCTCTGAAGTTCAAGTTGAAAATAAAGGGAAGGTATTAATTTCTGGCTGGAAAGAAGAATTTTTTGACTCTTGTTATATTTACATCCTTTCTTAACTGATTATTGATTCTGGAGGAATCCTGAGATGTATCTTGATATTTTAGACTGCATAAATGCCTGGGGGTGAGTTGAAGAAAGCATCATTTATTATAAAGTTTATTTCAGCTGATCACTCTTCTTTTGAAAGCCAGATACATAATGGGAAAAGAGAGCCTTGTAGGCAAATCTGTTACCTGTCCACAGCATTTAAAGGGATAGCTTTTCAGGGGAAAAGGCACATTTCAGCATCCATGTGGGTGCTGGTATGAGGAAACATTGCAGTTTGAGATCTCATATATGGTCTTTTCTTCGTAATTTCTTAGGACTGCCAGAAGTACTTACATACTTGCATTTAAGTCTGGCTGCCTTTGAAGAGATTACACATCTCAAGGTGTGTATTTTTAAGTGGGTAAATGGGTTTGACTTTGCATCAGAGTAACTGTGTGTGCAGTTAAGAAACTTAGAAGTTGTTCTCATGATGCAAAAAGTTATTCCTGCTTTTTGAAAAAATTCCAAGAAGTTGATGAAGAGTTGAGAGATGCTAGTTCAAGAAGAAAATGTAATTTTGTATTTATTCAGATGGTATTATGTTTATTTTCTAGCTTTGAATTTGTTTTCTGCGTTTCAGTCTTCAGATTACTCAGACTTTCATTCCAGGAAATAAACAAATGAGGCATTTCTACATGAAATATTTAAACAATAACTTCCCAAATATAAGGATATATTAATGCACAGAATTAGACTTGTTCTGTCTCAGTAAGAGGAACCAAAGTATCCTGTGTACGTATCAAGAAACAGGATTTATGGCACAGCATATGAGGGTACCCCAAGAGCTTTGGTGTGCAATGGTAAGTGGGTTTATGGGGCAAAAGGGCAATGGAATACTAAAGGTTAAAGTAAAGATTAAATCACAAAAGAAGAGAAATATTATTTCAAACAAATCCAACCAGATGCTCTAAAGATTTAACCAATTTTCAACAGAGGATGGGGTCATAAGGAAGGGCAAAAAATGCTCTTCTAAAGTCCTTAGGTTTAACTCTTTCACAAACATCTGGGTTTAGTAGATTAACTGCTAGAAAATGTTTCTGAGATTACTTTTTCAGTGATAAGCAATCAGGGCAAGGTGACAAACAACATTATAAGATCTGATACTTCACTGAAAATGCCTGAGGGCAAAAGCCTTCCAGTGCTGGTGAGAGTATCAGTCCTTTGTGGCAAATTGTTTTAGCAAGAAAGCTCCATAACTTAATAAATGCTGAAGTTTGAAGATCAAGTGTTGCAATACATATGAGCCTAGGCCATGCTTAGGTATTTTAACTGTCGGGGCTGTTGGATTTGTTGTTTTTTTTTTCTCCCCCAATGCAACACTCAAGGTTTTTTTATTTCTGGCTTAGGCTGGATCTAGACATTTGTGTCAAAATGAGAATTTTGCTCCTGTAGTATTGATTTCTCTGTACACTGTAACAACCTCTGCCTGCATCTGCCCTGTAACTTCTTCCTGAACTATGCAGTTCAGCTGTGTATCTTGCAGGGATCCAAGGTCTTGTTCCAGCACAGTCCAGCTACATAACCTGGGCTCAGATGTCTGAGAAAATCGCAAAGTTATGAGGCTGTGACAAAGCCTGTAAGAAAAATTAAAAAGAAAAGGTAAAATTACAGTCAGAGGCAGAACTGTAGAGACAAGGATTCTTAGTACCTCAAAGAATCGAGAGGAGAAGAGCTGATGTGGAAAAGTATTAAAATCTAAAGAAAATTAAGAGGCTGGTTGGAGGTCAGCAGATGTAGCTGTGAGCCAATCGATTCCTTGGTGCCAGCAGAGGTGGCGGAGGGTGGCAGCTTGGCCGCACAGGGAATCTGCTCCAGGGAGCTCCAGAGGCTGACTCCTCTCCTCCAGGCTTGGGTCTGCCTGGCCAGCAAAAAACCTTTGAGTCTTTTAGCAGGGTAGTGAGCAGCTGTCACGTCCCAGTTTCTCAGGATGATGACTCAGGTTTGTTGGTTCCCAGGTCAGGATTAAGGTGAAATGACACCAGGGATCCTTTAACTCACAAAACTCACAAAACTCACCTTTTATTCACTCACAACAAGAATTGGCATGCTCACAACAAAAATTGTCATGAAACTATGTCAGTAAACTGTGTGACATGTGCTAACCATGCATCACCAAGCATATACTACAGGCCTTGCTTATCTGGGAATCGGTACAGGGAAGACAATAAGAAGATCTCTCCCGTTGAGTCACCAGGTTCAGAGCAGACCTCTTTGCTTTCTAGACTCCCTTTCAGAGAGGAGCCTAGGGGCAGCTGGATCTACTCCTAGTCCCAGACTTGGTCAGCAGTTTATGTCTAAAGGGATGAGGTGTAGGGATTATGGAAAAGGAAAAGAAAGAGAGAGAAAGAAAGAGAAGAGAAAGATTCACCGGTCCTGGGTCCAGCATTGGTCCAGTCAGCTGAGGGGTCCAGTTCCAGTGGGCTTGAGCGCCCGGGGCTTCAGTTTGTGTCCTTTTATCATCCTTGCCCCTCCTTTGGGCAGGCATTAGGCTAATTAGGTGTCATGAGGGTTTGTGAGCCTTTGGGCTTTGGGGCCGTTTGGGGAGTAACTTCCCCTTCCCTGCATGGTGAGCTGCCCTGTTCAGCACATCAGAACAGCACATCAGCACAGGGAGCTGTGCACCCTCCAGCATGCCCTCCCCTCCTGTTGCTGATGGGTGCTGATCGGCTGCTTTTCACTTGGGGTTCCTTGCTAGGCAGAGTTCTTTGTTATGCAGATTTAGTTGTTAAGCAGAACTTGCCCCACCACAATGTTTGAGACATTAACTCTTTCAGTCTCTCACAGTAGCCTAGCAACTCTTAACCTTGCTGTCTTGTGTGTGTGCTCATCAATAAATAATTGCTTTATACATTTAAGCTGTGTAGGTACTGCTGGTGCAGTCTTCTTGCACATGCCTGAATAAACCACACAAAAGGGGGTTGGCAACACACCCACCCAACCAACCAACAAGGCAATTCCAGCAAGATATCTAGGTATTTAAAAAAAAAACCCCAAAAAAACAAAACACCAAAAAAATCCCCCAAAACCCCAAACAAATCAAAACCAAAAATCCAAAACACTTTTTCAGCACAGCATATCCTGTGCTTCCTTTTCTTTCCTTCCTCAGTGATGTACAGGTAGGACAACCTAAAAGGGAAAAAAGTGATTCAGAGCTGTTGAAAGCCAGTTGCGTTCTCACTTCTTATTTATCTGCCTGTTAATTTATGTTAAGGATGTGGTTCCAAAGACGAAGTGTAGCATTACTGATGATTCTCAAAGTATTTTGTGTTGTCTGCAATTTCTCTTGCTATTGTTTCAATAGCAATTGTAGCTGGAGTACCATTAATCAATATTTCCCCAGCAATTCAGGATTGTGTAAGGTGTGTCGGAGATGTATTTTGATATTTCAGATTCTATGTGTTTTGTATAATTTCTCGGTTTAAAATTACTTCATGTTTTAATTTCTGTTAATTCAACTTGATTTGTATCCTGAACTTCAATATGAAAAGCTTAAATCCACTGTTCCAGCAGCTGCTCAGAAGCAGAGTTTACATTTTGTTTGGTTTATTTCCTTGTCTCTCATTTAATTTTGTTTTGCATTTTGATTTCCTTTTTGGGGGGGGGGGGGCTGAAAATTCAGCTCAGCTGAGAAGAGACTTATAAAATATGTATCAGTGGAAATCATTTTTTCTGCTTTGAAATTTATATGCCTAGTATGTGAGTTCAATCCACCCTCATTATGTCTTTTGGATAATAGATTCTTTCATGTCCTTCTTCACCCAGCCCCTTCTCCTTTCTTTCTCTCTCTCTAATGTAATGTCCTCATTGAAATTAAACCCTATGTGGTAATAATCCTTTTCAAGACATCATTGCTAAAATGTACATGACATTTTAAATTATTAGATTTATTGAGAAGAATTAATCCAGTCAAAACAGGGAGATAATGATATCTTTTTAAAGACTATTGTCCATTTATGTGGAAACCAATATTTTATTTACAGCATGGTATGTTAAAATACTTGGTGAGCAACACAAGGTGAATGCTCTGGGCCTGATTGTTATTTTAAAAGGCTGAAATTAGTTTACCCCATTGATTTAACTAATATAAAGAATAGTATTATTGGAAACGGGCAGATGATTGGAATTCTAAGACACTGACAGAGAAATATTTTGTTTGTTCTATAAATTCAAGATTTGCTTAAAAGTACTGCTACTTGGTGCAGCTCAGAAAAAGAAAAAGCCAGGTAGAAACTAGGCAACTCCACATGATATATTTGTAGAACTGGAAGCAAAAGCAGAGAAAAATGAACAAAATAGGGAAATATTGCTGGGCATTCATGGAAAATACACCAGCTCCAAGAGCAGAAGTGTTTGTGGTTTGTTCTTTAAAAAAAGAATTAAAAAATTAGAAGATGAATTTTCAAGTTCCTCTAACAGCTGTGTTTTGGAACAGAATCATGATGAAACAGTAGCACGGTTGACCATAAAAGAATGTGAAAGCCTTATTATAGTGGGATTGAGAAGACTGGAGCCAAGAAAGGGGGCAATGGGAGGTTAAGGGGGGAAGATGAAGAAATAAAAACACAGGATAAAGATTTCAAATAGATGTAGTTATAAAGCTACTGGCAAGTGACTGTGGCAGAGTGGCAGATGGAGAGAAAGGTACTGAACAAATGCGATAAATGCTGTAGGGCAGTGGTACTCTTTCTCTTAAGTCCTGTATCGAAGCTTCTTGGCCTTTTGTAATTTTAAGCTAGTGCTATGTTCATTGTAAGTGTAGGATATCTTTAAAGCAGGTTTTATGCTTGTGTTATCAGAATTAACTCAGTGGCTGGGTGCAGATCTATTCTACTCTGGACTTTAAAAAACGCAGCTTGCTGAAGGGGTGGCAGGTGAGTATATAAAACTAGAAAGAACAATGAACAAAGAAAAATATAGCATGCAAAGATAAAGGAGAAAATGAAAGATAAAGGGCTTTTCCTTGAGTTGAGTTGAGGGGAGGGCGGATCTGACAAAGAGCAAACATATTCAGAGCGAAGACAAGAAGTAAGCAGCTTGACAGACTGTAGGGTTTAGGGATTATTCCGTGCGGGGCCCGGACGATAGAACACTAATATGATGATTAAAGTCGTCCCTTTATTGAGTTTAGCTGATCATTTTTATACAATTCTCTAAGTTGTTTAGAAACTCTGATTGGTTGCTGCATGCAAGCATTTGGTGTCCACGCGCACAAGCATAAACGGTGATTGGTTACATCGGTACTGTCCATGCGCACAAACATAAGATAAGGTTAGTTATACCCGCTCTGTACACGCGCATAAACATAGGACATAATTGGCCGTATTAATTAGAGCATGCAGGACTTGTCTTAGTCCAATTGGTCGAGATAAGCCCCTGAATTGAGGTTGTTTGTGCCAAGTTCCCTTTATTGTGGAATGTGCACCTGTGTTTTTCTAATTGGGATCTTTCTTTTTCTATCTTCTTGTTTATTCTGTTCAAGGCCTTCTAAAGGTGTCTGGAATGCTCTTGCGACCCTGAGCTACTTTTAGGCCCAATAACTAAATTCCATATAATTGAACCCTACAACAGACCTAAGGATACACAACAAAAAACAAACAAAGCCTGCTGGGCAGGTTGAACTTTCAAGTAGCCCTACCTTGTTTTACACTTCTGTCAGAAGCCAAGCTTCATTTATGTACAGTGTAGAAGTTTTAAAGGTGAGGTTTTCAGTAAGGGACCTGAAGAGTTAATGTTTTAAGACCTACTTTTTTAGTAAGAAATTATTGATCCTGTTTCACTTTTGTGGGTTATATTTAATGAAGCTATACTGCCAAGAGCAATATATATGTCTTTAAGCTTTCTGCTTCTCTTCAGAACATGATCATTTAGAAGTGGTCAAGCAGACTCTGGTCCATATATTTCCTTGGGAAGCTTCAAAGAGAATCCTGAGCACAGTATGCCTATAGGAACAGGAAAATGCTTAGTAGATAATTGAGTCCTCATGCTAGAACTGATAAGCAACTTGAAATAAAATTACTATAAACATTAATATAAAGGTTTATGACTTTGCAGCCTACAAACAACTCTTCATCTGTCTATGAAGTATTAGTAACTATAACAATGCACAGCTTAAAATGGTCTCAGACAAATCTGATAGTTTAATAGACAAACTGGAGCAACACAAACCTTTGCGCTGCTGTGATTTAGGAGGAATAAGAAAAATGGACCTTAGACAATTACATTCTGAGTTGTTCTTTCAACTTCTATTGGTCTCTACATTTTTATTCAGTTGAGCAAGTGTCAGCTAAGCATTCTGACAATGGGCTTACAACAGTGATTCATACAGTCTCCTTCACGAGAAGAAATCAAGTGATTTTGGAAGATAAGCAGTTAAAGTGATTTTTTCAGAGCACTGTAGTTGATGTGTGTGTGTGTGTGTTAGTTAGTTATGTGTATATCTGGATGGTTACAGCCAGACTTTGTAGTGTGCTAGAGGGCCTTCTAGGTAATTAATTTGCTGCAGATTTCCTGTAAGTGTACAAGCAGGTGATGGGAGATTCCCTCAAACATTTCTAAGAGAGTTTTACAAGGTGAAGTTAAGTGTGTGTGTGAAAGAGAGAGATTGAGATTCTCAATGTGAATTTAGGGGAAAAATAAAATTGAGACTTCCTGATTGCAACAACCATGGCTTCATTGGCTTAGACACACAGAGTAGGATGACATAGACACAGGTGTTAAGGTTCAGGCTTTATTTTTACAATATAATTGACATAACTGTAATTGAGCACAGGTTGCATTTAGTCCATGCCTGTAAGGTGACCATCGAAGATGGTGAGGTTATTAAAAAAATCGTTTTGGGGAAAAAAAACAAGGAGATGTATTCAGCTGAATTTGAAGTGTTTTCCTCCTCCTTTTCAAGGTCATGGTCTGCCAGCTTGGGTTCTGTAATGGGTTTTCTTAGTCATGGCTCAAGAGCCATCAGATTGTTTCTGGATCTGCTAATTGCAGGGGCTAATAACTAAAGCTCACCTGCTAAGTCTTTTGATAGTTTGCTAACTTTGTGACACAGCAGAGGAACACCTGCTCTGAGCAGCTTCTGTTTTTTCCTGATGCTGTGGAGAAGTATGTGGTCAGTCTTTGTCCATCAGGAAAGAACAGTCTTGCTGGTCTCTGCTGTATTAGAGAACCATATCCTTGTAACACAGATGACAGTTTCTGTTATGGCCTGCTAAGGCTGAACAAAGGAGCTGCTATTTACTTTTTGGCAATTTGTTAGCTCAGGTGAGTTCAGACTTATGTATTCTTGTGTGCCTAGCATGCAATCATCATTCTTATTGGGGCTCTGATGAGGGTGGCCATTAGCGAGTCATCTTCCTGCCTGGCCAAATCTTTCACTTGTGGGAAATCTTCTTTTAAGAGTAAAAGTTTCCAGGCAGAATCTGGGCAGGGCCCTGAAACTGTTATTGTTACATGCAGCTATTTAAGACCAGGCACATAACTGCTGCGAGCATCACGGAAAGTACCACTGTCACTGAGTGATCATTAACAGCAGAGTCTGGACTGAATTCAGCACTTCCCAGCTGGCCATAGTCAAGAGATGGAATTACTAAAGTAACTATCTTAAGCAAAAATATCAGGATTTGTGTCTTTGCATTTTGCGTATATATAAAATAGCTGCATGAATACATTGGTTGTAGCCAGAAATGTGAGCTTTATTCTTAACTACATAGTAGCTGAGCCTGAATTTCTTATTAAAAGGTAAACTAAGCTTCCGTAGGAAGCCCTATACTCATGATCAACACTAGATTTTTTACTGGAATGCCTAACTGCATCCCCTGTGCCAGTATTCGAAATTATTTGAGTTTGGATTATAGCATAATATAATTTGACACTGGTAGCTCTGTAGAAATTTTAAATATGTAAATACATATGCATTGAAACCTGCTCAAGTGATTTTTTATTCACTGCAATGTGCTTTGGATGATCAATCATTAATAATAGTAATAATAAAAACCTAAGAGCTTATGCCCTTCTTTGATTTTGGGAGATGGCAATAGCACCTGTGGGATTTTATCATGCACCTCTGAAATGAGTAGCAAAACTGCTGTTGGCTACCCTGTCAGTATTTACAGCATGCTTGCTGCTTCTGGGCATCACAGATGGTACCTGCATTGGGCCTGGAAGGATCCTCTTTGACTTCATTTGGGCTTGGACAATGTCCTGTCTTTGAAACTGTTGGTTAATCCCAGTGGCTGGAGGTCACAAAAAGGGGAACGATTTATACAGGCAAGTACAGGATGGATTTAAACTCTAGGCTCGTGCCCCTGAAATTGCTTCCTAACAGAACCTGCGTGTATATATGGTGAACTTGAAAGTTGGGCTAGATGTGGAAGACCACCAGTTCTCATTTACATAGCTATCACTTGTATTTTGAGTGCCTTCGAGTAGGTCGGCTTTGGCAGAGAACATCTGTACTTGTTTATACATCACTGAGCTTTCAGATTTTCTGGTGCATCCTCCTCCGCCCCCAATGTTTTAAAGATACAAAGGCTTTGTGTGACTCAGAATACAGTGCTGGAGGGCCCAGATTGTATTTCAATACATGCTAAGGTCTTTACAGGGATTGTTAGAGGTATTAGATGAAAAATTGGTCAAAATAAGGTTGAAGGAAAAGGAATAGGTGCTAATGAATATGAGAGGAAGAAAATTACATAAACTATAAATTGTAGAAAATTAATTGAGATTAAGTACTTTGCTGCAGTATTCACACATGCACCTTCTTTCTTGTATGGGAAGACATTCAATTTTCAGTATACTGCATGTGACATTCATGGCAAGTATGTTATTTTGTACAGCAGGATAATATGGTTCATCGAGCTATTTGCAAAGGATGGGATGAAATAATAGGAAATAATGGGTGATTAATTGTCAGCTCAAATTCATCCTCAGATCTTGATGTAATTTTCTGATTTGGATACCTGGAAATTTTGAAACTTGCCCACTTTCCTAGGCTGATAAAAGCAGCATTGCAACTGGGCCTTTTGCATCTTTCTTTTTGTACTTTGCTGCAAGACAGAATTTGACTATTTTCACTACTTTCACATTTATAAGCCAGAACAGCTTATTGTACAGGTATTTTCCTTCCCATCAGGATTTAATTAAAGGCCTGGAAACTCATTCCCTCAGTGCAGTGTCAGCTAAATTGACTGGTCACCAATGTATTTGCATGCAGCCACTTGTAACATGGACATGTAATACAGGTTCCTTTCCCCAATAACCATCTCAGTTTACAGGTAATCTATGGCAAGTGGGAAGAGGGCAGGACTGCACATATGGAGATTAAATTCAACAACTACATGGAAACATCTGTATTTACTGGAGTTGTGCAGACACTTCCCCCCCTCCCCCCTTTTTTTTTTCAAGTGGGTGGCTATTGTTAAGATGTTCTAACGTGGCTTGCAGCATCTGTTAGGAAACACAGTTTCTCTTCAGGATTTGCTTTGTGAGGAACACTAAGATGTGTAATGGTTTGGAAATCTAAGCCTGGAACGAGCCAGAGTCTGTGAATGGCTCCTGTTGTAGTGCACAAGCTGCTGCAAAGGGAGGATGTTGCAGAGGCAACATTAGTTTAATTTGCAAATGGGCTGAGAAGGAATCGTAATATTGAGTATGATTAAATGAAATCAGTGTACAAAAAAATCCTACAAACAAAAACAAAAAAACCCCAAACTCTAATGCCTTAGATTGTCTATTTAGAGATACTTTAAATGTGTTACACTGATGAAGGACTGAAGATGCTATTTCACATCAGGACCATATGGATAGGTACTACTGAACTTGGTACGAGACTAGCAAATCTATCGTGGGAGGCCTCTTCGTCATCTTTACATCAGTACAGTGTAATGAAAACTAAACATCTAGGCTTAAGATGCCCCGAGTCCTAGAAGGCAATCGTAGCCTTTTTCTCATCTCTGGGAGAGCAGTTCTCTCCTCCCTGGGTGTTTGGCCTCATTCTGAAAATTTTGCATTGCTCAGTCTGATTCCCTGTCACTTCTTAGAAAAAGCTTCTCCCTGCTTTTTCTCATCTTTCTCATCTTTCCTTGACATTGCTTAGATCCTGAAGTATTTCTGAAGATCCAATTCCTGTTAAACTGAAAGCTTCTGAAGTAAGCATATGCATATTTAGAATTTACTGATGCTTCTTTGAAGAACTGTTCTCGCACTCTTTGAATAACTCTAATGAGTTTCCTTAGTTTGATTTAGAAGCATAACACAGCTCAATGTTATTGTAAAGACTCCAGGTATGTTTCATAGTACATCTTATGGAAATCTTTGATGCTGCAAAAGAAAAAAAGAGAAAGTCTGGGTTTGGGGGTTTTATTTTGTTAGTGAACTGGCAGACAAAGAACAAACTAAGAACAAAACCTGAAGCTACACCCTACCATTTGATGTGATAAATGGTTGTTTAAAGATGTCTGATGTCAACCAGATGCACTGAAGCTAACAGGCTTAGTGAAGGAAATAGTTTTTGATTTTACGTGATAATGACTCAGCACTTTCTTAAAAAATGGGTTCTGTTGCTCAGTTAATGCAATGAATTAAATAAAATCACTTTTAGAAATCACCTCAGGGAGGGGGAATCTTGTCCCTCATGCTGTTTTTCTTCTTAGATGTAAGTGAAGGGCTTGGAATTAAGCACAAAGGCACGGACACAAAAAAACCCCCCTAACTATCCTTCATTGATAGTTTTTAGGTAAATGTGTTAGGAAATCTTTGGTGTGTTGTCCTTATCTTCTCGTTCCACTGTGCATTAGCTCTCCAGTTAGAGTAAAAGTCCTCAAAACACACCAGTGGCAGCAAGGGCTACATGTCAGAATTGGGTACTGTGGTTCAAATCAAAAAGCATTCTATTAATATCACTGGATTTATACTGGGATTATGTTTAAAGAGGAGTGTTTTCTCCTGGAAAAATAACTGAAGTGATTAACTTCTCAGAAAATGCCCTTTAGGAACTTGGCATCGTTAGTCTCTAGCTTGGTGTTTGCACATGAATAGATGTACTTCAGAAGTAATCTAAGAACCCAATGGGAAGAGAATACTGACCAAGCTGTTGTTTAGTTCCTCTCTAGGCAATTCAGCTGCAAAATATGGTACCCAACACATTTTGAGTAAGAGTATTTGTGCTTCCAGTATGGCGTTAGTTCTTCTTCTGTTTTCAACGACCTCTCTTCCATCTTCATCTGAATACTGTATTAGCAGAAAAAATTGACACTAGTGACAGAAATACTGCTGACTGTCAGTGGTCATGAAAATATTAACCAGTTTTCTTCAAAAATCACACAGAGAGTCTACTACATATCAACTTTAGTTTTTAGAAGTACCATCCCTGAAACTCTCCATAGTTGGAGAATTTGATGAAAACAATTGATTTTCCTTATATTCAGCCCTGTGACATTTTTTCTTTTGGAAACAGAAGTGTGTGGCTTTTTCCTGTTTTTTTGGGATGGTGGGATTTAGATAAGTTTTGATTCTTTTTTTCCCCTCTATCTAGCTGGGGAAGAATAATTACAACCAGGCAAATTAGGGGTAAATTTGTAGTTCAGTAGCTAGTCTGTGGTTGTGCTCAGTGTAGATACTCTCAGTTCTCTTCTCTCTCAGAGAGATACTTTCTAATTATGGTAAGAATCCTTAGAAGAAAAAAGGCAGTTACGAGGAAATAGTGTGATACGCACTTACGTCCTTGCCTATCTATAAGCAAACTTATCCTATGTAGAGAAGCCCCAAAAGTATTACCTACAAAATATATTCACCTTTTTTTACCTGAGGAATAATACATGAGAATCAAATAATTTATAATTTGTGTTATCAGTGATTTGTCTAGTTCTGTCTTACTGTTTTCTGCATTAATTTTGTTTCTTTACTTGATTGTTAAACTTGTTTTGTTGTTCTGGAGATATTATTCAGGGGGAGTATAAGACATGTTGATACCACCTGTTTAATATTGAATTTTTACCTTCAGAGGTAATGGATTGGGAGAACTAAAAACCATTTCAGAATATAAGAAAATATATAATTGTAAATATCTCTTCCTCCACGTGGATTTGGAGGAATTTGCCTTCATTACTTTCATTAGTATGTTTACAGGAGACTTTCCTCCCCACCCCCCCAGAAGTGCTCAGCATCTGCAGCTCAGAGGTGATGGGTGATGAGTACACTTAGACATTGAACCAGAGGAGTTATCTGATAATGCTAGGGTCTGACCCTTACAAGTTTTCTCTACTGAAAAAACATTCACCAGGAATTTGATAGTCTCATAGTGCCTAAATAAGATATGTAATTCTGCATGGTTACCTCTATGCTTGTATGTGTTTGCAGACCTATTTGTGAGTGATTGCTTTAAGGCAAGGAAAAGGTTTTGTACTCTGTATGGGAAAGACATTAAGTGTGTAAGTGTGTTCCCAGTTAAGCATGCAATTGCCAGATCTAGCTAGGAATTCAGGTGCATAACATCTGGAAAATCGCTGTTCATTTAGTGCCTGTGTCAAATCATCAGTTATGCACCTGCAAAAATGTCTCACTTCTAGCTTTGTTGAGTAAGTTTCCCATGATCATTCCCAAAACATGTACCAAAGTGGAGTTGCCACTTTCCCTGAGGATAGGGTCCTGGTAGTTTTTATTGCTTTTTAAAATTTATTTTCTTTTAACTTTATCACGTATTTCATGTGTTTTTCTAGTAAACAAAAGCAAAAATTGCCAGTAAGAGAAGCTCCCATTTGGCAGCAGAGACATTTAGGAATTGTCGATTTTGTTTTCTGTCTTAAAATTCTTTGTTGAATAATGGTGGAGGGGAAAAAAAACCACACACAAAAAAAGCTATTAAAGGGCAAACAAGACAGGGTTGCAGTAAAGCAAATAAAGCTGCTTAGCTTATATTAACCAAATGCCATAGGGAGTAGCTGCTAGTGAACTGTACAATTTATTCAACTATAAATACTCTGAAGGGGTTTGTCTTGAGTGTTTTGTTCATCTGAAGAAATATGTTCCAGGAAAAAAGAATCCCAAAATTCAGAAACCTGCACCAGTGTCTGTGAGTTCATGTTTGCATATAGCTAGCTTGCAAATAAGAACAAAGATACATGCAAGTAAATTCTGCATTTTATAGTGCAGGAGTTACTGAGGAAAAAGATCTGAAGAGTCAGACATTAGCTAACACCTGAGAAATGTTGCAAACCTAGATACAGCACAGATTCAAAAAAGATTAATAATTTGCTTGTGTTTTATCAGTGCAGTTGCTACTGAGTGCTATGAGAAGGGTGGTGTTGAGGCAGTTCTGAAGAAGAGCAAGGAGAAAGCAAGAGCAAGGGAAAGTGGAAGAGGCGAAGGATAAGAGAGATGGAGGTCTGAGAGGAGAGGAGCATCCAGCCAAGGTAGGAGTGAAAGGATAGGGTCCTGATGGAAGGGAAAAATCTGGCCCTGTAGGGTTGGTTATGGAGCAGTGGTGGTGGTGCGGAGAAACAGAGGATGACTTTGATGGAGAGGAGGGAAATTTGTGGCAAATTTAGGATGTCAATCGTAGAATTATTTAGCTTGGCAAAACCCCTTAAGATCATTGAGTCCAACCATAAACCTAACACTGCCAAATCCACCACTAAACCATGTCCCTAAGCACCACATCTATGCATCTTTTAAATACTTCCAGGGATGGTGACTCCATTGCTTCCCTGGGCAGCCTGTTCCAGTGCTTGACAACCCTTTCAAGTGAAGAAATTTTTCCTAAAATCCAATCTAAACCTCCCCGGCGCAATTTGAGGCCATTTCCTCTCGACCTATTGCTTGTTACTTGGGAAAAGGGACCAACACCCACCTTGCTACAACCTCCTTTCAGGTAGTTGAAGAGAGCAATAAGGTCCCCCCTGAGCCTCCCTTGCCATTAGTATTTAAAACATGTCTAAACCATCTTATCGGTAGGATACTTTGGTTTCTATTTTAGTGTTGTTATTATTATTGAAACGTCTGAAGCATGGAAGGAGGGGAAGAGGTGGCAGGAAAAATCAGGCCGTTTAGATCCAGAGCATGGCTGGCATGCTGACCTCAGGGTACGATGCAGCTGGACCCAGCAGGCATTGCGTAAAGGGGCAAATTGTCTATTCACTTCCAGGCAGAGGATGTGCTGGGGGAGCATTATCTGCACAGCATTGCTTGCCCTTCAGAGAAAGGGCAAAACCTGCTCTGCTGGTATGCTGTCTGGATAGGGTTCTAAGCAGGCTTAATCATAGCAGGGGGAGTCACATCAGTGCTTTCTTCATATTATGGTTGGAGCAGATTGCCCTGAATTATTCCACCCTGATGAAGTGCATCTCTCATGTTCAGACACATCTCCAGGCTTGCAGCACCTCCTTACCCCATCCACTTAGTATGTAAACTTAGGCTAGCAGCTCTGCAATGCAGATAGTGTTTATCTGTCAACTGTGGTCACATCCCAGAGGCTCAGTCTTTCTGCTTCATGCTAGTATCCAAAGGGTAGGAATTCTCTACTTTTGGGTGTCTGGTGGTTTACTTAGAAAAATTCAGATGTATGGACCATCTTGGAGTGCTCCCAGGGTAATAGACTCATTATTTCAGGTGTATGGAGCTTCTTTCCTGACTGTTTGCAATGAATTGTACAGTATTTTGGATACAATTCTTGGCTGTTTTCTTCATTGTTGAGGTTCTTCCTGGCCATTGATAGAAGCTGTGGCCAGACTGACACCAAACCATAGGCCAGGCCAGCCTTTTCTCCTGGCTTTGACACCAGCAAAGTTCTGTAGGACCTGAGTGTGGCTGCATGTGCCAGGCTCTGTGAAACTGCATGTTATTCCTCTTCATACCAAGTTACCATGTTACAGAATTCCTGCAAGGTGACGTGACTCCTCAGATGCTTTGACTGATGTTGGTACTCTTGGCAAAGAATTAAGGAGAAGTGGAAAAGGGAAAGTAACAGTCATTAACCGGGCAGTGATAGTTTGAGAAACCTAACACCTGTGGGACTGGCCATCTCTAGATCTCTTCAACCGTGAGCCTTTGTGAATTTGTAAGTTGGTATTTTAGATCCTGAAGCACTCACAGACATTTTGAAAGAACTTTTCTGAAAAGGATAAAACATCTCTGCCCTGTCTGTCTTAGGCAAGTGAGCTTTTATCACATTGAAGACCAACCCCTGCCCACCACAGGTCCTGTACTAGTTCAGTTGACCTTGGCTCTCTAAACAGAAAGTGCTGTGATCAGATCTCTTGATTTGTGGCCATGTACAAAAATTAACAAAAGATTGTATTGGAAATCACTTCTGACTCTGCTTTTCACAGTTTAACTGAGAGTGGATTAATTTCCCTGCCTTGTCTTTTTGGAATAGATGAGAATAATCCTAACCAAAACTCTTCTCAGGTTAACATCAATAAATCGTATTTCCTCCTTGCCCACCAAGAACAGCAGCAGTGTTCTTTCTGCAGAGCTCTTAGATAGAAAGGGAGTTTTCATCCTTCTCCTGTCTATGAAAAAGAGAGGTAGGGGAAACCCAAATGTTCTGCAGTAGCTGCAGAAGCTGGATGCCGATTATATTTCTCTAAGTAATCAGCAGAGAACAAATTTATCCTTCTTAAATGGAGGCCCACATGCTCATTGATTGTAGCCATACTGTACAGGCTGCTGTTTTTCATGCACTGTGTTGTTGGGTAAAGAAGGCTGGAGGGAATTAATGGGTTTGGCAATATTAAACTTTTTATTGTAGGAGCAGGAAAGCATTTGTGATTGCTGAAGCTGTCAGTGTTTACTGCAACAAACTGAAACATGGAGGTAGAATGATCTGTGACCTAACAATTATATAGATCTCTTATCAACTAACACAGGTGCTCTTTGCAGGTTTAGGGTCAGCATGTATTCAGATATTGCTTTATTAGGACAATGCTGAGTCACATGGAGGCATTATTTCCCTCCTTGTTGTTAGACCTCCTGCTGGGCAGTGATGGCTTGAAATTATATATGAAAGCTGAAGGACAAGGCTTAGATAAATATATATCCTGGAAAGAGCATGCATGCTTCAAATATTGTTCAATAATGTGCAAAATTTCTTTCCTATGTGGATTGGTGTACTTGTAAGAAAATACACTGTATCTTCACTTTGTAAAATGCTGCATGTTATTCAGAGATACTGGGTGTAGTCTGAGAAACTAACTAAAAACAAGGTTATATGGATTTTGAGGAAAAGAGAAACTTTCAGGAAATACTTCAAGATGTAGAGAAACATGTGGTGGACTTGTGGCTCCAAGTGCTTCTGAGAATTGCCTCTCATTAAAGCTGTTCCCACGTGAAGATTACAGAATGCTGAATAGTATTAGGGAAAAGTTAAATACATTTTTGCAAAACTGAGGATTTCTGGAATGGTACGAAATATCTTGATGTTTACTTGCTTATTAAAGTATCTGTCATAACAAATGTAACTGTTACTTGCCTGTATTTGTGGGCTCATGAAGAGAATTTTGCAGTGTGTTTTTAATCAATTATGTTTTTATTCCATATGTCAATAACATCTGTATGTTCATAATTTATGCTAATTCAGATGTCTCAGGACAAAGCTGATCTTTGTAGTTATAAACATCTTGGAATTTATTAACTGATGTGACTGTGATAAAGCACTATTTGACTGGAATTTATTAAACTATTAACAAATGTTTAATACCTCAGAGGGGACTGGCAAAGGTGAATGCTATTATCTAACCGTGTCTAGACTTCTTGTCAGGCTAGCAGAGGAATTCACAAGCCTGCTATTTTTAGTTAGGACTGAAATAAGTGGCTTGAACTAGAAAGTGAATTTTGTGATATCCAAAAATATCAGGTAATCAGCATATGTTTTATCTTTGAGTATGATCTCTTTTTATCATATTTACAATGTATAGGAGTTGTATGAGTTTAATACTCACAGTACTTTAATGAGAGATGCTGTGAGAATGATAGTGTATTATCACTGAGCAGGACTGAATATTTCAACTATTTGTATGTATTTATTGTTAGTTCTTTGAACCTATTCTTGATTTTACATAGGCAACAACATAAGAAAATAGTAAAATTTCTGAAATGTCCTTTTCTGAGTGACTATGATCAAGTCCCAGCGTTTGCCAAAGTCATTATGAGTGTCTCCTTTGATCCCTGTGACCTTTGGATCAGGTTGTAAGCATTTCATGTCCTCCTGTAATTTCTCTCTTCTTTCTTTGACACAGTGAAATACTTGGGACATATCCTGAAGTGTTGTGGGAACTGAATTGTTTTGCTTCTGAAAAATTTAGCTTTACTGGAGATATCCTTGGACTCTCATTCTTTGCTTTGAAAAAGTATTTAAGTATCAGGGCATTACCTAGCTCCAACAGACATGAGTTATTAAGGTAGTTGATCTCAGTGAGATTTTTGGTGTAAACATTTGCTGTCTATATGAAAACTACCATTTTTTCATTATATTGACAAAAAGAGAAAAAATATTTTAAACCTGGCTGATGATTTCTTACACTGAAGTAAACCAGTGTTCAAAATTCAATTACAAAAAAAAGGAAAAAAGTCATATTTCCCCAAATGCTTTCTTTGTGCAAACAGCAGTATTACTCATAATTAGTGTTCACTCTAGGTTTACTACTTTGAATATAAGGAAAAGTTGAGTACATCACTGTACCCAGCAAGGCATCATGTTTACTGAAATTCTGTGCTATTTAGCACACAGCTTACAATAGAGAGACTGTGGGTTCACTGCATATTTTTCTACTAGAAACAATGTTTCTCTGACAGTTGGACCCAATTGAATTCCACTTTTTTATAGGACTTTGGGGAACACTGGATGGGGTTGTTAGAATCATGTTTTGTTTAGACCTATATTTTGTCTTTAGATCTGTACGTTGTGTTTCCACTAAGGTTTTTATGTGTACACTGATAATAATAGAAAATCTCTACACCATACTACAGCTTCAAATGGATTAGGATGTGGTTACCTAAGAGACTGCTTCTTTTGCACAGCCATTTCTACAGCTGTTAACAGCAAACTCACCCAAGGTTGTGCATGGGAAATAGGAGTCAGGAATGCATCAGCTCCCTGCAGCTTCTGCCTTCCCACTTGGTCTGCAATGTCAGCATTTGCTGGTGCCTGCCTTCTTACCATCTATGTATGTAACTCTCATACTTTCTTCTTGTGGCATTCAGATTTGGGATTGGCATCTGGAGTGGCTGATCTAGTCTCTAATTAAAATAAGAACCAATACAAACTGTTAAGACAACCCTGCAGCCCATTTCTTCCTTCAGGTTATTTAGTACGTTTTCTGTTTTGATTTTTTTTTTTAAGAGGTGTGTGTCTGTTCTTCTGTGCATCCAAGGAGTAAGCTTCAAGAACTCTGGGGGAAAAGGCACAGTTATTAAAATGTAAATAAGAAGTTAGTATCTACCAAGTTCTGCTTAGCAGCCTTTAATACTTAAAGGCACATGTAAATACTGTATTATTCATTGTCATTGTACACCTTCCTGCTGGAGCAATGATGAATTTGTCCCCATGCATTTGCCTGCTGTGTTGACTGAATTCAGACACTGCATTCAGATAAGAGGTGAGCTTAGGAGCTGCAAAACATAGGGTTTAGCTGCTTGTTTCCAACCATGGCATCTGGGCCATTGGCTCTGTCCTCCTCTCCGACCTCTTGTCCAGCTCTGCTGCTCAGAACTGTAACAGCTGTGAAACTGTCCGTAGGGGCTAGCGAAGGGTTAGACGGCTGCTGGGTAATTATGCAGATGCGGCTGTCAGGAATTTAGCTCCCTGTTTGATGTCTGGGAACATACAGCAAAACAGCATTCTGAATTTTTTTCACAGTCTCTCTGCAGACCACGCACTTGTAATGGTTTTAAAAGACTGCCTATAGGTGTTTTCTTGGAACATAAAAATAAGCTCTCATACTCTGGCCCCTGAGCCAGTATGTCCTGGTGCTGCTCTTACTTACACTTTATATTTGTGGGTCACTGACATATGGGGGGGTTATACTTCAGAAATATAGGGTGCTTTTTGTTAGTTTAAAAAAAAAAAAAGAAGAAAAAAAAAAAGGCAAGCAAGCTTTAGTTTTCCTCCAGATAAAAGAATTATATATATTTTCTTATTATTTAGACAGTGACAAATTAATCCAAGCCCGTAAGATGGTATTTCGTATTATTAACAGAACTGGGTCTGCACCAAACCTCAGAGCATAGAAGTAGTCTGTAACCAGATGAGACTTTGCCTGTCTCTTTTTCTATCACTTTTATAGTAGGGCTTACAACCTCTAATCAGCTGTCACTAGGGCCCACACATCAAGATTTGATTCCTTTCTGCTCTGGTACTGGTGGGTGCCAAGTGCTTGCTCTCTGCTGGGCCCTGCAGCTCATGCTCTTCTTCCACCGAGATCTGGAGTCTTCTGCACAAGGAGAGGAGGTTTTTGAGATAAAACTCCTGCAGAGCTTATAGGTACAGCACAGTCTGAAGTCCCTCAATGGTGCAGTCCCTGCCATCTGGGATTTTAAGTCCAGAAATGTTAGGGGATGAATTAAGGTGTTCCTTAATGAAATATTTGAGAAGTCTTGGGCAAAACTTGGGTCACATAATGGACTTGAGATCAGGATAGCGTTGGTGGCGTGGTGTTTTGTAATGACTGTTCTATCCGGTGCTAACAACCAGCTCTAGTAGTTACCCCTCATGCCTCAGTGCCAGTTTACTTTAGTGTCATGTGACATTAAAGAATATTACTTGATGTCGGCTGCATCCTTGTGTTGAGTTCCTTACAAATAACTTAAGCCAGCTGTCAACACCCCTACAATGAGTTACACCTGACTTACAGTTAGACCCACTGCTGTGTATTTACACTGCAAATTACAGGGTGGCGGCTGAGCTGTTCGATCTGACACAAAACCAGTTAGCTTGAGTACCAGTAGTAGCATAGCTGTATCAGCTCCAGAACCTGCTGCAGCCTGAAATGCTACCGAGTGTAGGAGTAGAGGTATCAAAATCCTATTGTGTGTGGGAGAGCCACTGCAGGAGGGAGGCCACGGGAGAAGTTGCTCTGTGGTTATCGAGACATGTGAATGTTGACAGAAGTGGTGAGTGTGTTGATCCTCATCAGAAAGTTTCTGTTTAAAAGTAAAACAGCAATAAAATTTGGCAGGCTGTCAGAACCTGATTTTATGATGGCAATATTATAATAATGTTGACTTTTAATTAAATGAAGTTGACATATTTTAAGTCTGCAGATTAACCATCTGTTGCTGCATTAATGAATATCCTTCATGGCATCAGATCAGGACCCATGTTTTGTTATGTTTTGCTTTTTTTTTTTTAATTTCCCTAGATAGCTTTCTGAAACATGTATTTGTTGATTAAAGCATGAAATATTGGCCAGAATCAATTTGGATTAGGCATTTACCCACTGCTGGGAAATGAACTTTGTGCACAGGATTGTATTTTCTGTATTTCTGCACTCCTCCTAGGTTAACATGTTTCTGAGCAAGAATTTTTCATAGTCTTCTTTACTACTTCTCCATGCCATATACCTTCCTTTGAACAACACCTTCTGATTTATGGTTTGTGAGAAATCCCTGTTAACATACATATCTTTTGCATAGACAAACCCTTTAAAGAAAAGGTGGGATGTTTCAAATGACTGTGTTAACTTAAGCAAAATATCTTCATGTATATGTTTTGTGCATTGAATTTTTATCTTCAGCACCAGATGTATTGTGCATAAAACAAGTATGGTTTTGTAAAAATGACTCCTGCGACCAGCAGCTAAACAATATGTTTAGTTCCATAATGACAAAGAAAGTAGCTGTAAAGAAGACATTATGCCATAATTTGCAGCTGTATCTTGCTTTGCTTTAGGTGTTTATACTGCTCATTACTGATACAAATTTTCTGTTTACCGAATGATTTAATTGTACTATAACTTAATCTAGATGAGCATTATTTGTCCTCTGTCACCCTTCTGTAGGGAGTTGTTTGGATATTGAACGTGCTTCCTGATTTACTTTCAGAATGTAATTTTTTTGTAGATTCTTACTGGTTTTGTCTTCTACTGAGACCCTTTTGTGAACACCAATTAAGTCATCTTTCTTTCTTTGAATGCTGGAGATCTAATATTCAGTTCTGTTTCTCTTGAGAGGGAGCTTAAAATAATAGCAATGGTCAAGCTGTTTTTCATGGAGCACTTTACTCTTACTGGTGACTGTGGAGATGGGGAGGGACAAGTCTTCTGTGAACAGTAGGTGAAGCACAAGTGGCCTCCTAGATCAGACTCCTAATGTTGGTTCCATGCACAAAGCAGACCATGTTGAGCACAGCTGGAAAGAACAGGTCTGGTGCTTGATTTTGCAGTTTTTCCAGCCTTGTGTTATAGTTCTTAGTCCCTGTGTTATCCTCAAGAGAAATGGTTTGGCTAATGGGAGTTAGTTTTTCTTTCTTTTTTTTTTTTTCTCCTAACAAGGAAGTATGGTAGCTGACAGAAGCATGTGAATAGCTTGATACACATCATGAATTCTTTTTTTTTCACAGAGGGTGTGCAGTTTCTTTTGGGATCTCAATAAGAAAGGCACAGACACTTGAGGTTGATTAATGAGTTTATTGCGTAAAGAATGGAAGTAGTAGAAAAGGTGATAGCAATAATAGAAAAGGTGATAGGAATCTTATGTCCCTTCTGATGTTAAGAGAAGTAGTGGGAAAAATGATAGCAAGCATAAGTCCCTTCTGATGCTGGGAACCTTGGCTATCGCAACATGAAACAAACCCGTTCAAGTTGATCATGCTACACAGATCCTGCCCATGATGAGGTTTGTCGGCATTGTGGTCTTTGGAGGTTTTAGAGGATTTTCTTAAAAGTAAAGAAAGGTATTCATCATTTCTGCTGTTGGGTAAAGGAATGTTACATATAGGTATGCTGCTTTATCTAAAGGTAAGATAAGGTATGTAGATTGTGTCACGCACGTGCACTGGGTGGGAACCGCATACAGGCTCCTCCATTACAAATGCATCAACTAAGTTTGTCTAGCAGCCACCAAGATCTGCTGAGAGCAGTGCGTTCCTATGTGTCTTCACAGGAACAAGTTAAAGGCAACCATGGTATAAGCTCAGGTTATATAGTGGTTACTCGTGCTAACATATGGGTCTCTACAAGCAAGGTCTGTGGTTATACTCTTCGTAGGTTCTGCCTGAAATCGCTGTCTCCTCATTACAACATCTTCTGCAGCAGACCGCTACAAATTCCTAGCTGGTTTGCAAAATAGCCAGGTATAGCTAAGGTGCCCTGGCGCAGGCATTTGCAAGACATGGTGTTTGCCAATAAAAACCTCATGGTGTGGTCCAGGCATTTCCCTTGCTGCATGAAGAAGCTGAGTGATGAGAGGCTTTGACAGACGTCCTGTTTTACTAAAGCCACTTTCTCTGCAGCAAGAGTCACAGTCCAACTCCTAGGATAAGGGACAGAGAGAGGAAGAGCTTTGTACCTGAACTCCCTGGGGAGAAAGCCTGATGTGCTGATCATTTAAAATCCTTAAAAGTCAGATGCTGTCTGAGTCAAGATAGATATCTGGCAAAATAATGTGGAAGTAAAGGAAACCCTGTCTAGGGCTTTAAAGTCAACGGTGCCATTTTAATGTTAATTTTCCATTTTAAAAAGCAGCCTTTGAAAACATCTTCTTCTATATATCTGCAGGGATATGGCATGGTATCTCCCATTAATTTGATTAATGCCACATTTAATAATGTTCTACTGCAAACAGAACTCACCAGTTAACTGCTAGATTTATTCTAACATTTGAAGGAAAAAAAAAAAACAACCCTCTTGAGTGTATAAGAAACCTATTAGAGTTGTGGGGTTTTTTGTTTTGGTTTTTTTTTTTAAGAGGAGGAAAGAAGCTCTGCACTTTTGTTAGTATAAACATTGTTAGGCTTTGATATACACATTTTTCATGTCTAATAACTGATTGATATCATTCATCAGCATAATTTGAATCATTGTTATCCTGAAGGGAATTGCCTGATTAAAAATATTTATCTCTCAAGAAGATGAAAGAATGCCAACGTATAAAAGATTAGCAAGTCAAATTTTCTAAATTCTATGCAAAACCAGAAGGTAAAAGGTTTTCTTTTTCTCTTGCAGCAGCAGAGTGTGAGGAGCTAGCCTCCCTCTCGCTATATTTTCCCTGTGTTGGAAAGAAGGAGCTTAAGCTACTTGGTGAGCACTTCTAGTTCTTGAGATCTTCCTGGTAAACAAACTGTCAATACTGATCAATCCAAATGCCAGTTCAGCTGTGAAAGGGCTTGTGCCTCAGCTACTGTTAATGACTTGTGATACAAATTAAGTTCGTATTCTTCTTACAGGTTTTCCTTCTCATTGTTACCACCTGCTCAGACACATTACGGCAGTTCCTCTGGAAGCCAAGACTTCACCCTGTAGTCTGTCTGTCTCCCTCTCAAATTCCCTGCCTTCAACTCTTGAATATCAGTTTATTTAAATAGACTGCCAGCTGTACAAAAGAGCTGGCCTGTAGCTGTAGTGGCTGTCTCTTTGGATGCAGTTTAACCTAGCCTGGTGCGGTGTGGTTTGACAATCCGAAGCTGTGGGAAAGATCTGTGAAAATTAATTGGGCTTCCACCAGGAAGGCAAAAGTCAGGCTGCAGAGCCCTGGTCCTTTGGTGATGGGCTCTACAGTCAGCTGAAGGTCAGCAGCTGTTGTGGGTAGTGGCACAAGCGAGCACAGCTTTGAGCCGTCCTGGTCACACTGTGTCATAGGTGCCAAGGTGATGGTAGACTAAAGCAACCTGTGGAGGCAAAACAATGGATGTTGCCAGGGAAACCTGATTTCTTGAATCTGAATGAACATAGAATATGAAATATTGACATAAATAGTGTTATGCTTCATTTCCTGAGGATGCAAACTCAAAATAAATAAAAAAAGTTGTCAAGCTTTATTGTTTCTATCTGCTTTGGAAGTTCTGTTAACTTTAGCGTGATGAGATCTTGTTGACAGAGCTTATACTCAAGTGTGTAGTTTCTGTGTGCAAACATGGGAGCCTGGAGAGCAGAGCACGCAGGTTTATGGTTAAAATCAGAATAATTTAGTTTGGAAAAGACCCTTAAGATCATCGAATCCAACTGTAAACCCGACACTGCCAAGTCCACCATTAAACCATGTCCCTAAGTGCCACGTCTATACGTCCTTTAAGTACCTCCAGGGATGGCGACTCCACCACTTCCCTGTGCAGCGTGTTCCAATGCTTGACAGCCCTTTCAGTGAAGAAATTTTTCCTTATATCCAATCTAAACCTCCCCTGGCACAACTTGAGGCCATTTCCTCTTGTCATATTACTTGTTACTTAGGAAAAGGGACCCACACCCACCTTGCTACAACCTCCTTTCAGGTAGCTGTAGAGAGCGATAAGGTCTCCCCTCAGCCTCCTTTTCTCCAGGCTAAACAACCCCAGTTCCCTCAGCCACTCCTTGTAGGGCTTGTGCTCTAGACCCTTCACCAGCTTCCTTGCTCTTCTCTGGACGTGCTCCAGCACCTCAATGTCTTTCTTGTAGTGAGGGCCCCAAAACTGAACACAGTATTCAAGGTGCAGCCTCACCAGTGCCCAGTACAGTGGACAATCGCTTCCCTAGTCCTGCTGGTCATGCTCTTTCTGATACAGGCCAGGATGCTATTGGCCTTTTTGGCCACCCGGGCACACTACCGGCTCATATTCAGCCAGCTGTCGACCAACACCCCCAGGTCCTTTTCTGCCGGGCAGCTTTCCAGCCACTCTTCCCCAAGCCTGTAGCGCTGCATGGGGTTGTTGTGACCCAAGTGCAGGACCCAGCACTGAACCTTGTGGAACGTCATACAACTGGCCTCAGCCCATCGATCCAGCCTGTCCAGATCCCCCTGGAGAGCCTTTCTATGCTCAAGCAGATCAACACCGCTGCCTAAAAGTGCGTGAGGACTCAAAAATGGCTATGTTAAGATTCCACATACAGCACATTTTTTCGTTACCTTCTTCTTAGCTTGTGCTGGTTAGTAATAAGTTAGTGACTTATGGTTTGGTGGAGAGAGCGTATTGGAAGGTGATTTTTTTGTGTGTGAAAATTCACTGACTGGAAATAATGTTTTGGTGAATAAACATGATGACAAAAATTGGTCCAGAGAGTTTACATTAAAATATGTCAAAGATGTCTTTACACTATGCACTTCATAGTCTAGCACTATGAAGGTGTGCTGGTCTGGCATTATATTACATTTAAAGTATACAACAGTGATGCATTCTTGCAAACCTAAAGTAATTTGTTCGTGTGTGTGACTTTATTTTTTTTAAGTGTGGGGTTCTGTTTTGCTTTAACAAAAAACTTCAAGGTCGAACTCCAGAATTCCAGTCTTCTGGTCAGAAAGAAAAGCACATTAGGGGGTAAATAATATGAAGTGCTGCAGAATTTGGGGGACATAGCTGGGTGCAAACTCTGCTCATACACTCATATTTTGTTTTGCCTAGCAGCTCCCTTTACCAGTCACTGGAGCAAGAGAAAGAAGTGGTAGAATTGTGCTAGCATGGTGTGAAGGCTCAGTGAATAACCCCTGCCCTGAGAAGGGTAGTTTTCATCTGGGAAAGAACCGTGACTTAAATAAGGGCTATAGTACATGCGAAGACAATTATCATTTGATTGCGTGAATGTCTGGCCGCAATTTCTTGTATGCCCTGTTTATCTTTGTAGGATGGAAGCTCAGCATAAAAGGAAATAATGTCATAGGAAGATTTTGACAGCCAGAAGGAATTTAGATAAATCCTTCATGTAGCCAGGCAGAAATACTTAAAGGTGATACAGAACTACATTTCTAAATGGGGAAAGCTATGAGGAAAGTTCAGGCTTTTATTTTAAAATGTGGTATTGGAATAAAATTTGAAATTCTAAGTAAATGAAGGCAAGCTAGCACTAGAGGAGGTACAGCTGTAGCAACACTCTATTACATAAAGCTAATATATGTGGATGTACTGACGCGGGTAGATTTGCCCAGTTCTCATTAATGCAACATAGACATGCATGAAGTGGGTCAAAGTCTACTGTCACAAATGTGAACATTAAGCTAAAACTAAGTACACTTAACATTAAAAAAAAAGAAAAAAAAATTACTCCAGGACAAATAAAGGCGATCAGGCCCCTATTATGAAAGCTTATGGTACAGGCTACTAGGTGGGATTTATAGATGAGCACAGCACTTCAGCTATGTGTGTCTCTCTGTAAGGGGCATAAGCAAGAATTTGAAATGCTGCAGATGGAATCATGAAGCTGGGGACCTGTTACCACTTTCACTGTTAGGCGTGTATAAATCTGAGGGGGACTTGTTGCCATTACATCCATCATTCTATTTTCCTCCAGAGATAATTTTGTTAAAACAGCTGATACTACAGTACACTCCAGTCTTTGATTTTTATTTTTTTTTAATTATTATTATTCACTTTGAATGGGAAATGAATCAAAGTGTGCAGGTCTTGCCCTTTAATAAAAAAGGCTATCTCTAAAGCCAGCTTTCTTCTGCGTGGCTTTTGGACTCTAGGTGTGTAGAGAGTTAGACAGATATTAAATGCAAGCTCAGAATAGCATGCAGCATGTCTGGTTTGCCTCTTACTGAAGTTTTTCCTTTCAGAATGAAATACATCTATTTGCCTGATGAGGTTTTTTTTCAGCATTGCGACTGGCAAATGTGGACCTCCATGGCCAGAATGGCAATGTATCAAAGTCTCGCTTAGTGTGTGACTTCAGCTGAGTACAACTTGGTCAAAAAGTAGAAGGGTAGAATGAGAAGTACATCAAGCCATGGAAAAGAAATCACATGGAAGCGATTTGGATTGAAGTTTAAATATGCATAAACAGTATCTTAATAGCACTGCTGAGTGCTTCTTAGCCACAATAGGTTTCCCTTTCACAGTGTACCCAAGCCACAAGGATTTCCCTTTCCACATGACATACCACATGCTAAAACTTTTTTTCCAACTCAACTTCAGAAGTAATCACCGTTTCTGACAATGGCAGCTATTTTATTAGTAGCTGAACTTAACTGAAGCTGAGCTTGATTGATTGTCTTGTATTAAGTGTGTCAGAATCATGCTTTGGTTAATAGAACTAATATTTATGAAATTTTGTTCCAGTTTGCTGTAATTTACAGTTTGTCGTTCCACATGCATCCTTCTAATGCAAAACTCAAATGAAAACTGACAGTCCTTCACACAGTGCTTCTTCAGAAACTGTCACTTGGTGAATACCATTATCAGCAGAAATTTAGGTTGTTTTGTTTTTAAGAGAAATTTCCTGATATTTTTAAAATAGCCTGCAAATGTAATTATTTAGATAAAAACAGCATGTAAGTAACCATGGTTCTCTTTCTACAGGAAGAAAGCTCTTTACAGAAACATTCAAAAAATACCTTAGATGTAGGAACTCTTGATGATATTTCTTGCTGCTGGTGACAGATTGACAACTGCTTAACCAATTCTTGCAAATCTGTGTTCATTATCTGCTAATAATTACCCATTGACTTTAAGTCCCTAAATTTTAGCCTATTACAGGCAAAGGAGAGGGAACACAAAACTCTCTTTTTCTCAACCTGAGAGCTGTGGTTTTAAAAGCATTAATCTGAAACATCCTGAATACAAAATGCAGAATGGGAATTATGGCTTTCTTTAAAAAGATATCATGGCCTAGATCTTCCATCATCTTTCACGCCGCTTTGTGCTGTTCTGGCAGATAGGAGCAGCAGGGCAGCTGGCACAGCTTACTGCCCAGGGAGTGTGCTGGAGGGAAGAAAATCCCTTGGTGGCATTGTGCCAGGAGATCTACCTTATTTCACTCCTCTTTGCAGCCTGCAATATGAAATATGTGTCAGAAGACACCTTGGGGAGCAGCAGGAGGGAAAAAAAAATTTGGCTAGAGTAAATCCCCGAGTCCAGAAGGGCTTTGTTTAGTCGGGCAGTTGAGCACAGTTTAAAGCAGCCTTGAGGTGGCTCCAATTTGTGATTTGATGATAAAAGGAAAAGGGGAAGGCCAAGGTATAGCCACCAGTGCATCAACAGGATCAGGATAAGCCCTACTGTGAAACATTCATCTTTATTGAACATTGGTGTAGAATGACAGCATGCACAAACTGTAGACAAAAATAATAGAGTTCAGTTACAAAGTTTGAAAAATAGAGATAAAACTTCCATACCTGTTCCTCAGTATGAATTGGGGGTATGGCTAATTTCAGAAATAATTCTTCAAGTGGACTAGATGAGAACAGGAAACCTGTGTGACTTCTACTATCAGGCTGTCTGATTTATGAAGTGTACAACAACAATGGACAGCAATTGCCCATAATCTCATAGGAACCCTATTGCTGTGCTCTGTGGTATATTTTCATTTTCAGAGCAAAAGGATATTGAGAAGTACTGAAAAGCTAAATTTCAACACAACTTCAGAAAGAAAGGGTCAAAATTGCAGCCAGCTGATCTGTTTAAATTTAGTTGCCAAGGCAACAGTTGCAAACTGCTATGAAATTTGACAGGAATCTTTCTATAATGTATATGCATTCATGTAAGTAAAAATTGTGTCAGAAAATAGAAATGTTAGCATTGCAAAAATCAAGTATTTGAAAGATAGGAGATACCAGAATTAAAATTGCCTTCTATCAGCAATCCTTTACCTTTTTTTTATATAGTTATATTGTAAAACAGTTTTTCCTGTGGGTCACACATCGTTTTCTCAGAAGTCTTACATACTGAGGAAGTTGTCAGTTGTCCAGCGCGTCTACTCGTACTTTTAATCCTCCTCGATGTATATCCGAATGTTGTATTTAGTGCACTTCATTGCAACTTCTCACTAAATACGCTACATCATCATTATTAGTGTTGTAGTGGGAATTTTGTATCAGAGGGCCATGGTCTTGAAGTGCTGCATAAACTTTAATGAATTTATCCTAACCATACCCAAAGGGAACTTATTGCCTGCCTTATCTCTATTTTACAAAATACACAATTGACTCTTCAGGAGATTATGAGCAAAATTATTAATCAAACATTTGTTTGAAGAGGCATGATCTGAATTTTCTGAAGTATCAAGTTTTTACGGCAGTGTTTCCATTCAGAAAACCACTTTAGTAAAATACAGTTGCAGTTTGAATGCTTAGCACTTCTGTAAATCTAGCCTCAGGTGTTGCCCACCATGCATGCAGGAAATGAGAAAGACACAATTAGTAGCCATCTGTGAAATGTTTGCCCAGCATCACACTGGAGCTTGATGGCAGAGATGGGGATGAAATCCAGTTCTCCAGAGCAGCATTCAGCTGTCTTCTCCATCAAGCCCTTACTTCTCTTCTGTCTGTCTCCAACTCCATTTATTAACTCCTTGCAGCATTGGCAACAAATGAGGCATGGACAGCAACCTTCACTACTCAGCCCTGATTCATTTGTGTTGTATGGTCCCACACTACACACTGGATGAAGAACTCATCCCACAGGAAGGGAAGTACCTTTGTGAAATTAAAAACTGATAGTGTAGAGAGAACTGAATACAGGCATTTTGCCTAGGCTTTGAGTACTTGGCATTACATCTTTAATAGTCTTTCAGTGCAGGACTTTTGAGTGTGAAATACTTTATTTTATATGTATGTGTGTGTATGTACATTTGTGTGCTTGTGTATTTAAATAATTTCTGCAATAATGGCAACTGTTTCTAAAATCATGTACAACCTAGACACATGTTTGAAATATTAGGTACTATAAGGCTTATAGTTGACTTTGGGAAGAAGTTGACATTGTTAGTAGTAGTAGAGTAGAAATGAACAGTTCCTAATCTGGAAAACGCAGACCAAAAAGAGAAAAGTAATCAATACACCTTGGGAGTTAATTCAAAACAGAACGTCAAAATGATAGTACCAAGAGAACAGAGCTGAATAGTGAATAAATACCTGAAGGTAACTTAAATATAGAAAGTCAGTAGTTTTCTGTTGTTTATTGTGTGAAGCATGCCTTGATTTCACAGATTTACTCTTCTACATTGAGACAATTTGGTCCGTTGCAGTGCCCATCAAGGAGCATTAAGGTCTGGAGATGAGAGACAAAGATGTGGGGTTTCTGGTCTCCTCCAGGTTTCCCTGAGGACCTGATAGTAATAGATTCTGTGTCAAGAAAATGTCCAGAAAACAGCTTGAATCTCAGACACTCAGATCACTGCTTAATCTAAATCAGTTTGCCAAATGCATTTTCATCAAGATTTAGAACCTGAAAACAACCCCATAGATTTTCCAGTCAATAGGATGTTCAGAACTATTAGACTGGCTATCGCTTAAGACTTTCAGATAAGTTAACTGCTTAGATAAGCTACAAAAAAAACCCAAAACCTAGCTGTCTGTGTGCAACATGATACCCACAGGACATGGCTGCTGAGGAGGCTTCAAGGGCAGCAGCAAGGGGATGTGGTGTGCGAAGAGTGTGGCTGAATTCAGACTATGGGGGTCTTGGGAGAGTCAGGGATGGGTGGGTCAAAGAGCCGAGAGCCAGACTGAAGCCATCAGGGTCTCTGTGTACAAAAAAGCTTTCAAGCACTGTACTCTGCCGACTCTGCTTTCTGCCTTTAGGGCCCTTCTGCACTCAGGGTTTTCTGTCACTGAAACCAGTCAAAGACAGCTCTTGATGTTCTCCAGCATCTGTGTAAACAACATCACTTGCTGATGGCATGTCACTTGCTGGTCCCCCATGGGTCACTACACTTTTGGTGTATTAAATGGTATATTCCAAGTAAACACAAGCATGCTCCAGCTGGGTTTGCAGCAGAACCAAAGTCCTGTGACCACCATGTCATCTGCTGAGACATGCTGTGTACTCATCGTTGCACTAACAAAGTCACAATACTTGGTTTTATTATTATTTTTAGTTATCCAGAGCAAAGGCAGCAGGAGTAGATCATTGTCTACGATATTTTCTGTAGACACATTTTATTAAATAGAGTCCAGCAAACAGTTGCAGCAACAGCTATTGTTGCTTATGGCTGCTTAATGCCACCACATAAATAGCAAAATGGTGACAAGATAGAGCATTGGGACTGCAATATTATTTTTTAAAAAAAAAGAAAAGTATTTTAATTAGTGATGGAAGTCATGATCTTAACACAACAGACAGTCACAACAGACACAACTTGACAGAACTTGACACAACAGTTTTTGTCTCACTCTTTCATCTGCTTAATGTAGTGAACTGAAACGAACTTTTTTGTACATGGAACTTCAATCACTGTGTAGAATATTTCTGGAGGCCTAGTTGGTTAATATAATAATTGTATGTCTGCATAGGAACTTTAGGCAAGGGTACAGATTGGTAACAAATCTGTGATGTTGATAAATATGTAGAAAATGCATGTGTGTATATGATTCATATGGCTATATCACATGTAAATCTTATTGTACCCATCCTCAATCCGAATGAGAGACAATTAAGTGCTTCATAGTAGATAACACACTGTGTTATCTGCTTTGTTTTAATTAGGGATAAAATTCAGGAGTCCGAAGTCAAGACTTTTTGTTCTAACTGCTGTCCCTGTTTCTTCCTGGAACAACATGGTCATTTTTACAGATGTTGTATCTAAAGAGACTATGTAATAGTGACAAAAGGCACCTTTAGGAGAATCCATGGGTGAGTAGGATGAACACAGCATTCTTATATTCAGCTTGCACATCTTGGGATCAATAATGTTAAATGCCTTATGAGAAAGTTCTCCATACTGTAAATTTTACAGTTGGATTGTGAATATTTGAGCTTAAAAGAGCAGTTTTCACTCACATTTTTCATAGTCTGTATCTTGTGTTTAGCTGGAAAAAAATGGAGGAGGAAAACCCCAGAGGTAAGAGATTTCATGTGTGCTGAAGTATGAATTACTGTTCCACGTAATATGAATTGTCTATTGAACTGATTTACCTTTTTGTGTCATAATTCCTGAGGGTAATCACCATCTCAAATGGTAGACAAGTAGCGTAATAATATAAAGTGCTCTGGGGAAAAAAATAATATCGATTGGCTCTTGTTTCCAATTAATATAATGTTTTTTCTTCTTATGTTAAAGTCTGTGGTTAATTGATGAATTAAATTCTGTGTACATATCTGGACATTCAGTTGTTGGTGACCTAGGTACATGTGGGAGCTGGTTCCAGAGAGTAAAACCAGCAAAAGAACGACAGCTTATATGTTAAATCTTTAATACCACTTTAAACCTTAGGCAGAAACCATGTATAACCAGCAAAATTACCTGAAGTTTTGATGTTATCAAACCTGAATTAATCTAGCTAAATCAAAGTAGTTCTGGGTAGTTTGGTATACAGAATAACTACATTTACTACTACCAATCTGTATAGTGCTTCTATGGGATTTCATAAGCTTAACAAGGTTTACCTGTGACTTCTGGTATCAGCATAGGCACTGCTGGAAATAATGTGAGGTGTCCTCTTCCTTTTTATTTTATACTGTAATGGGGGCTTAAAAGTATTATGCTGTTTGTGCTGTTCTGCTTACGATAAGAGGTCAAGCTAAAGAACCAAGCAGACTGTTTTAAACCCTGTGGTACTTTTGCAAGAAAAGGTATGTTAAATTTAATGTCTTAGACAAATTCCATTATAAGTAATTTAAACAGTTTTCCTGAAATTCTTGTATGACTTGTACAACGCACCTGTATTCAGGGATTTCTTTTTAACTTAATTTTGAATTAATCTAAAGAGTCTTGATGAGGTCATAAAACTGTTTTGACAAATCTCAAGAAAAACTTACCTGAATTAATGTTTTATTTTGGAGCCAAATAAAAGTAATTTCTCATATGCTGTGAGAGCTTAGGATATTTTTGAGCTTAGGTGAATTAAAACTGATAAATCAGTCTCAATAAATCCACGCAGTGCTTGGATGGATCAGTTTCTTCTGTAGTTCCCATTACATACCGTGCTGTATGAACACTATTTTGTTACAGAAGGAAACTTCAATGATTTGTCCCAGAAGTGATTAATCCATGGTGTTAGATGGCAAGCCACTAGAAAACTGATTTTTTTTTCTGTACCATAAGCATTGGACATCAGAGTTACACATCTGCCATCTGTAGATGCATAGCGTATCATGATTTTTGCTGTATTTTCCATTAAAGGTATATAGGCTAACTGAAATTTTTAAGGGCATATAGAAGCATGAAGAATGCCTTTTCAATCTTAACTGCTACATTGTCAGCTTAGAACATTTATTGAATAAAGCCTTTGGATACTGAAGAATAATTTAAAAAATAGCATGTATAGCTGGTGAACCTCTGTCATTATTGGACATTAGAGTCTATGCTGTGCTTATAATCACCATATTTGGGAAAATGCCCAAGAAAAAGCACTCTGGCTATTTCTGCTGTGCACTTATCATATTATGAAATGCTATAAAAGGAGCTATGGATTCTTATCAGTTGTCACCAACCACCAATCTTGAAAGCGTGTCTACTATGACTTCAGGTGTTCGTGGGCCTGTCTGTACTGCACTGATAGGCTTCCCCAGGGATCCAGTTTTCCCGGCTAGTGCCTAGTGGTGCCGGTAGGGTGTCCCATCTGGTGTGTGTGGGTGAAACCTCAGGAGCATCCACCCTCCAAAGTGTGTGCAGACAGTTTGAACGACTCGCACCTCACAGGGACCCATTTGGAATGACCCAATTGTGCCAACACATCTCTCTAAAGGACACAAGGCATGGTCCACACCATCCATCTCCCACTGCTGCTGGGATGCTTCTACACACAGCATGCTTCTCTGGAGAGTTGCTCTGCTAAAAGCTCAGTGAGAAGATCTATGCCTTCCTTTCAATACAGAGTGTGTGCATGCAAAGCAGTTTTAACAGAGCTGTCCACAAAGCCACATGGAAGGTTAAGGGAGGTCTATTCTGAAGTAATAACAACTGTTCAGGGAGGTGATCCTCTTGCAGAGAAGATCCAGAAGGGCTTTAACAAAGAGGCTGCAGTCTGAAATGTGGAATAAGCACATCTTCGGGAGGAGAAGAGAGAGGGAAAGGAAGCACACCAGGCTTCAGGAACGGAGGTGTGTCTTGTAAGAAAAGTGGTCAAATGCTTTGCACATCTGCACAACTGCAAGCTTCCCTTAACCCGGTCCTTAGACAGCCTTAGAAATGTCATATAGCTGGTGGATAGCCTCTTTCTGGGGAAAGTGTGCCTCAGTCTATCTGTGCTGCCAAAATATCTTCACTAGCTCTTCTCTAGAGCTGTAAGGTAGCCAGGAGGAAACCACAGTGAGCTACAAGGGTTCATCTGGACCATACCTTTTTTTTCACCCTGAATGAAGAGGGAAGGCCTGCGTCAATAGTCTCTGTTAGGGAACCCACACCATCCCCTTCAGGAGTAGGAGCAGCATGTCAGTGAATCTATTTCTGGATCACCTTATATTGAATGAGTTGAAATGAGGTGAGGGGTCCTGAAAGAGGACTACAGGATAGAGTTAAGAGGCAGTGACCATGTGAGGGGTGTTCCCTGACCCAAACCCCACAGAAGTGCTCTTGTCTTCCACACTGGCATATGGTATAAAAAAGCTGAGGAATACTGGTCACCTATTTAAGGAGTGATAACCTTTTTCATCTTTTTTTCTTTCCAAAATACTGGATATTGAGAACAAGGGTTTATGCTGACTTTGTCATCTCTTTTCACTCCAGTGCAGGATGTGACTGCAGAAAAAGTACTGTCTCCTTATTGTGCACTCCTTGCTTGTTGTGACTCAGGGTGGACTTTAATCTGGAAATAAGAGGTGGAGAGCTACATCCCAGATTACAAATGCTTCAGAGAATGTCTCAGATGGCCTAGGGTACAAAGGGAGGCAATAACATAGGACCAACAAGTCTGTCATGCCCTTCTGGAGTGGTAGCTGAAGGCTAAGATCCCTTCGCATCTAAATTGGCACTGGGACGTAACACTGTGAGTCTCTGGGAACCAGTGGGCAGGACTGGGAGATCAGCCGTCATCTCCTTTTCCATCACAACTGTGCTTGCTCCCAGACTATGTCCTGCACTCTCTGGACTGCTGAATCTGAGTTCAGCGTGTGATCATGACTTGTTATAATGCCACACACATCTAAGCAGGGATGAATAATCTGATAATAAATGTGTTCTGAGTGCATGGCTCGTATTTTTTAATGTAATGTGTAATGGCTCATAATTTTGTTGCAAGGACTGAAAAAGACAAGGAGGGGAGTCTAGTAACTTAATTTTTGTTTGGCATAGTTAGATGATCTTTCAGACTATCAGTCTTTCTGAGGGAATGCTTTTTTTTTTTAAACTTCCTATAAGGGTCAAGACAGACAGGGTTTGTATTTATGTTCCTTTTCTGAGTTATCTGCCCTTCCATGGAAATAGCCTCTAGCATAGAAGTAAATCTGAAAAGATCTTGAGAGATCTTTTTCTGTGGCTAAGTGCTGTCTTTTGGAATACCAGTTTGTATTGGCCACAGTAAATAAAGGGGGCCTGTGTAAAATTGTTTCAAGCTGTTCTTTGAATATTGTGTACTTGCCCACTAAGAAGAATAAAAAATAATTTTATTTATGTAATCTGACTGTGCTCTGAGTAAAATATACCAGTGTCACTGAAAAGGGACTTACCTTTTTATAAATGTTCTCTTTTGTATTTGTTTTATTGTTTGTTCTCTCAATGGATGGGTAAATTCAGTGCTACTGAATGTAGAACCTCTTTCAAGGTTAAGTAGACCTTTTGCAAGGCCAGTACAGTCTGCTTGCACTTACCAAGATATTTTTTTATACTTGATAACAAAGTGTTTCTATGGTTTATAACATGTTTTCTGGATTTACTGCCCTGTATGCAAGTGTGGTGGCCCCCAAGGGGACTTTGCAACTGCAGGAGCTTCCAGCAGGGACTTGGCCTGGCAGCCAGGTGACTATAAAAGGTCTAAGACCAGGAGCTGCCAGCAGGATTTGTCTCGCCACATGCTAAGCTGAAGCTGCAAAACATCATGGGCTTCAAGTACCCCAACTTTCCAAGTGCTTTTGGCCCAGCAAATGAACAGCCAGGATTGTGTGTTTGCATGTCTCTGAGTGTTTCTCACATCTCTGCACATCTCTGCTTGAGTAGTAGATTACCTCCTCTCAATAAAATTAAGCTGAATGTGGGTCGTATCTGACAAGTTACTACTTTGGGTAAGAGGAGCTGAGACAACAGAGATGGAGAACATGCAGGAGAGAAAATGAAGAATGAATGCTGGGGAGAGGTAATAGCCCCTGGGTTCAGACTAACGTGGTGGCACCATGGGTAGGGAGATATTTGGGCAGCATATAGGTAACACTGTACACAGGCCTTGTGGTGAATGAGTACGTGGGCAGGCTCTTTGCTGTGCCCCTGCTCTCCCATTCCTCCTCCAGCACCTTTGTTGTGGCCCTGGGCTGCCAACATGATGAGTAGGAGAAGGCTGGGGATGGTGTGTGCATGAGGCAGGGACTTCGTAGGAAGCCCAACAAGGGATTCCTGTGTTAGAAAGGAGTATTCATCCTGACACAGGCTCAGATGGGCTAAGGCACTGCAAGGTGTCCTATGTTTTAAGGAGAAATTATTTTTGTCTGTGTGTTTGGAAGGATGTAAGGGAGAAGGGTACAAGCAGGCCTCTTCCCTGTTGTAGACAGGTTAAAAAGTAGCTCAGAAGAGAAGTGGTATATTTATATACATACATGGTATATTTATGATGTATGAGAAGGAAGGGTCTTTTAATCGAACAGGCAGGGAAGTCCAGCGAGGGCTGGTGGAGTCAAGAAGTGCTGGGGGGTTTCTCAGTATCTGATGATATACCCCTTAAGAACCCGGCAGGAAACATGCTCCTGGCTAAGGTTTCCTTGGGTACACTGGCCATCAGGAGAGGCCTGAAAATAATGTGGCAGTAGGAGTAGTTGCCCTGATGTACCTACCTACGTCCTGGCATGTCCTGGGAGGAACACGTGAAGTTCTGAGGCATGACAATGTTATGTAAATAACTTCCCTGCCTGATATTGTGCATGAATCCTCCTGTTAGCTGGGGAGGGTCTGAGGATCAAAATGGAATGGAAGTGGCTTCTCTTAATAGCCCCAGTCCACAGACCATATTACCTTTACTGTGGTCCTACAGAGAAACCTGGCCAATTTAATTAGCATATGAAATAGGAATCTGTTCCCAGCTCTTCTTTACCGCACAACAAAAATGTGTTTTGATGAAGGTATTACGTTTTTGTAGTCTTGTGTTCCATACCTCCATAGGCTACTTTTCAAATCTACTTCTTTACAAAATAATCAAAAAATGCAAACCTACATCTGCTTTATTGTTTTGTGGCTCTAGCAAGTGCATGTAACGTGTTTAATATTTACTTACATTGGAGATACTAGGTTCCAACTGTTGATAAGTGGGATTCAGTGAAAACTTGCATCCTTTGGTGTTCATAGATTTAACAATAGGCAAGGTACAGAATGTTTCCAGGATGTTGCAGCTGGGATAGTGTCTAAGACAGTCTAACCCACTGCCACTATAATAACTTCCCTATACAGCCAAAGTTGATGTATTAACTTTGTCAAGACTTGTATAACTTCTCATGCCAAATAGAGTTATTGAAAATTGAATTATAGATGGAGAAATAATACAGATTTATTTAGAAAGGGTAACTTTACACAGCATTTGTAAGTCTTGATTTTTAGGTTGCAAAATTGTTAGATATATAGTGATCTCTCTTCCCATTGCTTGCCTTTTAGCCTGGAGAAGGAAAAAACTGAAATAAAACCCTCAAGCACAAGCAAGTGTTGCAGCTTGCCTCACTGTTCTTATGTAGGGCGCTTTGGGTTTGTAGAAGGGTTTGGAAAAGATTTCTGAACCATTGACCTGTTCTGTTGCAGACAGCAAGATGTCTCAAATTCAGAGAACTTCTGCTGGCTATACAGTTTATTCATTCAACCTAGAAGAATCAATGTTTTATACACACATGTGCGTGGATATGTTGAATGTGGGTGTCTCATGGCTCTGCTTTGTCTGAAAGAACATATAAGGCCTCCCATTACTGAGTGATGTAAATAAAGGTAAAAGCTGTCCAGTACAGACTGATGGGTAGCAGAGGAAATTTTATGAAGTCTCTTTTCTATGTCAGATCTTTGATTGATGGCCAAATGTGGCAATCTCCCTGTGGTATCTCTCCTGTGACATGTTACTTAAGTTTCTGTTCCTGCATGTCCTGATCCTCCTGACTTGTTTTTGATTACACTTTCCAAAGTCCTTCTTCCCTTGATCCTGAGTAAGTATTAATTATATTTAATTAACAATTCACTGGTATTATTGAGAACATACTCTAAGTTTATACAGTTAATTTTTTAAATGTGGTGCACTTTCAATCAGCTATGTTACCTAAGGAAGTATAAAATGAAACAAAGACTTCTGGGCTGTATTAAGAGATGGAAGGATTTGTGTATCAGGCCTTTAAAAAATATGTAACTGCACTTTTTCTTGTAGTACTATACAAGCAGTGTGAGCTCTAGCATATGAATAAAGGCATGTAGAAGCTCTCAGGAAGATTTCCTTGAGCATTATTAGTGGACCAATGAGTGGTCTGGAGTTTTGTCGGTTTAAGGGTTTTTCCTATTACTGTAAAACAGGTTTATGTGGGGTGTCAGAAAAGGGTGGACTAACAAGTCACAGTCTTGCAATTGTGCTTTTTTACAGCTTGTATTGTACAAGGAGTGATTGATGGACTTCTGATAATTTGTACCTCAGACTTGTAATGACGTGATAATGTTTTGTTTACATTTTTTTAGTTTTAGCCACTTTTTCCCATGGAAGAGAAAGTTAGGACTACTTCTTTGGAAATCTACTAGCATATACCATCATCTATCATTTTAATAGTACTTAAGCTGATGAATGGTATGTTTATTATCTTTATATTACTGACTTTGAAGTCTTTCTCAAATTATTGATTTTTCGTAAGGGAAATATAATGTAGACATGAGTAAAGTTGTTTTCCATACAAAGGGTTGTAGGACATATCAATGCTGTGCATTGAAGCACATGTTTGTGCTTCCAGATCAAGCAGAGACCTGAGTCAGTAGGTCTGTACCAGAAGAGTAAGTGTTAAAGTGAATACACCTATTCAGGTCAAGAAGCACTAAAGCCACATTAAGTAAGTAAATTGGCAGCCAGGAAATATTAGTTGTGCCCCACCACACTGAGAATGTAACTCTGCAACTTCTGAATCTATGTGGGCTTACACATTTGCTATGCAATTGTGCTCCTTCATGCTGCTGGTCTGTAAGACCCTGGCTTTTAAAGATCATTGTTTGTTTTCCACTGTTTCCATGTTTCTCCATGAGAGTGCTTCTGTCAGTTCTTTGTGTCTAGCAAAGGTGTCTTTACATTAGCTGGACCAGATGGGACTGGAAACTTTTCTGCATATGCCCTAACATGCTCTTTTCTTTCTCTGTCTTACATATTTGAAGTTGGTGTTACTTACATTAGTTCCTTCTACTTCTTGTACCCTTGAAATCTCTTTCTACTTGCATCTGATTTTGTGCCTCAGATTTCTGGCTTGTACACCAGCCTCATGTTATTGTTTTATGCTTTAGTGATTGCAGTCTAGTTTGTTTTCTGATATGCTTCTTTCTCATGCTTAAAGTTAACAGAAAACTCACGATATAGCTAAGGTGACGTCTATTGCTGTAACCCTAATTAACATCTCCTTTATCCCTCAGACTCTTGAGAAGATCAGTCTTTTGATCCTATGCTAAGTTAAAAGCTCTTTCTGCTTCAGGGCAAGCTGAATCCCTTACCCATGCTATGGTGTGTAAACCTCACACTGTGATCTGGCTTGCTTACAGCTGTGACCGGTTTCTCTGTGTCTGCCTCTCCAGCACCCCCAGCACCAGCTAGCAGCAGCAGCACCACTGCCCCGGGGGCAGCGAGGTGGCAGCCGGGTCCTGGCCATCCCCACCAGCCTGGTGGGCACACACAGATAGCTCCTCGAGCTGTAGTGGAGAGGGATGGGTCTCCCCAGGAGGTCCTGGGTGTGGAGCCCATAGGAGGTGTGAGATGAGCCCACAGCTACTGCCCCCAGCAGAGTGCATCTATTTGCCTACCTGGAGCTGAGCTGAGCACATTCAACCGGGAGCAGGAATGGAATTAGTATTCATTCAGAAACGTGAATCCTGTGATAAGTTAGCTATTGTTACATTTTTCTTTTTTTTTTCTTTTTTTTTTTTGCGGTGGGAAGGATATTCAGAAAATAATGGGGTTTTGAGAGATAACTGTGCTGTCCGGAATGCAAATTTTAGTGGGTCTTTGTTTTTTCTTTTGTGCTCATCTTGCTGTATCTTGATGTACTACAATAGCTTCCTGTACCCAAGATGGTACAAGCGCTTAGCAAGCTCATGACTTGCTATGCTAAAAGTGAATGAACAAACAGAAATCGTAATTATTGGGTTAGTCCCTTTCTTATACAGAACATCAAAAACAATCAGTTGGCTGGTACAATTTGTGGTCTGTTCTAAATGAGCTGATGGCTCTCTTTTTAGTAATTTGCCATTTCTTCATTGATAGACTGATTTAACATTTGGGTAAAAGAAGCTGGGAGAGAAAAGTTTTAAATAATGAGCAGGTTTTCTCCTTATTTTTCCACAGTGGATTCTGGTAGTAATCATTACTATTTTTATTAATAGTTTTTCAAGGGGTTTAGAAGAATTGTTAAAAACTTCTTGCCATTTATTTAGAGAAGTGGGTTGGACACATTGGTCTTATTCTAACTAACAGGCAAAAAAAAAAAAAAAAGGTCAAAATCACTGTTTGACTAATGCAGTAATAGAAGTCCCAGGCCCTGAGCTGATTTGGGGTTTTTGTTTGTTTGTTTTCTACATATCCTTGGCTGTGAATAATGTTAATATAATAATAAAAAGAAAGTGTTAATTAATACACATGTTTTAGTCAAGGAGAAAAATTACTTTTTAATTGTATTAAAATGTTACAGCAGTGTGCTTTAACTTTTAGAATCTGACAGATTAACAGCATTAGGTTAATACCTGGTTACAGTAATCGGATATTGGTAACAGTGTTGTTAGCAGAGAGATCCTATTAACTTGTTTATGGAGCTGCCTTACATGGCTAATCCAATTTGGAGCTTAGCATTAATTACAGCAAGGCGGAGATGAATGGATATTGGGTGCAGCACCTTTCTGCAGGGAAGATAGTTCTGGTGGGATAGTGCTAGGTAAGTTGCATGGATAACCAAGAAACATCTGAGTTTGATAAGAGCATACCCAAAGAAAGCTAATCGATGCAATCATTGTGCCTGGAGATCAGGATTGTCTGTACTTCTGGAAAGGAGCAGGCTCCACAGGGGTGTCCTTTTTCCTTGCCACAAGGTGGAAGAGGAGGTGATTATAATTTACATCTATGAGAATGCAATGCAAAGGTTTGTTTGCATACTTTTATTCTGTGTTTGCATATAGTGTGCTCTAGGTGTTTGGTTATCTCTATAGGCGGAACTGTGTGCTGGCTCAAAAAAGGTCTTTCACTGGGACGTGTGAATACAATAGTTTGGCTGAATTTGAGGACAGAAGGAAGCTAAACAAGCATCTGTGCAAGTATCATGTATGACAGGCTTACAGAATTTGGTTGACCATGTGCTAAAGTTGCTGAACTGGTTGACAAAAGTGAAATCAGGGCAAAACTAGGTAACTCACTTTGCAGTCCACCTAAATTTAAAAGGTTTGTGTTGATGAATGTGGGGTTAGCTTGCTTTCTGCTCTTGTACCCCCTCTTCTGTATGAGTCTATAGTCTGCATGTTAATGAATTTGACTATAAGAATATTATTTTGCTTTTACTGCAGTCAAACCAAAATAGATGGGAGGCTCTGGTTCAAATACTATAAAGAGAAAGAATGGCTTAAACTCTGGTGTTGCACATCTGGGTTGAATACTTTTGGGTTTTTGGATGAAAGTATGGTTGTGTTCCTTGCTTAGTGAATTTTTGCTCATGTTTTTGTTTTTTTCAGAGCTTCTTTCTAGGTGAAAACTTACAGCAGACTGATTATGCATTGAAAAGATTTGCTCATCATATGAAGTGAGGTAAAATGTCAAAAAATATTACTACAATATTGTTTTCCCTGGAAAGTATAGGATGAACAGAAAGGTGGCATTAATTAAAACTGCTTTTTGATGTTCTGTGTGGCTTCCAGTGATGAAAGGGACCTTAACCAAACCCCACATTTAAAGATTTTTGTAGCAGAATTTACCAGCTCGTGAAATGGTATAGCTCTCCACATGCAGTGTGCTTACAATGCATACATGAAGTTGATAGTCAAGTAAATTGCTAATGTTACAGCGTTTTGATTTTCTCTGTTACTTCTTTTGTAGGCTCCCCAAATTTGGCCTCTCACTCAAGTCCTCCACACGGATCTGTTTTCATTTAAACCGAGTGCTCCACTTTTCTGCTGTACTTTTCCTGTAGCATCCCCTTGTACTTAGTATTTCAGAGCTGACAAAACTGGGTATTCATGGAAAACATATGCAAGATTCACCAGGCAAGGATTTTAAATTTCACAAGGTGAAATTATAAGACTTTTGAAGTAAGTGACAAAACTCCCTTCAACTACAGCAGGACCTAGATTTTATCCTCAATTTTTAGGCCCAAATAAGCACTTCAGATGTGAGATTACCCGCTTTGGAGTTCAGTGAAAAAAACTGAAAAACAGAGAAATAATAGCTTTTCCAGAAAAAGAGTCAGCAATTAGATAACGATGAATTAAACACTGTGTTGTGTATTCTTACCTGCTTGCCAAGGTCATCGTATGCTTTCAGCTTCTAGGCTGGTACTGATATATTACAGATCCATGCAGTGGTATGTAAGCTACTTTACATAGCAAAACGCAAAAGAAAGGGAAAAATGGTGTCATCATGTCCTCTCTGTACAGGGCTAATGTGGAGTGACCAGGTTATTGGAATTAAAATCAGTTTCTGTCCTTCTGTAATCAGACAAGCAAGTTTAATGATTTTATGTAAATGTTGAGTGAAGCAGAAATGCAGGTTTTAGTCAAAGTGACTTGGAGGACATGCTTTCTTCCCCCCTGTCGTGGTTTCCGCCGAGCCGGTAACAAAGGACCACGCGGCCGCTCGCTCACTCCTCCCGCCCCCCTCCGGTGGGATGGGGGGAAGACGGAGGAGAGAAAAAAAACCCAAACCTGGAACCTCGAGGGTTGAGATAAAGGCAGTTTACTGGAACAACACAAAGAAATTGCAACAACAACAACGGTACTAATGAACGAGTATGCAAAAAGAGTGATGCACAGTGCAACTGCTCACCACCCGGGACCCAACGCTCCGCCACTTCCCCCACCGAAAGTCGAGACCACCCCCCGGCCCGCTCCCCATTTATATACTGAGCATGATGTCACATGGTATGGAATAGCTCCTTGGCTAGTTCAGGTCAGCTGCCCCAGCTATGCCCCCCACCTCCCAGGTTCCTGTAAAAATTAACTTTATCCCAGCTGAACCCAGGACACCCACACACACCTTTTTTTTTTTCCCTCCCTCCAAAACTGTTAAGCAAATGAAGCAGACTATCAAGTAAGCACGCACATTTCAAACACCTATGCCAAGCTCTCAAAGCGTGAAAGCACAGGCACAGTTTAATTAAATTTATCCAAGAAATCCTCAGACTGAAAACATAAAGAGATAAATATACAACACTAATGAGACTGTTCTTCTCTCCATTAATATCAGTGGAAGTATGTGTTTATGGGCATAGGAAGACATCCCCCCACCACTATATAAAATAATCAGTTTGTATTCAGGACTCACAAAGATGTTTCATCTGACTAATCTCTTCAAGTGTTCTTTTTGGCGGGCTGAAGTATTTGTCAGAAGTCTTCGAAATCTGAATGACTCTGATTTACAATATTCATAAAACTTTTGTTTATTAAATTGAACCTGTCAATACTGTTTGCTTTCGTGTTTTCCCTTTTAGACTTTGCTGTTGAACAGGAGAAATAATGTGGTTTGAAATAAGATTGTGATGTAGTGGTAATAGTCACCTCATTTCAGCAGTGCGGGCGAGCTCATTTCTAGCCAGGACAGAGGCAGCAAATAGCAATGTTTCCCTGCAGGCTCCCTCTCGGGTAACGAGGGCAGCTTGTTTGATGCCCGACTTTCTGTGAAGTGCTAACCACAACTCAGAGCAGATGTCATTTCGCACTGATGTCCTGCTGAGGCAGGAGCTAAGCACATGAGTTAGGTGATACACCTTCTCATGAGCTGTCATGGTGACCTACACAAGCACCATCAGCAACAGTGATTCAAATGTCAACAAGATTAGGCAGCAAAGAAGCTTCATCCTGGCCTTTTTGTTTGCTACTGCAGATTTACATACATAACACATCTGTATGGGATCACAGTACCTTGGCTCTCAGTAACCTTGGCAAGCAGTCTTTGCAATGCGGTCGGCATGCATAGAATATATGGGGAAAGACCACTTCTGAGGTGCAACGTATGAGGGAAACCCATCTCGCTTGAAGACATATTGCTTGAAGTAGACATACGTTCTGTAATCTGTGTAACACAGGTGGTGTTGCTCAAAACTGATGGAGTCAGCACACAAATAGTGTCACAGGAACATTAAAAAAGAAGAAGCTAGAAAACTTTTTAAAGAAATAAAAGTAAATTTCAAGAACATAATTTTAGAGCTGCCATATAAGAAGTAAAGCCTGCTAGACCACCCATATAAGCTTTCTTGAGCTTGGGATGTACTGCTTAGATAAGAGGGAGTATAATAGGTCATCCATCATAACTCTGCTTGAAAAATCTATCACTACATGCTTGCCGGATTGTTGTGTCAGATGTCATGTTGCTGTGCCTATGTGTTTACAACCATCCTTCATCAAGGAAGGCTGCAGCCTTCGTTCTTCTCTTTTAAGGCATGCTGTGACTCACAAGTCTTTCACTGGTATGGATCCTAATTGCCTAGGTCTCAAAGATCAGTATTTCTCTTTCCTTCTCATTATATCCCAATTGCAAATTTTGTGCAAGTTCTTCATTTTAAATAGCATGAGAAGTCCATATAGCTAAACAAAATAGTCATCTGAATACTTGCCTTCACTCTGAGGTGTGCTGATGAAGACATATTGGCATTCTTTCAGAGGCAGTGGCTGGTCCTATGATTAATGATTACAGTAATCCCATTTTCACAGAAAAACTTGACAAAACTGAGTCGCCAGTTCAAACTTTTCAGCATGCCCCCTGTTGTGCCAGAGAAAAGGTGCTTGTCCTGTGTGTAGGTGAAATGAGGGATGGGGAAGAAGTGAATGCTGTTTATTTTTCTTTTTTTTTTCTTTTTTTTCTTTAAAAGAAAAAATCTGGAAGTCACTAATGCAGAAATTTCATAATAATGAAAAGAATTTATACTAGTGCGTGGATTCCCAAGTTCCCTTGCAATTCAGTTGAATTCCAGTTGACTTAAGGACTGCATTGTAGCTGCATTCCTCTGCTGGACCTGCTGAGAGGAAAACAAGGTTGTTGACCATAAACTTGTCAATTGGTACTGTTCAATGCTTGTGAATAAACTGAATGCTTTTCCAAAGGAAGGCTTACAGGATTCCAAAACACAAAATATGATCTCATAATCCTTTAGCTTGAAAAAGTGGAAGAACAAATCTTCTTTAAGGCTCAGAAAAATCTTAAAAAAAACCCCAAACTAAAATAGCAGAAAATCTCAAAACAAATCAAGACCTCTTTCATAAGAGGAAGAGCTAGTGTAATATAACTTGTATCTATAAAGATAAATCTCTACTGTTTTAATGGGACAATTATTTCAAAATAGAACTTATTGCAAAAAGCCTGGATGATTTTGAGAAATTCATTGTCCTTGAATATAGGGAGGCAAATAGTTTTCCATTTGTCTAATCCAGAGGCTGGCACAACCTTTTTGCCCCTCCCTTCTTTAGTCTGGGTATAATGATGGAGCCTCTGTTATGCCAGTGGGCTTCACTACATCAGCGGTGTTTTGGGTGTGTGTGGCAGGGTTCTGGTAGCAGGGGAGGGGCTGCAGGAGTGGCTTCTATGAGAAGCTGCTAGAAGCTTCCTTGGCTCCAAGTTGGACCTGTCTCTGTCCAAGGCCAAGCCGATCAGCGATGGTGGTAGTGTCTCTGGGAGAACAGATTTAAGAAGGGGAACCTGCAGTGAGTAGAGGGATTGGAATGTGAGAGGAACACCAACGGAGATACCGAGGTCAGTGAAGAAGGAGGGGAGGAAGTGCACCGGAGGAGGGGATGCCCCTGCAGCCCGTGGTGAGACAGCAGGCTGTGTCCCCCAAGCCCATGGAGGGGAGCGGGGGAGCAGATGCCCACCTGCAGCCCGGGGAGGACCCCATGCTGCAGCAGGGGGATGACCCTGAAGATGGCCGTGACTGCATGGGAAAGCCCGTGCTGAAGCAGTCTGTGACTGAAGGACTGCGGCCCACGGAAAGCACTGATGTTGAAGAAGTTCGCGGAGGACTGTCTCCCGTGGGAGGGACCCCACGGTGGAGCAGGGGAAGAGTGAGGATCCTCCCCCTGAGGAGGAAGGAGTGGCAGAGACAAGGTGGGATGAGCTGACCCCAACCCCCATTCCCCGTCCCCCTGTGCCGCTGAGGGGAGGAGGGAGAGAGAACCGGGAGTGGACTTGAGCCAGGAAGGAGGGAGGGGTGGGGGGAAGGTGTTCTAAGGTTTGGTTTTACTTCTCAGTATCCTTGTTTTGATTTGATTGGTAGTAAATTAAATTAATTTCATTTCTTCCCCAAGTTGAGCCTGTCTTTTGCCCATCACCTTAAGTGGTGAGTGATCCCTCCCTGTACTTGTCTCAACCCATGAACTTTTCTTTATATCTTCTCCTCCTCATCCCATTTGGGGGGAAAGTGAGCGATTGGGTTCGTGGTGCTTTGTTACCGGATGGGCTTAAACCACGACAAGAGGTCAGTCTCAAGTTATGTTAAAGGAATTACATGGACTTTGGCTACAGTTTCTCTTTAGTTTTGGTGATAATCACATAGATAAAATATAAGAGGAAATTTTACTATTACATTAGATTACATTTTAAACCTAATGGAGATAAGTGCTAAAGTCACAGTTACGACACGTTGTAAACGCATTCAGTAATTACAGTCTGCAGAAGCAGTCTGCAGAAGGGCTGTTCAGCTTTCAATTTGAAAAACTTAGCAAAATTTTGTCTAACGAACACTGAGAGAGACCGAGGAAAATGTCTGGTATTGGAGTGTCTAATCTGGGTTTATATCTTGGTTTCAGTTTCTGGGAGAGGGAACAGGCACATTCCCTTGTTGGTGCTTGAGTCAAATCACATTCATCCTTTCAGGATTCAGGTGTTCCTCAGGAGTTTTTGCCTACACATGTGGTTAATAGGCTCCTCCTGTGTGGTGGAAGTTACAGTAAAATTTGTTCTGTTCCAGAAGGCTTCCTAAAGCCTCTCCTCAACTACAAATGCCTTTCTGTGTACTAGGACTAAAAGTGTCTTTCTGTGTACTAGGAAGAGACATCAAAAGATGCAAATGATTATTTAAAAGGAGGCAATAGAAAGGGAGCGGATATACCATTCTTATCTGTATTATGTTAGTGGGTTTTTCTATTGTTTGGGTTTTTTTTATAATTTCTGTCCTTTTGTTTAGATATCTGTGGTTTTGGGGGAAAGAGACAGCCTTTTTATTTTGCCAACACACACTGGTTTAGCATTGCTGTGGTCTTGCTCCAGAACTGTGAAATCTGGGATAATAGTGGCAACAAATAATGATGCTGAGAGTTGGTCCAGATGTTTATCCTGAGGTTAAAATCATCAACAATGCAACCGGACATGATTTGTTTTGTCTTCTTCCTCCTAAAGCAAGGACATATTATGACAAGTCAGGACGGTGAGCAAAGGATGTTCTTAGCTACTCTCTTAACCCATTCAGCAGCCCTTTTGCTCATCCCTATAGCTTCATCTTACAATCCAGGATCACACAAAAGAAATTTGGAAAGCCTTTATTTCACAAAGCATTTAATGAATCTGAAATGAAAGCCTTTTCTAGCAAGTTTTCATATCTGAATTCATGAGATGTAGCAGGTTTTTTGGTTTTGTTTTTTTTACCCTTAACTGCATTTGAGGTATTGGTAGCATTCATTAGGAAGCCTGTTGCAGGGTTCTGTAGCTGACTTTATATAGAAATTTTTGGTTTCCAGAAGAAGAAGAAAAAAATCCCCCCAAACCATCATTGCCCATTTACAAAACATGACTGAACTGAAATGTTTGTCCGGAGAGAACATGGCTGGCAGCTGCATGAGGCTTAATTACTTTTCCTGCAATTGACTGGCTGTTTCCATTTTGCAAAGAAAATGCTGTTCCTCTTTGCATAAACCATAGGAGAGCAGAACGCAGTAGTAATGTTGCTTTCCTTCTTCACCCCTCCCACTGCCCCCGGAAAGTGTGTGCTACAGAGAAAATCATTGCCTTCCCACTTGCCTGATGATTCCACTCCTTAAAGGTGCTGATGACATGGCACGATGCAGTTCTTGAGAAGCACTTGATGTCATCTCCTGCAGGGTAGGTCTAAGATGCGTGAAGGATGAAATCCTGTCTCACTAATTATAGCGATGGTGGTTTTTTTCTCGTGTTTCTGTTTTCTAGGCTGCAGGTTATGAGCGTGAAAACAAGTGAAATGTTTAAAGGAGCACCTAGCTGTTGGAACAGTATCTTCTCTACCAAAATATCCCTGATTTACTCTCATATATAAATGACAGATTTAATTGTAATTTACCCTTAAAATGAGGAGGGGGGGGGGAAAGCAGGGACGGGGGGGAAGGTAGGTCCTCCCACCTGTTAAAGAGTTTCAAAACTGAAGTGAATTAAAATGCTACTCTACTAAAATATCTATATAGCTTTTCCTTCTTTTGCCCATTATGTCTTGTCATTAAATACTTAGAATGACCTGAAATGTATTTAGGCTGACAAGAAACAACCACCCCTGCCATGTTTTGAGAAATTCAGGTACTGTAATTTGGTACACAGGAAATACATTAGACACTATGCATCTTAAAGTAGGGACCATTTAAAAACTGCAAACCCACATGCATCATGCTTTGTTTTTTCTGAGTTACACTTTGTCTTGCATTAGTAAAATTGATCCTGAATCAGGAAACACTTAAATGCATGTTTTTCCTTTTCATTAAGGGGGAAAAAAAGGAAGAAAAACAGAATGGTAAATCATTAACATTGTGCAATAGTGGCTGTAGAACTTCCCAGAATTATTCCTGTATAGAGTCAAATAACGTAGGTTTGCAAAAACATAGCTTCCCATCCAGGTCTAAAGACAAGCACAAGCCCCTCACCTTTAGGAAGTTATGGATATTATTGTATGGTTACCAATGTAATTGTAGAAGGTGTTTTCCAGGCATGTTTTTTAGAGCTGGGCTGTTTCGGTCCATTCCTTTTTATTGCATTATTGATGTCTTTGGATATAAATTGCTTTAAAACATGAAGCCTAATTTGACAATGTGTCTTTAAAAACATAACATATCAAAGTTCTTTTTAATAGTGATCAAAAATAGTGTAAAAATGCTAAGATTTGGGGTTTAAGGAAGATAAATAAATTAAACATAGGCATGTGTTACCATGCTCTCCAGCATGAGTAACACTGGGTTATTCATGCAAATTGAATGTATCTGTGTCTAGGAATGACAGTGAGTTAAGCTAGTTTAACCGTTCAAGCAGGCTTGGAGCCAAGCGGATCAAGAGCAAAACATATGAAAAGTTCACTGAGTTTTAAAACGTCTTGATCTCTAATAAACAGTAGTATTGCTATTTTAAGGGTTTCCTCTAGAAGGTTAATGATACTGAGTTTCCAATTGGTTTTTAAGAGAATATAGTTCAGTTACTGACTCCAGGACTTATCTCAGGGAGGGACCTTGCTGTGTTTTGGGGAGTTTGAGCACTGATATAGATTGCACAATAAATGCATTTTCCACTGCTTTTGATGTCAAAGGACAGTCTGGTTTACAAGCAGTAAGTAAGAGGGAGACACGTTAAGTGGGTGATAGCTGAATTCATCTGTTGTTAAGACTCAGTAGTGGAAATAAGAAATCTTCTTTCAAGTCTTGTGAAACAGGTGGGTTCTGCAGGGCTGGGGTCTTTGTAAATCTGTGCTACTTCCCTTTCCACTTGTTGTATGTTCTTTGCTGTTTGGGATTCTTTGTCTTAGTTTGAAGATAAATGGCTTTCGGGCCAGAACTAAAGTATCTGCCTCTATGGAGAAAGCAGTTGCTCAAAAGAACAAAGTCTAGTTGCCATGTGCTGTTATTTCAGCTACTGTCACCATTGCTTGAAGTGGTGTGGCCAGCAGCTGGTGGATGATAGTCAGTTTGGGGTTTAAGGTCTTGTGCATTCACCTTGCAGAAGAATTCATGGGCAATTGTTCCACCTTTCCTTAAGAAATACCACCCTGGATTCTCTTTCTGGGTTAACATGTCCCTCATAGGAAGAGGGGAAAGGACATCAGAGTAGAGAATAGAGAAGTGGGTTTCAGGTAGTGTTTCACACCTTGCTTGTGTGGGCTGTTGTGGGAGCCTTTGCAGTGGTGGGTGCAGATCACAGCACCCTCAGAGCCATCCTGACTCGGGCGAAGGCAGGCTCTGCTTCCCTGGAGGCCGCAGGATTGCTGCAGCAGCAATGGGTCATGGCCGGCAGCTGACCTGCATCCCTCGAACAGCAACATCCCTCTCCCCCTTGGAAAATCTGGCATCCTGTTGGGACCACGAAGCTTGTATAGCGGAGGGTTGCTTCATCAGCTCTGTATCCCATGCAGGAACGACTTCCACAAGGCTAAATTCTGTCTGCCTTCTATTCCTGGGCAGGAGCAGATACAGGGAAGTAGTGGATCAGGGCAATACACCATATTAGAATGTGCCATACTGCAAACTAGTGAAAAACAAGCTCTGGTACTAGAAGTGGTAGAACTGTGCTTTTTGTTTCATCTGCCTAGGCTCCTATAGTAAACAAGGATCATCATGGCCTGAGTAAATATCCAGTGCTATTGTTGTTTGATGATGAACAGAGATGTTGTTTTAGATGCATGGAAATAATTTCCTGTATATATTCTCTCTAAGGTTTTGGTATTTTAAAAATTCTCGATTAAACATAAGTGTTTCTTTTCTGAGCCCAATCCACAGCCACTCATGACAATCTGAATATTACCTCTGACACACTAAAACCTACTGATTTATCTGTTTCTAAGAAAATATTATATGTGTGTGTGTTTGTGTGCTTAATGATATTTAGGAACAAAATTCACCATTCTCTCTTACTCCCTGTCACCTTGGTGTTTGATTAATGTAGTTGAAGCTTGACCTTTCGGCCCTGGTTTGGCCTTCTTAAAGAAGTTCACAATTAAAGTGCTGCTTCAGAAGAGGGCTTTTATATTATTATTGTTGCACATAAACTGAGGATGGAACCCACCTGAAATTTTTGAAGCGTATTAACCGAAGTTATAAAGAGCCACACAGACTACATGTCCCAGCTTGTGTATAAAGGAAACGGCCAGTAAAATATTTTGGGGAGCATCCCTACAATCTTGTGATTACGCTGACTTCCATAGCTACCAAATCCTTCAATTAGGTTTTATCAGTTTTGTAACTAACCAACTTGACTTTTCTGGCTTATATGGCTGTTGCACATCTTGGCGATATTTCTGCCTTTTTTGATTCGCTCTTGGAAATCTATACGTCCTGCAATTTCTTCCAAGAGAAAACTGATGTGATAAGGGGTTGACTACTTTGGCTTATCTTTAGCTCCTTTTGCTTATCCATGTGTTTACTGTTGTCAGAAGAAATGGAAAGTATCTAACTAGAATAGCGAGAGTGATTTCCAGATTTGTTTTAGCCCACATCATAACATCTACCCTGGAGCCGAAGACCCATGTGTCACCAATTCCCCTTTTTTCACAGCTGGCCATATGCAACAGGAAGGTTTGTAAGTAGGCTTTTGTTGTAGCTGATTTGGTTCCCTGATGCAGAAAGCAAGTCAGAAAAAATATCAAAGCACATGACAGGGTCAGTTAATTTGGACACCAGTGGCTAGGCCTAAGAAGGAAATTGTGGGGTAAGCACAGGTGGCTTTTGAGCTATGATAGGAGACTCTTTAGTCAGTGATCCTCTTACCTCCCTGGTCAGCATAGCCCCTGAAGGTGGTGTCTGAAAGTTGGATCTTTAGCTTTAGTTCAGACAGACTGCAAAATAGAGTGAAGGTGGCAGAAATGTTTTAAAATATATTGTTCATTTACAAAATAGTTTTCAATTTATTTTTTTAAAAACAATAATATATGATTCTAATTATATTTTTTTTCTTTTGGAAAAAGTCAAATTTATTAACAGTTCTAATAACTGAAACATAGTATCATTTAATTTCAGGTGAGGAGGACTGTTTATTTTTTGCTTTTCCTGCTTCCCCACCACCTCCCAGTACAACAATAGAGGAAGAAAGAACCACAGATTGACCTGGAATCACACAGACAAAATTGTTTACTTATTTTTCATTTATACCATGAAAACGAATAAATATATTTGTTCATCTCTAGCTAATCCCATGTTTCACAATGAGTCCTTGGGTACCTTTGCATAACCTTTGACTTTTATGCTTCAGTGTTCCCACTGACAAGAAACAGAACAGTTTGTTTAGCAGATGGGGTGGTTTAAAGTCAGTTATGCTGGAAGAATATTTTGAAGACAAATGAACTGTGCAGTTGGGAGAAGACTACTGAAAGGAAGACCTTGAGAACATGCTGACATATCCCCTCCCCTTTGCTAAAGCTGTGCATTCCCCTTTATGTCAGAGGGATATTTCTTTTAACGATGAGAACAAACATAAAGTTCAATTTATTTATTTTTTTAAATAGAGATACATTTTAAAGTTACTCTGCAAAGCTGCAGTTGTGTGGAGTGGGGGGAAGAGGATCTGAGAGGGTTGTAGCATTTGTTCTCTCTCCTCCTTAGACTTCCTTTGTAACCCATGGTAAATTGCTTAATCTCAACACCTTAAGCTTCTGTTTTTTAAAATGGGGATAACTTTCTCACACTTCATGGTAGGTAAGAAATGGAATTTATTCATATCTGTGGAGTGTTTTAAAATTTCTATAAATTAGGTGTTACAAAAATGCAAAGTATTCTTTCTTGGTAGCGATTTAAGTCTGAAAGCAGCATTAAAATTTAGCTCTCTAACTTTTTCCTCTACAAAGAGGAGCCTTCACTGCAGAGACTGATATTGGCAAAACAGTTACCTGACTTGGGTGGGATGGCGTATGGCTAGGAACTCAGGTGCTGCTTCACTTACAGCAGAGACAGCCTAAATGCATTGCAACTTTCTATAATTTTTCATGTATTTCCCCCTTTCTATTTTGCATTTCAAAAGTCAGTACATAAATTTGGCAAAGAATCTCCAACTGTTGTACAGACAAATGGGTTAAGGCTTCTAATGTTTAGTTTTACTTTTATTCTTCCAGCTTAAAGAAATAGCTGGCAGGGAAATAAATGACCTGATAAAATTTTGTTGGGTAAGTTTATGATTTTATATTCACTTATAAAGTGATCTTGGGACATACATGGGTTATTCTGGCATAATGTAGAATTTAAAATCAAGCTTTACTCAGTCATCTGTGTTTAGGTCCTTAGGAGTGGTAGAGTCTTGCTGCAGAGTAGTGTTTTTACTTCATTTCATCATTATTTAAGAGGGACGAATAGCATGCCTTCCAGTAAAGACAGGAATAGCTGTGAAAATGCATGACTGTAGCCCAATAGAAAAAGCTCTGTCCCCAGGAAAAGGCCAGCAGGACACATGTTGCTTCTGCCCTTCACAGAGATGGGATTAATGGCATGCAGCTTGGATTCTTCCTTTTCTTCATGTACCAAGTCACCTCTTTCTTTCTGTCCCTTTGAATTTTGCAGTGTTTCTCAGGTGCTTGTTCCATTTCAAGAGAAAATGCACTGCAGGACCCAGTTTAGACTTTTGTATTGACCAACACTGAATAAACAGAAGATTTGAACTGCTTCTGGTAGGGAAAAGTTTAGCCTGCAATCCTTCACCTGCTACCAATAGGTTGTTATTGCCAAGATGCACACTTCTTTTTCTCCTACTGTGTTTCTGCTGCTCTACTTTGCACTTAATTGGGTGTTGTGAGCTTGTGTCAGGTCTGTGCAGAGCTACTCACAGGATGTAAGTGCAGTAGCGCGTAGTTTATGAACCCTAACTGGCCTTATGCAGTAGAAGCACCATCATGTTCAGGTTGGCCAATGTGTGTGACAGCACATTGCTGTCATGTGCAATAACAAAATGTCTTGTAATGCGGTATGATTTTCATAATAGTTTTAGGCACTTTTAGATGCTTTGGCATATAAGCATCTGGGCAGGAGGTTTCTTAACCTGGTGTGTAAGACTTACCAGGCCAGCTAAAATCTGAGTGGATCTTCTGTACAAAGGTCTTCAGTCATTCTGCATGAGTAAATAGTATGTGTGTATGTCCATACAAATTGTGGGTGCAAACTGAGAAAGCAGTGTCACATACACTTCTGCACATAATCACTAGGTTACTGGCTCCTAAAGTCAGCTGCTGAGTCTCAAAGGTAGTTAGCGTGAAGAACTTGACCCTCATAGGGTCTATCACCAATCTACCACCCTCACGTAGGGTGGCACAAGTAAAAATGTTGAAGCAACAAGGTGGGGTTTGCTTTTAGGATTGTGGATTGATGAAGGCTCATTTTCAGCTCATCAAGAGTTTTGTGTGATCTGTACTAGGCTTTGATTGCAAGCTAAGCACTGAATATGATACAGACACAAATGCCATTATCCAAACTTAGCCAGGTGTGCTTCATGCAAATTTTCGTTGAAGTCTATTGCATTTTAAACCATATGGTAATTCACATTAATCTTAAAACACATAATTGTAAAAATGCTGGAAATGAAAGATTTTTTAAAAAAACATAATTGGAAAATATCACAGGAAAACAGATACTAAAACTAAAGATGAGCTTCCTATAACTTACAGGCTATGATAAAGAGGAAATACTGTGTACCATCTAAAATCAACTGTACCATTAAAAACGCTAAAGCCTACTTCATACCATGTGATAAAACATCTCAAACTTCAAACTCATTAGTAGTACATCTGCTTGAAGCAAAAACAGTTTTATCTACTGAAAAAACGTGGCAGATATTGTGGAGCGGGGGTAGGTTTTTATGCTATCTTATGTTGGGCAACTTGCGAATCTGGGAGGTCTGTTTTCCAAGTAATAAAATCCTTTCCTAGCCGGTACTTTTGATGGTCTTTTAAGACCTGAAGGCCTTTGAATCTTGCTATCTCACTACGATTGAAGCAAGCATGAATGTTTCACAGTGTATTTAAGCATTTGGTGCATCCTCAATCTACTTGGAAAAAAATGTTGCAGGGCATTGCTTTTTGAGCAGCACACCTTCACTTGAGCTCTGCATTTGAAGAGTCAGTGATGGCAAGCTTTCTTTTTTCTGAATCTCAGTCTGTGGAAGGAAATAGAAGAGTTTCACTGTGGGAAGGAGATTTCCTGCTGGTATCACCTAACAATGCACTTTCTGATTTCTGTAGCTTCAATGAGAAACGGCTACAATAATGCTGGCAACTGAGGGAGGGGTAAATGCACATGCTCTTAAACATTAGCTAGAGTCTGAAGAAAGTTTCAGTAAGATCTTAAAAATGCTGTACCTCACACTTTTCCACTGTTTGCCCTTTTTTTATTTTTGAAAGGCATTCTAAAAATCCTATTTTCATTAAATGTCTTTAGCACACCTAGTGTTAATTCTGGCCCTAAATTACTTGCCAGTAGGAAACCTTCATCTCTAAAATTATCAACAAATGCTGTACAGTAAAAGTACAGGATCCAACGTAGAGCTTTCCCTTTTATTTTATAAAAGCATGTATGCCGCTGTGGGCATATGTGATGGGTGAGGGTTTTGGCTTGATTCTATGCAAATTTAATTACCGATCCTTTCTGGTGTGACAGATTAAAGTTGGTATAGCTCGAGTTTTTTGTATAGTCTTCATTCCCAGTATATAGTATTCTTGTCGATGTGGGCAGGCAGTATAGGCTGTAATGGGATTAATAAGGACTTTCCATTGTAAAATAATTGTCAATTCTCTGTATGGGTGTCTCAAAGCAGAAAATAAGCCCATCTGCGTTAACCTAGCATATCAAACCCAGTGGTCTTCACCTGTCTAACTCTTTCTAGTATTCATTTACATAATTATGTCAAAGCAAAAACTTTCACTCACAATCAATTTGAACATTAATTGTACATAAATGCAATCTTTTAATTATTTCTTTTGTGACTGGAGAGATTAGCTGGTAAGGCATAAATGACCAGTGATTAGGAAATTGAGCAAAATGGGGGATTTGCTGGTAGAGGGAAAGTGTGGAAATAGGTATGTCTCTTGCCAAGTTTCACTCTTCTTTGGTTCATGAGGTTAATGACTATATGCTAGAGATTTGCTTCAGGTTACTGAAATTGCAGGTAAAAGTCTCAAGTGAAAGAAAGGTCAGAAAGGGAATCCTCTTCAAGCAAAACTGCTCTTTTATTTCAGTCAATGCCAGAGGAGACATCTTTGGTCAGTGGCTGGAATAAATTATCCTTTTCAAAAGGCCAGTTGAAAGAGATTCAATAGATAAGGTAATTTTAAATCAAAAGCTGTGTGATAATACATTAATCTCCCCTTGTCTGACACTATCCAGCCAGGAAAAAGAAAAATACATGGGCTTGGGCTGACCCAACATAAGGAATTTGACCTACCTTCACAAGGTGCAAGGAGGGATAATGCCAGTATGTGCCTGAGGGCAAGATCTTTGGCGAAGCTGTAAAGAAACCAAAGTCTTTAGTCACTGTGAAGTCCCACAAAGCAGTAACAAATGTATTTCAAACAAAGTTGCAGTTAAAAGAAGCACTATGAGGGTGCATGCCTTTATATTTCTAAAATCAGTCTTCCCCAGACAGTGCTTTCATTATTGATTTAAATTAATTTCTTCAAGTCTACTTTCTTTCTTCTGCTCCTCAGTAAGGGAAATGGTGTGCACTGTGTGAGACTTCCACAGCCATCCACATTGTATGGGTGGGAATTGCTCTTGAAGGTGAGTTCATTATTGTTTCTCTCTTTTCAGGTGGTTCTTATTGAAATGCATATTTCCAAGGTTTATGGACCACAACATACCCTGTTTGCCATCTCTGGACATAACCTGCATTGTGCATGTCTCAAATACAACTGGAGCTCTGTACCTGTCAGTTGAATAAATTACACTACATAAAGGCAATTTGTCTCTCAAAACTGATCAACCCAATTGGCATAAAAGTAAAGAAGCCAAATGAAAATCATGCAGGTCTGCTGAAGTTGCACCTGTGTTACAGTGATGTGTCTCACTGGCTTCACTTGATTCAACAACCCACAGAAGTGTCTCAGCTTCTTGAGAGTGCCTTACTCTAGCTGCTGGCCAAAGGGATCTGAAAGCTCTATTACTTTAAAACTATATATTTATTAAAATATAATATTCCCTTCTTGTTTCCTGCAAAATAAATCAGGTTTTTTCTCCTGAATTTGGGCAGATTACCCATATGATGAAAGCACTTGTATTTTTTTGATCTTGCCTTTCTAGCATCCAGGCTGAGAGGTGGGAAGGGCATCTGTGAAGATGAGGTTGGTGCGGTGCTGTTGCTGTGAAGGGACAGGTTTAGGACAGATCAGGGACATGGTTTAGGAAGTTGGAGGCAGATAAATTACAGAATTCTACTTCTGACTGGTTTTGTTAAGCTACAATTTGTATCTGGCATTGGGCACGTTGTTGCTTATTCTTTGTCAGTTATTCCTAAGGTGGGAATGGACGTAGCAGGAACCCTTTCCTGGGAGGTGTGGCAGGTAAATAGGAAATCTCTTTTTAAACAACTCTTTCTGTATTCTTTTAAAAATGGCAGCTATCTCTTGTTTTCTACCTGTTTTTGATTAATATCTCTGCAGCTGAAGCTCAGCCACGTTTGTAAAGCAGAATAGTAATTCCAATTAATGCGGGCATTACAAAACACACGGTGTGTTTGTGACTCGATAGCATTACGTCTCAGATCTCTGATGCAGCTTTTCTCATAAGGCCCTGACTTGCTTTTGTATGAAAGATGAAACAGTGAAGCTGTTACAGAAACTGATCATCTATGAAACAGTTTCCAGCAAAGAGCATCTAAGAAAATTTGCAAGCAGAAGCAGTGCTTAACGCCATCAGCTGAATTGTTTTAACGTCTGAAAACATATTAATTCTTATTAATGCCTTAAGCTCACTGGATGTTGCTTGTGCATTTATTTCCATGATATAAAAATAAGAACCTCTTTTTCCCAAAAAGCAGTTATTAGAATTTTTGCTCATTGTCCTAATTTGAGCAATAATTAGTAGTCATAATCAAATGTTTAACTAAGCTCCTTAATGTCAGCTGCCAAGAACCAGGACAAAATCCTATCCAAGGTGATATACTTTTCTAAAGATATATAGCATGTAAAATGCAGTGCTACTATATAGCATTAATCAAGATGTCATAGCTTCTGAAATGAGCTCCTGTCAGGAAGCATAGATTGGTGCTCTGGCTGATAATGGCCTTGCTAATTTACAACAGATTACCATGTCTGTAATAATAAAAAAATCTCCTCCTTGTGCTCTTTTCATATCTTCCCATTGATGCATGTCATTTTTTGAACAGAATAAAACAACTCTGTCATAATATCTCTGTTCTGTAAATGCAGAATATGCTATTATATAGAAGGAAAATGTTGTACTGTGCTGTGTAGGCAAGATAATATAAACAGCTTTGTATTGTGTTTGTTCTTGGGTAACGGAATCATTTATCCAGTCAAGTCTTCCCCTCCTCTGTTTTGAAAAGGCTTCTTAGAGAAATATACATAAGGTTTAGTTCATTTAAGAATGAGTTTCTGACTTGAAGAGTGCAGAAGGTTTAGTTTCAAATCAGTAAATTGATCTATTGCTAAAATCACCATTTTACAAATCACAAATAACAGATTATAGTGATGGCTTGTTGGTAGTGAATGTCTCCTGGAAAGAATTCTTTATTTGAATCCTTAAGCTACTGTTATGGGTTTGTGTGGTGCAGTTTTTTTGGTAGCGGGGGAGGGGCTGCAGGGGTGGCTCCTATGAGAAGCTGCTAGAAGCTTCCCCGGCTCCCAGTCGGACCCAACTCTGGCCAAGGCCAAGCCCATCAGCAACGGTGGTAGGAGAACAGATTTAAGAAGGGGAACCTGCAGCGGAGAGGGAAGTGGGATGTGAGAGGAACACCTCTGCAGATACCGAGATCAGTGAAGAAGGAGGGGGAGGAGGTGAGCAAAGGAGGGGATGCCCCTGCAGCCTGTGGTGAGACGGCAGGCTGTGTCCCCCAAGCCCGTGGAGGGGAGCGGGGGAGCGGAGGCCCCCGAAGATGGCTGTGACTCCATGGGAAAGCCCGCGCTGGAGCAGTTTGTGGCTGAAGATTGGCCCACAGAAAGGACCCACACTGGAGCAGTTTGTGAAGAACTGCAGCCCGTGGGAAGGGTTCACGTTGGAGAAGTTCATGGAGAACTGTCTCCCATGGGAGGGACCCCACGGTGGAACAGGGGAAGAGTGAGGAGTCCTCCCCCTGAGGAGGAAGGAGCGGCAGAGACAACATGTGATGAACTGACCCCAACCCCCATTCCCCGTCCCCCTGCGCCACTGAGGGGAGGAGGTAGAGAGAACCGGGAGTGGAATTGAACCGGGAAGGAGGGAGGGGTGGGGGGAAGGTGTTCTAAGGTTTGGTTTTACTTCTCAGTATCCTTGTTTTGATTTGATTGGTAGTAAATTAAATTGATTTCATTTCTTCCCCAAGTTGAGCCTGTCTTTTGCCCATCACCATAAGTGGTGAGTGATCCCTCCCTGTCCTCGTCTCAACCCACGAGCCTTTCTTTATATTTTCTCCTCATCCCACCATGGCTGGGGGGGAGGAGTGAGCGATCGGCTTCATGGTGCTTTGGTACTGCCTGGGCTGAAACCACGACAGCTACCTTGTTCTCAGTTTAGACTTACCCATTTTATGAGTAGAGCCTTCTTTATCAGTGAAACAGTTAAGGAAGCCCTTTGAATGGTCTGTTTCTGAATGTATAATTCATTATGCGTAAGTAGAAGGTATTTAATATAGTTTGTTCCTAGTAGGCTCTACTGCTTGTAATTTGAGTGCTACCTTTTTGGGTAGATTTTAAGAAACAGAGTTTAAGAGTTTTGCAAAGTCATAAACTAGGTATTGTGCAACATAGGAAAATTCACATTTATATACTTGTAGTGTGTATATTTGCAGTGTGCAAGAAGAAAATTGCCAAGTTCAACACTACCAGGTGGTTAGAAGAGGCTAAGATATAAACTATTGATGTATCTCATCTATTTTTAAGGGAAATAAAAGGGTAATCCCTGAGAATTCTTACCCCAAAAAACTGTGTTGCTTTTGAAGGGTATTTCAGCACTGGGGGGAGTGCAGTTGGATGGGCTGGTGTTGCTTCCTGTAAAAATGTATAGCAGCTCTGAAATTTGAGCATGCTCAAATACTTTGCTCTCAGCACTTAGGTTAAAAAACTCCCTGAAGTACACCAGCCAGTTCATGCCAACTTCTGCTCTCAGTTTAGGAGATCAAAAACACTCTTCTTAACACTGAAAAATTATAGCAAAGAGTATTTTCATGTTGAATACTCTTGAATTTTCACAGATGTGTAGTGCCTCACTACCTATCTATGATGTTACAATATGTGTGAAGATAATGGCACAGGATGGTCGTAAGAAGTTGTTACACGCATAAGCTACTGGTGGAATCTCAAATTTCCTGATCTTGCTGACCCACTTCATTGTAGCATTACTCTTCAGCAAAGGCTTAGCAAATGTCCTGCCCACTGGGATGTGGGTGCATGCCCAGAGATTCAAATGCTTTTCCTTACATCTTCTTTTCCTCCTTTGTGGTCAAAAGACAATTAGCAGTTCTTTAACCTGTTGGGGAAGTCTCTGGGGACTACTTCCAGTCCCCAGCCTCGGAGACATTTCTTGTGTCCCTTCCCCACACAACTGATGAGTGCAGTGCTGAAGGGATGGGTGTCCATGCTGAAGGTGGTGCCCTCTGCAACATATCCTCATGGTGTGCTCCACCTGTTCTGGAAAGCCTCAAAAATTTCTACTGAGTATTTTGATCTGTCACTAGTATAGACTCCCCAGGGAAACTGGATGAAGGGAGAATAAGGCCTTTCCAGCAAAAGGATGGAGACAGTAAGTGAAAGGATTCAAGGACTCATAAGTAGTTTGAATAAATTGCTGTCTGAAATACAGGGCCATTTTTCTGTCTGCCTACCTCTCTGTGACGTTTCCCGTCATGTGGTATTATGGTACTATTTGAAAGTCATCAGGAATTTTAGGATGTCATCTAATAAACCAATCTAAAGAAGTCAGAGTTTCCTGAAGTTTTCTTTCTGTTCAGAGCTCTTTAAAGTAATACTGAATAGCTTTGGGAAATTGGCCCTTTGAAATACCAAATGCCAATATTTCTTGTGTACCAGGTTGGGCATCTGACCCCTATTTTGAATCATTACCTTGAATCCTTGGCAACTATAATTTTCTAGTCTACTGATGACTTCATCTTTAACTCCAAAAATGAGATACCAAAAAAGATTGAAAGAATGAGAGAAATATTTTTGGTGATAGGATAAATATCAACAGTTTAATTTTTTTTTTTTTTTAAGAAAATAGAGAGGTAAGTATAGGAGAATTACAAAGCATAAACACCTTCTCAGGAAGGAAAATACAGGATATATTTTTCTAATCAGAACATTAAAACATAACAAAAAGTAGAGGTGGAGAGCTAAACGCAGGTAAATTCAAAAGATTTAATGATGATCATGTGTTAATTAATCAGCGACATAAGCCACTAGACAAAATAGGGAACTCTCCAGTGTCTTGATGTCTTCAGACAGGACTAGATGCCATTTCAAAATGTGTAGCAGTAGTAGTCAGTTATTCATTGCATGTCTATCTAAGTCTGCTACTCTCGGTGTGCTTAGAGTGACAGAGGGCTTGCATGAAACCTCTCACCATTTTCTTCTTCTTCCTCACTGTCACGTGCTATGACAGTTGTGAATAGGCAAATCCTTCCCTCTCTTTTGACTTAAGTTCCAGGCAGCAGAAATGAGCAGGAAACAATTTTTATGTATCATTGAACTACAGTGGCATTGGGGGTTTACCCCCGTAGGCAGCTAAGCACCACGCAGCTGCTTGCTCACTTCTCCCCACGCACCCCCCCAGTGGGATGGGGGAAGAGTAAAAGCAATAAAACTTGTGAGTTGAGATCAAATATGTGTAATAAGTGAAGGAAAAGTGGAAGAGGAGAGAAAGAAAACAAAACAAGTGATGCAAAGGTAATCCCTCACTACCTCCCACTAGGAGACCAATGCCCAGCTAGTTCTCAAGCAAAAGATGGCTAACTCCCCTAAACCCTCTCCTCTCCCATTTTTTGCTGAGCATAACATTATGTGGCATGGGATATCTCTTTGGTGAGTTTGGGTCATCTGCCTGGTTGTGTCCCCTCTCAACCTCTTGCACACACCACAATTTATTTACTGGGGGAGCAGAGTGAGAAGCACAGAAGGCTTTGATGCTGTGCAAGCACTGTCAGCAATAGCTAAAACATTAGTGTGCTACAGCATTGTTTTGTTCACAAATCTAAAACACACCACCATTGGAGCTTCTATTAAGAAAATTAACTCCATCCCAGCCAGACCCAGTACAGCTAGGCCAAAAAAAAAGTCTTATGAAAGGTAGTTGACATTTTTTTAAATTTTTTTCTGAAAAGTAGTGCAGCTCAAAAATTGGAATGGCCATTATCATAGCAGTCTGATAAATCCAATACCCTGCAGGAAGCTTAGGCTAGCTACAGTAGGTAGAAGTCAGTACAGTACGATGGTCACCGAGCCTGGAATGTCCATTAGTTTATGGACCTTAATATGGCAGACCTGAATTCAAGGGAGTCATTTGGAAACTCTTCAGACCCTGGTGGTACTGCATTGCATGCTCTTGTGCAATGAAAGTTCTCTTCTGAGCCTGAAAAAAGTCTTCTGTGAAAAAAGGTCCAATGAAACTCATATATTTCCTGATGGGGAGGGTGGTAGTGGTGGTTGTTTATTGAGCCTTTTCTGGTCTAAAATGACATAGTCAAACATTAAACGTCACTTGTTGCAATAAAAGGTTCTGCAAGATGACCTATGTTAGCATAAAGGTGGTATTCTTGCAATGCTTGTTGCACCTTTTTATTTCAAAAGTCTTTGGTTTGGGGGCGGTGGTTAATCTTTAGAGATCTTAATCTTTTTTTATCTTTATATATAAGGGACAGACACCCACACTTATGCATCCTCTATATCATGTTGGCCTACGGTCAGCAAGAGATATTGTCTTTATAAGAGTCCCTGAAGGTGTCAGCATGAGGAACAAAATTTATTTTTCTACAGTTAGTATAGAAGATAGCTCATGTCACTGTTTCTAATAATACACAGAGACACATACACATATTTGTATGAAATCATAACTTCAATGAAATTTGACCATAATGGCCATAGGAAATGTAATACTGGAAACATTATTCACAGGGGTCCAGCAGACAAGGAGCCTTCTGAAGCCAGGTGGTTCAAGAGACTACTGAGTGTTCTCTCTGTCTGAAGTAAAACTTCCTAACCTCCTTTTATCAGTATAAGAACTATCCTCATCAGTATTTTTGGTACATACTGAATTTCTATATGAAAACTTAATAATTTCCTGTATGAGTTATGGGGACAAAAAATGCCTATGCATTTGTGGAATGTTCATATTTTTTTACATGAAAATTCTAATGTAATAATGCTATATAAATGGAAGGCTGTTATTACTCATAAAGGAAGATAAAATCTACCCATAAAGAGTTAAGAAGGCTTGAGTATAAAACCCAGCAGATTACTTTTAAAGTTGTTTTAATTATGAAGTAGAAAGCATACTGCCTAATGAAAGGAATTTGCTGGAAATGTTGTAGACTTCAAAGGCATAACATTTTTTTCCAGTAAGCTATTTGTAAAATTTATTTAATAAGTTCATTAATTTTTTACTGGGAGAAATGGACATTGAGTAATATCATTATTAAGAAGCTCCTGGAAGGTAAGCATGGAACTGACCTCACTCAGACCAGTGGAGAAGAGGCTTGAAGGGCATTAGTGAGACTGGGGGGTGGAACAATACTGCAGGGAAAGGAGTGCTGATACACTGACTAGTGCTTGATTTTCTGTGCCTAGGAGGCCTGACTGCTATTCTGGCTTTGCTTTAGACTTCACAGGTAATCAGTTGCTGGATGATGCATGTGGGCAGTCCAAGGAAAAGGGATTAGGGTGGCTTCTTTCATGTGAGTTCTCAAGTACGAAGTTGCACTCCTTCCTCTGCTTTGTAAAGCTTGATTTATTTTGACTGTGCTGTACCTCCTAGCTCCTTATTCAGCATGCTGCATGGGCCATTCTCCCCTTGGTAGGTATAGACTTAAGCCCCCCTCTAGCTGAGGAGCAAGAACGAACTAAGAGCTGTCCTTTCTTCGCTGTGAATCCCCAACATTAAGTTATTGCTTATGCAAGGGTAATATGGACAGCATCACTGCCACCTCTTTCACTCTTTGCTGTTTTGCTACGAAACTGTAAGAATGAACATTATATAGTCTTGGGCAAACAGGGAATAGGTAGGTGCCTTGCAAGGAGACTGCTGTGACTGGTAGACTATGTCATTTCAAGGTGCCTCACGTTATGGAAGCTGCAGCGTGACAAGGATTGACACCCATTTTCAGCATACTTCTGTGGGTGAACTTTTGGCAGTTGTATGATCAATCTGCAGACTTCAGGCTGTTTCTTGCTCAGTTTGTAGTGTCAGTGGAATCGCAAAATCTGCCTGTTTCCAGGGTAGGGTACCCTGAGTGCTGTTTGTGCTCTGTGACACAGTCTTTGGAAAGTTAAAGATCTGTAAGTCCTTTATTGGATTTGATCCCTCGTTCCCAAAGGAAGCAGTGCATAGCCCAGCACTTCAGTTTGCTCTCTCTTCGCTGTATCCCACAGCTACTGATGAACATTCAGCTCATCGCTGGTTAAAAGAATGTGAAGGAAAATGCCTTAAAGCAAAATGCATTGATTCACAGTGCAAGAATAAAATGCATGATAAGAAAGCACCAGAACTTTTTTTTCTCTTCGAGTAAGGATCATGCACAGAAGGAAGGATTCAGATCAATAATTAGAAAAAGGAACTCATGGTAAACAAAACCAAGTTATATTAAAGCTCTTCAGGAACAAATACACAGAGGTTTCAAACTGAGTGGGTTGCAGTGTTTCATCTCTGGATGAACAAGATGCCCAAAGACAAATGCAGAGGCCAAATCCATAGTCACTTTAAAAGGAATGGAAGATGAACAGCAGACTTGCATTCCTTTTTCTTTATAAATATTCAAGCCCAGTTTTTTTAAAGAACAGTGTCAGTGGGAGAAACTGGGAGCACCTTACCCAAGCCTATGAAATAGCCAGATGGTTACAGTGGGAGATACAGCTTCAACTCCCTCTGATCAAAAGGGAAGAACCTGAGTTCCATATTCTGTGCAAGCCCCCTAACTATTGGCAGTGGGAAATAGCACCAACCAATGTTATCTGTGACAGTTTTGCAATCAAACCTCAAATATTAAAATCTGATTTCAAGCTATCGCACGAATGTGGCTTCAGTTAGCATCTGAGTTCAGAAGTGAAAAGTTTTTTCTACAAATAACCTAATTGATGAAAAGCATTCATGTTTCACTAGGTTTCACAGTCCTCAGGGAAGGAGAGTAGATATTCCTAGCTAATGCTGTGCCCCATCTTGTCCAGGCTCTTAGAGAGGCTAGGTTGAAGCTGGAAGCTAATCGAACTAATCCTCTGAATGATAGGCATCCCTTGATAAGGAGCCTGCAAGAGATCTGTGCACTTCAGTATTCTTTAAATTTGATTTTGAGGACTTTACTGGGACTTACATTATAGATGGAGAGTTGCAGCTCTGCTTGCTCCTTTTAAAGAACCACACCTCCTTCTCTGTCCACCTAATATGAACGGCCTTGACAGGACTTGTGTGGAGTGGATAAGTTACTGGAACGTTGAGACCTCAGAAGCTTATGTGGGGCAACAAGGTACTTCAAATGTCTGAAACAGTCTCTTTTTGTAACTGGCATTTTGAGAGTCATTTTTTTGTGTCTTCCGAGCTCTCAGCTAAACAGTATTTTTCTATCAGCAAAAAGAAGTACTGTGAAACCTTGGAATAACAGAAGATTAATTATTTTTTCTCAGCTGTAGTGCCTTGTGCTGGATTGTTTTGAACATTGTTTTGTTCTTAGTAGATCAGTCAGAGACAATGGAGCGCCCTCGTGCCAATAAAGATCATCTGGTTTTGTCTTTTTTGCTTAAGACATATGGAGTCTGAAAGGAGCTCTATAGCGGGGATCAATAGTGGGCCATTAAGAAGACGAAAATACGGTCTAGAAGTAGCAGCAACGGATTGGGACTTGAAAATCTCTTTTCTACTCCTGGCTTTGCCTGTGGCTGGACAATTTACTTGCTGTCTCTCTGCCTTACTTCCATCACATGTAAAATGACTATATTAGTGCTTTTGCAACAAGAATGACTGTTAAGGTTATTCCTATGGCTGTGCAATGCATAGAGAAATAGTGTGTTTTTTTCATACCCAGCATTAGAGCAGCCCAGGCAGTAGAGCTTCTTGCCTGCAGTTAACATAGATACCGCATCCAGGACCAGGGGCTGCCATTTTCTGTGTAGAAATTGTTGACCTACTCAGGGTAAGCTAGTGTATGTCCATGTGGCACTGCACTGAAAGAGAAACATTGGGTGGGATGTGCAGGATATTAATAAGTGTACAAACACCTTCCTCTCTCTTCTAGATCAGTGTATATGGCATTTCATTTCCAGAGAAAGAGACTTGTATTTTTAGTGGATGTCAACAGGTAAAGCTAGTGGAGCTCAGGTGATTTCCAAACACTGAATATTTGGCCCCATATTTGGCCTAATCCTAATTAAATGCAAAGCACTTGTTTGATTCTCTTTCCTTACTGAATGCTGACTGATGCCGCAGTGCCTTATCTCTGATTTTATTGCTACTGGCCTTTTTCTGCCAGCAACTCTTTTCCAGATAAATGTGGGGAATTTTTATTGACAGCTTATTTTAACAGATCTTATGATGAAGGATGTTTCTGTTGCAGAGGTAGAGAGCAGCTGTGAGATGGGTTTTACTGGCTATGATCCAATTTATCTAAGTTGTCTGTCTTGCTGTGACTCATCAAGTACTATAAAAAGTAGATGTGAAATGGGCAGGAAAAAAAAACCCCAACAAACCCACCTCAGAGTAAAAAGGCACTTTATGTCCCAGTGTTGTGTATTAGAGCAGGCCAAGAAGAGCAGACTCATGCTGCCAGTATCACTTCTCTTTTAGGTAAAGGTGTGTGTGGTGAAGTTCCTGTCTAAAATAGCAGATGAATTACCATGTTGAGTTCAGGTGTGGATCTTGAAAAAGGATTGCAGTCGTAAAACCAAAAAAGACAGCATTTAGAGCACTTGTCTTATCTAGGTAATAGTTAGTTTACATGTGTACTATATCTTCCTGCCTAGAAAATGGAACAGCACAAGTTTGGGCCAATTGCCCCATTCAACATAGAGCCTTAACATGGACTGACTTACCAGCTGTATCTGACGGTAGGAGTCGATGCTTTGCTGTCCTGCCCTTTGCCTTCTCCTCAGCTGCATGAAGGGAAAGGAGGTGGTTATTTAAAGCCACCTATAGAAGAGTCATGGATTTGCATTTGCGATAGATAAAGGATGAAAAAGAGAGGACCTGAAATAGGCCATTTTGGAAACTACAGCCTTTGTAAATACATGTGTATTGAAGTTGTTGTGGTGTTACAGGCAAGAGTAAACAGTAGGAAAAATGATTGGGGAGTAACAATTTGATAGATGTATTTCGATAGCTGAGTTCAAATTAAATGATACTTTCAACTGCACAGTTTTCTTAAGAAAAAGTAGATGATAGTACATACAGTGTGTGTGTATGAATTTTTTCATATACATCCAGGTGTGTATATAAAATGTTATATAAATTCTATATAAAAGTGTTACTGTTATATTAAGCCTATTTAATTTCTTAAGGTGTTTTATATTCCATATGGGTGGATGCTGGCAATGTTTATGAACTGTGCATATTACCCAATGACTCATTTCTGAGTGAGGTGGAATCCTATGATTTAACATTTCCAGAGGAACCAACATAGGGCCTATTGGCATTATGAGAAAACATGAACTTATAGGGGCTTCATCTTAATCTCTAAACAATTAAATTGGGTCTGTGCTTTCCAGCTGGAGAAGGTTGCTCTAGTGAAGGATGAAAATCAGATGAATGGTGTTTCAATGAATGGCATTTGCAATAGAATGGATAACTTTAACTCATTTCTAATATCTGCTAATTTTTTTTATGCTTAAAAAATTAGACTTCTTCTGTTATTTGACCTAATATTGGTTTCTTCATCTCTATTTTCCATTAGCAGCAAACGTGGTAGAAATCTGGAAAGACAATAGGTTTTTGATGAATTTCCAAAATTTTAAAATACACATCTTTTCAGATTTTACCTTAATTACATCCTTATTGCTCATTTTAGGTGTTAATTTAAAGCCTATTCATTTTGATCTAATTAATTTCAGGTAAGTCTTTAGTGACTCTGGATATGAAAAAATATTTATCAAATATCTTAAAATTTTTCTTATTACCTTTAAAAAAAGCAGTATGAGCAGTATGAGTATAAGCTTAAAAATTTCTTCCAGTTTTTTTGTCTTTTTTGACCCCAAAGCTATTGTCTTCCTACAGCAGTATCAGATGTTCCAATGTAAAGTGAAAACTGAAAAATTTGTCAAGCTTTAAAAAAAGATGCACACAAACCCCAGTAATAAGAACAGTAATTTCATTTGTATTACATTTTAAACTAGTATCTTCTGGAGTGTGTTAGCTCAGTACATAGGATTTGGAAGTTAACACCAGTGATTAACATCTGTGCTCGTTTTATTTTTCCAATTTTAGTAGCCTTTGGAAAGTAAAAAGAAAGGTTGAATTATTTCTGGTAGAAATAGGAATAAAATAATTTTGAAGTCCTAAGTCTCATTCATTTCTAGAGACTTCTGTTCACATCATGCTCCTGGGGTTTTGGGTTGTTTTGCTACAAACTGCTAAATACTGGCAAAACATAAAGGGTAGGTCAAGTTTCAGTCATTTCTTAAATCTCTCAGCAAAGCATCTTTCATTATTTTAGTCACAGTGGGGTTTTTTGTTATTGTGGTTGCACCATTAAACAGGACTATCTCACATAGTGACATTCTTTTAAGGTAGTTAAAATAAAATAAGCCTTTTCTATAATTAGTTATTATTTTATTTATTTATTTTTTAAATTTATAGAGACTGTTCACCTGGAAACAGTACACTGTTTAAAGGTGCTTTGCCACACTTGATCCTTTTTAGTTTGTCATGGATAAGCTAAAGTGGGTAATGGTGAATGTACTTATCTTATGAAACCATAGTAAGGGCTTCTGATTAGTAACGTGTAAGAAATAACCTATTGAGGACAACGACTGGTAGTAACAGCCACTGTTTTATTTGTTGCTTGAAACCTCTGTGGAGGCAGAAATTCCTTGTAAGTTGATAGCTGGGACCCAACTTAGTGTCCTTGAGAGATTTATAAACTGGGGAAAGAAGTAATTGTCCTTTTTAAATATTTGGAGAGGTGACCCTTGAATTTGCAAGGTTTGTGAAGAAGTTGCTTAAGCATTGCTGTATGACTGATTAATCCCCCAATTAATATCATTTATACTGAAATGGCTTCTTATATTAGTAATGACACCAAATGACCTTGACATATTTATGCATAAAATATCTTGCTATATATAGCAATGATATTAAGCAGTTTTTGCTATTTGCAGTTAAATAGCTTAAAAAGGCTTGTACCCTTATTGACTGTTTAAGCATCAAAGATATTCTACAGCATATTTTCCTACTTCCAGCAGTTATCTTTGAATTTACGTGTTCAGACTGCTTGTAACTCAGAGCAGGCTTCAATTAAAATATTCCTAGAATTCTCTGAGTTAGACTTAAATAAAAGTATTCCATAAGGAAAAAAGAAGTTCCTGGTTTGTCTTTGTGGTCTTGAATAATCATGTGTGATATATTGATTTCTGTAATCATCACTGAGAAAAAGGTTTCTCCTGGAAGCTTTCTGTACCTACTTTTTTACTGTATGGGAGCAGACTTTTTTTAGAGCCTCTTTAATTAGCCTGAACACATACTTCATGGAAGAAAACTGTGCAATAATAGTAGAAGTCCTTTAAAGTGTATTTTGAAATTTGGTAAGGGTACAGGCAAGTTTTTAAAATCTGATACTGCAAAGCATTTGTTATAAGAACAGTTTAGTTGCCTTGTTTCTGTTGATGCTGATGTTTGTACCCTACTATGTGACAAAATGTAAAATGTAGGTATTAGCAGCAGAATCTGGACCTACGCAAGTGGAAAACATTGAGAGAATAAAAAACCTTACAAAATAGCACTTAGTGGAGGGATAAATTGACAGCACTTTTCTTCTTTAGTACTTGAATTTCAGTAGAAAGAAAAGTGCAGATACGGTGTAGCTAAGTATGTCACAAATGACAGCATCAACCTGAAAGCTTTTTTTTTTTTCTTCCCCTGGAGTGCGGATTTTTAATCTCACAATAATGCTTCCACTTGATCGACTGTGAAATACTTAAATTCCTCAAAATCAGATCCACAGTTCAGACTGACTCCTGGAAAGAGGGCTACAATGGCTATTAAATTTGGCTTCAACTCAGGTAAGTTATCCACATGATTACAGGTTCTGTTTAGTTGCCTTCAGAGGAGTCAAATCATGAACTCAGTTTGCTCAATCAGGATAAGTCCTGGTTTCAGCTGGGATAGAGTTAATTGTCTTCCTAGTAGCTGGTACAGTGCTATGTTTTGAGTTCAGTATGTGAAGAATGTTGATAACACACTGATGTTTTCAGTTGTTGCTAAGTAATGTTTAGACTAAAATCAAGGATTTTTCAACTTCTCATGCCCAGCCAGCGAGAAAGCTGGAGGGGCACAAGAAGTTGGCACAGGACACAGCCAGGGCAGCTGACCAAAGTGGCCAACGGGGTATTCCATACCATGTGACATCACGTCCAGTATATAAACTTGGGGGGAGTGGGGGCGGGGGGATCGCCGCTCAGGGACTAACTGGGTGTCAATCGGCGGGTGGTGAGCAATTGCACTGTGCACCATTTGTACATTCCATTCCTTTTATTATTACTGTTGTCATTTTATTAGTGTTCTCATTATCATTATTAGTTTCTTCTTTTCTGTTCTATTAAACCGTTCTTATCTCAACCCACGAGTTTTTCTTCTTTTCCCGATTTTTTTCCCCCATCCCGCTGGGTGGGGAGGTAGTGAGTGAGCAGCTGCATGGTGCTTAGTTGCTGGCTGGGGTTAAACCATGACAGGATAACAGGGCTCTGCCATTTTGACTAATGAAATCATAACATTTTTTAACCCACTGAGGGGTTGTTTTATCTTTGAGTTTTATTTTGAATGAAACTTCAAAGGAGGTGAAGGAGGAAGAAATGACCAGAGAAATGAGGCCTTCCTCCTGTTGCAGACCATCTTTTTGGGGGACTCCTGAGGTTCTGAGAAATGTCAAACTTCCTTTTCTTCAGCCATCCCTTCAGTATCTGAAACGAGTTGCTTACGGTCATCTTCCATTCAGACAACATATTACACACTGTGTTCCATCAAATGTGTTCAGACTTACTCTCATAACTACAGGATTTTTTAAAATATGCTTTTATACCACAAAATACACATTCTGCTATTAAGTGAACTTTCAGAGAGTGAACAGATTTCTTTCAGGTAATTAGGGGATTAAGAACTTGTCAGAAGTAGATTTTGTTTGTTTGCCTGGTGGTTTATTTATAGGATTTTAAGACTCTTCAGATAAGCTGCAGTTCCAGCCTTGGCACATGTCAACTTTTTAATTATTCTCTTAAGTAAATTCTTTCTTAATCTCCTTTCACTGTTCTGTATTCTTCGTGTATTCTTTCATGGTGGTAGAAACCTTACCATTTTTTCCTCTGCATAGTCTGTTTTTCACCTTTCTCAGAACACCTTAAAATTTCGTTGGATCTTAATGAAGTTTGGACTGGTTTCATAAAAGTGATAATTAATGCATGGATCATCAATAAAGGGCTTTTCAGTCTTTCCCTCCCTCCCTCCCCATCTTGGGAATAGTCCATACTTTTTTTTTGTAAATAAAATGATCTGGTCATCCATTCATGGTAAACTTAGAAGGGTATATGGACAGAATGGAAGAGGTGACTAACACCACTGATAAAATCTACAAGAACAAATGCAAATGACAGATAATCCTTTAAAAAAAACCAAGCCCAACCAACTATATCAGAGGACTGTTAAAAGCAAGCAAACCTTTCCTCCCCTGTGAATTCTCAAAATACAAGATAATAGAATATTTGTTAATTGGTTAATACACACCTGATTGGGAGATTTAAAAAGACGTGAGTTGGGGTCCTGGGTGTCTCTGTGCGACTTCAGAAGCACAATTCTATTCCCTCATTTTCCATCTGAAATTGTGAAGGAAAATATATGTTTGCTTATATGAAAGTGCTCCTAGAATTAAGTAATAGTTGTGCATTATTTTCACAATGCAAAACACTACTTTAGGCTCAAATATTATTCGTATTTTATATTATCTTGTGATTCTTATTGTTTTCCATACTTTTGCACCTCTGAGAATGCAAAAATACAACTTCTGTCACAAACTGAAATTTCAGTCTCTGTATATCTGCTGACAGCATTGTAAGAGGGGAGAAAGCATTATTTTTAGTACAGGTTGCCATTGTCACTTGAATAAATTATCGGGATCTTAAGTTATTTTGCTAGTATTCAAATGCCTGCTTATTTTATATTCTAATGTTTGACTGCATCAAATATGTCGTTATGGTGTTAGGTTTCTTGTTTTAACCGAGGAGGGTGCATGTACAGCATACACCTGCTCAGCAGCTGGCAGTCTCAGGGGGGGTTGTGATCACACGTTGGCACAGAGTTCTTACTGTTGAGCCCCTACAACCCATGCACAAGTGGGGAGTGAAGGTAGAGGGCATACAGTAAAAAACGGGTTTATTGTTTTGTCAGTTTTTCCTTTTCTTCTTTTCTGAATTCTTCAGCAAGTTGAATATCTTCTGGGACAGAGCCCCAGGTTTGGTATAAATCTTTAGCACGTGGTGAGAAAATTGGAACAATCCTGAAGATTGATGTACTAGGGTGAATATCCAAATCTGCGTGTGCCAGTCCTGCATCCTCTGTGCTGGTCTGCTTTGAATTATATTCAGGCTTCTTTCACCCAGGTTGTCGGGAGCTACTGTGGGCCAACGTAACAAGGGTTTCTTTTCCCCAGGGAACCACTGATCTGTGAAACCAGGGAGACATGCATGCTTCTCCACATGGGTTTTGTCTGTTTTGTCTTGGATTGCAGCTGCTGATGCTTCACAGGTTGTTTTTCCACAGAATTTTTGTTTTCACTTGTTTGGTCACTGACATGATCCTTGCTCACAGAACAAGGAGCACACATTGTCTTTTCTGTAAATAAGCAGTTCACATCCTCCCCTCTTACCCTGGGAGGAAAATTCTGGCTCCCCATGCACCTTCCAGGCAGGTTTCCTTTTGTATACCCACTCTTGTTCCTTGTTGTTGGGTGGAGGTGGACAGGGACTAGTTCATAAAACCAGCAGAGTGACTCTGGGACCAAGGAGTCGATTCCCTGGTACTTGATCGTGGTGATCAGCTTCAAGCAGAGGAGAGATCAGTGTTGTGATTTTTCTCCCAATTCAGTTTTCCATTCTTGAGCAAATGTGGGTGTTGTTTTGTTTTGTTTCTTTTTATCCTCAAAAAGGATTTTCCAATATATAATCATGCATCATCTCCCTCCAAAGTCTTGGAGGACAATTTAAGTCCCTATAGCCCCCTGATTTTAGCAGCTACTGAGAGGCATAGTAGTTAATTGGAGATGATTGGAGGCAATTTCCCTCAGTGTGACATTTTGCTTTGCCATGCGCTGGTAGGAAAGGCAACACTTGATAGGAATTTCAACAAAATGGATATAGAAAGGTGCAAACAGGTTAAATATAAGACCTTTTTAACCAAATGTTGTCCACTAGTATATGCAGTATATATGCAGAGCGGGGGGTGGGACAACTGGCACTGCAGAGAACAAAGATCCTCTTCTGTGAAGCATCTTATTTATTAGTATGCAGATATTTTAATCTGAGGGCATCCAGAGATTGCTTTAGCTATGGTGAAATGGCAAAAAAGAAAAGGTTTCTCTGTGTTGAGAGTTTGATTCTTCTGTTGCCTTTGGCCCTTGTTCTGAAAAATATAAAATGCTTGGCATATTTTCATTTGCCATTAAGACAGCATGTACCTAAGGTTAAGTACACAATTAGGTCTCCTCTAAGAAATGTGCCCTTTGTCAGCACATCCTTTTACTCTCTTCAATCTAATATAAGCATGTATTTTCCTAAAATTTGCAATAAATGACCTTTAACAGTTCAATAGATCAAATGATGCTGCCTCTTCCGCTGTGTTCAAAGCCAGTTAAACACAATGTATTCAGTAGGGCAAATGACCGGCTACATAGCCATTCAGACCCTCAAAAGCATAACCTGTTACTAGAGATTCTGTGTCGTTCATGCTCTTTCTGTGAGATAAATGTACAAAGGAGGTAATGGTCTGGATCTCCTGCCTTCAGGAGGGGCCAAGAGTCAGATTCCCAGCTTGGGTGAAATACTGGGAACTACACTCATGTGCACAAGCAGTGGACCCGGCTCTGGCTTTCTGTGTCACAGTTTCTCTAACCTGTTTGTAATGTGGCTTTTACTGTTGTTTCCAGGTCTTGCACTCAAAATCCAGCTTAATTTTAAATCTTTGTATCTCCAATATTGTTAAAATGTCTTCTATGATGGTGTCCTCCTGGATATTTTATGTGTAATTTGCTAGGGGGGTTATGGTTTGTGACTCAGAATTTCCTTGTTTGCTTTGATTTGCAGCTGAATGGGATATCATGTAATGACACCAGTATTTGTATTCAGTGTGTGCTTGCTGTGTGAAATCCCTGACACCTGATATATGTCGTATGCAACACTTGGTGTTCCTGTGGTTTACTCCCTGCTAAAGACCAAGTATCACTTTTCTCCCTCTGATTTAATTTGTTGTCTAATGCCTGTGTGCTTTAGCCATGGGATTTGCAGGTTGTTATTTTTTAGGAGTGTTGCATGTGTCATTTAATACAGTGACATGCTCCAAGGTACTGTATGTGAAACTGTCTGTTTGGTTACACATCACAAAGTTAATTAGTCTTGGGTCTTTTCAGTTGTTTCCTTGGAATGCCTGTGGAATAGTCTTACTATAAGTTAGCAAAGTACTCTTTTCTTAAAAAATGATGAGCAAAAAGAAGCTGCAAAAAATTTACAATTATTCTTTTGAAATCAATGTGAAAGTCCACCCTCTTACTGCCTGTGATTTAAAACAGAAATATGTATTGCTGAAACACAGCATTCTGGTTTGTGTATTTCTTTAGCTGCTACCAGAGGAATAAAGGAAAAAAAAATCAAGCCCTTTTGACTTCTGTTGTTGTATAATAAATACAAAATTGTTGATTCTAAAATGGTGTAAGCATCCCCAATTCCCTAAGTGTGTGTTCTCTCTAGAAGCAGGCCACATTTAAAAGAATAGTGAGGTTCAAATTTCCACATCCAAGTTGTAGATGCTTCTTTTTTTTCAAGTTTTAGCTTTTATGTTTTTAATTTTAGTTTGGTACTAGAGAAAGTAAAATGTAAATCTGCATTTCTGGGATCACTGGCAACGATGTGAATTGGTCTTAAACAGAGTATGTACATACATATAAGTTCAGCTGCTTCTAATGCTGATATTAAGGGTCAATATCTAGGTAAGGCACTAGGCAGAACACTACCATGAAATAAATTGTGAAAGAGGGAAGTAAGCCTTAGTTGTTTTGTCAAAAGAAGAATGTCTTTGGACAAAAGCATGTAAGGTTGGTGCAGTTGATATAGCTCATGAACGGTAATTATAGATAATTAGTCCCTTGAATATTTAGCACTGAGGTAGTTAATGAAAAGGTCCTAGTGTTTTGCAATGCAGGTAAAGAGTCTGAAACAAATCTGGTGTATCCTAATTGTCTCTGAGTGTAGTGAAAAGGTCGTGTTGTGATTGCTAATCCAAATGGCATTTCTTGCAGGCAAAGGGACTAGACTCTGACCGGGTTCTTTTGAAGAAATTCATCTTCTGAGCTGATGCCACATGACTGCAGATAGTAAAGCACTAGATCTTGAAGATAGATAAGACCATGCCGTTCTCTTGCATGAGGTTATGATTCCCTAGCTGCACTCATTTCATTATAGCCTGGAGAAAGGGAAAGCAGTGTGACAGAGCATGGCATCTTTCTAAACAACTACATCAGTAGAAACCCCCTGCAGAATTTTAAGTCATTCATCATCTTCCCACCCTCATCCCTCCTTGCTGTGCTGATAAAATACTTTGCATCCATTATTAAAACACATCTTTCTGTATTAGAATGGCCCTGCAGCCAAAGCTGTTCTCTGCTTCATTACGTGAGGCCAGAAACTATACAAACTTCTAATTTAAAGTGTTTTCCGACAGTCTGGTGTTGTCAGACTGCTTTTGGCGACTACCTTCCTTTTTTCCATTGTTCTCCTGAATCAAAAATCTGCAAGTTAAAATGAGGTGACATATTTGTTTGTGGTTTGCATAAAATTGAACGGAAAGACTTAGCACTAACTTTGTTAAAAGGAAAAAGAACACTGCAATAATGGGTGCTCAAAGCAAACAACCCAGTGTTTAATTCTAACCTAATGTGAGTTACAGACTTGGTAAAAATGTTGCCTGTGCCCTGCCATGTTGTATCTGGCATATCGCCCTGAATATGTCCTACCTTAGCTCAGTTAGTCTTAAGATTGGGTGCTATTTAAAAGTGAGTACGATGCACAAGATTTATTTAGCTTTTGTGTGAATCTAAACAGAGTGGGCTGTAATGTGTGACCATCTGTCTAAAGGAAGAAGGAAAATTACATTAGAGGTGTCATACGTATTTTTAAAGCTTATTGGAGGCTTCTGATGGTATGAAACGACATATTAGATTAGTATATAAAGGAATAAATTGAAAGGGAGAGAGTATGAATGAGGTCCCCAAGGACTAACCCAGTATTTTCTCATATAAAAGACTTGTTTACATACCTGGTTTTCTTGTATCTGAAAACAGCAAAGACAAGACAAAAAGGTAAATCTCTGAATATCACTGAATTCTTCCCTGGAACGTTATTAGCCTGTGACAATAGGGGATGTCGTACCCTGTTGCAGTAGTAATCTTAGAGCATACACAGGCATTGCAGGAATAATTTTGGGTTCAGCTTTGGCATGTTTCACACACCCTTGCTTTCAATGTCTTCCTTCAGTGGGACTGGTTAAAGGCTCATTACAACCTACCATGAGCACAGTTAACCTGGACTTTCTGTAAACCTGATGCTGGCAGAGCTGCTTGCACTAGTATCACGGGTATGCTTCGCTGGTGAAGGGTGACTCCATCAGCCCTGTTTTCTGTTGAGTGTCAGGAAATCCTCTCTCTGTCGTTGCTGGAAGCCCTGAGAATTAACATGGTACAAATAAGTTTGTATATACCTGTTTACAAATGTTCCTTTTATACTCAGAAGGAGGGGGCAAGGGAGATTTAGGAGTATAGATGCTTTTCAAAGGAGGTCTTGGGGGGGGCGGGATGACTCAGTTGAAGTTTTGCAAGATAAATACCAGTGCCTTTGGGGTGTTTGAGTACAAAAGGATTAAAAACAACTTGCTATTTCATTCAAAGAAAAGAGCCAATGAAAGACAACAAGCCTACCTACCAGTAAATTCTCAATGCTTTTTCAGTAACAAATTTCCAGAGCCTTTGTTGCCATGCTGTCACAAGGGCCTATCCTGCTGCCATAAGTGTGTGGGGAATTCATAGAGCTAATTCCCATAACAGTTAGAGGAATTTTGCATGTAAATCTTTGACAAGGAGTTTTCATATGTATTTGAATGAGACATTGCATTTTATCTTACCAGCAATCTACAGACTTGAATTTTCCTTAGTATTCTCTGACAGACCATGACAAAACACTTAATAGTGACACAATGGCTTATTCACAGCTATTATAGTCTATTGTGCTGTATGGCGTAATTGGGGAATGTTTTAATCCATTGATGCTCCACTCTGAGTAACATGGGTTATTGACATGCTACACCATGGCAGCACTTGGTACAAGCTTACAGTCAAGCATCTCCAAATGTTCGACTAGCTGCAGCTCTGTGTTGCACATATGCTATAGAAGATGTATTATAGCAGCTACTGATAGACAGTAGACAAAAATCTTCACAAGAATTGGCCAGTGGGTGCTCTTACACACCAATAACCTCAAAGAGTCAGCCTGTAAAGCGCTGCATTTTGTCATGGGGGACTGCAGAAGAGGCACACTCCCCTGAGTTTGCAGTGCTTTGCTGAAACAAACATCAATTTTATTTGGATGCTGAAGATCCTCAAATGTGTTATGCTGTGGAAATACATGTTTCCCCTTGGTTGTGATTTCGGCCCTGTCTGATCTAAAGTCAGACACCTGTGGGTTTGTGATTTGGAAGTAATCTTCAGTGAATTATAGTTATCTTTACATACGAAGGCGTATCAAGATTCATTTAGCCTAAAATAAACTGGGGATCATCCTTGAGATCTGCCATTCATTCAGGGAAATAGCTGGTTCCACCACCTATATAATTGGCTCTAGATACAGAACGAGATCTAACTAGTGGAAACCAGTGACACTTCCAGCTTATCATTACTACCTTTTGAGTTTGTATATTTAAATATAAATTTAAATGACATCACCTCATATAAAAAGAAAAGAATTAAGAATGCTATGATAAAAGAGCAATGTTGAGTGGCCCAGAGCCCTGTGTAACAAGAGTAAAGGAAGGAACCCGTTACCTGAGAATATGGCAGAAGGAAGAGAAGAAACCCATAAAGAGCCCTGGGACACTGTTTTTCCCTTGCCTATGGTGCACAAAATTGTTGATAAGTTGCATGAGAAATATTAAACAGAGACCTGGGCCTTTTACCATGTGTTGGGCATCTTAGAGTGTCTTGGCATTGGGAGAGAGTTCCAAAAGTTTCTGGAACAGATGCAGGCAGTTGGGCTCTCCAAGGGAGTTTTCTGGGAAGGTGGAATTCAGACAATGGCTTAGGGGTAAATAATTTAATATAAAGAAGCACAAGTTGTGTGACCATCTAGTTGGTGGCATCATCAACTTCCAGCACCAAATGTCTTTGGTAAATGATTAAACAGCAAAACAAAGAGGCAAGTGTATTTTGCTGGTATGTATTTCCAGATTTGAATAATTCAATAATCTTGACATGCAAAATAAAAATACACAGTTTGTATGGCTCACACAGGTTTGGAAACTCTGATGTGCAGCAGCTTTCCAAAGAAGCATGTTAGAAATTGAGAAGCTTATTCAAAGCTTAGGCTGCCAACTGAATCTGCAGTAGGCAGGAATTTCACAGGGACAGCTTGTTTTGCGAAGTATCCTGCTGCTGCTTTTTTTCTGGGATAGAAATAACCAAGACTAGATTCCCCCCCTGACCCCCCCAATCTTTTTGAGCTACAGATGGAAACAGAAAATGCGAAGGAGTACAGAATTATGTATTCTCTTCTTTTAGGGTAATAGGACTTACATACGTAGTAAGAAAGAATATGCACATGGCACATGTAAACAAATGCTGTTATATGTGAGCCTACAGCATCAGGGCTTTTTTCTAGCACCCAGAAATGAACTGTCACAAGCACTCAAAAGTGGCTTGTGCTCAAAGGCAACTGTGTATAGTGAGACGTATGTACTTCATGCTGCACAGTATGTATAGAATGATAGAATCATTTAGGTTGGAAAAGACCTTTAAGATCATCAAGCATAGATACATTGAATAAATAAAGTACATATATACACTCTCCAGCTCTGTGGAGTTCACTTTGGGCATTTCCCAGCTCTGAAATCCTTGCTCTGTCACACTTAGCCAACTATCAGCAGGTGTCTTTAGTAAAAGTCCCCCTTCTCTCTGCCAAAGTTGTGCCCTTCTCTTCAAAACACAACCTTTCACTCCTCAGTGAGCATACATGGGCCCAGAGGATAGTAATAGATTCATCAGCCTGTCCTCCCCTGAAGGACCACAGCAAACCTGATTCAGCACAAATATTTGCTAAGTTAATTAGACTTCTTCTTTAATCTCAGAGTAATTTGAGGTAAGGTTTGGGTTGATCCTTGTAATATTTAAATGAATGTACGGGTTCTTGCTTCTTTCTTACAGTTACGAGTTTTGTCATTGTGAAGCCATCTGGTAAAAAATGGACTTTTCATTCAATTATTCGCTTATTTTATATGATCCTCTAACAGATTTATGTACGGACTGTGGTATATTTCTGGAATGACTAAGTAGCTTTGTCTACCTGAGACCATGTAGGGTGAATCCCATGGAGCACCTCTGTAGTAGAGAAATAGTTATTGGAAATTGTTCATACATCTTTCACAGTTCTGTTTCATTTTGGTAGCATCTTCACTGAGCTGATCAATAACAGAGTCTGTAAATTCTCTTCTGCTTCCTGACCTCTTTAGGAAGATACGTGTTGTCAAAATCACAAAAGAACATACTTCATCAACTTATACCTCCCCAGCATAGCAGGTTAGAAAATTGAGATCTCTCTCAAAACGATTTTCAGATCATCTCCTAAAGATTACCTCCTTAAAGTTTTCTTAGAGTTTATACTTTCAAACATTTTTATATCTGTGCAATTGAAAGTGGAACATGTTTTTTCCTGTCTCCTTGGAGACCTTGAAATTGAGATGGTATATGTTTTAACCTGTAACATAAGCAAAGTTTAAAAAAATAAGATCTGTCCCTACTCTGCTGATGGCTGATAAGCCTACTCTAGGAATCAGTTCTGTAACAGTCTGAAAAATGGGAGATTTAGGGGATTTTTTCTCCCCCCACTCTTTTAGTCTTTTTATTCTTATAGAAATATTATCAAGTTTGTGTACTGGGGGTGTGTTGATTCAGATATAAGCAGAGTTTTAGGAATAACTAAATTTGTGAGAGAATGATAGTGCTACCAGCAAAAGTCAACTCCATTTCTTCTACAGCTCAGTGTTTTTCCATCTCCACTGCCTATTCTCCCACCTCACCCAAATTCTTTGGGGGAGGGGGGAAATCAAGTCTGGGTCCAGAGTTCTGCCTTGCTCTTAGCTACTTTAGTTCACAGCCCACTTAAAGTGTTAGTAATGTTGAATGGCTGACTTACATTTTTCATACACGTGGTTTAACACCTAACACTTTTTTTTCTCTCTTTAATCAACATCTTAAATTGCTCCAAAGTAAAAGTCAAAGGTAATTGTCCTGTAAGTGTTTCTGAGCAGACCATAGTAAAAAATGACCTTTGTATGTGATCGAAGTTTTGGATCAAGTCTTTTGTCAATCAGCTCTTATTTAAAAGTACAGAGATATTTCAAATAAACTATTTCATGCCTCCTTAAACATGTGTACTTCCCCTCCCCCCCACCTCCCCCATTCTGTCTGTTTTGAAGTGAATTTCCTGCCTGGGGGGTTAATTCATTGGAATAGTAAATTGCTGACACTGTTCAAGACAGGAGACACGCCCCCCATCAGACAAACAGTAGTCTTTCTGGAGGTGTGACAGTACTCCACTTTGTTTTCACATTCATGCAGAATTATGTGATTGCTTTGACGTAATTGTAAAAAAATCCTTATTTTGCTTCGAAAGCTATTTAAAAAGGAGTTTATTAAATGGATGATAAGTACTTATATTTTTCCCTAGTTGGGTTTTTCCTTTAAAATATCCTGTCTGCTTAGTATCATTTTGCCATTACTGTTAAGATTTCATTGCTTCCTTTTTTTTGAGAAGGAGACATGCCAGCCTTTTTGTAATGAGACTGGGCAAAAGTTGACTTACAGCGAACTTCAGTTGTTCTCTCCTAAACAAGTCAGACTTTAATTGATCGGCAAATTTCTCCACTCCCTTCCTCTGCCACTTTGGGCCTTAATGAGGACAAAAGATACAGACTCTTGAGCAAGAATTTGTTCTCTCTTGTGATGTTTAATTTCTGGAATGTTGCAAAGATTGAAAAGCTCTGTTAAAAGATAATTTGAGTCAATATTAGTATAATAACCATCAGTAAGATTATAAAGGAAGACTTGGAATGTATGACTTAGTCCTGAATACGTTAGCTTATTTCTTAAACAGAAACAGCAATAATATAAATAATATGCTGCATAGTCCACCATCTGAGAGATATATATACACATGTATTTTGTATATATTAAAAATATTTTTCTTGGCAAATGATAGGTGCTATATGTCTCCCTTTACCAGTATATTCAGGCCAATGAATATTTGTTTTCTCACTTGAAAAAATATATCCAGAAATTTTAGACATTTGTAATCATTAACCAAGAGAGAAAGACTGAAGGCCATACTAGAAACACTATAATTTTCACTTCTTATTTTAGAAGTAGAAACACTTGATGTGGGCAATTTTCAAAGTGCTGAGAGGAATGTCATATCTTATCATTTAACAGAATCTGTTGATGATCTGTATCTCTCAGTTGTCTTTTGAAAATCCACCTCCTCGTGCTGTACAAGTAGAAATATACAGTGGCTTATATTAGTGGAAAAGCAATTTATTCCAGTTTGCACTTATTGATTATTTAACCTGTATAAAAATAACCAGGATGCATCTCTGTCTTGTTCTATGGTATTCTCAGCTTGTGACATGAATTAATGTTATATTTGGATAATCGCAAAGCTGGGAAGCAGCTTCTATTGCAACATTCCGTAGATCATCTCACCAGCAGTGTGGTCACTTTGCCATCCTATCTTTCTGGCAAACCATGCATGACTGCATGATACTGTCTGAGGAACTTGCTTTTTTAACATCTATTATGTCTGCAAGATTCTTGGCAAAGTATTAATGGACATTAAAAATTCACTTTTGGAATAAAGGTCAAAATTCTTTTTATGATATTACCATATTACCTAAAATATCTTACTAGATGTTACAAATGTAGTGAAAGTCATTTTGATCCATAAAAATTAATGATTAGTTGTGATTTTCCTTCTTTCAAAACCAATTATGCAGGTTGAAAAGCTAGGTTTGAATCAAAGGTTAGATGTGTCCCCTGTAAAATATGGGCAAATCTACTGAAAATACCAGACTTACACCAATTAAGTACAAATTATATAAATATTCATGCTGCTTTTAACAGTCATTTGCTATTTATAAAGGAAAATAATATTTTCAGGGAAGATTGCTGTATGTAGTGTTTGTGTTAGCTATCAGTGTACACTTTTGTTATTAACAGGATTTCTAATGTGGTAATATGGAAACCTGAGCTCTTAATTTTGCTTTCCTCTAAATTTTCATAAGTTCTTACTTGACAGTGGGTCTTGATTTGAAAAGGCAAATGAGTAGAAGTAATCTACAGACTTTGGTAACTTATTACTGTCTTCAGAGTCAGGTCGACCTTCAAGCTGCAACTTGTCATTTAGAGGTATCTTCTGAGTATGGAAATTGTCTAGCATAAACCAGCATTAATATCAGTGTTTTCCTGCAAAATACAATGTCATTATTTACCTTAGCATGTCTAGTGTCTGCTGTAAATAGCTACGATTGTGATGAGGAGCTGGGGATGAAGGAGTGAAGTTGAGCCTTGGAAGAAGGTGAGAGTGGGGGAAGTTGTTTTAGTTTTTGTCTTTTTCTCACCATCCCAATCTATTTTAATTGGCAATACATTAAATTACTTTTCCTCACGTTCCATCTGGTTTGACTGTGATGGTAATTGGTAAATGATTTTCCTGTCCTTATCTCAACCCATGAGCTTTTTTATCTTATTTTCTCCTCCTGCCGTGTTAAGGAGTAAGAGTGAGAGAGCGGCTGGGTGGGCATCTGGCAACTGGTCACAGTCAACCTGCCACATACAAAGAAAATGAAGATCTAACATTATGTTTCAAACAGATTGAACTCCATAGTAAGCCCAGCAAACAGACCTTTATACAGAGGGCAACAACATTTGATCTCAAAACAGTTGCTCCACCGGTATATTTGTCGAAGTTCCTCACAGGAGGTGAAGGAACAGGAGTCAGTATTCAGACTACTCGAGCTTGTCTTCTGCAGTTCTTCAGGTTCTGTCACTAAATTGACAAGAATAAATTGTCCTTCAAATTGCAAAGTCCATTTAAACCGTAGGCAATGTTAAGATAATACTTTTGGTAGTTAGATTAATGCAGCAGTTTACCAAAATGAAAATGAGTCCCCTTAATTCATCTACTCTTTATTATGACTGTAACTAGTAACAAATTAAGTTACTTGCCCATCAAAACAGTTTTCATTTTCAACAGCATTACATGTATGTGATATTTTTCCTATACAGTAGCTACTATTGTTCTATTTTTTTCTAGTTATTGTATCAATTTGAGCTGAAATGAAAGATACTGAAAATATTAAGTTTTATCTCTAAGCAGTTACAAGTTTTGAGAGATTGTTCACCTGTAAATGCATGCGGCATGGGAATACTGAACCTAATTCTCTATGTGTATAAGCATTTTCTGTAAGTTTGTAAGCATTTTGTAAGTTTGACCAAATAAAAGCTACCATCTTCAATACTAATCAGCATGGTCAAGCAATTAAAGTGTAGCAGGACAATCATTAAACTGAAGTTTTCTGTCTCAATTGGTAGCAGTTTATGGACTTAGGCTGCTCTTGAAACAGGTTGGTTTATATTAGCCTTTGGATTTACGAAATACTGAGACACAGACATGCTCTTTTTTCTCATATTCATGAGAATAAATGGCTTGCTTGCAATTTACCTTTTAACTGCCAACTTCTGAGTAGTGTCTGTCCTTTTTTTTTTTTTTAATTGCCTTTTTTTAGACCTATATGTGCCTGAAACATTTTTTTCCTGTCTCTGTGGGTTTACAGGATTGACCTCTGTGTGTAGATTTTCCCCTCAACTCTTTGTGATACAGGCATGCCTATGGACTGGATTCCTAAAGTGAAAATTAGTTCAATCCTTCATGCTTTATAAAAGCTTCTGAGTCATGTACAGTCCACTTACTAGTTTCATGTGTTTTGTTAGCCACAGGAAATTTCTGCTACAAATAGTCTAGCTAGCAACATTTGTCTTCCCCTAAACTAGGTGTCGCTTATTATGTTTTAGTTTCCAGTTGGTGTGTTTTAGACAGGGTATTGTTCCATCTGCATGGCTAGGTCTGTGTAAATAAACAGTAACAATACCAACAGTGTGGAACTCTAATAAGTTCATGATCTTTCTGGATCAGCTAGCAAATAATGCTTGCTTACAACTATCATGAGCAGGCTGTAAGTGCATGCAAAAGCAAACTATATCTTGGGTTCCTGAGACCTTTTTCTCCTTTCTGAAGCTGATTAAATAACGTAAATGCATGCATACATACATAATAAGCATCTGTGTGGTCAGACTGCCAGTAACAAACACATTTATCACCATTGCTAGGGACTTGTTGTGTCGTGCAAATGTGTCATCTAAGTCCGATACAGTGGCAGCCCTGTTACAAATTTAACAAGGTTAGATGACCTCCAAAAAAAGCTTTGCAAAGCATTACAGATAATGTTATGCAAATTGACAAGCAGCACAGACAAAAAGCTTAATAATTACTCCTTCTCCCTTTTAAAACATTTTTCTCTTTTGGAGGTCAAGCCAGGTTAATTTATAGAGTCCAAAAGTGTCTGTTACACACACTGTGGTTGTTTTTCAGAAAATGAAGGAAAAACCCCAAACAGTTTAAATTAGGAAAAGTGATCAGTGCAGATTATGTTAACAGGTCTTCTCTGAGCCTCAAAGGTCAGTTTACACTTGGACAAGTTCCAACAGAACCAGCACTCAGAGTTAATGTGACCCTGCTAGGTTAGAAAATTATTTTAAAGGACCAAAAAATCCCCAATAAACCATTGAAAAGTAATTGCTCCAGCAGTTATACACTCCTACATTGAAGGATTTCTTCTGGATAAACTCAGTGACATCTAATTTATGGGTCATAGTTCCTGTAGCCCTGTCTCATGAATGCTTTCTGGCAGCACAACTTTTCTCATCAGAGCACTTCATCCTATTGAGTTGTTTGCAGAATTGTGCCCATTGGGTTGAACTTGGGTCAAATATTAAAACTTTACTGAAAAATCTAACCCCTTTCCTTGGTCCTACACAGACAAAAAAGTGATTAACTTTGGGTGTTTTTACTAGTCCTGCCAGCTTCAAATAATTACTTCTATGTGAGTTTCAACATTTTTTTATGGAACTGCCTTTAGTCACCCACTATAATCTCAAGAGGATCTACAGCAACTACAGCTTGTGTAGATGGACTTGAGCTTGTTTGGTAAGTGATTACACTTCACAAGATCGCTGTGAATTGTAAATCCACTGCAGAATATGGAAAACCAAAGTAGTTGTTTTTTTTTTAAAAAAAGGACACAGGCATGGTTGCATTGTGCAGTGGAGGAAAGAGTGGGGAGCCGGGCACTACTGAGTTTTTGATTTGGGTGGGGATTTTGCTTCCACATCCCATCTTCTAAACATCTCCACCCACCTCCTAGAGTAAACTTGGAGCACCTTGACTAGATTTCTTTCAAGTGACTTTGAACTGGCAGATCTAGCCCATTGACTGCAGGGTGTGCGGTCCACAGGCCCAGCACAGCTCCAAGTTAACCCCTGCCTGAAACATGGGAAGTGTGGACACTGTCAACTGTGTCACTCCTCAGGTTGGCATTTGCTGGGCCTTGCTGCTAGCTAATGTGAGCTATTCTCCAAGACACCTCGGGAGCTGGAAACTGTGCTGTGGAAGAGGTGCCTGTGTGGCTAAGCTGCCCTTCTTAGCAAGGGCTTATTAGCGTTATAGCCTTGGCCATCTGTAAGGCTTTCCAGGGTCAGTCGTATACAGTACTGACCATGCTGTGAGCGTGTCAGATCATGGCTTTCTAGACCATGACTAAGCATGTAGGGCAGGTGAACACATAATTTTCCAAATGTCTACAGCATAAGATTTCTCACCAGCCTAAAAGACAGTCAACAGCCAGTTCAGATTTAAATTTAGTAGTGGTTTGGGACAAAATTCTCCTGTGATGTTTTGAGAACTGCTCTTGAAGTCTCCTTTGAAAATGAGACACTGATGGCTCAGTCATTGGGGCAGTTTTGAGAAATGCTTGCTTGAGAAAGTGGAATGAGCAATAGAGATGTTGATAAATAAAGAGAGAGCTACTGGTGCATTTTATGTAAGGCTTTCGATGCAGATCTGTGGAAGGCAAAAGTACTTGTAATATCATGTAGGTGAATGACTGGTTTAAATTATTAAACTCTGTTAACCTTCATTTAATATTTGACACAGCTCTGAAATCCATTTTGCAGGATTTTCATTAAAGATTAACAGCCCAGGGTCAGAACTACTTTCCCAACTTCACCATAGTAATAAAAGGTGGGGAAAAAAAAACTAAACAAAAAAGTCATGGTCCTTCTGGGAAAGTGAAGAATTTGGTCAAAGATCCTCTAAAGGACTACTGTGAGTTGACAACATCAGTATGGATATGACTCTGGGTTCTGACTGTAGGGCAAAAAGAGGACCTAATATTACACAAGAGCTAGCTCTCACAGGCTTTTTCAGGCTAGTGCAGCTTGATAAGTAACTTTTTTTTATTCAAATCAAAGCTCAGTTCCCAGACTGTTGATATTTTCCTGTTATTAATCACAGCCAAACTTTGGAGCCACTGGCAAACCATGATGAATGAGTAAAGGATCAATGGAAGGTAGCAGAGCCCTAGCTGCTACTGGGCCATCATTGCTCTAGGCAGACATCACACAAACACCTTGCAGGAGCACGTAGCTCAAGCAGAGAGTGGGAGAAGGCAAAGGAGCAAGGGGGAGTGTGGTGTTTCATGTCATACAAAAAGACAGTGTTAAAGCCTCATCTTTTCACTCAAAGGCTACAACCCTAGCTACCTGGCTTTTTTGCTTAATTGCTGTTGGGTTTTTTTTGTATGCTTTGGTTGGTTTTTAATCAAGATCTGAATGGTAAGAGAGGGTAAAGAACTGTCTGTAAACCACTACAGAGGTTTCAGTGATGTGCTGTTCAGTATGCTCCAATATCATCCATTATATCATTTGGAAATCTAGGGATAAGGAACAAGTCAGTGTAGAAGTTTCAGCGTTCAGTGTGTTTCAGTATTAATATTAATGGTTGGAAATCTAATCATTTAGTTAGAAGGGTCTCTTCAGTATAATGCCTTGGACTTCTGCCAACTAAATACATGTAATTCGTTGATCAGGTGGCCTCAGCCCTGTCTTCAATTTTGTTGTTTTCTCTTCCTGTTGGCTCAGCATGGATGTTTAGAGAATTTTTGCTTCAGTCAAACTGATTATCTTGGTAGGGTACAAAATTAATCTTAGACAACAAAGATAAACATTTCTGCTTGCAGGAGCATTATAAATGCTGGGAAAATGTTTTTCAAGGCAAATGATGGATTATGGAACAATAGAATAAAAACTTGGAAGATGAGAACAATCACAAGACCATCAGGCTAAGATAGCCAAGAAAGCCTTTAAAAATATTATTCTTTTCTCTATTCAAGGTAGTACAGTGCTGTGTTTGTTTGTTGCCTTGTTAATTATGGATTATGATTTTAATTTTTCTGTATTGGGTTGTTCTTGTATTATAGAAGAATGCATCTTGTAAGTGGGTTCTAGGCCACCACCTCCAAGATGTGTATATTGTTGCTTGTGTGAAAGTAAGAATAAACAAATTGCATGTTAGAAAATACAAGCTGATTGATGCAAGAATCAATTTAAAAAAAAAAAAAGCAACCCTCCTCTATGTACAACACTGTATGTGTGGCTAAATGCATTGTATTTTTATTTACTGTGTTATAAAGCATCAGGTATTGGTCACTGCCAGAGGCAATCTGTTGCACTACTTCATTCAATAAACAATCTTTTGTCACAAATCCTGTTTCTTTGAGATCAACAGAATGGCAGGAGCGCCTTCTGTTTCTGAGTTTTTCATGTGCTGTAACAGAATGACTCATTTATAAATATGCATTTTATTCATGTTAAGGAAACTGATAATTTAAAAATTGATCTTTTCCTCACCTGTGCAAATGTAAGAAGAAAATACCATCTGATAGAATTAATTTAGGACTAAAATTCAGATAAACTTCTGATGACTGAAATTTCAGTGCTCTCAGAAAAGAAAATACTTTTCAGTTCATGAACTCTCGCAAGCTTTGCAACTGTTTACTTCTCCCCATCCCCTTTTATTCCCTTGATTAGATATCAATTTATAGGAATTTCAACAAAAAGACTACCCAAGGGAAATTAGTCTGTAAAGTCCATTTGAACACTAGAGTTCAAATACCCCCTCTACTGAACAAACAAGAAGAGGAGTAATGAATATTAAATAAGTCTGTCCTCATTACAGCATAACACATGAGAGTGCATAGCTATAATCCACAAGACATTGGCTTTGTAGATCTGTGGCTTTTTCAAATATGAAAGGGTCAGGTTCTCCAGCACATGTGAATTATCATTACTATATCTTGATTCTTCTAGATTTATTTTTATGTAAGCTAAATATTATGATTTTTCTTTTGATAGCCATCATTTCAAACAAAAGATCCTCCTCAGTCTTAGTTTTGAAAAGAAAATTTACTGTTATCACACAATTCAGGTCCAGGTATTAACTATAGTCTTCTAGTAGATGTAGTTTATAATAAGAAATCATCCAGAATAGAATTAACCCAAACTATCTCAGCTATCTGTTATTTGGCCCAGTTGCATGTTCAGAATCCTGTAAATAATAGCCAAGAACTTACTTAATTTGCTCACAAGTACATTTAGTACACAAAACAGTTATTTCTTTGCAGAACTAATATTTCTGTTGTGCATCTTCTTGCTAAATGATGTAGATACTTAAAGTTTATGTAGGTTTAAAAAGAATCCAAAGCAATTAGACAAATTCAATGATGAAACAGTCCGTGGAGGACCATTAAGTAGGGGACATGAACTCTGGTTTCAGCCAACAATAGCTGAAGGCTGGGAAAATATGCTAGTGCAGTGTTTACTTCCTAATTATTCTGTGTCCTGGGCTTTGTCTGGATCTCATTTCTGAATGATAATGTTAGAGTATGTTTCAAGTCAGGCAAGGGGCACGCCAGTTTATACAAAAAAAATCCATTTAGAAAATCTGTTTCAGTATGGTATCATGCATTACCTAAAATACGAGATACTTGGATATGATTTCTGATTGCCTCGTATGCTTATGAAATAGTAAGATTCCATTTGTACTTTGAAGGAAAAAATACTTAGGATTCAGTTGATAAATTTAATGTAAATATTCATAAGTAACTCCTGTGATACTGTCATTTTTTTAAATAGAAACCCTAAAGATTCTGTAGTTCATTCTCTGCTTTCACAAGTAACACTGGGATTTCAAATCTTTTTAAAAGTACACTTTATATATTGTATCAAACATCAAACTGTTGCTTGTTACTGCTTTTAGGAAATGTAGAGTTCTGTAGTGAAGGGTGAACAAAGCTTTTGAGCATAGTGCCAGCATTTCTAAAGAATATTGCTGATAAATTAATTAAGAGCAGCATAAAGACATGAAGCATCAACATTAATGTTTGATAGCACAACATAAATCTTCATAGTTACATGTGATTTATTGTAACTGGGAAGCAGATCATTACAGGATATAGCTTTTCTGGCATTGTTGTTTGTTTTTTTTTTCCTTGTGAATCCTGAGTAGTGTCACATAAAATTGCACAATGAATTCTTCCTACATATTCACAGACTGTAAGGTTTGTGGTGATTGACAGACATTTAAGTGCATGCTGGCAATGATTTGTCAGAGTTGCTTTGAAAAGCAAGCCCTTCCTAATAGTATTCTCCAAGTGCTGAAGACCATGTAAGAAAACATTTGTCTCAGACCCAAAATATGTTATATTTTGTAAGTCAGTGGTGTACAAATACAAAGGGAAAGATAGAACCAGAAAAAAAGCTAAAATTCCCCAGGTTTTTGTAGTGTGATGCATAAACTGATCTATAGTGAAGTTGAGGGCAGGTGTACAGTTCAGTTGTTAGCATATGGCCAGCTAGACCCTTTGACTTTATTGTGCACACTAAATAATCATGTTCATGAGTTAATTTCAAACAGATGTGTTTGTAGCATAAAGTGTACATGACTTGGAAAATATGGCCATAAAAGTCTAAATGCCTCTTTCCAAGACTGCAGTGAAATGGTTTGTATTAGTAACTGTTGAAAGCAGGCTGTTCTTGACATAAATTCATTGAAATGTTTTGGAGAGTTTGCAGTCAGAAGATAATTTTGCATTTTTACTGGCTTCATTAAACATCATCTTCAACTGGGAATCATAAATATTTTCCAGATTGATAGTTCTACTCTCTTTGCAACATAGACTCTCTGTGGTGTTAAGTCTTTACAATTTTAATAGGAAACTTGCCTTAACACTGAAAAATATTTTTAAAGAAATATTTCTAGTTTGGAAGCTAATTAGGCTGGTTTATAGAGGTATTATTATTTTGACACATTAAATCATAGATATTTGGACTATGCTCTTTTGATTGTGATCCTTTTTTTTTTTCTTCCTGTGGCTGTTTAAGTCATCATCTTTCTGTTTCCTTGCATCTTCAGCAGTTGTTTGCCTGTGCAAAACCTAGTCACTCAGTTTGCACTCTTCTGCTACATGTCTCCATGCTCAGAGGGGAAGGAAATGGTGTGAGAGCCACATATTTCCAGCCTGTTAGTGCTCTGGAAAGATCTAAAGCTACAAGCAATTTTAGACAAGTATCGAACATACAGGTCATATTAGGGTCCTAGCTGTGCTATTCTGGACATCCAGCTCACTTCATTGTTTAAGAGGTATCCTTTGCAGTGATCTTCGTCACACTCATTACCTTTTTTGCACTCTTTTTCTTCATTTTCTCTTCCTTCTCTTTCCTTCCTTGCTGCCATGTTATTTTTATATAGCTGCTTTTTCTAGTTGGAGTGGAGTTGTACAGATAAGGCAGTATTTTGCAGCTGTGTTTCATCTTTTGACAAGTCCGTCACTTACACAATGACTGGAGCTTGCATTTTGCATCAAACTCTCCTCTGCGCCTAAGCCTCGCAAGCAAACAGGTAGGCAGCTAACGATCACATCAGGTGCTGCATCTTGTCCTTGTCTCCCTTGTAGCAAAGAACGCCTTTTGTTGCACCAGAATTTAAACTGGCAGCACCCCAACAAAATCTCAAGCAAGCCTTTTTTCTGCATGGTAATCTTCAACCAGCTGGGACTGGAGAGCCTGAGGAATTGAGTTGTTCCCAAGCTGAGATTTCTAAAGAATATGCTTTATACTGACTTACTGCGATACAATTTCTAGCAGTGGTGCGTTTTAGAATACCCATGTGATAGCTCTGGGGTCTGGCCGTGTGTCTCAGTGTGTAAGTAAAACTTCAATTGTCCTTCTTAGAGTTAGGCGATAAATCTTTCTGTTCGCTGATAAAAATTCAAATCTCTATTTTACTGAGAAACCAAGCACTTTGAATCTAACTCTTGGCTTCCTCCCTGAGTACTCCATGAGCTTATTTTAAATAAAACAGCCATAATTGTTAATAATAAGAGACAGAAAAAAGAATATCTTGCATAAGCTGGAAATTGTGATTTATCCTGGCAGTCACGTGCTGAATTCAAGTGACCAGTGCAGACAAGACGGGGGAATACCTCTGGTCCCTGATCTCTTCTGCTCATCTGACATTGACAGTCCATATATCCTTGTGTAGGTCAAACCAAACTATTATGTTAGTAATAGAGCATATAAATGTAATATAAAAATCTAATATAAAACAAAAAAGCCCAGAAATTTATTTTGCATGGCCACTGAAGCTGTGTCCCAGGTGTAACATGGACAGCATATTAAAATCTGCTCACAACTGAGATGAGCAGAGATGACATGCAGCCTGGCTGTTCTCCAGGGAGACAGAGGTGAAAAACCTTAGCTTATTTTCTGTGCTCTTCTAAAATCAAATCTTGGGTACCCTTAACATCTGTGGCTACAAAAGCATTTGTGGCTCATTGTGGGTATTGAAAACAATAGGTGCTGTATAGGCAACAATATGTAGTGGCATAAATTGAAAGTTGAAATTGTTTTTGAGAGAAAATTCAGCAGCTTTTACTGCCACCACTGAAAGATAAATGGCAACTGAAAATAATTTTGTCTTGCTTTTGACGTCTTAGTAATAACAAGGTTTTTAATGCCTTAATAATATAAAGGTAGCCATACTATATCAGTATTTCATCTTGTTTAGCCAGTGTTTAGCTAGTGGGGATGAGGAAAAGAGCACTGCAAGAATTTATAAGGCAAATACTGCTCTTCCTGTAACTGCAGTAAATCTAGTCCCCATAATGTCTGATTTATTTGTCTACAGAAGATACTGTATTTCAGGATGAAAAAGATGATATGAAGGCTGTGTCCTTTTCGACAATTAACAGTTTCCATGACTGATTGTACCCTGATTTGACTATCTAAATGCCTCTATTCTAATAAGTGAATTTGGTACTTTTGAATTAGTGTTGGATTGTCATGCAGTATTTTTCTTTGGAAGAAGAATGAAAGCAAGGATTTTTCTGTTAGTAAAACCTGGGATTCTTGTTTTTTTCCTCTTTCAACCACTGACAACCTCCTCTACTTGACAACTGGCACAATCTATGCATGCAACACTGTATTTCTCAGGAGTTTTCCATATCATAGACAGAGGTGTTGGGAGAGAAATATTTGTCTCAGTGATGATTTTCACTGATCATGACTAGCCTGATAGCCTCATTTCTAGGTTTGGGTTTTTTTAAGCTGTTTGCAACTAATTACTCATGATTCAATATATATACAAGTACGTGTAACAATGAATGAGGCTGGGAGGCTTGAAAAAAAAAATCACACTCGTTATCACTGATTTTGGAGAGTAAAGGGAAGAGCTAAGGTAGCTAAGGTTACGTGAATGTCCATAGTAATTCATTTCTTCGTTTTCAGAAGTCTGTATTTATTGAAAGATAATTTTACAAAATGGAATTATGACTGGATAACTGTAACTCGCTTATTCAAGTTTTGCTTTTGTCACTACCTCATTTACTCCATTTACTTATTTACCTTCTGGGAGAAAATTCCTTCATATCATACAGATTATAATATCAGCTGGGATATATAGATCAAATATTTACTCTAATTCCAGCTGGAAACTTCTAATAGCTGGCCATACCCAATATTAACCAGCAGTGTTCAGACATAAAAGTATATTGCCAGCCATTTCTTTGTGCAACTTGTAGTACTGCTGAGCAGCAGAAACTTCTAAATTTAATGCAGGTTTCATCTAAAGTAACAGCTTTGGCTTGATACACCTTTACCTATCTGTTCAGAATAGTTTTAGAAGGGTAGAGGTTTGGAGGTCTGCTAAGATATTTTTCTATTCCTGTAGCTTTGTCTTGTTTCTTCTGCATCTTTCTGTTGCACTTTGTTCATCTCAAGGGAAAGGCCAAGCTCATAACCTGACTCAAAGATCTCAACAGGGCTTCAAAGGGGGCTTCAACAAATCCTAACCATCTCATGACAAATTTTAGTACTTCTGTGCATAGTCTTAATATTCAAAATGGCTCTGAGAAGGGGGAAGGATCTCTACTTTGCCAAGAGCTCTTGCCAGGAACCGATGTTTTCTCTGTAGACTTGTACACTGTATGTCTAGTGGGGAAGAAGAATCATGGTAGCATAATTAAGCTGCAGAAATTAACATCAGGAAGATTTACAATCTGGGCCCAAGGAGACCTGAAAGTTGAGGAGAAAAAATAATCAGGCCTTATTTTCAGGTTCTGAAAGGATAAAGCTTGTGGTACTTTACAAGTGAGATTGCATTGTGTTTATGCATCTGAATATAGCTTCTGTTATAAAGAAAATTTGTAATGATTAGACTGTTGTGGGCTGGATTCATTAAAGGGATTAGCTTGTGTTTGGGCATATGTGTTTGTGTAGCTGTGTGTGTGATATGTGTATATAAATTATTCCCACACAGAAGACTGTTAGCTTTAACTTCAGATTGCTAGACAACATATCCCACCAACACAACCTGTAAGGAGAGGCTGGCAGGGGGGAAGCTGTTCTTTCCTGTATTCCTCACTCTACGTTGTATTGTTTAATTATGTCTTTTAATCACTAATTACTCTTTCCATGCCTTATGCAGAATCTCTGAATCTCTTTTCATTCCAGACAATAGTGAAGCAGTTCAGACTTTGACCCAGTTTCCTGAATATATGGTCATAATTTTTCTAATGATAGCTGAAACTGTTATCAATGACATGATAAGTTCTTTCACATGTTGTTTTTCATGGTTTGTAAACTTTCAGACTTTGTAACTTCTCTACTTTTATGTGAGACAGGCCTGCCGATGGAATTTGTGAAAGAAAACCATCTTGAGTTGTGGTGTTTCAGAAATTCAGTGTATCATGTTGGTCTTTTTTTTTTCAATTTGCCTGTATTTACCTCAAATTCTACTCTGCTTTTAATATGGTCTGAATGTATGTAATTATTCCTTGTCATTATGGCAGCATATGGATGGTTTATTTAATATCAGTCAATGAACCTAAAGGGGGCCTACAAGAAAGCTGGAGAGGGACTTTTTACAAGGGCATGTACTGATAGGACAAGGAGTAATGGCTTTAAACTGAAAGAGGGTAGATTTAGATTAGATGCAAGGAAGAAGTTCTTTACTGCTGAGGGTGGTGAGGCACTGGAACAGGTTGCCAGAGAGGTTGTGGATGCCCTGTCCCTGGAAGTGTTCAAGGCCAGGTTGGATGGGACTTTGAGCAACCTGGTCTAGTGGAAGGTGTCCCTGCCCATCCAGGGGGGTTGGAGCTAGATGATCTTTAAGATCCCTTCCAACCCAAACCATTCTACAATTCTGATTCTATGAATTGTGGGACAGCTGAGCGTGGTGGGTAGTGCCAGTGCTTTACCAGGATAGCTGCTGTGGGCAGCTCTTAATGTGATGATGCCTCAGGAGTCATACAGTCCAAATATGACTCCCCTTTAAGGGCTCTCCCTTCTTGTTCTTCCATTCCTACTTTGCTTTGTAGAACATACCCTCCCAACCTGTGGTTTGCATCCTCAGAAGCTTATCTTTGCCAGAAGAGCAGGGCTGTAGCTATCTATTGAAGGATTGCTCCCTAGTGGCTTATCTAATAAAATGTTTTGTCTGGAAATGTCACAAATAAATAAAGGCCAAAGATCATTTGGCATCTCTGCCAGACCCCCTCCATCATGCTACGCTTACTGTCACAAGACATTTAGTTTCATAAGCGAGAAGCTGTGCCAAATGTTCCTAACAAAAAATGAGTACCGGTCAAAACTGCTTTGGCTTTGACTGCAAAACCTGCAAATCAGGCCAGGGTCATAAAAAGCTTGCAAATATGCATCAGAAATCAGCAGCCGCTACTGCTCCTATGCTGTCTATGGAATGGGTGGGCTTTCCCTCAGGTTACCAGTGCTCTACTTCACGTTATTCTCCTTGTGTTTGCCAGGGTCCTGTGTGCTGGTTTCCTCTGCTATTGGAAATCAGCATAAGGACTTCTGCTATGGCCATAGACTCTTTCCTAAAACAGAGAAAGGCTGCTACATCTAGGACACAGGGTTTTCTCTAATGAATGGAACAATTTCTTTTAAGGTTATTGGGTTCTATGGAATTACAGAACATGGCAACGTTGGCATCTTGGTTTATCTTTTAATTTAAACCATGATGAGGGAATTTATTATATTGATTGAATCTAGTCAGTTTGCTTATATATTCTATGACACATGGAAGTGCATGTTATCTTGGCTGGGGTAGGTAGGTGTGTCACTTTTGGGTCCTTTTTCTTACCCTCCTGCTTATACGCATACTACATGTCAAGATGGCAGATGAATAATGTGTTCTTTAGTCTAACCATATATTTGCTCTACCTAATTTCTCTTGCTCTTTCCAGGTCTCGAATTCCTTTCTCCCCTTGATTAGTAACCATGGTGCTTGTAATGTGCGGCAATTATAGATTGGAATGTACCAGCATAGAGTAATTTATGCAAAAGTAATTACTTAAATGACTCTTCATTATATTGCAATCAAATCCTAGATGCTCTGGTATAGATGTTACATATCCAATCTCAGCATGCTACTTAAAGTCTTTGAGTCCAATTCTGAGATGCTGTAAATCAGTGCAGCTCATCTACACAGCTCCAGTGCTTTGAGAAGGGCTGCACAGGCTAGTGCAAAGTGATTTACAGCTATAAAAGAAAAGAAATTGAACTTAAAAACTAACACAGAAAGGTAAATCTGAGTGAGGCTAAAGTATTTGGGGAACAGTAGTCTCAACAGTCTAACAACGACAGCGATCGTATTCTTTCTTCTCTGAAAGTCCTTTGAGATAATTTTCTTCACTGTTACTTTAGCCACTGAGTTAGCCACAAAGTGGTGAGTGATGCTTATGTCAATTTAAACTGTAGCTGGGTTTTTTTATTGTTTGGGGGTGGGAGGAGGGTTTGCTGGCTGACTGAACACCTTAGCAGTGTGGAAGTCCCAGTTTATCTTTTGATCCAGTTTAAGCTTTACAATAGCAAAGTTACCTTTGACTGTTCTCACTGCAGTTTTAGGCAAATGTGACAGTAGCTCATTTGGAGGACTGCGTTACAAGATATGTAACTGAGGCTTCAAAATGTCCTAATGAAATTAGCATGTCTACATCATGTTGCAGGGTAGTGATGAGCATTTGTAGAGATAGTTGCTTTAATTTGAAGTATTATAATTGATTGCACTCTGAGTAATGTGGAAACTCAACCTCATTTCCTCTGTAATTCAGAGTGAAATCTAAAAACGCCCAAATCCTCTGATGATGCACAGAAAGGTTATTATCTACCGTGAAGTCTTTGTGCAAGCACTATTTCTGCATTTTAGGCTACATAGCTATGTTTGCTGTGGTTTGAGTGAGTGCAAGGAAAACCTTTTTTGCTGATTCCAGGTTTCATTATATTCAGAGATTTGCATAGAGCACATTTAGTTCAATCAAGTCTTATGGAAAGTAATTCCGGGAAAGTCTGAAAATCTCTCAGCTATGGTACTTAACGTGGTCAGCAGGAAATACCAGTGAGAATCCATCCATCTTTCTGGTTCAACTGCTTTGTCATTAGATAAACAGCATGGCATCTGTGTTTCACAAAAGTATTTCTTCCAGCAAGAAACTATTTCCCGCTTTGTATGAAACAGTTCAGTGCTAAATGTCTTTATTTCTTTGCAAATCCACCTCCTGCTCTCCTTTCTATTTATTATGGGGCAATGGCAAACTGATCTCAATTTGTGTGTGAAGATGTGATGCCTCATGTGAAACATTTTAATGTATACACTTGGATAAATTTGTTTATATTAAAACTGTTACTACTTTGACTTCATGATTTTATTAGTTGGCTAGTCTGTGGGAGACTACTGAAGCTTTATTTACCTATGAACTTCACTTCTTAGTTATAGCTGCATCTTACTGTATGTCTAAATAAGAAAATTAAACCAGGGCTAAAATCATAATTTAAAATTAAACCAGGGCTAAAGTCATAATCTAAGTCATACTGTCTATACAAGTTTACTTTCAAGTCATACATTGAGACTACCAAAACAGAGGTAAAAATGAGAGGTCTGAAGAGATATGTGGCTTATTTCCATTTGCCCTCTATTTTCAGGACGTTTTATATGTCAAATATCTTGTATACATACCAAACAGCAGTGTACAGTTTCCCATTATTAAGTCTTAGAGGAATATTTTTTATAATATCAAAGGATTGGTTTGGTCAACAAGCTTTTGTTCTATGAAGACACTTTAATTGCCAGAAAATGACCTAGTGACCTTCTGTTCATCACAGCAAGGACCTGTAGTCAGAACATGTTGTGCTCTGAAAGACATTGTATAAAAATGGCATCGTACAGTGGCATGCATCTTGAACAAAACTTCAGCAACAAGTTTAATGCTGACCAGAGGAAAGAGAGTGCAGCTGCACTAGTGTAGTGTTACAGTTGGGATAACAACCCTAGAGTTACATATTTCATTGCAAAAACATAGCTTTATATAAAGAAAACACGCTTGCTATCGTTTTGCTATTATAAGTAGGTTCAGACTATCCAGTCTGCAGAGCTTTATGAGGCCTTACTTAAATTTGGATGTAGAGATCGGAAAGTTAGGTTACCCAGAACTGGTGAATGTAATGTTTAGCTTGAATTGTAAAAATCACAGATTTTAATTCCTCAGGAAGAAAGGAAAGGCTGTGCATCACATACATGACATTTGAAAAGTGTTTAAATTTTCTATAATATGCAATCATACAATTTCTGGCTTTACAGGGTTTTTTTAGATAACAGATCATCCATTTGTTGCTAGTTCTGGGCACATTTAGCTCATTTTACAACATTTGGAAGGACAGTGCATACCTGAGGCAAAGATGTCCATTTCTCTTGCAGATTTTTTCAATTTGGAGGATGTGTCTAGCTAGTAAATGAATATATGATTACCCCATGTGGGACTGCGTCATCATTTTTTTGGCCTGCCAAGGGAGCAGAACCACAGAAAGAGCACAGATTTCAGTAGTCTCTAGCCTGATGTACCTGGCAGGTTGATGGATGCACTGAAGGCCACACCTCTGGCTTTGCTGTTGTCCCTGTGCTAGCTAAATGAAAGCTCATATGAGGCTGTCTTCGTGGCTAAAATCCTACCTTCATGTAGTACATTGACCAACTTCGATTGTCATGCTCTGAAAGGCATTAAAAAACTAGCTCTGCAACAGATGTATGTTCCCATACAAATGTAGTTGGTGAGAAGTGATGATTCAGGAAAGCAGGCCGAAGTGGCACAGTTGCTGCTCTTAGCCATTTCTTTCCTAAATATACATCATCAAGGCTAGAGTGTCCCTTTCCCTTATCTTTTCTTTTCTGGATTACCAATTTTGCTAAAAGGAACAAATTAATTTGAAAAATAAAAACAGCTTTAAAAGAGGGTATATTATTTATGTTATTTTGAAACTTGAAACTGAATTAGAAATACAAAAAACATGAAAATTAGTGCTTTGAAATGTGTGCCTGGGGTCAAGCTTGTGGGTATTGAAAAAGCATATATTCGGCTTTAATTGGGTCCCAGCTGAGCCCAGTGGTGGAAGGGTAGAATAGGGGCAGAAAACAGTGTGCTTTTGTTAAAGATGATCTAAAAATATAGCAACTTCACAGTCTTCATTTTGGATATAGGCTGTCTGGTTTTTTGATTGTCCAACCTTTCATTTTTCTGTGATGCTCCAGTCTAGTAAATAGGTCAGATTTCTGTAAATTCTTAATGAAATTAGTGAAGGAATTTACCTTAGTCCTATTTGTATTCCTTTATGTCTCTTTCCAAATACTCGAGGTAGTGTATGCATTGGTGTTTCAGATCTGCTGTGTCACCATTAGTCCGGTTTAATTCATGGGCATGATGAAAGTATTTAAGTCTATAATAATAATAATAATAATAATAATAATAATAATGCTATATATTTAGAACCAGTGACTTTTTATTGATGGTAAAATGGACAAGTAAAAAGACCTTCTGTCCTTATGAGGAAAATCTGAGCTGAAGATTTGGTTGTGAAGTTTGTAATTTTGGGTTTTTTTATCTCTAGTTTAAAATTGTTCTCTTTCTGGACTCTTTGTTTTTAATCTTGGCAAGGAACAAACCATTTCTTCTTGGGTAAGTATATAATTGTATCTCGTACTCGAGCCTTCAGGAGTTCCATTTATTTACTTATGGAAAGTGTCTGTCATATTAATTTACTCAAGATCACCCTTGGGTAACAAAGAGAGAGACAGTGGACGTTTCATTAAGTAAAGTCCAAGAGTCTGTGTGGAGGATGAGAATGAAAAAAAGAAAAAAAAACAGCACGAGCTCCTCTGTACTGTATTGTGTCAGTCAAGTGGCTACTTTCAGAAGTCACCATATTGAATTGGAAAAAGCAATGAATTTCCATTCTTTTTTAGAGGTGAAAAAGAGAGGGAAAGGAAATCTTTCATGCTATTATGAGCTGTCATTAGTTAGGATAAGTTTTGTACTAAGGAACGCATATATGAGTGACATGGTTTGGGTACTTTCAACATTGGTGAGAAAGATTATCTGAAATTTGTAACTAATTAAAACTGCATAATTTAATAATTAGATTTAATTAAGGAAAATTGTATCCAGTTTTGACAACCTGCAAAACAAAGTTCTCCCAAATTACTATTTTTGTGTTTGTTTATTTCAACTCACAAACTGGCAAATTGACTACAGAAATACTTTGCATTGACATTAGAAACCAATTAAACATGACCAGTAATTTCACATTAAACAAAATATATTTGATGAACTGCCAAATTGTAACACTTAGGCCAAGATTTACATGGATCCATTGATTTTGACAGAGTAAGCACCTAAATTATTTTTTGCATCTGTCCCATAGTTCTTTGCTTTGAAATTCGTACAGAATTAGCATTTATTTTTATTTCTTACTTATTAAATAGCTTGTGTTACAGTGCTGAGGTCTTGAAAAGGTCTCCTGAGATCAGGTTTTGTGTCATATTCTATAAATACTAAATTAATCTTGAAGTGTTAGGATTTCGGCCTTGTCCCAGAGGACCCACAGTTGTTATGTTATAATGATCCACTTTAGGTATCTTTCATAATCTTTGTTTTCTACAGATATGGTGCCTGCTTAACCTTCCATTATAGCAATGTGAAATCTACAGAGACAGCAAAAATGAGAAAATATTTGAATGTATTTATCAACATTGACACTAATAATGCAATTCACCAAGTTATTCTCTGTAGCCCTCAGCTTCAGGAGGATTACTAAGATGCGCCTTTTTTCCTGTGTTGGAATGTATGAGAAATACACAAAGCTCTTGAGGATTTGGAGTTACTCCAGGGATAACAATTATTTCTTGAAAATGTGATTCTGCTTATTTCACTTTTAAATGCTTCATTTCATGACTGCAGAAAATATTACTCTAATTTGCTCCATGAAGCTGTGTCCCCTGTTTTCCAAGGTATCAGAAAAAGATCCGATATTTCAGAGCTGTTCTGTTCTTAAATAATATCAAACTTCATAAAAAAACCTTCTTCCAGTACAAGTCTCAGACCATAGTATTTTCTATTTTGCTGATAAACACACTTTCTTGGCCTAGGACCAAGGTAGGCAGAATGTGGCAAGGTGTTAGTAGCTCTAGAAGAGCCAAGTAACAGTCGTCTTGGCATAAGAAAAAAGCTGTCGAAGGGAGAGTAAAAAGGCTGGGCTCTTTGGTTTGGAGAAGAAAATGCTGTGGTGAGGATATGACTGAGATGAACAAAATCATAAAGTAGAACAGGGCTGCATGCACCAAAATTATAGGAAATCCATTTACAATGTGGAAGAGAAAGTACTTTTGTTTGTTTTCTTTATAAGTGGTATTGAACTTCTGGAATTTGTTGCCATAGCAGAAAAGGCACACAGACAAGAGCAGGGGGTTCACAGAGGATTAATCAAACCCGTGAGCAGCAGTTTCATAGTAGACATCATGGGGAAGGGGTAGGGAAGCCTTTTCCATCCAACATTCCTGGGTGAGTGACTGGAGTTGCCTGGGAAGGGGAAGTGGGAATCAATGACTGCAGATATCTGCTCCCAAATAGCTTTTCCTGCTGCCACAGTCAGAGAGAGAGGGTAGATCAGCATACTCAGTTTCATGGCGGGTAGAGCGACCATTGATCAAAAGAGCAGGCCCAGTAGGATATTTCTTACACTCTTAAGTAAATCTGCATTTTAAAAAATATCCACAAAGTGCAGTAGGAGTTGCTGACTTTGAAACATAATTTGTTTGGGCTGTTTGTCTGTCTCATGGTTTTCTTTTGCCATCATCACTTTTAGCATGTGCTCTCTTCTACATACAGCAAGAGCAAAATCTTCAGAGGGCTTCATCCGCTCTCTCACTTTCCTCCCACTGTTCCCCGTGTATGTTTACCCAGGTTTAGTCCTGTGACATAAAGGCATATGTATTGCATATACATGCATTTGAATCTTGCACAATTCTGAATCACTTCCTAATTTTATGGTAAAGTCTGTGTAGTGTTATTCCAGACAAATCATAAACTCAGGAAGTGCTGCCTGCTGCCAACCCAACTGCAGAGCACCGTCACAGGTTGTATCTTGCCTATCCAGCTATGAAATATAGCTGGACCGTAGCTTTGGGGGAAAACCAAACCACATCCATTAAATGATGCTTTCCCTCATTATTGCTGTTACTGACTTCCAATATGAAACATAGTCTTCAGTTATAAATGCAAGTGGACATTAGCTATGGTTCTCTGGTGGTGTGATTATGGAAATAAAACTAACAAAAGCTACTCTACTCCTACACCCCACTTCAGTAATCACATCCTGGGAACACAGTGCAATTAGTGGGCTTTGGCTAGCTGAAAGTCTCTGCACAATTTTCCTTCAACTCTGTAGGAAAGTTCAAATGAACCAAATGCACAGCTTTGGTGGATAAAAAATAAGATAAAGAATTTGGATTCTTTGTAGGTGCTTTGAGATTTGGGGGATGGTGACTCAAGAAGCATTATGCAGTTTAGTTTGCATTGACCAGTGCTTGCAGAGTATTGAATATCTGTCATATGTATATCCAAAATCGTTACTGGTGAGGGGAGAAGAACTTCAGGATGAAAGGATTTAAAAATATCCTGCTACAAAATGAAATGTGACACACTCACAAAGGAGATAAAATCACCATCAACACCTGTTGGTAATTCTCAGAGCTAGAGAGGAATTCCACGTGTAGGAGAATAGCAAAGAATAAGCAAATACTTTAAAAGCTAAATTAAAGGAAGGTTTCTTGAATCTTTAAGAAACACAATGTAGTTACTAAAATACATGATCTTACAAATTATTTAGTGGATAAATGACCAGCTTACAGCTTTGCATTGGGTAGCCAAGACTACATTCGTTTATATAACTTGGTGCTGCCCTTACTCCTGTCTCTGTACGTTTGCCAAGAGGACATAGAGAGAAGAGTTGTTTTACTGAGTTGTTGAGTTAAGCACTTGCTCACTGAAGTTTTCTGATTCAGAACTAATGTGAGAGAGAAGCAAGTTTTGTAGTATATCCTTGGTGGTGGTGGGTGAATACTATGTATATGTTCCCAGGATGCTAGCATAGACAGTTGTTCTTGTAGACTAGCATGCCAAACTTCTTCCTTCGAAGAGTATACAGGGATAGAGGTTCACTTTAGGTACTGCAGGCACACCCAAAGATTTTGCCAGGAACCTGAAAACATCACCAAGTTTGTAAGTGAGCATGGTATTAGTATTCCTCTGTCTACTCTAACCAGGATACTTCATGCATACCGATAATCTGTGTAAGAAACTGTTAGGCTCGTGGTACAGAGAAACACGAAAATCAGTAAGTGTATGGTATTTTTTTCCATGTGGGGTATTGCTTAAGGAGCAGGACCCCAAATTTCTATCTGTGAGCTCTAGTGCTGTCATGCCAGAAATTACAATCTCACCATTGCTTCTATATTTTTGCCTATTTGATCCCCAAATCTCCATCAAGGATAGAATAAATTAAATATAAAGATTGCACACTCTCAGCATAACATAGTGATGTAAGTACAACTTACATAGTTTTTCTGGGGATAAGCAATGTTGACTTGGTGTAGGAATTTTGTGAAACACCCTAATCCCCAAGCCTCTCTAGAGAGATTAAAATATCCCATTACCTTTACGTGCTCCCTTTTGTTAGGATTAGAGTCGCATTCCTCCAATGGGAAAGAATGGTGTCATGTCATTCATGTTGACATGAGCAACAACGTGATACCCAAATAAACCAAGCAGCAAATACTCAGTGCTTTGTAAATGAGCTCTGTATAGAAGTTTCTTGCTAAGCAAGTAAAATCCTACTGAAAATGCATTTAGAGGAAATTAAAATAGGATCTAATCCAGACCCCACTAAAATTAATAGAAGAGTTTGTGCCTACTGCAGTTCTGTACGGTGATAAATACATTCAGAAAATCTGTGATCTGCTTACAAATATTTTCCTAAAGAGATGAATAATATACATTTGCTTTGAATTATTCACTCTGACCCCAGACTGGGTGATTCTCATGAAACTGTGCATAAAAATTATTGGTAGATCCTAAAGGCATATTTTATTGAGAGCTTTCTAGAGAGTTTTTTTAATTTTTAAATCTGCCTGTAGAGATCAGCTCTTGCATACCTTTGCTGACAAGCTAGAAAGCTTTGACAATAGTCAGAACTTATTAAGGACATAATTGCTGATGAATGGCAAGACATTTCACTTACAATTCAAAGTATGCTTCGTACATCAGCCTGAATATTTTAACTGTTATGTAGAATTTAATAGAGAATTAAATCCCTCCTGTCAGATTCTAGAGAATCATAAAAAGAATCTGTAGAAAGTTTATCACAATTTAATCATTCAGTTCTGGCATCTGTAAAACCTGTTTTGCCTCTCCACAGAGCCCTGCTGTTATATTATAGGACTATTTCATATGATATTCATCAGCTAAATTTCAAGTAAATGTTTGTTACTACAATAAAAAGGACTGCTATAAAAAAGTGAAATCAAGCTATACAAATAGGAACATTTCAAGTGCTTTAAAATGTGGGGTTTGGTTGTTGTTTCTTTTAATGTGCAAATGTGAGTAAATTTTGGCTGAATTTCTAGGCAGCATCAATCATTTTTAGAAACTATTATGCTTACCTCATACGTAAATGACCTTGGAGAAGGAGATATTACAAAAATATTATGCCACTGGCAAAACCAAACTTTGGCCGATGCTGATAACTCAGACTGTATTCTGTGTCCTTAAATACAGTATGTCTCTAATCCATTAAAATAATCCAGTACTGCTTTCTATGCCAGTATTATTTTAATGGATTAGAGACATGAAAGTTTAAAGTGCAATGGAACTGAGACCCAAAAGTAATAATACACACCCTACAACAGGAAAAGGGAGAGAAATGCAGACTTTAACTTAAGAAAATTATTTGTAGGTAGTATAGTCTGCATAGAATACTACATAGCAGCAGAAAAAAAAAGAGGCAAGTCTTAATATGGGGTTGTAAATAGACAATTATGCTTGTAATTAATTTTAAATTATTTTGGCACAAATTGAAGAAATAATAAAATTGCATTTGGAGTAATTTGTGCACTTCCAGTGACCTTATAATAAGAAGGACATTGCTGAGATTAGGTTGCAGCAGAGACCTCTAATTTACAGTCTGCAAGATGTGAAAGATTAGCCAAATTTGGTCTGTGAAGCTCTAGGGGGACTAGAATGAGGGGGTATAATCAAGGTGTATAAAACCTTGGGAGAGAAAGAACAGGATTGTTGCTAATATACTATTATTAGAGATAAGTAATTTAAACCACCAAGATATCTAAGAATTTGTGGAGTGAGAAGAAATTAATTCATAAGAAATTGAATCACTTTCTCTATGCAGAAAGTAGGTGAAAAACAGACTCAATGTTCTGAGTCAGCATTCAGTAAATTGGTCCAGAAGGGAGCTGAGCAAGATTTTGAAAGTTAGTTTATGGACAAATTTGGTTTTGTACAGCCATGTTTGCCACTTATCAAGTTTTCTTAAAACTGGAACTGATGTCCAATTGTCACCTTTGCACAACTGACAGAAACAGCAACTTGTCTTCACTCTTACTTGGGGATGAGGGGCATGTACCCACTTACCTAAATACCTTTTCTTTCCCAGCTGAGACAACACTCATTTTTGCCCTTTCACAAATGGTGATGGAGAGGGAGTGCCTGCATGCCTGAATGGGTTGCAGCAGTCATTAGTCCGTTTAAGGTTCCCAGCTATGTCTGTTGAAGACATCTTTCTGTTAGTGGAAAACAATGGGTCAAAACATCCCCAGACAAATTATTTTCTTCTATCAGAAAATATGTGAAGCAGAGAGAGACTCTGCCATGTCTTCTTGAAGATCACAGTGCCATAAACAGCACCCACTCACATCTCTCTGTGCCACTCCCAACTCTTGAAAACTGTAGAGTTATAGAGGCAATGAATTCTCTAGGTGTTGTTAGCAGGTAATAAAACTGGCAGTAATGCTGTTACTGTAGGTGTTGCTCTGTCAAAAGGAGCTGTTCTCTCAAAAGGAGCTGCAGTAGACTGTTCTGCAGATCCTGTGGGTGATTCATCTCTAATTTGGTTGGCAAAATAGTGATCGGCATGGTAGAGAACAGATCAAGGACTCACCTGCTCTCCTAGACAACTACAGAGATATAATAATGAAATGTCGTTGTCTTAGGCATCATTACATGTATCTTTGAGATCCCTTTCAGCATTTATCAATTTTATGGCAGCTGCAGGCTTTTTTCTGCTTTTTGTCAGGCCTCATTCATTTGTATTATTTTTTCTCATTGGAGAGCTGTGTAATTTTTCCCAGAGCAGAGCTATGCGTCTTCTAGCACTAATAAAATTCTTGTCTCTTTTCATTGCAACTTGCCTCCAGAGCAGGGCCTTCTGGCATACTCTGCAGCACAGGAGATAAAATAATCAATAAGTCCGGATCTGAAAATGAAATGCAACATTTGTTTTGTTACTGAGCTCTACATGGCCTGAAACAGATGGCTTTGTGATGATGCTTTTAGTGTGCTCATAAGGATTTTTTGAGTCATGTATGATTTTTATTTTGAAAATATCAGTTGAATGAATGGCTACTAGCACAATGACTTGACATCTATTATCCCCCTTCACAGATCAAGAACTGTAAGTGATATACAATTAGAGCAATGCTTAATAGAACTCTTGAAATTAAATGGAACTGTAGTATATTGAGTGCATAAAGCTCTCACTGTTTTATGTTGAAAAATATTTTAGTCTATCTTTGTCATTGCTTGTATGGCTGCTTGATATGTTGGTCTGCGCTTCTCAGCTTATACGGTGGCAGATAGTAGATGCATGCTCATCAATATGGTTAGTAAACGTTATTTATCAGATGGTGGCAGGTGTGAGACAAAATGTGGGTTTTATGTGTATTTATCCTTTCTATATTCCTCTGATTAATTTTTCTTGCCAGAATATATTAGAATTCAGTTTCTGTCAGATACAGCGTGGTAGTTTAAAAATAAGAAGAAAGAGCAACTTCGTACTGCTGCGTAACCAAAGAGGTGGTGTTTGACTACATAAGAGATATCCCTTATCTGGGTTGAGATTTGCTCCATTATTCCTAGGCATTCAGGGAGAGCAATGTTGTTATGGCAGTATTCCAGATAATGTCATTTTTAAGGTGGATAAGAGGGATAGCCAGAACACTTTAGTGAGTGAGTGCGATTTGATATTCTCAATTGGTAAGAAATTGTATCCATGAAGATCATCCCCTCCTACATCCATGTATAGCTGCAGTCAAGTCCTGACGTCTCTTATTCAGCCATAGGGCAGCACTTAGCTGGGATGCTGTTAGCACAGGCAGATGGCCGTTGCCCCTGTATTAGGACACTGACAGAGACAGATGACAGAAATGTAGTAACTGATACACATGGGTTTAGACAGTCCAGGCAGATCTGAAGCTCTTCCATTGCCTGAGAATTGTCTCATAAAATCTTGCAATATCCCCAGTACACCTCAGGAAGCAGTAATAGCTTAAGTGCACATGAAGAATTCATACCTTCTTTGAAAGCAACGTGCTCTTGTCACAGATGGTTATTATGGCCAAATAAAAAAACAGTATCAGCAATCTTTAAAATAATTACTATACACAGGATGCAAAGCATTTCAGTTAGCTAGTGAAAACTTGTTGCATTAATAAATGCCAAGGATTCAAAATAAAACTATTGTTCAAGGTTTTTGTAAACTTTGACAGAGGCAGAGAAACTTTCAGTTTACCATCTACTTAGGATTCGTATAACTTCATTTTTGTTAAATATAAGTAAAACAACTGGTGAAGAAAACTTCCTAAAACCAACGATCTTCTGAGGATGAAAGATGTTTCATAAAGCCATGGGTCAACTGATCAGTCAGTTACCTTCAGGAAGCTGTGGAAGTGCTCTGGTTCCATGCATTGCCCAGGGTTTAGTTTCCGCAAGAGGAAAAAGGTGCTCTAGTTGCAAGCTGTGGGAGATAATGAGTGCACTAACATTTGGCCAGAAAACAAAAATTGCTGCTGCTTTGGGACAGATATGCCTTCTACAGGCACCCAAAAGAGGCAAAAAAAGCGCATTGAAATGGTTGAAGACCCACTTTTTAAAAGTCAAGTACCCTCAAGAGTGGTGAGTCAGATCTTGTCAGGACTTGGAGGAGGAAGAGGGGGATTTGCATCAGACTAATCACATTTCAATATTTAGGGATATATTTTGTATTTCTTTTTTTAACTTCACCCCAACCCAAAGATCAAATCTAGAGTGTAGGCTGGCAGTGCAGATGGTATGCCTTAGGTATTTAAATGGAAATAAAACACAAATGAGATAGAGACAATTTGTCATGAGATACGAGTGTGTTATTCCCAATTGGTAAAAATGGTCAATTTTTTTGTGTCCTGAAGTAAGAAGCAGTTCTTAATATTGCCTACTGTGCCACTAAATTGAGCAATCTCAGGGAATTACAGTGAAATTGATTAATTTATGGCAGGGATGTGAAGTAAACACTGAGAAAACAAAGGCATCTCCTTGAAACATTTATATTTGCTTTAAGAGTTCATATGAACATTCACAGGCTTTTATTGTAACCATTTCATTGTGAAATTTAATTTGTATGCTCAGTGCGCTAAAATTTCTTTGATGGAGAGGGATTTTGTTTCAAGTTTTGCTGCTGAAACATTTCCTAAATATTAATTTTTTATAATGTTGCTCCTTCATCCCACTGATGCAAAGATGTTGTCTGCTGATAGTAATTTATCTTTTATGCACTCCATAGGCCACTAACATTCATTTTTGTTACCAATAAACAATGCATATAGTCCTAGAAGTAGTATATGTATCTATGGTGAGAGCATTTTCTCTTCAGAACTGTGATTCCTGACTTTGTGAATCAATGGACTATGACTGGTTCTCAAACACAATATTCAAACCACCATAAACCATTATCAGAGTTGCACTTGAAAATACTTTAATGGTTCTGCCATTTACTATAACCTCACATGATCATGCTTGGAAATCATAGAAAAACTGGGAGTTAGACTGTTTAGTAGAATAAACACAATAAAACAAATTGTAGGTTTCACTGACATCCACTGGAGCAATGTTGGAAATGCACATCCTTTCTGGATGCAGTGGAGGCAGTTGAGCCTTGGGGATTCATCTGTGCAAGATGATGAGTAATATTCATAGTTCTGCTCACTTTAAAGGCTTTATCAGGAAAAAAAAAAATTACAGACAACAGAGATTTCAGCAGTACTCTGGATGGGTTACCCTGGCCATACTCATTTCTCCGTCCAGCAGAGGCTGTGGAGATTTGCACTGGCTGTATGAATACAAGATATAAAGCTTTACTTTCTTTCCAGGAAAAGCTTAGGAAAGCATGGGCCTAGATGTAGAATAGGCTCATTATATTTGGGTTTAAGATTTAGAAAACCAGAAAATTTATTTCCATTGCTAAAAGAACAGCTCCTTGATTACTTAGTGGAACTCTGTAATTACGAATGCTAGATTTCTGCTGATAAAAATTGTAGTCTTAAATTGAAAGAGATAAAACTTCAGACCCAGAGCACCTTTAAAGTGTTTTCCAACCTTTAGAATGAGACAGCTGTCCTCTTTCATTATAACCTTAGAGGTAAGCCCCAAAGGAAAGGTCACCTCCTTCGAACTGGGAGGAAAAAATGATTTGCAGATCAGATGGCACTGCAACTGATTGCTAACCAAGTCATCAAGATTTTCAGTCTGTCAGTCATCTTTCTTTTCATACCACCACAACTCTTAATGCTCACCTACCTGACTTGCTAGCTATGAAACACCATTCCTCAGCAAGCACATTTTCTGCCTTTTTGGTTTTTTTTTTAGTTTTAATCATATGTGCATACTAAGCCAATTCAAGTATCAGTGGAAGTGTTTTCTGGTTTTCACTGAGTATCATTGTTGATCTGGTTTTACAACAGAGAACAAAGCCTTCACAGTAATACCCAATCTTTCTGCTAGTCTTTAAATATCTCCAGCTAGTCTTTAAAAAGCCATACAATTAAGTTTTCTAGGTTCATCGCTTGAAGGAATATTTGGTGTGTCTCCAGAAAGGCTAATCGCAATCCTTAAGTACGGTGATGGCCATTCTTCGCTGGCATCTCCACCTTGTAGAAATCTTTGGGATTTGTCTAGAAGGATTCACAGCTGCTTTGTCTGCCTTGGCTGTCAGATATAGTGAATTAGCAAAGTGCACCTATGAGAGAATGCCTTTGGCATTCTTGTGGTGTTGGTAATCTTGTGCCACTAAGAGAAAAGCTATTTCTTCAGTTACCCATCAAGAAATCAATGGACAGCCACTGTCTTGCCAGTGTGGATACATGTTGTGTACTTGCTGTTAGTTCCAACTCTAGGAATTGCCTTATTGATGTCACATCATTATGGAGCACCTTTATCAGTAACACATCTTCCAAGGGATATTAAGTCATTATGTTAGATCCAATAAAGTTACTGGGAAAAAAAAGAAGAAAAAAAAATCAGGGCCTGATGGAAGTCCATTTAGAGTGCTATTTTTTTTTTTTTATTCAGTACAATTGCCTAAACACTTGATTATTGACTGTGCTGGATAATCTGTCCTTTGCAGCCCTCCTCCTCTCCCCTCCTCCTACCCCAAATCCATTTCTGGTTTTACATGTTAACATATAAGAAAATATTTTTCTAGGATCAGTAACTGTGAGTATACTTTCTAGTCTAATCATACTTTTGAAGAGAGAGAGAATAATAACCTCCTTCTGGTTATCATTTATGATGGAATTGTGGTAGATGGTCTGAAAATCTCTCTGCAGCCACGAGAGAACAAATTCGTTCCTGTCTTCAGCTCATCAAGGCTGATGTTATAAAAAATATCTTCCAAGAGTCTAGCTTATGGAATGTAAACAAGATCTTTGGATAAATGAAGATGAAACTACCTTGCCTTATCTAACTTCTACTTCAGGCAGAACAAAGGCAGTGAAGAATGTACAACTGAGCACCATCCTTAAGTTATCTTTTTATTTATGCTGCTGATGCTGCAAAATGGAGCTAATGCTGCTGTCTTAATACTTTATCTTCCATTGCAGAGGCCATAGAGTTAAAAACAAAACAAAACAAGCAAGGGTGATGGTTCTTTGCAAGAATTTAGTCCAAACTGCCTTCCTGCCTCTAGTACCAGAATCTGAATTTTCCTACATGACAGACAATTTTTCTGAACCAAATCCACTCAGATTTTATTCTCAACAAATATCTTGGAAGAGATGCTAATGCATATCTAATTAATTATTCTCTTAATTAATTGACTTTGAAAAGTTGAAGATCATTATTTCATAAACACTTACTTGCAAACTATGGGCAAAAGCAACTGTACTGTAACTGTAAAGAAATGGACTAGCTTGGTGTGGAATTTTACAAATGAATGTAAATCTGCAGAGGCATACCAAAATAAACAGAAGGATCTCTCTTGGGACAGATTCTGCATTGGAGACAGCCTTACTGCCATTGTTTTCAGTCCATCAACACAGGTGGTGATTTTCTCCAGTTCTGCATCAGGACTTGGGCTGCATGTTGTGTGTTATGTAGGGGGGGATGATTTCTTTTAGGTGTTTCCAAACTTTCTTAATATTTAGTTTTGGATTAAATTCTGGTGGAATACCATTTTGATTTTTCATTCCTCTTGCCATAAGCTCATCAAATACCTAAACATTCAAAACAGAACAAAACCAAACACACAAAGCTTATAACTACCTCAACAATTGTCTGAAAAGCAACAAAAAGGTGGGGGTGCATGTATAAAATTAGAGTCTTACTGCAATGTATTATTGATTTCAGAGTTGCTTCTTAATTTTATCCAGAATACTGTTTCAGGGGAGCAGTCAGGAATGGATGAAGAAAAAAGAAAGAATGAATATGTGGGCTTTTCCTCACAGACATGCAGCTGCTTCTTGGCTGAAGCACAAAAAGTGTGTTAATAGCATATAGCAATAATGTAAGGTTGGAAATAAAGAATAATATCATGCCTAATGAAAACTGCCAATGCAATTTATGCAGGTAGGATGCAATTACCCAAATTGGAATATAGCCAGACATGAAAGCATCATACTTTCTGTTTCAGAAAATGCAATGACTACTTATGATATAACAAGCAGGAATTTTTTCAAGACATTTGTACATCCAAACCCTAGTACTTTATGTGCAAATGTAAGGGATTGGTATACTGCTGCCTCAACCATTCATGTATTTTTGTGCTTTTAACGTACTTAAGCAGAAGAGCTAGGCAGCTATTTCCCTGAATCTTTAAAAACCAAACCCAAACCACTTCCTGTGATATACTGTTCTAGAAGTTTTGCTGCTCAAAGTCTTAGAAGGATTTATATAGCTCAGGCACATTTTAAATACATGACTTACCAGATTTGTTTTTAAAAAAGTCATTGCTGTGGGAGTATGTTCAGATAAAAAAGAGAATGTTTGTTTCATACCTCAGTCTTGATGCAAATTTTTTTGTGAAAAATCCAAACAGTATATAAACATTGAGTAAATTATTCTGCGACGGTATTTTTCTGCAAGTTGCTGTATTTTTTTATATAGAAGACTACGATAATGGAGTAGTCATTTGAGGCTGGTTTTAGAACTGATATGGAAAGTGATGTAGTTCAAGGTTTGGACTCCAATATTACAATGAGTTCCACTTATCAAAATGTTGTTTATACGCCCTTAAGCTATAAAAAAAGAAACCCTAAAGGTATGGTAGAAGGCAGTTCTCCACTCTTCTCATGTGTGCTTTATCTACGTGTTTTAGTCATTTCTGCTGGCTGGATTTTTTTCATGAGTTTCTTCTGTGGTTCACCCTGTACTACTTTCTATACTGTATACCAGCCTGGGCAAGGGGATCACTTGACTTGCATCAATAACAAGTGAATGTGAACCTGAACCCCGGGTTGATTTCACACATGACTGAGGGCTGGAAAACCACATAAATAGTATCTTTTCAGATTCTTTATGTGGGCTTATTTAGGCTTGCTTAGATCCACTTCTGAATATTGCTCCATGAACAAGTGTTAGTCTTGGTTTATAAAATTAAAATATCTTCTGTAATCTTAGGCTTTCCTTGAAGTTTAACTGAAACTAGTGGGATCTATACATTGTTACCTTATGAAAGTGCATTCCTAACATTATGTTTCTACACCTACATAGATTCCAATAGTGCAGTTTCAGTTAGTTTGTATATTCTTCCAGGCATAAAACTAGTATGCCAAGAAGAAAGAGACTGAATTTCTTTCATTGTTTAGTAAAGGTTTACTTTGGGTTGGTTTGACTGAACTTGAGAGGTTGATGGTGAAATGGCACTTTGGAGAAATGCCATATAAGAATAAATCATTATTAAATAAGCTTAAATTGTCCTTAACTGTGGCTCTTTAATCCTATTACAGAAGACCAATTAGTGCTAATGCATATTTTGGAACTTTTCAAATGGTGGGTTTCCCCTACTCATCATACATTAAAAGCTTCACATTCAATTGGCATCATTCTTACATAACTGAAAGATAATATGGCAAATGTACATTTTGAATTTTCTCGTCTAACATCCATTCATGATATCATTCAGATGTTGACTCTTTCTGAGACTAATCAAGGTGATTTCATTAGCAGTACTCATGTCTGGAAGGAAATAAAAGAAGAAATCATTTATCTTAAGTTGATACTTGAGCATTCCTGCAGTCCTCAGATCTTTGTTGTCATTGTTGTCCTTACTTATGAAGGGTTGGTTCCAAACAGCAGACAAAATAGGCAGTAGCACTAAAGACAGCAGCAGACTGACTATGTTGCTAAAGCCAAAGGAGACAAGTTTTGGATGCTTCAAGTAAGCGACCAACCTGAATGTCATCTTTGGCTAACCTTTTGCACCTGCTGATGTCCTGTGCAGCAGTTAGGGCAGCTTTTCCAAGGAAACCATAGTCATATTTTTGCCAGTGTCAGCGAGAAGAGAAAGCCCTATTTGTCTCACCTCTAGTACTTCTCAGTCCTCCTCTTTCCACTTTTTCAATTTATTTGTCCTACTGCAGCCCAGGAGCAGACCCTCACCCTTTCCTTTCCCTTTCCCATGCTAGAAAGACATGGATGTATAAAATTTGACTTAACGGGAGAAAGAAGAAGCAGGGCAGGCAGAAATAGTGTCAACGTAGACAAAGATGTAAAGGACACTGACACTGTGTCCCCAGGCACTGAGTCAACTGACATGAATAGTCATCATGTATTCTGGAGATTTCACTTTGTCACCAAAAATCAGGGCGCTGAATATAAACACCCATTGGGAATAGCCCCTGGACCTTCTTAACCTCTGCACAATGACTGGGAATCACTGCTAGCTGGTGTGGGAACCGCTTCACATCCTAGTGTGGGCATAACCTGGGGGAGAAGCAGTAACACAAAGGTGACTGGGGGAAGAGAGAAAGGGGGAGACATCTCAGGTGAGGGCAGATTAGAAGGGAAGACGACTTTCACAGGTGGTGGGGTACTGCCTTTTTTCATTATCCAGACCCTCCCAAACCAGTCTCCAAGATACGTTACCTCCAAAATTGACCCCCTGGTGTCAATGACCATTTGAGTAATCCACTGAATTCAGTAAAGAAAGCATCCTGACTAGCTGAAAAATTCCTCCTATATAGTTGTGATAACATTTCGTTTGCTTGATTGTAGTTATGTAAGGTATATTTTAAACATTTAAATAATTTTTTCCTGCCTAGTTCTCATTTAAATCAAAGGGAGTTAGGTGTCTAAATACCTTTGAAGATCTGAAGTTACATCTAGAAAGATTATAACAAATGTAGGGCTCTGTAGTACCTCAGTATAGTAGATGACAGAAATCAGAGAAGATGTTTCTAAAAAAAAAAAAGGATGCTATGTTGGTATATGCTTACTTACTTGTAAAGACGGTGGTGAGGTTTTAATGCATGCTTTAAAATATATTTTTACTTCATTGTAAATGTATTTTCCAAATACTGAAAATGTATAGGCTGGGTAATTAATTTGCATCAGATGAGCATTTTCAGAAATTAGTATTTGGCCAACAAATGTCTGCTTTCAAATATATGTATTTAAAACCTTTTCTTTCGCTGAACATGCCACTGAATTTGCTGTAGATTAGATAATTACCTTTCATTGTCCTTACATTAAAATCAGCTGTGCTTCATTCAGCTTTTTGACTTCTAAGTCTTGTAATTAACTTTTTTATAAAATATGAATAGAGGACAGAAAACCTGGGAGTTTCTTAGCTCCAGAACTTGGAGAGTGACAAATTAGCAGAAAGAGATGAAGAGGTTGAAAACTCTACCCGCATCCTTAGTATTATTGATGGAAGTATCATGGGGGAATTGAGGTCATGACACTGCTAGAGCTCCACATATGCAGCAAGACTGACAGGTCTAAAGACTTTCATCCTCTCTCTCTGATATCCTTATGTTCCTTCAAATACAATAAGTGTATAATACAATGAAATTTCCCTCTCTAAAATTAGAATCTAGGATAAAATTCTAATTATTTTCCTTTTATTCTCTGATGATAAAATGTTTACCATGGAACACTAATGTGCACAAAAAGAATAAGTAAGGGTTGGAGGGAATTTGTTGGCAAAAAATATTTTTTAAAAAATGTAAGGCTAATAATAACTTTTAAAAGAAAGTTTATGGAGGAATAGCAATGAAGATCACTGGGATTGTGAAAAACCCTTGTGAGATAATACCCCAGTTCTCTGAAGAAAGCAATCTAAATAAAAAGTACAGTTGGATAGAAATGAAAAGCACAGAAATAATTTGTCCAGGGATTCAGGCAAAGCTGTTATAGTCAAACTTAACTTCCTTTTTTCCAGTCAGTTTTCTTTGCACAGACCTTTTTATATATTCTGATCATTTTCTTTATAAATAGATTAATAATTAGTATGTAGAAAACACAGAGGTTTCATTTATGAGTTAAAGCTTGCAGTGAAGGCAATTACATAGCAAACCTGTATGAGCCTGTGTCAGTATACTGGACTACAGGAACCCTCTTTGCTTCTCATTGTCTAAAAACTTTTGGCCTTTGATGTTGCCTTACTTATGTATTTGGAAGCCTTTACTAAGAAATCTTCAAACCGTTCCAGCCACACATAGTTCCTCCAACAAAAAGGTGCTGTATTACTGGGTAATGTTCAATCTTTATGTTCTCAGAAATCTAAGAAAAAGGGGTACACCAGTCGGAGGGACTTGAATCCAGGTTATGCACATACTTACCTGTTGTGTCAAATCAGATCCTTTAGGGAAACAGTAATACAGATTATACAGTGTGTTTTGGGTTCGCAGTATGGCAAGGCACAAGTTTTAGTCCTAAAAAAAGGAGATAATTCCTATTATTCTCTAATCTTTCCGTGCAGAAGAATTCTTCTGCCAGGGATTATTCATCCATAAAGGTAAATCTTTGTAACTGCTTGAAAATATGGTCAATGGACACTCTAGATGCCACTGTATTTTATCTTAATGCTTGTGCTATAGGTGCATCAATGACATTTCTTTCAGATATTAATTTTATAATATTTTAATAGTCCTTTGGAGTGGAAGCAAAAGAGGGTTCGCAACTGTTTCTAAATCCTAGATTTTCCTCCTCTTTCCCTTCCTAAAGCAGTAGTCAGACATTGAAAGAGCTGGAAAGTGTTCCTAGCCAAGTCTGATAGACTCAAGGTAGCACCAATTAACGAGGAAAAGGTTGCAAATATATTTCCATGAAGTAGGAATCTGTAGTTGTGCTTCAGGTATTAGCATAGACACAGGAAAAATATCAATAGTGGAAGTTATCTGTAACTGACCTAATGTGTGAATGTAAGGTACCTCACCAAAAAGAGGTTAATGTAGCACTAGCAATTACTTACAGCCAGGAGAATTCTGCAGATGTTTAGAAAAAATACCTTAGCAGCATTCTGTATGGGCTGCCATATAAACAAGACTAGTGGTAAATTCAAACATATTTCAAATATATTTGGAAACAAAACAAACAAACAACAAAAACACTACTAGTGGGCCATACTCTGAGATGTTTTGTAGCATTGTGGGATTTACTAGAGATTTTGCGGGGCCTGACTATAGCACAGTTTTGTCTGCCATATGTGGTATGATTCTTGTCCTTGTTGGTTACAGCGTGCATGTAAAAGTATTTATTTTTCAAGTATGAGTTTCAGCAACAACAAAAGGCCTAAATTATTGCTTTGAACTAGCATAAATTGGTGTGGTTCTATTAAAATCACCAGAGCTACACTGATTTATATCAGTTCTTCTCAAAGGAGTTTTTCTGATGGTCTGATGAACTTGTTCCTGCAACAATTAAGGGAAGGATGATAGCTATAAGATTATACAGCAGCATCTGATTGCTGCTATGGAACAGACTCTTCCAGAAGTAATTTTTCAAGTTAATGCATTACATCTAACACTCATACAGGTTTATTCACATGCAAACTTTCCCTGAAAATCCAAAGCACTTGGGTATTACTGAGATGTAATGTTAAATAATTAAACTGCTTACCTGTTCAGGTTTTTAAAATGCAGCATTCACCAAGGTATCTGAGTACCTTTTACAGATGCTAGGAACACTAATGCATTAAGTGACAGAAAAACCTGTTAGGTAGACAGGCATTACAATTTATGGATTAGTAACATGGCATGACTCAGGTTTCTGAGCAAGGCATGTGCAACACTCAGTGGGCTCTGTGTTGGGACTGATGAGAATCTCTGCTCTCAGGTGTGAATGGTTCCTGTACAAAGTCATTAAGATCAAAGTTTTGCTATTCTTGATAAAATATAAAAGACAATACAGTCCCACGTTATTTCTAAAAAATAATTCCTGAATGGATTCACAAATTCCCTTGCATACTTGCCTCAAATTACTGATTCACATCAAGGTGCTAAGCATGTCCAGAATTGCAAGATTTCCATTTCCAAGTGTCTTGCTCACTCTATGTGGCTCTTTCTCTCTAGTTAATACATACTGCATGTCAGACTGTGATACGTGACAGTGACAAAATGGGCAAGTTCTGTTGCTTCCCTGGTGTGTGAATGTAGGTTAGGAAATCGGTGACCACTTTTTTGTGTAGCTGCTGCATTGTACAGCAGAAACTATGCATTTCTAATAGGTCTGTATCTCGCACAACTGCGCAACAACCATTTTAGTATAAACCACAAGGCATATGCCCTAACTGAGGGTGTTTGGGCAAGCCTGCGGATAACAACAAAATACTAATCTTGAGAAGTAAAAAATTCTCCTATATGTAGTAGCAAGGTGTTGATTCTAGAAGTCAGTGTCAGCACCAGAACATACTGAGAAAATTATGCAAGAAAGAAAACAGCAAAAGTCTATGCAATACAGCCAAGACTTAGTGGATGGGAGAGACGCCTAATGTTAAGGGACAATGAAGACTAGCAACCTCCTGACATGTACCTATTTCCTTTTTCCTCCTCTTTCTCGTGGCATTTTCCATATTTGAACAGACCTCTTGCCTCATATGTAACAAGCCCTATTCATGTAGCCTGTGGCTCCCACTTTATAAAGCAGCAGTGACTGCTGTTTAACTTTTAAACTGACCTTTTTTACGGTAACTGTCTTTAATGCTAACTTTTTTTTTCTGTTGTCCTTCAGATACTTCTTGCTAGGAAAAGTAATCCTGTACATAACCTTCACGTTCTCCTCCATTTCTTACACAGATGTTGAGGATTATCTGGCTGGGCTGATCTCTCGCATCTCATCACTAATCTCTTTTGTCAGCTTGTCCATTCTTCAGATGTTATCTATTCTTTTGAAGTTCCTTGCTTCTGTCCCTCATATTCACTGAAGGAACAATGACAAAAGATCCAGTGAAAATAGCAGCATAATTTACATATTTCAGCTCTTTCTTTAGACTAATGCTAAATGTATAGTGTTATGACCTTCCTTGTCTCTTCTACCCATTGTTTCATACCTAGGATTTATTAAGACTGTGTTGATCAATACGAGATAAAAATTATAGCTTGTTGGACTTGTCTGTAGTTGAAAATATTAATATTTGATTCTCAATCATGATGGAGGACTCTGTTCCTTTTATATTTTTTCCTTGTTATTAAATCTCCCACACCAGCTGCCTTCAACACAAAGGCAGGCAGATGTCTGCTGACAGCTGTATTTAGAAATTAAAGTGCTTCCCAGATCTGAATCCAGGATCTAAAATTTTAAGATCAATGCACAGATACTGTGGAGGTAAGAACTGTTGTTTTCAGCTGGGTTTCGTCTGAGTACTACATTGATCTATCATTCCAATCAGTGTTTCATCATGTTTCCATCCTAGGAAAATAGCAGCAGGCAAAATTGCATTGGTTCACAGAAGCTCAGCAAGCTGATATTTATTTTTGAGAAGATGCCATATTTTCGAGAAATACAATACAAATACATCAGACTGATGATGTAGTAATTCTTATCTCTGAGGAAGCCCACCCAGGAGGAATGTTAAACTAGCTTCATATGTTTTCAGCATTAATTAGCATTCCAGATAGATTACTGGGAGTGTGAGCCCTTTGGTTGCACCAACACAGTGTCATATTTCAGAGCTGTGTAAGCACAGTAAAATTTCTAATCATGTGTTTTGTTCCTCTACCTCTGGCTCTTGTAGTCAAATATCTGTCAAACAAGTCAGTCAGAAAAGTTAAACATATTTATGAAGGCCTAAAGCTATTTTCCCAAGTGGAACCATGCACCTTGTGGTGTAGAATTTCAGAATGGGAAAGAGCTTTTATATTATTATCATCAACTTGTTGCAATATTTGTGCTGCAGCATCTGGGTATAAGAGAGGCTCCTGCATTTCTCATTGTGATTGTGGGGGGAATAAGTTGTTCCTGATAGTAATTTCAAGCTATATTGTGAGAAATAAAAAATTGTTCCTCAAGTGGGTTGGCCCCAGCCAGCAGCCAAGCACCCAACCAGCTGCTCATTTACTCCCCTCTCCCAAAGGATAGGGATAAAAGAGAAGGAAGGCGAGAAGACTGAGGGATTGAGGTAAAGATGGTTTAGTAAGTGAAGCAAAAGCTGTGTGTGAAAGTAAAGCAAAATAAGGAATTTATTCACTTCTTCCCTTTGGCAGGCAGCTGTCCAGCCACTCTCTGGAAAGCAGGACCTAAGCATGAGTTGCTTGGGAAAACAAACGCCATACCCACAAACATCCTGAACTCCTTCACCTTTCCTTGAGCTATATTTGCTGACTACATCATACAGTATGGAATATCCCTTTGGTCAGTTTGGGTCAACTGAATCCCCTCTCAAGTTCTTGCCCACCCCAGCCTACTAACCAGGGTAGCAGAGTGGGAAAAAGAGAAAGCCTCAAAGCTGTGCAAGCACTGCTCAGCAATAACAAAAACACTGGTGTGTTACCATTGCTGTTTTAGCCACAAATCCAGAGCACAGCACTGTTCAGGCTGCTGTGAAAAATGCTAATTGTGTCCCAGCCAGATGCAGTCCACTTCCTCATCTCCTAAGGAAGTGCCATTGCTACTTTTTTTTGGAGTCCAGTAGCAGTAGGCTGTGTTCTTCTTCATTTAAACCATCCCCAAAACGTTCTTCATCCTGGCAGCAAAATGTCAAACTTGGAGAGCATCACTTTAGGTCAACCACTGCCAGTGGCCACTGCCTGACCTCCGAAAAGTGCAGCCCGCCTTCCTTTCACCCATGTCTACTCAGAGCTCTCTTTGATGTGGTGAAAAGGCTCTTAACTGCCCTCAGATCTGAGCTTTGCCGTAAAATTCACCACTCAACCCTGAGTATACTTCTGTTGTACCTTCTGTCACAGCTCATTAAGCCACATAATAATTCGGCATACATCACCACTTCCTCCTATAGTAAAAGTGCTTGGCATCCAGAAATGGCACTATGGTAAAGGTGGAATGAGTGCTTCAGGAGCAGAGGTCTCTAAAGGCTAAGAAATAGATTAGTAAAAGCTCCAAAAGCAGCTGACACATTATATACATTATACAATACTTTTGTGATGTATTTGAGATTCTTGTGGGAAAATTAACCCCTAAAGTCATCATATGTCCATTTTTAAAACAGTTTTGGTTCTGATAGCTAATATATTTTAAGTTCTATTTAAACAGTTTATGAGATGCCTGTAAGATAAAACAGCTTTATTCATTGGAGAGTTTTCTTCTCTCAAACCTATTAAAATTTCAAGTATCAAACATTCCAAGTCCCTGAGCCAAAATTTGTAAAGCTTTTGATACATTACTTTACATAAACAAACAGCCATTGTGCCTGATGAATTGATGTTGAATGTGTTATATTAAATACTTAGATTCCCTGGTTGCTTGGATACAATTCTTCACTTTGCAGGATTGTCTGGTTTCACTTCTTGTGTGATGCAGTAAATGATTAATATACTAATTGTTCCTAGAATATTGTATCTGCTGTTCTTCAGTTTCAAAACTGATCCTGCTCTGAAGAGTTTCCCCCCACTCCTCCTCCACTTACTGAAAGTAATAAACCCATGCCTTTCCTTTTCAAAAGTAATTGAACCACTTTAAATGTGAAAGTCTAGATTGTCTCTACACTGTCTCTTCAATCTCCCACGCTACTTCTTCCCCTCTCCTAGCACTTTCCAATTCTTCCCCTCTCCTAGCACTTTCCAATAGCTTCATTGCCTTTTGTTTTCAGTATAACAGCCTCTGTCTCTTCTTAATTTAACTTGTCTGAATGCCAACTCTCTTTCTTATTCTTTCTTCCTGATGTTGCTTTGGCTGCTAAATTTTCAATTGCCATGATTTCACATGATCTACTCCAATCTATACTCTATATATGTTTTTCTTCATTGTTTTACAGTACTGTCTCTTCTCAAAGTATGGGTATCTATCTTTGTCCCATTTCTTTCCTAAATTCACTTTCACATCTATTTCAACCCCACTTTCCTGATAACTTTTTCCTCATTTTCCCACTGTTCATCCTCTACACCATGTCTTTTTCTTCCCACATCCCTTCCTCCCTTGTGACTTTAGAACATTTTGGTTGGACCTAAAAGAGGATGCTGGCCAAGAGGAAGATTTGCTACGCCAACTTCCAGTCCCTATGTGCAAAATGAAGGAGTTTGATTTTTTAATTTCTTTTCCCTCCTCTAAATAAAAGCAGGGCTTGCCCCATATTAGAGTCTGGTCATCAACCAAAGATTTTAAAATATATTTCTCAATTTTACAGGGGCCAAGTAGCATGTCCTTTTTTTTTTTTTTTTTTTTTCCATTGGTGCTAAAATATCATTTTATGGCAAATTGTGTTGAAAATTACTTAAAAACAAAACAGGAAAACATCAGATAAGAACTTTCTTGAATCTGATAACAGCAAGCAAGGAATTTTCCTCAAGAAAAACTAATGACATTAACAACAGATATTTTGGGCAACTGAGGCCAATATTTGCTTCTGTTTACATTTGATGCACTCATTAAATATAGATTTAGGTTGCATGAGCTGTTCAGAAAACATAAAATATTTAGCTGCTACTCCAATATTAATTTGTGGCCACAGACCCCACGTGTGTGGTGGGATGTGGTATTACAACATTTGTTCTGAAGACCACATAAAAGATATGATGATACACAGTTGTCATGCTCTGAAATTCTAAAATGTCACTGGAATTCCAGCTGCAGCCTGTGTCATTTCTACATGGGCAAAAGTCTGCCTGCATGAAAACACAAGCCTAACAAATTCATTACTCTGATTAATTACATAAAAATCTTTATTACACTCAACAAATGATAATGACAGGTACCTACCACAGTGGCTGAACTTTATCTGTTGTTATTATGATTTTTTGTAAGACTGTATGTAGGAAACTAATTTCAGCAGCATTTCCCAAATAGTTACAGGTTTTTCTTGTGGCTGTAAAAACCCTTTCAGTCTAAGGACAGAAAGATTTAGTCAAGTGGTGTATACTGCTGTTGTGCAGATTTCAGTTTTGTCTTGGCTTGTTTGAAGAAAACAGCTTATTTTGTCTTCTCTGTCTATCATAATCCAGCCAAATGATTGTGAAAGCAGCTGGCCAAAACTGGAAGATGCTGGCTTGTCTGAAATGGTAGAAGCAGTAGCCCAAACGGTCAGGAGCCCGGGGACAAGGAAGTAAGGCAGCATTATTAGGTAAGATTAGGGAATTCCTGTTGTTAGGAAGGTAAGATCTATAGTGAGCTTGGCTAGCAATGGCCAGATGGATTAAAGGAAAGTAGCCAAAGATAGGTGCTGAAGTTTGGAGCTGTTTGTGCTCCAGAAAAGTTGAAGTTCACAGTTAAATTTCATTTGAACAGGCAGAGCAACACAGGTGATAAAGGCCCTGGTGGGAGGAGTTACAGTAACATCAGTTTATACTTATGAAGGCGTAAACAGGAATTTTAGCTATATGTAAAGCAGGAGAAAATGTGTGTTCATGGAGGGTGCTTAATAGAAGCATGCAATACTGGCTGTTTCTTCTACTAAGTACCCTCCTTGAAACCACCTTCTCTCCAGCTTTCCGTGTAATTAAAATACCAATCCAACCAATCCTCAGTGGAAAGACAGCTAAAATGAGAAGGGGCTTTGGGAAAGAAAATGTCTTTTCCCCAAAAGACAGCAGATCTTTTGCTGTGGTAAGTTCAAACTGATGGCAAGTCTTCCAGGAAGAAGCATCAGAGAGATGGACTCAGTATTGTCAATCCTGCACGTTCAGACATAGTTGTAGGATGGGCACAAGGAGTATTTTTTATTTTCTCCTCTCCTTTGACATTTAGACTTTTGGTTTACCCTTTTTCAGTGTATATTTTCAAGATCCTATCTGCAGTTATTATTTTTAATACTCTCATCTTTCAGTTTAAAAAAAAATTATGCTGAGATCTGTGTGTGATCCCAGCCTTAAAGAACAACACAGTGTTGAAAAGTTTGTCGTAGAAACATCTGGTTGTATATTTCCTTACACCTTTGATTCTACAGCAATAACAAAGTTGCAATTTAAATATAATTATGTAGCTAACTAAGGGCATACTTAGAACACCCAGGTATCCGTTGAGTTGTCCAAACAGTTTGGAGATGTATTTAGATACGTATGAGCTGTGTTATATTTTTTAATAGAACTGAATAGTTTTAAATGCAGACTAGTCTACTGAGGCTGCTGGTTACTGTGCCTCTGTCATGTTCAACATTTCAAGGATCATATTTCAAAGAGAGTTTATTTTTAAATTGCATTTTAGTCTGCAGTTTAGAAAAAAATCAGCAAATGGGGCTAAGTAAATGTGATCACTTTATCCTGTCAGTATTAATTTTCCACACAATATTTGGAATGATTTCATATTCTGTTTAAATGAAATACTTTCAGTTCTCTTAGTGAAACGATAGCACAGCTTTTGAATATAAGCATTGCCTGCTTTGCCTCTTGTGTACTGCCAGTGTCTGCTTGCTTCACAAAGTCATATCTAAGCATAAACCTGACTCTGTGTGAGCAGATTTTTGCTTTTAGTTCTTCCACAGTGAGGGCTGGAAAGGCAATAATAGCTGCAAGTACTGCAACTCCTACAGTAACTTTAATTTTGAAAACGGAAGTGGAAAGTATGGTTGTCTCTTTGTTATGTGCAAGACAGATGAATATAGGAGCTTGTTCAATAAAATAGTTGAATGAATTACATAAATTTCAGTGGCTTGAATTCCTTTGAAAAAATAAAAGGAATTAGATTATGCATACTATAATTTCCATAGCTAAAGATGGCATAATTGTTGTCTCAGTTCAGGAAACTACTTCCTGTTTCGCTGTTTGTACAGTTTAGCTAGTCTGCATCGTGGTGGTGACCGTCATGCTTGCAGATTGTTTCATATTCCTTTACTGAAAGAAGAAAGCAATGAAGCTTCGCTTTTTTTTGTGCTACATAGAATGAGGCTGTAGAAAAAAGAAATAAAAGGAGATAGATTTTGCTTCTGTGTTTAATCAATCAATAAGTGTAAGGAAGCTATTTTGACAAAAAAGCACACTCAACTTGTAGGGTTGTGCTTCTTGTGGAGTCAGCAATTTATTGAGTAATGCTATGGTGCAGCTCCCAAAGGCACACTCATGGGGAAGCTTCCCAGGCGTTTCTTAGATCTAGCAGCAAGGGCAGCTCTTTCACCCAGCATTTTAGGCTTGTCCAAATCACATTTAGTGTAAAATGGAGTACATGTCTACCAGGGAAGGAGATCTTGTTTGAGAGTATGATAAACGTCTCTTAAGACTCATTTGCTGTATCTGTAGAAAAGAAACAATTCAAACATGATGTTAGGGCACTATAAAATGAATGGCATTGCCATCCTCTGCAGTCTGGCTACAGGCAAGGATGCTGTTTACATGGCAATATTTATGTATTATGTTTTCTTTTGCTGCTGGTAGCATTTTCTGATGAGAAAATTTTTCTGTTTCTCCTTTTGCCTTTCTATAACTTAGGTGGTTTTAAGACCTTGAGTTCTATTTTCCCCTACACATTATGTCCTCTTTTATATTGAGGAACTTCTTTTCTTATATCCTTCTTATGAGGGAGGTCAAACCCTGGCAGAGGGGTTCAGAGAGGCTATGGGATTTCCATCCCTGGAGGTTTTCCAAACTCTGAAGGATGATGCCTTGAGCAACCAGATCTAATTTTGAAGCTAGCCCTGCTTTGAGCAGGCAGTTGGACTAGGTGACCTTAAAAGGTCTCTTCCAACATACATTTTTCTGCTTTTCTGTGGTTGTTAGAACTGAGTTGTGGGGTTTTGGGGGGGATAATTATACAGGTGATATTATATAGCCCTGACACTGATGTATTTTGGCACAGGACTGATGAGAGTATATAATTAATTTCTAATGGAGAGTATATAATGAATTCTATATTCTTAAATACATAACCAAGGAATTAGACTTACAGACAAATAGAGGGGTGGGATGGTTTAGGGCTAAACCAGCATGACCATAGGTTATGAAGGAGGAGTAGCTATCTCTAGTGACTGGAATCTCTGCCACCTGTCATTTATTTAATTTTTGCCAACCCAGAGAAATTGGGAATGATGACAAATGTTTAGTTTGTTTTGTTTACAACCCTGACATGTTCATATATTTTCTAATCACTTCTAATGTGCAAGTATACATTATTCCTATAATTAATAGCTTTCAGATAACTGTTTATCAACCCGCTTAAGGAACAGTTAATGAATTACCCTACCGAAGCTTTCATAATGTCTTCAATAGGTGGTTTTCAAAGAGGTTAAGGATATTGTATTGAAGTTTTGTAGAGCAGTCTCAAGGATGTGACTTGCTAGTTTTGTTGACTAGCAAAAGAGGTGGAGGAAGTGAACTTTTAGTTAACCTTAAAGAAATATATCTACTGTTGCAAAGAAGAATGTATATACCATTCACAATTCACTTCCTTTTATCAACCTAAAAATTCTCTGTAGCTTGTTACCAACTAATAAGTGGAGAGGGCATTTAAGAGATCAGTAATATAGTAAAAGTTATGTTTCAGAGCCTTTTGTTGAAGGTAGCATTTCTAAGCAGTTAAGAAGATCCCTGGTTTTAGGAGTCTGTGGTATTCACACCTCTATGTTAGACTTACACCTCCAAGCTTTAAAGCATAAAACTAGTCCTCCAGACGAGGCACCCCATTGGCACTGTTGATCTCTCATTTGCACAGAAGCTATAAGACTGCTCCACGGTGGACTTCCATAATTCACTGTAAGAGCAAAGTAGAGCCTGTATTTCATGGAAGCCTCAGGAGCTGCATTTTATAGCAAGGGCATCACATTCAGTGAAGCATGTGGGTGTCCCTTTGCACAATTTTCCCATCTTTCCTTCTTTGACTAGTGCAACCCCTTCACAAGATTTTAGTAGAAGTGAAAAGAAGGTACAACTAGCAGCAAGACTTGCTCGAGTATGTTATCGCTGGTTTTCTGGTCCTATTCCAGAAATGCAGCTCAGTTAGTGGTCTAGTAAATTGTATGGCTGAATTAATTGCTTTTGCGTAAGTTTGGAGAATCTTGTTGTATTCTTCCATGAACTGAACTACTATATAGGGGATGAAAAAAAAGAGGAATGAAAAGAATTGTCCATATTAGAAATATGAATATATTTAGCAAGGTGAAAGAATTGGATTTATTTAACTTAAAAAACTGAAGATACTAACACTGTTTAGTGACATAAAAAATGACTGGAAGAGTGCAGGAACAAAGGATTCTGCAAATGTACTTAGGGCAAGTTATAATGGAAGCAGATTGCAGCAAGGGAGTCTGAGGTTAGATATTGAGAAACACTTTTAAGCTAAAGATTGTGAAGCATTGAAATAGATTGCCTGGGGAGACTGCAGTATTTCCATCTTTTGGAGGTTTTTAAGAATAGATTAGACAAATATCTGACAGGAATAGTTTATGTATAGTTGATCCTGCTGTGGGAACTTAAATGACCTCTTAAGATCCATTCCAGCTCTCTTTTTCTGATTCTTTGTAAATAGTATGAATCGTGCAGACTTCTCAAGATGTTTGCTGAAAATCAAATTTTCTATATTATTTTCGTTGTCACAATCAAAAATGCTTTGTGTTCAAAAATGCAATGGATTATGTATTACATTTGATCATATTATGTCTGGTTGTTATGTTTGGTGTCAAATGGATAACACTAATTATTGCCAAATACTAACAGCAAAGAAGTTTGATGTAGTGAAAACATGATTTAATATGTCCCAAGAATAGAAAGGAATGGACTATTTTTGTCAAAAGAAATTTTCAGTGGGAAAAGTTATGGAAAAAAAGTATTACATTGTATGGACTTTGATTAAAATTCCCTCAGAGAAACAATGGGAAATTTATGACATTTCAGTTGAAGCTGTTTCATTTTAATTCCAAGCTTTGCTTTTTCATTTGTATGGTGTTTTATGACATAAGTCAAAGCACAAAATATGACAGTGGTTTTTGACATGTCACAATGTGATTGATATGTCAAAATATGACACAACTGATTTAAAACAAAAAAAAAAAGTTGTGAAAATCAGTAAAGGCAACTTTTTCCTAGTAGAGATAAGGGCATTTTCTTTTCCTGGTCAGATTGTCTCTTGATCGTTTTATAGTGAAACACTTGGATGCAATGCAATGCCATAACCTTGTGTTAACATAACATTATATATGTGTTACTGAAAAGAGCTAGTCATTGAGTTAGGATACCGACTGATAAGCTTTTTCTTCCCAAATCAGCGTAGCCTTTGCATTTCAGTTTTAATGAATTGTACTCCATTTTCACCTTTCACACTGTCACTTTTAAACAAGTTGGTGTCTTTGGCCTCTTTGAACAGTGTAACACAATAGCCAGTGCTGCTGTTACAGGTGGAATAATTAAGAAATTAATAGTTTAATCTAGTGAGTGTGAATAAATGGAATTTTTACATTTAAATTGTTTATTTTATGAGTTTTCACTTATTTGCCACAAGTTATTAAGAAAACATTTGATTAAGCATTAAATGTCACAAGTAGAGTGTGAGGGCTCATTAGTTACCCCCCTGTGATTTTTTTTTTTCCTGTAGATAATTAGTGTTTCCACACCTGACTCTAAACATTATCACCTGAGTTTATCAGGTTCTGGGTTGTATCAGGAAATGAAGCAATAGATAAATTGGTTCTTCACAACTTGCTTTGCTTTTGCTATTTTGAACTAAGGAACTGACAGGAGTTGGTAGACTTTTGACTTTCTAATGCATCCATATATGTATAAAAAATTTTCCAGAAGGTAAGTGAGTGTAAGAGTATTATTAATATTAGAATAATCAATCTTTACTGTGAATTTTCTGCTGTACAGAAATAGGATTATGAAGTAGTAGGTAATGTAATGGGTTTAAGAAAATCCAGAAGGATTTGAGTGTGGGTAAATTAATCTCTTTTTATGTATTTAACAAAAACTTACCAGTGTCAAGTTTTCAATACAGAGGCATAGTAAAGAAATAGTTATAATCTGTTATAGTAATCAAAAGCAAAACAAACTGTTCATTGCAAATAATATTTTAAAATAGATTAAAAGTACTAATATATTTTGCTTGTTGGAATTACTGAAGAGAGAACTTTATTCTATGGGGGGAAAAACAATCGATAATGAAAAACCTTAGAGAAGGTTGTTGGTTTAGATGAGAAATGACAGGAGACAGATTAGATAAAAACAGCTTAGATCTTTGTATCTGAGATGAGAAAGTAGTTTTCAGTAAATGTTGAGAAAATAAATAAATTATGGTTTGTTATGTCTCACCATGAACAGAATTGAGCAATTAATTTGGGCTGCATACAGCCATTGTGTATTCTGGAAAGAAAAAAAAGTACTGTCTTGGAGTGCAAAATACGGTGTCAGAGTAGCAAATGAGGCAGTGTTCTAGGCAGTTACTGGGTTTGTAATGCGTAGAGTTGGCCATTTGGCATTTTGTATGTTTTCTGCAGTCTTCTCCTAATGTGTGACAGCTGCGGACCCACAGACCTGGGTAAGAGCAGAGCAGGGATGTTGGAGGAGAGTCCTTCTGTGACTGTTCTGTCCTCCAGGCCAGGAAACTGAAAAGGTCGGCAGCAAGAGTACAGTTACCTAAGTACCGGGCACTACATATACAAATGTTTATAAATCACTATATTAATGTGTGATTATATAATGTGCAAAGGCACATGTTTTGCTAAATTTGTATTGCGATGATGGTGGTACATGTGCAGCTACAGCGCTTGTCTCTGCAGTGTGAGGAACATAAAAGGGGATTTTCTTCCTTTTTTTTTTTTTTTTTTTATTTAGAAGTACTGTGTGAGGTTGTTGTTGTAATACCTCAGCTGGATATCTCTCTCACAACTGTTAAACTGTTGCACAGAGTCTAGTGCAGGTACAATGATTCCCTCAGTGCTTGCTAATCAGCTCGTGGGTGGCTGGGCATTAATTGATGTTATTATAAGTAGTAGGAGAAGAAAAATCAGAATGGGATAACAGAATATAAAAATACACTGCTTATCAGTAGTTGTGTACTTTACCTTTTCTAAGTTGTGCTATTTTAAAACTGAGTGTCATTAGAAGAATAACTCAGAGGAGAAAGAGGAAACATTTTACTTGCTTTTGCTAATAAAGGTTTGCTGTGCTCAGTATTTCTTAGAGTTGGGATCCTAGTTTGAGGGGAAAAAGAACACTTTTTTCATTTATATAGGCTTTGTAATGAAATACCCGTGGCAGTCCCAGATGATGATGAGATCTCTAAAAGCCCATGCTTTAGTGATAGCACAGGTGTGAGGCTTACTGAATGGTGAAGAGGTAAAAGTTAGCTAGTGTTTTTCATTGCTTCACTTGGAGTAAGGAGCAAGGGGAAACTCCAGAGAGCTGTGTTTTCAGAAACAGAGTGCTGGGCACTTTCTGAAGGCAAAGCTTCCTTGTGAAATCTCATGTTGGGCAAATAAAAATGTTAGATATATTTGATAAAAATATTCTAAAATCAGCAGTAGGTAAAAAGCAGCTTCATTTGATTTCTGAGAAAAATATATATATATCAAATACTTCACTTTGTTAAAATAGCTCCTTCATTTTGTTTAGAGGCACAAATACAACTTTGAGAGTGTATATTATTTTTCTAACAGTCTGAGAACCAGGAAAATTCATAGTTATGGTCTGGCAGTATTTTGAGACTTTTTCCCTTACAAAATTAGGATTTGACCCTTTAGTCTGCAAGTGTTGTCTTATATAAATCCTTTTTAATACACAGCTTATTGACATGATAAGGAAGACTGACTCTTCTGAAATGCTTTGTAATAGTTCAGTTTAGATACTTGACCTTGGTGAAGACCTCATTGAATCAGAACCTTTGGAATTATAAAATATTTGGAGAAGGGGAAAAAACCTATTAGATCATAAAATCTGGGTTTCTGCTGTCTCTCAGACAGAGGGTATATCTGATATTAAACTGTTGCTCAACTTGATCTTAGCCAAAGGTTTGGGGTGATTTAAGCTTTGTAATAACTCACCTTTTGGAGTTTTCACTGGGGTATGAACACATCATTGTGGCCATCTGCAATTACTTCATTACAGGTAGCTTTCTGAATCACAGATAAGGGTCTTCCAACAGTTTTTATTTTTAAGAAAATTCTGGGAGAATATTATTGTATTGTACATGAAAATGAAAAGGCCATTTGAGGAGATAGATGCCTTTTTTCAGGCCTGATTTTGTTGCCCACATTTGCAGACCATAAAAGTAATGTTTATTCAAAAAAATATTGAGACAAAAGCACAATGATATTGTGGTAAAAAGAAAAACAGAGGGAAAAGTGTGTTTTATGGAATGATGTGCAGTATGATCTCATATAGCACACATTTGCTAACTGAGGAAATGTATGGATTCTAGTCAGTTCCAAATACTATTTTTTTTTTCTGCTTTGTTAAATTATGCAGTTAAAACATATTAATTGAAATATCAAGGCCTGTTGGTTGATACCCTCTGCTTATGTCTTTGTATCCCTTGAGGGGAAGGAGGCTGTGCTATAGCTGAGAAAGTCATTCACACTGTCATAAAAGGTAGTGGTGCATATGTAACCTTATATCCTAAGGTGAAAAGCATGTGCTTGTCTCATTTTCCTACTGCTATGTACGGCACTTTTTGTACATAATTTCAAGCTGACTGAGATTCAGGCCTAATATATAGTCAGTCACAACTGAGAAGCTGTTATTGAACTATTGGGATCAACCACAGGAGGTATCCGGAGAGTTGCAGTGCCATTGGAGAAAGAAAAGAAAGAAGGTACACAGGGATGTTGTCAGTGTTGTAATACGGGCATTTAAATAAAATGTAACATCTGGCTGATTGCCAAGCAGTTCATTGGGCAGATGCAGGATTATTTTACCACTGCAGTTATGCCAGGTTTTATTATTTTTTTATACTCCATTTAATTATCGAACAGGAACATTTGTGAGAACTTTACTAAATTAACTTCGGAGGAGAACATGGATTTTTAGGACAGTTTGCAGGTTCTTATCATTTTTACTCTGCAGTGTGTATAGCTTTGCAGCATTACTGCTGTGTAGTGTTTCTAAAAGAAAAAATAATCACTCTATTTGCGAGTATAGCTGTAAGAAATCCTTTTAAAAAATGTAAATGGGGATTCTGTGAGCCTGCGTATCTGTGTGGGCCTACAGTAACACATCTCTTGCTGACTTTCCCAAAGAGCAGAGTTCTGCCACAAGCTGTGCCTGAGCTTGTGTATGGCCTCGTGGTCTTCTACGGTAAAAAGGCACGATTATTTCTGATGCAGGGTGGCAAAGTCTTGCCACTAGAAATGAAACTAGTATCATCTCTTTGCTTGCTGAGATATTCCCTTTGACATTGATCTTTACACTTCAGCTGCAGCAGAAAAATGGCAAAGGCTACAGCAGGAGGAAATGTCCCTCAGCAGCTGTGGAGCAAACCTGGACCTATGGCATGGGTTGAACAGTTGAGTTCAGAAATGAGGTGCTCTCTTTCACCCTCTGCCAGGATGTGGTGACTGGGTGCTTTGTTGAACTACAAATGTTCTCCTAAAACCTGTAGGGGAGGGAGAAGCAGCAGCAGCTCTATCAGTGCTAAGTCAAATAAAGTGGTCTGGTTTTCTGTGCTCAGTATCGCATAGTACATAGGGACAGTTCTCTCTCTGATTAAAATTATTTGTGGGAGTCTATTGATGTATTTCAGGTTGCCTGGTAACTATAGGAAGGCTGAAAATAAGTAATTCTGTAGGGCTTTTACTTTCCTTCTGTCAACACCATCCACTCGACCTCCAGTCTCACAGCCATAATAGCCAGATGTCTTACCAAACTGAGTTGTCGGAATAGCTTGCTTTGAATTTCAGTGGAGTGCATAAGATGCAAGAGTTTTAGATATTTTCTGAAGGTAGGAATCAGGAAAGATTGGCTTTAGCACCATATTTTCCTGGTCCTTATCTTACCTTTGCATTATCCTTTCTGAACCATGCATCATGCACTTGGCCACTTGCAAGATCTGGGGAATAGGGTGGATGGGAATCACCATATTGAGATCTAACAAGGTTGGGGGAAAACCCTGTAACTCCAATGCTGTAGTAAAGGTCTGGCAACCTGGGTTGTTTCAGGACACTTTGGCACTGGATGATATTGAGGGTTCGGGTTTGTTGTTGTTTGGGGTTTCTTCCCTAAGATAATTTGAATATTTTTTTTAATGCATTATTTTATTAAATGGGCAAGCCTGCCCTTCAAAGTTTAGGGAGTCATACTGCTCTTTAGCAGGAATCTGACTTCAAAACAGGACTGGCTGCTAATGAATAATAGCAGATAGGGAAAAAGTGAGAGCAGATGAGAAATTAATAGTTGTATTTAAATTTGCTTGAAAGTCAGTGTCAGTGGTCTAATCTGAACTGGAGGGCACAAAAATGTCTTGAGCCATTCTGGTGGCTTTCAGCTCAAATGTCAGTCAGTCTATGCAGTGAACAGGTTCCACGAGATTTTTGTTACTTTGAATTCTATCTGATTTCAAACCCTGTTATTCATTTCTCATAAGGCTTCATAAGATGCAAACCAGAAGATGTATTTGGAGCCAGGAATTAAAATGTAATGCCTCTTCTTTGAAAAATGGAGCAGGAATGAGTGTGATAACACTTCTTTTAGTCTGGGTCTTGAGGATGTTATGTTTCCTGAGTACTTTGAATGAAGGGTATTTTCTAAAACTCATTTTCAGTCACTTTTAGCAGCTATATCTTTAATACCAATAAGAAGTGACTTGGAAAACTGCTGTGAAAACTGAAAACGGGGGCTTTGGGCATTTAGTCTGCTTCAGTGAACTATAGATCCCTTTCTGTAGCTCATGCTGGCTGAATGCTGCAGGTAGAGAAATATGGCAAAAAGAATCAGCAGTAAGAAAGAGAGAGGGGTTTGGTAAAAAGATTTGACTTATCTTAGTCCTCAGTGACATAAACCTTAGCTCACTTGTATTAGTTTTTCTGTCTGCCTTCCAGTATTTTTACTCAGTATGTATATTCATATTTAACCTCATATTGTTTTAATTTATAGACCACTTCAAATTAGCTTAATTCATGCCTATCCTTCACTATTTGAATAAAGTTACCAATATGTTTTGTTCCCATCATTCTTAGTGATGTTAATAGGCTGTTGCTATCATGTTCACCGTTCTACCTTATACATTTATTTTGGAGTGTATTTCTTTTGTGAAACAGTGAAGGGACAGGGGACTGAATATACTGACTTCTTGCTATTAGCCTAAGGTTCACTGCAATTAAATGGGAAAAGCTTTTTTATAGATATTTCAATGGAATGTAAAATCTATAGTGGCAGTATACAAATGCAGTCAGGTTCAGCTGAGGCTTTGTGACTTACTTTTCAGCACTGTTAAAAAGATGGTCAGATGAAATTCAGATTAGCTGAACTCTGCAATTTTTAGGCACAGAGAGTTTAAATAGAGTAGGATTCTTGAGGAGAATACGATTGTGTTGTTGAAAATCATTGCAGGTATAAACAAGATGAAGAATTATTAATTTATTCACTCAGTGTTTCTCACAGTACTTCAATGGAGGTTGTATGGTGGGGAGAAGTCCATGAAATCACCTCAGAAAGTGTCTAAAGAAACAAATGAACAGTCTATAGACAGTGGCCCTCATTGTTCCAGGAACTTTTGTAGACAACAAGTTAAAGTGAGTTTGAAATGTGGGGCTTTTTTACACTCATCTCGGTGTACTCCCTGCTGTCTGGGAGGGAAGGGGCATAGGGAAAAAGCAGATAAATCTGCCCATTAGGTAGTGAAGTGAGGAGTAAGTTAATGCTTTCATCCAATTTATATGCCATAACCAGATCCAAACTGTCTAGCATATTACCAAAATACTAAAAAGGCAGGGTTAATAAAGAAACCTAAGACAGAAAAAAAGACAGAAATTAAGGCACTGGTAGGGTGGGTGCTCTCTACAAAACAGCTGTTTTGAAAGCATTTGGGAAGAGTACAGAAAATCACCCACTGCTGTTTGGAGTGTTTCTCTTGGGTTCCTGGCTGGAGCCTAGTTCCCAGATGAGGTTGGTAGGAGAGACTAAAAACCTAGGGAAGTTACAGGAATGATCAGGGGCCTTGTATAGCAAGGGCCTCTCTGTATTAACAGACTTCACTGAGTGTGGAAGGTCAGGGTCAGTCCCACTGGGAACTGATGGGCATAAATCCAATATAAGTGGGCTTTAATCACTTTAAAACCTCTCTCAGAGGTCTCCTATGGCTGGCTGGCTTCAACTGAAATTACATGCTGATTTGCACCTGTGGCACTGGGATAACAGATCATCATTAATATCTCCCTAGATATTTAGAATTAGCCACTAACTGAAAATTTCCAAAGTATTATGTAGTTACCATTGCTATTGAAGATGGTACATTTTTGCATATAACTCTGAAAGTGTACTGTGCATTTGATCATTATGATGATTGGCATGGAGGTGGGCTTTTCAAACAAAGTATACACTGAACACATTTTTAAATCTATTTGCAAAGGCATCTCTGTTCAGACCAAAATAAAACCCCACATATTCCAAAAAAACTACATGGACTTTTCAGAATCTTAAAATACATAATTGAAAATTATTTTTAATTTTTAAAAAATAAAATCACATTATTTAAAAAGAAAGCTCTCCTCCATGTAAAACTAAATTAAATAGATAAATCTTTCTACCAGAATAGGGCAAAGAGAAAGCATGTTTTATTCATGTAGCAAGCTGCTATTTTACACTGATGCAAATAAAACTACATGTGAACTAGCAGCTGCTCTCAAACAGATTGCAGCATCTCACAATATGCTAAGGGAGCACAGCTGGAGAAATCTGCAGAAGATTTTTATCTCTAAATCAAACATAAACTAGGAAAGCATTAAGTACTGTACATATAATAGCATCAAAGTTTACAAAGGGTTTCCCCATGTACACAGGGGAAATTACTTCTGGTTTTAGGCTGTCTTCTACAAAATATCCAGCCAACCCATAATTTCCAAGGTATTCATTCCTAACTCAAGCACTTCACTGTCTGTCAATACCATGCAGATGTTTTACTGGGTTTGTGCATGCTTACATTTTGTCTGACAGATATGAATACCATTTTGTCTTGAAGTAGTGTTGTGTTCTTCCTTTGAGTAACGTGTTGATCAAGGATGGCCAACAGGTGCTCAAAGAAATCTTCATGTCAACCCTAACAGAAGATATTTCTGACTCAGAGAAGAAGTCAGATCTGTCAGATTTGCTGCTTATTTTGTTGTTTGAGAAGACAAACTTTTCTTCCTTCCTCTAGTGCATAGTTCACACCCTTGAGGAAAGCCATGGAAGCAGGATATGTTTCTAAAGGGGTGAGGAAGAATTACACTTAAGCATTTGTAAAATCAGAGGTAAAATTAGAAATGACATCTTTTGCCTTACCTAACTAACCAAATAAATAACACCTGAAAATTGCTCAGTCATAACTTGGGAAATACAAGCCTGCAGTACATATCTTAGTATTTTCTTGTGTGCCGCCCCCCCCCCCCCCCCCCCCCCGCAAAAATCACTTGTCACCAGAGAGTGGTAAAACTGTCACTCATCACCCTTGACCATAGCTCTATATTAGCATGACCATTTTGACTGGTGGATGCTAGTTAGTAAGCTGAGCCAAGAGTCAGCAGGGGAAATGATTAAAAGGGAACCATCTGAGATGGTTAGTTAAATGTATAAACTTCAGAGGCTGTTAGGCTAGTAGGTAAAAGTGAAATCAGTGTCTTAAACCTTTGTACACTGAAGATTTAATGAATAAATGTTTGTGGAGTTGCTGGGGGTGGAATAGACCAAAGCATACAGACATTCAATCCTTTAAAAAAACCCCAACCTTTAGCTGTTTCTCTGAGCTGGAGTCTTCATCATGTTATGCCATAGCAGAAAAGCACAGATACATTTGCATATAAGGGTATAAAAGAAATGTAGAGTGGTATATTTGAAGTGTTGTAAAGCATTGCATTGTTTATGGATAAGAACTCCATGGCAGGTAATTGGTTATGCTTAAATATTTACATAACTTCCAGCAGCAGTTAAGAGTTTTGACTGGAAGAAAATTATCTTTCTAGTGCTTCTAAAGCTTTACCTTTGGTTGTATTTATTTTCTTAATATATCAGGTAACATTTAGCTCTTTATAACTTCAAATGCTTGTTTTCCTTTTATAGATCAGTGCTCTAAGTGCCTGTAAGTGCTGAAAGGGCCTGATTCAGCAGAGTATCCTAACAGGTACATATAAGCTTTGCTGCATCAGGAATATTGCATGAAGAACTACAATTCTATTTAGTTCAAATAATTCAAAAATGGTATCTGAGTTCAGAGCCTGATGCTCAGGGCCTGTTCTGTCCTTTGAAGCAGAAATTATTTATTTTTACGTTATGGTGTGAAACGATTGCATTTGCTCTTTGCAGTTTGGTTAGTGGCAATGGTACTGTGGCATTTCATTCACTTCTGTGTCCTTTGATTGTTTTGGTGTGCCTTAACTAGTTAATTAAGCCTAGTAACTTCCTCCAAGAGATGCAAAATTCTGCCTTTCTATGGAAATAGCCATTAACATGAGTCTACTGGTTACAAAGTTATCTATTCTAGAACTTAGCTTTTAGGGAATGGAGATACGTCAAGAAATTTTGCAAGCAAAGGAAAACTTACTAATGGGATGAAAGTTAAAATGTCTCCTGTTGTGGTGAAGGAGAGTGTGTTTTTTCTGGATGTCTTTGATTTGTCATTAGGGTTTTTGTTCTTTTTGAACTTCTTAAGCTTGTAATGGAAGTTTTATTGTTATTGCTTAAATACTGCTTTAATTTCTGGTTAAAACAAAGTGAGTATAGCTGTAATGAAGCATTATCTGCAAAGACTGATTTTGAGTTACAAATTCCCTTTTTTGGAGGCAGTACAAATTATTTTTTATTTTCCTGTGCCATGCTTTTATCTACATTAAAAACAACCTGATCCATAATATTTCATATTCAGGCATTGCTTCCTGAACAAGAGACTAACTTTGTTATTAAAGAGGACAGCTGAAGCATATAAATAAGAAACCTAGAAAGGCATCCACAATGGAAAAATATTAGCAGTTTCTATAGTCACGTTAAACAAGATACAAATTGCTCTGGTTTTCCCCCACATTATTTTTTTTTCTTTTCTGAGGGTATGCAAACAGAAGATGAAGGAAACTAGCAATAATTGTGGAGTATATAAAAGCCATTTGAATGCCTAAAACTTGTCTTATGATACTGATGTTTCCGTAAACTCTACTTTTATATCAAACCTATTTGATATGTTATCGAGTGCACCCTCAGTGAGTTTGCTGATAACACCAAGCTGTGTGGTGCGGTCAACGTGCTGGAGGGAAGGGATGCCATCCAGAGGGAACGTGATGTGCTTGAGAGGTGGGCCTGTGTGAACCTCATGAAGTTCAACAAGGACAAGTGCAAGGTCCTGCACATGGGTCAGGGCAATCCCAGGCACAGATACAGGCTGAGTGATGTATGAGAGCAGCCCTGAGGAGAAGGACTTGGGGGTATTAGAGGGTGAAAAACTGAATATGAGCCAGCAATGTGCGCTTGCAGCCCAGAAATCCAGCTGTATCCTGGGCTGCATCGAAAGAAGCATGGCCAGCAGGTCGAGGGAGGTGATTCTGCCCCTCTACTCTCGTGAGACCCCACCTGGAGTACTGTGATCAGCTCTGGGGCCCCCAACATAGGAAGGACATGGACCTGTTGGAGTGAGTCCAGAGGAGGGCCATGAAGATGATCATGGGGCTGGAGAACCTCCCCTATGAGGACAGGCTGAGAGAGTTGGGGTTGTTTAGCCTGGAGAAGGCTACTGGCAGACTTTATAGTGGCCTTCCAGTAGCTAAAGGGGCCTACAAGAAAGCTGGGAAGGGATTCTTTAACAGGGAGTGTAGTGATAGGATGAGGGATAATGGTTTTAAACTGAAAGGTTAGATTTAGATTAGACATTAGGAAGAAGTTCTTTACTGTGAGGGTGGTGAGGCACTGGAACAGGTTGCTCAGAGAGGTTGTGGATGCCCCATCCCTGGAAGTGTTCCAGGCCAGGTTGGATGGGGCTTTGAGCAACCTGGTCTGGTGGAAGGTGTCCCTGCCCATGGTGGGGGGGGTGGAACTAGATGATCTTTAAGGTCCCTTCCAACTACAATAAATAATTCCACCCAACTCTGATTTACAAAAGTGACTAGGAAAATTTTAATTTAAGTGAACTAGACTTCTAAACTAGAATTACTGAAGCTATTTACATTGCAATTGGCTGTACTTACTGTAGCAATGAAACCCCATACTGCTTTACTAGGAGTTCTAACACTGTTATATCTTGTGTTGATTAACAGCTGTCTTAGTTATCAAGAGTACAATATATTTTGATCTCACTTAATTCTGGGGAAGGATAAAGAGGCAATGATGTCTGATACAGAAGCACCTCTCAGCCATAAGGGAGAAATGAAAGTTGCAGGTTTTTTGAATCAGTCAGATAAGTAGTTGCCAAATGCAGATTTGAAGTTGGGTGTTTGAGTGTGGGTGGTTTTGTTGTTTGGTTTTGGGGTTTTTTTAATTTGACCTTGCAATCAGATTTATGCTGTTTGAAGTAATATCGCAGTTATTTGTTAACTAAAGCATTTCAGTACCTTACACACTATTCTTTTGCACTGGAAAATTGACTGCTGCACCATCCTCCTTTACATTTCACAGTCAGAACAATAGATAACGTTATTTTTAAAACAATCCATTTAGTGCAGATTACTCCTGGAGGATGAAGATAATTTCATGTTGAAATTGCAGAGACATGCTTGATCAGAAAGGAAAAATAGAACAAAAATTACTTTTCATCAAACTAGCCTTTGCTTTTAAAATGACATCTTATTTCAAGAGAAAAAATTGAAGGCTATTAGATTAAAAGAGTAACCAGTTTATTTTGGTACTGACAAGGAAAGCAAAACTGTTTCAGAAGTTAAAATTGAAGATATATAACAATTAATGTTGAGGTGACTTTTGATACTTTTTCAGGCAAATGTGTACTAAAATGCATTTGTTGTAATTATTATTACATTCTGACTTCATTTTGACGGGTGTTTTTTCTTCACAGTCTGGCTCACATTCTGATGCAAGACAGAGGATTTTCCTGATCAGATTTTACAGGGCAAAATAGAGGGTTCTTTTAAAAAAAATAAATGGGAATAAATAAACACTTATGTGAGATTGAAATGAGATGAAGCTACCTGAAAAGGGCACAATACAGTTAAGCCTAAAATAAATTTTAAAAAAGTATAGTATATTTTTCTCTATTTACCTCATAACCATCCCAATGCACAGAAAGCAAATCATGAATATAGATTTTGTATATGTGCATTCCTTCCAGCAATATTAAACAGCTTTGAGACATTTTGAGGGAAAATGTGCCAAAATGCAGCACTAGTAGAAATTAAAGACAGAGATTTGTCTTCAAGACAAGTTTTCAGAATGCAAGAAAATACTTATTAGAAGTGAATGATGCATCTTTCACATGTGTTTTGTGCAAGTAAATAACAAACAAAAGGGAAAATATTCCACACACAGAACTTAAGTTTTTAAAAGTTTAGCTCCTACATCAGTAGGTAAGTGACATGTGAATTAGTCTTCTTGAAGACCAAGTGAAGTCTTGGGATTTCATTGCTTCAGATGAAAACAACAGTGTTTCCACCTCCTTTTCTCAGACCATGAAACAACTCAGGAGCTTGTCTGTGCCTCAAACCAACGTGATCAGGATGCAAAGCACTGTAAGGGGTTCAGTTTCTAGGTATTAAATACAAAGGGAATTAGTAAATTGCTAGTCATTATCATCCAACTGAAGCTTCAGGTGATTTCCAGAAAGCAGTGTGTGATGTGATTCTCTGCAACTTTCTTTTAGTGTAGGTCGCTTCTCTGTGCTCCCACAAGGCTGCTTTTAGAGAATGTACAGCAACAGAATGGTAAAAGACATTGTAAGAGCTGGGTGTGCGCTACATGTCATGTTCACAAGAGCACAAAATTTATGGTGCTAACAGAGCCTTGCAACTAACTGCAAGCGAACCCAATTTAAAATTTGATACCTAAGAAAGAGACATAAGCATCTGAGTTTGGTTTTGAAAGAATGTATTAAGCAAGAGTGATAGTAAAAAGCCAAGAGCAACAATAGCAACCTTCAGATAAAATATATTAGTGTAATTAAAGGACATGAATTATAAATATACAACACGCTAAACAGTAAGAGAAAAAGAACTCATGGGCCCTCCAGAGGCAGTGTTGGCATAATTGTAGATATAGACATCATGTTTTATCATGGTTAATGTTCTAGATGGAAAAGAATCATAGGCTGTAAGAGAAGGGCAGAATTGCCCCCAAGTATTTTGTGATTATCAGTTGTTCTGAGATAGGTGGATTTTTTTTGCATATGTTAATAGAATTTGGACTTCCCAGTTTAGCCCTGCCTCAGTAAACCAAATATGTATAGAGGTTAGTGTGTTACTGTGGTTGGTTTTTTTTTAAGTAAAAACTGGAAGATAAAATGTATTTTCAACCTATTTCACCTTTTTCCCCATCTTCACCACTCTGTCAGAAAACAGGAAACCTGACCAAGTCATGGAGTCCTTTATACTAATTATGTTCTGTGCTTCTTTCACTAGAGAATCACACCCAATCAGAGAAATTAAGAGCAAAGTTACACATTCTGTATAATTCCCATTTACTCCTTTTCCCTCATTACCATTTGTGGTAATTCCCTTTAATTTATTTTTTTAATATTTGTCTTAATTTAGACAATGACTGTCCACAAGACATAGCAAAGTTAGGTGAATCTGCTAGATTATATTATGGATTGTTGCTCATATTTACATCAAGTCTTACATGAATGCATGATATTTGGAGTAAGCATCTGGCATAAAGCCAGGAGTACGTGGTGCCAAAACAAATATCATTCTAATAGGGTATCAGAGCAATTTCTTCTCAGATTGCTTTTCTTGGGTTTTTTTTATTTGTCTTTCGTTTATCTCTTATTTTGATTCTGTTCTTTTAGTGACAATTTCTCTATTGCCTTCTTTGCTGAAAATAAGATAAACGTTCAATATAATCTTTTGAAGACTTCTTGCTGCAGTGGGTGTTTCAAAAAGCAAACTGAGTTTACAATTGCCAGCAAAAAAGACTGTCTGTAACCACAATGTAGACCTCATACTATGCTTCACAGGCTTTGTATAGCCAGTGTTTAACAAGCACTTTGAAAGTCAAGCTTTGGTTATACCTAAGGGCCTCCTAGTTTCTTATTATGACACTGTTAATTATATGAAGTGTTAGAAAGCACATGGTTCTGTTCAAGGACTTGCCTTTTTGTCTTCCTTGCAAGTATGCTGTGTGCTGTACTCGGCTCTCAAATGATTGAAAGAGGAATAAAGATATTATAGGAAAGTAGTTGTGTATAGTTAATTGTCAGATCTCAATTTAAAAAGAAGGAGCAAGCTGGTTCTCTCTGTTCCCAGAGATATAATTGGGAATGTCTCAGAATGAAATTCACTTGTCAGGGGAACGTGGTGTATTTCAGTTTTGTCTTCTCCCTAATGTGTGCGGTGGCATCCTGTGTGATTTACTTTTGTTTCATTAGAACAGACTTATTAGAGTTGGGACATCAGTGAGACATCTCTGATGAGATGGATTTGGCATAATTAGAGTGAATGAAGATGACTGTGGCCTAATTGGGACATTTTAACTAAGAATTCCACTTAATGAAGATGCATTCAACAAGTGCCAAGGGGTAAAAGTGTGATTAACCAAGTCTTAAATAAGCATGAAATTCTAGACTTTGGCCATTTAATGTAGTTTCCAGATAAAGGTTAAAGGAAATAAATTATTATTTTTGTATTTATTACTTTGTTTTTATTTACTTTCTTGAATGTGTGTATATGTGTATATGTGTGTGTGTGCGTATACATATGTATGTATCTAAGTGCTTTAAATATTCAGTTGCCTCGGTCAGGACAATGGCTGTCCCCTGAGGATTCTGTCTGAGTTTGTGAGATTAAAGGGTTTCTTATTTATTTAAAAGTTTAATTAGTGCTGAATGACTCAAGCATATTTACAATTTGTGGAGTGCCAGTGCACTTACCAAAAAACAACAGAAGACTCAGTTATTTATCAAATGCTGGGCAAAAGCTCCAGCTGTGGTGAAGCATGTAGAAATAAGACAAAACTGGCCATCATTATCAGATACTTCCACTTCTTCAGATCTTTTGTAGTTTTTCTAAAGCGGATTTTAACCAGCCCTGCTTGCGGATTTTCAGAAACAATCCAATGTGATTTTCTCCCCCTTTTTTGGAAACAGTGGGCTAAGCTATTTACACTAACAAAGTGTGCTAAGTATCAAAGTACAGCAAGAACCTCAGCAAAGCAGTGAGCAGGTGGAAGTGCAGGAAGTTAGAATAATTGTCATGTAAAATCATATAAATAGTTAATATAATGTGTGTTTATTTGAATATATTACTTTTTCCGTAGTGTGCCAGCACCGCTGAGGGCCATGGTACTCTTTAGCAAGAGCAAACCACCACGCAGAAGATCTAGGTGTTGAGGTGTATTGGGCTTGCGTGGCAAGGTTTTGGTAGGGAAAGGGGAGCTACAGGGGTAGGTTCTTTGGGAAGCTGGTAGAAGCTTCCCCTGTGTCTGACAGAGTCAATGCCGGCCAGCTCCAAGATGGACCCGCCGCTGGCCAAGGCCAAGCCCATCAGCCACAGTGGTAGCACCTTTGGGATAACATTTAAGAAGGAGGAAAAGCTGCTGCGCAACAGCAATTTGCAGCTGGAAGAGGGGAGTGAGAATATGTAAGAAACAACTCTGCAAACACCCTGGTTAGTGAAGAAGGAGGGGGAGGGGGTGCTCCAGGCACTGGAGCAGAGATTCCCCTACAGCCCATGGTGAAGACTACGGTGAGACAGCAGGCTTTCCCCCTGCAGCCCATGGAGGTCCACAGTGGAGCAGATATCCACCTGCAGCCCGGGGAGGACCCCATGCTGGAGCAGGTGGATGCCCGAAGGAGGCTGTGACCCCATGGGAAGCCTGTGCTGAAGCAGGCTCCTGGCAGGACCTGTGGCCCCACGGAGTGAGGAGGCCACGCTGGAGCAGGTTTTCTGGCGGGATTTGTGACCCCGTGGGGGACCCATGCTGGAGCAGTCTGTGCCTGAAGGACTGCACCCCATGGAAGGGACCCACGCTGGAGCAGTTTGTGAAGAACTGCAGCCCGTGGGAAGGACTCACGTTGGAGCAGTTTGTGGAGACTGTCTACCATGGGAGGGAGCCCATGCTGGAGCAGGGGACGAGTGAGGAGTCCTGCCCCTGAGGAGGAAGGAGTGGCAGAGACAAGGTGTGATGAACTGAGCCCAACCCACATTCCCCGTCCCCCTGTGCCACTGGCAGGGAGGAGGTAGAGAATTTGGGAGTGGAGTTGAGCTGAGAAGGAGGGGAGGGATGGGGGGAGGTGCTTTAAGATTAAGGATTTATTTCTTTTACTCTACTCTGATTTGATTGGTAATAAATTAAATTAATTTTCCCATCAAAATTAATTTTCAAGTCAAGTCTGTTTTGGCCATGATGGTAATTGGTGAGTGATCTCTACCTTATCTTGACCCACAAGCTTTTTGTTATATTTTCTCTCCCCTGTCCCGTTGAGGAGAGGAGTGATAGAGCGGCTTTGGTGGACACCTGGTGTCCAGCCAGGGTCAACCCACCTCATGAGGGCACCATCAGACCTGGGGAGAACAGCACTATGGCCCTGTCTGTGCAATTTTGTTATACTTTGCTCCTCTTTTCCATAGAGTAACACCAAGATAAAGGTAGTTGGAAGCATCTCTCTTGAATTAAACACATTTGCATTATAATGTTGCAGGAACATCTGTCTAGTTTCATCTCATTTTAATAACTGGACTAAAATCTAGTGCTCTGTAACTTCAGCAGCATTGTTAGTTGCTAGTTACACCTAAAATGTGATGGGCACTGTTGATGTAATTGGTGATATACTTTGACAAATAAACTCAGATCGAATAGAAAAGGAGTCATGAGTTCATGTGAATTTTCTTATTCATATCTGAAAATTCTGTCTTGGGACCTTTAAGTTTGTTTTAACAGGTCAGTTAGACCTTTTGAGAGACATTTAATAGGAATAATGTAATTTCTTTAGATGTTGAATTGAAAAAGATCTAGTGCTTCTGATTGAGGAGGTGCTGTTTGTAGAGATACAGAGTCTGCGTGAGTGGTTATCTCTGGGCAGCAAGGACCCTTACCCCGTACCCGTGAGCCCTAGGATGATGCTCAATGTGGAGGACCAGCACATAAGCCACTGCTGCTGGTGGATTTTGTATCTAAGAGACCTTCATGTTGGTGATCATTTGTTGTTAGATCAGTGGCAAATATTTGTTGTCAGATATCGCGTGTTCTGGGGAAGCATGTGTGCTTTGAAACCGAAGGGGGTGAGGGATGGTGAAGGGAAAAAGGCAAAAAGGTAGGTGTGATTCTTCCTCTGGTCAAGGACTGACATGACTGTTCCCATGGCAACAGAGCTCAGTGTTCTCCTTAGGCAGCTGCTGATTACACTTTGAATTTTATTTGCATTCATGATTAAGGAGGAGCATAAAAGGACTGAGGTAAAGAATTAAAAAAGCAATAAGAGGATAAAAGACCTTTCAATCAGTGCTCCTCAGAAGCTTTAATTAAAAAGTAGAAGGAGGGGGAGGGAAGGAAACAGAAATTGAACATGATGGTAAAATTTTAGAAAATTTTATTTAATGGGTGAATTACTGTTTCCAGAGGTATTGGAAGGATTACTAGCATCACTATGAACTGCTTACATTTCATAGCTTTATACCATGTAAAAAGTAGAAGATTTGCTCATTATAGGGAGGGCTACTGTGCTTCAGTATAAACAAAATGGTCTTGTCTGTATTTCTAACCTGCTCTGTATTTGCTAAGCACTATCTGTTAAAAGGAGGAGCTGATTTTAGGTAGCAAGTTTCATCTGGGTGAAGAAAGTTGTGGCTGTTTGGTTAAGTGATCATGGTTAACAGGTATTCATTGTACCTGGTACATTGCAGCAAATTTTTAAGCTTATTTGCCAGCTGGTGGAAATGATCTTTGGGAAGATGTATGGCAAAGGAGACATAAGCTAACAGAAATAAACATATGTAAGTATCTAACCTCTAGGTAAATATACACAAAATTAGTTCTACAGAGTTTTTGGAAACTTAAAAATTGCTATCATGTTTTAAAATTAAAAGTGATGCATTTCAATATTAGCCATTAGAATGAGAGGCTTATAAATATGAAAAACAGGTTCCTAATATGAAATCCTCATACCTGAAAAGAGATACTTATAAGGACTAAATAAAGCAAAACAAAATATATAGCTTTCTATTGGGAGATATTTATGTCTCTTAACACACAGTTCTAAAGTAAAATGGTTCACCTCTAGAAATACTTTCTTTTAAAAATTGTTTAAGGTTTGAATCAGCCTCTGTCTTCAACACCAAGTAACTACCTGAGCTTTTCAGCTAAGATAACTTAATTTGGTGTAGACATCCCACCTATTGAATGCCTCTTTCCCTCCTCCAGTAGTATTTGGAGTTTTGATCCTGCAAGATTTAATTTTTTTTTTTAATTGAACCACTAGCCTGTCTATTATGTCAAAAGATGATTCAAACTTTTAAAGAGTACTCAGCAGGGAATACTGAAGAAAATAGGTATTGAGAAGATGAGTGAGAAAAAAACCACAGAGGGTATCATTTGTCACTGCTGAAACTCATTACTGATGTGGAAGACATCTGTGAAGAGCTGAGCATTTCTACTAGAAAATGTCAGAATCATGTTTAAGTGAGATTTGTAACAATGCACATGATGAAAATGAATGTTTGCTGCTACTGTGCTGTGGTAAATCTGATGCTACAAAGAAGCAGGCTACAAACATACACAGAGCAGTGACCATCGTCTCCCCAGTCCGATCCCTTCAGGTATCAGAGGTTCATCTTGCGTGGATGCATGGGCCACAGTCCCTCAGGAATGTCTGCTCAGCCATGGAGCACCTTCTCCTCCTCCTGCTCCAACTTTCGTCTTCTCTGTTATTTTCATCACCCCCTCCCCATCTCCATGTTCCCTCATTCTCTCTCTGCCCAGCATTTTCTGCCCTTTCTTACACACCCTTCCCCTGAGGCGCTACCATCTTGTCTGCGGGGCTGAGCCCTGCCTTGCGGTGGGTGGGTTGGAGCTGGCTGGAACTGGCTCTGTCTGGCCTGGGGCAGCCCCGGCCTCTCCTCACGCAGACCGACCTGCAGCCGCCCACTGCCAGCACCTTGTGACATGCACCCGTTAGCAAAAGTAATTTCATTTGGGTTTTTTTTCCTGTTTTGATTTGGTTTGTTTTTTGAAGAGTACTCCAAGAATATTAAAGCAGTTTCATTATTGGAAAACTGTTGCAATACAACCTTGCTATTTTAAAGTAGCAGCAAGTAATTCCTCAGGAGAATCACAGGTTTGACAAAAGATGGGGGAAGTAACTGTATGTGTGTACCCACACACAGACACAGAAATGTAAGAAGCAATATTGGTATTGATGATGGGTACAGCATGCTGTTGGAGAATTATAACAGGCCACCCTGAAAATACAGTGGTTTGCACTTAAAATAATGATGTTAGCTCTTCTTCCTGCATTGTAGTTGCTAAATTGAATAATGGGACTAGGTATCTATTTTTATATGTAGTTCCTCCCCCCATGCCACACAAATCATGCAGAGTGGTAGATCCTGGCAATATAACTTTCATCAGTGAAAAAAAAAAAAAAAAAATTAGTAAGTAGAAGTTCTCAGGTGTTAAAAAGCCAACAAATATCTTTCTGGTGCTCTCTTTTTTAGTTTACTGTCATTTTTCAGTCTTAAGAAGTATACTAGACAACTGCCACATCAAGGAAACAAGTTCAGTTCAGCTGTACAAGTTTCCATGGAGTATGAAATAGTCTTATGAAAATAATCTGAGTTTTTCCCTGTATTTCCCTCCTAAATAAAAGTTGTACGGGGAAATGACCTTAGATTGGTAGCATCCGTGAAGTGTTTTGATTGTAGAAAACAACTTTCATGTACTAATGTGACTGCCAGTCACATTAAGCTAAAGAATAAACACAGATTGCCTTAAAAATAAGCCATTTAAAGAAATGTTTCCCATTCCTGAATAAGGAATCTCTTAGATGTATTAATTTCTGAAGCAAACATAGAGGTTTTCTATGCTTTAAATGAATTGAAATTGATGTGGTCTGAATTATTTGAGATGTACGCTTGCATGCATGAATGTGATAAAAATAACCAAATAGAGCACATAAATGCTTGAGTAATGCATGTTGTAATTGTAATGCCTAGCTTTAGCACTTGCAAAATGATTGCAATATACATGAACGGAAGGACATATTTTTAAATTTGCAGCCAAAATGGACTGCACTCAAATTTGAGCTAGCTATAGCATTTGGAAAAAGTTCAGGTAGTTGGCAAGCCATAAGCTGGCTGTTAATGAATGCAGGATATACTGCCATCTTCTTCTGGGCATGTGGATGTTTCTGTACTTTGATTTTAGTGAAGATTTTGGATACTATGTATGTTTACTTGGTTATATTCCTCTCAACTCCCCTCCACCATCCTCAAATTCTGTTTTTAAAATAAAAATATTTGTCTGTCATTCTGGCAAGGAGTCTATTACATATTTCACATCATGGTGGGTGTCGTGTGCTGTTTGAAAACTGCATTCTGATGCAAGTTAGTACATGTTGGCTTGGCAATGTTTTTTTTTAATTTAATGTCTTCCATCCTAGATGTTATGAGAATATATAATCTAGATGCCCCTACTCCTATGAAATCACTTATTCTGAAAAGTGAACATTTCTCATGTGCTGTAAATATGGGACATTTTGCAAAATCATTGCATCTGATGAACAAGGTTCTCTGACATCTGCAAGTCATTGGCGAGCCCCAGTCCTAGAGGTCTCTTGTTCTAACTTTTTTTTTCTTTTTTTAAATCCTCCTCACAAATGCAATGTAGTAGGAAACTAATGCCTCTATCAGAGCAGCTTGCACTTAAATTATAATGGATTGATTGACCTGCGCTCAGGCCAACAACCATTCTCACAAGTTGCTGGTTTGGCCCAGATGAGCCAATAGAGCGTTCGCAACTAATATGCATTTACAAGGATTTTTTTTCTCAGCTTCTTTTTCCCCCTCTTTCTATTAAATAAGCTAAAAAAAACAATGCAGCTGAGTTCTTTCTGAAGGGATGCAATATCTCTGCTGTTTGCTTTCTCTGTGATAATGCTACCATAATGCTTGTGGCCAAACATCAGTCACTGTTTCCCACAGAGAAGACTTTGCTCCTGAAGTTGGACTTGGCACATCATGGCCAATCACCCCACAGCCAGTGAGCCAGCAAGAGTAGTTACTGTTTCCGTTTGCTCTGCAGGGGGCTGTTATCTAGTGAGATCACCTTTGCACATCACTTCTCTGTACAACCAAAAATAATTTATAACTAGAAGACAATTCCACTTTCATTTCTGGCTAAAAACAACACAGTATCTTGTGTATGCGTTTTGGGTTTGGGGTGTTTTTTTGACAGCTGCTTAGCACTTTCCAGCAGTGCCCCATTTCCAGGCCATTTAGTCAATGTGATGGTGCTCAGGTAGCTGCTGCTGTGGGCTGTCGTTGTGATCTGACATTTCCTTGGTGGAGCTAACAGGAAGTCTGCTTCTGTAAAGGCCATGAAATTTGGGGCCCCCTGCTTTCTTTTCTTATAAATCTGAGAATATTGATTTCTCCAAAGCCTCTCTACAAATGCCAAAAGGAGTGGAAAAAAAGAAACATTTTCTTCCCTGCTCCACTTTTTTCTTGTCTATGTTTCTCTCAACCTGCTGAAGTTGTTTAGATGTGTGGGTCTCTACATTCTCTTTACAAGTCCTTGAAAGAGGTGCTATGAAGCAGTAAGTGCGGCAGTACCATGTAATCATTTAAGGAAACATTATTTTTAAAAAAATAAATAAAAATCAATATTAATTTGCTGCTTCTTTTTGTAAGCTTTTTTATAAGTACATTCAGGCTAGGGACATGCCCTAGCCATGTAGAAACATAAATATCCCTCATGCCAGGGTTAGCTTTGGCAGCAGCAAATAAAGATGCTGTTCTGAGGTTCGATGTCCAGGCTTGCATTTGATGAAAGAAGGATGACAAAGTAGGAAGGGAACAAGCAAGTTTAATTAAATGTGGTGTTTTAAGGATGATCTGATGGCTTAGATCCTATCTAATGACTCAGCAACCTGAAATGGCCTGTGTGTAGTAAGTAAGGAGGAAAGCATTGTTGATGTTGTTATCCTCTGCTTCCTGAGGGATAACCAGGAGTGATGAAGCCTCTCCGTTAGGGTTAGAAGCAGTGTTACCTCCTGATGTTACACAGTGCTTTTCTTAGCCTCAGAGGACTGAACAGTATATCCCAATTGATAGAGAGCAGTAGTATCAGGTAGGTTTAGTAGTTCTCTTATCTTTCTAGTAAGTGTTATGGGATAAGGCAGCTTTCCCCTAGGAAAAATGTTACCAAAGAAAAAGAGGGCAAATGAAAGTGTAGTGGATTTTTTTTTTAACAATTCCATAACAGCATGGAGTTCAATTTGCTTATACTAGCTTTGAATTTGACCCAGTTTTTCCACTCAGAACAAATTAATTATGGCTAACGGGAATTGCACTGACACTTTTTTCCATTATATTTAAAAATGGAAATATTTCTGCAGGTTCACAATGGATTTTTTTTTCCCCCCAAGTAACCACACAGGTTAACGTCGTGACAGGACATAGAATATTTGCCTTCCTGTTTCTGTTTTCAGTGATTTTTGGATCAGCATTTTGAACTTTTGGGTTCCCCTTATCCCAGATGAGAGCCATGAACATTATTTCTAGCTTATTGTGGGATGACCCTTGTTCAGTCTTGCCTGTTGCAGCATTTACAGTTTATAAGAATAAATACCAATCCTTTTAACTTTTCTCTTTTTCACCTGCATTCTTTCACTAAATATAGACAAGGTTTGAAGGTTAGTCATTGTCATTTTTGTGTTTTTAATGTTTTTGACAGCAAAGCTTTTAGATGTATTGGTTTTGTTCAGATGTAAAGCAAGAGAGATTACTGAAATCTTACAATATGTGGGTGAGGTAAACTGTCTCCCATGTAACTCTAAGTTCAATATCTGTTATCACTGTGTCATGAATAAAGCTGTATGTGCTCATTTGTGGTCCCTGCTTAAAAGCATATCTGTCTCGTAAACTAGTACAGCCAAGAAATTTCAGTTTGGGAAAGAATAAAAACAAAGCAGAGTTAGAGGAAGTACAGGGTGGATTTCTGTAAGTGCCTAAAATGAGGCTTTTCTTATTTATATTTTTGGTTTTGGTATGGTGAGAAGTGTCCCTAGTTTCTGTAAGAGAATATTTGGATGGGAGTGAAAGGTTTGAAGGGTTTGATTTTAAGATATCCTTGAAGCATTGTATGTTTTTAGTTTCTTTTTTTTATGTTCAGGCATTTTACTATCTGGTTTGCATTTCCTGTTTGCCTGGTGGGTTTTTAGTTGGGTTGGGGTTTTGTTTTGGGTTGGGGTTTTTTTTACTGTTTTGTGGGGTCTTGTTTTCTTTTTGTTGGGTTTTTTATATATTTGAATAACACAAAGAAGTGAGCCCTCTTAGACAATTCCTCATAGGTATTACTCTTTCTGGCAATCTAAAAAATAGCAAAATATTAGTTAAACATCAAACCCTGTTGTGTACTTATTTTGATTTTATAATGTCATCTACCCTAAATTAAATTAAATAATACACATTTGTCTTTCAAAATGGATGTAAAGTATCACCATGGGGTTCTTTATATTGCTGGATTTGAAGATTCTATATCAGGTTTTTCTGTGCATGGATTTCAGAGGGACCTCCCCTTTACATTTGAAAAGAAGATTATGAGACTGTGGCATAAAGAATGTGTTACTGGGTACTAAGAGTGTAAATTTTTGATTTGTCAAATGCTCTGTGACCATCTGCAGTAAACGGGATAAGTTACCTTACTGTTCTCACAGGTCACAACCGGGTAAGATTAAATACGTGAACTATAATGGTAGCGATGTGCATTTACCCTATCTCACTTGAGTGCCATATCATTTGTCCTTAAGAGGACCAAGGCAATTGTAATTCCTTTCCTTTAAGATGCTTGCAGGTGTTGTGGTTTAACCCCAGCCAGCAACTAAGCACCACGCAGCCGCTCACTCACTCCCCCCCCATCCAGTGGGATGGGGGAGAAAATCAGGAAAAAGAAGTAAAACTCCTGGGTTGAGATAAGAATGGTTTAATAGAACAGAAAAGAAGAAACTAATAATGATAATGATAACACTAATAAAATGACAACACTAGTAATAAAAAGATTGGAATGTACAAATGATGCGCAGGGCAATTGCTCACCACCTGCTGACTGACACCCAGCTAGTCCCTGAGCAGCGATTCCCCGCCCCCACTTCCCAGTTCCTATATTAGATGGGACGTCCCATGGTATGGAATACACCGTTGGCCAGTTTGGGTCAGGTGCCCTGGTTGTGTCCTGTGCCAACTTCTTGTGCCCCTCCAGCTGTCTAGCTGGCTGGGCATGAGAAGCTGAAAAATCCTTGACTTTAGTCTAAACACTACTGAGCAACAACTGAAAACATCAGTGTTATCAACATTCTTCACATACTGAACCCAAAACATAGCACTGTACCAGCTACTAGGAAGACAATTAACTCTATCCCAGCTGAAACCAGGACAGCTGGATATGTGTTCCATATACCTTCTCAGCAGTCTACTAAAGGCAGCTTGTATGATGTGGGATTTCATGCCTGTGTGCAATTATAGTTCTTGGTTTGGCTGCTGAAAAGAAGAGATTAAAAGAATAAAATATGAAAAAAACCCCTTTATTCCAGTAGACAAGAAGTATCTGCCTTACCCAAAGCAAAATGATTTGTCTGAAGTTTTTGTAAAAAGCAGCAAGGGAGGTGAGACTCAGGATTCACAGAATTCCTAAGGGAGATTTTCTTTTTTTACGTGATAGCTGAGTGATTTGTGCATGTGATCAGGATATAGGAGGCACAAATTCTTTTCTGCCACAAAAGATTTCAATTTGTATCTCTCATAATCACTGTACTATAAGGACAGAGTGTCTGATGGGAGAATAGTAGGCTGCTGGACCCCTGGATTACAGTCCTTGCCTTGTTCCATTACATGTTTGACAGCCTATGCAAAGTGAAATGGTCAGAGAGGCAGTCTGGGGCTTCACCACCCAGTATATTCTTGTCCAAGTAGTAACAGGTTCCCTTGGACTGGGGAACCTGAGGTCGTGTTCTTAAGTAAAGAAGAAAACTGTGTCTAAATCCTCCACATCCTGAATGATCGCTTTAGTTGCTTACGTGTTGATTATATGTGTAGGCATTACTTACAAGGGGTAAGTCTCTCCAAGTAAGCAGGGCGACAAAAATTGTGTTTTCCAGCAAGCTTATAATTAATGAAAAAACTTTCCCAGTACTGCAGGCCCTCAACAAATATCTGCATTCAGGTTGCAAGGGCTGTATCACGTAAATGAAATGTAATTTAGGACTGTGGCAGAGCAAGTGGGTAAAGAGAAGGCTTTATGAGCCCAGATTCAGGTGAACCAATTTAATTCTGGAATTTGAAGGCATCAGCAGCCTTCTGGATGAAAAACTGGTGACCTTTGCTTGCAGAGACAACTGCTGGTAAGAGTTATGCACAGGTCCTGTCTTAAGTCTTCTAAAACACTGTGTCTCTAACATGATAGTTAAAATCCTGCAGCAGCCTGTCTGTGCTGGGGGTTTTACCCATCCTGCCTGGAACAACTTTAGTGGTAGTGATAGATTTCCTGAAAAGATGAAGTCAAGGCTTTACTTTCAATTCCAGTTTCTGTCATGTAGCCTTAAATACATCTGTAGCGATTGACCTGAATTGGTAAAATTCATAATGCAATTGTTATGAACTATAATAATTTTTCTTTTAATATATTACAAAGTAAATGCATGGTATACAAAGTAAACATAATAGTGTGCCTGCATTGGACAAGCTGGATTTTTTTTCACAGTAATTTAGATTGCTTTGGGTGTGAGCTAGCTTATTTCAATTTGTAAGACCTGGTCTTTAGTTTGCTTATAATGTTTGCCATAATTTATAGTGTATATGGCAGTGACCCCTTCCTGTTCATACCAGCTTGGAAAACCAAGTGGTATTGTAGATGGAAGTTATGGGGTGAAAATAGAATCTAGAAAGGTGGAGTGCCCTTTGGCTGGAGTTTTAAATGAATGAGGAAAGAAGCATGGCCATCTGTAACTAAGGGCAAAGTTGGACAAAAAGCGATCTTTGCCAGCCAGCAGTTTCTCCTTCTCTGTCACAGATGTCTGCCTCCCCAGTGCCAGGCTGTCTGCCTTTATGTAAAGGTTTCTTTGGTCTAGTTTGTCCAGGCTTACTTAACACCATAAGGACGTGATATTTAAAAATCCCCTCACTTGAAGTGGTCAGGTTTCTGATTTGCAGAATTGCTAACCCTCTTTATTTCAGCTGCAAGAAAGTGGTCATAGCCTATATTTTAAAACAGGTGCCCTACTAATTTTATCATTCTTCACGTAAGCAGCTTTCTCTATTAAGTGTATTGTTTTGTCTAATCTATTTTTCATAACAACAGTACTGTTAACAATTCCCTTTGCAGTTGTATCTATTAAAAATAAAACAATGGTATCAGTCCACTGAAACAGTATTATGTGCTATAGTTTTCCTTTGTGAAAGGAGAAGACACTTTACAAATATCAGTAGTCCCTAGCTCTGCAGTAGGATGTGCTAGTGTGAATCACTGAGCCTGTGCCAGCTCCTATTAACAGCAAAAAGACAATAACCGAAGACAGTGGGCAGTTTACATATTCTGCAGCCAGAGGAGTTTCTATTTCTGTTACACACCCAGGTATAAAAAATTTGCACATGAAGAAAGCTGTCCTTTAGCTGATAGAAACATGCAATACAGTGGCATCTCAGTATGTGCGTGATTACAAGGCAGTAGGATAGAGTCCACTGGAGATTGGGTCTCAGAACTAACCATGTCCTTGAAGAGCACATTTGTTGTTTTTGAGAAACAGCTGAATCAGATACTGGAAAAGATGATGTATGAGGATGGCTTGAGGTCTGCAGCCCTCTGAAACTTCCTCCCACCTCATAAGAGCTTTTATGGTATGTTTCATTGTTGTTCTCCAGTGAAATCTGCAAATAGACTTGGAGACCTTCCCAAGAATCTGTACATGGAAATACAAGGGAACTGAGCTCCCAGGCTCCTCTGTGGAAGTTAATGTAGAGGACTTTACTGTAAATCACGGTGTAGATAGAGGAATATCTATATAGTTAATTGTCTTTCTGGCAAACGCCAAAAGGTGTGAGGCTAACACACAAGTTCCATGGTGAAACTGTGGCTGTAGTTTTGTTCCACTGGAGAGGGTGAAGCACTTCATACAGGTCTCTGTGAGGCTCTATACCTGCATGTCCTTTGAAGAGAAAGGAAGTCTTGGGGAAACAAGGCCTTTCAAGATGGAGTTGGGATAAAGCATGTTGGTGATGCCAGGCCTGGGAGGCATTCCCAAGGCATTTAATGGAGTTGCAATCACAATTTTAGATTGCCGCAAAAACCTCAGAATCTTGGGATGCCTTAAGTGCTGACTGGCACCAAACAGTCCAAAAAATATGAGGTGATAGGAAAAAAAGCATTTCTTACTGGAAGAAACTATTGAGGTTGTTAAATTAGTAATTAGTGGGGAAAATTGCTTTAAGCAGGGTGTTTTACTGTGTTTCCAGGACCGTGTCCTTGTTTTTCAAATAGGGAGAGAACAGGGCTGGGTCTTTTTTTTGTTTGGGGTTTTTTTTCCTGTTTTAAATACCCTACTAGTTTCTCTTGTTTGCAAATCTTAGAGATGCATGAAGTTACTAGGCTTACTCTTTGCCATTCTTTATTTAAATGTCCCTGGATTTTAACACTGTTTGGTTTTAGCTCTAGAAATGGCAGTGATACTGAGAATAAGAGGATTTTTTTTTTCCTCCCTGCTCTGTCTCCCCTTTTATTTCTTTCTTTGGGAAGTGTGGTAATTTGACAGTCCTTATATGTGTTTCAAACTTCTGTGCAAATCATCATGGTATTTGACATTGCTCATCTGCCTTCATACAAAATAACAAGGAATGAAAGCTGCATTAATTCAAATGTCAATTTCAGGGTAGAAAAGGCTTTCATTTTCTATTGTGGGGACAAAACCACTGGATTTAGGGTCATCTCTTGCACTAATACTAAATATGTGCCTGTGTTAATTGAAGCTTTACAAAGCACTGACCTTAGACTTTTTCTGTGGTTGGATGACTTAAAGGCTTAGAAATGCAGGCAGCTTCCATAAATGATGGAGACTATGTTCTTAAAGTTGTAGCCTGTCTTTTTCTCTTGATCTTGCATTTGGCCCATGCAGCTTGTCCTGGAATATTGCTGTGCACAAGGAGAAGCTGGAGACGGTCATGTGACGTTTTCTGTGTATACATACACATTTGTGTGTATGGGTGCTGCAGACCTACCAAATAAGAAAATGCTTCATCTAATTTGTAAAAAAAATTCTGAGGTATTGACTACATTCCTATTAAAAATAAGCTGGTATCAAAAGCACAAGGGGGAATATAGTAGTTTGAAATTCCCCTGCTAACAAAGGAAAATAATTGATTGTATGGAACTTGAGAAATGGCAAAGTGTACTTGGCTTTCTCCTCACTAATTCATAGGCAAAGATGAGGCATAACTCTTGGAAAAGTCAGAAAACTTCACACCTTTCAAAACTGGTGAAATGAGATCAGGGCTATTTGCTAAGCTTAAGCCTCCTGTTTTATACAAGTTCTGCAGAAGCAGACTTGCAGACAATGGAATAATGTACTAGAATTATGCAAACTCGTGTTACAATGCATTTTGAAATTATTTACTCTTGGCAGCTAGTCAGCTGTAATTAAATTTCTGAAAACTGACCTTCTTCCTTTTTTCCATGGAATGCCTCTTGCAGCACACTAATGAGATGCTGTGGGAAAGGTAGGCAGTGTCTGTTCTTTGATCAGACCAGCCCAATGGCAGAAACACCATGTAGGCATTACTACAACGCCCTTGGCAGTGCTCATGTTGCTAAGAAAATTGTGCTTTACTGAGTCCTAAAGAAACAGTTTTGAAACTTCAGCATTTTTTCTGTTGTGCACACAGGATTCAAACAGCAGACTTAGGCATTTAGAGTGCCACTTACATATATATGGACCAGGCTTTTACTGCTTACCTAAGTACTGGGCAGAAAAACAGCCTTGTGTTTTATAACTCCAGCTTTTCAGATGTGCTGCTTAATCTGTCATATACTTCAGACATTGTGGTAAAATGGGAATAACTATACTTCCTTGCTTTCATAAAGTATTGGACATGCCTGAATTAAAAGAATACTGTTTATGTCAGTTCTTTTCTCTTTTGCCTCTTTGCTCTCCCACGGCATGTCATCTAGTACTGCAGATCAGATGGTGGTATGTAGTACTCTAGTGCCAGTTTCAGGGCATCCCTAGAAGCTATGCAAACTAAATGATGGTCGGTCCTTTTTTCCACATGGGTGCAGAACTCAGTACTTGGAGCTAAACACACAGGTGTGATGCCCCAGAGGCATTTGACATCTGAAGCAAACATGTCTGAGTTTTGTGCCTCCCCTGTGATGCTGCGTAGAAAAAGCAAGCTAAAGGGAGTGACGCTATTTGCAATCCGCAACCAGGGGCTCTCGATACAGTAAGCCTGGTTCCCCTCTCATTCACATCCGTTAGTTACAGGCCAACTCACTTGAAACTTGTGAGGTGATACCATTGCAAAATGAGTATATGTGCCAAGAAGGCAGAATCCTGTAGTGGAATCAATACACTTGATGTACAGAGATATTGTGGCAGTGCATTTCATGAAAGAGCTGGAGAAAGGGGAGAAAATCACTACATGAAATGCTGCACCCACAGGATTGAAGACTGCAATGAAGGAATAAAGTTGCTGGTATCTGAAGTAATGCAGTGAGCACTGGTGCTTAGATCCAATAGCAATTAAAACTTTTAAGAGAGCTAGGAAGAAAATTGTAACTTCCATTTGAGGGAAAAGCAAGCAAGTAGACTCAGCAGTTCAACTGCTTCACTCTATGTGGTGTTCCTGCAGCTGGCACTGCTGCCTTGCGCTATACAGGCTGTGGAAAACTACTTCTGCTCCAGGTTTGGAAGCTGAGACCACTTTTTTCCTTCCCACATGGTTTTGTGTTTGTCAGGGAGAGATACAGTTCTAAAATGCTTACTTGCAGGCAAAGGGAAGCTTTGCCTCTGATTCCAAATAGGATTTGTGTCGATTTCTGATAGTTGGTTGGGTATGTCTTTTGTTGGACACGTGTCTCTTCATTGTCAGAGATGGCAATCCTGTTTTATCATGGTGTTCATGGTTTTAGAACAACTGCTGCTTCCAATTAAGGTTAAGTATTTAGTATTACCCAAATTGTCCTTATTGACAACTGTGTATTTTCCATTTCAGAGTTATGCAAATTTCTTTTTCTGTGACATTGGAAAAAGTCAAGGGAAAAGAAAAGCTGCATTACCTTTTTTTCCTGGCATCTCTTGCAACCATTAAAGTCAAAGCAATCTCAGTAAAAGGTTGCAACTGGCACCAAAGGAACACTGCACCATTATTATTCCTGGAGTAAGAGAACAAAAATAGACTCTCAGGCACATTGTCTTCTCTCTCCTTCTCTTCACATGCTGAGGCTGCTGCCAAGCCCTGCTGCTGCTTTGTCTACAACATGCACCAAGTTGATTTTTCCTCAGTGCCCTTTTAACTGACGCATTTGTCAATGCATAGGCTATCTACCACTTCAGCTGTTACAGTATCACTGTCACCGGCCTTCTTGCTGTATCTTCTGCTCTCTTCCATTACTACCACATTGCAGCAACCTGCATTCTCCTCCTTGATGTCTAAATGGATTTATTACTTCCCAACTGCAAATCTCACTGCCTCATCGCTTACCAGCTAATGTTTAACATCCTCCTCTATGACCTCAAAGCTGTGGTTACATCCCCTTACTCTTCATATTCCTTTATTGTTGTTCCTTGTGAAAACCTATGGGTTCTCTTGCTATCCCCATGCCTTCCACTAGTACTGTTTTAACACTTCTGAATTAGTATATTCACTATATAAGCATTGCACCTTCAACCCTTTTAAAATGTGTTCTTCTGGGTTTCATTGTCTTATGTGGTAGTTAGTGAATATGTAGCTTATCTGAGGTTTTTAGGACCAATCATGCTGCATGTCAGATATGAAACCCTGTTGAGGATGTTTGTAAGTAATACGAGCCGAGATGCTGGGTTCCTCTGTTGCTGATACCAGGTACCCAGTCTGATACAAGTATATGCCTTTGTCCAAAACACCTGATCATGACTGTTTATTTCCCAGGAGCTGAATTTTGCATGCATGGTTCCTCCCCTCCCCCCTTAACTCAATACCTTATGATTTCCCTTCAGTTGAACACTGTATCTGTAATTTTCCTTGTGAAATGATTATTCCTTTATTGAATAATTATACTACATTCCCCACATCTGCTGGCATTTTGTGTTATCTGCCAAGACTTTGTCTCCCACCTACAGGTCTGCTTTTATTTACCTCTTTCACTCCCCATTATGTACATGCCTGTGTCTCAGTATTGTGGCACATGCCCCCCCCCCCCCCCCCCCCCCCATCCCTTGTAATCAACAGTGCTCTTACTCTGGGGTCGCTGCACATCTGGAACTCTTTGTCACTTAATCCCATTGTTGTAGGCCACATCGTCTTGCCTTTCAAATCTTTCGTTTTCATAAAGCTTAGTTATATTGGGCTCAGAACATAAAATGCTTTCAATGGCACACTAATGCACAAAACAAACAATAAAAAGCTGCAACAAAAGACTTTGTTTTCAGTCTTTGTGTATGTTTTAGCTTGGCATGGCAAACAATTTCCTTGCTCTGCTTTCTGACCTTGGGCAAGTAATTCCCCTTGGCACATCTGGTTTTTTTTCTTCTGTGAAACAGAGATGAAGATGCTGAGCTTCTTTGCAAAGCATTTTCAGAGCTACAAATAAAAAAGTGTTCTATAAAAGGTAGTTGATATTTTTATTCTTATGATTGTTATTCTGTGTGTCAGTCAGTGAAATAAGCACAATGTCTATTCTTAGCAAATAATAATGGTGATAGTTGTTTTGACTCGTCTAAGGTTTTCTTGAGTTGCTAATGGAACTGATGTTCTGAACTCCTACAGGCTTCTCAGTTTTTTCACACCCAGGTATTTTTTGCAACTGAGGTACTGTCTTCCTTGCTTTCTTTTTATACTCATACAAAGCTCTTTTATCTTGATGTAGAGTCTGTTTCCCTTTTTCATGGCAAATGCAAGATCTGGCCTTAGTATTGTTTGCTCTTCAAATTTCTCTGTTCGATTGACTTGTCTAGTAGAATTGCCTCTCTTCTTTCTTAAAAAAAAAAAAAAAGTGCCTTTTTTGGGCTTATGAAAATACTTTTCTCTCTCTACAATGCCATAAGAGAAAAAAAAAAAGTTACTCTATCATCCCCTTAGCAGAACATTCCCTGAACATTTGCTGTTTGCACTATAGGAAAGAAAGCTCTCCCAGATTGCTGTTCACAGATTTCTTTTCCTTTGGGGGATGGTCTTATTTCGAGCAGTATTGTTCAGTAATATCTATGCTTGGGAGAATGCCAAGCTCATCCAGGGCAGCACAGGCAGCTCTTTCCATTGTAGGGCTTGCAATTAAACTAATGCTACCAGCTGTGTGTTCTTTTGTCTGCCCTGGACTAGGTTGTGGTACTGTGCTTCACACTGCATCTCTCCAGCAGAGCCTGTTTCCATGCTAATAGTTTGGGCAAGAAAAGGGGAGCCATGAAACATGAGTATTCAGAAAAGAGAGGGGATGTAAAGGAACTTCTGGTGATGTGAATTATGCTAAGAAATGGGCCTTCTAACCCTGGAAAATATGGTTTGGGGAGGAACACAAATGTAATCCTTTTTACTTAGATCATGCAAAAGTGTTTTACAAAGGTGTCAAAGTATCATAATCACCAAAGCATAAGAGAAATCAGATTGCTCATCCAAAATTAGTCATGCAACAAAGTAATGGGAGAGGTGGGACCAGGATATGAGCCTTCAGATTCTCAGTCCAGTGCCAAGTCCTCTAGATCTTGTTGATTCTTGACATTGGAGGAGATAGGGTGAAGTAGGTGGGGAAAAAAATTTTAAAAAAGAAGAGGTGGAGGAGAAAACATGAAGAGAGAGAGCAAGTTGCTTTACCTGGCTGGAGCAGATCCTAAGGAGAAAGGGAGAACAGGCCATGGGAGGATGAAAGCCAATGTTCTGCAATGCTCAGGGGAAGAAAAAAGCACACAGGAAGGTAAAGTTAGATCCGAGATAGAAAGGCTGGAAGGGAAAATTGCCTGACAATCTGACTAATAGGTGGCAAGGAAAGTGTGATTTTTGTCAAATGGCATCAAGTTCTGTGTTTTATTCTCTTAACAAGAATGTTGCCCTGGCTTGTTTTGAGCAAGTCTGTAAAATGAGAATTGTTGATGCTCAAGGTTTAAACGGGTTTTGTTGTTGATGTTTTTTCCCCAGCACTTCTACACAGACTTTCAGAGAACACAGAGCTAGAGTAAATCCACATGATTTTGTCATGATGTTATCTTTTGATAAAATTGTCTTTAATTTTATTTTAAGCTGCTTTAAGACTCAGCCCTTTTGTTTCCATATAATTGCTGCTATGCAGCAATTGTCTGCTCTGCAGCAGGCAAGCTAGCTATTAAAAAGGGTATCAGACACTATATGCTGCTTAATAACTTCTCAAACAGTGCTGGTTAAGGAAATTAAAAGATTCAGTAACAGTGCAAGGGCAAAGATGAACAAAGTAAGGGATGGAGGAAGTTGCACAGTAGACCAAAGTAGTATATGCTTCATCATTAAATAGGTAATCAAGTGTAATCTAGTAATAGTTACACATGAAAGGAAAAGTTTTCATTTTGCTGAATGGATGAATGGAAATTTTTCATGCAACAGTTTGAGCAAGGATGCTGGTAGTAGGTGAGATTTGGCTTGTGTCAGTGAGGGATCAGGACAGAAAAAAAAGGATTTTGGATTCATTCTTGGAATCTAGACCTGGATTTCCTTGCATTTCTTATTTTCCAGTGGGTTACATTAACTTTGCAGATAGATATCCCTGTTGGAATGCCAGGATCCTAGAGGTCAATTTTGTGATGCGTCTCTAGCCCTTTCTCCAATGAATGTCACTGCCTGGCTTTAATTGACTTAACCTCCTTCTTTCCCTGCCCCTCTTCACCCATTAGCAGCCATATTGAACCTTTCTACAACAGTGCTGGCTGGCACAGTGTCCTCTTTCCAGGTCAGTCAGCACTACAGGCTCATCTTACCTCTCAGCTGTAGTAACCCTGAAAAGCTGTAGCACTTTCTGGGGGGTATACTCATGTTCATGTGCTAAAGGAGATGGCAGCTAAAGCTATCCTTCAGCTGAAGATTTGTGGCTGTGTAACTTCTTTAAAGTGTTGGGGTTTTTTTAAAGTTTTTCAAAGCAGTTCAGGCTTCTTGAAGGGCTAGGAGCCATCACTCCTCTGAGACAAAGCCTGGAAGCAATTGCTGAATACCAGGCAAAACCAGATGTGAAAAATATAAGTAGTTGTACTGCTGTTTCTCTGCTTGGTGTGGTAATCTGGCAAGACACATGCCCTCTGTGTGCCTCTGTAGAATTGAACAAGAGACATAGGTTGACTTGCAAGAAAAAAAAAAAAAAATCTGGACTTCTGTCCAAAAACAGAACTTGCGGAGCCTTCCATTTGGTAGCCTTTGCAAGCTGTGCTTCTTTCAAGCTCTTACATTGCATCCTGCAAGAGATGGTGTCAAAATATCTTTTGTGTACAAAGCTTGCCTCCCTCCAAACTTGTGAGACTTCTAGTTTATTTTTTCAAGGCTCAGATGAATTATTAAATTTTAATGTGATGGATTTAACGTTATCATAATCGGCAAAGCCTGTATACAGGAAGAAATCTGACCCAGAAAAGGCTTACAAAATGCTTTTCAACAAAGACATACAAAAGTGGTTGTGGTGTTTTGTGCAACGGAGATGCAAATGCTCTCTCTAGTAATATTTTTTACTCTTAGATATTAGAAGTTTGGATTATTTTTCCCAAACAAAGAAATCCCAAGGCTTAGGAAGCACAGCTGTTAAGACTCAAACACAAGTTTGTTTTACAGTCAGGACAAACTAAAATCCCTTAAAGGTTAATTACAAGTGAATTTAAAATACTGTTAGCAGTCCAAGTATAATGTAGTGGAGAAGAGGGGGAGATTGGCTAACATTTACAGAGAAGATGTAAATGAAGTGGCTTTCTATAATGCCATCAAGAAAAGGAACAGGATAGACTGTTATCTGCACTGTAGAGGAGAATATTCTTTAAATCCAGCCAATAATATTTTTTTTTTCCCCAATCTTACCCTTATTTCCCTCTGAATAGTTTTCAGGGAATATTAAAAACGTGCTGTCACTCATCTTGAAATAATTCAGTTCTAAGTCTGGGATGAACCATTGTGTTATGAAGGAAAAGTAATTTGCAAGAGCAGAACTGCTATCCAAAAGTGACTAAAAAGATTTATTGAAAATTTGAGGCCAGACTCACTTGATCATGGGTCTCATAATCACATTTTATCCATACTTCTTGCATCTGAGATTATGAACATGAAACAAAAAGACCTGTAGTTTATCTGTTCAAACTTCTTGTAAGTGTTTGTGGCTTTTTTCATTTGAATGCATTATCTTTCTGCAATGAGTTCATGAATGTTTTGGGACTGTTGTTTAAAGGTGACAAAGACCAAAAAAATTGCACTGTGGTTAGCATGGCCACTTGATGAGGAGGGAGCAGAACATCTCAGTGAAAGAAATCCAGACTTTATGCTTATTCCTTACCCTTTGCAGCAGGGGATTTGCATGTCACAGTCCCTCAGTCTTCATCAGCATCCTGAAACTAAGAAAGGATTTGAGGAGCAGTTAGCAGCATATTATTCTCAAAGTAAACAAGAAATAATAGCTTATATTTTCAAAGCTACATAGAAGTTCTGATTGCCTAATATCCATTTGTAGATGCTCAAGTCACCTGATGTTGTATTTTGCCCCTTGAATCAGCTGTTTATCCTGATTTGGATGTGGATTAGTACAAATAGGGTAATGGAAGGGATGATGAACTTCCAGAATACATTAATAAATCTGTAAATACTCTCTTCATGGCTAATGTATGGGGAAAACCTGAGGTTCTTATGGACTAGATTTTTCTCCCTGACCTCTGACCAGATTGTAGGTTCCTGGCTATTTTGTTGGAATGGGGAACAAATCTGAGTATCCTTCCAGGGAAGCTATGATCCATCTAGTGGTGAATTGTACAGGACCCAAAAGAGAGTAAGAAGAGAAAAAAAATGTTTCTGTGGAAAGGCTGTACTCGCCTTCTACAGAAATCAAGAGAACACTAATCTTGCCCAATTGTATGGAGCCCTCCTGGTTTCAGAGTCCTTGGAGCACTTCCAAAACACAGAGCAGATGCAGAGGGGAAAACAACTTTTATAACCCCTCAGTCTCCGTCCCAAAACAGAGATATCAGTGACGAGAGTTTTTTTCCCCCCAGCTTCACGTTCAGATAAATAGCTTTGAGGCACTGTTCTATGTGGGTAATATGTGGAAAACACCCAGGAGCACTGAGATTGAAATGATAACAGCTTTAAAGAGGACATCCAGGGGAATGACTTTGGGATGTCCAAGTCAGGCCCATGGGACCAGGACTCTGGGAACAGGGTTTATGTTGAGTGAACAGAAATTAAATCTATACTTGGTCAAACAACACTACAGTTCTGGAAGGATCCTGGTAGTTTCTAAATTATAGAAGATGAAAAGGACCCTAGAATACATCTCTGATTATTTAAAGGGATACTACCCACTCTTTATGCACAGTATTTAGCATTCTGGAAAAAATAATGTTAAGAGTTGGTCTGACTTACTCTAACTAGCAATTTAAACGGGAGCAAAATTAGGCTGTTACTGAAGACTCCAGACATCTTATACTATTTTTTTTTTTTTTTTTCAGTTTGGCTCATCAGTTTGTGGGTATGCGGGTGTTTTGTTATGATTTATCATCAGGAAGAAAAAGGGAGAAATAAGTAAGAAAATGCTCACATTCATAGCAATAGTTAAATCTCAGCAGTCCTTTTCTCTTTTTTTGGTGCTTTTTATTTATTCCTGCATCTGTTTTTAAACTTGCTCTTATTTATAGATTTTTTTTTTTTTCTGAATTACAGCAACTAGTAGTTATTTAAGGACCTACCATTGTTTCCATTTTTCAGAGAATACATTTTAAGGACACATTTGTAACCACAGCCATTTAAATTCTGCTTTGCTGGAAGTGCTTATACAAGCTGATAGCCTAGATGTAAATTATTTATTTCAAATTGCATTCGCTATGCTCTTTATTTTAAAAAATAGCATACTGAACACAAAAATAGGTTTTTTTTATTTTCTTTAGATGCCATGCCAAACTAACTTAGAATATATTTTACTCTAAAAGATTGCTTTTTTGTTACTGGCAATCAGCCCATCGGTGTTGGAAATTCAGTAACTTCGCATTTAGAGAAAGACAAGATAAGCTGAAGAGTTAAATGTAATGCTGGGTGCATGCCAGTGTGTGCTCTATGTGCTGTGTGCTATATGTGCTATGTATATCTACAATGGAGAAACATTTTAAATTATCTTATTTTATAGACATTCTTGATATTCTCTCTATGCCATGTGTAAAATGCTGTGATCAGTTTTATTCCTTTAGCTGGTGAAGTTCCAGTTTTTAATAGCATCTTCTATCTGGTGGCTGTGAGGGTGAATTAATGTCTGGACAACTTATGTTTAAACATAACTTACAGTATGGAATGGTAGTGTTTTACAAACACTATTACTAATTTTCTGTTCCTTCTTTGTTAAACTTGCAGTGGAGCTATGTCCAAGTCCATTTGAATTTGACATGTCTACTGTCCTGACTGAGGACTTAAAAGACACAGCAACATGTTTCTTTTTCTAGTTGATGGTAAACTAAGATTCCTTGATCATATTGGCAGTAGACTAAATAACAGCTTGGAAATACAATCTCTGAGGAGGTTGTAGTAAATTAAATTGCAACAGAGTTTTGAATGGCAAGATAGCATTTAAGTCCTTTTATATATAATATGTGAGTGTGTGGATTTTTTAATGCAAGTGGGACAAAACATAACTTGGATATTTCAGGATCAAGAAGGGAATACAACCAGGATTTAAAATATGTTTGAACTAGAGCTTTTAGTCAATTGATAAGAGACAGTTGAAATATTTGGATCACTAGGAAAAGGATTTAATAGAGCTTTTGTTTGTGAGGGGAGAAAAAGGGGTTAAGAAAACATATAGACCTCAGTCTTATGCTTTTTACCAATCAAATCTTCTGCTGGAGCCTACAGAAGTTCTGCTTGGCTAAGGAATGTATGAATATTGTACATGATAGTTTGACATATCGTCTAGGCTTTACTTTGTATATGTATATATTGTAGAAATTATATTTCTGTTCAAAGAATAATCCAGTCAGACTGACTCAGAGACAAACTCTGCAACTCATGCACTCATTTTCTGGAAAAGCCTGCCTCATAACAGCCCTTTCTCCAGCAGCTAACTCTCTGTGTATTAGTCTCTAAGTGTACAGGAATAAGGTCTATTTGTGAGCATAATTAAGTGCATATTGCCCCAATCCAGCACATGCAATTCTCATAAGCGTATCATGGAAGAAAGAGCCACACAGGCAACTTCAGTCCTGAGGCTATTGTAACAAATGTGGTGCAGTGTCAAGAGAGAAGATTTTAATCCTTTATTCAGTTTGTTTGCCAGTATTGGCATTTAGCCCTGTGGAGCTAAATGTTCCGTGCTGTTTTCTTCCCCTTCATGTTTCAATAACAATTTTCACAAAAAGCGTATTTCCCACTTCATAGCATTACTGGGAGTGTACTGGTTATTCTCAGTCTGAAAGTATGCCTGGAAATTTAGACATTTTCAAGTGATTTTTGTAAGCAGTTCGACTCTGCTATGTTTTTAAAAGTCATGTTTAAGAGACTGGAGGGTCACACTACATGTTTTATTTGAACAGGTGGCATCAGGACCCTGTAGACTTAAATTTTCGTTGAATTAAAAGCAGGCTTTTGCAAAACCTGACATCAATTTTATGAATCTATTGATATCTAGCTATAAAGATATCTACTGACATATAGATAGCTCCTGGTATTTATTGATGGATAGATCAATATATCAATAAAAATAGTTTGTTTCTCAAGCAGTAGCATTCTCACTGGGATATGCAACATAGATATTGCAGTACTTGGTGCAGGAGAACCATATCAAGAAAGAGATTCAGCATTTCCCTAAAAAGATAACTTGACAAGCCTTTTATCTTTGTTGAAGGTGATGATGAAGAATGTAACAAGCAGCATAAAAGATGAATAGCTAATAAGATTGTTTTGAAATGTTCTGAATATTAGAAAGTTGTGAGATACTGATAATTTTTTTCCAATTACCAATGATATTTGATATTTTTCTGAAAAAGGATACTTGTGGTTATTGAAAATGTATTACCTTTAACCTGAAGCCCAGAAGCTGGCCCAAAAGCTGAGCTATATTCAGAGCATGTACAGAGGGAACACTTTACCCTAAACCAAAACACTTTGAAACTTCTCTGTGGGAATGCTTACCCTCCCACATTTATCTGCATGAAGGAATTCAGAAGCGTTCCCATCAGATGGAGCCTCAGTGGCATCCTCTGGGAGTTCACCACAGCATGTTCCAGACCTCTGTATTTTAATGAGAAAAATGCACTGGCTTTAGGAGAAGGTGGTTCTCTGCATTCATGACCGCCTGTGCTGTCCTTTTGGCTACAAAGTCAATCTCCACTTGTCCTGAATGTGCAACTCCATTCCTCACACTGTAAATATTCCCATTGAGATCAATAAGTGTTTGCGAAGTAAAACATTACTCACTGTAGGAGCCATATGATAGGAGACAACAGGTCTGGTGCTAAAATATGTTTTTGTATTTTTAGGGGAATATATTCTCACATGTGGGTTTCTTGTTTTTGCCTGCACCTGCTGTGCATGCAGAATATTCCTGCAAAATAAGTAATCGCATAGTTTAGTATTAGATATTCATACGTAAATACATATTACTCTTTACCATCCCATTCCCTAATTTACATGTGTAAATGCAGGCTAACTGCATGTGTAGCTTTGCGAGTGGCAAATTGAGTATTTCAGAATTTAGCCTGGGGTGTGCTCTGGGGAATTATGCTACAAACCCGTGTTGTTTCTTCATTCAAGCTCTCAAGTCTGTTAGAAACCCAATATAAACACTTGACTCTGCTTTATTTTGCAGGGTAATCCTTCAAAATTACAGACCTAATCATTATTAATTCTTCTGATATTTATTGATTGCATTAACATTAATCATGATAAACGCCTTTGGCATTAATGTGGATGTCATTGGTATTGTACTTCAGACTGTCTTCTGTAACTAGCCCTCATTAACAGGAACATTAGTTACAAGGTGTTATCTTTTGCATAAGCAAGTTCATGCCTTTCTTATGGAAGTGAGGAGAGTAAATGTATATAAACTGTTCACTGAATTTTGAAAACATTTTGCTATCTGTAAGAGTAGTTTTTTTGTTGGGGTGTTTTGTGTGTTTTTGTTGTTTGTTTGGTTTTTTTTTTTTAAGAAAAATAAGTAGTTGCATAAGATTATTTCATATATCTTTTAAAACCCAAAAGCAACTCAGTTTTTGCTTGGACAAGTTAATGTACATAATCATATTCAGTTGTCTTCAAATGTTGACAGCAAGTCTGAGCTGTGATTTCTTCCAGTTTTCTCTGTATAATGCAAAGATCCTATTCATGGAGCTCTTGTGCTAGACTTTGAAGAGTGCTTATCTCTTTGGGTGGTCATGTTAATTCGGTAGCTGCAATCGGTTCTTATTCCTCAGAAGACCCAGGAGTGGGTCTCATTTTCAAGGGATAATTCATTTCTGGGCAAGGTGGACAGGGCAGTCTTCCAGCTTTCACCACAAGACAGCACAAAGTGAATAGAGAAGCCTTGTGATTTTAATGCATTTTAGGTCTGAATTACGCAATGTGCAAAATTTTATCCATATTTCACTTGATCAAACCTGTTGTGTTTCTATTCCCAGTGTCTGCATTTCAACACCAAAATAGGCCCTATGCACTGAACCACTCTCACCTCGAATATCGCTGTGTTTTATTACAGCCTGTGACCTGATGAACCAAGGCATCCTGGCCCTTGTCAGTTCCATTGGCTGCACGTCAGCAGGATCCCTGCAGTCGCTGGCAGATGCTATGCACATCCCTCACCTCTTCATCCAGCGCTCAACAGCAGGAACGCCAAGGAGCGGCTGCGGGCTCACCAGGAGCAACCGCAATGATGACTACACACTGTCCGTCCGCCCCCCTGTCTACTTAAATGATGTCATCTTGAGGGTGGTCACAGAATATGCCTGGCAGAAATTTATTATTTTTTATGATAACGACTATGGTAAGTATTTATTTAGCAGGGCGATTTTTGTCAAATCCATGATTCTGTTGAAAGCAGTCACATTACATCTTTATAGTCTTCCAACGGATTATGTTTTGCTTGTGAACATTTATAGTTCTGTCAGCATTTCACAGCACCTCAGGGAAATCTATTTCTAAAATCCATCAACATTTACAGGTTGATTTGATAATTTCTTTGAGTTAGCTGATAAATGGAGAACTTATCTGGCATTCTATTCTGCCAGTGTTTATGAAGCATAAAAATTTTTAGCAAGCTCTCTTGGTTTTTGGACTGTAGAAATATGAGATGACAATTCAAGAGGCAACGTGTAAGATTTTACGTTCTGTAGAATTCTTCATTGCATGGTGAATCTCTCCTGTTTGTTGGCATATATTTGATGGCCAGAAACTGAAGCAGTGGGTAATGTAGGTCAGAGGCCTCGGCAAGAATGAGCTGCTGTTCATAAATATAAAACTCGTAGAGAGAACTTCTGTAGAGTGAATAACTTCAGGAGGTGGGCTTGGAGAAGACAATGTTCTTTCTTTTTTGAGTTCATTCAGTGTTCCTGAAAGGTGCTGAATTGATGGTTGTTGTGTGATAGAGTAAGTGTGACAGACAGCAGCATCACAAGACTGCACCATCCAGCTCGATGACTCAGCTGAGTTCTGTACAGATATTTTCTATAGCTGAGAGGAGAGCTGGGCATATTTCTCTAGTATAGGTGCATTAGCTAACTAATTTTATGATCTTTTTTCTATGGAAAATTGCTTTGAAACCAGCCCTGTTTTCTTCAGGTGCATCCATTATTCATAAGTAATCATGACTGGTTTGGGTGAACATTTTAAAACTTGTTTTCAAAGTTAAATCTTTAATTTATGGAAAAAAGCTCACTTCAGCGATTTGCTGTGCATAATATCTGGTTCATTCAGGTCAGGTGTTATTGATTTTTGTTCCCTGGCTACATAATAAATTCTTAAATTAGAATGATAAAAAATGATGAAAAGGAGAATTCCTATTTATAACAAAGCAGCACCTAAAAGCACGAGCCATAGGATAAGGAACACGCGCAAAAAAACCACCCATCCAAAAAGCTTGCAGCAAAGAGTATTTTTGTTTGTGTTTTATGAGTTTATGCATTTAAGTACCAATGTACCTATGAAGAAGACCATAATCTTGCAGCTAAAAGGTATCTTTTTGCATGTATTTTTGAGTTTAAAAGCCTCAAACAAATTTTATAATTAATATTTTTGAATAATTATATTTGTAAATACTAGTTTTAAATTTTTCAAGTTTCATTCTTTAATTCGAGAATGCAGTTCAGACACCATGTCATTTTGTCCTTAATTTCTGGGTAAGAATCTCATTATTGTATGACTTCAGTAACACAGATGCCTGCCTGCAAGGAATAAATTTCAGACCAGTAGCTTATTCAGTGACACATCATCCACAGATGTGACATGTGGCAGATACTAAGTCTTTCTACCAGCCTCTATGGCATTCTGAATTCAGTAGTCTACAAGTAGTGCCATACTGGCTCTGGTCAGTGATCACTATCACGTACATCAGGAAAAGGTGCAAAAAAAAAAAATTCTGCAGTTAGTATATACTGAGCAGTCTGTCCCCTTTCTGACTGTTTGTGTGGTTTGGGTATTTGGGGGGGGGGGGGGTTGAGGGGGGTTGTGTTGTCTTTTTTTGTTGTTGTTTGTGCATGTGCATAGTTTGGAACTAATACCATATGTAGAAAGATTTTAAATGCAACCTGAGTTTTAAGTTAACCTGCAATTCTGAATAGGGTTATTATCTGTGCAAAGGTATAATGTTTCTTTAAATTGTACAAAATCCTTGATTTCAGCAGCCATCCTAGGGCAGCAAGCAGTTTCTATGTTCTTGGTTTGCTTCTTACAGTTTCTTTGTAAAATTTTATGTTGCTGATTTCATTGACTATGTCCTCCTCCGCTTTTAATAAGGAACAAGAGAGCAGCAGTTTCAGATCACCATCTCTAACCCGAGGCCTCTCTTGTTATTTCCATTACCATGAGAGTTGTTCTCTGTCTCTCCAATCCCTCTTCTTGCTTGTACTGGAATGCCTCTCTAATTCCTGACTACCCTGTTTCAGGTGAAATCATTAGGCTTGACACAGTATTTTGCCTGTTCTTAATTCTCTTAGCCAGTTTTTGATCTATGGCAATAGTTTTCTTTGTACCTGTGATGACATTATTTTCTTAGCAGTCCCCAGAGAGTAATATTGCCAGGAGTGTATTATAAATCTTAACAAATTATGTTGCTTTCTCCATTTTTCCTACTACATTATTGATATACTCAAAGTGTTTCCAGTATGTTAGCAATGCACATTTTCTCTTCCCAGGTACTGTATTGACCAAAGAGGGGCTTGCAGAGTGGGAGGGGTGGAGAAATTCAGAGCATGAAAAGAGGAGCTGCAATCACTTGTTAATGGATTATGGAGTGGAGATGTCTGAATTCAGTATGCACTCTGCTTTGAGCAGGAGGTTGGGCTATGTGACCTCCTGAAGTCCCATCCAAGTCTAATTATTCTCTGATTCTGTGATGTTTGAGAAAGCCATTCATTTAGATGGGTCTATAGAGGTGAAATACTTTAAAAAAAATTTTAAAAATCCCAGCATCAGTTTGGGTTTTAAAAAAGAGAGCTAGCCCAAGAACCCCAGAAGAGCTTGAGAAAGGGAATATTACTGTTAGCTTCTGTGCCTGTTTTAGAAAGAAATCAAGACTGGCCATGCAGACATGGGGTGGAAGTCCAGGGGTAAGCCATCCCATTCGTCAGTGTCGGTGCAGCTAAGGGCGGTTGCAATTCCCTCTGGAAGATCCCAGTCCCATTCCTCAGCTCGCCTGAGAGGATCTGCTGCAGTATGAGATATATTTCTTTTCTCAGCACATACAGACCTAAAATCAAATTCTGGTTGGAAGGTTTGCTCAGTTTAACTGCTTGCAGCATTAATATTAGACATTTTAATGTAACATTTAGTATTAAACATTAATGTAGGTGGGAGATCAACACTTTCATTAGAATTAAATTCATATTAGGAAGAGATTATTGATATGTTCTGCACAGTCCTCTGCAGAACTGACACTTATGCAAACAGAGCAACTCCTTGCCCTGGTGGGGTCTTTTTGTATGTGGTGATCTTTCCTTCTCAAGGTGCGTATCATAACATTAAGTAATGTCTGCGTAGCAGTAAATGGCACTTGAGAAGTAATGGGAATATAGATTCTGATATGTGTTAATTCTCCGCCCCCCCCCCCCCCCCCCCCCCCCCCCAGTGTTGCCATCTTTTTGTAAGTTAGAAAACATGAAAATGCTGTTAGACTGACTGGTTCAAGCAACCAGGAGAATTCCAATACTTTCCTTTCTGAGAAATTATTTTGTATAGTGATTTGATTTAATGATTTATAACAAAATACTTTAGCTGTATTACTCAAATTATTTCCAGTAATAATTTCACTCTGTGAAAGAAAATGTGCCTTTCGTATTTAAAATAAGTTTTCGTACAGTAAAATTGAGCCATATCCAAAGTAAATACTGTGCTAAACCAGATCCCTTGCACGTTTAAAAGAGGCTGCAACCATTTATGTGTCAATTTATCAATATCATAGTTTTTTAATCCGATGAATTCAATTGGTTTTGATTTTTATCTAGCAGTCTATCATAGATTCATTTTCATTATCAGAGAGTTAGAGAATTGTTTATAATTGGAAATGTGTCCTTCTGCAGGGCCAAGAGTTAATTCCCCAATGTTATCCTTTTTTGAATGTAAGTAGATGAGTATATTCAGTTTTAACATTTTAACACTACTTATATCTAAATGCTAGAAGATTCAAGTCTACTTAAAGGTTCTTTATCAACAGTTAAAGTCTTGGAAGGAAGCAATTCTTTCATTAAGTCATAACCAGCTGGGTGTTAAAGAAGTGATGTAGGAAATGCATTTCTGAAATAATTGACATCTAAGTTTTTAACTGATGGGTTTTTTCCAAGTAAAATTGTAGGTAGGCTGACTATTCTAACACAAAACAAAAGATACATTGATAACAATCAAAAAAAGTATTTTGCCACTGTTGACTTAGTTAAGCTGAGCAACTAGTGAAAGATTTTAGTACAGCCATAGTCTGTTGTCAGTGGTAGAGCCTTGCCAGTAACAAATACGAGGCTAACACACAGTAACAGTTGATGAGTGAGGAGGTGAGAAAAGAGAACATTTTTAACTTGAGTAGACTTAGGTGATGTTTGTTTGTATTTCATTTACTACGATTGTAACTTTACTGTATAAACTCAGATGAACTTGTAAAAATCAGAATGAGTTGTCTTTTCCCCCATCCTTGCTCTCTGCTGGGGATGATCTAGATCAAACTCCCAGTGAAAATAGTGCAGTCAGGCTCCTTGTATTCAGTGTGTTTTGTTCCTTGAGGTAAAACAAGATAAAGGCCTGCCCAGGACATGAAATCTGATGTTTCAGAAAATTTCATATGAGGATATTAAAAGTGTTCAAGGACAATTCTGTGCTTCTTCAAATGCCATTAAGGACAGTCTTCCTGAAGAGTTAAAGAGTAGGTGGCATGAAATGCAGCAAAATTATGCAGTAGATTGATGCCTTTCTCAACCTGCTATTAAAATTACTATCCACACAGTATGTACAGGCCAACTTTACTTCATTTAAGCAGCCAAATCGGCTCCTACTCTTTTCATTCTTGACTGCTCAGCTCAAACCATAGGATCACTGTGCTGCAGAGGGTAGCTGTGTATCTCCTTCTTACAAGCAGGTGTAGAGACTGGGCAGTTCCTCCACTAAGTCTCTGAACTCTTCCTTAGGACCATCAGCACCCTTCTCAGTGAAGGCATTTTCAGACTGGACGCTATAAAGGTATAACTTATACCTTTGGAAACTGCAAAGTTTAGATTTGTAAAAAGAGACACTGACAGCTGTAAACGTTTTGAGCAAGCTTTGCCAAGTTATTGCATCTTTACTTTATGGTTTCAAGTTCAAAGCAAACAAAATGCAGCAAATCCTGCCTCGCTCACAGACTGGCATCTGACAATGGCCAGTCCCCAAATAGTAATGTGAAAAAGACCCTTACACATTGAATCGCAGAGGAAAACAAATTACATAGTCATTTGAGATCTGAATGTGTGAGCCCAGGCTATATAAGCAGAGTAACTGATCTAGAATCCCAGCATATTGTTGGTTTTTATGTCTGTGGTGTACCAACCAGGGGCAAGCTTGTGCAATTCATGTCTTACTTTTCAGGCAGTTTACAGTTCACTGTATTTTCCAGGAATATGTAGATACTTTTCTGTAGTAGTAAATTCTTTATGAAGAAACCAGTCAATAATTGCAAGACCATAATTGTGAATTTTGTGCAATTTACAGTGTAGGTATCTCTGCATTTCTAAGATGAAAGAGAGAAAGTCTAGCTGTTTGAAAACATTTTTTTTTAATGTTTTGTTGGTGCCGAAGCAGATAGAAAGATTCTGCACTTTATCTAGAAAGGTTGGGGGAATAAGATTGTTTCTGGAGAATGAATTTTGTCTTATTTCCTATTCTCTTTTATAGTGGTGGCAGTAATATTTTAAAACCCCTTCTGTATTTTATATTAAAAAAAAAAAAGAAACCCCACTTCTCTCTCCAAATTTCTGGCCTAACCTTGTGTTTTTTCAACCCAGCATGCCTTTGATATGCAACCATCACTGTTGATTTATGTGATATTTACTCATTCCAGGACTAAGATAACTTTGCTTACAGTTTTTTGACCTTCCTACTAATACTGTTTGTATTTGGCCATAGATATTTGCCATTCCCTTAGGTGGTAATTTAATTTTAACTTTTGTAAAGAAAAGAAACAAAATAAGCATTAAGGCTATGAAGGGGATTTGCTCTGTGATAATAAAGGAGGTGTTCCCATAGCAAATGGAGGTTGAAGAAGTAATTGAAGACTTTGCTGAAAGAGAAGGGAGGAGGTTAGCAGCAGGAAAGAGTTTAGAGGGCATCTGTCTTGCAGAAATTTCCTCATGGATTTCCCTTCTTGTTCCTCAGCATACGCAGATGTTTCGGATTATTTGTGCATGATGGATGAAGGCAGTGGTGTGAGGTACATGGTCACATCACTAAAAAGATGTCTCAAGCTCAATCTGAGGGAGGATTTTGGAGAAAGACACAAAATAAAATACAGTCTCAAGGAGGAGAGCAGTAACATCTGTATTACTGAGGATTCTAGCCTAAGAGGTCTGTGAAACTGTGAAGATAAAAGAGAGCATTCTCCCTATCCCTTCCCTAGGAAGGTGGTGGTTTTCAAATAAATTGAGTGTCATGCTATAGGATTGGAGTACTGTTCTTTAAAGATCCTGAAAAAGGAGGAGTATATCTGGAACTCAAAAGGCTTAGCTGCTTGCAGAAAGGCTGCCTCCTGTGTTGTAAAAGGGGTGATATTCTGAGATTATGCCCATCTGTACCTATGGGCCCTGGATTCCTAGCATCTCCTTTAAAAACCATGTAGAGTAAGTAATTCCACTGACACTTTCCTGCACACACATTTTCCAGAAATAAATATATGATGACCACTGACAAAGATGTGCTTGAAAACATAACATTTTCAAATCATTTAAAGTTTTAATGCAAGTTTAATAAAGATTCATAAAAGAATCATGCTCTCTTTAATCGATTGCAAATGCTTATAATTACCCTGAGGCTGTTTTCAGCTGCCTGATGACTATAATATTCTCAAGTCTGTCTCCAGACGGGCTTAAAACTGTTTATTACTCATCTGGCTCTTTGCCAACTTCCTGTACTCATTTACTTCACTGTGCCTCAATAAACATATAATTAATTCAAGCTTATTATTGAACTTTTTTCTTTTCCACTAGTATTTATTATGTCATCCAGATAAGGAAAGGAACATGTATTTTTCATCTGTGTAACTTTAATATGTCTCTTAATTATATTGCAAGTTAGCAGCTGTTTGTGAGAACTTTCATAACAACTTGCTTTTGCTGATTGACATTACCACTGGAAATTGAACATATATTTTGGTTGAGCCTAAAATTATTAAACTTCTGAGACAACTGAACTATTCTATAAAATTTCTGTAGTGGAACAATGGCCATGTTTCTGCTTTGTAACCACGTAATAGTTGGGGAAATGCATTCCAGGAGCTATAAGTGAATATGTAGAAAGATAAGAGAGGGTTTGTCATTTGCTCATGTTGCTGTATTTAAGGATGGAATGGATAAAGTATTCGAAAGTTTGGCCTGACAGCCATATGTGTTATGTCAGTAAGGAAGGAAGACCAAATTTTTTATTATATTTAGAATTTCGGTGCTGAGGTCAAAATAAAACTGTAGGTGTTTTCCTAATACCTGTGTAATGGGTAATTGCTGTAAATGAGGTGCTATCTTGACGTTTTGCAGAGGTATGAGATTTCTTTCGTATATGCACAGTCTGCAAGTGTTCAGAAGAAAAGTGACTTATTATAAGAATATTTGAATACTTGAACTTTGTACTGATCTCCACTACTGTTTGCTAAGTATTTTTCAACTCTCAACACATTGTTTTAATATCTTCTCAGAAGTATTAAAATTGATTTTGTAAACTGGTATTTTGACAGCTAAATAAATGAACAGTTATCAAATGAGGAAACTATTGAAGAAAGTACTTTGCATGTTGAATGGAAGAAATTACACCACCATTGGAAAAATGACATAGGCATAACATCGCAAATGTCAGGTAGTATCATAAATTGAAAAGAAAATTTCTCTCTGAGAGTTTTAACCAGTCAAGAAAAAGAGGAAGCAGAGAGACTGGAAAAACCCAGAAAATATTTATTGCAGTATTTCTAAGTCTTAGTTTATCAGCATTGCTTTCATAACTTATGTTCTTCACAGCGCCAGTCCACTCATAAAATATTCCTGTTTCTACAGTGTAAAGTTTTAATCAACTGAAGAGATTATTGAGTAGCAGATTGATGCACAGTCAGAGAACAATTTGTCTTAAGTAAGATTATAACACACATAGTCACACTTGGTTTATTACCAGGAAGTCTGCAAGGACAGTCTCTTTGCTATTCCTCACCACCTCCTTGGAAGGGGATGCATGGTTCCTCATGCTTATGAAACCCAACAGGGAGCGGTAGTGATGTACAGGGAGAGTTCGTGTATCATACCGACAGAAGTATAGATTACTTGCTATTAAATAGAGGCATATATCTAGGCAGAGATATAGAGCCCTGTTGTACAGTTGTACAGGATTTAAGTGTAATTTTTCAAGTTTGGCATGATTTTTAACAGGAGAATAAATGCTGAAGATATACAGCACCAGGCTCTAAGCCATTATCATCTTTGGGGGCAGTAGGCAGGGAAATTTTTTTTTTTTTTGCAAGAGGTTGTTTTACTCAAGGGCAACTCGTAGAAGCCTTTTGGAAATCTCTAATGCAAACTGTAGTAAAAAAGAAACTGAATGAAGAGGTAGAGAGCATGTCATACAGTCAAAAGTACATGATTATAGGATATATTGCCTTGTCAGCCTCCATGAGTGAGAGGTGATCACAGTCTGACTCCCTTTCTTTTTTTGAGAAGCTAAGGTAGCAGCTGATACTCTTAAGGATTAGTTCTAGCTTCAATTTTATTTATCTTTTTTATCCTTTGCTTTTTTTCCTCTTTCTTTCCAGTTAAAAATACTGAGAAACTTAAAGGAAAAATCTTGTGTCAATCACTAGTAAGGTTGGAAACTTAAGTGTTGCAGGATTTGAAAACTGCAAAAGTTAATATCTCTCCCCCAACATTGATTCAGCTACTTGAGACTATCTATGTTGATTTTTCTTATTTAATGGATAATCTTTAATAATTGATACATGGTGTGAAACAAAAAGTAGCTAATGTAAATGACATTTGGATGATCCTTTAGAATAAGTATTACGTAGACATTGCAGTGGTGCAACAGTAGTTCACAGCAAACAACAAAATTGAAGTTACTTGCTTTTATTACAGTTCAAAATGGAAACATCTTTTAATAAAAGTATATAAGTGTATTTTTCTTCCTTTTTCTCAACTGAATGATATTAAGAAATCTGAGAAAACTTGTTGTCTTTTTTGGGGATGTGAGAAATTTCAGAAAATTGCAAGCAAGGGAGGAAAAAACAGTCATTCTTACCATTTACAAATTTTAATTTTCCCCCAAGAAATATCATCCCCACTTGTTAGGTTCCAGAAATTTTGATAATATAAATGAGATTACATAGGTAATTAAACATTTGAGTTTGAATTTACTTGTAATGTGTTTGAATTACTGCTCTATTATCTGAAGCTAGATCACCCAGCTGAAATAGTTCAGATAACTGCTCCTTTGCAGTTCCCAAATGCTAATATGAAAGAGTTATGTGGATTTTTTTTTATTTGTTTGTTTTACTTTGGAGGTTCACTGAATTTCATATAAACTGACTAATGAAAGGGAATCCCACTGCTGTGAAAGTAGGGTGAAGGACTGTTATCGAATCATCATGCTAAATTGTTGTTTTCCTCAGTCTAGATCTTAACCATGTTAAATATCAACACGTGCGCAGGAACGCAAACACTTTGCTGAAGGCTTTAAGCAGAGCAGTAGCACCATCAGAGTCCAGCTGGAGCTGCACATCTCCCTTGTGTACAGTGCATTTCCATAATTAATAGTTGCTGTCATGTTAGCCATCATTGTGTAAGGAAGAATCACTGTGCTAGGCTTATAAAGCTTTCTTGATAAGAATTTGAACAGTGTCATTTGTTATACAATGGCTTTTCTCATCAACTGTACAAATAAAGTGGTCTTTTGTGTAAATCAGCCAGTGAATATTTATGACAGGTGCATTCACCTTTACTGTCACAGCTGAATCAGTTGGTATTTATCATCTGGATACTGTGAGAAAAATGTTCTCAGATCTAAAATGGTATCAGGCGCAGGATGAGCTAATGACTGTAAGCCAGGTTTGAGATAGCCAAAGGGCTGAGTTGAGTGCCTTGTAATTTAGGTGGAATACAATGATAGAGGTGGATGGATGAATTTATTACCATTGGTGAATAGCGCCATCTTTCTCTTCTGGTCATAGTGTGATTTGAAAATTTTTTAGAAACTTTGCATCTACTTCTAACTTGTAGATTTCTCATTTTTAATAAGTGTATAAGAGGTACGTAGCATGCAAGATGTTTAATATTTGCTGTTTGCTTTGTACAGCCTAAAAATCTTCACTGCATATGCATACTGGTTTTTCTATATGAGATTCCTGAACCCCAGCATATTTTGTTCTAGGATATCCTGATCATTAGACTTTCTCCAAGATGGATTAGGGGACTTGCTCCCTCTGAAATTATTTCCCTGCATAGAAACAAAGATGGTAAAGGAAAGTTACATAGGACCAGAGAGATCAAAGTAGTGAGAGGAACACCTGATCCAGTGATAAAAAATCCTTTATGGAAAGACTACATATTATTTTTTTATCTCAAGATCAGGTCATGGAAGTCAGGAGTCTTCTTGTTACAGGTTTATCACATATACAGTGTAGAGACATCAGTGAAAAGAGAGCAAAGACACAATTTATCCTGTAATCTGGTGGTGTGGAAAGCTGCAGGTTTTAAATGCTCCTCAACTCCTGAAAATACTGGCTCCTTTTCCCTATCACCTGGCTGTGCATGTTTTCTGCCATGCAGCTGCTGAGCTTTCCATTAAATGGTGCTATTGTTTGTGTTAGGTGAGGTCTGAGTGTTCCTGCTGGGTTGGTCGTTTAAGGAGATTTAGGTACAGAACCTGTAGTCTGTGAAGAATGCTTAGCTCTGCTCTGAGCATGCTCTGCAACAGCATTTAAGATACTTGTTTCTTGTGGTTTCCCCAGTATCAAAAAGATTGTTCGATGAAAAGATGGTGTCAGTTTAGGTGCTTGCACTCGATTTGACTTGCGCTTAATTTCCTAAATTCTTTCTTAGGTCAGGTCCACAATAACTGACACAGTAATGACAAGTCTGTGGTAAAGCTGGCATCTGAATTCAGGTCTCAGATTGAGTGGTGTTATGCTGAGTACCTGCATTTGAATATATCAGGTCTTCAGAGTTTGGGAGGCCATGGGTCTTGCGCTCACCCACGCAGGATGACCTGCATATGCACCTCAGCTGTGGTTGCAGCCAGCCTGGTGTGTCCAGTGTTAGACCTGTGCACCAGTGGTGCAGAGCATAAGAACTTCCTATAGACTTATGCCTTGTGGTGGCATGGTTATGTATGGGTAGTCAGGGAAGGTAATTTCTAACAGCATCCTTGATAAATTTTGCTTGCCTTGCTCTTTGTTTATTAGACTTTCCAAGTCAACTTCACAATCTCTTAAATCAGCCACAATGTTGGTTAAAAAGAGAATGTTTGGTAGTGTCTCTTTTACATTTCCACCTCGGTTTAACCCTACAGCTGATGCTGAGTATCTGGCTGCAAAATGGTACTATTTTCTTGTGCACGCATGTGTAGAGTGGAAGTGATGGCTGTACAGTGAAAAAACAGAAAACTTAATACTAACTAATAGTGACACTGAGTTGAGAGAGGAGATAGCAACTTTGGCTCTAGCATTGGTCTGTTTCTATGTGGTAACTTTGGCTTTCATCAGTAAGGAGGATAATTAATACTGGTGATAATGGACAGCTCTTCTGCATTTCTGAAAATGACTGTGACTCATGTGATTTAAATAGAAAATGGAAAAGTGTCTTCTGGCTAGGCAACAGGTTGGCTAGCAAATTCAGGGTGAGAAACACCTGTGTTCCAGACACGAACAGTCCTGTGTCTCCGCAGCAGAGCCATCTGTGCCACAGGTTGCTTGCCAGATTTTTCTGCAGAAGGAGTTTATCTATTAGAAAGATGATTCCACAGTGCAGTGTGGATATGTGCCACTTTAGGACAATCCATGCAGGAAAGATAATGCTGCCCATTCAGTGGCAGCATCTGTTCTTTGGCATACACTTTGAATGTGATCATTGCTAGTGACTTGCTGCTGAAATATTGGAAGCACCATCATGATTTAAATAGCATTTAAATAGCAGGATGTTTTTATGTACTCTCTGCTGTTTCATAGCAGCAGGTGAGCTTCACCAATCCCTCCATTCTTCTACTGGGTAAGCTGAGGTATAAGCAAAGTCTGCATTTCCTGCCCACAGCTTTGTGTTGTATCAATGCCAAAGGCATAGGTAGTAAAGAGGTTTTATGAATCTTGGTTTGGTATCTTTTTCATTAGAATGGTGCTGTTTTCCTAAAAGCACATCACACAGATACCATACTGTTGGCATGGTCACCTAATAAATGTAGAAGTGTAGAATAATACTGGACCTCTGTCCCTTTTGCCCTTCATTTGGTGAAGATTCAATGTAATTGTTTCAGTATTTATATTTGCAGATATTTGTGGCAGACAAAGCCATTTGATCCCGTAATCTGGCTTCTGGGACAACACAGATTATATAGAACATCAGCTAATAACTCTAGTGTGTTTATAACTTCAAGTCAAATGAAATTATGTTCTTGTTTTGAAAGGACAAATAAAGCTTTGTTTGGTGGTTCATGCTTTACCCTGTTCTGGCGTCAGAGAAGAATATATGGATTTATGCTATAGAATTTAAGTTTTTAAAAAGGCTTTCACAGCCTAAGTAACTCTTTCCCCTGATGTTTTGATAGTGTATCTAGAACGCATCTATGTGTGTTCCTTATACTTCAATAATTTTGACTCCAACTGGTCAGTTTTATCCAGTTTTTATTCCATTTGTCTGGATGTTAAGTAACTCTGAGGGGGTGAGCCTCAGAAACTTTAGAATGAAAGGGTTACAGTGGAAAGAAGTTATTTTATCATCTGCATAAAACTAGGCATATTTGTAGCAGTTTGAATAATCTTGTTGCTCCTTAAATTGGTATTTAAAGTGCCAAAAAAATTTCTAACATCTCTGATTAGATTGAATTTAATTTTCCTGATTTAGATATTAAATAGAAGCTGTAATTAGTATGTGATTCTCTTATAGAATTTATTTTTAGGGTAAGCATGTATTTTATCCGTGTTTAAACTATTCTTCAAGTGTTTAGTAATACTGGTGTTTCGGCAGTGTCTGAAGAATGGGGCTGCAGTGCCGAATGCCTAAAATAGCCTAAATGCCTAAAATACCACTTCTTTCCAGTTTGTGGTACTTTAGAGTTCTAGTCAAGAGACCAAACTTGCTGATTGTGACAGTCTGACTTCCAAGACTAACCCTGTTGAATTATTTCTGTGGACTGTTTGATTATAAACTATTACATGGCTATTTCTCTATAATTCGATATATCTTGGTAATCTAGTGCTGGAGGAGGATAGCTATCTGTAATACTCTCTAGTTAGTACAACTCTGCTGGGGAGACAGGCAGAGCATTTTCTCTACGGTGGAGACTGAACTTTGTTTTCTTTATGCTACTGTTTGTGGCCAAAAATAAGCAGATCAAGATGTGAATGTCTAAGGCTCAGATCTTCTTGATAGGGCTGCTGGACTTTTGTGGAATCCAAAACTTCTCAGATATCTTGTTTTGCCATAACCTGAAGTCAAATGCCAAAATCACCTGTGTTTGTCGGAATCTTTAAACTTTGGAGTATGTTGGGCCCCCCCAAATCCTCAAACGTATAGCTCAGTAAAAAAAGTATTCACTAGGCTTCAAAAAGAGGAAAGCTTAAATTTAGTTTTGGTACAGTTTTTCTAGCAAGTCAGCATAAAGATTTCTAGCTCAGGTATTTCCAGCTTTTCCCTGAAGGCCCATCAGATCTGGACGCTGGAGTGTTCCTGCTGGGCTCCCTTTGGGTTGTGTACTGTTCATCTGCCGTGGTTACTAGCTGCACCTTAGTTGTACTGATCTTATACTTTCATTGTCATAGTTCCCATGTTAAATCCACATGTGACTTCTCCATAATCTTCTCAAGGGTGTATCACACAGGTTTCTCTGTCATGTTGCTGATGCTTTGCTGAGGGGGTGGGTTGTCACATAATTCTCTCTGTGCAGCCTGGACCTCTGGCCACGTATGCCTCATGTTTGCAGGACTGACCACAGCTGAGTGCTGGTAGCACTGCTCTCTTGACGGCTAGTGGAGGGTGCCAGGGTCTAGGCACTTTTAGGGGAAAATTTTAGGAGACTTCCTCACAATATTTTTCTCAAAAGAAGTGATTTTCATTATTTCCTCTGGTCTTAAAATGAACTTCAGTTCTTCTAAAAGCTGTTACCTGTCAGTGTACCTCATGAGAATGTAGCTACTGCAATCCTGATAAAGTAAACAACAGATACATGCTCCACTATTCTCTGTGGTTGTATTGGGGTTACCCTGAGCTGTTATCGCAATGTGCCAGCATGGTGTCACTTGTATCACCTGCAAAATAGACCACCCTAAGGGCCAGCCAAGAGCCCTTTCCTGGTCGAGTTTATGGCTGTTCATGTAACATCTTGTCTATGGCTTAGAGTCTGTTGTGCTCAGGCATCCCTCCAGTCTGCTTTCAGTCTGATTTTTCAGCCTTTTGCTGACCTCTTGTATCACATGCAAACTGCATCTAAGGTGCTTCCAGTAGTATGCAACTTTGAGATTTTTCATCCCATATTTACTCATCCCATGTTAGGATTAAATAGATACTCCCCCCACCCCACCCCCATATAAGAAAGGCAGGGAGTAGGGGAAGAGGATAGGTGAGGATGAAAGATCTCAGCGTAGCCAAGCAGTTGTGAAAATCTAATTGGAAGCTTTCTCAAAAATAAGATGTTTCATGAAGACAGACACATGATCAGCCTGTGGCCTCAGGTCTTGCCATTCCCCTGGAAAATGAGCGATTAACACAAGGGACTGATAGAGCACCAGGGATGTATAAGGGAAGCAGAGCAGGAACTCCAGTCCCCCAGGGATGGGATTGAACACCATGCACCTAGGAGAGACCAGATTTGGTATTCTAATAGGAGAAATGGTTTTTTTGATGCATTTTAACCACAAATGCCTTCCTAAACCTGAGGAACCTTTATTTTCAAAGAAATGTTTCTTCAGAAATTCCTTTATATGTTAGGTTACTGGTTTCCTTTTTTTTTTTAATCCACCCCCCGTACCTAGTGCTTGTGTTAGACAGTGTCTGTTTTGTTGGCTCTAAGGCTGCATCTTGTTCCTCTAAATGAGATCAGATGGGCGTGCGGGAGGCAGGCATGCCAGCAGGAAAGGGAGGATTTCCTGCTGAGTGTCTTCTGGGAAAGCAGGTCTGAGTGACTGTTAGGGAGAGGAGTCACATCAGGGAACTGGTGACTTAGCTCCAGAAAAAAAGATTGAGAAACTGCTGTGGTCAGTAGGGGTCAGAAAGTGAGGACTCACTGAGACTGGAGGGATTTTCCTGAGGTCCAGGAGACTATGCGCTAACTTACGAAGTCATTGAGCAATTCTAAGCTTAAAGTTTGGGGTTTCAGGTAAAGCCATTCAAAAGAGCAGCAAAAAAAAAACCAAACAAGCTTTCTACTTGCTTTTGTGGAATTCTCTACTGGAAAAGGCCTTTCAAAGGCTTGGACCAGCTTGAGGTAGCATCATAATGTGAGAGTACCCAGCCATTTCAGTTTGGGAGACATTAAAGGTATTACAAGCTAGATGGTGAACACAGCATTTCACTAACAGCATTTTCTTCCTTTCCAAGTAATTTTTAAAGAAGGTTTTACTCAGAGTGAGCCAGAAAGCTCTACTAGAACAGTTTGCTAGGGAAGAACTTGTTAAATTCAGCCAGCAGTAGTGGTATCAGATGAGAGCAGGGAGTACCATTGCAACTGTATGTCTGGCTTTTGCTTTGTTTTTGAAGGAAATAAATAGCTGTGCAATTTAGAACAACATTAAGACTTTTTGATGAGTGAACAGGCCAAGCTTCACTTAAATACATTAAGCTACATAGCATTGCAGTGGATAACATAATTTTGAGTCCCACAAAAGAAAAAGTGCTTCCTACCTTTCCTCCCCTCAGTTGCCCTTCGACAACCCTCACTTCAAGGAAGCACTGTGTGTTACAGTCATCATAGCTTCACTGCTCTTTATGGATTTTAGCGTGAAATTGTTTTAAGAAAAATAAGGAATGAGTGTGATGATTGAATGACCAAATTAGGAAAGTTGCTAGAAATATTTGTAAGTTTGTTTTCTAGTGATTCTTTTGGACAGTAGCTGATGTGTGGCCATTCTTTCTCCTGTTTTAGTACTTTAAGAAATGCCATGAGCATAGCTCAGGAAGAGCTCCAATGAATATTAAGTGAAAGCCCATACGGGTCTACCTGACACTGAACAAAACGCTTCTGTGAGATGAATTGAACAGTTATTTGTGTCTTTTTTCCACTTACCAATTAACATCTTGTTTGGCTTTTGATTTTCCTAGATATCCGTGGAATACAAGAGTTTTTGGACAAAGTATCTCAACAGGGAATGGATGTAGCATTGCAGAAAGTAGAAAACAACATCAATAAAATGATTACAGGGCTCTTTGCCACTATGCGAATAGAAGAACTGAACCGCTACCGGGATACTCTGAGACGAGCTATTCTTATAATGAACCCCTCTACAGCCAAATCATTCATAACAGAGGTATGTGTTTATCACTGGTAACTTCTTGTTTTGTTGACCAAGACTGCAGCTGTTTGTCAAAAGATTCAGTTTATTTGACTTCATAAAAACAATCAAACAAACAAGGAAAAAAAAAAAACCCAACTAAAAATTTAAACGTTCTCTTTTCAAAGGTCATCATGCAAGGGTGGTTTTTTTTGTCCTCATGAATGTGCATACAGGACAGTATAACTACATTCTGCATGAGCAAAAAACATTTAGGAAATATGCAGAATTACCTTCAAACTCCTGTTTGAAGCTCATGGTTATTGTATTGCTATTTCCTTGCTCATTGTGTCCCTCACTAAAAAATCTTTACAACTGACAGTTTTATTATTACTTAGTTATATATAATATCTATTTGTGGATAAAATGTGTTTACCTGATTGGCATTTCATTTTTTATATAAAATAATGTTCAATAATGATCTGTTATGTACCACTGAGTATAGTAGTAAAGTAATAGAATTTATGAAGGATTGGATCTGAATGAAGAATTTAAGATGATAGGCTGAAGTTATGCTTATGTATTTAAACAAAAGCTACAAGCAATATGGAGAGAATTTTCAAAAACCTCTTCACAATTTAGAGACAGAACACTTGCATATCGCATTCGACTATGACTTGTGTAATTTTTTTAGATGAGTGGCATTGTTCTTTTTACACAGCACTGTGCTGTTTCAAATGTGTTTTTTTACATGCATGTATACTCTTCATTTTCAGCCAATGGTTAAAAATGTATTTGTTTTTTGTTCCATAGAAAAACACTTTCTCTCTGCTATAATTTCTCTTTGGGATCTTTTTGTACCTTGTACTACTTTTCTTTTATGCTTTCCTATTGCCTAGGTCTTCAGAAATTGAGGCTTAAAAACTAACTCTGCATATGTAATCTCAAGTGAATGCCTTTTAGGAACGTTAGTTAGAAGAAGGATTTTTTGTTTCTTTTTGATTTTTTTTTTCCCTCTTGTTTTTTGGCTAGGCATTCTGCTGTCCTCATTACACACTGAAGCTTGCTAATTCTGAGTAATGAGGGTTTGCTGCTCTATCCAAATGTCTGCAGTGCCTTATTAAGATGTAAACAATTTGTGGGCATGTTTTATATTGTTCTGCATTGTTTCATCACCCAAGTCACAAATGTTTTATTTTGGGGTAAGATATTTCAACCCGTGACATTTCAACCTGAAAGCAGCAGGGTTCAGGGCTCTAACTGCAATAACTCAGCAAAACAAAACTTCTGTATTGTTCCTAAAGAGAAACACTCTTTTTAAAAAAAAAAATGCACTTTCTTTATCATTTATTTTTACACACTTGAGCACAGTAACAAAGTTATCGTCATCTTTTGAAGTTGCCATGTATGTGTTGCCAAGAAAGTAAACAGTTTATTTTGGAGTTCCCCCTTTGGCATTGGCCACTCAAAAACCCCCCAAAACCCAAACCAACAAAAACCCAACTAAACCAAACTCACAATGCCTGTCCCTTCCAAAAAAAAATCCCAAACCAAACAGAAAAAAAACCACCCACCCCCAAAAATCCCAATGTTTCTCCTTTCCTGGAGACTGTAAGACTACCAAGAAAGGTCATTATCTTCTCCTGTGAGTGGGTTTCAAAGAGAGTCTCACATCAGGCACTACATTACAGGTTTTGCCAGCATAACAGCGTTTATTGGAGTATGATGTGTGACTGGTAAAACTGACAGCAGGAGCCTTTCAATAGGAAGAGTTACTCAAATAGAAGTATGATTACTCTCGTACTTTATTTCTCTTGGTGGCGGGGAATGAACTACACAACAACTGCGCTCTAACACTCGGTGTCTGTGCAAGGAGAAATTTGCTGGGATAGCTTTGCCAATGGGTATTAAAAACTGTTATTTTGCTGTTGAACCAGCAGGTGTACTGTATGGGCAAACAAGTTATAAAGCCTATGGACTGCCAATGAGTTAAGATATTTCTAAACAGTTCAAGTGTGGACATGCTTATTTCAGAGATGGTACCTTGTGCATCATCAGTTTAACTCTGAAATTCAGTTTAACCTAGTGGATTTAGCATGTAAACCATACAAAGTTAGCAAGAAACAACTGCATATGTAGACGAGCCCTTGTTTTTTTTAATGTCTTTTCTGCCCAGGAGATACTTTTGGCTGCCTAGTTGGATTCAGCTGTCAGTTTCTTTCCCCAGACCTCACATAGTCTCTGCTGCTTGGTCCCTTCTTAGAGGATAGATCTGGCTGAACCCCCTCCTTGTTTAGCTGAGAAGAAGGTTCATTCACTCTGCAACAGCTGTAGTAAGCGTGGGCTTGATTACTATGCAAGTAACAACTTTTCTAGGGTATATAGTCAGACATTGGTCTGTGTAAATAGGAGATTCCTTGTGGTAGAATTTATCTTTGTTCTAACTCTTTGAAATTCTTATTTCTAAGTAAGAAAATTCAAACCCAGAATGTTCTTCTTTCTTTTTTTTTTTAAAGCAGCATTGCTTTTTTATATTAGGTCCCTTTTTTCTCTCCAGCTTTTGTATCTCTAGAGCTTGCAGAGATGACATCTATACTTATATACTCAAGAAAAGGGAGATGAAGATGTAAACACACTGTTCTGCCTATGGTGATAAAACCCCATCTTCTCTTTAATCATTATGTATTAATTTGCCCTCTGTAGGGCATGGAAAGGCAGGAAGACTTCGGAGCAGGTATCACAGCATCTCTCCTTACTGGCTAAAGGATTAATTTAAAGCGAGAGGGAGGGGCCAGCCAAATTCTCTAATGTCCTTCATTGCTTTGAGATGAGGATAGAGGGGCAGAAGACAAAAAATTCTGCTGAAATAGTGACATTCAGTGGGGCTAAGGAGTGTTGAGGTATGGAGACTGGGACCTCTCCCCAGATCGTTTAGTGGCAGCATCTGGGAAATCCTTTGCCAGGGATATACTGGTGACTTGTTCAGTATTTTCAGTAGGGTGAGGTCTTTCTGTACCCTCCAATAAACATCCAGGTCCTACAGGTGAAGCAAATACTGCCACTGAAACTTTTGTGGTCACTGAAAAGCACCTCGGAGCTATCTTGCACAAAAATTTCTATGCTCTCTGACAGCACTGGTGACTGAGGTGAACTGTGTACCACTTGTTTGCTTTTTACTTTGGGGTGGGGTTTCTTTGCACATGTTCTTCTGATCTGTGATGAACTTGCAGGATATGAAAAGCCGTAGAGGGGAAAAGGAATAGGATGTCCTTGCCAGCTCAGCATGACAGCAAAAATCCAGGGTCAAGTGGCAGAAAACAAATGTAGAAAAAAAGAGAAAAAAATCACCTGGTGCTTTAACAAAAGAGCAGGGACTCTTTGGGCCAACAAAGTCTCTATCACCATGTCAGCCTTGGCAGGAAGGCATCTCAAAACAACAGAAGAAAAGATTTAGGAAAGGGAAGAGAAAAACCACCCCCGTGTTGAGCCTGCCTTGCAAAGCAAGGACTTCTAAAGCCAAGTGTGAGAAGGCTGGGTAGGAGGAGGAACAGGTCAGGAAACTCAGGTTGCAACAGGGGTTCTGGGGCTAACAAAGCAACTTTGGGAAGAAAGCCAGGTGTCCTCAATGTGGCCAAAATGCTGTCAGTACATCTCTGCTTACAACTTTATTTCTGTTTAGCTATGGAAACTACTTTATCAACTGTGTGCAGAAATATTAATGTGTTGTTCTGTGCAGACTCTAGGAGCTGATAACAAGACTACAAGGGAGGGATGACAGAGCTGATTCGGTTTTTTAGATATAGAGGAAAATTATGTTGACTAGCAGAAGACTTTATACATTGGATATCCAGTAAGCCATGGGTGAAAGAGCCCTAGCGTCAGCCAGGGATTTTGCTGGAGTTTTGACAGGCAAGCTCTGGAAGGCCTTGGTCTAGGAGCTAAAGACACTGCCACCTCCAGCTGTCAGTTCTTCCCCTTGATGGAGGGGTTACCACCCCAGCAGCAAACTCAGCAGATGTGACTGTATACCCTTGGTGCCCCTTGCTAGGTCCCCTCTCTTGGTTCTGTTGCAGAGGTAGACCTCTTATAGAAAGAGGTGAGAACACTTTTTAACTGCAGCAGCAAGATTCAGCAGTTTATCTAGCAAAAATTTCAGAGCATTGGCAACATGTATCAACCAACAAAGCTGTTGCAAGGGCTTGACAATTTCAAGCCATCAATGTAGTGGTCATTGTGAGTTCCCAGATTGGAGAGAGTACTGCTTTTCAGCTCACTGTACGCTATATGTTTTGTGTAATTAAAAATACTAACTTTTTATTATTCCAAAGGCTCCATTATGCAATAAACTTGAAGCTGCTGAGCCCCGTAATGTCAGGACTTCAAGCATGCAAGTGATTATGCTAGAGATATTGGAAATGTTTACTGTTAAACATCTACTTAAAGTTAAGCTCACATGTATCACAGAACTGGGTTATAATTATTTAAAATGTACATTCAACAAAACTAACAGCTGCCAAATCTGAGAGTTGTAGCAATAAGTCCTGTATGTTGACCTGTGTGAATGCAGACATTCTTATTGTAGCAACCTGTATAGGTTCCATTTTATTTGTCTATATTCATTTTCAAAGAAAATTAAAATAATGTATCTTTTAGGCATTAGTACGATCTACCGTACATGATTTTTTGCAAATTAAAATGTGTGTTTTTTCTACCCCAGGCTGATGTGGGACAGTACTAAAATAAGATTACCTTATCTTAGATGAAGAGAAGCTACACTACTACTTTCATGAATAAAAGAACTCTTTATAAGTGAAATGTTAAAATAGAAGAAATAGAATAAAGCACATAAATGAAGTACTGAAGAGTTCTTGCCATGTAGTGAGCAAGTGAAAAAGAAAGAGAAAAGTGAATGTTTAAGGAGCAAATGTAATCTAAAAATGCCTTATGTTATTGAACCTTCACCGTGTTTTTTTGAATGGTTACTGTGAATAGAATGAGAAGTAACATTTATTCTATGAAATGAGATTATTCCTGGTGGCAAGTGTCCTGTTTTTTATTATATTTGGTTATTATTCCTCTATTGAAAATAACAGGTCATTGTACTTGAAAAAATACAATTTCTTCATATAGTGACATGGTTATTGTTTCATGAGGTTTCAGCTTTAGATCTCATCATGCAGCAAATCACACATTGCTTAGATCTGGAGACAGGGATTTGCTGTAGTGTTACATAGCACTCTAAACAGGCTTATTTCTTTAAACAAATTATTTGCTGTGAATTAAGACAGTTTATTCAACTTCTCCACAAGGTTTATTCAGCCTTTGTGTGTCCAAAGGTCATGGAAGCTCAGTCTTTTTTTTTTTTTTTTAAACCTTATTCTGTGCTGCTGTGCTCATTGGCTTTTACATATATCTTAAGGAATGTTACAATAACATTTAACTCTTATTTTCTTCTCTTTTGTTTTTTTTATTAATGAGGAGAATTATCCTGTCTTTAGTGAAAAGCATGATACACAGGCATGAGGTGAAGTGAATGCAGCTGAAAATAGGAGTTAAGAACCTGATGCACCTGGGTGCTACTTCCACTGAAACCTGTGGCAAAAATTCTGTAATTTCCAGTGGGAGCAGATGGCAGTGTTTTTTTGTTCAGGTATGACAGATAACATACATAGCAGGGAAGGTGGAAGACTCCAGATAGATATCAAGTCCACATAAATAGCTCTGGAGAAGACATCATCTAATACATCCCTTAACTGCATGTGCTAGGTGGTACCTTGTCTCTATTTGCGGCACAGCTGAATTTGTAGCTCAGCTGTTACTGTTTGCCACAGATGCCTCTTTAAAATCTTGTAAATCTGAGCTTTTGATCTTCTGCCATTTAAAATCTGCTGGTTTGTCTTTTACATGTGTGCCATAGGCTGCCAATCCCAGGTACATTCAGTAACAAGCATCAAATTGGGATTTAGGAAAGCTAGATTCTCTTCTGCCATGCACATGCTATGTGACTTTTGAACATGTTACTGAATCACAGTTAACTCTATCCCAGCTGAAACCAGGACACACTTCATTACTTCTTCCCTTGATAAAAAGTAAGAGTAATGCCTGCATACCTGTGTATAGTGCATAAGAGCTAAATAGTAACATTATTTTGCCTACATCCATATGTTTTCTGCAAAAATAAGTGTATTCATCTATCATCTAAAACCCTACCTGAGTTTTATGTTTTTAAATGAACTCTACTGCCTGAAGAATTTCTTCATGTCAAGGCAACATGGAGATTGGACGAGAAAGGATTTGTCAGTTGAATTCAGCAGTGATGAACCGATCCAGTGATGCACTGGAAAAGCATGCACAGGTCTCATGGGAAGCCTGTTGGATTTCCCATTGGGCTGAGGGGTGACTTTATGGTTTATCACATTTTCTTTGTGAAAGTTTATTTGTGATCCTCTGGGAATTTTTAAACAATCCTATTTACATAAAATACAAGTCTGAAGTCTCTAAAGGCAACAGTTCAAGCAGTTCTATTTTAGGTGGCAGTGATGAAGGTGAAGGATCAGCAGCAGCCATATGCACTTGCCTACTGCTACTTTTATCTTCTTTTCTTATCATTTTATCATCAGTGTGTATGTTGATTATACTGGAATTTATCTAGAAGAGATGTTTTCAGAGGCTAAAATCAGATCTTGCACTGTCAGTGACTCTGCTTCCCTTTCTTATAAGTAGGCACAATGCTTTAATGTTTAAGGTCATCTTTCTCACCAATATTTTTAAGAGTATTTGAGCTTTTTAGACCTGCATTCTGCTGTAGAGCATATTTGCCTTTTTTGAGTCCATTTTCTACATTGTAGCTTGTGGTGGAATAAATCCCATTCAGCCATACTCCACCGTAATTTGTTGTTGTTAATGACAATGCAATGAAATATATCTTCTTTTTTTGTCTTTCTCCAGTATTAAACACAGAATTTATAGCTGCAAACTGAGCTGGAGGCTTAAAGGATTTTTTCCTTCATAGGATCTTCCAAATCTCTAGTAAAGGGACGTTCAGAAAACATGTTCAGAATGCTGAACAAGTTGAAACTTTCATCCTGTAAGTGTGGCAGAAGAGTCTCTTTGAGTTTTTTTTTTAATCTGCAAGACGGGAAGCAGGGGTCTTGGAGTATTCTAGATTTTACCTTTCAGTAAAAATCTGAGAAAGTTCTTGGATTTATCATTTAGTCCAATTCGTTTACTTTTTATGCCTTTGCAGCCTTGAGTATAGGCCATCCAGCTGATGGCTGAATGATTGGATGTGAAAATTCATGTTATTTTCCTGTGTTTGATGAAAGAAGTGGTGTTGGTATAGATTTTATATGCACTTGCTTACCATAGGGTACAAGTTCAAAGATAAAACATTTTAGTTACAGAAAAATGAAAGAGGAAGGTAAGTCCAACTGGTGAAATAAATCAGCTTCAAAGGGATTTTGTATCATATGTGTCATTACCACAACTGTAACCTAAAGCAATCCTTTCTGTTTCTGTATTTTCAGGAAAGTATCAGAAGGAGAGTGAATTTCAGGTTCGCCATGTAGTGTTGGGGTTCTTGGGACAGAATGCAGTGCTCGCTGTAGCTAACGTGGTTTATTTTAGGATATAAAATGAAGAGGAAACATCATGGGAAATCTGTCCCAACACAGAGGGTCTAGATCTAGAAGAACAGGAGCTGGTGGCCATCTGCAGGTCCTTTGCAGTGACACGAATTTTAGAACTAGAGCTGTACCTTGCTGTTCCTGAAAAGTGAGGTTGCATATTGGTAGGCTGGAGCTCAGCTGGCACATGTGTGTTGGCTGTGTGTTGGTTTTGTTTTTTAATTAAGGTTGCTAATAACAGCAGCTGAGGCAAAGCAGGATATGGGCATGCTCATCTTGCAATCAGCCATGCCTCATATGCTTGTGATGTGAAAAGTGAGACAAAAGCCTGCCTGATGTTACAATTTTGGTCGTACCAATATACCCTGTGGATCGTACCATGGTTGTCTGTGCTTTTACATCCTTTACTGTGGTGTTGGTGGTATAAGGAGACCTTCACTGAAGTTTGTGTCCAAAGCCAATATGAACTGGAACATTTGTGTGTTTTACAACATAAAAAAGTCACAGCATATCTGTGCATTTTTCTTCTTTCTGGATTTTCTTCATTTTGGCTTTACGGTGTTTAGTGATGTGACATTTATTATGGATGGATATTCCTATGCCAGAGGGTAGCACAGTTGCGAGATGTGAACCAGGTCTACCTCTCTGGTGTCAACAGCAAAAGCTGTAGTGTATTATTTTGTTCATAGAAACAAAACTTACTTTGTTAATAAAAATGCCCATACATTCATTATATAGATGTATGCATGACAATATGCAGGACTCTAATTGCCCTGTGTCTTGTTATCAGTACAAATATTTACACTATCAGAATTTTTGTGGTTATACAATAAAATTCTTCATCCTGGAGTATAATGAAACAAGAAAAATACCCTGCTATATGTAAGTTTTGACCAGTGTTCTGGATTTGAACCTATTCTCTTGTTTGAATTTTAGAACTATCTAATGAACTTTTAAATGTCTTCTTCTATCCTTAATTCTCTTCTGTCCCAATCTGTAACTTGGAATGAAGATTCATGAGTCTAAGTACAACTTTTTAGTTTCATTACAATTTCATAAGTAATTTATTACAAATATTTATGAAAACTATAGTTAAACTGCTAATGTGTTTGAGAGAAAAGAAGAGGAGCTTTAGTGATTATGTACTGAGTAGAAGTTGTATTATGTACTCTGTGAGAATCTTATATCCACTGTTGTGCAGACGACTGTTTGGTTATGCTTTCATATAAATTTCTTTCTGTTACTCTAGATGGTTTTCAATGACTCAGTTATTGACCTTCTCTTCTTTGGCATCTTGCTGGGTATGCTGTTTTCTGGACTAAAATAACTGAGGGGCTGACCTTCCATGATCTTTAAAGACATAATAATTCTTTTCTTCTATTTGTGTTGGCTGTTCTTTGTCCTGCTTTCTTAAATTGCTACCATAGTTAATTATATTGTGCTGTTGTTATACCAGCGATTTTTAACTGGATCTGATAGTCTTGGTTACTGCTTATTCTTCCTCCCTGCTTTCATAGCTTCCCTATAAATGCCTCTGTTGTGTTCCTCTTGAACGACAAATGTCTTCCCATAGAGAGCAAATTGCTTCAACCAGCCAAACAGAATAAATAATAATAATAAAAAAATATAAAACACATTAATGAAAAAAAGCTATTATGTACACATTGGTAGAGACAGTGTACTAGAGTACATATTTTCCACAGAACTGAGGGTGGCTGATTCATGTAGATGTTATAAAAAGCGCACTCTGAACATCTGCAAAACTAAAATGCAATTGAGTGTCACAGGATGAGTGTCTTTTTGAAATAAAATGACAGCTAGAGAGGATTAACTTAAAGTGGAGATAAGATCTGACAAAGCTATTTCTAATCCAATTCTTCCTCCAAAGTCATGTTGCCTGATTGGCAGAACTGTTCTGACTCCTTCCCACCAGTAAAGAGAGATGTAGCCAGTGCATTAGCTTACCTACATTTCCCTAAAATATAACTGATTTCCTAGCTACCATGAAAATGCAGTGTTGAATGTTTCTAACCCTGAAGCACAATTAATTGACTCATAATCAATTAATATCTAAATTGTTTTGTTCATCTGTCAGACTGAAATGAGGAGAACTAATAGTCATTATTTCATCTATTTTAAAAACATTCCCTGTGGCACTGATGAAGCTACTTCATTAGTTTGCTCCAAAGTAAAGATAGAATTTTATACCCTATCACCCCTTTCATAGTGTTTGCTAGGAGTTTGCTTATGAAATTTAGCTGAGCAGGGTCTCCCATGTTTTTCTCCTTTCTTCAGTATGCATGTTGTAGTTTTATTCTGGCTGTAATGTTTTTGCCACATATGCTTCAGTAATCATTGTGTCAATTTTAATTCTTTTAAAATTTGGTCAACCAAATTGGATAATTATCTGCAAATAGATTAACAGCACATTAATAAAAATGCCTAGTACACCATTAGAAACAATTGCCATAATAATCAATACCTCAAGATTCAGCTTGCTTTAGTGCACACTTCATAATCAGCAGTGATATTTTTGAAGACTGTTGTAAGATAATTTATTCTATTTTGGAAGTACGTAGCAGACAGTAGCTGACTTTGTGGTCTCCACAGCATGTAAGGAGTTGTGGACTGCTAATATCAAGAGCTGATTTTAGCTTTAGGCAATATTAGTTTCTCATATCCCCACATAATTTTTCCCTAGTGAGGATTTGTATTATTTAGCTTATTTGTAAATGGTTTCAAAACATACGTTTGGTTTTTTTTTTTTTTTTTGTCCTGGATGCTCTCATTTCAAATGGAAAATTAATTAATGGTTGCAGTTCATCTCAGAATTTCCATAAATGAAAAGAACAGCTGCTTCTGCTGATTGTGAGAATAGATTTAAAAAGTATCACTTTGATTTTGTAAAAACATGTTATCTACTGGTTTTCTATGTCATCCACACTAAGGGCCCTATCTTCTAATAAGAGCCCTCTGCTTCCTTGGGAGGTTCGCTCATTTTATTTCTACTTGCAAGTGACTAGGCAGTCAGAGCTACTAAAGCTGTCAATAAACCCAAATTCTGCAGTGAAAAAAAAATAGACCTCTCTAATTATTGTTCATGAAAAAGCTAATTACACAAGTACTAAAGTGTGTTAGGCTAACCTGCTTTGGGGATGTTGGTAACATTAAGCCTTCTGAGATCAGATTTGCTGGTGTAAACTGCCAATAAATTTGTCCTCTGATGAATGCAAAAAACTATGGTAATATGAAAAAGTAGTTAGCACATCACGTGGTGTTACCTCTTCAGGATCCTCTAGGACAGAACTTGCCATGAAGTCACTGAGTGCCCTTGTTTGGGATTCAGACTGCATCCTTTTTGCTCCTGGCATGTTCAGTGGGTGACCCATCAGTTAGCTCTGGCACTACTTGTGATACATGATAAACAATGAACCTGAACGTTGATGAGGTGGTTAATGGGGGTTGGACTAGATGATGGTTAAAGTTCCCTTCCAACCCAAACCATTCTATGATTCTATAATTTTCTGAAACAAAGTCTGAAAAGTGATACCATATTCCAGACTGGTAGGGTTTCTTGAAATGTAATCTTGAAAAACCACATGGGATTTGCTGGGGAAGGGAATCAACGTTTATCTTAAGATCAATAAATATTTTTATCTTACAGAAGTTCCCGTATTGCAGAGCAAATAAAGAATGAGAAGCAGTAGGAGTCTATGGTGTCAGCACAAATTAATTTAAGAATCAGTGGCTGGACATGAAAACACAACAAGAAAGAAAAAGAGGAAAATGAAATTTGCAAGAATATACTATTGCCTGCTGTGTTAAAAGAGGAAAGAAGTTTGTTTTGTTTGGTCTTTTGTGCTTTATCTGGCTTCTGAGCCAGCATTATTGGGGAGTTAGATATAAATTCAGAAGTGATTAAATGAAGAGATAGATTTTTGTCAACTTTCTTTAGGAATTTGGTAAATGAAGTAGCCTTAAAGAGTGTTTCACATAAGACATTAATTTAGTTATAAAGGTATCAGAGCAGGAGCTCCTTTTATCTCCTCCTCAGGTAGTTAGAGACAGGCCACAAGGCAGCCTTCAGGCAGTGCCAGCTTGCCTTAGCTTAGGGAAGTAGACTGATCCTCATCATGTGACAGGGCATTTCTCTATGGGATTATAGTGGAAAAAGATCCCATGGGTTATTACATATGTTATTCACCATTTTTGCAATGAACAAAAAGTGAGATGTGCTAAGGGTGAAGTAGGGGAAGGAAAAGGGAAAGGGAAGGGTTTGATTCAAGCTTTCTCCCATTTCAATCAACCAATGATGAAAGCAGCTTCCCACAAGCTCTAATTTAAACAGAGACTTGCAAAAATAACATACTTGGCATTTTGAGATGCTCTGAGGAATGAACGATTTACATGTGTGATCTCCTTAAAACAGAGTTCATGTTTGAATTGACTGGATATATATATGAACAAAGAGAGAGAATGTGCTCTGAGAGCCCTCGCAGCTTTCAGAGGTAGATATGTTTTTCATAAATAAACACTGTAGTACCAAAATTTTCCCCTCTCAGGAGAGCGGGAATTCCTGCTTCACAGAGAACCCTGCAGCTGGGGCCCATGGCATCTCCAGCATCCCCAGGTGATAACATGGTAGGGATGTACCACGTGGAAGCCTCAGGGTACTTTGGGTCAGAACTTTTCCAGGTGCTTTGATGTTCTCTCTAGGGCAAAATAGAACTTTACGTCTCTTCAGCTGTTCAAATTGATGTGAGCTCTTCAAACCCAAGCTGTACAGTAGCTCCTACTCCCCTTCAAAGTGTGATTCAGTGTGTCAGTCTGGCCATAAACCATACTGTAGTTTATGAAATATTTGAGTCATTTTTGCTTTCTCAGTGAAGATCTGTTTCTCTGAATGCTCTGGTGGTTTGGTCTCAGATGAAGTTAGATGGTAGTCTGGAGGGTAGGTGGTGCATGCTCAGCTCTTTATCAATGTGGTTGTCTGTCAGACTCTCATTTGGGCAACTTTGAAGAACCAGTGTGTGATAACCATCAGCCAAGCTTGAACTGTGCACCTTAGAGCTAAAAGCATTAGCTAGTGTTGGAAAAGCTGAGTCAAAGAGCCTGTCCGTATTACGCAGATCAGCACAGAGAAAAGCCTGCAAAATACACTCACCAGCTAGTTAAAATGTACACTTATAATGTGTAAATTACACCACACTTCATATCCCCTGTTAATTCTTTGGTGCATCCTCATGGTGGCAATGTGAATGTGGATCTGATTTGTGCTGCTTTGATTTTTTTTTTAAATTTTTTTAAACAGTTTGCCTTAATTTTAGGAAATGGAAATTAATAATTGTAAAATAAAAACATGTTTTATTTATATACTGTTTCACATATATTTGTCTAACACATACATGAGCCAAAAAGTGTGCTTGTAGTGCAGAAATCATGCCAGCAGTATGCTGCTGTTGGAATCAATATTTAAGGAATAAAGCCTCTGGTTTCTGTTCTGTAAATTACTTAAATGTTGGAAAAACTTAATTGACTTTAAGTGCTCAGATCCTGATTGAAGCCAGCTAAGAGTTTTTTTCCATCAAAAAATTTCAAGCTTCCTATGGTCTGTGGTTCTAAGATAGTCAGGCAGATTACCTGAGAGCCCGGGCTCTGGAATCTCTTTCATAGAATTTCAAAACTCTTGAGTTTCATTCCAAGCTGGAATAAAACCAGATTTTCAAATATCTACATCCTCTGCAGAGTTATGTGACCTTTTTTCATGCTGCTCTTCTCCTGACTAGTTTTTAAATTTACTTCCAAGCTGAGCACCTTACATTTCAGCCTGGTATATTATGGTCATGGGTCTTTCATTACAGAGAGAGCGTTCATGTCTTTGCTCTTAAGGCATCCATATTAGGGAATTTAAGTATCCCTATTGCCAACTGTGAAGTTTCAACTGAAAATACTTTTTTGTTGTCCATTTCATATTAATCTTGTTTAGATAGTGGCTGCCAGCCTGACATTACTAGTAATGAAATACAGGGTCAGTTCTGATAACTTACAGATGCTTTTATTTCTGCTAAATTTTTTTTCTAGTCTGGAGATCTGAGAGAGATGACTTGAGATTTATTTTCAGAAAACAGTATTAAGAATATGTGACATTAACTGAATATTTATTTGAATCCAAAATTAAAAATTAATCTCACATTGTCATTTCTGTTCACTACTCTTGTTATATCAAGCAGCCAAATCAGAGGCTTTACAGTATATTGTCTGTCTCTCTGTCAGTACAGTGATGTTCCCTGAGGTATAAATGTTAGTGTTTGCTCAATGAATTTTTTGTTATGTTTGTACAATACTAAAAAGATACATATACTCAAGGTTTTTGATATTTCTAATGTGTGTTACAAAAAATAGGGAGAAGAGGTATGTCTCAATTGCATAGTGCTTTCCCTTGGGAGAATAGGAGAAGAGGAATTGAGGCATAGAATTCCTCTGGGAGAAATTGTTGGAGCTGCTTTCAGTTTTGACAAATACTTTGTTTGGATTTTAAAATAAATTCGACAGGATTAAATTTGTTAAGTTCAAATATACACGTGTAGTAAGAATGTGAAGTACAATTTTAAGCCTGGTACAAATGTGCATCCCCTCACAGCATTGGGAAATAATATTGCTTGATATGAAAAGATACTTTTCTGATTGAGGTACTCTGTTGCAGAAAGACTTGAGAAAGTGGAAAGAGTCAATGAAGGGCAAGGAAAATTAATGATTGTTGAGGATCAATTTTAAGTTAATAGATTCAAAATAAATCTATTTCCATAGTTTGCTTGCATTCTGAACACTTGATATAGCTTATACTTCAATACAATTCATATAGTTTCTACTTAAGAGCATTTTATTCTTTTGACTGTTCTTTTGTCTATAGTTACCCCCTTTTTTTAAGGTAAGTCTTACTATAGTGAATTTTCCCTTTGCTGCAATATATTGTGAAATTCATTTAACATTTTAGCCTGTTAAATCTTCCATTGAGCAAGATTTTTGAGATGCCCTGTACATCAGTTGTTATGTAAAATCAGGTGTATCACTTCATCCTTCTTGCCTTGTTGACTTTCTAAGATTTGCATGGAAACATACATCTAATATGGCTGTGCTCTTGTTCCTTTTGCATATCAATTTTAAAGAAGATTTTTGCTACCTCCTTTTCTTAGGGATACAGAGTTTGTCTGTCTTCATCTCCAACTGTGGAATTGTTTGCAGCCTCTCAGTCTTAAGTGATTACTGCTTCACTCCATGTAGCTTTTCCGCACATTGCTGCCCTTCTGTCCCTTTGTCACTGGTGCCCATGTGGACCACAGCCAAGAGCTCACACTTTTTGTGGGGCCGACCACATATTGTCAGAGGGGAAAATCAGCATGCAACTCCCACGTATTTTGTATCTGACAATAAAATTTTCCATATCTTGTCCCTTCTGATCAGATAACATCTTGTTTTTCATGGGGTGACTGAGTCAGATCCTCCTTTGTGTGATGATCTGGTGGTTTTTACACAAAGCCCCATTTGTGGTTTTGGTTTGGGTTTTTTTTGTTTTATCTTGCCAGGAGTTAATGCCCTGATGACTTGAGATGCCCTTCCTCCTTAGGAGCACACAGCCTGCTTGGGTGGAGATATGACTTCTTTATGATGTCCCTGCAAACTTTATCAATATTCTACTTTGTCTTTTTTAATTTATCCAGTTCAGTTAATCTGACCTCAAGACAGAGTGCTTGAGATTTGAAGATGATGAACTGTCTGCCTTCTGTGCACATTTCTTGCTTGCCCAAGGCAATCACACCTACTGCACTCAATAAGACTAGACTGTGACTTTTAGCTTCTGGTTGTTTGAAGGTTTTTGGTTTTCTTTGTTTGATCCCCCTATTAAATTTGATGCTTGTTTTCATATTCCTCGAGTGTCAGGGTCAGAACCCTGTAACCTCCTCACAGCTCATAGTTCAACTTCCATTGCAGCCTGCTTCTCCTTTACTATGTTGACTTGAGTTCATTCTGCAGTTTGCTTAGTCCTGCACCTCTACTTGCTCAAGGATTTCACTTCTTGTCCTGATGGGTTTTGCTATTTTGATTTAATATTATGTGATATACAAAAATACCAAATTTTCAGCAAAGAAAATTTCATTACTTTTGCCAGGAAATGCAGCACTTAGTGGTGAAAGTTCATTCTGAGGCAGAAGACAATTGATGAATTTAAGACAAATGGAGTATTAGATGTTTTTCACAAGAGCATATTTCACACCAAAGCATATCTGTGCAAATAAATAGCATTTTTCTACTTTTCCACAATTACTGTGTTTCTCACAAAAAGTCTTCCCTGATTTCTTTGGTTTGACTTTTAACTGATTTTCCTGGTGGTGCTTATTTTTTCAAGGAGCTCATATCTCACGTGATAGCTGTAGGGTGGATTTGTTTGACACAACCCATTGCTGTTAATAGCTTTTGTTCAATGTGTTCAATTTGATTCTTCTGACGCTTTTCTGCATGTTCTGCACAAGGATGTTTCATTTTTTCTACATTAGGCATATGTATTATGTTTTTGCATACTGGTAATTCCCTATGACTGGAAGTTCTGTTTATTAATGGCAACAAATGTATAAATACATATTGACATCATCCCTTCACTGCATGATAATTTTAAAATATGAAAAATCACGTTTAGAATGGAGAGGGAAGTTCTTTTCTCATTAAGATTTTGATGGTAATAGTTATTAGTCAACAAAATTAATCAACATCAGTAAGTCCTCGTCTCTCAAAGGTTACTACAGTTGAGATTTATCAGTCAAATAGTTCTTAGTAACCCAAGCTTTCATCCTATGGATGACTCTCACAGTATGGATGCTGGTGATTTGCAATTAGGCATATTTCCTGCCATCTTCTCTGTGTACGTAATGTCTGGAGAATTGTTTGTGAACATAAATTCAGGATCTGCTCTGTGCTGATGACTCACAGATTTAGCCTCTCTCTGGATCTTCATCCAACTTATAGGTGTTCCCTGTCTTTCAGACATCTGTTCAATGTCTAATCACCTAAACTTAAGCAAGTTTTAATCTTTATTTGTTTGATCATTCTGGGCAAGCCGCTACATTCTCATCCATCCCTTATTGCTTTCTCAAGATCTTCACATCTGTCCAGTGTTTAAATATAGCTAATTCTGTCTAGAAAGTAACTTTGAGGTGCCAACTTTCTCAATAAAACGTGCACAGCTACAGTGTGTTCCTTGCAATTGCGAAATCTTTTTCTCTGGTCTTGATAAATAAAATCTCACCCAGCTTGAAGCTATTCAAAATACTGATGAAAGGTTATTTTTCTAGCTTGTTGCTCTAATCATCTACCTGTTCTTGGGTCTGCCTTCCTAGTGGTGTAGAACACAAAGCTTTTTCTTTTTCTCAGAGCCTTTTTTGAAGTATTGAATGTTGCCTTTTATATTTTAAATGGTGTTCAGATGTCAGCTCTTGTTTGCTTTGCCCATCTATTATTGTTCATTGCTCTCTTTCTCAGTGATCTTGCTTCTCCCGTGACTTTCCCTTGCACGTGGAAAGAGCACGCTACTAATTCACACTAAACCAATTTGTTATCCTACTTCAAACCTTCCTCAGAACTTTTTTGTCACCTTGCCTATGATTAACTTGACAATGTACAGGCAGCTGTTACGCTGAGACAACTGCCTACTGTGGTGACTAATAATCCCTTGCTTCTTTGTACTCCTCATCCACCTGCCTACCTACATAACCTATCTATCTTGGTTTTACACTTCAGATGCTAACTTTCAAAACGCAGGTTCTCTCATCTTTATGCATGTGCCCGGACGGGTTTTGACCTATAGGACTTCCTCATGCAATGTGCGCTGCTATTAAGAATTTACTTGTACTGAGGTCCCACAGTAGCCTAATTTCCTGACTGCTGTGGTCCCACCCTCCTCTCTGTCCCTAACTACATGTTGCAGCTTCTTTGTGCCAACACTTTCACTTGTTTGACTGTTTGCTTAATTGTTCCAAAGTGCTATAATTCTAACCCGGTAGATGATTATCCGCTTCTCATGTAAGATGGCTACAATGTTACTTTCTATTAACACTCTTCAATTAGTTGAAATGCGTTTTTTACTGTATCTGTATCATCAATTAAAACTTGAAAAGTGAAGGGTGTTTCTTGACGTTGTCATAAAGCCATGAGATAATATTTAATATAGCTCTAGTACGAATTGGTTGGTACAAAGAATTATTAAAATGTGTGTAGAACTCACAAACTAAATTATTACTGAAAACCTTGGAAATAAAATAGATAATCAAAAACCATCTCAGGTAACACAAAATATGACAATACCCCTTATAGTTAAAAGTGAAAGGAAATTCCAGTAAACCTAGCAGATTAAGTTCCTGTACCATTTTGAAAGAATGAGGTTTCAGTTTCTATAGTTTGTGCATTTAAATATATCATAACATAATTTAAAAGAGCTGAGTAATACTGAATGCATAAGTATGTGCAGTTGTAATGACTGCAACATGCAACTTGCATCTTTTCTAATTTACTAAGGTTTTGTTCATTGACACTTCTCTCTTTGGTAGCTGACCTGGCCATAGCTTGTCATCTTCCAAGAGCATATTCTGTCAACTCTGATTTCTTGGCAGGGGGGCAATTTTAGCTACAGAAGACATTGCGTATTACAATTTCATATGTAATATTTGTAGACTAGTCCTGATGAGTGCCTACTTGCATTAGGTATTGTAAAAGCATAGGAGAGATAAAATACCTCTGCTCTAAGACTTAATTAATACTTCACTCTAAAATCATGGTGTGCCTTATTATGTACACATCAGAACATTATATCTGGATATAAACTGTTATTCAGTGTGCATATCCTGATTTAATTTCTTGTGCCGTTTTACAGCCATAGCCACGGAGGCACAAGATTGTCTACATCTTCCTTCTATCCCTTGCGATTACGGAAAGGAGAAAAAAACCACCGCAAACATTTGTTCAGATTAAATCCTAGGTCGTCTTCATAAACCAAGCTATTGTAGAGAATTTCTTAAGTCATTGGTAAAAGTAACAATATTTAATTTTCTGCAGTTTGAATACATTGGCTACATGTGGGTTTCTCTCTATTGTTAGTCTCCTGTAGATAGTTGCATACATTTTGATTTATCTAGTGCATTGTTACCTCCACAGTTGGCCTTCTGCATATGTGCATTCTCTGGAAAGAGAAATTAGCCTTTTGTGCTCTCTCTTTTAACATTTTCCAAAAATGAGTGCATTCTTCAATATTTCTATATTCCTCTAAGAAGACAACAATGCATCTCTGGCTCTAAGGTTGCATTTCCTTCCCTCTTGCATCCCAGATGAATTATCTTTGACATTTCCAGTTTTGGTGATGATGGAACCACAAATCTTTCATTTTTAAAGATCAAATTATCCATAGCAATTAGTTCCTCACAGAATGTTGGAAGCACTGCTTTGTGACAGACGGGCAAACATTTTCCCTTGGTTAACCAACAGCAAATGTTTCTGGTAATGTGGAATGTTGGAGCATCATTTAATTACAGTCTTTAAATCAAACTCTTTTGAGGTATACCTTTATTTTGTCTTTGTTAAACTTTCTATACTGTTTCCATCTCACAAACAAGGTGGAACTGCCATAGTAAGATTTTAGGAAAAATTTTCAGAAGTAGTAAGATGTTAAAGGACCTTAAGTCTCACCTGAAATGTGACGGGTGTTTATGCTTATAGACTACAGCAATGCTAAATAAGACTTACCATCTCAAATACCAAAGTCACTCTAAAGGAGAGGTTAATCGGAGGTGGAAGTCAGTATCATAGACTATCTTAGTCTCCATAACATGCCAAAGCAGAGGACCATCTTCTCTCACACTGCAGTTTCCACTTGTGCAGTGGAGTATCTTTAATTTGTATGAACAAATTATTTGCCTATATATATAATAAAATCCCCCAACAGTTTATTAAATTATTTTCAAGGAATGTACCTTTGTTTTCAGTAACAATGAAGTGTTTTCAAGTTATATCAGTCTTGATAATGTTAAAGCAGTTTCTTTATTTCAGTAGGATAGTACATTTTGAGATTAACATAATTAAGAAGTACTTGACAGTATGAGAAAGAGAATGGAAGATGCTAAAACATAAATCTTTATTGCCTAAATTGAAAATAACAGAAAATTCAAACTGATAAATAAGAGGTCATTTATTTTTATGTCTATGTAGCATTAGTGATGCCAAGTCATACCTAACTTAGAAAAAACAGTGAGAACAATACAAGCAAGCAAAGTTCATTCAGGTAGCATGTGTGGCCTCAAAATAGGCTGCCTCTTTACCAAAAAAAAAAAAATTATTTCAAGGACATGGTGTTGAACTGACTTCCCTAAAGATGCTTACCATGATGTTCAGTGACAAGAGAGTGCACGCTTCTTTTGCTGTTGCGAACTTGAAGCTGTGTTAACCTATGCCCATTCACACTGAAGAGGCAACTGCTATTTCTCACACTAGTTTGTGCCAGTTAGTACTGACACAGGCAGCCCTCGTGCTGAGGAGGTTATTCAGACGATGTCCATCTCTTGGAGAGACGGTTTGGTTTATTGTGTCCTGTGACACTGGAACTGGTTTTCTTACCCATGCAGCTCTAAGCACAGGCTTGACAAAGGTTTTCTTTTTACATAGTGATTTCACAATGTCTGTCTGTCTTTTTTGAAACAATTAGGTGTACAGTAAGAAAATATTCTATATTAATAAGAGTGCAAATATCTATTGCCCTTTTATTACTTTTAGTAAAATTACTTTCCAAATCTATGGCTTTTTACATTTTCAAAGTACTTCACAAGCATTAATTGTTTAACTAAGAAATCCAGTGTTTTGCATTGCTGTTGTAGCAGCTTCCTTACTGTATAATAGAAACTGATTTTGAAGGCGTTAGGAAAAAGACAGTAAAAAGAGGGCAAGATCAAGTGACACAGCTACTTAGAAAATGTGAAGTTCATTATAAAAGCAGCAAACATGAGATTCCCATTGTTTCAAATATGGTAGCTCAGAATTGAGTCAAATTACTCTGTCTCAGTCATTGAACCAGTAAAAGACCTCATGATTACAACAGTAAATTGTGCCTATCATCTTGTATTAGGCACGTCGTCTCTAGGCTGGAGCTGAGACTTTCACATTTTTTTGGAGACTGCAGAGTGGATTTGGAGAACTATTAAATGAAAAATTCATTTCAATTTTTCAGAGTTTATGATTATGGAATAATATGAAAGAGATTTCTTCATAAGTCTGTCTGAAATAGTTATGGAGATGGTTACTGTGATGACAGATCTCAGGCTGTATGTGATATTTCATACACACTTTCCTGCAGTTTTCTTTGCTGAAGCTCATTCCTTGTCACTAAGTTGCTGGAGCTGTTGTTTCTTTTTTATGCTTAGACATTACATACCAACATATACAATCTACATAGTGAGCAAATGTAAAATGGTCTTTGTTTTGATTAATATAGATTAGTACTGTCCTTAACTTTCTTTATGGTAATTCTAATAATTGTGCTTTGCCCTTCATATAATTGAACAGCAACAATAATTAAAACTTACTGTCAAACATGACACTCTAAAGAAGTACTGAAGTGTGTTTCCCTGTGATCAGGTCTACTGTTTTGAGTAGTATCATATAGCAGAAAGAAATATTCTGATTGGTTCGAGTAGTAGAGGAAAAATACGGTGACTCAAACTGATATTTGACATAAAATTTAAACAACCTAAGAGAATTACGCATCAAATTACCATTGAAATTGGGAGTTTACTACTCAGTACTTGGGGTTCCCAGAAGAATCTGTCCTTCACAGTCAGGAATGATCAGGACCTCTGTCACATGTCTCATTCATATGATTTTATGTACGTTATTTGAAATTAGTTTAGAAAAGACTTAGTACTGTAAGCAAAGACTCATTAAAAAATGACAGACACAATTAATTCAACAAGCTTTCACACTGCAATAGGAAATTCAAGATAGGTCACGCTTTTAATTTCAGAACCAAAAAAGGACAAGATATATTTCTGCATTTGACTCAGAGAGCAGTGAGGTTTCCAATAACAGTGTTATCAGTCCTTAAGGTAACTGCTACTCTATAAGGCAGACAAGGAAGTAAGCTTTGTATCTAAATTTAGATACCCCCAGTAGGCTCCTGATGCTATGAAATGGCAGTACTCCATCAAGCTATTCATATAGATAGGGCTAAATCATCTAGTTTCAGAATCTGAAGGCAAAATGACTTGAGATGTATGCTAACATTCAGTTTAAATTCTTAAATATGCCATTAAATCTATATTGATACCTGAAAATCAATCGCTGATATGTAGGGAGGTTAAACATTTAAAATTCCCTTTGATTTTTACCCACAGTTTTCCTCAGTGGAAATTTATATGATGTAGACCTTTTTGAATCCCATCAGGTGAGTTCATGTTCAAGTGTACACTTAGGTATTGATTTGGCTACACTCTTTTAAAACTGTTGGGTTTATGGCATAATATTTTGATGCCTGTAAAAGATCACACATGCCTTAGGTATCTCTTAGAGCTAAATATACTCCTGTGTTTTATTTGGTGTATCTAATTTTTTTTAATATATATCATAGATATATATTTATAACAAAATCCCTATTGACAATTCATGTAATGTAGGTGTGAAATCCATGGGGTTACGGATCTCAAGTCATAAGGATATACATTCAAACTTCTACTATTGTATTGGCATCCCAAACAAGCAACAGCACAATATGTGTGGAAATGGCAGAGACTCGAGAGACAAAATATGTTCCTCAAATAATAATTAACAAGTTCAACTATCTGCATTATAAATTACTCATTTAGAATATCTGAAAGAGAATTCCATTACATGTTTAAGTGTATATAAAGAAGGGAATATTTTCAACTTTAGCTGTAAAGGGACCTGAGCAGAGATAATATTTGAGACCTCTAAACTTCAATGAGCTGCAATTAAAAGCCAGTATTTGAAAGTTTCTTTTGGAATGTAAAATTAGGAAAAGAAACCCTTCTGAAGCATTTTCTTTTCATGATGCTAAAATATAACTAAAGATATAAATACAAAACCCTTTTAATAATAGTAATAACAACTATACAGGCATAAAAATGTAAATCCATAGCAACAACAATATCAAGGTGTTTGGATGTGGATGAAATGAGAAAGCCAAATTAAATTGTTCTGATATTTCACTAGAGAGAACATGTTACAACTAGCACATTCTCATAAACCTGTGAGTTCACACACACATAGGAGTTTTTGTAATGCGGGTAATAGCCTTTGTGTTTGGTTTGGGAGGTTGATAACAGATTAATTTCTGATGGGTTGTGCCTATGGAATACATTTTAGGCAGACATGAGCTTTCTTTGTCTGCAGTTAGAGCGGGTAGAAAGCTAGCTGAGTTCAGATAGTATAATGCTGAACATCAATTATCTCTGCTGACAGGAACGGTATATTAATATGGAGTGTGTGCTTCTTCTGACTTTCAGGTCAGAGCATGGGTGGAGCAAGCTCATATTTGTTCATAACACATTGTGCAGATGCAAAACCTGAAATTAATCAAAATACCATTTGGAAATACTGTTAAGAGTACCCGTGGCTTTGGGTTACTAAGGCTATGATCAGATTAAATGAATCTTTGAGTAGTCTTACTACTTTAGAGAGAGGTAAAACTTGATCACAATTCCTCCACATTTTTAAATCTCTCTTCTGGGTACAACCAGTGTATTTATAATGGAAGTTTCAGTGACATTTTTCAGGAATAGAACACTTCACAAGTCTTGATTCTTGTAATACATGTTCATCCATATTTACAGAAATAGTTACAGTCTTGGGAGATAATGTGTTATAATAGAAAGGAGAGCTTGGAAATCCAATTGAGTAATTAGAAGGTTTTATACTTAATGGACTGTACCACAATTTCATTTAATGTAATTATTTTCTATTGCCTAATAAGTACTGTTATTCACACCCACTCCCCAGAGCACTTCTGTGTCTTGAAGTGATGCTGTAAATCCAAACTGGGCAATTACATAATGTAGAGAGAAGTAGGGGAAGCCTCTTTTTAGTACGTTTGCTCATTAGGTAGCTTTTTTAATATTTAAATATATTTTAAAGCTGTTCCCAGGAGTCTTTTTTTCTCATCTTAGGAGCCATGGTCTACTGTCCTCATCTCTTTGTCAGACATACATGCTTTTTTTTTTTTTCCTTGATTTCTGAGTATAAGTATTTTAAAGAGAGACATTTGGAGGAGAGGAGGAAGGTCACAAACTTCAGCAAAGCTTAGGAAAACACCAAATCAGTTTCAAGGCTACAGAGAACACAAACCATGTAGTATAGTTTAAGCCTTTAAAGTTATAAAGTAGGTAAACTGGATTTTTATGGAAATTTCACAGAAAGGCTCGTATTTCCAAACACCAGTATAATATCTGAATCGAGGTGAAATCCGCATGAGATTTGTGGACTTTAAAATTCAGCACTTTCATTTTATGTCATTGAGCAAAAAAACCTAATTTTTTTATTCATAATGCATAAATAACAAAATGAAATTTTACCCTCTGTTGACTGGCAATACCTTGTATTAGCCAAGATGAAGTCATCAGAGAAGCATTAGCGTTTCGCTGTATTTCTGGGGTCTGCTGATGCTTCCATTTACAAGCTCTGGTTTCAGGGTTATGTAAAACCAGAAGTTAAAATTTGCTTCCAAGGAAAATTGAAAACTTCTGTCATCATGGAAGCAGGTGTTTTTATAATACAATAGAGAAAAGAAACTTTGAAGATATATGATGACCTCTTGCATTAATTGTAGGATCAGTAATCTAAACTCCTATGCCTGCTAATGACTTGCTCTCTAAAGGTGAACAAGTCCCTTCACTTCTTGGTGGCTGCCACACCTTCATCTTTTTGAAATTCAAATACTCAGGAAAGGATCCTTTTGCTATGGATTTTAGCCACTTGGCTTAGTTTAGGCCAGGTGAAAAGACCTAATAGCAAAGCTGTTCAGTGCTGTGAAATGCAGGAGCATGTTTCTATTTTCAAGGGTAATTGAAGGTGTGGAAAGTAGATTGATCTTAAATGACACTTGCTTGAGTCATTTCAAATTGGACTGATTACAGCCCCATCGAAGGCCAGACCCTCAGCTGTATCTCTCACTGAATAAGCTACATTGGCACAGGTGACTTACGGATCTCAGTCCCAATTTTTTGTCTTGCAGAAGAAACTAGACCAAGATTAATGCAAAAATTGTTTTGCTTTCTAGCAAAGTGTCCTTGTCTTACATTCCACTTTTAGGTGTTCAAATAATACAAATGTGATATATAATTTGTCTTGTGATAACTTACCTGACACCTTTTTCTCACACAGCTTTCAAGATTTGTGCTTCAAATGAGGCAATTTAGTGATATATCATCATTATCACTTCAGAATCCTAAGTAGTATTTGGAACAGGCAGGAAAAAAAACCTGTTTATAGTTAGAACTCTGTGTGTAGTCCAAATGCACCAGTAAATGCTTCTTCTAGCTAGATGACTTAGCACAATCATTTGTTATTTGGAAAATTACTGAATAGCTGCTTTAACAAGCTTAAGTCAACACTGTAATTCAGGAACTTTTCTAGCATCTTAACAAACTCCCAGAGGAATGTCTTATTAGCCTAGTGTCTGAAAAGTGTAATTTTCTGAAATGTAAAAAGCATTTGAAATATTTACTTGGTGATTCAGGCTAGAATGCTGCAGGAAAGGGAAGGTGTTTTGCTAGGTCTCTAATGTGTTTTCAGTGGCTACAGAATGAGGAATGAAGTCTAGCTCTTCCATGGAAAGGTCCCTTCCATTTTTTTCCCTTCCTTTCCTTTTGAGTAGCACAGCTTCTACACTATAGTGCAAGCAAAAAAGTGGAAAAAGAAAGGGATTCTTAGGCCCTGTCCTAGCATTTCTCTTGTGTTTCTATTTCTGGTTTTGTGTAGCAAGAACACAGGGCTCACGCTCCTGTAAGCAACCGAAAGGTGCTCTCAGAAACAATAGTAAGTAGAAGATTGACAGCTACCTTTTTGGTAGAGGCTTAGTATTTTAGAGGAAATGCATATTTGGAGTTCAAACCTGAGTACCTGTGTCCTGGTTTTGGCTGGGATAGAGTTAATTTTCTTCTTAGTAGCTGGTACAGTGTGGTTTGGATTTAGTGTGAGAATAATGTTGATAACACGCTGATGTTTTAGTTGTTGCTAAGCAGTGCTTATCCCAAGTTAAGGATTTTTTAGTTTCCCATGTTCTGCCAGCAAGCAGGTGCACAAGAAGCTGGGAGGGAGCATGGCCAGGACAGCTGACCCAAACTAGCTAAAAGGATATTCCATGCCAGAGAACATCATGCTCAGTATATAAACTGGGGGGAAGTTGGCTGGGAGGGGCGGATCGCTGCTCAGGCATCAGTCAATGGGTGGTGAGCAACTGCATTGTGCATCACTTGTCTTTTCCAGGGCTTTCTTTCTTTTTTTTTTTTTGAGATAAGAACAATTTAATAACTAAAGTAAAATCAAATATAATACTAACAATAATAATAATATGTAACAATAATTGTAATGGAAAGGAATATAAGTTAAAAAAAATCACTTGTCTTTAGAAAAGATAAGTGCTACTTAGCAACAACTAAAACAGCGTGTTATCAACATTATTCTTACACGAAATCCGAAACACTCTGTACCAGCTACTAAGAAGAAAATTAACTCTATCCCAGCCAAAACCAGGACAGCCAGGTAGAGACAGTGTTAGCAGCTTAACTGTTTTAATGTGTAATGCTCTTTCCATCTTAAGAAAATGCTGAGCTGCAATAGTGGAAGGCCCAGGTGAAGGAAAGCCCTGCTGTGCCTTTATCTGAAAGGTGGCTGCTTGCAGTGGAGAGAAGAGCTAAGCAAGAAAGGCAAGAAGGTCTTCTGGGCCTTCCCTCTCTTTTAACCTGATTGTAGCTAGCACAGTGAGCTACAAGAAATGGTCATGACATGCTCAGACACTGTGAGAGAAGAGACACAAGTATGACCCTGTGATGGGTAGAGGAGTCCCTGCTGTCCTTGCCTAAACAATGTGCTAAGACATTCCTAGCAAGTTAGAATCACTCTCAAAGAGTTTTCTTTGTTGTGTGGTGGTTTGTTTTGGGGAGGGGGGCAAAGTTGGACTAGAAGTTAAAACAGCACTTGTTTCTTACTGATATCAAGTACTGCATATAAGCTATTAGAATTTCCTCCTTTTATACTATCAAAGGAAGGGTCGTGCTATTGCACCTGTGCCCACTAAAGGTAGAGAACAAAGAAGCAGTGCAGAGGTCCTCCTTTCTTCTTCTATCTTATCTTGGCTGTGTTCAAGGAACAGAGGGCTCTGAACTGAAACAGTCCCTTCAGCATAAGTCCTTTGCTCCTCTCCTTTCCTCTATATGTCTTCCATTCTCCATCCTCTACATCAGTGGATTGTCTAATCTGGCTGTTCATGTTAGGTAATAAAAAAATATTTTTCTTAGTAATTTGAGCAGCCATTAACTGTTGGGTTTGGTTCCTTTTAGCAAGTGTAGTTATGCAAAAGTAAAATGCTGAGTAGTTATGCAGGTTATTTCTGCATATAATCTAAATTTAACCAATATTGATATTATATGCATATTAAATATCCTGAACAAATCCTTTAAACTGGCAATGAATGTCATGTAAAGAAGCTTTCATTAATCGTACCTTGGAGAAGACAGAAGAACAGAAACGTGCAAATCCAGAGCAAGAAATGAATCCCCTTACCAGTACTCACGTAAGAAGCTTTTGCAAGCTGAAAGCTACAGAGATATTATTACTAATACACATTTTTAAAAGCAACAGTCTTTCTATATTTTTATAGTATAGATTATACCTTACCTCAGAAATCATCCTACGGTAAGTATTCTAAAAAAAGGTACTATACTATATAGAATCTATACTATTAAAATGTCAAAATATTGCCAACCAAAGCAATAGCGTTGCATGGAATATTGATGTATATATTGCTATTTTTCCTCACAGTAGGTGAATTTAGAAGTCAGACATGTAACTGACTTGCTCTCTGAAGAATACCAGTCAACCATATATTGCAGTTACAGAAGACACTGTATTTATACCAAAATAAATCTGGGGGAAAACAAAACACAACCCAAAAAAACCCAACCAAAACCAAAAACCCAAACCCAAAACCCCACAAAAAACAGAAGCAACATGTTCTGCCCCTGGGAAATATTTTCAGCTTGGCTGTATTATGATTTACAATTTAAGCTTGGTGTGTTATTGGCAGAGCTGGGCAGTGGAAAGGGAAGAACTGAACCAGCAATTGGGTCCCCTGAGGAGACTGACACTATCTCTTAGTTTTTTATTTCCATATATTTCATACTTCATATTTTCATATTTCATATATTTTCATATAATTTTGGAGACTAAGATGTAAAGATAGCAATGTAGATGCAAATGGCCATTCAAAAAGTTGGGATTTCTGTTGTTCTTTGAATTAATCCTGTCCTTAAGCATTTAAAAAAAGATTTTATCTGCAGAATTGTTCCACATGTCAAGGGGAAAAATAATCTTTTCCATAGATTTGGACATAATGGATTTTTACTCAGATCAGAACATCAGGTTCATATAATTGTCTTTTTTAACTGTTGGTAAGCTGGGAATGATTATATTATTATAGTATATATCCGAGGACCTTTAGGAATTAGATAACAGGTTTTCATGAGGTTTCCTCATTTCAGGAGGGGGCAATTCAGGTGATGCAAACAGCTTGCTGCATTCGCCAAACAGAAAAAATACTCTCCCTATCTGGTAAGCCAAGTGTTTCTGAATATCATTTGAAAAATGTTTGGTTGTCAGATTCTCAGGAGAGAAATGCCAAAATGAATGCCTCTTTCTCTGAGATCTCCTGGCTTCACTTGCAGCATCCCAGGTAAGCAATGGCCAAAATTAATACGCAGAAATTGACAATACTTTACCAGAAAATATCAGCAGAAAGTAAACTATATATAATCACCTCATGAGAGATTAGGAGTGAATCACTTCCAAATATAAGACCAGTGGTATTACAGTAATGAAAAGTACCTAGGCTACAGAATGAGTTGCTCCATGAAACCATTTGAAATAGTTGTATGCAAAACATTTACAACCCAATTAGAAAATGTGACCACCCCTTAAATACTGATGCAAATTATTATTACTTTTAGAAAATGAGCACTCTGACTTTATCATCATCCTCAGGCTACCATCCTAGTCATACATGGTTTATTTCTTACTGTCCCTTTCTAAATTCTATATTGTGATCAGGGTGGAGAGAACAGGGGTTTGTTTTGGTTTTTTAGAAAAATCCAGGATACAGCTTTGAAAAAAAGTGCACAAGCAAGAGATCTACCCCAATAGTAGTCAAGTGTCTACAAGCTATATGATATTGTGCCTGACATAACTATGATATAGTCCTTGGATATTGTGTTTAGCACACCTCCCCGCCTGCTCCCTGTATCTCCCTCTGTCCTTGGACATTAGTTTAGTAAAGTGAACTCGGGAGCCTTGTCTAACTGAAGTGCCCTTTTTACCACTCTGGGTTTCTGTCCGATTAACAAAGGAATTTGCCAGGATTTGTCAAGAACCTGCTGAAATTACACCTCTTTCTTGTCTTCTCTGTTTTTTCCCCCAACATTCTTATCTAATTGTATAGCTATAGTTAAAGCTGAGAAATACTTTTAGGAGGCAAGTTCTGTATTTTTATTTCCTTTCATTTACATCTGAAGCCACTCTGCTTCGTTCTACTTTCATATTCCATTTCTTTTACTCAGTTGTGACTGAAAATATAAGAGAAGAAGGTAGTGGAGTAGTTTGTATGAGAGAAGAATAGGGATTTTTTCAATCTATACGGTTGTTCCAGAAAAGCTATTCCAGAATGATTTCTCTACAATACACTTTTCCACTTGGAATAGAATGTTTTGTTCTATTACAAATTAATTCTTTCTGAAGGCAAAGGTTTCTGATGAAACCAAAGATGAAGACATACATATCTTGGGCTTAACTCTTAAAACCATGCTGAGGCATAGTATCTGTTGTGCTTTTTAAAAAAAAAAATTGAACCCAATATTAGTTGAATTTCAGATATAAATACATTGAGATTTATTTTTCTGGACCTCGCTTATGTTCATCGTTGGCTATTTTATTCCACTGACTTGGGTCAAGTTATCTTAAAATGAAAGGAACTTTAATTTGGGGTCAGTTTAGGACTTTGGCTATGGAAATGTAATTTGAGTTGTAGAACATCTAAGAGACTAATGCCTATACATCCCATATGAAAATTTGATGTCAGTTCCAAACTTTTCTTATAATTTCCTTAATACTGCTTTTCTAAATAACTGTCTTCCTCTTTTTATCATTTATAGCTTTACTAGCAAATACTTGTCCTGTTAAACTGCTACTTTCATTCTGATACTCATATGGAGGATTACAGAGGCCGATACTGGTCTCCTTTCTGAAATCTAGTAGTTCTTTCCACTCGGCTTTCTAAGAGTTTTAGAAAAGTGCTTCCCTTGCTTTTACTGAAACACCTAGGAATTTGTGAACTTAAATTCTTGGGAAAAGACTTTCAGAACTGCTTTAAATTGGCCAGGTGACAGGGCTTTTGAGATGCCCTGTCCTTAAAATGAAGTTTAAACAATCAGTGCATGATGACACGGGAGAAGAAACCCTTTGAAAGATTTGTTTTCTATTACTTCAAAATGCTAATAGCTTATTGTTTCTAATAATAGAAACTCTGATCCTACAAATCATTGTAAATTCAAACTGCAGACAGTGAGAATTTTTCGCATATAGGCTTCACGGCACCTCATCAGCTGGTGTTACAGTAGCTCTGCCATTGCTAATTTTAAACTCTCTCCTCTTAGACACTCTCCTGGACATAGTCTATGGGCATTCAGAAGAAAATATTTGCTAATTAATGAGCCAGGGAAGTGAAGGAAATCACTGTTGCTACAGAGGATTCCTCCTTATTTCTCAGGATAATAATTTTGTTGCTTGCTGGCATCTGTGATTCAAACAGTGTACTAAGAAAGAGGTGGGAGAGAATGGGAATTGAGGTGAATTTTCATAAATGTACATTAGAGGCAGAAATTTTGCTGTTCCCTTGAAGTTGCATGGCCTATTTTTATCCCCAGTTTGCAGTTCTGTTTTTTTTCTGGTATCTTAAACCAATTTAGTTTTAATATGAATTGCATCAGCAGCCTTATTAGGAACGTGCCAGCTGAGAGAATGAGGCTCCAAGATATATATAATCTCTAAAGACCATAACAGAAAATGGAAAGAAGTGTTTTGAAACAAATGTGCAGGGTTGGGGTTTATTTTAGCAGAAAAGGTTGTTATTATTATGGTGAGGTTTTTGACAACAGGTAGTTGTCAACATCCTGCCCCTGTCCTTGTCTTGTGCTTAGTTTACTGCCAACTTTAGCCTCTGTACAAGATCCAAAGAATGACATAGTCCCTGCACTGTGACAGCCTTTTAACCTTAAAAATCCAGGTAATGTGTAAAGCAAGAGACTTAAATCAGTCACCAAGAAGGCCGCACTCCGCAGTGGCGTCTGTCTGATGCTATTAACTCGGTGAAGAGAAAGGAGCTGCTCAGCTGTCATTTTGTGCGACAAATTCAGTGCAGCATCTGATTCTTGGAAAATACAAATAGTGCTGAGAGAAGGCAGTCGAGTCTGCAGGCTCTCACTGCCCTGGGAGCCCTTGCCCCTCCTCGCCTCCCAAGGGAGGCCCGCATTTCCAAGCGGGTGTTAACAGAGACAGCGGGACCCTGCAGCCCACAGAGGGACAGAACCATGCACTGGGGATTTTGCATTGTAGGATCAGCAACGGTTCCTTTTTTGAAGGCAAAGCAGAAGAAACCATGGGTTTGAAAGGAGGGGTGGATCACCAGTGCCTTTTGTTCTTTTTCCACGTTACAGCGCTGCTGTCTAGACCTTCAAGAGCAGCATTTCTTGGCACTGGTATTTGGGGGTGGAGGTGGTGTCAATTCACACTGTTTACAGGAATTTCAAGTAGGTAGCCTGGCACAGAACAGTATTTCAATCTCCACGCTGCAAGCCTGTCTTAAAATAAAAAATGAAATTCTTCAGGTGTGGGTTTAATCCTGATTTATTTAATTTTATTTTTTTTAATAAGGAATGACAGATCTGGTACTCTGGCTCTTTGCCCTGCTCTGCCAGGTAGCGCTTATGCTGTCATTTTCCAAGGGTTGAAGGGACTTGCCCTCTGTCTACAATGTGTAAAGCAAGCCAGAAAAATATTGTCGCTGCTCCTCATTAACAGTTTGTCCCTGTTTTCTGCTGGTTTGGGTGTTTTGTCTTTGTTTACATGAGGCAGCAGAGATGCTTCACTGACAATGGTGTGTCCATGTCTTTTCAAGTAGAATCATATACAGGCTTCTTGCACTGAGTGAGGCAACCTGTTTGGGGTGGGGTTTAGGGACATATCCATTACTTCAAAAAAAGGAAGGGATTAAAAAACCAATACCTGAAATGTCTTCATCACCACTGTCTGGACAGCTGACTAATGATCAAGAAAATTGGCTGTATTCTGTCTGTTTCAGCTCTGAAAGCTGCAGTATAGAGAAATACTTGAAGAAACTCTCACTTATTCCAGATGGACAGACATATCTATTGCTGGGTTCCTGCTTTTGATATATTCCACTTCAATGGTGCTGTGCATTCATGATACAATAGAAGTTAGTGGGACTTTGAGTATATATGTATATAATATAGATCTATATATACTGAACTGGCCTTGTCTGCTTTCCCATTTAGTCTTGGCCAATGCAGTCTCCCTGTTGACCCGAAAGCACCTGTTTTGTAGGGAAAAGATGTAAAAAATCAACCACAAAACCAAGGAACGATTGCTTAGAAATTGCACACAAAGAGTTTTGTTATCCTTTTAAACCTGAATCAGTTCTTCTGCCTGTTCACCAAAAAAAGTAGGATGGGAGAGGAGGCACTTTAGAAGGGGGCTTTCTCACAGGTGAACAGGGTGGGCTAATGGGTAAGTGTTGCTGAGACAGAGCAGCCAGATGGGATCCTCCCCATTTCATAGTTGTCAGTTAGTGGTATCTCAGAAAGATTGGGGCTGTATTTGGAGGTTTAATGAATTGCAATCAGCAGGATGTGTGTGTGTAAGGAGTGATTGAGAATTTTCCACTGACCACAAGAAGTGTCCTTTCTCCCTCAGAAAAAAAGAGTTGTTACAGGCTTTTATCAAGTTGTGTTGAGTGTCTGAGGCGAAGCACAAGAAATCAGTTTTCATAACTGACTATTCTAGCAAATAAACTTACAGATCCTTAACCATTTGAGTTGTACCTGCTATTATTTATATAAGATTTAGGATTCTTAAGTAATCTCATAGTTGCCGTACTGTTATTTCTGTATTTCTGCACTGAATACCAACTATATGTTTTACATATAATTGGTAATGTATATTGTACATTAATATGGACTGCAAGCTCTCCAGAATGCACTACAGAATATGAAGCATAATCAGTTCCTACCCTGAACTGGAACTATTAATTACGTAAAATAATAAAGCCATAATAATACCTTCAGTGTGTATATATTTTGCAGGGGAAAAAAAGGAAGGAGAGATACAGATATGGTTATTGCCTTGACATTTTGGTAATGGGATTTTATGCTGAGCTGGAGTTCAGGAAAAGCACAGCAAGGGAAACTAATAGAAAATGGGAAGGAAAAGAGCAAAGGTTGGAAGGTACAAGGGGGAGCTTTGAGGTGCCACACAATTATGCTCATCTCCACTGTTGAGCTTCCCCAGTTTGCCTGTCTGTTTCTGACAACATCAGCTCTGAGGTGGGGGGGAGAGCATCACTGCAGTGGCTTAAGGCACCTAGCAGTTAGTAAGCATTGCCATAAATACAGAAATCTGTATTTTCATATGTGTCACTGTGGATTATCTAACAGCATTTTTTTTAATAACAAACCTGTGGGAATTATTATATGCGAGTAGATAATACAAGGGGAAGCCAGTCCTCCTCCCTCTTAGCTGGTCAGTGTCACAGATGACCTATATCTTGCTTTCTTATCAGGTGTCTGTCTTTGTTGTCTTCTTTTCTTGTTTTAAATTGTCGGAAAGGTTAAAGTAAACTCCCTGGATAATGTATTCTTATATGCGGATCAACCAACTGCCATCAGAATTCAGTGAGGCTATAGAGTATGTATAGGACTCTATGTATAACTCATTTTGGCTCAGAGCCCCAGAGAGACTACTGAATAGAAGGATATACGGATGTATGTGAGAAATTTGCTTTTTGTGCTTCATTCAAATAGTTATTCATTCCATTACTTTCTTTATTCTTCTGACTTTTCTCCATTTCTGCTGCAAGTATACTACAGAAAATAAGACTGTTTAGCATAAAATGCATCTACGTATACATATATGCAGAGCTACTTTTCCCCCTGTAGCGGAAAGGTTTTCTTCAAAAGCATACAACTATAAAATTAAGATAAAATAGTTATAATTTATCCTGCAAAAAGCTCAGTTTCTCAATATTACCTAAAAAGACATAGTACTTCACTGTGTTCATCAAAGCACTTCTTCAACCATAGTTTTGCAGGACATGTGTGCATGTTGTCTATGAACAAAAGAATCAGTTTCTGACAACATATTCACATGCTTGTATTAGCAAACATAATTAGCATTAATATGCTTGCATTTAGTTGGGTTAACTTAGGTGCTTCTCTGTAGCCTGATTTTTTTGGAGTGCTGACTATCCACTGGTCCTTATAAGTGCTCAGAGCCTCTAACACTGAAGCCATTGTTCTGTGTTCAGCAGTATGCCCCTGTTGATTCTCCTGCAGGAATATTCTGAGAAGCAATTATCATGCTGAGAGAAAAACCTAGAAATAAAGCTCTGTTTTCTCTGATTATTCAGAGTGTTTTTCAGTGTGTGGTAATATGAATGGGTAAACCATAAATAGTCCCAAAGTCTGGTGAAAATAAGCATCAGGGCACATGTCCAGCTAACTGAACAGTCTTCAGTCTGGAAAACACCTCAGAATCAGTTTTCAATAACTGTCATAATATTCCTAGGTTCTCATAAGGTCACAAATACTACAAGAATAACTGTGTTTTCTCAGGGTGTATTTTAAAACTTAGCTTCAGTCAAATCCTGGGAACTGAAAATCAACTACTGTTGAAGAAAAGTCTTTTCAAAACTTTGTGGAATAATTTGAATTTGGTTCCACTCACTCTTTGAGTCAATCAGACTGCCAATTTGTTACATGAAAGCATTTTGGTTGCTGTAATTACTTTTTTTTTGTGAGTAGTGAGAACTACAGATTTTGAAGGCAATGAATTTGTGTAAAGAACCATAATGAAACATTTTATTAGGAGAACTGTTAATAGTCTGTTTATTGGAATCACTAGAGTGTTATGTGAAAGTAGCAACTAAGCAAGAAGTAAATAAAAAACCTCTCTATTATCCAAAAAGTGAATGGTTTCATCACCAGAACTATGTATAGTGGCTTAGTCTTGGTTAAATTTGTGTCTGTAACTCATTTTGTATTTGAAATTAAAACTTTCTCAATAAGTTATTCATAGCTGAATTGTAGATCCAGTGGTAAAATTTCATGCTTTCTCTAAATTAAAAGGAAAAACTTTCTTAATAATGGGAGTGAAATGAGGCTAGCCGCTATGGTTGATGTGCTAATATGCTGTTAAGAAAAAAAGAAAGAGAGAATTAATTTGTTGCTATGATAAATTGTTAATTTGAAAGCAAGACAAATTATACCAGTTCCATAATTAACTGTAAATGCTTCACCCCAAGGACTTTGTTTAGCACAGTAACTGATTGAATAACTGCAAGTAAATCAACAGGTCTTAAACAGCTTGTGCCTGAACCTCTGTTCTCCCTGTGTCTCCTAAGCATTGCCATGGTACATCAGTAATTAATGTCCTCAGAAGTAGGTGTAATCTTGATTTATTTTGTAAGATCTAAACTGCTATATTGATACTGTTCTGGGCTCTGATGTGCAAATTCCTGTAATCCATGAGCTAAAGAGTTTGCTTATTGAATTCAAAGTTCACATCCAGCTTCAAATCTCATTGAGAAATTGTTCACAGGGTGTATCGTATTCTATCTGGGGGCTTAACTTCAAGCTAATTGTGGTCACTGTAAGAATACTGCCTTTTTCACTGTAGCACTTACAGGTGATCTGGTTTAAATATAATAAGAAGTTTCCATGATTAATGTTTGGGGGTGGGTGGGATGTTGTACCACCACCTGTCTCAATGCATTGCACTGCAAGAATTTGGTGCCTTCGATATGAACTGGATAAACTCTGAAAAAGCACAAAGCTAATAAAATGAGACATGGCCACATCGGGATGTGTATGCCTGGGACTGATTTTTATTTATTTATTTAAAATAAGCTTGGTAGAGGCTAACATTTCTTTGTCAGTATTTGTTACATGGTTTACCTGCCTTAATTACAGACCTAGATACACTTTAAGAAATTAATTCACTGTAGTCCTCTCTGTCCTTAGTCATTTGCACTGGTATTCATCTATGAAGAAAAGACACAGTAACACAAGGAAGGTGAGTTTCCCTGTATCTCAGCATGGGAAAATACCACTGTCACAAAAGCAAGGGCAGGTAAGAGCCCTTCACACTAAAACTTTATTTTTTTCAAAATTATTTGGAAAAGTCTTTTTACATATCTGTATAGGATTATTTTCAGAGACTCTTTGCATTCCTGTCATGGTTTAACCCCAGCCAGCAACTAAGCACCACGCAGCTGCTCGCTCACTCCCTCCCAACCCAGTGGGATGGGGGAGAAAATTGGGAAAAGCAGTAAAACTCATGGGTTGAGATAAGAACAGTTTAATCAAACAGAAAAGAAGAAACTAATAATGATAACACTAATAAAATGACAACAGTAATAATAAAAGGATTGGAATGTACAAATGATGCGCAGTGCAATTGCTCACCACCTGCCAACTGACACCCAGCCAGTCCCTGAACAGCGATTCCCCGCCCCCACTTCCCAGTTCCTATATTAGATGGGACATCCCATGGTATGGAATACACTGTTGGCCAGTTTGGGTCAGGTGCCCTGGTTGTGTCCTGTGCCAACTTCTTGTGCCCCTCCAGCTGTCTAGCTGGCTGGGCATGAGAAGCTGAAAAATCCTTGACTATATTCTAAACATTACTTAGCAACAACTGAAAACATCAGTGTGTTATCAACATTCTTCTCATGCTGAACTCAAAACATAGCACTGTCCTAGCTACTAGGAAGACAGTTAACTCTATCCCAGCTGAAACCAGGACAATTCCCATGAGCAAGTTGTGCTTCTGCCCTAATAAATTCCTAATATCATCCCATTATTCTGGAAATGAAGTGATAGCACTGGCAAATAACAGCAATTGGATGAAAACAGTCAGCTTCCAATGCATGAAGTAGGGTCAAAGGTCCTGAGGCTGTAGATAAAGGTTTCATACTATCTTTAAGATTGCAGCAGCAAATAGACCTTTAGGGGAAGTATTTTCTTGCACCTCCTTTCCACAATATAGAAAATATATATATATTAAAAAAAATAAAATCTTATCTCATTTTAACTATGCATATTAAAATCTAGGTGTCTAAGCTCAGCAAGTATAAATTGGCAGAGGTCTGCTGACTCAGCTCTCTTTTGGGGGACCAGAAGCTCAGATGGTCAAATGTTAGCTTATTGGACCTGTTTTACAGCATGGTACTGTGGTAAAGAGAAGTCGCTTGTTTAAATGAACATTATGCAGCAGTTTTCCAGGTTATGTAAGGACAAAGGCTGAATCAATTTATCTTGGCTTTGTTATCTCACTAGTCAACATAGATCCTTCACTTCTAAGTTTTGGACACTTTCATAAATAATTCACAAAATATAAGCTCCTTTTACTAGGTTTTTCTGTGCTGTCATGGAAACAAGGTAATTTGGTTTAGCATGAATAAAAGCTTCTTAAAATGTAAGGGATATAATTTGGGACCAAATTTAATATGGCCACGTACCCTTTTTTCTATTGTTTTTATATTGTCATTTTGAGCAAAGAGGAAGGTAGAGGGTTGAAAAAGAAGGTGCAGACTTTGAAAGATTTGTTTCTTTTCCTGAGATTGAAACACAATGCAAAATAAGCCAAGTAGGTGTAAACTGCAAATGATTCTTCTCTGTCTGAGGTTTTTTGTTATCTGAGGCTCAGTGCTCTGTGATTAATATCCACAGAATTTCCCTGACGTTTCCTTCCCTTTAGGAGGGTGTCATTTTTGCTTTATTTTATAGGTCACATTTTTAAAATCAGATATAGTTTTCTGGATGTATTCTTTTATATCTGTAGTTAGTAGCACTTATTATAGATACTGAGTAATAATATTTCAACGGTGCCTATATAGAACAGCTATCAGGGGTTTATTATTGTGTATGTTTAATCCAGAGGCAGTGTGTTGACTCTGTGTTCACTTTCATCCTTGTCCTTTTTCTTATGGCTTTCCCCAGGTTTTCTCCATGCTCATACAGCAGAGATGGTAAAATTCCAGTTAATTAATGTGCTTGAGATTGTAAAGGAAGTTTTCCAGACTGAAATATAGAAAAATGCATTATGATTGCATCAATGTTGGTCACTTTATCATCTGATTTAGTACTTCTGTAGGTGCATTCATGCTAGTACCAACACATACTCTAATGTAGACAGACCTCAAGCAGTGTTCAGTCAGCATTAATAAGGTCTGAATGCTGTTTAAATGCTCACTTGCATCCATCAGCTCAGCTGCAACAGTACTGAGAAACTGGATATTGTCTTTGCTGGTGTGAATATAGCTGAAAGTGCTCCTGCTTTGCTCATGTAGCTGGTAGGCAGTACCTTCTTTCTTGCTTTTCAAAGCAGAAGACTGGTTTCAGAAAAGTCAGTCTTTTTTTTTTACCTCACCATTATTATAATTTATTTGTAGTAATGTGTTTTCCACCTGAGTCTAGGACCAGAATCCCATTGAGGACAAAATTGTATTAAAAATTAATAAAAAACATTCCCTGTTACGTCATGTTCCATGTAACTGTTGTAGCACATTTCACAGTTGTTCCTTTCAATGTTATCCACCCCTGGAAAGGATAATACAGCCATACATCCTCCCTCTTCTTTCCCATTTATATGTGCCCTGATTGGTAATGGGATAATGTGACAGAATCTGAAGTGAGCAGAGGGGAGCTAGCACCCCTACTTAGAGCCTTTTTGAGTGTCTCAGTAATGAATTGTGACAGTTGTAAGTGGTGTAAAGCCCAGGTTCCATGCCCCAGTGCAAAAGAGCACCCATAGCTAATACACAGGAGATCTGGTGCCTGTTCACCATGCCTGCGTATCTGCAGAGCACTGTCCTGTCTCAAGCACAACAGATGGGAACTTGTTGCACACAAAATATGGGCTCATTCAGCATGTGAGAGCATGGCATGACACCTTCCTGTGTTTTACCCTTGTCCCTAGGACCAGAGGAAGAGCAGAAAAAAAAATGTGGTTGCAATATTTTTACTTGTAGGGACTTTAACTTACAGGTCTGATTAACCTAGTGTAATTTTTCCAGTGCCTCCATCTCCCTCAATATGCACTTGCAAAAAAACACCATAGGGTTTTAAGAAGCATACATCCACAGACTGAACAAAGCCTCAGAGACCTCCAAAGGAGTGCAGTCCGTGCACTTTTTTCAGCTAGGTGATGCCAAGTACATTTGTACTTTAAATGCCCTTTAAACAAGTGAAACACAGCTGTGGTTTAGTTGCATTAGGTGAAGGCGTATGACTTTTCATTCCTTTCCATCTATCCCTCCTCATACTGAATAAAGCAGGAGTTTTTGTCATGATACCTCTAATTCTAGCTACTCTCAGATCAAATTTGATTTTGGGGTTGGGAGATACGGTACTGCATATTTAATTCCAAGTTTTTTGTTGCATTTGTTCTCAAAGTAAAGGCAAAAATTATAGTCCTTTCTTTAAAACATGGAAGTATAATCTTAAGAACAGTGATGACTTCTTGCTAGAGAAGGTATCTCATTTGTTTCAGTTATCCCTCAGTCACATGCCAGGATGTCGTTGTTAGACATCATACAAGTGCAGAACAATAGTGATAAAAATATCTTTTATTGCCATAAATATATATAAAAAAGTCATCTATTGGCTATTGAAATGTACATTCAGGAAGATTCATATTTTGACAGAAATATGGTACTGCTCTGCCTTTATCATCTTTTCCCCAGGGGGGAGTGAAATAGATACACAATAAGCAATTTTGATGGCCTCTCTTCCATTTTGGAGATGTGTTATGGTGTGCAGAGGGTCATGGATCAAAGTTTGAATCTTTTTCAGTAGAAGACTTTTTCTATGATGTTTATGAGGAAAATTTTCTGTGTTCCAGGATGCTGGAAAATGGCTGGTTTGGGAAATAAATTTAGGGGCTGGATTATAACTCACGTAAAGGACATTTTCACACGTACAAAGTAACATTTCTGATCTCTCAGAAAAAGCTGACAGCGTATAGGACAAGCCATGGTGGATGAAACAAACAGGAATAGATGTGTGGTGCATGCATATATGTATACATGAATCGTGTGTTGTAGGACAAGAGGAAAATAAGCTTGTTCTGTTTAGTTAGCACAATGCTGTTTTCAGATAGCTGTATTTTGTAGCCTATGTTGCAAGCATCAGACATTGCATTAATGAAGGTTTTTAATATGTCTCCAGGATGCCAGTGCAGAAAATGATCTGAACTTGAATTTCTCATGATTCCTTAGATCTTTTGTCTCTCTTACTGGTCTTTAATCCGTATCTGTCTCTCATGAACTTTTAATACATATCCATAGAAAACCCCTCCCTTTCCCTTCTCCAAGTTTCTGAATGATCACAGAAGAGATTTTACTTTTAAATTTTTATGGGTTTTATTTTTTTAATAATTCTCTTGACTCAGCTAGACAAAATGCTTAGTGTGCACATAAGAAAAAGTACCATAAAAAGATGCAGTACAAAGGCACTGCCTATCCAAGTGGCAAGGAATGGGAGCAAATGTGTCGTCACAGCTTCCCTGGCTGCTCTTGCTGTGACAGCCAGGGAGGAGGCCTCTTGCTTGGCAGGGGGTCAGCAGCTAAAAATGCTGAAAAAACAGAGGAGGGGAATACCCAGAAAAAGCAATAAAATATCCAGTAAAGGCTCTGCTGGTGCCGTTTGCCTCTGCCTCTGAAATCTTTCTCCTCATCCTCATGGCACTTCAGTGATGGCGATCAAACGCGCTGTTGGCAGACAAGAAAGTGTGGTGACGCCAGGCAGAGGGCTGGGGCTGACAGGGACATAAGTGCCCATCATCAGAGTAGGTAGTACCATATATGAAGCACACAGAGGGAATGTGGTGTGCCCCTAAAAGCAGCTATAAAAATTCATTCAGGTGCAGTTAGTTAGCAGTGTCTGAGCAGTTATGTTTAATTGCATGGCAGTGTGCAGTGATCATGGTCCCTTCTTGCTCACAGGTGAGGTTCCTGGATGGGGAAGGGATGGGGGACATAGGAAGGGTTTTCCCCCATCCTGTCCCTGACTTAGCTTTGGGAAATGGCTCAAGAAGTTGCCAGACATTTGACACAGCTCTACTGGGCTGTGCCAGCCCGCCTGCCTCTGATAAGTTGGGATTTAATTGGACTTGACATGGGCCATAATTATGCTCACACATTCAGAATTTTGCTTAGGTGAACAGCAAACTTCACTGTAATTTGTTTCTTCATGACAGATGTACATTTCTCGTACTTCCTGTGTAATAGACCGAATAATGACCTTTCTAGATAATTGTGATTTTTTTTTTTTATTTCTGCCTTTCTTATTTTTCTTTATTTTTACTCTTCTGACTGGCTCAGCTTTGCACTCTGTATACTTGAGACCCGCAGAGGACTTCTGATGTACTTGCTCCCAGCTGAAAATACAGCCTTATAGCCAACTTGTTTTTCCTATCAATCAGTCTGGGGAGAATAGTGCTCTATCTTGTTGATCATTCTTGTGTAAAGCTCATGTATCACTTCAAGGATTGTCTGGCTATTGGTTCTGTCAGTTTGCTTCTATCACTGTCCAAAAGCAAAGACCATGTGCCCATAATATTAATAGTCAGAATAGGAGAGATATATCACTGTTCTGGTTCAGCTTAGTCAAAAAGGATGATTGAAAGAATGCTACAAAAATGCAGTGCTTAAAGGTAAAAAGATGTTTGACAGTACCTGTGGGAAAAAGAAATGTGATTCTAGAAAAATTATGACATTCTGTAATGTGCCTTTCATAATTTACATAAAGGTACCTGTGCCGGTAATCTCTTATACATATGAATTATTTTCCTCACATGAGTAATTTCATCAACTGAGTAATTACACTGACTTGAGAGGGACTGTTACCATAAGTGTGAATCAAGTTACTGATGTTTATTGATCTAAACTCAAAAAAAGCAATTAAAAATGATGGGTTTATTTTCTTTTCCATGAAAAAATACAGTTGAAATCCAGGCTTAGACTAGAATGGTCTTCAATACCGTTTTTTGCAAAAGTGAAAAAGGTCTTCATTTTTCTTTATAGCTCATTTTGCTAAGGCTATCGTCACTTTCACAAACTTAAAATGCAGAACTAATTGTATTTTTAACAAAGTGCATGCTGGTTTTCCTTTTCTGGAATGCTCAAATCCTCTTAAAGTTCTCCCACTCTTTTTACTTTTCTCCATCAAAGCTTTCCAATTTCTTTTTAAAAGATGATAGCAAGGATCTAATTTAAGCCTCTTTGTTCAGTAAGCCAAAAGAAATGGGCAATTATTCCACAGTGAAAATTCGAGAAACAATTCTTAGCAACTTAATCCCTGTAATTTATTAAAGAACTGTATGGAATGGCTCAAATTATGCTGTGTATGTTAAATGCCGATAGTTTTCTGTTTTCCTTATGATTGCAACCTTTGCCTCTCCTATAATACCTCTGCATTTTGTTTTTAGTACCTTAAACCAGAAGTTTTTTTAGAATATCTACTTACACTTGATGGCTAGAAAGTTTCATCATCTTCTGTAAATGAACACGTTGGCCAGTTGTGCTATTCTTTCACTGATAAAGTTCTTTCCAATCTGTTAGGATCTGTCCCATATTAGAGCTGAGCTGATGTCCCAGCTACAGCTGTATTTCATGTGTGCCTGAGCCTCAGTTCTGGCATATTTGTATCCCCAATGTCTGTCCTTCAAAAAAATGGATGCTGCTTGCACACTTTTGATCCAGATGCAGTTGCTGCATGGAACCAGCTTTTAAACCAACATCAAAACAATGATGAAAAAAATGTATATATTTTCTTTCTTTTTAGGGCTGGAATATAATTTAACCTGTATCAGTTTCTGCTGAGTTGTTGTACTTCTGTCAGCTTAACCATTAGCAGCTATAGGAACATGGTAATGCACAGAGTACTTTGTATTTGTTAATAACTTTCAGTGGTGTATATGAAGGATTTCAGACCTAAGGTATGCAAACAGATTTCTGGCCAGCAGTTTTTTGGGGAGAAGCTGAATCTGAACTGTGTTGCATGGTTGATGTTAGGACAAACATCGCTTATCATAAATATGTTACGGTAATATTAAAAATCTTAAAATTATGGCTTAGGTTCATGTTGTTGTCTGGCTGAAAGTAGGGTAATAGCAGAATTTCCCAAAATGTGGAAGTACTTTATTAGGAAAATTTAGAACCATTATGAAAAAAGCCTGTGTTTCGATCCATGTCCTCTCTAAGACTTAGTGAGTCCTTGTGCAGATCTTCTGGGCTTGCAATGCCTTTGGATCTTTGGTAAGAGTGATCCATTTTATGGATCTGTTGTGAAGCACAGAAACCAAAATGGCCGATGGGCTTCGCTTTTGGTATTGCAATTTGATGGTCAGAATATTTTCAATATATTTAGAATAGATTTTGTCTTGGTACACGTGCTTTTGAGAGGATTTTTTTCATAGGGAGCTTCAAGCCTGCAGCCAGTTAGAACTCTATTAAACTGCTCTTGATTCTTGAACTGCTATTACCAGAAAAAATGCTTTCAGCCTGCATACTTGGAGAGGAGCTGAATGCTAAGTTTATGTGCAAGTCAGAAATGTAGGCTATCTCGCTTGAACCTCTGCCACTGTTGTTCTCTACAGATATGTAAAATGACAGGACAGGCACCACCATGAAGCTGAAGAGCAAAAAGAGCTGATGGCGTTAGTGATACTTTGTCACTGGAACAGTGGCCTTCGTTAATAATGCCTGTGATAGGAAAATGAAATACTTTCGGTTTCAGTAATGTCAATCTGATGCTCAGCAACAAATGTTTTTAAGGCAGACAGTGAAGAAGAAAAAAGAGCAGCACCATTATATTCTGTAGTGTATGATGTTTAACATTTTCCCTGCTACACAGTCAGACTAGATCTTCAGTTTGCTAACAGATGCAAACGGAGTTGAAACCACATTTCCATATCACTAATAAAATATACAACATGCTGCCAGCATAACCAGGGCTGGATTTTCAAGGCAGTCAACTTACATTTAAAAACCTGAATGGAATGGGCAAGTTTTCAAAAACATGTGGCATCCTGCAGCCCCTGTTGAGGAAAATCTGGCTAACTTACAGATGCTGATGAATTCAGAGGGTCTGACCCTAAAATATTCCTTTGATACTCTTGGAAAAAGAAGACGAACAAAGCCTTGTGTTTTTGGTTTGAAGATATACATTCAATCTATATGTTTAATAGTTCTTATACTTAAAGTCTTTCAAACCTTTAAAAACAACAGCACCCACACCTAGTATCAGAAAACAATCAACAAAAATTGGCCAAATTGACTATTTTAAATTTAATTGGTTTTTTTTGTTTGTTTGGTTGGTTGGTTTGTTTTTTCTATTAATTTGGGTTGCTGGTACCTGGAGTGGACACAAAGCTTTTTACGGAAATTGGTTGCTATTAAGAAAAACTGGTATTGTCTTTGGGTTTTTTGTTTGCTTGCTTTTAAACAGTGGTAGTCTAAAAGTTCGCACTACCATATACCTTTCTGATTCAGTCACCCTGTTCTTGTATTGCTGTTCTCTACTTCCTTCCTTCAAGTTCTTCCTCAAACCCCATGTTTTTCACCCTTTCTGACAGTGGTTTCCATCCTAACTAACTATTCTTCTTCTCATTTAAACTGGTGTAAAGCAAGAGTAACTTCACTACAATCTGTAAAATTACTCAGGTATAAAATCAGATGTGGATGAGAAGGGCAAGGTTATTTAAAATACTACCCTTACGTGATTCCTTTACAAGTTTTACTTGAATCAATGTCCGTTTGCTGAGTGCAGTCAACCCACACTAATGCACACTGGGAAGGAATCTTGTGCCTCACAAGTGTATTTTTCTTCAGTCTTAACTATTCACTGCCTTACTAAAATGATAACTTTATCTGGTTAATCATGATTCACAATTAGAAACATGCATATGTTTCCATATTGGCAACAGGTGTAAAGAGATAGTAAATATGAATTTGCATATTTTTATATAAGCTACCAAAAGATTGTATGTTGAAATTATGACAGATACCATTTTATCATCTGTACTCTTTTTCTGCAGCCTCCAAAGCTCTCTTCACTAGCAGCCTAATTACCTAAAGCATACATTAAGAATGATCCATTGTCAAACTGATATTCCTTTTTCCTCTACAAGTTAAACCCTGGACTTAATGGCTGTTTAAGCTTCTTGTGTCATGTTAACAAGTTGAAAGGTTTCTTCATTTCAGTAAACCTGCTGCTACTTATGAAGTCTGCAAGGGGTTAAAAGTAGGAATCGAACTTTCCATTCTGCTTAGAAAAATAACTTATGTGTATGGATAGAATAAATTTAAACCTGTGAAAAAGCTTTGTTAATCCCCAGCTTTCCCTGTTGTGGAGAAATTCTGGCCTTGATGAAGTCGGTTACAAAGATGTCGAAGTCAGCAAGGCAATTATTTTCCCTCTATTGGAGGACTTGTCAACAGCCTTCAATCTAGAGCGAGTTCACTCAAAGGGTAGCTCCTGAATGTGTTTGAGTGTGGGAGATGGTGAGGTGTTTAAAATAAACAACACAGTTGGGAGAAATCTCTGATTCCAGCTCTAATCCATACAGAGGAGGAAATTTTGAGACTTTAGCATAGATTTAGGCTTCTTATGTTTGATTCTTCACCTTCAAAGGTGATGACAACCAGTTTGATTCAAAGCCCATGTTCAACCCAAATGTTTGAGTTTTCTGCTTAGATTTCAGACTTCCAAATGGAATTCAGCTTAAAAAAAGAAAAAAAAAAAAAAGGCAGATAAAGAACAAGAGATCTTCAGGTATCAATTTAGTACTATCACGATGAACAAAATGTAGTTATGTATAAAAAAGACTATAAGAAATTCTTAACAAGAAAGGAAGATACAGGCAATTGTACAACAGTAGAGAATCTGAATTTCTGAATTTAGATGAGGGTTTGAATCACTTTGTTACTTTGAAATAAGCAGTTTCTAGGTGGGAGGTACATTATTGTTCATTGAGAATACTATTCTACTTTCTAGCAACTGTCTTCCAGTGCAGGTAGCGTAATATGCTCATGGTTCTGAGTTAAAGCCAAGTAGCTTCAGAACAGGCATGTGGTGGTTTTGTTGGTTTTGGGTGTTGGGTTTTTTTCAGACTGGATATTAAAAATACTTTTCAGGAGGATAATTGGAATATAAATCAAAACATAAATTTGGGAATACCAAAACTGACTGTAAGAATAAAATAATCCTTAAAATGAAAGATGCTTAAGTTACTTATAGGTATTGTTTTAAACCTATAGTCTACAGGCTAACCTCAGAGGAGGATGCATTTTTAGATTACTATAAAATAAATACATTATTAGCTTTTCTCAATGATGAAGACGATTAAAAATTTAAAATTGCCTTTCCTACCAGACAGAATGCGTTTTTATTTTGTGTTCTCAGTGCAAGCCTGTGGTCACACTCACTGAAGTGTTAATGCTGTGTTTATTTACTTTTATTGAACGTTAACTGTTGACTTGTTTTCTTCAGCATGGGCCTGATTTCTTGACTTGAACTGTCTCCATCTCTTAAAATCTTAGGGCAAGGGAGATGAAATCTTTTCTGGAGCTTAACTTGTTTCAAATATGATTAGGATTGCAGGCCAAGTCAATATAAAACTAATTATTTAGTGGAATAACCCAATTCTTTTAGTTTAAAAGTGTAATTTTTTGAAATAAATCTGGAAAAAGGGGAAAACTGATCAAGTACTTCAATTACTTCCTTCTTTTTCAAAGAAATGTGCTGTCATGAGACAAGCAAATGAAGCCATGCCAGCCATCTCACCTGTCCTTAGGAGGAGACTAGAAGATGTCTTCCCCACCAAATGCTTAGAGGCTTGCTTTTTAATCCTTGCTAACTCGATGACTAGCAGCCTAAGGATTTCTCTATCAAGTTTCACCCAATGTATTCTTTTTTTGCTTAGAAAGAACTTGAGGGAAAGGAATCCCAGAAGGAGATGATGCTTCATAAGAATAAAAATAAGTACTTCTACGTGTGGGTTTTTTCCCCTCTCAGGAGTGGAAATGGGTAGAGATTAAAATTAGATTCCAAAAATATTGCCTTCAGTGAAGAGAGATTTTTATGAGCTTTAGTTTCTGGTGTGCAAGAATGAGCTTTATAAATCAGCAACTGATTTCCCTACTGAGAAGCTCAAAGGCTAAGAGCAGAGACACAGAAAAAGTCTTGCTGTGGCACCAGCAGGAAGAAATGGTACAGATAGCCTAATAAAATGGTGGTGGTTTAATGAACTAGCAGCTAGATGAAAAAAAACAGGGGAGGAACTTGGAGACAAGCTCAGGATTTCCATGCACAAGTCCTGCAGTGTTTAATGTAGTACAACATACTAAATAGTACAACTCCATGCATTTACCTTTCCAAACTTCAGATCAGTTAAGGTAGTCTTGAGTTTATCACCTAACTTTCTTAGTACTACCTGTACGTTAGCTACTTAGTAGTCTTATTTTGCTTTGCATACCACCACTTGAGGAGCCATCTATACTACAGGAGACTACTCTAGGTGCCCAAACTAGTTAATTCATACCTTTTCAGTTAAAGGAAATGTTAAGAAATAGTGTCTAACTACTATTTGTTTGGTGATTGCTTTTTTAATTTGGTTTTGGTTTGTTTTGGTTTTTTTTTTTGCAGGGTGGGTGGCTTCTTGTCTCACATATGTGTACAGGAAGCCTGGTTTTTATCATATCTTAGTGATCAGCAAATTGCTATGACCCTGGGAGAGAAAATTGGGTTGAAGCATATATTCACCTATAAAACAGCAGTGGTGACTCCAAGAGGTTTGTCTATGAAAAGACATGGGCAACAAATCTAGTGGTATTGGACAAAAGCATTTTACCAGTCTTCCAGCTGGAAGAGTGCAGTTCAGATTACAAGACCACATAAATGGGACATATTGTAGACAGAGGATGTTTGGAAAAGGTTAGCAGGGAATTTGTGTCCCAGCTCAACTCTTGGAAAAAACTAACTTTCTAAATCACTTTCTAAATTATTTCAATGCCAGCCATTTCCAAAACAAGGGATTATGCAATGCCATCTGTTGGCTTTTGTGAAAAATCAAATGGAAAATGTGGTTTGCTCGATGGTGGTCCAGCAGAAAGAGATTCACAGTCACTACCACAGCTCCTGGTGGAGCAGAAAATTAACAGGAAGGCCAGCTCTAGTTGGAGACACTTTTCTTCAACGTTTTGAGAAATGAGTCCTGGCATCTGGGTAGCTTGTTGTAGAGCAGTCCCAACTGTAGCAAAGGTAAAACTGGACCCCAGGAGCTCTCCCCTATGTTTCAAACAGGAGATACTTGAGATGGCCAGTCTATATGGGTCTTTTCATACATGCAACGTTACTACTCATTAGGTGTTTGCAAGACTTGTCTGACTTGTTGCATATGTATGGAGGCGAATTCTGAAGATCCAGAACAGTTTTTCTGGGTTTCCTTTGTAAGGGTTCTGATCTGTATCTTGTAGTTTTGGCCCACACCTGTGGGCTCGTATCTATAAGGAAGAAGAGGTGTAGAGAACTTTTTATGTCATTTTCCATGCCCTTTTTGTTGAAAGCTATTTGGCTTTCTTGCTTATTATTACACATGCGAAAAGCTTGCATGCTGGCACTACTACTGCTGTATTTGCTTTAGATTGTCTTGCATTTAGACCATTTGAAGGTTTGAGCATGAACAATAGCAATAGTTGTGATAAATTGTCAGGCTCTTCCAAAGAATCAGAAGTTCTGGAGTTACTGCCAATGACAGATGGTTTGTCCTTGCTCATCACTTGTCTTCCTGACAGCATTTTTCTGCTCTCTGCAGAATCTCCCTTGGTGTGTAGTTGAATTCTTTAGAAAAAGAAAATTATTTTCTGCTTCATCCATGTTCTTGCTCATCGGTTCATAGCATCCGTGTTTGACTAAGTGGAACACCTTCCTCATGAAGCAGAAGTTTGATTTATTTTAATAGGGTGTTAGGAGAACTGCTGAAGTTTGACATGAGCGCATTTCTAAAGTTACAAAGATGTTAAGAATGATCTTTTATATCTATTGCTGTGGATTTCTATGACTGTGTGAATGGCACTGCGTACTCGATGGGCTGTATCCTTTGCTGCAGGATTTATGCAACTAATGACACAATGTTTTCAAATACTCCAGTGTGAACTCTCAGTCTGAGCAGTGGTTGAGTGAGTAGAGACTGAATTTCTTTCTCGGTTTTTCCACAATTTCATGAAGTCTGTTTCAGAACTGGCCTGATAACTTGCTGCTTTGATTCTTAGTACTGGAGAATTATGCGATACAGCATTAAAAATAACTGAATACTAACAGCCTATAGCTGAAAAAATTATGAATTCAGAAAAATCGTTCTCTGAAGTTGTTGGCTATATTGGCTGTCCTCTGCTTATTCTCTGACACCTATTTAGTTGGATGAGACAGGAATCTGCGAGTTGCTATGGACATTAGACTGCAAGGATGCAGCTCCCCAGTTCATACTGGAGTTCATCTGCTTATGTATGTTCCTGCACAGTGGAGGTACTCAGTGGCACCGCAGAAATGCCATCTCAACAGTACAAAATGCTTTTTTTAGTATTGTTTCAAATACTTACCCTTTCAGTAAATAAAAACAGTCTGAACTGCACAACAGTTGATACAGAATTAATAAGTTTCTGCTTCTTTTAGCTACTGCTAGTATGATTCATCACTGTTAAGAAAGCAAAATATATTTGGAAGGACAAAAGCAGCCATCTTGGGTTAGACCAAAGACTGTTTCAGTGTCTTTATCTCTAAAGGTGTCCATAAGTGAATGCCTGAGGGAGCAGTAAGAACAGGGTAGGCATATATGCTACTGTCTCCTAATAGTCTCCCAGCTAGCAGCTATATTTATCTTTAGAGAGCTTTCTGCATTGAATATAGCTCTGCGTGTTTAGTAACCCACAGCTGAATTCTTGTACAATTTCCCCTAGAGGAAGTGTGAAAAGAGAATTTGTCAAATATGTGCATGGTTTTCTTTGTTTTGGAAAGGGTCAACTCTCCTCCATTTAATATATGTGTAGGATTTGGTGTTTAGCACTCATTATGAATGCACACTCTAGTTTTTCTCAGTTTTAGCTTAAGAGGTGAGCTGCATAAACAATACGTTCACCTGCCTTCTGTCTTGTATGGAAATTTCCAATCTGTCCCTTGCCTTTCAGGAGTGCACAGCACTGCTTCCTGTCACAGAGCCAGCAGAACCAGTGGATGAATCTGAAACTTGAATTGTATTCAAATGCTCAGGGTCTTGAAGCCCCTACTTCCTACACGCCCTCATCAAATTGCTTTATTGCTTCTAATATACAGGACATCAGATTTCTTTTTCATTACTGCCCTTATGCTTTTGCAAGCATATTTTGTACATTCATTATTCCCTGGCACAGAACACAAGTTCATGCCAGCTCACTTGATATGCATGCAGATGTGAATTTCAACCAGAAAAAGATCATCACTCAGATAACAAATATGTGTTTTAACTTTCTGAACATATTAGTCATAGAAACCTTCTACACAACTGCATTATATACTTCTGTTGAAGCTGGATTATATGCGCTTTTAGGTTATGATCAAGTTTAAGCAGAACCAGCCATGCTCTTCTGTGTTTTTTTTTCTTTAGTCTTATTTGTTATCATCACTTCCAAGTGAAAATACAGTGGCTTTTTTAAGTAAACAAAACAGCAAACTCAGTAGATAGACAAGGGCATTGTGGAACGTTGTGTCATGACTGTGAAGCCTTGCTGTGTCAAAGTAATGATTGTTTTACTGACGGATAATTGGATCTAGGTTGTGTTACTGCTGGCTTTAGATATTTTTATTTATTTATTTATTGGGACTGTTTTAATATAAACTCAAACTTGTAAGCTTGTGCTTAATAACTGCTGATTGAGAGAATCTTCTGGCTGTGAGATTATGCGTATGATTACTGTTAGTGTTTGAAGAAAACTTTAGGGTTGAACAACCTTTTGCTTCAAGCATCAAACTGAAGGTTTATATAGTATTATAGTTATTTATTTTCTGTAAAACAGTGGATGTGCCTGTGCATTCTTTTACACTGAAAAACATAAGAAGCACAATAACTGGAAAATATCGGAAGGTTATTAATGATGATAGTATAGTGCCCTGCAATTCATACAGACATAGTCAGAATGTGCACTGCCCAACTTTAAAGTCAATTAAATGGACAATGTAGGCCATACTGGGAGAAGAGATATTCAGAGGTGAGGGACTGAGATGCAGCATCTTGATCCTGCTGAAATGGACAGCTCTTTTGTGAGTGATATCAGTGGGACTAGGATTTCATCAGGTAAGACTGAATGACCCAAGGACAAAAAGACAGCCTTGAAATTCCAGTCTAATGCTGAGTCCCAGTTTAGATGTAAATCTATATTTCATCAAATAAAATGGAATGTAAAAAAAAAAAAAAACTAGCAACTTTCTCAGGGCATCATCAGTCATCGAATCATAGAATGGTTTGGGTTGGAAGGGGCCTTAAACATCATCTAGTTCCAACCCCCCTGCCATGGGCAGGGACACCTTCCACTAGACCAGGTTGCTCAAAGCCCCATCCAACCTGGCCTGGAACACTTCCAGGGGCTATTTGTAGCCTATCTAAACTTAGAATATATTAGTTTGAGTGTCTCTGAGTACATTACAAGTTCATTTCAATTTGACATAAGCTTTTTGAAAATGGCTTTAATATTAAGTAGATTCATGAATGCATAAACTTTAATGGATAAAATATGATCTTTCTGCTGAAGAGTTTCAGCTGTAACTAAAAAATGGATGCATTTCATCTTATTATTTGCAAGTTGTGAATAAATTTGTTACAGGTAGCCTGAGCTGTTTGAAATAATAAGAGTGACTTGTGAGACCAGCAAGCCTCTTCCAGAGTCTGGCTTAAGAGGTCTGTGAGCTGTACATCATAAAAACAGTGACACTTAGAATCATATTCTGTTGAAAAGGCCTTGTCTAATTGAAATTTGAGAGCCTGAGCAAAGTAGATACACAGAACCAAGTATTTATAAAGAAACTAAATGAACTGAAACCAAAGGTTTAATGAAAGATAAAGTACATTAAAATCTGATCAGCTGAAGCTTCAGGCACAAAGAAGTGATCAACCCCACTTTTACTGTGTTATTAAAAACTGAACAGAAAATGCGAATTTTCATTTTGTGGATTCCTTCATTCTGAAGTTTCAGTTGACTGCCATTTTGAAGTGGAGAAAGAGCTTAGGAGCCCTTTGTGGAACATAATTATCATTGTCATTCCCCTAACACCACTGGGAGCCTTGACTCCAAGGGCGTCCCTCTGGCAGGCTGCCTCAGAGCCACAGGAACCTCAGGAGTCCTCATCTTGAGCAGAGTAGTTAGGGCAGGGCAAACGTTCCCGGTGGGACATCCTGGAGCCAGAAGTTTTGAGGGTCAAGGTTGCCAGGAATCTGACAAGAAACCATAAAATATGTGCTGCCTATTTTTATTCTGCTTGCTTTCAGGGGAAATGTATGTAGATTGGCTAACAGAATTGGTTTTGCTTCAGTAAGGTGTTGATTTTTTTTGTCTTATGGAAAATTTAAATGGCATTGCTTATGTTGTAAATGGCATAAACTTTCTATGCTTGGGAACTTTATATAAGGAGCAAATGCTACCTTGAGAACTTTGTTACTATTCTGTCCATTTTTAACTTTTCTCTGTTCCTGAATGTGTTTGTCTTCCAACTGGTTTGATATAAGAGATCTGATTAGAACAGCCATGCTCCAGTTCAAGCATCCTGGCTGGGCCTGTTGTGATGCCTCCTATCACTTAGTTACTCAGTTTCTAACCTGTTCTTTTATATGTGCTGTGTGGATGCCTACTGTGGAAAATGCAAGAAAATGTCAAAGCAACATGACAAAACATACTGTCGTCACCACAGAGAAAGAGTAGTGAGTCTAAATTCCATGTAAAGTAAGGACCCTGATTCCTACTGCTAATAATATTGAAATTTTCCAGAAGCACAATAACAGTTATGGCTTTCATCTCCCCTCATTTCTTACTGGTGCTGTGAGAGTTTCAGATAAGAAGGCGGTTCATATACTGCTGCTCTTGCTTTTTTTTTTTTTCCCCCAGTCTCTCCAGATCAGAATTTCCAATCTTGCCTATCATTCTAGTAAATAAGCAGTGACCCCAGTTCTAATGGCCTTTGAATTAATAATGAAGGTTATCGGTATGGGGTCTTTTGCTGCTCTTAAGATTTGTGGCCAGTTAAATTGTTCTCCTTTGGACATGACACAGTATAAATTGCAGTCATCCTTGGCAACTGCTATTTGTGCTGGTCATCATTAAAAGCCAAATATGACTGCTGTGCAGTGGTCCAAGTAATAAGAGCACAGCACTAGTCATCTACTTGAACATTAAAACTTTGTAAGTTCCAAGCCTTATTTCAATTTTTCTTTGCTTTTTCTTGGGATTCAACACAGTTTTAAGTATTCAGTAGTTTTGAATTGTGAATCAAGATGAGCATGGTGATTATACAAGTAAAATGGGATTAATTTGGTTTTAAAACTATTTCAGTGTCAATGCTAATTCAGTTTCATTTAGAAAAAAAAATGTAAAGCTGTCCAGTCTTTTCTATAGTTTGTTTCTGGCCTCCCTCCTGTCAATGATTTCTTTCTTAGGTAATGCAAGCAGAGAAAATGTATTTTTTTCCCTCTGTTTCCACTGCAAAGGTGAATCAAACATGTCTTGCCACGGAAGTGTAGTGGATTCAAGGAGGGAAAGAATAGAGCTGAGTGAAAGATGAGTTAGGAAGTACATTTTCAGTCCAGCACAGAGGCAGCTCCTAGAATACTTTTCAGCAAAGGAAAGGAGAAGATGCATGGGAGGAGGATTAGAGGCCCTCTGTGTGTGGAGCCAGGGACAGGCCATCATTCATCATCCCTGTGACAGCCCTCTTTCTCAAGGGAACACTTTCCTCCCCACTCTTTGCATTTCTGTGAACCCTAGCTTCTGTGGGGTGGGTTTTTTTGGTTTGAGTTTGTTTCGTTTTCTTTAATTCACAGGCTTACAGGGTAGGTGTACACTGGAAAGACCTTAGAGGCAGGAGCTACAGAAATCTGACAAGAGTTACTTGATATTCATTTTCTGCCTTCCTTTCTGTTGCTCCCTCTCCACACACAATATTAAGGCAAAACCGATTTCATTTTCTCCTCAGTCAACTGAAACACATTCTTTTCTGTGATGCCGGCAAAGAAATGTATTTTCCAAGTTTAATTAGCAGTCAAACAATAACACAAATGCTTCTGCAGAATTTTGCTGAAGGTTCTCTATCCTCAGTTGAATAACAAAGGTCTTCAAGGGCATGTGCTTTGGGATTTGTCATTTGCAGAGAGCATCCATTTAATTTTTTTTCTGGCTTTCACAAGCAAGCTGACTGATAGCTGGTTTGTTCTCTATTTCAGGTCGTGGAGACTAATTTGGTTGCTTTTGACTGTCACTGGATCATTATAAATGAGGTAACTGTCAAGTGAACATTGTTGTGAACCATGAATCCTGTTTTCAGGCTTACTGACAATATTCATGCTGATCTTGACTTTGCCAACAGGAAGCAGAAGCTACGACAAAGTTCAGACATGCTGAGGGAGTGGATGTTGCTTAATAAAAATAGAATGACAAGTTCTTGGACTTTGCTGGTTTGTCTTGCCTATTTTAAACAGAAGTGCTTGAATGAATAAATGGAAAATAAAATGAAAAAGGCCTTTTCCTTCTGAGTATCTTGAGATTTCACATTTGACTTGAGCTGACTGGTTTTGGAGGATCTTTTTAAGATCATTTTTCATATGTAATCTTTTTGTATTGGAGTGCTTGTGTTTTGTTTATATTTTAATGATTTTTATTAATAATAAAAATAATAATAATAGAATCCCATATTTCCCTTTCCTTTAAGAATTTCCCTAGAATTCATTCACGGTTGATACCCAAACCTATTGATATTAGTGGGAGGCTTTTTGGTGGACTTCTGGATCAGGTCATATATGAATGTTCATGAAGGGAAAAAAGAAAGTTAAACTGAGATCCTATTTTTAAACTGTGAAATAGGTTCTCCCATGAACACTTGTCAGCTAAAATACAACGAGTCAACATGTGAAGTAACTCTGCATATAAACATTGAACAATGCAGTCGGTCTTAGATTCGATGACATTCAGATTTTTCTTTTGTTTTGTGAAAAGCAATTTAGGTCCAGAACAGCCTAATTCCCTGGGAGATAACTCTCCCCTAACATGTAGATTGTGCGACTCCTGTATATTCTCAGGACAAAAGATTGCTTGGAGATATTGTGTGTAAATTCCAGGCTTGCTTTCTGGATTTGCTGTGCACTTCTGTTTTTATACTTAAATACTAGGTTTTCATAGTGCAGTGTGCTAATAGTGAGGTAACTTAATCCAAAGCATTTTTTTTCAAGGTTATAGCAAGGTATAACATTGTTGCATTGGGATTGTACTTTGGCCTATTTGTTTAGACCAGTGGAATTTTAGCCAGTTTTCCCTGGGGAAAATTATGCCTCAAAAAGTGCTGTGAAGACAACCCAGGTCCAGCAGAAATTATCGGTTTGGGCCTTGCATTGCCCCTGACCAGTAATCTGTGTTTTTTTCCAGCACTGAATGGGGCCTCAGTGGTTGAGAACCCAGCTTTACGCTACAGACAATCATGTGAAGAACATACGTGTTTTGTTGGTTACATGAATTTTTTGTGACATCTTAGACACCTGTGTTTGTGTGCCTGTATTGGCTAAATCAGACTGTCAACTACGTAACTGTAACGCTGTTTCTTTGGCCTCCTAATTTGAAATTCTAAGATGATCTATCATAGTGAAAATGCGTTGTTTTGCAAAATCCACATATGATTCAAATAATTCCTTGCACTGAGATACCAAAATAAGCTGGAGTTCTCTTTCCTATTCCATCGTTGTGCCAAGGGGATATAACACATTGAGTATAGTGATCACAGTTTTGTGATCAGGAATCTGCTTAGGCTTTGTGAGGTAACATCTGCTATTTTAATTGCTCGCTTTAAATGGTATAATGCCCAGAAAGAGTTCCTTAATTTTTATTGTCCCATTAGTTGCTATTTTATGTAATACAGCAAATTTGCTTGAAGACTGTGTATCATAATGGAAATGCATGTGTGGGAGGAGGGAGGTTGTTCTGATAAAATGAAAGGACTCATAATTTGCTAAAGCATGATACATTGTATTAGTCCTTTGCAAATAATACAAATCTCTTCTGATCAGTGCAGTCAGCTGAGGAAACACACTCTCCAAATAAATGTTCCTGCTTCTTCAGGGCCTTAAAGCAGATGGTGCAATTCTTTATTTAAAATTTGCAGGAGTCATAGATTTGAATGTAGTCATGATCAAATATGTCTTAACAAAATGTGAGAATGGATTTCTCACACTGTCCCTCTGTCTGTCTCTGCTTGTTTCTTTTCCTCTACACAATAGTAAATATAACCTCAAAAAGCCCAGGATATTAAAATTATATTTCTTCTATGACTCTTAAATCACAAGTGTACAGTAAGCTTAGATTTGATTTAGTGTAACTGAAAGGGGCATTTGTATGATTTTCATCACTTTTCTTTCTTTTGCTCCTTTTAAATGAAACAAATGTCCTTTTTTATTTTAAATCCATGTCTCTGAAGCATTTTCCTTTGTTAAAATATTTCAGAGTCATCTTACTATGCCCAAGGCTGCCACCAGTTCTCTATTACTATTGTTTACTCAAGGACAGCTCAAAACACTTTCTGCTGCCTACAGATGCCATACAGGAGGTGAAAATATTAATGCTACTGTAGAAAGGATTGATTGGATTTTATCTGCAATAATGTGCACAATTATGACCAGCTCTATTAAAATTAGAATGGAATGGGTGCACAGAAAAGCTGATTTGTGTGAGGAGAGACTGAAAACGTTGGCTTGATTAGCCTATGAAAACAAAGACTGAAAGAGGATATGCTCTCTGTTTATAAACACATACAGAGCGTGAATAAATGCATCATTGTCAAGGGCTAGAGGACAAGGCTGGCACAAGAACAAATGAGTTCAAATTGCCCATAAATAAATAGAGGGCAAAAGTTAGTAGAAGGTTTCTAATTACCAGAGAAATCAGAGTCTGGAAAAACTCCTTCTTTGAGGAAAGAATGAAAAAACCACCAAACTCTCTTAAAGACCATTTGATGGAAAAAGATCCAACAGGTTTGCCCATCGTAGCACAAGAGTGGACTGGGGGAACCACAAGATTGTATTCAAAGGCTACTTTCAGATGAACACATGTTTTTCCTAGGAGAGGGCTGGTCCTTGGCTGATGCAGTCAGCTTGTTCCATTGTGTTTCAGCCCAATACACTCCACCATGAAGAAAAGCATAGAGCATGACTGTTTTAAGCTCAAGCAGCTAGATCAGGTCCTAAAATCACAGCTCAGTTCCAGGAGTTCACACAATTCTACATTTTAATATGGATAATTGATTAATAGTAGCATTAGAGGTTCATTTTGAACCCTTACATTTCCAATGGTGACAGCAGGTCAGGTGTGAAATGCCACCCTCTTTGGTACAGGTTGGCAACTAAGCTGCCAGCTCTTTTTTTCAGACAGGTGAGACCCAATGGACAGACTGACTTAGCCCTGCTTTCTCCATGCTCTTGGATTTTTTTCTCTGTGAAAGCTAAAAACTGATTTCTCCTTGTCCTATTAATTTTCTCTTTTTCATCATCCTCCCCTGAACCTAAGAAACCTAAGGAAGATAAAAATGGAGCAAATGATTATGCAGTTCAAGATTTCCCTTTACTTGTCTTGGAGCTTCATCTAGTTATGCCTTCCCCTCCACTACTCCTCTTTGGAAAGCGCTGAGAAATTCAGGAAGGGCATAGCCCAATTATGCTATGGCATGGGCAGTGGCAGCCCTGAGGCTTCAAGGGGGTATAAGAGTGGCCACCCTTTCCCACTCTTCCCCCTGCTCACTGCTGCTGGCTTTTGGAGGAGGAAAAAACACTCTCCCCTCTGAGTATCATGTGGGATGTGATGAAGACATGGCATGCCCTGGAAAATAGGGCATGTCCAGTATATGATAAATACAGGAATCATCGTCTTGGCCTAAAGTTAAGATGTTTCATAAGAAAAAGTATTGCTGCCTTTGTTTGGTGCTTATTACAGGAGTATGTGAATAAATTATTTCCCTCCATGTCTGTCACTACTGGGGCAGTTGCTCTGTGGTGAATAGTAAGTCTCTGCCTAGGTTGCTTATCTTAAAATAATGAGACGAAGCTGAATGGTAATGTATATTAGTGTCCAGTATATAGTCTTGCTTCCCACTGGAGTCTCTGCGTGATATGTCAAGGTGATCCTCTTCAGTTCCCTTTTCCTAATTAATCTGTAAAGAGCTATCAATTTAAAATAGCATTTCTTTCCTTATTTATTTGCCTACTCAGATGAAATGTACATCTAATTTTGTCCTTGTTCAATTTGAAATAGGACAGCCTCCCATTTATTCCAAGTTCAGACCAACAAAAGATAGGTTTGGAACTATATATTGAACTTCTCATTTAAAAACAAACAAACAAACAAAAAAACCACCCCCAAACCTAACACATAACCTAGCCTAAATTTATACAGGTGCCAACTCAGTTCAACTTGGCCAACTTTGTTATTTTTTTTGGACATTTGGTGCTTGTGTAACAGATCATCTGCCATCCTTATATCATTATACTGTATCCTCCTTTGAAGTGCAAATGAAAATTGTTTCCTTTCATACAATAGTTGCTTTATATAGTTTTCTTAAGTCAGATCCAAAATTCAAGAATGAGAGACTATATTGGAGAGTCATTATATAAAGGGCTCGTCACTCAGTCAATGCCAAGTATTAAAAAAATGACAAAGAAATATGTAGCAAATGACTGAAGTGGAATTTGGGTTTGCATGGCATTGCTTTGTTGTTAACCTAAAATCTGAATTTATGATATAAATCAGTGGAATTCACAGCATTTAAAATAATAGTTGTCATTAATCTAATGATGTATATACCTCCTTGGCAGCTATACAAAAATCTCTTTGGTGTTTGGATTCTGTTACTAGTTCCCAGGTGATGTATAAAAATATGAGGTAGTAACCTAAAGGTTAAAATGAAAGCACTCTAATTAAAATGCACCAAAAAATGCTGAATACAGAAAAAATAAATACATTTTTGAGGCAGAAAAGATAAATGTTTGAGCAGGTGAAAGTCAAAATGTTTTTTAAAGTATTATTTAGCAATATAAAGTGCCCGTGCAGGTATCAGTTTTTACATTATTAGAATGAGTCTAATATTCTTGCTTTTACAGTTTGGGCACAGTGTATAATGAAACCAGGCAAACTTTTTTTAAATCCTCTGAGAAAGGATATAGTTTAAAATCAAAATAAGTTTCTTGAGCTCTCCTTTCTGATTATACTGAAAGTATTATAAAAAAGATTACATGCATTTTGCTAAAACAGCAGTTTTGATTATTTTTTTTTACCTTGCAGCTAGTGAAATGATACAGACTAAATGAAAAGACGGCATCTTAAGCTGAGAGAAACCATTATCTGTGGTACATTAAGAATTAATCGACCAGAAATGCAAGATATTACACTGGACACAGCTGATGCCATGTGTTATTTTTGTTAGCAGAAAAATCTATATTTCATAAAGAACATTAATAACAGATGACTTGAGAAACGATGACAATCTGTGAAGATGAATAAAATACTGTTATTGTAGTCAAGAGAGTAGAAGTCAAAATTTACATCTCATGTATTTTTCTTCCAAAATTTAGAGGAAATAACAAATACCAGTATGTCCACAGAAATTGTTCCAAAATAATTAAAGAATGTTCACTGAAGCTCAAAAAAAGCCAAAATTACCAGGATAGTTGTCTTAACATTTTAAGAGCTGCTTTTTCAAAAAGTTTGGCTTCCTTTTCACAAGACAGATTCTGTAATTTGAGGTCAAGTCTATCTCCTGGTGCCTCCTAAGTTCTTGATTATGAGTATAGATCAGGAAACTAGACACAAAAAAAGATGCTGGTGTTTAGTCACAGGTATAACAGTGCAGATGTGCTGTATCCTTTAAAAAATGAAAAGCTATAAATACACAAATGAGAATCAGAAATATTCAATAAACTGTGGCTGTTTGCAAGGGTATGTTAAATGCAGACTACTAATAGGAGCTCCTCAAGCACCTCCCTTACTGGGGGGGTGTATCCACAAATTTAAACATCTAGAAAGTTTGGGGCATCAGCCTCTGTAATTAATACAGATTATGGAGAAACAGTTTAGCATGATGAAAATTAGATTCTAGTTAAAAAGATTGAGCAATTTTGTAGATTATTTCTCCTGCTTTACGGAAAAATACAGACACAGAATCACCTTGAAAGCTACCAGCTGACCCTATCTGAGTTGTCAGAAAAAAACTGTGTTTAACTAAAGTTCAAGTTCTTATGTAAAGGTTGGAGTCAGTTGCTGTTGCTTGTGAGCCCACACTCCTCTTGCTCTGTGTTCCCGAGGGCCTCATCATTCAATGGTGTAAAACACTGTGTTCCTAAACTGCAGGAATTCATACTATGTAAAGAACTGTTTTTCTGGTTTCCCTAACCTGCCTTAAAGTTAGTATTTTAAGCTTAGTATTTCACATATCGATGTATTTATTTAGTTATTTTTTTTCTTTAAAGTGTGTGTCTGTAGAGCTGAGCATTCAGCTGTAAGCCTTAATAGGTACCCTATGGAGTAAAAAGTTGGTTTTAAATTAGGTCTTGCTATAAACAAACACATACACACCTAGAATGCTCTAATGCATTTTCTTTGCCCTTTTGGTAAATGATGTTGGCTAACTTGCACATTGTTTATAGGTTCTTGATATTCGATTTGCAGGAAATGAACACTTAAGGCCTGAATAATTGTACCTTCACAGCTCCTAAGTAATGCTACACTTAGAAATACCTCATCATATGACTTCCTACTGATTTACACATTATCTGCTAAGGACGCTCTGAAACACTTTTAAATAAAAGATCAAAGGTAAAAGGAGAGGGAGAGAAAATCCAAAATGAAACAAGTCCATTTACATCTACAAAGATTCGGTGAGGTTTGGGCACAGTACATTTTAAACTTTTGCAATTATTGTAAGGGTGGTATGTCAGTTGTTACAATGAACATGCTTATGTTCTTTTTGAGGCTGTGGCAGAGCTCAACAATAGCCATGTAGCCATCACACACCTCTTGGTCCTTTCAGTTTAGTTTTTGTTTATAATCAGGTGGTAACATTTCTGTATTTTAACTTTCATGCATGTTCTCTCCCTTGCCTTGTCTTCCAGGAAATAAATGACGTGGATGTGCAGGAGCTGGTGAGAAGGTCAATTGGAAGGTTAACGATTATTCGACAGACGTTTCCAGTCCCCCAAAACATAAGTCAGCGCTGTTTCCGTGGCAACCACAGAATATCTTCATCACTGTGTGATCCGAAGGACCCTTTTTCCCAAAGCATGGAGGTAGTTCATATAGCAGTCTATTCGCACCTGGGAACTCTCTTTCTAGATAAGTTCAAGGTTTTTCCCCAGGGGTTTAGTGTAATTTAATGTTTATTTTTCATGTCTTCTCTGACATGCAGTTTAACGGCTCATGGCATAAAAAGAAAATACTTGGGCAGGGGGGAGAGTGTGACTGATGGACAAGAACAACTCATCTACTCTACAGCAATTGAGAAGGAAGTGCAAAAAAGCCACCTGATCTCCAGGCAGTGGGGTAGTTGTTTGTTGCCCTCCTAAATTTTAATTTTTTCATCTCACCGAGAATTTCCTCCCCATAGCCAGTGTCTCCTGGGTTGCCGTGCTTCTCTAAACCTCAAATGTGTTGTCAATAGGACAGCCTTCCTGGGGAGCACCCACATCATCTGTTTCAACTGTCACAGTGTATGCACGTAAATCTATGCCTATGTTCCAAAGAGGCCTTATTTTCAGGGTTGTTAATTATAAATCACAATTAAACTGTAAGAGCCTTTCTACCACATGAAATCAGCAACAGGATCATGGTCACTGTCCTGACTTCACACAGTATTTCCAAGAGCAAGTCCTCTATTTCTCTTGTATATCTGGTTAGGCTTCATCATGACAAAGCAATGGTAAATCAGGAGTGTGAAATTGGCTTAAGATGTCAATTTTACTTTTGGGGTTTTTTGCGTGGTCATTTATGAAGTTGTGGAAAGATGACTGCATTGGCAGCGGTGCAGGAGGAGCATATCTGAACAGCAAAGAGCAGTTGTCTTGCAATGCTGAAAGGAAGGAGGGAAAGAAAACAATGGGAGAGAAATAGGGAGGTGTTGAAGAGTGTCCTTTCTTAAAATGAAGATATGTAAGGGGAAAAGGAGGAGAAGTGTGGCTGGTCTTGCCCTGTTTCAGGTTAGCTGTAAGAGCCTCTGCCTCACTAATTGTTCACGAAGCAGCCAGTAAGCAACTATTGATGAAATGAAAATCTTTGGCCGTAGCACACTGCACAGCAATCCTGTTAAGAGTTCTTAAAATAAACAGGGCTGTGTAAGGTCAATGGATACATAGGATATTTCTAGAGGCTATTTAGGATCTGTGAAAATTCTTTAGGTTGCACCATTCTGTTATGGCAGCATGGTCCTAGTGGGAACTTCGGTAGTCTATGGATAACGTGTAAAAACTGAGGGTGTGATTAACGTGCAGCTGCTAGAGATTGCAAAGAGCAGTTTTCATGAACAAAGTTACCAACTACAGCAAGGCAGAAATTAAGAATCATGTATCGATGGGAGGCTTCACGTTTTGATTTTTCTCTTCAACTTCACTTTCATTTCATTTTTCACTTCAACAGTGAACTGGCTCAAGGAAAGAAAAGTTCTAGAAATCAAAGTCTATTCTCTACAAATTGGCAAATTCCATTTAATGTGTTAGATTGGACCTGATACCTTAACCTGTGCTTCTTGATCAACCTATAGCTTGGAGAGCCATAATATTCCTATTGAAAACTTTCATAATGTTTTGGTTCAAAGGAATGGCGGAAGCTTGACTGGTTTAACTGTTCTGCACAGTTGAGTTGCTTTTTTCATTCTTCCCCTGAGATCGCTGCACTTCATTAGTAGCTGAGTGAGACAACACTAAAAAGTGAAAGGAAGAAAAACTCTGACACAGTTTCCCCTGTGTCTTTGTATGATGCACAGACCTTTGAGTAGCTGTGGGGTTTGTTCGCTGCTTCTTTGTTTGTTCTCCCCAACAATATTATAAATCAACTTCTATTCCAGTGGGGAGTTGGAACTGTTTATAAATTGAAATTTCTAATGCTTTTTTTATGCCATTGAAGTGTGACTAATCAGAAATATTCTCTGGAAATTATAAGGGTGGATTTCTTGATTTATTTTTTCTGAATTACTCCCCCTAAAGTCTGCGTGAATAATTAATTTTTTTCAGTATGTTTATTAAAACACTGAAAAATATTTTTGTGAAGATCTCTCGTGTCTCTGGGATTGTCTTAGTTGAAACAACAACTTCTATAAATTTGTATCATTTTGGAGGCAGGAAGTTAAAAACTGGATTCACAGAAGTATTTAGTACAATTTAGTGCAATAGTCTAAGTACACATAAAATAAACACTGTTAATCCAGATTAATCACTCATGCTTAATCTGCTTTCTTCTACACTCTGGAACAAAAAATTCATATCTGAATTTTGAATTGCATCAACAGGAGATTATGCAGTTAGTTACTGCTTGGTAATGCAAGTGTCCAGCCATTAGTCTAAGAGGCTTGGAATAAATAAAGGATCAGTAATGGATACCAGGTAATGCGTTAAATGTCCCAGTAAATTTACATGGGAAATGAATAGAAGTGTAAAGTGACTTTAAATTACAGCCCCACTCTGTGCATTGGGACAGTTACTAATGAAGCATACTTCTGGTGGTGACAGGGAAGGGTGATTTTGAGAAACAGAAATTAATCGTAGTGTCTTTATCATTGCATTATCAGTGATTGACTGCTGTAGATGTTAGCTGAACTATTAGTGAAGGAATAATAATTGCTGAACTCTGTACTCCTGAGCCCTGTTAATACTTGATGAAGGCCCAGCTATATTACTTTTAGATTAGTGAGTGCATTCTTCCTCATGAACCTGTGACAATAGTCTTCTATTCCCATGATATTAGGTTATGGAAGCTACCTTGAAAGCAATGTCATGTTGTTGGGAAATGATGACTCGGCATCTGTAGCCCTTCGTGTACCAATTTAGTCTCATTAGTGACCTTATTGTCTGTGCTCTCTAGAGGGTTTTTTTTGTTTTTTTTCCCTTTGGCGAAGGCTTATAGATAAACTTGCCTCACAGCATAGTAATAATTCCTTCTCTCCCCCTCTAACAAATGTCCCTGTGGTGCTGACTTCTTTGAGGAAATACAGTTTTAGCTGAAATGCTTTGAATTCTTTGTAGGTTTACAATACACAGACAAATCATCCAAGTTATTTTAAAAATGCTTGATTAATCTGAACCCGGATCTGCAATCCATGCTTTTAATCCTGTCATACACAGTGATGCTTGGCCTGTGCATCTGCAGAAAGTAAATTAGTTCCTGGGTGAATACTGAAATGGAAATATTCATAGCCACTGGAGTTCCAGGAGAAGGTCAAGTAAGAATAAAGAAGTGTCTTCCAGAAAGAGGGAGTGAAGCATCATCGTCATTTAACGAAAAAGGGAAATAAGGATCAGAAGTTCTGTTCATTTGTGGTACTAACAATGTAGAGTTGTAAAGGCAGTAGAGGATCCTGGGAGATTATCAGAGGGAAAGCAGCAGACCGTTAGATCTCCTTCAATAATATGTGGAAGGCAAAATGCCCCATGAAATTCTGTCAAGGTAAGGAGAAAGATGACCTCTTTCCTGGATGCTAGGCAGGGAAGGAGTCTGTCACAAAACTTTCCTGTGAGAACTGTACAGAGCAGATTGTGGGTGACAGAGGCAAAGCCAGCATAAAGATGGAATTTACATAAGAAAATAAAAACGTAAAAAATAGATTATATGGAAAGGAGTAATTAGGCAGGAAGAGAGGCTAATTTTTTTCCTTTTTTCCTTTTTTTCTTTTTTTCTTTTTTTTTTTTAAGGCAATGTGTGGATTTGCCAATCAGTGTCTCAGATCTTCAGCATTATTGTGCTTCCTTGGTGTATATCCCCTCCCAATAGCTGCAGGACTTTCCCTGTCTTTGGATATTTTTAAGAGGCAGAATAGGGGCATTCTCCACAAAGTTGACATACTTTCCTATTGTAAGCTTCCTTCTTCTTTTAAGGTTTTGATCAGACCATCTGTACGGAGGAACCCTTACACAGAGCAGTTAACGTATTCCACAAATCTGGGAAATGTCTTCTGGCTTTTCTGTAACTGATGGAGAGAAAAAACACCAGCAACCTTGCCTTAGTTAGCAAATTGCTGCTAGCTAATTTGTTTTCAGGCACTAGGAATGCTGAAGACCCCCCTTCATAGCGCAGCTGAGGAAACTGAGTTTCCCCCAGTAACTTCAGGCCCCATGGCTTCAAATGACCAATAGGTTATCTAAAAATAATATTCCTAAAGGTCCTTCTCATTTCTGAACATCGTGTCTTTTCCCGAGAACCTCTGTTCAGGAGACCTGAGGTTTCTCTTTATGATACTGTTAGTAACTTAAATGTCCCTGCCATTTGAGGACAGAAATGACTGAAATAAAGCTATATTGTAAACTACCTGTTTCAGAAGTGTTCATGAATTCTGAGCTTCTGTTCTTTTACATTGAATTGTATCTTTCACATCTGACTTTGTACTGTGTGCATTTAAAAGTACATATATAGAAATAGTATATGGTTAAGTGGAACTGGCACACAAGTAATTTCTTTTCTTGAGTTCAACTGTTCTCTCTTTGATGCCAGACTGGAACTTCCTCACACCGTATGCGGGTAACTATGCTCACAGTGAAACATGTACACGTTTACTCAGTAAGAGTGTTGTCCTGCAAGGAATTAATAGCCATTGCCAAATACTCTGATGGGAAACACTATAAGTTGCAGAATCAACATGCGACTGCACACTAAGAAAGATTTCATCGGGTCATATTCCATTCCAGAAATTGCCTTAGTCGAAATTAACTGCAAAAATCAGGAACAAAAACCATAATGAAATTATTTAGTTTAAATTTTCAGAGTTTCTGTTTTTCAAAAGAACAAAACAATCTTGAAGAGAATTTGATGGTGTCCAAGTATCTGGTGACTGAAAAATTGAAAGTTACAGGCAACTGGTTAAAAATAAAAGAAAGTCTGTTTATGTTCATAAGTAGGGCTTTAAATCCTGCAAGTGGAGCTGTGCCAATGATTGGGCTGCCTGTACTTCATGTGTGTGTAGTTTGTTGCTGCAAATCACTTGTACCGTGACAGCCCCTAGCTGCAGTTTTTATGAGAGCCAAAGATAGGACTTTTTGACTCTTACAGTTTCTTCTTCATACCAAATAAGTCATTTAATTACCAGAGGATTATGGGTACAGCAAAACAAATGATAAATTCTGGCTGTTGGCAGAAGACCACAAATAATAATGCTAATACTCCCCCTTTAATGTCTTTGCAGATTTCAAACCTGTATATATACGACACTGTCCTCCTCTTGGCAAATGCCTTCCATAAGAAGCTGGAGGACAGGAAATGGCACAGCATGGCCAGCCTCACCTGCATCAGGAAGAACTCTAAACCCTGGCAAGGAGGACGATCGATGTTGGAAACCATCAAGAAGGTACCTTTTCCCTGTATTTCCTCGTCTTTGATTTCTAAAATACTTGCATTAGGGAGTGTTTCCTTCTGAGATGCATACTGTTCTTGCCAGTACCAGCAGTGTCTTTTTAAAGCAGTAGTTTTGATATATTTACAGTTTCTGAAAGAAAATAGTCTTTAATTGGTTTTGGTTTTTTTCTATGTCATAATGAGCATATTTGAAATTAAGTCAATGAGTTTGTTTACCAAAACTACCAAACTAGTAGAATTTTCAAGTATGAATAATATCCTATCTAAAAAGTATCACAGGTGAGGAGGTAAGGCAGCTAAATTTAGTATTTTATTTGTAAAAGGAAAAAATAAGGTTGCAAAATTACGCTTGGGTAATGTTCTGTGGAATTTGCTGTTGCACTGCTATTGATATTAATATAGTGAAATAATAGACATGAGAGTGAGGAAAACCCTAACTCATCTAGTCTATATTCTGCCATTGCAGAACTGTTGCCTATAACAGTCTCTACAGTGCTTTATCCATTGTTAAGATTTCACTGCTTCCCTGCGATTATTATTTCATACCTTAATCATGCTCATGCCCAAGATGCTTTTCCTGTTTTTCAAAAATATTTTTTCTTATTTATTCCCTTTCTTCATGATGTTTGCAGCCTCCATGTGCTTAGAGACAATTATCACAGCCTTCCGGGTTGGTATTTAGTCAAAATATGCTTAGGTTGGTAGTTTACCCTTCCCTGTAAATTATTCGGTTCAGTCTCCTTATGTTATTGATGTCTTTCATAAAACTGCCTTCTCATTTGTCTGCATGTACTTCCTGATAATGTATACTTACATTTAAAGTGCTGGCAGTGCCTACATTATAAATACAAAAATCAAACCCCAGGACAGAAAAAAAAAAAAAAGGTGCTTTATTTATGGCTTTCATTAAAAGGACATAAAAAATAATTTAAAATATAATGTTGTTTCAAGAAGTTGCATTCTGCATTAGGTCTTTAACTACACCAGAAATTACAATGATGCAGGCAAAATGTAAGACTCCTTTGAACACTGCTTATTTTTTCCTCAGTCCCCAGTCAATCTGCATTAGCTCCAAAATAACAGTTCAAGACTTTCTTTGGTGGCTTTCCCCAGTTTCCATTCTAATAGTTTGAAGTCATGAGACTGCAAGGATAATCCAGGACACATTTCTTATTTCAGGGGCAGGATATGGCTTTAAGGGACTCTATTGCTCTTAACCTATCAGAGCAATTTCAAATTCACATTTGGCAGTCCCATGTATTTTAAGCTATGTTTCAGGCAAGGCTAGTTCTGGAACTTTTCTTCTCAGCTTGCATTTTATAAATACTATTGCACGCTTTTTCATTAATAAACTAAAAGCTATTTCTACTTACTCAAATCTGCATAGGATGCCTGAGCTGGAAAACTCAAAATAACCACTTCTACTTTAGTATTAGAACTTACCATCTGAGCTGGAGTTTCAGGCAAAGTCTGGTAGCCCTACTAGCATCTCTAAATCTAGAAGTACTCCACCATGGAAAGGGCTGATGACTGTTTTGCATTACTATTATTTGCTTGCTTGTGTTGTCTGTGGATGTGAGAATGATCTTGTTCTCCTATATAAACATCCTTTATGCTGTTTCTCACCAGCATCTCGTCTTCCTTGCATCTCAAAGAGAGTTTATTCCATTCTTTGCCACAGTGTCCCAGCTATCCAGTTTATCTTCTTCCAATTCTGACCTCATAAAACGATGTCATTAATGAAACAAACTCCTTCTGTGACCTTTCACAGAAGAGCTGCACTGTGTTGAAGATCAATTTATGCAGCTCTTAACCCTGAAACATGAAAAGAAATGGCCAGGAGAAATATGAAAACATTCAAGAAGGCAGGAGCAAGTAGAAATTCCAGGGTTGTGGTTACCTTGCTAAAAAAAAAGAATCAAATGCTGAGGAAATTCCTGATATCTACAGCTAACTAGGCTAGCATCCTATTGCTTTGGGGTTTCTCTGCTATTTGAATGAGATGACTTTGATAAGAAGCCATTTGATTGGTGTAAACTGAATAATCCAAATACTCCATTGTCCTGGTTTCAGCTGGGATATAGTTAACTGTCTTCCTAGTAGCTGGTACAGTGCTATGTTTTGAGTTCAGTATGTGAAGAATGTTGATAACACTGATGTTTTCAGTTGTTGCTCAGTAGTGTTTAGACTATAGTCAAGGATTTTGCAGCTTCTCATGCCCAGCCAGGGCACCTGACCCAAACTGGCCAACAGTGTATTCCATACCATGTGACGTCCCATCTAGTTTAGGAACTGGGAAGGGGGGGGCAGGGAATCGCTGCTCGGGGACTGGCTGGGTGTCGGTCGGCGGGTGGTGAGCAATTGCCCTGCGCATCATTTGTACATTTCAATCCTTTTATTACTACTGTTGTCATTTTATTAGTGTTATCATTATCATTATTAGTTTCTTCTTTTCTGTTCTATTAAATCGTTCTTATCTCAACCCAGGAGTTTTACTTCTTTTCCTGATTTTTCTCCCCCATCCCACTGGATGGGGGGGAGTGAGTGAGCGGCTGCGTGGTGCTTAGTTGCTGGCTGGGGTTAAACCACAACATCCATATACTGCATTGTGCTGACAGATTAATTTCTAGAAGTAACATGCTAAAATTGAAAGTCAAAATTTAATCAAAAATGAAATACAGAAATTTCCTAGGTGTGTGTATGTCTGTACCATTTCAATCCCTAGGCAGAGGAAGGCTAAAGATTGCAGCTGAGAGCTGGAATTGCACAAGAAAGAGGAATTCTTCTTTAGTTTTGTGGTCTACTTTCCCTTTTGTTTAACTAAAGCACTCATGTAGAAGAACCTCAGGATCACAGCTGTGTGCTTTTGAAATTAAAAAGTTGGCATTAATGAATGTCTGATGAGGTATCAGAAAAACAATAAAATTAAAAAGTAATGAAAGGAAAAATAAAAAACATTTTATCTCTTCCTGAGAATGCTTCCATTTTCCATCTTGTTTTTTTTCTTTAAACATCTTTTCTCTCCTGTCCTCTTGGAACATCCTCTAAAATCAAGTGAAATAAAAAGGTTTTCTCAAAAACGTACTAGTTTTCCTGAATTTTGAAAGAAAACAGGAAAAAGTTACCATGTGGTATTTAAGTAGTTTCTGAATAAAAGGTTCTGCATTTTCATTTTGAAATCACCACTGTTTCAAAGATGTAGTGTGTAATGGAGTATCGTAAGAAGATACAGTTCAGGGTGAAGATGTATTCTGAGATTTATTAAATGCTCCTGGAAAAAGAACTTCCATCTTCTGCACAACTTTAACTCCACCTTCATAACGACCTGTATCGCAGAGCTGGAATCACCGTCTTGTCCCAGATTGTCCCTCACCTCAATGTAGTTTCAGTGGGTGTCACTTGTAGCCAAGTATGGTTTGGGGGGGGGGGGGGGGCGGGGCGGTAAGAGTTAAGGAAGAGATGCCTAATTCCAGCCTGCCTGCCTTAGAAAAGGACTAGCAACTGAAGTAGCTGTTCTGGCAGCAGCAAAGCGGAAGTGACGTTGCTATCTACTGCTGTGCACATCTGAGCTCTAGCTGTTAAAAAAGCAGGAAAAACCAGTTCCAGAGGAAGCTTTTTCTGGAAGAAAATCGAACTTCTAGAATCAGAGATCCAGAAACAGGAATATCTGGCAGTTTTAGCTGCAGAGGGAATCTCTCTCTGATTTCTAGAGGGGAAAATAAGGAAAGAGATGGGAAATCTCTATAAAGCTACACACTAAAGAAGGTAAGAGGAAGGGATGCTGGTGTTCTACCTGCAGCAGCAGTTGTTGAAAATAGAACTCTGGCGGTAAATAAACTGATTTCTTTATGATTAATGAGCTTAATAGGGAAGAGCAGGGAATGAGGGGGAATTAGAGTTTCAAACATTTCTTGAAATGGCAAAATAGCTGTCTGAATCATTCACTATTGTCATTTGTTACTTTCACAGTTGAACATTTGATTCCTGCATCGCTATTTCTACAAACAACTCCAGCTGATTGGAAAAAGTCTAAAAAAACATTTTAAGCCCACTACAATTACTAAAATCTAATATTTGTTTCTGCCCATTCTGGAACTGAATAAATAGTTAAATTCATCAGGAAATACAATCCTTCTAATGAATTTGGCCAGCTCTAGCTATTAGTTCTAAATTCACTTCTGTAATAGAAACTATCCCCAAACACATGCTCACTTGTTTATTTCTCAGTAAAGCTATTTTACAGTGAAAGAAATAAGTATTACCAGAAAATAATGCTACTGTTGGAAAAATTAATCTTCCCAAATAGCCTGAGAATAAATGTAAGTAGGATTATATGGAGGATCAACTCAGAAAAATGACATCAAGTGACTTCATATATCTTCTCTCACGCTTACCTGATCTCTTCCCAGTCATATTTGTTTAGCTCACTGACAAACAGCAAATTTTTAGTGCTTGCAGCGACATAGAGCCTATTCCTTTGTGGAAAATGCACTGTGCCTTGTGCTATTTCATGAATCATAGGTGGAATTGTCAACCAGTTCTGGTCTCGGAAATGTCACTGATGTTCAGTGGTGACATGCGAAAAAGATGCCAAATTGTTTTTCAGGTAATAGATCAGACTCTCTTTGCTAGCAGCTAAAAATCATGTGTTGAGAACGCCACAGTGTTTTCAATACCAGATTTTTTCAAGAATAAAATGTGAAACTTATTTAATGCTTTTAGCAGTTTTTTTCTGCCTGTAACCACAGTTTTTTTCCTTAATTGCAAAATAGCTAGTGTCTGAGCATAACTGTATTTTGAAAAAAAGAGGAAGTTTGAACAGGAACTGTGAGAGCAAGTACAATATTTTATAACTGATGATTGGCAAGCTGACATTCCCAAGTGAGGTCCTGACTGCTAGGGTAAATAGTGCTTTCTTCAGAGACTTACAGTATAGTAGTGCCTAAGCATATATAAACTGTAGTTTATCTTGCCAGTCTAGATGGGACTTGAGTAGGCTTTAACTACATTGCCAAGCTTTATAACAGCTCTGCGAAGCCCAGAGCAGTGATCAGAAATGTAAGTAAAACATTTTTGTCCTAACGACTGACATTTCACTCTTCAGTTTTAAATGTGTCAGGAAATTGCATGGTTGCAGCTCAACCTTAGAGGAATTTGAGAGAGTAGATAATAAATGTCTCTTCATTTTTCCCCAAATAGCATTGTTTCTGCAAGTTAAATGGAATGAAAAATTTCTTTGACTCTTACCCATTATCATAATTAACCCTAAAATAACTTGGAAAAATCTCATCAGGAAGTTACTGGATCAGTAGCTGTCGTACAGATGTCCATTTCCTCTGTGATCTCCTTTCACTATGCATTAGCAGAGGGATAAAACACATGCCATAAATCAAGTAAGTGCTTTAGAGGGATCCACATGGTGAAAGACTAAGCAGAATAATTGGAGCGGTGTCCTGAAACTCTTCCTAGGCAATACGCTGTCCCACTCCATCAGCCCTAAGCAACAAAGCAGACTCGTGTAGGCCTTGTAAAAAGGCTGTGTGGGACAATGAGGACTAGTAGAGAGCAATAACAGGATTGGCTGGCCTGCAGGTCCAGCAAGGTAGGTCCCAGGTAGAGAGGAGGCATCAGGACCTCCAAGAAGCCTCCTATCAGATTTAGTGTTGTTGTTGGTATTATACGGGTGGTTCTTCACTGTTTTGTCTTTCTGCCTCTGCCCTTTCCAAGCCAGGAGTGTTCTCATCTAAGCTGAGCTCTTATTACACTATTTGCAGATGTACACAGTCTAGGAAAGAAAGCTCTAATCAAAGACACCCTTACATGAGAAATTTTCAAAGCGTGATAAAATTGCCAAAATAGGTGAATGAGAAAAATTGTTGTTATGGTTACTGCTGCATTTCAGACAAATAAAAAGAACTAACAGACTTAGAGTTTGTATCTTGCCCCAACAGTTGCAGCCATTTAAAAATCAAGGTAAATAAACTTGCACAGTGGTTTTGGATAGAGATTCAATTCCAAAATATGGTAGGTAAGTTCTGTTAACCTGTACTATATGTTAGGGCCCGTGTATTTCCAAAGAATCCTGTGTTTTCTTAAAAAGTAGATTTCATTATTTCAAATGTAACTGAGGTGAAATACTTCTTCAAATTATCTTTATTTTTATCATATTTGTTCAAATACAGGCAAAGGTTATAAAAAATAAAAGAAGTTGACTAGAATTTTAAATTGGTGTCTCAAGTCTCAAAAAATCATTTACATTTTAGACATGATTCTGTCTTCATGTCCCATAAATTATTGGGAACACTTTCAATCTGGAAAATAAAATCACTTTAATTTTTCTATATTGAAAGTTCCCAATTTAAAACTACTTTTTCACAAAATAAGAAAAAAGAAAAACACTTTCTACTGTACAAAGCTTCTGTATTAACAGATTTTAATTTTTGTTGAATATTTCCTTTCTTTAATCATTTTGTTCTGGAGTTTGCCCTTCCTTTTTCCAGTCCTTGCTTGTGGCTCACTTGAAATCATGGTGCAGCTCAGAAGGTCTATAATGGTTTAATTATTTTTTCTATTTTACCTACCTCAGACCCACAGGTTTAATTCACATTGTCAGGGAAAAAGTTTTAGGAAGTAATATAGGAAATATGAAGTATAATGTAATAAAAGTAGTATACAGTAAGGGGTCAGAGTGGTGCAGGACTAGGAACAGGTGTACGCTGTCAGGGAGGGCAAGTCAGCCAGATGGAGGCTTTCAGGGGTCAGATGGGGATCCCAAGCCTTGCAGATCTGTGCTGCTTTGCAGGCATTTCTACATCACATGTACCATGAAATTCTGGCTTAATTAATCAAAAAGCCAGATGAGACTGTATGAGAAAAAAAGTATGTGAAACAGGTTTTATTTCTGGTTCGTGAATAGGATGTAGTCAAATTTAAGTTAGCAGAAAACATTTATATTCTGAAACTCAGTTATTTATCTAAGGATATGTTCAAGTGATTTTGCAGGTAAACAACGCAAGCTCACTCTGTCTTTGCTCTGAACCAGCCAGAGGTGTGCTAACCCCAATCTAAAAGCCATGAAAGGTGTGATTATTACAGGATTGTGTTCAAGCTAATAAGTAACCTCAGTGTCATGCTAACCATCAAAATTGTCTGGCTAGCTCTCACCAAGGAGCTGGAAATGACCTGGAGTCTTCCTGCAAAAGCCTGTGCAGATGTACCCTTAATCAGGATGTTGGTTTTTTCCTTTTATTTTTAATTTTCATTCTAGTATCTCTTCCAAAAAGTAAATATTATAAAAAGTTTTTAAAAAATTAAAAATATATGTACATACACAAAGTATTATCTTGTTTCTAACTGAAAATGGCACTTCATGGAATATTTATGTATTATTATTCCAGTTTTTTAGTTCAAATAATAAAGCTCTTAACTGTAAGAGCAATCACAACTGCAAAACTCTTGCTTTACCAGAGGCAGATTTTTTTTCTTGTACATACTTAAAATATTGTTCAAGTTTTTTTGAGGGAGTAGGGTAAACATCTAATTTTCCCTGAATCTGAAAACTGAAGGAATTTTGTAAGGCTAAAGGTTTTCATTGTAGGCATTTCACGTGGCTCTGTTGATTTTACAGTTCAGGTCATTGCAGTTCTTATACAACGATGAAATGTGTGTCATGTTGAATTAACCCTGGAATATATTTTGAGTATTGCTATGGCATGTACAGCCCTTTCAACTCTGATTCTTTATAGTAAATATTCACTGTTTAATCTTTAGTATTTTAACCCCTTCTGACAAAAATGTAAAAAAATAAAAGCAAGCTTGAAAATACACTGCACTGCTGCTCATGTCATGCATTCTGAGTGGTAGACAAGAATTGTGGAGGAAAACAGAAAAATCAATATATTTAGCTAGACAAGCCCCTCTTCATTTGTGTGGATCACTTGTGTTGGGCTCAAAAAACATCTAAATTTATCCAAAACTCAACCTGATCTTATGTGGAAATCTCTTCTGGGTGAGAAACATTGGTGGGGGGAAGCAAAAATAAACAAACAAACAAAACTAATTTTTATGCAATTTTTTAATATATATTTGTCTTCAGTTTTGCTTCCAATAAAATTAGTTGCAAAACTTTTTTTTTTTTAATGGGGCTAGAATGTCTATACATATATACTGATGGGCCAAAGAAAAATTGGAGTGCAAATACACTAAGACTATTGCTTGTATTGCATCTGCTTAGCATTGCTGAGTGATTCTTCTGTGAAGAGCTTAAATGATGCAGGAACAATTTAGGCTTCAGAATTTCAAGGGAAATGTGGTCTTTGGAAAACTGTCCTAGTTCTGGTAGTTGTGTATGTATTCTGCATGTTTAGTGCACAAATCCCTTGGAGAAACAAAAGGTTATTAGAATTGTCTACTTCTGAGTTTTCACTCCGTTGTCCTTTTTTTCCAATAGGGTGGAGTAAATGGCTTGACTGGAGAACTGGAATTTGCAGAAAATGGGGGGAATCCCAATGTGCATTTTGAAATTCTGGGGACAAATTATGGAGAAGATCTTGGCAGAGGCATCCGCAAGGTGAGGCTACATATATTCAAACAAGAGACTATCTTCACTGTTTTTTTAAAAACCTTTCTTGTGTTCTATGTTAGTAGAAGATGGCAGATAACATGCTGTTGTGTATCATTAAGAGGAGTAAGAAATGGGAGAAGTCTTGGAACTTCTAGGTACCCATCTATTTTATTATTGCAAAGAGGCTTTGCAGTTGGTTGTGTTGATCAAGGTGTGGTTTGTAATACAGACTGTCAAGCTGCTGGTCGACTGTCCCAAAAGACCAGTGAAAGCTGTTGTTTTGTAACCCTTGCAACCCATTTCCAAAATAGCAAATTTTACATTGGGTTATGTTTAGAGCACCCAGAATAGCACTTGATACTTATGGTCAAAGGGGGCTGCTGCAACTGTTAGGTGATTAAAATTCATAGGTACAGAAAGAGAAAATCTGTTGTAACATAGACAAAATTTCTGTAATCTCTCGTCCTCATGAAATAAGTACCTGATGTTTTAGTAGAAATTAACTTTTACAGAATAAGTGTAATGTTATGTATTCAGCTGCCAGACACAGTCCAAATACTTGGACTTAGATTGTTTGAGGAAATGACGTACATCTCCAGCAAAATTACGTTTTCTTGGTATTTTGGTTTTGCTAGTCTGTAAAAATAAATTTGTCCTGTGGTAAGGAATGGTGGAAGCAGGTCTCTATTTGCAATGTGTGTCCTTAACTTTGGACAACTACCCATCTGGGATGACAAAAGTAGCAAAAATCTTATAATACCTCTTAGGAAAATAAAAGACTAATAGGCTTTTCCAAGAGCAACTCTCCTTCAAAGACAGACCTCCTGAAAGATAATACCAAGATCTCTTTATTTAGTGTATTGGATCACACTGGTTTTTGTGAGGAACCTGCAATGATTGTCTGAAAGCAAACGACAGAGAAAGTTATCTTAATGTATGTAAACTGGTTCCCTGTGTCAGTGTCACTATATGATGGAGTACATCATTTGTCTGCATACCTTCTGCAGTAACAGATAAGTGCTTTGAAAGAAGGGAGAGATAAATAAGAAGTTAAAAGTGTCTCTACACTCCTGAAATTTCTCATCTGTTATTCATTGGAATTGTTATTCCATTCCTGCTGTTTCATCTGTTGTCAATACCTTAATGTACACACGTGCCTATAGTTATGTCACCTTGAGCAGAGATCTTGACAGATATTTCAGAAACTAAATGGAGCTGGATCTTGTTGATATTTGGAGGCGCGCTTCGCAGTCTTTAGGCAAGCAGAATGTTGGATGAGACCTTTCCCTTACCTATAAATTCAGTCTGTTTTGACATATTTTGACTTGATTTATTTTCCATGCTACGCATTAAGGAGCTATTTATTCTTTAGAGCAACCAGGTAGTCCTTCCTAAGACAAATCTGTATCTCTACATTTAATCTAATTGGTTAACTTTGGCTGGTTTTCGACTTCAGACCTGTCTGGGTGAATGCCTGACCGAAGCATTAAATTGCGTTCTTCCATTTCACAAAAAGTTAGAAGAGAGACCCACAGAAAAGTCTTGGAAATATAGAAGCACAAAAAGACTTCCTAGCCTTTCTAACTCTTTTCCGATGGTATAATTTAGATGTATGGTACAAATTTAAACTATGGTACAGTTTACTTTTAAAGAAGAGATTAATGACCATGGGCACAAGTAAGTTGTGCAAAACAATGAGGTAGTACAAACAGGCTTTTTAAACCTTCCTTGTTTACCCTTTATCATAGTTCAAGGACAGAGACATTCACTGCTTTGAAAGGAAATAGATTTGAAGTTGGTCAAAGAGAATAGAATTTTGCACAGAATATAATTAGACCGTGAAACTCAGTGTCACAAGGCCATGTTCAAGAGAAAAGCAAAGTTAAAAAGTAAGATACTGAAAGTATGTATTTTTTATGTTTGCCGAGATAAGCATTCAAAATTAAATATAGAGATTATAAGAAAATTTCCTATTGAAGGTTGGACTATAAATGTCTATCCTTAGAGTTTTGTGATGCACTACAGATGGTTAAAAAGAAGAACCTGTCCAGAGCAGAACAGATTTAATCTGTTCCAATTTTTTTTCTAAACAGCATTCAGTGATCCAGAGAAAGCTTTAGAAAGAATCCTGGTGTAGAGAAAAGAATTTTCTTTAGAAAGAAATTTCTGTTTATATTGTGAGAATGTGATAATTGTTCTTGGAAGTGTCTTTCAAAATAATTTTCAAAGTAATTCCAATTATATATTGTAATTTTTTTACACTAAATTGAATAGTAAAAGGATTTAAAATAAATATGGCATTTATAATCAATGTCACAATGTTAAAAAAACAAGCTGGGGATCCTAAAACATTTACATCAGAGGTAGAGAAAAAAATTTTTAGAGGGAAAATGCCATATGTTCATTTTACTCTTTTGACAAAAGTTCACATATTTTATCTTTGATTAGGTTTTACTTTACAGTGTATAAGCCACTAGTGTTGGAAGCAAATCACAATAATTACAGGAGTGAGATATATTTTTGTTAGCTACACTAATTAAAGTGCACTTCAGATTTTCACATATTTAGTGGTCTGACTACAGAACTACCTAACCATTTTTATTTCTCAACTCTAGTGGAAGCAGCTGCAATTAGCAGACTGACTGAAATTTCTAAACAAATGCATCTTCCCTAATTAACATGTTTCCAAGTGCTTTTATAGCAGATAATGAAGGGTGAAATCATGACAAAAGGCCCATTGAAGTCATTGGGACCAGAAGCTCACACCAAGTCAAGTATGTAAAGATTTCTTCCCTCCCCCCCTCCCCGCCCTGCCCCGAGGAACAATCAATTGATTTTAGTTAAACCAAGTAAAATTTTAAAATGCATTCGAATTTTTCAAGAGTCCAAATTCTGCTTGAAGTCAGTTCTGTCTGAGTTCTGGAGTCATTTGGTTACTTCTCAGAAGTTCACTTATATTCACAGGTTAATATTGCTAGGACTCAAAAAAAGCAGACAGTTTAGTGAACACCAAGAATTCATGTTTAAGTTTGTTTTTATTGCCCAAATTAAGCCATGTATCTAGCAGAAACTGTCTACAAGTCCTCTCCTTCAACTTTCATGAGCTACTGTCATATGTGGAAAGCAGTGGGAGCATTCATGTGGAAGTTCATTGTGTTGGGAGTCCTTCATCTAGTGACAAGTTAGCAAATTCAGGAGTGGGGTTTGCCTGAAATACAAGTTTTGTACCCTTATGTCTGTAAACGCTATCCATCACCTTGCAGACCACAGATCGCTTAGGTTATATGTGTTGCCAGAGTTGGGTACTTGGAGTAATACAGTCAGATCACTGCCAGATAGTGATTTTATTGACACCAGTGGTGTTACCATCCCAAAGGAACTGCAGAAAAACTCTTGCTTTTACACATCATGCTGTGGCTTGCATTTGTGCAGATATAGTTATATTCAATGGGAGACATGGGTGTATTTCTGACATTTCTCTGTTGGCATTTGTCTGTTGGTATTTGACATTTGAGTATGTGTTCTTTGACATTTAAATTTCAATGCAATACTTTTATCTATACTGTTGAAATAAAAGCTGCTATTCCTGCGAATAACCATCCAACAAACAAATGAACAAAAGGCGGTTGATAGCTCAGAGGAGTACTGTCTTATATCTTAGTGGCATACAAAACAGCACTGCAGAAATAAAGTGGTGTTCTTGTTGTTTCCAGTGCTCCTTGTAGTTCAGAATGGGCTCATCCTCAAAGGCTCTGTGCTACACCTTTTGAAGTTTAGAGGACTTTCTTCCTGTTCCCACACTGGTTTTCTTACCATGTGTGGACATTTGGAAATTGTGGTGCGTTTTGCTCTGCCTCCATATCCGTTAGCAAACACCCACCTCCTGTGTGTTTCTCCTCTCTTCTAAAGAAGATTTCTGTCATTTACTCCCAGTAGGGGAATAAGATGACACACCATGCTCTCGCATCCCTTCCTCGCTGCACCAGGATGTCCATGTCAAGGCTTTCTTTGCATTCAGGACACCTAGGGATGTTTTGGAGTAAGGATAGGGCTGTGGGCGTGCAGGAAAACAGATACCCTGGGTGGGGCACCTGGGTAACCCAGGAGGCTTTGAGCCCTCCGCATTCGTCCAGTAGGGTTGTAGGGGTCTGTCCTAAATTATTTTAATTTGATGACCTTAAGGAGGAAATATTATCTATTTTAATCCAAGAGATATCTGTAGTGTGAGGCGTTTCATGTGAATGTAGTTGAAGGCCTTTGGCCATAATGCCTGACGGATGTGTTGTTCTTCTCTCCCTCTGCCAGTGCGAATGGCAGGACCTTCCCTGTGGAGTCAATGCATGCAGGTTTTTCTTTCATGGATTATTAAGAGTTACGTGGAACATTCTATAGTTGTGCTATTTATTCAGAGACAGGAAAATGTATTGCATTTTTTGTTTTCATTCTAGTAAAGTAATTGCTACTTCCACTTCATCTGAGAACAGTTGTTGATTGCAATAGTGGCATTGCTTTGTTATTCAGCATATAATTTTTTCTTACGTTTGCATCATGAAGCAACATATATTCCAAGTGTATATTTTGATCTTGGGGAAGTTGCTGTCTCTTCTTATAAAGTTAAAAATTATTTTTTGCATATTTTATCTCTTATTCCCTTTTGCTTCATTAGGTAAAAAAAAGAAGTTATACAGCTCTGCTGACACTTACTAACTAACACTATTTAATAACCAAGAGTGGACAAAGTATTTTCTGCTTGGTTAGCTTCTTGAGGTAAATGATGGGTTCACCTGTTCCCTTTGTGATCGTGATCAAAGGTAGAGCTCTGTAATGTGATTTTTAAAATGTATATATATCAGCACCTGGTACTTCAAGCTGTGATCTGTTTCAGCTGTTTCTAAAGGCTGACATGCTAATTTATGATGTGACTGAAAGACATACTTGCAATTTACAGAGACATTATTATTGATGGTATATTTTCTAGTGCGTTGAAAATAAATGTCGCTGTGTCTGACTGCTTTGCCTCTAGTGTTGATAGAAAAGATGGACCTGTCACAGTACTAACATGATGCTCTCTCTAAAGCAACTTTTAATACATAAGCAGGCTGCTAGAAATGAAATAAACTACTTGGTACTAAAGGTAAAGAGGTAATTAAATACTTTGGTGAACTGGGACCTGCTGTTCCAGTTCAGCACAGTGCTTAAATCTGCTGTAAACCTGCTGGAGAGTACCATTTCTTTCCTTTATTTAGTGCTATGCAATAGATGAAGATACGGTGACTGATTCTCTACTTTCTGCTAACTTCTGCAAATCTTTTGTGAAATTTCAGTGAAATTTAATTTGGCTGGAAAGTGTTGGGAATTTACATGTTATCAGAATGAAACTAGCGTTAGTAGAGAACTGTGATTTACTTGAAAGTGCACTTCTGTTTAGCTTAAAAGTCAAACTAAATGCTTATTTGAGTCTAATGGAAAATGGAAAAAAGCTTCTATCCATAATTGTATTCCTGAATTTTAGAAAATTTAAAAGTTTAAAAAATTTCCCTCTCTTTGTTTTTGAGTAAAGCATTTTCTTTTAAAATCTGAGACTGCAGAGAGACAGACTGACTCAAAGTAATCAATAGTGTACCATCTGGAGAATTTGTCAAGTTTTGGACACTCTGAATCAGATGGGGGTGGGGGAAAATCTAAATCTTGGTGCTGGACTGTTCAGGTGCCTGCTCGGACCCCAAGCTGTTTGTCTGGATGAGTGAGTATTTCAGTGTTCATGCCAAATGCAGAGTAAAGAAGCCAGAGGTGGATTCAGTGGCTTGGTGGATACTTCCACAGGAATATGGAACACCAAGGTTCAAGTCCTCCTTCTAGTGATCATTAATAAATGCAGAGCAGAGCTGCTACTACAGGCAGTCTTATGAGCAACCTGTTCCTTGTGAATTATTCACCTGTGGAGCAGGACATCCACCAGGAATACATGAGAGCCAGGATCAGGTTTATGAGCAAAATCACCCAGGACTCAAACTCCAAACTAATGCCCACAAAGCCAAGGCAAACCTAGTGCAATAGAGACATATTATCTTACCTATTTCTCCTTAGAAGCAGCACAATCAGCCATGTCTGCTAAGCTCCAGTATGCTCAGGCATTTGAACATAGCGGGACCTGTTGTAAAACAGAAATGTGATTTTAGTCTGTAAGACAAGCTGGTGTCCAGATTTCCCAGTCTAGAATAAGGTTAGGTGCCTGGGTTAAAATTCAACTGTCCTGGTTTCAAATAATTAAGATAGAGGTTTATCCAGTTTTCAGCATGTAGGGTGGATCGCTTTTAGCAGGGACATTTACAGGGCTAAAGGAGTGGGATTTGAACCACCCAAAAATCTTTCGAACCTCTGAGTAACAGCAGCACTCCGGAGTGAAGAGGGGTTTGATCCTGCATTGGGAACAGTGGGGGAAAAGGGAAAATGTAGGGTGGAGGAGGGGAGAGTGCAATGGGACCCTGGGGAGAAGCATTGATGCCAAACAGAAATTCCCCTTGGGACCTTGGTGCTCTGTAGTATTTCTCTTGGCAATTTTGGCAGGGATGAGTCCATCCCTCTTTTGCTCGGAATTTTCATTCTTGTCAAAACTGATATGAATGTTCTTACTGAAAACGGCTTTCAGTGGATTGGGAACTGCCTGTTTTGACTGATTGCTTTCATTAGCTAGAGACAAATCTTTTTTATGCACTTTAAATTATATAGTTTCATGGTTTTTATTCATTTTTGTTCATTGGGATAAGAGGTTACATTTTACCCATCTCCTGTCGAAAAATGCAGTTGTCTTGACAGCAAAGAACAGGAGAAATATTTTCCATTTTCAAAGTTGTGTTTTTAATTTCCTTTAATATCTTGTTATGACAATGGAAACTTGAGAAAGATCAGTCAAAAAATAATACAAAAAAAAGCGCTAGGAATTCTATTAGTAACTCCTGTTTTCTGTTGATGCTGCTAGGCAAGTGCCTAACCACAGAGGCTCCTGTGTGTTTATTCTGTGCTTCAAAATGGGCATAAGAGCAAAGAATGATACGGAACTTAATTCATTTATTTTTTTGCAGCAGAGATTTTTTTTGTCCTGAAAAATTTTGAATAGCAGAAATAGGGTGGGTGGGTTTTTTAATAACTACAGTGGGAAAGATAATTTGGATTTGAATGTTGGTCAGGTTAATGTAGCGTGTGAAACTTGATTTGTATTCATTAGATGGTTTTCCTTCATTTTGGGGTTCTTCTCTTCCCCTTGAACTGCTTGCAGTCGGCTGCAGGTCAGCCAGGCCAAGGGATTATTTCACTTTTGTTTTTCCAAATTTGATATTTGCAACTAGTAACCCTTTACAGTTTTCGGTATGATTGGTTGGGCCACTTCTGAAATAACTTTACTATGGTTATATGGCTTTTTCTTCTACTTGAATAGCTGTGAAAGCCTCCTGGTGAACATGGATCTACAGAACTGACTGGCAAGTTGTGGTGAATTTTTATCCTCAAATACTTCAGCTGAGCAAATTAGCTTTGTAAGTCTCTTCAGAGATCTGAAGTGCTTGGGAACTTTGAAGTGCCTCAAAACTGACATTTTGAATAATGTCAGAAGGAACTGTGTATGATTTAAGAATGGACTTAATGCTTCATTGACCTCTCAGGCAGTAATGCTTCTATGCAATTTTGGAAATCCCATTAGAGACTTCTCTTCACCTTTAAGGGAGCACTCAGTGGGTGCTGCTTCAAGAATGTGGTTCATCATCCTTGAAATTAATAGGATAAAACACTTAGCTCAACTTGGAATTACTTGTTTTAAGGTGGGGATTCTCAATTAATTATAGATGCCTTTCAGAATTAAAGTTTTCAAAAGTTTTCAATGCTTGTTTTTTGCTCTTTAGAGTTGGTTTGTTTTCGATCAAAGCTATCATCTGATGAAAATTGCTTCATTTCACTAATACTTGTAACTGGAACAAACACACATTTTCCAGTAGCGGGAAGAAGTAATAAGTGCATTTAACCCTCCATTAATCCAAAAGAAGGGGGTGTTGTAGCTAATTTGTTATATGAAGAGGGACATAATAACTATATCTTCAGCAAGTTAAATATTTCCATCCAAATTTGGATGTAAATGGGGTATCCTAGTAAAAAAATTAATAGTAATTGGAAAACCATGTAGACAGGAGAGAGGGATGATAAAAAATTGAGCTGCTTTTAACAGGAGGCATGAAGAGATGGTAGTAGGAAATGGGTCATTTAGCTTTAGCTTTTGAGGGTGGTAAAGGGTATTGTTCAGTTCTCAGAATTAAGACGTCAATGCACAGCCTTGGAAAGGCTGATATGTCTAAGGGTTATAACTGATCTTAGTCCATAATACGTGGAAGTAGACCTACACATATTTCACAAGATTTGATAAATTGTTTGGGTTTTTTGGTTTTTTTTTTCAAGAACCACAAGCCAAGACTGACACAATTAGATGGCCTGCTATGTCCTGCCAACCATGTCTCCCCACGATAATGAATCATAGAACTGTAGAACAGCCCAGGTTGGACTTCAAAGATCATCTGGTCCAACCTTTCAATAAATTGTTTCTAATTTGCACATTTTGCAAGGGAGTTCTCCTTGAAGGCTGTGTTATCTTGTAGGCTGATAAATGTCATATAAGCCCCTGAAAGGCCTGGAAGGCTCATATTCATCAAAACTTTGCTGGTACAAGTTGTAAAGTAGGCAGAACTGTCTTCTTTTACAGGAAGATCTCTTTGTTCCAAGCTAGTCTATTAGCAGGAAATTATGAAAATGTGTCTTATTAGACACTGAATTATTCATGTATAGCAGAGATGAAAGCAAGTTGGTTTGGGTTTTGTTTATTTGGGGGTTTTTTTGGGTTGTGGGGTTTTTTTGTTTTGTTTTGTTTTTTGTGGAAAGACTTATTTCATTAAGCATGATGCTGAATGATATTATGTTGACATTATTAGGCAGTATCTTCCTGCAGTGGTATAAGCGGCCTTGATAAGGCCAATGACCTTTGCATCTGTGGCCATAGGGTATTCAATGCCACTTTCTACTAAAGCAGAGAGAACCCAAAGCCAAACATTTAATCCCCTGAGTCCTCCCTCCACAGGCTGTGGGATCTAGAGGAGCTAGCCAAGTTATAAGCTGATTGGGAAACTGGTACTCGAACTCAGTGAAAGTGCAGGGCCTGTGGATTTCCACTGAGAACACCTTCTATATATCTGTGTGTGTGTATATATATGTGTATATATATATATATGTAGTGTCTACCATCCTCCACCTCCACAGCCGTGGGAGTAGATTTGCAGTGGGCAGGAATGTGAAAACCATCCATGAAGCTGCTAAAGGCTCCCAAATTCATCAGAAGGACGTAGGCATCTATAGGCAAGTGTCAGACAGAGTTACATTAGCAGAGTCAAGGGTCAGCTGTCCCCTGGTGAAGGAGAGTGGTGCCCACCAGGGAGAACAGTTTGAGACAATGGGGAGTATCACGTTTGGGTTGGACCAGAAAATCCGTGTGGGTACAGTGGTTAGCTAAAGGGAGAGAGGAGAAATGATGCGTCAAAGTGTGGAAATTGCTTTCCACTGTTGTTAGCACAACATAGCTGAAAGTACAGTAAATCTTTGTTTGTTGTGGTGTTTTTAAGACAGATAAGAAACTAATAGCAATATATGGGAAGACAGAGAGAAGCATCCCTGTGATTTCAACTTGGATGCTGTATCATTGTTTATAATGTACTGTAGTTTCCAGCTAAATTACTCAGCTCATGTATTTCAAAATATGGCGGAGTTTACTAAGAATAAATCATCATTTGTAAAGGAAAAGTTTTCAATTATATTGTTTTATCTGCCAAAAGATCTTCAGAAGTAAAAGTGCTATGTCATTTTGTCTCAATATTGCATTCATGGCAATACTGAGATATGTTTCCCATAAAGTGATCATAGCTGTATCCTGCAATTAAAAGAAACTTAAAAGTGACTTCTAGAGATAAACAGTTACTTCTTTGTAATTGGTAGGGGCCACCTTCTTGTGCCTTTTAAGTTCTTTACAAATAATAAAGACAAGGATGATGAAGCTTTCGATGACTTCATAATATTTATAGCTCTTTCATAGTGTTGAAAGATTTTTATGATTCAGCCTTAAAATTACAGTGCTCAGATTTTTGCCTGTTCTAAAGTTATGATATAATGCCTTAATCAAAGGGTAAATTACAATAAAAATTAATAATAAATACTCTTGTCATGGTGTATTCCTGCTTTAAAATGCACAGCAGAAGTAATAGAAAAAGTGACACGTATTAAGTCTCAAAGACTTTACATTTTCATCTCAGTAAACAGAATGAATTTAATTTGATAGAACCTCTTTTTCTGAAAAATAAAGCTTTTCAGGAAATTGTAAGCTCTAACAAGGCTTTGAAACACTTTAGGCTAGAAGTAAATAGGGGGAAATACCATGTTTTAAGGAATTTGGCAAGGTGTGTCTGGCGCCCGTGGGAGATGTCTGTTAGAAAATAGCCTCATTATTACTTCCAATACTACTTCTCTCCATTTCTCAAAACCTGTGAAAATTATTATGGCCATTTCTTTCTTAAGTATAGCAGTGGATAGAATATTTTCCTTGTGTAAACAGAAAAGGATAGGATGGGATAAATTGCAGATGGTCTTCTGTTGAAATTTGAGCTCAAATTAACTTTAATTTTGGTTATATATGTAAAGCTTTTATGACTTGGTTTAGAAAAATGTAGCGTAATATACCAAAACCTGCATGTTTGTTTAAAAAAAAAAAAAAAAAAATTGAAGTTGATAACATTTGGATTTAAACTAATAACTTGAACATATTTGCAGTTGGCAGAAACATATGTTGAGAGTAAAGTACATGGTACAGGAAATGGTGTCTCCCTTAAACCCCTGGAAATAAAGCCCCCTGTTTTTTCATGGACTTATCTGATATTTCTGTCTAGGAGAGAGGGATAAAGAAGCCAAAGCAAAACCAGAGATTAGGAGCCAAGCCACGGCTAGAGCAAGAAAGAGTTCTTTTGCTATGGCTGGGCCATTCTCTGTTTCATGAGTGATCCCAGTGTTATGGCAGATATTGCAATCTCTTCTCTGTTACTGCCACACCCTGCTCTCCTGTGCTAATAATCGTGCTACCCTTTATGTGTATTATCTTTGGCAGTTTTGTGTGCTTTCAATTCATTTACCTGCTGCTTTGCCTCTGTATTTCTTCCATCTCGTCTTTGCTTCCTCATGGTTTCTCTTGAATCTCAGATCTAGTCTCATCTTTGCTGCATTTTCCTGATACACGCTGAACCAGGCTGCTTCTGCACCTTATCTAGTCATAAAACTGTTAGTCTGAAATGCTGGGTTTGGTTTTGGGGGTTTGGTTTTTGTTTTTTTTTAATGCACTTTTATAATAATTAATGTACTTATAGCTCATAAAAATCTGACTTGAAATATGCATTGTACTGCAGTGCCTTAATAATGAGCCTTAAGTGTGTTATATGAATATTTTCATGCAACGTGCAGTTTGTATACACCTCTACTGATTTTGCATTATAACTTGATTGCTCTTAAAAATAATAGATTATATTTTAAAGTCTTATACTGGTGTTTTGCATCATTTTGGCTCTAGAATGTTTCAGTACTCTAAACTTATTAGTATTCTGAATTAGTACTCAGGTACTCTTAGCTCTCTAAATTTATTAACTACTGATAAAATGTGTGTTTTCCCCATTCAATGTGCATGTCTGAGATCTCATTAGTCAGTTTATTTTAAGCCGTGTATTATATTACTTGAGACAAATATTTGACATAAACATGCACAGTAAGAAAATAAATATTTTAGATAGGATCTAGTTAAATAGCATATATCCATGATTAAACCACATTTATCACTCACTGGAACAGTGTCAATTAATGCAATTTTCTTAAAATATTTATTAACTTCTTAAAGGGGGTATCAGTCCCACTCATGCCACAGAGGTTAAACAGTTTTATAAACTCTTTTTCCTTGTATCCATTCGTGTATACATTAAGAGTTAACTTCATCTTCCTATTTATCTTTGCACTGCAGCAACTACCTTGCCTTGCAATCCCTGGACCAGCCATCCAGGCCTGCTGCTAGGTGTATGTTTCTTGCTGCTTCATTAATTTTTTTTCCTCAAGTTACAAGTTCTGCTTCTGATGTTGGAGATTGCCTGAGCCTGCTTTGTCTTGCAAAGTGCGTCACAAGTAATGTTGCATTAGCAAAGAATAGTGTCTGAGAATTCCCATGCTTTGCTGCAGGGATGTAGGCAATGGCATAAAATGCAGGAAAAGTTCATTTGTGCACTGGAAAAACCTGCTCAGAAAAGGTTACAGGAGGGGTAGTCCAAACTTTGAATTAGACAGGAGGTCCAATTCACTGTCAGAGCAGTTTTGCTCACACAGTGGATTTTAGCTAGTGGGGGGGGTCAGTGGGTATAATTCCACAAAGTTTATTCCAGAATGGGGCTACAACCTGGAAAATGAAGTGCACATGGATAGATTTTTATGTTATCCTGTAACAGCCTGTTGCAGAGGAAGGAACAGGTAAGGTGGAATTTCTGTTCTACAATGGTAATGATATAAGCAAATGTTTTATACAAAGCCCAATCTACAGTACTTGGATAGTCAATATGTCTGGTTTCTAGCAGAAAGATTTTAAAGTACAGCCTTTAGGTCAGTGTAGACTAAGGTAAATTGTATTTCCCCAATATTTGTTGACCTATTTGTTCACAAATTACCTTTTCAAATGTGTTTGAAAGACTAGAATAATTCACAGCTAGTTTGGTCTACAGTAAAGTTATGATGAGTCTCTTGATACGCTTGATTCTGGATAGTTAAATTTATTTCTCTGTTTGGCCTCAGGGCTTGTTGTACGCTGAACAGCGTGTGGAAGTTATTGTCCTCTCTTGCTAGTAACTTTACTGCTGAAGACCTTGCACCCTGCTTGCTTTTAGCTTTGCCACTTATTGTGTCTGCAGGAAAGCAAACATGACAAGACCAACTAAGTGATGGATATCTTCCCACATGAGAATACAATCTTTATGTTGCTTTGTGACTGTAGGCCACCAACAGATTGCATTAAACAGGGACTGATGCACTGAATACAAATGTTTTTAGCATCCCTACATACTGAAGCATTTCCATTCAGTCCAAAGGGGAGTGAATTTCACATCAAACTGATTTCATGGCAAAGATTTTCATTCTGCTTTTACAATTTGGGGGGGATGAGGACAAACATGATAGGAAACTTTAATAAGAAGTTCTGATATTCTTTTTCTGATAGTGTACTGAATCCCCATTTGTTTAATATGTTCAGTATGTAACATCATACTCCACATATATTACAGATTGATTCCTCGGAATTCTTTTTGGTTCTGACTGTATATTCCTTCTAAGTTTTATTAGGCTCTTTTCTAACAGCATTTCTGTCAGTCAGTCCATTAGTCATTAGAAGCTGCTTTCTAGTTTGTTGTGCCACTTTAGCATATTGAGGTAAATCATTTCTGCAAGAGAAAATGAAAACATCAATAAAGAAAACACAGAATGTTATGATACCTTGTTAAAGAAATGTTCGTCCTCATCATTATTTTATTTTGTATTTTCTTATTCATTGCATTTGCCTTAGAAAGAGAGGAAAAGCCCGTATGTAAGTGTCTGGTCTAGTTAAATCCATTTTAATAAAAGGACTTAATACCACTCTAAACCTTCAAAGACCATTGATAAAATGAAGTGGAAGTGTATTTCTCTCTGCCTCTCTCTTTTTCCTTTTCTTTTCTTTTCTTTTCTTTTTTTTTAACACTTTTACCATATCTTTTGAAAGGTGCCTTGGCAAGTGCAAACATAATCACATATAATCATGTGCCAGACTGGCCAAGTTCTATCATCAGTGTGATCTCTCTTAAATCCTCCTGTTGAACATAAACCCCCAAATCTTTCTGTAGAAGTCAAAGTACATTCACGTGGATTACATCTATCCATTGAAAGGTTACATGTTCAGTTGTTGGTTATTATCTTAGCTCAGCAAAACCGTAATCTTCACCTGGGTGTGAAAAAGAGAAGGGTGCTGGCTTTTTGCTAGCTGTATTTTTCAAACTGTGGGGATAGCAGTAGACTCAGAATTGCAAGAGGCCATTGACTTGAAGATGTTGCAGTCCTTTGGAGACCACAAATAGCAGACTTATGACAGATATTTTAATGAAACATTTTGGAGTAGGACAATTTAAACTTCTCAACCTAAAAGTCTTGAGATAGCCTTAGGCAAAAAAATGGATGTCGTGACTTCTTCAAAAAAAATCAATCATGCTGAACAGCATAGCGTGGGTGCTTACCTGTAACAAGACCATTAAGAGTTGGGGAAAAAAGCAGCCTGTTAACTTGCCATTTGGGGTTTTGAAAGAAGAAAAAGTACGGGATAGAGCTAAGCGATAAAGTCCCCGCATTCTGGAGAAGTCAGCTAAAATTGAAAATAAAACTTACACACTGCTATGAACTTGGCTGTAGAAGGCAGATGTTTCTTAATATTCTACTTTGAAAAACCTGTTTGAAATAGAAAAAAAAGTTAAATCTTATTTCATAAAGACTCATAGCTTTATCCATAATCTCCTTCTATTTTTTCCAGTTCCAAACACAACAGTACACTTACTCAAGGGTGGGAGGATGTTAGTTAAAACTAATACAGCATCAGTTGAATGCTCCACAGAATTTAAAATTAAATGTCTGCAGAGATTATTTGCTATCATGCTTGCTATAAAGGTATATGGCTCTTGTGTGGGATCTTCTAATAATTTGAGATATTTCACTGCCCTCTCTTGGTGAGAGTTAAAACTGGTCTCTTTTTCACAAACCTTTACCCAAGAGCAAAAAGGATTTTTCCTTTGGTGCAAGTGTTATTTGCTAGGAAATCATAGCAAGTTGGATATTGTAGATGAATAAGTATCCATGAAGTTGTGATGGTTGTACAGTTTATTTCAGCTTGAAGTTTGTGAGTGAGCTGGTTTGATCTATGACGTGTGGACATATACGTGTAGGAATATTTATTTATGTATTCAACCTTATACAAACATCATGACAATATATCCTTTTCCATAACTGTATAGAAGTATTTTTAAAACACCTTAAAGTCTGTGTGTCTTGTGAGCAATGAAAAAGCTAATTGCTTGCTGGAATAATGAGCTAGTCACTATTTTATTAAAACATATCAATTTTAGACAGCTTATGCAAGTGCATATGTTAACTAGTAATCTCCCTCCAAAACATGTAGAGGAAGGTGCTGCCCTAGATGGCAATTCAGAACTGCGAAAGGTATCTGGAGATATTAGCTAGCTAATTTCACAGTTTAGTTTCAAAGCCTGTAAATATCTTTCCTCCTCCAAATCTCTGTGAAAAGAAGATCAAGTTTTGCAAGCTCCCTGAGTTATCCCTGAACCGATGCTTCTTGCCTGATATTTGGGAGAACTGAGTCATACACAGAGCCTTAAACCATGACCGATTTCCTAACCACATGCTATTATGAAAGGTTTTGAGAAACACATCATGAAAACATGAGCTTTGATTTCTGTGTCATGATTAAATCTGATTAAATTAAATCAAGGACTATAGTTACACTTCAGTCAATTCTGTGTTTTACTTCAAAGTAATCAAGAAAATTCTTCAATGATAGCTTTATTGGTTCAGAAAGGCTGTGACTTTATACTGCAGGAGGGACTATAATTTAGAAATGCCACGGATTTTGTATATATACCTTGCAACTCCCAAAGGGATCATTTTTGATGAAAGTTATGTTTTGCCATATATTTCAGGAGGTCTATGTTATGGCAATATTTACAAAGGAGTGAATGGGCAAAAATAAACCAACATACCTTGTCTTTGGCCAATGTGTTTTTTCAAGCCAAAGAAGTAAAAGAAAACAGAAATTTGGTACATGTCCAGAGCCACGTAAGGAGTTCAGAGTCTGTTCTATTGCCAAAGCACAGACATGCTGCTTTGTACTGAGAAATATTTAAAACACAATTTGCCATTGTTGGTAGCACGGCAAAATTATTAATCCATGTTAGAAGTTTTTATACAGATCAGTGACTTGTTCTGTGCCAAATGCAAATTTGGCAAGTGCCCCTGTCCCGAGCTGCTTTGTTTGAAAGGACAGGAGTAGACATGTCAGCGACAGAAAGTTTGAGCTACACCAAGAGTGCAGCAGCTTCCAAGGAAAAGGCTGAAAGGGAGGCAAATGGTGATGGAAAGACAAAGAGAGCCTGCAGATATTCAGAGGGAGAAGGGATTCACATGTTTACTGCCTGAAGTCACTATTACCCTCCAGGTAACTGTTACTATGCAGGATGTCTTCCAAGAAAAGTTTGCTTTTTTCCTTTCCCGTCTAGCATTCAGTAGGCAGCACCATGACCTGACTTTTCACCAGAGGGTTATCAGGAACTCTGCAGATCATCCAGCCTATTGTTTTCTGTCCTGCTTGTGATCTGCATCCAGCAGTGGCCCTCTCTGAGCATCAAGTGGGAGCGGGTGGGCTTTTCTGGCATATGGCAATATCAGCGGGTCTGACTTTATAACGAATGAAGGTCATTCTTTATACGAATTCTCTCAGCTCCCCAGCAGTTTAGCCAATCAATCTGTAAGGAGCTTCTGCAAATGTCACCTTGCAAACTGACTACAGGCTTTGCCAGGAAATTAGAAGGAGCAAAAACAATTCAAGAATCAGACTGAGAGATGGTTATTACTTTTTTGTCTGCGTCTTTACTGAAAACGGAAACAATCATCTCTCTTTCAACACAGCAGAAAAAGAGGATTCATGACATGTTTTAAAAACGCAATACATTTGATGCAGCAATCTCAGTACGCAGTGTTGCGAAGTGCCTCGGGGCTGCCACACAGTTCCCTGACTTCTTTCCTGTGTAGCTGTTATTTCAAGTCAGTCTTATGGGATACGTCCCATCCCCTACTGCGTTTTTGAAGGAGACAGATTCATGACTAGCCGGTAATCTCTGCTGACTGTTTCTGTATTAGTAGAAAGGCCAACGTTTTAACTTGGAAATACAAACCTGGCTGGCTGGTGCATTTCTCCACATAGCCTGTGTATGGGATTTGCCTTGTCTAGACAATTGCCACTTGAAGGTGAGTTTTAGGCTGAGAACTGGTACAAATTAGAGACATGAGTATGGGGCAAGCATGTAGGAGATCAAGGTGGGTGGTAGGGAGAAGCCCTTCAGTAATGTTGTGGAATGGCAAGACATATCTTTTCCTCTTTATTTTTAGTTTCTAATATCCCTGGGTGATATAACAGCAAAGATGTTCATTTTCCTGTCCCCACGTCAATGTGGGAACAGAGGAGTTTTGAGGAAGAAACACTGTTTGGGGAGAAGTGTGGGAAGGGAATGAATATGGCTGCTTCCTACACTGGCTTTCTGTGTTCTTTCTTTTGCTTTGTTTTTGCTGTCCAAGGGTTCCAAGTACACGCAGTCAGTGTGAAATGCCAAAAGCTGGATACAGATATCTCCTTTGCTCCCCTTTACAGCTAGAAGATCACTGTCCAGCTTTTACTACTGACTTCCTAATAAGTTGAAACACTAATCAGGAAGAAACGTTTATTTTTAGCTTTTTGCCACTGCCCTCAGACTTCTCCTGTAATTCAGCTAATGAAAAGCATTCCCAATGCAGTGCCTGCTTGAATTTTGAGACTCAAATAATTTATTATTTGCATATCTTATTTATGTAGAAATAGTTATAATGCCTTTAAATTGCACCCCTCTCTTAAAGTGCAGAGGATGAGGAAGACCTGGGATAGCTGAGAAAAATTTTTGGCTGAGCTCAGTTTCATTTTAAGTTCATAAAGAAGCTCATTAATATGTATGCACATGCACATACGTACATATAGGGCCACGTACACGAAAGCTGGCGGCGCACAGTTGTCCTATAAAGCCCTAGGCCTCAGAGCTCTCTGTGTGAAAATAGATTGCCCAGCCTCAAATACAGGATGTTTGGAAATCCTGAATGCCCCGACGGTGAGATGGACTTCTGACTCCAGGTCTTCCTATCTATTTCTAAAGCCCTGAGGCTTTTCCCTCCTGGCAATCATGCATCTTTTGGAAATCTCTATTTCAGAGGGTGCGTAAGTTCTTGAGAGGGATTGCTTGCTGCAAGTCTGCAAAAGATTCATGGGTTACTTGTGGACAGTAGCAGATATTGTTGGCATTTCTTTGTTTTTATTCCGATTCTTTCCATTGACCCCTCTTTGAATGGAAAGTCACCCCATCTCCTCTCTTCCCAAGTGCCAATGGTAAATGCAGAGCTTTGCCATCGCAATATTCTTTATAACAGTAATGAATACATCATGCCTGAGACAGTCATAGGAAAATGTGCCTGGGGTTTAACTTTTGAGATTAATAGCTTTATAGGGAGCCATTTTACACCTTAGTTTCTCTTTTCTTCTTAACCTCCAGCAAATTTGTCCTTACCTTTTTAACTCTTAATATTTGTCATCAGATTTTTTCCTTCTTTTTGCCCCTCCCTAACATGATGATAGACAGACAGACTCAGGGAAGCTATCAAATTGTGTTTTCTTCATATTCTGCCAAATGATTCACTCACCAGGCTTTTATCACTCTAATGTAAGTGTGAAATGAACCAAGTGACTTGGATGGGGAATTAGAAGAGGGTCACTTGCCGTTTATTTTTGGGTTTAGGCTTTGATGGAGCAGTTCATTAGAGCTACCATGAGTCCTGACAACAGATTTATGAGAAGATTATTTTATTTTATGCTCTTATCTTATGTCATGCTATGGTCTGTGGTCATGATTGGATATCACTTATTATGGTAATTTCTATCTTGTTTCAGTTTTGTTTTTTCTGCCATGTGGTACTCCTTAATGTTTAGTCTTCAAATTTTGTTCCTGATCTTTGAGCATTAGTGGATTTGTTAGACTGCATGCTCTGTCTGTGGCACATTGGATTGATTTTTCTATTGGCTTGAGTTATTCTTTGTGATAGATCCTCTTTGCTGTAAGCTGTTTTTATCTTCCTGTAGGCTAGATAGAATTCTTCTTCACACACACACAAATACATACATACATATATATACTTTTTGCTGGAATGCTTCCTTTCATTTTTTTTCTTCCAACAAGACTAAATTATCTCCAGAAAATTCAGGGAAGCTGCTTGAAAACCCTTAGATATGTTAGACTCCCTTTGGGTGTAAATTTTCATTTATGACCCTTTAGGGTACTTTAGAAATGGTGTGGTGGAATATACACTAAGTAAAAAGCCCACATAGCCAAAGTTCCCATTCTTTCTCGTGGTGGGATATTTATCTAATTAACACATCAGTAATTAAAAAAAAAGAAAAAAATGTATATGTTAATCATTAAACTGTAAGATTGTAAGATCAAACAGTACACCGTGAAAAAGCAATTTTAACTGTTTTTAAGTGTGTGTAATGTAAATAAATACATATATGTTAATTTTATTTACATAATTGTTCCTTGGAGAGGGAAATATCATCCCACACTAAAAGTATACTTGATGAAAACACTAGAAGCATGGGGAGTTGTTTTTTGCTTAGTAGGGGTTAGATACCTAAATTTGCAAAAAGTTAATAGGAGCAAAGAGTCTTCAGCATCTCAGAAGATGAAAGCACTCTAAATTTATATGGCCAATTAAAGATTTAAGTTTGTAAGTTTAGGTGCAGAAGTAATAACATTTAAAGCATTTTTACAACTTTACAGGTATTTAATCCATTTAACAAAATGTTCAGAACTGTATGGTCAATTAAGCTCCAAGGATGAATCCATGTGAATTTTAAGCACTATATATTAATTTGTGATTTCTTGGTTACTTGTCGGGGGGGGGGATTTTACCATGAAAAAAAGTACCTGCTTAAAGGCAAATGTGCTTTCTGGTAACAAAGCTATTTCATGTGAATTTGAGTGTCTAACTTACCATCATCTGACATCTTCAGATGCCTCACCAGATGAAAGCTGGTGTAGTATGTCGGAAGAACCAAAGGGAAACTGTAGCCCCTAGTCTCAGAGATCGCATGGAGTGAGTTTTACTCCTTGAGGTAATAATTACCTTCGCTCTCCCCTGCATGTTTCCTCCAGTGAAGATACATGGTGTGCAGAGGGCATGCGCAGTGCGGTCCTGGAAAGCCTTCTGCTGATTTCAGCTGCTTCAGGGATTGTGCCTCTCTTCACGCAGTTCTTCATGATCTAAGGGCATGGGCACAAGAAATTCATTCGAACCATTCACATTGGACCTGTCTGCAGTGATATGGGAGGTGCCCCTCCTGACTCCTGTCCCCCACCAAAAGGATAGGGTCAGTTAATCACCATGACCACCTCTCACAAGGGCTGGTGCAAGCCCTTTCATCTCCTCCTGCATTTGGTCTGCAGGAGCAGAGCTTGCTGCCACCAGTGTGCCTGTATATAGTTTGTGGCATTTAAAATATCAGTGAAATATCTTTAAGAGATCAATGTTTTCAGACAGAAATGTGGTTGTTAGGGTAGTAGTATGTTTTTTTTTTTATTTCCAATTTTAATTTCAAAATCCTGCAAGTTCAATTACATAGGAGTTTACAGAGAATAGGGGATATACGAAATTAGTTCAACCTATTTTTAAAACCTACACTTAATTCAAGATCCTGAATTAATGTGGAATGTAAACTGCATCTTAGAAGTTTACTGACTTTTCAACGTAAGCATTTTTTCCTTTGCTGAATATCACTGCTTGCCCCCACTCCATTTTGTTACTAAAAACAGTAGAGTTAGGACCATATGTTTTGGAGAGACTTAGTGAGACTGTTCGAAGATTTTTCATAGAAAAAAGTACAACTCTAGACACCGTGTTGAAATAAATGAGTAAATGCTGTAAAAATTACTACCCACCTACTGTTCTTTGGTGAACAGGGCCTACACGATTACAGCTGAGAATCTGAAAATAAGATTGGGGAGGGGGGTGTGGAGGTATATATGTGCCTTCATTTTGTAACTTCTCTCTTTAAAAAAGCTATTGCAAAACTTCATGGGTTTGAGAGTGGGTTTTTGAAGCTCCCAAGACAATATGGGGAAAACTTGACTATAATTTCTGTTCAAATTATACGTCATCTGCAACTTGCGATGCTGATATTTGCTAGTGGCTCACCACAATGGTGCTACTGTGCTCTGTCAATGAGTAATTTGCCATTATAAGGCAAACCCCAGAATATCTTCCTGAATTTCACAACCTACTTGACAGCAAAAATCATTTGAACGGCCGTAATTATCAGCCAAATTCTTCACTCCCATTGATGCTGGGAAGAGAGAACCCGTGTGCTCACTGTTGGACCGGCTCTGTCTTTCAGAGCAGCAGCTTGATTGCACTTCCCTTCTCAAGGGCCATCGTCAGACTGTCTATATTGATTTGCATTAAAGATGCATTGTGCTTACCAGAGATTCCCAGCATGATCTGTGAACATATCATAGCTTCTGATCAATCCTATTCTTGTCCTTCTATTGCACTACAATTTCTATGCAGCTTAACACCTTGTTATTATTCTTTTTAAGGAACTGAGCTGATTGCCTGAACTATCTTGCCTGATAATTAGCTGTTACCTGTTAAGTCTGTTGTGACATACAATAAAACCTTGGATAACTGGCAAAGAAGGCCAGCTATGCCATTCGTGGGATGTAAAGACAGGGCAAGACATCTGCTGTATAGAGAGAGAGAACTGGAAAATTTGTAAATCTACAGTATGGGGTTAGTATCAACACAACAGTATCAGAGGCAAGGAGGTATCAAATGGTGTAAGCAAGATCCTCAGCATCAGGCTGAGGTAGTACTCCAGCCTGGAATGGAGACGTTTCCTTTTTGTATTTTGATTCAAAAAAATGGGGGCTTGGAAATTCCTTAGGTAACGTAGACTTCATCCTTCCCAAAATTCACAAGACGAACTTTAGCACACCAGCCCCATGTGTATCATGGCTTCTTCACTGATATCTGCAACCAGTTTTTTATATAGATACACACAGATAGATAAGATTATGTCTTCATATTCCTCACCCTTAGTATTTATAGCACTTGATGTTTATTTACCATGTGAATATACTTTTATGTATTTTTATTCTGACTGGAGAAAGAAATTGCCTCTATTTTATGTAATACATCTTTCCTAAGTCCTAATATTGCATCTCTTTTTCACATTTCTTTTTTTTTTTCTTCATTTGTCTGCCTGCTAGGCTGTCACTAAATGCAGAAGTGCTTTTAAATGCATAATTGCTATGCACATTGCTAGGGAGGCTCTGATGTGTAAGTAGAAAGACTTGGGAAATGGGTTCCCAAATAGTTAACCCTAAATAGATGGGCATAACGAAGCAGAGGGAGGAGCTTGAACTGGAGCATGACACTAATTGTTCCCAACAACGTTTGTAGCATCTTCAAACAAGTTACTCCCTCAAGCTCCTTCTGATTTTGCATGTACAGAATGTGAGTAGTTTTATTAGAATAAATTTAAGGTGCTTTTCTGTCTTGTTCCTTCTTGAAATATACCCCCTGCACCCCAAACATCAGCAATTGGGTATATCTTGAATTAGAGTAACCTCTGGTTTGAAGATTACAAAAACAATCTCAAGTGACAAATTCTGGAAATTTTACACAATCAAGCCTGCTTTATAAGTGATTTTCAGTTTCATTTTCAACATGCATGGTACTTGGATATATTCCTACACTAAAATTTAAAGTTGCTGCCTGCAAATTTACCACCTTGGACATCTGCATTAGAAGAAAGACAGCTATAATCCAGAAATTACAAAGTGCATTTAATGTATTTCAAGTATTATAGAATGTGGTGCTGATTTTGGGTAGGGAAGTTTCATTTATGTTTTGCAAAATAAGGCAAATTATATAAATCTAAAAGATTTTATTAGGTTCTAAGTTTTCCCTTAATCATCTTATTCACACTAACATAATATCTCAGTTTTTCAAGAGGAACCACTATTAAGTTAGTTTCCTTTTTGCTTTCTGGGAGGGAGATTTTATCATTACGTCTACAGTGTAGTCTTGTAGGCAACTATAAACTCATTCTGAACTGAAAAATATCTGTGTGCTACATGAGTGCAGTCAAGCTCAAACTAAGTCAACTTTATTCTTAGTAAAAGTCCTGCAGAAGGCCTAACACAGGCAATTTTTTTCTATTTTTTTTAAATCTAAGATCACAAGCTAAGCAGCAGCCTTACATCATTCAGTGTAAATATAGATCAGCTTTGTACTTTATGTATTTAGAGAATTGACAAAAGCAAATAAAAATACTGAAAATTAAAAGCTCGGTATCCCCATATGATGACAGTTAAAATAAATTTTAAAAAATCCTTTAACTTCATTGGGTGTAATACATATAATGAAAATGCTCAAATGGCTTTCTAGCAGGGGCAAATAACTGGGCACATTTATAAAATTCACGTACTGAATAATGATAAGTCTACACCATACAAGTGAACCATGAATATAAATTTACTATGCTTACTTGTATCATTCAGCTCGCTCAGTACAGTCATAATATTGACTGGAGCTCACAGATTAGTTCTGGGTTTCATATCTATCTGGTTTTGTGTTGCTGTTTGGAATTTAAAATGTCATAGCCAGAAGACACGAATAAGTCTTACTGAAAAAAAAACCAAACCCAACCTATGCAACTTCATGCAAGTTTTGCTGCATTCTACTCATATTGTATAAGTTGTCCATTGTGCAATCTTTTTTTCCCATTTAAAAGCCTGATCCCAAGTCCCCTCCTTTGATTCCAAAAAGCCTTTTAGTGAAATTCTTAACTATCTGTATGAATCCACAAGTGAAATTTTGATCTCAGTGAAGTTCAGTAGAAGAATTCCCACAGGATATCTCTTTTCCAGGTTGTATTTTTTCAAAACTAGTCATTTCTGACTACTTGTTCATATGTAGAGCTGGGCTAATCTAGTAGAACCAATGTTGTAAAAAAAAAAAAACAAACCCAAACCAAACTGTTCAATTTCTGAAGCTTCTGTCTGGGTATGCAAGGGCTTGTAGGCACAGGAGGGGAGGCAGTACTATAGAGAAATGAATAGAGTTGCATTAATGAGAGGAGGGGCAAGCATGAGTATTTGCATATATTGTTTCAGTGTTTTGTGATGCAGTAATATTACCACAAAAAGATAATGGTACTATTTAATAATAAATGAGAGGTCTGATTTTGGCTGCAACAAATCTATTTCAGATAACATAAGAAGGGGTTGGGAAGGTCCTCTAGTCTAATGCACTTTTTGAAGACTGATGAAGAACGCTTAAGGAAGAATAGAAAAACATTGCAGTCCATCTATAAACTGTCACGCCTTCTAGCAGTGCAAGTTTTAAAGACTTCTTAGACGAAGATGAACCTGGATTAAAGGATTTTTCTTTATGCTTTTTGAAGCCTTGTAAGGTTTTGATATTCATGCAAATCTAGGACACCATCCCCCGCTTTGTCCTTTTATAGTTAAAATAGTTCTTTCCAACATACTTTACTTCACATTTATCAACATTGAATGTCATCTGTTGTTGTATCATGGTCACTCAGTACCATGAGACCTATCTGAATTCTTTGTCATCCATTTTCATGTTTACTTCTTAGAATTATTTAGCACAATACACAAACTTTGTCACTCTGCTGTTCATCAGCTTTTCTAGATCATGCGTGAATATGTCACACAGCACAGATCCCAGGAGATTAGTACAGATACCAGGATGTTAGTAATATCTTGCTAATATAAACCCGTTCCTTTCTTATCATTTTTGTCCTTTAACACTGTTTATCTACGAAAGGACTTCCCCTTACATACCATGACAGCTTCTGCTATTTGTGACTTTAATCTATAACAGGCATGTTGTGTCATTGTGTCGTCATCCCCCTCCTAATAATTCTGTATTTAGCAGCACAGTTGATAATTCTGTTTAACCTCTCCCAGTTTCCTGGAGACTGTGGGTGTTTCTATCTGTGAACAGTGCACATTTTTTCACCCCAAGTCTTAGAAGGAAAGAAGGAAACCTTAACCATAAATCTTGAACACTCAATAATCAGTGTCTCCCAGACCTGGCGTTGTCATATCAAATGCATATTTTTGGAAATGCTGCTTGAAAATCCTACTGAATTTCAATTTTCCATTTTGTAAATCCAGAAGTTTGCCTGGAACATGAGTTCTGTAATGTAGCACTTTCTATATGTGCATAAATATCCTCAGACTCCTAAATTTTTTGTTAAATGAAGTACCCTAAAGTAAAAGTAATGTAAATAAGAAGTAATGTGCATTCCAATTGTGCGAAGGCTCTGAATTAATACAATATTAATGAAGGTTTTGATTAATACTTCCACATAAAACTAAAGGAGACAGAGTAAAGCCTTTTCTAGTAGCTCCCCCACCCCTGTTTCTGCATTTTAATGAAAGCTTTGTTAATATTTAAAATGCATTTAAAGCCTCAAGTGCATAGGAAAGCTATGTAGTTAAAAAAAGATACGGACATTTTATTAGGCAGAGCTATTTGAACAAAAGGATAAATGTCAGACTAATAATGCCAATGACAAACTCTGCAACTTGCAACATAATTGAAGGCTTTAAAATGTATTTTGCAGTTTCATTGTGTACCGAAAGAAAAAAAGGCATCAGCCAAATATTTTGCTCATACTTAGACACTGCAGACAAATCGCTGCTGATTTATTCACAAATACTTTATTTATTAGTATATCTTTTGTTAAATATTGTAACATGGCACTTGTGGGCTACTGATGTGCCATGGGATTATAATAAATCAAGTGATGTGTTCATGTTAACTGAATGAAGGATTTTAATAAGCAAGCCTGATTCGCGTAGACATTTCCATTCATCTGTCTTGAATATTGAGCTGTATGAGAAGGAACTATGTCCAATATGGTTTTGATCATGATTTTTCTAATGGATTAATTCATAGGAGGAAGAGAATACAGTCATTTCATATTTGATGCTTAGTGTAAAAAGTCCCTGGAAGAAAAGAGCCAGGTAGAAAAAAAAAAAAAAAAAAAAAGAATTATTTTTCTTACTGCTCAGTGCATCCAGTCACAAAATGCTCTAAATGCCCTTGACTTGTATTTAGTAGATGTGTCTACCTTTAAGAGCCAGAAGCCAACCCCTTCATTCAGTAAGGTCATACAGAGCTTTAAAATAAAGTTCATCATGTTGTACTCTGATGGTGAAGTGCAGTTTTCTTAGCAAACACTGCATAGGAATATGATGACTTGATACATTCATATGAGCCAAAGGTCCATCATTAGAGTTTGTATAGTTACAATTACCTTTGCCTTATAAAAACTGGTGAAGTTAGGTGGCCTTGCAAGGTCTCTTCCACTTTCTTCTTCGATTATTTCTTCTTTACCTCCCTCAATGTTTAGGCAGGGAATAATCTTTCTATCTCTTTCTTTTTCTTCTGGTTACTGACAACCTGGCCTCTTCCTTTTCCCTATTTCCTGGATGTGAGTTCCGCCTATTTGACATGGGTAGAAGAAAGGTAGGAGAAATTTGTCTCTGTGGATACCATATTCCCAAGTTCACTTGACCTATGCGCTGTGTCTTGCTTGTTCCGTGCTTATTCTAGATGAAATTAGAACTACAAATCTGTGGACACCGCTAGAGATTTGGGGGTTTTTTTTCCTAGGTCAACAAGCTGTATGTTTTGTCTTCTGGATGTAAAGTGATTGAATTGTTTTACCCAGTAAGGACTGATCTAATGAGGTGTTGATTTCAGTTGATATTGTCTCTTCGTGGAAATTCTATAAAAATCGGGCCTAGATTTTGGAAATTTGAGTATCTGGAAATGTATGTACTCTAAATCTGTGGCCATATTTGTAAGCACAGGTCTTTGACTTTCTCATGTTCATCAAATGTGTATTAATATATCTGTATGTGTATGTGCATGGACATGTGCATTCATGTAAACTTCAGTTAAAATTTATTTTGAAAGATTGATTTTTTTTTTTGCCCCTAATTCTTAATTTTAAGACTCAGTTGTAATGTACCACATCAGAAATGATAAAGTATGACGAGAAGTAGGTGTGTAACAGTGTAATTCCTTTTACATGTTCTCATTCATTTATCTTCATTTATTCCAGTGGTTGAAATCAGTGAAACTACTCAAATAACAAATGTAATATTTGGCTTCAGGCTTTTAGCACCATATTTATGAATGACTGAAGTCAAATGCTTTAAACTGCAACCTTAAAAACTTGATATTACTGCAAGATGGAATATATAGTTATCAACTACACTCGCGTTGTTTTTTCAAAGATCTTTATCACTCTATAATTGTATCTGATAGGTTGCAAAATTTGATGTTCCACAGGGCCTAATTTCTTACTATATGGTTTTACCTTCACTTATTCTCCTTCATTGCTCCACACCAATGCGTTCACCTGTGTGCACAAACACACGTTTGTGGTCAGCAATTGTTGTCCTACCAGTAATAATAAGAGGATTTAATTCTGAGCATTGATAATCTACTTGTGATCTGTGTGAAAAGAATAATTACTGTGCAATATTGTTGCTACTAGTAGAACATTCAGAAGATGATCTATGTACTGTGCTGATTTGTACAGTTTGTGTGCAGCAAAGCTGTAGAGCAAGGTGAGAGAGGACGTCAGCTAGACGGCAAATACTCTTAAGCTCCACCAGATGCACGCTTCACTGCTACTACTCCCAAAAAAGAAGGATTGCTGGCACTAGTGTAGAAGTGACTAGTTAAGAGTCTGAGTAAGAGGGGCAAGAATGCAGTAGGTGCAACTATAGCTCTGTCCATAAGTCTTGAACTGACATCCAAAAATAGAAAATATATAAGCTAAAAAAACCTGGCAGCTACTCTAGAATAGGATTAGGCAAGATCGTCCTTGGCAAGAGAAGGATGTTACACCTCGGCATGGGAGAAACGTGGCAACCCTAGCTTTAAAATGCTACAGCCAAGGCTGCCTGCTAGCTCTTCAGGTTATTGTGGAGTGCAAAGCAGTGGGGTGGCCCCCTCTTTTTGCAGCATTTTTGATGGGTCCTATCAGGTTCTGGCTTGGAGGAGTGGAACACCCCACCCTTCCTGTTGCATCACTTGCTGTGGTTTCTTCCTTGTCCTAAGGCATCCTGATGTTGTGCAGCCAAATTCATTATGTCTTGAGATCAAACTGCTATCTAAATTTCCTTTTCTAAATGGCTTTTTTTTTTTTTAATCGTATATCTGATTCTCTCTCATTTTCCTCTTATGCTATCTTTCCCCATCTTAGCTGTGGTCTGAATTACTTAGTGTTTCATTTTGAGTCATCTTTTTTTGTAAAGGAAACTCTTCTGCACTGCATGGCATTTATGGCTAATCATGAAATCACAGTGTTTCTTTCTCCATTAAAGTTGAAAGTGGTGGTTTTATAGCCTCTTTTTGGGTTGCTGTTAAATATCTTATGTTGCCTGTTTACTGTAAAAGCACTTTTATTTGTCTGACTGTAGATGAAGAATTGTATATATTTTCCTTAAATAGTTTTGGATGAAAGCGCTTCATTGTGAGACAGAACTGCAATTGTGTAAACTTGTCTTAGGTTTATTGGTACTATAAATGTAAAATCTGTACTTTTGCAGTACTTAAAGTATTTTCTGCCAAAGACTTCACGAAGTTTTACACTGATTAAATAAGAGGCAGCCTGAATCCAAGAAATATGTGTAAATATTTTCCTTGTGCATTGGGATTTTATGTTAGAGATGGAAAGTCAGCGTGAGCTTTTCTTTCAGCCTACGCTTAAATCCTGGCTCAGACCCTACTGCAGAAATTACAACCATTTGATGGGTTTCCAGCAGGCTGTGCAAAAGAGGTTGATGTTCTCTATCTACTTGAAACAGAAAAAAGAAATCTTTTTTCATCAGAAATGACTGCCTTATCTTTTCATGGACAACCAGTTTCAGGGAGGGTGTTAGACACAGAAGCTGTCTCCTCATTCGAGTGAGCCAGATGCACAGATGTAGTGTGAGACGGGCTTGTGCCCAGCTATATCAAAGTTCTGGACATGAGATTTTCACTCCTATCTATAACCCCCTTGCTGTGCTTAGGTCATTATTCTGCATCTTGTTAGAAACATAGTCTCCTCCCACTTTCAAAAAAGAAAAAAACTCTTGTTGATACACTGAAGCAATCTGTGTTCAAAAGTAAGATGCAAACATTAGTAGAAAAGTAGCTCAACACAGTAAAAGCCAGTGTAAGTGCACAGTGCTGTCTGAAGTATGTCCATGCAAATTTAGTGCTGGAAATTATACTTTTAACTCTCTCCAAACAACAGCATTTGAAGACCAACCTTCCATTTCCTGTTGCAGTTCAGGTTTTCTTCATGTATCCCTCACCCAAGCGCAGAACTGACTGGTATTATTCAGGCTGGGAGACCTGCATGCCTCTTAACTTGATCTGAAATGCCTGTCAGAAGAAATGCAAGCAAAATGTGAACAGCTACACTAATGACCAAGTTACCTGTCATCACAGTTTTAGCATTATAGGCCAGTTTGATTAGGTCATTAATTTGGAAATGCCAGGTTGTCTGGTTCTGGCTAAAATTAACAGGTTTACTTTTCCAAGGACAGGACTATGTCAAAATACCTCGAGAGAAAAGTTGGAAAGAGAAGGAAAGGTCAGTGTTTACTTAAGAAAAAAGATAAATCAATGGAGTGAACTGAAAAATCTTGCATTTAAAGAAATTTAGGCAAACTGACTTTGAGAGAAGGGAAGAAGGGGATTGCAGTGCTGACATCCAGTCATATATATGTGGTATATGTTATCTACTTCAGGCTCTTCTCAGAACTCAAATAAAAGATGGAAATAACTACATTTCACTATCTGCAATCAAATTGGGCAACACTGGACTTGATGTTATTTTTTGGAAAAAGAGAGACATCTATTTAAAAGTAATAATGCTGAGACCCTGTTAGCCACTTCCATACCTATCTACCAAAAATAGATGTCAGTCGCTTTCTTGTAAAGGTATCTAACAGGAGCATAAACCTCAGCACTGTCAATTAAATCATGTCCATATTTCTTTTATTTTCATCCATTTATGTGTGTCATGATTTTGTGTTCCAGTTCCTCATATGATTATCAAATACCTTTATGTTGTTGAAATGTGTGATATAAACCAAGGAATTTTTTCCCTTCATTATTTTTCTTTTTTCTGAGTGATTTACTCTTATCAGAGAATGGGATAACTCATTGCCTGATAACCTGGCAGGGCAAGCAAGGTATAAAATTTTTTTCATTCACTGGAAAATTTATTAAGATAGAGTTTTTCTAAAGTATATCTTTGGCCAACAAATGTATTTTTTAAAAGTCTTTTTAGAAACATTGGGGTTTTCATTTTTATTTCCCAGTCAGTTGATACTGGAACTTGAGTATCAAGGAAACGTAAGCATTTTGGAAAAATCAAGGGCACCTTTATCTGTGTTCTGTGAAACTTCTGTCTTGGAAAATATGAATGTTGCTTTTGGTATATTTTTTAGTTCTTTTTCCTGGTGATAAAAAAAAAAAAGTGTCTTGGCTCATAAAAAAATTCTGAGATGATAGCAGGAATAATAAATGGTATAGAGATCTGACAACTTGCAAATTGTGTGACTGCAAAATATATGTTGTGTGGGCCCATGGCCTACATCTACACAAGAGAAGACCACAAATTTGGTATGTGGTGCCTGCTAAGACAGCATTATAGTAAGCCTTTAAAGAAATAAAAATGGGCTTAATAAATTAAGAAGAAAAAAATAACCTTATTTAATCTGTAGAATTCTGGTTTTATACCCTTATAATATTTTTGCGCAGGCATGGCTCATGGAAGTTCTAGGTACATGCTCTTTGATAAGATACTGACATTCCCTTATTTTTTTAAAAAGCTATTAACATTTTCCCATTTGAAGAGAACATAGCTCATAAATCCCTGTTCCAAATTCTGCAACCCCACAGCTCCATATGTAAAAGGAGTCTCCTGGAGAGGTGTGCAGCAGACTGGAGAAAATAATGCTACTTATTTATTTGTGGAGTGAAGGGAAGGTAATGGGACCAGGGCTGGAAAGGGAAAGAGTTTTTGCCTGGGCAGCTCACCTTCTTCATGAAAAGAAACAAAAGCTTTTTTACACTTTTTAATTTATCTATCTATCTATTTATTTATTTAAAACTGCCTTTGTGCTTTTGAGTTTGATTTAACATTGTTTGTTCCAGTGAGGTAGGCAACCGATGTTGGATTATATGCTTTATGTTTTATAGTTTTTGAAGGCACAAAGCTGTTTATGAGGGATTGAAGTTTCAGGTACAGATGTTAGAAGTAAATATGTACAGGGCCAGAGGCAGGCAAACACTTAAGGCTATGCTTAAATTCATCCTTACTAAAAATAATAATAAAGCAATGAAGCTTGTATTTAGTTGTTTAAAATGTGTTCAAGTTCGAATAGGACTAAGCAGGCTTATGTCATATGTGCTATCCTGTATAAAGCTAGTTTCCTAAATAAGGTTGATAGATGAGGTTTGAACATCAGTGATGTTCTTTTGGTAATGCTCTGCGATATGGCATGTAGGTCTTTCAGTTTTGTAGGACAAGAACTCCTGTACAAATTCAGACTAAAAATTGGCCTAGCCCTATAGCCTGTTTCTGACAGTGGCAGTAGCTGCTGCCAAGGAAAAAGTATTACAAAGAAGTTGATATGTCTTCCTGCATTCTGGCTTTGTGCTCTGTAGATATTTCAGGCAATATCTGGGGCCGACATACTTATTTACTCTACCTGTCTTAGTGTTGGTAAATGACCTTACACATACTTAAGTGACTTAAGAGTACAAAACCAAATTTTTCTGGAAGATGCTGGTTTTCTGTTTTTGATATTGTTGGTATGATACAAGTTGACCATTCTCCATCCAGTGCCAACTAATGAACTCCTTTGTTTTTAATTATGGCAATTGACTTTTGAGTCCAGATAAATGTTATTACTGCTGTGATTCCTAGGTTACCATTTTCTAATTGTCCCAGTCAAAATAGTGCTTGAGTCTTTTGGCACTTTCTTGTTTTTAAGTACAGGCTAAAATTCCAGTAAAGGCAGCCAAGTGGTATGCCACAATTGATATTGCTAATGCATTTTTCTCAATCCCTCTGGCAGCAGAGTGCCGGCCACAGTTTGCTTTTACTTGGAGGGGTGTCAGTACACCTGGAATCGACTGCCCCAGGGGTGGAAACACAGCCTCACGTTGGGCGCCAAAAAGGACTGTCATGGTTTAACACCAGCCAGTAACTAAGCACCACGCAACTGCACACTCACTGTCCCCCCACCCAGTGGGATGGGGGAGAGAATTGGAAAAAAAAAGTAAAACTCATGGGTCAAGAACAGTTTAATAGGACAGAAAGGAAGAAAATAAAAATTATAATAACAACAATAATAAAATGACAATAATAAAAAAAGGATTGGAATACACAAAGCAAGTGATACACAATGCAATTGCTCACCACGCACTGACCAATGCCTAGTTAGTTCCCAAGTAGCGATACCCCCCCAGGCCAATTCCCCCCAGTTTGTATACTGGGCATGATGTCACATGGTATGGAATAACCCCTTTGGCCAGTTTGGGTCAGCTGCCCTGGCTGTGTCCTGTGCCAACTTCTTGTGCCCCTCCAGCCTTCTCGCTGGCTGGGCATGAGAAGCTGAAAAATCCTTGACTTAGTCTATTACTTAGCAACAACTGAAAACATCAGTGTGTTATCAACATTCTTCTCCTACTGAATCTGAAACATAACACTATACTAGCTACTAGAAAGAAAATTTCTTTCTAGTAATAAAATTACCAGGACAGGCATCCATGGCATTTTGGTAGATAGAAGCCAAGCCTAACCATGTGCTTTTTTTATGTTCCTGAATAACATCTGCTGCTTTTTGCAGGAATGGAGAGATTGTGTCTAGTAGACAGCAGGAAATAAGAAAGGAAAGAGGAAGGGATATAAAGAATGAATGAAAGATAGAGTCATAGGCCCAAAGAGGACAGAAATAATATTGGCATATTAGAAAAGAACTTGGAATAAACAAAAGAAAGCAAAATCAAACAAGATTGTGTGTTTAACTAAGTTAACTAATTCACCAATTAAAGTAGTGCCCCAAACACAGAGGCTTAGAATAATTATTAAAACAGCACAGATGCTTCTAAGCTTTGAGATGAGTTCTACGTAATTTAAACTTATATCATAGGATGCATGTATTGCACAAAAGTATGCATTGTTTTTATTAGAAACCTTATTACAAATAGAATGATTTGGAGAAAGATTATTAGAAAATGTTACTGAAAGAGTCTCACAATACGTATGTTACTATCAGGACAGATCTGTTTGTTTGTCAACTGAAAATCCTGAAGTCAGTACTAATGAGGTCAGAAGAAAATGAAAACAAAATAAATTCAAATGTTTTAAGGAGAACGTGAAATGAAAATGGAAATGAAATATGCTGTTATTCATTTTCTGCACCTGGCATTTTTCTCTTGGTAGTTCTCAGGTGAAGTGATTTAATTCAGTGTTGTATCTGAGAAAACACTTTAAATGTGCCCTTTTGGAAAAATATATTATGTCTATAGCCTGTATTATGATCTTATGACACACCTTGAAATGGATTTAGCACTGTTGCTTTTAAAGATGCTTTAAGGCTCTTTTCAAATCTTTAAAAGTAGAGTCTGCAGATTGAGGCCAGGGCTATCAAAAGTGGGAATAAATCAGAGAATCTGGATTTATACCTGAAACTCCCAGGAGGGGAAATTCTCCAAAGAAACACTTCATGTGACAGGTTTAAGCCCCATAATGTTTTCTGCATTCAGGTATAAATCCTTTTATAAAGAAGAGAAGAAAGGGTAGCAGGAGTTTTGATATCAGATTTCCCATATAAAATCATATTTTTGCCTACATCCAGATCTATTTGCAAAACATACTACTCCCTGAAAATCCATCAAAAAGCTGACTTTTAATAGATGCCCTAGCATTTCATTTTAGCTCTTAGCATCACTCATTATGTTGAAAGAGAGCAGGAAACACATCAAAGAAATTATATAAAAGAAAGTATCATATGATATGCATTCACCTGAAATTGTTCACGACAGTAGCCTTTATTTTGTTCTTCTAGTCCCACCACCATAATAAGATTACTGCTACAAGTAAGGGTTGGTGGGATCAAGTCCTATTATTATTCTAGAATAGAGACTGCTCAGTCTTTGTGAAATTAACATCCATATTGACAGATTATACAGAGTTGGAAAGCTGCATCTCATTTACATATAAACTGTCTTTACTTTTTCAAGCAAAATAAATACTTCTAGGGTCAGACACTCTCATGCTAGAAATTGTCATAGCTCCAATTCCAATTTATATCACCGAGGATTTACTCCACTGCCAAGAATAGAGTTAAGTAAATGAATTAATTTAACTCTTATCTGAGTTCATTTAATAATAGCATGTCCATAGTTCATAAACTAATCCTTCACCTCCAGGATAGCCATGGGCACTGTTGTAGACAACATTTTCAGCCCCTCCACTGCAGGATTTTCTTTAAAAGTGTGCAGTTGAAAGTACTTTCATTTCTCTTGACAACCTGCCTATCCATTTTATTATTGTCATTGCCTTCCCGCAGGCTCTGCCAAGAAGTTCGCGCTTGCAGCTTGATCAAATTACATGCTTTTTCTTGATGTGAACATGTAAAACATCATTGTGCTTGGCTCAGAAAATGATAACAAATTACAGAATGTCCCTTATTTACGTCACTGATTCAAATCCAGTCCAAGCTACTAGTGACTGACTGTCATCCCTAAATAACCCTTATGAAACTGGAGATAGTCTTAATAATTTTAATTTTATAAATGAAATATTTCTTGAATGTGAATGAGAAAAATCTGAAAATTCACGTATGGTGTAGTTGAGCTGCAGCTGAGCTTGAATGGATAGAAGTATTTCCAGCAGATGCTGAACTGTAAGGTAGTGCTTGATTGACAGTGACATCTCAAAATGATTGAAGAACAGAGGTTGCTCCTTCTTGTATTTTAATTCACCAAATGGGAGATTTAGTTCTTCTCCCAGTCATCATTATGATGATGATATTAGTACTGATTAGGTATCTAAACACACCAGCAGTAATCATAATAATGGCACCACATAATAAATAGCAAAGGTAGTAATTTACATAAAAAGTACTATTACCAATTACCTCTAATAATGAGAAATAGAGGAATGTCTCAACAAACATGCCAATAATACTCTTCTCCAGCCACTTTTAGAAGCTCCAAAAAGAGAGAAGTAAACCCGGTGAATCCTAGTTGCTTTTCACATCAAGTTTTGAAGACTATCAAATCTAATCACACAAATCACTTATGCATCAAAAATATAGTCAAGATAGAGTTTGAGGTCTTGCTTGAATGATTTGGTGTGTCCACATAAAAAAAAAAAAAAAAATTCCGAAAACCCTTTTATTTCAGGCAAGTAAAGCCACATTCTGTTTTACCTGGGTTTCATGTCCACCATTCTGTGATTCTGCACTTGGTATTTGTGGTATCAAAATTCTTGCATGACTGCTCATTTGGTGCTGTGTCATGAATTTCTTCAGTCATGCATATTGATCCCTGAATCTTTCTCCATCAATATTATATTTGGGCTGTGGAGGACAAAGTTTCGTCGATATCGCTATGTTAAAATAGAAGCACTGCCCAAAATTCTTAAGATTTATTGGGTTTCACATTAAAATTAATCAGCTTGATATGATTAATAATCTTTGATGATCTCATAGAATTCTCCCAGGTAATTCAGTATGTAAATGAAATATTTAGTATTGGATCATTATTTCTGAGAATGCATACCATTTGGGATTTCATATGTTATGATGGATCATAATCTTGCAGAGAAAGGTATCTGACTTCTTGCCAAAGTTAGAACTGTCTCTGGAAACTTTCAGAAATCTCTTTGGCCTTCACAGCAATTTATGACATTTATTTTAAAGGACAGATATAATAGATATCAGCCTGTGTAGCTCAGGAATTTGTAAGTTAAGCACATCTATGTCATATTTCAGTTTGCGTCACTGAACTGAAATTTCTTTCACAATTCTTGTTTGATTTACCATTTTAAAATACTGTTGCATTATTTAACATAGCACTTAAGCTACTTTCATATTACAGATACGGTTTTGTGTATTTGATAAATCAGCCTTCAGGGTAGGAAGCATTTCATTTCGTCATGTTTGTGATATCAGATTGTTGATACGGCGCAAAGAAAATTAAATGCACTGTTCTCATTAACAGCAGTGGGAACTGAATTTACAAAGTGGAGAAGAGAAATGTATTCTTGCATTAACTGTGCAGGCAGGCTCACACCTTGTGTTAATAAAATTCCATCTGTGTTATCTACCAGTTTTCACCCTCTTTTAAAAGTAGTCTTGCATTTAACGTGTGTTTACCATAGCATCAACTGCCTGTCAGCATGTAATAAAGCATGCAATTTTGAGAGCCACAAGGTTGAAACCAAAATATCATAAAATGGGATGTTTGGTGTTGTCATGAGTGCTATATGCAGTGAATGTGAATAGAATTTGTGTGAATGTTTGGTTGAGTCAGCTTCACAGGAGATAGTTTGTACTGGAAGGTAGTGAGATCAGTATTACAGTTGTCAATGCATATAGGAAGCAAAGGAGTGCTCAGAATCTAAGCAATCAGCTCAGGGCTGATTTTGTGGCAAAATAAGTGCTGGAATGTCACAAACTTCTAAAAAGATGGAAAATTTTGGTACAAAAGTGAGTGGTGGAGTCTAAACTGGGGCAGTTCAGAATGCAACTTAGGCCTGTAGTTATGTAACCAAATACTTGCGTCATTTTGGTATCCATAAAAGTTTATTTCTTTTAAATGGTGATAGGCATTTATGAAACTATACTCCTAGTGTCCTAATGACGTAAGGCAGCTAATCTGTCCGGATTCAGAGAATGGGAATTGTCCTGATTTTAGCTGGGATAGAGTTAATTTTCGTTCTAGTAGCTAGTATAGTGTTATGTCTTGGATTCAGTATGAGAATAATGTTGATAACACGTTGATGTTTTCAGTTGTTGCTAAGTAGTGTTTAGACTAAGTCAAGGATTTTTCAGCTTCTCATGCCCAGCCAGCAAGAAGGCTGGAGGGGCACAAGAAGTTGGGAGGGGACACAGCCAGGGCAGCTGACCCAAACTGGCCAAAGGGGTTATTCCATACCATGTGACATCATGCCCCGTATACAAACTGGGGGGAATTGCTGCTCAGGAACTCACTGGGCATTGGTCAGTGAGTGGTGAGCAATTGCATTGTGCATCACTTGTTTTGTGTATTCCAATCCTTTTATTATTATTGTCATTTTATTATTGTTGTTATTGTCATTATTAGTTTCTTCTCTTCTGTTCTCTTAAACTGTTCTTATCTCAACCCACGAGTTTTACCTTTTTTTTTCCAATTCTCTCCCCCATCCCACTGGGTGGGGGGGCAGTGAGTGAGCAGCTGTATGGTGCTTAGTTGCTGGCTGGGGTTAAACCACAACAGGAATTTGGGCACTAAGTTCAATGTCCATTCAAATTGTTGGAATCCCTTATTATGACTTGAATACAGACCAAGATGATGTAATAGTTTGGAATGGCCACAGTCAATAGGGATTGCTCAGTTTTTCTTTAGCAATGAGATCCTTGTGTGTTGGACAGCATTAAGAGAAGAGGGTTTTTTTAAAATAGTATTTTTTTCCTATTCCTTTTCTTTTCTTTTGAATCTTCACACTACTGACATGTTCCTACTGAATTGTCTTTGAAATCCCTTGGAGTGATAAGAGCCCTCTAGAAGAATTGTTGGAACTTTGTGTATATTGTACTACAGTTCTCACCAGCATTGACCATGGCTATTTGAATTGCTGCTCCTATATGAACACTGCATCAAGGAAGAAATTCAACACTTACATTCCTTTTAGATATATATGGCTTAAAAAGCATGACTTTTAGATGAAGGGAAATTCATTCTTCTCATCACAGCTGTCAACATTCTACCTTTGACTATATACATTTTAAGAGGTTCATTATATTCCTACAGTTTCAAAGTAGGAGTGAGAGGCGGAGAGGGAACAGTGATTCTTTAATGTGACATTGATGATAACCTACCCTTTAAGGTTTAGAATGGGTCATAAAAAGGCAGATCATGATCAAAGGAGATAATGAAGACTTATGAAAAGATATTGAATTTTCATTGGGTTAATTGAATCCAGAACTGCTTGGCCAGGATCTTCGTCTACTTTTTGTGTCTTTCCTTGAGGGTGGTTTTTTTTGTGTGTTTTCCTCTTTTGCAAGAATACGCTTTTGTGTCTGATTCTGCTCATTTGGACAAGATACTGAATAGGGGACAGTGGGAAGTTTGTCATCACCCTAAGGTTCTCCCACATATCCCACTTGTGACTATAGGCACTGCAAGTGCAGAATCTTCTGTGCTACGGAATAGGTTTCATGTTCATCTTAGCTGTGTTTTGGCGGAAGATGATGGTAGTTTCATTACAGGAAAAATCCTAACTCCACTTTTAACTTGTGCTTTAATAAGTCTGGTTCCCTTGTGCTTATGAGCTTTGCTGGATTCATGTAATTGAAATGAGGCAAGGAAAAATTGTGAATTGAATTAACTTGTATCCATTTTCCATAAATCTTAAGGAAGTACCTAATACAGCAGCAGTAAGCTTTAGGAAGAGATCTGTGAGAGCTAGCTAACTTACATGTTATGCAACTTGGCTCTGAGCCAAAAGAGTTGGTTTGGGTTTTTTTTCCTCTGTGCATTCTCTACACTTGCAGATGAACTCAGATTATACAGATTTCTGCAGCGGCACTGAATTTTACTATTCTAATGACACACAGTATCTTTTCTGTCATCTTCTGGGGTTTTTGGATTTTTTTGTGTGTGTGTGTACTGTTTCACTGTTGCAGAGAAAGCAAATAACAAATACACAGCAAATGCATCTGCTTGGCATAAGAACAAAAGCAAATCTGAGAAGCCTGATATTAAGCTCTAGATTTTAGAATTGCAGGTCTTGTGCTGTAATAATTAGAGGTTTTACAAAATTGTTAACACAAAAAATTCAGGAGAGAGCATTTCTGTATTCCAACTAATCCCATCCTTTGTGGTCCCACTGCACACCCATTATTTCTTATGGAATTTCACTCTCTTTGCTTATTAACTCATTTCCTGAATTCTAACAACACATTGAAGGTTTTGCTTATGTGTTTTGTCTAGGAATGCTGGGAGTAAGAGATGCAGGGTTTAAAACCAATATATGACTCCAAAAATAATATTTGCAGATATTCGCTTGATTTCATGTAGTTTTGTAGCCTACACGGGCTGCTAGAAATGCTGGTGCTGTTGCCAGGCCCATGGCACAGCCCAGAGCCAGCGGTCTGCAGGGACAGCTTGAAGTCATTCATCGTAGCTCATCTTCCCTCTTTGGCTAGGAATTCTCTGCTAAATACTTGTGCCAAGGATGCGCCACAGAGTCCTTTCCTATTAGACGATCCGATAAAGAGTTTCAGACATTCAGTGAAAAAAGTGAAATGCTGAAGTGACGGTCTGAGGCTCTGTGATATTCTGTTTTTGATTAATTCTGTCAATACCTAAAAGCTATGAACAAATCACCAGGAACTGGGGCAGTTCATTCCGTGAGATAATTTATTCACAGTGAATTTTTCAGCCACATTCCTTAAGAATTAGAGAAGAGCAAAATAAAAATGGGGCTGAGCATCTAAGCTGGAGCACACTGATCCAGAGATGCATGTAGTCAGTAGACTTTCACCAGTTTCTTGGGTCTTTGATTTAGGACCTGGGTGAAAGACTTAGCTGTTTGCAAAATTCTTTTTTAATATGATTTCTGTACTAGCTAAAGAATAGAAAAGGTACTCTTTCTTGAGTGTCAGAAGTTGCTTTATCTTTTTGTTTTTCTGCATTTAAGGAAGGGTGTGCTAGTGTTTTTTAAGGTATTGATTCATTATGATATGCGCCTATGATTGATTTCAAAGTAGGAGAGTTTGAATTAGAATAAACTAGCAAGCCTGATGCCTCGAGAAATTACAAATCACTGAGTCAAGCCTACCTTAGAAAAGACAATTTTGTCCTATTCATAGAGTCATTTTTCCTTAGTTATTTTACATGAAAACTCTGTGCTCTACTAAACAAAAAGAAAAAAGAGCTCTTTGCTTTAAAGAACAAACAGCCATTCCCGATCCTCAAAGAATTGTTTCATCAAACAAGAAGTGGCAGAAACCAAACCCATAAAATAGTGTTGTGAGTTTTTTTATGACTGATTAGTAGCAAGCTATTATCTAATCTGTCAGAAACAGCTTCATGAAGTCCACAGGAAATTTCAGGTTTTCAATGCTAGTGATACATACTCTTAAAAATGCCTTTTGTGATGTGATTGAAAACAATCTCTGAAGAGCCTGCTAAAATCTAAAGCTCTAATTCTAGTGTTCTAAGCTATGAATTAAGAGTTCTGTCCCATTCTGTCAAGAAAAAGCATATTAGCAAGATTTTAAAATTTGTCTAAAGCAGATTTTACCAAGATGATCTAGCACCAGAGTTGTAGGACAGCTTAAAAGTGAAAATAGCGAATGGAGCTGTTTGTCTGTCTCAGAAATGCTTCAGCTAGCATATGCAAACTTTTCACAAACTGTTCGTTTCCTTGCTGAACTGAGTTTCCTGTCCCAGACAGCATTAAAAGTAGGTCATGACACTTTTAGGGTTTTTTTAATTTTGAGGATACTTTTTTTTCCTGCAATCTTCCTTTCGCAGAGTTGGAAAAATTTTGCCCTAGTTCTTAAAAAAATAAATTAAATGTCAGTCAGAGACAAAACCTGGAACTTATCCAGCTAGAAGGTGTGAAACAAGCAGAAAAATAGTAGGAGGGGAACTTGATAGAAGTTATGCTAAAACACTACCTACTGTATTATCACTTGAAAAAAAGGTTTTAAAGCATTTCCAAGGTTGGATACCACTCAGAAATAAGAAAATGACCAATTTATTTGAATACCAGCTTTTGTAATTCAAATTATGTATGTGTATGAGTTATGACATCTGGTGTGGAAAACTTCAGCCTATGTATTTCAAATTGCCAATATCAAACAAATGAAAAAAGGATGCTTCATAGCACAAATCATAGGGTGACCTTAATAATTACTGTTTAAGCCTCCATCTATTATACCTGTCTGGTAATACATCAATTTATGGTATGATTCTGTATTATAACTGCTGTTAGTCCTGAGGTCTCTTTATATTCAAGAAAAATGGCTTGTTTTCCTTTTAAATATTTTTATCAACCTTCTTCAAGAAACTAGACAACCATCATTGGTAAAATTTGCAGATAGCTAGAGGAGCAGTTGTCTACTGTAAGAAGCAATCTGGACTCATTGATAAACTGGGATTTGAAGAATCAGAATTTTATAGGAAAAGAGGATTGTTTGGATGGAAGATACAGATAGAAATTGCTTGGATAAAGGAGAGGCTTTAAAATCTCCGCCATCTTTCTTCACTCTACTTACAGAAGTTTGCTTTCCCATTTCAAAGGCATCATCTGCCTGTGAAACACATGGACAGGATGTCCTGCCTTCATCCCTAGAGAGCATCACCTTCAGATGGAAAGGGCTGTCCTTCACTTCTATTTTAGATTATGCCTGGCATCTCACTGCTGTCTGAGTGGAAACCTGGATCATGTCCTTCCCTTCTTCCCCCTCAGATTCTTAGCTTTGTTAACCATGGTGATTATATGGCCTTTGAGTAATGACATCTACAATGGTTTTCCTTTCCTGGGAAAATCATGGTTTTCAGTGACACAAAAGCTGTTTCTTTTGAGCAAAACCTTTTGGGTCCTCTGTTCCCAGTGTTTGGTTGCTCTAACAGCAAAGAATTGCTTTTGCTCCAACCTGTGACTGTGGCTTTTCATTCTTTTATTCTGCACCACCACCAAGCAGTCTGGCTGCATCCTCTCTGTAACCCACCCCTCCATCAGTTATAAGCAGCAGTAAGATTCCTCTTCATATCCTATCCTGGCTGAACAAACCTAGCTCTCTGCTGGCTACGCTCTTGCTAATGTAGCCCGGGCTACAAGAATATAGACCATGTCAAAAGCCTTGCTAAAGTCAAGCAAACTGCTATCTCCTCATCCATCAAGCCAGTCCTCCTTACTGCAGAAATCAATCTGCAGATCAGGCATGATTTGACTGGAAAATCTCTGCCAGCTGTTCTTCAGCACCTCACTGTTGTTTGTGTCTTTGGAAGTGCCTCCCAAAAGGCTTTGCTCCATAATCCCTCAAAGAACTGAGGTTAAGTTGGATAGTCTTTCCTTCACTGAGTCCTCTTTCTTGTGCTTTTTGAAGATGGGTGTGATGTTTGCCTTTTTTCAGTCACTATGACCTTTCAAACATCAGAGTTTTGTAGTGACATCCACCAGCTCCCTAAGCCTTACTGGATATATCCTGTGTGGTCCCACGGACTCATTTGCTTGTTTAAGCATCCCCTCTGATTTCCCTGCATCACAGGTGGTAGTTTATTCCCCCAGAATCTGTCACTAGGTGCAGGAGCTGGAAAGCACAGGAACAGACGTTGCTGGTAAAGATTCCAGCAAAGAAAGCATGTTCCTCAGCTGTTCCTGTGCTTCTCATCTCTAGGTCCCCTGCCCATTGAGCAGCAAGCCTGTATTTTCCACAGCCTTCTGGTTGCTATGGATATGCATGGGGAGCCCTTCTTTCAGTGCCTTCATATCCTTAAATCTAGATGCACATAGCTTCACCTGAGCATCATTCAGTTTCCTGCCTGCTTTCTGCAGATAGCTGACAGTGTGCTAATTAACAACCCGCCTGTGCACTCTCTCCAAAAAACTAATCGTTGTGTTTTGGGCAAGAGGTTACTAGTCTTGGCAAGCAATCCTATCATGGTATTGAGATTGAAGTGACCATCTTCAGAACTGTCAGGCAGACTATTCTATGCAAGGAGTTGCTATTTATCTAGGCCATGATTTTACCTTCCCTAGCTGTGGTTTTGGCTTTTTGGTTTACTTTCTTTTGTTCTACAACTTCTTTTTGACCTATCTCCATTGTAAGTAATCTGTTATAACCAAGGACAGTCAGGCCTATAGGGAAAAGGTTATATCTTTTATAAGACCAAATAATACAGTTGGAGGAAAAACAAGAAAGCTTTTTTGTCTCAGAGGACTTTCATTAGTTTTCTGAGCCCAAAGCTTGTTCTCTCCCCTGACTATATCTCTTGGTCTAATAAAAGATATTACTTCTCTCTACAAGCCTAGGCTGTTCATAGAATTATACCAGCAGAACTACAATGACACTTCTATAGGAGCAGGGAGACAGAAGCCTACACAATTCAAAATAATGTGTATATGTTAAGGTTATCTGTTCAATGTAGTCATTCTGAGCATAGCAATAATTAGCACAGAAATAGACTGGGCTGATTAGAGAATTTTTTTCAAAAGAGATATGACCCTAATAGCTATCTGGAGATGGGAATAGAAGATGCCAGTGCATTAAAGGTAGGAATAGACCTGGTGGAGGGGCTTAAACCTTGTTTTCATCAGGGAAATAGTATATAAGAAATAACAGCAAAGAAATATTGAGGAAATTATCTTAGCTACCGAAGTGAGATAATTATGAATCCCATTAGCTGGGGGAGAAGGACGTTAGTGAATATATTACAGTTTAATACATTGTTAATAGTACTCTGAGTTTTCAAACCTATCTTTAAAAAAAAAAAAATAATCACAAAACAACTAGACAGACTGGTTTGGGTGCCAGGGGCTTGGACTTGCCACTGCTTGTTTGCTTAAGGACTTAGTTTTGATTGTTCAAGGATTTTAAATTTGCTAAAAAGTCAGAATGACAATTACTGAGAGTAGGACTACCATGTGCCGTGTAATGCTTACACTAAGTTACTGTTAATGCTTACTTTAGAAAGTATGTGGTCTGTATTTTCATGGGTTCTAAACTGGTAAGAATTGAATTGATAAATGCAGATGTTCATGCCAGAAACCTGATAGTCCAATCATGAGACAAAGATGTTCTGTAAGGGCAATCTGTCCAGCCAAATGAACCAGCATAGCTTTCTGATTATTGAATGCTCTGGAGAAACTGCATGTAATCTCCATAACAGGAACTATTAGAGGATATTATTCCATGAATAAATTTGTATATGAAAAGTAGATGAATTATTCACTTAGTTTTAGTGCATCTTGCATAGAGGCATTTTACCTTTCCTATAACAGTACAAATTCTCATTTTAATGAGTGTTTTAATGCAATGAAAAGTGAGCTGAGCATAAATCCCAGGTGTTGTACTAAAAATGGAGACATATTCAGGTCCTTTTCTAGGAAGAAATATAGTTGCATTTGCAGGTGTGGAGATAGGGTTGAATCCTCAACTAGGCTAGTGAGGCTTATTTTCACTAAAATACTCTGGCTTACACCAGCCAAGACTCTAGCCTTTCTTGAATGCCTTATATGCAGGTTCACATTTGCAAAACATGATTGCATATTAGGAGTGCAATGAAATGCAGGTTAAATGAATAATATATAGCTATGTCAACACAGTTAATGAAAGTGTCTAAAGTGTATAAATCAGAACTAATGCTAACAGGCTAATAGCCTTCATCTCGGTTTTAGACAATGGATAGATGCCACACCATGTAATGGGCTCTTTTGACTTTTTTTTCTCTTTAGCCTGAAGTAGCAGACTTACAGCATATTACCTGGGATTGCATAGATGGAGGTTAGTCTGAGAGTGAAATGTTAAAAGAACATGATATTAAAAATAAATAAATAAATAAATAGGGGAAGTTTGTGTTAAAGTCTGAAACTACAGTAATAATGACTTTTTTCTAAGTTTATGTAAACTAGTAAAATTCTCTGTCACAACTGTTCCTCCAATAATGGAGATGAACACTCAGACAGGAGTAGTCCAGACAAGAGTCAGCTTTCAAGCAAGTACGCTTAGCCCTGAAGTTATTTACATCCTCTCTAGTGTGGCTGTTAATCTTGGGTCCTACTGATTGAAAGATAATTAGCATCCCAGTGAAATTCTTCAAGTGCGCATTGGAAGATAATGCAGTGGTACCCACAACCTGTTGAGAAACAGGACTCCAGGATTCTGTTCCTGCGCTGTGTCTAACATTTGGAGGGATATTATTTTTAAGTCACCTTTCTGAAGTCACCAACTGAAGAAAATTTTCTCTTCTCTTGGGAAGGAGCTTAACATACTTACTTTCATCAGCAATAGCATAAAGGCTGTGATTCTGGCATATCCATGGGTAGATCATACAGAGAGAGAATTCTTGGACATTTCTAACCCCTCAATAATTGGTTATACAGGAGAAACAGCCTGGTAGCTATCAGGCAGGCAACATAAACAAGGTGCAACTGAAACTCAGGGAAAAATGAGGACAAAATACTTGATTTTGGCTATGTCTCTCATGATAATTATGATTACAGTAAAAAGCTCTATTACATAGGTTACTAATGCGTAGTTCCTACCTCATGTTGTTTACAGTCATATCAAGTGGGTGCTGTTGAAAATGGGAAGCAGCAAGCGATCACGGCAAGTATGGTAGCTGTAGCGTGCTCAAGAAGGTAATTTGAGCCCAATTACTGATTTGTTAATATAATTTTAAGATAGACATTTCTCCCTTCTTAAAAGTAGTAGATCTTTTCAAATGGAAACATGATTTTTAAATTCATATTATCCCTTAAAATTAAATCCTAGAAACGCTGTAGTGATGAGCACAGTATAACTACTTAGCTGGTTAAATAATCACTGCCATATATGCCACAATATGTTCTTAGAAGGTTCTTTGCAATTTTAAACTAAGAAAAATCTCAGTGGCTTAAAGTTCTTAGTTTCTTTACACAATTTCAGCGTTGTGTATGCTAAACAGGATCTCTTGTGGAAATATAGTGTACTAGCAAATATAATTCCCATCCTTTGCAAGATAAATTTATATTGTGTTTTGTAGTTTTAATTACTAAAGATATATTGCTAATTTATTTTTGTGGCAAATTCCAGTGTCATTAAAGGAGTGATTTTCACTTGTAATAAAAATGTATTTTTCTGATTCAGCTATTCTAGAGAGGGCTTATTAGAAGTGTCAATTCATCTTTTAAACTAATGGTTTACTATTTTCCACAAGGATACTTTAAGCCTTCAGGTATTCTACTACATATAATTTGCCATTTAAGTGTTCATGATATGTAGATTGTTCTGACAAGCTTATTTACCATAATAAGGGCAAATACTTGCACTGTATGGAGCAATGACTTTGTAAAATCACTCACACTGTCAGCCATTCAGGTTCTCCAGAGCAATCTACTAAAACTGTTTTGTCTTAATGGGCAAAACTCAGCTTTTTCCTTCCCCAAATTCTTTAACCTTCCAGTTTTGTCCAACTGATGGTAAAGCAAAAAAGGTGATTTTTTTTGTTTTGTTAGCACTTTTCAGAGACTTCTTAGAAACTTTGTGTCTAATTGTCAGAGTAGGTTTTTATGCACCAGAGAGAGAGTCATAGCCTGCCTTTGTAATGCTATTTTATTGTGGTGCTTTTTAAAATTTTCAGTAGTAAATAATAGACATATAGAAATGTTTCACTTTTTTACAAAATGTTATACTACTCATCTGAGCCCTTCTTTAATAGGCAACCTTTTTTCCCACCCTTACTGCAGCATATGAAATTTATGCTCACTCATGCCTCTGTTTCTCTAATACAGAAGCACCCACTCCTGTATGTGGCTCTACTGAACTAGCTACTAACAAATCCTGCTAGGGTTTAGGTATTCTTCTGTGGAGAACTGATTAGTAGTGAATACAGTGGACACCAAACTTGCTTTAAACTGTGTATGTTGTGTAATGCACAAGTATAACATAAACATTTTAAACAGGTTTTGTACAGTCTGACACTCAGCTGTGATTGCTGTGCAACATCACCACCAGCTATCAGAATTACATTTTTCCTGGTGGTCAGATGATGATACCTCTGAAGTGTCATTGAGGTCATCATCAGAAGGCTGTAGAAGCACAGGTCTGGCTGTCTTAGGGACAGCCTTTCTGCTACATAATGAGGTAGCAGATGTCCTGTGGTATATAGAAAGGAAAGCAGCTGAATGTATTGTCTGTGCTGAAGATGAGTTTATAGTGCTGGTAGTTAGAGAGGAAATTGCTTTTGATCATTATCAGTATAATATTTGGTTATCAGTGTAGCAGTTCTGTCAGGGCCTCTAGCACAGAAATAATTTCAGTAACAGTTTATTAAGCTAAAAAGGCCTGTGCTTTGGAACTAAGGCTAGATCATCTGGAAACAAAAATCTTAGAAAGGATAATCTGGACCCCATGGAGAGAGGGACTCCTGGTGTGAGATAGACCGTGACCTAGTTCTTCAAAGACTTCCCAGTGCTCGGTGCTCCTGGCCCCTGTGCTGCTCTTTAGGACTCTAGGTGAACACATCTGCTCCCACTGCAGTTGTATTTAGTGGAAAGAAGTTCCCTTTTGTAATCCAGGTTGTTGGCCACAACCTTCTCCTCAAATTCACTCTTGACCTTTCTGTTCTTCACTGCTCCAAGCCTCATGGTCCAAAAACAGCCGTCAGAAGAAGCTGTTGCTTCTTCTCAGCTGTTGCTTGGTACTGATACTCTGCTTGGTCACTGCTGTGCTAAATTTTTTGATTTCTTCACTGTCAGTTCTGATTCCTAAGAAAGCTGCTCTGTGCTGAGGGAGTGGAAAAAAACATCCCACAACCTTATTATCTTTACTACCAAACTCTCAAAACTATATGATCCAGTAAATCACTTGTAATATCTGCTCCGTAATGCACTGAAAACTGGTGACACTCTAGCCATACACCCTGTGAGTGTCGGTTATACTGGAATAATATTTTCTAACATATCAGTGACAAAATGCTGCTTTGATTTACTAGCCAGCATCAAGCTAGTAAGTCTGTGACATATTCAACTTAGCAAGCCTCTTTTTTTTTCTGCCAACACTGAGAATAAATCCTGGATTTTAGGAATGGAGTATTGATCTATGTTTAAGCAAAGATTGTTTCAATCTCTGTATTTCCCATTTAAGCGTCACGGGAATCTGGAGAATCAACGGAAAGCAGTTTATCATCTAGTGCTATGCTTGCTGCATTGTCATGTTAGCTTCTCTGTAGTGAGAAACTTGAAGGCAATATTTGAGTAACAACTTGGTTTGGTTTTCCCCTTTTCACCAAAGGTCTCCATTCTTTAGGCACTCTCAGGAGTGCCTTCACATATGCATATATGAAATGGAAATGAGTTAAACTGGCCTTTCATGTGAATTTCTCATGCTCCATCAGCATTTTTTTTTTAATCTTTTTTTTTTTTTTTTTTTGTCGTTGGTGTTGATGCTTTGTGAACAGCCCCTGTGCCTGGGAAGCATGTTGCACTGGCAGGGATGAATAGGAGAAGCTCTTATCAGATCTTTCTTTCTTTGTACTACATTTAAGAAGGAGCTGGCAAATTCTTCTGTGCTGAAAAACAGAGTGTAAGCTACTTTGTTGTGTAAGTTTGAACAGCTTCTAGACATGTACAAATATGCTTTAAGATACGTATATCATCTGTACTGAACAGTGGTGCATGTTCTCACACTACCTCCATACTAATTCCTTTGCCTCTCATGTTGATGATGAGAGGCTGAACCTGTCTGAGGAGACAGGGACCCACATTCTTTGGGATAAAAATAGTATCTTATCACATGTGCCTCTCTTTGACTTTGCATCCGGTATTTGGAAGGAGTGTTTTCATGCCAGTATATCAGTGCCTTGAGTAAGGCAGGGATATATTTTTCTGTTTCTTATTCTCTGTTTCATGCTGAAGTTAAGAATTATGTAGCAATGCCAAACATGCTAAGTGTAAGTATATATTTAAAAATTAGGGTGTCCTCTTTCAGAGGTTTTCAGAACATGTATTTCCATGGTATGTGCATCCTAGGAACATTTCCCACCCTTTACCCAAGTGCTGTGAATGCAACTCTTCTGTTTCATGCATAAGGAAAACCACAGCAGCAGTACTGCTCAAGGAGCATTTAGTTGCTAAATAAATAAATACATCTACTTTTGAGTAAGTAGTGGTGGAGTATTGCTTCATTTAAAGTCCTTTAGCCTGTCAAAGAAAAAGGGAGATTCCCATATGTTATACCTGAAAAAAAGTATGCTTCATAACATTGTGATTCATATGAAAAGATAACCGCATGTAGAGTTCATTGATGCATTTTTGTGCAAGTGGTGGTGTAATAATTCTGCTTACACTTCAAAAATAGGGCTAAAGAGGTGCCACTGAGGTTAGTCCAGATGTTTTGTAGCCTCACTGTGCCCCACGTGTACCTAAACACAGCATTCCTTGTCAGCTTCCTTTAAAAGAAGTACAGATTTCTTTTGTACTACTGCTCTACTACTGCAGCTCCTGGGCTGGAACTAGACAACAGCCTTTCTTTTTCTTCCCAGCTTGGAGACTGATGAAGCTAATACACAATTCTCTGTGTGGATTTACTTCCAGAACTGATTCCTGGACTGCTAATTCTGTGGTTATATTCAGGGGGAGATTTGCATTGCGGAAAAAAAGCCAAGGTGCTTCTCAGCATGCTTGCTCACAGAGCTGACTGCAATGCAGTGTGTGTGGATGTACCCAAGTAACTCAGCACTGGCAGCAGTCTGCTGCAGAAGCAGGGTGTTCAGCATAGGCCAATTTATTCTACTCTGAAGGATTCACTTATGTGGTTTATTGGACTTGGTTTGTTCAGAGTCCTGCTCCGTAAACCCACTTCTCTCCAAGTGAAACAGTGCTGGGTTTGTTCTATGCTGTTACAGTTTTGATTTATTTCTGGAACGCTGCCCCCAGAATTTTTGAGCCCTGCAACAGTGCAAACGGTTTGTGTTGACGTTCCACTTTGTCAAACCCTTTCTGAAAAATCAAATCCCCAAAAAGCACCTTACTAAGCTGAAGGGAAAGTTGGGAGTCTATTGAAGAATACTCATATACTCCCAGGGAACTGATGAGAAGCTGAAATGTGCCACGCATGTTTTCTTGCTACCTGTAGAGAGGTTCCATGCAACCCAGTGGAAAACAATATTTTCTCATTGTTTGTCACTGATCAGGTTTGACCAAAGGTTTTACTATGATACAAAAACCTTATATATTGTGATCTAATACAAGCTGGAGTAGTAACTTCAAATATTCTGCTCTTTGGTGTCATAAAGATGCAGTGGTGTCCCAGCACAAAATGGACCAAATTCAATTATAAACCCTGATTTTTAAAGTATTTTTTTCCAGACCTTACATGATTTAGATAAAAGAGATCCTTTTAAACTCTTAATATGCTTAATGAGAAAGGAGACAAGGATTTGCAATTAAAAATCAAAGTGACTGTATTTACACACAAATCTGAACTTACTTGGTATTACCAATTTCTCTGGAATAATTCAGACATCAGTGAGCAAGCTTTCAGTGTAAAATAGAAGCGATATTAATGAGTTTTACTCTGGCAGTATGAAGAACTTTGATAGTCTAAAGGGGGGGTTGCCTTCTGAAGAAAAAAGAAAGTGTGTGTATGTGTGTTTTGGGGAAAGATTATTACTTTCTCTTTTTTTGGAGGAGGAAGAGTTTATGTTATGTTATTTATGTTATTTTAAGTTAATTTATTTACATCACCTGATAAACCACAACAAGGTGATAACACAGCCTCTAGACAGTAAAATATACTGTTAAAAAAAATCATAAAAGTAGATGTTAGACTTAATAACCAATATCTGTCTTCAGTGAAACTCCTTTTTTCCTTCCCAACTTCCTGTTGTTTGCAGTGTATTCTGGGTGATATATGGCCAAGTCAGGTCGAATCATAAAGTCTGAAAGGCAAGTGTGTTACTCATCTTGGGTGGTTACTGGCCTCCGTATAGCTGTTGACCAAAACTGCCAGCCACCAGCAACATGCTCTTGTCAGCTGTTACACTCTTACCTCAATTTTCAGCAAAAGGAGGACAAAACCTGCCTCGTCGCAAAGGTCATTTTGGCATTTAAGCAATGCCAGAACATGCCAGTAGCCTGCATGCCTGTGCTTTCTCTGTGCTCTGGGTTGTGGTACAGAAGGAATGAAGAAGGACCGATACTTTCCCTGTGAATGCTTGCTGCCACACAACCCCTGAGCACCGCCGGGATTCCCAGGGGAGCTTTTTGTGCACAGCGATCCACAGTGAAGTCACCAAATGGCAAAGGGGTGATGTCTGTATTGGGTCAAAGAACAGGGTTTTCTGAGTATTTGACTTAATTGAAATATGGAGGCACTGGGAAAGAGACACCATCCAGCTCATTAATATCCTTGTCTGGGTCTTTTCTTCAGAGTTGTGTTAAGGATTTCAGGGGACAGGAGTGAAAAGAATATGAAAGGTGAAAGCAAGAGAAGCAGGGCCATACGGTAATGTATTTTGGTAAGTCCCATCTCCCTCACAACACAAGAGGAGAGGGAGGAGTTGAGGGAAAGTTTCCATAGAGAACTGTGTGAGAGAAAAGGCAATCCAAGGGCTAAGGAGAAAGGACCCAAAGTGATTTGAAAGATGAGTCAAAGCTGGATGAAGTGAGAAGTAAGGTCCCTTTACCAACCCAAACCCTAAACTAAAAGAGCAAGACAGGAAAAAGGCATAGGAAACAGCAGGGAAGATCAAGGGAAAGAAAAGCAAAGAGGAAAGAAAGTATGCTGAAAGTACACAGAGAAATGGCAAAAGGCATTGCAATGTAGGAGAGAGCAAGATAACCACAGGTTAGGGAACCACTGGGAGTACTGAATTCACAGACAGGACTAAAGAAGGAAAAAAGGGTGTTTTCCGAAGATAAAAGAGAAGACACTTAGAAGTGGGAAATGATAGATTAAAACCACCAAATTTCAAATGAAAGGGAAAGCAGTAATAGAGAAAGTAAGGTAGAGATGAAGGGGGAAAAAAGTGAGGGACCATTAAAAAACACCACTGACTTGGGGACATGGTTCATTATCTTTGAGATGTGGTGATTTACTATACTTTCCAAAAATCATACCATTAGAGTTCATCTGGAAGCTTGGCCTAAGTGCTTAGCATGAGCTTCATGAGTGGAACACGCAGTGTGAGAGCAGCTATGCAGTCTATGGTTTTTTCCCATATATTCAACATTTGTCAGTGGTCTAAAACATCCAATTATAACTTCTGGCACCAATTTGGGTGCATGAGTCCTTGAGAAAATATTGAGTTGAGAGCTGGTAGGCAAACAAACAGCAGGTTACCAGCAGGTAACTTTCCATTAGCTTCTTTATTTCAATTCAATATGAAAAGGATATTTGGGCAGTCCCCAAAGCAAAACATTTTATTAACTGTGTGCAGCATTATTCTGCCATGTGCTTTGGCTTCGAGGAAGGAAATTCTTACTTGGGTTATTGCACTTGTGTCTATGATCAGTTAATAAAACAAATAGACCACCTTGACTGCTGCGATTATAATCCTTAAGCCACTGGATATAAAACTAAACTTGGGTATTCACATTTCCTAACATAGCTTGAAAATAACAGAGTCCAGGGGCAGGTCATTCCTTCTTGTCCAGAGACAAATTAAAGCAATAAAACATACTGTACAAAATAATTAACTGAATGCACAGAACTATATAGGTTTCAGCACACAGAATGGAGGAGAAACAAGTGCCGCTATACATTATCCAATTTGTTGAACACAGTATTTTCTATTGATTTTAACAACTTATTGTTTGCTGACTATTGCCTAATCTCCAGTGAAGGGAGAAGTTAAACACAGAAAGCTTTCCTGCTAACCAGTCATATTAGGAAATTGCTGTGAAGAGCAAAACTAATCCTTGTTTCTTTAATCAAGCCCAGGAGTACAAAGGCCCTTGGTTAACCCCTGGCCATCAGACGTTTTGCAGATTTGGTTGACCAACTGTTGGGTGCTGGCTAGGGAGCTGAACTGAAAGGATTCTTTAACCAGGTGACAGAGTGTCCGACTAAATTTTACATAACTGACAGTATCAGAATGACAACTGAAACATATCTTTTCTGGTGTTTCTTCTGTGAGACATAGTCTTTCATCTATAGGATTTAGTCTCTGATTTCCCAGTCACTGTCAGATGTATTAAACAACAGCTGACAAGAGGCATCAGGAATACTCTGTGCAAAACTATTTCTATGTTGCCAGGCTTGAATTTTGTCTAAACTGGTGTCCTAGCAAATTTTGTAAAAGCTGAATCCATGCATCACAAAAACCCCCTTTTTCTTCTTCTTTTTTTTTTTTTTTTTTTTGTGTGTGTGTGTGTGTATCCCATTTTGAGTCTTCCTAGCACACCTGGGAGTTAGAATCTCCTAGCTGAGTGCTGTTCCATGACAGCTTCATGATGTTTTTTCCAGTTGTGTGAATTTATTATGCTTTGGAATCAAGAAGGGCATTGTTAATGCACTTTTCTTCTGTTGAAGTCCTATCTTGGAAAAAGTCAGTTCCTGAAGCAGGTTGGACCTGGATGAAAATTGAGAAGGGAGTTTCTGAAGAACATATGGGTACTGCAGGCGAGAAGGCTCATATTTCTGTGGGTGACCGGCTCTCTTATGAGCTGCTGATAGAGTGGTTCCTCAACAGTGCTCTGTGGCGGGCATTTCCACTGGAAATGTTTTGTCAAGCTGTCTGTAGTAAAACCAAGATCTCGTTCATTTTTTCGTTTGGTTTTGGGTTTTTTTTCCTTCTTTTTTACTTTCTTTTTTCTTTTTTCTTTTTTTTCTAGTTCTTTTTTCTTTTTTCTTTTCTTTTTCTTTAATTGCCAGGAAAATAAAGGAAAGAGGAGTGAAAGAAATCCTGGTGTCCTGATCCATTCCAGTTGCAGATGTAGTGGTGCTTTATCTTTCAGATTTCCCTTGCAGCTTCTCTAGACTGTTTTCTGCTCTTGACTGTTTTGTAGTTTTTCTGTGATGCAGTCTGAGGTCAGAGGTGGTTGCACAGCAGTGCTGGATGAACTGGTTCCTTTATATTTTCTATATTAATTGGAGTAACAGAACACTATACACTCTCCTGTAGTGACAAGCACTTAAGTAATGCATTCATATCAGTATTCTGGTTTTATTTATTTTCTTTGGTTGTCCTCAACTGCTTTCACACCAGGCCAATGTGTTTTTCTCAATTAATTGACAGTTTTAATCTGCATTTTACTCTGCCAGAAAAAAAGTGAAAGTTCTCAGGTATCCAGCGGAATTCACTGATTTCATAGGAAGTAGGGGAGAAAATCTGGCTGTAAGCTGTCGTAAAAGCATTATAGATTTTAGTGTTCCAAGTTCCTTATAAATCAGTGTCTTGAAATTGCAGATATACATAGGATAGGTTTTGCCTGTTTTAATATTGGTATACAAATTACAGACCTTCCATAACGCATAGTTCACATAGGCAAAAATTTCTAATGAAGAAGGGAGATCAATTTTCGGCTCTGCCACAAAAACATGAGAGAAAAAAACATTCTAATTATGATGATAAAGGGGATAACAAGCTGGGAGGTGGGATGATCAGTAAGAGATTGTAAATTTGATATAAAAGGAAGCAGAACATTGACAACTTTTCCATCTTCATCATTTTATAACTGAATGTAGCAAAGTGAATGCTGTCATTAGAATAAATAAAAGAAACTGCAACTGAAGTACCAAGCACTATAAATGACAAAATTCATATGGTATGAAGATGACAAGTACTGTGCTCAATAGAGAGTTTCTAGCCCCCATATTGTTCTACACAAATCAACCAGAATTAATGTGAGATTCTGTTATTGCCTGATCTATTCTCTCATTTCAACTATCAGAGACAGAACAAAAGAAAAAGGAAGTAACTGCAGAAGCAACAAATGCATTGCAGAAGCAGTTAAGCGAGAGATAGAGCTGAAAAGGTAGCTTCATACCACCACCATCTTGCTGTTTCAGCAAGTTACATTTGCTGCTTGCTTCAATGACAGGCTCAAATTGTCATCAATAAGTGTTGATTTGTTTTCACCTAATAACAGTAAGCAGCTCCCACTCAAAATCAATTTGAACTTTATTGACAAGGCACTGCACATTTGTCTTCGCCATGGCTGTGCTACATAAAGGTACAATTGAATTGAAAATTAAATGCACAGTAATTGAAAATAAAATCTGCCTTTTTGAAGGAGAATTAGTGCTATGCTAAATATCCAGGAGTCAGTTATGTTGTGGGTTTTTTTTCCTTAAAAGGTAGAACGGGTCGGGCTAAAAAGTTAATTATATAAATATGTGCACATTAATGTACATAATTAAAAATGGACTTTAACATCAAAAGGATACAAAGGCTTTTCAATAACTTCCTAGGGTTTTGAATCTGTCAAAAGCAGTATGGTTTCAGTGGTAATTATGCTTCCAACACATTTGGATATGCTAAGTGGATCTAAGTTCTAATTAGTTTCTTTATGTGACTAAGAATGACAATTGTGGAATTAATTTAATGCACTTGTGTTCTCAATTCAGTGCTGTTTTCAATATTTTTAGTACAGAAAATGTAGACTATCGAATGCTTTTCTTTGTAGGATGGCAGTGGTTTATTACATACAGTGTACAGTACACACACTTCAAATACATTCACTACATTTCACTGCATTGTTACAGGTAACACACATCAGCAAGTAGATTATTCAGCTCAGAGTGTTGGAGGGCTTTGCCAGAGGAGTGATGAGGACCTGGAATGTGCCAGCAGTCCATCCATACTGCTGTGAACAGCTAGACATGCTATGGAGGTATAGAAGAAGCAGAGATGGCTACTATAATCTCTTGTTGGTCTTTGTGATCAGATGGGAACATGAAGTGAGGGAAACAAGCTGTAATAGTTCATGCTTTTATTTAGAAATAGCTATTGGACAGACAAGGAATTGGAAGAGATGATGCCTCATACTTTAGTTCCTCCTCATATCCTATTGCTACTTCCAATGATTTCTGCTGGAGTTCTGAATCCAGTAGATCCTTGATTTAGTTATTACTTGAGATTAAAAATATGCTCAGCATTACCCTTGCTCATTCCCTGACAATAGTATAACCTTAACTTCAAAGTAGCAAGAATTAGGACAGCTCTGAGCACTTCTGAAAATGGCAGAGAGGAGTGACTACATTGCTTTAAGGCCATCTTCTATTAGGAAACAGAATCATTTAGGTTGGAAAAGACCTTTAAGATCATCGAGTCAAACCTAACCTCTATATCATTGCAGAAAGGTTTGGGTTTTTTAGTTTTTGAGGCACCCGTTTCTTAAGGAGGCATCTTCCAAGAATTGATATGAATATATTGAAATTAAATCATTTAGAAGTTGCTCTAAAGTAGCCTAGTGGGTGTAATGAAGAAAACAAATATTTCAAACGGTCCACTTCTTAAATTGTTAAATGTGTGTACTCGGAGTTTGTTCCTTGTTTTCTGTCTCACTTTGAAAGATCTATGAAACACACATACAAGGGCTTTTCCCATGAAGGACTGAAAATAATGTTTTCTGTAAATTTGTGTTCAATCACAGTCAGCAAAGCTACTCCCATTCTTTCACAGACCCCTTCAGCTGGTTCAGGCACCCTGCCATTTCTGTGACTGTGTTAAAGTACAATAACGTTTTGCATGTTTTACAGTTGATATTTCTCATAGATTATAGGGCTGAATTCTCTGAGAGACTAGTCTTAGTAGAGGCCACTGGGCCCAGCAGTAACCTACTGACGTTAATCTTGATTTTGTCAGAGCATGACCTTTTGTGCCTTTAAATAGGGGTATGAAAACCACCTGAGTTTAGAGGCTTGTTAGCTATCCAAGTCGGAAGATGAGCATCCCTCTATAGATTTCAGGCACAGTCCATGGAGAAGGCAATTCAGAGCAAGAACTGGTATCTGCAGGTGCCAACACCTTTGTATAACAGGTTTACATAGGCAATTAGCTTACATGCCATAATTGAGACTCTACTCCAAAGTCCTCTGAAGTCCGTGATTGACCTTTTGTTGGGTTTTGGATTTAACACCAGTAATTGCACAAGCCAGATGAATGTGGTAATGAATTACAAAAATGAAACCAGTAATGTTTATATGTGATGCTAAGGGATGAGTGGTTGGTTGGTCGGTCTGTTTCTCTGTACCCAAGAAAAGCATCTACCATGGTGTAAAAATGTACACAAGTTATATTTTCAGAGAAGCTAAATTACAGGTCAATATCTACTAAATTCAGGTTGAAGGGCATTTAGTCCTAGAGAGATCCCTGGGAAAAAGCTTATGTCCGTAAAAGTCCAAGAAATATGATAACACCAATGCAAAGCATCTCACAGCTGAATTCCTTTTTCTGCATTATCTGTTGCAGTCCTTTCTCAATACTGTGATATGCCTATCCAATGGTCTTTTCCTCAATCATCTTTAAAAGTGATTTTTAACCTGGCTAAAAATCACTGATGTTTCATTGTCAATGAGTAGTATAAGCTTTAATTAAAACTAGTGTAATTCCTTTCATCAGAGTTCTGCTAGGAAGGATGGGCTGGAGCAGACAGCGTGCTAAAATGATGGTAGCTATTATTTCTCCAGTTAGTGTGTTGTGGTTTAACCCCAGCCAGCAGCTAAGCACCATGCAGCTGCACACTCACTTCACCCTCACTCTTCCCCCCCATGGGATGGGGGAGAGAATTGGGGGGAAAAAAAGTAAAACTTGTGGGTTAAGGTAAGAACAGTTTAATAGGACAGAAAGGAAGAAACTAATAATGATAATAATGACGATAATAAAATGGCAAAAATAATAATAATAAAAGAATTGGAATATACAAAACAAGTGATGCACAATGCAACTGCTCACACTCACTGACTAATGCCATCGGTTCCCAAGCAGCGATCCTCCCAGGCCAGCTCCCCCCAGTTTATATACTGGGCATGACATCACATAGTATGGAATACCTCTCTGGCCAGTTTTGGGTCATCTGTCCTGGCTGTGTCCCCTCCCAACTTCTTGTGCCTCTCCAGCCTTCTTGCTGGCTGGGCACAAGAAGCTGGAAAATCCTTGACTTAGTCTAAACACCACTTAGCAACAACTGAAAACATCAGTCTGTTATCAACACTCTTCTCATACTGAATCCAAATCATAGCACTATGCCAGCTACTAGGAAGACAGTTAACTCTATCCCAGCCAAAACCAGGACGTAGTGTATTACTGAAAGTAAGGTAGAAGTGTTGTTACAGCCATACTACTTTTAATATGGTTTTCATTAACATAAAAGTCCTCCCTGAGCTCTTCTAAAGCAAAACACATACCCCCAAACTCTGGATGCTGTCATCCATTGCACACTGGTATTTAAAAGCTCAGACTGATATCCCTAATTGCTTCATTTGCAATTTAAAGATGAATCTGTGAGCAAGCCCTTCCCTCACTTTCCATCCCATTGATTCCAGAAGGTGCTGTTTATTTGGTACCTTCCTGCTTAAAGCCACCTAAGAGGAACGACTGGCAAAGTTTTATGAGCAACGAGGAAATCATTTCTATTTTCTCTTTCAGCTCGGCTGCTGGAATCCCATCACTGGTCTGAATGGGTCACTAACAGACAGAAAGTTGGAGAATAACATGCGAGGAGTGGTTCTGCGTGTGGTGACTGTGCTGGTAAGTAGATCCTCATCCTTTTGCACTAGCAGAAATGTATTTTCTTCCTCTTGGCTCAACTTTTTATTAAGTACACCATTTTACCAAGAACTTAATTGGTGTTGGAGTGTCTGATTTCAGCTTCTCAATACCAGAGCAATGGAGCAATTTCTACAAAATAAAATTATTTATCAGTACAGTTCATTTCTGAGTGAATCAAACACATTAAAACCCATTTCTTCCACAGACACATATTAAATTAGGTAACACAACCGTATGAATTGATAAACCACAACTTCAAGTGCCCTGTAAGCTAAAGTGACCTAGCTGAAACTCTAAATGATTCATAAGATATAGCTGCCTTCCAATTACCTTGCCAAATTGAGTGTAGTCTAACGCAAATTGCTGCACTTGGAAAATATTCAAGGTCAGCTTAGGGTGAGTAACATTAGTTCAGTAAAACATCTACCGTCCCCTCCTAGCTCTTCTTCAGCCAGGTTCTTTCCCTGTGTGAACACCTTGCATTAAGCAGCCGGAGCAAAGTTGTGGGTTTAAAGCTGAACAGACAATGTCTACCAGAATAGGAAGGTATTTTGTGATATGAGGCCAGTGTATTCATTGTCATAAACTTTGGCTGCTTGAGCAAAAGTTGTTAGAGTGGAAAAAAAGAAAGAAAGAAAGAAAAAGAAATTAATAAGAGATGTATAGGCCTCTTTGGACCAATGCCCAAACACAAAGTTGACCCAGGGCTGCAGAACTGTAAAGGTTATATTGAGCTACTTCCTTCTCTCTACTATCTACTCGTGTTTTTCATTACCAATTCAGTGTTTGAGGGCCTGACCGCTTGCTTGTAAAGAGCAAGGCAAGAGTGGTTTCCACGGTTTGCATTGCTGACATTGCATGATGAAGGAAAAGGCTCAGTCAGGAGTGGAAAGTGAAATCACCAGAGCGTGTCAGTGCCACAGAGCAAGCAGTTTTGCACCCCTCCAATTATTTTATGGGTCTTTAAAAGCTATTATCTGTCAGGCTGTCCAGTCTGTTCCAGCTCTTAGCACACTAGAGAACTTCCTGTGGTAATATCTACAAAACAAAACAAAACAAAAAAGCTCCAACCAATAAGAAGGATGAATGCACAGAAAAAGACAAAGCAGTACAGTGGATTTTTTTTATACTTTAATTGCATGTTCATCAAAATAGCATCATGGTGGCAGTGGCTGGTCTTTATGTTTTGCATGATACTCATGTTATTTGATTCAGTGTAATTTTCTGTTGACAAAAATGATCTGTGGATGTTGTCTAGCAAAATAAATTCAAATTAGAGTCTCTGACTTTTCTTTGGCATTTCTTCTTCTTCCCCCTCTCCCCACTCTATTCCTCTGATTTCATCCCCAGTTATTTTAGTTAACATGCCATAGAGCATTCTTCCTTCAAGTCATTATAGCATGAATATTTAGCAACTTGCAAAAATACAAAAAAGTCATTAGTTATGCTGATAGGATTCTATATTAATAGTAAAAACAGAAGGCAGACATTCAAAGTTCAGCACATAGCACATTACAGTTCAGTCTCCTCACTGCAGTCCTCACACACTGCCTCATGCAAGCACACAAAAACCATTTGGTTTTGTTGACAGTTTTAAAGCACAACTGGTGACAACTTCCATGCACAACTAGTGAAAAACACGATTAGTCTGAATCGTGCTAAAATCTGCTATCTTACCATTTTGCTAACTGAAGCTCCTTTCACGTAGAATGTGCACTGATGGCAATACATGGGGAAGATGCAAATGATTTATATTGGTTTTGTAGCATAAACCTTCCTTTATTCTCTTAAAATGGTAGAGCTTTGCATGGCTGGTCAGTGCAATCTAGACAAAACCAACTGTGAACCGCACTACAAATTGAGGTTCATTTGATTTTACCCAGCAATGATGAGAGGCAAGGATTTTGTAAACTGTGTGAATAAAGGGAGGAAGCAAATACTTATGCAAACTCATGAGCCAGAAACACTATTTGTCACTAGCAGTTCCCTTGACTGATGGTACTTTCCCCCAAATGCCAGAAAACAGGAAGATAAAATACTATTTCTCTCTTATCCACAAACTCTCATGGCGCTGAGAGAGGCAGGCAGACACTGACAGAACATCAAGCTACTAACTGAAAGCCTGAAGAGAAGTTGGACAGTGGAGATGCCAGAATTGCAAAGTGCTACTTATTTCTAACCTCTTCTAATCTTTGGATATCCATGGACGTTGCTGCCACCCCTGTGGGTGCCAGAGCATTATTTAAGGTGCTTACTCTCTAGCAGTTTCTCTTACTGCTCTTACTATGCATAAGTAAGGGTTTTTCATGAGGGTATGCTGGATTCTAAACAGCTGTCATAAGTATATCATTACGTGAAACATATATGTTGCTATAGGATAAACTTATAGGGCCTTTCCTTGTTGCTATTTATAGCTTGGTTTCCATCTTTATTCACATATCTTATTATAAAGGCACAATTATGTTATTTTTACTGGAATAGAATGAATAAATAGGTATAATATTTGAATTTGAGTGGATTCTTAGCTGGGATGCCATCACACTGGAAATTAAGCAAAGCTATAAAAAAAAGTATTAATACTTGTTTTCTCTCATTTTAAAATTAGACTTTTAGTCCCTCTGTTGTTATTCAATTTAGAAAAACTACATCAACAAAGACGCTGATTAGAATTTCATTAAGCCCTATTCATTTTACAGCTATTAGTGAAGGAAATTTATTGTTAAGGCCATTAATTCTGTGAAATAGAATAAAAATTTCAAGTTATAGTTTGGACAAATCAACAGAACTCTTTCAGGTAAATCAAGGCCATAGTAATATGTGGAAGTGCAGTGTTCATCTGGTTCTATATCTGCTGGAGAGGACAAAACAGGAGACATAGTTAACCTGTGTGATGAAAATGTGCAATTCTTGCCTTTGATGCGAGTGCAAGAGGGATTTCACCCATCAGCTGTATTTTAGCAACGAACTTTATCATACTTTTCCATCTTTCTCCAAGTTCTTCAGTTAAGTCAATACTTTTCTGTTAAAAATAAAGAATCTATTATTGACTATGAATGATTAGTTTTTATTATTAATTCTGCCAGTTTCTAACAGTATGGTCTTGACCTGGGAAACAAGAAAGCTTATGTTTAAATAATAATACCTTTGAATATGAATAGGTTTCTTTTTCACTGAGGTTTAAGAAGTTAACATTAATTTGTTAATTTGTTCTGTTAACACTTCGAATCTGTCATGGCTTTCTAGATAGCAACCCTTCTCCTCTTCCAATTTCATTTTGTTATGCCTTCAGGTTGAAAATTACTCATTCTAAAAATTGTAGTAGAATTTGAGAGGACAGCAAATTGCAACAACTGGGTTATACTGCATTATACTTATTATGAAATGAAACATTCTGCAGTCTGAAAATGATAAATTATTGCAACTAATTTTCCCAAAGCAGTCCTTCAAAGAGTGAGTGCTGAACAATTCCCATCATCTGCAACCATCTACTAATTCCTTTCCCTAGATTAATTTAATAATTCTGGGCTATGTATCTGCAGATCCAACCCAAAATCTCTTTGTGAATATGACAGAATACAGTATGTCCCCCAATTGGAAATCTCTGGTTTCATTTGGCAGTGAATCCTGGCTCCTCTGAAGTTAATGGGAATTCTCTCCTTTGCATAAAGAGGAATAAGAAATAATTCTTTGTGTTTTATTCTGAGGGGAACTATAGTCATGCCTGTGTACATGTGATTCAATGTTTTAACTGACTCAGATTAATACCACACCTTCTACCCTTCTAGAAAAGGTTTGTGTTGTCTTACTTAAATATCAGATGTCTCTGTCTTGAACTGCTTCCCCACGTGCAGCCAAAGTTTAAACTGTGTGTTTGACAAGTTACTTCTAAGTTCAAGTGACTTGCTGGTGAATTTCTGAAATGCATTCTGAGTTTCTGAAATGTAGCCCAATCAAAGGGCAGCATAATAACTCCAAACAAATTCAGAGTGTCTTGAATGAACAATTGTCCAAGAACGAATTTAGCTAGATATCCATTTTGGCTATTTCAGTTTATCCTCCTCTTTTTCAGCTCCTCAGCTTTATTGAAAGGGACCTAGAATACAGCAGATATTCTCATAATATCATGTTAGTAGCAGTGGCAATTAATGAATTATTCATATGAATATTAAGCCATCAGAAATGGAATGAGATTTGGCCTGTTTGACAATGAACAGGCCAGCAGGTATTCGCAAAATCATGTTTCTAAAAAAGCCTCTGTTGTTTGAAAAAGGAAAAAGTTTTAAATTCCCCATTTTAAAGAATTAATGCCTTGATTGAAAAGCACAGAGCCTTTTCTGAAAGTGCATAAGGTAAAACTTCCTAATGGCGCAAAATATATTTGTGACTTTACATGAAAATTCGATACAGGTCCCAAACAGGAGGCATGTATTTTCATATCTGGATGGTTCTGAAAATGCAGGCAGGGTGAAGGAAAGAAAAATAATAGCAAACGATACTGAATTATGCTTTGCCATACATCCCTGTGCACTATTTCTTGAGAGTTATTACCTAGGTCATTTGCACAGAGCTAGGTAGACCAGAGGCAGCGAGTAGACCCTTGGCTCCAGGTGGGCACCGTGGGACATGGTGTAGCAAGAGGGCTGGCAGAAGGGTAGATAAGCATAGCAAAAAATAAAATAAAATAAAAAAAAAAACCACATCATTTACACCAGGGAAAATATTATCATATGTGGACTAGTTTAATTCTCAATGGTTGGCATTAAATGCATGAGCATTTGTTGCCCAGATTAGGACAGAAACAATCCTGAAAGCAGACAATATCTTCAGGGACGTGAGCTGGCAGGAGGTCTGCATCTTCAGTCCCTTTTTCTATGGAACTTGCCACTCAGAGTAAAAATGAAAAGTAAGATATGAAGCTAAGTCCTGGTTTTAAAAGCTGAGACTATCTTTGGGATTTGACTTCCAACACTGGTTTAAACAAAGTAAAAAAAGTCCTTTCCAAGAAGCTGGAGCAGGTTTCAGAGTGAGAGGAAAAAGCAAAGGCGTAAGACATTTTAAGCAATACACAAAGGAGCAAACAGTCAGAAGTGATAAAGGTTAAAAACAATGGCAGGACAAAAACATCAGTGACTGACTAAAATAAAGATTAACTGCAACAAGGTTGGTTACATTTGGGATACCTCAGGAAATACTGAATAAGTATTTTATAATAGTGTACAATCAGAATAGTGTCATAGATAATGCCTCTTTCATTTTCTCCCATTTTTTTGGTGCTCACTTTTCTCATGTAGTCCTGATCCCTTTTCCCACCTCCAGAATTGAATGGTGTGCACTTCTGTGAATCCTTCTTCATTCTGTCAGGCAACACCTTCTATGCATCAGTGCCTACAATTTTATTTAAGGCATATATTATACTAAATTATATATTGCTCTGTGTTTCAACAATATCAGCATGTTGGACTATAGTGCACCATAGTGAATTTCCTGTGGCAGCAGAAATATCCTAGGAAGTGGTAAGGTTAAGAAACATTACTTGACTGTCTTCATCACTTGTAGTATTTGTCTTTTGAGCAAACATATTTTACTCTTTTATCTGTAAGGGATAAATCCTTCTTTGATGGCTATTTATGCACCTAAGTTTGAATGGCAGAAAAGCTGTGAGTGATGTAGTTTATTCTATCTGGAGTCTGTCATAAAATCGCCATATACTATAACTCAGTAATGTATTTAGTATATACCATGTGTGCTGTAGTTAAAATATTACAAAAATACTCAAAGGTTTAGAATATTCCATTGCTAGTTGTAAAGAATGCAAAATTTCCTAGACAGCAACAAATCCCTGTGTCTTGATTTCTCTTCCTTTTTGCTGCCTATGTCTGTCTTTGAAAGAAAGTTGGAAAGAATGGATCTTTTATAGACAAACATATCAAGAAAAATGTTCAGTGAAATGGTGGTAAATTATAGCAACAGTGGTAGAGGTGTTCATTTCATTGGTAAATGAATTAAATCATCAGGAGCAATGATGCATGACAGGATTAGGCTTGCTATTTACTATTCTTCATAGTTTTCCTGGTTGTTGACTGAAAGCTGTCATTCAGTATGAGATATGTGTGACAAGACTGACTTTCACCTGTGGAAAAGTCAATTGGTGTTGGAATAACTTTTCATGGGGCAGATTTTTCAATTTGTAAACTTGAATTCAGATTTCAGGGCATGATTGTGGACAAGCGTTTATTGAAACTGAAATTTTGACATTAAAAAAAATTATTCACTTTTACAGGTTTTAATAATAGTTGCTTATTTCTAATATAAGGAGGATTTTTTTAAATGGCTTGGGATATATGCTGGCAATATGAATCGCTTTTTAGTCTCCTAAAGAGTTATCATATCTTTAAAATTAAAAATGGAACTTAATTGCTCTTTGGTTGATCAAAAGTTTTTCTCAGTGTTTCTAAGAGTAAGCAAACTATTAATAGTTACAGCAAATACTTCTCATCACAACTTAAGTGTAGCTCTCAGAGCTCCTAATACACTTTCTAATGCTAAGAGTACTTAGTCATTCAGTTCTAAGAAGGCTGTGGACTCTACTTTGTCAGAGGTCTGTCTAGGAAGAGTAGGTTCATGTTTGTTTTGCTTGGTCTAGGTAGTTTTATCCTGAGTCAGAGAAAGCAGAGAAGGTTTTAGAGATTCTTTCTAGCTTGCATTTCCATCAAACCGTATCTATTTCTAGGCAAATAAAAGAAAATAGGTTGGTATTACTGGAATAAAAGAACATAGTAACATGTATAGAGAATTACAAACTAAAGAGAGGGGTTTGCAGGAGCAGTTTGTATTGTAACTCTGCTCAGAAACTTTAGTCAGAATTATTTGTAATTTAGGTATTTTTAAATATCGAGTATGCAGGAAATGCAATAGTGCTGTTATTCCCAGACTCTATAAAATGCATTTTATACTTCTTCTTAAGTAAAGATTTCATCTTTGAAGGTACTGGTTAGAAACAATTTAACTGTAAGAAACAGGCGCTTTTATTGCAGTTCTAAGCCTGATTATGTTATCTCATGCTCTTCACATAGACACTTTAATTTCTGAAAATAAGGGAAGACATCTAGGCTTCAGCTGAGCCAGGTATTGTTAGAAAGCAAAGAGACAGTACTGGGAAATACTAGCTCCACAGTGAAGTTCCCTAGTTTTTAGCTTATGATCTCAAGCAGGTAGAAACTTCAAGGCTGAAAGTTGGTAATAATTGCATTATGTGGCACTTATAATTATTACGAACATTCAGAAGACTTGATACGTGTCTTTCTCCCTCTTCACCTTTTCTCCTTACTTACCCTGCATAGCAAATAGCACCTACTATTTTTCTAGCTTGTGCTCCCATTCAGCACTTCAGGAGCTATTAGCATATAAAAGTTGCTCCTTAAGCTCTGGTGCCTTCTGGCACTGACTGAACAGGTCCTAGCTTACTGCACAGGCACAAACTTCCAGAATACATGTTCGTGCCATACACTGAATTAAGCCCAAACTTTCTACACTGCTAGTCAGCTGGGATGCTAATCCCTTCCAGACTTCTGTAACCTTATCTCTGCCATTATATTGGACATATTTCAACACTACTACTCCTCTCTGTATATGCAGACAGCATGCCATCGTTACATGCACATCAATGTATTTAATATACTTGGGTGCTTAATAAAAAAATTGAATCCTTAATATAGACTAGAGTCATAGCATCATAGAATAGTTTGGGTTGGAAGGGACCTTTAAAGGTCATCTAGTCCAACCTGCCCTGCAATGAGCAGGGACATCTCCAACTAGGTCAGGTTGCTCAGAGCCCCGTGCAACCTCACCTTGAATGTTTCCAGGGTCATCTGGGGCATCTACCACTTCTCTGGGCAACCTGTTCCAGTGTTTCACCACCCTCATTGTAAAAAATTTCTTCCTTATACCTGGTCTGAATTTACCCTCTTTTAGTTTAAAGTCATTACCCCTTGTCCTATCGCAACAGGCCCTACTAAAAAGTTTGTTTTATCATTGCAGAGAAAGTGGCAGTATTAAAGTAACAAAGCAGAGGGGAGTGGAATTTGTGCATTTCTTTCTTGGTGACTAAGAACAATGACCCATAAACAGGGATGGAAGAAAATAAGGTTCCTAAAGTGCCTCCTGCCCTCATCCATCTGCCCTGCTTCTCTCCCGGGGGTTGCCAGCCCTGTTTAGGGTTAACTTACTAAACAGAAAATGGGGACAGGAGCCATTTGGACTAGTGTGGTGGTTTGTTTTACAAGCTTTAATCTCAGAGCCTGCTGGGAAACCCAGCCCCTTTTGTTTTCAATTAATATTTCCAATCCATTTTTCTAAAGTAGCAGGTGCTATATGCTAGATGAGGTGAATATCAAGGAATTAAAATGTTTTGGGACCTGGCTGGGGCCACAGTTTGACAGCAAAGTAGGTGCAATGCAAAACCTGGTAGGACCAACTTAACTCATCTGTATGTCAAGGGCTACCTCTCAAGGCTCCTTAGCTCTTATCTTCTCACACACGTACCTATCTGCTCTGTGGGCGTATTTGCATTCTAGGGCGATTCATATAGTTCACAGAGCACACAGGAAATTTGGCTTTTAAACAGAAAGAGGTTTTTACTCTGATTGTAATTATCCTTCCATACTATGCAAGATAGAAAAGGAGGTGAACTGCATGACAGTGCAATGTCATGAAGTATTATATGAATTCATGATGAATAGGAGCTCTTGCATGGCTGCTGGAAGAAGCATAATGCAGCTCCCAGCAGGTTAATATACCCATACTACACTTTTGTTAATTCCAGTATCTGAGCTAGCTACATTAAAGCTAACACTGCGCTGTTTAGACATACTCTAAAACACTCCAGTCGATTCCAATCTCAATCCATATTCCTATCATATAACTATAATGGTTCAGAAAGAGCTATTAGGTGCATTAAGTTATTGTGAATTAAAATCAATACACAAAGCTTGGCTGCATCCTAATAGACCATTGCCATAGATTGCTTTGAAAGAAGCCTTAGTCCCATTGCAGGGCCATGGGAGGTATTGGGGAGGGGCGCTAACATTTTTTTGTTTGTTTCTTCTAAGTAGCACTAAACTAAATAGCATAATAAATCCAGAAGCCACCAGTTCATTCAGGTGAAAAAAAAATCGTTTGAAGTACTGTAACTGAAAGCACAAACTCATGTCTTGTTGAAGATGACATTAAAACTGTCATTAAAAAAAGTGAGAGACTAAGCACATGCATAAGGAGAGTGGTAAACAAAGGCCAAATGTAAAATCCCCTTCCTTTAATATTGAATTCAGCTTCTGGGACATGAACTAGCTTCTCGCTGCAGGTAAGGAGACTTTTCTGTTAGTACAACTGACTTTCTAATCAGTCTATTTGAAAAGCACAGGATCCAAGAACAGTGGTTTTCAATGCCAATACTGTTACACAGCCCGTTGGCATAATAGGATATTGAATGAGTATAATACCTTAATTATCCAAGATTCTGTAGGTTTGAAACCTACATCTTTGTTTTAGTGTTATTAAGGGGTGGGGATTGTGTTATGTTTTGCAGCAACTTTTATAACCGTTGCTAGTGGGAGAATTTCTGTAATGAAAGAATGAAATGTTTCAATTAAATTTTGGTCATTGATTCTAACATAAAGTAATGTACATTGCTGTTCAATTAAAAATAACAAGCTGCTGTGCTGTTCCTAGCCAAATAAAATCTGCCAAATGGTGGTCAATAAAGCACTTGATGAAATTAAGTATTTGGGACTGCATATTTCACTGAAATCTTTTGGGGAAAGAAATGCAAAATTACTAACATATAAAATTGGGTGTTTCATTATCTTATGAGTCAAGAAAAAAATATTTATGCCTAACAACAAGACAATAGCATCCTGTGCTTGAAAATGTTTTGGTTATGGTTTATGAGACTTAGTGCTTCTTGTCAGTTATAATGGCTGTGCTTGGTCAGCCCGCAGCCATTGGAAGGATGTTGAGAGATCCAGCAATGACAGTGAATTTCAGTTTGGGGAGCAGTTTCTTAGCATTTGCACGTGATGGGATTTTTAAAGTGTCACAGTGAATATTTGCTTCAAGTGATTGCCGAGGCTGTGCTTGGGCATTGAATGTGCCTGTCCCCTGTTTCTAAAGTCAGCGCCGAGCACAGGTTGACAGTCTTGCCCACAACTGAGCTTCATATCTTGCTCCTGTTTTTCCCTCTTTCTACTTTCAGTAGAGAAGAAAGGAAGATTTAATGAATACAGAGTCCCATTTAATGAATACAGAGTGTCAATATTAAAGTATTATATTCCAGTGTGTTCAGAAATTTCTGATGAGTAGACGCAGAGGTCATTTTCATACGCTTTATGAATTCTAACCACCCATATAATTACCTAATTTCAAAACTCTCTTCCAAACGTAATAGAAGCACATAAGGCCATCCATCTGTAGTTTTAGAGTCGAGCCCCAGTATGTGTTGTAAATCTCAGCAGTGATCAGTTTCTCTGATCTCAGAAGCCAATAACTTTTTGTTTACTTAATAATTTCTGTATAGCCTCCTGGCTAGGAAGTTTCTCTGCCCATGCTAAGGGGAAAAGAGGATTCAGCTGAGCAGGAGAATAAACCCTAACATTCTGGTTTGCTTTTGGTTTTCTGTTTATAAAGTATGTCTTAGCAATTTTTTTTAGCATTTTTTATCTTTAGAGCAAGCATAAGACTCTCATAAATGAGCGCAGCAGAGCAGTGTATCATGGCTCCATATAGTTTCTATCCTGAAATAATTCTCAGCTTAAAGCCACAGAATCCACCCTTGTAATTACAAAGAAAATCTGCCTCGTTGCCCATTCAGTGATCTCCTGATGATGTGGTGTGCATGTAAAGTCATTAACAGCTGCACTGAGACCACCACTTCATTGTAAATAGGCCACCAAATGCAACTTTTTCTTCCCCTTATTTAGAGTGCTGTGTTGAAGATTTGAATGGTGCTTTTTCTGTTCTTTCAAGAGACTTTTCTGTAATTTGTCCAAAAAGAGAGAATCTATACATAAATACCAGAACCTCCAAAACCTGATTTTCATTGAAGAGCTAGAAGATGACTATCAAAGCTTGGAATTTAAAGTCACTATTGTACTGGCTGGTAAAAATCACCCCAAATAGAGTCTCGGGGTTTAGCGATGTACTTTCTCCCTACATGTAAATTGTCCCTGAACACTTCACAAGCAATCATTCTCTTGCTCTCCCTCCCTGCCTCCTCTAAGGCTTGAATTTATTGCTTGACTTTATCATCCACCCCTGTAGCACAGTTACAAACCAATGTTTCTCTTTGATTGACTAATTAATTAACATAACCAAGTTAAACTCAGAATAATTGTTCTTTTCTGCTATTTAGCTCGAGTATTGCTCCTTCTCTTTTCAAATGTGAAGGTCTTCTCTGCCCAAAAGCTTTTCTCTTCTTTCTTCTTTTTAATTTTATTAAGTGGTCTAGTAAAGGATATAAAAATATTACTTCAGTCCAACTGTTACATCAAAATTATTGCACGTGCCTAAGAATTTCACCAGAGTAAATAAAAACCATAGTTTGTACTTTTAATTGTAGACTCTTGAAGCACTTATAAAACCTTCTGTTACTTCATTTTTATGTGCACCAGAACCTAAGTCCTGAATAGGCAAAACTGATCGCCATTTATCTTGTTGAAAAAAGCAATAAAGTGCAGCATTTCTTTCTACTAATCTTGAATCTAGACTGCTCCATGCTCTGTACTATCAACTTCTGATTTCCACTGATATGTTTAAAATAAAACAAAATAAATTCTCTACCCCCTACTTCCCACTGTGTAAAATTCAGGGCAGGGGTTGGGGGCTGGGTTTCGGATGTGTCACATTCCTTTTTGTGCTTATATTGCCCTGCTCAGTTCTCCCTGGACTAGGGCTGTTACAGTCGCTGTTGTCCACTTGCAGTTTTACACCAGCAAGCAGTCCTTTCAAGAGTAAGACTCTTCTCTCCCTGGGTCTAGACATCTCATTTTTGGACCGCACTGTCCATTGTTCTCATCTAATGCTTGCTTTCTACTATTGGTTTTCCTGCTCTTACACTCATGATTTGCCAGAATACAGATACTTATGTAAGTACAAATGTTTTAAAGCATTAAAATAAGATAGAGGGAAAACAGTCTGTGGTTAAGGCATTTGTCCCTGACCCAACACACTTGGATTCACTTCTCAGCTGTACAACTCATGAAATCTGTGCATTTCAGTTCTGCATGTGGAAAGTGGTGATGGTAAGTCTTCTTACTCAACCATTTCAGTGAGAAACCTTAATTTGTGAAATGTGCTCAAATAATATTGTGTTGAACATCTGAAAATAGGTTTGGGTAAGATAGTCCGAGATGCTTAACCATTCCCCGGTACCATAAAGGGCACATTCTTGGTACTTCCCTCCCTTCTCCTTCTACAGTCTTACTCCAGTGCTTGTCCTGGCTGGCATTTATCTGGCAATTAGATCAACTCATCTGACAAAAATTGAGTAGATTTGTGATGGCTGAGTAGTAGAATTACTTTAATGAAGGAACCAAGAATCAGCAGAGCTATTGCATAAGAAGGTAGCTAGTTGCTCTGGTGGGAGGAAGATGTTAATTTCTGCCAGTCTTAATATGTAGCATGCTGTTAACCTATGTCAGTCTTAAGGTGTAGCTTCTTCCTTAACAACTTTTAGAAACCTAGTGATAATAGGTAAATGAATGGAGACAAGTGTTTTTGTGAGCTGCTTCTCCAACATACTTGTACTATCACGTCATCTTTTTCAAAAATTTCCTTTTTTTATGCCATGTTGCCTTAATCTTGAGTCTGCCTTTAGCCTTCCTAAGATGTGCTAGTGTGCTAGCATTTTGCAGCTTCTCTTGCTCAGGGGGTAATCATATCTGGAACCAGACTTTGCCTTCTTACAGCTGTAAAAAGCAATATGCACAGCTTCACCCAATATAAACTTTACCTGTTTGCTGCTGACTTTCATTTTGCTGCAGGTAGTATTGGCTGTGTGGTGCTTAGCTATCTACCAGGGTTAACCCACAGCACTGTGTAAAATCCTTTGATCCACATCGAATCTTAAACCCATCCTCCTCTGTATCAGGGCAGCACAGCTTGGATCCCAAGAAGAAACCAGACAGCGATAACTGTGGAGCTATTTTGAGAAGGAGCCCTTATCACAGGCTTAGTAGTGCTGCATTCAGTTGACAAGGAGGCACACTGGGGGTAAAGTAGAAGGAAAGTAGCTCCTCTCTTAACGGATCTCCATTGAGGTTGGATGCAAAGCCATTCCCTACCTGATGGCTATAGGGTCCAGTGAGGCAGATTATCCATCTTGCAAAACCAAGACATTAAGGGGGAGCAATCCATTAATTTCCTTTTTTTTTCCTCCTCGGTCATGCGTGTTGTGACTTCTTTGCTTTTCCAGACTTCCCTGACTTTACAGGCTGTGAAGTCCGCTCTTGCCCCACAGAGGCGCATCAGTCCCCTAGAGAGGTGTCTCCAAAAATGGAAGAAAAGGAGAAGCAGGAACAGTGGCCTTCCTTGGATCACTTCACTGTATCCTAGCACAATTTAGGTTTGAAGGGACCCTTGGATGGCATCTGTGTGAAGCAGGGTTAATGTTAGAGCAGGTTGTTCAGGACTGTGTCCAGGTGAGTTTTGAGTATCTCCAAAGATGGCAATTCTAGAGCTTCTCTGAGAAAGACCTGCTTATATAGTCTGAATTACCACTTGCTTTGGAGAGAAAGTGTATCAGGATTTTCTTGAATTTATTGGGGTCGAATGGAAGCTTCATCATCCAGGTGTATTTTACCACCTCCAAACTCATCAGTTAGCTTGTCGGGTTTTGACACCTACTTTCTACAAGCTTATTTGTTTTTTCTCAGCATTTTTCTGTTCAGTAGGTGAGAAATGTATTGGCTGGTTTTCTTTCATGTATTTTCTTTCTACAAGATCTGCTTTCTCAAAGATAGAGACAATCATTTTAGCATCAGTACTGTAGCGATGTATATGTCTTTCCATAGGGGCTCCCATAACACCCTCTCAGTGTACAAAAGGGCAACTGGCAAAGTTTCAGCCTGCAGCATTTTTTTGGGGGGGGGGGAGTGTCAAGATAAATACCTTTGTCTTCTTTCAATGCCTTATGAGAAATGTAAACAATTACAAAAAAAACCATAGCAATAGATTTGTTTTGTTTGGAATAGAATTAAATATTTTGCTGCTCCAGGCTTCAACAGAAATTGGGAAGTGTTAGTTGCTTTGCATAAAGCTGTTTGACTATTTATATTTCATTAAATATATAGCACACTGGTCATTGGTTTTTTTGGTAAATCTCTCAACAGCAAACAATATTACACAGCTTAATAAAAGACTGAAATTAGTTGTGACAAACTGCATTTTAAACAGTGTTTTAAATCAGTACAATTAGTAATTGCTTTTTAACTAACAGAATAAAATTCAGTTTATGAGAAACTATTTTCTAATAACCTAGAAGTGATAAGAATAAATCCTTTCTAATATGAAAATTATCAACTTCTAAAACACCCTTTGTATACATAGATCTTTAGAATTTTGTGCATAGTGTGCTTAGATCGGTAAATTGCAATATTTATTTTCTTGTGGAAACATTTTTTTCCAGTAGTTTTGAGTCTGTATGTAGGGAATCTCTCATCCAAGTGATCAGCAAAGCTGAATTCACTCTGTGTTTTCATTTAGGAGAGGCTTTCATCAACTTAGTCTCAATTCCTTCAATGTTCTTGGACCCAGGAACTGGAAAACTACTTTAAAAATTCACTTGCACTTGCTGTCCTCCATTTTTATTCCATTTGGCTGATCTTGGATAATTTGGAAGAAAGAAATTCTATCTGACAAGTGAGAAATAATAACTTGAGACAGTAAACCCTTCTTTCTTTTTATGTGGGTTTTTTTGTTTGGTTGGTTGGTTGGTTTGGGGTTTTGTTTTTGTTTTGGGGGGTTGGGGTTTTTTTTTCTGGATTTCCTGCAGTCAGAAAAGAACATCCTGCCAGTGCAGTCTGGTTGCATCCTTGCTTCTTTGGTGGCATCCTCAGCATGTGGCTATCCTCATGAATGTTAACTCAAGCATTTACAAATGATGCTTTCTTATTCCGAGAACATCTTGCCTGCAGTTCAGTGATACCTGTTCATATAGAGTGACACACTAACAAACTAAAAATATTTAGTGAAGTATTAGTGAAAAATTTGTGGAAAGTACTTTGGCTTCAAAGTCATTGACAGAGATGAGTAGTAGAATAACAAAGAAAAAAATTATTTAAACACAAACAAAAATGCCTCTGGAGTTACAATTAAAGTTTGGGTCACAAATACTACAGAAAATCAATTCTGTTTTCTTCTGTGTGCTTGTGGGTTATGCAGAGTAGGAGGAAGTGATCAGGAAGTGGTTTCATGTACTTGTCATGGCCATGACAAGCCAGAACTAACTTTTTGCGCCTCAGAATAGAAGTTCCTGATAAACTCATACTAAATTACAGCACCATGTAAAGAATTAAAAGGAAGAAATACAGAATATTTTAAAAAAAAAAAAAAAGGGCAAACCAAAACGCTGTAAGTGTTACAGTGCCCTCATGCTTTTTGGGGGGATTTGATACTTTTGCTCTACTTAGGTAGATGAGACAGATGTTCTCAGAGAAAATAAAGAACAAACATAAGTGAGATTCATCTATGGCTAATATATATTTTTTGTGCTCAGAAATATGATCTCTTTTTGTGCTTGTGTGAAGGAGAATGTCTAGAAATTAAATACTCAACGGGAAGAATAATAGAGAGGGGAAAAAAGAAATTAAAGTTAGCCAAAAAATTTATTTCTTTCAGAAAATGTTATTAGAAATATGATTTTTAAAAAAATAGAGAAAACAATTACAGATCTTGGGGATAAGGAAAAGCAAAGCATATTGTTTGGAAATCTTACCAACCAATTCCAACTTTCAGCGTCTATTTGTATCCTTTATTATGGTCATACTTTTGATGAATATTCACCAATCATTCTTATAGACAAACTTAAGTCCCATAATTGATTTCCCTAAACTAATTAAATCAATGCTCTTTGGATAGAACTATTTAAAATCAGCGAGCTTATATTCAGATTCAGATTAGAATAGAAGGACAAGAGGAATGCATGTTTCTGCGGTACGTCTTATTTTGCCATGTTTTTCATTCCTTACAGCATGAATTAGTAGTTTTGTTTGTCAGATAGAGTGTCTGCCCAGCCAGTGGAAACTGGAGCAATGTAGAATCCTCTGTATAGACAGACATATGTCTGCCCTACCAAGCATAAGTGTGGTCAGAAGGCATTACTGAAAAGCATTTCAGTTGTAATATTACAACAGAAGATTTACTTCTGAAATACATAATAGAGAGTCAAATTCCTCTGTTGAAGTAAATACATAACAAATTATCATTTTGCAGAATGCAAGAGGCACCACTAACAATGCATTGTAGGAAAGTTTTGTATAAACAGTATTTAAATAGTTCCTCCTTTGCTTTTAAAAAAAACAACACCCAAATGTGGTGTGTAATTGCTTTACTAACAGTTGCCTCCTTTATTTTCTGTTTAGGAAGAGCCTTTTGTCATGGTGTCTGAAAATGTTCTGGGAAAACCAAAGAAGTATCAGGGCTTCTCAATAGACGTGTTGGAAGCCTTGGCTACTTACCTCGGCTTTAAATACGAAATTTATGTTGCACCAGATCACAAGTATGGGAGTCCTCAAGATGATGGGTCGTGGAACGGCCTGATAGGAGAACTGGTATTTAAGGTAAGGTTATTAATAACTTACCAAATAAGGTCATGTGATAAAGCTAAATAATACGTGGTATATTATGTTTATATTAGCCAGTAACCTTTTTTAATGAGCCATTGATAGCACTTTGTTCATTGTGTGTCACCAGCATTTGATAGTATGCCCAGGTGCATGGAGTGGTAAAGAAAAAACTATTTAAGAAGCAGGGCAATCTCTTTTTTCCAACCAAAGTACAAGAGTATCAAATCTGAATACAGACAAATAATGGGATGCACAGCATCCTAATTAATTTGGCAAGACCCGACAAAAATGAGTTGAAGAGGCTGTTCGAAAGAGGAAAAATTGGTGTTGCAGTAATTAGTGATACATTACATAAATAATGTATACCACTTAGAAAAATGTTGGTGTGATGAATACATGAAGTATATAATCAACAGAAAATGTTTTATTGATATATAATAACACTTACATTATGTAGATGTGTGAATCAAGAGTAGTATATTCTCTATTCTGTAATTAATAAACCATTTAGTCTACTTAATTTTACATTAAATGTTCAATATTGTTTCATAAATAAATTAAACCAAATAAATGTACCATATTTTTCTTTTTTTTTCCACTCTTCACATCTTATCTGCTTGCAGTTTCTCCCACTGAGAAAGGGCTATGCAGACTCTATTCTGCTGATGTCTCATTTGTGCCATGAACATATATATTTTATTTGGTTTTAGTTAACCCGTAGAGGCAGCTTTTACAGCTAGAGACCTACATTTGTTGTTTTTCCTTAAATAACTGCAGCAGATATTCATGTAAATAACTTACTGGTTGTTTATTGAAATGTTTTTCCAAATCTGCAGGTGGAATTTAATTGGTAATCACAGCAAAGAATAAGGAGCAGTGCAGTCAGATACAGGACCTAATTATTAAATACTTCAGCTAAAAGTTAGCAAAATGCTGGAAAACAAGTCTTGCAATAAAGGGGGGGGGAATAATCAAAAAATGAAAAAATTATCCCCATGGGGAAAAATATTAGTGATAGGTTTAACCTATTCTGCCTTCCTGAGCAGTAGGAAACCTGTTGGAATAGGAAACAACCACACATGCCATACCTGTGGCACAGTTCATACATCTAGACTGTAGTAATAAACTTCCTTTCCCATCTCCGTATGGCCTTACAAAGCTGCAAGGTGGAACACTGTGATCATAGATGGTAAGCTGGAGCCACTTAGAAAAGTGTATTCTCCTCCATCTTCCAAACTCTAACAACTAAAAATCCCTCATCTAATAATGAGAGGTAACACCACAATGGCCTATTGATTTATTTTTACCATTTTTTCTGCTCCTTAAATCTGATGTTATTGTATGCCCTACTCTCTACAGTACTCAGCAAAGGACTCAGTAGGCCGCTGTGTAACACGAGTTGGCGGGGTCTTAGTCCTAGATGGCTTTGGAGATGGAAGTGGGCCTGGAACATTTTTTATTTGTTTGAAATGAGTGATTCATAAGGCAGAACTCATAACAACTGAAATCAAATGGTTCACTGAAAAAGATGTATGGCATTCTTGTCCCCTTAGTAGGCAGGGACTCATATAATTCTAATAACATGCTTAAGATAGTAACCACCTAGATCTGTAGGTAGATGTCATGAGCGGAACAGATTTACCAGTCTGCTGCAATTTTGCTGTAAATGAGCCTTAATGGATATGAAATCTTTCTGTACAGTTACAAAAGTATGAAGGGTTAGTGGAACTGCATTTGGAATTCAAAAAACTTGTTTTCCCAATACTATTGCAATGTATAATTTTTTATCTCCCTTGACCCTTATATAATTAACAGTAAAGGTTCACTGTGTCCTTCTTTCCCCCTCTCTGTCCCTCTTAAGGCCAAAGAGAACCTCTGGGCGAGCAGCCAGTGTATATCTACCCCTTACCAAGTGCAAGCTGTTCTTGAAAGTCTGCTTTCTTATTTACTGTGAACTGAGTTCTGCTCCCAGAACTCAAATATCTATCTGCTTGGCAACTTTGTGAGGGGAAGCAAAGGAGCAGAGAATAGTTTCAAATTAAAGGTCTAACCTGTTTAAAACAGAGTGTTTCCTTGTTTTCCCAACAAGTCTCACATGATAGTCTTGCCAACATGTGGAGGAAATCCAGAAACAGAGGGAATGCTCTTTGCCTGTTAGTGCTTGAGCCAGAAATGAGTTGGGAATGATGTATTTCTGTAAAAGACAAGTTCCACTCAAGGGTAATGGAAAATAGCTGCCTTCTCTTTTTGAGTGCATCCCATTGAGAAGGATGTCTGTGGCCACTACAGAAGATGTGCCATATGAAATGGCAGTTGCTGTAGCAAGCACGTAATTTCTGTGTTCAAGATCAATACATGCTGTTTGCGTTAATCTGATTCAGCATGCAGCAGGCTCTGATGCAGGTCCTGGTATCAGTGAGAGCAGTCCCGGGCTGCTCTTGTTTGCAGCAGCCCTGCTTGAGCTGCAGTGCAGGGCAGAAGCCTTGCGGTGCCAAGTACATGCCCTAGGTCCACAGCTGGCCTCATGGATGTGACATTATGCCAAGTTCACTCTGTTCCAGCTTTGAAGACAAAGTCCCTGTTGGCTGCTAAAATAGGAGCTGGAATCAGCAGATCAAAGCAACTGGTCTTTAATTTGAATTTGGAAATTGATTCAAGCCTCCCCTCCTTTGATTGTCAAGACCTATGTTAGGTACATTCTTGCTCCATACACCACCTCCTGTCAAAGTAAACTGAATGTAACCATGCTATGGAAAGCTTTCTGTTTTCTGAACACCTGAACCAGAAGGTCTATGGAGGAAAAATGCTCTTTGAGAGAAGCATGTAGTTCTCTTGCCCCTGACCTGTCAAGTGATTGGGGCTTCCAGTGCATCCCCCAGAGCTTCAGCTCACAAACAGGATTAGTTGAGAGCACAGCAGCTTTCTGTGGAGAGGCTAAAACCATGTCAGGGGAGCAGCGCTTTACTGCAAATCTTTCTTCTGCTATTAGTTATCGGTGTCCTTCCACAGCACAACTTTAGTTGCCCTCAAGTCCACGTTACCAGAGGGATGAGCCTGTGTGACAGGCAAGAGAACTGGCTAATGCCACTTCTGGGAGAGGACAGCAGGCTTTCCAGCATGGCTCTGGAATTCCTGGTGATACTCACATCCATCAACCATTATTTCCCACATTTCACCATGCTACCTTGATTGCTAGGATTTTTTTTCAGTGAGGAGCCATCAGGAAGCAAATAGTGTAGGGAAAACTGCCTGATTCCACTCAGGTCCATCAGAAAAGGAAAACTAAATACATGCCTAAGCATTTCTAAGAGAAACTGCAAGCCAAGTAGAAGCCTTTTATGAGGCTCTTTTTTTAATCCATCTTCCTAAGGGGAGTAGCATAGGAAGGGAGAAAGCATACAGGGAGGACAAAGTGAGAAGGAAAAAATAATAGCTGAGTAAAAGGAGAATTATTTGGATGTGTATGTGTTAACTTGAGCAAAAATGTCTCTCTGATTAATTTTTGCATGTCCATATTAATAACTGTATAACATGTGAGACTGTGGTTTATTACTTCCAGCATTTGTTGAAACTTAATCTGACATTGAAAATGGATAAAATTAAAAGCCTCACAGGAGCAATTTAAAGTAGATTCCTTTAGTTTCCTTGTTCTTGATCATGAACCACAGGAATCATCATAAGATTGCTTTCTATGTGTACAAGATGTGCTTGCTTAAGCAATAGCATAGGGGCGTTTCAGGGATTTCTAGGCTTTGCTGAAGAGCTGGTTCTGTGACACCAGTAACAATGCTGTCAGACCCATTTGGTCATTTGTTTTGGATTTTCTGGTTCTGGTAATGTTGCTCTACAATGACCTCAGGAGAACTGCTGTTAAGGAATATAAATTTCTAAGCAGGTCACGTAAAGAAAAATAATGCCCTCTGCTGCTTTTTTCAGTCAGTCAGTTTCAGAAGTCGCAGTTTCATTCATCAGAAATGTGTTAAACAGACATCTAAGATGCAGACTGTTGGTTGATTTTGGCACTGCAAAAACTTAGTGTGTGGACAGTTTTACACGTTTATAATGCAGATTGGCAGCTTTACATCTAAATATTGACATAATTGCATGCATTTGCCTTCCTATCTCAGAAGCACTAAGTGAAACTTGACTTATTCAAACTGATGTCTTCTCTGATCCAATTTGACATGTTAATGACAAGCATTTAATTTTTTCATCTTCCAATTTTGATACAAGTCGACAGAATCTGTATGTAATTAAGAATCCTCACCATCGGTAGATCAACTAGTAAGTTAAGCTTAAGCTTGGTTTTGTGTTAAACATACAGTTTTCTGGTAAACTGATGTTTATGATTCAATTTAGTAAGTTAAGAGTATGAGTTGTCATATTTCAGTGTAACTTTTTTGTAAACAGCTAAACACAGGAGTACTGACAAGTCAAGACTTATCTCCCTCCTTTCTATTTTTTACTTTACTACCACTCTTTAATCACAAGACATAATTATATCACAATTGCTGCTGCAGTATGACAAAGGAAATGCGACATTTCCATTGGGACAATGTCGCTCCTCTGTCATACCTGGCTGATAACCAGAGTGGAACCATAATGCTGGGGAATTTGGAGGGTCTGCTCCCCAGAGATGTAAAATAGAAGCAGTATTTCCACAAATAAGACATACTGTGCTTTTTCATGCAATGCCCTTCAACATATTTCATGGAGAAATATGTTTATCTTTTTAAAAAGAGGGGAAAAAGCAAAAAATTCTATTAGTCATTTAGTCTTACGGTAATTATTATCTGGTAAAAGTATCTTTACTTAAGTATATTGCTTTTCAGTGGAGAATCTTTAAATATCTTACAAATACAACTTGAATTAGCACCTCATGGTAATCTAGTGTGGTAGGGAAGTATTTTAGTAACATGCTGATAATTAATAACGCAGCTAAAGTTAAACAGCAGGGACTAAGTCTAGAACTTCTTGTTTTCATGTGTCCTCCTGTAACCCTGAACTCCTATTTCACTTTTTTATATACATTCAGGTAAAAAACCCCAAACAACCCTATTCATTAAATATAACCATATTTTCCTGTTTGACTAATATTGGTATAGAGCATTGGACTTTCACATTTTTAAATTATTTTTAAAATATATTTATATTCACAATTGTAGAAAACAGTTCAAATGATGATTGCTTTGCAATTTGCTCGATGGAGCTAGGACTTAACCATTAGCAGATACTGTGAATCACTCAAGTCACTCGTTGACCAGAAGTTTTATAATCAGAGGATAGAGACTTAGATGATCTGAATGTTTCCATGGACAATTCTGAAAAAACTTTTACTTGGCTTACTGACTGGGTTTACTGCTGCCCATGGGCAAAGGGCAGTTAAGTCATCACTCACAAAAAATTGCTAGGAAGGGACATGAAGTGAATTCATGAAGCCATGCTTTTAGCTGTGCACGTCAACACAGCTTCACTTAAGACAGTAGAGAATCTAACTCACAAATTAAAGCTGAAGCTATAATTTATGGCTTTTAAGCAAATCAATATTTTCAAACACTTTTTCGTCCAAATCATCAGGCCTCCAGCTATCTTCCACCACTTTCTCAAGTCAGTGAACAATTAATATAGAGTAACATAATTTAAACCAAAGTATTAAGTGCACTGTGATTAAAAATATGTTTGTACCATGGGCTGCAGAGTGTTTTGCAGGTGATATTAAAAGAGCCCAGATGATTTGCAAATTTGATTCTGATCAGTTTCAGCTGCCATACCTTCCCACTTAATACTTCGCATCACATTTCTAAATAGCTAGTAATCTCTATGGCCTTCTTTGGGCAAGAAGAAATTCAAGAGAGTTAATAAAACTTGACACACTTTCAAGCCTTTGAGCTCTCCTCACCCCCTTCCAAAAGACCACACGCTGCATTAGGCAGAACAGAGAGTGATTACAAACTAGTAGCAGCTTAAAGTATTTTAAGTACTCTCTTTCATATTAAAATATCTAGAATTTATAATATTTTTGTTCAGTATTTGGACTTTTTTAAATGGTGTTAATGTGTCGACTTTAAATGCCCTTTCTTGTTTTCACTGCAGTTCTAATTGTACCTGTGAAAAGTAAAATAGCACCTGCTGTAGTTGTGCCTGGTGCCTCTGGAGATCCAATACCCAGACATGCTGTGAAATACAATGATTAGATCAAGAAATGTTATTCATCCTCTTCTCATCTGAAATGGGTTCTTTAAATTACAAAAAAATGTAAATGGCACAAAACAAGTCCAAGGGGTAGCTGCAGGACAGGTTGGCATAGAGAGGAATTGCTTAGCAGAAAGAATGATATAGAGGAATTAATAGTAAAGGAACTGTGTGGAATATCTGCTTTTCTGCACTTCGGACTCTGCAGCCAAAATTTATGTTTTTCAGAATTCCAAGTGCCCCCAGTGCAGTGGCCCTTTGTCGTGATCATCATGTCATCAAAATGTTGGATATCATGTGGCTCTGCCAGGCAGCTAATTTTCTCTGATTGGAAATGCTATGCACAAGGTCTGCCTTTTGCCCAATGATGGCTTCAGTAAGCCAGGCTGAGAAAAATAACCAGAAGTATATTTCCTCCAGCTATTATCTGTATTTGAAGTATTTTGATTCCTTGGAAAATAACAACTTGGAGAGGTAATGTGCCCAAGTCCACCAAGTGAGGTTTTCTTACAGAAACTAAGGCACGTGGTACAGCTATTCTGTTCAAGCTTTAGTCACATTTCTGTGTTCACACATACAATGCTTAAGATGTTGGCCTTGGCATCTGCTTCTCCCTAAGTTTAGCTGCTATAAAGCACAGAGGAACAAAGATCTTTTCTGTAGCTCCTACTTATGCATGTTGTTCTCTCTCCCTCTTTCCTCAGAGAGCCGATATAGGGATCTCTGCCCTAACCATCACCCCCGACAGGGAAAATGTGGTGGACTTTACAACACGTTATATGGACTACTCAGTGGGCGTGCTGCTTCGAAAGGCGGAGAAGACAGTGGACATGTTTGCCTGCTTGGCACCGTTTGACCTCTCACTGTGGGCATGCATAGCTGGCACTGTGCTGTTAGTAGGGCTACTGGTCTACCTCTTGAACTGGCTCAACCCCCCGCGCCTTCAGATGGGATCCATGACCTCCACAACCCTCTACAACTCCATGTGGTTTGTGTATGGATCCTTTGTGCAACAAGGTAGGAGACAGAGGGAGACTTTGCCTCCGAGAGAAAACCTGTATATCCTCCCCATTGCTATAGAGACCTTCCTCTTCCCTGCCTCCCTCCCACAGTCCATGAGGGACTGGGAGCACTGGAAAGCCTTGTGCTATAAGGTTTCTAAGACATTTGGGTGCCCAGTGTGGGAACCATGAGAAGTTCGGAGCACTACATGGTAGCTTGTTTTGATTTGTAGTTGTCTAGAGAAAGATGATTTTTCTCTGGGGAAAAAAAGTATTTCTCATCATCTGCTAGAGAATTATTCATAGTAATGTGAGTGCAATGTTCTTACACACTCAGACAGAAAATGTTGGGATTTGGATTTTGAACTAAGTTTTGAGTAGCCACCAGTGCTAAATGGTCTTATTGTATCTGATACTCTTTCCTCCCTCTTCTGATTTATCTCAATTTTCCTATGCAATGTTTAGACTCAACCTTCTCTGGCCTTCTTGGATGCTTTCTCAATCCCCTCTAACATCTGATGTAGCCCAGGCTGTTCCCCAATTCTGTTTATATCTCCAAGTCCTTCACAATCTACCTCTTCAGGCAGAGCTTTAACCATGCATCCTAAAGACATCAGGGACTACAGATCTTGGCTTAGTATATACTACTTAAAATTCTGGTCTACAAATTAGGGTTGTAATGCAAAGTGGAATAAGAAAACACAGCTTCATATGAGAACAAAGAAGATTTGGATAGTAACACTTGAAAACAAAACAGAACGAATACGTTCTGGCATATCCATGTAGTTGTTCATCAGTTACTGCTAGCACTGCAGGTACACCTATTTGTAATTGCATGGAGCATCTGCTCTACAAAGAGCCATGACCACTGCAGCCTCAAAAGTCCCAGATAGTTTTTTGGATTTTAACATGAATTTGGATGGAATGATGTAGGTAAAAGCATCATATTTGTGTAACACTGGTGATATGTAACTTGGAAGTTACATTATTCCCTATTAGAAACAATCAGATTACATCCATAAAAGCTAAAGGTATGCATGAATATCAAGTATGAAACTCCTAGAAGGGAAAAAAGCTAAATTAATGTCACCATCCAAAAAAAGAAGAAAAGCTGAAGTTGAGAATTTCCACAAGAGGTCTGATTTTAAGCACATTGACCTAGAGACGTTACTTTTAAAATTATCATTTGCATTGAGCAGTGATGGCCAGCTGAGGAAAGCTGAAGAGATTGTTTCATGTTTGTTGTGGATTTTTTTTAAAGAAAACTAAAGACTTCAGAGCCAGCTGAGAGCTACAAAAGTTTTTTGAATGTATGTGGGTGAGTTTATAAAGTTTTCTTTCTGTCCAAAATATTCCCAGTGTAACTGCTTAGGGAATCCAACTGTGAGAGAGCAGTTGGTCCGTTACAGAGCTAGACTCATTACATCTGTCTGCCTGTTAGGTTAAAACTTGTGAATTCGTTTCTTTACTGCATGAATGTGAGTGATTTTACATAGGTTTATTGCCTGGTATTAGCCTTAGCATCCTTGCTGTACTCCCAACATCATTAGTCCCTAAAAGCTTTATAGGAGTCTGCCCAGCAAAGGTTTAAAGGAGGCAAAGCTAGTTTAATCACACACTTCAATCTCATGAATTATTATCTGAATTGTTTGCCTTATGTCTATCCAAGTAAGCCTGTGTTGCCTGGTGTCCCAAAGTTTCCTAAGTCATAGGTCCGGAGTAGTAGCCTGCAAGGGAGCTCTTCAATAAATGCTCAGTTAGCTTACAAAGAAAAGGGGTTTTGATCAGTCAGTAAAAATGAATGCTTGAGGAGGGCTTAGAGGGAAGCCTTGAATTAAGCATAAAAATGAGGAAGAAATTAGATGAATATAAGTGGGACCAGATGACAAAAAAGCAGAATTTACTGAAAAAAGCAAAGCAAAGGAGTTTGTTCAAGGAGATCTGCATCCACTCCCCATGGTAAGAGGGTCATGAGGTGCAACTCAGTGTTAGTAAAACCTGCTGGTGGGACATGGCAGCTGGGAGCACCAAAACTGTTGTGGGACTTGAGAAAAAGAAATTCACAGAACTTGGAAAGTGAGACGCATTTATTTTCAGAGAGAGATCTTACCACCGTACCAAGTGAATTTTCAGCACAACTCTTTAGAATCCACTAGAATTATATAAAATATTCACTTGGTTCCTACTGAGTGAGGGGAAGCTATAGATAAATCTCTCCTTCAAATAACAAGCAGGATAGTCCTTAATTTCCTAGAAGGAAAAATGACACAAATTTAATAGGGTTGATACCAAAATATGGGAAACTTACAGACCAATTTAAACATAAAGACTCAGAAGACCTCAGAAATCCAGTGCAAAGGAGTAAGAGATCCATTTATAATGTCAGCCTGTATTTCACATTCAATTTGAATATAACAAAAACTATATTAGCTGAAGCGTTATTGTTTACTAATCCTTGTGAATACAGACAAATGGATGTAATTTCCATTGACAGGCTAACTGGCTATTGTGATAATTTTGCTTCTGTTTTCACTCATCAGCTCTTCATTCAGCAGAAAAACTCTGCAGGTTTTATTTGTTTTGGAATAGCAAATCTGTTGCTATTAATTGTGATTGGCATGTCTTAAGTGTGGCAGCATGGGACATTTCAAATACTGTCACATTCACTTAAGAAGTCTTTCAGCTGCTGATTTAAAACATGACAAGGTACTCATTTCTGTTATCAAAACACACAGCCAAAGATGCTTTTATATCCTGCACTGTCAGAAACAAAGCAGCATTAACCAAGGATTCCTAGTGCTTTGATAGTGCTGGATTCTTTGGGGCTAGCAAGCGCATTTTGGCATTGTCTTATCTTTCTTTCCTCTAGCTAGAGGAATGATTTGCAAGCACACAGACTGGCTCCAGACTTGCCACATCTCTGAAGACAAAAGAGGCCTTTGGTGCAAAAATACAAATCACTCCTTAAGAAAACTCATAACCTATTTTGATTGGAACAGAAAGGACTTCTTTTGCTTGTTTCTTCTGAAATAGTTAAAAAATCTGAAGATTTTAGCACTGTGTCACGTTATATTTTCTTTCAGCCTTGACTCTGATGTTCTCATCAAATTCTACTAACAGGTTTTAACGTTTTGCAACTTTTGAAAGATCAGAGAAAAATACTGTGTCATTGTCTGTAGACTAGAGTCAGCACAGACCAGTCCAATAGTTTTTAAGGCAGGTCTATGATTACTATCATGCTCAGTTGCAAAATTTAAGTACTTTGAATTGTTCCCTCAAACGTAGATTGAAACTTAATGTCACTGGTTCTTATATCATTTAAGCTTAGGTCTTGAACTTGGCTTTCTCCTCCCCCCCCCCCCCCCCCGCCATGTTGGAGTGACCAGTCTAGGTATCTTTTTGAGACTCTCATAATTTAGAGGTATATCTTCTCTCAGTTGCCCTTTTAATTTTATGTTGATTCATTACAGAGATCAATGTGTATGTATTTATATACATTATTTTTGTATTTGCAAGATACATGTGATGTTTTGTTAGAAGAGACGATTTTGACAGTAGACCTGCGATGTAACTGGGGAGGCTCAATTAATATAAAAGTGTATAAACTGTGAAGTGGGTTTTTTTATTCTTCATTTAAACAAAAAAATGATGGCCAGTGCACTGAAATGCTTTGTCTTACTACCCAATGTGCCCACTGAATCTGCAATATACTGTGACCACTAAGAAGGCAGACACTTTTCAGTGATCTTGGCCATGCTGTGCTGTGGATAATATTAAAAACAAATGCTTCTGACTCTGAACTACTCATTCAGGCATGAGTAGTTCAGATAATATCTGTTATCTCCAAGTTGTTTATTTATGTCTAAAGATGAAGCAAATTTGTAGATTCAGACTGTGGAGGATTTCAGTTATGTTGAAATTTAGTGTCATGGCTTCTGAATTTGTTCTTTTCGACTTGCTATCTTAAAAAACTACGTAGAAAAAGCTCTGTATTTTGCTTCTTTTCAAAATTACCTTTTGCCAGTTGGACAGAAAATGTTGTTAAGGTTTCCTTTTCAGTGGGTTTCCTCTCTCTGTCCCTCCATATTTCCCCTTGGCTTCTCAATCTGCTCCTCACAGGTTTTGCTCTCTGTCTGCCTCATGCTGCAGCTGGTGGTCACCATTGCTGTAGCATTCTTCTTGGGTATCACTTGTGACCCCACTAGTCCTGCTCTTCCTGCTCTTCCTGCTCTTCCTGCTCTTTTCCATTGGCCTGGCTCCTCCTCAGGCCTTTATTATTATATATTCAACAAAGCTAAACAGAGAGAAGTGCAGAGTCCTGCCCCAGGGGAGCAACAACCCTGTGCACCAGCACATGCTGGGGGCGACCCAGCTGACAGCACTGGCACTGGTTCCCCAGGGAGGTTGTGGAGTCTCTATCCTTGGAGATATTAAAAAGCCATCTGAACAAGGTCCTAGGCAACTGGGTCTAGGTGGCCCTGCTTGGGCAGGGGTTGTCTGGACAAGATGGCTTTCAGAGGTCCCTTCCTACCTCAACCAGTCTGAGTGATACATTATAATGCTGTATCATATAGTCTTTGCTCAGCTTTTGTGCTATTCTATACAACCACATTTTTCTTTCTCTTCAGCCCTGGCATTGTCACTATACCCTCAAATTGTGCCCTTATTAGAACACACCAATATTGGAAACCTGCCATATGAACAGGGAGCAAAGAACTGTCTCAGAGAGGAAATTTGGTTTACTAAAAACTTTACTAAAAGCTTCATCAAGATTAACTGAATCAAATCACTGCAATGGCACAATGTCTATTTATACTTGCTGAGAACCTAGTTTAGCTTCCTGAAGGTTTTCTATTAGCTTTCTACTACTTGATGGGCTCTTGTTATGAAATACTCTAGAGAGCACTCTGCTTTCACCATTACTGGAGAAAACCAATGATTTAAGAAACAGAAGTTCAGGATTTAGAGTTATTCCCAACACTTTTTTTATAATAGATTGGTTTTTTTGAGACAGGTGAAATGCTGTGTAATTTTTACCAAGAACTTGCAGAGGAATGTTCTAGAGGATTTTATTTTGAGAGCAGCCTCTCAAAATTTGCTTCAGAATACAGTGATAAGCTTACTTAGTTTAATAGAATTCAACTGAATGTAGAGAAAATAATGAAGTTATATAGAAAATTACAATGTTTTGTATTTAATATGAAAGACACAATAGAAAGACTTTGTCTCTCTCTTGTCCCACTCTGTTCATTTTACTTTGAATTTTTCTGTAAGAGGAGGTATTTCTGAACTGGGCTGGCAGGATTTTAGTTTATGCAGGTAAAGACGTAAGGCTCTGTTTCACTTGGAAATGTCTGTAAGAAAGAGAACCAGGCAGGTGATTTTTTATTTTTTTTTCTGTAACAGGAAATATGTTTAAAATGGCTGAATGATTCAAGATTTAATCACTTCTCAGTGATTGCAACAAAAAAAACATTCATTATAGTTTTATAAATAGGATTTGACCATAGGATAATGGGTGCTTGAAGTATTACCTGCAAAAGTATTATTTTCTTCAGAGTTCTTAATACTCTTGCTTAACCTAGAAAAGTTATAAAATAAATTATGTGAAAGCATCACTGGTGGGCCATTTTTTTATCCCCTTATGTTTTGGTTAGTTTAAAATGCTGGTCACAACTGGAGATTTTGATTGGTCATCGGTGGTGTAAGTAATGGCCAATTATGTTCATAATGCCCAGTTAATGAGCAAATCTTACTGTTTGCCTTCTTTAAATTACATTTCATAAGAGCAATAAAATAGACTCCAAGCCTTGGCACTTCTAAGTCATTATAATACTTTTCGGATGGTTAAATCTGCTCAGAATTCTCAGTCTTGTTCCTTGTATTACCACCCAAGGCGTGATATAATCCTCCTGAAATGCACTGCCTGGAGTGTGCTGTTGCTTAATAAATTACTCCATCTTGCTTATCTCACTCTCGGCATATCCCTATCAGCAGGAAACCATTATGCTGTAACAATGTATTTTCTTAGTGACATTTTCTCTTAATTAACTGTACACCAATCTTTATGTATTTAATATTCAAAGGAAAACTCTAAAAGCATTTTGAAAAAAAATCAATTATATCTTCATGTGTGATATTTAGTGGTGAAACCTAATTATTTTTTAAGTTTAGAAAATCAAAAAAGATCCAGTATAAAGGCTTTAGGACTAAGACCTAGTTCCTAATTTGGATTCTGTATCTGATCTGCTGGTTGACCATAGAAACTTCATTTAATATCTTGTATACCGGTTCTTTAGTTGTAAAATGGAGATATTACCTATCTTCCTTCATAAAAACTTGTTTTATATCTTCTGATAGAAAGCAAAACTTAAATGCCAGTCTCATTAATTAACAATATCAATTGCTCTTCAAACTAATGCCAGGTCTCAGCACGTTCCTGTAACAACAGGAGGAAACTTGCTAAGCATAAAATGCACAGCACTAAGCTGGGAAAATGAAAGTCAGATACCAAACACATTAGGAAACAAACCAGTTTCTACATTTTTCTAGCACGTACACCAGCAGGTATATTTGTGACATTATAGTTCCACCTTTAAACATGAAACCCCCAAATTCTCATTTTATTATATTAAATCTAGGCTTACATGTTAGTATGAGTATGTACCTTCATAAAGTCATCTCTCTGAAAGAGGTCCTGCAGCTCTCTGGTACCCATGCTCCTTTTCTGCATGTCTCAATGGTTTGGCCAGCCCTCTTGACAGCATCAAAAAAATAACTAAATTTTGGCAACTGTGTCCTATGTCTCAAATGCATTTGGAAAGTACAAGCCATCACTGGAACTGACAACATATACTGAGAATTATTGTCATGTATACAGTACACATTTGCAAACATTGGATGTAGCTTCATGTGCATACCACTTTCAGAGGTTTATTTGATTGTCTCTTTTTGACAATGTAATTCCAAGGAATAACCATGGTCCAAGTAAACTGTTTGGTAGCATGGGCATTTGTTTGCAGCAATGTGATATCACTAGTGTTAAAGTGCCAGGGGATATGCTTGGATTTTCCCCTAAATTGAAGTTAAGACTCAGGCCGTTCTCGGAAGCATCTAAAATAATGGATTTCTATATCTTGTGTGCACCTGCTTGCTTGAGTAATAGCAGTGGGTACATGAGGCAGTATATTTAGAGATGTGTCTGACACACCTTCTGTGAGGAGGTGGAGAATGAATGGTGGTGTGAAAGCCCAAAAAAACACCCTCATTCCCCTAGGACTAGCTCCAAGCCTGATTAATTGACTGTGAGAAGGTAATGTCTGTCTGGCTATAGTATAAATGCTGATCAAGACCAAATGAGGCAAAAGGGAAAGCAGAATTAGATGTCTGTGGCATCTATCAATTTCTGTGGTCTTTCAAAAGCATCCTGAGGTGAATATTTTACTCAGAACGGTTTCTTTAATTGTTATGATTTCTAATACGACTTTATACTATATTTGGGTAAAGAATAGATAAGTTAGAGTCAGATTAAGTAATCAGTTTTGACTTTACAGAGTTCACCTGTGTATAATATATATTTAATTGAGGAAATGAGGAAGAACAATTTAGCCAGGAACTGAATGCTTCATGCGTGGAGGAGGACTGTAACCCACATTTTTATCTGCAAAGGTGTTTAGAAGCTGAAGAGGCAAGCCTTACTTGTCCTGCTGTTTGATTTTCCTGCACAGAAGATTACACTTAAGTTGGCAATTTTGGCTGTTTAAGGTAGGGAGGAAGTGAGAAATGAGTTTTAGCTTTATTAAAAATACTCCCCCTCTGCTTGGATGACACCAGCTTCATCTACAAACTGATGTGCCTTTTTCAGCAGAGGAGATATCCAAGGCACCAGATGAACCTGGCTTTAGGGGGGAACCCATGGTAGTTTTCCATTGCTTTTCTGATCTGTGGGGAGTCCCTCCTCTGCAACAGCTGTGCCAGAGCTGTATCCACCCATGCGGCTCTTCATAACACCAACTGGTGGGTAGGTGCCAAGAAAATTGCCTGCAAACTGTAAAGGCAGGAGTAGCAAAGAGGTTTTGAAGCTGCTGACAGGAAAGTCTCCCTTCCTCAGCTGTTGAGTTTTTTTTCCTCAGACCTCTTGTAATATTAAAATGTGTATAAAAAGAGTAGGCCAAAATTAATATTGAAAGGAAGGAAATAATGATACCAAATTAATCTTTTGATTAAGTTAACCAACCCGTTGCTTTCCTTGATTGCTGAGATGAAGGTCCACTCTCAGCAAATATGGGAAAATGAGCACTGTTGGTCTTTTTATTTGTATTTTTTATTTAGTCAGCTTCCCAGCATGCAAATTAAGGGGTTTGCCTTCATTACAGCAGCATCCTGGTGTAGGAACCTCCTGCTGCTTAATTTCTATTCTTCCACTGTCAATAGGGAAGGGAGAGATCATAAAGTAGGACTTTACCTTTTCAGTGCTTTCAAAGTTAGTCAGATGGTGTTGGGTTAAAAATGTGTGATACCTCATCTACCAGACAACAACTGAGATGAAGGAACACGTGTGATTTTGACTGAAAAGTCTGCTTCCTCCACACTAGGATAAAGTAAAGATAACAGTGAAGGGGAAAGATAGAAAGTCTTCTGCAAACAGGCTGTTAAGGAACCATGACAATAAATCTGTTGAGTGGGAGTGAGTGTTTGTTTTTCATGCCCAGATATACTTGCTAATAGAACATTTTTAGGTATAAGCATATATTCCATTCTTACAATAGCTTCTTTCATTTCTATATCTATCCCCAAAGAGGATAACACTCACTATCCACTAAAGTCATCTTTGAAGTCACTTTTCACTTCTAACAAATCCAAGTCATGATCTTAAACAGGGTGATAGCTGATTTGCAGTAAAACCCAGGTTATTCAACTTTCAAACATAAGCATTTGTATTAGCGATTTTCATCAATAAATGACATTATAGCATTATTCTCAGTGCAACTTAAAAGAATGAGGGTTTTGTTCTTTCATCTGTTCACTATGAACTGTCATAGTACCACTTTAGGTCATCTGTGTTTTAGAGATCACTTTGATAACAACATTACAGGATGTACCTGCAGTAGAATTTTAGTCTAAATTTTAAAATGTGTTATTTAGGAACATAATTAGAGTTTCTGCATTAGTGATGACTGAATTCTGTAAGGTTAGGAGTTCATGACAGAGAAGCACTCTGAAAATTAAAGGATAACTAGAATTAGTGACATGAAAACTGAACTAGTGTATCCGAGATGTCTGTGATTCACTTGCCTCTGAAGTCATCAGGTGCCACTCTGTGATGATGGATGCTTGGAAATCTTGCAAGAATAGATTTATAAAGCATTTCATAATACTTTGAAAATTCAAGCAAAAAACTATCTTTCAGTATGTGATCTTTTTCAAAAATTCCATTCACCCTCAAAATCTGGAGTCACAGAGCTGTGTAGAGGTAAAAAAACCATGATGCAGAAAAGTACCTGTCAAAAGATGCAGGGGCTTTACTGGAATTATTGTTTGTCCTTATGGTCTCACTGAATTGTCTTTTGTTTTGCTTGGTTCATAGTTGCTCAGTTTTAACCAGAGGGGACTCTTTCTCCCTTGTGTTCATAATGTCCTCCCTGACAGGCTTTTAGCTAAAGCAGCACTTTAATACCTCATTAATGACATTGTTCAGTTTAATGTTAATTGTATGTACAGATGGCCTGTTTTCAGTCCATTGTGCACAGTTCTTTTTGCCATCCCGGAACATATTACGTATAACACTGTCAGTAGTCTATGGAAAGGCCACCACTATCCAAACTGTATGTGACAGTTAGCTTCTTAGCCACTTAAGAATATGTACCGTAGATGATAATTGTGGTTGATTGTTTGAGGCTGTAGAGCATTTGAATCCAGCCATTAGTAATAGGGAGATTGCATCTCAGCATCTCTTGAAATCTAATCAGAAGGTTGCCAACGTGCAATGTTATTTGTTAAGATCAGGTGCCAATATTCTCTAAAATAATAGCGAGCATATATCATTTTGATGCATTCACAGTGGCTGCAAATAATGCCTTTATATGGGCAGGCAGTCAGGTGCAATCTTAAAAAGCACACATCACAGTGCTATAGAAGAGGATCCCAGGAGCTCCTTGTGTTTGTTACACATGCACATTGAGCTCTAGTTTGTGTTTGCCTCCACGTGTGTGTATAATTATATCATGTAAAATTATTGTCCTATGTCATAAAAGCGGCAACGAAAGATTATCTGTCAGAGCTTCTTTTGAGCAAACAGCTGTTGGTAAAATTGCTAGGCTTATTGCACAATTATTTATGATTATGTAATTGAATGGTACTGTATTTGCTGAACCCCAAATTAAATTTGAAACGCTGCTAAGTCTTCCGATAAAACAATGCATTTCAGCAGCATTAATATGAAAGATTTTGGCCAACTTACTCATTAGAGGTGGGCAGCAAGCCTCACAGTTCCAGTCTGGCCATAGTTATAGCAATCAAAAGATTTACTTTCAAATATCAAGACTTGCATGATAGGTCAGCATCTGGATATGTGTAGCAGAAGTCTGGTAATGCTTCATCTAAGAGCTCCCAGTAACTTCAGCAAATACAAGTAGACGCCTCCATTTTCAAACTTTAGCTCCAGTCATTACTCTTCTTTTGCAATGACAGCAGAAGAGAAAAACAAAATATAGTTTTATGATACATTTTCCAGAACTTTTAGAAGCACTGTAAAGTCTATCCATCCTGTCTCTGTGTAATTATGTTGCACAAGTCACTACAATGTATTGGCATTAAATTACTGCACACTATTATGTGTAGCATTTTCTTTTATCTATGATGCACTTTGATTTCCAATTGAGAACATATTTAGCTAATTTTGCAGAAAGATGGAATTTGACCATGGCAAAGTTGCTAATATCTGAAAGAAGTAATTTGTTTTGTGGGTCTAAGCTTAAAAGCCAGGAATTAATTCCTATAGCTCTTGAAGATTCATACTGTAAATACTACATAATAGAAATGCAAATCTGATTAATGTATGTTGTTGAAGTATCACTGATACCAGGAGAAGCTAGACCACAGCCATTTGCTATGTGGTGATATGATGTGCTTCCTGTCCCAACTTTTGCCTCATTGTCACCATTTCAGTAAGATGGGTGGAAAGAAACAATTTATTATTGGGAAGAGAATGATAAATATGCTATAACTAGTATGTTATGCTAACATCATTTTAATCAGGTAATTATTAAAGGACTGCTTGGCCTTTAAGGACATTGATTTAATGGGAATTAATTTAATGATTGAACACTGTTTGTGTAACATTATCATTGCTAGTGATGCAGAAAATTGGAATCTCAGCTCAGCTGAGAAGAGGTTAGACTTTCCATTATCACATTAGATCCCTTTCTTCTGGAATGCAGTTATTAGACCCTTTTTTATACTTTTGGTATATATTTAAATATTTGTGTTTTATCTAAAAAATCCTGATTAGAACAAGTAAGTAAAAATGTTCATCATTGTACTGTTCTCATTTTTAATCAGAGGCTTGAATATATGTTTAATAGAGCCTTAAACAAAGTCCATTAGATTTTGGTTTTGACTTGCTATTGCTTCTCCTATGAAACAAATTTTCTCTGTTTTCATTCTCTGCTTTCTTCTCTGCAAACCTGATCGTTATGTTTAGGATGAATAGGGGTTTGGTTTATGGATTGGTTTTACAGCTATAAAAAAGCAGCAGCTTTAAAAAGTAGTAGCAGACAGAGCACAGTTCTGTCTAGATTATTCTAGAAGCTGAATCCTGCGTGGTTCTATCTAGATTATTCTAGAGGCTGAATCCTGCGTGGTCTAGTTACAGCTTAGGAGTGATTTAAAAGAGACTCTATAACCCATTTGTTCTCAAAATGGAAATGTTGAACATTTAGAAAGCCTGTATTCAGTACCTGAGGATTAAGACAGAGTTAAAGCTGACTTTTACGGGTACAACTCCCATTTACTAAAGGGATGTTCTATCTGGCTGCCCTCCTTGATTTGCCCTTAGCAGTGCTATTGTCACGAATTATTTTTCAGCTTTATAGAGCCTCTAACTACTGTTGTGTATAAATTAGATCCAAGGAGAAAAGGGGGGCTCTGCATAAACAAGTGATTGGAAGCATGTAGTGAATAGCTGTGTCTGACAGACTTTTGCAGATAGATTAATTTTCAAGCAAAATTTTAATCAAGGATGTCTATGACAGTTCCTGCTCTACCTTGGCAGAGTTTTACAAGGGAGTCTGGTGGCCAAATGATTAGCCCTCTGTCACTAGAATGAAGCCATTGCAGTAGAGAGAGCAAGCTGGGCATGTTTCGTGCGTGAGCAGGCACAGGCAAGATGCAGGAACAACCACAAAACCATGTAAGAAATGCAAAGATTAAATTTATTTTCGTTACCTCACCAGCCAGGGGATGCCTGAAGTAGCACCTGGGCAGAGGCACACAAGCGGGGATGCAGGCACCACGGAGCTCAGTCCGTGCTAGAGGATCAACGAACCTGCTGTTCTCGCCTGTATTTCAGGGATTTGTGCAGGCATAGTTTACCACTGCGCTTTGATCCTTCCCACAGCAGGGCAGGAATCTCAAGCACGTTCGATAGGGTGCCTCTATCACACAGGCCTACGTTATCTAAACATAGATGTTCTACTTATCCGACACACAAGGCCAAACAACAATTAGTATGATATATATGTTTTTCGACACCTCAGATGTAAGTCACTTGAGCGTGTTTAAAATCCTTCTCACCAATCTTCCATTATTTTCCCACACTTGGCATTTGAAGACAGATAGAAAAATAATTTGATAATAGAAGTAGCAAAGACTCAAACATATAAACACTCTGTAGATTGCTAATCCAGTGGTGAGCCAATACTGTAGCAGGCTGAAATGCTTTGCAGGGGGTAGCGCTAGCTCTCTCCTTGGTGCTAGAGCATTTTCTAGCTTCAGAGAGGGAGGGTTCAAAGAACATGACTGAGGATCGGGTGTTTCAAGCAAAATAATTTGTGAGTAGTCATTTGGGCCAGCTTTTGGATGTTTCTATTTGTCCATCAGGTTATGTGTCAAGGCTGTCCAACCAGGTTTATGAGATGGGTACACTGGGCCACAACTTGATGAGGGCTTGGTGGCAGTGCCACTGGTCCTTGATTAGCCCCAGCATTTGAAATATCAGCATGGGTAATCTCTTCCTATTAATGAGGAAACAGAGCTGAGCAATGAGCCTTAGTATGCAAGTCAAATGCCAAAGGCACATTCAAACAGATGCACAGCAGTAGCAAATGGAGGATTTTCAGAGGGAGTTTGCAAGATATGAAATATAACTTGGAGGTGATTACTGGCCAGCAGTAACCAAGAGTGACAAGGTAGCATGGTAATCTCTTTCAGATTGGGGCTGGCTCATGCCTGGCCTCCTCGGTAGGAGGTTGGACGGAGCCTACATTTACCTGCACAAGGTTGTGCATATACCCTGAGGTTAGCTAACTTCCAGCGTTGTTGATAAGGCTCTATAAGGATGTATAAGATGCAGCTTTTCAAACCACTTTACAGATTTCAGATGACTAGGAGTGATTAGAAATAAGCCTGAAGGAGAAGAAAGATCGTATCAGATACTCTCCCTGTCACATAAAAGGGGGAAATAAATGAGGAGAGCTTTCTTTTGTGGATCATTGCTTCCCTTCTGGGAGGGCAATGAGGGCAGTGCTTCCTACCCAGCTGAAAGGAAACAATCTTCCAGGGAGCAAGTGTAATGAGATTAGTCAGGGGATCATTACACTAACAACAACAAATGGGAGAGAGTAAGTGATTGTTTAGTTCAGAATTAAGACGTTAAGGGGAAAAAAAAATTAATCAGGGCACCAAATCACAAAGTGAACACATTCTTTAATTGCCTGTAGACCAGTGCAAGAAATCTTGAGTAATAAACAAGAGCAGTTGGAATTACTCACAAATATAGATTTGGTCTTCATGGTGTTACTGAAATCTAGTAGGAACATGTGACACTGGAAAGTACTGAAAAACAGATGAACAAGGTGGGCAAAAGGGGGAGAAGAGTGTCACTATGTCAAAATGGCATTAGGTATTTCAGAGGCATTGAGAACTTGGAAAGAATTGATCTTAATTTCTTGTGGGACCATGTACTAATGGCTGGAGCACAAAATGAGGTGGGAGTCAATATCTGCTGTAGACCACCAAATCACACTTGTGTAGATAATGATTGACTCCTCTAGTGCGTATCTGTAATGCATAAGGGAAAATGTGAGATATAATGGGGGCATTCAATCTGAATGATGTATGTTTCAAGTCTCAGGCTGCCCATGCTGAAGCATCTTGAATGCACATATAGAGCAGATGGGAACAAAAAGGAACATTGATCGCACCAAAGAGTTAGAAGCTACAAACTTCAGGAAAAATGACATGGGGAGCAAGTGTACACAGAGGTGAGTCAGAGTTGAGAAAAACAGGAAGCAGGGCTTTGAATATTTTATTAGGAGCTAAAGAAACCTTAATGGTAATGGTGCATTAGGTGAAGGTGATACCATTCAAAATAGTTATGCCAGATAGGCAATAAATATTTCTCTTCTGTTCTTAGGAAAAAAAACCAAATTACATACTTTCCATGTCAAGAGGATGTTAAATGGTAGCTACTAATGTCAAACATTTTCAAATCAGCAAATCCAAACAAATGTCACCCAAACAATTTAAAAGAGCTTGCTAAGGAGCTTCCAGGACCACTATTTGTGGATCTCAGGCCTGGAGCGTTGGGCAGGTTTTAGAAAGCTGACAAAAAAAATCTAATGTAAAGCCTGAAGACCAAAATGAACCTTCAACTCAAGTGTTTCTTCCATCTTAATATATGGATGTAACAGCTTGAAAGACTTCACAAATATAGACAGACACTTGACAGTTCCAAAAGATATCACCATTAAAAAGTCTGGTATTGAAGTTATATAGTTATACAAAACATTAGTATTTCTCAAAGAGTACAACAGCCCTTTTCCTCAAAATCATTCAGAGAAGGAGGAGAAGGCTGTAGAAATAACGGGAAAAAGGAAGCCAAAGTGTGTCCATGGCAAGTACACCAGTGGCATACAGAAAAATGCTTTGTAATGTATTGCTAGGAGCCACACCCAAGCCAGACACTGAACAGTGCCTGAAGAGAGAGAATATGCCTGGAAGCTAGTAACAGAGGATACACAAGGAGATTTTCAGTATAGACAGAGATAGGATATGTTTGGTTTTTCCCTTAAGCACAGTTCAACATATAAAGGACTCCTGTTCAGCAAAAAGAATAGGCCAGCTCTAAACTCAGGAGAGCTCTAATACTGTTGGAGTAGGCATATGAAAATGTCTCCTCTATCAGTTGTATGCTAGGAAGATAGACATCAAAAATTCATCTAATATTTCAAATTTTGAGAGTAATGAATGCCAACACTTCCATGAATTTACAATGGCTCCACTAAATTGTTTTAATGGTAAATAGAAGAAAATATGAAGATTTCTAAATATTTCAACATTTTTAAATGTTTCAAATATATCTTTTGAAGTGATTTTAGTTTCTCATTTATATCCCGTTTATTTTTAGCAAACTAATATGTGAGAATATCTTGACAATGAAAAAGCCTGCTATGCATGACTTCTACTATTTTATTAAAAAAAAAAAAAAGTTGCTTGATCTTTTGGATATGATGGAACCTTTTATAATCACTTTAGTAAAAAAAAATGGTTCTCTTCCAATCCTACTGCTTCCAGTGAACCAAAAAAACCCAATTCCTATAACTTACTACCTAATATATTTGGAGTATTGTCACAGTATTAATAGCAATGGTAGTAATAATACCTAGATGCAGTGCTCTCTTTTTAGGAAGTAAGACCTGAAGAAATGTTTCATGTGTGAAACAAAATATCTGAATGTCTCTTTTCATATATAAATTAAAAAATAAACAAAAATCACTACATTTTAATAAAAACAAAATGCTAGGGGAGAAACAGGTGGTGTGGTGAATAAAAGCAATAGCTGGCTCTTGAACTTGTCCAGACCTTGTAGAATCTGGCTGCCAGCCCTGCCTCATGCTCAGTTCCTTCCCTACTCTCAATTCCCTGCAATCTGCCAATATTTGCAAGGCTAGGGAATTCAGCCACTGATTTACAAGCTTATTTGAAAGGCATTACCAATTCAAGGGGTTGTATTCTCCTGTTGAAGAATACATGCCATGCCTGCTGTGGTCAATGGGTGTTAACTTCAGCACACAATGTAATATTACAAACTCAGGTTATGACATGCCAGCTTATAAGCTATGGAAATGACTGCATTCTGCACAGTTCAAGGAAGAAAGGAAAAGTATGGGTGAAAAATGAAAAGAAAGGAAGAAAAATTCATGATGAGAGATTTTCCAACACCTTCCAAGCTGCATTTATTCAGCTGGTACAAATAAGTACAGGCTTCATTGACTGTAGAGGTTTGCGGGTTTTTTTGGTCCTATACTGAATTGAACATTTCCAACTGAAAACAGGAGAGATTTTATATTATCAAGAAAGTTTTTAACAGAACAATAGCAATAGCTAATGCCTTGAAAGATTCTGCCTTTGAAGAGCTCTGCTTTGCAGAGTTTTGTAAAGATATCAGAGCTCAAACTTTAGGTTTTGTTTCTCATGGCAAAAATAGCTGAAATATAAAATGCCTTTGCCTCTTTGTTAATACAAACTACTCCCCTTACACCCACTCTCTATTAATGTCCCTTTCACAAAGAAAACATGAGATGTACATTGATCTAAACTGTTTGCAACAGAACTCTACACTTTATATTTGTGCAAATGGAAATTGCAGATGCACAGCATAATTGATGTGACTCTTCTAACAAGCTAAAGGCTAAACTGCAGCCAACTCCCAGTCCTTTGTGTCTTTTTCCAAAGGCCAATAATTCACTAAATGTGGGCAGAATTTTTGCAAGAAAAAGCAAAACCAAAATCTGTCCCCAGATAACCCACCCTATTATTTTTTCACCTTCCTTTTCCAAGCACAGTCAAGATCCTTGCTTTCAAGTTTGATAGTATTACAGTTCCTCGACAAAACAGTCACAATTAACATCTTTTTTAATGGTTCTCAAAATTACCTGAAAAAAAATCTCGCTAAAACTCCTTACACAGAAATTCAGCTTACTGCAGACCTGCAGCAGAGACTATTGCAAATTAAATGATTGAAATTTGACAAAGTTATTCGCAACTGAGATATCTTCTTGAAGTGAGAATGGTAGGGTAGCCTTGATGGTAAGTATTGGTGACAAACTGAGTTTTGTCTATAATAAGAACCTAGTCTTTGGGATTTCCCTGACAGCTGTGGTTATCACAAATAGAAATTGCAAGCTGTGATTCTTGTAGTCTCCTTCTTGTAGGAGAAGGGCAGAGTCTTCTCATCCAAGCCTCTCTCTTCACATATGGGGTAGCTGCAGTCCAACTCTCAACTCCCCCCAGAAACATCATTTAGTAGAGTTATCAAATTCAGGACATAGAATAATTGTGGTTTATGGCTTTTCTCTGTGTGTGTAGCTGTTTAAAAAGTATGTTTCAATAATTAATCTTCAAAAGGCATTATTGTTCTCAATAATCAATTCCGAGTTTTCTCAACAGTGTGGGCTCTATGCTGCCAAGCTGTTTGCTTTGGTAATAGTAAAAAAATTATTTTTGAGCTGGTAAAGCAAATGAATTTTATTTGTAAATACTGTGCATTCCCAGTGAAGTTGTTAAATTGATATTAAATCAGAGAGAGATCTTATCTTGCACATTTATTGCATGAATGACTGGTAACAAAAGTTGCATCACTTTTCAGCAAGATGGCTGCTACCAGGCCTGATCTCAGAAGTGCCAAATGCAGTTAAAACTTCTCCAAGAAACGTTTCACCATTTCTTTTTTGTCCACAGAAAAGAATTTTTTCCATTTCTATTTGAAATGCTTTCATAGTTCTGGACTACACAGACAAATGCAGTTTCTCTTCAGGCAAACAGTTGACAAATCCCTGAGAACAAGATGTTGGAAGAAACAGCCTATGCATTTTGAATTATTCAAATTTAGTCCAGAGTTATGGAATACCAAGATCTCACCAGGCTGTGATCCTCAATTTCCCTGTTTTGTCCATTTTTCTCATGATTTCATTCCTCCTCCTTGCCTGTAATCCTCTCTTGTGATTTTTTACTTGAAGAAACCCTTAAACTTACTGTTAACAAGAGAGAATAACTTAAAAGGTATTAGAAATCTGTATGGGAGCTGTATAGGTTCATGTTTTATCTCCTAAGGTGGGGTTTTCCTGATATTTAAGTCTGTCATAATTATACATTGTATTGTTTGCATTGTCAAAGCAATGAGTTATTTTTCTTACCTTCTGATATTTAGCATGAAGCACTTGGAAAGAAATGGGACTAAACAAGAATTCATAAGATAAGTTGCCGCCTAAGCCTGTCATCTGAAGTAGGCCAGCATTAAACTAGTCTAGGATTGATGAAGGAGAGCTGCATTAGATGAGAGTGGGAGGACTAAAAGTAATTTCTTTCACTGGCACTTCTACAGTAATTCAACTCTTTCAGAAAACTCCCAGTAAGATTGATTTTTGCTAGTTCAGTTTACTCTAGAAAATCTCTTTTCCTTCCTGCACATGCAATCTGAAAATTTGAAAGGCAGATTAGATTTTTAAATGACTTTTAGTACACTTCAAAACTGTCAGCTGAATTATACTAGGAGCTGTAGTCACAACATAGGTAATCTATGGGTATTGGCATTTTTGTGCTGCATTATACCCTTCTGCCAGTGTACTGGAAGGGACAAGTCAAAAGATTAATACAGGCTCTGTATTCATTTGAGGTCTGTCTCTTAAGATGACAAAGCAACTCCAGGACTGCTGAGTGTTGTCTTTGATTTCCATTTGTTTCATGAGCAGAGCTCAGTATTTTTAAGTGTTGCTCAGCACGCTACAACAGTAGTTTTTAGTATAACCACAACCAGCATGTTAACTCCCATTGATGAATTTTGCTATAGGAATGAGGTGTGATAGCACAGATTTTACTCTGGTCATCAGCATGTGTTTACATGGCATCAGGTGGCCCGTTTGCCATTAGGGGTTATTAAGCTTTGCTGTTATGATATGAAAGATAATAGCAGGGAAAGACTTGTTTCGTCTTCTTGGCTGCCTCCTCCCTTGCACCATGTGTCCTGTGCATAGCCTCTTGTGACTAGAATATGCTGTCATCCATAAAGATGTCCATGAACCTGAAACTCATACTAGATATTGGGAAGGAGAGCCCAAGGAGGTTTATATGCATGTCCCTTCTGCATACTAATTTACAGTGAACAATTGCGACTGTTAGGTCTGTAGTTCTTCTTTGTGGTAATGTTAATGGAAAACCAATGATTGTTGCTCTCCTGAATGACTTGGTACTCTTCTGCACTGAGAAAACATGTAAATTTGGACTGAAAGAAAACTCTGGAAAGTTTTATCCCTAGAAACAAAATCGGGGGAAGGGAGCAAAGAGGTTTCTTAAGGTGAGCTGTCATGGTTCGGGAAGTGTTTTAGCAAACAGTATGATAGAACAAGACTGTATCACATTAGGTCTCCTAATAGCTGCCAAAGAAATGATACTGTGGCAGTAAAAGATCTTTGATTTTTGTTTGTTTCCTTCTTTCACTGGGAGAGGCGGACTGCCCTGCCCATACTACTTAAAAATCATGCACCTATGCAGTAGCGGTGTCAGTCTTGCTTTAGAAATGGTGGTTTAAGAGCATCAGTGCAAAGATTTTAGAGTAGGGACGGGAGTGATGAATTATTTTTATATGTGTTTATTGTACGTGTACTTGGATGCAAGCTTTGTCCTCCATCTTCATTTATTGACTACTGATATACAAGGTACAACTGTGAGTTAGGAACGAGACTTCACAAACACCTGGGTGAACTAAAAGCACTTGGGATGACCAGCACTCACAGTTTTTTAAAGTCTGTTGTTAACATGGGTGTTAAAAAAGAAAAGGTAACAGTGAATAGTGGGGACAACCTTACCAATGTATGGGAAAACTACACTGTATGAACAGTAGGGGAATGCTGTGGCTGAGAGGTCTATGAAGACTTTCGTGGTCACTTGTTGCACAGCATCCTCGCTTGAAAACCAGAAGGCAGGTGTGTGACTTTCAGTGGTCCTCTCTTTTCTGACATTTCATTTCAATTAAAAAAAAAGTCAGAACTTAAAGTTTTACTCATTAAGCTGAAAAATGAAAACGCAAGGATGTCCAGGAGATCATTGGCTTCTACTGTATCATTCTGCCCATTTCAATTCAATATGAAGATTATCTCCAGGAATTGACACCTGAAAGTTAAAAGTACAAACAGCCTTTCCCGATAAATTGATATCGCTGTCTGCTCCTCTCATTCCATTAAAAATCATTGTTAAATGAAGTATTCCAAAGACATTGCAAAACCTGTTGTAAAGCAGAAATATTCTATTAAAAATCATTTAAAATTTATGTGGGAGAGAAAACCAAATCATCAGATGTTGAAGTTAATGTTCATCTTTTAAAGTCCTTATATTGAAATAATATCTCCCAATCTGATCAGCAGAATCTTATTTCAGATAATTATATGGCATCTTGGAAATAAAAGGAAATTTATTTCTGACTGCGCAGGTCTAATGCAGATTTTGTCTTTCAGTACTGGAATTCTTAAAAGGCAAAGGAATTCAATACTTATATACCAAAAATATAAATGGAGACAGTTATTATTCCACATGTTACAACTCCACATCACTGAAGTAGGAAAAAAGCTTCAAATTTGTTTGTTGTATGGTGATGCAGAGTTCCCAATGCTTTGTATAGTTAGGACAAGCTTTGAACAAAACAATAAGGTGATTCTTCATATTCAAGCATTGATTAAATATCTAGTTCATGTACATAATTGAAAATTATTTGTACTTGGAATGGGAACAGTTGTAATTTATATTCCCTTTAAACCTACTTGCAAGGGAAATGTGAAGGAATTTTTATGTAAGTGAAGATCCAGCACAAAATATTTCCAGATGATTGACTCTGTAACAAACTGCTTTTGCAAATCCTAGGTACTGTACCATCATAAGATTTTGCATCTGAGAAAGCTACCTCAAAAATAATGACAACTGTTCAAATTGAAGAGTATAGGGGGAGAGGAAAAAGTTGAATGTCTTGAGCAGTTGACTGTGGACGTTTTTTGCGTTCACTTGTTCCCTCTAGTTACTTGTAGCTGTGACAAAACTTAAACTGCAGGGAAAATGGGTATTTTTAAAACAATGAATTTTCCTTCATCTAAAAATCTGTGATTTGTATGTTTTTAACTGAAAGACCTCTCTCAAAGACTCCGAACTAGTGTGTTTTGGGGGCAGCTATTTGAATAAAAAATAATGCTTTTCATGGCTTGCTGAACTGGGGTCTGGTCACACAAGCAGTGCTGTGCAGCTCATCCTGGTAGGTTTAACCGCTGCTAATGTTTTGTTTACTTGGCAGGTGGATTTTAAAGAAAAGCAACTATGGGAACACAAAACAATTTTGCATTCTTCTTCAACACGTGATTTTTTTTTTTTTGCATGTCCGAGTTCACTCGCAGCAAGTTGTACACATACATATGGTTCTTATGAGCATCTGCCTGCCTACAGAACTGTGAAAAGTAATTGTGTTTTGATGGGGGTTTTTTAACTTTATGTTCTCAAGAATGCAAGAAAAACTTAATTAAGGTTTGTAGATAAGATCTCTAAGGAACGAACGTTGTAAGAATTTACTTTTGCTAGTTTTGTTCTGTGATCTTGAAGTCTATTTCCATTACTGGACGGGACTGGCAGATGAATTGCAATTAAAGGCACAACAGCAAAAGAAATTAAATACAGTAATGATGGCTGACAGTGTGGGCTTCCTTCAGTGCTTTTCATTGCATAGAAAGTGTGGCTCCAAGTCCTGCTCAGTTTACTAAAGCACCTTGCTCTAGTAAACTGCTTTACCCTGTTGACCTTGGGGCCTAGTTCTCCTGAGAAATGCATAAGCAATGAGGATCTGGGTTTCCTTCTGCCAAATGAAAACTCTTGCTTTTCCTTCTTCCCCACAGGAGGAGAGGTTCCATACACAACCCTGGCAACCCGACTGATGATGGGAGCTTGGTGGCTTTTTGCTTTGATTGTCATCTCATCCTACACGGCAAACCTAGCAGCTTTCCTCACCATCACACGCATTGAGAACTCCATCCAGTAAGTTGATAATGAATTAATTGAGGGAAAAAGGAGAGTGATCATATGTATAAATTTATATATGCATGTATACTTATATATAAAATATATACTTATATATATAATAAATATATAAAATATACCCAAACAATAAGTATATACATGTATACTTAAATATGAGAAAAGAAAGAAATTTTTATCATCCTGAGAAGTAGTTTGGAAGTTAAAAAAATGACAATATACCATAGATTGCCAGTCTCCCTGAAGGCACTTTGTCTTCAGGATCAGAATTGTTGGCATCTGGTAGATACTCTTCTGTGGCACATATATATACATGTGTATGCACACATACATATTTTGAAAGAAGCAATTGAGTTTGAGATAACCAGTGTATCAGTATTTGAAATGGGAAAGTATAAATTGTTGCTGTGTATCTTCAGGCTATGCTTTCCATTCAAATGCATTCCACAATACTTGTGCTCTGACACTCTGATCAGGAGGAGCCCAATGCTTCTTCAGTGTATGGGGAGCTCAAAGCTGAATTCACCTTTTCTTGCCAAGGCCACAAACAATAAAAATTCACTTACTAGTCACCTTTGCTCCTTGTGCTCCCAGATGCTCTCTTACTACATTAACAGATCACATTGTTCTCTTTTTTCTGTCTATTGGTTCTTTTGCTTCATGCCTCCCTAACATGAATGTCCTTGTCTTCCCCTGTCCTTTTTATGGTGAACTGTTTTTCTGTCACACCTTCCAGTCCTTTTTTCCAGATCATCTCATGTCTCCATACCACAGAAACCTTTCTAGGTCTCCTACCCTCTCTCGCTGCCCTTTTGTTCTCCAGTCTCCTCTCCTTCAGCAAGCTGCATGCTGACTTATCCGCACTCCCACTGCTCCAGTGACCTCCCCCACCGCCAAATCCTTCCTCTTGGGTCAAAGCAGAGACTGGAAAATACAGCAAAGCATTAGCTAGCCCAGCACTCCAAGCGGCAGCTGGCCATTTTTCCATAGCAGGTTTTTAATCCATGAAAGTATGTGAGAGTGGCAAAGTTAGCCCTTCCCATAAATCCTTTGCAAAAATGATAGAGTGACTTTAAAGAAGAGGCCCATTCTGCTGCATTTCTTCTTCCAGAAAGGTATGAACCTGACCTTCAAGTCAGGCTCTATGCTGACCTTAGGGAAAATTCAGTTTTCTCACTCCAGTTGTTGATTCATGTCCCTGTCTTCTGTGTATCATCACCCTAAGGACTTGCTGCCTCTAGTTCAGCTGCTTTCCAAATCTCTTTGAAGTGAGCCACTAGTGTAGACTGGGCAGGGGGAGCCTTGACCTCCTGTGAATTCATAGGTTAGGTTCAAGCATCACTGCATGCCAGCCAATCACCGCGGTCTCACTAAGGCACTTTTCCTCTAGGTGAAGATTTTCTACATACTAAAACCAGTCCAGGCTTTGACAGCACATAGACAAGTAAACATCTGCAATAGCAGCCGAGTTTTATTTGCGATTGGGAGCCAAAACTCAGACCCAAGAGCAGAAGCAGTCCCTCACTTTAGGTGCATGGTTATCTCCTGACTCTCCCCATTAAGAGCATCCTCTTGCATTTCATAAACCCTTTCTCTTTCTCCCTGAGCAGGGGCAGAGGAGGAAGTTGGTGTCCTGTGGCCCAAATTGTGCAGGCATTACCAGTCCTTATTCGTTCCCCATTGGAAATTGTCTGTGGTTGTTATACTTCCTTTCTGAGCTAACAACCTCAACACTTTCATCTATTAGAGGGCTAAACACTCTAAGACAGACACATGTAAACCAGACTAAAATCACATGAGCAAATCATTCCCCTGATGCAGTTGCATCACCAGTTAAATCAAGTTATCATTTTCTTTTGAGATCTGAATTACAGACTTTGAGATCATGGAATACTTCAGGGGTATTTCGACACAACCCAACTGTTTGACTCGGTAGTCCCAATTATAATCCCTTCACAATTTATTGGGGAGTGAAATGATATTCTGCGTCAATGTTTGTCAACGTTGATCTTGAGGTTTTGAGGGAGGTTGGTGTTTTTATATTTTTTAAGTTTAAAAAGCTTTACATTTGACTAAGGAGCGTAAAGAAATAACATGGGAATTTGTACATGCAAAATAAATAATAATGATATATTCATTGATTCAGTTTGTCCTCATAAATATGAAATATGCCTCTGCATCCTGCTTTGAAATTATGTCCCTTCTAGTTTTGAAGTAGTCCAGAAAAATGTTCAAATTGCGGTGACAAATGTCTGAGTTTTCTTATCATGTGTAAAAAAGAATAAAATATATCCAAACCATAATTTAATACATCTTCAGCTTTTTCATGCAGTTTATTATGATGTCACTAGAAAACCCTCAGTGGAATTCTGAGGTTATTATGTACAGTTGGGACTACATTGGTCTTTGTGCTGTATTATTTATGGGCAAAGTCACTGAAAATGTTTTATTTAGTAGAAAATGTTGCAGCTGGAAAGCTCCTAGAATGAAAGAACGAAGACATTTTTCAACAGCACTTGCAGCTCAAAAACAGACTAATTAGATGTGTTAAGTATCCGTTAGGGAATGAAGTTATCCTAACTATGGGGGGAGTGTAAAACTTTAGTTTACAAAACTGCCAAAATTGGAACTCAAACCAACACATAAGAGAGAGGCTGTTTGTTTACCATGCAGAATTACTGCAAAGTGGGAAACATGAATAAGCAATAAAGAAAAAAGCTGATGCTCTTTTTTTTTTTTTTTAACAGATCAAATTGTACCTTGGGGAGCTTTGAAGGCCAGAATGGAAATGAGTTTAAGTATTTAAAGAAAATAAACCAGATTCTGCTTGTAGTGCTATCCAGCCAGCTTCAGAGAAGTCAGAAAAATGAAAGAAACTGAAGTCAGTGGGTTTGCACAGATGTAACAAGTAGTTAATAGGCTTTCATTTCAGATTTCCAGCTAGCATCAGATATTACAGTGTGTTGTTGAAGGTACGGTCCTTGTGATATCTTCTAAGAAAGATAGGAGGATTCAAGCAGCCCACAGCACATTTCATTTCCATGAAACATTTGGGTAGTTACTGCCTTTCAGCTTTTGGATGTGTAGCCAGTTTCTGTTCAGAGCTCTTGCAGCTTTCCTTTCTCAGCTGGCATGAAGGTTGGGCCACTTTTCCTAATCAGTGCCTCATGGTACCCAGAAGTCTATTTTGAGAAGAAAAGCATACAAATTTTTTTAGGCAATGCCCTAGGGGGGCCTAGTGGAATGTTCCCTTTCCCTAGAGTCCCAAAGTAGATCTTTGCCATATAACCTCACTTGAAGTTGATGGCATTTGTTCTTTGCTTCACTGATTAATTTGGATCAAATTGCTACAATTTTTAAATGAACTTAGAGGAACAAGAAGAGTAAGAGTGGACGTTAATCAACTTTTCCAGACAAATGGCTACTCTCAATACCTTTGGGATCTCAGCTTTTCATCTTCTGCCAACAGGCAATATCAGGAGTAGAGGCACGCAAGTCATAAAGTAGTTCCTAGATGCATCTTTTGTTCACGCTTGACCCACATTGCAGATGACATTTAAATCAAGACAGTCAGCATTTCAAATGCCAAAACATTGTGGCAGCAAAGCAAAGCATAATTTCTATGTTCCTTAAATCTTTACATCACTGTCTCAAATGCAACATGAATGAATAGTAATTAAGAGTGGCTTTTCTTGGTAAATGCCAAATAAATTTGAAGGTCTCGAGCTATTTCTCATAGGTGCTGATGCTGTGAATTTCATCACTGAGCCAGTTTTGCCATTACTGTGTTTTATGATTCCTTCAGGACAGAATTAGAGTCTGTTGGCAGAGACTGATTTTACTCAGACTACTGCACTGCACTGTTTTTCTGGGTAAAGGGAGGGTGCCGCCACCTTCTCACAGGCACTGAAATTTTGCAGGAAAGTTGGGGGAGTGGGGTGGGCAGAGGGGAAGTCAAAATTTGTCATTTGAAAGGCCAGTATTAGGTGGTTTCAAGTTTAAATCTAATCCACTTCTAAAAGTGTGGAAGCTTGATTAAGACTTTAGATTGTATGCATTATACAGGGGAGAGCCTGCGTCTTGTGTCTTCTGTAAAACAAGAAGGTCCCATTACGTTCTCCATGTTCTAAGTAGTAGGTCCTATTTGATAGGTGAGACCTCTGCCTCCGAATAATGGAGGCATAGCAGTAAAGCATGTCTTTTGTCATCCTTGTTTTGCCTAGTCATTCTTTTCACAACATTTTTCCTAAACCATGATTCACTTCAAGCCAAGATGTCCCCAAGGCTTTAAAAAACTCAATACAACTGCCTACAAGTTTTCTGCAAGGGGGGGTTGCACAAGAATGCAGTAATTGGAGTAGATATTTCCTTATGCTGAAAACCAGAATGTTCTTTAACCTTTCCTTTAACATGGTTCATCCAGATCTTCAAACTGGCTAGCAAGCAGTATTACTAGTTTCTGACACAGCTGTCACTGCCAACAAGCAAATCTCTTGGCTTGCTGTGCCCTGTTCCCTAAGCCTGCCTGTGAATTAATCCTTAATGTCCTAAGGAAAAAAAAAAAAAGGCAGCATTGGAAATCTTTATCTGAATTAGTCATAAATAAAGACTTCAGTGTAAACCATGACACCAGTTATTTTCTCCTAAAATTTAGTGACTACTTCTTGCAAGCAGTTCTGTGTAGCAGTCAAGTCTAACAACACGGCTAGCCTAAATTGATCTATAGCCCAGATCTACAAAGATACTTTGATGACCAAGCCTCTGACCTCAATGGTATTTAATCACCCAAAAAGGAATTTGGTTATTCCTTTATGGAGTTGACCTTTTGTTTTTCTACATTTTCTGTGTATTTTTTTAAACACTTTTGGCTCACATATATGAACAACATGTTACCAATTCTAAGTCTAGGATTTGAATTTATAGAAGTGGGTATACTTTGGGGAAAGAAACATATGCAAATCCTAATACATTGGGGGTTTTTTTCTTTGCATTGGAAGCAGAGATAATTTTTTAAATTACAAAGTAATTAATTTGTACTAAACCAGAAAATGAAAGTGACCTGACAACTGCTGCCTGACTAAGGTGCAGAATACTAAACAAAATCAACAAATGCTGAAAAATGCATGTGTCTGTTAATAATCATCCTCAAATGACTCAGTTCATCTTCAGAATAGCCCTATATTGTAGTTAATTTGTATGGGATAATATTGGTATTTTCCCAGTAATTATAATGAGAAAAAGACTTACCATAAATACCACACATAACATTTTTCCCCACAATGCTCCATGAGCGATAACCAAAAATAAGCTGAACTTTGACCTGACTGCATGGTCACTTCCCTAGGAGTAGAATTTTTCTATATACAAGCTCAGTTAAAGGTATTTTATTTTATAACAATTTTTTCAACTATATCTTCTTTTTTATTTTTTAAAAATTTTTATCATTCATTACCTTATTGCTTCAAAATTAGAAATTCAAAGGGATGAATGTTTTAAAATGTGGGATTATAATTCCCTTACTCATGTTAGATCCACACTTTGCTTTGCAGGTAGTTCAACTGAGATCAGTAAAACTATTGCAAAATTAAATCCCCATCCAGTGTGGATAACGGTATCAGCATTTGGGCATCAAAGGATACCCCATGGGAATTAATCAGATTGACAAATACTTTTTCCTTATTTTGAGATCTGGTGTGGCAGCTGTGTGGTGAGACTGGGTGACATAGTGAGGCTGGGCATTTATGTCTCCACTAAATGTATCGGTATGAACAGAGAATGGGTTGTTTAATCCAGGAATAAAGGTACATCAAACAATGTGTAACCTACAAACTAGGCTGGAGGCAAAGTAGTTATAAAAATTCTTTCTTCTGGAAAGGAACCTCAATAGTTTAATAATTTTATTAGTTCTGTCAAGGTCTGTCATTTCTCTTTGTTTTGCTGTACCTTAGCTGCTAGGTTGTGAATGTCATAGCAGTAGTCTGCAGAGTTGCAGGTTATAAAAAACAGATTCTAAAAGAGGTCATATATATTATGATCCCATTTGACATGTTTGTGTAAGGGGATGAAACCACTGATGTGATAGGTCTTTTCCATTTTTGCAGCTTGCCTATGCAGCAGCATACGCACATGTATACCTCAGAGGCTGCAAAACTTCTTTCTCACTCCTCAGCGTAGGGTCAGGCGAACCAAAACTTGGGATTTCCTGCTGACAACAGCGTTTAGTGCGTCTGTAGAGTTTCACTCATACTTGTCTTGCTTCTTGTCCTCTTGCCATCATTTTCTCAGCATAGAGCAGCACCTGCTGCAACTGTGAAAAGATGCAGAGCAGGGCAGCTGAGAGGCATCCTGTGTTTTAGGATAGCACACCAAACAGTAAAGAACTGCAGACTGTAGTTAATGCTAGACTTGGCAGCTACAACATGCCTTCCTGAAGGCATCAACATAATTCTCCTTCTTGTTATTTCCCTGCCGGTGATGCCTTTGTGTGTGATGGCACTCTTGCTTGCTTTTCAGACTGTTTGTAGTACCCTTCCCATACCTGATGGTAGTACGCTTGTGGACTAACAGTTTGTGTCTTGTGTTGGTTTGCCTTTCTGAAAATAGCAAGGTTGCTTTTAAAGCCACAAGCTATACAGAGGAGCTGGTTTTCTTTTGTGCTGTTTCTAACCGTGCTGTTTTGTGGCAGCAGCTACACATATCATTTGTATACCAGTTAGCAATAATATTTCAGAAAAAAATGCTGTTGCTTGTTATATTAGAAATTGTATGGCTACACAGAGTCTTGTAAAGTAATGATTGCAATTTTGCTAGGTGTCGTCACTTGAAACTGGAGACTCAGTAAATACTTTTTGTATACTTTTCTAGCCATATGTATGACAAATAACACAGCAATTACAGGACATTACAATATGCATCCTGCGACAGTTCATTGCACTTCTCATCACTGCCAGGAGATACAGAAGTGTATTGGCGGCAGCAGCAGTAACACAGAATGGGTGAATATAGTATGTTGTATTTATCTAGTGCCTTTTCCAGTGATGCTTCTGACAGATAGATAGACTGTCAATGCAACAGTAGTACACCTACTTCTACACAACACATTGCCTAATGGTGAAACAGAGAGAAATTCGCACCAAGGCCCACCGCTGTCTACGAGGGTGCCTTTCTGCAGAGCTGCACCCCAGCCCGCATTGTTGCAGGGGATTATTCCTCCCCAGGTGCGGGGCTTTGCATTTGTCCTTGCTGAATTTCATACCACTCCTGTCAGCCTATTCCTCCAGCCTTTCAGGTCCATCTGCACAGCAGCCTGTCCTTGAGCAATTGGCTGGTCCCCCAATGTCGTGTCATGTGCAAACTTGACAACAGGGTGCTTACTCATCTCCTCCAGGTTATTGGTAAAGACATGTCCCAGGTTAGACCTCTGTGGTACCTCTTACTAGCCTCCATGTGAGCTACCCTTTGAGCCTGATTATCCAACCAGGAATTTATCCAGCTGGTTTACTACCCAGCCAGGCCTAATGACCTAATTTGGATACAAGAATATTGTGGGAGAGAGTATTCAAAGCCTTGTTAAAGTAAGGCAAACTACATCCATTTCTCTAGTCTTGTCCACAAACTAAATCATTTTACTGTACAAGGCAACCAGATTGGTCAGCCATGACATACCTTTGGTAAATCTGTTGTCTGCTCCCACTCAGCTGCTTCTCCTTCATGTGCTCAGAAATGTGCTCTGAGAGGACTCACTCCACGATGTTGGATGACCCGCCTTAATTCCATTAATCATCTTTTTTTAATCTTTTTTGAATGTAGTCTGGATGTTTCCTTTCTCCAGTGGTCGGGGATGTCCTCCAATTTCCTTCACCTTTCAAAAATTAAAGCAAGCAGCCTTGCAAGGACATTGGCCAGCTCTCAGCACAGTTTGATGCAGCCTGCCAGGTCCCATGCACTTCTATGGATCTAGTGCTCTCAATCAACCCCTGCCTTGTCTGGTTGGGATTTACCTGACCACCAATGGCTTGTTGTTCATTGCCTCCTTGAACCCTGCCTCTAGTCACAGAGACCTTGGAGACCTTACTGGGGAAGAGTGAGGCAAAGAAGGCATTGAGCACCTCAGCCTTAGCTGTGTCTGCTGTCCCCCTCAACAGATCCATACTTTCCTCATTCTTTTTAGTTCTGCAAAAGCTGTTCTTGTTACCCTTGAAGTCCTTCAAGAGCACCCACTCTAGCTATTTGCTTTCCTAATGCTATCCAGAGTTGCCAGGAAGTGTTTCTAAACTCCTCCTTTATATCCTGTCCATACTTCCATCTTCTCTATGTTGTTTGATGAGATGAAGGCCTTTTCGAAATTCTTGGGTTTGTTTAGTAATTCTAAAGTGTAATAGATGATTGAATTGCTTTCCCTGGAGAAACCTATCTGGTGGCTATGTCTAATCTTCAGTACTGATCTTTAGAAAAGTATCAATCCTTATTTCAGTTTATTTATTAAAGCTAAGTATAACATCTTAATAGTTTACTTTTGTAATTCCCCTGATTACTACTAGAGCCTTTTAAAAATATTTACTGCTTCCTTTTCACACACTGGTTGTAATGAGGTTTCATATTTTTGCTAACAGCTCAGCCGTTTCATATTTAAGCTTTCAGAACTCATAGGTGTTTATCTGGACTTGATAATATTATTTTTTTTTACTTTTCAATTACAAATTAGCCACAGTACTTATTCTCCTGATGCCTTAGTCTACTAGAATCTTAGATTTTTCTTCCTAGAAAAGGGCATGTCTCAGTTCTCTGCTAGAAGAACAATATACTTGGTTTCAAGAAAAGCTTCATTTAGCAGCTCACCTTTGATGATCCCATATGTGTACTGATTCTTTGCAGGTTCCCTGCTGCTTATGTTCTTGAAGAGGAATGCCATCTTGTTGGAGAAAGAGGAGAGGATTGTGGGGTTTTTAATACCATTAGTTATTTACTCTTCAAAATTAAATTTATCCCTTCCTTGTACTTGCTATATGTTATCTGCTTAGAATTTAGCTCTTGTTCAATGTTTTTCTAAGCCCATATGTCTGAATTTCAAAGGATTTCTTTTTGACTCAACTAACGTCTAAACCCTTGCCATTGAGCTCTATTGATTTTTTCTTTTCCTACTTTCTGTTGTGTTCAGCAGCCTACAATATCCTTTGAGATCCGATTACTGTTTTCTTCAGTGCCATCCCTGGAACACCTAAGAATTCCTTCCCCCACACACACCCCGTAGAGCCATTTTCACAATCCTCTATATTTATGTGTTTCAGAAACACAACTTGAAATTTGATGAGTTTCCTACATTTGTGCTTGCGTTTTCTGTGGCTGCAGTGAGCTTTTACAAATTGCTATTGCCTACTTTAAGACAGCATCAGCCCCTTGATTTGTCCTTACGTGTCATCCACTAGATTTGTGCAGTTTATACAAAGTTAATTTGTGCCAGGAAAGCTGTAATGGGTTTTAGGCAGTAGACATACTGCAGTAGTTATTTTGAAACTTTAATGAATGCCTTTAAAGAACCAAAAGTACCAGAGAGCAATTCTATAGGACAGGAAAATAAAGGCCAAGAGGTAAGGAGACTTTAAAGGGTTCTAATATACCTTTTTAAGTCCAAAACAGGGCTGAAAAAAACATATTTGGGATGCTTTAGAAACTTCTAAACTGGTTAATTTTTCTTCTTATAGGGTATGGATGAGATCATATGTAAAGTAGAACAAATTTATTGGACTAAATAACAGGAATTGTAATGAAAAGACAGCTTATGAAACTGCAACAGAAATCTTCCTATTGCTGAAAATAGTGTGGGATGTGACCTGTGTGATGGGTGCACAGTTCAGTGCAGGAATACCACCAAAAAGCTGCTCTTCACTGTGTAACCGAGTAGCACATAGAAGTACTCAGCCCAGGTGCTTTGGGCTAGATTTGGTGAGTTCTGGTGCTAACACTCCTGCTCCCCAGCAGCAGGGTGTGTGGTGGCACCACACTCTCATAGGTGGTTACCCAACTTCTGTTGAACTTGCTGCGTATGGCTGGAGGGACTGTAATGCTCCCTTCTCTCCTTTGCCCCTGCTCAAAGGAGCTCAGTATTTGGCAGGATCCTCTTGCTCCTTCCGTTGTTCTTTCTTCATCCATTTTCATTTTTTCCAGCCCTTCCTTTCACTTCATGTTCCTCCTTGTGTCTTAAATCATAGAAACATTTTTCAGTCTCACTTCGTCTTTTAAGAAAAAAAGAAAAAGAAAAAAAAAACCTAACAACAAGAGAAACTGGCTTGACAGCCATCTTCCTATATGTTGCCCTTTGCTAGCCTGCAGCTCTTTCCTCTTGAAAATGTGGCTTCAAGTCTCCTGTGTCTCTTTTCTTCACCAACAATTAAGGTCTCTCCAGGATCTCTCAAGACAGACGGATATTCCTTATGGCACTGTCTTGGACTCCGCAGTCTATGAGCACGTCCGAGTGAAAGGGATGAATCCTTTTGAGAGGGACAGCATGTATTCCCAAATGTGGCGGATGATTAACAGAAGTAATGGCTCAGAGAACAACGTCTTGGAGTCGACCGCAGGCATTCAAAAGGTACTGGTATGACTTCCTTTTTGCTTCCCATTGGAGATGCTCTGCTATAATACCACATTTGTTTAATTGTTGCTTTTAACTGTAAGGGATGCATTTGCACTCAGATAATGATCATGCCTGGTACCAGTTTCTGCAAGCCCATTGCATTGGCATGGAGGATTAGGACTTCTGAGCTACGTAGCTTGTTTTCAATGACTTTTTAAAATGTAAGTACCTAGAGTGTTTGCTCTGAAAAGGATTTATAGGTACGAGAGATGATTAATGCATTTGTCAGGATGCAATATGGGAATAGGATCGCTGGACTTATAAGACATGGCAGTGTACTGTACAAAGCTTAAAGCACTTTGAATACAAGACATTGATTAACTTATTTTTGTAGACTCCTGACACTGAAAATCTTGGCTTTCAGTTGTAGCTCTGAGTCATGTATGTTTTGAGAGAGGCAGGCAGAAAAAGAGGATCTGCGTTTAAAGAGTCTCACAGCCACCTTCTGTAGTGGGTTAAGCCATGGGAAAATATTTTGAGAGCAGGAGTCAGTTTTTGTAGGCACATTTGTGAATGCAATAGTTCCCTCCCATTTTTTTGGTTGACAGCTACAGCTTTTATAAGAACACTAATCCATGATAAAGTTCAGTATGAGGGTGAATATGGGTTAATGAGTGACTGTATACAAACTTTTTCCCTACCATTGTATCTTCATATTCAGAGTTTTAAATCAAATCTGAGAAATATCATATTTTATATATTTTATTTTAAACTTCAAAATGTGAAGATTGATTAAAGTAAATATGCATGAAGTTGTGTGTTAACTTGTTTTAAGCTTGGGTTAGAGATTTCTAAAAATCCAGACAAACCCTGCCTTTTGTCCCCACCAAAATCCATTTGCCAGGAAAACCTGTAATTTCTGGTGTTTTCACACTGGATACAAACATGTAAGAGGAAAGAGTATGTTAAAAAGAATGATGAAATCACTGGTGATCTCTTGATAATAAAAGAACTACAAAATAACAAAGATTCTTCAGAGTTTGAAAAAATCACTAATCCACCCTCTGTAAAACTGAGATCATATTTTCTCCTCTGAAGGACTAAACAGCATGAAAGAAGAGGCAAGAGAGGCCCTGGGGAACTGCACTTTTGAAACCCCTTTAGATAAAGTCATAAGCTGAAAAAGCAAGAAAAAAAAGACAGTCTGAAAATGTATTGGCTAGAGGAAATTGCTTTTTTTGAGAAAATATATTTTAGCTCAGTTTGTAAGGGGCTGATAAAGCTGGGTTTTGCCTTTTGTATGAAAAAAAAAAAAAAAAGCTGCCCTCCTCCTGGTTTGCCTTTCCACGTTATCCTAAGGGTTTCAGAAGAATCAAAAACCAGAGCACGTCAAACACAGCTGTGTTGACTAATGGCTTTTAGCTGAAAAAAACAACTGGTGTATCATGCTGGCAGGTAATTCCAGATTACAGCCTTTGGTTTCTCATTCCTGGAAACATGGCAGGTTTTGTCCTAAAACCCACAAAACCAGAAATATCCGAGTTCTTTAATTTCCTATGCCTTTGCTTCCCAGGAATAAGCACTTGCAAATGATGAAGTTGAAAAACCAAGTTGCAGCATGTTAGCAGGCCAACCACTCTCCAATTTTAAGATATCAGAGGGCTCAGACCCAATTCTAATGAGCATACACATCCATCTATGTGTGCGCAGTGTCTCCCCTTCTTTTGCCTTACAGGAAGAAATGACTCAGAAAAAGATTATTTGCCAGTTGCTGTTCACACAGATGCTTTTGGGAGATTGTACTTGGCCTGCTCAGGAAGAAAGGTAGATGAAGAATGTGATGTTAAAAGCTAATCTTAGGCAAGGAAAATTAATATTTTAAAAGGTAGCTGATAAGAGGCAGAGATTATAATCTCTGTAACATACTTCAAAAAAATGAAAACATTTCAGAGGAAAGAATTCATGGGTCCCCTTGGCCTATTTATATAATTCGTAATGTTCTTCAGGGCCTTGAACGAATTTAACTGGCCACATCAGAGCTATTAACCAGATTATAACCCTGGACAAGCTAAGCCAACAGGTCTCCCTCTGTGCTTCATTTTGTTTCTGCCATTAATCAGCACTAAAGCATGACTGAACAGCAGTTTGTCCAAGCTCTCCAAGGTCGTTGCCTCCGCACATGTTCCTGGAGTGCTAAGTGAGGGCTTAGGCTTAACAAGTGCTTCCAAATGGGTACGGGGAAAGGGGTTTCCACTAGGCTGCCTAATGACCATGAAGGGACTGTGATAGGAGGGACCACCATGGGAGAGAGGTGTGCAGGAAGGATGTTATGGATGCGGCGGACATGCTCTTCTTTAACAACACTCCCTGCTGCACCTTCTCCAAGGTTAAATGGGGTTTGCAAGTAGCCATTGCAGAAGAGGCTTTGCCAAACATTTCTGTTAGATCTTAAAAGTCCTTTAGTTTTGTCTTGCTTTTATTCTGCAAATTACAGTGAGGCTGGCACTCTTTTTATTCTGAGGAAAGTAGCAGTTTAATACTAAGGTATATATAAACAGGGGGAAGGGGAGGGGGATCAACTGCTGATTTACTCATCGCATCATCCCGCTCACTCAGCAGGACTGCCTGCTTGCTGTACCAGTGACTTCATGGGGAGTGGCACCTGTGTGAGTGAAAATACAATACAGCCAAATGACAATGATTGCGTAGTCCCATTTTGCATCAGGAAATCTACCACTTTGACCTGCTTTTCCTGGCAGGAGGGCAGGCCAGGCAAGAGAAGTAAGATGGGAAGATCATGCCACTGTTAGTTTTCAGGTTTTGATATTTATTGGTCCTGTTCTTCTCATAAATCAGGTTCATACATATCACTGTGTGTGCTCCTATTCCATCCATAGTGAACAGCTATATACACCATCAGGTCTGGTTAGAGAGCAGCTGGGTAATTCACCCTGAAGAGAGAGCAGAGTTTTAAATACCTCAAACAGGAGACAGCCTGAAAAGCGCAGGCACTCTAGATATTTTTTGCCACTTATTGTCTCTTCCTTTCTCAAAAAAGCAACAAAAAGCAGTTGAAGATCTGAATTGAAGGTAGGGAAGCATTCAGTTGTTTGTCTTCCTGCCCTGCCAAATCAAAATTGATGGGGAGGTAACTGTATTCCTATATATGCTTGGATTATTCTGGAGAATATTCACTTTTATCTTCTTTTTTTCTTTATTATTCCCAAATGTTTCATGTTTCTCAAATTGATTTTCCTTTTTTGCATAGGTTATGAAATATGCATCTCATTCTGTCACAGGAATCTCTATTTTCACAGAAGTTATTTATTTGGAGAGGATTTACAGAGCCCTAAGTCATGCCTGCTTAAACATTCATTGAGAACTCCAAGAAAAATCATTTAGGCTTAAACATATCACATTACATACCTCTTTATGTCTTCTTAAAAAGCACATTACCCTACTTAATCCTTTACAAGCACCACAGGCTTTCCTATCCTTGGAACTATTCCCATTTAAAATATAATGAAGTGCTTCCATTGTGCCCCTGTCTGCTCTTTCTTCCCTAGAGTATAATAGTGCCTAATGCCCTATCCTACCCACCTTGTTCCTCTGAACATGATACCATAGCCTACAGCGTCTGCATTTTTCTCAGCAGTACAAAGTGGAAAATTCCTTTCCCAGGCTGCATATGAAGAATCCAAATGCGTTTGAAACCTCTGCCTCTTTAACTCTATCTGCCAAATATTTAGCCAGTAGGAAACTTGAGAAATAATGCTTCTGGATGGTGCATTAAAAGAAACTCCTCTTAGGCTCTCATAATATTTCCTCTTCAACTTGCACACAGTATCAAAAGGAATTTGCTCTTGAGATTTTGATTTTCTTGTGATCCTACTTACATTGCCAGTAGAGACATGCTAGCAACTGCTGAGCCTGTCTGTTTTCCCTGGACAGTGTGGATGGCACTTTTACCTTCCTGAGACTATTGTAACAGTAATAATATTGTTTAAACTACCTATGAATAGGCCATAACAAAACTTTGCTAAGGTGATTTGTCTGGGGAGGAAAGGAGTAATAATGATTTGCGATTCTGTGCTAGAACAAGTTATTAATAACTGGACATGGTTATTCTTAATTTGTTTTCAGCAGTAGCAACAGCATGAAGATTTCTATTGATAGGCCAAAAAAATCCTGAATTAACTAATTATCTTGATTTACTCACAAATTTGCTGTTGGAATTGCCCTTCTGGTGGCAGATACACTCATCACAGCACAAAAAGATCTAGTTAATACATGCAAGTCCATACGTCTTTGTTGTGAACATTTCTGACCATGGAGTTGGCCAATGAAAAGACACTGAAAACAAGAGAAAATGAAAAAAGACTTTTTGGATACTGGATCTGTACTGTGATTCAGCAGTGCAATTTATCTATTTTGGAATTGCTGTCTCCTGCACAGTCCATGACTTGGAGCTGACAGGTGCCTGGGGGTACCAAATGCACCTGCTGTCCTTACTTGGTATTATCATGGGTGGTCTGGCTCCATCTTATTTGTCATATAGCATCCTTTTCCTGGAAAGCAAGTGTCAACATAAAACCTGAGCCAGATTTACCAGTGAAGTGCTGTTAATAATGACAGGAGGAATGCCTGATCCACTGACACTAGGTTGTTTAAAGTCTCATAGCCTGTCAACATGTCAGCTTATGGGGGTAGGGGAATGGGGTATATTTCATTGCAAAGCGTATTTCTCATAGCCTTATCAAAAATTGGCTTCAGTTTGCATGAGCCAAAAGAATAATCAGCCTGGAGAAAGTTTGGTGGTTGTTTTTTTCCTGTAATCCTGTGTATCCTTGCTTCCATATCTTGGGCTTAAACAAACTTGCAGCAGTGCAAAAATTCAGAATCCTGACCAGAAAACACTGCAAACGCAGTGTGGTGTTACTTTCAGGCATTACCAAAAGCCTAATAGTTATCTGGATTAGCTCAGGGGGTCAATGTGTTTTGGATGTATAATAACGGATCTGTGACAGTTAACAGAGCGTGACGAAGATTCTGTGCATAGCTTTAAAAATTAAATGTAAAACTGTTTTCCTGCTGCCTCATTTTCTCAAAATTCAAGGTAGGCTCAAGAAAAGGCTTGCTCTCCCTCACGAATGTTCCTAAGCATATATTAAAGTTCAATCTAACTTTGACTTTCTAGAGTTTTCACATGTTTTATCTTGAATAGAACACCTGCAAGTTATTTTCTGCAGAGTTTAGCTTTATTCCAACAAAAATTTAAATCAAAATTTGAGTCATCTTACATGTCAAGAAATGGATCTACACAGACATGTGTTCATCCAACAACTAAGCAAGCCAACTACTGCTGTATTCCTTTTGTCTCCAAAGTTTCCTGAAAATTTTATCTGAGTTCATCTCCTGTTTCATCTTACCTGCTCCGGAATGTACCTTTCCCCTTTTGCTCTCACTGAAATGCCATCCAAGTTGCTCATGACTTCTGTTCAAAGGTCAGTCTGCATATGCCTGCCAGTCACTTTAACAGCCTCAGATGTCACTGACTGATGTCCTGCTGTGGTGCCATGCTAGTCTACCTTCCAAGACTGTCTTTGCTTGCTCTATCTCTTCTCTTTCTATTGTTTTGGAGAATTTTCCGGATCTGTTCAGTTTTTGTGGGCTATCCTACATCTAAGACCATAGTCTTTTCTATCTGTAGCTCATCCCTGAGTATTCTCAAGTCCAGACAAATTCAGCTAGTGGCTCCAGGGAGACAACCTGCAGTTCTGCTTCTCTTACACTGAACTGAGCTCCTTTTATCAGCAATAAAATTTTTGTGTTTTCCTCTACTGTCTTTTCATGTCTGACCACTAACTTAGTTCAACCTCAGACCTACAGTAGCTGACCTCATCATCTTCATTTTCTTTGCTGTGGCTTTCTATTGCTTAAGCTTGTGTTTAAGTTTTGCCAATTCACCTTCCATAACATGTCTGTGATTTACCCATACAACCTCCAGACCATTGCTTCAGCAGTTTTCAATGTTATTTTCCGGGGCCTTTATAAAGCACTCTTTATGCATTTAGTTCTATTGAAAATGCTTCTGGGAAAAAAAAGAAGAAAAAAAGAAAAGTTGTCTTGAGTTTCAAGGCCCTTTGTGGTCATTCTGACTCTCCCTGTAGCTTTCTCATTTCTGAATTGGAAATCATTCGTGTAAGCTTTCAGTGCAACTCCTTTTTCAAGCAAGAATCTTTATGTTTCTCCAAGGACTCTTCTGTAAGGTATGAAGTTTTCCCTCAAGACAGTAGTGTTGTCTTTTCTGCAAACTCCTTAACACTCTCCTTTGTTATTGCACTGATAAAACCTTGACAACTAGGTCTCTGGTGTACTCCGATCACTACCCATCAACTGAGCAGCACTGTTTTGTTGTTTCTTTATGCTCTTTCCCTTCATTTGGCTTATTTTATAACTGCCAAATAAGAGGGGAGAGAGGAACTCACACTATAGTCATCTAAATACCATCATAGATGTGATGTGGGTGAAACCGAAGCACTACTATACCTTAGAATGAACTAAGTTAATGAACACGACCATTATCAGATGAAGAGTATTTCTCAGAAAACAACCTCTCTGTGTGTGACCTTTCAGCCTTCATCCTCAAAGTAGAGCTACAGCCTAACTTCAAAAGATGAGCATGGGAGCTAAAGTTTGTAACAGTCTGATAGAATATAAAAAGATGGGAAGGGGGGGCGGGGGGAGATATTATTGAGCAATCGGTCCTTATCATCTCTCATTTTCTCCAGCTTCAGTGGTGCCAGCTACATATTTCTCTTGAATTGCCTCATTGATTAACGTAATTGTATTAGTCTCAGAAACAGTTTTCTAATCTTGAAGTTTTCTGCTTATTTTCAGAGAAGGTTTATTTGCCTGAAAGCTTGGTTATTTAGAGGTCTCCCCACAGATATATCCCTTCTTCTGTTCAGAGGTAATTCTCTCTTAAAACCTTACTTCACTTAGATCCTTAAACTGTCATGGCTACAACGATACTTCCATCATGTGTAACTTTAGGTGCCTAATTTAGGTGCCCAAGTTTCTTTCCTAGCTATCATAGACAGACAATTTCCTTCTCTAGAGAGTGGTTGAGAGTGCCTAAGCTGGGAACCTATTTTTCTTGGTGGCTTATTTTGTACAGTACCTATCAAAATAAGATCATATTCCATGACTAGAAACTGCAATAAAAATAAGAAACAGCAAAATATACCCCAAGGAACTAATTTTGCTCAAATCCTGTAGAATTGCATTCTGCAGAGAGCTGAGTCCAGACTTTTCAGCTGGAGAAAGGATGGCTGACAGCCCTTTGAGGAGTGAGCGTGGGATGGGGGGGTCCCCACCCTTCATCCTGATGGCCAAATACAAAGCTAAGTACTTCATGCCTTAGCCTGTTTCTAACCCTGTAGTCATCTTTTTACACAGCAAAACAGTCCAGAGAGGAAAATTGATTTCTTTGTTGGTAGAGATTTCACTTGGGGTTTCTCTTGTGTAGAAGTGGACTAATTGGGATGGTGTCATGAGAGAAACACCTGGAGTGCATCCCTGTCCCAACGGTAGGAGACCAGCTCTGTAGAGTGCGCGTAGCTGCCATTGTAAGGCACATGGTGCATTGCCAGGTATTTGGTCTAAAACAATCCACATGCACATGCAAAAAGTAGAATTAATTTTGTGTTAAATAGCCCTCAGTCTCTACCTGTAGAGAAAATGGATAGGTGTTTCCTTTTTTTTTTTCGTTTCTGGAGAACTTTGGATATTTCTGATAGGTGGGAAAGGTAGGATCGCAACACCACACTGACAGTGAGTGTAGCTAGTCCACAACATGCAGAGTAACTGCTGATGGCTATCTGTATGAGGAGTTTCTAGCTGGCAACGCTTAGTTTATCCCCCTTATAGCTCCTTGTGCCTTTTTCTGGTAGTGTGCAACTTTGGGAATTGCTGCCAGGGTGGTATGTATCCCCATTTGTTTCCATGGCCATATCACATCTGAATACCATAATCCTGAGATTTATATGAGAGAGACTTTAAATTTCTGAATAACTAAGCAGCATGAGTGCTGCTTTCATTTGCACTGGCAAGTGATTAATTGTAGAAATTCCGAGCTCCCTCCTGAAGCTGGGATTTTTAGGGGACGGGAAATTTTGGAAGGGAGCAGGGAGTAAGAAAACTGACAATTAGAAAATAATTTAAGAAAAAGAGTGCATTTGCAGTCAGTGGTTGTAAAAGCTGAACATGAGTATGTCAGGATAATGCTCAAAGGAAATTTTTTCACTAGCATTATTTGTTGCTGAAGTTTTCTCAGCTGGCCATACTCAGTATGAGGGAGGCACCTATTAGAAAGGGTGGCATAAACAGGAAAGGATGCTGAACTCATCCCTACAAATGAGTTGCTTAATTTGTGCATGTTAGGGTCTAACAGAGCAATGCTATTGTCGTATTCCGTAAAAAAAAAGGGGGTTGAGTATTTACTATGCAATGAGTGCATTTATTACGCATTAGCACAGGAGAGGTCTGAGAGAGAAACAGCTCTCATGGGTGCTGTTACAAACCATCTCATGAGTAAAATACAGGCTTTAGTAAGGAGTGCAAAACAGGAGATGTCTTTACGGATATATTTGCAGCAAAACAGAAGTTCTGCTGCATGTTACTCTATCAGTTAAAACCAAAACAAGATGGTCTCCCTTCTGTTTATCAGCTGCAGAGGCCAGGAAGGGTTTGGGAGAGGAAGATTCCTTGGGACAGAAAGGTACTGAGGGGGTAGTTTTGTAGGGTGTCAGTTGTCATTTGGACACTGCTGCTAGCGTGATGTTGGTCCTGATGTGGCATCTTACAGTGAAAGCATTTTGGGTATATATAATGAAAAAGCAATACAGGGAAACTTTTGCTAGGTAATAAACTTTTGCTACTTTTTCCATCCCATAAATCTGCTTCTAATGCAGTTGCTAAAATTGTATGTACTACCTTTCTAGGCTCTTCCAGCTATGGCATTGCTTCAGCAAAAAAGAGTATGACCAGCAGCTATAAATGACCAAAAACTGTAGAAGGATGAGCAAGTTCTGCTGGGACACTGGCAGAGCAGTGAAACTCCCCTTGTGTGTCAGCAGCTTGTGGAGGGATATACCCTTCTCTGGATTTTGGAGTAGCACATACGTTATCTCAGGTTTTATTACGGCAGGATGACTTTGAGCTCAGCGCTCGCTGTTCTGCTCTGTTAGCACCTGGTGTCTTCAGAAACTAGGTGTGCTGCTTGCATGTCATTCCACTTTGGCAAGTGGTCATTTATTTTGATTTAGCAGGAATTGGAATGAATATGACATAACAAGTCTTGTAATCCTTTATGCCTCTAAGATTGCTCTTTATTAAACAAGAGAGACTCCTGATGGAAGTTACAAACTCCTACAAATATGCTTTCCTACTCTGGTCACATCTGACGTGGGCCATTTCTGTGCAACCTGTGGGGAGGCAAAGCTTGGGATGAGTAAAATGTCCACCCTGAAGTACTTTTTGTTACTTCTTCAGGTAACTTCTTGCAGCTATTTTCCTATGGGAGGGTGACAAAAGGATTCAAATTAGTGCAGTTTAACAACCACACATTTTCTTTTGTGCCCAGATCTAGTTCCATATCCCTTTTCAAAACCATCAGTGGAAAAGGTCTGTCAAAAATTGCTGCCTCGGGGAGAAACAGAAATTTGAATTATGTCTCCTCCTTTGTTGGTTCCTCCTGTCGTTCTGCATTTTTTAACCCCCTCATGCAATGGCAGTAGTAAAGCCACAGCTCCCTTGCTGAACCCTCTCTGTGACTCATGTCCCTTTCCATGGCAGAGAGACATGTCCGTGCTCTGATTCCTCATTTTGGATTCTTGTTATCCTAAGAAAGAAAAACTCTATAAAGTGCCTGATGGAGAAGAGCAGTTTGGCATTTGGAGCACTCTTGTTTGGCTACATGGGACACAAAACATATTAGGCTTCTATTATTCTGGTCCTGTGAACTCTTATCTCTCCATTTTATCTCCATTAACTTAGTGCTTTTCTTACAGAGGTTCTGTAACATTTCCAGGTTCATGAAGATGAATAACACCACCATACCGAGGGTGTCTGGGGACTACACAGACTCCTACGCAGTTCCAGCAACCTCAGATCATTCTTTTCCTTCTGAATTCTCGCTTCACTTTGCTCCCTCCCTTTTACTTTTTCATTTTTCTGCTTTTTGACCCTCTGTCCTTTCTGTTTGGATACCAGCTACTCCAGCTTTTTCCCAGCTCTCTGAGCCTTTCTTCTTTCCACCCTTCACCTCTCTATGTGGTCACGCTTCCCCTTTGCTATCTCTATTGGCTTACATTGTCTCACTGTTTATCTGTGCAATGAATTCTGTGACTTTCATTTTGCAATCACATGAAGCTTTCCAAAACTCTGTCACTTTGAAGCCCAGTTGCAGGCTCACAGTGTGGTGGGCTGCACCGGGGATGTATCACACACAGATCAGGGGAAATGCAGACTCTGTCTAATGATCAATAGATGGAGACAGGAGAGCACACTCTTGCTTCAGGCGCAGAACGTGGTAATGTATTCGCTTTCTTGCTTAAATGTTTCCAGCTATCATTTTTGTGTATTAACATATTTTAATAATACTCAAATACATTGTGGTGCATTAACAAATGCAAATGATGGGATTGAATGCAAGGTTGTTTGAAGGATATATGCAACAGAAAAAAGACATGTATAGAAGTAATGAGAAAGGGATGTATAAAATGTGCTGTACATTCCAGCTCTAAAGCATGTCTTGGACTATGAGGTTGCAAATCTAAAATGGTGAAAGAGGTATAAGAGGTAACAGGGAGATCTTGTTTCGTATTTCTGGAGCTGCTATACCAATTTTTCATAAAACAGTTTGACAGATTTATATGATTTCTGTTAAATTAGTTGTTACTAAACAAACAAACAAACAGTCTATTCCAGAGACCAGCAAATGCAATTTCAGTGAGTAGACCTGTAGCAATTCTCCACTGTAAGACACTTAATAGTCCCTCATGAAATCATTCAGAATTTTTTAATTCTAATACTCTTACAGCTGTAAGTAATAGGAAAGCAAAAGAGGATAGCTCAAGGAGAACCTGCAGCTGCTCTGATAACAAATTTTTACACTATCATCCTTGAATAATCAGTACATTAATAAGTATATTGGTAGGCAATGAAATGTTAGTGAAGTAATAAGGATGGTGTAGGAAAATTAAATCATGGACTAAAAAGCACTGGCAGAATGCTTAAGAAAATCAACCTTTCTAGTCTCTAACATATATAAGTATCAAGTATCTAAGTATCAGAAGCTTTAATTAAAACAGATTAAAGTCATCCTAGTCTCAAAACAGGAGGGAGGAGAAAGTCCAGTGTGGTTTAAGATATCATGTAGAGAAATAAAGCACAGAAAAGGCTAACTTTTCAAATACAAAAGAACCTAAAATTTTACCTGTGCATCCCTAAAATGGTGTTTATGTTTACAAACTCCAAGCCTGTGCTTCTAAATACCCATGTGCATTTAAATGCAAGTGCAGGTTGTAGAGCCAGAGAGATCTTAAAACGTCTGGTCTGGGAGAGTGGAGACTGAGCAGACTTTTGCTGCTGGCTGTTTTTTGACATTGTCCTTAGTCATCAGATTATAAATAGTGGGAAATATTCTAGTAAAACTGCATTTTGTTGTAATATATCAATTTATTGAACCCCAAGTGTTTTGAGAAAGAAAAAAAAAAAGGTTTATGTTGTGTTTAAGGCGGGAGAGAGGAGGAAGAGGACCAGTTTGAAGCACCAGATCTGGTGGTTCAAACTGGATAGTTGTTACAAAAAAAAAAAAAAAAAAAAAAGGTGTGCTACTCAGCAGAGTGCCAGAACATATGATTAACTTTTGTGGACTTAAACCATACTCATGCCAACAAAATCCTGAGGTTGGGTTGTAGGGGCGTATTTCTTTAAAGGACAATTATAGTAAACAGAAAGTCTCCAGTGCAGAGGCTGTCGGGCTGTGCTAAGTTCTGGTGTCAGGACATGATCAGCAGCTCTTGCGGGTGCTTTGCTCTCCAGCCTTATTCACTTGCCTCCTCTGGAGCAATGTGAAAAGAAAACACACCTCTTTAACTCCCACTAAATATCTCAGGGGGTTTCAAATCTCATTCAGCCAGAAGTTTCACACAGCTTTCTTCCTAACACCTGTGCAGGGCTCTGAAATCTAGAAGACAAGTGTTTTGAACTAAAATGGGACTCTGCATGCACATCATGGCTGTGCATACGGGCTGTGGATGGCTCCTGGGATGGACCAGGGAGTAGCCTGGCAGGGCATTATTTGGGCTCTCGCTCCTGACATTGCCTCTGAGCTCCTTTGTGGGTGTGCAGAGGAGCTTTTCTAAACATTACCTAAACAGTATTTTCAGCTCCTGCAGGTTTTGCATCATTAGTGTCACCAGTGTGGCAGTCCCAGCTGAGTAGAGTAGAGTATCAGATGGATGTAGAAAAATAGTTTTCCCTCTCCTGTTAGTCAAATCTGCAAGACTGCAATGTGTCAGTGGTGTACTTGCATAGGCAGTGACAAATGAAAATCATAAAAGACCTTTCATTCTCTGGCATTAACCTGGCACCTTTCATACGCAACAAAATCCTTAGAAAGCCAAACAAAATAATGTGTTTTTTCTATACCACATATTACAATGCCTCCTGCTACTGTCTTTTCCTGATCTTATTCAAGCGACTGAGAAGATGTTTTCTGAGTGCTTTTCTTGGAAAGAAATGTAAATGGAGTGAACTTTCCAGCCATCAAGTTAAAAATTTACAAGTAACAGCACAGCATTGAGGAAGGTATGCCAGGTAGGTAAGCTGGCTTTCTTAAAGTGTGTCAACTAAAAATAAAGCTAAAATTCTTCTGTTAAATAACCAGAATCTTTCCTTAGGCTGGAGAGTAATGCTACTTGTGTTTTTTCCACCATTTTATTCTCTTTAGTTAAATTGCCAGCAAGCACTTTATGTCTCTTTCTATTTGAATTAGGTGGCAGAGTTGTCCGGTTTGAAAATGTGACTACAATAAATCAGTTTCTTTTAATAGCCAGGCTATGGGAAGAGAGGATTAAACTGCCACACAGAGTATTTTAAGAAGCATTTTAACCAGGCTGTAATCACATTTCATTCTTCTATCAGTCTGCATAAAATACCCAATCTAGATAGACTGCACAACTCCCTCACTGGGACTGCAATGGCAGGAGACAGTTGTTTACCATTCCCAGCTCTAAAGCTTTCCCACTGCACAGGGGTTGATTGGTGTTTGTGGCTGTTTGCAGAATGGCTCGTTAATCAAATAAAACAGGCCCCATTCCCTGCTGAATATAACAGAGGGAGGGATATAAATGCCAGGGACTGTATCAAGATGGGTGGAAAATAGAATGCATCTGTAATGAAAAAAACAGTAGATAAGCAGCTGTATTATACAAGTCTGTAAGTACCAAGGGATTCTGGTCATAACATCAATCAAAGAGCCAAAGCTTTGGTTGTTTTATTGCTCTGACCTCGGGACGGGATTTCCTTGTAATACTGTTGTGGTTTAACCGCAGCCAGCAACTAAGCCCCACGCAGCCACTCACTCACTCCCCGCCAGTGGGATAGGGGAGAGATTGGAAGGATAAAAGTGAGAAAACTAGTGGGCTGAGATAAAGACAGTTTAATAGATAAAGCAAAAGCCGTGCACGCAAGCAAAGCAAAACAAGGAATTCATTCACCACTTCCCATCGGCAGGCAGGTGTTCAGCCATCTCCAGGAAAGCAGGGCTCCACACATGTAACCGTTACTTGGGAAGACAAACGCCATCACTCTGAACATCCCCCGCTTCTTTCTTCTTCCCCCAGCTTTATATGCTGAAGCATGACACCATATGGTCTGGGACATCCCTTGGGTCAGTTGGGGTCAGCTGTCCCAGCTGTGTCCCCCCCCCCAACTTCTTGTGTCCCCCCCAGCCTCCTCGCTGGTGGGGTGGGATGAGAAGCAGAAAAGGCCTCGGCTCTGTGTAAGCCCTGCTCAGCAGTAACAAAAACATCCCTGTATTATCAACACTGTTTTCAGCACAAATCCAAAGCATAGCCCCATACTAGCTACTATGAAGAAAATTAACTGTACTGCAACCAAAACCAGCACATATGACTTTCCCCGCAAGAATTCTCAACCTGTGAGTAAACAAATGTAGGACATGGCACCTTCCCATCAATGAGTCTTGTCCCTAACCAGGATAGAAAATCCCAGGAAACGTCAAAATTTCTCATCTATCTTCCATTAAGTGCTGGCTGCAGTTCCTGAGTATTCCTTTGTGTAAGAGATGGATGGCCAGGACATCTTTCTTTGTGACTGATCCAAGGTACTGCAACATACCTTGGTCCAAAACAGTCTGAATTTGTGACCTCTGAGAGACACTGAAAAAAATAATCTGTGTCCTGCAGCATGGAGAAATGGCGTGGGGTAGCTTCCGACACTGCAGGTGGTCAGAGGAACGTGACAAATCCAAATCTAAAAACCTCTAAATTTTGTTTCATGTTTGGCAGGAGTTCTGAGCATGGTTGTGTTTTATGTGGCACTTCAAGTGTGCCCTGGGGAGGCTGCTGGACTGAGCCTCTCGATGGGCACTGGTACCCTGTCACCTTATTCATAGGTCTTCACTGAGCATTGGTATGAGAGAGGACACCATTCTGCTCATCCCTTATAGAAGAGAGGCTACACAGCTACTGCTTGCTCAAAAGCAGAATTTGGCATTAAAAAGATTAGGTGCTTATAAGCAGCAGTATCTTCAGAATCAAAATTCTGGCCCCAAGTGCTAAAATTTTGCTAAAGTCTTGTCTTCCCACACAAGTTGTTATATGAATCTCTCTTGGAGTCCTAAATGTTGCAGCTCACAGCAGAGTCTGGAGACAACACATGATAATGTAGGTGCAGGTGGGGCAGGTGTAAACAGCAAAGGTGGGAACAATTTCTCACAAAAGAAAATGTAAGCATCAGTTAATGAATGTTTGTAAAATGCTTTCAGTCCTTCAGATGATGCTATTATTAAATTGAACATCTTCGCTTATGCTATAGTTGTGCTGAAAGCTAAATGAAGGAGATGGTTTTCTTTAAACAGTATCTTATTCTTGATTAGCTTGATCGTTAAATCATTTTGGATTTAACAAAGGGAGCAGCAGATGGAACACAACACAGAAAGCAGCACAACAAAAAATGAAACATGACATGAGATCACAGAAGAGAATCGAAGTAGACAAATCCAAAAGTAAATCAAAAGAGCTCATACCAAAATTCTGGCTAAAATACTGGCACATAACATATGTTTGGCAATGACAGCAGTTATGGAAAAGACTCAGGGTATTATTTTGTCTTTCCATAGATACCAACAACAATCCTGATTTAGAGAATTGTACTTCTGAATACGTCCTCTCATGCTGTGCTGTTAAGAGTCTCCCCACGTTATCAGACCTAATAGCGGTTTTGCAAAATTAAAATGAAGTTTAGTGGAAAGGAGCGGAAACATCAGCCAAGCGTGTAACTCAAGATCACATAAATTCTTTGCATCTGATGGATTTTACTAACCTTCTTACTGTACCTCTCCACTCCCAAACTAATGTCCTTCTTTTCAAAATCTTGAATCAACCAATTCAGCCTCTCATCAACTGGTTTCTGCACATGTTTCTCCACCTTCCCAGAACATCCCATCAAAGGTTTGCCCTGTCTTTCTACAACACCCTTTTTCTTATCTTCAGAGTTAATTGCTCCTTACATCCAACAGGAGAAACCATTAGCTCAAATTTGGCATCCATTGAAAACAGTTGTAGACCTCGGCTCTGTTTGTTTTTGCATCCACCAATTTGGAAGCTGACTTGACTGTTCCAGACTTCATGAACTGAGTAATGTGGAGGGAAAATCTCATAAGAGCAAGGACTACTTTGCATAACATTATGTAACATCCAGATCCTTTTCTAGCTGAACAAAGACAAATTACATCCAAATAACAGAGAAACTTGCAGAAGGTTTGTTTTGAATTTCTTTCTAATAATAGTCCTAGGCCTGGTGTCGTTTCTTCGGTCCCCATAGAGTTTTACATGGTACACTTTTTGACAGATACTCTGTCAAATTGTATTGTATCCTTTCATGATTATATCACACACGTTCTATATGGCTTTCAGTATGTTTTAGTTATTACTACTCTATAAAATTTGTAAGCTATGAGGTGTTTCTAACACCCCATGACAAGTTTTACATACATTATGTGACTGCAGTTTTGATTTAATCTTTATCGTATTATACACAATCTGTAGATTTTTTTTTTATTCTTATTATGCTTTTGCCATATTTTATGCCCTTACAGTAAGGGTGTTTTATCTCTCGGTTCATTCAGCTTGAACATTGCTAGACCTAGGTTCTGCTCCAAGTGTGTGCCCCGTGTAGGTACAGAGTAAGTCCACTGAACTGACTGTTACTTATTCAGTAGCTGCCAAATGCAGATGCCTGTACTGGGCCTTAGATTCCCATTGAACTTGCATTATTGGGCTCTAAATAATTTGAAATATGACAAAAAGAATAAACACAGCTAAAAAGAAGTCAAAAGAGACAAGAGAAAGTATTATTATGGTTTTATCTTCTTCAGATAAAATAAAATATGCTCTTCATAGATATGCCATACATAAGATAAAGGAGGATATATTTTCCTGGCATTGTATTTCCTCTGCTTTCTTGTATACACCTTCTGAATTAAACTTTTTCTAAAATTTAGCATGAATGATATAGCAGCAAAGATACTACATTGGACTTGATGTAGATGTCCATCAGTAGGAATTATGGTTTCCATTTGGGTCTGAAGGGAACATATTTTCAGAAGAAGAACCCACATGTGGGCAGTTGCATTGCATATGATGTTTTAATATAACTGAACACAGAAAGGGGATGTATCTACACACAGAGCACTGTGCAGCTGCATAGCTGTTTGTGTGAGCTGTGCATACAGATGCAGGCATGCAGCTGCTTTTCCTGAGAACTTGGTCAGACATGTATCATCAACTTGTGAGCAGCTGTGTAGCATCCTTTTAATATCTCCCTAAACAAGTGAAGAAAATTGTGTTCATTGTTTTCTGTTTAAAAATCCATACTGAAGGAACGAGGAGCATGACAATACAATAGACCTGGGCAAGTAAATTTTTTTTTTTTTGCTTTGGCAAAGAAGGTAAGGCCTTTTCTCCACCCTTGTCACTGTGCTGGCAGCTCACATGTTCCCAGGTGCAGTGAAGTACTGTGGTTTCTCTCTAATTCTTCCAAAGCCAGGGAAAAACTGCAGTTCTTCCTTGCATTTAGTATATATGTATCCAACGTACTATCCCTCTCATGGCATAGTTCTGTAAAAGAGAAGTTATTTTTAAGTTAGGTTATGATATAAATGTGACTAACTTAACCATCAGTTTAGATATTCATTCTTCTTATAGTCAAGGTCCAATTGACTTCTTACAGTCCAAGGTCCAAGGTAAAATAAATAAGATGACACTGAAGGAGATTACATTTCCTAACAAGGTAGCGGCATTTTTCAAGCCACCTCCACACGGAGGCCAGGTGATACCTGCCGCACATTGGATGAAGTGCTAGAATGTCAAGTTGATGATTTTATGATGCTCTTGCTTGTGTTTTACATTTTCTTTCCCCATTGTTTGGTGCTAACTAATGAAATTATTTCATTCACGCAAGATATTTACTGGTGTACATGATTAACTGGGCACTTAGCTGTCCACACTGCATGCACAAATACCTGCTTTGCAAGTGCATTGTGTAACTAAGAAAATCTCAACTGATGTTCCTAATTCTAGGTGAACTGCTACTTTATTTTAAGAAGGCCAATCAGCTGATTGCATTGTATCATCACAATTAAAATTGAAAAAACCCTGTACCATAATTTTTTCCATTCCATAAGTACTTTAACTCCACTTTTCTCATTACTCATCTCAAAGACTCTGTGGCATTTTTATTAATGTGGTAGGACTACAAGTACTTGAATTTAACCCAGCTGTATTATGTTTTTCAAAAGAACACTAGTGACACAGGGTATACACATCAAACTCAAATTAAGAAAATAAATAAGACTGGCTGACTAATTGCACTGTATTTTTACCAAAGAACTATTCTTCTTGTTTATGTTATAATGAGATTTCACAGCATATTTTGTCCAAGTTTGAATCTGAGTGGCTTGGGAGAAACATAAGGAGACATAAGTTTCCATGATTTAGCAGACTTATGGGAAATCTAGAGTGAAGTAGGAAACACAATTGCTTATTATATTAATGATTCTATTTATATATGTTTAGATTTTTTTAAGATGCCTACAAATATAGATCAAGTAAATCAGAGTGACTTGTCATTAGGGATTTATCCACTAGAGAATTACAGTAATTGAAACTGAAACTGTGTAAAGAAGGAAGTATTTTTATAAGACATTGTTTATCTTTAAAAGCTCTAAAATTGTCAACATGTCATCATAGGATATTTCCATACTGAACTATTAACTTTTGATCAAAATGTTTTTTCATTTTGAAATATTAATCCATTGCAGGGAAATAATTTAGGTCAAAGTCAACTTTTTGGAACAAAACATTCTCCAGTTTGGATTTTTTATTGGGTTTGGTCTCAAAATTTGTGATTCTTTTCCGTAATTCGAAATCTTGCAACTCCCTGTGCAGAAAGATGACTAGTTTCTGTCCAGCTCCATTTATCGCTTGCATCAAGCAAAAGCTCTGAGTTTAACATTATCTCTCTGAGTTTGTGTCAAGTGCACTGCCTGGGAATTTCTGTTGATTTCTGCTTCAGGAGAAAGAAGGGATTAGAAATCTTTCATGAAAAATATCAGTTCTGAATGAATCCTCCAGGATGATAAGGAATTGAGTGATTGTTTTACAACAGGCTGTTCTGGGGGTTTTTTAGTTGATGTTTGGCTGCTGTTTCCTAGTTCTGTCAACTCTAAACTCATTTCTGGCATCTGAGCTATTGTGTGGGCAGGTCAGGCTGAATTAGAAACAAATATAATGAGAGTCTGTGACTTGCACTTCATTGGTTATTTACAAAGGTGTGCAAAATGAATGTTATAGCCTTGAATAAGTGGAAATACCTGCACAGGTTGTAGCCAGAGCTGAACTAAGTTGTGTACACTTTAAGGCAAAGGCTGTAAGTATTTCACTCTGTGAGGATGCAAAAGCCCAACTATCACCTGAAATTAGAGCTGCAATAAACATATAAAATCCTTAGCTGGATGTGAAAAGTGCTTAGATGCATAAGTTACACTGGTTTGGGTGCTGTCTGAGCTTGAAACTCCTTCTAGACATCATTTATATCTTTATGTACCTTTGTACATAAAGAACCTGGGTGCCTGCTCCTTTACCTGGACTTGCTCTGCCAGGCAGAGGCCGAGTTGTGCGTTTTGAATGACTATAACCGTATTCTGTGTATTAACTGTTTTATATGAGAGATTTGACTTACTAGTTGGTGAGCACGAAATGCTGAGTGTTTTGGATTGCAGGAGATGTGCTGTCTGTATTTTTCGCCCTGGCACGCTGCTCCCCCTAGCAGCCTGCTGCGGGGTGGGCAGCAGCAGAGGGGAGCTAGCTTTTAGGACGACGGGGATAATACGTGACAACTTGTTAGACTGCATCATCTTCTCAGTTGTCTGCACGGCGATAGCAAGCAGGCAGTCTGAATTGAGTGAAAAATGCCGCTGCACTGGTCTTCCTCCTCCCACAGCTCCTGATGTTTTCCATGGTTCCTAAACTGCAAAAGAAAGAGAAAACCTTCTTAGCTCAGATCTGTAATGTTTTCCTTTCCTATGGGTTCAAAGTACCTTCTCCTGAGAATTAAAATGCATTCAGCAGTGGGGTCTCCAAAGACCTGACAAGCCAGTGACAAGGGGCGGTGTGATGGCATTAGGAACCCACACGTTAGAGGAATAACAGCTCTTAACAATGCCCTGACCTGGGGAGGCAGGACCAGTTATTTGTGCAGCATCCCCCATCTGGGCCTGCTTGAGAAGGGACTGACTCGCCTGCAGAAGACCTGATTGGGCTTAGAATGGTTGCTTTAGCTGGAAATACCATAGGGCAGAAATTTCTCTGTGCAGGTTTTCCAGAGTGTTTTGCTGGAAACCATCCATGGCACCAGTCTGCGCAGCAGCCTGAACTTATAGCCTGAAATAAATACTTAGTTATAGACACCCCATGGTAGCCTTTAATGAACTCCCAGGGAAGTGGGCTGCCAGGTATCACTGAAAGGTAGAAAACTTAAGGGTTTGGGACAAATCTCAGTCTGCTTCTTTCCACAGCCGCATGAACAGCTGCACTTAAGGGGAAGATTCACTTCTAGAGAAGATTGATGGTTTTGTGCAGGGTTTCCAGAGGAAGAAGCAGCTTCCAAGACCACCAAAGTCTATCTGAAAACAAACTGATGTGGAAGCACTGAGCTTTATGATCCAAACCTGTTCCTTCACACCCCAGTCCAAGCTTGTGAGATGCAGTGCAGGTTGCCAGCAGTTAGTGCTTCTTGTCTCCTGCAGGGTACCAAAATGAGGGGAAACAAGCTAAATTGTTGTGCATTGTAGTTTCAAAGGGGGAAGAAAGAGAGGCTGGGAAGCATTTATTTTGGAGCTTCAAGGTACTGTGTCTAGATTTGCAGTGCCAAGCTGGCTCCATCCAAACCTGGGCAGGAGATACTTATCGAAGAGAGGAGGATAAAATGGTTCAAAAGAAGATAGTTAAATCCTTTTGCGTGAGTAGTGGGATATCCTGAATCCTATTACCACTATGAAAGCGGTCAGAGCTCTTGTGTAAGGAATATAAAAACTGAAAATTAAGTCAGTTTCTTTTAAAAAAGTTTCTAAAATGAAACTGTATTGTTTCAAATGAGCTTTTACTGGAGGATTTTTCAGTAATGTTGGTAGTTTTGCAAAGAATGTTCTTGCGGTTAAAGTTCTTTTTCAGATGATGAATGGTTTTGATGTGTAGTTTTTTGACTTTTGATGATTTTCCTATCCTTGCAGTTGGTATTCAATGAGTATTTCTTTGAATAAGGGATGCTGCCCAAGAATTGCAGTTCGATTGACTCTACTTCTATTCTAAAGAATGGGAACAAGAACCCTTCAGTTAGTGTGGTGCCGGATTGATTTAATTTAAAGAGGGATGCTGCTTCTCTAAATTCACCTGCATTTATCTTCTTCATGATACTTTAATCTACAGAATTTTACTTTTTCACCCAAATGAAGAGGATTTATCTGTGTACATTTTCTCATTTAAATGTTCTTTATTGGGGATTAGCTGCCACAAAAATACAAATATATCAGAAGGGGGAAGTCACTTCAGTGACATTTCGTTTAAATTTGCCTCATTATTGAGACTACCACTTGGCTACCACAGATCTAAGTTTTTGAGGAACCTGAAGTGCTTTCATATCATTTCTGTACATGACCTTCACTGGTGATCCCCTTAAAATAGTCTCCATTACTATCTGCAGCACTTAGTTGTCATAAAATAAATGAGAATCTGGCATTAAAAAAAAATTGGTTCCTTACCTTTCAAAGGTCTGCTTTTCTGAGATTTTTTTTTTCTGTTGTTTTTTTCCTCCTATTTCTCTTCCATCTGAAATTAATGTTAGCTGTAACGAACCTGTGGTTCAGCTGCATGTCAGCAATCAGCGTGATCTGCTGCCTTTTTAGTGCTTTGCTCCAGTGATTACCTGGAGAAGAAGCTGGCTCTGTTCTCCCACTGCCCTCAGAAGTTGTACCTTTGATTGGTTTCCACTCTGTTTTGCTCTGCTTGTTGTTTTCTTTCTTGTAACTTACAAGATGCATTTAATTACAGTGGCAAAATGGGAATGCACTGCGCACTGGAAAAATTCTAACGCAAAGGCGCTCTCTCATTACAGAGCTCTCATACCCAAGTAATTCTTCTAATTCCAGATGAATTATTCAAGGTCTGCCCAGTGTAACAAGTGAATGTGTGATCATTAGGCTTTTCTCAAGAAGCTGGTGGCAGGTTGCATATGAGGAATTAATGCTTTTCCTGATTAAGTTTTATCTGAAGCAAATAGACATGCCATTGAAGCTGATACGACAATGTAATGAAAGATAAACTTCATACTGGAGAGGAGATGAGGCTGGGATTTCTAACCTCTTCTTTCTTCCCCTAAGCTCCCCGGTATTTCATTTCCTGCGGCTGTTCACCCCTGGGCACTAGCTCAATAATGCTTTTAGAAATGAATCCACACTTTTCTGTTTGAATAAGTACAAAGAACAAGTTTCAATGTTTGTCAAATAGTGCCCCTTGAATTTAATTTAATTTAGTGCCCCTATCTTCCTATATACCCTGCAAAATGACATCCTAAAGGGGGGTGATGGTTGTTGTTATTGTTATTATTGTTATTAAATTAGCTGCTTGCCTTGATGACTGAATAGAGTCTTATGTATATAGGAATTTTTATTCTGTGCTCTAATACCACCATGGGAATCCAACTCCATCATGCACTGCAGAGAGCTGTCGGTCAGATTCATATTCCCCGATCACATGACTACATTTCGCTCTTAAGTTATGTAAATCAGCCACACGTGCTGGCCTGCAAGGGAGTGTGGGGCAAGAAGCTCCAAAATTGTACTTCAGAACTACAGAAAGTTCAGTTTTGAGAGAAATGTAAATTAGTATGTTTTATTCAACAAAGATGAAATGTGAGATTTTATTTCACTGGGATCCAAATAGAAGTTAGCCAGAATTGTGCCCTTTGTGAACAAAACCAAGACTTGAAACTTTTGTCCCTGGAGGAAAACAAATTAGCAAATGAGAATTTCTCTGAAGGCAGAAGAGATCTGATTTCTGCTTCAGTCTGATAAACAGCAACTTCATTGGCCTCTTGCAGGAGGATTATGGAGATCAGTGTGTTTCCATTCCCTTCTGCTGAAAAAAAACTCCGTTGTGAATGCCATCAACTGTTTGGCAACATCTGACAACACAAAAATCTAGATTTAAGCTTCCACCACCAATTTTATCTTTGCCGTTTCCCATTTCAGAATACAATATCCACATTATATATATTAGCTCTGACTCGTATATTTGCAAACATTCATTCAATTTTGTTCCCTCTTCTTCATTCCTCATGTAATAGCAGCCTTGGTGAGGCTGTTTTGTAGAATGGAGTGCAGCCCCCTGCAGGCTGCAGCTACTGCATGCTTGCTGAATATGCAAAGATTATGTCAAAAATTTAATTTCTGTATTTATATGTGCCAAAGTCTCAGGTCCACACTGATAGGCATAGGGCTAGCGGCATCGGATGGCGTTTTCCCCCTGTGTAGTCAGTGCAGTGGAATTGTCCATATTGGTGAAAATTATTCTCAAAGCGCTGTGTGGAGCCCGTGATTAATCAGTGTCCCTGACTGGGTTTAGGTCAGAGCTGGAGTCGCTGCTGCTATGCTGTGGAAGAGTCTGTTTCTGTTCATGGCTAAAAATACAAACTAAATTGGCTAAAATACAACTGACAACTTTATAGACAGGGAAAGGTGTACAGCAGTCGGTGGGGAAGGATGGCACCTGACTCATAATGGAAATGAGTAGAAAAAGCATCACCACTGTGCCACCAGGGTGTAGGCACAGGATATTCAGAAAATGTGCTTCATCATCTTTATCTAATAAGTTTCAGATTTTCTTCCAGGAAATTAATATTATTTTAATCATTTGAAACTTAACTAAGATTTCCCTGGCCTTTAAAGTTGCATTGTATTTATAACAGGTAACACATTTTATTTATGATGAAATATTGAAAAGACTTCTGCAGGAAAAATAACTGCCAGTTCTGTTTAACCTGCAGCCTATTGTGTACAATTTTTCTTTCATGAGGATTCTTTGTATTTCTTTTAAAGAAGAATTTAAAAAACAGAAAAGTTATTGTCCAAGAATTCAAGTGTGAAAAATTGCGATAGTTGGTTGTTGTTTACTTACAATCTTTTTTTTCTGAAATTTTTAATTTTCTAGACCTAAAAATGTGGTTTTAGAATGCTGGACTTACACAAATACGTTATTCAGCCTACTCTGCGTGAACGGGTTAGCTGTAAGGAGAAATACTACCCACATCGATGTTGGCATAAAATATGTGCATATGCAACAGTGTAATGGCTTTAAATGCTTTCCTCATATAACTCAACTGGTTTTTGGTGGAGTCATCAAAGATAAATTTTAACTAATATCTACAGGCAGGGCTTGAGCAAATAAAAATCTTGTAAATGCACAGTGATAGAAAATAGAAATATAACAGCCTTATAGAAATAGTTTTACCATCTATGTGCTGATGGACCCTATTCTGTGTAACAACTCTTTTTACAGTAATTCCTTTGGAATTGCTCACAAAACCATTAAGTCTAGTCAAGCATTTGTGTCTGCTACCGTACCTCCCAGTTTCACTTAATGACCAGTGTAGTGCATGAGTTCAAAATACCTTGATGAACAGGTTCAATTTTGCCCGTAATTTTTTTTTTCTCCTATAGCAATAGTCATCAGATACTCCAAAAAACCTTTTTAGCCTCCACTATACTGACAGGCGGGATGCCACGGGGAAGGAGACTGAAAAGTCAGTTCTCCATGCCCTGGTGGACTGGAAAGCTGGGGTTGCTGCTGTATGACAATATGCTGCCCTCCTACAAATGCTTCCCTGGCTGTCCTGGGCTGTGCGGTGGTGTATGAACAGCGTTCAAATTTGCCACCATCCTGAAATGTTATCATCTCAGTGCGAAATGCCAACATAATGATGTGGAAATGTAGAATCAGGGAAGCAGATCTTCTGCAAGAATTGAGTTATGTATATATTTGTCCTCGTTTTGGCTGAGATAGAGTTAATTGTCTTTCTAGTAGCTGGTACAGTGCTATGTTTTGAGTTCAGTATGAGAAGAATGTTGATAACACACTGATGTTTTCAGTTGTTGCTCAGTGGTGTTTAGACTAAGCCAAGGATTTTCCAGCTTCTCATGCCCAGCCAGCAAGAAGGCTGGAGGGGCTCAAGAAGTTGGAAGGGGACACAGCCAGGGCAGCTGACCCAAACTGGCCAAAGGGATATTCCATACCATGTGATATCATGCCCAGTATATAAAATGGGGGGAGTCAGCCTGGGGGGATCACTGCTCGGGAACTAACTGGGCATCAGTCAGCGAGTGGTGAGCAATTGCATTGTGCATCACTTGTTTTGTATATTCCAATCCTTTTATTAATATCATTATCATTATTATCATTATTATTTTCTTCCTTTCTTTTCTATTAAAATGTTCTTCTCTCAACCCACGAGTTTTATCTTTTTCCCCCGATTCTCTCCCCCATCCCACTGAGGTCGGGGGGGAAGTGAGTGAGGAGCTGCATGGTGCTTAGTTGCTGGCTGGGATGAAACCATGACAATATTACAAAGAACTGTTTCTTTGTCCAGGATATTTTGCTTTCATTTAGCCCCCATAATTGACTGACTGTAAGTTCCTTAACTTTTTCTCATAATGCAGAGCTGGAATTTTGCTGTTTGTTTTGAGGCCCAGAGTGGAAGTCTTCAGCATAGCTATTGGAAAGTTACAAAATAAGTGCTTCTCATAGTAAAAGGGAGAGAGAGAAGGATATAGGTTTTTAATTGACATTTTGTTCCGAAATTCCCTTCTCCTTTCACACAGAGCATCATCCCCCAAAGCTTTTCATACGATAGCTACTCCTTATTTGTAGGTGCAAATCTGTAAAACATCAGCAGTGTTGCAGTTATGCTCTAATCTAGCAAAATTTTATTCTTAGATCTTCAGGCTAAAACCAGTCTTAAGCTGTGTGAAAGATCCATGGGCAGAGGGTTTAGACTATGAATCTCAGGAGAAGGGTATGCTAAAAAGGGAATCATAATGCCTCCTGAGCTGCCAGATAACTGATTCTCTCTTAGTGAGGCAGATGTTTTCCTTGTATATAAAAATTAAGAATTGTAGGTAGTTCAAAAGTAGTGTCACAGCTAATGGGAGGACTGAACTGATAGATTTGCAAAGAAAGATTAAAGAAAGTTATATCCAGTTCAGCTAAGTAACAGAAAAGTTCATCAATAATTGAAAGGTGTCAGCCCCCAAAGTGAGCATATTTAGAACTGCAAAAGGAAAAATAACTAGGAATGACATAAGAAAGTTGGTTTGGTTTTTTTAAATAGTAAAAATAAATACATTGAATAGCAATGAAAACTGTGAGACTGAGGAGTAGTTCCATAAAGAGAGTGATTACAAGCATGACAACTGCAACTTAGGTTTGCTCCATGGATTTGAATTCCCTAGATTTGTAAATGGATAGGGGAAGAATGCTAAAAAGGATCTATTTTATTGCATGGAGCAATCGTATGTTGAAGGTAGATGGCTGGGATGATCCCTTCTGGTTCTTCAATCTCTTTCCTGCCCCATGTGCTTTAACTGAGGCTCACTGTGATCTTATCTATGAAAAGTAATATCTTTGTGGGAACCTGAACTGTGATACTATCAGGTCTGCTCTAAGGATCTTATATATACCACTTCATCATAGGTATTATTGACAGTAAGTGCTTTTACCACTTCTATATATTCTCACTGTGAGTTGTTTTACAGCGAGGCAGGCAAATCAAGAGAATTTTTCCTGACCAGCTGAGCAGCTGATAAGTCTCTTCACAAGCACTTATGTGAATTCAGTGCACTAGGACATTAAAAGGGTGGGTTAGGACAAAACATAACCCACTGCTCTTGCCATCACCTCAAAGGTTATGTCCCCACTTGTAGAATTACTTGTCTTTTGAACCCCACTTTTCCCTAATTGCTTTGTTTGGAAAGTCCATCTGATCCTTCAGGATTCATTTCCCCCCTTCTGATCTTCTGCTTTTGTCTCCTGTTTCCCTCCCTTGCTGTCTGCACATCATGATACTTTTTCAGTCTGAGTCATTATCCTTTTAAACGCTCCTAGGAAGGGCTTTTTTCTCAGTCATGTTATCTATTTCTTAGCCAAGTGGTGCCTGCAGGAAGATCAGAATAACCCAAGCTAGGAAGAGCTCTGCGAGTTGCAGTGCCTGTAAGACAAGCATACAAGTTGTATTGTTTGTTAACAGTGGGTTCACTTCTATGCCTTATTCCCTAGCCATTTAGATAGACCTAAACCTCCACTGGGAGGCAAAAAAAACCCCATTATTGGCCATTTTCAGAGCCTGAAGATTAAAACTGACCCAGTCCTGCATTTGTGTGTGTATGTATTTTGAAAAGAATTTTCTTTTTCCTGCCAATCATGCAAAGTCCACAGATAACATGGCTCCCTTTCTGCTCCAAAATCTGCACAAATCCTCCCCATACCATGCCTATGAATGGAAATAGGAAATATTCCCTTTCCAGGCCTGCAGTGTGTAATTCAGATTCATTATGCATTAAAAGGAATGTGTCCCAAATGCAATCGTTCCTTCTGCACTACATCTCATGAGCAAGCAGCCGGTGTGGCTTGCTTCAGTAACTTTCATATGTAAACAGTCTTTAAAAACATAATTTACGTTGTCAAAGCCTAATCTAAATGATGTACTGACATTGCTTATTTTGATAAGCTTGCTTCTGAATAAATGCTGAAAAAATGTTTAAATTTTGTATATATCCCATATATTTAAATGAAAAGAGAAATCTGGATTTGTTTCAAATGTGAATGGATAGTAAAATGTTACTTTAAAAGCTTTTCAATACAGTGAGTTGGTTTGGATTTGTCTTAGTCAAACAGTTAAAATGGCTTACATGATCTTGCTGTACAAAAGTTTTTGAAGATATGTGAAAACCCTTCATGCTGAGAAAAATAATCCCCAAAAATCTGCTTGGCATGATCTTGCCCACAATCGTGCACGGAGCCCAAAAGACAAATGGGTGTTCATGATGTCTACGGCAACCTGAAATGACTGAAATGTCAACCATCTTGAACGGTGGTCTTCCATCTGGATAGCTATGCCTACCCTCCCACACTTCTCCCAGTGTGAATGCCTACCTTCCCTCTAAATAATGGTGGGGTTTATGACTCAAAGAAAAAAACTTAAGGGGGATTTTGGGGTGGAAGTTAGCATTGATGGTGGGAGCCTGATGTTTCCTTTGTGTCCTGAAGAGGGACAGTACAGGTTTCCTGCACGGCGCTGTTTCACTGACAGCATGTTGTTCTCAGATCACATTTCTTCCATTTCTGCTGAGATGCTTGGCCAAAGCACCACGTGGCAGCAGTCACGGTGCACTTTTTGTGCTGACAGCTGTTGGGCACCCAAGCTTCACTTTCTTTAACGAACAAACTGTGCTGAAACTGCCACATTTTTAGGTGCACTGACCTCCTTTTGGACTTGACAGTCCTTAGTCTGAGCTCTTCCTCTGTCTACTGCAGGTGAAATACGGGAACTATGCCTTTGTATGGGATGCAGCGGTACTGGAGTACGTGGCCATCAATGATGCAGACTGCTCTTTTTACACGGTTGGGAACACTGTTGCGGACAGAGGATATGGGATCGCACTGCAGCACGGCAGCCCCTACCGAGATGTTTTCTCACAAAGGTAAGGGTTTGGAGAAGGAGGAGCAGGTCCTAAGGGAAGGTCTCTCTCAGCTCTGGACCCTTCTTTTAATTTAATTTTCTGTGAAGGGAAAACATCTTGTGCTTGCAAGCCACTTCATTTCTTACATAGACATTCATTTCCTCAGAGACACAGGATTACTCCCTTTTCTAGAAACTGCGTTAAAAATATTTTCTGTTGCTCTTACTTGAATTGTTCTCGTTTCTTTTGGAAAACATTACTGAGATAGGCTGAACTTAATTAGCAGGAAAATGAGGAAATAGTTGATTCATTTGCTATAGAGGGACAGCATAACTCAACTCTTCCTGTTACAGAAGCCTTTTCTTAAAGAGAAAAAAGTAAACTTGGACACTGATGGGAAAACTGAAGGGGATGAACACGAACATTTGATGTTTCAGTGAAAAGACCCCTATTAGTACTCAAGAGCTTAGATGCTTATCCCAGCACTAATCAATCACTTGGGCTACAAAAGTGAGATCTCTAGAGATGCTTCTGGTACTGTGTTTCTACTAGGATCGGAAATACTAGATTAATTGTATGTATTGTGCCTTTGCAGTATTTGTGCTTCGGTCTAGTATTGATTCCTAAATCAGGATGTGTGTGAAATGTGAAAAACAACCAAACATTTTAAAAGTGTAATATCTGCGGTCTGGCTTTTAGAAGATGTGGGCTAATCTCATGATCCTTTTTCATTCTGAACCTATTCTCTCACCCAGGTTTCTAATGGTTTGTGTTAGATACACGTAACAAAACTTTACAGTTGCTGTGATGAAATTTCTTTTGTGTGGTTGCCATAATGAATGTGAACCATTATGGCATATGAATATACTTCATTCAGGCTATTGCCTTTGACTTCAGTCCATAGAATGAGGCAGGGCAAAAAGTAGTCAGTAAGTAACAATATGCAGATTCAGAGGAATGGCGGTCTGCTCACACATACTGCATGAACAGAGAAGACTTGAATTCTTTGAATCTGTTCCATGTTGGGGGTGATTTGGCTGAATCTTGTGCTGACATAGCAGTAACATAATACAAAAGTTCAGAGGATCAATGAAAAATTTAATTTCAATGAAATATATATGTGCTTTATATGTTACAATTAGCATTATAGGCAATTATTTACTGAATACTTTAATATTCCAGTCATGACCAGGCTGGCTCTGTGATGTTCAGGGTCTTCATGCAAGACAAAGGAGTAAAATTTCTTCCTGTAATGCTTCCAGCTCTTAGAGATCTCAGGTACTAGTCAAGGTGTTAAGTCATCCTCTTCAGAGCATTACCCATGTAAGCTTGAGTATAAAAATTTGAAGACACAGGGAAGTTTCATAAGCTGTGCCTTTGTTACTAAATATAGTGAAACTGCCAAGTGGCACGGCATGGCTCATGCCCGCACAGATGAGTATTCTTCATCCCCGCTGCCACTGCTCTCCAAGTCAAGGTGGATATATCCAAACCACCCCTTAGAGACTGCTTCTGACATCATTTATATACTTGTTACAGTTCTGGGTACATGGGGGAAATGGTCACAGCTGGTTCTGGTAAGCGATTATGTTCTTTGTCACAGTATTCAGTACCTGGAGAGGCTAGGTTACATCTTCTTCTGATACACTGCCTTTAGTGACTTCTGGATCACTGGTCTGTGCAGACCTGACATTTCCAAGTGCAATTTTATTTTGTAACAAAATTTCAGCACTTCAGTGTATTATTGTATCTTGAATCTGCAGGAAAGCAGAAAGAAGCATAAAAATTTGCACATATATAGTTCTTTTTATCTGAGGATCTTCGAAGCAATATTTAAATATTAGCATCTCTCAGTGGAAAGTAAATGCCATTTCCATTTAACGCTTAGGGAATCCATAGCATAAGGAGACTTAAATGAATTCCCAAGGTCAGATGTTTTTCCCTGGTGGAATCAGGGATCATAGGCACTCAGATTTCCTCATTTTCCATTTTCTGCTATAGTTATCAGAGTTCAGGTGGATGAAGAAAGGGATTATGTGTGAGATATTGGGCCACAGAGGGTCTGGATGGATACACAAAACTTAGCACTGATGAGAAAGTAACTCATTACATTATCAGGAGTAATGGTTGAACAGAGAAATTGCAGTTTGCTTGGAGTGATGCTACCTACTGAAGAATTTAGAGAGCCTGAGATATATATTCTGAAAATGTGTGTGCTGCCCCTTAAATTTTTATTTCTGTATTATGAAAGCATATTATATTGCACTTCTAATTATGTCCATAAATATAAAATCACAGTTTGAAGCTGTGAAACACCATACAAGAAACAAACACATGAAAGAGAAAGCATGCTTACAAGGTAGCTTACAAGGTTTTGTTCTAAAAACCCTTCAGTACTGTTCCTTGTGATTACTTCCATGTAGTTTTCACAAATCATCCTTACTTTTCTCCCTAATGAAAAGGCTGAACAACCTTCAGCTGCTGCAGCCTGCATGCTAAATAGAGAGGGAAATAGGTTTCACTGTATAGGATTAGCAAATGTTCACATGAATATTTCACATTCTTTAATGCAGTAGGGAACTGGCTTGAAATATATTGGCATTTCTTGATCTTTCCCCAAATAAATATATTTATGTGAAAATACAGGGCTTCTCTTTTACGAAATTTCACATAAACCCATAAGCTGCATAGTGTTAAATCCCTAGGGTGCAGCTGTAAAAGGTCTGGCAAGCTTACAGGAGATTTTGGTCTCAGTGCAGGAAGCATGGGCACGAGTTCAAGGCTTTTCATTACCTTTTCTGAACATTCAGGCAATTTCCAGAGAGACAGGAAAACAGATAGAGAGGTGTAAACACCCACCCTGTCTCTCCAATGCTATGGGGCATGAGTTGCTGTCAAGATAACACTGTGGTAAAGCTTAGGCATTTGGGATTTCCAAAAACACTCTGTGTTTGAGAGCTCGGCTATGTTGTTCTCCAGGGGATTAACACATGCAAAATATTGTGGCCTTTGGAGACTGCAACGATATTCACCTGCTCTGTGAAGTACTCCAGTCTCTACAGGAGTTTATCCATCAGTTAGGCTACTTAAGAAAGGCATTAAACCTGGGATCAGTTTGAAATGCTGAGGTGCCATCAAAAGACATCCAGGTCCTTGCAAAAATTAAATTCCCTGATGTAATTTACTCCCGTAGCTGATCATGATGGAGTGCCCCGTTAGACCACAGGCAGTTTGTGAGGTGCTAAAAAGAAGCCCGAAACAACTGAGAACATTGTGAGAACCAAAGCCGCGGTGATGTTCCTTCCTAGTGGTCATGTACCTGCGTTTGGGATGTGGGACCGCAGCTGATGACCACCTCGTTATCTGGTACCCACCGCACTGAAGAAGCACACAAGCTGCAGTGCCCTGAGCATGGTGTGGGGCTGGTGCTGACAGCTCCCCTGCTCCCAGCCTCAAACTTCTGCTACCAGCTAGTGCCTGTGTATTTGCATGGGATGCAGTCCTTCCAGTACGGAATGAGCCTCCAGTTACCAAGGAACCAGAAAGCGAAATGCTTATATTAGGCTACAGCTAAATTAGCACAAAATGTTCAATATATACTTGATTTTAAATTGATGCAATTAAACAAGTATTATATAGGAATGTGCTGCCATTGAGGTACACTTGCTTGCACTGATTCATATTGTGTTTATAATTTTACAAGTGTAAGGTGATGCCTATACCTATTAGAGAGAAGAGTGACTGCTCCCACATATTTGAACAGATGCAATTTAAAATCAGAATTATTCTTACAAATGCAAGTTTGGGTATAGTGAAATATTAGTGGAGAGCGTGGCAAAATGCACATCACTTAGAAACTCCATGCACATTTGCCGGGGTTTTAAAAAAATTAATTCCAGCCACACCACAGAAGATGAAACCCTGTTCAGGATTATTCTTTCCAGACTCAAGGAAATCTAAGATTTTGCGTATGAACAAAATGGTTTTGATGAGAAAAGTTATACCGGTAGTTCATAGTGCAACATCAAGATGCCTTCAAAAAAGCATTTTGTGCAGGTACGGTTTAGTGAAGGAGAAGGGTAACCGACTGAAAGCACTGTAAAGAAACAGGTCTTTGAGACCTTTCTTTTTCACATGCAGAAAATTTCTGCAAAACAAAGACATGTGCAGCAGTGAGTTGTCTGACTGCAGAATGAGATTGGCTTTTTGCTGTTTTGGGATGGCAAAGTGGCCACCTGGGGTCCCACACGGCACCTGTGACCACTCTCTGCCTAACACTCTCTCTGAAAACAGAAGCTTCAAGTCCATCCTGAAAATAGGTATGTGGCTATAGCACGAATAATACAGAAAAAAAACCTGGGTAACATTTGAATGATGGACCTGTCGTAGCACCCTGATGACTTCGTTCACGTGTTGCAGATCTTAACAAACACATCTGGCCATGCCATTAGGCAGCCAGTTGATGTGTGCTCAGGTACCTTGCTGTCCCCTTTCCTCTGCCACTAAGACTTACCCTTCTGAGCACCAGCAGCCTCCAGGCAGCGTGTCAGTTTTCTCTATATATACATTTTTCTTTTAAGGTAATGACAGGGGCTTTAATAATAAGAACTGCCAAATTTCCTAGGAGAGTTTGAAGAGGATGTGTCATTTGGTTCATGAGGAACTGTGTGCTGGCACTAAATTTGATACCTGTTAAGAAGTCTTTTCAGCCCTAAACTTTAAAACTTCCATTGTACCCCTGGGAGGTATAAGTAAAATTGCAAATTCTTCTCAAGAGTATTTCAGAGGATGTCTGTACTTCCTACAGTGCAGCAGCAATAGCTCAGGCCCTGCACTGGTGGCTGGCTTTCGGTGGGGGTCAAGGAGGGGGAGGCACAGCACAGCTCTCGGATCCCACTCACGTCCCCACTTCCTCTGTTGGCTGACTTCTTCTGTGCTACAGTCCTGGCCACACAGCACGTTAGAGGCAGAGGGAGAGGAAACTCATCAGATGCCAGCACCCGGCTTTTCACTTAAGTAACTAGAAGCTGTCAACACCCAGTATCGCTGAAAAATCAAGCCGTAGTTGTTTTGCGTTCCTCATATCTCAAGAGCATCCATGTACGTTCTGCCCCAAAGAATTCACTTTTAAATAAAAGGAAACAGTGACAATAGAAAAGAAAGAAGGCAGGATTGCCCTTGGAGCCCGCAGTGTGGGCCTCTTGCTTGTTGTTCATCAGCTGTGTTTCGCCAAATGGCACTCACCCCAGCAAGCACAAGCTTACAGACACTTAAAGTTATCTGTGTTCCAGAAGAAGAAGCAGCAGTTGCATACCTCCTGGTGGTCGTCTGTGAGAGGTGGGGTATGGGATGGCATAATATATGGAAGGTACAACTACCATATAGCTTCTGCAGAAACCTCAGACTGAATTTGACATAAATCACAAAAGGTCACAAAGAATTTGTATTGCCGCTAGAGAAGCCAGTCACTTCTTTTTGTCCTGGAGGGAAAAAGAAATGGAGACTTACAATGATTTCCCCATGGCAAGCCTAAAGACACCTCACTAGCAGCAAGTGTTGCAGTTTCAGATGTCCAAAACTTTGGAGGCAAAGAAGAGAGCCATCGTGTAGTGTTTCAGACTCCCCCTTAGCAAATTATTAGCAATATACTTTAAATAAATAGTATGGATTTTCTCTTGTCCTTTTTTAATCTCATCAGCAAAACCTTGAGTTTTAGAAAGTTCCTGCCCTGAGTCATAAATATGTGTTCTTCCTGTCTCCTCGCTATTAATTCTCTCTCCTTAGATTTTCATTCTGTGTCTTGGAGGTCACTGATGTCCAAAGACTGCAGTGCAAGGAAAATTACTTCCTTCCTAACTACGTTGATTTCTTTTTCAGAGTCCTTGGGACTATCTATGTACCCCTTTGAGGAGATCTTGCCCTCCTCTTTTTTTTTTTTTCTTAATATGAAAACCCAAGAGAGTGTCCCTTTCTCTCTGATTTATCTTTTACCAGCTATGGGGAAAATAAGAGTTTTGGATTACATCCCAACCCTCCAGAGGACAGACTATAATGATCTAATTGGATTTTTCATGATTAAATACAGTGATATTCTGCAGAATGGTGGATACCTTAGTAAGTGCTCAGCTTTGCTTTGCCTCATTTATTTGCTTAGAGTTGAAGTACTATTCTGAGATGTATATATAACATTCTGAAAAATATAGCAGAGAAACTAGTAAAATCCTCACCCAAAGAACTTTTTTCTTATTATTCCAGAAAATTAGAAAACTCTGCAAATTAGGAGAATTAGTGGACTTGAAGCAAACTCCTGAATTTAAACAGAAGACTTTAATTCTTAGAGCCTGCCCTTAGATCATGTCACAAGTTCATATAACTGAAATTACATTAGTGAGAGGAAAAAATGAAAATTAATTCCAGATTTCTGTGCAATCTGACATGAGAATCCAGTCTTAATTGATTCAGATATAGTCACCGTTAATAAAAGCCTTAACTTCAGAGTAGCACATAATAACAAGATAGTTTCTCAGATAACCAGGATACTAAATAAAAAATGCTGTAGTAACACACCAATGTAATATTTCTTGACCATCCAAAATAACACCAGCTGTCCTTATTTTTTGCTGTCTACGTTAGACTCGTAAGGGTGAAACCAGGAACTGCACCAGGCCCTAGGTCTCAAAACACATCCACCTTCCTTTTTCCTGACCCAAGTCATCCAAGATAAACTGCAATTGGCCTTCATGCTCGGAAACTCACCCTGTGGAAGTGCTGCTCAGACGGACAGCCGCCTGCCCCGGCGGAGCTGCGGAGTAGTCATGTTCTGCACAGTTCATTCCCGGGCCACCACATCCAGGCTGGAGACCTGTAACCTCAAACAGATTATAAGAAAAGATGTAGCTTCATTCTGATTTTAAAAAATGTCATCCTTCACTTCATATGAAGCCCTAGCAGAAAGCTTTTGTCCCACCGCTATTCTCTCTTCTTTTTTCTACCAAGCCCACGACCATCTGATCCAAGCTTACAGTCTTCTGTAATCCTGTATAATAGCTTTCCCTAAGGACCAGATGATCTGATGTTGTCCCTTTGCATCCTACTCCACTAACTGCCTAATGCAGAGCTGCAGGTTTTGAAGGTTCCTGCACTGTCATCAGAAGCATTTGCTGGCTTTATTAGCCGTTCGCATCTCACTTGCTAGTGGGGGCTGCTGGCTGTAGAACCAGAGAGAAGCTGTGGCTCCCACATATCACGTTACGAGAGCAGGAAAAATGGTTTTATTGGTTCCTGATGGTGTGCATCAGGTGCTTGCAGGTCTTACAATAAATTCATGATTAGAAGTTGAAAAAGATGGAGACGCCTACAGAAACACAGGCTTTGGCAACTTTTTAATCTGCTGTAATATTAACTGATGAGGTGGGTTAAAAGATTTTGCAGCAGATCTGAAGTTTATAACATGCAGATGATGGAAAATTAATTAATGAAAACATATAGACAGCGAGCAGATTAGTGGGCTTTTTAAATATACCATAATATTAATTGATGGGGTAAGTTAAAGGATCCTGAAGTAGCAGCACTGAGATGAAGCATAAGAAAGAAAATCATAAGGGAAAGGCATTAGATCTTCTTGCATTCATACAGCATAGAGCTATGAAAATCAGAGACCTGCCTGCCGGCATCATCATGGGAAGGCAGCGCTGCATCCGAACGATGCTGTGGTGGAGGAGTTGCCGCACATTGGAAAAGAGGTGCCATGAAAAGGACAGATTCATGCCTTCTCATTTTCCTAATCAATGCTCACTTTCAGAAAGGGCACTGCATTCAAAGTTTCAGAAAGGCAAGCTAGGTAAGCTGTTTATGCATATTAATTCCCCGTCATTATCCATGCACCACCCCAGAGAAAACAGTCTAATTGTAATGTTTTAAATTGCCAGTAGATATCACTTTGCAAGCTATTTCATACTACTTTCTATCCACTTCTATAGCCTTAGGCACCTCAGAGTTGGCGTGTAAAATGACCAGATATTACCCAGCGACATGTGTGCAGTACAGTCAGTGGAAGCAGTGTTGCTCATCGAACTATATGGAAGGAACATTTATTGTAAGCTGAGTTGTTCATGTGTTTTAAAGTTTTATAGAGTGAGTAAGTGCATGGCTGCAGAATTTGAAACTGCTTGCTAAAAGTAAAGCTAAAAGAAGTCTCAGCGAGTGGCTTCCCTCCAAGAACTTGCCTTTTTATGAATTTCTAAAGAAGAGATTAGGTTTACAGTTAATGCACGCTTTCCTGTAGTACATTTTTCTGGCTACCTTCTCTTATGTTTGTGTGCGTCAGTCTTCAGAGGAACAGGTTTAACTACTCACCCTGTCTCAGTTGGGCAGCAGTGTTGCCTTTAAAGTGGGATGGAAAATGAGTGCAAAGCTTTCCCTGGAAATAGGAAGGATTCAGTTGTGCAGCTGTCTTGACAACAGAATCATAATAACCACAAGTAAGGGTTTAGCTCACCTACCCCGTATCAGCACTACCTGCCAGAGGTTCCTGACTCTTTACCCAAGTTGCTCAAAATACTCATCAACCTATTTCAGTTAAAATGAGCAAGGGTAGCAAAACAGGAGAGAATAATAGATCTTTCCTAACCCATTTTGTTAGCTTAAAAGGTAATTAACCTTTAGCTGGACCATAAAGCTAGTCTATAGCTGAACCTTAAAGCTAGTCTTCAGCTGGTCCTGTTTTCCAGATAAAAATGAAAGGCTTTTGCCTGAAAATAAAGCTTGTTTTCAAAGCTGAAATATGTTCTTATAAATAGTGAACTTGACGGTATGACAACTGGAGGGATTTATCCATACCTAGCTAAGAATTTAGCTTCTGTCTGTGGAACTGCTGCCACAGGGTCTACCTCAGCCTGCAGAGATTTCCCCTGCCATAAAACACCTATCTGCTGTTTGTCACCCATCCTTGAATCATTGGTAGGTGAAGAAAGGTGCTAGCCTTGCTCAATGACTTCAGTCAAGTTTGGAGGTAGCGAAAGGAAAAAAGAGTGTGTGGAAAGTCTCCAGAATGTAGAGCCAAGGAAGAATGGTAGCCGGGTTTGTAGCAGAGGTGTCTTCCCTTGCTGAAATGGGATGCAAGGAAAAAGAAAGCTGGTTGCAGGGACAGAGGGAATGAGAGGAGAGGCACTGAGAAGAGGGAGGAGCTGGATGCTTGTGAATGATTATGGGGGGGTTAGTAAATGGAGCCTCCCTTATTGCTCAGCTCCATGCAGGGAGGAGATTAGCAAAGTGAGAAATGTAAGGAAACTTCGCAGAGAAGCTTTCTGCCGTGTCTCAGAGCACGCTTGTGGGGTAGGCTGCTCCCCGAAGCAATCAGGTGCAAACTGGGAGGAGGAGTCGGATAGTGTCCCCAGCAGGGTCACCAGTATGTCTGAGCTTGATGGTTAGAGAGGGTTGGATTAGCTGGAAGGTGAAGATGGGGTAGCGAAGTGCTTACTCTCTGAACGTATGGGACCTCAGTAGCCTTGAGGAAAAAATGCTCTGGGGATGAGGATTCATGAGGTCTCACAGACCTCTGTCCAAATCCCAAAGACGACTTGGTGGTGGCAAGGAAACAAGGCAGTAAGCTGCAGAGAGGCTTGTGTCAAGATTTTTGTCTGTCATGGTGTAAACAGTAAGTGGCTTTGGAAAACTGTGCTGTGTGCTTCAGTTACCACGTAGGCCGGCTGGGCTGCGCCGCCTACCAGAGCCCCCAAAGTCTGAGTCACGGGAAGCGGGCACGTAGGCACCTGGAGCGCACATCCAGCTGTCCTGCTGCTGCAGGCGTTACAGAGCCTCTGCCCAGCCCAGGCAGAGACATCGCGCTGCTGCAGCTTGTCCTGGCCCAAGCACGACGAGGAGCACGAGGTTGCAGCACGTCGAAACCCAGCCACAGGCAGCAGGTGTGCTTAACTAGGCTCTGCCGGTCTGCTCCAAATTTCCCTTGAAATATTTCACAGACTTAGTCCCTAGTGTTGGCCTGGTTCAGAACGGGCTCCCAAACAAGCACACCTTAGCTCTGTGTTTTTTTGCAGGGACAAAACTGATAGAGGCATTTGCTAACATGAACCAGTTGGATGTGCTGGGGTCTCTTGTTTGCACAATGTGTTTTATACGCTGCTTTAGCGCCAGTCGGATTAGGTTAGCCCAAAATAAAGCAGGGCCCTCATCCCAGCCATCATAGCTTTGATGACTTTTCTAGTCAAGTCCTTTCCAGACCCAGGTTTTGTACTTAAACATGAGTTCTTTCTGCTTTATGACTAAGTGCAAGCAGAAAAAAAGGATGATGTGGCCAAGGAAAAACTGTGCTTGCCACTTTATTCGTAAAACTCTTTTGCAAAGTGCATTTAGTAATTTGCCATTGTAACCACCTGCATGTAGAGCTTTCAGTGCAGTGCTCTGACACTGTGTTTAGTTCATACTTTGACTGCTCAGCTAAAACTTCCATTTGTATGCATTTATTCTGCTTCACACATTATGTTATCAGTCACTTTCAATATTTCAAAGTCACAGCAGTCTTTTTCTGACATACATTTGTCAGAGTGAACTGCCTTGATTGCTGTTATTACAGACTGCAGTTCCTGACTAAGGGAGAAGTCATGTAGAACCAGAATATTGAAATTGCTCAATAAAACAATAGATAAAAGAGAATAAAATTAGAGTAAATGAACAGAAATAGATGCTTTAAATGACCAGCCAAAAAAAAAAAAAAAAAAAAAGAGAGAGGAGGGCAAGGCAGGATTTGTAATCCCATACAACAGAATTAATCAGGAAAAAATCTATTTTTTTAAGTTCACATACAAGGTATTGAAAATGTTCTTTTCTGCTTCCTGGTAGTGAGTCAGTAAAGTATGTCATACTTGGACCATCTCTTAATCAAATACTTTATCATATTCCTCTAATAATTGCTCTCAGTAGAAGGATTTTAATAATCAGTCCATTATAGTCACAGCACAGTATACCAAGGGGTTTTGGCCTAGCCCAAGAGGATGCTTACACTCCTGATTAAGTCCTAGTGGTAGTAATTTATCATGGCACATGAGCACATCTCTCTCTTGCATGTGCTTAATAGCATACAGGGGCTTTGCTAGTTCACTCTAAAAGCCGTTACAGTTTAGGACCGAACCCTGGGGGGAAGCACACTTGTTTGGAAAGGTAATGATGCTTTTATGCTTATTTTAATTAAAAAAATAATTTTTTCCCCTTAAATTTGCTACTGTTGTGTTCAGCTGAAAGAATAGTATAACAACAGGCGAATTCCAAAGCCGTGAAGAAAAGCTGCCACTTAATTACCTGGCTTTGTAGAGCTACGTACTACAGCTGCTCTCATCAAAGCAGAAAGGTTTCAACTAGTAACAAGCATGAAAGGGCAAAATAACTTTATTGGCTGCGGTTTCATAAGCGGGATGCCTATGAAATGACCAAAAGAGATTATCAGTATCTCCAAAGATATCAGGTTCCTACAGAAAGCCAGTAAGACAGATAAGATGTTGTTTGGGGTTTGTTTGGTTTTTTAATTAAAAATTTGAATTTTTTTAATTAAAAAAAAACAAACAAACTCCATTGCAATAAAATTTGGAGAGAAAAGTAGCAGAGTAGTAAGCACAGATTTGCAGCCTTGAGAGCAAGGATTAGAAGTTCCTGGCTCAGGACTAATTTTTTTGTCTTTGCTTGGGGTATTCCTAGAGCAGCATGTGAGAGGCAGCATGCAGAACTGAGCCTTGAGTTAGCTGAGACGTATGCACTCTAGTTTTATATCATTTGGTTGCATTAATTTCCTTGGGTTTGGGGGACTTTAGCTAATTAGGATTGGATCTTCAGATCATGGAATTACACCAGATTTATACTGCTTTAGCTGACGGGAGGATTTAATCCTATAAATATGTCTTTGGCATAATTTAGGTGTAAGGCTCAAGATTAACATCCCCATGAAACAGGGAATTTATGTTCATTTCTTTTTCTGCCTGTGAAGTGCTATGCAAAGCTACAGAAAGGTGTCAGCTCTGACAGTCACGCTTGTGCAGCCATCAGGGCTTTCAAAAAACCATTGGGGTTCACTTGCAGCACCAAATTTCCCTGCATTCTTCCACCATTTTGTATAAATCTGGAGAAAAGCGTAAAATCCATAGGAAAAAAGCCATTGAAATTGAAGCATGGTTAAAACCCAGAGGAAGTGAAGGTTAGTTGATCTTCATGTCCCTCTTAAATTAGAAACACCTACAATATTCATTTTTTTAATTTTTTTAAGAGTAGCAGTCTTGCTTCCAGTTAAATATATAAGGCCTCTTGAAAACAAGGGCTTTTAGAAAGAACTACTGACAGGTGCTTAACCCAAGAACAAATATATCCATGGCTGTATAAGTAAGTTGCTGTGCTGGCAGCAGCGTTTATATTTTGTTCTCACCCCTAAAATGAAATGTTTGTGTGCATAGCTGGGCCAGCAGCAGAGAGCAGAGGAATAATGCATAGCAATACCCTCTCCTTCTGCTTTACAAGCAAAGGGGCTGTCACTCCAACTTGCAGTGGGAAACTAAGCTCAGGGGAATGAACGACACATCTAAGGTAACCACAAATCACTCGGCCAGCTAGCAAAGGCACCACTTCTCCCACCACCCCTTTTCTGCCCATTCTCCCAGCTTTTCCTTCTTTATTCCTAGCGCAGGCCACATGGCTTAACTGTTTACTTGCTCTGAGGCCTTTTTTTGTAGAAGAAATCCAGGGTGGTTTTGGCATTGGAGTTTTTTTAAGGGCTGAAGTTAGGAGAAGCAGCCTCTCTGCTTCCACCGAGAGCTGCAATAGCTGAGATTAAGGGAGGCTGCAGGCTGCGGAGCTGACACAGCCACGGGCTGTGTGCGGGCATAGCATCCTTCCTCTCCCTCCTGCCGGCTTTATTTCAAATTACCTGGTGCCTTGGCACCACCGGCTCTTTCCTTTTTTTCTGCCCAAAGCGCTTTCCTACTGCTGCTTCAGTTAACACGGACCCTTTTAGCTGCTTCAGTGTTGTGTAGAAACCTGTTGGCGCTGGCAAGCAGGGGTGGTGGTCTGCGGTGGGACCCCACAGGGTGAAGCCCCGGGTGGATGCAGGGGAGCAGTCCCCGGCACGGCTGGGCAAGGTCTGGGTCTGTGAGCACTTGCCCCCTTGGGGTGGTGGTCTCAAAACCTCCTCAAAAACAGAACTGGTGTTTGGGATCAGGACTGTTGTTCATTGTGAAGGAGAGAGGATTTTTTGTTTCCTGGGTTTTTTTCCCCAGTTTCTAGGAAGTGTGAGTGGTTTGTCTCATTCATTGGGCTGAACTGTCGTCATCTTTTTGCTTGTGTTTGAAATAAAGCCTGGGTAAGTGACTGTCACCAGGAGACTTCTGTCCCAGGCTGGCAGGACTGGGAGCAGACCATGCTGTGCTCCTTTCAGCCTATTGCAATACAAGATGATTCCCACAGTGCTACATTTCAGGTTCAATTCTGAAGATTTGCTTGCTCACAGAGAAGCTTTCTCATCCCTCACAGGCACTTGCATACACACTAGTATCTTTTTCCAAACTGAGGAAAAAGTAGAGATGCCAGCCCTTCATCTTGGCTAGGGAATGATAAGCTCCTTGCTAAAATTTTTAAATGTTAGAGCCCTTTAGATCACTAATATACATCTAGCTGATCCTTTACAGCTGGAATTATCACATGGCTGAATCTTAATAGTAATGGTGCAGGTTATCTCTGTGTAAATAGTGCAGTATCTTTATTCAGTAGGAGGAATGCTGCAGGTCTGCACTGATATATTGATCTGGATAAACAGGATAGTTTATTCCTATCTGGAGGCACCTTAAAGTTCAGTTTGTGGTGCTTGCAGGTAAAACTGATGATTTACTGTTTGTGGATATGGCAATATACCTGGTGTGCTGCCTACAAACCAGTCTTTTTCTCCATAGGTCTGATGCAGGACTTCATGAGCCTCTTGCTATACTGCCAGCACTAATGTAAACATTGCATCTGGGCGAGAAAGTTCCTTATTTCTGTCTGCTGTTCTTTTCAGTAGTCTGCATCACTTTCATTTGGGGCGTTAGTGGTGCTTGCCTTGAGTCATAGTGCTTTGACAGCAGGGTTGCAAGAAGCTTTCTTGGCAACATTTGCTTTTCTAGAGAATTGTTTCCTGGCTGGAGGTTTATTACCCACTCTGAAGCTGAGCTTTCTTTCAAAGAAATTTCAGCTAAGTTTTTGGACTTGGTTTTAATGAAATGGAGTAATTTGTGGTTGAAGGAGGAAATACTATGATATTCAGGGATTATTTTTTAACTCAAAAGAGAGAACAAATTTTGAAACGATTGCTCAGCGCCTTGTCAATCAGAACTGCTGCTCTTAGCGGACCATTTCTCCTGCGTTACCCTGTCTGCTCCTCGATAACACTGTAGTTAGCTAAATTAGCTAGTATTAGCTAGATACTTAAATGTCATTAGAAACTCTTAAACTGAAATCTTTGTTAAAGTTGAAAGTAGAAGACCATTATTTGATAGAAAGAAATAGAAAAGAATGCTTATAATAATTCCAGAATCAGTCATCATAAAATGAGTAAAGTCTGAATTAAGGTTCCGTATCAAAGAAACCTGAAGGTAAGGGATGCAATTAATTCAGTCAGCCAGCTCCAAATCAGCCCTGTAATGATGCCATGCAGTTAACCTATGCTTATAATTAAGGCTTTTCCTTAGTTATTAGAACCTGAGTAGATAAAAACAAGTGTGCTCATTTCTTTTCTTTTCAATTTTGTAAGAACATGTTAATTTTTTGTCTTCAGATGATTACTTTGTGGAAGGGATGGGAAGAGCAGTAAGCTGAAAGCTTAGGAAGTTGAAAATACAAGGGAAGAGGGTGCCTAATCCTGATTTGTGCTCCAAAAAATCTTCCACCAGCTTTTCCTACATCAGTGTGAGATCCTTTGTGGACCAGGATGCTGGACTTTGTGGACCAGGATGACCTTTGTTGACCAGGATAGTGGTTTCCAGCCCTACTGTCTGCAAATCTGTTCAATTCATTTTAAACTGCTCTTCCCCTGCTATCAGCCTGCTGCCTTTTTCCTCCAAGCTTATAGTTTGCTCCTTTGGAGCATCTCTCCGTCCTATTCAGGGCACTTACGTCACCCTTAGCACCATACGTGAATGCTCCAACCTGGGACGTGGATAGCCCCAGGACACCCAGGGAATCCTCCAGATTGCTCACTGTCCATACCAGGAACCCACAACTAACTTCCCATGATCTGTTCTACTTCATTACAGTGCTTATTGAATTTTGCTGGCAGTATTGTCTTTCATACTCTTGGGACCAGCATCAGTTGTCATGGCAATTACTGTCAGATGGTTGCAACTTGGATGCTTGGAGGAGGGTAGGAAAGCTGATGGCCAGAAGAAGTAGCAGTTCAAAGAAGCATAAAGTATCAGTTACTAATACTGCTTAGTGACCAAAATGTTTGGGGCTGTAGCGGTTGGTAGATCATTTGATGTGAATCAATCTCCTGTGTCTTTCATGTGACCTCCTCGATGAGTATTATTGGGTTTTAATAATCAAGATGACATTTGAAACAATTGATAAAAGAAATGGGTCATTCTCTATGAAGTCATTCTTCGAGTTGCTATAGTACTCACACATCTGCCCATCCTGCATGCCGTTTGTCCATTTTCTAGTAGGAAATAATTTACAAAGAAGCCCCAAGTCACATCTGAAAAAACACGGACTCTCATTAATGTCCTTTAGCCTCTCCACGATGCTTAGCCCCAGATTCCCTGATGCTCTAGGGAAGAGAGACTACAGAAGTGGAGACTGGCCACACATCTCACATCGTGTGACCATGTTACGTTGTGGACGGGGCCCACAGGCTGTTATTTCCATCTCAGTGCTTTTGGACATTGGGCCTGCCTATTGACACTTCTAACATGGGTGGGTTGGTCTGGTTACTTTTTTTTATGAAGCGGAGGCAGACCTAAGTCTGAAAACTTCTTTGCATAAGATTGAAGAAGAACCACATGTGGTGACAGCATGCTGTTACCACTAACTGAATTATGGATTATTTTTACCAGATGATAAACACAAAATAGAAGGCTTCATACTCTCAACTACTAAACCTCTCCACCCACTAAATTTCCCCCCTGGGAATTTTGTCTGTATTGACCGAGGAAGTTGAAATCCTTGTAAATAGACATAAATTGATAGAGAAAATGCAAAATAAAGAAAATTGTGTAAACACGCCAGGTGTTCATAAGAGTAATCTACCAATTCTCTTTTCAGTAAGATGACAGGGAAAATTAGTAGAGTGGGGCCATGAAGTAGTATTACAATATATACCTATTCAAATATGCTCTCCCAGGATCTTCTTTTCTTAAAATAAAATTACCCTTTCCATGCAAAACAAGTCTGGGAAGGGGGAGGAGTACATATTTGTTCAGTCCAGAGCTCTGTAGACAGGATCAAATAAATTTCTGTCAAAATTTGGAGAAAATGCTTCACAGCCCTTTAAGTCAGATACACCTAATAGGACAAAATTATGTCTCTGGCACATCTTGGTATGAATTTGTTATTTTGCTGAGCAACTTGACACAAACAGAGATGTTTTGAAATATCCCAGGCTGCTTGATGGTTGGTTTATGTTTAGACAAAGAAGACAAGAAGGATCTTTAGCTTATTGATTGGCAAAAGTCTGGGCAAGAGTTGTCTACTTCTCTATTGAGAGTCTGGCTTTCATGATGGAGGGAAAAGGAGTCTTTGCACACAGGTTGTCACATACGTGTTTCAGCTTTGCTGCAGGAAGGCTCTGTCACATGCCTGCTGAAGTCGCACAACCACCTTTCCAGCACCTTTCTTAACCACATGCCTTGGAAAACAGCAAAGGTTTTTGCCGCACGTTGGGTAGTGTTTTAAAACTTCTCAACAGGGGATGTATCAATATTGATCTTGTGCTGGAGGCTGCATTTCTCGATGATTCGCTCTTTTGTAATGAACCCCTCTAAAGGAAAAAATGGGCTAGTAATACTTATTTCACCACGGTCTCTGGGGAATGGAAGCAGGTTTCTTGTCACTCTTGAGCTGGCAGTTTTCCGACTGATGGCATTTAGGGGAAGTTGAAAGAGGATTAAAGCCTCATGATGCTGGTTTATTTCAAGAACATGACATGTTCAATATGATAATAAAGTGGGAATTTTTCTTCTGTGGCTTTTATGGGCTTGGGGTTTTTTAGGATGAAATTATAGATAAAGCGATAGCTGAAGTCAACTGTACATGTTTCTGAGGCAGTTGGATGCAAGGTGACAGGGGCCATTATAAAACCCTTGGCAGGTTTTTTGCTACAGAGAACTTGACAGCAAAGGCAAAAGGAAACTAATACTGTAATGATTCATTTCATGTGGGAGGCCAAAACTTTTAACAGTGTTGGAAGGCATTTTGCGATAACATGCTTTAATTTCATAGTGGTGCTGACGTTGTATGTCGAGGATTATTATCAGCAGAAGGCACTAGAGACAGTGATTTGAGATTACAGACATTTAGATGGCTGGTGAAGTGACAGTTAATGTTATATTCCTTTGTGGACATGTAAAGAGTGAGAAGAAAGAAAGTGCTTCCCAGTATCATGTGTTAGCAGAGAGTAAAGTATGTAAAATCCTCACAGAAAGGAGGGATGGTCCCTGAACCATTCATCCATCAAACACTGGGATTTGACCTTCAGCTCACTAGTATATGTGTTTTACCCACTAATAATAAAGCCAGAGTAATAGTGTTATAAGCCCTCAGCACTAAAAGTGGGTTGCTGTAAGTAAACCTCTGCTAGACCAGGAAGTCTTAAGTGTATTTTTAATAAGGAAACCTTAACTTTTGAGTAGAGTCTTCAGGGTCTCAGCGGAGTGAAGTTATCATCATTAATATCCCCTGCAGCACTCTGAAAAAACTTTGCATTTACTTAGCTATTTATATGCTCACTTATAAGAATATTTTAAGTAAGCTTGGTTGGCATTAATAAAGTTAATGGTTCATTACTATTATATAGGCGTTTTTATTTAGAAAGACAACTTACTCTAGGCCATTGAAAGCTAAACTGTTTTCAAAAGCCAGCTATTGGCAACTGTGCACTGCCCAAGGGTCTCCAGAAGTTTCTTTACCTTAGGTGCTCCGAGTTGCCTCTGACGTGGTCTTTGGGCAGAGATCCCTCTCACGTTTTGGCTATACAGGGAGCTAGGTTTAGGGTTGGCAGCTGGGCAAGCCAGGTGCCCCACAGCAGGTTTCCCAGGCAGGCCCACAGAGGGGCAGCACCAAGGGGCACTAGCAGGAGGAGGGCAGAGCAGAGAAGGGGAGGAGCAGTGAGATGAGAGGTCTGGTGTCCTTCACCCACCACGTGTCTCCCTTAACATTGGGAGAACACCAATGGAGCATGCCAAAACCCATTACTGTTGCGCTGGGGTGCTTGGTTTAGATCTGCAGTCCAAGATATTCATTTGTCTGATAGAAGACCCAAGTGACAAAGCTACAGGCAATTTGCTTTATTGCTGTTATATGACTGTAAGAATCAAAGGGATCTGCTGGGTCACCGAATCCATTATCCTGCTATGATAGGCAAGCACACCATATGAGTCCTTTCATAACTTCATCAAGCCCCATCTCAATACCAGTCTGGGGGATTTTTGTTCACCTGAGTGTTTTCCCCTGGGAGATCTGTTGTTTTTCTAGTGCTGTTCCTGCTGGGGAGCTTTTCCTCCTTCATGTTACTCCTAGGGCATTCTCTACAGTCCGGATTTCTTCATAGCCAAGGTGTAACTGTTTGCTTTTGTTGTCATTGGCTTTTCCCTCATATTGCTTTTCTCCATCGCTCTTTCTGCCTTCACTCCCTCTTGGTTCTCCTTGTTTTCATGCACGTCGGAAAGGCTTTTGTTCTCCTGAGATAAGGTCTCTGTTCTCCCGTTCATCCTTCTATCTTTTGTCCGCACCAGTTCTGGTTTCTTGAAGGTGGGTAAGGGGAATTGTGCAGAATGTCGGATGCAATCGCACCTGTACCTTCCACAATTTATATCAGAAGTACTTTGCTCAGCGTATTCTGGCACAGCATTTCCCTGTTTTGCAACTTATCATGCTGGTGGTTGTTAGTCACTATTACACCCCAACCTTTGTTGTCCTCATTCATGTCCAAGTGATGAATTCCTAGCTGGTATGGTATATATTGTTCCTCATCAGCTGTGCAACCCAAGCCTCGACATGGTAAATAATTTTTACTGAAACCTCGGTAAAAATGATAAATATAGGAGGCATAAATATAGGGGTGTTGGGGTTTTTTTTGGTTTTACTCTGAAACTGAAGATGGCCTTTGGTAGAAAAATCCCAATCATGTAGTTAAGTAGCAGTGTAGTAATACCAGTTTGTTCATTCGTGTAGGAAAAAGCCTGATGTGAATGTATTACTGTAGTTCAGCAAAAAACCTTTATTTGGTTATTCAGTTTTTTTTTTAAGAGGGAGATCAATTCCATTCACTTTTCTCACACCCACATTCCTTCAGCATAAAGAGAATGGTAGCACAGAAGAAAATGCCATTGTTGTAAACTAAAGCTTACAGTTCTTCCAAGCAAGGCTCTATTCTTTGCAAACCTGGAGAATAATAAATGCAGATTACATCAGAGATGTAGCTGATGATAATAACACAGCGTTTGGTCTCTGATTATTCATTGTAGTAGGACAATTACAGGAATCTTGAATTTTTCTATAGTGCCATTGAGATTTGCTACAGTTCGTTGCAAAAAAAAAATGCAGAACAGCCTTGGTAAAAGTAGAACAAAGTCTATTTTTCTCTTTTTTTGTATAGTCAGAGGTAGTATTCATGATTGCCACCAAGAGCCTGGTTTCATGTAAGAGCTGTGAGATGAAAAACATAAATTGCCTCAGTGGTCTTCACCTGGGTCCTGAATCTTTTAACAAAACCAGGCTTGTTTTTGAGTCTCCAGCAAAAGCCAGGCTCTGGTGTGTTTCCCATGGATTGAAATTTTATTGTGAGCATTTTGCACTAGAACTACTATTGTCTCTGCTTGATAGATAAATTCATTATCCTTTCTGATGGATTTTTGCATGTTAAATAACATATAAAATACTGTTGTTATTTGACAGGGATGGGCTATTGGAAAGTAATAAATGGAGTCAGGGACACTTTCTTCCCTAAATGCTTTCTTTGGATCAACAACTGCATGTTTTCATTCCAATAATTGGAAGTTTTCAATGCAGGTATACTGCTATATCTGTAGGAGAGATTTGATCTGTGGTCATTGAGACATAGTTCATTTTTGGCTAGTACTAGTAAAAATAATTGCAATGTCAGTTCTGTACCTGAATTACTTGTGATAGATATACTTCTGGATTAGGCAGTCTGCACTCTGAAATAATGAGAAATGTCAGGTTTTGGTTAAAAAATGAGCAGTGAAATATCTCTGCAGGTTATTATCACTTTGAGGGATTGTGGTTCTTCTCCATTATTCCCTCCACTATTGTTGAATTGTCCAATTTAAGTGAATAACAGCGCATTCTTTCTAGAAACTGTTGGTGGGAGCCAAGGAAATAAAACATAATAGACGGATCTATTACCTAAAGGGTACCTGTATATAATAGCCATTGGCAAAGTTGGGAGACAATAGCCAGGAATCAAATTCACCAAATGGAGAGGGTATTTTGTTTTGTTTTTCAAAAGTCTGAGCTACATATACTAAGCAACGCAGTCCTACTAGAAAATGCTTGCTTTTGTACAGTCCCTGCCAATATTGTTAACGCGGCAGTCTCACAGGTTGGATGCCTTCTGCCTTCACTAAAACTCATAAAGCTGCTATTTAAATCTTTTATAATCATGCATGAGTAACTACGGAAAGCATTTAACTTCATGCACTGTCACATTTTTAAAAAGGAGAGCTGTATTTTAATTTTTCAGAATTCACAGTTTTCCATATGTCCTGCAAAATCAGCTTTTAATTTCTATCCCTTTTTAAAAAGAGTGCATTAAAGCATTGCCTTCCAGACTGACTAGACAAAAGGCAGGGATAATTCAGAATTTTGCAAGTCTTTTCTCACTAATTCTCAATCATTGACTAGATCCTTGAGGATCGGCTTGTTGCATCAAACTTTGGGGGTTTTTGTTTGTGCAATTTGTAACTGAAGCAACTAAATATTTGCTGAAGTTGATACTTGTCTTTGACAGCCACTTGTTTAGTGAGTATAAATATATTCAAATTTCATTTTTAGGTGGTGGTATGCAGGCTCTGATCATCTTACAACTAGAACTTTTGTATATGTCAGCCTGCACAGAGGGTGTTTGTAAAAAACATTGTTCACTGGATTGTTTATTCCTTTGAGATTTCTTGCCATTTGGCACAGATCTGTTCCAGCATGCCGAGCATCCTTTCTGTGGGGAGAAAAGAGTCAGATTCTGCAAAAAGTCCCTGTTGGGAAAGTAGACCAAAGAAATGCTGTACTACCACGAGGGATCTCTGGAGCCCTTCTTCTGTCTCAGCAACATCTCGGAGATTCCTTTGCTTGCCCTGGTTTTGCAAGGTCTGTTTGGGCTGAATTACTCTCATGACCCAGTGGAAATACAAAACACATAGCCTTACAGGCTTCCACAGCATTAGGCCAGTTCTGATTACATATTTCAATGAAGCATAATAGGGAGCTTTAAGAAAGCAAACTCTGTGTTTAATGATAGCTGTTCTGTATGCTATGGAACTTGTTAAAACACCCAAAGCAATTAAATCACTATGCAGAGTTGCGAGATTTCATTGCTTAGGTCCCAGCTGCCACTGTGGTCCATGAAGGCAGTGTATTTCTAAATTAGGAACAACCTTCTTTTCTCTCTTTTACGTGTGAGACAGGCCAAACTGTCATGCTTAATTCATCTTTAATGAAAATATATTTATTTGTTTTTGTTTTGTAAGTGAATTTAGGATTTGGTCTGTGCAGGGAGAAGAAAGGAAATCAACAACTCTTCTGGGCTAAGATCTTCTTGTGCTATATGCCAAGTCTCATTATGAAACAATTTTTTTATGGCCATGTTTCAAAACCTTGTATAACAGAGATTATAATAAAAAATGTTCCAAGGGTCTACATCCATAACAGTACTGGGTGTCGCTGTTGTACAGAATTTAATTTTCTCTCATCAAATTGCGTATTGCCACAGTATGTTTTGTCTTTTTGAGTTACATAGACAAATTCCAGAGTAGCTGGACTATGCTGGCATGATGAGATGAACATAAAATGTCATCCACCACCTTAAATACTCTGCATTGTCTTTCTGTTGTTATTCCTTACAGGTAGTGCTGCTGCTCTGTTAAATAGGTTTTCATTCATTCCCAGTCCTTTTCACTCTACTTTACTTAATGATCCATGTCAGCAAGTAGATCACAGTTTAGAACAAAACAAAATAAAATTGATTTTCCCAGTTGTATTAAATTTATTTTAGAACATAAAAGCTACCGGTTTGATTCTTAGCTGGAACGGCAAAGGCTGCACTGGTACCTGGGTAGAGCCATGGCAGCTGAGACCCTCCGAGACAAGCCAAGGGTGCAGATTAGCAGGTTTGCCTGCCTTTACCCCTGCAAGAAAGAGGCCAGGGAATTTCCCCTGACGTGCTTTCTCCCACGCTGCCCTGACTGGGGCAGAGGCAGTTCTGTGAATGGAAGAAAACCCTGCCTTTAACACAGAAACAGGAGCTGGAGATGGAAAAGGCTTGTTAGGTCACTCAGTTCATTGCCCTGCCAAAGCAGATCTGTCCTCTGCCTTTCCCAGTATCTGTCCTCTTCATTTCCTTGTGCTTCTGCAGTCTTGGGTTTTTTCAAAGTGGAAGGAATCAAGTATTTTATCTAGTCATTAATAAGAAAAACCTTACTCTCCTGTGGCACTCCTGTCTTTCTTGCTACAGGAAATATTATATTATTGGTTTACCCAAGTTTCAGTGCTTTGTACTCCAAAACAGTAGCCTTTTAGGCAACCACTATCTAATTTATATTAGATGAGAACTATCCATTTGTATGGTGCCCATCACTGTGGAGTCTCAACACCAAAGTGACAGCTCTCTTTTCCCTTCCTGCATGCACAATGGGTTGGCATGTTTTATGATTGTCGGCTGTATTCTTAATACTTATGCTTGTGTGTGCAGTTGTGTTTGTTTAAATGAGCTGCAGCATTTTACAGAGCTTGCTGATTTTAGCCTGTATCAGCATTGTCAGGTGTGAGATAAGACAGGCCTTTCTATCATTTCCCAAATTCCCAGCTTTTTAAAAAAAGCGAACGAGGAACAACTAACCAACTTATGCAAAAGCGACTGTGTGCTGTGGTTACAGACAAACCCAGCCTTTCCACGTCTGTGACTGGTGCAACTCGCCCAGCATGGTCTGCCAGCAACCAGCCTGCAACTTCTCCTTGGTCTGGTCTGCATGAGATCCCAGCAAAAGCAAGGCACCCACAAGCCGGAGCATTCCTACCCTGGAGGCCCCATAATTTAGGGTTGGTGATGGGCTAGTGTTGCTTTGCCTCCCTCCCTGCTTTCCTCTTCCCGGATCAAGGCTCCTCAGCCAGCAACAGCACAGGGCAGAGCTGACCGTTTCTGCATTTATTCCTCTGTCGTTTCTGCTAGTGGTTAATAGGAACACCTCGCGTTGCTAATGCTCCACTTACTGCAGTTTAAATGTGTTGACTTGCTTCAGCTTTAATCTCCCCACTGTTGAAAACCATCCCCAATTAGGGCAGAAGATTCTTCCAACCTACTGAGGTTTGTTGGCATAATGTTTACTGTCAATGTGCAGCCTCCTTTGGCTCAAAAAGTACATCACGCATAAAAATGTCATCTCTGATTCCCTGCAAAACATCTGTTTTCTCTGAGAAGTTAATTACTGATTTCAAACCAGCTGAAATGAGGCCTAATGATGGCCTTCTCTTAATTTTTGACAAGTGATGGCTTGATTGGAACTAACTTTACATAGCTTCAAATGTGGAATTTAGTGGCGAGGCATTTCCATTTCCTCAATTCCTCCGAAGACAGTGCCAGAGACCAGTTTATTTTCTGGACCTTTAACAACACAGAAATTGCAAAACCAGAGCAATGCAAAAAGATGTATTTTGAAAACTCTCAGCAGATGATGCTCGAGTCTGCAGCTGAAGCAGCAGGTTTGTACAGTAACTAACCTGCACACCTAGCGTCCAGGTAACAGCAAGGCAAGACAAGTGGGCCTGACACGTGGCAGGGCTGAAGAAGGCAGCAGGCAGGAGTGACACTGATAGGAGCCTGAGGTTGCATATATTAGCTAAGTCAGGCTTTCAAGGTGGTTTCTTCTGTTGTTGTTGCTGTTAAGATGACTGAGCAAGGGAAATGGGTGAGTCATTACGAGGTCGCTTTTCTTGCCCCGGTGCCTGGATGATGGATGCATGGATGGCTGCTTGAATTCGGAAATATTTCACCCCAGCGGGCACACTTACACCTCCCCGTGCTCGCCAAGTCAGCTTTGGCTGAGCAGGGATTTATTCTGCCTCATTCAGCACGTCCCCGCAGTGCCCTGGCCTCACCTCCCTCTAGCCCCGCTCCCCGGGAGGTGCGCTAGCTGGCTGCAGCCGCTGTCCCTCTCTGGGGGGAGGCATGTGGAGCGTTCCTTCTCTCCTTACTAGTTTTGGGGAAATTAGTGCGTGCAGCCTTGTTTTCCCAGTTGCACCACTGCCCAGTTCAGCGCTGCTGCCGCACGGTAAAGCAGTCTATAGGCTTGTCCATTATCAGCCATAGGAGCTGGTTTGTGTTTTAAAGGGTGATTTCAGATATTTCAGTTATTTCCTGGACATAGCAAATATTTCTAGCTGTTCATCCATGAAGCCATCGGTTAGGCTGTTACTTCTTTTTCTTGCCTTCAGCCTCTTGGTAGAAGGGTTCCATTTTATTTCATCTTTATTTTCCTTATTTTTTGTTTTACGCATGACTTTAACACTTGATTAAATTAAACATCCTTTGTCCCATCGAAGTTCTTCAAACCAAACAGGATTAGGCCTTTGGTGAGTTATTACAGAAGCAAAGCCTCCACCTCAGAGTAAGTGATTTCCTGCCTTTCTATGTTTTCCTCCCAGAAACAATGAAAAAAGCCACAAGAGACAGGAATAATGCAGTCTTATTTAGTGAGCATCAAATGTAGAGTCTGTGTTATTTACACTCTATCATATTAAACTGAACTGAATGTTTGCTTGACATCTACCTTTGTGTACCAGGCCTTATTCTAATGGCAGAAAGCAAATAAAAAAAAAACTGGAAATTAGGAAAAGAGCAGTGACTTACAAAGTGGTTGGATGTAGGCAGTAGTGGTTGTCCAGGTCCTGCTTTTCTTTGCTAAAAGTCTGGCAGTGGCTTTGCACTGAGCTCTCTGCAACACACGTTTTGGTTTGAGTAAGAAATCTCTAATGAGTGCAAACCTCAGCTCTTCACCACCCCAAAACTGTAGATCCCCTTGGATTCAAAACACATGCTCTTTCTCCTCACCTTATCTCTGTAGCTGGGTTTTCCAGCATCTACCCAACACCTGCTGGTAGACCAAAAAATTGTTGCTTCCTGAAGTTTCCCAGCAGGTTGTTCTTCTCTTCTGCCAGGAATGTCCCTGCCCGTACTGCCTCAGCCGGGGAGATTGCTTACCTGTAAAGTCAAGGTGATGAAGTACCTCGTGCCAAGCTATGATTAGTCTTTCCTCCTCTGCTCTACTATCCCAGCCTGCCACCCAGCCGTGGTTCCTCAAGCAGATTTCTGATGGCCACCGCTGCGACTGCTCTCCCGGGCTGGAGAAGGAGCAGCCAGAACCCAAATGATCAGGGAAGCAGAGAGCTTTTCACACCTCGTAGCTCTATAGGGGGCCATTTGAAGTAATTTGAAGAGGAAGTGGGGAAGAGGAGCAGTGAAGGGGGCAGAGAGATGTTAAACCTATATGTTTACCCTTCTTTTCTGGCTCAAACGATAAGGTGAGGTATTTGATCATATTAGGTTGTATTTAAATCAGAAGATTATTGTTAAATCTTTTTGTGACTGATGCCACCAGGGAAGCATATATTTAATGTAATGTGGGATTCTGATTCTTAATGTAATTTTACAATTCCATTGATTTTCCCTTTCATTTCAAAGGCCTGCTGTCTGTCTTTCCACTGGGTGTTTACGTAATGCTTGAAATTTTGACAAGCCCTTGCGCATTTGACCCATGAGGACATATTCTCTTCCCCATCAGCAAACACAGCTGTTGGCTGCTAACTAGGAAGGCTCTACCATAGATAAATCTCCAGGTTTCCCCTCCGTTGTCTCCTGCACGAAGGTCTCTGCTCAGAAACGTCACTTACCTCTAAATCAAAACTGACCGCTCTCCCTAACGACCGTGGATGGAGCCCGCTTCAGCTTTGCATCTCCCTTGTCGCCCGCAGAGGCAGAGATTTCCCGACGCCTCCACGTGTCACTGCACGCTGATGAGCACACAGCATCTGCATTGCAGTCCCTTCATCCCCAGGACGCTGCGGATCCCTGCAGTCCCTGCTCGGTGGGTGGGCAGTGGTGAGTCCCTACCCCGCAGGGTGGGAGCAGGAGGTCCACGCAGGCTTTCCACCCATGAAGGAGCCACCAGCTCCAGGGGTAGCTTTTCGGACTGGGCCCTTTTCGATGTCCCTTCTGCACTGGCAGGGTGTTCCCAGGTGGGAGCCCACCACGAGTTCCCTCCTGCTCTCCTGCTATTTAACTGCTCTTTTCTTCTTCCCTTTTCTGCAACTGGTAGATGTACCAGTTCCCTGTCACCTTCAAGATACTTTTATGATTTTGGGGAGATGGGACAGGGAGAAGGAAGCAGTGATCAAACTCCTGGCAGATCCTGCACGACTTGGGCTGTTTCTCCTGGTTTCATCAGCCGTGTGGCTGCTCACGTGTCTCTACCCTGCTGCCTCCCTGCTTGAAACGGTTTGATATTTTCTCGTCTGGCCCAAGGGCTTTCTCTTTGTAATTCGCTTTTCACTTCAAACCTCGTGAAGGATAGACAGCATGCCTCTGAGCTCGGACTGAATGGTGCACAAGGCTTTGAATCTCTAACAAGCAGCTGGCTGCAGCTCTGAATATGATCTAATAGGGAGAAACATGCCCAACAAACTCCTGCCACATTCTCTTGAAGCAGGAGAAATTTGTACGTACATGCTTTTGCTGAAAGACTATATTATGCAGAACATGCAAAGTATCAACGGCTATCCATTTTTAGAGCCATTGTTAAACAGAAAATTTGCATCGCGGAAGAGACAGTGGGAGATTTCTCCTTCTCCCCTCCCCTCTGTCCCCTGGTACAGTGTCTTTATTCTGTTTTCTCTAGTTCTCTTTGTCTTACTGGCATACTGGTCTTCTAACCGTCCTTTGTTTCATTTATATTGAAATCAGCTGGCAGAAGACAAAGTTCACACCGTATATTTAGAGCCTGTGTTTTTGAGACTGTTAATTATTATTTTCCTCCATCTTTCCGGAGAAGCTGCTAGTGATTTGTTTTCAGGTTCATTTCATGAGTGTTTACTGTCATTTACTCTGAACGCTGGTCTTTTCCTTTCTCTGCCTGTCCCTCAAAATGTTGACCACATGCTGGCTCTGCTTTGCATTTCTGTATCTGAGTTTGTATTTTAATATTCATTAGGTATTTGTACTGACAGCCCATCAATACATTAAATTAGTATATATGTAGCTAACAAGTATGGTGCATGCTTAACTGACTTATAACAACATTAAAACAGACAGACACAACAGATTGTCTCAGCAGGGTTTAATAAACTGTACTTATCCACAGTCCCTCTGAAAAACAGACACACAACTGCAGTGTACAGTGCTCCCTCAAATAATAACGTAGACAGTAAAGGTGCTAAGCGAAACATGTTTTGTTCTTCCGATGAGAATATTAAACTTTCTTCCATCATAGAAAGCTGCTTCTGTGGCTTCTATTCTTTTAAACAATTAGGCTTTCAGTCATAAAGTACCGTGCATTTTAATTCCAGAAAATATTTAATGAACATCAAATAATACTGGAGTTGACAAAAGGCATGCACAGTTATGCATTACTCTACTCATTCTCATGCAATGCTTTGAAGGTATTGAGATCTCTGCAAGTAATTAGTATTGTCATTAGAATATCAATTTTTTTCTGCTAATTAATGCTAGTGTGATTAAAATGGAAGCTTTTTTGGATAAGAGGTATTATCTCTTCTCTATGTGAGTGAGAAAGTACCTCTTCTAAAACCGGCAGAAGAAAGCAGGCAGAAAATGATGTCAGGTGAGAGAAGAGAGCTTCTCAGTTTGTTCCTTTGCAAATGTGACTCTCTCCCATCCAGAAGTTTCCAGAAGAAATCTCCTGCCTTGCCTCTTGGAGACACCACAGACCCCCTGTTGCATTATGGGCATCAGAGGTGTCTTTTTAATAATTTTCATATAAAATGTAACGTACGTGTAAATATAGTACTTATATATCCTGTTTCTCTGTACTCAAAAATTTTGTGATTAAAAATGCACAAAAGTGCTATACTAGACAATAGGAACTTAAAAAACACGAGTGGAAGGGGTTTTGAAATGAAGTAGTTATCTAATCGTTTTCAGCTTTGTCCTGAAACATGTGCTTGTGTAATTAACTTTGCTGATGTGAATCATCCTTTAACTCCAGCGGAGTTACTGAAGAAGCCTCTTTAGGGCATTAGAAGTGCTCATGCTCCCATCAGTTTAAACCACGGTGGTCCCTCTCCAAGCACTTCGTTTACATCAGGCTCAGGACCCGAGCGTGGGTACAGTCAGTGCCGTGTTGGGATGCGCTTGGGGAGCATTTTGCAAAAACCGTAAGGCTTGAGACAATCCCCTAACCAGCACTGCCCTTCACATTGCTTTTGATGGCCCATCAGTCAGCTCCAGCCACCGAGGAGCGCAGACCAAATAAACAGGGCAGTACACTGCCAAAGGGAAGCCAGGGTTAATGTACTTACACACAGGAGAATAAACATGGGGAGCATTTAAGTGTGGTCCATGTAGCAACAGTCTCAAGGCAGCAAAGTACTCGAGCGCTAGAGCTGTCGGCACCCCCATGAGAGCACACGGAGTCATCCTGGGAATCGGGAGATTCCTTAGCAACATGTTTAAGCATCCTTTTTAAAATAATGATTTTTTTTTTTAAATCTTTTTGTCTTTATTTGATCTCTGTGCATCTATTTGTGGTGGAGAGTTGTTAGCTTGTTCATTGTTTAAAATATTCGAACTTGTTTAACTTTCCTCTCCATTCATAAACTGTATAAAGCGTCTAAGAAGCTGGCACTGGATGCAGCAGCAGTATCTCGGCAATGTCAGGTGACTCTTTAATGTCAGATTTTGCTCATTTTCATAAGGAGGGAAAAATCAGCAGAAGCAGCGTTTGAGCTGTTCTTGCCCGGGTAATGCCGTTGTGATCAGTTTGAGGCATCTTCTCCGATGGAGGGAGTGAAAAGCCACTCGTTAGAAATCACAGGTAATTTCTCACGGCCTTGACTAGGCTTTATGTTCTGGAAAGTCAGGGGCCTTTCCTTGCATTTACATTTATTTACCATTTTTTAAAAGGAGACGAGAATTGAAGCTCAGTGTTAACTTTCTCCCCAGACTTGTTTCTTTGGGGCCTGCCCCCAGCCCTGCACTATCTCTCCTTTCCAGGCCACATCGAGCCTTGCTGACACCCAAAGCCAGAGCTGTGGAGGTGAGACACTGCCAATATGGGATGGGAGGCCCAAAGAGAAAATTGCTAGCGTATTAGAGATGCCTGTGTGTTTTTACTGGTAATGTTATCCCCACCTAAGACCATAAAGGTATGTTGGGTGGTTTACAATTACCATTGCTTTTATGAACCTCTAAGAGCATCCCAATTTTTTCTCCCTGTTTTTTTGTTTTGGTTTTTTTTCCTTTTCTTATGGATAGTCTGCAAATTTATAGGCAGGCAGCACCTAAAAGTCCAAGCTCTGGGCCAGGCAGTAATTTTCTTTCTCATAAACAGGCTCTTACAGACCAACCTCCATAAAAGATGCACAGGTCTGGGAGTGCTGGTGCTTTTAGTTCATTAGAAGATGGGTTTCATTTCTGATGTGACATTACAAATAACCCCAAAAGGAGGTCAAAGGGATTGAGATGGCTGTTTGTTTATTTTATTATTATTTACAAATGCTAGGATGTAAAGCTCAGTGTAAAAACTTTGAAATAAGATATGTAAGTGGGGAAACTGTTTGCCCTAGAACTGGAGAAGTCTGAGAGCTGAACAAAGCCAAGATATGTTGCAAACATCTCTGGTTCAGGCTTACTCCAGGAGTTTGCACTTAAATGCAAACAAGGTGGCATCAAACTTTTGGCAGTAAGAGATGGTAGTTCCCAGGAATGCTGCTATATATCACAGAGCTGCTGGAACATGTCTTAATCCCTTTTATTGAGTACTTAGCCAATAACCACCCAGGTAGTTTGGTAACTGTCCCATCTCAACTATCAGCCAGAAATTGTGAAAGCAAATTCATAAATAAATACCTTCAGGACCATGCATTTGTTGACACACGTTGCCAGGGGGGTCCCGCTGAGCCAGCAGGGACACACTGTGGCTTTTCGTGCTTCCCCTTCATTTTCACCATTTTCCTCTGCAGCAGTTTGGAGGCAGCAAACGAGCTGAGCAGGGCTCCCTCGAGCTGTGCCCGCCCTCCATTGCAATTTTTCTGTTTTAGAGAGGTCTAAAAGCTTCTCTAAAGGTGGAAAACTCCCATTCCTAATTTTCCAACCAGAAGATGATGATAAAAAGTAATCAAGTTTGTGTGTTGGGGGAAGCAGTATAGAGAGACACTTCCCTTTCCAGTGATGTTGAACCTTTCCCGATCAGTGTTCTGGCGAGGTTGGCACACTGCTGCAGAGATGTCATTTTCCAGAGGGGAAGTTTTCACTTGCAGTTTTTTAGCCAGCCCCTGGAACTGATTTTTTTTTTTTTTTTTTTTTTAATCATTAACCCCAAACCTATGTTCTTGTTCTCTGTCTCTCAGTTTGCAGAATTAGAGCTGCATTTTGCTATTGCCTTTAGGCAAAACTTTGCATTGCTTCCAGTATTGCTTTTAAAAACTAATAGTATTCGAAACCTGAGTTTACTATAGACATTCATTTACTTTCCTTCCAACAGCCTTGGTGTTGGTCTTTTCTGGCATATGCATACTGTGTATTTCACTCTTATGCTATTTTTCTGTAGAACTTTAATACATGATTTGGGAGGAAGAACTATATCATGCTACTTAAGCAAATGGGGCTTTAGGACTGCCATGCATTCCTCCAGTGAGCTATAATCATCCTGACTGTGTCACAGAGCCTGTCTGATTGGGACTGGGGGGGCTCAATAATGAATCTTGAATCTGCTTTATCTTTGAATGAGTCCAGATGCTTTGTTAGATGCTAGTTCTGTTCTCCCTCCTTTCCCCTTTTTTTAATCTCCTTTTTTTTTTATGTCAGAATGAATTGATCCCAGGCTGCTCCTCTGTACTCTGACACTCCTGAATATGGAAGTGTCACTGTAAAATGAACCATAGCAAATTCTTAATAAGCTACCTTCAGAGAGAGTTATAGTTTTTGACATTTAGTTATAGATTTATCCCTTGTGCAGGAAGCCTCATTCATTTCATGCATGCTAACCGTGGTGAGAAAAAGTCATTATTAAGTATTTTTCATACTTTGGTCTATTGAACAGCCACATCACATGCACTGCAAGGCTGTAGCAGGCAGCAAGAGCAGGAAATGGAAGGAAGGACAGAAGAAATGGAGACACTCTGTGTGAAACCTATGGGCCAAACGCCTTTCAAAGAATAATGATTTTAGGGTTCCTGTACATTCATACTGGATTGTTATCAATGCTTCATATTCAGAAAGCTGCTGCCAGTTATCCAGGCTTATTGATTCAGGTGCAGATCAGGGCTCTGCACTGACTTCCATGAACCCAACTCTGAAAGCAAGCTATTTCTACTGGTAATAAATAATAATTGTTACGTAATTTTTTAAAAATATTTACATGTTATATATTAAATTAGTTTGTTTTATATGGTACATGTTATCATTTTAATAAATTAATAGTAAAAAAGAAGTAACATGATGACCACTAACTACGAAACTTATCACTTCAATTTGCTGATATTGTGTCATTCTCACCTAAGTATTTATTTAGAAAAGATAAACTGAATAGAAACTGTAAACAAAATCCATTAATTCATCTAGCAAATCCCGGTTTTAATAGACAGTGAGATGCTAAAGTTCTGCTTATAAAAAAAAACCAATATTCTGGTTTCTGAGATATATGCATATGGGTCTGGAAACAATAATGCTATGTTCACCTGTTCTGGTTTTTAAAGTGATCTCAGATGCAGCAATTTTAAATTGGTGCTTTGGACCTTACAAAAAAACCCAAGACCTCCTTACTATTTTGTTCCCTTTGGTACATGTGACAGTAAATATGTCATTGTAAGTAAAACCCATCTGAAAGGGGAAAGAGCAGCTCCAAGGAGCATGATTGGAAAAGTGTATGACTATTTTCTTCCAGTAAGAAGCTTACAAACCTGTCCAGAAGGTGCACTGCCCAGTCTAATGTTAACTGTGCTCACTTTTTGTTCCTAGTAGTGAGCAAATCTCACTCAGAAAATTGCAAAATCTCTGTTCCAGCTTAACTAGTATGATTAAAGGAGTGGCAGTGACTTCAGATACTGATATTTTTTGCAAGATATGCAGTCTGTTTTGTAGTGTTGTTATCAACTCTCTTCTCCAAAGATATTATACTTTGCTCTGTTTTTTCAGAATCAGGTGTAGCAGCATATTTGCAGAAGTGGCACAGAGGCTTATATAAAGCAATGCATACATAAGATAAAACAATAATCCTGCAAAATGAGGGAGAGATCCAAAACACACCAAAGTCAATTATTCCCTTCCAGGAGTTTAATAGACATTAGCTTAGTCCCCTGTCACCTATCAGCTTGTTTGCTGATTTTTTTTTCTCTTTAGGAGAAAAACAAAGGTGAGTTCTTGAAAATGAAGCAGTCTGTTGCCACAAGCGCTGCCACACACATGTGAGGGCAGCCTGCCTGCTAGCTGCCTGCTGTGGGCTGACCCCTGCTTTTGGCTCTGGTTTCCAAACTGAAAAGTACCACCAGCGCAATTCTGGGTCTTCACTCCTATGCAGGCTTGGTGGACATCATCATGACACCCAGAGAGACTGATTTTGGGGTGCAGTCAGACCCCCAGGTGTCTAACCAATACCTATCATGTTTGCACAAAGGTGCAAGTAACATGCCCTTTGGTCACAGCGATGTGCACCTCTATAAGGACTGGACTGAAAATGTCAAGTCCAAGTCCTGGGTGGTGGGATATGAAGGTAGATTAGTGTGAAGGTACCTGATACAGTGCTTTATGAGCAGCTGGGGAGGCTGGCTGCAATCCTGCAGCCTGATAAACCCAGGTACCCGTTCTACATGAGCAAGCCGATGCCAAACATCTGCCAGGAATGGCCTCAACAGCACCAGCCTTTGAAAATTTAACCATAAAAGTTAAGTAGAGGTGTTACTCATCTCCCCAGATAAAGATAACGTACTGAAATACAAGGCTGAGTTGAATTTTAAAAGAGGAAAAACCTCCTAATTGCATGATTGAACTGTTGCAAGAGATGAAAGGGCAACGCCGTGCAAAGCACGGCTAAGCAAAAAAAAATTGATGAAATGCTTATCTACCTGATAAATAAGACTGAAGGATCTGTAAAGTGTCTCTTCATGTGTTGCAGGGAAATGCTGGTTTATTCATACCAAGAAAGACATAAACATTAATGTCATTGGATTAGGAATAAATAGAGTATTGTCGTGAATATCAGACCACTTTTTCAATGCTGATTTCTAGGCTGGTTTTGGTGTCCTGGTATGAATTCCTTATTTGACCCGGTGTTTTATTTTTATGCAATTCTGTGAGACAATCTGGAGTAGTTATAGTAATTTCAGGAAGGTACTAATTTTGGTGACCTATGGGGTAGTCCAATCCAATTCCAACTAAAATCAGTTGCTAGGTATTTATCGACTTCAGTCAGAGCAGCTTCTTACCAGGTATGATCCTGATCTGTGCTTGTGTGTACCCTAAATTAGGCTGTTAAATGAACAGAGATGCACTTAAGATAATGCTTGTCCTGTGTCTCACAGGAGTGTAGGTTAGAGCAAAACTTTGATTAGTTTAAGGGAAAGAGTTCTGTCAAGCTGCAATGTATGTTGCAGATGGACACTGAAGCTGTTTGGAGGCTTGACACCTTAGAAGTCTCAGCAAAGAGAGACATTTGGGGCAGGATTCTCTGAAAAGATCAAACACCCATTAAAAAATCGATTTATGTGAGTCTCTGGATTTTAATGCTACAGATGTAGGGTTATAATAGGATTACACTTCACCTGGGGATCAGTCTATGTAAGTATACATATGCATTTTGGCCCAATGAAAATATTTATGTTTTGGCCAAAATAGTATTTTTAATTAAAGAATTTTAGTTAAGGCTGCTTCTTTATTGTAACTAGAAATTTTGACAGCGTGTTTGCTCCTGATAAGCGGGGCGGGGGGTCACACAGATCTACAAGCGCTCTTTTACAAGGTCAGCTTTTTATCCTACTCTACTTTTGTTTTACAAGCTGCTGGTGACCAAATTATCTGACTGTTTCCAGTAGTGTCTTGAGTGGGCTGAATAACCTTCCAAAAGGTGTTTGGTCTCCTCAGGTTTGCCCCGGGGCGAGCGGTGGCAGTGGGGGGGTGGGGTGGCTGTGTGTTAAGCTGCCCCTTGCTAGGTATGTTAGAAAAGGGAGAGTGTCCAGCTCTAGGGCACTCAGTCAAAATCCAGAGTGGTTATTTTGGGCTCTAAAGGGGAGGAGGAGGAAGAGGAAGAGAGGTTTGGGACAGTCCTCCCTTCTGGTGACTTCCATTTTTTGTGTCCCATTCCTACTCACTCTCTTGTTTAAAAAGCGTTCAGGTGTTAAAACTTAAGGTAATCTTTCACATATTCGGGGCCAGGGATCATCTTTTTGTCTGGGGACTCCTTTATCATCTAATGTAAGCACCTAATAAGTACTTTTCAATTGACGGATAACGGTTGTGTTTTATTTAAAAATTTAAAACAAACCAAAACAAAAAAACTATGTGCTTTATCAGAGGCATTAATTAAAGAAGCTGTGTGTTTGCAGCTATGGAAATTAGGTACTCACTGAAGTTCCCTTCTCTGCCAGTCTGTGCAGACTGATGCCTTTCTCCCCTCCTTAAAAGGCCTAATTATGCCATAGGCAGCTACCTTGTTCTGTTCAGTCTCGTATTCTGCCACATTACCATTAGAAGCAGAAAGAACTAATTAAATAAGTATACTAAATTACTATTTTCTCATTCACTTATTCTCTGTCCAACCTCATTACGTATTCTCTTTTAGTCAGGGGATAGATAGAGGAAGGCAGACTCTGTTCTTTCATCGGTTCTCGGGGGCTTAGGCTGCCATTAGGACTACTACAGTTATATATAGGTTATTTTTCAATTCCTTCTACATTCTCAGATTGAAATCCACTCCCTCGGCATATACTGTCCTCTACTTAAAGGCATCAGAGGAACCCAAAATGTAATCCTGCTTCGTTCCCACTTTGTTTCAGCATATTAAAATTTCAGCTATAAAAGAACACTGGGATTCTTTAATAAAGACATATTGGGTCAAACCAAACTCAGCAGCCTGTCCCTGATGCTGGTCACGCTTGCAGTTTACTAAGCATATGAAAATCTGGTGGTTGATCCTCTGTGGGTTTGTACTGCTTTTCTGTGGGAAGAAAAGTTGTTGTAGACAGCTGCAGACATCCCATTTCCCTGCCGCCTCCTGCCCTTCTCATTAGCCCGGGGAGGGAGAACGAACTGCACTCTGTGAAAGGAAAGGTCCTTTAGGCAAGGAGCAGGCTCCCATTAGCTCATAGGCATTCCCTTTCTGCCTCATGTCTGAGCAAAGGGCTGCTCATTGTATTTTAAGCCTCTCTTGGTGTGGCAGGAGCAGAAGGTAGATGATATCCATCAAGACTTTAGGACACAGGGCTCCACGCATTGTGTAAAATACAGTTCTGAAAACTATATAATTTATCAGGCAGATGTAATTCCATCAAGGGGTTCTGGAGACGGTGCAAACCACATCATCCAATTATAGCCTGGAAATTCAGTTACCGTGCCTGCAGGAGCAAATACTGCTCTTATAGCCTATAGTGTGATGCCACAAATCTTGTTTGGATTGAAGCAGTGCTGCCCTCTTCCCCCTCAGTGCAGTTGCAGAAGTATTTCTGGGATGCATTTTGGTGGAATACAGGCCGTATTAAAAATGTTACTAGCTGATGCGACAAAAGGCTAAGGTGAATGGAGTGCAATTTTTCCCTCATGAGCTCTTTACCTAAATTCCATTGTAATAGGTTTAGTACTCAGTTAGATGCAATCCAAGCAACATGGCCAGAAAAGCAGAAGGGTTAAGTAGATATGATATGCTGGCTTAGTACAAAATACACAGAGCTTGACTAGTTTAAGTAAACATTTGTGTTTGATTAGGCTATGCATGTCCTAATATAGAGAGACTGTGTTGTAATAGAAAAGATGACACAGATTGAATTTATGTCAGTTTGAGGGATTTTTTTTTTTAATAGGAATGAGAAGTGTTGAATTATCCAAAGATTGAAGCTCTCTGTGGGTGAGGTGGAGTTTGTTTTAGACGTGTTTTATAGTGTACTGTGAAGCGTTTTGTTGGATTTGCTGCTAATGTGCTATTCCTAAAGGTAATATTAATGCTCTTAGGGCCAAGTTCTACACCTCTGATATGTAAAAACAACTCTCAAAGTACTCATTTGGCATTACACGAGAGTCATACTTAATCTTTAGAGTGTATCATATTTTGTTATGATTGCACACGTTGACAAATGCTATCAAACCTCTAAAATATTAATTTATTTTGTAAGCAATATGTTTATTTTTATTCCATTGAAATAATCAACATCTGGTCTGAGAGGATGCTGCGCCTGGCTTTCTAATATTAAAGGTCCCTCGATTCAGTCATAATCCTGTCAGTGCTGACACCTGAACTGAAGGCAGTTCGAATGAGTTTTATATCTGTGTCTTCACATGAGCTGTCTCCACCCTGGCCAGGGCATTGAAGGTTCTTTAGTATTTGCCTTAAGACCAGGAAACAGTCTAGACGTCAAGACCAAATTTTTCTCTCATCTCATAAGATGGTTGCACTTCAGAAACCCCCACCATTCTGATTTTTATGGATACCCCAGAGCGCTTTCAGATGTATCCCATTGCAGGAAAAGAATAAGAAAAGCCTGGTTATCAGCTGTGGTACTAAGCCACAGCACAACAGTTGGCCCATCAGGCCCCATGCAACTTACTTATGCTGCCACTGTCTTTAGCTACATGGGATAAATAAAATGGATGGGGTTTAGTTCTAGATAGCTTGTGTGTAGCCTTTTAGACATCAGTCTTTGTAGTTCCATACTGAGCTTTTGCAGTTGCGTACTGAGCTTTTAGAAGCAATTTTTTTTTTCCCTGAACTTCTGCATATTTAAATTCAAAATATTTGAGCGAGGTGGCGGAGGTTTGGTCTTAGCTGAGAACACATAAAACTACAGACAGACTTAGCAGTCTACACTCTCACTTGAATTCATTGCAAGCAAAAGGCACACCCTGCCTTGCCATACTAGCTATGGATGGGTTGGTACCAGCAGATAGATGTGGCCCATCAGCCATCCACAGCCCCTGAGCTGTCAACTGTGTCCTGAGAGCAAGTGGCAGCTCCGAAGTAGCTTCTTCACAAGCAACGCAGTGGCCGTTCGCACTGTGCACCATGCCATGGGGCCACCCCCTGCCTCTGCACCTGCAGTGAAGCTTCGCACTGGCCCTGGGCATCATCTGGGTAGAGAGCGAGTTTGCAGACTGGGGTTTCCATTTGCTGAAAGCAAAACTGTAACAGGAAAGGCTGCTTTAGGCTCTTTGCTGCATCTCACCTTTCCACTTACACCGAGTGCGGTAAAACCTGTAAAAGACCAGGGAAGAGGGGATGGCAAGCTAACCTTTGTGTTAGCACTGAACGTCCTACTTCTTCAGATGGGGATGGGCCCTCACCTCTTGCCTGAAGTCATTTTAGGACTTCACAGGGCTCCAAATCCGATCAGTGGGCACAGAGACTGCTGCTTTTGGAAAGCTATCCTGGTTGCTAAATGCCCTGTTAAAATGCAAAGTTCCTCCCACACAAAAGATTTAATAAAAGATCATTTTGCTTTTATGGCATTTTTTACAACCACTGCAGTGTATGGTACCCTCAATAGTTTTACAGCCCCCTTGCCATTGCCTTGAGTTTACTGGCCGTAGTAATATTTATAGACAGTGCAGACATTGTGCTCTGAACATAGAGTCTGCTAGCTAGCATCAAGGATGATTCACAGGACTGATTTTTTTATGTGATGAGATTTGCCAGTAAAACAGAACTCATATTGTTTATTATTCACATTTTTTCACGCTCTGAAACATTCTGGTCAGCCTTCTTTATTTCACTAAAACTTCATTTGGAAGAATTTTTGCTTGTCAGTATTTGAGCTTTCCTGGTATTCTGAAATAAAGATTTCAGTTCATTTTTCCCCTTCACAAGGGTGGGTCTCTCTTATAGCAGATCTAGCTCTCCCACCCCATCCTCCCATGTAAAAGTCTACTCTGAAGATCGAAGATGAGGATGTGGGGAAAGGGAACAAAACCCACACATTTTATATGATGAGGCAAATAGTTTAATAAACAGCAAAGTGGAGCGTAGCTTCCCCTCCGGCACGATCTCAGATGGTCATCCCTATTGACTGGGACTGGCAGGATGGATGGAAAGAAGTGTGCAGGAGGAGAGGAGGACTGTTGTGCAAGGGGCTAGATCCCAAAGGACAGAGAAGAAGCAAAGGGAGGTAAAGGAAGAGGGCTTTTTTTATTGTTTGATGATTTAACCAGTCTCCTCAGCAGTCTAAGTGCTGCAGTCCCATGCTCAACATTTTATTCCTTTAAATTCTGCCCCAGTTGGGACAGGCCATCTCCATCTTCCCCAGTTCCTCTCTGCCCTTCCCCTCGTTAGCAGCCTTTGTTAGTGAGGAGGCAGAGTTTCAGGAACAAAAGTAGAAGCAGCTAGGATGAAAAGCGCAAATGCTGTTTTCCTTTAGTGCTTCTGGTGCAGGAGCACAAAACCTCACTTAGGACCTGCCACATCCAGGTCCTCACTCATCTATTAGTTTTTTTCTAGTCTCATTGCCTTTTGGAAAGTGTAATGGTCTCTTGCATAAGACTGCAGGAAAATCCACAGATTTTCTACCAGCTCCACTTCTGCTTATTTTATTTCTGTGTATGGTCATCACTTCTGGCCTGTACGGAAATCTCCTGTATGTCAGAAACAAGGTTTGTCCTGGTGCACTGCTCCTGGAGAAACAGGGCTTTCTCCAAAAATGCTTCAGATGTAGCGTAACTCCACTTTCACGTGGGTTCAATGGCTGAAGCTCTTTTCATCCTTCCTTCCTTCCCACATCAAGCGTCCCTCTGCCTCTGTCAAAACCTAATCACAAGTGAAGATGTCTCCCACAGAGGACCTCTTTATAACCATAGCAACTCCATCAGCAGCTCGTGGTCACGTTGCAGAGCTGCTTGTCGGGAAGGACAGCTTTTCTTGCTCAAAGGGGGCACCTGCAACCATATTTTCCCCTTCTGTAATGAAAGCAGAAGAAAAGCACATCCAAGGCTCATGTTTATTTTTTCTTGGACATGTGGTGACTCTTTAAAAAATAGACTGGAAGAATGGTTAGAATAATATAAATGAGTGAGGAAATGCAATTTCCAAACACAGCAATTACATTGCAAAAGAAGCTGATGATTCATGAACATTAGCAAAGTGTTTTGACCATCTTTTCAAATGACATTAATATTGTTATTGCTCTTGCAGTGGCTAAGAACCTTTTATTGCGTTCATTTCCCTTTTAAAAAGTAATACTAAGGCTGTTTTCCAGAATAGTGGCGGTGTGTATCATAGCTATTGTTCTGACAATAAATAGTTCAGTGAGGTGTGTTGGTTTATTCCAGCATTGACTGCTCTTGTATCAGCTCTCTGAAAATTAACTTTAAAATTACATTGCTGTGTCCAGTGTTTATAGTTTCAAAAATTTTCAAATCAGTGGTATTCGCGTTTCAAACAGGAATATTTCTTTGCTTCCCTAGCTGCCAGCTGCGCCAGCTCAGTGCTAACTTAGCATTACAGTTAATAAAGTTTCTCCAAGCTGCATTTTGCCTTGAGTGACTCAGTGCACTCTTCTTCTGGCATGTATTGGAGCCCTGGATTCAGGTTGTTACAATCCACTTTCATCTAAATAACGGTGTGCATAGGTTATTTCTCAGAAAGATGAGTACTGTGTTCTTACTTAACTTGGTTCACTCTGAAGTGGAATAAACTGCATGGAAACAAGACCTTTGTAGTCCTTGTGTCTTGGTTTTGCAGTTTGCTTCTTTGTGAAATTGTTGAGATGATTTCAGGACGGAAAAGGCGGCAAGAAGAGACAAAATATACTGGGATGGTGACATAAATTTCTTTGTCTTTCAGAAATTGGGCCCAAAAATTAATGTTAAATATTGACATAAAAATGTTAATAACAATTTTTCTGTTCAAAATTAGTTTTATATCTAGTTGTCTTTCATTTCACTTTAAAAAATGAAAGTTCTTAGCTGCTTAAGTTTGAAACAAAGCATTTTACTCTAGGCCAGATGAAGTATTTCATTAGAAATGAAATTATCTTTTTCTATTACAAACAGCCTCTAAAATTAATTATTTGGAGAGTCCTAAGGAGAAATAATGGGAATTGAATATACAAGTTGGATGCTACTGAGCAGGAAAAAGGACTACTTGTTTCTATGTGCAACACTGGTGAGATTTTTATTGGTCATTAAGTTCATTTCTGGTACAGATACATCATAAAAATTCAGAGATATAAAAGCAGTCTGGAATCTGAGAAACATGACTTATCATGAAAGATGTTAGAAGCTCAAGCTATTCAGCTTACCAAAATGAGAGAGAAAAGGTGATCAGTTGTGGCGTGATTATAGTGTGATTACGTGGGAAGAAAATTTTGATAAGAGTACTCTAATCTAGAAAAGCATTGTAGCCAGATGAACTCAATCATGACTTAAAGCTTGGAGTTTGGTTTTTTTTGGTTTGTGTTTTTCTTTTGAACAATGGTAATTAAGTTTTGGAACAATTCCATGGGCAGGGAAGGGGAGCATGAAAGATTTTCTATTACTTAGAGATTTTAAATCTTGTCTTTCAGAAAGATGTGCCTTTGCTCTAGCACCAGCTGGGCTTGTGGTGGGAGCTGTGGGTAGAATTGTCTCTCTCTCCCTCTCTCTCTTCTGTAGGAGACCATGTTGTGAGGATGATTCTTTCGAGCCTCAATAGCCTTAAAGTTTGATGGCATATTTTACATTCTAAAATCAGCATTGCTTATTGTCAAAACTTAGGTTTTTGCCTAAAGGAAGAATGTCTGGGCTTGATTCATGATTTAAGAGACTGTCTTCTCAATTTTGGAGATATGTGGTTTTAAGTTACTCTAGTACAGAAAGAAAGGAAGTAATTTATGTCAACATTATAGAGACCTAATTTTAATTTCTAAGGTTTGAACCCAGATTTCTAGAACTGAGACTCAAGCTTTGCAGTACCCCTTAGACAAAGCTCTTATGCAGAAACACTTTCCATAATGACACCTACGGATCGACAGGAGAGTAGATATAGCTTATTGGTTATTCATTGTATTTGAATGAGGACATAGAAACTCTGAAAGAAATTACATTTTTGTAGAGGAAATGTATTTTTCCCTGACAGCTCAGAATAAAAGATCGATTCGTACTTTGTATTATGTTGCCTCCTCTTCAGCAAAGTTGCAGATCAGGCTCTCCCATGTGAGAGCATAGGGAGGCTGTTCCCTGGTAAAGAACTGAATCTGTATTGCTTGGCTATTACTTCTGAATCTTTAACACAGAGCCAGCTCTTCTACAGATGGTAATGTTCAGAAATATTACACCTTTCCCTAGGAAAAATTGTTGCAAGAAAGCCATGACTGGAAGTGCGTGAACAAAAACAGAGTATGAGCAATTCTATTTGAACAAAAAGAGGAATTGCAAGTATGAGCATTCCCATTTTAACTGATGTTCCACAAGCCACCAGGATGAATAAAATACTGAGTTAAAATTATCAAAAATTGAGCCAAACTGCCTTCTCAGAAATGAGTAATTATATATGCCAAGTTGGGTGCTGAAAATATAATTTGTAGGTTTTGTTTTACCATTGCAGCACTATATTTTCAAGTATTTTTTGAAAGCTTAGCTTGCATAGCTCAAATTTTGATTCACATTTGAGTGTAATTTTTCTACACAAAGTAGATCAGCTACTGGCAGCACTTGAATTAACGGTGGCTTATGTATTTGGACTGTGAGCAGTAAATCCTGCCTTCATTGTCATGTTTGACACTGTGCATTGTGTAGGATCATAATACTTAGAGTGTGTCTTGACATTTGCACGGAATATTTAGATTTCCTATTTATGTTGCACTATATACAGCTTTTACCAAAAAGAATCTTGAACAGATGTTGAGCAGGTAAATGAATATTTTTTTTTTTTTACATAAATTAAGAGAATTGCAACTATTTTCCCAAGCAGTGCTTAGGTTTGTCCATATCAAGAATGGGTCCTTGGTGAGTGATGCACTCTTGACAGACATGTCCTTGTCATAACTCATCTTGTGAACTCGAGGTGGACCACTGAGAGAAAAACCTAATTCATGCAAATTGAGTGGAAAAAGACTTTTGGGCCTAACTGTTCTTGTTAGGTTCAGGAGGTACACTTTCTCTACACAGCGTTGCACCTGAAATTGTGTCTATCCCTGATGAAGGCGGAAATGCTGTTTCTGTTATCTCTGAGGGTCTGCCAGAGGTGAGTGGCTTGAGATTCTGGTATGGGATCTCTGTCCGTGGCTGTGCATCTCACATGTCCCAGGTGGGAAACACTTTTGTGAGCTAGGTGACCTTTACTTCAGATCTTCCACAAATCTGAAAGCCGCCAGTATGTTTCCATGAGTCCCGCTGTTCTTTGGGCAGCCTTTTTGACGATAGCTTTGGTCACCTTCGTGACCAAATCCAATGATCCTTTCTTCTTCTAGTGGTGCACCAGGGGGTATACTTCAGACTAGTTCCTTGGATATTTAAGAAAGGTGTAGTGGTGTGGATTATTAAGCCTGACTACAGGCCTGCTGGGAAATACACTTTTGGCCTCCTTCAGACTTCAGTTGCTCCTGTGGCACTCTACAATGACACTTTCAAAAGCTTCAGGAGCACTTCTGACATCAGTGGTGGGACCATCCATCCAGCATCCTCCCACTGGCATACCCCCAGAAGATCAGATCTATGCTTCAGCCCTCTCTCCACTTTGACAGACACTTTTCAGGAGCTACTGGGGCAAATAAGAAATACTTTCCAGGTGCAAGGAGGAATGACATCATACAACACCTCCAACTTCCTGTTTGGGATATTACAGATACTGCTGGGAAGCTGTGGCCCTGCCCTTTAGCACTGGTGTTCTTTTCTGTCCCACCTATATCCAAGCAAGCAGACAGAATGTGGTTTCTGCCAGCTAAAGGACATCTGAGTCTGCTGGAAGCAGCCAACTTTGTGGTGATGTTGATTACCAGAGTGAGCTAGTGGCAACAAAACATCTTTTCCAACCTATGGAGTGCTATGAATCTTCAAGTAGCTTCCTATTTTTAAGTCACTTCAGTGTTCTTCAGGAGTCCTCATAGCTGTCAGGTCTTCTCATTGTAATCACGAACATAAGTTTTCTTACCCCACTGACAATGGGTTCCTCAAAGCTATGGCTGTGCATTTCAGTCTTTATAAAAGAGTATACCTCTTTCATAAACTGCCTTTGAACCTTTCAGGAGCAACTGTTGATCAGAAGGATCTCCCATGTAAAGACTTCAGCTTAAGGCTTGCATGAATCTTCCATCCTGTATGTCCTCTGTAAGTCTTACGAGATGGCCTGAAGTCTCAGAGTTAACCCGATGCTCTCCAGAAGCATGCATTTATGCAAGATCTGAAAAGGACAGGTTCTATATTCCCCTCTGAAAGGATAACCCCATTAGAGAATTTAATTGAGTATTTACAACATTGCAGGAAAAAATGTAGCAGAGAAATGCTTTAAATGCTGTTAGGACATGAGCTGTGTAAAATAGAGCTATATTTTCAGAATTTGCTACAGATCTCCTTGGCCAGAGCAACTTGAACATCCCGCATATTACGATGCCCTTAACGAATTTCCAAACATGCAAAGTGACAACTTTGTTCTAAGTTATGTGATTTCAGCTGATGTGATTTTTTAGAATTAACATCAAGGTCGGTTCCCAACTGGATAGCGCAGTGCAATACCCAGTATTAGTGAAGGGATACTTACCTACATCAAGGAGGGTTGTGGGGTTTGACTTTCTTTTTTTCTTTTTCTGTTTTGCTGGAGGCAAGAAGACAGAAGAGCAATCACAGAACAAAAAGGTTATTTGCCAATAACTCCTTTTCAGCAGTCTCTTGTGGAGTGGGCATCCACAGTACTCCACCACATTCAGCTTTACCTTGGAGACAGAGAGAAGAATAGGACCATAGGGGATGGGAGCAAGGACAAAAGCAGCCAGTAATGCACAGCCTGCCACCTCAGGGCAGAGCAATGGCACCATTTTCAAGTGCAAAGAGGGAGCTTGGGCTCCAAGGCACTCCCTCAGCTTGCAGCTGAGGCACGAAATCTCAGAAGGATGTGTGGTTGTGAGTGATACTTCCTTGGGGATGAACAATCCCTTTTTGGCTCAGCTGCAGTTCCCTAGAAGCACCTCGCAGACTGACAGCCACATAGGGGGGCAAAAGACAGAGGATCACGTTTTCCACCTCTGCAAGTTTGACTGTTGGATTTGCAGAGAAGAGAGAGCAATGCCTGCCATGGCAAAAAACCCACCCCAACCAACCAACCAAAAACCCCCAAAACCCACTGAGCAAAATGTCCATTGCTATTGTTTTACTTCATTGAATATCATGGGATATTTAGTTCCATAGCAGGGGAGCTGTACAAAATGAATCTGCAATCCTGGGTGGGGTTTTATCCACTAGTACAATTCTGAAATGCAGTAAATAATACAAATTGTGAGGGCTTAGAAGTTCAGTGCAGTGTGCAAATTGCGGTCCTATTTAAAGTGCATCCTCCATTAGAGCGATGCTGTCTTGTGAAAAAATTACCTTCCCATTAGAGGACAAAGCTGCTCTGTAATTAAGATAATGATTTTTCTATAGTTGTCTTTTATCTTATTTTTCTAGCTAGTTTTTTTCTTTTCAACTGTTAAGTTTTTGAAATTAAACATGTTGGGAAGTCTTTTACAAGGTGCTAATAAGAAAAACTGAGCAACTGCTGGCTGCTGAAATGAGTCAGCTGAGGAGTGTTTTCGCTTAACTTAGCCCAGTGGGAATAGATAATAATCTAGTGAATAAGAAAGACTCCATGTTTGGAAGGCCATGGTCTCCATTCTTAATGAAGGGGCTGTTCTGGAGACCTTTTCTGAACCAGCATCTTATCAGATGCAAACCATAAAGGCATCAAGCTAAGTGACATAGCTATGGCAGCATCACCTTTATCTGTATGGTGGGTACTGTATGTTGGAGGAAAATCTGACATTGTAAGTACAGCTTCATATGGCTGCTCTTCTCACCTGCCCCTTGTAACCAAGAGAGAGCTGGGTAGTCATCTTGTATTTTCTGAAAGGTTGGTAACGACCTGGAGTTCATGTTGTATGAGCACTACAAGACAGGGACGTCTCTCAGAGCCTCTCAAAAGCTTCACCTGTGCTTCTGTATAAATTGCTCTTCTAAACCATGGTAGCCTAATTAAGAGTTCTTTGTACCTTATCATACTTGATAGCTCCTGAGGTGAGGTGGGGGCTTCACACCTCATTTGCTGTTCGTAGCATTTCAGCAGGGCGGAATGGGGATGGGGCAATGCTGCACAGGTTAAGAAGTGCTGTTGTAATTACAAGAGGAAAAATAGCTTTGCTGCTCGACTGCCATGTGCGGTACTGCATGCTCCATAAAGATGATGGAATTTGCCTGCTACCCTGCTCAAACACAGCCACGTGTGTGTGCCTGGTGGTCTCAATGCTGGCACTGAGATCTCGTATCGTACCAAAGCAAAAAGCACTAGTGTGAGAAATGTTCATCTTTCTTTGAACAGCATCTGCACAGGAGAAAATGTTGCAACGTGTGCTCCTTGTGATCTAGTTGCACCCCTTTTGAGGTGCTGGCGTTCCCCAAACCTGCTGGCACTCCACTGGGATATTACTGCGATATAGTTACATACAAAATAGAGTCAGATATAAGTCATGAACATAGCTGTGTCTAAGATGCAGGGATTCCGTGATGGGCAGAGATGGACTGGGTATACCTTTACGGCCACTGTTTGTAATGTGGCAAGAAAGGTAAGATTGCCCTAACCTATGGTCTATTTTTGCAAAATCCTGAGATACTGATATTATTTAGCTGCTTTGGAAAACATTGCCTGAAATTCTCAGCTCAGGAGGTGATGTTATAAACTATGTGTCAATATGAAAAGAAATTAAATTCATTACATTTTAAGGCCCCATGACTACCAAACTTTGTGTCATTCTTACATGTCTCTACGGAGCACACGAGCACCTGTCTCTCCAGTGCCGCTTACCAGGTAACTCTGGTTCTTATCAGACTGTCATAAAAGCCCTCAAATGTGATTTACTGAGACAGAAGGCAGGAAGACTATAAAATCAGCCAGTTTCCTTTCCTTGGCTACTTACTTATGTTGTCACTGGTTCCTCTCCAGCCAAATGAGGTCAATCAGCTTGATGATCCCATCCCCTCCACTAAACCTTTAGTTGCAGAGAGCAGCTCCAGCAAGACACGGAAGGTCAGAATCTCCTTGACAGAGAAGTAGGCACTAAATGCCCATGGGGCCATGGGCTCTGGTTAGGGAGAGATTTGCCATTGATTCTGCCAGCACCATGTCTCTTTAGTGTGCCCACCCTCCCAGCCTGGGGACATTTCCCTGCAGCTAAGGGGGACTTTGCCAGGGTTAGTGCTGCAGATCCCTGTCCCCCACCAGGATTTCCTTCCCCTGTTGTAGGTGGCCTCAGTTACATGTCCTGTCTCAGCTTTCAGCCACCCATTTATCCTTACCAGCCTAATCGCCTCCCACTGGCTGCACTGCTACCTGTCAGGTATTTACAGTCTCTGCTCATGTTCCATGTCCACCTCTCTTTCCTAAATGTCCAATTGCTTGTCTCAGCCTCAGCTCATAACCCTTTATCCTCTCATCTTTCTTGGCTTTGCGTATGACCTGTTTTGCCACCTTTTTAATCTGTGATCTATAAAGCAGAAGTCAAGTAATACCATGAGGTAAACAGGAATGTATTGCATCACCTCCTTTGCAGCCTGAAAAGAAATAGTGAAGGTCTAAAGTACTGCACACCCCGAAGTTGTGAATCACAGCTCCAAAAAAACAGATATTTGCTTTTCAAAAGAGATACATTTAAAGGAAAGGAAATGCATCTTTCATTTTTCTCTCTGGTTTTTAAGCATCTTAGAGTGACACTGTGGCAGTTCTCCCCCATAGCAAGGCAGACTGCGAGCAATGAAGAGCTAATGAAATGAAAACCTGAAGTTTTCATTGTCCTTTCTCAGCGTGTACTTTAGGGAAAAGGCTCTATTACAAGAGTTGGAGATACTGCCGATGCAAAGGATCAGCATGTCCAAGGAGCTTGGAGGTTTCTCCATGAGTTTTCTAGGCTTAAGACTTCAAGCAGTGATCTTAAATCTCTCCCTTGCAAGCAGAGACCTCTTTGCCCTGACTTCAAAATCTAGGCAGGTAAACAAGGCTGAAGCATCCCAGAAGCCTCTCTAATGTGACCACTTATCCAGTAGTCTCTTCCTACCCCCAGGGCCATGCCCAGGACTGGAAAGACAGGTAATAGCGCCAAATGCAAAACAGGTTCATGTCCTCTGAACAAAAACTACAAAAAGACCTGAAAATATAGTGTGTTCCAAAAAATCTTTTAAAATTAAATGTGAATCTCTTTTTTTACTGAAACTCCCCATCAACTGGTGCGTCTTCATGTGGGATTTATTCTTTGCTTTATCTATTTAAGAAAAAGAAACAAAAAGCAAGCAGTAACTCTGAACTTCATTCTTAACTCTAAGGGGTTTCACTTGAAACCTGGTTAAACTCAAACTTGCACTGAACATGAGCTTAAAAAAATCCATGGTGTGTCATGTTAAATATTAGTTCAATTTGCAAATATGTGCACAGTCTTAAGGAGCTCATCTATCAGGAAAAGAAGTAAAACCTGACTTCTCTTGTAGATGGGAACAAGAACCAACGTTTTGTCAGTATTACTACCCTAAAGTAAAATGGGTGTAAGAAGAGAATTAGCCAGTATAAGTATCTTGTTGCCTGCAAAAGCTTTCTATGCTGGGCTACCTGGCCTGCCTTTCCACTCTGTCAGCAGTGGCATTAAAACAAAATATCCCTCCCACCCCTGTTAACACTAGTTACTGCCTTGCTGTGCTGGCTTTTGCTTCCAGCAAGGAGAAAATCTCTGCTGCCCTATTCTGCAGCTGGTTGCATTTTATTTGATCCCATTCACCTGTAATTGGAATTACACAATCAAAAGACACAGCCTGTGATTAGAGGCTCCGTAGGCAACAGGTGTTGGTTCATTCCCACAGTGCAGGCACAGTCTCATGCTTAAGGTGTTGCTGGTTGGGATCTCTTTGGTTGCAGCTCATCATGAGAGAAGGTAGGTGTCAGAAGGCAGGGGGGGTTTTCTGACCTCTCAAAAGTCATCAGTGCTGCTGCCAGCCCTCTGTAATCTTTTTAACTGGTATAAAGAGTTTTTCTTGAGCAGGCAGTGTAGGTGAGCTTTGTCTTTTTGTATCTATGTCCTCCCTGTGCCAGAGAGGGTGATGAGTGTCTAGTGCAGGCTCAGGTCCAACAGCAATACAGCTGAAGGTGGCCCTCTCCAACAGAGAAATGCTGTGCTGGGTATTTAATTCCAGTTTTTGGAAGAGCTGACTGGAAAGCAAAAATTCTGTTTTGGGGGGGGGGATAAGAAGAAACCTAAGCTTTGGTATCTGTTTTTTCCAGAGGCTTACAGCTCTCCTTAATGCAGCCAGGTTCCTATATCTGATTTTCCTGCACCCTGCAGTAGCTTCCTAAACTAGAGATTTACTTGCAGGGGTAAGAGTTTCTTATCACTGTCTATGGCATGACTTCTCTACCTGATAATCCCTGTTTTAAAGGACATCTGGCTTCCAGTCCTTGCTTTGAATTGGGCAAACAGGGTAGGAGCCCAGTTTGCCTTCATCCTGCATGTGCATCTTTCTCTCTGAGAAATTTGGCCAGAATACCCAATTTGACCTGAAGCCCAAACAAAAAGGGAGGATTGGAAGGAAAAAAACCCCAAAACTTCTTAGTTTAGAATTGAAATCAGAAACTGGTCTAACCAAAAAAACTCATTGGAATGTGCTCAGCCCTAAATATCCATATAACAATCTCCATGGAAAGCTCCCTCTATCATCACTATCTCCACAGTCAATCACAGCCATATCTGAATGTTCCTGGAATATTTTTTTCTTTTTTTACCCAATTCTTAGAGGTTGGGTACATCTTTATTAACAACTGGTATTTACAGAACTCTGGCAAATCCACTTACCCTCCATGCTGGCTAGAAAAATATTCAAGGGAAACTTTAGCCAGATGCTTGGTGATTAGCAAAATCCTAATTAAAACTGTTCTATATAGTTGATCATAGTTATATGAATCTTAGAGCAGCATGAGTGCGCTGCAAAAAGCCCCTGCTCCTACTTTTTGCCAAGCATGAGAGGAATGAATCTGAGGTTACCTTAGGTTTTTTGCTATTTACCCCCAGCTGCAGGCAGCATCCATGAGAGAGACTGCAATACATATCCTTGGTCACCCTCTTCAGTCAAGTGCTCCCGGGGAGAGAAGTATCTCCTGGAGCTTGTCTCCAGGTATTTGTGAGGTCTGACCCAAAGTAGGTGAAAAAACTGTAGTTAAGGACAGCAGTGTGGGAATGGTGCAGAGTTTGAGGGGAGGGCTGGTGCCAGGTGGGGCTGGAAAGAGCTGGGAAATGTTATGGCTTTGCTGGGAATGTGATGGAGGATCCTCCATCGCTCCCTTTTGTCACCAGCAACCAGTGCCATTCTAATCCTTCTAGAGCTGGAGAGGGGCTGTGGTACTGCCCGGCCACCGTGAGGGCCATGTCCCTTCCATCTCCCCTGCAGCCCGTTGCCTTGGGAGTCCCCCTCTGGGCTGAGCCTGCCCAGAGTTTGGCCCTGCCAGTAACCCTGAGGCTGTGCCCATGCCTGGGAAACAGGTACGGCCAGCAAGAGAGAGGCTGTGCTGCAGCACAAGCCTTCAAAAACTGTCATTGATGTAGAGGCTGAGCAATAGAGTCAGCCAACTGCTTGCTTGGGAAGTCATGACTAATACACTTCCACATCTTTGGCCTTTTCCACCTGTCATGTAGCCTGCCAAACTGCTCTTTTTCCTTGCGTTCTCTTTTTTCCACTTTCTCTTAGGAAAACAAATAAATATACCCACTGCGAAAGGGAATAGAGAGAGTAGGAACTGGGTTCAGCCACTGCTTCCATCAGTCACCTGGGGTTTGATCTTGCCATGCCTGCTTCATTGTCTCTGCCTCAGCTCTCTCTTCTGTAAAAGCAGAGTGATAATACTTGCTGTTAATGAAAATACTTTTTTAAGATTAAGTACTTTAAGAAAATTAACATAGTGCGTTCCTGAAATTTGTCTGAAGTTATGACAACTTGCTTATAGAAATTCTCTTGTGGGAGAGAAGAGACAAATATTTTGAAAGGCTTACAAGTTAATGTGATGATAAATGCCAGGATCTTATTTTTCAGACTGTTCTGTTCTACTTTTTCTCTGTTACCTACCTGGGGCTGCATTACAGCTCTGCTCCCAGCAGTTGCAGGCAGCTGCTGGTTGCAGGGGGAGAACTCCTGTGGCATTATTTATGGCAGCTCTCAGTGAAAGGACAGTGATTTACTGTGCATCATCTTCTGCAGCTGTGATTTGCAGCATGGCGACAGGGCCATTCAGTGGAATCCTAATTTTCAGTCTGACACAGAGGTAGAGAAAGGTGAACTGGCTGGGTAAAAATAAGAACCTGTTAATATCCTCCTTTCCCCTCCCACAAATAAACTTTTACTTTCTGGAATTGGGAAATTAGGGTTGGGAATATCCTGCCACTCATGCTACCATCTCTTCTGCCAGACAGCTTTTCAAGAGAAGTCAGGATAGTCTTGGTTCTCCCCCTATACTTGGGAGACTTTATTTTTTTTATATGGCTCCCTTTCTCTTATGTCTTTCCTCCAAACTCTACTTTTGACTGCAGTGGATCTTGCTAGGGAGACTCTCTGATGGGAGGTGGTTATCACGAAACCTGCCCTGTGCTCTGAGCTGAGCAACGTGCAGCAGGGCAGCAACAGGAGCCCTCATCCAGCTCTCGGACCTGCCTCTGCCAGCAGAAAGAAGGAGCTCACTTCTCTGTGCTATCAAAAAGAAGCTGCAGAATTTGACCTCATGCCCTTGATCTTTTTCAAGATATGCACGGATTGTCTGAGAAGGCTCACCAGTTTATCCAAATTGAATCTCAGTACCAAGTGGCTTGGTTTTGACCTATGCTGTAAAATTGTTAAATTCCCTACAAAGCCATTGGCATTCTGCAGAGGGGAGTTGATAGAAGAGCACCTTGTGTTTTATTTCTGGGGTTATTTCTTTCAGCCACAGTTTACCTGGCCCAAAGCACAGGAAAATGATGGGATACTTTTTGTAACATTACATGGCAAACCTGCATTGCTTTGTGTCAGTAGTAGCGAACCGTATCAGTCTGCTGTGGCACGGTGTCATGAGAGCATGAGCAAGCCCAGCCCAGCGGCCTCTGTGGGAAGCTGCTCCATGGGCTGTGCCTACTGGAGAGGGAGGAAAGGCAGAAGGAGGGAAAGGTTCACTTATTTGCTCCCAAGCTTCCTCCTCTGAGATTTGGATAGTAGAAATTGCATAACTGCAAGTGGGATTAATCATTTTATAAAAGAAGTGACAGTAGGTACAATAACGGAGGGTAAGTGTGCCCATTATCCGGTCTGGCTGACTATGAAAGATTTTTGCTTCAAGGCATCTCCTGTAATTGCAGATTTGGTTGATCAAGCTGTAAAACACTTTTAGGATACAAATTATGTGTGCTCTGCAAGCCTATGTTTCCTATGTCTCCTATTCCCCTGAGCCAAATGGAATATAATTCAGGTCAGTTACCAATAGATTGGTGGGAGGGGGGGAAACCCACACTTCTAAAAACATAGGAACCTCCCAAACACTGAGAAACAATTATGGGCTCTAAGGCTGAAAAACTAAATACTGAAATTGTGTTGCTTACTTTTGAGAATAGAATGTAAGAAAATTACTCGCTTTAACCATGTGGACTTTAATAATCAAGATACATAGTGAAAGAAGGCAGAATTCCTCATGAAAATCACTAAATTTTGTCACAGTGTCAAATGCTTTAAAATCATTCTGGAGTTAAAAAAAAAAAAATCAGATTGTACTATTGCTTTGTTGGGAAGCTTTTTTTTTTTTTTAAAAAACATTCAATTTAAAAATTAAGCTTGAGATTACTCCATGAAACTTTTCCTGTTTACCTTGTTTCTAACTTATGCTTCTGTATGTTTTTTGTTGAATGTAATCATTGAATACTCCAATATGAAATATTAGAAATATAGGGCATAAGAGGGGTGTGTTCTTGTGGGTGGCAAGGACTTAATCTTACTCATTCTTACACTCTTATTTATTCTTCTTACTCTATGGAAAAGTCTCATTTCTGATCTGGATGGAATAGTTTCAAAGAAAAGCAGTTATTTCCTCGTGCTTCTGCCTGGGCTGAAATTTCTGACAGAAGACTTAAGTATGCTAGTGGCTTTGCTGCGTGTCTATTTTGCCTAACAAACTTGTTTTGCACAGAACAGACATCCCTCAAGTTTGTGTGAATAATATGGGCCTAGATTTGAGTGGAGAAAAGGTATGAGGTGAAATGCAAATCTTCAGATCCTCCTGCCAATTCCTTCTGCTCCGCTTCCTCCAGCAGCAAAAGTAATGGTGGGTCTGAATTGCACTGCCTTGTTCCAAAGCACTAAAACCCAGAGGCCAAAAAAAAGTACTGTTACGCACATGAATAGGTTCAGCCCTTGCTTATTGCAATGCAGAAGGGAACAGAGGACCTGATTAGGCAATGTTTGGGAGACGAGAATACAGCCAAGCTAGCTGGCTGTGGCTCTTGAAAAACTGCAGCATTACCAGGGAGATGCCTTTATTAACAGAATAAACACTCGGTCCTCCTGCAGGTTGTTATCCAGGTTGAATGGCACTCAGTTCTTATCAAGGCACTTCTCTAATACGGAAATCTCACGTAGTGTGATCCTGTGAGTAAACACTATGCTGCTTAAAGCACTGATTCCTATCATGCAAAGTAGACTGCAGCCCCTCAGGACACACACTGCAGTGGAAGGTGGGCAATAAACCATCAATTATTAACTTTTGTAACCTCCAGTACCTAGCAGGGTTTCTGTGCCAGGCTTCTTCGGTTCTCTGTATTGCTGGTAGTCCTGCAACGGCACTGAAAGATGCTCTGTCTTCGAAATCTGTCAGTAAGCTCTCCCATCGGCAGAAAACCGACATACACGGGGTCAGCAGCCTGGCACAGATGCGTTATTGAAGGTAATCGCTAAGTCTGGTGAAGATGAGTGACTAGACCAATTCCTAGCTTATCTCCCCATACATAAGAGCAACACAGTTACAAAAGGCAGCAGCAACGCATCACATCGGTTAGGGCTGCACACAGATTGAGCGTAGCACAGCAGTCAGGCAGCTTTTTTTGCTTGCAAAGCTGTACTACTATATCTTTCATCATTTCCTTCTACACCTAAGGGAGGTTAAAAGATCTGAATGCTCATCAAGGTAGAGAAATTTAAGATCTCATGTGTCTTTGAGGAAGGCTTACCTGATGCACCTTGGAAGGGAAAGTAGGCAGAGCTAGCCCCAGAGCAGCCGAGGTGCCCTAGGCAATATTTCTAGTGGCACCCATCTCAGGCAGATCTATTTGTTACTTGGGTCAGGCTTGTGTCAAAAGTGTGGTTTGACACACATTTAGCCTGAACAGCAGGAGTGGCATTTCTCAAACTGCAAGATATAGTGTAAGAAATCTTAATTTTTTTAAAAGACAGTCAAATTCGCTCTTCGGTGCCTCCTGTAAACTTGGCAGGGACTCATAATTTCCTAGGCAGAATTGTGGCAATTCCTTAGGCGTCCCCAGGTAGTCACTATACTGCTGTGTGTATTTGAAGAGTATTCATTACTATGATTTAAGAAAGGCTTTAAAGAAAGAGTGTATTTTGGGGGTATCTCTAGAAATGCTTCTTCTATGAAATGCTTTTGCTTGGGAAAACAAATCAAAGTAATGAATTGAATTTTGAAGCACTAATATATCTTATGGGATACCTTAAACATTTTCACTTTCAGTGTCCAAAGGATTGTTTTGAGAGGGCTCTCCTTAGTGTAGCATTAATCTATATGGTTGGTTAATGCAGTGTTCATGTTCAGAAGTACTGGTTTCAAACCCCAATATGTTTAAAACCCTGGATGGGAATGGATCTGGGAAGCTTTCACTACTGTAACCAAGTATCTAGGAGATAAGAGCCTTTGAGATATTTTTAAATGTCAAATTTCAGACACAAAGCGTATTACTGTGATTTGATCTTCAGACTCTGTATTTATCTGTCTAGCTTCTCCTATTCTGTCAACAATCCTGTTCACCTTGGAGATAGCTTTAAACTATTGATTGGGTTCTTTGTAATCCAAATGATATTTAAATCAAGCTATGTAAATCACTCATTTAAACACTATCTAAAAGAACATATTGAAGGATTTGGTTTTCATTTTTAAGGGCTAAAAAAAGAAGCACTGGACAAACAGTTTAAAAAAAAAAAAAACAGAGAATCATCAGCTGTATATTTTTGTCATCTTTGCTTATGTAAATATTAAATAAATGTCAAATATGCAAGTGCTACCTAGATCTATATGCAAGTGCCACCTAGATCTCAGTTTAAAAATGAGCTGTTCTAGACTGTCAGTTAACAAGACTTAATGCAACTGATGTCTTCTGTTTCTCAAAATGTGGATATAGGTAGTTCGTATAAGAACAAGGCTTTGCACTGCCTGAAGCGTGACTCCAAGCAAAGATGATCGTTTCCAGATTCTTACACTAAAGTGAAAGATCTTTTCCTGCACCCAATAACCCAAATATCACAGTGTGCTTAAGGATGGTGCTGACATTTTCAAAGACCACCCAAGGTGTTCACTTTCTGACTGCAGATATGTTCAGGGTCTCTGTGGGACTTAATTGTCTTTTCCTTTTCAGCTCTCTTGCGTCTTTTGGGCTTGCTTGCTTTCTGCCTGTTATCAATTCATTAAAGCCCAACTTTGATATTAGCAAAGACCATATTGTCATAGCTGTAATGAGTGCTTGACTTTTAAAGGTAGCATAAACATATACAGTATATAAAAATTAAAGTTCACTAGTCACCACAACTCTTAAGATTAATCATGTTAGTAATTTGATTTCTCATGTAATTGCTTCTTAGCTGAAGATAAGGCTTGCATATTCATTCAGTGCTAGGTCAGGTTCAGTGAACTCCTCGTTTATTTATCCTTCTCACAGGGCATCAGCAGATGGTCTAAACAGATTAAAGTTATTCCTTATGTTCTAATTTTTTTAAAATATGTTTTCCCTTAAAAGAAAAGACAAGCATTTTAATATTTCATTTTGGCATTTTCTTAATGAAAACTTTTTGTGTTTAATTTATCACTTTGTACTCAAAAAATCTGAGAATGAACTATGTTAAATAGTAATTGACCCAAATAACCGTCCATTTGCATCTCGCTCTTGGAGAAAAAACAATAACAAAGTCAAACTTAAGTACTTTTTGCAATAGTTTGCTTTCTCCTGCTAAGCAGGAGTGCAGTTCTTTACATGGCTTGTTAACCACAGGGCTTCTCAGGCAGGGGACAGTTGACACGTGACACCAGGGGGAAATGTTCGATCAGGTGAGATTTGGGGGAGAAGACATCTGAGAAGTATGTGGTGACTGAAAGGGCACTTTCCAAGCTCTCAGTTTTTTGGCTAATCCAGGTATCCTGTACTGAGGCAGAAAAATGTCACTTGTCACAGCCTAACCAAAAGGGTTGGGTTCCCAAATGTGCTCTATGTTGGTCTCTGCTGTCTGTAAGTTAATGATGAAACTCCTGCTGACTTTGGACATTGAGGTTTCCTGATTTTGTGTGGAATCATCAATTATTTCAGTTCTGAAAAGAGCTACTGATTTGCTTACATGCAACTTGGGACCTGCAACTCAAGTCATACGTATGTAATCGTACTGTCTCCTCATATAGTCAAAATGTCATTTATGACTGCTTCCAGTGTTGCACAAGCATTATGGTAGGGGACAGTTTGAAGAAAGTGTAACCTTGGGAAGGAGTGCTATGTCCGTTCTACGGCAGTCACGTGCAACATCACAGCTGATCTTTGGATCTCAGAGATGATGTTGGAAGCATGGCAGTTAGCAAGACAGCCTTTCCCAGTGCAAAGCGAGGAGAGGAAGTGCAGAGCTGTCCTGGTTGTGGGGAGCACGTGCAAGTCTGCTTTGCTGTTCTGCAGAATCCAGGAGCTGTCCCTGCCTTCACGTGCAGGGACTTGCTTATGGTTTATGAAAGCAAGAGGAAAACTAGGTGTTCGTGTGACCATGATGTATTGAATTTTTTTAAAAAGCTTAGTAACTGTTGCTTTTCAAGTAATTTTCTAAAAGAGGACTGGAATACAGGTAGTGCACAGGAACCAATAAACCTTGAAAGTACATTTTGTTGTTTTAATAAGGTTGGTGGTGTACCATGACTTGCCATAATGAATTAATTTGGTGTTTATCATAACAGCACTGGGCTTAATGAACTCATGATATTTATGTGACTGTCTGTAGATGTTCTCTTGTCATTTGGGATTTATAAATAGGTACTAATACTTTTATCGCTGCTTTCTCCTGAGCAGGAAAGATCTGCATGGTGAAAGGCCAGTTAAGCTCACCTCAACTTTTTTCTATATTAAAAATAAGCAGAAGATCTTGAATAACTTGATTTTCATCTTTATCTAGGCTTCTGAATTGTTAGTATTCAGCAAAACTATGTGGCTTGAATAAAACTATTATAAAGCCATCCTTATAAAATTCTACCACAGCTGTATAATAAATATCGTTAATATCTCATTTCCTGTTACTGCAGATGCTGTTTCATTTAAGTTCAGCCTTCTGTATTTGACAGAGTGTCCACATAAGTTTAACAGATTTAAGTAAAAAGAAGTTCACTAATTTGAACAAAGTGATACTAATTTATGGGATCCAAGTCATGAGTGCTGCATCTTCTGAAGCTAATGGTTTATTGCTGAGCAAAACAGAAGGTCAGCTGCTTTCTTTTCGTATTGTTTGATATGCAAATCCTTAATGCTGAACAGCACGTCTGGTTTACTACTGCTGCTTCTATCATATCTGGAAGGTGAGATGCTTATCCTTGTTTCTGCATACTGCCTTCCTAGCGACAGCAGTGTGATGCCAAGCGCTGCTGAAGGGCAGATTGGAAGGCGACCACCTGCCCGCCCTTGTGGGGCACAAGTTAGCTGGGTTTAAATCTGCTTGGAGTCCCTGCCAGAAAACAGGCTTCACAGCTGGACCCAAGGGTGCTCTTTTGCTGGGTTAAGTGGTGGGAACGGGTGGAGAGGGAGCGTGGCTTCATCTAATCTGGCAGCCCAAGCTGCATTTGGCTGGCATGAAAAATACCCTCTCGTGGAGCCTATGATTGGCAGTTCATTAAAATACTGGCTTAAAAAAAAAAAAAAATCCCACACAGAAAACAGTCTCTTCAACACCAGCATTTTTGTTTACAGATCTCAAGACCTGTAGTTGAAGGAAGGACTGGAATAGCAATGATCTCTCTGCCTCCAGGTGCTTTGCTCATTTTGTAAGCTCTCCTAGCATCACCTCAGTCTGCTTGGGAACAGGCGCTGGCACAGCTCCCCTCTTTCTTTCAACCTGGGACAACTACTTCTGCCCTACACCTTCCCACACTTCCTTTACCTCTGGGCTGTGTTTTTTTCAAAGATTTGGTGCCCCTTTTAATTCTGGGCTTAGGTCTAGGGATGGCTAACTGGGTAGTGCAGCTGATGCCAGGCAAGCAGCCATTTCTGGATGAACACCTTCCCACCAGCTCTCTAAACACTTCTGAGTTTTATTTCTGACCATTCCCTATCTCTTTATTTTGTAGTGTTTGAGCAAGACCAAATTACACAGGAACCTTCCCCTGCTGTAGGTGAACACATATAATATCTTTTGCTCTCCTCAGCAGCTTCATCGTGGTCCATGGCCATAATATGATGCAAACGTGATTTGTTGGGCAGCTGGGGAATGACACTATTTGTTGGCACTGGGGATAGCATCAAAGTCAAGGCTTTGAGCATCAACGTGCATCTCCTGCGAGGCCCCAAGGATAAGGTCAGAATAATGGAAACTCATTGGGTCTCTGGCAGGGGAGGAGGTGAAAGGGACCCCCAAGAGCTTCCTACTTGCCTGTCTCCACCCTTATTCCCTGTTTCCCTCCCCACGGCTGGGACTGCCTCTTCCCCAGGCAGGAGGCAGCAAGCTGAACTGGGCAGCAGCCATCCCTCTCCAGCACCGAAGCCCTGAGCCAGCCTTGCAGGTGGCACCTGCGAAAGCTGCTCTGCTGCTGAGAGGGGGGCCTGCTTTGCCAAAACCTAAAGCCCACTCAAGGAGATGCAGTAGAAGTTGGCATCACCCCAGTTACTGCCATGAATAAGGAAGATTTAGGCAGTTGCTTCACTGAAACAAAGTAAAACCTCCTTGTGGGTTCTTACCTGTCTACTTTGAGGACTGAAGGATGGTCACAAATCAGCTTAGTTTTATACCTTGTTTAACAAGAAGAGAACTGAATTCTGTGAAGATTTGGTGCTGGATTTTTGTTAGAAAAGCTCTGGTGTGGAGGTTTTGCCTGAGGAATTTGACTCTTGGCTAGCCACTGGAGAAGTTCCTTGAGCTGTTCTAACCACCTGGCCCCGTCTGCAGGCACTGAGCGTTCCCAGACACAACCCATGCGACCTACCCAGGAGCTCCCCGGGGAGCTGGCACAAGGGCTGGGATCTCAGCTTGGGGTCCCAAGGCACAGCCCACTGAGGTACACAAACAGCTCCCCCCCCCTTTTTTTTAATTTATTTACTTTTTCTAAACCCCCCCCCCTTTTGACAGTGGGCACTCATTGTATGGCTCTGCGCATCTCCTCCCTCCAGCAGCCTGATCTGGGAGACTAGAGCCAGAGTAGCACGTCATCATCTCCTCTTCCTTGTCAGTGCTAATGGTGAAGTTATCCCTCTGGATAACACGTTCCTGGTGCAGGAAGACAATATTCAGTAACCTTCGGCATCTCAGACCATGCATTGGCGTTTCTGATCGCATTGTAAATAGCCTGTTGCATTTCTTGCTTGCTATTGATAACTCGGAAAGAATAAAACAAGATCAAAAAAACAGTGTTGTCACAGATGTCTCAATTTTGTAGCATTTGTGACACCTTGCTATCGTAATAAGTTGGATTTTTTTTATCTGTGGGTATTTTGCAGGAGTAATTACATTTCACTGCCAGGAGCAAAGTATGTAGTTACCAAGTTGAATCCAGCCCTATTCCCATTGATTCAGTAGGATTTGTTCACATCACTGTCAGATTTGGAAACCGCAGGGAGTTTAGGTTTCTGTGTATATATCCACTAGACATCACTTGGCACTGTGAATTCAGGGCCAAATTAGTTGAAGTGCATGCGGATGTTTTCTTTTGTGCAGCTCAATAACTTTACCATTGCCTTGAAAAATATTACTGTAACAGTTTGCCTGCTAGAGAAAAATACATTAAGATGTGCACTCTATCCATAAGCAAGTTTTAAAGGTCATGTTTTTCAGACAAATCAGATTATTTCAATATATAGGTCTCTTCTGTAAACTTTTTAAGACTACGGTGTTTCAAAACAGCAGGAACTCATGCACCCTGCTTACTACTTTCCACCACTCTTACTACTGCCTTATGTGTTGCAATACTACTCCATGCCAAGGCAGCAGGCTCAGAGGAGCCAAGGCTGTCAAGGAAAAAGTTCAGCTGTGAAAATCTGGGACTTGTGAGAAGAGGCACTTGCTGGAATTATAGCGTCTAGTGCATCGTTATCATTCAGAGCATTTAGTTAATGCATTATTATTTTAGTCATTTATTAAATTTGAAAATCAAATTCGAAACTGATTGTAGTGCCTGCCACCCCACAGGTGTCTGATTAGTGTGTAAGGGCACCCACCAGGAGCTGCAGGAAAAGCACGTATTTTTAGGGAAAGGGTGCCATCGTGTGGGAAGCGCCTGCAGCACGCGAGGACAGCAGGGCCTATGAGCTGTGCAGGCTCTCAAGAAAGCACCCTTCCTCATATTGTTTTTCATGGATTTTCCATAGAAGTACGATTTGCATTTCTGAAAACGTGCTACAAAAATAGAAAGTTTCATAAATAGGAACAGGTTGGTAGTGTTAAATCTTCTTAATATGTTAACTATTATTTTGGTTCCACAAACGGGTGAATTCAGAAACAAAGTCTTTACTAAGTCTAATAGAAGTGGGATCCCCCTTTTTGTCTGTATGAAGTTAATATAGTTAGATATTCATGCTCTTATAATTTCTCTTGATATGTATTTTATCTCTCAACATCTGTTTTCAGCTACAGTTTTACAAGGCTTCATTATAAGCTTTCCATCTCTTAAGCTTTTCCATGTAATGATGTAATTACTATCCCCAGTTTCTGCTTCTTTTTTATGTTTTCCTTTAAATAATTGAACTTATATGTTACATCCATAAAGAAAATTGCCAATAATTAACAGGAGTACAATTAGGAATAAATCTCTGTTAAGGAACAAGCTAAAGTTCAGTGTCTTTATGCAAATGCCTATTGTTGCGAAGATGTCTTGTGTAATCAGGAATTACACTGACAAGTGAAGAATCATTTAATTAATGAGAATAGAGCAATCATTTGGATGGTTCATTCTATTACTGACTGAATAAAAGAGAGAAAATAGCCCTGCTCAGGGATTAGAGCTGCTGCTGGAAGAAATAAGCCCCACAATGTTGTTTTGTTACTGCCTTGTGTAGATAGTACAGTAACTCCTAAATAAAAAAACATATGCCAAATGTTTGGATTGGGCATCAAAAATTAATCTTCTATTACTCTACAACAACTTAGACAAAAGGGTTCTGTTTATGCTGACTATCTGCTGCTCCTGCTAACCTGACAGACTGGAATATTTGGGCCAAAATACTCACGTAAGTCCTAATGCAGGATGCTAGGGCAGCAAGAACCAGAATTGTGGTGAGTTATGGCTGTAACCACTGTATGCCATGATAGAGAGTAGTGTATGGACTGTGCTTGCAGTTACAGAGGAGTAATTACGGTGGGAAAGGATCTCGAGGTTTCCAGCCCAGCCCTCTGCTCAAAGCAGGTCCAGTTAGGTCAGGCTGCTCTGGGCCTTGCCCAGTAGGCCTTTGAATATCACCAGGGATGGAGACCCTGCAAATTCTCTGTTCCGGTGTTTGACCTCTCCCTTTTTCCTTTTATCTAGTCAGGATTGCTCATGTTCCAGTTTGTCCCAGCTGCATCTCCTCCTGTTACCGGGTCTGGCGCCAGCTTCTCTACAGGCTCCCAACAGGCAGCTGTAGGCAGCAATGGCAGCAATCCTGTGTATGGTCCCCATGCCCCCAAAGCTCCTCTGAACATGGATGTCTCATAACAGCTATTCTGTCTCTTGCAATAGAACGGAGAGTCCTCCAGTCCTTGACTTATCCTTGCCCCCTCAGGAAGCTTTGAGATGGGGCTTCCCTAAGTTGTCCTTGTGTTGAGACAATTCAAAATATAGCCCAGGCAACTCTGACCTTGTTCACAGTTCTTCAGGGCTGGACATTCAGCAATGTACTGTCAGCAGGCATTGCACAGAATTTGTCCCACTTCTTATGGACACAAAGATATGCGAACAAGGTGATTCTGACAACTCCAAAGCCGTGTGTATCACCTGCAATCTATTCCTCAAGGGCACTGTTCCCTTTGGTACAGCACAGAGGTGGACAAGCAGTTCCCCTCTGAACAGGTCAGGAGCTCAGCCACGGGAATTACTCCTAGGTAGGAAGCAGAAACGCACTCCAGAGCTGTGCTGGGATTTAAGCCACTGATGGCTGCCTGAAGTCTCTCATTCCTGGTAGGACCACAGCATTAAGTATATAGTCATTTGAACGTGCCATAGAAAATTTAGCAGCTTCATTGACATGACTACCTGTTCAAGTGGCATTAGAGATTGAATGATCTCTGTATAGAGCAGTTGCCCTGTGCTTCCGAGGTGCACATAATATTCTGGTTTTCTGAGGTTGAGGTAGACCACTGCATTGAGCTGTTATGGTAGCCCTGAGTGAGTGGGACAGCTTTTCTTCCCCCTTTGATGCAGTACAGTCTCTGGTAGCAACATTGCAGACCTCTGCTGGTTTGTGTGCACTTGGATTTTTTGCATGCTGTGTCAAATGATTGCACAAGTAATTGTTTGCCTTCCAACACTGAAATGAAAAACAAATTCATTACATGAAGGAAAACATTCCCCCTGTTTTTTTTTTTTTTAAGTGTAATCATTGAATTTTTTATTTTGGGTAACCAGATGCACCCAGCTGCTACTCTAGTCACTTCTGGATGTTTTTAAAAAACAGTCTCCTCAGGAATAAATGAACTAAATATGAAAATCTTCCAAACAAAATTGACATTTCTCAAACTGTTCATCCCACAGGAAGTCTAGCTAAATACATTGGCCTTGCAAGCTGCCCAGTAAATCTTTGGCAGTGGGCTGGGTACATAGGTGCAAGGATGAGTGAATTCCGCAGCAAAGAACCTTCCTATGGAAATCACTTACCAGCAGGTCGCACGCTCCCATTGAACACGATTAGCTTAGGTCATCACTGACTGCAGCTAAGATGGTTCTGCTCTCTCTCCAAAGCAGCAAGTAGGTAACATGATAAAAATCAGTTTACAATAAGGTAACGTGTATCCTGTGGTACATCTGAACTGTATTTTCTTTTTCTTTTTTTATTGATTGAAATGTTTCTTCTTCAGCAATTAAAATGCAAAATATATATTATCAAATATCTAATGTACTACACAAGTCAAATGACATAGTCTGTAGTGAAAGCCAGGTAAGAAAATATGGTATATTAGGTAAATTATTTTCATTAAGGGTCTTAAAAGAAGGAGAGACTTGTGTGTGCTTTCCTGTATCTAGAGTGGAGCATAGATATCCATATGCTTAGTCTTACAGGCAACCCCATATTCAAGCTTTCTTTTCTGGCTAAATCAGTTCATCTGGATTCATCAGCTGCTTGGCTTTCCAAGACTCATGGAAAGGTTTCAAGTAGTCAGATTACATCGTCACACTCTCAGGTGCCACCTCCACTGCCCCACTGTAACCCCTGACTCTGTGCTTTCTCCTCAAGGATTTTGGAGCTGCAGCAGAATGGTGACATGGACATACTGAAGCATAAGTGGTGGCCGAAGAACGGTCAATGTGATCTTTACTCATCTGTGGATACCAAACAGAAAGGAGGTGCCCTGGACATAAAAAGTTTTGCAGGTGTTTTCTGCATCCTCGCTGCTGGGATTGTCCTATCCTGTTTCATTGCAATGTTGGAAACGTGGTGGAATAAAAGGAAAGGCTCCCGGGTTCCATCAAAAGAGGTATTAGACCCTCCATTTCTCCTGGGGAATTTTCATGCACCCTAAAGATTTCTGGCTTGACTTTATAGCATTAGAGAGGGTGGGGAATCAAATTCAGAGGTATTTCCTTAGGTTCCTGATTTTTTAAGGCAAATGTTGTTCCTCAAAAATCTCTTTAGCTGTTCTTTCTAGAAAAGCTTGAATGAAAAAAAAATGTATATTGATGATGTATAAATATGCAACTATTCTGAGTAAAACACAACTGTTACTTGTAGAATAGTACATTATTAATACATCAATATTTAGTTCATTATTCCCATTGGTGGGAGCTAATTCTCACCAGTAAGTTCAAAGGTTTCTTGGCTTCTTCTTGAAAAATATATCCCCTAAGCTCAGTGGCTGAGTCTTTCAAAATAGATTTGCAAAGTTTAGCCCTTTAATCAACAGTTAGCTTCTTAAATAAGCTTGTCCCCATTTTCAGAAATGTTAATCTCTTGAGACTTCCATGAACTTCAGTTCTCGTTATTTCATCTGAAGTCCAGGGAAGCAAGAGCACGTTATATTTTTCAGATTCAGGCCAGAGTTATTTCTGAAATGTACCACAGACTTGTTTAACAAAATCTTGGAGACCATGGGGAGATACGTTATTTTACACCAGAGATGAGCTTGCTTCTACACCTGCATGTGTAATATTTTCCTTCCCGTGGCAATCTGCCTGTCCCTTTACCAGCCATCTGAGCCTTATGCAGTCTTACGACAAATTTCTTACCTTCATAATTAAGTCTTTAGCTCTACAAAATACTAGAAAAACATTAGGAGGAAAGAAGTTATTAAAATGTACTTGGCAGTGATGCCCAAAGCTGAACCTAAATACGAGCTTTAATGTAGCACTATCAATTATAGCTTTTCTATCTGTGTAGCTCACACATATCTGTGTAGCTTAGACATATCTGTGTAGCTTGTGGGGTATTGCTGTTAATTTGTGTGCAGTGGTCTCGCCTTCTCTGCAGTTTCTCCATTGTGTTTATTCCTGCTAATCTAATGCTGTGTAATCAGGCTGGATTAATTACACTACCTAATTAGACAGCATTGGCACTGATATTAGAATACGTTTAATCTTTTCTTGCCTGTTTTAATTCCCAAGCTTTTTTTTGTTCAAGATCTGGACCGGACCATTATTAAAAGAAAAAAAAAGAATCTCTAGTCTTTAAGTTGGGTTTCTCAGGAATAGAAACCGTATAGTTTCAACTGGTAAATTATTTAAAAAACCTAAAATTTACTTGACTGTTGTTTACCCAAACTTTCAGAACTTCATACTACATATTTATCTGGTGCAAAACATAAAAATAAATAACAAATGAAAAGAAAAAAACAACACGGATATTTTATATAACTATAAAATTTCCTATTTCAGTTTTCAAATGCAGAGAAATTCAAGTGTATACTTTCCACAAATGGTATAATTTGGCCTCCTTGATCTTTGTTACGTGGTCATTAGCTTAGCATTTAAAATTGCATCTCAACGCTAAATTGAAAAGCTTGGCTCAAAACTGAGTTTAACGTGGACATATGTGCTGAATGTCCCCACTCTCCTGGATGTGGGGGTCATTCAGCAAAGAAATACATCTTAACTAACTTTCTTAAAATTCATTTTAGCTTCCATGAAATCCATTGGCTCTTCCAGGCCACTAGTCCAGAATCGGGGGTCAGATTGGGCCAGTTTGTGGTCAGCAAGCCAACCCTTTTTCCTGGTGGCTGCCATCTTGTGCTCCAGAATGCAAGCATTTATACTGAAAAAAATTGTCTTATGGTTGCGAAGATAACATTTCGGTCGCGTACCAGAAGTAATCCATTCAATGATGTCTGCCTGAGTCTGCAGACAGCCTTAAACAGTAGCTCTGAGAGAAGTATGAACCGCCCCAGTAATCTCAATGGGATGTTGACTCTGAAGCCTGATGATAATTTAAGTGTGAAAACTGCTGAATATTTCACTACTGATCACACAAGAGAGAAGAGGAAAGATCATATTATGGAGATATGCACAATCTTACTGTGAGTGGGTCTCATTTTGGTGTATCGATTGGGTGGAGATTGGGTTGTGGGCTAAGCATGGGAGAATATCACCGCTTATATATTTTCACTGGTCTGACCCTAGCCCCAAATGCATCTCTGTAAGAGAAGAAAGAGGAATATTTTGAGTAACTTATAGAGGCTCAGAAGTGATGAAATTCCAATCTTTTCCTGATCAGCATTTTAAATTACAGTGTTTGTATGTTTTTTCAAAATTAAAAACAAACAAACAAAAATAACCCAACAAAGGAAAAAAGGGAAAAAAAGCAAAAATGTTTAGGACTGTCCCTCAGAGACATAGTCATGACTTGCACGTGCTAACAGAGCCTCTGTATATTTCTTTAGCTTCCAATGTGGCCCCAGTTCTCCTGCATCCATATGCAGCTCCAAAGTTTTTAGGAGAGAGCGTTTGGTGAATGCGTTTGGTTTCAATGTCACCTGTGTGGTTGTTATGTGCATCCATGTCTATGTCCACATGTGAATAAACTATAGACAGAAAGCTAAGTCTGAGAAATGAGCACTGCATTTTTTCCTTCCCGTGATGAGCTCAAACCAAAGCCTCTGTGGTCAGCGATCACCCAGTCCCTGGGAGATCCCTGATGCCCCATTCCCTGCCCCTTTTCCCCCAGTTTGTCTCCCTGTCCCTGCCCTTGGAGGGTAAAATCCCAGAGGGGAGCTGGCCTCTCAGCCTCCTTCCAGTCAGGCTCTGTGTTCGGCGTGGTACCAGTGCAAATATTCGGTGATCCATTTTGCTAAGTAGATGAACTCCTGCAGTTTGTTCTAGGTGTGGACTTTTTCAGAGTGCTTGACTTCATTCCTAGACAAAGGAGGGATCTCGAGCCCATTCGGTATACTAGGAGTTTTGCCATTGATTCAGGGAGCTCTGGATCAAGCCAGTCATTGAGTTGCAGTAATCAAGGCTGGAAATCATCAGTGCACACCTATCGGCTGCCTAATTATCCTCTGTGAGGTCCTAGAGTGTGAGATATTTCTAGTGGCCTGGAAGAGCCAGTAGATTTCACAGAGGTTAAGGTAAATTTTAAGGTTAGTTGAAATTGATTTTTGTTCTGAGTGAGCTGTGCTACCTAGACTGAGGGAATACCCCTGTATGTATATACTTAATGCCGCTTTGAATTAAGCTTTGCAGTTCAGTACAATACAGGTGATTTATTGTGTCACCCAGGACATCACCACTTTTTTTAACTTCCATGCATTTAAATTCTCAATTATAACAAACCTGTTCTCTGGGAGGAGAGATTTAAGAAGGAAAAGGGACAGAGATAAGAGGAGGAATGATATATTATAATAAATACCCCAGGCCGCCTTCTCTTCTTCTCACCCACAAGAGCGTAATTCCATCAGAATCAATGAAATTGCTTGTTTGTAGGTAAGGGGACGGTTAAACCCTCTGTTAGCAGCATAATTTAAAATTGCCCGGTGTACTCCTTTCTGTGTCATGTCAGTGAGTCACCAGTGCTTTTTTTTTTTGTCTGGAAGTTCAGCTTTTCTACACCACAATTTATATTATAAAGGCAAAAAGCAACCTGAGATGTTTTTAGCCCTTCGTTAAGCCCTGAGAGGATGACAAAGACCGCAACCTGATCCCTCGCAGCCTCCCATGTTGACATCCAAATTTAGTCGTCATGCAGAGTTGAAGAACTGGCATCATCCCAGGCATTTGAGATTATGCTTTGCTTTCATGGCACAAAATTTACTGTTATTCAGTTGTTGCTAGTCCAACCCACCTAGCTCTGAGCCTGACTTTTCCTGATGGAAACCAAGCGGTAGCACTTGGAGTTTAGTTGTTCGGATTGAGTGTTTGAAGGTAGCTGTGGTGTAAGGGTCTGCCTCGGTTTGGCTTAGCCCACCCAGCTGCAGGTGGTGGGGGTGGTTGCCAGTGACGTTCAGAGATGCCGTCAGCCAACAGCCAGCTGTAGTTAATTGTGCGTTGTGCTTCCTAAGCAGTTCTGATCGCACTGTGAAGCTTCAACCCAGGACAAATGGCGATGGTGAGCGGTGCCTCTTGTTTTTCTCGTTCCCCAGGATGACAAGGAGATCGACCTGGAGCACCTCCACAGGCGCGTGAACAGCCTCTGCACAGACGACGACAGTCCCCATAAACAGTTCTCCACCTCGTCGATTGACTTGACCCCGCTGGACATTGACACTTTACCCACACGTCAGGCACTGGAGCAAATCAGTGACTTCAGAAACACACACATCACCACAACCACCTTCATACCAGAACAGATCCAGACTCTGAGCCGCACGCTGTCTGCTAAAGCCGCTTCGGGTTTCTCCTTTGGCAGTGTGCCCGAGCACCGAACTGGCCCTTTCAGGCACAGGGCACCCAATGGTGGCTTTTTCAGAAGCCCCATCAAAACAATGTCATCTATCCCTTACCAACCAACTCCTACTCTGGGGCTGAATATTGGTAGTGACCCAGACCGAGGCACCTCCATCTGAGCATCAGACCAAGTTTCTTCACTGTTTCTTTTTTAGGACTCCCTTTGCAAGGAGCAGCTGTAATATTGTGGGACTAACATGGATGTAACCTTTTTTCTTTTCCTTATTTTTTGGTTTTGAGGGTTAATTTGTTTGAGGGTTATTTTCTGTTTGGGGGGGGGGGTCCCCTTTTTTATTTTATTTAAGAATCAGGATTATTAGTAACAACTCTTCCTCTTCCTCTTCTCTGCTTTCTCAGTCTGGTCTCCTCTGTCTCCCCTTATTCTCTTTACTAGTCAAATCACTTATTCTTTGGTTTATCACCACATTAGGTTTTGGTTACTTCAGGCTTTTCATATACTTTAAATATAGGAAACGTGCAGCAATTTGTGCATAGAAAAACCCTGAGGATTACTTTACAGAAGGGCATTGGCTCCTCCTTCCCCGCCGCTCTTTTTTACTATAATTGCAATAACTTAAGTCCTTTTCATGTATTCTGCTGCATCCAGTCAGCGCTCCACTGCTGTGTGTCCTTTTAACTGTGGACCAAAGGCAAACCCTGCAGTTTAAAAAATGGAAAAATTTTAAAAAAAAGCAAAAAGGAAAAAAGGAAAAAAAAAAAAAAAAAGCAAAGCAAATGAAGTTAAAAGACTATTCAGGCCCCATAATATGAGAATGCAGTTTTGTAGGATTACAAAAAGCCATTACTATGCCAGTAAAGACTACAGTTAAATCTACTTTTGCACTGCAACAGTGCATATGACCTTTATGTGATTGTACAGTGTTAAAAGTTTTTCTTATGTACAGTAAACTGTATCATATGGTAGAAGCCTCTGTTGTGTTAAATAAATTAGTATCTCATACATATATATATATACATATATACACACAGGTATGTGTATATATATATACATGTATATATAGCTATAAAATGGCAGCCATTGCTATTGCAATTCATTTAATAAAGCTTTAGTAAAAATGTGTTGTATACAGGAAAGATGTACAGTGCAGGGGGTCTTTTCATTTAGAAAAGACAGGTTGCTTTAATGTTATTCTGACTTGCATCATTTGCCAACAGAGCATATTTTATACTTTTTTATTAGAACATCCAGGGCAATTTAACATTTGTACCTAGATGTAACTCCTTTGGTTAGGTTTTGCATTGGCTATTGAGCATTCTATAAGGCTAACCTTGATAATTTTACTTTTAATTAATTAGACAAATGGAACTCTCTCTTAGGCATACCACATTCATGAACAACTAATATAGTTCTAGAGAAGTTTAAACATAGATCAAAGGTTAATAAATTATTTTCCAAATCAGTGCAGTTGATCAATACAATAATGGTGTTAATGGAGAAAAAAAAAAGCCCTCGAGAAATACAGATATGGCCTTAATTATAATCATGTATTGTTTAAGGAAAAAAAAAATATGAACAGGCGCTCATTTTAACCCTTTATATGTTAAGTTAGATTTAGAGGAGCTATGTATTTTTTCTATTAGTGCCAACTGTATAGAACAAAAGAAAGAACAGCAGTGAGAGCAAAACCAGTGCCCACTTTGGCACCAGCTTTTTAAAGTAACACTGTTACCTGTTAGAAATGTAGGAAGAGCTTTCAATTTGTAATCCTTAAAACTAAAAATGCAGTTAAGTAGAAAGCAAGCAGTTTATCCTGTGAGTTTTTTGGTTTGGTTTTGTTTTTAATGCAACCATACACTTATTTTAACCTAACTCATTCTTTGGCTAGGATTAATAGGAATCAGCCTATGTGATTTGCTTTAGGATAAATTAAAAGGTATATTCTTCAGATCTATTCTATTTTGATGCTAATTCTGTTCTGGGGGAGCATCTTGTACTGTCACTGTTTTTTGTACTAAATCTTCAAATATTGTCTACTGTGTAAGGCAGAACAAATTCTTATCGTGCAAAAGGCCATTTTGTTTCCAGGGTAGCAAGTGTCTAAAAGCATGCACAACTTGCTTCCCCCTTGTAACATTCATGAACTCATCCACACTTCTGAGTAAAATAAAAAAAAAAAAAAGAAAATTTCTTTCCAACAAGCTACGTAGGGACATACCAGATGTTGCAGTGATTTTAGCTATTAAAAAAAAACAGTTAACCATGTACGATATTTAAAATAGGCCTATTTTGATGTGTTGCCTATTATACAGATACACAAAACACTTTTTGGAGGCCTCAGTTACAAGTGGCAGAGCTTTCTGTGTATAATTTGTCTAAATAATTTGTCTAATAAAATTGTTTTCTAAACTTGCGTTTCCTCCTGTTTAATTGCTGAGTGCTGTGGGATTTTCAGTCTGTAGCAAGGCGTCCACTCGTGAATGTTTTTGCGGCACCATTACTGAAGGGGATTTAGCCTGAGGAGATGGGGTGAGCTCGCCAGGCTACCATGAGTCAGGTCAGTGTAGAGCATTCATGGAGATCCATGAATTCCACCACGATTTACCATGTTTATCAATGTCAGGCTTAGATTTCAGAAAGCGTATGTGGATGGCGTTTTGGAGAATGATTTGAGAGTTCATTGGCACTGACATGTACAGGACATGATTTGTAGAAATACTGCATCCCACCCCCATCCTTTTTAGTGTAATCTAGGAATTTTCTTGGAAGATGGTCATTATTCTTATAGAATCACATTTGCCATCTTTATTTGCACAGAAGTTAGTTTGCTCTGATGCTGGACATACACTGCCTTTAGATCTGATGAAAGTGTTAGTGCGCGAGAATTCAGTCCATATTTCATTATGGCCTTCTCAATCCTTAAGTTTCGTTAACATGTTAAACTTAATGGACTAGTCATTAGTAAGTAAGTCATGCAGAATGTACTGCAGGAACATCAGCCATGATGATTTAACTTGCGGCATCCAACGTTTGTCTGCTGGCTTTTTACATTCAGTGTATTTCATTCACTTAATAATATTTTTGACCTCTTACGATTTTCTATTAAGCTTAGCAGGCATTCAGGGGATTTCATTTTACAGTTTCAGAAATACATTGGAAGGAGTCCTCAGTTCATTGCTATGTTAAAAAAAAAAAAAAAAACAAACCTGAATCCAGATAACATAAAAATCTAAAGGAAGTTAGATTAGTGAAAGTGACTTGAGGTTAAAATTTAAAGGTGCCTACGCAATAACGCCAATAGGCTCGTACATCAGCAGGCACTAAATGCCTAGCAACAGGATGCTAGAAGCTTTTATAATCAGGCTACTTTTATTATTTCATATCAGCCAAGAGACCAACTCTACTTACTTTCTCTGAGGCAGAGCTATGGCAAACTGAGGCACTGACCCTACAAGCCCTTATGCACATTACAGTGTGTCTACTAGGGGTTCCCTTAGGCACAAAGATGCTTGCATGATCAGGGTCCTAGTTTTGGGCTATTCCTGATCTGTAAAGTAATCATGACCTCTTGGAAAGTGCTGTCCTTCTGGCATCATAAGTCATTCACTTTGTCTTTAGCATAGGCATTGTCCCTCTCATTTATGCTCACAGACACCTCTCTAGAGCTAGGTAGTTTTACAGATACTACATAAGTACTCTCTATAACAGGCTACATTAAGGCAAACCCTATGTTACACTTCTCCTCCCTTTCTTTAAATGAAAATCCAGTGAAGTAATAGTGTTAAAGCCTGTCAAGTGTGTTGCTGCAGTACCTCCACTGGAAATACAAGCCAGCTGTATATAAAGATGAGTTGTTTGCATGGTGATTCTAGTCATACAATCATTTTGACATACCAGCTACAAACAAAAAGCAAGTAGTGGAAGAAAACATATTTATCCAATTTCAAAGAATCACTTAGTAAGATGTTTCTATTGACCAACAGTGAAATACCTGAAGATAAAAAATCATCCTGCTGCACCAGTCAAGGGAATTATTATAGCTGTCACTGACTCACCCGCAGCATGACCAGAGCCAAAGTCTCCTGGATTTCCCTCCTGTAGTCACAAAACAAAGTGCTAGTTTTGTTTCCTAAATAGATCAGATTTGTTAGAATTAGCTTTTTCTCTTTCTTTCCCACTCATGTAGAATGCTATGAAGTGATGAGAATGTAAAGCTGCCTTTCTGTGAAGACTCACTGTAGCTGGGTCAATACAGCATGCTGGAGGTTAATGCCCCAGATGATAAGTTTAATTTCTCAAGTCTGCACAAAAGTGATGACCTGAAAAGTAAACCAGCTTCCTGTGTGCATGCTTGTGGGTGTAGCTAATGAAAAAAATAGGGTCTCCAAAGCAACAAAGGCATCATACCAACACAGCTCTGCTTTATCCATTTTTCTCTCGGTCACAATATCTGTGTTTCCTCTTCACTCTGCAGAGCTGTTTTGAAATAAATGTCAAAATCAAGTATCTGCTCCTAAGTATGAGTCATAGACAAAGTTTTTAATAAACACTGTGACATGAACAGCACATCCACATGTCACATCAAGACCAGTGGGCAACTGCAAATGCATCATCACAACCTATCAGCTTGTCATGTCTTGCCCAAGGCATCATTCATGAGGTCAGAAACAGAAGCCTCCAAAGGAAGGTCAGTGCAGGCAAAATGATTCACAGCTTAATGAATTCCTAACCAAAAAACTGTACCAATGCCCCAAAATTACAGGAGCCATGAATTTCATGAAAAAAATTACCTTGCAAGAGGTGTAGGTATAAAAATAAATTTACTATCTGTCAAGACTTACAGAATCCACCCCCCATCCCATTCATCACAGTGGCACGACGCTTTGCATGTACTACAGAATTTATTTCTATAACATTCATCAGAAGGAAGAAAAACATTACAGCCAGAAAACTGAACTGTCAAGTCATTAACTACTGTGCTCCAGGTCACACAGGAAATATGAGGCAGAAGCAAGCATTCAGCATCTCAGAACCAGTTCACTGCTGTAAGGGGAAAAATAAATCTTTCCTTCCCAAATGCTCAGAGAAGGGCTTTTAGCTGAGGATACTGGGGCGGGAGAGAGGCAAGCAGGGAGCCAAGGAGAGGGTTGCACCACCCGGGTGGGTTGGCAGTGGGAAGAGGCAATGGTTGTCCTGTTTACAGGCCAGAGACACACCTTCACCACAGCTCCTTCTGCCCCAGCAGTCATTTCAGACCAGTTTTGGCCCCTTAAAAACAGCAGGGGCTGTTATGGACATACCTGAGGCTCATAAGCAGGGCTACAGAGGCAGATATGTGGGTGACACATTTCTCCCTAGCTCCCACTAGAAGCGGTGTGTGGGCCCACCAGCAGCTGGAAAGTGCCACGTATCAGGGCAGGAGCCCTTTGTATGCCAGGTTAGCCTCCCACAACAGGGAGCTTTCCCCAAAGGTGCTGCTCATGCTGCCCGAAGCATGTGAATGGGTGCAGCGACAGTATGAGCCCTAGTACAAATGCCTGAGATCAGTAACTGCCATACCAGTGGAGAAAGAAGGCTACTTGCAGCCCAGTAAGCACAGGACAATCCTCCACCATGACATGACAGCTCGGTGCTCCTGTAGCTAATTACTCCTACCAGCACTAGTAAGGCCAACCTTTCTTTCAAAGCAGGATAAGTTTTTCCCCTTTTAAAAAAAAAAAAAAAAATGCTTGTATCCCATTCCTTGTTCCAAGTGGGTAATGCACCAAGACAACATGGGATAAGGGACTGCTGCGGAGTGCCAAAACAAAAATTAACAGCAGCTTTATTTGCAAATCCAGCTATCAGCTATCATCCATTATAATACTGGCACCTCCCCCCCATAAAAATAAGGCATTTAAGGGAAACACATTAATTAATAAAAGGGGGGGGGGGGTGCACATGCATGTCTTCATGAGATAGTTGTTGAGCTCCTCATGTAACCACACAGCTGCAGGTGCTTCCCTAGATTGCTGTCCCGGCCCATGCCCGCAGCCAGTGTGGCAGCATAGTAACTTGGCCTCACAAGGCTTGGAAACCAGCAGCTCAGGTACAGCCTCTGCTGAGGTGTAACGTGCAGGTTTGCTTCTGCAGCCCCATAAGAGCCTCATGTTACAGCCCACCAGGTGAGTGCTCTGCAGCTGGGCTTCCCCCCCCCCAGCTCTGTTTCAGCTGCTTGCTTGCCCCACCCCCTCACCCCCCTCCATTTGACCCCAGCACCAGAGTCAAGGGAGGCTATGGAAAGAAGGAGGAGAAAGGAAAGGGGTGATTATTTCAGGGCAAAGATGCCCCCTACCCCTAATTTGAGGGTTCACACCTGGTTGCCCACTGGGACAGACAAACTTTTCCTGCCTTTCCCCTCCCTGTGGGGCTGTGGCAGCATCATTGCTGCACAGGGTGCAGTATCTCAGTCCCCCACACTGGCACATGACTATAGATGGGACATCACTGGAAAAATGTAGCAAGCCAGGGAGGTGGAAAGCAGCCCCTTCCTTCGCAGCAGCCCCTTCTAACTACACAGGCTTTCCTGTTAGCTCTCTCACTATGTACAGGATGTATTATCAACTGGATCGAAGCCCCATCTGCAAACATCCACAGGAACAATCCTCATGAATGGAAATATCATATCCTCCTTCTACATATAGGAAATTGCCCCACCTAAATCTAACTTTTGTTGCCACTCAAAGAAAGGCTCAGAGGTGCCCCTTACTCCCCTTACCTGACTGCAGAGGGATGCTCCTTTCCCACTCGGCACAGCCAGAGGCGGCCAGAAGATGCCATTGCAAGCATTTTGCCTGGGAGCCTGGTGTGAAGGTGGTAAATGTTATACAGCTCCTAGAAATTAAAAAGCACAGGTGGAAAAAAAAAAAAAACCCTTCTCATGGGTTGTTTGTGTTATATTTGCCTCGGTCTGCCAGTCTAGCTCGTGTCCCTGTCAAGTGCCAGGAAAAAAAAAGGGGGAGTGGGCAGCTCTGTGAGTGCATTGTAGCCCTGCCACCGCTGGTAAGCTTGCCTTTCTCCCCCACTGGCCAGGGACATGCTTCTTCACACACACAGTGGGGAGGTCTTGTTTGGTTTTGAATATTCCCTGTATATGAATATTCCCTGTGGACCACAGTAAGAGTAATCACAGCTGATCCATGTTGTTACTAATTAATTCTTTTGCTTACACACAGGGGAAGGGGAGAAAGAAAGCAAATAGTGTGAACAAAGCTAATAATGTGGTTACTTGCTACTCCTACTATCTGACATGTTTTTAAGGAATAGTCTCTGCAGCATGACAGCAAACACAGCAAGAAATTGATGTAGTGTAACAGAAAAGCATATTTCTTGACGAAATAGTGCTCAGGCAACACTGCAATGGTTTACCTTGCTCTAACTTTTACAGACCTTTCTGAATAATATCTGCTGTTGCTTGGATTGGTTTTATATCTCTTCAGGTTGAGGAAACTGTGGGTGAAGTTTTCTTCTTCCTCTCTGACAAAACAGAATTCCTTAAAACACTTTATATGATTAAAAAAAGACATCCTTTTAGACTCTCTATACAATACAGAAGGTATAGCTGATATGAGACAGAGGGAGCTTTTGTTTTCCTACATCAAGATGAAAGATAGGTAGAAGTAGAGCCGATACACCTGAAAATCTGACTTTTGAAAGATATTGTCTTCAATAAATATCATTGTGATCTTCAGTTTTAAAGGCTTGCTAGATCATCTGACAAATGTAGGCCTATTCATAAGTATATTAGGCCTGTTATATCTTGTATGGGTTGTTTGAAAAAGGGAAAACTTATTTCCTTAAATATTTCTAAGGATTTATTCCATAAATATTGACACATACAAGCAGCTTTCCTTCTAAAAATTACAGCCAGTGGGTTATGAACCTCATGAAGTTCAGCAAGGCCAAGAGCAAGGTCCTGCACCTGGGTTGGGGCAATCCCAAGCACAAGTACAGGCTGAGCAGAGAATGGATTGAGAGTAGCCCTGAGGAGAAGGACTTGGGGGTATTAGTGGATAAAAAAACTAATATGAGCCAGCAATGTGCGCTCACAGCCCACAAAGCCAATCGCATTCTGGGCTGCTTCAAAAGAAGCATGACCAGCAGGTCGAGGGAGGTGATTCTGCCCTCTACTCTACTCTCGTGAGACCCCACCTGGAGTACTGTGTTCAGCTCTGGGGCCCTCAACTTGAGAAGGACATGGACCTGTTGGAGCAAGTCCAGACGAGGGCCACAAAGATGATCAGAGGAATGGAACACCCCTCCTATGAAGACAGGTTGAGAGAGCTGGGGTTGTTCAGCCTGGGGAAGAGAAGGCTCCACAGAGAACTTACAGCAGACTTCCAGTACCTAAAGGAAAGGTCTACAGGACCTGGTCTACAGGAAAGCTGGGGAGGGACTTTTTACAAGGGCATGTAGTGATAAGACAAGGGGTTAATGGCTTCAAACTGAAAGAGGTAGATATAGATTAGATGTAAGGAAGAAGTTCTTTACTGTGAGGGTGGTGAGGCACTGGAACAGGTTGCTCAGAGAGGTTGTGGATGCCCCATCCCTGGAAGTGTTCCAGGCCAGGTTGGATGGGGCTTTGAGCAACCTGGTCTGGTGGAAGGTGTCCCTGCCCATGGCAGAGGTGGTTGGAACTAGATGATCTTTAAGGTCCCTTCCAACCCAAACCATTCTATGATTCTATAATTATCCACGGTATAATTTGCTGGAGTATAAATAGATGTTAACCTGGAGTACAGACATAAATTTTTATTTCATAGGTTAAAGCCATATGAGGAACAAGCAGGTGCAGTGCGTTTGCATACAGATTTCCAGTGGTCACTCACAAAAGCATGGCCAAAAAAAGAGGAGAAGATGGGGAAAAAAAGCCCACTGTTAGCACTGGTTACTCTGCTGCTGGAGTTGGAAGCCCCCAAACCCAGCAGCCTGTTCCCTTTGCACAACACTTAGCTGGATTTTTCCCTTATGGAGAGTTTTGGCTTTAATTCTCAAACAAAAGTGGCTTTGCTCAGTTCAGCGCTCCTGTCAATGGCAGACTGGAGGGGCTAAATTCGGCCTCGTCTCTCAGCCTGGCTTGAATCTACTGCTGTCTATCCTCTCGTGCACACCTGCCCCGGATAACCACTGCGTTTACTCGCTGCCGTTAACGGCCTAGCACAGGTGAGGCAGCCGGGGTGCTTCGTTCGGCCGGAGGCGGGAACCTGCGGACGGGCTCCCAGCTCTGCCCCGCCTGCGGCACCGGCACCCCGCGGGCCCGGGGGACGCTAACAGCAGCCCGGCCGCCTGCGGGGAGCACGGTGAGTGCCCGCACCAAGCCGGGCTGATGCTGCTGTTCGGGGAAACCGAAGCCGAAAAGCGTGCTGTATTTCATCAGCCTCGCACGTTGAGCGGGAGCAAGTCTGCGTTTGAGGAGTTTCACCAGGGAGGCTGTTGCCCCTCCAGGGACGGGGGCTCAACAAGCGCTTGACCAGCCTTTACCCTCAGCGGAGCGGGGGAAGGCGGGAAGCAGCGGTGAAGGAGCGGGGATGATTTTTGCGGCCGAGACCGGCAGCCCTGCCCGCCCCGCCGCCGCCCGGGTGGTGGCGCTGCGGCACCGCCTCCGGCTCCCGCACGGGTCCCGCTCCGGCTCCCCGGAGCTCCTTGTCCCCGCGAAGCGCTTCGGGGGCGCCGCCGTCGGCTTTTCGCTCGCCCCCCCTGCGCCAGGCGCCCGCCGTCCGTGTGCCCCCTTCCCCCGGGGGGGCAGCCGTTGGGAGGGCGAGAGCCGTTGTGAGGGGACAGCCGTTGAGGGGGGCAGCCGTTGGTGGGGGGGGGGGGCGTTGAGGCGGGGCACGCGGAGCCGTGCGCGGCCGCGGTGGTCCCGCGGCGGTCCCGCGGCGGCCCCGCGGCGGCCGGGGGAGCCCCATTTCCCGGGAGACGGGGCGGGCCGCGCCGCTATGCCGCCGGCATAATGGCGGGGGCCAGCGCCGTGTCACCTCTTGTGTGCGCTTTCCAAAGAGGAGCCCGGGCGTGGCGAATGGGACACAGACCGCCATTGTGCCGGCGACACTTTAATCGCCCACACCTACAATATTCAACCTGTTGCCGGCAGAGGGGCAGCCCCGGGGCGCACACCCCACCCGAGGGGCTCGGGGGGAGGACGGGGACGGGTCGGTGGGCTTCGCCGCCGTCTCACGAGGGTAAGGCTTTGGGGGGAGCACCTTCGGTTGGGTGGCCTGGGCTCTGCGAGCCCGACTGGCAAATGGTGCCCACCAAGCAGCTGCGCCACCAAAACGGGTGCCCCGAGCCGGGGAGACCCGTCTTGCTGGGAGAGGTAGGAGAGAAACGCCCGCATGGCCATCCCAGCAGGCTGTGGCAGGGCACGGAGGGACCTGCGGAGACACCAGGCTTTTGTTTCGCAAAGCAGCTTTTGCTGGACGTTGCTTTCGCGCTGCCTTCCCGGCAAGACATCGTCTCCTCGCGCTCTCACTGGGATGCAGGTGTACACAGGCCTGCAGCAAAAATAATTTCTAGTGGCATGGATGCAGCAGCCATGCAGAAGCAAGAGGTAGGGTTTTGTGCTCACAAACGAGGCAGGGTGGGATGGTGGTTACTCCTGCCAACCCCCCCTCCAAAGCTGAGCCGCTCGGGTTCTCACACTGAACACTTGTGTGACCCACACAGGGGATGTCATGTGGACTGTGAGAGCTATACACCCAAGCTAGTGAAAACTGGGGGTTCCTGATGAAAGCTCTCAAGCGCCTGGCCTCACCAGGCCATCAGCTGTGCCTAGCCTCGCCTTCTACCTCAACATAGCTTTTGCACGCGGCAGATGAGGCTTCACCCTGTGGGAGTTCCTAAAAATTTACAGAGTTCAAAACATCCTGCTTGCCTGGAAAATAGAAATGCTTACGAACTATAGCAAGTCTCCCTCCAGCTCCAGAGCAAACCGATCTGCAGCCCGGGGTTATGCCAGAGGTACAGATCTTGCCACAGGCAGGATTTTGCAAGCCTGCTGCCACAGGAGAACTGCTTCCCAAGAGCTACAGGACTGCAGCTGAGCATCACTGCCTCTGAACATAAGCAACGAGGAAACCCATCGCAAGCACTGCAAACAATGCTCAGCTGAAGCTGTCTGTTGTCTGATAGACTGGAAAGAGTCTTCTGCATGGCTTGGCATTTTGAGATGCCCCTAAAGCTTAAGCCTCTTAAAATGCTTAGTTTTTGTCATACGTAGGATTTGTTTAAGAGCACTTTCAAATCTTTCTGTGCTGGGGGATATATGGGTATCTTAACCCCATGCAAAAATAAAAAAAAAAAAAAAAAAGAAGAAAAATTATTCTGGTTCTACTTTTTTAACAAGTATTTTAAAAAATCTGAAGACATCCTAATTTACAAGGTAGTAGATCACATGAAGATGTCTTCAGAGGGGTTTGTTTTCACAGCCTTTCACAGGGGTAGTTCCTGAAAGTTGTGTTGCTGCTGTGTTGTGTTGGAAATTGATTGTTCCTAGAAGCCCCCGTGATCTTTGCTGTCAGGGATTAAACAGGAAGATTTCCTATGGATGGCAAGGTAGTATTTCTTCTTGGCTGACGAGTGCTTCTTTCATGGGGAAATGCTGTTTGCTCTGGGGGATTGATATAAGGTGCTGATCAGCACCAGCTTGGGTCCATTTGCTTGCTTTTCTCCCCTTAGAGGGACCACTGTTCTCTGCATTATTTTGGTTTCTGTGACTGTAAATATTTACTCTTTGCGTTTTAGACACCTTCTCTCCTCGGGAGACCTGCAACAATTCAAATTCCAGGCTGGTATTTCCACTGCTAAGAAACTTCCTTCAGGCACAGGGCTGCCTAATTGCCAGGAGCTTTGTGGGTGATGGATGCGAGAACGCCATATCGAAGGCCCAGTACGATTGAAGCACCCTCCCCACCCCACCCCCCGCTCCCAGGTTACTGCTCTAGTAACACTGTTGTTGAGAGGCAATGTCGACTGTTTAAGATTTCAGATTTTTCCTTTTTTTCCTCTTGCTTACACGTCAACTGTTATTTTTTTCCACTTGTCCACTGAAATACGTTATTACTGTGCCACAGAGTCTGCAAGCTAAATTTTTAGTTTATACTTCCAGCCTATGATTAGAATCTTTTCCCAGAGCAGACCTTTATAACTATACTCTGTGCAATGGCTAAAGTGACAGTGAAAGAGGGAATGCTGTGGCGATCACTTAAAAAAACAGGTCTAGTACCAGTTAATTCTATGTGCCTAGAAATCTGGAGTATTTACACTCCCTGGGTTCTGGTGCAAGAGACATTGAGAGCAAGTGGAGGTGACCAGATGTGATTTGAAGGGTATATATTGTCTCTGGATGGGTGAGTGGATGGATGGATGGATGTTAATACTCTAAACTTAAACCTGATAAAGTGGTGTTCTTATGCTGTAGAACTGTCGATGGCACTGTTCATTTTCTTGGTTAAGTGATTTTTATCAGTAAAACATATTAAGTAACAGCCTAATGAAAGCATGCTAGACAACACTTGTTTTTAAAGCACTTTCTAACACACAGTGTCTTAAGCAAGGACAGTTATTGGCGTTCTGTTGTTGCTCATTTCAAGAGTGACTAAAATGATGGACCTGTGGGTGGTGCGTGTGAGCACACACAGGCCCAGCAGAATTGCTCCTGCTGCAGAGGGCCAACAAACTATACCTGGAATAACATCACTATTAAAGACACGAGGAGCTCAAGGATGGGGAAAGTGTAAAGCCTCCGACATACGCAGATCCCTTGGGTCTGATACTAGTGTTTCCATTGCATTAAAGCAGTCTTGCACTGCAAGGAAAACCTTCCAATTCTGTGCAGGTTATAATTATTTTTAAAAGTCATTAACTCTTCTCCCTTCAAGAGCTTAGCTCTGGGATATACTTGGTAATGCAGATCCTAATCCAAAAGCTGCCCGTCTGAGCTACTGCCAGCTCTCTGGGTTACAGCTCCTGTCAGAAGCAGCAACCAAGCAAATGCAGACTTGTGTGCCTCCGTGGTCAGATTTTTCCGAGCTCAGGACGGGAGGAAACTGCTTGCTGCCTTCCATACCAGGTCCTCTGATCATCCAGGGCCATGGCAGTACTTACCAGACCATGGCAACAGCCCTGCAAGCCCCTGCATGATGGTCTCTGATGGTTTGGGTTTGTTTTGTTTTCCTGGAGGCCTGTTGTTGAACGTGTCCCACAGCTGAGAAGTGTCCCAACTCTCCAAGACTTTGGTGGGACTGAAAGCATTTAGCAGTTTTAGTGGAGACTCTTTGCCAAGCCGAGTGTAAAAACAAGACAGTGTTTAAAACAAAGTGACTGAAGGAAAACTGTTATTATTAGTCATGCGTCCTTTAATATGAAGCTTTTTATTTTTAAAACATGAGCATAAGTTAAATTTGCAGTAACAGTTACAGCCATTTAAATAAAAGGGCAAAGAGTATGTAGGTGTAAATTCTATAGATAAGATTTCCAAGTATATTACAAAGCTGAATTCATTATGCCTCACAATGACCCCAGGAGGTAGGCAAGTATTGTTACAGCAATGCTTTGCATTTCTCTTGGAGGCAGTGGGAGTACTCGCGCTAGAATTAACTGTACCGAACAGAAAGTGTCTGCAGGGTTAACCCCAGAGCATCGGTCTGCACTAGATCTTTATGGGGCTAAATGACACCAGGAAATGGGAATTAGTTTTATAGACCCTCAAAGAGTCGAAGTGAATGACATCGGGTAATTTTAACGACCTGCCCAGGACGGTTGCTCTGCAGAAATGAGGACATGTCTGCTTCAGCGGCAACGTGGTCCTGATTATTCACGAGTGGAAAGGGGCAGGTTTCACAAACGCTGGAGTCCGTAGCAACATCCCAGGTACCTGGGCTTTTGCGTTCCTTCCAGTCGTCACTTCTAATGTGTATTTAAAACACATTTGACAGTAAAGCATCAAGGCACTGATCGTAGGAGGAGTCTGAGAAAGACTTGCTGCTGGCTCACTTGCTCTGAATAATGTAAATATGAACGCTTTCTTTGGGTGAATATTCCGATGGTGTAGTTGAGGAGAGTGAAAATTAGGCTGTGCATTGTCTTTATGTGTTTGTTGTAGCTCACTGTAGTGGCTTCTAGACAAGGTTTGCCATCCCAGGGTGCAGGTCGGCCACCAGGTGGGCAGGAATCCTCCTTCCCTCCTCTTGCTGGAGGCCTGGGCAGGTTGCGGTTGGGATTCAGCAAGGATTACCTGACCTCAGTAAGCGACACTCACACTTTGTCTCTATCCACTCGTGCGTTTAACTGCCTGAAGACCAGATCACAAGCCAGAGGAGGCACAGAGAGGGTCCCCCCCTGCTTTTCAAAAGGAAGGGAGGAAATGGGAGAACGTGTGGAGAAAGTGGGGCAAGGGAAGAGAAGGAATAAAATACTTCCTAACTGGTGGTGATGCCTGCAGAGCAGCCAGCTGATCTTGAAATGGGATTGAATGAGCAATTAGACTGTTGAGAACAGTTAAGTTGAGGGCTGGCCCACGTGCCTTGTGTGCTTTGAGTGCTTTGAAAATGTCTCTGGCTGTAATGATAGAGGAGGCTTTTTGCAAGTCTATTCTCCCTTCTTTTCGTAACCCATTTTTCTGTAACACTAATATGTGCCTGACCCAGAGTGGAGTTGCTGCCTCGGCCCTTAATGAGACTGGGAGCGGGGAGTGGGGGAGTGGGGGGGCGGGGGGGGGGGAAGGGGGAAATCTGCATAAAGATATGGGGATAAGTTCAGTTTGTTTTCCTCTGAAAGCTTTGACACTTTCTTAGAGAGAGCAGATTCATTTTCAAGGCTTCCTACATTCCTGCTATTGTACAGTAAGTGTTTCAGACCGGTGTGCCTGTGTTTCCGACTCCCGTGAAGTTCCCTTTGCGGCAGGGCGTGCCTCGAACCGCTTCAAAAGAACCAACTTCTACAAAAGAAAAAAAGAAACTCAAGTAGGCTTGAACATACAAAGAGAGGGAGAAAGGGAAGAGAAAAGGGCCGGGCAGTGTTGAATACAAAATGAGTTCAGCCAGCCCCAGGAGTTCTTCATCACTTACATTTATCTTATTCTGGGAGAGCAGAGCTAAACCCAGCGCTGACATAAACCACCCTTTGCCTTTGACTTTGACTCAGAGTGCAGCCGTGGGCATACGCAGAGCAACGGGATTCAATGAAATAATTTTTTTCCCCCTCTGACCAGTAGTGTTGGTGGGGAAAACAGCTTTTTGTGCGTGCCCTTTCAAAGGCAAACTATCGAGCCAGTCTCAAATGCCTCCAGTTTCCAAGTGCACGCTCGCAAAACACACGCTTGGAAAATAAGCAGCTGGAAGTGTTTCTCAGCCGGACTGACGGTCCAAGGAGCATGCCAGGGCGTTAGGCTGATCTCCCTTGTGCCCCATAAAACCACTGCGGTCCTGCTAAGGGCAGCCCCACAGCAGCTGCCATGAGCCCTGGCCCTGCCGGGAGCATGGGGTACCCAGAGGCCAGGGCCCCTCCTGGGCACCAGTCGCCCCACATCCGCACAGGATGCTAATGGGACGCCGCTTCCCTCCATGCCCAGGGCCTTGGCCAGGCGGCCTTAGAAAGCAGGTGGCTTGTGGGCTGGAGGACTGGGCCTGCTGCCAGGGAGCAACAGGCCCATGGCCCACCAGCCGGGAGCAAGGTGTTTAAGACTTCAAGACCGCACCGCCATCGCTCTCTCCGTGCCTGCGAGCTTGCTAGGCGTCTGTGAACGTGTGTCAGTGGCTCCCGCTTTGCAAGGCTCCTGCTCATCTCCACACTTTGGCCCACGGTCCTCGCATTGAGCAGCTCGAAACAGGGAAGCGCAGGCTTAACCCCGGGGAGGAGGGTGCAGCGGGGCCCCTCGCAAAGCAGCCTTGTACCGCCTGGACCGGGTGAGGGAACACGTGGTGCCTGGCGACAGAAAGGAAAGCTGGAGGGTTGGGTATTTAGCTGGCAAACAGTACCATTCAGCACGGTGGAGAGAGGATTTTTTTTTTTTTTTTTTTTTTTAATGCTAAAAGCATCTACGTGTGTGCGGTAATACAATAGGAGCTTATAAAAGTTGCTGCCGGGTACAAATAGATGGCCTGCCAACTTCATGGATAATACACAGAAACAAGGCATAAACTTCTCCTCCTTTTTCATCTTTCTTACTAAGTAAACGTTTTCATTTTTTGATCAGAAATTGATGACTTGTTCGAGGAGGGGGAAGTCCGGCAGCTTTGCCTCTAAACCATAATTGCGAGCAGAAAAGAATAGTGAAGGCTTGCCTCGGTTTCTTTTTTAAAGAAAGCAAACCATCCACGTCGCGTTTGCTTGAAAACATCCAGTTGTTTGTGGAAGGTGGGCCCCAGGCGCCTGCAATGCGCTGAGCGCGCTCAGCCAGCCTAATAAACTAATAAGGTTGCTCATTTTATGTCACCACTGCACGGCTTTGAGCTGCTGTGCTCCCTCGCTCCCTCCTCGGCTTGCGAGTTATTCACGTTTGAAAAAACATATCTACCTCATACTGTGCCCATCACTTTGTTCTCAACACGCCTATTCACATGAGTAAACCTCCACTTTTCCTCTTCAAGCAGGCGGCGGTGGCGGGAGGGGCGGCTGCTCGGAAGGAAAGTTAGGATGCGTGCACGGAGTTATCATCGCCCTCCCCACCACCTTTGGGGAGCTATTGTTGGCCGAACAAAAGAACTTGCCGGCGGCGGATCGGGACCCTGCCGAAAACGTGGCAGCTCCGGGTGCACCGTCCGCCTGCTGTCCCGGCCGCACGCCCCGCCGTTTCTCACCCACCGCCTCCCGCGCGAGCCTCCCGCGTGTCCCCGCGGGGCTAACGCCGCTAGAGTCCGGGGCACACGCTCGGCAGCTTCGCAGCCAAACCCCTCCAAAGCCCCGCGGCGCTTCATTCGCGGCCGCCCGCAGCGCCCGGGGCGCCCCGCGGCAGCGGCCCGGGGCCGGCGGCCCTCCGTACCGCTAGCTCGGGGCAGCGTCGCGGCGGCAGGAAGCGAGTGCCGGCCCGACCCACGGCTACCCGCGCCCGGCGCGGGCTGGCAGGGCGCCGTGCCCACCAAGGCGGGCATTTACCGGAGCCTCCGGGGTTTGGCCGGCGGGGGACCCGCCGGGGAAGGAAACGGACCGTTTCCCCTGGCGGGCGCGACGGAGCGTCCTCGGCGGTGGCAGCGGCGGGAGGCAGCGCGACGGCGGGGGGGGGCCGGTGCCGGCGGGCTCCCGTTCCCGCTGTCTGCGGGGCCGCCCGCCGCCGCCGCCCGGTGCAGGGCGCCGCGCTGCCGGGGCGCTCCCCCGACCCCGCTCCGCACCGCCGCGCGCGGGACGGCCGCCAGGCGCGCGCCTCCCCGGGCGGGGCGGGGCGGGACCGCGCGTGCCGCCGGCCCCGGCTCACCCACACGCGCACACACACACACACACACACACTCACACACACCCCGCCCGCCCCCAACCTCCGCTCCCCCGCGCCGCGCGCCGGGCGGGCCGCGCCCCGCGCGCCATTGGCTCCCCGCACGCGCCGGCCCCCGCGCGCGCGCCATTGGCCGCGCCGACACGCGACCGGCGCGAGTGGAGGGCGGGCGGCGGGAGGGGTGGGGCGCGAGGGAGGGGAGGGGGGGAGCGGGGGGGGGACGGGGGACGGAGGCGGGGGGGGACCCCGGCGCGTGCCGCTCCTTAAAGGGGGGCGCGGCGCCCGGCCGACACCGGAGACGTCGGGCCGCCACGCGCGAGGCGGGCGGGCACGCCGCGAGCCGGCCCAGCCCTGCCCTCGCCCCCCCCACCAACCCCCCCCGCCCCATGGGCGCGCGGCGCCCGCGCTAGAGCCATGAGCCTGCCGCGGGCCGCGTGGGCCGAGGGCGCGCGGGAGCTGGCGGCGCCGGAGCCGCCGCGGGGGCCAGAGTCGGGCGGCTGCGGCTTTGGGCCGGGCTGGCTGGGCGTGTGCTGCGCCGCGCGGCTGCCCGCCGCCTCGCCCCGCTACCTGCTGCCCGGCGAGGAGGAGGAGGAGGCGGCGGCGGCGGCGGCGGCCGAGGGGAGCGCGGCGCGGGGCGGCGGGAGCAGCCCCGGCGGGGCGCGGGGCGCGGCGGCGGCGGGCGGCGGGCGGCCGCGGGGCGGCGGCGGCGGGCCCGGCCTGCGGGCGCAGGTGAGCGGCGTGCAGAAGCAGCGGCGGCTGGCGGCCAACGCGCGGGAGCGGCGGCGGATGCACGGGCTGAACCACGCCTTCGACCAGCTGCGCAACGTCATCCCCTCCTTCAACAACGACAAGAAGCTCTCCAAGTACGAGACGCTGCAGATGGCGCAGATCTACATCAGCGCCCTGGCCGAGCTGCTGCACAGCCCCGCCGCCCCCCCCGACGCCCCCGGCAAGGCCGAGCACCGCGGGGCTCCCTTCGAGCCGCCCTGCGCCGCCGGGGCCGGGGCCGGGGCCGGGGCCGGGGCCGGGCCGCCGCCGGGGCCGCCGGCGCCGCAGCCGGGGCCGCCGAGAGCCTCGCCCCCCGGGCACGGCAGGACTCGCTTCCCCCCGCCGCCGCCGGCCGCGGGGGGCTACTCGGTGCAGCTCGACCCGCTGCACTTCCCCGCCTTTGCGGAGGGCGCCCTGATGGGACAGAGAGCCCCTTCCCCCGCCCTCCTCATGCCGCAGCCCGGGCAGCCGCCGCAGGAGAGGAGCAAAACGTCGCCCCGGTCCCACAGGAGCGACGGGGAGTTCTCGCCCCGCTCCCACTACAGCGACTCCGACGAGGCCAGCTAGGGCGGGGGCGCCGTCCCCAGCACCCCCCCGGGGCCGCGGCCGCCCCTCGGAGCACGGACTCCGCCGTGGGGTGAGCAGCCGGCCGCCGTGCCGTCTCGGATGGCACCGGCTCCCCTCGGTCGCTTTGAAATCCGCCCCCTCTTCTCCCACCCCCGGCAGCTCCTGGGTTCGTCCAGGGGGATGGCTGTTAGCGAGTGACTGTGCCCGCCCTATCTGTCAGGGTCGGTTGTTTGGGGTTGGTTTTTGGTTTGGGGTTGGTTTTTTGTTTTTTTTTTTCATTTTTAGTTACTACTGTCAAAAGTTTATTTTGCCTAGAAGTCGTTGCCGTTCCCTCCTGCCAACACGCCGCCTTGCCGCGCGGAGCCTGGCTTGCGCCGCCGGCGAGCAGGTGATGCGCAAGGAGGAAAGTCCGGCCCCGCTGCTGCTGCGGCTGCTGCTGCTGCTGCTGCTGCTGCTGCTGCTGCCCGGCGCGGGGGGGTGCCGCCGGCGCCCTCCCCACCCAGCCGTGCACACGCGCTGACACCCACGTCTTCCAGGACACCCATCCTGCCGTGGGTCGTATTGCTGTGGAAAAACACACACACACACAAAAAAAGTAAATAACGCACCGTCTTGTCCTGTAAATAGCGGAGAAAAGATGGATTTTCCTTAGCGCACCATGTCGGCGTCTTTTTGGGGAGAAACTTGGCGCAAGCACTTTATCAGCGGCTGGAGATGCGGTTTCAAGAGGAAAGCTACTAACTGCCTGCCAATTGGAGACCAATATCTAATTAAGCCACTTAATCCTAACGCTCTCTTAAAAACGAAAACAGTTTTGTCGTGTCAAACTTTTATGTCCGTTTTATTTTGCTTTTGTGGTAATAGGAAACGTATTTATTATGGAGTGTTTGCTACTATTTCTGCTTCTCTTTTTTTTAAAAAAAAACCACAACTTTTCTACGACAAGAATCGTTTATTTTCATTTTAGCAAAGCCAGCTGCCATTGTTTTATGTATTTTAATTTTAAAATTTTTTTTGAGATCAAATAAACGTGGGAAAAAAAAACCCAAAAAAACAACCAAACCAAAACCAGCCTGAAAGCGCGGTCGGGTTTAGCTTTTTCTCCTCACACGCCCCGAGCCGGGCTGGTGTCAAAAGCCGGCGGCGGAGGGTGAGGGCGACAGCCCCCAGGACGGCGATGCCCCCGGAGACGGCAGACCGCGCCGGGCGGGCGGGACGCCCCGGTTCCCTGCAGAGGGACCGCACGGACCCTGGGGCCGGGGGGTGGTGGGGGGTGTCTGTGCCCCGCGTGGAGCAGGGCTCCCCCCGCTGCCTGCAGCGCCGGGATCGGGCCCCATCTCCGTCCCGCCGTCCCCAGCTGAGCCGGGGTAATTGCAACAAGTGCAGGGCGAGAGGCTTGGCGCTGCTCGGTACCCGCCTGTCCCCGCGCCGCCGCTCGGGTTACATCGTTCCCTTCTCTCCCTTCCCCTCTCCAGCCTCCCCCCCCCGCGGTCGGGGACACGAGCGGGTACCCCCACGGAGCCTCGTCTGTCTCGCGGGGGGGTGTAAGCCGTGCGGGAAGGGCTGGGAGCGGGCGGGGAAAGCCGGCGGAGTTTTGGGGACACGCAAGCGGCGCCGGAGGAGCAGGATGTGGCCCCTGGACTCGGGTTAAACCCGGGGGGGGAGGGCTGATGCTTTGCCCAGCCTGCCCGTGACACCAGACCCAGGGCTAAGCCGGAGCCGTGCCGGTGCCGGGGTCCCGCTGGCTTCAGCAGGTGACACCTGGGGGGCGGGGGGATCCTAAGGGGTGATCGCTAACCCGGCGCACCTGCCCCCCCCGGTAACCCCGGGCTGCCGCCCTGCCCGCCGCAAACACCCACGGCCGCTGCGGCCGCCGCCCCCCCGTACCTGCCGAGGCGGGGTACGGTCCTGCAGGGTGAAAAGTTCATCGGTAGGGTCATTTCCCTTCCTAAAACCCGCCAGCTTTTTCGGGGTGGGTCACCTTTGGTCTACGGCATTTATTGCTGGGCTCTGGGAGCCGGTCTCGCTTCTTAGGGAGCACGCGTGGGCTCCCGGCACGGGAGTGATGCGGGGGAGCAAAATATCACCAATGTGGGGGGCAAGGGGGGGGTGTCTTGTTTTGTTTATTTGTTTTGTTTTGGGTACGCGGCTGCCGCCGTGACTGGGGGAAGCACCCCGCGGAGGGGGTCCCGGGGGTGCCGGCGGGGCGGCCGTGGGTCGGAGGGGTGCGCGCACCCTCCCTCGGCCCCGCCGTCCCGGGCGCTGCCTCTGCGGCTGCGGACCCGCGCGGGGATTGAAAAGCGCGGATCGAACTGCTCCCCGCGCCCTCGGAGGGGGTCCCTGCCCGCGGCAGATGAGCGCACCGCATGGCGCAGTCGGTGCTCGCAGCTACAGCGCGGCACTCGCCGTCTGAGGGTCTTTTTCTTCTTCTTTTTTTTTTTTTGAACGCTTCTTTGAAAGACATACCCAGCCACATTTCCATTTTAAGGTTCAGCTATAGAGTTTGCATAACAACCGCTTGGCAGCCCCCCTCTCTTACACTCCGTTAACAAGCTGTAACGTATAGCTGCAGGTTGCTATAATCTCATTAATATTTTGGAAACTTGAATATTGAGTATTTCAGAGTGCTCATTCCCCATATGCCAGGCCACTCCCGCTATGCTGGCTGGTTCCTTTCTCTCCATTATTAGCAATTAGCTCCTACCTTCCAAAGTCAGATCCAAGTATCCAAGATACTAGCAAAGGAATCAACTATGTGTTGCAAGCTAAGCATGCTTAATATCTCCCAAACAAACAAAGAGACAACATTTCTTTAAGTAATGAAGATGGATAAATCGCTTTATTGAGCTTGCGACACTGTTTGTTTTGTATAGACTAGCGCAAAGTTTTTTAACAAGAGCGGGGACGCGCACCAGCCCCTGGAAGCAGTTTCGCCCGGTTTGCTTCGTGGGGTTTTATCGTCTTAAACGGGCTTTTATTTGAAAAGGGCGAGTCAGAAGCGCACTATCCGAGCGTTAAATTTTGGCTGAACGCTAAATATCCTCCGGGGTGTGCGAAACGACTGCGGGGGAGGGAGGGGGATGGCACAGGGCTGGGGGACGTGGTCGCCTTTGTGCGAGGCGCAGGGCGGCTCCGTTGCCTTTTGAGCCCGGGTCGCCGGATAAACCGCAGCCGCGGGCTCCGGTGCGGGGCTCTGCCCGCCCGTTTCTGCGGCGGGGATTTGGGGGGGGGGGGGGGGCGAGGCGCGGCGGTGGCGGGGCGAGGAGTTTGCGGCGCGGCGGCCGGAGCGCATCGCTGCCGTGCAGCTCTCCGGCTGCTGTTTGCTCAACCTCTGGCCTCGGGGAGGGAGGAGGGAGGGAAGGGGGAGAAAGGGTTAAACCCGGCGAGGGGAGACCAGAAAAGCGCAGGGACCACGGCGGGGGGAGCTGGCCGTGGGGCCAGTGTTTCTTAATTAGAGCGGGGCGGACAATGCGATGGGGCGGACAATGGGGGGGACGGGGGGGGGCTGGAAGGGGGGGCGAAGGGGGGGGTCTGGCCTGGCTCCCGGCCGCGGTGCGCCGTGTCTGGAGCGGAGCACGCGTTGTCAGCTGGTGAGCGCAGCGGCCTTTCAGGCGGCTCCCCAGGGAGCTGCGCGCCCGCGGTGAGCTCCGTCGTCACCCCCTCCCCTCCATCATCATCATCCTCGGCCTCCTCCTCCTCGACGGCCCCCCCCACCCCGGCCGAGCACAACAGCCAGCATTCAAGCCCCCCTTCCTTCCCTCCCTCCCTCCCCTCGCACAACAGCAGCGCAGTGGCAGCCACGCCACCTCCCAGCAACCAGCAGCACGCGAGGGCACCGCCGGGGCACCTGAAAGAGTCAAAGCCAAAGAAAGGGAGACAAAGGAGGAGAAAAGGATACGCAGGAACGGCCCAGCGTGGCTGCTCCGACAGCGCGGAGGGGCAGGCGCCCACAGAGGGACGGGCGAGCCCACGCGAAGGCCGGCACGCACGGGCGCGCACACGCGTGCACACGCTCGCAGGGGTCCGAGCGGCTGCAGCAGGGATGGAGACACGCAGCCGCCCCCCGCTTCCCACCGCGCAGGAGCAGGGGGGAAGCGCGCTGGCTCCTCTCCGCCCCACAGCCCCGTCCCCGCGTGGGGCAGTTCCCGGCTCGGGCTCCGCTGTGCACCCCCGACACGGGTGGCCCCACCTCTGACACCGCTACCCACCGGCACCCGGCGGAAGCCGTCCTTGGGTCCGGCCACCTGCCGTCGCATCTGCCCGGGACCTGCCAGTCCCGGAGAGAAAAATGCGGGGAAAGGGGCGAGGGGGCGGCTTGTGCGGGGGTCAGGCGGGGGCCCTGCCAGCCCGGCGTGGGAAGCGTCCCCTCCGCGGGCAGCCCAGCCACGCAGCACCCAGGCCGGCGACAAGGGGCTTTGCCCGGGGGCCGGGTGTCCGCGGGGGCCGGGGCGCGCAGCCGGCAGCCCTCCCGGAGCTGGGGTCCGGCGCCGGAGAGCCATACGCTGCCCTGCCTAACTTCAGGCTGAGTCTCCCAAAATCTTTTTTGCAGAGCTGCTGCACACACACCCCCACACCCCGCCACCCCCGGGAGTTAGGTGGGAGCGCGGCTCCGCTGCCGGCGCTGCCCGTGTGCGGTGAATGCGCTGCCTCTTTCGGCGCTGGCCATTTCCAGGCTGCCCCGGAGCGGGGAAGAGAGAGAGGCCCCTTCTGAAGTGCTATCGAATGGCACAGGATGCCTTCGGGAGCCAAGCCAAGGCGTGTCAAAGGCGGTTTGAGCGGCGAGGCGTTTAAACGCTACAATGGGTGGCTTTTCTGGCGTGTGCTTTTCTCCCTCCCCGCTTAGGACCGGGAGGAGGGAGAAGGAAGGCGTTTGGGTGCGACACCCCCCAGCCCCCCCCAGCCCGGTACCGCAGCCGGGCGCTTCCCCGCGGGGCGACAGCGGCGGAGCGGCCGCCCCCGCCCCGTCCTGCAGCCGGGAGCGGGGAGCGCTCAGGTCCTTCTGCCGCTCCCCGCGGCTTTTCGCCCCCAGCTCGGTTTAACCGGGAATGCTCGCGGCGGGGAGGGGGGGTGCCGACCCGCCGCACCCTTTTCAGCACGGCGGGTAGCCGGGACTTGCGGTGGGAGCTTGTGCCGAGGCGGGGATGGGCTTTGTGTAGCGCTGCCAGGGATAGCGAGATTTGGGAATGGGAGAGTAGATCCCCTCCGCTTATGAAGAGATTTCTTTTTGCATTTCACCCTAATTTGTTTCCCCGCTTGCTTTTTTTTTTTTTCCCCCTCCTTCCCCCCGGCTCTCCCCTCTCGTTATTTCCCTCTGCTCCCTTCTTCTCTTCCTTTCCCAGTCCCTTGCGGCGGACATCCCCTCTCTCCCCCCACCTCCCCCTCGCTCTATACCGAGGGAGCAGCCCCGGAGAGGCGCGCTGCTGCCGCCGGGGTGCCCGGGAGAGCGGCGGGCGGCGGCGCGCACCCGCCGCGGGCGAGCGGGGCTGCTGCACTTTTATGGGGCGGTTAATCAACTGCACATCAGCGAGACAGCGCATCAGCCCATCTGCTTGATATATATTCAGGAGGGCTCCAGCCCTTTTGAAGTCTAATTTCTTCCCCGGGAGAACGCGCCGGGTAATTTACCATCATTTCATAGGCAGGGCGGCCAGCGGGTTAACCCTTTCCCCAAGCTCTGCCGCCGCGGGTTTTCCTCCCGAGCAAGCAGCTTTTAATGCCTCGTCGCCTCACCGCAAACTTGTAAAAGTGCCTCTTTAATGGTACGTGACTCGCTGAAATAAGACACCGAGCCCACCGGCACGGTAAACCCCTCTTCGACTTGTCAGATTGGTGTTCAAAAGGTCTGTCTGGGACAAGGAAATCCCTCGATCCCACAGGGTCAGCGCGTATCATTTCATCTCCAACCACCCATTAATATTTTTATGTTTCGGGATCTTTGGTTTGGGGTTTTTTTTTGTTCCCATCTAATGCTCAGCAGCACAGTTTTATCCAGAGGCAGAAGCAAAAGGTGCATTGGCTGGGCATCACGTAGTGTCTGTGGTGCAAAAACTGCAAGGCTTCAAAATCCTCTGACTCTCTTAGAGTAACCGAGCCCTTACCCGGAGGTGCGGGAGGCACGTCGCCCCTCGGCGTGCTCCCCGGCGCTGCGGGACCCCGCCACGCGTGGGGAGGGCGCGGGCGGGCAGACAGCGCAGGACCCCGTCACCGCTGGCAGTGATCGCGGTGCTGGCAGCGCACCGTGGCGGGACACGCTGGGGGGGGGTTGGCTGGTCCCTCCACCTGTCCGGGGCCGGTGCGCCTGGGGCTGATCCCGAGTGGGCGCCAGCCTGCACCCGGCCCCCGGGAGTGCGTCCCGAAGACGACCCAGCGGAGCTGTCGGAGCTCCGGCCACGGGCAGGGAAAAGCGTTTGACTCTGCAAGTTTCTGAACTTCTATTTATTTCTTCTGCTTCCTTCCTCCAGGGCTCTGCCGAGCCGGGAGGCAGATGCACTGACGAAGTGCTCTGCTACTCCGCGCAGCCCCCCACACCCCCGACAGGTGTAAAGTTTCCCGGTTCAGGGGACACTTTGAAATAAGCCTGAGACCGTTTAGTGACATCACCTGCTTCCCATAAAATCCCCAAAGCAATCCTCGGGGACCCGGCAGAGGAGCTAGCACCGCCGACCCCCGCCCGCCGGGAGCCGTCGCCGCGCCCTCAGTCCCCACCTGCAGCTCCCTTATCTACAGTCAATATTTTTATCCTGCCCGAGGAGGGATCCTGCTCGCTCCCGGCTCCGGGGCGGCATCCGCGACCAGCAGTTACGCCCCGGCCTCCCGCCGCTCCCCGGCGGGCACCGGTGGCCCCGCCGGCCGGGGCCGCCCCCTCTTCTCCCTGGGAGCAGTGCGAGAAGACCGGGTTACTTATTTATTTATTCATTTATTTAATCCACAAGCCCAGCTTCTGAAAGAGCCATGCACGATAATGTCTCCTGCAGCATCTTTTCTCTAAAGTCCCCTTTTAAAAAGAGGTGGTAGTGGCGCGCTTTTTTTTTTTTTTTTTTTTTTTTTTTTTAACGTAGAAAGGCTAGTCCTTTTGCCTAAGTGTTTTGCAGGGAGAGTTACTGCCGGCGGCGAGAAGGCTTGCTGCGGGTTTCCTCCGCTGGAGCGGCATTAGGCTGTTCACGGGGTTAGAGCAAAGACGATCCAGGGGAAGCAGGGATCCCTGGCAGAGCGGGCACTGGGCTCTTCTGTACTCCATTTTAAAAAAGCAATGGAAAGTGGGCTAAGTGCTTCTGAACAGCTGGTTTTCTTTGGATTTCAGTTGCTGTAGGCAAAAGTATCACTTTAGTATTTGTTTTGTATTTACCCACATAATCTTCTATTATTATTATTACTATTTTATTTTTCTCATGCAAGTACTAATGCTGAACTAAGAGCCAGTGTTATATGAAAGTCCCCTGAAATGCTCTCAGCAGACTGTGATGATTTGCAGGCTGACCATCATAGCTATGTACTTAAAACTAGCGAAATAGCACGGTTGAGAGCTTGATTAAAGCTTATATATGGGCTACTTGTATAGTTCTCAGTCCCTAAGCTGCTCCTCAGCATCCTGGGGAGGTATTGTCCTGTCTGTGGAGAAGGACCTGAGGTCCAGCAACGTTAAATGATGCTGTGGACAACAGGAGCCCAAGGCCAAAGACAGGGCATGAGTGCAGGCTGTGTGCCGCCGCCTTCTCACACCACGTGCTTTCTTCCAGTCACTTCAAAAGCATTTCCAGTTGCTATCAAAGCAAAGGATATTCAGCCTGAGGCTGGCTTTTCACCAGCAGAGAGATGGTTCACCATGCCTCTTGGTAGGGTCATCCTGTCCCAACACCTGGGGAAGGAGGATGCAGAGCAGATGCCTTGCTCCAGATGTAGCCCGTTATTTAGGGCGGGTTGAAAGGGAGGGAAAGGTCGAGTTTTCTGCTGCAGGGTGAAGCTGAGCAACACTTTGGGAAGGATGGCAACTAGATGCAGGCTTCTGCAAGGAAAATCCTTGGACCCATAGGTTGTTCCCTCGTTAAGTCTGATGAGGAGTACCTGGAGGTGAGGAAGCCCAAACCAGGCTGCATAAATTGCTCCTCTTGGAGCTTCCTCTCTGGTGTGGGTGAAAGTATGGGCCTGAGGTAGTTTTCTAGGGCACGTGAGAAGGTAAGGCACAGTCTGATGTGGAGAACATGCTACTGGCCTCAGTTACCTCTCAGGTAGGAAGCATATCTGTTATTTTTCTGAAATTACCAGTGCTGCCATGTTTGTGGTGAAGCTGTGATAAATACAGCCAGACCTGCGTCATGTTGCACCACTTCCCAGAATGTCTTGCAAAAAATAGTCTCATTGCAAACTTTCATGTGGTTCTTCTCTGGTTGTGGAAAGACTTCTGGATGAAATCAATTACACTTCTATTACTTGGCTAGCAAAGCATCCAAATAACCCTCTCCCCTACCCTATGGTTTGGTGACTTCCTCTCTGTATTGCATAATATCTGGAAAGCTTTTTGTTTAAAAAGGCTTGAAAAACTGAAGTCTGGTGCTGTGAGGGTGGAAGCCGGGATGGAAGGGCTCTGAATTGTTATTAGGTTGCCAGGGTTTGCCTGTTGAGAAAGATAGCAAAAGCTTGGAAGTGTTGCTGGCTGTAACTTTGGGGTTAGCAAGATCGCTTTACTTGGATGCTGCTGTTGCCTGTGACTGCTGACTCCATCACTGACACCTCCCAGGGGAACTGGAATAAGCAGTATTCAAAGCCAAGGCTGCAGGAGTGATGCATGTTTTGAGGAAAGGCAGTATTAGTTGGTTTCATTACCTAACCCTGCAAAAGCTGCTAGGTATCATTTCTATGAACCCATTTCTCAGCTGGGCTCCTTCAGGCTTTAGGGGTGTGAAGACTCTGTGCTGTGTTTTTAATGGTGGTTTCACAACCTTGGCCTGCAGGTTTGGGCTGCTTCAGGGGCTGGGGCATGGTTCAGTGTGATTTAAGCAGCTGTGAGGGACTGGCGGTGTCCTAGGAAGTTCCTAATACTCCCATGCACCTGCCTGGGGCTGCTGTGATGCCTGGCAGGTATCCCGAGGCCTGCACCTGCAGCACTTCCACAGCTGGAGCTTGCGGTGGCAGCTGCAGAGCACAACCTCCCCGATGCTCTCCAATGCTGAAGGGTCCCTGGCTGTGTGTGTCTGTGGCTATTCAGCTGTAGAGGTGTGCGTAGGGGATACTAGCATCTACGTATCCCTGGTTAAACAAGAGTTTAAAAAGTGATTCATAGTTTTTTCCACTAGTATTCCCACCCCTGGGGGAAGTGACAGCTGGAAAGAATACTTCTGTCTTTGTTTTCCTTTTGTTTTCCAAGTAATCAAAGAAGAGCAAATAGAAGAGCATCGTCATGGCCCAACTGAAAAGAGTGGGTCAAAACTTACCATTGAGACTCTGTGGTTGTAATTTCAAGTGTTCTTAAAACAGGGAGCAAGAAAAATTACTCCCCAAAATAGAAATACAAAAATGAAATATGAGCATCTAAAGTCAGGCTTCTGGGTTTCAAAAGCTGCTGAGTGTTCAGAGGTTTTTGGTTGTTTCTGTGGCAGTTGGGCACTTAGCAGGGAGGAAAATGCAGCCTCTTACTTAAACACTGAAGTGATATCTGTGGGTGTGTTTTGCAGTCATATTTATTATACTTGCATGCCTTGACAACACTGGCGGAGATGATGCAGGGACCTGACCCTGAGATTCCTGAAGTGGATGGTGCAGGATCAGGGTCTATGCAGAGGATTGGCAGGCAAGACTGAATAAGACTCTTCAAAGTCTGCAGCAAGTACTGGTAACAAATAGCTTGCTGTCTTCCTTTGGTAGACCTTTAATTTGTTTATTCAGATAAAACCCCAGCAGATTATCGAAGTTGAGAACATTTTTTTCATGAAAGCATCAATTTTGATGGATCCTCTTGATTTTTCATAAACTAAATTTGAGAAATGTAAATGAAAAATATCAAGTCAAGGTGTTTATTTGACTGAAAGGAAAATTAGAGGCACATCTGAGCAATGCTGTGCTCCACCAAAAATTGTCCCACTGGCATATAAATCTCAGCTTGCATTTCCTGCAAATCTTACAAATCTTAATGCTAAGATGAAGGAAACTGGTTCTGATAAACACATTTTTGCATTTTTTTGATTATTTCTTTTTAAGGTCACTAACTTTTTGGTGAGGTTACTCGACTGTTAATCTTTTGGAGAGAAAATTGATACTCGGAAAAAGCTTCAGCTGGGGCAAGAAACACTTTATTTTACTAATGGGCAGCATCAGAGAGTTTAATCAGCTTTACATATTTTCATTTCTAGCGCTGAGTTCAGTTTCAGATTTTGATGATACTTAATTGGTTTGAATAACAGTGTTAGCATCTGGCCCCTACTGAGTCGTTTAAAGATATTGGCTCTACTTTTGGAGCTTTTTGAAAAATTATTTGAAGTGCAGTGTCAGCATATTCCTTTCAGATTTTTCTATTGCCGTTTCAGATTTCCCTTCAGCATCACATTATCTAGGGAAAATAGGTGTTAACGGCAACCATCCTTCAGAAGTAATAGGTTACAAAAATCAGTAACGGGAAATTCCCATGTTAAGCATACTGTATACCCAGAATGAATGAAAATCCATGAGGGGTCACGATTTCCCCTTCTACAGGATCAACCTGCAGGAAGAATAGTTTGCCCAAACCAAAATGCATTTAACAAAGCTTTTGGATTGTAAATAGTAGGACGCGCTTATGTTTAACAAAATAACCTTTGAAGTTGCCTATAAGCTGCTCTCTTGATTAATTTAAAATTTTAGGTTTACACACCCCGCAATAAACTTTTTTTTAATTAACGTTTTATTGCAACTGAACTTCATGGCTTTTGCGCTCGCCTAATACCAACGCGGTAACTGCTCCGAGGCAGGTGTTCCGAAGGATGCCCTGAATCAACAGAGGCAAGTCTGACCTAAGTCAAAAATCGCCATTAAAAAAAAAAAAAAAAGAAAAAACAAAAGAGGGGGGGGCGGCACGAAGCGGCGCCAGCAAAACCTCCCGCTCCCGCCGCGGGGTTTGTTACTCTGCTTCTCAGCCCCGGTGCGCCTGAAACTTTTTTTTTCCTCCTTTCTCCCCCCCCCCCCAAGAAATATTTCCCTGTAGGGATTGCTCTGCCCGGGGACGGTGCCTTCTCCCCGCGCCGGGGCGGCCCCGATGCCGGTGCCCGGTGCCGGTCCCCCACGCCCGGTGCCGGCGGCGCGGCGGGCTCTGTCCATGGTAGCCACCGGGCCGCCCCGGCCGGGCCGCTCCCGGCTCTGCCGCCGTGCTGCGGGCTCTGGAGACTATTCTGCAGCTTGTAATGTCTTTTTTTCTCTTATACATTTACTTATCCCTGCTGATTAACTCCGGGTTTGTTTCCTCGGTTTAGTCCCTTCCTGCTAATACCGACTCCTATACTACCACCACCCCGACCCTCCCCCCTACCCCCCCAAAAAAACAAACACCTTTTCACCCCTCCTTGTTTAATGCAGTGTGTATTTTAAATCTATATGGCATCCATAGCTGTAAGACCCGAGTAATATGTGAAGCACAGAAGCTGGGCTCGTTACACAGGTGACATAGTGGTAATTTCTTCTGGGGGTCTACCGATTGTCTTTTGTATAAACTGTGCAAGATGATTTTCATTATGATATAGCTGAAAACAGGCAATATTGATCCAATCTGTATTTCAGTTTATGAACTTTCATATGAAACAAAATATTGAAGGTAAAAAATGCTCAGAATTAAATAGAAGAAGTTCTTACAATAACTGTGCTAAGAATCAATCTTAGGACTGTTGAATTTTCAGGAATGCTGTCGACAGGGAGATCTATGGTTTGGTGATTTAATTTAACAATATTGTTCATCCAAAAAAAAGTACCATGTCAAAATAAATCCTTTGGGCTGTTGAGTGGGTGATTTTTGACATACACATGAGAGAGAGATACAAGGACTGGTAACTGCAGTAATTAATTACTTGTATGTGGCATGGATCATATTTTCAGAGTACAGAGTTTATAGACCCAAAGCATCATGGTAAAATTCAGCGCACAGTCCCCAGAGAAAAAAGAAGTGGGTGTGTTTGGAATCACTGGAAGTCTCTTCTTGCTCTTTTCAGTGCCCAGTCTGCTAGCTGATATGTAACAGCAGCTCTCTGCTGTAAGCTAACATCAGTTAAGAGACACTAGCAGGTGGCACAAATCAGGGGACAGACTTTTTCAGCATTTTCCTATCTGGCTCTGGCATGCCGGTGTAGCACATCGCACCGGCATGTGTAAGCTGTGGAGTCACAGGCAAGGCCTTGACTCTCTTCTTGTTTTCTTTAGCTGGATTTCCTTTTGGCCTCTGAAGCCTAAATAAAGGATGCAATTGGCCATGCAAAATGATATTTTTGCATAACCTCATTCATCCTTCTTTGAAGCTCTCAACATTTGAGGTCTTGGCCTTTTTAAAACTTACTTATTAGCTTAGTTTATCACAAGGAAGCAATCTCTCTCCGGAGCTCACAGTCTCTGATCCTTCTGTCTGTTTACACAGCCCAAGTGGATTTATATTGGCAGGAGCCTCTCCCTGAACTGCCTATGTGTGGGGAGAATACCAATAGTTTGTGGCTGACAGGGAAAGATCTGTTTCCTTCTGAGCTGGCTCTACCCCTAGGATGTTAACCTGTCCTCTGCTGCAGAGGGCCTCCATCTGAAAGAGACAAGAAGCAAACAGGGTGAAAAACTGGGTAGGAGAGGGGTATTTTCCATGGGGGAAAAAAAAGTTAAGACAGAGACATGGAGGCTTATTGCTGGATGAAATAAAAACACTGACTTAAGTAGGTATAAAACAAAAGATAACAAAAGCATAATTAAAAAAAAAAGTTCCTGCAGCACTATAATCTGTCAGAATTTGCAATTACATTAAAGCAGAATGCTTGATAAAATTAGGTTGTTTGCACAAAAATTTAGTTTTGATATAAAATCAGAAAGAAATGCTCATAGCATTAAAAAAACCCACCAAAAACCCAGAAGTAGGGCATTCAAAAGTAGGCGTTTCATTCCTGTGGGGGAAAAAAAAAAGTCAGAATCATCTGTCTTGGATCCACAGTGAAACAAGAACTTTTCATCCTTCTGAGAACTGTAGTTCCAATTTCCTTCTCTCACCTTGAACCAGTGCAGGAATTGGAAGCTGTGGGAGGATCATTGTTTATCCTTCTCTGCGTAGTTGCGCTTTGCTCAGACATGGTTGAAAACGGAATCTGTTTGGGGGTTTTATTTTTTTTTTCGTTGTTTGTATTATGATAACATTCTTGGTAAGCAGGTGAGTGCTGGAACAACAAGGGTGTAACTCTTTATTACTGTAAGTCATCTTCATGCTCATAAATAAGCCTTTGGAATCAAATGGGATTACTCAACTGTGCAAGAGTGCACAGGATGTGCATATAAACCAAACTAAAATGAGCTATCCAATGATAATTAAAACAAGGATCCCATGCATGAGGGGAAAGCCCTTGTTGTTGATGTTATAAAACATTATTAAAACAATAATAGCATGTTTCTTGTTGATGTTGGTGCTTGAAGTTTCACTTTATATTTCTAGCTTTGGTGATTTTACATGGGCAACTTCAGGGCCCGCAAAGCCCTGCTCACACAAACGTACGTACGTGTGTTTTAGCTGGAGCCATACGGGTGTCTCATTTAGGACTCTGATGTATGACTCGGGTAAGGGTGGTAAGCCCAGGCTTTGAATGTCTTGCAATCATCTATGCACTTAATGTAAGAATGTATCTGAAAGCTAGAGCAGGTGAACGGACTGCATCAGTGGCTTGAAGGTCTCTTTTGCACTGCACAAATGCCAACTCGTGGTGTGTTTTGAGAGAACCTTGTAAAAGTTAATCTTTGACGTTTAGGTTTCTGAAAACTGGATCATCTTCTAAGTCATAAAACATATCTCTCCCCTTACAAAAGAAATAGATTCCTTACCAGATTCACCTTTTATTTAAGTATCAAAGTACTTATTTCTGGGGGCATTTCTGTTGGTTGGGTCATGTGAGACAGATTCCTGCTTAAAAAAACAGAAGAAAGCAAAATAGGAAAGCTCATCTCCACTTAAAAATGTACTTCCTTCCTGTTTCTGTAGCAGACGCAACTGTTAATTTGCCAGCACAGCAATTTCTTCTGGCACGGGAGATGCCCATTGAAAGGGTTGCTACTACAACTCTGTGTGAATCTTCTACTAGAGGGCTCCAAAACAATGGTGTTTATAGTGGGTGTCTGCCCTTTGCTGTGCAGCCATAAGGGGTGTTTCAAAAGCCCCCTATGCAATGAATACCTATTCAGTTAGCAGATGGGGATTCGGGAGGGTAGGCAGCGCCTGGTGTGCGGTACTGAGCCCAGCCTGTTGCGGCGCCTGTTTTGAAAATTCACGTAGCTGTGCATGTGTGTGCGTGCTCTTTTTCAGTCTGAGAAGAGGTGGTAAGTAGTTCCTAAGAAAAGGTGATAAACTGGATAACTGAAGAGCAGCTTCACTAGATATCAATAGCACTGAAAGGTTTAGTCCTGCTTGTAACAGGCAGGTACAGTGTGACAATGGAAAAATGGCTAAATATTTTTTCCAGCATAGGGAGTTGGTATTCAGATTTCTTTGTATTTTGGCTGTAAGTTTAGCTGACTCTAATTTTACCCAGGCTGGTGTTTTCTTGGTGTTAGTTCTGTTCCTTTTCAAAATGATGAAAGTGATGCTTTCTGAATGGGCCATAAAAACTGGGTACACACGACAGGGTGTGTTCTCGACTGCCTTACCAACGCCTCTTGGCCAGGTGGCATAAAGTCACATGAGCACAGCATAAATGTGTCTTGTAGCTTTTCAGTGGCACTATAATGTGCATTTTATGGCTGAAATAAAACACATTGAAAGAATTTCATTTTGAAGCTTTGTATAAAACTTGCATCACAGAAAGAAAAGAAAAAAGTTATTTAGTTTCTTAGCAGGTTACTTTTATTTCTCAGATACTTTGGCAATAGTGTGAATAAAAAAAAAGCCCCAAACCCTGCATGCAACACACAGGTGGATATAATTTTTCAAAATGCCTTTGTGTGTTTCTGGTCTTATTAGTGGAGATTGTTTAACTGCTGAGTCTCAAAATTCTTTTATAAAAGCCTCTTGAGAGGATTAGAGTATTAAATTTCTCAGAAGTTGTTTTGCATTATTTAATTTTTTAATGCAAAGAATAAAAAGGTTTAGCTGCTGGATTTAATTGGAAATTAAGCAACTGTGCACTTTCTTAGTACAAGATTTTCCCACAAAAATGCTTTGATTGTTTGCTAGGTTAAGAAAGATATGACTTTTTGATTTATTATATTGTCATGATGATATCATTACTCCTTTCTCTCTCCTCCTCTTCTCCATTTTTTTCCTTAGCATCTGGGATTTGGGCTAGTCATAATGTTGCTTATTCTGAAATCCCTCTAAAAGCTTCCTTTCTTGTCCCTTCATTTCATGCAGTAGTTTCACAGGCACCTCATTCCAACTATCTGTTTATGTCCTCACGTCTCATCTTAAATTTTCATGTGTTTCCTGGTATCTTCCTGAAAAAAAATGTTCAGGCTCCCATTATCTACCAGATACCTATGCCATCTTTTATTGACCCATTTCCTTCACCTGTGACTGCAGGAAGCTTTCTACCTTCTTCCTGTTCTTTTCCTCTCAACAGAGCCCCACCCTTTAAACTTTTCTTGTATTTCATAGCATTTGCCATCCAAAAACTACAAGTCCTGTTATGCACTTGGATGAAGCAAGCCTAAGTATCCTGCCAAACTATGTTTGGAATTAACATCTCCATTTTAGATGTGGAGGATCTGCTTCAGACCTGCTTGTCTAAGCTCTGTGATACGGTCAGGAATGAGCCGACACCTCCTGACTCACAGCTGAATGTCCTACTACTGCACACTACTCTCCAAAAGCAGAAATTATCAGAAGTTAGATGTTGCCTCCAAGTGAGACACCAGCAATGGTGTTTTGGCTGGTGGTATCCAGAACATAGTGCCAGGGGTTCATCTCTTCAACCCTCTCGCCCTGGTAACCTTCTCAAGTGCCCCTCTCTTTAATTTCAAACTTTAAACAATTAAATTTGTCAGGGTTTTCTAACTAAATAACTTTGGGGGGGGGGGGGGGGGGAAGTGCTGCTTCGTAGAGTGTTTTGCAAACTGTTCTGCAGAAAACCTCTCTGTGTAGGTAGGTTTTGGAGGCTGCCAGGAACCTGTAGCTCTGTCACAGGTACTTGGCCTTGAAGGTCTTCTGCCTTTCAGAAGCCAGCCGTCATGAAGAAAGACTCAGACCTTCCAGTGTGCGTGGCTTTGGGGGAAGCCCCCAATGTCAGGACCGTCATTAACTTGGGGCAGCAAAAGTCCCTGAAATCCCATAGGAGGTGGTTTGGGAGTCTTGGGTTATCTTGAAGGAGCCTGAAAGAAAAGTGATCTGAAGCAGTGGTGGTGTCTGGACCTAGCACAATCTGCCCAGAGCCTGGGACTCTGCAGGGCAGCTGCTGTCAGAAACCGCTATTTCTCTCATTGCACAGGCATCATGCAAAACAGATTTCATTTCAGAAACTCCTAAGTGGCATGTTGAAAATCCCGTCTTTTTTTGAATTTCCAGTGAATGGGCACTGGAACAAAATCAAGTCTCAAAGCATTGATCTTCCAGCCAGCTTGACTAATTTCCTTCTCTTGAATGGCAGAGGATTTACCACCACCTCACTGTGCTGGTGAAAATGCCACTAATACACCAGAATCTGAATCTGCCCTCTCTGCCCAGAGGATCAGGCCCCAAATTAATTGAAAGCAAGAGAGACTTCTTTTTCTATTATTTGTCAGTGGGGATGAATTTGGCTTTCCCATGAAATGTGTAAACTCTAAATTACCAGTTTTTACAATTTACATGCATTTTAATAATTCTTAGCTTGTTGCATTTCACTTGTTTTATCATCGTGTTGTCTTTGTTGGTAAGATTACAGTATGTGATGCATTTAATTATCTCTATATATTAACAATTTGAACAGGCTTTGTAGTTGTTTGCATGATGTATGTTAGTGGAAGAACTGTAAAAGCATGTTGTCTTAACTTTTTGAATCATCAACAAACCCAAGAACATATGCTTTACTGTTTTGGTTCATAAAATCCCAGCTGAACTGGTATTGTGTGAATAATATGAAGTTCATCAACACTACTCCGTATGCCAAAGCCCACTTCAGTTGGTTTCAACTAGGCTGATGGGCATTCATTGCTAATGCAGTATCTGAATGCTCCTGGCTACAGCTGTAGCCAAAGTTTGGGTGCCTCTGATGCCAAAAGAAAAGTATGCAACTTTAGCTTGAAAAAGAGAAATGGATGCCCAACAATTGAATTTCGTGGCATGCTTGGTCTGGATCACATGTACTTTTTTTTTATAACTGTTCACCTGCAGTTTGTGCAGCTTCAGCTTCCTTGTGCAGGTGTTGAGGAACACACCTAGGGCAAGCTGAGAGCCAGCACCTGGGCTCTGATGCCCACAAGTGACTCGAACAAAATTGCTGCTAGTGCAAAGTAATGGAAGCCAGCAGCAGCCCTGGTCTTAGTTTAGATGCTGAGCTGGAAAATTAAATTAAAAATGAGTCTTCAGAAGTCGGGGCCATCACAGGAAAGTCAAAATGAGCACCCCCTGACCCAGCTTTTGTTGCTGTGCAGGGAAGCGGAAGCTCATCCCTGCATGGAGGGCTGTGTGTGCCCATGAGATGGCTCTGCTTCATAGACTCTTGTAAGTCGTCGCTTGGTGGTTGGGGCAAAGATCATTTTTTGACATTTGTGCATTGACTGACAAAATATGATAATACAAGTGATAAGCAGATGTGAGTGTTTTGCTGAGCCATGAGAGGTAGAGAATTCAAATGGCATTTGTGGATGCTGGGAAGAAGACCTGAGGGACAGGGGTGACATAGGCTGGTGCTGGAAAATGGGAGAAGTGTTTCAGAAGCTGGTTAAGGCATTTGCAGTGATTTTCTCACTGCTCTAGATGGTCTGTGTGTTTTTGTATTACTTTCTAAAGATAAGGCTAGACATATTTAATTTTGCTATATAACAAATGCTACAAAAATGACCTACGAATAGATAAGTATTATAGCTCATGTTGACATGAACTTTCACCTTGTTACACTTTTATTTGCTCCCATTTCTTTCTTTCAAACATGTAAGTGATATCAAGTCCTGTAAACCAAGCTGCTGGAATAAACTAGAAAATGACATAGACCAGGCAGGAGAAATAGGGTGGGAGGGATTTGGCTGCAGGTTATCAGCCATGCATTATTCATTTTGTAAACAATGAGGGAGTGTAAAAGCAGCCAGGGCAGGTAGGTAGAGGATTAGGTTGTAAGATAATAGAGATAGGGGAAAATAAGGAAAAAATCCTTAGCAAACAAAACTGAATGTTACTCATAACTGTCACAAGCCACCCTATACCACAAAAGAAAACACCAGTGAATTATTAATCATTTTCATTAAGCAATTGCACCGGTGTTTGACGACAAAGTTGGATATGACAGATATGACTTCAAAAGCCAGAGTTTTACAAAACTTCAACAGAAAAGACTTAACTTGGGGAAACAGTTGCAAGCATTTTTTATCTCAAGTTTGAGTAAAACCATGTCACAAATCTCAGAGGTTTTTTAGGACAAAAATGCTTGGGATTTTATTTACTTTTTTTTTCTTTTTTAAATTCTGAGTTTGGCAAGAGGAGGAAGTAGTGAGTAGAAAGATAGATGTGGTCATATGAGTTTCTAGTCTTTGTGGATTTCTCTCCAGTGTGTCTGAGACTACTTACATGCTCTCAGTAGCTTGTGTACATATTAGTCTTATGTGGCATCTTATCAGTGAGTATTCATGCAGAAATGATTATGTTGAGGTTTTCTCAGCAAGAAGGAATTGGAAAAGCAAGAAATGTGTGTAGAAATAACGTTATACCTGCACAAGCTACTCTTTTTAGCCTGAAACCTGTTATCTAAACTCTTCAAGCAAGGATGTAATTAGCCTTAATCCAAATGCTGTTTAATAAAGGCAAAGGTTTATTTTTCCAGGAGAAAGTAATTGTGGTGAGTGACATGGAGGGACACTTGTTGTTGCCTGTATGTATGAGAAGTGAGATGCCTTCCAGGAATCTGTTTTCTCATGCACAATTTAACTGTTAGAGAGGTTATATTTGGGGTGTCTACTAGGGCTGTGGTTGTATGTGGGGTCCTGGCTTGGCTGAGACAAACTGGCAGGTCGAAGGGCTGCCTGGCAGGTAGGGGAGCTCTGCGGGGTGACCTGCTGCTCTGGGCTCAACCGCCCTGCTGGTCGGGGAGCACCGTGCGCTCTTCTGACCCCTGCACCCACGTTTTCTCCCAGGGAAAAGGGGTTGGGGCAAGGGAAGGTGTATGCTGCTTAGCTTGCTGTGGAGTTGGGGTATGCTGCACTTGGCATGCTCAGGTCCCATGTTTTATTATGGAGCTACTGAAATCCACTGGCCGCGGTGTGCCCAGCTGCCCCTGCAGCCCCTTCCTGCTGAAATCTGCTTCCCCAAGCAGCAAAAGCTGGGGGCATCGTGCAGCTGCAACCGCTTCTTCCTGGGTCCCTCCCCTTTGTTGTGCTGGCCCCTGCAAGGAATTAATGGGGACAGAATGGGAAAAGGGTCCCCTCCACCCTGGCTCCCCCATCCCACGTGCCCAAGAGAAGGCTCTGCTCAACATCTGTGGCCCCCTGGCAGGTGTGAGGCTTTAGCACAGCAGGGGACAGCACATAAAATGTCTTGAAGACTTGCCTTATTCTCCTAGGAGGATTTGGGGTTTTCTTACTTTTCCAAACAGCAAATGAAATACAAATCAGGAATTTTAGGCTCCACTGATAGCCCCAAAGTTTAAGGTAGCATGCACTACCATGTACGTTCTTTAAAAAGTATGTCAGGTGACTTAGTGACATTCTTGTCTCCATTAAAGTGTTCTGCATTAAGATTGCAGGTAATAATATTTTCACCTGATGAGCAGTAAAGCATAAAACATCATAGTAGAGGGGGGTTGTGAGAAGTGAAGATCATTTCCATAATGCTTTAGTGAGGAGAGGGCTTTAAGAGTTGAAGCGTGCTCCTGAACTTCACCATGTACCTTCTACAGGACCCTGTTGTGGGAGCTGTTTCATAAGGTGACGTTTAGACTCTGAGTTCAGGTTATCTCAAATGTTTAACAGTCTTGTGGTATTTTAACAACACTAAGGTCTTGCCATATTGCAATCATGTTTCCCTTTTTTTTTTTTTCTTTACCTCTTTGATCAGCCGTGCCATTTCAGATCAATACGACATCCGCAAGTTGTGACCCAAGCTGCTGAGTAAGGCTGCAGCACGGCACTGGCAATTGCTGTTTCATTTCAGAGACAGCTGCCCTTCTGTGGCAAATAACAAGATCCCTGCACAGACATCTTCTCTCCCCCCCCCCCCTTCATTCTACCAATAGACCTTCTGAGGTCATTAAAGTTACTGCATGAATATTTATACTGACTCCCTATATTTATTTTTCTGGATAGGGAAGAAAGGCACTTCTAAATTAAGATGCAGGTGTTGATACACTTTAACAGAGACTTGCAGGTTAGAAAGACAAAAGGAAAAAAGATCAATGTTCACCCACATGCATAGTAGTGAGTTGTGTAGGTTGTGGATGCAGCATAGGTTTCCCTTTGCTTGGAAAGAGAGTACTGGTGCTGTGGGAAGTTGCAGAGTTTGTGTGTGATGCTAAATTTTCCCTGTATCTCCATCATGCTTGGGTCAAGCCCTGCTCAACATTAAAGCTCCAATGAGATTATTCTCTCTACTGTAATAATGTGATTTCTGTTTAAACAATCAGTTGTTACTAATACTACTTTCTGAGAATTGGTTTTCAAATTATATAGTTGCTGTAAGGTTTTTGTTTTGTCTGTAATCTTGGTACCCTGATAATACTTCTGAAACAGCTGAACTGAGTCCATGATGACTCCAAGGGCTCTGAAGTGTGCCTAAGCCCCACGAATAGGTGTGCATGACCCAAAATGAACTGTGCCTGTCAGCACCAGGGCTGAAAGAAGCACTGATTTTAGTCAAGTGTTAAGATGACCATGGAGATCTCTCTGCCCACACTTCACTTGCATGGGATTTTCCCATGTGAAGAACAAACTGCATCTTCGAGGAACTCTTTTCTTTAGAAGACCAGAGCTGGGACTCCACTGCTTTCTCTGTGGAGAGCTGGGTATGTGCCTTTTGTGGGGCTCTCCTGGCAGGCAGAGTCAGAGGCAGCATGTGGGGCACCCTTTGCATCTGGCTTTCTTTTCCACTGTATGAGGGGACACCTAGAGACATGCTTGACTCCATTTTAATTTGGGAAAAAAAAAAAATCATTGGGTGGCAAATGGATATGGGACAAAGTCTTGGAAGTTAGAGACTTGCTAAGGAAAGAAGCGATGTCCTACACAGTCTTTGTTTATCCCAACCAGGATATATCCCTGTACAGCCTCTCTCTAGTTTATCTGCCACTCTTATTTATGCTTTCCCCTACAAATACTACTACTACTACAGAGTATGTAGGCAAGAAGCAAACTCCCAAGGGGGTGACATGGCAGGCGGTTGGCTGAAAGGGGAACGCTGCTCCCCACCTCCCTGAGCCCACAGTCTCTAATGAACAGAACCAAGTGCTGCGTTTATATTACTCCCACAGCCCATCTCAAATATTTTTCGTGTCAGATGGCAGGGATGAGCTTGAACGCTTGCCCGCAGTAAGGGCTGGCAGTGGGTGTCCCCTTGCACTTGCAGAGCAAAAGCATAAATGGGAAGGTTGGGCCAAATTCCAAAGCTGGTTTCTACTTGGGCCATTCTGCCTTCCACTGTTTTGCTTGATCTCTTACAGCAAATAACAGCTTTTAAAAGGCACTAAATTTAGCATCTGAAATAGTTTCAAAAATTTAAGTGGTATACTACCACTCATAAATGACTTCTAATGCATGATAACAACAAGGGCTTGGCTACTGAGAAAGGCACAAAATACTTCCATGTCCCAATCTTTTTAGCAGCTTAGCAGTTTTCCATGTCCACTTCTTCTCTGCGTCTCTATAAATCAATTTGTATTCTTTTATTGCTCCTTAGTTTTTACACTATATTAATTTTACCGCTAAAATAAAAAGGAATGAAAACAGGAATGAGTTAATGCTTATTTTTGCATCTGTATCCCTGTACAAGTTTGTTACAGGCATGTTTTCTACCTCTCAGCGATGGTAGTTCAGTGCTAGCAAAAGGGGCGGGTGGATAATGTGACACGCATTTTACTTTCAGCAAGCTTGTTATACCAGCTCTGAATTTTTCATGAAGGCTTCAGTAACCTGTAGCCGAAGCTCGGGGGGTTTCCACCACAAAGAGGTGGATCGGCTTAGCTCTCACTTCCCATCTGGCACAGGGTGACAGGGACAGTCGGGGGCTGAAGGAAACCTGAAGAAGAGAAAAGTTCATGTAGGACATCCATTGTGATGCATGAAAAGCTAAACATGTGCCTCTTGTAGGGACGTAGCTTTGAAACACTTCCTTATCTCTGGCTTCAGATTATATTTAGTCAGGGTGTTTTACTTCAGTCACCGGCACAGCTGTCCTGTCTGTAAATAATACCACAGATAGACTCTCTCAAACCTTTATTTTGCCAAGGCTGCACTTTCAGCATCTTGACAGCTTGTACCACAAATTCTGTGCCTGCTGCCTGGCTAAAGTGAGGTATAAATTAGAGTCTGTATCACAAAAGAATTGCTTGTCAGTTTATTGATTTTTATTTTTTCTAAATAGTAAAAAATAAAGCCTAGGCCAAAGGAAGTGATCTGATTTTTTTTTTTTTTATTCAATTAGTTAAAAGCAACCCAAAAGGGGTCTCTTTAGAAATAAATTGATGTCTAAAACCACTCTGAAAACAAAGCTGTGTTCTGCAGTCTTCTAGCAGTTGGTTCCCATTCCCAGAAACAATATAACCTCCCTGTGTACCGGAGCTGAGCTGATGCATCTGTCTGCAGGGCATTTTGCACACTCAGTTACATGCAAAAAATAACCATCTATGAAGTGTTTTATAAACACTGTAAAAGTTGGAAAGACAAAGATTTCAGAAGTTAGAGTGCCAGACTAATTTTTGTCATGAAAACTCACTTCCTAAGGCTGGTTTTAGTGTCTTCAAAAGCCCATGAGATTTTTATTATTTTATTTTTAATTACATGGTCACAGAGTATTATTCTTCTGCACAAGATGCCAGTATTGGTTAATTAGTTAATTCGCTGGGTAACTGCTGTTGTGAGAGTATGTATTGACCTACTGAATATGTGGTTCAGTTGGCCCCTACCTTACTTACTGTATGCAGTTTATATCCTACTCTGTACACAAAGCAGCTATTTTATTTGTGATTTTTTTTTTCCAGTATCTCAAGTACTTCACAGATACCAGTTTAGCTCCAAGACTACACTTTGGGATAAGGCAGTAGGGTGGGTTGTTTGGGGAGGTGGAGGTAGGAAGAGAAATAATGAGACTATGCCTAAAGACCGGACCAACTTGCAGTGATCAGTCCAAGATGCTTATGGTCCTGTAGCAGGCACCACAGGTATCACTGCTTCAGCTCCAGCTGTTGCTACTCAGCTTTTCAGAAGCAGGGTTTTCCAAGAGGGATAGAAATCACATCCCACCTGTGAAGAATTTGGCCGTGTTTCTTGCCTACCGGCGTGAAGCAGGTTTGTAGCAGAGAATGCATCTACAGTCTAGGAAGGGCTCTCTCTGCTGCTTGCTCTAAAGTGCAAGGCCGCTCTGCCACCCCTTGACTGCTTTCTAGACCGCTTGTGATTTCTGCAACCCTTGAGACAGGCAATAGCCTTTCTTGCTACACAATCCTGATTTGTTCCCCAGATGCATTAAATAAAGGAATTATCTTATAGAAAAAAAGCAAATGGTCTGTGCTAACATGACTAAAGGAGGTATTGCAGTATGTTTGTAACAACAACTTCAATTCTAGTATTTCCTGAATTTTTAGGCAGTGATGTTGCACCCTCAAATGCCTTTACTGTGATTTCTGTGTTTAATTTTTCAAAGTTGTTAGTAAACTAGAGTTTCTGTTGTGTGTCTTCATATTAATATTTATGTTGGCCATCAACAGGACTAGAACCTTTTGTGACTTGAGCCAGCAGGTTACAGGTAACGGTAGTTAGGTCTGAAGCTGCAAGGTAACTTGTTACTGATGGTTAAAAGTCCATACTTCCCTGGGGGTTCAGAAGTCCTTGCTGCCCCCAGGGAAGTGTTGAGGCTCAGAGGTCCAAAACTGTCTGCCAGGACTTCACATGCCTGCCACTCGCCCTTGCAGCAGCCCAGATCCTCCCATGCTTGACCTGCCTCCCCTCTCCCATCCCACTGCTGTCCCAGCTGTCTTCATTGCCGTCCTCCCCGCTTTCTGAGAGGCAGCAGTGTGAGCAAGCGTGGTCTCCTTGCCCTCAGCTCCACTGCCTGGGGCTGCAGCTGCAGGGGAACCTCTTCAGAATTATTTAGTCCCTAGAGCCGTGGGATGCAGCATCCTTTCAGTAGCTCAGAGAGTGTGTCTGTCAGCAGTTTGAACTTTTGCAAGCAGAGTTTTTCAGTGGCTTAGAATTTGGTCAAGTCAGGTGGACTTTTGCATGTATGGCAAGAGATGCTAAAACTGAAGAGGCTTAGCCTTGCTGTTTCTCAAGCTGTTGCCAGATATCCCACTTCGGATTGTGTTTTTTCCAAAGGTAAATTGGAAAAGTGAACAAAATTATGCGATGCATAATACTAAAACAGACCCTGGGTGAAATCTTTGTAACTGTTCTTTCATAAAATGGGGAGAAAAATCTCCCCAAAGATATTAAATTTCTTGGCTCTTACTAGCTTCAGACCACGGAATTTATTCAACAGCTACCTGGCACTTGCCTGTCATTACAGCTACTTTGCTTTCTTAGTGAAACTAGCTTTCTTGATGATGGGTTTAATTTCTATGTATGTATTTTTGAGAGAGGAATAGCAAGTATATCTACCAGCCTTTCCGGCTGTCAGGATTATATGGTGATGTACAGAAACCTCTGGGCAGAAATGTTCATAAGACCTTATTCGGCACAGTGCGAGACAGCGGGCAGCCAGGCCCTTCCTAGGAAGCATCCATCCTTCCTTTCCAGTGGGACTGTTTGAATTTGGTTAAACAAAGAGAGCTGCTTTCCTGCATATCGTTTTCTCGCTCCTTCCTGGGGAGCGTGGCAGAGCTGGGCGAGCAGGGGCAGCCCCAGGCACGCCGGGGAGCCGATGACATGGTGGTATGTGCCGAGCACAGGGCTGCTGGGACCTGCGCGGATGGGCCGGGGAAAGGCAGAGCCGTCCGGGCAAAGCCATTCCGCCTCTGTCAGCGCAGCAATATTTCTGCAAGGGAAAGGCTCCCGGTGCCAGAAAACGACCGTGTTTTCAGCACACGTGCGGTGCGCGTGTGCACGTACGCACCGACGTGGTGTTACTGAATGTCAGGGGTAAACAACCCCCTGCCAGATAACAGATTCTATTAAAATTATCAGTCAATCTTGAGGTGTCAAGGCACGATCTTCCCAAGAAGCCTTTTCTGACAGATAAATGTGTTTGTACTTGGATTGCAAGCTGTTTGTCGCCGTTTAGGTAGCAGGTTTAAGATAGGCGCTTAACATGGAAACCCAAATCTGCTAGTGGCAATGGGCCTTTTACCCTCAAATATCTTTTCTATCTGCTTCACGTTGTCTGCTCTTTCTTTTCAACCTGCTACAGTGTACTCTTGAAGACACTCTAAGTAGTCATGTTCATTTCACGTGACTGGATGCTTTTTTGAACCACTTTACATCTGTGATAAGGAAAATGCCTTTTTTTTTTTTTTTTTTTTTAAAGAAAGATGCTCATGTCTGTATTTGATCATGGGAAGGAACATGGCAGGCACACCCCCACCCCCCCCACCCCACCCCCCCTGCAATTTTAAAGTCCAACCCAAACCCAAAAGCTCAGACTTACAAATGCCTGGAGTCAAATTTTTTTTGTTGTTCTGAGCTGCATTTGTCAGTAAGATATTAAATAATCAGTGTCAGGTTCGGCTTTTGTCTCTGGGGGTCAGTGTATGTAACCTGTTCCCCGTAAATTCACAGTTTATGAGGCAGCAGTGATCTCTGCACAAGTGGGAGATGACTTTTGAACTCACGCAGCCTCAGATGGGAGGAACATTACACTTTATGAGCATGTTTGGAGGCTGTTAAGGCTGTTTAGAGGCTGAAAAGTCTTCCCTCATAAATCATGTAACTGGCTTAAGAGAGACAACTCTGTTTAGATAAACAAACCCGCCTTGCAAACACATCTCCTATATCTAACTCCTACTGGAGAAAAATAACAAGTGCCATCACAAATGTTATTTTCTTTGCCTTTTTCCTTAGGGAATGCATGCAGCTAAGTTTATTACTGGTGAGGAAAACAATAGCCATCTATACTAATGTTTTTCTTTTCCATATTGCTGCATAATCCTAATAAGAAATAACCAGTGAAGGGGAAAGAAAATGCAAAGTTTATGAGTTCAGAGAGTTTGCAGCTCACCAGTGCTGACTCTATGTGTTTCTCCCCTGCTGTAAGAGTTGGGAGCTTGCCTCTCCCCATGCGCTGCGAGGAGTTTGTATTGCACAGAGGATGCCCCGTGCTAAACTGCGGCTTGTGACCCATTGCCAATCAACCACTGGCCGAGGCAGCCCAAGACATCTCTTGCAAAAAAGCAAAGGATGGGGGTCTCTTCTGGAAGAGGGGACAGCTTGGGTCAGTAAAACTAGTGTCGATGTCCTTCTGCCATTCTGCAGGAGCCTCTCACCTGGCTGGTCTGCTCTGTTTCTTACCTGTATTTCCTCTTCTGTTCAAGAAGCTCAGAGCCTGGGGAAGGTTATATCAGGTTAGAGGAAGCCAGGAAAAGCAGACACACAGCTCCTCCGTCTCCTTCCAAATGCAGATAGGAGGGGGAGAGTGAAACTTCTGCATGTATTTTGCATTATTTGGGGGAGTGGGGGGTTGCAATATGTCTATTGGCATTTTCTATGTAAGGGCGACTTCTGCGGGAAAAGAGAATTGGACATGTGAGTCCAATTCTGACAGTGACTCTAGCACCCTTACTTGCAAGTGCTTGAGTCTGTGCCTGAGTCTGGCTGTCAGGGGTGGGCTCTGAGTGAACAAGTGTAACAACATTCAAACCCACACGTGTGCTATGCACTAGCTCTCTGAACATCTATTAAAGCAAACAGAGCTTTGAATCCTGTTGTGTGCATTTGTTAATTAGAAAAAGCAATAAAGTGACACAAAAAAATAACAGTTCTCTTCCTCAACTCAAACCCAGCAGTTAAGTACAGGGTAAATGAGATCAGACGAGACTACTACTACCACCACCAAAACCATCTGAATGGACAGCCTTACATAACCATAGTTAGGATATTCTTTCTCTACACAGTTGTTAGCAGTCAGATACATATTTAATGGGGTTTCATTATATCCTATAAATGCTGGCACTGGAATACTTTCCCCAGGGCATTCTCTGAATAAAAGAAAGGAGAAAATGACGAATGCACTTAGCACATGCACCCACAACTTCATGATAAAAGCCAGCATTTCCCCATACAACACCTGTTGTTGTAGCTGGGTTAATTACTTTTCATTGTAATCAACTGCCTGAAATATTTATCACGGTGCCTGTAATTTCCCAAATCTGAAAGCGACACCCATAAAAACAACACTTTGACTCTAATATTTCAGGTATGGCATTCTGTGCGTTCAACTCTTTTTTGTTTTGGATTCCTCGTGGGGTACAGTTCTTAATTCTCATCAGAAACTTCCATTAATTCAAAGCTTTTTGTTTAGTAAAAGTGAATCTTCTCTGATGTTACACCAAAACACTACTGCTTACAGTAGTGTTTCTATAGCATTATGGTTACTAAATGTAGAATAACATAATGCTTCCTTCTTTCTTGATTCTATTTTCAACCGCCCCTCTTTTGCCTTCTTCTAAATTACAGGATCTGTAAATCATAAAGACCTGTGGTGTGGCCCTGATGAAAAATGCAGACTTTATTTACTCTGAGAAAGGAGACATGATTTTTTTTTTTTTTTTTTTTTGAGAAGAGGTTTGTAGAAGGGAAAGATGTGTGAATGGAGGAGCCCTGTGGCTAAGCATCTGGGGTAGGTTTGCGGAAATCTGTCCTGCAAGCCACCTGGCTGTACCTGAGTCTGCTCCTGTTGCAGGTGATGGAACAAATTTTTGTTGCCTTGCACGGAAGCAGGGATGGATCTGGTAATGTCAAAGAGCACCCAGCACTTCTTAACTTTTACTACTTTATACAACAAAAACTGCACTAATATAACAATGACTGTCCCCAAATCCAGTTTCTTAGCAGTTCCCCAAAGTCATCACAAAGTGAGTGTCGAGTTAAAGCTTGAGCAACTTGAGAGAATACCCAGTCATTGCACTCCAGATTTTGACCAAGGGTGGTGACACCCTGGTACTCAGCAATGACTAAGTTCCTACAGTGTGAGGAGGTGGTTTAGCTTCGCAGTCTTCCCCCAAACCCAAATCCTTTATTCTTTGGAGAGCCCAAGTACATTCATTCTTCCCATGTAAAGCTGAGGGGTGTTGTCTTTCCCCTACACCTACAGAAGTCTCACTAGCACAGAAAAAATTGGTTCCCTTTGCAAAGCTGCCAGAAGTGGGAGAAAAGCAAATCAGCAAGCTGTGTTCTGTTTTCTAAAGCTTTCCCTTCCCATAGCTTTGAAGCATGGACTAGAGTTATAGCTAAGAGAGTATACGTGAGAAAGACAAAGCAAAAAGAGAAGGGAAAGCTACATTGTGGACTCTTGGGAAATAATTTGCTTCCTAATCCCAGTGCACCCTGAGGAAATCCTCAGTGTTCTAAAGGAAGCTGTGAGGTTAAATGGTCTTGGCACATGTAAATGATATTGGTGTGAGTGTCTGATAGGTTGTTTAATAAATGTGGTGCTTCTGCATCATTCAACATCCGACACATGTAGGAGTTGGGCCTTTTCCACTACATTGTGTCTTTTGAGAATTATTCTCCTTGGCAGAGTCCTGTTGGCCACGGCATGACTAAAACCGAGTGATGCTGAAAAGCTCCCATAGATACCAGCAGCATGGTGTTTTGCTCACCTCTGATGCTTAGGGCTCTTCTCGCAAGCTGTTTTAGTGTACTAAACTGGCAGCGATACCATTCTTTCTTCTGCTGTAGCTGTTTTTGAGTCTGATGCATGGGAGAGGGCAGGATCTTTTGGCTGGGCAGGTGCAGCCAGGAGGTTGGTGAGTTTTGGATGCCAGGGAACTGTGGTGTGGGCAGGTTCTGCTGCATGGACCCCTGTTGTTCTGCACTCCTACATGGCTTTGTTTTGCTGGAGCTTTTTAAGTGAGATGCTAAGCCTGAATGATTGCTGGCAAGTTAACTGAAGCCTTTCTAGTTATAAGGAGGGTAAGAGCGTATGAATGATATGGCAGGAAACAGATAAGCCTTTTTGATGCCCTTCTGGCAGCAGAGCGAGCAAAATGGCACAAAATGCATTCAGGTGTCTATTTGGAAGCTATAATGATCAGCTCAAACAAGTGTATCCTTTCTAATTTTTCTTGTTGAATGAATGCTTTTTGCCCCCTCTCTATCACAGTAGTTTTTGGTGTCCGTATTTGATAAAGTGGAGGCAGAGTTCTTTGGAAGTCATGCTCCATGGAAGTACCCTAGTAATGAGATAATTTTCAACCAAAATGAATAGTTTTCAAGACCCTGACTGGATAAAGCCCCAAGTAACCTGGTCTGATCTCCTAGCTGATCCTGATCTGAGTAGGAGGTTGGACTAGACACCTTTTGCTGTCCCTTCCAACCCAAATTACCTTGTGACTTGAAGTCAAGGAGTTTGTCTGTAACCACATATGAAGTTGTTGAGTGGTAAATGCATCTTAACCAATGGTGCTAGCTCCTTACTACTACTTTTGTGACAAAGAAGGTGTGAGGTCTCCTAGAGAGTGACTGCATCAAGCTAGTGGAAGTTGTAGTAGTCCCAAGATGACTCTAATTTTTGCACTGACTCTCTTGGTTTAGAAATAGGCTATTTTTTAAATTTGAATTTTACTTTTTGTTTCACCTTTTTGTTTTTTATGAACTGGTAGTTGCTAAAGTAACGCACTGAAAATTTCCCAGTTTAAATCTCAGCCCCCTCAGGGGTGGGGTGGGGAAAAAAGCTCTACCAAACCTTCAGCTGTTTTCTTGTACTTTTTCTCCATTTCCCCTACTTTTCAGGTGTAGCCCCAGATGCTCACAACTCCCCAGCTTGCTTGTTTGCTTTGGGAAAGTTACAGTGTGTATGACTATTAATTGTATTTTTTCAAGGATAGCTCTCAGGTTAGAGGGGAGTGTGGTTAGTTGGCTGTTCAAGGCTTTAAACTGTGGGCAATTTAAAAAGAGAGTCATTGCAGATCAGCTGTCCATCAACAAGATTGTTATTCCTAGGTCTAATGTCATATCCATGTATAACAAGATTTTGATTGACAGGAAAGTTTGTTTTAGAAGGAGCAAAGGTCAATGTTTCACTGACAGCTTAACAATGGAAATATTGCATCATCAGTATATTTTACTGAGAGATACATACATCTACATAAATGTAACATACGATGGTGAAACACTGGCACAAGATGAAGCTCTGATCTAGGATGAAGTTTTGGAATACTTGGAAATAAAGTTATCTGTGCTTTACCCATCTTTCTGAGGAACAGACTTAAAATCTGTGGGTATGGCTTGTGCAATGAATTTGACCCACATCACGTAGAGGCGCCTTCTCTGCAGGGCACTATAGTTGAGTGGACAAGATGTTAATTGACTTTGTCAGTGACTTCCTTGGGGGACTTTGAACAAATGACTGCACCTGTGCATCACTTTCCCCTCCATTTAAAAGGGAGAAAGCATTTTGTCTGCCATGAGTTTTAGGGATGAAAGTCCCTAAGTACTTTTGGCTATGAAAGATTTAGTTTAAAAAAACTGGAAGATACATAAAAGATACCAACAACTGAAAAGCCAGATGTTCAGAGTATAGGTCCTTCTGGCAGACCTTTCCCAATCCCTCTCTGCTGGGGGTTTTTTCCCTCTTTCATTTCTTTTTTGAATCTCTCCACTGTACTTTGTCAGGTGAACTAATTTCCTCTCGTCCCAGCCTACTTCTCAAAGAATGAGCGTTTCTTGACTTTACCTATGAAAATTATTATTTGCATTTAACGTACATTAAACTAAAGCAGTGACTAAGAGATTTAATTATCACTATGACAAAATTGAGATATCATGGTTGAGGTTTGAGCTACTTTTTTCTGCATTTTCCTGTCCCATAGCACTCGAGACTCTCTTTTCCCAGTCTCTGCTCTGAAGAATTTACTTTTCATTTCTCTTTTTGAACTGCAGCCTGTCGGTTTTGATCTTCACAAGTATCTGTGCTATAAATCCAAAGAGGCTGAACTGAATAAACTGGCAAAATAATTCAAAGGACAAAGCTCTCCAAACATCCTCCTCGCACAGGCTAAGTGTTTAGTTAACATTTGAATTAGATGCTGAAGGTCAACAAATTCAGGCCCTGCCAGAGCAAGTGGGTCACTGGAAGCTGTAGCTGAGAGCTCTCCCTGCTGCCCCAGTCCCTTTGTTCACACATGAGGATATCACAAAAGGCGTCATGTCCTCTGCGACGGGTTTCTTTTCCCTGCTTCTCCAGCACAGTTACCCCATGTCCTTCAATCACTAATACGTGGACTCTTTCCCCAGTGTTCAGTTTCCATGCTGGGTGATAATTCCTGTCTTCTCCCATATCTGGAAAACTCTGGACCCTTGGCTACCCAGTGCTGCCTCATTTTCAGAGGATCTCATACCACAGAACTGCAGGAGAAGGCATGATTATAGAATAGAAACAATGATAGTGCATTGAAGTAGCTTCTAAGGAGTGTTACTCATCAAGTAATTAATTACTTGAATAATGGATGAATTTTAATTTTTAAAATCTAAAACTCAGTACTAATCCTTTTTTTTAACTTAAAAAAAATCACCTAATATAATTTTTTTACTTCAACTATAACATTACTAGCAGGAATGACAATTTTTGCACTAAGTAATTCAGCCTTGTAAGCTATTAATTTTTCACTAACTCTTCTTTATTTCTTACTGTACTTGCAAGTACTAACGCTCCTGTTCTTTCTAAGCATAAAAAGGTGGAAGAAAAAAGCAGAAAAGTTGTGCCATTCATGCCTGATAGATACTGATGCAAGGAGAGCTGGGCACAAGCTGTATTATTCCCCTCCTCTTGAGAAGAAAAGCCAAGTGTTTGGGTTTTTTTTTAAGGTTTCATGTTTTCATTAATACTTTCCATAGTATTTTTTTGACATTTTGGCAAATTAAAATCTAAACCCACTATGTTTTTCCCAAGCCAAAATGTTTCGCTCCACCATACTGACTGGGGTATTTCAGTTTGGGTTCCTGTTTCCAGTTTCACTTGTGGTGCAGCTGCCTCATCCCAAGCATGCTGACCTGCAAACACTGCCCAGTGGGGCAGAAGGCTGCTCTGGACTTTAGTGGGAGTAACTCCCTCTACGCAGAAATGCATCTAAGGAAGGGGAAGCACCACAAAACCTGCCCCCTTGTTTAAGAACAAGTGTGCATCTTGACAAGCGCACCTCCTGGGAGGTGTTAGTTGACTTGGTGAGGCTTCCTTCAGCACATCAAACTACCTCTACCTGCAGCATCTGTCAAGTACGTCTCCTTGGTGAGGATGAATGATACCACTGTGAAAGATGGGGTTTGCCCATTAGGATAACAGGCTGGCAACAGGTTGCCTTTCCAGCAGTAACCTACGTTTTAGGCAGTGTTGACTGATTAATGTGTATAGCTGTGGCCCTCAATACAAGAGGGTGCATATTGGGCGAGTCTATTTTGAAAGCGGGGATCCAGCAGCTTTCAGGTGTGACAGTGGTCAGCGGAGGGATTGCCTTGCAGCTTCCTTCAGGTGGCTCAGAGCATGCTGGAGCACAACTGCTTCCCTTTGCAGCTTGCTTTTTTCCAGTCCTGTCTCTCTGGTTATACGACCAAGGGTCAGCATTCAGTGAAGCCCGAGCTGCTGACGTGAGCTGGGGAGCAGGTGGGTGCGTGACACTGGGCGCAAGCAGTATTAACCGGTTTTTGAGCCAGTGTAACTTTGTTCCTCTTAAAGGTGTTTTTCTTAAACCTCGTAGAATTTGTTTGTTTGGGTTTTTTTTCCCCTCTGTTTTTCTCCAGTGTGGTTGGGAACGTTCATTCCTTCGTATACACACTGATATACCACTATTAACATGTTTTATTTCTCTTCCAGTATAACAGCAGAAAAAGCTGGGCGAGCACCCATCCGGTCCTGTTGTTAGGCTACCCAGCTGCACCAGGGCAAGGGCAGCCCCACATCTGTCGTGTGCCAGGGGGATGCACTGCCAGAAACCGGTGCTTATTCCTCTGCCAAGAGGAGCAGGAGCGGGGCCAGCACGCCATGAGCCCAGGCTATTCTGTGAGCTCGCACAGGCAGAGAAAGCTGACAGGCAGCTCTAATCCACTCTGCTGGTACCCAGAGATGACAGAGCATCAGCATAGGAAGGAAAAAAAAAAAAAAAAAAAAAAAAATTGAAGTCACACAACAAGCGGCAGGGTTGGTTCCTGAGAAAACCATAAGGAAGGGCTCCGTCGGGACCAACCGAGCATGTTCCTGTTAGCTTAGTGGTAGCAAATGTTGCCTGTATTTATATTTATGTTGCATACCCTCTGCAGAAGGAGGTAATGTGCCCTGAAATGGTGTATGTTACAGATACAATGTAGGAAGACAGAGTCCACACCAGTTGTGTAATATAAACATATTTGGTGTGGATTTTCTTTAACTTTATCGTATAGGAGCAGGCAAAAGCCTCACATCTATATTTCTGCATGGTTTGCATAGGATTCATTTTCAGGAACTTCCAGTTTTCATCCTCAGATTAAATTTATAAGGCAATATCACATTGATGTTACACCAATGTCATTGCAGACGTTTTTTGGTGACGAGTGAGGGGATGCAATGGAAGGAATATAGAGGTCAGATGAAAGCTCTTTGGTTAAGCGATTGCCATTTACTATATGTTTACAGTATCCCAGGCACTATGGGCCCTGACCCAGCTGACTTTGGCTATTAAACCATAACATTAATAACAATCACCATATCTGTGGTTTGCTGTTGCAATGCCCACCACCTACCGGCACAAGCTTTCAAGGAGCGAAAGGGAAGGCTTTCTATCTAACGCACTCGTGCCCAAGTTCAAATTTACCATTTTTATCTTCAAAGCCCAACCCAAAGTAGGGAAGGGACTGCCTCACGCCTGGGAGATCATGACCTCCCATGACAGCTACATGCTTCCAAAACAATGGATCTGTCAGCCACAACAGAGAGACTTGGAAGTGTGGGAGACAAAGATCTCTAGGCAACTTGGCCCACGATTATGGAATGCCTGGAGGAGATCAAAACCACCACAAAACTCGCCACCTTCAAATCAAATTTAAAGACCATGGCTTTTTATTTGTGCTTCCCCCCAGTACACCATCCCCTCAGAGAAAAGAAAGTCGGTGTGAAAACACGTGCTTGTAGGGGTGTGGAGGCAGGAGGTAAGATGGAAATGTGGATCTGTTTAGCTGTTTACTTGCACAGGAGGTTCTTGAGGTCCATGAGGAAGAGCCTGGTATAAATGCTCAGCCACCTGAGCACAGTTGGAAGTACTGGTGGAACTTATTACAGTGACATTTATAGAGATGTCTGCTTAACAATTTTCTTTACAAAGTGCTATTTCCAGATCCTTATGAAACTACCTTAGAAGACCGATACTAAGTGTAAGTTGGGCACTAAAAATGAAGGCAGTTCAGAAATAAATGCCTGGAAAAAGGTGAGGATCAAGAGAAAACCCCTACTCAGTTTCAGTTTCAAGTGTCTGCTTCTCAGGATGTATGTGATTAAATAGGAATAGGCATGGGCCTTACATCTACATTTCTGAATGCTTCCCAGGAGGTCCAGTCTCATGGACACTTGACATTTCTCCTACATAAATTAAATTGAAGTGATGTCTATGTAATTTAGGATTAGAGAATTAGAGGCACTTCCCAGAGCCTCTCAAGAAAACTGCTGGGATTTTGTTGATATTCGTAAGTATTTCTAATATGAATTAGGCTCTTCTAATATGAAATAGTGGGAAGAACAGCATTGTGTATGTGAGGAATAACACTGTATGCACAGATGTACCAGAAAATGAATTGATGTTTTTCTTTGTAGTTAGAAGACAAGTAAGTAGAGAACCATGATGTTTGTTAGCTAGTATCTTACCAGTACTTTCCAGTCTTCAATTCCCTATACAGTCTTTTAATCCTTAAAATATGCATCCTTCTTCAGTATGTTTTGAGTGACTGACTTATGTTTCATAAGCCTCATTTGATTTGCTTTGTTATTACTTAGAGACTTTATTTTGCTTGAATATTTTTTAATATATTCTGAAAATAGATTATGACAGCCATCAGAATTATTTCACATTGTAACACCTTTTTGTTTTCACTTTTTGACTAAATGTTGCATTCATAGAATCATTCAGGCTGCAAAAGACACTTAAGACATCGAGTCTAACCTTAAATTCATTACACAGTAAGCAAGGGTTCACAGACAACTTTTTGTTCTATTATGAACTACCTATTAACACTCAAAGCATGAATTAGCCACATATATAATAGCTGACAGTAATACCAGTACTTCCCATTTTATCCTAAGCATCAACAGCTATCATGTGCCCTTTCCCATGGATACAGGAGCAGAAAGTCCTGTGGTCCTGACCCTTCTCTTAAAAGTATATCTGGTCCTTTCCTCCTAGCCTGAATCCCTTTTCATAACGCTTTTCCCAAAAACTTGGCAGATGCCTGAAAGTGACTGGGGAATGCACTGGAGACAGAATCAAGAGAGCATTTTTGTAGGAGTGTAAATGCAAATACAGGCACCTCTTTGAGCAAAAGGCATTGACTGAAGATGGGTATCCCACACATAAGAGGAGAAGGAGGGTGTTTGCAGGAGCAGTGCAGACTAGTAGTGGGAGATGGGGAGAGAAAGGAGAAGAAAATGCCTTGTCTACGGACCCCTGAGATCCCTGGAGCCCTCCCCTGGAGCACCCACATCCACCTCCTGATTCTGCTCCAGGAGACTTGCTCTGGCCCATTCTCCAGCCTTAATCCAGCCAGCTTGACCTGTAGTATCAGCTGCTCGTTAAAATTAAAAATGTGTCTCTTATTTCAATGCAACTGTTTGTTCATTCACAGGAAAGAAAAGCTGCTCAAGGTCAACTGCTCAAGACAGAATATTAAATAAAGCAGTTGCTCTAGACAGAGCAACTAAGCTAGTGTAGATCTGTAGATGTAACAAGGGAACAGCTTCATTTACCTACAGATTTACACATTCTTGCAGTTCTTATAACAAACTACCAGTAAGCAGTAATTTTGCGTGATTAAACTCTTCTCCAGGACTATGCCTTTTGGTGATACTCTAGACAATTTCTTCTAGTGAAAACTGCAGTAATACCCTTGTATACAATTTCAGAGGACTTGGTAGAAAATTTTTCTGGTGTGGGAAGAAAAAAAAAATCCCATTCTGTTGGTAAGAAGTAGCATCGCCAACCAGAAAAAATGGGTAGAGCTAAGCATTAAGGAGCCACACTGCAATAAATAGGTGGCATACACTGAATATCTTGTTTCTTTTATATTAATCAAGCTTTCTTTTTTTGATAAACCTGGCTTTAACTGAGCTGATTTGTTAAGATGTCTTCAAATTTCAGGTAGATATCCCAGACAGGTAAAAAAATTTTCACCCTCCAAAAAGCAACAGTAAAGGTCCTTGGTTAAGTTTTTTTTGGTGGTGCTGTTGCTTTAAAGGTGGAGAATAAGGACCAGAGTTGGGGAAAAAAAATATTTTCCTTATATTTTGGTTAATTTTGAATATTGTTTCCCAAGGGAGCAGGGACGATGCTTGCTAGGCATTTCCTATGCAGTAACATTACTTAATGCATCAGTGTGTTAGATTGTAGCACAAGCAGGAAAAGAAAATAATGGTGTTGCTTCTGTTTTTGTTCTTGTTGCATCTTGGTGTGCAATAAAATGCTGGTCTTGATGTTTTGGTTTGAGTTTTTCTTCTTATTCTTTTTTTTTTAAGACAAGTCACTTATTGTGAGCAGCTTCCCTGCCTTCCAGCCACAAGACTCAGCTACGGTATGTGGGTTACTGCCCTGTGGAGTCTTTATCCCCCCATGGTACTCGCAGGAGTTGCACTGCAGAATCAGAGTGGCATTTGTCACAGTTGTGGGCCTTGAATTTCAAACAAGGCAATCATCCCTGAAGACATGGGAGGCAGAGGTGACTTGCTACTCCTTGCTTCAACACTGGGCTTTAACTGGCCTCAATACAGCAAACCCGTGCTCAGGAGAGCACTATGGAGGAGGTAGTGTCCAATCCCTTGTCCTGGGAGTTTGCTGAAAATAATGTGAAAATTGCAAAAGATGTGCATGCAGTACGATGGTTTCTTTGAGAAACATTTTGATTTTAACATGTACTTCTGGGGAATAAAAATTAAGTCTTTTCTTGCTGTGACACCTGGTTTCAAATAAACGTGCCATATTCAGAGCTGTGCTGAGAAGGCAGAGGAAGAATAGGTGCACCATCCTTTAAAACTTGACTGGATAAACCAAGTAGAATACTTTTGAGAGCAACCCAGCATTGCCAAATGAGATGCATTTGACAATTTAAGGTACTCTTTCATGCTGATTTGTTTGTGTATTTTTGTTCTCACCCTTTGTCTGGAAAGACAGCTTCTTAGGAAAGTGCATGCATGTTTGTCAGTGTGTGTGTTGAAATTTGCTACTGATGCATTGTTTCAAAAATATTTTTGTACTTTTATAAGGCCATTTTTGATATGGGAAATTCCCGAGGAGCATAACACGATTTTTTTTGTATTTTTAAAAGCTGGATTGACTGCATGGATAACTGTCTTTGGCATGATCCATGGAGATCTCCCTTTCTAGCTTTCTGATTTTTTTTTTAATATTTTTGTCTTAACAGCTAAATTAATATTTTCCTCAAAAAGAAGAATACTTGGGTATTAATAAAGCTGATTTTTTTTAAAAATTGCTCTGAGTAGAAAATTATGGTGAACGTCTGTCACGGGTAAACTGTTTAGTTTTCGTCAGCCACCACACTGTATTTAAATCTCTCTTACCAGAAGCCTGCAATGTGCTTTACTGAACTACAGACAAATCTGAGTCTTCACCCATGTAGAACATGCTGAATTGCAAAAATCAGTTTGCAGTCAGAGTTTTACCTGATAGACCTCTTTTAATTAATGTTTAACTGAATGCAGACATTAAGCCCTGTGAAATGTTTGCCTGCAGAAAGGCACCAGATTTTTCCAGCCTGTCCCCTGATCTTTGTATTCCCATGGGTGATTCTGGATGGAGTCCACCAGCTGGGCTTTAAATGCTCTTTATTTGACTGAAGGCATTTCTCGGTATGGGGATGGCAGAAGCAGGTCTCCCTGTCCACATCACATGCACAGCAATCCTTCCCTGTTAATCCTCTCTGTGCAGCTAATCCCGCTCCAGGTGTACCTGGTGGCCAGGCACTGGAGCTGGTGGATCGCTGGTAGACACTTTTTTGCTCATTTGCCTGTTGTTGCCACATGGTGTTTTCTTTTCCCAGAGGAAAATAAATTCCTGTCGGTTCCAAAATGCCTACTTTGTACGATGACAGCCCTCTTTCCTTTTTATCTCTGAAGAGACCCAGAGCGAGGGAATTGTTTAGATGCACAAAGCATTTCTTTTACAGAAGAGAAATGCTTTTGCTTGTAGGCTGTGATGCAATTCAGCTTTCTGCAGTATTAGTTTCCACTCCTTTTGTTTTTCACTGTCAGCAAGTGTTACTGTGTATACTACACCGCATTTTCCTGTCTGTGACTAAGGATTTCTGTGTTGGCCAAGGATGGAAATAATAGCAAAAAAGGTCTTGGTGGCCGTGGGCCTTGTTCTTTTCAAAAAGCCCACTGCCATGGCAACAGGGCCTATTAGAAGGTAGCAGTCTTGTCACCACAACTTTAAGTCCTAATAATTCAACCAAAAAGATAAAACGAAATGTGGCAACTTTATCTTGCTCAATCTCTTACATAAAGTCATTTCTCAGAAACTTGATCAGTGGTAGAGACAACAAGCATTTAAAGGGGAGAGGCTTTGAGAGGGGAAAAATCCATTCACATCCGAGTTTTGAAAGATGAGTGAAAGATGGAAGAAAACATGATATTACAGCAATCTTTTTGCTTCTCCTGCACAGCAAACAATTGACCCAAAGTTTAGGATTTTGCAATTTTTATGATTAATAGGCCAGCTTCAGATTTGAAATTCGCCTCCTATCTGAAATAACATTTGCTTTATGAAATAATTATTGATTGCAAGCACTTCTGGAAAAAAAAATAGTTGAAATATACTTGATCAAAGCAGTTATATTTTGTTCAAATACCATTTTTAAAAGTGGCCTATACCTAAAAGGTACGTTGTTTCCTTAAGGCCAGCAACGTAGTTTCATGTTTCTGTTACCTGTCCTGGCTTCAGTGTAATTGCATGAATGTAACTGGCTGTGCAGGTTGGCTTTAGATGTTGAAGAACCATTATCTGTTTGTTTATTGTAAGTGGCTCTTGCCTATATATTTGTACATGGTAAAGAAATGCCACTTTCTGCCCCTGTCACAATGACAAATTAAGGTGTTACCATGGTATGAGGCAGTTTGAGCTGAGCAGATATCATGACAGGGGCACTGCCTTGATGCAAGATAAACTGGAATTTAATTTTTGATGTGATATCCATCACAGGCCACCAATAAAGTTGTTGGGAGTAACATGTGTGGGGTTGAACTTGGGGTGTTTCAGGAACAAGGGTGGGACTTGCTTGTCCCAGGGAAGGTGAGGGAGAAACTTCCCACATCGCAAGCAGGGACTCGTCTCTGTGAGGTTTGCAGATCCATTGCTTTAACAGAGCTGCCTGGTATCCAACTTAAATTGCTATAATTAGAAGACCGCAGGTCTGATAGGTTGCTTGGTGTACTGCAGTCACCTTCCAAAGTACAAAACAGGCATGTGGAGCTGAGAAACAGAACAAAATAAGCCAAACAGAAGGATGAAATGGCAACTGCAGAAGCAAAGGCATTTCACAAGGGCTCTGCACTTTCCTTGCGAAGGCAGGTTTTGATGAGGTCCTGCTCTCAGTGCTGCTCCTCACACTCTCTAGCCCCCGTGCTCTCTCTTCTGGTATTTGGTTGATAAACCAAGCAATCAATCTGAGCAAGAATCCTACAGAAGGGCTGTGCCTTATCTTTCGAAATGGCTGAGAGATGCACCCAAAGTGAGCTGAGGTTTATTTGTCACTGTCTTAAAAAGGGAGAGAAATTTTGTGACCAGTTAGGTAAATGAATTCTAAAATGTGAGTGCCTGACATGGAAAAGGATGTAGCAAGTAATAAAAATAATAACAAAGCCAAATGGTTTCCTTTTCACTCTGGAGCTCTCCTTTTTGGTACTAGGCACATCCTCGCCATTACTCTGAGACTGGATCTCCTTTCAGAGATAAGAGCAGAGTAATTTGTTTCCCTTTGACGGGAACATGGGTTAAAACATTCTTTGCCAGTACTTAGATCTTTCTTTGTTCTCTTGTTGGTATAATCAGAAAAAGGACTAAAAGATCTTTTAGCCAATATTAAAAAAAAAAAAAAAAAAGGCACCAGCTTCTGAAATTCAGTTTCTCCTCCCTTGTGAGGCTAATATCATTACAGTATTTTGTGTTCTAATGAGCACAAATTTCAGTGCCATCACAAAATGTGAGCCTATGTTGAGTCCTTTCATAAATTAACAGGTAGCTTCAACCTTGGTTTTTTTAGTGATGTTGGTATTCCCGTGGATAAAGTTCTATTTTCACCAGTTATTTCTGATCGGTTATTCTGGATATTCATTACTGTATATTAAGCTTCCACAAACCTGTTAAAATTTGATTTTCAGTAAATTTGGGTCTAGTACCTGATTTGATGACTGCATCAGTTTGATCTAATGACTCAAGTGAAAACCTCATAATGGACTTTATGAGAAAAATCAGATTAAGCTTTGTGCTTGGGGGAACGGATTTCTTTGTCCCTAAGCAATGTTGATGCTAGCATGATTTTAGACATTGTGTTCCTGAGTCAAGCTGATGTGTGTGCATGCAGAGAAACTTAAAAATATCTAATATGTTTTGATGCGTGGCATTAGGTTTTTTCCTTTACTTTCCTTCTACTTTGTTTTGCTGCTGCCTCTGGGTAATGAGCTACTCCTTTGGGTTGAACATCTTATATGAAATGTTTTAAAAAGTCTTTGCTAGTGTAAAAAAAGCAGAAAGAGAATAAAGGGCACCCAACTCCTGTTTGCAGTGGATACTCTTTGAGCTGGATTGGTAAAAATTTCAGCTAACACATTCAGGCTTCAGTTTAAAAAAGCACCTAGTTTGAGTAGCTGTATACACTTCAGTGAATAGAAAACTAAACTAGCTAGTTCAGCTGCAAAAGTAGTTTAGAAAAATATTTGAAATAATGAAGTTTAATTTGTTGTTAAAGGTATGGGGAGGGGTTTTTTGGGGTTTGTTTTTTTTTGAGACAGGGCTGAGGGAACGATGGAAAGACACAGCATCCTTGTAGTTTCCAAGCAATTGCTAGCATTGAAAATGCTTCATACCTGGACTACTGCTTTTCAGTCTCTGCCTTTTTTTTTCCCCAGAGAGTCTATAATGCTCGTGTACTGAGAATGTTATTTATTGGAGCAAGGCAGTAAAAAGAGTTACATAGTGTGTAAAGAGGCAAGTGACCTAGCAAATGTAAGGCTTTTGTTGTTTTCTTGCCTAGCGTCTACTAAAGTAACATGGAAGGTTCAGCTCTGGCTGCTTACAGTGTGCACCCGTAATGGCCTACCTGTAACTTTGGAAATGCAGAACAGGGATGTAGAAAACAGACGGACAAATACTGAGAGCTGTGGTCCTTATTACAATACAGTAGGGCTGGTACTTGGTGGAATAATGCGGGTGGAGAAGAGGCTTTTGGCTACCTGCCTGACCTTCTGACTGTCCTGCAGTCCCAGGGATAGCGCTGCTGTGTGTGCTGACCTTGAGCGTACAGCTTCCCTGTGTATGATCTGTGCGGCTTGGGTTGCAGCACCCTGCAGATATCACGTAAGGTATACATGCGCATGTGTCTGCTTGGGAAATCTCAGACAGAAATCGATAAACTCTCAGGACAGTGAAGAAAACTGAGTTATTCTTTGGAGTAACAAGTGCTGCTCCTGGCTAGGGCACTCTTGTAAAATGGTATAGAAGTCTGCACATGAATCTTTGTGTAGTGGTTAGTAGTGATGGGGAACATGCAGACTTGCTAAAGGCCATACTATTTATAAACAGGTAAGGAATCAAGGATTTAAAAGGCTATAAAAATTGTTTTCTGCTATGCATAGATGTATGAATCGAGGTACAGGACTTTAGCACAGATCATTAAGTCATTTGGGCAGCGAACACGCACAAGACTCCTCTGTCACAGCGTCGCATTTCACTTTCTACCGAGTTCTCCGGTATTTCCTTATACATTATTCTTTTGTAGGTTTTGTTGTTGTTTTTCTAAACTCAACAGGAGATCACATAAATACAAACGCCCATGCACAAGGTATGACTTGAGTTACCGTCGCACCCTGGAGAGTAATACTGCTTGCTGGTTTTACATGTCTCTCGTGAACGAGGATTTTCACATGATGCTGCTCGAACAGAGCAACCAGGAGGCAGGAACAATGTCCCTCTATACGCTGCCGGGCCCGCATTGTTCTGCATGTAGCCCGCTGATGAACGTGAGATGGCAAAGTCATCGTCATTAGGCGGAATTTAATAGTGAATCAAAGTTCGAGGGGAGAATAGGCTGATCTCAGCTTTAGCCTCCCTTGGGTCCTGCTGAAAGATTAGAGGGAAAGAGCAGGGCCTTGCTAAGTTGAATGTATCAGATTGTTTTTCAGGAATAGTTATGCCTGTTGTAAACCCCTGAGAACCACCCAATTTAACTCTTCAGAAAAACAGACCCTACAAAGGCTGGGGAAGAGGGGGAAAGGACCTGTAAGGGAGGGAAAGGTGATGCTTGACTTTATTTCTCTGCTACCCATTGCAGAAAGAATCATTTCCCACTTCAGAAATTCCAGTTTGTGTAAATTAAGCTATGATTTTTCTTAAGAAACAAAATCACTAAGCTTTATTGTGCATATGTGACTGAAAAGAGGGAGGCTCCAGAAAGACTGAAAGTATAATCTTTCTTGATTTCAGTGTACTTCTGCCACCCCAAATCTTTCACCATCGGAAGATTTTTGTAAATTCTTTGTCAATTTTCGGCACAACTTCTCAAAATGCTCTACATGAGGTGCGTGACAGCTGTTGCCACGGGGCAGCGAAGGAGTTAATGCAGAGTGTGAAGAGAAGGAGTGACCCTAGGAAAACTCACCTACCAGCAGCTGTACTTCAGGATCAGACAAAGCTAACAATAAGAAAGCAAAATGCGTTAGGTGATCTTCCTCCTGTGGTCCCTGCAGTGCCACTGGGCACTGGCTCCTCGCCTCTTATTTCCAGCTTCCTTTCAGTCAAGGCACTTGGTGAAAAGACAGATGATGGCAGCTCTGCGTATCAGAGCCTGGTGATCAGCTGGGTTGTCCCAGCAGCTTTATTCTTTTGTTAATGCCTTGGGATGTGTTATGTAGCAGCGATAAAATCGCTACAAAGAAAACTAAACATCAGCCAGAGAGATCTCTGCATAGATATGGAAGTAAAAAAACAACAAAATAAGCAAAACTGGCCTTGGGGCCCCTTTTTCTCCCTGCCTCCCTAGGAGCCTGACTCCACTGGGCTGTGCTAGGGGTTGTCTCCAAGACAGCTTGCACTTTTACCATGTTCCGTGCAGTAAGCTGGGCAGCTTCTTATAATCCAATAAACCTCCCCCTGAATTCTCTCCAGGGTTGTTTCTGTGGTTTCTCCAGTCATTTCAGTGGGAACACTGGAACATGTCTTTTCTTCCTTTGCTTTCTTAGGGGAAGCAGAAGCTCTTGAGGATGCAAGGGTGTTTGGGGGATTTTTAGTGAGTCTGTTTCTTTATGGTCAGGAAATAGACAGGTAAGATTGGAACACATTTGGGGTTTTGTGGATGCTTATCTTAGTTGGGTCTGTTTAGGTTATAGCTGCCAATGCTTTGCAGTGCTGCTCTGTGTCTCACAATGTTGATACTTTATTTGATACCAGGTACTTCTGTCAGTTTATATTATTGCAGAACCCAGAATATTGAGAGTAGCATTGAAAAGTTCTTTTTTTTATTATTTGGTTTGCCAAGCGTCTGCTCCAGAATTCATGTGAGTGCCCAGCAATCTCTGCTCTAGACCTTCTTGTCCTCCCTCCCAAGACATCTTCAGCTTTATGACCAGAGGAAAATCACCAAATAAGAAATTATACCCTCAAGAGACTTTTATTAAATCCCTTGTTCTTGTTGGAATGGAATCCCCAGTATTTGAAATGGACTGAATTAAGCCAAGTTACTGGTCTGGGTGAGGACATCATCCCCTTCCATAACGTCTGTGGCCCAATGCCAAATGCAGACATCCTCACTGCATCCAACATGGGACTTCCCTGCCTGCTGGCTTCTTTGTTTCCTGATGAGTGTCAATCTCTACTCTCCTACAAGCGTTCCCAACAAGTCCAAAATCTCAGTTTTTCAGCTGGCCATGTTAAATAAACCAAAACCAAGAAAACACAATTTTTTGTTGTGTTCTAAAAGTTTTGAGGGTCTCTATAAAAATTCAGACTTGTTCACCCCAAGGTCTTTGGTATGCTGCGGGTACATCCGTTGGCCTGGCCAGCACTGCCTGTACTGCATGGGGTGTCTGCCTGAATGTCAGAGCAGATTTTAGCCCCAAATGTCTTATAAAATGTTCACAGATCGTGTTCTCTGAGTCAGAGCCACATCTCACAAAGGACCTTTAACTTACAGAAAGTCAAAGCACACTCACCTGGGAAAAGGGCTTGAGCCAAACATTTTAGAATGAGAGACCCAGGATACAAAGGGCACCATGAATAATTGCAACATTAGTAGGCAGAAAACTGTAGCTAACCATCCTGTCCAGAGAGGCATGACTTTGAATGCTGATCAAGGCTATTTTGTCTTGCTGACCGCTTATAGTTTTGAGAGGTAGACTCATGGGAGTCTTACTAAACCACTAACTCACCATGACTGACCCCAGTGTATCAGCCTTTCACACTACATGACTCTGCGCCAGCAAGCTTGAGTTTACTGATGTGTTTCAGACTAATTAAGGTTGGTTTTCTTTAGCATTTCTAATGAAATCCTACCTCCCCAGAAGTATGTGCGCACACAAAAAAAGAGACCCCAAATGAAAACCGAAATGAAACAAGAAGAGCTACACAATAGTGACAAACTATTTTCTTTCTTTGCTTTATTAACCTGCATAAATGTTGAGTCTCTTTCCTAAATAGCCTTAGGCTGTACAGATATTTTTTGCTAATACAAGGATGAGAAAAAAAGAATGCTCCTTTTTTCCTCGGAAGAAACACTGCCTCTGCAGTCTGTGTGGCTTTCCAAATTAAACCTGAACATTAAAAGGGGTCAAAGCATTTAGGGAAACACAAAGACTTTGGGGACAGTTGACATTTAAAGAGATAAGCTGAGAATTTTCTTTATTTTTCTGTCTAGTAAGCTACTTGGCAGAATGCAAAATGAAAATATCCTCATACAAAAAATACACTAATTCCCTGAAAAAATTTTAAAATCCCATCCGACATTCACTGTCACTACCAAATATTTTAAAGAGAGGAGAGGAAATTTAATATGTGGATTGACTCATTTAAGAAAAGTGATCTGCCTCCAAAGTTTTCCTTGTTTTTATTTAAGCCTCTATTAGGAAATCTGGCAGCAGGGGAGCCTTTTGAACTCGAGGTGTGTGATGAACAAGAGCAAGCATAGGGATGGTGCCCTTGAAGTGGGATTGTCAGACACCCTTGTTGAAATGCAATTGCAAAGCTTACTTCAAAAATGGTCTTGGGGCTACCCTTCCTGACCCAGAGAGCTCTTGGCAATCCAGTACAGGAGCTGGGGAGCCTAGTGGGTGCTCTTGCTGGCTCTGTGTATGCAACCTAGGAAGAAGCTCAAGACCTGTGCCAGAGTCCTGTGCGCTCAGAGGCTGTGAATGCTTTCAGGATATTTTGGGCCCATACAATCAAAAAGGAAAGGTTTCCTGACCTGCAGATGTCAGTATTGTGTGCTTGTACCTGACACCATGCTCACGAAATTCCACTTGTCCATCTAGGAAGAGTTCTCAAAAAAACCATTTGGGCAGATGTAACATAGGCAAATTTTCTACTGGATGTGTGTTTATGCATGCATTTGCATGTATAGATGCAGTATAGAAAAAGCATAGCTATATGTTGTATAGTACATTGACTGCTGCTTGCTCATTACCTGTGTCAACAAGTCTTCTTTTGTAGTATGTAGCTATTTACCGTACCTATAGTACCAATATAAGGAATCAGGCTGGTAATACTATATGAAAATGTGTACATTACATATATCATGGCAATTCTTGCTTTAGAAATACTTGATATCAGAACTGGAAGCTTTTTGGTTTTCTACAGTACTAGGAATACTACTATAGGATGCCAGGACACACATGTGCGCTCTCCCTCTCCTTCTCTCTCCCTATATATATTGTAAATCGGTGACTGGGTGAAAGGGAGTAACAATGGTCCCATCATGGCATTTGAGTTCTCAGTTCATGAAAAGTGCACTAGGCATTGCCTGTAAATATAGTCCCCTAGAGTTGCAGAACAGAGAATAACAATCTAAAAGAGTAAAAATGAAAATTTGTCCTGCTTGTTGCAGTGAAACCAGAGAGTTATAAAGGACCTCTGAACAATATTGAGTTTGGGGTAGCACAATCACATCACAAAAGATTTACCTTCACTCTGCAAACTCAATATAGGGCAATAACAATCTATTACAAGCAGAGCAATACAACGTCAAAGGAATATTTAAAAGAACTAGACAGAACCTTTAAATCACCAAAATTGAGTTAGGTTCTCCCAGAGGAAATACCCTGGGGACAATTCCTAGCAGGGTTTTCAAGAGGTGTTGTTCATTTACCAAAAGTTATATTTAATGTATATCTTAAATATAACCAGTAATCTTGCTTCGTCTAAAAACCTAGAGGGCAGTAAGAAAAAGGCATCAGTCCTCAAGGAACAATTAGGGTGAAAAAATGGTAACAATTGCTCTGTACAAGAATGTCCATGTGTCCCCTAGGTCAACGCAAGTGATTCTGTTGTAAAGACTGTCTTTGCATTAGTTGTGGAAGTAAGACAGAATATCTATCATATACTCTGTCCCCTATGTGGGTAAGTCAGTCTGCAGAAGGAGGACATGGGATACGTGCCATGTGTCTCTGATTGATAGTCTAATTGTAGAAGTGACAAAACCAGCAGGTATAGTGAAGGATGGAGAGACTAGCAACACACCAGCTCTCCAGGCATGAATCTGGCTGATGATCCTTTTTCAGTTACTATTTATTCTTGCCATAATTAAGAATTTATAAAACAGTTATAATTTGGTAAACTGTTGAAAGTAACCAGCACTGATGTTTCATCAAATATCCCTTTTTTTCTGAAATGTAACTTCTTAAAACATCCCCTTGCTGCCTATTCTCACAGTGCAATAGTTTTGTGGCTAGAACTAAGGAAGGATTGCCGCAGAGTGATGGAGTAATTTGCCTTGTAAGAGAAGCTGATCCTGGCTGTAGTGGCAGAGTCGATCCCATGGACGCTGTAGAGCACTGCAGGAGTCATGCCAGTGCAGCTGCAGTTGCCCATGCCTTCTGTGTGCTAACACAGTGACAGCTCGGAGCGACCCAAGGCGGGATGATGCGCCTGGCTCACAGTGACACTGCATCAGTAATCCTTTTGGAAAAATCCCCCAGAGCTCCCTGTCTGAGTCTAAAATCTAGCTGATAACTCAGCCGCTGCCTATGCTATTTTGTACAATTTGCCATAAAGACACTTTTCCTCTATTACCTGCTCAGTTCCCTTGTGGCATCAATACAAAATCCTACTGCAGCCCTTCACTAGGGGCTTATATCAGGTTTTATTTAGCCCGCAAACAAGAAGAGTACCTGTCTAGCAACGAGGACCACCACTCTGCACACAGGCTGGATACCAACTTTGCAATCAGTAATGAGGAGAAATGAGACAGAGCTTATGCTTATTACCCTGCTTTTCCAGATGCTGAAAGATGGACAAAAGTGAGTTTGACTGTAGGACAGGCAAAACAGAAACCAGTGGTGAATAAACTGTTTCTCTTAGTGAAGAGAAAGCATTTTTACCAAGGAGGCACTAACCTTTGTATAGACAACTGCCAGGATAACCAGATGCTGATACTTCAAAAATGTTCAGCAAAGAAAACTAGATTTGAGAAGGTGAGCACAACAAAATCACCTTTTCCACCTGAGTCTCACCGCTACTTTTGCTCTAAGGTGTAAAAGAGTATGTATAGAGCCAGTAAGGAGGCAAAATAGGAATTATTGTGCACCCACCTTTCAGGAGAATTTGATTCCAATTAACAGAAGGGGTAGTTTGCTAGTTAACTAAACTGCCTTCAAATCAAAGGTAATTCAGAGCAGGTCACAGGATTGGGTTAACTGCAAAAAGCCTCTTGCTTAAATCCCCGGGTGATACCTGACACACCCAAGCATTAACTTTTTAGATGGGAGTACAGAAGATAAGCTCAGAGTCACACAGTGGTGTCTTTGCATTTGGCCCAAGAACCAAGCTTAAAAATACAAACAGGCTGTCCTGCACAGAGGGTGAAATACTTAAATGTCAGAATAGTATTGTTAAGGCTCTATCTGTATGCATAGCAACTATCGTGTGTACAGCAGAGAACAGAGCTTGCTTCGTGAAGGCAAGCAGAAATAAAAGCCCTGTATCCTGTTTTAACCATTCCCAGGTGGCTTAAAAAAAAATTCTTTAGCAATTAAAATGTTATTGACCTCAGTGACATGTGTATCATGTCTCTCAAAACCAACAGTAAATATACAAAATGTTTACGTAAATATATATATGTTTAGTGCAAGTACTAGTCAACAGAAGAAACGCTTTCTTAGCAGTTGATGGAAAAACTTTCTGCTTTTCAAGAGGGTATTAAGAGAGATTTATTAACTTCTACTTTTTTCCATGTTCTTCAAAGGGACTATTGTAGGATATTGGGCCACATAATCCTGTGTCTTTACACTGCGATGCAGAGAGAGGTGGGGAGCGCGAGAAGCCAGGTTGTTCCAATATGTCTGTGAAAGAGCTGAGTACCACTGTAATACATACATTTAGGTAATAAAACAAGTGTTTTCTGTCCTGAAAATGGCCTGGGCACACCAGGAAAAACAGGCTGTGATGCATACTTATCTCTTCTGACCTAGGTACTCTGGAAAAAACAAGACACCTTTTCACTTCCATCAGTGGGGGTATCTCTGCCTGCCCCCTGTTTCATGACACTGTTGGGAGAGCGCTGGTAGCTGCTGCAAGGGTTTTTGTATGCAATAACATGGGAAGTACTGGGCATGTTGCTGCAAAATTAACTTGTAATTATCTCACTTTGCTGAGTAGTCCCATGCACAGTGACAGAATTAGTGCAGTCGTACACCCATTCAGCCTCAAGTAGAAGTAGTTCTAGCACGCTGCAATCAAATTTACCATTGCAGCGAAGCAGTATCTTTCCCTCCATGAGTTGGCTCCTGGAGTATGTTTCTCCCTAGATGGTTGCTTGCATTTGTGGGATCACATGAAGGTAAGAGGAATTCCAGGAATTGGCACTGAGAAAGCTTGGCATATCTAAAGGAAGGCATTTTAAGTATTCAAAGGAACATTAAGTGGAAAGGGACACAGCATCAATTGCTGCATTGGTTTTGCTGCTATGCACAGAATTTTTCTGAGAGGGAGTTTGGGAGGGGTGAGAGTTATCCAGAAGCATAGTTCTCTTAACTTCCTTTAATGAGATGAGTTTGGTCCTTATAATCTATTTATGGGAATGTATCTGTGGTGAGAGAGGGAAGAGGAACAGAGAACCATTCTAGCAGCAAGAAGGGAACATGGGAATAGTCATGAAGAAGTGCTTTTAGGGCAGTCTGGAGCAGGTCTGGCAGTACTCCCTTTGTTAGGGGTCTGAAGCCTCCTAGAAAGTGACTCAAGAAAGAGATGTTCCAGGAGATGTGACAGGAAAGGGGATCTCCTCTTCAGTCAGAAACAAGAGTCAACTGTGGTCAGGGCTAGGAGCAAAACTTTAGGTGAATGAGGTCTGCTCCTGTCTCTCTGTTCCTTTTTACCACCAACCCTGATTTCTGCCGTGTTTAGCAGAGACAAGGACATTTTCGTATCTCCCAGGGAAAGAGTTAAAAATGAATTGCTTTGCAGCTGACTTTCTATATGTATGATTAATATGTGTGAAATATCTGTTGGCTTTTCCCTGATTGTATGCTTTTGTTTTGCCTATTTTTTCATGTGGTGGTTACATAACTTAAAATATATTTTGCATTTTTTTAAGAGGAGACAAAAGTTTCATTGTTCCAATTTTTCTCTGCTTTGTATTATCAAAACCCCTGTGACTGTATTTGTCTGCAGAACTTCAGCATCTAGATGCACTTGCTTGCAGGACAGAGATATATTTTGCCATCAGTCTGTAAGGTCTAAATATAAGCTGCTGCAAGATAAATGTCACTCCAGTGTAACATTTTCTGCAGCCTTGATTTCAGGTAGGATGGACATCAGTTGTAGAAGTAATCTCTGGAAACTAACCCGAACCTCAGAGTTTTCAAAGTCTGAAGTTGCTTGTGAGCTACTTCAGAGACAATTTTTAACTGTTCTCTGTGAAACTTCAGCATCATCTGAATTACCATTCTGACTCTATTAATGATGCTCAAATTGTACGAGGCTTAGTCCATGGAAAGCTTTGCTAAATATGTGGGAAACTGTTGCAAAGGAAGGTATTCCTAACTGTGAGGGAGTCTGGCAGAATCTGGGTCAATGACAGCACGTGTTTGTGCAGTAGACAGACTTGCATCTTTTCATTAGTAAGTTATCAGATGTGACTGTAGGAGCAAGACAGCAAATCCGGATCCGCGTAAAACTGAAAACAGAATAACTCAATCTCTTTGTTTTCTAAGAACGAAGTTTGTAAGTTATGCTGAAAAAACATTACGTAATCCATCTGTCTTCTCTTCTTGGAGTACTGTCTCTGTGGACTCAGCTGCAGTAGGTCAGCCCAGTATAACCAAGACTGAGAGAAAGCAAAAATAAAAAGCTTTATCCGTTGTCCTGATTTGAGGATAACGATGCGTATGGGGTAATGATGAGGACATACCAGTCCCACAGAAGGAGCTGGAGCCAAGTGAATTGACGTAGGACAGCCCCAGGCTGCCAAGAGAGAAGGGAGATGAGTACGACTTTAGTGGCCTGGCATGAAGAAGTATTGACCAGAAGAGAAGCATCTCCCCTTCTACTTGTTTACCCAAATCTCTGTCTGTAGCTCCTGTCATCAGTAATTTTGAAGCTCAATCTTTTTGTCCTCTAGAAATAGGCTCCTTTTGAAACTCCATAAAGTTGGAGGCTCAACTGCAAGTAGACTATTGAAGGATAAAGTGTTTCTTCACTAACATTAAACAAGTCCCTGCTGATCGGGACTGTTGGCAGGAACTGCTTTCCCCTAGAAAATAAAAGGTATGTTAACAAAACCCCTCCAGACCTTAGAAAGCTGTAAGCGGGTAGGTCTTCCCCATCTACAAATTCTCATAGTGCTTTCATTTTCACTTCTGTGATGCTAATAGTTTCCCTCTCTAATTTCTCAGCTAATTAGCTTATCTCTTCCATGCAGGTTGGGGGAATGAAAACATAGCTCCTGCTGGAGCTCTCTGATGTTCAGGCAGACATCTTGAGAACACAGATCAAACTGATAGTAGGCTATTTTATAGGGCCTTAAAAGCCACTAAGAAACTAGCAAGGCCCATTAGACTTTCTGTCATGCATATGATGAGAAAAATATACCAGCATAAAATCCACTTTATTGTCCTACCGTGACAGCAGCAGCTATTGTGCTGGGAAGCTTTTTGGACGGTAGCTCCACCTTAGTGTTTCTGCTCTGCTGGCTGGTGGGGTTTCGGGGACGGTATCCAAACAGAGGGGGCTTTGTGATAGGCTATCAGTGACCCATAAGGAGTATAACACACAACCCGCTGGTTTGACAAGAAGGAAAAGCTCAATAAAAGCAGAGTGACCTCTTTCAGTTTCCCATTTCAAGCCCTAACATTTACTTCCTCGTACAAAGACTGGTTTGGAGAGCTGGTACCACATTATATTCCAGGATCTTTTCACTGCAAGCAGAGTTTAGCTGGCTTTTCTTGGGGGCATTTCTCCTTTGGACTTTCCTCTCTGGTATCTTTAAACAGACAGGAGAAAACATTGCACTTTGACAGGGGTCCACGTTCACTTTGCACCACAAACATTTTGCATCTACTGAGCTAGAAATTAATGGTGAACGATACTTTTTGCCTAAAGTTCTATTTTATAGTCTAAGTAATCTGTAAAGAAAACAAGCAATTGTTCTTTTGTATTCAACTCCTTGCTAAATAATTGTTAGTCCTCTAACAATAACTGCTCTGTAGTTAACATTGTAATTTTATGTACTAGAGAACCTGGAAGAGCTCGTAGAGTTTCACAAACTGTGCCTGCAAGACTAATTCAGACAGATCTTTCTCAGAGCTCCCTGTGAAAGGGACTGTGGTCTCTTGTTGTCATCAAGGTCCAGCTGTGACATTATGTGGAGAAATTCAGTAGTCAGCATGGAGTTACCTGCACTGAGTTTTGCCAGAGTGCTGAGTTAGCCCTTTCCCTACTCCTCTAAAAGGAGGGTATGTCCATGGAGCACAAACGCTCAGAATTACCACTCCTGTAATTCTTTCTGGTAACATTTTTAAAAATTCACTTTCGTTTTGGCTTGCGTTAGGAAACGCCTGCAAAGCGGCCAGGTTGGTGAATCTGGGTTGATTTTTTGAGCAAGTAAGCCTCTTTTTTTTAAGAACTTTTTCCTTTTAGCCCTTCCCTTCTCAAGACGGTCTGTGCTGGCAAGTGTTTTGGTTCCTCTCCAGTGAAGCATCATGTTTATGTGAATTCATGTGTTATAACCTCTGAGCATGTCCATTGTGAGACAGTATTTCTGTTTCTGTTCATTCAGGATGGACCCTGACTTCTGGGAGTCCTAGTTGAATTTCTGTCCCTAAAAGCCTTTAGCCAAGCAAAATGCTTGGGGATGCTAGACATGACATGTACAGCCCTAATGGCATGCTCAGAAAGGACCTGATGGCATGGCCAGTGACTGACAGCTGCTTCTTGTTCTTAATTGCTTATTTTCCACATTGGTTTCCACTGTTGTGCCGGTTCTCCTACCATCCCTCCTCTTGTGTTTGCGCCATTGTGGCAGAGGAGACTTGCATGAAGCACCCTTGCAGAGCTATTTTGTTTTATTCCAAGTGCTGGCCAAAGATGATAGCTGATAGGTGATGTGGGTTTTTTCCCTAACAAACTTAAGATGTTATCTTGGTGCTGTTCATGCATCTCACCAGCCTGGTAACGCTGGGACTTAGTTTGGTTTTCTGAATGTAGCAATGCAATCTACTGCTGACAGACACTTCCAGTACGTCTCTGAAATGTTTTAATGTGGTTTTTATTCAGTGGCACTAAGAGTGTCTGCCTATTAAGACTGTGTTCTGCACTTAATAAAGATGTTCACTGCTTGCTTGCATATATGAGGAAAGTGAGATATGGTTTTTGGAAGTTGTTTTTCAACCAGTTTTCCAAGAATTTGTGTTAAAATCAAAATACTAGTGGTTTTGCTCCATGGCAAACCATTGGGTTTTTTCCAATTGAATTTTGTAATAGAATAAGTGCATATTTCTAATTTACTCTGACCTTAAAACTTACTGAAATTTGTGCAATTGTGTTTAGAGAACTCTAAAGAAGAATTGATCTTATGTTTAACATACTTCATGAGTCATCAGAGGCCAACTCATAATAATATTCTTCAAGGGCATCTCTGTGAAAACCACCAGCCCTCACTTACTGTTTTGTAATATAGTTTTTATCTAGGAATGCTAGATCTGCACTGTTCCCCCCCCCCCCCCCCCCAAAAAAAACCCCAAACCTGCAAAATAAGAACAAAGGAACAGCACTCTGACTTCTCAATTCAAGGCTGGATTCATAAAGCTCACTGCAATTCGGTCAGCGAGCGTGTCTGTGGTACAAATGCAGGAGCGTGTATCTTCTGTAGCCTCTGTTCCACCAGCCCGCTCCATCTGCGAGAGCAGGCAGAGCAATGCAAAATCCCAGGAATCCAAGTCCTTCTGTCCAAAGCTGCCATTGCCTTTACGTTCACTGCCTGTTTTCTTTCCAGAGTGTGTATGGCATTAAAGTGTTACCTGTGAACAGACATTTTTCTCACTTAAGCAAAATGAACTCTGTAAGTGATAACGCCAACTTGTAGTGGAAGCAAAACTGCTCTCTGACTTGGGTAATCAATCACAACTGCTGAAATTAATCCACGCATACATGCTGAGCTTCAGGTTTTAACTATTTTAACACTGGCTGTGATCTCTGATTTTCATTTTCATTATTTCTTAGTTCTAGAAATAGAAAACATTTGAAAATGTTCATGTTATTTCTTGGGCTGTTCCTGAGGTGTTAAAAGGCGCACTCAGTTATTTCATGCACACGGTGTTTCTGGTCTCTAGCAACACGCTGCTTTACTCCAAATTCTTAACAGTCCCCAGCAAGAGTTTCAAACAAATCAATAAAATAAATACATAAATAGTCAAGGCAGAAGGTGATTCTTGTTATCTAAAAATACTGGTTTGTGTGTGAGTAGTTTGAGGTAAATAGTCTTTGTTTTGATCAGAAATGTATATTACTCTTAGTCCATTTTAAATTTTGCTTTATTTTAATTTACATTCTTTATGGTGGACTACCTTTTTGTTTTTTTTAACACCCTGAAACTTTCCTTATGATTTAAAAGCAAACTTTCTTTTTGATTCAAGCTGCTGGTAGAAGGCTCTGTCTGAGAGTGAGAATTAATGCCGACCGTCCTGTCCCCCCGCCAGGCTGCGCTGGCTCCCTCCACCGTCCCTGCAACCTCTCCCATGCTGCGAAGGTCCATGTCAGACAGAGCCCCCTGTCATGTTCCCCTTTCACTCACTGCTTTCTTCTGAGAGCTGTCACCACCCCCTGGAAGCACATCTTCTGTGTAGACACAAGGCTCCTACCAGCCCCGGCGGCAGGCTGGAGATGTGAAAGTAAAATTTACGGCCAGCGGGACTTGAGGTTGCATCAGGCGCGTTCGAATTTTGGGTTATTGCAGGACAGGCTGTGTTTGCCACCGAGTCTGGGAATCGAGCCTGCCTCAGGGCAAGGCAGAGGCTGCTACGGGGGAGTCCGTCCTCCTCCCACTGAGACTGCAGTCCACTGGGAGATGTTTAAAAAGTCTTTGGGAGAAGTTTCCTCGAATGCCGAGCGGCAGGATTGTCACCCGCAGTACAATTTGTAATTGCTTTGCCTCGGTTGGTTATCAACGGCAAACATGTTAACATACCCCTTTTAATGTATTAAGAAGAATTTGAAGCGTAAGCAGCCAAGCACGGGAAAAGCAGGAGGTGCTGGAGGGAGGAGATCACCTGTATATCTGGGTTTCCGTCCCTTGGCATATGCTCACCCTCGCTCCCTTTAAAAAAAAAAAGGCCAAATTATGGCCTTATCACTCAAATTTCATGAGTAACAGTGCTGAGTGCAGGCGCCCAGGCGCTGGCAGTGGGCGGCTGCAGGTCGGTCTGCGTGAGGAGAGGCCGGGGCTGCCCCTGGCCGGACCGAGCCGGTTCCAGCCGGCTCCAACCCACCCACCGCAGGGCAGGGCTGTGCTTCTGGGAAAACGTATTTAACAAATGGCAAAACGCTGCCCAGCAGTGAGGGGTGAGGAAAAGCAGTGTGAGAAACAGCCCTGCAAGTATCAAGGTGAAAGCAGGAGGGGGAGGAAGTGCTCCGGGCACTGGAGCAGAGATCCGCCAGCGGCCCGGGGAGGGCCCGGGGGGGGGAGCAGGTTTATCCTGCGGGACTGCAGCCGGTGGAGAACCCACGCTGGAGCCGGGGAAAAGAGTGAGGAGGAAGGAGTGGCAGAGAGGGGCTGCTATCAACTGACCACAATCCCCCAAATCCATCCCTCTCTGCTGCTCAGGGAGGAGGGCTGGGGAGGCGGAGGAGTTGGGAATGAAGAAGTGAAGCTGAGCCAGGGCAAATGGGGGGGAGAGAAGGTGGTGTTTTAATTTCATCTTCGTTTCTCAACATCCAAGGTTATTTTAATTGGCAATAAATGAAATTGATTTTCCTCAGGTCGACTCTGTTTTGCCCATGATGGTAACTGGTTAAGCGATCTCCCTGTCTTTATCTCAACTCACGAATTTTTCCATCTTATTTTTGCCCCCTGTCCTGTTGAGGAGGGGGAGTGAGAGTGGTTGGGTGGGTGTCTGTCAGCCATCCGAGATCAACCCACCACAGCAATATACAGATTTGGAAGGCAGGGGTGAAATTTTATTCGCTTCACCTCTTCACTAGGTATTAGGCATGACAAAAGCACTTGCAAGTTACAGCAGTACTGGAAAAAAACAAAGTCCCTACAGAAGTATAGTGAAAAAAATTCCTCAGGTGGAGAAACTGTGTCATATATTTCTATTACATCTTCTTCCTAACCTTGACCAACTGCACAGCTTTCTCATCCCTTTTTTCCCCCCTGAACTTTCCTCCAGACAAAGAGTGTAATGGCTTTATTTTTGTTTTGTTTTAAGATTGAACAACCTCTTCAAATGGCTGTCATTGGAGGCTATTTAAATTCAAGCCTCCTCACATGCTGTCAGTTCAGGACTGTTGCCAATAAACATGGAAGAACCTTGTATGCACTGAATGTGTCTCAACTTTATTAGAGTAATTGACACTTGGACCTTTTCCCTGCCTGCACACCTCTCTACCCCGGATGTCTGTTTCCTTGCCAAGTCACGTAAGCCTCTGATCTTTTTTTCCCCAACTAAATTTCTGGACTTAAAGAGAAATCAATATAAAAGTTGTACTGTTAGCCTGCATCACCGCTTCTCACCCCTTCATGTCACAACTGAGTTCAGCCAAGCTATAGACTCAAAGCAGAAGCCTCTTGATTTCCAGAGCAAGGAATCTTGTGACATGCTTGTTTCCCTAAAGCATCCTCTTTGTTAGCATTCACTTTTCCCAGTGTCACACTTTTCTTCCAGTGTCAACCTCCTGGGCATGATTCAAAGCAGTTCTTCCAAACATTTGTATATGAGGTGAGCTTTGAGATTCACATTGCTGTCTAGGCTGGAGGTAACTTCGTTAGTATGTTGGTGCGTTTCTATTCTTGAACAAGATATGTAGCTGGTGTAGCTTCTCAATGTGTCAATAAGATAGGATGTGCAGCACATGCGACGGATTCGTACTTGTTCACTACAGTTTAAGGAAAACTGTCTTGTATGACAGGTTAATTCCAATTTTAATCAAATATATTAAATCATCCTACAGGTAAAAATGGATTAATTCTATGAACATCTTATTTATCTCTTTTCCCAGTTTCAGTTTGGGTGCTATGAGCCTACAGAGTTAGGGGTGCTTACAAAATGGCAATGACAATGTTTTTCCTAAGCATGAATTTTCCCAAGATAACTAACTAATAATAGGATCTGTTCTAATAGGCAAAAGAATTTACAAGTTTCAGTGAGTTGAGCTAAACGCTGGTGAAAAATGTGGGATTTGTTTTATCTTGCTGACTTATGTGAAAATCACTAACTGTGCTTTTGTAGCTGTGAACAGTAAATCCTACTGAATTTTCTTCTTGAGAAAAAGCTTTAATCTCCATGTGGGTCTAGTCTCACTCTAGTGTACGCATCTCAGACCTCTAGAAAACTGTCCTACAAAGTTCTTCCTGCTGCCTTTGCATATTCGTTAATCTTGTAATACAGAAGTACTCACACCCACATCCATGTACTACCTCAATGCCTCATTTCTATTGCAATTAAAGGCAGCCAGTCCAAAATACCTTTTCAAATCTGAATCCTGTCTCTCCACTGGATTATGTGCATACTAAACTCTGTCCTGAGCATATCTCCTGTATCTGCGACTAATGGAACATTGTCTGTGGGAGATGTTAGCTGAGGCAAGTCAGGGAGTGTGTTTATACTCTCCTCCGACCTGTGCAGCTTGGCTTTAAAAACCAAGTATTTGCTACGTGAAGGATCACTTTTGTATACGAAGGTAGAGAAATGCAAAGCCTTGATTTATGTGAAGACCATTTCCTCTACCCATACACAGTGATGGCAGTAGTCATACAGGTATCCCAAAATATTGGAGCAATGCAAATCACACTGAAATCAGCCAACACCCATTAACAATAGGGAGTGTTACTCAATCTAGGCAGCATCATGCTAAAGGGACAAATGGGATGAAATATCATATTCAGGTCCATGTTCCTTCTGTCTCAAATACTGGATTTTGGCTAGCCAAAATCTAGAATTAAATTTCACGTAGTTTAAAAAAAAAAAAAAGAAAGAAAAAGAAAAAAAGGCAGGCAGTAAACGTCCTCTGTGAAAGCAGTGACCTGTCTTCCAACTACTGCTTAAAAGTCTTTCCATGCTGACAGTTAAGGTGATAGTCATGAACTGTGGTTGTACTTAATGGGTATTGCACAAAAATTATTTTGAAGGACGCTTTTTATAGGTTGGTAATTCTGATGGATCGATTTCCTATGTGAAAATGGATCATTTTAATATAGCATGGAACAAATTTGCTCGTGTTTGAGGATACCAGTTGTAGAGGTTTAAAGACTTCAGTTGTTTTCATCACACGGCTGCTAAATATGACTAAGTGAAATACTGAAAAGAGGATGACAAATTTAAGATTGCAGCATAAGGAATACCTATTGAACACTGTTCAGTGATAAAAGAGCAATTTTTGCAATCCAGAATGAGAAAACTGTCTCGCATTGGCTGCTCATAGTGATTTTTTTTTTTTTTTTGTCATTACAAGAAGGATGTGGATATATGCATTTAAAAAAACAGGCAAGCATCTTTAGGCAGGAAACAATCTGCTGGCCAGGGAAATCCACACCTAACATTGGAGAGGGATGTCCTTAACTGAGAAAACAACTTGGCACAGGGCTGTGCTGCACAATAAAATCACCACAAGCAATGTATTTATCTGAAGAATGAAGACCATCTTTTGACAGAAAGGAAAGGGACAAGGAGGGGAAGAGTGTGAAATGTTGCTATTCGAACAGTGAGTGTCTCTATGAAGCAGTGTCTCAGGATGTACCAGCTCTGTGGTTAAGACCTCACTCTTATTTAGCCTTACAATTTTTGTTGAAATTTTAACAACAGAATTGATAGACAGCCAAAGTAGCATCACATTTCATGGCACAGCCAGCCTATGATCTACTTCAGGTTTCTGCAACTATTTCTCTATCTTGTGGTGCCTAATACAGCTGTGGAAGGTATGTCTCACTGTGGTTTCAGAAGTAGTAACAGAAATGTGGCCAAAGAGTTTAAATGTTGAACTAATAACATGTTCTTGATTTCAAGGCATGTACTTGGCTTAATATCTAAAAGTTCTTTCTTCTGTTATGAGATCAGAAGCTTTTAGACACAAGACAGTCTAAAAGTGGCCACATCAGGAGGCGACATGAGTGGGAGCTCATTCCCTACCAAATACAATGTGATTTCAAGGCAGCTAAGAGTCCAGTATCCTATCCTTGCCCACTTAAGAGGCTGCTGTGGGGAGAGGCAGACTTTATGATATGGAACAGATTCTTATCTCTATCACTTCTAAGAAAATCCCATCATTCTGTTAGCAGCATTGTCCGAGCACATACTGTAGTGCAGATCAGCACAGAAATGAGTGAGTCTTTTCTTGGACTCGCATGTTACACGTTGAGGGTTTCCGTAAAGATTTATAGAAAGCAACTCTCATCAGGTTATTCTAAACAGCTTGAAGGGGAAAGTTTTTTCCCCCATGGTGACAAAGCCTATCAACTGTTCTGGAGAATAGGAGATTTTTCCACTTCCCACCCCCCCATACACAGAACCCAGATAAGGGCCAACATGGATACTAGGTACTGTTCTCTTAGCATTGTTTCTGGTTTTACTAATTACCCAGGCTCGTGATGCTACACTCTCAATGCAGTTTTAAATCTATTCTTTCCTTCCCCAAGGAGCAAAGGCATGCTTAGGAAATATCTACAAGTCATTATTTTTCAGGCTGTTAGGAAAACAATACTCTTTTTCCTCCCAGGTTCCCGATGAAATAATTTGCTTCATGTTCATTTCTTGAACTGCAGTTAATTACACCAAATCAGATGCTTCTAATAGCTTCACTTTTCTGGAATAATAGTCTTCTAAAAAGTGACTTTTTCTAGCTTGGAACAGGAAACTGTGTTGAAACAGAAAATTGGGTGGCTTTTGAGATAACACTGAATCCTCTTTCACATTAGAGTGTTTCTTAGCCTTCTTACCCTTCCTCCCTATCCCTTTTTTAAGATCATATCACAACATTTCAGAATTTTTCCCTCAGCCTTTTTGTTTATGTTTAAAAGTAATCTTTAACACTAGCAGCTTTTTACAATTTATAGAACCGTGTGAGGTGCTAGTTTCAACATTTGTTGTAACGTGGCCTAGGGGAGATTTACATTTGGTTGACTCATTTAGACTATCTTGTCTTGAAGTCTCCTATTCAGTAGGATTTCAGCATCATTTCCTTGTGTTTCAAACCTTTTCATCGGACTTGGAACCAGATTTTGGTACTAAATTTACTGATAGTGAATGCTGTGGGCTGTACCTTGGGCGGTAGTAGTTCTTCATGTTGGAAATACCTAAGAGCACTGGCTCCCTGTGTTTCAGGTGACGTGAGCTTTAGTTTATTACTGACTACTATAGCAGAAAGCCTAGGACCTGTTGGAGTAGTCTGAGCCAGTTTAATGCACTGATACTGCCAGCTCCTCACAAAGACCTTCCAGCTTTGAGTACCTCTTATGTGATACAGGTGCCCCCATTTCTGCAGTTTCTTAGCTTTTAGCAGGCAGTAAGTGGTCTTATTAGTTGTTCTTCCTTTGTATTTTAATGTAAATCTAAGATCTGATTGAGGACAAATGGAGAGGTTCTTTCAGTAAGTTATTGACAAGAGTCTTCAACCACAGCAGCACACGTCTTAGAACAAAGACTGTGCAAAGCATGGAGTATGCAGGGGGAAAAACACCACTGCAGTAATTGGCCAGCCTGGTAGCCTTATTTGTTGCAAGGAGTAAGAATAGGGATTATCCACGAATAAAGCTGATATGTTTTTGGCTGCTCCAGATAAGTGCTTTTGCACTCTACTCACAAGGAGAGCTGGATTAGTAGATTGTCATCACATAACAAAGCTTATAATACACCTTGATAATTGGGAGTAGAATCCAAAAAGGAAGAAAGATACAGGAGGGTGAGGAAATCCTCTTAAAATGTAGGTGTCCAAGGAGTGACTTCTGCACAAGGAATGACTGAGCAGGCGTGGATTCCTCAGCTTGCAAGAGAGGGGACTTACTGGGAGGATAGCAGAGATCAACAAAATACGGAGCAGCATGGAGAGAATGGATGTGGATGTGCCATTTGTTGTTTCATCTAATACAAAATGTAGGGCTCTCAGGTGATGTGAGGAAGAATTGGGGTCAAAATGAATGCAGGGATATGGTTTCTTCACCCCAACATGAAGTAGCTGCATGGAACTCCTTGCCAAAGGATGTTGTGGATTTAAAAAAGTTTACATGGGTTCAAGAGGAGAATGGAGAAATGTTTGAAAGACTGATCCATGGAGGATTAGTAAATAAGACCAACAACATCACTCTTGAGAAATCTTCTGAGCTGAAAGCAGTCTGAGATAGCAGTTGGGGAAAGTGTCACATACTTTGCCCTTTTCTCATTCAGGCACCTGCTTCTGGCCACCACCAGAGACACTGGCCTAGAAGGGCCCTTGGGCTGAATCACCATGGCCTTTCCTGTGTTCCTCAACCAAACTTGACATTGCTCATTGTGAGACTCCACTAAGTCAAGATCATATTTTGCTTTGAACCATGATAGAGGACTTCCTTTCTTTAGACTATGGCTGAAGCAAGCTTTCTATCCCATCCATTAAGTCCCAGTGAAAGATGGAGGCCACTTTGCATCACTTTCAGGGATGCAAGCTCTAGGGGAAAAGTTTGCTATTTTCATCATATAGACTTACCTAACATAGCACATATATTAGCATACATCAAATGTTTCAGTATAGATTACTGCAGCGTAACCTATCATCAAATACTTTACTCATGTGAAATGCCCTAAAAGAGGTAATGATTTTATTTGCCACCCAAATCAACTTCCAAGAGGCATGTAATGTTGAGTCTCAAAAATTGCCTTCTTCATGAAAGGCAAAGCTGACAGATGCAGGTTTTGTGGCTTTAAATTAAAAAACCTTGTAAAGATATATATATAAATAAAAGAGAATGCAATGCTCTAAAACAAAAGCAAATAAAAATTCAATGGGCCTTCATATACTGGTTTTTGTACTCAGAAAGCAAGGTTTAATAAAATTCTTTAATTTTATGGCAGAAGACATGTCAAGTGCAGTTTACATTTCTCAGCCAATAATCATATTTTCTTGCAAGTGGCCGATACATTTATTTTTTAGAGACAGACACAACAAATAATAAGGGTTTTTATTTGAGAGGAGAAACAAGCATTTTTATCAAGATGAAAGGGGTATAATAAATTTATGAGACCTCACATACAGCTATAATATAATAAATTAGGAGGATTAATGGAATTGTGGGCTACAGTAACCCTCACTAGTAGAATGCCTATTTTATGGAGCTTGATAATATAGTTTATCATTGACTCCATGGGAATTCCCACAATATATTAGCTGTGGTGTAACAATAAAGCACACACAGTAAGAGGCATGTCTCTTTTGACACACATTCTCTTCCCACACTTATTTTACCAGGGAAACAACTCCGGTGCAGTTTAATTAAACTGCACCGCAATGAATTAGTCCAGGTCTTAGCCCCCTGACAGTGAGGAGCCTGGCATTACCACAGGGGGCTGTCCCCCCGTGACACCAGAGACTGCAGAAAACCTGGGAAAAAAAGTGTAGGGTCTCTCAAGTGACACTGTCACTGTGCAAGGCCTTAGCTGTCAATCACAGGATCTGAAAAAAGCTCGGACCCCTTTGCATTCAACTTCATCTGCCTACATTTGTTCACTTTGATCTGACCTTTAGGAGGAGATCAGAAAGTGATGTGGAGAGGCATTTAGAAGACCTCCCCATTTATGAAGAAGGCAGCTAAAACCCCACATCAGCAGATGTTCAGCTGACAAGACTTTTAGTTATCTGCATGATTTTTTAAGTTTTCAGGAATAGCAACAAATCAAAATCAGGATTTTAGAGAAAAGCATTTTTTTTGGTAAGGGGAGGTGGCACAGGCGAGTGTCAAAATCTGAATCCAAGTGGAAACGTTTAGGTTACATGAGCAGATGGGAATCACACTGTCATAGCCTGCAGGATTCCTTGGTGTTACACAAGCCATTGGACTGCCTGACTTGGTTCGTATTTTGTTGAAACAGAACATAGCTTTCTAGGAAAAAAAAAATTCCTTCTGTAGTTAGACATCGTCAGGAGTAGAAAGGTCATGACAGTCTTCGGGAACTGTGTGACTGGTTGACTACTATCCCATTTTAAAAAGGACATCTGATTTTGTGGATGAGTTTACCCAAAGTTACATTTGTTATATGAAACCACTGGATGGTGTAATGGCTTGTGTTAAATCAACTGAAGAGCAATCCGTCATCAAATTTCTGTTCCCCCACAGGTGCTCAGAGGGTGTGATCAAGTCACCTTAACTGGAATACATGGAGGTCTTCAGTCTCCCATTAAATTATATTTACACTCCTTTAATCGATGCTTTATATCTTGTATCTGTCACTAGTACATTGAAACAATCATAAGGTGATATACTCTTCAAAGAAAAGAAGTTGATAATGATTTTTAGAACAAAAAATTGAATTGTATAATTCTAATGATCTTGGAGGGGCATTTAATATAGACAACAGTATTTCCCTAGAGCCAACTGTTGGAATGTATAGAAAGGTAATTCCCAATAAAACAGCAAAATGGTCATCCATTATTTATAGATATGCCTGTATGGAACCTTTCATTAATTCATGAGACTATTTAGGAGTAGAAACCCAGAAATTAATAGTTTAAAAATGCTTTTTTAGTGAGAATACCTTGCCAGATTCAGCGTAACGCTTTTTTGAACATACACGCCATGCCACAGAGGAATTCATTAGACAATGGCAATTAGATCTCTAATCATTTGGCACTGCTGGAATTACTGCACTCTATTTAAATGCCAGACATGGTACCTTAGTGATTGGTGCATCCTGTCGCCACATTTCCATCGGCTACCGAGCCTGAGAAATGACAGTCACATTAGATGTCATGTAAAGCATCTGACCTTGCTCTCCCAGCACTTGATCTTTGCACTTCAAGCGGACATTTATCACTGTCCTGCAGAGACAGAACTCAGGTGGTTGAGATTCACCACTGGTTTTCATGTTATAAAGGCGTTATAACATTCCCTCAGCTTTATCCTTCTGTCGCAGGAGGGATGGAAATACAATTTTGCTACCAGCTGGCCAGGTGAATTTACTCAGTGGAGGGAGAGAGGAGCAGGTTCCTGTGGGTCAAAAGACTAGAAAGAAGAGGTGTTTAGTCTTGGAGGATATACTCTTCAACTCAGACAAACTCCCGATGCTCGTAACTGCTTTGCTAGTAGAGTCGAAGACTTTTATTAATCAATTTTCACTGCTTTGTTCTTTTTATGACACAGGGAATGCAGAGGTCAGAGATTTTCAAGTGGAATAAACATAGTGCATAACAGCAGCCATAGCTGCAAAACAATGGTCCCTCAGCTTCAAAAGAAACAGAAAATCCCAGCTGTAACTAGTAAACTGTCCATTATAGTTCTTTCAATATGGAAAATAACTGCTGTGATTGCAGTTATCTTCTCAGATATGCCCGTGAGGTTTCAGGAGGACTTCAGTTCGGTCCCTGTGAAGAATTTGACCCAGTGTGCTATGCCCCAAATGGATCCAGTAGAAAGCTCCTTTTTTATGCTAAAATCTCATGAGGAAGCTGGTTAGGACTTTCTCAGATATTGGTGTTTCGATTTGCAGGTTTCTCTGTGTAGCAGAGATGGGTTAATGCAAACCGTGGGTCTGAAAGTCGCTGTTAATGTCCATCTCTGTGGATAAGCTGACTGGCTATCTGAAATGGTGGGGAAAGTTTGCATCCAATTTCAGACTGCAAGTTTGGGGCATATCTCTTCTTTTAACACTTGAAGGGATAAGCTGCAACTGAAATAGCTTTTAAAAATAAGGTCTGCAAAATTGGGTTGATTTCACTTTAGGCATGGTATTTTTTTCAGGGACTTTACCTGGGATTCTCTCTCATCAGTGCTACTCACAAGTGGGTTTTTTTGAGGCAGTCAAGGAAAGTGGCATTTATAGGCATCAACTTGTTTGACTACCCACTCTTATTTTAATGTTTTCATGATCACAATTTTTATCCCATCTATTAACCTTGTTTTGCCTCAGTAGTTAAACAAACTTTGCTGTAATTACAGAAAAATAGAGAGAGAGGTAAAAGAATACAAAGTGGCTGGGGATTTACTGTAAAATTAAAACTATTCATAGTTTGTTTCTAATACCTGTTTTCACCCGTCTTCCAATTTTTTAAAATACTTATGTACTAATTGATAAAAGTACTGTTCAGGAACATGGTAGAGTTTATTGGGAAATCTTAAGTTGTTATTGTTGGTTTTTAGTTAACTTTTCAGGGAGAGGTAAGGGGCTTTTTCCACTGAATTCACTCCCTCCACCCCCACCCCCCCAACTGGTGACAGCTGTCACACAAAGGTGACAATCTTTTAGGCTAATGCTGGGATCTTTTCTGGTTTTGTTCAAAACTGATACTGTAAGGTTAGGTGTTGTAAAAATAAAAATTCTGATTATAGTTTTAAAATGTTGTCTATAATCCTAGTGCGCTTAGAGCTGTAAACCACAAATTAGTGAATAAACTCACACTCCAGCATGTCATCTTACTGTGGGAATAGACGTACATTTTGACTTCTCTGAGAGGCAGGGCAGACTCCATCCAAGTATACAAGAACAAAGGGAATGCTATTTTGTCTTGTGATTCACCACCGCAGCTGTCAGCTAAAACCAAGCTGCAGGTTCTTTATTACTGCTACCAAGTCAAAAGGAGCATGAAACTTTTTTCCTATGCTAGGCTGCAAAAACAAAGGGTGAAAAACCCAACCTTGTAGCTATGAAACATACAAATTTGATCTAGGGGTTGTTAAGAAGGCTTACATGATGCTAGACTTTTCTTACTGCAACTTTTCTTGCCACTGTGGCATGTCGATGGGATAATCAGTTCTAGCGTGAGTTATGCACCCAGTGCCAAAGGTGAGAGTGAGAGTCAAGGTCAATGATCTGACAGTGGTGTCCACGGCAAAGGGGATTTTTGTGACTCACTATTCTCATCAAGGGAAGGAGCACTGTGTTCTTCTGGAAACCCTTTACTTTCTTATTTCCCTTCTGACTACCTTTAGTTTCTTCCTTAAAAACTTTACTAATTCATTTCAGTGATTTGAAATTGTAGAATAAATACCTTGGCATGTCTGATCACACAGCTGTCATTCATACAGTATTATTTAAGCAACACAATGGTAGAGTAAACCTAGAATTCTATGTGAAAGGGTCAAACCATCTCTTTTATGCTATAGCTTTTATAAAAATGCAACTTTAACCAGAAATGCAATCCATACATTTCAGTGCAATGCAGGAATATTTGGGCCTCTCTCATTGCATTTTTCTGTGGATGAAGTCTTGCTGTGTCTGGACTCACTAAGCAATAGCTGAAATTCACAGTTGTGGGTTTTTTTCTTAATCGCTGCTTTCCTGGACAGCAGGTGTTTTAAAAGGACATAGAAATAAATCTATTCACAGCAAGTTTATCAGCTGCGCTAATATAGTTCTTAATGTCTGAGGACTTTGCACAGCTACAATTGAATTTGAAGGCCATGTTGACTCTCTGCACCTGAGCTTGAGACTAAACGTAGTTGCTGTTCACTTGCTGGGCCTCCTGCAGAGGATCTTGACATCAAAGAGACAAACTAGCTAAGTCATAATTAGCCCCAAGCTTGTTTGGTGTAAATTGTAAACAATATATCAAGTTGACTAATTGTAATGAGTCTAACTACCAGACACTGAACCTTAGGGATTGGCGCGCCTTGTCGCCACATTAGCTCTTGATACGGCATCTGAGAGCAGAACGGTGCACAGTCTGTGCACCAGGAATCCCAGTACTTGAACCCGGCGCTGCTCGGGGACATCCATCAATGTCTGCAGCGGGCAGGAGTCAGGTGCCCCTGCTTCTCCGCGGTTTGCACAAACAGAGCGACTCAGCTGCAGGATTTCTCACATTAATCTGCACAATTTGGGAGACTTGTTCAGAGGCAAAAAGTTTGAAAGCCACCGGAAGAATCGTCAAGAAAGTTGCAGGCTCTGTGTTGCCATTTTTGGCGATCCAAGCTGTCTTCTGAAACATATTTTTTTTATTAAGGGAACAACTGAGCCCCTTCTTTCCCATTCCATTTCAAAACATTCAAGCATCTAGAAGCTGACATATCTAATCTATGGGAGGTTCGCTAAATATTTATTATTTACCAGGAAGAATTTCCCTGACATCACACAAAAGCAAACAGCATTAAGCTGGGTTGGAGAGAGTCAGTGCTTTTTAACAAACAACAAAACCCCTTGGACTAGTAATTTTGCCTGACTGACGCAAATTTGCTGTACTCCCACATCGCCACATGCCATGCTTTTTCAAGGTTGCAGGTTCAAAGGCTGTAATAGGCACAATATGAGAAATGGCATGCTGTTTATGAGTGTCTGCTCTATCACAGCATCAACACTATACAGGAATAGATCAAAGATTCCTAATGGGACAAATTTTGATTAGCTCATATTAACTCTGAATATAGGCAATACATGCATAAATATATTTTAGGTAATGCATAATGACATAAAGGAACAAAGATGAATGTACCTGCAAACCAGCAAGCTATTACAAGATAGGAAAAAAATGTCCTTATGTTGTTTGGTGAGCCCTTGGTGAGTTTTCAACAGCCTGCCTCTCTTAGCAAGCTATTTTTCTCTATTTATCCCTACTAAGAAAATTTTTTCCTGTTCCTCAACTAAATTTGCTCTTGTAAGTATATTAGGTACGAAAAAAAAAGAATATTTTTAGGAGCAAAGAGTGTAGCTAACTTTTGATGCTGAACCATGCTGCAAGGAAGCAAATAATGAAAGCTGCAAAAATCTTTCAGAATTCGACTGACATACACACTGGGGCATAAAATGTCTGTTTGCAAGAATTAAGGAAGGGTGCTTTCATTACTCAGCCACAGCTCTGTCCCCTTACTTCGTTGGAAAGTGAAAATGTTTATTGGGTTATTTCTGGCTTCTATGAGCAGTGGGCGTAGTTTTTTCTGCCACCCATACAGACACAGATCCTGATTAGGTCACCTTAAGCTGCAATTCTGAGTAGACTTTCTCCCAAAGTGGGAGAGAAGCACCCGTGAAATACTTTCTCAGTCTCAAGGCAAACAAAAGAAATGCTGTCTTCAGTCTCACAAGGACCCATCATGAAAAGGGAAGACCTTTTTCTTCGTGCCAGTAAAATACATTTAGCGCAAGGTTGAGGATGTTGGAGGTTCCAGTCAGCTGCCCACCAGCACACGGTGCAGAATCCACTCCTCCTGTCAGAGCTGCCTTAGTCCTGCAGGGTCACGGAGAGGAGTGAGCAGTGCAAATGTATTCCAGCCATTAGTCATTTAGTCAGTTATTATGCTAAGCCCAGAAGAGAAGTTACAAGTTTTACTTACTGGCTTTTAGCATAGAATCACACTGGGAAAAAGTACATGTGAGAGTCTTAATTTGCCAGTGTCCTCTTTCAAGAGGACCTTACACTTGTGGTTACTCTCTTGAAGGACAGGGGGTTTGTATTTCACAGGATGTTTTTGTAAATTATTTGTTGTGTTTGTGGCATCTGGGCAAACTGCATACACCAGCGTTTCAACCGTATCAAATTATCCTTAGCCCGTAATACTACTTCTAATCACTATATATTGTAGTTACCTCTCCCCTTTGACCCTTGATTAATCTGATGGTGTTAATCGTTCATAAATGATTCAGGTGTTCCTGGATTTCTCACAGATTCTCTTATTTTAAACACCGCAGCTAAAAATTCCTCATATCATAGTGGCAAGCTTGGGGCTTTGATACTTTATGAGATGGGGGAAAGCTCTGGAGTGACTGGCTTCTGAAGCAAGCAGAGTTTACAGGCCAATTCACAAACACCGGAAAAACAAACCAGAATCAATGTGTCCCCAACTGATGTTGTCCATGTCGGTCAGTCTGTGAAATAAAAAACAGTTTTTCCCAAGCGAGACTCACTGTCCTCTGGAATCTGATACCCAACTGTGCTGACTTGGCTGGTTTATTTTAGCGCAATGGGAAGAACAGCGAGTCTTTGTCATAATGACAAAGGTATAATATTTGCTTGTCACCAAATCCTACCCAAAAAGAGGGCACCAAAACCGTCATGCCGTATGTTTCAGTTTGTGACAACAATAGTATCCCTGTGGTCCCCAGCATTCCGGGAAAGCTATTCCCCCTTCTGAAGGGATTCAAGATATTAAGCAGGGACACACCTGGCACCAGGTCAGAAGTTTTGTTAGCTCAGAAGGACGTTCAGTGTTGCAGATGTGTAGCTTGTACCCCAGGCTTAACATGGTCCCAACACTCAATCTTACACTGATTTGGAGGAATGTGTTGTGGAATTAGCTACAACTAACCTTGCTGCACCACAGGACAATAAATAACCTTACCAGCCCTGTGCTGAGCCAATAAAGGATCAGCCAGGCTCTGCTGGGCACTCGCAAGTTGGTGCACTTTGGAATTGCCGTTTAATACCTGTATTACAGAACCTGCTGTTTGCCAAGAGGGTGTGCTCCCCTAAGGCAAGTCCACGGAAGAGATGCGTAAAGCAATTAAGAAGATTGTTATTCTAAAGGGCTGTATCAGCTTACCCTTTTTATTACATTGTTCCCCCCCCCCCCCCCCCGGAGAGCTATCACAGGGATCAGGGGAATTGAGCAATAAAAAACCCACACCTTCATTAAGCCTGTATAGCCTCAGTTTGTATGAGCATCATTTTTGATTAGTATTTTTATACCTCCATGTCGTGGTTTAACCCCAGCCAGCAACTAAGCACCATGCAGCCACTCACTCACTTCCCCCACCCCAGTGGGATGGGGGAGAACATCGGGGGGGGGTGTGTGTGTGGGGAGTAAAACTTGTGGGGTGAGATAAGAACAGTTTAATAGAACAGAAAGAAAGAAACTAATAATAATAGTAATAATAATAAAAGAATTGGAACATACAAAACACGTGATGTACAATGTAATTGCTCACCATTTGCTGACTGATGCCCAGTCAGTTCCCGAGCAGTGATTTGTGTCCCCCCCCCGCCAACTCCCCCCAGTTCATATACTGGGCATGACGTCACATGGTATGGAATATCCCTTTGGCCGGTTTGGGTCAGCTGCCCTGGCTGTGTCCCCTCCCAACGTCTTGTGCCCCTCCAGCTCTCTCTCTGGCTGGGCATGAGAAGCTGAAAAATCCTTGACTTTAGTCTAAACATTACTTAGCAACAACTGAAAACATCAGTGTGTTATCAACATTCTTCTTCTACTGAATCCAAAACATAACACTATACCAGCTACTAGAAAGAAAATTAACTCTATCCCAGCCAAAACCAGGACACCCCAAAAGCAAGTCAGGTGGTTTCCCCATGGTTAATGTAGAAAGTCAAAGGAAGAGCTTTTAGTTTTGGCCAACCGCTATTTTAATCATACTCAGACAAGATTGTGTGATCGACTGAGTTTGCATTAAAAAGGGAAAATATCTAAAATACAAAAAGATAGCTGGGGTAAGTGTGCTTTTTACAACAGGTCTGGAGGAGCTAGCAGTTGAAGACAAACATGTTAATTTGTGGCCCATTAACCATATAATCTGAAATCTGTATTATACATAAGATTATCCTGTGTCTCAGCTGCTGTGGGATGGTGGGGATCCAGCCCCTCATTTCTGCCTGAGCCTACACCTTCTCTGGCCATTTGGTCAAGATGAAATCCCTTGACTGTTGTTAGCTGCCTTAGTTCGAAAGGCTCTTCCTGTTTGTTTTTTTTATCCGTTGGTAATGTTATTTTAGTAACACAGCTCTTCTACCAAATCTTGAGATGATCAAACTTCCCTCTAGTTTAAATGGCTTTATTGATGATGTGACTATTTTAAGGGCTGTTACCATACTTTGGAAGTGGTCACTGTGGGTACATCTCATTTGCTTTTACCTCTTTGGGGATCACATTTGCCAGGTTTAGCGCTTTGGGTATTTCATCTAAAACATTTTGTGCCTCTCTTGTGAAAATGCAAGGAGTGAAGCTGATGTGCTGGGACTGAATACTTATGCAGATACATACACATCCTACATTGTAAATATATGTATACTGATGTTCATTTCAGTCTTGGGCCCTTATTAGGACTTTGAACTTAAACATGATGATAATGAAACAATTGGTGAAGTAATTTTAAGTCAAATGAGAATAAGTAAACCACGTGCAGTATTCTTTGTAGTCACAGGAAATAGAACATGCATCAAACATAAGTTTAGGTATCATGCTATAGCAGAATGAATCCCCATATCCATGGTTTTTAAATGATGATTTAAACATTTTCACAGCTGTATTCTTGTAAAAGTTTCATTTAACCATGCCTTGAAGTATACAGTTACTTGGAAAAATACGTATTTTTTTAAACAGCCCTGCACTAGGATCTGGCTGTGTAACCAGAAAGAAAATAAATGATGGCAACATCATTTCCCTAAATGCACAAAGGAAGTTTAACTCTGAAGTCGTTTTTGTATTAATGCTAAGATCCTGACTTGACTTTCAAGAGCAGGGGGAAGAAAAAAGTCCCTGACGTTTTTCTCTTGGCCCACTATTAATTTTTAGAAAAAAACTGATAATGGTAATTTATGCTTTCTTGTAGCCATTGCTGTAGGAATCTCTGATAAAATTCAAACTGATATACCAATATCTGAATTTATGTCTTTCTGTATTGAGCACAACATTTTGTCACAACCTGCTTTTCTGCTCTCTCTTCCAGTAAATTTGTTCTTTTTGTAGTTTGCCGTTTTCTTGGTCTCAGTTGTATATCCTTCAATTTCAAATGAGAACTAAGCCTACCAGTGTGTTATTGTATCATCAGTACACAGCACTGCAGGAAAAAACAACAGCTAAAAAGTCTTCATGACAAATTCATTGTAAGATGTATAGTTGTGTCAACTAGGTATCAATTAGTGATCATCAGGCAATTAGGAGTGGTGTTTTGGCCATCAGTGGTGTGATCTGTCCAGGGAAGAGAGAATCATGTTTTTCTAATGAAATATTTTCATGGTTGTGCTAATTCCCCTTAGCATCTCTGTGGTTCAGATATGGTGCCCACACCTTGCTGCCTGTTAGTGAACCCTCCTGTTGTCACCACTTCCTTGGAAGACCCTTGTTCCTCTCAGCCTCTGTGATATCTGCTCCCAAACTGGTTTATACAACTTCTGTGGGGAGCCACCTTTTTATCATTTTGCTTCATCTAAGAACATACTGGCTAGCAGGAGTTACCATATCTAGGTGTCCCAGTTTATGGATTTGCTACGTGGCTGGGTAAGAAGTGCCTTGTTAATAGTCATTTACTTTGAACTCACCCTTTACTTATTCCAGGGAAATGCTAATAAAAATGTTTGTTTAAAGCATTGTGACTAGCTGATACACTTCCAAATATTCATAAAAGATACAGATGAAGGAAAACTACTATCTACTTGCACCAAGATTAAATCTGAAATGGGATTTCTTTCCCCCTGCCATCCATTTTAGGTCTCAGTTGGATCAGCAAACTGAGCTGACTCGCCTTACACCTCCAAGCTCCTAGGGAAACCCTGGTGCCAGCAGAGAGGTAGGAAGTGTGTGGCCAGTTTTGGGGGCATGGTAATTTTTAACCAACTGGCTCAGCCCTGTATTTTATTCTGATTTGTTCAGCTTGCTACTACTAGTCAGGTATTTGCTACTGCTCTGTTTAAGAGAAAGATCTGGCACTCCTTTAAATAGATTAAATTTGGATGTCACTTTTTCGGAGAAGCAAAAGTGGTTTTGTCAAAGCAGATGTCACCTCTTGCGCTTGACTGTCCAGTTAACAACTCCGATTCGGCAAGAGGTAAAACTCTTTCAGTTTTCCTGACTTGCTTCATATTGTTCTGTATCTTAACATGTAGCTCAGTATTAGGTCTTAATTAGACCACACATCACTTTGTGGTGTCAACAGGTTTGGGGTGATTATTCCCCTAAGCCTTTTTTCTGGCATTATCATATCAGTGATACAGTCTGCAGAGCAAAGCTTTTGAAGTGGCAGTAAGAGGGGTAGGTTGGTTTTGGTGAGGAGGGTTGAAGGAAAATTATAAGTAAAAAGTATGTTAAAATAAAGCTGGATTGCTAGTCCTACAGATGTTCAAAACCATAAATTTATCTAGTCCTGTTCAAAATCTGAATTGCTTTCCATACAACAGGACCAAACACAGGTTTAAAATGTAGATGGATCTCAAACCCAAACCTGTATTACATGCAGTAGGGCTGGGCAATCATCATCAAGAACATCTGGGTAACGAGCAAGGAGGAACAGAGGAGCAGGCTGAATTCATTCCTCTCTTCATCCTTAAAGGTAACCAGAAGTCTCGAGCAGATTTGCCATTTTAATCTGGCATCTCCTGGATAGAAGCATGTGCTATGCAGCACACATCCATGGGGAACCCGAGACATCCGACCTTCATGTGTGTGTTAAATTGAGGAAGAACTGTAACTAGTGCACACATGCTGTGTCATCAGTCTGTGCATGTGTAAAAGCCACTGGTGTGAAATTTGCATTCAGAACAAGAGGCTCGTGCTAAGTGGGGCAGCCTGTAAAAACCTAGACAAAAGGCCAAAGTCTTTGTGTCCCACCTGGAGAAAATCTCCACGTGGAGACAGCAAGCGTGTCTGGGAAATATGGACAGTCCTACTCTTGCTACTGTTTGGGCAAGCATTTCTGTGACCCTTTAGGGATAGACTGTGCCTAAAAAGATGCTGTTATGTTTAATTAAACTTAAACATCTTCTACTGTTAGACTATACCTAAGGTGCTGCAGCTTCAGGGACTGAAGCTGATGAGACTGATGTCCCTGATCATACTATGGAGCTTGGTTTTCTAGCTAGGAAGCAAACTGCACTGACTCAAACAAGCTTTTTGGAAATTGTTTTCCTTACAGAATGGATTTTATGATGTAAAAATAAAAAGAAGAGCATGTAGTCTTTTCTACATGATCAATATATATCTAACTCTTTAATGTTAAATGACCTAAACAACATAAAATAAAGCTGGGTCCTTGACCTGTTCTGAATGGAGCAAAAAAAGGGCAAGAAAAATAAACATTTTTGTTCATGTGAACACATCATAACCATGAGAAGCATTCAGGCAGCAAGACCATGAGTAGCATATATGACTATATAATAACCTAGAAAAATAAATAAAGGTGGATAACATCCTGTTTCATTTATGATGTACTGTATTGTAGAAGAGAGTGGCATTTTCTTTAGTTTGAGTTCCAACAGGACAAATAGGTATCCTATTTGCACATCATTTAATGAGATACAGATTGCAAGAATGTGGCATGCAGAAGTAGTCAGCTCTTCTCAAGTGTTTTTGTTTGCATGTGGAAATAGTGGCAGGCGCTTACGTGTTTGCTCACTTACTAGCATTCATTTGTGAGTATGTGTGTGAGAAAAGGTACACCTTACTAAGGATGTTTTAAAAATTGTGGCTCTGATTCTCTGAGAAAGTATTAAGAACATAGATTACTATGCCAGACAAACAGAGATAAGCACCATTAAGCTACCAAAAAGGCAGAGAAAGAATATAAAATCATCACAGATCTGATAATTTTCTAACCACAGGGACTCTGAAAAGAAATATAAACGGAGGGAACAATTTTCTGTCAAATGTGCTTAACTGCAAGAGTTACAGGCACCAGTTTTACCTGCTGTGAAACTTTTACCTCCAACTTAATAGCAAAAAATACCCTTCTTTTTCTCCTTTCCCACTTAAAAATAAACAAAACAAATGTTTTTTAAGGACTATGTTTTAAAATATCTTCTTCAAATCAATACTCACAAATATTTATAGTCAGTCTCAACCTTTTCATTACTGACTTTTACTGCAGATTAAGGAAATCCAAATGAAAGTTCCTGTGCTGGTAACTATTAATAAAAGTCACATTTTCACTGCTCTGTCAACAAAACACAAAAAGTATTTATGAATTTTACCAGATGAAAATTGAAAGAATTTGTGCATTTAACTCCTTTCGTTTGATTCTAAGCTCTCTTTCCTAAATATATGTTAGGTTGTGTTTCCCAAATGTATTCAGCCATGTGATACGTAGTACCAGCTCATTCATATCAGATGAAGTGTGACTGGAAATAAAGCTGGATCTTTTTAAGAAGACACAGTCCTTTGCTCCATATTTCCAAACCACAATAGCCAAGTTCATTGTATTTTTGCCTACATTTCATTACTGCTCTCCTTCCTTCTAAGTGAAGACTAATGTAAAGACAATCGCTAAAGAAGCAGCAATCATAATACCCTATACTAACTAAATTCAGACTTACGGCTACCCACAGGAGAAATACATGACAGATCCATTGTTCTGTATTAGCAGGATATTGTCCCAGTATATGAACACATGCAAACTTTGAAGGCTTTGAATATTTAAGGCAAGACACTAGTGGCTCATCCCAGTGGGAACCACAGAAAAGGGGAACCTGATTAAATTTAATGTCATTGTCACTTTTTTTTCCATTGCTAAGAATTATATAGGTAGCCATAGCTACCACACTGTTCAGACACCATGACCACAATATTCTCCCTCAGAGGTTGGCGTCAAGGGCTGAATTATTCACTCCAAGAATGTGATTCATTACTAGATGTGATTCTTGCAGATTAGAAGATTTGTCAGTATATAAAATACATGTACATATTCTAGCAGCTTATTTTAAAATCATTGTTATGCCCTCACTAACCTTAAAAGACACCAATTTTTATTAGTATAATTTAAGTTTGGAGCACATCTGTCCCTGCCCCATTCAGAAAGCTCTGAAGTAACTGAGCAGCTTTTTACTGTTCACTGTACAACAATTTATGAAGTTGAGAACTAAGGCAGGAATATGTAGGAGGCTACTTATAGACCCTGTGATTAAAATAAGAATGTTTTTAAACAAGTTTCTTAGAAATGTTTGCCTGCTTGATCTGACCCCTTATCTATTGTTTATTCTGTCAAACAAAACCTCAAATAAATATTCTGCTTAACTGCGGAAAGCACATAACTCTGTTTCTCCACTGCTGTTTCTGTTGCTAACTCCCGTCTTCCCCAGACTTGCCTCACAGTGCTATTCCTAAGTTAGATAGACTAATTAGACTCATTTCCATCCCAAATAACTTCTGTGAGCATGCCTCATTTACCACTCACTGAGATACATGAATAAAGAAATGTCTCTATCTACGAGGATCTGCCCAGTGTAAAACGGCTGGTCCCTCTAACATGTTTAGAGAGTAACATTTTTTTCCTGTATGGGATCCTAGTAGCAGATTTTATCGTTTTTCCTTTTTACTCACAAGGAAAATCGAGTTCTAAAATAAATCTCCAGCTCACAGTGCTGACAAAGTTTAATACTGCAGCAATCCTTTCACATATGTCGATTACTCTGACTCAATACCACAGAGTTTTGCTGGGTTTAGGGATGCAACAACGACGAGCATGAGACGGGCCGAACCACTAACATTTATGCAACTTGATCTCAACAGGGAAGCTGATGACAGGCAAAGTGGCAGAGAGCCCTATTCTACCCCCCTAATTGTTTCCAGCGTGTAGTGTATGGCAGGATTATCAGGAAGAGCTGGTAGGTGAGCAGAGAACTGCTCCACTCTGAGTGATTTTCTCAAAACCCTCGGGTGCCTGGATCTCTGCTCAGAGGCTGTGGGAGCTGCGCAGGATGCTCTCTGCAAATCAAGCCGTAACGCTACACAGGGCCTGCAGACCCAGAGGCAAAATCTGAGAGGAGAAATGCGGGTACAAATACTAAATACTTGTAAACCGGTCTGCTCACCAAAGTTCATTTTAATGAATGAACAGAAGAAGTTTTGGGGTTTTTTTAAATGAAACTAAAGAAAATGTGTTAGTTGCAGAGTGGCAGTTATGTTACCCTAGACAGAAGGAAGCATTTATTATTATTTTCCAGCAGTGATTTTTCTCAAATTAATTGGTCTGGTTTGTTTTCCAGAAAGATCTCATGTCCATTATCCTATTTTGAATTCAAGAAAGGGCTTTCTGAATAATATAGGTAGGCATTTTTGAGTAGTTAATGTTCCAAGTTAGCAATAGGTAATTTAACTATTGTAGCTTCTAACTTGCCAGAGGCCCTTACTCAGACCAGGTATTTTCTTCTCCTGCGAGCAGCCCTTTGAAATTAAGGTGTCTACTCACAGCAGACAACTACTGAGCTGAACTAATGATGAGGGAGTCAGACCACCCGACCCTCCATTTAATAAGACAATAAGCACCACACAACTCTGGTCTCTTCAGAAATTGGAGCCAGCGTGGCTCCTGATCGCCGTGCCGTTCTCTTAGAGGTAACCCAAATCCCAACGGAAAAGCCTGAATTTGTGCCAGCGTGAGGGAGTAGCATTGTAAACAGCTGTGACCTGCTGGAGAGGTGCGCAGTCCTGCCGGAGCGTGTTGTGCCCCACGCTGGTGCTCCGGCTGGTCCACCGTGTGAGATGGAGCGTGCCTTGCCCCAGGCACTGCGAGTGGTGGCAGGGCTACTGGCCCGTCATCCCCTGCTCCCCCTGCGCAGAGGGACGCTTGCACTCTGGAAGCCTCTCTCAACTGCAGAAGCGAGATAATCAGAAAGCAAATATTGCCCCAATGCAGTTTTAAGTCAATATTTTGAGCTGCCGCCTGGCCTATTTGATGACAGCCAGAGGTTGGAGGTCACCTACCTGTCGATGACGGCACCAGGAGCACAGGAGGGAGTCAGCAGTCTTCCATGCCACTGTTCAGCTAGGTTTGTTTGCTGATTGAGTGTGTCAATCACAAAACTCATCCCGCTCTCTTCCCTGGGAGCTTTCTGCTGATACAGAAAAGAGGGACACAGAAACCCCCAGTTCTTCTTACTGATGACTCCCATTTTTAATCCTTCTGAAAAGTGTTTTGCCTCTCGGAAATTTCTGGGAGATACCAGAGATAAATCCGGAGGGTTTGCCATCGAAGGGATCAGGGTTTGGTGCTAAACACTGAAGCCTGTGTCCACTACATCGGTGAGAGCGTGAACAGAACGGCCATCTGTGGAAAGCCTGTGGAAACACGGCGAGACCGCTCTGCTCCGCAAAGGAAGCCTGGCATCTAGTGGACATTTAGCTCTTGCATCACTTCTACCTTTTTGGTTAGTAGAGCTGAGGGCTACCTATACACCACCCTAAAACGGGACCTGACCCTAAGTTCGTGTGCCTGACTGCAAGTTGTAGTGAGCTTTAGTCCTAACTGCAGTTAAAAATTCATGCCAACTCTTAAATCTGACCAGTTCCTGCTTAAAAAGGTGCAGTTGAGCTGTATTTTAAATAGCTCTTCCATGGAACTTGCTTTTGTGCCATACATCCTATTTTCTGTTTTTTCCCTACAATGGCTGTACACGCGTGGAAAAAACAATCTTGCTTTTGTGCCATACATCCTATTTTCTCTGTTTTTTCCCCACAATGACTGTAAACGTGTGGAAAAAAAAATGTCAGAAGATACATGGGGAAATCATTCTGAATACCTGCTCAGAATGAGAGATGCAAGATACAATGTCCATAAAAAGTATTATGGGAAGAACTCATATTGTTGTCATTTAATGTCAAATATATTTTTATTAGTTGTTCCAACAAGATGCGAACCCCCCCTAAACAACTTCTTTCCTTATATTCTGAATTTAATGTGAGCACACATTACTCTCTTTGAGTCTCTTCTGTCAGGTGGCTGGAGATAGGACGAGAGGAAACGGCCTTAAGTTGCGGCAGGGGACGTTTAGATTGGATATGAGAAAAAATTTCTTTACTGAAAGGGTTGTCAGGCATTGGAATAGGCTGCCCAGGGAAGTGGTGGAGTCACCATCCCTGGAGGTATTCAAAAAGCACGTAGACAAGGCACTTCAGGACATGGTTTAGTGGGCATGGTTGACAGTTGGACTTGATGATCTTAAAGGTCTTTTCCAACCTAAATGATTCTATGATTTTATGATTCTATTAGAGGCCAAGGTGTAAGTATTTGTTATGCTGTATAGTGCTTTGAATAGATTTGTTCCTTTCACTTAGAGCAGTATTTTTCTGTACTTCCTCATGCTAAGTTACATCTTGCTATGCAATCCTATTCAAAATAATAGGATCAATTTTGAAATGTTAATATGCAACATTAACAGAAGGAGAGGACATGATCCATGTAATAATTAAATTGGTTTATATTTATTAAGTAAGATTGTATTACATGGAGGGTTTACAGTAGTGCAGAAAAAAATGAAAATGCATCACTTTCTCATAACTAATTCAGTAACATTACTATTACAATTGATGTACCTAAGTCTCTGAAAAGTCTTAGCAAAAAAACCCGTGCTTCTTTAACCTGATTTGGAGGGCATTACCAACCCCTGGGGCAGTTCCCCGCCCCCCCCCCAGTGGCCGTGGGAACAATCTGGCTCCGGTTTCTAAACCAGCAGCATCCCTCATCCCACTTGCCCTGTTTAGGCACTTGATGACCGGATTTCTGCTGAAAATGAAAATTGCTAGCAGGCCGATATTTAGCACAGAAGTCATTCTTTGCTATAGATGGCAGCGGCGAGAGATTTCTCCAGACTGGTGCTCAAGACATTAATGGAGCAGTAACAAAATTCTTGACATGCAGATGATGGAGCCTGCCTTGCTCCAGTAGAAAATTCTACCATGATTTGATTGTTTAACCAAATAGCCATAGAAAAGACAAAGAATATGTATTTTATTATTCTTAGTCTTCTTAAAGGAGAGAATGTACTTGACATTCATTTGTTTACAATGCTAAGACAGAAGTGACAGAAATGTTAATGACTTCACTTAATGAGTATTTGAAAACTCAGCTGTCAGCATAGCAGTGAGTTAGAAAATAAGGCACCACAGTACTTGCTAGGGAATACTTAGCAAATATCCTCTTGGCTTTAGCTATGTAGGTAATACAATGTGTTTCCATTTAATGGGCCATGCCAATTAAGAGGCACATTTGTTTTCATCCCAAAAGGTTTATTCTGTTTTAATTGAAAATCTCAACAAAGCCTTAAATGTGAAGGCTCTTCAGAAACACTTTTTAAATATTCCCCTTGCCCTGCCCTCCAAAAAGAAATGAATATAAAAAGTCAGAAATCTAAAAAACTCCGGAGATGAATTCTGCATGGTACCGAGCTCCTTTTGTGCTGGTTCTCACAGTGAAAAAAAGGACCTTTTATAAACATGCAGTACAGGAACAAACCAGGGAGAACGTGGCATTCATATGGGGTCAGGTTCATTTGTCAATAGCTGCTTTATGGACTGCTATATCAGCTTGATTTCCCCACTTCTGGGGCTGGAGATGCATCAGCTGGATGACCTCTGTGCTCCGGCTCTTGGCTTTGCTGGGATCGCAGGAGGAGAAGGAAAGTTGCGCTGTTTCTGTGCAGGCCATGGTTGTCTGTCTGTCGTTTTGATGTTCATCACGAAGTGTGGCTGGCAGCAGGGATAGGACAAACCCTTGTCAGCCCCAGCCCTTAGCAGACCAGCGAATATCTGACCTCACGTAAGGGGCTGTGAAGTCTGCCTGCAAAGCTGTGGGCTGTCTTTCCCTACGTTACAGAGAGGCAGAGACCATAGAGGGAAGAAGAGGCAGTTAGCTAGAGGCAGTCGTATCTATCTCTAGGAGCTGTAGTTCAGTTCATCACAGCTTGAGAACCAGAGTCCTTATTCAGCATTTGCCTTTTCCCATTTCTGTTCTCACCTCAAAAGCAGGAGCTGGGAATCTGGGGGCTTGTTACATGCCTAATAATCTAACTACAACCTATATTGTAAATAGAATCAAACATTTTTTTTTCTGATTTGAAGGATATACTTATTGACCAAAGAAAACTGTAATCTATTAAAACCAATTGCACGGGCTTGTTCATGTGATATTGTTGTCTTATATGGTAAAAATTAATTAAAAGCCTAAACTAAGGAAAGCCTCCATGAGGTCTACATGACTTTCTGAATTGTCCTGTGTTGTTTTTGTTGAAATCAGGTGCAAGAAGGCAGATTAAGAAGCTGGGAAAAGCATACTAATGAAACAGAGGAAGAGAGAAAAAGAATTATTTAAAAAATGTAGCTGGAAGGGGCTGCAGATTATCCAGTCCTTTCTCTGCTCAAAGGCAGGATCAACTATACCTATGTCAGCTTTGACAGATGTTTGCCTAACTGGTTCTTAAAAGTTTCTAATGATGACAAATTCACAACCTCACCAGATGTTATACTCCAGTGTTTAATTATCTCTATGATTTGAAAGAATTTCTTAAGCCTAATGCAATCACTACTTGTTCTGTTTTTCACAAAAATAAGGGGCAGATGTTTCTCTACCTCTCCTGCAGTATCTTACTGTGTACTTGCAGACATGTTCTCCTTGGTATTCTCTGCTTTATATTCAGTATGTCCTGCTTATTTAATCTTTCTTTAAAGGCCATGACCTAGAGAAATGAGAACAAACAGAGGTCTTTTCTGAACTATCTCCAGCTCAGCCACAATAAAAAAAGCTGTACGTCCCAAACTGGATACAGTGCTCTTGCCTTACTGGGCACTGGGTGTAACAGTTCTACTCAAAGAAAAGAGAAGTCTTGGGGATGTACTCATTTTCATACAATCAAACGTGTTTCCATTCTTCATAAGTGGCGTGACCTGTCATCACTCCCAAATCTGCTTCTGCAGAATTGTTATGTAGGCTTTTTTTTTTCCCCCTCAACTGCATTTGTGCTACTCTCTTTTTTGTCTTGTGTGGAACCTGTGCTTTTTACTGTTGCATAACATGTAATTTTTTCAAACAATTTCTTTAATTTGCAAGACCATTTTGAATTTTAATCTTGACCTCCAGCATGCTTTCAGTCCTGCCTCAGTTTGGTGTCATCTTCAAATCTGGTATGTGCAGCGTGTATCCCTTGACCTGGGTTGTAAATACAAGGATTGGACAGAAGCCATGTGAACACTCCCCATTCAATACATTCTTCTATGCTGACCATTCACTACTGGGCCATCAACCAATTCTGGAGTCTAATCTGGATCGTGTTTCTATGGCTTATGGGTATGCTATAGGATACCCCAAGTTATGGATATGTCATAACGACACAAACACATTGCATTGCTTACATAGCAAAGTCCTTAGTGAAGTCAACATATATAACATTTGCTGTTTTCCCCATATTCATAAGCCTTCCTGCTCTGATTCAAAAGAAGTTAAATTGGTTTGTCATTGCTTTTTCACAAGTCTCTGCTGGCTGTTGCTCCTTAGGTGCGTGTGTGGGGCGTGTGTGTGGGCGTGCGTTAAGTGCTTATAACTTCTTGGCATTTTATTGGCATAATCATTCCCTCTCATTAAAAGTGTTTCAAGCTTCAGCTGGTTGTGTTGTGGCCCTGAAAATTATCTTTCACTTTAGAGTAAATACAAAATCTCACTACACAGGTACCAACAGGAAATTGTCATTCTTTCTCCAAATGTGTGAAGCCTTTACTGTGTGCAAATAGTTAAATGCAGCCTAATAACAGTAATCATTAGTTTCAAAGTTTATAATAATATGACAAAATTGAATTAAAAAGCAGTTACTATTAAAAAATGTTATATAAATCCCAGTTTAACTATGCCAGCTTTTCTAAATCCCAAAATTTTAAAGACAGCTTCTTAACAAGATTATCAGCTTTGGCAACAGGAAGTAAAAATATTTTTCTAATATTAAGATGTGTTTTTAGGAATAAGGCTTATTTTCCTGGAAAGGAAAATAAAATAAAACAAAGTGCATTGATCCAATTACAGAAACAGAAATGAAGGAAGCAACACGGATCCTAGGTGTGGAAGTGCACCTGTATTTAATCTATTCCTGTATGCAAAATAAGGCATTTACACAAACCCTTACTCAAATTTTTAAATATCAAAAATTGAAGCAACATTTTATAGTAGGTTATAAAGAAACTTGAAGAAAGTATAAAATTAGTGCAAAGAACTATTTAAGGTTTTCTTTTAGAAAAAGAACTGGTCTAAGTATATTTAGAGTTAGCTGATTTTTTTATCCAGAGCAGGCAAGGCTTCTTTTAGCACTATATCTGCAGTAAAATGAGGTTTTAGAATTTAAAGCATGAATTAAAGACAAAGGAAGGGGCATAAAATAACACGTAAATGTATCTACTGAAAGACTGTATATGCCTTGCTCCAGTTTCTTTGAGATTCAGAACAGTACATAACAGAACTCTGTTACTGCTTATGCATTAATAATGTGCAGGTGAATAAATTTTATTTTCTTAAGGCCAAGTTCTGCCCTGAAAGATACCCTTTCTGAAGTCCAGTTCAGTCTGCCTCTCTCTCAAAAGTAGCTGGGAAAAAATAGCTGGATCAGGTTTTACAAATATAATTTGTTAAAAAAAAAAAAGGTGTGTTTGTGCAAATGTGTATTTATGTTTGTATTTATTTATGCAAGCTGCTGTGACATTGCTTTGGTGAAATATGGGGACAGTTATATGAACACTGGGCCAAAGCACTTTCATTTCCTGTTCATTTTTACTCTCTCAGCTTATGTACTGAGTATGCACCAGTATAGGAGAGTTACAGCAGTGTAGCCTGATAGCAGTAAGCCAAAAAGTAAGCATGCGAGCATAGATTGGAAACTTACTTGTTTCACTTGAGTCAGAAGGGCATGCTTACGCTCCTCACCAAATTGTTCCTTGAAACAAAAAGTGATTAGTCTATGCTTTGCAAATTATATGGGAGGTGTCAGCTGTGGGTAACCAACCCAAGATCCTTGAGAATGCTGTATGTTCATAGACTTCTGAACCTAAGTTCCCTTTTAAGTCCTGAGGACTGGCAAACGGATGTCCACAGAATCGCTATTGCCTTTAAAACCCAGTTTCTCATACTGACTAGTTTGCTTCTACAGCCTTGTTATGGTTATTCAGTCATCAGCTATTGACTTTGGGCTTTTGATAGCCTTAACATGCTAGTAGGTTTCCTGGTAATGTACAAACTCTGAATGTAGTATAAAGAGAAGAAAAATATGTGTTTATAAACAATGGAAACTGTCTTGCTGAAGAACTGTATCTAATTAATAAACTGTGGGCATTTTTTGCAATTTAACAGCAAATGAAGGTGCTGTGTAAAAAAGTGTCTTCAAAAAGTCTCTCTAAGGTTCTCATTCTGGGTCCATTCTCAGCTTTACAGAGAGCAGCTTAAGCTCACTGCCATAGCATCCTGTGGTTATCTGGTGGAATCGAACCCTAAGCACATGCCTGGGTTTTTTTAGATATGTCAAGTTTCTAGCAACTGAACAATTTAGGAACCATTATAGCAGGTTTTGTCATTGTCGTGGTTTAACCCCAGCCAGCAACTAAGCACCATGGAGCGGCTCACTCACTTCCCTCCCACCCAGTGGGATGGGGGAGAGAATCGGGGGGGAGGGGAGGGAAGTAAAACTTGCAGGTTGAGATCAGAACAGAAAGGAAGAAACTAATAATGATAATAATAATAAAATGACAATAGTAATAAAAGGATTGGAATATACAAAACAAGTGATGCACAATGCAATTGCTCACCACTCACTGACCGATGCCCAGTCAGTTCCCGAGCAGCGATCTCCCCACTAGGCCAACTCACCCCAGTTTATATACTAGACATGACGTCACATGGTATGCAATATCTGGTATGAAATATCCCTTTGGCCAGTTTGGGTCAGCTGCCCTGGCTGTGTCCCCTCCCAGCTACTTGTGCCCCTCCAGCCTTCTTGCTGGCTGGGCATGAGAAGCTGAAAAATCCTTGACTTGGTCTAAACGTTACTTGGTAACAACTGAAAACATCAGCGTGTTATCAACATTGTTCTCATAGTGAACCCAAAACATAGCACTATACCAGCTACTAGAAAGAAAATCAACTCTATCCCAGCCAAAACCAGGACAGCCATCTACCAATCTGTATTAAAAGAAACTTCCTCAGTTATTACTGCAGGCTTTGTGATACAAAAATCTATAGGGTAAGAAATGTCCCCAGTTTTTAAAATAACACCTTAACCTCAGAATAATCTTCCAAATGTAATGCAGCGTGCTTCCTGAGCAGTGCTGTTTTAAAAATAACGGCAAGGCTTACTGTTATACGGTGTGTTTCACTAGTTGATAACACCAGCAATTACTTATAAGAATAAGATATGTATGTCCCTTCTTATTTTTCCAAAGGTCATATGTTCAGCAGTTCAGGCAAAACTGATTTCGATGAAGCTGCATTTCCTTCAAATGTATCTACCTCCTTAAGTATCAAATAAGCAGTAACTACTGCTTTCCTTTCTAGCATAGTTTTCTGACTCAATATTGATTCTAAGTGCTTAGGATATGTAGGATGCCACTAAATCAGGGCTGTTGAGGGAAGGCAAATCGTGCAGTAGATGATCATACTTGACTGTGCCCTATCAAGAACATTTTAAATTATCTAAAGATAGTCTGCAGTCCTGCAGTGAACTCTGCATGGGTGATCTGCTGTGCCCAAATGCAAGTATAGCTGGAGCAGAATGAAATGTGAAACTCCCTGATTGTTCCAATGAAACTGATATTCCAGGCTCAGACAGATGTATCTACAACTGAGCATGTGCTTGTAAGGAACAGATCTGGACAGAAGGAAGTCCTCTGACATAAACCATAGATTTAAATGTATATTGCATGAAATTGAGCTTTTCATCAGGCAACCTACAAGGCTAGTTCAGACTAGTCTGCTTTCATTTCTCAGAACAAAAAGAGGGAATGTCAGCTGTAATATCATAAGGTCCACACCTTGAAGAGGTACATAAAATGAAAGTGGTACCAATCTTTGTAGCTGCCACTGACAATAAAATTAGTAGTCCAACAGATATGGAAAGCAGTAACGTTTTGGGGTTTTTTTTTCCCCCTTGGACTGAGTCCCCCACTTAAGCAATTATTCTAGCGCTGGTATTGCACACAGTTTAATTACTTTAAGATCATTAATGAACTTCGAGAAAATAAATAGCACTTTAAAAGTAATATTCACATCTTTGTAAGAAAATTATTTATAAATGTCTCCACATTTAGATAAACCAAATGTTTTCAAAATCTTATTTCATAAGTATAATGTATTTCTGGGAAATAACTAGTAGAATTCTACTCTTTCTGTAATCAGCAATAGGTTGGGCATTACTCCTTTGGATCAGTATCATTTAGCATGCTTCAGGAGCAATTCCTGCTTTATGTAGGAAAGTTTTTAAGAATCATATTACATATGAAGAGCAAAATTCAGAAACAATGAGGAAAGCCTATCTAAGCATGCAGGAGCATTAATATGTAATAGTAATACCTGGCCAAAGAACTCCCCTGATATAGGCATGATCTTGCTGTGTTCCTTCCAAGACCTTGCATATAAAGGCCAGAGGTGATGCCCCAGGAGAGCCTGCCCGCGCAAATACTCTAGTTTGCACTCCTAACCATGGTATGCTATCATGATCCTGTAAGGTATCAAGGGCTGATGTAACTTCACAGCACCTAAACAGTCCAGAAATGCCCTTTGGGCTTTTCTCCGAGATTGCTTTCTGAGAATAGCCCCCTGTTGCTCTGCTCCTTCCAAATACATACCCAACTTCTCTCATCAGAATGAAGTTAGTTTAAACAGAAAAAAAAAAAAAATCAGTTTGAATGGCAATGCCTAAGAACTCAAGTCTCCTAAGAGCTTACAGAAAATTTCGCACCTTCCTTCTATAACTACTGTTGTAAGTAAGTAATTTCAGAAGTGTCAAAATGGCATTTTCAAATTACTGTAGTTTACTACAGGGGACTGTCTGGTTGCTATAACATTTCGCCCGATTTCCTAAGGAGGACAAGCTTCCAATCAGGCAAACACTCCCTTCCTGCTCCCCACAAAATCTTCTGAAATGGACATCCAAATCTCAACCGAATTTGAAAGAGAAGCGGAAGTCCTCACACTAAGTAGAAGTTCCTTGGAAGTGAAACTCGGAGAGGACAAGGCAGAACTTTTCTGTTCCACAGCCAGCTCCTCAGCATATACAGCATGTGCTATGGTGAGGCAGCAATCTGCTCGGTATGGTGCAGGACTTAAATGGGGAGTTCGGACACTATGTAGAGAGGGAGAGAGGAGGAGCTGAAGGACAAAGACCTAAACTAACAGGAAAAGAAGCTTCATTAACTCTACTGTTCCGAAATAAAGTTGTTTACCTTCTCATTGAGCCATTACAAGGTAAAACAATGGCATACAAAGGAGCAGGACTACTTAAAATGCATGTAAGTCTTTGCAGGAGGAGGGCAGTGCAGCATGGAAGGGTGGAAAGTTGTGCCTGTTAGGCTTGAGCATGCTGCCATTTCGATCTCTGGAGAAATAACCACCACCTTTACTGGTGCAGAATCCATTTATTCTATGATTAAGTACTGAATCATATTGCATATTTATTCCGGAGCATCATGCTGGAAAACACATGAAAATAAACCTCAAAATACTAAAAAAAAAATCACTGGAAGTATCATAGATGCATAATTTCTGACAAGACACAGCCATCTGAGAGCTAGCCAGTTTTTAAAATATGTTTAGCTTGATTTCTGAGATAGCATTTGCCCAAGTGAATGACATGAGTAACAAGCACAACATCCTAAATTCTACAGTCAGTTTTTCTCTCGTTTCTTAATCAAATACACATAAAACCAAAAAGAGCAATTGACTACTTCAGAGAAGTGGAGGAAATTAAAATAACTAAGATGTGGTTATTTTTTTTACAAATAAAATAAACAACAAAAAAATTATTTTCTGTATTATTAATCTTGAAATAATAGTGCCTGAAATAAACTATCTCAAATAACCCCAGGTGAGAAAAAAGATACTGGAATAGCACTTTCCTAGTAAACATGAACCACACTAAACACTTTTAAAGTATCTTCAGACACAAGAAAATGAGACTCATGTAAAGTAATACCAATGCAAAACCAGTCATACTGCAAAACCAGTCATACTACAAAACCAGTCTTACCCTCTTATTCTTCCCCAAAGGGTGTTTTTTTTTACTGTCTGCTGAATCGAATAAGCTGTCCATTCAACGGACAATAAAAAGGAACACCCCCTTGGGTAAGAGAGAAAAGAGACTGCTCTGGGACAGTTCCGACCTGAGGCCTTACTCTGTAATCACTGTGCAGCTCACACATCAAAATAGTTTGGATATTCATATATTTAGGTATGGTGAGGTTGCTACAGCAACGTCATGTACTACGTACAACTCCCATCGCTTTTCCAGCTGCAGCTGAACTAGTTTCAACATTTTACTACATTTTTTTCTTTTTATTTTCTTTTTTAAATTTATGATCAAGTACAAACCATCTGCATTTGACAAGTTGTCTGCTTGCTCACAATTTACAACAAAGCAGAAACACTTCCCACCAATCCTGTACAATATTTGGGGGCAAGCCTCAGCAGATGTGCTATGAGGATCTGTCTATGTCACAGATCCTGTTGATTTTATACCACAGTACAACTTTGGTGTGTTCTCACATTGTAGTTAATGTAGACTTTTCCCCCTCACTTTTTTTTTTAATACAAAAGAGCACCCCTACCAATACTCGTTGAAGTGACAGGGCACAAAAAGGGCATGAATCAAAGATGAAAGAATAATAGTTGAAAAAAGAGACTTGTTAGGAATGGCTATAGACACATTTTGTCTTGGCTCATTGTTTACCAGTGAACAACAATTTTACTAATACCTTGTCGATTTGTAAAATGTCACCTAAAATGCAGCTCTCAGTATCTGGACAGATTTAAACTCCTATTACTAAACCTGAAAAATTGAATTGACTTCTACTAAAGATAATGAAAATCAATTTGCATCAATTTAAAAAAGAGTAATTTTAATCTGATATTTTTGTTTTCTTTTGCTCCTTTCAGTGTTTGGGCCATTATTATATATCACTGCTCTATAAACCTTTGTCGTGATTTAACCCCACCTGGCAATTAGGCACCAGGCAGCTGCTTGCTCACTCCTCCCACGCAGTGGGATGGCGGAGAGAATTGGGGAAAAAAAAAAAGTAAAACTCATGGGTTGAGATAAAGACAGTTTAATAGGGCAGAAAAAGAAGACAATAATAATAATAATAAAAATGATTAGAATATACAAAACAAGTGTTGCACAATGCAATTGCTCACCACTTGCTGACTGATGCCCAGTCAGTTCCTGAGCAGCAATTCCCCCCAGTCCCACTCCCCCCAGTTCATATACTGGGCATGACATCACACGGTATGGAATATCCCTTTGGCCAGTTTGGGTCAGCTGCCCTGACTGTGTCCCCTCCCAACTTCTTGAGCCCCTCCAGCCTTCTCGCTGGCTGGGCATGAGAAGCTGAAAAATCCTTGACTTAGTCTAAACACTACTTAACAACAACTGAAAACATCAGTGTGTTATCAACACTCTTCTCATACTGAATCCAAGACATAGCACTATACCAGCTACTAGAAAGAAAATTAACTCTATCCCAGCCAAAATCAGGACAACCTTCATAATTATCTCAGGCGGCCTACATACCATCTGGTATGCTCCTCTTTATCACTGGCGTAGCAACAAAACTGTAGCTTAAGTAAAAACAAGTCAAATTTAACAGCTCTAATGTTGCATGTAAAGCAATTCTGTATATAAATAGATTCTTTTCAAATTTCTGCTACCATTCTTCCAAAAAATCTCATAAATCAGCCTTCAAAACAATAGCAGACAGCAATCTGTCAGCTCTCCAGCAAGCACAAGCTGTCTAACCGGTGTCATTAGCACCTCAAAAAAGACGTTTTAACTACCCTGCTTGCCAGGAATTCAAGATAGCTTGTTAATAATACTAATACCTACCAATTACCTAGTCTTTCCAAGTTCAAAGCACTGTAAAAAACTGAAATAATCTGCTGCAGCATTTTCTAGGTTCATGCTAATTCCTGTTAACACAATGCTTTTAAAATCTGACATGTTCTGGAGTGTTGAATTTAATCCCTTTCATTCTCACTGTTTTCTTAGCTTGTACGTGCTTTCTCTCCCAAGTTCTGGAATTCATGTTTTTTGTTTTGTGGGTTTTTTTCCCAAGGCTGGTGGTCCTGACTGCCTTGTTGAGTCACAGGCTGCTGGCCTGAGTGTATGCTCCCCTTTACACTTGCTTTCTCTAGTTTCATCTTTCTTTTCTCAACTCTTCTATTATTCCTTTCAGCTTCACAGCCTATTCGTTTCTGTACGTTTACCATCATTGTTTGACCGTGTCCTTGAAGTCAGTCAAGCAATGTGGCTTAACATCTCGCACGTGTATTTTGTTATCCTCTCCTCATGGAAAGAGCAGTCTAAATCTTGTCAAGATCCTTAAAATACAGACATTTATATGTGTTGCTGTAAGTTTGTGTGAGGCAATCACACCAGGTCCCAGGAAGGAGCTAAACCCACATGCTCAGGTGAAAGTGTCCTCACGGTCCATCCTTTTTCCTCCTATAACCCTCACCCAGCTTAGCTTCTGATGTACCTACAAACTGCTTTATTCCCATTTTTGGGGGTTACTTGCCCTTCAAGTGGGTAGAATTTGAAGTTGGTAGTAGCCTGACCCTGTGTTGACAGGCAGATCCTCCTCCCCTTTTCGGAGTGCTGTTTGCCTTATTTATCTTGGGTAGGAGTTGCAAGGCAGAATTCTCCTACGAGAGCCCTAGACCAGTTGCCTTTTTGTACGTCAACAGTGTCTCTAGCCCAGGCGCTCATCCTTCTCCAGCACAACTTAGCCCACCTCAGGGGATAACCTCATATGATCTCTGCACCATCTACTGTTCCACCACCAGCCACGTCTGCAAATCCACCTGTGCCTTGACACCCACCTCAGCGGGGGAAATCCGTCTTCTGTTCAATTTACACGTTCAGCTGCAACTTATTATTTGAATTTGTAATTAGCACAATGCAGCTTCCGACCAATTTCAACTCATCTGCTGCCCAAATATTAAATTAATATTTGATTCGGAGGCAAGACATCTTTACTGAAGCTTGATTTGGGAAGGGGTTCCTCCAAATCCCTTTGCTCCTCAAAGCTTGTTCAATACCGAGTTTTATTTTCTTGCTCTAGCACAGACCAAAATGACAAACTGTTCTGCCGCAGCCCTCAGGCTGGAGTAAGAGGAGACACTACTGATAAATATGAGGGATGGGTTTGTCCCTTAGACGTGTGAGGTGGAAAAGCCTTTTGAAGCCAGTACCACTTCTCCTTGCCATTTGCGTGATGCAAAGGGCAGGAGAACTGGTATCAGGCACAAATGAGGTGAACCAGCTGCTCGTGCTAGGTGAACGCGACTGTTGAGCACCACGATATGTAGTAAAAGGCACAGTGGCAAAGGTAGCGCCAAGCAACTTCCACGAGAGTCCCCTTCAGAAAACCAAACTTCAGGATCAATGATGATGACAATTCAGTATGAGGTCGCCAAGACCTAGATTTGCTGGCTACTGGTGACAAAACTAATGTTGACAGGAAGAAACTTCCAGGCATTTCTGGAAATACCTGGATCACCTCCAGCTTTCAGACAGCAGCGTCAGCTCTGCCTCGGTGCGGCCTGGTACTAAGTAACGCTGACAGTGGCACGTAACCTGGCGGAGCACAGCCGTGACCCTCGCGTGGGCGTTTGGGACGCTGCCGTTTAAATGGCAAGTATTGCCAACGGCGAAGGAGCTCTCTGCGAGCCCAGCGCTGCAGCGCTGGTGTGACGGCTGGGGAAGTGGCTTCTTTTCCCCGTTTTTTTTTTTTTCTGTTAGCTGGTACAACCTCTCCCGAATAGTTCTGAAGAGCTGCCGCACCTGGCTCCCCAGTATAATACTCACGCACTTCTGCCAGGCCTGGAAGCGCTTTATTTCGCAGGTGGCTAGCATCTGAAGGACAGACGCGTAAACGTGGTTTCGGTACCTCGCTGCCGCTTACGGCGTTTAAGGGCACCGTTTCGGCCGCGGCGGCGTTCTCGGCGCAGACCCACCCAACCCCAGGGGACGCTGCCTCCGCTACCGACGGTCGCCCCCCCCCCCCGCGTGGGGCTGGAACCCGCCCGCGCCGGTCTCGAGGGAAAAGGCGCGAAGGCGCACGCGCCCGCGCGCCCCGTCCGGGCGGGGCGATTGGTGGGGCGGCGGTGACGTCATAACCGGGCGCCGCCGCCACCGCGCATCAGATTCTGAAGGGAGCGGGCCGTTGCCGTTGCCGCCGCCGCCGCCACAGCCTTCGCGGAGCGCCGCGCTCGCCGCTCCCCCCCCCCCCCCCCCGTCGCGGCGGCGGGCAGCTAGCTCGGGGGCCGGCCCCGCTGCCGCTCCCGCTCCCTCCTTCCCTCCCTCCCTCCCTCCCTCCGTTGCCCGGCCGCGGCCCGCCTCGCCCCGCCGGCGCCGGCCCCGGCCCCGGCCCCGGTGCGCGGCAGGTGCGTGTGCGGGTCCCGTCGGCGGGGTCCGGGGGGTGCGGGCCGTGGTGGTGGGGGAGGAGGAGGAGGAGGAGGAGGAGGGCGGTGGGCCGGGGTGGGCAGGTGCCTCCCCGCGGCCTGACGGCGTCGCTGGCCTCCCGTTTCCGTGGGAACGGGGGCGCCGGCGCTGGGGAGCGCCCGGTCGGCGGGGCCCTCCGGCCGCGGCCGCTTCGCCGGCGTGTTCCTGAGCCGCGTCTGATGAGCCCTGCCGCCTCTTGCCTCTTCCCGGCTTTTCCCACAGAAACTGCCCGGTGGAGCCCGTCTTCTCTCCCGCGGGCGGCAGCGATAGGTCAGGAATATGAGTCTCTACAACCTGGACCGCTTTCGCTTTGAGAGGAAGAGAAAAAACGCGGAGCAGGAAACCGTGTCTCCTTCGGGAGCCCAGGCGCAGGCGGCTAGTTCTGCAGCGGGTGGTGCTGCTGGAGGGGATGAGGATGAGGCGACGGATGACAGCAACAGGCCAGATACTCCGGGTTCGGATGTGACAGAGATAACCGGTGAGTCAGGTGTTTTGCATGCAGCATAAGAACAGCATAGGTACTTTGTCGCTAGAAGGAAAATAACTGTTTCGTTTGGGATTTTTGTTTTTCCTCTTTGCTTGTTCTGCAAACGTGCTTTGCTATGCAGACACATTTCACAGCAATTTCCACAAAAGTATTCTCATTTGTAACAGTGCTTGCTCTCATTGAATCAGTGTGTTTACAGGCAAGTCGGAAACCGTCCGATAACTAAAGCTGAAATGTTTTTTTTAGTTGAGTAAACAACCTACAAGTTAAATGTTTAATGTATGTCACGCTTTCCTATTTATTATCTTTACTGATAATTTACACTAATACAGTATCTCAGGGTTTTCAAAGGAAAAAAACCACCATTAGTGGTCTGAAAAATGCATCGCTATACAGACTTAACTTTTTCACTAGAGTCCTAGGCTAATGCAATGTGGAATATTGCAGATAAAACTGAAAAGAAAGAAAACAGTTTCTTTTCAGCTGGGCCTGGTTTCGTAAAGCACTGAGAAACCTGCTGCTGATTCTCACAAGCTGGTTGTATTAATAGTTTTGTAGCAGCATTTGTTCTTTTTTCTGGCAGCAGCTTGTTATTTTCACAGAAATGAGAAAAACTTGCTTGTGTAGTAATTTATTGGTTTGTTTGACTGATAAACTAGACATGTGCTGTTTCTGGTTGGATTCATCAGTTAATAGTAATAAACAACTGTAACAGCTGTCAACTGCATAATCACATTCACCAGTAGGTTTTCTGTTACTGAAGGAGTAAGAATGGAAGAACATAAATTATTTGTTGCTGATTATTTTATACGTTTCAGACGTTCCCTGTAACACTTCTGATACGGATGTCAAGATACAAGTGTTATTGGAGAGATCAGACAGACTTTGACTATGCATTTAGTCAGTAATGAAGCAACAGTATCAGTTGGCGTTTAACTACATCTGTTTTGCATACAACTTCCCCTTGGTGGAAGGTAGTTTATCATAGTACCTTATCTATGCGATAACAGAGAACCTTTCATGTACAAGGAGGAGTTCCTCTTTTAAAGGTGAGGCAAATCAATATTATAGTCGATTGATATTTACTATTCAATGAATTTTGGGGTTGTGCAGGTTAACTGGAGTGCTCTCATGTTTAAATTAGTAAATATCAATCAGTGCCTTATGTTTAAAAAAAATATAAAAAACCTTTAAATCTTGGCTCAAGAGTTGTCAGTCTGGAGTTAAGTAGCCTGCATCCACTAGCAGAGAGGATGTTTTGGTGGCAGGGAGAACTTAACACAAGAAGTGAGCAACTGTTAGTTGTGGCTTCTGCATGTGTGTGCTGTGTAATGGATTGCATGAAAAAACTGGCACTCGGAGGAAGTATGCTTTGGAACAGGTGTCGTCTTCCTGTCTGTGATAAGTCAATGTCTTGTGTGGTGTAGGGGTTACTGAATGCAGTTACCCTTCTTGAACTGTGAACATAGATGTGAAATAATGGATGGTGCTGCTTGTTTTGTGGCTTATTTGTCTTTATGATTTTTTTTTAATATTATATTTTTTCCTTTTATCTTCCTGTGGACTTTGTCAGTGGAAGCGTGTAGGTAGACCATAACTACCAAGACCAACAAACTCTGGAGCTTGTTGTTTTTCAAAATACTGGTTTCCCTTGGCTTATATCCTACAGAGGTAGGACTGAGGAGAAGGGACATAATAGCCAATTTAGAGGCATGAGTATGAGTTTAGATATAAGGTAATAAAAGGAAAGATGAAGGGCAGCCTCAAAGAGGAGCCATTGTGGAAGGCGAAGTAACTGTGAGGAAAACTAGTGGGAGGTGATAGTAGCTACCAGTAAAACAGAGTAGAGTAGAAGTGCAGACAAAATTACAGCAAGTAGCTGACTTAAGTAAGAGTCCATGGACACAGATGCTGGTGTAGAACTGGGGTGCTAATTAACGTTTAAAAAAGAGATGTAATTGCTAGTACTTTGCGTTTACATAATGCTTCGTCTTACACAGATACTAAGTGTTTAAAGAAGATGGAGTGGTTTGGTGACTTTTTTTCACTTATTTGCACATTATTGTTATGTAACCCATTTAAAGGAATTAATTAACCATTTTAAAAATCAAATAACATTTTCTACATCTATAGAAGTTAACCAAAAATAAAACACTCAAATTTTGTCTGCAGGATAGGAGGCACTTAAATGTAGAAGAGGAAACTAGATTTGATTAGCAGATGCTAGTCCTCCTTTTTTCTTTTTTTTTTTTTTTTTTTTCCAAATTAGCAACAGGAGGATAGAAGTTTTCTTGCTTTGGGTCAAATAAAATGGACAGCTATTTGGTGTTTTTTTTTTTTAAACTTGTATTGTCATGGAAAAGGTACAGAGATGACCAGCTTATGGCACTGAGTGCTCTCTCTACTGCTAAATACAGAAGCCAAAGTATTGAGTTGTTTTGTACAAGAAGCGGTTTACACCAAGTTGACTAAAATTAACTTGCCCTAATGCTCAATAAATCATGTGATGACAACAATTACTCATATTTCTTCTAAAGACAAACACAGTGGATTCACAAAATACTGGTATATGAAACTGGTGAAACAAGAGGAGAGTGTTCTTTATTTCACTTATACAAACAAAAAGAATTATTAAATAGCTGATGGCTTTTTTTCCTATTTCATTTGGTATCATGCAGTCATATTGTGTATATAAAAATAATTTTAAAATCAGACTTTTTCCTTCAGGAGAGCAAATGGTTCAGTATCATTTCCTAGGGTTTTCTTTAGATTGCTGTTTTGTCAAGTGTCCTGAAATATGCATCTAACAAAAATACATGATTGTTTTAGTTTCATTCATCCTGGAAAAAGTAGTCAGATGATGTACGTCCATTATGGTGTTTCATGACACAATCTTTTTAGCTCTTTTTTTTGTTTTGTTTTTCCAGAACAAACTAATATTGGTATTGTTCTGCACCCTGGGTATGTATGTATGCAATGTTTCTTGTTGCTTTGTATTGAACATGCATACCTTACAGTTTAATAAGCAATTTGTAGTATGATGGCCAGAAGAATTGGTTGTCTTTATACACTTGTGTATATTCAAAATTACACAGGCTTGCAGTGACTGTGCAGCCAACTTGTAGTTGGTAATTCTGAACATCACTTAACTGAGGGGTAGAAACCTACTATGGGGGTAGTTATCAAATTATATCTGGAAGATACCTATCTAAAGAGTTGGAAAAATGCACTGAAGTGGCTTACTACAATTTTCTGTAAAAATTAGTATTATTTACTAAATAATACACACATTTGGTTTCTGTTAGTCTGTTAAGAAACCAGTGAAGCTATCTTAATTTTCAATTAGATGGTTTTAGTTATGTAAACAGCCTGGTGTACTAAGATAATGAGATTATTCCAATTGTAGAAATGGAGCAGAACTGTATTAGAACTATATAAATCAGAATAATTACGATTATGAATTTCAAAATGAGATTAATATTCAAAAAGCATGCTTACAAAGCTTCAACAATGAGTTGAAATAAAAGTTGTAGATGAAATTAAACTACTATATATAATCCTGTTACTGATGGTTGATTTTGTTGATAACCCCTCCATACTATTCAAATATATAACCCAAATGACTGCTGTTTCAGGGTACAATGTTGAGAGTGTCATATCATCCACTTGCACTAGGACTGCTTTTTTTTTTCTCATCTGTAATAATTTTCTTTATGATATGAGGAAGTCATGTCTTTTGTTTATGTCACAGTTCGTGGAGTCTAATTCTACTTAAAGCATTTCTGGAGAAAAGTAATGACTGTGGTACCTAGTGAACTTTTCTGAGGATTCATGGGAAAATATGTTGAAGTAACCATCATTTTAATATGGTCTCCTTAAGAAGTCTCCTTAGAGTAACACATATTTACGATTGTTTTAGCAAATGAAAAAGACTTTCCTTTGATGATGGAATATTAATTAGCTTGTAGACTTGAGTAGCATGCATTTGGTACTGCTTTCCAAAACTAGGTGGAAATTACTTTCCATTTGACAATGTTTGTTGTGCAGTGTTAGTAAATGTGGTAAGCCTCTAAGTATTACCTCAGTTTTGTTTTTTATTTGGGAGAGAAGAGGCTGGCTTTCTCCAAGTGTGATGAATGGTTTGTGTAGGAGGTTATATTTGGAATTATAGGGCAATATATTATGGCTCTGCACTAGGTATATGCTTCCTGAAAGACTGTAGTGAGTATGATTTAAAAAAAAAAAATAAAAAAATTTTCAAGGTAAAGTTTTTTCAAGAGTAGTTGAGGCTGTGTGTTTACTTAACTAAAAAAATATTTGCTCTAACATTATAAAAATAGTTGCATTTGAGTACCTTCATCCATAACTTAACACTGTCTCCATATAATCATAGACAGTTTGATCCAGTTATTCTCATGGAGCCTCTTTGTATGATAGCAAAAATCAGTTGCTGTTGGGGTTTGTTTTTGTCGTTTACATCTCCAGTTAGGGATACTTCTGTGTTTTCTTATTTCTGGCCTTAGAGTCAAACACTGGTTTTATGATTGCAGGCATTCCTTAATAGTCCTCTCTAATCACCTATAATCAGGAAATTCTGCCTCCAATAATTATGTGCTGTGGCAATAACTGTTTAATTTGTTACTACTCTACAAGGTTATAATTTGCTCTAAATATGAGGACTCCTAATGACACACGTGGTTTCTGCTCTCTTCCCCCCTCCCCCAATTAATAAGGGATTCTGTTCAGTGGAATAGGTAGAGGAGGGTGGGAAAGAAATACTGCTTTTTTGAGAGGGAGAATGCTTTTTCCAGGCAGCTCAGCATTTCATAGGTATAGGAGTTAGGAGTTGTCTTGAAGACTGGACAGTGATTGCTATTTAAAATAAAAATAAAATAAGTCACCACGTGAAACAGTAAATACTCTTTTTCTTCAAATCTAAACCTCTTCCAAGGTTTATATTGTAAAGAATAAAATTATTTTTAAGACTGTGTTACTTTTGTAAGCTTCCTTTGGGTTTTGTTTTTGTTTTTTAAATCCAGCAAGGATGCTTCTTAGCAAAGCTGTCATGAGTACCTGTCATTTGCATGTCATGCCACTTGCAGGAGGAATAAGTCTGGAATATAGTTGAGTCTACAAGGCAAAGATCACGAAAACTGGCTTGATCAATTCTGTTAATTCAGTAGAAATATGAACTTTTCCTGTTTCTTATAGACCTGTTTTGGTATTTCCATTCACATCTTTTTATGCATCTCCTATTTCTGTCCTATTGTGATAACCCTTGCTGAGCTAGCACAACTTTATATATTTTTCTTTGCTAGAGAGGAATTGCTGAAAGAAATTTGCCCGCATCTTTATGTTTAAATCTAACAAAAATGTTTGATACATTCCCAGAGGTCTCTCTTGCTCTTCTCCAGTATTCATCTTAAAACTTATATGGTTTTCAGATAAAGCAAAGTAACTGTGTCAAGGACAACATGTCTCCTTCCAAACATGGACAGATAGAAGAAGGTACTGCTGAGGAACTCTCTACGGCATGTTGGTCTTGGTTGCAAGGAGACCTGTCTTGGGACAGTGTGTTACTGCTTCAGAATTACTAATTTTTAGGCCTTCCTAAGTTTATATGTGTATGGGCTTTTCCAGATAACAAGATTACTTTGCAAAGTAAGACTTTTGCCTCTTCTACAAATCATTGCCATAATCCTCTGTCATGTTTTGAAAGTGATAGAAATGGTTTAGATTTTTTTGATAACTCAATTAAAATTGGGGCCGTTTATCACAGGTGAAGGAACTGGACACCATGTAGCTCATTTCTGCATTTGATTATCAGATGAATTTATTCTAGCCTCTTATGTGTCTAGTCTCTGCTGGCAAATCAGTTTTGAAAACTGGCATTATGCTCTGTAGTAACTTGACTCAGCAAGTTTGTGCATTAGTGAATGGAGGCAGAAGAAATTGCTTTTATTTCCAGCTGAAATTATGGTTCCAGAGTTAGCAGCTGAGAAAGCACCACTGCTGTTTGGATTATAGGCATGTGAGCTTTAAGAAAGGATTGACGCGCTAGATGGGAGAGGATGCCCATGATGCTGTATTTGCATTATGAGGCTATAAAATCCTTTCATATGAGGACTGACTCTGACAGTTGTATCATTAAAAACTCAACTCTTCCAGGAGTTATGTAGCTGACTCTCCTGCACCTTCCCTGTGTAGTTGTTTTGGTGTGTGTTCTTATTTGTGATTCAAAGCTCTCCGGTGGAGACTTTTTTTTTCCCACCCATCCACCACCCCAGTTCAGAGTAAATTACTGTCTGGTTGTCCTTCACTGAGGCTCTTAATAAAGTATAGCTATTCCTTCTCTAATTTTGGGGTCTCTTCTACCTGTTCACTCTTGCTCTGTCTTCTCACCCATCTTCTTACGACACGAATCAGACACTGTCAACAGTGGGGAGCTCCTCTTTCTTCAATACCAGCCACATAGGTGGGATTTGTTGTGTCACGTCATGGGGTAAAAGCCTTGTTTTTGCACAGAGGCACAGCGGCGGGTGGGGGAGCCGGAATAACCCGATGGGAGGAATGGCCCCTGCCCTGGCTTCTCCCAGGGCTGTCACAGGAGGGCTGTCAGCCCCATGAGTTGAGGGTGATGCCCGTTGCCATGAGCCAACAGCAACGCTCCCAAGGAGCACTGTTCAGACTGAGGGGGGTTGCTACTTTTAGGGGTATGGGACTTATTATGCGATGCAAGTAAGAGCTTTTTTGGTTTGTATGAAACTTGCCGTGGGATGTTTAAGGGGAGGAACCGAAGGTGGGGAAGGGGAGGGATCACAGTGGTTTGTAGAGGAACAAGTGTGGGGAAGGTAGAGGGATAAGGGGATAGATAACAGGGGGTCAGTTACACATAGACAGGTATACTTGTCTGACCATACCTTGTTTGTGATCGCCATAGTCAGTCCTGTCTTCTCATTAAAATCCTCTTCTAGCTACTTTCCTGTGTGAGGGGAATCTGTTCTGTGTGCACGGGCGTTTAAGTGCCAGCAGCTGGAGTAAGGTGTGCCAGCAGCTGGAGTAAGGTGTGCCAGCAGCTGGAGGGACCAGAGCGAGTGGAAAATCGAGTGACGGCCAGTGTGGGCTGCGGAGGCCTGCGTCTCTGTGGTGCTACCCCCCTGCGCAGCCCCTGCGGAGGGAGTGGGGGTACCAGGTGACAAGCCAACGAGCAGGTGAAGCAGCCTGGGAAGCCAGGGAGGTACCAGAGGGTCTGAGCTGCCCGTTTGTGCATGGGGCAACCCAAGATGAGGGGAGCCGGTGCCAGGCACTGGGTAGAAGGTGGAGAGATCCACGGCACGTGTGTTTGCGAGCCTGTGTAAGGGGGTCTGTGCTGGCAACCAGAGTGGGGTGTAGGTCCTGGGGGCTCTGGTGCCAGCAAGCAAGGAGGCTAAGGCTCCATCCTGGGTGGTCTGGGTATCTAAGGCCAGCGACCGGAGGGGTCCGCATTGCGTGTGTGTGGTTCTGCTGCCAGCAGACCTTTGTCCTGATCAGCCAGGAGGGGAGCAGGAGGTGGCTGTTGTTTGTGTGCCCCTGGTTCTGGAGCAGAGAAGCGAGTGTGGGCTGGGTGGCAGCAGCAGCAGATAGGAGGTAAAACTTGCCAGTCACCTGGGAAGCAGATTCTTCTTTGGCACAAGAGACAAGACAAACCCCTTCTTATTAAACCTGGTCAGTAAGAAATATGGAAATGCCAGATGATAGAGGTTTTGAGATGGAAATTAAAACATGGGTTTCTCTGCTGAAACAGAATGCCAAAACAAGACAATTCTTACTTGTTGTAACTAACTATTTGACAGACTGTGATGTTCTTTTGTGAATTAAAAGCTGAGATGACAATAATTACGTGCTCTTCCTTCTCTCTCCTCTGTTTCCAAACTAATGGACTAATGCCTGGTTGGAAGCGTGTTTCATATTTTCAGTAGAGTTTTTCCTATGCATAGCTAAGGTCATATGAAGACTTAAGGCTTCAATGATTGCTTTTTTTGAACTGTCATTGAACCCTTACTTATATTTCCTCATGGATATTAAAGAAGTTTGAGTTACACTTAGTCCCATCCTTTTAACCAGTGTTAAGCTCCATTTTCAAGTTCTTCTTTTTCAGTAGTGCACTATGTGACATTTGGTACCATAATTTTTTAGTTTATTGGGTACCTTTCCTTTCAGTATCACCTGGTAGTTTCCTGCATCAGCAAATTGCTTGTACTTTTAGGATTTATCTTTGTTTCCATCAAATGCTGCCACAGTGAGTTATTTTAAATTTATTTTCTGCAAGATTACTTTCATACAGAAAATGCTCTCTGCAGCTGTCACATCCTCCTCTTCGTGCATTCTCCTTCCTCTCTTCAGTCGTATGCCTCTGGGGTCTGTAATTTGTCTGCTCTTAGACAAAATTACCTGGATTACTAACTGTTTCTTTCTTTCTAGCACTGGCTATAAAAATGGGGAAGTGGTAGAAAGGAATGAAGTCTTGAATGCGTGGGACTGCTGCACTAGGTCAGGCTATGTATGGTTCTTGGCTCACACTTTTGCAAAATGCCTTGAGTGCTTTTCTTCAGTTACTGACATGAAATAGCACACTTAAGAGGTGGCAGTTGTGTCCAAGTATTTAGTTCTGTTTAATGCAGGTTTAAAGACAGAAGAGCTAGAAGCTACACGTTCAAGTCCATGTGCATCAACTAAAAATCTTTTTTTCTTTAGGGTTTTCTAGAGATGGTAGCAGAACAGTTCTAGCCTCCATAGGCAATGGATTGAACCATGTGTTTTACCTTGCCCAGGCTTATATGGGAGCATCAGAGTTTTAGTTAGAACCACCTTGAAATACACAATATGTGCACTTAGAGCATACTTTACCTTAGCTGCATTTGGTACTGTGCTGAAAGAGAGTGACAGGGCAAAGTCTAGTAAAGTGTAGGCTTCTTGATTTTTGTTTTACAGTGTTCTAATCCTCTCTCTGCTTCAGGTGCAATACCTATTTTATATGTCAGGTTTTGTGTGAATTTCCCTGTGTGGTCATGTTTTCCCCATCTAGATATGTGCGTGGAGTTGGTTTCAGCTGTAGCTGACATTGGGGGACTTAGTCATGCATTATTCATTACTAATTCAGGAATTACATGGATAGACTGGCTGCTTATGCTTTTGGTTGTCTTAAAAGCGTGTTCAGAACTGCAAAGTTAATACATGCTAATGCATGCATAGTGGGTCAATTTTGCAAGTGTCATTGAAGGTAGTATATGATTTGTGAGATGTCTTCATAGTGATATATCCTGATTATGTATAGATTCTGTATATCCTGATGCTTTGTACGTAACACAAAGCATCCTTCCATATGCCGGGTTTCTTTGTTAAGAATCATCTGGAGCATAATGTGGAAAAGACTGGCTAAATACATTATATCTCTATAGGAGTTGCAACTTACCTGCCAAGTTCCTTGGTGTAGCTTCCTAATTTTCTGCGGTATAACATCAGCATTTGCTTTCTGAAATGCTATCAAGACAAGCAGATCATAAATCAGCCATCAGATACATCAGTATGTTTCTGTCTATGTCCTGATCAGCCTGCAATTAGTTCAGAGGATTTTGCTGATGATTCATTTTTCCAAAAATAAAAATGTATTTATAAGTAGTTATTAACATAAAATACATGATCTCTTAAACTTTGTGGTATAAAAATTATTTGTTTGATCTAAGAGGGCTGAGGATCTTTTGCCAGGTAAGTTACCACTGAGGTATACAGCTTACAGGAATCTTCCATGCATAAGGATGTGAGTTCTTTTTAAATGGTTGCTGTGTATAAGGATGACATCATAGCTGTCTTGATGCTCTAAGTACAGATAAATATTTGAAGTCTTAAGTCATTGTCTCCTGTCTTTTCTCCTGTTGAAATTGCTTGCACACGGTACTCTGCCATCCCAGAAGCTCCTGAAGCCAAGAGAACAAGGAAACGATCTTATTTCAAGCATCGAAGAGGGGTACAGTTCCTAGATGTGTCTTCAGACAGCGAAGATGAAGAACCAAGAAACTTCAGTGCTGCAAAAGAAAACAGGGCTCCAAGGAGAGATGCGGTTGTAATGTATGCTTTAAACCAGTTTCTGTAATGTTTGTGCAACCTGATGTGATGTTCTAATTTGAAATACTGACTTGAAAATCAGAGGCTAGGTTCTAGTTTACTGGCTCGTGATTTACCTGCCCATAACTAAACTTTGCTGGATTTCCAGGGAAGAAGAATCCAGATCTTAAGCCATTTTCTCAGAGAAGACACTTAGGAGGGAGGAGTTCTGTGACGTTGAATGATACGTGTGGTGTTCATTATATGTTTGTGCATTTGTCCCTCTGAAATCCTTCTAATGGCACTTGGAAGCTTATCCATAAAATATTTGCTTTATTAGTTTTAAACTGTACTGGAGTTGATGTTGGCTCGTTTCATTTTCTTATGAAACCATAGCGGACAGGAAAGCAAGTAGAGCTTCAGTGTGTAGTATAAGAGTTCCTGAGCTAAAGTAAAGTATTAGTTGCCTGATGTGTTTGTTATGCTTAGTGAAAAGTTGGGGTTTTTTAGTGATTTGGAAATTTATGTTTTTGAATAAGCTGGGAGAAGAAAATAAGTATGCAAGTCACTTGTGTGGGTGCTAAAAAGGCATCATGGAGAGTGCAGGAGAGATAAGATGCAGACAGGCATCTCACACAACCAGTTGGAATGGTTTAAAGAAACCCCTGCTATTTATTACCTGCTAGTTATACGTCTGTGTGACTGAAATATGGTAATTGTCTGTGCCCCTTAAATGTTCTAGTGCTAAGGAAAACAAGATGGCTTAACCTGCCTTTTTGAAAGTCTGGCTGAAATAATCTGTGGAAAACTTTTATGGGAATAGCAACCTTAACAGGCGTAGTCTCTTCTCAAATTTTTCAGTCCTTACACAGAGTATGGAGTTACTGGAGCTTGTCAGCAGAAATGCAATAATGCCTTTCCTGCTGCTATTACCTGAAGTTCTTGAATATTTTTTTAAATGCATCTTCCCTGAAGTTTCAACTTAAGGCAGATGCTTGGTAAGAAAAAAATAAATAAATTTAGTAGTTAGCAGAGCGAACTTCTGTTTCTGTCTATGGTTTAAGTTGTAAATTGTGCAAGGGTACAGAGCTGGCAAGCTGCTTGCATGCACCTAATTGGCTTGTGTGAAGTGCTGTGTGAAGATAGTTACACTGCTTCTGGGATCAACCTGATTGGGAAGCAGTACAAGCAGTTTTGTACCATGTGGAGCCGACACTAATAAGCCATGCAGGATCCAACTTGCGGAGCCACAGCTTGTTATTTCTATACTGTATTCCGATTACTGGGAGAGAGAGAGATGGACAGCAAAGTGGCTCCTGGTGGGATTGATGAACATAAGCTACATCCTCTTGTATTCTTCATTATTCCTGTGGAGCCACCAGTCTCTTATGCACTAGGCATCCCAGTGCCTGACACGTTGGCACAGTGTGTTGGCTCGGGTGCTAATTGATGTACACTGAACACACTAAGCTGTCTCACAAGTGGCATTCTGGTTGAGCTAATAAACAAGTTGAGAGTGTGGCAGAAGTTAGCTTGGATCTGGCCAGGTTTATGAGCTCTGGCTTGTGCTGAATTTAGCCTGGCTTTGCGCAGAATCAGTCAGTCGAGTGTCTGCACTGTGCATTTTAGTGTATGTGTTACCTAGTGTTTGAGGGTTTTGTGAATTTTTTATTTTTTGCAGGGTATCCTAGCCCCCTTGCCCTGAATAAGGGATAAAGCAGAAAGCAGTGCTGCAAGCTTCCCTAGCAGAATTGCTGTTTGGACTCTGTTGGAAAAAAGCAGAACTCTGACACAGTTTGATTTTGTGGGTTGGAGTCGTATTTGTTTAGCGGTTAAATGAGTGTTTTTTCATGCTTGATAAGAATGTGATTATACAGAGAGGACAAGATTATGATGTGTACAACTCTGGCTTTATTGACAAGTATCTAGATGTTAATCCCCAGTAGGAAAGGATAGGGAATTGCAGTTTTGCCATATCCATTTGATTTATTTGCATTTTCAAATGAAGTTTATAAAGAAACTTTTTTCCTTATCAAGGCAAAAAGATCTGAAACATCCTAATAGAATTTTAATATACCCTTTCACTAAGACTTTTTTTAAAGTGGATGCTGGATTCACCTTCTGAAGCTTACAACTAAATGGCTTGGTGGATTGAAGAGGCATTCAGGTTATTTTTTGTTTTGAGGATTTTTTTAATTTTTTTTTTTTTTTACTCTGAGAAGCACAACCAGAGAGTCCACATGGCTGTGTGTGCCTTTTGAACAGGATAGGGAGAAAAGGATTATTTGATGAACATTTGTCTCAAAATAGTATGTATCTTCTACATAAGTGGCATGTTACTACTTTTTTCACAGTTGTATTGCAATCTGTCTGTTGCAACTGCTAAAGAAAGTGAGGAAAAATGGATTTCTTTTTAGTCTTTTACCTGTATCCATGTGAAGAGGCCTGCAGGCAAGCCTTTCTGATGGTGAAGTCTCTATGAAATGGCAAACTCCATACAGTTTGTTTAATGTTCATTCAGGAAAGGAGATTTTTATATGTCTATGGAGGGCAGTAGGATGGGAGACCTGTATTTAAATTCAGTCTTCTCTGTGCAACTGAGTATTGTGAAAAATATATAGGGATTGCTTTTCCTGCAGGTTAGCTCTAATAAATCTTCCAGTAAATTCAGGACTTTGCTTTTTTCAGAAAGGTTCTTCCCGTCTTTAGATGTTTAAGACACTGCATAAGGATTTTTGAATCTTCTTTCTCAGTGAGCTGAGAACTAGGACAGAGTTGATACTGCACCTGGAAAGTTTTTACAAAGAACTTATCATACATCTGTTTATCTGTTGGGCAATTAAATACTAGCAAGACTGTTTGAGACAAAGTTGAGATGGTGTGATGTAATTCAGGTAGCTGAAATGATGAAATGTATTAAGATGGTTGTTCTAAATTGGCAAGTAACCTTTTATAGCACAATATGAGGGTAAGTCATGGTATTTCCCTTATCTGTTACTCCTTTCTTCTTTCCCTTGCGAAGTTGAAATGTGTTTACTGCAAACAGAAGACTCTTCTTAATCTTATATGCTTTATTTTGTCCTGAATAGGAGGTATCACTTTGGGTACAAGTTGATTCACTGTTACTGAATGCATCTAAATGCATTTTGTGCGATCCTGTTGGTTTTGATTTACAGTAATGTTCTGGTAGAGTAAAACATTCATATGCAAAAATAAATTTTAATTCTTTTTCTCCTCCCCCCCCACACTGCAGCTCTGAACAGTCTGATGATGATGAACAGCCTGAAGATGAACTACCCCAGTTGGCATATGTAAATGGTGGGGATCAGCTGCCAGCTGTAAAGAGTGTAGAGGAAGACATAAGAGATGCAAAGCTGCAAACACTGAAGGAACTTTTTCCCCAAAGAACTGACCAAGAATTACTACAAGTAATAATATGCTGTTCTTTTTATTTTGATGACTATTTTGTAGGCAGTACTGCTGAGCCTCTGTCTTTATTAGAGGGTACAGCCTTAATTCTTATTAGCAAAAGGGTATATTAAAGTAATGTATTTTAGGGGAACTGCAGCTGTGTAATGTTTCCATATACACATGCTTACATACACAGAATAGATATACACACACACTCTTTATATATATGAAAATATATTAAAAAACCTTTAGATCAACTTGGCAATAGTGAATTCCAGTATATAGAAAATTTTTCTATTATTTCTTTCTGTTGTGATGTTTAATCTTAGTTATAGCTGTCTTGGTTGATAACTACTGATAACAGCTGTTGTTGGAGTGCAGCTAACTGATTAAATGCAGAATGAGTGAAATCATTGCCATCTTCTTCAGCAGATTAAACATTGCACCCTTGCATTTATAAAATTTAATACTCAAAGCCTTTAGTAGTTCCAGTGAGGCAAAAAGAGAGTAGATTTGAACTTACTGTAATTTATTCTGATTATGCTGACATGTGAACCTGAGTGTTGTGGTTTAACTCTAGCCACACAGCTGCTTGCTCACTCCTCCCTGCTCCCAGTGTGATGGGGACAAGAATCAAAAAGAAATAAAACTCATGGGTTGAGATTAATAACTAAAGTAAAATAGAATGTAATAATAACAATAATAAAATATAATAATTGTAATGAAAAAGAATGTAATAAAAAAGAGAGAGAAATAAAACCCAAGAAAAGACAAGCGATGCACAATGCAGTTGCTCACCACCCACTGACTGATGCCTGAGCAGCAATCTGCCCCTTCCAGCCAACTTCCCCCCAGTTTATATACTGAGCATGATGTTCTGTGGCATGGAATATCCCTTTGGCTAGTTCGGGTCAGCTGTCCTGGCCATGCTCCTTCCCAGCTTCTTGTGCACCTGCTTGCTGGCAGAGCATGGGAAACTGAAAAATCCTTAACTTGGGATAAGCACTGCGTAGCAACAACTAAAATATCAGTGTGTTATCAACCTTATTCTCACACTAAATCCAAAACACACTGTACCAGCTACTAAGAAGAAAATTAACTCTATCCCAGCCAAAACCAGGACACTGAGATACTCTTGGCCATTGTCCAATGTACAGTACAAATCAACAGTAACCTTATGATAACTTATTACAGTAAAATACACTTTTAGCAAGGTTACTTTTCAGTGCTGATATGTAAATAGGTTTCACTAGCTTTAGTGTTCAAAGCTAAATGTGTTTAAATTAATCTGTTAAGTTTCCTGATTGTTGAAATGTCACTAAAGTAATATAGAAATTTTACTGGTGCTCCTTGCTGGGTGTTTTTTTCCCAGTGGATCAAGCTTTATGTTTAGGCTCTCTATAGTAGGAAGAAAGAAGGGGTTGCAAATAGCAGTTTTGGAATTTTTTCCTGGATGTTGTAATGAAATTTACATTGTAGATGTTCAGAATGTATGAAGTTTCAGTTTTTGTCCATGAAGAATGTATTTAAACCAAAGAGTGATAACAGTTCATTGTAGCTTAGAAAGTAGCTAGAAATGACATGTGTGTCTGGCTGCTGTTTTGTGACTGCAGTGGTGTTTTTAACGACTCAGTGGTAGGTTGTGCTGATGGTATTTATTCTCAGAGTGCAAGATAGCTCCTGTATCAGTAGAACTTTGTAGTACATAGAGGGTGTGCAAATTTTTGTCCACAGTTACATAGCCACAACATTTTTTGAAGGAAGATGGAGAATCTGGAACAGTCTGTCCTGACAAACGCTATGCAACTGATGAAGGCTGTTAAGGAAAAATCATGAGCCTTTTGAAAAGGAAATTGTGTGTTCCTATCAAAATTGTAAGATGCTGTTTACAAACATGGACAGATACTTGGGAATTGGGATTCCTCATAACTTCATTTTTTATGTTTTTTTTGTATTTGTAACCTTTAGGCCATTTGCTTCTGTTGCAGTTATCTCACTTGCAGAAAGTATTCTAAAAGTCTCAACATCCAATTAATTTGTAAAAATGATCTATTTTGAGATTGCATATAGATGGAGAAAGAACCTAGGACTGCAGGGAAGTATAGATAAACTTTGAGGCATGTTAGCAGTGTCATGAAATGTGCTTTCCAGAAATCGGCCAGTGTGACGTAACAGTATGCAGACGTTTTATGAGTTAAGAAATCAGTTTTTTGGATCATCTGCTTTTGTGATAGTACCATTGAATAGGTTTTGGAAAAAAGCTTTTAGGTAAACCTGCACAGCATGTTTGTGAAGTAGGAAAAAAGCAGCAATAAATGAGATTATATTAAAAAGGTTTTTGCAGTATGTTTTTTAAAGTGTTTCCAAATACAGCTTATGTGATCAGTCTAGCTAATTTGGTACCTGTTAATTTTGTTCTTGGATTTTATAATACATGTATTTTTGGGGTGTTTTTTAAAGTGTACTTCAATCACCCTGATCTATCATTATCCTCCATTGTTCAACTGGTTTAAATCTCACCACTTAGCAGTTGACTTTTTTTTGCAGTTGATAGAATCAGCACGCACAATGGATGAAGCAATAGCTGCTGGTTTGAAGTTCAATGACGAAGGTATGTTTAACAAGAAAAAAAACAACAACAAAAACTTTAGAAGCTGTAGCTAATTCAGTGAAGTAAACTTGGTTGGGAGGTATTTAAAAAGTGGCAAAGAATAGGCTAAAAGTTATACTATTGTTTGTTTATTGTAATAATACAAACCCGAAATTACATGCTTTGCAAGGGGAAAGATGAATAGAGGATGCGGACCAAAATCCAAAAATAGAACAAAAAAGGGAGTTTGTTCTGTGAAGCTCAGGATTGCTTTACGTGTGGGTCCTTAAGTGATTTCTGTTTTTGCTGGTGCCTTCTTTGCCCAGAAGTTGAGCCAAATAGTAACGAGTTAGCAATAGTAATTCTAAATGTTGTAGGTGGGAAATCAGGTGGTATGAAAAAAATATACCGGAGTATGTAGCCACTCATAACTAGATATTGTTTGTGTCAGGGTCCATCACAATTTTTCTTTTCAGGCTGACTTCAAGACTTGCTTGTAATTCTGAATAAGAACTATTATTCTTAAACCTTAGACAAATCCCCATGGTTCTCTAGTAAAACATCCCCCAAACCATGCCTTTGAGCCCTCAGAGCTTATTTAGGGTTTTTTGTTCTGCATCTGAATTTATATAGTCTCATGCTGTTATCAAAACAAACAAAAAAAACAAACCAAGAAACCCAATACATGATGTCGGAGTGTGTAGAAAGTGGTAAGCATGTAAAATGGTCATCATTCTTGGGCTTTGGGTTTGTTTCTTGACATCACTTAAGTCCAGGGCTAAATCTTTTCTCTTACATTAATCTTTTTGACTGATTTACTGGAGTTGGTGGGCAAAGAGTGGAAGGTTGGTATGAATATTAACATAATTATAAACAGCAGTCTCCATCTGTTTGCAGTTCAGTTGTCCATGGTTTTCCTGAGAGATTGTCATGGTTTGGATATGATGGAAAAAGCTATTTCTGATCACTCTCGATTATTTTAGTTGTTCTAAAAGGTTCATATGTCTTTTCATGCAGTATCCTATGTATTTGGAGGCAATATGTCTAGAAAGCTCATGTGCTGCGGGAGAACAGTTTTGCTCCCTTTCTAAAGTAGAAGATATTTTGCCCATTTGGTTCCCCCTGTTGTTTGTACTGTATTTTCATCTTCTGATTTTTATATGCAGCTTCAAAGATTTCTAACAATTATCAGAAAGCTTTAAAACATAGGGCTAATTTTAATGAAAGGTTGCTTTTGTGTTTTGTTTGTTGTTTCTTTTTTTACCCAACCAGACCAACTTTTTGAGATTATCACTGTGCATGATCAGATTCTATAGATGGGACTTCTTGGATGCTGGCAATAGAAAACTAAAGCTGGCATATTGTTGAGGGACATACTACTTCTGAGTGCTGCTGCTCCTGGAAAATCCCTTCCTGGAAGACTGTGATTACTTTTCAAGGGTTTTGATTAATATTAAACCAATTTAAGCTAATATATGTCCTTAAACTTTGTTGCAGTTCACAGTGTTTGAACTAAACCACTTTGATTTCTGGTATGTAGGCGCTGCCTTTTGGCCATTTTTGTGTTGATCTAAGAATGCTGTTTCACATCCTTTCAATATGAGCCCACAGAAAAATCTTCTTGGCAGCAAAATTCTCACTAATCACAGCTGTTGTATAAAATATTTAGTTAGGAGTAAGCATGCCTGAAAGTGATGGTATAAATCACCTCATTTTGGACACATTTTTAAAAAACGGAGACATTAATGAACATCTGCTTATCTATGTCAATTTATGATATGCTTTACTTGTTGTGAAGTGTTCACTGTGTGAGAGGTCAGGGACAAGATCCAGTTTTGTGAAGCATGGCTTTGCTAAAAAAGCGTGGCTGAGGTCCTCGAATTTTTCTATCCTTTCAAAATGACAAACTCGTAACTATAGTCTGAATTCAGTAGTTGTATATACCTAAACCAAGAAGGACTGTGAATGACTTTATACTTATAAGATTAGATGTGACACTCTGAAAATGTGTGTGAAAAAGATGTGAAGTTATATTAATACCTGCTGCTTGTGATTTGTTTCTGGTGTCGTTTTCCATACATCTTGAAAAACATGAAATCAGTGAGGGTGCTTCTGAGCTGAAGCCTCATGTAAACCTGTCTGATATTCACTGCTTTTTGAATGGGCAGAAATGACTGTTTCTTTTGTAGTGGTGGGGGAAGTCACAGTAATAAGTTGGGGTTTTTTTGTAGTGGTAGCAGCAAATAACAGTGGAAGTAATTACAGACGCCTCTTCAAATTTTGAAACCCTGGAGCTGCTTTTCTCATTGCTTGTTAATGATAAAATTTATAGAGAGGACAAGAATTCCTCGAAGTCCCAGTGGGCCCTGCCTCCGCTCCAAGGATGCTTCCCGTCTAGCAGTAGTAGAGTTTCTTCATCCCCTCAGCTGTATGCTTCCTTTAGCACAAGAAGGGATAATTAAGTGTACCTTGCAAAGTGAATGTCTTCTGCAAATGACAAAAAAAAAAAAAAAAAATCCCAACTTTCTGATGTGGTGGGTTTCAGAAGACCACAGGCTGATTTCTGGAGAGTTCTGTGTTGATAAGTTCCCAAGACCATGGTTATCCAGATCCTTTGCTACAGTCTAATTGCCTCTAAAATGGCTCATGCTCAGGCTTTCTTCAGAGACTATTGAGTGCTCAGCCCATGACTTCAAAGCAGGGAGATCTTTGAAATACTGTTATATGGAGCCTGTGTATTTTTTAGGGCAAAGAGGTTTGCAGGGTCACTGTTCGTATTACAAATTATCCATCCTGAGTGCAGTTTTAATTGAGCTTAAGCAGTAATAGCATGAGGCCCCTATGACTTCGAGAGCTTTACCCAACAGCGGCTCGACAGCCCTTAGCTTTGATATCAAGACAAACACATGTTACTCAGACTTAAGCTAGTAGCATGGCTTTTCCTGGTAATATTGTTTAAACGAGGTTCTTGGGCAGAAAGGTCAAGGTCTGAATGGTAAAGGAGAGCTGTCTCCCCTCCATTGGCACATTCTCTGGATGCTTTGAACTGTGCCTCTTGCATATATTTATACTGATATATATAAAAATACATAGACTTTGAAAAAAATCTTATCAGTGTTTTCTAGTATCTCTTGCCAAATCCTTCATGAAAGGAATTGCTGATGCTTTACTTTTCTGCCTTTGGGATGTTTTAATGATTTATTTTAAAAAAATATTTACATGTCACATCTCTGATGTCAGAGAGAGTGAATGAGTCTAGTAGAAAGTTTATTTGAAAATATTTCAATGCAAAATATCTTTTTGTGCAAAGATACGGCTACTTAATTTTCCACAACTAAAACTATTTTAATCATCTGGACAGTCTTTTGGATTTGAAAGTAAGCGTGCTTTTTGTGTGCGTGTGTCTGTGTGTGCTTGTTTCCTGGTCTCCTTTGGCAGTCTGGGACAGCAGGTTGGCCAGAGGTGCTAGTATCAGACATCAAAGCTCTGCAGGCAGTCATTCTTGGAAAAAAGATATAACTTGCAGTACTATTCCAGATCACGGACTAGAAACTTTTACAATAATTTGGTCTGGTAACAGTTGCCGCTTCAAGCAAAGCGAATGTGCAGAAATAGTGATAATGTGCTCTTTCCTTCATGAGCTATGCACGGTGGCAGTCAGAAAATGTGCCTGATGGCGCAGGTCTTAATGCTAAGTGATAATCTCTTGATAATCACCGGGGCCCAAAAACATTCAGAAAGTTCTGGCTTATATGGACTGTTTGTAAGTAATATGGTTATCGCTGATATTTAGTTATCACTGACTTAATATGCACAGTTTTCTTTCAGACATTTGGAATTAATGTTGAAAACTGTTTGGTGGTAACCTCTCTGGTGTGCACCTGAGCCAGAAATTAGTCATCAGCACTTCCAGATTGGCAGTGATGTACATATTCCAACTCATGATTGGGGTTCAGCCTTGATTAAATGCCAACTTTCCAAAAGCAATGTGCTTGAATAAAGACAGACAGATACATACCTTTCTGCAACTTCGGTGTAAAACACTTGGCAATTATAAATAAAGTAAAAAAAAAAAAAAAAAAAAAAAAAAAAGGCAAAAAGCTGTTTCAGTTATGTATGTGAGGTAATTGCTTGATTAATTGCCAAACTACTAAAGAAAACTCAGACATCAATAAACATATACTTTAAAGCAGCTGCTTTGCTTGAAGTTTCAATGTATCTGTGGACTATAATAGGAAGCTGTTATGGAGACTGGTAAACATCTTGTGCAGCTAATAAGTAGCTACTATAGCGTTGGTTGAATGATCCTACTGTTTTGGGGTGAACTTGATGAAAGTAATTCTTCTTTTCTGCCTCAATTCTTTTTAAAGCTGCCTCTCGTAAAAGGAAACTAAAAGGTTCTCCAACAAATTGCAAAACCAGAAATGAGCAAGTCACAAAAAAGCCAAAAGCTAATTACGTAAGTACTGGTTTTTTCTCTCTGTGCATTGTAAAATAAGTGGAATTAGCTGACTTGGCCAATGACAGTGGTGTCATGAAGTTGGTGTGCTTTATCAGAAAATCCAATCAAATTCAAATCTTGCCATCTGAATGAGGTTTTTCTACTTTCTTCTCCTTGGCAATTCTGAATGGAATTACCTGCTGTGTTCTTTAGCATTTGTGGATTTGTATCCCAATAGCCTGTTCGCTGCTTTTGTGAAGTAAGTAGTTGATGGCAGGTAGCAGTATGTGAGGCTGTGATACTACTCAGTTCTTGTGAACATCAGTGGGAGTTAAAGGCTACAGATCACCTTGCCTCATCAGGTCATTCCTTGTGTTTCCTCAAATAGATGAAGTTTAACATCTGTTGCTACTGTTCTGTGTTACAGATGTAATGTTGTTTATGTATATATTTGTGTTGTGGTTTAACCCCAGCCAGCAACTAAGCACCATGCAGCCACTTACTCCCTGCCCCTGCAGTGGGATGGGGGAGAGAATCAGGAAAAAAAAAAAAAAAAAGGTAAAGCTCATGGGTTGAGATACAAACAGTTTAATAGAACAGAAAGGAAGAAACTAATAATGATGATGATAATAATAATAAAGGGATTGGAATATACAAAACAAGTGATGCACAATGCACTCGCTCACCACTCGCTGACCAATGCCCAGTTAGGTCCCCAGCAGCGATACCCGTAGGCCGACTCCCCCTTTTATATGCTGGGCTTGACATCACACGGTATGGAATACCCCTTTTGCCAGTTTGGGTCAGCTGCCCTGGCTGTGTCCCCTCCCAACTTCTGTGCCCCTCCAGCCTTCTTGCTGGCTGGGCACAAGAAGCTGAAAAATCCTTGACTTAGCCTAAACATTACTTGGCAACAACTGAAAGCATCAGTGTGTAATCAAGATTCTTCTCATACTGAATCCAAGACATAGCACTATACCAGCTACTAGAAAGAAAATTAACTCTATCCCAACTGAAACCAGGAAAATTTGAAACTATGACTTAGGGAAATCTTTAAAGGAATGAATTGGTTACATTTAAAGGAATGATTACTTTGATCTCTGCTAATAAATAGGATCTATGTAATTATCCTGGTACATTCAGGTTGGTATTTGGCAGATCTTATGCACAGTCCTACAGTGTTGTCATGACGTCAGCTCCCAGGCATCCCAGTAGACATCCTTGAAAACCATTTAGGGTAGAGAAAGGGAATTCTATAGTAAATACTGGAGGCTGGATGGAGGATGGTGACTATCTCTGTTGAAATGTAACCAAAAATTGTCCTCAGAAAAACAATGAAGAAAATGCAGAGTTTTCCATGAAAGCAAAAATAATATTACTCGCATAGTCCTCTACTTGCTGGAGGACAGCTGTGAAATTTGTGAGGCAAGATTTGCCAGAGTTTGGGTTTTCTCTCTCATGAAACCCCTGGGTTAGGTTACAAGGGAGACTTTACTGAATTATTACCCAGCCAGACTAGCAAACAATGCTTCGCTGGACCTGTTTTCATGCAGCGGTTTGATTTCTGTGGTTAACAGTTCCATTACAGTTAAAAGGGGAAGAATTGGGAAAAATAAAGCAGAAACATGGGTTTTTAGAATTCGTACTAGAGAATCATAGTGAGAAAACTTGCAGGGTTTTCTCACTCTTCCTTTTTGTCTTGTTCCTAAGAATAGAACATACTTTGCCAGGTATTGTATGTACTGTAGCTGTACTCTTAATAATACCATAGGCTCAGTGAGGAAAGGAACTGTCCTCTGTTACTTGGAGTGCTTCTGGGTGATCTGGTTTGTGCTATTTCAGCAAATGGCATCATTCAGCAAAGTAAATATTGATCAAACCTGTTGGCATCTCTGCTGTAGATAAGTAGATCTGTAACCACTTTGCATTCAAAGCTGTGTGAAGGAAGTTGCATAATTCTTTGTGGTGAATACATAACAGAGCAGCTTGTGGCATGTGGAAGTTTTGGCACTTATTCATAAGAAACCTCCCTTTTTGCAGGCTGATAATAGCTGTTAGTGAAGCTATTGTTGATGAAAACTTTTGCCAGCTTTTGATGTGACTCCATGGTGCTGTGACACAGTATTTGTGGATTTTTTTTTTACCTGTAAATCTTCACATAAACACACCATTTGACATGTTTATGGTGGGTTAAATACTGCATGCTTGGTAATCTAACCTAAGTGACTGACTGTTAACCCTGCCATCTTCTGCCTTAAGTATCATGCAGAATCACTACTAACTTTTTGTTTTAAAGAAATACAAACTAGATAGTTCTAAATTACTTCTATTTTGGTATGTAACTTTGTACTGTGTATGCTTATCAAGTAAAGAATGCCAGTCTTTTATGACTGAAGACATTTTCTATGCTTATGAAAGTTTTGGTCTTATTTTGATCATTGGCTATGTATGAGGAATCGCTTCTGCAACTTGGATTTGTCTTAAGTGCTTTTGTCATTTAGAGTGGGTCTTTAAGGGTAAGCAATATTGATTAGGCTTGATTGTTTTGAATTGTTGGGTTTTTTTTCTGTTTCTATGCTTGTAATTTACATTAAAGCCTATATGTTTCTTCTTTTTTTTAACATAGCTGGATGAGTCAGAACCCCAAAGACAATGGGAGAGGCAGGAGATGCTTGTGAAGAAGCTGCAAAATACATTCCCTGGATTGGATAAGGAGGTGAGCTCATGTCTCCTGATGGTATATCAGGTTTTGACTTCTTAAGAGAATTGCAGCTGTTGATAGTCCAAATGAAACAGTCCTTACACCAGCAGCACTCTTGGAAAGAGCCCAGGGTAGGAAGGTCTTCTCTGTTGCTGCTTTTGGAATGTAATTTGCCCTGAACTCTGAGCAGTTGGATGTAATCAGGACTATATGGAACTTCTCATCCTACCTTTTTGGTCCTGTGACAAGCCTGGCATAGTCAAATTTGATGACCTATTATAAAAATGCATGGAAAAATCATCCCTCCCTCTCTCTCACATTTCTCCCCTGGACAACTAGATATGCTGTGCACTTTGTATTAGTTTAGTACCTGACGATACTCAGCAACTGGTCAGGGCATTTTAATATTGTGCTTTAAATTGTTGGAAGCAGAGCTTGTTTATGTGTGTTCTTACCCTTCTGAAAAGTGGAGTGCAGCTCTGCCTAAACTGAGTGTATAAGGGTAAATTGAAAGGTTTTTCTCCTTTGGATTTCCTTTATTTTAAATCATCTGATTTACAGGGGCTTTCTTTGCCATGTGCAATTAAGTGTTAGTGCCTTAACGTTATTATGCACAGAAATTTAGCTTTTGCTTATCTTACCACAGTACAAAATTTCTTATCTTTTACTAGGAACTGAGAGATGTGCTTCAGGAACATAACTGGGTGTTTCATGAAGCACTGGAGGCCCTGAGAGTATTTGCAGAAGATGATGAGGGTAACGACAGATTTAAAATCCATTTTATCCCAAGATAAACAGACTTGTGATACAAATATTTTCTAATGTCCAGCAATAACAGTCCTGACAGCACTATGCCTAGAAACTTGCACTGATACTTGAAAATAGTATTATGGGGAGGATAAAAGAAGGAAACTCAATTCTTCTGTATTTTGAAGTGTCATGATTTTTTTTATCTTGCTCTCTAAGTAGGGATAAATATCTTTGCTTGCTAACACAGATTTATATAAGAAGTTGTAAGTACCTGTAGGTATATCATAAAATATATTTTGAAATGTGTCAAAGCTGACACCTGCTCCCTTCCTGCTTGTTTAAGAATAAGTTTTGGTTTTTAACTGGGGTAATTTGTAAATCAGTAATTGCAAATAACTGCGTAGGTGACAAGTGACATATGCTATTTTATCTTTTTAAAATATATTCTAGGAGAGAAAAATACTAGAAATAGGCCTTAAATTGTGCAACCAATTTATAAATACCCGTGCATTAAATGTGGTAGGGAGGAAGAACCATGATTCCAGGTAAATCTGTGAGTTATAACTTAAACACTATTTAATGAGTTGATTATTTTTCAGTGTTACACAGCTGTCAGATATCTATATGTTTTGCTGTATCAGCTATTTAAGTATTCTTGGGATAGGATAGTATTCTTAACTGGATTCTTTACAAGTAGAGAAAGCTATCAGTATGCATGAGGTTGGGTCCTTGCCTGCTGCTGCTGCTTCTGAGAAAGCAGACGTCAGGGTTGGAGTCAATCAGCAGCAAGCTGGGATTGGGCAGAAGAGAAAGCATTGGAAGTGCTTTCTTCCAAAGAAGGAAGAAAAACTCATACAAGTCACTTCTGAAAATTACTTGCTCACATTCTGTATAAATAACCTCTATCTTACTTTAAGACAGTAGGGTTATTTTTGTCCGAAATACCTCATTCTTCCAGTTTCTTTAACAAGTGCATGTTTTTGTTGTCCCACCTCTAATACTGTACTGAGATGCATTAAAATGGAAAAAGTATATAATTTTCATGGTGAAAGTAGGCTTGTGTTGTGAAATCAGCAGAATTAATATCTCTGCAGTCAGGTGGAGTGGGACCAGTATCTCATCCCAGCGATACATCAGAGTTCTTGCCTACCTGCTCTTACCTTGGAGCTTTTGCAGCTGACACATATTACATAGTGTTGATCATCTGTATTTGAAGATAGTTACTTAAAACCTTCTGCTATTTGAGCAGTATTCAAATTAGTATTGCTCATCTCATACTTACAGTTGGTACTATTTACATGTTTTAAACAGACTTGCATGGTGTTTGCTCCTCTCCTCTTTTTTTCTTAGTAACACCTGCTGTTGAGTCGTTGTGTATTAAATACTAAAATGGTGTTTTATATCTATATAGGTTTTATTTTGGAAGAACAGTGGGTTTTAATTTGCACTTAACCAGTACGCGTTGACTTGTTGCCTTCTATATTGCATGCATAGGCATGGGATTTCCTCCCAAAAGTGAAGCTTCTGACTGGACTGAAGCCTCTGCCAAGAGCAGAAGTGATGAGAGTGAAGAGAAGCCAAAGCAGAAATCTACTGGGAAAGAGCAGAACGGCTTTCAGAAAAAGGACAAAGGCAAAAGGAGCATTTGGAGTACTAAAAGAGAAACAGAAGACTTGGAGGACGAGTCAGCTTCTGAAGATGGTGGTAGCTCCCTTGACGAGGACTACGGCAGCAGTGACGAAGTGATGGAGGATGGCTACAAAGTGAAAATCCTCAGCTTCCTGCAGGATGCTTCCCCGAGCGAACTGGCTTTGATTCCCCAGTGTTCTCAGAAAAAGGCTCAGAAGATAATAGCGCTCCGGCCCTTTAACAGCTGGGAGGCTCTGGTAGGTCTGCATTCTTATTTTCCTATCCCCAGCCTGCCTAGAGTCAAGGTGGCTTCAGCCTAGGGAGGCTTAGATGGGTGGCCTTACCCTGATTAGGCTAAAATGCTATGTTCCTCCTAAGCCAATAGCATTTCAAATAGTGTCATATGACCTGATTTTGAATGAATTAAGGGGTGATTTTCCTGAAAAACTCAAGCTGATTGGCTGACATTACTGTCACTCACTCTGTAGCATAGAAAGTTGGTTGATTTCACTGCAGAAGAAGAAATTAGAGCTTTCATTTGGGAAGGAGGTGTTTGCTAGCCTGTTCTGAGCTCTTGTAGCTGAAAACCCATGCAGGAGGCAAGAACGTGGCAGGACTTTTACTGCAGACACTTGAATAGCAGCAGCAGCTTCCAGGGTAGCTCCATGACTGAAGGTGCCAGCATGGATATTTTCAGTTTCATACAAGAAACAGTCGTGTGGGGTTTTTTTGGTTGATTTTTTTTTTCTTTAATCTACTGCAGCTTAGTTTCTAGCATGGTTTTGCTATTTAAGTAATGCAGCCATTTTTTAGTGGCGCAAGCTGCTGTGTTTTTATTAATAAAAGGTAAAGCATCAGAAGGCTAAACCACAATCCACAGCAGAAGGGAAAATGATACCTCTTGGTAAGTAGAATATCTACTGTCATTGGGATGTTACTTTCAAATGTTTTCCATGGTTTGTTTGTTTGCCTTCACGTTTCATGCAGTTTCAGTTAACTGCACGACATCAGACCTGATAAGAGCAACATCCTGGTAAGAAATTTGAAGTGTATTGCGGCAGATTTTCTTGGTTTAATTTATTAGTGCTTTGGATTTTAAAGCAGTAATTGAGCGTAGGCCCTCTTACACAGTAATTGGTATGTTTTTTCATCAGTATGCGTTCTGAAACCTCCCCCACTGATGTATGCAAGATCTGCTTGTATTTTTTTTTCAGAGCAGAACAGAACTTCCTCAATATGGGTAAAACAATAACATTTATTATTTAGTGTGTGAAATTTTTACCACAAAACAGTAAGAGATACTAAACAGATTTTTAAGGAAAACAAAATGATCTTTGTACGTTGGTGTTGCAAGGGGGGGGAGATGAGGGGAGCATACTTTAAAAATACAGGGTGCAGGTATGCTGCAAAAGAAATCCGTTTTGCCCCAAGCCTTTGGCTTCTCATAGAACATCTGTCATACAGCTATTGCTTTCTAAACTTGTTGGATTTTGCCTGAGCTTAATTCTTTGCAGAAATATTTGCTACAGGGCTGTTCTCCTTTTCTCTGTGTGAAATATTTAACAGAAGAAAAGCTGCATGGGCCTGTTTGTGTTCAAAATTTGTCTTTCATAAAGATTGCTGCTGTCAGCAACCACATGTTTATGTAGTATTGTGAATACTTGCCCAGAGTAGTAGTTTGCAGCAGATCTTAGCAGATGTTTTGTAGCGGTGTGGATTTAATTGTTTCTAAAGATCCAGTAGCTCAGTGACCAAATATTTTTCCTACTAATTAATAAGCATGGTAGAATAATGGAGAGAGCTGATTCACTTTCAGCATTAAAGAAATTGGCTTAAAGTGTCTTTTTACTGTAATGGTATCTTTTGTAACACAATGTAAAGCACTAGAAGTTGTTACCACTTGCTCATTATTAGAATTGAGGAAGATCTTAAGGCTGTCAGCCTGAGATTAGGACTAAAGCCTACTTACTTGGAAATTGAACATCTTATTCCAGGAAAATGTAAATTAAATTTATTTTTTTTATTCTAGACAAGCTTTTTAAGTTGGACTAAGAATTTTTTTTCAGGTGGATTTAAATGAGCTTCAAGCTTGTGAAGTTATTAAGAATGCTTGAAAATACTTATTCCTTGGAGCAGATATTTAAGACAGATGTTTAGCTTGATCTGATAACACTTAAAACAGAAAAAAATTTAACAAACATGCTTCTCAAAAAAAAAAAAAAAAAAAAAAAAAGGAAAGACCTGAAAACATCCTTGCTTATGAGGATTAATTCCCTTGGCAATTTAGAAATGCCCATACTGTAGATCAGCTACATTTTCCAGGAGGGTAGTTTTAGCCAGTTTTCAGTGCTGGAGATGACTAGCCAGGATTGCCTCCTCTCAAACACTAACTTGCATAAAGAGTGCTCAGGTATGTCCTTGAGGCTTTAGGTGTCTGTCTGCTTGTTCAGAGAAGTGATGCTTCTCTGTGCAAGGACCTGTGGCCTCTCCCGAATGTGTTGTGTGCGTAGGGAGAGTAGTAGGTCACAAAATAGATTGGGATGTGCGCTCTGAGGGAGCGTCTTTCTGAATACTCCTTGTATTCACAACTCAAAATTGCACGTTGCTTTCTGAGGGCAGAACGTTTGAAAGGGTGGTCCCAGGTGCCCGTGCTGTAGAAGCAAGCCCAAGCATGGAGCTGGGACACAAGAGGAGGTGTGGTGACCAAATGGGAGATGCCGGAGCAGAAGTGCATGAGGAGCAGCTCTCCCCTGCTGGGAATTGGGGATTGTAACACAAGGGGAGCAGATAGGGATGCAGGGGTGGGCAAACTAAAGGGCGATCAGCAGAAAGCAGGGCTGTGAGGGCTAGGAGAGGGAGGGAGGAGCACCAAGAACATGGCTGGCTGTGGAGGGCAAGGCGAAGACAAGGGTTCAGAGCAGACTGCAGGGCAGCGTGAAGAGGAAAGTTTACCTCCCTGTGTCTTGGTCTGATGTCACGTGTTAAGTAGCTTTTGTGCAAGGGGCCAGTGTTCAGCGATGTTTTCCTCTCATGGTGCAGGCCTGCTCTGTACCAGCGTCATGCTCTACACCTCCTCAGGACAGATGTGTTGGTAAACCGGCAGCTGTTAGAGATACCTCCCCTCCTGGTGGGTCCTTTCCTACATTGGCTTCCCACCTTCCTCTCTTGTTTGCTTCGGGGTCCTGGTGGCACCCCACTGGCACACATTATGGGGTGGCAGACAGCATGATTTCTTTCCTTGGTGGAAGCACTTCTGGGCACCCATCACCCTTCCTCCTCACCCTCACTCCTCTAAAAAACTCGTTGGCGCTTAATTAAGTTTTAACAGCACTTTTTTTCCAGACTGTTGGAATTGGCCAGTGTTGGAAACGGCAGCTCTCAGCACGGTTTCCTCAGCAGACAGGCTGTAAACACGGTCATGTAACGCCGATACTTGCCTGTTCTGTGTGTGCCAAGGAACAAGGGCAGAGCCAAGACTGGCTCCAGAAGGAGCGCAGGTGAACTTTTGGGGTCTGGGGAGGTGTCCTGTTCCTTGGCCTGTTGTATGTGCCCAATGCAATTTCACACTGCCCCTGCTAGATGCAGGGGTACGAACTGGAGGGAGTTTAATACTATTTAGTTTCTTATTTTTAAGGTGTATTCCTGTTAACTGCTTGAATTTCCTTTTAGCATAGAAACATAGGTATCTGAGTTTTGCTGTATCCTCTCATGTCTCTCATTCGTGGTATTATTCTACCACAAAATAAACCCTCTCTTTTTACATTTAAAGACTTTATGTGAATTAAACAATGTCTATTGTTTTTAAAAATTACAAATTCTGAAGGAGTACATGCAAGTTAAACTGACGCAAAATATTGCATAGGAATTTTGACATAGCATATTTTTATCTTATCACTTTTAGGGGAATGGGAGAACTGATCAGTCAAAGATGGACTTACTTGTGCATCATATTTTGTATACTGCAGTAGCATATGAGCTAGGAGATACAAACTCAGGGGAGGGTAGCTTTGGCTTTTTTATCATCTCTCATTTTGGTTGGCTGCACATGTACAAGCTGCTACAAAAACCAAACTGGAAGAAAATCCAGAAGCACCGTGGACCCACGCAAATGCATCAGGGTAGAAATGGGAGCTGCTTAAGGTGGAACTGGAGTTTGTTGATGGAGATTGAGGCTGCCTTTCACCCTTAGGCAGTAAAGTGAAATCCTAAATCACCTTCAAGTGGTGTAAAGTAAGCCCGAGCAGAGCATGCTGGTGTGGCAGTTATACAGCATGGGCAGCGCTGCAGCCCAGGACTCTAGTGGACCTTTCTTCAAAGCATGCTGTGGAAGCTCAGAGGTTCAGTTGTCAGTGAAGGTCTCATGTTTTTGGACCTCATATGAAAAAAAAAAATAAAAAATTAGCCTGGGAGCATGTCAGAGCTTCTAGTAAACCAAAGGCCACCTGAGGATCTGGTTTGTGTTTTGCACGACAGCATAACATCATGTGTTTCACATGTAAACCAGTGGCTAAAGTTTTTTCTTGTTGTAACTTGGAGATGAATGTTAATGTGTTGACATGAAACAATACAATTTCTCTTAATAACAGATGGCTTCATTCTCCATACCTTTATTTATAGATTACAGGATTTATATTCATGCCAACCAAGCTTTATGCATCAAAACAAATGTTGAAATTTTTTAATTGCCTGTTAAAAATCATGTTCTTTATGTCTCTCTTTATTTCTTAAGAGGTGTCTATTTAGCAAACTTTTTTGCAAGTGTTGACAAGTGTGCCTTAGCCTGGTTTAAGATATGAGTGTTGGTAAACTTTCTGGGATTTGTTTAAAATGGAACAAAACCACAAACAAACCAAACACCCCCAAAACTGTAACGGCAGTCTGTCAGTAGAGGGCATCACTCCATTATTTTTTTATTTCTGTTGGAGTCGAAGCATAGCCTGCTTGTACATTTCAGCTTAACAAAGCTTGCTTTTATTCTGCAGTGTGGCAATATTAATCAGTTACTTAACATGTAATAGCCGGATCATACAACCCCTCCTTTTTTTAAGGAAGGAATTCTAGAATACATGCCTGTAAAGTCTTGTGTTAAATTTTAACAGATCCCTGATTTAAAATTCAGAAAAATCTGTGGGAATTACTTCTGTTTTAACAAAAGAATGGCAAATCCAAAGGATCTTGTATTCTTCAATTCTTTAAATGCATTAATAAGAAAAGGAAGATGTCTGTTCTTTACTGTGAAATATATTTATGCATAAATATGCATGAAAATACTATAATTATAAATATGACCCCAGTTACTGCAGAAGTAATTTTATTAGAAGGTTTTACACTTTTTGTAGATGGCCCTACATGGAATCCAGGAGAAGCTGGTGGGCCTGAAGGGCCTGTTTTGATGCAATTTGAGGCTTCTTGGCTCTGAAATGGAGAATATCCATATTGTAGTAAAGATACAAAGTTTAGAGAAAGGAAATGTAAAGTAACTGGTGTGGTCTTGAGGAAGCAAGTGGTGGAAGTAAGGCTTCTGTGTCAAAATTAATAATGCTTTATAGTTTAAAAGGAAAAAATTAGGAAAATTTAAATTTTAATTAAAGACGTGTCACATGGTAAGTCTGTGGCTGGCACAAGGTTGTGAGAATGAGACTGGTGAGTAGCAACTCTCATTACAAAAAAGAGATCAAGAGCTCTTGGAGAAAGCATGTGTTCATGATTGATGTAGGAAGGATTGTGACATGGAGCCATTTAAAAAAAAATAAAAATAAAAATTGATGCTAGATTAGATGCATCTTCTAGCAAGCATGAGTGAAGCAACCTCTGCTCTAAGTAGTAGACTCAGAGTACAAAGCAGCAGAGGAAGTTAGCCTTGGTCAAGGTGGGAACACATGTTCTGGGAAGATGAGGACATGGTGGCAGAGCAGTTACAGCACTTAAAGATCTCTTCTCAGCCAAAATAGGAGGGAATATGCTATTGTGGGATAGGGAGCCACAGTGATACTGAATGTGGGCTGTCCACATGTCTCAGCTGCAAGCTTTTGACTCAAACACTGGTGTGCTCAGGAGCGGTGGAGAGGCCTTGTGTTAGTTTGTATTTACATTGAGATTCTGGTAGCTTGACTTGTCCTCTGCCAGCTTGTTTGCTATGATGTTTAGAAAATGCATTTGTGTGGTTTATCTTGTTTGTCCCTCTGTAAAATGAGGGCAATACTGACATGAAACACACACATGCTGGAGAAGAACATGCATAGCCTGGAGAAGTGAAGGCTCCAGGAAGACCTTATAGCAGCCTTCCAGTACCTAAAGGGGACCTTCAGGAAAGCTGGGGAGGGGCTTTTTACAAGGGCATGTAGTGATAGGACAAGGGGTTAATGGCTTTAAACTGAAAGAGGTAGATTTAGATTAGATATAAGGAAGAAGGTCTTCACTATGAGGGTGGTGAGGCACTGGAACAGGTTGCCCAGAGAAGTTGTGGATGCCCCATCCCTGGAAGTGTTCCAGGCCAGGTTGGATGGGGCTTTGAGCAACCTGGCCTAGTGGAAGGTGTCCCTGCCTATGGCGGCAGGGGTTGGAACTAGATGATCTTTAAGGTCCCTTCCAACCCAAACCATTCTATGATTGTATGCAAAAAAATGGAGAAACTAAATGGTGCTAAAACCTTGTCAGGATGATGGTACTGCCCATGAAAATGTGTCAGCAAGTGCTAATGACCTGGTAGATTTGTCTAAGTTTGTGTTTTGTAGATTTCACAGGAGGTCAGGTTCATTGCAAGAAAAAAGACTTTAGGTAAATCTTAGCTTAGTGAAGAAATTCTCCTCCAACACTGAAATGTGAAGAACTGAAAAGAATGAACCAATTCTTGTTGATCTTTTGGGCCTGTCAGTACTTGGTGATCACAAAAAACCTGACATGGTTTTGGGAAACTTCTTAGCCATTAAATCTTTTTTTTTTTTTTTTCTGTCTGCCTAAATCTGGTTTGAATGTGCCATTTGTGGTACAGTTAGAACTGGAACTGAGTAGTGCTGAGCTCCGGACAGATTCATAACAAAACCTTAATAGCCTTCTTCATAGGTTGGTTTGTTTTGATGCCTACATTGTGCTTACATGTTACACCTTTAGTATCTAATAGGGATTGCTTAAAAGGAAATCTAGTGATAATTGGTACTTTTTTTTTTTTCCTTCCTTTTGTGGTTTTGCTCTGTTAGTGAGCCTGGCCTTCAAAGCTTTCTTTGTGCTGTACATTGCCTCTCCTTGAGGATTTTAAGAGTTTAAAGCTCCTGTATTTTACATTAGAAACTCTTCAGAGAAATTGTTTCTTTTATTTTAAGGTATGTTTTACAGTGTGAGGAGCTGTAAGGCTGACCTTCCATGTGGATTCACAAAGTTTTGCACTGGGCCAAGCGTGTAAGGAATATTTGAAGTTTTGAGAGGAGATTGGGATGCTGTTGCTGTCTGCTACTTGAAATACTTGCTGCCTGCGGCAGCTGTGGATTTTCACCATAGCACCTTTGCTGCTATTACCACTGTTCATAGTTGGGTTTTTTTATTATTATTGTTTTGCAGTTTACAAAAATGACTAAGACTACTGGTTTGTCAGAAGACATAGTGTGGAACTGCAAGATACTGCTGAAGGAGAGGGACGTGGTTCTAAAGCTCATGAATAAATGTGAAGACATTTCAAATAAACTGACAAAACAAGTAACCAGGATTACTGAAGATGGAGGATGTGGATGGAACATAGAGCAACCCTCCATTCTGAATCAGAGGTATCTTTCCATTTTTTATACGTACAAGGGTTTCAGATAATAAGGTATACTTGAATACTGGGATTTTCAAAACTGCAATCTCTGAAAGTAGAGTTGCAAATGTTTGACACTTACCAGCTCTCAGTGAGCTTGGTAGCAATGTGCAATACTTGAGGGAATACAATAAATGTTTTTAAGTGTATCAGGAAAGTTGGTGAGGAGGAGAAGAACATAAAACCAAAAAGATATAACAGTGCTCAATACCTTGTTTTACTTCTTGCAGTTTTTGATGAATGTAGAAGCCAACCTTGAGTGATGGGATCATGAGTTGTCAACTTGTTTCCAACAAAAGGCCAAACAAAACTGTTTCTGTAATGGGGGGACCTTTTATTTCAAAGAGGCCAAATTGAAATGAACCTGAGCAAACTTGTAAAGTTTATCAGCTGGACTGAAGGCCTTGGTTAGGAAGTTCAGATGTACAAAATGATCTAGAACTCTGTATCCAGTGGGAGGGGCACCGGGGATCTGTTGGGGGGAAGGACTAATGTCAGAGAGGTAAATTGGCAAGGATCTCCAAACGGATATTGGGAATAAAGAGAGAGCTTAGGAGGAATGGAAATGGGTATGGTAGGGGGCATTATCTTAAGGGTTAGGAAGCAGAAGGGTGGGTGAAGTGGGAATGGCCAGAGTAGCAACCTGGATTAGACTTGGAGGCTGTTAGTGGTAAATAGCAAAAGGATTTTTCAGCTATGTCAAAATAAAACCTGAGAAGAAGAGGGAACTGTTTGGAGGGAGCCTACCGGTGATGTTTCTTCTTTGGCAAAAAATGCTGAACTGGGTGACTTGCTGTTGAGTGTGTTTTGTGGCTTGTGTGTGTTTAGTTTTTTTGTTTGGTGCCGACACCACTAAAGGGCACTTAATTTTTTGCATATTTTAAAAATGAGCAGTTGTTGAGCTGCTTTTAACTGGTTGTAGACCACTTATTTGAGAAGAAAGTTATTTATTGTAATGTTCATTTTGATGATTTAAGATGTATGAAAATTCAGATAAACTACTTACAAAGTTCAGAAATGCTCTTTGGTATTCAGGTGACTGATTAAATAAAGTTTGTGTTTTTCACTACACGAGGAGATCTGAAGTACATTAAAATATAGGCAATGTTAAACTTACCATTCTGTGATTAACGTAAGTGTAAAGTTATGTTTCGTGGAGAAACAAATAAAAGATGGTTACACGTTAAGCTTGATTTCTTAACAGTTTGGAACTCAAGCCATATCAGAAGATTGGTTTGAACTGGTTAGCACTGCTGCATAAACATGGATTGAATGGCATATTGGCTGATGAAATGGTAAGTGTGAAACTGATCATCTAAGAATCGTTAAAAGTTTTGCAAAAATGACTTTGTTATATTCTTTCATTTCCTAGAAATGCCAAGCAGAAGATAAGTAATTTGTTTTAGCTTGTATAACTTAAATTGCAAACAGTTTCTCCAAATGTTTAGAAGCTGCTGAGCTCTTACTTTTAATTTGAAAGTCAAAGGTAGCCTAAGATTCATGGACACTGATAATTACAAGTCATGTCGTATCTTCTGATGCAAAGGAAGCAGTTTCTCCCATAACAGGTTATCCTCAAACCATTCATTTTAATAGCTCCTTGCACATAAATATAACTTGTTCTGCTTGTCCAGCATTTAGCTGCAGTGAGCCCCTATCTTCTACTTTTCTCCATTAGTTTCAAAACAGGTAGTTAACAATACAGAAAAAAACTAAGTGCGTAAAACCTTTTCTGCTTCTCCAGTGTTTCAGCCATCTCTTGTCATTACACTCCCCGTAAGTTTTGAAATAAGAGCTTAGGGGTTTGAGGTTTTGTTTGGTGCTGACACCACCAGTAATTGTACAACAGAACAAACAGTGATGCAGCTGCCAAATGCTAAATTTGTTGTCAGTTGCTTTTAATCCTGGCTGCTGTTCATCTTGTGAGGAACCATGAATGAATGGATGGGTTTGCTTCGCTAAGACTCAGGCAGTGTTTCTCAACTTCCATATGTTTTGTATTTTTAAGAACTACCTTGTGTGAATATTTTGTGGTAGGTAAGATAAATTTTTAAATCCATGATGCAGAAGACAAGAAAGTGAGTATTGGTGTATACATAGGCTTATCTTAAAGAAATCTGATTTCCATATTAAATTCCACTTCAGAAATAGCTGGAATATTCTTTGTACAACTGGCTCAAATGGACAGAAACAATTAGCTTCCAAGTAATAATTTGTCTGCAGCACTGTTTCAGGAAGGCAAATTTTTGAAGAAGATTTGAGGGATGAACTTGAACTAAAATGAAAAGCTTCATAAATGGAACAGATGAATTCCTGATGCTCAAATGTTGAGCTGAAAAGATAATTAAGTTTGACTGTGACTGTACTTAAGAAGGAATTGTCTTCTGTAAAACAATGTGGTTAAAGAGAACAATTTTTCTATGCAGATTTGTAGTCTTTAGTTAACATTGACTATGCTGTAATTGTCTTATGAGTAAAAAACACTATTATGTTCTACAGATTGTAAATTTTGTTTAAATGGTTTTGTTTTCTCTTAGGGCTTAGGAAAAACAATTCAAGCTATTGCATTTCTAGCTTATCTCTACCAAGAGGGCAATAGGGGTCCCCATTTGATAGTTGTGCCAGCTTCAACATTAGGTAAGTTACAAGCTTCAAAATTATTTGTTTGTTCAAAACAAACAAACAAAAAAATCATGGACGGACTGTGAAACAAAGATAATTTTGTGAAAGAAAACTTAATTTTCTTATGGTGATATTCAACTCCTTAAGTAATTTGAATTGGAATGCAAACCATACTGAAGGCAGGCTTGTTCTGAATTATTTAGACCTAACGTGGAATTTTTTTTTATATGTTCTGTATGCTTCACAAAAAATAAAGCTGCTTGTTACAATTTGAACTTGTTTAGCAAAGTAGTCTTTTTACTTACTGAATATTGGCTGAAATTCCTAGTCTTCAGGCTATGCTTAGGATTAGGTATCATGGCATTTGAGACATTCAATGTCTTTTTTCCTCTTTGCTGCATAGAATCTGTCAAAGCAGATCAAAATCCTAAAATCATGAGGTTGACTTTTAGTTGGGTATTTTAGTTGTTTAATGACCTCAGTCAAAAGCAGGAAGAATATGGTGGAATAAAATATGTCAGCAAAGCCAATGAGTTTGAGCAGAAACTAGTTCTCTGTGGAGTTAACTTTGGTTTTGTTGACTGATTATAGAAAGGAGAAAGTAACAAGTTTAATTTAGAAAGAAAACATTGCTTTTAATATAAAATACTTATTTGGGCTTCAAAAATTTCTCTTAACGCATCAGAAAAGCTTCTGGTTGTTCAACATAAATTGCTGTTTTCAGTGTGCTTTTAAAATCCACCAGAAGCCATTTTTTTTAAAATAACTCTTAAAAATGCGTGTTCCTTAAAACCTGAGGTGTAAATAAAGGTGCTTTTGTGAGGTGAATCGTAGAGGCTCATGAATTGCAGTGGCAGGTTGGCCCAAGCCATCCAGCACAGGAATGCCTGGGAAGCGCGGTCTATCTGCAGCTTTCCTGTCACTTTTCTGGAGGTGTCTCCTCAGCTCTGATCTGGGTCCTGCCTGAGTCACGTGGAATTTACCAGAGACCCCCCTTCTGCTGTGGTTTGGGGTCAGCATTTGTTGACTGTCAAGCAGTTTCCCCTTGGGCATGGTAACCTTGCTGGTGGCTGCTCTGCTGGCTGTACACCTGGAGCTGGGTGGAGTTGTCAGACTTTCTTGCCTACTCCCAGAGGCACTGTCTCTCCTGAATGAAACACTTCTGGATGCAAGTACTGAAAAATGAAGTGATGTGCTTTCTGAGGATTTAGCCATCTAGGGAAGAAACTGGGCTGAAAAGTTAAGCATGGTATTATTTTTTCGTGGTGGTTACAGACTGTTTCTGTAGGAGTTTAAAGTGCAAGCTGGTTAAGCAAGAGTGAGTTACAGTGTGGCCATGGGTTGTTTAATTTTCCTAAATATTATTCTTGACCTTCAGGGGAATTTAAAGGGATTTGCTTTCAAATCAGATGTTTGGTTTAATGTTGAGGTGTGTCTTGAAGTCACATAAGACATAACAAAGGATAAATGACTTGGGTTTTATTTTAATGATGTCTTACAGATAACTGGATAAGGGAAGTTCATCTGTGGTGTCCTGAACTGAACGTCCTTTTTTACTATGGTGAGGAATCTAATTTACGAATTAATCTAATAATACAGTTGCTTGCATGGTTAGCCTAAGTAAAGATGAATTGCTTATGGAAGCATTGTTTTAAGACAGTGGTTTAAATACACATATTTATTGAATGTATTTGTGTACTGTCTTAATTTTTGTATGCATATAAATATATGTAATCGTACTCATTTTATGTTTTGTCCTTTTGTAGGATCCCAAGAAGACAGGAAACATCTCAGGGTGGACATTAATAATAAAGTTGTCGATTTCAATGTGATTGTAACTACGTAAGTACAGTAATTGCGTAACAAGTGAGATTTAGTTAGCTGCTACTGACCTCTTGTGGTAAAACAAAACAAACTATGTTTGAAGTTTGGTGAGATGGGAAGGGAACTTACTTTTGTTTTCAAGTAATGGTTAACTAAAGTTTTATTAATGTGTAACAGATACTATGTTATAGATGCTTTAGATATTATCTATTAATTACATAATACATACTAATAGATACATATTACTTTGTAATAGGTTTGCGCAGTATTTTGGAAAGTGTTACTGAGAGCACTGGCTCATCAAGTCAACTGTAATTATTTGCCAGTAGTAAACTGTGTTATGGTTGGTTACTTCTAGGCAGTTTTACTTACTGGCCCTCATGTATTCTCTCCATAACTCTTAACAATTTTAGAGAATTTAATTTGAATGTGATAACAGTATGTTTATGTTAAATTTGCATTTAATGTGTCTTTTATGATATCTTTCTGTGACAGATACAACTGTGCAATTAGCAGCTCAGATGATCGAGGACTGTTTCGCAGGTTGAAGCTTAACTATGCAATTTTTGATGAAGGTCATATGCTTAAGAACATGAGCTCTGTACGCTACCAGCACCTTATGACAATTAATGTAAGAGGCTTAGTTATTGTTGGGTTAGAGGGGACAACTCCTCTTTTTTCTGTTTTGTAGTTATGGGCTGGCAAAAAATGGAGTATTAACTGTAAAGTTCATATACACATAGTGGTCCAGAAACTACAGTATGTGAGTAGTTATAAGTGTTGATGTGGTCTTAGGAGTGGATCCTGCATTGTGAACTCGTTCAGGGATACAAGCTCCCAAAGAAATGTAATAAATTTCCTATAGCATCATTACAATGACAGTAGTGGTTCAGTTTCAGTGTTAAGCAAATTTCCAGTTTTATCCCACAATAGTAAAGATTGTAAAAATGCTATTCTGATGACTTGCACTGAAACATTGTAGTATTTAAGGACCTACTCTGATAAGACAGCACAAGAAAAGCTAGCTTTAAAATTATTTTTTCTTGTAGCTTGCAGCTTGAGTCAGCAGCATTTTGAAAACTAGAGAATTTGAGTACAGCTCTTTCTCTGATTATTGTGATTTAGCACTGTAGTATTTGTACTTGGCACTTATGACGACTTTTTCAAGATCATATTTTCATGAAAAGCCTTTTTAAGAAGCTGATCTTTAACCAATTAAACTATGGCTTGTACTTGCAATTCAAAAGTTGTGTGTAAGTACTGTATGACATTAGAAAAGATATGATATAGGAGCAACAATTAGCACATTAACTTAAAACAAACAAACCAAACCAACCAAACAAGAAAGACCCTAATAGAGCCATGAAGGCTTTTCTTACATCTGGATTAGGTTTCCTGAATAGTCTTAAATTGACACATGCTCAGTTCGCCGCAGATCTGTAAACTGTTTTGTTGACTTAACCAGGAAATTATTTCATGAGATCTAAATATATATTAAGTTTAAATAGTTATGATTTAAACCAAGCTCATTTTCTCAGTTCTCCATAGATGTGTTGTTTCTGCCAATATCCATTTTTAACCTTTTTGACTAATGTTTCTCACTGCTGTTTTCCACTTTGGACAAACAGGCAAAGAATCGCTTACTGCTAACGGGGACTCCAGTTCAAAATAATCTGTTGGAATTGATGTCCCTCCTGAATTTTGTCATGCCACATATGTTCAGCAGTAGCACAAGTGAAATCCGAAGGATGTTCTCTTCAAAAACAGTAAGTATGATATATTCTCTTGTTGAAAATAACTTTTTTTTTTTGCTACAACACTGCCATTGCTGCATAACTTCTGTTTTATTAGTGTCTTACAGAAACAGGAAATGTGACTATCAAAATCTAGAAAATGAAACAATGAAATAAACCTTTTAAAGTAAGAATGTGGCATAACAGGATATCTCAGAATACTAATGGTCCTCGTGAATCTGTCTGTTCTGGCTGGGTTTTTCATCAAGTTAGAATAGTTAAGGTAGTGTTGTTACAGCTGAAAACTTCACACTGTAATTTAATTCTTGCAATATTTTCCTTAGAAGAGTGCTGAAGAACAAAGCATATATGAAAAGGAGAGGATTGCACATGCAAAGCAGATAATAAAACCATTCATCTTGAGAAGAGTAAAAGATGAGGTAATGCTTTATCTTTAAAATAATAGTTTCATATTATCGAAAAGCCTGATAATCTTTGAGACAAAAAGTAGAATTTAAGGTCAAATTTTGTCAGTGCTAGTTTTAGTGGTTTATCTAGGAGGAGCAAGAAACTTGAGCTATTTTTCCGGTGTTTGCAAGTAAAAAAATGACCTGCAGCTTTGGGATTTGGTGCTTATTATTTGCTGACTATTTACAGATGGAAGTTTTAGTTAGGAAAGCTCACTGAAAGATGATTCAGTTTGCTGCTAAGCAGTGAGAAGTGAGAAATCCTCTACATTAACCACAAAAATATTTGTGACTTTGTAGTAATGGCGTTTTATTTTAACTGAAAGGATTAAGGCAGTGAATGTGCATGTATATATTTGTGTATATGTATGACTAGAAATGTGTGTTATTTTGCTATCATCAAAATGTTTATTTTTTATTCTAAAATCCAAAACCTATTTAAATTCCTCTATTTAGAATTGGATATATAAAAGAAAGGAAAAACTTAATAGTGATCTGAAAAGTGTTTCTGTGTACTTGCATACTTCAGTAGTCAGTGGCTTGAAGAGGGTATCTCTGATTAGCAGGGGAGTGGGTTCTAGGTATTGCATTTATTATTATTTTGTGCAGTTTTGAAGTGTGCAGACCATGTTACTTGATGGGGGGGTGATGTATAAGCCAAATCAAGTTCTGAATAAGTCAAACTGCTGACTCAGCAAAGTTGTAGCCAATGAAAGGAGTTGGGGAGGGGAGAATGAATAGAGTAGCTTAAAAGCAGGCTTGTAACATAGTACAGAATTACTGACTGTTCACTACAGAACAGTTTTTACCTGGTATGTTTTTTATTTTGGCAGGTCCTTAAACAACTACCTCCCAAAAAAGATCTGATTGAATTATGTGCCATGTCTGAGAAACAGGAACAACTATACTGTGATCTCTTAAACAAGCTCAAGAAAACTATTAACAGTAATGGTACGCGAGGGGCTCATTTCTTTTTGCTGGATTTTTTTTCATGCCCAAACATACGTCAAATGTGACTACAAAGCCCTTGCTTTGTAGAAATGTCTAATACTCAGAAACTCACTATATCCCTTCTATGAATTTTTCCTAAGTTCAGGTAATAGGTGAAATGTCAAATTCAGTCACTGCAAATAAAGTTCTCCTGAGAGATGAAGATGTGTCAGATAGGCATCTATGTACTACTTCTCAATATACCTTATTTCTTTGTTTACAGAGAAAAACTCTGATATGGGAAATGTAATGATGCAACTTAGAAAAATGGCTAATCACCCTCTCTTGCATCGTCAGTATTACACGACTGACAAGCTCAGGACAATGTCCATGCTTATGCTCAAGGTAAGGTGATGAGATTCAGAAGCAATCTTTAATTTCTCAGAGCTTTTAATGCAACTTAAATAGATTTTCTTTTTTTAATTTTTTTTTTAATTGTCAGTCCTCTGGTCAAAAGTGTGTCTTTGCAAAACTTAATTCATTGTTGCTGCTTTTTATTTCTCTGCATCTATCCAGTGCTCTAGTCAAGCTCTGTATGTGTTTAACACTGATTTTTGTATGAGATATTAGAATGGAGAGAACAGTTGTGGGACTGCAGTCATCTCCTTTTCATTAGCTCCCCCTTAACACCTCTTCCCTCCACCCCAAAATTTAAAACCAAAGTACTTACGAAAAATATCTTGGGTGGACACTTGAGTTTACTAGTATTTTCTGACTAGCAAGAAATCTAGGCTGTACAGAACTAAAATAGGGAAGGCATAAGTATTGAACTGTTGAGGATTTTTATTTATTTATTTAATTTTTAATTTGGCTGGGGTTAATGCCTGTGGAGTTTGGGGAAAATTGTTGGTTCTTTCTAAAGTATACAAAAAAAAAAAAACCTGAACATGCAGCAGGTGCTCTAAGAAAGTTGCAGCTGGCTTTGAATAGCTTTAGCTTTGTTTTAAAATAAAGCCAATCAAGGTTGGGGGGAAGGGAAGAAGTGACCCATTGGTTTATGAAGGATTTTTGTCCCTTTTTATTCCTACTCATACCATCGTTCTCTCCAGATGTGGCTTTTCTTTTCCTCTTTCTTCCAGGCATGACATCCCTCTACCCACCCTACATCTTGGGCTGGGCTTCCCATGTCTTCTACCATCTATCCAAGGATTGGACCTCCCTTTTAGGGAATGTGTCTTCAGGGGAAGAGGTCTGATACAGGGGTAAAAGGTCATAGGGCTTGATGGGAAGTAGGTAATTGCTGTGGAGGTTGAGCATATACTTCTTAGTTTTTGGTAGTGCAAGTTCTTGTAAAAGCTAAATTGCAAAGTAATGATCCTCTACTATAAACCTGGGGTTGCAGAGTTCATCTTTTGTTGCTTGCATGAGCCACACTCTGGCATTTGTCCATGTCTAGTTGTGCTACTTTGTTCTTTCAGAAATTTTGAATGTTATTGCGTGGTGTTTTTGTTTTTTCTTGTCTGTCTGGCGAGATCGTGTATTGCATTATTTCCCTTCATTTTTGCTAACAGGAACCCACACATTGTGATGCTAACCCTGACCTTATCTTTGAAGATATGACAGTAATGACAGATTTTGAGCTGCATTTGCTTTGTAAGCAATATTCTCACGTCAGTGACTTCAAGTTAGACATGGATCAGATCTTGGATTCTGGAAAGTTTAGAGCACTGGAACGCATTCTCTCTGACCTTAAAGAGAAGGTTGGTACTAGAGATAGCTGAAACATCTTTTTCTGTCCATCTAAAGGGTGGCTCTAAATAACTGGTTAAATTAACGTCTGCTAGCTGTATATGCAACCCAGTTGCTTTTCTGTGGAGTATTACAAGGCGATTTAGTGCATGTGCAGTATTGCAAAGCAATGCTTACAGCTTTTAACGTGCAGTCCTGCCTATGCGTGTCACTTTAGAGACAGCTGAAATAAGCTTTCCCATTTTTCCAAGTTTCAGAATATTAATCCTGAGTTAACACTACTTTCTCAATGTACAGAGGGCTAGCACAGCACATGAATTTTGGCCTTCTTTTGGCAATTGAATAAGACTGTATTACATTAGAACAATCATGTATGTCTTAAGCCAGTGTAAAGGTAAGAAGCAGTCACTGCTTTGAGTCATAGATTTAAAGTGGCTTATTTTACAAATAAGCATGTACTTCAGAGTATCCTGAGTTTGCACAAGTGTGCACTGTGCATCTGTTCGATTATTTCAGACAAAAGAGTGCTATTGCTCTGTGTTATATGGAATATAGCTTAAATTTAAGTTTCTGATGAAAATATTTTATTGCTTTTTATAGAGGGAGTAAGTCTGTCAATTATGCATTTGACATGATTTCTCGATTGCTTGGACCACCTAAGTACAAACTAACTAAAAAATTATTGCACTGACAAAAGGTGGGTTAATGCAGCAGAAATACTGGATAAGATATCTTCACTGAAAGTCAGTCCTGACTTGATGAATTTCAGCTTAGTCTTTTAGTTTGGAAAATAGCAATTCAGTTGAAGTAAAATCACGTGTTTGCACCAATAAAGTATTTGTGTAGTTCATTATCTGTAATTGAAGTCTTTTAAAACTTTTGTTTTGCTTTGTCATTTCCAGGGTGACAGAGTTGTATTGTTTAGCCAGTTTACTATGATGCTGGATATCTTGGAAGTTTTCCTAAAACATTGGCAACATAGATATATTAGGTTGGATGGAAAAACACAGATTTCTGATCGGTATGTGTCTTTTTGCTGAAGATGAGAGAGAAAAAGTGGATGTGTGCATGGAGGCGGGGAGGTGACTTAAAACCCTTACCTTTGTTTTCCAATATTGTCGTGGTTTTGGCTGGAATAAAGTTAGTTTTCTTCCTAGTAGTTGGTATAGTGCTGTGTTTTAGATTTAGGATGAGAATAATGTTGATAACACACTGATATTTTAGTTGTTGCTAAGCAGTGTTTATACTAAGTAAAGGACTTCTCAGCTTCTCGTACTGCTCTGCCAGCAGAGGCTGGGAGTTCACAAGAAGTTGGGAGGGGACACAGCCAGGACAGCTGACCCAAATGAGCCAAAGGGGTATTCTATACCATATGATGTCATACTCAGTATATAAACTTGGGGGAGTTGGCATGGGGCCACCACGGCTCAAGGATTGGCTGGGCACCGGTCAGCAGGTGGTGAGCCATTGTATTGTGCATCACTTGTTTTGTTTATTATTATTATTACTATTATCCCTTCCTTTTCTGTCCTATTAAACTGTCTTTATCTCAATGCACAAGTTTTGCTGCCTTTTTTTTTTCTTTTTCCCCCGATTGTCTTCCCCATCCTACTGTGGGAGGAGGGAATGAGCAAATGACTGTGTGGTGCTTATTTGCCAGCTGGGGTTAAACCATGACAAATGTGTAGAATTCTGTGATTACTGGGCACTGAAGGGATTTCATGTTGGATTTCAGATCACGTTAGTAAGGATGAGGCTGAAAGGTGAGTTTTAGATGGTTGGGTTACAGTCGTAGCTATCGAAATGGAAAACTTTTGTCTTCAGCAGTTCATGGTGTGTTTGATTTGCTTGTGTGTCAGCATGCCATAACAAAAGCTCAGCTGTAGATACTCCTTGGAAGTATACCTCTGTTACACTAGGCAGAGAGGCCCCTTTGTTTCTCTAGGACAGACCATTTACTTTGTCCTTTACAGCTGAAAATGTTGCAATGCTTTTCTTGTATTTGAGCTGTGCTGGTTTTCTGCTGTTTCCTGTTTCATGATTTTTTTTAAATTTTTTTAGGCGCTCTTTCCTTTGTTTCAAAAAAATTGTCATTCTTGTTGTGGTATTACTTCCCACTTACAGCTGAAGTCTGTTACTTCCCTTGTGTGTGCAGTTAGTACAGAAGACGGTCATGAAGCTAAATTCTTCCCTCCCCCCGATTTGTTTCATGTACTTAAGTCTTTCCTCAACTTGCTCTTTGTATTCTATGATCATCCAAAATCTTTTTCCAAGCCTCTTCCCATTCTTTGCTATTGATCTGTCACTGAGTATGTTTCGCTGGTCACTGCTGAGGACTGTTGGGCCCCTTTTTCCTTCTGCATAACATCTGTACTTTTGAGCTGCTTTGCAACACCACTGTCCTCCCTTTCAAAAGATCATCCTAACTTCTGTGTTCAACTCTGGAGCCCATGCGGTGTTTTCTCCAAGGCCTGATATGTGTTTTCTTCTGTTCTGCAGGATACATCTAATAGATCAGTTCAATACGGATATGGGTATATTTGTATTCCTCCTGTCAACCAAAGCTGGTGGCTTGGGAATTAATCTGACCTCAGCAAACGTTGTTATTCTTCATGACATTGATTGCAACCCATACAATGATAAGCAAGCAGAAGACCGATGCCATAGAGTAGGTCAGACGAGGTAAGACTTTTTAATTATTATGCCTGGCTTTTCTTGGAGGCAAGCTCTCAAAGGAAGCTAAAAGGACAATATTTTATGATTAAAACTGCCATTTTAAGCAGAGACTTGTGTAAACCAGCTCTGGGTTGTGTGGGAGCTAGGTAACTGTAATTGTCTTAGCACAAGAACACACCTAATTTACATTCTCCTTTTTCTAGTTCTCTGTAACTCTCAAATTCTCTATAACTTTAAAATTTCTGGTGTGAGGAACTATTTCAAGGCAGATCTGAAGTCTTTGGGACTGTTTGGCAAAGCTGTTTGCTCTCAGGAGACTTCTAAGCAATAAAGTGCCACTCTGTCATCAAGAGTGGGCTGTTGTAGAGTCCTCTGTCAGAGTAAGCTAACGTGAGCAATAGAGTATGTTTAATAACTGTTATTTCAACTGTAGTATGGGATGAGGGGGAAGTTGAGTTGTTTCTATTAGTGGAGATTTTTGTGACCATTCAGACTTTGCGGTGGCTGGGAGTGCAGAAGAAAACAAGTTTTCTGGCAGTACAGAGCACAGTTGGTCCAGACAAAAACTAGAAGCTCTTCCTATTGCCCTTTTGTTCATTTCCTCCTCCTTGTTTTAAACCACTGCCAGCTGAGTAAAGGCATAGCATCCTTCCCTTTTGCACTACTACAAAGAAACTGTAAAAACAGATTTATCCTATTTTGTGGTTTTCAGAGAGGTAAAAGTCATAAAGCTAATCAGTAAGGGAACTATTGAAGAATCCATGCTCAAAATCAGCCAGCAGAAATTGAAGTTAGAACAAGATATGACTGCAGCAGATTCGGGTAAGTTTCTTGCACATAATGACGTCTGCTTAAGTGAATTAAGGTTGCTGAAATATATTATTCTGAAAAAACAAGGTTCTTGATGCAGACAAGCCTTTTTTTTCATGTTAAATAAACTAGAAAGAAGTATTTATGCTGATTATTGTTCGGTTTGACAGGAAAAGCCCTCTGAGTCTGACCCACAAATCAATGACAGACTCCTACAAGTAGAGGATTTTGTACAGTTCTGGGGATCTAGACTTTTGTCTGTTTATGTGAAATATTTTGAGCTGTACTAACGCTTGGTTTTATTCCTCAGGAGAAGAAGGAACCATTCCAGCAGATATAGCCACGCTATTAAAAGCTTCTTTAGGTCTCTGAAATGTACATATGTTGTAGAATTCAAGGAAGAAAGGTCATGTACCCCAAGGACTCTTACATTACTGATGACCGTGAATTTTATGAACATTTATAACTTTTTGTAGTTTCTTTATTGTATTCCTCATGGTATTGAAAATTTTTAACACCAATAGCATTCTTTTGATGCTTAAAAACATAAATGGCCCAAATGTGCCAACATCAGATGCTGAATAAACATTTTACAGTTCACTTTTCAAAACGGGGACCTAAGTAGTAATTGTTTTAACAAATCTGCTACTGCTTAAGATTTGTCAGTATTTTTGTAATTATTTCTACCTCCAAATATATATATATAAACTGTCTGTTTCACTGGATTACACGTGTAGATTTTTTTTATATGTGCCTTATTTGACAATGCTCAAGTCTGTTTCTGCTTGTTTTGGTTCATTTGATGTACCGTACTGGTTTTGTATCAACTTGTTCAAATAAAATTCCACAGATTAACAAAATGTTTTAATTTTGTGATTATTTGAGGAGAGGGGGTGATAACTTGCATGTTATAAATAGGCAGCTTTCAAACTGGCTGAAATGTTTCATTTGAATTGACTTGTCTTTATCCAGCAGTAGTTAATTACTAGTGTTTCATTATACTCTAATCACAGTTGTGTTAGGATACTGATTATAAAAACAGAATTCCTGCCAAATGGAACTTTCTACCTGGGCTGCAATTTTTTTGTCAGTCCTTGGTGTAGATACCAGATCTGCGCTCTGCCAATGAAGTGCCCTAAACACAAAGCTCGTGTCTTGCTCTCTTCTTGAAGCTGCAGTGAATTTTTAATTCATCTCAGTGAAGAGCTTCAGTGGTGTCAACAATGAGGTGTGTCTCCACCTGAAGTTTATAATCAGCTGGCAAGGATGTGATTTGAGGAGGTGGGAGAGGAGGATATCCATTTCCCTGGACGAGGAAAAGACTGAAATTTGGTCTTTTGAAATCGGAGTAGTTAAGATTCAGACTGCTGCTTTTGTAGAAGCTGAGGGGAAGGCAAAGTATGGGGAAGTCCTTATTGCCCCTGCCCTCTCTTAAAGCGTCAGCTGCTGTATGCTCTGTGCAGAGCTCAGCAAATATGTACCAGGCTGAATCTCTTGGAGGATTGCATCTTAGAATTCACTGTGGTTTGCAATATGGGGTTGATAGTTACCACTTTTCTGTGTGTGGTTATCACAGTCAGAAGACACTTTTTGCATCTTTTGAAGGAGCTTAAAGCAGTTTTATATGAAGAGTAGGGGAGAGCTGTGGAAGTCCATGGTTGCTCAGTATTTCAGCCTGTCTTCAGATACTGCTAGTTGATTAGTCAGTGAGGTGATCTGTGAGCTGGGCATCTGGGTTTTTTGGTTTGGTTATGCCTGTGGGTATTTTTACCAACTGTGCGTGATTTTTGCAAGTACAAAATGGATGTAAAATGAAAGCTTTTAAAATGTTTCAGAGTTTCAGCTGAACTTTATTTGGCTTTTACTAGAAATCTGTGATACTGCTGCATGTTCCAAAATGCACAGCTGAAGGGTGAAGAAATAGTTTGTTATACGAGAAGGGTGAGAGTCAGTTTGTCTACCATGCTGCTTTAATTCCACCTGTTTTGTTGGACTGAATAGTGGTATTTAAGACAACCACAAGCATTTAATGCTGCAGTTAATTAGGTTGTCTATTTCTGTTGAGCATGATCCTAACCCAATTGTTGTCCCATTGTATGTGCATGTTCTTACCTGTTTGCTTCAAGTATGAAATGAAACAAAATGCCTGCCTTATAGGGTGGCTTGTGTGGTGTTTCAGTTTGGTATGTGTATGTAATCAGTTAATGTAGTCTAGCTGAGCAGTGGTTACTCCTTAATCACATCCCTAGACCCCTGGGGTCAGTATCTGTCTTTAAGTGCTATGAAGCTCATATGTGTTTCTGCCTTTTTTTGTTTATTGTAACTTTTTCTACCCTGTTTAATTGGAGGTCTTAAGAGATTGTAGTGTCACTAAACTTGGAGATACTCAAAAGTCATCTGGACACAGTCCTGGGCAGCTGACTCTAGGTGGCCCTGCTCAAGCAGGGGGTTTGGAACAGATGACCTCTAGAGGTCCCTTCAACATCAACCATGCTGTGATTCTGTGTCTCTGGTCGGGAAAGATCTATGGGGGGGTGAGAGGGGGAACAACCAACCAACCCCAACTGTCTGAAGTCTGTTGCTGAAGAACAGAGGAGAGTGGGAGCTGAAGAAGGAAAAACCTGTAAAGAGCTAGAACAAAGCATGCAAGGAATTGCAAAGCAGGTGGAGATACCGTATGGGAATGAGAAAAAGATTGGACCTTGCTTTCAGTTCTGCCAATACCTGGTTTGTCTCTGAACATTTAGTGGTTGGTTGGTGTCACTCATATGATTCAATGAAATAATACATATGGTGGGAGGGGAAAGCAATTATGAAGGGAAATAACTTTTCCAACAGTGGCCATTTTCAGCCCAGAGGATTGCCCAATTTTGTTGTTCTTTATCTGCTTACACCACGCAGTGGAGTCCTCTTGCAAGCACTTGTCTCTCCTTGAATTTGTGTGAACCACTTGCATCTACAGTTGTCCACGTTGCCAGGATTTTCACCTACCTGTTTTTCCAAGTGCTGGAAGAACAAACTGTTTGTTCCTTCATTTGTCCTAAACCTGGTTTCCACCCCTGCCACCACTGCCCCTCAATTTTTGTCTCCTTCTTACTGGAAGAGAGACAGAGCTGCTGAACATTCAATTTGCAGCTGGTGTGCTTATGGAGAACTGGTGCTGGTGTGGGCACCAGCTCAGGTGAGCAGCTGCTTTTTGGTTTGGGTTGGGTTTTGGTTTTTTGGGGGGTTGTTTAGTTTTTTGGGGGGAGCTGTTGTTTGGGGTTCTTGTGTTTTGTTTTTGGGTTTGGTGGGTTTTTTTCCCAGTGGTACAGCGTAAACTTCAAGAGGCTAAAGAAAATGCTTGAGAAGCTTGAAGTTTGTTGACTAAGTGGGTCTGTCTTTTTTTTTTTTCTTTTTTGCTTAGTGTCCTTAGTCCTCCCACACATTTATCCTCTTGTTAATTAGCGTGCTTTCCTCCAGATTGAAAGTCTACAGTAAACAAAGTATTGTTGAGATTGCATCTCGCCAGGAAGGTTTACTCATCTCTTCTCCCTTTGAGAGTCCACAGAACAATAATTGGATTGATCAAGCACTTTATTAGTAGTGGGGGGAATGTGATTGAAACCACACCTCTCCCTCAGGTTCTACTTGACTAAATCAGCTTTTTAGATTCTCTCTTATAAATGGATACAAGTGGTAGATTTTGATTTTATATAGCATACCCATCTGAAATTAATTTGAGTCGTTGAAATTAATAACTTAGGATGCTTGTCATGTTGAAAACTAAACATGCATTTGTTTTTTCCAGTCTGAACAGCTGATCTACATTACAGTCTTCGGTCTTTTCTGGATCCAGGCTGCAATAGCTGGAATTGCTTGCACTCTGTCTCTGAGAGCTAAAAGCCTGGGGTAGTTGTCTGCCAGGTCAGGTTTACAGGACAGAAGTGTTGTACTGCATACATCCCAGTAGAAATCAGCCCATGTTACCTGGTGGAAATGGGAGAGAAAGCACTAAATTGTAGTTGGTTATCTCAAAAGCTGGGACTACTAATATTCTCGGCAAACTGCAGAAATGAAACACGAATTGATCAGTTCTGTATAAGTTTTTGTTGTGGGTTTGTTTTATTTTTTTTTTAAAGCCTATAATTATAGAGCTAGTAATTAGGCTGCAGTGCAAAGCTTAAGTAAAAATTCATTAAATAAAGCCCTTGCTACAAATATTACTTGCATTATAATATTAATCTTTCCTGCTGAAACTGCTGCAGGAAAGTGTTTTAATTAGTTTCCAAACAATTTTGGGTAAAAAAGGGGATTATATTTTCAGATTTTTTTTTCATATTGTCCTATAAGTTGATCAGTGATTATAAGCAGATTTCTAAACTCCCATCTGTATTGACTAGTACAAAGGCATTTATAATGTTTTGTGGTAACATACTGGTAAACTGGTTTAGAAAATGTAGATCCTAGTCCTGGTTTGCCTTACTTTTCTAATAGTATGGAAAACAATTTCCACTTTGCAAATGAGCAACCAACTGTGTATTCGTAAGAACAAAGAGTTAAGAGTGGGGAGGGTTGTTTCATGGGCTGGAATGAAATCCAGAAATTCAGCAATAGTCAATGATTTCATTTTTCTGGCAACCTGATTGGAATGGGAGAAACAAAAAATATACTTACAGACTTCCCTACCAGCCAGTTGTTATCCCCTAAGAAAGTATCCAAATCTTTCAGTAACTCAGGTGCTTTGTTGGTGAGGATATCATCAAATGCTTGTTTCTGGGGGAAGAACAAAATGCAAAGATGCACACCAGGGCATAAGCACAGCAGTCAGCAAAATTGATATCTGGGGGGTTTCTTGTGAAAAAGAAAGCTGAAATCTGAGAAAGGTGGCAGTGAAATCATTTGGTCTGACCCAAACTTTAGAGTCCTCTCAGTTCTCTTTGGAGGAAGGAATGTGTTAACATCAGAGTCAGGATTGATACAGCAAACAGCAGTTATTTAAGATAAGAAATGCAGAGGTAACTGTCACTTGGATACATGCAAAGGGGCATGATAGAATTTAGGAAAGCTGAGGTAATTGCCCATTAAGTGGGTTAGATGCCCAAAACATGGCAGTCATGGCTCGGTGAGCCATGACTTCAGCCAACTTGTCCGTTAATGAACACCTGAAAGCTCCTGGATGCTAAAACATGATGTGTGGAGTGATGCTGCTCATTTATCTGTGCTGACAGTCACCAAGCTGCAGCAAGATGGGAGCCCTGCCATAGATATGGGAAGAATCCATCTATAATATATTCCCAATGTCTCACAGTCATATTTTGGGGGGATTCTTTTGGATGTTATGTTTTCTAGTGTACAGGGTCTCAAATTTCCAGAATCCCTTAAGCTCGATCTTTCCATGCTGTCAGTTAGATGCTGGTCAGTTATCTTTCCCTACCAGTCCTTCTCATGTGAGATGTGGAACCTGGGTTTTGAGCTTTTGCTGGGTTTATCTTTGAACTTTTATGTTAGCAGCTTATTCTGCTTTTTTTTTTGTCTCCACAGCAATGAGATTTGAGGTGGTTAAAATACATTTTTAAAGGCTGAAGTCTGCATTGAAGGGTATGGGCCTTAGTATTTGTAAGTTAATGGATGAAGGATGAGGTAGTGTATGGTGGTTCTCTGCCAGCTGTTCCCCATAGCAGAAAGTTTTAAGGCTGCTATTAAAGGGTTAGCTGTTTCCTTTGGAGTGGGAAACGTGTGTCTGGTTTTCTCTTCTCACCTGCTTGGAAGCAAGTGAGATTGCAGACTGTTGTGATCATCTGGTCTGACCCTGTGGCACAGTTTGTGCAGTTAATGTGCTTGGCCTAATTTTGGAGGAACATACTCAGGCTTGGTTAAATAAGCACTGCTATACAGGAATGGAATTATTTCAACAGCTTTGAAATTCAGGTTAATGAAAAAAAAGAATAAAATTTAGAAGAGGTAGCAGCCTAAATGGTCCCAAAAATGCAGGCTGAAATAAAATCAGTGTTTCTGCAGATGTGTTCGAAGATTTGCCATCATTTTCTGCTGTCTGTTAAGAGCTTAGCAGCTGAATGTGGTGACTGCAATTAACAGCCGGAAGTTTGCAGTCTAGAAATCTCATATTTGTACCCTGTGCTGTAGCATTTCCTTTTTTTTTAAGTAAGTTCCCCTGCCGTCTCTGAAGAAAAAAACAAAAAAAAATCAACAACAAAAAACCCCGAACCAACCAACCAAAACAAAACCCAAATTATTGTGTGACCATGATGGTAATGACCTCCTCCAACTACAGAAGTACCCAGTCAACCTGTGAAGCTGGTGGGGACATGACCAGGATCCACCTTCTGGAGTAGCATGACCTACTTGTCTCAATCCTGGAGCTCTCCAGCAAAGCATAACAAAGGTGTTGCAACAGCAGATATTTTTTTTTTGGGGGGGGGGTAGGGTGAAGAGAGAGTCTGTGCCTTGCATGGAGCAAGCTTCCATGGGCAGCTTCCACCTCTGCTCCCTTTACCTTGCTTGGTTTTCTCTTGGCTGCTGGCTAGGTAGTAGCATAATGCATCCTTCCACCCTTCTCGGAGGGATGTGTGTTCCTGTAACCACTTGTGGCCTGGGGAAGTTTTCTGACTTTACCATGTGTACACGACTTAAATCTGGCCTTGAGAGACCACGAGACGCCACTTCTACCACAAGGTGGTGGCAGCGGACCCAGAAGGAGAGGAGGAGAACGGCTAATAGTGAGAAAAATGTTAAAGATCTCCAGAAAGTAAGTTTCTCGATCTTCCTTGGCCTCAAAACACTCCCTTGCATGCATACGTGCGTACAGGCATATGAGGGTTGCCTGCGACCTCTCTTCCCTTTTAAATTAATCACCGGTGACATGATCTGGGTCCTTATTCTGGACAAGTGCTTGAGTACAAGCTGGGACACACGCAGGCATTATCGTGGGAGTTTCCCTGTAAAGGAGTAGCAGTACTGTGGCAGTAGTGCTGCTGCTCCACTAAAGCATTAGCAATAGTGTGGCTGTTCCTAAATGATTAAAAAATCATGAGTCAATCTCCCCTCCCCAAATTAGGAAATGTCAGGAAATCACTAGGAAATTAAGTAATTCACATTTTTGAATACTAAAACCTCAAAACACACTTTCAGATTTTCCCCTGCAAGATTTCAGAGCACTTTCATATTGTTTCATTATTTATTGTTGGTTTGGGGCAACATTTTGTACTCTGTGGTTTCTGTAATAGGATACCCTAGTTGATCTGAAATGTTAGCTTTGAATAAATGGAAGGTGGCTGCACTGGTAGTTAATGGTGAGACCTGTTGTTACGCTACCCCTTTCCTAAAAGGGTCAGGTCATCTGCTTGGGTCAGAGCTGTGTGGAGCCATTGTAACACTGGAGTTAACACATCCATCACCCTCTTCGCCCAGCAGCTGATCTGCATGCCTGCATTTGGGGCTCTGTTGAGAGGGACTGGACCGATGCCAAAAAAAACCCAAAACCCAAATGCTGGAGGACTTTGCCTGTGACTGAGTGTTAAAGTACCCATGGCAGCGTGTTAGCCTGGTGTCAGTACTTGCAGCACCACTGCTGAGGACCGAGGTGGGGCTGCGGGGGTCTGAAGAGCACGGCTGCAGTGACAGTGAGGGATGTGCTATGTCCCCTCTTTAAAGGCACTCGCTGTCTTACACCACTCTGGTAATTGAAAAGCAGCTGATGTATTGAAGACTGATACTTACTAAAAAACCAAGAAGAAATCAAGATGCAGAAGCACAAAAAAGGTGGGGTGGAGCTGTTAATCTTGAGTTAGCAGAAAGAGAATGATATGAGCTTAGTCTGTTTGTGACAAGATACAGGTATTGCACAGTGCTGGCTGGGGTGGAAGTGTCCTGTCTTTCCCCTTTGAAGAGCAGTTTGATATATGCCCATATGGCATCCTTGGTTCAAGGTGAACTAGTGAGGGGCAGCTCATGATGGTCTCATCATTTCCACAAAGGGTGAAAAAAATCTGGTGAAGGACGAGGTGGGAAGAAGCAGATGGCATTGGCTGGATTAGCCTTGAGGAAGAACCACAGAGCTCCTCCAGCTCACCTTTGCTGAGGTGAGGTGATGGACCCAGGGATTGACACATGGCAGTGTCTCCAGAGGAGATGCTCAGGTACAGAGTCATGGCTTATGTGCTATCTTTGTTTAAATTAGTGATTGTCTTACTCTCACATCCTGGTTTTTCTCTGCCCAAGGGAACAGTGTCATGAAATCATCTATGGTGTCCACAATGGCATCAGCTAGCGCCTGTTCCACAGGTGTCTGACCTGCCAGACCTGTGGGAAGCAAGCATATGAAGGGAGGTTAGAGACAGCATCAGCAGGAGTCTTTGATACCCCAAAGGTAAACTCTGTTCTTTGTGAACATTTCTGTAAAAATACATGCTCTCCAGGGCTTTTTGGATGCTAACAGCATGCATTTGACTCCTTGCATCCAGGTGCTATCTCATGTACCTTTGCTTTTTTTCCCTTTCCAGCCTCATACAGCCATCCTAGGTAGAGAGTTGTTCTTTCCATCACCTGAGCCCACAGCCTGACTACCACTTCCTTACCTTCTCTGCCTTCCACTGCCCCAGCATGTTCAGTGAGGGTCAGCACTAATTCCTTTCTGTTAATCTTTCCCCATCCCAGCTTTCAATGTCCTTCTCCATCTCATGATCTTTCCATCTTGGTCAACACAGTCTCCAAAAGTGCTTCTGTGAAAGTCTGCTTCTCTTTCCCTCTATCCTGCCCATTCAGCCCCATTTAGAACCTTTTCGTGACATCCTGCTTGCTTTTGATTACTTCATTGTATTCGGGCACCTTAGCCAAACTTTGTCTTGTTTACAAATCTGCTTTCCTCCCCTGTTGTCCTTTGGCTCACCTGCACTCTTCCTAATGCTGCTACTTTTTTCCCTCGCTCTTTTTTCACAGACCTGCATTTATGCTTTCACCTCTGTGCAGGTTCAGGTCATCTTTCTCTTCCTCTCTGTTCTTTAAGCCTCACCTGGAAGCTCTGTGTTTCCCATAAACCGTATGCCCTTCCCCTGCCAAGTCATCTCCCTTACTGAAACTTTATGCTTTTGAAGGTGAGGGGGGTGCCTCTCCTTCTGGGCATTAAGTTCTGTGAGCCTTCAGTAAAGAGTTGTTGGTGATGGGCACCAAAAAAATGCCATTTCTTAATTTTAAAGTATTAGGGACATATATGCAGATTTAATGGCAGACCTAGCGAGTTCTGACTAGGAAGTTGAAAAGATTTTTTTCCCCTTCCACGGATGCTCTTTTTCCCACTGTAGCTGACAGTGTGACTTAACACTGAACAGAGAACAGCATGGTCTGAGTGTGCCTCAGAACCATAGCCTTTGTGGCTGTTGCAAGCTGATGGAAAAGGTGTTGGGGAATGCCTAAATCAGAACTTCAGACCGTAAAAGGAGCACAGCTCCAGATCAGCCTCCGGATAGGAGACGGGTGGGGAGGCAGCGTGGGTGGAAGGCAGGCTTTCTCATCGTTTTTCATTACCAGGTGGACGCTCATCATTCTCTTCCCTTGCAAGTAGTAGATTGTATCAAGGATGGAGGAAATTGGCAGGAACACGGTATTGCAGACACACTTGAAAATATGTTGTGCTAGTGCCTTGAAGAATAACACTGCGCTTCCGCTTGTTGCCTCCGTTGGAAAATGTGAGAAATCTTGAAAGGCAGGTTACATCTCTTTGCTCAGAGTGTAAAAAAGTAGGATAGTGCTTGCTTCCCAGCCCCCCACTTCAATTTGCTGACATTCAGCACACCACAAACACGTCTGCCTTCAGCCAGACCAGTTTTGCAGATGGTTTTGAATGACACCTTGCTGACCTAAAGCAAGCCCTGACTACTCTCTTTGATTACTTGCATTACAAAGTCTTATATCACTTTATCTAACTGGTCAACTACTTCCATAGCGTGTAAGTATTTAAGATGTAAGTGATGTCACCATCTGATCTAATCTCTCTGCCAGCTCAGAATTGTTGCCTAAATCTGCTTCAGAGTGCTCTGCCTGCTGACTGTGATAATCTCTAATGCTTCCAAAACCTCCTCCTCCTGGAAATCTCTGTTAGCCTGGCAGCTCAAATTTAGCTCCAGGGGAAACTTCCCTGAGAACCTTAGGGAAGCCACAGGTACACACTTTCTGTTGTGCAGTGGCAGGTGAATAAAGTTTATTGGCTGGAGAAATCAGCCCAAACCCCAGGTACAGTACACAGAGGAGAAACTCAATCAGACATAAAGGGTGATTATTTCTGAGTTTTCCTTCAGGTGTGCATGCTTGCAGTGTGAATATGGAGCTCAGCCCCATGACTTCAGAACATTGTAGCATTTCACATTACAGGTTATTACTTTGAACCTTTTTTTTTTCTGTTTTTTTTACATTCTATGTGACTTTTGAGTGACTAAATACAGCATCCTGGAGGATGTGCCTTGCTCTGTTTCTTCTTTCTGATCTTGAAACCACAGGGGATGTAGCCTGAGATCTCATCAGGATTGCCACAGCAGCCCCGACTCACCAAGCAAAATTGGCACCAAATTATGGTAAGGAAGGCCACTGAACACAGGCATGCCACCACACAACGCTCCTCGGTGCTTTTTAAACCATCGCTCTTTGAGTTGGCATCTCTAATAGCATCCTATATGGTACGCTGCGTTTCTGTGGACAGCACTTGGTGCTGGTAGACAAACTACAGATGCAATGAGAGGCTGAAACTATTAGCTCTTCATGCCTAGGAAGAGCACTAATACCAGTATTGCCAGACTGGTGTTGACTTCTGCTAGGTTGGGCTTGCCGAGGTGTGTGTTTGTTTCTATTTTTGCCATGGGTGTATTTTTTCTGAGCATTAAAGGTGGGTGCAGAACAGAGCAAGACAATAGTCAAATAAGTGTTACCTGATTCTCTGGCAAGGTATCTTGCTATTGCCAGGCTCTGGTGAATGGTAACTCCATCTACTTCCAGAATGGGGATTTTGCCAAATGGGATAGCTTGGAGGAGAAAGAAAAAAAAGAAAAAACAACCAAAAGTTAAATCATAGCTCTTAACAGTGGGAGTCTGTAATAGTTGCACTTTTACCACTCAGAGGGTATGCATTGTTACAGCACTTAAGTTTCACAGTAATTCTGTAGGGAAATTCATGGACTAAAAAAACAAAAGTAAGGTTAAGGATATAACCAGATTACCCTGCAAGAAGGCAACTATAGCGTAGAAAAGAGATATTGCATTTCCTTTTTCCTAGCCTTGAGCTGTAAAGGCTGAATGTGCTCCTACATATCCTGAATTCTTTATGCAGGGAAACTTTTTAGTGGAATCTTGGTTTTTCCTTCTCTTCCCTGTTTTTTCCTCCCCAGGAGAGTGACTGCCAAGGTTAAGCAAAGATTTGTAGTGCAGGATCCAGCTGGGGTATGAAGTAAGAGATTGGGTAAAGACTACAAAGGTGCTTTTTCATTTAAACTTGTTTTAAATTCAGAAGTAGTGATTCAGAGAGGTATCTGTATTTCAGAACTTATATTGTGACAAGACTTTTCAGCTGACAGTCATCACCAAGGGACAAATACAGCTTTCACACTGAACTGCAAATGCTAAGAAGATACTCAAATTTATTTGACTTTATTTTATTTTATAAAAAAAAAAAAAATTCTGTCAGTGATGGGGAGGAAGCCTCCAGATATAGAGGAAGACAAACTAAGCAGGCATCATGGATATCTATAAGAGAGTTTGAGATATGAGATCAATCTTATTTTTCAGTTATTAATTTAGTAACATAATGTATGTGAAAACTTGGACTGCTGTTTTTCTACATTTTGGAGAAGCTGCTGGCGTGATATCAAATGGGGCTGAAACCTCAGAGCAAAGCTTAAGCTTGGAAAAACTGTCTGATTAAGGGCAGTGAGAATCTACTCGTGGGAACCCAGTGCTGTTCGCTGGGGGAACTTTAAATCTCTGCATTTCAAAGGATGCTATTTCATAAATTCCAGGTACATGATTGCAAGTGCTGGTCATAGCCAAATGCTTTGTGCCCAATTTTCATCTGGATTACACTTTATGTAAATAAGATGTATACTCATCTTAAGACTGTCTTGCGATGTGAAAGGGCAGTAGTGGAAAAGTAAGAACATTGGCTATTGGAAAAATGCAAAGTGCTTTCAAACCCAGGAGAACTGTCTTTATGGGACAGCTGGAATGACACTTCTATTCCATGAGGTTTTTTAATTCTTAGTGAAAAGGGAAAAATAATGAAACCTTATTTATTCATGACCTGTTTATCAAGGCAACTTCATCAATGATGAACACTGCCACGTGGCTCTGTGGTTTAGCATGCAGTATGTGAATAACATTAGGTACGGTATCTTAGATGTCAAATCTGTATCTGCAAAATTAATTTGGCAGCTGGACAAGACATTCAGGACTCCTCTGTGCATTTTTTTTTTCCTGCATCTGACCTCAGTATTCATGATACTCCGCCCCCCCCCCCCCCCCCAAGTTCAGCACGCTGTGAAGCTGGTATAAATTTTGATGCTGATGACTAGTAGAAGCAAGAGAGCTCCAAGAGCATTAGCTGCTGTTTGTACTCCAGGGAGAAAGCATGCACTGCTAGTTGTTATTGAAACAATAATAGACTTTTGCACAGAGGGCTTCATATGTTTAATACCCAGAGAGTAGCAAGGTCCTGGCAAGTCCATGTATCGCTTCACTGAGAATCCAGAGAGGAAAAGATGCATCCCTAGATGCTAAAATGAAAAGCTCTCTGGTTGTGAAGATGAGAAGAGTATTGGTTCTGTGCTGCGGATTAACGGTGCAGAGTGCCCTGAGCATCACTGCCTCCAAAGCCACAGAGCTGTGAAATAACGTTTGCTCGTGCAGAACACCAGCACATCTTTCAAGCAAGTGCAAGTAGAGGGGTTGAGAGCACGCGTGACTGCTGGACGTGCCAGCGTGGTCAGCCCACAGCCGTCTTCAGATGCCCCCAGACCACACAAGGCTGTACACCAATGCCTGACAATAGGTAATGTCAAAAGCGCAGCCAGCTCAGGAGCAATAACCACTGCCCCTGAAGGAGTTAACTGTCTTTTTTTTTGGAGGCCCCCAGTAGAAGTGCTGCTGAGTCCATGCAGTTTTGGTGAGGCCAACATGACTAAGCCAGGCGCTGTAGCAATAACTGTCAAAACACGATGATCACTGCTCAGGTTGGGAAACTACAATTGCTTCATCTAGAAACTGAACAGACCATTTTCTGCTGTGTTTACGTGCAGGGGAAAGTCTAAAAGTTGGAGCTTTGACTGATGCTTCAGTTTGTTGATTGCTACAAGGAAAATGAAAGCTGGTTTGTTTGTACAGATATATTATTTTTTTTTAAGAAACCCTTGATTACAGCAAAAGGAGGGAGGCATCTTTCTGACAATTGAGGAACATGGATTAAGGTGTGAAAGGCAGCTGGGTGGCAAAGTGGCAGTAATCTCTCATGTTCTGTTTCTCAGTAATCTGGCCATTTCTGGATTAACTTTTTTTTTGCTGTTGTTTCCTAGCAGCCCATAGAATTCAAGGGAATTGCTATTTCTTTCTTGAAAACATGAGTAATGCCTACAAAGTGTTTCCTCCTCAGTGCTGACCTATTTTCATTAAGATCTGGTTCTTCTTTCCTGGAAAAGAAACTGAGTTTACCACTAAAAAGATACAAATACAGCTTTGTTTTGTGTGCAGTAGAAATATTCATACACTTGCATGATTTATCATGTGAGTATAAAATTAATAAATGAAAGCAGATTTTATTGCACATCCCATGAGCCTTAGATGTTCAAAAGGCATTATGCTTTGATTTATAATGAGGCTTGGGGTTTTTTTGCTAAGGGGCAGCATATCTATTGCCATCATTACTAAACAATGGACTATTTAAATCATACCAGATGGTAAATGGGAGATGTTCCTTCCTTTCTTGTGTGTTTAAAATGCCATTTTATTTTTTTTTATAAAGAACAGGAAAAAAAAATTGTGATTTGAATATAAACATAGATTTATTTTTTTTCTTGCTGATAGAGTGTGTGTATATGATTATGCACTGACTTTTGTTGAGTATTGAGTTAATAGGCTGTAAATTAGTGCAATTCTGAGATGTTTGAAGAAATCACACTTGTGCTGTGCAGATCATTGTAAAAATCTGTTGTTTTTTCTTGGGTGCAGGGAATGCTATTCTTTCACACTGGAAAGTGTGGCAGATATCCAGGCCGCTTTACAGCTGAAGAAAATAGCAAAGAACAGTCAAGGGGCAGAAAATATTTATAGTACATCTCCTCCTTATTGGAGGAGAAGGTATAATGTCTTATAAAGTTGCATTTTAAGTCTGGAAAATTTTATGGAAAAAAAAATCTCTTTACCTTTGAAACATTATTATCCAAAATTCATATAACAAGACCAAAGTTTTTAGTAACCTGTAGTGAAGTACCTTTTTGCTGTTGTTAACTAAAAGAACTATTTCCTATATTGATAAGTTTGTAGCAAACCCAGGAGATTGATTGTATATATAAGTTTGGCTGTTGTGGGCAGGAATGTGTTCCCTGTGAAAACTGGAGACTTCCTTTTCCAAGTGGAGAAGAAGGGGTGGATTTTTGTCACACAGTTCATCCTCAGGAAGGGTACGTGAAGAGCCTTCACGCTGGATGGGTGCAGTTTGATTGCTGGAGGCAAGGTCAAGGTTTGACAAATGACCTCGATGTGGCCTCTACACACCTTGCCCACAGCCCGTTTTTTGAAGTGCAGCAAAACCCACAGCCAGGCCATCTACTCAGGGGTTCCAAACTGCACCAGAAAACCATCTTTCTGTACACAAATTTAAGCAGTGTTACCCCTAGATTCATGGATATGGGCTTTCAGTGGCTTGCTTTGAGCCTCCCATGGTGCTTTTGGCCCTAGCTCTGCTCATTGACAACACACGTTCAAGGAACTTCTGGGGATGTCCAAATGTGGCCTGTGTATAAGCATTGTATTAAAACTGCTAAATTTGACACAGTTTTGGTGAAAGGCATGGTTCATGTGACTCCAGCTGAACACAGCACCTAGGCTGTTCCTGCCAGGCTTCTAGATGAGACGAGCAAGTGAAAGAGGTGGCACATGAAGCTGGAATGTAAGAGGGATCTCATTTGGGTAGAATGAGGGTGGTGGGGGAAAATCATGAAACAACATGCACTGGAGAGCAATTGTGAATGAACAGTTAAGCCAAAGTAGTACAGCCTGGAAGGATCTGAGTGTCACTTTGCTAGTTTTTCTTTAACCTTGATCGGTTAGGGGGCTGCTTCATACTTACGTCAGTTTATACCCCTGTGTATCCATATGGATGTCCTTTCCATGTTTTTCAAAACAATGTTGTCTTGCAAAGTTTCCAACTCCCACCTGAGCAAATACATTTTAAGAAGGAGAACTAGAAAAGTCTGTTGCCATCATCATACAAACTGTCATTTCTCAGGCATGCACCTTTCCCTTTCAGTTTCTGCTTGCTTTGTTGCTCATCTGAAGTAGAAGGCACTAAGAACCCTTGTGTTGATTTCCAGATTTAGATTGAAAACTCACTGAAAAGAGGAACAGGGATTTTAAGAAGCATACTGTTTGGATAACTAAACCTGTAGTCTTCTTTAAATTGAACTTTTATCAGCAAATTCTTGCTTTTCCTATTATGCTGGTTATTCATTGTTTTTAGCACTGCATGCTGCCATGAAATCTGCACAGACTTTACACTTCCTGTGAAGAAAACCTTGACAGAGGGTGCGTGTAATTCATCAGACTGATCTGCAGTCTCCTCGTTTGAGAAAGGACTCACTGAAGTATCTGTGCAGTGCTAAGGAGTTGGATGAATTCCTTTTTATATATATTTTAATTTTGGTTGGCTTTTGTGACTAGAACTGTGATGTTTATATAGTCTCTGCTGGATACTAAGCAGGGGAGATGAGGCCTGATGTGTGTTAAAAGCAAGGACACCTGTGTAAATTGTCTCCATCCCACAAAGTCCCCAAGGGCTGTGGTCACTATTCCCTTCCTGGCATGCCTATAGATTCTCAGTAGTGTTCAGGCCTTCCCTTTGACCGCGAGCTCCTGGCTCATCCTCCTGGGCACGAACCAGTGGATGGTGCTCATCTGGGCCTGTTTCTCTGTCAAGGACAGGGAAAGGAAACACAACTCAGAGCCAAGCACAGTTTTGTCCAAGCCTGGCAGCTACGCTGGTTGGCTGCTGGTGTGGAGAAACCAGAGCTTAGTGCTGTGCTGCGCTTCTCTCTGCTGTTCTTCCCAAGCTAGTGAGGATCCCCTACACAGATACAGTTTTTAATTTTCTCCTTCCCTTGTCTCCTTCCTTGTCCAATCATCTTTTCTTCTTCATTATTCTTCTCCTCCTCATCTCTGTTCTTTCTTCTCCATGTTTATCCTGACTTGCCTCAGCTTTGCTCCCAGATGTGAGTTCAGTTTCCCTTATTTCCTATGACAAACACTCCCACGTTGACCTCCTCTTTCCCATCCTTCCTCCTGCCTGTGTTGAAATCATCTATAGCCTTGATGCTAAGCAGCTGTTTCTTCAGTATTTGAATGTTCCTCAAAATCTGAATAATTAATGGTTTTGCAATCAAGCAGTTTAGATTGATGTCATAGTAAGGCAGTTGGGTTGGTCAAAGACAGGGGAAAATAAATGTCACAGCCATGCTTCTTACTACAATATATCTGTCAAAATAAGTTCTCCTTTGCCTTGAAAACTAACCATAACCGCTTTTCCTTTCCATTAATATTTAAATTGCATCATGAGTAACAAATATATGAGATACTTTGCATCTTCCAATAAGAAGCATGTGAAAGATTTATTTTATGTAAGGCTGGCAGAGGAGCAAGGCCCCTGGGAAGCAATTGGCCTGGAGCTGGAGGCATCCATAATCCATATCTTCTAGAAAAGGATGACCAGGATGGTGCTCTGATCTAACCTCAGCCCAGCTTTAGCACTGTAGTTATTACAACTCAGATTCTCCTTGGAAGTGATTGCTAAGCTCTGCTTTTTACCCAAAGATAGCTATTTACACATCTTAGCTAGAGCTACAAAGCAGCAAGTCACTCAGGAAACAGGATGAGTGCTCCCTTGAAGAACTCTTGCCTGCTGTCAGGTATCTCTCAAGATTTATCTGTTACGTTGGAAGTCTTTTCAGTGCAATAATTAGTCTGTCAAGTTTCCTGAGGACCTTTCAAGCAACATTCCACCCCTCCTAAACAGTTTATGGGACATTTACAGCCATTAGTGCAATGAAAGCGTCCTTTGCAATGACTACAAAGTCTGCATAATTGCCATTGCTTCAGATTCCCTGAATAAGCCACAGAACAAAAGCTGTTACTGCATGCTAGCCTGATATCTCAAGAGGATGGTAACTTTGTGCACCATTACAATGGATTATCTGCTATATCATGACTTATGTCAGTACAAAGACATTTTTTTTGTGAGGAGCCTATTATGTGGTAATACAGATCTTGAATGAGTCTATTATGTGCTGGTGCATAGATCTTGAATTAAGTACGGTTTCAATGGTGGTACAGTCAAGTCACAGTCTGTTCAAAAGGAAATGTAAAATGTAAATCTGTTTACTCATTTAAAAATCTATTGATTATATAAAGAGTGAAGGGTCATGTAAAGCTGCTACTTGATATTCAGCTGTTTTTTAAAATTCTGCGCTAAAGCTAGTCAACACTAATACTTACATACTAGCTTGCTTAAATTTGTTTATATTATAAACTACAATCCTCACCTGAAATCAGCAACAGAAAATTTACCAAAGATGATCTGATTAGTGATAGAAGGGAAAAAACCCCAACAGTTGAGTTACAGAAATCTTAATTTCAGAGTGTGTAAGCCAAATGACAGATTTTATTTTCAGAGTGTATAGGCCAAATGATAGAGGTTTTTGTTATGTTATGCCTCCCTCTCATACAAAAAAAAAGCATCATTTGGGTGTAAACAAAATGAAGACAGTATTTCTAGGAGCGAGGAATTAATGGTCCTTCAGGCAAATAAGTAAGACAACAGCTTGCTGGGGAGAGCCACATGAAAAATGCCAAAACAAACAACAAAACCTATCACACTCTTCAGTCCAGGCCAAAATTAAACTTGCAGCAGCTGCAAGTCTGCTTTCTAAATGGTCTTTCTGTGCATGCATTAATCTTAATGCACAGAGTTTCTATTTTCCCTTCAATTTTACAGAACTAAGAAGTAAGTCTGTTCTTCAGTATAATGACAGTATTTTCTGTTTTATATGGTATGATGATTTGGGTGGGAGGGTGGTATTTGTTGCAAAACCTTATCTAATTTTATGACAATTGATGAAGCAAACCTATCCTCTCTGCAGAGACCTGACTCCTTGTACTCTTAGAGAAACTTAGCTTCTTTGATTTGTTCCCTTAGTAGTTCAAGAATCACGAAGAGGCTCTCCTTGTCCAAACTTATTAAGAAAATAGAGTTTCCTCTTCCCTAGGTCTTTTTTTTCTTTATCTTACTTCACCATACTTGAAGTTTTTAAAAAAGAGGGACATTATTTTGTACTTGCAGACTCTGCAGTCAAAACTGGTTTCAGATCTTTCATAGGCAAGTGGGTAAATGCAAACATACTATATGCAAGTGTGCATAGCAATTTGAGTGGTATTTCTTAATCTCACTTCAATATATAATTATGGAATTAGTTTAATTAATTGAACCATTTCTAATGATTTTTGAGGGCTGCAAAAGAAGTGGTGTACCAAACTGCTATTACATTAGCTGCTGTTACATGAAACGCAGCTGTAATTCCCCTTATCATTGCTAAACACCACCCTTTGGTTTTCATCAGGATGAGACTGACTAGCATCTGCTACTTTATTTCTGTTCTTTTTGAAGTGGACCCAGTCCAAGCATAATGGGGGGAAAAAAAAAAAATCCTGAGCTTCATAAGAAAGATCTGAATAGAGAATATGAATGACAGTAGTGTAGGAGATGTCTCAACAGAGTGAACTATGCCTGTGTATTCTCAGTTGGTTGGAGACACCCCCTCATTTCATATTTACTGCTGAACACAGCAATATTTGAACCTTTTTGGCAAGGATTCTGCTACCTACTTTCCTGAGGGCTGGTGCTTTTTCCTCTTCAATCCCCACCTCCATGGAGGCAGCTGAGTTACTTTTTGAAAAGTCAGGATAGTAGAGAATGCAAGTGGTTTGTTTTCCTTATGGCAAATGGTGCATCTCTGCTGTATGCAATATTGCTGTAGTGTTAAGACACACAAACCCTATGCAACCTACTCCCTAACTAGGAGGCAACCATTTCTTGTGTTGAGTCATGGCCTGCAAAGTTGGGGTTTAGGTACCTTAGGACAGACTGAAGCAGTGGCTATTGGTCTTCTTGTGCCCTGTAAGGCTGTTTACTGCAAAGCCTTGTTGCTACCTTTTATTTAGAGTCTTGCTGAATGATTTGCCTGTGGGAGATTACTTTGGAAATACCATGGGTAATGATTGCTTCACAAAGGAGGAGGAGGAGGAGGTAGTCATCAGTTAGTTGATCTCCAGGCAATTTCCTTAGCAGCATTACGTTGTTATGCATACAAAAAAAAATACCTTTACTCTTGTTTTAGTTGATGAACCTCTTAATTTGCATATTGTCTACAACGCAGATGCCGCTGGTGGCAAATGCCATCATTACATTGGTGCTTGAGCTAGGATCCAGGGAGCTTTCCAAAAGTAAAAGTTTAGCATCCTGGTATGAGATGTAATAGCACTTTCAGACATGCATCCAACCATTTCTTTGTAGGTGTACATTTTCCTGGTCAAATAGCACAATACATTCCATTTCCCATCCACTGACTCACTGGAAGCACGCTGTCTACAGAAGCCTGAAATTCAAAGAACTCCTAGGCCAGCACAAATTTTGCACAGATGATTTCACATATCTGAAAGCAGCAGCTCCCACATTTTACTAAACTTCTTAACTGCTTTGACTGATCCCTAGATTAAATTCCATAGTAGAGGCTGCTATGAAAGGCCATTATGCAGAGAAAATGAAAAATCTTAATTAACCCTTGGTAAACCTGCTAACAAACTTTTCGCATCACAGAAAGAAACAAAGACATCCAAAGGTTAAATGACTTGACCGACATTTGTTAATGCAGCAGATACAATTACAAACTGTACGGTGTAGGATTTCTGGGATGCCTTTTCTCCCAGTGTTTGGGTGGTAATGGTGTTGCAGCTGGGCATACACTGTAGTGAACAAGTACGGTACATATAAAGCTTCACTGGGAAATTCATGATGTGAGCACTGAAGAAAAGCATAGGAAGGATTTTCCTGCATTGTTTCTTGTGCTGGCTTGGATGTTGGGGACATCTTCAATATTGATTGATAGGTCTGCTATTAGAACATCTTGTCTTAGGATATGAATGCCTCTGTAGCCTTTAAGTCACTACTTATGCTTTGTCTTTTTGTCTCACTTAAAAATTAGTATGCAAAGCTCTACATAGAATTATACTTTGCTAATATTCTCTGAACTTTGCTTCAGGACATAAGTGGGTGTGTGTACATGTAAATATGTGCATAGTTAAGTATGAAGAAGGCCTATGAAGAGCTTTCCGCTATTCCTGTGAATTCTCAGTCTCACCTTTAGCTTCTGCCCTGCTTCCTTGAGAACTGCAGTGGGAGAGACATAAGCTATATCACATGGCCAACAGGTTTAAGCTCTTAAAAAGAAAAGGTTTCCGAAGTCAACAATCTCTAACTGAAAATATCCCATTTACACTCCTCTGTGGGTTGTTAGCTAGTGTTTTCTAGATTTGAGCACCACAGATGGGCTTCAGCTGCCCCTTGGAGAGCATTATGGGAAAAAACAAATTTAACTGCACCCTACAAGCATTTCGTAGCCTGTTGGCTGGGTTTATTAAATGGTGTGAAAGCCAATCAAGAAAAATTACTTGATTAATAGAAATTGCCTTGTGCATGAGTTTTGGCTTTTCCGCAGACTAAAGGCATTATTCTTCATTCTGGATGTGAAAAGTCATAGCCCGTGTAGCAAAACATGGGCCAAATCCATGAAATGAAGACACAGCTATCTCTGATTTCATATCCCCTCTCTCCAAACTCAAGATCTGTTTCATTTGAACTAAGGCCCATTTAATAAACAGAAATAACAAAGAGTTTTAATAGCTGGAAAGAGGTTACTCTAACTAAAAAACGTGAAATGGATGGGGTATAGTAGCCTGCAGAATACTCTTGGAAGGGCTGGGAGGGGTTGTTAGGAACAATTATTTTTTAGCATCATTTTTGATCCTTTTGTTTTCTTTTTGCTATATCAACTGATTTCTTTTTGTTTTCTGTCATTGCTTTCCCTCTCTGAAGACTTTTCTGGTTGAAAAGGAGTGTCCTTCTTGACACTTAATTCCAATCTGGCTTTCTAAAATGAGGGTGAAGGCTGCAGTGTGGTCTTTGAGACCAAATCCTCCAAAGAAACTGAGAAGATTAGCATTCATTTGGTTAGCTTTGGGCAGACAAAAGCCAAACTGAATTTACAAGGAGTAAAAGGCCAGCTGGATGATAGCAGGTAAGTCTTTTTAGATCGTCTGAAGCTTTGGATCTGGATTTCCATGAGAGCATCAGGAATGACATTTTGGCTGTCTAGACAATAAAATTCCCATAGACTTAATTAAAGCCAGGAATTAAATGTATTTCTGCTTATGAAACATATAGGTATCTCTTCAATTGCTTTGCTTTTTGACAGCATTTCTAGCGGAGCTTTGGATATAAGATCCCTTTTTACTTACTTGGTTTGATTTTGGGCCAGTCTGCTGCCTCTATCCTGTGGTCTTCATACTTCTTGCCTGAATAAGCAAACAGGTAGCGGCTGATTTCTGCTCGTCCTCGCAGATTGAAGTATGTCAGCTTGTACTGTGGCATGCTGGATCCCTGGAAGGGAAGACACCGTGTTGCTTATGAGTAACTCAACTCCTTTTTACAAAAGCGCACCATATGCTTGCTTTTGAAACATATGCTTGTACAATGGAAAGGACATGTTACACTAAGTCATGATGTGTTGTACTTTGCAATCATTGCATTAGTCACATCTTTTTGTTCTGCATTTGTCAGCCACAATATTCAGACGTGGACAATGACAGTTAAACCTGCAGTTCCTCCTTGTGTATCTTCAGAAAAATGGCTTGATTTTTTCAGATGTATTAATAACTTTCAGCTTTCATTTACCTTTCTTGTGAGTCCAAACTCGGGCCATTTTTAAAAAGTGTTTTTCAGAGTGCAAATCTAAAATCATATACTGTAACAGAAGATAGTTGCTGTCCTGAGCAGCAATTTTGTTCAAGTCTGTCCTGCTCAGCCTCTGTTGCTTATGGAGATGTTCATCCAAGATCAAATCATGGGAATTTCCAAACTGTTGTGATTTTTCTCATTAATTATTACCCTAGTTGCTTAGGCAATTGACCCAAGTTATTTTAGAAGGAAAATTTGCTATGGAAACCAGTCTACGCTGTTGTTTTGAGAAATTCGTCATCAAATTCTCAGTTTCTTGTACAGAAGCCAAAAGAAAACTTGAAACAACTTTGTTAGGTTTATGTGTGAATTTTTTCCTTCAGTTCTAGTTAGGAACCGTGTAACAGGAAGGCTCTGTTTGCTTCTTAGTGTAGCAGACAACGAAAGAAAATATTTTATGGGTTTGATTGTACAACAAGGATGGTGCAGGAAAGGTGAACAGCTAAGGCTGCCTTAAACCAAAAGTAAGCTTTTAAACTCTGCAGAGATAGCACCTTAATAAGGGAGATCTATGAGCTCAGCTGAGATTTAAATGTACTGGCTAAAGGAAACTAAAACAACCATCTACCTCCTCACCCAAAGCAAAACCCTTTCTCATTGTGGCCTTAAAGTAGACCTTGCATGTCACTTGCCATTCTTTATATCCACCAGATTCAGAGCATTATTAATAAAGCATGCGATACAGATCATCTGCACTAGGAAAGAAAGGGAACTTTTTTTTTTTAATGAGTAAGTGCTACTACATAACCTTGCAATAGAGAAGCAACCCCCTATTTAGTCATTTTGCCTTTGAAAGCATATACTTGAGGGCAAGTGTATCATCAGCTTTCACTTTAGAGGGAGAGGCTCTTTGTTCAGATACTGGGAAAGCTTGCACTTAACACACGCTGAAGAGAGCAAACTGTCTCTGCCATTTTCTCCTCAAAAGTAAATACATCTACATTCTGTCCTTAGAGTAGCAAAGGCAAAAAAAAAAAAAAAAAAAAAAATCACAGCAAATGAGCACACTGGAGGCTGCTTAATTTATTGTGAAAGATACTTGTTCCCCTACAGCAAGGTCAGAAGAGATTATTAGTAAATGGAGATTTTGCACAGCTGATTGCCCAGCAGAGAAGCAGGAGCAAAGATGGAGAGTTACCAGTGGAGATATCTACAAGTGCTTCAAAACAAAGGCACCACTACAATGTTTTTGGTTTGTTTGTGGTTTTTTTGGTTTTGTTTTTTTTTTTTTTTTTGAAGTCAAGCAACTGTGTTCCTTTGCACTGTATAAAGAAGGAAGCTGCAGACAAAATGAGTTACAGTAGGATGTGATTATTTTTCTATATTTGCTGCTTGGCAAATGCAGCTCGCAGATTACAGGTGTAACCGTTTCTTTCTCTAAAGAGAAATTTTCATAATTCCAAATTTTTCAAGCATGTTTTAGGTAAGTGGCAAAACTTTGCTACGCTATTTTCAACTTTTGTGCCCAGATTTATTACTTATGCTTTATTGTGCTTGTATAATAATAGTATATATTATTATACTTTATTATTTGTGCAGGATGAGTTTGGATTATATGTCTGCAAAGTTAGAAGAGAGGATGAGATTGTAGCTTCTCCCCCCCCCATTTGTTCCTGCTTCTGATTTTGTGTGGTCATTTGTGAGCAAGGAATGGCATTTTTAAAAGGGCATGCGTTATTTGAGGTTCAAATTAGACAACACTTAGTGATTTGGGAATAAAAGAGGAAAAAAACCCCACTTGATTCTTACTTTCCAGTTTTTTGAAAGGCAAGCTGAATACTACTGATTCAATCTGCATTTGGAGAAGACACGACCTTTAAGATGCAAACGCCATACTGCCGGATTCCCTTCTTTAGGGGTGTCTGCAGACCTTTCTTCATAAACAGCAATAGAATTTCCAGTACCCTGGACTTACTACACCACTCACACCAGCTCCAGCATCTCAGCTACCTCTAGCCCACTTAGCCCTGTGTCAGCGGAAAGCTGTCGACAGCTGGAGGGCATTTAAAAGCCCAGGAATAGAAGATTTTAAGGTACAGTCATGAGGAAGGCAGTAGACAGGTATATAGAGAGCGGGCTGGAGATGAGTGAAGCCTAACACTTCTGGTGGCGAGCATTTTGAGAGAGTCTGTTTCTTACTGTGGGAGAACTTTGTATACAAAGACATGTATAATCAGGAGTAGTGAGATGATGTAAAGAAAAGGGAATTTTGGCTGAAGATCAGGAAGATTTTCTGGCTGTTGTAGTAGCCTGTGGAGCTTCCTTCCTGTCAAGGAAGCAGTGGAAACTATTGTTTGAAATGTCTAAAGCAAAGCTAAACAAATTTCTAATGAATACAGCATAAGGAGTAATCAAGTATTTGCAATGCTGATGCACGTTTAAGCTTATGAATTTTTTTCCATCTGTGAATAACAAAAAAAAACCCCTACCAGGAGTTTAGCAAAAATACTTGACATTTTAAAGGCCTCTATAGGTTTTTTTTGTAAGCATGTTTTTGAAATGTTTATAGGTTTTATTTTTCATTTGTGTTCATTGTGAAATGTCAGTAGCGCTTCCTAAACAATTACAGGTAAGTTTCTAAATGAAAGAAATGACTGTGTTCAGATTAGCTTTTTGCCAATCATGCAAAATATGTTGCTAGGTTTTTTCCTATCCTCCTTTACCTCATTTTCCCAGTGTGTTTTTTTAAAGGATCATAAGGAACAAATTAAAACCATTTTAGAAACATCCGAAATATTAAATGGTTGAAAAATGTCACTTCTAGGGGGGAAAAAAGGTCTATTTTGGGTCTTTTAGTTTGTGCTTTTGGTTTTGGTTTGGGTTTTTTTGGGGGGGGGGGAGATTCTTTAAAGCTATTTAAAACTATTTCTCTTTTTTTAGATTTAGTTATGGCTTAAAAATACTGTAAGACGTTGGTGGCGGGAGGACCTTAGTGCCCAGACTTGCAAACATTTAACCACCTGCTTAGTGCTATTAAATATGTTTGGTGAGTTCATCGCAAAGCCAAGTGTGTATAAATGCAGGAGGGGGCTGATTTACCTTCCACTAATAAATGTGCCATCTGAGCAATGTTTTTTCAACTTCTGAAGCATTGAATACATGGCCAGGACCCACCTGTACACCCACCCTGTTCTACATTGACAGCACCTGCGGAAACCTCAGCCCCAGTTTTATCACATACAACTTTCAAAGCAGTGAACTAGTCTAAATTTACTATCAAATTAGCTTTAATACTTTAAAGTTGTTGACCTGCTTAGCTGATTTTCTAGCTTTCCTCTGTGTCTTTCTTAAAGCCAGCTTAACTGGCTTTAACATACCTTTAAACAGAAGATTAATGGAATGGATCTTGTGCTTAAACTCAACTTTTGGAGCCACTCAGTGACAAAATCAAACAGAAAATCTGAGAGAAGATCAAATATGTGTCAAAGGTGGTATCCTCCACGTTACTCATGAGTCAAAGTTCAGGTTGAAGTTACAAGCATCTCAGACATCTTAGGACAGATTTCAAATAATTTAAGACTGTTCATGTTTTTATGGAGATACTGTATTACTTGATGAATTTGGGATGCTTTTATTCCAGTTGAAGCAGGACCGAGCAATTAATTTGAAATCTTCAAGCAAGATTAGAGTGAAAACCCAGGGCCCAGGAAAGAATCAGCGTCATTCTCCAAGAACTAAAATGCTGATTTTCAGGTAGCACTAGTACAGAAAAGAAAAAGCACTGGAAACTATGAATGTACTGGGAGGATATGGAAACAAACAGTCCTGGTGTCTGCAAGGTATGCAATACTTTTGCTTTTACTGGATGACAGTGTACGTGTCCCTGCTCTGTTGTAAAGGGTAATTCATAAGCTCACCTCCTGCATTTCACTTGCTCAAGATGAGTTTTGGGTGCGTGCCCCGTGCAACCCAGAGCAGGCTGCCTCTGCCAGCCCGTGCACAGTCCTGCACACCCAGCCTGAGCCTTTGCCCTGTGAAAGTTAACACCAAAACTCTGCTGGGCTTTGGAGAGGAACAGTGTTTCATCTCTCTTTTGGAAAAGCCAGCCCCCAAAGTAATACAAGGAAATATTCCTCAGGCTAGTAAGAGACATCAAAACCTGGATGCAGATACTCAGTGTGTGAATTCAGAAAAAAAAAAAAGAAAAAAAAGAAAAAGAAAACACAAGGCAGTGCTTTATTTCATTTTCTTGGATAAGGTTATTAATATTTGAGGCGACAGGCAGCAGAGAGCTTTTCCCTGAGCTAGGGGCAGAGGGGAAGAAACAAGTTAGTTGAGCTATTTGTTCACATCCGTCCAAAGTCTGACAACCTCATGGTGCAAAGTCCACTTTAATTGTACTTTGCACTGTGAGAAAGTAAGGGTTTTCTGGCCTTAAGGTTTCATTAGTGTTAGAGGATTTAAAAAAGCCCAACTGTTCCCTCCAGCAAGCAAGACTGGTAGGGTTGGGTTAAGATTCATCTGGGTAACTCTAAAAATCTGGGGCTTGAATTGTCTGCCTGGAAGAGATGATGTATTGCACTGTATGTGTATTTATTTAACATGAGGGTCCTTCGTTAATTTAGGAGTCACTTAGCTAGCACCTGACACAATGCTGCCCCGGCCATGGGCCTGCCAAAAAGGGGAAGCTGGAGGTCTCAGCTGATAGTGTCATTGTCCTGGCTTGAATTGCAACCAGTCACGGTCCTTGAGGGAGCTCCATTTCATTTCCCTGTGCTACTACAATTTAGGGCTGCATCTGGGAACTCAGGGCCTGTGATCGGCCACTGGGAGAGCGGGCTGGAGCTTGGCATCTCCCGGAGGAAAGCCAGTGCTTGCTGAGGGGTGTGAGAAGGGAAGGTGCTGCCATGTCTGATGAGGAAGGTGAAAAAGTCCCTCTGTGGACTAGTAGGTGTTGATTCAGTCAGTGGATACCTCTGTTGATTTTATTATAAGATTAAGCTGTTATATCAGTCCGGAGTGTTTGGGTTGCTGAGGCTGATATTATATGTTCCACTTTCATGATTTTGGAAGGTGAAAACATAGCAACAAATCCACTTCCACTCATACAGGTATCTTTCTGCCAAGAAGCATCTTGCTTTATGAAGTGTGAAACAGAGTTCATGCCCCCTCTAAGCAATAACCTAGCCAAAGCTGAAAAGCTTGGTGGACATTTTTCTCTCTTTTTGTTCTTAGGGCTGCTTTTAAAGCAGTTGCTATTTCTTTACAAGGTGTTTCTGCAAAGTTGGCCTGGAAATTAGATGAGCAGGTTTGAAATAGATGCATACCCAACAGCCTGATTTGGGTATCCTACTGGGGTGGAGGGGGCACTGCAATTTCAGCCAATTCATATATTTACTCATATGCCACGTATACAGCTTGAGGTTCTTATAACCAGTATCAGCTGAACATTTTCCACTAATGGTAACGCTGGGATTTCAGAGGGAGAACTATTCCTTCTCTTCCTTACTCCCAGTCGCAGGGCCCAGTAGTGCCAATGTCAATTAGGAAACTCAGTTTAGAAAGTGAAAGAAGAGAAGCTGGCCAGGTCTATGGGTTTTTTTCTTTGTATATATAGACAAAAGAATCTCTACACACTAACGGAGAGTTTTTCCTGAGGCTATTATCTCAGGAGTGGGCTATCCAAATATGAAACACAGATTTCTGGTTCTGATCCTTAGGGGTCAGGGAGAGTTGTGTTACTTTATGGAGTACAAAGAAAGATTTTTTAACTCTGCCTTATTTCACCTGAGAAGCATTAGGAATATTAAGTTCAGTTTTGCCTGTCTTGCTTATTGTCCTTTTCAGATATGTGAATTCCTCATCCCTGTAATTGGAGAGCCAAGTATTAAAGCAGTGTTCTCCTTCCTCAATTTTAAAAAATGTTTCCCTGTCCAAGTGCGTCTTCCTGCCTCCATTTTTTTAAATTTTCAGTTTTCAGAGGAAGGAACCAGAGAGACAAGACTTAAATAGTTATTGTAGAAGGCAAGTAAAGGAAAGTTTCCACAGCTATAACTTTACAGAATGCACTTTGCAGTTTTAGCAAGGTAGGAAAAATAGAAAATGCCTGTGTATACTATTTCTTCCTTTTTATTTAACCAACCTAACATAAAGGTCAGAAAGGTTTGGGGAAAGGCGTGCTTGGTTACCTTGTTCTGCTTGAGAAATGCTGAAAAGGCAGGAGCCAGCTGGAAAGCAGCCTTGCCCTGTCTGCAGGGGACGGTGCAGCTCTCCTTCTGGTTGCTGATCAAATCGGTGGGTGCAGGAATGCCTTAAATTTTTTCCTTTGGATGAAAAATTATTCTTTCTAAACACTCCCTGTGTTTATATTTTATGTCTAAATTCAGAGCTGAAAACACAAACAGAAATAGTAATGTATTGTCCCTTTTTGGAGAGAAAAGAGTTTGATGGTGAGAAATCCGTCCATGCCAGCAAGAACCAGCCACAGGCTGGCTCTTGGTCCCCTTCTGACTCCTAGAAGGTTGGTGACTCTGCCTGGCAAAGGCACTGGCTTAATCCAAGCTGTTTATCCGGATGTAATTAACACTAAGACAAATAACTTTTGCCTTTCCCTGGGAAAAAAAACTGAGGGGTATGTCAGATATCTTAAGTGTTGTACTCCCTGAATGGGGAAGCTAATGACTTTGGGATTCCCATTAGGAAACAGAGAACTGAAGAATCAGGATGGTCTTCTCTTATTGCACGGTGAAAAGGAAAAATGCTCATTTTCCTTTTCTTGAGCATAAACTTCTCTTGCTTTTAACATGGAGTAAAAAATATTAGAGGCTTGAGAGATACTTTCAGCATTTGAAAACTAAAAATAGTAATGATTTGTTGGTTTGTGTTTTTTTCCTGCCAAAAGATGTTTTAATTATTTTTTAGCAAAGAAAATAAGAAAATTTCTGCCCCCCTTTTGGGGGAGAAGGATTGGAGGATATTGGCAGATTAATGGAAGACTGCAAATCTTCCAGTGGAAGGTTTCCACAGAAGTCTGTGTTTTGACAGAATAAAATGAAAAGCTTTAAGTAATTCTATATAATTCCTGTCAGCTCTCAGTCTGACATAAACTCTTTTTCTGAAAAGCAATGGTATCTTTTCCAGTTCCACCCCAATTATAGAAAATAAAAATTTTAATTCAATTAGTTCTTTTTCTATGCCGGATAGAAATCTCGACCTTGGAGAGAAAAGAGAAAAGACCTGCATGCTCTTTTCTGTTTAACACACAAATCATCTGATGTAAATGTTTATGCAATTTGATGTAGGGTTGAGTTTTGAAATAACAAATCCCAATGTAATGGTTGTGGCCTGATACTTCTTAGCATGATTTTCCAGATCAGGTGTATGCACGGCTTAAAGCATTTTTTTTCTTTGGTGAGATTTTGCATGTCTTTACCCACTGTGCTGGCTATTTGCAACCTGTGGTGGAAATTAGCCTCCTAACATGAGAAGAGTTTTTAAGGCATTGCTGTGGGATTACTGAGAAGTACTAATGATATGAGTATGTTAAGTGACCTGATGAGTAAAATTCTGCTGTGAGAGTGAGGGCTTTTGAAAGCCTGATCTGTCAATGTGTGGGTTTAAAAAAGAGGCTGTAGCAAAGCTTAAAGCAATTATCTGTCCAAGGGAGCTCCAGGCTTGGTTTACTGATGTGGGAAATAGGAGTTCTAGAAAATTCCTTCAGGAACACAGGGAAAAAAACCACATCTTGGTGAAAGGGGAGGATTAGAAAACTACTTAATCTGAGAGGTTTATCTGAAGGTGAGAGTCCAATGTGAGTGGACAGTGAATGGGTGGTCGGTGTCAAGGCTGCTGTTAAAGGAGAACACCAGAGTCCACTGGGTTTCTCCAGGATGACTTTGTAGCTGCTGCTCCTCATGTGGCTGCCCCTCAGGCACGTGCAGACAAAAGGATAAGAGTTCAGATATTTGAAGTTCACCCCATTCATTTTTAACCCAAGTGAGTGAGGGAGTGCCTACATGTCAGCAGGTACAAGGAGGCAGAGAGGCGGTGATGGAGAGGGCTTCGCTGGGCTGCCTCGGCAGCGTGCGGCTCCTTCTGCCTGGCGTGCCAGGCTCTTCGGTTTAGGGCCTGAACATCTGTGATGACTTTGCTTTCTGTCTGATCCTCTGTCTTTTGATTTGCAGCTACTTGGCCCCAGTTTTATGTAAATAACTTTTAAAATTGCTCTGTGCAGCCTCCCAAGCTGTAATGAACTTCAGATGAATAAATTGCACACCTGAGACCGCAAAATACTGGTAAATAAAATTGCAAGAGGCGAGATCTCAGGAAAGATGCAGACTAAGGAATCGTTAGGATAATTTCTCAGGAGAGACTACTTCAGTCTTTTATTTCCTCATCAGATGTCTTAAGAGTTCCCTGAAGCCTTTTGTGGTAGAACAAAAGCCTAAATAATCTTAATTCTTGCCAACACCATTCATTCCTGTAAAATTCATGCCTTGCATCTGTCTCTGTAGTCTTCAGATAAAACAGCACCCCCTCACAACAGCCCAACAAAGCAAAGAGCACAGTTGTGAGTCACGTTGCTGTGTGCTAAGGGGTTTAGTCAGCTCTCCAAAGACGGCTGCTGGTTTTAGCAGGATGATTTCATGTCCATTTCCTGAGCTCTCAAGCTGTTCCAGCACAGTAATTTGTATAACAACTCTCTTGGCCACCTAGCATCTCTCCTTGGATGTGAAAAAATGAGCTGCTTTTCCTACCCCAGCTGTGGGTACGTGTGTGTGTATGTGTACAAGGGGGAATATAAAAGCCAAATCCTTCCCCTGCTCGTCTAAACTACTTTGCTCTTTAATTGTCACATATTGTGAACCCTCTGTACAACTTGCCAAAAATAAACAAAATCACAGGCATGAAAGAAAAAGAATTAGGTAGGTTTTTCAGCACAGTATATCTTCCCTGTAGCTGGCATGGGTAAGAATGGGCAAGGTTTTATTCACTCTGCAGAGTTCTCCAGCACCACCCACCAGGTCTCCTGGCCACAAATTCCTGCTGTCCCCCTGCTCTGCCCTGGGGTGCCTGGCACATACTGCTCTGCCCAGGAGGCACCAGCACAGTGGGCTGGGGCACAGATCTCACGTATTTTCAGATATTTTGAAATTGTTTTCACAGACAGAAGTGAGCCTGAGGACACTCGGAACCTCTCTAAAGTGCTCTTTGGACATTGCCAGTCTTCTTGAGAGGACCAGCACCAGCAAGTGTGGATCTACAGCCCTGAGCAACGCCTGGCCAGAAGCCTGGGGACCATCAAAATTTGTCCGTAAGTGGTAAACATCCAAGACCCCATGAGTTATGGTCACAAACTGCTTGGTATGTAAAACCCTAACCTATGTGTCCCTACACTTAAGAAGAAAGTACTTTCTGAGCAGCAGTTTGCAGCCAGTTTCACCTTTGTTCATGAAAACACCAAGTAGACTCTGGCTCTGCGGCAGTGCCAATTGCTGCAGGTTCCCTGCTCTGCCCCAGAGTACCCTGGCACAAAAAAAAAAATGCTTGTTTACCTGAGGCATACAGTTACAGAGACTGGTGTCCCACATTTGTTCTTTCCTGTTGTCAAACATAAACTAAAGAAAGATTGTGAGACAGTTCAAACCATCCTTTCTGTATACCTTTCTTTGTTTTCCTTCTCCCTTTGCCATCTGCTACTCAAATCCAAAGCGCAGATGCGTCTGTCTGGTCTCACTGAATGTCCTTGTTTTCTCTCCTATCCCATTTCATGCTCATGCTTTACAGAGTCATTCCAGCAACGTTTTTAGTTACTTCTGAAGAGATGCAAAATTAAACATTTCATTTTTTTTCAGTTCATTGTTGTAGCTTATTTTACGGGACTTTTAGCAGATTGACTCCTGATAAGTGAGGTTTTTCAGAATGATGGCACTTGAAAATGTATATGTGGGATTTGGCAGATTCTTTTTTTTTCTTGGACTAACTGGCAGAAGGGTGAAAAATTCACCTGTTTGAGATTTGCAGCATATATGACAAGTCTCCAGCTGATGTGAATAGGCAGAGCTTTTAGTGGCATGGCATGCCACTTGCTAATCCAATACCAGCAATATGTCAGTGGCTCCTGGGCAGTGTAATTACTTGCCAGTGAGATTTTGAGTAAAGGTATTTTGAAAGTGAGCACCTCTTCAGTTACTTCTGCTTTCTGACTGCTTAGAATAAGGTTGTGTATGGCAGACAGCAACCAAAAATCTTAAGAGCAAACCCTTAGAGCAGCAGAGTGTGTTTGTCGGTGACACAGGAGCGTGCTGCACTTAAGATGACTGGCTAACATGCTTGCGTGTGCACAAACCCAGAACTCTAAGAATTACTTTGTGTGTATTTTTGGTTTAAAATTTGGAGAGCTTCAGGCTTATTTCTATCCAAATAGATTTGATTGTGTGTCTGGGTGTGTGTGCATCTGCGGCAGGGAGTAATTCACACTATGTACACGTTTTTAGGGAGAGGTGGATTCTATTTTGGATTAAAGAAAACAACAGAATAAACAAAGTAAACTTACAAAAGACTGTGTCTAACTTTTTTTTTTTTTGCTTTACAAAAGTTGCAACTTTTGAGTACAAAAGTACCAGTGTTTATAAACAGTTCTAAGGAGCACAGAAGTCCAGGAAAAATACTATATAGCTATGGTTTGTTAGCTTGGGTAGTTTGAAATGAGCAGTGAATAAAGGATGGCTTTTAACAGAGGAAATGTGTGCAGGAGGATTATGCACACAGGCAAATGACAGCAGTTAGAATTTAAAGAAAAAAAAAAATCCTGAACAGCTATTCAAAGTGTCATTTGGAAGTAAAAGACAAAAATTAACAGCAAAAAAACCCTGTGAGTTTTGATAAGAGGAAAAATGGAGCGAGTGTAAGCATATGCAGGAGGTTTTCCTCTACAGAATAGTGGTGGGAATTAGGACGAGAGTATGTTAATCCATTAGTGAACCAGAAGACAGGAGTTTGGAAAATGGACAGAACAGTGCACAGAAATGACCTGGAGGAATTGGTTGCTGCTGCTTAATGTTTATCTAATTCCTCTGACATTAGCGTAGATTTGGCTTGGTTATGTAAGTGCATGCATATAAATCAGCCTTTACATCTAATAGAATATTGCTTTGAAATGGTTTCTCACTTATTGAAAACTCCCTGCAGAATGCCAGGAGCTTCCCCACACCAACTTCTTGCTGCTACGCTGATGTGGCTGTCTTTTCTTTGGAAAGTCTCTCTCTGACAGGCACCCTGATTATCGAAGTAGCTCAGTACTGGTAGCATCAGGCACTGGTGAGAAACGGGGGCTTGCTGTAACAACAGGCTAGTGATCTGCCTTTTTGTCACTAGAAAAGCAGTTTGTAATTTCTGAAATCTGGTTGTAGATCGTACAGATGCATGTGATCGTACAGATGTCTTAATTACAGCAGGCAGTTTAAAGATGCTTGTAAGTAGCAAAGAAGGTATATAGATGGGGTACTTGAGTTACACTTGCAGCCGCTGTGTAGAGCTCATGGTTATCCCTCACTGCACCAGTAGCACTGGTCAGAGACTCATGCTGAATAAACCAAACAAAACTCTAAAAATGAAATGCTTTCATTACATGCTCTACATGTAGCATAATTTGACAAGACTAACCCCCACGTGGCTGCTATAACAGTAGCCCTAGGGAGGGCAGAACAGGGTTAGAAGAAAAAAGGGGACAGAAAGGAGCCGGACTGTGGCAAGAAGCAAAGCTGAAACAGAACTCACTCTGGTGCAGTGATACGTGGTCCCTTCTTCAGTGCACAGGAGTCCCTCTGAGTGCCGGCCTCCGTGGAAAAGGCTCATATATACTGTTTATTAATATGCAAACCACTCCCCGTGACAAGCATGCCATCATGAGTCTCTCTCTCCCCCCTCTCACACACACAGACACGCACAAAGCAAACGCATCATTCCCTCGGGTAACAAGCAAGCTTTGTGTCTTTTTGGACTAGTACAGCAAAATGGGTACTGGAGTTTTTCAGCTTGTGTTCAAGGGCAAGAAATGCTTTAAAATGACATTTAAAAAAAGATAATAATAAAAAAAATAGACACTGGGGAGCTGAGTCAGATGATGGGTGGTTTTTTTTAAAATGTAAAAAGTGTGGAGCAAGCCAAGAAATGTCTGTCTGAGATTATTTCTAACCAATGTGAAGCCCTACACTATGTAATCTAATTATAGAACAATGTCTTAAATAGTTGCAATCTCATTAAAACAGAGGAGTCAGAAATAGAAAACAACCCCAGAAAAAAAGAAAATATAACTTCCAAGCCTTTGTCATAAAGAACACAGTGATTTAAGACTTTTTTTTTTCTGTTATCAGTGAAGAAGGAGAAAGAGGATTTGAGCAAACTCTGTCCGTGGGTAATGCACATTAATAGTTAGAGGTCTGTGATGTTACTGCTGCTTCTCTGTCATGGATGTTGTGCTTTTTTGTTTGTCTTTTCTTTTTCCAGTTAATTTTTACTTTGACCTTAAAAGAGTCCATTCAACGCTGCTGTCCTTTTCTTTCCTCTTTGTGTGTGACTAGAATGCAGTAGCATTGGACCAAAGCTTTCTGTTGCTAAAGAGATAGGTCTGATGTGTACCACACAAATCTGCTTTGAGGCCTCGTTCACTTTGTAGAAATAAACGGTTGTTGGCATTCTTCGCAGGCATCCTCTCTGCAGAGGAGTGCTAACCAAAGCACTCCCCTGTGGCACGAGGAGGTGCCAGATCCTTGTAGCTTACACCATTAATCATTTGCTGCAGATCAACTCATTTCCATGCAATACATGTTTTTCCCTGGTGTCAACAACGGAGTTTTCAACCACCAGCAGCCTTTACAGCTAAGAGAAAGTTTACAAAAGAAACCCCAAGCGTCTTCTAATTGGGACTGGTGTAATCTGACTTTTGAGCCAAATTGCTGAGGCTTACCTTAATGGAGGTACATCCTTGCTTTTGGACTTACCTTGGCTGCAGATTTATGCTTTAACATTCCTTTTCTCCAGCGTGTCAATGCGGGGGTGGTGATTTTGATTACATCCCAAAAAGGGAAGTTTAAAGTGGTTTCACTAAAACCATATTTCACCAGTTTTTAATTGTTGATTGTACATAAAGCAGCCTCTATGGGGTATGAGAGTTTGTTCAGTTGCAGAGGAGCAGCTGAGGTTTTTTCCTCATTTCATTAGCAGAAAAGTGAAGCAATATTTATGGTTCTCAAACTTTGCTGTTGGAGACAAGTAAATGGAATATGAAACAAACGTTTTACAAATGTTTGCAAGATTTTGAGCCACTAAGAAGTTTAGTTTATTTTAAGTTGGAGCAGAGTGTGGAACACAGCAGTATGTTGTGGGATCTGGTTCTCAACCTTCTCAAAGGGAAGCAGAAGGTATTCTCCAGGAATTGTTTTCGACAGACAGCAGTTTACTCCTACCTTGGCAAGGTCACCAGTGATAATACGTGATAAAGCATTCATAAGAAGATTGGTAATGTAGCTTTTACTTTCGATGAGAGCTGGTTAATGAGTTAAAACTGTACCCTCACTCCAAAAGTTCCCTTTGTTGAGTTGGTATGAAGAACAACTACCTCCTTGCACTACAATTATACCTCAAATGACTGACAAGGTAGTAAAAAGCTCTTTTTCCCTTTGCCTGTAGGAAATCTTCAATGTGGATCGGGGAGGAAGTCTTTCCAGCTCGTGACAGAACTGCTCTGGGACCAAATTTTTAACTTCATCTTTTGAATGGGTAACTCAGTCCCTGTCCAGTGGAAGCCATGCTCAGTCCATGCATCGTGAGCAGGTGTTATTCCCTTCCCTCAGCATTGCTCTGAGCACCTCAGAGTCTGGCAGGGAGTGCGATTATACAAACAGTGGAATTTACAGAGTCTGTGCTCAGAAGCACCCATTATTCAGGTGAGCACAGCTCTTTAGAAGATCAGGAGGTAGGTTTCTTCTGAAGAAAAAGCAGTTCTTTTCTGCCAGATTCTGCTCAATGTGTATGTGAATGAACAAATAAATTCCTGTGCTTCCTAAAATGGGAAGTGATTTGTGCCTGCAAGTTTAAAATAATGAAGTTAGTAATGCGCTGAACTGATTTAACCTTAGCTCCCTCTGTTGATGATTTCTTACAGATTAAGCTCTCCATTTCTGTTGTCCTTTCGGCCTGCAACAGCTGTTGATGGCATGAAAAATTTGCTGAACTGCCAGTTGTATGCAGTAAAGCTGGGACTGTGTATCAGTTTGTTGCATGAGGCATTTCGCCTGAAGTGTCTTTCACTTCTGTCCAACTTCTGGAAGCTTTAGGGCTGGGAGAACAAACCAGCCAAGATCATGATTTATTAAACGAAGTGTGTATATAACCTGGGTAGAGGGACATCTGTTGAGGTCAGACACCTTGCCCTTGGACTGTGGCAGAGGCATTTTCATGGGAGGATCTGCAGTGAAACACCCCACGACTCAGTGGTTTGCATTTTGACAATTTGTCCTTTGGTCATGGAGCAACATCTAGTTTTCTTGCAGTCAGCTGAGCCCTGTGGACAGCTTTGCGGGCGTGTGTCTGGCAATTGCGTGCAGTCACCAAGTCAGCGAAAGGATATTTTCTGTGTGTTTTACACAGGGACATGAAGACATTAACTAAATGACACATTTTCTTTCTTGGTCAGCACAGAGGCACTCCTCTCAGTTTGAAAGCCCTAGATAAATGCAGAGGAAGTCACATGGATTAAAATTAAATCCAAGATTTAGTTCAGCAGATGTCCCTTTCAGAGCATTCACAGGCTATTACGGGATCAGTACACTACAGGGCAGATCTCTTGCCCCGTGATTCCCTAAGCGTTGCAGGATCATTCTGGCTATTATGGTTATATTTCAAATTAGAAAAAAAGCAATATGTCAGCTTTTCCAAAAAGAAATACCTGGTATTTTCAATCCCCCACAATATAACCACTCACAGCCAGCCCTTCGCCACCTCTTCTTTCCCAGTTGCTGCTCCACCTTCCACCCCAGAGTTAATAGTTAAGCAGAAAATTTGAAACAAGACACAGCATCTCATGCTTTTGCCCATGTTTTGTTGTAAGTCTCTACGATGAGATAGCTTGCTTACTGTGCGTGTCAGTAGAAACATCTGCAGCAGAAGCATTTCCTGATGGCTCGCTTTGGGAACAGTAAGGGTCCAGCTCTCCCTGAACTGGACTGGGAGTAAGTACCTGACCACACTGCAGGCTTTTACCTGCTGGAAGGGAAATCCCAACCAGGCTTTTATGGAGAGCCAACTTTTGCACTGCGCAAGACATGACCATCTTATTGAGACTGGTAACCTGCAGTTAGTGCAGCTACTTGTGTGTCCAGGAGAATAAATCCACTCAAGCGTGAAGTTTCACTATAAATTTAGATATAGCCATCATGTTCACTTCCTTAGCAATTCCCTTGCCTCATCCCTTTTTTTTTTTTTTTTAAATTACAGCCTTATGCTGCCATTGCAGACTTGAGCAAATGAACATTTAGTGTAAGATATAGGAAGTGAGTAATGATACCTTTCACAATTTTTAAGCCCCTTAATGAAGGATATTAGGCCTGTATTTAGAAACCTGCAAATGCAGCAAAGGCGCTTCAACTTTTATGTTTATATGTAATAGAGCTCAGCAATTCACATTCTCTTTTAGGAAGCAGTAAATTCAGCCAAAGAAATACAGCTTCAGACAGACCTAATGTTTGGCAAATGCAACTTAAGTTTACAAAGTTTTGCTCAAAGAAGTGCTGTAGGGGGATTGAAAATACCAGGTATTTATTTTTTGAAAAATTGACATGTTTAAACTTTTTACTGTGAATTTATGTTGTTGCTTTTTACTAATTTGAAATATATCCATAAAATAAAAAGGTGAGTGTACTTTAAAAACACCATCTGTGTGAATATAAGCACTTTTTAACATTTGCAGCTTGCTTTGCTCATGCAAATTGCATTGCTTTGTTTATGATATTTTGTAGAAAGTATACAGAAAGGTCATGAATGCATTTGAAGGAAATTATCCGTTCTTATTCAAATATCCTTCCAGTGTTACTGTAGCTCTAGTAAAAGGCAATGTTTAATGATCAATGAGATCATTACACGAGCAATAATGAGATTTGCTTTTGAAGCAGAGCAGCTTATAGAAGTAATCAACTACAGAGAAGCCTGCAATTTGGGGGTTTTGGGTTTAGCTGATAACTTTTTTTCCTCTGCCCCTGGCAGCAGGGAGCTTTCGTGCATAGAGGAATGGAAAGCATCAGCTGAGAGATTCATCTTCAAATTGCTCTTGGCTTTATTCATAAGAAGTAGGAAAGTTCACAGGTGTAGGTGGTTGTATATGAAAGACCCTGATCCAAAGCCTGGTGAAGCTGGCTTAAGGACATGTGCTAACTTCAGCAGGCTCTTGTCTCAGGTGCTGGTTTTGTGCTTGAGAATTTGCGCAGGACTGTAATGTTTTGCTTAGTTTGGAAGCGTTTGGAATTACTTTTTCTAGTGCATTTGCTTCAGCATTTCATGTAACTAATGCCAAGTCCTCAGTTACCTGGCAGACTGTTTACTTTCTCTATCTTAGCACTCCTATTTATGAGAAACTGGTCACTGTAATGAATACCCAGTTACCCTATAGAATACATTTATCGTAATAGCTTCTCCGGCTTAGCAGAGCAATGATGCTCTTCCCAACTCATAGGGAGTTACATGCATACATGACATTTAACCACATATTCTTGATGAATAGCCAGAGGATCCATCTCTTCAGAAGCTGCAGTTCAGCATAGAGACACAGAATGGAGGCCCTTTGTACATCAGCTGACAGCTGACCCATGCCTGTTTGTGGTCTCTCTACTGTTGCTTTGTTTCCCATTGCATCCTGCAGAAATTCCCTCATGGAACTGGAAAAAAACACATAGTCAAGGCCAGTCAGATGCTTTTCTTATTTCAATTAATGTTTTGTTATCCCTCTGTAAAAGGGAAGTAAGAGTTAAGAAATAAATATCTGTGTAGAAGTTGCAGAAGATAAGAGAGCTTTGTTCCTCATTTCCTGCATGTGGTCAAAGTATTGATGAAAATTGGAGATGCTGTCTGTTTATGTTTGGATAGTTAAATCACAAGGTTTTGTCCCCTTATGGACTCTTGCAACTCTATTGCATTGCATGAATGACTATGTAAAGAAATCAGATGTGCTTTATGAGTAGGAGAATAATCTGTGATTCACAGAAGTAGGTCAAAGCAATTTGTGAAATGTTAAGCCTCATAATGTAATGTAACATATGCTGTCTGCCCAATTCCTCCGCATCAGTTTCAGCAGGGATAACATTACACGAATGTGTTACTTAACAAGCAAATATCAAAAGCTTTTAAAGAGAAGCCTTCTTAAAAACATTAAGCTACTTCATCCCATGAACAAGTACTGGATGGTCTCACTAGGAACCCCCCTCTGAGCAGGCAGAGGACCTCAGCAGGGAGGGCACACTCCCTGTTTACAGATAGGCACTGAAAGGCTGAAGGAGGAGAAATTCTTCACTTCAACCTTTTGAAATGTGAGCGTTCCCACCCAAAATAATTTCTCCATGCCATCCTTTGTGATTCAACAAAATGAATCATTCAATATCACAATCACTTTCAAGGAAACTAAAGTGGATTAAGAACAGGGTTTAAAAACTTTGTGCGTTTTTTTTATTGTTGTCATTGTTGCTGCTGTTTTCTTTTTTTGGAGTGGTTGGAGTTTCTTTTTTTCCAGATTATTGCTGTGGGAGAAGTTTTTTGTTCCTGGAAGTATGTGGGGGTGATCTGGCAAAGAGAGTGAGGCAAAAGAGAGTGAGACAATGTCTAAGCCTTAGTTTTGCTACTAGCAATAGGTGCCTTGTGAAGCACGTAAGTGAAATATTTCATCCTGCCTGAAAACCAGAATTCTACTTTTAAAGGAGCAAGATGTCTCCCATGGCTCCAGTAGTGACTTTCCAGCAGCAACTGCTCTAATCACAATAGAAACCAGTACTGGTAAATGCAATGTAAATGCACTAGGGAAATACTTGCATTTGTTTCCAAATGACAGAACTTGCTCAGGTCCATAGCTAGCCTACATCTAAAGCTCACTGTGTCCCCAGCATATTGGTATATTGAAGGAGGTTAGAGGAAGCATACATGTAACATATATATAAGAAAACCCTACTGAAAATGTTAGGTGAGGAATGAACTTGTTCAGCTGAAACGCTGGATGTCTTTGATAGGACAAGGGGTAATGACCTTAAACTGAAAGAGGGTAGATTTAGATTAGATGTAAGGAAGAAGTTCTTTACTGTGACGGTGGTGAGGCACCGGAACTGGTTGCCCGGAGAGGTTGTGGATGCCCCATCCCTGGAAGTGTTCCAGGCCAGGTTGGATGGGGCTTTGAGTAACCTGGCCTAGTGGAAGGTGTCCCTGCCCATCCAGGGGGGTTGGAACTAGATGATCTTAAAGGTCCCCTCCAACCCAAACCATTCTATGATTAATGATTAACCTTGAGGAAGAATTAACATCAAGGGACTGAGGCAGTTCTTGGAACTGATTGCAGAGACAGGAGGAAGAAATGGCGAATCTCTGTCTCTGTGCACCAGAAACAAATGTGAACTCAAAAACCAGGGAAGCTTTGAGTGTGGAAGTCAATAGAAAATTAACAAAAGTGAATAGAAAATTGTCTTGGATTTATAAGCAAGGAAATCATGCATTTACTCTTTTGTGCTTAAGGAGAAAGAGACTCTGCATGTTCTGCTTCTCAAAGACCATGGCAAAATAAAAATAATCTCATATTTGGATTACTAGTTGTTCTCCTTCCTCCCTGAATTAAGCAATAGCCTGAAGTGCTTAAAGAGAAATTACTCAGGTATTTTTTGTCTGAATTTATAGTGGGTATGGAAAAAGCAAAGTAGGTAGGTAAAAGGGGTTTAGCCTCCTCTATTCTTTGCCCCATTCATCTGTCTGATGATTTCTGAAGCTGCAGACAGTTAGCTCTTGCCCAAGCACAGCCTGATCACGTAGCATGTGTGGTCCCGGCTGAGCTGGATGTGCTGTGCAGGAGCCACGCGCAGCATGTGGTGGTGCTTCTGGCTGGCTGAGGCTTATGGGGACTTCAGCTGACGTGTGCTGCCCTGCCCCATGGCGCAATCGCTTGGCCTCCCAGCCTTTCGTTTGCGTCCTCTTTTGGGTTGATGCTCTGTTCAGACCTGTGGGCATGTCTTTAAGGGTACTTGCTTCCAGCTGCTTGAAGCTTGCGGTGCAAAACCACAGGTAACTGTGTGCGGTAGGCAGCTGCGTTCCTGATTTGCCCACAGAAAGCAAAGAAGCACAAAGCTAGGTACGTAGACCTGGAGGCCATTTCTAAATCTAGCCATAAATATTTTACTGCTTTTTCTCTGTCTTGTGCTTGTCTGCAGTTGTTGAGGCCCAAAAGTTAAATACATTAAGGCAGTGTCTTTCATTTAGTGGCTGAAAGTGAAGCAGAAAGGGAAGGCAGCTAGCATTTGTTTGACATTGGACAGGTGTAAACTGCAAAACTAATTAAAAATTAACAAATAGCAGTCATGATTCAAATGACAATCATTTGGGAAAAGCTCTGCAGGGAGAGCATCAGGAGTTGCCTTTGGCTTCAGAATCTCCTCTCACAGCTCCTGAGAACAGAGGGATGTCTGCCCTTTTCCTTTTTCTCAGGTGCCAGAGAACACAAAATAGTCCTGCCAGCATGGTACATGGAAGGATGATCTGGGTCAAAATGCACTTTCCAACAGCAGTTATGCTCTATGTTCTTGCTCTGATAACCACACGTAGTGGTAATTATGAAACTGCAGAGCAAAACTGCAAACACTCTCTCTTTACACTGCTTCTGTAGAGGCAAAAATGGAAGAAATCCTATCTTTTCTGGTAGCGTGCTCATTTTAGCTTTGGGGAGATATTTGGGGGTATTATTAAGTGCCTTGGATACATTTGGGTAGACAAGATGTGTCCATCATCAGCAACCAGCCAGAGATATTTGCTGATAATGGTACAGTTTCCCAAGTGACAGAGATGGCACTGAGCAAAGTGACGTAGCTGGAGGGAGTCACTTTTGGGTAAAATGATCTTATATAAAACCAATTTGACTACTGCTTTCTGTCAGTGCAAAATTATTCATCAACTTCAGTGATTTGAGCTTTAATTCATATGAAGACCAGAGCTTGCCCTTTCAGGATTCCTGGATTTGTTTTCTTTTCTCTTCAGCATAACAGAAAATAATGTGAAATGCCTCCAACTTTGCAGAGACAAGCCTTTCAAGGTCAGTATCAGTACTTCTATTGCCTCACCAAAGTCAAAATACATTCCACCTTCCACCTGCTTCCCTTGCAGAAATCTGAAATGATCAAGATTCCTGTTTGGCGAGTTGATCCCAAAAGGTTTCTGTTTTTGAATGCTTGGTCCTCCATCAATCATGATATCGTGAAAATGTTTTTTTCTGCCCTCCCTCCTCCTTCCAATTTTCTTTCCAGGAGATGCAGATAGCATGACAGTCTCTGAGAAATATTAAGACTTTCAAAAGGCTACTGTCCTTCAGTTATTTGTTCCTCTCCTTTTTTCCATAAACTGCACACTTCTAAGGAATGAAAATGAGAGCCTCCTGCTTTTGGCAGATACTGCCATAAAACTGACTTCACGCATCCAGCAAATACTGACTGTGAGGACTGCAAAGGGGCTACATATATTTTGCTGTTAAATCTATAGCACTTGTTTTTGTTGTTGATTTTGAAATACAGAAAATCTTGGTGGCAAACTGCGATGGTATTTGCACAGCAGCTCACTCTTCGTGTTTGCTGCAAGTACTGGGAGTGTTACTATTGCACTACTTAGAGGGTTAGACAAGTACAATTGGCGCTTCACCAGAAATGTTTCTGGGTTTGGGTGCAACTGGTGTTTGAGAGTTCTTTGTTAACAGAAAGGAACAACAACAACGAAAAAGTTAAAAGTGCACCATGTGAAAAGACCGAGTTCTGCAGTGTTGTAGACATCGATATTTTTGTCATTGTCTGCTGTGGGAAGGAAAAATACTTGGACGCTGATGTAAAACATTTGATTTACTTGATTACTACCCTCATAAAATCGTAGGAAAACATAAATTGCTTGAACTACAACTATTTTGACGTCTTCTCCAAAATATTTGCTGTAATCTTAAGGCTTTTGCAATATCATCTTTATCTGTAAGTCTGTTTTTCTTAGTGAAAATAGATTTTTCCAAGAGTGTTAAGTACCTGTGTAAGTTGTCCTTGTCTCCATGGTGTGTGTGTGTTTTGGTTTTTTGGGTTGTTTTTTTTTTTCTGTTTTGATAACTAAGATGATATTTTACCTGCAATTTCCTGTGAAGTTCTGACCGATTTAGCAATGTCTTACTGCATGGCACATGGTTTGACATACAGCACTATTTTATACTAAGCATCAAAATTGTGAATATACAGCAGCTGTTTTGGGTTTGCGTGGTGGGGTTTGGGTAGCGGAGGAGGGGCTGGAGGGGTGGCTCCTGTGAGAAGCTGCCAGAAGCTTCCCCGGCTCCAAGTCGGACCCAACTCTGGCCCAGGCCGAGCCCATCAGCGGCGGTTGTAGCACCTCTGGGAGAACAGATTTAGGAAGGGGAACCTGCAGTGAGTAGGGGGGATTGGAATGTGAGAGGAACCCCTCTGCAGACACCGAGGTCAGTGCAGAAGGCGGAGGAGGAGGTGCGCCGGAGGAGGGGCTGCCCCTGCAGCCCGTGGTGAGACGGCAGGCTGTGTCCCCCCAGCCCATGGAGGGGAGTGGGGGCCCCTGAAGATGGCCGTTGACTCCATGGGAAAGCCTGTGCTGGAACAGTCTGTGACTGAATGACTGCTGCCTGTGGAAAGGACCCATGCCAGGGAAGTTCATGGAGGACTGTCTCCTGTGGGAGGGACCCCATGACCCCATGGTGGAGCAGGGGAGGAGTGAGGAGTCCTCCCCCTGAGGAGGAAGGAGCAGCAGAGACAAGGTGTGATGAACTGACCCCAACCCCCATTCCCTGTTCCCCTGCGCCAGGAGGTGGAGAGAACCAGGAGTGGAGTTGAACTGGGAAGGAGGGACCTGTGGGGGGAAGGTGTTCTAAGGTTTGGTTTTACTTCCCATTATCCTTGTTTTGATTTGATTTGTAGTAAATTAAATTGATTTTGTTTTTTCCCCAAGTTGAGCCTGTCTTTTGCCCATCACCATAAGTGGTGAGTGATCCCTCCCTGTCCTTGTCTCAACCCATGAGCTTTTCTTTATATTTTCTCCTCCTCAACCCATCTGGGGGGGGAGTGAGCGATCGGCTTCGTGGTGCTTTGTTACTGGATGGGCTTAAACCACGACAAGCCCACAAGCAATTGAGGCTCCCCCCAGCCCTCTGGATGTTAAATAATTGCTGCACTTCTTCAGGGGACTGAAACTGAGACAAGGTAACATATCTGTCTGTTTTCTTTTCAGTGCTCAGCTTTTCTGGAAGTCGTGATGAAACCACTCACCTGTTCAGACAATGTGCCCTTTTGTTTCCACTGATTCAGACAGTGGCAGGAAGAGAGGAAAGCAGGTTGCAACACGGGGCTTGGAGGAGCTGACTGTGCTGTTAGGGTGGGGTTGAATATCAGATGTACGGTCGCACCAGGCCGGTTGCATGCCGAAAGATAAAGCAGAGGTATTTGTCCAACCCTAAATGTTATGCTGTCAGTCTGACAGCTTACGTGCAGGCAGCTTTCTCAGTTCTTTACAGATCTCCTGACCTGTCTGAATGAGTGATTAGGGAGTTTTTGCTTATCCAGGTAGTCTCCTGAGTTTGTTAGAAGTCACCCAAGCCATCCTTGTCTCATTTCCACCTCAGACTCCCTGCTGATCTACATATAGCAAGGGCTGCTTCTTCCCCATCCAGCAGCAAATGCCAGTTGCTCAGACAGGACATGAGATCCCTCCTCAAAGGGTGGCAGTTGGAGCTGGAGAGATGCAGTCTACAGTCACAGCCAAGTGAGAGAGAAGACATTTGGCAGCTCACAGGCTGAGTGCTGTGTCCTATACAGATCATCGCCTGTGTGCAAGGAGGCTTGCAGTCTTGGTGTATGCCTGAGAGAGACAGAGAGCATTTGCTTGGGTACCGCTGTCTCTTTTCAGATGTCAATTTTGCCTTACTCTCTTTTCCCAATTTCTGCGTTCCCTGACATGAGATGATACTGTATCATTTCCCTCTGTGCTGCATGTGAAAAGCATAGAGTCTCCTTAAGTGGTGAACACTATCTGCTTCTCACTGCAGAATACATAATCCTAATAAATGGATTTCCTGTCTTGAGACAATAGAAAAACATTGCAGAATATGTTCAGCAAGCTGCGTACGGCTCTTCTTCCATTCCAAAATGCTCCCTACTGAGTACTTTCTGCTTTGAAATTTCCACTTTTGATAAGATGTCAGTAAACTTACTAAGTTCCTTTTAATTTTTCTTTTAGCCAAACTCTTCTATTACACAGGCTTTCAGTAATACACTTCTGTTTCTTCCTCTACAGAAACAGCAAAATCATTGCAGTGTTCTTCTGACTTTTTTACCACAGTACTGAAAGAAATGAAAGTAGCTTTGTGTTCTTGATAGTTAATATAATATTTTGCAAACTTTTTAAAGCTGTTGAGTTACAGTAACTGAAATTAAAGTTGTACATTCATTTAAGGAAGCTGATATAAAAAAAAAAAAAGCGGAACAGTGTTATCTGCCTACACCTTGTACTGCTGAGCTCTTGCCATGAGTGAGGGTAATTCTGGCCAGAAAGGAAATGAGAAGAGTCCACAGATGATAAAATCCAGCTAGCTAGGTAAGGAGCCCTCTTTTCTGACTTACCTGTGGAGATTTCTATATCCAGTAGAAGCTGAAGAGTGACATTTCTCTTTATGACCTGAGATAGATCAGTTAGCTTCTGATAGAATTCAGAAGGGGTAAGGGCTTCGAGGACACTGCATGAGACACAGCGCAGTGCTTTGGAATGAAAGTACAGTAAGAGTTTATTTGGGAGTACCTATATGTGCATGTTAGTGTTTAAAAGTAAGGGAGAATTTTGCCACCTGCAGAAGTACATTTGTTGATTTAGTTACTCAGTGGTTCAGGAATGTGTTTGCATTCTTCAGGTGGAAAGTAAAAAGGTAAAAATGTTGGCACCCATCCTCTAAGTTTAGCATAGTTTACACTTTCTCACAAGGTTTATTTTACATAGGTCCTTCTCCTCAGCAGAGAACTGAACCAAAAGCAATCACAGGCAATGCAAGGATTATCTCTTTTAGCACAATGAGTTGCTGGAAAGAGGATTTGCCCTTTGTCTGACTTTGGTTGCAAACACTTTAGCTGACCACTAATGCTGGAGATGACATATTTGTTCCATTGCTGAAGCTATCTTTGACCTCATTTCCTTACATTATCCACCAACTAGAGGCTAATCAATAGAAACTATTTGCAGTTACTTGTAGCCCAATGAAAACTACAGATGATGCAAAAATTGATATTATATGTGCAAGAACATAGCAGTAATAGAATAATTCTTTTAGTGTTGCTGTTGCAGATTATGGTGTTAGTGTTAGAGTCTTTTAGGTTGGAAGGGACCTCTTGAAATCTTCTAGTCCAGCCCTGTTGCTCAAGCAGGGGCAGCTAGAGCCAGTTGCTCAGGACCATGTCCAGTTGGGTTTTTAATATCTTCACAATATCTCTGGGCAACCTGTTGCTGTGCTTGACCACCTTCACAGTAAAACAGTGTATTCTTGTGTTCAGATGGAGTTTCATGTGCTTTAATATATATATCCATTTCCTTTTGTCCTGTCCATGGGCACTGCTGAGCAGAGTTTGGCTCCCTTATCTTCACCCCCCTCCCCTCGGGTATTTATATACATTGATAAGATCCCTTAAGCCTTCTCTTCTCCAGGCTGAACAACCCCAGTTCTCTCAGCTTCTCCATATATGAAAGGCGCTCCAGTCCCTTAGTCACCTTTGTGGCCCTGGGCTGGTCTCACTCCAGTAAGTCCATATCTTTCTTTTACTGGCATGCCTAGAACTGTGACTCAAGCTAGTGAAGGTACTGGTGAAGGTACGCCCACCAGAAGTGAGAACCTAAACCTGTTTGTGGACTTGTGCTATCCTCTGGGAAAAGTTTTGCTGCCTAAGTGAATTATGCAAATTTAGAACTTATTCCAGGAAGGTGTTGTGCAATCTCAATTTCTGTAGCACTTGATGGGAGCTCTTGGCACTGAGCAAGACTTTTGAATCCTACACAACAGAAACGTGAAAACAACCTGGCCTGTTCATGATTAAGTTAGACTTAAATCCACTTATTCCCAAGTGGCATCCTTGCAGTGGCCAAATGGTGAAATTAATTTTTAATAAACTGAGTAGAGAAGACAGATCATGGATGTCAAAACCACTGATATTATGATCTACGGCTGTTTTTCTTCTTTTGCCTATTGGGGCACAGTCCTGAAAGTGACTCTCCTCTGAATTTGAAATCAATAACTATCTTCCTAGTTACAAGATGGGAGGGTTATTTAGCAAGTCCTTAATCACTCTTTGATTCTGAAATAGTGAAGGCAGAAGCCTGGAAGCAAAGCTTCTTGTTCTTATGGATGATACACATGAGAAAATGTAATTCTCAGTTTATGACCATTGTATACAATCATCCTAACTTATGGAAGTTTATGAAAGTGCTGTTGTAAGTAGATTTGCCAGAAGAAATATTTTACCTAATTCTTAGAGATGGGTATCTTTCAAGCAAAGAGAACAAAGACTGCTGAATAAGTAATCCAGCTGTATTAGACCTCTATGCCTCAGAGAAATATTGGAAATTGATATTTAAATAAAAATGTCTCCTAGTAGCACATAGTTTAAAGGAAAAAATTATGAAATCCCTCACCAAGTCAATGGAAACTATCAGCAATTTGGTGAGGCCAAGTGTTTACTTGTAATATGCACATCATCACTCCAGAAGAGTAATAGTTTTCATCTTCCAAAAGCTAAGGATTTGTCAAATAGGCTTATTTAACCTTGGGTGTTCAGAGTGAGAGTCATTCCTTCAGACCCTATTTTCCAATGCTTTCCAGTTGGCATTTACTACACTTGTAGCATGGAAGTTTTGCTGCCCTCCCACTCTGGGAGCCCATGGCGTAGATAGGGCTCTACTCAACAGGCCAAATATGTGGGGCCCCTTGAAGGCAGGTTCCCTAGCAGCAATAAAGCATTGCAGTGTGCTCATTCCATTCACAGGGGCATATCTGTCACAAGACGTGGTCCTCCTCATGTGACCTCAACTTATGCACTTGGGGTTTTCATTAGTTGGACAAATTGGATTAAGGCAATTTCTCAGCAGTTAAGCAATGCAGGTAAATGCAGCTGTTAGGGCTTTGTGCTGGGAAAGGAGGTCAGACTAGTAGTGAAGAAGCTTGAAGAAGTATAACCTTTGTGTACAGATCACTTTTCAGGAATGGAGAGAAAAGAGACCCTGACCAGCAGACAAGGACCTAGCAGGGAGGATGTGAAACACTGTGGACTTTAGCTGCCTCTGTGTGAAAGACGGAGGAACACCTAAACCGAAAGATACTTTTAAGCTGGCTTGAGATTAGTATTTCTCCCTTGAATACTTGTGTTCTGGGTGAATATGACAGCTTATTGAAAGCCATCCAGTCACTTGTAATTCTAGTCATTCCCCTGCATTGCCAGTAGCGTACTTGCCAAACTGAAGTCAGGTCTGTGGCATTGATCATATTGACTGACAGGAGATGTCCTGCCTGAGAAAGGTAGTGGACTGCCTTTGCCAGTGTCCCAGGGTGGTCAGATGTGTCCTGTTACACACCCAGAGCTTTAGGACTCAAAAAAAGGGTATATGCTTTTATAGATAATTCAACTATCAAAAGCTGTCATGATATTGATTAAATGAAATAAAAATGTGGGAGGAGACCTAAATCAACTTCTAATTAATAGGGCAAAAAATTGTTCTATAGGCAGCAAGCTATTCTGTATCTACTTTTTTAAGTCCTGGTGCATGTCCTTTGAAATAATTAGTGGTGGTCAGTGTCAAAAGTGGGATACTGTGCTGGATGAAACTCAGCTCTGACTGTGACTTGTACAGCTTCAACATGAATAAGGAATGGTTTCAGAAGAGCTGCAGGACAGGGTTATATAAATTATTGATATCTCAAAAGTGGGGCAGGGTTAAAGTAATGTCATTGTGCCACTTCCAAAGACTATTTGTAAGTCACAGAAAAAGAGAACACGATGGTTTATCAACAAATAAACTAAAGGAATAGTTGATAGAACTTCACTGTATAATTTAAATCCAAGGTAAAAAAATGTTTTTTATAGGAGCACTTATTCAGGAAAGCTAAGGCAAAGTGCTCTTTGGAATATGTGCAGGCTTAGCAAATTCTTTCTCTTATTGCTAATGTTAGAATCCTGTTTGTCTGAAATGAATGTTTCTAGATATATATCCTCAGAAGTGCATCTTGAACTCAAATGCGTCACGGCTGGGTGCTTTACTGAAACTAGATGTAAATGAAAAACTTGATAGAGTAAACTATAAATAACTTCCTTAAAAATAAACTTCATTTGGAAACTCATGCTCGAGTGAATGATGCCATTTTCCATAAACATCCACTCAAATTTCCAAGTTACTTGGAAAATGAAATAATTATTGCAAAACAACAAAAGAGGCTCATGGTGGCTTCAATTTTCCACACGTCCAGTGCATGTTGTAATGTCTGTACTAATTAACTTGGTGTTCCATGCTTAGTTTCAGCTTCTGCAATACCTCACTGCACTGAAGATGTTTTGGCTCTCAGCTCTAAGGAGGCTGAGCTCTTCTGCGGGGAAGTGCAAGTGCACTGGCAAAAGGTGATGCTGAGGATGGATTTGTGAACGGCACTTCTCTCCTTGTCAAAGGCTGTGAAGGCCCTGTGAAAGCAGGGCTTTTAGGCGTGCAGAAAATGCCCCCTGGCTGGTACAATTGATCACGCCACTTTGGATGATCAGGTGAACTCATTCATGGCATTGGTTTATATGTGCTGCACCTTTTAAAAATAATGCTGCTTTCCATGCATGCTGTTTGGGGCTAGTACAAAATATCCTGACTACCTGCTATCGTTTGATTATCAGCACAGTATGTTTTATAAATAACATATTAAATGACTAGGCAATGAAACAATTAATTGATTTTATAATGAAGCATGAAATCAAATAGACTTTGAGATAGAGTTGAGAGAAGCTGGTGTCTGATCTGATTAAGATCAATGTCATTTCCTGCTCGCTAGAGCCTAGGGGCTGCTGATGAAGAAGTCATTAGTCTTAGTTTAGCGGTCATAGAACAGTTTGACAGGTTTTACTTAGTGATATGCGAGCGAAAGCTCAGTCTTAGGGGTCGTCAGTGCAATAGTGATGTGGTTGTTTTGGTGTGGCCAGATTTATATCATGGGGAGAAAAATGGGACTGTAAAAAGCTTCAGTGGGTGCTTTACCTTTTGATTGCAGAATAAGTCCTTTGCTGAGCTGGAATGGGGAATCCATTGTGTCCTTATGGGTAAACACATGAGAGTACTTTTTAGAAACATTAGACATCAGTAGACTACCAAATTTCTTTGGTTTTAAATCATTTTGATGGGCAACAGGTCCAAAGAAATTCAAGACACCCAACTGCTTTTGCTCTGGAGTGTGGTTTTGTTTTGTTTTCTCCATGGTGCTTTCCACACAAACGGCGACCTTGGAAAGAAGATTTTGAGAGGACAAGGATTCTCTACCTGGGAGAAGTTTTGCATCCACCTGGTACCCCATGGACTTGTGTTTGCACAGTCAGGATGTAGCTGAGAAATGTCTTTAAAAGATTTCTTGGCTTTATAGAGCAATACACAGAAATCTCAGCTCCAGGAAGTTGCAGTTATATCATTGAGTAGTAGCCTGAGTGAGGAAATGTTCTTTACCTTGAACTATAAGCAGAAAGTGTTAATAGAAGAATTTCTAGGAGAGTAATAATAACACTCACCTGATGCATGCTACAGAAACCTCTCAGAGTGAAGGGGACTATTATGAGAACTAAGCAGGGCTTAGAATTGCCCCGCACAAGGAATTCTGGTATTTGCATGGAAAGCTTTGCTGATATGAAATGCTCATATGTCAAGGTTTTTTTCCTGGGAATCAAGTCCTTAAAAATAAAAAATTTACAAATGTAGAAATATTTTCAACCTCAACAAGGTATTTTACTACTTAAAGTTTGTAAATTGCACATGACTTGAATTACTGAAATATCCCAAGGCACTTTGTAACTTCAGTACTTATCCAGATTTTCCCATTTTGAGTGCCTTGGAGGGGTGATCAAGTGTCCTTTTTTTAAAAAAAAAATCTTTTATAGATATGCTTCCCTTACAAAAATAATTTTCCTGTGAATCAACCTACTTTTGTGGGACTCCCACACATCAAGCAGTTCAGCCAGAGAGAAACTTGTAATGTCATCCCTGGATGAGAATGGGACTCAATATATTTCCTCTGGGGCAAAGGGAGAGGTAGTTTCCTGGGTTTTTAAGTGCCAGAAAGTAAATCATGTCAGTCGGCTCAGCAAAATGAAATACACTAATTTCTGTATGAGCCAACCTGAAATGAAATGCTGTTGGTTTTTTTTAATATTCTAGATTAATGCAGAAAATTTCCTATATAATCTGTACTTCTTTGGAAAAAGTTAACTGAAAATGTATTTCTGTTTGAAATAACCCCAATAAAGATCTCTTGGTTAGTTCTATGTAAAACATTGAAGATATATTTAGTCCTTTGCTGAGTTCTTGTTTTTAGCACTACTTTGAATGTTGAGTAATATTAATACACCTCTGCTATTTTAGCCAGGGTAGGAAATTGAAAAACCGGCAACAGATCAAGTATAAAAAAAAGTCTGCAGATATGTTTTGGAAGACAGCTTAAAAGAGTTCTTAAGCAGGCAAGTCAAAGGGAAAAAGTACTTATACAATCAAATATGGCTGCAAAAATTAATCAATTTAAATAATTTCTAGCATGTTAATACATTTTTAGATGTGATAAACTTATAGTGATTCTATCCTCCATTTACACACAGGCTTTTAAAGCTAGGCTGGATGGGATTTTGCCACTGATGGACAAGAATGTGCCATTAGCGCTGGGATGTGAACTGCTGCAGCAGTCCATTTGCTAAGGTAGGATATCTATCATCTAGCTATGGTTTTTGAAGGGCAGACCATGTGGTGTGTAAGATGTCAATTCTTTTGTGAAAAGTCCCTCCCAAATAGTAGCACTATTTTAACAGCATAATGTAGCAGACGCTTTACTATGGGAGAAGCAAGTGCTATCTCCATAACTCATTGTCTCTTCACTTTTCACAGGTTAATCCAATTTCAACAGTTCTTTATAACCAGGTAGAATCATCACAGATCCATTATATTTAGCTAAGTCCTACTGCTCTGTATTCACATTTTGAGCTATGGGTAAGTGTAAAGCAATAGGTGAATGTATTACCATTTTATGAACATAAAGCCATTTTGTGCTAGACCTTACAAACAGAACAGCACTAGCTTTGTTAACAGACTTTCCCTGTTCTTCATCCTAAGCAAGAATCCTGAGGTTTTAAAGTGTTGTGCAAATCTGTTAGCTAATATATGCTAGCACGTTTTAAGAAATGTGGCTTTTACTACAGTAGTAACACTCTAAAGGTCTAACAAATTTTTTGTGTAGTTAACATTAAAAGTATATATAGAGATACTTTTTGTTCTGAAGCAAAATTAATTTCATTCTCAAAAAGGTACAAGATAAATCTATGCAGTAAACTCATAGTTGGAAACTATTGGTCTCTTTTGGGGAATCCTTTGCTTTCTGAAAAATGTGAAGGACGTGCACTAGCTAGCATGCTTGAATTCAGAAATTCTGCTTTTATACTTCTCTCCAAAATCTACCAAATATCCTTTTCTCCAAACCTGTGAAGGTTTAGCAGTGCCTCTTTTAACCTCTGTTAACCACCTGGAAAAAACATAGTTTTGGAAACTAAATCTAAACCCCAGGATAAGTTTGCTAGGTACCTAGTTCTCATATCTGGAAGCCAAAAGTTTTTTGGAAGACATTTTTGTACCAGGATTTGTAAAGATAAAATTATCAGTTTGCTGGCACCCTAGTTATTAAGTGTGCTGAGTTACCACTTTTAAACAAAAAATACTTCATAATAATTTACGTAAATTTTATAAACCAAAACCAGCTTCTATATTTTCAGTTTTGGCTGTAGTACATCTTTTAATGAGTCAACTATTAAACCAGGTCAGTGGCTGTAATTTTCCTGCCACAAAGGAGGAAAAAACCATGCCTTCATCAACTCCTCGTCTTTGACTCTAATTCTTCTTTTCAGTTCTGGCTAAGATGCATTTTGCCTGCAGACTTTTCATGAGATGTGTGACATCACTAGGAAATACCATGTCTAGAAGCAATCATATGATATCAACTCATGCTTACATTTCCTTTCCAGATGGGACCACTTCAGTTAGGTGGATGTAGAGCAGCGGTGGAATCAGCTGAAAGAGTTAAGAAATCCTGTGGAGAAAGCAGGAGGGTCTCTGGGTAACACAAAAGCAGTGGTGATCAGGAGGTGGGGAAATGCTTATTCCGGGAAGGGACTGTAGAAATCTTTATACATGCCAAATCTGTCAAGACCGATAATTAGTATTAGCAATAAGTTATGCGATTATCATCAGATCATAGTGAAATAGTGACAGCAAATTTAACAAGATGTTTATGTAGTTAATCCTTCGGTTGATGTATGGTTTATAAAGTGCTACAGTGATAATGAAAATGTCATGCTGTCAATGACGCCACTTAAATGAAATAAAGGCAAGTTGGTGCATGGGCAAAATTGAGGTTGTACAATTTTGCACAGTGCTGTACTATGCACTGTGCTGTGTTCCTGTGAGACCAAAACCGGATCAGGGAGGTCTGAAGTGAGAGGTGCTGAAAGAAACAAGAAGCAGGGAGAAGATACAGCCTCAGCTGCATCTCAGGCAATGTTGCCTGGAGGCAGCTGGGGCAGAGGTGCCTGTTGCACTGAAAAATCGGCTCTGAAAGACAGTGCCCAGGAGGAAGATGTGTCTGGGGGATGCTGTTTTGGCTCTGTGGGTGAACAAGGCCACAAGTCAGCTTTGGCAAGCGGGACAAGACAGTGGAGATGGCTTGCTTAATCACCAGCCTGGTTTCTCAGGCCAAGATATGCCTTGGAGAAATCCCTGGTCAAGCTAGAAGGACAGACCAAGGTTAGATTTGTTTTAAGTGTTGTCATGTCTGTGTTTTTCTTTTCTAGCTTTGTTTCATGCTTGTAATCCAAAATTTAAACCTTGACTCTGTTGAATAAACTTGGTGCTTTTCCTTTTATTTTTTTTCCTCCAGCATTTAAAGTCAAGTAGGTGACTCATGGGTTACTTTCCCAAGCCCCAGGGCATGTGTTTCCCATACCAGTTACTGTTAGGAAAGCTGCTTTGAGGCTCACTGGTATTATTTACACACAATGTGAAACAATTCCCAACAGGAGACCGGGCAGTCAGATGCTGGAAGAAGTTTTCCAGTTGTTGGGAGGCTGAAGCCTGCCTGGGCAAGGACTGTTGGGGGCTCCTACATCAGCCACTTGAGCAGCCCTTTCTGGCCATGCTTAGCTAGTACAAAGAGCCTCCCCACGCAGAGGGGAGGAACCTCAAGCTGCACCGAAGAGCAGATGGTAGAAACAGATTCCCAAGGGCCTGTATCACGTCCCGGCCCGAACAGGGACAACTACAGCTCACCTGGTTATCGCAATCTACTATGTTATAATTAACTGAGCAGCTACATCTATACTTCTAGCCTATTTCAGCCGCAAATCGCCATGTGTGCTCATGCATTAAAAAGGAGATCTGGATATGTGATGGACCAGGAGCAAAGGCGTGAGCAGCTCCTGTTGCTCAGCTGAGTCAGGAACTCACAAGGCTGTGGTAACGCTGTCAGGTGCTATTGTTTCTTTGTATCCTGACAGGCTTTCCATGGCCAGATGGTCCTTCGGGATCAGTAAGTCATAGACATCCAGCTGCCTGCGCAAGAATACCTTTCTTCACCATCCAATGTCACTGGGATCAGAAAGCCTGGAATATTCTGGTCAAATCTCCTTTTATCAAGTCTTGGTTTTGCTGTTAAAACTGTCAAATCATTTTGGATACAAACAGTTTGGTTGCACAAAACTACATCCTCAGCTATCTTCTCTGTGATCATTATGTGGTATTTGGCCAAGGGAAAAACTGGATCTTACAAACATATATGGGACTATTCCAAATCTCTGTATAGTTATCCACAGCTACAAAGGAGATGGAAAGCAGAGGTTTTTCTGCCGTTCCATTATAAGCCCTATATAAATAAGACCGTTTTGGCAAATTCATGTCTGACATGGCTGCTTTCTAAAGAGCAGCAGTAGAAGACATACAAAGATGTTCCGTCACATGTTTGAATAGTCTTCGTCTGTTTCTATGTTTGACCATATTCTCTCCAACCCCTTAGATTCTTCTCCAGTCTGCTGCTCATCTCTGTTTCTTTGTCATAGTCAGACAGAGGTTGCCTTGTGCTCTGCTTTTTTCCTTATGATTTCTTTGTGTAATGACTTTCACTTCTGTATCCAGTCTACCAGCCCAGCCAACTGGTAATTTATCTCCTCTTTTCACTTTTTCCTCCCCCTTTACCTACCTGGTAGCCTTTTTCTAGCTAGCTTTTCTAAGGCTTAGTCTGCCGGCCATTTTTTCTGGTACTTCAGTTCCTTCCAGTTACCTTTTATAGCCCTGACCATAGAGCCATGACCCTCTTCTGAAGGATTCAGCTCTCTGTGGTCTAAGACCTTGCTGTGATACAGCACAGCTGCAAAACCTTGGCTTGGACTTCTGAGAAAATTGCTTAATTGTGAGAAAGTACAGAGATGAGAGCCTTGCAAGATAAGAAAGGTAAAACTGCAGGCAGAGGCAAGATTAGAAGCTCAGGGGTTCAAGAAAAAAAACACAGTGATACGAAGAGGTATAAAACCGAAGGAGAAGACGGGGTGCTTGAAGTTGGTAGGTCAGCGACATCAAGGGTCAGCCTGCCCAAGTGGTGATGGAGGCTGGCCCTTCCCCACCTGCCCAGCAGATCTGGCAGCAAAGGGTCAGCAGACATCTAACAGAGAGGGGAAAGCATATTAATCCTTACTCTAGTAGCTCTTCAGTCCTAGCTAGCTGACTGTATTAGCCAGTATGTAACCGTTTTGTGCTTTGAAGTTGTGTGTGGGCTGCTTGCTGACTTTCTTTCTAAAAGTTGCCCGGAGAGGGAGGGCTACATGACACTTGCAGGTTTTTGTCTCACTTCTAAAACCTGCAAGGCAGTGCCACGAAACATCAGCTGTAGCAATTTTTTTCTTGTTGTTCCACTGCCAGTTTCTTGTAGCCTGATGTATTACTTTTCTTCTGCACTGCCAAGTTGCCCAAGCCCTTCTCTCTCAGGACGTTGGTTGTTACCGTGTGCTTTCTGTATGAAACCTGAGCTGAGCAGATCTCGCTGGTGACGGAACAAAGTACTGTTTTCCAGTCACTGAATGTAGATTTAGGGCAGCATACTAGATATCCCGAGGGATCCTGGGCTCTGTTGGCAGGCAGCAATGACTTAGGTTTATCTAACCTTTGTGTTGAAATTCAGAAGCCCAGAGTGAGTAATCACATTTTTGGTTCCTAGCACAGCACATTACTCTGCAATAACTTTTAATTCCTTTTGGCAGTTAACTATTAGCCTAAATTTCCACTTTTGCAAGCATCGCAATATCTGCTCATGGTCTGTTGCTTCCTGGAAAATTTGTCTCCTCCAAAATTGGTGGTAGATTCTCATTTTCTGTCAGGACCATTAGGTACTGCATCACCTGAAAGCCCCAGCAGGGGCTTGATGAGAACAGTTCTGTGTTGGGCAGACTTTTAAATTTGGAAATTAGGTGGAGGAAAAAGTGAGCAGAGTGAAGAAGTTAGAAAAAGAAAGGCCAATATTCTCAAAGGAAAGGCTAACAGTTAGTGATTTGTGCCCAGAAATAGCTCTCATCAACAACATGAAAATAGAATAAGGCTGTGTTTTTAATGAATGTGTGAAGAACAATGCTGTAGACCGACTTCTGTTCTCACTACCCTAACACAATATATAAGCCCAAATGAAGCTTGTGATATAACAGTAGAATTTGGTTCCATGATTTAAGGAAAGTGATTTGTTACTTGGGTCCCAATGGCTAAAGGAGAAACTGACAGGAGGCATAACAACTGAATTTGAACAGGTTTCACTGAAAAGCAGCTTAGTATTTCTCCTCTGTATCATACCGAAGCCAAATTTGCCATCATTTGACTTTACTAGATTGAGATGGAAGGACTGAATTTTTAATTTAATTTTTATTTTATTAATAACAAAACCCCATGGCAAATCTTGCCAGTTGAGCACAGGACTTCTTCCCTCCTTGGTTTATGAAGCTACACCATTGCTGTGATGTTGCATGAGGTGTCTTTGTTTCCTCGGCATCAGCTGTTGGTTTCTGACAGAGCTGCAACACTGAACTTAATGGTGTAGCTGGACAAATAGTACAACATGAAACATACCTGAGAGCTCACAAAGCTATGCTGTCTGCCTGACAGAATCTGCATTAGGCACTGGCTGCTTTGGTTCCTCTGAAGCAAATTTGGTTAATTCTTCTTGTATTCCAGTTATAAAACTGAATGGTTCTAGTCATTCCTTGAATGATCGCAATACACTGTTCTGACTGATGGAGTGGGCAAGAGAGAATTGGATGATCTAGCTGGATTTTTTCCATCTCTGAATTTTTGGTTTCTCACTGTTCTACTCCTTTCTTTTGATCTGGAAATTAGTTTGAATAGAAGTTGCATTTGAATATATCTTGCTAAGGTATCTAAACCTCAGAGACACGTGCCTTGCTGCCAGAGTGTGCCTCTGACAGAGAAACATTTAGTTCCTTTTCTTTGTATCATTAGGGGAAAAGATGGGGAGAATACTTGGGAGCATTGGGAGAAGCTTAAAAAGAGTAAAAGAACTGAAGAATTTATTTTATACTGTTTCCCTGTTATGCTATGCAGCTATATTTCTTGAATTTAACTGCAGCAAAGTGTACTTTACAGTCTAACATTCCATTATGTTTCTGAAAGAGCAAAAGATGTTTTCTTCTGTAGGCCAGCCTTCTCCTGAGCTGAACAGTCAGATGGAGAGTTCAAAATTGCAGTTGCCAGAAGAAATGATCAGTAAAGGCACGCTTAACTTCAGCAATGAATTATTCTCTATATTAGGAAATGTTTTTTTAATTGAAATGAATTTTTATCAAAGTGTGTATCTGCATAAACATGTATGCAGGCACTCCCAGCAGTTTAGGGTGTATAATCTGACCTGTTTATAGCTCTAATCCAAAATTTTCTGTAACATCTATGTGTAAAATTGTGGTTTAAAAAAGCCCACTCTATTTAAAATGTTTAAAAGAAATATGAAGCCTGTTTCAGATATACCTGAAATGGTCCTCAAAGTAGCCCTATGTAATTCACCACATCTCCTGACAAAAATCTCCTTTTAGCCTGTTGTTCTAATATCTTATTCCATCTGCTTCTCTCTCTGCTCTGCAGTTTTGAGCTTTGGGGAAGAGTATCTATCCCTGAAAGCACCTAGAGCTCATAGCTGCTTTTACATTCTGACTATCCCTTGTTCACTGCGTGTTTGGGGAAAAAAGTTTAGCTCATTTCAAAGCTTTCTTCATGAATTATTTCTAGAGGAAGCAAAGCTTCATCTCCTTCTCGGGCAACATGTACCTTTGTGGTTTGGTTTCTGTAAGAAATGCGGGAAAGAAGCTCTGGAAGTAGCTGTTCTTGCTTATGCCTGTTGCAAAGGGAAGGAGGACACCAGCTGGTCACAGAAGCCCAGACACCTGAGTCCTGTACCAACTTCCTTTGTGGTATTTATTCATCAGGTCTCTTCATTTCTATGCTCTGCTCTTAGGAAAGGGGTTTGATCTTAAATGTTTGATCTTAGTGAAGTGCTGGTTTTGCAGTAATAGCTATTTTGCTGAAGAAGGTAAGTGCACCCTGATGACTTCTGTACCAGATGGGATAGGGATTACAGAAACCCATGTGGCATCAGACCAAGAAAAGCCCAGAAATGGGCTGAGTCCATGACAGAGAAGAGATTATAGACCAGAGATTGTATGGTGAAGGGAAGAACAGGGTTTGGGTAGCCTTTTTTTTGTTGTTTCTTCTGGAAAAAATGTGAATTTAAATACCTCTTTCTAAGGTGTTTCTTCTAAATTGTGCTTCTTTTTTTCTGGAGCAGAATTGAAGTTCATGAAGATAAAAATCACAGAGGATATGGCCTGAAAGAAAGGTTAGATAATTTGAGTTTGTTTTTCTTTAATTTTAGCACCCGCATTTGAAAACCAGTCTCAGATTCACATGTCAAATTGTTATCCAGAAGGTATTACTGATGGCTTATTTTCAGAGCAGAGATGAAATTCAGGTTTCTTCTCGCATAATACTACATTTATCCTGAAGCATTTAATTCAGTTACTGCACTTTATTGCTTTTGTTTTCTGAGGTAAGAATCAACAGTGGGTTTTGTATTTGCCATTTCTTGGAGATATTTAGACAAGATTCTAAACAACATTTTAAAGGAGCTTGTAGTTTAAATTCCATTTTATTCTGGGTCAGCCTTTGTTTTAGGACAATATTGGGCCTAAAATAGATGAAGAAATTGTTATGTATTGGTCTTCGCATCACAGTACATCTTGAGAGCTTCTGAAATTTATTACTATCCCGTACCCTTAATTTTAATGGGAACTGGATTTTAGTTCCCCTGGTTTGAGAGTTGACTGGTAGGAATAGATCACAACAAAGGGGCCTGCAGAGCTGGAACTGGTGTCTGATGACTGAGGTGCTATCTCTCAGGGCAAAGCTCAAGAAGGTCACATCACACGTGCTTCCATTGCTGCACTCCGCAAAGTGCCATAGTCAGAACAGAGCAGACCATTACCTGCTAGCATACTGCCTACTGCACGCAGAGCCAATGTCACTGTATCACCACGGACTGTCAGAGCTGTGTTAGGTGCTGTGGTGGATCCCCTGGAGCCGACACTTAACAGGGCAGAGCATTTTCTGCTAAGTGTTTGGGGCTGGGAGGTCGGGGAGGTAGCACGGCAGTTGCCTAACATGTATTCCTTCTGGATTTTAACAGTTGTCCCTCTGGCTCTTCAAGGACGTGCCGGTCATAGTTACTTCACATCCAAGTATAATTTTCCCTCCTTTAGCATATAGAAACTGAGGACTTATAAGGGCTTCCTTGTTTCTGCATGTCTCTTTTTAAAACAGTGGTTGAATTAGGGAACCAATACCAAGTTTGGGTTTCTTTTTTTTTTTTTACCTTATTACCAAGAGCCCTTGTAAGCGTTGATAGGACTCTGATGCATTCAGCTTCCGGGATGAAAGTCTCCAGGCCAGCTTTTTACGCAAAAGGATTTTGTTTTAAGCATTTAAAGTGTGAAAATGTTTCCATTTATAGAAATAAGTCACCTTTGACCAGAAATGGAAAACTTCAGTATAGAAGATAACAGTACAACAAAAAAATGTCTGTGTGGCTGTCACCGCCATGACTTTGACAGCAAAAGTTGTGACTTTTCGGGTTTTTCCATAAGTTGTTGGAGAAAACTTTGTGATTGAATGAGGCTAGAGGAAAACTTGTGAGTTAGTAAAAAATCAGAATGTCTTTCCTGTGGAAAATTCTGGTATCACAAAATGTGTTTTTCAGGTAAAATGAGTGTTAAAAGTAAAAAATACTGTATTTGTTGACTAAAATTTTTGTCAAACAATGATAATTTGGGGTTGGTTTACAGGACTGGTGGCACAGCAAAGCTGTTGATCTGAGGACCCTGTTCCAGGAAAGGTCCATTTCCATCCCAGCTCAAACAGTCTTTCTAGAGGGTACATAACGGTGCTAGAAGCAGCAACTAAGAGCCAGGATTCCTGTCCCCCAGGTGAGTGTCTCTCCAGAGGACTATGAAGTTGAATTCCTCTTCCCTTGCCTTCTGGCCCTTTGACACTTGCATTTCTTCCTCTGCTGTTGTCTGTCTCCAACAGAGATAACACTCTTTGGCTGTGGCTTGGTGCTGAGGCCCCTCTCCTGGGAGGCAGGAGCTTCAAAGGCCATGAAGACTGTAAGACATGGCTAAAAATCCTCTGCTATACCTGAGAAAATGAATGTTTTCACTGAAGGAACAAGATTGGGAGTGGATCTTGGCTGGGTTGTTCTTTCCACAGAAAGGACTGTAGGAAAGGGTGAACCTGAGATGAAAAATCACGTCTGAGTCCTGGTAACTTACTCCTGCTGGTGGAATAAGGGGATAGGAGGGATATCAACCCCTATGGGGTAAGGGGAAGGAGGCTGGGAGAAGGAGAGAGGAATTATGCTGAAGCCCCTGTTCCAGCAGAGGCCACTGCCTTGGGTACCTCTAGCTTCTCCCTCTCAGAGTCACAGCAAGCAAGGGTTTCTGTAGGCTTGGCATAGTCGAAGTAGAAAGAAATGACAAATGCATAATTAAATTCTACCATTGGCATTAACATATGCCCTCTGTTAGTGGGGGAGGAGAAGAAAAGAGTCAAACTTTTATAGCGTTACACTTTTGCTAGTGAGATGACCTGTAGATAAGATGTATCCTGGATAAGCAGTGCCATGTCTTCTTTTTTGTCCCTTGTGAGCAAACTGTGAGACATGCATTCTAGTCCTGTGATTGAGTCTAACCCATGCCTTGATGTTAACTGGCTTCATTCATATCCAAATCTTAGATCATGCTTTAGATGTTCAGAAATTGAAAAATTGTTGGGTTTCCATGGTGACTAACCCTACCTGAGAAGCAGTTGACTAGGCAATTTCTTGAGAGCTTTTCCAAGCCCTTAAGTTTCTACAGTTCTCTCATTCACAAGACAAGCTGGCCTGGCCCATGTTAACTCTGTTTTCCTCTGCAATTAAAATGTTTCAGCTGCCATGTGAAATATGTGAGACTTTTCAGAGATGTCAGAAGCTCAGTAGGATGACACTGAGTGTTTGCACTGCAGTTTATAACAATCCCGAGATTAATTCCCAGATCGACCCTGTAGCTATTTTAAACCAGTGGAAGATATGGACTGCTAAATTAATCCATTTTGCTCATTGGCATATGATTCTGTTTCCACTTTTTATTTCACTCTTCTTTATTCTACAGCTCAAAACACATTTCCAAACATTCCTCTGTGCCATCCCAAATTGAACGTGTGACTGTAGATTATCCATCAATCTTTGACAGCCTGGAAAGGGCTTTGGATGCTATTTCTTTTCCTTTTAAAGCTAGTCTATACCAGTTCAGTGGCTGTGTATTTCTCTTTCATTACACTCTCTTCTTTCTGCCAGTTTTTTGTTGGGGTTTTTTTTGTGGGGTTTTTTTGTGTTTGTTTTTTTTTTTAAATAATCACGCTTGTCCTATTTTGTACTCTTCAGTGATCATAGCATGGGTGGCCACAAGTATGGCCATAATTCCTTAAAAGGACTGAGATCTCTGACATGACTGTAAGAGAGGGGGAGTGTGAAACTCTCTCCCATCCCACTGAATCTGTAGCCTGGAGGAGGTTTTTGATGCAACTCTGCTTCCTCTGCCATTCTAGATAGTAGTCCTTAATGTACACTGAATTTAACCTGCTTTGCTACCCTGTATTGCTAGTGTTCACAGATTTCGGAGGAGCTGGTCAGGCAGGCTGTTGTCAGACCCATGTGCCCCAGGAAGCAGCACATGTGAATTGTCTGTTGGATGTGAAACACCTTTGAACCTCGCTGTGTTGCCAGAAAGAATGTTTTTTTCTGGAGTGCCTGTGTTCAGCCTGCAGTGAAAGAAAGATGACCTTCGTGAAGGCTCAGATCAAAATTGACTGTTGCAGTGTCCAGCGCCTCTTGATTGACCACTGGGTCTGTCTTTGTGCCTGGATGTTTACAGTCAATCTCTGCTCTCTCCCTGTCCGATGAATATAACGCTCTAGCGTTGCAAGGAGGGGGCCTATGGGCTGTGAAAGCACCTTGCATGGAGGCGAATGCCCCAAGGAGCTGGCTTGTGAGAATGCCTGCCCTGGGCATGGCGGGTCTGCAAGATCTGTGATAAAGTCTTTATTACCAGTGGTAACTGGAGAAATACTAGCAGACTTTTCCCAACAACTGCTCAATGCAGGATTCAGCACCAGTTCCAGCTGTTGACAATTATACTCTCCCTGTAGCTTTGCTTAGATGCGGTGTTTGTCACAACAGATCTAACCTGTTAAACAGATACTGCTTTTTGCTCCCGCAGGGATGCCTTTAGTGACAGATAAAATTATTTCAGTGTAAGGTAGATAATGTCCTTCAATTTGTTAAATTTGCCAATTGCTTTGGGAGCCTCTGGGATGGAAAGCGTCATAGAAATTTAAAGTGCTATTACTCATCCTAAATGACTCTGCTCCATTTTCTAAAAAAAAAAAAAAAAACAACCCAAAAAGATGTATACTTCTTTCCTGCATTTTGTTCAATGTTTGGTTGGTTTCTCTGAGTCTCCACATGGAACTACTACCATTAGTTCCTTAGCCTAGAATCTCAACTACCCTCAGAAAGAACATTTTTCTGACCTTTGTTAGGCAGTTATTTACCTTACCTACTTCCCTAGTTACTTTAGCAATCTGTTTTCTGTGGCTAATTTTAAGGCACTGATTTTCAGTGCATTTTACTCAAATACATCATGAGTTTAAGCATGCAAATGCAGTTCCTAATGCTCAGTGAGTCCAAATACTTTGTCTGGTTGTACTCACTTGATTGATTTACTGTATTTTCCCATGTCCCAGGATTAATTACAAACAGCTGAAAAAGAAAGGCCTGACAAAGAACTAATCTTTGTGTGAGTGCAGGGAAAAGAGCTGTGTGAGTCAGCAGTCCAGTGAGCCCCTAGCTGGAGGCTTAGTTGCACCTAAACGCTGTCATTCATGGAGCCAACTCAAACTATCAATCAAAACCCTGTCAGTCTAAACAAGTCTGAAGCTTGAAAAAGTTTGCTTTAGTTGGCATTTAACTTCCCCTTGGCATCCAATTCTTAGCTTTAGAGTATCTTACACAAAATAGGGTTCATTTTGAGTCTAGCTCTGTGAGGTATTGTGTGTAGTGGCCTGACCTCAGAGAAGTTTCAGCTCCAACTTGCAGATGTACGAGTGAACAACATAAGCAAAGCAAGCAGTTCCTAAGAAAGGACATCTGAACAGTTTGTCAGGTCTCTCATTGTTTCAGAGAGCACCATTTCCACATTTCTGTAAGTAAAGAAAAAAAGTGGGTGTTAGAGGGCTGATAATTTCTCATGCGGCCTCTGTTGTCTTAAAAAAATGTTTAAAATACATTAGTGATAAAATATGCTATCAGCCAACAAATTATGAATCTACAGGTTCTGAAACTGCAAAGATAGTTATAGTACTTCTGAAATCATGTATAAATTTTCCCCTGAAAGCCAATGTTTATGGAAAAAGTTGTAATGTAAGCAAAAACTTTATGCCTCACGTTACATCTAGAACATCAACATAATATTTTTAAAGGTGACAAAGGTAACCTAATGGATCACATCATTTAGGTAATAGAGAGATGCAATGGACAAAGAAAATAATAACTATGTAACTGTTATGATGTCTAAAGTATGTGTCATTTGGTGGATTTGAGCTTGGAGCATATAAAGCAATGGAAAAAACTGTAGTTTGCTTCCAAACCTATCTGCAACCGACAGATCACAGAGATCAAGTCAACAGGTGGACCTGAAAAATAAAATGTCAAGATGCCAAGGTACAACTGACTGTAAGAGACAGCAGCTAATACTGATCTTTTATTTTACTGGGCATCTTTGGAGGAGGAAATTAGAACCTCTCAAGGCAAATAATTTAATAGAAATAAGGTGATTCAATAAGGAATGAAAACCAAGGATGAATTAATAATGACCAACATAAAATACCAATATCTAAACATTTATGTATGACAATGATACTATAATTTAGGCTTTTACAATACAGTGCTTAAGAGCATATTGTGTTTTCACTTAAGCACCTTTTTTTTTTTTTTTCCCTGTTCTGGCACATTATTCATTTTATTGTAACATATCCATCATCTCTTTGGGATATTAAATGCCAAAACAAACTTTGTTTTGTAATCTAGGTCTCCAATTTAGAAAGTTCTGCTGTATTCCCCAGCATTTACAGATTATGTATGGTATATGTTTGCCATATTTGTAAGTTTTATGTTTGTAGTTGAATTTCTATCATCTTTAAAATCATCAGTTAAAAAAGCTAATCTGTGGGCAGAAAAAAATTTTAAGTTTCTCCTGCAAAGCTGTGACCACTGTCATGCCCCAGATGAAGGGGGCACATAAGTCCCTTGAATAACATGTTTAAATTTTTATTTCTACTGCTCTCTGTACTACTTTGAGCCTTTTTTCTCCAGACAAAGCTCAATCTCACAAATCCTTTCCATTCATGTCTTTTAAAAGGGGAACACTGAAACCAATTATGTTGAAAATATTGTCCATGCATTGAAGAAAAAAAATATAGGGATAGAAATGTAACTATTTTTGTGATGTCTTTCTGGCCAGAGTGTAAGAGAAAGAGGCTCTCGAAGAGCATGCCTGCCATCAGATCCCTGCTCTTTTCATCACCTTTCAGCGCCTCTGAAGAGCTCAGCTTTACAAACATGACACCAACAAGATGCTGTGAGGTAAGAAATTCCTGTGCCCCATTTGGTGCCGTTCACTTTATTTTCTGTGGTTACTCAAGCGCCTCCGGGACAGGCGACGCTTGAATGTTGAGGCATAAGCTGCAGAAGAAATTTCAGTAACTCCAGGGTGAGTTGCTGGGAAGCGGCTATGTTTTATACCCAGTCCCCGTTCCTTGACAGCCCTGCAAGAAACCCAGCTGTGCGTTTAGGCGCGTGGCTGCTCACACATGCAGCAGGGTAAAGCCACCCTAACCTAGCTATGGGGGTTCATGGGCCGTGGGGATGGAGCGCAGGGCACGCAAGGAGAAAGCCAGAGCCGGGTTTGACCAGCCAGGAGAGGCGAGGGGGGGGAGCGGGGGGTGCCCGGCTGCTGTTTTCAGCCACCTAAGGGGGGGTTACAGGGAAGGCAGAGCCAGGCTCCTGGCAGCAAAAGCATAAGAGGCCACGGGTGCGAGTCGCTGCGAGGGAAATCCCAGACGCCGCCCTCCGTCCCTGGCTGCCCACACTGCCCGCCCGGGACCGCGGGGAGCAGGTACGGAGCAGGCAGAGCCCTGGGCACTGGCTGCCCAAGGATGCCCAGCCTCGGCGGTGGTACCCTTGGGGGCTCGGGATGCTCCCGGGCTGGGCTGGGCAGAGGTAGCTGGCTGGGGTACCCCGGAGACTAGCTCCTCTGGGTGTCCATCCTTTAAAAACAAAACCAAAACCAACAAAAAAAAAAGAAAAAGAAAAAATATTTTTAAAAATTGTTGGGTATTTGTTTGTTGGGGGTTTTTTTAAGTCATCTTTTTGCACTTGAAACAGTCGTGGTGGGGCCAGCCAGGCTGAATAATGGGATCGGTGGTTTGTGGGGGGCTAGCGCTGCGGTTCAATATACTCCCGGAGCTGTCAGGCTGGGAGCGGAGGAGGGCTTGCTTGCGAGTGGCTTTTTAAACCCTGGGATTTCAAAGGCTCCTCGGGATGAGTCGCAGCTCAGCAGTCCTGCACAGGGCGGTTGTGCAGAGGGAAGGGAGATGCTTTCGGCTGAACCCAAAAAGTACGTGCCAGGAGGAAGGCTTCAGAAAGTGGGAGTGGGGCAGGGAGAAGGGAAGGGAGCATTTCTTTTCTGCTTTGTTTTCTAAGGAATGGTTTAAATTAATTGCTTCTCCTTTAAAAGAAGAAAAAACCCAACTCTCATTTAAGTTGTTTTGATGTAATTAATTTTGATTTATTTTTTTGTGCAGCTGACCCAGCTCTCCCCAAAGGGAAATGTATTTTCTTTCTGCTGTTTTGTTTAGATTTTTAGGATGCATTTGGAGTTTGGTTGATGGGAAAACTGGCTATGCAGTGGAGGATGTAGCAGGTGATTGCTTACTGTGGTACTTGTTGCGTCATCAAGATCTACTTGATTAAACCTTATTGTGATCTGGTCATTAACAGCAGGAAAACTTCAATGAAAAAGGAAATATAAATGAAGTCCTAAAGCAGATTTCAGAGTTGTTATCCTTTTGTGGAGCCGATTAATGTAATGTAAAGTGACCTAAATGAAGTGCTGTTTATTGTTTATATGTTTAGCTGGGATTATTTGAAAACATTCATAAAGAAAAGAGGATTTTCTTGTGCATTGAAAATTAGTTATGATGATTTGGGGCAGAAGACTGAGATAGGTCAGCAAACTAAATATGAAGAATTTGTGTAGCTCTGTCGTCATAGCCCCCCACCCCTGTATACTCCTGACCTTATACCATTACAATACTTTGTATAGATAGAAGATCTATAGATAGAAGATTTCCTCTTAAATCTTTGATAACTTGCCTGGGCTTAATTTCATTAGCCAGCCCAGCCCTGGCATTCAAAGAAGTCTACCAAGAATATTTGTTTCTCCTTCTAGTCTTAAGAATGGAAGAGAAAGGATTATGGGAATGATATGGGAGAAACTCCAGCTTGGGAGGGAAGCTGTGGATGTCATCTCATTGCAGCAGGTCATTGTCCTGGAATAAATCAGAAAGAAAAAAGTTGGGCAAGCTTTTTATAGAGTCCTCTTAAGTAATAAATAAGTGGCAAGTGAACAGGAGTTTGAGCATGTAACTCCAAATTATTTAAATGCACTGAGTGCATTCTGGCACTGCTGAAGGTCTTCACTTTTAATTGATTTTCTCTTTTAAATCACATCATGGTGGTTTTGTGGGTTATTTTTGCTGTTAAACTTTCTCTAAAGTTTCCTAGGAAATCCAAGATCTGTTCCCTGTCATTACATACTCACCAAATTTTTAAACTACTTCGCATTCTGTATTACTTTCTCTTGCCATAAACTTAGCTGTTCAAAAACATGTGTATGTGCAAATATAAATCAGTAAGTTGATCAAGGGATTTAAAGTTGAAATTTTTTTGGCATTGTTTGACTGCCTTCAGAGGTTGCAAATTATCCCCCCCAGGATGTCTTGTACTTTCAACGTGCTGATGTGCTGGGGTGCTAGCCTGCAGAGAGAGTGTGACTGCTGAAGATGTTGTGCTTAATCTGGCAGTCCTTGGCCAAGCAGAGTTTGAAGCAGAATTCATTGCATATGCCAGACTGGGCCCAGAATAGAAATGTGTGTCTGCATATCATTGCAGGTGATTAAATGAGGCTGATAACATTCCCGAACCACCGGAGCATGACAAAGCAATGTTAATAGATGAGGTGATTCAGCCCTTGGTATCAATGTACCCAAGAGTTTCTCAAAGATATGCAAACATAACAAGAAACATGGAATTGCAAAACATTGCAGCTGCAATACAAGCCAAGCTCTCTGAGCCCTGAAAAGTAGGAAATCTTAGTATACTGGTGCAAGTGAATGGAAGGAGTTACTCATAATACAGCTGAGAGGCAACAGTCAGGCTGACTTGCACAAACTGGTTGCACTCTACCAAAGCACTCAAGAATAGGGCTGCTAGACACTTTTTATAAATACTGTGATGAGGACAGTCACCCTGGGAAATATTGAAATAAAAAGATGTTGTTCAAACTTCATGTGCAGCTTTGGTAGATACTGGGACTTGAGAGAGTGCTTAGCAAGTAGATAACTACCGGATGGTAGTCAGTAGTTCAACATGTGAGGTGGCACATGCAGAATGCATGGCATGGTTCGAGTATGCGGACTTGAGCTGCTGTGCAGCTGGATCACTATGTACATTTCTGGGGCAGCCTGCTGTAGTGAGGTCTGAGCCTGGAGTCACTGGCTCTCCTGCTGACAGCAGACCCAGGGAATGGTATCAGATGTTTTGTTTGACAGCATTTGCAAAGTTGAAACATACCCTAGTAGAAAGCCCAAGAAATAGGGAGATGGACCCTTCTGATGTTTGCCGTGGAAACAGACAGAGCACTGCAAGAGGCTGCCGAGTTTAATGGAGGATGCAGACCAGGAGACTTCAGTGTCAGGTGGGGGTGTGTGCCTGACGCCTATAGAAATTTATTGACTGCCATCAGCACAGCTGTGCTGCTAACAAAATGACTGGCTAGATGAAACCTAGTCCAACCTGATGGGCTGATGAAAGGAACAATGTTTAAACAGCTACAGCTAGTCTAGGACCAATAGAGCAACAGGAAGGAGCCTGCTTTCTTTGTGCCCTGTTAAGTTAGCAATACCTGGAAAACAACTTGATCTCAAGTGAGAAGAAAGTTTATTTGTTTAACTATAAAAAAAGACAAAGTACTTCCATTGAACTTTCTGCAAAGTATAACTCTAGTGATCAATAAATTACTTGCCCTTTTTTTTAGAAAGAAAAAATATGCATAGTTTCTATGATTTCTATACTGAAACTTGTGCTAATATTCAAATAACGTAGCTGACTAAACCTTCACTGTGATAGAGAAAGAGTGAACATGGTTTAGAAACATGCAGTGCTGGCCTCACCATGCCCTCGCTGACATAAAAGGCCCCTCCCTCCATGGCATTGCAGTAAACCATTGCACAGAAGATGAACATTAGCAAATGAAGGTTAGTGGTGACAGCAGGAGCACCAGGGAGCCCCTGGATTAATGCTGGTGCTTTGGAAAACTCTAGTGGTGCTGCTGCAGGTAAGTGCCAGTCTGTTACTCCTAAAGCAGCTGATGAGGAAAGACAGGTTGTCTCAAATGCTGGAGGGCTGCAAGATCTGCAGTATTTGCAGTCCCTCCTCAACAGTGCAGGAGGTAGCAGTCTGATGGTATCCTGGATGATGCTTCAAGACCCTTAGATAATCCATTTGCAATAGAATTATTTTGTATTCAGCCGTAATGACTTTACAAGTGCTGTGAAATTGCTTTTCAACTCTGTTATTAGCTCAGTGTTTACGGTTTGATCACAACAAAACTAACAGCAATAAACTACTGTTAAAGTTCAATATGAGTTTGCAATTAACAGTAACTATTTGTTTTCAATGTGGAGAAATCTTAAATGAGTATCTCACCCCCACAGCTGTTGTGTGCAGATTGTCCCTTCACCCCTTTTTCCATGGGGAGATGTTCTTTAGGGCAATGCTTTTCTGGAGTTGGGTGAACAGAGAAAGGGCCAGTGCGGGCTTAAATCTAGTATGAACATGACTAGAGACGCACACAATACTTTTTTAGACTTACTTTTGTTTGTTTTGTGAGATTCGCTGGTGCATATTACTTTGCTGGCTTGCTTATATGCTTTTTAAAAATAAAGGTTCAGAAGGAGCTAGTTTTTTCTGAGATGAGAGGTAGGGTTCTGCAGAAAAAACTTGTGGAGAGTCCCTGAGGCTTTCTGACTTGGCACGGTAAAAACAGGTTTGAACCTAACCAGCTTATGGGCTTCTTTTTTTGTAAAATGGCACTTTCTTCTTAACTCAGAAAAGAAAGCTGCCTTGTGCTGAGATTTTCTTTTCTGGTAGCTCATCATGGTTCCAACCTGATGCTGCAAAGGCAATGCAGGGGTTGCTTCAAATGCACCCCATATCTGGAGATTATTGTGAAGGTGAGAGGAAGATGATGTTTCCTAATATAGATATGCTAAAACTTTGTTACCCTTTGTAGAGTCTTGAAAAGTGGTCTGCAGAATTAAAACAAGAGACTGCATTAAAACAACTACATCGTCCCTATTTTCAGTGTGCTACACATGGCAGTGGAGAGGGAAAGGATGAAGCTCCTTCACTGCTATATCAAAGTTGTCTTGATGTTTCTCCAGATCAAAGTAAAGGCACTTGCTTTTGTGTGACATATTGTTTCTTCCTCCAAGATGAGCACTGCCATGAGACAATTAAGTTCGCTGAGAGATACAGAAGTTGCTTTTAATATATATACCTACTCCCACCAAACGTGCCAAAGCATGCTCTGTTATTTTAGTATTTTATGAATCTGGGAGTCTTTTGATTGCTGTAATTTCTCTCCAATTATGCCCATATAGCAGTTCCTTATTAGCTTGCTGGTGCTGCTTCAATCTTCCTCCGAAATAAGTCTTCAGTATTGCAGTAGCTTGCTAATCATAAATGGAGTTGCCAGTTTCACTTGCTCATTGGACGTTGGTCTGTTTGTTCCTTTAGCAAGGCTAAATCCACAAGGAATTCATAAGTGCTTCACCCTGCAGGCGACTAGAAAAGCAATGACCTCCTTCCTGGATGAGAGTTTGTTTTACTCTTGTTTTGGAGCGTTAAGGGAGGTTGTGCTACTGTCAGATGCTTTCTGGCAATAAAGATTTGCCTTTCAATGCAGACATGGGTCATCTTGAATATATCTCACCTGATAATTTCTTTCTCTTCCCAGTCATCTCCATTATCTCCATTACCTGTGGTGGCTAGGTGCTTTATTCTAAACAGAGTACTTAGAGTATCTAGTGGGAATCTGTCAGGCTAAAATGCGTAGGCCATTGGACTAAACAATGTATCAGTCATCCAGTTACATTCTCTAAAATTAATCATAAAATATTCCAAAGCTAGATTTTCATGATACTTGGGCATCTAACAGTGCAGATAAACACCAAAGAGTATTTTCAACAACACAGGAAAAGTGGTGTATTGCCACCAGTGCAATCAATAGGTGTGAAGTGCTTAAAAACCTCTGGAAATCTGTCTTTTCGTGCCAGACTTTAAGCCACAGGAGAAAAAACTGTTACAAATGAAGTGGAGCACTTACTGCACCCTTCCTACCCCAAAACTATGGTCCCTGTACAGATTATCTATTGAAGTTAGTCTGCAGCGTCTGGGTGCAAAAGATGCATAAAAGTTCATTTGGCTTTTGTTGTCTGTCCCCAGTTCCTGTGAAGGTAAAAGAAGGTAGGTAGGACGAATTTCAATTTACTGAGACAGCATACCTGTCCTCAAGTAACTGAAATAATATTTCATTTTACTTATGGCTTAAACCCATATTTTTTAACTGTATGTCTTCAAGGGTTTTATTCCTGGCATCATGGAGTATTTTAGGTTGCCAGGGTGGTCGTCAAGTCCCGCTTCCTGCTCTAAGCAGGGCTAACTTCAACATTTTTAGATTCTCTATGGATGAAGATTGTGCAGCCTTTCTGGGCCCCTGTTTCTGTGCTTCACCAATCTCACTGAAAACTTTGCCTGCTGTGACTTGTGTCTGTTGCCTCTTGTCCGTTCACTGTGCACCTCTGGGAAGAGTATGGCTCTGCTTTCTGCATACCCCCCTTCCGTGCATAGAGGAATATTAAACAGAAGCAAACAGATATTACATGGAAATAGTCCTCAGCTTAGAGTGATTAGACATTTCTTTGATCTAAACAGAAACTGAATGCTACAGTGTTCATACTAATATTACAATTGTGCTTGAAGTTAGCAGATTGAGAATGTGCACTTGCTGTATTCCCCATGTTCTTCCCCTAAAAGCATCTGTTGCCAGACACCATCAGGTGTAAGATATGGGAGTTGGTGGGCCTCTGATCTGACGACTTTTAGCAGTTTTCATGTTCCTAAATGTACATGACGGAATGATGCAAATGGCATCAAGAAGCGGGGGGGGGGGTGATTTAAAGTGCCCTCCACCCCCACCCTACCACCCATGACCAAAATTTCTTGTTGAAATATGGAAATTACCATAGCTGGCAAAGAATATCTCTGGTTTCAGGCCTTCAGTTAAGAATATTTCCTGCAGAAGAAAAATCAGTTTGTTTATAAATAGGGAAATGTAGATAGTGAGATGGATTCTTTGGTAAAAGTGCAGTTCTTTATGCTCAGTTAGTAAAAATTGTACATAAAACTTCACTGAAATGTAGTTAACAGAGGGAGGGTATTTCTACTATTATCATTGTGCTTTCTTCATCATTCACCACACTTCATCATAGGTGACAGAATAGAAAAAAATACAGAGGAGAGAATCCAGCAGGAACCAAGTGACCACACTGATGAAAAATATTAGCTATATGCATTTTTAAAAGTAGCATCAGAAAGACTATATAGGATTAGTATAAATTATTAACATCTTGCCTTAACTGGTTTATTAGAGTGTGTTTTCATTTTGTAATCACCCTTTGAAAAGCTGATGTCAGCTGATGATTTTTTTTTTTTTTCTCCACAGTCCTGAAAAATAAGCACATGTTTTCATGGGATCTGTTTAAAATGCAAGGCCCACTTTTCAGAGCAGTTTCCGCACACAGATCTTCTGGCAGCAGCTGAGTGGGTCTCCCCAGGCAGCAGAACAGTGCAATGAAAAAACTGTTAACGTCTAGATGAGATGCATGAAGCCAGAGGTGGCTGGTGAAGGATTCACTCTTAGTTATCAACAGTAAGGAAGAAAATATTCTCTTTTTTTAAAATAAGATATAAAAGTCTAGCAGTCCAGAAGCCAGAGTATATGTTCAAGCTTTTTGAAACCTCAGGGCAGGATGTATATCCACTGGCACAGATCAGAATTTCAAAATGTGGTGCCAACATTTGTGGACAGACAAAGACATTTCCTCATGTGCTCATGTTAAAACCAGTAACGTGAGCATCACCCGGCAGTCGCGCTCGCTGCTGCTCGGCCTGAAGCCGGGGGCTGGAGGAGCAGGAGAGGGCTTGGTGCAGGCAGGTGATGGGTACTGCTGCACTGCGTTGCCATCAGTGAACAGTGGCAGCCCATGAAATTGCTTTTGATGTGTGGTGGGCAGGCTGGAGTGGGGGCATCCCGGTCAGAGGCATCCATGGGCAGTGGAATGGGAGTGGCAGTCGTCTGGCAGCCTGGGATGAGTAAAATGGACCATGATGAGCTACAGGAGCTCAAAGGAGGTGGAGAGGGGAGAGCAGCTCAGGTGAAGAGCCCGTGTTATGCCAAAGGGTTACAGTGCCAGTGGTTCAGAGCACTCTTGCCACCAAGTGGCAAATGTAGAATAAAGGGATTTCTTTTTTTAGGTGAACTTCGTGTGATTATCAAAGAGCTGCAGTTAGCAGTAAGATGCTCAGAAGGACAAAAATAACCTATGACAGTATGATGCGTAATAAGATAAAAACTTAAATATTTGCTGTAGCTTATAAATGATTTCTCCCTGAAGACTGCAAAATTTCTTATATTGAAGGAAATAACTCCGATATCATATTTTGACTACATATACTTTTCTTTAACATGGTCTAATGCTCTAAAAAATATATCCTGAGATTTCTGCCTACTGCTTTGTTGTTGCACTGTCCTAACAGTTATCCAGTCCCTCTTGGCTGAACAAATATGCACTGAACTGTAATAGTCCAGCTAATTTTGATGCAGTGTTAGCATTGATTAGATTGTTCAGCGTGCTGCCTGCCTAAGCACGCATAGCTTGTGTTGTAATTTGAGGTGCATTTGGACATAGCATCAGATAATTTCAAAGGCATTTATGGGCAAGGGGACAATATGATGAGTGTCTTGGGGGCCACATTAAGGATTGGCTGTGCTGGTGTGCAAGCCTGTGAGAGATGAGAAGAGAAAGATGGACTGAGCCCTCACCTTGATTGAGTATTAATAGCTTCTGGTAGTGGGCATTTATTTGCTTGTTTTTCAAAAACACTTAAGTCATGGTTGAATTTGGTTCTTCTAGGTTTTGCGTTCTCAGGTTAGATTTGGATGTGTTTAAATAGAGCATAAAATTTCTGTAGAGGAAAATGTTGTGAAGACCTGGTTAATGTTACCTTCTTGATTATACAAGTACACCAGTACCGGAACAGAAATGCCCTCAGAAAATACGCCTTTGGTATCTTGCTTTAAAACTTTCAGGTCTTGGAATAAAAATCTATTGCCTCAAGGTTTGATTATAGTAACTCAGATTAAGGCAGGGGAAAAAGTATGCTAGTTACTTGCCAGTGCTTCGCCACAAAAACAAGGGAGTGAGTAACACAGTGTTCCTCCCAAGGCCAGGTTGTGCAGGCACACTGAGTAGAATAACTTGTAAAACTTCGAGTAAGCCGTCATATTTGCTAACCCCTGCCCAAGTGGTGCAGAGAGTGCTCAAGCTGGAACACAAGCCAGTTTGTTTTTCAGCTGGGCTGATTTTTCTGTTGTTGTTTTCTTTTCTTTTCTTTTTCTTTTTTTTTTTTACTCAGAGAAGCAAATGTGTCTTTTATCCCTGATTTCAGTGGTGTGGCTGGGGATGTACATAGAAAGCAATGTCCATGGGCTTTCCAGAATAGACTTTACATTTTAAGGTTCTTTCAGTCAGTCTCCAGAGAGATGAAAATATGCCCTTAGATAGCTTTGTAACAAGCAGACAGATATTAAAACTTTACTTATTTTCATTTTTATTGTCTACTTCTGATTGCTGTATTATTCTCATGTGAATAATTTCTATATCATGTCTTAATTATAAAACATATGAATTATCAATACCCCTTGCTTACATCTACTCATAAGGCTGGATATGTGGACATCTGAGTTTGCCTACCTAGTTGAGTATCTAACTGGTTTATTCTCATGATACTGAGAACTTGATCAGGTTTTGATGGTTTTTCTCTTTGGGGTTTTTTGAGATTTTTCTACCCCACCAGCCATGTGCCATTAGATTTCTTGCAACTGTAAGACGTTTAAGCACAGATATTCAGGGCCTGAAAGAAAGCATCTTGTCAAACCAGGGTCTGTGCTAAAGATGAGAACTTAAGGATACATACCCCAAATGAGTCTTGAAGTCAAATATTAAATGCTTTTTTTCAACTGGCTGTTCATTTCAGTAACAGCCCAGAAGCACTTGCTAGAACGGAATTAACTAGATACATATTTTATTACAGAAAAAAATTCTCAGTTTTTTTCCACAAACTAATGACCTCAGTCTGGATAAATACACGTCTAGGTCTGGAGCAGATGCCTGACTTTTGTCCCTGGCTGCCTTTGCTATTTGTCCTGTTGTACACAGCACTGGCAGTTCGTGTTTTTGTTTGTCGCTTTTGGATGAACTGCGTCAAATTCACATTTCCATTTGCTAAACCATTTGTCTTCTTGATTAAATGCACGCTATAAAAATGTGTCTGAGTGCTCCTGGCTTTGGCATGTGAACTGATTGGAATGAGCTGTGGAAGAAAAGTGTCGCCCGGAGACTGATAAGAAAAGTAACTTTTCCACATGTGGATGATCACGGTTTGATTTGACTTTCTGACCAAATTAATCTGTACTTACTGTGTGGTGTTGTAATGCAGTACTGTTAACCAGAATAAGCAAAGTTGTTGTTTTGGGTTTTTTTGTTTGTTTGTTTTTTTGTTTTAATACCCAAAGGTATTAACAATATTTTCCACAAGTGTTCATTTTAAATAAATCATATTTTGAAAAAAATCTTACTATCACTAGCTCTACTATAGTCACCACATAGCAACAGTCTTCTGTTTGCTGATTCAAGAGTTCCGACATACAAGATATTCATTAAGCCCCAAATTTTGTCATCATTTAAAACCAGATGGTGCTTCATACTGAAATTACCTCTTACATTGACAACCAGTGAAATTTCAAGGAACTTAGCAAGTATTACCTGGTAGCTGGCACACAGGGGTTGTTCCTATCTCATCATACCTAAGTATTGTTTACTACTTTTTTTGAAAATTTCCAAGCGTAACTGTGTAGACTTAAGTTTTTTGTACAGTAAAATCAAACTTCTATGTTGCAAATCCACATAGCGGGTCAGTGCAGGGAGGCTGCTAGGCTGTTAATTCACTCCCTTATTAGTGCACATTAATCCCCCATGTAAGCAAGCCCTTACTTAAGCTCATTTCAGTGTAAATCATTTCCACGAGATGAGCTTGCATCCATGACCAAAATCAGAGCATAAATAAAGCTTTAGATACTTTTATATCCACCTAATGCCAATCATACCACCATTTCTGAATTCGATCCATTATTTTCTACCCCTACCCATTGAAGGGGACTTGCCCTTGCCCTCCTTTTTTCACGACAATTTTTTGTCTTCTGCGTTGCAATCTTTGTTAATCTTACCAGCAGGAAAGCAGAAACAGATGGCTCTAATTATTTGGACATTGTTTTATCACTAAAAATCAAATTACAGGAGCTTTCATAGAATAACTTTCCTCATCTGTTAAGTTTTCCATCTTTATTTTGGGAGGAATAGACCGAGTTTATTTTTGTATCTGGTGCCTGCTTCCTTTGCCAGCTAGTTGAGGGACAGCTGTTAATTGTTTATCCTCCATTTGCCTGCAGATCTGTTAGTTATCCTGCCAGGAAAAACCCTCTAAGCAGCCACGTAGGTGACAGCGTTTTGATGTTGTAGTCACATTGAATATAAGGGTAAGGCCACATCATGATTTATGTGAGTTGTCAGGTTCAACATCTCAGAGTCAAAACACAAGTGATTGGAGCATTAATTTAGAAGGAGCCAAACAAAGCGAGTACAAGATAGGCAAGTATGCCAGAAGCTGGCCGTGTTGCAATTACTGGCATCTTCATGGGCTGCTTGTTTACATTTGTATTTTTGAGTGAAACAGTCAGGTTGTTCTGGATGTTGTCTTTAAAATCTTCACTTAGGAAATGGATGTGTCTTCAGCAGAGTGCTTGGGATTCTGTCCCAGACTACAAATGGAGAGAGTCAAAGCCAACCTGGGGGAAAAAGGGACAGGTAAACACATCTCACATAAGCACTTGAAAACTCGCTTCACCCATTAAAGATTCAATATATTGGTTGAATAAAATGTAATGCCTACCTTCATTATCTTTATGTTAGATCACATCATTAAAGAGAAGGAGCAAGACTGTGGCTTATAGAGAACAGGCTTTCCATTCTACATTTCGTGGCTGCGATGATACTGAGCACCCATAAACACAATTTGTCGAGATAGATGTGCTGAATCCAGGGCAGCCGTGCATTATCATGGCAGTGTGTAACAGCTGGGGGAGCATCTCACAGCATGTCTTTTAACTTTGTAAGTTTTCTGATTGTATTCTCAAGGGGTCTAAATTCACTGTTAATAAAATGAAAATGAATAGCCTCAAGTATAACTTGCACAGTGTACTTTAGTGGTTTGAGAGTGGTGGCATGAGATGGATCCAAAATCCATGCTTTGCTAAGTCTAAAAGGCAGGACCCTTCCACTAGCATCAACTGATTAACTGTATCCCACCTGAAACCAGGACACCATACAGCATTTTGGTGCTAAGAGAGGCTAATATAGATACAAACTAGTAAGACACAACAGTGACTATATCGAATGCAACCTCCTGTACTTAGCTGCTGTCCTGCTTACCAAGTCTTCTGGAAAGTTTTGTAATAGTTATTTGGGTTTTCTTGGGTTGGAAAGAGTCACAGCAATTTGGAATATTCTCCTATAGTTTAAATTTATTCTTATTACTGGGGAGAAATTAAAGTACCAAAAAAATGCATAGAGTGGTAACAGCTTTTGAGAATATCAGCAAAAAACAGCTTCTCATTAGAGCTTATCACCAAGCTTAGAAATTTTTCTCATATTTCAAGTCCTCATCTTCACAGAGTAAAATATTTACATTAGCAAGTATTTAGCTTTTTAATCAAAATTACCAAAAAGGCCAGCTTCTCAGAGGTGATACTGTAGGAAAAGAGGAAAGGCTTAGAGTTTGTGAGTATCTTAAAGCCTTGATGATATTGATGATTTGTCTCCAGTTGGGTGTTATTCTGTATGAAGAACAGGTCTGTATTAGAAAAGCAGCATTTGTTCAACAATGTAGATTTTAAATTCTCAACCTTAAGAGTATTTAAACCTTTACTCTTAAAATTTTCTGTTGTGACATTATGCCAAATTACTGAAATAAATTATGTGAGTAAAATGAGGTATAAATTCTCTTGGATTAGCTTGCAGCTATTTGTATTTGTTCAGCCTGTTTTATTTAGAAAATTTCCACTAGTTTAATGAAATTATTTTTTATCAAAGTTGAGGTTTTCTACTGAAATATATATATATACACACATACATAGATAGGCACATTTATCTTCTTAGATCCAAATTACAGTGTTATAAATGGCTTTCTGTCTTTATCAGCTTGCCACATTTCATACAGCTGGATGCCTGCCACATCCTGCTGTCTCAGGGTAACACCCACAGAGTGAATAAGTAGCTGTCTTTTCATTCGGATCTTAAAGTTGTTCTTACTGCTATTAACATTGCAGCAAAAGTGGCTGTGGTATTTTATGGACTCCCCTGAAGGCAAGATCACTTCTCCAATGCCTGTGTAATCTAAACATCCCTCACTTTAGCTTCTCGCTGAGATTGCAGGTTCTGTGTAATCCCCAGTATTTATTGCCTTCCAAATTTCACTCTGTAAGCATCAATATATATTTTTATATATTTTAAAATATATATATGTTTATATTCCATCCAGTATTGCCAGCAAACTGTAATCTGAGTTTACAAATGTGTCACATGACACATTTTTCAGCTTTTGACACAGCTCACCACCCGTAACTGAATAAATGAGGCCAAAATGTCCAAGTCAGCTTCTCTTCAGTAGAGAGATAAGGTGAGACACCTTTGGGTGTGAAATTCATAGTCCATTTCTCAAATGAGTTTCTGCAACAGTGAGTTCCCACATGGTGAAGTAAAGCGTAATGCATACGACAGGCTTGCCCTGAATTACAACTTCTATATAATACTCCTCTATATAATAACCTTCTACATAGGGGTAAATCCTGAGCATGCCTAACAGATAAGCTAGAAAGGAAATAAAAAAAGGATCCTTTTCCTTCCTCCCCAGTTTAGCCTCTTTGGTATGCATTGCCAGAAATGAGGCAGGGTTCTGATTTAGTGCATGCATGCTGCTAAGAAGATTAGGTTTGAGGGAAGAGGAAAGGAGTTTAACATGGTTAATTTGCGTACCCAGGCAGCCCTGCTCTAAAAGCACGGTGCCGTCTGTGCCTGGTGCCACTGAACAGCCACGGCTGCGTTTCCTCACTGGCCCACGTCCCCATGTGCTGCCCACTCTTACACTACCTCTCACACCTTCTTCAAGGGTAAATGCTACACAGAGTGATGTTTTTTCTTGCTGCCTAATCACTGGGAATAGCACCAGCAGATGCTTCTTTTAACTTCTTTCTACTTTTACAGCGATGTTATCTTTGGTGAGCTGTTATGTTGGCAGTAGCCATCCTGTTATGGGTAGAGTCTGTCAGACCACTGAGAAGGCTTGAAAGCAGCCTTCTGCTTTGAAGCCATAGTTTTTGTACCATTTACCACATCACTTTAGCCCCAGGAGCTTTGCCATCAACATTTCTGCTCCAGACCTTCTGTTGTGCGGATGCTCAGGGTGGGCTATGCATCTCACCGGGTGCTCCATCGCCGAATGCAGCCTGCCCTGGGGAGTACCCCCAGTGGGATTGTGCAGTTAAGGGGATAATGCCCACAGCTAGAACAGTTGTACAAGGAGGGAGCTGTAGTGCGTGTATGTATTGGTTTTGTGTGGCAAGGTTTTGGTAGCAGGGGGGGTTACAGGGGTGGCTTCTGTAAGAAGCTGCTTGAAGCTTCCCCTGTGTTCGAGAGAGCCAATACCAGCCGGCTCTAAGATGGACCTGCCACCGGCCAAGGCTGAGCCAATCAGTGATAGTGGTAACACCTCTGTGATAACATTTTTAAGAAGGAAAAAAAAGTTGGGACGGGGAGAAACAGCAGCCGGAGACAGGAGTGAGAACATGTAAGAGAAACAACCCTGTGGACATCAAGGTCAGTGCAGAAGGAGGGGGAGGAGATGCTCCAGGTGCCGGAGCGGAGATTCCCCTGCAGCCCGTGGTGAAGACCCTGGTGAGGCAGGCTGTCCACCTGCAGCCCATGGAGGTCCACGGTGGAGCAGATATCCACCTGCAGCCCGTGGAGGACCCCACACCGGAGCAGGCGGGTTCCCGAAGGAGGCTGTGACCCCATGGGAACCCCGCGCTGGAGCAGGCTCCTGGCAGGACCTGCGGATCTGTGGAGAGAGGAGCCCACGGAGCAGGTTTTCCAGGAGGACTTGTGACCCCGTGGGGGACCCACGCTGGAGCAGTGTGGTCCTGAAGGACTGCACGCCGTGGAAAGGACCCATGCTGGAGCAGTTCGTGAAGAACTGCAGCCCATGGGAATGGCCCACGTTGGAGAAGTTTGTGGAGGACTGTCTCCTGTGGGAGGGACCCCACGCTGGAGCAGGGGAAGAGTGTGATGAGCCCTCCCTCTGAGGAGGATGAAGTGGCAGAAAATAACGTGTGATGACCATAAACCCCATCCCCGTCCCCCTGTGCCACTGGGGGGTTTGGTAGAGAAATCTGGGAGTGAAGTTGTGCCCGGGAAGAAGGGAGGGGTGGAGGGAAGGTGTTCTGAGATTTGGTTTTATTTCTCATTACCTTACTCTGGTTGATTTGTAATAAATTGAGTTAATTTTCCCCAACTGAGTCTGTTTTGCCTGTGACGGTAATTGGTGAATGATCTCTCCTGTCCTTATCTTGACCCGCAAGCTCTTTGTTATATCTCTTTGTTATATTTTTCTCTCCCCTGTCCAGCTGAGGAGGAGGAGTGATAGAATGGCTTTGGTGGGTACCTGGAGTCCAGCCAGGGTCAACCCATCACAGTGTACTTCATCGGTGAGTGAGCAATAATAGAAGGCAAAAAGGAGAAGCAGCAGTATGGGAGATTAGGAGCTAGCAACAGGGCAAAAAAAAAAAGGCTGTTCTCACCATTTTTGAATGGCCACTTAAATACTACCAGTGGGGTGATAGTTATCATCTTCAACCTGTTCTGTCACCCAGCTCCTCTCCCGCAAGGCAAAATTAGCCTTGTCCCACACGCTGCACATCGCTGAGCTGCGCAGCAGTGAAACGTGGCGATGCAAAGCAGGTCCTTGGCTGTGACAAGGTGCCATACCTTTGACTAAGCTGTCCAGATCTGACTGCGTGTGTGAGCGCTCTGCCTGGCTTAGCTGCTTTTGACTTGGTAAATAAGAGTCTCCATCAGGCAATTCGGACTCTTCTCGTTGATAATACTAATGGGAGCTGAGTGGATTAGCTGTAGGCTGCCCTGCTGCTGAATTTAGCTGTTGATAAATCTGAATTTTTTTTTTTTTTTAATAAAAAAAACCATGGAGAGAGTTGGTGGGGATTTATTTATGTGCCGGAGATAAAGGGCAGTGAAAGAGGTGTCAAGACTATTTAATGTATTTGCGCTTACACAGGCAATGCTACTGCTGCTGTTTTACCTCTGATCTCCTACCTTTTCCACGGGGAATTCCCATGTTTTACAGCAATGTAAGTTAGTGGATAAGGAGCTTGGGGAGACCCAGGGGATTTCATGTTTTTAAGTGTGGGATTTGCTATCGGTGCTCCTAATAAAACCACAGTATGACAAGCTATTCCTTGTTGAACTGAAGTTTGTATTGTCAGCTAGCTCTGCACCCCAAAGTGCAGCAGTTACCCAGAGTGAGTTTTATGCTAGCACATCTTTGCCTTTTTCACATCATCATTGTAACTTCCTTAGTATTTTTTTTTCAGTCTGTTTTCCCTAGGTTTTTTCTTTTTTTTTTTTTAATATAAATATGTACTGTTAAAGTAATGAAGGCTACTTGAGGGAAACTTGATTACAGGGGATGTGAAAAGAGCTCAGAGGTGTGTATTTGATTGGCATGAACTGTGAAAGCAAATGCTCTGCCTTGCTTTGACAGGCTGAGCGTGTGTCCCCTGGAATAAGTGTCCTGAATGGGCTAAGCTTTCCTTTTCCTCTGTTTTCTATTCAGGGTCTGAACATGGGCACCCAGCCACACCCCGTGACCAAGGCAGAGATCCCCGACCATGTTCTTTACACCGTAGGAACATGTGTGCTCATTATTGGCTCCATTGGCATCATTGGAAACCTCCTAGTTCTCTATGCATTTTACAGGTACAAAAATTCCTTTTATGGTTAATCTGACTGGCCCTGAGGTTCACATGTTCCTGTGTGCAGATGCTCTGCATTGGTTATCTCTTGGATCAAATCTCTGAGCAAAGGCTGATGGCAACAAATGGGGTGGGGGAAAGCTTCCCCTTGCCCCCATCCACGCACATCACTGATAACCTCAGTGTAAATTCCTCATGTTTTAAGGAATCAGAGAAAATAAATACCTTGTTCTATAAACAATTCTAGTTGAAAGTTTAAAGAAGAGTTTAATACTTTTAATGATAGAAACCACAGTCTCCCTGTTGCAGCCTTCTTCACTCACCCTGTAGAATTTGCAGAAATACTTGACAAAAACTGATGCTCTTCCCAGCAGCCCAGATGTCCTGGAAGGACCAAGAAAGCAGTGCACAACATGAAATGAACTCATGACATCAGTGTATTCCCTGCTTCAGGCAGATCATAGGATTTCTGTCAGTTTGTGTGCTCACTTGGCATCTGCCAGTGTAATAGACAGCCAAAGCTACTGCAGCTAGAGTATGCAAAAATCTCATGGGAAAAATAGCCTTCTTCTGTCCCACACTGTGATGCTGGATTTCAAAATTCTCCTTGTTCACTCTTTGCTGTCATCATGCGTGTTGATGCAGAGGGGGCTTACAATGCTACGTACACCGGTGGGCTAATGAACAAAGTGTTAGTTTCATATTTATATGATAGAGGAGAAATGGAATTCCCTGCAACTGTAGATACCTTCATAATTTTTGAAATGCAGTGCAAGCTCTCCATTTTTCTTGAAATGTGTTTGTTTTAGCTGTTGTAATAAAAGCATTAAATTGTCAAAGTAGGAAAATCTCCATAGGCAGATGAGCAGCTGTGAAGGTGTGAACTCTGCACCCTCTCTCACCCAGTTGTTGCAGGCAGTTATGTGAGCCAAGATTTTGTTAGAATTGCAGCAGCTTTGAGATGGCTTTCTCAATTTCTTTTTCAGTATGTCTTTATCAGCACGAGGAAAGAAATTCATGTTAGCTGCAAATACTGATATTTTAAAGCACATCAGAAAGGCCTCAGTTGTTCAACTTTCTACACTGAAGGAGGCGTTTGGGGGAAAGGAAACAATTCTTTCAAACTATTGAGAACTACTGCATGCAGGTTGCAAGAACAAAGCTATTTATAAAATCTTGCTTCCTCCCTATGTCTCACAGAGTGTGCCAAGTCACCTCTTTTTGTATTACATCTACCTACCGCTGTGAAAAGTCCTGAATTCAAACTCTAGTTGTCAAAGGTCTTTACTTCATCATGCAACCAATACAGTGGTTCACATTGAAGGACTACTAGTTCAGTGTTACACCTTCTCAGTATATCCCTCAAAAGTGCCAGTTTTAAGGTAGATTTGGGTGAGATGAACTCACAAATTGATTTAACTTTCCTAGTGGTACATAATATTTGATCAGATCAATAAGGGCATATTCAACCTAATAACCCCAAGTAGAAGTGAGAAGTTCTTTATCATGTTACCAGTATCTTTACTCCTCTTAGCCAGAGCCAAGGGTAATCTTGAATACCAGCTGAAATTTCCAAGGAGGTTGTAAAGATATCCCTAAGAAGTGAGACTATGTGAGGTGGTGAGACATGGGGAAAAAAACTGGAAGTGATGTTTGTTTTCTTTGGATAAACTTTGCTTGCAGACTGGCTGCTGCTTTCACACTCCTTGTGGTGTTTAATGTTACCTGTTCATCTGCAGCTCAGAGCTTTTGTTCTCTCATATGAGATGTATATGAACAAAAGTATTTTTTTCAAATCTCTATGCATGCTCTGCTTGTGCCGTAGCATTTTGCAAAGGGTCATTTAGTTAGTGAATCTTCAGGTCAGCAGCTTTTAAAAATTCACCAAAAGTACGTCCTTTGGCTCTGTAACCTTCTTCAGATCCCGGTCTTGCGCAGTGCAGGACACGCTCGGTGTTAACTGTGCTTATACGGAACTCCTCTTCTCCTGAACAAATCCATAACTCAAGACAGCTGGAATTCTCCTCAGTTTGAAGAGGAAACAATCCATTTTATCCTCCTTGCTATTGTCAGTCATCATTTTGAAATGACTACATCTGTAGCTGCAGTAATTGACTGATGATTAACAATTGATTGACTTGTAAGTAACCACTGATTGCAAGCTCGATAGTTGTTTATGCTAGTAAGCAAAGTTATAAAGTTAACTGTTCACTTTATTTATTTAAAAATCACGTATTTCTCATGTTTTTAAGCAACAAGAAGTTGAGGACACCCCAAAACTACTTTATAATGAATTTGGCTGTGAGCGACTTCCTGATGTCGGCTTCTCAGGCACCCATGTGCTTTGTCAACAGCTTGCACAGAAAGTGGATATTTGGAGATATAGGTACTTTTCAACGTTAATTCATACCTCACCAGCTCTACACTGTCTGCAGCCTATTTTAGCTATAACAACCTTGGTTTGTGCTGTGGAGACAGTAGCACAAGGCTCTCGAGTGACGACCCATGGTCTTGACATCAGCAGTCAGCATGATGGCACATGTTTTGTGTTATAGGTTTGATCCTTTCATCTTACTTATTTTGGAGAGAAAGGAGTCAACATCAACATGTAATCATGTTACCTTTTAGCTTGCAAGGGCAGTTGCTATGGCTGAAGACGGGTAGAAAAGTTTTATTAAGTCATAAATATTTCTGTCTACGTTAGTTTAAGAGGGAGTTAATATATTTATTTAGAAATGTATGTTGATATCCATTAGCATGCTACTAGGAATATCACATTTAATTAAGAGATTTAAATAACGGTCATCAGTTGAGGGCTCTGCAAATTCAAGCTCCTTTCTTTCCAACTGCAAGAAAGAAAAGGTGATGCATGCTCACACTGTAGCTGAAATGTGAGCATAGCACATTCGTCAGAAGGATTGATGCTCTGCTTGGTATTGCTCGTCATGTCATTGGGTGAAATTTGCACCAAGTAGTGGTTGTGTATTGGTGGAGCAAGCCCAGAGGCCATGTATTATTTAGCAGCACAGAAGGGGCGCTTCTTTAGTTTGAGGATGTTTTTAGTCTTGCTCATCCCCTTAGATAAAATCAGAGTATATGATCATGCTGCCATAAATGAAGCAATTGATTTGGGTTGAGTGGCATTTGGTCCTTAATTGCAGGTTACTTACAAAGACTTTAGAAGAAGTCTGCTTTAAGGTTGCATCTGGTATTTCAACTGTCTGCCATTCCTGGTGGACTATTGTCTCTAACCACACGGAGTGACTCAAGATCTCAAAAAATGAACGATCATTCAACACAGGTTTCTGAATCAAATTAGGGATAGTATAACTCTACAAGTTTTCATCTGCTAGTGCAATGCCTGAATGCAAAGCGGGGGGGGGGGATGGTTTCATGTAAAAACTGTCAGTTTTTTCAAAAAGTGCTGCTATTCAATATAGGAGCTGGAGCTATGTTTTACAGCTGGTCTTTTAGCCATCAAATTTAAACCACTTCTACATTTTTAAGCCGCATAAACCAAAGTCATTTTTTGAAACATCCATCTGTCATTAGCAGATAGATGTCTGCTGCAGCCTGTTAAGATCAATATATTGGGCAACAGTCCAGGAAAATGTAACTTTAATTAGATTGGATTTTCTTTGAGGCAGTTTTCCATTGACAAAAAGTTCCCAGTTGCAGCCTGCGGTGGAGAGTAGGACTTGTTAAATATGTAGGTTTGTATTTTATTAATATTTGTGGCTTTTTCTAATAAATGAAATTGTAAGGCTAAGAAAATTCTTCTAATGGGAGAGAAGTCCTGAGCCAGGAAAAAAATGGGAGGTTTATCATGTCAGGCTCTGAGAGAAAACATGCATCTGTTTTAAGAAAATCCCTGACATTGCCATTTTCTGCTTCAGGCTGTGACTTGTACGCTTTCTGTGGGGCACTCTTTGGAATAACCTCAATGATGACTTTATTAGCTATTTCTGTTGACCGCTACCTTGTAATCACTAAGCCCCTACGGTCCATACAGTGGTCTTCAAAGAAACGCACCGTGCAGATCATCGCCGTCGTGTGGCTGTACTCGCTGGGATGGAGCGTGGCTCCACTCTTCGGGTGGAGTATGTTGTCTGCTCTCTATCTCTTCTACTGTTCCCTATGTGGTCTGCTTTAGCCTTGCTCAGGGTATAAAAAAATGAGGTTTTGGATAAATTATTGGGTGGATGCCTAGCCGCCACGTGATTGTTTGTTGTTGTACTGTGTATCTGCACCTATTGCACTGCAGATACCCTCCTCCCCCTGACCCCCATGTTCTATTCAAGCACAACAAATTGCAGATGCAGTATTAGGTGTATCTGAGGGTCTGGCAGTCAGGACCTCCTCTCCACATGTGCACTCGCATTCTCAGACCACACATATAATGCAGCCAGCATAGCTCTTGAAGACTATGTATATAGTACAGGGTTTATTTTAAGTGCTCAGTTGTTAGATCAGCAACTGCGCAAGCTTTGGGCGTATGTGTGAATAATGTATTCCATGTATTTCATAGGTTCCTATGTGCCTGAGGGCTTGATGATATCCTGTACATGGGACTATGTAACCTACTCCCCTGCAAACAGAAGTTACACCATGATTTTATGTTGCTGCGTGTTTTTTATTCCCCTGATAATAATATTCCATTGTTATTTATTTATGTTCCTGGCCATAAGACGTACTGGCAGGTAAGCAATATAGCTGAAATAAGTAAATCTCCCTTTTCTTGTATTGAGAAGATTTTCCCAATTTCTTTAGCTGCAGAAAAATCTGAATCAAAAATTAATCTGAATTGAAATTGGAAATAGTGGTAGATTATTAACAGCTGTAACTGGAGAAATATTTTTGCCAATGTCAAAACTGGAATGGATGTATGTATTTTGGATTAAGGAAAGAAGTCTCTGGTTGTTCTAATCTTATCCCAAAGTGTGGTAATTAATACTACATCAGATAATTTGATAGTTTGGATTAGTTGTATTTCAGACTTGCAATACAAGGAACACGGTCCTTGTGCATTCCAGCACAGTTTTCAGCCCCAAGGGATGATGAATAGCATGTAACAATGGGGCCATCATCTGTCTTTGAGCTGCTCTGTAAACATAACAGTCCTCATATTTTTTTGACAGTTTTATTTAAGGCAGGCATCCCAGAAAACCTTGTGGTTCACTCAAGCATCACAACTGCATGCATAATATCTGGCTATGCTTGTTAGGACTTCTTCCACCCCCCTCCCCAAATTCTTGGTCTATATTTGAAATAAAAAACCCAGCAGAGTGTTAGATCTGTAAAGTAACTTCATTTGGCCAGTTATTTTTCTCCTAATGAGCACATGACTTATCTTTGGTCTGATCCAATACCAGCTGGATTTGTGAGTCCTTCCCACTGCTTGCAGTGTCATCAGCTCCGATGGCTTTTCTCTGCGCCTATCTGCAGGCACTCGCTGAAGTCATTTGGCTTCACAAGGCTATATTTTTGCAAGCATGTTTAACTGTATGCCTAAATTGAAGTTCTTACTGAACTCTATTTTTTGGCCTTGGTCTTGGTTTTTACCATGCTTTGTGTATGCATATTTGAAACCAAGCGAAGGAGCAAAGAATGCATACTTAAAACAATTGTGTCTTGTACACCTGTGAAGCACAGTGGCCACATGATTTTTCTATGCCTTTTGCTCACTAATACAGTAAACTCTCTTTATGGGTATGTTCACAGTGCACCAGGAAGCAGTTTGTTACCCCACTGGCTGGTAATTACTGTCTTCAGCCTGAAAAATATCTTCATTTAACAACATTGATATGTAAAAATTGTTATTTCTATGCTAAACTATATAAAATGCTAAACCATATAAAAGCATTTTTTTAATAAACTGTGGGGTGTTTGTATGATGTGAGAAGATAATTTGATGGGATATTTTTTGGCAAAAATATTAGGACTGCCTGTTGTAGTCCCCCCTGAAAATACTCTTCTCCAGTGAATAAATCTGCAGGGAAGTAAAAACGTCCCTGTAAGGGCAAGGTACCAATTTCTTCACCCTCCCAACCTGAAACCCTCCTTGTGTTAGAATAAGGACACAGCAGTCCCATGCTGTAGTCTCAGGACTTCTGGCTCAGTCCCACAGGCAAGCAAAGATCAGACAGAATGCCTGGGACCATTTTACTATATTAATTACCTTCTAGAGTTTTTAAATATCAGAGGACAGAAGAGTTAGAGCAGGCAAAGATGAAATCTGCTTCATTTTGCATATTGCTGAGAATGTATTAGAGATGTTGCACCTCACTTTTTCACTCTCCTGCTGACATATCTGTATTTTTTTCCCCTCACAGAGATGTTCAAAAGCTGGGGTCCTGCAGCCGGAAATCCTACCTCTCTCAGTCCATGAAGAATGAATGGAAACTAGCAAAAATTGCTTTTGTGGTCATCATTGTGTTTGTCTTGTCCTGGTCTCCGTATGCTTGTGTCACCTTGATTGCCTGGGCAGGGTAAGTGGAAACATAATCCAAAGAGCATAGGTTAGTCTGAAATAGAAGTATGATTAGTACTGTCACCCACAAGAAGATCTCCTTTTTGAAAGGGTTTAAAAGAGGTGATACTGCATTCTTCACTAGATCCTTGTGGATAAAGCCAGAAAAGGGATTATTTTTCTATGTGTTTTAAAACTACTATGACTTTTTACCTGCATTTTTTGGTACATATTGTTTCCTCTCCCCCATGATACTTTCTTTGTATGAATTGGAGGAGTTACCTCTTTTCTCTCCTAATACCTGTTCTCTCAAGAAGCTTCCTCCATATACCGCTGCCTCTCACAGAGGGCAGAAAAGAGGTTATAGTCCCCGATATTCACCCCTGAGCTCCTGTCTTCCTCCAACTGCTCTCCACTCCAAAGGGACCTGTTGTCTTGTTAGTGCATGTTCTTGATTTCAAGGTCAGGTTGGACGGGGCTTTGAGCAACCTCATCTAGTGAAAGATGTCCCTGCCCATGGCAGAGAGGTTGGACTAGATGATCTTTGAAGGTCCCTTCCGACCCAAACCATTCTGTGATTCTATGCTATTAATTGTGATTATCCTGCGCTGACATTGATCACATGTGCCTGACTGTGGGAGCTTAAAGTCAAGAGGAGAATATTGGTTTCAAACCACTTCTAGTTCTCTCTTCCTTCTGCAGTTTTTGCAACTGAGTCATTGACACCCATTACTGTGCAACAGGTGTTGCTGCTGAAAGATTTTTAGGTTTGATTCTGTTTTCTTCTTTTCTTCACCATTCCCTTTTCCCAGATGGTCACAATAGGGACTGTTCTGGTGGGTTTGGGTTTGGGTTTTTTTGCCTAGTGTAGAAACAGAGAAGGTGATTCTTTGTGTTCCTGGTCATCCTCAAACAGATAACTAATTATTTGCACGTCTTTCATCCTTTCCAAATGAATGAAACCAAGTACACAGTGTCAAATGCAAGCCTTTCATCTGAGCAAAGAATGCATTTGAATGAATTAACATTTCAGGGGTATTTCTTATAAAGAGATCACAGCACAAAAACAGTCAAAAAGAGTAATATGTTTTAGAAATTTAGTATTAATCCATGACATAACTGCGTGTAATGTTTTTGCTTTGTTTTAGTCGAGGTAACACCCTGACACCATATTCCAAATCTGTGCCAGCAGTTATTGCCAAAGCTTCTGCAATCTACAACCCCATCATATATGCAATAATTCACCCAAGATACAGGTACAGTAAAAATATAGGTATGTGTATAACTGTACATGTAAAAGTGTTTTTTACAATGAACGATCTACCCTCATTCCCTCAGCCTCACCCCATGGGGTGCGTGGTCCCGCCCTGCCCACCCCATGATGGGATCTGTGTGGTCAGACCCTGCACCACATCCACCTGGTACAGGGTAGCCCAGACTGCACATGGAGCTCCAGATGTGGCCTCCAGATGTGGCCAACAGAGGAGAACAGTTCCTTCCTCCACCTTTCTTCCCCCTCACAACCCTGCTCTGTCCTGTGGAGCTGCACAGCACCGTGACTCACAGGAGGAGGAGGTGATGCTCAGGGTCATCTTTTGCCATACCAGAGCCAGCTGCTGAAGAGCACTCTCGAGATAACGGGTCCCAATCAGCAGGGCTCAAAAATCACATCATCACCAGTATAAGAAGCTATATATGCATATGTTTGAGGTTTAGTTTTCCAAAGTACTTCAGTTATTCTCTGTACACCAACTTCAGTACTAATGTAAAGAAGTTGCTGGTCTTTGGGAGAATCTCTGTAAGAAGCAAACAGCATTTTCATAGAAGTTCTGTGCAAGGTGAGAGCTGTAGGAAGCAGGTAATCCAGGCAGAGCTCCCTGCAAATAAGAAAATTTTCCAAATATGCTGAAAATACTGAAAATATGCAGGCTGCTAACTTTGATTAACAAGTTTTTACCTTGAAAAAATAGAGCAGACATTTCTGAAATACTCTACTTTGTGGAAGGAAATCTCTTCTGAAGGCTGTCTTCATACTTGTTTCATTTAGTTGTTTTAGGAAAAGGTGTTCTATTCTTTACTTTTTTCAAAAATATTAGCTGTGACTTAAAAAAAAGAAAGTTTTACACTATGCTAATGGGGTTCAACGGGCAAAATGTAATGTTGATAACTTCTGTGAAACAATTCAGGTTTTTTTGCAGATATGAAATATTTCTGAACCTATGCCTTCATAAGCAAATTATACTATAATTCTACTTATTATTACAGATATCAATTACTGTATATTTTAAAACAGAACACTGTGCCAACCCAGCACAATTTCACTGACAAATACTCAAACACTATTCAATCTCAATAACCTGCATGGTTAGCCAACTCTTCTTGCCTTTTTGTTTCCTTCTCAAGCCTCTCACAGCCAGTGAATAATTTTCTGAGCCGAAAGGTATGAATTCTGTTTTTTATCCAGGCCCTCTGACTGCAGTAAGGTAAGGGATAGATAGTATAAAGATAACTTGTTCTCACAGAGTAGATGATTAGAAAGGTAACACTGCATTGTAAAAAAAGATTTCCATGCTGTTGCTCTGAAACCTACAAGATTAGGTGAATGATAATTTAATATACCATAAAAGACACTCCTCCAAAGAATCAGAAACCTTTCCTTTTGCAGAAGAAGGGCCATTATAATCTCCTTTAATAACTTCTCTAGAGCATCCCAATTGGTCTCCAGAGACCAGCTCAGCCTTCCCCAACATTTAGGAAAAGCATGAGAAGGAACCACCTTGCATTTCAGAAAGGTCACCTGCTCTTTGAGCTAGCTACGACCTGGAGGCATGCATAGTATGGACACAACAAAAATGATTGTATCTTCAGTTGTGTGGTCATAAAAGGAGTTACAAAGTACTTTAGCAAGGGAATAAGATGGCATGGTGTTCTGCTGAATGGTTTCAGACACGGATAAACTTACCCTGCATTTCCCAGACAATATGCAAGCTAAAACTTCTTTTTTGAAGTCAACATTTTATTTAGAAATGTCCTTTCAGCTTCAGCTGAGAAACATGTTCAAGTATTGGCAAAATAAGTCACTTCTGTTAAAACTTCTAAAATACTTGGTTTCCAAAAATCCAGCAAAATTAGTTTTGGTGTGTTTGTTTCTTGAGTTTTTTGTTTGTATATCGTAAGGAAAGGGATACAATTCCATTGTGTTCTCAGCCCTATCTCCAGCATTAGGTGGGCTTCTAAATATTTTTTTCCACCTTTATGACTTACAGCAGTGTACTCAGAAGAAGCTATACCTCACACAGAAGATATAGCTCAGAGGTTGTGATTCCTCCTGTAGATGTACGTGAAGTGTTTTTGAAACATTGGAAGTGAAAAATACTTATAATATAAACAGAAAAATGCTTGTAACGGAACTGCTATTCAGCATATCTCTAGGTTTTTCTGCAAATCTTTCAAAGTGTATCTGCCACAAAGGGATGCTGCGTCAAAAGTTCTGATGAAACACAGGGATGCCATGTTGATAAACATGATAAATGTACAAAAGCCACTAGATGGCAGGGTTAGTTGTTGGCATGAGGTTTGTCTCATCCAGTAAGTGGAAAAGGTGCTAAGTTATATTGACTGAAAACTAGGATTTTGGAGCTGGAAATAGAGTTCATTGTTTTGAATGTCTGATGAATGACAGTGTGGTTGTAAGAACAGTTAAAGTTTCTCAGAAGGCTGATGGAAATACACCCAGAAATGGTGAAACCATATATTTTGTTTGAAAATGTCTGCTATTGTAACCAATATAATTTTGCATCTTCCAAAAACCTGAGTCTGTCTTATTTTTTGAAGTTTGCAGAGCATTTTAGTTTAGAATAGGAGAATGTCTAGTCTCTGATGGCTTGCAGAAGTTGAATGAGAAGTTTAGCATGGCTGGCTGACACATTATGAACCTGGTATTTTTTTTCTGATCCAAAGCTATTGTGTTCAGTGATTCCTTATATTATTTTTGCAAGGTCAAGTGAGTGTTTTCAAAGCAGATACTATATAGTGTACTGCTTCAATTAGCCTTTTTCCTACCAGCATCGGCTTTTCTAAGACTGTATTAAGAAAAATGCTGGAGTCCACACCAGGATTTCAAACACTGTCTTAAGAAGTGTTTTGTTTTATTTTTTTCCCTGCTTCCTAATTTGTATTTCTAGATGTATCAACAAGAGAAATGTTTATGGAGTTGTTGTGAAGACATTTCATAGACTTGGGAGTCATCCAGCCATGAAAAGAAGTAATGTTAGGTCCCTCATGATGAATCAAACATGCAGTTTTAAAACTGAAAAAGCAGCTACAGTACACCAGCAAGTCAGCTGGTGAAAACATATTGGCAGAACCAATTTTGCTTGAACAGTGAATAATGAATATGTATGTAAATATCAGGGTTTCTGGATAATTTCCAAATCTTCTAATAATTCACATTATGCCTTGAAAGTAATTTATCCAATGATGGATAAATGGGCCCATCTGTTCACACCCAAGACTTAAGGGTTTGGGTGGGGGATGAGTAGCCATGTTGTATTGGAACTACTGAACTGAGATAAATCTAAGTTATTTGCCAAATCTTTCTAGAAAGAGGCATCTAGAAATCAGGATCCAAAGAGTTCAGATATGGCTCAAACCCATGATGTACCACTACCAAAACAAGATGCTTTTTTTTCACAGAGAATTGCTGTCACTGCATCGTAACAACGCAACAAATCAAACAAGTCTTTTTGTGGGGTTTCCTTACCTTAAGCAATGAAAGTACATTACAATGAAGGTAACTGAAAATGTAAGAGTGACCTTTGTGTTAGCACTTGGCTTTTAAGAACTGGTCTGACATATATTGTTATATACACCCCTGCCCACCCACTCCCCACCACTTTAGAGGAGAAAAACACTTCTCTCCCTGGTAGGTATCACTGGAAGTAACAAATGTAAGTAAGGAAATGTATGCAAAGTTTTAATTCATGAAATGCTGTTTTGTAGGGGAAGAAAGTTTTCACTCCCTTAACAACCTGTATGTGAGAGAATGTCACTTGGCTGTGTTAAAGTTATTGCAAAAACTTCCTTAGATTTTGGAAGTTTTAGGTTTTGTAATCATTTGTTCATAGCAAACGGGGAAATTCTACATCTCCGTGTTTCCAATTTGCTCCCAAGTGAAGCACAATTATACAAAAATCATTCATTCAAAACTACTCCATCACAAATAACTGAATAATCATGAATAATTTTGATTTGCAGTATTTTCTCAAAAATTTGTTTGCAATTACTACATATTTGACTTTGGGTGACTGCCTTATTTGAGAGAATTATAAAACCATCATTAAATAAGCACCTCAGTTTATACCTATTTTGTGTTTCACACGTACAGTATTAAAACTCCCTTCAAAATCTGTACGTTCATCCCAGCCCACAAAATATCCCTCAACAGCCCTCCCAAATATTAGTAAAATTGAGACTCTGGTCCCTCAAGACATCAAAATGTTCTTACATTGTCCATGAAAATTCACCATCAGACATACACTTCCTGAACGTCCGGTGTGAGGAGGTCTCTGTATGAAATCCCACTTAATAAACAGGATGGTACATTTTACACCAACTTGAAGTTATTGAATAGTTTACAGCCCCAGGTAGGCTGTGGCAGACATCAAAAGCTACAGCTATGTCTGAGTGAAGTGGTTCAGCTTCTCAGCTGGGGAAAAAAGCTGGCAGCTGCTTTTTCAGTGCTAGCCTGACTTCTTCAACATGAAAATGAACTTATGGGGGCTTGGCATTTTCTTGTGTCCTGTAAACGCTTGCTGATTCTCAAAATTTTTTATTTTCTACACAACATTAGCTCTTTCTTTTTATCCAGGAGCATGTAGGCAGCCTCCTGCATCCCCAAGCACCTCAGTGGGCCTCTGCCAGCTCACCAACAGGCATCTCAGCAGAATCAGGAACGATGGTGTGGGCAGAAAGCTTCCTCTTTTTTTGGATTGACAAACTAGTGATCTCATCTTGTGATCCCAGAATCAGATCTCTGAGACTTTAACATGTGCAATCTTTTCTGAGAGTAGAAATGATGATTTAAAATGTACTGGTTATTCAACAAGCCTGGTAACTATAGAAGCAAAGATTTTACCATATACATCCACTTGACTTGCATCTCAGTGTAAAGTCAATATATTAACATCCTCCACTGATCTGTAAGTCCTATGCATCAGTTGTTTTCCACAACAGCCTTGTGCTGCCTCGCTTCTTGACTGTTCATTTAGTTTTGTGCCAGTATTAGCTTCATCTGTTGGGCTGAAATAATGGGTTGGGAGGCACTGGGGAGGTGTTATACCAAATGCAGTGCTCTGGCTAGCATCGCCCTGCCAGTCCTAGGCAAACAGCAAGGAGCAAGGCCAGCTGGCATTGAGCAGGGGAGGCTCTTGGGCTTTTCTGCTCTATGTAGGGTCAGGGCTTTGGCTAGGACGAACAGACTCATACAACCATGACTGAGATTATTATTTAATGAATAAGGCAGGTTTTAAGTTCTTTGGGGCCTAGATCATCCTTCTCCTCCGTGCTTGTATGGAGTGTTAATTCCTGATAGGAGTTTACAGGAGCTGCCATGATACAAATAAATAACAATATCTGATTTTCCTGGTCCTCTCCCCCTCCCTTTTTTCCTCTCATTCTGTGCCTTTGCACAATGAAGATCTTCATACCAGCTAACCTGAAAGATTTCTGCGTTAATCTTTTAATTAAATTAGAAGCAATCATGCTCTTCAAGATATTTTCAATTCTTATTACTTACCGTGCAGCTCTTTCTTCCATACATGTTTTGACACAAGGTCCCAAAGCCACCTGCCATTTTCTTTTCAGCCTCTTGAGCAGTTTCCACTAGATATACCATGCTGTTTTCATGTAGTCTTTAAGACCTCCTCAACCAAAACAGAAGCCGTGCTGAGGTTATGGAAAGAGACGGTACTTTCCCCAAGTGATTTTCAAAGCCATGTCATCAATGTGCCATTTGTTTTTTTTCTTCTCCCATCTTCCTTCAGAAAAACCATCCACAATGCTGTTCCCTGCTTGAGGTTCCTAATACGAATATCGAAGAATGACCTCCTGAGAGGCTCCATAAATGAGTCATCGTTCAGGACCTCTCACTCCAGCCATCAGACTCTTGCTGGCAGGACAAAGAGCACTTGTGTTTCATCAGTTTCCACTGGAGAACCTGTAAGTCTTTCCTTGTTTCCATAAAGGACAGTGAGTATAATGTTTCTCTGACTCCCCAGATAAGTGACTCTATAAATACATATTCAAAATTAGAGAATGGAAAAGGAGGTGGGGTAGCTAAATTTTTTGGGTCGTGGGAGGTCATTTCTGCAAAGCCTTTCTGGGAGTTCATGTGTGATGATTTCTGATCAGAAAAACATCCAGGCCAGCGTATCTGCATGGTTCAGATGCTTACTAGCACTATGGATGTGCAGGTTAAGTCTTTAATGTGAATTAAAAAGAGCTATTGTCAGGCAATCCCCACATCACCAACCACTTCCTATAATTCAGTGTCTGAGGGGGCTGGAGGACAGGAAAACAGTCTCCCATCCAAAATTTTCTAACCTATCCAAAAGCTGTCTTATTATTTTAAAGGATGTCCATTTTCTGTAGGACAGGAGACTTTTTTATTTGTTTCCCTGGATTTTGACCATAAGGAGTGGAAGACTCCTGCACCTGGAGCAAGGGTGGGGTGTTTTGTAAGCAGCATACCCCAAGTCTCACTAAGGCTGGTGACTGAGGGAGTTAAAAATAAAAGGATCCCTTGGGATTCTTCACAGCCCCTCTTGGCATGACCTTGCCTGCCTCTCTAAGTCACAAGAAGCCAGCCTTGCCCGCAGAGGTGCTGGGAAGGTGGCTCCCAGAGAGGGATGGCAGCCGTGGCAGGGGCAGGGGCCAGGCTGGAGCAGGCCCTGCCGGGGACCTGCCTCCCAGAGCAATGGCTGCAGTCAGTAACCTTTCACAAAGGTATAAATCACCATGACAGGCTGAGTGGCAAACTCTTGGCTCTCCCCTTGAGCCAGGTGGCAGTGGTCTGAGCAAGGATGGGGCCCGGTTATTTGCATGCTGTGGCCTGCAGGCTGCTGCTTTCTGGGTGCTGTCGCTGGGAGTCAGGCCGCGGAGCTGGATTTCAGTGAGATTGTAACTATGTTGAGTATTTTGGGGAAGACTGAGGTCCTTGATTTGGGAATGGACCTAGGACCAGCAGGAAAACCAGCATGAACAGTGCACCATTCTTGAACAAGATCATTATGCACTGAATATTCTGCTGGAGAATGGAAGGGGTTCCTTTCGGGTAACAGCACCAGGGAGATTTCTGAACTCTTTCATGGCAGACAGACAGCAAAGCAAACGCACCTGAGCAAAAAATGCACCATTTGCTGGGAAACCCAGGAGACCCAACCAATGCTAGCAGGGTACTGATAAGAAATTCAGGCCTTCTGGCTGTGAAATCAAAAATCAGAACAAAAAAAACACTTTAAGTAAGTGCCTGAGGGGAAGGCTCACTGCCTGAGCCCTAATGAAACAAAATCTATCCCATTACAAAAGATAGGTTACTTTGCAGTCCATGCTGCTGCCTCTCTTGCACATTAACCATACAGCTGCATCAGGTAGGCTTCCAGTTAAAACGACTAATTGTGCTTTACGGGGTAGCCTCAGCTGTACAGCTTGTGAAGTTGTGAACTGTTTGGGGACAAGGATCCTATTCTACTTTGTGACTCTATATCACATACCCCAGCAGCATTCCCAGCTATCACTAAACAGCCTACAGGTTACTGTATTACAGACAGGTAGTAATGATGATAATTAAAGATCATGAACTCTCTTAAATGGGGCACATTTTGTCCTTCAAAGTTAGAAGGTGTTTGAATACCATGCAATGGACAAGCTACTTCTGAGGAGAGACCTGCTCTAGAAGTGACAAGATTTTTCTATAGTGTTTCATGTGTCTATCACAAAATTTCTTTTAAATTGAAACAATAAATAGAAGAGTGAAAGGCCTCTATTAGCCTAGGCAAAAATGTTTTTTTGTGTACTGTTGCTCAGATTTGAGCCCAAGTGAGTTTGAAGTGTGATAGGACTCTTTTGGAGTGTGACACTACTGTACCACACTGCATAGCACGAGGATCCCCACATTTGCTTGCCTAGAGTCTCATAGTCTTCAGGGCATGGAGAACACTTTCATTTTTATCTGGCTGCTGCTATATTAGGGCAAAAGACCTTAATGAGATAGACAGAAAAAAAGAATGACTCACTTTGTACGTGCTATGAAATTTAGTGTTTGTCTTGGCTCTTGAAGATATAAATAAATGCATAAATGTTTCTGTTGCAATGTAAATGAAAATGAGATCATCTATCTTGCTGATTTAATTCCATTCACAGACCACTGATTACACAATGATGCAAGAGAGTATCAACTGTGATGATTTCATAAACTCCAAAATACCCAGATTATCTTTGCAATATGAGGTTAGTATATGCAACATGCCAATATCCTATCATAAAAAAAAAAAGACTATATTTTGTTTGGGATTGCTTAACAGCTTGAGTAAACAGAGCACCCACACGTATCTGTATCTCCCTTGAGATCATGAGGACTACTTGTCTGCTTACACTTGTGCTGCATTCACTCGTTGTAGATAGCACGTGTAGCAACATGGAAATGTGTTGACATAGTTTAAAACAGGAAGGCTCCTCATTTACTTATTTCCAGCATTTTTTTCCCCTTTTACATTTTAATTTTCCTTGACTTAAAGTTTGTTCCTAAATTCTCTCCCCATTAACCCTTTGTTTGATGTCAAATGAGGTAATTTCAGCTGGATCGCCCACCCTGATCCAAGAAGTTTTCTGTTCTTCACTGTTGGTCGCTACTTGGTTTTGGTTCATTGGGGTTAGCAGGTTTGGCTGGGGTTGCTGTTTAAAGGGATAGGATAATGTGGGTAGGAGGCTTCAGCCTTTGGCACAACTTTGGCTTAGGAGTCTCAAATAAAACACCTGCTGTTAGCGATGCGCAGCACTGTGTTGTGCTGAGTTGATGCAGCCAAAGGTAATTGTCCTTGGGGCAACTGACAGCTCAGTGCAGCTGTACAGATTTTAGCTGAAACAGCAGCTGCTGAAATAAAAGCTAAGCTCAACGACTTTTGCATGACAGCAGGACTGAGTGAAATTTTGGAATGCTCCAATAAAGTATTGATGGACAGGAATGACACCAGCAACACTGTAAAAGACGCAGCTGTTGCCACCAACACTTTCCTCTGTGTGTTGCGTACGTGTTAGTGTAGGGAGCCAACATATTCATGAGTCATGTAAAGTTGTATTTACAGTTTGATTCTGCAAGGGAGGAGAAATAAACAGGTGTCAATACATAGATGTGTGAGCAAGATGATGAAGTGGAATTATGCACTAGCTTCCCACTTGTGTGGAGCCCTATCTATCTACCTACCTACCTACCTATCTATCTGTATCTTAAAGCTGGTGTGGAAAATAGTGGACTGATCTCATCATTGATACTCAATCAAAAAGTCGCCACAAAGTTAGGGATGATGGATGGCCTCTGCCGAAGCCTGTAAATGGAACAGCATGGCTGCAATGTCATGATTGTACTCCATTACTGGCATGCTCTTAGATCATTGGCGCAGAGCCCACCTGTTGCCTCCCATCTGCTAATGATGGTTCAGAGAAGCAGCAAGTTCATGGGGCTTGAGAAGACCTGGGTGTTCTGGCTATCCAGCTGGGATGTATACAAACATGCTTTTGGACCTGTCCATGTCCATAGTTTTGTACCAGCTGATGGTCACGCAGAATGCCACAAGCTATATTAAACAGATTGGTTGTACTTGCACCCATCTTTAGAATTCAGGTGCTATGTAGCTATAAGCATAGCACGAGCAATGAGATAAAAAAGGGTGAAAAACATCCTGGTGAAAAGAGATTAAATAATTTTTCATTATTTCAAAGATATATTTTTTTTGGTTCAGGAAAGAAGTCCAGGGTAAAGACAAGATTAAAAACCAAGCCTCTCCCCAGGGGAGTTTTGAGTGTGAGACCTGTGTTAGAACAGCTTTAGTTTTCTGTAAACGTGCATGGTTTCTGCTAGAGTTTGAGACCTTTTAGAATTTGAGGAAGGATGTAACTGTCTAAAATCCTTCATCATTTGTGATTAGACCTGGAGCGATGTAGAGCTTGACCCTGTACAGCCACCTCGTAAGAAACTGCAGCCTCACCGAAGTCATTCTTTCTCAACAAGTCTGAGACAGGAGAAGAGAGACCTGCTCCCAAAGACCTGCAGTTGTGATGCAGCAACTGCAGAAAAGGTAAGGAAAAAAGTCTCTGCTGGGGACTCTCCATTTAAATGTTAATCTTGCTACAGTACTTAATCTCTGGAATAATAATTCAGCCTTTATACCCATCTGTTTCATCTGTAGGCTTTATTTATACTGATTCTGATGTCCTCTTCATCCTTAATATTATTTCTTTTTTTGTGACTAATGAGAATGCCAATAATGCCTTCTTAACTTTTTTCACTGATGTTGTCTGCTTTTGGAAAGCCAGCATCAGCTCATAGCTCTAAAGCTGCATTAAAGCACAGTCAGTAGCATCAAATATAAGAAGCTGACTTCTTTGCTTCTTTGCCTGTTTATCTACCCTAGCTCTGGTTTCTCCCATCTTAACCCTTGTGTCCACATTGTGGCAGCCTTTTATTACAAAGTCAGGGCTCCAAAACAGACTTTGACATGATAGAAGCCACTCTTTTTCTTCTTTTCAGTGTACATTAAAATGTTTTATTTTTGTTGAGGGGGAAGACAAGAAAGAAACTCCCATTTCTCCCTAAGGGTGGGAGAGTCTGGCAGCTGCCACCCTTCCCTCACTGAAAGAGGAGACGGTGAGTAATCAGAGCATCTTCTGTGGATGCATCACACTTGTTGCCCAAACCGCTGAGGTTTGGTGTCATGCTGTTGAGGAGCACCCTGTTCCCTGAGGAACTGCTGAGGATGGGAGCAGTAGGTCACCCATGAGTCAGCTTCTGCCAGAACTGTAACACCAGTTTCAAAACAAGTATTTGTATGGGTGGCACAACATCAAGCATATATCAGTGCTGCATTTTCCAGAAAAGACAGACATAGGCTTACAATCCCCTGTCTGTGGCTGGGCTGAGTAGCACCCACTTTTTGATGGAGGCACCCTTTCATGGGGTTGCTCTTGTGTGTGTAACTAAACACCTGCACCTTGGGCAGCTACAGCATCTGCTTCTGTCCCCTGTACTCCCTTCCAGCTCTGAGGCTAATTGTCTAGAGACAGCGTAGTTTAAAGCAGGAGCTGTTCTGGAAGTTTCCAGCCATCCCATGACCCGGTTTCTGCATGCATCTGCCCTGTCTTCCTTCAGGTGTCTTTTTAAGATCAAGTCCTGAGAAACCCTGAAAAGAAACTCTTTTCCTGTAACTGTTGTGAATAGTATTGATGGAAAGACAATGGCTTCAAATGTGGTGGCAGGCAACATGGGCTCAAATCTACTGCCCACCTCCACTGCTCTCCATCAGTAGCCCAGTGTGTCCAAGGTTGCAGGCAAGTGGCAAAGACAGGAGATTGTCTCCAGGTTCTAGAGAACCACTCCAGTCTCACAAGGAACGAGAAGGAAAATAAATATGAGGTGGTCTGCATAAAAGTGTTCAGTAAATAAATATTCCTGTATTCTGGAATCTAGCAACTGCATAGCCCACAAGAAGGCTCAGGTGCTATACTTTGTCTTTGAAAGGCATCTGTTGGACTATTTTGATAAATGACCTTTAAACAGAATACCTTCATGCTGAGGCTTTCAGTGGTGTTCACTGAGATGTGTGGAGTTTATTTACATTGAATGTTCAAAGCCTCATTTGATTTTCTCAATATTTTCAGCAAAGATTGCTGTGTGGTGTGAAGGTTCTTTGTGTCTTAGCTAAACACAATGCATCAATATTCATTCTATCAGAATAAATATTTATTTGCCAAGCTCAGTTAGAGCATTTCACTTTGAGGGCACCCATTTACCCTTAAAAAACCCCAACCAACCCTAAAGAAACCCTGCTGCATTTTTAGACATTTATTTCAAGGTTTTAATAGCATTACTGGATTGTCTATGACTGAATTTCAATTATAGCACTTCCAAAAATGCTCAGTTATGGAAATACAAGTGTGAATTTGGTGAAGGGTCACCTAACTTTTTGATTTAATAAAATATAATTATTTTTTTTTAGGAAAAGAATCTTACACTTCCTTTGTTTTCTTTAAGAAGAACATCTCAGCAACATCTAAAAACTTTATGTACCTCTGAGTTCTTTTCACTGACTGAGATCAAGACTTCTTAATGTCCAGTTGCAGATGGGTTGTCAAAAAAGAAAAGGCATCCCTCAAGAGAAAGTAAAAAAGCCAATCAGTGTCCTGGGCTTGGTGCTTTCCAGAGCATAAGAGCACATGGGACTGTTTTCTGTGCTGCCACAAAGATATGATCCATCCCCATGACTTACTGCAGTTAGTTAGGATGGCAACAGACTTGATGTAGACTGACACCTGGAAACCTGGTATGGCAGTGAAGAGGCCATTCTGGAAGCATTAAAAAAAGCGGTCATGTATTATAAGGACAAGATAGGTTTGGATACTTGATTTCAAAGGAGAGTTGCCAGTTGTGGTCTGTGCATCCTTGTGTCAAGGGAATTACTTGGCATGAAAACTATTAAAAAAACCTTGGAAGTGGTATCCTGCCCACTAAGCCATATCAAGAAGAAACCCATCCTTCTGCTGCAGTGAAAACAGCACTTGAAGCAGGAAGGAGTGGGTTTGGGTTTTGGTTTGGGTTTTTTCATTCTATTATTATCTTTGATTTGGAAGAATGGCCTTTTCTTCTCTGTCAGGTTGATTTAAACCACTTTTTTTTAGCACATTGTGCTTCCCTCCACTTGGGTAGGTACAGCAGCTGGAAAAATTGTTATCGACAGGCATTGCTGAACGGTTCCTGCTTCTGGAGTAGAATTACACAATGCTTCAGTATATATCAGTATCTAATTTTAAACCCAAACTGACAGAGAGACAGAGGGGGAGAGAGAGGGACTAAAGATGCTGTTGTGTTGGGTTTTTAAAAAAAAAAAAACCAACAAAATTTGTGTGAAAAACAAATGCATTCATTTGGTTTTCTGTCTGTAAAATCAGACTAGACCTATGCTGTGCAGTAACACATCCACCAAACTACTTGCTAAGACTGAGGTGATGATCCCCAAATCTTAAGAAATAAAAACAAACAAAACAAAACAAAAGCCTTCCCTTTTTGATTTAAGGAACCATTTAGTTTGTCAGTGTAAAAGCAGCATCACAGGCCACGGACTAGGTGGAGACAAAGGAGGCCAAGACTACAGCCCCTGCTGGGCTGTAATCATACTAGAAACTGATCTAAAATTTTTAAAAGATGTTTCAGCACCAAACCCCTATAAATTCATGGGAATTACATGCCTGAATGCTTGAAGAAGACTAAAGTTGAATTAATGAGGTTTATGACAAGAACAGGAATGCCTGCAATAGAGGAAAAAATTTACAAAACTACTGTGGGAAGCTCAAGTTATGAAGAGACTTAGTATAGTTAATTAATATGCTTTACAACAGTATTAAAAGAAATAAATAGAACTATAACTCTGACAGAGACTTTATAGCAATCTGAGTAAAACTTAGTCGGACTCTGAATTCCATTAGGCTTCATGGGAATTCACATACTAATGAAGTAAAAACTGCATTTTACTTTAAATGTTGATTTTCTCCAGGAAGGAGGGACTTCTAACTTCTCTCTATACCTGGCACAGTAATTTTGTAACCTTAACTGTCATTTTCTAAAGCAAGCCAAAATTGATCACTTATGCCTCCTGTTACCAGTGTATTTAAATATTAACTAGCACTTTCAAAGCTTACTTAGTTTTGTCCTGGTTTCAGCTGGGATAGAGTTAACTGTCTTCCTAGTAGCTGGTACAGTGCTATGTTTTGAGTTCAGTATGTGAAGAATGTTGATAACACTGATGTTTTCAGTTGTTGCTCAGTAGTGTTTAGACTATAGTCAAGGATTTTGCAGCTTCTCATGCCCAGCCAGGGCACAAGAAGTTGGCACAGGACACAACCAGGGCACCTGACCCAAACTGGCCAACGGTGTATTCCATACCATGGGACGTCCCATCTAGTTTAGGAACTGGGAAGTGGGGGCGGGGAATCGCCGCTCGGGGACTGGCTGGGTGTCGGTCGGCGGGTGGTGAGCAATTGCCCTGCGCATCATTTGTACATTCCAATCCTTTTATTACTACTGTTGTCATTTTATTAGTGTTATCATTATCATTATTAGTTTCTTCTTTTCTGTTCTATTAAATCGTTCTTATCTCAACCCAGGAGTTTTACTGCTTTTCCTGATTTTCTCCCCCATCCCACTGGATGGGGGGGGGAGTGAGTGAGCGGCTGCGTGGTGCTTAGTTGCTGGCTGGGGTTAAACCACGACAAGTTTACTCTGGATTTGCATACTGTGCACGAAGAGTTATGGAAAGGTCACAGGGGAGTTGCCATCAGGGCCAAGTTAGAAATTAGAGTTCTCTCAAAATAGGCAGATGAGAAATGATTAGAAAAGCAAAATCACAGTCACTGTTTTTCCCTTTTTGTTGGTGGAAGTACAGTCCAATGTATGAATGCAAAGCCACTAACTGTCCCGAGGCAGTACCAGGAGCTATTTGGGGACACCATGATAGAGGTTGTCACAAGTATGATGAAATTTTAGGCAAATAAAGAATACACTGTGCTTGAGCCTTATCTGAGCTCTCTTCCATGAGAGAGAGAGAAGTACAATTATCCAGTACCTTGAGATATATAAAAAATGGAGAAACATTTTTTTAAAACATAAGTCAGATATAGGAATGGGCTTTTCTTCTTTTTTTTCTTTTTGGTTTCTGCTGATATTTGAGCATGTCTTCTTTTGCTTCATTTAACATCCTCCTTTCCAAGCTGTAGATGTTAACACATCATGATTTTTCCTCTTTCTAGCTAATGATTCAAGTGTTTAGAAAATATGACTGGTGACTCAAATAGCGACTAGTGGTAATGAATATTTCAAATACTGGTTTCCACAGTCATATGCTGTATGACAACACTAAAGCTTATGTCTCCGCTCCAGGTTTCACTCTCCTCCAGCTGTTTGGAGAAGGTGCTTGGTCGGCCAGTCCTACACAGTCCCTCAGCAACACTCGTGACCAGCTCCCTAAGAGCAGCTTCTCTGCCTGTCGGTTTGAATAGCAGCAGTGTCAGCAGAGGAGGAGACTCAGGTACTTCACAGATGGCAACTCAAGAAAGTCAAGTTAATGGAGTCCTGGGCTCTGTCATTAGCAATACAGTCCCTCGCATCATTATCATTCCTACCTCAGAGACCAACCTATTTCGAGAGGAGCTGGAAGAGGAGGAGACTGAATTATTCCACTTTCATGACAAAAGGGGCAATCTGCTGGACTTGGAGGGGCTTAGCTCATCCATGGAGTTCCTTGAAGCTGTTGAGAAATTTCTATCATAAGTTTGTCAAAAGAAAACTTTCCGGTAATTATTTTCTTGGCATCTTCTCCACTTAATTATACCAAATAACCAAAGCCTTGTAGGTTAGCTCATCAGACTTTTTGTATGTTTATACAGTAGTCACTAGGCAGCCTTCAGATTTATCTTTGTCCAGACCAGCTCAGCCGTGGAAACAGGCTTTCTTTCAGATTGTGCTGCAGGAAATGAGCAGTGGAAGATCTGGCAGCATGATCGAGTAGCATTGGTCAAGTCGGCCGCCTGCTTCGTGGGGCCCTGGTTTGTAACCACAGATAGAGGTGCCAGCAGAAAGAAAAATGACTGAGCGAGAGCAGGGGCAGCTGCTGAATGTTTCTGCTACCTGTGCATGAAACAGCATTCCTGTTTGGAAGCTCTCTTCTGGACAGTGAGGGGAAGCACCATGAGACCACAGCTTCCACCAGCCCCAGCGGTAATGCAGACAGCTAGATGATCTGATCTATCTTTTAATCAAATTATTTGCAGCATTGGTTTTGTTTTATTTTGTTTTTTTTCAATAGGCAGCTTGCTAAATGTAAATAAACAAACTGATGGTGTGACTGGGAAGTGACTACTTGCTTTTAAAATTTAGTGCTAGAAGTCTGGATTTTACCTCAGCATTAGCACGATCACCTGAATGTTGAAATGCAAGGTGCTATATGCTAAAACATACACTACTACCTGTAGAAGCATTTAGAGCACCTTCAGAGTTACAGTCTTGATTAAATATGTATGGGTCCTAATAAGTCTGTGATTAAAAGGGTGAATGTTCATAGCTGGCTTGATAAGTCATTGATAAAAATAAAGCCTTGGCTGCTATATATCCCATGTCTTTTCAGAGGAGATTCTTCTCCTCTCCTCCTCTAAAATGACTCAGCGGACGTATTCTCCTATAGGTCACTTACCAGAGGCCTTCAGGGTGGTTAAAACATCATCTCGGGGAGAAAACTCTACAGTACTGTGCTGTTTGCTACAGGATCTGCAGTCACATCGTTATCTGTGGTTACTGATTGTACTTATTTTATCTGTGCTTCACATTATGGCTCAGGCTCACAAGACCCTCCTAGTATTTTATTTCTAACTGCATTCTTCCTTTCGTTACTCATTTTCCCTTTCTATAACATGTTCTCCACATCCTCCCATTCAGTCTCTGACTTTCAAATGTAGACAAGTTGAACTATATGGTTCTCCACATAATATCAGTATACCTTAGTAGAAAGTAAGCATTTCTCTGGATATAATAGTGCAAATATTTGGTCCAGTGAGTCTAGTAGCATTCAGACATCCAACAAGAGAGTGAGAGTTTATGCTCATAGTCTCAGGTTAGTCCCTTGACTGTATCCTAGATTGTGCAGAGACCACTAAGAACGTTTCCAAGTTTTGTGTATGCACTGGCTGGTGTTGAGAAGTAATTTCTCTTTTCCTGTTCTCCTGACACAAAAAACAGATGGAAAGGTGGAAAGCATAGAACTATTTTTTTAAATTATTTTTTTATTACAAAAGAAGATAACACAAATCTTGCTTGCAACTAGCTAGACAGGAACACCACTAAAGAACAAACTAAAACCCAAAGCACGGCAGGAGAGAGAGGAATACCTCCAAACTCACAGACCTGAGGCTTTGCAGGGTGTCAGCACAGCAGACCTTCGAGAGGACCGAGGCACTTGCTTTTGGTATAGGCTGTGCTCTTTTTAGGAAAAAAAAACCAAACACTGGTGGGTTGCAGAGGTCATTGCTGAGACAGGCTGCCTGTTGCAATGTTAACACTCTTAATGCTGCTGTTATTTGAGGTACTCTGCTGTCTAGAGAACCTCATCAGAAATGAGGCCAACACACCTCCTTACCTTGTAGGGAAGAGGGGACAAGGGTGGCGGAGCCCCATCATGTGTGCAGTTGCCTGCGTGCAGCCCTGGTTCGTGGTGCAAGGGGCCAGGGCTCAGCCGGGGCAGCACCACACTGCAGTACCTGCAGCAGGGCTGACGAAGGCTGTGCCCACCGGCACTGGCCTACCGGGTCCAGGAATCATGCCAAGGTCATCTGCAATCAGCTCAGCATTTCCAAAGGCAATTCCTCCATGCGAGGACTGGCGCAGTGAGCAGGCAGCGTGGGGCAGCTGCTGGGGGCTGGGGACGTGCTTGTCTGCACCTCCTCAGTGCCGGGCTTTCATCCAGTGCATGGTTTTGGCCACAATGAGTAATCAAATGTTAATTAAATACAACGTTCATGGAAAATGGGGGAGACTTAATCCTAGGCTAAACATGCTGTCCTGCCATCTCTGTTTCTTTTCATTTTTTTGCTGAACCTGTCCTCTCTGATTTTTTTTCCTACATCAACTGTGCAGTCAGTGACCTTATTTCTTCTTGTATTTAATATCCTTAGCTGCTGTATCTCCTTTCTTCTTGAGCCAGATGTTGGGAAGCAAGTGTTCTTATAAAGCTTCCAAGTCTTACACCTGACTTTTACTGTTTTAATTACTCTAAATAACAATAAGAAAATGTATTTCGTGTTCCAAGATATAAAAACATGCCCTGGAGCAGATTTTGCACTCAGATGTTGACAGACTTGTACTGGTAAGACTGTAGGCAGGATATTGCCATAGTTTCCGACAGGATGAAGAAAGTAAGACCTAAAGTAACAGTCAAAAAACTCCTCCATATCTAGACAAATTTTTGCAGTTAGCCTACTAGATGACTTTCCAGTGATTTCTTGCATATGTGCTGGTACTAACGAAGTGTCTCAGAAAACTAGTGGGCTTGAGGGTATGTGCAAAGAAGTGTTTCATTTTTATACTGTTAATCTCATATACTATTAGTATCATTGCTTCTGAAGCTAATGTGAAGATTACTGTTTATTTCAACTGACGTAGGCTAGAATGCCAAATGATATAACAGTAGAGAGATAAAACCTAAAGTTGTATGAAATATCAGATAGACTTATTACAATCACTGTGAGATTTTTGCAGAAACATCAGTCACAGAGTAAATGAGTCTTAAATTGACTGCCGCAATGCAGAAAAATTTTGCAGACTGACTTCTCTGTTGCCACATTAGAATAGATGGCACATAAAAATGTACAATTTTAACTGTTGCTTCCCATTTCACAAAGGAATGTATTGGTTCACTCAAATGGAATAAAAAAATTCTTAGGAGTTAAGCTAAACTATCCATTGTTTGTTTTTCCTATTTAATCATTAATTTCAGGAGCCAAGGGGAGGAACAAAAAAGTTGAGTCAAAGCTTTTGAAACCAGTGCTCCGATCCAGTGAATAGTAAAGGTACATATATAACTTTATTTACATAAGCAGCTCCTTTCAAGTCATTTAGACTGCTCACGTGCAACCAAGCGTTTGCCTACTTGAGTGCAAAGCATCTAAAATTAGAGTTCACTGACTTGGTAAAACCTGAAGTTGCTCAGCAACTTTTGAAATATGATGACTTGAACTGGGAAGTCAGGAATCAGGCGAACAAAATTGAAAAAAATTAACCAAAGTCAATACATTAGAGCTGTGACAGTAGTCTGTAATCTTTGTCCCGAATGACAGTTAAACAGCAATTATTTGTTTCTGCTAAATTTTTGTATAGCACAGTTATAGGATATGTTCCAGTTTTCATGAGTGTAAGAAAATTCAGATCACAAGTGTAAACATTTTCTTTTACCATGGACAATGAATTTATTTTTTTATAGCTAAATCAATGGTTAGGTAAAGGTTTCAAAAAAGAAGAAAAAAATTACTTACTTGAATCTTAATGAATCTTGCTGCTTGGGGTTGGTATGAAGCAGGACCTAATACCACTTTCTTCCAGAAAGCTCATTCAGTTCCCAGACATCCATCCATTTCTCTCCTTTCCGGAGACACCCCTGAACAAGAAAACCCTTCCACTCTGCTGTCTGAAAAATGTTTATGTTGTGATGGGCAAAATTGGAAAATACTGGGAGACAAATACCTGCTTTTTTAATTTCCTTACTCTCCTCTCCCTCTTTTTTACAGCTGCTTTTTACTGATTCCTTGTGTAGGTTATCCTTGATATTTTTTGTCTGGTACTTTCACAAACACGTGAAAGCCATGCAAGCTAGTGGGGAGCTGGAAACTTAGGTGTGTATTATGCAGTGTTTTAACCGTGTACTCCTTTCTCGCATAGGAGTAGGTAAAAATTGACCATAGTGCTTCAGTTCAGCAAGTGCCTGTACTGGGCAACTGCAGGATGGAGTCAGAAAAGGTAGAAGCAGCTGAGATGCATTTGTCCCTCCTGGGTCACCTCAACACAAGCTGATGATTATTTCTTGTTTTGCAGCTCATCCATAGCCTCAGTCTATACATCAATGTTCTGTCTGCACACCTCGAATGGACAAGTATTTAAGTGGAGAGTTTGGTGCTGGGATGCCTTTGTTGTGCCTGTCACATTTACCTGTGTATTAGCATACATTATGTCTTACTAAGCATTCAGATGTCTGTCTGTATATTTTACTTGCTTTATGGTGTGTCTGGGTTGCACTCATGTCTGCACTCTGATTGCACTTGTTAGTGCTACAGGTGGTATGAGGACACGAAAAGCTAACTGCAAAATGTCAAAGCCAGGTGTAAATCCAGCCTTACTAATTCTCCCCTGTGCCAGCATGGGGATATATCTGCGTACCAGTAGTCCTGGTGCAAATACTTCATGGTAAAATTTCCTGAGAGAAAATTTCTGTAGGGGATAGAGTCTTACACAATATAGTGACATTTTTATTCTGAAACATTTTTACTCTTTATTTGTGGTTATGTATCATGCAGGTATTTTTATTTAAAAAGTCAGATGTGTTCTTCGCCTTAAAGCAAAGCTTCAGAAGACCCTTGCCATCTTCAGGACCTTGTGCTGGACTGAATGAGCCAAAGACACAGGCAATAACACGTGAGGAGATGGGCTGCTGCTGTTACCAGTGGCGCATGGTCCTTAGGGTGATGCACCCTGGCTCTTTTCCTCCGTGCCAAGGAGCAGGTCTGAGCCCCATGGAACAGTCAGACACATGCACTAGTGGGTGCATGTGAAAGTGGCATTTTTCAGAAATTTATAGGAAACTAAGTGTGGGTAGATTTTCATGGGGACAGCAGAAGATGTCTCCCTAGAGTTTCTCCTTGCCAAATTTCAGGTTCCTTTCCATTGTAAGCAGGTGGTAAAGCTCTTCAAAAGAACAGATGGATGTATTTAACATTAACTAATTTTCCACGGGCATGCTCTTGGAAACAAATGATCCCTATTTCCTGAGATGGAGAAAAAAAAAATCCAGCCCATAGCAGACTACAAGTGTGGAAAATGTGAGGCTGAACACATTTGAGTTCGGTAAATGTAAAACAAATGAAAAAGGCAGCTTCCAGTGGAAATTGTTGAGCCACCAGGAGTGCAGCAAAATGGCCAACTCTATCTTCATAAAAGATGCAAAAAGCTGTATCCAACTAATTAATACCTCCAGGTCTTTTCATCTAACTCCATCTACGGACAACCCAACAGAAATGACCTCGGAGCCACCAGCAGCTTTGTCATGTTGAGGTCACTGTCACCAGACTCGACCGTCTGGGCACTAGCATGTGGAGAAAAGGGGGAAGAAAAGTTTCTCTTACAAGAGCAAACTTCATTCGCCTTGTTAAACCCAGCAGAAAAAGACTGAGGGGGATATGACTGCTATCTTTACATGTGTCTGGGGAGGAAAACAGTCTGTTCAAGTGAAGTGTCAATTTTGGCACAGGAATAAGTTAGCATAAACTGTCTGTGAATTAATGTATTCTGAATATGACATGAGGTTTTAAGTGTTGGGGGTACTTTTTGAGCCTGGGGCATGTCTGTCGTGAGGATACAAAAGAAACAAATGTGTTTTATATGGAGCTCAAGGCTCATACGAACATCCAGCCAGCTGTAGCCCCAGTGACAGCCATCAGCGGCCAGTCTCAGACACTGATTGCTTCAGTAGAATAACAATAAAATTTTTTAAAATGTAAATACCCGCAGAAACAAATCCTGGTATTAAAAATGTCTTGAGATTACTAATTTGCTGACGGTTTTAAATAGGCTGAGGTTGTTTTGTTGTTTTAAGTCTCAGTGCACATGGGACTGTCAGGAGAGTGCACAAGGCAGGAGTCTCACTGGAGAAATGCAGCAAATTTCCTGATGATGTACAGCCATCGAGCAAATAAGTGGTTCCGATTTGCTGAGGGAAAAAATTGCCAAGCAACCAATAGGATCTCTGTCATTCTTTTTGCAAACTTTAGTGGAAAAATTGCCTGTCCCCTAAGGTATTTTGCCATATGGAAATGAGCTTGAGCTTCGGCTGCCTGGAAGGCAAATGCCGAGCTAGCGTTTTGTTATATTTCCCTCCCTGCCGTCATGCTTCCTAAAGCCACTCACTTTTCTGGAGCTGGGACTTGAGCTGGTTTGGCCTTCTTCTCCTGGCCCCAAATTGTGTTTACAATCGCAGTGTAGCTTAAGACCTTATTTTGCAGCATCAGACAGTCCAGCAGCAAGTGCCGAACCCCCTGATAGGCCCCTGGGGCTCTCCGCTACATGCCTTATCCTCCCAGCCTTTAGTCTACCAGATGTGCCGGTTTGCAGGGCCAAGGGAAATGGGCAAGTGAAAGGAAGTCTTCTGTGGTTTTCCACGGTTTCACTATCTTGCCTATTTTGGGAGTGACTGGTTCTTTTTTTCTTTCTTTCTCATGGATGCCTTGGCATGCATTCCTGCTGGCATAGGATGCTTCCTCAGAAAGCCTTTGTTTTTGTGCTGGTCTGGATTTATTTTCCCGGCGTGATGATTTTTCCTGGAACAGCTTCTGAGCGCTGCTGAAGGTGCCTGGCAGACAGTCCTTCATGGTTAGGTTGTCCTGCCACACTCTGGTGCTGCTGATGCACCAAGGCGTTTGCTTTTGGGTGAAGTTCTTCCTGTCCAGCAAGAATTAGCAATTAAGATTTCCAGAGGAGAAACTCCCACAGCATGTTTCCGTTCTGACTGAGGTGCTGTTTCCAAACTTGTGTAAAAGAAGGGCTGAAAATGGAAAATTTGGAGGGTGGTTTTAACCACCCCACAAAGCCTGCTGGTTTGAATCTCTTTTCTTCACATGCCTCTGTTTCAGAAAAGGCTATTGTGCACTGCTGGAACATCATTGGTGTTAAAATACTGAAAACTGACACTACAGGCTACAGAGAAATCAGCGGTTTCAATAACTCAAAGAAAAAAAGGGAGAAAATCAGTCTTTAGATGGGAATCAGTGGACATGTCAAGGTAAAGGGCAAGTAGTAAAGAAGGCTGCCCCACTGTGCTCCTGAAGTCCAGGCCTGGACTCTGGCGGACACAGTGAGGGTTAGGGCAGGTGACTGCAAACACTCAAACAAGCCAGACTCTAAAATAATAATGAAACTGGGTATAAAGCAGAGGACTACCACCATGAATTTTCATGAGCCTTGACCTTCTTTTTAGGCTTTGCTCTCCAGCCTGATTAGACAGAAACATGATTTTTTTCACAGAAAAATGAAAAAAAAAAAATCATACAAACTCAGACCAAGGGTCCAGTTGACTTAATATCCTGTCTCCAACAGTGACCAGCAACAAGAGTCTAGGAAGAGAAGCAGAACAGGTACCAATACTTTCCTGCTATGCTCTCCCAGCCTTCTGCAGTTCTATGCCAGAAATTGTATTTAATAAGCTTTCACAGACCTTTTTTCTTCCATGGATTTATGGAATCGCTTCTGGTACTCATGTGAAAGCCTAACTACCAAAACACCCTGTGGGATCTGCGCTTTAATTGTGATTTACACAAAACAGAACCTCCCTTTGCCTGGTAATTGCATTTGCTGCCCTCCAGTTTTCATAGGGTGCGAGAGAGTGGATGATTGCTGTCTGATGGGCACCTTCACTGGAGCCCCACTGAGGTTGCATCATCTCCACTGATGGTCTCCTCTCCCAGCTGAGGTGTCCCGCTCTGTCCACCTGAACCCAGGAGCTCCATCCCATTGGCACAGCAGCGCAGCGAAGTCACTGGATACTACAGGCAGACTGCAAAGCTGCTTTGGTTGATCATCCCAGGAGGAGGTCCTGGGTCATTTAGCCTTATCCTTGCCCCTGGACACTCTGGTCTGGACTCTTGCCCCCTCCTCTCCCACCCTGGTGTGCCCCTGCCCTCTGTCTGCTCTTCCAACAGCATCACTGGGAAGTTGGGGAAAAGCCTGAAAAAATTGGAGCGGAAATGTGATGTGCTTGCAGTGAAAGAGTCTCTGCAAAATATTTACAGACTATTTAAGCAGTTGGCAAGCACTTTGGGGAATAACTTATCAACAGGCTGTCTCCCAGCTCTTCTAGGAGGGAGGAAAATGTAATTATCCTCATTTAACTTTAGCAGAGGCTGGGACAAAGCATAAGCGTGTGCCCAGACCGTAGCAGTGTTGTGGCAGTCTCCTCCTTTGCGCAGCCCAAGCCCAGACACCAGACTTTTCAGCCTCCCTGACTGCAGCATGTGGTCAAAAACACGAAAATACCTGCGTTTCAGGTGTAGGTATTATATAAAAAATACAAACCAAACCCCTAGATCCAAACAATGCGACAACCGTGATGTTGGATCTCAACTGGGATCCAAATTTTGCCACTTAATATTCCTACCTGTATAATACAGTGAATTTCAATGATGGACTCAAACGCAGAGCTGGAATTGTCACCAAAACATACACCTGGGACCCACTCTAGGACACATGACTAAATAGCAGGCACTGGATTAAAATTATCCTCATTCATTAATCTGGCATGCCTCATGGCAGTAACCAGAAAGTACTATAAAAATGGTGTTTCTAACGGCAGGGTTTCCAAGCCTTCTCTCTCAAAGAAAGTAACTTTTTAAAAAAAGCAGTTTGGAAAAATTGTTGCCCATGGTTCTGTTCCAGCCTATAGGATGTTTTCTTTTTTGTGTAGTAACTGAACTTTCTAGTCTCAATGCTATAAAACATTGGCAATGACAGTGCAAGTTAAAGCATCTTGTGAGTGTACTGCATGGGATGTCCTGTTAGAAAATCAATATTACGCTTATATTTTCTTCAAAAGGAAACAGCCGAGGGTGGCGTAAGTATGAGGATGCACTAAATGTCCTTGTACTGTCCTGGTGAAGCACGAGGAACGCTGTCATCCCCAGCACCCATCCTGCCTCCGCCAGCGCGGCTTGCCCTGCCAGAGCTACCGCTGCAGGCAGGCGGCACCTCCCTTAGGCTCACAGACAGGTGGGCGAATAAAAGCCTCGGTCTATTTTTGGTGCAGCAAACCCCTCAAAACCAAAAGGTAAGTGACTATAAGCCCTGGCTGTTATTCTGCAGCCCAGAGTGGCTGGGAGCATGGGGTGCCTCAGCAGGAGATATTCGTCTCCCCAAAGCCGGGGGCACAGAGAAGCGACACTTTCCAGGGATAGCTTCTAGTCCATTCAGGTCAACTAATAATTTGGGCGAATATATTTTCTCTCTCTCTCCGCTGCAGCTTAGGGAGAGACCAGTATAGCTTCAGCATGTGTGACCCTTGTTTCCCTTTCCTGATGCGGCTCGCAGGTCTCACCCAAACATAAATGAGTGAGTCAAGTCTTTCCGCCCGCAGGCTGGATGGAGAGAAAAGCGGGGGGAGGCTGCTCTATTTTTAGCTGCCTAAAACATGCAGACCTCATGGTGATGGGGGACAGATAATTACATAAGAAGTCATACTAAGATTTGCTATTTAAGTCTATCTGGCCTCTTCCTTATCTCAAGTGCTGTACTAGCAGTTCCCTCTCTGAATGCCCATAATCAAAATATAACGCGTTTTCCTGGAACTCATTACATGAAGTAATATCTTATTTAATGAGCAGCTCTTCTCCTTGCGCTGTTCTTCCTGGCTAATGCTTACAACTGGGTGCTGCTGCAGTGGCTACATTGGTATTACCAGATCTGCAGTAGCCCCACAAGCAAAACCATGGGGTCAAAAAAAGAGGGTCATTTAACCACTGGGGAAGAGGTCTTGCTTTTGAGCTGACTGTCAAATATTGCGGTTATTGCCTCCACCCCGCTGCTGCCACCTCTATTGAGGGAAAGTGTTTTACACAGAAAACGCACCTGGGTCGGGGCAATCCCAAGCACAAATACAGGCTGGGTGGAGAATAGATTGAGAGCAGCCCTGAGGAGAAGGACTTGGGAATGTTGGTTGACAAGAAGCACAGCATGACCTGGCAATGCATGTTTGCAGCCCAGAAAGCCAGCCGTGTCTTGGGCTGCATCAAAAGAAACGTGACCAGCAGGTCGAGAGAGGTGATTCTGCCCCTCTGCTGTGGCGAGACCCCACCTGGAGCTCTGGGGCCTCCAACATAAGAAGGACATGGACTGGTTGGAGCAAGTCCAGAGGAGAGCCACGAAGATGATCAGAGGGCTGGAGCACCTTGCCTATGAGGACAGACTGAGAGAATTGGGGTTGTTCAGCCTGGAGAAGAGAAGGCTCCAGAGAGACCTTATAGTAGCCTTCCAGTACGTAAAGGGGGCCTACAGGAAAGCCAGGGAGGGACTTTTTACAAGGACATGTAGTGACAGGAGGAGGGGTAACAGTTTTAAACTGAAAGAGGGTAGATTTAGATTAGTTTTAAGGAAGACATTCTTCACTATGAGGGTGGTGAGGCACTGGAACAGGTTGCCCGGAGAGGTTGTGGATGCCCCATCCCTGGAAGTGTTCCAGGCCAGGTTGGATGGGGCTTTGACCAACCTGGTCTGGTGGAAGGTGTCCCTGCCCATGGCAGGGGGGGTGGAACTAGAGATATTTAAGGTCCCTTTCAACCCCAAACATTCTATGATTCTGTGATGATTCTATGAAAAAACCTTTCCATCAATAACTTCAGCTTCTGTAGCCAATACATCCTGAGTGTTTTCATGCTGCTATGACCCAAAACGCACCCACCTATGCATCACCTGACTGTCTGCAAAGGCTGCCTAGGGCAGGCAGGCAGGAGCTTGGGCTTAGTCTCTTCCCTTCCACAACAACGGTATTTCAGGCATTTTTAAAATTCCTTATGATTGATTTAGGGATTTTGTATAATGCCTGAACCCCTGGCTATGTCCCACTGAGTCCATCTCTACACAAAGTTCGTCATGGGTATCTCCACACCTACTTCATGGGGGTTTTTTGCCAGTAAAAACACCTTTTCCCAGTTCCACTAGCAGCAAAAGAAGGGAGCAGTGAAAGCAAGAAGGCTGTTTTATAGATAAAGGACAGGGGAAGCTGTAAGGCCCTTTAGTGGGATTATCCAGGGAAAAGCCATGTTACCACAATTTGAAGCAGCGATATCTTTTAGAATTATAACCTTTTATTCCCATGCTGCTCTAAAGCACTCAGAGGAAACAGGCACATTAAAAACGAGGCAGTGGCCTGCAGATCCTGGGAATGTTCTGTGCCACATGCCACAGGGGTGCTCTTGGATTTCAGGTGACGCAGAGGCTATATCCAGCTCCTGGGCACCAGGGTGAATGGAAACACTTCTCACCGCATTAATAACAAAGGGCTAGACTCCAGCCATCTAAATGCAAGCAATTGGTTGGTAGTTTGGGGAGAAACCAGAAACGCTCGCTGCAAAGGTTTCTGTTGTATTGCACATGAACCGCAATAGATTTTTAAAAAGCAGACGAAAGGTCTCTCTATTTTTATATAGCAGAGTGGAAGTGTTAGGTATCTGTGGCAATATTTAGTCCAAAGGAAAGTGAAATTGAATCTGAATGACATAACAAGATAGTGTCTGGCAAAGCCCAGTCCAGAGGAAAAGCAGCAGGGATCATTGCCTTCTAAAATTTAATTTTTAAGATGAGTATGCAACAGAACTGAAAGCTATGGTATAGCTAAAAGCTGTTGTATAGTGGAGGCACACTGTTTTGGGGGGAGAAACAGAGATGTTGACGTTTTAAAGCATGAAATGCATGGACCAAGAAGTGAGCTGGTGTGAGCTGAAACTTGGAAGAAGTTGCACAGAAGAGAGCAGCGAGTGGGAATATGGTGGTGAAGAAGGAACTGCAGAATAAAGGGAGGCAGGACGAAAACTGCCTAAAAGTGGCACAGCAGGGTAACTTGGAAAATAATTCACAGTGGGTTTCAGCTCTTGAGCCTTTCTTTCAGATGCTCTTCTGCTACAGCTCTGTCACCGTGGCAGGTGTCTCAAGTTAATGTCAGGCAACACCAGAGTGATTTTGCTCCCCCTTACAAATTGGGGCTGAGGGGGGGGAAATCACTCCTGCAAAGAAAGGGTTTGAAGAAACATCTCTGAGTCAGGTAACACTGCTTTTTATTCCTCAGAGTTCCTACAAGAAATAAATAATGGAATATTTCAGTGTGAACAAAATAAGATGTGACAAGTGAGAAATCCTTCAAATATGCTGCAAAGAAAGATTCAAAAGAACAGGCAAATTTGAGGGGACAGATAATGTGATTGCAGACAGCATCCCTTCAGCAGGCAGGGCTCTAAGGATATGCCTGCCAGGGTGGCCTTTGAATGCTGTGCATATATATATATATATATGCTCAAGTGATGCAATGAGGGAGAATTTGTTGGAGGGACTGATTTCTCCCTGGTGCTCTACCTGGCTGAGCAGCATGCTGTGGGTCATTTTACTACAGACTGGTGGTTGTCACAGCCCTGCTGGCCCTGGCATCCCCTCTGTGACAGCCCAATGCAGGCAACAAGGGGAGCTTAGGGGCGTGGGAGCTTCTGCTGTTTGCCCGCTTACACAGGCTCTGGTTTGTGCTGTGCCTCATGCATTCCTCATCCCAGCATAGATTTATCTCACTGAGGCCCAGCAAAAATGGTACTAAGAGGTTGCAGGGCTATTCTCCCAGGAGAAAATCTTTGGTACACAACTGTAGTTGAGGCCCTTTTCTCTTGTACAAGAGGTATCTATGGGGTTTCTCAGCTGCTTTTATGAGTGTAGGAGATATTGCAGAGGTGTAGTACTTTTTTCAATCTTAGATGCTCATAAGCTGCAACTATGATGCCTGGAAAAAGTCCCTAGCATTGTTTCCCTGTCTGTCCTGCAGCTCTTGGTACTTTGTTACACCTGGACATTATTTATTTACATCAGGATTGAAAAATACTTGGTGTTTGCTACCAGGTGAAAATAAGATACTGTCAATTACTGGAGCTGCAGGTGAGTTGAATTTCTTCTGCAAAATCACAGCTGATGATAACTTTTGCTGCAGCCAGCAAGAAGTACAGAACTGGCTTCTAACAACTTTGTTGCTACAAAGCAGCTTGGGAGAAAATTATCATGAAAATTATTAAATCCTATAAACAAAGAAAAATACCCTTTTTTCTGCTGTGGTTTTGAAAGCTTGCCTTTAAAATACTAGTAATAACATAGGAAGCCACTAATAGGTCAGTAACTGTGAGATGTACAGGCAAATTAAGCTTTTAATCAAGATGCTCCTCAGTTGCCGTGCTCTGCATCCCAGGAATTGATGTACTTTGCCAAGGCTGTCTTGCCACTTACAGCGCCGTGACCATATTATTGCTGGTGTTAATATGTGGTTGCAATCATACCAATGGGAAGCATGCTGGCAGTAATGAGGAAGAGACAAAGGGCAGATGAAGGTGATAGAGAGACAAAATTTATAAAAAGACAGAAAGGATACTCTGCCACTCTATTTGTCTGCTATCAAGAGCTGATTCTTCAGTGCAGTAAAAAAATTCCAGTCTCATCAATATTCGTGGCCACCCATCATGGTGCTAGAAGATAATGGATGAGATAGCAGCAGGAGTTGCTATTAAAGCAGCAGGTGTAGAAAATGTAACTATTAATAATAGTTACTCATTTTTCCACTAATCGCTTTCAGAGTCTTTTCTGGGAGAGACTGCAGCTCACCATTAGTTGTGTTCAGAGATACAAGGGAGTTTATCAAGAGAAGAGCTATGTGCTAATTGAAGAGCAATCAGTCTTCTAAACCCAGATATTTTTGAAGTGGTGCTTGTCACTCTATTTCTAGTTTCATGTGCTCTGACCTGCAGGAGAACCGATAGTAGTTGTGCACCCTAAATACAAAGTGACCACAAGCAAGAAAAAGTTGAAATCAAATTGCTGGTTCTGTGCTGTGCTCCTTCAGGATAAATCCTTTTTTTTTATACATATATAAGTTGTTATTCAAGCGCATTGCCCAAAGAGAAGCAATGTTTCCTTGGGGATTACCAGACCCCCCTTCTTTTCCATTTTTAACTACTAAAAATGGAAACATCGCTCCAAGAGTGTCTCAGGATCCCATCTGTTACCTAAAGCTGAGAGATGGAGAAACTGGAGGTCAAAGTTTGAGTTCAGCTTCCTGTGAGAAAGCAGAGCCGAGATTCCTGAAACATGTTAAAGCTTTGCTTTATATGGATTGTTTGTCTCCCAGTTCTCATTAAATACTTCTAAAGGAAGTATTTACATCTTAAAAGCATTCTTCCTTGGTTTCCATGCTTTCTCACCAAAGGTAACAAAGTCAATTGCATCTACAGCTTGGCAGTTCTCCCTTTTTTCATTTTTCCTTTTGCTGTTTTCCAATGTTTTCCTAAACATAGCCAAATTTTGAAAAGCTGCAGCATAACAAAGCAAAGTGATGGAAAAGGATCTCTGGGCCAGGTAGCAGAGTGAAGGGGGCGAGCCGCAGGAAAGAACGCAACAGAAAATCCAGCCTTTTCTGCTTTGATGGAAAACAAACAGCTGAAAAATCTCTTCAGAATAGAGTTTCCTGCATTCAATTTTTTTGTGCAAAAATGGAATAAAAGAAAAACAGAAAAATAAATTCTGTGGCCAGCTCTGGTCCTGGTCCATGAAATCTCAGCCCCCTTAGGGTTGATCAAGGAGGCAATCTTAAAATGCTGATGGGCTTGCATGATTTGAGCAGCTGAACTAAGCTGCCTGGTTACATTTTTGCAATATATTAAATACAGCATTCAATACTCAATGGCTATTTGCCTAATGGAAAAGAAAATGGAGAACACATGGGCCAGATTAATAGGGAAAAAATTGGACTGTTTTTTCTTTTTCTTCTACTGGCTTGGTTCCACCTACTTTGATGGAGTTATTAATGATTTATGTTGCCATGCAAGATACATAGCTAGCAGAGTAGAACTAAGGTAAAAGAACAACAGGCATTTCAAGTGAACAGGACGGTTTGGGGCTGGGAGGAGAGCTTAGAAAAATAGTAGAGGGGAATGCATTAACTAAAATTGTGCCTAAAGTTCGCTTTTCTCTACAATAAGAAATGAGCAGGTACAGCATCCTCTTCTCCCTCCTCTGCTATCTGGGAGGGGAGACCCTGGAGCCTCTCCTCTTTGGAGAAGGGCTCCAGGGCACCTGGCTGCCAAGGAGGAGCTGTGCATTGCAGGGAAGGCAGCTCTGGAGGGAGGCATTTCTTTCATTTAAATGGCAAAAGAAGAAAAGCTACACTGAACCTTTCCATTTTGATTTGCTCAGCTATGAAAAAAGACAGAGCTTGACTCGTGGGTTGTTAATTGCCATTGATGGGTAAACAAGAAAGAACACAATCTGGCTGAGTTATTTGTAATTTTTTTTTTTTTTCTCCAGTTCACTTGATCTGGAAATAAGTGAGACGCAATAAATAGAAAGCCATGAGGTTACCATTCACTGAGTTGCTTTTCCTAGTAGAACCATGCTTTAAATCAGCAGGACTGTCAACCCCCTGACACGGCCAGGCTGTAAATACTCACTCATCGCTTCACTTGGGGTGCAGGGGAGTGGTGAGAAAGGAATGACCAAAAGCTTTCCCAGAAATGCGCTGCCCCAAGGATTCGTTTGTTAAATAGAGGCTGTGCCAATGCATTGCTCTGCCAGCCTTGTACCTCTATTGAAATGTCTCCGCTGATTTATTCTCAGCATCTGCATTCCCACATATGAATTCTCTATCTTTTCTTTGTTTGCTTTCAAGATCTATAAACCTAGCCTGAATTTCACAGGATGCTGTGTGCAATGGTGCAAGGCAAAGACAAATTTGCTTTCTCCCCTTTTCAGCTAGTCTCAGAGCAATTCTCTTATGCTTTAAAAACATGTTGGTGTTTTGGGTTGTGGTTTGGGTTTTTTTGGGTTTTTTTTGGTTTTGGGTTTTGTTGGGTTTTTTTTTAAAGTTTGTAAAGCTTTATCCACTGTCTGTAACTCTGCAGGAATTAGTCTGGATATGGCCTTTTGCGATACATGTGACTGGTCCTGTTTGTTTGGGCTGGTGTCTGAGGATTAAGAGATTTGGGAAAACTCATTTGCTCTTTCATTCTTTTGTGACCCTCTCAGTTGCTTTGGCTGGTTTTCTGCCTGCCCAAAGGGAGGGATGGAAACAAAGATGTGCAACTCTTTACACTGTGCTCCTCAAAGCCAGCAAAATCTTCCATTAGTCGCTTGGCAGGAACCAGCAGGGCTCCTGTATGATGGGCTTGCACCCTATCTGGCTTTTTCGTAGCTGCGCTTTTGAACTTCTTATTGTAATATTGATGTTGAGTGCTTCACATAGCTGAAAGGTCTGACTACAAATATTTTTCTACTGTGCTATTGTACAGCTGCTAAATGGGCTCTGTTATTTGGCAGCTGTAGGAAATACAGTTGTATACCTGCTGCTAAATAGGAAACCTCTTCAGAGTATACCTCTTCTCATAGTATACCTGCTGCTAAATAGGAAAGAGTTGTATACTTGCTGCTAAATAGGAAACACAGTTGTATACCTGCTGCTAAAAGTGGTCACTGTTAAATTCATTATAGCTGCTGCTTCAAACTAGTAAAAAGAGAAGTTTCTATTCTTAGGCTCATTATACACCCACAGTCAGAAGTCCATTTCTTCTACTGAAGATCAGTAGAAACTACTTCTTGCACCTCCAGTGGTTTTTATTCAGATGCTGTTATGGGTTTACAGCAAACATAGTCAACTTGGAAGTTGCATGTTACTGTATCTAAGGCTGTGATTTGATTTTTATGCAAGTAAACCTCCTTGCACAAACATCCTCTAGAAGAATTGGTTACCGGGTTGCTGGGAAGCGGCAAAGCCTGTAATCGGTGGGGTTTGGTGCTTTGTCACCAGATGTGAATTCCTGGAGGTTCCATCTCCTTCCCCGCTGACCTGATGGCAGCGAAGTGGTTTGCACAGCTATTCTTCATGGACGTAGCTGTGGAAAAACGAGCCCTTGGGCATAAACTGCAGCTTCGCCCGCCGGCGCTCTCCCTCCAGGGCCACCGGTGGGAGGGGAGGCCTCTCGGGTACCCGTTAGAGAAGTCTGCTCGACTGTGATTTGGGAAAACACTAGGTGTCATCAGTGAGGTTTCTTTGTCCAGCAGTAACACCTGCATTTGACAACCCACAGCAATGCCGTTAGTAGAATAGCTCTCCAGGATCTTGATGCGTTTTTATAGGAAAGCCGGGAAGATTCTCTGAAATCCCTGTCCCAGACAAATCTAGCCAAGAGTTCAGGTTGTCCAGTAAAAACCATGTCAGGATTAGGTTTGTTTTTCAAGTGCATAGAAGGCTATTTTTTAAAGCCTACTTTTATGAAGAATGAAAACATTATTAAAATACCAAGTGAAATAGAATTTTTCCTTTATTTGTTTTTTAGTTATCAGTTAGATCTTACTGAGGATTTTTTTTTCCTTTTCTCCCTGTTGCTCTTTCTCCTCTCTGCACAAATCTGTCCCTGTTGCAGTACTGTGTCCCTAAAATAAAATGGGAGTTAGCTTGTTGTTCAGAGAGGCTACTTTCTGTAGTTGAGAAGTGAACAGCAGTGTACCTGCACAGGTCAGCCTCCCGGTCTAAGAAGAACTTTCTGTCCCCAAAGAGGGCAGGGAACTCACTAAAAAACTGATTTAAAAAAAAAAAACAACCAAACAAACCATAAAAATTACAAGGAGAACAGAGGCAAATGCAAGGAGCTGAAGCTGCCCAAAAAAATTTCAAAGAGGTTAAAACTCCTCAGGCAGGAAAAAAACCCCTCCTTTTGCCTCTGCTCCAACTCCACTGGTCAGAGTGGAAGCTAAAATCTAATCTAGCATCTATGAAACTAAAGCAGACTCTCTTCACAGAGTCTGAAAAGTAAATGTATGGCCTAGTCCAATTCCCCTTAGCTGACTGGTGCAAATCCTGGATTAGACAGTAAGAATACACTTAAGTCATGAAAAAAACAAAAAGCCATTCAGGAAATTGCAGCACATGAGGAATTAGCTGTAAGCAGAGGAGATGGCAGTGTCTGTGGAAGAGAATGCTGCCGTAAATAGAAATTGGCAAAATAAAGCTTGGAGAGTTGCAAATGGTAAAATAGCTTTGTATTATAGTTAAGCAGAGACGCAGGTTTTGAGTTGACCCTGTTAGGAAAAGGACCTCCATGTAGAAGAGTGCTAGCTGATGTGATCCTGTGTCATGCTCTGCAGTTAGCATCCAGTTTCTGTAGCTACTTCTTAACTAAAATGGCTTCTAAACAGCAGGTTTTCCTCCCCATCTGATGAAGAAATAGATTTTTCTCCATAGTCTGCTTCACTTCTGCAGCCTGAATGACCCTAAGTGGTAATTTTCAGCCATGCATGCTGCTGAGCACTGGCTGCGCTTCACAAAGCCAGAGGGAAGGTGGGTAATCTGGTTCTTAAGATGACTGCAACTAAACACCGAGTGAATTTGGGGAGAAGGTCAGTGCTTCTGGAGAAGGAGGGATTGGAAAAAATCATGCTTTGCTGTTTACACTTTGTCTTCTGTTGTAGAGCTGGCCATTTTTTCAGTTCTTTGCCCATATGTCTGCCTCTCAAAATAGTCCTTAACTAACAATACGCCTTACAAATCACTTTTAAAACAACAGATGCACAAAAACTATTGTGGCCTATGGGATGCATTAACTCAGCTTTTCCTCAGCTGCTTTTTTCTCCTTTAAATTTATCTGGAATTAACTTTTTTTATTTCTGTTGCTCTGAACTCTCTATCTACAGGGATGACAGAGTTGCCTCTCACTTAGGTGCCCCAGCTGGAGAGCAATAGACAGTGGAATGAATCCAACAAATTCACCTACAAACCCCGTGATGTCTTCTCCTCCACCCCCACATTCAGCACACAAGTAAGAGGCTTTGTTTCTCTGATTCTCATCCGCTCCCCCATCTTCAGCCTGTTTCCCTTTCCCCTCCCATGTTGCTTCCATCCTTGTGAAACTGCTTCCCCTAGCATTTAAAAGCAAAAAAAAGAAAAAAGCTAAAAGCCCTATGGCATGATCCTCCTCCTTTCTCACTGTTTTTCTAGTAAGCAATCCCTACTTCTAAAGTAGGAAGTGTTTGTGTTCAGTCCTTTGCTGTTGTTCCTCTGCTCCTGCTGAGATAGGCTGGGGTTGTTCCTTTAGGTGTAGCTATACTCATTTGCAGAGGGAAGAAAGTAGTTAGCTACCTTTACAGGTGCTCAAGATCCATTTTTGAGGAACACCCATGGGAAAAGGGAGGATTTTGTTCAATCCTTTTTTCACCAGACCCTGGGGCTGGTGGTGAGACCTTGGGAAGAGACCATTGTCCTTTGGAAGAGGGCTCATAACTTAATATCAGCAGAGTAACGCTACCCAGCCCCCTTCATGTCTTAAATATTTTTTTCCTTGCTTTTACTGTAAGCCTCAGGGAATTTATGGACATATATGTACACAGCCTAAACATACACTTGAGTGGAACTGAAAGATGAGGGAGAGCAAAGAGATAGAGTAAACATTCAGAGCCTAGGGGATGCTTTTTAAAGCAGCAAGGGTCTACAACTATCTTTCCATTAAATCCCTTTCATCACTTGGATAGGCTATTATTAGAATAAAGGTACACAAAGTCTTCTGCGTCCATTACATAAAGGCCGCCAATAAATCTTGTTCGGTTCCTTGCTGCCCAATGCCATTTCTCAGTAGCGCAATTTCATTATTGCCCTGGTGGTTGTTGACTAGGTCTCTGGCAGTTTGAAGTGGGTAAAATGCTGCCCTTCTGCTGTGGGATCATTTGGCATTCGCTGTGGGGATGTGTCCAAATGAACGTGCAAGCAGCAAATGGAGACTCACACCCCCTGCCTGCACATGAGCTTAGATCAAGAAGCAAAACTACTCCCAGTTTGTATATAAATAGAATTGTATATAAAATCCCAACACTGTTAGCTTACACAAATTGTGTATGCCAATCATTCTAAAAATTCTTTCCAAGCAAGCAAATCCTCCATAAATCTAAGAGATAATGAAATACAACATCTTGCGGTCACTTTACACCTTTGGTGACCTCATCAAAGCATGCCAGTGCTTTGCCAAAATCCATGACTCTGTTTGCAAACTTTAGCTGTTCCAGGAAGTTTGTGCACCTGATGCAATGTTACTTTTATTAAAACTCCTGCTTGTTTTAGTTCCTCCTTTTAATTTAGCTAGGGTCAAGCCAGGTTTCTAGCCACTGGAATAAAGCTGAAAGAACGACCGCTACTGGAATGATACATCCTGTATCTTGTCCTTAGCTAGAGAATTTGATACTTCCCAAAGATATGGGGAAGAGGGAAAAGCCATAAACTAATAATTTATTCCTAGTTATTTTAAGTGTTTCACAAATTAAAGATTATGTTCATTATCACAAATTTTTAAGACAAAGTGAAAATGTAAAATTATTCAAGGCCATTCCTCTCTGAAAATATATGTCCACCAAAACCAATTAATGCATATAAAGGTCAAGTGTGTATTATTAGTCCTGATAACGGATACAATAGGTTCTAGTTTTATCAATGCCTGCAGTTTGAATGATATCAAAGCACCTCACAAGGTATTTGTCAGACTTATTGTCTTGGCCTTAACAATCCCAATTCACCGGTGAGTAATTGCAGCTTTCCGCTGGGAAGTTGCAAGGCTGTGTGAAAAGAGGCGCTCCTGGTTTTGCTCCTGAAGAGCAAACCCGCATCACAACTGGCAGTAGATCCCAACCCTTTGTCAGTCTCAACACATGAAGGGAGATGTTTAAGAGAGCGAAACGCTCCCTAAGGCTGAAGGGAACAAGTCACGGTTCACAAGCCACATCTAGCCATGAAGAGGTTGGCCAGCAACCACCAAAGTTGCAGGCTGAAACAAACAGCTGAAACTGTTTTCCAGGTTCAGTAGTTTTTCTTTCTCATAAAGAATAAGGAGGTAGCAGTAAGTTTGATGGACCAGGCTGCTCTGATTTGGAGAAAACTGAAGATGTTTCAGAAACTACACTTAAGTCAGGAATTTTGTCTGGGGGTGAGAAGGGGATCTACCTGTATTCAAGCAGATGGAGAACTTGCAATGCATTTTCTTTAAATTTGGTTTCTCCTACAGCAAGCCAACTTGTGTTACACAGCCTTGTTCACCGCTTTCCTATTCTGCTCATACCACACAGTCTTTTGCAAATAGACCAAATGCCATCCAGAAAAATCAGTGAGGTTGTCTTGTCCCAGCTGCTCTGAAGTTTGCTCCAGGATTTCAGTCCTCTGATGGCTGCAAGGCTGCCAACGTCCAGCGTTAATTTACTCCACCCTCTCTTTGGTTTAAGAATACCCCACCTAGTTATTTATCATCAAAAAGAAGAAAATAGATTTTTTGCATTAGCACAGCCAATGGGATATGTAATACTTTCTGTTTCAAAACTTAGCCTCAGTAACTCTGCATGAAGCCCTCCTGCAAAGCCCCATATGTCCCTTCTCAACGCTGTTACAAAGACTCGCGCATTTCTTTGAAATTTCCCATTTGGGAGTTTCTTACCAGCTTTCCAATTTTTTTTGTAGATATCCCCATTTCTTGCAGTTTGTTTAATAGCTTCCCAAACAGTCCTAGATCTAATGCTTTCCTGAAGCACAGGGAGATAAAATCTACTTTATTTCTGTAGTCTAGCAAAGGGACTCTTCTATCCAGGACAGCTATGGAGTGAGTCCTACAGCACCTGTTTTTAGCCAATATGCTTCCTTCTGTCCCATCTTTCACTTATATCTGTATCTACCTCCATCATGTGAAAAGCTTCTTTATAGTCTTGCATATTTCTGGGCTTGCAATAATTATATATGGCTGTTAAGCTCGCCTTTTTCCCCACACATTTGCTCTTGAGCCAGACCTTGCTAACACCATCTCAAGTGACTGATTACAATCCCTGCCTACTAGAGATGCCCACAATTTTGGTAGTCACAGTTTGGCCTGCCCACCTTGCCCAAGGCTGCTTCAGCCCCAGTAGCTGGCTCTGGTGATGAGAGCTGGCCCCGGCGATGCAGGGACCTGTCTCAGCCCCTGGATTAGTGGTGCACACATGCAGGGATTAAGGCATTCCTGACACAGCTGATTTCCTAGGAAATCACTCCTCAGGTTAGCCAGAACACGAAAGTTGTGCAGACGGGCTGCCCAAACCCTTGAGGAGACATCAACAAGGCAGGGTGGGGGAAGTTATGCAAAAGTCTGGCTAGACAGACCCAAAAAAAGAAAAAACATAAGCCCACACCCTCCGTCTGGTGATCCTGATGACTGAAAAGCAGTGGAAACACATTTATTTGCCAGAAAGAGAGCTTCTCGCCTCCTTACAAGGAGCTGTGTACATTCATCCCTGTCTTTGTGGTCCTCTTAAGAGCTTCCACCTCCAGTGACAGGAATGAAAGGCTGGTCGAAATTCGTCACTGGAATGAAATGCGAGTTTCCTGCCATCGCTCATCCTTTACCTCTTCCTTTCTCACAGACTAGATAAGGAGGTGGTTCACTCCAGAAGAGTTTGTTTGCTTTATGAGGCATTTCAAGCAGAGCGCCCGAGGCTGTAAGGTTAACGCTGTGGGACGGGGCGTATTGTTCTCAGCAGTCAAGTTCTGATTTGTGCAAGAAGGAAAAAAGTCGTTTCTCATGCCATTTTCCCTCTTGTAAATAGAGCTGGTGAGAAGCGGTTTTTTTTGAAAAAGTTTTGGTGAGACATGGAAAATCTGCTCTGTTCTTTCTGTTTGCAGTCGGCTCCTCTCATCTTCTTTTTCTTTTAAGAGCAGCTATTTTGAAATAAGCCTGATTAGCCTGCTTGTAACACATATTTTGGCTTATGGCATTTTAAAGTATTTTACAATATGTATGTACTGCATACACAATGTGTTATTTTCTTAAATCTATCATCTTTTTTTTTTTTCTTATGCCCTTCCTGTCAGCTAAACAGAGATAACTGAATCTGGATGTAAATTTTATGGGTGGAGAGGGAAGGAAAAGAGGAGGTGGAGGGGGAAGGAGCCACAAATTGTTTTGCAAAAAGCCTCTGGGCTGGAGCCATGCTTTTGTTTGAAAACATAGATATATACCAAGTGACTGCTAGTGTTAAAAATAACATAATGGTGATAATCTATGAGGAGGCCTGGCCTAAGTTATAGGTCATGTAACTATTAATTAAAAGTTCCTATGGCTCCCAAGTGCCCTTTGCAACATGTTTGGTTCATGTTGTCTCAGTCCACATGGTTCGTGGGATGAGGGAAACCAACCCATAGAGGCTAATCTGGTAATTCTTTTATGTGCCTCTGTCTCCCCAGAAAATTGTCATTAATCCACTGGCTAGTCCACTGAGAAACAGGAATTGAGGTTAGGTGAGCATTGCTGCTTTGCTAGAGCAGGCTGGGGTGGGAATGGGAGAGCAACCTGCCCTGGGGAGGGCCAGGCTCCACGCTTAGGGTCTGGGTCATGCCCCACGGAGGGAAGGTTTTTGAGGAGATTTTTCCCTGCTAGGCTAGGAGTGGTGGAAACCCTGCCCACAAAAGCCACTTGTGCTTGCGCTTCCCTGGATCGTTCAGACACTGCAACGATGAATGCGGTAACGCTTGCAAGTTGCTCGGCTACGACGGTGTTGCAAGCTATGTGAGGTAATACAGAAATATTTCATTCATTTCCAGGGACCAGCTCGCTGGCTGTTTTCCAGCAGCACTGTAAACTTGTAAAACTGATGGATCAGTTTCCCAAGGGTCTTACCAAGACTTCTGACTTCTCAGCAACTGGAACAGCCTTGTAAACTATTCAGACCATGCAAGATGCTTAAAATAAGCTTACAATTAGTGTTCCCTAGGGTTTTGTGCTGGGCTGCTTTTCCCAAAGACTCTTTTCTGTCATATTTAACACAGGAGAATTGGATGCGACTCTCTTGGGGCTTATCTCTGTCAACAAGAAGAGGGCACTTCGAATGAAGTAAGTGCTACTGCTCCCTTCTTCGAAGGCAAAAAACACTGCAATGAGTGTAAGTTATATCTCGCATTGGTTTGATAAATCCCAACCTTTGGGATGACTTGGATCAGGTTCCAGTGAGGCTTAGCATAAATATGTGTATAATTGAGTTTCAAACATAGTTCTGCACACAAATTAAACTCTGCAAAACACTGTTAATTTGACTTTTGTCATATAAAATCTGAACTGGTGGGTGCCCCTCAGCTGTTTTGCTTTGCTATCCCTGTCCTTCTGTTTCATTCAGGCAACCGGTTCCCAAGTGAAGCAGTCTTCTGTTTGCTAACGTGCAGAGCACAGAGCAGGTACATCATCATTACACAGGGGATACAGGATTAATTTTATTTTTTTTTTAAGTTATCTTTAGAGCGATTCTGGTTTTGAAAGTTGAAACGATATTTAGACATATAATAATAATATGTATATAACATAATGCTATACTGATAACTTTTTTTTTTAACCAAAAAGGAAAAAAAACCCCACCATTGCCCATGCATGCTTCTGGATGATAAAAGCTGTGCCCTTCCCCTTCAGTTTCAGGCAAATAAAAATAAAATGGGAGCAGAAGAACCACTTTGTTCCCCAGCCCTGCCCCCCGGGTGTATAAATAGCAGGCGTCCCTGCACCCGGGTGGCTGCTGGAGTGCCTCTCATTCCAGAGATCTTTGGCCACCCTCTTATCAAAACAGAAAGGCTGACTTCACTCCTGCCCTTCCCTGATTGATTTCATGTTGGAAACAGGTAACAGGACAGCTTCCATTGTCCTTGAATTAGCCACCTACTTCCAGAGGTCAAACAAACAGGCTGAAGGTCCAGAAACTCACTTCAGCTAATTGCTGCCAAAATTCCTCCTCTGCAAAATAAGCAGGGGCCGCAGCGGTCCTGGGTGACAAATGTTCTCCAGAGAGACGGACAGAAACCATCCCAGGCGGGCTAACGAGGGGTATCGAGCTACAGCACTGGAGAAGAGGCGAAATGCGAGACAAAGCCCAGTGCCAATTTTAAACTTAGGAGCTGGAGCCACAGAAAGTTTCTACTTGATTTTGATGGACTTTGAAGTTTCAGTCAAGCTGATGGTGGAGCTGAGCAGTAGCAGCAGCTGATTCAATCCTGGTGCTCAGGAGGGTCAGTTTTACACTGGGCACCGGCATGGCCCTTTATTTGCTGAAAGTTTTCTACCAGCATCAGCATTTCCTACCGCCTTTCTGCTTTTGTATTTTTAGAAATAATAAGAGTTTAGAGGCAATGGGTGGTGGCTAAAGCTTTTCACTCTTCCCCCTCTCATTTTCACTTTTTTTTTTTTCCTTCAACCAGCTTTCTAGCTGTTGCTTTAATTAGTCTCTAATATATGTTCCTATCATGTAGCACAGACACCACAGCTACTGCTGTGCAACCTGGGTCACGCATTCGACATGTATGCCGTGCCAAAGGTGATTGATACCACCCTTCTGTCACTGTCATATTTTCTTTAACATGAAAGCTTAGAGAATGAGGGGATTGTATCGCTGTGCTTTGGAGGGTTGTCCTCATCCGAAGAGAAGGGAAGTGCAGGCCTGTGCCTGGCTAATACACTGCAGGCACTTCACGCTCCTCCAAAGTACTGTCAGCTCCTCTTTATCCCTGGATTGATTAATTTGACTACATGCCCCACCTGTAGCTGCACAGATGCTGCAGACTGCACAAGGTGGCACGTAAAGCCAATTGCATTAGGTCCTGCTTCACTCGCACTTGTTTATATATTGTCCATCCTCTACAGGAACTGCCTGATAGGTTTTTCCATAGGAGGGTATAGCAAATGAGCTCTTAGAGACTAACCCATCTATCCACAGTTTTGATTTATCCATGTTAGGCAACCACCTTGCTGACAGGAAGCATGGATGAGAGATATTTACCTCTCAACAACAGCTTTTTCTTTCTTTTCCTCTTTCCTTAATCTGTGTAAGAGAGTTTTTTATCCTTGCTTTAACAGCCTAAAACCAACACTAAAATACTGTTTTCTCCATCTTTTTTTTTAATTCCCTGTCCTGTTTTGAAACAAACGGGGCTCTGAGCAACCTGGTCTAGTTGAAGATGTCCCTGCTCATTGAAGCGAGGTTGGACTAGATGACCTTTAAAGGTCCCTTCCAACCCAAACTATTCTATGATTCTATGACCCTGCTAAGTTCTCTGCTTCTGCTGCCTTGCCAACATTGGCATGACAATGTTTTGTGGCTAAGACATAGTGAAACTTCTCTATATTTTAATACTGGCTCTCTCTGTTCCCTTCTTCACTCAGACCTCTCAGTGGCCTTTGACTCTGGCTGGCTCTGGTCTGAACATCTCTACAGACAGTGCTTGCAGCACTTCTGCACTTTGCTCCCAGCACAGCTTCCTGGGCTTGCCAAGGGCAGCTTGTGTCGGACTAACCTCACAGCTTTCTTTGTCACTGCGATTATAAACAAAAGGAATGTGTCAGATCCCATTTGTCTGGGCTTTAGGACAGCATCTGGTGTCCTGCTCCAATCCTTATGCTGCTGAAAGCCCTTGTTTTTATGCAAAGTGAGCAGGAAGACTGCAGCAGCTAATACTGCAACAAAAAGTACCAGGCAGAAAGCTAGTTAATGGAGTTCGTATACATACATATATATAATTATATAAATACATGGTGATAAAATTAAAAGGTCTTGGAACCATTCCTGCTTCATGTTTTCATCAGTAAACTAGGCACAAAGACTACAAGTTTGCTGGTGACATTTGTGGATGACAAAAAGGTGGGAGACACTATCAGGAGGGAGGAAGATCTGAAAAATGTTAGGGAAGAACAAAAATGCAATGAAGTTAATTCAGAAGCATATATGACAAAAGCACACAGATGGAGATTACTTATCAGTAAGCTGAGAATGAAAGAAAAGTAGGAAAAAAATGAATCAGCTGGGCAACTCTGGTACCTCTGGAGCACCGATACAGTTTTCTTTGGAGGAGAAGGAAATGTCATTCTGGGACATGTTAAATGAGATGTTTCCAGTGGAAACACTAAATCCATTATAGAAGACATTGGTAAGGCATCCTCAGGACGCTATATATGATTTTGATGTCTCATGTCCAAGGAAAATACAAATCTGAACAGGTGTAAAGAAAGGCTACTGAGATCACCAGGAGTGCCATGATCTTTCCTTACAAATGGAGGCAAGGCAAGCTTAACTTGTTCAGCCCAGGAAAATGAAGGTTGACGGGGGATATGGTTTCCATCTAAAAATACCCGGGAGCAAAACAGCGGTGAGGGAGAAGAACTATTTAAACTTGGCTGTGACTAAACTTAGTCTGGAAATAAGATGCAGGTTGATGGCCATTAAAACAAACAGAGGTGAGGACAGCCTTCGGATGGGAACAGCTGGGACTAGAAAAGCACAAGTGCTTTTAAGATGTAGATTCAATTGGGAAGAAATGCTATAGCACCTCAGGAGGGAGAGGCTCGGTCTCAGTGACACTTTATGTTTGTGTGACTCCTGGACCCACCCAGGGAGTGTATAGAGAGGTGACAGTTTCTGACTGCCAGCTAGGGATGCAGGATGCTCTTAGGTCCCTATGGTCCCTTCCGTCCCTCCTGCTCATCTTGATTCATGTATGGCATTTCAGCCAAAAATATTGGCACAATGTGGGTTTCATTCTTCTGCTGGTGACACCCAGATCTCTGGAGCAGCCAACCTTGCAAAGCCAACAAGGAACTGGTGTTATCACAAATAAATCATTGTAATGTAATTCACACATAAACATGGTGCTGGTGTGTGCAAATTTGGTCCAAATTCTTAAAATGTATAAATATAAGCTAGTCTGGTGTTTTGGTTTTTTTTTTCCCTCCCCATTCTCATCTGTCAGTAAAGGTTAGACGTATTTTATTTACTGTGGGAATAGCTATTAGCTGCTTTAGTATTTTTTGTGGGCAGCAGCTAAAATAAGATCTCCTTGATGTGTTCTCAGATCTTACTGCTCTCATGGATGGTTTGATTATTTTTTTTTTCCCAGAGAAATGTAACTCCAGAGGTGGTTAAAAAGGCCTAGAGAGGTTTCTCTGCACACAGAGGTTTTTGTAGGGATTTACTTAAATAGTTATAAAATCCAGGTCAGTTAAATCAACACAACAGGAAAGCTATGTTGATTTTTTTTCCCTTAGTTTATTTCCATATGCTTGTAAATGTATTGTTAGACCTGTTGATGCACTGGGATTTCACTAGTTTGGGCTACGTTCATTTTTGTACCGGTTCAGTTAAGTGAACTGGCTGAAGTGATTTGACTTGGTGAAGGTGACATGGGGTGGTGGTGGCTGTGCCCCAAACAGCATCTACCAAGTGCCTGTGCCTGAACTGCAGAACAGACCTGCCTTGTGAGAAGGCCGTACGAATTAGTGGTGCTGGTAGGAATAAGGCAGGGGAGCTGCCTGCTCCCCTCCTGTGACATCTGTCCAAACCTGCATGCTGGGCTGCTCCTGACCTGCCAGGCAAAGCGCAATTCGTGCCACAGCTTGCACCCACTCCCTCCCTCGCTAAGGCAATATATTACATAAAAGATTATAGCTGAAGCTGCACCTCTTCTCCCATGACATTAATTAATATAAATAACTGCAAGGATCACTCTGAAAGTTTGGCTGTTTACCTGCCAAACCCTACTTAATTAGCGTTTGTGGTGTATGTCAAATGTAGCTCAAAGACATCACTTGGAAAGCCCTTCCTGCGCAGCTGATGGACTGTAATTAAACCACACCAAGCCACAGATTTCTGCATTAACCATTCACTGCCATTAAGGAAAAGGAAATTTAAGCAGGTGGCTCACTTCAAGAGGTAAGAGGTGATTGAAGGCATTACTCCTGTAACATTCTTGGCTCTGTCAAGAATGGTAAACATGAAGTCTGATTTTTTTTTTTTTAAATTTTTTTCTTCCCATGCATCGCTGTGGTTGAAGAAGCAGAAAGGGCTATGTCAGCCTGGGGTAGTGTAATCCAGTAGTTAGGAGCTGTGCAGGAATTTGGAAGAACTGGTTTCAGTTCTTTATCTGACAGTTGATTCCTCCCATATATAAATGTTTATTGCCTCTGGTCACCATCTGTAAAATGAGGCTAATGCTTCACAGCGGGGCTGAAAATGAAGCTGTCCAGGCTGTGATGTACTGAGAAGCTTCAGATTGGTTTCAGTTCCTAAAATGGGCCATGTTTAACGTGGTAAGTGTGTAACCTGGAGTTCCTTAAAAGGCTTCTCATGTTCCCCAGAATCAAAAGATGTAGTTGCTGTTTCATTGATTTGGACTTGTGGTGAGGAAATGTTTAACCTGTAGCATGGGCCGTGGCCTCTGCACAGGTGGTCCTTCTTTTGCCCAAAAAGGAGGGAATAAACCAGATTTGCCTAGCTTACAGCTGCTCCATGAATGACCAGGCTCCGGATGCATCCACTCAGTCACTACAAAGGAGGCCAGTAATAACATAAACTTATTTCCTTTGTTTACACAATTTACTGAGATTCTGGGGACATTATAAATAAGGAGTATTTTATTAGTAAATATGACTTTTTCTTTAAAAAGAAATGCACTGATAAAGAAAAATTAAAGAAGGCTCGATAAGCTAAAATAAAGAAGAAATCGGGTTACAAAAAGGACCATAAATCCGTTTATAACATTAAGAGCCTTAATGGCTAACTATCTGAAGTGGGAAGATCAACGCTGTTAACGTTTCGATCTGATGAAAGCCACGGGCTTAAAAACTGGCCTGACCCCCGACATGGAGAGTGGACTGCAGGCAGCAAGGATGACAGCTACAGAACCAGTAATGCGAGAAAACACGCCTGGTGGAAAAACGGGCTGATGGAAAGTGAAGACGGTCGGCACAGCCGGAGGAAGAACAGGGCTCTAAGAGGAGAAAAAAAGAGGTGACAAGTAGACTAAACTTGGCCATGGGTTTTTTTGGCTGACAAAGCTGATCTTTCGGCTAACTGGAGTTACTGTGGTGGACAGGATGTATGAGAAAGGATGTAATTCAGCACTGGGTATCTTTCCAAACCAGGGACAGGAAAAAAGAAATAAAAAACAAACAACAAAATAAAACCACAAAACACCAAACAAACAGACAAATAAAAGGGCTTCTGTGATACCAGTTTGAGGCAGTTTGGGCTTCACCATGACCGAAGCATAACAGCTTGCCCTGTCAAAAGCTGACTGGAGCCTCTGCTTCTCAGAAACACTTAGAACATACCTAATTTATTTCACTGTTTGGCCACAGAGCTATCTTGGAAGTGGAAATAAGCTGCTAGGCTATAGACAATATTCACATTAACCTCTTTAGAGAGAGGGTTACTTTATGCTGAACTCCAGCTATACACTGACTGTAAATATTTGCATTAGCTTTACCTGTGGAAGAAAAGCAAAAGCGAAAGTAGCAGTGCAGGAAAAGCACAGCTCATAGTTCAGCGCCTTAGCACACAGAAAGCTAATGTTAGATTAACTGCTGCTTAATTGGGAATCATTTTACTGTGCATTGTTACTCTGTTCATAATTTATGGGCTGCTTTTTCCATTTACGAGTGCCTTTTTGTACTTCACAACCGCAGGTGATATTCTCTGTCAGAGTTTTGCAGTGCCCATTATCTGGCACCTGAGGCATGTCATTAGCATTTAAACAAGACTTAAGTGCCTGAGTAATTTTGAGATAGGCTGTATCTGCTTGGCTAGCTGACTACTGTATTTAATTAATTTCCAGACTCCTTCCTTCCTTGTTCAGAGGGAAAAATGCAAGCTCTGTCTAAAATCCGGTGGTGGTATGAAGAACAGGCAGGCCACAGTTCTGGCTGCTGCTGAGGTTTCTTGCTCAACTCGCTATCTCTTATTTCAGTATTCATCTCTAATGAAAAGCTTTTTCCAAAGAGGAGAATATTTGAAAAGTGACCAAGAATGGAGAGATCTCAAACTAACGAGTTGCCTCTAATGTCTGTGCCCTGTCTCTGGAGGCAGATTAATTTGTCACAAACTGATCACGCTACAGAGAAGCGATGATGGACTTAAAGAGGAGACTGCCAGCTTTGAGCTGGGAGCGGCACTGGCCTGGGTGCTATGGGTGGGTATGGTGCAGAGTGCACGCGCGCTCGCCAAGGCTGAAACTTGCTGCAACGCCTACCAGCAAAAGTGTCTCTGCAAGTTCTCCTTCAGTCCTGATGAATTAATGTAACATGGTCTTGAGATGCTGCATGTGCAGATAGCTCGGGCAAGCTACTCCTCCAGCAAGAAAAGCTGAAGGCTTTTGGAGAACTGAAGTGGAAAAGGATGTTTTTTAGTAATGTGTCTAGCCGGTATTCCAGGCTAAGTGCAAAATCGAGCAGGACCACAGGCTGTGCGCTCTGGTGAGCTGAGAGCAGATTGCTACCCAAGCAGTCAGCATAGGGACACACTGACCTCGGAGATGTCATGTGAGTCACATCAGGGAGTGGGGTCCTGGAGCTTTTTCTACTATAATAAAACAGCATGGGAGTGACCTAAGGCCGTTGTGACACAATGAAAAATCCCTGTGCTGGGGAATTTTTACCTCCATGAATTAAAATCATGTGAGAGAGTCTGTGTGCATAATGGGGATTTTCAGTTTTGCCTGATTAGAGATACTTAATAGGAAAAGAGCACAGTAAAGAAGATAGATTTCCGGAAGAGTGGTTCGGCTGCATTTGTGTGGCTTTTATTTTTGAGATGCGGTTTGAGATGCATTTGTCCTAGCCACAGCAACTGAGAAGACACACAGCTCAGCGGGACAAAGATAAAATATCCCTGTTAAGGTTCACGTAACCAGGGCTCGGAGGACTGGACAGGCCCTAGTTTCACGCTCACCCATGTGTCTGGGGTTGGGGTCTCCTACCCCAGCATCACCTCCAGCCTGGGGGCTCCCGCTCAGGGTAGCCTGTGTGGGCACGGGCACAGCAGGGCCAAACTCAAGCCCCGGCTATGCAGGTGACAACCAAAGCAAGGGACAGCGCCACCTTCCTAAATGGGGACAGAAGGGCGAGGCAGGGCCATCCATGATAAGGACTGCGTGTTGTGTTGGCTGGTGATAAATAAGAGTTTAAAGCTTTCTTCTGCACTCTTTCTCCACAGTATATGCATACTTGAAGAGGGGATTGAAAGCCTTTGAATTACAGTGCTAATGGTACAGTTAAGTAGATGCACCTTTCTTTCGCAGCCACTTTTACTTGTAATAACTTTTAATGTGTGTGAAATATGACAGGAGCCTCAAGCCTCACCTAGCTGTGAGGCGCAGCTAAAGACGAAACCGAAGTGCTTTCACTTCATCTTTGGCCCATTCCTCCCGTTGAGCGCAGCAGCCCGCTCTCCCGGCGACTCTGTCCTGCTCCAGACCCAGTGAGCTTTGGGACTGTCAAACTGAGAGCCTCCCTGTTCAATACTTCTGCTCGCAGGCAAGCGGATTGTATAATGTAATCTGACCAAGCATCACTTTAGAACCCGTTTGATTTCTTGCACCCACTTCTATGGAGAGGCCGTGCCAGAAACCTCCCTTTCCTCCTTGCTGGCGACCCCTTCTAGTTTCTGAGCTGAATTTATTCATGGCCATTTTACACCCATTTGTTCTTGTGCCAGCCTTGTCTTTTAGCTCGAACAGCTCTTCTGCCTCGCTGCTGTTCCCCACTTTGATGTACTGCAGGAGGCGAGTGTACATCCCTGTCAGTCCTCGTGTTACTCCACATTAAATAAACCAAACTCCCTCTGTTTGCAAGGTCTGCCGCAGGCTGCCCCTGCAGCTGTGGCAGCATATGTGGGGCTGTACTGAAGAGTCTGTACATTTGATACAGTGGGGGCTGCCTGGGGGGGCACTTTGGGGGCCCGGCCCCTTTGCTTACCCCCCGCCCAGCACAGCAGCCCCTTCCCTCAGCACACGGAGAGCCGGCACCCCCTCCCCGCTCGCCCTTGCGTTTCACAGGTGCGCCTTGAGTTATTTGTGTGTAAAGCAACGGGGAAAAAAAGTGTGCATTTCCCTATTAAAAAAAAAAAACCAACACAAACCAAAACACACAAAAAAAACCACAAAAAAAAAAAATCGGGACGGCCCGGGAACGGTGCTTATGAGCCTTTCCAGCCCCTGCCCCGCTCCCCACCGCCGTCCCGTCCCGTCCCGTCCCGTCGCTGCCGGGCTGGGCCGGGCCGGGCCGGGCCGGGCCGGGGGAGGAGCGGCGGGAGACGGAAGTGAAAACAAGAGCGGGGGGACGGACCCGCCGCCTCCCAGACGCGCCGCGGGTGTCCGAGACTCTCCGCGACCTGCACCGCACCGCCGGGCTGGGTGGGTGAGTCAGTGGCGGCCCGGCCGCGGCGTGGGGGGGGGGAGGAGAGAGACACACACACACAAAAAAAAAAGGGGGGGGGGGGAAGCGAAAAGCCAGCAGGTTGGATGGGGTTTTTCAAGCTTCACTGTGCTTATTTTTTATTTACTTTTAATTTAATTTCTTTTCAAGCGGGGCGTGCGGTTTGTGGTGGGCGGGGGGGCGCTGGGCCGGGGCTGTCGGCGGTGCCCTGGTGCCGCGGGGGGGGGCGGGGAGCGCGGCGGGCAGCGCCCGGCCCCGGGGCCGGCGCCTCGGGGCGCCCCGTGGGGTGCCTTGTCCCGCGGCCGTGGGGCACCTGTGGGGCTCCTTGCTCCGCGGCCGGGCGTGCTGGGGTGCCTCGGGCACGGGGCTCTGGGGTGCCTCGGTCCCCAGGCTTTGTGGCACCCGTGGGGCTGCACGCCGGGGTGCTCCTGGGGCTGCGGGGACGCCTTGGACCGAGACCCAGCGCGCCGTGGGGCTGTCTGCTCCCCCAGCCCGCGGTAGCCGTGGGGCTCCTCGTCCCGGGGCGCTTGGAGGGTTTTGGTGGGGGTGCTGGGGGGTACGGGGGCTTGTGCTGGCGGTGCCCCCCCCAGGCACAGCCACCCCACCCGGGGCGGGGAGGGGGGCAGGAGGCCCGGTAGCCACTCCTGGGTCCCCGTGGGTCTGTGCCCCGGTGGGCAGTGGTGAAGGCGAGCGTTTCTGCCTGGGTTTTGAAATTCCCCCCTCCAGAAGTAGATCCCCCAAGCATTTGATCATGTAAATGGAAGTTGCACAATCTCACCCTTAGCTGGTTGGTTTGTGTAATGCTCCCCACATGAAGCGGGGTTAGCGGCTTGCAGTGCTTTCTCTTGGATGTTGCTCTAGCATATTTGAAGAAATTTGTTAAATTAAACTTTGAATGGATCTCCTTTGTCTGCCATTCCTGCCTGGTGTATCTGTAAGCCGAGAGATGCAGACATGGCAGAATTGAGGGGATGAGAAAGGAAAGATGAGCGATGCTGAGTGTGATGTGTGGCATTTCAGCGTGCAGTCTCTTCCCTTCCATTTGTAGTTGCTACAAATGAAAAAGAACAGTATCCTTTTCTGCTGTAACTTAATCTTTTCCTAGGTCTGTTATTGTCACTAGCTTTTACTCAAAAAAAAAAAAGCGCTACACAAGTGCTTCATTTTCAACTGACAGGTAGCGCTTTCTGCCTGTGCTGATGAACTGTATGTGTGCTGGTCACTAGATGTGGTTTGCTTTTCTGCGGTCTCTAATTTATAGTGACCTGTCACTGCAGTGGATTTCATTTAGAGGGAATGAAAAGAATTCGTGTTTTTACATGGAAAGGAATCTGTGACTAATTAAAATCCTCTTTTTGTAAGGAATTCAGTGCGCAGAGCAATTAAACGACTTGGAGTTCTCGCTTTAGCGGTGAGTGAGCCCCCTGAGAGTCCTAGCTCAAACTTGGTGGAGGCTTTTTGTTTCTCTTCTTCCTCTTCAGTCACATGAAAACTCAGCGGCATGTCTTTCCCCCTCTGTACATCGGTGCTCGTTGAGACTTTCAAGGGGGGGTTGAGTCAGCACCTGAGGTCAGAGCTGCCTCTTTGCTGGATGCCAACGTGCAGGGGCATGTCAGGAGCTGCCCAGGTACCCAGGCACCTCTCTTACCAGCTCCGAATTCTGCTTCCCAATATGCATCTTGTCCTGCCCAGCACGAGCAGCTCTGTTCTGGTTCCCTGGGTGGCCATCGGTGTGGATAAAGTTTGCTATTTGGTTTGGAAACAAGTCTGAGCAGTGGATCGGTGCAGCTCTGGGAGGGGAACCCCGAAATGTGTGTTAAAATGGCCACCCCTGCACCGGCGGGGGCTGTGTGACAGCCCCGCTCTGATGGTCTGTGAGGGCAGGCTGCGTTTGCAAAAATCTACTGCCTTCAAAAAAAAAAAAAAAAAAAAAAAAAAGAGCGCAGCCCCCCCCCCCCGCAGTGTATGAACAGCTAAAACCTCAGCTTTGTGGAGCTCGGTGGGGTTTGCAGCCCACTTGCTTCTGCTCGGCTGAAGGTCCACCTTAAATGTCCCTATACGAGTATGGAATCTGGCTGTGCCCCGGTGTAGTCTTACACCAGCCCGCCCTGGTGCGCTCCTGCCTGGCTTCAACCATACAAAAATAGACAGCATCGACTACCTAAGATGTCATTGTAATGTTACTTACCCGAGGTGAAACTGAAGCCCTTACCTTTGACGCTGAACGGCAATTAAGTGCCTCAGTTGCCTTTTAAAGGTAATTTGTCGCCCACATTTGTGGGGAGGGAGATGCTTGGGTTTTGCTTCTTCAGCACCGAGTTGTGGCCGGGGCTATTTTGCTTTACTTCACAGCTTTCATTTGAGGGTTGGTTTTAATATCTGTTTTGTCTGTAGCATTGTTCTACCAATATGAAGCTATGCTAGAAAAATAAAAAAGTCGCAGGGATTTTATTTTCTTCTGATTAACTTCAAAGTTGTGATGTTTTGACATCATTTTGAAACTGCCAAGACATAATGTGTTTAGAAACTAGCTTTGAGCTGATGACATGGCAGCATATGAAATTCATTTTGTTCAAAATGAATGTGCCAGTAGTGCTAATTTCTTCCATACTTGGATTTAAGGGATACCGTCAATTCATGCTTGTCTCAACATTGACTTTTTTTTAAGATGAGCTTTAATGTTGGGTGGTTTTTTTCCCCCCCCACAGTGTTTTGTTAGTAAGACGTAGTTGTCTTACTCAGCATCAGAAGTTCTCAAAGTCCCAAGTTCATGTTACCGGTTCCCTAGTTATGTTTCCTCCTGAGCTATGAAGGAAAACCACATGCAGAATAAAAGCACAACTAACAACAGACCTGGTTTGGTTTTTTTTGGCTGTTTTTATACTATGGAGGGGAACACAGACAAAGAAGGAAGGCTTTCAGAATGGTAGACAGTGCCTTTTGTTTTTATCATCTTTAAATTAATACACTAATCCTCCTCCACAGGCATCAGTTCTTTGGATTTGATCCTTGAATACCAAAAATCATGAGCAACTACAGCGTGTCTTTGGTCGGCCCGGCTCCTTGGGGTTTCAGACTTCAAGGGGGCAAGGATTTCAACGTGCCTCTGTCTATCTCTCGGGTAAGTGCATTTGCCTCTTTTCCTGCATGTGGGTATCTGTTATGCTGTGGCTGACCTGCAACCTTTGGGCTTTGACATAAGTATGCAAAGCCATTAATTACAGAAGCTGGGGCTCAACTTGCCCTGTGGCATGGAGGGCTGTTGGGGGCAGGGGGGGACCTGGGAAAATAAATCTTCTTTATCGTCTGAAAGCTCCAACTAAATTGTCTTAGGAAGGACGCGTTCATTTGAAATGGTTGTTTTATCTGCATTTATTTATGCAACAAACAAAAGAAACCACCCTTGGATTCTCCTCCCTGCTCCCACCCAGAAAACAGAGATGCAGAGGTTGGAGGCTGGCAGGAAACAGGCAGTTTTCTGTGCGGGGCTGAGCCCAGTTCAAACAGGAGGCAGCGGGGGAAAAATAACTCATGTTACCCTTGTTTATTCAGCAGCTTGAGGATCTTCTGGTGTCTGTTCTTGCAAATCCCACTGTTTACAACAAAAAGGCACTTAAATGACAGTAGTTGTAAATAGCAGTTCATCAATATGTGCCTGAGTGAACGTACCAGTTTCTCACGAGCGTTTTATAGAGTATGTGCTCTGAACTGGTATTCAAAGGATTTGAGGAACTAAGTCAAAACAAATGTGATCTTTGTACCCAGGCACTATCTAACTAGTTTCCTACTTTAAAACCACGTTTTCAGGGAGGGCTTGTCTTTCAATGTGGGCTGAGTTTCAAAGCCTTCCTCAGATGGCTGAAGCACTTCACACATAAAATGTAGGGACAAACTTTGCAGTATTGAATTTATAGGATCACTGGAAATCTCTGGGTGAAGAAACTGGCTTCTGATGGTTCTATACCCTGGCACCTTTAAATTTATTTGGTTTGCAGCATGGAAGCATTTATGTACAAATGGCCCCTTCTCTGTCGACAGGTCTCCTCCCCCTCCTGCATATTCATATAGTTTAGTGACAAAGATTAATTATTTTTTACACCTGTTGGGACTGCTGAATTGATACTGCCCTGGGAGATGGAGCAGGTTTCTATTTGGGTTTATGCATCATGGCAATATTTTTAGCTAATCTCAACTAGCAATTCAAACTCTGCAACGTCATTTAGACTTGGCTTATCCTATCCACCTGCAGATTATGCTGGTGAAGTTAAAATATAGTTTAGCTCTGCGAAATTATTTTTATATGGCTAAAATGGACTGGAGAGCTGTAGAAATGCCTGTGTGCAGATGAATACAGCTGATATCTGAGCCAAAAAGGGGTTGGGAAGCAGTTTACTCCCAAATGCTGGGGATTTTCCAGCTAAACTCTAATTCAGTTTCTTGTTCAGTAGCTGGTTACTCCTCCACTAATGAGAAATTTGAACTAGGGAAGCAGATAGCACTCTTCTGATTTGATGGTAGAAGTGCTCTCGTGACAAGGATTTGCAAAAGCATGGGCTCTTGCCTGCGTAGGGTAGTTGTGCAAGGTACTGATGAGCAATTAAGCGCTGTAGGCAGTAAACCATAGTATACAACTAGTTTTGGGAAAGGGTAATACTTTTTTTGTAGGGGCCTCTGCTGTCCTGGAGATCTAGAGTGCAGTCCTGCTGTAAGCAAGCTTCCCATCTAAAAGTTTCTAAAGAGGAAGCATATGTTGAAATTAGCCTAGACTACTACTTTATTGCAGGAATCAGATATGCTGTCACATGGAGTAGCCTAGGGGAATTGGCCTAAATAGCTACATATAAAAGCCTCAGTTACGGGATTCCCTAATGACAGGTGTCAGCACCCACAAGAGCAGAACATAAGGAAAGATGGGGACTGGGGTGGTTTTAGGACTTTGCGTACGGGAGGGGTAAGCACAATATCCAATTCACCTACTATACCTCAGCACTGCTCCTCAACTGAACTGTTTTTTCTTATTTGCAGTTAAGAGTATGCAAATATTAGACTTCCTGGTGCCATCCCCCCCCCCCCCCCCTTCTTTGGATCAAAAAAAGTGCTTAGTTCTGGTATGCCAATCCAGCTTTGGCCCGATAGCTGGAAGAATTCAACGCCGTGTTCCTGGTATGCTAGAACAGCGCGTACCATTCACTCCCCTCCCCAGCCCTTTTTTTTCCTGATGAAGTATAAATGCCTTCCTGTATCTGAGGACTGCTAATTAAATTATTTTAGCAAAACAGTAATGAGACAGCAGAATTATGTTCTTTGGCAAGGAGGGCTTTTTTGGTTTTGTTTTGTTTTTAATTTGTCCTCTAGATGCTGAGGATGAATCTGGCTGTGTTGCTGAGGGCTAATTTCCTGCTGTAGTTTAAACTCCTTAAATTAAATCCAAATAAAGTACAGTTTATGAAGCACAGAAAATACACTGGTTTCAAAAGCTGTTTATCTGAAAAGTTAATCTCTTTTTACTAATGATTTAAACAAATTAAGATCTCATATGGTTCCTTGGAAGAAAGTTTAGTAAGTCATTTGGCTTTGTACAGAATGCAGTTTAAATGGGAATATTCCTTGTTGCCTCTGTAAGGTAAAATGAGCCTGTTACGTGTTCTTCAGTTGAAATTCTTAAAGTCAGCTAAGGCTAGCAGGATAACATTAATGCTAGGTGTAGCAGTAAGATTTGATTTTTTGTAAACTAGTATATTGTAGACTAGTTGCAACATCAAAACCAATTGCAAGTTATTGCAGGGTTATGGCTGTCACTTAAAATGGCTCTTGGTGCTTTAAAGTTGCTACGTATACTTATACAGCTGTACACATGCCATGGTAAGTAATATATGTGATGTTGGGGATATAGCCTTATAGTTAGTGGCATAAATCAGTACAACAAAAATGCGTGCAGTACTTGTTACGTATGCTTGTATCTGGCTGGACTTCAGCGGGGTGGCTTTTCAGAGTCCTCCTCCTTACCTTGCAAAGGCACCTGCCTGAGCCCTGCGGCGTGCCATTACACAGGTCAGGAATCCAACATTGGGAAGCTGCTGCGGCGTGGGAGGGGTGATTTGAGTGTGTGTGGGGGGTATGGCTCTCACGAAAGGGGGGTCAGTGGGAAGAAAGCTGCTCTGCAAGTAAAACAATTTGATCTTTACCCTTCAGCCAGGAATAAAGGGTGGGCTGAGGTGGTAGATCTCCATCTTCTATTGACAGCCAAGTGTTAAAGTGGCTCAGGCCACCACATGTAACTGTACTGTAGGGCTTCCAGGTAGTTTATTCTGTAGTGGTACTCGTGTAGCAAGAGATTGGTTAGCCTGCAGTGAAGAAGGCCGAAATTACTGGGACCGAGGTATGCGAACTTAGATTATTCTGAGTTGCTGTTCTTACTTTTTCCTCATGGCGTTTTACATTAATTAATGAAACGGCTGTTTTCCTTATTCATTCAACACCTATGTTTCAATGCCAAACTGAAAAAATGGAAACCTAGAGCAGATAAGAACAAATTACTGAGATGCAAGGTTAATTGTGTTCTGGTAGCTGTAAAGTAGCTATTGTAGGAGATGACTAAGATTCAGACTTTTTCCTTACGGAAGAAAAAGCTTAATATCTATCCATCTATCCGTAATATATGTAGCCATGTGAAACGACGTTTGCCATAATGCGATTGTCTTCATATGAATTAATTGGTTGCTTCTGAATCAATACAGGCCACTGAAGAGTCACTACTTAATAGGCATCTCCATCTGTACCTGGTAGATGTGGGAGGCATTGTCCCAACACTTTGAGTGTTGGTTACACCGCAAGAATTATATCATGGATCCTCCTTGTTTCTCAATTATTTCCAAACAAAACTCATTTCCAAGTTGCAGGATGTTCTGTTAAACACCATCTGGGTCAAAAAGACTATCAGACCAAAGTAATTGCAGCTGAATTATTTTGGTTTTAATCATGATTGCCAATAATGAGTGATCTGCTATTGCTGATATCCATGTAGATATGTAGTCTTGGATAAATCTTACTGATGCTAAGGATAGGTCCACTTTGGGAATAAAATTGGTCTACACTCAATAGATCTTTGCCTTCTAGATTCGTTTGTGCAAAAGTTTGTTTCCTCTGCTGAATTAGAATAAAGAAATACAGTTTTGGAGATAAAGTAATGCAAACACACGGCTAGGTAGGATTTCTGGACTGGCTTGTGGGCATGCTAAGTATTACATTTACAGAATTTGGGGTTAATGATATCTACAACATGGTCTATGTTGTTTACATGGAACACAGGAGCTTTTAAAATAATACACACTTCTTTAGAGCTTGAACTAACTTTATATTTGCTTTACTTTTTGGGGAGTTGGTTAGTTCCCAACGCTTAATTAACATAATAAGAATAAATTCAGTAAGCACGACTGTAGCATTAGGATTGTCAAAACTGCTGTCCTCCTCTGCAGATTGAAATAAATAGTGTTTGGTATTGATGGTGTATTCATTATGTTGTGATGACCTGTGAGAGGTTTGGATATTTGTTCTAAATCGTAGCCTATAAAATTTTTGTGGCGCAGTCTCTAAACAGTGCTTGTCTCTGTTTTACTGCAGTATTTACCACTAGGAACAAGGAAATACTGAAGTGAAACTGTATTTTGAACAGTAATGTAGCCTGTGTGCAATATATGCCCTCCCACCTAATGCAAATACAACAGGAATTTTTCTTGTATTTAAAAGTTACTTTTTTGTTCAATCCTGCTGGGAACTCTAGCCATCTTCCTTCAGAAGATGTTTCGCTGTTTGTCTTTCTCCTACTGTAAGAATAAAATGGAATAGAGTCTTCCTGAAATACTTAACCTGACTGACAGCTCTGTTTTTCTACTGCAACTTCTTTCAGTGTGTTTCTTCCCCCCCCCCCCCCCCCCCCCTTTCCTGCTTCACTGGTCACTTTGCCTCTTCAAAAAAACCCAAACCAAACAAAGAAAAAAATCCCAAACCCCTTTTAAATAGCTCCTTCTCTTTGCAGTTTTTCAGTTTTCATTATTTCATCTGTTTCAATTATGTTTTTCTGTGTTATTGTTGCAAGCTTGTAGTTGATGGAAGACTGACGATAATGAATCTGTCAGCAAGCAGTACACCCAGGGAGTAGGTGGAAGAGCAGCCCACCTTGGGATGAAGTGAGGAATGCATGTGCAGCACATCAGCTGCTCACTATTCATCCCACGTGAGCACACTGACATCCTTTGTGCTGGTATCGGGAGCTCACTATCAGAGGAATCGTCTCCTCTGCTCTCCTATTTTCTTTCCTTCCTGCTCAGGTACATACATGGTTACCCAGCAAGTTGTCCGCATGGATGGAGCATGTATGGTTGGTTTTGCATAGTGTTTGCTTACTCAGGGGGTTGGCGTCTGGCCTTGTTAATATTTGGAAGCAAGCTATTTTAAAGTCTTTAACATCTGTGAAAATAATGTTAATGGGAAGAGAATAAAGGAAAATGATGCTTTGAATGGACCTAGAGCACGTCAGCTTTGATTGGCTGGAGTCTGGCTAAGCCTCTTGCCCTTGTGTTGTGTGAATTATTTTATTAAGCCATATGTGTCATTTCCAGTAAAATCAAGTTTTTTGTAAGTATGAAATAAGTTACTGCAGTGGGAGACTGAGGAAGTGGTCTTTCAAGCAAGCATGACAAATAGGAGAGAAACACTAGAACAACTGTGGCCTGGCCAGTGATAATTGCATTGGTAACTTTATGCTGCATCCTGGAAGCTACTGAGAACTACTAACTAAGCCCTAACTGGCAGCTGCTGGCATTGCTGTGCTGGTTTGATTTGCTACGGAGTTGTGATGGTTTGCACAAAATACAGCTGAAGGTGTATTCCACTACTGCAACTTCCTGGCACAGGGTCAGAGATACCAGCAGAGGTCACAGCACTTACCTGCTGATCCTGCTCCTAGGGCAATAAATGCTGTGTTTTACAGAAGCTATCAGTGCTTATGAAATGGATGGGATTAGCCAAGACACAAAGCAAGAAGTGCTATTCTGATCTGTTTAATTCTGTTTACAAGATGTGGTTTACTGAAAAGAAAAAAAATACTGAGAATGACAAATGAGCTACTAGTGCTAAAGTCTGTATTCTCTCTGCTCTGAGTCCTGAAAGAGCAGAGGTTTTTCTTTGGGAACCGAGTGGAATATGGTCAATTATAAAGCTCCCAGCTGCACAAATGGTTTAATATGAGTGAGTTTTCTGAAAGTCCTAAGAGTGGTGGTTAGGGTGTCAGAGTTTGGGTAGCTGCTTGCAAGCAACAACCTCCTTTAGAGAGCTCCTCAGCTTAACTTGAAGATGGAAAGAGATCGGTTGGTACAGACGTAATTTCCTGATTGCCTCTTTTCCCACTGCTGTTTAACCTTTTTGTGCTGAAAATTGGGAAGCGGGCTATGTTTCCCCTGACCATTTGTTTTCCTTCCCTTGCCTGTTCCACTTGCAATTTAAAGCAAGACAGACCATCATTGGAGTGGATTTGGAAAGAAGGGAGGGCATAGGGGAGAAGAGGCAGAAGAGAAGTGTCTGCATCTCATCTGTTCATGACCTTATTTGTCAGACAACCTTCTCAGACCAAGTAGGAAGCTAACTTATTTTAAAATAGTTCCTCTACTGATGTCATTCCCCCAAAAGTGAAGCTGGCTGTACTGGGGGGAAAAAGCAACCAAATAGCTTGTAGCTGAGGGATATCTGATATGATGTGTGAACATATTCTTTTTACATTTAAAAATGCTGGTAAGTCTTTTTCCCCTTATAAGTGACAGTTACAGCATGAGGAGTACAAGCTAAATATTTCATGATGGAAAAACTAAAGTATTTGTTTGCAGTGTCCACTTCTCAAAGACAGATGTAGTAAAAAAATAAACTCTGATTAGATGTTCAGAGCAGATGCAAAATTGGCAGTCCTTCCAGAGGCCAAAAAGCAGGACCATTTATTGAATAGTAACTGAAAAAAAAATTAGGCATGTTTTCTTTACGAGTATCTGGCCCTGGAGGGCTGACAACTTCTGTCGACTTCCCCACCATTTGGAGATGCTATTTTTAGTGTAACTGTTTTTCTCATTATTCATTGGCCGATGGCTATCAGAAGGCATTGTGAGAAGAGACATGGTGTTGAAAGGTTTGTTTGTTTGGCTTTGGTATGGAGCCAGGAGATAACATTGTTGGCTTCCCCCCCCCCCCATTTGTTTTGACTTTTTAAGAATAGATTTCATATGTTATCAATGTAAGGGAAAGTGTGAGAGAAAACTGTCTCTCGTGTGCCTGAAGCGTTGGAAATATGGGAAAGGTGATATTCCTCCTGCCAATGGTCAAAAAGAAAAAAAATTGAGGCTGAGGTTTGCTTGAACAAATATAAGAACTAGAAGTATGTTTACTTCCATAGGTAGCTGTTAGAAGAATAGAGACAGAAGGAAAGGAGGCCACTGCTAAGGCTGGTGTTACATGAGTCTTTGAATGACTCCAGTCTTCAGGGCAGTAAAAGTAGGGAAAAATATGACAAAAGTGTCTGTTCAGGTTCCCTTGCTATATGAGGTCCTCAAGCTGAATTTGCAGAGAGAGGTACTATCTTTCCTTAGAAGAATTGACATGAGGGGAAGAAAAAGGCTATGAACTTTTGGCAGAGTCCTTTGAGGTGCAAGTAGCTTCAGTTACCATGTTGACTTAAAGCCTTACTTGTGTTAAGGAGTTTATACTGTCCTGCTGCTCTGATGCTGAAGACAGAGCTGATGGGTAAGATGCTGAGTGTCACTAACTCCGCTAGCCTGGTTAAAATGCAGAGAAGCTACTGCTGTAAATATGTCAGTAGGTGATTGTGGGCTATACAGGTCTAGATTAGGGCTATCATGGTCTTGTCAGACAAGTTTGCTGGTAGATCAGGTTTGTAATGACGTTTGCTTCCAGGAACTGTTGAAAGTTTTCTTCAGGAGCATGGTCATGCTGGTAATGCTATGTCGTAGCAATTCAGTCTCATCTTCTTAAGAGGAAGAAAAAGAAAGAAGGCATTAGGAGCTTGTGCTGTGTTTGGGCTGTAAGAGCAGCCTCTCTAATGACTTACTTGGAACTAGCTACATACGGAAATGAAGATCTGGGGAAAGTAGGAAGAGGCAACAGAGGCAGAGAAACAAAACGTGGATGCTGTTAGGTTTGATAGAGCTGTGAGGAGGTGCAGGTACTACTCTGTGACTGACCGCCGCTCAAGTACCAGGTGGCTGCACGTGCCCGTGGCCACTAAACACTCCTGCAGAACAGACCTAAGGTTTCAAGCTGGGGAATGAAAACCACCCTTGCTGAACAGGCCATAAAAAGTCTGTTTTAAATGACTTGTGTAGCACTGCACAGGCATATCCCACCCTCTTTTTACATTTCTCTGCTTCATTCATCACTTGCCTTTCAACACTGTCAGTTAATGGGATGGTATGCCACACACAGTAGCTTTTCATCTTTTGCACTTTGAGACACCAGTGCAGTTCCTGCCACATAATCTCTTGTGTATGCTGACCCAAGTAGAGAGGTAATAGGGGGACAAAATAACATGTTATAAATTGAAGACCATATCATGATGTACGCTCTCAAAGCAGATGAGTAAGTGCTGCACCAATGGAATGTACTCAGTAGTTTTGGTGTGTAGTTAGGGGCCACAGAGCAGAGACTTCTGCTGTCAGTCCCTTATTTTTACTTAACAGGGAAAACAGTAGTTTTCAGTGGTTTACCATCAAAAAAACCTTGGAGTGAAATTAATAACTCTGTGACACTTGGGTGACTGTTCTGCCTATATACTATCAAGCTCCAAGATGTACCAAGTGTTGAGTCCCCACTCAGAACAGGAAGATGCTATGCATTCCTTACAAGACTGGTGTTTTTTCTTTTAACGTAGGCCAGAAAATTTCAAGTAGAACAGGCCATAATATTTTTCTATTATGGATTATTACTATTATAGTTCTATCTCTTTCTGAGTTAGTCTTGCATTAGAAACTTCATCTTAAACAGCTAAGCTTAGTAAAAGTAAAAGCAAGAGAAAATGGCATCTGGTTGTTGAAAGTATCTGAAAGTATGAACTCTCACAATTGCTGTCAGCTGTGCCTGTAACAAAGCCCTGAAGTAAAATGTAATGCCTTGTGTGAAGTCCCATAGGCTAAAAAGTGGATCTTGCCAGGTCTTTAGTAGTCCTGTTGGAAAGGTCAAATGGTTTGCATGTTAACTGGATATGAAAGAAGTTTGGCTTACCCTGGTCTATATTAAGGGATGACCTAATGTGGTATCTAGTTCCTCCCCTAACAAGTGATTGAACAATGTGAAGTACTTACCATGGGAAGGCAACAGAAACATTTATTTTGTGTTAATTATTTCATAGTTCTTTTGAAGGCTTGAATAGTGATTTAGATGCGAAGCCTGGATTAAGGGAGAGCGTATCAATTTCAGGAGGGTAAAACTCCCTGTTTGTTAAGCATTTGTGGTTTTGAATGTAATTGGATCACCTTTAGATATTCTTATACCCCAAATTTATTAAACCTGTGGGGAAAATGATCACAGTGTCTCTGTTAAGTATGATGTTCTATTGGTAGTAATAGCATTTGAGACTGTAAAAAAGGAATTCTGTAGAGTGAAAGCAAAATGCTGTAAATGTGAAAAATGCAGACACAAAGATGTGTTTTTGTTACTTAAAGAGATTGTACCACCTCAGTGGAAACTCTAGCTATAGAACATTTTTGTTCAGAATGCTTAAAAAAAGCACCTTTGCTGTGGAAATGCTCCCTCTGCCAGACAGAACAGCTTAATCTCAAAGTTTACAGTACATCTGCTATTAAAGCTTTTTCTTTCTAATGTACATCTTGTACATGACAAGCCAGACGTAGTTCCAAGTCCAATGCAGCTGGTAAGTGAAACCTTTCTTTCCTGTGAAGTAAGAGGCCAAAATTGTTGGGGTTTTTTTGGGGGGGAGAGTGAGGCTCCCTTACCAGTGATTTCTACCTCTACTCTTTGTGGTTCTAGACTTAGGTTGGTGTTGTGAGCGACGTGGAGAGGTAGAGTAATGGGATTGCTTTTCTCATGTAGCTAAGCAATTCCTTCTGTGCTGTTCTGTTTTTCTTCTACTGAATGCATTTAAAGGGAGGAAAAACCCAAAAAAACAAAAAGAAAAGCAAGCAAAAAAACTGTGGAGATGTACAAGCCAGAGAGCTTGTGCGAGTTTGGTTGGGCTTGCTTTTATTAGACTGATAGGGAAATGGAAGGCTTGTAAAGCTTTAAACTTCACAGACATCTTGGTAGAGTAACTTCTCTGGTTTCCTGTAGGCTTTTTGCAGCTCCTCCTCAAATCACAGTATTTTGAGTCCAGACCAAATAAGAGTGTTCTCTGCCTAGTGTCTAAGGTGGCTTGTTAGCAATTATTCAGGAATGAAAAGGCATCCCCCAAAATATGTATTCTGACAAGCAGTGTATGCTCAGCCCTCGGGGGACAACGTACTAGTTCTTTGTGAGGGACTGATTGTCTGGATTCATGGCTTGATCAAATGTAATGTAGCTAGTGATCAGGGGACCCAATCAACCTTGCAAAGGAAGCAGTAGCAGTTGGAGAGCAGGCAGCAGCATTGCATCCTATCTGGCAGCCTGAGTTCCTGTCTTCTTTAAATCTTTTCTTAATGTACAGAGGGGTGTGTGTGGGGGGGGGAACCCAAAACATTGGCAGTTCCCTAAAATGGGAATAAACTCATGTAATACCTAACACTTTTCTTGTACATGAACTGGCCCCCACCCCCCTGTCAGTGGTAATCACTGGTTGAAGAAGGTTGGCAGAACAAAACCTGTGGTTGCATCTCCATGTCGGAGCTCAAAGCCAACTCCACGTATGACACTCTTCCTCCATCAGTGCCCTAAGCAGGGATAGTAGGTGGGACTGGTGCAGCAGAGGCTCACTCAGCCCAGCAGGCTTGGCTGCGGGAGCTGGGGCTGCTGGCACAACGGTGGGGGCAGATACCTGGGGACAGCACAGTCTAGAAGTGCTGAAGCCAGACTTGCTAGGACATGTCTGTCAGTGTACTCAGCTGTGAAAACTGCCACTGAATGCTTATTAAATTACAGCTTTTGTCAGCTATGGATGCCAGTCTATTCTCTTCACTTTCCAGCTGTCGTATTTTGGCAACTGGCTATAAGCAAAAATCATTGTAGCAGGAGCTTACGTGAATCTCCTTTGAGAGATTCAATTTGTAAACTAAATTATTTTGCTATTGTGCAGATCGAGCATAATCCTGTAAATGCTAAGAACCCAAGCCTTGGCACTGCAAAAACACTTGAGCAGAAATGTATTTTTGGGCATATAAGTTGTCTCCATAAGATGACTCTTGCTTAAGGCTCAGCCTATGTTGATGTGTGTTGCTGCTCAGCACCCGGTAGTGTTGAGTCTTCAGACTGTTGTTACCAGAAGGGAAGAAACATTGACTTGCTTGGAGGAGACAACTGACCTTTCCCAGCCAACTGTTTTCTGCTTTCTCTCAAAGATGCATTAGCCAGTGATTGTTAGCCATAAGAGAACTGGCTAGCAGAGATGTTTGTATGACAGCCTGAGAGCTAGATTAGAAACAGACCTTTGACCAGCCAGTCAATGTCCATACCTAAAACTATAGGGCTAAATCAAGTGGTATAGTAGCACCTGGGGATGAGGAGTCTTTGCATATTAGGTATGTGGTGGTGGTGTTTTACTACCCCTTGCTCTGGAAAAGCTGTAGAGATGCTCTGTCCACTTATCTCTCTTTGCAATATGCAATTACTGAACTCTTAAGCTACAGATCAGTACCTCAGAGCAGGTCCTTTTTTGGGTAGTTTTGTAAAACTGTCTATTCTGAACTATTGACTAAAATAATTGAGCTGATGAACAAAATACAGATGAGTAGTTTTATTGACTGAAAGACAAAATTTTGTGTATGTGTCTAGAAATGCAATTCACTTTCAGTGTGAAAACTTAAAGATGAAACTCCTTGAGGTTTGCACTTAAATCTTGGGAGACCTGAATTCTTGCAATGTCTCTCTGGATAAAAGTATCGCCATCCCTCTTATGTCAGAAGGAACATGATACTCTCTGGCCAGTTGAGTAACTCCTCTGTGAGAGTATTTTCTTCCATTGACACATCTACACTTGAACTTTAAAACATAGAAACTGCTGATTATTAAAACTTCAAATGACATGAATTTGTTTTGATGTCTGACCTGATGAAAACTGCTGCTGTTGCAGTTGACAGCCCAGATCAGTTTATAATTTTGTCCTGGATGGTGTGGATTAAATAACTGGAAATTGCTCACAGGAAACTCTGATTACAGCAGTCAAAGTAAGGATTTAGGGAAAGCCAGTCGGTGTTGATGATTTAGTTCACAACCTCCTGCTGTTGGAGAAGGCTGAAGTGCTGGGGGTTTTCCCCCATGCTTCCTCCTTGCAAATATAAGGCAAGATTTTAGCGTGGTGATGGAGACAGATGGGTGCAAGTACACGAGTTTGGACGCTGTAGCTATTGACGTCAACTGGTTCCTGACCTCATCAACAGGATGGAGTGCTTTGAGTGCTTCTGGTAACTCTGAATGCCTCCTCTGTCACTCACTGACTGTGTGCACAACTCTCTATTTGGTTTTATTGCATATCCTAATCTATGCCTGTTCAGTTAGCTCAGCAATAACTTTGTTCCCGCTCTCTGACTTCTGTTGCTCTCTTTAGCAAAGAACGTATCTGCAGGGTACCAAATGAGGTTTTGTAGAGATTCTCCTGTCCTGCTTTGCCCTGATGATGATTACCTAGTACAAGTCAGCCTTTATCTGACAGCATGGACTCGTTCCCTTGAAAGAAACTCCCCTATGATTTGGGCAGGGTGCTGAATATGGACAAAAGGTGAGACCTCACAAGAGGGGATCCCTCATGAAGAAAAATATTATCCAGAATAAGGGGATAAAGATGAGCTTTGTGGAATGTGTAACTGCTATGCTTCAGGGGAAGCATACACTTGAGAGGGGTGGCATGCATTTATGTAATATTAGTATCAATTCTGGGAAACATAATGCATAACAATGGACATTATGAGTTGGGAAATACCTCACTTAGGCACTTAAGATTGCTAACCATTCAAATTGAATCAGAGTTGGTTTTCTAGTGCCCTTTTTTGAGTTCCTGCCAAATAGGTTTGAGTCCTTCAATTTGCCACCGGTTTTTCTTTTAGCATAAAGAGGAAGGTAGTTTTGCAAGAACACAATTTGTACTGCCTTCAATTTTTTTTTCCCTTGCTTTCCTTAGCCTGAGGACATATCTTACTGCTGAAATAAGTCTACCAGGTGTTTTTGCTGTTAGCTATCATTTGAGAGAAATGCTCTTCAGAAGCCATTATTATTTGTAGCATTAACAGGGTTTAGGGTTCAGAAAAATGTATGATGGGACAGGAATGAAGGGGATAATACAAGCTAGGTATCAAAAAAACCCCAATAACCCCAAACCCCACCCAAACTACAAAACCCCACTATTAAAAAACTATTAAAAACAAATATATAGGATATTTTTCAGAAAGGTCCAAATGACAAATGAAAGCTTTGTACTCTATATACCAGATGGTATAAGTATTTATAGGGATATCTTGCCTCTGTTTTGAATTGCCGAAGTACTGTATTGTAAGTCTGTAACCATCCTTTTCCTTCCTATTTTTACTTACTGTGCCACTCCTAGCCAGACTGTAGTATGTCCTGGCTTAACTGTGTCCAGCACTGGGTTTCTGTTTAATCAGAAAAGCAAGGCCATATGGCAGCTTTTGCTTTATTGGTACAGTTACAGGAAATGCTTCAGCATCAAGAAACAAGCACTCTTTTATGTAGCAGAGAGCACTTGGGTACCACTGGATTCCTGAACAAGCATAGATGCCATCAGCAGCGCACACACGCTTTGGGTTGCCAGACCAAAAAGCACGCCGGCTTCTTCAGGGAAAATTCTGTAGCTAGCGTTACATGGGAGGTGGTGACGTGGGTCTAGAGGTGGCTTCTAGCTTTCAGTCTCCTGACAGATGTGCGACCACCCTGGACGTGTAGAGTCAACTATGTATTTCAGTTTCTGGCAGCCCTGTGCATGGGGCTATCTTTTGGAGCCTGCCACAAGATCCCTGCTGTTCTCCCAGCTTCATGGCAATGGTAGCAGCTCTCCTCCCTCAGCCACTTCAGGCGGTTCTGATTCAGGAGAGCATGGAGTGGTTAAGTTTCGCTTCCCCACGAGGCTGTTACAATACCATAGGGCTAAACTGCTTTGTAAAGAAAGTAGCAACTTCCTCGCGTTGATCTCTGTTCAGCAATAAACACGGTCTAAAAGCAAAGTGTTGGTTAAAAATCACTCCAGAGATACCACTTTGGCCATCCCCATCCCTTTTCTTCACACTGGGAGGAAGAGTAAAGGTTGAGTTGTTGTTGAAAGGCTTGAACTAAAATGGAGCCAAAATCTAAGTCATCAGAGGGGCCACACTGCAGTGCAACAGAGCCGAGTTTGTTTTGCCAGTCGTCCCATAAGGAGGAGGAAGTGCTCTGAGATCCTCACCAGCAACCCAGCTGGATGTTACTCAGGACCACCCGTAGCTGTCTTTGACCTCTTTTGCTGTCTGACCTCTTTTGCTGTCTTCCTGCATGCTGGAGTGATATTCCTAAAACAGCCTTTCCAAGGGGGGGCTCCATGGGAAGATTGCTATGGTCGACACTATAGAGGAACCCAGAGTTACTCTTGCTAGTGCTGTTCTTGGGTGTCACAGTAACCGTGAACTTTTGGGAGGGGAGTGGTGGGGGGACTGCTCCGAGTCCTTTGCATTGATGCACTTGTATCAAAATCTGGGTTCAATTTAAATCATCGAAATAATCCCTCAGTGTCACATTGAAGGTTCAAGAAGAGTAAGTTGAAAAACTCAGCGAAACTTCAGAGTGTATCTTGGCATTAAAATCGTGAGATTAAAAAACGCTCCTTATTTCTAGGGCCTGACTCATGGTTTTTGAATGCATGAGGGTGGCAGCGCTAGCTGCTATGGTCAAGTAGCATTATAAATATTTCAGGACTTCAGGGCATAGAGCTGTGCCAAATATTTTTCTCGTGTTTGGGTTTTTTTTCCTAATTCCCGAAACAAATTTTTGCAGATCTCTTATAACCTGGGTTGTGTGTGTAATTAAACAGACAACATGTTAAGTCTCCAAATTTTTGAAAATGATGTGTCAAATCCAAGTATTTAAATCGATTACATAGGGACCAAAGTGTTGCTGACTGTCTAAAAGCTGTTTTATTGGGACATAGTTTAAGTAGTTTCGCGTACATGTGGTAGAGGAAAGTGAATTGCAGAGCAGCTGGCTTGCTAGAGACCTTCAGAAATAAACAGTACATGGCATGTGTAGTAGAATTTGACCCTGTTAGGAAAACAAGTAGGGCAAAATGGCTGGTTATTAACGGTGGCTCCAGCTTCTGGTGGCAGCATAGGCAAAGCAAAAGAAAGGCGGGGGTGGGGGTGGGAATCAAGTGGGATTTGAATAATTCTTCCTGCCTGTCAGGAAACCCTTGGTATCCTGAAACTCATTCAGCCAAATCGTAAATGAATTCTCCTCTGACAGATTGCGCTCTAGGGGAAGTATTTTTCTATTAGTTTTCACGAGGCATTGCAAGTTGCCACGAGCCCAGAGCGTTAAAGGGCAGAGGGGGCTTTCGGCGGAGCTGTGCACGGATGTCTTGCTTGGGACTTTATCGGATGCGGGGTGCTGCGAGCGAGGGGCTGGCACGTCACCCGCTGTGCTGCGGTGTCACCTCCGGCGGCGTGGGGAGGAGCGGGCAGCTGGGAGCGCTGGCCTCATGAATTTCTTGGACGTGACTTGCCAGAAATGTTGAATGAGGTCTCTCCGTGCTTTAAAATGAGAACTGAACTGCTAATTTGCTTTCTCTGATTACCAGTGTGGGTCTGAACAAGCTGCTCAGTGCCCTGTTCTGTGCAGTGGTGAAATAATGAGGTTGAGCTCTGTGGATGGAAAGCAGTGGGTAGTGGGTCTCTTCTGCCTGCAATACATCCAGATGAAAAAGATGGAGGATGAATACATACACTTTTTTCTGTAATTTGTCCATCATGAGTGTGCTGAATCTAAACTGTTGTGCTATGTGGAATAAGCCCTTTAATGAATAAAGCTTTGGGCTTCCTTTGTCCTTCAAGAATTCCTGGACCAGCTTCGCTGCTTTCTTCTGATCTGGGGGACACAAGTCTTTAGCCAGTGAAAAATGTGTATTAGTGCAGAAAGCTTCTTTGCTTGTTGTGTTTGCTGCTGTTTTAACAAGTATGTGTCGTGTGGGAAATCCTTGGAAGTAGGGGATGGAGTACGGCAGGCAAGATCCTGAGGAAATCTTGGAATAAGTAGATATGCAGATAATAGTAACCTGAACCTCTCTTGAAGATGTGTAGGAAATATATTGCTTGATTTATAAATTTGTAATACTTTTAAAAGGCACTAAAACATAAAGATGCTGGAAGAAGGTATGGAAGAGTTCTATATCATGTTGTGTAAATATCTGGGCTGGGCCCAGGCATTGTAAGCTGTATGGGATTGTAATATAGGTAAATTAACAATTTCTCTTTCTGCAGAGGAGAAAGAATGATGTTTACGATATGTGCCTCATGTCTTCATATGCTGTTGTTTAAAATGAGGTAACTGAGAGCAGAACCTAACAAATATGTAAGCACAGTACTCCAGAGTTATCACTGGGATGTAATTTCGCAGGCCGTCTGCATATCTAACACATTTACTTTGAAAACTGAATTTCAGCGTAAGAACGGGCTTTACATCGCAAGTTAAACTAGCTTTTGGATTTTTAACTAACGCATTGTGGGGAAGAAATGGCATTAATACATTCCCCTTAAATGAAACTCTAAACTTAATATCTGTTATAAACGCTCGTGACAAATTGGAGGAGCCAATTTGTATTGAATAAAAAAATCGAATTTATTAGCAAGCGATAAGAGAGCAAAACAGCGCTGGGCGGCCGGGGAGGCAATGCTCCGCCACAGGCCCGCAACTTTATGTTACCGTTACATTCCTTATATACATTTCATGTACCCCTTTCTTGTAAGTCTCCGCCTTGTCCTGCTTCTTCTTTCTTCACTTGTGCAGGTCTGTTACTATGCAGATTCGGTAAATTTTCTCAAGGATGAGTATCCTTTGATGTAGAATGTCTTTTGATGTGGAGAAATACAGTCTTGGTTAATTGCAGCTGTTGTCCTTCCTCTCCTTATCTAGTAAGTTATAGCCATTGCTTTTTTCCCCCTTATCTAGTAAGTTATAGCCATTGCCCTCTTCCCGTGACCTTTATGCATCACTTAAGCAAGTTTTTGTTAATTACACAAGGCATATGTTAACTCTCAATATGTCTCTTCCCCTTCTCGATTTCATGAACAAAGTTAACCCATTCATTACAATATCTTTTCCTTTCTTCCTTTGGTTCACTCTCTACATACAGGAATATGATAGCTGGCATGACGCCTCCTTTCTGAATTGTGCCATTTAGCATTTCTGGCAGCTGGATACATGTGGAAAGCTATAGAGTGACAAATCTGTTTCTCGTACCTTTTGTAGTCTGTTTTTCGTCAGATAGAAAAATGTTAATACTCCCTGAACTTTCCTCCTTTGGCTCACTCGGACAGTAATTTACTTGAGCATTTCCTGTATGTTGTCTCTGGGTATGGAGCTCGTGCTTTCCATCTCTGCAGCACTGCAGAGCTCCACCAGAGTGCTGCCTCATCCCCAAGCTTCTTGGGGCATTTCCTAGGACACCCCTGACTTGCATGCTGCAGTTAATTGGGACAGTGCAAACTCGTGGAAGGGGATTTATCCTGAATCCGAAACAAAATCTGAAGCAAAACTTGGAAAAATGCTTCACTTTGTGTATTTGTTGCAATGCTGTTGATGTTTCCTATATTTCTTAGCAGGGTTTCGTGAATTTCCTGGTCAAAGAGAAGTCTGCCTACAAAGACTTACTGCTTAGAAAAGAAAAGTTTAGACAATCTTATTACTTCTGCATGTTAATTTTGGTGCTAGCAAATGAGTATTTTAATAAGTGATGAATAGAACCTTTGTTTTCAAGAGAATTTTCAAGAGAATTGCTTTTATTAATGTGTTTTGGCTTCAGAAATCTACAGACAAATGAAGAGCTGATTTGGCTGTTGAGTGAATATTTTGTTTCTTCAGGCTGCATGAGGATTTTTGTGCTCTTTGTGGGCAAATGCCTGATTCTAGTCAACTCTGCCCATTGTGCTTTAATATCTAAGCAGGTGCTGAATTTTGAGCTCTCAAACATGCAGGTATTGGGATGCATACACACAGTCTGGAGCAGTCACCTACTGTAAGCAATCACCATAATCATTTTACCTTCTACTCCTTTTCCCCTCCACCTGGGCACTTAGTACTAACTCTGCAAACATAAATAGTTCGTTCAGCTCAACAGATTACAGCTACAGCTTCCTCAGTGTGCCAGTATGCAGACTTGCTGCAATACAAAGGGCTTTTCTGGAGACAGAGCAGTGAGAGGTGCTGAAATACTGCTCAGGGGTCCCACCTTTGGCGTGTGGATGGACACTGTAGTGATGACAGTGCCTGGAGGAAAAGCATGCAAACTGTCTTTTCTGACAGCAGTTGGAGAGTCTTGTCTAAAAGTTTTACTTGGCTAACTTGCTGTAATAGTTTATTTATTAAAAAATGCAGCGGTGAGCCCAGAACTTCAATACTTTGCTGTTTATTACTCGGTAGATGTTTCTCTACTAAAGCCACGCTTTTGGTTTGGTTTTGTTTTGGTTTTTGGTTCTTTTTTACTCTCTTTTGTTGCTTGAAAAGCTACCTATTTTTTTCTTTTTTCCTTTACAGCAAAGCTGAAATAAAAAGGTGGTTTTATCCTTGTGAATATGCCTTGCCCTTCCATTTCACGGCTGATTTTGAATGCTGCTGCAACTGTAATTTGTTCCTCTTCTTGTATCCTCTCCTCCAGTTCTTCTAAGACTTGGAGCTCTCCTCAGACCTCAAATGTTTTCACACTTGGGAAAAAAAGAAAGTCTTGGATTATTTGAGCCAGGCTAAAAAAGCAAGGACCAAAACACAGTCACACCCTTGAGGGGAGGATGAGATGTCTTTCAACAAGCTCTTCCTCATCAGCAGTTCACTGAAAAATTTACTTTGGTTCTCCCTGGAAAATGTTTTGAGTTTATTAATGGACTCCGAAACTTTATTTATGACACTATTTTCTATTGTCAAGAATGTCTTGAAGTTCTTTAAAAGCCGATTTGTAAGTTATTGCAAGTATTAAACAGACTCATGTTGACATACGTAGGCTTTTATATTTATTAGGTTTTAATGTAGACATCAAAAATGTGTATGTGCATGTGTGTCTGCATGTTTTATTTTAGTGCTGCAGAATGATGAGGAGAGAGATGTTGCAATACTAAGTTTTCTGTTCAAAGTACAAGCTGATCTGCTGCCAGCAGGCACTGGAAAGCTGTCATGCAAAGCCTTGCTGAAGGAGAAATCAGAGGTGGTTTCCTTAGTACAGCTTTTTATTGATGCATATCAGCTCTGAAACAGAGGTGGTAACAAATATCTGCAGGAGTCATGCCTTTAAAAAATTTTCATCATGGCACTATTACCAAAATCTTCAGGAGCACTATATATAAATATACATACAGCTGAGCATTGCTGTTCAGTCTGGGGCAGATTTGGTCTCTGCGAGCACCCACTGCAATGCTTGGTCCAGGATCAAAAACTTGCTCCCAAGAAAAGCAGTATCTGTGCTGGCACCTTCCCGGGGAAGGTGTAGCTCAGGCCATGTCCTGTAGGGCAGCTTCATTCTTGCAGTGGTTCACTATGGCCTGACCCTTCTTCTACCTGGCAGCATCACAAAAAATGCTGATCACTAAATTGTTCTTGAATTTACTGTGAAAACCAACCTGATTTGTGTGTTTTCAAGCCCCTTCCCTCACTGGGGTCTCAAACAAGGAGTGATGAGTTTCACTGTCAAATTAAATACCACTTAAAAATGAGTGGCAAAGGTTGTCTTTTTCTTCGCTCCCTTTGGCTGTTACGTTCTACGTGCCTGATGGAAGCACAGCATTTCTTATCTACTATGTGATAGCAGCAGTGGTTTGCAATGTTTCGGTGCTTTGTTCGGTTTTCATGTTGCCCTTTAATGTGAAGTTTGTGTGTAGGTAATGCCAGTGCTATGGGACAGCCTGTCCCTAGTCCTGCCTGACCCGTGTTTCTGTGCGGCACGCCGCTGGTGCACTCTCCCTGCCCTCCCTCTTCTGCCCTCTTGCATTTGCTTGTGTCACTGGCTGAGACTGCCCCTGGGAAAGCACCCGAGCCCTTTGTTTTTTGCTAAGTGCGCGTCAGGTGGACACCTGGATGCTTTTCTTATTTCTGCCTTAAAATGAGGCTTTTGCTCACGCTTAAAAAGCAGTGAAGACTGAAGCTGTAAATCAGATGGGGAGTCTGTAAATCATAGTTAAATTCAGTTGCAAGCTCAGTTTGTTTCACTTATTCACTGTAAATTTTACCTCTGTTCAATATGAGACCCTTTGCCAAGAACCTGTGGCATTTTTCACTGCCGTGGGATACTTCTGCACATCCGGATTTGGCAGAAGCATTAACTAAATCCTAATTAATTAAAACCCTAAAGCTGTGGCCCTCTGTCTGCTCCGTTTCAGCAGAGAGCTGGAGGTGAAGCTAAAGGTTCATTATAAAGCAGAACTGTAACATAATCTATAGGCAGCGTATTAAAGTGACGTGCCAGCTCAGTGTGCCATGGTTTTAAATAACTTGCATTCATCCCCCCCTGAGTACTAGATGAAAGTTTAGACCCTCCCTGAGCAGCCCACACCACAGTTGGAGCTCACAGTTCAACACGTAGGCTCTGGGGCGCCTGTGTCTTTTTTGGAGGCTTTTCCCTGTCACTTGCTCTTCCATTTCTTTTTTTTTTTAATGAGACTTGTGTTTTGGTTTTGGGTTTTGTTTGTTTGTTTTTTAATACCAAATTGAAGTGACAGCTCTGGAGACAAAGCTCTCATTTCCTACGCCACTGTGAGCCTTTTCATTCCTGTTCCTTACCACCCTACTGTCTTTGATAGCACTAAATTAGGCTAGAGTGATTTTATTTTTACTTCCAGATGTTTCATATAGGGGAAACAGTGTTTCACCAAAATTAGATTTTGGGGCAACCATACTAAAATGTCTTAGCTGGATGATATTTAAAATTTGGAAACAGTATTTAAAGGTATTTAATTATGCAGAACTAAACCAGAAGACTTTTATGCCAGTAAAGTTATTGTTCCATCAACCAAAAAAAAATCAGATTAGTTGGAAAAGTAAAAAAAAAAGTTTTTCATTGGGGGATAGTGTTGGTGAGCTGTGTGACTAGTACTAATTTCTTCATGCGATGTGTCCTGGAGGTGCTTGCCTGGGGTTGCCTTTGTAATGATGTGTATTTATGTGGTTCAGGTTACTCAAAATTCTTTTCCAAGTCTTGGGGTGTTTCCTCCGGCATTGCAAGTTTTGCCTTTATGGTTCAGAGAGCTGCTCAGCCCCATCACCGATAACCTTAGGTAGGAAGGCACAGTCTTAAGCACTGACTTAAGTCAGTATTGCCTCAATCCTGCTATTCCCCTGCCACCACGTACACCCCCAGCCCCTATGCTACCGCCACTGCTCATCTATTCATATACTGTGCTAAAAGAGCAGAAAAATGTACTTTGTTTTCATTTTTGTTGGGTACTACCATCAGCTTTTCAATTAGGGGTATGTGTATCCTAAAAATGTGGTTTCCAGGAGAACTACCTGTAAGTGCAGGGCATTGTGGTGTTAAAGTGTCATGTTTAATCATATGTAGTGGAGGTTAGAGTACATTCTTGGTTGGTTTTGGTGAGGTTTGCCTAATCCCACCCCAGGGATGTAAGAGTTTCCCCATCTGTGCTGGGAAATTAACTTTCACTTGTTACTGACCTGTGTTAGATTCGGTGATCTAAAGGGAGATGCTACGCAGCATATCTGATTGGTAACACTTCACTTAATGAAGATTTACTTCCTGTGATACCTTCCTTTATCTTCTGCACCCTTTTATGTGCAGTGATCTGGGTTGCCCTCTCTTCTCTGAGCTGTAATTAGCAGACTCTGATGAATGTGACAAGTTATTTTGTTTTCCAGCAGATTGTACTTGATCGCAGTTCCAACCTGCCCCTTCTGCTGTTGAGTTGCTACGTCAGTCTTGTACTCCTCAGGATGATGAAAACCAGCCTGCCTATGCCTTTTCTGTAACAGGGGAGGAATGACAGCTATTTTATGTTCAGTGAGCACTGTGGTTAGTGTTTAGGAAGTGCATGTGACAGTAACGGAGAAGCAGGGAGGTCTGCTGTAACCTCAGGCAGGTTAATCACTATACATGTTGACATTTGAATGCAAACTTTCAGTTGCACTGGGAGTTTCATAGGTCTGCTTCCCAATTGTCGTGGTTTAACCCCAGCCAGCAACTAAGCACCACGCAGCCGCTCACTCACTCCCCCCCCATCCAGTGGGATGGGGGGGAAAATCGGGAAAAGCAGTAAAACCCGTGGGTTGAGATAAGAACGGTTTAATAGAACAGAAAAGAAGAAACTAATAATGATAACACTAATAAAATGACAACAGCAATAATAAAAGGATTGGAATGTACAAATGATGTGCAGTGCAATTGCTCGCCACCCGCCGACCAACACCCAGCTCCAACTTCCCAGTTCCTATACTAGATGTGACGTCCCATGGTATGGAATACACCGCTGGCCGGTTTGGGTCAGGTGCCCTGGCTGTGTCCTGTGCCAACTTCTTGAGCCCCTCCAGCCTTCTCGCTGGCTGGGCATGAGAAGCTGAAAAATCCTTGACTTTAGTCTAAACACTACTTAGCAACAACTGGAAACATCAGTGTGTTGTCAACATTCTTCTCATACTGAACTCAAAACATAGCACTGTACCAGCTACTAGGAAGACAGTTAACTCTATCCCAGCTGAAACTAGGACACCAATTTAATAGGAATGTGGAAGAAACTCTTTCTCCCCTGGTACACATCTTGTGCTGCTGTCATTTTTATCTGAATTTTATTCTCAAAGGCTTGAGCTTCCTCATTCCAGTTAAGCACTGCGGGTTGAAGGAGTGAACTCTGTTTGCTTATGCATCTGAAGGCCTTGAAATTTAACTTCAGCAGTTGACTTAGTGGTGTCATGCTGTTCACTATGAGTCATTGCTACAAAATATAGTACTGCCAGTGAGCTCCCATGTATGAACGAGGGCCTGTCCCCATGGGAAGGCTGCTCTCCTGGGGATGCCATCCATATCTGAGAGCTAGCCAGACAAACACTTGGGATGGAGACTTTGAAGTCACTAGGTGACTGGTCCTAATGCGAGATGGGAATTATTTTTGTGACTCTGACACAGGGTTGCATTTGGCCAGTAACTCTTGGTCAAGCTAACAAATGTCCATTCATTGCTGCATAAGTGACTTCTTACACTAGCAGTAATAGTGGAAGCTCACACACATGCACATATAGACAAGGGAGGGTAGGGCTGACCCTGTTGCTGCTGCTCCAGTCAATGAGCATCCTCATGAGAGTGCTGAAGTACCCATATCTGTCATCTTCCATGTCTGCTTACCGTATTCATGCATTTATTTGGAAACATTTGCAAGACTCCGATTTCTCCCCTTCCCCTCCCCACAAGTCCTGGTTTGGATGCTGCTATTTCCCAGTCTTTAGGCATGTGTGCAGCAACACGCTGCACTCAGTGTGTGGCCCTGGAGGAGACCATGTTGCCTTCTGCTTTACTGGTGTGAACACTGAGCCTTTTGTATCAAACTCTTTAGAAGTGCAGTCATTAATGCAGTCGACATGTCTCTAGACTATGGTGTGAGGTAGAAGGGATTTGGGGGGGGGCCTTGCATTTAAGGGGGAGGAGGGTTAAGTATGAAATTAATTGGTTGATATCAGATCTGTAATGGTGTGTTGTCACCCATGCATCTTATTAATTTCTGGCCCAAACTTTGTATAACATTGAGTTCTCTGCAGAAATCTGCAGTTTGGCATCACGGTCTCATGGAGGGTGCTCAGACCTGTGCAATATGTATTTCTGTAATGACTTACAGCTCCAGATCCTTCCCTTGGAACAGAGACTGCCAGTTGTGTGAGTTTTTCTTGTGGTAAGGAACTGAACTCCAGGTTAAAAATGTGAATTCTACGTCAGTTCATGCTCCAAGTCATACGCATGCTCTAAGGAGGAACTTCAGTGTCTTCATTTGACCTAATTGCCTCGCCAGGTCACAGATGTCCTTATGTGAATGGGAAAAGAGAAAAACCTGTAAAGCCATGCTAACCTAGTATTCCCCTCACCTTGTTTGTAAGTAGGAATGAAGGTATGTTTCTGAGAAGATGTTTTAGTTCTAAGGTTTTCAGCTTTATTCATTTTCCTGCTTTGATCACGCTTGTCCCCTCTCACTTGTATGGTTTGCTTTCATTCTTCATCTCTATGCTCAAAAAGCAGTGCAAAAGGTACTTTTGTAATCTGCAAGATGACACGGATAACAAGTGCTTTCTGAGAGAAGCTGTATTTTATCTAAGGTGAAATATTGGCCCTGTTGAACTACTAAATAGTAACTTTGTTAGTGCATTCTTCCTGTTTGTTCAAGAAGAGATTGTGGAAGATGTTCGTCTCCTCCTTCAGTTCTCCTGCCCATGTGGCTGTTGTTTGAGTTGGTGACTTGTAGCACAGTGCACAGAGATCAGAATACTATGGTGCACAGAAAGGCATTTCATCCTTCTCCAGTTAGTGCCCAAATAGGTTTAAGGACAATCTTTATGGAAAGGTGGAGGAAAGAGAAAAAGCATTTCCAACTATATTGCAGGCTGTTCTTGTTCAGGATTTGTTTCTCGCTATAACCAATTGCAAGACTCCTACTGATATTAATAGGAGTTTAGCTTGCATGTGATTGTTCCAGGTTAGCTTCAATTATTTTACGTGAGTGAAATAAAACTTCAGAGTGAGAATTTATGCACATTAAAATAATTTCAGTATCAAATTCAAGTAAGAATAGATCTTAATATTTTTTGTAGCCATGTCAGTGCTAATGCTTTTCTTCAAAATTCTTCACACAATGAGCTCTTGTTCATATTAATGTATGAAAACTCTGTATTCTCAGCATACCTAAACATACTTTGGATGCTATAATTGTGCTAAGTTGCCATTTAAATCTAGCAGCTTAGAAGACAGAGAAAACACCCCTGTGCTCTCTGGAAAAGCAAACCTTTTAGTAGATTAGAGGTATGGGCTGTAACTGAACACTAGTGAGAGGTATGAAATGCTTCCAGACCGCTCAGGCTCTGGAAGAGCCAGTCAGGGACATGTGCTGTAAATCTAGGGCCTCCCTTTGGTAGGTTGCGTAATGTTAAGATATCTGATGCCTTCTAAGAGGTGGCCGGAGAAGAATGAATGTATGAAGCTGTTAATTTCAAGAGAGGCATGATGGATGGCTGTGTGAAGAGCTCAGATCCTTCTGTAGCTTTTTCATTTTCCCACTGAACCCGTTTGGCTTTTAGAAACTGGCTGAATAAAAATTATGAATTTATGTGGAAAAAGCTTTCCTCTAAAATTGGTTTGTTAAACAGACAGGACATACGCAAATGATGCATTTTAGGATCGGAGCGACATGAACCCTTGATGTCACCAGCTCATATGACATGAGGACATTGCTTGCCAAAGGTCACCGGTTGCACGTTAAGTCTCACTTTCCATTTCCATGTGTGCGTGTGGATATTCCTGCCCTCCACCTGCAGAAGCAGGGCTGGGGATGCTATTGCTCTTTGGTGATTGATGAAGTGCACCTTGAATGGTGGTCTTGGGTGGGAAGCCATCGGACCCTTCTGGTTGTGGTGGCCAGCCTGAATTTGTGGTGGCCAGCCTGATTTTATGGTGGCCTTTGAATAATGCATTTTATCCTGCCTGGTGATGTTTGGGGAGGGGGGGGAACAGACAGGACTGAAATATTTTTACCTCTTTTTTATGTTCCCATAAACCAAAGGTGGACCCTCAGCAGTTTTGGAAATTTTTTGCAATCCCTGTCTCACCTCGGTATATGGGGGTGGTTTTGCTTGGTTGAGTTCCTCCCCCCATCCCATTTTGCAGCCAAATGTTGGTTTCTATTGTCTTGAAGAGCTCGTTTTGCATTTAGTGCACCGCTGCTCAATGAGTCTTATATCCCACTGAAGTGAGTTATATGCTTATGTGTCTCGTTAAATTATGGTTTTGGATATTTGGATGTTAGTCACAGCTGATGGACACATCATGCTGTTAGCTGTGGGGAAGAAGGGGAGGCTTGCAGTGAATGCTTGCTCTGCCATCCTCCCCACCAGGCAATAGGCACTGGCATCTCCTGTGCGGCGGTACTGACCTTGCCAGCAGTCCCAGCTGTGGTAAGCCTCCAAGCGGGAAGAAGCATGAAGGCAGAGTAACCCTGCCAGGACAGTTCTCCTGCCCCGCTTTCCAAGATGTTTCCTGGATATTCTCGCTTCCTTTTTTTTCTAGGTATGTGAAGAGATTGTCATTGCTTTTGAGAGGCTGTGTTAGTTGCGTAATTTTTGTTGGATTCGGGCTGATGTGGAGAATCTCTTTTGAGGATAAGCTTTAGCAGTGAACATCCGTGACGATTTATTCTGGATACCTTTTTGATCTGAAAATATTTTTCCTGTCTTTCTTCTGCCAAAGGGTATGTTATCACTCACACTTCCAGCTTTCACCAGAGCCTTGCTCATGAGTGGCCTACACAAACTTGATGTATACAAAGCTCAGTAACTTCCAGAGTGGTACGGCAAGACAGAAAGAACAAGTCATCATGGCTGTCACCGAAATAGTGGTCAAAAAGGACATTATAATAAGGGCCAGAAACTTTGCTCTTCGTTTGGTATAGTTGATACAGAATTCAAGCAAAAGCAAGCTGAAAAAACAATTTAAGTACTGATTTTTATTTGCTTACTTATTTATAAAACTCGTCCAAAGCGTTATTTCCAGCAGTTCTAGGAGTAATACATTTACTTCTAGAAATTATTTGAAATCTAGCATGAGTCTTCCTACAGTAACATTTTGTTGTTGTTGTTGTGGGGTATTCATTAAAAAAACCCTGAAGTGACATGCCTAAAAAGAAATTGCCCAGATTTAGCAGGCGTAAAGGTAGGCTCTCTCATCATGTTTATCAAAAGCCTGCTGCTTGTGTGACAGTCGGGTTTTTATTCTTAAATAGGTTTGGGGGCAATCAAGAGGCTCTATGTAGGTTGTAGAGGTTATGAGGAGAGTGTAAGTCACATGGAGGCCAGTGAGTCCTATGTGAGTCATCAATATTTTGTACTGTTATCAGCAATAACATAAACAAACAAACCCTGCAGGCTTTCCTTGCCATCTGTCTTGGATCAAGTTGGAGAAATTAATGGATATTGGGTTTTGGTGTTGCACTGTTAAACCTGGAATAGTTTCCTAGCTTTGTCTGTAACCACCAGTGCATATTGGATTATTTTTTTTTAGAATGCTAGAGCAGTCTTGGTTTTAGTTGTAAAATTTAAGACTGTAAATTATTTAAATTTTTATTTCCTTAGATGTGATAATGAACTAGAATTTACAGTGCATATTTAGGGTGGATTTCTTTTTCTGCATCTTAATTTTGAAATGTCCTGATTTTAGTTTTGGTAATATAGAGCTCAGAGATCTTGACATACAAATGGGGGGTGGGAGGGAGAGAAAAAAAGCGAAAATAAAAAAAGTCACCAGAGAGCTAACGTGACTATCAGGCTCTATTTTACAGGATTCCTCTGCAAGTCTAGGCTTTGAATAGCTGGACACTTTCCACTGCACAATGATAGGCTGAGAGCAAGTGATGGACTGTTGCAGGGATTAAATTTGAAGGGTTGAGTTTTTTCTTCATTGGTTTTTCAGAGCTATTTGATAACCAACCTTATTCATTGTTTAGTTGTGTATGTAACTTTTGGATCTCCAGATGTCCAAGTAAGAAAAAACATGTTGTGGTGTAGCTCAGACTTTAGGTTATTACAATTAACAGTTGCTGTGCAACTCTCAGCAGCAAAACTCGGAAGACTTAAAACAGAGCAGCAAGAAATTTAGAAGAAGTTCACAGTGGCAACGAGTACACTAGCATTTTCCTCTCTGGAGTTTTAGTAAGGAAGTTTTGCGTGGGTTTATATTAAGTCTTAAATGTCTGCAATGCATTTGGCAATCGAATGGTAAGGAGAATTTACTTAAAATGAGGGTCTTCATTTTACAGTCAGAGTATTTGTCCGGAATAGCTTCCTATTTTCTTTGGACAACTGCTTTTTTGTTATGTGCTGCCTAAAAAAAAAAAGCTGATAATCTTCACGTGCTCTTCTTGCACAGGTCCCCAGCAGAGAGGATAAATGCCTTTTTATTTATATAGGTGTATGTGTATAAATATTTATACATAAATATTTACTTAAAGAATATATGTGTATAACACCATCAATAGTAATATAGCCAGTGTTTTACATACACATATAAATAAATTTATATATAAACCCCCCACACCTGGAACTGTAAAAAAAAAATCGTGTAAAAGTGATGTTTAAAGTCAAGTAAACTAAAACAGTGTTGTGTGTGTGTGTGTGTATATGTAATTTCAAAATAGAAAATTAAATTTGAAATTGTTATATGTTCTCATGAGCTTTATTAGCTCGTGATAAAGATTTTTGTGTCTTAGCTATATACAGCTGGTATAAATTTATTAAACAATGTGCAACTCCTTTAAAATGTGTTTCTTGTTTGCTGAGGGTTTTTTATTGGACTTTTTTCTGCAGTATTTTATACTTTGGAGTTTTAGCCAGTAAGTGTCTGGCTTAAAATAAATGTCTGCTATAATATTCCCATGATGTATAAAAGGCAAGATATTCACTAGGATTTACTAATGTCTCCTGTTTCTGTTTTACTTCTTTGTGCTAGAAGTTTGCGTTGGGCTAATGCTGAGGAGTTCTCTCTCCATTGTGTTAAATAAAGGCACATATGTATAGGACTGTGCTTTCACTGATCTGGAGAAGGTCTCAGCACCATCAGCATATTAGCCATAATTTGTTTAATTGTTACTTTATGTGCACTTCAGAGCTTGCTTATTTATCTGAAATGCGTTGTCATCTTTCACATGTTTAAGGTTGCCTTTTTCTTCCACATTACCAAAAGAACGTGCCATAAGCATTAGTGCCTTTATAGTAAAAATGGGAACCCTCTATTGATGTAGCATGGTTGAGTTGGAGAAGCTTCTGCACCTTGATGGATTTCTTCTGCACTTTCTCCTTGGGTGCTGAGCTGCATGCTCAAAGGAGACCTGGCAGAAGTGTAGCTCTGAGTCCCCAGCCTTTTTGGCTGCCAGTTATAATGCTAACAGAATTTGCTCACTACTTTTTTTTTTTTTTTTTTTTTTTTAAATATGTGACTTCTAAATGTGGCAAAACTTTCTGTGGGGAGTGGGTCTGGTGGCTCTTCTGGTGCACTTGGGTTTCACCTTGAAAGTGGACTTCTACAGATTTTGCAGAATGCCGGTTTGGGATGGCATTCCGGTGAGCTGTGCTCCCTGGACAGATGATTTGTGCCAATAAGCAATACTTGCAATGTCTGAGCTTGCCTCCATTTTCCTCTTTACTTATGTGGTGCAGCTTATCATTATCTCAGTTCTTTGAAGCAAGGTGGTTGTTTCCTACGTGTTTCTGCATGCCTGGTTTGTTTTTGGATAGGAGAAAGTGGAACAACGGCTGGTATATGATGAGGGATTCAATTTGTAGTAGTGTTTTCTTGCTACTGGCTGTTAGTTTTTGTCAGATGAGTTTTTGGTTCATGCTTCCCCACTTAACTCTCTCTCTGCTTTGCTTTCACATGTGGGATTTGCTTCATTAGTTGCATTTCCTTGTAACTGCTGCCATGTACGAGGCTCTTCTCCTGTGAGAGGGACTCCAAGGCAAAAAAATCAGAATACCTTTAAATTGCATAGTATGACATATTATTCAATTTGTATTCCTCAATTGGATGTTCTGGAAAGCATGGGGTGATTGCATCACATTTGATGCAGGACATGTATATGCCATTAAGAGGGACTAAATCATAGACCGTGAAAACCTTATGAAAACAAGATGACACATATTGGGCTACTAAGGTTATTAAGGAGATGGATGTTCAGTTAGTCAAACGAATTTTATCATCTGTAAATGAATAAAAATAATCCTGTTTGGGAAGGGAGGAAGTACACCATTATATGCTCTGCAGACATCTTTATATGTATGGTTTTTACAGTATGGAAATGAATTTCTTTGGAAGAAGCTGAGCTTAGCCCCTTTTGCCACTTCACACTTAAGCTCCATTAGAGAAAACTAACTCTGCTTTGTTTTGGGTTTGTTCAGGAGGCCCCAGCAATAAAACCTGCTAACTTTCTAAACTGTTTATTCCAAATGAGACAGGCACTTGAAACTTCTGTTCTGATGCAAATCATGCGGCTCCTAAGGTGATGCCTAGTCAGCAGTCCCAAGTAATTATGTGCTTTGGTTGTGGAGTTAATTTGTGTTGGCCGTCCAAAAAAACCCAACCCCATAACTACAGAGGAGAGACTCTACAGACTCACAGCTCCCAAAAGCTAAAGCAGCCGTACAAAGTTTATGTTGCGTTTCTAGCTGCATTTTCGTTCCATTTCCTCTTTCTGTCTCTCCGAGAAATTAAGTAGGCAGTAATTTTTACCCACTGGCATATAGTCTCCCAGGGAGAAACCTGGATTAGTTCTGTAAACTCTGTGAACAGAAGAATAATCTTTGGAGAGAAGACAGCCAGTTAAAATAAATAGGGCTCTAAGGTATGTCGGCAGCATGGGAACACGGCTGAGCTCCTCGAGAGAAGGCTTAGTGAAAGCTACTAATTTAGGGTCTTAAATATCTGCAGGCATTCTGGCACTTAACTGTAAATCATTTTCCATCACTTCAGTGTTTGGAAAGCATATATTTTTTGGAATTGCCCATGTTCTTCTTGCAAATGTGGGTTTAGCTGCAATGTCTGAATTATTTTGCCTTAGTCCTTTTGACAGCTTGTTTTCTGACACTGTGACATTATTTCTTCTCCAAATTGGAACATTAGTTGTCTCCTGTTATTCAGAAGGTATCACCCATCCCATCTCAGTGGCAATCTTTTCACCTCTTTGTTCTCTTCAATGCTTCAAGGGGCTTGGAAAAGCAAGACCAGATGCTTAGTCTTGTTAGATGCCAATAGAGCTACACTTGCAGAGAGTAGTTTCTTTATTCGTTGTGCAAGGTGAGTGTGAAGTTTGACTCATTTTAATAATCCTTTGAATTCCACTGGGTATTATCACATTTTAACTTGTATGCCAGTACCTGAATCTAAGCTACATGTAAAATACATGAATTGTATCAGAATTTATTGCTGTATGTGTAGTTAACTGCTTCCCTTTCACACTGGCAAGTTCAAAAGCAGGGATCATCCTTTCTAATAACTGCTACTGAACTTGCAGTAATGATGAGGCAGTGGTGTTATGTCAAAAATTAAAGCTGAAGGCACCTTTTGTGAAGTTGTTTCTGCTTCCTTACATCCTGCAGCCGTTGGACTGTTGGAAGGGAAGGGGGAGAGGTAGTAAAGGTGAAACCTGCTCGTGGAAGAGCAGAGCTGCAAGGAAACCATGATCAGTCAAGCCATGACAAGTGAGAGATGGCACCAGCTAATAACCCTTCTGGCATCGTCACGTGGAAGCTGTTCCTGCTTATTAACAACCTGTTCTGCGGCAAGGGAGGGAAGCTGAGGGCTGCTGTTTCTGCCTCACTCCCCTGGCATTCAAGTTGATCTGTTTAGTGTTAGTTGATTGAAAAATAAAAGGGCACGAATCCAAAAGGCCTATGCATTTTGCAGTTACCCTATTTTGTAAACCTAATTTATATTTGTGGATCCCTTTCTACATCAACCTAATTGTGCATAAGAGTAATTTACACTACGTAGTGCCTCTTCTGTTTTTAGCAGCTAACATCCTCTCATTCTCCCCTGTAGGTGTGTAGCTCCACGTTTGGTGCATACAAGGATGGATAGTGAGGGGTGTGTGTGTATGCAACAGTTCATTTGAAGTGCAAAAGCAAGTTAGTTGGGTTTTGGTTTGGGGTTTTTTTGTTTGTTTGTTTGTTTTTTGTGGAGGGCATTAGATAAATATTAAAGGTTGAAATACAGTAAGAGAAGAATTTTAAGAAGAAAAGAGAGAGGGTTGAAGCCATTTGTCTTTTTCCTAAAATGTGAACCCACAGGCATGCTCAGCCATGTTTGTGTAGAGGGAAGGCTCAAACTTTGTGTTAGTTTTTGTTTGACATAATCCCTGAATGTGGGACTACAGGGATACATAACTCAATCACATTAAAATATATGTTGTTGTCAGAGTTATTGCTGAGATAAGTAGCAGAACTGAGAATGAAATGCAAGAGGTGGTTTTGTGGGTTCTTTGCTGGCAAAATGGCTGAATGCCTGTGGGCTCTCCCCGTCCTTTTCCCATGGGCTATGATGAGTCGAAGGGCTGGTTTGGGTCTGCTTCAGCCAAGCCACTGCCGCACCACAGCGAGGGAGCTGCTGTACGTGGAGGGAAAGGGATGAAGCAAAGCTGGAGGACCTGGGAGGGCAGGCCAGGAGACATGGGTGGTAGCCCTCTCGCCAGGACTGGGGTGGTATCTACTGTTGGGGTCCACAGCCAGACCAAGAAGTATGGTTGGTACTTTGCCTTATACTTTTTTCCTTACACATTATCTTTAATGATTATTGGCATGCTATGCACACTTTAGGTTACAGCTTTATAAATCAGTCTGGAAGCACCTTTAAAGTTATGAGGAGAAAAAGGAGGGCAATGAAAACGTACAGGAGCAAGCAGGAGTACAGCCTCGTGGAGCGAGGTGAGGGCAGGGTTTCCTGTCAGTGGTAGGTAGCAAAATACTCTGCTAATTGAAAAGGGTTTTGACCTAAGCTAATTTTGATCCCTGCTTGGGTTGGGGAAAACCTTTGCTTATTTGCAGAACTTCCTCATAACTCCTTTTATAGCTGGTTGTGTCAGCAGTTTCCACTGCAAACCCTGCATTGGGGTTCTTATAACTCAGCTGTATAAATTTGATCTGGACTTTAAAATTGGCTTGTACGTTCTTGATTTGGAAGCAAATATTGAGGCTGGCTGGCTAATCTGTTGGCTATGTGAAAAATATTGCCGTAGTAAAGGCTGTGAGGAATATGATACAGCTCTCAGTTTCCGTTGAGTGCAGAGGAAGCTTATTTGCCACAAAGAGCAGGTGCTCCCCTGGCTCTTTTTTTTCATGCAGAAGCGGTAAGCTGGACCCTAAGTGTCCCAAACCTGTCGGGACCCTGGAGCGTAAGTTGGGTTTTTGTTTCCTTCCCTGCCGGGAAGGAGGTGAGGAAGGGCTTTGGCGAGCCACCCCGTTAGGTGGGGCACGCTGGAGCACAGCAATACCCTGTTTGTGCTCGTGGTGTTCAGGTGTCAGACCCCAGTACGCAATGCTGCTGCCGCCCCTGTGGGTTGCGTGGTGCTGGGACCACCCGTCAGGAATCAGGTCTGGTGAATTTGCGTGAGGGAGCCAGTGCAGCTACAGCCCATAAGTGTGCCCCCTCTTGTGTTTTGGGGCAAGCTTGCATTCTCCAAAAATAGGGTAAGGGTGGCTTCTCTTGCAGCAATTCACCTAAGGGGTGCTTTCTAGAACACTTTGAGCTCTACCTGCATTTGAGACCATGCTGTTAAAATACTCGCCATTGGTGCGAGGTGGTACTTTGGTCAGGTGAAATGAGGCTAGGAATAAACAAGGTAATAACAGGTAATGAGTGTAAGTATTAGCATAAAGTGTATTATAGCAGGGAGATAAAGCCTTCGTGGTTTGAATGTCTGTGTGAAAAGGCAGAGCGTTATTTGATATAAGAGAGGTTGCCCGATTGCTTATTTTGATTCTGCAAAGTTCTCTTGTAATGTTCCTTCTGTATGTGGGTGTGTTGTTCTGGTTTTTTACTTATTTAAAATACTTCATTATAGGGAAGGATGTAGACTGAAAGAGAAGCAAGGGTGGTAATGATACAAAGATCATTGTCTGGTTGACTTCTGCTTTGATTATGCATGTCTTTAAACTGGATTGCTATAGCCATCCATGTATCAGAAATGCTCAAAGGGTAAAAAATCAAGCTGGAGGGTTGTCACATAGCCCAGGGATTTTTAAATTGGGAGCAATGAATTATGTTCTGAGAGAAAGTTGCAGATGACATTGAAGGATGCTTGTGTGATGGGGGAACATTATTTACTGTCAGACTATGAAATAGTTTCTTTGAGAAGGTGGTTGTGAAGCACCATCGCATGAGCTGGCTGCAGCTAGGATTGATTCAAGGCAGGCAGTACGGAAAAGATAAAAGGCAGCTTCCACCTTTAGCCAGATAGACCTTTGTCTTATGAGTAGCTGCAGTTTATGTTTTTCATTTATTACTGCATAAAAATTAAATAATGACAGTTCAAAGAAGACATGCTTATCCAGTTTTCTTCTTAGTCATGTGAGGAAAAAATAGATGGTTATTTGTTAATTAGAAATTAGTTAACATTGATAGATGAGAGATAGATGCACATGTGTGTGCACACATGCAATTTTCCTGGAAAGGATCTTTCAAAATACCTCATTAAATCTTGAGAGTAAAAGTAAAAAAGCTATTTTTCTCACTTTTTTTTTTTTAAAATGTTGGTTACTGCAAAACAAAATAATAGGCTGGCTAAAATTTAGCTCAAGAAAACAGTTGTATTCCACTGTGTTTTGGGCTGTTTGCTTTTAAAAATCTGAGGCATGGAACTATGCTGAGATTACTTCTTACACTGTTGCTTTTGAAGTTCATCCTGGATCAAGAACTGCTTTACTTTTGTTTTATCTCCATTTGGAATGTATTTTAGGACAATATTTGCAGTTTTGGAATTCTGATGTTTAAAACAAGAACAACAAAAAAGATTTTTTTTTTTTTTTGTCATACAAAACTAAAATCTGGTATTAGATGGGTGATTTTATTTATGTTTATTAGAAAGTGTCCTGAACATCGCTGGATGGCATACGCTGGCTTTTGGCTTTCAGCCATGAAGCTGATTGCTGCTGAGGGGCGGAAAAGAGGTTTGCTGCTGCGGGGGGCTGTGGGAGTGATTGGCCTGAGCAGGTGCCTGATCATGAAATGTCTCTCCTGCTTGCCTCCCCCTCTTTCTCCAAAGGAGCTTCCCAGAGTATAGAAACATGGAACTAAGTAGAAGGAAACATTGCTGGTTTGGCAATTTTGTAGTTTTAAGTCTGCTGTGTAACATCAAAAAGAAAATCCCCCTTTTTTGTAGCTCTAATTCATGCTTGATTTTAGAAACTTGCCTCATACTGTAAATACCGAATTAAAACAGATTCATGAAGGATTTGAAGAATATTTGTGGTGCTTAGAAGTTAGTTTGATTCATAGGTAGCCAGTTTTATAATTTTAATGCTATACTCTTCTGTGCATCTGTCTTGTTGCATTGATTCAATTTGTTTGCACATGTATGTTAAATAAAAGTACCTTTTAAGGATATGCTTTTTTCCTACTAGGAATTAAGCATTAGGTGTTGTTTTGCTTTTGTCCAGTTTACTAGTCTTTTGGTATTTAAGCATAGGTAATACTATAGCTCACCCTTGACTGATGCCAGATATTTTTACTAAGCTAAGGTTAAATTTTCAGTTTAAGAACAAAATCACTCATAGAGGACAAAAAAAAAAAAGCTGTACAAAAGTAGTAATGCTTTCAAAATTTCCTATGTATTAGCACCTACATCTTTTTATATCTGCTCCATCTGTTGGATTTTTCAAAATCTAGGTGAAAAAATAAAAGAAATGGAGTTAGTTTCCATTTGGACAAGGAACATGAGGAACCTTTCTTTTAGTTTTGGTTTGAATATGTACACAGTTTTGCATATGTAATCTCCAGTATGTATATGAATATATTGTTTATAGTGGTAATGCACAGTTGCAGAGTCTAAGAAGTGTCAAAACTGAGGCTCCTGGGATATAAATAGGTCTGCAGTCTGGAAAAGATCCTTAATCATTTCAAATGTTCTAATTCCTCCTGCTGTGTTCAGTGTAGATGTTTGTTTCTTTTTATATATCTGTTCTTGTGATTATATTCCTCTTGCATCTGTGGTAAAACTCTGCCCTTGTAGCTTTGGTCCCGCTTCATTATAGGCACTTCACAAGCCAAGGATGCTGGCTGGTACTCTCAGGGAAGACTTGTGCTCTGTCTGAGGTTTCCTAGAAGTATCAACCTCACCTCTCCTGGTTAGTCAGATCTCTTATCTCAAATCAGTAGGTGTCACTTGGGAGTCTTAGCCACTGTATCTAGATAAGGAGATTACTGCTCTGGCATCCCTCTGCATGTGCAGTTCTTCATATCCTTGTCCAGTAATTCGTTTGTTCAGATGTGTCTGTGCCAGCCTCACCTACAAGGCAGATTCAGTCCCCTGCCTGCATAGCAGGTCTCTTGGTCATAGCCAGGGGCTCGTCATGTTTCTCAGGACCAGTCTGCTTTTTTCCTCATCTCCAGGGTGTGCTTTCCAGCCATATTTTTAAGGGATTTTCAGCCTGGGGTTTTGCTGAAATGATTTTACAGCTATCTCCCATGTGTACTTGCAGTTTCATCCCCAGTAGGCAACAGTTTAAGAGTGACCTCTTGGAAGTCAGGTGATTAGTTGTGGGTTGTTGTGTGTTCATCACCAGAATCAAACAAAAAAGTTTTTGTTTGTTTGTTTGTTTAAATTTATTAATTTATTTTATTTTACACTTCCATGGATGGTAAGGCCCCCCCACCCCTCCATGAGAACAGTTAGCCTGAAGCCTGCTTTTGAAGTCTCACTGCTGAATGTGTGGGGGTTGCTTTTTTTATCACAGATTACAATGTATGAGCATCACGTGCATTTGCGTACGTTCAGAGAAAGCTAGATTTTATTCACTTGGGGAGTCCAATAACAAAGCACAGCGATCCATTTGACCTTTAGCTTTTAGCGCCCTTACGTTCCTTTCCCTTTTCCAGACCTTGCTGACAAATGTCAGCATGCTGTAACGTATCGGTTTAGGGATCTGTTTATGGCAGGTTCCACCCCTCACCCAAAGGTTTTAGGAGCTTCCCTATAAATAGCTATGTTGGTCATAGCTTTCTATATGCTTGTGGGGTTCCCTTATCTGTGTTTTATAGTAACTGGGTCTCTTAGCTCAGAATTTGTGTATGAACACCAAATTTTGGAGGAATTTTGGCTTTGTTGTTGAAGGCTTTTGTAAGAGGATGCACTATACAAGTTGTAATTCTTATGAATTTAGCAAGTCAAAAAGTTTTTCTGAAATCAGTGCATCTCCTTTTTCCTTTGTCTTCTACTTGTCTTCCTTGCATGGGACTTGCTCTGCTAACTTTCCCTTGTTAGCATGCCTTGGTTTCAACTCTGGGTAAAATTGCTATGTTGACCCGTAGTGCTGAGGGACTGCCCACTATTTTGAATCTGAAGAAACGACGAGCCTTCCTACATCTCGGGCCTCCCCTTTCACCAGAATAATGTATTTGTTAGCATAGGATTAACACCAAATGGAAGGGGTTTTCTGGTTTTGTTTGAATTTTTGGCTATTGTTTTTAGTTGCTAAAGATTGCTACTGCAAATGTCTGTGGGATGTAGACTGCTGTTGAAAAATGCCTGCTGTGATCCACTGAATGTGACATTTCCTGCTTTTTGTCTATATGTTGTCAAACGATACATTTTTGGAGTATTGCATTTGCATTTGTCTTGCAGTATTAGGTCATACTTTTTCCTCAGTTAAAGTATTTGTCTTCAGATGCCATCCAATACATGTGTCGCAGCTGTCATGTATTATAGTCTCTTAAGTTTTAGGAAAGCCTTAACCACATTAGGTAGGCTGATGGGACACTTTCCACAGGTTTACCAACAAGTGACTGTTCATACACAAATGCAAAGACTGAGTCCTTAGTATTTCATGTAGTACTACCCCTTTGCCATAGGCAGTTGTCAAGATCCAGCCTCACTTCTCCTGTTGGAGAAATGAATGGTGTGGAGATTGGTGACTGTACTTTGTGGTTGGTCATTGTCAGAAGGAACCACAAGGAACCAAAACTTCTTGGTCTCTACTGAATGAACTAAACCAGAGGCAGTCAAAAACCAACAGAGGTGAAAGCCTTCCTTCCGTCTCCCTTTGAGAAGTCACTTGCTAGAGCACAATTGTGGCCCAAGGTGAACTCTACTTTTGGAAATAAAAATGAAGTAATTCTTCATTACAGCAGCACTGTAATGCTTCGTTTGCAGCACCGCCCTAAAAACGTAGCAATTTCTTCAAGGAACAGACTTAGGCTTGCAGACAGAGGAAAGAGCTGTGAGGTTTTGTATGCACAGCACAAGCAGCTACAACTTTTCTGCTGTAAGACAGGAAATACATCTGGAAACAAAGAGGGAATTTGCACCACCCAGGACTGCTCTTTGCAGCCAGCTATAAAATGATTAGCAGGTTGAGGACCAGGGATATAAATCAGTGCGTAGATCTTGCCATGTGTTGCTTTATTTCTATTTCTGTTCTTGGGAATGAAGCTAGCTGAAATTCAGTGGCATGAGATGAAAAGTTTAATTTATTGTTCAAATGGGGTCAATAATGTGAACTTTACAACGGTTTCTGTTGCAAGACTGTTTCATTCAAGTGGACCAAAGGCAGTTGAGCTGAACTTCAGCAGTGACCTTGATCAAAGAGGCAGACTGCTCAAGAGGCCTTTCTTATTCTAGTCTGAATATATTGCGGGTCACTGGGGGCTATAAACCTACTGAGAGAAAGGCAAAACAAAGTCCTGCAACTGGCTGTCTGTGGTGTTGAACTTTTGACTTTCTATTAGTTGCAGCTGGGGAGGAGTCAGCTTCGCTATTAATGAAGTCTTCCACGCATGTGACCAGTCATTGTCAAACACGCAAACTTTGAAGAGATTGTTTAGATGGAAAATCTGGAATGGAAAAAGCTGGTTTCCTCTCTGCTCTTGTGAGAAAAGTTTCATATATGATGAGAGAAGAGGCTGGAACTTGGCATCCAGGAAACTGTGTGTGCCTACCCCTGCTTGTGTCTCTTGGTGAATGTGCACAGCTTCCAGCCAGCAAAGTGGAGTTTGATTTTGAAAAATAGGCAATACTGTGCAATACTTTTCCTGTCATTCAAGTGAAATAAGAACAAGAACCTATAAATACTGTTTAATCGGAAAGATAGTGCAGCAACTTTCACAGGCACATACTCACAAAGGAGAAAAGATAATTTTTTTTTTTCTTTCTATGAAACAGCACTGTGAATAAGATATTGTGGCCCTGTGTTCAGAGAATATATACATAAACATCCAAGTTTTTCATTTACCATTCTTGTGATATTTCAGCTTAATGACGGTGGCAAGGCAGCCCGAGCACATGTGGGGATAGGTGATGTGGTTCTTACCATTGATGGGATAAGCACGGACGGGATGACTCATCTAGAAGCACAAAACAAGATCAAGGCATGTACAGGCAATTTGAACATGACTCTGCAAAGGTAAGATACCTTTTTCTTTTTTTTTAAAAAAGAGAATTAATCATGATTGTTTTGGGAGGATAAAAACATGTAAGTGGTTTGGCAAAGTGCGTAAAGTTAAGTGGCCATGATTGAAAGATACACTGCTGTAGCCTGAAATGTGTTTTGATTTATAGCATTTTAGAAAACTTATTAGATGTTAATTATGTGAGCTGACAAAGACCTTTTCCAACCTTCTGTCACCTGCTCTACATTAAATGAAGTCTAGTTCCTTTTCCTTTTGAGCTTCAGTTTTGTTAACACTTGTTTAATTAAAAACAGGTCTTACCCAGGCTCTTTTTCCCTTCCCTGACTGACTAGGGGCACTTCTTTTTTGGGTCAAAGTCTACATCATTATTTTTATTGACAAACAGAATGATGGATTTCAACAGTTAACCCCCAAGTTACATGGATGAAAATACTGCAGCTCAGGGTCATGGAGAGATGTTTCCTGAAACGATACTACTGTTTCACAAAGTAGCAGCCTCCCTTTGCTAATTGCAGTGTCTACTATAGAACTTACAGCTTGGTCCAGTCTCATTCTCAGAACATACAGTTTATTGAATGTCAGCATACCTCTGTTAGCCTGGGACTGTGTTTTGGGTGGGGTTGGAAGAAGAGAGCAGGATGCTCATGTGCAGGTTATTGGAACTGAAGCAGGAAGAGCAGCAGCACAAGCAAGAAATTCCTTCAAGCTCTGAAAAGTCTCCCAGGGTTAAATACTGGCTTTTATTAGAAGACTGATATTTTTATTTAATGAAGCGAGTGAGCATTCTGGAGGAGGATTGGCCTCTGAAGTCATCACATAATGAGAACCATCTTTTCTTGTTATCAAAGAAAACAACAGCAGTTGCACCCTGTGATTTCTGTTCGTGCCTGCCTTCAGCAGTGCAAAGTTCCTTCATGAGTGTGAGTTGAGGCCTGTAACAGTATCTCTTCACCAGTTACTACCTTTTCTGGCAAATTATCCTGCCCTTAACGAAAGGACCACTTCTCAGAGTTCATCAGTATAAGAATAAAAGAGATGATGTGGTTGTAGGTCTGACAAACATCTAGCTCTCCCAGGGTGGTGGTGCTTGTTCCTGGCCTTAAGTGATGTGTAGTTGAATGGTTGTGGGAGTGCTGTCTTTTCTAAGAGGCTACAGTTCAGCCCTTCTTGTTTCTTGTTCTTCCTGTTGTCCTTCTGTACTTTGGTTCTTAGCAACCCTTAATAAGGGATTCCCTTTGTTGAGCCTCTGAGGAAAGGAGTATCTTGTGGCGTGGTTCATGCCTAGGGCATCTTCTCGAGTGAAACTTGTAAAGGTGGCATTAGAAGTTTCTTGATGAATCAGAGGTGTTACAATGTGTGATTCTTCTGATGAGCTGGTATACCTAGTGTGTCGCTTGCTTTTCTGTCTCCCAATGAGGCAGGCAGGTTGTTTGGAAATGCACTTTCCAGGAGCCCACTGAGTCACTGCAGCAGGCAGCTGGGAGTGTGGGGGGTTGGCCCACTTTCTCCCGTCACCATAAATTGATGGGCAGGGTTAATATCAGATATAGGAAAGGAATAGCAGATGTGTCTCAGTCAGGCAATAACTTGTCTGAGGCTGCTTCTGGTTGGGTGCGAGGATGAGTGGTTTGAAAATTGAATTAATCATAAGTTAGCTCGGTCCCCTCCTGTTCTCACCCTTCCTACCCAGTGTAGCATCTGACTCACCAGCATCGGCTACCTGACAGCTGAAGGCTAAGTTAGGATCAGACTAGCAGAGATCAAAGGAATAGCCTCTGTCCCAGCATCTGGGAGTGGGACAGATGTCCTCTCTTGTCGCTGTGCTGGTCAGCAGTCCCAGGGTCTCAGCTGTTTCGAATTCTGCCCAGATCCCATGAAACCAAAGCTGTGGACAGTGCTCTCCCGGCTGCTCTGTCTGTGAAAACCTCCTTGCTCTGATTGCTGTTTAGCAGGAGATTTGCTTCAGTTGTTTATTCGTTCTTTATAGCCTAGATGAAAGTGCTTCTTGGAGTCAGACTGGCTCACGCTGACTGCAGATGCTGGCTGCCCATGGGAAGGACAACTTGAGAGTATAAACCGAGTGGCATGATAAGCCATTTTAATATTGAGGGATCTCCATAATTATATTCTTCTGTTCCTGCCTCTTCTCCCAAAACAAAACCAAACTAAATAAAATATTTTGAACTGTTATTGTTCACATGCAAGATTAAAGAGATGCTGTCAATGTGAAACAATGTTGGCCTTCAAAATATGAGTTGGTGCCATAGATAGGAAAATCTAAGACATAACTTATTTTGCTCTTACTGCTTTTATCTTGAGGGGGGTTTACACTTCTGAGCTTTTATCAACATTCCCATAGGCTACTGATAGTTTGAACTACAATGCAAGAATGTTGAGGTTAGTCTTGAAAGAGTGTATAAATTCTTAGATGCTGCCCTAGTTTGCTGGTGCTTTAAAGGAACAGAATGATAAGTTGGTTAGTGGTGTCACTTTAAGGTCCAAGAGGATTGGAAAAGCATTATGGCTTGAGCTAATGGCTTTTGCACTGAGCATGTCCATGTGATGTTTTATGAAAGATGTGAAAGAACTCAGTTTCATCAAATTAGTTGTAGGAACCAGAATATATTTTGTGAGTTCAATTTGGTAGGGTTTTGGTGGTAGCACTGAGTTGCCTTTATTCACGATAAATTGTAAGAAGTACTGTGCACTCATCTGTGGATGCCTGTGTTACTCTTGATCAGTTATAATTTGACACAGATTCATGTGGCATGTGTGAAAATTAGTATAGTGGTGCAGCCTTAAGTGTAATGTAAAGATAATGGCAATATGGGCAAAAATTGCTGGGTATACATTCCACCAGCCTCACAGCATGTCAGAGATGGGTCTGGCTGTGTTGTTTGCTAGGCAGGGACTAACCAAAATAATCGGTAGTTATTTGAAAAAGAAAAAGGGTCTTGCTCTGGCTTTTTAGGGGCTTTTTTTGTGTGTTGTGAGGATCAAAATGATAGTTGGTAGAAAAGCAGTGGTACACTCTAGGGATTAGTAGGCCAGTGAACCTGAGTGGGTACCACCTGAGGTTGATGGGCTCCAGCATCCGAGTTTGCACGGTGGCCAGGGCACGGTGACAGCTTGCCCTTTAAAAGCTGCAAAGGAAACTTCGTGAGTCTACGTGACAAAGGCGAGAGATTAAATTCTTTAAGACCAGCTTCCTTATTATAAATATTCTAACTTGATATGCTTTTGTACTGCTGATCAGGTTTTCACTTGACTTCCTCTATTCTTTATGTGCAAAGTGGAAAAAATAAGAGAAACAAAATAAGGGGCAAGAAGTAGCTTGTCTGGGAGGTTGGAAGGGATATTTAAAGCAATGTCTTCAAAAACTTTACTTACAGGTTTAAAGCAGTATATTTATGGAGGCAGATGTGCACATACCTCTTGTGGAAAACCAATTTAGATGTTTTGTGACTTGTAAATGAATGTTGGCAAAATATTTGAAGGGGAAAATAAAAGCTCCCCTTTTTCCTGTGTAAGGCCATATCGCAGCTTGGTTTTTTAAATATGGAATTGTTCACTGTCCCTGAAAGAAACTGGAATTGCAGCTGTCACAATTGCAAGTCCACTTTGCTTGGAGATTGCTTAAATACAGATGGATAAAATTGTGCTTGCCAGCCATGTACACAAGTAGGTGCCTATTCAGGTATATGTCTTTAAAATTAATTAGTTCTGTAAACAAGTCTCGCTGTTTAGTATGAAGGTTATATTTTTTTAAATTGTGAAATAAAATTCTAATTTTGGTATGTTATTTACTCATTTATTGTATTAGCTATGGCTCAAAAATATGGGGTGTGTTTTTCTTTTTCATTTTGTAACCTGCAGTTTTAGCTTCTTGATAGTTTGGGTGGTGGTTGGTTGGTTGTTTTTTTCCACAGGGACTCTTTCTTTGCATGTGTCCCTCCCTCCCTGAGATCTTGCTCTTTTGCACCCCAATATTTTATTTTCAGTTAAAGCCCTTTCCTTGTTCCCATGAGGACAGATGGAAACCAGATGCTTGCTTTTTGGATATATTTTCAAGTTCAGTAACTTAGCATGGATTTCCATAAATAAACCTGTAAGTTGCTGAACAGCTAAGAGCCACCACCTATTTTTTAAATATTATTTTTGGGGACTGTTTCTCCAGGCTTCTGCCTTAATGATTCTTTGGAAGTGAGAAAGATGAAGAATTGTATATTTCTACTGTTGCATGAGATCATGATACTCATGAAAATTCTGGAAAAAAGTGTCAGTGAGCAATACAAGGATAAAAATAATATAGAAAAGCCTGGAAAGTTGTGTGGGGGTTTTGTTGTTGTTGTTTTGGGATTTTTTTTGGTTTTTTATGATGTAAAACTTCCTTACCTCTATATTTTGTAAACCAGATCTGCACAGCTATAGTGTGCTTTGTAAAGGAATTTCTTTCACCTCTCACTATGAATTTAGACATTTAGGACAAAAGGCATTGGGATTGCTCGGCTTGGGAGTGAAAGGAGGATTCTCAGGATTGTTTGCCTCTCTCACTATATTGCAGTGCTTCAGAAATATTTTTGGGTACAGTAGGTCGGCAGTGAGCAGTTACAGTTCTCCTTCCAGCTCTTCAGTGGATGACTTAATGGATTTTCACAAATGAACATGGGTGTTACGAAGCAACAGATGAATTTCAGTGACAGCTGTGGTTTCTGCGTTTGTTTTTTGGGTTTTGGTTTTTTTGTTTGTTTTCTTGTGATATTTTTTTTTTTCCCCCTAAACGTTTTAAAAGCACAGGGTTGCCCAAGTGTCACAGGTGAGGCTAGGGTCTGCTGGGTGTGTTTGATGTCCATGTTGACAGGACTCAGAGCCAAAATTCAGATGAGCCTTAAGGCTGGGTTCTGCAGTTGGTGAACTCAAGTGTTAAAAAAAATGACACTTACTTTAACTGCCTGCATGAGTATGAATCTTCATCATTCCGTTCTCCCTCATCTCTTTGGTTTTTCTTTCAGGAAACATGAAGTCTAGACTTCTAGCTTAAGAACAGCTGAAATTCTCATGATTTAAGGTGGGGTAATAGGGAAAAAATGTTATGGATCATTTGATTTCTATTTTCTAAGGTCATTTTTCAAGTTATCCAATTCAGAAAGGGTTTTCTGCAGTAAGAATAGCTCAGTATGCTTTTTACTTACTATGTTTATTGTTCCCAGTCTTGGTTTTATTAGAACACAATATGATGATATTACCATTTATTGTGTTGAGAGTCCTGCTCTGCTTTGGAAATGCGCAGGAGGAAGAGCATTTTGCTCTGTAAGGAATGTGTGTTCTGACAAACTATATGGACAAAATGGATGCTCTTGTTCCCATTTTGAAGTTGGAGAAATGAGGCACCTCGATGTAGACCAGGTTTTAAGAGACTCGAGTCCTTTGCTCCTCAGGTGTTGAAATACTCCCCTAGTGTAGGTTAGCTGTAATCTGTTTAATTTCTCAAAAATAAAAAGCAGCAGTGCGGGGAATGACACCAGGGTTCCCAAGAGCCAGCCTTAGTTGCTGTTACAGGGGGATCTGAAGTCCTAAAGTTTAAAAGTTAAAATTGGCTCTACAGAAAGTTGAGAAAATAGTATAACTGCTAAATCAAATGGCAGGGGAGGCTATGATAATAAAAATAAAAGAAGAGGAGCAAGCAGAAGAATACAAGTATAGAAAGGATTTCAAACTGTTAACAATACAGGCTTCGCTTTAAGTGATGGTTAAAACTCATGAGTCATGGGTTCCTTGGGGTGAATATTTTGTTTCCATAAACCATATAAGGCTGTGCTTTAAGAAAGCTATGTTAAGAATGCATTCGGAAGTCTTATTTTCCTCCAACTTTGGTTTACTAGTCATCATCATTTCCCTTACATAGGCATTTTGACTCTAGTTTTTTTCTTCAGTCATTTGCTTTTTTAGCATGTAGAAGGAGGTTGACTGTCCTGTGCCAGTTGAACAGAGGCAATGAATTGGTTCAAAGCATTACAACTTCTGAGTAATTTTTTCTAAACCTGAAAACAATTTTTTGCTGGAATCCTTTTTTCTGTAATATTAATTCTTGCATAATTCTTCTTTCAGGGATGTCAGAACTGAGTGTTGGGTGATTAACGCCTACTTTGGGGTTTGCCCCCTGGCACGGGGCTGCTGAACGGGGCTGAGGAGCTCCATGTGGAGCTGGGGCTTGCCCGGCCGGCTGTGCTCGGTGGCGGCCCACAGAGATGTTCAGTATATAGCTCATTGAGGAGGAGGCGATCCGAGGTTGTGTGCCTCGCGGCATGAAGATGGCCAAGTGCTTTTGTCAGCCTGACCTTTGGGCCTGGAAGTAACCTGACTTGCAGGACCAATGCTGCCGTGTCATGTACAGTAACCGGGTGCTGCTGAGAAAGCTGCTTTTAATCTGCAGATTTGCAGACTCTGTTTCTGAGCTGGTGTTTCTTTGAAGTAAACCCCGTGAACTCTGTGCAGGCTCCTCAGATTCTTGTGGGCTCTGTAAACACCAGCTTCAGGACTTGGAGGTGAGGCGTTGCTGGTCTAGAGCCTGGCGGTTTTCTCCTTTCTCTCGGCTCTGCTGGTGGTGTCTTATTGAAGACTTCCTTCTCTCCCCAAAGTGTGGGCTGGTGCCTTCCCAGACCACATCTGAGGCTGCAGCTGCTGGTGTGTGCCTCAGGCACAGGGTGACAGCTGCCCTGAAGCCTTCCAGGCTCATGCCCTTGCATCTTAACAGGAGCTTTTCTAAAGCTGAAAGGGGTTTGTGTGTGGCTTTTTATGCTGTACGTTGCAGTGCAAGCACCTGAGTCATCTTAAGTCTTCCTGCTTTTTCTGACTTTGAAATTAAGTGGCGTTGGGTAAAATGTTGTCCAAAGAATTCATAGCTAATGAACGATGCTGGGTTCTTCTTTGCATACAAAGGTGTCTTGGTATATATGTATATGCACTTTTTTTAATTGGTGGCAATGTAGAAAGCTTTTGCCCCTAATTTAGCAGCTGAACAGGTTTTGCTAGCTAAGCTATGCCTTTGGAAAGCCTGCCCACAAACTAAATAAATGGAGGGGTACAGCTTTTGCTTCTAGCTGGAATTCAAAATCTTTTGTTGTGCAAAGCACTTTGCTGCACATCAGCTAGCAATTAGGTGAACCACAAAACATGCTGCAGCTAAGTGAACCTGACAAACTAAAGACTTGCCTGGAAGTTCAAAGGAGAGTTGCTGGGGTGAAAATGGAAGGTTGCAGGGTAAAAACGGAGTTCAGTGACGTTTGCAGGATCATACCTATTCATCTGCCAGGAAAATGGGTGGGAGTGAGGACTAGTTAAGCAGTAGCAGCCTTCCTCACAATTGCATACCTTTAGAGCCTTCCTGGGGATCTTTATTGCTGCAGAAGATCAGGATCTGTAAAGGCTGTTCAGTTTCTTGACGTTGATACAGTATGTAGCATAGGAACATAAATACAGTAGTAAATATAGATAGTGGACAATAGTAGGTGCCAAAGGTAGATCAGTATTTACTGAATGTCAAAATGTTTCCTTCAACTTTAAGTTTAAAGACATTTTTTTAATTTGATTTCAGTTACATTCCCCTCCCCTGTGCCCCTATCATTAATACCACCATAGGAAAAAAAAAAAAGGCAAACAAAATTAAGCAAAGGAGCAGCCCTGGAATTGAACATTTGATTCAGTCAGGGTTGAAAAAGAAACATGTAATGGGTGGTTGTTTCTTTTTTTTATTTTATTTTTAGTTTGTTTGCCCCAGGGAATGCAAAATATCACCTCTGAGTTGCAGCAATTGAAGCAAATTTACCATTATGCTTTTGGGGTTTTGTCTACATACTGTATCATGGTGGGCTGAACATGAGGGCAGTCAGATTAAGAGGGTATTTCAGAACTCCACCTTAATTTGTATGAAATTAAAGGAAGCCACCATCAAGTAACTGCCTCTCGCAAGCTGGAAGCCTGTAATTTCAATGTGGGATAAATTTTCAGGATTCCTACCCTCACAGTCCAAGTCCTTGACAGAATAAGGGTTGGTCAATTGAGAGGCTGCTTGGGAGGATAGCTCAGATGTTATAATCAGCAGAGCCTTATAAGTAGCTGGGTGGGAAATGAGTTGGGGCATCACTATTTGAAGGGTAGCAAGTGCTTGTGGGAGGAGGTTTGCAAATCTTGTGTAATCTGAGAGTCCCTCACTGAAAATGGAGGGAGAAGGTGTTGGATCCCAGAAGTTCCCATCTGTTTGCAATAGATCAAGTGGTAACTAAAGGGCCTTAACTGGTTGTCTTGCTTTTTTTCCTTTAACCAGTGAGAAATGTCTGTGCCTTTGCTTTGTACAAGTTGTTGCATAGCACAGACATCTGACAAATAAAGCAAAATCTAATTCTGAACTTTGTCTCGTAATTTGTTGGGGTTTTTTTGTGGTTTTTTTTTTTTTTTTTAAATATTGCTTGTTTTCAGACAGGGAAGTAAAGATTTGGGTTTTTTTTAATTTTTTTTTTCTTTAAGAAGTGATGAATGTGATTTTGCTGACCCTATAGATGTTTGCTGTAAGGTCTGAAACCATGCATATCTTTCAGATATGTTGGGACTAGCCAAAGAATAAATGTTTATCACCTATTGTTATTATATGGACTATAGTCTTTAATTCCTACATTTAAGGTAGATATGAAAATAATTGCCTTCCGTTATAGTTCCACTCTAGGGATTAAACCACTCTGATGTACAATGATGTGAGACTCTTTTAAAACAAAGATTCAATTGCTAAAACAAAAAATATACAGTGCAAAAGATTATATGAGTTTCAAAAGTGGTTTTACACAAGCAGATCATTAGAAGGATAATAGTTTTGGCTTGATGTTTAGATGTACAGTAGTTCAGAAGCCTATTTTCGTTCTATTTAAAACTAAAACTAATCTGTATTCTAGCTGAGATCTGACACAATTGATATCTGTCTGCAAAGACAGGAACAAACAGTGATGATTTATTCAAATATATTTTACCTGAAACAGTGTACTTGGTAGGAAACATCTGTTAATTAGGTCATCTTGATCTTGGCATGTGCTGGATGGCCACTATGCCTCAGTATGTGAGGTGAGGACCAGTTTGCAGTGCTCTGCCTAGGGGGTAAAAACCAAGTTAATGATAAACTGCTGCTTGTGATTTAAAATAACTTTCTGCAGTACCAATAGCTTTCTCCTTCAGAATTCAAAAAAGCTGAGTTGAGGGAGTACCTTTGTGGGCATCAGGGAATCACCTAATGTACTTTGCATGGTTTGATTTACGTGCTTTTACTGTAAGCAAGGACTAACATTTGCAAGCTGAAATTTAATACAGAAAATATGTCTACGTTGATTGCAGTGGTAAGTAGTGTAACTAGGAGTCTGACCATTGTCTAACAGTAATCTGCAGGTTGCAGACTCCTCAAGTTAGGTTTGATTGTCTTTTAAGTTGATTTACATTCCCAGTGTTGAAAAGCCTTTTCATTGCTATTGAAGGGTAGAAGCAGAACATGCAATACATGTACAAACATCCCCACTTCGAAGAAGTGCAGCTCTTCCTAAGTGACCTTTAATAGCATAGATGCTTCTAAGTAGCAGATTTATTTCCAAAACATTAAATATAGGTATTTTAGGAATACAGGAACAAAACTAAGCTAATCTTCGTTATGGAAATCTAAAAAAAAAAAACTCTTGAAAACCACAGGAGTTAATTTTGCTGACTATTGATATCTACATGATGTGCAACAAAGCTTCTATTTAATAGGTAGAAGTGCCAGCTTCCTACATGAGGGGAAGGCATTTAGTCTCAGCTAATGGCGCAATACCAAATTGGCCTTTCTGTAGTTGTCATGTCCCACGTGCTTTGGGCTACACCACCATTTTCAAGACCTGTAGTGGCAGTAGAAGTTCGCTCCATGCGATTTTTGTTTTTCCTTATCTCTTCTCCTCACACAGATGATGCTAAAAGGTGTGTTGTGGTTTATTTTATTTTTGGGGATGGGGGTGAATTCTTTTTTGGGTTTGGTTTGGATTGTTTCAGAAAAAGGCAGAAATTGAGCCATTCAGTAGTTCAGATTTTGATGGCTGATAGGCAAGCTGTTTGCTCTTAGTTGCAATGTTGTTTGCTCTTAGTGTGATTTCCCGGTTAAGTCCTGCTTTTTAGTTATTCTGAGGAAAAGGTTCATAGCTGTGTTTCAGGAAGCTCCTGTTTTCCTTCCATTTATAAATAATCCTCAGAGGGGAGTGTAGGTGTTTTTTCTTTAATGAGTTACAGCAAGCAATTAGAAAAGTTATATTCTTAGGATTTTGTTATATTTTGTTTTCATTTGAAGTGATCTCCATGGAGTATTATTCTTCAGGAGGCCTTTGATGCAATTCTGGCTTTCATTTCCTTATTTTCTAATGGACTTCCGTGGTGTTCACAGTGACAGTCACTGATACTCCATAAGCACTGTAGCATAATGTAGCAAAACATTTTTTTGTTTCTCTAGTAATATTACCTACTGTGTGCAGCAGCTAATTACAGCTTTTTTTAAGATGCTATATTACTTGCAAAATGTTTTCCATTAGTGATCTTGATATTTTAGGTGTTATTTTATTTGTCAGAACTGATTTAGTGGTAAAACGTAGGTTTTAAATTCATGATTTCTAACTCCATTTCTGGATTTGCAGCAGACTTGGTTTGGCCTTAATGTTTTATTTCCCAGAACTAGAAGTTTCCTCTTTTTCTTATGCAGATAACCTTTATCTACCTTTCACACAGTCAAATCTGATCTTACTTGATAGCTGCTGAGCCTCTGAGGACTTCAGTAGAAGACACTAAGAAAAACAAAGTATGATGACCATTAAATCAGTGATGACTATTCCCATCATTTTTGTTTAGTTCCTTGTGAACTAAAGTGTCTGTGTCCTCCCCCCAAATATTCTCTTGTTGTTAAGAGCCCTGTAGGCAAATATTGATCATTGCACTTATTTTTACATTTTGGTGATGACGTAAATCTGCTTCGAACTGTTAAATAATATTTAGGTTTTGGATTGCATACATGTTTCACCTCCCAATGAGAAGTTTCCCACTACAAAATAAAATGGTAAGAAAGATGTATTCTTGGATGCTCTGGTGCAAAACACTGCCCTGTAAAATAGACCTGAGAGTTTCATCTTTTAATGCTGCTGTTAGTTCAATATTAGAAGTAAAATCCAGCTTTTCCTGGTGGTTGTATAACAAAGACCTGTGTATATATTGATTTTTACATCCCCACCACTGCCTCACATGTTCCAATGGGACGTGTTTTGGCCTGACACTGAATAGGATGTGTTTCAGTGGACGTGTTCTGGTCTGAATACTAAGCCTGAAAAATAAGAGAATTGAAAAACTGTAGGGACGGCTTTGTCTTAGAGGAGTGAATTAGATCAGTGAACCTGTTAGTCTGGTATCTAGACCCGTTGTGGCTGGTATCTGATGATTCAGCAGAGGAAGGGGGGTGAGAAGTAAATTATGCCTTTGTAAGCCCTGCATGGTGAAAACCTGGGTGCTTACACAAGAGATGTGGGTTTGATTATCATAAACACTTGTAACTAATAATTAAATTGGGGTCTTATGGGCGTTGTTTGATATATCTATCAGCATGATTCTCATGCCAGACAGGCTAACAACATCAAAGTGTTTGTGCTGTGTGCAGATGGAAAGTATTTTCTCACATTGATTTTTTTTTAATGGCACTTTCCTCCAGCGTTGCGCACAGTGTATCCCCACTTTCACCTAATGCATGGTGAGTTGTTCAGAAAGAAATCGTCAAATTTCTTCACCCACTTCTACGTATCTTTTCCACTTTTGGCAGGATCTGCACCAGATCTGAGCCTTTGTCAACTTTGTGGTTCAAGACTTGAGATAGGAAGTCTCGAGGATTCATCTGATGCTTCAGTTTAGTCACAGCTGAATCCTTATTTCTACCAAGAAAAAAAACAACCAAACCACTTTGTCTTTGCAGTTGCTGATGTGCACATTCTTTCATTCACAGAGATGCAGCAATTTCTAGTCTTGAAAGGACTTTAGTTCCCAGCTGGGGCAGAGCCCTAGAGGACATGCTTCCTCCTGACCTCATGGTGCTTCTGGTGGAGCCCTTCTGTGTTTGAGCCTCTGCCCAAAAAGTGCTTGGAAAGAAAAATTTCCCTTCCTTCCTGTGATGAGTAAGGAAGTTTGAAAGACCCTACCTCAACTTTATAAAGGTTTTGAACTGCCCTTTTAACCTCCTGCATTTGTTTGGTGTTTGCTCCACAATCCTCCTCTGTCTTGCACATGATCTGACGCCACAGGCTGCAGCTGGAGATGTCAGGTCCTTGTTCTCCCCAACCCTGAGGCAGCTAGTCAATACAAGGGAAGTGTTTGATGCTGCCAATTTTGGGGAGCTATGAGAAGTGGGTATCTATATATAGATTATAAAGATGACAGCAGAGGAGGGCAGAGAAGGAGGGAAACAATTGTCAGAATGTTATGTCTCAAAGAATAAGGCAGGCTTTAAGGAAAGATAGTGTAACTTTTAGCAGAAGAAGGAAAAGAAAAACAGTGAAAATGATGTGGCACATCGTCAGCACAGAGATGTTAGTGTTGGCTCATGTCGCTGAATGACCATCTCTTCTGCAGAAGCGTAAGATGCCTAAGACTTGCCTTTGCTTCTGATCTACGAGAGTTTAAAAACAAAACCAGTAGCAATAAATGTATAGGGATGAAATGGGAAAAAAAAAGTTATTGCCAATATCTCAAGAACACTTTGGGTAGTAATTTGCCCACTTAAAAAATTTGGGCAAGTTTGCTTACATGTGTTAGATGTTTAAAACAGAACTCACGTAGCTACAGTGGGGGGGAGTTGTGCCCACTTGAACCAGAACTGAACCTGGATTTATTTAGTGATTTATTTATTTTTACTTAATGGCATCTACTTCTCTTATAAACTGAGTAAATGATTCTTATTCTTGCTTATTTTCTCAGTTCAGGCTTAATTGCACTTGATGCTAACAAAGTGTTTGGTGCATAAAAAAATATTGGCACAAGTTTAGGCTTTAGCTTTTTTCCAGCATTCTTGTGGACTGTGTAAGCTGAGTGGAGTCTGTCTGTTAAAATGAAATTTGCAAATGAGTTCAATCTCTCTTACATTTAAATTCACAACAAACTTACATGCTTTCATATTTTGGGATCTTCATTGTTCCTCTTAGTGCCTTATAACTTTTAAGGTTATAATGTCTGTTGAGTATTTTCCCCCACAGTTTTGGCAAGCTTTAATCTTCTAACATTTCTAATTCTTACCAAGATACAATTAAAATACTACTTAAACCTATACCAAACCAAACAAAAACCCCCATGAAGGTCTGATAGGCTATTTTATGTGGGCGTGGCTGAGCACAAAATCTTCAAAATAATAAAAAAATAAGTCAAATTTGAGAGGTTATAAGCCATTGTCTGAGACACACACAAACTTCATAGAGAATTTATGTCAGCAGGTGAGACTGTTGTAAAGCTGGTATTTCATGTTGCTTTCTGTTTGGAATAAAGTCTTCAGCAGGCAATTAAATGGGTTTTCTGAGTGGCAATTGTTCTGGGGGGCTTCCTTTTTTGGTCTAGTCTGTTGTTTGCATTTAAGCTGTGACTGATCACTGCTGTACAAGAGAGAACATCTTGTTAGAAGGGAATGAGTTATGGAAATAACATGAGCTTCGGCAGAGGGGACTTTTAACACTTGTTTAATGTCTTTTGGAGGGAAAATGACCAAACCCAGGGTAGTTAAGTCTGTTGACGATATAGTATCCTTTCTAACTACTAAGCTTCTATGTGAAAAATGGAACGTAGAATACATTCTTAAAATGTATTACAGAGTTTAGGAAGCCAAAGTTTTAATGAGCACAGTGACTTCAGAGATAACTAATGCTTCTTGATTCCTAACAGATTATTTTTCCTTTACATACAAAGCCACTCCACATGAGCAGACTATAAGTTTCAGTGACACATGGAGTCACTAAAATACACGTACTGGGCTTAGTATAATGTATAACAGTTATTGCAACTACAAAAAAGTGTAATATTTTCCATTCAAGGCCTCTTAAGTGCTGAAATTTATAAGTGCGCCTGCTGTCAATAGTGGTCTTGGAGTCCCTTGGCCAAAAGAGTTGCTAGTGATCTCCTTTCCAAGTTTTGGAAGGAAGGTGATGGCTTGACAAGTCAGTCATTTTCCACAAAGTCTTGTTAACTCATAAGAGACCACCCCATTAATGTGATGATTAAGTAAATGCTGGGACTGATATTTGTGTTTCATCTCTTGGAGCTGCCTACAAAGGAGCAATGTTGAATAACTTAATTATGAAGAGAATATGGTTGTGGGAATTTTTTTATCTCTTAACTTGGCTGAAGGGAGCTTTCCTGGAGCAGAAAGTGCCTACTGCAATTTGAGTGAGTGGGAACAAGGACAGACTGAAGTTAACCTTGTGGCAGGGCTGCTAGACTAAGGTGGCACAGTAGTGTGAACATGGATATTTTGGGCTTACATGGAAGTTGGGACAAAATCAAGTTTCAGCACAACTGAAATTGCACTGTCATTAAAAAAAAATCAGAAAAAAATCAATATTTAATCTCAGTTATCATATAGAAGGTATTTTGGCAGGAAATGGGACTGGGGAGAAGAGAATTAGATGTCTTATGTAAGTGAAAATTGCTTCCTGCAGTTCCTAGTCACTTTTGTGAAAAGCTGCTAGAGTTTTTTTTTTAGGATCCAGGTAAATTTCAGAACTAATATCTTAAACTAATGAATAAGATCGATGGGTCACTTTTTTTTTTTTTTTTAAACAAACCCAAATGATCCTTACTTACATTAGCTGTTACGTATTGTAGTGGCACAGAATGTAGTTGTTACAAACAGTAAAGAACAAATACTGCTTACAGATTCGGTTGTGCAGAATGCACAGAGGTGAGTGGAGGTAGCATGCCAGTGCTAAAATTAATCATGTATCAGTTCAATGTTTGATCATTTCAAAGGGAGGAAAAAAAAGGTTGGAGAAATCAGAACTACATTTCATGGGATCATAAAGTGGTATAATCTGGTAGATTTCTCTTGGTAGGGAGGATGGATTCCTAATTTATATGTGTTTCTTTATTTGTATACCAGAAATAACAAATTCATTTTGGACTAAATACAGTAACAAAGTTTTGATTTTCTCTTGATGTGGAGAAAAAAGGGTTCTTTGTTTAATGAGAAGGACTTCATCTGCTATTAAAGATAATGGAGCTTGAGGCATTTAGCAGCCTTCCTGGAGAAACATAATACCTTGCAGGGCTGGACCTGAACTGTTTCTGCCATAAGCCAGTAATTAGCAGACAGCACATCTTTGATCACGAACTGAATAAGGGACACTGTAAAGCTATTCCTTTTGTTTTCCTTTTCTTTCTTTGCAAGAGAAACAGAGAAGGTTGTAGCTTGCTATGTAGCTTTGTCTGAGGATTTAATTTTTATGGCAAATTTTTTACTTTAAAGCTACACCTTTAATTTTGATCATGGATATTTTTCTTGGCTGGGGTGGGGTTTTTTCCTTTTTTTCCCTTAATACATTAGCACCAGAGAATGTCTCCTTGTTAAGATGAGGTGTCATGAATAGGTGCACGCTGTGGGTGAGGCCAGAAGAAAGCATTGGGGGTGAGCTGGAGTAATTGCAAACAGTAGATATTTACTCTTCGCTACCCTATTCATTGTATAATTCGCTGAAGTGATTTTGTTCTTAAAAAATGCTAAGAATTCATCTGATCCTTCTCATGATGCACCATGTTCCTGCTGTTTGGTTTTGTGGGTTCTTTTAAACACCACGGAAGACTTGTCTCATGATGAGTCACCAAATTGTTAAGTTACCTCTTGACATTTTCAGCATTTTTCTTTTTCTGTCTGTCTGTCCATTTGAGTGGCTTTTTTGTTGTTGCTGTTGTTGTTTGGCTGTTGGTTGTTTTCTTTTTCTTTTTTTTTTTTTTAGTTTTGGTTTTGTTTTTAAATTTCTCTTCCTAAAGAGGATGTTAGACTTCACTGCTAGCCATTTAGGTAAAAATGTGGAAGTGAAGATATAGTATATGCCATTAATGGTCTAATACAATTCCCTGCTTTAGGTCACTGTAGATTGCTAATGGTCAGGCAGAGAGAGAAAAGGGAAAACTAGTAGAAATGGGCAGAAACTGGCAGAAATGGGCAGAACCCAGAAGATGATTGGATTTCTGTGATGGTAGATGTGGAAGTCTTTGGGATTAGGGAGTTCTTGTAGTAGTCACAATCATTTCAAACTCTCTGCACCTCTAGGGCTGGTCAAGCGCGTAGGAAAGGCTTGGGTAGGCAAGGACCAGCCTGGTGAGACCTCTCTAAAAATCAGTCTTTGTGCATGTGGCTGCTGGAGTGAAGACAATGGGATATCACGTATGGGGACTAGAAGGTGGCCAGCACTACTTTATTAGTTTCCAAACCATGGTACCCAACCCAAGCTTTGTGTAACTACACAGAATATTTTTTCAGGACTGTGAAGAAATGCTTTCTCATTTTTGCATGAGACTGCAGAAATCTTAAGCCTTCTACAGGTCATAGACTCATAGAATGGTTTGAGTTGAAAGGGACCTTAACAATCATCTAGTTCCAACCCCCTTCCACTAGGCCAGGTTGCTCAAAGCCCCATCGAACCTGGCCTTGAACACTTCCAGGGATGGGGCATCCACAAATTCTCTGGGCAACCTGTTCCAGTGTCTCACCACCCTCACTGTAAAGAATTTTTTTCCTAATATCTAATCTAAATCTACCCTCTTTCAGTTTAAAACTGTTACCCGTCAGCCTATCACTATATCACTATACTCCCTGTAAAAGAGTCCCTCCCCAGCTTTCCTGTATGCCCCCTTTAAGAACTAGAAGGCCCCTATAAGGTCTCCCCAGAGGCTTCTCTTCTCCAGGCTGAACAACCCCAATTCTCTCAGCCTGTCCTCATAGGGGAGGTGCTCCAGCCCCCCTGGTCATCTTTGTGGCCCTCCTCTGGACTCACTCCAACAGGTGAGCTTCATGAGGTTCACACAGGCCCACCTCTCAAGCCTGTCAAGATCCCTCTGGATGGCATCCCTTCCCTCCAGCATGTCAACTGCACCGCACAGCTTGGTGTTGTCAGCAAACTTTCTGAGGTGCACTCAATCCCACTGTCCATGTCATCGACAAAGATGTTAAACAGTGCTGGTCCCAATACCAACCCCTGAGGAACGCCACTCATCACTGGTCTCCACTCAGACATCGAGCCATTGACAGCAACTCTTTGAGTGCGACCATCCAGCCAATTCCTTATCCACCAAGTGGTCTATCCATCAAATCTATGTCTCTCCAATTTAGACACAAGGATGTAACATGGCGTCAAATGCTTTGCACAAGTCCAGGTAGATGACGTCCATTACTCTTCCCTTATCCACCAACGCTGTAACCCTGTCGTAGAAGGCCACCAAATTTGTCAGGTGCAATTTGCCCTTAGTCAAGGGCATGTTGGCTGTCACCAATCACCTCCTTATTTTCCATGTGCCTTAGCACAGTTCCCAGGAGGATCGACTCCATGATCTTGCCAGGCACAGGTGAGACTGGCCTGTAGTTCCCCTGGTCTTTTTTTCCCATTTTAAACATGGGGGTTACATTTCCCCTTTTCCAGTCAGCAGGAACTTCCCTGGATCTGCCACAGCTTCTCAAATATGATGGGTAGTGGCTTAGTCACTTCATCCACCACTTGCCTCAAGACCCGTGGATGCATCTCATCAGGTCCCATTGACTTGTGCACCTTCAGGTTCCTTAGGTGGTCTTGAGGTCAGTAACGTATTTTCCTCCTTGTTTGTGGATGTTTCTTCTTGGAGATAGCAGTTTCCCCAAGAAAAATAATACTGGTCCCCAGTCCACTTAACATAAATGCGTTACTAAGAAAAGATGTCTGGACAGTTGAGTTTTTCATCTTTGTCCAAAGAGATCACCCAAGAAGTGCAATTTACAGTGTGGAGACCAGTGTTTCACATCAGGTATTTCCTACCTCCAAGTCAAATGCATGCCTAAAAACTGTTGTAGGAAGCAGCTGAGACCCATGACTTCTTTTCCCCTGAAAAAATGCCTTCAAGTAGTAGACTTTGGAATTGCACTCCTTGCCATGGCTTAACAGGACAGCATCTTTTAGTAAAACAGCATCCATATAACAATAATTTGCCGGATTGAATTAGTGTACAACTGTTCATAATGAATATTTTCTGCAGTCAGTGAGCCAATGCTTTTAGAGCTCTTGTATTTCAGGTAAATAATTTAAATGTTCCCCCCAACTCTGCTCCATAATAACAGATTTTCTTGCTGATACCTTTGAAGGAGTGTGGAGGTTCTCCTGTATGGCTGGTGGTGATTTGCCATTCACAATCTCAGGTAAAACTTTTCTACCCATTTCTGGTTTGACCTGTGCCACCTATCCAATACCTTTTTGAAAGTTCAGGGGCTCGTTAGCTAGCATGTAAATTGTGGTGCCGTTGACCTTGCACTTTTATTTTAAGCTCTGTCTGTAGTTATTAAGTGAAAGATTTAAGGAAACAATGTGAAGTTGGCCACAGTTTATCTTCACTTCTTAAAATAACACAGATACCTCAGAGAGTGGCATGATCTTTAGTGACATTTTAATTCTGTTGGCACGCTTTGAAATAGCCAGCTGGGGCATCACAGGCAGACTTCAGTTTTGAAGCCTTGCAGATACTATCTAAATGCCAAACTTTTGAGTGGCAAAATAATGCATTTATATATAGATTAAACATGCAGTAATCGAAAGTGCTTCACAATGCATGCCAGTAACTGAACAGCTGCATTAGAACAATGCAGCTGTTAAAACTCCTCCATGCCCCAGAATACGTGTATTCATCTGGTCCAAATATTACTCATGGGTATATCTGTATACTTTTTTTGAGGATACAGAGAATTATTTGGGATGCATGCATTTGAGGAAATCAGTCCTTGATTATATTCTGTCAAGGGAGTGGAAGGTATAAGCAGACTCATAGACATCTATCTTGCCCTGAGGATCTTTGCTCTGGTGTCTGAAAACAAACATCACTGTAACAAAATTGTGTAGTGTTTGTGTGTATCGTGCCTACTATGTTGCAGTGCTACCTCCTCACAAGCTTTAGCCGTATCCACAAAAAACACAGTGCTGCTATAGAAATACCTAATGCTGTATTTCAGCTTGATTACTGTTCTTTGAATACTGTGTTTGGCTGCTCATTACTCCAAAAGGGAAAAAATGCCTGGCCAAATATTGAGCCAGTTTACAAGGGAGTAGGTGAGAGTATTAAAGGGCAGGACACTTGGATGTGTCTGTCTCCACATAAGCTGTCTGTCTCCATATCTTAGGACAACTCTCTGGCCATTTCCATGGAGTCAGTAATCTAGGCTCTGCAAGGCATTTGTTAAAAGAGGTAATAAGTTTAGATATGGAAGAATTATTATTTTTTTCTTAGAAGAATTGCTCCTCTCTTGGCAGGTAATAAAATACTTCTCAAATTTTGCTCACTCTGTTTCTATGCTAGCTACAGTCATTGAGTTAGAGCAAGCCTAGCCTGTATGGGCAGTCTGAAAGAGTTGCCACATCTGCTTGACTGAAAAAACAAGACCCTTTAAATTGTATGTACCAACAACTTAATCCAGCAACTGGACAGGTTTTTATGTGGTATGAGGGTATGGAATACTCAAAGATCTCCTCCCCAAGTGATTGAACCCAAGGTTGAGAGGCATCAGCTCTGAATTGACAAAATCTTTTTAGTGTCTTGGGATGATATGTTTTTGTTAAGAAATACATAATGTTATTGGATGTGTAAAGGACACCAAATTTGTCATATGACTGAGACAACAGAGGTGGATTAATTAATCACTTTCTTAGTGTGTTTGTTTTCCTACAAATTGCTTCATTTTATATTTCTTTGTATAGCCAGAGGTATTTGTTTTGTACTTGTTACTTTTTAAGTTAAAAGCATTAAAAGTAGGATGATTAATTAAAGATAAATATGAGAAAATCAAAGGTGACTTAATCATTATGCCATAACAAACCAGTAGCAAAATGGAGACAAGAATCTTGGGGGTGCTCTAGCGTCTTCTAGCATGCCAGTGTGTAGCTATTAAAATTATTGGTAGTAACGGCTAATGTTATTCTGTGCCTGTTGCTGAGACGTGTTTCATGCCAGTGAGTGTTTGAGGACTGGAACATAAAGTTGAAGAAATTCTTTCACTGTGATGGAAACCAGTCTTGTCATCACGGTTGTCATCATGCTGTCTGGTCTTGCTTTCCCCTCGGGGTTTTTATTAGAGGAAGCCTCCAGCAGCCTCCAATTCAGCTGTAGAAAGTTATGTCATATAAAGGACACCAAGAGCAAAGCTGTCAAGGTCTCAATCTAGGAAATGCAGGGGAAGCCTGCGCTTCTGTGTAAGGAGCTTCACTTTGGAAGTTTGATGTGCGTCGTGTCCACTGTAATTTCCTAAGGAATACAGCTGCACAGACCTGATTTTGACTGCGTCACCAATTTACAGCCTGATTAAAAACTTCTTGAGGCTGTTATGACTGTGTTTGTAGTGCTTTGGGACACTGATCAATGTTTTGTTGTTTTTTTGTTTTTGTTTTTCCTTCCCTGTACTAGTTATGCAAAGAAAAGTGTCAGTAGAAAGATATCAGAAAGTCAAGAAAATGATGACTCTGCAAATGTTAGGCAAAACTTTCTTGCTGCTGCTGTTGAGTCTCCAATGCTAGTGTTAAGTCAAATGTCCATTGAATTCAATAGTTTAATGAGACTGCCAGGAAGACAGCGAGCTTGAAGAATAGCCGTCTGACCCAGGTCCAAAAGTTTTCTGATCAAAAAGTTTCTAAAGCCCTGTTGGTTTACTTCCCAGAATCTGAAGTAGCCTTGGGATTTGGCAGTTGCTCAGCAGTCATGCATGAGCAGTGGTGCTTCCTGCGCTCCTGGCCAAGTCTAGATAAGTAGAAAAGCTTGCATTTTGGAAAGTTGAAACATTTCTTAGAATATGACTCTTCTTACCTGTGGATTTGAATAGTGTGTATATATATTTGAGAGTGAAACTTTTGTCCCCTTTTTCAGAAAATGTGGGGCTTTGTATTTGATATATTATCTGGAATGTGTGACATGCTTAATGGCATTTATTTAAAGTCTTCTTTTGAAAAATGACTTAATCTTGCTCCTGTTATCCCAATGTTAAGAATGGGAAAAATGGGTAATTTCCACTGTTCTCTCTACTATGGGTTCCCTGTAGCTCAAAATCTGGTAATATACAGGCAGCTTACCTGACCCAATGATGCTCAAGTCCATCCTACGTCGGTCCACTGTGTAATCTGTGTCATTTTTTCCTTCATAAACACTCATCTCATTGTTTGGGTGCCACAAGTGATGTTACTTGTCTCTATTTACACTTTTGTTTTTCAAATACAGAATATGCCCCACACCTGTTGCTTTCCTTTGGAAAACACATTTCTCTGACATGCAGGGTTTATGATGCTAACTTGCAGGCATTCTTTAATTATAAAAGGATATGTGATGATCTGTCAAGGGACAGTTGTCTCTAAATGGATTAAAAGAAGCTTACACAGTTTAAATATGGGCTGTGCCCTTCATATGCTGAAAATAGTTCGTTAGCTTGAACTGGCTAAATAGTGTGAGTATGTAGTACCTATGCAGGTAACTGTTTATTTTCTGGATTTCCGGCAGTTAATTTTGCATCTCTGTGAATGTGGGATGTAAAGAACAGGAAAAAAAACTAAGGTAAATATGTGTTCACATGTTGAACTGACCAGTGTTGTTAGATAAACTGTTCCTAAGCATAAGCCCACAGGAGAAAATGAGACACTGTTTAAATTAAACCTGTCCTCTGCCATGCAAGATCATCTCTCAGCTGTTGAGAATCAAAATTGTAGTGTCCTGACTCATCAATAGGGCTCTCGCTACCTTCCTCCAATAAAGAATGGAATGAGAATAAATTAATGATTGGCTGTTTGGAAAATAAATGTCTTCCTGAAAGATAGCGGTAGTATCATGAAAATGTAACAGCATAAGAAAGATGGGATTTTTGGTAATGCAGGTAAAAGCAGGCTGGGAAAAGCAGGCAGGTTTTCTGGTACACAGGATTTTTCTAGAGGTCTGAAACAAAGCTAAATACAAGTTGAGAGCCACCACTGCAAGTTTAACTAGATATCTGTGTGTTACACCACCTAGTAGAAAGGTTAGTGGTAGCTGCAAAGTCGAACATCTATTAATAACCAAATTGCACAGCTGCACAGTTTTGGGGCCTTTTTCTTTTTGCCCAGTTTTTGAAAAATTACTGCCTTTGAAAAATTCTAGGGTATTGTCAGCAGAAAGTCATGTCTGTGGCACAGAACCACAAAACCCCATGAGGTAATAAAAACACATATTGTGCCTGTCAAACATTGCTCACTTACTTTCGTCTTGCCTTATAGTGAAGTAATGTTTGCAGCATTGTGAAAAATCTCAACAGGTTTTCTGACCATCAGATGTTTTACATCTGGTTTGCATCAGTGATTAGTTGCCCACAAAAGCAGTTGATTGCTTCATATGCTGTGAGCGTGCTGTGAATGTTATCCCCTAAGTATTTTGAGCTGAGAAGGATAAAAGCTACTTTTTCTAAAGCTAGAATGATCCAGTTAGCTGGATCAGTCGGAGTGAGATGGGATTATTAATTTTTCTCCTCTTTCACAGTTGTTGCGAACGACAGAAGAATTCCAGCACTTTTTCTGCACCTTTAATCAGTGTTAGAGTTTCTGGTATAATTGGTTCCTTGGCCAGTTTATTGACTACAGGAATTAACTATTTGAGATCACTGCTGCGTTTTGTTCTTTCTTGCTTAGCTTTTGCAGTAAACAAAATAATTTCCAACTACAGCTTGTACTCTGACAGTTGCTCTTTGACTTCCCGTTCCCTTAAAGGTGTGGTGAGACCTGTTGGCCAGGCTAACTTGAGGTCTTCTAGGTGTAATAGTTGGAGGTTTCCTTATAAGACTTCTTTCAAATTGAAGTTGTTGGATATCTAAAATTCTAGTAGACAGCCACGTCGAGACATAAATGGCTTTTCTCAGAATGTTAGACCTGCAATGCATGCCGCTAAGCCAGTGACCTTAAATATATAAACATGTAAACAGTACACAGAAACGATAAAGGGCAACAAAAGCGAGGACCTGTAGTGGAAAAGTTAACTTCTGGCAAGTGTGTGTTCATTAAATTGATCCTGTAATAATTGTGTAAGGTGGTTTATAGTGCTTCAGCTCTGCTGTCCCTAGCCACCACCACCTGTGGTGGTGTCCCCTTTGGGGACAGCCTGGGGGAGTCCCTCAAAACACACCTGCTGCAAGGAAGGCTGCGATGTCCCCGCAGTGGAAGGGCCTGTGGTCGTCCTTGTGGCAGTTTGCCAGCCAGGCCCTGGGCTCGTGCACCTCGAGGGTAGATGGTCATCCCTCGCCGCTTGGGTGGCATAAGAGGGAGGAAAGAGGTGTCTGAGGGGCTGGATGGGAAAGAAAATGTGCTCGTTTGGTGGTGGGTCACGCTCAGGAGTCAGACAAATGCTTAATGGTAATCCTGACCTTAAATGGAAAGAATTAAAACCATAGCATATCCTATTAAAACTAACAGAGTTCATCCTTTTCAATACATTTAGCATCATGTTTCTTTATCAGTGACTTCTGCCACGTCCCTGGCTTTTCTGGACCAGGCCCAGCAATTTTCCTGACAGCCATGCAGTTGCGGCAGGCTCTCTGCACGTCCACGTGGTTGAGACGATGTAAGGCTCCAAACACCACAGATGGAAATTCAGAAGTTGTAGTATTAGGTTGCTCACATTGTTCCTGTATCATCGCAAGTTGTTAAGAAGCAGGAGGTGTAAGGAAGCAGCTGGGATTTGGCCAAAGACGCTTGGGCAGTGCTTCTGGGGTCTGGGTGGGTGACACAGTTTCCCGTGCTGGTGACCTAGAGAAGGAGTTGGCTGCTCTTTGTTATTGCTGCCCAACACCTCGGAAACAGTTTTTGTCTCATTTGGTTAACTATGCTTCCGCTACATCTCTCAGTTTTTCTTGAAGCCACGGATGGGTGAGCTGCTTTATAGAGGAGAGATATACTTAGCCTCCCGTAAGAAGTAAAATATAATAATCTAATGGCTTTCTAAATTGCCAGATTCTTCATTTGAGAGAAAAAATATTGATATAAATGCTCATTCCCAAGCATGCACTTAAGAGGAAGAAAAATTAAAATCCCAAATAAGGATATGTTGGGGATTGTGGAGCTGTTTGTCATGAATTTCCAGTTAAAATAGATACGACTGCACTTTCAAGCTTATTTGGACTGTGTTTTAGACAAAAGAGATAATTTAAACATTAGTCACTATATTGTGGAAAGCACTGGAAAAAATAATTTAGTGTTTAGGTTTGAATCTCCTAAATTATAACCTAGATTTGATGACAGACTGAAGTCAACATGAAGTTGAACTTTTTTTTTTTTTTTTTTGAGGGCTTTGGAAGACTGCCTAGGTCTGCAAGTCATTTAGACCTATGCTTTTCATTAAGCTGGCTGTTTTTAAAAGGTAGCTTCCTGTGTTAGAATTAGTATCTAATAAGCACTTCTAAAGAAAATCAAATGTATAAATTCCGCTTTATTAAAAGCCTGGGTATAGTTGTTTTGTCTTGTTATTTGCACTGAACTGTTATGGAGATACTGTTACTTGGCAAGACAGCTTTAGGAATGCTTAAAGAAAAAAATCAGTTTATAACAAGGCATAACTGATAGAAATTACCACCATCACTGAAGGTAATGTATATAAGGTCTTATATACAAGCCGTTAGTTTTCCTATAGCTTGTGAGTAGCAAAGCAGCAGCAAGATGGGATTCCTGCCTACCAAACTCATTTAGACATGCTGAGCTACCACTTGTTTATAGGCTGCTTTATAACTTTTCTAGGACAAATGGCAGTGATCTGCCGTGCAGAATTGTAAGGCACTGGCCAAACTTGGTACTGGGTCTGCTTCACCTGTTTGGGCTTTGATCAGGGAAGTCATGGGCAGGTACGGACAGATGTACCCCCCTATACCAGTACTGACCGTATGCATGGGCTCTCAAGGTTTCTAAACCTTCTGCCTTCCTGGGAGTGAGAAGCATGTTTTTAAAAGTCTCTGGCAGTTAGAAGGTAAGTGAGATAAATTCCACGGTATTTTTTCTTTAGCTTTTTGTTTGGTTTTTGGTTTTGCTTTAATAGAATAAAATATTATCTGCCTGCACTTAAACTCTCTTTACAAATGCATTCGGTAGGGTTGCCACAGACCACAGGAATGAGACTATGAGCAGTGGTTGCCTTTGGGAGGTCTTGAAAACAACTAATCCTTTGTGGGTAGGAATACCAAAGCAGAGGGCAGCTTGTTTCTCTCCTAGAATGTCAGTACTGTTTATTTTAACATATAATGATGAAATGCCAAACCTTATTTAAATTTAAGAGGGGGGATTTACGTTTGATTTGGCCAACTATCAAATAGCCAGTAAAGCAAGAACATAATTTTTCTTGCTTTTACCTTAGTGCTTCATCGTAATCTGGTGTGCTGGTGGAGTGCATGGTGTGAGGATGTAAAGGTATTATATAGTGTATACCAAATGTAAAATGCTGACATGCACATTATATTAATTCTTCCCCTTCAAACTTACTGAAAATGTAGAATCTGTTGAGAGTGACTCACTAGCTAATATTCCTAGGCTAAATATAATGAAGTAAGGTGTTAAGTATTATCTTGAGGTACTGTTCTGTCAAGAAATGAATACTGATATTCTCAGCATACTCCATTAAATATACCTCATCAAAGGGCAGGAAGCCCAAAAGTTATAAGCTGTTTGAAGTGGTTCATCTGACTGAAGAGATCCTTTTGTGAGATTTCACATATAAAGGGAGCATCCACAGGAGCTTTTTTCAATATTTTGTTAATGCTGAAACAACTGTGTCTCACAGTGTTTGCATTTTAATGTTTGAATTATCATGCATTTACAGCCTGTATTTTGAAGGGCAAGAAGAGAAAGAATGCGTTTTTATTGTAAGAATTAGTTGTCAGAATGAGGTGTTCGTACCAAGACTCCTGGAAATGTATGGTATCTGAAATGCCATTATGCATCCCCTCTTCTCTCTGCTATGTCACTGGTTTGAAGTTGCCATTTGCTCCCTTAAGCAGCCAGTCAGTGCTGAAGTCTGCATTGTTTGTAATTAACATCCATATTTGTCATAATTTCGTATGTTCAACTAAATGGAAACTGACATAATAAACTAGAATGAAGAGAATGACTTAAGAAATAAAATGTTGTTGACAGCCATCTGTTGGTGTGTTAGCAAGCATAATGACCAGAGTATAGATTTGAAAACATTACCGTGTTTCTTAAGGTGGAAAAAGTCATCTCCTTTTGCAATGACTGCAACAGATCCCAGTTCTTATTGAGCAGTACAGTGATAATTTTGGTACCTGTGCTTTGCAATGCATTGGAATGTGCAGAGGTTTGCAGTCTCAAGGCCACAGGTGCTTGTCCTGGCAAGATTGCTGAAGCACTGAATTTACCCACTGGTGTTGCTGGGGCCAGTGTGTGTGTTCCTGCAAAACTGTGGGAAACGTAGTCATATATTATATTAGTGTATGTAAGGCAACCATTTCTGATGGTGTGTAAGTTGCGATGAGAAGCAAACTTATGAATGTTTTTTCTTTTGCTGTTGTGAGCCAGAGCAAGGTTGGTAAGAAATGAATTATGTCTGTAATAGAGAAGGGGCTTGGGTCTAAGGCAAAAAGAAATATATTTGGATTGTTCTTTTTTCTGTGTTTTAAATTACATCTGCATTTGTTTTTGTTCAGATAACCCCTAGTGAAAGTCATGGCTTGTTATATATGTTAAACGTTTTCTGCTTGTCATCTTTTTTCACGAGTTGGCTAATTTACGAAAAGCAAATGCATTTAGCTTCCTGCCCTGTCAGCTGACTGCTGTCTAGAAATAAAATGAAGCAAACCTACAGAACTACAGACTACAATGGCAAAATGGCTAAAAGATCAGGTTTTTGGAAGGAAGATCTGACCAGTGGCTTTTCAGGGATGTAGTATCTGCTGCCAAAACCTGTATCCTGGTTGATCAGCTAGGAAGAAGGAGGTAGTTCTGAAAATGAGAGGGGGTGAAAAAAATCCTTCCTTTCTTCCTTCCTCCTATTAGAAAGGTTCAGTTCAGAACAACAAATACAATTTTGTGGAAAATCTTCCTGAAAATGAGAGGGGGTGAAAAAAATCCTTCCTTTCTTCCTTCCTCCTATTAGAAAGGTTCAGTTCAGAACAACAAATACAATTTTGTGGAAAAATCTTCCAGCCTTGACTTTGTTTGGTGGACTTGGCAGTCCTAGGTTTACAGTTGGACTCGATGGTCTTAAAGATCTGTTCCAACCTAAATGATTCTATGATTCTGTGAAGGTCTTGCAGCTTCTTGTATCTCACACCAGAGTTTATGAGCAATCCTGTAAGTTACGGAGATATGAAAACCCCAAATGCAGTACCTATGTTAATACTGGTATTGCATGCTCCCATTGTTTATACAGGGGTTCATAAGCACCGTTACCTTCTTGTGAATTTTCCATTGAGTTCATCTGCTTTTTAAGTTATGAATATAATATAGTCCCTTTACTAAGGACTGGGGATGGTGGGACTTAAATGGAGGTCAGAGGAGATGTGACTCTGAAATGTCATTTGGATTTTAGGTTCAATAAAGCTTTAAGGATTTATTGGCTGAAGGTTTGGGCCTCTGTGGTGTGGTTATGCACACAGGACAGCTGAGACTTGTCCAAAAAAAATCCTGCTTTGCATTGAATTTACTTCCATAGTGCTAATTATTGAGATTACAGCATTTTCATTGATGGTCGGTCTTTGGTGGTGATGTATCAAATTGTACTCATTGCAGAAGCATGAAATACTGTAGCTTTAGCTTTAATAATGGGTTTTTCCAGTTATTGGTAATTATAGAAGGGATTGTTGAATTGCTTGTGTCTTTTTTTTTTTTTTTAATGGGTGAAATACTTGGAAAGGGAATGAATAAAAGGAGAATTTAAAGAATGAATAGTTTTTGCTGGGCATATTGCTTGCAGCGAAGAGCAGACTAATTCATTTTCCTAATAAGGCTGTGCTGGAAGTTGGAATGTTTTGAATTGCATTAAATGTCATGAAAGTATTCATCAGAGAGGAACAGCTTGTGGTATGTTTAGGGAGCAAATTTGATCATGTTTGGTCAAAATGAACTGTTTACACAGGCTAAATATAGCTTTTTTTTTTCCTGAAAGAATAAACGACTTAGATGTAGAAGCCTGTGCAAAACCTTTGTGCACTTTCATTTTCAGCATTAGGCTCTCAGTAAGTGATGGCTGCTGCTTCTATTTTTGTTGTTTATAATAATTTGTATGAAGCTGAAAACTGTAGCTGTTTGCCAAGGTCTTTTGTGTGAGTTGTTTATAATAAGCATTTATACCGAGCTTTTATGTCTTTGCTTTGTTTGTATGTTATTGAAAATATTGCATGAACTAATATACTGAACTGCTAGTTTTAAATCATTCAGAAAATAACCTGCTTCAAGCCATCCTGCTTTTCTAATAAGTAATAACACAGCAAGTGTGTCATCTCATTTTGAAAGTCTTTATCATCAGTTATTCATACATTCAGCATGATAAAACCAGCATGAAATCCTAATATGTTTAATTGCTAGGTGGGAAGCAAAGAAAATGTACAAGATTCTGCAGTTTAATTATTTTTTTTACTATGCAGTTTGGTAGTATCTATCAAGATCTTAAGGGAAATAGCCCTGCAGGAAATATTTTCTTAAATGTACATTGGACACATTTCGCTTTTCAACTTAAAGTGGGCATTTCCTTTTGTACTGTCTTGTCTAACCACTGTGCATTTTTCACATTCAGATCCTGGTGGCTCAATTTGCTGGGTGAGCATTTTCTTTATACAATATGGTGTAAATCACAGATTTTAGTCTGATTATGGTCTGAAGTCAACAAGGCCAAGTTAAACTGTTTGAAGTATGTCTGGGACATGCAAATTTATGTCCTTGTTTCAAGTGTGTTTGGGGAAAATAAAATAATGTTATGCTGTCTGACTCCAATGTTAAAAGAACATTGCGAATATTTCAGTTATCAAGCCTTTTTTTCACCCTCTTTTTCTTTTTCTTTTTGTATGATATTTTTGAGGATGAATTTTGAAGAGTATGTCTTCAGATCATCTGGAAATAGTGGTTTGAAATAATTTTTGCTGAGTGCTGTATTGATGAACGTAGAGCAATCTCATCCATTGCAAACTCAAATTTGATTATATTCTAAAACAAAAAAAAATGATGTATGTGCCTTTTATGAGACTGAAACGTCGAGGTCCAGCATTGGCAAAGAGAAGGTTTTTTTTTCTCAAGCATGAAATATGGTAGTTGACTTTAATAATGAATGTCTTTCTACTTCTTACTGTTAGGTCAGCTTAATAAATACACAAAACATTCCAAGCTACTTTATTAAAAAAATGTATACCTAGGATATGGAGTGAGATGCGTGTTTCCTTCTAACTCCAGTCTTAAAAAAGAAAGAAGAGTTTCCTTATGTATTGGCATTTTTTTTCCCCTTCTTGTTGCTTTTGTTGCTGCAAATTGACAACTCTGCAATTAGGAGTGATTAATGATGCACCCCAGTGCTTTGGAGGGCTGGAGGTCAATCTTCTCATAGGCTGCACACTCTGTGGGAAAAGGGAGAACGAACCTGTTCCTCAGAGTGTACAAAACCCTCTCTCTGTTGAGAATTACTGTTGATGTGGACATAATGTGTGTCAGCAGTGATGCACAAATGGTGAAGGGGAAGTGCAGAAGATGATCTTCTCATATGATGGTGTTTGTTTTTTGTTTGTTTGTTTTTGTTTTTTTGTTTGTTTGTTTTTTTGTTTGTTAGTTTTTTGTTTGTTTGTTTTTGTTTGTTTGTTTTTTGTTTGTTTGTTTTTTGTTTGTTTGTTTTTTGTTTGTTTGGGTCTTTTTGTTTTTTTCCTGCCAACATAGGGTGTGAATTATATGTATCTTCCTTTTTGTAAGTTAGCTACTGAACCTGCAGCAGGATTGCTGTTGCTTGAACCTGATGAGCCCTGAGGGCCAAATGGCTTTGAGGGAAGGAGTAAACATTTTGAACATAATTAGTAAAAAAGAAAAAAAAGGAGGATAAAAAGGAGAATATAAAAGGAGTTGTTAAATGGACCATCTGTGCCTAATTCAAATCTAGTTCTCCACATTTTCCTGGTAGAGATAGAAAAGCTGGTTTATACAATAGAAGTGTTTTAAATTGTAGCCTCTGTTAGCTGATCTCCAGTGAAACGAACCTTTTTGCCTCCCCCGCAAATTATCTTTGGAAATGAGAATCCAGCTTCAGTTCTTCAAAACCCTGTTTAGAAGATTCATTGGAAATCGGGGTTGTGTGATTTCAGGCAGGATATGATTGCTGGTTTTTGGATCATTAAGGGTGTCAGCTTTTCTGAGCAGCTACCAAATATGGCCAGAAGTGTTTTGAAATGTGGCAAGGAGCCACTTTTCTACTGAAACAGCATGAAAAGAGTCAAGTATATCAGCAGCAATATTTGCAGACAAAATGTTAGTGTGCCAGATTTTTTTGCTGGGTTTTTTTTTTTTTTTTACATTTTGTGTGTGTGTATTTTTGCATATAACTATATGCAAATCTGAAAAAAAGAGTCAAGTGAGATGCCTTTACCTGTAACATGTTGCCAGTTCACATTAGGTGTAACAAAATCTGTCAATTCTTCATCTTCTTAATCCTTTCCATTGTGGTACTTCCTTTCCTTCCCACTACCCCATAGTAGTTTCAATGCAGCCATTGTTTGGAAGAAATTTTTTTGCCATCTACTGTGGAGTTCAAGTGACATTAACCTTATCTTTGAAGACCAAAGACTGTGCAAAAAGTTTCTGTATAATTTATCTTGCTAAGTCCTTCAGAAGGATTCTTCTTGTTGTTGTTCTAAAAGGAATCTTCCTGTTTTAAGCCTGAATAAAGGTTATGTGCTATTTAAAATGCAATTCATCTGATCAGAGCTTTTCAGTTACATGACAGTTTCTTATGAAATGATGGAAAACAACAAGCAAATTGGACCTGAAGTCTCCTAACTGGTGATATGGTATTATGAATTTATAAATCAAATAGTACTTGATGATAGATGCTAGAGTTCCTGACATTGTATCCAGAGAAATTAATCTGGTTTGGTTTTGCCTTTTCGTTGTATTAACAACAGTGTTGTAGGTTTAACTTGAATACTTCTTGTTTCCTTTAGAGGAAACAAAATGAAATACTTGATATATCTGTGGGTGGATGTGGTGAGTTGGAAGAGGGAAATGCTTAAACATTAAAGAACTTGTTATTTACGTTGTTATTTATGATTATGTGTATGTTTTTCCTCTTCCAGAGTGGCTTCTGTACAAAAACCTGATCTTATTAATGTACCAAAGGTATGTTCATCATTGCAACCAAGAAATGTAGCATGTGACACTAACTGTTACCCATCTGTCAAACCCTGTTGTGGATAAGCACTGTCATTCAAACTTTCCTTTCAATATAACTTGCTTGATTTCCATGTGTTACATTAAGAACATTGCAGTGTTTGTATCTTTGAGTAACTTTACTCTCCCTGCGCCCCCCTGCCAAAAGAACTGAGAGACCTGGCAATTTATTATTTAAAAAAAAAAAAAAAAAAAAGGTAATAAATGTTATCTGCCAACTCTCAGAACATATTTTTAGAAAGATATTGCCGAAGTTTTTCCTCTGTCCCTAAGAGAGAAACACTAGTAGGGCTTTTCAGTGGTGGGGGTTTTTTTTCCTTTTTTTTTTTTTTTGTGTTTGGTTTGGTTTTTACTTGTTTCATCTTTTTTTTTTAATGGGCACTGAAATCTCCCTTTATATTTGGAAGAAGCTTATCTAAATATTAGAGTTTCAGAGAACAATTCCCCTCACTTTCCTTAGAGTATTGGGGAATTACTTGTTCTTGAGTTCTTCTAATGTTTTGTTCTCAAGCAATAGTTTCAAACCCTCCTTTTTTGATAAGAAGGCTGTTTGCAAACCTGAAAATACTTACAAATGGCCTGTATTTGAAATTCCTCTCCAAAGGACATAAATAACGTATAGTATGTTAGTGTTCTGCTGACTGTGATTTGAAAGGCCACAGTTTGGGAACCACCATGTTAAAACATAGCTCCCAGGAAAAAAAAATAATAAAAAAAAATTTGTACTTTTTGTGAAGATGTTGAGGTACATTGATAGAGTGCAACTGGAAAAGCTCACTGAGTCCCAAAGCACTAGCCTCTAATAAATGAGCTCCAGGGCTCTGGTTCCACTCTTACTGATCTGTTGATACAGCCCTTATATACAATGTGTGTGTGTACACATGCACATGCTGTTTGTGTATGGGGAATGTGCATATCTTGAATTGGGTTTGAGAGGTGGAATGTGGATTTTTATAAAAAACACTAATATTTTCCACATGAGTTACCCGGTGGGTTTTGCAATGGAGTGGCTCTTCAGTTTCTCTTGAATTTGATTTGTGGGGTGTCTGTTTTGGATATGATGAGAGGAGTTAGCATCGTGGGATTTCATATGGATTGTGCATGCTTGGATGATTCCCTTTCCTAAAACGCATGGATCGTTTTTTTCCATACGTTTCATGGCTGCAGTCTCGGTAAAGCTTGCTTCTGTTCTATGCTTCTTCATTCCACGCTAGGTGGGTTATCTCCTGTGAGAGCAGTGAAAATCCCTGCTGAGGAACGTGCATGCGTCTGGCGTGGTTTTGTGTGTTTCTTTTTTGTTTTTCATCTCGCATAGGGAGAACCTACAGAAGTAGTTAAGCCTGTGCCCATTGCCTCTGCTGTTGCGCCCAAAGTCACTGCCACGGCGAGCGTGGCTTACAATAAGACACCGAGGCCGTTTGGAGCCGTAACCTCCTCCAAAGTCACCTCCATCCCATCACCGTCCTCCGCCTTCACCCCGGCCCAGGTGGCGGCTCCGTCCCCGACGGCTGCCGCCCCGGCCCCCTTTGCTGCGCCCGGACTGCATGTTAATGCCAAGCCTAACGCTGAGCAGCGGCCGCCTGCACCGAGCGCTGCTAAACCTGCAGTTAATGTCCCACGGCAGCCCGCCGCCACGCACAATGCCGCCCCGAGCGCCTCAGCCGGCGACGGCGCCCAGGACGTAGCCGAGGGGCCACGACGAGGATTCAGAGAAAACCAGGGGGAGAGTAAACAGCAAAATGGGTAGGTGGGATTTTTTTTTGCTGTGAGGGTCTTGCCTCGCAGGAAAAAAGCTGGGCTTGTTTAAGGGCTAAGTAAAACACAACTTGGAGCAGTCGTTTAATCCTCAGAAGTGAAGCCCTGAGGAAGGACTCGCATCTTTAAAGGGATGCTTCAAAGGGCTGAGCCACGCTTTCGGTGGTGATTTTTCTCAGGGGTGACATACCGGCTTATAGAGTGTCACAGCTAAATTGGATCAGGACCACCAAATGCTTTACACGATCGGTTGTATCACAATGCGTTCTGGACCTTACAACAAGCCCGGTATTAATTTCGGTGTCAGTGTCTCACTGTGTATTTTGACTCCTGATACGGTGGCTGAAAGCAGCAGGCACTCAAAAATGCAGAGCGGTCTGTCAAGAAGGGTCAGTGGGTGCTGTGACGGCAGGGAATGAGATGCTCTGAAAGACCATCCGTGGTCCCAGCAGGAGTGGTGGAGGAAGATCCCAGAAGGGAGGCAAAGGGACAGATGTCGCATTACTTCTCTGCACAACGCATGAGAAACTTTAAGATGCATTCGGGGAAGCTGGCGGTGTTGAGCAGACTTCTTGCAGCGTTATGTGTAAATACCTCAACTTTAAATGTTACCTTTACCTTAAAAAAGCAACACAGATTTAAAACATGAGTAATTTTTGTATTCAGATAATTGTTTATGTTAAAGTGGATATTGGAGACCTAACATTTAAGGGACTGTAAGGCTACATAAAAGGCTTATACTGTATCTGGTGTAGCATCTAGACAGTAAGCAACAGATTAGTAAATTAAACTGAGCCCAGCAGCAATCCTGGGCACTCAGGCCTGCACTGCTGCCCTGTTTCAGCAGCACGCTTTTGGCCAGGGCAGCCTTGGGCTCTCCCAGAAGTTCCTGGGCAGCGCTCGGGAGCTGCAGCGTCCCAGGGACTGATTCCCAGCCGGGGGAGGAGGTGGCTGGGTGCGAGTGGTCCCATGCCAGTTGGCCTCTGTGCCCAGCAGCAGTGTCTGGAGATTGAATTAAGTAATAAAAAGGGCAGGAGAGGAGCTGTAGGTTTCTCTTCGATCTTAAGAACGTAAAGCCTGCGCTTAAAGCTAAAAGCTGTGATTACTATTTCCCATCCCTCAAAGGAAAGGGGCTAGAGGAATAGACCTAGTACCTATCTCCTCTGATATTCTCTCAGTATGTAAAGTATATGAAGAACACTACAGAAAGGTAAACATCCACACCAACTAAAATACAGAATAAACTGCAGTTTCAGTTGAGCTTCTCATGGGGGGAAAAAAATTTTTTAGGTACCTATTCCCTTTATATTGCAGTATGAATATTTTCCATATGTGGACTCATATAATGCAGTCTGTATGCATTTTATATCACACCATTGCCATGGTAACTTCCAACCCTTTCTTAAACAGCTGGTGGCAGGGGTCCACACTGCACAGAAGTGGGATGAAATTTGGAGATCCCAAGGACTTGCTTGATGCTGCTAGTCTTGTTGAATACACTTTGCCAAACCATCTCTTATCTTTCCAGGAATGCTGTTTTACCAAATAACTGTGTAAGGAGTAATCAAAAGCAGCAATTAGTACTGAAAAAGAGGAACAATAGCAACAAAATTAAGTCTTCTGGAAGGAAGTGCTGCAGGCATAGAGTAAGCGCTTGACAATCAAGATCGGATGACTGGGTGAGCGCTGTAAGGTGCCCTACCTTACAGTTAGGGGATAAATAATACCAACTGAAGAGTATCACAGCTGACAGGTGAAGAAATCCCTGTCTCCCTGCCAATCTTGCAGATCTAATTTGGGAAAGCTTGAAAATGTTTAGAGCTGTAAAAACCTACTTTATTTTGCCATCTTTCTTACAATAGTGTGTTTGCGCTAACTCTCTTGCAGTCCTAAGGCAGAAAACAAAAACAAAACCCCCTAAAGTTATGATATTGGCCTGCTGCTACACTACTTACTTATTTTTACTTAGAAAAATTACATGTCTACAATGATGCTTGACTATCTCCCCATTTAAAATGGAATCAATGACATTCATGAAATATCAGAAACATTGAAGTTTAGAATAATTGATCAGTCTGCAATAAATTCCATTTTGCTTCTGTGTTTCATATTATTCATTTTCTCAAAAAAAAAAAAAGGCAACATATCTTGTCATAAATAGCACTGCTGAGCAAATGCAGTTCTTCAGACATGCACCTTGTCATACTCGGAATTTCCTCCCACCCTCCTGGTTCCCCTCAAACCACATTCAGGATGTAAACTATTTGCCTTCACTTCAGGATGGGGAAGGAAGTTTTGTTTCCCTTGTTGAGTCCTGGCTTAGAAAGAAAGCCATTTGCCTTCATTAGGCTGCATGCAGTTATGTTTTTATTATGACCTTCTTGCCACCTCTTGCATGAAAACGTGCCTGCTGCTTAAAACAGGTAAGATGTCCACATACTTCACTCATTTTAAGCTCAGCTGGGCTAAATTTTTCCCTTGTAGGTTCTCTTGATAATTTTAAGTTTGACTTACGTGACATATGGCTTTACGAGAGCTTGGATTTTGAAACTCCTGTAATATTTTAAGAAGCAAAGAATGTATTAACACATCAAATACTTTTTTTCCCTTGCAGATAACAACAGTGACAAAGTTAGTATCAACACCACTGGAGTTGAATTATGGTCGTTTTTCCTGTTGGAATAACCAGCATGTATTCTTGTTTTGCAAAATTATAGCTCTTTCAGAGCTTTATATTTAAATTTTGCAAAACAGCTTCAGCTTTTCTTAGTAACTTCTTAGTATAGTAAATGGTTTTGTCTGCATTGGACATGATGTGATCTTGCTTTCCACTGTGTTACATTTTGCAGCTTTTTTTATTCCACAAAACATTTGTGTGGTGTTTGTGTGTATTGATAAATTCTTGGTGAACCTATGGCTGATCGGTGTTGGTAATACAACTAGTAAATGGTGAAATAGAGTATAAAAGCAAAAATGGTTTGAGGACTATGGAATGAAGGACCAGATACTGAATTCGTATAACGAAAATAAGAGTAACATCCATATACTGTGATTTGTACATATTAAGGATGATCAATATGATTGAGGTTTTACTGGCTTGTCTTTTCTCCCCTTGCCTCAAGGCTGAGTTAAGGGAGAGCCCATCTCATTGAATTTTCCTTTGTCTCTGGCACCACCTTGTTGCCTCAATGAGTCATTACTAGTAGACTCTTAAGCCTTAAAAAAGGGACCAGTAGGATCCACAAAAGAAGTCAGCAGCATATTTTGTTCATAATACCACTTTCAACAAATGTGAAAGACTACTTATTTCACTGTGGTAGTTGCTAGAATGCAGTCAACTGCATGTAAATAATTATATTTCCATGTAGTTCCACACCTTTAATTACTGCTTTAATTTTCAGATGTTATTTTTGCTATTAACTGTTTTGATGCTTTACTTCATTTTTCTCTCTACTTCTTGTACTCCATCCTGGACATACCACTGTCTTTGTTTCTATACCTCTCCCCCTTTTAGTAACTTTGATACGAGATACATGTACTTCACTAATACTGTGTGTCAAAAAATTCAATCTTTTATATAATTTTGTATGACACCTTACACATCGTTCTTTCTTTCAAGTATTAAGTATTCTTTTAAGCTTAAGTATTTACTAATGCATTCCATTGAATGGGCCTAATTCTTACTTGTTGACAATTAATAATTTACATCATTCTCATTCATATTTTCCACCTTTCTTCACCAGAAATACTTTGGACATTAAAAGTACAGTGGGGAAGTAGTGGCAAAAATAAAAGTGACTTTTAAAGTTTTGTTGGGTTGTTTTGGTTTGTTTTTTTAATTAGAACTGTTATGTCTTAAGAGCTAGTTTTGCCCAATTGATCTTATGTAGATTATGTAAAAATAATTGTACATTTTAAAGGGTCTTAAAGATTAATGCTTTGGGATAACAATTGTAGAATTGAGGAGTAATATATATAGTTTGAATCTTCTGTTCCCTTTTCCTAAAGTGATCAGTGCCATTACATGTTCTTTACATCAGTTACTGCAAGCAAAGTTTTAAAACCCTGTATTCTTGCAAATCTGCTAGTGCAGGGATTGGTAGTAGCATGTAGGTTACTGTGGGGAAAATTTCCAGATGAAACAATTACCCCACTTTTTTGACTTTCGGAGAGGGTATTGAGCATCAGTATCTCCATGTTATGCTCCAGAACACCTCTACATACACTTTCAGATGGCCTGGTTCTGATCCAGGCTTTGCCAGGCGCAAAAGACTTGGCATGTACTAGGTGGCCCTTGCACACAGCTAGTGCTTTGCCTCTTGTGAACCAGGGGGATAACTTGTCGAGGGGCACCTGATCCTAACTAAGTAGACTACCCTGCTTTACCAAAACAAATTCCCCTCTCATCCCTGTAAGGAAATCGCTGTGAGTTTAATCTAAGTATGGGAGTTCTGTGCTGTGGTTTTGGTGGTAGAATGAGAATATTACTATTAATTGGATTTCAGTGCCCTTTCCCACAAAACTAATTCAATAGAATAATTAGCTGCGCTTCTATTTCCACTTTCTGACTTTATTTCTTGTTTTCTTTTTTCTTTTTCCTGTTCATGCTCGGAAAACTTTCTCTTGCTGTCTTACTCTGTCATCTCCAAGGAAAAACCCACCCAAACGGTAAAGGCTTAAACGTGTAAATGTCTTGATAACACTGTCTTTTACTGTTTCAAATGTTTCAGCAGTGAAACAAGGAAAAATATTTCAGTTGGGTTAGAGTAATTATAAAACTGTGTTTGGTTCGGAGAACTGAATCTGTGTTCAGGTGTGCCTGTAGAGCTCACTGCTGCACATCTGCATTCAAATGCAGAAGCTGCCTTTAAATGCTGTGAAAAGTCACAGTTCTGCCCCTGTCTTTGTAGCTACCCCAACCCAGGTGGTCTCTGAAGCTTTTCACTCACTGCTTTCTCCTCCTTAACACAGCCCCCCACGGAAGCACATTGTGGATACCTATACAGAGTTTTACCACACACCCACCCACAGCGATGCCAGCAAGAAGCGACTGATTGAAGACACCGAAGACTGGCATCCCCGGACAGGCACCACCCAGTCCCGCTCTTTCCGCATCCTTGCCCAAATCACTGGCACTGATCATAGTGAGTAGTTTGGTGTAAACGAAATAAAAGTAATGGCCTTGGACAGATAGGTGTTTTTAAAAGTTGGGGGCGGAGGGAGATAATAGCATGGTTTAGTGGGCATGGTTAATGGTTGGACTCGATGATCTTGAAGGTCTTTTCCAACGTAAATGATTCTATGATTCAGTCACATGTCTTGCATTTTTCCCAATTGGATAATAAATCCAGTAGACAGAATTTTGATGAGCTCTTTAAAAGAAAAAAGTTTGTGAAGACTATAGTAGGAAAATATTTTTGTAAAACTCCAGCAACTGCTAAATAGTTCAGGCCATATTCATTACTGGACATTATTCCTGATTGAGTTGAATATTAATGTATTCTAGATAAATCTTAAAATTTCCATTTCTACTCCCAAAGATATGGGCAGGTATGTATTTGTTGTTTCTTTCCCCTCCTGTATAACCAAAATGGTAATATTCCTGTTAAAATTTAATTCTCCAGAAAAATTAAGGTGTTTTCAGGCATGTAGAAAATCTTTGACAGTCATACAAAAGTATGTGATCTGCAATGATTTAACCAATCAGAAGCATAAATCCATAGTTCCTCAGTTTATTCCCACATCATGTTTCCATTCTCTGCTCACGCTATGATGTGATTACATGTACTGTGAACTGGAACAAGATGATGCAGAGAAGGTCATTCCCAGTCATATAATTTTGTGGTAAGACTTCATATTGTGCTGTCAGTTATAATTAATTGGGTGAGATCTGTAATGTTGTGTAAAAGCCATCAGAAGTGCTATCAGGAGGTTTGAGCTCAGTTATGTTCAGACTGAGGCAGTTTAATGCAGAGGTGATTATTTCATTCTTCTGCTTTTCACAGCTAGTGCTACAATAAAGAAGGCAGTGAGGAAAACAGACCCCCTTCCCAGGGGCAGATTTGATTAAACCAACTATTGATTTTCTGGTAGAATTACTCTAGAAGCCAATGGTAACATGTCCCCAAATAAGGATTATTGTCCCTGCATGATAAATCTTCTGAACTTGGGCAGTTCCTTGATTGTTTTGTGGTCCTGCGTTGTGCTAATCTGTTAATGGATCATTGTCTATCTTTGGATTCTCATCATTAATCCTTGTAAGGGCAGAATGCAAGACCTGAACATCAAATAACATGCCATCGAGTACTGATGAATTAATCAAGTTGACAAATACTAGGTTTGTCAAATTTAAAATCAGGGCTGGGAATTTACATTATCCCGTGTGCAGTCCTCTAGCACCTTGACGGTTCACAGCCTGGCTGCAGACAGACCCTTGGATTATCACCTGATATAAACCCCCAGATGTTCGTCCAAAAGAAATAACCTCCCAGCTTCCATTCATCTTCCCCTTCTCAACTCACCTTTCTCAATGCCAATGTGGAGAGTGGGCCAAGGGAAAGGGCAGAGAGCAGCAGAGCCACCTTTCAGCAATCCTGCTGGCAAAGGGGCTCTTGAAGTTTATAGACATACCTCATTTCCACTGGGGTGTATTTAGAATCGAGGAGTCCTAATGAGCCTTGTTGTAATCTCCTGCTCTGGTAAATGCATTGGCACAGGGCAGAATCTCACTGTATGGTGGTACCATGCCTTTGAAAATAAAAATTTTCTGTTTTCTTGCAGTGAAAGAACCAGAACGTGAAGCTGCAAAGAAGACTAAGTGAGTTGATGTTTTCCATTTTTATTACTTTTAATACTTTGCATGTCTTAATTCTTAACTGATAGTGTTTGGTGCATTTGTGTGACATCTGGGTGTTTTAAAAATGTTGCTTCTTTTTTTGCCTTCTACTTCAGCATGTAAAAATCAAGATCTTTTTCTGCGTAGACCGACCTTTTAAAATTTGTTGCAGCAGTCCAGTATTAATGCTTGTGCAGGAGTTTGAGACTTTCCATAAACTTGGACTGATTTGGTTTTCTGTACAAGGTCAGCTTGTTGACGTGTTTCCTCCTCCTAAATCTAACCAGCCATTTTTGATTTGTGTGTGGATCAGATTGCAAGGCATAGCTGGAAAATATTAACTGTTCTGGACTGCGAATGAGGGTCAGCTGTCTCCTTCCTTTGGGATAAGTTGTTCAAAATAAGGACCAACCCGTGGCTAAATCTAATGGTTCTTGCAGTCAGTGGGAGTTTTTCTACTGACTTTGCCTAACACTAGATCCAAGTTTTGGGCAGAGAGAAAGGCAATGTGCAGATAGAAATAGTGCATGGAGATTGCATGCTTGCTTGTGAAACTGCTTAAGACAAACTTTCCTTCTTTCTTTCCTTCTTTCTTTCTTTCTTTCTTTCTTTCTTATTTTTCTTCTGTCACTTCTTTCCACAGGGAAAAGGTTCCCATCCACGTCTTTAGCCCCAAATATACAAAATTACGTGACTGGCACCATGAAGTCTCAGCACGTGTTCTTAATGTCCAGTGATTTTACCCAAGTTGCAAAAGCAAAATATAAACGCTTCCTTCCTTTCTTTTCCATCTGCTTTGCAAAAAAAAAAAAAAAAGAGAGAGAGAGAGAGAAAAGAGAACTTATTTCACTAGCCTTACTGCGAGAGAAATTCTAGCCTTTTCTATACTTTTCTAACACTTTCCTACTGATGTATAAAAAATGAGATGAAAATGTTTTTGTGCTAATCACTAGTTGACAAAAAATACGTATTTAAAACAGAACAACTTGGGTGACTGAATCTCCCAATGTGGGGGAGGAGAGATGGCTGTTGCAGTTCTTTTTTTGCCTTAAAGGAGTAATTTGCATTGCTGAGTTTGAGTTACTGTAGGTTGTTAGAAAGCAGAAAATTATGAACAAACGAATAAGAAATTGTATTACTTTGATTTTGGGGCTGGAGGAAGAAGATGAAGAGGGACTGTATCCACTTGTTTCAAGCTATTGTACTTACCAGGATAATTATCTTGGATTTCACTAGATTTTCAGCAGGTCAATTTTAGAGTGGTTGTAAATGTTTTACAATGTAGAGCAAGAAGACAGACTGCTTTTAAGCAAATCAAAAATAAATAATAATAAAAAAAAAATCCGATGTTGTGAATCGAAGTGCAAGCTCAATATAAAGATTCTGCTGCTTAAACTAGTAATATGTTCATATTGTGGAAGACTTAGAAAAAAATGAGCAGAATGTTGCTGTGTACCTGTAAGAGCTTCAACACATCCTCTAACAAGAACAAGACAAGACAGTAGTATTTATTTATTACAGAGTGAAGCTCATAGGCTTTCTTGTGTTTATAAAAGCTTCGTGGCCCTGTGGTTCTCCTGTAAAATAATGTATTATAGTAGCTACACATTCATTAATTTATGCTTTCTGAAGCTTGAAGAGTATTTTAATAAAAGTTGCTTTTATCTTAGCTCTGTCTGTTTTTCTTTCAAGTCTCTCTGACTCCTTGAATAGTCTTCTCGTGCACGGAGCTGTAATTTCATTGCACTTTCACAGATTATAGTAAGAGAAATAATTAAATCCCTGCTGTGTTGTAGAAACAATCCGAATTGTATAAAATTACCACAGTAGTAGAGGTCCTCATCATGTTAAAAATGGGGTATGGGTTTGTGTTTGAGATGAGATTTGCAGAAATCAGTAAAATGATTGACCTTTAGTGGGGGACCACAGAAGTAAGAATTCTGCTATGTAAAACTTGCTCTTGGCTTTTGCAATGCTTATTGAATCAGAGAAGTTTCAAACCTCAAAGGTGAATTGTAAAGAACATATAAAAGCCCAGTCTTTCATAATTGCTTAATGAGAACCATTGCAATTGGTTTGTAGTTTGTGCAGCTGACCTACATGCTTTTCTGATGGAATTGGTCCTGTGAACAGATCGACATCCACTGCAAATGCTTCTGCAGACTTGGGGGCGGGGGGAGGTGGTGTGTGGGGTTTTTTTTATTCCACAACTTGGAAAATTGAAAGGAATGGAGACCTTTGGAAGCATTTTAAGCTTGTGTTTCCTTTTCAGATGGTTTATACTGCTAAACAGTGCATCAGTAGCTTATGCTATTTGTCATTTTATCTTTAGGAAAAGCCAAACAGAAAATGGAGACTTCAGGTAATAGCCAAGTTATCTAACACTAACAGTCACCGATGTGGATGCCTAACAATGCACAGCATAAAGTACAATTAGATTTGCACTGGTAATGATGGACCAAGGCATATCGCATCTTACACACCTTTTGGGTTAACTCCTTAGGGATAGTAGGGGAAAATGTTCACTTCAATAATTTCACTAAAGATTGTTTTGATGAGAAGTGTCAATTAGTATAATACCCCACCCCCACCATCGTGTAACTCAGTAGTGAGTACTGTGTTACTAAACCCAAGCATGTTACTGAGTGCACATACACCACAATATAATTATTTGATAGAATACTGCTTATTAAAGTAAGAATGTGAAGTAGTGTTAAAAATGTTTTGCTGGGTTTAAGGAATTTTTAGTGAATGGAAAGGAAGATGGGAGTTTCAGAGGGCATCAATGCAATGAAAACTGTGAAAGGATATCACTTAGACTCTCTGTAAAGTTTTCTTCATAAGGGCAGAATGGTTTGACCTTCAAGTATTTTTACGTTTTGGAGATGTCCCTAGGTAATACGAATATCTTCATGTTGGTATTTAACTTACCATTAAGTTTATCTATCTTAACAGCTCTTATCCCTTTGAAGGGTGAGCTGCTTTAGCAAGAAATGGAAGGAGAAGCCTCTCTAAATAAACCAAATGTTTCGATTAAAATTAAACATAGATAGTCATAAGGTCTGTCTATTGAGGATATGAGAATAGTCTGAGAAAGGCTACCAAAATTATTGGTTTCCTATAAATTCATAGTAACAAATCACTAGTTCCAAAAACGTTTTATGAATGTGTAAAATTAATTTCATTTACTGTTTTAAAGATTTCATCTCTTTGCCCAATATCTGCATTGCACAACACTTCTTGACGTTAAATTTTGGACTTTGTTATTGTTTCCAAAACAATGGACTGCTTTTCCATTTGCATGTAGATAACATGCCCTGGCTCATGTCTGATTCCCAGCATACATCTGATCTTTGAAAAAATATTCTGAGTGGTTTTTTATATAAATGAATAAGCTTACATTTAAGAGATCACCTGGAAAGATGAATATGACAAACAATGAAATAGAAACCTCTCTTCCATCTGTAATCTACAGATAAATATCCCAATCTAATAATATCCAACTTTTCAGGCAGGCATTATCTAAGACAAATGCCCTGTGGATTTTTTTTGTTATTGTTTATCCCTAAACTGTAACCCACTAGGGATTTTTTGTGTGGATAAAACATCAGCAGCTGGAAGGACAGGAAATAGAAGTGGAAAGCCCTCTCTGAAATGTGTAAACTGCAACTCTTAAACCAGTTACTTAAAGCTTAGAAAGGCAAAGTCTAGCCTTTATGTAAAGTTTACTTATGTGTTTTAGTAACTAATTAGTTCTAATTCTGCGGCATCCTATCTCCAAGTATGTTTTAGATGTTCACTTTTAACCATCTCCTTTTGAGCAACCAGGTACAGATTTCATTTTGGCCTTAAATTATAGAGCCAGTTCATTGTCCTGGGTGAGAGATGTGTCTGGATTTTCCAGATTTGTAGTTTAGCTAATCCATAGCCACTGGAAAATATTTGTCCCATTCTTGGTCAGTCCTGAAACAACCTGTCATAAATAATGTATTTATTTTTTTCCCCCATGTCATAAATATCTGTAAAGCATACCTGCAGATCTACCTAATGGAGCAGGAGCCCAGGATACCTGTATTAATCTGAATAAAAGCTCTGTAGCTACGCAGACTTTGGAGATGCCACCTGTACCAGAATTTCCATCTGCACCTTTACCATCTATGAGGTCTGCTCCCTTGTCATTCCTAAGTCTGTTCAATAATTTTCAGCACTTAAGGCTCCCTACTTTGTTAAATACTTAATTTTCCATGCTAATATTAAAAAAAAAAGAAAAAAAAAAAGGCAGTATTGCCTACTACTGTTGCTAATTTAGTCTGCTCAAAACTTGTGGTTGTGATTGCTTTCTACCTCGTAGTTTACTTTTGTATTTGTGTATTACAGTGAGATGTCTCACAGGTGCTTTTCTTCAAGTAGAGGGCTTTAAGACAACAATTTCTAGATTTTTTTTTTTTTTCCTATCACAACTGAAAAAAAAAGAAAGGCTATGAAAAAATATTGAGAAATATATAGTCTAACCTTCACAAAACTAATGCGCTAAAAAAGTTGCAGCAAAAAGTATATAAAACTTTGGGAGTGAATCCCCCTAGTACTTGTCTGTTTCTTTTCCAGTATTTCCTAAAAGTTTTCCATTGCATAATGTAATACTAAATGTATGTGTTCCATCTTTGTAAATTTAAAATACTACTTGGCTTTCTGAGTTCATAAGCAGCAGGACACTTCTCAACCTTCACTAAAAGTGTGACACTTCCTAAGTGTATTGTGCATCATTTTTTCGCCCTATTTGTGTTTTGCTATAAGCTCCATGGTTTGGGTTTGGTTTTTTTTCCAATCTGCTAACACTTTCATGCATAGTGTTTCCTGTTCAGCATACTATTGCAATGTGGATTAAAAACCTCTTTCTCCGTGTGTCTCCATTTGCTTTTGTTACTGTGAATGGAGTGAAAACGGTGCTAGACCAGAATGTGCAGCTGCTCTTTTGCCGATAGCAGAGTCCTCCCCTGGCAGTGTCCCCTCTCCCAGACTTTCTGAACACGTTGCTGCAGCAGATCCTGGGAGGTAAATCATTTGGAGGGTGTTTTGCTTCAGTTAACAATCTGTCTATATGTTGTTCTAGTTTAGATTTGTCTGTCTTGGGAGAGAGGGGGTTGTCTGTCATTCACTTAAAATAAAATTTATTGATCTGCCATGACTAGGGATTTTTGTGGAAATGGTAGGAGGGAGAAGGAGAAGAGAAATGAAATAAAGCTGAGCTGATTCATGAAGTCTTGTGGATACCAGTTAAAATAAGACACAATATTTAGTGTGTGTTGGTATGTTGTCAGTGAGTATCCACCCTATCACCTGGATGGAGTAACTTTTCAGTGGTCTCAACAACACCAAAGTCAATTCAGGTTTCTTCAACACACAGAAAAGTGCCTTTAAAAATCTATAAATAATTTTTAAATAAGTAGATTATTTCATTCATAGCACTATGTGGTGCTATGATGCAGTCAAAGAAAACTAGATGATTATGTGGCAAATTTCCTGTCATTGGCCTTGGATAGCTTCACTGGCACTTATCTTGGCAGACTGGTGATGTTTTGGAAGTCACCTATGGGTACTAGACAGCGACGGTAATTTTGAATATAAGTGACAGTAATTTGGAGGGTTATGATGCTATTATTGAAGGTCAATAACATTTTCTGATGGCTTGTGTTTCATAGTGCAGGAGTGGTTTTTAATTCCGGGTAAATAGTGTTCATTACACATGCAGAAGCAGAAAGTTACAACACAAAACAAAGCTGCTCCTTTAAAAATGAGAATTGAATGAACAGTGCCTGGTCTTGCCAGGCCCCTAGACGGACTTGTCCTTGTGAAAAACATACAGAAATATACTATTGCCCATACCTGTGTGGGCTTTCTGCAACTAGAAATCTAATACTAAGATTTGGGATTGACAGTTTCCCCTTTAAAACAATAGTCTCAACCAGCTGAGAGAGATGAGGTGAAACCTCACAACAAAACATGTCAAGTCTGTTTTGTTGCAGTGGCCTTTGAAGGCTTTTTTGATGTCTGGGAGAAGAGGGTACCTTCATGAGCTAGTGTGAGATTAGTCAGGAAGGGATGGTGGGTGATGACAGAGGTTTGCTTGGACAGCAGGCCAGTACCTTCATGGTAAGCTTTGGTTTGAGCCAATACAGAAAAGAAGATTTGATTGAGGTGGTTTCAGCAGCACGTTCTCTTAAATCCCACAAAGCAGATGGGGTGAGTAGTTATGACTCAGCAAAGATGAAGAATACACAGAAAAGGTGTATGGCAATATTCATGGTGTGGTTTGTTTTGTGTGGTTTTGGGTTTTGGGGGTTTGGTTTGGGTTTTTTTGGGGGGGGAGGGGGGGCGGGGGCAGCTGAGCAGAAAACCTGGGATGAAAAAGGCAGGGGGAAAAGTACTGCTTCAGTAATGGATATCTACCAATGAAACTCTAGTATGATTACACCTGCTGAGCTGCAGATGCCTTGCAGATACTACTACAACTACTGTGTTCTGAGTACCAAGGAGTTCTTACTAAATTCTAGCTCTGGATCTGTGTCCAGGGAAACAAAATTTAAATCTACTCTCACTCAAGACCTATGGCTCTAAGTTTATTATTTGGCAAAATTAACCTAGCAAGAGCAGCTTTAAAACTAGCCACAGGAAATCAGAAAGGACAGCTACGTTCATGGTGGTTCAGGATGAGAGCCAAAGTGTTTATACAAAAAGTCAAAAAAGTAGATGATGAGTATTTTCTACTCAAGAAGGGCAGAAGTCTGAGCAGCTTCTGCAGAGCTGTAGAAGGAAGCTGTAGAATTGAATGTGGGAAGGAGAACATAAATTATTTAACAAAGCTATGTAGTCTTGATTCTTTCCTGAAATCAGTGTAGCAACTATGTTTGGGGTTTATGTTTTGTTACTGAGCTGATGTTGCTGCTTTTTTATAACACCCTTTTGGGTGGGAAATACACCCAAAGCTGATCTCCAACCCCCCTTTTTTGTAAAACGGCAGCTATCAGAAATCCATATAGAGCAATTGGTGTGTCCCATGTCAGACTTTTAGTAAAGCAGAACTGGGCCATCCACAGGTCAGTAGACTTTTGCCACTAAAGCCCTGCATTTGTTGCTGGTGACTGGCACAGGTCTTTATTTTCCTAGTAGGCTCCATCTTGTCTTGGCTGGAGCTCTCTGATTTGTACCACCCACTACTGAACCACCAAGAAGGAGAAAGAGCTTGCTGTGAAATGTATGAAGGATCTGGATTTGATTACTGGATTAAAGTTAGGTTTGCTGCTTATTAGGCAGACTTCATAATATAAAGCATAATGCTTTTTTATTGTAGTTTTAGTTCTTTATTGAAAGCCTAAACTAGTCATATGGTGATACAGCCAACTACTATAATTTATAGTGTATTATTGCTCAATTTCATACATGCAATGTCCTCCTATAAGTTTAACAAAATATTTAAGAGCAATTACAGCCTTTCCAGAAAGCTGCAGAAAGTCGTCTTAAAAAGTCATCCTGGCAACTTTAGACCATGTAAACCACAGAATCTGGCACTTCCTGAGAAATATATAACTAATATAAAGCAGATCCAGTGCCAGCAAGTCTTTAGATTGCTCTTTTTTATAAATGCTTTTTACAGTAATACAGACCTACTTTTATCTTTTCTTTCAGTGGAATTATTCCTGATAGTCATAAATACAAAGACTTAGTATTAAATAGTAGGTATTAATCCTGATTTTTGTTGAGCACTTTCTGATTAGTGGACAGCCAAGAATATTCTCTGCAGAAATTGTAATCTCCAGGAGTGATTTCTTTGTCTTTTTCTAGCTACTGCCAAAGCAAATGAAAAATGGAAATACGATGAGTATGTATTTATGTATGTATGAATCAGATTTGGAGTCAGCTTGCTCTCCCTTTGGAGCCTATACCCAGTGTGTGATTTACTCCCTTTATCCTCGCCTTTTTCAAGGCCCTTTTTATGACTTACAAAACTTCACAAAACTTCACAGAGATGCTGTGTGAAGTTCTGGAGAACTTGAGGGCAGCTCCACAAAAGGGTATAATCTGTGCATACCCCTGTTCTGTCATGAATTGTTGTAACTGTTGCTGTACTCTCCTCAACTCAGACAGACCTCCTTTTTGGCAGGTTTGACATTTCTACATCAATTTTCCTAAACACCTTCCCTCGATTGTAGTGATCATGCAAAAGGGAAATTGCAAAGACAGGTGTTGCTCATTTAATTGGCAAATGAGCATCAGGCTGGGGAGAAGAGGAGGTCTCAGACTGGCCGAACTAAAACTGTCAGCTTTCATGGTTGTCTTGGTTTGGTGACAAGCAAGAGGATGTAAACTATGGGGGGAAAAAATATTGCTTTCCTGTGGTGAACGCTACTTGTCCTTCTGCTTTCTTTTACTTCTGAGAACTTTTGTTTGAGAACCCTTTGGAATCCTTACCCAAGTGCACACCTCATCACCCTGCAATTTTTCAGGTTTTAAATACCAGCAGCCAAGTAGCCACAGTGTCTAAAGTGTCATCTACTTACACTAGGTAGAGTTTCTAATATACTGATTGTGCTCTCTTTCAAGTTTGTTGTCTGTTTTTTAACGACTTTCAACTACCCAAATGGTTGGGTTTTGTGGTTAAACAAGCCTGGTTCTAAGCTCTCAAGCTTCAGCTGTAAAAGTGCTCCAAAGAACCAGTTTCAGCATGGTCTGATTCCTAGGGGATGAATATTTGGTTCATAGGGAAGAAAAAAAAGCCCTCACGTGCTATTTCTTGTTCTTAACAAAAGATTGAAGAACGCCAGCTGGAAAGAGGTGTCCATTACTGTTCAGTATTTTTAATCAAATAAGAGATTTCTTCTCCATATGTTGTCTCATTATAATTGCTTGTGAATTAACATCAACTAGGAAAATAACTGCGGAGTTGCCTGCTCCAGATGCAGCAAGCCTTTTGACAGCTGATAAAGCAAAGTGTGCTGTGGCCATGCAGACCCCCGAGCTCCCCCTGCCCACCGTCACGGCCGTGCGGCCGCCTTCTGCAACCCCACCTGTGGAAACAGCCCCTGGGCTGCCTCCTGCTCCTGCCAGGTGCATCCAAGCCAGCTGTTTTTAAAAAGGCATGATCAGAAACTATAATTTTATAATTTTTAAAAATAATTGTATAATTTATTTTTTACAACTTTATAATTTTATAATTTATTTTTTTAATGATGATGCTGTCAAGATGGAGCAGCTTACAGGTATCTACTGACCATCACACTGCCCTGGAAATTTGCATAGCAATTAGAAATTTGAGTAGCTTTTAAGCAAAAGTTAGAAAAATAATTCAAAAAGTAAAGCGGCCCTTAGATGGAGGCGGAGAAACAAGTCATGGGTAGGTGATTCAGTTGGAAGGTGACTTTGTTGTCAGGAGTTGGTGACGTGGGGTGAACATACAGTGTCAAAGTGCGGAAGAAGGTTTTGGGGGGAAGGCACAGTAGAGTGAGCACAACGTATGATGCTTTGATATTCCACATTTTATTCACCTGGCTTTCAAAGGTTAGTCACCTTTGTCACAAAATGTGTATTTTTGAATTGTCCAGTAGCCTGAAGTTTTTGGAGGAGAATAAAAGCATTAACTTGTGTAGTGACGGGACATCTAGAATACAGTGTTTACCAATAGGGAGAGAGTGAGCTTCCCTCAGTAATTAACTCTGTGGGATATTAAACCATACCTCTTCTGTTTCTTCTGGGTTTGTTTTTTGTTTGTTTGGTTGGTTTTTTATGGATAAGGAGGGCTTTTAAAAATCCTTAAATGAACTCCTCCTGAGCTTTAGTTAGCATTGCCAGAGGTGAATAAGTGTTTGATTAATGACTTTTCTTCTCTTGCTGCTTTTGGGCAGGCACGATGCATCTCTGCCTACTCACGAAACAAATTCTTTCAATAAAATCTCAAGCTGGCAGTCTAAATCATCAGTAAGTCATACAAGGTAAATCTTTTAAGGTATATCTACAGCAGACTGCTAGGTGTAAGCAAGGTTTTCAGGCAGCGTTTTTGCATTTAAATCTGAGAAGTGGTATAAAGTATAGTTGTGTAAGTGTTTGGAGTGTTGATTTCTGAAATTATTTTAAAAAATACACAGCAATTCTGGGGATAAACTTGAAATTTTAAAATAAGAGTCTGAGTTATAGATTCACCACTGTAGGAACTATTTTGGAGCCAGTCTGGTTCCCCCCCCGCCCCCGGCCCCGTTCACATTCTTCCCAACCCAAATAAATAAGTAGAGGAAATGAAAAGGGGTGAGGAGCACACTGAATTTGGTAAAGGTGGCTAAGAATAGACCTGCTGAAGTTATATCAGCAAATATTCCAAAGTTTTCCATGTTTATTATTTATTATGAAAAAGAAGAGAAGCTAAATGATCTTCAGGGCTTTTTCTGTCAGGACCGTGGAGACTTAGGTGAATCCGCAGGGAGTGTCCTGGGCCCTCATTCAGTGGGAATGACCCAGGGGTGCACGACAGAGTCTGGGATGGGGAATATGAAAGCTGGTAGATGCTGAATGCTGACTTGATGAGGGGAAAGTTTTATTTGTGGGTGAAATCAAAACTACTGTTTTCTAGACTGAGTATTCAAGTGGCTAATACATTGCCTGATGTCTCTGTGAGCTGGGAACCTACAATTGCATAACTTTCCAGCAGTTAGTGCGGTCCGGTATTGTGCTGTGTCTCTGTCAATCTTTCCTGCTTTCTCTGTTTTCTCCTCTGTTGGCTCAAAGCTTTTGTGCTAGAAAAGTACTGCTAGAAAACCCTTTGGGACGTCTGCCCAAGTTTGGACCTGCTCCTCTTCCCGTTCTTTCTCCTTTCAAGCAGAGATCAAAAATTAAGAGCATGGCTGCTGCTGCCGTGTCTGCTGCTGTTGCTGTCCGGGCCAGGTAGATACCAATTTTAAAAGAAACATTTTATAGCTTGGTTTAAGAAAGTTCAAGCTCATACAAGAATAATCAATCCCTGGCAGGGTTGCAAAATCAGCTCTTTCACAATAGCCTGGTGGGCAAATTGTTAGAACGTGTCCAAGGCTCCCTTGCCCTATTTTTAGCTTAGCTGCAGACTGCTGCTCTGAACCTTGGTGAGTAATTCTGTGTTTCTTATCCTCATGATATCTGTTTTATGGTTCAGTCAGTAAACTAACTGTAAATAACAATTGTGTTACATAGGTGACAAAGAATAATCTGCATTTTTTAGTAACTTTTTCATGCTTGAAGACAATAACTCTCTGAGTTCCATCTAAATCTTTAATGCATTGCTTTTTATAAAGGCTTACTTAGACCAGTGGTCTCAATTATTTTGATGATGTATTCTTATCAGTAAAAAATTTTTGAGCATGCAATATATGTATATTTATGTATTTCTAAATTATATGAAAGTCCTAATGTACTAATACATTATGTACATTATAAAACATACCCAAGAGCAGAAATTAAAAAAGGATGAGAAAAAAGATGAAATAAACACTATTTTCAAAGTATATTCTATTTTACTTTATTAGTGATAAAAATAAAGTAAAATTAAAAAAATTCATCTCACACCCTAATAGGTTGTCTTGTGCACCCCTTGTGGTGTGCAACCTCCACTTTGGGGACTGCTTAGTTTGACATAATTTCTACATCAGTTATCCTAGGTTCAGTTTCTCCATACTGCTACAGAACTTACAGGCTTTTTATAAAGGGTTTTTGGGTTTTCAGCGGTCCCAGCCAACTTGATCTTTGTTTGGTCACCTAGTTTGTTTACGTGGTCTTTTTGAACGCTTGCTAGACTCTCCGAACCTAGTGTCTACCGCTCGCTCTTGGATGCCCTGCTCATCACGCCTGTCACTAAGCCTCCTCTGCAGGCCATCGGGCCCTCCAGGAAGTCCACGAGTGCTCTGGAGTTGCAAAAGAGCAAGAGGTATTGTCCGAGTGTGGTGCACGGTTGGCACTTAGGACTCGCAAAAACTGGCTTCTCCTTCAAAGCCTGTTTCTGTTGTCTGCACGCTTGAAGCAGCCTGCCTGTTGTGGTCTTTGGCATGAGGTCACCAACCCCAAATCCTACTGGTTTCACGTCTTTGCAGAACTAATCTGCACCCTGGCCCTGCCAATGGTGTTTCTGCAAGTCCACCGTACTAAGCAAAGGTTTCCTCACTGGCATCGGGTGCCCTTCTGAAAAACACGGTGCTGTTTGTGTTGCGTTGCAAACCTCCGAGGGAGACACCATCACTCTCAATAGCCGACTGGAGAAGAAACAAGACGCTCTGGCTTGAAACCTCTGTCCAGGTGAATTATTTGCAACAATTCCTTGGGCAAGTAACTGGCATGTTAGGCTGCGAGGGTGCTCTGGGATCGAAGAGCTGCTATTTTTCAAAGCTCACTTTTAATGTGTAAAATCAAATAATTGGCATGCGGTGCAAATAACTATTTTAAAAATTATTTGCTGTCTAGGCCCTTTGTTCCAGTGCTGATTCTGTTCAGTGCACAGGACTTCTTGTTCTCGTTTCCTGACCGCAGCTATGTTAATGCTCGCTTCTGTGGAAAGATGCTTTTATGTAATAGACTTCAGCCTCAAAGGCGGAAATCTATTTGGTTATTTTACAGGAAAGTATGTATTAAGTTGTACTAAGGAAGAAATAATTTGTGGGTTTTCATGTACTTATTTGCATTTTCAGAAGAGTAAAACCCTTCTAGAGATAAAGCCCAATTATAAGTAGAGTTAAGATCCACTTGATGTAGAAACTTCTCTTGAGTAAGAAGTATTAGTTCTTTCCCTCCTGTTTCATGGCTTCCAACGTGACCTCAGTCACTAGAAAAGGCTAAAGTAGCCCTAACCTTGTGGAGGGGAAATGGTAGTTAGTAGATACAAACAGACAATCTGAAGTTGTATCAAAATTTCTAATTTTGTGGCATATCTACTTTAAAAAGAAAAAAAATTAACAGAATTATAGTGATGTAACACACCCTTAAATATTAATTTTCTTTTCGCCACTGAATGACACTTACTAGGAAATCTTTTTACGTATGTATCCAAAGGGAAAACCTCTCCAGGGGATCTGATACCTGTGCACTATGGGTAAAGTCCAGGACATGCTGCCAGCAAGACTTTATTCTTTAGCTGTGGTGGTTTTTTGCTGATACTTTTGTAGAGCCAATAATGGTTGTGAAAGTGAGTTCCCTGACTTCCCTTTTGTTTTTTACTTCACTCACTAATGTGCATTGTTATGGCATAAGCTGCAAATGAAGGTAGATTGTTACAAGAATGGAAACATTCCCTTCCTGACTCCGAAACTGGCTTCATGTTTATCCGTTGTTTGCTCACTACATGGGGAGAAACTCTTCTGGTTTTGAAGGTTTATTTTTGGAGATGGAAACACTTATTTCTGCTAGAAAGTTGAGATTCCCGAGCTGGCTCTGTTCAGCTGCTGTCCCTTACGAGTACATGGGTCTGTTGGGAAAGGTAAGGAAGCAATGGAGAACTTCTTTTGTCCTGCCATAGTTAAAGTGCAGGTTTGGAGGTTTTTCTCTGTTTTGCTTTTCCAGAGGGCAGAGCTGGAGAGAGATGTGCTGGGGCCAGAAAGTATACTGGGAGTACAGAGACCATATAAGCCTGCCCAAAAGACCTTATCAGTATTGGATATATTAAGATCCAGGTTGAACAGCTTGAAATATACATCCATAGATTATTAGGGGGTTTCTAATGTTATTCTAAACTTGTGAAAAATAAATTTTCTCTTAAACCATTGTAATAGCCAGGTTATCCTGGTTCGGGTTGCTGCATATGGGTTGTGGCATAAGGCTATACAGGAAGCATATGATTTTCAGGCTGTAGGGTATGACCTAATTTGGGAAATGTGATGTAACTACCATTAGTCTGAGAACATTATGCATAAACGGCATTTTTTAAGGCTTTTTCCCAAAATAACTGGTGTTGATCTGAAGATACCGTACAACATACCAGGGTAATGATTTCTGTTTTCCTTACTATCACCTTGAGCTGCCAGCACCGGTAAGGAGGAAGGGGTTGCCAGTAGATGGAGCTGTAGAAATGAAGCTTGGTGCTGCCTCATCCTAGTGAATAAAGGAGCATAGCCTTATTGTATGGCTTGAGAAACATGCAGGAAAAGGAGATAAAAGAAGATAAATTATGCTTACAATTTACTGTCAGTAAGTACATATTCTCATTTAAGTTCAACAAAGATCAAGCAAAATTAATTACGTCAGAAAAAAGAAAAATGTAACAGACTTGAGAGAAATGACCCCAATGAGTGTGAGAAACTAGATGTTAAAATGTCTTTGCATTACTGTCCATCTAATGACATATTGTAATATGTACGCGAATGTAACGCTGAAAAAGTATTTTAAATGACAGCTCACTTCATGCCACAACACAAGAGTTGATAAGGAAGGAGATCTGAAATCTTATGTCCCATAACTAAAAAACAACTGGGTCAACCAAGAAAGCCAAGTAAATAAGCTTAAACAACTTTGGGGTTTGTGTTTTCTGGCTCTATCTTGTATAACTTTCATGAAAAGGTAGTGAATCTATTTTACCAAAGTAGCTTAGGCTTATTGGCATTATCTCAGGGGAAAAACTCAAGAAGGTTGTAGCTATAGCAAAAGCAGGGGTTTGGTTTTGTTCTGCAGTAGGGTTGCTCAAAAAATATTTCCCTTCTCTTCCTCTCACTTCACTGTCTCTGTTCCAAAAAGCTGGCTGTCTTAAACTGCTCAGTACTGGGTAGCTGCCAGAGAACTTGACCTTTTCCTGACTTAATATCTGTTATTAACTAGCCTGAAGTGGTGCTGAACAGCACACATTTTCTTCCCCTACCAGACTCCTCAGAAATGGACTTTTTTTTGGTATAACAACCAAGAATTGTTTCACTAAGCTGTGTTCATCCTGATGGCAATGGAGATAACCTTAAGTTCGTTGGGGTTTGTGTTTTTTAACAGGTGACATATAAGCAGCAAAGGAAATTATGTGTTTAATATCTTGCATTTCCAAGAATTGCAGCTCTGCCCTAAAATTAAATTGCATTGCAAAAACACTGTGAAATTTTGGGAGATGCTAGCAAGAATGGGCATTGGCATGGCTTTCGCTTTATCTACCTGACATTATGCCATCCATGTACAAGTACTTGAAAAGAGGATAGTCTGGCCTTGTGAGATAAACGGTGTTGGCTCTGAGAGAATACTTACTCTGAAAGATGCTTTGAATTGCTTTTGTGTAGAGCACTGCTTACGGAAGGGTTACATACTTCCTCATTGTAACTTGATATGGAAATACCTCCACCCACACATACCTCTACTCTTTCTTTTTATTATTTTATTTTGCATTTTCTTCTTTCTTGCAAGTTATTAGAACACTGCTAGGTTAACACAAAATGTAAATACTGTTTCAAAAAGCTGACTGAGACCATGGGTTTGCAGTAGGGGTAGGAACAAGGTCAGCACTCAGTATTTCTTGTCTGCTGTTTCTCTATTGTTACATCAGAAAGCCCTTGCAAAAAGGTGTATGTATTTCCCCTGTTCATGGGGTTTTGTCATCATTCTCATACCTGGCTTTTTCTGGCCTCCTATATATGTCTTCAGCTAACGTGTATTTTGATACTGGACAAAATACATCCTGTGATGTCTACAACTTAACATAGCTTAAAACAAGAAACTGAGATCTGAGATTCAAGTTTTATCTCAGCCGTGCTAATACCTTGCTGTAAAGCTTTGGAGAAGCATCTGTGTAAGAGTTTACTTGGTCTTAAGGCAGACAAATTGTTCTTTTCTTACTTTGAAGTTGCAAAGTTTCTTTAGTAGAAATGTTTCAACAAGTTCATATTAAAAAATTTCTTTTTTTTTTTTTTTTTTCCCCTTCAGTGCTATATCAAGCACTGCATGTATATTTTAGAAGCCATTTATTCAGGTTTCTGCAGCGTGCTGGATGCCTGCTTGGGGTTAACAGACAACCAACAGGCAGCAATGTGTAATGCAAGGGAAGTCTTACTTTTTTGTTTAACTGTTTTGGTTTTAGAAGCCATAAAGCAGAATCAAGGCTATCATGTTCCACTTGGCTGTGCCAGAAACCGAGGAGAGTGATTTGCTCACATCTTTTCTTTTTTTTTTTTTTTTCTTTTTTTTTCTGTTTTTGTCTTTAAAGATTTAGTGTTCTTAAGGGAAAATAACCTCACAAAATTCCTGGCCATCTGAAGAAAGCATTTACAGACTATGTCTTAGATACTACATGACCTCTCCTGTCAGCAAGCTTCCTCAGACCACAGGGGATTTGCTCCTGACATGCAGTCATTCTGGACAACAAGTGGGAGTTAAAATATCATTTATAATCCAGAGAACTATTAGGAAAATACTGATATACCAGACTGAGCTTGGGGCTCAAGTGATGATGTTTACAGATGGATAATGTGGCATCTTGGCTTGCACGAGGATAAAGTCCACCAGTCCTCTTGAACCTGCTCGGGAAAGTCTGAGAGGCTTGGCCTTTGTTACCATTTTAGTGGTGTTAGAAGTTACACGATGACAAGCTGTATTTCATTTTCAGTTAGGGTCTTAGCTTCTCCTTTGGCTAATAACAACATGATACATAGTTATCTTGTCTCAAGTGTGTGTGAAGAAATTCTAGGCAGCATTATATAGGAGTTTCCATGGAAGGATGGAGGGAGGTTTAGGCATCTATAGCCCCAGGCCATATGTTTTTCTTCTCTTGGATTTTGGCGGGGGGGCATCAAAACCTCTAAATACATTCAGAGGGATTTTCCAGTGCAAATTTCTTAAAATGCCTCTGAAATGTGTTCAGCCTTGTCTTGGTGCACCTGATTTTGGGAAGGAAGTGGGTGTGGTACCAGATGCAAATATCCTAGAGTGGCCTCTGAAAAACTGGTGCTCATTTCACGTGTGACCTGGACTCGCTTCCTCCCCACCAGGTTCCTTGCCCACTGCCCCTCTGTAGCATCCAAGAAGCTCTCAGTACCGTGTTCAGCGGTAGGACAGTCATCTGGCAAATGTCTTTTTCTCCCTGTCCTCCCACCAAAAACCAGAATGTAATACAGTGTTTGGTATTTGGGGACGAAGATGAGGAGGAATAGCAGAGGAATTATTACTTGCTTTTTAGTCTGTTTTGCCTGTTTCCACCGTGCTTTTGTGGATCAGGAAGGGGTAAGTCTGAGGAGCCTGTTGTGAGCTCTGGATAAAGTTTGCACTGGCACTGGAGCCCTGTGTGTGTGTCCCCAAGTCTCAGACCGGCCCCCCAGAAAGTTCTTTCTTTTCCATACATGTCCTTACTCTGATAGAATAGGGTTCCACTGTGCCGGAGTTGTCCTCCATGGAAATTCAGGAGAGTATGTCATATATGAGCTAGCATATGTCAAAGATAGAGAGGTGTCTTCGGCTTTCTTCTTTACTGGATGTTTTTCCTGGACTGTTTTTGCAATCTGTTTCCCTTGCAACACAATTCCAAGATTATTTTGATTAATCTTCCCATAACTTATTAATTAAACACATTGTGGGTTTTCAGGACACGAGACTCGGAGTCAGTCAGGCTCACGTTCCACTGTTCCTTCATTCTTGCATTGTTGAAACCCCTTGCCCAAAGCTTGACAGCAGAGCATTCACATCTTGCAAGCAACATCATCTTTCTTAAAATGGATGTGACTCTTGGTTACATTAGTTTTCATCATGGTAAACTTTCTTTTTTGCTGTAAGTACTCATCAGGTGGAGGAGGAATGATTTAAGAGTTATGAAACAGAGTTAAAAGGTTAAAGCTAGAGTTAGAAGGAGGCTTGTCATTAATAACAGTACAAGTGTTTTGACATCGAAATGTGCTTGACCTGAACCTGACCTAGAAGTATCATCTGGGAAGCCTGAGAAAGCTACTTATGTGGAGCTTGGTAAATATGTAAGGTTTGTCATTCCTCCTTTAGTTTTCTAGTGATGACACTGAAAAGTAGATGGGAGCTCTCTTCCCTAACCGATGCATTTTCTTGAATTTCTGTATGTACTTTTGTCTCTTCAAACTGTAATTTCTAGGTAATGAATCTTGCATCGTCATTGTACAATATCCTAGTGAGTTACAAAATACTAGTAGGACTAATTGTGGATATTGTACAGCCACTTTGTAGAAGTTAAGTGCGCTTCTGAAAAGATACATAGCTATATTTATAAAGATGGTTAAAAATAATAGGAGTTTGATGTTTCTCAGTGTAGAAGACCATAAAGTAAAATGTTGAGGAATTAATTTTGAAGCATGAATTTGAAGAAGTTTACTATTTAAAAGGTTGAATGTCTCCAGGGTGCAGCACTTCTTTGAAAGTGAGACAAAGGTGGATCTGTCTTTCTACAGAGAATGCTACACGTGCGCTCCCAGGCAACTGTGTGATTAGAGGCTGTAATTCAGGAAAACCGGTGTGTGCACTATTTCCTGCAGCCCACCATAGGTGGGCAATATCACACTGGAGAGACTTGCCAAGCTGCAGTAGTAGCCTGCCTGTTAAATTAACAGGCTGTAGTGCTGGCTTGAGTTTATTCAACTCTGGCTTGAAAGAACCAGGCACAAAGTACAAAGGGTGTCCAAGATTTCTCAGAAGTTTTGCCCTGAGGCCAACACAATCCCCTCTATCAATGATGGCTTCAAGCTTTTCCCTTGGGAAGCTTCTCTCTAGGATAGGCTCCTGGCATATAAACCACAAGAGGTGATTAAAAAAAAAAAACACACAGGTGGTTTTATAGCTGGGCTTATCATTGTCTTTTAGTTTGGGGTCATTAGGATTCACCGAATTTCTAAATGAAAGCCTAAGTGTCTCCAATAATCCATTGCTTCAGGAACTAGCATGCCACGACATTCACAAGTCTCAGAATTAAACCATGAAAATGTCAACAGTGTAGGTACCAATCAGCATTACAACTAGCCTTGTGGGCATGCATCAGTGTCTGCTTCCTTGCCTATATCTACAATAAAGCTGTAGTTTGTCAGCAGCACACCTCAGGCATTTCTACATTTTTCTCTCCTTCTGCCTGAAGGATACCCTTTTTGCTTGTCTTGCATCCATTTTTGCTTAAGTAGCCTCTTCTGTGTAAAGACAGTTGCTGACTCAGTAGGATTTTCTTATTTATGATTTATATGATCCAGACAAAGGCAGTAAAGAGGTTCTAGACATGAAGAGTGATTTGAAAAATGGTGATAAGTCTTTTGGATGGAGGAAGAGGAAACTTTCTGGGTTTAGGACCAACAGTGTTTTGAGGAATTCTTAAAGTTGTAATGGTGCTCTGCCCTGGAGTAGATTTGATGGGCTACGTGTCAAATGTACTCAATGGTACAGAAAGATGTTTCTGTGACACTGAAGTTGCAGTCATGCACTTTTTTCATAGTGGAAGCCAATCCTAAACTACCTTGTCATCTTCAACCCACTGAGCTGCTATTTCATGTCAAAAGATATCTTCCTATCCTTTTTCTTTCAGTCTGCAGCAGTGCTTTTATGCAAAATATGTCCACTGCCTCAAAATCTGTTGTTAAAGAGACTTGTATCCTAAGTCTAATGTGTACCTTAAATGCCTCCATTTGTGCTATACAAATGTCTTTAAATATCTTTTAACATTTGAACGTAACAGAATGCAAGGTCTCACTCTGTGCTTCACTGGGCTTGTGCATGCTGCGTATAGCAAATCCATCAGAGTGTCAGTTCGGCACAGCTACTGCTGTTATCAAAAGCCTACAAATGCAATAGCTGTTACTCATTAAACTGAGCATTCAGATATATTCTCTAAACTGGGAATCATTTTTTTATCCCTTACCCAGGAAAAGATTTTAAATACATCAATTATTAACCCTGTAAATCTAGAGACAAAAAAATCAAGGTTATGAACTTGTGTTTTAGCCTCATGGTATGTTCAAGTTCTTGCATGTCGCATGGGCAAGGCAATATCGTGCGTGTGCAATACTTGTAAAGTAAAAATAGCTCAAGGATTTTTACTTTGTGAACTTGGCACAGTTTATAATTCTGTGAATGACCCCGGTGAAATATGCACGATGCACATGTGCTGTAAATTTGTTTTTCTTCAATAGAGGAAAGAATACAAGGCTTCTAACATGTTAACTGATGGGTTTCCAGACTGCACAAAATATGTATTTGGAATTGTTTTGGCTGTATTTCGCAACGTTGTTGAGTTCATTTCCTGTTTTGTGATCCTCTTAGTTTGCAAATGACCTTCATTAGCAATTACTCCTCTACTTTGAAGGTTTTTAATGAAAATATTTGTTTTCAGTTTCCCAAAGGCAAATATCCATTATATGAATACCGTTACACTGCATTAAAAATTTGTTATGTTAACTTTCTTATTTTTGAATAGCCTCTGGAAATGAGAAATGAGAAATGAAAAATTTTCCTGCTGGCAATGTAATTACTGACTACTTACACTCTACATGAATTGTGATTAAGTGCAGTTTTCATCACGTGTGTTTTTAAATAGCTAAAAGAGTTTTGCTAACCCTGAAAATATAAAAGCAGCTGTAAACTGGTCTAAAGAGGCAATATAAAATATTGCGCATGTTGTTAATGAATAAAGAAACTTATAGCTCTTTTAAAATACTTAATCATTTGGGGCAGCCATGGCCCATAGAAGAAAATTGCGTTTAATTCAGTCACTTTTAGATTGATGACTTTTATTAAGATCTACAAGTATAATCTGACTATACGACTATTTGCCTACTCTCCAAGGATAAAAAAAAGTATTGAAAAAGTCTGGGAGGTTACCAAAGTTACAGTAAGGGTTCTGCTTTAGTCTGTATCATGCCAACGCTTAATTATTTTAAGTGGAAATTGTGAAGTGATTTAGTTGTCGGTATTGACTTTTGGCAGAAATTACTCAAGTGTCCAGTTCTTAAAAAAACAGCTTGAAAATATAACTTTCACAGCCTTGTCCTGGGGTGATCACCGCAGCATCAGTGATGATAGAATAGTGGGTGCTGCTCTGTTGCACCAAGGTGCAGGAATGTCACTCCACATCTCCATTTCACAAATTCTCTTGTTCTAGCAAGAAATGCATTTTATTTTTTCCTCCCTCATTTCTGAACAGTGATTCCCTGGAGGCTACCCAGCCTGCTGCTTTTACGGCCACCTCGGCGAGGAGCGTGCCCACCTGCCCAGAAGACGTGGATGCGAGACCTGCTCCCGCCAGCACCACATCTGCTGCAGCCCTCAAGCCAACGGGACCCCCAGGTGCTGCCAAGTACTCAGGCTGGCAGCCTGCAAACCAAGCAGGTAACTTTCAGTGAGGCTTTTTCTTGGTCGCTTGAAGACCTTTGGGTAGCTCAGGAATACATACTTCACCGTGGGTGTAAAAACAGCAGCCTTCAAATGGCTGTTTGTGTGTTTTGAGTACAGGCCAGCGTGTTTAGAAAAGAGGAGAAGAAAAACAGATCTAGCAGGTTTAGTAAACTGGTAGCCCTTTGTAAATCGCCTCTTAGATGTAATTGGTTTCACAAACAAGCAAAATCAGATGTCTCTGACCTCTATTAAAAGCATATATACTAATCACATGTATAAACGTACCTCACAGTTTCAACTTGGTGGTTCCCATGTGACTGTAAATTCAACAAAGCATATGTCATGCTGTTTCAGGGGTGGGAATATTAACAGACGTGTTTTCCAAGTGATCTTTTCTGAAGTAGGTGTTAATTTAAAAGAAAAAAAAAAAAGAAAAAAGGCTGAAACATTAGAGTGGTTATGTATTTGACATTTGTAGGTTTTATTGGAGCAGGGTGCCAGAGTATTGCATAGGTTTGTGATATGGAGATTTGTTTAAAGGTGGGTTCTTGCAAGGACAATTTCCATACGTACATTCAAAGGTAGTAGCTTAGTGATTCTCTCACCCTTTAAACCTGCATCAAAATGTCTTATGTCTGGAAAGCATGCCATTACCTTTATGAACACTCCTATGCTACAATGATATCTGTATTAAAACATGCAACATGTGTAACTGTGTACCTGTATTTTCATAATATTACATGCAGTAATTTGGGGTAATCTTTTAATGTAACTTGTTTCTTAAACTGAATCAGTCTTTGGTGTTGAACTAAACTTGAGTAGTAATTTCAGAGGACCTGGGAAATAATTAAGCTTTAACTGAAGATTTTTCTTGTAAGAATGAGATGAATATTTTTGATTTTCTTTCTGACAGGATCCAAGATGCTAAGTAGCTTTTTTTTTTTAGTTCTACTGTTAAGGGTTTTCCCTCTTTAAATGTATATCCAGTCTGGAAAAGGCCCTCGCATAAAAATAAAGATAAAACATTTGGTGTTAATGCTGTGTGTTTTATAATGGCTTTGGCACATCTAGCTAAATTACTGTTGTGCCTGGTAATAAGTATATTTATTTTGTTTGGGACGTGCAGTTCTGCTAGCAAACCTCAAGATGGCAATACACAGTCATTTCTACACTTCCCTGTCAAATATTGAATATATTCTTAAGGAATAAGGTAAAGACTTAAATTTAGATCAGTTTAATTCTAGCATTGTTTTACTTCTTTGAGTTAGCTATCATTAGAGGGGGGGAAAAAAACCCAACTCTCTTTAAAGTTACATTTTTGGTAGCATGTGTACTTCAGGCAAATGTTTGTGGGAATATCATAATCCTGCATTTTTGTAAGTGACTGATTGTGCTCCATGTTTGACGTAACTCTCTTTCTGTCTCACCAAGTGATAAACTTATTTCACTTGCCCAGAAACTACCTGTCAGCTTGGGGTTTTAGTAGTACCACACCCATTTTCAGTATGTTTGTAGGTGTTTCACTGCTAAATCCTACTAGCATGCTTTAGTATTAATACAAGTCTGATGTTTGAAATGGACTTTTATTTATTTATTTTTTTTAAATGATGGACACATGAAGGAGAAAGATTTAGAAGGATGAATTAAATTACAGTTCCATACTTCTCTGAAAATCTGTGCCCATTCTCTTGAATAATGTGAAAATCTCCCCCCCTTTTTTTTTTTCCCCACATTAAAGGTACCAAGTAGGTAGGTGAGGGGGAAAGCCAGCCAGAGAATTTTTGGTTGTTATATTCCAGAATAGCTTAACAAAACGTTATGGAATTCATAGTGCTAAAGAAGCTGGTGAAAGGCAGTGGTCATGAGGATTCCAGCTCTGTGCTGCCTTGCTGTAGGGTCCTGAGATGCACTGCTTAACTTCCAAAGAAGCAAAGTCATTACTTCCTCCAAAAATACTGGGGGGGAAGGGGAGAAATAAAAACTGTAGGGGAAAGAGGCGTTGAAAACTCAAAGTTTCCTAAAATGGGAAAGTGCAGGGAGGAAAACACTGCAGTGTAAATGGCAGCTGCCTGGGAATTAACAAAGGCAGGAGAAGGTATGATGTCCCAGATGCTGGAGGAGCTTCGGTTAGCGTTTGCATCTCAGGAGTGTGAGGAGTCACGCGCTGCCATGGGAAGCTGGTCTGCGCTTGTCCCCGCTATATGGAGATGCTTGCTGAAATGGTGAGGAAGAATGGACTATTTGAAGATGTCAGAATGCTCTTGGATTTTGTTCATCTTCTACATTATCTGACTTCATCAGTCTGAAGGCACCTTCATCTTACTGCAGAGTCTGCAAATGAGTGAAGAAGTAACGTACCTAGCACACCTGCTCGCCCAATTTCTGAGTTGAAAGGAAGTGTTTCGTGATTTAATTGAATTTCCAACAGTTGCCAAGGTGCTGGAGGATTGTCCAGAGGTTATCTGACAGGTTTCACTGTAGGTCTGCCCTGTAAACCTGCCCTAGGCTCTCCTCTGTTTTTATGTGCCATGCATTGCCCATGTCATTTGAGTTGGTAATGCAAAACTAGCAGATGGGAAAGACCTAAGCATGGTTACAGGAGAAATGGGATCAGCATTTTTTTTCCTCAGGCCTATATTCTACACAAATAAAAATATCCAAGGTTTTGCTGTACCTGACCTTATTCAGTAAGGCCGAAACCAGCAGTCTGACAGGTAAAACTGTTTCAATACTTGAGTCTTTTGATAAAATTAGCCACATGCTGAAGAAGAAGAAAGACTCTAACTGTTTCAGTGCATGTTTGGCGTTCAGTCGTTAATTGTGCTGTTTGTTTGCAGTCTGTGAGCATGAAGTTTTCTTTAAAGTAAAATTGCCAGTGCTTCACAAGCCAAACAAAATTTGGCTTCGTGGGTTGTAGGCCTGACAGAATTTTAAACAAACAAAACCCCCTTGATTTCAAAGTTGAAGTCTAGCTTCGGAAATAATTAGAAGGAAGACATAATCTTATGTAAATGTGTATATGAGTATGCTATTAATAGCAGAAACTTATTTGGGGTATAGTTTTGTAGCTCTAATAGCACTCGCCCTTCTAATGAACATTGTATATAATACCAAGTTGTTTCCATAGCAAAGCAGGCATGTCGCAGGATTTTGTTTGAGTCTGGGGCAGCTGTAATCTGCTGTTTGATGGTGTGGCTTGAATATTACCACTGATTTTATTTATTAAGATGTCTGACTACACAGATCAGTCATTTGGTCAGGCAGCATCTTTTTGTTTATTAGCTGGAATCTCTCTTTCTTGGATAGGCCACCAGAGAATACCCTTATTTTTTTCTTTTAATACAAGTTACACGGTTTCTTTTTTTGGTTTCAGTTTAGGGTTGGGGGGGGGGGGGGGGGCGGTGTCCTTTTTTTTCCCTTTTTTTTTTTCTTTTTTTTTCCTTTTTTTCTTTTTTCTTTTTTCCTTTTTTCCCCTCCTTTTTCCCCTCCTTTTCCCCCTCCTTCCCCCCCCTTTTTTTTCCTTTTTTTCCCTTTTTTTTCCTTTCCTTTTTTTTTTTTTTTAATTTGAGATTGTGCAGAGATGCCTAAAGGTGTCAGAAGGTTTTTGTTGGAACTGAGTTATGAGCTCTATTGATCTCTATTTCATGACCTGGCAAGAAAAAGGTGTGAAGGAAAAAGATAGTCTAAAATGAATGGCTGGGATAGCGAACCTGGAGATGCTTCAGGCACTGGGTTTCTCTGCACAGCAGTCAATTGTGTTCCAAGTGATCTCACAGTCATAGCACTCTTGGAGCTGAACTATGCCCATCTGCTGTTGGGGGGCACTCATGGGGTACCCACAAATGTTACTAGGCTAGTCACCCACTGTGAAGGTAACAGAGGTTTTATTCCCCTTTGAAATAAAATCCTGATATTGAAGGATTCCTCAGTGGTTTGGTAGAGGAAATGAAGGACGGCTGCCTCATGCTTTCTTTTAAGGCATGGGTAAGAAGCTGGATAAGCAGGATAAAAGCCTGGCTTGTCAAACAAATGAAAAAAGTCTGATCTTTGGGGCATGGGTACACAAGGAGTTGAAGATGGAGGGCAGGTGGGGCATGCGCACAGTGCAGCAGTAGCATCTGCCTGGATAGTGGTTTCCAAATTATGCATTTGCTATCAGTCTCTCTTGCCTGTTTTGTTGATTTTTTTCAATTGTTGAAATAAGCCAAATTGTGGCTGTTACTGTGTGTTAAGTGTACAGGCTAGAATTTATAATAGTTCTCACTTAATTTCTGTTGAGCTATGATGTTCTGTTCACCCACCAGAGGGAGAAGCTTTTTGCAAGATTATATTCAATTTAAAAAAAAATTACTCAGAACATCCTAGCTACATCTCAGTGAGTTATTCTACTATTTGATAGCTAACTGTTACCCTATTCTTACGTAGCATCGCTCACCCCCAAGGAACCCCAAAGCATTTTCCAGTCCCAGTACTGTGTGGAAGCACACAATGCATGCACAGGAATAGCTTTCACCCACCACCACCATGCAGTCACTTCTTGGGTGAAACGTAACAGCTGCTTGTCAGCACACTGTAACACTCCGCGGCACCTTGAAAGGAAGTGAATAGCACCGTGGCAAATTGAAACTGCTGGGACAATTTAAGAAAGTATAATTACCCAGTAAATGCAGTTACACAAACTGGAGTTTGGCCAGGAGACGAACTTTTCTCGCGGAAAGCGCAGCAGATCTGTGATGGTCACAAGCAGTCTGGACTTCCAGCGTTACGTTTCTCACACAAAATTGCCTCCTTTTTCCCAGCATCTTCAAAACGCTGCTGTTGGAGGGCAAGCTGCTAGTGCAGTGGGGACCAGAGAGGCTTGGTGCCAGGCACGGTGCTGCCAGCACCGTGTCCTGCCTTCCCGTGCAGGAGCCGGGCAGGCGGCATCCTGCTTCACTCATGGGGGTCTACTGGGATCGCGGGGGTCCCATGGTGAGCTGGTACAGCTGGAGGCCAGAAAAGTTGGTTTGCTGCTTAGAGAGGAGGGTTTCATTGCAATCGATGACCTTCGTTCCTCCTGGGCTTGTCAGCTGAGTACAAGGACAGGATGGGGTAGGTTTGCGATAGAAGTGTGCAAAGCTTGCAGTTTCATGACCAGTTACCTACATGTGCCAATTTCCTTATTCCCAGGGTCTCTCTCAGCCTGATACCACTGGGATACATAATCCCCTTCCAGTAGAGCTGCTCGGGAATGTCAGCATATTCTGCAATACCCACAACTGTCAGTTGCCTAATCCCGAGCCAGCACATGTGTTAAGCACATGCTCCCTTCAGCAGAGGGAACACGCTTGGAAGAGAACTGTAAGCATAGAAAACTGCTCCCCAGGCAACTTTGTTTGAAAAATTCTGCTATTTCCTTACAGTTGTTTTCATGTGTTTGGTAGGCTTGCATTTACCATCTCTGGAGTTATCCTTAGTGTGCTGTCTTGTGCTTTTTTTTTTTTCCTATTTCCTATTCCCTCGATAATATCAGAACTTTAAAAGCAGAAAAAAATACAAGCCTGCTCCTAGGTGTGATTTGACATCCTGTCCTGCACATACTGACAGTTTGGGTCTTTGTCTCCTCTTTGTGACTTATTCTGTAGAGGTTTGCTAAGAAATATGGGGTAAAAATCCAAACCATATCAGACTGGGGAGTTTGGCCACGAGGTCAAACAGTATGAAGCTGGGGAGAGGGAGGGAGACACCAAGACTTATTGTGCTGTTGCAAAATGAAAAAGTAAGGCTTTGCTCCACATCCACAAAGGGATGGACTGTGGCACTTTCTGTCCTTGTCCTGTTGTTTTTCTGTATTTCATTTGTAATCACCCCAGCCCCCATCTCAGTTCTGTTGACCTTACAGGCCACACTTACTGGGTAAGTTGAAGTTGATGCCCCATTGGCTTTGGTAATATTTTTGCATGGAAAAGGCAACCAATCTATTGTGTCAGCATCACCTTGTTCATAAAGTTCTGCAGTGTTGTTTTTAGGGCCATCTCATCCCAATTTGTTTCCTTTGTAGAACAGGAAGTTAAAGGCAGGAGTATTTTAGGAGTTCAAGGACCTATGTGCCCATTGAGGGCCGTGGTCTGAACTTTGGGAAGAAACTGGAGTAATGCTACAAGTTGTTAAGGCAAATCCTTATATTGTTGGTAAGGCCTCTACTAGAAGCAGTCCCAAAACATAAACAGTTCCAGTATTTTTCACTAAAAAGGGTTGTTAAATATTGCTCCTCCACGGTGCAGTCACCATTCATAAAACCAGAAAGCCTTGTCCATAAAAGTGATATGATTGACAGGTCAAAACACAAAAGCTTCCTGATCCTGGTGTATGGACTGTTATTAATTTTTCATCTAATCTAAATTATTATATCGTCATGTGACAGCAAACCACAAGAATTTATTCTTACAAGTTAAGTAATGTGAAGTCACTTAGCCAAGCAAAACCCATTGTGAAACAAGAGTAATTTATAAATGTCAACCTTAATTTGATGGTAGTATGAAATTGTAACTCCGGCAGACATGGTGAAAAAAATTAATAAGTTTCTAAAACTTGAATGTTTGTATTTAAGAGGGGGCAGATCATAGTAAAGATGCAGAAATGTACCACCTACTTGTTGGAGGCAGAATGACCTGCTGTACCTCACTACAGGATCTGCTAAACAGAAACTCAACTTTCTGTTACAAATATGACCTTTGACAATTTTCCTGTGATTTGGTATTGCTAAATTCATGTGCTGTTGCACCAAGCTGTGCGCTTAAACTAATTGCATACATAAATCAGATAGATGCATGCTTCTTTCTTTAGTCATTTAAACAGAGGTGAAGAGATTATTTGTCTCTGTGATTATTTCACACCCATTGAGTGGGAATATTCACCGACTTTCAAAATCAGATGCTCCTCGTCTTTGTTTTGTTAAAAAGCAACTAGCCTGTTGTCACAGACTGACTGACCAGATCAGTTCCCCTTCATTTGCTAGCACCAACTCAGAGCAGTGATGTGTCCTGTTCAGATGTACAGGTGTAGGACATCCAAGAATTATGCCTAATATTTGTTCAACAAATGAAAAGTCAATGTTTCTCTGGTAAATGCATTCTTATTGCTATTGAACATTAAACATCAGCTCCATAAAACTGGCGATAATCTGCGTGTGAGTGAGACTGGGCAGTCATGCTCTCCATAGGCATAGTCAAGCTGTCGAGGTCAGAACAGGAGCAAGGGATGCAAATGTTATCTGCAGAAAGCTACCAAATGGGTTTCTAAACTATCACTCTAGAGAAATGAAACACTATCATCCAGGTCTTCATTTTCCCTTTCTCCTCCAGGCATGGTTTCGGTAAAAGCAATGCCAGTTGTGCCAAATTTGTGATGGTGTGTGATGTAACAAATCACAAGGAGACAGGCTAAGTAAGCCAAACCCACCATACTCATTTTAATTAAGATGCTTTACAGCTAATTTAGCCAGAGCCTTTCCGGTTGAAAGGCTGGTTGCTAGCGCAGGAACTAGCCCCTCGAGTTGCAGGGGTTGTTGAAATTGGGCTGGGGTGGCACCTGTTGTGATTTTCCACGGGGCGCATACCAGCCTTTGCTGTCATTTAAAGACATGATAATGGTTTAATCCTTCCTGTTCTGCCTTTAATCAGTGGTGGGGGTTTAGCTCTGACTGCAGTTCCAAGACTCTATAGGAAACAAAAGGAGAACTGCTGAACACAGGGGTTTGGTGGGTTGGTTGTTTGGATATTTTTTTTTTTGTGTGGTTTTTCATTTTTTTCCTCCCCTTTTGCTTGTCCTGTAGCTTTCTTCATTGAACTTGTGTGATTTCACGCGGGCCTGGGAGTGGATGGGGTGTTATATACGGCTAATGTAACGAGCTGACAGCCGAGCTTTTCAGACACGTTGCTTCATCCGGCCATCTGTTTGGTTTGGAGGGAAGGAACAGGAAGATTTCTTATTGTACAGATATATTAAGAAAAGTCAGAAAAATTGGATGTATGCAGCTTTATATTTTCCATTTATAATACGGTAGTTTGATAGCAGCGTATAAATCACTGAGCTAGAACACTTTAAAATGAAGTTCTGGCACTCCCACTGCTTAAAGTAGCATTGTTATTTATAGATATTACATGAAGTCTGATGTTATGTTTAAGTGAGCGTTAAACAGTTCAGGCTGTTGTATTGTTGCTACGCACCGGAGAACCTCTGTCAAAGTGACTTTGGCACCACCGCGTATCCGCCTTTCTCCCTTTGTCTTCCAAACCTTTCGCTAGTGTTTGCAGTTATCCATGTGCTCAGTGATGGAACAGCCTATTGTTAGACTAACGAGGGCAAAGTCACACTGGGATTTTTGAAAAAGAAAAAAAGCCAGTTCTTTACCTTGCCTAAAACTTTGTTAAATATTAAACTAGCCATACCAAGGAGTTTAGTGAAAGCAAACACTGAGGGTAAACCTAATAAAGTAGAAAGTTAATAGTCAGGTACAGAGTGTTTTCTGTTTTAGCAAAGCCAGCTATGACAATACACAAGTGCAAATCAACAGCGCTTTAGAGGGTTTAATTAAAGAGAGCAAAGGTGAAGTGAAGCCTGCAAAACTCCAAAATTTGGCCACTGAGACCTTTTCATGACTTGTGGAGAACCCAAACCTCTCTGGTATTCAGGGTAAAATAGCTCCTGATGGGGTGTGTAATTCTTATAAATTATTTCTTTTATTTATTTATTGTATTTACTTATTATAATTTATAATTCTTCAAAGCATCCACAAAAGTTGCTTCACTCTGTCCCATTTCAAGCAACAAAGGTGGCGCCCAGAAAGTATGTGGTGAGATTGTGTCGTGAGGAAGCTGGAGATGTTTCTTTTCCCATCCCCACGCGGTCATTGTTTGCAATTAAAAATGTGCATGCACCTCCCCAGCACTCTCGGAGAACAGAGCTGCTGATGGGATCCAAAATCATATATGTAAAATGTAAAAAGCAAAGTATAAAGCACAAACCACAGGAGTGCTCAGAATGATTGCCAAGAGTTGAGATGCCTTTGCTTAGATTGAGTGTAATAATTTGTACCCACCTTGTTATTACTGGTGTGCCCTGGTAAAAGCTCATTGCAAGAAAAAACACCTGCATAAGTTTTCCAGGCCTGATGTTTTTCTTTAAATCATGTGGTTGTGTTTCAGTCTGAAGGGTTTCCAGTTGAATAGGGAAGAGAAAGGAGAAGAGGAGAATGCATGAACTCTGAGAGTGTCCCCTTCCTCTCTGCTTGCAGAAAAAACATCTAAAAACATCTTGTCCAGTACAGGAGTGTTAAACTTGCTGTTTAAGTAGAAGGGACAGTTGGGAAACCTCAATGTTCATTCTAAACAAGAAAACAGACCTAATATTTGAAATTCTGTAGCTACAAGAGGTGGAATATCGTTGGAAAAAAATACTGAGAATTCATACAGATTTTAAGTAGGGAACTAATAGTGTTTGGTTTTGGGTTTTTTTGTGGTTTGTTTTTGTTTGTTTGTTTGTTTGTTTTAATAAAAAACTGAACCAAAGAAACAAAAATGCCACCACCACCAAAAAAAAAAATGCTCCGTGGGTTGCAGTGGATGTAATGAACCTTTGGTAAAATTACTGGAGTGTTAAAGGCATGTTTGTGGCCTATGGAAAGACATAAGTGGGCAGTAAAAGCTGTCCTCCCGCTGGTGTTCAGATGGGAATGAGGAAGATAAGACTGAGGCAAATCAAGCGGTAAGAAAGGGAGAATGATCTATGGTGGAAAAAAAATCTAGCAGAACAACTGCAGAAGGTTTACAAGGAAACCAGTATAATAAATGTGGTGAAATGGCTATTACTATACTTTACTGGTGTATTTTCTTTAACAAGAGTATGGATCTAAAGGCAGTAGAAGCAGACTGACTCCTTTTTATTTTTAGGATGAAAAATCTGAACTGAAAGAAACTTGAGTCCACTTCAGAACAGGAATAGAGGGGAATAATCCTGTGCAAGACCAACAAAGTCTTAAAGTGAATACCAGCTAAGAGAAAAATACCCCTTGAGAGAATGCTGTGGGGACAAACTGTAAGCATGGGCAGGGAGCTTCCTGGCTTTACAGTGGCCTCGAGATAGAAGAAGAGAGCATTTAATAAAATGCTTTAGGGTCTTGCTTTTGAAGGATTTTTGAGCAGAAGGCAACCTTTTCTGTCTCAGTTCTTAGCTGCTTATGGCATCTGCAGTGATCAATTAGATATTGTTCCCATTATAGTAGACCAAATAGTGACATAAATTTACAAATGACAGTCGAAAAGCCTTTTAGAACTTAGTTTTTGTGCGGTATCCAAAAATATTCTGGCAAATATAGAAGTATCTGAAGGCTTAGGGCTTATTTGTTATTCCCATTATTCTGTTTGCATTGTGGCTGTGATCCCCTGGGAGTCCTGCGTCTGCTGAAGGTCTGGGCGTTGAACTTGAGTTCACCGATTTCAGTGGAAGTGGAGTGGGTCAATTTGCCTTCACTGGTCCTCAATGCTAAATGCCCACCTTGTTTTTGTTTAGGCCGTAGCTCTTGCTTAACACAGTACTAATTTGTGTGGTTTATATTATGGTTTGCTTAAAAGAGAGGTTTTGTTTTAACATAGGGTCATTAGTAGACTGAAGTTATTTCCCAAATGGATGGACTATCTCCTTCTCTTCCTTTTTAGTGCTTTGAATAACTCGGAAATGACTGATCTGTATATCAACTCTGTAGAGAAAGTTTATGTAGACAAATTCTACTCCTCACCAGTAGTAACTTTAGAGTTGGGTAGTGTTCAGAAAAGCATCATTCATAAGAACAGCATTAATGAAAGCTGTAATGAGACCAAAGAAAAGGAATAATTATGATGTTTGTAATTCTTTCCCCCCTTTTAATCAAGCAGGACTTTTTAAAACTATGCAGTGCAAACAAGAGCTAGCTGATGTGTCTGAATGGGCTTTGGGATTCAGCAGAGAACTCAAACAGAAATTAGCAATATACTAGAAGCTGCACTGCAATTTGATTTATGGCAAAAGCAGTCTTCAAACAGATTTGGTTTTAGCGTGTATTTTTGTCTTCTCATGAAATGGGACCTGAAAATTAGAAAGCCATGTGTGGTGACAGATGAGGAAAGTGCTATTAATCAAAACCACTTTTGTTCATGTCTTCAAACACTTACTGCCCCTTTTTCCATTTTTATCTGTTCCTATGTTTTCAGTTTAGCAGGCATTTATAGCCTAAAATGAACTACAGTGGCAGAGTGACTTGTTCAAGATCAAGTGCTTCTACTCCTAAATACTTTCTACTCAGGAATGCTGAATGTTTCTAGAATCAAGATGTCATTTTTTCAAAATATTGCAAATTAATTAATTATACATTCAATATAATCAATAGTCTTGTATTTAAAAAAACCAACAACAACAAAACCACAACAAAACCCCCCTAGTGAACTGGTATACTTTTTGCTACTCCAGATACTGAAAAGGATCCAAAAATACGTCAGTCTTGAAATAACCTGATTTAAGAGAATTTGATTTGAGAAAACCAGTTAGACAAAAAAAAGGTGTATGACTATATTGCTGCTTCATACAGAGAAAGAGTAAGCAAAAGTAGGTATTGAGCCCATATCAGTGGATTTAATACCAGTCATAATTATAGTACAAAAGTAGTGGTGTTAAAAAGGATTTTTCTTCCAGCTGTGTTGCCTTAGCCTACAAATACATGAGTAGTGGGGGGTTTTGTTAACTAAAGTTCACTGGATTGTTTTGATTAAATTGTGTAGTGTGTGGCTATCTTACTTCTGTAAATAGCAAGGGATTGGCATTTCTGTTGAATTTTCTGTGTATTCACTGTTGTTTAAATTTATCTTCTCTGTGAATTAGTATGCTACTTCCATTTGAGCAGGGAATGCAGTGTTTTACCTGAAAGGTATTTGCAGCTTTTCTGTAGGGCGGAGGCTGATCAGCATTGCATTAAGGCAGATAATGATAAACAATTTTTCATCTTTTCCCTGGAAGATGATATGAAAGAGGAAGACTAGCACAAAGATTAATAGTTCCACAAACTAGTCTTTTTGCAAAGCTACGTACCAATGCCCTGACCTTGTGTTGGAGAGCTGCGTCATTGCAACAGAAGCATCATCCTGCGCTGTCCGATGTCTGTCATTACTTGGTTGTTTCTCTGTGAGTTTTCACTCAGATCTTAATTTCGCTTTCTGATTTACAAGATCTAGTACGGCTGCACTAAGGCAAGGACACTGAGTAAACACTCATGGTTTCTCTTGCCTGTGGTTACAAACAAAAGGCTATGGAAATGTGGGGGTTTTTTAGCGTACTTGAAAAAGAAGAAGAATTCTCCACTTGACAGGAATAACTGCTCCCATAAACTCATGTTGCTGTAGCTTGTACGTTACCAAGGTGCATATATCAATAGAGGAGAAAGAAAAGCAGAGGACTGTTTGTTTCTTCATTACCCTTAGTAACAGTATCATCTGTGCCTTTCATTTTTGTAAATGCATTTTTCTTACACCGTAAAAGCTTATGTCTATTCTACAACTCTAAAAACCTAAGCACAAATGGTGTGTGGATGGATATATTTCTGAAAACATCAGGTTTTTATTTGTGTCATAACTTTTATAAAGAGGATGCAAATGTGGACTTTGGAGTGCTTCAGATTGGCAGTATCTAGTGATCTAGACTAGTGTTTAAATTTGATTTAGAAATATGTTTTCCTTATGCAGTACTATATTTTAAGTTCCTGTACATGTTGTATTGAATGTGTGCTCTTGTTTAATCTGTTAGTAATAACATATGATCTATTGCACTCACTGTAAAATGTTTTGAGTAGGTATGTCATATTCTCCTGTCTGTTCATACACTGATATTCTTGGCTTCAGCTTTTGTATCTAAAGCAAAATAATGCCTTCACAGGTTGTATATTCTTTCGCCCAACTTCTTTAGTATGTTAAAATTTGTCCACTACCTCTACAAGTTAGCCAAAACCATTCTGTGTTATTTCACAGACATTTCATAAAGTAGGTAGGACTGACTCGGTGGGGGAGGAGGGGAAAATAAGTGCTTTCTAATTTGTTCCTTTAAGTAGACTGGCATACACTGTACAAAGATGTTAGGTGAACGTTGCTGGTTGCTTGCATTTCATAATTTACTTGGTACGGAAAGATGGTCTTCTAAATGCTTTTGGCACTCTTTCCCCAGCTCCTGCCAGCGGATGGACATCAAACAGTATTAAACCACCTGGAACAACTGCCCCGAGTGAAAAATTTGCGACAGCACCTCAGCTAAATGAGCAAGACACGTTGGTTCAGAGGGCAGAGCATATTCCAGCAGGAAAGCGTACTCCCATGTGTGCGCACTGTAATCAAGTCATTAGGTTTGTATCTATTCGCTGGCTATACTCTTCGCTGGGTAAAAAACTGTCTGGATGGCCAGGCCCCAAGAGTGGTGGTAAATGGAGTTAAATCCAGTTGGCAGCCAGTCACAAGTGGTGTTCCTCAGGGCTCAGTATTGGGGCCAGTTCTGTATAATATCTTCATCAATGATCTGGACGAGGGGATTGAGTACTGCACCCTCAGTAAGGTTGCAGACAACACCAAGTTGGGTGGGAGTGGTGATCTGCTGAAGGGCAGAAAGGCTCTCCAGAGGGATCTGTCAGGCTGGATCGATGGGCCGAGGCCAGTTGTATGAGGTTCCACAAGGCTCAGTGCTGGGTCCTGCACTTGGGTCACAACAACCCCACGCAAGAGTGGCTGGAAAGCTGCCCAGCAGAAAAGGACCTGGGGGTGTTGGTTGACGATATGAGCCGGCAGTGTGCCCAGGTGGCCAAGAAGGCCAATAGCATCCTGGCTTATATCTGAAATATTGTGGCCGGCAGGACTAGGAAAGCAATCGTCCCCCTGTACTTGATACTGGTGAGGCCATACCTCGAATACTGCATTCAGTTTTGGGCCCCTCACTACAAGAAAGACATTGAGTTGCTGGAGCGTGTCTAGAGAAGGGCAACAAAGCTGGTGAAGGGTCTAGAGAACAAGTCCTATAAGGAGCAGCTGGGGGAATTGGGGTGGTTTAGCCTGGAGAAAAGGAGGCTGAGGGGAGACCTTATCTCTCTCTACAACCACCTGAAAAGAGGTTGTAGCGAGGTGGGTGTCAGTCTCTTCTCCCAAGTAACAAGTGATAGGATGAGAGGAAATGGCCTCAAGTTGCACCAGGGGAGGTTTACGTTGGATATTAGGAAAAATTTCTTCACTGAAAGGGTTGTCAGACATTGGAACAGGCTGCCCAGGGAAGTGGTGGAGTCACCGTCCCTGGAGGTATTTAAAAGACGTGTAGATGTGGTGCTTAGGGTCATGGTTTAGTGGTGGACTTGGCAATGCTAAGTTAATGGTTGGACTTGGTGATCTTAAAGGTCTTTTCCAACCTAAACAATTTTATGATTCTATTCATCCTGCAGGCTCTCTGACAGCAGGGCTTTGTTTTGCTTTTGTGGTTTTTGATTCCTTAGTCACAAGTGTTTTAAGGCTTCATTTCAATAATGCAGAACACTGTTTTCATGCATGGTTTATCTAACAAAACTGAGAGTGAGAGTACTGATGGAGGAAAAATATTGTGAACTGCTAACAGTCACAGCCTTACAACACATTTTACAGAGAACCAGAAAGCTGGGTGGAATAGAGCAAAAATAAAACCAAAGAAAAGCAAGCAAGCTAGTTTTCACTTATACACCCATTCCAATAAAATTGAGATTAGCTAATTGGGAACCAATCAGAGAGTATAGTCTTATAAAGACTAAGTTGTCACAAATGTTGATTTATAAACAAGAATTTCTAATTGACAAGAAGAGAAATAGCAGGCTCCATCCATATAAGAAAAGCAAGGAATAGAGGTTTAACATTGCTAGGACTGGATTAATAGTAATTTCCTGCAGTGGTAGATTTCTTTGGTGGGCTCTCTGGCCTTTGGGTATTATGGTAGCTAGTGTGCTTAATTTGTATGACACGAGTAGAAAAGATTAAGCAATACAAACATGAGTTTTCCAAATGAGATTAAGTTAAATAAATTCTGATGATCCCCTAAGATATGCTATCGTGAGCCAGAATTTCATATGGAGGAAGAATTGAATCTGGGTTGCAATGTTCAGTCAGTGATTTCTGACTATTAGTCATGATTGTCTCATCCAGGGAACTGTAATCACTTTTCATGTCAATGTGCAAATCATCCTGATTTTCATCTACCTTGCATTTTATTTCTTCCCTAAAATAGAGATTTCCTGGGATTATTGGAAGAAATGTATTCTTCTAAAATGTTTTCTTCTTGCTTGTTCAGTCATCTGTGGTGTTGAACTATAAGGGCAAAGTAATGCATGGTAGCACTTCAGTTTTTATTCATCCATGTCCCATGTTTTCAGTGAACAAAGTAGGAGAGCCTGCACTATGTTTTACCACAGTTAAAGAAAGTGACTTGTTTGATTAGAAAACGAGTTCTGAAAAATGAGGAGCTCTGTGAGCTGTACAAACTTCATTCAGTATAATAGAAAATCAGCCTTTCTACCATGGCTTTTTGCAGCCTCTTGAGCCCTGGCTTGGATTCTGCATCAGAAGATGCAGCTAACTCAATCACTTGATCTCTAGGGGTCAGTTGAGTCCAGCTTGTTTAGTTTCATTAGATTTCTGTTCTGATAGTTCACTACCAGTTCAATTAACATTGGATTAATTTTAGAGGACTTTTTGCTAACTGATCTGTGATGTTTTAGAGAAGTTTTTCCTACTTTCACTGTATATGTCAAGGTGATAAAAATACATTATCTGAATTCCCTTGAAGCGACAGAAAAACTTACACAAATTTCCAACACAGGTGCGCATCTTTTCTAATCCAGATTTTTTGCTTCACCACAAAATGGATGATTAATATCAAAAAGGTCTACACACTTTTGGATGAGATTAATCTGATTCATTGAACAGTTTGGCCTGTATAATCATTCTGTCTGTCTTCAGTATTCTGACCTATTTGTTTCCCGGGCTTTGGATTTGTGTCTAGTAACTAATATGCAAGCAACCATGCACTTTCCTGTTTGTTACTACCATATCAGTTTAAAATTAAAACTGAACATAGCAAATCCACTGTATGCTGCATCTTTTATGCAAGAAACTTCAGTGCCTTTTACAGCACCTGTGGTTTAGCCGGGTTCGCTGATGCTCTGTGCCGTGGGGTCTTGCAGCACAGTCCACAGATCGCTCCTGAGCAGCCAACCTCTCCTCTCAGCCCTTAAATCACTTGCTGCTACTCCCTGCCTTCCCACTTCGATCACCATTAAAAAGGAGATGAGCTGCCGTCCTGTAAGTAGGGGAGTGTATTGGTCCATGGAGCAACCTTTGCTCCTTAGTGGATGCATGAGGAGAAACCGCAGAGCCCTACTTGACGGTACTTAAGCCATTGTCACCTATTGTAAGTGACACCTCTTCATGAATAGTAACTGATACCCACATCTAACTTCTTTGTAATTTGCTGGTGGTGTTTAAATCCTTATAATTCTTCATACGTTAAATGACACCTCAATTATTAAAAGCAAGCATTGTTTCATTTGAGGATGAGCTGACGTGCATTAATCAATGCCAAATATGCCTTGTGTTCACAGCATACAGTGGATTTGAAAGATTGCAATGGCATTTTGAATTCAAGTTTTAGCATAATTACAGTTCATGGCCTTAGTGGTAGCATTACCTATGAAAAGGTAGGAGGAGGATCAAGTGACACTGCATTGTACATCTGTTTTGAAGCCAAAATGCGTTGTGGAGTTGGTTACTTTACACTCAGGCATAGAATAACCACGGGTGGTTGAGGCAAAACCATTTCTTAGAGACATGTTATAACTTTTTAATATATCTTTAATTATTCATACAGTGATTGTCTGAAGATTCCAGTTTTTTCCAAAGCTTCATTAAGTAAGCTTTTCTGTCCATGTCTAAAAGAATCAAAGCTGGAGGAAAACTAAATTTCCCATCATCTACTTGCTGAGATGGTCTGACAAATTTCTGACATTTCCTGATGAAGGTTTCTGATTCCCAGGCAATCGTACTGAGTGGTGTAGTGCAGAGTTGGCTCTTCCTTTGAAGTCCAAATGTGTTTTCCCTGGATCTCCATTGAAAACGTATTCTTTGGCATGTCTGCTTGTGAATGATGATTTGGCTTTGTCACCTTTTCATACAGCTTAATTGCTTTTAAAGGCAAAAGGGAAAAAGTACGAATGGTGCTTCCCTTCAACATCTCCTATACAGAAATTATATATCATGACATTTTCAAGTGAGGAGAAAAAGAAACTTTCCAGCGTGTAGACTGTTGTATGGTTAACTGTAAAGTGATTGACCTACTTAGCAGATGTGGAAATCCTTTTGATCTCTCTACCCCCAAATTTCAGTTCTGGCTTGCTGTCATAATAAAAACCACATCAGAAGCTAGATTATTGGCATACTAATACATCATGACCATACTGATGAAGTTATATTTTGCTACGAGCGTAAAGATAGTGAAATTGCAATTATATTCCCTGTACATTACTTACTTCTCCTTCCAATTTGCCCCTATATCATTGCTACATGCAGAACCCAGATGTTTTAGGTGGCTAACAAATTTATGTACCTGGTGATCCTTTGGGAGATAAGATTCTGTAAATACTGTTGCAAATACATCAGAATCCCTTGTAAAAAAAAGTAAAAATAAATTACTACTATTTGCGTCCATCTGTGAGTTTGGTTCACATGGTCTAGATGGTGATACCAGAAAATCTGTTCAGAAATGCTTAAGCATGTTGAAGTAGCCTGGGATAGAGGCACGTTCATAGCCAACTGTTGCCACTCGGATCATCCCATATCTTTGGGTGGAAGGAACATGGTTTTTTAGCACCACCTTTAAAAATATGTTCTAGTTGACAGACACATGTGGGATTTTTTTTATTGTTTTTTGTTTGTTTGTTTTTAAATGGGGAAAGAAGGATGAAACCATCTGCAGCCATCTTCCTAGCATTTCATGCCTTAGCTACTTCCCATCAGGTTGCACAAGTGTAGGCATGCGCTCCCCTTACTCAAATCAGGGCTTTAAACTCCTTTTCAAATTAATACAGCAAATAAATACCTTTCATTACTGGAAGCTATCGTTTCGATCACAAAAATACGCAGAGACCAGGAACACCTCCAAGTTCTGAATATCGTGTTTTAGTGTATTTTACGTGGCAGGTGTTTATTTTTTTTTTTCTTTCTTCCACGTGCTTTGGGGCAGCTTTTAAGTCGCTAGTATCATTAAACTGCAGCGTCAGCTTGACATGTTTAAACTATGGCCTGATTAAAAGTAAAATTGTGTTTAGAAAGCGTTCTTCTGGACACGTGTGCGCAGGGAGCCAGCCTGCTAATGGAACACCTCGGAGACATTGTGCAGGGCACGGCCACAGCTGTCTGGGGACTTTGGGAAAGAAACTCTGTAGATGCACTCTCAGGCTGTTCCCCATCCGTCTGGGTTCCTGTGCGCTGTCCTGAATGGCTAACCTCAACATGTCAGAGCTGTAAACTCTGGAGAGCTAAATGCAGCAGATGTTGTAAAAATTCCTTCCCCTCCCGTCACTAGCGAACTTGCTTTCCATTGCAGAGCTAACTGAGCCTATCGTTTCAGTGCAGATGGCCAGAAACTCAATCCTACCTGGAGCTGGGAGAGTCTCTTCGGTGTCAGCCCCGTGTTAATGAATCTGTTAAATTAGCCTGTGCTGACACAGCGCACTGAGAGCACTTTGTTGTACATAAGGGCTTGTATTGTTTGATCAGTACATAACTGAAAGGGCATTGATGTAAAAAGGTGCTTGTAGAGCGACGGAGGGGTATCGGGTTAGGTCAGTATTTGCACTGCTCAGGCATCCGCTGGGAGCGGGGTCCAGAGAGCTGCGCTCGACCACAGCTCCCTCCTTAAAGGGCTACGAGCTGCTCTCCAGGAGCCATTTTTCACTGCTTTCTCTCCAATAATCAGAGGTGAATAGAAGAAACTGTTTCAGATTAAATGTGTTCATCATCTCAGAAGGTGTGTGAGTTGTCCTAAATCTGTTTGAGTCCCTTAGCTTTGACTTTTTATCCTGTTGAAAATACATAGCATCTCCAGAGAAAATGTAAAAGAGAAATAAATAATTACCCCCTACTCTCAATGAAGTTGTCCTCTGTCCTCTGCCTGCTTATATTCCCATCTTAGAGTCAGTATAACCCTGGAAGCAAATTGTAAGTTGTTTTTTTTTTTCTTCTCTATTGCTGTTGCTTTGTTCATATGAAAATCTTATCTTACACAAAAATGTTCTTGTAGCTTACTCTGTTTCCAAAAAAATGTTTAGCAACAGGGTGCTGATATTAGTACCTTACACTTTTTTTTTGCAGTGAAGTATTAGATCAGAAAAAAAGTGATGCATTAATGAAAGAATGGCATCTTTACTGGTGTTGCAAAAATGGGAAATCTGGTGAGGGAGGTGAACTTGAACCACAAAGTTCACCTGAAACCTAAATTCTGGAAGGTTAAGTGTTGTTGGGACCTTGGAGGCACCTCATTAGAATAAATACGTTCATTAAAGAAATTAGCATGCTGAATATGTTTTCAAATGAATACAGATACAATGGTATATGCCTGGGATTTACGAGTTACAAACTGAGAATTTTTTGTTGACTGAGAAATGGACAGGTTTATCTTGTCTCTTAACCTTGTTGCATTAGCCAGACATGTTATTAAAAACATCACTGTTTTGTGTTTGCAAATAATAGAGGAGGCTCTGTATTTGGAGAAAATGGTCCTATTTTAACTAGCTTCTGAAGGAAAAGAAGAAAAAAAAAACAACCAGCCCCCCCAAAATCCCCCAACAACTGGGATGGGTTATCCTGTAACAAACATGTCAGATAAGGACAGCGATTGAATTTGTCTCACAAGAAACTGATGATATTGGCTCTTAATGGAGTTAAGTCTATTTGAACATTTGTGGCCTTGATATAAATGCACGCTGAAAGACAGCTGATCCTATCACTGAGTCAAATACCTCTCTGCAATAGATGGAAATAACTGGGAACATCCTTCTTCTCCTCTTCCCTAGCAGCCACTTCAGCACTGTATTTAATGTAGTTCTAAAATAAGATTTCTGAAATGCAGTGAAGCGAAAAGAATTAGTATTTATTGTGGTCAGGTGTTTCTGGGAGATAGTTCAATGGGAATAGATACAGTCAATGCTTGATGCTTTCTTAGAGCCTGTCAGAGGAAAGAGGGATGGAGCAGTATATGTTTGTGAACAGTGTAGTAATGGCACAGAGGTATCATAGGTTAAGCCTATTAACAGCTTTTGCAGGAGCCAAGCCAGGGCATTTGCTGACAAAATCTCTTCTTTCTAATCAGAGGACCCTTCTTGGTGGCTTTGGGGAAGTCATGGCATCCAGAGGAGTTTAACTGTGCTCATTGCAAAACCTCCATGGCTTACATTGGGTTTGTGGAAGAGAAAGGGGCGCTGTATTGTGAGGTCTGCTATGAGAAGTTCTTCGCCCCTGAGTGTTCAAAGTGCCAGAGGAAGATTCTTGGGGTAAGTGACCAGCAAGTGGCCTGTTTTTCAGTGGGAACAATAACCACAGTGTTCAGTGCTTCTCTGTAATGAAATCCCCTTTTATCTGGCCCAGTTTGCATTCTTCCAGACATGCTCTGACATACCTTTTCAGCTCCCGTCACACACAGGATATTTTTTTGGCTCTTCTATTGAGCCTTTTCAGACTCTTTGAGAAAAGTTGCTGTAGTCTCCTTGGCTCTTCCAAGTTCAACTCCTGTTTTCATGAAGCTGTTCTGTAGCTGTTGTGATTACTAGATTTTCTTGAGCAAAATGCTTTTAACTGGCAGCTTTATACAGAAGGGGGGTGGGAATAAATAATTGTCTTTAGCTGAGCTGAGCAGTGAGGAACACGCTGGTTAGCTAGATGTGAAATACTGAAATATTCCCAGTGGCAGCATAGATAGAAAGATGCATTATCCTACTCGGCATTAATATTGCTAATTTGAGCCTGCCAGCTGATCGTCCGCTGCTTTACTGCAGACAGCAATGTGTCTGGACTCTTGTGTAACTGGGGTCACGCAGGGCTCTGGCAGCGCAATTCTCAAGTCATATTTGGCACTATATTGTCTTCCAAAACAACACAGAGCAGTCATAATTTTCTATGCGATGCCTTCTGATTAACTCTTCACAGACTTGAGGAGACATCAGAGATGCTGTTTTTCTTATTTCAGGGCACCATTATGGGTGAGATCCTAATTAAGATGGAAAAGGTGAACAAATGAGTTGTTAAATCTGTCCAACTCTACGTTGAACCTTCCAAAAAATGAAAGGTTGCTTACGACAAATAAGATGTGCCATAAATAAAGCACCTCATTAAGATTAACATCAGAAATTGCATGCACAACCCATTTTCAAAGTAGCAGTAGGAAACAAAGTATTCTTGAAATGAATCAAGTGTGGAGGCATGGTCACCACAGTCTAGTCATCACGTCAAAATAATGTGTTAGTATCACTTTTTCTAATCCCCACAGGAAGTAATAAATGCTTTGAAACAAACTTGGCACGTTTCCTGCTTCGTATGTGTGGCCTGTCATAACCCCATCCGCAATAATGTCTTCCACTTAGAAGATGGCGATCCCTACTGTGAGACGGGTAAGAAGCAACACAACCAAAGTTTACTGCGGCTGCGCAGGGAAGCAGAGCTCAATAAGGTTGGAAAAAAATAGTAATTCCTTTTTCTCAAGCTTCACTTGAGAAGAAGTGTCCCAGCAAATTCATGTAACTTTGATATGTCAATTCAAAGCAGCAACAAGTGCTGTAGACACTCTGAGTTTGCAGCAGGAGGATTTGGTGAGAATTTCTTCATTGGCTTTGGCAGGAGCAGGCTTCTTGTCACTGGTTTTGCTTGTTGTTCCTGTTAAGCCCTCAGCTATAGGTATCAGTGATATAGCAAAGTATTAATTTTAGGGTGACTTTCTGGCTGGCTTTAAAATAATCTGGAGTTTATGTAAATCTGCTTATTTACTAACCAAGCAAATGCTAGTGGAATAATGTGTTTTACTCTGAATAACCTTATTCACATCTGGGAGGGACTTCGAAGAGTAAGCAGTCTGCCCAGGAAGTTTTTTGCAGGATCAGGGATAACATCTGTTGAACATAAGCTTGGGATAAAAAAATCAGGCTGTTGGGAGAAATATAGTGATACGATTAAAAGCCTGATGAGCAGTATTATGTGAAAGATGCAGCTTAGAAGTTCAGAGGGATTCTGGTTTGGTTTTTAGCACTTCCAGCTAATTGTATCTTTTTTTTATTAATATGAAAAGGTTTTATTTATGTTGGTTTCCCAGTTTGTTAAAACTTTCCATGTACCCTTTTGGGCTAGGAAAGAAATAGTATTTGTAAAACAATTCCCGCAAAAGGGAAAAGAAATAAAATTGTATCAAAATTGTCTATTTTCACACTGCATGCTGTTTACATCAGTGTTAGAACTATCTGTCAGACCTTTTCTGTGTTTTTCCTTCTACTGTAAGGAGCATTGTAGTTTAACTAGAGGTGGAAGTGGATTGACCAGGAAGAGATTTAGCCCAAAATCCTAGTGACTTGTTTGGAGCTAAGATTTCCTTCTGGGTTGATTCCACAGTTGTTCGCAGTGAGTGCCACGGAGAGTGCTAGGTACTGAAAGGATGAGGAAAGCAGGCAAAATTTATCCAAAATTTCTCTGGCAGAGCAGCTTTAATGAGGTGTTAGCTGATAGGAAAGGATGCAGTAGGTTATTGCTAACTCAGTGACACAAGTAGGGTAATGTGTTGCTCCTATTGAGTTTGTGGAGCAGCAGGGGAAACGGATATATAAGCAGCATCCTCCAGTGTGACAGCATGGTGAAATTTCATCCTGAAGCAATCTGAAGCCCCTAATCTTGGAACTATTTGATAATTCAAAAATAGTACTGGAGGAATCGATAACTCCCCTTTGTGTGGAAAGCTTGTGACCGGGTTTGTTTTGCTAATGTTGAATTCTTGTTCCTGCCACCAAATGACCCGTATGTTGTGCGGTGCATTGATTTGTGCTACTGTTAGAACTCCCATGCACAAATGTGCACTTTTCTTTACTGTGAGCAGGAAACACTGGGATAAAATGTCAAGAATACTACTCTTCTCGCAAAGTTTATTTCTGAGATAGAAAGTTGCTAGCACAAGTTAATGTAGACACATTCTGTGAGGTGTTATTGGCAGTGATACATTGTAATGGCTCTGGCTCTCTAACTAGATGTTAATTTGAGATATAGTCATTCCTCAAAGACTTTCAGTCCAGCTGGAGTTAAGAGTCTATGACTAATTTTAAAGAAATGAGGAGTAAATGTCACTGCCAACTTTCCTTCTTCCTAGTGCAAAGGAGGGTTCTAATTTTAAATCTGGATTTGAAATTATAATAGTATCAGAAATTATAATAGTATTAAGAGGGTTTAATATGCAAAACGTTCTGGTTTTGGATGTTGATGCTAAAAATTAAATGAAAAGTGTAGATATCTACAACTTTGAACTTTTTTTAAGTGCAGAGTTAGTAACCTGGTTTTGAAAATGCTGTGTGCAGGAAGCATTGATATGTGACTGTACCAGAAGTCTGCCTTGGAAGGCTTCTATGGTATTGCAATTCAAGCATGCAAAAGAAAGCTGATGCCCTTCATTCTGCCTTATCTATTGCCCTTTCTTCAGAAGAAAAGCCAATAAACTTATCAACACAAACCACAGGCCATCTTACAAAAGGCTTTAACTACTGGCACCAGGAAAATATCAGTGAAAGATTCTGTATGAACACGAGTGCAAAGAGCTGAAACAGTATGGTCATGAGACGGTGTCCTTCAGGGGTTTTGCACAGATGTGTTCAACTACTTGACATTTAAATTGTCTTTTTTCTGCTTAAACACTTGCAAATCCATCCCTGTAGCATGGAAAATGAAGGCGATTGGTGAAGCTCTTTCTTGCCACTGGCAGCCATCAAGGGTTTTGCTTTTCCAGAGCACTTGTGTTCCCTGTCCAGCTGAGATGCCTCCTATGATGATGCTTTTTGAGGTCATCATACAAAACACTATCTAAACCAAAACAGGACTTTTCTCTTGGGCTTGACACGTGATAAGCCTCTATTGGCTCTGCTGCAGTAAGCACTAGAGCTTCAGCAGATCTGTATAATCTAGTAGAGAAACAAAATCTCCTTGTACCCCACTTGCCACTCCTTATAAGTCTCCTTGAAAACAACCCCTGGCAACTAATTTCCCTGTCAGAGGCAGAGGGTGTTACTATTAAGGATGGAATCCAAAGCTTCATTATGGTTGTCATACTGTCTGTAGGTCATCTTATGAAGACGTAGAGTTGCATGACATTACGTATTTGCCATGGTAGTGTGCTGATCCCAAATTCTCTTGTGTTATAGCACTAATGCTGTTGTCTTCTGTGCAGGAAAAAAAAATTTCCTTCTTAGAATGGGGTGTTTGAGAGTTGAAATAAGTGGAAAAGATGAGACAACTTGGGGTCAAATTTAGATCTGCAGAGGTGGACAGCGAAGGGCTGTGATGACTTGTAGCCCCTGAGATGGCTCTATGCACAGAGAGGAGGGTGTCACACACTGAGACCATGGGGATGGGGGTGGGTGCCAGTGCCTGCCACCCAACTTTATACATATATTTTATCCTCCTAGTCTGCCCTGCTCTCTCTTTTTGAGCTTTGCAGTTGGTGGGGAATATGAACGGTTTGATGCCCTTCATTTTGGTCCCTGCTCTCTGAGACTGCTGAAGGAGCTTTTCTCTGCTGACTCCAGGGGAGCCTCCAGTGGCACCAGGTCAATTCTGTGCCTAAAAATGAATGGTGCAAATACCCCTTCAGTGATTCCAGTCACCAATAACCATCCTGACACCCTACTGAAACTTTTTGTTAAATGCAATAAATGTATTGCCTAAAGCCTCTGGTTTGGTTTTGATTTGGGTTTTTTGTGGGGGTTTTGGTTTTTTTGTGTTTTGATTTTTTTTTTTCTTTTTTTCTTTAAGCCATGTAATAAACTCCAGTGACTAGAAAACTATTCTGACCTGATCCAAATTGCTAGAGTCTGTTTAGGACAGAAGCCTAATGGTTACATGATTTTGTGTAGTGCAGTCTGGGGTAAATATTGTGCCAGAATGTAGGCAGGAGTTTGTTACTCACTGAGGAGGTCTGTCATGTGGACAGCCAAGGTATGCTTTCAAGGCAGAGATGGAGATAACATAAGGAGCATGTAGAGCCTGCATGGGTGCTCTGCAAGGAGTGCCTTTCCCCTCCCGAGCACACTATTGATCTCAAGGAAATGAAACACCAGGAAGATGGAAGCATTGCTCACTCGAAAGGATAAGGAAGGGGCTGAGAACTGAATTAGCGAGGAAAGGAGGGCATCCCAGTCTTTCGATCTAGGAGCTCTTTATTCAGTGTGCCCAGTATTATAAAACTCGACAAGCGCAAACCCACTGCCATTGAAAGCAAAAGCACAAAGGTTTCAAAGGGTCAGTCTTGCTTTTCTGCATGTGCTTCATCTTTAAAATCTGTTTGTATTTATTTGCAGATTACTATGCCCTCTTCGGTACTATGTGCCATGGCTGTGAATTCCCCATTGAAGCTGGAGACAGGTTTCTTGAAGCTCTGGGCCACACTTGGCATGACACTTGCTTTGTATGCTCAGTAAGTAAAGCTAGTCTACATTTTAAACAAACCCATGGCAGCAGTGCTTGTGCTAACCTGACCCATATGGGAGTTAACAGCTATAGCCTCTTTCAATCCTCTGAGCCCAAACAAAAAGCACTTTCCCAGTTATTTGGAAGGTGTGTTGCTATTGTGAGCCTTTGGCACAGGTCCAGAGGAGTTGGCCTGGATTGCAGCCATGTGTCCTAGCATTTAACCCTTGATGTTTACCTCCTCGGAGCAAGCGTTGAAGGCCGTACAGGAATGGGCGGTGTTCCTAAAGTAGCAAGAGTGCTTTTGACATAAAGGCACTGTAGCCAAAGTATCACCTGCTAATATTGTATGACAAAAAAAAACCCCCTCCAATCCTAATGACTGGATGGTTTTGGTTTTTTTAAATGCTGAGCCTAACTCTGCTCCCAGTCAAGAACCTGTTTACTTAAAGAAAGGAAGGTTATGCTTACATCAACCATTAGTATTACATCAAAAAGAATATCTCTAACAAAAAGGTAATAACTCTTACTGTTTGAATATATTTTTGCATAGAACAATGCCATGATTTGGCGTTCTGAATAATGTATGGTGTCATACATTCATCTGAATTGAGTGATCTTTTCTTTTTTATCCCATTTCAGGTATGTAGTGACAGTCTGGAGGGTCAGACTTTCTTCTCCAAGAAGGACAAGCCACTATGCAAGAAACATGCTCACTCTATCAACATCTGATGCTTGGAGCTCATCTTGTGTAACAAATGTACTTAGCAGAAAGAAAGGTTAAAATGTCCATGTTAAATAATTAGTTAAAAATATTTATCTATGATTTTCTAGAATGGAAGAGAGACGTGAAAACTTGTGGAGGGGGTCGTACACTAATTTTTGGAGCATTTATCAGTTAGGGTTTTGCTTCATAAAAAGATAGGAATTAGGAATTGCACCCAAGCCAAATGATTACAGTGCCTTTACCTCTACACTTGGCACATTATTATTGGTTTCATGATTTTATGCCCACATTTATATCTGCTTCAGTATAAGCGAAACGTCCATAAAAATAAATACCTGGTATTAGAAGTCTTGGTTTTGCTGCTATTCAACAAATAAAAGGAGATCAGCTTCAGCGATCCAGATCACTTTATTGTGCTGGTTTTTTAAAGTGTGTCTAGAAGTATTGCAGCTCAGCTCCGTTAGAAGGAATTCAAAGCAAAGATAAGATTACACAGAATATATAGTTCAACAACTGATATTTTTATCTGATACTCATATACATGAAGCCTCCTGCACAATTACATGTACCTGTGCCTTTGCAGTTAAATCTCTGATGGGTCTGCAAAGGACAGAGATTTTTTACAAAGTAGTTAAGTGGGGCGGTGGCTATGCTGGTGAGCAAGAATAGTTTAGAAGATGCCACTTCAAAAAGTAAATGGGATACTCTTCCTTAACTCATGTAATACCAGAACACTAGCCAAAAATACCTGCTAGTGAAGGTGTGTTTGACAGGATAGAAATGTCAGAGCAGTTCTTAAAAAAAAAAAGGGAGCAAGGAGTTACACTCTTATGTTTGCAGTTCAGGTTTTAGGTAGTTTTAAGTGCCTTAGAAAGGGGAAATTGCACTGACTCTGCAGGTAACAGTGGTTTATATCAAGTATGTGAGATTGGTGTTCAATGAGGGAAACTGAAGTGCAACTGAGGACATTGTTTTTTTCTCTCAGTACATTCTTTACCATGTAGCTCATGAGTATGTATATTGGTGGTGTGCCAGGTAGTGTACCGAAAACTTACTTTCTTGCTCAGCTGTTATGATTTTTATTAGTTTAGGTTTTATTTCTCTCTTTTTTCTCCGGAAGTAGGGAATATCTTGTTGAATAATATAATATTGTTAGGCAGCTCAGTATCTCTCAGTTCTTGCAAGGGAGCAGAGAGACAATGCTGTCATTATGCATTTACTGCGAGCCAGGAGACATAGCCAATTCTGTGGCTGGATATGAATTTGTCCTCCCCACAGAGAGTCAGCGCAAGACCTGTGCACCAGCTAAGTCCCACTTAACTTCAAATTAAGCCTTAAATGATATGGAGCAATTTTAGGCAGATAGGGAAGAGTTGGTAACCGTTTGCATAGGGTGAATTTCGCTCCAGCAGAGTTGCACAACAGAGAAGGGGGCCCTCTCAGGGCCAGATCAGATTCCTGGAGGAAACTGAATTTCCATGCTATTTAATTCAACTGGGATGTCAGGGCTGAATTGTTAGTCTTTAGTGCTCTTTCCAGTAGACATTAAAAATAACCATTTACTGGTTTTGTTGTTGTGGGGGTTTTGTTGGTTTTTTTGTTGTTGTTGGGTTTTTTTAATGATACAAAGGACAGGTTCATCCATAAAACCATGGGGAAAATCACAAAAAATTGCCATGGTTGAGTAAAGCAATTGTAACAAGGAACGTCAACAAAAGAGGGGGAAAGAAAACCAAAATTGCTGTGCTGAAATATGAAAATATATTTGGCTTTCTTATTAATTCAGCAAGACAGGTTCATGTTGTGGGGCTCTTTGACTTTACTTCCCGAGGTTGTTTTTCTTCAATACTACCACGTTTCTGTTTTTAAAGTTATGGTGGTACAGAAGAAATGGCATAAAGCTGTTTAAAATGTTTACACTCTTGTAGATGTACCCTTTTGTGAGTTTGGCTGAAAATCAGAAGGGTGGAAGCAGACTAGACAAGATATGGTAACGTATGAGCCAGGTTGCTTTTGAAATTAGGTGGTATGTGGAGAAATGAGACCTAGAGACTAGGTTTCAGTGGAGCTATATTGCACATGCATGAGGAAAGAGGATGGGAATGCACAGGATGAGGTGTACAGTAATTTCTGCAATTCAAACCTCGCTCTTTTAAAGTAAGATAGAAACTTTACAGTTTTTCATTGTTCTTAAAATCAAATTGAATTTTGTTTAGTTTCATAATTTTAATTGGAATTATATTTCTTAGTCCATATGCTCTAGGGTTTGAAATTTTGCAGTTAATGAATTTGAGGACAAAAGCCTGAAAGGCTCTGATAGTACTGCTTCATTTAGCTGCTTTGCCTTTTAATTTCTGCTTTTATCTATTTGTTTAAAATTTAAAAGGAAGCATAGAGTCACTGATACATAATGAATATTTAATGGCTCTACCAAATTATATAGATCAACTAAAAGGAACATAATTTTTATCGTTATTTTAATAAGTGAGATTTTAGTAGAGCACTTTATAATAATGCCATATATCTCACTGAATATTTATTACCTTTTTTTGTTTAGGACTATTTCATACTGGTATCTTTGTATTTTGTTTTATTTGTAAGCCTGCATATTTACCTCTAGAATCTTTGGTGTGTAAGTGTGTGTATGTGTATGTATTTATATGTACTTCTCTACACATGCACACATATGCATGTACATTGAGAGACATAGGTATATATGCACATATACATACGTATATTTGACTGCAGACTTGATGTAGTGAAAAATCGGCACCGTTCCATCATCATTTGGGGATTTTGTGATACTTCCAACTAATTTTCATACAACACGTATAGCATTCATGTTTTGAGGGAACGTTACAAAGTCAGGAGAGACATGTTAGTAACCTAACTACTGTAGTTTTTTGCATGCATTTTCAGTCAGTAATTATTTTTCTTCAAAAACTGCCTGTAAGCAAATCGGGTTTAACTCTGTTTGAAGGTAGAAGGTCTTTGTAAGTGAATAATTGAATCATGATGAAAGTTTCAGTATATTGTAACTAAATAATTCAGAATTATGTGTAAATATAAATGCTTAATATAACAATGCAATAAACTTAAAAGCAAAAGTTGAGTTGTGGTTCAGTGTGTGTTGGTCTGTTCAGTTGTGTACCTGTTTCTTCATGGAGCTACTCGCATCATCTAGCCGTATGAGTGGCTTTGCAAACAAGAGTAAAAAGGGGAACTACACCAATTCACAGATTACTTGTTTGAAATTCCTTTTTTTATTTTTTCTTTCATTGTTTTATGCTAAACAACCAGCTGTTAAGTCCTGGTGATTTCCTTGCCTGTGGCTAATAGTTCTTGGCATCAAATTTTGGCTGTTCATGTTTGCAAATTTAATTATAATTAAAAAACCAAACCAAACAAATAAACCCAACACAATCCCCCAACTCTCTATCTGTCCTCAGTTGTTTTGTGGTTGTTGGATGTTTTCTTCTTCTGAATCATAGTCAGTAAAAGAAAGTTGTGATTGTACACATGAATAGATATCATTTGAGTTGCTTGTTCTTCAGGTTTTTTTTGGTTGAGTGGAGGTTTGCTTTATGGAAAAGGACCTGGGGGTCCTGGTGGACACCAAGTTGACCATGAGCCAGTGATGTCTCCTTTGTGACAAGGAAGACCACCAGCCTCCTGGATTCCATTAGGTGGAGCATTGCCAGCAGATTGAGGAAGGTGATCCTTCTTCTCTGCTCAGCTTTGGTGAGACATATCTGGAGTGCTGCGTCCAGCGCTGGTCTCGCCAGTACAAGAGAGACATGGACGTACTGGAGTGAAGACCTAGGAAGATGATTAAGGGCCTGGAGCATTTGTCATACAAGGAGAGGCTGAGAGAGCTGGTACTGTTCATCCTGGAGAAGAGCAGGCTCAGGGGGGACCTCATCCATGTGTACAAATATCTGGAAGGGGGAGTAAAGAAGATGGAGCCAGACTTGGCTCAGTGGTACATAGTGACAGGACAACCATGAGGATTGGTCAAACACTGGCACAAGTTGCTCAGAGAGATTGCAGAGTCTCTGCCCTTGGAGATCCTCACAACCCAACTGGACATGGCCTTTGGACTAGACAAGGTCCCTTAATTTCCAAAGGTCACTTCCAACCTCGGTGAGTCTCTGATTCTCCATCTTTTCTCAAGGTGGAATGAAAGATGAAAATATGGTATTGAACACTGTAGAACATGTAACAATAGAAAACTCAATATTGGCCAATTCCTGTTTATTTGCTATCTTTACTTCATTCTACTGCCCATCTAGAATACTTTGCAATGCTTGTTTAGAAGCATTTAATAGTTTTCCTAAGTTGAGACTGTTCAAGGAAATATTGCCTGCTCTGGCAAGCATTATTGGTACTGAGCCTTGGCACACAGCAGTCTCCACTTTCAGCATGGGATACTTAACTGTCTACTATAACATGGCCAATTACTTCATGATAACACCAGCCTGGTAAGACTCTCCTTAGCTGAGTATCTCTTAACTAGGCAAATGCACTGCTGTTTTCTACCTTTATTTACACAAGCAAAGGAAAACACTGCACACAGCTCTATAAAATTTAGAGGCAACTTTACAGAAAACTTGCCTTCCCTCCAGTGTTTAGGCTATGGATGAGACAAACGCAAGTCTATTTGCAAACAGTATATTAAACTCCAGAAGCCAAACTTTTAAAAGCATCAAGTCTGCATTTGACGTTTTAATGGCAAAGGTTTGGTTTCTATCAATCACAACGTCATGTAACATTAAAATGCACCGACAAAAAAAAGAGATCTGTCATTCATTCATTAAGACACTGTAATCCAGTGTAAGATTTATAGGCTTAAAACTCAACGGTGTGTTTTCACAATAAATCCACTTTCACTGCTCAGCACAGAACAAATCTCTCTGTCACTCAAAATGTTTGCTGGTCAAAATGCCCTGTATGAGATCTTCAAAGGGTTTTTCACAAAATTGCATATAAATCCTTTTACCAGCAAAGGCTTAATTTAGGTTTGAGTTTTACTTTCTCAGGACATTGGTTAATATCTTGTGCTCAGACAAGATCTTGGTTATATCAGAAACACATAGGGCCCTAATTTATTATTAGCAGTCTGGTGTTAATTAGGGGGAATTACCAGAAATAGTTTGCTTGATGGAAATTTATTATGGGATCACACTTTACTGATGGCAAAATAGGAGTCACTGAAAGAGTGCAGCTCCTTCTCATAACCAACTAATTAATAAGGTGCCAAAATTCCTCTGAGAAGGGTTTGGTCCTAACTATGGGAACCTCACAGAGCAAATGGTTCCTGTGCAGTATTTAAAATTTAAAAGAGGAAAAGAGAGAGGAGAAAAAGCTGCCCAGCAGAAGTCTCAAAAGTGGTACAGCTTTTGCTTGAATTTATGAAAGAAAATATTTAGCTGTGTTTCCAAGCTCATTAAAGAATTGCTTTTCCCAGACAGAAAAACAACAGCTAGTTTATAATCTCATTTGGTATGCTTGAACTTGGTTTTCAGTTTTACTTGTGCATACTATATACTACTGCTTGTAATTTTATGAATTGGGCTTATAATGAGCTTTTATATTGCTCTTTATTGCTTTGCCTAAAGATCTTTTTCATATCATTTGCCATGAAAGTTGAGGTTGGCATAGATAGGAAACTTGTGTTGATGACTGAAAAACAGGGCAAAGTATTCACATCTCTGATAAGCCCAAATCTAGTGCGTGTATGGCAGTTTGGGGACAGAAAACCACTGTCTGTTGTTAGGGGTCTTATGAAAGTTTTATTTGTGTCAGAATGGCATGTTATAATAAGATGGAGTGCAAGCAAAAATGTCTCTAAAGAAATTTTAAATCACCATGCTAAAATTTAAATATTGCTGATTTGGAAAAATATTTTCCATAAGATTTTTTTTCAAAAATATTTAAGATGGTAAGGTATGCAAGTTGTAATAAAAGGCTTTTGTATTTACACTGGAAATACCTTAAACTCTTTAAAAATACCTAGTGTTTGGGGTGTGTTTTAAAAGTTTTCTCCTATACTGTGAAACTAAGGGTTGTGTCATTGTGCTCTGACTAATATTCACACTTTCCCTAGGATGACAGTTACTTCCTTTTCAGTACTCATGTATTCATGGCTTTGCTTCCCATTTTTCTTACTGTTGGGCAGTGCCGTTGTTTGTTTTAAAGTATTTCAGTACAAGATAATCCTGTCACATGTGTCCCTTATTTCTCTTTGTGATGCATCAATGAAATGTCAAATGTTCCTTTGGTAAATATAAACTTGCACTAAATTTTGGCACACTTCTGAAGTGTCAAGTTTTCCCACCCAGAAGTTTCCGCTGGAAAAATAGCTCAAGATACTAGACCAAAGCGGTAATTCTATCCTACATAAACTCTTTCTTTCCCTTGAAATCCATCAAGCAGAAGGGAACACATGAAAACAAGTGTAGGGCCAAAATCATTGAAAACCTAAGCAGATACAGCCTCACTGATTTCAACTTATTCCCCTCCGAATTAAAAATGACTGGTATCAAAGCTGTGTTAATTTTATGCTTACATTTGCCCAGTGAGTGAGATCAGAATTAAACTAAAGGATCTGGGTCCTTGGTTTTAGCAGGATTTCCACTAAGTGTCACAAATCTACTTGAAGGAATGCTCTCATTTGGTAGATGACAAAACAGTTGAGTACCATGCTACCCAGACACAGGAACATCACTACAAGAAATAATACTGCTTCCTAATGGTGTATTTCATTTCTCAAATCTCGGATGTTGAGTGTCTCTGGACGAACCATAACAGGTTAGGTAAGAAAGTGAAAATCTTTCCCTGATACTAATCTGCCTACACTGACACCTTGATTCAATGAAATTTAATTGAATTGTTATACACTTCCACTGAAATAGAACATAAAATTTTTGTACTTATCCTGTGCTTGGATCAATATTCTCTGAGAATAAAAAGGATGGTAAATTAATAAATGATGTGGCTCAGCATGAAAGATGAACTATTGGCATTTGCATTAAGTTGAGATAGTCTTTGTAGGTTTTACCCATATCAGCGTTCTTCAGCTTTTCTTGCCATTTATGTTGTCCTAGCAGCGTTTCTCCAAACTATGTAAACCTTTCAAAGTGTCCTTTAAGGGTGGATTGAAAATTATTCAGATCTCTCAAAAATTACTGGAGTATATATTTTTTTAAATTCACTTCCATTATTGAAATTGTTGATCATGACACATAAAGCAATCACTTACCCTCTCCTGCTGTGTGCAAAGAATAAATTACATTTTATAGGACAGGACTTTTTTTTTTACTATACAGTGTGTTTTTCCTTGTATGTTCTCAGCCTGTGCCTGTTGGAGGCAGGTAGGGTATAAAATAGAGCAACTTAATATTTACAGCACCTAGGGTCCAATCTTGGACTTATATCTGGCTTTAAACAACCCCAGTGAAGTTAATCTGCTATGTGACTTTTTTTTTCCCCATGTGGTACCCACTGACAATCAGTAGAGGATTACTGGGAAATTCTGACCAGTATCTGACCAATATCTGGAGAAGCAAACAAGTTGGGTTTTCTCTGAAATAATTCAGTGTGTATCAATGGAAGTAAAATGACACTATAATAAGGCTGCAAATAAATCTGGCATATTCTTCCTTATTTATTTGTATATTTTCTCAAGTATGTGGCTAATCAAGTGGTTTTTTTCCCACTTTTAATAGAATGCATCTCATAGTTGGCTAGAAGGTCCCTCTGCAAAATTTTGAGAGATATTATTTTTTGATGCTTTCCTTTTTCATTTATTCCAAGTGGATGTCTGTCGTGTCTTGGTGGAGATCAGTTTCTGAGGATGCTCTGATGAAGTCTGTGATAACTCCCCCCAAAAATAGCAGTAGCATATTTTCTTGCTTAAAATTTGTCTTTTACAAGGTCCCTAGAGCTTTAGCATAGGTTTCCTCATACCATATTCATATTGTAGGCAGTTACATGATGGTAGTAGGAGAATCTTGTATTTTTCTGCTCAATGGCAATTAGCATTCAAGGATTGTGGTGTATTGTGGGAGCACTGGATTGCTAGTTAGACAATGTTATGGTACTACCGTGAAACCAAGAGTCGTAATTTGGAGCTTGATGGGATAGATGTGGTAATCATAGTGCCACTACGCAAAGGGTGCAAACAGTTAAATGAAAATCAATATATGGGAGCTGTGGATTACCACCTGCATCCAGGCTCCAGCTCCTTTCCTTGCACAGGTCCTTCTGCTGCAGAGATCTTGGCAGAAGCAGCCAGCCAGGCCAGTTCGTCCCAACAAACGCCCCTACTCGCTGTCTCTGTTGTTCATCTCCCATCCCTCTGCCCAGCAGCACCCTGGTGACACTGAGCCTTTGCTCTCCTACATCCAGAGAGCCAAATTACATCTTTGGAGGCTTATGTATAGGTCAGATTTTTAAATTAAGTTCAGGGCTAATCACTGTTGAGTGTGAGCATGAGTCTATCAATATGAGTATGAGTTAACATAATAAATCACTTGTTTTTCAGGGAGCATGTTGAGAGGAGACTACCTTCTTCACAGCAGAGGTTTGCAAAATCAACCAGGGTGGAAATTGGCACTCCAAATTAGTTCCTTTGAACAGTAACAATGTTTGCTATTCTGGCCTTCATGTTTTCCCATGATATACGGTAAGGTCCTGTCTTGCTCTTGGAAGGAAGAAAAGGCATGCTGGGCAGTGATTTTTAGTTGTGCTTTCAGTCACTGTAGAGATAGAAGGGAAAAGCAAGGTGCAGGGGGGCCAGGAGATGGGGCACAGTGACAGGAGGAAAGGGGAGGTGACAGTAGGAAACAGTTTGGGGTTTAGAAAAAGGGCAAGAGCTTGTAGGAGTCATGACATTTTGTCAGTTGTTTCTTGTCAGAGGTTCATGCGAGCATGGTCTGAAGAAGGGGAATGATTGGGGGGGGGGGGGACAAGGTAAAACAGCAGGCAGGAGCTGAGGGTGCTCCTAAAGGCAGAGCTTATAGCCTTGTGGCGGCGGACTTTTCTTCCCTCCCTATTCTACATTTATATTCATCACCAAATTGTGCTCATTTTTCTTCTGCCAGCTTTTTTCTTGGAGGTTGAATAGCTTTTTCATGTTCATGATGTACTTGGGGGGACAAATAAATCCTTTTTTGTCATCGGCTGATCCTGGGCTACCAAGAGGCTGAAGCGAGTGTTGTTTAACATTACCAGTGCTGGCTGCTGCTTCAAATTACACTGTCCCATCCTGTGCTGTCTGTAGGCAGCAGCCCTATCTCAAATCCCCCCAGGGCTTTGCTTCTCTGAGCTTCTTCCGGCTTCTGGCATGGCCACCTCTGATAAAGTCCACATGGAGATTTTACAGAACAGCTCCATGGGTCTGTGAGTGGGAAACACACCTCGAGCTGCTGCTGCCCTTGTGCAGTGCCATAACTCGCAGGGGATGAAATGGACTGGAAAATCTCATCCAATCATTAAAATTAAGCTTTTTACCTATTGCTGTGTGCAAAGTTGGAGCTGCTGTTCTCCATATGCTGTTTAACATGCTGCACGAGGGAGCACTGAGTGTCTGAGCTAACCTGTGCCCCAGTGCGAGGGGCAGCCAGCCGCTCTGGGAGCTAACAAATTTCTGGAAGCTTTTTGCTGTAGCTCATGGTTAAACAAATCCATCACTTCTTCCAGTCTGTGGATTACGTACCTTGTCCAGCACTACCCCAGTGCATAGATTTCATATCCTCCTTCATGTCAGCCAGAAATTAATAACTTCATGAGGATCCACAGAGCTAATCTGCAGTCTGATACCCTGCTTTGTCATTTTTGTCAGTGCTGCCTTGTTTAGAGTTCCTGTCCATCTAGAAGAGCTCCCTGGCCCTTCTCCTCCTGCCTGCTACCAGCTCCAGCAGAATTTGTAGCTGGGTGGGCAGGGATTGGGGACCCAGAACAACAGTGGTCCCTCTCCCAGGATGCAGCTTGTGCTGTGGCCGGTGGCGGTCCTGATGGTTACCTGCCCCAGCTGCTGTTTGAAATGGCTGCAGGCGGCTGGGTATGAGCTACGATTTGACCTAGTGGTGGCTGGTCGATGAGGATGCTGGAGGAGGGAAACGCCTTGCCTCTCGCAGTCCTGGGCATCCCTTACCTCGGCCAGGCCGGTGTCCCAGACCATGGATGGAGGAAGCCTCCAGGAGCTTTTGCTTTTCCGTCCTTCTCCAGGTTTGTTTCTCCTGGGGCACGTCCAGCCCCAGTTGGCTCTTATGAGGCAGGGTAGGGATGGTGCTCTGAAGAGCACAGGGGATGAACCTGCAGCACGTTTTAATGTGCATTCAGTGTTTGGGGGTGAAAGACAGCTTAGTCCAGAGAAGTGTATTTAATCATAGAGCAAATGGAAAAAAAAACCAACAAAGCAAACCCAAGTGTTTAGCCATCAGTGTGTTCTCTGTTATTCACAAATGGACTTGGTAATGTGATTGAGTTAGATGAGCCCAACATGCCCTATGGTAAAGGCTGTTTTTCTTATTATACGTAGTTTGATGTTTACAAACCATAACTTAAAAAAAGATAATGGAAATAAACTTTGCTTTTGATTCATCAGCTTTTTGAGGGGTTGTTCATATGAGTCCCAGTATCATTGAAAATTAGGATCTGCATCTCAGCCAAAACGTGCCACGAGGGGAGCGGGGATGCTTTCATTTAATTGCGTTGAACTATACTGAATGAGAGCAGATTCCTATGGAAACCAGAGCATACAGTCAGGTAATCAAAGGTTGTATCTGAAGAAGACTGAATTGGCACTATCTGCTTCCTGACTTTGGAGTCCTTGAGTTTTCAACCTTATGGATGTTTTTTTAATGGAATATAATCTATATAGCAAAGGCACGCGCTGGTGTGGTGTTTATATCAATGCTCTAGTCTGGTTCAAAGCTCAAACTGTTCAGAGGTTTGGAGTGTAAAAATAAATCCAGGGGAAGATTTATTAGCAGACAAAGGCCAGGCACAGAAGTCAATGATATGACCTGACTAGTACAATATCTATATGGCTTGTGTGTGTGTGTGTGTTCATGCAGTTACAGAAACAAAGGCCTCTATAGTGAAAGATACCCCAAGCAGCCTCTTAATTCCAACCCCCCCCCCCCAAGAAATAGATCATACTATGCAGCAAACGGCACGTGAGGCAAGAGGGCTTCAAGTGTCTATTTGCTCTAGATAGGAGGAGATTAGTAAAAGGGCATGTCAAGCTCCTTTAATGAGCAGCAATGAAGTTGCTTTAAATTCTACCAGAGATTTTGGGCAAACTCAATTCAAATATTCATCTCTAAGTTAAAGACTTGATACACTAGGCATGGACACAAAAAGCTAGAGCAAAACTTGTAGAGCTGAAGCGGAAGCTAATTATACAGCCTTTCTTGCAAATGGAAATTCTAAGTGAGGACTTTTCTGGTTAATTTAATGAAAATCATCCTGATACATTATTAGACTCTTAATAGTTGGCCAGAGGAGATAAGTGGAAGAGTGCAAATAGAGACAGAGAAGGAACTGATGATACCAGAGAAGAAGTGGTGCTGGCAGTTCAAGCAAAACGGGATCAAAGAGGAGATTGCTTTCAGGTGAGGTAAGCTAAATATTTTGCTTTTTTTTTTCTAATTTTTTCCCCCTACAGCTTAGACAGAAGCATTTGCTTCATTTTTTTCATAGGATAAATTGGCCAAAGATATTAAGCAAACTGTTTATTTTGTATTAATTCCAATCAGTCTGGTTTTAATTATCTTTCTTTTGTTATGGTTGTCATATGGATAATACTATGCAGATGTATACAAAGAATAGAAAACCTTACGCTCTGACTCATAAAGATGTTGAACATAAAACGTAACCTGCAGCCCTTCTCTCATTCTTGGTCATTGGCTCTGGACAGAGGAGCTCCATTACAGCACTCTTTACAGCCTTTTGACCTGGGATCTGGACCCAGGGAAATGCCCACTGGAATAAGGGAGAGACTGCAGGTTGCGAACATAGTATTCAGTGCCTGGAACCCAGCAAAGCCCTGATGCACGTGCTTCCTCTTAAACACAGAAGAAGTCCCCTTGAAGATAACTGCTTTATTAGGCTTTGATTTCAAGCAGTCTGTTATAGACATCTTTAAAATAATATTTGTAGGGCAGGTTTATCAATGTTTATATTCCTAGCCTTTTTTTTTTAATTATTATTGTTTTGAAATTGAGCAGGCTACTTCTCTTCCTTGCAGACCCAGACAATATGAACACTTTCTAAGCTCCTCACATTTGTCTCTTTATGTAGAGGGTGGGTTTTATCAAAATGATTCACAACAATATTATTATTACTCCGCATGGCTGCATTTGTGGAAGGTAACAAGTTTAAGTGATCTTCAATCAGTGCAATTACTTACGTGACTCTAGTTCCAGCATGAATCTTCTCCCGAAAGTTACGGCTGCTTAAGAGACAGCAGTGGCAATTTTTAATTCTGGACCAGTGATGTTTTTAGTAGTTGACATGTTATATGTTTGCATAGCTAAAAATAGCTGCAGTCATTGGGACTGCTGCTTCCTGATCCATATGTACATGCTGTGGACCCCGTGGTGCAACAGTGTTTTGGGTTTGTGTGGTGGGGTTTTGGTAGCAGGGGTGCTCCAGGGGTGACTCCTGTGAGAAGCTGCTAGAAGCTTCCCCAGCTCCAAGTCGGACCCGCCTCTGGCCCAGGCCGAGCCCGTCAGTGATGGTGGTCGCGCCTCTGGGAGAACAGATTTAAGAAGGGGAACCTGCAGTGAGCAGTGGGATTGGAATGTGAGAGGAACCCCTCTGCAGACACCAAGGTCAGTGAGGAAGGAGGGGAGGAGGTGAGCGGAGGACGGGATGCCCCTGCAGCCCCTGGTGAGACGGCAGGCTGTGTCCCCCCCAGCCCACGGAGGGGAGCGGGGAGCAGATGCCCACCTGCAGCCCGGTGAGGACCCCACGCCAGAGCAGGGGCATGCCCCCGGAGATGGCCATGTCTCCATGGGAAAGCCCGTGCTGGAGCAGTCTGTGACTGAAGGACTGCAGCCCGTGGAAAGGACCCACACTGGAGCAGTTCATGAAGGACCGCAGCCTGTGGGAAGGACCCATGCTGGAGAAGTTCTGTGGAGACCTGTCTCCTGTGGGAGGGACCCCACGGTGGAGCAGGGAACAAGTGAGGAGTCCTGCCCCTGAGGAGGAAGGAGCGGCAGAGACAAGGTGTGATGAACTGACCCCAAACCCCATTCCCCGTCCCTCTGCACTGCTGGGGGGAGGAGGGAGAGAGAACTGGGAGTGGAGTTGAGCCTGGAAAGATGGGAGGGGTGGGGAGAAGGTGATTTAAGATTTGGGTTTACTTCTCATTATCCTTGTTTTGATTTGATTGGTAGTAAATTAAATTGATTTTGTTTCTTCCCCAAGTTGAGCTTGTCTTTTGCCTGTGACCATAAGTGATGAGTGATCCCTCCCTGTCCTTGTCTCAACCCACAAGACATTTTCTTCTCATCCCACTGGGACCAGGGGGGAGGAGTGAGCCAGCAGCTTTGTGGTGCTTTGTTACCAGCTGGGCTTAAACCACGACACAAAGCTATCCTCAACTCAACAGCATTGACCTCCCAGTTCTTGTTGCATGGACGTCTGATATGTCAAACCTCAAACATGTCACTGATCCAGAATTGGGCAGATACAAGCTAAGAGGGAAGATTTATGCTGGAACTAGAGGAGAAAATAGATATTTATAGATGCTGTGAGGAGAAAAGAGGCCATCTGAAGCTGGTCAGGTTGGCGTTTGATGCAGATACAGCAGCCGAGAGGGGAACCGTGCCTGGTGGTGCGGGGCTTTGCAGGGCTCAGCAGCAATCACCACTGGACTTGCCCTAGATGGCTGCCACCAGTAACCTCTGCACCTTCTTACGAGAAAGCAGCTGCCGTTTTTCTAGGGGATTTTTTAAAGCACCTTGGTTTTTGTCAGAGTTTCCCCACTCGTGGTGGAGAGGGTTTCTGTGTGTCACCTGCTTGGCTTTGTTCATCAGCCTGCCCCTGGCAGGAGTGGTTTCCCTTCTGCAGTGCCATGGAGCAGCCAAAAGCAGTGCTGTGGCAGTGAGTCCAACAAAATGTCAAAATAGGTTGTGTGCAGATAGTGCCAAGCAGCCATTTACCTATTGGGAATTACAGCTGATGGACCACCTTCATGTGGGAGAGTTGGCTTTAACTTTTAAAAGTCCATGTGAGAATTACACTGTGTACAAGAAACACGTCACCTGCAGTTTTACAAGTGAGTCTCAGGTGCCCCCAATACACCAGAGCACAATAAGAAATAAAAGGTTTAGAGAGGAATTTAATTCAGTGGCAAATAGCTCTAACAAAACAGATATTCCAGAGCTTGCTGGGATAACCTACCAACTTTGGCATAAAATGTTCATAATAAGGCAAAGAAGGACACAGATATCTGCAAAGAAACTAGGTTTTGTAGCTGTCGTTCCTAGTTCATGCCCACCCAAAGTAAGATCAGCCCCATCACATTTATCTCATGCTTGCATTTCAGGGGTGGTTCAGGCTGCCTTTACGGTTTTGTGGGGCTCCTGGCTTTCCCCCTCCCTGGGGAAAGCACAAGGAAGATGCACACGGCACCCTGTAAAAGGGAGAGGAGACAGTAAAAGTTTGCTTCCTTACACAGCTCGCATTACAGATGCTGTCCAAGCCTTCCAAACTCCTCTTCAGAAATGAGATAGCATTACAGTGCCTTTGTACAGGGAATACCTAGGAAGAATTGAAGTGAAATTATTTAATTGTAAAGGCTGGAGACTTTTTTTTTTTTAAAACCCAAAAGCTGTAGAATTGAAAGGGCATTGGTGTTTCTTTCTTTTTGAAGAGACTGCAGGTATAAAATTATATTCTATTACATTTGCTCAGAATTTGAAGCCTCTGTAATATATACCGTCTGTATAACTTATAAATGTCAGAGCCCTTCCCAGCAGATTTCACCTGTAATGTATGTAATGTAGGGCACTTATGCATAGCCAAAATTACCCTTCCTAAATAAGTTTCAGCAGGGCTTTACAGCCCATGTTACAAGAATAGTTCACACTGGCATGTGGTGTGAGTTTACCCAAGTGGACTGAGATGAAGGGAAGCGTTACCTCAGATCTTGATATGATTATTTGCCCATCTGTGTAGTCCTCCTTTGAATATTGCCAGGATAGGAAATATAAAATGGTTTCAAAATGTCAAAGTCTTTAATTAAAAAGTAAACAAAACAGTGAAATCTGAAGCTAATATTACAGGGGGAAACAAAAATAGGAACAAAAGCGTAGGTAGGGACTTTGATATGATTAGTCAAATGCCACTGAAGCCAAAACTCAAGCTCTGAGGGTGTTTCGTGGGAAGCAGTTAAAGTGATTGCTGCACTGCTTGCTTGCTGGGTGCCGGGATTGTCAGCAGAGCTAGGACTGGTTTGAGGGTTGGTTTTTTTCTGAAACACTAAAATTGAGGAGCTGGACTGAGAGAGGTGGTTGGGATGTACGCGGCAGCTCCCAGGGTTCCCTGTCTGCCTGTCCTTGGCAGAAGAGGAGCACGTCCGCTCCTTACCACAGCCTGCCTGGGCAGCGGAGGCTGAAGCCAAAACCTCACGCGTCGTATTGCTGGTGTGTTCTCACCGTCACTGAGCATTACAAGGTGCGGAAGCGGGGCGGACGGGAGAAGCCCGGTTACGACTGGCGTTTCATCGATGAACATTGCAGTCCTGTTCTCTCGGCTGCGTCCTGGGCTGCACCCCCTGCACCTGCCGGTGCCTCCCGCACCCTGCACCAGGGCGGCTGTCCCTGCCTGCAGCTCCAGGCCAAAGAAAATAGGCCCCAAAAGGCAGAAAGGTTAGCTCATCTGTTGCTTATAGCCTGCAGTCTTCATTCACGATGGCTACTATATTGGGAGTTTTCTTGGAATACATAGTTATAAATGGTAATGGGAGTTCTCAGAAATATCATTTCAACTCCCTGTACTTGTAACAGATGCCAGCGCATTTGGGCTCTGATCGCAGTTTCCAACCTTGCCCTCATCTTTGAGGCACTCCGCTTCCTTCCACCCCACAGACAAAAGATGTTGGGCTATAAAATGGAGGGGGCAGCGATCTGGCAGAAGAATCAGTTTGTCATACGCATTTCAACATTTGTCACATCTCCCAGGAGCTGCTCGTTAGCCAGCTTGAAGTGACTGTATTTGCATGCAACACCAAAGGACAAATATGCCCTTAAAGTGATCAGCCTGCAAACATCCCATGCTGGTCCAAGGGAAAAGATGACTTTTTTTTTTTTTTTTTCTCTAGAGAGAATGGAAAGTAAATGGATTTGATGTGAGTTTTTCTGAAAGCAAACGAGTTAACAGAGAAAAAGTTCTTTAGAAAATGTCGTTGGCTATTCAAGAATAGAGAAATGGGAATTGAAAGGGATATCACACTTCAATTTTAACTAGCGGTTTGCAGTCGCTTTCTTTGGATATCCTCTTTCCTAGTTGATATTTCCTCTGATTTATTCCACTGCAGAAGTGGATCATTTCAGTGAGTTTTATGTAAGTCCACTTGGCTGTTTTACAGTTCTCTGCATGTTTCAATATATTCCACTGTTAAAAATTTTAAAAGTAGGTGGGGAAAGAGGAAATTTCTGGTTAATATATAACAATTTCTGAAGTCAACGTGCCTGGACTCAATTTTTCAGGGCATTTTTCCAGATATCTAATGATGCCAGAAAATAAAAATAGCCAACTAGCAGGACCTTTCCTACAAACTCTTCTGCAACCCAGCAGAAGTTTCATGGCCCTCATCAGGTCCTTTTCTACCATCGTTGGGGAGAAACTGAAAAAACTATCACAGGCACACAGAAGAAATAGAAGTGCTGTATAAAACTGCCATAGATGACGAAGTCTGCTATAATAGAAAGAGTTGAAATTAATATTTGATCTTTTTTGTAACATCAGAACAGTTGTGGTTGACCAAATGATCTAGCTGAGCTTTGCTTGCGAGAACACTGGAAACTTCAGCTGAGCATTTGTATTCATTTACAGTTCGCCACAGGAAGGGCAGCAGTCTTGGCACAGACACCAGGCTGGTGCTATTATTATTGCTATTACACACTCTGTGGACAAACAGAGTTACATCTGGAGCCAATGTATGGAATCCCAGGGGTTTCAGGTAAGTTCACATCCAACTGATGAAAGAAAAATCTTGGATTTGAAAAAAAAAAAAACCCTACTCATTTTCGAGCATGTGTATTTTGGATCATAAATAAGAAAAGCCTCACACTGATAATTTTTATAGAGTTCAACTAATGAAAAATTAAGTGGGTGAAAAATGGAAATAGAAGACCTGAGATGGGAATGTTTTTCAGTTCTTTTTAATTCTCTGGCTTTTGAGGAAATGTAGTGAGACGATGTACATCTTAAAAAGAGTGCAACGTGTGGGTTTGCCCACAAGATTTATTGCATTGTATTTAAAGAATTTCTATCTTACTGGGATATTGGGTTGCCCAGAGAGGTTGCGTAGTTTCCATTCTTGAAGGTTTTTGAGACCCAACTGAGTAAAGCCCTGAGCAACTTGGTGTGACCCCACTTGGAGCAGGAGGTTAGGCTAGATACCTCCCCAGGTCCTTTCTAAACTGAATTATACTGTGATCCTATCAAGCAGACAAAGAAGGGTGATTTTTATGTCATGCTTTTAGGCAAAATTTTGTGCTTTTGTGTGTGAGAAATGCTTTTCTTGATGGAAAGCAAGGACTTAACTGGATTCATATGTAATTTTACACGCTTTCCAGGAAATGTTGCCGAAAATATCATATCAAACCACCTTCCATTTCATTAATAGCTTTCTATGATTTTAGGTGTGAATGAAAATATTACAAAATGTGGAAGTTAAATAAATGACGAAACACGAGAGCAGTTAATGACTGAGTAGGTTGGCAAATGAAGTAACAGGATAGTGTGAACTATATTAGCTTAGTAGGTTGAGCTACGCCTATTGTTGATAATAGTCTATGCAGGATCAACATTATGGGCTCTGCGGTTATTGCTTAAGCAGAAGAGCCGATCCAGAATAATTCCGGGACCACCTCATTCATCCCACCTGTGATTTATGCCAGCTGCTAAATGTTTTCTGTGAAATTCCTACTCATACCTGTATTTATTTTTGTTCTTGGTTTGGCTGATAAGACCATGTCTGTGCTGCTAATCATTATTATAGCATTTTTTCTGTCAATTACTGTCTCTTCTTATTGCTTATACATGTTTCCAATAATATATCTGAAGAAACATGGATGTATAAGACACTGAATCTGAAATCTTATGCTTGTGCTGTTCATAATATTTCAAACTCTTCAGTAAAATATTATTTCGGTTGGCCAAAGCTAGAATAAGCATAGGAAAGAGGCTCTATAGTCTTGCCTCCATGTGTGCATACATCTTGTTTTAACCTGACTGCAGCCCTACATAGTAATGTTCACGGAAAACTCCACAAAGGTAACATGCCACATATTAGCTTAGCAGCTGAAAGATGAGTAAATTCAACAGCAAGAGAAAAATGAAATTAGGTAAAGGGAAAAATCAGCCAAGTATTTAGTGATTCAAAATCACTTAGACCTCAGCTGTTTTGGGTTTGAACACAAGAAAATGAAACTACATGGGCTTTATGTGAAATCTCTTCCATCTGGTTCAAACAGAAAGCCAACCTTTTAGTTGTCTGGTTAGCTATGAATTTTTCAAACATGTTTTTCATAGATCCATTCTGAGTTTATTGTGACGCCTTCCAGAGGTCATGGTAGAAGTCACTATAAACAGATTAAATTACTGTTCTTGTACAGAGAGAGGAGTGTATACATTTGCTGGAGTAATCCCAGTCTACTGACTTCTCAAACTTTTGTTGTTGTTTCAAATAGAAAAGTGAGAATCTTCATCTGCATTTTTTTTGCCTTTGGATTTTTCCAAGCAAGTCATCAGTTTCGCCTTCACCTGCACAGAGCTATCCAAATCCTCTTATTTCATGATGCTGATTTATTTTATAATACTGATACTGAAAGGATCCAAACTAAGGTAAAGTCAGAGTGACTCTGGGAGATACTTTATGTCTTTCGGGTCCTTAAAAAGCCAGCTGACTTGAGAATAACATGACAGAAGAGTCCCTTGTCATCCTCCAAGAGGTTAAATCTAATGGACTGCAATTCAAACGTGGCAGAGAGGTCGGCATATTGTGCGCTGTTGTTGGCATTTAGTAGAGCATGCGAAATTTTGATAAAAGATTAACAATCTTTACAAGGAAGGGGTGAAGCAGAGAAGATGGAAGCTTGAAGGAAAGAATAACTTGGATTCTTACTGTTTTCCTATAATTATTTAATGTTCAGGGCCTGTCCTGTCTCTTCTGGCCACATAAAGAGATAGTAGAGCAAATACATTCAAAAGATTTGAAGTGTGCATTACCGCAACTAGACTTATGTAGAGTATTAAAAATGAAAGTATTATGATTTAGAAAGCGGTAGACCTAGGTTTAGGTACAGAACAGCACATGGACTTGGTGGTAGCACTAGATATAAAGTTTACTTTTCAGAAAGAATTTGCAATAGGTGTCATTTTAATGGTTGATTCTGGGATTAGGATTTTGCCTTACAAATTTGCTGCACAAGAGATGGAGAAATACATGTTAATACAGATGGAGTAATAAGTGTCTCTTTTTTTAACTATGAATCAGTTCTGAGATAAAATAAGAAATACTTATTTCTAAGTTTGATCTCTGTCATTGGCAGAACTGCAAAAAAATCCATGTGCCAGGACTTTTTGGTGCTCAGAAGAAACTGCTTTTGGGACTCCGTGCTTCTGCCTGTGGACAGAAACTTGCTCAAGTGCTACAGGTGAAAATAATGGAGAAAATGAAAGGGATTTTTTTTTATAGGTGATTCAGGTTTCTTAAAGTAACATTAGAATGTAGTCTTAAGTTTTAAATTTTAGAGGAGGTAGAAAGAATTACATTACTGAATAGATGTGGGCAGAATGCTAATTGATTGTATCATATCCCTGCCAAATTATCACATGGATTCTAACTCCCATATTGAGGGTGCTTGTGGGTATAAATATATATACATAATGTGTACATGTATATATGTGTGCACATGGGTTTCTGTAGGATGAAACGGCCTATATACTTTTTCCTGGGTTATGCCCAGCACATTAATTTAATTATTCAGCGAGGACATACACTACCAAGTTCTTGGACCTTTTTCTTTTATTTCTTTTTCTTTGTAAAAGCTTTGATACTTTTTGGCACTGGTTCATATAGTCAGTAGAGTACATTTAATGGGCCAAAGGCATTTTTATTACCCTTTAAAATGTTTAACAGAGTTTCTGTATAATTTCTCAACATGTTCTATTTGTTTATTTCTGTATATTTTTGGTATAAAGAGGTAACATTGTGGTGTTAGGTTTTATTACCTTGGCACTGTCATCATTAAAGATGTATCAATCCTTCCATTATGCGCCCATATTTTTAGGGGCTTATATTCTGGACATGGAATTTAATTCCCAGTGGGCATCCCAATACAAATGCCCCAGTAAGATGCAAATCATGATTTTCTTTAATTAAGTTTGAAAGAAATTGGTTTGGCAACTTTTAAATAGCACAAAATCTGTTTTGAGACTTTTTTTTTTTTTTCCACAAGTTCAATAGAAAAAAAATATAGTTTTTATTTGAACAGTTAAGGGATTGATCCACCACTTCTCAGACACTTAATTATCTTAGTTGTAATGGGACATAGTTTGAGACAAGACTGAAGGTTCAGGCTCCAGAAGTGACATGCAGTTACTGAATAGCTTAGCCTTACTTTTACCATTATGTGAGAAATGCAAGTGGACTGGACACTAAATACAAAGGATTAGTTGTTTCATATGAAACAGATTAAAATTGAAGTGCATAGTATCTGGATTTTCTCATATACTACAAATAGGGAAAATAGTACACTTTTGGTCTTTTGAGTTTAAAATAACAGCAGCATATTAGTCACTAAAATCTTATGCATTGTCTATGTTTCTGTTTCCACCCCTGATTAGGCCTTCATTTTTATGTGTGGGTATTCTGCCAATTAAATATTCTGATTTGTACTTGATTCAGTGTAGAATTTTGAAGAGGATTGATCAGTAATTAGGACTTGGTTATAAGATACATAAGAAGGAACTGCACTGAAGTGTTGGTTGCTTGTATGCAGAAGTCAGACATCATTATCTGAGTTTTGTGAATATAGACGTCTTATTAATTCAGTGAATGTGAGCATAGTAGACCACCTTCTAGACATCTGGTGGGTGGCAATGCAGGAGCTTTTTTACTGCCTGAGTTCCAGTCTGTTGCACAGCTCCATAGAAAGAAACGGTTCATGGTTAAAACAACTGAGAGTCAGATTTCGTTTCTGACTCTGCTGAGCTTTACCTTTCAATAGGCAAGGGGTCAGCTACACCAACAAGCTCCTCAGCATTTGGAATCCCTTTCTCACTGCTATGTGTATTTTGCAAAGGGTTTTTTGGTTTTTTTTTGTGGTTGTTTTTTTTTTGGCAAAGAAGACATAGCAAGAGGCAAAACTTTTATCCTGTAGGCTGCAAGTCCTCTTCCCAAATGGTGCTGAGAAGCTGGGGCTCTGCAGATGCAGAAAACCAGCAGATCTGCGGTTTGACCCTAGACTCTTTCACCCCCTCTCTTATCATATGCAGAACACAGAGGTTCAAACAGATGCTAGTGAGATCAGTGGTCAAGTCCAACGCTACACCAAAATGATAAATACAGCAACTATATTACAGAGCCCATAGCATCATCAACAATCAGGGCCAGTATCTGGGTACCAGCATCCAAATGGTCCAAAGGTTTCCAAGAGTTCAAGGCAGAGTCAAAAACCAGTTTTATTTTCACTTGCTCCAGACAAGGCCCACCAGTGATTTCAAGTTCAGCGCTGTTCCCAAATATGGGATAACTCATTAAAAAGGTCCAGTGCTTAGAAAGAGACCAGCATCAAAGATGTGTTTGCTACTGTTCTGGTCTTACTGAAGATGGCTCCTCTCTGTTGGAATAAAATGGTCAAGGTATATCCATTACATTTTAGATGCCTTCTGGTGGCACACAAAAAAAAAAAAAAAATCATTCCACAATTGTCACTGCATGTTGTTAACATACATGCAGCATATGTAAAATTTATGAACATGCGCATAGATGTACAGATAAATACATACATATATATATCTCTCTCTCTCTCCAAGAAGTTAGGAGTGGAGGTAAAATGTGTAGGAGGCCACTATGTAGCGCATCTTACTCAGTTTGCAGAATGAAGCCTCACTTGTGCATCTGTTTTAGGAGAAGCTGATGGAAAATAGGTAGATTGCAGTCAGTTACTGATACTACATGATATCCTAAACTGATGGGAGATGAGTAAGTACAGCACCAACTACTTTTTTCCCTGCTAAGGATTTACTCTTCACATCTTTGGTCAAACATCATCCCCGCTGGAGTGGCATGAAGCCTTGTCCCACAAAAGAATTAGCTTTCCCATAAAGCTGGGGGGCAGTGCACAGTCAAGAAGCAGGTCAGAAGCTCCTCCTGTTTGTCACTGGTTTCCCTGCCTCAGGAACAGCTATAATCCTTGCCCATCCTTGCATGCTTCGGATCTGCAGTGTGGAATATAATGGTTCATAAATCACGGCATATCAACTTTTGCTGATTGTTTAACTGCTGGTCCCCAAAGTCATGTGGTGTTGATGAAGAGCCAGTCTGAGCTCGGGCAAGTGAAAGAAGCCATCAGGTTCCTGCTGACATTTGGAATCTGCTGTCTCAGAAACCATCATTTTTAATGCATGACTGAAAGCCTTATTTCAATTAAGGGTCTGTGCCATTGGCTACCAGCTGTGATGCTGTGGAGTTTGCTGTGACAGGGTACTCCCTTTTCCCAGACCAGAGTCTCCACTCAGTCTCTTGACAGTCTGCCAAGCTTCGCAACTGGAATGTGTGAAGTTCAGTTTAGAAACAGTTTCTTTCCATCATTCCTGCCTGTTTTGATCTAGTATGTGAAACAGGTTTCTACTTTTGTTATAGGATTCTTGTTCATTCTTGGCAGATTTAACTTCATTATATAATCTAGCAGCATCAGATGACTGCCTAGGAATGAGGAGCAGATGCATCCCCTGAGATACAGAATTCCTTGCTACAGCCATGCGTTGGTGACTTGATAGCCACCACTACATGACCAGAGTGGTGGCAACAAAGGCATCATGAATTTGATAAAACTGAAACCAGATGGAAGGGACTCTGAAGGGGTGTGGTAGACAAGTGGCCTCCCACACCTTAAGAATGATGGGGAAAGCATTTGTCCTGGCACAACCACACTGTCATGGTAATCCTTTCCTGCCTAAGCACAACTCAGGACTATCCTCCCTGAGAATAGTCATAACTATTGTCAGTATTAGTCCAGCTTCTCCATTTGCACGCTGCTGTGCTGTGAGCAGGCTGTCTGGCTGACATACCACTAAAGCATGTTACGCAGCTTCTCCTGTGGCTAATCTACCAAGGATGACCACTGACCCAAGCTAATGCATGAGGTCCTTTGATTTGAGGGGCTTTGAGACTGTAGTCTGGGTTTTCATTTCCACTGTTGGCATAATCAGAAAGAAGTTACAGGTGGTAATGCTCATGGGGGTGCCAACTGCTGTGCACTTCAGAAATTTGGAAAGAACTTCTGAGAAAACTGGCATGACGTATTTTCCATCTTTTCTTTTTTTTATAATAACCTACAAAAGACAGCTGTCTGCTACTGCTACCAGCAAGCAGTGCAGTGGCATAGGCCTTTAAACAGCTTAGGAACCTCCATTCAGAAGTGCTCTGAAAATGCTGGCTAAGCTGTTACTAGACTCTGGAGGTACCTGACCTCTCTAGGAGCTTTCCTGCTTGGTGTTAAGTTCTCCAGGTGCCTAGGATTGTACCTCTGAACATTTCACCCTAATCTTCACAGGACTGAGCAACCCATCTGTTAGCACGGTAGCGAAACACATCAAGATTTTTCCCCTGATGTCCTCAGGAACAGTTGATCTTGTAGCATAAGGGTCCCCAACATGGAGCATAAAAGTTTTCTGTGCAAACCAGTCCAAAGGGGTGTACAAGTCTGAATGGAGCTGGCAGGTTTTGCCTTCAGTGGTGTTATCTACTCCCATAAATGGTGATTCCCTCAAAAAAAGACCCCAAAACCCAAAAAATAAAAAGCCCCACTAGTGGTTTTACCCAGTTGTAGGCATTCTCAGAAAATGCCTGATACATACTGAAAGGATTAGGTTCCTCACAAAATGAAGTCACAACTGCCACTGCCTTTTAAAACATAGCTGGAGGAAGAGAAAAAGGCCTTCATTTCCATAATAGCATCCTAGTCAGATTATTCACCAAGTGCGAGGATGCCTTTGTTTCTTCCTATACTGAAGGGAATCCAAGGTCAGAATGTCCCGTCTCTGAAAAGCATCCTAGAGCCCATGCTATAGGTCTTTATGTTTTATTTTGGTTTAATTTGCCTCTGAGCAAAATAAAAATAATAATTAAAGATTCTTTGGCCCAGATGAGTGTGACTTTATAGCCTATGGAGCAGAGCTTCAACATGCGTAGAGTCTTGGGTTCTCATCTCATTATCCTAGATAATTTGTGTATTTCACAGCAACCAGTCCTTGGACAAGTTGCACAGGTGAGTTGTTCATTGCGTAGATGGGCCTAGATGTTCTTCCTTTCCTCTCCAATGCATCTTTGATTGTTGAATGAAAGGAGTTCTACTTAAGATGACTACCTTTTAAGTAAAGAATTGTAAGTGGGATGAGACCACCCCATCCTCTGAGCTTCCTCCCTCTGTTGGGTCTCAGCTGCTTTCTCTCCAGCTCTGACATCCCAAACTCTCTCACTCCATGCTTGAGGTACTGGTACTAGAGTACTTGATACAGGGCTCATTGTCCCATGGGGCTTTACAGACCAAAGTCCTTCACTGTGTCCCTAGTTATCTAGCTCAGCTAGTAGAGGTCTGTCCCTGAATTGTATCCTGGGATAGATATCCTTATGCCCTATGGGTGTAACCATGGTGAGAAGAAAGGGTCTTTCTTCTTAGTCCATCATTGCATTTTGCAGTGGCAGGCATAAATTAACCCTTAGCTTTGTATACCAGTGTTTATCAACAGTTCTTCAAGCAGATGTGTGTTACAGATTTGACTATAGACAGTCCTATAACCAATCCTCACTAAATTACTTGCAGGTTTCTCTTGTAGATTAACAGTTAGCAAGAAGTTTGCCAAACCTGACTAATATATTATATGCATTGTCTTGATAATAAATGGAAGAACATCTGTGCTTAATACTTTTCCACCTTTCAGAAATTCTCCACATTTCACAGATGTGAAATGAGAGCCTTTGTAAGTGAACAGTGCTTTTGAATTTCTTTCATAGTTGAAGAGGTTAATAACCTGATGACCACAAGGAAACCACTTGAAAGACAAGGCTGCTTTGGCCATTAGATGAAGTAATTAAATTTAGTAATAGTTGTCACTGTATAAAAGATCCCAATGTATTGGTCATGATTTTTCTGATGGAAAACTAGTATTAAGGGATCTAAATGTGATACTGTTACATATTGTGTTAGATGGTTGGATATGCATGTAGCAGCTACCAGAGGATTTTATAGGTCTCAGCTGGTGATTCCAAGTCTGGTTATTAGGGGTGCTCAGAGTTTTTGTTTCAGATAACTCCAATTATCAAGAGTGTCAAGAGCAAGTTGAAAAAAAAATGGGTTGGCAGACATGAGGGACAAATTGGGGAATGAATATTATAAATTATATAAACCTCAGCCAGCTAATTCATCACAAATGGAGAAGCAGAAGGAGATATTTGGATGTTGAATTCTGTGCTAGGAGTGGGTCACTTCTTGCCTCAAGAGAGAGGGCATGTTATAAAGGGTGCTTTGAGTTGTTTTGAAGGCCGTATACTAAGATTACTCATTAATAATTAAATCTTTTCAATCTCATTTCCAGGTAACAGTTGAGTCATGAAGTGGAGCAGAAAAAGCAATATGCCACAACACTTCCATAGCCTGGCTTGTGTTCTCTGTCATATGCAAAAGACAGCAAGCAGGTCACCCTGTGCCATGTGCACCAGTGTCGGCATACACTGAGACTAATTTTTGGCATAGAGTAAGCCTGCACACTCAAGGGTGAGGACATTTTGTTGCTGTTGCCCAAACATTCTTAGAGGGTTTTGTTTTAGCCAAAGTATAATTGTGTGCCTTTGATTCAGATCATGAATCTGCACTGTAGTTATTTACAAGGGACTGTGTGAACACCCTCTCTCTCTCTCTCAATCTCTCTCTCTCTCATTGCACTGTGGAAGATGAAACAAGGGATTCAACTACTAAAGGCTAGATAGCAGCACAAGACCTTGTCAGCATGTACTGAGGTCTCCTGACACAATCCCCACTGAATTTCCAAATCTGGCAAATGACTGTTCGCTTCCTGGCAACTTGCTGACTTGATGGGAGATAGGGAGATTTTCCAGGACTCCTCACCTATACGACCATAAGCAAATGAAGGAACAAGGGTTTTACATACTATGGACAGCTTCTAGCACAGGAGGAGGGGAAGAATGATGTACAGTTGGCAACTCAAGCTTCAACAATAGCACTTCTTATTTTCTGGTGAGAATACTAGCTTGGCGGATCAGGCATACTAGACTGACATTCTTCACTCGGTGTGTCTGGTCTTATGTCATCATTTGGCCGATTTGAAATCAAGGAGGGTTTTTCTCTGTAATTTGCTGGGCCAAACTCCTTGCCTCAGCAGTTGTCAAACTGTAAGGACACCAGTGACTTTGTAAACTACACACCATAACAGTACAAAAGGAGGCTGCTAAGTCGCCATGTGGTCAGATTTTCATATAGTATATTTATCTGAAGGCCTTGGCTTTGAGAAACATTGTTAAGCATATTAGCAGCCCCAGATTTTCCATTTACCAGATATAGCTGATGTTCTTATCAAAGATCTTTTTTGTATATATCACAAATACTGTTTCGTCTATGTCAGAATTTTTCAATATTTTTAACATTGTTGACCCCTAGTTTTTTCCAGTCATACTAAGGATCTTTTCAGAAATTATGCATGTTTCAGATCAGTGCATATGAAATTGCTTTTTGTGTTGTCCCTTTGTGGTCCTCTAGAAGTAATTCTCCACCCTTCTGGGTTGAAAACTACTTATCTGCATGTATTCCTGCACTGGGTTGGGTGTGCTCTTTTTACCAGGAATAAACAATCTCAGGGAATGAATAAGCTGTCACAAGCAGCTTTGGGAATAAAGAGCAAAGTCAGGGAAAGTGCAGAGCTATGAAGGTTCTTTTTGTCAATGCTCATATTCATGTTTCATAAAAATCTAATTCAGAAGGTTAATTTACGCTCTCTGCCCCTCCCCCCCCCCCCCCCCAAAAAATCCATTCAGACACTGTACATTTGTCATGTGTGAGCCAGATGCTGACAATCCTGGTATTATCCTGTCTCACAGTCCAAGAAAAATCAGCTTTTATCTTATGAAAAATTATTTCATGTACCTAAAATATTGCAGTATTTTGGTGGGAGGGGGTGTTTGTAATGTCTTGCTATATTACAGAGTTAGTACAGCAATCTGTCCCTTGATGGTTTCATGTTCATTTTTGACAGATACAAAGAAAATAAGAGCAATGCATCCGATGCTGAGGTTTTGGTAAGACAAACTTCCGACTGATAGTGAATTAAAGTAAGATTCCTGCCATATAGTTCTTATTTGTTAGCATGTTTCTGTGTGAAAGACCAGAGCTCTTTTTGTCTGGGTCCTGTGCTAACACATGCAGAGAGTCCCTTACTCAACGAATTTATACCCTGAACAGAGAAGACAGATGGGTGGGAGGGGAAACGGAGGCACAGTAATGGAAGTGTTTGGGCCAAGCTATGCAGCAGCCACAGCTAGAAGTGGCCACAGCATCCAATTTGCCTGACTGGAAAATCAAAGCTGCTGGCCTTCCCTGAAGACATCACCTTTAACTTAAGCCAAGTATACATTTAGGTTGATTTCCTTATCTGGAGATTTTTATTTTATATAGCCAGGAGGTTCAGTGATGTGGCTGCAGAAGAGGATTAGAAAGCCTTTCTGATGTTTCCTGCTTTCGTGGACAGTTCTGGTAGCAGGCGATGGTAGCTAGGATGAGGGAGAAAGCCAAACGGCTCCAAGGGGAGGAAACATTAACGCAGTTCTTTTTTTTTTCCAGAAAAGAACAAAATAAAATGTTGTCAGTGCTAGATTTTTTTTTTTAAATCTATTCTACTAAATTTTATGGCAAAATACAAACTGCATGGTCTGACCTTTTATGTATTATTCATCAATGTTTTCTTACCCATTGCTCCCTAAGAACGAGTCAAAGTCAAACAAAGCACTTTGGCACACTGAAATTATTGATGTTCGCTACAAGCAGAGAATAAAATGGGAACATTTCACAAACAGTGTTGGCCTACAAAATGGGAAGAAAGGAGAATACGGGTAGCTGATCTGGGCAGATGAGCCACACCCTGTTCTTGCTCCCAAATCTGTCAAAAAATCTCCCATATAAGATTCCACAGATGGGCATGTAGGAACAGCTTTTGGCTCTGTCATTATTCCACTTGTACGGTGCCAGGTTTGATGTCTCTGGGAGAACTGTGAGGGTTTGAAGGTCATCAGGACATCTATACATGTGTGGAGGACATTTCTTCCCCAGTTTTGCATGCAACCAGACAAAGCTCTGAAGCCTGAAAGCCGTGAAGAGTCCCGTCTACAGAAAGATGAGTATTCTGCACCAGAGAGTTTTCTCACCACAAAAGGTAGGTCTTCGTACAGGCTGGAAAGACCTCTGGCCAGTCAGCCCTGTACAGTTATAAAACCTGTCTGCAACATGTCCAGGTGCTCCCTATCAAAGTTTCAGGCAATGTCCTGTAATAGTCCCTGGAGCAGAGGAACTGAAAAGAAGGAGCTTCAGAGGCGGGTGGTAGCCCAAACTAAGCAAAGAACTGTTTTGTTTGACATTTTGCCCAAGGTTCACAATTGAAAGAAAAAGCTTTGACCTGCAAGAAACCCTGGGTGTGGTGGAAAGTGCTTCCTGGGCTGGGGGAAACAGGCGAGCCGCCCTGTCAGCTGCCTCGGGCATGGGTGAACAAATATGCGGTCTTTGGCTTCTGGCTGAAAAGTGGTTATGATGGGAAATATTTTGGATGGATTCATACTTAATGATTTTCAGGATTACTCAGGTGCTTTTGTTTTAAGGCTTCAGAAAAAAATTGTTTTTAAGGGCTGCAGGAATAATCTTACGCAATAAAACTTGCAGATGCTTTGGGACAAGCAAAATTTTACTCGGAAGATTTAAATTTTCTAAATCCTATAAGCACAATCTAGCATGGCAGGGTCCATTGATGAGGTGACAAGTCATTTGCTGAAATGTGCAAATCCTAACAAATGAAGATAGTACAACTTGAAAGGCTCCAGAAGTGAAGCATCTTAATTATGCTGGCAATATGCTGTGTCGAGTATACAGCACAAGGCAGTGCGCGTTTGAGAGCAAATGTAGGTACATGCACAGGTGTGCATATTTCCTACTGGACAAAAGTTCAGGCTTTACATTGATGAGCATGAAAATCTCCATCAGATAGGAAGGCAGCAGATGACACTGGTCCTAATACTATGGCTGTAATCATTGTCTCTGTCTTTTGTGCTGCAGTCCTTTTTTCCTTCCATCAGAAAAGCTCAAGTCATTTCCTTAGGCCAGGATGTGTGAGTTTTATGCACCCCCCTGATTTCTTGAGGGAAATATATGTAGGTTTTTTTCTTTAAGTAATTCATATTGAAATACACACCCAAATACCGCCTCAAAGGAGTGAGAGCTTTCCAAAATAGTCTAAAACTTAATCCAGCATGAGGGACTATCCCCTAAATAGGAGCACTTTGGAAGGACTGTAGGATTCCTGGGCTCTGTTTTTGCATGGTACTCCTGACAAAACAGGCGACATTTTGTGATACTCAAGCTCAGAAAATCCAACATCACACCTCTCACAGAGAAGAGCACCTTGTGCATACAGAGGAAGAAGTCTATGGAAGAAGATTTTGTATGGCCTTCCAGCACGGAGGAATTTTAGTCTGTACATGCCATACAATCTCCTCATTATTTCACAGTGTAATGTTGCTTTCTTTTCACAGCCCAGCCATTTCGCTTTCAGCTGCTTGAATTCAGCATTTTCCTTTGTCCCCACGGCCATTCCCATGTTCACATTCTGGCTGGTACGTTGCTTCTTAATGTATGTGCCCAGAGGACAGATGACACCCTCTTCTTGATTCCCAAAGCAGCATATAATTTAAGAGTTTAAAATCCATCTAATCTAGACTTTTCCAAAATGCCCATGTTTATAATGATTGAACAGCACCCCCAGAAAACTTCTGCCACTATATAACTACTAAGTTACCTGGAGAAGCTATTTTATGAGTGTTTCATCACCATTTTGGTTGTAGGTGGATTTATGTAACAGCTGTTCTGCTCCAAACCTGCTCTGTGTGTGGGCTTCACCCACAGAGGTAAATGGGAAGTAGATGATGATTTACCTGACCGCATGGCTGCTACCTGTTTTACTGTCTGTCCTGCTTCCCACCTGTGCCCATCGGAATCATCTGGGATTCTGTTTATTAGGATTTCTTGTCTCCCCATCCACAGCGTCTGCTCATGCTCCTTGTCCCGTCTATGCTACTTGGAAGAACATGAGGACTTTTTATATTCTGAAGTATCTCTTGCAAAGAGGGATGGAAGTAAGTTGTGGATGCATCTATATGTTACTTTTCACCAGGGAGATGAGTGATACATTTCTTAAGAGCACATGACTTGTTTATGTCCTCCTCTGACATGCACACTTTCCATATAGAATGACCCTGGCTCAGAAAGTGCATTTATTTAAAATAACATAATTTATTAGCTGAGCTATGGCTGACAACAGTCTGTTCCCTGCTTTGGCCAGATTTTAAAACTTCATTGAACTCCACTGCATGTACCCATCTCATGCTGCTGTTGTCTCACTTTGGAGACAGTGGGAGATGCTTCAGGATAGCTTATATGGACACTGTAATAGCACAGAAAAAACATCATTACAATTTGTAAAAAAGATTGTTATAATCCAGGAGACAATAGTAACATCTTATAAATGGTAAGCACCTGGTCCAAAGAACAAATCTAAACCATTACATTATCACTAGTGGGAACTATGAAATAAGAGTCCACTTTAGTAGACCTCAGCAGTACTTTTTTTCTGGTAAATATTGCAGTGTTGGCAAATGGACTGTATATTTATGGAATGGCTTTGTCTTTGAAGGGATCAGTATAACTCTGATGAGGCTCATGTCTGCAAAAAGAGAATTTCATTAGGGAATCTGAAGGCAGTAGTATCCATTAGTATGAACGGTAATGTTTCATGGTTAGGTGCCTTTATATATGTGCTAATTGGCAATACATGACAGTCTTTTGCTTAGCGAACTGATCTTGAGGGTAACCTCATTGTTTTCTCATGATTTAACAAGGAATTAGAATCCTAAACAGTGGTAAAAAGCGTTCAAAGGTACTTGACCTTGACCAAATCACAGCTTTTAGTTTAATTTTTGTTCCCTGAGGAGATTTGATACACCACAGAAACTGGCTATGAGTTTTGCACCTGCTATAACTTACTGTTTGGTGCTATTTGGAATTTGTCTTGTATCTTTTGTGAGATGCTCAAGTGTATTTATGCCAGTCTACCCAGCACAGTTGTTCCCTTTACTGCTCCAGTATAAAACATCTGTTGCTTTTAAATTCAGTGATTTCAGAATACATTTTCTTGAAAAGAAAAAGAGAAGTCAACAGTGTCTTGTATTAACTTATTTATACTCCAGTTATAGTTAGAAAAGCTTCCTGTGGACTAAGTGTCCCCAGCTTTCCCCAGCCAGGGTTTGTTCCTGGGACCTTGAGAGAGTCCCAGCTTTTGTTGGTTGCATTTATAGCATGTAGTTTTCATGTGCAAAATAATAAACTGGGAAATGAGCTCCAGTCTTGCAGTAATCTTGAGAGTTTCCCACCTATTACCAATCTGACTGCTCTCTGTCTTGACCTGAGCATGCTAATGAGCCTTAATTGCCCAGAGAGGCATCACATGGGACCTCCACCCACACATCCTACCCAGGTGATGGGGCTCCATTTAAGGTCAGGTCTGAAGACCTTCTCCTTCTCTCTGAGCATACTGTTCTCCATCTCTTGTTTCCAGTCTTGTCTTCTGCTGCTCCTGCTTGGCCCCCCAGATCTGGCTCACCCCTTGCCATGTCCAGGGCCATCGAAAGACCTGGCTCTACCCGTCGTGTTCAGGTGCTGTGGGGGGATGGGCTTCTTGTGGGTGAGGGCATGGCTTGTGCTAGGGTTGTCCTCAGCTCCCTCCTGCCCTCAGCAGCCCTTCTTGTTGTTCCCTGGCACTATAGCCTCGTAGTTCAGCGTCCTTCATCATGGTGGGACAAGGATGAGATAGACCATAACTGAAGAGTAACTACAAACAATTTGTGCTCTAGAGAGGCTGTTTTCCCACCCAGTGAGCACGTGTGTGGATGTGGCCCAGCATACTGACACGTCACCTGGGCTTTCCATAGGTAATGCGGATACTTTTACACTTATGAGTTTGTATAAACATTGTGTTTGTTTTATGTGTCGTGTATGGTGTGCAAAAATTGTAAAAGGTAATTCTGAAGTGTGGTTCCCTTTGCTTCTGTTTGCTGCCTCAGTATTTGTTAATTTGGGGTGAAAGAAGAGGGAGGAAAGGGCTAGCTGGGGAGCTCACCACCTCCAGCCTTGGTCACAGAGTGAGGGAGTGGCTAGGCTTTTGACTGTGCTGAGATCAGCTGAGCGGGTAAATGCTGATTAGCGTGGCTTCTTGTCACAAACACGATGGCATAATGAGTTTGCACAAACTAGCCAGGCTTCAAAATTTTTGAAGAGGTGAATTGGGAGGTCGGGTTATGAATCTAGAATGGGATTTGACTGCCTGTTCCTGTCTTTTTTTTTTGCTCAAACTGAACTCTGATCCTTGTTTCAAAATGTCCCAAAGACAATGTTTTGCATTATGGATGTAGAGCCTTTACATGTTTCTTCCCTGAGTAAAAACGAAGTTAACCGCACCAGAGCATCCCCCTTGTGCAATCTTCTGTGCAACTCTTGCTTCTTTGCTTACTGCCTAATGCATGTTAAAAATCCTAATGGCTGCGGATCTTTCTGTATTCAGATGAGTATAGATTGTTAGATGTGTATTGTTGGCTCATTTCTTGCTGCTTGGTGGATTGGTATTTTTTTTTTCTTCTTCATTTCTTTGCCATAAAGTTGGTTTTGTTTGGTTTTTTTTGTTGTTGGTTGGTTTTTTTTTTACAGAGACTTTTTAATTTACATTTTCTTTCATCTGGAATCTCAAGGCCTTTGATTCATATTTGCTCTTTGCTTTTGGTGTATGGAAAAAGCTTAAGACATACTTGGCTCTAAGAGTGGTACAAATTTAAACACTGGTAAGGAATAGAAATATTTGAAACTAACCCCATCCCAGTGTATTTAAGGATTTCAGTTACTAATAGCCATGGATTGCAAAAAACCCTCATTATCTGTATTTTATTACTAGATCTTAAAAGAATAGAATCGGCGATAGTTTACATGCTTGTTGGGTGACATTGGGTGTTAAGCAGGAGAGAAAGCTGAGGTTTGCTTCCAGAGGATTCTTGGGAAGTGACTTTGAAACATGGCTTAAAGGGTAATTGCTTTTCCATCATAAAATTTTTAAAGGAGAGTGAATTTCCAGGTGTTTGATAAACACTTGGTTAAATAATATGTCTAAAGTCAAATGCACAATGAAAACCTGTGTTTGGAAAATAACAATTGCAAAGAGAGAGGAAAAAAACCAGCTACTCCAATGGTGTAGCACCTCACCCAGAAAGAATGTAAGGGGCTGTAATCAAAGAGTTATAGGGGTCCAGCATTTACCCATTGCTGACTGCATCCAGAGGGGAGCTGAGATGCAGCAGCAACCACTTTAAATTTTATGGCTAAGATATTAATGGATTTTTTTCTTTCTTTCTTTAACAGTGTTCACAAAAATAATTTCAAATTTCAAAATGCTTGTAGCTTTCCCCAGTCTGGAGAGAAAAAAGCCAAAGCCAAATGTGCTTTGGATAAATAAGGCCATATTTTTAAATGCTTTCTCTGTAATGTGCCACTATGTTTAAACAGCACCTCAAAGGAGCAGTAGTGTTCCTATGTCATGACAGTTATAATTATGGGAGGAGGAATGCTTGTGCTTTAATAATAGGAGAGTTCTTCAACTTCCAATAACTGTTTTGGTTGTGAGGTTTTGTTCTTTCCAATAATGATGTGAGTTTTCTCTCCCTTGTTCAAAAACCAAAATGAATCCATACTGTTCATGTGCTATCTCTGGATTTACAACCACATGTATCTCCATTCTCTAAAAATTTGAAAGGTTAACACTGAACAAATAGATATAAAACTTCTTCCCAGAAAGATCTGTGAAAAAAGATGTGGGTTTTTTGTATAGAAGAAAACTGGATCCTGTGGTTGCAGAGTAGAAGGAAGATTTTTTTTTCTCTAGTGCACCTTCTTAAATCTTACTCTTCTCCCACAAGTATATCTGTTTTCAGCAGTAAAATGAAAGTCTGTGGGAGGCAGTGAAGGACACAACGAAGTCAACAGGGAAATCTTTTCTTGTTTCAATATTTGCGTCCTTTGAGCTTTACCTCTTGTGATCAGTGCTTTCTGCGCTCAGTATAAATGTGTTCACTGAGGCATACTCGTGCCAGCCCTTTGCACTGCTTCCCTTCCCCTTGAATCCCCCAAAGAGGGTTTCAGTGGGGCTCAGACGCTGCCCTCAACTTCCCATCCATTACCTAAACCATACTAGGGCCATTCCAGCACAAAAGCCTGTGGGCCAAAAAGGGCTGAGCAGCAAGGGATCTGTAGGCTGCGTTTCTGTATTGTAAAACACTTTCCAGAACTGGCAGGAGCTGATGTTCTACAGTATAATTGCTTTTTCACCTTGGGAACTGGAAGTAAAATATAGAGATCTCATATATTTTAATCTTTGTGATGGATGGCGATAAAAGGGACTGTGCCTCGTGCGCTGCTGCTTTTTATTATTATTATTACAATAACAGTAATAGGAAAAGGTTTAAAGGGGATTTCTATAATTCTAATGCAAGAATGGTTGTATTTCACTAGCAGCAGTTCCTTCTCTGTATTATGTTCTTGTGAATGCAGGATACTGCCTAAATGCTTACAGGTAGCCTCTGGGTGTTTATCAGTGTTGATAACCATGTCTTCGTGAACTTTTCATCTGCCTGAACAAAATAGAATAAACCTCAGATTTAGGCAATGCCACCATATTGGTAAAGGGGGAAGAAAGAAACATGTTTCCCTGACATGACTTGTTTTACCCAAAACCCATGGGGAAGGTACTAGATCATCATTTACTGCGCAAGAGTATGTGGTCACTAGGGCCTGGAGAAAGCTGTTCAAGGTGAAATAGGTCAGAATGAAGGAGAGCGGAAGATGAAGGCAAATAGACCTACCAGCATGCAAGGAAATATGTTGCTGGAAAAATAGTTCCTAGAGTGACAGCTCCTCCCCTCTTGCTCTGCTCTGCTTCCAGGGCAGTATCATGATATGTAATGATACAATTAGCTGTGTCCCTCATGCATGGTTTTAGAGATGCCTGTGCCCTGCTGATCTGCTGAAAAACAGATTAGTGCAAGCATTTATTAATAGGGACTGCCAACGTTTATGTGCTGCAAGTGTATGCCAATCTGCAACTTTTATCTGTTAAGACATATTTAGGGCTCTGGGGGAGTTTTACTCTTGACATCTTGGCAGCATAAGGAGACCATTTTCAGTTTCATCATATTCTTATTATGAAATAAGAGCCATCTATTATAGGTGGCTTTATAGCTAAGCACTACACTGGGAATTTAAGAAATCCCACTTTATTTTCCACCAGACAAATGTTCTGCTCTTTTTTTGGCCTGGGTCTCAGAACACAGCAGGAAAATAACTGTAATCCAGTTTCTGTGTACTGTCTTCTTGCTTCTTACAGAGTTTGGATAATTTCACTGGTTCCTCTCCCAATTCTTATCTACACCAGCAACTATGACGTAGCTTGTCGTATCCAATTACTACTCTATGGTCCTGGATTTGAAGAAGTTTCTTTGCATGGCTTTTGGTAATTGCAAGCTATTTCAGTTTCCCCACTTACGTCTGTCAATAAAATCTCTTAAACCCAAGGAGTGCCCTAACAATATGGCTGGGACGCATGGTCCCATCTCCAGTAGCCTTTAAAAAGGACATAATGACATGGGGATCTCTGCATCTGGGCTGCAATATGTTCCAGGAGAGTGGTTGGGATAAAAGGCACTAGTGAGAAGCTCAGGATCTCTCTCATGAGAAGTCTTGGGGTAGGAGAGGGAAATTTTCCCTGGCTCCTCTTGAAATTGTTCTGTAGTTGCATATGGAGTAGCTGGATTGACTGGGCTGGGGAAGGAAAGACAGGCTTTCCAACCTCTGGTTGAGGGCTTCAGTGGGAGAGCAAAAGGTCCTTTCCCAAATGATTCTTTTTTTGTTTGTGTATCTTACTGTAATTGGATATTAGAAATTGCATGTAAGTGGTGATTATTTTTTTGCTTGCTTCTTTAATAGTATTTACCTCTGGGTTGTTTGGTTACCATTTTTTATGACTGAAAATCGTTTTTAAAGTTTTCTCTTTCCTCCTAATAACATTATGGAGGTCAAAGTTCTTTTATTATTATATTTCTCTTTATTTTAGAAGAGACTCTGTAATAGCAGGGTAGGGTTTGGCCCAAATGACTAGCTTTCCAAAATTTCAATATACAGCTAGTCCCATAGCCAGGGTGTGTAGGGGGGAATATACAATGATGAATATTTTAAATCCGAGTAGTGTGAAGGCATGGCAAAGCTGAGGGTGGGGAAGGGGATGTGGTGGGTGATTCCTGGATGCATAAATTGTTTTAAATGCTTTCTTGCCAAGAAATTTCTATTTTTTTAAAACAAACTGAAGACAAAGAAACTTTCTTATTTTCTGGATGTTGTACCCATTGGGTTTCACCTGATGCAGTGCTCTGTCATTAACTCATCAAAAGGCTGACTCCTTGGAGCCTCATCAGGAGAAAGCCAGGATACTAAACCACTGGAAATCATCTCTGCATTGCAAAAGAGAGCAGCAGTCCAATGGATTATGTGACATGGCAGATCTTGAAAGCATAGCACATCAAGGAAGGAAGGAGTGCCATAACTGCAAGGGTATTTGGCTGTTATTTTTAGAGTTTTTTGACTGACAGATCACCATGCAACAGTGATGTGTATGGGGAGAGCTAGTGAAATAGTGCTGGAGATGGTTATAGTCTGATGTAACTCCAGTGTGATGACAATTCCCTGGCTCTTAGTGGTTTTATCCCTGACATGCAATGTTCTACATGTCAGCTTTCTTTTGTTTTCCATGCCTCGTTTCTCTTTGCTTTCCACACCATACAATAGTGAGCAAATGAAAAGGATCCTTTTATGAGTTACTGAATGCCTTTTGTATTTTTACATATTCCACTTTGGGTATAGGAGAAATGCACTGTATGGTTGGGCCTGTGGCTGGTGAAACAGGTACCTGCAAATAAAAGGACACCTAATTTAAAACAAAGTGAGACCCTGTTCCTTTCCACTGGGAGAATGAAACAGCCTCTCAGCATGGGACTTTTTTGTGGTGGGTGGGTCGCTGATGCAGAAATCAGCTGTTTTCTTACTCCCATTTTCCAGATCAAGCCTGACGCACTTAGAAAAGGCAAAACATGTCCAAAGGAAGATCTCAATAAAGAAATGTACCTTTTTCCATGTAGGCTCTGCTGACTTCATCAGGCTTCCACCAGGGTCTCCTTTCCCTGTGGTAGTCATATAGCTTGCTGGCTAAAAGTAAAATAGCTTAAACAGTTTTGTTCCAAGAACTTTCAATGGCTGCTTCAAGATCGAGCCTCTATCCTTGTTTTGCTATCTTAAGGAATACCTAGATCTTTTGCTATCATTGTGCAAAAGGTTGCATTTTATCCCCTGTGACAACACAGCTGCATTCAGGGAGAACTGCTGTTGTTATTGCATTAAATTGGTCAGTTTATGCTCTCCAGAAAGCCCATCCCTTTTCAAGGGTTTAAACCCAAGAGGAAATCCCACTAATATCAAATAACATCACAGTATAGGAAGAATAAGAATATTTCTATATATATACACCCTATATAGAAATAACGAACAGTAAATATAAAAGTCATACTTATTATGAGACCTAAATTAAGGAGTAGCAAGAGGAAGAAAACACATACAATATACTCCATAACAGTGAAATTAAGTTAATATTATAAAAGAAGGATGACAGACTTGCTTTTTAATTAAAATAACACCTGTTGGATTAAGTTTCAAAGAAAGGATCAAAGAAAATACTGAGCACAAAACAAGGCACACAGTAAGTATTTAGTAGATCAAAACATTTAAAAATGTTTCAGAGAAGTACAAGATGTAAAAGGGGGAAAAAAAAAATCAGGGATTATGTTGGGATTATACTGAAACTTGACTAAAGGACCAACACTCCTGAACAAATACCACTACATTAAACTAATTAGAGTTCAGAATATGAAATTGTTAAACTTTGCTATCTCAGCTGCTTCTTTAAACTGGAAAAGGGATTAATCCATATTGTAAAAATAGTTAGTGTTTCAGAGGGCAGAAGCTATAAAATACTGCTGAAGGTTGGAAAAACAATAACAAAATCCACAAAAAAGTGGAGCCTGAAGTCCCAGTCCGTGGAAGCCTTAGGCAAGTGAAGAGCTCTTTGTGCGAGTCCATTCACTGGACTTGGGTGCACCGCTGCTATCAGCAAGGTGTATGTATGTGGGTGCTTTAGGATGTACCCTAAATCCAGGATACTTTTTCTGCAGTTTAAGACTGAGTAGTTCAACTGAAGTTAAAACATTACAGGCAACAGATTTATTTTTAATTGGAGGGCATTCTTCCCTGCTGCTATTGTCCTGGAGACAGTCATTTGTTTTTATTCTTTTAAATTTCCTCTGAAGACTTCTGCACTGTAACCTTTCTTATTTGGTAAAGATGTCTAGTGTTCAGTTCTGATGGCTTTCGAGCCCCACTTAAATCAATAAGGATTGTGAATGCCAGAAATTCATAAGGAGAGGACTCCGGCACATTGAAACTCGTGGAGGATGTTATGGCTGACTGCTGGCTCCTCTTGCTGGTGAAAGATGCTGAGGCAGGCAGCCAGCTGCTCTCCCCAGGAGGGAGTTAGTCCCTGGATCTCAGTTTGGGAACGGCTGTCTTAAATAATTTTGTTCAAATATAGTGCCTTTTATGTTCTTTCCAATTCTCTGTCCCTCTCGCAATTACCATTTCACATGGGAAGCATGTACCCTTTCTTCTTGTTCCTCTCCTTTTATCGAGATGGGCTGTCAGTGTTTTACTCTCATTGTAATACACACTCAAACACGTATATGTACATATGCATCCCATGGCAGAGTGAGGTAACATGAAGTACGTTTGATCCTAAGCTTCTGAAGTTTGCACAACAAAAACAAAATAAGACTGTGCTGCATATAAATAAGCATAACTTGAGTCTGTGGATAGCGTTTGGATCAACTCTTGGCCATTAAAATGCGTTTTACTTGTTTGTTTTTTTTCTTTAAGCATACTACATGAGACATTAGGTAGGTGATCAGCATACCTGATAGACAAAAGCATTTTTGACAAAGTGTATGTGGCGATTATCTCTTTCCTAAGTCCTTTTCTAGCTGGCTGAAGAAGCCTTTTGATATTCTGTTTATTACAGTTTAAGGGCTGATTTGAAAATCCCAGCACTGCACTACAGACACTATACTCCAGCAAACAGATGGTAGAGAACCATCAGCTGTAATCCGTGAGTCAACACAGACAAATGAAGTTTAGTAGATGAGATGTAATCGTGTTATAGAACTGTAAGAAAGCCATGAAATATTGTATCATCCTGCCTGTACAGTAAAGAACAAATGCTATTTAATCTGGCATGATAACCCCATTTCTTGCTGCATTACTGAAACCTGCAACTTTAGTACAGTAGGAAAATCATAATGTCTGGATCAACAGTTAGGAAAATGGGAATAAATTGGTTGCATGTGTTTGTTTTTTCCTCTGTGAAATACATAGGGCCATCAAATGACAAACAGACTTGGTGAAGTTGTTTACCAAGGAAAAGCAATGCATAAAGTGTAGAGCCACAGAGCTCTTCACAAGACAGGAAGAGAATACTACTGTTTTGGAAAGCGATAGAGCATTTGCTTCTAGAATAGAAAGGATTATGTTGTCTTCTCTAAACACAGACAAAAGGTGAAGAGATCGCACAATATTTGTTTTTCCACCGGGTGGTTTATTTGCATGTGTTTAGGGGGGAATTCTCTTCCACTGACAACACGTAGTATCTGAAGGAATTGCAGAGGAGTAGTGCAGCGCTCAACACTTTGAGGTCAGGAAGGTGAAAGCAAGCTGAAAACTTTGCCGGGAGGCTCAAACATTTTTGTGGTTTCATCTGTTTACCTTAGCAGTGATAGAAGATTTAGACAATTACCCAACAACCTCAAACAGTGTCTTGTTCAGAAATACTACATCTCCTTTTTGGTATCATCACTGGGAGCTCAATATTTTGAGCACTTTCATTCAAGTGTCGTTATAATTAGGAGTTAAAGAATGTTGGCTGAAGGGATCCAGTTAGAAGAGATTAGCTGGAGGTTGTGGAGAGAAGAGGGAAACTGTCATGCCTTCATTAGACCTCAGTCCAGGACTGCATAGTTTTTGTGGCTGCTGATTCATTGCAGCTCGGAAGGGCATGCATTTTTGAAGATTTGCCATATGTTTTCAAGGAAATTGGTAAACAACTCGCCCTGTTTGGGCTGCATTCTGGCATTGGAGCACTATAGCACAAATCCTTGATTCTCACCTACTCAGCAGATATTTAATTATTTTTGTGCTTCAAAGGCAACCATGCTTTTCAATCTCTCAGTTCAGCAGTGTGAAGCAAAGGTGTTCATAATGCCTCTTTTCTCATTGCCAACTGTTTTACTTTATGGCACTTTTAAATTCTGTTATACCTTCCTTTTGTTCCCTTTCTATTTATTTTTATGTCTTCTCTTCCTTTTCATCCCTCTCTTTATTACTTCCTGAGGGTGCTTTTTTTTTTTTTCTCTTCAAGTTCTCTGTTTTCTAGGTTTCTCTTGCCAGTGCAGCATGGGGTAGTTATTCAGCTGTTTTCTGGAAGAGCCAGGACTTCTTTTTGTCTCGGTCTTCCCTTGTTTGTCTGCAGGAGGCAAACAGAAGAGGGAAAACAATTAAAAAGTGAAGTATCTCTGCTGAGAGGGAAACCTTAGGCTCACAATACACGGCATACCTGTGTTATAATGAGCTGTGGCTAGGATACAGGCCAAAAAAAGTGCGGAGCATGAAGTGCACAAGGACAACTTGCATACACAGATTTCACAAAATAGCAGTCCAGAAATCTTGCTGGAACAAGCTTTCTACTAGTTTTTTTCAGCATTTCCAAATTTGCCTCAGCTAGTAACAAGGTCTTATCTTTGCCTCTGCCTCTAATATTGACTGAGGCATGTGTAAAGTAAGAAAAAAACCTCACACCTACAGTGGTGGAGAGAGTATAGGTTTGGGCCTAAGAACAGAGTGAGATGCAGTGGAAGAAGCTCTCCTTTTTTGGGGCTAGTTTGCCCTCTCCTCTGTGTAGCTGCCCCAAAATACCGATGCAATATTCTGCAAATTGAATGTTCTGAGTTAAAGGGGGATAGACTTGCTTCTGTGTGTGTGAATGATAGATCAACCCCCTTGGAAAACGATGGAGAGTATTAACTCCTCTTGAGTGCGAGAAACTGAAATGATATGAGGTTAGGGTAATGTGTGCCTGTACCACCAGCGAGCATGGCCCAGTAGATTTGTGGCCTGAAACAGGTGGTGCTGAGGCCCTGGTGCTCAGGCCAATGCGTTTGAACTGGCTGCGGCCTCACCTTGTGCCCGGAGTGCCTGTTGGCCCCGAAGCGCGTTAGGTGCGCTCCCCGCATGCATTTTCTGGCTTACTGCTTGCGGTCTGTGCACTGAGGCCACAACTGCTTCAAAGTGCACTCCCGATGCACATTAAAATGCTAATGTAGTCATACCTCAAATATTCCCATTTTAAATCCCCTTCTTTCTCAGAAGTCACAAATTTTAACATGTGTTATAACGGACTAAATTGTGGCCACAGACTTCTAACGGGATAACCTGAACTGCTGGTGTTATTTTCTGTAGCCAGTCGTATAACAGGGAAGCAGTAATAAAATGATACTGAGCTTGGAAACCCTGGGCTGAAGTTTCTGTCGTGCCTGTAAGGTAGCACGGGAGGGGACGAGGCTGCCTGTGAGATGCAGCACAGGTTACAGCAGGAGTTACCTACGCTGGGGCTGTGGTGCAGCCTATGCTTTGCGATGAATTATTGCTGACGCTATAAACGCTCTACGACATAGTGGCGACCCGTTTTTCCGCGGACCGTTCCCACGCTGTCCGTTTTATCTGGAGAGGTCGTTAATTCAACCCCGGCAGCGAACTGCCCCGCTTCTCTTCCCTCTCCCCGCCTCGCCAGCCGAGCGCGGGGGGGCTCGGCCGGCTGCGGGGGAGTTCGCGGCGGCCGGTTACTTGGCTGGTGACTCCTGGCCGTGGGTAACCGGCCCGTTTAGCCCCGTCCCTGGGGCTCGGCGGTTCCCGCTGGGTGACCGAGGGTCCCCTCCGGTGGCGGCGGCGGGGGCCGGGGAGGCGGCAGCTCCGCGCCGGCCGCCCGCAGGGGGGCGGGAGGAGGCGGCGGCGGCTAATCCTCCGCTGGCTGGCCGGGTGTGCGATCACTAGTGGGAGCTGGAGAGGGCGAGAGGAGGAGGAGGGGGGGGGGAACCCCCACAACACCCAAACCACCCCAAACCCAAGTGCAGAGGCTGCGAGCCGGGCGGGAAGGGGGTGTGTGCGGGCGGCAGGCGGGGTGCGAGCGCGGCGGGAGAGGCAGCCCCGGCGAGGGCAGCCCCGCGGAGCCCGCCAGCCTCCGCAGCCGGTAAGGACGCCGGGGCCGGGCGGGGAGCGGGGCTTGCGGAGCGGGGATGCTGCTGCTGCGGCGGCGGCTGGCGGCCCGGCACCTGCGCGGCCGGGGCTGCCCGGAGCGGAGCGGGGTGCCGGGGAGTTGCCGTGCCCCGGGGCAGCCGGGGGTGGTCCCGGCTTCGTGCCCGCCTCGGCGAGGGGAGCGCCCCGAAAGCTCTCCGGCGCCAACCTGGGGCTCCGCTTACCCTGGCTGGGGTGCTCGGCGAGCCCGGCAGCGGGCTGGCTCCCGTCCCGTCCCACGCGTGGTGTCGAGCCTTTGCGTTAGGCTCTTCCTAACTTCTCGTAGCGCAAGCAGCTGCGGCGGAGTAGGTTACTTGCCCCAGCTGGGAAGGCTTCTGGGAAGTCGTTGGACCTTCTTCTCTCCTCGGTCACACGCTGCGTGTTGATGCGATCTCGTTACTTGCACGCCAGAAGCTGATTAATCTTGCACCGATTAATCTTCGGTGCTCCCAAAACGCGCTTTTAAGCCAAAACGCCAGTTTGTCGAGGTACGTCCTGTTTTGTAGCTGAGGATGACGGAGGACGCTGTGAATCTTTCGGAAGCGGTGATCTCGCACGGTGGTACGGTATTGTTAACTGAGGGGCTTTGTCGCTTGTGATGGACTGACGTGAACTCTGATTTACCAGTCAGATCATAGCACTCGATTTTCTTGGTGATGCTGTTCAGAAACATAGCGTTTGGCTACTTGATTTAAGAACCTGGTGACTGTAAATTACAGAAAGCGTTACTCTTCAGGAGGCTCTTGTAGATAAAACCAGAGGTCTGCCTAGCGTCCTGGGTCTGACAGTGCAAAAAGCGGTGCCGGGGGGGGGTAAAAATAAGGCAGACGTGTAAGGATAATTCTCCAGAAGGCACTCTCAGCATGCAATCATTTGCAGCTTGGATGCTTCCTAAGGGAGAGCTGATGTCTTTATAGCCCTCGCTGCTTTTCCCCTTCCATGAACTGCTCTGATTGCCCCTTGACCCTGTGTAAACTTTTAGCATCTGCAATGTGCTGTGGCAAGCAATTTCTTAGCTTTAACCGTACACTGTGTCAAACACCCCACCCTTTTATTTTGAACCTTCGTTTGATGGCACCTATGTCTTTCATAGAGATAGCGCATAACTGGTCCATATCCCTCTCTGTCCCATTTGTTCTTTTATAAACTTCCAGTGTTTCCTCTGTTGTCTCCTTTTCAGGCTGAAATGCTCTCTTCTGCTTCGTTTAAAGTTTACCTTAAGAGAAGGGAAATGAGCACAGGCATTGTTATTTTCTGAGAATGGATCGTTTTGAATGACAGGCATGTTAAAGTCAGGATGTTAAAAGCTACAGTCTCTGGGAATAACTCACGGAGGCAGTGTACATTAATTTGACAGAGTGTCTACCATGTGATTGCCTACAGAGGACAAAATCGCCTCTGTCTGACAACTAGCGAGAAGCTTACGGCACCACTTACTCTGGCTTTCTTTTCCTGGCAAAGGCTGCATGAGCAGGGAGTGGATTTCTTTCAGAGGTTTTTAAAAGCAATCAAAAAAACAAAGCAGCGTTTTATTATTAAAGTGATATGATGAATTCATAATCTGCTTATAAGCAGATTCTCTGGTTCATGTGTTGAAATTTTGCATTGTTATGAAACAGCTTTGCAGTTATTTCGAAATAAGGAATCCATCACAGTAAATACAACCTAAGGGCCTTGACTGTCTTCCCACAACCTACTACCCTGCTTGGCTTCAGCTGAGCTGCTCTTGATTGACACTTGTGCAATCACGAAAAAAACCCAACCCTCAGACCTTTGGAGTAGTTGTATCTGTACCCATCTGTATTTGTGTGTGTGTGTGCATCCCTGGCCTAGCAGTCCTTCTTGTGGCTCAGTATACTGAATGCTCTGGCTTCAAGTTAGCACTTAAGTACATGCTTAATTTAAGGATACAAGTGGGTCCATTTTAATTGGTGCACTTGTGTAATTAAAGTGATGCATGTGCTGGGGTCTTTGCTGCAGTGAGGCCAGAGCACTCATTGCTTTGCAGAATCAAGCCCTCAGGTCTTGAAACTCTCTTTTAAAGAGCTTTGGTTGGTAATGATGTAAACTGACAGATTCACAAAGGCTGTTCCCAGCATCTCGTCTTTCTTGCCTGTTTCTGTCATTCTTCTCTGTGTATTGTTTCCTAGAAAACAAGAGTTTCAATATGTAAGACATAGTATCTGTTGCCAGGTGCAAGGAAACAATGAGAGGAAGTCTGATGCTCAGGTGGGAAATGATGTGTTACTACTCCCAAGAAGTAAGATTAACTTTTTTTTTTTTTAGATGAATGTTTATGAGCTGCTCTGTTTCTTAACCACCACTGATCACATGCCATTGACTACAAAGCACTTACCTGGACTGTAAATCCTGTGGCGAAGGGACTGCTTTGATTTATCTTATGAACGCAATACCCGATATGCAGTGTGCTGGGGGGAGTGAAGGGGTGTCTCTGGGTCCAGCCTAAATGCTGCTGCTAACAGCCATTGCACGTAGTTTACAGCCTTCAGACAGAATATGGGATAAGCCAGAAAAGTCTCTAAAAACTTGTGACAGGTATTTTCTACTGACCTCAGGGTAGTTGCAAGGACAGAATAGCATATAAAGCCATGTGGTTACCTCGGTTGTCATTAATCTACTTAAGTTGGTGAGGATTTGCAGATGTATCAGTATGTGACTCAGATGTGCCAAAATGATCTAGATCATTATGCTGTAAATACCGCAAATATTGAACAGAAACAAATTAATTAGATCTATTGCTGCTACCCTGTAAAACTATAAAATATATCTTAGACTTATTACCATTTGAATTTTTGTTCCTTTTCAGAAGATGTGAGCGCCTATTTTTAAATTCTCGAACAAACTGAAAATGTTGCCACTGATAGGCAAAATTTGGAGGAAACTGGTTAGCAAACAGTAGTTTGGTCTAAAATTCACGTGTCAAACTGGTTTCTTCACTAGCACACGTTTTAGACCAGGCTCTTCTGATAAGCACTTTCTTCTTGCTGTTTTGTGTCTGGTTAAGGTAGCAAAAATGTAACAAGGGTTATATGATAAGGTTTTCAAAAAGTCTACAAATTGTAACATTCCGATGATATCTATGAATCGTATCATGCTTTACATCAGCAACCTTGTTCTTTTGAGTGCGTGAAAGGAGGAAAGAGTTATCTATTGCAGCTTCTATAAGGGCTGGACTTTTTTGTAGTAAGGAAATGATTTTGAGGTAACTAAAATACTTTATAAAGTAGTGTTTGATTACATTATACCAGGTTTTTCATGCATTACATTACTGAGTTTACTTTTCTCTGCTTAAAACGTCAACACCTCATCAAGCTGTAAAGAAATTCCTATGTGATCAATTATTCTTTATGATCAGTTCACGCCATGCTGTGGGCGCGCACCCAGGTGTGAGTGCTTACACAGAGGTGCGTGTATCTGCATGTCTCTGGTATACAGGCAATATGTTTAAATTGCTCTCGTACTCAGACTATGTCCAGGATTTTGATAAGAAGCAAAACTCAAAGGAACCTCTTTTCTTAGGCGTTGTGTCTCAAGGCTGGAGTCCCTGCTCCAGCCTTTCTCTTCACAGGGTCACTAATGGGGGCTGTATTCTCAGCCCAGCTGCCTGCTTTTCTGCCACTTGTCAGAGTGAATATCTTTTAGGCCTCCAAACCTATGTCAAATTTGGTTATAATTGGCCAATAGGCTCAAAACTTATTAGAGAGGGTCTGGCAGACGTGTTTATCTGCAGATAAGCACATATAAACATTTCCTTGGGAAAGCAGGCTGAAGGAGTTGTTTTCTGTTTGAGTCTGAATGTAAAGCAAGTCCTCATCTGGTGGTGCAATGGCCAGCTGGGAGGGCATTTGCATGGAAGTCATGATTACAATTTTGAGCCCTAAATAATTGGTATTTGGAGTCAGCTGTGGTGGCTTGTAGGACTGCAAATACAGGTCCACAGAGTTTTCAGACTTTGAGGAAATGGGCACAAACCACTGAATGTAATGAAGAGACTGGGGGAGCGATGTGGGTGTGGGGAGAGCATCAGTGAGCATAGGTTTCCCCCTTTACATGTTCCAGACAGTTTTTCTAGCAGTGAGTGAACTGTAGTATGTAGGGATCTGCATGTACACAGGTCTTGGGAAGTTTCTTCCCTTGAAACTGATTGTGTTACGCATTGAAAATTAATTCAGTGCTAAAGTCAAAATACATTGCTACAAACCTCTACGCTTTGACATCATTAAGCCAGAGACTGTAGTTTCACATACCAGGATGAATAAAGGCACGTGTTTGAAATGTTCATTCTTTAAAACTACCTCTTATTTCCTAACACAAACATAACCGTTGCTGTTTTTCTGAAGCAAAAGCAAATATTGTTTGGGGTTCAGAAAAATTTCACATGTAAAGCCTAAAATACAAAATGGGTTGTATATAAGACATATTTATAAAGCAGCCACTTAAAAGTTTTTAAAAGGTTAAGTTATTCAAGTCTTATTCCCTGAAGCTACAAATGTATTTGCTCATGCATAACTTCACTGAGGAATACTTACATGAATAAAATTACGCACTTGCAGGTTTGTAGAATCAAGACCGTAATTAGCTCTAGGTTAATTCCCCCCTGCTTCCTAATTAAAAACATACAGGGCAAGTAAGGATCAAATGAGACATTACCTTTGTGATTATCTTCCTTGGCAGAAATAGTTGTTCTGATAAATATTTCAATTTCAGTATAATCTGACCTTTTGCCCAGCTTGCTTTCCTTTATCCTTACTAATTTTGGCTGAGGAAAAAGAGTTGTGTTTAAAACAGACTGTGAAAAGGTGAAATGCTGAAACATGTATTTTGGGCACACGTTTATTTTAGGGGGAAAAAAAAACCCATGGTGGGTGAAATATAGATTTATTCACCTTGGATTCATAATGTGTATATGAAAAGGGTTTGGCTAGTTTGTTTTTCTCTCTTAAGTATGCAAATACAGCTTTATTTGTAACCAGATAGCTAAATACAATTTTCTTCATGTGTCTGCCAATTTCTGTCTTCCCCATTAGAAGTGATGATGAAATGACATCCACAAGCATGCATACAGTGCAGAGAGTATAGGCATACGTACAGGCTAAATCTTTCCTAGTCAGGTTTGCTTCAGAGCCTGTTGATTGTTGGGTCTGTACGTATGTGAGAAGATTTGGACACGGCAAAAAAATTCTTGCTTCTGTGCCAGATGTATTGCAAAGTCAGGACAGTGTAATGGAGATAAGGTTAATTAGCTATTTGCATTTGCTACTGAAGTTGGATGAGCAGTTTTGGTTTTTTTTTTTTCCTAACAGGGAATTTCTCTTCAGGCATAACTATCTGGTAGAGTTTGTTAAAATGAACATAGCAAGACTTTTGTAGCCTGCAGAAATATAATTAAGTGTGTGCAAGCATCATAGACTTCTTTTATTCATAGGTAAGTCTTGTAAGGTCTTGTCCTACTGGAGAATCGAAGTGGAGAAACCCTTTGAGCTGAGCAGGGTCCTGTTGCTTCAAGGAGATGCCTCAGGATCGGTCCATAATGTCTCTGTATCTTGGTTTCTGTCCTGTGGGGTGCAGACACAAGTACCCCTTATAAAGCGTTTTGAGACCCTGGGTGAAGAATGAGGTTGAGTCCAAGCTGCTGCTGTTGATGGACAGAATGAGACTTCAGTTACTCAGAAGACTGTTTTATGCTTTCATCTTTAAAAATACTAACGTGTATTGTCTTTTTCCTTTACTCACAAGCGTTCCTCGGCAGGCGTTCAGGGCTGCTACGTTCAGCACCTTGCAGCTATTATGAATGTGAAACTTTGAATCTGCGTTGTGTTTAGGGTTTCAAATACTAATATAACTTCTGTTTGGGAGATGGTAAGAAGTGCTTTGTCCTAAGATTGCTGGTGTGATTTCTATGTTCAAACTACAGTCCGCCTAGCTTGGTGGTTTTCACTGTCACGTGAAGTGAGATTCTTATGGTAGGAAAAATTCTTCCCACAGGTATTAATCTCCTTTTTCAAGTTTGCCTCGGCACAGATATAGTCACCTTACTATAGCTAAAGAGCAAAACCTTTTCCTCTAGGATTTTGGCATTAATTGGAAATGGATTGTAAACTTTGGGGGTTTATCTAGGGGTTAACTCTATTTACACAGGGCATGTGAGTTATGCTTGCCAGTGGTACATGAGCAGCAATGGCATCACATAGATGCATATTTGTATTTTATGGAAGGAACAGGGGTTTTTTTTGTCCTGACAGCTGTTGGAGCAGCAGGCAGATCCATATTTGCGTTTTTGAAGAGGAGGAGGAGTACACTTTTAACTTGAAGCTAATTAATTTTTCTCTTATAACTGCATATCACAACAGTTTAGGCTTGTCTGTTTCCTTTGTGCTTCTTCCACAAGTAAGTCAGAACCACAAAAAAACCCCCCAAACCTCCAAATAATTGCTTACAATGGGGATTATGAAGCATTGTTGGGCTGTTTGGTGTAATAGGGATGCTGCTGATTGAGGACCCACTGAAATCAATAGTTAAGTCCACTTAAAGATAACCTTCATAACTTTTTTACTCAGAAATCCATTGACAGGGAGTAATTGAGCTTCTCTGTAACTGAATTATGGAATTTCTGAGGACTGTTTCATTTTGAATGAAATTTGCTCTCCTGACAAGAACTGACGTGATGTGAACGACACACGCTCCATTTTGAACATGTGGAATTTTCTTATGACTTGTTTTTTTTAAGGTTTTGTGGAAGTTATTGGTTATTTGAGAATTAGCGCTTTAATTTAAAAAAACCCCAACACACCAAACCCAAAGCAACACAAAAAAATAGTTTCTAATCCTCTTGGTTGTAAACTTTATTCTTATTTTTTTGAGGCTTGAATCTTGAGTTGTTTGACTTTTTTTGCATGTGCATAATACCATCTGATTTACTTAACTTGGAGCTTAATTTGTGCATAAATGTTTTGCTAGCTTTCTGCAAAAGAGTAGATTTCATACTTTGTGCAGAACTAAAATTTTTCTGATTCACCTTGCCAGTTCAGGCACCATGACTTGGAATGGTGTGAAGAAATGAGATCCTGTCAAAAGGGTTTGATCTATTTTTATACTGCCCTTCTGCTCTCAAATGCTGCACATATATTTGAAATTATTAATCCCAATGTAATTTCTTTCCTTAGTAGCATTTCAGCTGTTTCTATAAACCATTCTTGGCATTTCTTTTCTCTTAATGCAAATTAATATAAACTAAAACTGTGTGACTCTACTTCTGTAAATGGCTATATTCTTACAGGTTTAATCATTGCTGCTAAATCTTTTTAGAAGTTGGTGGGGCCTTTGCATACAGGCAGGAGTTGTCTTACATGTATTGAAATGCCTTTTGAAATGTCTTTTATGCTAGTCATACCTAAATACTGGACTTGGCTCAAGGTGAAAAATAAACTGTAGATAGTCTGATTGACCAGAAGCAGTGCTGTTAAGGATAAATTAATGATTTGAAGGCTGAGTTAAGCTTTTGGAGGTGCTTTGCCATAAAATTAAGGACCTAAATGGGCAGTTGCTTTGGGAATTGTTGGAGCATTTGAGGAGAGCTTCTGTGCCTAGCTCTTCTTTTTATCCTTCTTGCTGGAAGATAGGGTCCTCAGCACTCTCAGCAGGCAGTGGGAATGTGCCTGGTCTGCATCAGTGCAAAGGCACCTGCCTTGTTTTGTCTTTTCCCCAGCTGTGGTGTGAGATAACCTCCCTCATTGTCCTCAAGCAAAGTGACGCAGTCTTCCTGGGAAGTGTGGCTCGGCTTAGCTGGCTAGCACAGAAATGAACAGTTGAAGAGGCTATCTTTCTCAGAAATGAATTTCTTTTCCCTGTGACTGCAGAATAAGCAATGCTCTCAAATGGCACTTGACAAATGTCAAGGGCTAGAGATGGAGAGTTTTTGATTTTTTGTGTGTGTGTGTGTGTGCAACTAATATCCTAAAGAATAGATGGGGGTTTTTTCATTGAAAATAGTGGAAGGTGGTACCGATGATGTAGGCTAGAGAAGATCCAAACACAGTAATACCGACAGAGGTCCTGCAAAGTTACCACATTTGGTTTTGGGCTTGTGAGTAGGTTAACTGATGGTAATGGTGTAACATGCACAGCTTAACATGTTACTAGTAGGTACACTGGTGCTAGGTGCTCAGATCTCAGCTGGACTGGAGTGAACCAATGTAGCTTCAGCACCCTGAAACAAGTCCTGTGAGTTGTCTGAAGGTAAGGCCAAAGGAGAATGCTGTCAGCCTAACCCTGGGGAGAGAAAGCACAGGAAAGGTTGCAGGGGACGGTCAGGACTCTTACTGCTTCTGCTTCCCACATCGGCTGAGGACAGAAGGGACAGGTTACTTCAGGCAGCAGCTGTCTATATGTTCTATTAATGGTTAGAGATCATAGCGAACATTGGAAAGGATTATAATAAAATCCTTGAAGGATGCGCACAGCAATTCCTGTTTTCATTCCAGGCTCTGGTGTTGACCCTTTCATTTAGTCTGCACCTTAAAGGGTACGTGTCACACCTATAACGTGGACATCATATAATGAGCAGCGTGGATCTTTTTTTATCTGCATAGTTTATTTCACTTAAACCAGTATAGGCTGAAATACCAAAATCACACTTAAATTGGCATATTGGTCCAGTGGGGGGGGGGGACAAAAAAAAAAAATCTGTCCTCTAAATAGCATTATACTGTCCCATGGAGCAGTTGCAAACCCAGATAATCCTTTCTGGGTGACCACTGACTGATCGTCACTGTTTTGGTGGTTTGTTGGCTTGATTTCAAAGCATGCATGTTCACCTCTGGTGCTTGTTAACTTCTTTGAGCAGTATGAGTGTTCAGCACCTTTAAAAATTAAATAATTACCTTTCTTATTTTGCTTGTGTAGTGCAAGTTTTAATTCAGATTTGTAAGGCCTTTGAACTATCCCGGGTGATGATCTGTCTTTTCAGAGAAAACACATGCTAAATTACAGGTGATTTTTCACTTTCTAACAGATGTTGATCCAGTTACCTGTTCTTTCAAGATGCTAGAACGGACTAAGCAGTGGCTTTTCTTTTTGCAAGGACTGGAAATTATCACCAAATAGTTGCTAGTGACTTTAAACTACATCTTAAACTGCCTGCAGTCTGTAAGCCATATCATCAAATAAGGAGAGGTGGTGGGGAATGAATAATAAATGAATGTCAGGAGTTGAGAAACTTTCTGCACAGAACCATTTTTCTTAATCTCGTTGTCCCTTCCATATTTTCCCTAAGGTATATAAGGCGAAGCGTCGGACCAGGGGCTGTATTCTTGAAAGGGCCTGTATCTGAGAGAGGTTAATAGGGTGATTTTTATCCCACCATGAGGCACTGGCAAGCGTATCGCATGGACAGATCTCTATGCTAATCTTTGCTGACTGAGGAAGGAAACCTTATGATGGTGGTGGTGGTGGCAGAACTGTGTGGTTTGGGGAGGCGGGGGGAAACAGCTCTGGGCCACAGCACAAGGGATGCATGTGTGAAGTCATTAATCTCTGGGATTTGCTGCATTTTTTTTTTATTTTTTTTTTTCCTACAGCCCACACACAGCTTTTGGCTATGGGTACGGCATTTTCCAGCAGATGGCCTATTGCACAGGAAGGCGAGGATGATGTCGGAGACTTTCTGAGTGTGCTGATGTAGTCAACCCTTTCACACATATTCTTAAATTCCGTGAGCCAGTTTCAAAGGAACCGTGTACGTGACTGTAAATTTAGGATGTCTTTGCCCTTCCTTTTATTTCTTTATTGTCCTCAGACATGGATAAAAGTATGGCTCTGACAGAATATATGGCTGGACAAGGAGGATAATTAGTGCAGGTTTGGCCACCTCCCCCCTTCCCTTCTTTTTCAAAAGCAGAAAAACAGGTTAGCTATAGAAACAGAAGAGCTGCTAAATGTTTGTTCAACTGCAAAACAAGGATCAGTTTATGCTCTTGAGAACCCTTTACCTTTTGTTAATCTATGCAGGCCAAAATTTAGATTTGTAATGAGATAAACAGCTGCATTTGCAGTTAAAACTGGTACTAACGTCCATTAAAAGACTGTTCCTTCTCTAGTTATCTGAATTCTGGATGTCAGAAAAATACACCACAGCTGATAGGATAAAATCAAAGTTTTTTTTACTGCTATAAACATGTATAATTTGGGGGATGCAAGCATAGTTTTCTTTTACGAAGAGTAGTTGTGTGCTACAATATCAGCTGTTGAGTGCGCTTTTAAAATGGAGGTGTCCACATTTAAATACAATAATTTCTTTGTGATGTCTCTTCTATAAAACTCTTAAAGGGAAAATATATCTTCAAATGAGATGGCTTTTTTTGAAATGTTTGTATATCTGGGTTAAATATTTTACTGTTTTGTTACTTTAGCACTTCAAGAGTGAAATTATATTATTTAAATGGAAAGAAATAACAAAACCCAAATAGAAGTCTTGCAAAATACCTTTTAAAATTATTTCATTTAAGTATAATTAGAATATCTTCCAAAAGGTGTTGCAAATGATAACTCTTTAATTCACTAGTGAAAAATAAAATAAATGGGCTGCCTATTTAATGAATGAAATAATGAATTGATGAAGGCTCTTCTGTTACTTCTGTAACAAATGGAAATGTTATTTCCATTTAAGTGACTTTACCTCCCCTTCTTCCTGTACTACTTCGGTTCTCTTCCAGCCACTAACCTCTTTTGTCCCCCTGCCCAATTCCCTCTCTCTTGACAGTATTCCTCCCTGAACAAAAGCAGCCAACTGCTGTGATTGTTGTCAAATAAGCCAGTGTCAAAATTTGCAGCTGCTTTTATTGTTTAAAAGATGTTCCTTTGTGCAGTATGAAAACTTTTGTTGAGTGTTAGCTTAGCGGCAGTAATCATGGGATTTAATGATAATACTCTCCAATCAGACGATAAATGCTTGTTTATAGCAGCTCTTCTACACACTCATTAATCAGGAAAGGTTCTTGACACAGTGATAAATATAACTTTAATTCTTGCTTGAATGTACCATATACAAATAATACAATCCTGTTCATCAGTGAATGCATGGTAGATATACTGTAAGGTGCATAAAAGATACTAGCAGTGTAGTCAAACAACAGAATATTCTTCTTCCACACACTCTTCTTGAAATGATCTTGTACACTCTTCTTTTTTTTTTTTTTGTAGTTTTGTGGCTTGCTTAGTTCTGTGCACTTGAGTCTGTGCACGCATTGATGCTTACTGACATGGATTTCAGAAGTTCGAAGAAACCTTTTGGCATTAGTGCTGCATCTATCCGTCCTTCAAGGGTGATGGGTCCACTCTGCTTTATTCTCCAGAGTTCTGGATGTATCAGCTTCTAGATCAAGGAGGTGACCAGAGTATGTGGCAGCTCACGCACAAGGGGTCTTTGCCCAAGACTACTGCCCACAATGGTCTCGTTGGCAGTATAGTGTGAGGATGTGACCAGATTGTATATGTAACCTCTGTGGTGAAACTTCCATTGGTATCAGTTGTCCTTGCTGGTCCTGACTTAATACGTTATCATTGTGGGGAATGCCTCCAAATTCCTGTTTGACAGTTTCATGCAGTGCATGCTCAAAACCACTCTTTGCTTAGTAGGAGTCAGCTGGAATCTATTTTTTCTCTTTTGACGTGGTAGGACTAACAATGGCATTCACTTGTGCCCGTTGTTTCAGGCCAAAAATATTATATGCAAAATAACACGTTCTGCTTCTTTACGAGAAGTGTAGAGTAGCCTCATTTATTTGTAGCAGTCTTCAGGTAGTTTGAAATGGACACAATCCCCTGTGGCACAGAGAACAGTCATGTGGGCTTTATCTCAGTCATTTCCGTTTTCTAATCAAGATTTTGAGGCACCTGCACTTCCTTTTGATCTGCTTTTGAAAGTAATGCCTGGGCTGGATCCTCAGTTGCATCTCTGAGCACTTTTTACCGAGTTATTTCCAATAAATGCAGATTCTGCGACTACTACATTTTGCTGATGGGCTGGCATTTGCAAAGCCTGTGAACTGTGCCCATGTAAACTTTCTTTGTTCTTTGAGCCATAGCATTCCATTAGTAATGTTACTATAATATATATAAACCATCCTGGAGGTGGTTTCCATGGGTGTTATTCTCTGCCTTATCTTTAAAGCTGCAGTGTTTGTTTTTCATAGGGGTCTATCCATCTGATACTATAATTGTCCAGGAAATAGGGCCTCACACTAGTGAGAATACAAATCATGTTGAGCTCCTTGCTTCGAGAGTTTCTCAATAAATTCCTGTCTGCCTTGAGTATTGAGATTTTTTCCAAACTCTTTCTTCATGTCTGAAGAGATTTAAAATTTCTTTTAAACATCTGGTCATAACACTACTTTGAGGAAGGTTTGCTCTCAAAGTAGTACTTTTTGAAACCATTGTGTGTTTTCTGTAGGTGGTCATCAACTTCTCCTGGGGCCAGCTGACTGACTGACTAACAGGGTTAATATGTTTATTACTTATTGAATATGTCCATTTTTCTTTCAGGTTTTTCAAATAAAGCTTGGTATTGCTTGGTCTTTTTGAAGCCTAGATAACTGCAGATCTGCATAAGTCAGCTTAACTTTTTTGGGGGGGGTTACTTGATTTTCGGTGCTCAGGAGATTCCCAAAGTGATCCCAGCTTGAATGACTAGCTGATGTTTGTTGCAATCTCTGTTTGTCCTCTCTCTTGATGGTTTTATGATCCTCCCCAGGAAGTTGAGGGATCCCGTCTGAACTGAGAAATCATAGTCACAGGGTGTGAGTGGCAAGTTAGTAAATACATTATTTGAATGTAGTAGACAAGCAGTCTTGCAGTTCAGCTGGTCTTACAGATAAGTCTAGGGAATCATGCTGCATGTGGAATTCAAGTGTAGCATCTCTGTTCTTCCACACTTGTATTAACTCCAACATGATGCTTACAGTGTCACCTGACATGGGAAATCCAAAATGGGATTAGATTTCCATAACCACCATAAGGTAACTGATGTACATTTCCAGTGAGTCCTTTTTTCATGAAAATAAAGCAAGGGGCTACACTAAAATGTACTTGGTGGCTATTGTCAGGAGACTGCTAATATGCGAAGTGTCTCTGAAATAGTACATGTGCCTAAGATTTCACAAAAAAACCCTTCAATCAAAATTGCCATAACTGTATACATAAAAATAACAGTACTTCACAGTCAATTTTAGTTCTGTGACCATCTTGAGAAAGATTCAACTAAATTACTCGGATAAATCTATCTGGCAAAAATTCTCCCTCTTCCAGTGTTACAATGGACTGCTCCCTAAGGCCTTTTTAGCAGGCTGATAAGCACAGAGCAGAAGACATGACTGTGGAACTCATGATGCAGTCCTGCATTCAGGATGGAAGAACTTAGGTTTTCTCTCTACGCTGAATTTCATAGTAGTTATGTCTTTGGGGTATTCCCTTCTGTTAGATTTAGTTTACGCGGGCTGTATGGTTCAACACCTACTGGAGGGAAGAACCAAAGAGGTGGTAAATGACAAAGATGAGGATTGTAAGCTTTATATTTTTAGGAAGGCAGGCTATAACAGGGAGTGTGTGTACACAGTTTGCTTAAAGAATATCTAGAGAGAGCTTTACCAAAGAACTTTTTACCTTACCTATCAGATGTGTCTGTGTAAACATGGGAATGTCTCTTTGTCTTGTCAGAATTTCATTTTGACTTTTGGAGTTCTTACAGCTAAGTTTGTGGTTTGCTGCCATCTTACTGGTACTCAGAGAAGGTGAACCTGAAGGTCACGAGCACTGGGAGAGACTGACAAACAGACTTTTCACATTTAAAATTTAACAGAACTCGCAGTTTAGTTGATCTTCGGCTAAACTTTTTTATCCAGATTTAAGGTCTAGTCCTTAAATCTGACACTACAGCGATCAGTTAGAAGGTTGCCCTTGTGTTCAGCAGGAGGAGGAAGGGGTACTTTGATGTGTTGGAGCTGCAGACATTATGCTCATGAGTTACACGGAAAGAATGGCAATAGATGATATGAAAGGTCTGAAATGAAAGCAACAGCTGATTTTGTTCAGTTCAAAATGACCCTGCCAAAAGAGGCAAATGACATCACAAACTGGAAGGTAATTTTTTCTTAACAGACTTATAAAATATGTTTTTATCCAAAAAATACACTGAGAAACTCGAATGATGATGAATAAACCACTTCAAACTCATGGGAAGCAAGCATCTTTTGCTATTCAGAAATCTTCAAAACTGCTGATGTGAAGGAGGTCTAACTTCATCTTAATGGATATAATCAAATTCCTCACTCTGTTACTGTCAGGTATGTGCATATGGTGTATTTTCCAGTGTCCTATTTCACTTGACCAAAAAGTCTGAAAATACAGAAATTACACAAGCTCACTTGGCTATTTTTACACATTATAAGAGGCTGCAGTGTCATTTGCCTTGTTTATTTTCCCTGAATCAGCTTTTCCCAGTTACAGTTCTTCTATCATCAGCTGTGGAAATGAATCACAATAGAAGCAGCAATGTAAGAAGTTTGGTGTTGTGGGTTTTTTTGTTTGGTTGGGGTTTTTTTTGTTTGTTTTGTTAGGATGTGCAAATAACTGTAGCTATGGGTAAAGTAAGTACTCTGTAGTTTCCCATTTTAAAACACACCAAAACTTAGAGTCTGAATAACACTAGAGACCCTTCCTATTTATGGCCCAGAAATTCTTGGAGTGCATCCTCTTGCCTTCTAACACTTTTCCACAGGTGGAAAGGAGCCTTCATTTTATTATTCCATAGATGCCCACTTTTTTTCAGGAAATTAGGTCCCTCTTCTGCTTTTTCCTGCTATGTCCTAAATCCACTTCTGAGATAGAGGTGGAGACACCAGAACTCACCCACTCCAAAGAAGCATCACCTAGTACTGGGGTATGGGAAGCTCTCCCTCCTCTGTCTTTTTCTGCCCTAAGAATATGAGGAGCAACCATGGCGGACAAGCCTGTGTTTTTAAAGAACATCAGTTGCCTTCAGACTCTTTCTCTGTTCCCTGTAGTGTTTACTGGTTTTGCATGCTCAAATTATTTTTGTGAGGTGTTTTTGATTGCTTGAAGACATTGCTTTGACACTTCAATGTCATCTTTTATTCAATCTGGTATGTAGTCAGCTATTAATCTTACCTTATGAATCCACTTCTTCAGCCCTTAAGCATCTTTTTGTTCTTACTCTCTGAATTTTCCAAGTTTTTTGTGCTTCTGTAGTGTCGGGTGCTGGGCTGGTCCTGCTCAGTGGTTGTCAGACTTTCTGACTCTGTTCCAGTATTTAACGGTGTAGGCTATGTACAGATAGAGGTCACCTAGGAGGACATTTACTTCCTCTCCACAGAATTCAGTTTGGCTGTACTGAAATCTACTGACTTTTCTTTCCTTAGCTGCAAAAGCCTAACAGTTTGTGGATTATAGTTAGAAAAAGCACAATTTCCGCTCATCAGTTTTAAAATAATTTTCATTTTCACTGGTTATATTGCAATTTTGTAGTTTGTTAGCTGTGAAAATAACATTTACTTTGGACCTTAATCCTATTAATTTTCAGGCATGACTTTAAGTACAATATTGACTGAATTCTTCTCTTTTCTCCCTTAGGAGATGGGTCAGGATGAGTGCTTAAAAACAGTCTGAAGAGCAAGGAAATAAGTTAGATAGGTAAACCAGAGCAATTACACTAGCAATTTTTTCATTTTGATAAGTTGCTTTTCCACTGCGTTCATCAAACATTTACCTTGAACACAGTAACCTATTCAATCCCTTTTTTTATTGCGGTGTGTTTATAGACCCACCCTCTCTGTATTTCCATGTTGCCGTTGTGACTGGTTGCTTTAAGTGAATGCTGCTGCATGCATGCAAGAGTTCATCTGCTGTCTCGTGTCCCTGCAATTTTCCCATGGGCAAGGTGTTTTTGCAAGGAGCAGATTCTGGTGGTCCCTTTCTGGGTGTAGTTTAACACCTGCTAAATACATAACTTTGAGCTTGGCACAGATGTCATGATTTTACTCCATTTCACAGAACAGAAGTTGCATTTAATTTAGCATCAGGTGCTGTATTCATGTCACTGACTGTTTCGGGAAAGCAAGCAGTATTTTGCCAAAAGAACCTGCTGTGGCTCAGGATGGGTGTGGACAGGGATGCTCACTCAGCCCAAGTGGTGGTATGAGTGCACAGGCTGCCTGTGGGTACTGTACATTTTGTGCATTTATGAATTCCTGGGAGGATCTATGGACAAGAGATAAGATACAGCCTTTTGTTATGGCTGTATGGCAAGCACATCCCATATACGCAAAGGCTTTTGTTATTGCGTAATTTCAGATATGTTGTCTTGCAGGTTTACCTTCTCCTTGATAACACCCTGTTTATGCAGTTCTCTTGCCTCTGATTTTCTAAAGTTTCAAAAAATGATGGATCATCTAATGGAGTAGCTGTTATAAGAGGTTTATTGTGGATGTGAAAGTGTGTCTCGCAACTTGAGCATATCCAGAGCAAATTGTATTCAAATGCTGGCTTTGCTCTCTTTCAGTGGACTCCAGCTGTTCTACTGGACACTGTTTTTTATCATTGTGCTGGACTACAGGGTACAAGTGTTGAGACTACAGATGCTTTTATCTAGTATAAATTTTCAAAGAGTTTCACTGGCAGTTTACATTTCTCGACCTATTCTCTTTTATGCTTTCTATATAATATACATGGAAACCACTAGCTAGAGAATCATACTTAGCAGCTGGTTACACACTATATTTCTTTCAAGATCTTGTGTGAAACTTCAAAGTTTACATCAACTTGTAGGAAAAATAACGCTCGAGTATCAAAGGGAGAAATGAGCAGAGTACTCGATAAATGTTGGTGCTGGTTTGAGTGCTTCCACGTTGCCCTGAACACAGCTCACTTATTTCATTAGAACATGCACTGATATTTATATTACCTTTCTTTATGATCCTTTCTAAAGGATTTTTGCCTATTAAAAAAAAAATCAGCAGTGGAAAAGCTTAAAATTAGGTTTTAAATGTGCATGAAGTGTAAGTGTATCTTGATTTTTTTGCTATTTTTCAGAGTTCATTTATGAACTGCCTTTAATCTACTGAAGGAAACTAAGATGTTTATATTATGTCATTGGGCTCTCATTAGTTGGTTGCTTGTTTTTTAATAGGACCATAATTTCATTTGGCAAGCCAAAACCTTGTCTTACCACACCTTTACCTCTGTCTCTGTTAGCAAAGCCCAAGAAAGTCTTTGTCTGAACGTTATGTTTCAAAGCAGACCAAGAAACCCCTAGACAAAATAATTCAACTCCCACTCGCTAGGTTGGTAGGAAAGGCTCAGCACTGTGTGTGTAAGGTTTCTGGGGAGTCCTTGGCTTGCTCAGTGTTGCAAACCCCCCAACACCAGAGCAGCCAGGTGAAAGCAGCCACAAGCTTGGGGCACAGGTGAGTCACAGCTCCACTCCAGGGTGGCTTGAGAACACTGATGAAGAATATTTAGATAAAATCAAAATGAAGTTGTCTTGTTTAAGGGCTACAGAAGAGAAACTTTAAAAATCATTATGATGATTTATGAGCTGTTAGGTAATGTGGTTCACCCATGAATTTGGGAATTAGTACTCCTCTGATGTTTAAAGAAGTAAAGTGAGTTTGTAATTCACTTGAAGCCAGGTAAGTTAGTATAATAGTTAAGCTAGGAGCTTACACTCCCACACCTTAACAGCCAGTGAAGTCCTTATTATCTATCTTACTAGGTTTTCTAATGGCCCATTCTGACAGGGAAAACTGTGTCTGGGTCTGTCCATTTGATTTTCTTCTTTCTATGTCATTGCATTGGTAACTGGGGTTCATCTCGCTTAATTGTAATTGTCTAGCATTTCTCTGTAGTCAGTGGTGGGAGATGAGGCCTCCTGAAGACAGTTCAGTTTGTCCTATCCTAACATTAAGGTGTTATAAGACAGTGATGAATATTTGTAAATCCAGGGTCCTTTTCCTTGAGGTATCAAAATAATGCTAGGGCTTGTAGCTGAATACATGTGAGAGAAATTACACCCTTTTTAATGAAATACTTGTTTGATCTCTGTAAGAGTGTCACTCCTTTTTATTAAATTTTTTATTATTGTTTAGGAATGGTTTGAAATGCAGATGTTAAACTATGCCTTCTACTAGGGTTTAGGGCCCCCAACATCAAAATAAGCTTGTCCTGGTTTCAGCTGGGATAGAGTTAATTTCCTTTCTAGTAGCTGATACAGTGTTATGTTTTGGACTTAGAATGAGAAGAATGTTGATAACACGCTGATGTTTCCAGTTGTCAGTAAGCAGTGTTTAGACTAAGTCAAGGATTTTTCAGTTTCTCATGCCCAACCAGCAAGAAGGCTGGAGGGGCACTAGAAGTTGGGAGGGGACACAGCCAGGACAGCTGACCCAAACTGGCCAAAGGGTTATTCCATACCATGTGACGTCATGTCCAGTATAGAAACTGGGGGGAGTTGGCCAGGGGGGATTGCTACTCAGGAGCTAACTGGGCACCAGCCAGCAGGTGGTGAGCAACTGCATTGTGCATCACTTGTTTTGTGCATTCCAATCCTTTTATTATTATTGTCATTTTATTATTGTTGTTATTATCATTATTAGTTTCTTCCTTTCTGTTCTACTAAACTGTTCTTATCTCAACCCGTGAGTTTTACCTTTTTTTCCCCCCGATTCTCTCCCCCATCCCACTGTGGGGGCATGGAGTGAGTGAGCAGCTGTGTGGTGCTTAGTTACTGGCTAGGGTTAAGCCACAGCAAAGCTTTTGAGATGAATTCCTTCCTCTCTTGAGGAATCCTAATTAGAAGCTGACAGCTCCACCAGAAGCTACCTAGAGGAGCTCCCCATGCTCTGGGCTTCTTGTTCAGTCTTTCTTGGCAGCAGACCAGCGAGACTTCCTGGGTCACTTTGCAGTTCTCTGCCTTTTCATCTATTACACAATTCCTTTTGTAGGAGTAGCAAGTTTATTCTTCTAAAGTCTGAATCTCTGCTTTCTCTTTCTCCTGTATGGAGGGTGTTTTCTGATGCTGAGCTGTGGAGCTGTGAGGACCTTTGTTTTCATTTCCAACCTGAACATCATCACAACTGGTTCATACAGAATGCTTGACATTGCCCTTAGCATATATGCTGCTTTTTCCTCTCTACTCTTTGTGCCTTCTTGCTCTTCCCTTGATATGCTGGTAGACAGCCATCACATGCCCTCTCAGCCTTTGTTTTGCCAAGGTATGTTAGCCAGGGCAGGCAAAGCTAGTGTCATTCTTCACATGTGTTTTTACTTATTTGCTTCCCGGCAGATGTAGCTGCAGCAAGGCACCAAGTGGGAAGGTTTGTAGTGACATTTTGTTGTGGGCAAACCCTGGTGGGCAGCTCAGCCACACACAGCCACTTGCTCACTGCCCCGCAGCAGAGTGGGGGAGAGAACAGAAGGGTAAAAGTGAGAAAACATGGGTTGAGGTAAAGATGGTTTAACAGGTAAAGCAAAAGGAATTTGGTATTCCAAATAAGCAAAAGGTAAGCAAAAGGAATTAGCAAAGGAACCCCCGAACAGGCAAGCAAGGAATTCATTCACTACTTCCCATCGGCAGGCAGGTGTTCAGCCACCTCTATGGAAACAGGGGTCTATCGTACCTAACAGATACTTGGGAAGACCAGCACCATAACTGCAAATGTCTGCCCTTCCTTCTTCTTCCCTCAGCTTTAATTGCTGAGCATAACGTCATATGGTCTGGAATATCCCTTTGGTCAGTTGGGGTCAGCTGTCCTGGCTGTGTCCCCTCCCAACCTCTTGTGCACCCCCAGCCTCCTCGCTGGCAGGGCATTGTGAGAAGCAGAAAAGACCTTGAAGCTGTGTAAGCACTGCTCAGCAATAGCTAAAACATCTCTGTGTTATCAACAGTGTTTTCATCACAAATCCAAAACACAGCACCATACTAGCTGCTGTGAAGAAATTAACTCTGTCCTAGCTAAACCCAGTACATGTTTCATCATCAGTAGAGTAGGGAATGTACGTTGGACAGCTGGTGGGCTAGTGTGGACAAGGGCAAGGAAATGCAAAATGAAGAGTTGATCTATTTTCAAGGGCCGCTGTCCTCAGTCCAGAGCCAAATCAGAAGATTTCTGGTGTTACGTGCTTTCTTTTTTTGCCTTTCCTCCCCCCCCTCAAGGTTAATTGGTCTGTCTCGATGTGTGTCCACATTGTTGAAATTCCAGTGGTAGCAGCACGGGACTAGTGTTTTGTGGTGCGGCAGTGACCCCTGTCCATGGGGCTATAGTGAGGCTTCCCAGCAGAGCATGTCCTGGTTTTACAGTACCTGCTTGTTTTCCCCCTAGTCAGCCTGATTCAGTATTCTCCGTCTCCTGTCATAATCAAGAGCATGTCTTGGGGTCAGGAACACCTTTCCTTTTGCTGAGATAAGGGGAGCTCCTAGGCTAGATGTTACTGAGAACAAACCTCTGGTGGCAACTCTAAATAATGTAAAAACTTTCTCCTGTTAATTTGTTTTAAGTTGCTTGCAGCTAGACAATCCATTTGTTTTCTCAGAAGTTTCAGGCTTCTAGATACCTGACTCGTCACACCGTGTATTTGCTTCCCATTGCAATTCTCAACTGTAGGGTCTAGCTTGCAAAGTGCACGGGCCCAGGTTCTCCACTGTGCCCAACCTCTGAGCATAACTAAAGTGACTGTTGGGAAAAGATAGACTAATTAGAACGAAACTAAATGATATCACGGTGTCAAATTGTATTTGATAAACTCTGAATCTTTCCTGGTTATCTTACCAAAAAAAGTATTAAGATGTTATGGACTACTGTGATAATGTTGGATATTTTGGGCAATGATGGTGGGGGATTCTCCCATGCTCTGCTTTGCCAACCTTTCCTTCCTGTGTTGCTGAAGCAGAGGGGATGCCCAGGTAGGCTTATTCCACTTGAAGAGTAGACGGTAGAGATGCGTGAGCAGAGGCAGGCATGGATTAGTGAACAAAGGTTGATGGGATTAGTATTGTGTGTTTAGTAGTAGCTCTCAACTACTCAATGGTACTCTCAACTAGTAATTCTGGTATTGTGCACATTTAGTCCGGAAGACTGAGAGGCCTGTCACAGAGAAGTGGGAGGTTGAAAAGGGACAAAAAAAGATGGCTTTAGTGGGAGGCTGAGATGTACTTTTTATGTTCCCACAATTTAAATGTTTGCTTTTCCCCCCCTTATAGCTCCTTAGATTGTTTTCAACCACCTTTTATCACTTTTTCCTTTCTAGTGTGTAATTTTGAAGATTAAATATTAAGATTCTGATATTTCCATTGTGAAGCATCTTCCACCCCACTTTCCTGTAGTGAAGTGTAGCACAAATGAATGCCAGTAACAGTGTCTGAATCCAGCCTTGATTCACCATACCTGCTGTTACCCAAGTAAATGCATTATTCATAACTTACATGATACTTTCCTGAAAGCGGTATACTTGAAAGCAGTGTATGTAATATAATGTGTCATTATTCTAGAGGTCTGAAAATGTCCTTTTATAATTCTCTTTAGTAGTACAGTTTAGGTGATGTGGAAACTATTTTCTAACACATGTGCCTAAGCAGTGAGCCCTTTGTTAGATCCAATTAGAATTTCTCCCTTGATAGAGTGTGAGGCTCTAAAGCGGTGTTATGCTTGGCCGCGGACAAAATTAATCCAGTCAGTTGGGACTCTGAACATCAACTTTCTGCAATCTCAAGGTATAGAACCACTGATATGTATGTTTATATTCAGCAAATCTAGCATTTAGTGCAAGCGGCAATAGCCAAGCCACTTGTCTAGCGTAGTGTGCGATGTGTCAGCGCATTTCAAAATTATTACGTGCATATGAGCTACTGTACAATAACACTTTCCCCCCACAATGTGGTGTAGCTCCTCTCCTGGTGGTGGAGAGGGTTTCTCATTTGTCTTTTTTTGATTTTTTTTTTTTTTTTTTTGAGAGTATGATGAACGTGCTATATATATGCTATGTTCATGAATATACTTAATAGGGTTTAAGAAAACCTTATGTATTTTCTGTTTCTTTTCCACTGTAAATTGTTAATTAAAAGAACAACCCCAAACATTTTGTTGATTGCCAGGTATTTTGTTTGGTTTAGTAAGTGTTTATTATGGGGCTTATGTTATAAAGGATTGTTTGAGAAACTTGGCTTTAGGTTGTGTGTTAAGCACACCGATATCAGATGAAGTAAAATACTTTCAAGTATCACTGATTGTTTTTTCTCCCTGTGTAGTGCCTATGCTAGAATCTGGGAATGGAGAATTAGTTGCTTTTGATGATTTGCCATAGCAAGAGTGATGAACGTGACTTAAACCTAATCCAAATTTATCGGTTTTCCTGTGAGTTTATACAAAGGCCAGAATGTTTCGACAGGTCTTGGTCCACAGAAATCTCTGTGACCATCAAAACGACTCATTGGCTTCCGCAAACATGCAAATGCTTTTAAACTGAACCTTTGTTTTGCTGGCTAACTGTGCTCTTCAAGCATTGCAAATCACATCCCTCCTTGGCTGGAAATGGTGTGTCACCCTTGGCGTTCTCCTAGGCCTGACTCTCCTTGGTGTTCAGTGGCTTCTGTGGGTGCTAATGCTGACTGGAGAGCCCCCGTTACCCTCTTGATACTTCAGACAGCTGTTGTGGATGAGGCCAGGTCCTGTCCTGTACTTGTCCTGCAGGTCTGCTTGTGCTGTTGTGGCATAAAAGAGTCTCAAGCGAGGTAGAAATGACCCTCTGAGGAGCAGTTCAGTGGAAAACTCTGGAGAGAGGTGATGCAGCTTGGGAGATAAGCTGAATAAAACGTTAGGAGTATGTGCTATGTCCCGGTGACTTTCAGCTGCAGAAGGGTTTCCAAACTGGAGGGGTCAACAGCTACCTGAAGCTCTCACCAGGCATCATCTATGCATCAGTTCAGCTTGGCTGGGATGCAGGGCTCCTGGCACCAGGGTAGGTTTCTCTCCCTTTCCAGTTCAGATCAGTATGGAGTTTGGTTACCACCAGCCAGTCCCCATATCAAAGCCAAGGTTTTTCAAAGATGCCCTTAGAAACAGCAAAAAGCAGACTCTCCTTTTTTTTTCCACCATAAAATATGCTTTTGTAGTTACAGGGAGGAGTCAGACACCTTGTTTGGATTTTTACATCGTTCTCTTCTGAATATGCACAAGTAGTAGAAACATTTCTTTTTCTGGAATTGTAGTACTGTTCTTACCCTGCCTACCGTGCTCCAAACTCCTTTGCTGTTTCCTTAAGGAGAGTGACTCCATGGTGGTTAACTCTTCCTCCTGGGCTGACAATGATGGGTCCTATGTCTTTGGGTTGAAAAGTGCTCAGTCTCATACTGCTTTTGTTCCAAAATCAGAGCGTGTGTGTGTGTGTGTGTGTGTGAATAACCCATCATCAAGTTGTTCCTATTTGCTTCTAGCAGCTCCCAGAAGGAGCCAGATAGTGTACGCCACATATAGGGAGCATGACCCCTACTTTGAAGATAAGTCTAAAAAAGTCCTAAGTACAGCATACTAACTGTGATATAAAATTTAGTGAAATGTGTATGGATAGGCATATATTTAAATTATCTGGATACCTACGATGGAACTGGATTCTTGACACGTTTCTTCATGTATGAACAGTTGCAGTTATATCTCAGATTGCCATTTTTTAAAGTTAAGGGTGGTATTAGCTTAAAAAAAATTGGACATAGTACATTTTAGTTAGCTATATGTAAGGTACAATTTGTTGTAATTATTACCTTTGCTTTAAGTGAGAATCTGAGGGCTGACAAATCTTAAGTTAGCTGTGCAGTTATAGAGTGAAGCAACTAAATTATATTCTGGATGCGTTTTGCATTGATCCAGTGGAATTAAAGCTGAAGGACAAGTTTTAGATTGCCCTGAAAAAAGTCATCAGCAGATGACTAAAAGATTTACGAAGATATTAATAAATGCTCCTGAATGTAACTAGTATATGCATGTTGGAAGTGTGTAACTGATCAAGCAGGTGCTAATTTATGTATCATCAGTTCTGCCATTTTGTGCATAAATTTTGATACCACCTTGCTCAAAAAGAATTCATTTTCACAGTGTTACTGAAAATATGCCCCTTCGAATTTCATAAAGAAGCCTTTATGGTAACTTTTTTCTTCAAGAGAATATAAGATTATTTATTTTACTGTCAGCTAAACTACACATTTTTGTATACCTTAAATTATACAAAATCTTGCACTCCATTATTTGAGTGTATATAAGTTAAACAAAACACTTTATGCAAGACTCAAGTATTAATTTTTATGAAGCTCAATTCTAGTATTATGCCAAAGCGAGTGGAAAAGTTGCCAAGGCTCTATCTGTTCCTAACTAGAAATGTTTATGGTTCTTAGGAATGGAGGTAAAGTGGTATGAGCCTTACTGAAGAATAATGTCATAATAATTCTTATTTTAAAAAAAACCCAAGCAACCTGTTATAACTTTCTAGCTTATTCCTGTAAAACATCTGCTCATAAATTACAGTGTTATCATGAGAATTATTTTATCAGCTTATGATTTTTCTGTACTGCATTTATATTTCCCATTTGGAAAAGGGTGACCTGCTGTCTTGATTGTTGTCTTGTCACGTTCAGCTGTCTTGCTGCAAATTGTTAACCTGTTTTGCTAAATGATGAGCTAAATTTTTAGAATCTGGTTTTTACTTTGTTCTCAAGCTGTGTTGGTCTCTCGATTCTCTTTCTTCATTCATAGCTCTGCCAAGCCCCATCAGTTCCACATACAATAATGCTTAGCTTGCTTGCAGGCTTGCCACAAGTATACAGCTTGTTCACTGCATCACTCGTCCCTTTCCTCCCTTGTGCATAGCATCACCTTCTGAAGCAAAACTACATCTGTAAACCCAATTACGATAAACTTTTTGGATTATTGGAATAAGATTGAGAAATCCATCTACATGAAGGCTAGTGGCTGGGTTATTATATAGGTAGGGTGTCTCTTTGAATATAAACCACTCATTTGTTGGAGAACGTTTTGCATTTGACTTCTTTTGATTTTTAAATAATGTTTTATTTATGTAGCACAATTCATTGAAACATGAGTGTGTAAGGCAGAGTGTGAACAGTGGAGGAATTGTTTAGGCAAGATTGTATGAGCAATAAAGCCTAAACATGAACTATTTAGTTCTTCCTGACCATGAATAATCTGTGGTTTGGTCCTACTGCTATTTATTCATTCAGTCAATAACAGAATGGTTATGACTGACAAACCACTGGAGTGCCTGACAAAGTGAATCCAGTCTTATTGGTGAGTATTTGTCAGTTTAAGTACCAGTTCTTCCTCCAGGCTGTGGTACTAGGCAGGAGTCCTACAGCTTTTTCCAGTTGCTTTGGGAATTAACATTAAGGTTAAAAATACTCCCTGCAGCCTGCATAGATGCTTCCTACCTTTCTGTGGCACTTGCTTCTAGCTTAGCATTTGTGAGTGACTCCAAAATTGGTGAGACTGCAAATGTTTCAAGGACAGAACTGGCCTGCCGATTTCTAATGGTACAGACTTCAGAGGAAGAACAAATAGTTTTTTAAAAAGTGAACATTACTTCACAGCTATTACTTTTGCCATCAGTTTATGCTCATTTCCCTGTCTTAGGCAAAGCAGCAGAAATGCTTTTGAGCCTTCTGAAACCACTGAGGTCTAAATTTGTGGTAGATCCACACAGTAATGTGGCTGACTAAAATACATAATAAGCATTTTCATGTATGGAGTATAATTTTTGCTTTCAGTCAAATTAGAGAGGGAGTAAGTACAGGGGACTGCTATGTAAATTTTTTGCAGTGTTTTTGACAGCATTTTCTTAGACAAAAAGCAGATTTTGCCTACCATTTGTTATGATTTGTCTTTGGTTTTTAATCAGGCTCATAAGTCCAAGGGCTAAAAGATTTATAGGATCAGAGCTTTTAACTTTGCAGTGGCAAAGAAGGGGAAATTGGTCTATAGCATGTTTAATTTGTACATTTTAGTTTCTGTTTTGTTGAATTGCTTGATGACGTTTTGGGGGAATTGTATTATATGGTGCATGTTTATGTCAGTGTGCTTAGGAGAGAAAAAGGGGAGGTGTGCACTTGTTGGGAAGGGAGCTGTAAAACAGTTCTTTGGGCATCATCTGCATAGCGTTGCACTGAAAGAAGCCTTGTGCAAGCACAAGAGCGTAAGCACCTCTTTTTGGTAGACCTGTAGCATTGTCCACGGGAAGATCATGTTTCACATGAACCTTTCGCTGTATTTGCAACCACAGTGCACTTGACTCATTGTGTTGGACCTTACTTCTGATAATGGTGAGGTGGTGGAGGTCTTGACAACAGACCTCTTGAGAAGAAGGACCTGTGTCCAAGAGGAGGGATAAGGAGACAAGAAATAAGAGTGTTCAAACTGGTCTGTTTGGTACCTATGGAAATACCTATGGTACAGGAATGGGTGGAATTCCCCTCAAATAGTATATAAATTAACAGGTCAGTTACTACCACATACTTCCCTTTTTCCTGAGTGTTCATGGAAAAAGCAAATGCAGACTGGGAAAGTTAACAAGAAACCATTTGAAGGCCTCATTCTTCCAAAGCAGAAGGGAAGAAAGAACACTTTTTTGCTTTTTCATATTGATTTCCTTCATGTTTCATGTTCAGGAAAGGGTGCATTCCACCACATCTGCTTCAGCCCTGGTTGAGAATTAGCCTTAAATTTTCCACTTCTGGACATGTATTTTCCCCACAGTGTACAGTATTTAGCTGCATGCCATAACCTAAGAGCCCAGCCTAACTCTGTTCAGGCAAGTTGTTGTATTGATGTTAGTATTGAGCATCAGGCACCAATTTACCAGTGCCATAGGTCTCCAGTAACCCCTACAATATGATGCTTAAGGACTTTTCAGCTGAAGTCAGTTAAATGAGTGGAATAGGGATCTCGCACACATCCATGACAGGACAGAACTCGGCAATCTTTGAAGTTGTAACTTTTCTGGTTTTTATATTCTCTCTTTTCACATTTTGGGTTTTCTTGAATGCTTCCTTTTGAGAACTAAATCTTATGGTTCCCCCCCTCTCCCCCTTCTCCTTTGTTTCGACTCTCATGTTCTGTATTTTCTTTTGCCTTTATCTTGTTCATCCACTGACCATGTGTCCTTCCTAAAGCAGATTATTCTCAGTGCTGTCTCATTTCTCTCCTGATGTTTGTTAGATGGATATAAAGCTATTAGCAACTTCAAATATGGAAGCACTTTCTCCCGCTTCGAGCATTTATATATAATCTCAGAAGGGTTTTTTTTGTTTTATAACAGTAGAACCTAGAGAGTTTAAAAAAAAAAAAGTCCAATAAAACAGATCAAAGAGACAACATTTATGAGAACTATATATTGAAAGAGGCTTTTGAAATCTATTGTTTAAATTACTTTTCCTTTTGGGGCAACTGCAAAATTACTTAATAAGCTGGTTTTGAACAAGAGCTGGAAGGAAGTAAAAGAATTACAAGTATTTTCTTACTTTCCATTTGTTATGAAGAACAGTTAGTTGCTCTGCCAAGTCTGCTTTCAGTTCTGTTTAGTCCGAATAGGAGCCCAAGAAATTTTCTATTGAAAGGAAATTTGTCTATGTAAATATAAAAAATTATTTACATCTTGCATATTTATGTAAAGGAATGTTCTACATATCCTAGCTTTATAAAACTTCAGTGTTACTAAAAGTATCCCCAGTGCAGCTCAAGGCTGTGCTTAAAGCTATGCCAGCGTTTTTGAGGACTGTAAATGGGGCGTGTTTAGGAGAAGAAAACAGGGACACATTGGATTAGTAGTCTGCTATGGTTTTGAAGAGAAAGAAATGTTTGAGTAACTTCCAAAAATGAACAGCAGGGTAAAACCAGCCAGAATTGTCTTGATTAAAACAGGTTGAGATGTGTTGGACTAGTGAATATGTTAAAGTCAGTAAGAAGGCTTTTCACTATCTGCTTATTCAAGGGATGTAGTCTCGGTCTTGTGGTACAGGCGGGTGTTATGGAACCTCCTTGTGGAGTGTAAACGCACCCTTGCCCTGACTTATGGAGCACAAGCTGTCCCAGCCCTTCAGCTGGGCCAAGTGAGGAGTGCCAGGAGAGCATCAAAATGAGACCAAGGCTTTGTTCTCATGTGTAACTTCAACCCCACATTGACATAAGCCAAAACTGACTGCAGAGGGATTGTTCAGCGCTTGTGGAGGTTGGCCTGTCTTCTTCAGAAGTGCCCAAATTTCACTTCAGAGACCCAGTTTAAACAATCCAATTTGGTTTTATGTGTGTGTTTGGGTTTGGTGGTTTTTTTTGTTTTGTTTTGTTTTTAATTAAAGGGTTTCTTGAGACCAAATAGTCTGGTTGTATCTTCCTGTCTGATAGAGAAGTCATTCAGCTTGCACCACAGGCAGACAAATTTGAGTCGTCTTTTGTGCAGAAAGAGGGGTAGGAAGGCTTTTATTCTTGTTTGTTTAGTTCAGCTTGGTTATTCAACGGGACCTAACAGAACTGAATATTGGATTCCAGTCAAAAGATTTTAAGAATTGTATGTCTGAATTCCTTTGGAATTCTTAATATTTGGGTGTCTGGGATTTAGATTCTGGCTTTCATACTTTGTTCATTTCAGTGGGATTAAACTTCCCTGTAAGGTGGAATGTAAGCTCTTTGCAGATTTGCATGTAATCAGGTAGGAATGGTATAGTTAAAATACCAAATTCAGCAAACGGGAAACTTGTATCAACAGTCAGGTTCCTAGTCTGAGCAACTAGTTGTGGAAGTTCATGTGCAGCAAGCCAAGTTTTTCTAGTGTCTTTTGTCTTTCGACAAAATGAGAAGTCATTCTCCCGCCATTTGTTTTTTGCTGGGCTAGTTTTGGTCAATATTTTTTTTTTTTTTTGGTCTCCTTCTTTGAGAGAGGTTCTCCACTCCTGTAACATCCTGGAAGTCCTCCTCTGCCACTGGTTTGTATTCAGTGTTCTGGAGTGTAAATGGCCAGATTTCATGTGCTGTTGCTGAAGCATGACGGCACTAATGCTTTCCTATCTCTGTTGGACACATGACTTCTCATACATTTTCAGATCATATTTGCCTTTGAGGTGTCTGCGTTGTGTTGGCAGGTCACAGTCAATGTGTTGTCAATGAGTATTGTCAACAAGGTATTCTCCCTCCTTGAACTTCTCTGGTTGATAAATAGCTTCATTTTCTGGTGCTTCCATGCACATAGCCTTCCATTTTATGCTATAAGATGTCATGCTCAGGTATCTCAAAGTTACCCATTAAATTCTGTGTGATATTCTATATACTCCTTCTATGTGTCGGTCGTGTATCCTAACTAACTTTGTGTTAAAAGCTGTTTTTAATAAGGTACTGCTGGTTTTGGTTTTTTTTTTTTCCCTTGCTAAGTTAATTGGTAAAAGTACTAAATAAAATGACTTTCTGAACAAATGTTCGTGGAAGTACGCTAATAATCTCCACATGGTGCATGCTTTCCCTTTATAAAACTCCATAAGCTAGTCAGTTTGTTCATACTGCTAATATCTACTTCAAGTTTCCCCTCTGTTCCTGAGTTCACTAAAGAATTCTTTGTATGTTATGCTATCATAGGCTTTATTGAAGGCCAGATAAATGATGTCTACTAGAGATGCTCACATTTAAAAATGAAACAAAACACAAGGTAGTCTGACATTGCTTATTTTTTTGGAAATGCAGCTAGAAGTATATTCCTTTGTTTACTTTCATCTCTTCAACATTCCCCCCCCCCCCAAGTAATTGTCCTAAAGCCTTGCATTCTGCTGGGATCAGAATAACTGGACTTTCTTTGCCCAGATTCCATTTTTGCTTTCTCAGGTTATGGGTATTATATTTGCTATTTTCCAATCAAATGGCACCACCCTCAACATTGGAGACCTATTAAAATATTTTCTTTAACACCTCCTGCTTCATGTGCCAGTGTTTCCAGAGCTCTGGGATGTAAATTATCTAGTCCTAACTTGAGTTTATTAAATTCTATTGAATTTTGCTGTCACATTGGCTGTGTTTATTTTCATGTCCACTAAGTAATCTCAAAGAAGAAAATATAACTTTTTTATTTATAAGTTCCTAAATTAAAAACACATATTTGGTAAAGCACATTCTCCAAAAATTTTGGAAACAGCCTGGTAAACATTCTTTAAAACTGCTTGTATAATTCACTGGCCTATGAATATTACCCAAGAAGCCATAAAAAGCAGAAGCCAATTGACAGTAAAAGTAATGTACATTTCCCAGAAATTTAAAGTTGTGGGGTGAAGAGCCATTTGGCAGAAGAATGACCATTTTCCTCTGTGGCTTTCAACTAAGTTTTTAGTTTTGTTCAATCTGTTGCCTCTTGACATTCCTTTAGTATAGGAGGAAGAAAATGGATGCCTTGAAATCTTGCATGTGGAGTTTTTCCTTTCATGTGTCTGATGTTCCAGCTCATCAAAAATGTTACTGTCCTTCCCGTTTCCTTTATCCCCTACACGTATTTCATCTCTGTGCTTCTATCTGTGTTTTGCTGTCATCTTCTTTATAGTCTTTCCAGCTTCCTGCACAGTCTTCCAATCCTTGCCTGACTTCCCCATGCTGCCTTTTTTGTGCTATTCCTCAGTGTTTTAGGAAGCAGTTGCTTTGCATATTCAACCATCTGTGGTTTTCAAGTTTTTTTTCTGAAAATCTATCCTTTCCACAGGTACTCTGGCAGATGTAATTAAAAAAAAAAAAATATTAATTAATTCTACATAGTACTTGCTCATTCTGTTAGTGTTTGTTCTTCATTACTCAGAAACTTTGACTATACCTGAATATATTTATTCTCATCTTTTCCTTTAGGACCTGTGAATTGGTGCAATTTTTTTTTGATTACTTGATTTGGAGTCCTTGTTGCAGTAGTTCAGTTGCTAGTAGTGCTTCATATTACCTAATGGTATCATGAGTAGCAGAAAATGTGCGATGTTATTAGCAAAGCAGCTGTCAGGGTATAGATGTGTAGGTATAGAGCATTCCACAGTTATGTATGGAGAGAGCCTTGTTTTCCCTTTTGGAGTGAAAGGAGGAAATTGTGCATTAGGCTTGTTATTCAGGAGGTCCCTTCCATTGCTGCTTTCCTATGAAGAGCCATGGTCAGCCATCACCTTGTCCAGAAATGTCCTCTTCGGGGTTACTCAAGTTACTTGCAGCATTGATTGGAGCACTTTCTATTTCCAAGTGTCAGGAGCTGGTTTACGGCTGGATCTCTTTATGGGTGGACAAGATGTGATTTAACACATACTTTTCATTGCAAGACCACCCAACTATAACACTCTGAGGGAGGGAGCTGTGATGCTTGACCATGTTTTTATACGCTGTATTGATATGTATTGGCTGTGAGAGTATCTGGTTACACATTTGAGCACTCCCTAGTTGTTCTCTAATTGCTCCTGTTTTGCTCATGGTTGCTTAATGTGTAATCTTGACTGTTACACTGAACTCATACTATTTAAGCTGCTGGGAACCTGTGCTCGGCATTAAATGTACACCTGGTACAGCTGTGGCTACTTCACTCTGCCACTGTGGAAGCTGCAAGTCTCGCCAAGGAGCAAGCTTGCCAGAGCGTTGACCTGTAAAGTGAGTTGCTTTAATATAAAGGCCGTGGAAAACACTCCAGCACATAGCTGCTCTAGTACAACTCGTCGTGGTGTGAATGCACTGCAGAAACCCTCTAATTCCCTCCTGTGCTGGGGGAGCTCTGTTTCTAATAAGGTTCAGTGAAAAGGTTTAGCAAGCATGGAATGGAGTTACAACAGTCTAAACTGACTGCAGGGGTGTCCTTTGTATTAACAGCAGTTTTCTGATCTTCTTGCCCGCCAAAGCAGGCATGCATTGGTTTAGAGAGCTCTAGCTGCTGATAGGGGAAGAGCTCACTGTATGAGTTGTATCTAAGACCAAGAACTGGATCTTTACCTCCTGTAAACGGACAGTTCGTCATTTGACCTGGTATTGCTGCACCAGGGACAGGGCCAAACTCTGCTGGAGCCACTCATGGAGTCTGCTTGCCAACGTGGCCAATAACATATTTACTGTATGTATGCTTTACATATATGTATCCTGTAAGTATACAAAGCATGCTGCGTGTATGTGAATGATCGTGTATGTGTATGCTGAATGTGTAGTTTAATAAGAAAGTGGGGGAAAAAATATGCAAGGAGGAAAAATGGCTCAAGATAAGCCATTCCAGTGCAGGGTTGTTGCAGGACAACTCTTTAACTACAAGAAATCTGGCTTGAGCCCTTGCAGAGCTAGCCGTCGGAGTTTTGTCCACAGGACAAAAGCTCAGGAGCTGCCAAAACTGAGAGTGTTTTGATTGGATTATAAAAGGCTACTTTTTCTTTCTAGCAGGGTGGGTGGCTGTTGGGGAACTATCTGAAGAAACTAGATTTATACAGGGAGGCAAAACCTGTGTAGGATGGCAGGGTCTTTTGAGTAGTCATCCCACTCGGGTATATTTCTTCTAATTTTGCGAGTTGATAATACCAGACTACAAACTACCTTTTGAAGCTGTGTAGGAATCATGGCCCAAACTCTCAGATCCCAAGCCTGCTGTGGATTGCCAGCATTGGTTTGCCGTGACAGGTTTTAGATTTACTGCCTTAGGCAAAGTGCTTCCTGCTTGCTCAGCAGGACTTCAGTTACCAAGCAATTTTTAAAAGAAGAACTAGCAGCTTTCTTTTTAGTAAAGCAAAAGGGTTAAATTCTTGCTATACTATTGGAGGCTTAATCACAAATTAGAAGCATTAAGGCAATAAAATCTGTCCGCAGAGTATACTTGACATCAATCTTTTTCTAGAGGTGTCTTTCGGTTATGAAGAAGCGTTTGTGAGCTAGAGTAAATTCCAAACCAAAGACCTATTCTGCCAGCGCGCTTCTGTGGAGTCCTGTGTTTCACAAGATCTTCCTGAGTTTTTGAGTTTCTATGTTTGAGCGATGTATTGACTTTCAATGCTTAAAGCATGTTTCAGGACCCTTTGTATTTCCCTGCTATGAATGTGTGGTGTTGCCTGACTGCTTAGTGTCTGTGACATTGCCCGGCTCTACTTCAGAGTATATACCCATGATGAGTACGAGCCTTGGATGTGATGATCTTTCCGTTCTGTTTGGTCTTTTTCTCAGGGAGACAAATTGATTGCAGTCATAAAGTATATTCCATTTTGTGGACACAAAGCACAGAAGCTTGATTTTTATTTTTTTTTAAATCCTAAAAAGCATGTAACATGAAGCTTTTCATAGCTACATCATGGCTTATGTATTATATATATTAAAAAACATTTTTTTTTTTATTTAAAGGTTTACTATGTAATTTCTGTAGAAAGCTTTATATAGTGTGTTTAAAATATTAACATCTGACCTACATGACTCATTTTCTTCCTTCTCTTAGCTTTAAGGAACTTGGTAACATAACATAAAAATTTCAGTTGTTCGTAGAGGAAAGAACAGCATTTTTACTAGATATGGAAAATTCCAAGTGGAACATGTAAAGAGATAAAATACCATTTGGAGATTTAAGAACACATTTTATGATTCTGACTTTTTTTGATGCAGACCACGCAACAGCCTCACAAGGACTCTCTTTTCCCTTGCAGTAGAGTAACTCATACTGAGAGAAATCACATAGGCAGAGAAACATAAATTATTTATTTGAATAACCCTCTCTTCAGTGCTTTCCTGAGAAGCCAGAAGACAGTACCACATATTGTTGAAAACTTCTTTTTACAACTAAAATACTTTGTAGTTGCAGGTGAAGTCTATTTTTGAGTTAGTGTTTGTGGTCAAGCAAAGAGCCAGTTTTTTTCCTTTCTCCACCTTTTAATAGCTTAGGACAGTTTCAGGGCTCCTGTAATCAGTGCCAACTGGCACTGGTTAGGGGCAGCAGCAGAGTCATGCCAACCTGTGCAGACATCTGCTGCATGTTTATGGGTAAGACCGACTGCGTGCAATTCTCCTTAGAATAAAGGTTACATCATAGCGATTGCTGAGGTGAGGCAGAGGTTGAAAGTATATAGCAGATTTTTTTCTTTTCCTGCTCCAGTTTTAATTTGTTAGCACACCTGCAGGTCTGGCATTTGTTTTGTTCTTTGCTTCCTCTCCTTTCAATATATATAAATGGCTCACTGGAGGCAAGACTATCTCTAGTTTTATTTCCAGCTAACTTAACCCCATGCTGCTGCCCCCCAACACCCACATCCCCGCACCCAGAAGTGCACTCCATCCTTTTCTTTCTCTGTTAGGTAGTTTGCAAGAGGGAATTGGTGAATGTTGGTCTTGGAAATCTCTACAGAAAATCAGAATTTAACACCTCTCATTTAAAAATTACTTTTAATGTTTAAATATAAGGGTAGATATAAAGAGCTTGTAAGAGAAACGTAGTTTATCATTCCACAGGGACAAAAGATGAAGAGCATGACATCTGGAAAGTTTGGTAATATAAATAAAACCAACTGGAAACAGATGGATAATGGGGAGCTCATCTCCTACTACAAGTCTTCCTGTTTTAAGAAAATGCTGAATCTGTTTTTAGTACCTGGCAGTATTTTAAAAAGGACTTTCTGTATCACAGAGGAAGTTTCTAATGAAGAAATAGAATTCTTCTGTTCTCTGTGGAGCCAGGATTTATTCACCCAGGTGAGTAAAAACAATGGGGCCAAATGTTTCAAATTCAGCTATTGAACCTCCAGTCTTTAGAAAAAAACAAACCTGTTATAAAGGTGAGAAATACACAGAAAATATATCATTTACATAATACAAAATCAGGTCTAGCCTCTAGAGTTGCAAAGACCAGTTGTACTAGTACTACTAATAATCACTCTTATAATAATTACATTTAATATAAAATGAATATTAATTAAAATAATAATTACTTTTATAATTAGTACTTGTAGCCTATTTACTCTTGTAATTATTAGGTTAAAATCCTTGTCCATCTGAATGAGAACTGAAAATTAACACTAATGGTACCAGTGTAAATGTCAAATTGATGATAACCTATTGAGAATCATTTTAAGTCATATGATGTGGTATCTGGAAGTTACCAGAAGGTGAGCTAACAGCAACAGCTAAATTATCCCTTCACCCGCCATAGAAGACACATTCTTATCCAGAAATACTAACTGATGTAGTTAAATAAAATATTATGCCTTTGATTTATTTGTTTGATATATGGTGTGCTTAATGCCATGATATGTTCTAGAATATATGATGAATGTTTTAGCTGATGCAGACAAATACTGAGTCTTTTTTCACTTTGCAACATTTATAGATGCAGGCAAGGCAAGATCAAGATTTTTAAAAGTTAAGTACTTATTTGTCTTTGTTTCACAATTCTGTATCATTTATATGCATGTGTGACAGTTTGTGTGTGCATTTACACAATATGAAGGAAACAAAATGAAAAACCAATTTTAAAGCATGAGGAATTATCAAAAATGGAATACAGTGATTTTGTGTTTGTGGGACTGAAATTTTCTGTATGTACGTATTGAGAAGTGGCCAAAACCAAACAGATTGTTCTCAAACATTGAACACTTCAGCCTGACAATCATGTCTTGCTTTTATTTGATTAACTAATAACAATAATAGTGGCTGCTAAGAACAGTCAGGACAGCAGTGGGTCTCGCTCAAGAACCTGTCCCTGATGGCAGCTGTGGAGGATGCGCCATAGGGAGGACAAACAAGCCTGGCCCCATCAGTGACCATTGCCCATTGACCCTCCCAGCACCCACCGCTGTTGGGCAATGGGGGTTAGAGATATATCCCAGCCTCTTGCCCCAAACTTGCCTAGGCCGTTTTTGTTGCCAGATGAGGCTGTGGTGTGAGACTCGGAGCTCAAAGATGTTCGCTACCAGCTGTGGAGAAAGGCACTTTTGCCTGTCGTAAGCCACCTACTTCAGTCCTGAATTTCCTGCTTAATATCACTAATTGCTGTGTAACATGACTGCCTTTGTCATTTCTGTTTCTTAGAAAAACCTTGTCAGTAAGGCGTGCTTGCTCTAACTCTGCTGCTGTGTGTCCATGTAGCAATATCTGGCCTGATTTTTTTTTTTTTTTTTTTTTTTTTTTTGTAGTGGAGTTTCACCAGTGTAATAAAAGACTGTAGGCTTAGATGCATGGGGCTTGCATCTCCATATGATGAGGTAACATTGTAACTGGAAGGTACTCTGTAAATCAAACCATATATAGTTAAGTATTCTGCAAAGAACAATATTATGGGAAATACTCTCACAGATGAGCAGGTCTCTTCTGAAAAATGAAATCTAAGAAGATACCAGATGCTTGCTTTTATTGGATCCATAAAATTACCTTATGAAATCTGGTTTTATAATTGCAGATTGTACAGAAGAAGTCTGAAAAACACACATATGTTTTAAGACGCTAAATATCTTACCAGTGATCGGGGCATTTAAGATAAGCGGAGGTGAACAGGTCTAGCAGGTTTCTCCTTTCCCTTCTCGGCCAGATGCATTTTGAAAACGCTAATACTTAACTAATCTCTAGAGCCCAAAGATATTCTTGGGTTTACATCAGGAGCAGCTACAGCAACTATGGGCGCTGCAGGGAAGCATGGTGTTGCAGCTGCAAAGGTGGGTTGGGGATGAGGGCAGAGCACTAGGTGGCACGGAGGCTGGCTGCAGATGGCCAGGGTTGCTTTGCACCTGCTGCTAGGTCCCAGATGGGGTTGTAGTGAGAAAAGCTGGCGATTTTCTTGCTTTGTTGGAATTCTGTGTGTTTTGGTGAAGACCATTGATTGGGATTTGAGATTTGATGCTTCCAGATAAATTCATGTTTCCAAAGCACTGATAACTACATGTAAGTGTTTAATTTCCTCACCCCACCCTTTCCTTCCTGGCAATAATTGGAATTAGAATGAAAGCTGTATAGCTAATTCCCAGGTGGTTATTTTCTTTGTTTCCTATTGGACAAATAAGTTGAGCACTATCCTTTGACAGAGTGCTGGTCTTGTGGAAGATAATCATAGGACAGACTGGATAAGGGCTTATAAATTGGTGCTGTTTTACACTTGTCCTGCTAGGCAGGACCTTTGTACCGAAAGCTGAAGTAACTTGTTACTTACAGAGAACGCCATGCCCAGCAGCGCCAGGCATCTTTTATAAAGCAATGGGCCATCGGTTTAAACTCTGCCTGCCAATTGCAGCTATCGAAATTTGGGCAACAGCTACTCTAGTGGGCAGTTACTGAGCTATGACAGGCCACATGTGACAAAAATAACAAGGAACTTCAGTCCCCATCTGAAAGTACACATCACACTTCTTCACAAACAAAGTATATAGTGTTGGTGTGGATTTTTTCAGGTACCCGATTTAGCCTCAAGTGTTGAAATGTTACTGTAGGCTGACAGCTCATTTCAGGTGAGACATTCCTTTGAACTTTCAAGGTGGGTAACATGTTCCAGCAAAAGTAGGTGCTTGCTGAATCAGGGCCTTAGTTTCTTTCTACTGAGCAGCATGGAGAGTTCACGAGTTGGTTTGCATTGGCACCTTTTCATTAGCAGTGGTTGTAAACAACAGGTGCATGCTGTCACACTTTCCTTCAACAAAAAGCAAAGTTTATATTTGACTATGCATACATTTTCATATTGTTTTAATAAGTGTCTCACCAGTATTGTGCACCTTGATTTAGATTAGTGTTTATTTCTAATTGATTGTAGTTTCCTGAATTTTAGATATCAGCATGCTTGTGATATTTGCATATATCAGTTGAACACTATTTTTTTTATGCGAGTTTTGCCGATGCCTTATGCTTTAAGAAAAACAGCATTCAATTTATAATTCTTTGCATGCTGAATAGGGTCCATTGCTAGAGGTGTCTGAATGCACCCTGATTCCATATAAACTTCTTTTTCTTTTTACCATGTGCCTCTCTCTTCAAAAATACATCTTAACTTTGGATGCATTAAGTGACTGATAGTTGAGAAGAGACATGTTTGGAATGCTTGAATAATTCACATCATCTGCATTGACTTCAGCTCATCCCTTGCAAACTTGCAGTATGACCCAGGAGTTCCTCTTGCATTGACCAGGAGGGAAAACCAGGCACTGAATGCTTGCAGTGGACTCGCCAGTGTTCAGCAACAGTAACGTGGCTCTACGTAGTGTGTAGCAACTCACTAGTACTAGAATAGAAAGCGGAAGGGAAATCTTGAGCCTACCATAGGCAAATCTGATGATTAAAGCCAACCTGCTTCTGGTGTTCCTGCTGTAAACCAGCAGAACTTGACTCTTGCCAGCAAGCAAAGTGTCTAAAGCCTGGCCCTTTCATGTGTCACTCATAAACGATGACCAATTTTACCATCAAAATGAAAGGATTTCCAGTCTAGGGGGACACTGAGATACTGAAGAAGGAGGAGGAAGGAACTGAAAAGCCAGACCTACGTTTGGGACAGGATCCCGTGCTGTATCACTGCGCCGGGATTACATTTGTGATGAATAGTTTACTTGGGAAAACAGAAGTAGAACAAGAAGACCTGAATGCCAAGTGTTAACAAAAAGATTAGTACCTTGTACAGTGCAGGAACTGTGTGAGAACAGTTAGTCCTCGTGTAAAGATTGCCCCGTAGTGCTGAAAGGTCAGGGAGACCCTGGAGTTATCTGCTGCTTCATAAAGTGATGAACGTTTCCTCACACTGGAATGGGCAAAACAACATTTTGCTATTTCCATTCCCTCTCCATCCCCTAGATGTCATCAATATAAACTGGATTAAGTGAGAAACAATCAGAAAACTATTTTTAGTGGCAAAGAGGTATCTTCTTGAATAGAGTTTTATGTTTTATCTTGTACAAGATACCTGGGGAATCCTTTTAAGATGCTCTCTGATCTAATGGTAGCTCTGGATGCTGGAAGATCAAAACAGGAAGAGTGTCCGAAACATAAAACATCTTGGGCTTTGTTCTGTTGCCTGCATTTTTAGTGCTTGCCACCTTTGGCAGACACCTATACAGATCCATTAGCCGTCTGTGTTGGCGAGCAAGATGTTAATGCAACTCTGAAGAAAAATTGCTAAGGAAAGGAAAACATTGGGAGAACTCTAAAAATATGTCAAAACCAGTTAGGGTGGTTTGGGGGCTTTTTAGTAAAACTGTGGAATGTTTTTTAAAATAAATAATGGAAAAATTTTTGTAAACCAAAATTCTTGACCTATGGTCATTTTAGTTTGGATTTAAGTTTTGGCTTGACACTATAGTAGCTATGTAGTGTCTTATGAAACTTCCCTTTCCACATTTTTATACAGTCTTTTTATATGCAGTGGTACAGTGATTTCTTAGACTTTTGTATCATCTAAAACAGGATAAGCTGTGACTAAAATAAAGGTTTAGAAGAGAAGAACAATTTTAGCTTAGAACATTATCCTGGCCATGGGGATCATTGGTGTTTGTTTTGGAGGTGGGTGGTTTTTTTTTTTGTTTTGTGTGTTTTTTGTTTGTTTTTTTTGTTTTGTTTTGTTTTCTTCTTCTTTCCTTGGCTGCATAGATGGCTTGCTCTGTAATATTGAGCAAAGTCATTACACTGAACACATATAAGATGTCTGAATTCATGCTTCATGAACAGCCTTAATTCTAGTATTTACTAATTTGAGAGCTTGTTTTTTTGACATTAATGTCCCTTTCATGAGTTTTTCAAGTTGCATATTTTTTTTTAACTTTAGAACCTTGGAACTTGCTTACCAGATTCCATCAATTTCACCACTTGCAATAAGTAGTGAAGTAGTTGTTTTTCAGGACCCAAACTTTGAATTGGTGCCTGCAAACACCATTATGAACACCTTCCATTAATGCTTTCAAATCAAAAATCAAAGAAAGACTGTAGCTGAGCCCAATCAGAGCCTTGTTAATAATGACAAACAAATAGCCTTTTATTTATGTGTCTTATAAGTTGCCAATGGCAAATTAATACGATTTAATATCTTTTTGTTTCAAATTAATGTGTACTGCACATAGCACTCGTGCATAATTAATGGCAAGAAGGAGAACAGAGGACTTTCTAGATAAGAATTGCAAGATTCTCTTGTTGTAGCATATTATCTACCTGACTTGAATTCCTGCCTGTTTCGAATGCTCACCTCTTCTCAGCTTTTTCCCACTGTATGCCAGGCAATTTCAATTTATGGAGTTGTTTTGTTTTTTTTTCCTGAGAGCGTAATTTATCTAAACAGGTACATCATGGCATGCACAGTTTGTGGGCTTTCTTCCCATCTTCGAAAATGAGTTTCTGTTCCAAAAACAAGCCACAAGAAAGCAAATAGGTGTTTTGTATTTGTGTGAAACTGTATTTTTCCATTTAACAAACAGAGCTGCGCTTGAGGCCTGTGCTGTTGCAGCGATCCCCTGTTTTGATCCTCTCCTGAACATGGAGCAATCGACAGCTGTGACTATGCTTTTATGATTCTTCCTTTGAATGAACTTGAAGAGGGAGCTCATGATTCTGTTTTAACCATTTGTTATAGCTGAGTAATAATGTGTCATGGCCCAAATTGTGCAGGCTGCAGATAGCTTTTCCTTTTGAGATACACTTTGCATAGAACAGAGTATTAATAATAAAAAAAGAAATTCTTTGGTATAATTGGACTCCACAGTGTATTTGAGAAAAATAAATGCTTTGTGTTGTAGGTTTCCTAATTTTACCCACAGGCTAAGTCTTGTAGATACAATTATGCTTTAGGAGACATTTTAAGTGCTAGTTGAACCTTTAACCTGTGTTTCCTCTGGAATAATTACAGGATGTGAAAATGGCCAAATGAAACGCTTACAGAGATTAATAGAATTAGTTAAGCTACTGTTACCTTATGCTTGATTTATATTGTATGTGTAGGTCGAAACAGGCTGTAATGGCATGTGGGTGTTTTCCTATCTTTTCATACTTGCTAAAGTTTTGCCTTATGTTTATTACTTGCTGTGTTATGTGAACTGCTTAAAAAGGTATTTTAGACCACTGGCAGGTAGTTGAATTTCAAAGGCTGGCTCTATTTAAAACAAAACAGTGGTCTTTGAACTTCTATCAATTTTTCTGAAAATAACAGTAATAGAATTGATTCCATCACCTTCCAAGGAAACAAGTTGAAAAAGAAACCTCTGTGGATTAGTAGTCCAGACACTAAATATATTTTGCAGACATTTGAAATGAAGCCCGAGTCAGCTACAATGGGAGCAGGGGAAACTTAAGAAAAACCACTTGTCTGCATTGCCAAAATTGTTTGAAAAGGTAAAAATAAAAAGTTTATAAATATGAGGAGCAGTATAGTAGAAGTAGAGCATTTAATCTTATTTAAAGATTCAAGATTGGTGGTAATTCTAGTATTTTTTTCAGTAAAACATCCAATTAAGTGATCCGCCTTTTAAAAATTGATTTAGTGTTTTTCTTTAAAAAGAGAGTAATGCATTAGCTTTGAGGCAACTTGAATTTTGATCTTTGAAGAAAGTGTTGAACAGTTACCATCCTAATTTTCAGAAACTGGCTCTTTAACAGAAAACTTAAATTTAGAATTAGAGGAAAGCTTGAAATCAGCTGATCTTATTAGATAATACTGTGGGAGTGACTAGGCAGGTTTTTACTAGGCTTCACTGGTGTTCAAGTACTTTTTGTTGGGTTACTTTCAGTAAGCGCTTCGCAGCCCTCCTCCTGCAGCCTCTACTAACTGTAGCATTTGGGGGCTGCACCCAGGTGAGGAGGAATGTGCAATGGTGTTACCAAGGAGCAGTAGCTCACCATGGCTCATTTAAAAATCTCAGTAGGTGCTGGCTTAATATATTCATTATTGGTTTTTTGGTTGTTCAATGGAATGCTGTTTTAAGGTGAAGATGATGATGCTCATCCTCTGTGAAGATCCTGGAAAGGCTTTGGGGCAGTGAACTGAAACCTTTAAAAATCTGATCCACAATTAGAATAAACCTGTCTCATAGAAAATTCTTTATTCAAAAACTTCATTTTGAATCAAAGAGTATTTGGGTAAACCCATTTTACCACTCACATAAGGTATCGTTAGTGAGCTATTTCACTACTTTAAAATCTTGTTTTAATTTGGTTTAGAGTTAATGTTTGTTTCAGTGGTTACAGCAGCTAGTGAAAATGAGATTTTATTTTTTTGAAGGTCAGTGAAGTATAAATGCAAAGGGGATTAAAAATCAATTATTAAATCAAGATTTCCTTTATTCTCATTCTATTAATGTTTGCCTCTCTTTGATGACTTCCCCTTAAGGTATTATACTAATGTAGGAAATTAAAGATTTTCCTTGTATACATTTCTGTATCATCTGAGTTACAGGATTTCTCATCTCTTTCCTGATAAACATGCTCAGTAAGTCCACTTAGCATGAATGAGACAGTTGTCTGTGTACAGAGAGGATACAACTTATTTCTTTATAATAATTATTGTGTTATTAATTATACCAAATTTCTTTTAAGACAGACATTTCTATTTTACCCCTTGTGTAGAATGACTATACAATGCTGGAATTACAGCATTTAACCACAGACGCAAGCAGAAATCCTGGAAAAGGATCGCTAAACGTTGAATCTGAATGCAAATGTTGTGTGATAAACGTGGATTATTTTTGCCAAAGGGTGTATGTGTATGCATCATTGTAGTACTATGACGGCATGAAAAGGGTTTATGGGCACAGCTGTGTGTGTTGAGGTGTGACACTTCAGCTGGGAATTTATATACTTAAATATCTTTCCTTTTATCTTTGTGTCGTAATGTCTGTTGTTACTTAAGTAATTTTTAAGGAACTTTGAGAAACACAGAGGCTTTGGTTGAAGGGAAATAAACTTAGCAAATCATTAACATCAACAAATACAATAAAATAGTAAGAGAAAGGGAAGTCTAGAGTATTGAGCTATTGACTGTTCTGTGTGTTTATTAAAGGACATTAGAATACCATGTTTAAAATAGTTGACTAAAACTTCAAAAGGATTACATTAGCATAGGGTGTATTAAGAATATGCTACGTGTATTGAAACGATGAGAGGGGACACACAAGTCCTTTAATGTACAGTTATCAAATGCTGGTCAGAATGCTTCCAGCATTTATTGGAACATCAGTGCCTTGTGAAAATGTTTTTAAACTTCTACCAGATTTTCTAAGATTATAGAATGATTAAGTATTAGCCAATTGTTGTGCTCTTGGGAATCACGAGTATCTGGAAAATATCCCTCTGCTGTCTAAGAAATGAAGTCCTGTTCTGGGGAATTCATCTGGAAAGAGCATTTCTTTGGGGGCGATGGGGACCATCTGTGGAATTCTAACTACGCAGAAAAACTTGGAGCAGAGATGGGCAAAAAATACACCAGGAGGCAGGCAGTTCTGAAGAGGTCACTGCAGTAACCTTGTTTTGAGGAAAGGTCTGCCTGCATGGGCTGACCTTCTGACCCTTAATAATTCAAGAGTAATGTTATACACTCTTCATGCCTATGCAATATTTCCATGGCATAAGGCTTCTAATCATTCCTAATCTTCATATGATTTCCAAATATATATTTACACATGCACAATATATACACACACAAACCCTGTGACTGTTATTTAGTATGCAGCCCATGTAGTTTAAGAACATTCAACTCCAAAGTAAACAAAAGCAAAAGGAAACATGCTCTGAGATTCAATTCACAAATTACTTTCTACTGCAGTAAATCAGTAACTTGCTTTGTGCTGTAGTGAGGTGCGTTTTTTCCATTTGAACCATTTGGTTTACAAATGACTTTGTACTCCAATGGTTTACTACTGTTGTGAGATTTCATCAAGCGAGCAGTGTTTGTTGGGTTATCAGTTTTTGCATGTGTATTCGTTTGCTTTCGGCTATCTAGTTTGAAGTTGCATGATATGCCATGTTCCCAGTTGCGATGGAAAGCCACCCTTTTTTAATCCTTCCTTCAAGGTGATGAAATCTACTCATAAATGGAGAAGATCTGGCTGTCACTTCTCTTGTAGCTTAACACAGCAATGTGGTTGTGTCCTTTCAGAAAGGAGTTCTGTGTCTCTGTCCATCGTGTCCCCCCTGCCCGCAGTTCACCATATTTTATTTACAGTATGCAGTGAATGGTCTTTTTAATGTGAAATGCAGAGCGCTTGTGTATGAAGTCTGAAAATAGGAGAGAAAAGATCTTGTTCCTTGTTTAAAATTATAATAGCACATCATGTTGTAAATAAGGAAGGATTTAGAAATTACTCTGATTTTTATGCTCAACACTTTAGCTTCCTTGTTTTTCACTGCATCAGCCTGAAATGACCTGTAATTCTATCTCCTGTGGGTGTTTCTCACTATCTACTTATATTTTAAGTCTTATTTTAAAAAAGAGAATAAAAGTTGAAGTGTTGTAACTTTTTTTTTGTAACCTTGTCCCATTATAGCTATTCCTTTCACATTGGAGCTATCATATGTATGGGTAGATAATTTTAACATATTTCACGATTGTCATAATCCTATTGTTTCAATGGAAAATTTTTGAATTTACAGAGGCACACCCCAAATTGGATGCTGAATTGGATATGTATTTTTCTGTTTTAATAGGCGTTCCATGGTTGTGGCCTGCCGTATGAACAGTGAGTTACAGATTAAGCTGAGAAGGTGGGTCTGTTAGGAGACCATCTATCTATTTCAGGTGCATGTCACGTTATGACATGGACATGGTTTAGTGGGCATCATTGATGGTTGGACTCGATGATCTTAAAGGTCTTTTCCAACCTAAACGATTCTATGATTCTATGACGTAGAGTGTGCATACAGAAAGTAGAAGGGAGTTGGGCTTACGGTTCCTCTTTGGATCACTGTCCTGGGGATCCTGCGTGCACGCTGCATGCCAGCTGTAGGAGGTGGGGAACACGTGGCCCTTCGTGTCTCTGGGAGGACCATCTGGATGCTGCATGTCATCAGCCAGGTACATGTACTGAAGGCCACTCTCACATAAGCACCTGCGCAGAAAAGCAAAGCTGACTGACAGCAACCTGTTGCTTATCGGCGTGTACTTTGTCAGATCTGATTTTGTGTACTTCAGCTTTCTTAGTCCCCTACAGGGACGTTATTGAGCTGATATCAAATACGTCAAACGCTCTTCAAATATACATACGTGCTTTTGTCATTGGCATCCTATAGTTTTGTGTTCCATCTTCTCAAATGTCCCTTGGTGTAGGTATTCACATCATTTTCATGGAGCACATAGTGCTCTCCTTTACAGGTCTGTAGCCTAGTGCTCTTTTTAACATCACTAATAACAGCCTCCATCAGCTCCACGTGGAAAATGTAGCTACACAGGCCCAGCATTTCTACCAATAGTGCCAGCCAGTTTGTGTGTAGAGAACAAAATAGGTCTTTGGGGCCCAGTCTGTGCTTGAGACTGGAAGTGAATTTCCAGTTGCTAAGTGTAGGTGGAAGCCACAGTTAAATTCTTGATTTTAGTCCTTTGAAATGTATTTTCTGACTCTTCCCTTAAACTTATGTGCCTCAAACTAATCATGGTAGTTACTTTAAAAAATATAAATAGATGACTCATAACGTCAACACACATGACTTTCGTAGTGCCTTTTCTCCTTTACTTCAAAGTTAAAAACAACACTAGAATTTCTCAAATATTAATTTCATGACTGGCTAGAATACAGTATTCTAATATTGACAACTCTGATTAGTGTCAATAGAGCCATGTAAACTTAAGGGATATTTATACTGTCTCATTTTGTTTGTACTTGAACTTTGTAGAAAATCTTTAAAAGTTGAATTTGTTTTAAGTAATTACATCTGTTTAGTTTCTTGGTATCTTTTCCATGAAATAAGTGGGAACAACTACAATGTTACTGCATTTCTGCTGATGGGGAGGCATTACAATCCTTTGAAGCCAAGTGGATTATTAATTATATATTGAAGCTGTTTATCAGACTTTTAAAGATCAAAGATTTGTGCATTTGAAAAATCTATAATTTGCTTTAAAAACAAAATAAAGCAAAAAAGACCCCAAACTGACAACCTTCCCCAAAACCTCAAAAAACCCAAAACCAGAATCAATTAACAATGCCAAGCAATGACAGCCTTTGTCATCTCGGTTGTTTATGATTGTGTTGTATCCCGTTAATACTGGAATAAACCTGACCTAGTCTCATGAGTTATGAATTAAACTTTAATCCTTGAGCATCTAAGTTGTGGTACTTGTGTCCTACAGAAACAGTTGCTGCAAATACTGAAGCTAAATTCCCCGTGCTCCTTGTAATGCTGGGAATATAACTCTGCTGTTTTTCTTTGCAGAGAGTTTTCAGACTGGAAGGGTGGAGTTTAGTCTTTTCATACTAAGAAAATATTTGAATGTATTATTCCAAAAGACAGTCTGAAAATTTTTTTTTTTTTAGTGTATTTCAGTTGAAAACAGGTGCATCAGGTTTCATACTGGCTGTTTAGATATGTGCTTGTCATTCTAATAGTGAGCAAAGAAGGCTCAGTGTGTGAATGCCTAAATGGCACAGAGCCATAGGCAGGGAAAGCGTATTATGGGTGGATGTGGGAAGCATGACCAAGACAAGGAGTTCGTTGCATAGGAGATCACCTGTGTTTTTTTAGTGCCAGCACCTTGGAGAATCTTTCAGACAGCACTAATTTGCAGCACAATAAGTACAGAAAATAGAAAGTAATAAGGCCTTATAGAAGTGCATTGAAATAGATGAGCCTTCAGTGCATGGCAAAGCAGCAGTAGTTTTATTTCTGTAATAATTTAAGAATGTCATCAGAAAGGGTCTTGTTTTTTTCCTGATAACCTAAATGCTGGCAGCCATAGGGAACCTAGGAAACCTATAGAGAAAATTTAGCCACATATGTCAATTATGGTTAAGGCGCTGAATTATCAGTATCCTACCCACTATGTGCTGTGATTTCCCCTAGTGTTTGACTGGGGTGGGGCGGGGGGGTAGAAGAGGTCACAGTTGAAGACACTGGTGGGCACCTTCCTGCTAGAATCATGTCTTTCCAAAGATTCAGTTCTCCTCAGCTGAAGGTTCATGTCAATTCAGCTGTTTTGCTGAATCTTCTGTTCTGATTTATTTTTTTATTTAGAGCCTTCTGCTTGTCTCACTGACATGTTGCTCTAAAATTGCAAACTTAAAATTGCCCTGATCTTATCAAAAGTGATATCTTAAGTGATTCTGTCTTATTATGAAATCATGTAGTCTAATAGGAGAGGAGGATTGATTCAGTTTCAGATGAATTTTTTTTGTCTATTTGTAATTAGAATCATATGCCTACTCAGTTTCTTGTCTGTATTGCAGTTACATTTTTCCCTGATAAAATCTGTAGGTACAGACAAATGCAAATGCATTAAATTGATTTAATTCTATCATGACATTGTATAATTTGAGAACTGAAGGCACTGATGTCCAGAAGAATTATCTGGATTTCTACAATCAAACTACATATTTATATATGTTATGTTTACACATACGAAAAAATTTCTTATAGGCTTTTCCATTCAGTTTTTTTGCCTCATGGAGGCTGCATCAAGTGAAATCTCATATTCCTCATGCTGTAGGACTTTTTCTATAATGTGTCTCCCTTAGAAACTTTCTGATGGTATCTATTCGTTTTCCTCATCGATTTTAAATACTATTGATTCCAAGTAATTTGTTTAATTAGCCCCAAACTATCTGTGTAATTATTGCAATCTGCGTTTCTCTCTCAGCTTTTGCCTGCAAGGCTGACAAATGGCAGGAGGGGGAAAGGGCACCTTCCTGTTAGTGGCTGGGGAGCCTTTGGTCCTCTGTCTGCTTCGTGCCATGGGCTGTCAGAGCGGGTGGACTCCTGAAAGAGCTGTGGGAAGACGATGAAAGTATTATTTAGCTTCATTGAAGAAGTCAAAACAAATATCAGCTGTGGCAAAATGCTTCCTTATTTTATGAAACAGGACGTTTTTATGGTTACTGTAGTGTTTCCCAGCTTTTTATTGCCATAGTATCAGTTTACTCATGAAATCCCGGATTGTATCAGCCAGTGTTAAGTTCAACTTTCTGTCTCTATTCTTGCAGGGTTTAAGAGGAATGATAAATTACCTCAGGATTATGGGTGTTTTGTATGCATATTGGAGTGAATGCTAACTGAATCATCTTCACAGTTTTATGGATGTTGACCTCTTCGGCTCCTGTATTGGTTATGTACCAATTCTGAGGTCAGACACATGGATGTCAAATAGCAGCTATATTGGTCTGCTAAAGCATAGCATAAATTGTACTGCTTATTTTTTTATGCATTATTTTGCTTGCTAATTCTAGGCTTTTCTGTCCTTCTGAGAATAAAAGAAGAAAAATCTTTACATTTTAACCCAGCCCATACAGGTAACATATGGTCAAATGCCAGCTGAAACGTTTGTTAGGCACCTCCTCTAGATCACAAATAAAAAAAAAAATAGATTAAGGAGAAGAGTGGAAAGCATTCTCAAATAATACAACATGCTTTTTAGAAGCTGGAAGCTTGCATGCAGTGCCATGGCTAAAGCAGGAGGGGAGACCTGCCTTGTCTGTAGTGAAATGTATCACCGTTTGTGTATTTAACATTAGCTTAGCATGGAAAAATTCTTCTTCAAGAATCCTTTAAAAATAAGGTAGTGAAATCACATACTTGAAGGCTGTTTGTAAGTGGAAATTATTATCTTGAGCTGGGGAGGCTGCGCTGTGATTATGGGGGATGTTCTCTTGTAGGGTGTACGTACTTGAGATCAATCCCTGATCTCTGCAGGATGGAGTTGAGAAAAAGAATAAAAAAGACTAGGAAAATGGCTTCCAGAGATACTAGAAAATGGGAAGATCATGTGAAAATGTCCTTATGTTTCTGCCTGTTGCTGAGCACAGCAAAGTGGAGAGTTTTCTTTGTGGGAGCTGAAGGGAAGGAGCTGTCATTCTTTGCTACCAACCATCCTGTTTAAACTCCTCCAGAACAAGATCATGAAAATTTAACTGCTTACATAAATTGTAACCTCCCAATCAGTTCCTCATCCCTCTTTTAACTGTGTAAGAGGGCACAGTCAAACAGATATGAATGACTTCAGATTGAACATTAGGAAAAGGTTCTTTGCTGTGAGGGTGGTCAGTCACTGGAACAGACTCCCCAGGGAAGCAGTCACAGCACCAAGCCTGTCTGAGTTCAAGAAGCGCCTGGATGATGCTCTTAGACATAGGGTTTAGTTTTAGGTAGTCCTGCGAGGAGCAGGGAATTGTACTCTATGATCCTCATGGGTCCCTTCCAACTTGAGATATTCTATGACTCCTTATAGAAGTATCTGATAGGAGAAATTGGGAAGTTCAAACAATTGTGTGGTGTGCTTATCTAAGACCATCTAAGACCTTTGCCTTTTCTTTTCAGGATCAGATTTTTTTTTTTTCTCTGTCCATACATAGGCATGAAGTTGGCATTTTCTGTCTGCTTTCCACTGCTGTCTCAGGTGTGAACGCAGCTGAAATCTGAGTTGAGTTGCATGTGACTGTGGATGGTACTACTGTTCCTCTTCTCCACACATCCTGTGAGAAGGTACAAATGGTGCTCTCTGGGAGCAAAGGATTGAGCTAGGTTTACTGGAAAATGATCACCCTTCAGATAGAAGCAGAAGTCATTATAGGTTACTGGAAATCACTTTTTAGCCCTCAAGCCATTCTCTTATAAACTTAAAACCTTTGCTCTGGAGGGAAGGTTTACTTTAATCTAGACTTCAGAGTAGAGTTTAAATTAGTATTAAAATATAAATAATACTTTGGTTTTCAATCCTGAAATTGCTGTGCTTGATTATGATCCTTATTACTTTGAACTCAGAGGCTTATGTCCCTTACTGGGTGGGATTCTCACTGTGGGGAACCCTTCACCATAGCCTGGGTGGCTGCCAGGCAAGTCATCCTGTGAAGCCTTGGTTTACCAATGGCCGGATTTGCTTGGTCACAAAATGATGTTGCAAGAGTCGCGCATCTCCCTCTTCTCCAAATAGGAGCTGGGGGAAGAGAGAGAGAAGCAGAGCTGTGTGAATGTTTGGAAGAGGCCATGAGAGTTTGCTGATGAAGGTTTACTAACCTGAGAAAGTTTTTGCTGTTGGTGAAAGTTGCTGTTTTAAATGTGTGCTGTTAATAATTTGGTGATGACATAGCGATATAGAGTGGATTGAAAGTAAGTTGTTAAACCAAACCTTTTCTACCTGTAGCTTTGCGTAAACACCAGACAAACTTCTAGGATGTATAAGCACAATTGAACTTAGTATTTCAAAATGGATATGACCTTACATGCACAACTTGATGTATGTGAAAGGGCAGAATCCCCAATATTTAGGTCCTTTTGAAGAAGTTCAGCAATGAAAAAGGAAAGTTTCAAAATCCCTCCAGTGAATCTTAGGGAGTGAAGGCAGTAATTTTTCTGACTTTTAATCTAAGTTGAAATATATATTACAGATGCATGAGAGCTCCCAAGATGTCAATGTTACAGGTGTTTTGGGGAAGATGTACTCACCATTAGCTTCTAGTCTCTGTTAATTAGAATCGAAACCAAATGATCACAACTCACTTCAGTAGTTTGTTCTATACATGAATGTTCACAGAACTAGTATGAACAAAATGCACGGAGTTTTTCTTTTATCCCAGAAAAAGGGAAACTAATGTACACTGTGAATTAACTGTACCATTATAAGCTAGTTGCATATTTAAAATGCATAGTGTCTCATTGGTGTCACTTAAATACCTAGGTATTTTCTTTAATAACAAACAACATTATTTTTTCCTTTCAAACAACAGATTATAACAACTGTAGAGTATGAAACCTGCTGTAGGAACGAGGACAACTACTTGAATCGGGCCATTATCAGCAAGTCAGTTGGATTTATGCCCTTGCAAAATTTCTAGCTGTTCCAGTATTGTGAAGGAAATGATAAATATTTGGCCACTGTTTGGGACAGGAATGAAATTGAGCCATTCTGCAACTCTTGAATTGGTGTTGATATGTGTAAAACTACTTCAGATAAGATAAGCAGTGACATTTTAAAGATTTTAGGGAAGCCGTCTAAATGAATAATTTCTGCTTCACATTCTAGTGTGATAATGGAGTAGTTAATTAAAGAGCAAAGAAGCAAAAGCTCTGGTCTTCGTGTTTCTCCTTGTCTCTGTGCTCTTGTGCCTTTTGCTCAACCCACGAAATGGCTTTTCCTTACAATACAAGCGTGTAACGTGTTCATTCTCCAGCAGCAACCGCCAACATCATCATCATCCTACTGTAGCTGTTGCTCCATCTTCTTTTTTTCTCTTGCTTTTAGCCTCTATGATTAATTTTCCAGCCTTGTCTTCAGTCCTCTGCAGCTGACTGAAACTGCTCTTGCTGAGGACTTCAGTAAACCTTTGATGGCTACATTGCAGAATAAATGAATCTTGATCTCTCTGCTGCTTATGAGACTGTTGATCTCACCCTAAGACTTAAAACTTATGTTGCCATACAAATCCAATCCTACTCCCATGGAAGTGTTTGGGTTCTTGTGTTTGTTACATCAGAGAGGAGAGATGATCCTTGGTTTGTAAGATATGTGAATTATTAGGGCATCTAGAATTATTTTTAGTAATGTGGATCATATTATCTCATTCTTCTGGGGCCTCTATTAAGATGTAAAGGAAACCTGTGTGGTCGAAGATTGCACAATGGGTTGCAATATTGCCATTTTCTCTTGGAAGCTGATGTAATAAGTAAAAGTGTAATTTTCCTTCTAAAATAGTATTGTTGAATATTTCACTATCAATGGGCTGCAGTTCATAGGAGCATTTACCATGTTACTTGTTGAAATAATGTAGTAAATATATAACTAGCTATATGCCATCAGTGGGCTTTTTTCCAGATATCATTATATTTTTACCTGAGTGTCATACCAAAATTGAAGGTTGGTATTATTTTGCAATGCTTTAAACCTTCCTTCAGAATATCACTAATCGTTTAAAAAAATGTTCTTTGCCCACAGGGTGGAGTTCATTTCTTTTGTTCTTGGGAGCTGAATAGGAGAAAGGGACATTTCAGCTTTTCTTGATAAAGGTAAGACAGCATCTGTTGATAAAGATAAGACACTGTTCATTATTATGAGCTCATAGAAAGTTTGTCAATGGAGGGTTTGTTTATTTTGTGGTTGGGTCCGTTCCCCATACCCCGCCCCCGCCCCAAGTTCTGTGCTTTGTAGTATGTTCAATATGTGATAACATAACTTGTATTGGGAATGGAATGTGTTAATTCTGCCACACGTATCAGTAAAGGTTCTGAAGATAAGCAAGTACCTGTAGATTGGCATGACAAAGTAGATAGCAATTTGTTCTACACTACTGGAACTTGTGACATATTTCATATGCCACTGAACTGGCCTGTGCAAGTTCATGCCATCACGCTTGCACACACTTGGTGATAGCTCTTAAAAAACTTAAAAAAGTTCTGTCCATGCCACTTCTCAAAGAAAATGTGTAGACTTGCTTGGTGCTGTCTTTACTGCTCTGTATTGTCACATGAGAGTGCAGAGGTTTGATGTGAGGAGAGAAGGGTCTTGAGGCCTATTTTAATTGAGATACACCTTCAAAATTAAGCAGCAAATGCCTATCCTACTTCTGACAAGCAGCAGTAGGAGATGGAGAAGGGGATAAAACTCTGGAAGTCTTCTCAGAGGCACGTTTTCCCCAATGACTTGCCTCATGTTGTTTTAAAAACGGCTGATGTTTTATAAATTTTACAGAGTGTTAAATTAAAACCTGCAAGAAACACTTAAAGGTATAGCGTGCAACTTCGTGTTGAACTCTTAATTGCAATTTTTGATGCAGAAATCAACATAGCACTGTCTTTCCTTACTTCCATTTGGCAAATTTTGAAAAGTGTTTGTAGGTAGGTTTGATGCGACAACTGCAAAGAATGGGGTTGGTGTGGTTTAACAGCTACCATGCGCACAGCAGATTGACTATCTGTATGTCCTCCGTGCGGTGCAATGCAGGTAGGGAGCGCCAGCCTGTTTCAATTTCTGTTCAAAGGGGCTGGAATTCATACATGGTCATTTATCATTTCTCATCTGACAGAGGCTGCAGTCTCTAGCTGAGGGTGGTAATGTGTTTTAATGAGCACAAGCTGATCACTACCTATTGTGTGACTGTATCTGCAGATCCACTTTTGACTTGCTCAGCATTGTGTTTAACTGCATGGTAGTATGAAGGTGCCACTTTTATGTTAAAGTTTAGATTATCAAGAATGGCAAGGCATAAGTCTACTTCTTGAAAGTTAAATAGTTTGTAAAAGAAAAAAAGTCTTAAAATTCTAACAAACCTGAAGAGAAATTGGAAGATTCACCAGAAGTCAGATTTGTGTGTTTCTGCAGATGTAGCTGATTTTCAGGTTTTATTTGTAAGCATTATAAAACTTTTTTGAGTAGTAGTTTAAAGCAGCATAATCATGCCACTGTGTATGGATGCAGTTTTTATCAATTTACAGATGCTTACTGTACTATAGTCTACTACTTCAGGGAATGAGAAAGAGCTATAATCACCTTCCTAACCTTATGATTGTATAGGTAGGTAGACATTAAGAGTTACATTGACTTATTGCTTTGCAAAACATACAACTTAAAATATTTTCGGTATAAAAACGTTCTTTCAAATTCTTTGACTGATTTCTGAATTTAGGCTTCAGCTTTGATTTCTTATCCACTGATAAATACAAAAAATTCCCTTGAGCTCAGTAAAATCCGTCAAATGTAACCTGGTGCTCCTGTCCTACCTGCCACCCCCCCAGCCCCACCATTGCCATAATTTCAAATGTTCACTTTTTTTTTTTTTAATTTACTCAGCATGTGTAATCTCAAAGGTTAAATCGCTGTTGGATGAATTCTCAATCAATCATGAAAGGAGAAAGAAATTTTCCTGCTGAAATGGTACATCTATTGGAGGACTCACGGACTCCTAGTGAAGGAATGTGTTCCAGTGTTAGATTGCTAAAGATGCAGGGGGAAAAACTGCTATGCTAACATACATGAAAATGTATTAATAATAATTTACAGATAAATTAATATGGCCTGAGCTTAATCTCATTCTGCGAAAACCCATGTTGAAGGAAATGAGAATTTACCGGGTTAGGATTTAATTGAGTCTGATTTTTTTTTTTTCCCCTTTCTTTTTTCCCCTTCTGCCCACCACTGGAGAACTCATTTAAACTAATAGCCTTAAATATTTAATAGTACTGTACCTACTGTGTTAATTTGTTGGTTAGAGGCAAATAATTTTCTTCCTATCCTTGTAAGACTCAGTTGCCTGTATAAAGCATGGTCCTCTGGTGAAATTGTGTGCTCTTGCTTTTTCTGAACGTTGGGCAGAAGTTATTTCTCCTTAGAGATTGCTCCATACTTCTTGTGCATCCTGTAAGCCTTGCTCCGTGATATATGCAATAGGCTAGATCTGACTCACTGTACTTCTTTCTCTAGTTAGAAAAAATCAGTATGTCTGAAGTCTCATGGGTGTGTGGTTCCCCATGAGTGAACAGACAGAGCAGCAGCACTTCACTTGTTCTTTGTTACTTTGTAGGAGTGGAAGAGCTCAGAGTTCATACTTAAGTTTATCAGTACCCAGCAGGGTTTAGGAATTGCACTTAATGACAGAAATTCCCAAATGTAATCAGTGGCAGATGCAGTTTCTGGCTGTGTTGAATCGATGCTCGTGTGTAGCTGTGGGAGGAACTTGAGCTATACAGGCAGGCTCAGTTAACAGCATCACTAAAAGAAAATTATAATTTGTGAGCTCTGATGCTTCTGCTACTTTTTCAACTTAAATACTCTTGCAATGGCTGCAGCCTTCTTGAAGAAAAATGTTAACTGTTCCCTGTCTCCTACCCGCAGCCTGCTCCGAAAAGACTGGCCTTAAGGCTAAATTAATGCTTATTTTCAACATTACATGCTTCTGTATTATACACTGAAAATTTTAGTCTGTACATTCTGTGTGAGTGTAGGATGAATGCTTTGAAAACTGGGTATGCCAGCAGGCTGCCAGTTCAGCTCTGCTTTCTCCCAGGGGTGGTCTGAGTTAACGTCGTAGACTGGGAAAACTCAGGTCCTTGGGAGGGGAAGGCCAGAAACTGTCCTTCAGCTTTCCTACATCTTCCCTCACAGTTATGATGAATGGTGTAATTTTTTTTCATCACAACATAGTTCAAGTCCAAACCCAACAATCCTCCCCATGCGTGTCTTAATTCTTTATTCCTTGACCCTTTTTTAAAATCAAGAACCCCTTGGGGCATCAGCATTCTTCATACTTGTCTGGTTTACGACAGAGCATGTACGTGTTCTGCTCGGTCTTCTCCCCAAACAGAGAGCTGTGTCAGAAAGTAAAAGCTGTCCCCAATAATAATATTTGCCTCAAAGGAGCTTGACCTGCTTTATGATGTTTTTGGAAACAAAATGCAAGAATAAGCATTATATCACAAACAAAGCAAGGAAAATAAGGTTGCTGTTTTCCTTAAATATGAACAGAGCTTTAATACCACTGAAATGTTTGGTTTGCTGGGGGAGGTTAACTTTCCAGGAAGTTGGACGTTGTCTTGACTTATTTATTTTGGACATTTCCACTAATTGATTGTAATCTAATTACCAAAATATAAAGTCAGGCCTCTGAAACAGACAGAAACTGCAGTTGGAAAGATTTATTGTGATCCTTCCACTGAAGGAGGAGAATGGAGTGCCATTTACATTTCTAGTACTGTGTATAGCTGGCAGTGGAGTCACTGAGTCAGGGAAGTGTACGATGTTCTGTGATGGAACTATCCTTCAATAACTGCTCTCATGACTTCAGTTTATCAATGCATGACTTAGTTGCATGTTATAAGGTAGAACAAGTATCAACAGAGAAAGGCTGATTTGTGTAGAAAATTATGCAAGGGAACATCTTGTTATCTCTCCTGTTTCATATTCTACCAAAATAGTCCATTTCAGATTACTGGCAAGCAATTTTCAGCTTGGAAAGGTGACTACTATAAAATATAGATGCTGGGGAATGTATTTGGTTAAAATACACCCCTTTCTCACACTGGGGCTGATTTTCTTTTGTGTCTAAAAGGCGATTAGCACAGAAGAGGGAGGTGGGGGGACGAGTGGATGTTGCTGAATGGAGTGGAACAGGTTACTCATTCTTCAGAATAGCCAGAAGGTAAACTCAAGTGCACTTGAAAAACCACACTGGTAAAAAAACCCCATGCGTAGTTCAGGCTTTTAAATACAATGTTTACTATTGACTTTTATATTGGATTAGAGAATGAATCAACTCCCGAGAATGCACTGGAAAAATACGCCGTGGAGGATGTGAAGAAGTGGCAGTGTACGCTGTGGTGCTTTGCACCCTGCACCATCGCTTAAATGTGTGGTGTGTCTATGTTATATATACATATAGAATATACAATATATGTGTATATGTTCTACATACACATGTATAAATATTCTGTATATAGAATATACATATATATATGCATATACATATATATGCACACATATATATGCATGTATAGGTATGTGTACGCATAACAAGAACAAGTACAGAGATTCTCAAACTGGGGATGCAGGAAGTGTCCTGGAAGGCAGGAGATGGCCCAGGAAGACTGAATCCAGGGTTTTCCCTTCCTATCCATCCACAAACCCTTCCCATCCATCCACAAATACTCTCTCATCACCACTACTCATATGACGAGTAATGTTTAATTTGATCTTGTGAGGAGGCGGCCACAGGAGTCAGTGAGGGAGTACAAAAAACTTGCAGGCAATTGGGTGGTGGTGGTGGTGTACTAAGTGCCTTCCCCGCCCCCCAGTAGGGGAGGAAAAGGGAGAGAAGGGAGAAGGGGTTGATGGTATGATTTATTACTAGACCTGTCAGGACTGAAGTTTGGGGCACATTGGGAATGAGATTCTGTTGAGATATATGTTTATATTGTAGGGGGAGAAGAAGCAGGACAAGTGGTACAAAAAAACCCCCTTTTTTAAAAAAACAAGATAGAGGAAGAAGAATTTACAGTGCTTGAGAAACATGGAACAAGTCTGAAACCACAGACTGTGGATGGAGAAGTTGCTGACTAAAGTGTTAGCTTCAATGTGATTAGAAGAAAAAAACTTGTTCAGGTATTTATGAAAAGATGAAAATAAGGTAATACGAGTTGTGGAGGTGAGGGCAGGGTAATGTAACCTTTGCAGCCTTGAGGGATCAAAAGCAGGATGTAAACACAGAAACTAAATCCACCTTATCTTGGTACAGAAAGTTCGATTTGCATCTCCCCTGGCCTTGGATAAAAAGGCAAGCTGTAGGATGCCTAACAGAAGTTGTTCTAGCCACTGGGAGTAGAAACAAACCTATTTCATCATATGAAATGAATAATTTTCATTACAAGTGCAGGGATCTTGAGGATCCATGGAGTTGCAAGTCCACTGCTGGAAAGGCGTTAGGTGACATGTCCAGAGCAAATGAGGAGGATGCTGAGTAAGATTTTGATCTGCCAGGGTTGCCTATTGCTGACTGAGACTATTTTAACTGAATCCAGGCATATTAGTATTAAAATACCGACTACGTCAACCAGTGTTGTCTATTACAATAGCAGAAAACACTTTGGAAATAAGCTGATCACTGCAGTTCCCTGGAAATTATTATCTGCAGTCATGACTACCTAATGCACGAGAATGTAAATGTGCTGTGCCAGGGTACTACAATAGAAGCATTATGATAATGCGATAATTTCTCTTCCTGGAAAACCATAATTTAGATCACTGAAATCCGTGGGACTGAAGGACACAGTTAAAATAGAGCATGTGTTGCTCTCCTGAATAGTGCTGGCTGGACCTTAAATATGTTCCTGGGTAATGTAGTTGGAACTGTAGCATATCCCTCCATCATATTTGGGACACTGAGATATTCAGTGGCCAAAACTCTGTGTGTTATGGCTGAACAACATATTGCAAACTACTGAAACTATGCGTGAAGATACCACATTTTGATAATTGCAGCTCTGTGTCTGGAATTGCATTATTTGTATAATATATTGCACAACTTATTGGCGTGTTGAATGAATAAGAATGTCTCTGGAGACCTACAAATGGGAATACTTATTTGGAGAATTAGGAGACAAAACCAAAGGACTAAGGCTTCTGTAGAGATCAGACTGCTGCACGGAGAAAATCAAAGTCCATGTGCATGATCTAAACCATGTTTGACATACCAGGCTTTGGTTTCACCAGGAGACTCACTATGCTATTTGGTTATGTTTTTAAAACCCGCAAGTGTAAATTAGAACGAGCTAATTTTATAATTATTCCCAACAGACGCACAAGTAATTTAGTCTCAAACATGTTTATTTTATAAAGACACAATCATTCAAAAAAGAAGTGCTGAGAAACCACAAGTGGTTTGAGCAATAGAGGCTTAGAGCTTTTGCAAACATGCACGTGTTTAAAATGTGGTAGCATTTGTTTAAAAGCCATTGAGTGTTCTGTCTCTTTCTTTGTGGCTTTATGACTGTCCTTAAGAGTAATACCAAGGAACTGGAGGGTGGGAGGGTTGGTTTATTGGTGGTGGTGTTAGTTATTAATTTAGTTTAAATTCCAGGAAAAAAACTCAGTTGTTCAGACTTGAGGAATGAAGAACAAAATCATGCTTATTTAAGATGCTTCTGGAGTAGAGACTGATCTTGAGACTGAATGGAGAATGGGATTTTTTTGTTTGTTTTTACTCCTGAGACTTGATGGATTGTTCATGCTGAAGAGACAGGGATACCGCTTTAATATGTTTTTTTTCCCTGGCTCAATAGCTTGAGGAGGCAACTGCTGACAGGATACAAATATGCTGTTGGAAAGGGCACCATATACAAATATGTTAAAATCAAGATTGTAATATTAGCCTGTACACAAGTCTATAAAAAGATGGGTAGAAATGGTGAGGTTCACATATGTCATGACTCTCACCAGTTCTCTGATAGTTATTTTGGCATGACCCAAGAGGAAATAAATATTTGACAATGACAGCAGTTAAGTGCCCCACAGCTTTTTGGTCTTCTACAATGCATGGTATGATGCTACAATTTTTTTGAAAAATAGGCGAGTAATAACAATACAATTTACAGGTGGCAAACAGCTCTCAAAAACACTGCGCTTTCTGAGAGCAGTGACCTTTATTGGCTAGTTAGTCTTTGCTTCTTTTACTAGGAAAGATTAAACAAACAACTTTAGCACGGCTGTAATGTGCTGTCAAAGGTGAGTTATAGCCTACTTCACTTCTTTAAGGTGTTGTTTAAATAAATCTGTATTTGCCTTTTTGTAAGCAGTACTTTGTTTTCTGTTTTTGAGACAAGTATCGACTTTGAGGGGAGGAAAAAAGGGAGACTCGTGGTTTTTGTGTGGTTGTTCTGTTTATAATGTCTGTGTTTACTTTTATTTTATATAGTGCAGATATAAAGCTTTTTTAAAACTTTTTGTAAGATTTTTAAATACAGCTAGGTAGCAACCAGACTTTTTACATTTCCCATGTAAGTTTTTAGGATCAAATAACTAATTCTTAATCAGGCAATGTATCATGTTTTAGATTCAAGTGTCTTGCTTCTGGTGTAAGTTATTTAGCTGCATCTGAAGCCTAATGCTGCTGGAGTTAATATATAAATATCTATTTCTGGATTTTTCAAAAAGTCTACAAAAATCAAGCACCAATTTTTCAATAAAGGTAATAGTATTTAGGATTATAACTTCATGTAAGCTTTTAAAATTTCATGCCCTGCTCAAAGTAGGATAGTATGATTGGGAAGTCAAGATGACGTGAATTATAAAAAATTGTAGTAAATGGTTCTTTCAGATACCAGACCTTTCTGGCAGTTTCCATAAAATTTCTAGTATAAAGTAGACATGAGTATTTTGTGAATGAATCAATTGCTTTCTAAGTTAGAATATATATTTTAGTCTTTCAGTCTGGAGAACTCACACTGATTTAAGGAGTTTTGAGGTTTTATGGAATATCTTAAAATGTATTTAGATCTTTTCACTGAATTCTAGATAACTTTTTTAACATTGTATGGTCATTGGTTTTGTAAAATATACCAGATTCATAGCTTCAGTGAAAAATTAGATTTTTAACTTGAGTGAAGAAATATAGTCCTGATGAGAACAGATTTTAGTGGTTTGAGGAGAGGAATTATTATGAGTATTCAAGTCAGACTGCTGCATGAACTTATTTTGCTGGTCGTCTGCAATGTTTTAATACTGGTCATCAAGTTTGCAGCACAGTCTAAAACTGTAGTTCCAAGCCTTTGTCTTTGGTCAGATGTGCAAGTCACTGCTCTCATTGCTCTCTGCTCTAATAGGCATGCCTTCATATTTACATTTCCCATCAGAAAATGTGTGTTTTAAATTGTTGAGTGCAGGTTTCAAGATTGCCTCCAAAGTTGGAGAACTTTGTGCAGCAAGCGGTTACTCGTGGTACGTCCTCATCCATGTCTCACCAAGGTCAGCAGAAAGGCACCCATTGATGGCAGTGGGTGGCTGAGCACCACTGGTAGTGTTCCCCTCTAATAGGTTACTGTATGTTTTTTCTGTTAGTTTACAAGGTTATATGCTAGAAACATAATTTTGCAGTTTCAGTTATTAAAAAGTTCTGCCTTTCAGTTTTTGCAGCGATATGTATGACATGTAGGTCTTTTGTGGAGTTTTTAATGTAGATGCACTGTTTTGCCACTTTCTTCTAACAAAGAATTTTCTTGATAATCAGACATCAAAATCCTCAAATGTCTTCAGCTTCAAATTGGTATTTTATTTTAAATAGTTATCAAATACTTGAATACTTATGTAATTGCTTCCTGTAAGTTTTAATGCTGAAATATTTTATTTACATATTTAATTTTCTGTACATTATCTGTAGCATGTGTTTTCTTATTTCATTTTGATCTCCTTTTTTATGCCTCTAAGACACCTCGCAGTTTTTGAGGTTAGATGTTGGGCTTCCCTTCTGGGAATATCGGCTTAGATAAATAGGAATGAATGTTCAATATAGTCTTTGTAGCTCTCCGTTATGAAAAGCAGATGTAATAGATGATTCATACTTTTTTTACTTTAACGCTTTCCAGTTGCATTTAGCTAGTTATGTTTGTTATAAATATCGTTCACAAGAAGAAAAACCTAAATGTGATGAATATTACAAAGCCACAACAACAGAAAGTGTCACTTATTTTGTCAAAGCTGAAAGAAACTGGTTTTAGTCTTAAGGTTTCTTCAGTGATGTAAGTTTTCTCAAAATAAAGTGTATGTACCTAAAACACCAACAAACACATGAAACCTGTGAATACTGTTATTCCACATATATCTCTAATGTTTATAGACATATGAAGAATTGCACTAAACACTATTGCTACAAGGGAAAAGCAGGGACCTTAGCAAATGTGGTACCGTGTGGGAGAGAGCCTGAGGGTGGTGAGTAGATGTTCCTTTTTGTTTCATATAGCTGTGAAGTATGGGAATTCCACTTCCCTTTTTGCATGCCCATCCTGTGCTTTTAAAACATTTTCACAAATGTAAATATTGTCAGTGAGGCTTTTCATATAAAGACCACCTGGAGAACATCTTTTTGAGGGTCACAATCTTGACTGGGAGAAAATAAATTTGTTAATAGCTGAAAGCAAAATAAATAAATAAAAAAAATCACCTGGTAGTCCTATGAGAATTTCTAGCTCTTTGAATATATGTGTGTATATATATATGCACACATACTGTGGAAATTTTTGACAGAATTAAAAACCCCTTAAACAATAAGAGGTGGCAGATATGGAGATTTGGGAAGTTGTTTCCATAAAACCATGAATTATGAAATTACATTTGGATTTTAAATGCTTATATGCAGCAAATAAAATTTCAACACACACCCCCCCCCCCCCCCGAAATCCATGCAGTTTATTTTAAAGGCTTTTTTCCCCGGTTGCATTTAACAATATTTATAGGTATCGCATTAATAAAAAGTTCAGCTGCACAAAATAAATTCTCTCAGTAAAGCCTCTCCATCTAAATGTATACTCAGAGAACTTTCTACTCAGTTTTCCTTCATTAGCCTATGTGTAGTTAAAAGCTACAATTAAAATGATATCTGAGATAGGTGAGCAATGAGTTTGAGGCTTTCAGATCCAAGTCCAAAATATTTAAAAAAAAAAAAGGAAAAGAAAAAAGGATCCTACAGTACTTCAAACATGATGCATGCTCCTGTTTGGCTGCCAAAATTATCCTTGAAGACCTCATTTAAAATGATAGAGATTTACAGCACTTGTGTGTGTAGTCGATGAAGGGAAATGAAAATGTAATTGCAAGTACTCATCAAAAGCTCCAACATTCAGTTAGCTTCAGTTAAAAAGCACAGTTTATTATGAAGCGATATGGTAAAGTTGGCAGAATTTTGTCAAGTCTAAGTTGGAGCTGAATCAGCTACAGACAGGAGATTAAAGGCCCAATCCATATCCCACTGAAGTAAATTGGAAGTTTCCCATCAGATCTAAGACTTTAAAATTTGCCAAAAGATTTTGATTGTGTGTGATAAGATTTTTTTTTTTAATTTTCCATAATTATTAGAAACATTACTTTATTCATTTACGTGTGTTTAAATAAGAATAAATTAATATTGCAGCTGTAAATCCCATTGTAATATATTGTGGAAGTCATTGTGTTGATCCCAGACATTGGTGCCTGAGTCCTGGGTGTTTTGAAGAGTCGAACAGTGCCTGTTACCCTATGAGGCTGTGATCATCAATATTTGTCGCTACATCTGTGTGCTGCAGAGTGGCCAAGCCATGTGGATTTGAACCAGGTCAGATGTGAGAACTTGCTCGCGTTTTTGTCAGCCTGGCAGGAGCACACAATGAGGTATTTATAGCTGCCTCGTACCAGCTGCAGGAAGAAGGATGATACCTGATCTGGCATAAAATCTACCAAGATAAAATTACTTTCAAAAAAATTTTTAAAATTTATTTGTATCAGCAGAATGGCTTGGTACCAGTTCAGCTTTTTTTTTTTTTTTTTTTTTTTTTTTTTTTTTTTTTTTGGTCATGAGCTTTTGCTGCTTTTTTAGGTACTGAGCACCCGGAAACCACAGTTATTATCTCAGTGAACCACAGCTTACAATTATTATTGCTACATCCTAAATATTAATATATTAATGATTTAATATTATTAAATATTTGAGCTATATTGAAGTAAATTGGGCTGTTACCTGCAAGCTAGTAGTTGTTAGGGTATAATCTGAGGAGATGTTTTTTTCTTTTCCTCTTGTTGCAAAGAGGATTTTCCACGACAGGCTGCTTTCTCCTCTCCCTTCCCCCATCCTCTCCTCCCACACAAAACTTGTGCTCTTCCTTGCCATGATGTAACATAAACAGGAGTCATACTATAAGATAGAATGATACTATTTTTTAAATGGGAATTTATCAGGCATGATCCTTCTCTGTTTTCTCAGCATAACCGGTGTCATGGTGAACCTCACTCAGGAACATGGAGCTGAGCATAATGAACGACAGAAATGTCATAAAATCTGTTAGCAGACAGGGACTACTGGCCTTATTGGAGTAAATGTTTGTGGAATTGCACCCTCAGAGCAGTTGATGGTGCAGTAATACCTCACATGAGGAAACCTTATCAACAAAGGGGTAAAAGTTGTGTCATTTGTTTTAATTTCATTTTAGATATTAATATTTTCAAAGTTCAGTCAACTTGTGGGCTTTTACTAGACATGGGGTTGGTAAAAGTTTGTCGAAGAGGAATGCAGGATAATGAAAATAAACTGTTCAGCTCCAAGAGAAGAGGTGATCACCTGGGAAATGTGTTGGAAAAGGTAATTTAGGGAGAAAAAAAAAGAGAAAATTGTGAGAGGAGAAAATAATTGTTAAGTTTCAATCGCAAGTACATATGCACACATGCTGTTCTTCCATGTATAATCACATTACAGTCCAGGATAAAATGAATAGAAAAGCTTATGCAGATTTCAGTAAGTGAGCCCTGCACCACAAGATGTGGGAGGTGAAAAGCTCTGGTGAATGCCAGTCAGTTTTATCTGGGTTAGAGAAGAAACAGCACTTTCACTTCTCAATTTTATAACACTACCCACTATGTTTACACAAATACACTGAAAATAAGCTCTCAAGAGTTGACATTTACATGCAGCCACAGGAGTATCAAGAATTTCAGAGTATTGTCTGGTTTTACCTCTGAACTTGCAGCTCTGACTCACATAAGAGTCATCACTTATATGTACAAATTTGGCAGCATCAAATAATCACTGGTGACAGTTGTCATCAAAGAAAAGAAATACAGGACAAGTGTGTGGATTTAAAACAATTTATAGAACATACTTATCTGGGTTGGACCATTTCACTCATGCAGTAATTACCCGTGAAGGGTTTTGCACAACTGCTTTTTACAGTTAGCAATTACTGACTGTTGCCCATGACCAGAAGTTGGATTACTGGAGAGGTTTTTGCAGGCTGTATTGACAGTATGGCCACAAGTAGGCAACATCAGTGTTCAGCCAGGAGAATTTGATGGATAAGATAAACCCTATATAAACTAACAACCATATCCCTCTAGCTGTATGAAAGAAGATGATGGCTGTAAGGTCACGTTAAAGTCCTGAATTGTTTAGGAAAGCTTATGTCTTCCAGCTGGGAAACATCATGCAGAAACACAGAAAGTCAACTTAGGTAATTTTATCTGCTGTGTTCCCTTGGGCCAGTGCTTTGGAAAGGAGAGTAAGATCTGTCATTAGTCATTGTTGCCTCTTGTGAGCTATTAATTTATTATGCTCTTTTATGTCTGTATGTATTTTTGTAAATAGTGCTTAGATTAAAGTTAAGTGTATGTATTTGTAAAAACAGATGGATTGGACTTTCAGGGAGAGTCAAGCTTTTTGCCTCTGAGTAGGGCTGGTACCATTCATACTCATGTAAAACATCTACACTTCTCTGCTGTCTGTGAAAGGTTTAGTAAATTTAGAAGCAAGACTAATGGTTGGTGGTAAGAGCAAGTTGCAGAAACTCCAATTCCAGTTTTTCTCGCTTTTATTAACAAAGGAACAGGCCATGTGTGCTGGATATCTTCAGTAACTTGGTAGAACTTCACACATCCACCTCTGTACTCACAAAGGGCTTTTGGGGATGCTTAAGTGCTGTTCTGTCCCAGGGCTGTGTGTACACAGTCATGGAGTGATCAGGAGAGCGCTGTGTAAGAACTCCTGAAGGATCTTTCAAGGTAATGTGTAAATTTAGCATTGTTGTTTTATGAAATAATCTTTCAGCTTTTCCAGCTTTTGATCCCATTACAGAGGTGCTTTGTGTTGAGGTAAATAGAAACCTTGGAAACACAATGTGATGCTATGTAATCGAGTTCTCCGAAAGTTGTGAATGAAACTGTGTCCTCATTGTAGGAAACTCAACTGGGATGCACAAACAGGCAGTACTTGAGCAGTCAGTGAACTCAGCTTTTTGAAAGGAGATGAGGCACAAGCTACATAGCTTTAAAAGTCTCAGGCAAGTTTGACTTGTCTTTAGATGAATCAAATATATTCTGTGGCTGCTACGGTTTGATGAGGAGTATTGTTTGACTTCACTGTGCCACAGGCAGTTGTTCTGCTATTTTTAAAGTCTTGGATTCAGTAAAAAATGGATTAAGAATAATAAAAAAAAAAGGGTGACAAAATCTCACTGTGGATTCTGGTATTCAGTGGCTCCAGGCAAGCAAGGTGATGACATAAAATTAGGATGCGTATTTAGGTTAGTGTTTTGGCAAGGTAAAGGGTGGGTTAACAAGGCAAAGATAGTAATTAGAGAAACTCCTGGTTTAATTTCTCTTTTAGTTTCTCATTAGGTTTTGCCTTTGCGTGTAGTCATCTGCGGCATGATTTTACGCTTTATCATGTTGAAAGGGGAGATTGTAATTTGGATGCAGGCTTTGGCATGAACAGCCTTCTGGCAGAGGGAAGGTTCTCTGGCAAGGATGGATCCTGAAAGGAGGGACTCCAGGAGAAATCATACTTGCAGAAAACCTGGCCTGTTAATACAGCATGACCCTTTGCATGCTGTCTCTTGATTCTTGACTGTAGCCTTGAGCTAGAGCTCTTCTTTGGAGCTTAGCTTCTGCCCTCTAAATGTCATTTTGTCCATCTTTTGCCTGACAAGGGTGGACAATGGAAGTGTTGCAGCTTTGCAGTGTCCCCGTTATTTCTGTGTCAGTTCCTTAAGTGGAAGGGCAAGAGTTGCTGAGAAAGAAGATGAAGGTTTGGGAATGTGTGCCTGGAGCTGAAAGGAGGATTGAAGCACATGCAAAGGTGCTTTGGCACTGCAAGAAGGTGTTGTATGGGTAACCTGAGTTGAACTATGTACTAGTGTAACAGTTGGGGTTCCCTTCTATGAAAGATGCGATAATACTGAGTTACCGGAGGCTTTTCACCCTTTCTTAGTTAAAAGAAAAGCTCATTTGAGGCCTAGTTGCAATGTTGCTACTAAGCTGTTGTGGTTTAACCCCAGCCAGCTGCTAAAAACCATGCAGCTGCTCACTCACTCCCCCCCACCCAGTGGGATAGGGGACAAAATTGGGAAAAGGAGCAAAACCCGTGGGTTGAGATAAGAACGATTTAATAGAACAGAAGAGAAGAAACTAGTAATGATAATGATAACACTAATAAAATGACAACAGCAGTAATAAAAGGATTGGAATGTACAAATGATGCGCAGGGCAATTGCTCACCACCCGCCAACCGACACCCAGCCAGTCCCCAAGCGGCGATTCCCTGCCGCTTCCCCCACTTCCCAGTTCCTAAACTAGATGGGATGTCCCATGGTATGGAATACACCGTTGGCCAGTTTGGGTCAGGTGCCCTGGCTGTGTCCTGTGCCAACTTCTTGTGCCCTGGCTGGGCATGAGAAGCTGAAAAATCCTTGACTTTAGTCTAAACACTACTGAGCAACAACTGAAAACATCAGTGTTATCAACATTCTTCACATACTGAACTCAAAACATAGCACTGTACCAGCTACTAGGAAGACAGTTAACTCTATCCCAGCTGAAACCAGGAGATAAGTATGATGAGCCCTCTTTACCCAGGGCTCCACTCCCATCTGAATGGGTTTTTGGATGCCAGAAATGGGTTATCCCAGTGTTGCCAGCAAGCGTGACCCACAGCGCAGTGTGAAGAGAAATCCAGTATGCGTACTATGGAGATAATGTTCTCCCACTCATACTCTCTGTGGCTTGCGTGCTTGCGTGGTGCCTTTCCCAGCTCCCTCTGTCATTTTAGCTGTCTGAATGCTGGAAATATGTAAGTTTTTTTCTGTTTGCATTGTCTGTGAACAGATGGCTTGGTGGCCAGTGGTTGCTCCTGCTGCTGTTGGTTTTGCTGTTGTTCTCAGGTGCCTCACAGAGAGCTTTCCCAGCCTAGAGCTAGCCTTATGCTCCGCTATGAGGGTAGTGCTCCAAAGCTGAAGAAACCTGAGAAGGAGAGACAGCCTTCCTGCAAGTAACAGATGGTTACTGTTTTAAATACAGGGGAAAAAAAAAATTAAAAAAAAATAAATATGGATTCCTGCCTAACATGGAATGCTGGGAGAGAAGGGAGGGTTTTCTTGCGGGGGTGTCTGAAGGGAAAAGAGGTGGAAAGAGGGAGGTGAGGGATGAAAAAGAGAAAAATTGATTGGAGCTTTTTCATATCCTACTTAATCACAGTCATATGTCAGGCTGGCTGAGAGGAGGAGGGAGGGGATGGCTTGTTGAAATCTGTAGCGTGCTGGAATTCTGCGAGTGAGTTGTGCAGTGTGGTGAGTCCTGTGGCTTGCTGCTGCCCTGATGAATAGAGCCTTTCCAGAGCTGCCAAGCCCGAAGCAAATGTGGTCAGGGATTTATTACGAAATGTACCAAACCTTGGCATGGGGCTAATTGCATATAACAAGGAGTGTGCTGGAAACTCAGACCTGAAAGGTGACAAATGCAGAAAGTATTCTGTATCTGATGCTGGTGAAAGAGTTTTTGTGTAAGGGAATGTCTGTGTGTCTGTGCTTTTTGCTAATGAGCTCCCAAACATAGCTGCATGTTTTCTGGTTATTAGCTTGGTTAAGATAGATGTAGATTTCTTGTTCTGGTTATTTATTTCACAGCCAACAAAGAAACGGTAGATGCTGTATGGCTGTAATAGCTGAAGTTCTCAAAGCAAGTGTGTGGGTGCTGTCTTCAAAGTATCTGGTGCACACATCCAAAGAGAAAAGAATAGAAAGTTATGAGGCTGGATATTAACAAAATACTGAAGTTGAGGTTTGAAACTTGAATATGAAGTTTCCAGAGACAGCAAAAATGAACTGTTAGCCTTGGAGAGAATGTTCTGTTCAGCATCCTCAGTGGTTGAGCGACAAATTTGTATAGCAAGACTGGTGTTTCTTCAAGTTTTAAAGTTTACTAGACCTACTGGATCTGCATCCTTGAATGCCTAATGATCATTATCATATTATACACCATAGAGCTGTACCACAGTGACATTTAATCCAGTGGAAAGCTTCTTGCTTCCTTTTTTCGCGCTTCTTCCTGTTCTTCACAATATTCATAGCTGCGTTTTTAAATCTTGTATTGGTCTTTAATGTCAGACATAGTTAAGCTTTGTCTGTGGCCATGCTGCTGTCTTTGAAAGCCATTGAACTGTCCAAATCAGTACTGTTAAAAATAAGAGGTGCTTCAAGGAAGGGTATGAAAACAAAAAACTGGAAAAAACTTCACAACCAACCAAAAATAAAACATGGGATCGATATAGGACTTAATTGACTTAAATGTTAATGGACATAGAAGCTAGGCAATAGTGAAATGTGTTGTAAGAAATAAACCCAAACACTACAAGATTTTAATCCTCTTCCTGGTGGTGCAACGTTTGCTCTACAGTGGTATAAGGGAGAGACAGACATTCAAAGTAGAAGCTTCCTGCATAGCATTGCCTTCATCTCAGTTCAGTTGTGCCTAATGACTTACATCAGTTTTGAGACAGTAATGACTCGTGTTTTGTTGGCTTGTGGAACAGCTCTGAACCTTGCAAGTCTGTGGCAGGTCAGTCCTGTCAGGTTTATCTTGGCTCCTTTCTATCCACAGTAGTCTTATTGTATTACATTCCTGCCAGCGGTATGGCAGAAGCAGCAATGAGAACCCAGCAAAGTCAGAGTTCCTTAGCCTCTACAATCCTGCAAAGGTGTCAAGCCCCTTTATTTCATAAAAAAAGTGAGAGAGCTTTTCACTTGGAGCCAAATTCTTCAATGTCAGCATTGACAGAGGTTGCATTGTCCTGTTGGTAGGGGGAAGGCAAGTGCTTGGTGAAAGCTGGCCTGAACCGCATGACAAACGTTGCCTTTTGGTCTTGATGCTGCTTCAGTCTTTGTATTCTCTCAGTGCCTGTGTCCACTGATGCACAAAAGGAGCAGGTCCTGCACTCCTGAAAATAAGTCATTACCCCTTTACCATCAGAATCTCCTTGATCCATCCCAACTAAGCAATAAAAATGAGCCAGTTGTACTGTAGAAAATAGGGGGGTGGGGGGGGGTGGTAGTATAAATTCTTAATTGCTACAGACTTTAAATCATATTACACATGCATTTAAAGAGGTATTCCCTTCACTCCACGAGGACTGAGCTGTGATATTTAAAAATGACAGTTAACAGAGAACCAAGTAATCTAAAATAAATTCCTCCCATGGTGAATGTGATACCTTCCTAATTGCAGAACAACAAAAAAGTATATGCAGAATGATGAGAAGAAATTGAAAGCAAAGGAGCACCTGCATTACAAGAGTAACAGTTGGAAACAGTTCTGATTTTTCTTGTACTTTTATTTAGCTTTTGTTTTGTATTTCAGTTATGGATGGGTGTACACACAGCCCCTGTGCAGAAACTCACAATTTATTTACTAACATGCATGATCCAGCTGGTATTTTCAGTCATGAAGAAATTTGTTCATTATAAGATATTTCTGAGTTTTGCAATCTTTTTAAATTCTGCTTTTTGTGAGATCAAGCGAAGTTTCATTAAAAAAACCCCACAATCCACAAACTACTTTTTCAAAAACTGACTTTAATAAAAAATGATTATAATAGAAACTAGTCATGCAATTTTAACAATTCTCTGCTTCCCTTTTCAAGAGTCCCAGGTTGGGGAGGATATTTAGTGTACTAGAAACACCTGAGGTATTTGGGCTTTGGTAATGCTTGCACATTAGGCAGCATCATCTTTGCTAGTTCCACAGTCAAAGATTAATAATCCTTGGGACATATTGTGTCAATATAGCAACTTACTATTCTGAATCATAGCATGTTAAAAACAGAAAAGAGTAGTTTCTGTATTTCTCTGAGTATTCCAGATTTTCCGGTGAACTCCTGTAAGTACTAGTAGAACTGATAATACCTCCTGACATGGTTTCCTGTCACGTTGATAGTCAGGACAGGAGATATACAAATGAAGGGAAAGAAAGCCCAAGAAAACAGAAAATAAGCGTGCTGCGGACAAAAGCTTTTAAATGGAGTATGTAGGCTAAGACACTTGGTTCAATGAATGCATCAGCCAATAGTAACTTACTGTGTAAATACTGATACAGGCCTGATATAGTATGCAGAATAAAATGTTATAAAATTGTCCCAGTGTAGAGTTTTTCCTCAGTATAGGATGGTTATAATACCTACCAAAGCTTTTTATTATTTAAAAAATAAAATGCAGTAGGTATAAATCTAACAAAGTTACAGGGTTGCTCCCAAGAACTATTCTTGCTGGCTTTAGCAGCATTACAGAGATCCCATTTTCATTCAGATAAGCTGTTCTTGAACCACTTCCTAAATCTATGAAGCCCACATAAGACTTGTTTTCTTTGGCATAGAACATATACAGGTTCTATTTTACCTTCATTTTCCCCAGTAAATATTCAAGATTTTTGTAGAAAGCCAGAAATAGATAGTTTTGATATCAAAATGGCAACGTAAGTTTTGTAAAGATACTGTCAGTTAGATCTGAACACATGCAGAGTTGTACCTGAAGGACATTGGGTGAAATAAAAGGAAGGGAAAGGACCACAGAATCAGAGAATCTCTCAAGATTTCTAGAACTCTCCATCTTCCGGGGCAGAAATAGTTGATGGCTACTGATGATCATACTTCCATCTATGCAAGTTACAGTAGTTTTTGTACCCGTTACAACCTCTGTCCAGACTATTAATAGCCTGATCGTCCTTCTGTTGAAGCTAGCAGGAAATCTGTGCTCCATGCCAGCAGAGCTGAAGTTTGCTGTAAGGGAGGGATGGTGCTGAAGGAAGAAAAACAAATGCTACCATAAATCATTTGCATTTGCACAGGCATAATGGTTGCACATCAGACTGTAAGTTTTTCTGATCTCTAAAGTGCGCCTTCTTGCTACCTTTCTAGCCATTGTTCAGAATAGGCATGAGGGGATGCTATAGCTTGCAGTCATTCACCTGCTTTCCCTAGATGAACAGATGAAATGGGATTTCTGGTGGGAGATGAACTGACATCTGTGAACTAATTTTTTAACTAAGTGGTAGCCAAGTTCATCCCTCTGTTTTCCTTTACCCAACATAAGACTTAAATTTAAGAAGGATTCATAAAAGCTGCAGTTTTCACTCTGAGGACATTCTCCAATTTTGGAGGCTTCCGCTGAGGAAATTATTTTCCTTCTCAGTTCATGATCCTAATAAGCACATAAAAAACAAAAAGCAGCACACAAGTAATGCTGTGACCCAAGCCAAAAATAATACTGAGCAAAAATGTTGTCATGGACTAACTCTATCAGAAGAGCAGTAATAAGTTTATTACTTACAGACAGCATAAAATTTGAGAGATTCTCTTTACATTTCATCCAACAACCTTCCAACAATGTCCTGTGACAAATTAATGCTTATCAAGAATGTGTAAAGATGAAGATAAAGACTTTAGTAAAGGTGGAATAGGTGTGTGAAGTAGATGGCTATTAGGTTTGTGCATGAGGCAAAATCAGGGGATGTTTTATGTCCTAGTATTAGTTTTGTTCCCTTGTTAACGAGCACTGAAGGTTGAAACCTTTATATCCCTTTCTGAGATGTTACTAGTACCAATTATGTATGTGATAGTTTGCACCAAAACCAGATATACTGCCTCTGGCCCAAAATATTTACAAAGGATACGTTAGAAGGGAAGTATAGGTGACTCAGCAGGGCAGTTTTGCCTGCGAGAACTGTGGATTTTTGCAAATATACCTATTATTGCTTCATAGCTTAAGAATCTTAAACATGGATTTCAGATGAAAAGTTAACAGCTTTTAATATAAGCAACACAAGATTGTTCCTTGGCACTGCATTAATGGACTAGAAGCATAAAAATAAACCTCCTGTGAAGTTAAAAGCCCTGGAAAGGTGATTTCTGTTACAAATACCTCCTGAAAGCCATGTTTTAATGTAAGATCAAATTACCAAAGTCATATGTGTGAATATTTAATATATTCAGGAATAGGTGTACATGGGACCATAGTTAGAGTGGGCACATAGGCTGGGCTTAGATGGTGATCAGGAATTGCGTAGGTCTGTAATGGCTACCAATAAAATGTGGTGCTTGTGAGAGATACTCTCTACCTGTGCTTTAGAATCGCAGGCTTCCAGCAAGTTTGATGCTAGCCGCTCAGGGATGAGAGGCTGTCAGCTTGGTGAGAGCTGCTGGAGAAAGTTAAATAAAAATAGCCATGCAGATTCCATCTTATTCAAATATGTAGAGGGGGGAAAAAGTTTTAAAAAAAATAAGTGAACAAACCAAAAAACACAATCCCAAGCCCCAAATGTGTGCTGTGCTAGGACATGAGGGAAGTGCTTTTGTCTTCTGAAGTTTGGGGTAGAAAGTCAGGTATTTATCTTCATGAGTTTAAATTTCTTTCAAGTGCGTTCTCCTAACGATTTCTGCCACTTTAATAATGCACAACATAGACAAAACCAAGCTACAAAAGTCAAGGCACGTGGAACGTGGTTGCCTGTGCCTCTCCCAGGTGAGGAGGTGCAGTGCACTTGTCACCTGAGAGGACAAGGGCCAGATGCAGTGGCCTTAAGATGTGTGGTGAAATTCCCCTGGGCTTCCGTGGGGCACGCAAGCAGTCCTTAAAACATCAGAAGTATGCAGCTTCTTATTTAGTGTGCTGTCCATGCCTGTTTACAAATTTAAAGTACATCTTTGTAAGTGTTACTTGAAAAAGCTCCCTTGCTCTGTGTCGCGTGTGCCAAGTGATGAGCAGAAGCCACAGCAGACCTTGTCAGCTGGTGTACGTCTTTTTGTGCTGACTGAATCTGCACTTCCAGCTATCCTGGCTGAGTAAGCAGAATCGTGGCAGGGCATGTGAAAGCAGGGATTGTTTTGCTTTTATTATTTATCATTTGTGCTGATGTACTGCCTACACCTGCTGCCCAAGGACCTCTGCACCGTTTGGCGTACTCTACAAGGTGAAATTGCGGCTCCTGCCCCGAAGATCTCATAAGGAAACACACTTCTTCGCTCTGTCTGCAGGGCTGCAAGTGATGTACAAGTATACAAGTAACTGCATACTGCTAGGTCGTACTTCCCTGTCTTTTGTGAGGAAAAGCTGGGTGAAGTTCAATGACCCATATTAGAGTCAGTCAGATAAATACCGGCTAATTCACTGCAAACATTGCTTCAGCTAAAAGTGGGTTTGTTGGCTGGTTTTGCCTAGATGCCAAGTGATGATGCTGTAACAAAAATTGCCATGCCAGTAGAGTTGAGCTTAGATGCGGTTTAACCATTCCTGCCTTCCTTCTCCAGCTAGGATAAATAGTTATGGCTCGAAGCCTGCAGCACCCGCAGTTTATGGCCAGATATTTAACCCTCGCCACTACAGAGAGTGGCAGGTTGTTACCACAGGGGCTGGCTGGAGCGGCGCACGGGGGGTGGGAAGGAGGCCGGGGGTTAGAAATAACCTGCCGGTGGGGATCTTTAGAGCCTTTATGTAAACACGGCTGGAATGAAAACAAGGTGGTTCTTTTTTTTTTTTCTTTCTTTTTTTTTTTTTCTTCAGAGACCTGTATGGCATCCAAGCACAACATTGCAGGCTGAGCTGCACACTCCCTTTCAGAAAGGCACCACAGTGCAGGAGATCGGGCCCACGAGTCCGATTCAGTGCTGGCTTTGTGTACGGCGCCGACCTTCTGCGTCAGTTGTATTTTTGCACTGCGGCCATAAAGAGTGGGGAAAAAAAGAAGGAAAAAAAGGGTAGTGATCGTAGGGAAGGGGAAAATAGCTGGTATAATAGCACTGAACTGGAATGACAATATTTATCTTTAATTTGAATGATAGGGCCTTGGGTGTAATAGAAAGTAATAATAAAAAAATATACTCAAGGTCTTCTATGCTTTTGGGCTTTTAAAAAAACTCTGTTAAAATAGAACCTTCCTCACTTCTGAATCTGAAAAGAAGCAATTTAATATTAATAGCCTGCCTTTGTTTTAGTGAGACTCGTACTTTACTCATCTCCCGGTTGAGTGGAATTTTGGCTGTATGTATAGGTATCTTGCTAGAAAACTATATAGTGGCATGTAATTTTGACAAATTTAAAGTTCTTTTATTTGTGCATTTCTTACATTGAGTATAAATATGGCTATATACTTTTTTTGTTTGAGAAAGCAAAGTCAACAAATGTGCGTTGGATTTGGAACAGAAGGGGCAAAGATTAGTCTGTGGGGCTTGGAGAATGTTCATTTCATCTTCATGGGTCAGCACCTCCATAAATTTGTGCCAGATGTATGAGGCTTATTGCAGAAGTGCCATATAGTGCCAGCACATGCTTATTTTCAGGAAACCTTGCTCAGAAAGGCAGAAGCCCCTCCACTTTGCTGTACAAGATGTCAATTCCTAGCATGGTGCAGGATCGGACTATGTAACCCTTTTACTGCTTGTTGTGCTGTGTTGTTTAAGAGCCATGACAACTGACAGAGAGAGAGAGAGAGAGTCTCGATCCCTTCATCTATTCTGCTTTGACTTGGGGGAGTTTGCTGGTGGCCCCAGTACAGAGCTTCATAAGACATTCAAGTCCATGCATCTTACAGTGATTCTGACATTGTTTTAGATAGATATAACTCCTTATCTATGTGCCCCACTGGCCTGAAAAGACTCAGTGCAGGTTAGAGGTCTACACGCAAGGGTCAACTTACAGGTCAGCCCTCATTTCAAATACTGTTTCATTGTCTTTGCTTTTTTTCCTTCTTTTTTTCTTTTTCTTTTTTTCCCTCCTGTTTTCTTATTTTTTTTCTTTTTGTTCTTTTTTCTTCTTTTTTTTCCTCCTTTTTTTTCCTTTTTTTTTTTTTTTTTCTTCCCCTTCTTTTATTTTGCACCAGGGTGGAGGCAGACAGAGGAAAAAGCAGAGGTTCTAGCTGCCTGGGAATCTGAGTCCTTTCACAGATAGTGGGGTGAGGGCTGGATGCTATTCATTTGCTTTTGTCCTACAGAGAGAGGAAGTCCAAGTACATTTAACCGTGGAGGGCTTTGGCCAGTTCCTTCATCCGTGTTGCAACCCAAGGGGCACGTGGCACGTTACATCTGCTGCTCAGTCAAGAAGCACTGAAGGGCTTACCCCCACTGGGGAGCTGGGAACAAAAGCAGTCTTCAAAGTAGAGAAATATGTTTTTAAAGGGAAAAAAAAATCAAAAGGGTGAGGGGCCTTCAGCTTAAGTGCTATATTTGTATGGGCTAAGGGTAGGTAGGGAGCGAGAACCACAGTGGGCTCCATGCAGGAGAAGCTGAAAGGCACACCTTAGTAGAGAGTCTGAACTGTGGAGTTAGGGGTGCCCTACAGAAAATGTTTCTCCCTGCAGTGACTGAAGTCCCTTGCTTTTGTCCCTGTGTATATAGCTGAATTATTAGTGTAGCTTTCTGAAGCATCCACTCTAATACCTGTTCTAATGTTGCAACAAACATAACAAGCTTTAGTATGTTTTGCAGAAGGTTAAACAGGTTAGTGAAGAAAGAACAAAACCTTTCTTTTGTTCCCCCCCCCCAGCAAATTTAAGCAAATAATAATGAGAGTCAATTAGAAATTAACTGTGTTCCATTTAGTGTATAAATGCTAAATGGAGACTATCACACAGAATCATGACTTGCTAATCATGTATACAAATTACTCGGAAAATGAGATGTGAGGTACAGACTGTATTTCAAAATGTACAGTTTCACGAAATGCCACTGGTGACATCGTTATATACATGAACAATTTTACTGAGTTTTAAGAGACATTGACTAGTTGTTAAAATGAAAAGCCCTATTTTCAGTTACTGTTTTCTTTTCTAAGCAGATATTAGTGTATTGTTTTTGATCACATTTGAGGAAGGCAAAATTTCAGCTGCCACAGCCACATTAAGTTGGTAGTTAGTAGTTCAGGAATGCTGCTATTGGCATGTGCTCTTGAAAGCTTATTAAGAGAGAAGAGAGTTTGCTACAGTTATTAGATTTAATGAATAAAATCTTCCTGGGATTTTGCGCAAATGGTAGATTGTCAAGAACTATATGAAATCTGTGAGAGATGTGAGAAACAGGTCGTATGGCCTAAAATCAGAGCCACTTTTACAGAATTAGTTTGCTTTTCCTCCAGAGATTAGCACTGAGCAATTCTGGGCTAAATTTCAAGAAGAGCGAACTCTAACCTGTGCATTTTCCCTTCGCTTGTTTTTCTTAACCTGAAAACAGTCTTAAGAGTGTTTGCAATAAAATGCCAGGAGAAATAAAATGAAATTAAATAATCCATTTTCAAGTTTTGGGAACTACTCTTTTCAGTTTGTAAAGAAAGCTAAAAATATGTCCTGTACTCAGCAGGCATTTTAAGGTTCGCTCAAGTTCAGCTTGTGCACCTACTGCAAGTGTGATTTGTATTTACCACCCAAAATTTTTTTTTTTCTTCTCAGATATGAAGTTTAAAACTAATATCAGAAAGAATGCTACAATCTTAGCTATATGAGCGGCAAGTATGGAAGTGCAATTTAAGAGCAGCTTCAGGAAGCGTACATGAAAGATGTTGTGTTGTCGAAATTTAAACATATTTGAACTATTGAGCTGAAGGCTAATGGTATTGTAGCTGGGCATAGTTTTAGTATGAGAGGTGTATGTGCATTTTAATACAAATGTTGTCAGTTTGCTTTTTTAAAACTACTGGAATCCCTCCTAGGCTTGAGGTCATGATAGGCTGGACCAGCTGCTGACCCCAGGTCCAGGGAGAGGAACATGTAGGCCTGGATGCTCAGGGGATCAGGGTCCTACCATGTATTTCAGCACACTCCTGCTGTAGTTTTGATGCAGATTTTGATTATTTTTACAGTAAAAGTAGCAGCAAAGTAATTTAAAAGCTGCCAGTTGGCCATACATTTCAAACACATTTTCGGTTCCCATCCTTCTGTCTCTTGACTGTTGTTCAGGTGGTACATATAATTTGTATCTGATATCAAGTGTTTTGAGATGCTGAATGTGCTGAGAAAAGGCAAATAACAATGCTGGCATACAAGGGCTAAGAAATACAGTAAACAATACATACGGGTTTTCAGTTGACTTATTTTAGATGTTACTTGCTGAGACATTCCTGTGGCTATAAGATTTACAACTTCCTTTTCATTAGTGTCTTCCATCCTGCTTGTAAGCTAGATTTTTTCGAGGTATGATTTTGTTCTTTAATCAACCCGAAGTGTTTGTTTTTCGGCATTGCATAATTTTCTAGTGCATAAGAATTTGAAAATGAAGTTGAGTAGAAAATTGTTGTATAAGCTACTGTGAGCCTCATTTTTCTGCTTTTGTTGTCCTCTTGGAGAACTCCAAGTCTGTGATCCTGGACATCCTGGATAGACAAGCAAGGACAAAAATCACTTGGGATGTTTTCACTTATGTAGGTAGTTCTGTTTCAATCGACCTAATATGAAATAGGTGCTTTATTTTTGTACAGTTTCTAAAATCGGTAAGTTCTTAGAGGTAAAATGCTTATAGGAGAAAGGAAAACTCTACAGAACAAACTGATGTCCATATCTGTGCTTTCTGAATAGCTTTATCTCAGTGTTTTATCTCTTGGGCTCAAAACCAAAATTCATCAACAACTGAGGAGCTCCTAGCTTGGACTTGCCTGCCTCTTCCCTAACTTTCTTTTTTTGACTGAAGTTCCAGAACTGCCAAAGCTACTCTGATTCAGAAGGGCCCTGTGTATAAGAATACCAACTAACACTGTAAAAAACCCACACAATAATTAAAGTAAGTTATGATCTTTTAGTGCTAATTTAGATTTTACATTTGAAAAATTAAAAATTGTGAATGAAATTTGCATTTGAAAAATACTTTTTCCCCCTGAGGCATTAACTATTGAAATAGCTGAATATACAGGCATTCATTGTGAAGTTGGAGTGTCTTAAAGAATTAGAAGAATGAAAAAGATAATCTGCTAAACCTTTCAGGGGACCGTGGCACTAAATTAAAATATACATGGCTCTCATCTGAACTTATTTTCTTAGATATAGAGTTAATTTTTAAATCCAGAGGAAGCCTACGTAAAACCAAGCCAAGTTAATAATACTTGCCTGAAATCTTCCCTAATCACAAGATTTCTCATCTGGTGTACTTGGAGAACATTTGTGTGGCTCATTCGCCTTTGACTCAATAACACATACATGCACGTTAGCTGACTTTAGCAACATTTTCCCTTTGGGCAATGAGAATGAGTGAAAAGAAATGTTTGATAAAACTACGAGCAACTGAAAAAGTTGAACTGGATTGGAAACTAGTAAGTCTTCAGTTAGAGGAATCTGTTTGCTCTTTCTTTTTCTCAGTCTTGCAATATATAAACCTTTTTAACCTTCTTTCTTAATGTAAGTCATACTGTACTCCATAGAGAATCCTTTTTGCTTTTAGGAAATAAACTTGTAGCAGTGTGAAAAGTATCTTTATACCATTAGGAGTATAGGGTCCGTTCCCAGCAGCAGTTTAGATACTGAGGATACCACTCCTGGGTACAGGTCCACAGACACTCTTTTCAGTGGCAAAAATTATTTTCTGCCTCATTTCCTCCAATTGTGGGTGCTCATTCTTACTACTGAGCTGCTCCTGTAATGGAGGCAGCACAGCTGGTGGCATGGAGTCAAGGGCTGGGTGATGGGCTGGAGCTGGGACAGGGCGGGATGCTCCTCAGCCCCATGTTCTCCCTGCAAACCTAGACCTATCTAAAGTGTCATCAACGTGGATTGCTCCCAGCCATGTCTGAAAACCTTTTAGTGCATTTTTAGTTTAAGAGGTAGGAATTCTTCTAAATTGGAAAATGCAGCATTTCTCAAGTGAGGTAAGGTTCTTTCCGAAATTTGGCACCACCAGAGAACAGCAGCTCAAAATCTCCCAGGTCTCATGCTCTCGTTTTCTGGTGTCTTGGGTTACTGACTTGCACTGTAGCAAATACATGACTTCAAACGCTTGCTGTAGGCACTTTTCTTTATATCTCGGTACGTTGTCTGATCGTATTGATATAAATCAGGCATGCGACTTCTCATCTGGAAAGGTCTGTGATGAAGGTGCATAGGGACAGTATTTGCAAGTGTTTTAATTAGCGTAGCTGGCAGTATGCCAGCTTTCCTTAAATGGGGCTTGAGCAGGAGGGAGCTGCTTCTAATTTAGGACAATTACAATATGGTTCTACCATTTGTACCAACCACATCTACTCTCCCCCGCCCCCAAATTTTGATTAATAAAGGAATTTATGTTAGAATTTAATCTCTGAGTGACCCGCTCTCTTTTAATACTATTTAATGGGTTACTTGCATGCATAGAGATCACTTCGATCTTTTTCTTAGCAATTATTTTATTAGGAAGTGTGGTGCTTGTAGGAGTGTTTCATGTGAGGTGGCAGATGCTAACTGCGGTGGCTCTGAGACCCCCCTGTTCCAAAGAGGTTGTCTTATTTTCAAGGAGGGCCAGGTTTTAGCAGATGTTGTAATTGGAGCAAGACTTCTTCAATATTGTGGCCTGTCTTGTTTGAGGAGGGTAGGCATTTGATGAAGGAATAATTTCATGGATGGCTGCATCAATGGGCAGATGTTATACAATTCAAAAAGATAATCTGTTCCAATAAGAAAAAATTAATGTTGCAGGACTTGTGAGCATTATTGTCTCCCTAGAGGTAGTATTAATTAAGAGGCTAAACCCACGAGCAAGGTCAGACATTTTTTCCACTTGGAGAGCTTGTTGGAATAAATTGATTTTTGTCTGAATCTGTCTTTTATTCATGTATCTTGTTAAATATGTTAAGTCAGAAGTGGCGTGTGAACAGCGAAGCATCTAATTCCTTTTTCCTGTTTTTGTGAGCAATAGTCATCTTTGGAGAGCATACTGAACACTTTGGCTGCAGTAAAATTAAATATAAAAGGAAAGCCAGTCATATTTTGTGTATTATTAGCAAGGTCTACTAGCGCTCATACTTTTTTTATTTTAAGGACTGTTTTGTCACTTAGGTGTTACTACTTCTGCGTGTGTTCATTTCCCTGGACTTCACTGCCTTTCATTCAGTATATTTGTTTAAGGCAAGATAATTCTTGCACCATGTCTTTCACCTGTCCCTCTGTTATTTAAAAGGTAGCCAGGTTTTGGCCTCTAGACCAGAAATCAAATGGATTGTGTTCCCTAAAATTGGACAATTTCTGCTAGCTACTGAATCACGATGGAAAGATTCAATAAATAAATAAATTCAGAGGTATTAGAAAAGTCCAGTTCTGCCAAATGTTGAGCACATTTTGTGAGCAGCTCGGTGCCCTCAAATCCCTTGACATCTATAACAATTAAATCAGTTAACTCTTTGCTTAACAGCATGCCAGAAGAATATGTTAAGAATATATGTAGAAAGGTTGTTGAGGTTTCATTATTTGCAGGAAAGCAGAAAATATGGCTTCTTTTTTTTTTCATAGCACCTACCCTTGAGGCTAATTGTAAAAATAAAGAAAAAAAGTAAATCTGACTTTTTTTTTTTTTCCTCCCAGAAATAAACAGTGAATTGTATTTTCTTTGGATGTTTCCGGATTATTCAGTCTTTACAGAATTAAAAAGCAAAATATTTAGTAATGGCAGGAAGACTCTTCCACAGAAGCAGACTTTGCAGCCTTCTTGGGTTTTGTTTGTGATGTCTGAAATTTTCTCATTGTTTTAAGAGTTCCATAATATTTTGTTTTCCTATAAAAACACTTGCCTTCATATTTCATCAAGTATGGCAGTTTTTGCACTGGGAACCATTTATTTTGGTGCAAACATCATAATCCATGCATTTGAAGTGATGAATTTTGTTAAATCAATATTTAGAAAATAGTTGCTCTTAGCAGGAGGTCCTCTTTAATATGTGAATTATAAACTGGGAGGTCTCTTTTCTGCTCCAAATTTTTTCTCAAATGTATTTAATCCATAAGATTAAAAGGTGAAAATGAATTCTTTGTACGTTGCTGAAACTTGAGAGCACAGTCAAGGAATGAAATTATCCAGAGTTTTGGCAGTACCATGAATTCAATAATATCCTTTTTGTAAAGCATTCATACAGTACCCTCTTTATCTTTAACAATTCCTCATGAGAGATTTCAGTTTTGAATGTGTATTGTTTCTCATGATTTATGTCAAAGTGCGAGACCACTACTTGATGTTTTGGACCAGAGAAATTCTGTAGAGAAGATATGCTGAAAGTTCTCCTATGTGCTCATGTGGTGGAGAAATACTGACAGATTGGACAAGGTGGCTTTTGTAAGGCTCAATTTGTATGAACTGCAGTGATGGTGAATGAACAAACCTCAACTGGACACAAAGTGCACTGAGAAAGGCAGTGAATGGTTTTCTGGGTTGGAGCTTTTTTTTTAATGAGATGATGATACAGGACAAGGACTGCTGCCTTTTCAGTAATTTGGGTTGTAATCCTTGGGCCATCCTATAGCTAGTTGAGATGTTATTTGTAGGAGTGTAACCAAAAATCAGAACTGTTACATGAGAGCTTCAATGCTACTTTCACGTTTGTTTGTGAACCTTCAAGGTTGCAAAGTAGTCTGCATTAAAAAAAAAAAAAGCAGGTTGTCATTGAATTCAGGAAGTGAAAAGGAATATTCCATCTGCTAAGAAGGCTAGTGTATATATAAAGATGGTATTTACACAAGAGCAGTAACTGCTCATCAGTGAAACGGGTTAGGTGATAACAGTAATTAGTCAAGCTCCACATCTGTAGTAAACTGTCACATACAGTGGTAAATGTGGACCATGAAGAAATGGCTACATATTGCTTGCTCAGTAAACCACAACCAATTTTCAAGATACCTGGACAGGCAACTTTTTCCTCTGTCATTGGGATACCAGGTGGTATCAAGCTCATCTGAGTCTCTTTGTTTTCCATAAAGAATTTTCTCATTCCTCATGTATTCATTCCTCACAGACCTTCTTCATTATTAACTGTATTGGAGCTAGTAGTAGATTATGTCTGCGTCACACCGGCTTAAAGGGATTTGGTGTTTTACTTCTTGCAGGGCAAAGTTTCCATGTGTAAGTGTCGCTTCTTTGACACTGCAGCTTTTCTGTATTTTTTTGGCAGTAGTTTGGTGTTATTAATTCCATCAGTTGGCGACAGGGATGTTACTCTTGTCCTAGAAGATGAAATTTTGCTGGAATTTCTGAAAGTAATGTTTCCAGCTTCTGATGCAGGCAGTAGCATTGGACAAACAGAAGCACAGCCTGGCAAGCTGTTTATCCTGTATGTGATCCAGCAGGCATTGTGCAAACTTTGACAAACCCTGTGTGGTTTTGATAGAAGAGAAAGTAGTGAAGTGCTCTAGCAACTCTGACCCTCCTCCTTAATCTAGTTGTACAGTTTGTTCCTACAGCTAAATTTCTCAAGCCATGCAGTATTTTATTTCTGATCTTTATGCTGCCACCTGTCTTCCCATCCGTTTTTGAGGTCTTCTCCTGCTGTGTTTTTTTTCTTATCAATAGTGCCCCTTTCCAAGCTGTATTTCCCTGAGATCAATTGCTCATTTTAGCTGTATTTTTTCCCCTAAGTGTCTTGGGGATTTTTGTTGTTGCTGATTCCCGCCCCCCCCCCCCGGCTTCATATCACTCATGCGCTACCAAAGCAAACTTGACATTCAAGTAGGATAATGTTATCAGTTTCATGTTGTACTGTACTGGACATATTCTACTTCATTCTCCTCCTGTCAGCAACAGCAAGTCAAGCAGTCTGTAAGTATTAAAGACAATACAGTAAATGAAAGAGGAGAATGGTGTGCCTTTTTCTTCTTTATTTATATAAATAAAACTTCTTCACTGTTGATGCAATGTTAATGTTAACTTTCTTTTGTAGAGATTAAAAATACAGCTGTTGCCTAAAGGTTCTTAGCTTTTATCTTCAATTCCCTTTTTTTTTTTTTTTTTGGTACCATTTGTACAGTTAAAGAAAGTAAGACCAGAAGGGTGTGTTGAAAAAGTTGTCTGATCCTCCTGTATATCGCTAGCCATTGTACTTCTTGTACTTACCCTGTATTAGGACAGTAAATTTTACATGACTAACATAAATTTGTACTTTGCTGTTGTATATATTCTGGAAATGTTTCTGATTCTTAATCTCTTGGTATCAAGAGCTGAAGAATCCAACATGACTGGCTTTGGTAATTTAGATCATTGATTAATCACCCTTTCCAGAACTTTGGTCTACAGCTGAGTTTTGGGGTTTTTTTTTATGCTTTCCTTAGATGAAGTAAGGTTCGTGGTTTTTTCCAATGGAGGTACTTGGAAACTGCAGTAAAGTCTGTTCTCAGAGCTCCTCTGTAAGTTAAACAAGTTGAACTTTTAGTTGCTTACTACAAATCTTTTTTTGTGTTCTCTCCAGTTTAAAAATGTCATTTAAAGGTGGGCCACAGAATTTTAAGCTGATTTTGATATTAGCAATGCTGCATGGAGAAACAGTTCAACTTGATGTTAAATACTACTGGGCTAATACATGTTCTTGCAGAGCCTCGATACAGATGTTGAAAGTAGGGTCCAGTTCTATGTTGGCGATGACTCCGAGATCAGCCAGTTTTTTGAACATGTGCTTATTGGTTATTTTTAGCGTCAAAATTTTTAATCAGAATTTTGGATAGTACAAAGTGAAATGCCTCAAATATTGATGTGTGTCATTTGTAAAACCTTATTTAATCAGATAAATTTGGTATACTCATCAGAGGATGAAACCTACTTTGTTTCACTAGATCTATTTTCCATAAATCCATGACATCTGGCACTAATTTAATAACTGTTCATTGGTTCTGTATCAAATGAATCCCCCGAAAATATTTCCTTTCCTTGTCTGGATTGATGTTGGAGTTACTTGGGTTGTCCTTCTTTGAATGTTGACACAATATTAACTATCCTCCAGGTTTTTTGAATGTCCTTGGTATCATAGACCTTATGAAAAGCTACTAATGGAGCAGAGATCACTTTATCCAACCAAGCCTGTTAGGATTTATGCCACATGCTGTCAGGGTCTGTTTATTCGCAGTGAGAAATGAACAAGTGGTACCTCATCTTACTGTGGTAGCCCTGTACTATCTTGCTGTTCTGGTACAGCGTACAATGAAGGACTATCACTACATGATTAGAATGGTGCCTTCTTTCTTTATGTAATCTATGTGTTAGAAACTTAATGTGTTTTCTGCATTGTTGTTAGATCATGTCCATCTTGTAAATAATCACTGTGCCCAGTACCCTTGAAAAAGACCTTACTATCCTTAGCATTACTAAGCATGATCTTTTTTTTTCATTTTTAGCTTCACTATTTTGACTTACTGTAATTCGCCTAAGCCCCACCTAGAAATCAGGAGGGGTTGGTGTCCCAGCCCTGGATCTGGAACCCTTGCCCACGTGCTTGCTGCACTGGGAACAAACCAGGCCCCACATCCCAACCTGTGAGTGCTTCTGGTCTTCTGCTTCTTGGTCATCAGTCTGAGGAGGAGGAAGCTGTACCTGTAACATGAAGTACCCTCCCTCCCATCCAAAGCCAAATAACCCACCCTCCCCTTTGCCCACTCTGTTTTCCCAAACATTATAACTTTCCACGTGACTGTCATGCAAATCATCCCAGGAGGTTTCAGTAGCAATAAGTAAACTTTAGGAGTAATTGGTTACAAAAGCGGTTTTCTAATTAGAATAGATGGCTACATTTTTTTTCTTTTAAACTGGCATTTCTCCAGACAGTGAGTACCAGCCATGAATACTGATAATTGAAACCAAGTAATTTTCCAGAACATGATCTGGTTTTAATGTTACAGACCAAATCTAGCAGTGTCCTAAGCACCACGTGCTGTGAGCCTCTGGATCCTGAGGAATACAGACATTATCTGTGCTTGCCATCTTGGGACAGGCTTTTAAAGGATAAACTTGGTGTTGAGCAGCGCTTACTCAGAGCTGGAACCAAAGGCCAGCCACTGGTTTCTGTGGACCCATGTCTGACTCCTAATGCTCCATCTATACCAACTGTTTCATCCTAAACTTACTGCTGAAGGTGTCAGACTTCTGGTTTAACTCCTTCATGATACAGGTAAATGTATGCAGAGAAACAGACCCTTTTACAAGGCTTACACTCTTACTTTAGTAGCATGAGAAATGTGGATCGCTTTAAAAAGAGAGAATACCCCAAATTCACTGACTTTTTTGCTTAACTCTTTGTTCTTTCTTTTGGTAGTCCCTGTTGGGGTCCATCACTGTTTGTCCTGAGCAGGTCTCTCCTTACCTTATTAGGATTTATCCTGAGTTAGTGAAGTTGATTGTCTCCTTTTATCTTACTTACTTTTAAAATAATCTTTCAAGCAGTCCTCTAAACAGTCCCAGCAGCTGACCTGAGCCTTCTGCCAGTAAACTGTGTTGCCATAGGACCGTTCTTTGCAATGCTTTGGCTGCATCGCTCTCTTGCCCAGGTGCCAGAAGATTAAATTCCTGATTTGCAAGCACCCAGTAACACAAAGTAATTTAAAAATTAGAAGGGTCACAGTGGCTGTTGGGGAGTATCTTAGGAAAAGGAAATATTTACCAGGTTTTGTTTTGTCCTGTGTGGGAACAAAGCTCACCTAGGTACAGGTTTTGCAATCACAGGAAACAGAGATAGTCCATTTCAAGAAAAATAAAGGCTTTGTATCTTTGAACACTTCTCAGTGTCTTGTCCTTTTGCCAGCATGACAGTTTGTCAGCCCCCTTTTCTTCAGTGCTAAAATTCTTGACGTTAGAGATTTTGCCTTCTGATGTAGCTTAAGGAAATCTTTGAAGTAAGGTACATTAGCATATAAACTCTGGAACTCTTTGGTTGCACTTGGGTCAGGGTAATAAATGTTTATTCAGGTGCCCTGTCTTAGGAAGCAAGTGTTTTCTGCCTTGTCACAATACATTAGCTATTGTGCCATATTTTTGTTAAAACACTTGTCATATTTTTCAAACCTGGGCTTATTATTTCTAATTTCTGTTCCCCCAAATTATAGATCTTGAATGTTCTTTTGATCTTGCTGGCTTTAAGTCAGAATGAAAGTGTTCCTCATGTGCATATGAATGTTTCCCTCCCTTGGGGAAGTCCTCCCTGACTGGTAGAGGAAATGAAAACGGATCAATTGTCTGTCACTTAACGGTGTTAAAGATGCTGTGAGCTTTATCTCTTACTGATTCTGATAAAATGCTTGTTCCAGCTGCATGGCAAGCATCCACGTTTGGTAGCTGGTATCTAATACGTCACGTTTTTGTAGGGCTGGCCATATGGCCTGTACCTGGACAGTGAATCTGAAGTGCTCTAAATACTATGAATTTACTGTATGTTGATGAATTGTGCAGTTGTTTGGCACACATACAATAAATTTGATATGTAGAATTTTGTTTGATTAATTGCATGTACGTAAGCCACCTGTGCAGCGATTGTGCAGTAAGTAAGGTGCAAGAGCAGTTCTCTAGGACAAATGGCCAAAAGTGTATTTTCTGTTGGGGGCGGGGGGGGAAGTGTTTTGGAAAATAAGAACACATTTAAACTAGCCAGAATGTCCAATAACTTTGGTTTTTTGTAAGCAGAAAGAGTATGAACAGAATGATACTGTATGCAAACAGACGTTTTAAAGGTATATTTTCTTAGAGAGTTTACTAGGGACAAATGACTTTTCCTATGTTTTGTATGCATGGTTTTTCATAGGATTTATTTTTGGGTTTTAATAAAATTAAATTGTGCTGGGAAAAATCAGCATAAGAATGGTCCAGAATAGGAAGTCTGTAGGATTTGTGCACATGTCAGAGGGACTCTGTCATTTGCTTTTCCTGGTTCTGCTGCATATAAGCACTCATTTGCAATATTGCATTAATGTAGGGGTTTGGAGTGAATTATAAAAGCAGTGGATAACAGCTTGCTTTGGCTGTAAAGCTGCACTCTCATATTTTTGGCAGTAGGTAAAAAGGGCTGATTAGGAGAATCTATTTCCTGTATGTTCAAATATAAACCAGATACTCAGTCATGAAAAAGTCATTCACTGTTTTCCAAAGACTGGTTGTTTGGTTGGTTTTTTGGTTTTTTTTTTTTTGCCAATGTGAAATGGTAGTTCAAGTGGAAAACTGGGCAATGTGTTAGTCCTTACACACAAAACAAGCATCAAGAAAAGGTGATTGTATTAATTCTTTCCTTCCTTCCTTCCTCTGTGGATTCTGATTGTTTCTGGCTTTAAACAGATGAGATTCCCTAATGACCACGTTAGTGCTTTTAATCTTTCAAAGCAGGAGTGAAAGTGTAATTACTGTACATGAGTATCAAACAGATTTCAGTTCAAGCAGAGGTTTTAATGTTCCAGGTTTCATATCATTTTTAGAAATGAAGATCTAATCTGTAGCAGTGGGTGTTCCATATTCTGACTGTTGATGCTTGTGCTTTTTTATGGTTATACCTTTGACTACTTAGAGTATCATTCATATTTAGACACGAGAGATCAGCTTTTTTCCAGGTCCAGTGTGTAAGGGCTCCTCACTGGTGGTGGTCTTCTCTTGGCCTGCTTAGAGCCGCTGCTGTTTTTTCCTCAGGCTGGTCAAGTGGTGGCTGCTCTGAGTAGCTAGGGGAGGCTGTGAAGAACTTAAGTAAACAGGCAAGAAGTATATTCTGGGTGCCAGTCAATTACACAGTGATAGTCACATTCTGCCCCTTATGTTGTGCTGGTGGATTACATAAGGGGGTTTTAGATGACGTGGTAGGGAAAGTCTCATAAGCACAGGCCTATATATCCAGGGAATCTGTTTCCTAATAAGGCTCCTTGAAGCAGAAGTGCCTTGATGCTCCCTGCAGTCCTGCAGCCTTTTTTCCAGGCTGGGATCCTGAGTATTCAGTGTAGCTGACCGGCAGGTCCCCCGTACAGTGGAGAAGCTGCACCCTGTACCACTGGGGTCTGGGAGCAGGAGCAAAGCAGGAGTCAGGGCTGCTCCATAACCGTGGGCTGGGCTGCTGCCTTCATCCCCGTACTTCTGTAACACTCTTCAGAGCAGGGGTCCTGCCTTCCCTTCTGTCTGGAAGTGAGTAATACTCAGTGCTGCAGGTGACGGTAGCAGAAACCTGCAGAGCTTTTGCTTAAAGAGAAGGGTCGTGACATTTGTATGTAATGGAAGAAAGAAGAGGTAGAAAGACCCTCGGTGTTGCACATATCCCTCCTTGAGACAGCCTCGGACTGCCTTCCATCTAGAGGGAGTTATAACTGATTGTCCTTTACCTAAGAATAACTCACTAAGGGGACTTTCAATGGTACTGTCCCAGTGGCAGCCACGTATCTCTGTTAGATCCATGGTGCCTTCCCAGAGCATGTAGACCAGGAAGATTGCTCTGCCATTCTGTCTTACCGATGGGCTTCTAGCTGCCTCTGATGGTCTAACGCACAAAAAAAAGGAGAAAAACGTGATCTGTTATTGTTATATCAATGTTTCCTGCTGTATGAACTGTGACTTGACATCGCAGACTTCTTTACAGAAAACGGCATCCCAGAAGCTTGGGGTGAGGTTTGGGGCTATGGGAGCCTCTACACTCAGACTGGCTGTGGTGCCTTACGGGAGCTGAACTCTTTATACTGGTGTACGCAGCTCCTGAAACTTTTTCCAACACAGGCCCGCTGTTTCCATTAAAGGATTTTATGGGGCTCCCTACACATCATATCTTGCACAGCTTACCATATTGGCTATTAAAAGTGGCTTTGAATACAATGCCAGGGCCCCCCAGTAGCAGCTTTATGGGCTGCTGGCGAGCTGGGAAGCCCCAGTTGGCTATCCCTGTGCTAGCGGAGCCCGTGCACCGGCATTTCCAGCTAAAATGATGAAACATCTGTTTTGTCTAGTTTAATTAAATATGGCTTCTATGCTGAATAAAGCCGGGAGCATTGCAAAGTGCCTCAAGCTCTTCCAGAAATGCCATCTCCTTTTCAAAGGAAAAAACAGTTGTAATGGAACTCCAACACTTAATACCTCTCTGTACTGCACCATCAGTGCCTGCATAAAGCTTTTTCACTTAGGCCCTAAAAATGAAAACAAAAGCTTCATCATCAAGGTAGCTTCTATTTCTTTCAGGATCTCTGGCATAAAATTATTTTTTCTTGCTTCCTGTTTTGTGGAGTTGGTAAAAGCCACAAATCCAGATATTCTGTGGGGAAATCTGGCACTCATTGCATATGCATTGATTTATATATGAGCGCTCCTGCATGGGACTCCTAAACTCATCAGTGCTCCTGGATCATTAGATGTGAAATAACATGCTCAGAACATTTTTGCCATTATTTTTGAGAGCCAGATAGACACCGCAGCCAGTAGCAGCCGATGGTGGCTCAGAGGCAGGGTGCTGGCGGGCAGCAGTGGGCCGCAGCCTTAACACCACCTTACCTGTCTGTGGGTGCTGCCTGCCCATGGGGGCAAGCTGTGTCCTGGCACTCACAGCATGCTGTTGAAGTGCAGAGTGACCTCGGGCAGCCTTAGGATGAATCCAGCTCTTTTTAGGGTAGATGTAAGGGAAAGGATGTCCCGCTCAAATGTAAAAAGGTTTCTTGTGAGCAGCAGTGTTGCGTTATGAGGCGTGTATGGACAGATAATGCAGCTTGGCCTGGTTTCTGCTGCCTCTGTAGTTACCTCAGTGTGCACGGGGAGAACGAGTGTGTAAAACCTGAGCATCTTATCGCATACTAATTTTAAAAGTGATGAAAGGATGTACCAGCAAGTGATGAATCAGGCACTTAAGGCACAGCACTGCTTGGCTTTTTAGTATTGAGAGGGGCTGAATAATAAGTATTTTTGTTCTGGAGGCTAAATGTTAAAATATGAGGGGACTAAAGCTGTGTAAAAACACAGCATTTTTTTCCCTCAATGAACACAGAGTTAAAATTCAGCTGCTTAGTAAACCCCATTTAAACATTAGAGCACTGAAGAAACAAACACTAGATAAGCTTCTAATACAATAACAACATAGTCTGGCTTCATTTAAAGGAAGAAAAACACTCTAAAGATTATATGCAGGTAGGAAACATATGCAACTTCGTAAAACAGAAGTTTGGTGCTCTGTTTAACTTAGGTCTGAAGATGAAAAGCCTCAGGGAGGAGACAGGAGAGTTCGAGTACGAGCAACTCTAGATCTAACCAGGCTGCATCACCAAAGAAAATTTGGGAATTGGTAGTACAGTTTTGAAAAGACACCGCCAAGGTAAATTCTTTTTAGTGTAATTAGTAAAGAAGGAAGAAAGTGTTCTGTTGTTTCATTCTCGCCATCTGCCAGTGTTGTATTTCTATTTTATAAGAATTTTCTACTTTACGTTGGTGCAGTTGATATTTGGAGGGAGGAAAATACAGAAAATAAAAGACAGCACTGGATGGGGAAGGGGTGAACTTTAAGGATAGGGCTGGAACACATGTGTATCCTTTCAATGTGTGGGAAAAGCCAGGCAGGATTCAGCGGTTTGAGTTAGACCCAATACCGTGTTTTGAATAGCTTGCCCATACCAAACCAGTTGATAATGGTCTCTGCTTTTGGTTAGTGCTTGTCCTCTGGATCCCAATAGCATGTTGTAGTGCACTTCCAGATGTGATTTCCCAGGGTGATTCAAAGGCTCAAAATACTTCAGTGAGTCACAAAGCAGGGTGTCAGTAGCCATGTTTTTCAGGATCGTTATGTTCAGGCAAGAGCCCAGAGAGGAGGATGTAAAAGGCTACCCTGCAGTTTGATTGCAAAACTGCTGGCTCCACGTTCTCATGAAGTCTGTGTATGAGTATGGCTGGAGCCTGACATCTTATAGCTCTGTCATGTCTACATGTTTTCCAACATCTTTTTTACACAAAGACTACAGGGAACATCAGCCAACACATGGCTTGTGGTGTTTTTGCATTATTATTGTTAGGATTTTGTACGTTGACTAATCTGTTATTGCTGTCGTGTATCACTGAAACAAAATGTGGCCTGTGACACAACTGCATTGTGATATATTGCGCTGCCTTGTTAGTTTGATATTTTCTGTTAATGTGAATGGGAAGAGGAGAGCAGAGTAGGGGAGCAGAAGAATAAGAGATGTTCATCTGGCCATGAATTTTTCCTCTCCTTGAAAGGCTCTCATGTCCTCTACCAATTAGTCACCTTCCCTGTACTACGTGATGTGCTTGCCCACTCAGAGTTTAGCTGGCAGTTCAGACGCAGTTTGTTCCCGCTGAAAAATCACTGCAAGCAAAGCAGCTCCACCACTCTTTCTGGGCTGCCCTGTGGGTCGCTTGGCTGCCAGGCTTGGGAAATAGGCGTGTGTTCTGGGTTTAGCCAGAATATAACGATCCAGGCATTTTCAAGTAAGTGTGATCCTGCTTATTTTCAAGTTACCAGGTTTATTTGGAAAAGTTTATATAGATTACTTCAGATGGTTTTGAGTTTTTTGTGATGATTTTTGATGTGAAGGAATTCAAATTTTATGTTCACTGCCAGATTTGCTGAGTTTTCATGATGCAGGTAATTTATGGACTTTACTGGAGATGGAGATTTATGGGAGCAAAAATTTATGCAGTTAGATACTTTAGTGTATTTCTGTTTAACTTTTACAGAAAAAAAAAAGCACAGAAGTTATTTGAACAGTTGATAAAAGTTTTATGATGATATGACTCTCCTGTGATTTCCCAGTCATTAGTTTCACTGTTACTGCATTCTTTTGTTTGCTTGGCTGTTCATTTATTGAACTGATTTTATTCAGTAGGAGCAGCAATGATTATAGGCATTCATTTCCAATAAAGATCTTATGTTACTCTGTTAAAAACAAAATCTTACCCCCCCCCCCCCCAACCCTCTTCTAAAAATTCCTATCTGAATAGAAAGTTTGAACAGCTGAAAAAAATCACGGGAATATGTGTATATGTATAGGGTGCTTTTGCAGGGAGGCAGAGGAGGTGTTGATTTGTTAGGGGCCCTGATATCTTCAGAGGAAACCTAAAACAGTTGTGTGTTTAGGCACTTTGATTTTCTTTGAAATGAATCCTTTTCTCATAATTTAAAAGCAAACTGTGCATAATACAGGCTCTTAGCCAGCATGCTGGTCTTTATAGGGCAGAAAGCAAATACTTTACTTAGGGGACAGGATGCAAACCTTTTACTTCTATGTCAGAGCAGCATCTCCTGCAAAATAGTCCTCAAGGTGTGACTGAGACTGCCCTTGTCGTAGCATCAAACCAAGAGCATGCACCATTGCCACCCAGGGTGTGAGGTTTTAGCCGGTATTTGGAGTTGTGTTTCAGTGGACAGGTGGAAGTAATGACGACAATAAGAATGTCTTTGATGCCATATTTAGCAAGTGCTCTTTTCCTAAAGTGGGAAGATCAAACAACAGGAAGCAGTTTCCTCGCCTGTAATATGAAACTTGGCTTCGCATCCAGCACTCCGTCTGAAAAATCTGCCTCTCTTTTGCAGGGAGGAACAAACTGTTGATTTCCCTGCTGCCTGTGACTTCCCTGTTGAGTTTGCTCCTCCATGCAAGTTAAATGCAGGAAATACACCTGGAACCAAGTCAGCTCCTCGCCCCTTTAAGTACATCTGTACTATCACAGTTGGAAGAGCCTGAAAGCCTCCTGCCCCTTCTAGGAAGCTTATGCCTTGGCTGTGCTTAGGGCAAGCAAAGTAAATCCCCAAGTTAGGGAAATCTGGCCGTGGACTGAAGGCTACTGCATTTTTGTCCCCATGAGTGATGTGCTCCAAAACCCTGATGGTTATTGAATGTAAGGCAGAGATCACACCAGGTGGCCCAGAACTGCAGAATTTTGACGAGTGTATCTGTCAGAGAGAGCAGAATTGTAGCTTACTGTTCACGCTGGTCTTTGAGTGGTGACTTTCATTGTCTCAGCTGGCATTTAACAAAGAGCATTCTAATCATCCTCCATTTAGTTCAGTGGCTAATAAACACATCAACTTTGGAAAGGGTAGTGTTCACTCATAGTCAAACCTCCTCTAAGGCATTGAGAAAGATAAACACTGAAAAGTAAGGATATCCTACTGGTCCAACTAGATGACTGTTGTCTACTTAAGAACTACTCACCTGCAGGAGTCAAATACAATAAATCTATCCTGTAGACCTGAGCCCCTCAGTTATATGCCCTTTAAAACAGGGACCCACATAGGAGGTACCTTTTGCTCCTGCTGACTTGTCGTGTATTGTCTGTTGTCACATACTCTCTCTACTGTAAATCTAAACCGTAAGTGAATTACGAAAAGAGGCGAGAGAGAATACTCATTCTATAAACTGAATGGAAAATTTTGGTTCCACATGTAATATTATATTTCTTTTGTCTTTATTGTGACTAACAGTGGTAGAAGACATAGGATATGTACCTGAGTTGTGTACATGTGGATGAGTTAATGTTTGCAGTGACTCAGAGTTGTAAACATAAGCTGGCATATGCTGTTCAAGCTTGAGTCTAGCAGTGCTGTCTTTTTTCATGCTTTTTGTATTAAAACTATGTTTGACATATCATGTTTTGGTTGAGGTGCCAGTTTGGAGTTCGGTAATGCAGCGTGTATGTATTCAGAACAACAAGGGTCAGTTTTTGCACTTCCATTTTTTTCTGCCATTGAAAGGCATCTGCTTATTAGTCTGAAACCTTCAGGGATCCCCTGCTGTCATTTTTCAGCCATGAACATCTTGCTAAAATTTATTCAAACTCAGCATTCCATATTGAGTTGCTGGCATTACCGGATTGTTCTTCCTGTTAGGACTTGCTTGATTTGAACGAACAGAGTGCAGCCACCTCCCAGTGATGCCCAATGTACCAGTGACTTGTGGTTACAAGCATAAGGGAATAGTGCAGTGGCTACCAGCAAAGGACAACTTGGCATGTTACGCTATTCATGCGTTTTCTAGTGGCTGGATTTTGAAATCCTTATGTTATCCAGGAGGATGTGCAGAAACATCTCATGAATAGTGACATGTATAAACCAGCCAAAGTAATTATTAGGCAGTGCATATTCATGTGACTACTATAATGCTTGTAATTATGTTGAATATAGTGTTAGGTGCACATATTTGTAATATTTGAATAATGGAAAATATATTTCCTATATTTTAATAGCTTCTTAGCTATTAAAATACTCTAGTATTTTATATACTAGAGGTATATTTGGTCTATTTTCCATAGACATATGGGTAAACATACAGCATGGTGTTCCTCTGTTTGGTAAAGGAAAGAGCAAATATAAAGAAATTCCTCTTTTATTTATGTAGATAAGTTTCACATCAGTGGGTGGAAGGGAAAAGGCCAAAAATATTTTTATGCCTGTAAGTTGGATTTCAGTTAGCACAAGCACTATTGTGTGTGATCTCTTAATTTATGTGTGTGGCAAACTCAAAGGTGAGATGACCCAGATCTGATTGCGATCTTGTATCAATGTAAAGCAGATGGACAGCAGCATCTCCCCATGCAGCCACGACGCTCTTGTTGGTGGAAGTCAGCCCGAGATCAGAATCTGAAAAATTTACATATTCTGGATAAGAAGGTGAAACTTTATATTTCATGTTGCTAGTTTTGAAGGAACTCTAAAAGAAACCATGTCTCAGTTTTCTACTATCTCTTTTTCTTGTGCTGTTAAGTACAAGGAAAAACTAAGCTAAGACATTAGCATAAAATAAAAGGCTGTCTGGTACTTCAGAAAAGGAAACTACTCTGAACAGCCCATCTACTACTAGAGGGGCATACAACTGTGTCTCTGCAATAAATGTACCACATGGTGCCTCATGTCCTCTCTGAGCAGGCAAAAAGGCATTTCTGAACTGAGCGTGGTCATCGTCACTGGAGGCAGAGTTTGTTGTTATAGAGAGTTCTCCTCTGTGTTCAGGATGGACAATAAGTATACTAATGTGATGAATTTTTGGCCCTTTTGACTTTTTCAGGATACTGGTTTATTGTAATGGAACACTTGCATGAACTTGTGCCACATATGCCTTTTTCAGATATTGCTGGGTAAAAAGCTGCAAATTGCCAAGAACTGGCTTCTGGGGTACAAATGTGAATTTCACTAGTCTTTTTATATAAGGTTAAATTAAAGCAAAACCAAGGGAAAGACCTCCAAGGTCTTTGTTTAAAAAAAAAAGGAGACCAAGTGTGTTGTGAATGTTAGGCTTGTGAAGATCTTAATATAGGAAATAATGCCCTAAAAGAAACAAGGGTCTTAGCCTTTGCTCAGATGTGACGAGTATCCTTGACCTAAAGTCCAGAAGTACTAGATTTTCTTTACAAACAGGATGTGCCTTCTGAATGTGGATGAGGAATCAGGCAAATCAGCCAGAATAAATAATAAAATGTTGCTTGGAGGCGTAAGGCAAGGTTGCAATCCAACAGGACTTTAAAATTACACAGGCTTTAAAATGAAGATAAAATAATACAAAAGTACTGCAGCTGATTTTAGAATTGAGTTAGGCACTGGATTGTATTTCTTGTATGGTTTCAAGCAAATAACTGAAACTCTAGGCTTCTATTTCCCATACATGAATACAATGAGATAGTGTTTCTTACTTTCATTAGAGAAGTGAACATTGTTTCTTAAAAAATTATTCTCTGTGATTTATTCATATTGTATGGGTTTTTTGGGCGGTGGGTGGGGGATTAAGTTATGTTGCCTTGTAAGCATCTTTGTGGAAATGTTTTCATGGCACTATGGAAACAAAGATATTCTCTTGAGTCCCAAATTAAAATTCTTGCATTGTACATTTGGGCAACTTTAATCTGTAATGTAGCTTAATGAAAAGTTATCAAGGAATATTTTAGTTATTTTATAGAGAATACTGAAGAAACAATTTCGTTTGTTTTCCTCAGGTTATTTCTACATTTAGACTGTGACACTCCATTACTGTGGATCTTATTAATGTAATCTTACATGAGTTTTTGAAACTTCCATGTAAACTATGTGTTTTTATTGCAAACAGTTGGGTTTTGGTTTTGTATTGACTGACTATATAAAATCTTCCAAATGTGTAAATATACGTTTTCAAAATATTACTGAATGAACTATTTTGTAATGTCCCTGTCTTCCTCCAATTTTACCAGAGGTAACAGAAGTTATGCTAAAGGAATTAGAACTTTTTGAGACCACCTCCCATTTCTACGTCTGTGTGTGATTTTGATTGTATTGAATTCAGAGCAGAAATTAATGCAGTGAAGGAATGTAGTGCAAAAGCCTGGATCTGGATGATTGGCTTTCCTCGCAGTTTTCCCACACCAACCTAGACTTTCGAGGTAGAGATCCTCCTCTTCAAAAATGACTCGGACAAAGTGCAAATTCTTTGTTTCCTGAAGTGTCGTTGTTTAGGCCAACAAACATGCAGGTCAATGTGCAGGTTGCAGAACCGAAATTGAACACCAGCTCAGTTTCCCTGAAGTGTAATTCGAGGCTTGTGGTTGCCTGTCCAGCTTGGAGAACCAGCAGTGAGAACAAAGGCTCAACACCGGTTCCTTCAGATATTTGAGCAGCAAAATGCTGTTACTTTACCACTGTTTTCTTCTGCTGGTATTTGGCTCAGTGCTTCACTGTTTAGGTAGGCCAGGTGTAAATTTGTCATGATGGTTATGCCAGCAAATTCTCCTAGAACAGAGGCAACTTGTGCTGTCCCTATGTAGGTAACTTGAAGAAGAAAAAAAAAAAAAAAAAAAAGATGATTTGAGCTTTGCAGGTGTTCATATAGACTGTCTCTTACAACAAAGCTTCTTGGTCTGACTACAAGTCAGTCTCTTTAAAATCAAGTCAGCAAACAGTCCTCTGTGAACAATAAATGAAAAATGTTACGCAAGTGTGGCAGCAGATGCAGATTAAAGAGCAGTAGATGTGAAACCTAATGGTGTTTTCAGCAAGACATATAAAAGATTAAACTCATAGCTTCTGCCCTCAGATGGCGATGGTGCATATGAATGTGTGCTGTCTTGACGTGAATGTCTTTGAAGTGTGATTGCTGCTTTTTGGATGGGGAGCCTTTTTTGGTCACTAGAAACTCAGGCTCATAGTGTTTTGTTTAGCTGCATTTCAGGATGCTAATTAATAATTGCGCTTCACAGAGTGTTCACTAGGATGTAATCAGATCTGTGATTTAAGTGAGTATGTTTTTTTGTTTGCTGTTTTTACTGAAGAGCTTATTAGATGTTGATGGAAGTTGAGTGCATCTGGGCCCAATCATGCACCTCTTCCTGAAGCACCTAATTCAATTGATTGTGTTGTTTAGTGACAAGAAATACAATGTCAGCAGGACCTTAATTTTTTAATCTATCTAACCACAACATAAGCATTGTGAGTAATGCATAGAGGTAGATCAAAACTATTAGATCTCCATGTCTGCGCAGAAACACTGGAAAAGGAAAAAGGTGTATATACACACTCTTATTAGTGTGTATATGTAATATTGTACAATTACTGCTTGACATGTGTCTCCATAAAAGATGTGGCACACCATGATGATAGTTAAAATTTTATCTGTCAATTCACTCAAGTGTGATTGAATTATAATGCTCATGTTAAATGCACAATATCAATCGTAACTGATATTTCTTTCTGCTCTGTTGCAGATTACACCATCTTACTTAAACTGCGAGACAGTAATATTTCTTGAAAGTTAAGAGTTCTGCAGGTAAGGACTGATTTAAGTAATTTTCTTTCTATAAAGACCATTGCTGCTAAGCACCAGCATGAAGTAAATGCAGAGGACAGTTGCTGTTTGTGACCTACACTTTGAAAAGCTGAAGAAAAATCACCTGAGATGTTCATGGTGATACAGGCTGTAGTAAACAGGCTAATTGAGAAAGACACATGTATGCACGTTTGGTTAATCTTACTGTTTTGAATGCTTGGTACCTAGGATGTCTTTCAAGAAGGGATTGGTAAAGAATTGTCTTCTGACAGAAAAATGGGAGCCAGATGAGAAAGTGGCTGGAGGTAACGGGCAGCACTGACACCAGGTTTTAGCAGCTTGACTCGGGTGCAGGCTGCTTGTCGTTGTCCATCTCATATTTTCAAAGAAGCATTGGTAGACCTAAACTTCATGTTCAGGAAATGTCCCTAGTCCCCTTGGGGTTATTACTAAATAATAGCATGCCCAGCAAGCTGAGTTGTCATTCTTTGACTGATGTCTCCCCTGGGATAAACAAGCAGTAGTTCTCCAGAGCGAAAAATCAGCAGCTCTTTGTTTAAACAATCTGTTAAAACTCCTGCCTTGTGCTTAAGAAAAAGGATTTGAGGCTTTTCAGGAAGATTGTTGAAAGATTAAATAATTACTCTGCTCATTATGGGAAAAGCCCCAGTTTGCTGGAGATGGTGCTGTAAAGCCATATAGTCACAGCTGACATAAAAATAAAATGTAAGTTTTGCCTTGGCACATAATGGGGTGGGGGTTGTGCTTATTTTACTTCTAATGCAGACTGGTACAATGCAGGTAAGCAGTTCACTCAACTGCAAGTAAAGGAGAGAGAAATATGTTAATTTGGTATATGTTTACATAACATATGAAAATACCCTTTAAGTTATGAACTGTCAACCCAGTTTTCTAAGGTAATGAAAATTGTGAGCTGTTCAACCTACAGAGCCCTTGCCATCCTTTCAGTTTCTTCCATTTATACACATCTATTTCATCTTAGAGCTTATAAACAAAATACAGGAAGTTGTTGAAATGGATAATTAAATATTTTTCCATACAGAGATAGCTCTTCCTGACTGCACTGTATTCTGTTACCTTGCCTGAGTATCATAAAGAGCCTGAAATTGAGAAATTGTGTTGAAATTCCTTTGGGTTCGTATTCTTGGAACTTTTCCTAGAGCAATTTCACGACTTAATTTGCATTTGGTGTTAGAAAATTTATAAGACTCTGGTGCTTTGTTACTTATGCCTAGGTTTTGAAAGGAAAAAGAATGAATGCCTGTTAAGTTTAAAATAAAATTGTAGCCTTTTCTTATAAAACTGGACATGTTATCATTGAAGTGCCAGTAAGTTGCATGGAGGTATTAAGGAAATAAAAAGCTATCTGTTATCTTCCAAAGCTTATAACCTAAACAAATGAATTAAGCATAATCTTTTCTATGTTAAACTTTATTTATATAGGAACATGGTATATAAGAATTTTTAAGACTGTTAAAATGCTATTAATTTTCTCTGTTCTGTTCCAAATCTTTGTCTTGCCATGCCTGTAGAAAATGATTATTTTTCTTGATAGATGTTAAGCAGATTTTAAACTGAGTTTAGAAATATTTCCTTTTACAAGAAACTCTTTTTTGTTGGTGTTGGTTTTTTTTTTTTTTTTGTTGGCTGTTGGTTTTGAATCTTTTTAAGATTAGTAATCTATTTACCATATGTAACTACATGAAAGCAAACGTTCCTGCTTTTCCAATATCCTAGTTTATTGTTTATCTGCTTGAATCTGAGTAGAAATGAGTACAAAGATGATAATAGTACCAATTTAATTGCATGGATGTGTACATTGCATTTGGTTGTACATCTGCATAGATGTAAATGGCTTTACTGCTTCACACTGAAGACCTTCTGAAGGTCATTGGATTACTCCCTGCTTAAAATGTCTCCCTGAAAGAAGGGGGTACCTTAGACATCTTATATTATGTGTCTAGCCAGTTCAGTCTTTTTAGGAGGAAAATGCACTGGTAAATTAAACACAGAAAGAACCATGAGTAGGTCCATGCTTTTTCTATGTAATTCCCACACTATTCCTTGTTTTTAGAATTATACTTGCGTAATACAAAAATCTTGAGCTGGCATATGCTACGTTATAGGATTCTGCCTGTAAAATGCTACAGAAGACTGTCCACTCTTTTAGTAGTAGCTTTTTAACACTTGACCATTTATAATTCAAATCAATCTTTGAAGTTTTAGTGACTACTTAATTTTTTAATGCCCTCCCTTATGTGGTGGTTGAAGTAGCTCCAGTGGGTTGTACTGGTTGTGTCTGCCACTGCTCTACCAATACAGGGAACTGTTGTACTTCAAAGGCTGTATATAAATATTTTATTTGTGTATCTGCACTACCATTTATTACTGGAAAAATCAATGAGAAGAAAAAGTAATAATAAGTCTGGTGCTTCATGCATTGTGCACCTGAAAAAAGCATTGGAGCTTGGTTTTGTTTTGAGAAGGACTTTAACTTAATTGTGGTTATTCCACAGATATTTCTTCTGTGGAAAGAAGAAATAATAATATAATAAGAAATAATAACATCAAACCTAATAACTTCAGCTGAAAGCATTTTCTGCTAATATTTCACATGGAACCAATGCAGCTGAGATACAGATATGGAAATATTCAGAAAACTGTTGCTCCATGGCCTGGGCTTGAAACTACACTGATTCTTGAATTGACTCTTATTAGGCTCATAGTGAGTGGTCTCAGGGAGGACAACCACCTGAAACCTATTTCTTTTGGGTAGGGGAGACCAGGGAGGAAGAAGACAGAGGGAGGTCTCATGTGATTTAGCTTCATAAACTGGTGTCACAGACAGTGTCATGAGAAAAGTAGTGGCAGCCCAAGGGAAATAGAAGGAGGGTGAGGGTGGGACTGGGAGAGGAGAGCAGAGTAGTCCCTTCAGTGGCAACCTACTGTTGTCTACGCTCAGCTGTCTCATAAAACTGCTCTTTGCAAATTGGCGAGGAATCCTCCAGTCTGCTGAGCAGAGCAGAATAAAGGGGCGAGTGTCTTACTAGTGTCGGACCCCATGAAACATCTTCATCCCACTAGCTCCCCAAGAAAAATACTCCCCGAGACTCCCTCCAGCTCAGAGCTCTTTTAAGACTCCTGTTCTTCCTCCTCCTGAATCCTTTTGGCAGATTCAATTTACGTCACACTCCGGGGATGTGATTAATTTCCTATTATTGGCCCAGTCCTGCAAACCTCTTGCACTCATGGTTGGCAAGTGTGCTGCTGCATCTCGGTATAGATGAGTTCTGTTCCTGCACATTCAACTTAAGGCAAGTTTACTATATGGGAAGATACACCCAAACTATGTTTGCTTTAGAATGTGAAATCTACCCTAGTAAAAGACTGCATAATTTTACTCGGTATAGAACTTTTAAGCAGTTTTTACCATATGCCTTAGTATCATAATTTTAAATTAGATTTGCTCAAAATGGAAATCCAGATTCAAGCTGACATCATAACATATGACCTCCAGTAGCTATGAAAATTGAAAGCATGAGACAGGGGCATTAATCACTGAATAGTTTATAAGCTGGCCCTGAATGTTCATCTGAAATGTTAATGCTATTTTATTATATCCAATAACAGCTTAAAGTCAAAATTTATGAATACTATGGGGTGCCGAAGATAAGGCATTCAGACTCATTTTATTGTACTCTGGCTCAAATCTTTAGAGCCTTTAGTTAAGTGCACACAACTACTTGTATGCCTAACCATGCTTTTAGTGCATGCTTTTCTTTTACTGGGACTGAAAACATGAGCAAGACAGTAAAGATCTGATTTGGCATCTAGACTTGTGTGAACTCAGAAATTTGTTTGTACATACCCAGTTGCAGGAAGAAGTGTTAAATGGCCTCAGCATGGATGTGTCTGTGAAGTTAGGGTCGTTGTTTTCTGGGGCTTTTTAGTTTGCTTAGCAATTTGAATTTTGGTTTGGAGTTCTTCTAGTAATTCTTTTTTGTAGAGATAGTTGTAGCAGTAGTGTTGAATGTAGTTTAATATGGAGTATAATGAAAGCAATTGAACTTACATATGCATAACTGACCAGAGCTGTAATCAAGCAGATCTTTTCAGATGGCTTGATGGAATTATCACTTTAAACCAATTTGTAGTTTCATTACTCTTTTGAGTCTCAAGGTATTTTCATTGATTTTGTTTGTTTGTAGCTGGTATTTTACAATTAACAAGTAAAAAAAAAATTTGATAGTTTGAAAAGAAAGAAATTTAAGAATGTCATATTAACTTTCATTTGAATTTTCATTACTTTCCAAACTATTCATGGCTGCCATTGAGTTGAGGGTCTCCCCTCTTGTTTTGAAGAATATAATTCTTGCTCCTTCTGCCCACACAGTATACAAGTTAAAACTTTCCCTGTGGTATTTGTGTCCAGTTTGTTTTGGTCTCCGTATTTTTATCGAGACTTAAAAATATTAAACATGATCAGTCTGGCTTTACTTTTCCAGCTCCTGAATATGCAAAAAGTCAGCTTGAATGTTTAAAGAATGTGGGGTCAAAATATGATCTCACATTAGCAGAAGTATATGCATATTGTGCTAAGTACTTCTACATGTGTTAGGAAGACATATTTAGGCCACCATCAGAAAAACCTTTCTAATGAAAGCCTTAGGGAGGAAGGCATAGCTTGTCAGAAATGGGAGAACATGAAGATAATTTTTGAGACATCCAGATAACAACAAAACTTACCTGTTTTCTACCATAAACCCTTCTCTTTTCAATGTACCCCAGGGGAGAGAAGGATAATGTTTGAGCAAGCCTTGGGTTGTGCAGTTTGGAGTGATATGCAAGCAAGCTGAAGCAAGAGGTGCAAACTTGCTAGGGCCCAGGAGCAGCATCATATAAATGAAAAATGTTTGATTGCTAATTACAGGTCAAATGGAGTGCCTGGACGGGACTCCCCTTAGCTGCATGCTTTAATCCCCAAGTTGGAGGTGGGGGGAAAACCCCAACAAAACACCCTTCCTAATGAGCTGAATTTTATACCTGGTGTTTAAATGTCTCGCTTGTCAATGCAGAATCTTTTGCTGGGAGAGCTTCTTTGTTCCTACGTAGCTTGAGCCAGTGATTTCAAAACAGATTGAAATGCTTTTATAGGTGAAAATGAGCTTAATTGACAGTGAGCTGGTTGTGGCTTTTGTATTTTGCTTTATTGGGTAGTTCCAGTAGTAAACTGAATTTATTGAAGTAAATCTATGAAATGACCTTAATTGCCTGTTCTCAATATTTTTAAGGAACTCCACTCTTTGCCTCTTTTTATTTTAATGTAAGGTACATGGTGCAGCTTGTATACACATATTGTTTGAAGGCTTTGAATGGCTTGCCTGTCTGATCCATTTTAATAGATTCCAGCCTTTTTCCATGACATCATTATTGTAACAGACTTCCTAGAAAATATGAACAGCTGCTGTGTATTTTTTTCCTGTGTTTTATATTAAAACTGTAGCAGCTTTTCCGTTCTCTACAAATGACAGCAATAGGCTCGTCTGATGTAAAACAAAATGAAAAAAAGTAAAAGTAAGGAGCTGCAATACTGTTAACAGGCCAGTAATGTAACAGGTCCCCATGTATGAATTGTTTCATAATGCAATAAGGGATTACTTATGCTGCTGTCATACCGGTCAAAGGTTGGTCCCATTTCCTTTCCCCCTTCCCCCTGAACTAAACTGTGCATCATTAAAGATGATGAAAACAGTACTGTACTCAGCTTCCTGGCCCAGATGGCAATTTGCATGAAGAATTTTATTGTATATTTTTTTCCTAATATCATTCTTAGGCAGACTGTGCATAGAGGTTTTAAAGTTCTTTTCAGTTCTTACAGTTCAGGTCAAGGAGACTCGCTTCATTGTTTCTCTGTACATCCTGGCATTCAGGGTTGGTTTAGAGGCCACTTTACATGGAGCCTAGAGTATTAAATAAAACTAGGAATTCATCAGTCTTGTTGGTACACCTAATTTTCTATCTGGCTCCATCTGTAAATAGCTGAAAGGTGTCAAAGAATGATGTAGGCCTTTAGATCATTATATTGCGATTTGTCTGGAATACCTCGACCGGAGTTTTAGTATCTTTTAGGTGACTTGGACAAACCAATGCTGAAGTCATTCAGCAATAACTGCATTGGATTTAACAAAAATAGCAGGTATAAACAAAACCTATCCTTTACGTGGCTCTAGATAGAAATGTGCAGCGCTGCGCGGTCTAGCGAGGTGCTTGTAGGTCACTCCTGCCATCCAGCAAGCCGGGAGTTAACAGCCAACTCTGGTCTCACCTGGGTGCTCCAGCTGGACTAAGGAGACCACACTGATTGTTGTTGGAACCAACTGCTGCTTAGAGAAATCTGCACAATCCCCTGTAAAGTCCAGCTTCTTGTTAGCTGGGGTGGGTTTTGCTTAATGGTTCTGCAACCAGATCTCAACTTCAGCCAATCTTTTTCTTTTCTGTGTTCCTCTACAATTCTCTTCAGGCTTGGCACCTGTCTAGAGGATCCAAAAGTCAGACTGGGCTACTGGGGAAATGCCCAACCTGTGTAATTCAGTATATGGTTCCAGTAATGCATGAACTTTGCTGCCCCCAGGGTTGCTTAATCCCACATGTCATGGTTTAAGCCCAGCCAGCAATAAAGCACCACCAGGCTGCTCACTCACTCCTTGCCACCCCGGTGAGATGGGGAGGAGAAGATATAACAAAAGGCTCATGGGTCCAGACAAAGACAGGGAGGGATCACTCACCAGTTATGGTCATGGCAAAAAGCAGATTTGACTTGGGGGGAAAAAAAACCCAAATCAATTTAATTTGTTATCAATCAAATCAGAGCAGGATAATGAGAAATAAAACCAAATCTTAAAACACGTTCCCCCCACCCCTCCCTCCTTCCCAGCTCAACTCCACTCCCGGTTCTCTCTACCTCCTCCCTCCCAGCGGCGCAGGGGGACGGGGAATGGGGGTTGGGGTCAGCTCATCCCACCTTGTCTCTGCCGCTCCCTCCTCCTTAGGGGGAGGACTCCTCACTTGTTCCCTGCTCCAGCGTGGGGTCCCTCCCACAGGAGACAGTCCTCCACAAACTTCTCCAATGTGAGTCCTTCCTGTGGGCTGCAGTCCTTCATGAACTGCTCCAGTGTGGGTCCTTTCCACGGGCTGCAGTCCTTCAGTCACAAACTGCTCCAGCACGGGCTTTCCCACGGAGTCACGGCCATCTTGGGGGGCCTTTGACTGCTCTGGCGTGGGGTCCTCCCCGGGCTGCAGGTGGGCATCTGCTCCCCCGCTCCCCTCCACGGGCTTGGGGGACACAGCCTGCCGTCTCACCACGGGCTGCAGGGGCAGCCCCTCCTTCTTCACTGACCTCAGTATCTCCATCGGGGTTCCTCTCACGTTCCAATCCCCTTACTCACTGCAGGTTCCCCTTCTTAAATCTGTTCTCCCAGAGGCGCGACCACCATCACTGACGGGCTCGGCCTGGGCCAGAGGCGGGTCCGACTTGGAGCCGGGGAAGCTTCTAGCAGCTTCTCACAGGAGCCACTGCTACCAAAACCCCTCCACACAAACCCAAAACACTGTGATAGATCCTGGCTGTGGTGCTCAGCTGTACTGAGGGATGTGTGGTGCAGAAGCGTGCTGAGTATGAATCGCTGTAGGAAGTGGGTCCCAGCTGCAGTACGAGAGCTTGGGTGCCAATTTGGGGTATTTGGTGTCCCGGAGTGCCCAGCAGGCTCCAGCCCTGCACCGACTTGTGTGGGAAGCGTGGCCGGTCTGACCTGGGGGAGGGCATGCTGGGGCCTGGCTGACTTAAAGACCAGCCAAGCCTTACGATGTAATATGGCCACAAAATGACTCATCATCAATGAATGCCGTTGTCTCAGTCCTGTGTCTTTTGGGGTGCTTTCTCCCTTCATTTGAAAATAAGACACCTGTGTATTGTCTCCTGTGTGGGAAAAAAATGCAGCAACTAAGTACTTCTCTTTGTGAGGCAGGGAGATGGTTTATGCCCCAGGTAGGTGACTGTGAGCTGATTGAAAAATACTGAAGCAAAATCGATACTAACCTTGCAATGAGAAGCTAGATAAGGACAGGGCTACTTTGTCCCTGTTTGTGGTATTCATCAAATGGTGCCCATTTTGTGGCTCCATATAGAGAAATAATTTCATGAAAGAAATAACTAATGCCTTCTGGGCATTATCAGTTACAAGGCCGCCTTCATCTATTAGGAACTTTACAAGAGACTGCTTGACCTGTTCTCTGTTCATGTCCTAAAGCAGACTTCAAAGCACGTAATATATAAATAATATTAATGCAAATTATTATTAGCCCAGATGTGGCAGAACATATGAAAATTACCCTCTGTTTTATAGCCATGGGCGGCCTAAACCAACATGTGAGTATATAATGTGACTGATGCCATGCTCGCACTAGGGTGGTACTGCTAACAAAATTCCAATTTCATTCCAACGTTAAATAATTTCTGAAACTCATTTTTTTGTCATCTTCTTCTTGTTTACATTGAAATGAGTGTAAAAAGTCTGATGTTCAGTGGAACATAATCTGTGTATCATTTTCACTTAGTTTTTACAGGTAATTAGAAAGCAAAGTGAAGAAACAGCATGTTATGTCTTATCATACCACTTACGCTCTGAGGAAAGTGTCTTTCTCATTACCCTAAAATTCCCCAATATGGGGAAAGCTCTAGGGACTTACTTGTATTGATTTTGGCTTACTGTTTTTCTATTTTAAAGCATGCAGAAATTAATTTTTTCCTTCCCCTTCCCTCAACCCCCATATCATTTTAGAAATTATAGCTCTCTGGTATTACGTTTCTAGTCAGTCTGGCGTATTTCAGGTGTACAAACAGGCTGTGGATTGTTTTATTAGTTCATTTCAGTAAATAAACTTTAGAAAATCGTTTTTCCATTTCCTACCCCCCCCCCGAAGAAGGTTCCAGAGAGTAATTCATATTTGCATAAATATATATTAATAGATTTTAAATAATGTCAGGGATAAATATTTGCCAGCTCAGCTTATAAAAATTTTACCTACAAAATAAATCTCTTTTGTAGCTGCTATTTTTATTTAAGAAATGCAAAACATCAAGCATCCTGTAGACACGAAACACTTTATTATGGAAAATAATTTTGCAGTCACTGATACATATACTCTACAATACACACAACATCAAGTAATTTAATGATAATGACCATGTCTGTTCTGATCTGTATGGCAAAGCAAAACTATGGAGAAATTCCACTGAAATTAATGTAATTAATCTGGAGTTACAGCACTGAGTCAAATAAAAATATGGATCATGCATTTGTATTTTGAATACAGAGAGATCTGGAAAATAAGTTCTACCATTCTTCAGATATGTCATGAAAAATGTTTCCCATTTTGCTTTGTAGACCTCTGACATAAAACTCGAAATATGTCTTGGCAACAGAATATATCCAAAAAATGTAATTCACTGAAAAAATTACTTAACTGTGGCTTTCCTATTGAGACCCTTCTTACAGTGATAAACCTGAAACCGTTATTATAGTGAAAACATGAACGTTTGATTGAGAGGAGAGGACAATAAAGAGTGTTTAAATACAGTCTGTTTTATAAATAAATAACAGTAACTTGTATGTTGAGGGCGAGAATTGATTTTTCTCATTTGCTGTACAGATGCTTTTCAATTAGATTTGTGCTAAAGTTAATGGCAGACTATGGGAAGAAAAGTATGTCTTAATTAGCTCAACATGAGCTTTCAGATATTTATTGCATCTCCTAGCATCAGTTCCTCCCTGTGAAGCAGGTCAGTCAGCTACTTCATCTGTTCTACCAGAACTACTCAGAACATCAAAATATGAAAGACACAAAGACTTTCCTGAGGCCCACAGTATTTGAAAGTCTTTACTTACCTCTTTGTGTTTTTCTCTCTGTTATGTAAATGTGTATCCTCATGATAAACCCTTTACAGTGCAGTTCACGTGTTGGAGTATCACTTGCCAAGACCAGTCCTAGTAAGCGTGGCAGTGTTGCCACGGTGTAGGAGAAAGTTTGTGGCTGTGTCTTGAAAATAACTTTATCTTATTAGTCCTATTTAAAAATCCCCTATGGGGATTGTTTTACTACTCCTTCAGTAGATACTTGAGAATTTGTGCTCTTCTGGCATTTCCTAATATTGTGGTACATGTCATACTTGGAGACTATTCTGATAGTTGATGTGAATGATAATAAGAGGGCTTGGGGTTATTTGGGGGGAGGGGGGAGGGGTTTTTTTTGCCTTCATCACCATCAGCTTTACGCTGTCCCATGTTGACAATAAGTATAATTTATAATAAGTTGTTGCCTTTAAAAACAGTAACCTGTTCTCTGTGAAATGCAGAGAAGTTGTCGCCTGTTAGACCAAATGCAGAAGTCTATGCTGCAAATCATCAGTACAACCAAAATGTAATAGTATCGCTGGTGTAGCCATGATGTTCAAAGACTTAAGTGGGGCAGGGTTTGGAGGGAGAGGTAATATCTTTTATTAGATGAACAAATACAGTTGGAAAAACACAGACACTTTCAGACAAACAAGCCCTTCTTCAGGTCTGTGCAGGAAAGGCTTTCTGTGCCCAAAAGCTTGTCTGTTTTTTCCAGCTGTATCAATTGGTCTAATAAAAGATATTACCTCTCCCTGCAAACTTTGCCTAACTGACACATTAGCATTCCTGTCGGCAGCTTTAACAGAAAAGCCAGCAGCAGCATGGGCACAGTGTTTTGCCAAATTTCATACACCATACCTCTGCTTGTGCTTTACCTGCCCTGCACTTCTCAGATGTGGGGCAGAAAGGGACAATATGTTCAATTACAAAGATGAGTCCTTAGACACAGACTGAGAATGCTCACTGGAGAGTTTGTTTATTTCTTTCCTTAGCTTTAACTTAAATTTTTTATGAAAAGGGAATTTTGCCGTCTGTGGTGTTTGTTTCTCCTCTCTTGAGAGATGTAGGTCCATATCTCCCATTAATGATAATCTTCCCTGCATGGCAGCCTGTGCGTTGGTACCATTACAGAAGGCAATATTGTTCCCTGGGCATCGCTCTGCTTTTCTGATGAGTCTAATTTGTGATATGCTTAGGTCTGGAGTGATGACACTCACCCAATAGCTGCTCATAAGTCTCTTGTCTAGATTTAGAAAGGGCTGTCCTCACAGAAAAGAGAAGACAAAAATATTTGGTGTCTTGATGGAAAGTGGGTCGAAAGGGGTCTGCTGTAATGTAAAAACAAAAGGAGCAGTGTTTCCAGCTAGAGCACCAAACATCTTGGAGTCCAGTGCGGAAAATGTTTATAGTGTTGTATAGTTTTATTACTACAGACTGAAGGAAAACAGCTTATTGAATGACTTTCGTCATTCAATAGATTTTGTACCAGTGGACTATCAAATAGAGTGGACAAAGAAAACCCCTCTCTACTATGGGGAGGGAGCAGGGAATCTGTAAAAAGTACTCAGCTTCCTTGTGCAGTGTACAAGGATGAATCCTGTTTTCAGACTCATTGAGGGTCCTAAATTCGCTGTGAGGAGTTGGTTTGCAATGTCAGGAGAATATGTAGATGCCCGTGGGCATGTGGATTACCAGGCTGAAGGTACTGCCAAGTCCTCCCACGGGGACACTGTGAAAATGGCATTTGTGGATTTGTTGCCTTTCCACTTCTCCCTTCCCAAGATGCTTCATATAAAACCTGTTTGCTTGGGCTTGGTTTTTAGCTGACATTCTGTAGTTGTTTTGCTCGGCGTTTGCTTGGCGTGGTGGGCACTAACACATGAAGAGCAGTCCCTTCTCTCTGCAGCGGCTGGACCATGCATGATAACTGTGCTTGTACCCTTCTTGGTGGGATTTCTCTCTTCTCGAGCAACAAAAGTTATTAAAGCAGCAAAGTTCAGTAGCAAGCTCACCAGTGACGTTTAATTGTCTTTGGTGTCTTCACTGCTTTTATAAAGCTATACTAATGCCAGCTGTTGCTGAAGAATGTAGCTGCAGGGTGAGCCTAGGGCTGCTGTGGAGTCCCAAGACATTTTGGCTTTTATGCTGTTGCAGCAAGAGAACAAATAGTTCTCTCCGCACATTGCAGAATGAGGTGCGAGTGAGCTGTCGTGTCGTCTCAAGGAGCTGGACCAGAGAGCTAGGCTGAAGCCAGGGCCTGAAAAATGTAGCCTGTGCCTAAGTGCCAGGGTGAAAAATAGTTGGACTGCCATTCTCCCTGTTGTGTTCGTAGACAGTGACTGAGGAGGACTTGGATTTGAACATGAAAAAAAAATCTCTCTGTGTTAAACCTACCTGTAGACTAAAAATGGGTGAGGAAAGAAAGGTGTGAAGAAGGAAAAGGTAGAAGTGTGTTTTGTCAGACACCGCTTTCATGCAGCATGCTGTGTCCCTTACTCTTCTGCCTCCAGAAGAAAAATGTATTCCTTGTTTGGTCTCAGTCACTGTGAGCCAGTCTGTGTCCTCTTGTAGATTCCTAAGTATCTTTGAAGCCTTTAGCCTCAACTCCTTTCAGCTCTGTCCTTCTAACAGACACTGTTTTGGTGAGTCCTTCTCAACTTCAGAAGTTAATATGCGCTGAATTTCTCCCTTCCTCCCTCTGAAGTACTAGGATTTCTTTGGCTGTGCTGTCACAGGACTACAATGAGTGTCAGGGTGGGATCCTTCTTGGTATCAGCCTCCAGGGTAGGATGTGACAAATTGGCCCGAAAAGAGCCTAAACCCTGTAGCAAAGGAGGTGGAAGATGTCCTTTCTGCTTTGAGTTCTGTGGTGTTTTCGTTGCTGCTCGCCTGCCGTGTTGTGCGCCATCCTCACAGGCACTCATTTCTTGATGCCCTCATTGTTTCTTGTGTGGTTCTTATGAGCAATCGTGATCTGCTGCAGCTTGGTATGCATCTCTGCAGTTGAAAAAGTATCAAAAAATTGTTTACTTGCTTGCAAACATGAGAAGCCAGCTGTGATGTTTACTGCACATTCATGTTTGGAAGATCATTTTGCAGCCAAAAGAAAGCTTAAAATCTGCAGGCATTTTGGCATTTGTCTAGCTGAGTGGGTGGATAGATTGTTTTCCAGCCTTGATTAAAGCACATTTGTAGGGGCACAAAGATAGAGAAGCAAAATAATGCAAATGTAGTGTGAAGTATTGTTTAGGAGCTGAAATACAGATATATACAGTGACACACTAAAATATAAGGTACAAGTCTGGTATAAGCAAATAAATTACACGTATGGCCAAGAAAAGTCAAGGAGAGAGACAAAAAAACATGACCTGAATAGGCAGACCAAGGATGTTAACACAGTCTGTTATGTGTAAGGTCTGTGTATGTGGGACAAATCACTGTCATCCAAATCTCTCTTTAAAACATAATGAGACACACAGCTACCACTATGAAAGCTTAATGTGTAAGGTCTGCTGTAAATTACACTTCAGTGCAATGTGTACAGAGACTCTGAAGGCTGGAACTGATGCCTCCCTGAATATAATTTGAGGCACATGTGGTAGTAATTCAAAGATACTCTCGTACTCTAATTTCTAATGTATGTATCTTGTAGTGCAGTCTTGTTGACTTTTGCCAAATATAGGATAATAATAATAAATAATATTTAATATTTTTGCTGATGTAAAAAGCTTGGAAGCCAGCCTGTTGAACCTGAATAGCTTTGTAATGATAAAATACCAGCATCAAAAATTCAGGAAGCAGTGAGGTTGATGTGGAATCTGTTTGGTATATAATAACTTTTTATTACACACCAGTTTCATGTAACTACTTTGAAAGTTGTGATGACAGAAATAAAATTCACTGGATTTGTTCTCTTCAATAAATGAAAGGTAAATATAGCTTATATTATTTTAACTTTTCCAAGAAGAGTTTTGCAACACAGACTTCTTGTTCCTGTCCTTATCCATAGTAACCATCCTCTTGACAAATGTTTATTTTCTAGGTGCTAATAGTTAGTTTCATTTCTCCACTTGAGCAAAATTCCTTTCTTTTTTTCTTCTCCACATATATTAGTAGGTGGGACTTACCTCTAGTTGCTGTAAAGCAAGTGAATTTTAGCACATGTACATTAATCACATTTTTTAATATTTGCACGTTGCAAACACCTGAATGAATTTTTTTTTCTCTTCAGAAAACTTTTGGAATGTTTCCTCTTCATGATCTTAGATGATTTTTCATTATGCATCCTCACATCAGTTTGTACTCATGCACACAGGAGCCTCTCTGTACTCACCACTTTTCCACAGGGCAACAGTTTTCTTCTGCTGTTTCCTTGTGCCGTGAGACATGTACCCATTCTTTGTGCATGCTTTCCTCCTCTTGGTTGGGAGTTAAATGCTTTTAAATCTCTCTTTTCCCAAGTTATTCCTGGCTAGGTAGATCGGTCTTTCTGGTTTTCCTTTGTAAATCCATTAATTTCCAATTCTTCAGCTGCCTCTGAAGAATCTTAGAGCCTCCTCTTCTGGGCAGTTTGCTTCTCTTCCATCATGGGTAACTAAACTTTTCCCTTCTTTTTCTGGTGATAATCCAGGAGTTAACTCCTCTCTGTTCTTCTCCCATCTCTCTGTTTATTTTAGAGGAGATAGAAGTGCTTTTGTCTAATGTCAGTTCAGTTAGGTGCATGTTATCTAATCAGTGACATTTTCTGGAGGTTTGCAACCTTCTGGCTCTGACTGTGTTAAGTATCTGACATTTTTTCCATTGGGCTCCATATCTTTCCTTCACTGGAAGGGGACATCATAGCCTCAAACACCTTTATATCACAAGCTATTATGACTAAAATTATTTTTTTTCTGTCTCAGCTCCTGGTTGCATAAAAATGTAAATGTAAGTTAAAAAAAATAAGATAGCTTTTTTTTTAAAAATGCGTGACTCCTTATGTACTGCATTTATGTCTTAGCAAAAAACCCTGAGATGATATTTTTCCTGACAATATAGTTGAACTATACATAATTTCCAGGATCTTTTCATTCAGAATTTTGCTTATTTGTAGCTTTTCTTTGAGCTGCTTTATTTTTAGCTTAATGAAGAATGAAGAAAAATAGTTTACATTTGGCAAATAAAGTAACAATTTATCATGGGCATCCAGAAGCTAAAAAGTCAGGCAGGTGCTGGATTCTTCATTCTCTGTTCTCATGTTTTGCAGTAGATAACATAGCAGCTGAGTGTCAGGCTTCATTAACTATCTTACGTTAATGCTTTCAAAACACTCATCACTGCTAAGCAAAGTATTTCTTTCCTTATTAGAATAAAGAGTACAAAGACAAAATATATACACTTGAAAGATTTTATTTTTATTCCTCTATTTCTTATCTGTGAGAAAATGCCACCTCTCTTCCTCCCAGGTGAATGTTTTTCTGCCAACAACCCTGTTGTCCACTTGGACCTAAGTTGCAAACTGCACATCTGGCTGAGCATGTGTGTTTGCTGCAGGAGTGATAAGACATCCAGGTTTTTGTCAAGAGATTCTATGAAGCTGATATATGGCACAACAGATGATGAAATTAGTTATTTTATGGGCCCCCACTTTGAGTGCCCAATTTCTTTTGACTCCTGCAGCTTGAACGTTTCCCAAATGCTACGTGTGAGATACTGATGCAAAGTTCCCCTGAGACTGGTTTCCCACCAGGATTTTCTGGCCACACTGTCCATCTGTAAGTCTGTGTATTAGTAATGTTGAACCCCCATTGACCAATTTCAACCTAACTTGTGTGATGGCTGGAAGTAAAAAGACCCAGACTTTCTGCAAGAAAGCTAGAAATTGTGTGAAAAAGAGAGAGAGTCAAAGTAATGTCTGCCCTGAATTATATATATAAGCTATAACAAAACTCTGAATTAAAACTCAGAATTCCCTTTGCATTTACTATTTGTGGTTTTCTTTAAGCTACAAGAAAGCCACACAACCATACCTTCCTAGGCTGCCAGTTTCCTGGATAGCTGAACAAAATTTGCTTGTTTGTATTAACAAGCAAATACATACAGTTAATCAGCTTTAAATCAGTTACATGGTTACAGGGAGAGAGAGATGGATGATGGCTGCATTTTATAATGCCATGGGCCATGATTGGCTTTCTTGCCACATGTTGCACACCCTTGCTGTGGAGTCATAAAATCAGTTTGCAACTGCATGGAACAGGGTTCAGAACAGCCTTTCCTTTTTTTGTTTTGTTTTGTTTTCTTTCCTTTTCAGCTAGTAGCCAGTGGGTAAAGGTTTTGGAAGCAATAAGGCATAAAGCAGGGAAGTTTTAAACAAAAAATTGTTTTTTAAAGGCAATAGCCAATGGTTTCTCACGCCTTGAAGTCTCATTTTTAATAATTTAGCAGTTTGATACATGGTTTCGTGTTCATTACATTTTAGCACTTTCCAAAAACACGTTGAAAAGAGTGATGGGGAATGAGTCCAAGACTGTGAATAATTGTGGAAACATCCATACCTGACTGGATAAATTATGATCCATGGTCAACCAAAAAGTTGTGGTACACAGAGAGAATTTTTCCATTAATTTCTTAAGATATTTCTTCCTTCTACATTTCCTCTAACCCACTGTTTAGATCAGATGTATTTTCAATGTCTTTATATAGCTTATTTTGGAAGATTTATTAGTCATCAATCCATCTGCCCTTTTCTGTAGCTTTTTTTGTACAAAAACACCTAGCTTTTGCCAGGCAACTGAAAAAAAAGGTTTAAAAGCTTCTTTAGATGGCCAAACTAAATGATTATGTGAATGTTTGACTAATGAAAGGAATTTTCACTGGTATGAGATAACTCTCAAATTCATAAAATTCATATAGTCAGTGCTGAAGATTAAGCAACGTTCATAAAACAGAAACTCAGAGAATAGAAAAGATTCAGGAAACGACATAAATATGAGCCAGCAATGTGCCCTGGTGACAAGGAAGGCGACCAGACTCCTGGCCTGCACTGGGCAGTGTGCTGCCAGCAGGTTGAGGGATGGGATCCTTCACCTCTGCTCAGCGCTTGTGAGACATAGTGTGGAGTTCTGGGACCAGTGCTTGGCTCCCCAGTACAAAAGGGACATAGACATACTGGATCCAGTCCAGTGAAGGCACCATGAAGATGATTAGGGGACTGGAGCATCTCTTCTATGAGGAAGGTTGAGACTCTCCTATGAGGAAGGTTGAGAGAGGGGACTGTTCAGCCTGGAGAAGAGAAGGCTCAGGGGGATCTCATCCATGTGTATAAACACCTGAAGGGAGGGATGGAGCCAGGCTCTCTCCAGTGGTCCCCAGTGATGGGATGAGAGGCAATGGGCACAAACTGAAATACAAGAAATTCTCTTTAAATGTAAGGGGCGAGGAGGGAAGTGTTTTAATGGTGAGGGTGCCCAAAGTCTGGCACAAGTTGCCCAGAGAAGGTGTGGAGTCTCCATCCCCGGAGGCATTCAAGACCCAACCAGCCAAGACCCTCAGAAACCTGCTCCATGTGATCCTGCTCTGAGCAGGGGGGTTGCATTAGACTCTCTCCAAGGTGCCTTCCAACCTCAACCACTGTGTAATTATATGAAATAATAAATTCAATTTGGAGCTGGGTGTTTTATCTAAAAGATAGATACCTTATTTCTCACCAGAAGTAACCACACAATTTGGTGGGCTAATCTGAAGGTATTATATGTAGTTATCCTTTTCCATAATAAGGAAATATATGACCATTTTCAGACTTGAACCACAATGATGCAAAGCATGGAAACTTAGTTTAAAAAGTAAGGGCAGCCTTTCATTAATTAGTATGCTGTTTGTGCATTCGTAGTTAAATATAATATGATTACTTAAAAAAGTAGTTGAGATGGCACCAAAGTTATTTTTGTTGTTGCCAATGCAACTTTTGGAATGTTTCATCAGTTACTTCCTCATGTTGTGTAACTTTTTGAATCACTTTGGATTTGTTTAAATGGTAGTCATCTTTTGGTTAGAAATAATTCTTCTGTGGGTGGGAGGGTCTGAGAATCCAAAGCAAGGAGCAGTATTGTAATAAAAAGCCGATTTGAAGCCTATTTCAAAATTGTGGTAGTATTTAATCTCTAATTTTTACATGATCTCTGTAAGTGCGTCAATGGCTACCTGTAAAGTGGGTCAAGGAGTCCCAGATGAGGCTGCAATGTCTCAGACCCTGTTCAGATTTCATGTGAAGGATAGACCCAGCGTGCCCCATGTTCCTCCTTCGTTTGGTATCTTGGCTTTTCAGAGGAAGGAAGCTTGACAGCGTGGAAGGATCAAAACTTGCCGTGAAGTCTTGGTGCTGTTGACATGACTTATCACAAGGTAATAGAAAAAGTTGCTGTTAGTCTAGTGTAAACTCTGTGCGGTTCTATAGCTGTCATCAGTAACAGAGTCAGTGTGGGATTTCTGCTGGTATAACTAAGGATAACATCTGTCCCAGTAGCACTAAATCTTAAATCAGAAGACTGTTACATTTGAATATCTTGTGATGATGTTTAGATTATTGCATTCATTGTGTGAAGAAAAGGAAGATGCATGAGTAAAGTATAGTTGAAGAAATAAGGTCACCAAATCATGATGATCAAATCATCAAGGCTTCCACACATGCTTGAGAGATGCCAGACTCCAATAACTAACTCTACTAGAAAACTAATTCTTACAGGATTGCAAGAAATAAATCAATTGCATTTGTCTGAGAAAACACTTAGGGAGTTAGTTTGCCTTTCCCATGCACTGGAGTCTTATTTTTTTATTTTGTATTTCTCCTCTGATGAACTCACCTTCTGACTGTCATACATATGCCTGCAATATGTATTTTAGAAGGAATTTGACTCTAATCCAAATATTTAGTCTGATTCAAACAAGCCCGATATACTGCATATCATTACCTCTGTTTTCCTTCTACCATGAGTTGTGTAGCTGTCCAGCAGCTTGCATCCAGCTGTGACTGCAGGCATGCAGCTGTTTGGGGAAGTCCAACATCAGAAGTAAAATGAAGCACCTATGAGAGATGTGTTTGTAGATAAGTAGCATCATTTACTCTCACAAGACTACATTGATCCTTTACCATTGAAAACAAACCATCAGCATGTTTGAGCTAGTAATGTGCCTAATTGTGAAGTTAGAAAATAATTGCATATGTAAAATTATGTATGCTGTTTTTCTACCTTTTTTAGTGTTCATTATATTTGTTTGTTTGTTTTAACTAAGTTAGAAAATGAAGACATAAGGGACTGCAGAACCTAAGTAAACACATTGCAATGTTCGGTTAATTTGTGCTCATTTGTGCTACAGTGACACTAGCATACAAAACAATAAAGAAACAGATATTCTTCAACATGTGCTATTATAGATGTTTTCCCTTCAATAGTTCCTACAGGTATTGTTTTACTGTGCTTGAGTACAAGTTCTGCATAAGATTTTTTCAGAAGTATCTTAGAAACTTTTGGATATCCTATTGTACCAGGATTTTTTTTTATACATTAATAGGAGATTACTTATATGTGATATAGTTGCTTTTATCATAGGAATGGATCATTTAAGTATTAGCTCTATGTATTGCTTTTTTCTTATTGGCAATCCTGCAAATTAACTATTGTTAACTGCTGTGCATGTTGGTGCTTTTTTTTATTTAACTCTACAGTCATACGTTTTGAATATTTCTCTTTCTGTCTCTTCCTTCCTGGTTAATCTCTTCCTCCTGTACAATATGCTTCTAGTCTACTTAATTGTGTGGAATCCTTTTAAGCAATTTAAAATGTGATTGTTTTCCTTCTTGTAGTCATTGTGACATTTATCTAGCACATAGTTTATTAAGTGTGGTCTTAAAAGCAGTGCATTGATTAACAGTGATTTAGTGAGTAGCTGAAAATATTTAAATAGACTGACTTAGAGCAAAAGAACTTTAAAATGGGAATATTTTCTTCTTCTAAATGAAATTAGGCTCCTTTTAAAAACAAAATAAGGCGAGGGGGTGGAACATTCAGCTGTATGGCTTTCACGCTGGCAACTTGCTGGTGGTTTGCAGAAAAGTGGGCTCTTCACCTTGTTTGTTGTCTTATGCTTCAGAGTAGCATTTATTCCCTGGCAGAGCCAAGGCTGCCATTTTTGTCCAGAGAAGAGGAAAGCTGATTACACTGTGATGTTATAAAGCTATGTTAATGTAGTTACAGTTTATCTCAATGCCTCATTTCTTGAAAACTTCTAGGACATTTTTAGGGTGTATGAGTAGCCTGCCCTGCACTAAGTTTTTATTCAAGCAGCAGAAATTTTAATGGATGCAGCATTTGTTGATTGTGCTGTGATGAACAGAAAACTGAAACCACATTCCCCAAATTACCTGCTGCGTGATGTCTTTATATTTTTAATGGTCTTCTCTTCAGAAGTCCCGTTACAGTATTGCTTCAGTTGAAAAGAACAAATAGGCTATTTATTAAGTGTGCAGTCAATAGCATTTCAGCTAATAATGAATAAGCACTTACAATAATCTATCAACAGTAAAGGTTTTTTTGGAGTCATGTATGATCTTCCTGTCTGCTCCCTGGAGTCCAAAGTATTTATTACTTGGAAACAAAGACCCTTAGAGTCAAAGGTAAGCAACAGTGTGCTGAAAGAGCAAGAGCATGCCCGTAAATGGGAATACGGTGGAGAGCAGTTAATAATGGACCTCTAGCAGGGCCCACTGTACATTCACTCTTCTCTTCCCACCCCATCCCCTCTAAGCTATTTCAGCTAAGAGGCAGTTCCCTGTGGCCACGCTCATAAAGAGTGAGTTCATGCATCATCATATATTTTACATGCATTCATTAGTTTACAAGGAATGCAATGCTCTTGCATGTTTGTTTTAGCCAAATACATAGCATTTGGTACTGCAGATCCCTCTTTCAAGTGTATTGTTGATTACTCTGAGTAGATTCAATGTTCTGTGAGGTTGGACCCTTAAACGGTGTTTGGATGAAAACTGTTGTCAAATACATAAAGCCCTTGTGACACCATGGCCCACCCATGTAGTAGAGCAAGAATCTTTGAGTGAGTGTCCTTTTTCCATGTTGTAATTCTTCAGATGTGACAAATCTGTATCATGGATGGGCATATTTAAGAAAATAACATAAATTAGGAATTAAATTGGTCTGTTTTCCATTAACTTTATGAGCAAAAGCTAACAACTCTTACAGTGCAGGATTCACTAAGCTCCAGTGAACTTGAAAAATCCAAATTTTGTTTTACTTTGAGCTGCCTACAGATAAATCTTTTAAAGCTGAATAGAATTCACTCTGATGAGTGAAGATTGTTAGAATGGCTCATAATGTGACGATGAATGAAATATGATAAAGTCTCATTGTGATGTTTGGCACTTGTTCAGAGTTTAGAAAATTGGTTGGTTTGTGGGTTGTTTTTTTTTTTTACGTGTTCCTTCTCCTGGCATTTGAAATACTCTTTGAGGTGTGTTTAATTAAAACAATTTCACAGTCAGCACTGACAACACAGTGAGATTATCTTCCATTTAGAGCTCCCTTTTTGTGGTTCAGTTGAACACACACTGCAAATGACACACCCAAGTAAAACTCAAATCAGTGCTGCTGTTAAAAATGTACATCGTGCTTGTCAGACCTGAGCGAGAGGAGATGGTTTGTTAGCTGAAGAGATCAAGTTTTATAATGAAAAACAGACTAATCATTAAGGTTGTGAGGGAAAAGAAACTAGAAACTCAGAATCACAGGAACCTGAAGTTCAGATTTCACAAAACTTGAGTTAGGTTTTCATCTTCCAGAAACAGAACAATGTGTGCAACCATGTGCAGCTTACTGTCTGTGGCTTTTTTCCCCCAAATTATTTTGTTAGAATCATAAAGGTTTTTTTACTTGAAGGAATTGGAGACTCCTGTGGTCTTTTCCATAAATGTAGGGACCTTTTGTGGTTTTATTATTTTCTCTCCATTTTGCAAGCCCTTTTCTTCACTTCTGTGGTATTCTGTTGGTACTGTGTTTAATGAATATCTGAGGTTCTTGTTAAGGATGGTTTAAACTTTGAAGGTAACTGGTGATATTTTAGTTATGACTAAACTTATGTTCTTGAGCTTGGGAGGAAAATTAAATTTTTTTTAAGGAAGATTATCCTTTTATTAGAGTTTGTCATACAGGTGGAATTAAAACTTTCATATACGCTGCACTGAATTTCTAGAAAGGAGTTAGCCTGTATAGAATTTTATCTCTATTCTAACAAGATTTCTTACCCTGATTTGTATTAGGTGTATAGATGATTCCACAGATGTGTATATGTATATATCTAAACAATTAGAAGTTTATATAATCCCCAGAAGGGTAGGAGTTATCTGTTTTCTGTTGCTGGATTAGGGGACAATGTGCAAAACCAAGGACCTGCCCCAGAGTACTCTTCCATGGCAGCATCACCTTTTCTTCCGTTAGCATACGTTCCTAAAGGAAAGCATACGTGAAGGAATATGTAGTGTAAATTTAGTGTTGAAATTTATCTCTGCTAATTATGTTATTTTGCATATTTGCTTTCCTACCGGAGGTCTGCAACAACTCACCCTGCCCTTCTGCCTTTTCTCCCCCACTTTCAACTTTTTTCCCAGGTGTTCTTTCATATGGACAGGCTTTTAAACTCGCATGAAACATTAGCAAACAGTGACATCTCTGATAAATTCAGCCAAAATCATTTACAGGATCAGTTCGCCTTCACTGCTCAGTCATGTGGCACCCAAAACATGTTTTACTGGAAGAACTCATTAGTAAAGAGCAGACTGTGTAACATTAACTCTGTAGCCGCTTTCTGTAAATAAATGGATGCGAGTCATTTACTCCTGTACATTCTGGCATTAGGGATTAGATTTGTTCAGTGGGAAAGAAATGCCACTTGATCTGTTTTCACTTTAAGAACTTGCCAGTCTCTCCATTACTGTGTGAAACTAGCTCTTTGTGATAATACATCTCCTAATTTTACCAGATAAATCAGAGATGAAGTGATGTAGAGATTTATCAAAGCAGCAAGTTATTGGTAACAGATTTTTGACTATACAATAAATGTCAACCTGATGCTTAGACTATGTGGTTAAAGTTGTTTACTGACCTTTTATAGGAAATAATTCAACAAGATGGCATTCCAAACAAGTCATCTATAGGTGTGTCTCTTTTGCTGTAGTTGTCTTTTGCTATAGCTGTGTCTTCTGTTGCTTATGGCATTTCTGAATGGGGAAGCACAGTGACGTAGCTGGAAGATTACTCGATTCACTCTCTGATTAAACGACTAAATTAGTTTTAGGTTAAAAAAATTAGTACTACATATTTCAACTAACTTTGTTTTTAAAGATTAGTGTCTCAAATGAGTGTGAGCAGATGAGAAATCATTATTATACTGAACTATCACTAAGGCATTGACCTGCTGTTCATCAGTTTTAAGAGATGAGGAGGTAATTTTTGTAAAATGTAAAGAGCTACCCTGCTGTAATGAGGTGTGTTAACTATTCCTTATGCTTGACCTCAGGCCATAAAAGCTCAGGTATGTACTGACTTCTTTTCCCACAGTTCACCAAAAATGTTTTCAACTAGACGCACAGACAACCCATTAAGTTTACTGAGAATCTTTCTTCTCCAACTTCAGCCTTCCAAGATTTTGGAAGTGACCCATGCGTTGTCTTAACTGTGGTTTCTTTATCTGTTCACCAGTGAAGTATAACATCCAATGCTAGAGTTTGCATGCTGAATGACAGTTAAACTTAAGGTATGGCCTGAACCAAATCTTTCCTCTGCCTGTGTGGCTCACTGGGAAACATCTGCTACGGCAGTGAGGTGGCTGGTGCAGGAACCAGTCAGTCATGATGGACATCTGTGGTTGGGGTGGCAAGCTACTGCCACCAGGTGATACAGCGGCTACTGAGTGGAGGTGGAGAAGACCAACTCCAGAATGCTTAATTGATTATTGATTTTTTTTTTTTTATTGCTTGGTGTTTTGTTGTGTTTGTTTGTTTTTTTTTTTCCTTATTGTGAGGCCAATAAGTTAGTGCAGGTTAAAAGTAGTAACAGTAAGTTACCTGTTACTTGTGAGTAGCGGCATCTCCTCGAGAGGCTCTTGTGTTCCCATGTTGTGCATTTCTGTTTGGCAGAGAGTTACTGCGCTACAGGAAGAACTTTAAGCAGAGGATCTATTTATGTTGTGTTATCAGACAGCAGTTTGACTTCTCCCATATTTTTCTGCAATACCTTTAAGGTATTATTTCAGATATATGCAGCTGGGAGGGTAAACACAGTTTGAAGCCCTACTTCTCCTTCTCTGTTGGCACCCTTAAGGTAGCAATATGGCCATGCAGTGCCAGGAAAGTTGATACATGATTGAATTCTGACAAGTAACAGACAGAATTTATCAAATGGAGTTGATTAGGTTGGAACCTGCTGGGATGCGTGCACTTTTAAAAGTGGTTGAAGTGCCGGATTAGATGTATAGACTTTGGGAGCTGGTATTAGAATCCAGGTTTTGAACAACTGACTCCTACAAGCTTCCCTCCTGGCAATCTTCATTGCACATGCCCAGAGATCAGACTGTCTAGGGATGCTGCAGAAGTGAGTGTAGTTTCATGGCCTTAGCTATGGCATGTAAGTGTCTATTCACAGGGAAGTCAGAAGTGTTGTGTTGTAATCCAAAGTTTGAACAGAGTGGTCGCTTGGCAAGTTTAGGCTCTCTAGTTTGAGTTCTTGGGGGTGGTTTTGCTTTGCCTTTTTTTTTTTTTTTTTAAATTCAATATTGTCAAGGTTTTGACAGAAGTGTTTGATTCATTATAACTTAGACTAAGCCAATATTTAGTTTGAAGCCTGTAGAAATATAAAGATATTTATTGTAAATCAAGAAAATAAATATTTGGGGTCAATTACTTTTCTTCTCAAAGTCAGTGATACAGACTCCATGAAATTTCACTGAAGCTGATAGAACTTGTTGGTGACTACTCTGAAAAAATTAATCTTTTCAGTGTAATCTTAATATGCATGTGATAGAATAAATGTGTTTCTTTTTGAAATTATTTTTTTGGATGCAAACAGTGTTATTCTTATGATGTATCCTCTGCTAATCATCTTCAAAATGAACACAACGTGTGGTTGATTGAGTTATTCTTAACAGCTTCTCTTCCCAGCTACTGTTTAATGGTGTCTTCCTAAGGTATGCTTCACTGACCAATTGGTTCATTACTGTCATGTCCATTTCCTCTTCAATTGAACAGATGTGATGTGTCTGGGCATCAAAGAGAAAGGAAGCAAGGGGTGAACAGTTATCATTTATTTCAGTGTGAGATCACCAAGTTCAAATTAATTTTAATTTTCCTAAGAGGGAATGCATCCATGAAGCAGAAATGAATTTTTGCAATTTCTGGACAGTTCTATATTATTGTTTGACAAAATACCTGCTATAATTTCCACAGATTTTAGTGGTCTTTGAAATGAAGAAACAGCATCACCAGAGGCCAGCTGATTCCTTCTGGCTTACCAAGTCTAAGACCTTGCCTTTAAAAATTTGTAACATCATTCACTTTAATTATTTCTAAGTGTAGATGTCTTCCATGAATTATTTATGTTCTCGCTAAAATTTCTGTGCTAAGATTCTTGAAGATCTTGATGAGAATGCATCACATGAAAGAGAGGTGGCTATGATGTATGCATGAACATACATTATGTATATGTTTTCTTGGTATTCCTAAGTCAGTACATCAGAGTTTCTTGGTATTGGTAAGTCAGTACCTCAGAGTTAAATGGCTTTTCTTTGGCCTTGAATGCCTACCGATTGTACCTTTCTAAGGAATGAGGAGGAAGATTTTACTATTACCAGCTAAAATGAGCCTAGCATGCTGCACTGGTTGAAATGTGATTTTAAGGAAGACTTTCCAGAAAGGGATACTGGTAAGGTAAATGGCGGTAGTTAGGAATAGCTTGGGGTAAGCGCTTGGCTGATTTTTGAGAAATTCTGTTTCTCTGGTACATTTTTGGTTACGACTCTGGATGAAATCCTGTGATAGGGGAAGCTAGAGAGAGAAGGTAATTGTTGAAAACCCTGGGGGAACCTTGACCCCTTGGGGAATCCAAAGGCAGTTGAGCCACATTGTCAGGAAACTTGAAAAGCCAAAGATATGAGTAGATGAAAGAAAAGAAGGCAGACCGGAGCAGAGAGCCAGAGACCATCAGAACCTATTCTAGAAGATAGATTTGAGGATTGGGCAAGCCTGTAAGAAATCAGGAGCATGAACTAGAGATGGGACAATAGTGAGCAGAAATAAAGGTACAGGTGTGAAGACAGAAGTGTATAGCTACAGCCAAATGGCACAGCTGTCATCAGCAGTTAGTCCAGTTGTCCTCAGCTGGGCTGGGACCAACCACCAGTTGGCTATAGGGGCCACTCTGGACCACTTAATAGGCTCTTGGTCACTGAAGAAACAGAGAGCAGGTCACCTGAGAGTGGGTTGCCCCTGCAGAAATTGACAGTGGCCCTACCATGAGAGGCTGAGTCCTTTATTTGGTGGATCTCACAACAGCACTGAGTCAAAGCGTGTGTTCATTGAGTAAGCATTACAGAATTTGGTCCCTAGTTGTCAAGCACCCTGATAGTGGCTTTCACGAGATATCTTATTTTTTTGTAAATATATAGGTGGTTAGAAACCTCCTGATGGGAAGAAACATTATTTGAAATTAACTTTCAGACTCAAACTTAGTTCCACAATTGAGGATAATTAACGTAATTTTGTAGATGTGTAGCATTGAATGACTCTTTGCACTGAGTCACAAAACCTGTGGAAGAACTGAATGCCTCCAGCAATGCCTTTAAATTCTCTGGATTTCATAAAAGCAAACTGAAGCCGTGTTCGTTGGTGTCTGCACAGCTGATAGACTTTCCCACTGTGCAGTGTACACAAGAGTAAGCTCTGATGAAGACTGAGGACTCAAACTCAGAATGACTGCAATTTCACATACGTTGCATTTGAAAATACACCAGTCTAGCTGACAGATGTTACTATCCTTGTGTGGTTAACATAGGTTTGTCTAAGTTTTTGCTACATTATGAAAACCCTTAGGGGTGCTTATTTTCATATTTTTCTTGGCTGGTTGAAAGGTAACACTACAGAATGCCATAGAATTTGGTCTTACTGCTTCAGTCATCTGCTCAGAGAGCACACTCAGAGTTTCTAAAGCATTTATTAATCAGAGAAAACAGCAGAAAAATTTCTGGAGGATTTCTGTCTTGCCTTTCCAGTTAAAGGGGAACATAAGCCATCTTTTACAGTGTGTGACACGCAATAACTAATTCCAATATATATATCTTCAGCTAACGTCCTTCTTTAAACTAGGAAATGCAACTACTGCCTATACAGATAAAAGTTACTTCTGTGATGGTTTTATAGGATGCCTTAAATTTCTAATTTTTGTGGAAATTTCGAATTTTGGAGGAAAAAAAATAGTTTCAGAGCCAGGAAGTAGAAAGAGACTGAAAATAATTCAAATTATCTATCTTTTACTGATTAATTTGCATACAATACTGAGATGTTGGATTCTAGCAATATATTTCTATAATGCAACAGAAGCCTTCAGATGAGTATTGACCACTGGAGAAAATGGAAGAAGGTGATGGTCATGGTCTAGGTCTTGTAGTTTACACTCCCTTGCTGGAGAAACTGAATTCTGAGACAACCTAAAACTTTCTAAATCTACACTGAAGTCAGATGAAGCAATGCCTCTTTTTAGTTCTTCTATATTTGATGACCATACGAGAGAGTTGGGGCTTTGTTTTCTTTAATATAGTAATTTCTTCCTTTGTAAAGAATGCTGCCATTAGCTTTGATATTTTTTTGTGACTTTCCTGACATAGCAGTGGCAAGATAAGACACAGGGCGGTGTGAAATTAGATGCTTGTATTTCAGCCTGTTCAAACAATGTTTCGTCTTATTTTTAAGACTATAGATATATGGGAAAACAGATGGGCTGTGCAGTCGTGCTTTTGAGATCATTAGGAATTACTGTGAACTTACCAAGTTTCTCAACTGGTATCTGTAATCAAAATGAAGTTCTCTGAAGGTGCTGAAGTTCTGGATCTCGAAGTATGGAATGAAAAATCAGAATTCCTTATTATACGGTTTTCCTTGTAGTGACCACCTTCATACAATGACATATCTCTGCCAAGCAGTGAGAATGGACTTTCCCAAAGTAGGAATAGAAGCACCAGCTGGTAGTGCATGAGTCTTTCTAAGCACAAAAACATGACCATTACACAAACAGAAACAAGTAAACATGCAATTAGTTTGTGTAACATCTGAAAAGTAACTTTTAAGCTATTTGTGACTGATACACGAGGTATCCTATGTGATAATGGTCAGTAGAAAGGTAGAAAAACAAGTCTACTGTTGGTAGAGCTTGGGACAGGTTTAAGTCTGCAAGCCTCACAGGCATAGAGCTTTTTGAACCTACAGGATCAAGTCATAATCTGCATTTGGCTTTTAGCATAGGCTTGTTCCCCCATTTGGCAGGAATAGCCAAGGAAGAATCTTTGTTTAAATGAGGATAAAATTCACTCATTCATTATATGGAATAAAACCACAATGTACCGTGAAGACACAGGTGGAGGTTCTCATATGGTAATGAAATTTTATATAAGGTGTTTGAATGTTTGTAGAGGAACAATATGTTAAGGTAGTTTTCAAAAGATTTAAAAATAATCTTGCAGACCTTTAAAGCTATTTTGTGGTTTCAGAACTTTTGGCACGATTTACTGTATCATAACCGATGTAATAAAAGAAAACAGAATGAGATGCTTTTAAAAATACACAGAATATTTGGAATATTTTTCATTATTTAAACTGGTTTATAGTTGCAAAAATCCAGGCTTCTGGGCACAATTTAGATTTCAGTGTCTGCTACAATCTTTCAGTTTTACAGCATTACTGGAAATAAATTTTCCTTATAATACTTTTCTTAGTGGTGGACACATTCCTTTTTTCCTTCCCAAATAACTTGACTCTTTCACAGTACTGGTTTTCTTTTTTCAGCTTACTTCATTCAGCAGGTTTTTCCTTTTTTTTTTTTTTTTTTTTTTTTTGGTCAGACTAGGTGATTATGAAACTTTGGTATTATTAATCTCGCTAAAAGGGGATTTTGGAACTTTACCGGTCCATATTGTTCATATACAGTTCTGTGTCCCATAGGGATTATCTTATCTAACTACAACAGCCTTTTAAAATTTATGATACTGTTAGCATATTTCAAGTAAGCCTATTATCTTTGATTAATATGAGTGGTAGCCCTAGATTTAGGGCTAACCAGATTGCATTTTAAGACTTTGAGCTTAAGCAAAGTAGTAACAACTGTCTCATTATTAAATTGCAGACTTGCTGGGGATGCAAAATGCAAGCAAAAAAGCAGTAGTAATACATTCATGTTTTTCTTGAGCTATCAGTCTTCTTCCGCAAACTGCAGGTTGTGATTCAGCTAAACCTTGCATATGTTTAATTTTGCATGTCATGGTTTGTGCCATTGACTTCTGTGATCACAGTAGGAAAGGACCTACTAGGAAACTAGTAGGCATTTCCTCCAAATCTCTCCTGTTCCTAAAAATTTTGTTGGAGGCTTTCAGAAACTCTAGAAAATATTAGGGTGACCCAAATTAGTGTCCAATTCTTCTATATCATGCACACTTTAACTATGAGATTTTAATGTAAGTTGTGATTTCTAACAGTGGGACACAAGAGACTTTTTTTTTTTTTAATCTCCTGACTAATGAAATGAATGGGGACAGTCCTGACATTCACCAAGTGATGAATGGGCTAAATTTTCTGTTGAGAAGGATGATAAGCAGTCTCAATGTAAAAAAAAAAGAATTTGAGATTGGGTGCAAGTGTTTCTCAAACTCAAGACAAACTTTGTAGCTTTCGTGGCGGTGGAGAATGGACCTTGTATTTGGGAAAACCTCTTGTCTTGGTGAATTGAATGAACACTGCTTGGAGTAAAAAACTAACTCCTTGTCTTTTCCCCAACCGATGAGACCTAACAAGGTATTTTATGCTGCCTGTGAATTTTAAGAGCTTCTACTGACATTTTATTAAAAAATTAGGATTTTTTTCTTGAATGTTTGGCTAACACTGCTGTTCCTCCTTTGTCCTCCTCCAGCACTCATCCTCTCAGTGCTGTCAGACTTTTCCAGCATGCTATGCTCTCATTTTTTGTCAGCACACTGCCCTTGCATCATTTGATGTCAGTGATGCTGGTTTTGTGTCCTTCATCACCTGCGCTGTAACACCTCTGCATGTGCAATGCCAAATAAACATATTGTTAAAAAACAAGCCTTCACTAACTGAAGTATTTGTGGTATCCTCCTCTCACTGTTGTTTACGTGTCTCCTTTTGCTTTTGTGTGGTGGCATGGTAGTGATGTAGTATGGTAAAGTGATGCTGTGTATTTGTTTCCAGAAGTAGAGGGATGTGCATGTTTCATTAAAATTTTGGGCTTCTGTATCATTTCCAAAAATCTAAGATAATTCTCTATTTTACAGATGTAGATGTCCAAGAATATGTTTTAACATTATACTACACATAAAGCCATGATAAATATTTCAGTTGCTTGCCCAGTATTATTAAACGACTCTGTTTGGTTTCTGGTTGTTCAGGGATATATTTGTGACAGCTTAAAAGTTTGATGGAATGATATTATGAAACTGCCGTGTACATCATTGAGGATGAGAGCTATGTGCAGGAATTTTATGACTGATAAACTTGTAATGAGCAAATTAGTTGGAAGGCTTTGCATCTGGCAGTTCACCAAAGCTTAGCAATTACCCATGCCATCAAAATGTATTTTCATTTAAAGACAAAAGGTTTCTGTGGCATCAATGACAAGCTTCTAAACCAAGGTTTTATAAACAGTGCCCATTTAAACAAAGTCAACTTCAGTACTGGTGTTTTACTAATGATAAACTTAGTTTTTCAAGCTGCACAGTAAAAATAAATAAATCATATGAAAGGAGAGCCTTAACTCTGAACAAGGTACTAGGAGCACTTCCAAAAGCTGTTGTTGATGTAAGCAGTGAAAGTAAAGCAGTAAGAGTTAACATATCTTTCAGTAGATGCAGGAGATGAAATTCCTGTTTTGTTCCAAACTTACTATTAAAACTTCTCCACTTGACTGAGCTGCAAATGAGTGGATAAGCACTGGCCATGACCTTGGTGGCAACCTCAAAGGTGTGCAGGGATGCTAGCCACTGGATTATGCCAGGCTGTGCCAGTGGCTGCAGAGACTGCATTGTCTTAATCACACAAGCTTGATGGTCCTGTAAGCCTTGGAACAGACTTGATTTATGTCAGATAATGTCCTGGGGAAAGTGTGGAGGGCAAGGAAAATTTAAAAGACCATTTTAAGATAAAACAAACTCCTGTAGCTCATAGTGTTAATGCAGTTATGATGTGCTTTATGTTTTACTTGGGCAAAAACTCCCAGATATGCCATCTAATGTTTTGATTAAAGGCAGGACATTTATCTGCATTTTTGGTGCCTATTCCACAGTGTACACTGAGGGCACACGTGAAATACAGAGTTTATGCTGGTCTTGCCATCTTCTTTTCAATTTCCCTTAGTTTTCCACTTCAAAGCACCCATCTCTTAACAGCTCAGTTTCTCTGGGGGTTCACAGAGATGGTTATTCTGTTTTTTGGAAGGATTTCTGAACTTTGAAACTGATATTTATTGCAGGGCAGAACTGTGGATTCCTGCCCCCAGTGATGTCTCAAGCTTACTGTCATGCTGTGCATGATTATTAAATATGAATCTGGGCACCAAATACCTGAATACTGACAGAAATTTTGAGGGGCAACATTAATGCGTATTTTTCATCACACTGTGAATATGCATATAGTCTTAATGCTCTTGCATGAATTCTATGAGAAACACATACTTTCTTCAATTTTGAGAGCTTGTTTTATAGAAAATGTTTTTACAGAATTTTTTGACATCCATATTAGTTTGGAATTAAATTGTATAGTCATAGCTAGCTGGTATGTAGATGTGCACTGTAAAGGGGGCTGAAACAAAAGTGCTTCCTGCTCTTTCTCCCTCCCCCATTTTTCCACCTGCTTGCAAAAAGCTGGGGTTTTTTGGTGTTTTGGGTTTTTTTTCTTTTTTTTTTTTTTTTCAGACAAGCCTCATAATTATCCTTCTGTGCCTGATCTGGGCCTACAGGAAGGGCCCACAGCATCTATGAAGCTGGCAGCAGCATGGTATTTCCAGGCAGGCGGGGTGGGGAGCCAGTCCATGGCTTTGTCTGAGCAGCTGAGAACTTCATCTGAGCCGTGCTGCGGTGTACAGTAACACCAACCTGTGCCATCAGCAAGGAAAGCACTGAGCAAGTGTTGGGGCCAATATTTATAGACCACTATATAGCAGTCCTGGAAAGAGAGACGGAGAGGGAGCGTGAGAGAAATCTTGGCTGAACTGAGGGCAATTTTATTTCAGATTTCTGTTATTTAAGCAACATTAAATAAATCCCCCTTGTCAAGTTTAATCTTCTCTTGGTGAATCATAGCAGTCCTGCTTCGCGTTATGACCAGGTGGAAGCAACAGATTTAAAATAAGACATTTGAGGGTAAGTAATTGATTCAGTGTCACTGTTACCTCCAGCGTCCCAGCCAGCTCACTGCCCTTCGAGGGTACTGCATCAAGAGCTCGGTGCATGTTGTGACTGAGGTGTAGTGCTGCCTGCTGTGTAAGGATGTTCGGGGGGGGGGGGATTTTGTATACAGTTACAGAGGAATATCAGGTGGTTTCTTCATTTAGCAACATGCTGAAAAGGTCAGTTAGCATCAGAGGAGGAATATACACAGTCTACTTCCACAACTGAAAGTACTGCGGCTCGTTTAAAATACTGTCTCTTAGTAACGTCTAGGTTGTGGCTTAAAGCATCCATTTCTTGATATACAGATGGTTGTACTTGCATGGCAAGCCTGCTGTCCTATATACACTTCTTTTAATAGAAGAAAACAAGAAAAAAAGTTCAGCTCAAACTTCTGCTGCTGTTGTATTAGCAATCAGGGTCAATACTGGTTTTCTATGAGGAGCAGGACAGTAGTTAATGGATGTTCTTACATACATCAGTTTAAAAAATAAAAAAAAAAAAAAAAGGGTTGGGGACGTGAGTGGGTTATTAGGAGAGAAACATTACCCCTTCTTTGTGGATTGTTCAAGGTGACATAGAACACACACCCCTGCAGGATATTCCCTGATAGCAGAAGGGAAATGATTGTTTACAGCAATCTGTTATAACCAAGGTGAAAGAGAGATTCTCCCTTGCCTACATTCACACAGGCAGCTACCTACATTTTGAAAAATGAACTTTTTTCCATTACTCACAGTATCTTTTTCAACAGCCTCCTTGATGCATACAGGCTGCTGAGTTCATTAGTCTTCTTTGTTTGCATATTCTAGGGTGTAATTTTAAAAGCCAGGTTACCTAAAAAGGGGATAATTCTTCTAAAACTCTCTCCTGGCAGCAACATGTGAAATCTGTACTATTCAACATTGATGTTTACTATGGTTAGCTCAGAGAAGATTAATGTGTTGCTTAAAGAACACAGCGTTTCCCTGAATGAAATTTATCAGTTGACAGCCCTGGAATTACTTCTTTAAGTTAAGAAAATATAGACTTTGGCAGTGGTTGAAGATTTTTGGGGGTGAGTGGGAGGGTGGCTTGCAACTCCAGAGGGTGTTAGACACATACTGAATATGTGTTGAAAACAAAAGTGTGTTAAAATAACTTTAAGTTTGAGACTCAAACTAACAAATAAAAGGAAATGCAAGATAGGGCTCATGTTAGATCCTTAACTTTACTTATTAACACCAATGTTTTGCATGGACAGGCCGTGTAACATAAGCCACTATCCACTGGTTTAAGACTTACCAAGTAAAGAAGAACAGTGGTGGTTTCCAGATCAGAAGAGCAGTCTGTATGAGAACCTGTGGAAAAAAAATGTATATATTTAAAGATCATGATGATCATTATTGCCTATGTGTATCATATATTTCATGTTTTGGTTAGAACACTGGTTATCACAAACACTAGAAACATTATGAAACTACTTTGGGAAGTGCAACAGGTGAGACAGAAATGTATGTTATATGGACTATTAACACTAATAAAACTAATCTGCTGGGAAAATCTCTCATTATGGAGCTATTCCAGTACATGGGTATTGGGAAAAAAAAAAAAAAAAAAGAATAGCTGCCTTACAACCAGTGAATTTTATAGAGGACAGCACTGTCACATCTCTTTGAGGTTTATAAGTAAATGATAAATGCAAGCCGAAACCTCCTATTTTTTCCTGCTTCCTTACCTAAATTTATCTATGCTTCTGTTTGAAGTTGATATGGATGTTCTTTTGTCTAGTATCTTGGCCAAAAGGCAACTAATAAGAAGTGAGAGAAAGTGTAGTTGTTGAAAAGGGACTTAGCATGGTGTATTTGGACACAGTAGATTACTAGGCATTAGTCCACATCCTCAGAGTTTCAGTGTGTGTGTGTACATCCCTAGATGATCACAGCCTTGACAGTTTTTACTATTACTGTGTTTTGCTATTACTATGCCTTTTACTACTATAGGCATGCAAGTGATTTACCATTGGCAAACCTGCATGGTCCTTAAAGAGCATAAACTGTTCTTCAGTAATTGCCTGTGTGTGTATATCAGTACCTTGTGTTAATGTGGCTTACCTGTTGGTAATGGGTAAAAAAAGGTGTCTCATAACCAGGGACTGTAACTGGAAGTGTGTACAGTGTTGTGGAGTAGCTGATGCAGAATAGTATCCATCCAACCTTACAATGAGGTTGGTTGTTTGTTTTCCCATATAATTTAGTAAAACATTTTCTATTTGCATATTTAAGTGACACTCAAGGGAAGTTGTGGAGAATAATGTCAGGATTGCAGATATTGCTGGTCTCGCCTCAGGGAAGAGAATAGCTTCTGAGCTGAATTTGACCTGTTCATGGAGATCTTGATATAACCTTGTTCTTTGTGATGGAGTTTTCTTGACCCCTCCTAAGCCCTACAGAGAGATGCTTTAATGGCATGTTAACCCACTAATCAGTGAACTCTGTGCTAATGGGTCACCTTAGAGGCAGAGATTTTCTCTCTGATTGCTGGGATTATCCATGGAAACTCCGATTACCTGCTGGGGCTGGGGTGAGAAAAGTCACACACTGCCTCTTCAGCACTTGTGACTGTAGGAATTGCAACAGCATTGGGTGTTGCAGGGGTTGATGTTGGGGCTTTTTGACTATTGTTAACATGCCTGGGAGGGCTGTCATGTGGTTACCTGCTAGCATGGGATGAACTCTCAGGCTGAGTGAGGCTGAAGTTGTCTTCCAGAGGTTTTACAGAACTGATGGCTAGGAAGGCTTCACAGGAGAGGATAGTAGGGATAACTTTTTTTATTATGCCACCCTCCTCCCATTAATAATTGGAGCAGGAGCAGACATATAGAAATATATTAGTAGGCATATCTCTGTCTCTTCACAACCATGTTGTGTTTGGGGTTGGATGTGGGTTATCTTTGGTTTTTTTGAATGTCAGAAGCCAGCCTTCCCCTTTTCTTAGTCATTCTGGAGCTTGAAACCCATTGTATAACTTCATCTTTCGCAGCTGCATTTCCAGGGATGGTGTAAACTGGGATGTTTGCTTTCGTGTTGTGTTTGCTTGCTATTTAGCTTGTTCTCATGTTCCATATGAGGAGTCCCCATCAGAACTAGGTAATCAGGTTGACATAACAGCATCATCCATGCTCTGCATTCATCGGTGAAATGAGATTATGGCGTAGCCAAAAAAAGTTCGTGTGAAAAAAGGAAGGCAGGAATAGACTTTAAAAAAAAAAAAAAAGTACGCATGTGCACGTGTAAAGGTAACTTCATAGAAATAGGTGTATGCCTTGGTTGAAGGTAATCCTTGCGCAAGGTATGCTGCACAAATAACATAGGTAGTCCCTCGGAGTTTCAGTGATTTTTTCAGAGCGGGGAGAGGGCTGAGCATGATTTCTGATGATATTTCTAATGGTAGTATGCCACTGTGGGAAGTTATCTTATAACACATCAATTTTGAGGAAATTTTAATTGGGAAAGCTGTCTCGGACCTGGGAATGTGTTTCTAGTCAGGACCAGAACTACAAAGACCATTATGTTAAATAGCTGATACCTGATGGAGAAAGCATGTATGTGAGTTGCGAAGGATTCAAGTTTGTTCTCATGGGTTTACCAGATTCAGGTCAGGGATGTGGGCCCTCATTTCCCACACTGTAGCTGAGCACTTCCCACACCAGCCTGTGAAATGCTGAGAGCTTCTCAAGCCTCTCCACCCGAGGCTATTTCTGTTTGTACATATGCTGAGATGCTTACTGGACTGGGGACTCAGACCTGGTTCTCCCGTATTGTAAGTGACTCTTCTAACGTCTGGGCTATTGAGTCATTCTGTGTCTTGTGATCTGTCTTAAGAAATACTAATTTTTGTGTGCAGATTTTATAATTCAGAGCAGGCTATTAGGTTTCTGGAATAATATTCTCTCCCTCTGTGATTTTTGAGGAAATCTTTTTGAAAGATCTTGTTTTCAAGAGGTTGCAGAGTAAAATCTCTCAATTTAAAAAAAAATAAATAAATAAAAAATACTCCTTTCCATTGGATTTCTTGGCTATCTCTACTAAGACATTCCCCAGTCAGACTTCATCTTGGGGCAAACTGTTTCCTAGTAATATACATTGCAGTATTCATTCAGGGTGTTTTCCTCTGCATTGTTTTGTTTTTTTAAAAAAATTTATGTTCCCATGCAGAGATGGGAAAATGGGCATAAATTTACTTTTTATGCCAGTGTTGCCTCAATTGTGATACATTTTAGTGTCAGAAGAGTGGCACCTGCCTCTTTTCATTGCCATAGCTTGCTGATGATGACTTTGGGAGCTCTTCAGGTTTTGTAACAAACTTGAGAGCAAATAAAAAAAGCAAAAATGCGTTTATTCGACCAAAGAAAACTGTTTATGTTTTGAAAGCCAGTGCTCTTTCTATATTCAAGCGAGCTCCTGTTTGGCTCTCATCTTTCCCAGAAGCAATTTTGCCCCTTTTTATTCTTTCCACCTTTGAATTTATGGCTGGAGATATTCTTTTGCTAGCCGGAAAACCTTCCTAATCAGAACTTTTGAACCTTGCCTGCAGGTGTCCTGTGCAGCGATGTTATTGGCATGATGCCATGGCTATTTAAAAACTGAACTGGCATTGGAATTTACTCCTTGAATAAGTAGTGAGTATTGGATTTTGCAGTTTGATTTGTATTTGCAAATCATTACGAAGTGCTTCTTATCATTGAATTTCCCCTATGGGTGAGAAAAAATTAGTTAAAGTGGTTACATCAACAACGTTATGTATAGATACCATGAGAGTATTTTATGTCCAAGGGAAACACTGCTTAGCCTGAGAGCAGGTGCGCATTCAACAACATATGTGTTTACAGAAGACTGTATTTGTGGGCACTGAGTCCCTTGATCACTGACCTTTATCTTTTTCCCTGCACACAGGAAGTCCAGTCTTATTTGAGCAAGACTTACTCGCTTAACCAATGCTCATTTAGGCAGACCAAGAATGCAGAGAATTACACATGGTCACTCGTTAATGTTGGTTTAGAAATAGCATTTGCAGTGTGAACGGTCCTTTCAAGTTTATCTTAGTCTGTGACATAATACAGAAGTACTTAAACCATGAAGAAGACTCAAGTTTTCATGCTGTTTAAAAAAAACAAAAAGTGATTATTTTTTTTTTTGTCTACTGCTGCTTCTAATTTCTTTGTAGTGTTTAATATTTCTGTAAAAAAAAAAAAATTGTCATTGCTAACACTTCTCTGAGGTTCAGAGTTAAACTACTAAGTACTGGTAGCTCCAGACGCATCTTAAAATCTGATCTAGGTTGACATTCTTGTACTTCAGGAGTTACAAATGCAAAAAAACCTCCTTGACTATACAGAAAGAAGGGTTTGGGAAAAGAGCTGGAGCTTTTAATGCGCTTTTTAGTTTAGATGCTGTCTTTTATATTGGCTAATATGGACAGACTTTAACATGGATGGCCTCAACAAAATAACAGTGCTTCAAACAATGACCATGCAGAGGAAGAACCAAGCAATTACTCTATGTTCTAAAATGCAAATCGAAAGTCTTCAGCCTGTTGCTTCCTATGTCAAACTGGCACTCAAGAATGCATTCCTTGCAGCAGAAGACAAAATATTCTCTTTTTTCTTAATCCTTTGTGGCCCACATTGTTACTTGGCCCATAGGCCTTATGTTTCAAACATCTCTCTTAAGGTCAGCATACCCTTTACTTAGACTTTGCACTATGTGCCAGGGCACTGAAGTGGGACCATGGTTTCTGTAAAAATTAAAATAAGCCAGTGAATCGTAGTTATTTACTGTATTTCATCCCACCTCAGAAAGCATAAGTGTAAAGTGTGATTTTTAATTAACAAGCATATTGTCCCAGTGCTTTGACTTGGAAAATTACATATCAGTATCTAGACAGTTTAGCAGACCATTCGTTTCTCCCTCTAAGCCATAAATAATATCCTTCAACTTCCCAGGAATGTTTTTCTGCTTACTTTTAGCAGTCATAGGTACATACAAAGTATTAATGATCAAGGTAAAATAAATGAAGGGTGGTAATTGAATAAGGCTATGCCTTTTGCTAAACAAAACAAAAACCCCAACCCTTTCCATCCCTGCATCTCCTTTATTTCATCACTACAATGGCTCATCATGACATCCAGCAAGAGTTTTGCCTACTAACCTTGAAATGTATCTTTGTGTTTATTGTCAGGACCTTGCTGGCAAATTGAGCTTGACAATGAGATGGTGAAGGCAGGGGGAAGCAGGGTGACCTGGGACACACAGTTCTGCTACAACCTTTCAAGGTCCGTAGAGTGCCTTTTCCTTTCCAACAAATCAAATTACCAACTGGGCAGCTAGTTCGGTTAGCTAATCATTAATGTGGGACCTGTGAATTATAGAGTTTGTAACCCTTTCACTTGCTAATTAATTTTTTTGTGTGTGTGCTAAAATAGTCTTCCTCCTGATGCTGTGAGAGCCTTTAACAGAGGCAAGCACACTGAAACCTGGCCCAGGCTGTCCCAGAGGTGGGTTGCCCAGCCTTCACCCAGAGCCCCGCTGTCACCTTGGCTTGGAGGAAACCATTTCTGCCGGCACCCTCTTATGGCCAGCGAATTTGGGGACTGGCCTGTGGTAGGTGCAATTGGTGGGCAGCCCTGAGGGTTAGGCAGCAGCTGCCCAGGGGTCCTGGCGCTTGCAGCCGTGAGTGCGAGAGGTGAGATGCTATGCCATGCCCTTCACTTGGGATGTTTTTCACTTGGAATAATTCCTTACTCCTTGTGCTGAAAAGTGCATGTCTAATAAGTTTGATGCATGTGTAGCATCGTAGTTCTGGTTGCTTTAGTAGACGTGCAGCCTTTAGCTATCTTGTGCCAGTAAAAGCAGGGCCAGGTAGGTGCCAGCTGATGTTCATCTCTATTCTTTCTTCACACTGCTTGTCTCCTCCGCATGTAGTGCACAGCGTCACCGTGGGTTTCAAAGTAGCTTTTATCTCATGTTTTCTCAGCATGATAATGGTATGAATTTCAAAGGATTACCCTTGCGGTTGCTCAGGGCTGCCTTGTCTCAGCCAGTCCCTAAGTCAGGTTCAGACCTGGTGTCCCTCTCCTCCATGTTCCAAGGGGCTGTCAGAGCACTTCTCCCGCGTGTCCCCAGCCCCCCAGCTCTGCTGCTTTGGCTTCACAGCCTGTGCCTCCAAAAGCAGCGTCGTGTGAGCAGAGGCAGCAGTGCGGGCTAGCCGGCTCTTGCTCTCCCTCAAACCATCCTGCTTTACTTCCTGAAAAGATGAAGAAATGCATGTATGGTCCAAGATTTTTGCTTTATTTTATACCTAGTTAGAATGAAGAGGTTTCTTATTTCATGGAAATAGTGCAGGCATCGCATGGCAGGCGCTATCTCCATTTCCTAAGCCACCGAGAGCAGCTCTGCATCTGTCACTAGGCAAAGTTTTTCTGCAGCCCTTTTCAGTAGTTTGAGGGAAGGAAATGGCATACCCGCTGGATGTGGCTGCAAAGAGATGCTATTTAAAATGCAGTCACTTTCCCAGTTTTGAACAAGTCCAGCTAAGATGCTGTGGGATAGGGGAATTGTTTGCAAAGTGCATATATGGTCAGAAAATGACTGTGTACAAATGCTATCATCCTTCTCCAGAGATCCAAAATCTGTCTTTCTTCCAAGATATGTCTGCTTTCCTTAGTTCAAAAATAAATGCTGATGACTTTTTACTTTTATTGGCTCTGTAGTGGTATGAGAAAATGAGTTGGATTCTGTTCTGTTTTGTTGATCGTCAACAAAATTGTTAATTGCTTTCTAACATGAGCCAGAGAGCATGCAGCGTGACTTCAGGTCAGGCTCCAGGTGTGTTTTTAAAGTGGGCTGTTAGAAGAACAACTTGTTTTCTTTTTTTTTTTTTTGGTTGGTTTGCTTCAAACCTGTAGATTAAGAAAATGTACTTTGGAGTCATTGTAAGACAAATATTGAATTTCATTGTGTCACTTCTGCCAAACTGCTTTTCATCCTACACTTGCACTACCAGATCTTATTTCTTTCACAGAGATTTTTTTAATATTTCTGACAGTTAGCAGCATCTTAACTTTTTCCACCCTCAGAGCTCTTTAGAATAAAGTAATATCTACCACTTAAACAGCAGTTTGCATGCTGAGAAGATTTTGAAAGTCTGCATTAATGCTTCTTTCCTGTAGGGAAACAGCAACATGCATGTTTTCAAGATGAAAGCTGAGAGTGTGTTAAGTAATTTATTCTGGGCACACAAGGAATTGATGCCGTTTAATCTGAGAGTAAGTGACTTGAGCTTGTAATTAACCTTCAGCTCTAAACATATGAATGATTGGAAATTAATTATAAAAAATTACCGCAGTAAGGTTACTCCACCTGTACTGCGTCAGTCAGTGCTTTGTAAAATGTGCCTGGGAGGAGGGACTGACTCTTGCCCCTGAGGCCAGGCATCTAGATGACATCTCCATAATATAACATTGAAATAAGCAGGCATATTTGCCTTGGGGTATCAGCCTAGCTCTCTAACTCTAATGAAGTAAAAATTGCTGTCTCTTTTCAGTTCAGGTTTTCCACAAAATACAGGGCATGATGTAAATGACAGAGGGTTTTGCTTTTGACGTAGAGTCTGCTGCAAGACGGCAAATCAAGGGATCCAGGGTCATGATGCAGTTCATGTGAAGAAGCCACTAGACTTCTTGGTTGCTTTCTGTGAGCAGCAATTTAATGGTTCAAAATGATGCAAGTCATACCATGTCCACTTTGAGTTTTTTCATAGACTTTTTCTTATCTAGAGTTCAAGGTAGTTAGAAAGATGAATGGTTTAAAAAAAATTAAAACAAGTTCTGATTTCTTTTAAAATGATGAATGAATTAAGAATGCAATTTGAGTCAGGCTGGAGAGCATATCATGAGGTGGACCTAATTTTGAGAAGGTTCCCTAAAAACTCCTGATGATGTTGGGTGCATGTGATGCAGTTCGTTAATGGGCAGAAAGGGGAGATTTTAGAATTAGGTAAATTTATGCTGTGTTTGGTGTTGATCTACAAAGTAATGCTAGCCTGTATGCCCAGCTGGAGAATATTGTACATACAGTCATACTCAAAGAAACCTGTCAACTAAACATTAGAGCTGAGTTTTATGCTTTCTTGTAAGCTGGAGCATAGCCGCAGTGAAAGAATATAAATACTGGAAATCTTCTGCAAAGGAAAAGAGAAAGGAAAATGTGTAATGAGACTAATCAAGTTTGTCAATCTAAATAATAATGAATTTCAACATTAGTGAAAGTTCACGTTTGCTGAAAATACACACACAGAAATACATGCTATCTGAAAATATTATCTGGCATATTGTGTCTAGGTTATATTTCTCTTTGTCAAGGTGAGATTCTACTCCATAGCAAAGGAGGCATCTTAGAAATCAGGTCATTTCAAGGGATTTCAGTGGCATTCATCATGGAGGGGGATATTATTTCACATGGGTATGACTGGTAAAATTAGAGGCTCTGGTGGCTGCCTTTAAAATACTTTGCTGCACAGGTCCTCAAAGGTTTTATGAGAAATACTTGCATTTCAGTTGTTGACAGTATCATGCTTGCCTTATTTATTGGCCCTGTCGTCTCCGTGCTTTTGGAAATATCACCTCTAATTGTTCTGAATAATTGCAGCAACACCTGCTAGCAAGCGCAGGGCTGATATACTGGAAGGTTTCCCGTGGTTGACGTCAGCCAACAAACCATTTCTGTCCTTAGCAGATGTTTTTCATTTCTTTTTCACATGGGATTTACTTAGATCTAGTCTCTTACTCCAGTAAAGGCCAGCCACCTCTTTCAGGCTGTTTACCATCAGAAAATGTATCGACTGAGTTACTGGCACGAAACTTACATGGATGTTATTTATCCATAATGTTGATGTATTTTGTGTTTTATGAACTCGCTTCATCTTCTCTGTTCTTCTGCTTTGCAGAAGTTTGACATTTCATATTTTTAACCTTCTAATTACAAAAAAGAAAAGAAAAGAAAAAAAAATAGTCCTCTACATTGTCTGCCTTTGGATTATAGGTCAACCTGATGCTGTTGGCTCTGGTTTTTGGTCTTACTCTGTTACCATCTTGAAACAGTGACTTTTGCTTCCATTTGATTTTAACATCCAGAATGCTTGGTTCTTTGCTTGTTTATATTCTGTATGTTTTTACAAATTTCTGATTGCTTCCTCACTGTTCCTTTCTGGCTTTTTATTTATTTTTATGCTGTATGCCACAAAGGCTTTAGTTCTCATTAAAAAAAAAAAAAAAAAAAAAAAAAAAAAAAAAGAAAGATTAGCGAACAATGAAATATACCCAAACGAATGGCCCAAAACTGTACATTGTTAATAATATGTACTTTGAATCTTTTTGTTCTTGGGGTGATATGTCATCTAAGTAGGAGAAAATAATATCTATTTCTTTTCACAGTACAGATTTGAGTAAGTTAAAAATTCCACATTACTTGGGACTTTATGGGTTCAATTTTTGGTTCATCGTTCTTTGGTAGGGTAGCTACACTAGTCTGCTGATGCCAAAATGGTATTTCATCAGTGTACAACATGGACATATACATATAAAGGGTTTCTAGAGATTTCAGACTGGACCATGATAAACAGCAGCAACGCCTTCCCTCTCTCCTTCTCTCCTCAGTCAAAAAAATTACTCCCTCCTCCTAAAAAAATGTGCTCAAAAGCAGACTTCAGCGATCATGGAATGCCAGAGGGGCCAAGCAAGCCCTACTGCTTTATTAAATGCAATCAAGAAAAATGGTGGGCCCTTTCACAATCTTTCTGTAGCAGTGGAAGACTACTAAAACCACTACACTGTCCTTGTGTCGCATGTTTTGCTGGACACCTTCATAAAATGCAAATCTCTCAAGTCCTGGGCATGGGCTCTTAGTTCCCTGTCAGTGTATCTTCTGCTGTCAGTGGGGCTACTCAGGGCTCACAAAGTCTCCCTATGTTCTTTCAGGGTATTAACCTTATATAACCAATGCCAGAAATCCTTTTTTGTCGCTTTTTCTTAGGCTAGTTGTTGCCATTTTGTACCATATTGTGGCTATTCTTTCTCTTAATGAAAAACTTCTTAAAGGTACTTATTTTTCATCTGAGAGCGCTTTGTTCATCAGTTAGATGTGCTTTGTACATGACCTTATTTGTACCAGGATGTTAGTACTCTGCCTTGGAATAAATAGAGAGGTAGATAAGTAAATGAAGGTATTTCAGTGACCCAAACTATATTATATTACTAAAGCTTAAATGTATTTGCCCTACCAGCTTATGTACTGAATAATGGACTTCCTCTGCTTCTGCTTATTATTGTTAATTATACTAATCTGACAATTTTGTCCTGTGACTCTTGAAGCGGTATGTCTGTCTGTTCCTTGACTCAAAATAAAATCCATCTCGACTTGGGGAAAGAACCACTTCTGTTATGCTCAGGTCTCGTCCTAATCAAGAGTTAAAATTATACGCATATGATGCCCTATACCAATATATTCCTTAATATGGTATAGTTTCAGCATGAACACATTAGGTTGTATTAGCTAAGTAAATTATATACTTCCCTCTCCCAACCTGTTCCTCAGTGGTAAGATACCAAGCCATTTGCACTGACACAGTTTACAGTTTAGAGCTGTTCTTTCTTTTGGAAGGTTTCAGTGTAATCATCTCCAGGCTCCAATTTGTGCCGTACATGGCCATCTATGTGTTTTTTTGTACCCATTCCAACCACCTGGGTCCTATTATTCCCATTTGGTTCCCATTGCACTAACTTCCTGTATGTATTACAGAATTTATTTTAATTTTTGAGCATTTAACATAAAAGGTCTTGTATGGTCTGTACGTGCAGAAAAAAGCCCCACGCCATAATCCAAAAGGTTCATTTAATTTCTGTATTCCTACTTACTCATTGTAATATTGGTCCGTAGGAAGATGGTATCAAAGTGTAAGAATGCCTCGTCAGAGCTCCTCCATAGAGCAATGAATGTTTTTAAAATACCAGTTTTTAAATTCCTCATAACCCTAGTTCTTACAAAGTCATAGAAAAATGCTGAAAGATACCTCCAAGCTGACCTACGGCTGTAGCCCAAGGCAGGAGCTTTATATACTTAAGCCACTCTAGAGAGACACTTTTCTGACCTTTTCTTAAATGGATATTCTGTCAACTTTACTGGTGTCTCTAGACCACATGGTATGCAACAAGAATTTTGTGTTGTGCAGCAATGCCTGATGCTGAGGCTAAATTTGCTGTTCTGTTTCTCACAGGGAATTCATTGGAATTTATGGGATGCTTTATTCATTTCCTCAAGAATTTTTTTTTTCTTTTCAAAACATACATATATGTGTATGCATCTTTCATAGCTTAAGTGTTTGCATTGTACTGCACTTCAGAGATTAACGGTAGGTGAACAGGAATAGTTTGTTACTTGTAAGCAAGGACAATGATAGTGCTATCCAAAAACATGCAAAGAGCCTTAGACCTTTCTACATGAATGGGTAAAGACAGAGGAAGATTTCATCAAGACAGTAGAGTTCTTTTTCTTTCTAATCAATTAGAATCTTTAATTACATATTCATCCTGCAAGTGAATCTTGCTCCCATGGCAAAGCATGAGGTAAATAGTGTCAACGGTGAACCTTCTTGCTCCTCCTTTACTTTTCTCCCCGGACTAATGACTTCTAGCCCACCCTTACCATTATTTTCTTTCCCTAAATCTGGTGCCAGAATCTACACATCAGATGCATAAAATAACATGTGCATAGACTATCCAGTCTGAATTAGAGATTTTGTATTGTGCTCGTAGGTCTTTTTTCTAGGTTCATTGTCACTGATACAGGAAGGTATACTCATGTATGGAAAGTTACAGCACCGCAGCAGAAATAGGGCCAAAATGCTACACCATGCTGGCTACCCTGCCATTTCAAACAGCAATATCAAATGGCTGTATTCCTGTCTCAGAAGATCATGGAGGGGATACACAGTGACTGAGTAATTCTAGTACTTTTCACTGGGTAAGAAAGTAACTGAGAGCTAAAGAAGGATTCGTTTCCATGGTCGTCTAGTCTAGAGCAAGTCCTTAAGCTATCTGGATGTATTTATCTCTATTATATGCCTGTTGGGGTCAAGAAAGCAAAGGAGAAATATGGGTCTTTGCTTCCCTAAACTGAAATGGCACATATGTAGAAAGCTATGCCATAAATACTAGAATTCTGTGAATTTTTAACTTGGTTGGAAGGTGAAAAGACAAGGGCACAGCTGAAAATGCTAGCTGATTAGTCTTGTGTATAAAATCTATTTAAGGGGCAATAGCAGAGTTCTGTATAAAAATTAATTAGAACATAGCGCAGTCAGTTGTGATCAAAGAGCGTACGTTTATTGTGAAATATATTGTTGCTGGAGACAATTCATTTTTAACTTATTAGATTCCATAAATTGTTTTCTTATAGGTTAGGAACAGAGATATATCAAGCTTATTCACATAATACTGGCTCTGGTAACTAGCTAAGTGAATTACAGTTTTGAAGTATATGCTTACCCTTTAATAGTAGTAGTAATCAGCAGTGAAACTACATGGAAGTAGTGCTAGTGTGTTTTCAGGATTACAAAAGCACTTCTAGCATAGAAGAACATGTTGATCTTAGCAAAATAAAACCCCGTGCTACTCCTATAAGGAGTGAGGGAGAAAGTACACATTAGTTTCCTCTTATTGGTATGATGTCTAGTGGTTTTCTAAGACACAGATTTGAAAATGTGGATTCTTGTGTCATTAAGGATATGAAGTGGCTGCATCCAAGGTCCTCCCAGGTTCTTGAAATGTGTATATGAATTTATGGTGGAGTTTTTCTGCATCGATATTTTCTATGTTGTCCTTGATCTTTTGCCAGGGACAGAACAAATCTATCCCATTCAGAGCACGACCACCCCCCCACCCAGCTGGTTTAACTTGTGCCTTTGGAATTGCCCACATGGGTAGAAGTTGGCCCATGTCCTGCTGCTTCAGCAGCTGCCCCTGGTAAAACAGATGCATAAGGCCATGGTTGTCTCTTGCTTTGTAGTGTTGGTTCATAGAGTACTGTTAAAATTTATAAAAGTCAATTTTGCTCGCCTTTTTCCGTATTTATTTCTGCTTTTCCTCCATAATATGATACATGCTGTGCTTAAGTCATGGAAGATGTAAAAATTACATTGTATATAGAATTAAAAATATAGTGTCAGTCTGATCAGTTCAGTTTATAGGCATAATGGCTGCAGGAGTGCGGGAATGAGGAGAGGAAGGTGAGCAGTGTTCTCATGTTTACAAACCCTTGACTTAATTGCATGCTTCCCCTGCTGTTCTCTCAACGTAACTAGACCTTTTAGTTTGAACCTGTGCTCATTTTATCCCAGTGCAGATTGGGATTCCTAACAAATAATCATTCTGTGTTGCTGTGGAAACAGAAGTTATTTACGTATATTACATAAAAAAGCAACCTTCATGTTTTTTTCCTTTTTCTGCATCCTGGTGTAATTAATTTTCAAGTACAGCTCTTTGCTAATGTCAAAGATGATCTGGTAAAGTAGAACAAGATATTTTTCATTAGGAAGAATCCTAAAACATCTGCTCAGTAAAGAGACCTGATGGCTGAAGGATGAAGAGAACGTATATATTCTTAGAACTGCATTTGGGTATTTAGTACAGGACATGTGCCAAACTCTTCAGGAAAGCAGCAGGATATTTTTGTTTTAAGATTATTTTGATATCTTGGGCCTTTTTTATGTTGTTCGAAATATCTGGTAGCAATTTAAATATAATATGCTCACTCTCTTCTCTCTCTAATTTAGAAAAGGAATGAGTTTCTCAAAAAGAAACTCTTGGGGATGTCCAGGTGTGCACATCTAAGTCCTGTGGAAGGTTGCACAGCATCAGACTTTTGTTTTCTGAATAAATAAGCTATTGTAAATCAGCAGGCACGAAGCCAAGTTATAATAGAAGAATTTATTATAATTTAATGTAGATGGTGGATAGAATGGATAGATTGTAATTGAAGCTAAGTGAATAATTCCAGTAAATAATTTATTCAATGAATTTATCCTGGTTTTCTACTCAGAGATTGTTTTTCCCCCCCTTCCCCCTTCTTCCCCATGTTTTATAGCCCCTGGCTTTTTTTTATCTAACCAGAATGGTGAGGGCTCTCTTTGTTTCCTTTTGTGCTGGGCTGTGCTGGCCACCGTGGCAGCATTGCTGTTTCATGCCTCTGTCCCAGGGCATGCACAGCTGGGACTCCATGCTCGGGGGAAGTCTGGCGAAGTTAGTGGGGCTCTGTGTGGGACACTCCCACCACAGCAGCAATGCTTACAGAGATGTGGATCTGGCTGTGAGAGCCGGTGCCTGCAAACACTGGCTTTGCCACGGCAAGCAGTCCTCTCTGTGCTGAGTGACTCCCAGTACTACAGTGGGCGTCCCTTGAAGGCAAGAATTACTTAGTTATGTCACGGGTTTGAGCTTCATTCTCTGGGTTCACGGTTGGGTAGGACCTACTCAACAAAGACCTACTCAAGACGGTTAACAAGGAACTTTCTAAAGGATGAGAATCATGTTTCACTTGGGCTGTTGACATCTTCAGTTTGTTTTTTGTGTATGTGTGTGGTTTTTTTGGTTTTGGTTTTTGGGGGCTTCAAGGAGAGAGTAGAAATGTTTGTGCCATACAAATTCCTTCCAAAAAAATGTCTCCAGTCCAAGGAATTTGTTTACTGAGTAGGAGCTGTGCTGTTGGGCTGTAAGCCTTGTGAGGTTTTGTTTCTATTACCGTATATGCTAGCATCCTGCCCGTTGATCAGGCTGGCCAACATGCTGAGTCCTTGCCTGTATTACGTCTTATTCTGCCCGTTCTTCTAGGTTTTTGGGGGTTCTCCCCCCGCCCCCCCCTCCAGCTTTTAAAACGCCCCAGTGTTTCTGGACTTCAGAGGTTTTAATCAAGCTTTGTCTCTCCTCAGCAGCCCATCCCTTTTCCATCAGGAACATGAACAAAGATTATTAGATGCCTACACATTCAATTGATTAATTTTTTCCCAGTTTTCTCAAGGGCCCAAGCTAGTCTTCCACACTTCATGTAACAATAGATGCAGATTTTTGTAACATTTCCTCTCCTTATTGCTCTCCATAGTAAAATAGTTTCATGTCACAAGAATTAATGTTTCTAATTGATTTTTGAAGTAGGACCCACTAAAACAAATTGAGCTACTGACATCTCATACCTATTATTATTCCAGATGGGTTGCAAACTTAGGTAGGCATCTCTTCATCAGGATTACAATGGTCACAGCTTGCTTAGTGCTCAAGTAAATGGAACACAGGCTGAGACCAAATTTGGTCAGCAGTGTGAACTTGTGTTGTTTGATTTTTGGAGCTCTGAGCCACCAGTCTGGGATACAGAAATTAAACCTTTGATGTAGCAGGAGATCCATATTGAAGTGTTCATGGCGTGTGCTCTTCCATTCCTGCCATGGGAGCACCAGATTAATATACAGTGGTGAGCAGGTCCTACTGTGGTTATAAATTTGCCGAGTTCATCCTGCAGTTACTAGATCAAGGTCTGCAGATTTTAGTATTATCGTTCTGTTCTATGTGTTATCTCTTTCCCCTTCATGTTTATGTTTAGCGTGTATTAATATCAAAATCTACCGCACCACAGAATCTGCTCTTTGTGCCCTGTCTCACTTCTTGCTCTTGTAGCTCTAAGACATCTGCCTGTAAAAGGGCTTTAATCCTAGCACTGCGTACTCAGTGCAAGTTTGGAGTGATATCACACAAGATGGTCCATCTTCTCTGTGCTGCCATGGGTCAGACTTTGTCATTAAGCGTTAAAATTAAGTACCAGATTAGATTTCTTAATGAGACTTGCAATTTTCTTTTGACAAAAGTGGAATTGTTTGGTTCTACATAGATAACCCATGTACTCTTCAAAGTGACACTATTCCTCTTGAACAACTTCAAAACATTTGAGTTCAATATTAATTTATAAAAGCAAATTATTTTAATAATAGAATGTATGAACAATAGTCTAATCTGTTCAGCAGTCTGGTGTATTTTTTCATTGATTCCTATATTAATATTGGAGCAAAGACAGTAATTTCTGGTGCTTTTACAGCTGTAAAAACATGCCTATTGCGAAAAGAGACTAAACTGTACCAAAAGACTCACTGTGCCAGCAATATTTAATACTTCATTGTAGGTCCACTGTTTTAAACATCTGCCCCTCATTTAGTATATTTTTAATACAGAATTTTTAGTGTGGGCAAAAATGTAATTGTTTATAGTAAGATGCTTTCTCTGCTACTGAGAAAAAAGCAACATAGGATTCTATAAGAAAAAATATTTTTAATGATTTATAGGATTTGGGTCATTGGCCTTAAACTTCCATAAAATAGTAAGTCATTTTTATTGAAATGAACATGAACGTGGCCGATAAAGGAAGTTTTTGTGAAGTAAATATGGAAGCTGGAAAGGGAAAATTACTATGTAGCCCCCATATTCTGCTGTGCATTGTGCATAAAAAGGAAATCATTGAGATATTCAAGCTGAGGCGGGTGGGTGCAGCAGTCTCCTGCAGTAAAAAGGAAGAATTAGGAAATGACTTGTGTGTGAAAGATACTGAGGTTACAGCCATCTGATGTAATTATTAATGTTCTGCCGGCATCATAGAATTGTTCAGGTTGGAAGGGACCTTGGGAAGTCATCTAATCCCATCTAAAACACATCTTCAGATGGTGTGCGATGAGAATGTTGGAAAGATGTACTAGAGTCTGGCTGTGTGTTACAGTCTGTCAGCTTGTGTAGGGACTGGCTACAAAAAAGAGCACCATGTGTACGATGTAATTGTTCCACACTAGTATAATTTCCACTATCATTTTCTGGAAGAACACTTACACTGTGAAGATTCGCTCACTTTTTATGCATGCAAAGATTAGAAAATCCTTGTGCTACCTTGGCTGATGTGTTCTGCTGTGGATATGTAACTTTTCTGTAGTGGTGAACATAGAAGATGTCATATCTAATACTTTTTTGTTGTTGTTTTGTTTTTAAACTCTTGATATTAAAGTTACAGACTTACACAGCATCCCTGTGTAACATCCCTACAGTACATTAAACAAGTCCACACAAAAGCAGAAGAAAACACAGTGGCTATTGTGTACTAATTTAAATTTCCAAATCCATGGCAAGTGCCCATGCCCATCTCATTTAAGTATTTATCGGAAATGCAATGTAGATGAATTCCTCCCTTCCACCGGTATGAGACTGCCTGACTTATTTATGAAAAGAAGACTTAAATTTTCATCTGGAACAGCACAAAAAAGGTCTACCATTAACTGTTTGTCCTGCCATAATGGTGCTTGGGCACTAGTCAGCTTGTTCAGATGACACTTTCCTAGATCAGCCTGTGGATGGAGATATTTTATCCTGCAAGGTGGGAAAAATAAATATAGATTTGCTATTTTGATTTGTAAAATGAAGTCAGAAAGGGAACTCTGTGTTGGGACTCAAGAGTTTAACAGTGAGACTCAATGACATCTTAATTACTAGGAAAAACGTTATAGGCCTGTTTGTGTAGGAAGAGTGCTTGAAATTATATCCACAGATACATTTAATACTGCTTCCATTTGTTCTTGTATTACATCTCAGTTTCATTTATTGACAGGGATTTACGCTCCGTGTCTTAGTTGAAGGGACTGTCTGAAAGAAGGAAAATTGTTTGGCTCATATTAACGCTGCCTCAGCTACACCTTTCTTTGTCTACTTTGTACAAGCATATATTACTACTCTGAAAATGGACTAAAAAAGGGCTAAACTGGGAACTTCCAAAAACCAGTCAAAACACTCTTCTTTATCCAGGAAACATTTCTGAGTTGTGTATGGCTTTTGTTGTTGCATTGGCAGGGGTTTTCCAACATAATGTAACTGGGGAAAAAAAGGAAATCTGTCTGAATTTATATCCAGACACTAAATATGTTTAGTTCTTTTCATTATTTTTTTTTAAAGAAAATATTTGTTCCCTTTGTACAGGTACATGAGGCCAAAGTGAACTATGGGAATTCAATATCTTTCATGTTTTTGTTTTTTTTTTTAAGCAGACCTACTCTTACAGTTTTCAGTGATGTGGTATGTGGATTAAAATCATGCCCTTTTTAGTGATCTACCTAAATTCAGAACATGCAAGTTAAAAAATAAAAACATTCAACAGTACATCTGATGTAGATGATAATGGTACTAGAAAAGGAAGCCAGTACGTGTCCCTCTTTGTTTTCCAGAAGCGTTTTGGAAGGAGTCCCACAAGTGTTGGCAGGCTTCATATCTTAGTGGAAAGCAATGTGATTCATTTTCCTTTCAGAGTTAATGCTTCATACAAACAAGGGATTGTAAACTGAGGATTTGTTTCAATTAATGCTACGGTGTTGGTTTATAAACAGCCTTTAAGGTAAAATTATGATTATTTCAAATGAAATAATTATCTTGTGTACAGTAGTTAATGAATTGTTCTACATGGAATGTATAAAAGAAGAAAGTCCACAGGTGCAATGTATTTTAGAAGACCTATTGTCAGTTGTATCACCAATTGCTGGAAATTATTAAAAACAAAAAAAAGTATAGTTAACAGAATTTGGGAAGACTTGATATTAACTAAAAGTATAAGATTTCTATTTTTTTGTAATATGCCAGGCATGCTTTTGTTGCCATAGAGGCAGCAGTCATGCACAGGTGATAATGTTTAGAAATTTGTCAAAACATGTCAAAGAGAAAAATCTGTTTTCTTTCGAATCTTAGACCACTTACGTACACTCCACTATGGTCTCCTTTCAAAGAACAGATGTAGACAAAAGTGTAAATGTGTGTGTCTGAAGGTGGCCAGTGTAGGCAGTTTCTTCTTCTGGGAACCCTGCCCGCAAATCCTGAAGCAGAGTCTGGAATCATCAGGATGTGGTCAGGACCAACATCCCAGGTCAGAGTGGTGTAGGCCAGCTTGGGGGACTGCTGAGGTAGGAATCGTGTCTGACAATTCCTGTTACTGGCAGTCCGGTCCCCTCTGCTAGGCCTCCATCCTCATAGGAGTGCCAGGATTAGGCCTGCAGCTGTACAGATTTATTCGCTAATTAAAAGAACCTGATTTTAATGGAGTTACATCCAGGGTTAAAACTCCATATGAAGCCAATTGAGAGATTCAGAGGTATTGACTCAATCCAGGTTGCCGTTGGGATCACCACAAACTTGTCAATGGTAAGACTTACGTGCCCTTTCATAAGGATATCTAAAACAAATAAAAGCTCTCTGAATTCTATTTTCATGTAAAGCTGAAAAAAAAGTTTTCCCATGCCTTGCTACCATATGCACAGATAACTGTGGTTCACATACTTGTTTTAAATGTTATAGAAACAAAATATCCCTAAAATTTCCCAGTACTAACGGCCTCATCCATACCAGGCTCAGCAACACGTTTCAGTGAGCGTTTCCATTTGACCATACTGCAAGATAACATTTGCAAAGCAGCTCTGTTGTAAAAAAAAGTGCTGATTTCATAGGAGATTGTAAATGACAAGCTCTGTGTCAAATTTAGCTGCTCTTTGGAGGTAAAAATGGAAGCAGAGAAAATTAAGAGCCCAGTATAATTAAACATCTTTCTGAACTGTTGCATTTTATATATTATGTTAGTTTTCAAAGGTGAGGGCCAAAGTAAATGTTTGGAGTTTGGTCTTGGCACTGTGGCATGGTCGAGATTGACGTGCATTTACGGTTCCATCATGGACATTGGAAAAACCCCGCTCACCATCGGGAGGAATGCGCTTGGCACTGAGTCAAATGCGTGGCGTGGAAGCATTCGCCCAATTAGTGTTTTAACAGCTGCTTAAGGTTTGTTTCAATGGGAAGAAAATTATTGAGCACGATTTTATATAATTAGTAGAGCATAAAACACGTGGTGTGTCTAATTAAATGTTTAAAACTATTGACATTACGTAGCTACTGTTGAAGTAAATGAAGTGGAAAATCGTTATGATTTTTTCAGTTGGTAAATTACTTCACAATACGCTCAAAGGTCCATTTGATAAGATGAACTCAATCCTGATGTGGAATGATGAGCACTAGGGCCTTTTCACACCCCACAGGTATGCAGAGGTCTCACCAAGTTAACTGGTGCAACTGGTTGGTATTTCAGGGCTTTCAAGTCCTGCCAGCATGTGCTCCGCTCTTCAGAGCATGCCGTGTTAAATGTAAGTATGTCCTGCTCCTTTGGTTGGCAACTCCTTCATCCAAAGGGTGACAAACTGTGCATTGTAGAGCTGAAACCCTCACTTTCTGATCCCAAAACAATAAAGCCATTGAGTAAAGATCCAGCAGGCACTTACAAAAGGAGTTTGGAATTGCAATCAAATTTGCTTTTAAAACCTGTCGTATTTCACAGGTTGCTATTGCTGAAGTATTTGGCCTTTGTTTTGCAGTTCTTAAGATGGATACGGAAACGTAATTATGTATCATGCAACATCAGTTGTGCCATTAATTTAAATCCAGTTGCACTACTTTGTGCTACTACCCAAGCTTGTAACATCCATGTTCTCAGTTTTATTTACAGGAGTGTTGAACAATGTTGACAGTGAAAACAAACTTTTGAAATTAATTTTTTCCCCATTTGAATCAATAAAGGTTTCACCTAGCTGCTACTTAATGACACACTTTGTCATGTACGACACTTTTTTTTCTAGTTCACATATAATAAAGAAGAAAAAGCCTAAAACCAGGGAGCAATGTTGAATTCCAGCTGTGGCACAGAATATCCCTGAATTTACACTGGGCTAACTGAGGGTTCACCCAGCCTTTTTGTATTGAGCATTTATAGCTCTACAAGCCCAGTTTATCATTCTGTATCATACTTCTAGTAGCTGTCAATGTAACCATAAAATGAGCATATACGTAGTGGAGAGGTAAACATTCCCTAAAAGAAAACATATTTCAGGGAAATAAATGAAAAAAAGAAAGCAGTTGCCTTTTTTGGTTCTATGGTTTTGCATCTGATTGTTCATTTGGTTTTCATGACCTTCAGGAAACCCTGAAGTAGGATTAAGCTGTGATTACAAGTTTGCATAAAATGTGCTAGCACTGCCTCCCCCAAAAGGCAGCGGAACACTCTTTTGGTGAAGTAGAGTTGAAAATGTCATTACTCGGTGTCTTTCCTCCAATGGTTGGAAAAAATACAGAAGCCCCACGTGTGAAGTACTAGTTCCTCTTTATGACACAGCTTCAAGCCCATAGACTGAGTCACAATTTTGAATCTCCTAGAAGGAGGAGGAAGTTCTACTAAAAGGGATATGGGATTTATACCAGGAAAGGGTGAAAGGCAGTAGCCCTTCCCTTTCCAGGGCCACCATCAGCCTGTTGTGCAAGTACTAAGGCAGGCTCCCCTTACGGACACTACGGTGCCTTTGGTGATGGCTCACACTGCATAGATCCAAATCCAGAAGTATCTGGAATGCTCCGGTAGACTCTGGATTTGCCAAGAAAACAGACTTGCAGTTAGTTTCTGCTGCTGAGCCTTCCTATTTCCTTTCTCAGTAAGCCTTTTACTCCTGGAGGCATCCTACCCAAGAGCTTGAAAGAGAAGAGGTTATTCTTCCTCTTATATAGGGAAGTAGAGAAGAGGGCAAGTATGTATGAGCCAGATCTACTTCCTAGAAAACTAAAATTTTTAGCTGATTTCTGTCAATAACTGGAAGTCTGCTCAGGGACTCGCCGTCTTAAAAACTCTCTGGTATGGTGTGGAAAATGATCTACATTTTCTTGACAGACCTCAAGCACAGTGAGAAGACCATCTTTTTCTTTGAGAACCCTTTCAAACTTAAATGATTTTATCTGCTATTTTAAATTTACTAACATAAGTTTTAAAACTACACTGGTGACTTTAGGATAAGCAGAAGTGGTCATCCTTCACAAGACCACAGGAAACATGGATTTGCAGAAGTCTGTTGTGTGTTTTCAGTGTGGGGCTTCTGGAGGGCTGTAGCAGAAGCATCAGGGTTATGTGTGAGGCTGTGGGGCTTCAGCTGTGAGCTGAAAGAGTTAATTTTCAAGTTCACCGTGTGCTGTGTTTACTGATCCTTTCTTATTCCTTTGTGATAATTGGCACCTCAGATTCTCTACTAATTAATTGGGTTGCAAGGGGCAGGTGGTGCCATTCTATTTTGATAATCCCTGTCAGCAATGTCTGTATAATCTCCTTGTTTAATTAAAATGAATTTGTAATAGGGGTGCATGAACTTGCAACAGGTTTTTTTTTCTTTTATTCCCACCTCTTCTCTCTCTCTCCACTCCCCCAGCCTCCCCCCCAGCTTTGCTTCGCTTCAGTAGGCGTTCACTGCTGGGGGGCAGTTCTGCAGTTGTGGCACTGCCACAGTTTGTGTGCTGTTGTCACTCTCTGGTCTCTTTGGAAATGTCTTACCTCATTAACACTCCTCAAGCCATAAGCCATTTATTTTGAAATGCTTTCTTTTTTTTTTTTTTTTTAAACAACACATCTGTAAAGAGATTTCAAAATTTCTTCCTACTTTAAGTTAAAAATATTTCAGAAAGTGCATTGAGCATTAAAATGATTTTAGTTAAAAACAAAATATTTAACCATTGAAACACATTACTGTAATGTTTTATCAATTCATTGCTCATGTATCTTCATGGCCCTGAAAAAACTTAAAGCAAGCATACAAAACCCAGTGCTAAAAGCATTGCCTATCTTAACTCGAGTCAGTTCAGGCAATATGAGCAAGGGTCAACTATTTTTAAACATTCACTCACTGAGGAGAGATATCAGAATGGAGAGCTGGAAGTTTAAATTCCTGCTAAGACTTACACAGTTCTAGTGTGTGTTTTATTATGATTAATGAAACTTGCTCGTGCTAACTGCAAATACAGAAGTGGATTGTAAACTTCATCCTTGAGGAGGTTCTGTGCGTCTGAAGGTCCCCTCCTTCTCCAAGGCCCTCCTCGGTGTTTTGTCTAGCTTGTCTTCACATTCCAGAGCAGAGGACAGAAAGTTGCAGGAGTTGGAACAAAATAGGGGATTTGTTTTACAAACACTTTAAAGGGATAAGAAGGTGAAGGATAGATGCTGAAGGCTTCCTGTGTCATAGAGGACGTTTCACATCGTGTGCTCATCTCCTCCAGTGGCCTGACAGCTCACTTCTGCTGGCTGCTGTTCAAGGGAAAAACTATATTCTTTCCTTTTTTTTTCCTGTGCCTGTACAGGAGGCATGCTGAAGCCTAGCAGGAATAAGAATCCCAATTTTGGCCAAAGTTTAACTGCTAACAGGTTGCTGAAGCAGTCTGTCAAACTCCTGTAGTAATGTGAATACACGCACTTGCCTAGAATCTAAAAAAATGTGTTATGTAGTAGTTTAATTACATTACCACCCCCCCTGTGTTCAAGGTGGGGCAGATCAGGGATTGATAGTGGCACTTATTACTACTTTATGTTTATTTGAAAAGGGTGGCACAAAAGATCACTTCTTCAGTGGCATCTGCCTCATTATTTCCTCACATCCCTAGGACTCTCCTGTTGCAGGTATTTCTTCCTGTTACATTTGACATGTTCATTTGCTTTTTGTGGTGAAGCCACACATCCAGCTCATTTTCCTGCGGTGTGTTTACTAGTGACACAGACAGGTGGGAATATTGCTGTTGTATACTTACAGAATTTGAGAACTGCATGATGCTAGCCAGCGTGGCAATGCAGGGTGTGTTTCATGCTGCCTTTCCTGGGCTATCTCCCTGAGGTCCTTCCTCCCTCTTATTGAAAAAGCAGCTGGTGGCTCAGTGTGAGCAGTTAAGGTCAAACAATACTCCAGTCGTCTGTCAGCAATCATCACACCCGGGAAGTCAGCTCACATGCAAGAGATGAGGTCCTAAAGTTACAATGAAGAATGCTTTAGAAAGTCCTATTTGAAAGATTGTTGTTGGTTTGGTTTTTGTTGGGGTTTTTTGGTTTTTTTTAATAGATGGCAGTGAATTAGCATTTTCAATGGGAAATTGAATGATGAGCAGGCAGACTTGTCAGCATCCCCCTGCAGTGCTCTGAATGGATGCACAAAGCTGCCAGCATTTGTAACCTCATCATTAGCCTCCCAATAATTGCTTTTTGTCTGATATCCCTAGTGTCCACACTCAAGTGATCGAATGAAAATTTCTGCTTTCATGCAAGAAAGCAAAACAAAGTTTCTAGCTCTCATCAAGTCAGGGAGAAGTTGGAAAATGTGATTGCCAAAATCTTGAAGACTAGCATGAAAAAAAAAATCAAGAAATTCTTGTGTTCAAATCATCTGTGTTTTTAAGAGAGCATCTAAAGCTATGAATGGGCTTTTACTATTAAATGGGAATGAAAACATAAAATTGGAGAGTGCTTTTACCTCTCCTGAAAATACCAACCTGCAAAGCTGTAGGCACTTTTCCACATGTATAGGCATTAGTGTGCAATGCCTACTTGGCAAGGGAGAGGAAATTTCAGTTCCATTTCCTGGCATTTGATGAGCTTCATACTCAAAAGAACTTTCGCAACACAGCAAAAAGCAATCCCCAAACTTTTCTGGAGCTGGAGATGCATCCACAGATTTGCCTGCATCACAGAAAGTGTTAGACTTTTCTGTTGTAAAATTGTACGTTTAAGGTACAGGACTGTGCAGATGTTTAAAACAGAAAAATGTGTCAGTGTACAGTGGCAGAAAAAAAAAAAAGCTGAAATCTTGAAAAGCTCAAAAGGTCCTAACTGATCTTTTCTCCAAATTGTCATTGAGTGTAACAACTAGGAATCAACTCAGCAGCATCTAGCCCTTACAGATGGTGTCTACTGCAAGTGTGACTACAGTGTGTTTCCTTTCCCTGTTAATTAAGAGTAATTAAGATGCTACTGTGTGAAGGTGTGTCTTCAAGGTGTCTCTGGGCCCCCACTCTTCTGCCTTTTTAGTGTATTTCACGTAATACTGAGAGCCTTCACAGTTTTGCTGAGCCCCGTTTGTTTGTGAGCCCCAATGAAAACACTGGGGGAGTTGAAAGAACTTCTGAGGCATGTGAAGAGCTCTCTTATTTGGGGAGTTAATTGAATTCCTGTTCCTCTGGCTTTAGGTGACAGATTCCCAGGCAATTTCATGGTTTCTTTACAGCTCTCTCCTCATTGTGACTATTGTGTATATGCAGTGGTAATTAATAGACTCATAATGAAGTTATGATGTTGGGTTTCTGAGAGGTATATGTAATATACACAAAATAGAATAACAATAATATGGATGACTGATGCGGCATTTCAGGTACCTCCATTCGTCATGTTTTGAGAGTTTCAGGTTTCATGGTTTAGTTAGGGTCCTTTCGGTTCCAGACTTAGTTACTTCTAGACTGCCACAGGCAAGTATGAACATGTTTGCTCCCTATTACTCTGTAGAATAGAGGTTGAAACTACTAAAACGCAGCATTTAATTTGTGAAAATCCAGCTTTGAACGTAAATCATCATATATGGTAATTTCTGTCCAAGTTTTAATATGGCAAGACCAGAGTACCTCCCAAAGTAACACTTTTTTTCTGCTAAATGTTGCAGAATAGCAATTCATTTGCACAGACTATCTTGCAGTCTTTTGAAAGAATTGCATGAATGCTAGAAATGGAGTAAAAATTACTCATGCCATAGAGGATTAAATGCCTTCTGGGAGCAAGGAATTCTGTATCTGAAACGTGATTCTGTTCTTGCTCAGATGCCTTGAAATGGTAAGTCCGTTTCTATGGTTTATATATATGTATTTGCTACAGAGAATCCATCTTTGCTCCTATGAGAGTGAGGAGTTAATGCTGTCAAATGGACCCATTTAATTGCACTACTTATGTCTCCCATGTAGATCGTGAATAATTGTTTTTAAGCTGAGGCTCAGGATGTACAAAGGGATGGTGAGAGTCATCCGAAACTTTTACAGGGAGAAGTTTCCCTCTCGCAGTCTAGAATGTGGGTATTAAGGAAATTCTGTTCTCCCTTGCCCCATAAATTCAGCAGTTCAGAGAAAAAATTGTATCAGCTAGATATTATACAGAAGATGGGTACTTGAACAAGTAATTGGCAGGGTAAAAAAGTCTAAGCAGTAGGAAGGACTCATACATGGGGAAGGCACAGAAGAAGCAACATGAAAAATTCTACAAATTACTTTAGAACAATAAAACCAGTAATTTCTCTATTTACTGACCCCACTGACCCCAACTGATGGACATTAGGCAGCCAGTAAATGTGACAAATCACATTGCAGATTATTAATTAGATAATTTCTTCTCCACTTCACAGGTAGTGGAATTGTGACTTGTCAAAAACTATATTTGGAGCTGGCAAATACAGTGGCATTGTAGATACTGTCCTGTTGGCAAGAAACAATCTTCCTAAGTGATATTGTGATGAATCCATGTGGGCAACTGTTACAGAGGCTCATACTGTAGAAACTCCATTCTTCGTTCTTGCAAGATCATCTCTCATTTGAATGCTAATGTTCCCTTATACTCAGTGTCCGATGCTGACTTCTGTGAGTTATGTGTTCAGCCAAAGACAATATTTCATGTTGATTTTTGCCTGGAGTTGATTCATTATAGGTCTTAGATGTGAAATCTCGTGCCTTTTTTGTTGCTCTATAAATATACTGAGTTGAATCTCTGATACTGCTGGCTATTGACTTCTATTTGTTTGTTGTCTTTTTTAAGGTCTGAGAACCCTAAAGTCTTAGTAGAGATTGAAACTATTCAAGGTCTTGTAGGATGGTTCCCTTAAATTTATCAATAGTTGCTTCAGTAGTGGGTTGGTTTTTTTTTGCGGGGGGGGGGGGATCTGAGTCTTCAAGATAGCAGCCTTATGGGTCCATTTATCAAGAATTAAGATCAAGACTAACAAGTTACTAAAGTGATCAAGATGCCGAATCACACAACATATGAGTTTTTGAACAAGTACTACACATTTTGGAATTGTTTGGCTCATGGAGGAGGGAGAGTCTCCTAAACTGTCAAGGTTTTAAATCCAAATTCTCAGTGTGTATCTGTTTTATCCTAGGAGCTATTTAGCATGCTCTTTTTTTTTTTTTTTTTTTTTTTCCTGCTACAACCAAGCTGTCAGCACCAGGATGTAACCTGGAAATTAAATATCATTTGTTGTAGTAAAATTTTTAAACATGATGGTGACTGGTGCTTTTATACTTCTACTGTATTTTTAAATACTGCTTTTTAAAAGGAAAACAGTTGCCTCTGAAGAAACATGGAAGTAACATCTCGATTTGGTAATAGTTCTGAGAAATTGCACTTCTTCAGTGTGCCTGAATTTAACAAGTTGAATAAATAAACAATTTATTTATTTTAAAGCAGTATTATTTCTGGGAGCCTATTGTATATACTACTGTTATTGTAGGATTATTGCCTATTCAATGTTTGGCTGGGATTCAAGGTCACAGCCGCTCTGGCAGCTAAAGTGACCACACTTGGCCAGCGGATGGCTTGCCTTTCGCACTCACGCACCACTGCATGGCCTCTTATGGCCTTTCTCATGCTCTTCAGAAGGGTGCGTTGCTCTTCCGTAGCCAGCTCTTTCTATTGCCTTTGAGATAGCTTGCTATTTGCCTCTAGCTTTGAGACCAGATTTGCATCCTAGGTACATGCATAAAGTACCTTCTCAGTCTATGTATTTTAATCATTGTAGCATATCAACCCTAAAGCAAAATACTGTCATTGGAATAATGGCCTTTTAGTTATCAGAGAAGGACTATAGTAAATGCTTTCAAGCTGTATTTGCATGTCACTGAGAAAGATTAGGGCAACAGTTGTAGTGTTTTAAGAATTATCACAGCATTGCAATAATCCCCTATAAATTTGCAATTAGGATATTCAAATAGCTACATTTCATTATGTCAGTTTTCAGACTTGGGTTATAAACTTGAGCAAGCTTATAGGTGTGAAGGAAGCAAGTAGTACTACTTTCTAAATATTAGCCTGTGTCCTAGCAGGGTTAGAGGGCTTTTCAACCCAAGATGAATGATAAATACCTCATTCAGATGCCCCTTTACAAAGCTATTTGTGAGTACGGCTGAATAGCTCTTGAGAGCAAGAGAGAAAAGATGGAACTAACCCGTTCACGTCACGTTACTTCAGCCACTGAAAAGGCTTGTGATTACTGCCCCATCTATCTGGGGAAAATCCCTTGCAAAGGTTTGGAAGAGATCGTAATCAGCCGTAAGGCGATATGTTAAAAGGACTACCAAAACCACCCACAGAAATTTGAAGCACTAGAGAGGCAAACACTGGAGACAGAAAATGCAGACGGCACAGCTACTGTATTGATTTGTTTTTCCTGGAATTACAAACCCATTCTTCACTTAAAATCAGTGATCGGCAGGGGCTGGGTCACCCAGCTTGTGATCTAGACCCCACTTTTCCCTCTCTCAAGGACTGCGTGGGTCTGGGCAGGCCAGATGTACTGCACTGCTGCACTGCGCTCCCTTCCCTGCCACCTTCTCTTTTGGGGGCTCTCAGAGAGGCGTGTATATGTCCCCTCGCTAAAGACAGAATTCCCCCCACCGTGGTGCAGAGGAATCACTTGCAAGAATAACATGCTTTTTGGGTGTCTCTGCATGAAGGCGAGGCCTGCTGTGGCCAGAAAAGCATTAGCATCTCCAGCTCAGGTTGGTTGGTGGGCGCAGCAGCCTTCTGAAGCTGCGCAGAAGCACGTCTCAACTGATGAGCAGTGGAAAAAAAAGCTGACATTTAAAAAGCTGTCTTTCAGCACGATCAGTCTCGCAAACACTTTCCCCAACCCAGGATCACACGGGAAATAAGGAGGTTTTCATTACAGGCCATAGTATTTATGTGTGAGCTCCTGCTGTATAGGTTAGTAAAGCTGATCAGACCATAGCAAATGCCTATGGAGATTTGGTGATCATCAGCGATCAATGTATAACCTGAGCTCAAAATCAGAAGGCTCTATTAACCTCAGTAGGCTGCTCATCTAATGTTAGCTATCAGAAAGCAAATTAGTTATAAAATAATTTACATCATCTCTAGTTTATATTTGGGCCCTGTAGCACCCTAACCTATGCTGGAAATTCTTAGTCTGCGTGATAGGCATCGTAAATAATAACACTGAGCTCCCTTACAGTGCTGAACTCCAGGTCAGTACATTGACAAAGTAGGATGCAGACAGATGTTTGCTGCTGGAACAGATGTGCTGGTCTTAATACATCACTGCTTATCTGCTGATGATTACTGGCTTTCTTCCGAAGAGAGGTGGGCAAGACCACTGAGTGCTTCTCATCTGCTTTGGTATAAAGACGGATATCTTGCTTTAAGCTGATGTTGAAGGCTGTTTAAACTAAGCCCAGCTGACTTGTCTGCAAAATAGATGGGGGTCTCGCATGGTTCAGCCGAATTAGTGTTTTGTAAGGAGCGATAACATTTCAGCAGGGACAGAAACGGATGTGATAACTTTCTGTGTGACTTAGAAAAATAGCAAAAAACACCCTGTAAGAATATCTCCGCCGTGATCTAGATCAAGAAAATAGGAAGGGACACAGCTGTTACATTCTATGTACCTACAAAACCACCATTGACTTAATACCCATGCATCTTCCTAGTTTATAACTCTTTAACATCATCTTAATCAACCCTTAGGGTTCCTAAAGCTTGGAGTCAATTGAAAATATACTGTATTTTCGATTTGCTCATTTTGTTAGCAGCATTTACAAAGCATACAGATTTGTACAGTAGCTTCCTCTATTATTTGTGCTGTGGCTCCACACAGAAGTACAGAAGCAGCATCTTTGCAATTAGGAAAATAAGTAGTGGAGTTAAAGAAACAAAACAAATGCTTCAAACATATTCCCTAGATTTCAAATAGAGAGTGTTTCTTTAATACAGAACCAATTTGGAGCTGGGAGCAGGGTGTACATTTCAAGAGATGCCAGAAGTATCTACTTAGGGGAGGCTGTGTGGTACTGTGGCCAGTGTTTGCAAGAAAAAAAATGTAAATATCTTAAAGATAAAATATTACGTGCTTCCTTAAAAGGCAAAGGGTGTTTAATTTATAATGTTGCATGCTTAAATTAATGGAGGTAAGAATATACTGCTAATTGGCGTGACAATTCAGTGGAACTGACCATCTTTACGTACAGCTCATGTTTCGTTCAGTTCTACTGCCTTGATTGCACAGGATGATTTCAAAAATAATAAACACATGAACATTTAAAAACCAAGGTTGGATTATTTCTTAAATAGTTCTTAAATATACTGTCTCAGCCATAAAAGTAGCTCAGAATTGCTTCTGGAGGTTTCTTGCTTTAAGGTTAGGGGCATTATGTTCATGTATTGTGTAGGCTGCCTGCATGAGTTGCTGCAAAGTTCATTATACTGCTAAGGCTGTCAGTGGTATTTACGGATATTCATGTGCAGTGAACCCTTGAACCTGAGCTGGTCATCTGAGCGTTGCTTGTAGTTAGAGTTGTGTTTATGCTTAACATTGGTAGCAGTATTTAATTGCTCCCTAGGAAAAATAATTGCAATTTGAACTCAGTCATATAGTAGACAAGGGATTGCAAAAATGCCAGGCTCACAGGAAGGATTGTCCTTCTTATACAAGTATTAATTATTAGACTTCTGGTTTTAGTGTCCTGTTTCGAGAGTTTGGAAATGAATGTGGAACAAGTATATAATTCAAACTGTGCCATGTCCCACTCACATTAAAATCAGTAATGGCAAAAATTGCGTTATGGAATTAATATTTCAAAAATATTTTCCAGGCATTTTTCATGTCAGCTGCGAATGGGAGAAAGGGTGATGATGCCATTTTGCAATAGAGAGGAGTAGAGATCTCGCCTTATACTCATCTGAAGAATTTCTAATTCAAAGTATTGCAATGTTATCCCTGCTAAAGTTTCAGTTCTCATAATATAATATCAGATGAGAAAATCCTGCGTAACGTCTGGTATGTCAGCAGAACTGTTATGGTTCTGAGCCTGGTGGTGGTATACGTGTCTTCAGAGTTGCATTTGAGAGCCCTCCTGCCAGTGTAAAGGGAGTTTATATTTCTGTAACTCTAGTGGGGATTCCTTTGGCTTGACACAATCCCGGGAATGTCTTTCAAACCATGTACATACACAGAACAGATGGCTTTCATGGGAAGCAGGAACTACCGTTCAGCATATAAGATTTTTTTTTTCTTCCATTTCTCGGTAGCTTTCTAACTTGAAATAATCCTTCCACAGATACTGTGTAATGGGAACAATGTCTTGATTCTCTCTTTCTCCATCCCTCTTTTTTGATTTTCCTGTCAAATTTGAGGAAAAACACTTTTCTCAGATTCTGAGGTTGGGGAGTGGTGGGGGGGTTGGTAAGCTTTAAATTCAGTTACTACTAAATTCAGTTACTACTGAGTTTAAGCATTTGGAATAAATGTTGAATTACTGAAACTAAGCCTTAGTGGAGAATTTGACAATACAGGGTACTGTTTCCTTCTTGTCGGGCACCAGTGCAATCTGACCAAAACTCAGGAATTATTGACAGAAACGTAGCTGCATATGAAAAATCATTTTTAGAACGTAATGCATTTTGCTTGTAATTTGATTAAACGTGTTAATTTTGTAGTATCATACAGCAACATCAGTGAGTGATATGTTGTGATAGAATACAATATGAAGTGACCATATAAGAAGAAAATAAAAGATCATGTTTTATCTAATTTTCACCCTCTTGCACTTAAAATGTTGTCACCGTAAATGGATAGTTAAATAATAAATTGGCTGCCCCCTGCAAACATTGACTCGGTAAATGGCTTTGCTTTCTTATAGCCCTGTATTTGCTTTCTAAGTCTTGTGGCCTTGTAGGGAATTAGCCTATTTTGGTTACAGAATAGCAGTAAATAGAACTACTTCTGCTTTTGTCGTGTTACCCACCCCACTGCACTCTTGTCAGTCTGGCAGGCGGTTTCTCATAGATTTTGTTAATATTTCTGTACCTTGATAAAAAAGATGAGAACAAGCAAAGAGATAGAAGATAACAAGACAACTTAAAAAATTTGGTGGGTAGATATCTTTGTAATAAAATCAGGATTTGACCTTGAAAACGTTTCCTAGTTACTACAAAGACAAAGAACAGAAGCTGTAAGTTAATATTCAGCTGTCTGTACAATAATGAATTACAATCTAACATTAAAGAGAAAAAATAAGAGAGTAGTCTATTGTAATTCTTTAATTCAAAATGTATCATTGTGGAATTGTTACTTGGATACCACTCATATTCTTATGGAAATGTGTTTCCTTTTATTAGCAGGTTGATTTATTTGATGATATTACAGAATTGTAGGTTAATTTTAATCTACTAACCCTGTGTCATATTGATACTGTCCAGCTACATGTTTTAAATAAGCACGTGACTTCTAGTGTCTAGTTCTTATTTTCCATCCGAATGTTTGCAAGTGCTGAGATTAATGTATTATCTACAGCCAGAGAACTAAATTGGCACATTTGAAAGAAGGTACGTACAGAGAATATATAAAAAATAGATCAGCCAAAATTAATTAAAAATGCAGCAAAACTGAATCTAGACACAAGGTAGTTATTATGATAGACCTGAGTGAATATAATAGGAATGGAGAGCATAAAATTGTAATGTCTGTCTGAATCACATCTCTTAAAGATAGTGGGGAATCGTTTGAGAAAAGAAGTTGTATTCCTGTGTTTGTCTTGGTCGCGTTAGGTTTGGGAGTCTCCCATCAGCTTCTAGCTTTCATCTGAGAGTGTAAGAATTACCACAGCCTAATGATAGTTTAAGGTCATTGAGAGACAGTGAAGATACCAGACTTGCATCAGCACATGAACTGACCATGCAGATGTTGCCGAATCATCTCAGCCAAACAAAAATCATAAGCACTACATTTCAGCCTCCATCTTGTTTGGATGTTTTGGCGGAGGTGGATGGAGTTGCATTGGAGGCAGGAAAAAAAATAATTGCAACATCAGTTAGACTTGGGGAGTTTAGTGGTAAAAGTTTAATGAGATCCCAAGAGCCTCTTCTAATACATCATGGAGTGGCCCGTGCTGGCCTGGTGTGATTTCATGGAATAAATGTGTCAGTATGGTTTTGGTGTACGCACATGCTGCTTTTCGGAGATTGGGCAAAATTCCTTTTGTGGTACCAGAGCTGCTAAGGGCCAAACAATTATTATGGATTACTTGAGCAGCCCTTTCAGACTGACTGAGGCGAGTTCAGCATCATAAGACTTGCGTGATAATTGTTGGGCTAGTTATTCCTGATGAGAGCAAGCACTTTGGTTGCAGTGAGCGGCCGGGAGCTCATTGATTGGCAGTCTTCACTTTAAGAGTGTACAAGAATTAAAAAGTACGTTGCTGCACCATCCAATGAGGCTTATACCACTAATTATATTTCATGTGGGTTTTCAGAAGCGTTATTTGTTCTGTGGATGAAGCTGGAGCCTGCAGGCCGGGGAAGTGTACTGATGGTGCCGTGCAGCAGAGGAGGTGGTTGCAAGACGCAAGACTTGCAGACTTCCAGTGCATGGAGATTTGCAACCAATTCTATCTTAAATAAGGTGTTACAATTATGCAAAGAGTCTTCATCAGTGAAGTCTCAGACGTCAGAACTGTCCTCAACAGTGAACACACAGGTTGTGCCGTTAATATTTGCCCCCTTCCACACTGAGATGTAGGGACAATTTTCACCTTGCCAGATGATTCTATAAAAAAATGTGAACTGCAGTAGCAACTCAGACTGCAGACAGCCTGCACTGTGTGCTCTTAAGGGAATATGTTTTTGAAAGACAGATTCTGCATAACCCTTAAAAACTGTGTTTAATGCTTATTCAAAGTGCTAGCAGGGCAAGCATAGAAAGTGACACCTATATTTATGGCTTAAATAAGGTAAACTGTGCTTTGCTCCTGCAAAATCCTAGCTCTGCCACTGAGCCTCGTTCCTTCTGATGGCATGAGATATCCCGCATTCCCCCCTCAGTCCTCGGTCTTTCTACTGCGATCCTCAGCAAGAGAGCAGCAGTCGCTGCTGCTTTGGGTGTGGAACGTGCCCACTAGGGACCTGGTTTGTGATTACCAGCTAATTTTACATAGGCCACCCTAGAGCTGTTGGAGACAAATAAATCAGTGCAGAGCTGTTCTGGATTTAAGCCACTGAAAGGCCTGTAAAAATATTTGTTATCCAGATACCTGAGCTGGCCAGCTCTTTCTACAGACTTTAAATGGTCTTACGCGTTTTGCATTGCTCATTTTGGATGGGTTTAGGCAGGCAAGTTGACAAAGTAGTTTTTGGCAGTTGGAGCAGGAAATGTACATTTGCCATTTAAGTGCATGTAAATAGGGAAAAACCTCATTAAACTGCAGTTGATGAGACCATGTACAGTGAAATGAAAACTGACCGTTTTGATAGAAATAGTTGATACTACAGAATTTTTTGTAATGGAGCCTCATAGAGCTCCCATACAGCTCTCTCCCATAGAGAATTCCCGTTTCCTCATAGAGCAGTTTAAGACATCCCAGCTTTTCTTGCTGTCACTCTCAGTGTCTCGCTTACATCTGCTCATCACCAAGGCTTCTCTGGGGAGGTTCCTCTCCTTGAAAATGCTTCCAGGACACCGACAGCATGGCTTGTAGGATCTGATAGAGAAGGCGTATCTATAAAATAATTGGGCCTCGTTTTGTGTCGGTTATGTTTCCCACTCTCCGTCCCCCCTGGGAAGGCTTGTCTCCTGTTCTTGGGAATGGCGGAGATGTCTAAGCAGCCAACCTGGTTGTGGAGCCTCCCCCAGAAAGCACAGCTCCCCGGCTCCTTTGAGACAAGTACTTCCCAGGCTAGCGGAGAGAGGGACTTGTCTACATTTGAACAGAACGATTTACAGGTAAAGGAGCTTGCTTAGCGCCTGATTTGTTTTACAAGCAAAAGATATTGGGGATTACACTTTTAATGCTGTTTTTCAGCTGTAGAGAGAGGCAGAGAAGAGAGCTGCTGCATCCCCGGATTTGTTCCATCTTCTTGCTTGGGGCCAAGCTTTGGTTCCCCTGCACCCTCCGGCTGCTGACGGTTGCTTTGCGAGGAGGGCTTTGGGTGGCTTTTTTTTTTTTTTTTTTTTTTTTTTTTTTGCACAGATTGCTTAAACAGCCAGTCCTCGCTCCACTCACCCCGGCGAAGGAAATCCTGTATGAACTGGAAAGTGTTAGAAAGGATTTAATGAGATTATCATGAACTGTTACTTCACAAAAAAATCTTTAAACCGCAAGCAGCTGTGCTGTGTAACTGGGGACAGGTGAAGGAATGTGAAGGACTAAAGAAGCTGTCTACTTATTTAAAGAGGCAGAGCCAAGGAATTTTTTTTGATGTTTAATATGCATGTTAGCTAAGAAAACACAAACAAGCAAACAAAACCTTCCACCAAAAGAAGGGATACTGTTGAAGTCTAATATCTTCAAATATAGATTTATTTTTAATAATATTGCAGAAGTAAGTGATACTGAAATTAGTACTTGAAAATTCAGTAGCCCAGTGGACTCTGCAAACTCCTACTTGCCTTCAAGTTCATCATACCGGTTAGAAGTGACTCACAGAGGTCGTATTGTGTCCATGTCACATTAGGGACTGCTTTGAGGTTTTGACGTGTCTTCTGTTGTAATACAAAGAACTTAGTAGCAATGGAGTGAAATTTGGTTGGTGTTTTTTTTGGTGCTGTGGTTTTTTTTCTTTTTTCTAACATGTGCTTGTGGTAAACCTGTAAATACAGCTGAGATTTATTTTGATGCCAAGTACTGCTTGTGCTCTTTGTGACACTGAAGTCATGAAATGCATTTACTTTCTGTGCGTTTGGTTACTTCTGTGGTCTTTGTGCACCTGTCATTATAGGAAAGTTATAAATACTGGGTGAATATTATGGCGTTAACCTCCCTGGAGGCCTGGGTGCCCAAAACCAGTGTGCCACTGTGGTTCTTCAGGGTGATCTGCTGTGAAGTCCAACCTATAGAGCAATGTGATTGCAAACAGAGGAACACGTTGTTTTGCTCAGTAAAAAAAGTGATTTCAACTGGAAGTTGTTAACCAGTAAGTAAGAGGTATGGGAGGAAAAAAAGTCCTCTGCAAGCATTTAGTGTCAGATTTATTTTGGCAGATGCCTATCTTGAATTTGTAGGACACTTTCCAAATCCATCAGACACGCATCTGGGGGCAGGGGGAGGGGGGAATACATCTATGTCTTTGTCCATTTATTGCTTGGGAGAATAGTTTGGAGGTCGAAACGCAAACTGTGGTGAGAGGAGCTTCTGAAATAGGAAATTATGTACTGATAAGATATTGTACCAAGAGACTTTGCCATAACTTATTCAGTGAGAACACTTTATAAAAGCATTACCTATTATTTTTATGCATGCTTAAAACCCGCTAGCATAATGTTTCTCAGTTATAAAAGAAGATAAAATTTACGATAGAGTGGCTTACTGCTGTAGGTGTAAACTTTGACATTTCACACATTCAGATTTGCATGTTAGCTGGTGTTACAACCACCTTGGAAGCTCTCGCCCAGCAGGAGATGGTTGGTTTGCCTAACGACGTACCAGGCAGGAGTCAATGTGTGCAGAGATGCACACGCGCCTTGCTTAAGCTCCCTAACGGCATGCCGAGAATAGGACTGAGCCTGTCTGCCCTCTACCCTTCAACCCTTTCTTCTGGCCAGGCCAGAGGGCTAAATTTAGGTTTCCAGGTGGCGAAAGGGGCTGAAGAGCAGCTGCCAGCTCTGCCCGCAGCAGGCGAGTGGGCAGGCTCCTGGGGACAGGGGGTTTCAGCTCCCCAGTGGGAGGCTGGCTGCAGATCTCATTTACGGATGAGAGAGGAAAGCCCTGAAAAAAATAGTGTGAATGATTAAGAGTTTTTTGAGGGTAGTTACAGCCCTCTTCTTGTTCTCCTTCCCTCTGTACCTAATCCTCACACTGAACCATCCATCTCTGTTGGTCTTCCTCTTCTGTCTTCTTGCAGCCTCATTCTTTGGCATGTTGAGAGGGAAAGGAGAAACAGAGATTTGCGAGGCACACTGCTTCTGCCATGTTAACCAGGAAGGCAGTAATGAGCTACTTCTGGAACTGGTTTTGGATATGTTAGGCTTTGGAGGAAAGAGTGACTTCAGAGAAGGAAAAAGTAATTATCTAAATTAACTTAGATCAGAAAGAATCAAGCAAAGCTGCAAGAGATTTGCTAAAGTGGTATGAGTAGGCAGGTTAAAGTATTTTTGGCAAATGCACATTGTCAAATATGAAATCCTGATATATTTCTGGAATGTTGAGTTAACTCTGAGCACAAAAAGTATCCTTCTTGTCCTCTTGAACAAGTTAATGGAATCTTCTGCTTTGCACAGTGAGAAAAGCAAATAAAACATTTGACTCCAAACAACAGATAGAGCTGATTTCTGAAAGTGACTGTGCCACTCAGTGAGTGCCACATCCCTCCGGGAGGACTGCATTCGTATCTGGCCACCTCAGCCGACGAAAAGGTGCAGCAGAAATAGGTGGGTGACTAAAATATGAGATGAACTATCTCCTAGAGGGGTGAGGAATTTAAAATTTGGGGGATGGTTAGGGAGGACTTCAATAAGAGGAGACAGAAGAAGGAAAATAAAATAATACATATAAAAAGAGGAGGCAAATTGGATTCTTCCATTTAACCTTTTACATAATAAAAGACAGGAGACATCCCAATGAAATTAAAAAGCAATGCATTTAAAAATTAATAAAAAGCAAATACCTTTTATTGGAGACAGGGATATGGACAAGCTGAGCTGTTGGTCTGATGTGTTGTGTCAATGCAGAGATCGCTATGTTACGTGACCTTTTGGGGATGTCTTTAGCCTTTGTAGCTAAGTGAGGGGTTTTTTTGCCACAGTCCGAGACATCTGGACACAAGCCTGCTCAGGGTCAACAGCTGGGTAGATACAGTCGCTGTGGTAGTGGTAGTCATGGCAGATCTATTGCTGTGGGGCGCTCAGTTGTTTGAGCTGATGGTGGCTGCGTGGCTCCCAGTTTGTGGGGGTAACTTCTGGTTGGAGTATCACATAAAGGTCTGTGCAGGTTCTCATTGCAAGATCAGGCAGAACATGACAAAACACTATAAATAATTGTTTCTGGTTTATCAAGACAAATGCATGTCCAAGCTCCTTTAACTTTCCTAGACACCTTTTACAATGCTGGCTCCTTACTGAAATATAGTCTGCCGAGCAAGGAACTTTAGTAAAGGTAAAGACGCGTTCTTCCTTTGCATATTTAGTTTTTGATCCAGCTTGTTGGAGAAATGTGCTTTTATTCTATCATATGGTAATGCATTTGAAACCAACAAATGAACTTTTAACGGGGTGAGCATCTATATGTGTATGTTTGTGTGTATGCTTATACTGGTAAAGAAATTAATTTATTTTCATCAAAATATTGCAAGTTTTAACTTATGTTTATAGGCTAGTTTTTAACCAAGAAAAAAACCTGCAGACCCAATCTTATTAGGTGGGGTAGGACTTATTACTAGGATGATGATTTTTTTGAAACTTTGTGATCCAAATGCTGTCTAGCCAAAAACTTTCTAATGAACACTTCAGTTAAGACTGAACACAGCTTTATGGACAGGACACATGGATTTAAATCTCAGTCTTTAGTTGGCATACCATATCCTGATCCCCACATGTGATAAGATGGATGGTTTGCTGTTTGTATTTTAAAAAGAATGTGTTGCAACACTTGATGCACAGCCACAGCAGATCCTCACTAGGAAATGTACCTCCTGAAGGCAGCGAGTGTCTGAACTACTGCTAGGAATGGCTTAAATGAAAAATTAGAGAAACTGATAGTGAGTTTCCCTGTGCTATCGTTTTGGATATTGTCCCTTTTATTGGAAGCCACTAGATCTTCCTGTGCCTGAAAAGGACCTCCTTCTCAATATACTTTTCCCGTGTTTAATCCAAAGGTCTTTTCACCTCATTTGGCAGTGTACTGCTCCTTTTCTCGAGGATCAGTCACTTTTGACATGTAACTGAGAAATATATGGTTTTAAATTGGAAGGAAAAAAACCCAACCAACCAGCTCTGGAAAAGCAGCATAACTTCCCCACGATGAGATGTGTCATACTGTGAACTGATCTCCCAAACTGCAGCAACAAACCCTCCATCACTGAGAGCATCTAGAACTGAAAAAGAGAGAACACACTGAACTGCTCAGAGCATCCTGTCCAAGGTTTTGGTTGATGAGTGTTTGCATTTCGTACTTCTATATTTCCAGTCGTGTGAAAAAATGTCTTAGCTCACTGTTACTGCTGGAGTGGCCAGCTGTGGAAGAAAGTAAGTTTACATGGCCTAAGTAGGTTTCAGAGTTAACAAGCATGTTCTAGTGAAGCAAATCATACCTTGTTCTGAGAGTCATTTCATGTTGTCTACAGATATGGGGAATAAAAGATGTCTGAGAGCTAGGTATAATGCTTTGTTTGGGCCGTGTGTTTGTTTCCATGAAAGTTTGCCATCTATAGAGTCTGTTTTGTCTGTAAGGATGATACTGTATGAGAATTTAGACTTTACAAATTAAGCTGGGCCCTGCTCATAAATATATTTCCGAGCAGCACGTGCATCACCTGCTGTGTGCTCTTATTTCCTCCTGACTCTCATAATTTAAAATAAAGGTGCAGACTGAAACAGAAGGTTTATAAAACTAGTTGTAATTCTTGTGAAATCAGGAAAGTTTAAACAGAGGTGTCAGTCATTGCAACAGATGAAAAGTTTTAGTGGTTAGTGATGTTTATAATATATTCTTTGCATGTGTTATTTGAGGTAATGAGTGTAAGTATTTGCGCATGGTCTACAGTAGTTCTTAAGAATGTGATTTCCTTTAAGACATGTTTTGAAATTACTCCGGTTTTAGCAGTGATTTTGAGAAATTTTTTTTTTTTGTAAATACGTGGCGAATAAGAGAGAGAAGGGTTTTGGTTGTTTGGCTTTTTTTTTTTTTTTTTAAAGGACCTCTCAAGCCCTTTGTTCGCCTTCCCTCCTCCCTACAGTCTGCCTCCCCCGCCCCAATTTGTTAAAGACGAATTGTTGCCCATGGTAACTGCAGAGAATTTGTTGAAAAGCACACTTTTAGAAGACAATGGGCCCCAAATATACTGTGGCACAGCTTTAAACTTTATTAAGTCTGTCTTGGACTACCCTCTCCTCTCCCGAGTTAAAGGGAAGAAAAGTTTGGCAGCCTCCATGCTGTGAGCGTGATTGATGCCCAGAACATCTGAGGGACTTTTGTGTCCAGCGTGCTCTCCATGAGTGCATAATGTGTGAATACTCAAATAAGGTCAGCCCTTATCAGATGTAATCTAGTCCTGAAAGCAGATCAACGGTGACAGTCATACCCCGTAAGTGAGAACACAAATCATCCTTGCATGCTCTGGACAAGTTATGGGATTTTTTTCCCTTCTTGCTCCCGTTTTACCCTTTCCAAATGGGGGGGAGGTGGCAGAGGGGAGGGGGAACTTTGGCAGATCTCTGGAAAAAAGGAAAAAAAAAAAAAAAAAGGCAAAACCCAGAGGAATACGTGCCTGGAATACTAGATGGCCCCTTCAGCTGGGCTGCAGGGGGATGGGGGCTGTTTGCAAGGCGGTGGCAGTCCCCGCGCAGGGGTTGGGCTGTGCTGCTGCTCTTGGGGCTGCCGATGGAGCACCCCATGGGTGGAGCGGGGCGGGAGGGAAGAAACTTGGGCACAAGAGGTTCAGCTCGCTTCTCCAGTGCCTCTTAAGAGTCTTTTCAGAGATTTCTAAGCACGTCACAGCTTTTGTTGTCTGCCTGTCCCTGGGTTTGAATGCCTCAGTTTTTCAAAGTGGAGTGAAAGCATCTTTTTATTCTTTTTGAGTTTGTGCTCCACGAATGGGGATGCTGTGTTTCACCACAAAGCCAGTAAAAATATTGGAGAATAGTGCCTTAAAGAATTCATTTCTGCCAGCTTTCATGGAGAAAGCAGCGGTAAGCAGGTTTTGTGTGAAGGAAGAGCCTCCTGTTTGTGGGTATTACTTATTGTAGTATAAGTACTGGATTGTTTTTTTAACTAGGAAAAAAAAAAGAGGAGCAATGAAATGTTGTTAATTTAGACTTTTTTGATTTGTGCTTCTGCTTAACAAAGGATTTTAATGGGTGAAGAGCTTTTACAGAACACAAAGTATATAGGAAAATAGCATAATTAACAGGAAGAAATCAAAGATATGGTTATGTCACTGATGACATTAACAACTATGGAAACAATGATGTCATCCTCTACGATGCGAAAATATTTTTTCCACATTTATGATGACTTGAAAATTTTCTTGCCATTTTCAGAAATATAATGTCCCTATCAGGGCAATAATCTGCAGTACTTTTGTTTGCTTATGTACTCTGTATGAATAAGTGTGAAATACTGATGTATTCCCCAGGATTGAGGGGAAGATCCATGTGTGCTGACAGCCTGCCTATGAACCCTGTAATTATAGCACATTATTGCTTCCTTCACTTATTTATTTTGCTTTGTGCTCTAATAACAACAGGAGTGTCCTACTCCTCATTGAAGATGCACAATAAAAAAAGATTCCTTAGTTGCAGCTCACACCTTGAACTCTGAAGACTTCAGAGAAAGATGAGCAGAACGTGTATCCACAACCAACCTCTCTCTTCCCTTTGCATCCCACCACTGAGCTGTCACCTCTTGGCTCTGCTGAATGGGACGGTAGTATTCATGTTACGATCAGAAACACTGGAATATGGGACAGGAGAGGAAACCTCTTGTGTCATTAAATCCATGACAATGGTGTCTCAAGCAACCATGTCGCGCCCCCCCCCCCCCCCCCGCCTTTTTTCTTCCAAAAAGCGATCAAGATATGTTAGAGTAATTTATGCTTTCTTTCTGGCCACTGTCCCAAAGAACAATCTGTCCTGATATCCATATATCCTGTATCGATTTGCAAGGAAACCTAATTTGAAGAGACACATCATTGCCTTTCTGTCCAAAGGAGTCCTCCTGCCATCCACACCCCAACAAACGATGGCACCGATGATTAATACTGAAGAAAGCCAGTAACTTTCAGGAGGTGCTCTACCACAGCTAACTTGTGTATGCCTACTTGCACATCTCGTTTCCTTCAGTGAGCCAGACTAGCTAACCGTGGCCATCCCAGCATGTGTTGACTTAAACTGCCCAGTCATGGTGCAGCTTTCCGTTGTGTTTGAGGTTCTTCCCACTGTGAGTTTTGACCTTGCTACTGCACTCTGTTAGTTACGTTTGTGGACAGATACAAACATGAATTAAAGACAGATTTTAAATGCTTATGTTTGCTTCGGTCTGCACAAGGAACTCATTTTTTGATGCATTGGTTCTGCTGGCATCCTAAAAGCATCCCAGTTAGATTCCCCATACTTTTAATGGCAGTCCTTCAGATTCAAACGTTTGCAGCTCTGAATTCATCCAGTCTTTTATGGTCACAAAACTGGGGCTTGTGGAGTCTGTCCCAAGTGTCCAAAATAATGATACTTCTTGCATCTTGCAGTCAAAAAGGTCATAGGAGTGCCATCCTATGTTTGACATAGGAAGAATGGTCTGCTTTGTAGCGTTTGATGAAAGATGTACGATATGTGGTGGTTTGGGATTTTTTTGTTTTTGTAATAGAAACATTTAAAATGGTGTCAGCAGATGATAAAGCATTGCTTTAAGGGTTTTTATTTGTGCTTATATGGGAGCTTGGGAAGGAAACATCAAGCGTGCTTTTTGAAGACAGCATATAGGTTAAATGTGAATTTTAGAGCTAAGATAATTTTTCCCATGAAAACTGATAGGTGTGGAGCAAATCTGTAATTAGGACTCATATTAGAAAATAGTTTAGATGCTACCATGTTACTTTCTTGCTATATATTCCAATGAAAACACATGAGAAAGACTGAAAAATTATATTCACGTAAATGATGTATTCCGATCATGTGCATAGAAATGTATGTCTGTGTTGCATTGTAAAATGGTGTAGTAATCAAACAGGTAGTAGAGTTTTAAACAAAACAATGAGGAGAGAAAAATAAATTCCACACATCACTGCAAAGACAAGAGTAATGCTCATCACATTTATGACAGCTGGTCAAGGTCTGGTTTATGAACACTTTGGCCAGATTACTCTCAGTCACATTAAGTTGAATTTTATTCTGTTACTACTAATTGTTGTATGACAGCTGCTAGGCGGCCACTTCAAAGATTGCCATTTCGCTAAGCATCATCAAAGATGTGGGTCTTCCCCAGAAAGCTTCTGGGAGATCGCTTGTTTGGAGCAAAATACCATTCGAAGTGTTGTAGTGGAATTTGCCCACTGAGATGCTGTCATGGTTTAACCTGAGCCAGCAACTAAGCAGCACACAGCTGCTCTCTCACTCCTCCCTGCTCCCAGTGGGATGGGGAGGAGAATTGAAAAAAAAAGTAAAACTCGTGGGTTGAGATAAGACTAATGTAATAACTAAAGTAAAATAAAATATACTAACAATAATAATAAAATATAATAATAATAGTAGTAATAAAAAGCAATATTTAAAAAAAGAAAAAAACCCCAAAAAACAAGAAAAGACAAGCAATGCGCGATGCAGTTGCTCACCACCCGCTGACCGATGCCTGAGCAGCGATCTGCCCCCCCAGCCAACTCCCCCCAGTTTATATACTGAGCATGACGTTCTATGGTATGGAATATCCCTTTGGCTAGTTCGGGTCAGCTGTCCTGGCCATGCTCCATCCCAGCTTCTTGTGCACCTGCTTGCTGGCAGAGCATGGGAAACTGAAAAATCCTTAATTTAGGATAAGCGCTACTGAGCAACAACTAAAACATCAGTGTGTTATCAACAGCTACTAAGTACCAGCTACTAAGAAGAAAATTAACTCTATCCCAGCCAAAACCAGGACAGGTGCCATTACCTAGAGCAGTCCAGTATCAGCGCCAGACTGAACACACTTTGTCAAACACCAGCTAATGAATCACAAAACCCACTTTTCTTATTCTTATAGATAAAAATAATAGTGCTGTCATTAGTAATGACAATTAGTATTGCTATGGAGTTTATTTGTAAATACCTAGTTTACCCCTGCTCTTGGGTTGTTTTCTCAATGGTAGCTGGGAGTTTCTTTTTATTGCGGGTTTGTAATTTTCCTTTTACATTGCCATATTCAGTGTTTTAGGGATATCACCTGTGTTTTGTTCCAGAATGTAGAACCAGATACTTCTGCCGTTTGATGCCACAACAGTTGTTCAAAGCACTTGTTCCTGTCCTAAGGGGCAGGCGTGTAGACGGGTTATCTTGCGGGTTTGAATCCATCAGTGCTACCTGAGCAGCCTTTCTCTGGGCAAGTGATCGGAATGGGCGCATCAGCTGAAAACAATATTTTGCTGAGCAAATATCAAGAACAGATTAACGTCGAAGTCTGATAACCCTAGCCGGAGACGAGGTGGCTTTGTTTTCGTGCACCCAGCGGAGAAGTGACACAACCGCTGTGCCTGTGTGACCATCGGGGGTGACGGTAAATCCGTATGCGCGCCTGATGCACTAACAGGCTTAAAGGGAAATCATGCGCCGCGCATATGTCGAAGCGGCTCATTTAGTGCTTGAAGAATGACACCAGCTTAGAAAGTGTTTGCAACAGTCGTCCAGTGGAAAGCTGCGGGGAGGGTGCCTTGTCTTAAGGAACGCCGCTCCCCGGGCTTCCCCTCGTTGCCGGCTGCTGCCCGCGGCCGCTGCCGAGCGCTTTCTGCCCGTCGAAGGGTCGGTCGCGGCTCCCGAGCGCGCCGGTGCGGTCTCCCTACCGGCGACGGAAACCGTTTGATGTGCGAAAGCCCGAAGCAGTCGGACGGGAGGGCTCTGGCTTCCCCGCGGGGCCGGGGGTCTGCCGGGGCGGCGGCAGCCGAGGGGTCCCTCGCCCGGCGGCGGCTGCTGCTGCCCGCTCCCCCAGGGCAGCGGGCGGGCGGCCCCGCGCCGCCGCCGTCCCCGCCGCCGTCCCCGTCCCGGCCGCCCCTTTGTGGCCGAGCCGCGGGGGTGGCAGCCCGGCGGGTCGCCGCTCGCCCGGCTCCCTCCCGCCGGGCGCGCCGCCAGCCCTGCCCCGCCGCCTGACGGAGCCGGCCGGGGGCAGGAGCCGGCGGCGAAGGGGGCGCGGCGAGGAGGCGGCCGGGGCCGGCGGCCGCTGCCATGGGCCGGCGGGAGGAGCGGCGCTGGCCGCGGCGCCTGGCCCTGCTGGCGCTGCTCTGGCTGCACGCCCGAGGTGAGCCGGGGCGCGGGGGGCGGCGGGCTTCGGGAAGGTGTCCGCCGGCGGAGCGAGGCGGGGGGGGTGAAGGTTTTGGGCTCAGGGCTGGCGTTTCGGTGCCGCCGGGCTGCTCGGAGTGACGGGGCGGGCGATGCTGCCGCGGGGCGCAGGGCTGGCGGGCGCGGGCGGCGTGCCGGGGGAGGCACGAAGAGCGGCTGCCGGCGCTGCTCGCTCTCGGGGAGCGCAACTTGAGACCGCTCGCCCCGCTCGACAGGAGAACTTTCAACGCGACTGCCTTAGATTAAACCCGCCTTTAGGAGTCTGGAGCGGTTTAGGCTTACGCTTTGTTTTGTAACTTCTGTCTCTTCCACCCCTTTTAACAGCGAGCGGGGTTGTGGTAGTAACTGTAGACTAAGACACGTTGCGCTGCTTTCGGAGGAAGAGCGGGCTTGTTCGTGCTTCAGCTTTCACAGGAAAGCGTCATGCTAATTATAAGGGAAAACGCCGCATTTACCCATCAAGGAGCAAAAATTTGACACGGCTAATAAGAAAAGGGGGCCCTAATTAGCAGGAAGCAGCGACTGTAATAAGGCAGAATTTTGACTGACAGCGGAATCATAGTAGCTTTATTCATCACGGAGGCTGAAAATAAGGAACCTGTGTTAATGGGTTTGAAGCGTTCTTACAACAACTGCCCTCGAAAACAAGTTCAGGATGCAGTAAAAGACGCGGCGTGTTTTCGGGAGTTTAGAAATGCGCTTACGGTAGTGCGCTCCATTCACGTATTGATGTTCTTTGGAAGAACTGTAAAATTGCTGTCGTTGAAGAGACGTTTTTCTGTTAAGCTTAGTGTCTTTTAAAAAGTGGTAAATAATTTAATGAAACACCCTTGGGGTTTTGGCTTGGATGTTTTCTTCATGAAGCAGTTAGCTAGCAAGCTGAGTATCACAACTGAAAAGAGAAAAAAAATTGGCACAGCAAGGAAGGTTTTTCTTTCTCCCCATAAATTAGTCAGTTCCGTTAACTAAACAGATAAACTTTCTGTGACCTCACCTACAGCCCTTCAGCATTAACCATGAGTTTTTCTGACGCTTGAGATGATTTTGATCTGGCTTCCTAATAAGACATGATAAAACTAAGGAGCAGAAGCAGCAGCACCACTCCTGTAGTCCATTTGTCCTGAAAGCTTTCATGTGGTGGGAAGTGGACATGGTGTCCGCAGGAGCTGCTGGGTTGGAGAGAGCGCGGCAGCTGCGCAGCGGGATTCAGAGCAGCAGTTGGGCTGCAGGAGTCTGTACCAAGCGTAACGGTGTACGCAGTTCAGTTTCAAGCTTGCGATCCTTGGTTGGTCATTTTCTCCTTGAATCACAGGAATGGCTGGACCGATGTTTTGTATTTAATGTTTGACCTCGTTTTCAGACTTGACCACAGAAGCTGTATCTGAGGCATAGGAGCGAGCACGCTGCACAATTTTGCGTGGGATGAGCAGATCTGACAGTCTTTGGGTGGTACTGAAAACCTAGTTTAAAACCCTTTGCTGGTACTGTTCTTCCTAAGTGATACTTGTGTGAAGTGCACGTTCTGGACAAATTGCAGTCACACCTGACAGACCAGCCATGGATATTTTTGCAGGGACCCTCGGTATTCTGCCAGCACCCTCTGCTGCCGAAGTGGGGAGTGCAGCTGGGGCTGCATCAACTCCCCCGAAACCAGGAGTCATAAATGTTTCTGGGTCTTATTTGTTTCGCCGTTCCCTTTTAAAATTTTGATGGGTAAATGCTTTGACGCTTCTTTTTGTGCAATCCCTTGAGAAACAAGGGGGTTCTTAGGTTATCCTCAGAGTTATCCATGCCAAAATAATGTGCTCCTAAAGATACCGAGAATCTTGGTGCGATGACCTTCAAGGAAATCACGTGTATTCTGACTTCAGAGCATCTGCAAGGGCATTAGGCAGATCTGTAGAAGAAATGCAGTAGGTTGTTGGAAGATGTGCACAAAAAACTTCTCTTGTCCCAAAGAGACTAAGAGGTTTCCCTCTCTGCAGAATTCCAGGCACAAAGACAAGCATGCAAAAGTTATGCCAAAAGATAAGATCCTCATATATTGTGTCTTATCAACAGTGTAACTACAAATGTCAGCAGGAGATTCCCAGTAGCATGAATTGAAACCCAGCTGCTCATGAGTTCACAGTTTGCATTTGAAATATGTTCCCAACTTCCCGGCAGTTGGGAGTGAAAGCTTTTCTTGACTTTTGAGCACTTGTACAGACTTTTGAGGAAATGTACCTAGTGGCTCGTTCAGCACAGAATTGTTTCCCTTCCGAGGACTGTTATGTTTCTCATTTGCCAGCACCGTTCAGAGGGCGAGAGGCTTGTGCTGGGGAATCTTTGCCAGGGAGCACCCATGCAGGTTCCTGTGGATGCTCTCACCAGCTCCATGTCCTCCGAAATACTGAACATGAGATGGAATCTGGCCCAAAATCTTTCAGCAATTAAAGAAAGACAAAGCGATAGCAGTTGAAGCTGAGTGCTTTAGGATAATTTTAGGAGCTAAATCCCTGAAAAAAAACCCTTGTAAAGCCCTGCATTGTGTAATGATATTCTTTATGTATTTACTTCTTTTTAAGTTACCTGACTGTAGTACTTTGTTTCCTCCTACCCTTTGGGTTATGGGTCAGAGTCCCATTGCTCTAGGCAGTTTCAAGGCCAGAAGTTGTTATGAAAAGAGAGCTTAAAATCAAATTAAGAAGTCTTTTAGTAATTCAGTCTGTGCCTCAGGCTGACAGCAAGGTTTTCTAAAGCTGTATTAATTCTAGCTTAAATTTGCTTAGTAGATGCTTCTATTCTTTCCCTCCAAAGCTTCTGTTTCCTTGCAGGCTAATCACAGTGGGGACATGAATTATTAGCCTGTGGAGTCTGCCTTTTGCCTGTACATATGTCTGGGGAGATCCTGATGGTTCCACATGGTTACTAATATGAAACATAGTTATATCATTGATGTAATGGCAGATTTGCACTGGATATAGGGCAGGAAGGCAACGCCAAGAGTTTAGTCAGTCCCTCTGACGTGCATACGATGTTTGTTACCAGTATTTGACTTTCTTTCAGTGATGAGGGGACCACAGGTTTCCAGGCAATGGGTTCCAGTGCCTCCCTATTCTCACCACTAGAAAAATTAGTCTTAGGGGTACTCTGGATTCTTTGCTCCAGTTCAAGTCCAGTTCTATTTGTCTGGTCTTGAGTGTCTCCAATTACTCTTGCTGACCTCTGCTGTGCATTTTTCGGTCTCTCCATATATTCTTCAAAATGCAGAACTCAGACCAGAGTGTTTCTTTATTTGTGCAGTTGCTTGTGTGCATGCACTCCAGCTTCTCCCGATCATTTCTACAACTTCTTGAGAACATTTTTGAATACTAGCCCTGTCCTGCAGTTCATGTGCAGTCATGCTTGCGTCCACAAGGCCTATACCTTGTCCTAGAAGGACCTGAAATACTTTTGACATGATTTGTTCTTGACAAACCTATGTTGGCTATTGCTGATCTCTATCTGTTGGTTGGGTATTTTTGGCTGAATTTAATCTTCTCTTCTTTAAACTAGGCCAAAACCTAATTTAACTGGACATTTAGAAAAAATGGTTAATTGAGCTCGATGATGCAAACTAGAGGGTTGTAAAGGAATTGGGTGACAAGAGCTCTTCTTGCCAAAATGCTACTTCTTTTTTTGGAAAACTCCCTTCTATCCCATAGTCTGAGCAAAGTTCAGCTCAAAAAAAAGAAAGAAATGTTGCACAAGAGGCTGAGTTTTGGGGCAAAGTTGTAGTTTTGGTCCAAATCCCTTGCATCTGGCACTGCACAGCTGTATCAGTCCTATATGTGGAATGAAGTGTAAGCCTTAACTTACTGTAAAAATGGAGATTTCCTGCCCATCTTACCCACATGGGATAGAGGCAGGATATTGATTTGGTAGATTTTTCCATCTTCCCGTACTACCATTGGTGGCATCTGAAATGGAGCCACAAATGAGCATCTTTCTAATAGGCACCGACCATGTCATAGCCTTGTCCTAAACCGGTATGTGGAAATCACAGAGAAGTCTCTCTGAATGAAAGAGCGTAGCATTCGGGAAAAATACGGGGGAGAAAGTATGCGAAGACTGGGCAGGAGCCAGTTGTATCTTTGAGGAGGAGTGTAATGCTTATGCCTATGGTGCTCTCTGTTGGTATACTTCAGCCTCATGCCGTGGAGCGACATATCAGCCTTTACAATTGACAGATCCAAAGCCGCAGGGACTTTGAGTAGACGCGATTGTTAATTATCGTTGCAATCTGGTGAATATATAAACCTGATGTAACAAAATTCTTTGGTATAATTACTTGTCATACAGTTCACTGCTCAAGGGATTTAGCAGGCAGTACTGTAGTTTGGTTTAATCCAAAAAAAATTCACATTCACCTGCTGGTCTAGTTGTTGTCTGGCGAAGTGCCAGGCCTCCACCTCCCGCCTCTGATATTTGCTGCTCCTCAATGCATTTTAACACTCGGAGGCTTAAAGCTAAAAATTCTGGGAATTAGGAGATAGGACCTGACATTGTTTGGCCTGTCAAAAGCTGAAGGATGATTTGGAAAACACGAGGATAGGTAACCTTTGGGCTGCGTTACTTTAGAGGTAGCTGTGCAGTGTAGTTGTACAGCACATGTTTAAAGTAGTAATCTTGTGAGTGTAAACTGATCCTGGTTACCATATGGCAAAATCCACTAAAAGTATGAACCCAGCTGTTAAATGCATAACCATGACTGTGTGTTCAAGAGTTTTATACTGCAGCTATTATGTGGCATCCCCAGCTATTAATCTCTCACTATTAATCAGCAATAAAAGCAGCTTGTGGTAAGCATCACAGATGCTTGAAATCTGATCTCTTCAGCATCATACCTGGAGGGAAGATAGCAATACTAGGATCTTTCCTTCCTTTCTTCCCTCCCTCGTCGTTTTTCTAGGAGATACGGTTCAACCCAGGACACATGAAGCATTACTTTGCACCCACTTGTTCTGAACAGGAGTTTATCATGCACCGAGTGTCAGGTCCTCAGCTGTCTGGCCTTGACAAAGATAGTGGGTTTGAAGGCCTTACTTGTTTTGCAGTTTAACGAACATTTCACTCGTGTGATTTGTGAATGCCTTTTGTTCCAGATTCATCGCTAGAAAGCAGAATATTTAAGTCGACTGAAACTAAATGTGCTATGTGTTAGCCAAAGTAACCATGAAGCATTTACTCAGTAGGTTACTTCAAACACCTATATGATTTTAAACTTAAATGGTCCTTTTGAGACTGACAGGACAACTCTCTTCCTTGAGTACTTTGCAGAAGTGGAGTCTTAACTCCTTTAAAAAAATAACAGGACTCGTGTGTCCATTTGGTTATCCAGACCAAGGATAGTCACATCTGTTTAGTAACTTCTATTTGCAGCTCTACTATTTTTTAGTATCTTATGCTGCAAACTGACTGTAGGGGAGATATTTTCTAATGCCACTGATTTTTATGACATCTGTTTGTCTGTGGAGTTACTGTGATGTTGCAATGGTACTGATCATCTATCAGCAAATTTTGGACTGTTGCTTCAGACACAGCGTGTTCATATAAATACAACTCAAAACATGTGCACTAAGAAAGTGTATTGTTCTTCCTCTGCTGAAATCTGCCTTTGCATTAGCTTAGCAGTGTAAAAGGTACTCGAGTCTTAGCATATAAACATCCCGTGAAAAGGAAATGGGATATTTGTTGCTCCTTTTTTGAAAGAGGGTTTGGGAAATGTCACTTGCTGGGCTTCTTCAAATAAACCCCTGATCTCCTCTGGGACAGCTCTGCTGTCCTGGCTCATCCAGTGGCCCTGTAACGTGCTTGGGAGGTGTTTGAGGAGCACAAGGGCAACGGCAAACATGAGATTTGTCTCTGTTCCTGCTTTGCTGAAGTTAACGGCCTTTTGATTTCTGTTTCAAAAGTATTCAGTGAGCCTCTCAGAGAGCTGCAGCCCCTTTATTATGCATCCACAGAATAAATATTGATCCTGTGTGTTAGTTTTGCTTTGCTGAGAGGACCACATCTGTGTGAAGCCATAGTTCTGGATTTGAATGGATACTTGTATCAGGCAGGATTTTGAAGTAATTGAGTGCTAAATGATCACAAAGATTAACTCCCTAAAAAATTCTTCTGGGTTTCTCAATTGCCGCAAAAGAGAGAGAGAAAAGCGCCTTGAAAGAGAGTGCCGCCCTTTCCAAGACAGTTGCCTGCAGAAGGATGGAAGGTAGGAACAGCTAGTGAAGGAAAACCCGATCGTGTTCTGCAGTAGCACTTACCATAGCGGTAACAGATCTGCGGAGACAGGCAAGACCTGGGCCGTGGAGAGAGAGAGATGCTAGCTGTGTTTGGGGGTTTTATGCAAGACACTTATAATTGGAAAAATGGAGGTATTTAGTGCTTTCATGGCTTCATTTAGTTGTAAATACTATCGTAATTAATTTATGCTTTCTGTTGCTCTTTTACCACTTTGACTCTTCCTTTCACTGCTCTTCTGAGGAAGCCAATACAACTATGAAGTTTTGATGAACAAATAGTCTGAAGATGTCTCAGAATATATTAATTTGCTTAAATATCCAATAACATTCCCTTAAATGTGGAACCAGGGGGGTTTTGTTCGTTGCAGCAGTATTTGGTGTCCGGGGCACAGTATCATTAACACAGAGTACTGTATGTGATTTGAGCTTTTTCCTAGCCTTCAAAATACAATAAACTTTTGGTGGATAAGGAGTAAAACATAATATTTCATTTGAGTGTGTTGTTTATAAATGTTTGATACACTGGTGTCAGAGACAGTATTTGTGGTTGCTGTTTCTGGAATGAGCGGTTTGAATAAAAGCTAAGCAGTCTGCAGGAAACATAAGCATCTCGGGAGCTCCATGAATACCACTGCTATAACCTAACCTAACCCGGTTGGGTGAAAAATGTGGTTTCCTGTCTTCGTTTGAAAAAGTGTTTTTCAGGCTTACTGACATGCATCCTGCAAATTTAATTTTCATAAATATTTCATCTCTTTCTTATGCTCAATTTAATCTATCAAAGCCACACGGTGCAGGAGACATCTGGGATTGTGCTTAAGCAGCTGGGTTTCATTTGCAGGAGGTTTCTAGCAAATTTCTCTTTCTTGCTAACCACAGAATGTCTTGGTGACTCTGCAGTAGCCCTGGGAAATTCAGCATAAGTGACACAGCTTCAGAAACAAATGGGCTTAGTTTCTTCCTTTACCTGGGTTAGGTACTGTCCAAGGCTTTTGATGGACTGCTCTGTCTTGTGTCTGTCTGGTCAGCCTAAGCAATAAGAGAATGTTCCCTCCCTCTCCGCCTCCTTTTTTTTTTTGTTTAAGGTGAAAAAGCAGGAGTAGCACAGATTCCTCTTTTTAAAAAAAAAAAGATTATTTTTTTTTCTTCACAGTGTTTACTTAAGAAAATGAAGTGACTAAAGGTCAAACTGGGAAATCCTTGCAAGTCAGCCTTGAATCAGAAATGAAGAACTTAAAAATACCCAATTTGCTATTGTTCAGGTTCACTCTGTGCAGAAGTTGCCATGATTTTTACTAACTGTGGCAACTTCTATACAGAGTGAAGCTTTACAGCAGCCAGCTAGATTTTCCTTTAATGAAAAACCGCAGAAAAATCATATACTGAAATGTAGTGATTAACAATCCAATTCCACAATTACATATGTAGTGATCAAGCAAGATATGTATTAAATAAATTAATTATTAATTCAATACTCTGTGTAAGGAATGAAGATAAAAGCATTTCCCACACTGCTCAGAACAGAACATACTGTGCAGAGTACGTAAATCAGTTTTATCTCCTTTTGGCAACTCAGTTCTATTAGAAATATAAGGCAAGTACAAGCATCGCGTGGTCTTTCTCCTCAGTGTTGGCTTTAACTGAGCTTGTTTTGGTTCTTTCTGCCCAAATAGATGCTGCTTACTGTGTTAATATTAGAAGCTCTTACTGACTAAGATGCCTCAGCATAAGTTATGCAGCATCTTCATACAGGGTAGAAGTTTCTGACATCGGGTTGATGAAAAGGCGCCCTCCTGAGATACGCTGTTCTGCTGGGTGGATTAGCTGGGTCCCTCCGTCACAGGGCGATCCGGTGGTCTCTTGAGACTTGCTCTGATTTATTCTTTCCGTGCAAATTAGCTGTTGGAAGCCGAACCAAACTACGTGTTTCTTCTTAAATCTGAATGCATATTGATTAGATCATTATGACATTATACTAACCTCTTTTCTATCGTGACCAAGTAACAAATGAAAACTCAGTATTAAGCTATTAAATATATTCTATTTGAGTAAGGGCCACCAAGTAGATTTTGTTGAATGAAAGATAGCTGCCTGTGGGAAGTCACCAGCTGAAAATACACCTACAGGTGAAGAAATAACGTCGCTGCCTTCTGAATCTGTCATTACTGACTTCAGTTTGGTGAATAAATTTAGGCTTTGGGAGCATTCTTTCAGATCAGTTTTCAAAGCGCTGGAACACCTCATAAACTCTATTATCTGTTAAATGTAGTTTTCTGTATGTTCTCTTAGCAGTTCAGTTGTTAGTAACTGCCTGAAGATGTACTTTATTTTTTATTTTTGTTGCCTTATAAATTGGAAAATAAATAATGATATACCAGAAGGCATCAGTAAAAAGAAGGAAGGTAAAAAATTGCCTGCAGTAATGATGGCTTTTGTAAAGTTTAATACCAGATTCTGTCCAAATCAATTGTTATTAACATTTCTTCCCTTCAAAAAAAAAAAGAAAGGAGACAGGAAAAATCCCAGCTATAGCTGCAATAAAGGAAATTTAGAGATGTTTCTTGCTGCAAATAGGGATACCACAGTTGCAGTAGGCGTTTTAGCTGGACAGTAAGGATTAAACTCTCTAGGGAGAGGCTTGTTCACATGGGAAAATTTGGGCATGGAACTGCTGCTCTGTATGAAATGCTGGTATTTCAGAGATGCTGGTATGTGTAATGGTTCCTCCTTGGTAGTGGCTGTATTAAATGTACATAAATTCTTCTTTCTCTTAGATTCCTGTCTCCGTGCAAACCTAGATATGGAAGTATAGTTATATTCTGATAGTTTTACTGGTCGGTTCCCTTTAAAACGGTGTTCTCCAAAATGTTTGGGATTGATCCAGTATCTTTTAGTAGCAGTCAGTGATAGCTGACACTATCGTTGTGGATGGTTATTAACAGTACTGTGTGGTGGTTTGGTTTTTGAGGGTTTTTTTAATACTTAACTTAAGCTGACTTTTCTCTGGGCTGGAGGGGGATGCTATGCTGTATATAACCTGAGGAGGATTCGGTCTGGAATATCTACTGTCATTGTACTTTGGTATTTTGTTTTTTAAATACAATATTGTAACTTTTTCATAAATAGATCAGAAATTCTTCTTTGGGGGGAAAAAAAGCCCTAGACTCTTTCTAGCTCTGTGGACATGCACTTGAGTCATGTATGTGTTTTATTTAATAACAAAATAGTACCACCAAAGAAGAGCAAAGTAAATCTCATAAATAAAATGGAATGCTGCTAAGTTATGGAAGCACGTAAAGTGCCTGGGCAGTTGTTTATGTAAAAATCTAACCTTTTTAACCAAGTTTCTTTCAGCCCCGGGAAGGGGCTGCTGAACACATTTCCCTTGAAACATGTTTGTGCACTAAGCTAGCATCCCACCACCCAAAAATGTGGTAAAATCAGCTTACATATCCTTCATTCTGTAACAAATAGTTTATGTTTATTTTAGATAACAGAGAGAAATAAAGGCCTAGGTGATGTAAAACAAAGGGAAAATAAATTCAGTCTCTAAAACACATTGTTTCTAATAGGTGAAGAAGATCTGATTTTTCTGCAAGCTCTGTAAGCGATGTATTTGCAGGGTCCTTTGCGTGTTTAGAGAGCAAGGAGGGAATGTAATCTGTAGCTTTACAACTGTGGGCACCAACACCTGCTAAGAACAAATGCTTCCTCCTGTATGTGTTTGCGTCCTGGTGCTAAGACGACATTGCTGCTTCTGGGAAGCACCTTCATGCTTTCGGTGGGTGCTGTTAGATGGGTGTTACATCAGGGAAGGGCTGCAGCCCTGCCATGGATGTGATGGCAAGCGGTCGGCAAATAGAGGAAATGAGAATTGATGAAAAAATTCCCGTGATGGTGTACTGCTCTCACTTCTCTCCAAACGATACGTTTCTGCTGGTGGGCAAACACCTTCCATACTCGGACTTGCAGAGCTAGAGGAGAGCTTTCGCCCTGTGGTTAGGTTTAACGCTTATATCTGACATAAGGACTTTTCAGAGGTAACTAAAGGTGTTGTTGTAAATCTTTATTATATTGTTGTATAGATCTAAAAGATATATAGAAGTTTGTGCTTCCAAAACTGTTAGCTAAAATGGCAAGATTTTTCTTACTGTGACAGCATTAATGGTTTTTATATTTTCAGTGTTTATTGGCGTACTATTTCTAATAGTGTTTGGACAATATTGGGGGAAAAATAAGTCAGAAACAGCATGAAAAAGAGCCATTAAACCCACCATTGCAACCATTTGGTTTAAAAAAACCACCTCCCCCTGCCCTCCAAATTTCTCTTGTCTGTTTAGTATTGTCTTGGTAGTAACAGAAAAGAGGACATTTCTAAAGGAAATAATACACCTCAAATTTCTGAATAGACAATTTTGTGTTCAGTCTGCTAATGACCTTTTAAAGATAGAAAACCAGAGTGAGAGTTAAAAGTCTTAAGTTGATTTTGCATCTTTGTAGTATAATCCGACCTAGATGCGCATCTGATTTGTGGATCCAGATCCACAAAAGTGCTGTGGTTGAACCAAGTTCGGCTGATTTCAGTGGGTGTTAGGCACAAAGATACCTTTGTGAATCTGGTCTGCTCTCCTGTTTCACCTTCTCTCCTGCAAAATGGAAATAATAATGCAGTCTGACTCCAGAGAGCTGTTTACGAGAGACATTAATTGGAAGCAGCTGTCTCCACTGGTGACAAAGGCCATAGAAATATTTGTAGATAGATATATATAAACAGCAACAGACTGTTGCTATTCCATATGCTGGACCAAATGGCTTTCAGAATCTGAGTGGTCCTATGGCAGCCCACTTAGGCTACGAGCTAGTTTCATGTTAAGTGCCCATCGTTTTTCTCAGGGCAGCTTAATCTAAAACAATATAGAATAAATTTCCCTTGCAGAATGGCAAAGAGAGTTTTGTCATTCATTCATTTGCCTGTCTCACAGACAGGATCTTCACTCATGGAGTGAGGGCAACCGTGTTTTGGCCTCATCGTAAGAACTGTAGGAGGGATGTGGTGGAGGAAAGGTGTGTGTCCCAATGTCAGTACTCCAAACTGAATCTGTTAATCTGGCCTCCTGCCTGATCTGGACCAAAGAATTCAACTAAGTGCTTAATGCACCCAAGCTAGTACATTTTAAGGAGAGTAACATGACATTTAGAAAAGCAATTTATAGATCTAAAGTGATGGCAAGTCTGTAAACAGTGCCTGGTAAGTTTTATATTCAGAGGAAGTCACGCTACACAAGCACAAACTTGGATGAAAATACCCTTGCTAGTGTTGCATTCAAAATGTCTGCATTTATGTTGCACACGCAACCTTTGTTTGACCTCTGTGCATATGCATTACTATGCAGTCTTTAATTGCACGATAACAGATAGCTTTTCCATTGGACCCCTGCTTTCTTCAGTCCGAAGGATGGGCAGCACTTGCTTAATGAGTCCCTATTCAGTATTTTTTTTTAGTTGCATTGTTCAATGTGTGACCATTGCCTTATTTACTGCATGCTATTCAAACCCTGCTGGGGCCATAATTATTCATTTCCTCGTGTTTTTTTTTCCTGAGACACCCATCATTATAGTATCTGAATGTTCATTAACTTCAGCTTAGTTTCACAAATCTCCACGGTTAGACAAAGAGATATCTGTCCCCCTACTTTGCAGATTGAGCATCAAGGCAGAGGACAGTTCAGGCTAGAAGATGACACCCAGGTTGTGGTTTCACATTTTGGTAAAACCAGCTTAACTTAGCATGCCAGCAGGAGCGTATACCTCCTTGCTGTTGATCCCTCTCTCTGCTTGTCTCTGGTACTTAGGCAGCTGCATGGTGGAGCAGATCACTGATGTGACCTCAATATAACCCCACCAAAACAGAAGGAAAACCAGCTTTTGGTTGGACTGACTCTTTCAATGGATCCACTTGTGAAATCATGCTGTTGTTCTATCACATGCTTGGTTTGAGGCACTTTGGGCTCGATCCCTTGGCACGCACTTACTCAAGGTAAAGCATGGCCTTCCTGATGTCAGTGGCACTTGTGTGTGCTCAGTGTGCTTGCCAGTTAGGTCCTAGGTTTTCAGGTTGAGCACATAGAAAAGTGGAGCAAAGAACCAGGCATTGCCTGAGAAAAGAGTGGCTTAGATGTTCCTGCTGGCTTCACACCCAGGTAGTGCTGGGAGAAATAGATCATGGCAGAGCATGTAGCTGCATTACTTGGAGATTATTCCTTTTCTTTTTCTTTTTTTAATAATTTTTTCTACTCATGGTTGTTTACCTTACCTACCTTTTAAGTTTCTGTCAAAAACTGAGAAAGGATTCTACAGGCAACAATAAGTACCCTTTATTAAAAATCCTGCAGCAGTAACACTAATTCGACCATCTCCTAAGTAGGTGGGTGGGTGGGTAAGTTGGTGATTTTTTTATGTGTGCTTTTAACATATTGTGGTTTTATAGGTGATTGCTTAGACTTGAAAAAAGCAAATGGAAAACAGAAGTCCCGTTGCGTAGTGCGCACGCCCATCATGCCAAAGCATGATGCAGCATGATGACCATGCATATCCACTGCACAAAACTTTTTCCTTGAGTGAACAGAGTAAGTGGCACAAATAATAGGTTACAAATCTCCATGTGTCTAGCACTTGGAAGAGACAGGACATTTTGCCAGGGCCTTGCAGAAAGATTTTTCCACAGAGGAGTGATGAGATTCAGCAAACCAAAGTGCCATGCTAAGCTATAGAGAAGCATCCAGTGACTCTTGTTCCTACTCGACTCGGTTGTCCCCAGCCCATTCCCCTCCTTGAGCGAGTTTATATAGTTCCCACTGCCCTCGTTTCTCAGCTCACTTCTGCTGCTTGTTAGGCTTATTGGTTTTACCTCCAGTGCTTTTTCTCAGGTTTTCAGTCCAGCTCTGTCTGTTTTCTCCACCCATTCTGACTCTTCATCAGATCTGCCTGTGTTTCCAAGTACTGGGATGAACAACAGTGCATCATCCAGTGTGCTGTTGCACAGCCTGCTATAGCCTTGGGCAGGCAGGAACTAAGGCTGCTGGAAAAGTCCTGCTGAGTTGGCGTATTTCCTTTGGAAGTGACGTTGTCAGGAAATCCAACTCTTCAGGTCCCTAGGGTCTGAATTAGTACAGCCTGGAGGGTTTACTGGTTTATTACTTGGTCAAGCTAGGTCCGATTTTTGAAGGAACAGCAACAAATGCACACCTAGTACAAACTCTTCCACTAATGGATAAACATTTTTTTTTTTAAAAGAAAGTTAATAGAACTGCTTCATGGAATGGACTGTAATGCTTCAAATTATATTTACTACAAGCCTGTAATATTGAACATATTGAAATATGTTTGGAAGTCTCTAGGTCTGTGTGCCACTGGCAAGAATATAGGTCTTTAAGGGAAAAAATCAAATCTATGAACACTTTGAATGATTTTTTTTCCTCGGACTCACGCTATCAGTGTTGTAGGAGTAATGGAAATCAAAGCTCATGGCAACATGTGCATCCAAGATCTGAATTTCAGTTTAAATGAACAGTGGGGTTTTCTCTTTTTGGAAATGTTTCAAATAACGCTCAGTATAACACTGGAATGGCTTATGCTTTGTAGGCTTTGGAGTGTGATACACTGCTCGGGTTACATCCATAGCACCCTCTGCACCATTCATTTCGACAGGAGGGAGGAACTCGGTATCTCACAGGATCGGGTTATTATTTGGATGGTTTTCGTATCCGTATAATGCCTAATGCCACCTGGCAGAGATTTTTTTACCCTGATATATATCGTAGAATAGAAAAAGCTGTTTCTGCTGCTGTTAACAGTCAGCTGTTGGGTGTTTTAGCTCTGCTGTTCAGGGAGGGTGTTTGCTCTTCTCTACTACTTTCATCCCTTGATTCTAAGAAAGGAATTTTTTACTTAAGCAAAACGTGGCCTTTTCCTGTCAGCAGCTGGGAGAATGAGGATTAAGTTCTCTAAACAAAGCTCAGCGCCCTTGTCAGGTCTCTCTTTTCAGAAGGTCTCCAAAGCCATAATAATCAAAAGGCAGGTTTCAGGCGAAGCATTCCTTCGAAACACCTGTGTGTTCTTCCCAAAGGACGAAGCTAAATGTGGCATCCTTGCAGTGTATTGCGCTCCAGCAGTGTGTCTGGGGCTGCCTCTTTGGAAATTTCCCCTGAAACTTAGTGGACACAGACCGTAAAGAAATTCAAGACATTTCTGCAATGTTGCGAGCACTTGGTATCTGTTTTCTTAAACCCCCTGAAAAGAGACAAGAAGGAACTCTTTGCAGTAGCGTTCCTCCTCCCTTTCTTAAAACATTCTTTTGCCTGTTAGGGATCTAGGCTATACGTAGAGTATTAGTGTTGTTAGTAAAGAAATGGTATTGCCTGGCAGCTTCAGTCCAGCAGAATTGACTTGTTTTACCATGCTCTCCATCTCCTTTCTCGTGCATGGCCCTTGTTGGTTTAACTATTATCTTCTTTCACTCTACACTGAAAATATGCTTTCCACCTTCCCCTATAAATGAACAATTCAGTTGCATGTGCATACGTGGCAATTCTGTGCTAAATGCAAGGTTCTGCAGCAGTGCGTAAAGAATGAGCTTTGGAAAGCAAAATTTTACTGCTCTGACAACCAGAATCCCAACTGGCAGAAGCTACCATTCGCAAGAGTTCGCATACATTGAATGGGGGAAAACACTGTAAATGGTATTGTTTCTTAGAACTTCAGTTTGCCTTGTTTGAAAAGTCAAGGCAATTCATAAACTAAGTAACTTTATATTTCAAAATACTGATTAGTCTTTTGGGAAAAAAAGATTGTATAGGTGAAACTGAACATCTTCTGAGGGAAATTGCATTAAACAATTAAAGGTCTGGAGACAAATGTGAGATGGATTATTTTAGTTGAAAAAGAAGTCTTCTTGCCTTCATTAAAAATAATCTCAGAGGAGATTAGGAAACATGGATAGTCACAGAGCAGTTTTTAATGTTGCCTTGTTCCTCTGAAATTAAGCTATCATGACCAAAGAAACATACTGCAGAGTCAGGCTCAGTATGTAGTAAAAATGTTTTAATCTAGCCTAGGGCTTGCTGCAAATTCTGAGTCTCTAGAGTTAAGAAAGAGCAAAATACTGTAGTCTCATTATTTCCAAAGTTTCATGTCTCTTGAAAACAATTTTCTCCTGAGTTCCTGAGCATGTTTTCAGCTGCTGCTTTCCTTTTTTTTAATCTTTTTCTTCTCTCTGGTAGATAACAGTCTGGTTTTCAGATTGTCGCCAAGACTGATACTATAACTGATCCAACTTCTATTCATATTCTGATGTGAACACAACAATGGAAACAATATGGAACAATATTGTTGGAATCTTGGAATTCTGGTAATGTAATTATCTTGATTATCTTGCTAAGAGCTCTGTGGAGGATGGATCTTTTGGCTTGGTGGGCAACAAACAGTAATACAGAGGGTCACCATAATACATGTTTTATGAGCGTTACGTTGAAACATTTTGGGTTTAGATTGTTTTATCTTTTGTTCATTAAGCCAAGTTACATTTTCAATGTTATGAAATAAAACAGTGAAAGCACATTAAAACAGTTTTGATGTTTTAAAAATTAGAAGGTTTGGATTCAATTTTTGAATGAGCCAAATTTGCATTTTGGGATAAATTTGTAAAGAGTGACAGAAAGTAAGTCTGGAAGGAAGTTTGAGTTGTCTAGGCTGTCCCTCCACCTGAAGGCATGTATAACTGTACATAAGCCATTTCTGACACCTCTTTGTCTAATCGTTTTTTAAACCTTTGGGAAGAGAGCTTTATTCTTGTACTTCTGTAGATGATCTGTTCCCATTCTTAGGCTTTCGAAGAAAACTTTATTTTCTGAATGTCTGAGATCTCACTGTTAAAATGTTAGCCTTTATTTCCCATCCTGTGCAAGCGCACGTAGAGCAAGAGTACATCTCACCTCTCTTTGCAGAGACCTTTTACTTATTTCAGAGCTGTTACCATGTGGCCCTTGTCTCTAGACCAAACCAACCTCGTCATTTTAATCTTTCCTCGTAATTCATTGTTTTCAAATTTGTGAGGGTGATTGTTGCGCCTTTCTGGACTTTTTTTCACAAGTTCTTGTCCTCTGGGAGCAATGCTGCCCAAAGCATGATGCTGCTTTTGAAGCAGCTTCCCAGTCCTGAGCAAGAGGCTTGTTTGTCCTTTCTTACGCAGAACAGTCTGTGGATATCTCCTGATGTGGTAACTGCTTTTTCATAAATTATTACACTGATGACTCACATTAAGTCAGTGACCCATTGTCTGATGCTGCAGATTATTGACTGGCCAGTTGTTCTCCATGTTGTATTTGAGTGGCAAATTCTGACTGTTCATTATTTGGACTTGCGCTTACTGAATTTATGGTGTGTCAGAAACATCTCATATGGATTTGTCATCAGTGCACATTGTTTCTGTTGTTAATAATTGTTACTATTTTTACAGATGAAGTGTTTTGGGGTTGGGTTGAAATAACAGAATGTAATAATTTCTGGGGCAACACTTGAAAACACGTTAAACCTGTGAAAGTAAAAATTACCATTACCATTAGTGGTAACCAAGTGATAGTGATAGTTACTTTACATTGTGTATGATTATTATAAGTCATGCACTCATACGGTTAAGAACAAGCAGCCTGGAGATACAAAAGGATGCGGTGTCCATGCACAGCTCCTCTCAAACATGTGCAAAGGAGGATGACCAAAGTAGGCAAGAGCAGCATAGGCAGAAGCAATGGGCATTCAGAAAAACAGAAACTTGCAGGGAGAAGAGCAGTTCTGATAATGTTGTAGCTGAGCATCCTAAGCTATTAAAATGTTTCTGGTGGCATGGTCCTACTCAAGGAAAAAGCCATTCACAATAAATCATATTCCTCTTATTTTCCACTCCCAAGGTGATGCAGCTCTCTGGAATTTCTCACTGAATGGAACAGCTTTTTCTGTTTTCCTTTTTTGTTTGTTTTTGATTTTTGAAAGGGGATAAAATAATCTGGAATTGCTTTAGCAGTCTTGTCACAGGTCATATAGGACTGGAAACATGAGCCTTCAGTCCTGGGATGTACTACTACATATGGCCATTTGAGTGCATCTTTGTTATGAAATAGTTATGCTGGGTGTTGTATTTTGAATGAATGTATCTATACACACAAAGTGAAAAACCATGTGTGTAGTAGTGCAGAGATGACCAAAGATGTATTAGCAATATAGGCACGATGGACTGGTGCACCCTTAGTGCTGGTAGGGGAGGGAGCTGGAGCTGGTGGATGGGAGTGGGGACGGGACACTGGGGAGAAACCGTCCTGTCGCTTGTGCTGCTGGGGGATGGGAAGAGTTTGTACGGGGGGGCTGGGACCACTGCTGCTCTTGCTCTGGGTGGGCTCTCTGCCCCCATTCCCACGTGAGCAGCTCCAGCAAGCCTGGCTTTCTGTGACTCGCACGTAGGCCAGGCAGGCAACGGGGCTGATGCCACGCTGCTTCCCCCATCAACCTGCTGCTTCAGTCCTGAAGAAGTTCCCTGCAGACCTTTATTGCTGAGAGAGCAGTCCCCTTGGGGGGATGCGTGAGTGAGTTTTTTCTAAAAGGCAGGGTGTGCTCGGCTGGGGAGGGAAGAGAATTGGTTGGGAAGGAGACTTGGTGGTTCATCCAAACCTCAGCTTCCATTGAAACTGCTCAAAACGTGGAATGAGTATGAACTGCTGCAGTGATGCCTCCCTGACCTCATGGGTAGTGTGAAGTGATGCTGTCTTACTCGTAGCTAACTCAAATGCTGGAGGTGGCAGCTTGAAGTGTAAAGCCTGTGAAGGACAGCTTTGCATCAAGACATGTCCATCCGAAATATTTGATAAGGCTGGTTTTCATTTATCTGGAAAGCATTCAGTGCTCAGCTGTGGGGAGAGAACACCGTATTAGCAACTGCCTCCGCAGTAGAGGAGTCCGCTCGCAGGGGCTGCTGCCGAACTCCCGCAGCAGCGGTAGCTGCTCTTCGCCGTGCGTTCCTGGAGTTGGGTGCTGCTCCCGCATCCCCCTTGCGCTCAGGGAGGTACTTCCCAGCCGGCACGGAGGGAGGCTGCTCTCTCCCAGGATGTGGAGGGAAATCAGTGCCGTGGCTGCTTCCTGTCATCTGCAATTTCACATGTCAGAATTCTCGCTAACCTTTTCAAATAATACCAAGAATATGTGACTGACGTCTGAAGCAACACATTTGTTCCTAGCAGCAAAGACTAGACTCAGAGTAACTTATTGTAAAGCTCTGTTTCCACCAGACAGCGATCCATATTGAAGCTTATTAAAGTCATGTGTTCAATTTTTTCATAATTGCCCCCATTCAAATCATGGCAGGCAGCCAATAAAGCACTAAGTGGAAGTTTCTGTCGGTCCACCTGTCTTTCTGTAGCTAACAAAGTGTGCCGTTTTTTGTCTTGTAGACGTTACACAATTCATTGTCAGAGGAACTTGTTATATATAGACTTAAAATAAATTAGTTCGAGACAAGGCCAAAGCCATTCGACTATACTTCTTTGTATAGCAAGTCATGTATTTATTATACAGAGTGACACATTAATACTTTGTTTGGGTGGAGAGCTTATTCTTAAACAAGAACAGGCAATTCTGGTTCTTGGCCATATTCATCTGTTAAATGTCCTAATTAAAAAGGACAACATCCTGAGCAGCATGGGTTTCAGCAACGGCACTCACCAATCTGGACTATGGGCTCTGCTACTTTGGTTCATCCATTAGTTGGAAGCTCTTCCCGTGCAAGGGTTGCTGTGTTTCCAGGTCCTTGGCCTCTGCCAAAGCCCAGTTTGCAGCAAAAGGAAACCCTTTTGCTACACTTCAAACCATAGGAAGACATCAGCGATTGCCTCATGTTAGCCTACTTGGAGAAGTAGGAAATTAATTTTACAGACTTCTAGGAAATAAAAGGGTTTTTTAAGTTTACCACTCCTGATCTCTGTGAACAACAGGTACACAGTTTATCAAACCTGTAATTAATTCGCAGCTGGAAGTGCCTCCAGGATCAGAAACTTGACTCCAGGAGAAGCAACACTGGCAAAGCGAAGGAAAAAAAAAAACCTCCTGCTTTCTATCAAAGCAATTCATCTTGAAAATTTTCTTTGCCTGTGAGGAGATTGGCAAAGACAGCTGTTGCTTCATCCTGGAAAATGGCCCAAAAAAGGTCCGCAAAGAGACATCTTGCAGTGATTTTAATGTAAGCAGTAAGTTTAGCAGCAGGGTTCTGGATTTTCCTTTATTTCTGCTGTAAAATTCAGGTGTGCTGGCACATATTCATAGAAGGAAATGAGCAAGCCAGCAACTTTGCTTGCTGGCCATTACCAGTGCAACACTTCTGGATGAGCTAAGGTAATTCTTCAGTTGAGTGATCTCAGAGTAAGACTGACACCTTAATTTTGGTGATACCCAAACTGTCAGCACATGATTTCCTTGTCCAGCCGGTTTGTGAGCAGCAAAGTATCGTGTCTGGTCAAGCCTGAAGGGGAATAAAACCTAGTCTCCCTTGGATCAACTTTAGCATGCCCTGATTGCTGTTACAGAGAACCTCTCGCTTTTATAAACTGCTCTCCTGGAAGGCTTTTTCTGATTCATTTTCCCTGTTCACCTTCCACAGAAAGACTGTTAACAGAAGCTTCTTCCCACAGTCTTGCCCCTCTTTTAGACGTTTATATTAAGACTCTTAAGCAAAATTCATTTTTTAAATAACTCAGTTCAGATATAAGGATGCAATTCACCTTCCTTTATGTATCGCTAGCTCTTTGTTGTTGTTGAGCAACGTAGGAAAGGGGAGAGAGGAAAGGAAGGATGTTGAAGAGGTTGCCAATGGTTCAATTCTTCCTAAAACTGGGTGTGTGGCTTGCGTCAGGTAACTGGGCATATGACTTGTCCTTTGGCTAATGGGTTTTCTGGTTCTAGATGTTTTTACATGCTGGATTAACTTCTGTGACCTGTTTCTCCAGGCTGAACATAAATGTGATTCAGACAATGTTAGACCTAATCAGGATTAGCTCCTTTGTTGGTTTTGCTTGGAAGGATGATGGAGGTGGCTGCTTACTGTTCAGTAGATGGGGCAAAACACTGCAGGGTAAATTGACACACAGTTCAACCCAGCCACTTTTCTAAGCAATGCAGAAACTTGTCTTTTACTCAAATCTGCAGTACGCACATTCATGTAGCATGCAGAAGAGAATGATATGTCATCTCTCATCTCTGCCCAGGCAAAGACATTCATGCTCCATTGGAAGATCTGGGTCTTGATATATGCACATTAATTGCTTTGGGAAGTCGGAGAAAACCTCCTAATATCTTGATGATCTGTTAAATAATTTGAAGACTCTTCTGAACACACTTATTAAGCACTAAGGTCTCTTCAGTCTATTCAGGAACTGGAGAATGGTCTTCTCACCAAAGCAGTGTAAAGGGGCCTTGGCAGTGTATCTAATTTTAACCGAACAAGGATTATTTGTCTAGGGTTTTTCACACAGCCGTACTATTGGGTTCTTTCACCACAATAATGCTTGCTAAGATCGCTGTGTTGTTTTATCCCTTCTGAAGGAAATGCCAGAGCTTTGAGTTTCATTTTCAGCACCTCCCATAACATGTCTCTGTTTCTATACACTTAACATATCTGTTTGCAAATGTATCCATCAGCATCCATTCATTGTATGAGAACTGGCACTGGACTTCTGACTTGAAGGCTGCACTTCTGTCAGCACGTAGGAGATTGAGATGAGAACCGGAGTCTCGTTTTGAAAGATACAGTAGAGACATGCACGACAATTTAAAGCTCAACTGGTTAGACTCAGAAGTTTCTCACTCCAAATTATCAATTGTTTAAACTTTTTTTAAAATCATAAAATAAAAGATTGTATTTATTGTACAAAATCCCAGTGAAGGGTAGCATTCTGTCCTCACACAAGTAATCCCAGTGTATTGTGAGAAACAAAAGGCAGGGTTTTGACTGAGCAGGTTTCAGCTCTCCATAGTCCATCTCTTCCTTCTGTTAATGAATAAAGGTGAACTTCTGGGTGACAGAAAGGTGGTAACGGAGAAGGAATTCAAATAGCTGGTTTGCCTCTGATCTGTAGAGCATGGAAGTAAATCCCACTGCCAAACACTTGAAACTAACCCCCAAAATAAAAAATCTGAGCCATTCTTTTCTGTTCCTTCACTGCTGTTTTTCACACAGTTGGCAACAAGAAGTTGAAGTACAGACAGAATTATTTTTCAAAAGCAGAAACACTTCCAGGGTGAGCAAGTTTCATTTATAATGCTATTATAATGAGCATTATACTTACAAACCCCTGTTTTCAGGTTATAACCTTCATTTAAAGTTATATAAATGAAGGTTAATGTCTGAGCTGGTGAATGAAGAGGTGTTCTTTGTAGGTGGTTTTTGGCACTGTTTAACTCTCATTCTGCTAAGATTTGCTTCAGTTTTCTCATATTATTCTGTGGGGAACAACATTCATACAGTCTTACCCTAGCAGGACATAGTAATGCAAAGTACAGATCTCTTCGGAGAATAAAGACACTTGCATAATTTGGTCTCATTTTCAGGGGCAAGCGTTTATGAAAAATAATGTATATTAAACCTTTCAAACTAAACCTATAAATTCCCTTAGGTTTCCTTGCAGCACTAGTCACTGCAGTCAGTAGCAATTATTTAAGATTTGCTCTATAGACTTTACATGTACTCTATCTAAATATTTTTTCCGTATTAACAGCAAAGTATCCCACAGAAAGTAGCGTAAGACTGACACTTTGAACACTAAATGTTGAAAAATAGAAACAAATGCTGGACATCTAATACATTTTAATCTTGAAAAGGTATTTAATACTCTGACAATGTTAATGAAAAATTTATTTCTGTTGGCTTAAATAATGACGCTGCCAGGTGGGCTGAAAGCAGAGGAGATGGAAAAGGAGTGACGAGCAGTTGTTAACAGTAGTGTGCTATGTGAAGCATGCTGAAGTTAACCCTTGAAAGTCCAAATCGGGGACGAGGCACGCTGCCAGAACTGGAGAGCTTTTCTTAACGGCTGCCCTGTAGTCTAGTAGAGACTTCATGCATCAGAACTGCCATTTAATTAGTGCTGAATTTGTCTAATATTTGAAGCTAAAGCTTATAGTTGTTTTACTAGCAAATGCAGACGTTATTAGTTTGTAGCCATGTTGCATAGAGAGCCACGCAGAGTTTGAAAGGCATCTTTGAACCTTCTCCTTCAGTACTAAACTCAAGCAGCCTTGTGCTAATAGAAGTGAAGCTGCGGTGGAAACGAAAATCAGCTGCCCTAAGAAGTTTGCATGCTGTGTGAAATGGTGCACACTGCAACACATCAGTGGGAGAGGAGAGAGGATTCTTAGCTAGCCTTATTTTTTCAGCCCACCTGCATTTTATGTGAGTTCTTTCTTTCCTCCTTGCTGTCTCTTAATAAGTAAATGGAAAGAAGCAAAGTCATGCAGTAGGATGTTTTGAAAAGACTTGTGTGATTGACTGCAGGGTTTGCCACTGAAGGAGAGCTACAAGAGAATACTTCCCTCTCTCAAAATGCCACTTTCCTGTGATTCCATGGGAAATATTTGGTGTGTCCTTAGTGATACTTTTTATCCAGCAGGGCTGGCCCCAGCTGTGGTTGAAACCCTTGTTTCACCCCTGGGATTTAACCATTGATGTGGAGCTGTGACCTCCTTATGTATTAAAAAAAAAAAAGAGTGTGGTTTGGATTAAGCCTTATTAAAACCCAGGATTACTTCTAAATGAATCATTGGCATCTTTGTGAGACCAAACTTTTGAGGTGAATTTGTGAAACGGGGGTGTTTCCCAATGGTACACTGCCTACTGTGACAAAATCTTGAATACCGAGAGGACGGTGGAATGATGACTTGTTTTAGGGAGGACCCATTATGTCATTTTATTTTCACATCTAAATGGAGCTTTTTTAGATTTTTATCATAACTCTGTAGATATTTAAGTGACTCATTATGGCAACAAGTGTCTACAGTGACTTCCTGTGAATTTTCTAAGTGCTATTTCCCCAGCATTTCTGCTTTTGGAAAAAATAAAAGGCACTTCTGTTTGGCTTTATCTGGTATTTCTGTTCAGTCTAATATGTGACCTTAACATCCTATTAAAATTTATAGATACAATAAGAAATCCCTAATTAACTTTTTCATCATTGTCCTTAATTTGTCTCCTTGAAGACTGGAAAGTGATATTGTTGATAGAGATGATTCAAAAGGTTAAAACAATTAAAAAGCATAAGAAAGTACAGATCGGCAGAAAAATGTTTCAGTTTAGGCCTAAAGTATTCATAAATTTGAGTTACACTTGACTAATAGTTTCAACTAAATAAAAGCAGCATTTTTGAAAATTAGTACACCACCTCCTCTGTAAAATGTAAATATTTTTATTTCAAAATAACATTTCCATGTAAACATTGACCTAGCTCTAAGCAACAAAATAAAAAAGACAATGATTCCAAGGAGCAGTAAATGATCTAGGAAAGAAACTAAATCGTTTGGGCTGAACAACATGCATTCAAAGTGACATTTGCAGGTTGGCTGGGACATTATTGGAGGAAGCTTCCATAGCTTATTTAAGCTTCTTTCCAATTTTTTTTTTTGTTCAGTCACCAAATTTGAAAATTCCTTATGTGTTCATCCTCAAGCTTGGGCACCCCTGTCTTATTTAAAAAAACCCAACCAACCAACCAACCAAAACCCCCAAAACCAAGACAACAGATGGAAAGACAGACCATCCAGGGAGAAGAATTACAGAGGTGGGAGTGAAAGAAAGAAAGATAGATAGATAGATAGATAGGTAAAGCACACAGCATACATGTGAAACCAGACCATGGACATTTCAACTGACTGCTTTTCAAGATGCCTTAATATTTCCATACGAACTCCTCTGTATGAATGTCTTCTCTTACTCGTATGGCAGCATCATTGGTGACACTGGGCTCTTCAGGGAAAATGCACTTGCTGTACTACTTTTCAAAGCTATTTTCAAGTTAAACAAAGCATCTCCTATACCAGAAATGCAGAATACTTAGTGGCTTTCCTCAGACAGAAACTCCCAGCCGTCTCCTTCGATGAGCGTCCCGCGGGAGCAGGGAACACTTGCCTTATAAACAAACATGGCCTAGGGAGGCCGGCTTGCCAGCTTGCAAAAATAACGTACGTGGAGACAGGGTAAATAGTTTACATCTCCTTCGGCCTCTGGGTTGTATCACGGAGCTGCTAGTTGAAACGAGCAAATCTGCTGTGGCCCGAAACATGCGACTCTGGAACAGGAGGATGGAGAGGTTTTGCTTTAGACAGCTTTTCATGGTGAAAAAAGATTTCTACCCATGTCCTGTGCTCCACAACTGACCAAAGAGCATCACTGCATCTGGCAGTGGCAATAGGCATCAAAACAGTATGCAGGGTTTGAGTGTTTCAGATATTGTGTCCTATTTTTCTTTGCAAAGCGCAGGCAGGGGAGGAGTCATTTGCTTCTAATTCATGTCTTTACCAACCACAAAGTGCAAAAAGTGAAGAGCGTATCCAAACTGTGGGAGTACAATATGTCATCTCTCCTTTACTGCCTAAATGTTAGCTGTCTACCCAGTGTCCATAGACAAAGGAGAGCAAAAGACGCTTTAGAAATATTTAGATATTTTGGAAAGATGGGTCCAGAAAATGATTCTTTATATCTGAAATATGTCTGAGTTATGTGGGAGAAAACTTCGGTGACTAGGTTTTGATGGCTAAAATGAGAAGAGAGGAGACCTACCCTAAATCTGCCAACCTCCAGTTTTTCCTTGTTTACATCTTAAATCAGATGTAAATCTGATCTCTGGGGATTATTTAGGTTTAGATTTCCATCGTTTGTTTTTCTTTAACAATAATCTCTACAGTTTAAGGAAGTCCCAGCACATGTGGTTTGGGACTGGAAGATGAAGAGGTCCCTCAACCAATGGCCTAGAAAATTAGGAGGGGGGAAACACCTGCACATCCCTGCTGGCTGAGGAATTTTGAAAAGGGTGTTTCTTTTGGCAAGAAGAGCTCCCTAGTTTGGGTCACTGTGGAAGTGAAGTCCTTTGTCCATATCCTAATTGCTGGGGATGGGGGGGTGGGGTGGAGGGAGTTCATAAGCGGGGCTAATTGCTCGAGCCCATTGTCCTCCATCTCTTCTCCTTGAATGAACCCCTGGAAACCTTTTATTGAGATGAAGCTGAGTGTCAGCCTCTTAAAATCTCATGGCTGGCTTTATTGAGGAAAGGTTGGCCCTCACCTGTCAGACAGTCCTGTGATGTCATTTGGGGGATTTTGGTGACCCTCTGCTCAGGCAAGTTGGAAAGAGTATTGAGCTGACTTTCTCCTGGAAAGGGTGGCACGGCTGGAAAGGAGACACTGGTGCGATGATCCATGTTTGCAAAGTAAACAATGGATATAGCGTATCGACACACAGAAGAATTAGGAGGGGCAAATTCCTTGGGGGATGGGGAGAAGATGTTTCTAAGGAAAATTTTCTAGTGCATCTGTTCTATAAATAACTCTCCCCATTTCTCCCCACATCTCTAAGATGGATGACTCGTGGTCTCTAAAAAAGTGTACAAAAAAAAGGAGAAAGAATCTGTTTTACTGGACGTTTTTGGACTTGTTTAAGAAATGCAACATACAGATGGAGTAATTTGATTATGCTGGTTTCTTGTAAGAGTGTCTGAAAAGCATTTTTTTCCACTTTTAGTTTGGCAGTATTTTGGTTTGAGCTATTCTAATACAATCATCTATATAAAGTACATCTGGTCCTCACTAGAAGTGTGCTGAGCCCCATTTTGCCACCATTGTTATGGGCAGGAACTGAATTTGCCTTTGGCAGAAACAAAAACTCCTGAGAGTGCTAAGAAGGAGCAATTTTGTGGGGAAAGGAAAAGGTGGTCTTAAAACACTTGATTAATATTATTGCTGAATCTGAAAACATTTTATACTAGTGAAGGGAACCAGAAATATGATGCTAGAATACTGTTGTTCCTAATAATCTCTTTCTGAATGGGTGTGAGGTTTTAAAGTGAAGGGTTTTGACTTCTTCCCAAGGCTCCCTAGTATTTCATGGGCTGCAGAACAATGAATGTGAAATCCAAAAGGGACCCTGTAAATCTATTACGGTGCATGCTGGGATTGGTTTCATGTTCCTTTTTAACATCACAACTTGGTTTATTTTCAGTGGGAACTAAGATCTAGGTGAGAAACAGGGGAATTACTTCAGTACATAAATTTTTTAATTGACTTTCTCTAAGTGACAGAGAGAAAGCAAGAGGAATTCTGCACATATGAGATCTTGCCTTGAAATCCTAAACCCATTGGAGGTGATGGCAAAACTAACAACGCTTGCAGTGAAGCCAGGATTTTTTTCTCTAGCTTCAGGATTTTTAAAGGGGGGAAGATCTGGGATCATGTCCTGTATTAGAGATGTACAAACAGTTTGCAGAAATCAGTGATTCTCTCCTGAAACATAGCCAGCTTTGGAATTGAATCCGCTCAATTTAATAACATGTCAACAGTGCTGTTGAGGGTAAAACTGAAGAAGTATGGTTGTTTTTATCCTGAGTGTATCACATCCTACTGAAACTGCAGCCGGCAGGATGTAGAATAAATTATAAAGTGCTAATTCAGTTATTTTTGTATTTAACTCTTCCTCTTTTGGATACTTTTTCATGGATATCCGACACACTTTAAGTGTAGCTTCCCGGGTCTGTTGATTGATGACAGTTATTTTCATATAAGGAAATCTGTTGCTGAATAACAAAAATATATAGTCGATTGCACGAGAAAATATTTTTTTCTCTCAGAGTATATTCTGGACTTCTCTGAACATGAATTTATTAACCTCATTCTTTCAAGTACTGATTAAAAGGTTCATTCTTGCTTGTTTTGAGGTTATGTGGGTAACATTTAGTACAGAAGTAATGTGTATAGCCTACCAACACTTCCACAATGTCTAGGCTTGACGGTGAGCTTCACGTTTTTCTCATGTTAGGAGTCAGGGTTTTAAATTTCAGTTTTAAGCCAACTTCCAAGGTAAAGCTAACAGAGAGTACCCATGATGTTTCCCCCCCAGTAATACTCCCTCTTACTTTTCTTGATACAACCCAGCAGCTGGAATGCATGCCTTGAAACTCAGCTCCTGAAGAGGAGCCTGCAATTGTAGCTCACTATCAATTTGGCAAACATTAGTCATAGTTGCAGCTGAATTTCCGATTGGCCTTCTTGGGTTTGTGCCATATGTTACGTGTCATTTTTGTTGGTGGAAAAAGGTAGGCATTACAGATATGTGGACCTGCAAGTGCAGTATTCTAGTTTTTGAGTAAGATTAGTTAATTACTTATAACCTAACTACGGTATATTTTACAGAAGAAAGTTATTAAAACTGACACCTTTTCTGATGTCACACATATTTAAGCGTTTACATTGATTTTCTGCTGAACGTATTGCTAAATCTTTTAATTGCATTTCCTTGGGGATGCTGGTAACCTAGGAGAAAAAAATGTGAACTCTGTGTTGGGTCAAATCAACTGGCCTTTTTTGAAGGATTTTTCCACAGCTTGGGCATGGAGGTCAGCCCTGTTCTTCAGCTCACAGAACATGGTACTTCTGTCTACCACCTTCAGGCCAAGGGGAAGCTACTTCAGAAAGGAAAGCAATGTAGAAATGTAAATTATTACATGTAGGAAAGTGTGTGAATGTCTATAGTTATCACATCCATGCTTAAAAACTGGTTTTACCCTTTTCCTTCTCCATCTGGCTGCAACTCAGTGATACTGGTTGTTTTATCAGGTAGGGTCCCCACCCAGGAAAGGGCTTTAGAAAATCATTCCTCTTTTGCAGAGTTGAGTAGGGAATTATTTTAGCAGTGGTGCATTAAAAAAACAGCAATAAGAAATACAAGTTGGGAGGGAGTAATTTCAGATGACTTTATAGGAAAATAATACTCCCTGTGCTTATTTACAGAATATCCAAATACTTTTTCTTATTCCTTAGTTAAGGTTAATCAGACCAATAGTCAGGCTGTGTAGCACGGAAACAACCTCTTATTTGTTAGAGACTTGACCACCAACACATTCTTTAAGAATTCTGCTATTTTATAGAAGAAAACTGACTTCTTATATTTTTTTACCCTATATTTGGCATCTACTCCCTTACATATTCTGATGGAAAATGTTGCACAATTCATGCATTTAGTTATGTTAACAGTATTTATAGCGAGTTGCAGTACATGACACTAATGAAGAAGTTTAATTTTACATCTTTACCTAGCTATAAAATAAACTATTTTATACAAATGAAAAGTTGAAAGCTTGGGAAAATATTTTTCTTTCTCTCTGAAATCACACAGAATCTCAGCTTGAAACACATATTTGCTGTAGGCCCCTTGTTCTTATGACTTGGAGTATTTTTAGAGATTGATTGGAGCTGAAAGCAATGAAACTTCAGCTGGATGACAATTTCTATCTCTCTAAAATAGCTAAAAAGAAGAAAAGGGGGAGAAAAATCTAATTTTGATTTTTTTATTTCATATCGGTGAGCATAGCCACTTCCTTGCAATTTCATGTGAAGTGTCTAGAAGACCCACACTGTTGTCTTTTGTTGGCACTAGTTGTAACTTCTCATTGACTTTTCCTGAAGTCAAGGTTTCTAATTCAGTTTTAATGGGCTAACAGAAGCTTGCTGAACTTCAGATGGGGTCTCGGCTGAAATAATTAGACGGCAGCCTCTGTTCTGTTATCTGGGTCTTCTCTAAAAAGCGTACCAACCCCCAAAAACCAAACCCAAAAAACTTGTTCAAGAGAAGGAAGCTTGTCACATCAGCTAGCAACCTGGCAAGCAGCAGTCACGTCAGAGGGCTGTTGCCTGTCTCTAGTTTGCCTTTCCTTCTCCTCAGGGGTAGGAGTGCTCCTCTTGCCCTTGCTCTGGTCCACAGCAGTCATTTTGGGGTGCTTCCCAGGGGAAACCTGGGAAGGGAGAAGGGCTTCCCTTCCCAGGGGAGCATGAGGACCAGTGGGAAGGACATGCGGAGGTTGCCCTCCTGTAGAGGACTGAGCATGTTGGATTGCATGCATGCTGGGTGTACAGGAACATACCAGCTGGGAGCAAGCAGTGCCTGGTTTGGGATTGGGAATCCATATTGCGCATGCTTTTAAAGGTATGTGAAAGTGGGGCAGATGCACAAAGGCTGAGGAAGGAGTTGGGGTCAGATAGTTTTGATATAAATCATTCAGGAAGCGGGGAGAACGTAAGTGAGAGAGAAAGGGGAAAAATACCAGTGAGCTTGTCAAAGCATCATTGGAAAGTGGGAGGAGTGAGGGGCTGGAAGAGGGATCAGGTTATAGAAGAGAATATAAGAAAGGCAACTGAAACAGGGAGGAAGTCCAGGGGAATGTAAGTGGGGGGAAAATGAATTCTTGGAAAGAAACTTACTTCATTTATATAAACGAAAACTCCATAAAGAAAGAAACAAATATAAAAAAAGGACTGAGAAAAAGAAAGTAAATGCTTAAAACATTAAGGAGGAAAGTAGGTTGAGGGAAAACAGGAAAGAAGAGATAAGTGATTTGAAGAACAGAAGAATAAATTATAGGAAACACTGTTTTATTTGTGTTTATAAACGCTGTAAAATATGATACTTCGATTTTTCTTTTCAGCATGGTAAGGAGGGTGTAAGCAGTCATCAGAGCACATGCACTACACAGTATTGCACGGTGTATCTCTCTGCAGTACGGTCTGTAACTGCGCTGTCCAGAGCGGGGAGCGACTGCTTTCTTGTGTAGGGCTATTGCTTTGGCTTGTTTTGTAAGTCTGTTCATTACCAGCAATTGTCGTTTAAGAAGTCCCTTATTTTATAGTGAGATGCATGTGATCGAAATGTTATACCACAGTCTTGTGTTCATTGTGCATGTGTGAAGAGTAGCTATGAGGACCATAGCTTTAATACTCACATTACTTATATTGACATTATTGTATTGAGTAGTAGCAGTATTTTCAGTTTTAAAATAAATTTATTTTCACAATGTTTTGTTCAGTGTAAGTAACTCTTTTTTCCCCCAATTTGGAGGCCTCATGGGTTATTTATTTATTTGTTTGTTTGTTAGATAGAATATGTATTTCATATATATAATATTTAAATAATATAAATATTTATTTATTTATATTTCTTTCAGAAAATCCCTACCAGCTGGAATTGGACTGGCCAAAGACTGTGGATGCATGGCTTGCCTTCTCCCAGTGCTTTGCCTGCATTTCCTTTTCCCAGTGTCCATATTCCTAGCAATCCCTTTCGGGCATTTGTATTTTGAACAGCAGGCAAAAGAATCACTGGAAAATACAGCACTGTTTGGTCTGCTGTTTTCCTCAAAACAAGCAACTTACGGTACAACTGGTTTTATCATTTCAGTGTTGTTATTAGAGTGTGCGGTTAGGAAAAGCAGATGTCCTCTGGCTGCATCTCCTTTCTGTATTTTGTTATCCTCTGCTGTATTTGGAGTTTCAGTCCGTTCAGGACAATCTGGATGGAGCTGGGAAGAAGGAATGCCTGAGGATGGTATTCTTCTGCCTGTCCTGTAATAATGATTTTCTTCATCTGCAAGCCAGAAATGCTTTTAAAAGCACATTACTGTTCACGTCAATGATTTGCAGATGGGCAAGGTGCATCATGGAGCATCTCGGGTAAGGTCATATAGGTGGTCATCACTTTGGGAAGAGGATTCACTTTTGGTTTCTGCGTGTCATAACCTCACTTTTATGTTATGCTGCTTTGCAGGGTGCTTGAATGCAGACTAGCTCTTTTTTTGGCTCTACGATAAAGCTAGGTGAAAGCGTGTTCAAATTTTTTAATAATTTTAATGGCAATGGCTATTCATGTTAAGAGAACAGAGTCTGTGTGATCCCACTGAAGGCAAAAGGATTTGTCTAGGGAAGGGTGCAAGGCCGTGTCAGGAGCATGAAGAATTGCAGGTCCAGGAAAACACCTGCTTTAGGAATACTGTCCTGTTCATTCACTTGGGCTTGCCTGCTTGCTGAGATGAGTCACCCATATAAATCTATCAAATCCTGTTTGGAGAGTGGTCTCTTTACTCTATATTTGTTTATGGGAACAGAACCTCTCTCTCTTAAACCATGTCATAGTCTTTAGGACATTACTACTGTATGATGAAACTGAATATTTTTATTGAATCTATTGTGTAGTGCCAGTGGACCTGAATAGGAGAAATGATACTGGAGAGAACATAAAAGGAATTGCGTAAGGGAGTTCAATATTACCAGAAAAACTGCTTTGAACAATGCTGATAAAGAAGAGGTTTAATGAGGCTGGGGCTGTGTGCGGAAAATTAGTCCGTATTAGGGTAATATTCCTTCAGGGAGCGTTTATAATGCCTGCAGGAATGTGGGCGGTGGAGGGGGGTAGATCGGATTCCGGCGCAACCTTGCAAGCTTTCAGCTGCTGACGTGCGGTGCACCTGTGTGTTCCCCTGTCTGACCTCAGAGCTGGCTTGAAAAGCTCTGGCATCTGGAAGTGCGAGGAAAGATCAGGTTTTTAATTTTTGTGACCAAAAAAAAAAAAAAAAAAAAAAAATCCATCTTTTCCTTCATGCTTATAATGCCTTGTATTTTACATCTTTCTAAAGGATAGTGGAAACTATTTTGTGTGTATGCTTTTTAGTGGTTTGGAGTTGGTTTTTTTGCTCTTAATTTTATTAAACCAGTATCTTAAAGATCTCATAAAGATATGTCCAAATAGATGAATAGCATTCAGTTAAAAAATGTGGTTAGTTGGCAACACTGGAGAAAATAATTTCATACTCTGTGGCTTATCTCAGTAAGAATGTTCTCCCCTAGCAAGTGCAGATTCAGGCATGACAGCTTTGGCATTTATCTCATTCACAGAGGTCTGGGATAGCATCTCATTTTCAAATTGTAGCGATGTGGAGATAAAATGTAAATACTGCTGTACAAGGATTGCTACTTCATAATGTTGTGCTTCCTAACTGGTATCAGTGGTAGTTACTTGCAAATTTTAAGTGTATGTAATTTACATCGCTTGGAATTAACTGTTTTGTAATTATACTTTGATTTGTATTTCTTTATCAGACATCACAGAGTGGTTAAGCGACGCTGCTTATGAACTTCCATGTCAGTAATTTCATGGTATAAAATTGTGCTTATTAAATGCACAGATTTTCCTTTTTGGAATTTAAAAGTCACTTGCTTTGGCATCTGTAGCTTATTTCTTGCAATCTACTTAATTGAGTAGCTTCTCTGTTTATCTTAAAATGCAGATAAATGGCTTTCAGAGCAGTGTTTATAGCTTAATAGTTCCTGAAATAAGAGTCAACATTATCTCCTAGACTCTACCAGTCATAACTAATGATCCCTCTGCTTACACTGTTGAGCAAGTCAGGAGACACTGAACTCTGCAGAGAGCAAGGGCCCTGTGCAGCGGGAGGATAGTTTGGATGTGGTGGCGCCTAGTAGACAAGGCTTTCATGGCTCAGTAGTGTTAATTGGGAACCGAAATTTGTCCTCGGCCACCTCTAACCTCCTATCGCTGAACTGTTCTTCTACGGATATGGGTACAAACCCGAGGGTGAGTTGACAGCACACAGTAGTCTCGCTTCCCTCATCATTTAAAGGAAATAATAGCAGTTCAGTCTTATATTTGCTTCAGTTTTGCCCATCAGAGCACGTTTTGCAACATGAAATCTCTGCAGAAATTGAGGATATTTTTAATGTTCCAAACATCACTGGCAGGCAGCCTAACGGAGGCATGGTGTTGAGGGCTGAAAGAGGATGAGAAAATAATTAGGCAGCTGGCAATTACTGTATTTTGTCCTAGGGCTTTTTAAATGACATTTTAATGTATTAATGAAAGTAAGATGCCTTCTTTATATTTTCCTGACAAGTCCTTTGGCTTGGTTCCTGAATGGTGAGTGGTAGGCTTTCCTTTGTAATAGGGTTAAGTGCATGCTTCAGGAAGAGAGAGGAGAAAGAAGGAAAAAAGGAGTAGATTTACCACCCATGAGAAATGCTATATTATTATTACCTTGGAAACAAAATTTGCTTGTTTATCCATGAAATTTAAATAACATGGGGAGCAACAATGCCTCATGGCATTAAGTATTAATATTCTTCTCTACTTCTGTCAGCTTGTCAATATGATCTTTTACCTGAGATGATTTAACTTGCAGGAAGAGTATTTATTGGAAATTGCAAATATAGGTGTTGTTAGATGGATATTGCCCTTGAAGAATTTCAGCCAGGACAACATTCTGGTTTCAGATAGGCAATCCAGCAGCCAGTTTTTACTGGCTTTAGGTGAATTTTTGCTAGTGATATACAAAGCAGTCTCCATACCCAATTCCTATGTCTCCACAGCCATCTAGGCCACTGTTTTGAAAAGCTAGTGAAATGTAAACATTTAGGTGGGTGACCGGTTGTAAAAGGAACTGTATATGAAAGCTGTTCCTACTTAAAGAAACTTATATCAGTCTTGTTTATGCTTCAGCTTCCATGTTTTTTATTGTTTTTCTGAGATTTCACATTACCTTAAAAGTAGGTTTTGAGCTTTGTAGTGGCTGGAGAACAGCGGGCTGGTACAGAGCACGGTTTGGGTAACACCACATCCGGTGCAAAGGCCACACTATACAAAGAAAACAAATTCAAAACAGTACTTAGAGCTCTGAAGATGTTTTAACTGGATGTTCCCATGAATTGACTACAAGAGATCCAAGGTAGAACAAGCAGGATGCCCTTGGAGAGTTGAAGAGGAGGAACGTGATGGCTGCCAGGAGCACTGCCGTGCAGTTCAAGCAGTTTCTAGCTGGACCATGTTACATTGCGTTGACAGAAGATTGCATGCCATGTATCTTTGTCACAGGGTATGCATGGTCTTGTTAGCATGTGCCAGTCGCTCTCTAAAGTAGGGATGCAGCAGGAACAGACAAAACAGTATGGAGGTGGAAAGATTCAACTGTTGCCTTTGCTAATATCAAACAGCTTTTAAAAAGCATGCGTAAGGCTCCAAAAAAGGAAGGAAGTATTAGCAAAGATGATACATGCAAATTTTTTGAAAGAGGAAATTGGAGGCAACTTTTTTATTTTGACGTTGAGGTTGTATAAAGTCTTGTTTCTTACCTTTTCCTCTGTAAATCAAATCAAATATCCAGATACCTGTCTTTGGTTATGGCACTAGGAGTCATACTGGTTTCAGTCAGCATCGTGAAGAGTCAGCCCTTCTGTACGAAATCAGTTGAAAGTTCATATAGTTAGTTTTGAGCATTTTCTTATAGGAATACAGCTCTTATTTATTTGGAAACAACCCCATTGGTAAAGAACAGCATCAATAAGCCTTCCAACAAGAAATTGGATACATAGTTTTGAATGTGCAGATATCTCTTATTTTCATTACCATTTTCCAATACATGGAATTAGATTAGGTAATGATGGAGCAGAAACTGAAGTATCATTTTGTAGAGAAAAGCACTTAAGTACAAAACGCTGTGAGCATGTTCTGACTGCAACATCTGATGGTTACAGCTTAATATCAGAAAGAGAAAAAGCTGATTAGTAACAGTAGCTATAGGTCATATCTAACATACTAGCATGAAAATGATAGATGTTATGTGTTACATGAAGGGGGTGTGACATATTAAATGACCATGTTATCTGGAATAAATGTCAATTACCAGATTACTTTTCCTTGCATTAAAGTTACAAGCTAACTAAATTATTTCAAGGTTGTGAAATAATAATCTGTTTGTTTGTTTGTTTGTTTGTTTGAAATAATATTCTTTTGTTATATATCTGTGTGGATCACAACTACAGGGAATTTTTAACAGTGGTTAGTCAACCTGTAAGACAAATCAGGATAATTAATTACTCTCAACTGTTATGTCTCTACCTTGGAGTGAAATTCTTGCTGTCTTTACATAACGGGACCAAATTTTGCTACTCTTTTTATATAGTTTTTGTCAAGTTTCCTGTCTTTTTTTGTGACATGCTATGATAAAACTATGTATCCTGGTAGCAATTTCATGACCTCTTTGGTGGCCCTTTCTCTGAAAAAAAAAATAATCATAAATTGCTGGTTGCATTCCTTCTCTTTTAATAGTCTATTTTCTATCAGAATTCTTTTTTTTGCCTATAAAGCAAAGAAGAGGAAGCCTAAAAACCATTGAAACCTTCTCGTGATTGTGCTCATCGGAAAACATGTATTGAGTTGGGTAAATGAGATCCAGGCCGCTGTGATGTATTCCTTATCGCAGGTAGACCCACTTTAAAGGAAGGTGGGGAGCAGAAGGCTCCAGCTCTAGTGTGCGTTTCACATACTGACCTTGGAAGCTGCTGTCAACCATCTGGAAATAGTTACAAATTCTGTATTGCTCAGAATCTTTATTTTATTTGTAATTCCAGGATTTTCTTTTTTCTTCCACCTTTCTACTGTCATATCCTATGTAGCCTGAATATTGCTTTGTGCCTGGCTGAAATAATATTGTTTGCCAGCTTACAATCAAAGGGAGTACAGAGAAAAACAGCTGAGCCGTATTAGGCAGAGGCAGTCTGGACTACATTTCGTTACTGCCGAATAACACGCCACAGGTGCAGGATTAGCCCAGCGGACGGTGCTGTGTTTGCTTAGCAGAGCCCCCTGAGCCGCCCTCTGCCTCCTCACATGACTCTCATCTTTGGGGAATCTGGCAGCGGTGTAGCAAGCCCGCAGAAACCCAGTGTAAGTAGAAGGCTTAGCTTTTCAGCTCACAAAGCGCTTGCGCTTCCCCCCCGCCTCTTTTTTCCCTTTTTCTTCTTTTTTAGTTTTTCTTTTTTATTACTTTTTTTTTTACTTTTTTCTTTCTTTTATTTTCTTTTTAATTTTTTTTTTAAAGCCTGGTTTGAGCAAAACACTGAAGAGACTGAAAAAAACCCCAAACCAATGAAGTTCAGTGGATTTTGCAGAAAGGTCAAAGAAGGAAATGCGTGACTGAAAAAAAAGCAGCATCATTGGCATGCTGGCCAGATGCGGGGCTGCCCCGCAGGGCAGCGGGGAGCCAGCTGCTCATGACGCGCACCATCTCGTGTTTGGAGCTTCAGTTCTTGCAGGGAGCAGGGGGAACATAGTGGAGATTTCCTTTTCATTCGCTTGGACTGTGGGTCAGAGTTTGTACGGTGTCAGGGGTCTGCTGCAAACATTCAGGTGCACTTTGGTTAGTTTAGTTTTAAGGAGAGAGGTGGTAGATTTATGGAGAAAATACTGCAGATAGACCAAAAGATTTCCTATTCTCTTTTTTGGTGAAGAATGAGAAAAAAACCCGATTTGTAGAAGACTTCGTAGTTGGCATTCAGCCTGACAGTGAATTAAAAGGATGTTTCTCTTTTTCTCCTGAAATGTGCTTTTATATTAATCTTTGGGTTTGAAGTTATTTTAAAAATAAATGGTTTGGCAATAATAGACCAACTTTGATGCCAGGTTTGCATTCTGAGGATGAATTACAGAGCTGGGACTGGTTTAAGCTTTAGCAGTAGACACCTTTCTTGTCTAATTTTAAAGGTACTTTGGCAATATATAATGCATGGGTCTGTCAATAATGCTTATTAAAACGCTGCATCTGTTCCATACATGTTAAATACTAGTTAATTGGAAAAATAGCCAAGTAATAAAAACAAATGTACTTTCTTTCCTAAAACTTTTCATCACTGTTTATATAGGGCTGGGTGCTGAAAAAAAGAAGTTTTACGTTTGACCAGAATTGTTTCTTGCTTCATACTCTCTGGGGAAAATCTAAGGAGAGAAAGGCGGTCACACAGCTCGTGAAAACTCGTCAAGGAGAAGAGCATGTGGGATACAAGTTTTAAGGGTGTTAGCAGTTCACTTTTCTTTCTTAGACTTTGAGGTGCTTTATGAAGTGCATCGATGAAGATGTAGCCATATGACATTGGAAAAAACTGAAGGAAGCAAACCCAGTGGGGCTGGCGGCTGGTTCCTTCTCTTCCAGAGGATGGAGCGGGTGGGTGAGCATGGCAGCCTGCCCGCGGGGGCCGGTCGATGGTTCGTTGGCGGTGTCGTAGGGCGCGGGGTACACGTGCCTCCTTCCCGCCCAGACACAAGCTTAGCAGATGCTCTGAAGCGTTCAGACAGGGAAATGCTTTTAGGCTACTCGAACACTTCAGGAAAACCATAGCCCTTATGTCTGCGGTCAGAATTGATTATTGTTGTTCCATGCATGCAATTAATTTTGGTTTGCAATAGAGATGCTTTCCTCCCTCTTTAAATGGATTTATTTGTTTTCTGTCAAAGTGAGTAAGTCAGTGACATTTTCTGTTGCACTCGGCCATGTTTGCAGAAGATAAGATTTGTGTCTCGGCCCTCCTGCCCGAACACAAAGGTCTTCTTCATTGCTTACGATTTCTACACATGCGGTTCAAATCCCTGCTCAGCGTGTGGGGTGAGGCCGACAGTAGCGGCAGTCAGTTCAATTCAGTCCCTGCCTTGGCAGCCAAACAGGGCAAGAATTTATACTGTCACTTGTTCAATTACTTAAAATGCTGCTTGGCCTGGTGACCTGGCAGGGTGGCATTTGCCTCCAGGAAGAAAAATTCTTACAGATCCTTCAGCGCTTCATTCAGCAACAGTTAGCTGCTGAGTGTGTCATAAACACGCGGGATTTAGGGATGCCGATGGCATCTGCCCGTGCAAAATCATCAAAATACACTAGTGATTTTTTTAGACACTAAATAATCTGTCCTTGTGGGAGACAGACAGGCACTTGAGGAAAAGTGGGGAGGGGAGTTGGTAGGAAGCATCATCATCCCCATGATTTGGGAAGCATTTGTGATAAGCTAATCAATAAACCAAATTTAAAGAAAGTTATATATGTATGGCCATAAAATTTTAAAAAAGCCATTAAAAATATAGCATGCTTATGCCATAAGATAGCTGTATGGCAGTTTTGTTTTTGTGAATGTCTACGTTGTTTAATTTATTCTTATGAGAAGTGAGAGGGAACAACTTCAGTGTAGAAGGATTGAGAAAGGAGTTAGTGATTTATGAAGTAGATTGCTCTTTAGGCTGAGCTGGGGATATGTCACATCTACTCATGAACAGCTAAACCCAGTCAGTTAGAAGGGCACTGGCTCCTCTGAATACTGTTGGCACTGTCTTCTGCAAGCATGGCATTTGCACATGCTGATTATATTTTAATATACAGGTGCAGTCTTTGATGCTGGGGTGAGAACGGCTAGCTGATATTTTTATCTTCCAGGCACTATTTTTGTCTTGACTGCTGGCGCAGTGCTCTTGGGTTTCTTTTCATTGGAAAAGGGAACAGGAGTGACAATGATTTATTAAACATATCTAAGAGAGCCACAGGGTCAAAGCTGTCTGTTGCTGTTTCTTTTAAATGCCATTGTCTGAATGCATCAATCTAAATATCATCTGAAATGATAATAAGTAAAAATCTACAGCTTGTCCATTGCAATCTTTGATGCTTCCCTACAGATCAGATAGCAAAGCATAGTTTAGTAGTAATGGTATCACATTACATTGCTTCCTGTCTGTATTTTTCTTTTTTTTCCCCCTGTTGCTAGTGTTCGGGAGTTTTCAAGATTGCTTGTAGTGATGTTTGCATACTGTCCTGACAGTGGCATTGGGAGTTTGCTGCTTGGAACTGCAAATGTATGTGGGGATTTGCAGCTTAAAAGCAGAAATAACTAGCTTTGGATGTTAACAGCAATCTTCTTATCTTTCTTTAGATATAAAAGGTTTCTAAATGAAGAGTGTGGCACAAACTCTGCTGTTTTTAGCTTAATATCCAGACTGCTTTTTTCACATCTTTCTGCCTGAGCTTCCATTCCCTGTTTTGATCAGGTGGTGCTCATAGCTAGGAGATGGGGTTTTGCAGCCAGCATAGTTTCATGAGTTTTGATTACATTTAGCTAGACATTTTCCCAAGATGCTGTTGAGGAAGGGATGAAAAAGCTCAGGTACATAAAAGTGATGGACATAAAAGCAACCTCTTTCAAAGAAACTGCTTCAGCAATTTCACTGAACTAGTTGATTTTGTTCTCTGCGGTAAAGAATATTGTAAGTTTGATGAAGACATGAGACTATCCTTTAATGTGCCTTTGCACAATGTACGTATTCAGTAGCTTATTTTCTACCTGAAGCTATCCTGTAAAGTAAATGTAGGCACTCAATATGAACCAAACTGATAGATGAAGCAATTTATAAAGTAATGCCACCATGGAAAACTTAGATTTCTGCATGTTGTCTCACAAAGCTAGGCGAGTGTGCCTTTGAAATAAATATCCCTTTCTTATTATTTTGTGGTACCTTAAATACTAATGCTTTGGGGAGATCAGAAGAGGTCTGATCTAGCTGCATCTCCTCTGCTGTTTTTTCATGTGATGCTCTGTTATGACTCAAAATCCTTCTGGGGATGAAGTCAGAAGAGTCAGTCATTCTCATATTGGACCTGGGATCTCACCTTAGTATTCCTGAAATATTAGTGTCTCACTGTTCAAGTTTTATTACCTGTTAGCCTCATACGTGCATCAAACAGTACTACTTTTACACAAATGTTTGCAAAAAGCTTGTTCATTTTGAATTGTACAAGAACACACAATTCATAAAAGAATAGTGGTAGCTCCAACACATTTTACCTGTGCTGTGTAAAATGTGGCTCTTGAAAAGAGATTAGAAATAAAGAAAATATGTTGATATCTTAATGAGAATTATGTGAAATACCTTTTCATTCATCTTTGCAAATATTAAAAACTTACTTACGTTTTAAAAGCTTTTCTTTGCCATGGAACATTTGTAGATGGAACCAAAGGATTGTAGAAGGTAGAATTAAGCGAGAGATTCGACAAGAGTTGGAGAAATTTTTTATTAATGGGAAATTACAGTGGGTAGGGGTAGACTTTACTGAGTCCAAGCTGGCAGGCTAAAACACTTTGCATGTACTTTCCTTTGGAAACTTTAAAGAAGCCTTTCTTTTGTGCTTTTTTTCTATTCTGTTGGTACACTATCTCATGCTATGAAAAATGCGGCAAACAATTCTCATTTTTTTCCAAATTAAAAATATGTCACAGATTAACTGTGGATAGCAGAAATGAGAGGAAACCATTAAAAAGTAATACTCAGTCAAACTGTGATGTAATGGTGGACAGCAAATTACATGTGCATTTTCCATGGGCTATGACACCAAAGAAGCCTTTGTGTTTTTAAATTGTGAGTAGTATGGTATGAGTATTAATTTGAAGGGTCTTGTCTCAGTGGCTTTGTCACAGCTTGTTACATTCCATGCTGAACTTAACTAATTTAGCTAATAATGTCATGTGTGATTAAGATGGTTTAAACAGACTTTTTTGGAGAAGGGTGCTTATCCTTTTCAAACGAAATGCAAAAGCAATTTTTGAAATAGTGCTGTATACATGTAGCTATATTGGCACTTGGTGGCAATTCTATGAATATGGACAGAAACAGTTTTTAAGAAAACTACCTTGACAGATTGTTTAAAGTTACATCAGATTGTAAACCTTATTTATTTACATCATGAATAGAAGTAAAACCACCCCAAATTTCGAAATACATAGATGAGGAGCAATGTGTAGGTTCTACGTACTTTGGTGCACAGGAAACCTAGCATAGGTGGGAAATGAAGCAAATCATACTTGATAAGCCCAACAACGCTACAATTTGTCTAATATGCCAGTTTATTACAGTGGATGTATGTCAGGGTACAGCTATTTTCAAACACCATTTGATACCAACCTCATTTTGGGCTCACTAGTGCAATACAGTCACACAGTGAAAAGGAAAGCATGTTGTTTTCATTTTTCTGGTGTTTTTTATGCCAGACTTTGTTTAAAGTGGGTTTGGATCAGAAATATGCAGGTCTTGGCATCTGACCTTTCCTTGGGTTTTATGGTAGCCTTGAATATCCAGCAAAGGGAAATTGTCATGATCCATTTTTCCTTCTCTGTTATATGGTTGTCACCAATAAAAAGTGTTTTACTGTTACCTCTTGACTATTTTACACAGTAGATCAGGCTGAGTTAAGAGGTGTAATTTATTTCAACTTCTTTAACTGCACTGTGTTTTGATTGCTGACTATTTGCCAAAAAATATCCCATGGAAATTCTTTTATCTGATGACTGTAAAGTACAGTGAGTTAGCAGTTAGTTATTTCCCTTTCTCTTAAAACAATCATGTTGATGGTATAACCCTGGCCTGGTGGGAAGTCATCAGGCTGTAGTTTATGATATAGCATAGGAAACTCTAGCAGGGTGTTGCATGATAGTTTCATATTTTAATAAAAGTATGATTTGAGGAAAAGCACACTAACTATATAGGCTAGTGCAGAGCATTGATGAAGTAACCTTGTGGTTTAAAAGTTCTGTCCAACAGTTTTATCAAGTTGACTGATTTTCTTTTGAGGTTTGGGTGTTTTTTGTTTGTTTTTTTTTTTTTTTTTAATTACTGTTCAGACACTTTTGTATGAGTGTACTTAATTTCCAGTCCAAAGCAGCGGTTGAAACAGCCATTCCATGATGTGCAAAGCTTCTGAGGTGTGTACCTTCTCTGAAGCAGTAAGCATTGCTGCCTGTCAGTGGGTGCTATCGCTAGCCAAATGTTGTTGTTATTGGCCTGGAAAAATGCGAATGGATGGTACTGCATTAATCAGAGCCTTCAAATACCCTATGTAGAAAGAGGAGAGAGCACAGCACTCTGATGTTCTTTTTCTGAACAGACTTGTTTGTGGCCCTTAGCATGTTTCGGGAAGGAGCAAGTCTGGCTTTTACTTGTGACAAACCCATGCAAGCTCATGGAAGATCTATCTGCTTTTTCACTGCATAGACAGCACATAAATTGTGCAGCTGTGGCACAGAAATCAATCTGTTAAGATAACTATTGCTAATTATTCATCCTCTGGGAACAGGATGGCTTAAGATTTGGACTACAGAATAACAGAATACAGAGCTTTTCACCTCCTACATTACCGGACTTGTTGAATCAGAGCAGTGCCCAAAAGTCATTACCATCTGATGGCTGTGGGCTGGTGTGAAATGAGTTATTGGGCTTTATCCAGGTTCTAGTGGAGAAATTCCTGTCCAAATCACATAACTATGGCTACAGTTGGCAGGGGCTGGACTACTTATTGGCAGCTAGAGCAGAGAGCTTGAAGACTGAATGTACACTAAGAGATGGGCTCTCTAGATCAAATTTTTTTTGCACTACCATGAGTCAATGCAAAGCTTAAATCGGCAATTTTCCCTCTGTGTGTGAGGTACCACTGTCTACAGACCTCTCAAGCCAACATGAAACAGCATTATTTAAAACCAGGATGTAATTCATCCTGATGGTTACTTCACTGTGATTGTGGAGCAGGGATCTGGGATCACTTCTCTATCATTTAAAAAAATAGTAGCAAAACAAACTGCGAAACCATGAAATGGTTTGCCACACAAGAAAGTTAGTATTTAGATGTAAAAGCTTAGTGCTTATAGATTACCCTGAAGTCTAGGATGGATGGGAAGCAAAATGGAAGAATATGTCTAAGAAGGATTAGTTGTTGGCATGGAGGTTAGCAGGGGTTTAGACTAGACATTAGTCATTCTCATGGTCATCCAGGGTAATGCTTTCATTTTACAGCACTTTCTTTTCCTCAATTTCCTTCTCCTGGCTTCAGGATCTTTGTAGACATGCCTTTCAGTAAAGGAGCTCAGGTGAAGCAAAGCATGGAGAGATACACTAACACATTTGGAAAAAACCCAACAGTAGCATGCTGCTTCTGAGCACACAGTCCCTGTTCTCAGGTGGAGATTCGTAACAGAGGCCATCACATTGCAATTTGGAGTGGTCCCAGTCCTTAGAGGAAAATATTTCTCAGGAGCAGTACTCCAAGGAGACATGAAAGTCCTGGTGGCCACCTGCCTGTCTTTGTGGCGGAAGGTGCTTTGTACATGCTGGTGAATTTTAGTGGAAAAAGAGGGATAAGCTGAGAAAATCAACTAAATTTGATGCAGGTATACCAGTCCAAGGGTGACCTTCAGGCTCTCAACTGTTTTGATTAATTCCCTGATGCAGTCAGTAAGTTTCTCAGCAGACTACAATAACCTTATTTCTCATATGGTTTTTCTGCAGTTGTCCCAAGCTACGCTCAGTTCATCAGGGATGGGAAGCTGGCCATAAGCAGACTGCAACAGAATAGGCTACAGCAGAGAAGCAGCCAAATTTAAATAGCCCGAAATCCCTTGCTTTCAGGGCGCTTGGACATGGCTCCTTAGGAGAGCTTTCAAAACCCAAAGGGCTTCTAATCCCTAGACAGAGCCAGGGCTGCATGACCAACATGTGCTTGTTACAGCAAAGGAGCAAATGCAAGAGGACTGTCTGTTCACCATCCTAAACTGTGCATTTCATACCTGGTATCAGGAGGAACTTGTTGCCAAACTGAAAAGCTCTTGGGGGTTTCCTCCTACGCGTTACATTTTGGGGAAAGGACTGCTGAAAATCTTTCTGCTCTGAAGTCAAGCAGATGAAGAAGTCAAAAGATCTTGTTGAAACTCAACTTTGGGTGGGAGAAGAAGAGTTCTTACATGTTCCACGGTCATCTGCTGGGTGAGACAGCTGAATTTCAGAGGCAAAAGATCTGCCTATCTTTTTAGCTAGCAGCCAGGAATTTAAGGCATAAAAGGAACAAGAGAATGGAATGAGTTTTTCTTTTTAGAAGATAGAAAAGGGCCTGGTTGAAAGTATCTTATTCCTATCTCCTTTAATTTTATTTGATTTAATGTATTCAGCACTAAACTGCAATGATATTACACTGCTTTTTACCCTAGGCATTAGCTGAAAACAAAATCCTAGGCTACATCCCTACTTCAAACTCTTGGAAAGTGTAAATCTGAATGACAGCCTATTTATCCTAAGTTTTCTAAAAACCAAACTACATCTGTAAATAGCCACCTGTGATGCTTTGATGATACTTCAGACTTCTGATTCTAATTCAGCAGCTCCTGCCTGTCTTATTTTAAGACTACAACCGGGTCTAGGGATGTAAGCTGTTGTTGTTTATAGCAAGTTCTGCAGAAGCTGTTCATGATCACATCCCTGATAAATGATGGGCACAGATTGCATTAGAGTATGACTGCCTTATACATTTGTTGAAAAAAGGGATGACCTACAGTTGTCTGTATTATGAGGAAGGTATTTAGTTGTCTAAATTTAAAATCTTCAGGCACTTTCAAATTTGTAATTAAACCTTTCTCTTTTTTTTTTTTTTTTGTGCTAGGTGTAAAATGCTTTTGGTTTTGCACTCCTTGCTGAGGAAAGATCCCTGCTAAATCTGTAGATAGGTTGTAGAAAGAGCCATGGAAATGATACACAGAGCAAACTATTTCACTCAGTGGCCTCATGAGCTAGAAGTTCACTTTGTTTCCTCATGAGCTTGAAGTCTAAAAATCCTTGACAGGAATATTAATAGTTGAATATTCCCCATTCAATGGTAACAAAGTAATACAGACAAAAATTGCTGATTGAAAGAGAATTTACTTAATCTCTAATCCTGTGACCCAGGGAGCAAACATCTGTTGATACTAATTTGTTGTACACAGGCTGCATTTTAGAGTTTCATAATTATGTTATGAGAAACAAACAGTGCATTTTTTCTTTAATTGAAGAACCTACTGCATCTTAAGGTATACCTATGAGTACACAGATATACAGTGCATCTTGAGTGAACTAATCCATTCAGTTCTGATTTTGCCAAATGTTAGTCAAAACAGTATGGGACTTCAACATCCAGTTGTGACATGAATCCAATTAGTATCCTGATGCTGGGCAGAAGGGTTACAAGCCCATAGTTTGTGTATGTTTTGTAACTAGTTTTCTGGTTTGACTTTAGGAAGAAGTGAGCTAATAAAAAATCCAGTCGGTTTCAGTGGAATACATAGGTACTAAGCAGAGATCAAGCCACATGAGTTTTGCATTTCATAGGTGTTATAGTCTGATATGGTGAATGATTGTCTTATTGTCTTTCATGTGTATCACCTTAGTATTATTAATATACGTCTTATGCAAGGAATACGCAAGGAGTGGAAGGGCTGTAACGCTCAAAAAGCTAACACTTCTCTAAATGAGCTGTTCTTTTGTGCAAAGCCCCGCTTTTCCCAGAGCTAACGAGTTTCAGCTTTTTCCTAGTCTGCTAGGGACAAGCTTGCATGTCTCTTGTTACGCGGCAGAAAACTAAAGCCTGTCTGCCAGTTGTTGCCGGTGCCTGCCCATTTGCAGTGCTTTCCTACCAGAGCTGGCACAGGAGAGGAGGGGTGTGCAGCTGGGAGGCACGACATGCACGCTTGTGCTCAGGGCACTGCCTGGTCCCAGGCACTCAGGAGCACAGGCTGGACTTCGTTAGTCCTCCGAAGGGCATGGGCTGATGGAACGGCCCTGCTCTTCCTCCAGCCTTTTGCTGCTTCGGGACCTTTCAGCCTGTTCTGGCCTTGGTGGTTGGTTGCCATCCAAGCCCTGAAGTGTAGCTGCTTGTTCCCATCACCTCTGCCTGTTTGCTCCCTCCATCTCTCTGTAGGGAGCTGAAAAGGATACAGTTTTCTGTCAGCTCCACAATATATCAGTCCTGATGATGGAGGTTTGGGGAAGATTTTAATTAGAGTCAAAGCAGCAGTTCAGGAGCCAATCAAAATAATAATAATAAAATGCCAATTGTTTCTAAAGACTTAACAGTAAATCAAGAATTTCAAGCCTGCTCTTCAACTGCTCTGTTGGAGCGAGCTGTTCATAAATGACCCTTTACTAAGATTTCTTACAGGGAAGCAAAAGGAAAGTGAGAAACTGCCAGTTGAAGCTTTTCATGCTGATCTCATTTTTGTCTTTGAGGCTTAAAATATTCACAAGCACCGAAAGCTGATATTTATGAGTGGAGCTGGGGGAGGGGGGGGGGGGTGTCACTTAAACAGTTCCTAGCCCATCACCAACATCTCTAGCTGTACTCCACCAGCTCCATGGAGATTCAGTACTCTGATATTTTTAGAAGTAATCGCCTCCATATATTTCAGCATTGTGCATTCTAAAACACATTCTTGCCTTTTACTTTGTTTATAGATTTTTTTAATAGAAATGAACTGTTTTTCCTTGTTTTCCAAGTAGTATTTCTGCAATTCAGTGACAGAAAGTGCTGTTGAACTTGAAAGAACATCACTTTCTGTTAAATCTTTGTTAAATTGTATGCCTGTGTTCTGCTCTTCCTGGAGTACCATAAATCCCACTCATTTTTATGAGGTTCAGTGGATGTAGATACATGCCAAGTATAGAGACAAAGAAAGCACACAGGTGTAACCAAGGATTTGACCTGTGTAATGCAATAGGAAGAAAGCTGTACTCTGCAATCTGAAAAGCACAACATATCTCTTTGGCAGCAGCAGAACTTGAACATCAGCACCTTTGATCTAATGCCACTGAGGCTCAATAAGCCTCAAACACAGTGACCACTTTGGAGGCTTCTACAGAAAACCGCTCTGTAGTGAACACTCGGCTCAGATAACTTTCTCAAATTTTGATGAGTAGAAATACTTTAAAGCTTTCATTCCAAGCCTTGCAATCCAGCCTAGAACTGTTTCTTTTTTCCTCTCCCTTATATTTATAGCCAATTTTCTAGACAACATGCCCTTGCGAAGTTCTGGCAAGTTGAACATGGAGACCAGAAAAGAAGATGGAGAGAGCACAGCACCTGCCCCTCCGCAGAAGAAGCTGTCTTGTCAGTGCCACCACCACTGTCCTGAGGACTCAGTCAACAGCACCTGCAGGTTTGTGGGATATATATATTTGGCGGTGAAACATGGGAAGACGTGTATGTGGTAGCTCAGCAGTCCCAAGCTGGGTGTCGCAGTTTTTTGTTTAAGGAGTAATATGTAAATGAGTTGTTTATACATTGTGTCTAAAAATCGGAGGTAATTTTTACCTAGATACCAGCTACGTATTTAGATTTTTATGCTAGGGTGTTTACATCTTTACAGTTTTTGATAATACTTGCATTAATTCATTGCATATGAAATATTCTGAAGGTAGAAGTTTGTTTTTAAAGGTGCATGCAGTTAATGGGAGGAGACTTAATGGAGATATATTGCTTATAAATTTATAATCACTCTCTACAGAATTGATAAGAACCCTGCTCTTGGTGTGTGTCTTTGCAATAGCTGAGCTATCTTTTGTAGGTCCTCAAGGCATTGGGTTTTTTGTTGCTTCCATGCTAAAAGGAAAGTGATCTTTTTCTTGAGGTGAAGTGTTGAGTATTTTCTCATTCTAGTTACAGTCTTCGGTTTGGTTTTGTGTTTAGAGTACTACAAACTTCTCATTTGGGTTGGATTCTGCTTCCTCAGATCCTTCTGCTTCCCTGGGGGAGAGGCATGTCCAGCTGTGCACAGTTCCCTTGAAGGCTCAGCCTTGGTCTCTGTTGCACTGCCACAAGCAGCAGAGGTGACTGAGGGTACCTGTGGTGGGACCAGGCTCCTGTTCCTCCACTCAAAAGCAGCTCTTGCTGGACAAGTATTATTGCTTTTGAATGAGGATAGTGGTCAAACACCCTTGCCTTGGCTTGAGGTGCACGTACAGTTTGCTTTAGCTGCAGCAAAGTACAGCCAAGCTCTTCATGTTCCACATGAGGAATTCAAACTTTTCTGCTTATTTAGAGCAGGTAGGATACTGGAAGTATTCACCATCAGCTATAGCCTAGTGGAATTGTGGGAATGGGAGAAGTATTGAAGCAGGGCACGAATGTGAGCCCAGCGGAACATGCCAGCTGGGTATGCAGTGCTGTTTGAGGTGAGACAGTCTAACATTGTGTCAGGTCTTCAAGGCAGCACATTAAAAAGATAGGTGGGGAGGGCCTAAGGTTGCTGAAGATGTTGATTGCTTTGTTGGATTTTTGGGTGTTGTTTTGTAGCCTGACTTAATTCTGCTCAGCCTGCAGTTTGACACTGAAGTGTATCAAAGTTTTGATGACAGCTGTAAATCCCATTTCCCCTTTCTATCCTCCTCCTTCAAACCCATGCTCTAGCCAGGAGTTAGACCTAACTGCTCTCACATGGCAGTCAGTTCAAAAAGCTGTAAAAACCCAATCTGATATCAATTTGCAGATCCCCTGCAGTGTGAATCAGCTGTTTCCTGTTCCTGCCCAGCAAGAGCCGCTGCTTTCACACGTGCTGTCTCACACACGCAGTAACAGGGAAGTTGCAGATGACTTTTAAATCTGTGAATTAGGAAGCACAAAGGGATCCATGTTAAGGAGCCTCTTGAACAAGGTTTATACCCCAGCTGGGTAGGCCTGCTGTTGCACATTGCTTCGTAGGCATCATTGACATTAAGTATTTTTCATGTTACCAGAAACTATGAGTGAATGTCCTATTAAAATGGATTTGTGCATTTTCCCTCACTGTGATACTTCAGAGTCCCCTTCATAGTGTCAAATACCAAACTTGGTTTTAGGTGTTAATGCCCAAGGACAGGCAGTTAAGTGGTAATAAAACACATAATTATAACCCCTTTTGTCTTCATATCTTTGCACATTTCGGGCTTGAATGTTCTACTTGAGTGACAAAAATTACTTTTTCCAATTTAGACATTAAAATAATAATTGAAACTGGAATTTACCCATCAAATATTAATCACTTTTCTGTCCAGGAAAATGGAAGCAGTCAAAAGACTTGCATTAGAGCTACTCCTCTTTCCTGTCCTGTGCTGTCACCTCAGCAGTATCCACCTTGCCACTTGCCCAATGAGCAATAGCATAAGTGAGAAATTGCTGAAGAGTTTGGAGTAATATAAAACAAAAAAAATTAAATTAAATACCCTGCCTTCATGGCTTGTCAGCAAGAATTCTTTTCAGATGGTGATCATTCCTGTGGCTCCCCTTACCTTGGTGTGAGAGCTGTGGTGAGGTACAAAGGACACAACACCCCTTGTTTTCCCTACATCTTAACTGTAAGTCTGTAATCATTTGCTTCTTAAATTCCCTACTACATAGCAGGCATTACAGATGAAAAGTGAAATGGGATGTTACATAGAGAAGAGGGCCCTAAATCTGCTGTTGGGAAAGAGGAGTTGTTAGGTCTCAGGTTAGCTGGCTGGGTTGAGACCAGGTTTCAAAAGATTTGACCAAGACCAACCAGGTTAGCAGGCATTATTCATTCCCCCTGTGTTTTGGGATAATCCTACTAGTCAGGCAGTAACTTTCATATTTCATCCTAGCTCGAAGGAGTGTTGGCACAGTTTTAAAGCACACAGGAATTCTCATTGAACCTCACTATAAAGGAAGTTTCCCCATATTGAAGTTCAAGCGGTATTGATCGCACTGTGTTTGTCTGAAAAATAAATGAACTGCTCCAGATTAAATGTTATTGGATTAATTATCTGCTTCCCTCAGATGTAGCTGCTGAAAGCCTTTTACATTTTATATTAAAAAAAAGAAATCAAACCTCTAATCAGCTCTATCAGTCTATTAAGCTTTGGGCTATGCTTGGGCCTGCAGAGCATGGCTCTGCCAGCCCTGCAGGGATGAGCCAGCATGTGCTGGGGCACCCAAGGGCCTGGCAAAGCCCCGACACCTGGGAAATTCACTGAGCACACCCATAGTCAGGGCTTGGGCTCTGAAGAGTGACAGGCACTGTCCCTGCCAGGGCTCTCGCCAAAGCAGGGAAGCTTTGTGTGTGCCCAGGAGCAAGGAGGGCTCTGAAAGTTCAGTGGGAAAGCATTTCCAGCTGTGTTTAAATTAAAACTCTCAGAATAGAATAGCTAGTCCTATTGCAATCACCATTAAACATTTCTCATAAAAAGCAGTCTGCAATCCCACCTGAAGATTTTGGTCTGCTACCACAGGTATTTATCTATTGAAGTATAGATCTTGCCTGTAGTACCAGTAGTCTGAATGTTTATATAAAAATGAGGACATCTGGTGGCCATTTAAAATCCTCTCCATAATTGTATTTTTAGAAATTTAAAAGTCAATGTTCTTTAACCACATCTGTATCAAATCCTCTAACAGCCTGCTGTGTTCCTATACAGAATTTCCCTTTCTTTATACTTCTGCAGCTTAAGTCCAGTAATACTTTAGGGAGCTAAGGATAACACTGCAGCTTAAAACGCAGATTGCTTTCTATAGCAACAGAAAAGCAGTAGCTCTAGTTAGAGTGCCCTCTAAAAATCCATGGGGGCAATCCACAAGCACAACAAGTTTTAGAAGACCCATTAAAGGGTCATCTCATCAAGAGAGGGTGAGCATCAGGGAGCAGTGAAAGGGGGCCAAGCCAGGAGCTGAGGGTGATGCTAGGGCCAGCCATATCTTACCCACCAGGACCCCATTTCTCCAAGGGTACCCAAACACAACGGGCTGACATAGGTCCTTGATGGCCCTTCACGTGGCTGGTAGTGATCTCAATACAGGCAGGAGATGAGGCTGGAGGCAGGCACTCCTCTACTATCACTTAGGGAGGGGTTTAATGCTCAGACCTGAGCTTAAATGGAGCAGGGGGGTGTGTATGGGTGGGGGGGGTCCCAGGTGGGGCCACTCTGGGCAATTGAAGCTCATTAGCATGTTCAGGGCCCTGGCAATTAAGATCTTTGCAGAAGGTTTGCAATCCTCTGCTTGTAAAGGGTGTGTTAACCAGCAACGTGTTGAAACTTTATTCTTCTTTCTGAACATCTGCGCGATTCATAAAAGGCTTTCAGTAAAGAAGCTCAAAGCTGCTTTGAACACAACCAGGACCTTGTTTTACTGTTCCATTTCAAGTTTTCTGTGTACAAAGTGAATGCATGGACAGTTGTGTCTAATCATAATTAATTGCATATTTTAAAAACTAGTGTTAGATTTAATTAGCTTTGACTGTAATGGGATTGCAGTAAAGGCAGAGGTTGACTGGGTGCATTGTTGTGCTCTATTTTCCATTCATAAATAAATGCTGACAGTTTTAAAGATCCGGCTGATAGAGTTTAATTTCTTACGTGTTGCCTACTGGTCTTGAGTGTGGTTCTGCCCAACTGTGTCTTGAGGTAGCTTGGTTATCTAAAGCAATAAAATAATTAAGTTGCTTTTTCAGTGTTACCAGAGGTAATAATTCACTTGAGTGATGTTATTTTTATTCTCCCGTTTTCCAGATGATAGGATTGAATTTTCTTTGTAATTTGGTATGTAGGAGGAAGAAGACTTCAACCGTGGGCCAAAGCACTGAGTTTAGGCAACTTTTTTTGTAAGCAGCTTTAGTTTTTAGGGTAAGGTTGAACATTTTCTGATAAAGGAGTTATGGTGAGATCTTACAAGTTAGCCTTTCAATTTTTTTAATGTTTATTTTTATTTTTTAATGTAATCCTTTATACAGGGCTGTACTGGAGGCAGTTAAGTCCCCTTTGATGATTAAAACAAAAAAGAGGTCAACAGTGACAAATTCTTGCAAGCTCCAGTCTTTGCTTGCCCCCTCTGCCAGGGCTGAATGTCTCCTATGTGGATCAGCAGGTGACTTCGCCCCAAGTGTTTAAACTAAAATGCAAAGTCCTCCTCCCACACTTTTCAGCTGTGCCCCAGAAATTCCTTGTTCTTAGTTTTGTTTAGGGCTTGCCCATTAGATACTTAATATAAACCTTAAACTAAATAGTAATGCAAGTCCAGTCTCCCTATATTGAGACCTGTTGCATTAGTCTCAGATAGTTTTTTAGCATGTGGGAGTACTTTGGTGTTATTGTGCAGAAAGTGCTGGGATACCTAAGACTTCCCTTGCATATTGAATTTACTTATACCAAAAAAATTCCAAACCAGCAAATATCCGTGTTAAGTGTATCCTAGCATTAAAGAAGAAGCTACATCATAGAAATTCAACTGCAAGTGCAATCTTAAGGTCAAGTAAAAGAAAACATTTAGTCTGTGTTTAAATTTTGGAGACAAAAGAAAGGAATAAAAGAAAAAGGGAAAATGAAAAGAGGAAGATGAGTAGCTTTATTTTGACTATTTGCTTCTTGATAGTTCTTACATCTACTGAGACGGATTTTGCACATAAGTGAAAGGTGCTAGAGAGCCCTGGTGAAAATGAAGAGGTACCCATGCTTGGTGCTATTGCCATACCCCAAGTTGGGCTATCAGGTCTATAGACCTGTCAGGTCTCATATACTCAGCATGAAGCCTGGATGGTTTCTAGGGCTCTCCCTCACAGATTGGCATAATGGCTTCTTTTCTGTGTTGTGACTCCACGTGTCAGGGAGAACTAGTTGATCTGTTTTGTGATTTAGTAGAACAATGCAAGACACATTTGGTGGCCTGGGTCATTTCTCAGTCCTGGTAGAATAGTCCAGGCAGGTAGTATAGAGAAAATACTGATGGATAGACCTACATGTGATATATGAAAAGATGCTCTGCTAGGATGTGTTGGGTACCCTCCTTTCTCTCTGCGTGTAGGGTCATTGTTGAGCACCCAGAGAGCCAAAAGGTAGCATACACAGCAGAGCGTATGTGGTAGGACCAGCATCACCGTCTTGGAGACTAGTGTGGCCACAAACTGTGGCCTGCTGTGAGCCAGCTTCTTTGCTTTGTTACACCTGTATGTCTCTCCTTGCCTTCAGAGTAGCTCTGCAAACATCTGAAGGTGCATCTGGCTCAACAACTGTGTAATGCTCTTCTCACTTGGTTTCATGTTACTTCCCTGATGCACAGCCACTAGCTGTATTATTTTTCTGAAAAATTAGCCTGTGTTGAACACATTTACAGTGACTCTTTGTTTAATGGATAGTGTCGAAAGGCAGTGTTTTGCTAAATTTGGCCTTTGTCATCTTCCTTAAGAACGCGACAAAATACGTGAATTAGATGCGATTTGGGAGTCAGCCAGTTTTTGAATTAGATCATTTCAGCCAGTCTTTACAGAAGGATATGAACTTCCCAGTTTCTGTACATAATGTAACAATTTTTGATCATTTTTAAAAACAGTGCAGAAACTTGTCATGTTGCTTTCAATAGAGGTGAAAAGATGCGGTAGCTCTTTCTGATATCAAAACCAGGAGTAGAAAGAGGAGGAATGGATAAAAATAATAATACTCATATGGACTCAACTGCAAATAAAATTAAAGATAAGGAATCTTTTCATCAAGTTATTTAACCCATCTGTTTGTGATAGGCACTGAATGGGGGAAAGACGTTGCATTTCCAAGTTACATATTGCCATCCCCGGCTGCATCACACACACAGAGAGCAGGACAGGAAATCTTCAGCAGTCAAGTTTTGGTAGCTGAGGTATCGCATCTTCTGTAAGAAATGGCTGTTAGCCAGTGAGGACATCTGTGTGAGCAGCTGCAAAGCTGTTGGCCTCTGTTCCTCTCTTCTGACATTTGGTAAAGGTCTCAGTTAAGATCACCTCTTTCTTTCTGGTAATCTGTAATTGTAGCAGCACCTTCTACATCAGTGTCTGTCAGTGTTTCCGCTATTAACTCCCTCTATTTTCCTGGCATTTGACTTGGCTGTAAAAATTCACTCTTGGCAAATATATGACATACCAAATCTGTGCTTATTAGTGATCACATCCAAAATGTATTTAATTGCTCTCCCGCACCATAGTCTAATAAGAGGATGCTTTAGTGGAGGAGGTTAGTGGATGTGTACCTGGATGTATTCAGTAATATCAGGTTGAGTTCCTTCTTTACACAGCATTCGCAGAATCAAATTACACAGAATTCAAATTACAGAGTTTAAGAAAATAATAGTCCTATACGACAAATTTTTGCTAGGAAGTGGAGAATAGGTTTTTCATATTGCTTTGCATGTATCAGGGACGTACATATGTTTCTATTTGTGCAGTCACCAAAATAAACATAAAATTGGAAGCGTTGTAGACTTATCTGACTTGTTTCTGACTTGTTACAACAGTAAGAACAGTTTCATTTCTACCATAGGCAGGTATGAGGTAGGGTAGTCAATCAAAGAGCAGGGGTATGCCCTGCCCTTTACTTGCAGTGTGTGGTCCATCTGACATCCTGTGAACCAGGAGAAGAGGTTGGGGGTGGGAGGGGGGAAGCAGGTAAGAGATACTGCATTCTTTTCAGAAGTCACTTTTACCCCTTGCCCAAACACCTGAGAAATTTTCAATAAGATAATGAGTTCTTACATTGCATGAAAACTTTTCGTTTTACTTTTCTTAGAGGTAGAAACAAGCAGTACCAATGTTTATTCTGCTCAGCATTGCTATTTTTAGTTATCTCTCACTTTTCCTTCATTACTCTACCGTTGTCTGTAAAGAGCATGATTTATCCTTATTCTTGGAGCTTTATAACTTTTCCATTTTGCTCTATCCAATCTAATTTTGTCTTTTTAAATTTGGATTAAAATTTTCAGAGGGACTGAAGTGCTTGAGGAGCCTGAATTTAATTTTCAGAAATGAGCTAAGAATCAGAGTCCCATGGCAAGTCAGAAAAAAAAGAAATAAACCTGCTGACTTTCCTCCTTCCTTTTTCCCTTTTGCAAACAACTTGACTTTTCCTTCCCCTGCTTTCCTTTGGTGAACTGAGCGTTTTGTTTTTTGCTGGGGACTGTTAGTTGTAGAGTTCATTTTTGTGTTTCACTTGATTGCAATTTATTGTTTTGTTGCTCTGTCCCCTGGGTTAAACTTACTCATTGCTTTGAATCAAAGGCACCATGCAAACAAATAAAATCTAACCTAATATAATATTCTACTCTAATGGATTCCTTACAGTCTCTCTTCTTGGCAATCCTATTGTTCCTATCTTTTAAGCTTAAGCAATGAAATCAAGGTGGTTGTTGCCCAAAAGGGTTGCTGTCTCCTTTGCCTTACTCGTATGTACAATGTCAAAGAAGGGTAGAAGTCATTGCTTGCTTCTCCGAGAAAGTAATTTGTAATGTGCAACTGGTTACTTTTCAAATCCAGAAGTCAATAACCCATGATAGATTATTATTGGAAGTAATAAGCTTACTGTGGCTAGACCCTGCACCACTAATATAAAAATATGCCACAGCAAATGTTTGACATGATCCTATCCAGCATCTCTCCGTCGTGTAGCTAATACTTACAAATTGTGTTTCTCTCTTACATGTGTAACTGTGCCTCTTGCTTCCTATGTCTTCATTGCCTTTGCTATTGTTGCTCTGTTAGACTCTCCTTTGATTCAAGTAAGGAGCAAATAATCTGAAATTTTGCTGCGTTTAAATTTTGTAATCATTTTTCCTTTTTATTTCCTTGTTTTAACTGAGTTTGTTTCTTCTCTTCTGAAAAATGTTCATTGCACATAATAACCAGTGTTATTTTCCTGAGGAAATAACAAAATGCTTTATTTCTATGTGACTTAAACTCTTTCATCTAAGACATTTTTTCTTTATTTTTGGATCCTCTTCCTGCAAATCAGTCAATTTGTGTTTCTTACACACGCTATGTATCTCCCTCAGAGTGCTGAGAAATTAATGTACAGCAGTCTCAGTAAAATGCAGCCACCATTTTCATGCCCTCCTCCCCCTCTTTCCGTAGCATTCAGGCATTTGACCTTCATCGAGGAAGGACGTTTATCACCAGCACCATCTAGCCATCTGTTAGTATACTTGTCCTCCCTGGTGCACGTTCTTGTAAACGGAAGCATTATGGATCACTTTAGGCTTATAACCCAAGTAAACAATTATGAAGGGTGTTGATGATAACTCAAGGACTCATACACAAGAGTGTTGCAGTTTGTAATATGGTTAAAACAAGAATCACAAATCACTCTTAATAATATTTCACGTTTAGTATCTCAAAAATGTTTCTTTCTTTAGGTCTTCACCATGGTGCAAATATCCATGCCTTGTTCCCACACACAAGGCAGACCTGCTGTAGCATTGACGCTTGCATTTATATAGGTCTCCAAAGTCTTAGCACACTAATGATCATAGGCAGAGAATGTTGAGATGTTTGTTAGCGGGGTTTATAGCTGTGATATGTTGGAAAGGTAAGTGTGCCAGCTGCAAGGCAGAGCCTCCTCTGTGTGTGCAAGAGCTGGTCTGCAGCACTGTCGGCTGTTGGACTGTGTTGCGAGAGGTTGCCTTGGGTTCCTGAATCTTCCAGCCTGCCTTAGTACATCAGTTTGTTAATGGCAGATTTGTCTTGCAAGGAACAAAGTTTAAGACTGTATTTAGCAGCACATTTTTCACTTCAAAGCCTTTTCCTGATTCATTCTTTCCAATCCTCAGCACTGATGGCTACTGCTTCACCATAATAGAAGAAGATGAGTCCGGTGGACATTTAGTCACCAAGGGATGTCTTGGATTAGAGGGCTCGGACTTCCAGTGTCGGGTAAGAACTCATTTGCTGCCATAGGGTCGCTTGGCTCTTTGATAGCTTTCAATTGAAGTGCAGTCAACAGACATTGCTATGTCCATGTTTTCACTTCTGTTCGTTTGGCAGATAGTTGCTTCGCCTTGATTGCTGAGGGGAGTGCATTTATATCCCCGAATGGCGATATTATAGCTTCTCCTAACAATAACTTAAGTTTTTGGTTTTGGCACTGCTGTTAGTAGTAACACTCCCACTCGGAGGAAGTTTGAATTTAGAGAAATGCAGTCTAATTCCTGAAGTCTTCACAGTAGCTAAAGTTAGTTAGGATGTTACTTGATGGATCGCAGCAACCTTTATGTCTTACATGCAGTTGCACTTTGTTTTTGGATTTCTGGTGCCAGAAATTCGCTTCAAGTAGTACAGTGATCTCCTGATGGAGAGCAAATCTCACTGCAGGAATGGAAGGGGTATGGGCAATGGAGCAAGGTGTCTGTAACGTGTTTGCCTTTCCCAATGTTAACCTTAAATGATTTTACATGAGTACACGAACAGTCTAACCATCGAGGTCCATGGAAGGTATTCTACCCAGCTTCCCAGGAGAGTGGAAGCAGCAGCTAAATTAGTCTGCACAGCAACTCCTGTATTATTCTGGCTAAACGGTTTTGAATACCCACTTATTTTTGTAGTGTAAGTCTAACTGGGGGATGTATGTGACTTTCACAGTTCTGTCTTGCACCATTAGAGTTAATCAGTCCTTTCTGCAGCACTAGGGCACCAGTAGAAATACATTAGGAACGGTTTCATCTCTTAATTGTCTGGATGAAACGTTGCTGGATATGGTCAGTAGCAGAAATCCTTACTCCACACATCCTAGAAGTCTGTAACAGACTGTAGTCCAGCTAACAAGTGCATCTTTCTTTCAAGTGCCAGAATGACAGTGTATATTTACAACACAGATATTTCATTTGCTTTCTATCAAACTGTTTGTTGCAGGACACTCCTATTCCACACCAAAGAAGATCTATTGAATGTTGCACAGGCCAAGATTACTGTAACAAACACCTTCACCCTACGCTGCCACCACTGAAAAATAGAGGTAAGGGGAAGTAAATCCAGTCCCAAACTGATCTTTTCCTGCTGTTGCTCTTTGTGCCTTAGGAAGAAACAAAGCCAAAGCCAAAGCACCTCCCTCAAGCTGTGTGTGATTAGAGAGATAAACTGCATTAAACAGTATCACTGAATTCCTATAGATCATGATCATATGGGAAGCAGTGCCTTGACCCATGGTCACTGATACTTGCTATTATTCCTATTGCATACATGCCATGAGCACCAGATGCATTAGAGTCGCACGATATTGTCCTAGCACAGACCTGCTGGCTATCAGTGGTCATCCTAAAGACTTAGGTTAGTCGTGGCAGAGGATGCCTCTTGCTGTGTATGTTTTTAGCCTGATAATAAAATTGAATCCTCTTTCTAGTCCCTGCAATCTGCATTACTATTGTTCATAACTCTACACACATCTGGGACCAGATCTGCAGTGGTTAATCAGTCAGTTCAAGTTGTCTGAAGTCCATTAAGCTTTTTTTATTTAAAAGACCTCATCATCCAGCACTAGGACAATAACTAGTCACTAAAGCGGATTTTCTACTTGAAAAATGTAGCTGAAAATAGAATGTAGAGATGTAGAGTAAGAACTCATGCACTGATTTCTTTTTTTTATTTGTTATTTGAGAATAAGTGGACATTTATTAACTTAGTAGATTCTGGGGCAAGGTTTTAGGTTTTGGTTTGTTTCTTTCTTTCTTTAAACATCACTTTCTGAAACTTGGTAGAGCTATTTTGGCTGGATGTTGCAGAATACATTTTATAGGAATGTATTCCTAAGAAAGTGTAAATTTGTTTATGATAAACTCTTGGCATTGGCAGCAATGGCCAAGATTTGTGGTGGTCAGCATGGAGTTTAGTCTCCGAGAGTCAGCTCAAGGTTACAGGAGAATTTGTAATCATGGCGTTCTGAACTGAAAATCCAGGTCACTGTGCAGAAGCACTCTTAATTACGCAAACAGCAGATACTTACACAAATGCATGCTCAGAGAAAGCCTTCACTCATGTAAGCTGTTCCCTTCACGCCTATGAAATTCTGCACAGATGGGCTGCAGAATCAGGCCTATGGAGAGTAATATGTAAATATTTCACTGTTTACTAGCAAGCCATTAAGTCAGCGAAACCTCATAAAATTCTGACTTCCAACATAAGAGTTATGTACTACTTTGTTGTTTTTTTAATTTTAAAAAGTTCTTTGGACTGAGAGAGAAGCTCCAAAAGGAAGTCAATATCTGTTCATGCTGACTTAGTGTATCAATAAATATCACTTCAGTTTGGAAAATCTGCCATGATTTCTTCTTGACGCTGACTGAGGTTATTCTACATTAAAACTACTTAAAAATACTGAACCAATGCCTAACACTAGACATCTGCCTTATTAAGATTTTTGTTATTTGGGGATACTATCTGCTGCTTATACAGAAAGCAATAAAACAAGCTTTTGGTAGTGGCAGAAGTTGTTTGGACTGATATTGGTTTTTCTCTGTGTGTATATGGGGTAAACAAAACATCACTTGGGCACCATGGTGGCAGACCCATTAAATAGCAGAGAGAATATTTGTTGAAAGGAAAAATTTCATAGAGTTGGAACAGGATTCTAGCTGCTCTGTGTTGCAAAGTTATCTATTTTAGCGTGACAAACAAAAGGCGATGTATTCACTTGACATATTCTGAAGACTTTTGTTTGAATCGAATAAACGTCTCGCACTACTGGTATCCTGATAGTATCTTGTGGGAATAAATTTCAGGAGCTGCTTCATTAAATGTGGCTGGACAGGGCTGAAGTCAGCACCTTTATGGAAGCCTTAAGTAAATACATCATTCTTGGTGCCAGGCCTGTTTTAATTTGTTGTTGCTGTATCCTAGTATGAAAGCTCAGAGAAAAGCCGTAATTTGAACTGTAGATCCTCACTGCAACCAGGTACAGATACTGTATGCAAATACACGCTACCGCCAGTGCCCAGTACTATGGCTGTGATCATTTTTTCTATTGGAAACATTTAGATTAGGCTGTGATTGACTGAGTACTGGTAGAATTGTATATCAAATTTAACATAAACTGTAAGTACAAACAAAGAGAAAATGAACTTAAAACCAACCTTCTAGGAACAACCTTCTGACCTCTAGGATTCCATGAAAAATATGTATGTTCCTCAGCATTTAGAAAACAAATAGAAATTTGGCTTCTGATGAACTTATGTCCGAGGCCATATCTCACGGGAAACAGAGTCTAGGGAGAGTGTCCAGCTGCAGGTCAGAGGTTGTTGAACTGCAAATTAACCTATGCACCAAGGTAATATCTATGAAGGCAAGTGACTTGTGTTCTCAAAGTGCTTTTCCATTCCTGGCATGTGCTGGAAAGTGGGTTTTATCCCCCCCACTCCCTCCAAAAAAGAAAGGAGGGCCACATACGTGAAAGTGGAAGCTGGAAGAAGTAACACTGGTCAAAGCAAGGCTTGTTGAGCAAGATGGAAGAAACAACAGCTAAGCCTAGGTTTTGAGCTGATCTCAGTACAGAACTAGCAGGATAAATACCCTAGAGAAACCATGAAGTCCTCGTCCCAGCTGTACATCTGTCTTATTAAGGAAATGAGAGTCACGATTGGATCTGATACAACACCTCTGCTTTAAACAATAAAAGATATTCCTGGAAATCGCAGCGAAAGAGCAGGCTGAGACCAGTCAAGAGGAGAAATATGTCTTTACTGATTTAGAGCCTATATAAGCAGAAGTGGTGGTGCCACCGTGTCTGGCTCCCTGCCTGTAGAGCTAGTGATGAATGGGCAAGGGAATGATTGGAGGAATGATGGGGTTTGATGTGTGCACACAGTCTCCACGCCTCAGATTTCACTGCAGTTTTTACTTGGATAACCGTAACACTGTGAACTGAAGGGACCTGAGGAGGGAGGAGAACCTCCTCTCCCTTTGATATGCTGACTTGTCCCTTGAACCTGCTGGGTGGCATTTTCAATGCACTCCTCAGCACGGTCCTGTGGATGGCAGAGTGAGGGGAACGAGTGGTGGAGGAGGGGGGGAACTGCAGGAAAATAACTGAGAGGCAGCTTAGTATCACCAAAGACCCTCCTTTTGTTGCCATCTGTCCCTTTGTGCTGCTCACCACTGACACCAGCAGCACCACTGTTTTCATACAACAAAACTGTTAACGTGCTGTTTGCTGGGCTTCGCTATTATCGACCAGCCGAGGTATGTGAAGAAGTTTCCCAAACCTCCCGCATGTTTGTTTTGCGCTCCCCACACCGTGCTCCTGGTAATCGCTCACTGCTGCCTCTGCGGAAGCTACTGCTTATTCTCAGCACCCAACTGCTTGGCATGTTGCAGTTGCCAAGTAACATAACACTAAAAAGCACGGGACTGGACTTCTTAAAGGACAGAGTATCTCCATCACGCAAACTGGCACCGACTGGTACCCACCACAGTCTTCGCCACGGAGCCCACGAGCCAGTGGTTAAGCGGACTCTCAGCTGAGCTGCCCCATCCCTCTGCCTGGTCAAGGAGGTGCCAAAAATGGAGCAGGGAAAGGGAGGTTTGTCCTGCTGTGCTGTGGGGAACAGCCTGGGCTGCAGGAGGAGAAAAGAGTTGGTTTCCAGCAGCACCAGCCTGGCTCAGCAGAACAAATGGACATTGCTGGTATAAGAATGGGGCCATGCTTTTAATCTTGTGTTGTCCACGAGCCAGCAGGTTTATGAAGTCCTCAAATGAGCAAGCAAATGAAATTCTGCCAAAATGCTTTGAAAATACAGGAAGTATTTGAAAGGTGAGACAATAGCTCACTTATCGTCAGTATTGCCTCTCATAAATAAAATAGCCAAAAAAATATAAAGACATATGGAAGTTATTCTCTTCTCCTGTGAGAGCCAGTTGCATGCCCGTGCTGTGCATAGTGAACCACTACTTAAGCTATGTTAGCTGATCCTGCCAGCATGGGGGACATCACCTACTGCAAGAGCATAAGCATCGCTGCTGTTGCAGTCTGCATCAGCTGCTCCCAGCACCGAGATCAAGACACGTTCCTTTATGTCTTGCATGCTTTCCTTGCACTTGCTTCACATAATTGCATTGGGGTACCAAAAATTTTTGCATTGTTGGAGTCTGAAGTTTGTTTGAGAGCTACACAGCACTTCCAAAATACCTTCTGGCCTCTGGGAAAATGAAACTGCATTTATTTACTTTTCTGAATGGGAGAAGCCTGTTAGAAACATTGAGCACAGGGCCTGGATCATTTAAAATTATTGGAATTTGGTTAAGATTTCAGCATATTTGTCACCCCTCTCCCAAATGCACGTACTCGAATGCACACAGACAGCATGAGCAGTGGGTGCTTTACAAGTTCTGGTAGTGCAACACTTGGTGCCTGTGTAAATGTGCAAACTTCCATGGCTTTGCTCTCTGACATATATGAGTATGAGCAGGGTCTGAATTGCTCCCTCTGCATCTGACATCAACATTCATTACTGCTAAGCACAAAAGCCCAACTTCCATTGTGGCTTATTCTGTGAAGTGGGAAAACCCTTGCTGTGGACAGATATTCAGGTTTCTCCCAAGTATAAAAATCCCACTTTATGGTCTGTGTGCCCTATTTATCCTCTCCTCAGCTGATGGGCTGCGACATCTTAAGCTGTTACATACCATGCATTTTAGAGGGAAATGGCTGGCCGACACAGGCTGCTTACAAAGCATGAACTAGAGCTCTTAGCCCTGCTGAGCAGCCGTCGCTGTCGCGAGAGAGGTCTGGATTCCCCGGTGGGCTCTCAGTTTCGGCTCACAGCCCACTTGGAGTGGCAGGCCAGGCAGAAATCTGCTGTGGCAGGGAGAATGATGGGCTCCAGTGTTTTCCTGATAGACATCGTGTCAGTGTCCCCTTTCAAAGGCATTGGCCATGTCTTGAGTGTTTACATTGTTAATGCTCCTGGAGCAGGTAATGGCAGGTTAAAACATGACCGGTGTGATCAAAAGGTGCGTTGGTTGGTAATCTCTGTTTGTAGTGGAAAGGGGAAGGAAAGAAATAGTTTGGGGGCAAAAACAGAAGGGGAAACTGGATCTTTAAACTAAAAGAGCCTGACAGTAAACCAAGAGTCCCTTAGGAATCTCCTTGTCTCATTACCCTTGTAAATCTGAAACGTAATAGCACCGTTCCAGGATGAGTCGATACGGGTAGTTTTCTTGCATTTTACAATGTGTTTGGCATTAGTGTGAAAGATGCAAGATAGCCAGGCAGGGAGAGCCTCAGAAAACATAGTGCTCATTTGCATTATACCAGATAGCGACTCTGAGAGGGTGGTGTGTGTGTCTGCATGCTGAAATACCATAATTTTGAGACTTTGGGGGTTAGGGGAGGTTAAAGAAAAATAGTGCTTGGTTTCTTTGTTTTCAGCAGAGGAGCATGCATGAAGGCCGGACTCGCTTGCCTGAGTTGAGAATACACATTTGGAGATTAATGGTACGCCTTGAAGGAGAATATGAGTCTCCCATGCAAAGATTGACTGAAACATTTTAAAGGTTTCTACAAATTATTTGACACATTTCATTTTCAAAGTGTTTTACAGAACAGCTGCTGGAAGGATAGTGTTGCCCACCATCATAGGAAGGACTTGCTGGCACACAGGGCTGCTATAGAGAGAATGGAGGAGAAAATTCCTGCTCAGGTGTTTAAACCAGGATCCGAGAGACTGATTATTCTGCAGTGATAGAAATATACCTTCAAGGCCTTTAGTGACCCGCCTTCCTGGGGGTTGGATGGTCCGCTGTGTCTTCCCTCCTAGGATAAATGCAGTACTTCATTATTTTATATTAACTGCTCGATAGGACACTACTTAATAAGAGTGATTTAAGATAGAGGCAGTAATTTTTCTATGTCCTGGCTGATCACTTAGGTTAAGACACAGAGCTACGGGTCTTAATTGATTTTTCATTCAGAGCCAAAGAGGGGATTGCAAATCAAGGCAATGTTTCGCCTGAGTGAGGGCTGAAAACTCAAGTGAGCTTTTGGAGGTGCCGGTTCTGCCCTGGTCAGTGAGGGTCAAAGAGGAAGCACGCAAAATGCCTGGGGAATCCAGGGGTATCTTGCACAGGACTTCAGTAGAAAAGAAAGGACATGAACTTGTGCTCGCGGCACTTTTTAAGGCGTGTGTGTCTTGATACTGACTTTGTACCTCCCTTTCCAAATTTTCCACCTTCCTTGTTTTTAACCCCAGACTTTGCTGAAGGAAACATTCACCATAAGGCCCTGCTGATCTCAGTGACTGTTTGCAGCATACTTCTGGTGCTTATCATCATATTCTGCTACTTCAGGTAAATAAGGAATACGTTACCAGCTTGTTAATAATCCTCCCAACATTTATCTTTTTATAGACTTAGGAATTTGAAAAAAATTGAAGGGGACCTCGTGGAAAAGAAATGAGAAACTGTAATTTTATGATGAGGAAAAATGTGTATTTTGTTCATGCTAGTCACAGGTATACCTGTGTGATGTATTTCATATGGCATCTTTTGTCCAACATGCTAAAAAGCCATTCAGGTAGAAACACAGATTATGCTTTACTGAGACTAAGAAAGCCACAGGACAAATTTTATATCGGGTAAATAAACCTAAGGCTTCTGAATGCGTTTATGTGGTGAAGAACTGATCATAAAAAAGAGAGGGATACAGGAATGTGAGTAAATGTGCCTAGAATGTTATCATAATCTACATACATTGCATTTAAATAATTTGTCACATTTTTCAAATAGTCCCAGGTCCCATGACCCTACCTCCTCTGGCTCCTAAAAGAACCACTGCAGTCAGTAAAATAAAACTGTGTATTTGCTTGGTCTGTGTTTTAAACATATTTAAGTTTCTGAAAGAAAAACATTTGGTTGCTTTGCAAACCTACACCAGATTGCGTGGTCTTTGTGTTTTATACTTAGAGTTTTGATGCTGAAAACAGTTGCTAAAAATAAAATAGAAAATTTTGGGCAGCCAGTCCAGCATATTCCTCAGGGGAGCAGAGGAAGCTGTGAGTCTATAAAGGAAGCAAATGTGAAGGACAATGTGCGTTATTCATTGCACATGTGTTCATCGTATTCAAAGCTAATTTCACTTTCATGTAAAACGGCAGATACAAACGCCAAGAGACGAGGCCCCGCTACAGCATCGGGCTGGAGCAGGATGAGACCTACATTCCCCCTGGAGAGTCCCTGAAGGATTTGATCGAGCAGTCCCAGAGCTCAGGGAGCGGCTCCGGGCTCCCTCTCCTGGTAAGGAAGCGATATTATTTTAATGCAAGTTTAAAAGGCAAAAATGAGTAGAGGGAGAAGTCTAAATGAGGCACAAGAAATTACATTTCTGTGTCCTCAGTTGTTTTAGGTTTTTTTCCTCTCCCAGAAATGACAAGGATTTAAGCTGGAGAACAACTGCTTTAGAAGCAGGAGACTTTTTTTCATGGAGATTAAGTGAAAAAAGCCTAGGGTTTTTTTTACCTCAGCTCTTTTTTTAGTTTAGGTACCATAGGGTAAGTACAGGCTAATAGAGCTCACAGAAATTCATCAGGATTTACCCCAGTGTACAGGACAGCATCTGGCCCACTGATCTTATTTTATTGCTTTTTATGTGCAATACACAATAGCATTTCAAACACTGACACATCGTCTTTATGTAAAGGGAACTGTAATTCATCAAACCTGGAACCTTTTTATGTGTAGACTTCACTTTGCATTCAGAAGTCAAGAGCGAATTATTTTTCCTTGTAGTGTGGCAATCTCAAAGGCTAAAGGCACAGAGATAGAGTTTGCGATTATTTCTGAACTGACTCCAGGATGACTGAGCCCCCTGAGCTCACCTGCTGAAAAGGCAGAAGTTTTACCTTCTGTGGCAAAACAGTTCTGTTCACCAGGGGTTTTTGTTTCTGGGAGTCATCGTTGCTTTTTAGCACTGAAAAAAAAAAAGCCAGGTTACTTATTTAAAACACTGCCTCTGACAAAATGAATTCGATTTCATTTTCATTTTTCAGAGATGGTATGTCCCTCCTGTCTCCCAAACCTATTTGTCTGTAGTGATCCTATTACTGTAGATGTTGTCCAGTTTCCAAGTACTGCGTACTATCTATCTGGTTTTTGCTCACACATCTTTTTTCTACACCCTAAAGAAGAAATAAAATGGGAAACTTTATAATTTCTTAAAATGAAGCAACAGGCTGAGTGGTTGGTGAAAATCTGACTAAACTCAGTTTGTTCTCACAGGAGTAAATACTTAGAGTCCCATTTAAATAAAGACCTGACTTTTTAAAAAATCCAGTGTTCTGACAATTAACAAAGCTATTGAGAAAAAAAGCCAAGCTGCCAAGTGGGTGCTGTGACTAGTACTGAGCATGGAAAACCCACGGTTATTTTCCTCTGTTGGGAGAAACTCCATCATTTAAGTCTAGGCTTTAAGAAAGCTCTGTCATATCCCATACCAGTGTCCCTCTAGAAGCCATGAAAGGGGAGGGCCCATGCTTACAATTTAGGACCATTCCTAATGAGTGCTTTCACTTGATTTAGTTGTGAGGGGTTCTTGCTTTTTTTGCTTTATTTTTTTGCATATTTTTGCATAACACCTGCCACATCAGGGTCTTGGTCTGTGCTTGGTGCTCCTACCTGTTACAGTGACAGAAATAATAATTTAAAGCAAACACAAGGAACTTGGTGGTTGTTCTCTGAGAGGATGTGTTTCCAGCAGCCCACGTGGGTAGCAGGTGCCCTGGGGCATCTCGTAGCAGTGCATGGCTCAATACTTCATTCCAGGATGCCCTTGAGACAAAAAAGCTGGAGCAATGCTGGTTGTGACTGCTTGTGCTTTATGCCTTCCTCTGTCCCAGTGAGCTAGTTGAAGATGGGATCTGTGGTCTTACTGATGTCCCCAGGTCTACTCTTGCGGTGGACAGAAAAACTAACTTCTGCTAATTAACTGCTGTAATGGCCGAGGTGGCATCCCAGCTGGGTTGTTGCCCAGTAACTCCCAGAGCTGTGCCGGTGCTCCGTGAAGCAGAAACCATCCTATCTTCTGCCAGTCCTCCTCTCTCAAGCCTGGAGACTTTGCAGCCACTGGACCAAGTGTTCTTCCTGAAGGCACTCTTTCCCCTCTCTCTTTGCCTATGAAAATGCGTATGTTTTTCTCCCAGACTTTCCCTTTAAGTAGTGATTTTCTGTGGAAGAGAAGAAAAACGAGAGCTATAATGAATCTTGCACTTGGTAATAGATGTTTGCTGCATTACCCAGACAGCTACAGCTGCTACAGGCTCACTAGAAATGCACAGATTAATACCTCTGGGCCCATGCCTGAGACAAGTATATAGAAAGCGCCTAGCAATAATGCTCTAAACTTTATTGAGGAAGAGTTTGTTTTTAACTGTATTATTTCTTATGCAAAGACCAAAATATCCAGAGTTATTATTTCAGGAAAGTAAGCTGCAAATTTATTACAAAATGTCACTTTATGCTAAACAGTAATGTTTTCCTTCTGTGCAGAACATTTATTTTAATGGGTACAAATATTATACCAAAACCAAGCATTAACCGAGATTTTATCGATACTTTGACATTCAGCAAGCGTTCTTTCTCCTGACCTGTTCGTACCTCTGACAGAAGAGTTTGCTGCAGGTCAAATGCTGCCAGTCAAATTTTAAACCAAGAAAAAAATAAAGTGAGTTGTAAATAAAAGCTTTGAGCCAACAAACTGGGGTGCACAATCAAGTCTGTGCAAGCAAGGGGATCCCCGTTGGCCCTGACAAAGCAAGAAGTGTAGGCAAAGCTGTTGGCCCTGTGAATCCACATACAAAATCGGGGAAGGAGATTGGATGCTGGGGACGCTTATTTCAGTGGTCTGTATGAAGAGTTTGCTGAATTACAGTTTGGTCTCTACCTTTTCACGTATTTTTTTCCTAATTCCTCTTCCAATGAATTTCGCTTTTCAAGGGACTGCATCCCAGCCATAAGTATGGAGTTCTCTGTTCAAAATATTGAAGTTACAAAAGGTTGGTTTGTCTGAATTTTAATCTGCAGTAGCTGAACACATTTAGCTGAACATCAGAAAAACAGAATACAGAAAGTAGAAACGGTTGGTAACTGGATTGATTCCAGTCAGGAAGAGGAAACAAAGGGCCACGTAACCTTACCTGGCTGCTCACAGAGCTCAAGCAGCAAAATATACAGGTTTGAAACGAAATAAAAAAAACCCAACCCCACACAGTGTAAATAATTCACATGAACACATCATTCAGCATGCTTATGAAATCAGTTCATCCAACAATTTTGATTAACTGATTTGTTTTGGAAATTGTAATCAGTTTATGATTCAAGAAAGGGCTAAATTCCTTAAAATAAAATAAATTGTTCATAGGAAATCGTTTGACCAGTTCTAGCAAGAGGAAACCAGGTTAAGGCCCTTCACATAGTATTCTGCCGCCTGAAAACGCATAACAGAAATGTGTTTTTCATTTTCTTAATGTAATTTAATAAGGAACTTTTCATCATTAAGTATTGTAATTCCATGTACTTTATGATGCCATTACATATATTTACACAAATTAAGTTATTTGATATAACTGCATTATTGTTCAGGATGCATTTTTAAAATGGGCAAAATAGAAAGCAACAATGCTAAAATGACATTACAAAATGTTACAGCAAAATACCAATGTAATATAACTATTGTTCAATCACTACATGAGAGTATAAAAGAAAATAAATCAATTTTAAAAATTAAGGCTAATCTCTGTTCTTGGCTTTCACTGATGTTAAAAAATAACAGCACTGAAGCCACCTTCTTGGAAGTCTAATAATACATTGCAGGGCTGAAAAAATGGAATTCTGTTTAAATGACAGAAGAAGAAAGCTAGGACTTTTGAAATAGCTTTGCATAAATGCTACTGTATGTTTTTCTTTTTTGAATTGTTTAATATGAAAACCAGTAATTTATTTACAAAATAAATGGTAATAGACCTTACCTAATAGATTTTGAGTTTGTCTTTGGACATACGTTCATGCTGCAGCGGGATTGTGGCAGTCCTGCTCTGCATTACCAAACTGGTAGTTTACACTGGACCTCCCAAGGAGAACAAAGGAAGCAAATGATTTTAAAATCAAGTTTTAATAATTTCTGTCAGCCAAGACAGATTGTATTTGGGACTACATGAAATGCATATGATTTCATAGGTATTCAGGCAGTGCACTGCAATAAACTGCTTGAAATTTGTATATGGATGGTGGCAAAACCGAGAGACCTCGAGTTTGTGCTTGTCCAAGTTTTGCCAGTTCCTTGGGCCAGGTGAAAAACCCCTTGCATTGGAGGCTATAAAGTTATTTTCTTTCAAAGTCTTGTAAAATCCTACCAAACCAAAAATCATTAGCTGTGGATTGAACTGGCAATACTGAAGCACAAAAGGGTGACATTTTAATCTCCTGTTATACTAGGGTGAGGCTGAGTCGGCCATGAACACCAGTGGGTTGTGTTGCAGCATCTACTTGAGTTTTTATTTGTGAACTTTTAAAAATACATGATCTGCGGTAATGCTCAAATCCTATGAGAATATATTAGTCTCCATTTGTCCAAGATTTTTTGTAGTCATAAAAGCTTGTTAAATGTAGAATCAGTCCATCTGCTACATGGGGTCTGCCATCCTTATGAAGGGTATCTCTGCAATGCTGCTGAGTACATTGAACTTCTGCTACAGCTGCACAAATGGTTTGACTTTAGCATCAGTTCGCAGTATAGCCACTGGCGAAGCTGGTATGGACACTAGAAAAGGCAGATTTAAAGCTGTGTTTCCATATCTTTGGAAAAAAAATTCTTACTTTTTATTGCTATGTGATGATGATTATCAAAATTAATGTAGGCACTTTCTAACACCAAATTTGTATTTTGAAATTATTAGGCATGGGATTTTCAAGGAAGGTGATAAGAAGCTGCTCTCAGTAATTCTGCTAGTTTTAGGGCGATGATATGCTTTTGGCTCTTGTGAGCCCTAACCTTGAGTCTCAACGGTGTTGAGTATGTAATGAACATCCCCGTTTTAATTGAAAATGTATTACCTGCCCTTTTGGAATTTGATTTGCATTGGGGTGGCCAGCAGTGTTTTCTGTCAAAGCTTTTCCAAAAATAACAAAAAAATTTCCACAAAATGGCAACCTCCCACAGGAAAATAAAAATTTCAAGGTTAGTAGTCAAATATTTCCTTCACACAGACTGATTTACTTTCTTGAGAGGCCACGGTGCGTTTTGGGAATGTATGAAAAGGCATCTTCGTAGTGGCAGGAATGGCCTCACTCACACTGCATCCTGGGGGAAACGGGGAGCATCCGCATTGTGGAGCTTTGCCGAAATCCACGTTGCAATGGTCGTGTATTCCCCTTTCCACCGGGCTTGCTGCGTGGGGAGGAGACACAGAAAGAGGGAGGTGAATGCAGAAGGTATCTGTGGAGCAAGTTGTAACCCCCCCATCTTGGCATTTCACAGGTTCAAAGGACCATCGCAAAACAGATTCAGATGGTAAAGCAGATTGGAAAAGGTCGCTATGGAGAAGTCTGGATGGGAAAGTGGCGTGGCGAAAAGGTAGCCGTGAAAGTGTTTTTTACCACGGAGGAGGCCAGCTGGTTCAGAGAAACAGAAATCTACCAGACTGTCCTGATGAGGCATGAAAATATTCTTGGTGAGTGACATTAAAGAGAATTATTTGATAGTGTACACGTTTCTTAAGTTTAGTAATTTTGTATTCGCTGTTGTCTGATGCCCTTTCCTATGTGCTTTGTTACCTGCTGTGCTCTGCAATTAGCCACCCAGCACTTTTCAAAAGAAAGATGTTTCAAGGATTACTGAAATATAAATAAAAGTTAAAAAATAGTGGGGTTTGGGGGCTGTTACTGCAAACACCACACGTCTGTTTCTGCCACCTGGATTTCCGTATCTGGGCTTTCTGAAAATATGTTAAAGGCTAGAGGTGAGGCATAGTTCCATGAAAGTAAGATTAAAGAAATTAAATACGTTATTAAAATAAAACTATTGAAGTGGCTGACAGTCCAGAGTTCTGAGCAGTCTAAAAAAGCCAGAGAAGTATTAATTTGAAAATCTTCTTTTTCTTTGCAGGATTCATTGCTGCAGACATTAAAGGTACAGGATCTTGGACCCAGCTGTATCTCATCACCGACTACCATGAGAACGGCTCGCTTTATGATTATCTAAAATCTACTACCTTGGACACAAAAGCCATGTTAAAACTGGCTTACTCCTCCGTTAGTGGCTTGTGCCACCTGCACACTGAGATCTTCAGTACTCAGGGCAAACCCGCTATTGCCCACCGTGACCTAAAAAGTAAGAATATCCTGGTGAAAAAGAACGGCACCTGCTGTATAGCAGATTTGGGCTTGGCTGTTAAGTTTATCAGGTGAGTAGAAGTGAGGAGGGTGAGGAAAACTTGGTAAATCAGATGCAAACGCTGGTTTAGTTGTTGACTGAGCGAGCGTGCACATGTGAGTCAGCGCCAGCAGTGTATGTGCATACCTTTCAGGCTACCCTTATCTGTACGTGAGGTGGGACTGCCTGTGTGGATGAGAATGTCACGTAAACACATAATGCAGGTGTATAAATAGTCACTGTTTTATTATTGAGCACATTAGTAGCATTTGCATAAAAGTTTGGTTTTCATCACTTCTCCCCCTCAATAGCAATCTGAGTATTGCTGCCACATGCTAAAAGGACATAGCACTGACAGGTTGGAGTCATGTCAGTAAACTTGTCGATGAAGCTTTCAGGTTGTCTGATCGCAAGATAATTCACTCACAACTTATATAGAATAATTCTAATCATTTGCACAAGTTTCTAATTGGTATTTATTGAAAAGCACCCCATTTGGGCTGCCTTTTGTTTCATTTCCTACAAATCAAATTGCCAAAGTACAGATTTGATTTTTGAAATGGCTTTTAAATTTGATTTAAAAAAAAATGGTTGTGTGTTTAAACAACTTAGAGCAGACGAGTAGGACTTACTCACTCCTGGGATTTGTAAAGGAGTCATCACTGTCTGACAGCTCCATTCAAAAGGAGCTTGAGCTCTCGGCACTGGTCCTGCTGGTGGAGACATGAGTTAGGAAGTCTCTGATTTTTCTGTGCACAGAAATGTGGCCATAGACTGAAGGTTTCCTTTTCAGAGGTCAGCTTTGAAACCATGCACTCCCTGAAGTATCAAAAAAGATTTTAAGAATTCTGTACAAATCTTGAACTGAAATTATTCAGAGTGTAAGGAAAAGCAGTTTTTGTGTGCTCTTCTTGCCATTCACTTATCTACCAGGTTTCTTGGTGAGGCTTTTCCTTCATGAACCTGACCTTTGTTTAGGAGATGAGAAGGAATATTTTTACTTTGAGGAACAGCGGCCTAGAAAACAACAACTTGGAAATACACTATTTGCTGTAGAAGTTTTGGGGAAGAAATTCACCCTTTGCAGATATACCTTGCCTGACAAGTACAGAGGAGCACACTGCTTAGGAATGAACTGAGATGAACTAGGAACTACCAAGTGTTGCTATAAAAGAAGGTGAAATATGTATTTGTCACAGTCCAAATGGAATTTACATTACATACTCAGCTTGTTTTCATACTGAATCCTTCCTTAGACAGCATTTCTCAGGCAATGACCAGGAACAGAAAAAAGTAGTTGAAAGGGGTGTGCTCTGCTGAAGCTAATGAGTTTAGTAAAGTTCTCTGCATTTCTCATTTTATTTGAAATATTGGAAGACAGTGCAGGTCACTAGATTTATGTTACATTCTTGGAGGCATACAGAAATGCTACCAGCATATGTATGATTTAATGACTGTGTAGGTGACTGGTTGTACCTCAGGCTTGGCTTTTTTTGTCATTTTCGTAACTGTAGGTGAAGAAAATTGCTGTAGGTGAAAAAAATTACAGAAGTTGTATAATTATTCTGTAAGATTTTGTTGCATCCATCACATTTAAAATGTTTACATTTTGAAGGTGGGGAAAGGGAAACAGACCTTTCTAAACAAACCACAATATATGCCATATATTAAACTTTTAAAAACATTAAAACTGATACAGCTGAATTTGAGTTAATAAGAAAAAAAAAAAAAATCCAGTCACGTAATTAATAGGAATTTGCTTCCTGTTAGATATACATTGTCTCTTCTGGTCAATGTGTGAGGTGTGACACATTTGTTTAGATTTTTTTGCACATTTACATCTGTATGTTTACACATCTTGATGTGTAAAGGTTGGACAAACATAATGCATGCACAAAAAATAGTTATACTCATCTTCCTTGCAGATCTGATTTGCTGCAGCTAAGTGATACTGCCCCAGCTATTTAGTGTCCTCCATTAATTGCTAAGACTAAAGCATTAGGTAGTGGAGTATGTTAAGAAAACAGCATTTAATGAAGATTTGATTGTTATCGCCAGCATTAGAGCTCAGGCTAATGCTAATGAAATCTCGCAAATGTTACAGCATCCCTGTTGAGTCTTATCTCCATTGTGGTTCTGCATTTGAATGCTTAACATAGCCTCAGGCAGGTCAGTCTTTTAAGGAGGGTTGCCTTCACACTAAGAGGCTTTCCTTGTAAGAATTGTTCCATTAAGATTATGCATTACTTTTGACCTTGTTTGAGAATGGATGTGGTGTGAATTTAGTACTTCTCCCATTTAAATTGCTTTTCTTTTCAAGCCACTTTACTGCATGTTTGATGCCTTTTTTATTCTCCTTCTTTTTCTTTTAGTGATACAAATGAGGTAGACATACCTCCAAATACCCGTGTAGGAACAAAACGCTATATGCCTCCTGAGGTGCTGGATGAAAGCTTGAATAGAAATCACTTTCAGTCGTACATCATGGCTGATATGTACAGTTTTGGACTCATCCTTTGGGAGATAGCAAGGAGATGTGTTTCAGGAGGTAAAGAGCTGGGAGGTTGCTTTTAATTGTGTCAGTGAATCCCATTTATAACCCAAATCTTCCATTACATCCTTTTCTCTGGGTAATTGTTTTTACTGTAATAAACCAATGTGGATAAACCATACAGGTAACTCTCTTAATATCTGTTCTCTTGTTGAAACTTATTTTAGAGCATCAGCCAGTGCTATTTCAACAGCAAAGATTTAGACTGTATTTTAACAGCTCGTTTGAAGGCAGCAGATACCTGCACTGAAGAAGGAATATGGAACTCATTTGGGGGCCTTTTCCAATGGCAACACATTTTTGCTGGACTGGGGGTATTCAGCTATTTTAGCAGAAAGACAATAGTGATTTCTTCATTTTGATAGAGTTAAATGGGAGGAGGAGGTGAAACAATTTGGGGCTATGCTGTGCCACTATTTAAAAGAAATAATCTGTTTACAAGACAAGTAGAAAAAAAACAGAGGCAAGTGGCACTTATTACATCGTTGGCATACCAGTGATGTGCTTCATTTCCTTCTGATATCAGGCATTCAAGCATGAGGACAGCAAAGGTAAAGCAATGCAGCCAGCTGCAGGCTCGGGGCATAGATCCATCCTCATACACGTAGGCTATGTGTGCTTTCTGCATGTAGAGCTCAGTGCAGTGCAAAAAATGATGGGTGTTATTACCTCTATTTTGCCACTGAGGAAAGTTAAATGCAGAGAAATGACTTGGCAGCCATTACGTGCCAGATTGGTAGCAAGTAAGAGTACAGCATGTCTCTCTCGGGTCTACGCTACCTTCACCAGACTTTATGGGTCTTTAAAGCCTGCAGTATTGTGCTGAATGCTCGCTCCATGCTTACCCTAGAGGAGCTGAATTTCACTGATGAGCAATGTGATGCCTGTGTTTACAAATTGGTAAAGTGTATTGCAATGATGTGATGTAAAATTTGTAATATTGTTGTCATCGTTGCTGTGCTCAAGGAACGGTACCTTGCCATGTTCTGAAAAGGCACAGAAATGCTCTTTAATATATACCAGGTCCACTGATAAGAAGGAGACCTAATTCAAGGTTAATTCTCTGCCAAATTATTCTGATACAGGCCCTATGCTAATAGTTCTTTCTGTGATAACTTACTGGAGATTGCTGGACTGGACAGCAGTGGTAGAAACGGTCTCACCAGGCTATGCTTTCGGATTAAGATACCCAACCAGTCTTTACACAGCAATGGTTGCATTGGAACTTGACTGTGGAATAAACTTCTAGGGCAGGAATGTCCTTTTAAGAAGTACATATAATTGTTGAACAGTATGGTCAATCTGTTATAAAATGAGAGGGGAAGAGGGTAGTGGAAGGTGTCTTCTGCAAGTGATGGGCAACTAATTGCTTCTTTCAGGAATAGTTGAAGAATACCAGCTTCCGTACCATGACCTTGTGCCCAGCGACCCCTCGTATGAGGACATGCGGGAGATTGTGTGCATCAAGAGACTACGCCCTTCATTTCCCAACAGATGGAGCAGTGATGAGGTATTATCCCTCTTAAAATGCAGCCTGTGTTTTTAATCAGAGTGAGTGAGTGAGATTGACCCAGTTCTGCATCATTTTGAGCAAAGAGGAGCTTTACCACTGGCGCTCGCTCACACCAGTCACAGTGTAACAGGGCTTGGGAAGGAGCACGACCTTCTCGGATATCCCCACTGAAGGTTTCAGAACCCCAGAGACCATAGCCTACGATATTTGCAAGCGGGTTCCTTGTATGCTGTCTACTAGATCCCACAGTGATACCAGGCTGTGCTCAGACCTTCTTAGTCTCTCTGTTTTCCTCTTGCACTCATTTTGCTTTCCACTCCCAGCATTAATAGCATTAAATCAGTGGCTAGCCAAAAATTTTGAAACAGAGATTATTTTGTAGCGTATAATGCAGCGGCAGCATACTTGGTGTACTGGCAGCTGCTTCAGCATGATGTGTGGGCTGTAATTCCAACCTTTTCTTTTTTTTTTTTTTTTAAAGAAGGAAGTATCTCCTATCTCTTTGAAATGAAATAAGCATACAGCTCTTTTGTGATCACGGGTGTGCAGGCTTGGAAACACGATTTTACTATGATTTTATGCTAATATGAGCACAAGATACTAAGTTGCACACTTACGGTATTGATATGCAATAGCACTGACCACAGCAGCTGGTCTGCCCCGAGGAGCACCGATCGTTCACCCCTTTACATCTTACAGAAAACGGTGCTCATGTACCTCTCTGCATTTTAGCAAACAGGGCTACAGGTATGGCTTTTCAGAGGAGACGTAGGATCCAGAAAATGCTTTCCAGAATAAAACAAGGAGGTGAGAGGGCTGGGGGAGAATCTGAACTCTCTCTGCTGAGCATCTGTAACAAAGCAAAGTTGTGTTCGTGGGATCAGAGTCAAACACTTGAGGTACCGCAGGCAAACCTGCCGACTGCTCTCGAGATGCTATGGAGGAAGGGTCATTAATCATGTTAATTGGTACAGTTTAATGCTGTAAAGTTTTCTACTATCGGAGAAGACAGCTGCCATTTGGGAATAGCAGTGTGTAGATGAATATTCTGCAGGTAGATGAAAGATTTAGGTGGCATGAGATGTAGGCAATTTGGGAATGTAAGGGAATAATAAAACAACCTCTCAGGGAAGCTCGAGGACTTGTGCAACAGCCAGTGTGGGAAGATCTAACTGAGACTTACCTGCCTCATCCCCTCCCTAGCCAAATCCCTCTGAGACTTCAGACCGGGAGTGGAAATACTGGAGGAAGCACTGTTAGTATTGATCCTGGGAAGGGCTTTTGTGTGGTGGCACGCAGTGTGTGTTTGGTCTGCTACCACACGTATCGAGGATCAGGGGGGGCTTGTTGAAATAACTGTTCTTGATTAATTGGTTAGCGTCATCAGTAATCCCACTTCAGACATTCTATCAATGAGAGGCAAACTTGTTAGGGCATAAAACCATGTGTATCACCAAAACGTGTTTATAAAAATTGGCATTAATCTGAAATGTATTAGGCTGGTCTAACCTCGCAGCTAACTGCTGGTGGTGTTTACGCTTAATGCCTTTGAGAGTCTGCACTGCTTCTGGACCAGGAGCCTCATGAAAACAGAAGGCAAGTTGGGTGAGATGGGAAACTTCTCTTTTCCTGTTGTGGCAAGCAAATCTTCAGGCAGCATAAATCCGCAGGCTGACGGGGTCGTCACCCAGCTGTGGTGGCTTATGTGGTGCTTCATGTTTGGAAGAAGGTGGTAGACATGGAGCAGGATGTATGCTCCTTTTCCAGGATGTCAAAGGCAATGCTGAGATGCTGGCCACAAGAGAGTTGTTGCTGGGAGCTGGAGGAGGGTCTGACTATGTTTTGGAAGTGAGCAGGGGATGGAGCGGGACAGGGCAGAGCTGAGCCAGGGGCTCGCAGGCGGCTTTCCAGGGAGGGCGGCTGGGCAGGAGCTGTGGGTGCGTGCTGACCCTGGGCTTTACCCCGGGGGCCAGTCACTGGCTGAGGAAAACGAATTCCACTGAATTTGTACAGCCAAGGGCTCGCTGTACAGAGTCACGCTTGTACCGGTCAGGCTGCGTGGATTTGGGGAAGGGGAAAGAAGAAAAGCGCTTTTGTTGAGCGTACAGCCAAGTCTAGACTATAACTTGTCATAAATTATAAGAGTAATTGCCGTGTTTGAAGAACTCTCCTTAATATACAGAAAACAAAAGCTCTTGAAAAGTGATACCAGCCAGCACGTTGTCTTTTTTTTGGCTGCCCTTAGAAAAGACCTTTTCCCTTCAGTTTTTCGGCATTGCCACCAACTGCAGTCTCCTCTTCCACTGACCCAGGTGGGACTTTCTCTCCTGTTTCTCTTCGCAGTGCTTACGGCAGATGGGGAAGCTGATGATGGAGTGCTGGGCTCACAATCCTGCCTCCCGGCTCACAGCCCTGCGGGTCAAGAAAACACTTGCCAAAATGTCAGAGTCTCAGGACATTAAACTCTGACTCGGCCAGAGGCAGTTCTTGTGAAGGCCCATGGAAACGGACTTTCTCGTGCAGGCAGAAGTCCTGAAGAGGTATCAAAAGTCTTCGCTAATAAGTATCTTGAATGCAGTCATGCTTAAGAGCAGCTGTAGGTTCGTTTAACAGCTTTTGAGGAGACTATCCTTTGCAAAAATCAGCTGAATTTTGACATACAAGATTGAAAGAGGCTTGTCTGCCCTTGTTTACACGGGGAAATACAGTTTTAGTAACTGGTTTAAGATTATGCATGTTGCTTTCCATGAAAGCCACTTATTATTTTATTATTATTATTATTGTTATTATTATTATTTTGACTGTTTAAAAAGATACTGCTTTAAATTTTATGAAAATAAAACTTTTGGTTAGAAGTAAAAAAGATGTATATTGTTACATTGAAAAAAAAATAATTGGAGGAAACTGTGCTGAAAAGTGAAAGCAAAGCGACTTTTTCATTTATAAAGAGACTATTGCACTCCAGCATTTAAAAAAAGGACAGTGGGTCTGTGCAGCTCAGAGGAGCTGTAATGAAAACCGTCTTGAAAGCTGTCTACCTGCGGAGATGACTTGCCGTAGCCTTGCGCGTGCAAGCGGTTCTCATAGTATAGAGATGGAGCCCAATTACATCCCTGCCATCGTTAGCACAGCTGGCTGGGTTCCTGTGGGTGACTTGTCCCAGGGGAGGTCGTGCTTTGCTTAAGATAATCGGGAGCTGTATGAATATGGTTCGGCATGACTTGTTTGAAGAAGCTCTTCATGTTTCCAGGAAATCTGATGGGGTATGGTACCACGATGATAAACAAGTGCCCCTTTTCTCGGCTTTTTTTTTCCTCTTTCCCCCTACTGCAAAATGAAGTATTTTGTGTGTGAGTGGAAATGAAGTACACATTTGGATCCACTGGTGAATTTGAAACTGCTGTGACCTATATACACAACCACTGAGTAAGAGGAATTTCCTTGTGAGAAAAAAATTATTCACTTGCTCTTCGATCTGTGTAAAAGTGAGGTATCCATCTACAACCACAGAAAGAAAAATAAAAATCTGTGTTCCCTTTTTTACGGGAAAGTGAAAAACCTCAAAGAATCCCCGTTTGTGGGGTGGCAATCATTTTCCTTTAAGCGTAAGGAGACCTGGTGCCTCCTGGCCACAGTAGGAGGTCAACAGGGAAGGAGCGTGGGACTTGGGTGGGCGGTGAGAGCTGGGCACGGGGGCCGGCAGTGGGCAGGTGCCTCCAGCCCTTCTCCTGCTGTAGCAAGAGGCACCCCAAACCAAACAATTTGGCTCAAGCTTCGTCTGCCTTACTATTTGGAGTGTCCTTCCAGCAGCCTCCATGCCTCTGGGAGCCACTGCACGGTAGTGACAGGCTCTGCTGCCAAGCTGGGGCTCCGTAGCATCGTGGTTTCCAGCAAGAGGAGCTTTTAGGGGAGAAGAGAAATGGGAAACATATTTACCATCTTTCCCCATTCCTCCTTCCTGGGGCCGCAGCAGTTGCTGCAATGTTAAAACTACAGAAGGGGAAATGAGAGGTGAAATATTCCCTGTGAAGTATTTTCTTTGGAAAGGTCTCTGTTCTTCATCAGGTTATCAAAGCTGAGCTGTATGGGAGTTACCAGTTTGCCCTTTTTTACCCTTCTTTTATTTTATTTTTTTAAAATTTTTGCCTGCCTATATCCTGTTTCACTAGGTGGTGTTCAGTTTAATTTTGAAATAAGTCCTTACAAATGCTGCTTTGATTATGCTAAGCCTATTTCAGAACTGAAATAATTCCCATGCTGGATTTAGCCTCAGCATTTCTCTAATGCTTCTTTTTTCCCTTTTTGGACAAAACTGATTTATTTGTGGTAGGTAGGTATATAATTGGGGTTTAACTTCACAGCTCCCTGAAGGTGTTTCTAGTTGGAAAAATTACCATTTTATACTTTCAAGCTAAGAGAGAAAAATGCACAGGTTCAAGAGAACCAGCAAGACCTCCATGACTGTAGGTGTTAAAAAGTTTAATCAGAGGATTTTCATTAATTAGAGTGCTTTTTCCACAGTGCGGTTTCCCTGCCTGTACCCAAAAATACCAAGCAATACAAAAAGAAAATCTCCGAGGGGTTATAGTACACTGAACCCTGGCCTCAAGAGAGGTGATGCTGGTTTCCTCTGTCCTTAATAAACAGCGTGCTTGCGTGGCTGAGAGTGGAGTTTGCTCCTCTCTTTGGCTGCCTTGGTTTGAAGATCCGTGGCCCAAAATGAGAAGGACAGCCCAGTCTCTCTTCACCTTTTTGTCTTAGTGAATGGAGCCACAGGGTTTCTACTCTAACTCCTTTCGCCTTCATGCCCTTTCATAAAAACCAGCACAGCCCCGAGGAACAGGGGTTTCTTGGCTCCGCTGAAGCGGATGGGACCGTTGACTTTGGCAGCGGTCAAGGCAGGCTCGGTCAATCCCATCTCCGAGCCCGGTCCCTGTGGGTCCCGGGTAAGTGGTCGTGCAGCAGGGGTGCCTCTTCCCTGCCATGTTTAGGTGTTTTTTCACATCTGCTTTCCTCAAATAGATTTTTTAAAAAAAAAATTTTTTTTTTTTTTAATATTATCATGGCTCTCCCCAGAAATGTTTTGGAGGGTGCTTTGCTGGCTGGTGGACGTGATGCACACGATGCCCCTGGCACCTGCTGTCAGTGTGTTACAAGAGAAAGGGCCAGTTGCTGGTTTTCTGAACAAGTCTTAATTTTTTGGTCCAAAAGAAAGGGATCTAAGATACTGATTGATAGGTTACATAAAGTGTGTATGTTAAATGTTCGAGTTTATGTGTTTTTTATATATATATAAATATATATATATATATATATATATTCAGTTGAGAGTCTGGAATAACTCCAGTATGTGGATTAAGAGTAAACTATTATGGATGATAAAGCACTAAATAAAACATAATATTTATTTGTGAAAATGCATAAATGACAAATCACTGCAACGGTGCTATATAGGAAAATAAATATATATATATATATATGGAGACACATTCTGAGAAAGCAAAGGGTCTGCAGTTGTATAACTAGTGCGTGCCCATTTTCTCTGAAGACTCAAAAGGCCAGATATTGCCCTCAATTCTCCTACCCACTGTAATCGATGCTTATGTAAGGGGATATTCCTAAGGTCAGAAAACAGCCTAAGGCAAGCGTGGAAGTCGTTTGTTCTAGCACTGTGACATTCGAGTTACCACTTGCATGGCTGACTTTCTGCAACATTCAACATGTAATTATTATGGTTTCAGCATGTACAGTGACTGCAGGTTAGTACATTTATTTTGCCAGATGTGGCCTTTTATTGTCACTTCCAGGTTTTGGTAGTTTCACAGTGCATATCAATGAGGGCTTGGAAGTAGGTGATGAAGATAATCGTGGCTTCAGTGCCCGCAGGTCTGAAAATCCAATTTTCGAATGTAAATCACTGAAGGAAGCTTAGTTTAGTGACTTATTGGCATAGGTAAGATGGCATAGGTAAGTGGGAGAAGAAGGAGGGAAGAAAACCCAAAACAAAAAGAGGAGAGATGCCATCTAGCAACTGCTATCCTTTCTCTAGCACAAAGTTATTTCTGTTAAAGAAAAGGTTGACAATGTAAAGACTAAGAAACGAATTTGTGTTCTTTTTTGAGAACCAGTGCCTTATTAAACCTGTAAATACTGTAATTAGAAAACCTGGGGAACAAACTGTGTTACATTGTATTTGTTCAAATTGTATATGGTTGTTTTAACATTCCCCCCAAATAAAATTGTTTCCATCTCCGCATGAAAGAGATTGCTTTTTCTTCTATTTATTTTTCATGTGCTTGAAAAGCACCACCTTTGGGTTTCATTTCACTGGCTAGGTTATTTTGACCGTGCCTCACTGTATTTACTTATTTTTTTATAAGATTTTTCCTGAGCAAACAAGTAAACAGCAAGATGTTGCATATGTTTCCACTGGCATAAAAAAGCATCACCCTCTTCACAACTCAGTGAAGAGAGAAATGGTAATTAAAATAGTGTTATCACTAATAGAGCAGTCACTCGCATTTTGTGGCTGATTATGTGAATCTTTAGAAATTTGGCATTCGCATAAAATTTTTGTGAGGCCCCCCCCCTTATTTCCCCCACATATTTATGAATTGTGACTACTATTTTTAATAGCACATAAGGCACAGGAGGTAATCTGTGCACAGACTGAAGCTAGATTTTCCAGCCCCATGCTTCAGGAGAAAAAAAGTTGCAGCCTACATATACCGCATGAGCTGAAATGCGGCGTTGCTTAATGCTGAGAGACATTGGAGCGTCTGTATCTCTACATGTAGAGAGATATTTGTATGTATTTGTATTTACGGCCTGAGCTCTCCTCTCGTTCTGCAGTGCCGTGTTGCAGCATGCAACATTCAGCTCAGCATTTCCTAACATGTAATTACCTTGCTGGTTATTTTCAGAGAAGTGTGTAAACAGCATTTTTTCCTTGAGCTGCATCTTACCGCTGACTAACACAGACCCTGCAGCCCTCCTGCTTTGCCCCAGGCCATCTGTGATCAGTGGCGGAGCGTTGCAGTTAGTCTCCAGCAGCATTTCCACAATCCCTTGGCCAGGCCATGTCTAGGTGGGAAAGCCCCATGCTTGCTGCACATTGTCCCTGGCATGTCACTGTATCCCATAGTTTTGGGGCTGTTTCTGCCCCCCTTGGCTGCACGGTGCTGAAGGCGATTCGGTGCTTCAGCACAGCCCATCTCAGCTACACCTTCTCCAGCATGCTGCTGAGATAGGTGTTTCTGCAGCTGCCCTCTGTTCCCCCCATCCTGCTTGCTTTGTCCCCTAACTTTCCAGGTATGGCTTTTTTGGGGCAGTCCTAGACTGTTCTCATTTTCTTTCCTCTCCACCTTGCTAGGTGCATGGCTACTATTTAGCCTTGGGCTTAGCTACCCCTATCTTCTGCAGCTGCATGCAGCACTGGCACTGTTTCACTTCCATTTGAGGTTGGCAGAGTCGTGCTACTATCCCCTGCCAAAACCAGAGCTCTGCTTCTTCCTTAAACACACCAAACCATGCCTTTCACAACCTGGGAAGGAGAGTTGCAGTCTCACCTTCAAACGCAGAAGCACTGGAGCAGACACTTCCAGGAGTCTCAGGAAGAACAGCTGAAGGTGAGGAACCTGAAGGAAAAGTCCCTGAAGATAAGGAGGGAACTGCTTGGCCAATGCAAAGACTGCAGGCTATGGCAGACCCAACCCATGGGGGTGTCAGAAACCAAAGGAAACTTGAGTTCGGCAATACATGTAGACAGGGTGGGAATAGAGGGATGGACAGAAAAGAGCTTGTCTCCTGTGAAAGCTAAGTATGCAAAGGGAAAGGCCGACAGACACCAGGAAATCTAAATGCAGTGACTGTGTCCAAAGTGGTCATCTTAATTTTGCAGAAACCAGCCCTGCCCGCAGCTCAGCTCTCTTTCGCTGTGGGACCATGTGGTGGACGAAGTTACCATTGAAGAAGTTATGCCTCGTGTCCCTTGGGCTACAGATCCTCCCTTCACGTCATAGCTCCAAGTCCTCTTCATATATAATCTACCTCTTCCTGTTATGGGGAAGATAATAATGAAATAATAATAATAATAATAATAATAATAATAATAATAAAAAAAATAGTTTTCCCTCTGTGTTGCCAAAGGTCCAGTGGCTTTTGGTTGGAGTAAACCTGTCACTGGCGCTTGGCCGCAGCTCTGTGCCATGCTCGATGTATTTGAGCAATGCCCAGTATTTCATCCGGACTCGGGGCATCAGGTCTTGGCTCAGTAACCTTCCAGTCCTGCCAGTCCCCAGCTCCATCCCCAGTAGCTGCAAGGGACAGCTGCCTGAGCTGGTACTGCGGGGCTGCCTGTGCCTGCCCTCCAGCAAAGAATTGCTGCCCGTTAAGTGCAAATAAATTACAGGAGCCAGTGGGCATATATTGCCTACATCCCGGTTTTAGCAGAGAAGCCAGGGAAACGGAGGAGCCTTGTGTTAGTGACACACTTCATTGCGGAGCGTTGAAGAAGCCAGCGGTGTCCCGTGCTCAGGGAGAACAGCCTGAGCAGTTGTCTTCTGCCCACCGTGTAGCTCGCATTAAAAATTGCAATGGGGGGAAGTAAAATAAAGCTACCTTGCACCTTGGGAAAAGCTTGCTGTAATCCAAGGGGATGGGTTTTTAAAGGTCTGCCCTTTTCCAGCTGGACTGCAGGGACTCGCAAACCTGGCAAATGCACTTGTTGCCACATTCTCAGCTTTTGGGCTGTGTGCTGTTTGGCTTTGTACACTATCGGAATGCTTCGGCTTTGACTTAACCTTGACTTACCCCTTGCAGGGAGAGCCGCTGAGCGAGCAGCTGCGGGTCTGGCGTATGAGACGGCCAGGGCTGAGCGTTCCTTGGCATGGCACAGCCGGAGAGCCTGAGGGCCAGCAGGCAGCCCTGCACCCCCAGGGCGTGGGATTGGGATGGCACAGGATGGGATGGTGCTGCTGGAATGGGATGGTGCTGCCCTCGGCAGCGCACAGGTCTCCGTATCGCCTCCATCCCGGGCAGGATGAGCTCCTCAGCCCAGGGCTGACCTGCTGACAAGGAGCTGGCTGTAAGAGATGACTGTTTCCCCACTGCCACCCCACACCTCAGCTGGGAGAAGCAGCTGCATGGCTGTGCTGGGGAATTGCCTCTTGCACCCCAAGAAATTTAATACTGAGCACAACAGGGCTAAGGTGAGAAGCAACCACCATCTCTGACAGTGGGGAGTGGGTGCAAGAAAGGTGAACTTCAGTGTTCAGGCATTGTATGCACCTGGCTAAATAGGACATAAGCTGGACAAAATCACCTTGCCCAAGTGGCATTTAGTTTACCTCCAAGGCATTTGTGACGAGCCCAGTGGGCTGCTCCCCTCTCTAACAAAAAGGCTGGATGCAGGGAGGGGAGCTGAGCTCAGCAGCTGAGGACACATTTTCTTGCCTGTTGCTTTTCTCCACCTTTGGCTGCGGCCACGAAATGCAAACCTGAGCAAAACTGTCTGGGGTGAATCCTCCTGTAGCTGCTGAGGTAAAACTCCATGGGGATGCACGAGTATTTACGAAGTGCAATGAAACAGCCTGCATGGACATGTGCGTGTCATGAATGAATAGTATCTTATGAGGCAGACTGCATTACAAGGAGTTCTTGTGTGCAGAAACCTTCCTTCTGAGCAGGCAATTTTTTTTTTGAAAAGGAAACTAAATAAAAGGCTCCTCTTTCTTTCCAAACTTCCAGGAACTAAACAATTGAACACAAGGTAGTGGTGTATTTTTTTTTTTTCCAGTTGCTTATAAATATAATTTATTACCTGTTTAAAAATTCTTTCTTACACTTTGTACATGTCAGGCTGACAGAATAAATGCAGGCATTTACAAACAGAGGGAAGGAGAAAAAGGGAGGGGAATAAGAGGCACACTCAGAACTAGTAAGCCACACCTCCACTGTACAGCAATACAAATAATGCAATGGCTAGCACTTCTCTGGTAGTAAGTCTTTAGAAAAGGAATTGCATAGAAGATACAGCAATAGGGAAATCAAAACCAAAATATTTATCCAGATCTGAATAGCAAAGAAAACAAATCCTATGAACCCTGGCACAGCTGAGACATGGGAAGAGGAGGGAGAAACGTGATACACCCTCTCGGCCCAAGTCGCGCAGACGTTTCATTTCCTGCGGGCCCTCCTTCTTTGCTTTGGAAAGGTACCAAAGGTACCATCTTAACTTTTTTTTTTTTCACTCTTCAACATTAACAGACAGAACATGTGTTAGCAAAAAAGTCTACCACACAGATGTGCCAAAACGGTAATGCCAGGTAATGCCAAAACTTCTCTCTCTCAGTTGTGTTACTCACCCTGCTTCAAAGTAGGTTATTGGCTCACGGCTGGGGGGGTGTTTTTGCAAGGCGCCTTGCAAGATCTATGAGAGAAGAGTGTTTTGCTTCTCCTTCTTCCTAATTTTCTTTACTTTCCAGACTGATTTTGCTTTTTATTTGTATTGTTTAAGGTCCCAAATTTACTGGCAAGCCGTAGCAAGAGCCAGCTGGCAGCAGCCAAAGAAGCTCTTGGGGCCACGCAAGCTTTTCTCATCTAGGGGCTATTGTCCCACCAGCTGCAAGCCGGCAGCTGGAGACCAGAGTGCCAGTACTCGGAGAGCCACCTCACTGCTGCGGGAGGGCTCTGCCCGATTACATCCCGCTTCTTCACAGGCATCCAGAAATTACGCACATGCCATGGCATGGGTTGCTTTTGGAGAAAAGGGCAGGCCCGGGGTACAGCACACATAGCAATTCATCTGTGTAAGCAGTCAAGGAGACTGAACCGCTATTAAATACATTTAACCAGCATCACAGAAAATGTGAAATACCTATTCAGTGATGGAGGTTTGTGGGAACTCTGGATTATCATTGCTTTTTTGTACAGGCAGAGCTTATCAAAGGACTTTCAGATACAGGGATTTTCAGATTTCAGGGAGCAGGTGTCAAGCTTTGAGGACAAGTAAGTAAACTAAATGCTCCTATTTCAAGCAAGGAGCTTGACCTACCAATCTTGAGGGCTCATTTCTGTGGCTTTGGTTCAAGTCCAACTTAATTCCTTGCCAGTTTTTACTCTGTTGGCTCTCGATGTACTGCCTATTTGACCTTGCAGCGATGATGCAGCACTGAATTTTGACCTTTACCTTCCCAAGCAAAAGTTGGTCATAAGAGGATGCTTACAACTAACGTCAGAGCTAAAAGCCTCCAGCAGCAGTTGTCCTTTATTTTCTCCTGTCTGTCTGTATGTACATACACACATAACACTTTGCATTTCTGTTAAATTCCCACTTCAAAGGATGTCCGAGATACATGCTTCAGCATTTAAAAATCTGCAGTGCAGCTCATTTTATGAACTCAAGGTTTCACACACAAGCTAGGAACGGACTGCGGTGGTGACCCCAAAGTCAATACCTCATTGGAGTCCTTGTGGGAAAAGGGCCAAAGGTTTGGTTTCCATTCACAAACCACTCGCATCTTTGCACTGCCCGATATTAAGCAAGCCAGCCTGCAAACAATTAGTTACTTCGTGGCCAGACGAGAGCCAGAGTAATACCTGAAAAGACTTCTGAACACTTAGTAAGATAGTTTGCAAAGTGCCCTGGACATGAGATTAAAAAAAACCCCCAACCTCAACAGTATCATCTTGTTTAAAATTAACCTCAGAGATGTGGTAACTACTTGGCTAGAGCATACAATGGTCTAAAGGCCCCCCCCCCCCCCCCCCCCCGCTTCCCCATACCCCCATCCCCCAAAACAAGAAGAAAAGGAGAACCAAAAAGAAACTATTGTAGGTAGCAATACAAGACATTAGGACGCTGTCCACAATGACGGACTTACAGCATGTAAATACATTTATTCTATATGTAATCAACAGAAATAGCAAGAAACCCAAGGAACAGACATGTTTTGCTCTGTGGGCATCCCAGACTCCAACATGTCTCATGAGTGTCTGCATTTCTGCCAGTGATATGGAAAAAAAAGAATCTCGGTCTCCCATGGGAGCAATTCTTGACTGAAGAGACCCTCACTGCCTCAAAACTTTCATGATTCAGTAAAACAGCACTTAGGTCTTGCACTGTTTAGGGAGATACAATGGATCAGCTGTGATCAGAAAATTCAGAAAAAACCCAACCAAACCCCAAACTTACCCTATACACTGACAGCCACCTTTACAAGAACACAACACAAAAAGAACTGAAGAAAAACTCAGGTGAAAAGGACTGCCTCTGATAGTGTTTCTTACTCGGAAATGAGAGGTCTTCCTTGAAGTCAGTAGATATTTCATATGTATTTATATAATATATATATTATTTATAGCGCTAGCAATCAACATGTAATGAAGAGATGGTGTGAAGAGCAGCAAAACTGCTGCAGCACATAGCTGAAGGTGGACAACTAAAAGGATAAGCATTTCAAAAAAGTAGTAATAACTGGAGGATAAGAAGCCTGCAGCCATTTTTTTTTTTTTTTAAAGCAGATGTGCTTACCTGACATAAAATGTTACAACAACTTTTAAGAGTCGGTTCTGTCTGCCAAACTTATTTGCCATTTTCAAGAGCTGCCCCACGGGAAAGCCTTTTCCCAAGTGATGTTTCTCGCCGTGGCGGCGGCAGCATGTTGGAGCAAGGGCTCAGCCCCACGAGATGGCACTGTGTCCACACAAGCCAGGCGGAGGGACTGCTGCTGGTTTTTCTCCCACCAAAAATGATATTCCCGAGCAGATCTGGCCACCCTTGCTTCCCACCCTCCCTCCTTGGGGCAGCAGGATGGGGGATGCCGAGGGATGCATACCACCAGCCTGTGCCAGAGCCCTCTCCCCAGCCACACACCCTGCCACTGCTGTACCCCTTGGAAAAAAGAAAAAAACTGAGCAAAATTAATGCAGGCGGAGTGTCGTGTGAGGTGGGAGCTGTCATTAGTAGCGGTGGCAAAGCACGAGTGCGGAGCTGCTGGGACGAGGTGTAGCTCTGTGGAGGAAACTTCCCCGTGCCCGGCAGTCCCTGCTTCTCCCTGCCCTGTCAGGGCTGAGGCAGCTGGCATGGTGCCGCACTGGGACCCTGCAAAGGCTGATGGAGCAGGGCCTGGGGAAATCGTCCAGCCCGTGCTTGGAGCAGGCAAGGGGTTTCTGAGCAGTTGGGGTGGAAGAAGAGCAGCTCCACCTCCCAGTGACGGTGATGCCGCTGCCCTAGCTGGCAGTGATGTTCTTGACCTCCATCCACCTCTGTGGATGCTCCTCTTAATCAGAGCATGCCCTTTCCTCTCAATAAATCCCCTTTACAGTGACACTGTAAAAGGAAAATGACCCAGAATACTTTAAGAAAGATGCTCATCTGTTTTCTTGAGGGAGGCATCGGGGGGTAGGTCAGAGAGCTGGCAAAAGGAGCATCAACTCATAGCGATACAGGTAACTATGAGACACTTTCTGGCAAGGCCCCAGTGAGAAGAGTGCACATGCTGTCCAAAAAAGCAAAAGCTGAGAGCTGGGAGTCCCAGTGAGCCTGGGCATCAGCTAACAAAGACTGAGCTGAAAAGGGGAAGGGGCCAAAGGACAGTTCAGCTCATGCACCCATCTTGGAAGAGGAGTCACGCAGGAAGGGTGAAGAAGCATGAACTAAATACAACTGGTTACACCTGAAGATGGCACAGGAGGGAGAAAAGCTGAGCCCTATCTTTTAAGAGCCATTTTAGAGCTCCAAGGTGAGTAAAAAACATAGGGAAAGGGCAGAGCTGGTTGCCCCAGTCAAAGCCTCCTGAAACTGAAAGCAAGATTTCCATTAGCATTGCAATGGGCTGCATCAGATGCCCAAGGTGAAAAAGAAGATGGCTTGTTGTTGAAAGGATGCCCTTGACATCTCCATAGTAAGAGAAAGTGGGGTTTATGTGGCAAAATGAAGGCAGATGTTGAAAGTTAAAATGTATGTCCTCTGGTCTCTGGTTTTGACTGAAATGCTGGTTTGCAAACTGCCGGGTTACCCCTTATGAGGAAGGGAGCACTTTGTGATTGCTGCCCAGTGGTCAGTCAAAACCCTGCTGGTGTCAGGGAGCTGAGAAATTAAAAACAAAAAGTCCCAAGCCTATGAAAATGTCAAATGGGAAAAAGGTCAGATGAAATTTTCCTTTCATTTTGACCAATGACATTTTCAAAGTTACCTTTAAAGGCGCAATCTGGAAAGCCTTGGGGGAAAACAAAACCAAAAAACACAAAAGAAAACAAACCAACTCTGGTCTTGGGAAGCACATGGAGTGGGAATACGTGCGTGGGCAGGGGCATGCATGTGTGCATGACAGCAATAACCAGGGCCTGGCTGGAAACCTGGAGTGGCCAGGCTGGGGAAGAAAGCCTTTTCTGCACCAGAAGTAGAGAACAGACAAACCTGGCAGTAAAACTACTGCGGTCCTATGTGCTGTCATGTACCAAAGAGTCAGTCTTTTCACTGAGCAGAAAATAAAATAACATTTGCAGTGACAACCGAAAAAGCAAGAGTTCACTCCTTTTGCCAAGTTCCCACTTCACCTGTTTGTGGTGGCCAAGAGGGACATGGCTGAGAGGGACGAACGTCCCCCCAGTCAGCCAGCGAGGACCCGCACTGCCCTGCCCAGGTGCCGGCGGCAGAGGGAGTGCTGAGAAGGCAGCAAACCGCAGTACACGGGATTTCGACTTCACCACTCCATTGCCCTACACTGGCCTACGCAGCAGAGGCTTCCCTGGCTGCAGCAAGCCTGGGAATACCTGCGGAGAGCCACCGAGTGCATCTCACCCAGAAATGTCCCAGCAGAGGACTCCCAGTAGCCCTGACCACCACAAACGTTACGGGACGCAGTGGGTTTCAGTAAGAGCAAGTACCTGCAGCTCTGTGGGAAGTTAACTGGAGCTGCTGGCTCTCAGACCACTTCAAAGCAATGCAAGACATACAGAGGCCCACCTTGGATGCAGACATCAGGTGGTCAATGTCAGTGCCTCCACATGCTTACACCCGTGCTCCTGAACCAGTGGTCTACGTGTATTTGGACTGGGAGGCTGTCAGTGGTTCACAGCCACTGTCACTTGGGACAGGATTACTTCTTGGAGCAACCTGGAGGCACCAAGGTGGTGCAAAACATCCTAGGGAGGGGTGCTGCGTTGCAACCTTTGCAGGTGCAGATCAGTTACTTCAGCGGAGCGTCACCAGTTTATACCACCTTTGCATCGGGCATGAAGCACAGCAATGCTAACATGAGGTGAGCAACCTGTGTGGGCTAGCAGAGGACTTTGGAGGAGGAGTAAGATGGCTGGAGAAGGGAAGGACAGACATATCGAGGGACATGTCCTAGAAGACCTTCAGGAAGGGGACAACAGGTTCCATAAAAACAGGAATAATTCTGCTGTTGACAAAATTAGAAATGAAGTAATAATAATAATAATAATAATAATTATTATAGTCCTTGCACTAGATACTAATTAGTAAATAATTATCATAGCAACTTCTCTTTTTAATTTTTTTCTGGGTTTCTTTTTCTTCCCCAAACCACTCTGAATTGCATATCCAGCCCCCTCGTATTGCAAAGGGGTGGAAAGGGTGTTACATTGTGAATTGAAAATTAACTCCAATCCTACATTCCCTGCTGTCCTACAGCTATTCTTCACACAGGCTCAGTGGGACTTGATCAGGGAAGGAAGGGGACGTTACGTGTGTTCCTGCTTAGCACCCAGAGTACCTGCTTTCCAGATGCACACCTCTTAAGCTCTGATTTTCTTGTTGGGTTTTTTTTTTGTTTTTTTTGTTTTTTTTTTTTACAAGTAGGTCTAGGAAACAGAACAATGACAGGAGGATCATTGTGAGACAATCGATGTGCAGAATTGTAGCCAAAATCTGAATTCACCAGAAACCAATAAGCTGAAATAGCCACAACCAACTGTCCATAGCTTTGTCTAGAATGGCTTTAAACAAAAAATATAAAGAGCCATGGACAGTCTCCTTACCCCTGTCCAGAATTTGATGTAAACAACATCCATAGAAACTGGGATTGTTAAGAAAGTTTATCCATATATCTGGATAGCAATAAAAAGCGTTTCCTAGGAAACTGTAAAATCCTGTACCAAGCAGTGTACAGCCAAGCCGAGAGGAACATTAGGTTGATTTATATTTTCAAGGTACAAGTTTGCATGATTTCTTTTAGATCCTGTGATAATGTACAAGGAGAGCACGTGTGAAGGTCAGGGCTGGTTTTTTTTGTTGTTGTTGTTGTTTGTTTGCTTGCTTTTTCTCTGAAATGTCTCTTGTGTAACTCATTGGTCTGGGGTTTCATTTCAATTCTCGTTTGTAATAACAGGGCATTACCGCTCCCTGCGTCTGTCCTTCCTGTTCACGCCAAGGCTGCATCAGTAATTTCCTTCTGCTGCCAAAGAAACAATGGTTTCGTGTCTTCCCATTTCTTCAAGAACCGCTGCCAGCATGCTCAGGTTGCCGTCAGGGAAATTCTGGGCTTCCCAGAGATCCAGGATCACCCCGGTGGGACTTGATTTCGTAGCAAAATAATTTAGGTACCTGCAACAAGCCAAATGGAAACTCATTTTTTTGAGCTGCATGAAGGCTACCTGAATTCATATGATTTCAGCCCATCCCCATTGCTGGTGCCGGCAAGGTGCTCATCTCCTGTGCAGTCAGTCTGACCAGTCCGTAGACATATCTGCTGTCACTCTTCTTCACCAGGACCCTTTTGCACATACCTCCTGGGGGGAGGGGGGCGGCTTTGCTGCCCAACAATGCATAGACAGCCTCACTTACCTGTCCAGTTTCAGCTTGTGGGCCAGCATCCGCCAGTCATGGCCCCTGGTCTGGGGTGCATCCAGGCTGCTGCACAGCTTCTGCCTTATTGGGAGGGGGATGCTGAAAGCGCTGGGCCCTACTATGGTGGTGATGGTGCCTGCTGAGTCCATAGGAGGATAATCAATGCCAGTAGGTTCCTGAAGTTGGAAAGAAAGCAAGGAAAAAAAAAAAAATACAGCAGTTTTGTTACTGAGTGCAGAGATGATTGTAGAAGTGTATCCTCTGAGACTCAGTGCTTTTACTTGCATTAGAGGGAAAGCAGCCCTCTGCTAATCAAGCATTTATGTTAATCAGCTGAAAAAGAAATATTTATAACTGATTTTGGGTAGACAGCAGATTTTTTTTTTTCTTTTTCTTTTTCTTTTTTTTTTCTTTAAGGGTGAAGATTACTATGGCTGGACAAAATTGAGCCCAGCTTAATTAATCACTTACCTACTGGAAATAATGAAAGACCAGGCATTTTGACACATTTCAGAGCAAAGTGCTACTAGTAGGGCAGAACAGGGCTTTTCCAGCTTGGCTAGCAGGAGCCCCTTCCCCGAAGCCCCCCCAAGCCTCCCACCCCACATGCAGCCAGCACTGGGCTCACGCTGCTGACATCCCTTTGGCAGCACCCATACTCTCTGAAGCCTCCAATGCTGGGCAGACCACGGAAGGTTGGTTAATACTGCCGCAGGCACAAGCTGATCCCTCATTTTCATGTGGCTTTAACTCTGTGGCTGGAGACACAGGGAGTGTGTGTGCTCAGGGGGTGGCCGTCACCCTCCTGCCCATGACCAGCACTCAAAGGCAGTGGCAGCAGTGTTTCAAGGGGAAAGTCACCTCCAAAGCCAGCCTGTCCCCTGTGGGTACAGGGTTGATGCTCTCTGATGTGGTCCTCCCAGCTGGGAGGCTCCCCGTGACACAGCTGTAATGTGGCTCCACTGGGAATAACAAGACATTGGCTCTTCTGGGCAAGGATTTTATCTCTTTCTTGGCCGGGAAGGATTTAGCACCCACAGGTAGGTAGAAAGAGGGGCTCAGTAGCCTGTAGGACAAGGGTATGGTCAATTTGGATGGTTGAGTTTGCTTAGGAACAACGAGGTGCTGCAGGGCAACTGAAAGCCCCGCCAGACCCCATCGATGACGACTGGCTGCCTGAGCATGCAATGGGGACGCTCCTCCCAGGCGCAGCACTTGTCACCTCCAGCTAGCAAAGCATGCGATGGAAAAAGCGTCAAGCAGGGCTGGGTCTCCTTTCATGCCTCTCACCCGCCCTCTCAATTGCTCTCCTTTGTAGCATGACAGGCCTGAGGCCGGGCTGGGAGAAACAGGGGAGCTGCTTCATCTCCACCTCTGCCCAGGTCACAGCTCTGGGCAGCCAGAAATACCCGTGTAAAAGACTCCTTGTTAAATGTCAGTTTGTTTTCTCCTCTGTGAGCTGTCTTGTTCCTTTGTATCAAGACAGCTGCTGGGAAGGCCCTGTAAAACCTGAAACTGTCTCAAAACCAGGTAGTGCCTGGCTTAAGCTGCCATTGCAAATCCCCCAGGAAGCTTGTTGGTGATGCTCAGTTACGCGCATGTCCTGGTTTCGGCTGGGATAGAGTTAATTGTCTTCGTAGTAGCTGGTACAGTGTTATGTTTTGGGTTCAGTATGAGAAGAATGTTGATAACACACTGACGTTTTCAGTTGTTGCTAAGTAATGTTTAGAACAAGTCAAGGATTTTTCAGCTTCTTGTGCCCAGCCAGCAAGAAGGCTGGAGGGGCACAAGAAGTTGGGAGGGGACACAGTCAGGGCAGCTGACCCAAACTGGCCAAAGGGGTATTCCATACCATGTGATGTCATGTCCAGTATATAAACTGGGGGGAGTGGGGCTGGGGGGGCAGCTCGGGAACTAACTGGGCACTGGTTGGTGGGTGGTGGGCAATTACATTGTGCATCACTTGTTTTGTATATTCCAACCCTTTTATTATTATTGTCATTTTATTATTGTTATTATCATTATTAGTTTTTTCTTTTCTGTTCCACTAAACTGTTCTTATCTCAACCCACAAGTTTTACCTTTTTTTCCCCTGATTCTCTCCCCCATCCCACTGGGTGGGAGGGGAGTGAGCGAGTGTCTGCATGGTGCTTAGTTACCAGCTGGGGTTAAACCACAACAGCACAGTCTGTGGTTTCCCCCCCCAAAAAATGTATGCAGAGATGGAAAGGGGAGAGCCAGTATCTGTGAGCAATGAACAGAATTAAGACTCTTTTGACTCCACTCATTTATCCACAACAATTAATTCTCTTCCACTCTATAAATATGCCTTTTTTTTGCATTTTTTTTTTTTAAATTAGAAATGGCATTTTAGGCGATCAGTGAAATTTCTAACCAAGGAAGGTTTACGCCACACGGTAATGTCCTCAGTGAACATGCCCAAAGCAGTGCCAAATGCGGAATCCCTACCTGGGCACCAAGGCCCTGCATCACAGACCGTCCACCCCAACCCCACCGCTTCAGGCAACGAGCTACTGTCCTCTAACTGCCTGGAAGCAGCTGCAGAGTGGTGACTGGTGGCATCGCAGACACACAACCTTCCCTTTTTAGTCTGGGCCAAGGGACACAAGCGACACATTGAAGCAGTGCTGCCCTGGCTCTCGAGGTGACCTGCTGCCCCAGGTGCACCAGGATGGGTGCAGAGGGAGCCCAGGTATCCGCCACGGTGCCCTGGGGCTCTTTTGGGTGAGTACTGACAGCACAAGATAAAAAGGGGGCTTCAAAAACAAACAGTGGGAGACCTTTATCTCATTCTTCCTCTTGCCTCACGAATTTGCATGTTTTGGCACTCATTGCATTTGTATTTTTGAAATCCCAGTGGCAGACACTGTATAAAGCCAGAATAAGACAGTTTAATCTGCAGAAGTTTTACATCCTTTACAGGGGAGAAAAAAGAAAGCCCATAAAGGAAGGATGCAGGAAACTGTGTTACTGTATTTTTACCACAGGTTGACAGAGGCAGAGAGGCAGAAGAAAGGCACCAGCATAGTCCTGCAATGCCTAACCACTTGCTGCCTGCCCCCCCCACAAGAAGAGAATAATGTGCGCAATTTGAAATCACCAGAAGCAAACCAAACCAGACACTATCTCAAAGTAGGGACCACAACACACCCTTACATGACCTAGTTAGTCACCAGAGGAAAGTGTGAGGAACCACAGCTAAGGTTTCCTGATGCCTGGTCTGGTGTCTTTATCACAACAACCCCTTCCTCTTATGCCTCTAGAGGCATACACATTGGTTTCCAGGTTGCTGTTATTACATTTCCAGGTAAATTCTGTCATCAAACCAGCTGAGTTTTAGGGTTTTTTTTGTAGTAACAAAGTTGACACAACCCTGTATGCCAGCCCTTAGCAGCCCAAGGTCCTCCTGCCCCTCACTTGGGCTCAGGAACATCACTCCATGTCAACCAGGAGGAGCAATTTTGCAGTAGGCAGCCTTGATAGCAGCGGTATTATTCCCTCCCTCTATTCATCCCTGATGGATGGGATCACAGCACAAGACAAGAATATTATCCTCTTCCCTCTGAATCCATTACCAGGCCCTATTACACACAAGCAGCTGAAGATGATTATAGTGTATACTTGCATTTCATTAAAGTTACTCTCAGTTCTTTCTTTTCTCTGCGAGGTTAAATTAGAGATTACCTCAATGCAGCACTTATTACAATAATTGTTTATGATACTTGTTTTACCATCTGTCTTTAATGCTGTGTAGTCCCCAGCTGAATATGTAACTTTACACCCAATAACCAAGCAGATGTTATGGGTAATGGCAGACACCATCAGGGCCCTACAGCACAAGTAAGTTTTGTCTGTGGTCTCCCAGCCCTTCCCCAAGTCAGCCAGCAGTGATTGCTGCCCAAGAGCCTGCTCTTCATAGCCACCACGGTTACCAGGCACAAAAGCCACCAGCACATTCACTGAAGGCAATGCCACTTCATACCTGAACATGTAGTTTGGTCTCAGCCCTAAGCTTGACTGCCCCAAGGAGTGAAAATTCTCCAGCTGCTACTTGGCGTCAGCAAAGCTGTTCCAAAACTTAGGATCATTTTTCTATTGGAAAATGTCAGCCATCAAAAGAAAAATTGTTGAAGATAATAGTCAGGATTTGTAGCAGTAGCAAAATCTGAGAAGTCTATTGCAGCTAGACTATCTGATATTCCCTTTTGCACAGCAGTTATTATGTGGGATCAGAGTGGACTGGCTCATGCAAACATATGGCAATGACATTTTCCTAGTCTCCTTCCTCCCTCTCCAGGGAAATGTTGGGGGTGATGGTCTTGTGGACTGCCAGGAAACAGGACCATGCAGTGCTTTGCGAGATGCATTAGGGAGTGGCGGGCAAAGAAGTCCTCCACATAAGGCACAGAAAGGCGGCACTAGCAGGGAGACCATAGCTGCCCTCCTCCCTCTCTTGAAGGGGGGACACTCCCTTCCAGATGAGAGAAACTAAAGGAAAATGCAACAGGAGATACAAAGCAACAACTTAATCCATCCCTTATGTCCATCCCAGCAGTCAGGAGGAAAATTGGAAGCACTAAACAGGTAGCAATGGGAAAGGATATACCTCCTTAACCCTTCCATGTTCCTGCAGTTGGATAAAGTGCACCAATGTCATTTACCTCTGAGACAGAGCAGTTGAGTTGGAAGATCTGTCCTTCTCCTTCGACCTGTCGCACGCAGAGTTTGCATACCAGCTCCAGGGTATTCAGGCTGAACCTTTCCAGCGTGAAGGTGCAGTGCAGGTTCCTCTGGCATCCACTCCAGATGTGGTAAAAGGGAATTTCCTGCAAGAGGAAAGCAAAAAAAAAAGTATAGCAAGGGAAGGACGTGGGACCAGGGTGCGGATGCTATATGACCAGAGACCATGGGCTCCATACCACTATTACTGCAAATGGTCCAGGATAAAAAATGTTCACAGTACTGCAACCTGGCACTGGGTGTTTTTTAAACAAACACCCCTGTGTGTCACTGTATTTCTTTAAGTGTCACTGCTAGGATCCAATGTGACTGGTTTGTGATGCTCACCTGGTATTTAGCCAGCAGTTTGCTCTTCCAGAGAGAGTGGGCAATGTCATGAATGGACAGGCGGAGGTTGTGGGTGCTTCCCTTAAAATGCAAAGCTTTGGGCTCCTCCAAAAGCTGCCCACCCATCTGCCGCTCGAGCTGGAGGACCTCCTGCAGTATTGCGATAAAAAGAAGAAAGTGGTCAGGTTTCATCAAGACAGCACACTGGGCTTCTGATTCCTCAAGATTGACTGCTGTAATTGCTGTACCTTGTGTAATACAGGAAAAAAAAGTGCAGAGTTGTGTTTTCCTGTGAACCAGAATCGCATTAGTGGATCTGAGTATAACCCCCTCATCCCCTTCATACAGCAGCAGCCCAGCAGGGATGCAGGCACCCATGTCTCATTTGGGGGACACAGTGTCCTGTCCTATAAGCAGAAAACTTAATTGCATGCTATTAAATTGAATGCAAAGACTTTGTATACAGGCACTGTTTGAATACAGAACTATATCAGTCTTCTCCATTGTTCATCGAACTGGACATCTAATGATAGATTTACTATTTTGCTTTTGGAAGCTCTTATTTGTGTAGGTCCTGCTGATATGGGACCTGTGCATACCACTGGTCCTTCAGCTTGTGGAGCCGTACAGGAGGTATCTGATGCCTATGCTGAGACTAACCGTCAAGCGGGATAGTATCAAAACAATGCAAGACACTGTGACAGAGCATTTTGTCCATATGAATACATAGGTTCAGGGTTACTGAAATATTGATCTTGTAATTAAAAGCTGGTAAGACAAGAGCCTGGTCATTTTCTGCAGCTAAAAATAAATATGTGCCTGTAGCTAATGAGACCACAGTGAACCATTGCCTACAAACAGCCTAATTGTAGTCCACATGGAAGAAGCATGTAGTCCACATGGAGGCCCGTTAGAAACCAATACAGCCGAACTCAGTCATATTTAATTACAAGAGCCAACCAACCAACCAGTCTCACATGGCCAAAGCCAATCATGTCCAGAGTGAGCACACTCAAGGAGTACGTGGGCACACAAAACCAGGATGCTACCCCAGGCCAACTAAAGGAGCCTCTGTTTTAGCTAAGCTCAAAACAAGCTACTCTTGATCATGTTCATGATCTAGTTAGCACACAAGAAAAGCCCCTGTCCCTGGCGAGCCCAGCACCTGGCAAATACTGAAGCTAAAATGATGTTCGTCTATCAGCCATTAGAGGAAAAGAAACAAAATCAGGAAACCTTTTAAATTAAGGTTATGCCAATGAATCACTCCCAGCTTCTTTCCAGTGCCCCCTAATTACCTTGTCAAGATGTCTAAAGAGCAATCGATATTAATTATCTGATTACTATAGATCTTCATTATGTCCAAATTACCTCCCTGGAAGGGCCAGAAGACGACTCACGGCACTGCGTGAGCTAATTGCAGACACCACCTCTCAGGCACGTGGGGCGCCGGAGCCGAACGACCACTCCTGACCATGCAGCACCAGCTCTGGGAGCTGCACTACTGTGGGAAAAAACATTGCAGCGTGATGCTGCACCATCCCACCCACGAGATCTGGATGTCTTGTTTCAATATCCCACTTTTGGTAACCACCCTTGATCATTCTAGCCCCTCTCTGGGCTCCAACTGGAGGACGCCATGCAGCCCATGCTTCTCCCATGCCGCTCAGTTAATTAATTCAGAATTAATTTGGAGCCATGATTTGCACAGCCCTTCAAACTTGCAGGCTGGCTCTAGCCATACGGCATTTTATTTAGAGCAGTACTTATCCTGCTGGCTGGTGCCTCTATGCTCTCCTGAGCTGAAACCGGAGCTGCACGTTGCTTTCTCCATGCTGAGGTGGTTACAGCCACCCTCCCCATCGCCTCTCACCACGCCTGTGAGCCAGGACTTCATGCCCTTATGCCTTTCCTAGGAGAGGGAGCTGTGTAAGGCATCACTCCACTGTCAGCGTCACCAGGACAGCCACAACCTGTATTTGGAAAGGGCTTCCTCATTAATGGGGCACAAGCACGCAACAGCATTCAGTTTAAGCTGTTGCCTTTCTTCATTAGAGGAAAAGATACACATTAAGTAACTGAGAGAAGATCACATGCCTGTTTTGTCATTTTTTTGGGGGGGACAGTTACTGTGCAGCATGAGGCGGGTTGGGGGATGACACCCTGCTACAGCCTGAAATCATTCACTTGCCCTCGGTGTGAGAGGCAGCCTTTTCCGCATGCCCGGCTGCTCAGCCCCCGCCCTGCTGTCATACACAGCTCACATACATCAATCTCAAAGCCATACGTGAATAAACAGAATAAAGCAGCTGGATTGCTTTACAGTTATCGTATTATTACTTTTTTTTTTTTTTTCACAGCAGACTAGCTTGGGTATCCCCCTCAAAGTGCAAAAATCAGCCTTAAAAAAAGAGGCCAGTGCTTGAGGTCACAGCTACCCTCACCGTTCCCCAAAAAGCATTATGGTGAGCATCCCATCCAGGCGGCTTGGGATCCTGTGGGACAGGGGATGCTGCATGCTTGATCAGCGCTGAGCCCACTCTGCTGCTCCACAGCCCCCAGGAACCCTGCCAACCCACTACCAAAATAACTGAGCCCTTATTGATGACAAGTCATTACACTTCCCTACTGTACTGCAGGCGCCGGCAGTTCAGCAGCAAGCGCTTACTCTGCATGATGAGAGGGAAAAGCCTGCTGGATAAATACTGCACTGTGTTTTATACCGCAACTGCTTGTCTTCCTTTGGTGGCTGTTAGGACACATTCAGCATATGGCACACTCATTCCTAGTTGTAAATAATAACAGAATGCATTCAGTTGCCTATTAAAATAAACACATAATCCCCTACAAAGGCTCTTCCAAACCTCAGACATCCCAACGTAGGAACATCTCACACTGCTCTTCCCTTCCCTTGCCATGCCTTGCCCGGAGCAGCCAGCCCCAAGACACTGAGATGTTGCAGCTGGTGCCTCGCTTGCTGCCTACAACTTTCCCACCCTCTCCAAATTACTTTTAACCTCAGGACCCACTGGTCCAGCCCCATCTGTACACCTTGTCCTGCACAGCCAGAGGTAATTGCCCCGTTAATGCCTTCCCTTTGGCAATATGGCAGTGCCAAGGACCTCCTCCTAGCACGCTGGGGCTGCTGTGGTGCCAGCTGTTGTGAAAGCACGCAGCAAACACCCCAACCTTTTTTTTTCTTACTGAATAGTCATAGTCTACACAACACTGTTGCACAGGACTGGTTTGTACACACCGGTTCGTACACACCGGTCCATGCTCAACCCTTTCATCTACAACTAGTTTACTAGGTTCATTTTTCTTAAACCTTCTCCTTTCTCAGGCCTTTCATTTCCAGAGAAGTGCAATTGATACAATCGTAAGAGTTTGTGGCCAGCAAGTACATGTGCTTGTCCTCCCGTAAACCACCAGCTAGCTGGGTCTTGAACCCTGTGCATGGCCTTCCAGTCTTCAGGTGGATGTACCAAAAAAGAAGAAAATCAAAATGCACATACTTTGCTGTAAAAAAGCAGTAGGTACAAGTGGGATGGTGGCCGCCTGATTTTGCTCATCTTTCCTCACCAAATCACAAGCTCACTTTGGGGTCTACCTGCAGCAGCAGCCCAAGGACTGGCCTGCCCCCTTCCCAAACACTGGCTGCAGCTTCTCAGGAGAAAGATGGTCCCTCCATGTTGCTCAGCGCCTCTCCTGATCTCTTCTGCTATCACACCAAATCGGATTAACTTTACCTCACAACTCTCCCCACAGTCTATTAGAAACAAACCAACAGCTCTTGAGTAACACCTAATTGGATTCCCCCAGCTCTGACTGCATTAGCTGTCTGTCCAAGGCCCCTCCGACTCACTTATTATTACCTCAGGCCTTGACGAACCCGTGGAAAATTGTATTATGCTGCACAGGCATAAAACCATCAGGACTTTTGAAGCTTGATCGCTATGAAAGATCCTTTTCACTTTTTTTTAAATAAGAAAAACAAAAGGGAAATCAGGCCGGGGAAAATAATTGTTTCTAAAAGCCTGATAACACCAATGCATTGACAGAGGCCAAGCTCCCAGGCCCTGTACAGACAAAACCAGGCTGAAGTCATGATATGCCTGCTTCAACCCTTATACTTTACTGCCTTTCCTACATTTAGTGAAAGAATATCCCCCCAGCAAAGCCTAGGCAGGCAGGCCTTGATATCAGATAGTACTGGGGAAGAAAACAAAAAGTGTGCCATTCACAGTGATGGAAGTCACTTCTCTGAAAAACACAAACATCTCCCAGCCGGTATATGTGAGTTTAAATCCCAATAATTCCCATATGCAGCTGAGGAAACAAAAGCATACACAGCACCAGGATGACTCTGCTTAGAGTCAGGCTTTGAACTCATTTTGCTGCAAAGAGGCATTGGGAAGTCGCACTGGCTACAATTGAAGAAAAAACCCCCACCTTTTAATAAACTCCATTCTTACATGTGCAGTTGGAGCTACATGTTTCATGAGTGCATCTATTATAGATACCACCTGTACAAATACAGGTATTTATAAAGAGAAATAGCAAGTATGGTTACCTATCTGCTCTTCTATATGCAGTGAGTGTATGTTTGTGTGCATGCCAGAATTACGCAGTGAGAGTAACATTATATAGTTAGGGACAGCAACAGCCTCGGTTTATTTCAGTTGTGAATTCCCAACACAAAAAGCTGCACGCAAAGAGGTGTAATAAAGCAGTATGAAAGCAGGCAGTGATTAACAGCCCAGAAGCTTCTTTTATCATTATCAACTATTTACAAAGAAGCATTTATATGTTTCCCCATCTCTGGGGAGCTGGCACTTAGCATTAAAAATACATGAATAACGAATGAAGCCCCGTGTACCTTATGGCCTTTTAATAATGCAAAAATCTTAGGATTCAGGATATGATACAGGTAAACAAAGGAAAAAAGACTCGTGGGCGGAAAATAGTGTGAGGTCCCTATACAAAGGACAATTTATAGTGTGTGCGGGTTAAACTGTAAAACAGCAGCTTGTTGTCAAGCTCTTCTAATCAGAAAAAGAACCCAGGCAGCAGGAATACACAGAGCAGAGGGTCTAGTCACCACTATGACTGCAGTCCTGTGAGAGCTGGAGAGGGAGAGGGAAAGTGAGCAAGAGAGCAATAACCACCTTAAGGGCATCCTGCGTGTCATCGAGGCAGTAGACCCGGATGCTGTACTCCAGCGAAGAGCAGGACAGTGGTCCAAAGATGGCCAGTTTGAGACGTTTGGCTGCTGCCTTGGTGATTGACTGTCCCACCAAGGCATACGTGCTGAGGGTTTCTGTCAGGATATGGCAGGCCTCTGGGTCCAGCTGGATATAGCACGGAGTGGTGAAGTTTTCCTCCCCGACCACAACCACATCCTAAGGGAGAAAGAGGCCAAGTTAGAGCTCCTGACCCCTCAGAGCTGCTCTCCTTTGAGACAGCAATGCCCCTTTCAAGCCTGGATGATGCACAAAGTCCTTGCTGTTTGCACTGTAGATTAATCAAGATTTAAAATTCCTGCTTCTGGCTTTTCTCCTGCGTAGGCGTGGGGAGGGCATGATTTCTCTGAGGTGACGATGGTGGTAGAAACCTCCTCCCGTACAACACTCCCCTAAGACTTGTAACTCTTTCCTCTGGACCCTGCAGCAGCTTTTAAAGCCCTGGGCAGAGTTAGGCAAATAATGAAAATATCACCAAAACTTTATTGAAAAAGATATTGCAGAACTAATAATTTGGTGACCGTGATTTAACATCAGTAGTCACAAGCATGTTGAATAAATAACCACCCTTCACTTCCTAAGCATGACAATAAGCAGTTATAAAAACTCAAGGAAGGGAAGTAACCTCTACGATGGCCGAATGCCACATCTACATGAAATATCACCTGCTGCTTCATCAGAATAATCCTCCGTGACGAGACTGCAGGATGAGAAAAAAAATACATACAGCCTAAATGCAGACAGCCACCCCACCCTGTGTGTAAAGGAAAACGGCTCCCTTGCTAATTTCTCCATTCAACCCTGCGTGTAATATCCTGCACGCAACGCAAGGTGATTTGAATGGCTTTAAGAGAGAGCAGAAGCGAAAAAGCAGCAGCTGATGATGGCCACCTCTTGCAAAGCCACCACGTGCCACATGATGCTTGGCAAAACTCATCTGTTTCACCCCCGCTGCCTGCAGGTCTGCAGCAAAATGTACACATCTGGCAGCTGAGCAGCGTGGGCTCAACTGAAATTTGGCATTAAGCTCGGGCCCCCTAGTTTCAGGAAAGGCAAACGTGCCGTATTTGCAGGGGTGGCACAGTCCTTCTGGAGGGTAAGTTGCTGCCGCGCTGATTGCACGCCCCTACGGCCACACCAGCAGCTGGCTCTGGCAGGAGCCCCTGGCCCTGAGCGATGCTGCAGGGGTGTGCAAGCATGCATGCACACGCGCGTGTGTGCGTGCATGCACGTGTGGGGCTCAGCTTGGAGGAGCTGCTCCAGAATTGAGCGGAGGAAGATCACTGAGTGATGGCCAGGGACGCTGTGGGTGCTGCGGAGGCTGCACTGGCACCAGAGCTTGTGCACAGCCGGCACAGCGACCGCTCTGTCAAGGGCAGGAGGATGATGAGGGAGAAAATGAAGAGGTGCCAGTAACACACAGGCGCAAATAAGGAACATATGTGTGGTGCCAAGAGTCAGGCCAGTGGGGTGCAGATTAGTTGGCGAGACAGACCCGTGTTCGCTGCATGCTCCTTCCCAGCGTGAGGAAGAGCCAGTGCCGCAAGGCAGGGGAACAAATGCAAGACCCTTTTGAAGGCAATGCTGGACACGGCGCTCTTGCTGCTGTCAGCCCAACTGCCTTCAGAAGCCACCCTGACCTTATTAAATCTACTGGTAGGAGAAAGTACCCTTGCCAAATTAATTATGTGAGACCAAACTGGTGGCAGCAAGTACCTAGGAGCAAAGGGCTGGAGAAGAGGGCTCTGCCAGGATGGCCCAGCCTTGCCAAAAGCATCACTTTATGCTCCAGTTACAGTGGAAGATCCTTCTGCCACCCTGCCCCGGGACATCCTCCTGCTGCACTACTGGCAAGGAACCACCCCAGGCTCCCACCAAGCCTGCACTGCCCAGCAATCCTTGTGCAGCTCCCCTGAGTTGACAGGGTGCAGAGTTGGAACCTGGCTGTGGGAACTGAAGCAAAGTGATGCTCCACCAACATCTTCAGAAAAACAAAAGAAACACCTATACATTTTATTAAGGTGGACGAAGTGTTGGTGCTGAAGCAGGAGATCTTTTGCAACACTATTTCACTTTCTTGAAAGCTAGGAGAGTGAAAACTATTCTGTAAAAAACATGTTCTTATTTCTAAAATCAAGTCAGAAATTATTTTCAGCCACTGCTTTTTATTTTGCCTTTTCTTTTTCTTCTGTCCCCATGGCTTTGGCACAATATCCTGCTACAACCAAAAGCTCAAGTGCCGAAATCCTGTGATGAAGGCTATTTCATGGAAAATAGCTAGAACTAGGAGGCACCAAACTGCCCCAGGACAGCATCTCTGCATGACCACTGGGCAGCTTAGTCACCTGGTATCAAAGGGCACTCCTGCCTGTAGCAGCCATGCATCTCACACGGAAAACCCAAAATACAGGCATCCCGGTTCAGAAAGGCAGCTGAAGGACTAGCAGAGAGCCCTCCATGCAGTCAGCACACAGGCTGAAGCTCTGGAGCCTCACCTCCCATGGTCCCTGGGCAGCCTGGTGCTTCAGCTGGATCTGCCAGTCCTCCGTGTTCGGTTCTGCGCAGTGGTGCATGGTTAAAATGACAGGCCGGGTTAGCAGGGCTCCTGGTGGGCCGCAGCTCACCACCGGTGTCAGCAGGGTTTGGCTGTCTTCTACAGGAGGCCTGATGAGGAGACAGAAAGATGGATAAGTTAAGTAAGTTGAAAAAGGCAAAAAGGTACATTCAGGTATGTAAAAATAAAAAAATCCTTCTCTTAAAATAAAAAGATTGTGCAAGCAAAGAATGGGTGGGTATGGTTTGGGCTTGGTTTTTTTTTCCAAATCCCCCCCTTTTTTTTTTTTTTTTTTTGCCAGATATCACTCATTTGTCAAAATGCAGGTTTAGGTGGCAGCAAATTATAGACCTCACTTGCTGAGCACCCTCCACTCTGAAGGATCCTTGCTGACTGTATGCAGAAGCTTCATTTCACCCACTGCTGAAATGTGGTCACTGCTGCTTTTGGCAGTTGTTTCGCAGCATATGAAAATGAACAGTGGCTCTTGTAAGCACCATGTGTGAGAATTATTTACTGTCTGGACAGAGAAAATTGAAGAACAGAGGAAGAGAATGAACTAACGAGCACGTGTGAAACCTAGTAAGGGGTATACAGCACATCTGAGATGTGCAGTTTGAGTTCAGTCATTAGCAAACCCACTGGTAGTCTATTTTACTTAGAAGGCATTCAGATCTACTAAAATGGCTATTGCAAATACACCTGCGGGGAGCAGGTGTCACCGGTGGCAGGGGAGAGAGGGCGAAGGGATGGTAAGGAATAGTGCAGAGAGCAAAACACACTTGCAAAGCCTGAGATTTCTCTTGATAACCTAGAGCTGTTCAGTTAAAAACACAGGTATTGTCCAGTATGCTTGCTGTCAGTCACTAGGAATGGGTGTTATGGGAAATTGTATAAATATTTAGGATACATAGCATACACTGTAGTTTGTAAATGATAAAGCGTGTGTGTGTGTGTGTGTGCCTGTGCATGTGTAAACTATCCCAGACCAACTGCTGAGGAGCTTAAAAACAGAGGAAGCATGAGTGACTTTAACTATCACGACATCTGGTGTATGACAAATACAGCTGAATGTGCCTCATCAGCTGCCTTCCCTAAATAATATAGAGGACAAATTCATGATCCAGAAAATAGCAAGCGGGAGATTAAAAGTGTTCAATGTGATCTGCGCTTAAACTCCAGATCTGCCCACAGGACCTCCCATCCTCTGCTCCAGCTAAGGGTTCAATCCCTTGTTGCATTTACAGATACTTGTATTTACAACTGTATTGGTCTTAGTGAAATTAGTTGAGAAAACATTAAATACTGTTTATTTCTGTAAGTCTTTGCCTCTACCAAAAGAAAGAGCAAAAAAAGTAGCTGTAATCTTAGATAACATTTTCAAGGAGGCTAAATCAGGACAGAAGTTGTTCCGATATCCATTTTATTGCAGCTATTCTGGTGATTGCAAAGATATGTCCACAGTCATAACCTAATTTTGTCCACCTTAATTCTCCCTGAATATTCCATTAATCTCACAGAAAATGAAAACTTTTGAGAAATCTTTTTCAAAGTGGGACAAAGGCACTTTTGAAAAGCATCTCATTGCTACAAATGTTGTGGGAGGTTTTTATAACATTTGAGGAAAAAAAAAAGGTCCGGCATGGAAAAATTTAAATCTATGCAAATCAGTGAATCCAGATGATATGCATCTGTGGAAATTAACTGATGAGTTTACTAAATGACTTAACAATTGTTTCTGAAAAGCCGTGGACTGGAAACAAACAGCTGCAATATAGCTGCCTTTCAAAAAAGATGTAAAGTATAACAATCTGGACAGCTATCATGTTATGCCAGATATTTTAGCCTAACAAACAGTACACAAAAGAAATTAAACACTAGCAGATGGAGTACCTAGTCCAGCTCCTTTTGCATGCTGTACAGATCTCTGGATTCAGATTAAGAAGATCAGGGATCACTCTCTTGCAAGACTGAACTGAATAAATCATTGGGCAGTTTTTGACTAAAATGTTGCTTCTTTTTCAGACTCATTTACTTCAGGGTTTTTTTTCATAAGAAGCAACAAGAAGCTTAAAAAAACACTCACAGTGTGGCAGTGGTTTTTAATGGTTATCTACCTTGTGCATTAATGGATATTTTTACACTCTCCTACAGTCTAATTCAGGAAATTTCAAAAAACATAATGTCTTATGAGAAAGATCTTTCAAAATTACAATGTTTGTCTGGAAAGCTACAGATATGACAAGCTATAGACTTAATCATCTGGTTAACCTAACTTCATCTAAAAGACTACTGACCCATGAAAAAGGAAGGAAAAAAATTACAAGTTATTATAGATTTTTGGACTGAATTACAAAACCAGCAGTCAAAAAGAATATAGCAGGAAATATATCATGATTGCCATAAAAAAACCTCATACAGTGCCTTTTAGGTGAAAAATGAGTTAAAATCGACAAGAATCTGAGCACCGATGCATGCAGTTAAAAAAAGCCAAAAGGTCATTAAAATAATATGGTACTGATAAATCATACAGCCTAAAGTTGTCTCAAAGTAAAATTAAGTTTAGTCACTGCTCCGTGACAAAATTTTGTTAGGTGTTAAATTTTAGGACTCTGATGGAGGGCATGATTCTGTGCTGCCACATTTTATATCCGATTAGCACAAGTATAAAAAATGATGCAGAACACGAAGTTGGGAGGCGCTCCAGACTGCACAGTCAGCAAGTGAGATGGGAAGTGGACACAAGCCTACAAAGGACATGCAAAAAATAGCAAGGCTTAGTATTTTTTCCCCAAGTTGGTAAACAGCATCTTTGTCACCAGACTTACTACATTTATTGCCAAATGGATGAGATATGCGTGCTCCTGACCTAGGTATTTATGATATAGGACACTCTGATGAGTGAAGAGCAGAAAAATGGGCCAGTTGCGGGGGTGCTTGACTTTGCAGTCCCAAATTGCCAACCAGACATGCATCTGAGTCCAGCACCCCAAAAGTTATTGAATGCTGCCAGTCCTGGTGACTCTCCACCATCCACCTCATGCAGACAAACCTTTAAAAACTGAGATCCAGTGAATTGCAGAGAAGTTCTTGAGTGGTGTGAAACAGGGTCAGTGTCACTGAATAGGTGAAATCCCAGCTCTGATGAAGTCCATGCTAAACCTCTCTCTGACTACTGTGAGGCCAGGATTTCTACTCTCGATGTGGAAGACAATGTAAATAGCAACTCAATCATTAAATTTACTGATAACAATTAATAAGGAATTATTGCAAGTAACAATGCGAGTCAGAAAATAATGAAAAAGATCCAGAGATGGTTAAAATATGGGTAGGAAATAAAATCCTATTAATTGTAGAGCAGCTCACACTGCTGCAACAAAACAAGTTCCAAACATAGTTACTTAGTAGCAAAGAAAGCAATGAAAGTGAAGAAGATCTGGGGTGAGCTTACTGCAACGCAGCAAGCGTCAACTTGTAATGTGGCACAGTGGCAAAAAGCAAATCTGATTTCTGGGGCTGTATGGGACAAGACATGTCAAAGCATGCTGAGGTGATATTCCCTTTCCTATCCAGCTCTAATGTGACTGCAGGTAGCAGTGTGTTTAGGGACTGCAGTGAGATCTCAAAAATAAACACCTGAAACCCAGAGGAGTGAGGCTAAACCATGTAATGGTACATACAGCAGAGAGGCACTCTATGACAACTGACAGGTAAAAGGAACAAAAATCTCTTGACAGATCTTTTCTTATTTCTTACTGTTTCCAATTTCCATTTTAAAACAAAAGGATTATGCCTTACTATAGCTAATGAGAACAGAAACAGATGCAGTAGACAAGATATATTATACAAGAGATATTAATCTTTCTGCTTCAAGGCATAAGCCCAACACTAATTGATGGAATTAGTAAACAACAAATTCCCCTGAAGACAAGTTATTGTGTAGTCATTCATTACGAGCAATTTTCTTCCAGTCAGTCACCTCTGTGCACGGCAAGATCATGGAGCAGATCCTCCTGAAAACTGTGTTAAGGCATGTGGAAAATAAGGAGGTGATTGGTGACAGCCAACATGGCTTCACTAAGGGCAAATCGTGCCTGACACATTTGGTGGCCTTTTACGATGGGGTTACAGCGTTGGTGGATAAGGGAAGAGCAACGAACATCATCTACCTGGACTTGTGCAAAGCATTTGACACTGTCCAGCACGACATCCTTGTCTCTTAATTGGAGACACATGGATCTGATGGATGGACCACTCAGTGGATAAGGAATTGGCTGGATGGTGACACTCAAAGAGTTGCTGTCAATGGCTCAATGTCCGAGTGGAGACCAGTGATGAGTGGCGTTCCTCAGGGGTTGGTATTAGGACCAGTGCTGTTTAACATCTTTGTCGATGACATGGACAGTGGGATTGAGTGCACCTCAGCAGGTTTGCTGATGACACCAAGGTGTGTGGTGCAGTCAACATACTGGAGGGAAGGGATGCCACCAGAGAGACTTTGACAGGCTTGAGATTGGGCCTGTGCAAATCTTATGAAGTTCAACAAGGCCAAGTGCAAGGTCCTGCAGATGGGTTGGGGCGATCCCAAGCACAGATACAGGCTGGGAGTAAAATGGATTGAGAGCAGCCCTGCAGAGAAGGACTTGGGGGTGTTGGTTGACGAGAAGTTCAACATGACCCAGCAATGTGCACTTGCAGCCCAGAAAGCCAACCATATCCTGGGCTGCATCAAAAGAAGCGTGACCAGAAGTTCAAGGGAGGTGATTCTCCCCCTCTACTCTGCTCTCATGAGACCCCACCTGGAGTACTGTGTTCAGCTCTGGGGCCCCCAACATAAGAAGGACATGGACCTGTTGGAGCGAGTCCAGAGGAGGGCCACAAAGATCATCATGGGACTGGAGCACCTCTCCTATGAAGACAGGCTGAGAGGGTTGGGGTTGTTGAGCCTGGAGAAGAGAAGGCTCTGGGGAGACCTTATAGCAGCCTTTCAGTGCTTAACAGGGGCCTACAGAAAAGCCAGAGAGGGACTTTTTACAAGGGCATGTAGTGATAGGACAAGGGGTTAATGGCTTTAAACTGAAAGAGGTAGATTTAGATTAGATATAAGGAAGAAGGTCTTTACTGTGAGGGTGCTGAGGCACTGGAACAGGTTGCCCAGAGAAGTTGTGGATGCCCCATCCCTGGAAGTGTTCCAGGCCAGGTTGGATGGGGCTTTGAGCAACCTGGTTTAGTGGAAGGTGTCCCTGCCCATGGTGGGGGGGGGTTGGAACTAGATAATCTTTAAGGTCCCTTCCAACCCAAACTATTCTATGATTCTTTCTCCCAGAGCCGGTGATGCAGGACCAGCAAAGCCAGGATCGTGGCCTAGATGAGCTCCTGTTGTGATCGACTATTGCAGTTTCTGTGTTGCAGATCGCAGGAGATCCAGCACAAACACGGACACAGGGGAGCATATAGAGCAAGGGAGTTATCTCCTCTAAAGCAGAAAGATATATGAGCAGACATCTTCAAAAATGTGGGCCAGAACCTACTTTTAGGCTGTTATCCAAAAAAGAACCCCAAACCCCCCAGAACCACATCCACATGTGCTTCGCTTTAGGCTTGCAACAGTCTAGGGACAATTTATTAGATGAGACTGGGCATTCAGCTGTATGACTCCAAACTCACTTCACTGCAGGCAAAAGAGATGTTTTTGTTTTACAAAGATGTGACTGAGACTAAAATTCAATCCGTTAATGGCACTGCTATTAAAAGGCACTAATAGTAACTGAAAGGTCTTCAGATATTTTTAGATGTTATCCCATCCTGCACCGCTTATCAAGAACAGTCAACTTTTATTTAAAAGCAAACAAACTTTTATTCACTATATCTTGTCCCTTCACAATCAAATTTGTGGTTTTAATGGGATTACTCATTCAAAACCATCTCCCTGTAATGAGCCAGACCGTATTCATTAAGGTAGCTGTCACACAGCAGATGTGAGCACAACTAGAGAAATCTCTGCTCCTCAGTGGGCCTACATTGTGCTCCCTGGCACCGTGTGTAGATGTTACAGGCAATCACAGCAGCTCAGGAAGCACAGGACAGAGTAGGGAGAGAGGAATGGCTAACTCATAGCAACACATGGCAACCCTTCTACACAGCTTAGCCAAAAGCCAGAGGGAAGACATTTTATTTCTCCTTTCATTGCTGGGGCTTTATTTTTAATATGTGCTGCTTCTTAAGTTTCAAACTTAATATTCTTGACTGACCCTGGTTCTTCTACCAGTCTATCTTTAGAAGGCAAATGATCTGAAAAGTTTTCCTCCCCTTTTGCTCATGCTTTCGTCTTTTTTATGTTGAATTTTTCAATTATAGTGACTGGCACTTCATGAAATTGTCTTCTGGAGTTGCAAAGTAATTTTGTTTATGCAACTGAGATACAGAAGGAAGGTGGAGAAATGAGATGCAGAAGACTTCAATTTCTTTTATTTCACATCACTAAGCTTAGAGTTTACTGGTGAAAAAGGCAACATTGCTCCTTGGATCAAACTCATTGATCAGCTGTGTGACTTTAATATAAAGTCTATACATACACTATGAAGCCACTTATCCAAACCCTGACAAGGCTCACCCAACCCTTCCCTCTTTTAAGGTAGCTAATTTGGAAGTTGCGCAATTTATGTGTGTCTTCCATCAAGATCTTCAGGAGCGCTGCTTGCCTTGTTCTTCAGGGTTGTCACATTTCGCGGGCATGGCGACATCCACTCTCATTTGCATCATCTCCTGTGTGATGGATTATACAGGAGTGTCCTTCACTGTGCCATATTTAGCGCTGTTCTTGCCTCTGATTAGAGTATGCAAGAGTAGCTCCACCTAAAGCTGTGCAAGCTCGGCAGGGGTTCACGCAGGAACACGGGAACTGCCATACGAGATCAAACCAGTGGTCCATCAAGACCCAGACCCTGTCTAGCACGGACCAGTGCCAGATGTTTCTGAAGGAAGCACACAGCTCCACTAATTTAGCTTAGAGCTAAATTTGTTTTTTAACCCGAGGCAGTCAAGAAAATCCTGAAGGTTGGAGGTTTATACTCATGCTATTCAATCCTTAAATCGTGTAAGACCTAGGCTCTCACAGATGCTCCTGGCAACAGGGTCTTGCCAAGTACTGGTCACAGCAATGTGTTTATTTTATAGGTGAAACCACAACTCAAGAAGGGAACCTTTCTTACAAATCTCAAAGTCGGTGATACTTCGCTAGACTAAGGGAGAGAGCATCTGATCACCACTGAAAAGCCAATGAGCTTCAAGACAGAAACCTGTCTGATAGCTGTGAAATAGTCTCATAGGCTTGTCATTTTTTCAATTTTTTATATATATATATATATACACACACATACACATATACGTGTACAAACACACACACATACATACATAGATATCCTTTTCCCACTGTAGCCACTTCATAAAGCACATGGACCTTTCCATGAGATCAACACACCAGCCAGGGATCAGAGTCCAGTAGCTGCTTGCCATCCATCCTGCCCGGAATGACAAGCAGAATAGGGATGAGCTCACAGTGCAGGAGCAGGAAAAACAGCCTGCTGGAGTATTAGTCTAGGAAAAGAGAAAACCCACTGTGCCACAGGCACGCTAACACACTTAGAGAAAACAACTGCCTCCAAGTGCAAGCCATCAGAAACCCAATTCACTGCAGAAGGATAATGCTTTTAGGATGACCCTCCTGCTCTCACATGCTTTGATGGTTATGAAATGGAATAAATAGAGTTTCTCGAAAAGCTCTCCTAACCAATCTGCAAGGCAACACAAAGAGTGATATTACTGGGTTATGAAGTGTCTCAAATGTCTGTACTACAGGTTTTGGAGACTAACTGGGGAAATGTATTAGGAAAACAAAGGAAGGAAAAGAAAAGGGGAATTTGCAGGACTCTGAGGGATAACAGATTTCCTGTTTCAGCTTGACTGTTCAGAAGTCGTTTCATATTTCTACAAACAAAATGTGAGCTAAATTTTAAGTTGCTGGAGATATGTGAGCTGTGATGGTATGCCTCTCTGTTGCTGCACTGGTTCTATTTAGGGTAGCGCTATGGGGACCACATTCTTACCTCAGTGGTGGTTGTATATCAAGAAAAAGAGCCTGCCTTCATTTCTGATTATAACACCCATTTTATAGTTTCCTATATGTCCCCCTCCAAACTACATCAACACACGACAAGACTTTTCAACCCATACACATTTACACAGTGCTCATGAAAATAAATATACGGACTCACAGGGTTTATTGAACACACTCCAGTTATTGCTTGGCTACAAAAGCAAATGTCTGCAGATAGTCCTTACTGTGGACTATCACTCTCTGCTGGAGTGCTGTAAGAGTGCAGCAGCGGATTTAAAAAATAATTATGCTGCACACTAACTTGTGGTACCCATATGACTCCCATTATATGAAGCAACATCTGTGGCCCACACAGTCAGAAAAAGAGGCTTTGACCGAGCTGCAGCTCTGCTACAGTAAGTGAAGTGTCTGGTAACACAGTCCTGCAGCAGGAGACCATTACAGCCCCTGCTGCTCCTGGGCATCTGGGCAAAGGGAGCAGGTAACAGGAGGACATTTAAGCCCTTTTTGGTGACTATTCAGTTCCGAATGATCTAGACAACACCTGACGAGCTCCATTTTAAATGTCCTAGAAGTGGTTGGTTTCCACGAGCATGACAAGCCTGGCATGCTGGAGGGGGGCTGAAAAGCTGCCATAAATCAAATAAGCAGCTGGGGTCTGTGCACCCAGGAAGCGATTACCACCACGATGGGATGAGCCTTGCTGCCCCATGGCCAAGGCAGCCCGCTCTCTGCTCTCCTCTTCTAGGGAAAGAAATCACCTCTCAAAGTCTTCACTGCAAGTGAGGAGTCATACCTCTCCGTTCACTTCTGCAGGTGTACTTCACCACACTTGCTCAGTTTGGCAGAGCACAGCTCCAAGCATGCTTTTCCCAATACAGGTTAACCTATCCTTCTATCCCCTGTGTGACCTGCTGAGTAACAGCTATCACAAAGCATGCAGAGCGGGCTTTATGACCCTTGAAGAAAATAAATCAGACTAGCATGTGACATTGGTTGTCCACAGCTGCATGAATAAGGAGGCAGGGATTCCCTCCGTAACTGGCTGGAAAGAAAATAATTGCACAAATAGCTCCTCCTAGGAATGAAATAAAAATTTTTTTGAATAATCAGATATTTTAAAAAGGGAGATTTGGAGGCAAGCTGAATAACAGGGGATGCCCTCTGATTTTAATTTTTTTTTTCCTTCTGCAGGAAAGAGTTCTTTTTATAAGTGTCTTTAAAACACAACCAAAAGTAATAGGAATACAATCAATACTAGATATGAACAGAGACACTTTTTCTGTAGCTGCAATTAGCTATTTTCAAAGAGCAGGCAATGAATAATGTATGCAAAAGGGTGGGTGGAGGGGTTACTTATTTTTTCTTCAAGCAGATTATTTTAGCATGGGTGAAAGACTACCAAGCTAAAGAATGGTGTTCAGTATCACGCAGTGTATAAACAGCTGTGGCTTAGCACATAATAAAAGCCATTAAGGGGCTGAGCCAAAAAATGTATCTAGCTATGAGGAGGGGAAAGAGGCAAAGTACCGTGTAATGATTGCTTAGATTCACATTTGCCATTCAGCCTTTGTGCACATGAGTCCATTCTTCATACTAAGATCTCACCTTTCTCTTCATTAGATTTTCCTAAACTGCTTCAAACAGTATCTTGGCCTTTTCAGAAACTCTTTGTTTATGCCAAGGCTGCCAGATCACACAGTAGACATTAAGATCTAGAATATGAATTGGCCACACATGCAGATAACAGGTGAGAACAACGGGGGTCATCCCAACATTGCCTCTAGGTGGCCCTTGGCGTGGAGCGCCTGGGCCTAAGCAGGACAACTACTCACTTACTTCCATCTAGGAGCAAGGAGGGGTGGAGGACGCCAAAAGCTTTGTCTTCATCCTCTTCACTGCATGGACTAGCCAAGCCCATGAAGGGTAAAATAAAAATTCACATTCATTATAACAGGAGAGGAGATTCTCCAAGCCAGGTGCTCAGGCACCTGTCCCTCTGCTGAGCCTATTTGTCACCTTGCTCCTCTGCTCCCTTGTCCTTTGCAGCACGGGTCTTTATTAAGAGGTTACCTCACACTTTCTCTGCTGCACCAAAGTCATGCTGGCACATTTTCCTCGCTTCTGGCTATGATTCAGCACCCCCCCAGCCTGAGGGCTTGCTGCAGAGTGCAACTCTTGGTTAGAAAAGCAAAAGTCTGAGCTGGTTTTGTGGCAAAGTTTATCCTCAGCTTTGCTCGCGTTTACATCCAAGTCAGCAAATAGTTTCAACGCAGGAGGCTTTGCATAAGCATATTACCACAGGTCTTTAGTTAGTACATTTTTCCCCTCTGCTAATGCACAAGCAAACAAAGGCAGTCTTTTACCTCATGTTCTCCTTCCTGTGAACTGTCACATACATTTCATAGACTCTCCCTTGTGGAACGGCCCCCGCTGGGATCAGCAAGCTTACTCCTGCAGAACAGAAGAGACACAAAAGATAAAGTGGAGAAAAAAAGGCAAGTGGGTCTGTGGAGTGACAGGAGAGGCAGAAGATGAAGCCTGCAATGCCAGATTTTTCATCCAACCTTGCCAGAAGACTCTAAATGACCTCAGCAACTTGTGAGAAAAAGTATTTACTGCAACCCTGGCATCTCTGGTGGTCAACTGGCCTGTTCTTATTCCTCTTGTGCACTGGCACTGAAATACAGGAGTGGAGAAGAGGGTTTTCTTCCCTTTTATTTTATTTGAAGAGCAGACAGATGGTTACGTTGCTGCTTACTTTGTAAAATGATGGAAAAACAAACAACTCTGTAACAGGACATTTCTCTCTAGGCAATTCTTACTTAATTAAAATCAGGCAAGAAAGGCAGTGGAGCACTGTCCCAGGAAGCACCAAGAACAAGTTGTTTCCTGAAAGATGGCTTCTGTGATTGGCACCCCTTCTTTTAACGCACTCAGCTTCTAATTAGACTACCAGGGAGACAAAATTGCCTAGTCCTGTAAAGTAGCTCAAATTCAGGTACCTAACCATGAAAAAAATCTGGGCAAATATGCTCGGTGCCCTTTTCAGTGGTGATTGCACTGATTTGCACACTTGATTACAAAACACTGTTCTTACATTCCTGCCATTTCAGAAATGTCCTGCTGTTACATGACAAACACGGCACATGAACGAACTATTTCACTCTGCTGGACACGTCTAAGCCAGCTGTCTTTGCAGATGTGGATTAGCTGGGAATCAGTGCAAGGATTTTAATACGGTTATTACTACAAACCTACAGGCAGATTATTTGCGTATATGCATATGCACAAGAGAGGCTCTACAGAAACCTTGCATGGCCCTGTCTCTTTTCTTTAGCATATGTGAGTTGGTTATGCTGGAGACCTCCCATGTGTTGGTGTACCGGGGTGTAGTCACATACATGGCTTTGAAAGGGAGGGATTAGCTAGGAAGGCATTTTCCGTGAAAGCCTTCTGAAACTTGTTTCTTTACAGGCCTGTTGTTACAACCTCATCTGTGCATGTTCTCCACTGTAACAGGGCAGGCGTAGTGTAAATGAAGGGCTTTGATTGTATCAGTAGGAGGATATACATACATCTAGAAGCAGCACGGAGGCATACACGGTAGCGGTAGACAGATTGATATATTTTACAAAACTTATTTTAATCATTTTGAAGGGATTACAGCAATAAATAACCTTTTTTTTCTTTATAAATTGATATTAATATATGCGAATTAAATGTGACTAATAGAGTTTGCTGAAAATGTGCACCATCATGGCATAAGAAACCCAAGTATTAATATCCACCTTCAGCTGCTACTTAGAGAAATGTGAAATCCAGGATTTTATAGCATGAATTTTCAACATTGCTCAGCAGTCAGCCCCAGATTTCTTTAAGTAGTTCAGCTTTCACTTAAATTTAATGGCTATTTTTGCCCCCTGTTCCACAGTAGCTCAGAAAGGAGGGCTACTGCTCATTGATGACTTTTGGCTGCTTCCTGGGCAGTGTCGGGCTGCATCCTGGAAGGACCAAACCACCTAGGTCCCTGGTCACCTAGGCATTTTGTTCTCTCCATAACATCAACAGACAACAAGAAAAGATCCAGCAATGGAGCAGGAGGCAAGGGTAGGCATATCTCCTCGGTCAGGGTATCGTGCTGTAAAATGGCCAAGAGCTGACCACAAGATGTACAGGAAGGCAGAAATGCTGTGAAACCTTGAGCTATCGTGTCAGGTAGCTGTGAGCTGTGGTTTCACACGTACTGTGGTCCTACCTGGACTCAGAGCTCCAGAGAAACAAGGCAGGGGGACTCTTGACCACTATGTAGCCTGCTTATCCCCCACATCCAGTGTTTTATGCATTTGATTCAACCCCACTTTAGATGTTAATGTTGCTCTTCATTAGCATGCCAAACCCATGGGAACATCTAGGTGCTGCACTTCCTTTGAACATCAACACTTCATTTAGGAACCAAACAGTAGTATGGCTTCCCTAAAAAATCCAGCTGCAAGAGCTGAGCTCTCCCAAGGCTGCCCAGGGGCTCCCTGGATGCTCTGAAACTGCCTCCTGGTGTCTGGGCGGCTTGAAAGGGGCCTGGCAGCCTGGCCTTGTACAGTATGAGAAAGACTGAGCAGCACTTTGCAATTACATCAAAAGGCACTCGTTGCTCAGTCCCCCTCTTTCCTAGTTGTAAAACAAGTCAACAATATGCATAACAAGGAGAGGAATACAAGAAAAGACACTCTTGGGCCTTATTTTCCTCGGGTATGTAATGTGTGCAGGAAAAAAGCCTTCCAAAAATTAATATTCTGCTGTCCTACTTCAATGCCACACAGTCTGCAATGAATTGGAAGTGGAACAACCGATTTGTTTTTTAATTAATTTGTCCTTTTTATGTGTGATGACAGGATTGAGGCTTTCTGGCTCACAGTCCCTTTTCTAGGGCTGCATGAAAGGAAAAGGTCAAGGATGGTGAATCTCACTTCACACAGGGAAGCTCTGAAGGCTCTCCTGTCTCAGAAAGTGGCTAAGAGCCCTGCAATTTTCTGTTAAAAAGGTGGCCAGGACTTTGGGAAAAGAATACTTGAAGTACCTTGGTAGATGTGTATGGGGGGAAAAACCCCATCTGTTTGTTCTGAACAAAGAAAAGGCAGAGTCTCGGGAGAGACCCTGCTTTTTCCTGCATAAAAGCAAGCTAACTCCACTTTTAAAAATACAAAACAACTGAGCCTTTAAGCCAACATGGCTAGCACTTACCTGAATTCGGAATTACTAGGTGACCTCCTAAAGAGTTGAAGGTCCCAAATGCAGTGCACGATGGGTCTGTTTGCCGAGCAAGGCTCTGGTTTTTCATGTTCAGGGTCTCATTCTCCAGCAGAGACTGTGTGATCTGCGGGGACAGCTTGGAGGAGAAGTCAGAGAGGTCATCCTGGGGGGTGACTGCACCAGAGGTGTTATAAACCTTGATTTTCAGGTTGGGCAGTGGGTCCAAGATCGGAGAATTGGTCATTGGGATTTTATCAGAGACATCATGCAAGGCATAAACAGGACCCCTGTACATGGCTGCAGCTGAAGTGAGGTCTGGTGGCACTGCCAGGAGGTCTGCATTGGAGATGAGAAAGAAGAACCATATTACTTCTCTATTCTGATGAATTTCTTCCAGGTAATGGTTCGGGTTTGCATTCCGTATTTTGTATTTTGCACTTCCTACCAAAGGTTAAGATACGCAAAGTCCTTGCAGACTGACCTTAGTCTCCTTTTCCATGCATCTTTCCAGCAAACTCCCAGGGCTTGTATTGCCCCAGCTGCTATGGAATCTAATCGTCATACAAAATTACAGCACGTTTCTGCTCTAAGGATTTTTTCACTGGGATTATTTTTCCAGGCTGCACTCAGATTTCCAGTATGACATGCTTAGCTTCAGGGCAAGATGTTTTCCATACTCAGTAGATATAGTTTTATTAACTAATACCCCCTCCCTAAATGCTAAGTGACAATCATTAACCAATTTATCCAATTGGCCTAACGATAGCATTCCTGAAATAAAAGACAGAAAAAATCTATGAAGTCATCATGCCCAAGACTCCCCACAGTGGGGGATTAGTACCTGCATCACACATTTTTGAGATTTGTTTTAAAAGTATCTCCAGCAAAGAAAATGACTTTTCTGCTAATCTTCCTCATGACAACTCTCTTGTCACCTTAACTCTTACTTTGATTTATTCTTTTTGCACACATACTGCGAAAAAAGAGGAACTCTACAGCCTAAATACGGGTCTTGAAAAAGCCAGCACTAACTTTAGAGTGTTTTTTTTCTGGCCAGTGAAGTGTAGAAATAATCAAGATGTTACACACCAGTGATAAAAATGCTTATTATTAAATGATGTTCTACTGCAACTTCTTCTACATTGTCTATTGAAAGTACAGTACTTCTTAAACTACTATTTATGCCTGTGGAGACAGGGCACAATAAAAAAAGCTATTAGTGAAAAAAGGGGAGAAAGATGTGATAGAATTACTGTACTGTAGTATCACTCCTGCCTCTGTTGTTTCTGTCAGAGCTTTGCCTTTGATTTCAATTTGAGCTGGACCTCTATTTTCATAAAAGTCTTTGTGTTTCACTCTCACATTCACGCTCTCTCTTCAGAAGTTAAATTCCTCTGCTTTATGCTCTTGAGCACATCTGAAAAACGCCAATGTGAGTTTTGAGCATTTGACTATCAGAAACTAATGGGTATGATCTTTCTCCCTTTTGTCAAGTGCCAACAAGCATCCAGCGAGTATCATTCATGTAGCCCAAGAGACCATAACCTTATAGCATCTTCCTGAACTGGTCACCATGGAGTGAAATGACAACTAACCTTGCCTTGCAGCCTTGATGTTAACAGGCTGAAATCCCCCATTTAGCGCCGAGGAGTCAATAATATCTGACTCAAAGTCACGGTGGTTCTTGCGATAGACAAACAGGGCCACGACCACAGAAATAGCCAGGCACACGATCACAGCTATGACGATCCCGACGTAGAGAGCAACGTCATCCGAGTCAGGAGCAGCTAGAGGGAGAGAGGCCAGGAACCTTGAAGAAATGTGCTCCTCACAAGGACTTTCAAGAAAACATATTCTTATTATTCTCATTTCCTGCAGATATTTACTACCTTTTTTATAGGTTAATTTAAAATCCATTTCCAAAGCTATATAACAGGTCTATGCCCTTTTGATGGAAAATGATCTTTGATTTCTCTCTAACTTGTGTTCTAACTCTTTCCCTATCTACTCGTTCATCTATCGAGCACCCAGGCTGTGAACTACTAAGCATAACAAACATTAGACTTAGTCTCATGAAGCAAATTCACTCTATGAAATAAAATAGTATGTCTTAGTGACACAGTGTCATAATATTGGTATTTAGTGGTTCATCTAATAACAAAAACCATGCTGTGCGTTTTTAAACTTTAGAAGCCTAATTTTTTAATCAAATAAAAAGTCAGAAAAACCAAAAAGTCCATTTTCTAATGGAATGCCTGGAATACCAGGATGTATCTTTGAGTTTGCCTTTTTTTTGAACTATAATGTGTCAAGACATTTTTACCTTCGAACCATTTCCATTTTAAAAAAATAAACTAGTGAAGCAGGGAATCAAACACTGACTTCTCATCACTGGCATTAACACATACATATTTGGATAAAAGCCAAAGCAAGCATAAGAAATAATGTGGTAATTTACTGAAAGGAATCCAGATTTATTAGAGCTGTCTTGTGAGAAAATGGCTATGATATTTCTACTAGCTGCTTATACCGTATCTTCAGCACTAATTCCAGGCTAATCTCTAGCATCATTATCCACTAGACTTTTTTTTCGAAAAGGTCTGACTACATGATCAAAATCTGATGTGTTTCTATACAATGAAGAATCCCAGTTCTAGAGATAATGTAATGAAAAAAGAAAGTGAGAAACCAAATCAGACTTTTTTAGTACCCCATTTTTGTGTAGTTTGAAACATGTGAAATAATTTTTATTTTATTTTCTTGCTCCCCATCTTCTAGCCATTTAAGCCAGGCTGCCCTGCAGCTGTAGAGGTGAGAGCTGGCAGATGTTGAAAGGGACTGATGAATTGCTGTAAGCTCCTAGCTATCATACCTTCAATGTACCAGCCTCAAAACATCACATTTTTTTTCCCCAGCAGTTCAGGAAGCAGATCCCTGAGTTTCAGCGCAAAGAAAGTTATCCCTCCACCACATTTTTTCCATTTGCTAAGGACATTTTCATGAGAAGAGGGTTCATTCTCTCCAGTTTCTTTCTCCGAGGCAGCATCTTCTCCCATTTTCCTTGTGCGTAAGGGCTGTTATCATTCTGTGGCAACCCGCTGACAGAGAAACACTGTGACTGCTGTCAAGCAAGCAGCATGCCACTTACGCTGCCGAATAGGTTCCTCTTTGCCTAGTCACACAGAGCTGGTGTAACACTAAAGCTTGACCCAAGGAACAGCATCAAATTAGCACCCAGGAACGTAAAATCAAACATTAAACTTACAAGAAAATCCATATTCATTCTGCGTTCTCTGTTCAGTTGAAATAGGATAAATGAAACCTTAAAAAGAAAGAAATTAAACAAAAATGGGAACAAAATCAAATTAATGAGGAGAACAAAAAAGGGAAGCATGAAAAATGGTTTAATTAAAAAAAAGGAGGAAAAGAAACTGATGGCACTTTAAAATTCTGATACAGCACAGAATTATGATTTTGCATCCCCTGTCTCCTCCAGAGCCTTACTAAGAATTAATAAGCAGGCAGATTGAATTTCTAAGCCAAAATCGGTCTCGAGTCACTAACTTTGGAGTGCTTAAAGTCTTTCTTTTATTGAGCATAAACTCTAATGGATCTAATTTATTTCAGACATCAAGGGTCATTAGCATATGGAAAGTCTTTTTTCCCTATCCCTGCCATATGCTTTAATTCCCAGGACATGTTCGGTGAGGCTCTAAACAGTTTTTTTATTTAATTATAGTAGCTTGCTGTTGATCCAATAGAGCTAAAGGAGACCTGTCGTCACTGGTCAGAGGTTAAATACCCATTCGCCAAGCAGAGTCCATGCACAAAGCCCTCTCTCTGTATTCCCCTGGAATTATTTTATCCTGTCTTTAATACATGTTCAATAGGAATTCCTCAGGGAGCAGAGAATTTGTCAGCAAACAAGAAAGTGAGTGGCTTCTCTTCGAAATTATTACAAAATCAATAAGGCCCCTGGGGTCATAACATTATTTATTTGAAATCTTTGCAAGCACCATATATCGACAAAATCATAACACAATTTACAGCTGTATTTTGGAACGGATAAATAAGAGAGATCGTTTCCTTTGTCTTTTCTTTCTGCAGCTCCTACAGCACAGCATGCTGGAGCTGCTTAGTTTGCACGAGTCCTATGAACTCACGAAGCACCTCCCAGCTGCTTTCCGTCCATACGGGAAATGACTGAAATGCTGAAGTCCCATCCTGCTGGAAAGGTAAGTAAGTGACAAATCCAAAGGAAGTGGAGGAGTCGCTGTCAGGGACGGGATTAGAGTTGGTGTAAGACAGAAGGTACCTTTCCTCCATCACCTTCCCTTCAGTGCTTTTGAAGGGAATTTCACCCCCTCTCCTTGGATTGCACTGCAAGGAGCTTGCACAGCCGGGGGCTCCCTGCAGGTGAAATGAAACTGGAAAATGCACTCCTGATGCGTGCCTAATGCATAGGACCACATTACAGGCAGACCAGAGTAATAATCCCCAACTCCCAGAAATGCTGAGTTTGGGTGCTTGGCATCTGTTGTGCTTCACATAGCTCTCCCTGCTTTGCTGCACTGCTTGCTAATGAAGATATAGTCTATCCCAATCACAGGTACAGACACACTTTCGCCCAAAGTTTCCAGACATTAACCATTGCATAAAGGCTACTTTAACTGAAATACCAGATGTATTGGGTTTGCGTGGCAAGGTTTTGGTAGCAGGGAGGTTACAGGGGTGGCTTCTGTGAGAAGCTGCTAGAAGCTTCCCCTACGTCCAACGGAGTCAATGACAGCTGGGTCCAAGACGGACCCGCTGTTGGCCAAGGCTGAGCCCATCGGCAATACTGGTAGCGCCTCTGGGATAACAGATTTAAGAAGCCAACCCTGCACAATTGCAGCGGGAGGAGAGGAGTGAGAAGATGTGAGAGAAACAACCCTGAAGACACCCAGGTCAGTGAAGAAGGAGGGGGAGGAGATGCTCCAGGCGCCGGAGTAGACATTCCCCTGCAGCCCGCGGTGAAGACCATGGTGAGGCAGGCTGTCCCCTTGCAGCCCAGGGAGGTCCACGGTGGAGCAAATATCCACCTGCAGCCCAGGGAGGACCCCACACCAGAGAAGGTGGATGCCCAAAGGAGGCTGTGACCCTGTGGGAAGCCCGCACTGGAGCAGGCTCTTGGCAGGACCTGTGGATCTGTGGAGAGAGGAGCCCACGCTGAAGCAGGTTTTCTGACAGGACTTGTGACCCCATGGGGGACCCACACTGGAGCAGTCTGTGCCTGAAATCCTGCACCCGTGGAAGGGACACATGCTTGAGCAGTTCATGAAGGACAGCAGCCCATGGGAAGGACTCACGTTGGAGAAGTTCATGGAGGACTGTCTCCCGTGGGAGGGACCCCATGCTGGAGCAGGGGAAGAGTGAGGAGTCCTCCCCTTGAGGAGGAAGGAGCGGCAGAGACAAAGTGTGATGAACTGACCCCAACCCCCATTCGCCGTCCCCCTGCACTGCTGGGGGAAGGTGGTAGAGAAAATTGGGAGTAAAGTTAAGCCTGGAAAGAAGGGGTGGGGGTAGGGGTGGGGTAAGGTGGTTTAAGATTTGGGTTTATTTCTCATTACCCTTCTCTGATATGATTGGCAATAAATTAAATTAATTTTTCTCAAGTCGAGTCTGTTTTGCCTGTGATGGTAATTGCAGAGTGATCTTGCCCTGTCCTTACCTTGACCCATGAGCTCTTTGTTATATTTTCTCTCCCATGTCCAGCTAAGGAGGGGGAGTGATGGAGCGGCTTTGGTGGGCGCCTGGCATGCAGCCAAGGTCAACCTACCACACCAGAGCAAGAAGAGCTGCTTTTTGATGGTGATGGTTTTTTTGAGGTATCATGGGACAGACTATATTGCGTGTAATATCTATTTAAAACTTTATTTCACAGCAATGATTCTAGCCTTATAATTGCTTTTAGAAATATTATGTTTTACATTCATTTATTTGGTTCTTTGAGGCAAGTTCACCTATGTGTACTCTCAGCACACATACTCAATCTTTCGTAATAACTGCTTCCTACTTCTACCAGTGTACTCCAAGTATTGGCCATAAAAAGTCAGGTAAGCTACTTCTGAGGGCTTGAGTGAATGCTTAGCAAGTGTGGGCATGAATTTACAGTACCCTAGTTACTCCCCACTTACTCCCCAGATGAATGCTGAGGCCCATATTTAGTCAACCTCAATTTCAGCTATAGCCTTATGGCCAATATTTCCTTTAGCGAGAAGCCTCTGGAGACTGAGAGGCAGCCAGTAGGAAATACAAGGCACAAGGACAAGGTGGAATTTAAGCTGGCTGCATCTCCAAACACCTTTTTGCCTCATACTCAAATCCACTGGGAAAGCTGGGGACGTCTCTCTGCATTTCGTGTGCCCCAGCATGTTCTCAGCGGAGCCAGCTGGCATGGGGCAGCATGCATCTCCCTGCTCTGCATCACCCACGGAGCTCGAACTCACCCGTGCAGTTGCAAAGGCTATTCCTCTCTCCATACATTGCATTTCAGCTGGTGAGTTTTGCATTCCAGGTTGTGACTCATTCCTGCCACATCTGAAGTGATCTAGCAACTGCCACTCAATGGGCACAAAGGACTGGATTAGCTGTGATATTATTGAAAGCATTTTCTCCTCCCAGGAAAATGGAAATCCAAATTCAAGTCTTTTCAGCAAAGTAAAGAAGTGTCGTCCTCAAATACTCTAAAAGAAATTTACCTCATTGCAACCTCTTCATAGACTCTGTCACAAATACTTATTTGCGTTTTACAAGTTTGCATAGATTCTTTTACTGACAACTACAGAGAGCATCCTTGCAGCTACATAAGAGTGACACCAGTTTCTTCAACAGAAATGTTTTGTGTATGTATTCAAAGGCACATCTGTTAAAACAGGAGAATGAGGCGAGGATACTGTTTGCTGCTTCCATTAGCCTCGCAAACCAACATGCTTACTAAAGTTAGCTTGATTTTATTCTCCTGTATGTGCTGCAAACTGAACCAAGCATCCAACTCCAGCCAACTGTTTCCATGCAAACATAGCCCAGCTTGCACAAGTGTCTGCAAGGACGCATTTTCAGCCTGAAAAACATGTGGTTTTTACATAGAAGGAAGGCATGGACAAGGTGGAAAGGGTAAGGGCTGCTGAGTGAGATGCGTTTGAGTCATGGCATGCCAATTTTTTGCTGAGGGCCAAGAGTCACAGCTGACCAACCTGGCTGTGGATGGCTAGGTGGACACTCATGCTGGGTGTAAAGTCCTTGTTGAGGTTATGGCACCACACAAGATATGCTGTGGTGGTCATACAACCCTGTTTTCTCACAGTATGTAGGCAGGCTTCCCTGGCTGAAGCTAGCAGAGACCTTACCTTGGGTTGACTTTCAGCATCCCAGCCAAACTGGCAACCCTAGCCGTCCGCTAGTCAAATGCCAGCTCCATTTGCACTTGCAAATTAAACACATTTGTCAGAGATCACTCAAACGTGGCAATTACAGATGCCTTCTGCCATTTGGGCAGGACTTTTTAGAATAAAACTACTTTTAAACACCCCTTTGTCATGAAAGTGCTCTTCCAAAAGAAAGTGGATGTTGCAGTGGCAGCAGTAAGGGGAAGGCTTGCAGCCATGCTCTGGTGGTGGTGGCTGCGCAGGAGGTAGGATTATTGCTATGCTCCCAGCACAAAAGCACAGGTATTGCTTTAGAAAGTTGGCTTTCACGCTGGTCCCTCTGACTACACCTTCAAACAATGAGAAAGGACATTTTCATCAGATAATGATGCAAACCTGCTGGGATTAGTAACTGAAATAATGGAGAATGACTTCCCTCCTCTCTTCAAAGTAACAGCAGTGAAAAGAGATCTTTTTCTTTTTTTTTTTTTTTGTGTGTTTTTTTTTTTTTTCCTCCTCCTTGTATCAACAGCACTGCTTGGCAAATACCTGAGGGACTTCTAGCAGGATCATCAAAATTTTTAATGAGAGTGAATTTAGAAAGGTGCTGGTGGGTTTGACTCTGGGATGGCTGCTGGGGCTGCTGACTCACACTCAGAGCAGCTGGTTTCACAGTGAGCTACTTGCTTTGAGAAAAGTAATTTAAGCTTCTTCCTCCAGCTTGTTGGGAAATGTACATTTTCAAAAGGGCTTTTGATGTTTTGTTGTGTAACTTACTGCTGAATGAGTAAAATAGTAATAATCATACTTTACACTTGCATAGTGCCTCCTATTTGAGGCTCTCACAGGCTTACCAAAAGTTGGTATTTGTTTCCCTCATTTTACAAGTACCTCACCCTATGTCGTACCTGGATAATCAGTTGGAGGCTTAGGTTAACGCACAGAAATTGCACCACTGTAATTGCATGGTAGATGCATTCATTAAAAAGCCTTTAATTAAATTGATGTTTCTCCATGCATTCTACTTTATATTCCACTTTAGGCTTGTAAATACATTTTTTGTCCCTGTGGAAGTGCTTGTATTAAGTGCTAAAGGTGGGCTTTTTTTAACTAAAGTAATTATACTGGCACAAATCCTTTGTACGAATGCAGATGTATCATTATAAAGGTGCATTACGTAGGCATTGCCTACTCTCTTTCTATAAAGCATGTGAAGAGCAATTTAAGCACTTAATGATGTAACACACTGGGAAAAGTGGAGAAGGGTGGATATGTCAGGTTGTACTGGAAAGATAAACCAATCTGACGTTGGTATATAGAAAAGACTTCAGCAGGCTTTTTATCAATTTAGTTTAACTCAATTTCAGCATCAGTCACACTTGCACTGATTTGGGAAATTGTGACCATTTAACTAAATAGATTTTGAAGCTCATTTAATTAGTTTGGTGCAGTTTGGGAAGGCAGATGATCCCCAACATTGGAAATCTAGCCTGAGCATTCTGGTCCCACATATCTTGCTCTGACCTTCTGGAAACACATTTGTGCCAGAGGCCACAAGAGACACAACGGCAAGTCTCTGTGGATGAATGGCCTTCAGCGTATCTGCATGTGTAGGATCACCTGCCTTAGGGGATTAGCTTTGACAAATACGCAGGCTGACCCTTTTTACAGCATGAATTCATCTGCTGCAATTTTCCTTGGGAGGAGTAGATAAACCTTCTGCCAAGTTCGGGAAAAATGAAGCATTTGGTAATGGAGAATCTCAGACCTATGAAAGATAACTGTGCAGAGATTATGGCACTGACTCCCTTGAGACTGAAACTGAAATAGAGTGTCACCAAAGAGTCACCAAAATAACTTTTCTAAGCTCTCTTTTTTCCACTGGGGAAGAATATACCCTTCAGCATATTCATGGGCATATATACACGTACATGGTGCTCAGACTGGGAACTCAGTATCATGACAATGGGCATCCTGAAATCCTGTGTTTGATTTTTACCTACAAAGCCCTGGGAATATACTGCCTTGGTCTGCGAACTGACATGTTTTAAAGACAGCTTTTATGTCTGTGGTATAAAACACTAGGTCACGACTTCATGCAGAGGGAATTTTGTAAGCGGCTCCCCTTTTTGGTCCTTAATAGATTTTGCTAGTTTTTTAGTCATGCTGAATTTGTATTAATGGATATCAATTTTAGAGTGAATTGATCCGATTATGAAAATATTTTACTCTGTTGCTTGCAGACAATAAAATATTCACAAGACAGAAAAATTCATGGTTTTCCATTTGTATTTTCCCCAGCTACTTTCCCTCTTCCCAGCAAGTAACTGGGTAAGATGGTGGAGTAGCTGAAGGTGATCTTTCTGGGCACTTATTTACTAGGGCTTATAGAGTTTGGGTCATATTTACAAAAATATTTACAATTTTCCTGCTAAGAAATTGCTTTATACCATCAGCTGCTGAGGTCACAGATAATGATACATATTTTGAGACTGTATCAAGGTCAGTGAGAGTTGGAGACATGCACTTCCACTTAATAAAGTGAAGATTGCATAAAGCACACCATAACTGCTTGTTCCTTTAATGCATCATATTTTAATCCGGCACCACTTGCTTCTAATCTATAAATGTTCTTTACCCTCTATGTAGCAGTTTCAAAGGAGCTAAGGTCATGTAATTACGTGGCCCTTTTGAAAGCCTAGCCACATGACATGTCTCAATAACATCCTGTTGCAATGAACTCAACAGATTGAGCATAACATATTGTAACAGCACTTACCCCCCTTCTGGCTCCAAAGTCAATGCCCTTAAATTGCCTCCAAGAAAAGAAGAAGGCACGCATACAACTGCTGCCTTTCTTTCTCTACTTTGATGGCTCTATCTAGTGTAGCGACACTGATGTAGGACTAAGCTCTTGCTGGCAACAGGCTCTGAACCACAGCGCTATGCTGGACAGATGAACAGAGACTAATTCTCACATGCAGATGCCTAAAATTTGAAGGAAGCGGTTCTTAGAGGATGTAAAGTAGGTATGTAGGGCATACATTGTGAAATGAGAGTTTCCAGAAACAACCCTTTGTTTCTCTGTGATACATACACGTCAGATGAGTTCCAGTATTTAATAACTCAAAGCCACCAAGCTGGTCATTTTTTCCATACCAGTCCCAAGCAACATGCACCCAATTGCTTCTGTTCTTAATTCCCATGATGAGGGCTTCTTTCAGCATTAATTCAGTTATCTTCCTCTTTTCCCCAGCTCAGAATTTTATTTAAAATCTCTGGCTTTTGCTTAAATTTTCTATAATCAGTCTCAGTCTTGGAAATTATCCTGAAAAGTTTGAATAAAATTGGGTTAAGAACCCTAATATTTTTTTTTTAATTTGGTTTTGTTTTGTTGATTTTTGAGTTCAATGGACCTCAATGAGTTACAAAAAAAAGTACATATTGCTCTTTCCAATTTCCAGGTTCTAGAAATTCAGCTTCTCTCCCTTTTCCTGTAAAATGCCATTCTCAATTCAAAGTCAGTCCAATTTCAGATTTTGTAAAACTCTACACTCCTGGGAAGACACATGCAGCAATTCTGAATTCCATTATAAAAAGACATTTTTGAGACAAAGAAGAAAAAAGGCACGTGCCCCTGCAGTGTTTGCAGTGCCGTGACTGTAGTAGTGACCTTCTATTACTAGTCCTGTTTCCATCTTATGCCTCCTTTTGCCTTACCTAGCTCACCATTACCTCTCAGCAATCCTACAGCTAGCACCAGCTTACTGAGTTTCTCTATTTTTAAAGGAAATTCTAGATGATCAATACAACATGCAAAGGCTCAAAGCTTTCAAAAAAGACTTTCAAGGGCTTTCAACATGTTAATTCAGATGCATTGCAATGCTATATGTTTCTGTCTAGTCCCTGTGATGGACAAGCAGTCACATATTCTCATGTTAGGAGAAGGAATTTAGAAGACTTAATTTGATATTCAGGAGTTTCAAATTGTTCTGTGCAGGTCCCACTGTCCAGAGACTGAGACTGCACAAGCTTCCAGTACTTCCTTTTCTACAATGGGGCAGAGTTAATGGTACAAGAGGAACCTTGGAGTAAACCCCATGTTCTGACTGTTTAGTGTTAAGGTTTCACGTTCACTTAACATGTTGCTAATGCAAATTTACCACAGGAGAAATATTAACAATAATCTTTGAATTGTAATTGCTGTTAATTGTTTCTCTCCCCTGCTATTTCCCAGGAGCTCCAGCACATAAACAAGAAGATGTGATGTCTTATACCTTATTTGTGGTGGTTAAAAATTAAAAAAAAAACACAACCAAACCCAAACCAAACCAAAAACAAACAAAGTCCCTGGAGCTGCAAAAAACTCTCAGACAGAATGTGCCCAGCTTCTTCCTGTATTTGCTATTCTAAAGAAAGACCTTCATGTCTCCAGTAATGATGCTGAAGGTCAGATATGATATCAGGCATCCCAGAGATAATGCACAGTAATTTATTTTCCTTCTAACGGACTAATTATTGGCATGTTCAGGGTGGGCTAATAAACAGGAGGCTTGAGGTTTTGTGACTGATTATTTACTTGGGTATTATCTCAGATCTTTCCTGAGTGAGTAGGTTAAATGGGGAGCCTCTCTTGTTCTGTCCTTGAACAGGAGTTTATAATATTCTATAATTAAGATTGCAACTATGTTTTCATTTTAAATTAGATTCCTGACATTTTGTTAACATTGTTAGAAAGGTCTTGCTGGAGTTTAAACACGCATGTCATCTATATGGGAGTGAGGGAAGATGGAAGAGTAGGATAACTTGTTGCTAAAATTTGATGTGGATTAGAATAGGCAATTTTGACAAATCTTTTTTTGCAGTCTTCTACAGTTAAGGACTTTGACCTTTTAGCTAAATCTTATGTCAGTCTTTAGTATCTTAGAAGCACAGAACCTTAACATTGGGTTTGTTATGCATGTTTGACAGCAAAAGTAAACACGTCTAACATTGCAATTTGCTAGATCATGTATTTGCAAATTCCACGTTTGCAATGACTGAATGTTAAATAGACTTCCTGGGGTTTGCTTTGTTTTGCAGTTGTAGCGGGACAAGAGCAAACAGGTTACAGGGAGGGCTGAAATAAGGACATAGGGCAGCACTGAAAAGAGGACACATGGCAAATAGCTACGTGAAGGAAGTGACAGCTGGAAGAAGATCTAGAAGAGGGGATTGAAACTGTTAGTAATGCTGGGAAAAAAAGCTCATAGAAAGCATGAATTATCCACGTGATTGTTCAGTGACAGGTACCAAAATCTTTGGCAGGTCTGTAAGCTTACAGGCAAGGTAACTTGTATTCCCTGGCTTATAACCTCAAAAATCCCAGAGACTCCAGAATCAGCTGATCAGCTCAATGTTCATTTCCCAAACTACAGAAACTTCCTTCCCCAACATGCGTTTTCATTTAAGGATGCTGCCAATGTTTTAGTCCTTTTTGTAGAACACAGGTTTAGAAACAGAGAACACTTGACTTTTACTCCTGATTCTGTCACTGACTCCCTAATGAGCCTTGGGCTGCTCACGTAACCTTGCTCTGCCTGACACCCTGCCAGGAAAGCAAAAGTCATGAAATATACCCACCTTTGTACATGGTAAGGAAAATATAAACACTCATTATTGTCACTGTATGGGTTGGTTTTTTTTCTACAATGAAGTTAATGTGTCAGTTAGACCTTATTGTAAGCTTTGCCTTTTTCTTTCATCTGTCTGCATAACTTTTGGGTTTTGTTTTGTTTTGTTTTTAATGTGCAGAGGAATAAGGGAAGAATAAAAGAAAAAAACAAGGGAATTAAGAAGAATGAAAATTACAAATGGACAAGGTTGGGGTTTTTCTCCTCTCTGCATGCCTATAATATTTTTTAATTAGTTCAGATTTTTGAGAACAGCCTAGAGATCTTAGAGCACTTGCCTTTCATTAAAATTAATGTGGAGGTAGCTCTTTCTGAACTGACAGGGGTAAGACATAGTGATTTCAGTGTCCTGGGTTCTGCTCGTGGCTCTGCACTTCTATTTTCTCAATGCTTTTGTCTGCTTCAAGCAGTAGGTTTTCTAGGCAAGAACTCTCAGTTGCAGAGGGCCCACCAGACTGTGGACGCTTCTCAGCTGGGGATTTCTCATGTCACTACAATAAAAATAAAGATGAGTCATAATTCTGAGATGTGTGCATAAACTCCCTTGGCTGCTACACCATTACATAGTAGTAGGGTTGAGAACAGAATGACACATCTCTTTACTCATATCAAATAACAATATTACAGAAAACTTCCTCTAGGAACAGATGAGATGCATTCTTCAAATGAATGAAACCCACCCTGCAAGGGCTCAGCGAAACAGGCCAGGTGGCTATATCATTAGGCTGACAGACTGAACATATTAGAAGTTCTCTCTTGACCCACATGCTCTTAATAAAAGGGTTTATTTCATTCCTCTGCACACACAGGCTTCTGTTGCAGTCTCCCTTGAGAGAGCTTTGCTTACCTTCTGGAGTCTGGAAAACATTCCCCTGCTCTTTGCACACTAATCTGCTCTGGAGGACCAGAGGTCCTCATCAAACTGCTCTGCCCTGTAATTCTTCCCTGAATGCCTGCTTTCAAAACAAGCCAAAAAGGGAAACAAATGCTTATTCCATCAGAGGTTCTGGCATGTTATGTTAAACAAGCCGGGCATGCGCAGAATATATATGTTTTGGGAAGAAAGAGATGTTAGTATCAGGTTAACCTTGCTTTCTACTCAAGATCTGTGTATAAACAGGCATGAGACTGGAAAAGGGCAGCAGTTAACCATTTTGTGCACAAGCATGACAAACTGCATCTTCTCACTCGCTTAGGCACTATCTTTGTAAGAGGGAACCTTATGAACTTCATACTGCCTTTCAGACCAGGATTTCAAAGTGCTCAGCAAATACAGATTTGCCGACATCATTTCACATCAATTCACTCTCGACTAGAAGGCAACCTTTTTTTAACAAGGAATGGAATTACTAGTCTGATAATAACATCTTCACCATGGTATAGGTGCCTTTTTCTCAAGTGGTGTATCTGCTATTTGAATTTCCAAGTAGTTAAGCTACATGCAGGGAGAGAACCAAAGTGACCCGAGAGTTAGTCCAGATGACGGATGAAGATCTTTTGAATCTTTTCTTCCTTTCTTTAGCAACAGTAGCACGTTTCAGTCTTTTCATGTGCATTTATTTAAATCCAAGCAACAAAGGAAAAGTCCACACTGGATCTGATGACACTTGGCAATGATTCACAAGTGGAAATTTCCTTTTGGCCCTATTCAATGATGGATTTGTATTCCATATTGTTAGACTGTATAAAGCAAACAGGTTTTACTACAAAGAGCAACAGTACTATTTATGTAACTATATAATCCATAGTCCTCAAGCGACAACATGTGCTTCAGTATTACCTTGCTGCTGTAAGATAGCTAGCCCTGTGTTTTGGAAAAAATTGAAAGCACAACTTAGCCAGCCTTTTATGGAAAGCCACAATGGTCTACTAAAGCCAAGAGTGAGCTGAAGAAGGAGCACTGGTTGTCTTCCTCTGACTGTGCTAGTGCCAACCCTGCGTATCACAGGCATGATTTCAGAAAAGACCAACAGCTTTGCCAGCATGCACAGGCACCAACCTCACGCCTATGGACTTTCTGTACTAATTTATTCAGGACAGGGACAATACAGATCTGAACACTGTCACTTCAGTTCCTCAACAGAAAGGACACAGGTGACATGCTGTGAGCATGACAGTTGCATGTCATGACTCGTGTAATAAGCCTTTAACATAACCGTGCAACACAGCTAACTCTCTTCATAGGTTGCCCACCTCTTCCTGATTACCAGCAGCATTTTACACATAACGCAAAGCAGAATTCGGCCCACCAGGGACTTTTAGCATCTGTTTGGTACCGCACACATGATCTCGCAGTCATTCCAGACTGGGCCCAGCAAAGCACTTCCCCTTGTACATTGCTTTAAACATATTTGTGATCTAGTGAAGGGAACTACTTGTGCTGAAGTTGAGCCAGCAGTGGAGTGCTTCGCTTTCTTGGTTCCCACACAGAACACCCACCAAAGTCATTAGGTGGGATGAGTGGAGGGCTAATTGCAGTGTTTCAGTTTATAGAGATCCCCTGTGAGATGCAGTGCATGCCTTTAAAAGTGTTGTTCCTTGCACTGAAGTATTTACCACAGTACTCATACTTCAAATGGGAAATAATGCAACTTTGGAGGCAATAATGCAACTAGCGTGGGTGGTAACCAGCCAATTCTTCTTACACCTACAGCATATTTTGTTCCGGAAGATCATATTAATGCTATTATGGGAATTATGAAATTGTTACAATGGGACCTGCTAGGCAATATTGTGTATCTGGAAATTTAAAATAGCAATGACCGTCCTGAATTTTCACTACAGCTGCTTTTCTTCTTCAATTCAGCCTGCTGTCTCTCTGCAGGCTTTCTAGTTTAATGACTGTTCATCCTTTCATGTTAACAGAAAAATACTAACTACTGGATAAGGGAGCGTATGTGTGTACTAGCAAGATCATTAGTCTGAATAAATGTGACAGCAGAGTTGCACGAGAAATGCCACAGTTAGTGGTAAGCACAAACTAGAGCTTTGGGTGTAAAATACTGTAATTACAAGGGATGGAGAAAGCTCCACAGTTTTTATCCCCACAGAAATCGATAGTGGTGCAGACTGTTGCTCTTTGCTGGAGCACGGGCAGTCTGATGAAAGAGCTTATTGATTTATCCAGCTGATGCCACTGAAGTGAATAATAGACTGGAAGAGAAAGGGCTTGTAAATTAGACTCACTCAATCCAACATTTTCCAGGATATCTTTTATGTACAGCTATATAGAGATATATATTTACAAGTGAGTTTTTTTCAAAGCAACATCCTAATGACTCCTGGTAAGAAAGTCCGTCTACTAATTCTTTGACCTTAACTACACCCATGGTGCTAAAGACAACCTTCAAGCTCTCACTAAAGACGTACACTAAGGAGGAAGCACCAGGGCACCTAGGAGCAGGATTTGGCTATGGTGCAGGTAAGCAGCCGGCCAACACGTTTCCCAGAGGGCTACAGCCACAGAGGAAAGGCGGCTGTGGCTCCCTCCATGCCACCCGTGCCATGACAGACCCACTGGCATGAAGGCGTTGGAGAAGTCTGCTGTGGATCCACAGGTCTCCAGGCTAGGAGAAATGTCAGTTCCAGGCCAGTCCCCACCAACCTCAAATAATGTGGAAAAAGGCATGGTGTTTTAGGAATGAAAGGAGTCCTGTGTTTCCTCCTAGCTCAGCAGGAAGATTTGCTATGAATCTGGATCCACGCTGGTAAAAATGTAAGTGTTCAGATTGGTTTTGCATAAACTGAGAAGGAGAAATAAAGAAAAAGAGAGAGGAAGAGAGAGAGCAGCAGGCACACTGCCACCAAGTACGGCAAATCAATCTTCTCAGCAGTGATGGATCAGGGAGCAGGACTGCAAGTTTTACAGGTATATGAAACCCCGCAAGTATAAAGACACCATTAAAACACTGCCATTAAATTCCAACACTGAAGGATTATCACAGCCCCTGGAGCCAAGCAGGTCAATATGTGACTGTATATTTTTCATTACCATTTTTTATACACATATATATGAAACAGAATAGGATTCACAACAGCCTCGCCCTCTCTCCCGCTGAAGACCTCTGCTTTATAATCAGCATCCGCTTTCACAAATAAAATGCAATATACCATCAACAGATAAATGAGATCCCTACAGGGCTTTTATTCTGCCGTACCATTATATCTACTTTTCCACAAGATTTCTGCTTAAATGGCTCTCTTTATGCACATACACAGAGATGACATACACCTGTCTAAATATAATCTGATAGTGAAGAGCTCTTCTATATGGGGAAATGTATCTTTTCTTCCTAATTTCCCATAATGACTTATTCACACTGCTGGAGCTAGGGGTACGTTAGCTTCCCCACTATAAAAGTCACCAAGGTGTTATACAGTCAGACGTGGCTGGATTTTTATTTTTTTTCTACCTTTAGAAAAAAAACAGAGAGGAGCTCTGAATCTCACTTTCTGTCTTCCCCATAAAAACAAATGTTTTGAGGAATTACAGCTTTATAGGCTGCTGACATTGAGTAATAGTTTTTAACGTGATGAAAGTGTTTGTGCAAGCCACACTGAAGCAGCCTTTTTTCTAAATCTGGGAAACTTTGGAGCAAATGGCCATGCTGTGCCATAGAGTAGCTCAGAGATCACTGCCAGCACAGTAGCCATCTATATGTCACTTTTTCAAGAAGTAGACCTATTTATTAGCTAGTAGTGTCACTTTTCTGTCATTGTGACTATTTCAGTCAAAGGTAACCTGCCTCAGAGAATAAAAATTCCTGACTCCTTTTTCATGAGAGAACTCAAAAGCATTTTATGATCTGGACACATAGATACCAGACAGTTACAACCACAAGGCTTTGGGCAATGGAGAGCTGAGGCTTGACAGAGAAATACTGCAGAGACAGGATGAAGAAACAGGAGGTGTATGTGAGGATTTTGGCTCAGGTTATTGTGCTAACAAAATGTGAAAGGAAGTTTCAATGCACCAGCAAAACAGAGAAGACCTCATTTTTGAGAGCTGATGGGGTGCAGAGAAGACTAATTGTTCATCAGCATATGTCAGAATCACACTAAAAGCCTACTTATTTTTACTTCTCGCTCTTATTAGTCACAAAGGCAGGATCATGGCGTGAATAGGCGCAGGCAGAATAGACTTCAGTGATAGACCTGATCTTCATGAGGCTCCAGCATGCTGATAACTATATAGGAAGTTTGCACAGGCACTAAATAGATGCAGGGTACCTCTTTCTACTACAGGGCACCTCAGATTGAAAAAGAGGCATAACTATTATATGTAGAAACACATGCATCCACCATTCCTGACAGTAAGAAGCCATAAGCTGATCTGCTTTGCCAAGTTTACTCTTTTGGAAATGCTGGCTTTGCCCTAAACCCTCTGCTTTTCATTTGCATTGCCATAAGAGTCACTGCCAGGCTTCCCTGGACAGATGCTGAGCCGGTATTAGAGCGAAGGACTGTATGGAGGAGAGGGCAGGGAGGAGAGGGCTCTGTTATGAGACTTTCTAATTCTTCACTGCTCAACTTCATAAACCTCAGACGGCATTACATTCATCTTCAGGGAAGAAGAGTGAGGTGTCCAGACTGGTGAGAACTGGATTAACTCATTTCTCCATCCTACAGGTGATTCTGTGACTTTAGGTCGTTGATGCTGATCTGCAGCTATTGCAGGTTTTCCTGCAGCCACATACAACCCAGACCCCGGAGGCATCACAGCGGCACTTACCCTGCATGCAGAGCCCATCGGTGCAGTTCTTGGACTGCAGCACCAGCCCCTCGCAGTCCTTTCCCCCGTTCTTCGGCGCTGGGGCTGTGCACTCCCTCCGGCGCCAGTGGGTGCACTCCGTGCCACAGGTGGACCACTTGCTCCAGGACGTCCACTTGCCATCCACTGAGACAAAGAAAGGACACGACTTGTTATGGGGTACATAAAAGTGAGACCAAGCTGGAGCGATGCATGTCTCGGCACAAGCTAGCCTGCAACTCCTGGCCATTCCTGGCAAGGCAGAAAGATTGTCAGTCTGATCTTCTTAAAAAGAGTCAGTCTGCTCTTCTTAAAGTTCTATTTCTGGCCTGTGGATGCACACTCACTCTCCCTCTCCTTTCTCTCTGTGCCGGCCCCATTTCTGCTCTTTCCTCCCCCTTCTATAAACTAGTCAGCAGTTTATCTGTGCTCAATGTGTACAAGAAAATGAGCAACAAGTCAGGAATCTGTGGTTTTGGGGGTTTTTTTTGGCATTTTTTAACAAAGAGGTTAAAGTTAAGGAAGTCAAGCTTGGCCAGAAATTCTTCTTTAGCAGGAAGATATTTGATGTTAAATATTTTCTATTAAAAGATATATCTAGAGGCACTGAACTATTTCACATGAGCAGAATCAGGAACGTGTTTAGCACCTTTCAAAATCCCACAAATGATTTTCAAAAGCACTAAATTGAACAGCTGAAGAACAAACTATGAAATTGTTCTAGTGACACAGCCTGAGCCAGGAGTCAGTCACTTGGAATACCGACCAGAGATGAAATTTCAGCTCATCAAGTTCCACCCACCACTAAGACCCAGAGTTGGATGGCCAAGCTTCACAAGATGAAAATGACCTTACTGCCATCGATTTGAGTGGGACTGCAGAGGTAGGAAAGCATTGAACAATAGGACAGATGGCAGAACTTTTGTCACAAAAAAGCCACCAACTACCTTGCATGAGACAATTTTGTATTTTTCAGAAGTTTACATTTAAATACCTTTTAAAGGCATGGATACACATCTCTTTCCAGTATAAACATCTTTGTATTTGAAGTTAAGTAAACACGTGCCTCAATTTTAACATCCACACCCCAGACGCTTCACCTGCTCTGACAGCTGGACTGAAGAGACGCTGCAAATATATTTACATCATAGTTGCTTTCTATATTCAAATTCCAGTCCTTTTCCAGAGCTTTCAACATTTATCTCCCACAATTGAAGTTCTGAATGTTCCCCAAATCCCCTGAATTACCAGGGCTGAGACACCGGTGCAAGCTGTGTGCAAAAGTAAGGCTGAATCCCTTGCTGCCTGGTATGATGTAAATGATGATTTTATCTACTTACGCAATACAATTTCATATTCATTCACTGAAATGTTGGATTTATTAATAAAGAGAAGGAGGCTTTTGTAACTAATAGAGTTCTCCTGAAATGACTGGTGACAGACAAACCGTTTATCTAGGGCTATGTACTGTTCATACTGAACCTGGACACAGAGTGGTGCAAGCTATTTTCTGAACGCTCTGGCCCTCGCAGAAGGCACCACCGTTGAGTGGGGCAGGATTGGTGCAGGTCCTCGTACGCTTCTGAAAGCCTCTCCCGCATCGGCTGTTACACACTGACCACTCAGTCCAGGTAGACCAGCCTCCATTCACTGAAAAGCAAGAGAGAAAGTGTATGATAGTATAGGCAAGCCACCCTGGTCATCTCAAAGGTACCTCTGGCTCTGTGTCATGCTGCCTCCAACAGGAGTCACAAGTGACAGCTGGGAAGAGCATGAGAAGCAACACTGAACAGACACAAACCCATGTCTCCAACGTACTGAATGTACAGCATGCCAGAAGTCATTGTACAAGTCGAAGAAATGCTGACGCTGAATGACAAATACCATTTGATGACTATTAGGGCTGGCTGGTGACCTGCCTTCTCCTGACAGCCGACCTGACCCAGGACTAAGGTGTGTGTACGGCCAAAATCCCTGTGGGTTCAGAGAGCACCCACAGCTCCGCCAGCCAGAAGCCTGCGCTCTGACAGCTGCACCATTTTCCAAAGGGAGGTGCCCTGCACTCCAGCTCATTCTCGGATGTAACCATCATCTATACATGCTGAGAGACCCCTGTGTTTCGATTACAAATTGATAATTTTCTTTCTTGTTCTTTCCAAAAGGTGATTGCAGGATGTCAGGACAATTTCACTCACCCCTCTGTGGACATAGCTGGTGCATATGAATGTCCCAGCACTTCCACAGCATATATTTAAGCTGTCCAGAGTCAACTCACACTAAATGCATTTTTACTATTGAACTTTGGGAAGATATTTATGCTGACTCTCTTTGTCACCCACCTCAGTTTCTGGGATAGAGGGATGGATGAAGAAAGAGCTGTGGTGGTCTATGTAATAATGTCATCACCAGGATATGGATAACACACTAACTGCTCAGATTCCCTAAACCCAAATGTTTGTGATATGACACAACCCTTAAGCAGCTCTGGCAGCAAACCCCATAAAAATGGCTGTTCTCCTACATATGTCTCTTGACTGCACTGTTGAAAAAAATGCTGTATATGTATGAGGAAGAGTTGCAGTATGCCTGCATCTTTATGTTTCTGCATTCATCACAGTTACAAAACACAGTGCTCTTGCATGGTCCATCCCTCAATATCACAAACACTGCTAATCAACTCAATTCAGTCGGTTTTCTATAAAAACTGAACTAAAAGGCCCTCATTGTAACTTCAGGGAAGCAACTGCTTACAATTAAATCTAACTGCTACCCTGAATATGAAATGAATATTAGGGATAATCATAGGGATTTTTTCCTACTTGTCTATCCTATAATTAAGCTGATTGTAAGGAACACCAGGACAGTCAGCTGGCATGTCGTCAGAGCAGGTTTTGTTCTGATGGATACCCCTGCCTGGGACGCATCGGGGCAGTAACTTTGCAGGGGCAAAAGCTTGGACTGGTGGGGCAGAGCTGCAGCGCAACGCAGGCTGGAAGAGACTTCAGGAGGGCATCTCATCCGACCCCTCCCCAGCCAAAGCACGGCCAGCCTCAATATTATATCAGGACTGTGGATGCAGACACAGAGTAATGTTATCCCACACTTTGTATTCCCTTGATGTTTATTTTTAAGCTAGGTTGTGTGCCTGTGAACTGCATTCCCAGAATGCTTTGCTACTTTGCCCCTGACATCAGAGTATGTTTTGGTAGTAGACACCAAAAATAAGTTTATTAAAAGAGATATAAGAAGATGGAAGATTCTGCTGAACTCTGACACTCTTACCAGTATCTGGAAGCACAAACTTCCTTTTGGTTTTACTCTTATTTCTGAAAAGCATCACTAAGAATGTGAAATGCGTTGGTAGAAAGCAATGTCTTGGACAGTCCTGCTGGAGCAAGTGCCCTAATGGCTCCTTGCTGCATCCAGCTGGCATGTGTAATGGAAAGGGGAGCAACTGCCTTGTCTTCAGTGAGGCAGCTGGCTGGTTGTGTAGGTGCCTGCTCCTCCTTTAATGCCATTGTCTGTCACCGATAAGCCAAGCCATCAGGCCCGTACTTCTGAGTGTTTTCAGTAATGAACCCTTACTGCAGTCCCTGCATATGGCTGCAAGTCAACAGGCAGCACAGGTGGCCCAGCCTGGACACTGCCCGCACTAAGAGTTGCATACAGGCATTTTGCATCCCCCTCCTGCCCCACCTCTCGCTTTGAGTGCGCATCCATCCACATGCAGTGGGACAAGGCATCACTTACCATAGACAATCACAGTCGCTGTGGTGCTTTTCCTTTTGGCCACAATGTTTTTTGCGACACAAGTGTAATTGGCCGTGTCAGAAAGCCGGGCTTGCTTGATGATCAGGTTGTGATCGATGGTGATGTAAAAATTTCGGTCTTCCACAGGATCAATCACCTCTTCGTTCTTCAGCCACTCAACCTTGGGATTTCAAAGGGGCAAAGGGGAGGCAATGAGTCAGCACCAGGTCACACCACAATGGTCACAGTATCTGTGAGTACATTGCTCATCCCAGAAAGTGTTATGAGTCAAGGCACATCATGAAGGACTCACCTGAGGCACACTGCCAAATGAAATAAAACAGGATGGCAGAAACGTGGGAGAACACCCTTCACGCCTACCCTTTCCTTCAGGTCCCCTTCCCTCCCACCCTTCCACACAACAGCTGTCTTGCCTTGCCTTGAAAATATCAATGCATTTTCAAAGACTGCCAGCTACTGCACAGAGACAAATAGCTGTTCTATGCTTTCAGAGTCTGAGGCAAGGGATAAGGAAGGGGTGATACCTTGGGACCATATCTACAAACAGAAAATTCCCTTACAACATCAAAACCCCTAAATCAGCAGAGATCTCACCCATTCTTTTGTACATCTTGTCTAATTAGGCAGCTAATAATGCAGTAACCTTGTACATACCTGACCTGGGTCTAACACAATGAGGCCCTACACCAGAGTAGATCACACTAACAAATTACAAACATGCCAATGTTTTTAAGCACACGTGCACTCACATGTACATGCATGTTACCATTTTGCTGCAATCCGGATTAAACAAAATAGAGACCAAGGAAATAGTTACCAAGGAAATAGGGAATCACAAAGACTGCATCAGTGCTTATTTTTCCCTTTTCTTTATGTAAGCTATATTTTATTTTAATAAAGCATAATTTCCTCGGTTACACAGAAAATATTTTCATATGTGATTTTTAATCTAGACAATGTTCTCTTTATTGCCTTCCTAAAGAAACACTGTATTATATCCCAGCTGACTGCTGCGAGCCGCTCTAATATAATTTGGCTGCAAATCTGGTAGCTTGTTTTCATTTGAACCGAGCGTGCTCTGAAGGACTGGACTGGGGCCCTGGATGGATCAAAGCTGGGCCTTGATGTCACTGGATCACTTCAGCTCGTGCCCAGGATTTAATTAAAGGAAGAAAAACATAAACACAATCGACCCACTGGACCTGCGAGGTGCCAAGACCTGCTCTTACAAACCCCACTTTTCCAAAGACATTAGAAGAACTGCCTGAGCATCAACATACCCCCAAACCAACAGAGAACCTGTTCCCGCTGAGACAGCCGTACAGACTGCCCCAAGCTGTGGGGAGAAACCCAATGGCCTCTCCCGGTCTTAAACACAGAGGGCTCAATTCAACACAGAGGGCTCAATTCATTCCCAGACAGAGCCGGTCCAATGCTGCAAGACCAGTGCTGGTGGACGTGGGCTTAGATTCAAGCTGCCCACTGCCCACTCCCCATCTTTACCCTTACTTTAAGCAGCTCCAGCTCCCCTACCCCAGTTTGGGTGGGTGTGCATCAGACGTGAGCTGCTTCCAAAGACGTACACCTTAGTGAATGTAAAGGCACTGCCCCGGGGAAGGCTTGATTTAAACCCTCCTCTCCCACAGCAGATCGCTGCAGTATGTGGTAGCCTCACAACTGTCAATACTGTATAGCTTAAAATTAATGGTGCAAAAAGAGCTGTGGAAATGGATACGTGTGTCTGTGAGGACCAGGGCAGGAAAAAAAAAGACATAAAACTTTGGAGGCTGTGTTTCTGTCACTACAACATTCATGTTTTACCACGGAAGATACAAGCTCTTAGTCAATGACTAAAATTGTTCTTCCTCCTTTCTTGAATCCTAATGGGTACCAGGTATAATCAAGACAGACAGATTCCTGTTCAGTCAATGACAATATTCAGCTCCTTCCTCACCCACAGGTCAAGTCTACATGCATCCCAGACTGTAAAAACTCTCTTCCAGTGGTAGGCTGCCACTTAAGCCCTGCCTCTCACACAAAATGTCTTTCTTGGGTTTTAATATCGTTATTTATTTCTGGGATGGACCACAGACTTGTGTCAGGACTCTGAAAGATGCTACACGTGCTGCGACAGCTGTGTACCACCTTCGAATACACCTGCACTTTTCCTGTGCTCTGCGCATTGAGGACATCAGGACATCAGTGAGGACAGGACAACAGTCATCCAGTGGTCGAAGGCTCATCCCAAAATGTTTCTGGTATGCCCATCCAAGCACATACACTAGCTGTCCTCAGCACTAAGCAAGGCTCCATGCTCAAGCATGTGGTCCTCTTTTTCCAGTACTCTGCAACACTTTCTCTCTCCACAAAAACACACACATGCATATTCAGTCTGAGTCTCAGCTGATTAGACAAAATTAAAGCTATGAGCATTAAATTCCCTTTCATCTCTGCAAAAACACTGAAGATGATATGAAAACAGGAGTTGCCAATATCACAAAAAAAAGATACTCTGTATAATTCAGTATACAGCCTCTGGCTCTTCACCAAATCTCTTAGGAAAAAGATCCTTTTCACCTAATGGCTCACAGAATTTGCTAACGATAAAACATTAAGTTTGCAGGATGACTTTTTTTCGGAAAAAAACTGTTTTGCCAGGACATTGGTACTGCCTGTGCATGTCTAAACTCCATCACTTTTATAAGATGCATCTTTAACATGTCTAATTCAGTCTTCTTCTGGCATCCTGTTTTTTATGATGTCATGAGTCTGTTCATGTAGCAAATGATAAAGTCACTAAATCTGAAGGGGGAAACTGATGTATGATTTGACAAAAGACAGGAGTCTCCTTTCATATACATTTTAGCCATCAGTAGAGCAACATGAAGAGCACACCCCTCCAGCGGACATGTTTTCTCCCTCAGTCCTTGCAGAAAGGATAACTAATTAAACACACTACAAAATGTAAACGAGACTTTTGTCGGAATTTATTTTCAGTTACTAACGGCTTCATTTTTCTGGTGCAGGTGACTGCAGTGCTCTGCACCACCAAACCTTAGATTTATATTTTTGAGGTAACCAGAATAGGTGGGATTGGAGCAGGGCTGTTCTATCAAGTAAGTAGGAAGAGATCAGGTGTCAAACACAAAAGAGAAGAGAACAAAGCAGAATGAGACAGTGTGATTTATGAATGACAGGTATGCAAACTGTTATTACAGAAGTTAAAAGCAACGATATCTTTTGATGCCATGTCATTCCCCAAGGTGCAGCCCCCTCGCTGAAGTAGGCTGTTAATCCAGTCAATGAAGAAACTTATCCTGAATTTAATTCTGCTGCCTGAATAATAGTGACTGGTGCCCAGGGAAAACCGCCATGCTTGCAACAAGGCTGGCAGATGGAACACTGGACATTTATGTGCCAGAGACCTGCACCCTTCTAGGCGAGTGGCATTTCAAAGTGCACAAGATGCCTGTCTTTAGGGTCATACCAAATCACGCCCTCATGGCTCCATTTTTCAACTCTCTGGAGAAGACATTTCTAGAGTAGATATTTGCTGTTGCCTAAATATTGAGGATGTATATTTACTGGCTATAGTCACAATGATTCTTGAACAGGTACCTAGCTCTATTTATTCAATTAAATCAGGCACATCCCTCCAACTGTTATTAATAAATGTATGGATGGTTGTGCATATATGTAGAAAAAGCCTGGGCATCAGTTTTTCCTTATCATAACAGAAATAATTTAATTGGCAACAAAACTGCCATGAAGTGTGGGGTAAGTGTTCCCTTGTGGAGATGACAGTGATGGAAAATTACAACAAAGTGCAACTGTTTTTTCTTACATACCAGGCCCATGGAACAAAGCAGGCATGAAATCCCCATTTCATTTTTTTTGGTTTTCCACTCAAGACATTTTTGTTATATTTTTGCAAACTGACTAGCCAGAAAAGGCCCCTCTGTAAAGGTGTGAGTGCAGTGAATGAAATCCTGACCCGCAGCAACTGTGGATGCTGAGAGGCTGGAGCACACCTGAAGTCAGCTACCTTTTGGTCAGAGCTCCTTAGTGCTCAGGATGCAATCTGGGGAGCAGTGAGGCACACGGCTCCTACCAGCTGTGCTGGATCTGCACGTCCAGTGCTGCTAACATGCTGGCAAGCCTGTCATGAGTCTGAGCCCTCCCCATAATCAGCTGAGGAACCACACGATCCAAGGCGGCTGTAATTTAGAGCAACATACCTTGTAGTGTCTTTTCTGTCATCCCACTCCCCGGTGAGAGACAGATGTGTTGTCTCTAATTATTCACTGATTGGTATCGGGAGATACATTAACATAATTGGCACATTTGTTCTAATTAACAGAGGGAACCTGCCACATGCCACCCAACATGAAAAGCGAGACCATCGGCAATAACAGAAAACCTGCAATCACCAACCTGGCTATACCTTGGAGCTGCAGCCAGATCTGTGCTGCTGCAGGGTGTTTCCAGCAGCAGCCTGAAATAAGGCAGCACACGCAGAGACTAAGACTTGCAAAGCTGGGCCAGGCTTCTGTGCAGACTAAATGAACACAGGGAACATAAATCACAGAAGCGATTACATACGCAGGAAAACCTATTACAGAAGCTAATTGCTGACACAAATTTAGCCATACAAGTAACTAGCATTACTAGACACTTAAAACTCTTGGCACACTTGCATATGCATGACTGTTTTAGAAACTGGTAGAGCAGAAGCACATCTGCTCCAAAAGAAAACCAAGAATGGAAACGGGATAAGAGCTCATCCAGGTCCTCCCCTCCTGATCATATGAGTCGTTCCTTACACCTCTCACGGTCTCGAGAGGAAAGCCAGCAGGGTATGAGTCCTGGATCCTGGTCTCTCATTGCCTCCTCTGCACCAACCTGCCCTAGAGTCATCTTCAGAGTGGGGAGCACCTGCCGAAAACAGCAAACCTTCTACCTTCTCGACACAGGCAAAGCCGTCCGGTGCAATTCTCCAGAAGAAACAAGATGCAAACAGCTGGGAGCAGCAAGAGATTTCCCTCGATAAAAGGCAATTCAGCATTCTGGGAGGTGAGACCATTGCACTCCTGCCTTCCCCATGCCTGGCTGACATGGCAGGATCACTTTCCATCTGGTCCCCTGACCATGCCGGCATTGCAGCTGGTGTTCTCCGCAGCCGTGCCGACCAGTCATGGTGGCACCACTTGCCTTGCCGCAGTCCCTGCTGAGCTCACATTGCCTCCAACAGCCACAGGGAAATCACAGCTCCCCTGCTTCACCTGAATTGTAACAACAGACACACATCCCATATCATATTGATAGTAAGGGCACACATACACACGCCAGTAAGAATAAAACATTTGCGAAGCTAACTACTGATTTGGACACAGTACAAGACGCCCTAGTGAGACTAAGAAAACTTCAGCAGTTTTCATACGGGCTATTGAGCCAGCAGCTATTTCAAGTACCTTGAGACTTGAGTGCCTCTTTGAAGAATGTTATTTGATTTTTGGATTTGGTTTCAAATGTATGCTTTCATCCCAGCAACTGCCTGCTGAAGAGGATGCTGTCCTCCATGTACTACCTGCTGGAAATAGATTTTGTACCCATTTAAGGTTAAAAAAAAAGAAAATTAAAAAAGGGTGGTCTCCAAAGAGGCTGAAATTACAGCTATGAGAGACTGCAAAACACATATTGAGAATGAGACAGCAAATGCAAACCACCATGACATTTTGTTCAGTTGCTGCCACCGTGCTTCTGCTGCCAGTAAGGGGAAGTTGTGTTCTGGCTGTGGAAACACTTCCTTAATTGCACACATATCTAGCTTTCTGCTTGAGTACTAAAATCTACACAGGGTGTACATACAGCTGCTGGGTGTCTCTGCCCTATTACAGCTTCGCTTTATGCACAATGGGGAAGTGAAGTCTCACAAAAGAAACTTCAAAGGCTGAGGTGGACTGGTAGCAGCAGGTGGAATACTTTGTTTCATAGAGCCTCAATTTCAAATACAGATCATGGCATTATTAACCGAAAACCACAGCGGCTGCCATGTGGCCACCAGGAGTTGCTGGGCTTCCTTTCCCACCTGAAAGAGGGGCTTGAGCTGGAGGTCCCATTGCTCACATGTGTTGGTTGGCACTTTTGGCACTACAGGGGCATGTGGACTCCCCAGTCCCTGAAGCAACTGGGAGGGGTCTGTTTGGAGACAACTTTAAATAAGTTAACAATGTGACATCTGTGGTTCTTTGGTTGGATGGGTAGATGGTTCTCATTCTTCACAGCACAGAACTATATGCTTTTCAGGACCATTAAATTCAATAAGGGAACAGGATGTTGGGGGTGGCTGCAGTCCCTGAGGACAGCCCCTTTCTCATTCTCCCTGAAAGCTGCATAGTGCCTGTTGTCATACAGGCAACTCCTCCTACCAGTTTTAAAAGGCATACAGGATTTTTTCCAGGTTACACTTTTTAGTGAAAGAAACGCATCAGCTCTAGAAGCACATGCAAATTCCTGAGCAAAACCCAGCAAAACCTGATCAAACAACTCGAGTGAAGAACTGGGGGCTCTGCAAAGCCCTGCTGGAGGTAACTCTCACACTTCAGGCACTACAAGGCCTGTTGGCTATAGGGAGAAAGAATCAATCAGTGTCAAAGTAGGACCTGATGGACTAATCTTGTAGGCATACAGAATAGTATCTCCAGGATGAAGAGCTATCTTCTCTAAGGGGAAAGTTGAGAGGTATGTTCATCTACCTCATAAAAAAATGCAGCTAAATCTGTCCTCCACATTGCGTATCTTCCAAAAATATGCGTAAGGTAAAATGCTGCTCTTTCTGAGTACAGCCTGAAGAGGAGACGTAGTTTGTGTTAGCTAAAACCTGCATCCCAGGGCCATCTTCACTGCAAAAATCAAGTTGTAGAGAGGATAAGCTAGCAGGGTTCATGTCAATGCTCTTGTAAAAAACCTCCCTTTGTGATATTTTATGGAGGAACTGGAAACCTGACCCTTCTCCAGTCCCACAGATCATCCTTGCCTGTTGTCAGTTCCGATCATACAGCAACTTGATTCACTTAGGAGCATGCTCTGCCCTCACTTACATCAGCATCAATGGAACTGCACTAGAAAGGAAAAGTATAGGGGTGGATCCCATAGAAAATTCAGGTCTCAAAAAACTCAGAAGCTAGTAGTCAGCGTATTGCCCAGGAAAGCACAAGACCCAAATGCAAGCCTAGCCTCAAGCAGGGGGTGTAACCTATCTCTCATGCTTCTCAAAAGAGTGATCTGACCACCCACCAGCAGACTGGGGTGTAAAAAGTATGTAAAAAAGAACAGAAATGTGTGGGACCAGACACTGACAATTACAGGGAGTGTTATCCTGTACTTTTGGAGAAGGACAGGCCTGCATTGCCAGACCTTACCAATGGCTTTCCAGGGCAAAATGAATGAGCAGTCCTCGTTCAGTTTGGGCTGTGCTCCTTCTGCACACAAACCGCCCCCCCCTCCCTGCTCTTCCTCCCATTGGCACCCAAAGGCAGTTCTGCTGTATATTGCAAGGCAACTGCAAAAGACAGTGTCACTTCCCAGCTAATTAGTATTTGTGGCCACAAACTCCTCTACTCGCCTCTCTTAGAGCTCACTTTCCTGCTGGGAATATAAAACACTGCCTTGGAGACACACACCTGCATGGAAATGCATACACATGAACTCCCAATTAAGGGATAACTGCTGCAAAACATAAGTGGCTCTCATGAAACAAAGCAAACAGCAGTCATATTAATAATCAATTAGATGGAGCAGCCACCTGATGCTGCCTATTTGGAGAAGTCCCCAGCTTCCACCAGGTTTTGCCCATGCAAGAGCAGCTGAATAAATTCTGTGTCACAGTCATCTTGACTCGGCAAAACACCCTCCTCTGCCTCTTGACTCAGGGATGTTTTTCCCCTTGCTCTAGTTCCTAATTAAAGCCATGAATGTGGATAAATATCACATCCAGTTTTAAACCCAACTGGGTCACCAAACTGTACATTACACCCTGTTCTGCAATTAAACTACTCTGTGAAACACCTCAATTATAATTAAAGAAGCAATTATCCCCCTGTTAAAGGCACCGTAAATCATACATTTCAATGCAAAAGTTCATCTGGCAGCTTATGGCATATTAACCAATCTTACATCTCATTGATATTTTGATCTATAACCTATCGCAATGAGCTAATTTGATGTGACTCGGTGTCTCTAACTATATTTTATCACGTGCAATACGGTGCTGGCATCTTTCAAAGAACAAATTAAATGAGCTAAGGGGTTAATTGCTAATAACTCTGCCATTACTGTTGGAGCGTCGCGGAATGGGATCCTTCCTGTCTTCTCAGGTTAGGTTTGAAAAAATGCACGCACAGAAGAGAGTGGAATTGAAATGGATGTTTCTGTTGACACCGGGGAGCTGCAACTGTCTGACTTCCACTGAGCACCAGCAGCTCCTGCCGAGTCTGGCAGGTCAAACTGCTTATCCTACCACCTTATCTTATTCTTCCCCACTGAGGAAAAGAAGAAGGCAGGGAAGCATGGAGCTAGGGCAGGGTGTTTGCTTTTACATCTGTTCTTTTTTTTTTTTTTTTTTCACGGCAGCAATATGCGAGTTTGCCCCTTCACCCCTCAGCTATGTGTGGAAACCCCAATGTAACAGTGCTTGTACTGGTCCTTCTGCTGCCTGCCTGGACCATGAACTGGAAAAGACAGAACATTTACCCGGGTGTTTCAGAACCTGTAGGTAGGTTCAGCTTGATATTGGCTATAGAGCTGGGAGTGGGGAGGCATGCCATGGTGCAGCTGGCACTGATGCTGGTTGGGGCTTGTGGGCAGGGGTATATGGCCACAGAGAAGCTGATCTGGTTTTCCCAGAGACCAAGCAAACCCTCAGTTCCTTACTTTGTCCCAGCTGAACAAGCAAGACGTACTTTGATTTGACCTCAGGCCAGGAGGCTGGTGTATTTTAACACACCTTCTTCTATTTGGATCTTAGGCTTTTTTTTTCTAGTGGCCATAACCTGAGCCTACTCTAATGCTCATCATGTCCTAGTGGATCTGAGGGACTGGTAAGTGCTGCCTTAAAAGCTTTGCTTGCCCATCTCTGTCTTTGTCCTTCTTGTCCTTTGGAGCAGCTTTATGCTGCTGTGCGGTTCAGCTTTTCAGTAATAGTAAGATCTGCTCTAGCATTGATCCATAAGAGCTTGACACAGTTAACTGCAATTAAATATGCTGGGAATGATAAGACTAAATTCCCCAGCTGCTGAAAAGAGGACAGAATGTATCCCTGAGCATGGTTGTTCTCACCACTTTGAAATACCAGGAAAAAAACAAAAAGAAGGGAGAGAATAAAATGAAAGAGAAAAAGCAAGGGGAAGATGCTGGGACTCTGGATTCCAGCATTACATTACAATGAATGTGTATTTTGTACAGTTTCACAGCGTAAGCTTTTCTTCCTCTGTTTTGGTGTTAAGTCCAGTGACTACTTCAGAAGCCAGTAAGTGGAAAAAAAACCCAAAACAAAACACACTGCCCAGAGTGGGAAGAGTCTCAGGTACATGCTCACCAAAGCATTTGGAAATGCTGCTCACAGCTGCAGCATATGCATTACCCTATGCTATGTGGAATCAAAGCAGTCTTTCAACAAGATGGAAAATAGCCTCAGCCTGCTGCCTGCCTTCTCCCAAGTCCTTTTTTACTTAGTTACCTGTACCATCATATCAGAAACTTCTCCGAACAAATAAACGAATTCTTAAACAAAGAACTCATTCATCTCTAAATTAAAATAATCATGTAATCCTTCAACCCACCAAGTTACCTTTCATCTTTCCATTTTTTTAAATTTATCTTACCAGCTTCAGCAAGTGGCTGTAATAAAGTGTCACATTAAGGTATTCATATTCATTAGTGTTCAGGTCTTTGTTCTTTTAATAGTGTTGGAAAGAATCTACAAAGAGGCTGTATTAGGCGGCTGTCCAATCTGGGTGTTTGATCTTCTTCTGACTTCAAAAGCCAGAAGAGGAAAAAAAAACAACATTGAGAATGGTTCTTTTGAATGTCAGACAGGGAGTATACGATTTCTGAGCCTGCCAAGTGTTAATTGGTGTCTGCCCCGACCACGGTACAAATAAGATTCAGAGCCAGTTAATGTACAGTCATGAATCTCGGCTACTGACAGAATCAGCCAGGATACTAGAAGGCAGGAAAAAGTGCAATTATTATAAGAGCAGCTCACAGAAGATCTTTTCAGACATCACTTCCACGCATCGTGTTACATCATGCTGTTTGGATCCCAGCTGCCCGACCAGGCATTACAGACGTTTCCGAGGGAATAACTGGACTGGCTGCTGAAATTTCAGAGGCACTTGTAACACTGCATTCAAACAAACTACCCATCATCATCAATCTCTGTTTCTAGCAAAGGTAATGAAGTTCCCCAGTACTACCCTGCACCACCTGAACAACTTATCCCATTGCAAACACTCCTGTCATGGCAAAATGGCAAGTAGATTTGATGCAAAGAAGCATCAGAAAGGAAAATAAAAAATTGCTGCTAAGTTCCTGAGGAAAGCCAACTGATTAATATTACAGTTGTCAGCAAGCTGGCTTGGCAGACCTAAATGCTCTTTACAGTTTTGGGGATCTTAACAGGGAAAGAAAATAGCCTGCAGAAAAAGAAAATGGGAAAAATCTTCTATGTTAATTATTCCTTCTGATGTTTGTGGACACGTTTCTACAATTCTGATTAAATCTAAACTTGGGTTAGATGGGGAGGTAACAATTTAAGCTTCATCTCCTGAGAAATCAGTCATCAGCACTGAGTGACAACCACTTTGCTACTTAGCCATGACAGTCTAACTTATCCTAATGTAAACTGGCAACAGTTTCTTCTGTGCATGGCAGAAGAAAATCGAGGAGAATTCAGATAGGGGAATTACCGTCATTAACAATCAATTTTTCTCTTAACAGCCACAGCAGATTTAGGATTTCAGAGGCTCCCCTGTGACTCAGAGACCCCCCTCCCATGAGCAATGAGTCTGAAGCTGGAGCTACCACTGCAGTTAGGGAAGCTCCCATTCACAGGGACACCCACTGCTGTTGGTGGGCACAGATTTTGCTGAAGGGTAGACTCTATCCTGCCAGGTAGAGGGCAGGCTACCCACTCCAGGTTTACTTAAATGACAGTAAGAAAAGCAGATAAGCCCCTGAAGATGGTTATTAGGCAGACACATCCCCTACTTGCCCCCACCTCATGCTGCTTCACCTGGGAGCCTGTACTGGACCATGTCACATCCTTTTGTGCTGAGCTGGCCGGCTGATGCACACACAAGCACATGGACAAACATGTGAGGGAAATATAATCTGGCAAACTAAAAATTAAAATGCCTTTACACTATGCTTGAAAGGTGCCTCTCAGAATAAGTGAATTTTTTTTTTTTTTTTGCTTTAAAAGGAAAAAGAAAGATAGTAGGCTGGTATTAATATGCTTTACCAGCTATGTGTCCTATGGATGCCAGGTATAGCTGTGAATTTTGGAAGGGAAGAAAAAACTGAAACTAAACCACCTGCAGCTCTGCCCAGCAAGGCACCATAATCCAAAGCTATGAATCAGTTCCTAATCAATCTTGTCTACGAGCAGCAGTCAGTCAGCTCTCCATTACCACCCATTCATCATGCCATGCCCTAACTCACTGCACCATTAGGCACTGATCACGCCTTAGTTAGGCTGTCCAAGTGCCAGGACACTGCCGTTGCTACTCACCTCGGCTACTGGGATGCCTTCGGGAGGACGGCACTGGAGCAGGACCTCTTGCTCCAGGGACACTTCTTTCCCCAAGGGTTCCTGCTCAAAAGTTTTCCGGAGATCTGGGGAGGGAGAAGGAGAAGCAAAAGAATTAATAGTATTAATAGCTGGTCCTTTAAATTACATTTGATTGCCATACTGCATTAATGCGAACGATCTTTCTAAACAGAGAAAATAACATTTCTGCTCCCTGAAAAGTGAAGCATTTAAAAAAAAGATTGGGACATGTTTTCACTTCATTCCAACATAAAGTGGTCAAAGGTTTCATAGTGGATTTATTATTTATACTGCGGTAGAGCATGCGAACCCAGCGAGGATCCAAGGCCTCACTGTGGAAGATCATGTCCAGACACAGAACAAAAAGTGAAACAAGTCCCTTCTTCAGATAACTTACGTTTGGTAAACTATGCCAGTGAAGTACTAAAGAAAGTTATGGAAAATTAAATAAATCCGTAAAACTACAGCACATAAGCTGAGTTGCCTTAAACTCATGGATGAAAGTGCTCGTGCTGCAATTTAATGTACTTTTAGTTTATAAGCGTTAACTTTACAGCTTTAGCTAATTTGTCTTCACCTTATCATTATCCCTGTAGCACTAAATAGATAATAATAATATGAATCGTAATGTGGAGCTGAACCATGTTTGGATCCCTGTACAGCACCACAGAAATGTGCCAGGCAGAGAGGGCACTGAATGCGCCTCCAAACATCAGACCAGTTCACCATACTGGACAGCTGTGCACTATGGCTTTTTTGTATGCTTTTGTAATATCTTTGTGTTCATGGTAAATGGACTTGAGAAGTCCCCTCCTTACCACAGGCTCCATATTTCTGACACAGACTGGGACCTTCTCTGCTGTGCCAGGGAGGATGGGGTTTTGGAGAACCGAGCATTCAGCCCCAGTAGTGACTGGGGATATTTCTCCCTGCTGCTGGTTCCTGCTGCAAATGGACATGGGGCCATGTTCAAAGTCACGTCAGAGAGCTGACCTGACTTGAAAAAAAACCTTGCAAAAAAGTTATTTTTATTTTACTGTTTGTTCTGAAGTCAGACCAGTTCCCTATGCCAGCTTATGGTGAGGTTGCACAAATACTTGTGTCATATTCGAAACAAGTCATATGGGAACAACTTAAAAGCCAAATATTTCATTTTTTTGAAGCCATAACCTGCAGCTGTGCCGGAAACCAGATCACTGAATTGAACCAGTTTACAAATAAACCATCCAAAGCATTATTTTTTTATCTAGATTACGTCTAAGATCTGATTTACAGCTGACCCCACAAGGACCTGCATCAGCACTACCAAAAGGCAAAACCTGGGGCAGGCGAATGCACAGATGGAAAAGGAGATGGGGTGTCTGCCACCAAAATCAGCTTCTCTGAAACTCACCTTCAGATAGCACGAGACGTCTGTCTCAGCCTATATCAAGAAAGTGTAGTTGTTCCACTACCTGGAATTAAATGTCAACCTAATTGTACCATGGAAAAGCTCTGTCATAGCTGGAGATGCTGATTTTAACTTAAGCTGATAACATGGTAAACTTCTAATGTCCTTAAACCCATGCATTTCCCTAGTGAAACTGAGGCATCTCTGTTCTTCCCCTGCACCAGAGGCATGAAAGGAGCAACCCCAAACCCCACTCCCTCCCCATCGCTGGCATTCCTGCTCCCTGCGGCACACAGGGCAGGGATGCTGAAAGCCCCTCTGATGGGATGGGATTTACGGCCACAGTTGAGGGCACAGAAAGATAAGCTTTGGCAGGTCTCACTGTGGCAATATAAGAAATTATCGCCTCCAGCCGTCTGCTTGTTTGGGGCTTACCCTCTGTCGAAAGGAAGCACGTGCCAATGTCACAGCTACCTCACTAGAAAATCCACCATTTTAACCTCAGTTGTTGGTGAACGGGGCTTTAACCTACAACACTGGATAACTTACGGCAAAGAGGAGAAGAAAACATCTGGAAGTGATCATTTCTTAGGATCACATGTCAAGCTTCACCAGACTGTGCCTGTCAGCATCCTTGTCACACTGGAGTTATTCCAGGCCAGCGAGGCTTGTTCATGTGAGAGCAACCACAGCAAGACAACTGGCCAGATTAGGTCGGTCTCCAACGCCTGTACGTAGCTCCCACCATGTTGCCAGCTCCAGCATCACCAGCACACCAGCTTCATCCCACCCTCTCTGACAGGCTAACCAGGGGACATTTGGGTTGTACGGCTCAATTTGAGTAAAACCAAAAACCTCCAGGTGCCCTGTGAGTGGGAGTCATTCCAAGGACAAAATGCTGAGTTCTGGCTTGCTGTACTTCTGCATGTTAAACATAGAGATGAGCTGCTCTTTCAGGAGCTGGTAGGTTTCTCGGGATGTGACATTCTTCCTTTGGCCCAGGTTCCTCACACATCCTGTGGGTTTGATAGGTATCCTGGGTACACATAATGCCAGGTTAATGCAGTTTGCTTTAAATTAGCAAGTAACTGGTGTTATATTGCTATCAGTACCCATATGATCATATGATTGCTAGTTCCATAGGTATTTCCAAAGGAAAAGAATTACCTCCACAACAGGTACACCTTAGTGCATCTAGCAGGTACACATACATGCATGGTGCAGACAATTATAACAAATGTATTGCACTCTAATACCATGGCTGAGGATAAATGAGAAAGTTACTGTGCTGGTAATAGAAGCATATAAGCACAGTAAAAAGTAGTATATTAATAATAGCTTTCAGGTGTTCAGATACGGAGGGATGAAGACAGTAGAGGCAGATGATTAGATAGATAATAATCTGAGTTTTTTCATTGACACGTTGATTTACTGTCCTGCCTACCTTCCTGAAACATTAATAGAGCTCTGAAGTTCTCCATAGCGTCACGTACACAATAATCACCTCTCTTATAAAGCACTTGCCTTTAAAAAGACCCCCAAATTTTAGTGCATACAAAAGTAAATAGCATTAGTCCAGAAATGTGCAATAACAGTAAAAAATCCCACTTGAACCTCTTTATTATCCACAGTTGGAATTGCTGGGTATGAACAGCCCCTTTTCCCTGGGAACCGTTGCAGTGGGGCTGCCGCAGGTGAGACAAACCCTGCGGGACCCTGGCCTCCCTGGCTGCCCCCCACCCACAGAGCCTTGCTGTGTGTGGACGCTTTAACGGCGCCGTTGGATTCAAGCGGGTCAGTGATCCACAAACTAAAAATACACTAAGTAGGGGCCTTGACATAATAGTAAAGTTCTCAAAGGAGCCATTAGATACTATTGAGTAAATGATACTAATTTGTGGGGGGGGGAAAAATACATAATTGTGTACTTACAGGATTGGGATCTCTTATACTCTATTCTGTTGGCTCCCTCCCACGTGTTCACAGCTTTATGCCACCAGAACTACCCACCACCTCCCGCTACAGCCATGCCACCTACAAATAGCTACAGATGGTGGCTGTGCAGGGCAGGTTTTACCTAACAAACGGACAGCTTTTACCTGGTTGTAACAGACAAACAAGTTAACAAGGTGGGTTTTTTAAGTGATGAAGAAGCGGAGGGCCGGGACAAACAACTTTGTCGCTTGCTCTAACTATCACAAAACACCCTGCTGGGACAGCACTGGGTTTTGAAGTGACTGCTTTTGTTCTATGGCCCTTGCTATGATTTCTGTGCATAACAACAACATCCTTCTAATTCTTCAATCTTCAGCTTCCTTTGCCTTTTAACAATTATAGTCATCATGGCAGCTTCACACTGTTGAAGGGGTGTGGGTGAGCTTGCTAATCTACTGAGAGACCTTGGATCTTTTCCAAGCAGAGTATTTTCAATAACATTTTTCACTTTTTCAAAGTGTCATATAAGTTACTATTACTTGCAAGCAAGGACAGAAGGGATACATTTTCCCAGAGAATGGTAAAAGATGAATAAAATACATCCCATTTAAAAAAAAAAGTTTTAACAATCTTCAGAAAATATGCCTGAAAAAGCAAAACAATAAAACATTTGATCCATTCTGGGTCAGCACCTCTTTGTCTGTGAAGAGGCAGTGTGAATTATTAAAGCCTCGGGTCAGCAGCAGCCCTGCTAATGTGACGCTGAGAGAGAGCCTTCTCTACCCTCACCTTCAATAGGGAGAGAAACAAGAGAAAGGCAGTTGCACTTTCTTTCCATTATTATTTTGGCAATGTAGAATAATCCCTGATTGTCTGTGTTAGCAATACTCTTCTTGCTCTTACACAGGTGATGTTGCTGCCACAGCTCATCTCTCCTGGAGTGGAGTGAGCCCTGGTGGACAGTGATGCTGAAGGGTCCCTCTTGTTTTTCTCACCAGCTCTCTCACGTATTTCACCCAGTTGCAGGTGGGGATGTCACCACCAGGCTCAAGGGGACAGCCTGCACCCCCATCAGGTGTTTCCCCCTGCTTCTAACTTCCCTTCAAGGCTGTCTTCGTAAAAAGAAACCAAGGAGAAGAATTAAAATTCTGCTCTTCCACTGTGAGCCAGACTCTATTTTCTTTACTAATGCGTAGTCTTAGTAAATTCAGAGGGGGCTCTTGTGGCATATATCGTAGCACATTTACAGCATACTTAAGACGAGACTTCCTTCCAAGACTCCTGAAATACTCCTGCACAACCTTCTCTGGTAAGGACAGATGGCTGCATTCAGAACTGCATTGAAATGAGAGAATTTCCACAAGCATAAAACTGAAATAGTATAATGGGAAATCAGAATCTCAGTGTACACCACATTGTTAGCTTTATTCCTGAAGCGCTACACTTTTGGGGGAGAGGGGCATTAGATCTTAATTTTGATGCACTGTTAAATGACCTTCTTTTACGTTTAATGCATTTTTAGCTTACAAACCACTCAGAAGTTGAATTTTCATCTGCTAAAGGTAACAGTTTCTACAGGAATTCATGGCATTTCCCCACTTCCTTTTCTACCTGTCAACTTCTAAGAAAGAGCAAAGAATGATCCTATTCTTTTTTTCGTAATCAAATGTATTTTATCTCTCTGCTATTCTGGGTTTTACGGCGATGAGTGGGTGGGTAAAACTTTAAGGATATCTTTTATCATTTCTGAGAAATGTGATAAGAGGCAGACCAGACACCTTCAAGGCAGTGCTAATGCAAGGGTGACTAATGAATGAGCATGAAAAACGGACACTTGTCAGCCAGGAATTAGATGTAAACCAGAAATGAACAGAACAATGCAGCATTACTGTCAGGGAAAGATGGATTTCTGCCCTTGGTAGACCTTAAAGACTCTGTGCTCCTTCTAGTAACTCCAACGTCAACTTTCCTTCTATAACAAACAATTCAAAAAATGAGCAAGCTTTAAGAGCGGAAAAAGAAAAACCACATTATCTTCTATCCAACTTTCATATTAACTATGCCCATTGAGAGAAGTACATTTGGGGTGTGCTTTCAGAGGAATAAGGTTTTAGGAATGTGAAAAGACCTTCACAAGAAGTACATATTTCCATATAGAAGATAGCTTGCTTCATACGGGTAAGTATATACAGGCATCCATAGACAACCAACCATGTCATAAGCAAAAAATGTAATTAAAACACTGGAAAAAAAAGGGAATATGGCTTGTTATTATTTTAACCATTATTCAGCAGGTATCAATAGGATCAATAGGAAGCCAAGCTCTTCACTTCAAGTCTACCTCCTACCATTGAGAGTTCTCAAGAGGCAAGGTTCAATGCTGTTTTAATTTTACCAAATAAGAAATACCCAAACAGAAAAATAATTGTGGAAAAACAGTGGGAAAATGCCACTGACATTCTACAAAATGAAAGAGGATCCACGTGCTTGTTAAAACATATCTCACTGCATTTATTCCCAAACTTGGATGACTGATGCTGAGTTAGAGAAACATGACTAACATTGTAAAACTGGCTTGTTCCTCTTCCATCACTTTCCACGATGCAGGTGGAGTTAAGAGAAGTCTTTTCTGCAAAAAAGGCACTAGAGACTGAACTGCAATTCGAAATGTGAGAAACCGTGTGCTATCAGGCATACTTTGGCCTCTCTTTTCTGTTCACAGCTGAGTCTACGACCTTTGCGCAGGGATCAATCACACCGGTGGGTAGTAATGGAAAGGTTAGGTACAAAAAAACCTCTTTTTTTTTTTTTTTATTTTGTCCTTGTGTGGTTCCAGCTCTCTGTTGTTAATTAGATCAAACCAGATTTCCACTGAGACAGTCACAGGAGTGTCATCAGTCTGTAACCCAGGGGTTCCCTCTGAAACCTCTATCAATTGCTTTTGTAAGAGTGGTGCCTCGTCCTGCCGAGTCCCCTGCTGTATCAGCTGCACGCCGGGTGTTGATCAAAGCCTCCTGCCCTCCTTCAGTGCGCTGCTGCTCACAGGATGAGATCACGGCTGGACAGGACTGTGCTCTCAGCCGGCCCAAGCGTTAGCAGCTGGAGCTGAGGACAGAGGAAATAAGTTGACACCTCGAAACCCTGTCTTTATGCTCAATACACAACTCTGTGCCACCCTTTCCTTCTCTGGAGGGGCTGTTTCACACCTGGCCAAACCTAAAGACAAGTGCCGCCGCACCACGAGGCTGACTCAGACACCTTCTGAGCCTGGAGAGGAACATCAGGGACAGTGGAGCTTCCCCCTTTACAAAGATGCCTGGCAGCCCATGGCTTGGGCTGAGCTTGTCCGCAGCCCTGTGGCAGCCCAGGGAGCGAGACCTCATGCTGTTATGCCATGCAGCCAAGAAGTAGCACCAGCTTTCACAGCTAAGCAGCTGATGGAACTGAAGCAGAGTTCTTGGAAGTGCACAACATGTTTTGGAGATGCAGGCTGCTACATCTGCTAACCTGAGGCACGGAATGAGGTGAGGAGCATCCTTTGCTTGCCAGGCTACAATCTGCAAGACATTTTGCCTGAGCCCAGGACCTTCTCTCCTGTTTTATTCCCTACGTATTTACAGTCTGAGCAAATGGGAGGTGCACACCTGCCAGCCCCTCATTCTGCTGATGGCATCTTCAGCCAGTTGGGGATAATGCTGCAGCCTGATGACTCCTCGGAGACTCACCGCCTGCATGTCTGCAGAAAAAACAATTTTTCCCCTTCTTTCTTCAGCTCTAAGCTAGTTCAGCCAGGCGCTGGTAAGACAAAACACTCCTTTGCAACACAGCTTCCATGTGGGTTATGCTTATAATGAAGAATGACCCACTCAACACAGTTGGTATTGATACAACTGTAAAAAATATAAGCAAGAAAACTTTATCAAGAATTCACCGAGCAGATGGGTTCCCAGGTGTACATCGATTGCACTATTCTCCTCCTCTTATATTTTTACCTGATAGCTCGATATTTCTTGGTTTTCTTTGTAAACTTATCCTGCAAGGTAACTTATAAACTTAATTCTATTCATTATGTTATTTGGTGACTGAAGATGGAATCCAAAGTTCTTCCTTTTCAAATAAATCTAAATGTAAAGTTCAAATGACTAACTTCAACAAGTGCCTTTTTAGATGACCGATATACTAAAGGTACTAAATATAGACATTAGAAACATCAGGTGTACATTGCAATTCATATGTAGAATTGAATTTACAACACACTGAAACACTGAAACAGACAATAATTTGTATAGATGTGATATTTTGTTGTAGTTGCTCTTCTGATACACTAATCTGACTCACACAGCTGTCTGGTCATTACCAAAATATACACAAAATTTTGTTAACTTCCTGGCTGCATCTATGTTTCACCATCAGGCACTAAGCAGACTCTACTGAAAGATGATAATTTCTTAGGCATGACAGTGTAGGTAGGATATTCTCAAGGCTCCTACTGAGGGATTCAACTCTTATAAATTCATTAAAGGGGTTTCCTTTGGTTTTTTTAAGCAACGCTAACAGTCAAGTCAAGTCCATCTTAATTTATAAAGTCTTAGCTCTTTATTACAAAGCAATGATGTGATTTGTATTCATTACTGTTGCAACTGCATCCTTAAGTTTGGGAGTCAGTCATGCCTGTTAACTGGGGAAGCGGTACAGAAAAATGCCTGTCAGGAGCAAAAGCAGAGTGGTAGTATCAAATATGTTAAATGCTCAGTTAACTTCTCTGCTGCCCTTTCTGTGATCTGCCGTTCTCTCTTCAGTAATCTCGGCTCAAGAGCACGTGTTTTCATTATCCCTTTATTAATGACAAGCAGCAGACATCAGTAGTAACTTAAATGGTACACAAGGAAGGACTTAAGGTCCTATCTCTGCTAACTCTCATACACACTTATCAAAGTGCACAAAACACATTTTTGGATTATTTTTTAATACTGCATACCCTAGACGTACCTTCCTATTAAAATTTTTAAGTTAAGTCTTCCCAGCTCGCTCTCCTGATCTCAACATCCACCCAACTTTGTATCTATTGCAATGTGCTGTAATGCTTTTGTGGGTACAGAAACATGTTCTCACAGCATTGCTTGGATTAGGTGTGTGAAGAGAGGGAAGAAAGGCACTGCAGCAATGTAACGTGGAGCATGGGCCCCAGTACTAAAAGGTGAGATAACCAAGCGTCAGTAAAGAATCTGTGATTTTTTTTCATATCTGTTTCTTTGTACAACTGCATACCCCTTGTAGGTGGAGATAAACCATCAGATGAACTGGTCTACTCTTCTATATTGCATTTATCTTATCAGTATACAGTATCTGACATGCATATATTAGCTACATTCCTTTGAAAAAAAGTCTGGGGGAAAAAAGGCTTTTAGATAAGTACATAGGAAAGTAGTATCAAATTATACAAAAGATTAACAAGCACAGACCCTTACTACATCAAGGCTTTTTAAAATGATTTTTTTTTTTTAAATTCTGATTTTAAGATAAAGAATAAAGGAAAAGAAGAGACTATCCACATTCATTACACCAAAAAAGATCGGGTAACAGAAATTACAGAGAAAGCTGCTATCTTCTTATAGGTTTTCAACAAACTCAAAACCTGACAGCAGATTTAGGTTTTATATTCTTACTATATTTTCTCAAAGACAGCATGGGTTAACATCATGAAGTCAGTGAGGCTACAGCAACACCACACTGGAGCAAATGAAAAGTGAGGTTGCTCTATGCACATGGGCTCAAAGCAATTTGTCTTAGCCACCCCTTTATTATCTGGTCTAAAAATTAGGTCAAATCCTGCAGCTATTGTTTAGTCTTTATCAGATGTATTTTCCAGTGGGTTTAACTCTACTCTCAGTTACACAGGCTCAGACCTCATTCATCCTTTTAACAGGAATTTTGCCCTGTTAGGTTTTATCTGTTCAATGACATCAGTCTTGTTACATAAAATTCACATTAAAACTTTATATTGGGCTTGGGTTTTTTCAGCTAAAGGTAAAGCTACCCAACCCCCATCCTTCCTCCCTCCCTCCACAAAAGTGACATATTTTTAATTGAGCAAAAAAACTGTATCAAAGCATATTAGTGACTCCTAGTGCTCCTGATAGGATGTGCCTAGAATAAATAGGAAATGTGTGAATAAATAGGAAATGCATTTTAGCACTTTCATAGCCCCATATCTCAGAAAATTATTGTATCTTTCCAGCCTCACCAAGATATACATTAGGTGTCTGTACTTTGTTGGTTACTGAGGTATCTAGAATGGAAAAGTGAAAATTAATCCCAACAAATCTGCTAATTTAAGAGGATGAAATGCTCAGCTCTGTTCTCATGGGGAGGCCAAAGCTGCAGGAAGATGAATTCCATGAAATAGGAAAAAAGCTCCTTTTCAGAAACATCCTGCGCAGAAGGGAGTGATTTCATAGCATACTCATGGTCCAGGAGTGAAAAGGCGAGACACCGTTAAATACCCTGAACAGTTAGAGAAGCCAGGATGTTGGCTTTAGTCTCAGACTCTTTTTCTGTTTATATTGCTAGGACGGGCAGCCTTTGAAAACCAGCAGCATCTTCACTCCATATTTATAGATTACTCCCTTCCTGAATAACTGAAGCTCTCGGCCAGAATGATGTTGCAATTGATTTTCACAGAGAACTTTCATTGACTAGGTTGTTACGTACCTTCTGACACATGCCTGACCCTGCATTAAACAAATACAAGCCGGTTTTCCAGGATGCACATTTTTCACACTTTCAAATTACTTTTCAGTTAATTCTATTACACGCTCAGTGAACAGAGATGTTGCATGCTTTTTTTTTTTGTTGTTTGTTTTAATGGAGTACAGCTCCAGCCCTTGAGAGGACACAATAATTCCAGAATAAGACCAGTGGGCATAAGGGAGAAAAGAGAGAAAGAGGAGAAAGAGCAGAAGGAGAAAGAGGATGAGGAGGAAGAGAGGAAGAGGGAGAGGGAGAAGGAGAGAAGCTTTTCTTAATGTGCTAGGTATGCCTCGTTATGCTTACAGTTGTAGCTGTTGAGATGAAATCACCAGGCTCAGGTATTAAGATAAATAATAATATAACTTAAGCAGAGCACTCTACATGCTCCATTTACCCCTCACCTTTCCCAAAGGTGTCAGTGCTCACTTTCTGTACCAATTAAAAGTGAAGACTGCATTGGTGACAAACATGCAACTATAGCTGCAGACAGAGCTGGAGAGATGGACTCTTCTGTCCCTCTTAAGTTTTGGACATCCTTGATTTTCTGGATTAATAAATACTGCATGGACCCTACCTTGCATCCCAGTCTCAGAGCACATTGTGTAACCATCAGAAGACTTACCAGCTGTGTTTAAAGTTTATTAAGAAACAACTATTATATTGCCAGGACAGATTCAGTGCTCTGAAGTCAAGGCTGTGGATACAGACGAGTTTCGGTATATCTGAGTCCATAGTTTAATATAGTGATCTTGTAGACCAAATGATATCACAAAGTAAGGCATATACCCCACATCATCTGTCTGAGTTCCTAAAAAAATAGTCCTGAGTTACCTGAGACATTTATAGAAATCCGTGAAATTGGAAACGGACAATTTTGCAGAGAACGTGCTTTTGCTGCTGTTTGAAAATCTGCAGTTTGAAGGCCTAACACTTCAATCCTTAATCCCAAGGAGTCTAAGTGATTTGCCTGCATCACAGCTGCCCAAGAAACCCAAATTCAGCAACAAGAGGTTAAAAAAACTTCAGTAACTTACAAAGCCACATTTGAGTTACAGGCACATAAAACTTCCTGGAATTTATTTAATTGGACTGTTCTAAAAAAACCCCACCAAGACTCTAGAAAAATCAGTGAACTGACTGTTCCTCTCTCCAAAATATGGTAAGAAAAAGAAGCAAACTCTGTATTATGAGTGCCTTCAATAAAAATTTGGATGCCTGGGAAGATATGTCAAGTGATATAAAATAACCTTCATACATATACAATAATTATGTGTTATATAGAAATTAAGTACATAGGTATGGCAATACACAAAAGTTACTTAGCCATCAAGTAAAATACACTCAGACTTCTAAACTGTGTTAATTTAATGGTCATCTGTCAAGGGCTAACTGGCAGGACATGAAAATCTTCTTAATGAGTTAATTTAGGAGTCATAATCTAAAAACCCCGTTCAAACATTGCTAAGCTTCTCTGAAGTGCTGACTGCTTAGAAGAAAGAAAATTGAAATCCCTCTCTTTTGTTTCAGTACAGAAAAAGAAAATCCTCAAAGTCTTTAAAAGTTGCCTGCCATGGGCAAGCACTATGTACATATGTACTGCCATTTCTAATTTTGCAGGAAGATTGTCTGTACAATAATTTTAACTCCCCTTAACTGTGGGGAAAGTCTTCTCTGAGGTTAGTCCTGTACTCAAAGGTACAGGTCCTCTATTTCTCTAGGTACAGGTACAGGTACGGGTACAGAGGACTACATACAGGTCCTCTATTTCCAAGTCAGTTCCTTGGACTAAAAGCATTTAAAACTGGGTATTTAAATTGAACGTCCAAGATTTGTATCTGGATGTTTACACAGAAAGTAACTCGTCTTCGAGGATTTAACCATGCAATATTTTCTCAAGAACAAAAGGATACTCAAGCTCTAAATGGGGAGTTTTAAATGACAGAGAGTCTTTCCTCTAACATGTCTGCGAAAAGCTTTATTTGGCTGGAAGAATTCTTTTCTCTCATTATAAATTGTTAGGCACAGTGCAGGAAACATAAGTATGCTGCAAACCCAGTTTCTAATGACCTTTTCTCACAAAATGTGTTTTTGTTGAGGTGAAAACAGCGGAAGAGATAGATACAATTCCGGATGATATATTTTGTTCCCATTATACAAAAGAGGATTTCATCATGTGAAAGAGAAATGGGAGTTCCCAGTGTGACTACTCTATTACAAAGAAAAGCACCTCTTTGAAAATTAATGAACATTAAATATTTGTACAGTCAAATGAAGATCTGTTTTCAGGGAGCTAGTTTCCCTGTGTTCTTGGGCTCTAAGCTGGGAATGGTTCAAAATAAATACTGAGGTTCATAGCCATGAATAACAATGATGATATATTAGGGTTGAGATGACCACTTTCAAACTCATATTACCAATCTGAGTATGTGATATGCTAAACACACAGTTCTTTATTCATTAAAGAACAGCAGATTTATTATATGATTGCAGAGACATATACTTTCAGCTTTGCAGAAAAGGACCTGGGGGTCCTAGTGGACACCAAGTTGACCATGAGTCAGCAATGTGCCCTTGTGGCAGATATGGCTAATGGTATTCTGGGCTGCGTTAGCGAAAAAGTATTGCCAGCAGGTCGAGGGAGGTGACCCTTCCCCTCTGCTCAGCACTGGTGAGGACACACCTGGAGCGCTGGGTCCAGTTCTGGGCTCCTCAGTGCAAGAGGGACATGGACATACTGGAAAGAGTCCAGCAAAGGGCCATAAAGATGACTTGCATCTCTCCTACAAGAAAAGGCTGAGAGAGTTGGGACTGTTTAGCCTGGAGAAGAGAAGGCTCAGGGGATCTCATCCATGTATACAAATACCTGAGGGGAGGGTGCAAAGAGGATGGAGCCAGGCTCTTTTCAGTGGTGCCCAGTGATGGGACTAGAGGCAATGGGCACAAACCGAAACACAGGAGGTTCCCTCTGAACATCAGGGAACACTTTTTTCACTGTGAGGGCGAACGAGCACTGGCACAGGTTACCCAGAGAGTTGGTGGGGTCTCCCTCCTTGGAGATATTAAAAAGCCATCTGGACATGGTCCTGGGCAACTAGCTCTAGATGGCCCTGCCTCAGCAGGAGTTTGGACCAGATGACCTCCAGAGGTCCCTTCCAGCCTCAAGCATGCTGTGATTCTGTGAAAGGAACAGCTGTCATGTCATTTCATAGCTTGCTTTGGTAATATTCCTACTCATTAGCGTCCTGGTTTTGGCTGGGGTAGGGTTAATTTTCTTCCTAGTAGCTGGTACAGTGCTATGTTTTGGGTTCAGTATGAGAAGAATGTTGATAACACACTGATGTTTTCAGTTGTTGCTAAGTAGCGTTTATACTACATCAAGGATTTTTCAGCTTCTCATGCCCAGCTAGCAAGAAGGCTGGAGGGGCACAAGAAATTGGGAGGGGACACAGCCAGGGCAGCTGACCCAAACTGGCCAAAGGGGTATTCTGTACCATTTGATGTCATGCCCAGTATATAAACTGGGAGGAGTTGGCTGGGGTGAGGTGCGGGTCACTGCTCAGGAACTAACTGGGCGTTGGTTGGCAGGTGCTGAGCAATTGCATTGTGCATCACTTGTTTTGTATATTCCAATTCTTTTATTATTATTGTCATTTTATTATTGTTGTTATTATTTTCTTCCTTTCTGTCCTATTGAACTCTTTTTACCTCAACACAAGAATTTTACCTTTTTTTCCTGATTGTCTCCCCAATCCCACTGGGTGAGGGGTTGAAGTGAGCGAGCAGCTGCATGGTACCTAGTTGCTGGCTGGGGTTAAACAACGACAATTAAATTCAGACACTTTTCTTGAGACATGTAACTGCTGTACTCAAGAAATATTGGTTTTGATGCTTTCCCCACACACAAAGGAGAAGAAGATTTTGTTCTTAAGAACAGGTTAAGCTGAAGTTCTTACAAATGCTTCTGAAGGCCTTAATTTTAGTATGCATCAACAACTGCAGAAAACACAAAGCCTAACTGGTCAGAAACAAAATCTCTCTCCCAAACGATGGAGACTCCACTTTTCCTCACCCAAACACCATCAACTTAACATGCAGAGCAAAGACACTCACATGCAATGCGGACGTAGGCTTTCCGGCTCTTGGTGGTGCCTGCAGAGCTCCAGGCAACGCACTGGCACCAGTAATCTTCAGGCCCAAAGAGCTCCTCGACTTGCTGTCGGGAAATCTCAATGCTTACCTCTCGGACAATCAGACCTGTCAGGGTACAAGTAATGGTGGTTAATATTAGGCTTACAGATAGAAAGAAAAAAGTGTAGGTACAGAATTCTGCTTGCAAAGCTGTTATGAGACCTTACAGCTCTACAAATATCTACTCAGCAACACATGCTGTCATAAGGATGTGAAGGAAAAAAAACCAACAAAACACCACTTTATCTGCATAATAAGAGAAGTGGGTGAATGAAAAACTAATCACTGTGGTTTTGACTTTGATCACATACCACATATATGTTAGACAAGCAAGAGGAACAGCACCTCAGCTGACATAAATTGTACCATGTCCTAGGACGATTTACATCAAGTGATGATCAAGCCCAGTTTTATTTTCATATGAATATCATAAGACCACAGAATCATTCAGTTTATATGACTCCCTTAGCCCTCCTGTATTTCATTTCCTTTTGCTAGACAGATACAGCAGAGGGAGAAGTCCTGTTCACTCTGACACTGAACTGCCCAGGAAAATGGATTTTACCATTGCAGAAAATGTCCCAATATTCTGTAATGATGGGCACATGTGCTGCAGTATGGTTATTGCAAGCTGCAGTTTGGGGACTATTACTGTCATATATACTGCAGATACGGCGATATTTTTTAGGTGATTTTATAATACAGTGCAATACACTTCAGTGCCTGACGGTCTCCCTGGCCCTGCCCTTCGTAACACATCTCAGCGCAACCCCCTCCAAACCCACAGTTGCACCAACGATGACAGTGACCCATTCGTTATCCTTCCAAGCAGAATGATATTTGCCCACATTTCCCACACAGTACTCTCTGTTGGGAAGCTGTTTTGCTTCTTCTAAGTGCAAGGAAATATTGCGGTGTCTCAGACACCACTGCAAGAAGCGTTGGTAATGTGCTGATCCTCTAACTACAACCACTGTGTTTCATACTGACACAACCCCTTTCTCTGCCTCAAAATGCACTGCCTGCTCAAAACACTCTTAATTCCAGCCAAGATACTGGGCCGGGGTGGGATAGAGCGCTTACACCTCTTGTCAGCTTATTTGGTCTTTGTTGCCGATGCCAAAGTATCACTAAGCTTCTAATGTGTGTCTGCCTGTAGAAAACACCATCGCCATTTCAAAAATGCACTCTTGCAAACAGCCTTGAATATATAAGTTCACATAAAAGTATTTTGTGTAGTGGGACTGATTTTCTTTTTCCTTCCAGAATTGCCCGGAAACTCAACTGAAAGATCCTTGGATCACAGCGTGCACAGTTTGTCCCCATCACCAAACACCAAAGGGCAGGTCCTTCTGCTGAGCACAGACTTGAGCCCGTGGAGGCCAGCTACCCTCAGCCTCCTGCCACACGGCTTACAAGGTAATATTCATAACTTGAATGTTCCCAAGTGCACAGCACGGCACGTTCCTCAAGCACTGGAAACCAGGCCAGCCCTTTGATTTGCCTCCAGCCTCACAGAGGCTCCATTCAGGGAGCCAACGATTAATTACTGTTTGCACACAGTTGTGCACTGTCATTGAGGCTGCATGCTGTTTGCATCCAAAACTTGGTTAACAACTTAACAGCAGAAAGGAATTCATGCATGTAATACCATAGACTTCTCTGGTGGGAATGCCTTCTAATGAGATGCATTTTCCTGCTAGAGACTATCACAGCCTAGATGCCTTTTTATTTCATTATCCTTGACATCTTTAGCCATTGAATAATCAGCTACTTTGGGGGAAACACTTAATAGCTTTCCTCCTTGAAATGAAATACTCAAAATATGGCAACTGCACTCCAAAGAATGGAAATCAAAGTGGTGCAAGGGCATTTGATATGCAGTGAACACTGTGTTATAAACTTGTTCTGCTTTGATGAGCTAATTTGGCTCCAAAAGGGGTCTGAGGGATAGCTTTTGTCCTGTTGAGAAGAGCATGAAGAGGGTGGGGTGGAAGCATGTACATTACATGCATAGAAATGGTTGTATTTTCCCAGTGCAACTGCTGCTAGCCTAAAGATTACTTCAGTTCATTCCCAGTTTTCATAGCACTAGCCCAGGGAGCCTTTGAAGGTTACAATATTATGTTTTTATAATAAGGCTGATTATGACAGAGCTTGATGGAGCAGTGAACTTTGTTACCCGAGGGCTAAAGCAAGCAGGCTCATAATGACAGTACTGGTTAATAATGATTATGAAATAGTCTTAACATTCAGGACATAAATACCATTTTCTGATAGTCTGTTGAAGATACAAACCCATATGATAAATAGCTCCCAGTGAACACACCAGCAGAACTTTTTATCTCTGACTTCCTGAGATGCTTTCTAATTCAAAATAACAAGCTACTCCAGGTAATGTCTTTTGGGACAGCCATGAAGTACTGATAGGTTTCAGGTTATTCAAAGTAATTTTTCCTTTGATCTTTGAGTAATACCAACTGTTGTGCCATGACCAAGGAGATGCACACCTTCTTGCCATAACAAATAGATGCCGCCTTTTTCTGCTTACAGGCAAAAAATATCACTGTGTCTTTGTCTTTAAGGTAAACTATTTTTTCTAGAGCTCAAAATGTGTCGAACCAGTTGGTGATGCCATGAGATCATCTGGGCTGTAAGGATCAATGGCCAGAACTCGAAGCTGATTCAACCACTCCTTCCCAGCATCGCTCTTCGGCACCTCACTGCACAGCCACATCGATACAGAAGAAACATTTCACCAGCTGAAATGCACGCAGCCTCAGACTCTGGGGCAAGCACAAAGGGATGCATTTCCTTTGTTGTGCCAACTTGCAATCCTATTCCTTCTGCTAACACACTGCAACGTAACCCCTAACAGAAAATCCCTTTCTAGGCTAGATTACAAAAACCGCAATTTGCTGAGATACCTCAGATAGCAACTGCCTTGTTACCAGCTGACATACTGCTGTACATCAGATTTCACAGAGGAGCTGGTACAGTCTGTCTGCTTTCATTCAGGAGTGTATCGCTTATCCACCTCACATGGGCACCAAGTGCAGGACAACCCTGGTATGATGACTTCAAACAGAGATCTTCATCTTATCCCTGTCAAAGCTGCTTCTGCTTCTACATCAAAGAACAGTAGCTGGAGTAATAAAAAAAAAAAAAAAAAAGAAAAAAGCCAAACAACCCATGTCTCAATATTTCCAGACAATGTGACACGCTGTGCCTGTAGTTCAGGCAACTGTTTATCGAATTGTTTGATTATTGGTCAGTGCACAACATCTGAGTGCAAATTTAGAAGTCAATTTATAAAATGAGTCCCTATATTTTGCCTAAATATACTTAGGACAAAACAGATTAACATCATTAGTAGCAATTTATGCAGCATATAATCTACCTGATATTGGCCAATTCTACTTTGCCGCAGTGCTAAGTAACAAAATGTCACCCTCTCACAGAGAATATCTCCTCTACCTTACCTTCTGTATTAGGAATATATTGAATTTTTCAATCTAGTTCCTCATATGGCTAAACTATACAGCAGGCAAAGATATGCAGCATAAATGTTTTCTTACAACACTTGAGTAAGCTGCACATTTCCAGAATTAATACAATCACGAAGATGGTGGCACAATTCACAAGAAGTCAGGATCTTCCTATTTTAAAGCAATGCAGTAACAAACACAGCTGAAGGGAGATAACAGAAATGTGGGCAGCTAGAATGCTTGACATGTCCCTTCTAACGTGTATAAATTCATAAAGAGCATCTATATAGTATTTCTAACTCGTACTCTCCCTCTGATGAATAGCTAGAATATGACAGGGAAAAGCATTTGCTTGCACTGTCCAAACTTGATTTGCATTCAACAAAGTGAGAACTGTTTCTGTAGCCTCTTGTAGCCCATCTGGATCTTGGGTATGAAGACAGATATGTGAAGATTTTGGGTCTAATTATCACCACCCTATTTCTGGCAACAAGAAGATTGTGAAGAGAAGAGCTTTAAAATGAAAATGCAGAAAATCAAAGTAATTGAAAGCAATTATCCAAAATAAACAGTAATTGTATCTTAAGATTGTTCACTGAAAAACCTCACAGATCCTTAAAAATGCATCCCCAGGTTGCTGGGCTCTTTCTGCACAAGTGTTTCTTTTCTGATCTCAGTGAATAACTGCAGCATTCCCAAGAGAGAAGCAATGTAAGAACTTTTACAACTTGAGTATGAGGAAGTAAAAAAATCTCAGGAAAAAAAAACAAAAGCAAAAATATTTGCTGTCCTCTCTGGGTCCTGTGTATATAGATCTGGATCTGCTGGGTTATAAAAGATGTCACAGAGGCTGCTCAAGGCTGAAGCTATTTATATACACAGATCAGTCAGATTTAATACACTTACCTAAACCTGGCACCACAAAAAGATACTACATTGGTGGAATTTCCCTAAAGAGAGGTTCAAAACCCTGTAGCCATCAGGAGACTAAATAAACTGGTCTAAGATATCCTTTTGCCCCTAAGTTTTCTGTCCAGTTCAGGATGGAGGATAGCTTACGGCATTTGGCATAATCAGTCTGCAGATATGTCCCAGTCCAATGAATTGAATAGGTTCTCCATAAATGACAATTTTTGCATATTTAGTAACACAGCATATACAATTATTCATTTCAATAAAATAAATGTATCTCTGGGACTAATACCACTTGGGCTCTGAAAAGGAGCAGGAAGGAGCCAGAACTTTACTTATTTCTGTATTTGCACATTAAGGAAGGATTAATGGGTGGAGAGAGGCAGAGGGCGGAGGGAGCCTTGCTCAGTCTGCCTACTGCTAATGTGTGCAGCTGAATGAGCACGGGGGGAGGCACTGGCTGATGGTATATATCAAAATAAAATTACTACCCCTCCTGGAGCAAAAGGAAGAGCGAAGAGGGAATTGTGCCTTATATACATGGTCTTTTATTATAAGCTGTATCCTAGAAACACAATCAAGCAAAGACACACTTCATTCATGTGGTCCCCGAGTGCTGAACTTAGCTGGCTATACAAACTGTGAGGTAGATTATCTGGTCTTCAGAGGCAGAAATGTTATCTTTTTTTAATGTATGCAAATGTAATGCAATTGTATGAGATTATGGTAGATTATTAGTAACTGCAATAATAACTTGTGGGTTCCATATTGCACTGGCAAATTTCCCAATGATGTTAATAGGAACAGATTTGCCGATCAGATTCATTCCTTTCTAATGGAAACAAAAATGTCTTAGAATGTTCTGCAACTGTATAGGACTGCGCAAGACAATAAGTGATCACCGTAAACATCTGAAAACAGAAGATTATTATCAATTAATCAAATGTAATTATCCAACCTGGAGTCAGTCTAGGTCACAGAGTATTTACACCTCAGTGGCCATCATTCTGCCAAGAAATTATTTTGATGTATTTTGGCTCCCATAAATGTTCAGCACTTGATATTAAAACCTGCATGTGTGAAAATATTCCTCAGGACTTTGATAGAGTAATTTTTGTGGAGGTATTATATTGGCATGTGTTTGACCCTCTGGCACAACACTGAACAGGAGCTATTTAGGTGCAAGACTAGACTGCACTTACAAACTCTAAGAAACTGCATGGATAATTTGTTTATTTTCTCTGTAAGTAGAAGTTCAAATGATTTCTGTGCTTTTGTGCTTTCATTTGCCTGAAAGGTATTTCATTAATTAGTAATCACATATGCCATAGAACACATTTCTCAAGGAGACTGAACTTTATGACCTACTGGTCTGGAAAAAGACATTACTGTAATACATGCATATAGATTGCAGGTGTATCTCAGCCACTGTAAATAAGTATGGAAATATAGCCCATTTTCATGCAGGTAACTTGCAGCCCTCTACAAGTTCAATTTCTTGAAATCAGTACTCAGAGCACCCTCCCAAATGTGACGTTCACTGCTGTTGGCTCCCTCCCTGCACCCCGACTGCATGCACCCCCAAATCTCCCTTCCTGCTGTGCAGTGGGGACACAGAAGGCAGGTGTGGTGTTTCTTGATGATGTAGAAAAGGCTTTGGGGAGTCAGCAGCAAAACAGCTCTGGGGTAGGGGTATTCCTCTGCATGTCCATGCAACACGTGCTGCTATAGAATCAAATTATACGACATGCAATTTAGAAAACCACGGTGCATCCCCATTCAGACCCTCAACCTAAACACAGAGAAAAATGCGGTGGCTTGCTCATTCTTAAAATAAATCAGTGCCAGTCTGAAACAGTCCATGGTTTCTGACTCACAGTTCCTTTTTCTAGCTATTAGGAGTAGGAGAGGGATGTGAAGAAATACTTTATGAATGTTGCTCAGTCAGGACAGATTTGAATAACCTAAGTATACATGCTTTTTAATGCAAGACGAGGGTGGAAGGAGAATCCTGATACCAAAAAAGAACATTGGAGTTTTGCAATAATTTCAGGAGGGGCTGGATTATCTCCACAGTATTTGGCAAAAAGGATGAAAGCATTTTCAGTTCTCACACTCCCCAACTGTCTTACATTTCATACAAAGCTTCATCCAAAAATCCTTAAAATAGCATCATAATTTTTGCTTCATGAAAGTGGCCAAGACCATACACCAAAGTGGTAGGACTATAAACAGACTTAATAAAAGGTAAACAGATTGCTTTCTTATTATACAGTCCTTAGTTATTAGGTTGTTCTCTGATGGTAAAACTTAAGTGACCAAAGCCAAGAATGATGATCTTTTCACTTACCGACAGTCCAGAATGGCCTGTCTGATTTATTTAATCACTCATCACAGGTGCTATAAACAACCTGTGTCTGTAGTAGGAGGCTGATCACTTTACTTGGTGAAATAACCTTTTTATAAAGGTAAAAATAAAATCAGTGCTATGTCAAAATTGAAATTTATTTACCCTCTTGCAGAGATGGATTCCTCACAGTCAGAGTTATTCTGCTCAAATATATCAGAGTACTTAAGCTATGGAATTTGGTGTTTAAAAAATGAATAAATAGGCTATGCATAAGAAGAATGGCTTCAAATATTAAAGTTCTTGCTGAGAAAAATGTACTCCGTGCATCCTAATGGGACAGAGATGATTGCATAATGGCACACTTTGCCTATAGCTTATTTTCTATATAGAGTATCTGTAATCTTAACAAAAGATAGATAGATGGATAGATATCTAGAGATAGTTTAACAGAGCAACAGCTTTAACATGCAGTAATCCTTCATGCTGTGATTGCATGCACCTGGTTTTGCCTCAGTACTGCTTTTCTGTAAATTGTGGCTGGCTGGTGATATGCATTGAAGATCACAAACTATTTTCTACAAATATTATCTTAAATATTTAAATTAAAGGCTTCCAGCTATTTTTGCTCTCTTCATAACTTTCTCTTTAGGAAACAGATACATTCTTAACTCAAATTAATACAGATAAAGGCAACAGCCTAATAAAGTCAAGTTTGCCTTAAGACCAATGTCAAGTTTGCACTGGTTTGCATCAGTTAGCTATGGTATCTAATTACCAGCTAATCGTAGAGAGTTAACTGAAAATCCCAGCTCCCCTACTATTTTTTAACTGACTCATACAAAAATTACAAAGGGTTGTCTTCAGAAGGATTTTACTTTGAACTGGAATTAAAGAACACACATTCTGTTTGGGTTTTATTTTCTTTTAGTGAAAACAAGGCCTTTTTGTTCTTTTCCCATTAACATCTGAAGGACCAAGTTGTGTAAGATGCAGGGAAGATTTCAAAACTGAGTTCTCAAATGCTGGTGGAAAACAAACCCTGTGCCCTGGTCCCTGTCAGCGTGGTGGAGGTGGGAAGTACAGCCCTGTGGGCTTGTCCTCTTGGGGAAGGTAAAATAGCCCCTCTACTGTCTTCTCCCCCAGCCAACCTCAGCAGCTGACTGCTTTACATCACCCTTGAACTATTGCCGTTTAATACCTTAGAACAGCAATGGATTGCTTGTTCTCAGCCTATAAACAGTTCAGAGACAAAGGAAAAACACCTCCTGCTTTTTTTTTAATGGAGGCTATTTTCTGTTTGACGGCATTTTTTTGCGAATATGCAGAAATTGCTCCAAAATGTGTTGTTCTCTTCAACATATAACAATGTGTGCCTATTGTTGCCACTTTCTTTTTTCCTTTTTCCTCATACAAAAGTAATAATCATGCTCTGGTGTAGCAGGACTCCAAAGAAAACCTCACTATAAGCATATATTTACATTCAACCATGGGCATCATCATTTCTGAATTCACATAGGCTGAGGTCTAGGAACAGAAACAAATGCGAGTCAAAGCATCTTGACCAAGCCATCCCAACACTAAGCAACCCTGCCTCTGTGGCAGTAACCAAGCAATTCCCTGCCAGGCTGGTGCTACTTACAGGGAGCAGGAAGAAGAGGGGTCGTCCACATAGGAAAGCGTAAGTATGAGCTCTTAACAGCTCCAGCTTTTGGGTCAAAGCCCAATCTTCCCTTCTTTTGGTCGACGCACATGCAGCTGAGAAAAGATGTTGGTTTTTTTTTCAAGGGCCAGGAAAAAAACATGCCAATGGTTCATGTTTTACTTAAAGCTGCAGCTGAGACTTCACAAAGAAAATCTGTGCACTTTTTATTTCTGGTTCAGAGGATTTACATGCTCCTTCTAATGATCTGGGCCTTCAGCAGTGGGTAATGCTTCCCAGTCCCCAGCTTAGTGCTCATGCAAAATTGAAGCACTTTTGAGGCTGTTCAGAGCCTACAGATGAATCTCAATGTGCAGGCAAAAAGCAATAATGGTTGTTTAGCACTTCACTAGAAGAAGCCAAGGAAATTATGAAAAAAAAAAAAAAAATCTATTGAACTTCAAACATCTGGGAAGCCAACTGAGAACATCTGAATTTTGAACAGTGTGTTTACATTCCCTTTGCACAGTGGGGGGGGCAGGGAAGTGAACAGTAAATGGGTTTGTGTGTAATTTTTTATATAAAAATATACACCAAGTTGTGTATGTTATTGACATAGTGACATATATGTCTGCGTGTATACATATAAAATATGTATCTGCACATGTACTTATGTACCACACCCACTCTGCATGGTTTTGAGAAGCAGAGACAATGTGAAAATGCCTTATTTCTGTGAACTTGATGTGATGACACAGTTCAGTGGCTGGTGCAGCTATTGTGGGAACAAGGACAGTCGCAACGTGACACAAGGGGTCACTCGGGAGCCTTCCTCAGCAGTTGTTTTCCTATTTTTTAGTCCACGATGTGCAGGAACAGCAGGTTGGGGGAGAAGTGTAAAAGCCCCACTGTATTTTGCCGTTGTTCTGCATGCTAGGGATGGCATTTCACAGCTGACTTGGGTATCTTGAAAAAATATTAAAAAGAAAAAAAGAGAAAGGCAAGCAGCTGCTTTCAAAACAGCTTTGTCCAGTGCACTGTCAAGTGAAGTGACTTTCTTCAGACAGAGATGAAGCTCTGGGAATTTACTGTCTGCTCTCCCATCCAGCATGTTTTCAGGGTTGTGCTAGGGCAGCAGTCAAAACACCAGCTTCTGAATGCCAGGAGATTTTTCTTAGTTTGTAGCAAATAAAAGAATCATCACAAGAAGGCTTGCGAAGAGGCAACCTGGTGGTCACAGAAGTCATTTGGTGTGTATGTGTTTCTGGATACAGCACAGCTCATGATCCCTGTCAGCTACAGTGAGGCACCGGGGATGTGAGCAAGTTGCTCTGCAGATCCATGAGACTTTGACATGAAAAAAGACCTTTTTCACTATGTAAGTAAATGCCGTCAATAATATCCCTATAATTCTGGCTGCCTCTTCTTCTTTTCTTTTTTTCGGGGTACCCACTCTGACTGAATCCAATACTGGTTTCCACCTTAGTTGAAGAATAAAAGGATTAAAACTAAACCCCAAAACAAGCCTGATCCACTTCTAGGCATAGTTATTCTTCAGGCCTGGCAATCCTTACTCCTCTTCAGAGGAGGGCATGGTAACCGACCCAGGTGCAGTGTCAGCACATCATCATACAAGTCACTGGGAAGCCAAAAGCAGCAATCAACCAACCAAGATTCTCTCTAAAATCAAAATCTGGGAGCAAATAATAGAAGAGGCTGTGAGGGCCTAAAGATCAGTATTCAGGGGGAAGAAGAGACACAGAAGAGGCTGACAAAAGACTCCCTTTCTGCTCTCACAATCAAAATATGAAGAGGGATGAGAAGTTATGAGGAATTGTGAAAGGCATCCCATCAAAACCTGATGAGAGAGAGCTGTACATAACCTTGCAGGTGAATGGCAGTCCTGCTGGTACCTACCACATCATGCTCCTCATTTATGTACGAATCAGGAATGCATGGGAATGACAAAATGAATACAGGCGGTGAACTTGCAATGGCAGCACAAAATTAGATCCTGTATGGGTCAGACCTGCATGTGACAGCCACCTCTCTTTCCCCTACATATTAGCAATGATTTGATACCCTACCCTCATAATGAAAAAAGCCTCACTAAATCTGATCTATGTGCAATCGTTGTTCCATACAAATGGCTTTTTATTTATTTTTTTTAAAAAAAGGATTTCTCCAGTATAGTTTTAAGCAATAGGAATTCTTCTTCAGAGAATGGTTTCACTGTGTAATGAGCTAATAGAGGAAAAAGTAGAAGATACTACCCAGGTAACTGAGATACAAGCTTATACAGACATCAAGGGACTCGAGACAACAACGCTTAAATGTCTCGCACAGTCATCAAGACCTGAATGTCTCTAAACAGCGTTAGACCACATTTCCAGTGACTGCATCAGACTATAACTTGTTTTCATTGACATATATACTTCATAAAGTATAATTCTGACCTTCCATTTCCCTGAATATTTTCCGGGATTTTTGTAAACAAACTACAGACCTATTAGTCCTACCCATTCTCATGTTTAATGAACTGAAAAAACTACATTTATAGGATGCAAATATCCCTGCCCTAGCACTGCCGGGGTGCTACTGACTGCAGCACCTTTGTTTGATGGCACACAAGTCCTTGGCTCTGCTCTTTTCTGCCATTCCTGTATCCAAAAAACAGTTGTTATCCATTTAGGCCAGCAGACACAGGACAGAGACTAACCTTTGGGACTCGCTTCCAAACCAAGCTGACATTTATTAGCCTTTCAGGCACCAGACCACCCTCACCACGGGGGACCCAGATCCCACTCAAAGGGCATTCAGCTTCAAAGGAGCCAGGGGACGTGGATGGAAAAAGGAAGCATTGCTGTGCAAAGCCGTGGCTAGTCTGAAGCTGTGGTGGGTGGACTGATGTCTGAAGATGTCTTTTGGGGAATTAATGGGATTACGAGTGTGTAACAAATGGTTTAATGAAGGAAAAACTTGGAGGAAGAGAAGGTGTAGGCTGGAAATATTCAGAGGGGTATCCTCAAATGCTTCAGATGAATGCACTAAGCATCCTCTTATTATTATTTTAAATAACTTTATTTCCTGTCTCAGATTTGTTTTTCTGGAAGCCCACAGAAAACCTTCAGGACAATTAGGTGAACAGCTGCAGATAGGAAGTTAATGCTGCAATAAGAAATGAACAAATAGCCTAAAGCTTTTATCTTTTGGTCCCAAAGCACTTTGCAGAGGTAAATAACAGACACATTGAGTGATTTGCAGAGAGATACATGGTGAATCCACAGAAAATTTGGAATAGGCAAATGACCCTTCCCATGGGCCCATCATTACTTGGAGGAAGAGCATGAGCAGGATTAACTTGCAGGAAGAGTAGCTCCCTCTGGGCCCCACTGTTAGCATCCCTGAATACCCTGAAGGATAGAACAAGTGCCGAGGCTGGAAGAGCCCGCCTCAGTCAGCTTAGCAGCATGAGGACAGGGGGTTCACGAGGTCCATGGCTGCTGTCTGTAAAGGTGGGTGGGCACGCACATCCCCCAGGGCAAAGAGCTGCCGGGAAGGACAGCATTAGCAGAACAGTGTCAATGGCTGTGAACACATCTAGGTCTAAGAGATAGAAGCAGCCTTCCACAAAGAATTACAGAGACAAAAAACCAGCATACAACAATTCGATTAGATAAGAAATCAATGACATGTTAATACATGTATTATAGGTGAATACTATACTCAGTAGAGTCTAAACTCAAAACCCCCAAAGTCTTTTGCAGGCTTCTATACAAAAAGATAATCTCCCTGGGTTTGGGGAGTAGTTTTGCATTGCCTATAAGCAGATTTCCCTCCAGAAGCAAATATCTGGCCCCATGTTCTTGCTCTGTATATAAAAAGGTTATTTCCCTTCTTTAGGTCAGGACTGACCTTAGTGATTTCTCCCCTCACTTCAACAAAAATAACCACCATTTTGAATTTATATCCTAGAAAATGGTGATTCTCTGCCTCTCTGTGAGCATGTTTCTTCTGAAGCTTCCAAAATGTCTTTTTTTTCCTATCAAAATATACTAATTACTTAAGATAAAAGTGGAAACTGCCTGCTTGCAAAAAAATATCTGTGGCAGCTTTGTTGTCGGGTATTCCCTTGATCTGGGCGTGCTGGGGACCACGTTCCCAGCATCTGATTTTGAAGACACAAACTGTGAGAGGACAGAACTTGTCTTGCAATGGTGATGGGCATGAGGCTCCTGTTGCCCAGGAGAGCTGCCCACCAGGCCAGAGGCAGTGATAGGCAGAAAGAAGATAGCCCGAGTGACATAAAAAAATGGCTGCAACCTAAATGTCAAATAGGAAAAAAGTGTGGGCTTGTTCATATACTTTTATATAAGTAAACAGCCTGTATTTCCCCAGAGAATTTCAGTTCTTTGGAGAAATAGAGTTGTCTGCTCCTTTCTGCACCAGCTGCAGGCTTTCAGACCATACATATAAACATTTCACTTACAGCATCCTTCCAAAGAGAAGACAGACTTCGAATTATTAAAGAACATGGACTGTAGTATCTATCAATTCTAACCCACACCTCAAAACTATTAATAGAAGCATTTGGGAAGAGACACACAGACACATTTTTAAATTTCCTTGAAATGAGTTGGATTAGGGCAGAGTATTGAAGGAACAGAGCTAAAAATTGGCAATATGTTGCTGAGAAATAATTATTTTGAATTGGGGTGCTTGAAGTTTGTAATGGATTTGATCTAATGATAAATGGAAAATAAAATGACTTGTGACAACAGTGGAATGAAAACAATCCTTATTTATGATATGTGGCTACCCTTACTAACATAACCCCAAGGTATTCTACCCCAGAGAGTCAAAATATTGCACGCTAAGTATAACTGGAGCATTTAGCATCACTTGTCATCTCCTTAGTGAAGTTAATAGGGATACTGGCCACATTTGTTCAGAAAAATAGCTTTTTTCCTTATCTTTTGGACTCTTGAAAAATAATGCACAAAATTAGGAGGCTGCAGCAGGTCAAGAAGCAAAAAGGGATTAAGCAAGGAAGACGTGCAGAGAGGGAAAACAGCAGTAAAGAAAGGAAGATCTGTGGGTCAGAGGAAAGGAGGAAAACATTACCCTTCGACATTCCTCTCCCTGAGCTGTGCTTACATGGGGGTAGGGGGCACGTGAATTTTGTATTTAGGCTCCCAAATCAAGTTCTTAACACGGGTATTCAAAGAAGTGCTATACTTAGAAACAATAGCTTTTCTTATTTATAAAAAATACTAAGACAAATGAGCACAACTTCTCAAAATGAGAGGCTGTGTGATGATCTTTGATATACAATCAAAAGTCCCAGCTTAAACAACATCCAAACAAGTTGATGTGACTTTTGTTGTTAGGGCAATGCAGCCTTCTAAAATGTGGTGTCACAAACACCAAAATACACAGCTTTCATGAGATGTACACACAAAGAGGAAGATAAAGTGACAGAGCATTGTGTGCTGGAAGTGATTTTCCTGCCTTTATACATGGTGCCAGAAGAGCAGGGACAGTCACTATGGAGGTTTCCCCACTGCTGTCTTGGCTGCAGCGTCTTGTAAGAGCTGTTTTAAAGGCAAAAGGGCGGACGTCAATCTTTGATCTTTCTGTTGAGCGGGTGATCTATTAAAGATTTAGCTAGCTGGGTACCTGCTCCCTCAACAGGCAGCCAAACCCATTGCTTAAGGTAACAACCTCCTATTTGCCAGATCAATGATGACCCTATGTGAAAAGCTCAGTCTCCTTTCATCAAATCTGCAAGTCATCCAAAAATACTTTATTAATGGGAAAAGGTGATGGTGGGCGGTAAGCATGGGAATCACAGCAGCAGCTCTGTAAAGAAACTGAAACAAAGAAGTCTAAGATTTCTGTCTGAAAAGAAGAGCATATTCATCCACTTCAGTGCAGTTCAATAAACCCTCCTAATCAGACAAAAACCTTATTCTGAGCCAGATTCTAACTTTATCATTTTCGTTGATATGTGTGGAGGCAGAGAGTTGAAGGGGCAGCTGAAGGGAAAGTCCTCAGAGCCACCTATCCTCCTTGCTGCAGGCTGGGTGGCACCAGGGCTGCTCCTGGAGGACATTAGGTCTTCTGAGAGCCTGCTTCTGAAGGCAGGACATGGGAAAAGAGCCTCCCTCAGCATGCCTTTCCTCTGAGATTGCACGGATAAGCCTGCTCATTTTGCATTAGTGGGGGCCTCGGGCCAGGCTCAAGAGTCCTTATTCTGTCTTGCTGCTATTTGGGAACATGGAGGAGGTCATCAGCAAACTCCCTGAGCCCTCCTCTCCCTGTGCATCCCAGCAAAAGAAGACAGAAAGTGTAGGCAAACAATAATGCCGGCTGAATTGCCCAATATGTCTATTTAATTAGCACTTAGAAGAGTCCCAAATGTTGTTTTCTCCTTGCTTGAAGGAGAGTGAAGAACATGTCACTGGCATTGCAGAGGGCAAGAGGGGTTTTATAGATCATTTCACCTTAATAGTCATGGAGAAACTATTACAAAGCATATCCAAATTGAAAAGACAAAAACAAGGTCCCTGTAGTCCTGAATTTTCTCTGTTGTACATCACTGGGATGTGGGGTTTGATTTAGCAGCATTTAATCCCTCTGGACAAATTAAAGGGGTGCAGGACACTGATTGTCTATACATCCACAACTCTCCCACCACTGCAGAACTGGTGTGTGTGTGTCTGGAAATATTTCTCCGTAAAAAACACACATGCAAAATAAAATCTTTTGCCATAGTTATTTTCAGAGGTACAGTAATTTGGAAAACGTGCACAAATTGCTCTAACAATTCTTGATGCTATTGAGCTTCCTGCCCTGTGACAATGGAATTTTCTTGCCCCCAAACACATCAGTTCTGCAGGGTTCCTTTTACTTTCATTCCTGTTATCTTTTATGACAGTCAGCCATAAAATCAAATGTGTTCCCTCAAAACAACTTTCATCTTTGTTTTTTAAAACCCGTGTTCTTATTCTTTACATATATTTTTCCACATTAATGGGGAAATATTCCAGTAAAAACATAAAAAAGACCATGCCCTGCCTTGTATTTCACGTACATGGGAAATGAAAGAGTCAAAGATGTGCACTAAAGATTTTCAAAGCACCCATTTGACTTCTTTATGAAAATGCTTAGCTTTTTCCATAAAGAAGAAAAACTCCAGTGAGTCTGAGGATTAAAAACCAGAATGTAATGATCTTCTGTGTAAAGCTTCTGGCTTCTCAGACTCAATCATTGGAATTTTTTTTTGCAAGGCTCTCTCTTCAGGCTAATTTAATTAAATAAAGTGGTACTAGAACACCCTGTCACTATTACTGTTCTCATCCTCTCCAACCAGAAGGCAACAACTCCCACAGAGTCTCTATGCATGTTCTTTACAGCAATGCTTTACCTACTGTTTAAAAATATCACACAGTGCAAAGTGCATATAACTCTTATTTTGTACCTTCTCTCTGTTACAAAGAAAAAATATATATACACTGAGGAAAAACATATAAATATTTATTTTCCTTTCTATAAAATTAACCTTCTTAATATATTCAACATTCCTATCTAGCAGCTCTCTTCGATGAGAGCTGGACTGCACTCTCATTCCATCTCTTGTGCCACTGCTATTGCTGTGCTGTTGTCTCTGGTTTTATCAATGACAGAAACAAATTTGCCTTGTAAGAAGAGTTAATAATCTCTACATAGAATTCATTCCTGGGCACAGGCTCAAAGTCCATGAACACATAATCTTTTGCAAATCAAAACCTATTTCTCTCTTTCATGCATCATTTACAATCCCAAGATGATGTACTGCTAGCATCACACCTGTATTTTAGTCCTCTTTCTTCCTGATTACCCATCCTTTAGAAAAGAAAGCACAGGTGACCTTTACTTTTTTCCTCTCATATATTTTATTGTCTGTTTGTCTTGATTTTCTCTGCTTTGCTTTTCTACCTAAGGAACTGAAAGAGAAAGCCTGGTTCAAAAACGGCAGCAGAAGATGGCCTCAGCATGGTGCTCTTCTTCGTATTTAGGCAGAACAGACCTTAAGAACAGTAAGATATAAGGAAAGAAGAATGCTCCCAGTTTTAGTTGCTGGGATTACACGACTTGCCCAGCAGAAACACTGTGTAACCAAGATCCCTTTGAGCCCATGTAAAGGCTAGACCTAGCCTGGTTTGTGGACAATTTCTCCAGCCTCTAAGCGCAAGGCTGAAGCCAGCAGCAGCGTACGCTTGGGCTGCCATCCTGATGCCACCCTCTGAGCAGCTCAGTCACTACTGCTGCGCCTTAAGTTACAACTACCGCACTAGCTAGCCAAAAATAACAAAAGAAACCCAAATGGCCTCAAAAGTGGTAGAGTCAAAGGGCTTTGCCAGCCTGACTGGTGCAAGCTGCCAAGCCGATGATCTCATACCTCCTTCTTCAGACTGTGAGAATGAATCCTCACAGTCACCGTCTCCTGCAACTTTTTCTCCAGCTCCATCTGCAGTGGATATATTTTCCCAAGCTTCCAGCATTTTGAAAAATATATTATTTTACCACTACCTGAAATATATTGTTTATCCTTTTCCATACTATGTGCTGTGAGCCCTACGTTCTCAGTCTACTTACAGGAAGGTGCACAAACACTCCAACTGTGACATGCGTTATCCAACCTTTTGGCAACAACCCGGTTGACCGACAAATTTAGGTTCTGATGACAGTTTCATTTCAACAAGCTATTAGTGTGGCTGGGCTTGTAATAATCTGATGTGCATAGCTTTTGACACTCTCCTCCCCACCAAAGTCCAGTAGATAAAGTTAATCTCTAAGTGGATATGGGTTTCGTTTGCATAGAATTGCTGCTGTTTATTATGCAAACCATTTGTCCTCCAATATATTCAGATGCATCTCTTTTCAAGACTGGCCTTCTACATTTGTCAAATGCAATTTGCTTTACAGTATCATGAAGTTCCTCTACAATTAGATTTTTAAGAAAAAAGAATGAATTTTTCACCTGTAGTGAAAACTGCAGTCACCACATCAGCTCTTCCACATTTCTGAATGCTGATGTTAATAAAAGCTTAAAAAATTAACACAGCGATAGCTCCCCTCCTGCTTGTCCTTCTTCATTCCAGTGGACTCCCATGGATGAATAACATTGAAGATGTATTAACTAACAAGAATTTCTTTTTTTAGTTTTTCTGCTGCAGTCAACTTGTTGGAAAAGCCAATACTTGCAAACAAATAAACTGCGCCAAAGTTTAATACAGATTTTTTTTTCTACAGCCTTTCTTCCTATACCCACCTTCTCTTTCTCAAGCTGAGAGCACCACAGCACCGTTAAAAGCTTATGCTTTTGATCTCTGTGCTAATAAATGAGCTGAAACAAATAAAACCCAGTTCACAAGAGACTTCCAAGACATCTGGTGGAGTTATTTTTCTAAGTAATTAGACCAAGTGGTGGTGTAATTCCCAAATGAAAGGTACCTTCTTGCTAGGTATCCAGTTATTTCTCAGAGCCATCAAAACAACAGTAAGTCCTGCTTCTCCTTGCATGTGACTCAAACTCTATTGATTACCAGTCTTCCCAAACAGGAACAATCATATCTTTGATTTACGCTCGTTTATTACTCAAGTTTTTAACCCCCCCTTTTTTTTTTTTGGACTGTGAAGGTCCTATTATTTTTCCGTGAATGTCAGTGGGATTTCTGGTATTGACTGAGGAAGGATGAGGCTCTTGGCTTCCTTTTATTTTCTTTTTTCTTTCTTTTCCTTGCTAACCTATTGTAGTTCTCCTTCATAGAGGCTCTATGAAGCAGGCAGAAAAGTGTAATGGAATAACAGCCAGGTGCTTGCTCTGGATCAATACACTGCTCTAAACTATGCCCAGGTATGTTTTCTCCTTCTTTCTTGCTGGAAGCTGAGTAAATTTCTCCTTTTTTTCACAAATCTCCTGAAAAAAACATCATTCTAGGAACAACCCAAATGGTCTTTGGCACTTTGGGGAGAACATGACTCTTGGTCTGTGACTACGATACAGTGCAACCACTTGGAATTTGTGACACTGGGGAAGTGAATGGAGGGTAGACCTGGCTAAGAAAGCAATTCCCTTTTGTTTGTGCATGGTTCTCCTGTTTGTTTTTTTTTTTTCAAACTTGGGCATGGTGCTCTACAAGCATGCTTTACTAACTGATCTGGATACAGACACCACCTCTGTATTATGACAGCTAATACTCAGTAATGCCAAATACAGAATTCACAGCTATATCAAGAATAAAGTAGCTGCCATATGACATAGCTGGTAGATTACAACAGTGGGCTTGATATTAATGCATTTTAATTCTTATCCCGCCATGACATAATGCAAACTCACCAGAGGTTTCATCTACTCTCTCGTCCACCACATGGTCCTTCTGATGAACCCATTCACTGTTGCACTTAAAATAGATCTGCGTGGCTGGGCTTGCTTTGCAGTACAGATTCACAGGCTTGTTCTTCACAATGTAAGCCTCTTCGGGTTCGATGAGGAAGTGGGGCAATGGCTCTGGAGGATCAGATGGAAAAGTTTCTGGAAGCTCGTGAAAAAAATCATCATCTGTAGAGAAGAGATGAAAAGGACAAATGAAACAACCAAAATTCATCTGGCAAAGATTTACAAGCACTTTTTGAAAATTTCAGAAGAAGTGTACTTTTCAAATAAAATGTTATCTTAGGAGCATTCCTAGACTGAGTCTTAAATTTACTGCTTTTTTCAGACCAGAAGAAAGTATTCTTTACATCCTGAGCTCTCTTCCCTCTGTGTGATGCAACAGGGATGTGCACATTCACATGACTGGGAACGGTCCTTTGTTATCATCACCAGCAATATTAGCAATAAAGCATTATGTTAGCGCTTGGGAGAGTTGCCTGCAAAACCGTAAAAAGAAATAATAGAAACTTTTGGAGGCTTCAAGGTCACACTTTTCAATAGTGACTTATCGCACTGTTTAATCAAGTGCATGCACATATTGGCTGAGGCTGGTACAAATAGGAAATAACACCTTTCGTTTCAGATGAGCAATTTGAAATCTGCTCTAAGGGCAAAAGACTAAATGCAAGTCCAGTCTATGCTGCTTTGTACATACTCTGACTCTCTTGCTAAGGCTGATAATGAAGGCGCCAAGCTATGCTTTATTTACTTCATCTTTAGTACACTGGTTTGTGCAGTCCTCACTACAGAGAGGAACCGGGAGCTGGGACATGGAGCTCAGCAGCTGTGAGATGGTGACATTTTGGGCCAACACAGACACGTGCTATTAGCATAAGGAACCTCTGCCCCTCTCTGGTGCTGCTGGTAATGAAGAAAGTCGATGCAAGAAGTCCAGAGAAGGAGGAGAAGAATCCAACGCACAAGAGGCAACACTGAAAACTCCTAACACACAGACTTCCCTCTGTCTCTCCCTCCCTCTCCACAAATCTCCCTTTAAAACCCCTCTGCCCCTTTGTGCAGAGGAAGTCTTCCACATCAGAAAGCACCAATTCAGCGGAGAATAACCCTCCTCCCACCCACCTCTCCACCTGCCGTCAATGCGGAAGAACATCCAAGAAGCTCCCAGTGGCAAAGGAGTTGGGGGGCACCAACGACTGACAAATCCACCAGCAGCAAGCTGACAATCCTGAAGGCCTTATTCAGTCTCCCCCTTTCTGCCTCTGAAACAGTTATCGTTATACACAGTGACGGACATTGCTGATGATCAATAAAACACCACAGAACATCAAACTAAAAATACTGGGGCAGGCTGGCTATCTTCTCCCTGCCAGTCTTCCTGAAGATGAAATGTCAGACAGCTACCTTCCGGTACCAAAGACGTGCCTGTGCAGGCTGTGTCCAGAATTACAAGGGGCATGAAAGGCTCTCCTTCCAGCCACTGCTTTGCAGAAAGAGAAGGAAGAATAGTAACACATGAAGGAGACGGGGAGAAGCTAATATGATACCCGTCCACATAGCTATATGGAGGTAGACTGTACGTCCTTATCAGTGATGGGAATACCTTACACAGCAAAAGATTTTGTGAATCTCTTGAACTATTTATGAAGAGACCATATGCTCACCAATTTTCTTTTTTTTTTCTCTTCATATTAATTTAAAAATACTCTTGCCTTTCTGGATGTCTCATTTTAAAAAGAGTAACAGGCCTGACTCACCACTGCAGCAATCCCTGAGAGCTAATAGAAATGAACCGGTTCAATGATAGAAGAAAGGAACACTAAGTAAGGCCTGGCATTTTTCTAGCAAAGGGAAAATCTGTGACATACTATAACAATTCAATTTCCACCTCCAAATACTCAAATTAAATTTAATTTTTATCACTTTCCCATCCTTCCTTTTTTTCTGTGGTTTCCTTTTCACTCTGACCACACCAGCCTCCTTTTTCTGCAATCCCATTTTCTTTCCTCGTTAGGTATTTCTTCCTTGTTCCATTTTGCTCCCCAGTTTTTCCCAAAGAGAAAGATGAGTTACAATAAGTTAATGAGAGTCCACATTTGGTTTCATGGCAACAAAATATGTTTGAACTGAAGCAAGAGGCTTTTCAGCATTCCTCATTCCCTTCTATCCCTACCTCCCCCTCTTCCCCACTCCCTCCCTCTCACAGACGCTGCTCCATAGACATCCACAACACAGAAACATTAGAGATGAATCATTTCCCCTGAATTGCCACAGGACGTATCTTTTTCTTCTGGTCATTTAATTGCAAATCAGCGAGCAGACAGATGGAAACTAACAAAGCACACATATGTTTTATAATTAAACAAGTATTGCTTCACTAATTTCTGGTGACTGGAAGAACAAATGTATTTATTTTCACCACTAGATTTCTGCACATTATCAAAGACAATACTTATGCTGCCTGACCAATTAACTGCATCTTGTCAAAGATGTAACTAGAAAGTCTAAAAGGAGGGATCAGGAAGCTGCAGAAAAGAAAAAGGTGGGGTTTAAAATTATTTCTTTAATCAGCCTGGAGAATGTGTGTAGGCTTTGGCTTTCCCCCCTGAAGGTAACTGATTCTAAAGTTTAAATATTACTTTCATGTTAAAGTGGATTCACAGTACTGCCCAGTACGCAATAACCTACTCTCATGTTTTGATTGTGGAGATAGCTGTTTCTCTCCACCAGCCTGGTATCCCACAATCAGGAACAAGCCAGTTTTCTTACTGGCTTTTTGCTATAATTCCACCTTACTCTTCTTAAGCAATAATAAAGCCTAGGTTTATTTTTCCACACACTTTCTCATTGCTATCAAGAGGCATCTGAACCGCTCTTAAATGTTATAGATATAGATGGAAACCATTCACAAACTGTCACAAAAACAGAGCACTTCCTTGTCCCTGGAAACTGGCATTTAAAAACCTGAAATTTTAGAATAAACTTAAGATAGTAGCTAAGACAGATTTTTTGAGCTTTTTAAGCTGGAAGATGTTCATTCAATCCCTGCCCTCGTACTGTTGCTATTAGTAGCAACACTGGAGGTTTTTTATAGAGCAGATTCTTAAGAGGAGCATCCAAAATATGACCACGACTGGGTTTTCCTGTGTTTGGCAGAAAAAAACCCTATCACACTGCAAAGCTAGTCCATTAGCATTCAGGGCTCCTCACTCCTGCTATTCACTGCTGAAAGGTAACACGCGGCTTTATCAGCCTGTGTGAATCGCAGCGGGAAGTCACTTGGTGTTCCCTGCATTCCCCAAGGAGATGGGATCGGCTGCTGTGGGGAGGCAAACCACCGCTCCCCTCCCACCCAGGCATGCCAGCTGCCACTGGCTGAAGTCGCAGGACAGTGGTTTACAGGTAGGCAGGGTGTGCAGCCATGGTTCCCCTGTGCCGGGCTGTGGTACTCACCTCTTGGGATGAGGATGCGTTGAGGAGGAAGAACCTTAAATCTGCTCGTGATGGCTTGCCCATCACAATAGGCCCAGCTGTGGCTCAGCTTAGGACAGTCGGCTAATTCAGCTGCTGATTTGGGACAGGGTTTTGAACCATCAACGTTAACACACTGTCGTGGTTTAACCCCAGCCGGCAATTAAGTACCACACAGCCGCTTGCTCACTCCCCTATCCCACTGGGGGATGGGGTACAGAATCAGAAAAAAAAAAGTAAAACTCGTGGCTTGAGATAAAGACAGTTTAGTAGGACTGAAAACGAAGGGGGGGGGAGGGGAGGGAAGAATATACAAAACAAGTGATGCACAATACAATGGCTCACCACCTGCTGACCAGTACCCAGCCAATCCCTGAGCTGCAGTGTTCCCCAGCCAACTCCCTCCAGTTTATATACTGGGCATGATGTCACATGGTACGGAATACCCCTTTGGCTCGTTTGGGTCATCTGTCCAGGCTGTGTCCCCTCCCAACTTCTTGTGAACTCCCAGCCTCTGCTGGCAGGGCAGTACGAGAAGCTGATTAGTCCTTGACTTAGTATAAACACTGCTTAGCAACAACTAAAACATCAGTGTGTTATCAACATTATTCTCATCCTAAATCCAAAACACAGCACTATACTGGCTACTAGGAAGAAAATTAACTTTATTCCAGCCAAAACCAGGACACACACATCTCGCATCCAAATCTTGCATTTCATTTTTTTTAATTAGACTGATATGCTGTTATGCTTTCATTCTAATGGTTGCAGCAACATGCAAGCATAATTATAAAGGCAGTGTAACTATATAACAAAATATTCTTAAAAATCCAACACAGATATTTACCTCTGAAAATGCCAATATAGGACATTTGACCGTGTTGAGATTTTTTGCTACTCTCTACAAAGCAAACTTTTGGTAACACTGAAGCAATCTCTTAAATCTGTGTTTTCATGAGGCCACAGTTTCTAACAACCTAATAAACACTTCCATCAAAGTTTCTCCTGACCAGCTCCAGTTAAACACAGGTCATTCCTCTGTCTGTACAAAGACCAAACTCTGACTTACTTAGGTTTTTCAGGGATAACTTTGTTCTAACCATGTGGCCTGCTGGGCCTGTTTCTGTAATTTGGATGGGGGTTGCCTCTCGTAGTGTGCTCCATCGCTATACGAGGGGATAAATCTTGCCTGAGACTTTGATCTGAATCTTCCTGACGGTTATCACTGGTTATTTAAAATGTTCATCTCTCAACAGTACAACAAAGCAGCAAACTTTATAACTCTCTTATTTAACTCCTTTAAGTAGTTAGACATTTTTTCTTCTGTCTGGAGGAAAAAAAGCTAATTAAACTATTTAGGAGTGATCTGAGAGTGTAGATACAAACAAAAACTAAAAATTCACATACTTGATTTCCAATCATTATGTCAATGTCACGTGCAGCAAGTTCCCCTTACAACCTTGATCAAATGCAAATACGAGGCACACACCCTCCTGTTGTAACAAATCCCCTTCTGTGCTCAGTAACTTTGAGCTGCAAGTTTACTTCTGCAGTATGTCACATTCATCTTTATTTTCACATAATAAAGTGTACAGCCCATCTGTTGTTATTGACTGATTTATATTAGCAAGACAAAAGACCTGATTAATGGCACCGCTCAACTGGTTTCACTCATGCAATTCATTCATATTAAGAAAATAAATTTTAAAAAGCCATTTTAATCTACAAACTTAATTTGGAATTTTTATTTTAGCTGCTGGCCCAAATACAGATACGGTCTTTTATTTCCCTTCTGTAGTATCTGACAACAATATATTTTTTTTTAAAGGCAAGTCAAATACAAAATCTATAGGAACAGGTGAAGCGCCACTGAAATCAGCATTGATAGAACCTGGCATGCGCTGTCACACATAGGAATGTCAGTTTAATTTTAGTTCAATTTTTTTTTAAGGTAAAACAAATCTTTGCCTAAGTCAGGAACCTTTTGATGTTAGGAAAGGTCTTTATTCTTTTCATGCATTTGTTTGTAAAACTGTACATATTATAGCTCTTCATGCATAACAAGTGAAAAAGGAGATTTTATGGTATACTTCCCTTTTTATGGACTAGTATCCCTGCTCTAATCTGTGGCAGGAAAATATTGTGCTCTGTACACCAATCTATTCATCTCTAGATCACTAGTTTTATTACTATATATCAAACTTTAATTCTCATCAACCCAGCATATAACTCACTATATTTCTGAACTGCGAGATTTAAACTATTATTGCTTAGATCATAATATATTGGACCATTATCTCTTTGTGCGAGACCTGAAGCAAATTCTTCTCAAATGGAATTTACTTCAGAATGATTCAAGAGCAATTTAAAATGAATGGCTGCAAAGCTAATTTCATTTGCATTTGGATGCCCATCACTCGGCAAGATCATTCCCCATGCGTTGCAGGAAAGGCAGCTGGAGTTAACTGTATGGATGGGATTTCTGTTCAGTTTTTTAATGTTATGATTAAAAAGCTTTCTAGAACAACAAGTACTGTTTACTGTGAAATTAACAGCAGGTGCTAGCTCGGTAAGACAGCTTATCAGGGTGGAAGCAAGGGTTTGGATTAGAGTGCACACATTTTCAGGAAACGAAAATTGTTCAGCTGGAAGTCCTTTGGTCACAGGGTTTTCTGTCCTCCTAGGAAGGGCACACCATACCATGGTGCCACCAAACGGCAAGCAAGGAAGCAAAAAATCCGTATGCCATATAGCCTGCCTCCACCTTAAAGCCCCATAACACCAACGGAACTATGAATCCAAAATTAGTCCAAGTTGAATGAGAAATGGGAGAAAAAGGGACTTTTCCTAAAAATTACTAGTGAGTGGTTTCCATGTCAGAGGGCCCTCTTGACCCCGCCTCAGCCTTGGAGACCACACAGGGACAGAGAACAGGCACAGCAAAGTGTAGGTGTGCCCTGAAAGAGAAAGCAGATTTTCCTGCCCTGCCCTGGGGAAGAGGAGGAGGAGGAGGGTGGCTTTCTCAGCACTTATCCTCTGTCAGCCCTACCTCCAGCTGATTGCAAGGTGGGCACGCAATAAGGCAATCACACGATATTCTTCAGCATCTCAAAAGTGGAAGATTTCACCAAATAGCCCAGGAAGATTGCAATTTTATAACAGTATAATATTTGGACAGCTTGGGAGGCTGGCATCTGCTTGCTTGTAGCTGAATTCACTGCAGGCCTTTACGTGCCTAAAGACGAGGCTTGGTTTTGCGGCAGCCCACAGACCAGATGCTTGCTGAACCTTGCTGAACTCTCACGGGAGCAAGGTCAAGGGAATTTCAGACTCAGATTTACTGAGCACCCACAAAATTAAATGCTCTTTTTGGCAGGGAAAGCAGAGTGCAGGCATGGTCTGGGAAAAGTAATAGAGAAATCGATAGGGCAAGCAGTGTTCATCTTTTTTGGGTGACTTCAGTCCAGAAACAGAATAAATAAAGACCGCAAAGAGGAATGAACTTCCCCTGCACCTGCAATGGCTCGGTGAAGACCCTCCTAGCACATCTTAGCTTAACAACACATCCCCAGGAGGCTAAACCCAAGCTTTGCATGCACTTAGAGAACGAGGAACATATCCACTGAGTGGCTACGTATAGATCATAAGGCTGCTGGGCAAAAGTCTCCCCTGCAAACACACACACATCAAACAAAACTCAAACACATCCTTTCCTGTCCTCCTGTACCCCTGCCGAAAAAGCAGCTTCCACAGAGGCATGGGAATCAATATGCGATCCACTGTCAGCCACAGGCACCAACTGGGAGCCCTTTCCAAAACCCCGACGATGGTCATCTAGGACATCTCAAATAGTGGATTTTTGGCTCGACTAAAGAGTCCGGAAGGAGGTTTCCGTTATTCAGTGACAGGCCTACTACATTGAACACCCCAAACAAACAAGTAGGCTACCAAAGGCCTAATACAGTAATCGTGCTCGTTATGCCCATCTTACATCGACTAGCCTTTCTCAGAAAGCTGGGAAGAGCTGAAGGGGACAAGAAAGCTCCATGCTTTCCCTTGCAACGGCAGTGCACGGCCTGGCATTAGAGAGGGTGCCTGCTAAGACTGGGGGCTGTGGTTTAAAAGCAGGAACACTTCACAGTCGAGGAGGCCAAGCGAGCGGCTGCTGGTGCTCCCCGCTGGCAGCAGAGGCCTCTCCTCTTGTGTGCTTCTCTCCGTGCTCCGATTTCACGTGAACGCGGCACGGTCCGACACAAAGCCGAAGGCAGAGGAAGACGGAAGTGTAAACAGTTACCATGCAGCCACGGCCAATCTGGACACTGTGCAACCATGTTACCTATGGCAGTCATCTCATGCTTCACCTCCCCTGCTTTGATAGCACCATCTCCTTCTCTCAGGTCAATGCTTGGAATATATTTTGCCTGGCTTACCCTGGTAAACTGCGCTGCTGGTAATCAACAATTAATTCCAGTGGAGTCAGATCTGATTTGCATGAGAGTAAGAAAAAGGAGAATCAAGTCTAGATGAGGAAAACATTGACTGTACCAGCTTTATAAAGCAGCTTGCAAGTTATATATTACTGTCTGGAAAAAAGGCATCTTCCCCCAGTTTGTTTAATTCATAATTATGATTAAAGTTTCTGCTTCTCTTGAGGCTAATGGCAATTTTATCATCAATTGGACCAGAGGCAAACTAAAGACAAAACACGTGTCCTCAAAACAACTCCCACAACCCTCTGTAAGGGAGAGGGATCCCATTGCTAATCCAAGACAAAAATTGCAGGTATATACACAGGCATGACATTTAAGGTTCTGTATCCAGAATTTTACCACTGCCCTGAGACAAACTCCATCAGACTACCAGCTGCTGCCTAAACGTGCAAGAGATGGTACAGGTACTTGTTAGCATTGGACTCGGTGTAGGAAAATGCTGGAACATGGTATGATTTCACGCAAGGCAATGAAAATACTTTCTGTCACATATGAAGATCACCAAGCTGTTCTTTGGGCAATGAGGTTTATGATAATCGTTGTCAAGAAATCTAATGCAGTAATCTGCAAGCGCTGTTTATTATGAGCCTGCCTAACCTTACAAATAGATAAAACAGGATGGAGGCAAATCACTGGGGGGTGAGGCTGACTTATGAGCACCACCAGTGTGAAGTGTCAAGAGGCAAAGGCGCTGCTGCTTTGCCATTCTGTCCTGTGTACCAGCAGTCACATCCTTCTTTGCAACACTTTCATTAATTCTGATGGAAACTTTTTCGTGCTTGTGCAGAGCTACTGGCCAAGGTTGGCTAAGTTACTGTGCCATGGCTATCAAAAGTACAGCATCTGAAAATAAAACAAAAGTGCTTGTACAAACAGCAGACGATACCAGTGACATTTCTTGGTAATTATTATCCTGTGGAAGATTGTTCTCCTTTGTCCTGTTGCTCTCTCTTTCCATTTGTTTAAAACTAATAAAATATTCATGCCTAAAAAAAAAGTGGGTTGCAGACTGTCTCCGAAACTTTATCTCCCTTACTCCATCATGTAACAAAACTACAGAGAATAACATGCAAGTATTACTTTGCCAAGCACACACACTGTATTCCATAAGTGTGAGCTCTGGGCATTTAATCTACTTAGAAAATTAACATGACTCCTGTTAGACATGGTTGCGCTGGTTGAGTTCAAGCAGTTTGGCTGCATATTATTGCTAGTTCTGTTTTCTGTGATATGATTGCAACGTATGAACAGCAGAGGAACTTTGGTGTCAGACCACGAGATTTTCTGTCCTGCCTGTAAAACTGAAATGCATTTTTCATTTTGGCTTCTAGCATGTGATGGGTCTGCACAATGATGTGGGATCCCCTCCTAATAACCTGCAAAGCAAAGTCTAATTTGAAACATTTCTGCCCCGCTGCCATTCGTAGTCATAATGGTTGACACAAGGTCAAAAAATTATTAAACCTCTGAGGAGCATCATTTCCTCTTCAGTGTTAGGCTTCACTTTCCTTTGACACATTAGTCCTGAAGCAGCTCCAGGCTTTTGACCCCTCCTTTAACCCTGATAACTAATTAAAGATGGACAAGGCTTAGGCTAAAATACTTTTTGTTAAACCTATTCATTCTCAAGTCCCCTTCAGGCACTCTTTGTCACACAAGACAGAGCCTGCCATATTTACATGAACATGAAAGTAGGTGCCTGTTACAATATGAAAAATCTCTTTTTACAAGACCTAACTTAACCTTTGTGGTTAGACGGTAGGATGCATTTTATAGCACATAAAATATATTCTCAACGCATACTGGAAACAAGTTTCCTGGATATAGTCCAAAGCATACAATTCAGGAAAAATCTGAGGATAATTAACTCTATGCATTTTTAGAATTACAAGTTCAGACTCAGGTCCTTCATCTGACTGCCATGTCAACAGTCCAAATGTGGTGTCCCGAATATGATGAACAAATGAAGAATTGATCCTACCTTTTCTCATGCGATTATTTCTTAAGGTTCTATCATGTACTAGAAACAACAACAGAGCTCAGGCTAGAGAGTCATCAGCCATAGGCAGATGGATTTTAGGGCCAGTGGTAAATCATATTACACAGCACAAGTTGGTTTAATATAGATAAATCTGTGTGCAACGTATTGTTGATGGCTAGGGCGCAATGAAAGGAGCTTGAGGGAGGATCTGTAACTGAATGTGGTACTTTGCAAATACTTTCTTAGCTTTTTATGTTGTTTCATATTAATAATTAAGCTTGCTTCTTGCATCAGTATGTTAGGGTTAAAATGTCAATCCTTTGGTTCTAGCAAGAATGGCTATTTTTATCCTTACTTTTCCCATTATTAAAACTGCTGCAGAGCTCTGCTCCCAGATTTCTAACACTTTCAATGCAAGCATTTTTCTCAGCAAAAAGTGATGATCCAACATCTCATGACTGGTAAAACTGAGATCTAGTGGGATGTCATGGATCCTGACTTCATGAGCTATGGTTCGAAGTGTATAGTTAATCTAGTTAGTGGGATCACTCCATCTCAGAAAAACACAGGACACTTGCCTATACCTAAAATAATAGCTTAGTCATATGGCCACCTGGTTAAGGCATCGAGCTGAGACCCAGGGGATAGATATTCTTGTGCAGCCTTGGGGAAATCTACTCTGTCAGGTTCAGGGTCCCATCTGCAAAATGGATGTAGCAGCCTAATAGGTAGCACTCTAATTCACTACCTTTGAACAAAGTAAACAACTCAGTACTCTGATTTTTCCTTCAAAATTTCTCCAAAATACCTGCCAGCATCATTTACTAAACAGCCAACAACAGTTACACAAAGGACAACAAGCAAATCTATGTTTATGAAACAATTAGGGAAGAAAGTCTGGCTATCTTGGAGCTGATGCAAGTTTTGTCGCTGGTCTCCCTCTGTATCAATGGAGCAGTTGAGGAGCAGGATTTGGAGCAGAAGCCTGACCTTGGGTGCTCTGAAGGGCTCTCTCCGTGGGCTAGGGGCATCCTGGTGAGACTGCTGTCCTGAGACGAACATTAGTCCTCATGAATATCTATCTACTCACTATTTTCTTCCATGGATCTTAATGAGATTATTATTTGCCTGGTGCTAGTTACCTAATTTCATCCACAGCCAATTTTTCAAGAACCATAAATTATTTTGTGTGAGGCTGATTTATCCCAGCAGAAGTCCAAATTGAATTATAAATCCATTAGTGAAACTCTAAGCAGGAGCTTCTAGGGAGAAGGGGAAAGGGAAGGGCAGAACTTGGAAATCTGAGCACCAGTTGTGGAAAAGGGGGAAAAAAATCCTTAAAACAAGTAGAAAAGGAATAGAAAAGATAAATATCTTCTTACTGAATTAAGCACCCAGGTATTTAGGGAGCCAGATGGAAGAACACAGATTATTGCCTAGGATCAGAAATATGACTCCAGCATTTATTTATTTATTTTGAATAGCTATCAGTTTTGTAAATACATGAGACTTTGTAAGCAGATGAAAAGCCCCGATTTCCTTGAATATCATGGTTGCATTCATGAAAATAACAACAGATTGTGTGTACTATATATATTAATAAAGCTAATAATAAGGTGTTCAATGGAATCTTAATACAAAATAATCAAATGTATTCCTCCCTCTAAGGGAAAATGAAAGCAAGAATGGCTTATTTACTTTGGAAACATACAGGATGATTTAATCGGCTATCATCCTCCATGCAGAGTCTGCTTATTTGAGGAGATGCATGGACTATGTACTCTTTGAGCACACATTTATTTACAGGAGAGCACATCCTCTCCTCTTGCCAGTCTACCCCCAGCACCAGTAGACTCAGCAAATGAAGGATCATGGAAGGATAATGCAGCTAGTGCATGGACATTAACACCCACCCTATCGTTTTCTAAAGCTGGAAGCTATGATGGACAGATCCCAGGACCCACAGAGGGAAACTGCAGTACAGGCCCTCTCATACAAGTTACAGAAACAGTCTGCATCCACACAGTTATTTCAGGAGTCCATGAAAGGTCTGAAATATGCGGTTACAGATAGGAAATTTCCCCCTGCAGTGATTAATTTCATTCACAGTCATTTCCTAAGTCTTGCTGATTTCTTACTCTCAAACTCTCTAGCAATTAAAACAAAAAAAATCTCAAAATTCAAAGAGCAACCTGGGACAGCAGGCTCCTGCCCTTGCTTTAGCTCCAACTCAACCTTTGGCCCAAGTGCCTGTGAAGTATCACCCTTTCCATCATCAGGAGCACTCAAGATAGCTCAAACAGAAGTTGTTGAGACCAGATAGCAAATGTGCTGTGCCTATGGGAAGCTCTGAGATGTGCCATCAGACATCTTCTGGATCCCAGCATGTAAAACTCCAGTACCAGTAAAGTGCATGGTCACCCCTCATAGCCACCACCCTACCCCTGCCTCCAAATCTTTTTAAGTTCACTCCATGGCCACTAACAGGAAGAACAAACAAGGGAAGAAAAAGGAAAGGAAATCTTCTGAATACTCAGTAATCACAGTTACGACTGGCAATGGTAGTTAAAGCAGAGAAATCCCCAGCAAGTGCTGAGAACAAATCCAGCACTGATGTTTTGTGGAAAGACAGACAGTGCCGATGTTCAGAGACCAGCAGCTGAAGTTTAACTCCTGGATCTGTCACACACTGACTTGCTTCCCTTCCTTATCTGTGAATAGTTTCTTGTCTGCCACATCCATTTTTAATGTAAGGTTCCTACAGGGACTGGTATCTCTTAATATGCCAACAGAAAATGCCACTGGAAGTGGGGCTTCAGATCCTGAGGAGCAAAAGCCTTGCTACCAAGTTACATTGCTGTTTCTCATCAGTGCTGTGAATTGGTTTGGACTAACTCAGAAGCGCTCTGAAACTGAAACTATAGGTCAGATAATAACAATATTGTATTTCAGTAGCTGAAAGCACACATGCGGGAACAGAGCAAAAAGGCTGCTTGAAGTGTTTCTAGCTTAACTGCCTCTCGCAGCAGGGATAAGAAATGCTGAGAGAGATCTACCTCTGCCTTGTAGATGCTGCAGGGGCTAACACACTGCGTAGCACTCAGCACAATATTGTTTAGCCAGGGTTAAACTGGCTCTTAAATGCGCATTGCCTGTGTTGGGACACGTGGTCATTTATACCTGCCATTGACTCCCTTGTGTCTAAAGAAAGCAGTACCGTTTAATAATAGCCCAGATTATTCCAAGAAATTGCATTTGTCTGTATCTCAGTCTAGTCCAAAACTGTAAATCTTTGAGGTCTCAACTCCCTGCACAAGTAACTTTGCTGTTTGTGCCAGAGCCTTGGCCCTAACCAGAAGCAAATAGATTCCTTTGGTTTTGATTTTTAAAATATGGACCTGCACTCAAAAAGACAGCATAGCAATGTTAATGAATGAATCCAAAACATAAAAAGAAACATTGTAGAGGAATAATGGAAATGCAATTAATTTGCAGGCTTTGCTGGACATGTTTTGTATTGCTGTATCGTATTTATTTATTCAGCACTCCTCAGCAGGTCAGCTCGAAGCTGGGGAGCAATGAATCAGTGCTCTAATCTCCCTCTCCATCATCCCCAGCCTTTCTGAGGAAACTGATATCCAGCCCCAGCTGAATCTGTCGAGTCCTGATCATAAACGCCATCACTAGAGAAACACAGACCTAAGCTATCTGACTGATTTGAGCATAAAACGTATGTATTTCAATACCACTTTCTGTTTTCTCATCTCTGACCTTCTTCATCCCTTTTCTTGGGTTTTCTGTCCTATCTTTTATTCACCATTTTTATCCTCTTCTTTCTTGCCTCTAGGCTCTCTATCCCCCCCTTTTTTTTTTTAATTCCACATCCCTCCCATCCTTTTTTCCTCAAGTTCAGCAAACCTGACTGGTCAGCAATCTCCCCATTTTGTTACAAATGGATAAAGATTAATAGCCAAGAAGTGGAGACAGAGAATGATTGAGGACAGAAATCTTGCAAAAGCCAACATCAGACCTAAGTAGTCATACCTACTTTTATAACTTTCAGAATAATTAACTACGGATCTACTTTACCCACATTCATGCAAAATCCATCCATTCATGCAATAGTAATAATATTCTAATATTTAAATAAGGCAAGAGGTAATCTCACTTTATTCTAGTGTCTAACCAGAGGCTACAGTTTAAAGTGGTTCCCCAGTTAGTGTAAACAATTTTTTCTGCTCTTCATTTGGCAAAATTGGCTTGAATAGCACAAGTTCATTTTGACATTAGGTAGCCTCATTCAGCAGGTTTCTAATTTGTGACCAGCAGAGCACAGTAGTATTAAATCAAACATCTGTAAATATATGGGAGAAGGTCACATTCTATGATCGTACAAGGCTTGGGGCAGAAAGGGTAGAAAACATATAATGTTAATTATTAGCCATAGTATGTGAAGGTTTTACACCAAAGAGGTCATTTGTAATGGTTCTATTTCACTCTCTGAGCCACATTTCCTTTTAAGTGGCAAAATCACAGCACACAATCAAATTAATATCTAAATTAAAACAGCAGCTGTGTATTTGGGTAGTAATTGTATGCAAGAAACCTCAGAAGCTTGTTGCTAATATTTAAAGCAAGGGGTGTATTTTGGTTGGATTCCCACTGTACTCAGTGCTGATGCCAAAACGCATTATAGCACAGCTGAAAACACGTATTGTACAAGCAAGACAGTCAGCATTTTGCCTCTGGAGTCTGGACTGGAGCTCCCCGTTAAAGAACAAAACCTCTGTTAGCTGAGCTACTTCTCTCCCAAGTCCACCTCTGCTGTTTGGTAACGTGTAGTACGCTGTCACCCTATCAACACTAAACAGGGCACAGCACTTCCCACCACTGTAAATTAAGCTGAATTTGCCTCCCCCAACAACAAAAACCCACTATGGTGTTAATCTCTGCCAATATGCTGAAGTTAGATCGCTCTGCACGATTTACTTACTTACAGCTGGAGCTGGCTTTTAAGTGACTTGTTCTCTTCCAGGATCCTCCTTCCCATGTAGGACAGTCTATGCTCTGGCCACGTAAGCAGAAACCCAAAGGGTTTGGAATTTGACTGGGAAAGGACTATTTTACTCATAAGCCAGGCAGCAAATGGCCCAGGGTACTAGGGACACCCTCTGATGTATCGCACACGCTTCAGAGATAACAAATTACCAGCCTGTTTCTCCACCACCCCACACAGGGCAGCTTCTTTCAAGTCCTGAGGATCTCCTCCATAGCACCCCTCAAACCCTGTGACCTGTAGGCTTGGAAAGGGGATGTTCTGCAGCATCCCACCACCTCTGTACTTGCCACAACCACCACTACTGCCTGGCTCCATGGACTGCAGCACCTCCTGGCTTCATATTCCCCCAGTCTGCTAATCCCAGGTGGAAAAATGTCATTACTTCAAGAACATGCTTAATGTATGCAAAGGTGATCTTGGACACAGAAGGAGAGGGGACTAGGTAGCAGCAGCAGCAGCAGTGAACAAGTTGCTGTACATGACAGTTCATTTCTGGATAGCTAAGGAGATTAATGCCTTCGCCTGCTGCTCATGCATTACTGTCCCCAGCCATACAGAGATGAAATGCTGTCATGTACAGCATCTTGCTCTTCATTGCTCAAGCGGAGAAAGCTCATGCAGTGACTGCTCTTCTGAACCCCAAGCCACAGCGCAGAATGCTTAATTAAGGAAAGCATGAATACAAAGCACGCATTGTGTTTAAATAATGTACTGTAAATGCTACATCCCCAAACAACTTGAGGAAAAGTGTAAAAACTGTTGCAGCCATAAACTATCTTAGCACAGACCACAGCAGTCAGCTATGAACCAAGTCTTCTCTATCTTTGTTAAATGAATAACATCAAAGAACATCGTTCAAATCTCTCTTCATATTTGTCCCACTTTCCCTGGTTGTATTACTGCTCTTATCATTTGCCATTTCTAGTATCTCCTTAAAAATCTGAAAATAACTATTCCCCAGATACATTTTTTGAAATTTGTATTTGTAGTATGAATAAAGTACTAGAAAAAATGTTAGGCTGGTTGCTCCAAGACCCCGAAAAGGACACATCAAGGATGTTCTGCAAGTTCACAGTAACCCTGCCCCCCTGCCAGAGAACCTGTCCATTTCCCTGTCAGCAGTGCCTTCATGCATCTTGGAGACAAAGATTTTCTTTTCTTTTCCTTTTTTGTTTACAACACAGGGACCCTGTCAGACTAGAAATGGCTGAATCGGGAGTCAAACCTACTCTTCTGAAATCTCAGTCTAGTCTTCACTCTTCTAGATCATCCCTAGTCATCACTTAGACAAACTTTTCCAGGGGTAGGGTTGTCACTTTGAGTTGAGATTTTTGTCAGAGCCTAAGGGAGTTTAGGCTCAATTCTTCCTTTAAAGCAGTTTGTCTAGCTTTACTAGACTGCTTTAAAAGGGTAAACCTTACCTCTGAAGCAATCTAACTCCTGAGCTCTCTGCTGAGGCTGCAAATTGTGACCAATCTAGATGCCGAAATTCATGCAATAGAAAAGCATTCATTATAAAGCCAGCAAGAGCGCAAATTAACTTCACAATTCTCAGGTATGATTTGACTTCAACAATAAGAACTTTCATCTTCAGCAACCTCAGACCAGAAATAAACCAAAAAATAAACCATACTGCTGTCCCCACCTCTTCCAAATGGATCCTTTCCAGTTGTTTTTTTCCACCTACGCTCTGCAAGTCAGAATGCACCTCAGCCTGTAACTCTGAACTAAACAAATGTTTGTCAACAAAGTTCATAAAACTACCCGAATATCTAGATCCCAGTGCATATACACCGACCTTTTCTACCACTAAACTGCAGCAGGGTACATCAGCATCATGATAGGGCCCCAGCTCAGGAGGCATTTCAGCTGTTCCTGCAGTCAGAACGACTCACATTACAGCTGATGGTTTGGAGACTTGGTGGAGTCTAAATATATTTGGGGAGTATAAATATATTTAGCTATATATAGATAAAGAGATGCTTTTCTTTAGAAAGAATAGCTAAATGTTTTCTTGTGAAAAAGAAAAACTTCCACCAAAATGGGCATTCTTGAGCTTGTATTTATTGGTCTTGCAGCTGCTTCCACTAATGTCATATGAAAACTATTGCCTTCATCAAGAGTAGCATTGATCCCATTATTTGGTACAATTTTCTCAAATTATTTACTTCTAGCCTTATTGTCTCATCAGCTATATCCATTCATTTCTCTTGTTCCCCTGCTTCAGGGCTTCCTTATCTTATTTCTGGGATGACCCAGGTTTCAACTGCTTAGATATACATATCAGTCAGTCTTATACACTCTGTAAATACCCCTGTTTATGTACACTAGCAACCTTACTGAGATGGTGCAGAAGGCAAAGCATTTTCATTCAGGAACACCCATATGGATCTTGATAGGCTGTGGGCTGGGAAAATAAAATCCTTTTCATCTGTTGTGGATGTTGCCATTTCTATGAACAAGAACTTGCAGCATCTTCTGTTTCCTCTAGAGGGATAATGCAGGTGCGACAACATCATGGGACCTTTGAAGACATGTAGGCCAAGAGATTTTATGCTAAAAACCTATATGCCTATAAACTCAAAGGACTGTTATAGGGTAAATGTAATCTGAAAGAGCCGTCAGATAGGTAACAGCTCTTCCGCCAAATCCATCTGCCTGAACTTGATCCTTATTGGGAAAAACACATCATTGTAATTATTTATTGTATAGAATTCCTCCCCATATTCAATTTTCTGACCACGATTTTCCCCCAGAAGTGACCCAATTGAATTTAAGAAAAAAAAAAAAAGAGAGAGAGAGAATATAAAAGCTGGAGAAAATTAGCATGCAATAAGCCATTTCTTCCTGTCAATTTTCTCATCTCCTTTTATTAACAGATTTGTTTTTGAAGCAATTATACACGTGCAATCCATTTGTGGCATCTCTTTACTTGCCTCCTGACATAACCATTATTAGGGCTGTCACAGCTGATCAGCTGACAGCTAGAGAAAGGCAGCTCTGCAGTGTCCTGGTACTGCCAGTCAATACCAGCCGAATAATAACAACACAGCCTGTGAGCTGCCTATTATTTTTCTTTCCAGCGGCTGTGCTGAGAACAGTTCCTGCAGAATTTTCACAGAAGCAGGGGAGATGGAGGATGGTCTTCATGTGCTCCCCGAATCACATGCTAGCCACAGCCGCTGCTATTTCCCATATCCTTACAAGCAGGCACCCACCGTGACTTGCACTAAGTTCTCAGCAACCCCCATTATAGCCCCAGACAGTACGTGGTGCGCTTCAGAAATGATTGAGGAATATTCTTGCAAACATACGGCACTGCTGGTCCTGTCACTCCAGAGCAAGCTGAGTATGCCCTGAGGTTTGCAAAACTAACGCAACCCAGTTTCCTGGATGAATTCCCCGCCCAGGGTGGAGAGGGAAAATTGGCAAAGCCGTCCATTAATATGAAGAACCTGTGAGAGTGGGGCCAGGAATGCCAGCACTATTTTTCAATCATACATCATTATGGAACATTTGATTATCATTGCTGTAAAGCATACGGTGTGCTGACTGTATCAATTTTGCCAGGAAATTTGCAAGCACGCTGTATTACAGCTACCAACAGCTGTGTCCCATGCTGCAATGATATCTCAATTCTCTGTGCAAGGATGTGCTAGTCAGGTGGGAGCAAGTCTTTGTGCCTGATGCACGTCCCTTATTGGCTTCCCACGTGCTCTCAACATCCTAAGCAAGGACAATGTGAAGCATGCTCCTGCCAGGCATGGAAAGGAAGATTTAAAATCTCACGCAGGAAACAAGTCCAGTCCAATATAACATAAACTGGGTGGCAAAGTCCTGATGGGAAGGAAGCTGAGCTATGTGACAGATGTGTACACAGGGCTTACAGGGTCAATCCCAGCTCTGTCACAGACAACTTGAGTAACCACGGGCAAGCCATTCAGTCCGTAGGATCGTAGCAGTAATCATTATTCCTTCCACCCTTATTTTACCCCTTAATACTTTAGTCTTGTAGGGACAAAGATGGCCTTTCACTGCATTCACGCTGCATCTAGAACAGAGCAAGCTTAGCCTTGAAGTTAAAGTTATGGCTACGTGTCTACAATAGCCTTCCCAAAATTACAGAATTTAGGTGCAGATGCAACAAAGTGTTTATGCTTCCAGCAGGAAGACACTTGACCTTCCACCGATAATGAGCTTATGACTTTGATCAAAGAACCTTTTCTCTCTGAGACAATGCAAATAAACTGATTAATGTAGGAGTTTATTTTAAAATGAGCCCTTCAAGAAATTTGGCCTGTGGGTGTCAGACCATTTCCGTCTCATTATTGAATAAGATGGATGCATTATGCTTCTCTTTGAGTTAAATCTGGGTCTACATCACAATTTGAATTGTATTTGCAGGCACTGAGCCACTTTAGTCTTTGTGGCTTGGATAATAAAAGCAATGGGTAAGTGACAGGTTTGTCTTCAGTACATTGTGTGCCAGTCCACCTGGGACCCTGGATATTTAGCTTCCATCGCAATCTGCAGTGCTGGATCTTCAAGTGTATTTGTACCAGTGGTGCCTAAGATAAATGCAAGCTGTGGTATGTCTAGATACTCTGCAGTCAGAAATAGCCAGGGACTCACTGAAATAGCACACAGAAGCTGGGCATGTGGGAAGGGAGGGAACCTTTTAGTATTTTTCTAGCGATTCTTTTTAACTTTGAGCACTTTTATTTTTTTCCAGCATGAGCACATGATTGTACCATAGAGAGTTTAATGTAAAATTGCCATCTTTCCAAATGGCCATCATTTCCTATTGCTCTGAAAGGGACAAAGGTTATAATTTACCCACTGTTAGGTGGCTATTTTGAGAACATTTATCCCCCATTATTCACAAGGGAACTGAGACTACAGCTAGTTCCTGAAAAAGGCAACTTAACTTTTTTTGAAAATAGTGAAGGAAACGGTCATGTAGAGAGGGCACCGTAGCACAGGTCTGTTACCAGTCTTTTAATACCAAGGGGAGATGGCAGCAGTCTTGAAAAAAGGAGAGCAGGCATTTACAGCTGTGGGCTGGGAGGCCCTGGCAGAAGAAGGGGATACTGCAGAGAGAGGGAGCGTAGGTGCACATGGGAATGTGTGTGTCCAAGGGAAGGCTAGAGGCATGGGAACGCAACCTAATCTCACTGCCACAGAAGAGAAAAACCTAGAAGAATTGCCCTTCAAAATGAGCTTAACCTAATCCAGGACCAGAAAGGTTAAATGCTTCGCTCGTAATAATAGGGTTGCTAACTGGGAGTGGCAAGTGTTAAGCTTGTTTTGATAGGGAGCACCTCCCGACCTTGACAAGCATGGATCTCTGAACTGGAGTCCAAATATCCTGCATTTATAACCCTTGATTGGGAATAATTGCTTTTCCTCCTGCTAGTGGTATTCCATGAAAAATAATACCAGTCCTATTCCAAAATACAGTAACACAATATAGAGCATCTTTACTGACTTGCTTTGGTGTTCTCAAACAGCTTATCTCCTATTCCTCCAGCAGAAATGGGCTTTTGTGCAGAGTCAGATGAATCCTTACACAAGTCTTTGCTACTGTAAGTGCCTTGTACCAACTGATGAGCTATTCCAGTGTGGTGGAATAATATGTCCCTCAGTCAACTGCGACTGAAGGATTTGGGCTAACATACTGAATGTACATACAAATGGGAGCATTTGCCCCTGTTCTGTACTTATTCGGGCACACAATTAGCCTTCCCAGCCTTCGTGTGCTTTGCCTGTGCCACACATTACGTAGACCTGGTACAAGTGGTTGGGATTTCTGGTAAAACTGTCATTTAAACAATAATAAAGAATACTGGTCTTGCAAATCCTGTTGTTGAAGGAGCCTGGGCTTATGAAGAAATAAATGATAATTTGTCTCTCTGCTCTAGGTGTCTCTGTGCTCTAGATTGAACAGCAACTGGACACCGCTTGCAATGAAGATGATGACTACGGGGTTGTGTAGATGTGTGAAGCCTGGAAGTCAAAACACTGCTTTTTGCCCTATGCCTGTGGCACAGGCAGCCCAGAGCACCGTTTCAGTTCTGCCTGAGCTGCCTCCAAATCACGCTGCTACCGCAACGCCGCCTGGATAAATGACATGAGTAATTCTCTGCCTGGTTATTCATGAAGTCATGACTGACCAAGAGCAAAGCTTTTTCTGACAGACAGTGCATATCTCTGCGGCATAGTCTTTGTGTAACAGCAGAGAATGAGATTGAATATGTAATAAAGTTGTGCTCTCTGGAAAGGGAACTGTAGAATGAATCAGGCAGAAGAAAAATTTATCCTAACAATTTCCTTTGCTGGGTGAATCAGTAGTCTTTCAAGAATAAAACCAAGACTTCAATAAACTATCCATGCCTTAAATTTTTCTATCAAACAGCAGCTCTGAAAGTATATAATACAAGCACTAAGCTACTTTTCTCATCAAAGAAACAAGTACATGAAAGCATGGGTCTTCAAAACTAATAAAAAAAGTGACTGCTGGCTGTGCCACCATACAAAAACCCCTGATTTTTTCCTCCTGCCATTCAAAAAGTATTTTTGCTTATTATATTAATTTTATTCTAAGAGTTAGATTTTCTCAAGATGTGAAGAGATGAAACATTACTCTTTAAAAGCAACACATTAAACAGGTGTTACCCTCACAGTCCCTCACAGCCTACAGCCTTGGGCAACATTGGAAGAGACTTGTTTCTAAGATCTTGCTATTCTCCCCTGTTTTTACTCAGCCTCTCTTGCTGTTATTTAGATGCAATGAGGTATTGCTTTGGAATTGGGATGAATAAAGGGCCCTTGGCACAACCTCATCTCAGCCATATTAAAAATGCTCCTTCATTCCTCAGTCTGCCAATAGCTGAGTTCCTCATCTGTCCCAAATCAATACTATGATATAGATTGTACAAACTTAGGTATTGACCGTGTGAGACTTCTATTTTACTGTGAAAAATTCAGAAGAGCTTTAGAAGGACCACATTAAAAACAAGGAGTTAAAAACAAACAGATGACAAACAACACTTAACGAAGCCTCCCAGGCTATTAACATTTCCTACATAGATTAATGAAATCTGTTGAATTCCTGTCTCTCACATCTCGGAGCCTACATGTGAGACTGAGTCACAAGTCAAAAGCTAACTTGATATCAAGAATAAGCAGGAGTAAGCAAAGGCTGGAGGTGTTCACTGATTCTCAGGGCTGGTTATTTTTACATGTGTTTATGAAACTATTCTAGATACAGGTCAACCTTTGTCTCCTTAGAAAATTGCTACATATGCTTTAGCTTAGATTTTTTAAATTAAAAGGAAGATCTGTTTGAGATAGTTGACTATTTTCCATCATAGCCTCTGTTGCTCTTTGTACCTGCACCAAGATCCCTGCCTGCACACTCTCACAGTTAGAGACTCCAGTCAATGGAGAGACTCTACTGTATCTGGGGGATTTTGATTCAAATTTGCACTATAATATTCACTTCATATAGGAAAACAGCCTCAGTTAATGCTTTAGGTTACATCATTTCAATGCTGTGCTATTCCAAGACTAAGGAAAGAAGGGCTAGATCTTCAGCAGCTCCAAGTGACATTTCAATCACTGTCAGGAAAGCAAAACTTCTTGGTACCAGCTGAAGGTCTCGTCCCTAGAGGAGTGCCCGTAAAACACATGCAATCTTGCCACAGTTAACTGAGGCAAGAAATTACATGTTTTTAGGGTAAGAATGGTATTTGTGAAGGAACTGTGACAAGAAATCATTTCAACCTTTCTTCTGTAGCAAAACATCTGCTTAGTTCCACATCTTAAGACATAAAATGCATAACATAAACACTGTTGAAAACATGCCTACCTTTGCACACACAGACAAAAATATTTGTACATTTGTTGCCAACTTGTTTAGACACTTTTTTTGATGATGCATCTTCTGTCAACAGGGATATAATTAAGCTGCTTCCTATCTATTGAATAGTATGCTACCTGCTACAGCTATTTCCTAAAGCCTGTAGCAGTCCAACCACATAATCACATAAAACTTTTGCCACTGATGCCTGTTGTTTAATGCTAATTTCTTTGTGCTTACTAAGAGAAATTGCTATTGACTGCTTTCATTAGGAAACTATTGACCCTTATCCACTGGAGCATCCTGGAGAAGAAATTCACTAAATGTGCCCATATTTCATTCTCTGAACATCAAGGTAGGAGAGTCATGCTGAAGGATACGGTTTATTTAATCCAAAATTAAAATTTTATAGGCTACATTACCTAAAGTAAATTGCTTAATACATTCAGATGAACAGCTGCTTTCTAAGTGTTTGGCTTCCATGTTTTCAAGGCCTAAATTAAGCTAAACAATAGAACATCACTGCTAGCACCATAGACTTCCAGGAGATGAGACACGCTGTACCTAAATTTAAGAGGCAGAATTTAGATTCAGCGAAGCAGTAATTTTCAATGCATTTCTCTAATACAGCACAAGACTATCACAGCCTTCCCATTTTAATCTTCCTTTAGTAAGAGCTTTTTCAATATACATTTTACATACTCGTGAACTGTATAGCAAAGAGAAGTGTAACAACTTGGTTGTATTCGTATTTGCCACTTGCTAGCAATCACATAGAAAACCACCAAATTACAGAGATCCAGTGTGCCCTAAAATTTTGAAAGTTGGACCCAACGTTGATGCAGTTACTGTCATGTCCCAGGTTAATACATCTCGCCAATGCAGAACAATTTTGCCACAGTGAGTGAATGAATCCAGCCAGATCTCTCTTTGCACATGACTTTGTCCTGTTTGTGCACAGAGCCACTCGGCATGTGTGCTGTGAGTCAAACATGTAAGGAAAAGCCCTGCCCAGGCCCTATATGTTATCGGTCAGGGGCTACCTGTGCCACTGGGTGGGAAACCACTCCAACTGCAGCCCTTCCCTGAAAGGCACTGACGGAAAGTGACAATTACGGACTTTATGTCATAGTTCAGGCTTCGTTTTGGCTAATGCAATGTATACCACTTCAGAAAGTCAGGACCTAGCAACATTGCCATAAAAAACACTATGTTCGTTTGCATCCCTGCCATCAATAACCTGTACAGCTCTACAAACTCCCCTCAGGCCAAGCTGAATGATGCAACATCAAATTCACTAATAAATGCCAATGGCACATGACATCTGCTAACACCTCATAACCAAACCCAAATGTAACTTTCAGATCTGTGTCGCAAATTTATTTATCATAATTTTGACCATTTACCTGCTTTCTCCTCGCTGATCTATCTCCTTGAACACAAGCCCGAGGAGAAGCCAAGAACTCTCACTCCAAGATGCTGACCCACTTCCCTCAGCTGCTCTTCTAAGTTAATTTATTCGCATTTTAAACAAATGTATAAGTGCAGAGCAGTAGGAGAACACTATGTGTGGAGTAGAAAGTTGTGCCATAAAATCTGAGAGGCATATGAGAACTTATCACACCTTTGACAAACTTCCTTGCAGTCTGTCTCCTACCACATCCATCCCCTTAAGACTTCTAATATTACAAAACACATGAAGAGTTGCAAACAGTCACCATTGTTTTTTATTAATTCATTTGGAATTGTGAAACTGTTTTGTCAAAGTTATGGCAATCTGTAACACAAAACAGTCTGTTTTCATGCTGCACTGATGTAAGAATATGTATAGAAAAATGTGTACAGCAAAGCTATTTTATATGCCAGACTTGTGACAGGGATTTTCATGGGATCAGCAGAGGCACATATCAGAAAACCATTGCAATTTACTATAAGCCTGATTATATACCTTACCCACAAATTAATCTCATTGAGATTTATTTCAGCATTCCAAACTTTTATACATGTGTCATTGTGGCTCTATTATTGATATAATTATTGTTTATTAGTTCTGTTCTGGTAGTGTTCAAATACTACAATTAGAACGAGGCCCAAACATGCTGTACAAACACCTATTAAATCTTCCTGCACTGGCAAGCATAGGGTCTAGAAAAACACAAAGGAAGATGGGAGAAAACCAGAACAAAACAATGAAAAAAGCAGACCCGCTTCTGATCGCTGCCTCTTCCTTCCAAACTGTTGTGCCATTTCCTTCGGCATGAAATCTTTGAAAGTTGAAGTACAACACTTCTTACAATAGAATAAACCACTGCCTTTCAGTCTCATATCATTATTTTTTACCCTTTATTGTCACTGCCATTATTTAAAGGCACAAAGCTTTCTGGGATTATTAAAATAAGCATTAGTGACCTCTGTACCCATTCAGCTTCATAATGATCTTTATTAACCACAACTCTCTTCTCAACATTCATTACATAAATGCACTTAGCTCTGCCTCCTCACTCCTGATGTCCATAAAGACACCCACTGCTGCAGGTTTGGACCTATCCCCAAATGTCCACAACTACAGCCCATTGTGCCAAGACGCTTCTCACACCGTGGGCCATGGGGCCTTGCCAGTGGAGGTGTGCATCCCTATGCTCACACGCGGCACCTCCACATAGCTTCAGCATTGCGGAAATAAGCAATAAGCAGACTAAATTGCTAATTGGTTTCCCAAAACTCAAAGGGTCAAAAATATGTGAAGTTCAAATTCCCAAATGGACAGGCAGCAGCCTGAAAAGTGCTGACCGAGCTAGTGGGGCCGCAGGACTGGATCATGCTTTATGAAAGGAGAGAGCCCAACATAGGGCACAGCCATTTAAGTTTGTTGCATCCATTTATTAAGCTGCCTCCTTTCACTCGCAACCTTCCCTTGAAAACAGTCATAATACATTTTTACACCCACCAGACTGACTTGGCAGGAGTGCAGTGAGGATTAAGCAATTAATGGTTATGTGTTTCTTTGAGAACCTTCTAGGAAATCTACTCCATGTATTACTAGGGGTAATCAGAAGAACGATTACTGGTGTGTTACTTCCAATACAGATTTGTACAAAACCTGTATAGATTTGAATAAAGTAACCAAGAAGAGGTCCCGCTCTTGTATAACATCTGATAAGGGATTTGCAAGCTTCTGGCAACTGATTTAGGAAACCTTTACAGTGTACTCCACATGCACTGTTTCGTACGATAAGCCACCAAGAAAAGGATTTATTTTCACTTTTTCAAACATCTTTAAGAAAAGCCTCGCACTGTAAAGGGAATAATCTGTACCTGCATTCATGCATTTCCAAGGCTTGTCAAAAAGTTACATTTGCTTACACCAGAGTTTCCTCATTCTTCTGCAAAACACACCGCCACTCTGGACATAACGACATTACAAGGGCAAATGAGATAAAACAGCAGCAGACGTTGTTTCTGTGCCCCTCTGCAAGAATTCCTGCCAGCTTGCTTTTCCTCCTCAAAATCTGCAGAAGAAGTTGGGGCTCTGATGTCACCTTGCCTAGACAGCTCTGGGTCTTTTATGCTGTCTAGCGTTATTACCAGTGATACAATAAGCATAGCTACATCTTCATCTAATGCTATTCACTGCATGTACTTACTGCCTTTATTATTCCATTGTAAGTAGTGAAGGAAGAAAAGGGTAAGCAAGAGGAATAACAAACAGGATTTTCTTGGAATAATGTTTCTCAGCCTTGGACTGATAATGGGCTGCAGTCAAATATATTCTTGTCATCACTGGCACACAAAGCTGTCTAACTTTGTAACATTTGTTTTACTAATTGAACAATCAATTATTAACATAGATTATTTTAACATTCGTAAACAGCACTGCATGCAGACACCTGCTTGATCTGAGAGAGCCTTGGGTGCAATTTATGCTCCCTCAAGCCACTCAAGAGCCCCTGGTTTCCATTAATGCTACCCTCTTGGTCTGTTTCACCTCCTTGGACTTTGCCTCTGCCCCTAAATGCCACTTGGCAAGGCCAAAGTAACTGTAACACCTATGTTCCTTAATTTCCCCATCTGCAAAGTCCCCCAAATCCTTCTCTCCTTATCAGCACACTGACAGGGTAAGTTAAAAACCAAGTTAAGCACTCCTTGCCTTGCTTTTTGTCATTAGAGTACAGTTCATTTGGTCACAACAAAATGCTTTGAATCTGACCATTTGACTCCAACCCCAATGTTTGCCAGTGGGTGCACACTGCAAACTGTGAAGAACCCACCTGGCAGATGAGAACTGTCCATTCTTGGGCTTCAGTGCTCCAGGATCACCATCACTTTGAGTTTACACCCAATAATAATGCCGCAGCCACCAGAAAATCTTGCTGCTTTTCCCTCCTGCAGCAGCAGCCCCTCTGCCTGCCCTGGGAGAGGACGAGCCCTTGCTCCGTGGGAGCAGCCAACCTACCGGCCCTGAGCTTCAGCTGCTCAACCAGGGCTGAAGGTCAGCCTGGGGGAGTATTCGTGCCAACATGTAAAACCGCACCTCAAAGCTGAGCCCACAGTCTGTGTATATGTAAGCAGGCATCAGCCCACACGGATAATGATTTTCAAAGCGAGATTCTTCTGTTATCAGGACACTTTCTTGAAAGGCAAACCCCACATTTTTAGTAATCTTACTGCAGTTTTGGTCCCACTTGGGAGCCGCACGGGGATGTTATATAAATAATCTGAGACACTTTGCTTGGATCAAACATGCTTATCTCTGCTGCGCCTACCCTGCTCTACTTTGGTGATGAAAACAACCAAGCTGGAAGTATCAGACTTGCATATATAGAAATTTGAACAGGTTACTGCTGTGGGATCACCAAATGCAAACTTCACAGCCCCAAATCCTTGTTAAACCTACCTTCCCGCTAAATAAATAAATAATAGAAGTAACAAACTGCCTTGGCATTAGTCTTGAGTTAAGGCAAGAAACTTTGATGGTCTTCCCCCAACCTACAATGGCATTTTAAAAATCCTTCTCAGATTCTTCCTTGCATTTGGCCTGAGAGTCCTTGAAAGGCCCTGCTCATACTGAGGCTTCTAGGAAAAGCATGATTTGACCATTTCTCCTGCCTGTGCATGCACACACAAACACACTTTTGAGGATTCACTTCGTAAGGGGTTTAGGAAATTAATCCTGAGCGTGGTTTCAAAAAAAAAAAAAAAAGAAAAAAGAAAAAAGCTTATTGATTCTTTGCTGGTTTGTTTGAGGATGCAAGCTGAAGAAACCTGAGAGAAATTCTTCCACACGTAGCTGCTGTCCCCCAACCACAAGCAGGCAGGCGTGCAGGCGTCCCTCCCAACACGCCCCAGGCACTTTCAGAGGTGCCCCCGCAGAGGGAATTTCACTTGGTGGGAAATGACGGAAGGAGAGTTGGGATGGGAATAAACTAAATCCAGAGCCAAGTTTTCCCCCAGAACCGCCAAAGGCCATAAACATGAAGAACACAAACACTAGGCTGAGTTTGATGCATTTGAGGCAGTTTGGCTTGGGAGCCTATGCTGACGGTGGTGAATGCAGCTCTGCTACGTGAATCCCATCTCCAAACTTCAGAGCAGCTCTTGTTCAAAAATAATGCTCAGCCTGGAGGCAAGCACGAGACAAAGTGTAGGAAGACACTGAATATGCAGGAAAAACATTAGGAATCAGGGCCCCATCCAGCAGTTTAATCCATTAAAGTGCAGAACATCAGCCCACTGAAACAGCATTTTGTCTCAGAGTTAGGCTGGTCTTTAGGAGACTGAAAGTAATTAATCACTACTCTCAGCATCCAAGCACTCATGCCAGGTGAGCTCTTCAAGTACCCAAATACCTCCTCCCAAGTAGTCTACTTCCTTACTTAGGCAAACAAGCCTGGCTTCTCACCAGTGCAATCCAAATAAGTAACGGATGGTTATAAATGCAGGATTAGCAAAATTTGCAACAAGTCCCAAAATTATTTTGCCTCCCTCTTCTACAAATTCATATAGGAATTTTTGCCTCAAAGTACCCACCCAATAATCTTTTTTTTCCCCTGACATTGGTACATATACTCCAGTAAAACTGAGAATGAGAAAAATAAAATATTTTTTCTACATCTTCGTTAAAATATTTATTGCCAAAACAGGTAACATAGAGCATTGTAGAAAAGTGCCTTTTTTTTTTTTTTTTTTTTTGAAAGAGGTAAGAGCAGTTGCCTATGGTGTGGGGGAACTGAATTTTAACTGATTTTATGACAAAAGCAGTAAAAGCCAATTACTCACTTTCTGTTTCACTTGCCCTAACCCTGATTTGTACAGAGGAATTCAAGCATTCCTGATGCTTAAGCAGCTATTGGTAACATGATTAGCAACGTTCATGCTTTTTTCTTTCAATATATACTTTGGGCATGATTGAGTGTTCCAGAGTCTTAAATGATTAAGGAGACAAAAGGACAGACAGTGACAAGCAGGGAAAAAAAGATAAGAAATGGATTACTGTCTAAGAAACTGAAAACTCCTCTAGAGACCCTAGGCCTTCAAGTTCATTTAAACATTAACGAACTTTACATTTCAAATCATATCTAGGAGGACAAGCGATAGGATTACACAGCTAAATCTATAAGCATTGATTTTGTCTCAGTCACAGATGCACACTGTGCAGTATTGGAAAATCTGCTAAGAAGATAAGGTTATGACACACAGCAAATAGCATGCAGCCGCAGTTTAGATAAACCTTTCTGTGTCTTTAAAAACCCCCACCCCCTCGCAAAAAAACCCCACAAGTGTCACATTGTCTGAAAAATATAAATGCTTCTAGAAGCATGTGCAGGCCCTTTTTAACATTGGTATTTCATTTAGAGGTTGCTACAGAACCCATGTGAATCACTGTTGCCAGAAAACATGTATTTTGATTGACTGACTGTAAAAATCACCATGTAGTTCTACATTTTAAAATCATGATATTGTTTTGTACAAAACAAGACATTTGCATTGTGTATCTCAAGGCACTCTTGCTATGTTCCCAGCTCAAACAATCCTATGAGTCAACAGTGCACCATTAGTTTTAAAGCAATATGTTTATATCCCTTAGATTCTTGGCTTCTATGGAAATGACTATCTAGTTTCTTAAATGATGGAGAAATGAACTCACAAAGCAGTTCAAGAGATACTGTAATTCAATTTCTTCCTCCATACCTATCCCCAAACAAGAAGTCTTCAAGAGCCCTTGAGTGAGAGTGGCAAAGATGGGAAACAGGCAGTGTTGCTTCATTCCTGTTTAACTTTCTTCCTTCAGGTCTTTATCACATGCTTCTTCAGCATAACCAAGAATTGCCATAGGCTATGTAGTTAAGGGAATAAAGCAGGGAAGACACTTTCCTAAAGATTTAGGGCTGCAAATTTGGATCTCATTCTGAAAACCTCCCAAGGTGGCTGCCAGCTGACTCTAATTTAAACAAGTCCTGTTTTATTTGAGCTACAAAGTCAAAGGCAGCGAGACGTAACTCCCACCACATCCATTTGGAACTGCTGGTCCATAAACTGCTGCTCTTTAACTGACTAGAAAGGTGTACAACTAGGTATTTTGATATAGCTGACCTACTCCTTTTTTAGTTTTTTTTCATTCTAAAAGGAGCTACATGCAATATGGTAACATATCATTATGCTATGTAACATCACTCTAACAGAGAAGTGTGTTACCAGAAGAGAATTCTCCCAGGGATCTTTTATTTGGCTCTGGCAAGTACATGTCATTAACACATGCAGAAACTCAAAGGCCCATACAGTGTACAACATACTATGAACCTCTGCTATTTTACATGACTATGGTTTATGCAGCCCTGTTGAGAAAAGGTTGACGCTATTTAATCACTGAACTTAATTTTCTATCTTCTGGTACAAAGCAAATTTAAGAAAATTAACTTCTTACAGAAAATACTGGGATGTATTAGGGATAGCTTAGGACCAAATGTTCTGGTTGTGAGTCTCTAATGGTATGTACTTTGTGTCATTTGTGCAGAGGATTACTAAGTGAAGGGACACTTCGACAGCAGGCAGGAGGTGGTCTGGTGTTTTTCTGGCAAACCTGCTGCTAAAATCACAACCAGTCAGCATAATGCTGTTGTGTCATTTCCCCTGATCCTTCCCCCCTCTTCTCTTCCACCCACATAGGTTTGGACCTGGAGGTCTGTCTCTCCTGGCTCTCTACTCCCATCCCACCTCCAAATTTCTTGGCTCCTGACCTTGAACAAAGCAATAGTGAGGGGACAGACACTGTCAATGCAAAGTCATGGAGCACCAACCTCCACAACCTGATGCTACCAGCCATACAGTGTCCAAATTTCCTGACTTGTGAGTGGGCATTCAAAACCAACAGGTCAAACCCATGCTTTCTTTCCCCAGCACAGGGCTAAGCAAAGTTAAGAGGTCGGTGGTCTTAGATCTGTAGCATAACCCAAACACAATCTTTAGGTCTCGCTTGTAGAAAACACAGAACCAAACCTAGTGAAACATACACTTATATATAACTTCAAAAATGGGTCGTCTCTGCAAAGGAAGCAGGTGCATGTGTTAACATGTAGGCATATTTTAGGGAGTGTGGGGGAAGACAGGAACTAGGACAGGTTTTAGGGTTTACATTTTTGAAGCTAAGTTTAGAGGGACAGATGATTTCCAGTGTCTTTACAGACTTTGAACTGAAATTTTAAGCACCAAAATCAAGGATCTCACAGGGCCCCCAGGAGGTCTGATGGACATACACTGCAAGTGATGTGATCACATATGATCTTTGGTAACGTACAGTTATAGTAAAACCTGAGCTCTGAGTGATATTGGACCAAGCATCATGATGCCAAAGTATTCAATCTTTGAGATGCATGGGTTGATTCAAGAAATAACTCAGTGAAAATGACATAGATTTTCAAATTTTACTTGAAAAGACCCCTCGTAATTTTTACTGACCTACTGATATACTGATATATGCATCCAATTGGGAATGGGCAGAAATTAAGATGGAATCTTAGGACATGCACTGATTCTGCATACAGACAATGACCCACATTTGGGTTAAGAACTGAAGTAAAAACACTTTGCATACCTGAATCTGGCCACCTTCCTAAAGGTTACAGCTCTGGCTGCAGTGATCCAAGAGAGACACAACTGAACAAGAGCCATGTTAAAGCATAAGGACACAACGCCCAGGAGAAAAGCTAGGCAACCAAAGGAGGTAGAGTATTCCCAAAAGTTATTGGATCAGCAAATCTGAGTGGTCAGGACATCTAATACATAACTTCATAATGAAAGATTTTAAAAATAAGTGTGTGCATATGTACAGGCACAATGAGCTAAAATCTGCTTTGAATTTGTCTGGGTATAAGTCTAAAACTGACATATCAATTTCAGCAGAAATAGACTGAATTTCTATCACTGCAAATTAAAGATTTTTTTAACACAATTAAACCAAAAGATTTGTGCTTGGTGAAGAAAATACAGGATTAGGCAAGAAAGCAAGTAGCTGTCTGCAGTACTTTAGGACTTAAAGAAAAGTCACAAACATCTGCAAAAAGTTGCTGATGAACACTGGGGGAAGATGAATTGATCTCTGACCTCTGTAAGCTCCTAAACTACCACTTTTCAAACTACGTATTATCTTTATTTTTTAAGAAATGCTTAAAAAAACCCAACAGCTAAAAAACATAGTATTGCAGCGGTAGAATAATAAATTTAAGGTAGATGAAAAGACTGTCTAATTCATGCAAAGACATGTAAAATAATTCAGGAAATTTTATTGTATGAAAACTGCATTTCTGCCCCCCCCCCCCACCTTTCAGATAATACTGCTTCAGTTCATCTTTGCTTGTAGGATTTTCCCAGTAGTTTTAGAAGATAAGTGCTTCTCCACTGAGTAGAGATCACGTGCTTTATGAAAAAGAAATAGCTATTTTAAGTCCTGGATAATCCCAATCCACATCACTTGTAAAATCATAGTTCTACTTTGGATTTTAAATCCCTCAGGAAGTTTAGATTAATGCCTCAACAGCACATGCATAACACTGTTTACTCTGCTTACAGGTCACTCTTTAAGCTACTCGAATACTCCAACATCTGGACAAGCCAAGCACCGATTAACCAGGTCAGCCCATGTACATACATTCTTTGTCTCATCACTGTTTCTTTTATTAAATATTGGCAAGATCCTCTTTGCATGGCTGCACCAACCCTGCACAGTTTTCCCAATATCTGTTGTCCTGCCACCTTGCATTAATGAATGTGATGAGACCATACATCAGCAAAGACTTTTACCATTTTCCCTATATCCTCAGCGTTTGTTTTTTGTTTTTTTTTTTTTTAAAAGAAAAAGGCTACAGCACCTGATGCATAAAGCATAACCAGCCAAGCACAGGGCTCACTTGAATAGACATGCCAAGCAAATGTCCACTAGGCAGCGGGGTTTGACAGAGACCCTTTCAGCAATGGGATAAATAGCCACGCCGCTGTTCGATTGGGAAGTTGATTCTCCTACTTAGCCCCTGCTTCATCAGTGCTTGGCTGCATGCAAAAGCAAGGGCGAGCAGCTCCCGTGGGGTGCGCTGCCCATGACGGGTTAGCTGTCAAATGCTCCATCGTCCAAATTACGCTGCTGCCACACACTTCCCATGAAGAAGACACAATTTACTGCAGCGTCATACCATCAGTCTTCTAGCCCCTAGTACAGTTAGTTTGCAGGTATCAAAAAGTGATTAACTTACTAGGGGCATTCAAATGCTTCCTTGAATCTCCTGTCACATATTCGCCGCGATTTCTATTCACTATCTTGTCAGCAGGGTATGATAAAGGGAGATAAATACCGAGCATAAGTGTGCACGAAAGAACTGCTCTAAACCACAGTGTAGCATCAAAGCTGGGCTGCAGGTAGTTTGACAATTAGACAATAAAAAGAAACTTAACTTAAAAACCCTACTACTTTGTCTGGTGCTTCCTTTTGAGGTAAAGGGTGCAAACACAACGCCATGAGTTAGAAAAGGAGCACCTTTCACCTGTTAAACGTATTTATCACAGGCAGCAACCAAAGCAGGGTACAGACTGGCCAAAAACATACGCTGGACCCCAGGCTATGGACCTAACGTCTAGGGGCAATATCGGGGGGATGATGAGCTTCGCAGCAGCAAGCTGCAGTCTTGGCCAGCGTTCAGAGACGCCCATGAGGCACCCTTGGAGCCAGCAGGCAATTTTTACAGGATAAGGAGAGTGCCCCACTTTCTGAGCTGGCACAGGCTGTACCAGGGGACAAGGGACCCACATGTCACAGCTGGGCAGGACAGGCACCAAGAAACAGGGCAGGTGTCATGGTTTAACTCCAGCCAGCAACTAAGCACCACGCAGCCGCTCACTCGCTACCCCCCACCCAGTGGGATGGGGAAGAAAAATCGGGAAAAGAAGTAAAACTCGTGGGTTAAGATAAGAACAGTTTAATAGAACAGAAAAGAAGAAACTAGTAATGATAATGATAACACTAATAAAATGACAACAGCAATAATAAAAGGATTGGAATGTACAAATGATGTGCAGTGCAATTGCTCACCACCCGCCGACCGACACCCAGCCAGTCCCCCAGCGGTGATCTCCCCCGCCCCCACTCTCCTCAGTTCCTATACTAAATGGGACGTCCCATCATATGGAATACCCCGTTGGGCAGTTTGGGTCAGGTGCCCTGGCTGTGTCCTGTGCCAACTGCTTGTGCCCCTCCAGCTTTCTCTCTGGCTGGGCATGAGAAGCTGAAAAATCCTTGACTATAGTCTAAACACTACTGAGCAACAACTGAAAACATCAGTGTGTTATCAACATTCTTCTCATACTGAACTCAAAACATAGCACTGTACCAGCTACTAGGAAGACAGTTAACTCTATCCCAGCTGAAACCAGGACAGTAGGCTATATGGAAACTCGGTGCCTCTGGGGTACCCTACACCCACCTGTGGGACTGGGCCATGCCCTGTAACTCTGGGTAAATCATTCTAAAGCGGGACTTTCAGAAGTGCCTGGCTTTGGCCAGATATGCCTCCTACTGATGGTAGCAGGCAACCCCACTCTCAAATGGCTTATCCATCTCCAGGGTTTGCAGAGTGGTGCCCGACACCTCTGACATAGTCTCTGCACTTAACCGTACCTAAAGCACCTCCGTTCCTTACGCCTCACGTACCGCAAAGCGGGCAAACATACACATTACCCACCTGAACACTTACTTCCCTTTTTTAAATTTGGATAACTACCTCAAGCTGACATGCCTCTACACACTCCTCAGCAAGATGTGGTGTTTTTCTGTGGCCACCCAAGACAGGTGCTTGGGCACCACGGCAAGAATACTGTCACTTGGTAGCCATCATCAGGCAGTAACTGATCCAGGTACCTACAACCATGTATTTATCATCCTGAAGGGAAAAGTTAGATTTTCTTACATATAAAAAATGTGAACATCTATTATCTATACAATTATGTTTATCACATCCATTTAAAATTATTCCATTAACTGTTCTTTCATTCATTAGCTTCATATATTACATAAAATGCTGCTATAAGCTCTTTATTACCAACTTGAATTTTGATTACTTTTAACCACAACAAATATTAAATTAAAATAGAAAAAAAAAATCCCTCTCCAATTGCATACATTTGTTCTGCCTCTTTTTGCACAGCTACCTTTGCACAGCTTGGTGAGAAAGCTACAAAAATTCTCACCATGTCATGTAGGTGTAAAAAGCTCCATCAAAGAAGTTTTAAAAATAATAACCTGGGGTGTGCCACTGACATAATGGCTTCATCTATAGCTGACCTAGCTCCAAACCTTACCCTATATATGAAGCACATACGCTTGCAGTCACAGCTTCTGGCTGGCAGTGCTCTGCGGCTCAGAATGAGCTGCAGTGGCACCGGGGTGATAGAGGGGGTTGGCTTTTCTAGCATGCCCTCAAGCCACGTTTTTATCTATTGTATTTTGTTCGTTTGTGTTTTCATTATTTTAACAGCTGGAGTAGGTAAATCTCCTGTAAAACTTCAGGCTTTCTACGATCAATGGTTTGACTTCTATCAAAAATACATGAAAACTCACAATGATTACGAGGCAGTTCAACAGCTGAAAAAAACTCTCTAGAGTCCTGCTTCACTGTACTATGGGTGCCCATACTCAATATTCAGTACGCAATTGCAGATACTGTTCGATGAAGATGGAATACTATTGGTGACCTATTTTTAAATAAACGTGGCAAGTCTTACCTGTGATGTTACCTAAAAGCACGCTCTGAGAAACAAGCAACCTGGTGAATAGCAGATTTAGGAGGAGGAAAATAATAAGATAGCAAAAGTCATCAGTACTGAACCACTGGGTTTTTTTAAAAATGTGCAATTGTATTACATAATACTATTGTGCAATGATTTTGTAGCTATAAAGACCACTTCTTGATTAAAAGCTCAATGCACTATTCATTATAGTATTTTAGTGGATTAGTTACATAAATCCAGGTTTCAAACAGACTTCTGCTGTATAATACTCTGGCAATCTCAGCAAACCACAGACTACATCAATGCAGGCTAGACATGCTTAAAGTGCTAGTTCTGTTTATCTGCAGCTGCTTTTGTATCCTTGCAAAAAGCACCAGCCACCCATGAAAGGCTTCAGTAATTGCCGGCTTCCGCCTTCGTCCTTTCCAGCAAGTCCACAAACCAATTCCCAGCCCAAGAGTAGCTCACGCTTCATCTTCCTGCCCAAATGCGCTGCTTTCCTCTCCTCCTGCTGTTAAGCTGATCCCCCTGCTTGGGGCAGGGTGATGGACCTACAGACATCCGAAGAGCCAAAAAATTCAGTCTGGCCTGGGTCTGGAGCAAAGCCTGAGAAAAAGCTCAGCGATCAGTTAAGAAGGGAGATTAAGGCACGTTAACAGGCAACGTGAGGAGCTTTGTACTGCTGCTGCTCTTGTTTTAGGGTCTCTGGTGACAAAGAAAGGTCTTCCCTCTCCACTGCTTGTCCATCTGGCACCTTCTACAAGCACTAAAAATTCATGCCCAATTTTTTAATGTATTAATTCCCTTTAGTTATTAAATTACATCTTAAAATGTAACATATGGAGAGCAATCTGCAGATGGGAGGGTGAGGAGAGCTCAGTATTTTACTCTGTACATGCGTTTACGGGAGTTCAAAAAGAGAGTGATATTTTGCATCTGGGAAAGAAGGACATGAAAACAACACTGCCTTTTAAACCTGTCACTTTAGGATGCATCAATGCAGGAGTTGATAAATTTCAAAATAATGGCAACAGGGAAATTTAATGCGGCACTCCTCAAGCTGCTGAGTTGGAGGACACTTACCACATCAAAATATATACAAATAAAAATACAAGGCAGATACGCTACTACCCCAGAAGAATTCTTTGCCAGAGCTGATAGTTCCATCTTACTCCCTCGGCAGCACAGCAGCTTTACTTCTTTTTAGTGGTCCATCACCAATCCCAGCAAGAGTCACTAAAAATCACCCCAAGAAGGTAGTTCCCTCGCAGCTAGTGCATCAGCTACTAAAACAACCCTATTAGCAAGTCTTTGCCTCGCTTGAGCAGTGGCTTTGGAAAAGCAGGTTGTTAAGATGAAAGAAACCACGATATGTGGTTGAGCTGGCGGCAGGAGCCAACGAAAGAAGGAAAATAAAATTTCACCAGGCCTATAATGGGAAAATCAGAGTTTGGATATGAAATAATTGTGAATGATGTCTTTGACATGAGCTCCGCTCCTGTTCTACACCTTCTGTGCACTCTCCAGACCAGAGAGGTTTAATTAAGCAGCTGAGCAAGCCCTGTGCAAAGGCACGAGATGCTCCACAAACGCACATTCCACTGGCAGCTGTTGATAGCAGAAACTTCATTTTCAACAACCTAAAGCCTCCCAATTTTGTAGGAAATTAGCTAATAAACTGAAACAGATGTTGCACGGCCTGATAAGGGAGGAAGGTTGCTGTCTTTCCAGTGAGCAAAGACAAACTGACGGCCGAGACTGAAGAGTTTTAGGGTGCGTGGGAGCAATAAGTATGTGGTACCTTGACACTGTCAGCCCTTGCTGGGCCAGGGGAGTGTAAATCACACCCCGGAACGCTGGGCTGTATCCTGTGTTGCACAACATTGCAGCTGGGGTGGTGTGGGGGAGAGCTATCATTCCCATCATTCATCTCCTTCGCTTTTACCATGTCTAGACACCTGTGGGTGTTTATGGATAGCCTTTTGAGGCCATCTCAGGTTCTCCAGCTTGTGTTGCTCCAGCGTGCCACCTACTCAAGAGGCCCTGGCCAACTTTAAGCTGTGCAGACTTTGCCCAGGTACACAGCACAAAAGAGAGATTACCTACCTTAAGCTACGTTGCCCTTCCCCCTTGAAGACTCTCTGCTCTGAAGGCCTCTGCATCAAAGCTTTTGCTAACTTTTGCCACCAATGTTATTATATAAGTGGAGCTTTTGGCAAATTCAGCTTAACTGCTGGAGCTGCTAAGATGACAAAAAGGAGGTACATATCTGAAATATCTAATCTGAAAGTCAGAAAAATATCAGATGGATATAGTAATTGCTTGAATTTAGCAAAATAAAAACAAGCTACTGTGAATATTACTGATCTAGAAAAAGGAACTGCTTAACACCACCTCTTATATGCCACAGGGATAACTGCAACCATGAGCACAGCATCAGCTCGCTGTCAGGATAATGCTGGAGAACAGGGGCAGGGGCAGCATTCACCGAAATCTGCCCAGTTTAGAAGAGAAAAAAATCAGCAACCAAGATGTTTTTTAGAAAACGGTAATGAAACCCTTAAAATCCCAAACTGACAGTCCTGAATCCTTTATCAGTATGGGGGACTAATCGCAACTGGAAGCTATATCCTTTTCAACCTTCTCTTTCTGCCTGTGTTTATCAAGAATAGATAGCTAAAAACATCCTGAAAGCCAAGGAGAGTTGCTGCACTTACTCAATAGCCAAACCTACCGTTGAGCCCCTCTTCCCAAGCATGACTTAATCTTTCCTGGCAGAACCATCTTTAGGGATATTCTTTCACACATGAGGACACAAAACATTGTCTGTAGCTCTGGCCAGACTCTATGCATCCTTTCCCAACCTCTTTTTTTCCCCCCTATCACCCATGTTTTTTCCCCGTTAGTTTCCTTCCCCTATCCAATATAATCTATTACTCTTCCAAGAAAGTGACAGCTTAAGTTGTGATTACTATAATGGTGAAGATTTGAGATCAGGTGGTACTGGGAAAATAATAATGAGAAATACTAACAGAAGGGGGAAGCAATTGAAAGAATTACTTATTGAAGTTATTTAGTTGGTTAAGCATAAGCATGTGGGGTGTTTGTTACACAGGCTATCTTTTGTTCACATTCCCTTTCTGTTTTTTTATCTTAACTTCTGTGGCTTGTGATTTTCCTCCTTACTCCCACTCCCAGTCTGCTCACTGGTATGTGACATATCCCAGAACCTTGGACTATGGAAGTGGTCATAGGGAGTTGGTGTATATGGTGTGCCAAGTTGTTTGTTTTTTTTTTTACTTAGAACAAAAATCTTTCTACTCCACAGTTCTGCTGCATTCAGTCTTTGCTCTTACTGTAGTTCCTCTGGTCAGACCACAACTGGATTCCCAATGCCACCATTTGGATAATGGTGCTACTGGGTTTTAAAGAGAAAACATGTAAAAAGCTGGTTTGACATCTGTCGTCAATAGATCTTCTTGTTGCTTTTTGAATGAAGGAGTTGCTGTAGTTCTGCAATATGAACATTTTTTTTCAACTAGTTAAGCACACACACCTCCTACCCTCCAGAAAGCTATGCCTTTTCATTGGAACAATCTTCAATGCATGCTGAGCAAACTAAAGGATCCCTAAAAAATCCACTATGTCTTCCTGTCTCATCTATTTATTAACACTAGACAGAGGAAACAAACCTACTCCTCTGTTAATATATAACTTGAAGTCCTTATGTAAGGATGTAACAACCATTTTCTCTCATCAATCTATCTCATTTGATTAGACAGAAGCAAGACAACATAGTTTAAGTAATCTTGTGCTTCATATAAAGGCCATCACATGTTGCAGATTATACACGTCTTATCATCAGGTGTCCAAGTCTACTGCAATCTAACCACTGTGAAGTTAGTATACAACCAGTCACTGTGTCAGAAAAGAAGTACAAGACTTCAGATGGTATAAAAATGAAAAGAGGGCTGGAAGAGTTTTGCCACCAGAATCTAGTTGCCTAATTTTTCATTCCCAAGTACCATGATATGGGGTTTCTGCTGAGCCCACATTGCTTTGCTTGAATGCTGATGGTTTGCTTTTCAAGAAGGGATTTTTTCCATGGTGGGCAGGCTTACCATAAATGCCATCCCAGTTGCAGCAGTTCTTTTTTTTTTTTTTTTTCCCAAAAAAAGGCCTCCACAATAAATTTGAGCTGGTTTCCTTAGAAAACCTAGGAAAATTATTGAAAACAGAAGTCCACTCTGGAGAATCCCAGAAAGAGCGAGCACTTTTGTTCCTAATGGAGGTAAGAGCTCTTCTCTAAAAAAAAAACTCTTCAGGTCCATTATTTTATTTCCCATCCTACAATGTCCTAGACTCTGTCAGTAAATTATGGATGGGTCTGTGATGCCAAAGTAAGTTTAAGGTCTTCAAGGAACAAAGGTGGTAGAGAAACAGGCATCAATATTGTTTTAACTGGCACCTGACTTTACGGGAAATTTCATTTCAAAAAAGCGTATCTGTAAGTTATGAAGACATTTATGTGGGATCAGTATCATGAATGCTATTTTTCTAAACAGCCATGGGATGAAAAGGCTCCATTTGTCCTCTTCACGGCCAACATATGCTAAGTGAACACCTATTACATTGAAATGTTACAGCAACTCTTCTCTTAACCTTGAAAAAATCCTGGAACTTGTTTATAAGAACAGCAAAAAGAAGAATAACTTAAAAATCTGAAGGTCAATGACTTAACAAAACCTGCATTTAGAAACATTTTCTCTCTCTCAAATTCATTAGAGGTCACTTTTTTTTTCTAGAAGCCCCGGTGGATGATCTTTGAGCATTTTGATGCTCCTCCATGGATTTTTATTGGCTATTATTTAATCTGGCATCCTTTTCTAATCTATTACCTTAAGACTTTTTAGCAGTAAGGAGGTAAAAAGCTTATAGCTGGCACCTGCACCTTTCTAAATGTGTTCCATATAATTGTATTTTTCTACGTCGTCTTTATTTCAGTTTAAGGACACAAAGTAGAGCTTTTCTGATGTTTTATTATGGACAGCTGTTCTGTAAATTACAAAGGATTTTATAGACTATAAGAAGTGATTCACAGGCAATCTGCTTTCTTAAGATAACTTACTAAAGGTCTTTCCTCTAGGCCTTGAGGCTTGCAGGAAGAATTTTGAATTTAAACAAGATTAAAGTTATGATAATAGTGTCCCACTATGAAACCTGTTCCTGGCAAGTTATATTGAGAAGGAGGAATAAAGCTGTATGTCTTTGTTTAAGATAAAGGCTTCTTTTTTTTTTTTTTTTGCCTTTCAACTTGTACGTCCCTTAATTCATGTAGCTGATGACAGTGATATGATACAACAAGTAACAACACTATGTTATTCCTCTCTAGAAGCTTTATTTATTTCTTTGTTTAAGAAAGGTTACTGGCATTTGGTCAATTTTTCTTTTAAGCCAGTAATCAATATTTGAAACTGTGATCAATGCCAGTTGCCTAAGAAACATTCACTTAACAAACTGAGGGCCTTTTTATTTAACTTTCAGTTGTTCAGAACCAACATTTTTCATGTTTCTTTCATAGCCAGAAACCTGGAAATTACTTTCTTTAAGACAGGAAAAAAAATCCAAACCACAAAAAGAACCAAGATAATGTTTTTAACCTCCATGCTCACTGCTGCTTACCCTTGCCCTGCAAAATGAAAGCTGAGACTGTCAGCAAACAGGCAGGGAATGGCACATTACACAAGTGTCTCTGAGACTGCCACAAGCAAACCTCCTTTGTGTCGCTTAACAAAACCAAACCTGCTGTCTTTTAATGCGAAAAAAATGCGGCGGCTGTTGACTGCTAACAAAACCCAAAAGTCGTTGTTTACCATACACCTGCTACTTCAGAGCCAAAGCAATACCTTCAAAAGGCAATCATCAGCCCTGGATCTGCACAGTCACTAAGCCATTAGTCATCCCTGGAGCCTTTTTCATTGTACAACAAAAGCTTCAGAATGGTGGAAAGTAAGTGCAATTCTGGTGGAGTTAAGCTCCCAAATATGCAGAGACCTCAGGACCTCACCATTTGGTACTGCATTTGCAGTGAAACAGCCTTAGTGGGAGGATGTGCTTGTACGTGCTGTGATGGGAGAGGAGAGATGCTGCACTTTCCTCAGGATAGAAAACAAGATGGAACAGTGATGTCACCCAGTATGGCAAGTCCTTTGTGTCTGACCTAAGCACAGAGTGTAAATTAACAGCTATTTTTCACAGTTACTTCAGTGCATCCCATCCTACGCGTATTCTGTGTCTAAAGGCTCAAACGCCAATGCTCCAGAGAAGTTTAAAGCCAGAGCAAGATGCTCCTCAAGTCTACTTGCACATGACTCACAGGGAAAGACAAAAATACTCGGTTATGACTCTGTAAGAGAGATCTTTCTTTAATCATTGATTATATCTTTACACTATTTTTATCTGCTGTGAAAACAATCCTGCTGAGCCAAGAGTGAGGAACAGGGAGTGCACTGTGCTCACGCAGTTAAAAGCAACCGCGCGGCACCGGGAACCCTGAAGAAACAAAAAATAGAATACGAACCAAAAAATAACCTCACTCTCCTCCATTCGCAACACCTAAAACAACAGGCTGTGAAAATGGTTTCATTAAAAAATAACAAGCATATACTCACCAGGGGATAGATCAGGGCAAACTGAATAAAAAATTCTTCAATCATTGCTGAAGTAGGTCAACCAGAATTAATTCAAAGGGCAAACATTCAAACTGAGCCTGCCACCCCCCCACCTCACCTCACCTCCCTGCTGCATGTCTCTCTGCCTGCCCTTTGACAAGGCCAAGTGGAGACCCGGACTGACTTATTACTTAATTTTGTACAATGCACTTGCTGCACTGGGTCTCTCTCTCCTCAGTGTAAACTGATAGACCATGGATTTCCTCCGGATTTACATCGGTGTGAAACACAGCAGAGCCTGGTGATACCTGGGAACACAAAACACAGAGCAGCATGGCTCCCCTGCTCAGAAGACAAGCCCCAAGGACATCTTCCGATAGTGCCCCGGTCATGCAAATTTCTGCCAAAGAGATGTTTATGCTGGCCTAGAAGCCAGAAAATGTGCAGAAAGTAAATGCCAGGAGATAGAAGTCGGACAAAAAAGCCTATGCAGTAGCCAGCTATAAACCACAAAAACCTGGACTGCTCAGCCAGGATCCACGTCCTGCCCTGTGCTGCTGGGACAGGGCCCTGGGACATGACATCTTAGCTAAGTACATCAGCTGGACCAGGGCATCGTTCCCTTGAGCTGACCTTCTGTCGGCACGAACTAGCTCTGATGTATTGTACGGTATTAATTGACTTAATGGCTTTCAGCTATAAGGCTTTTGCACTCAGCAAAGCTGGCCTAGCACTAGATGTTCTTCAAAACTTACCTATCTTGCGGCAATGGATTTTATGAATCATTATTTGGTTTTAAATCCCCTCTCTCTTCTCCCAGGTGAGTTGTCATTTCATTTATAGTAGGAAAGAATAATTCAGGTCATCATGAAAGAAAAGCTTTTTTTTTTTCCTTAGCTGACTCTAATAAAATACATTAACCTCCCCTTCCCCACCCCATCAGCCTTTTCAAACCTAACCTCACGACTGAGCTTTGAAATGCAGGCAGGAAAGGTTAACTCTGGGGGGTGCAGCCTCTTAACTGTTTTATTCGACATCCCGTCTAATGAAACAGCTGTCACACTTTCCCTCCTTTCCCTCCCACCGCCCTAAAAAGCCAATTAACCCTATCCCTAGAACAGCACATCCTGATGGTATAACGAAGATGCGTCACCTTTCCTTCACCACCAGCAATGGCACAGCCAGATCAGGGGCAAGAGCATTAAGTTGCGCCTGGATTTCCAGCCTGTGGAGGGCACTGCCCCAGCTGGAAGGAAATCACGGCATTTGGGGCAACAACCAGGCTCCCCCAAGCATGAAAGAGAGCTGCTTCTTTGCTGCATCCGCAAATATCAGTCAGCCCTTTCAGTCAGGAGGCAAGAGAAATAGCACGAAGCTTTGGTGCACTTGGCGTTTCCCCCGGAAAGCACTTAAGGGAACTGGGATGCTTATAATACCTTTTTCAGATCGCTTGTAAGATGAATGCAACCAAGCTTAAAAAAGTTAGAGGCTTTCTTCTTTGGGGCAGAGACCCCTCCTTATACACACCACTTAAATCACAAAAGCCAGATTCTACTTCCACTGGTATCAGTAGGGATTTTGTCCTTGATTTAGTGAGAGCTTTATCCACTCCTAAGAGAGACAATCAATGCCCTATAAAGCAGTGCAGACATAAGATTGGGTTGCTAGCGGCCCTCCGCCGGGAAACAGATTGGGGCCGTAGTTTCTGCCGGGCTCTTTTGTGAAGCCAACATCAACAGATAAGGGAGCAATTCCGCACCGCCTCCTGCGCTGCGGCTATGTGCAATCTTCCAGTGTATAATTTCCAAGAGACGCATTTAAAAACCTTACTGGATTACTCAAAACAAGAGACTGAAAAAAGTCTGTCGGCGTTTGCCTTACAGACAGACTCCTCATAACAAGCTTCTTCCTCCTGTTCCTGCCAAGAGCATTGCCTGCCCTGCAGTGGGTGCGCTGAGCCGCGGCGTGCGTCCCACCAGCGCACAGCACCAGGCTCCTCCACCGTGTCCTGCAAAGGAAGGCAGAAACTTCAGCGGCAATGCCATTTCCATCTCACATATCATTCTGCATTACGGCTGCGGTCATGCTGGTGCAATATGGAGCCTGCAGAGCCCCCAGCTAAATTCAGCACTTAGGATAAATGGAGTCAAACTTTGTTGATGTGCTCAGGAAATAATGACTGACATTACGGTGTACATCGAATATCTAAGCCTGGTCTTGAGGGAATAGAGGACATTTAAATAAGCTCTTCTGTGCACGGCGAGGAGTGCAGATCACTTTATTGTGCTATTACAAAGAGATTATTATCAAAAACATTATCCTAAACTCTCATTTATATTTAAGAGCAATTTTACTATTAATTGTCTGGGCTCCCTTTACTCCATAATTCAGCATGTCCAAGCCTGTTTCAGTTTCATGAAACTGGCATCTTTATTACAGCCTTGGGCTACAATTTTCCAATGAGAATTTCTAAATGCAAGTTTTTTTCCTCTTCCTGTGTAAAATGCTACTCTTGATTACCTGCAAGCGAGCTCCCGGGGGCAGGAGAGGTATTTGTACTACTGAGTATCTGTAAATTGAGACGAAGGCATCTATAACCATAACCAACCTCTCCCACCCTGGCTTTCAGACAGCCTGACTAATTGGGAGAGGGTCTTTCCCACCCCTGCTCATGGACAGAAACACTCCCCTGCCAAAGACCCAAAAGAACATTTATTTCCCTTCCTACCCTGAAAATAATGAAGCCAACAATTTGACATTATTTCTCACATTTCTGGCATCTTGATTTCTTTCCAACATTACTCTCTCTTAGATGCTTTGTAGCATCTCCTATCCATCAGAGAGTCCTTTCCTTTTGTTCCTGCAACTTACGCCTGCAAAGTCTTTTTGGCATGCCATACAATCCATGTCCTTGTTCAGATCTCTATTTGGAGACAAGACGATACACCGCAGTTGTTAATTTAAAACAAAAGAGCGGAACTATTACCCTTTTGTACTCTGCTTTCTCTTGCCAATTATATGTATCTGGAAGACTTTACTGCGCTGGTTTTAAAACACACATAAACGGAGCATCTGGACTTTGTCTTAATGAGATAAAGTTTGGTCTACACTTTCTCAGCGGAATTATCTTTACTGTATAATTGGTAGCAATGATTTCAGAAGCAAGTCCTCGTTCTGCCAACAGCACGCTCTGCGAGGAAATGAGGGAGCTGAGGGAAGGCAGGCTTTCCTTCTGAGGAAAAGTTGGCTTTTGTGTAATTAGAAAAAAAAATCACAGCGGAAGAAAGTTCCATGCTCCTGACCTCTCAAATTCTCCAAACACTGCAGAATAAAATGAGTCCTCTTTTGAAACTCACAACTGTGAGATATTTGTTTTTAGAGATGAGCTTTGTAATGTCAGGCACGGAAGCCTTCCTTCCCACTCCTTTAGGATGCTCTGATACAAAATTCTTGGCAAACATCAGAAGCTTATACTTTATCCCCACTGCACCGCATTATCAATCCAACTCTTAAACAGGCAGACTTCCTGTTCAGCCGAATGCTGAGAATTTGGAAGAGATGCCCATAAATCTTTTGTGAAAAGTCCAGCCTTTTGATCCCAGGGAGGAAACCAGATCTCAGCCTGCTTTTAAAAAACAGTCTCTAGATGTTTTCTTTGCAAAGCTGGGCTTAAGAATGCCAGTTAATGCAGACTTCTTGCTGGAAGTGAAAGGAGTATGATTAGGACTCTATTGCTACCCCGAGTAGAGAAGATAAAGTAGACTTTTCCCCTATCACATACTTTGAAGTGAAATGGATCAGTTAGCTTGGGGTTTATAGCAAGTGACTCCTTCAGAAACATTCTCCAAATCATTAGTTACAGCCTGCGCATAGGAAGGGAGACAAATTGATTTCCTCGCACTGCTTCAAGTCTTCATTGCCAAATCTCTTTTCTCACTTCTATCTACCATTCCTCTCATCTTTGGTGAGCCTTCCCTCACTCTTTTCTTTGTTATCTGTTACTTTTTTTGTCAAAATAAAATGAGCAAAAGTGAATTCCTTAATAAAGGTGAAAAGGTATAACAGACAACTTTATCTCCTCCTTAACAAACCGCAACATTTCGGTATTCCACTCATCATCTTTCTCTGCCACACAGATATCTTTAGCTGTCTATCTTCAGTGCCGCTTAGCTCTGTAAGGTTAATTATGCTTGTTACACGTTTGTGTTGGGATGGGTAAGGGAAGCTGCCCGGGTGCCTGCACAAAGCTAACTGATGTGTTGCATAAACACTCTAGGAGACACAGCCATGGGTACCATTACTCGAGGGGCAAAGAAAAGGCAGGCAGTGCTCGTCTGATGCTGCTGGGACCTGTACCCACCTCAGACACCCCCATGACATGTGATGCTTGTCTCCCTTCCCTCCAGCCATGGGGCTGAATTTTTTGTAGGACTCAGGTGTGGTCTGTTGTAGAAGGGACAGGTTTTTACCTCCCATCCCTTTATCTCCTCTAGGGATGGCTCGGGTTAATCCAAAACCTGCCTGGGTGCTTGCCAAGTTGTTCTTTCCAGTATGCATTTCCTTGCACCTGCCTATCTTGAATTACATTGCCCAAGTTTCTAGCTTTCTTAGGAATTTTCAGTGCATTGTGTGGCTGCACAAACGAGTTCCTGTTGTGCCAGCAGTCACCTCTTTCCTCCCCCTTCTACTCTAAACGAGTTTAACAACACCCACTCTAGGTTTAAACCCTGTGGCTATTTATTAATAACCTTCCATGCTGAGGCACAGATATCAGTCCTTGTATTCTTTTTTTCCTATCTGTAATCTAGGTAATCTAATTCCCTCTCTTAATCTCTGAACAGATCTAACTTTACCCTCACCCTCTAGTTAACAAGTTTCATTAACAAACTTCGTAAAAAGAACTCTATAAGAAGACATCTGAAAAAAAATATTAGTTATACCTATGTTCTAATAACCCAGGGTTTTTTTTCTGCATTGTTTTAAATATTTTGTTAAGCCAATCAAAGACTGTAGGACATCAAAAGTAATAGTATGTTAATTTATTAAAACATCATACATCTAATATGGAGATTAAATTCGTTGGCCACAATATCATTCCTGCCACTATTCTTGTCCTTCAAAAAGTCTTTTCAATTGACAACTGTTCTCATTTAATAGATGAGATTGTTTTCAGTGATAATCTATACATATTTTTATAGTAACTCTGCTACTGTGTTTTTTGGAAATCGCAGATGAATGCCATCTGGTCCCAATGATTTATTGACATTTAATTTCCTGAGTTCTTCCATTTCACACACACACACAAATATATATAGAGAGAGAGAGAAATTTTTTTGAACCATCTGTCAAAGGGGGCACTGCACCTTTACTCCCTGGAATTCCCCCACTCCAAATTTATTCATCATCCTCAGTAGTAAAGACCAAGGAAAAGAATATCTTGAAAAGCGTCTGCAACATTCTTATCTTCTCTGATTACTGCTTAATATCTTGAGGGACCTGCTGATTTCTGTGGCTTCCTGCTCCTGATACACTTCAGCATTAGCTTATTTCCCTTTGCCTATACAGACCTTCCCAATTCTCATAGCCCCTGATGAGCGTCCATCTAAAACTTACCTGCCAATAAATTTTACTTTGTACCATGAATTTACAAACAGAGTTTAAGATGAATTTCCATCTTTAACACTGCTTTCAAGGCTGAGGTCAGTTATGTATTTTGTAATGCAACTTTGCTTCTTTTGCGTTAGATGATATGCCCAATGCAATAAGAAATTAAATATATTTTATATATCCTGCATATGTGTGAACACCTACAAGGAAATCTTAAAGTCTTTTTCCATACCAGGTCTTTCTACTAACACTAGACAACAAGAATGTCACTTTTCATTACAGTATGAATTACTTATGCATATTTTATTACATAGTATGAATTAATTATACTGCCATCACCATACAAAGGGCTTAAATCAGTTGCCTAAACATAGATACCTAATGTAATTTGAGATGCGCTGTCTTACAAATCATGCATCCACTGGGTTGGCAAGAGTTAAAAACTTAGAGGAAAATACTCTGGTTCTGTTCTACATAGTATTTTGAATACCTTTTTTCAAGCAGCAAGATTTAGCCATTAAAAGGGAGATGATTAGAAAGGAAACTTTCTGGATGTATTCAACAGACCAAAGCAGAATGTTAGGTTTTTGTTGTTTTTTTTCCCACTGTTACCAATGTGTGTAATAAATAGGAGTCATTGGAGGAAATTTTTAAGCTCAAAAAAAGCTGAATTATTTCTGTCTCTGGAATTTAATTCACAAAACGTGATGCTCCTGCCACCAGTGCCATATGTTATAGTAAATCTGAATTAGACAATGAAAATGGTCTTCATTGAGGTACTAGCTTCAGACAGACTCAGGAGACCCTTCAGAAAGCGAGGAGGGAAGAATAATATTTTAAAAGCAACTCTGAAGCTAGTACAGCTTCAGGCTCACAGAGATTCACACGTCTTTCTGATATAAGTATCACACCCCTATCCTTAGGAAAAAGACACTGGATCGTGACCTAATTCCAATAATACTTTAGCACTAATAGGGATTTTTTATGTCCCTATCAAACCATCACAATTCACCTTGAAGTAGGTAGGTATTATTTCTTACTCAAGGCTAGAATTTGTTAACGCTTCAGGTCTTTGTAATTTGATTCATTTCCCATTTGGTGATGCTAGTGATGCCAGGAGACGCAGACTGTGTGCAGGCATTTTCAGGACAGGGCTCTTGATAAAGATGGTAATTAGTGCCCCAAGCCAAGAAGTGGATTTCTGGAAGGAAAGACTTCAGTGAAGGACCAAAATGAAACCTCCAGAATGACTCTGTAGTGAAACTCTTATTGTAGACGACTTCTTAATGCGATTGCTAGGTTGAATTAATTTTCAACTTTTACCTGATTTTGTCAAGTAACAAGAAGCCATCAAGATAAATGCTGCTCATGCTTTAATGACATAAAGATGTTATTAAGAAAACCTGAGGGGTTTAAAAACTAGCCTATTTATTCCCACAACAGTCCCATTGAGGTTCATGAGACCAAGTGGATGCACAAATTAACCTTATACAAAACAAAAAGAATTTAAAAAGTTCACTCTTTATCTTAGCTGCTGGTTTATTATTTTGTTTTATTTAGCTGAGCCAGTGAAATGAGGAACATTATATACCACTTATGGCTCCTATTAGGATCAAGATCTTAACTCACAGGTGCTATGAACATCTATGTAGCATAAAGCACTGCAAACCCAGCTCTCAGAAGCAAAAGCCTTGGTGTTTTCTCAAATGCAAAACCCCCAAAATTAAAAACAAAACCCTCAAAAAGAATACCCTGTGAAAAACACGGACGTATCTTGTCTCATAATTTGGCATCATCTTACCCCTTTTACACTCTCCTGTCAGGGGGCTCCTGTGCCCTGGCAGCTCAGGGCTGCTTCATCTCTGTGTGCGCAGGAGCTTCCATGAGGACCTAGTATTTGCTGCTGGCTTACAGCTCTTGCAGCATGCCTGGGGGCTGTGCTCCCATGCACTCAGGTCTCACTCTAATGAAGATTTGGGATGCTGTCAAGGTGCACTCCCAAATCTCAGACCTGATCAGTTCTTCTAAAGCTTAGCTGCATCCAACTAAACCTGCCTAGTAATGTGCTGGGTTTGGCTGGGATAGAGTTAATTTTCTTCATAGTAGCTAGTATGGGGTTATGTTTTGGATTTGTGCTGGAAACACATGTTGATAATACAGAGATCTTTTAGCTATTGCTGAGCAGTGCTTGTACTGCATCAAGGTCTTTTCTGCTTCTCACCCCACCCCACCAGGGAGGAGGCTGGGGGGGCACAAGAAGTTGGGAGGGGACACAGCTGGGACAGCTGACCCTAACTGACCACATGGATATCCCAGACCATATGACATTGTCCTCAGCAGATAAAGCTGGGGGAAGAAGGAGGAAGGGGGGGACGTTCGGAGCGATGGCGTTTGTCTTCCCAAGTAACCGTTCCGCGTGATGGAGCCCTGCTTTCCTGGAGATGGCTGAACACCTGCCTGCCGATGGGAAGTGGTGAAGGAATTCCTTGTTTTGCTTTGCTTGCGTGCGCAGCTTTTTCTTTACCTATTAAACTGCCTTGATCTCAGCCCATGAGTTTTCTCACTTCTACTCTTCTGATTCTCTCCCCCATCCCACTGTGGGGGGAGCGAGTGAGTGGCTGTGTGGGGCTTAGTTGCCAGCTGGGGTTAAACCACGACAAGTAACCACCAAAGCAAATTAAAGGCCTGCATAGTCATTGGAGTATAAAGTGGCTTCTTTATAAGAGCAGTAACTTTAAATGGTGCACTTCCTCAAGAAATTATCTTTAAAACACAGCATTTATTTTTAGGCATGCTAAGACAAAGCACCCTGCTATGTTTAGCAAAAGAGTGCAGGAGAGCTGCGCAATGCCACCGAAGTCAGCGCTTCTCCTTCTGCAAGCGGAAGAGCTTCACAGATGAATAAAGACAATCAGGAATGCAGGACTGCTAGCCATGGCTCTGGTCCCTGGAAGGAATATTTTAGGAATTCAGTGCCTGCACTGTTAGTAGGGACTGTAGCCTCAGCAGATGGCTGGCAACAATTGCCCTACCAAGCACCGCAGCATCTTGCTGATCTCACGGTTCAAGATGGTACTTAAAACTGTTGTGTCGGCTGGCTGTGCAGTTATGCTAACGCACTTTATCCGGGGTCCCAGTGGAGATAAACTACTTTGTCCAATTGCAGTAATTTTTCTGCTGTAGACAGAGGCTGATTATCTGCAGTGATCATTACTGCAAGGCACTGAGATTCCCAGAGAAGAACCTGTACTAAATAACGCATTGTCTGAAGCAAAGTTAGAAAGAGAACTGAAGGAACAGATCTTGCTATGTGTTAACTCTTTAACCACTTTGATTCACGTGCTTTCACCTAGATTCTGTATAAATTCTAACAGCAGAAATGTGCACAAGATTGATGTGTTGGCATATGCATTTTGTCCACAGCAAATGGAAATACTACAAATACCAACAAAATCTAAAAACTCCTAGTGAGCAAGAACATCAAACAAATTACCTGCCTCACTGAGAGAGTGAAGCATCTGTTTTCCAATGGTAACAATTACCAATACAGATGTGTTTACAATTCTAGATGCAAAACTGAAGTGCCGAGTAAGTTAAACCAGCCTATCTAACACACCAAAAGTGTATTTTCATCAAGGTGTAGTGCCATATGAAGGTGACACACATGAAGGGAGTACCATGTACATGCTGTTTCTGGGGTGAAAATTTCTGAGCAAAGCAAGCAAACTCACAGAAGACCAGAGACTCTTTTATGTTTACCTCTCAAAGCACAACCATTCCCTTCCATCCCTCCACAAGCAGGCTATCTAGGTTAACAGAAATACCTATATAGTAGGAAATATATAATGCATCATCACTTCTGTCTATATGTCAAAAAGTGAATTGGGAACATCCATATTAGAAAAAAGCCCATGAATTAATAAGGCTTAAGCAAGAGACCTCGAGACCCACATCACCCCTGGGAAGCAGAAAACACAGCTGGTTACATAAAGACTAGGTGAGAATTACGAACTGGTGTCTTTGGGGATTTTGCAGCTGAATGTTTGGGATCAGGAAATGAACAGGGGAAGAATTTCAAGTCAAGATAAGACTTTAATTATTGATCTCTTAATACTTTCCTGTCCCCTCACGTTAGTATCTCAAAGAGAAAACTGCCACCTAGCATAGCTCCATTTAATGTAATGAGCAGCGTCAAGGTTGTATTTGCTCCCGCAGCCTCAGCGATGCCCCACACAGACAGTGCCTGACTGCTGCCTGTGTAGTGCCCGATGTGAGGCTGAAAAGCTCTAGCCTTTTTTTGCTGTGCAGACCTCAAAACCTCAGCTAGACCATGACTTCTTCTATCCTTCCAGGCTGTGTACCAGAGAAGGCAAAGCCTGAAACTAAATCAGGTAGCAAGCAAAAAAACCCCACTCAAAAGGCAAAGAAAAAAGGGATATTTTGGTGAAACGGCACGGTTTCCAGGCATTGCTGATCTTTAAGCGACCACCTATTGCCAACTGCTTGGGCAGAGACAGAAGCACATGGAAAAGGTCCCCTCCTTGGTGGGAGGACATGTAGGGAGGGCAGTGGGTGCAGCACTGCAGAGCTAAGAGAGAAGCAAGCCCCATGCAGGGAAGGGGCATCAGGTACACTGAGCACTAAGTAGCTGGCAGCTCAAAGGTACAGGAGAGCACCCAAATGGGCTCCTTTCTGGCCACCTTCTGATTGTCCCCTCTTGGGGTTTCCTCTGCCTGGGGGCAAGCAGGCAGTCAAGATCCCCTCCTGGGTCCCCTGGGCCCACTAATGGACCATGGCTACAGGAATAATGTGATTTGTCAGGAAGGGGACAAATGCTGCAATAACAATGCCCACCAAAACTCAGGCAATGGCGCGGTGTAATTGTCCCTGCAAGACACCCTCGGTAGAGCTAAGCTGGGGTAGCCTAGTAGAGAAAGACATAATTTGCCTGTCCTTTATTGAAAATTTCAAGAAAACCAAATGTTGCTGTCCCTAGGGACTTCAGCAAGGAAACTAAGTGACAGGCAAGATAAATGCTTCCTACTGCCAGTGACATACCCAACACAGAAATATAGAGAATATTTTCATAACTTTATGCTTTAAATGCCTTTATTAGAAGAACAAGATTTATGCTTCTGGCTCTGAGGGAGGGCAAAAGAAACTTAAACTGTACAAGTAGTTGTGTACACATGGATGTGTGTATGTGCATATCGCATCAGACGCAAGGAAGGGAAGACGATTAAAGATAAAAGTAATCTACCTCTGAATAGAAATGCCCTCCCTGCTGTTCTCAATTTCCCTGACTTTTGTTCTCATTAGAATCTCTAAAATAAAGTAAAAGTACAATTCAGTGTCCTATGATCAAAGTCATAGCCTCAAAAAGGAACCAACCTAGCTTTTTCTTTTACAGTTACATCATAAATAAGGTCACTAGAGGACACAAAGAGTAGGTCTGATTCTTCAAGTAGTTGCGCGTATGTGCATTATAAGCAAAAACCTAAAAACATTGTATATATTAAAAGAAACACACAAAAGATAATTTTTAGCAGGCATAAGCCTCTGATGCCAACTTCAGACCAACATAATTACTTTGACTTCAGTTACCCGTTGACTGGTAAAGACAAGAGAATGAGGGCCAATGACATCCATTTTGCCTGTTAGTTTAGGCATTAATGTTAAGTACAATCACTGCCAAGAAGATGACTTAAGGAAAAGGAGAAGCACTATCCAAATCCAGTATTTCAAAATAAGCCCCCTTGAAATGTGCAGACCCTGCAAAGATGAATGCATAGAGAGGAATACAGGAAGCATTTTTAAATCCCTGCTTTAAGATGTTTTCTAGAATCAGTAAAAACACAATAAGGATGGAGCTAACTACTTGTCCTTCTGAAAACTTGCATATGCTTCATGTCTGTCTTTAAATCCCTTGGGGTTTCAAGTCTGTTTATACATTTAAAGGTGTTTTTTAAATCCTAGCAGGCACACAGGCATAAATAGCTGGGTTTCAGTAGCTTGATAAATGAGTGTTTGTTAATTGAAAAAAACCTCCTGTAATACAGGCCATGCTCTCTGTCCTATATTCCAACAGGCTTCCCACCCATGTTGTAACAAATACACACTTACTATGTGGTTGACATCAGGCCAGACTGGAGAAGATACTGCTATCTTCAAAAACAAGCCCGCAAGGCAGGCTAGCCTGTAGTTGTGATCTGCTGGGAGAAAGGGGCAGGGAGCAGCAGGGCTACCTGAGCAGCAAACTTGAGAGCAAGCAGCACTCCAGATCAGGTCTCAGGTCCTTCGTGGTTCTCATCTGCATATAAAGGAGCCATTGAAATCTGTAGCCGGTGAAAGTTGTGGTGTTTTCCCCTCTTCTATGGCCATTTACTTTTTCCACCTTCAAATGCAGATCCAGATGGTTCTCCTACATACTGCATGCCAAATGGCCACAGGTACCCTACGGACTTCTCCCAATGGTGAGCTGATCGCAGTTTGGTCTCTAGATTCAGCAGGCTCTATTCAGTGAATATCACAAGACTAGTTTTCATGCTTTTACTTTGCAGGAGATAAACAAGTTTTACACTGTGATTTCTATTCAGATGAGACAACAAACATAAAGCATCAAATGTTGGGTCTTTGGTGATTAAAAAAAAAACATAGGCCCACATACCAAAGTTGGCATTTGGAGTCCCCTGCAAATTTGGCTGTTATTTGGCTGCGGCTCTTCTCTGCGTTAGCCCATAGGCAGAAAAAGAACTGTATGCAATTTGCTGATTTCTCTGTACTAGATGTATGAAATCATACACTAACCCAGATTTACCCAGACCCCTGTCTCGAGCTGAATTCAGCCCAAGATTACCTGAAACTGCACCAAAGCTTTCTGAAAGCCTTGTAAACTGGTGAAACCAGGGCTGGCTTCTGAGTTGACAATGAAACCAGAAAATGAGGCAGTTTCACATCTAATTATGAAATCAATCTACCCATCCACCCTCCCTCTTTGATGTTTCTGGAGAAAAAATCACCGAGTACCCACTTGCTAACCTGTCAATTATACTCAGCCTTGGGTCTCCCCAGGTCCTTTCTGCCAGAGGCTGCAGGTAGGGCCATTCTCCCCGGCTGCGCCATAGAGCACATTTTTAACATCTCGTCCTGGTGCCCAACGTGGGGCCTGAACCCACGAGCCTGAGATTAAAAGTCTCATGCTCTCCTGACTGAGCCAGCCAGGATATAACCAAATTCCAGCAGACTGTGTCATTTTCCCTCTCCAACATCCTTGTAGATCAATATATTAGGCTCAGGCATAGTGAGCAGCCTGTAATGTTCACTACAGGCTGAAGCAAAGATCAACAATGCAAATGTAAGGACTTACCTGGCTCTAGTCTTGCAAAGGAAACAAGGTACCCATTCCTACAACCAGAGGGCAACCTGACCTTCCCATCCTGCGTTCCTGCACAGAAGTTTCATAAAATTTCTGGCACTGCCTGCTGCTCAACTGAACCAGCACTTTCCTTTGGGGGTCTTGGAAAAATCCCCTTCTTTGCTGATACACAAAACTGTTACTGGTTTCCAGCAGTGGAAACTAAAACTGAGTCTGGCTCAAGGAATTGTAGAAGTGGATTTGGCTCCCCGTAACTACGCAAGGAATTAGGGCTTCATTTGCTATTGTTAGCGTTCCCTCCATTACCCTCATGCAAATTGTAAAGCTACTGTGACCTCTTGCAAAAGCACTTCATCTCTTCAGTATACCAAGTTAGAAGACATTATACCTTTAAACACAATTACATTCACGCAGTATGTGCTCCTCTATTTAAACATCAATCTCTGTCTGATGCGAACATGCTTTCTCTTTAAGGTTTCTTCCAGAATTTATCAGGTTGTTATTACTCACACTTTTTTTCCTGCTAAGATTTGGAGCTGTTCACAGACAGATCAATCCGTAGATAAAGAGAAGAAGAGGTTAGATGTGATTTCTTTTTCCAAGGAGTGAAGTCTGTATGAATAATATAATGTACCTCAGACATTTTGGTGACCAAAAGAATTATACAGATTGTATAGCAGCATGAAGATAAAATTAATTGGGTCTCTTTGCATGGTATCTGTTATAAAAGCAGTTAAAATAGTTTGGTATATTTTGGATGAGTTGAGGAAATATCACTTTCATGATTTTTTTCCCCTCTCCTTTCAATCAATGTCCTTTTATTTTCATTTTCATATACCTGCTAAGTGTATCCTGCTGTACTCACAGTTCAGCATGATGGGTTTCATATTTAGTGGAAAATGAACAATTCATACCCTGAAGATTCCAATTATTCGGTTCCCTCAAAGATTCGTCTTTGGAGTATCAATGAGGAGAATGGAAAGTTAAGCCAGGAAAAAGTGAGAAAACATCTTTTTTTTTCCAATGAAATATTGTTTCAGGGGAAGGGGAGGCTTAAAATCAGCAGCTTGACAGCCAAAAAGAAACAAAGAGCAAAAGGTTGTTGAAGGAGATCTGCAATTTCACACATTTGCATCATTACCAGGACAGTTTTATTGCAATTCTAATTCTGCCAGATATGCTTGAAGAGAAAAAATAATATTAAAAGGAGGTCGTGCTTCTTCTCAATACTGAACAAATGACTGTGTTCTTTCAGGAAAGTATTAGAAATCCTGCAATGTCACCCTTTCTTGTCCTCGTGACCTTTTGGTGAGGACTGTAAATTTAACTCTGTCTACCAGGGGAGGACTTCCTCCAGCAACTTGATCTGATTCTGAATCTGAAGGCGATTTTTAAATCATAAGTGCCTTTGTTAAATCACAGTCAAATGCAACCCTAGCCACAGGGTGTGCCAAGATCCTATGGGACATTTAATTCCCACTCACAGATTCAGAGATTTTGAGATGTTAACTGGAGGACAGTTCAAGGCTCTGTGTTCCTGGGCTTTCTGCCAGTTGTTCACCAGAAGTGAAATATCAGATGTTCAGTTTTACTGCATAAAGAGTTAAGGGCGGAGATTGCTCTTATTTGGAAAGCTTGGGCTCAGAGTTTGATGACCCTATTAATCTCTCTAAGGTTCCAAGTGTTTGCATTTTCCTTTCCTCTTTCAAATACACTCTCCTCCTGGATCCAGATGTTTTCAAATTCGGGATGGATTTGACTCTGAGGTATGACCCAGCGCCACCTGTATGGCAGATGTGTTCAGAGCACTTTCTATTCTCAATTACACTGCACTGGCACTTCCAGCTGAGCAGACCTGCAGCTTTGGGTTACAGGCAAGAAAAAAGAGAGCAGACAACCCAGTTGACATGAGATAATAATGACCATGCGGTATCCGAGACAAGGAAAGGTCAGCTCCCGTTTACTGCACAAGTCCCATTCGCGTATTTTCCAAGCCTTGCACCAAACTCCCACTTTTACATACTAGAGTCCCAAACATAACCAGTAAATAAATGGTCAAGACACCACAAGACAAGCTATTTTTACAATTATATCAGTCTATGTGAAACCGAGAAGAACACGAACTTTTATATAGGAAATATAGTTCTACAAAAATGGTTCCCCAAAGCCACTTTTTCCTCTGACCTTACAGCTTTAGATATTCAAATGAACGTCTGGTCAGCTTTGGGATCTTGGTGGGGCTCTACTGACCCTGTAGGTTACCTAAAATTCCTCTACAAGACCAACCATCATAGAAGTAAAATTTGGAGAGACAGACAGGAAATAGTCCTGCTGTTTAAGTTCTCTTCTGGTCACCCATCTGATCACGAAATCCCATGCACTCTCTAACCAGCAGAGTTCCCTTTCTAACCCTCCACAATGCAGACGTGCAATCAACTTCAGAAAATAGATTAAAGTCCACCATTTCCATTTCACAATTTCTCATGCAGATAGATAGGAGCATTTTGCAGCAGTAGTATCCACTAAATACACGTTCATTGTTCTCTTTGTCACATTATTCAAGTAACACAGGAGCATCAATGGTTCACAAACGACAACGATAAAGATCACAATGATGACTGCTGTATATAGAAAATTCTGCTTCCTTCTGAAAGGGTTATTACATGAATTACTTGGTTTGGTCTTGTTTCAGTGTAATAACCTGGTGGGAGAGAGGGAGGGAGAAATGTAATGAAAAAGAAAGAAACTGGAGAGCAAACAACCAAAGGTTTGAAATGTACCTTTGGACAGAGGTATGATGCATGGGAACAGAGTGTATTTATAGCCCACCGAGGCCTGTCTTTTACTACAATAACAGGGACATCATTTACTAAACAAACACCAGCTGCCTATAGATCTCTGACACCTGACCATTTAGGCAGTTCAAAAACCTTCATCACACACAGTCATGTATTAAAGAGTAAAGGCAGAGCTTTCAGCGCTAAGAACCAAGGGAAAAAATAATATGGCTTGTTCCTCTCAAAGATATAGGAAATAATTTTTGGACAAGCATTTCTTTTCTTCCTGGGCATACTATGTCAATCTGTCAGAGCTGTGTGCAGCAGGGGAGGGAACACTTCTCTTGTTTCACCTGGGAAACAACACCCAAAACAAGGATGGCTGTTTTGAAAATAAACACACGCATGGGCATGCTTCCTCAGTTTCCTCAATTGACAGTCCAACCCTGAAGCTCCAGGAAGCTTTCCTTCGGGTGCAAAGCTGGAGGAAAAAAACATAAAGCATTTGGAAACATACTTTTGCTTGCTTGGTTTTCCATTCTTACCCACACATATTAATTTCATATGCAATGCAGAGCGCTTAGCAGTTCTGTAGCACAACTGAAAGCCAACAAGTAATTGCTCAGAGCAGGTCAAAGGTCCATGCTTGGAGGATGGTATTGCTGCATTTGGGCTGCTGGAAAGTCTTCCCACCAGCCAGATGGGCCATGAGTGATTATCAGCATTTGTCACAAAGCTTTCTTAGCAAAAGCACCCGAATCCCTTCTTCAATATTTCTCAGTGAAATAGCTAACCACACCAAGGCAAAAGAACTAGACACTGCCTCCTTCTCTCTTTCTCTTTCCAGAGCTGCCTTGATGGCAACATCTACTGGGAGAAGAGCTGCAACACTAGAGCTCTGTAATCCCCTCCACTTGCCCATTACAACATGCCATCCAGGATGGAGGGTGATTGCTTTTTAAAGAAACTTCATGGAGAGTGGATGGAAGAGTTGTGAACCACACTGTATCATCTGGGAGGACACTCTATACACGTCAGTGTTAATGGAGTGCCAAGGTCTCTGCAGTCATTCATCACCACCCTGTAAATCTGCACCTGCTTTCCAGAGCTGTTATTTATTTGGGAAGGAGATTCTGAAATTTCTGTTCGCAACTGCTTAAGGTTCAACTGGAGACCAGCCTTGAAAGAGAAGAGCATTACAGTGTAAACAATAACAGAATGGCATTTGCCCACTAATTTATTTTCTTTTGCTTTGCTAAATTTGGCTATTTTTGTTTGCCAAAAGCTTACTCCCAGTTGGACCATAGATCTTTTCACTTAACTCTGAATAAGGTCATTGACCTTTCTTTGCAATTACAGCACTGTTTTGGGGGATTACAGACCTTTAATCCTACAACCCAGCCTGGACAAGGAGTGTTAAATCCAGGCAGAACAGTAGTAGCTGGTGTAAGACCCACTGTCTTTCTTCCCTGACTCTTGGGAATCACTGAAAACAGACGTCACCCTTCAGTCCACAGGCAAAATCCACTCAACTTAGGTCACACTCATGACACACTACCAATGAGTTTTTAATTACCTTCAGTGCAGACCTGACCACTTCTCCAGGCAACTATCCTGGTGCCTAAGTATTCTTCTCCTTTGAAAGATTTTCAGGAGATGTACCCAAATCTCCTTTCCTGTAATCTCAGCCCACTCAGTTTTGCCCTGTCAGAACACAGAAAGATGTCCGATCCCTTCTTTGTAGCAATTTTTTTCATCTGTTTAAACACAAATATCTTACCATCAGAATTGGCATGGAAATTAAGGAAGGTAAGTAAATTTTTAAAATCTCCTAAGTATAAGCAGTCCCTAATTATGGAATGCCATAGTTGTAAGTATAAAATTATGTGCTATTCAAATAAAAAAAATTTATGTCTAAAGATAACTGCCTAAGGTGTGAGACCCATGGGGCCCATATCACCCGCATCATCTTATCATCTGTTCGGTTCAGACTCATATTGCAAGGGACAGAAATATATAGGATATACTGAGGTTTGAGAGCAGTTACATGCACGTGCCATAAGCTACACAGCAACATAAGGTAAGCAGAAAGAAGCAGGATGATTTCTTGCTTTTGCTAGCCACCTCTAATGGAGACACAATTCACATTTTGAGAGAATGGCCATGTGAACCATCAAATAGAAGATTAAAAATCCACAAACTATTGTTTGGAGGTGACAGTTGCAATTGTTTTGGAGGTTACATAGCGTAACTACAGTAACTGGCAATACATTTCTTTCGTAAGCAACTATCATGGGAGATAGTAGCTCCTTTTAATATTACACTCTGAGCTAACATAGAGCATCCTTGTCTCAGACTGTGTATTGTTCAGGACAGATAATGTTTCTTGTAGGTTATTCTACACTGCTAGTCATAAACACAACCATGGTCTTGACCACAGTTACTGAAATATTAAAATAACTCCTGTGAACCTTACTTTGCTCTGTAACCTGAACTCGAGGCTCAGCTTAAACTGCAGACAGATGTAACATTTTCCCTTCGCACATTTTCCTTTCCCTTTGCCTAGTTCATTTTATCAGGTTAAAAACTTGGCGAGACTCAGATGATAAAGCTGTGTGGCGGTGAAAGGCCACGGACCTTCAAAGCAGCAGCTCTGCTGCACAGGTTCATTTTCAGCCTGCTTGCTCCCCAGCTATTCTTTCGTTCAGCACTCAACTGGGATGTTCAAAGTAAAAGCAAAGCCAAGACTTTAAGCCATTTTATAAGCTCTCAGGCCGAAAGCTAGACATATCTCTGTGTCATCTCGTGACTGAGCAGAATTCTTTAATTTCACGTGCCTGGAGGTCTAATAGATTTGCTTCCACATGGTTGTCTGTCTTCTGTAAACTTCTTAAAAAGTGGACTTTCTTTTACTGACTTATTCTTTCTGGCTGCAATCCCCAGCAACAGTCAAATTCCTCCCTTTGTGCCTGGAAATCTTCCTTCACAAAACTCCGCATCAGAGATGCGGTTGAAAATGACAGTCATTTATCTGACATCACTTCATCTGGGAGTGCCGTGCCCTCACCTGTCAAAACTAAGCCTCCTTACCACGGTCCCTTCAGAGACTTCCCGATGCTGCTGTGAGCCACAAGGCTTTCCTTTCACACTGACATCACCTCCAGGGACGGTTGAGATCTGTGGGCACAGGCAGCCCGCCAGCCCCTCAGTGCCCACTGTCCCCCCATGGTGCTGGGGACAGCCCAGCACCGCTCAGGGATGCTAGGCATTCTTCCAGTCTGCTGCTATTGCCCCAGCTGCCTTTCGCTACTTGCTTCTGCAGTGCACGCACACACACACACAGAAGAAAAGTCCTTTTATCCACCTTCAAGCATTTCATCTTCTCCCCAGACCCACACCAGCCTTTACCCCTCGGCTCCATCACTAGCACTTTCTTTTCTAAATAAACTTCACAGACTCGTCCTCGCTCTCCTGTGACCCCTGCCTCTGCCAACCTTTCCATCTGGTACCTTTCTGGCTGCCCAGTCCCATCAAGAAACTCTTGCTCACACACATTTCCTGGCCAAAAAAATGTATGAGTGAATAAATAAATGATTTAAAGGAATGTGAGCAGTCAGAAAACTGCCCATTGCCCTCTGATGTTTGCCAGTGTGCAGCTAATTTTTCCCTGACAGCAAAATGGCCTGGGGTAAAACAGGGCAGTTTTAAGGAGAGAAAAGATGGTGCAGGGCTGAGGTGTGAGTTTACCAGTGGGTAACAGAGAAAGTTAGTATCTCCTTTTCATCAAGACTAATTTCTGGAACTAAGGATTGCTGGAGGATAATTCTCTAATGGCAGGGAAAAAAAATGATGTGAATCTGATGCTACAGATTTTGGCAGAGATATTTTGCCTTAATTTATTTAGAAGTATATAAAATCAGAAAGCTATCCGCTGGAGGCTAGTGACCAGGGCACATTGAAAGGAAAATAATCATTGCTGGGGAATGCTGACACACGTCTGCTCTCCTTATATGACTCATTTGGAGGCATTTTACTTTGCCTGTTTATTTTATAAAGTGCAGGTGGATCAAGAGCACACGCAGTCAGAAATGAAGGTGAACAAAAAATATAGGGGGAAACTTTGGCTTATTTTAAAAGTTCCTATTCAAAACCACTCACGTGATCCCCCTCCAGAAGGCAGGGCAGACCTCTAGATAAGGAGTTAACGTGATGGGAGGGCTGACAAAAATTGGAATACAGCCTAAGCAATTAGTAGACTGTCAGTAATTGGAATTAAGTAATCAACTTCAACCACTATGAGAATGTACTGTGGGGAACACTCTTCCATTGGCAAGGAGATGAATGGGATAATTGTACGGCTTTTCCATCTCTAGCTGCTATGATTCAATGGCAAAATAATCCATGGGCAATTGAATGTCTGCAATTCAACAATGAAATACCAGGATCAATATTTAATTCACAATTCTTTTACCTTTTCTTCAAATCCACTTTAAGTTTATTAATGCTCTGAACACATTAAGAGGCTCTTACTCCTTCTGGGTGAGTGCATCTGAAGCAGAATGCTCCCTGCGTGGTCTCAGGTTGCGGTATGTATTGACTCACGCTTTTTGCCTTGCATATATATTGTGATAAGTGTTCATTAAAATCACGATAAAGAGCAAGTGAGCACTTGAATCCTGACACCCATCCTGAACTTCACTACTGAGCCCTATGACACTTTGGCTGGGCCATTTAACAACTGCCTGCCTGCTGAACAAATGGTACAGCAGCATTTACTCACCTCGCAGGCATGCTGCAAGGCTTAAGGAAGGTGAAGCTGCAGCTGCTCCTTGCAAAGTGGCTGAGGAAGAGAGAAGAGGGGCAGGACCCAGCCATAACTCGGTATTCCCAAGCACATGAGGCTATTTGGGCAGCGTGCCTACTGCCAGCCCCAGCCTAAGGGACCACAGCAAACAGCGCTGCAGATGCAGGTAGCGTTTTGCTCATCAGCAGGTTCTGGGGGACCCACATGCCGTTTCTCTCAAAGCCAGGTGCAAGGATTGCCAGTGCCCTTGGGGGAGTCTGAGGAAATCTGCAACTTCACCTGCGCCAAGCAGACCTGCTCCTTGCTCAAACCACTCCTAGGAGCACCCCAGCGCTGTGGCCCTGCCTGCGTTACTTGGTGCTGTACAAACACACAGCGGGGTTAGCACACCGGGCGGCAGCTTGTCCTACTCACATCTTGGCCGTACATCTGTCTGTAGCATTGCCTAGCTACCTGCTAGGGAAGTGCAGAGAAAACTGTTTCAACTGCTTCTGTAAGCTGACGTCCCGGGAAGGATGTGCAACACAGTGTTATGGGCTTGGGAAGCGGCACTCGTAGTGCTGCGCACACCCAGATGCTCCGCTCCTCTCGTGGCAGTGGGAAGACAGCCCCCAGGGCAGCCCGCCCAACACAATGTGGCTAGTCCCCTGACTGGTCCTCAGTAACAGCTGGCAAGAAACAAAAATAAGTTCAAGACCCTGCTTACGACAACAGCACTCGCAGCCAGCCACCCGGCCGAGGGACCAGGAGCCTATAATAGAAACACGCCTTGTGAAGAGAGGCACACATGAAATATTAATTTCCTAGATTGCCTGCATTTGCATAGTAAGAAAAAGTTCATTGTCATGGCCTGCTCTGGCTCCCATTAATGTTTTTATCGTTGTACCTGAGGTTTGGGGGAGGAAGGGAGAGTAACGGCCATGGAAAAGCCTCCTTTGGAAATGACAGCCCTAATGGAGCTTATCTCTACCTACAGTAACTTAATCCAAAACGCTGAGGTGGAGGGTTGCAGCACTCTGTTAAAAAAACATTCTCTAAAATAAGATCACTTCTAACTTCAATTAGGCCCTAGCATTTTTTTTCTGCCCTGCTTTTTCCCTTTTCTTCTTTTTAATCTTCTCTGCTCCCTGCCCCCATCTCCAAAGCCAAAGGCCTTGCAGCGAGGCCAGGATTTTCTCCGGAGAAAGCCACGTTGTCAGTTGTGGATTTCGCAATGGAGATGTATCTGGCCGTCTTAACTGATGCACTGCTTATGACAGTTCAATTAGCCCAGACGAAGACCCAGTGTTCCTGTGATAAAGCCCTAGTATCTCTCTCTCCCCAGGGTCTCAGGAGAGGATGCAATCTTGCTTCACTTTGCGCATGTTAATGCAGCAAGTTCCGTAATTACTTTTATAGCAAGGACGAGCGGTAGTTTTCCGAGTTTGTAGTTTTTCCCCAGTGTTGCAGAAAGGTGAACTACCCCTATCATTAACTGAAGAGAAGTGTAGGCAGGAAGATGTTAGAGACAAATCAAGTGCTAAGATTAGACTGGACAGTTTGTAAGAAATTCAGATCCTTAAGTCACTGCTGGTAAGACCGGAAGATCCCCTCAGCTGGGAGGCAGCAAAGCAAAGCCCTGTCTGCTCACTGCACATTTCCAAGGACCTAAAAGTACTGCAGGAGACTATAAAGAACTGTAATTTTTATTTTTGTTTTAAACATGCAAAATCGGCTACTGGAAAGTACACACTGCTGCTGATCATCACAGATGAGGCAGATCGCACATACAGCATGATAGCCGACAAATTTTAAGTAACAAGGTATTTCTGGTAGCAGCCGGTCAAAATTTATCTCCCTGCTTCAGTAACTTTTCTGGTTGGGATTTGTATTGGCGTAGCTAAGCAAACCAACAAAAAACCCTGGACAAATATAGAAGCATTATTGATTTCTTGGAGGGCAGGTTCCTTTTGGGATAAACTTGCACAAAAAGAAACGAGCAATCTCAGCACATACCTTGAAGTGTTCAACAAAGGGTACCCTCTGTGCCCGGCTGCTCTCATGAGATAAGGCATTTGCATACATGACAGTCAGGTACTTGTTACTACAAGAGGATACATAATGGAGTTTCAGGGGATTATAAACTGTAATAACCTCGTAAGTGAGACTTTCAGCATAATCTGTATAAAACAAAAGCATCACATAATGTCAGAGGAAGGGCCCTGTTTTCATTAAAAGACAGGGAGCATTGGAAGAACTATGCTTTGCAGACTGTAAGGTTCAGCTTGGCACCATCTAGTTAAGGCATTCAGGGAAAATCTCTCCTATATTAGCAGGATTCAACAGCTAAAGGCACCGGCACCTCGCTGAGGGAGAGGCTCCTGAAATCAACGGGGACATATGTGGGAGCAGGATGGGAGAGGAAAATGAAAAAAAAAACCTGCAAAAAGCCCAGCCCCTCTGAAGGATGCTCTGGAATACTATTTCTTCAAAGTGTCATCCTACCTCCTTCCTGGGCAAGTACCCCAAAGTGAGGAATACAGCCCTGAGGGATGCAGTGTGCACTCCCCCTCTCCTTCTGACTTACTGCTCAACTACCTTTTTCTTGTACCTGTACCAGACGCAATGCTGCCAAGAGAAACAAAATCAATTGAACCTTCCCACTCTGATCTCTTAGAAGAGTGAAAGATGGAAAACAAAAGGAAAAGGAAAAAAACGAAAACAAAAACAAAAATGAAAAGGAAAACAAAAATGAAAACGAAAATGAAAATGAAAACTAAAGAAAAGGATCTGTTTAAGGTCCTTTGCAGTCTTTCTGGGATGGTCCTGGCATGCCTAAGGTCACAGTGTCAGGCTTCTGCCTACAGCAATGGAGGTTAGAAATCACAAATACCAACTGTAGTCCAGCATCTGTGGTTCCCACAGGACCCCAAATGCTGCAAAACCTGTGAGTGCCCTGTGAAGGCCAGCCACACTCCAGGCCTCTCTTTTACCCCACAAACCACATTCCCTACCCAGACACTGGGAACTGCCCTCCCATTCCATAGCTACCCAAGAGCAAGTTTGTTGCAGGCAAGGGCTGACGGCCGCAGGTAGCTCAGAGATGCTTCTGTCCCAATGGTAGCAGCATGGGAAGTCCCTCCATTTACAAGATGGTTAGGGAATAGGAGGAGAATAAAGCCCACAATGGCTATCCCTCAGATATGCCCTACATCTGCTAGTTTTTCCACTTTTTCTCCAGCAAAGAAAAATCAGGAACTTATCCTTCAAGATGAAGAGGGAAGTTTTAGAGGGCAGCTCCTCTAGTTATTAGTGGGACGTGACAACCTGGCATGTTCCCAGCACCTATATTTTCACTAAGAAATAAACCCAAAATGGATCTTAAAGAGAAAAATCATGAAATAAGTCTACTCTGCTTTCGAGCTTTATTGTAAGCCTACAAAAACGTATAGATGCACATACACATGTAAGGGCAGAAAATATTTGGGAACTTAAGGGTAACTGACTGGCAGAGAACAAACAAAATTAGTAGATTGAAAAAAACCCCACTTTTGAACTGAGAACACTGAATGAAGTCACCATTCAGCCATGTCACTCATCCGATGGTTCGTACAGCTCTTTCTTAGGTTTTCAGCTCCATGGAATGGCATTGCAGTACCAAGGTCTGATCTCAAAACAAAGCCTTGCACCAGCATAAATGAACAAAAAGGTGCTCTGCAGCTTTGCACTGGGGTTTCTGGGGTCCTTTTGAGTTTTGTTACTGCCACAGTATTTGTTATCTGCATTTATCTGTTCATGTAGAAAATCTTTGGCATTATTAAGCACAACAGAGCCTAGGCCTGCAGCCTGCATGCACATCACAAATAAATACCCCAAAGAAGATTCTGTAGCCAGTCTACAGGACCACACCTAAGGATTTACAAATTCAAAGTCTGCATCCCTCCTGTAGTTCTTCCTCAAGTTTTGCAGCCACTTTACTAGTTGTTTAAAACAATTTCTTATTCCTCAGTGGGAAACAAGTTCAGCAAATGCAGGAACACAGAAGTTTCTTTTTATTCCCATTAAACTGTGGGGGCTTTAAAAAATATGTTTACACTAGACTTCATACAGCAGGATTTCAAAGACTCTCTGAAGGCAAATAAACAGAGGGGCCCAGAAAAGACAGCAGCCGCTGGCCTCTGAGCCGCAGCGCAGATCTGCGAGCGTCGGCAGAGCAGACAGCTTCTCTGCAAAGCTCTTTGCGAGCCCCTGAAGCCCACCTAGTCCCACCGGAGGTCAAGTGGGAAAGCCCAGCAATTCTCCCCCTGCGACAAGGCTGCTCCAGTATCCCTCTCCCATGAAGCCATCTCTTACACTTCGAGGCATCACCTGGATCTTTAGCTCCAAACCAGCTCTCTCCTTCACCGACCGCCCTATCAGCTCCTTGTAATGGCTTCTGAAAAGACAGCTAAAAGCTTTAACCCTCCTCGCTCTGTTTATTTAAGGCAGTGTGATTTAAGTGGCAGTAGCTGGGGGGATGAGCAAGCTTTTCCCTGGTGATGGAGACCCTGACAGCAATCGCCCAGCTCCCGTGGTCCACAGGGCACTGCACCCCACCTGCTCACCCAAACCAGGCTTTCAAGGCACCCCGGGGACAGCACTCCCTCCGCTGAGCAGCCCAGCCTTATCTTTGCACCCCTGCGGACAGACGCTCCACTCCCCCAAAGCCTTCCTTTGCATTTTATTTGAGTCCAGCAAGAGCCTGCTGATTTCCAGTGCAGGCTGCCAACCTCAGGAAGAGAGTAAGTCTTCCCATGCTTAAAGCCTAACCCGTATGTGGACTCTCCGTGGTGTGCCTGGACTCTCAGACAGCTTCAAATGGGGAGGAGTAAACAAGACCCTCGCAGAGATGCTCACACGTGGAAGTGAAAAGAAACATTTTCAGGTACCAATGGGGTGCACAAAGCCTAACCAACACGGAGGCGCTCCAAGAGCTGGAAGGAAAGGAGGAAGGCAGTGCCCATCCTACTGGGATTGCTTGGCTCGTTCTTATCTGTGCACAAGCCTCTGGGCCCCGCACTGAGGATGCTCGTCACACAAAGCTGGAGGCAGCACTGTGAGAAAGGAGATGTACATACAAATGTAAATAAATGCAGTTATCCCCTCCAAAAAATTAGATTCAAGTGAAGACAGCTTAGAAATTGCGAAGACCCTTGAGGTTAGTCCTACAATCTGTATTTGTGCTTCCTCTACTTTTTTAATCATTATTATTTTTATTATTCCTTGGATTTAATTAGCTGCAGTGCATCCTCAAAAGAGTCTCAGAAATTCCTGACATACTCTGGACTCTTTCCAGTCATTAGGGGAGCCTGCCTTCATTATGAATTGATCTGAGTATGGTTGTGAATGTAAACAGCATTGTAACTGCACCCTGAGTCTGCAGCTAGCCAGAATGATAGAAGAAAATTCTCCCTTTTACGAACTGCTAGTTTATTCCAAAGAAACGGGCAGCTTCCTTCTGCTGAAGACACTCTAAGTTTACGTGTGGTTTTTTCCCCTAATATTAAGCACACATATATATGGTTATATTGTTATATTCTGTAATATATTACATTTGGCCTTTTGCCCACAGCAGATCAGAATCGGCCATTTGTAATTAGAAAAGGCATTCTCTGTTTGACTGTATCTTATCTCTGCTCTCTCTTCTGTCTCCTGCTTAGAAAAACAGACATCACAGCGGTTGGTCAAAGCAACATTTTTTCCACTGGAACATGACCAAACCCATACTGAAATTGCAGAAGCAATTAAATGTCTCTGATTTACAGATTAATAAGGGAACCCTGTCTCCTGACTAGAGAGGGTCAGCAAAAACAAGCATAAGAAAAGGGAAAATGTTTGCTCAGAAAACGTATGGGGATTGTAAACGACCAAATGCTGGGAACCCACTACGATTATCTGATGCTCTTGACTAAACTCCACAGTGGTGTTGCTTCGACCGAGAAGCAATGTATCAAAAGACCAAACAGCCTCTGCCTCTTTGCTCACAATCAATTCAATGTTAGCAGAAGTACTTTATAAACTAAGTTATAAAATTAGCACAGAGCCTTTAACAGGCTGTCAGTAAAACTGTCTTCATTTGTATAATCCAATCTGACATTCACCATGATACCTTGAGGACAATAAAACTGATAAAATAGAATTCCTTAGCCTAAATTGTAGCGTAAAAGCTTTAATGGGCTCCATGGAGGATGGCCAACTGTGGAACCAGCCGCAAAACTCCTGCGTGCCTGGCCAATACCTGACCTATCTGCGAATCACTGGGGGAAATGTAGCCCCACTGCAACTCCATTGCAGAAGACAAATGGAGCCAGAATAAATGAATGAAGCAAGTTCTCAGGCTGGATCAGTCTTTGCTGGGGAGAAGGTGCATTTTGATGTCAATATTAGGAGCTGTGGCAAAAAGCAACCATGTAGATAGGCTCCAGCAGGAAGAAAATCAGTGCTTATCCATCAGCTGTGAGGCTCCTTAGTTTTAAGGCCCTGGGGAGAGCAGAGGTCTTCTCCAGAAGGACTTCCAGCATGGATTCCTCTCTCCAGGGAGATCTAGCAGAAGGCAAAGGCAGGAAATATAGTAAAAGCCTTCTCATTTTCTTTATTTCTGGCCTGCTTTTAATTTCCTAACACAGCAACGGCAGTTCTGTCGCGTTGTCCATTGTGGCCAGGCAAGCACAGGTAATTTACTGCTTGGTTTAACTTGGTAAATAAGTGCTGAGCCACCAGGACAAGAGGGGCTTAATAAATCCACAGAAAAAATTAAAATAATTCATAGCGAGGATGCAAAGGCAGCCAAAAAGAGTTACGGTTACTTGTGTGAACACCACTGCTCTGCAGCACTGGTCTCACCAGCATCACACTGTGCCAAGTATTTCTCTCGCTGTCTCCCCACCACCCCAACCTTGCCCCTGCCTTGTCCCTCCCCTCCTCTCATGGGAAGCATCCCTGCCATATGCCAGATACTGCCGTGACCCCTATGCAGCAGTTTCCAGCCCCACGTTGGAGAAGGCAGGCATGCTGAGAGCAGCCCCACCGCCTCACTGCACTTGCCCCCTCACTGCTCTCCCTCAGGGGTGCCCCACTGTGACAAAGAAGTTTCAGCTTAGAGAGGTTATTTAATCATCCGCGCCTCACATGAATGATAAAAGCCCACAGCACAAAAGCCCGGCATCGGGGTTTTGCATGCGGTGCCCGTTCGCAGGGCCTGGGGGCTGCCTGTGCCAGGCTGTCCCAGCGCATCCCTGCAGACTGGCCCACTTGCCGAGCAGCACAGGGATGAGCCTCCGTGGTCCCCGCGCCACCCCAGCACTCACCGTGCCCGTGGTGAAATGCCCATTTCCAGCTGCCAGCATCGGCAGGCAGCTGGCACCTGCCTGCAGGCATGGGCGTTTTGCAGGCATGGGCGTTTTACAGGCAGCAAAAGGAATCGGGAAGTTTTCGTCGGAGGAGGGTATAAAGCTCTGAATTGTGTAGGGGAGCAAAGCTTTCAATTATTAAAACTGGCATCCCCGGAGCCCGCAGCTGGTAGCAGCCGCCTTGATGCAAAGCAGCGATGCTCCTCGTGAGGGAGGCGTGCTCCCCCGCCTGCCTCCCAAACACCAAACAGCTCGCTGAGTCTCCTAGGGCCCTGCCAAGGTCGGTGGGGACTTTTATCTGCCATCAGCAGATAAAAGAAAACACCATTTAGCTGACTGTAGCCCACGGAGGCACTGCTGGGAGCTGGACCCAAGAGGTCCTGGTCCTCAGATTCACGCAGAGACCAACCGCTTGAGCAAGGCTGTGTCTCTGTACACGTTTTCTGCACAAAAGGATGGCTCTGGTCCCTTCTAGATAATCCCAAATATTGCCTGGACTCTAGTGAAGCCTGACTTGCTCCTGCACCACTTGATGCAGACTGCACGCAAGGAAGTGTAACAAATTGTAAATGCCAATAATGGTTTATCACCGGACCTCTCCTGCCTGGAAAGAAAGGCCAAGCACAAAAAGTCGCTGCTGAATACAAGGGGAGCTCTGCGTTTTGGTCACACTGACATTTCTGGTGTCACAAAGAAAATTTAGATTCGTAAGCAGGCCTGATCAAAATAAGAGTTCCTTTAAATCTGAGGTTTAGGTTCAGAATCATTCCTAGGACAAAACAGAGCATATCAGGGAGAAAGAGCATTTTTTGCTATTCGTAATTTCACAGTTAAAAGGAACGGATTTACATGGATGGATGGCTAGATGGATGGATGGGTGGATAGATAGATATAGACAGACATGTATTATTTATTATCTTATTATGTTATAATATATACAACTACTTTTAAAACATGACGGTCATTGTTACAACCACAAGCTTGTTTAGATGGCTTTTAAATGTGAAACAAGCAGCATTTGTTTTTACCAAATACATCTCACAGTTCACATCTGAACCAAAAGTGACATGGGAAAAACATCTTTTTGGGCAAACTTAGCTTTCTTTGAAGTGTCTGCAACTCTGAATACAAACCCCTAGCCTTAATTGGTTAGACGCCTGATTTTTCCTTCTTCTAAGGATTATTTAAAAATTCAGTACAAAGACATCAGATCTGCAGTGCTGTCATTATAAACTTAAGCTAGTGAGGCAACAGAATAAGAAAGCCATCTTGGGAGTTAACACAACTTCGGCTGAATGCTTTGTATTTGCCATTTATTTTTTGTGATTCACATTAATAAATGAGACAGCTGTAAGTGTCAGATTCCTGAAAAGTATCTTGCTGATAACTGCAATAGCTTTATGGTATTTTATTAAGCAAACTTATTAAAACATAAAATTCCCAGGGCTGAAATTTTATATGTGAGCTTCTCTTTTTCTTCTTCTGTACTGAAACTCATATTTGTAGGTAATTTAGCATTCCCATAGCTCAAAAGATGCATTATCTAAAATAATACATGTTTATTAAAGATTTATCGATCTGCACTCTACATAAAAATAGAGAAACCCTTTCAACCATCATTAAATGGCAGTTAGTGAGTCTCCAAGCCAGTAACACATTTTCTGACTGTTTCCTCTTGGGTAGATTTGCAAGTAAGGAAAGAAGTTCACCAACAGAGATGAACTACATGCAGCCTTACAAACCAGGGAGCCTGATCTTGTAAATGTAGATGATGTGAGCAGTCATGTTGATTTGAATCGGAAGAATAAAATGAAAACAGATTATTCCCTTGTGCAAGGGCTGGAAAGAATAAACCAAAGGGTAAGAAATGGGTCGCTCAAGTGCACAGCCAGGGGATGTCATGGGCCAGACCCACTGCCGAGAGTCCTCTATGTTTTCCCCGCTCCATGAGCATGGGTGACTGCACTCTCCCACTCCTGGACAGGGAAGGGAGTGGGATGATCGGAGGAGCTCCCATGAGCAGGGCCAGGGGTTAAACTCTGCAAAGTTACACCGCCAGAAAACTGCAGTGATGCAGAATGAGTTATTCTGCGTTTCTGCTGCTGTGACAGTCGGGAGAGCCCAGACACCTCACCTGCCCTGTGTCCGGCACTCTGCATGACCACCACCCACCCTGTGTTTGTTCAGTATTTGAAGGCAGGTATTTGGATACTGCAGCAGATGACAGACCTCTGGCTCTCCAGGAATACCACCAAAGAGGAGGGGAATCTATATTTCATTTCAGCTTTGGCTGCACTCAGCTAATTAACTGCTTCCAGAGCTACCATGGAGGAGTGTTTGAGTGTTTATTTTATTGTATAAAGTTGACAGCTGACCAAGAGCAAAAGCAGAGCATGCTAAGGTACCCATGAGGACATCTGGGCACAAAACGGGAACCATGGGCCTTCCAGCTCACACAAGTACAGCCACCCTGGCTGCCACATCCCTAATGTTGGTGAGGGCTCTACATGCAAAGAGAAGGGCACCTCACCCACCCTGTGCTGCACAGGCGCAGAGGACAGCATCACAACACACAGAGCAGCGTTAAAAGTGTGTCGGAAATTTTGGCACACGGGTATTTCGAGTGGCACAGCAGAAGCTTCATTTCGAAAAGCATTCCTGAGAACAGGAGGTCCTATCTCCCAGCTACGTCCGTCATCAGGTTGTGGATGGCTGTGATTCGGGTGCTACCCATCTCACCATCGTAGCCCTCCTCCTCCTCTGACAAGTCTGAGCTGAATTGGCCTGCAGAGCATCGTGCCTTGCTTTAGCACCAAATTTGTATCAGTCCAGAGGAAAACTGAATTTTAACCATATTGTTGTCTCCCATGGGCAGCCCCGAGAAGTTCCTGAAATTCAGCATGTCCCATCATTAGCTTAAAAGTCATTTGCGTCAATGCTATTGAACCCAGGTGACCTCAGTCAGTTCCAGCCACAGCAAAGCACACGGGGCTGGTCGGGCACAGGTTGCAGGCAGCATTACTGCACACAAACCATGCAAATGCAGGTGCTGAACCAGAGAGAGAGAGTGCCTGGCTGCAGACATCCTTTGAATATTTTGACTTAACACTTAATGTCAGAAACGATCAAATAAGAAGTGTGGAAATTTCTGTGCAGCTTACTAATTTAAATCACCTTCCAGATACTCGTCCCAAACCAATCCTTCACAGTTTGCCACCTCACCAGCTTTAAAAAAAAAAAGTAAAAAAAGAAAGAAATCTTTCTTCTCCAGACATTTAGTGGCACAGCTCCGTTTTGCGTCTTAATGACTTTAAAAGAGCCCTACCTCAGGGTAGTGTTTGGTTTTAAGGCCCAAAATCTGCAAAAAATGTACATACCCGCCTTAATTAGGGAACCTAGGTGAAATCCTAGCTGGCCATAGGATGCCAAGATTTTATCTTCCAAAAACTTTCTTTGATGTCAATGGACTATTCAGCCAGTGCAGCTGAACATGCACAGGATCGGCCCATAACACGGACTACACCTTTCTCTGCTTATTGAAAGCAGGCAGAGAGGTACGTGTCTTTCCAAAGCAGAAACAGGGAAACCTGCAATTGGAACAGCCTTAATGTTTACACTTCCAAAATACTGCATGTCCTTATTATGGGGTAACGTTTTATAATTAAGCTTTCACTGATGTTAAAGGACCTTGAATGCTGTGGATAGTAACACCGTATTATATTAGTGCTTGAAAGCACACTGTAAAGGAACTTATTTCCCCATTAGTGTCAGAAGTAACAATCTGAAAATAGGCATTTAAACTCACTCAAAGGAGTGGGTAGTTTTTACTATATATATATGTATGTATGCATACATACACACACTTACTTTGGACCACTGGATTATATGATACACAGACAGAAGGGCTCTTCTGCACTAATTCAATTAAAAGAACCCTAAAATGGGATATTGCTTCTCGCTTACCTGTGAAACTTTTATTTAGCAGGGTTTTTTTTACCCTATAAGCTAAAAATCTGTTTTCAAACAACTTAAGGAAGAAACAAAGAAATCTCACTTGAGCTTATTAGCTATGATGTTGTCACTGTCAGCCAATATTGCACATCATTCTGCAGCTATTTTGTAACTATGGAAAGTGTCTTGAAATACAATTTCTAAGAAAGGTACTGTGTACCATAAGAGCCAAACTCTAAGACTGTGGCTCCTAAGGTTTCAACGTACAATAGCAGCTGAATGCTTCCGTACAGCAATCTCTGCTGACTGTCTTTATTTTTTGCTACGGAATGGTACAGACACAAGATCTGGAGCTAACAGTATTTATAAATGAGGTTCCTAGATTTCTTGCAAGGATTCCAAGTCATGCTGTTGTGTAGGCACTTACAAGTGCCTAAATATGAGGTCATTTTTACTCTTGGTGCTGAACTACCTGAAAGCCCAGATCTGTTGAGATCTGGTCTTTTGGCTTGGCTGAATCTCCTACATAATGCATCTATATGCTTCAGTATCTTTCTAATTGTTTAGACTATTAAAATGTACAAATATATATACTGGACCTTCAAATTGCCTGAACATGCCTGCAGTAGACTGGCTTAAATCCAGACAGACAGTGAAATGCAGAGTTAAGTGCCCCATTCTGCTCTTAACACTTCCTGTTAGGACAATACATTGCAGTTCATATGGTCTTCTCTCCTGCAGAAATAGATCCAAGACTAGCCAACACATTTGGCAACAGTAGCATGAATTCAGAACAGACTGAAGCTTTAAATGGATTTTCCTCATTTTTTAGGTTTCAGTCAGACCATAGCTTAATTTCAGAAAAAACAGCAAAATGCTGCACACATCAGAAGAGCATTGCTTTGGGAACTTATCTTGCATATTTTTAGTGTGAAATATTCTCAAAAGTTTTCCCTACTTCAACTGAAAGCTAAGATGTACCTGTCTGAATGCAAATCTTCCAAATTAATATCATGCGGATGAGAGATGAAGACGGTTTTCCCAGTACAAGAGTTAATGGGTCCAGTCATAAATCTTGTCTCATGGATTAAACCCAGAGGATCAAATGCAGAGATTTATTACTTCATTTATTACTCCATCTGAGTTAATCACTTTCAGGAAATAGTTCATTCAGTGAAACTAGAATGCTTTTTTATAATCAGGTCATGGTTTCCTCAGACATACTTGTTATTTTTTATGACTATGGTTTATAACATTTATAGTGACGAGTGGGTCTGCACATACAGCAAACCTACCAATGCCCTATAAAGGATGTGGCTTCAGATTTGGAGCCTACCCCTACTTGCATCATTTCTTAGGCTGCATTCCTTCCTGCCTCCAAAATTTCCTCATCCCAGCTCCCGCACACTTTTTTTCACCTCCTTCTGCTAAAAGCAGTTGAGTTTCCTCTGTTCACACACATGCTTCCAGTCTTTCCTGAAGTACAGGTATTGGTGGTCCGTGATTTAGCAACCCTTTCAGGCCTGGGTAAGGCAGTTGGCAGACCAAGCAATACTATAAATCAGATCTCGAGTCTAGGCCCTTCCAAATTTTCAGCATGTTATATAATAAAAGGATTCCGGACCTTTTGGCAAACAGCTGCCGCTGCCGCTGTCCGCAGGTCCAGATCTCAGAGACGTCTGATCGCTAAACCTCCCAAAAACGTACATTTCATGGAGCCCCCCAGCTCTGCAGGGAAAAAAAAACCCGCCAAGGCTTGTAGCTCTCGGAGCGCATTTCTTTTGCAGTGGGCAGACTGGATAATAGCAAACCTTCCTCCATAGCAAAGGTGTAATTAGCTTTTCTGTCCCAGTTCATTTAGCAGTGGAGTTGAAGAAGGTAGATATAATCACTGGAATGCTGCTTAGACACACTAATGCACCAGTAATGATAAGATCTAATGTAATGCTGTGGGATGCCGAAATAGAAGCAAACTGCACATCCAGAGGAACTCAGCTAAGTTGTTTTCTAGGCTCAAAATAAATAAAAACAGAGTGGCATTTTCCTTATCAGGGACCAAAAATTTAATGTGATTAATTCTGCAATTTAGCTGTAGTTTATTTGTGCGTTAGAGATAACAGCAGGGCTGCGGGTAAAAGCCAGCTCACTCCTGCTCCTGACTATTAATAACGCGTGCAGATCTTATTCACTCACTGAAACCAAACCAAACCAAACCAAAAAAAGAAACCAATAAAGGAGCTCTGCTGTATGTAAAATGCATTTAATGCTTTTGCCTTCTTCTTCCCAGAGAACACCTCTTCAACATTTTTTGTTAGCACTGCAGGTAAATCAGATTTATCTTGCTAGCCAGTGCCACTTTTCCCTCCAGTTTTAGAAAAGGATTATCTCCGACATGTAAAGCAACAGAAATGCAGCACAGAAAATAGGAGAGTGTAACAGGCATAGCAAACACACACTACCTAGATAGATTTACACAGATTACATAAAAAGATCCCAGAATGGCTTTTAATTTTTCCTACTGATAGCTTGCATTACTCAGTGCCTAGATAAGACAGTCAAAATGGAGCTCCCCTTGTTCTGGGTATTGCACATAGATGCAGCAAGGGAGTGTGCAAGAGCTGGCTAGCATTGACACAAGGCTTGCATGCTTCATTACTCTCCCATTTCCTTGCCTAAGCATGTGGCTTTGCTGTCCTGGATTTTTAGGCATGAAGGGGCACCTATAACTTATGATTCTTACCTACCTCCTATATACTTCTATTGTGCAATATCCATGGCCCCACACTAACACATGCCACAGCTTTTCATGGAAATCTCAGGAGGATCAGATGCACGTCACCAGCTCCACAAGACACCTCTCAGAACCTAACCTTTATCTCCTGATCCCTGCACACAACAGGTAGTCAAAGATCTCTTCCATCTTCTGCATGCTGCAGATCGCACTGGTCCTTGACTTTCCAGGCAAAACTGCAAGCATTTACAGAAATTAGGTTACTACTGATCCCTAACAAGCTGAGGATGCAAAATAAGAATAAAAGGAGGTGCATTTCAAAGCTCTAATGCCTCTACTCTACATCCACATAGCAAAGCCCAGCTGGGTGCAGAAAAAACACTCCTAAGCTGCTATCTCATCTCTGTATCCTTAGTCCCACCCTGTGGCATTCTTGGATGCTGGATCTCATCCTTCTTATTTCTTTTATCCCGGACCACGGTCCATGTAGGTGTAAATAAGTACAGAGCTGCGTAACACCTGACATCATGGAGCAGCTTCTCATCTCATATGTTTTGCTGCCCACCAGCAGGCTGCCCACTGACCCTGGTGGAACTGTGCCAGGTTCACGCCTGCACAGCAAAGGCAAGTCTCCGGCGAGTCCCCAGCATTTGCGTGTGCTGGGCAGGGGGTGCTTGCTGCCACCTAAAGTACTCGTGACCCTATTCTGTTTGGTCAAACACTATAGCATGAGATGCTCTACAAGCACATCGCCCCGTGTATGATGGTCAGGGCAGCTACGCTTCCACTTCCCCAGCACGGCTGGCAAGGAGTTTCTGCTTAGCGACTGCTAAGGCTCTGCCACATGCATCAGAGAGAGGTATTTACGAGCTGATATGTGGACCAAGAACCTCAGGAGTATTATGCCACCCCATACTTGTATCTGCTGCATGAGTTGTGGCCAAGGGTAAGAATAAATAGGACAACAATCAGCAGTGAAAAGAGGCCATCAGATTAGGCCTGGGAAAATATCCAGGGGATTAGGTTTTCTGTACATTGCCAGCTCAGCTACAAGACTTTCTACCCGTATCACAATATTGGCAGATAACATTTTTCTTGCTCTTCTCCCAATTCTCTTATTTGTGAAACATTATCACATGTTTACTAACGCATATTTTCTCTCCCTTGCTTTCTGAGATACCCTTTCGCACAGGCACAGCGGGACAAAAAAGGCCTCCAGATGTGCACTAGGCTCAAAGCAAAATATCCTCCTGCGCCGCATTTTTATCACCTTATTTATACAAGAATCCTCATCAAGATCTGCAGGCAAAGACAGGTAAATAACTATGGTTAACACAGATGTGTAGGGGAGGCAGAGGGGAGTAAAACCCTGCTACTACCCCATGGAGGGCAGAGCAGCACTGCCTCTTTTACTAGCAAAAGTACAGGGTACAAATTAAGTGCTCTGAGGATAACATGCTCTTTAGGAAATACAAAAGCTTTGCTTTGTCTTGGCTCCAGGAGTGCTGCATCAAATCAAGCTTAACTAAGGCTCTCTCAATCCACATAAAGCCTCAGGGGACCTCAGGAGCTCAAAACTGCAGTATGTCAAAAGGAAACTGCACAGAAATTGCAACAGTACCAATCCCGAAACTCCGGTGGTGTTTGAGTGCCCTGCCAGGCAAAGCAATGGGGCTGTGTCTGCTGCAGTTTTAGCCTTTAACTACTCAAGAAATACTGCTTTGGTTTGGTTTTCCTTTTTTGCCCCCCTCAAAATACTGAGGGGACCAGCAATGAAAAAAACGCTGATCATTTTCTGTAGCAAAAATACATAACATGGGAACTCATTTAACCCCACACAGAATATGTGATAACGAGTAAGAGTATCTGATAAAGAATCAATGGTGGTAGTTTTGCTTAAGTATTTTATATTTGGCCATCACCTAGAAAGAAAACTGGCTACTCAACAAGAATTAATCCATTTTTGCAGCAAACAAGTACATTTTTAAAGGTCTCTAAAGTGGCAAAAAAGTAAGCAACAGCAAAATACTGAGTTACTAGATTATTCTCTGAAGAAAACCCTTCAGAAAGTCAATGGGATCCTACTGTTCTGCTGCCTGGTTTTAATCACACCACCCCCACCCACCCATACTTAGACGCTAATTTTCTACATCCTCAGAGAAATTCGATACAGTGGTACAAAAAAATTCAGCAAGAGGGAAGGGAATGGTAAACTCAGGATACTTGCTGGCTTACCTCACCCTCCAGAGCACTTCTTAAAGGCAAGGAAAAAGTTATGCTGCATTTCACAGCCCTATGGAAAACCACAGCTTTCTGGAGCCCAACACTTGACAGTTAAGAAACATCCTGGTTATCACAGCAAAGGAAACCTTATTTGTACCCCCGTGTCTTGCAGTATCTCCTAGCCTTGCCTGCTCTAGCTCAGGAGAGGTTTTCAAGACTCTCTTTGCCCGTTCTGACTGCTGTGGTCTCCGGCCAACCTTCGGCAGAGCTCTCCATGAAGGTGGCAGATGTATCCCCTGAGATGCCGGGTCCCAGTGTGGGAAGGGCCTGGAGCAGCAGGAGTACCTGTCAGCAGGTCATTACCAAAAATGTGGCAGGATAGTTGCAAGACTGAACTCCAGGTACAGGAGCAAAGCCACTGGGGCTGGAAGGTTCATGGAGCTCAGGTTTCTTGCTTGGCTCCCTGCTTACTTAAAAAACCCCAACTTCCAGGAAAATTTGGACTGGGAAAATCAGAGCAGAAGAAAAGTGGGGCAAGAGCGGGAGGGATTAACTCCTCTTCCAGGTCCTTGTGTTCATCGATGTTTCAGAAGCAGATGGGTACACCTGACAGGGTTGCTCCCTTGCTGGAGCTCCATGGGATTTGAAAGCAGTTTGAGGAGGGAAGGTGACAGTTTGGAAAGTGAAGCACTGAGTATGTCAGTCATGAAGACAAAGAGAAAAAACAAACCAAAAAAAAAGACAAAGCTGCTGCCTCATTCCCAGTTTGCTGTGATTTTTGTCATGCTTTGGCAGAGGAAAGAGCCTGAAGAAAACTGAACATTGCAGTGAAATTTCCAGAAGTCTTTTGTCTTTCTGCTGCTTCTTTCTCCCTTGCACTCTGAAAGGCACTTGAGGAAAAAACTATTTACTAAATGAATGGTGCAGGATTCCCATTTATCTTTTCAGTATTTTTTATCTTTTCAGTATTTTTTATCTTTCATTTCTTTCTTAATTTTTCCTTGATCACAATAAACCCATTGGGAACCAGATCTGAGAAGCAGATTATTTTAAATTCTAATGACAGCAGACATTATTTGTACTAAATATTTCTATAGAATGGCTCAGGTCACCTATTAAGTTAACATACACAGACACCCCTTAATAACACATGCTCTTCATTATAGCCCTTGATCATCCCTAGAGATCCACAATGCCCCATCAAAGCTCTGTGACATCCAATACTGTGGAGTAAGACCTCTTTTGCAGTAGGGCAGCAATTATACAGAGCCAACATAAAATCAATACAGCTGACTAATGAAGGATCCCTTTGCTTATGTAGCTAGACTTTAAAGTGGCTAAAAGCCGTCAGCATAGTGCCTACATCAACTGCTCTGGGACCCGTTCTAGAGGTGGGCAAAGATGTCGATGGGACGCAAGCTAAAGGAAGTCTCCCCAAATCAATGGCAGCCACCCAATTTTCTATTGAACAGATAGCCGGCACAACTCGGAGCAGTCTCCAGGGCCCCAGCCCTGTACCATCTGCATAGGAACTGAGGGACACAAGCATGCCATAGTCCAGGCAAGGGTTTCACCCCTGGCACAAACATGGCTGAGATTTATATTTCCAAAGCAAAACAAAATAAAAAAAAGAATTACAAACCTGACATACTAATTGGAAATGGTTTACTAAATAACTGCAGCACTCTGGGTTAAATCTCGAAGTCCCTGAGTTTCCTAGCAATTTGGAAGGATTAATTTTGCCTAGTACATATTCCAGACTGTCCTAAGAACTGCCGTTAGCAAGTGTTTTTGGTTAATCTTTTGATTAATCTCTCTTCAACAAGGGGAATTGTTTTTGCCATTCAGTTACTATACAGCAGGCTAAATTCTGTTCTCATCATTTGGCTTATAAATCTCCCTGTTATTCATTTTTTTTCTCCTTGGTTTTCTAAAAACATGCTATCAATAAATAATAGGGAATAAAACTAATTCAAACTCAAATTCTTACTATAAAAAACCATGCAGATGACAGCATATAGGTCACCAGCTGTAGCGCAGCATAATACAAAATTTGCAGGAAATCTGTTAGAAGGACGATTTCAGCAATGAGGAATACATGATAGCATAAACAATTTCACACAATGATCACAAAATGAACCTGCCCTTCCATTGCCCTCCTATTCTCCTACTGTTGTTTCAGATTTGCCTCTTTATTACAAGAAAATATACCTCTCGGTTTTATTAAAACGTGTCTGAGGGAATGCTCTGCGTGATAGATAGCTGAGAGCAAAGCAAGACATAAGTGTGACTCAAGGCACATAACAAGTCTTACCTTGTAAAACCTCATGCAACTAGCACCAAGGATGCAACACTCCTGTATTACTTGCCATATAAGAGTGATTTTTTTTCACTCTGAACAGTTACCTGCTCTTACCCAAAAGCTTTCCATCCAAATTCAGATATGATCTTCAAGGTTTTCAATTAAATACTCAAAGCACGGAAGAGAAGCAAGAACAATACATCATCCATCCAAGACATGTTACATAGCAGTAGGGACATGGGGGAAATTCTGAACAATGACACCATGACAAATCCCTCCGAGGCACAAGGATCCTCTTAAAGAATGACACATAGCCAATTGAACTTCCATTTTTAAGGTCAAGTTTGAAAAATGTACCCTGTGAATGGCAGAGAACCCTTTGAGCCAGTATCAGTGGTGTTACTAGGGCAAAACCCCCTCCTGTAATGAACCAGAGTCAGACCAAATGATCTGTCTTGAAAATAAAGGTATAAATGAAGCTTGCCTAAATTTGAGCTGATGGCCCTAGGGAAAGCAGATATTTCAAACCAGATGCTTAGACCATTAGACCATCTGCTCTAGAAGTGTCTGAAAAGCCAACTGCTACAACGGAATTCTTCTCCCTCTCTCATTTTCTCCTTAAATCAATAGGTCTCTTTACACAAAGTATTTATACAGAGTATTTTATTTTTTCAACCCCTTCTTTATTTGTAAATCCTTAGGATCTCTTCCCCCAATGGGCTGTGAGAAGAAAAGGAGTGTTAGCTATTTCCCACCAGGCAATGGCATCTCTTCCTTCAAATTATAAAAGCACACTAGTATTTATTAAGGAGTAGTCACTTTTAAAAATATATGATTAATTTGTGCAAAATCATGTAAAAATATTGTCAAAATCATTTGTTATGAAAATGGATTTCAGGTGTAACCCTGCTTGCTTCCCTTCTTCAAATGAAAACAGTCTGTGTCTGGATCTTGAATTCAGGGATATATGTTACTTAGAAGTATTTGCAAAATAACCTAGAATAACCAGTCATTTTAATCATATAGGATTGGTTTTTTCTTTGCTAATTCACTAACTGAATTATTTTTATAAAAAAAGAATAAAAATTAAGCAATGACTAATTGCAGGTAGAAAGCAACGCACTGTCAGTGCTAAAATTCATACGCTGTGGCTGCTTTGGGAACATGTTAGTTCCCTGAGGTCATTCCAATCTGAGTAACTTCAGTCTTCCGATGCTAGGTCTTGCAGCACACAGAGGCGCCCGCCACATTTATCAGTGCTTTTGTTTTACTTCTGTCTCTCTCTCTCAAACATTAGGCAATTAACCCAATGTCAAAGAGCAAAATTAAAAAAGAAAAAAAATAAATGAAATGGTTTTATGCTTATTCAGAAACTTCTAACTTGCAAAGTTGCCCAGGTCAGTCCTTTTGCACTTTGTGCAGCTGTAATAAAGACCTAACCAAAATACGATCTTTTCATTTGTTGCTCTTAAAGCAACTGGAAAAAGAAAAGGGGGAAAATACCAACCAGACAGTGAAGCATGAATAGCCCTATTTATACTTGATGCGAGTACTGAGTACATGGAATTGAAATAAGATGTCTCAGCGCTGCTGTGGTCTGCGAGAGGAGGCAGAGAATGATCATATCAGTGATCTGAAGTTTATTTCCTCCTGCCACGGCGTCCTGCTTAAACTGACCGCTTCTGCTCTCCCTGCCTCAGTCACCACACCTGGGTAACAAAGAAGGCCACAGTACAGGCAGATGTTCCTAAGTTGTGAAGTGTCAAGAACAACATGAGCCAGCAGAAAACCCTGAAATAAAAAGAGCTCAGTCTAACCCGCTTCCACCTTTCTGAAGCAAGAGAGACACAGCCCTGTCATAGGAGCCTGCCTGTTCGTACAGCATTGGGAAAGAGCTTCCAGCCAGGAGCCAGTATCTGATGGGACACGAGAACTGAATGTGCCTTTACGCCAAGCTCCTCACCTACGAGCAACCTAGCAGCGTCCTCAAAAAGGTTAGGCTGCTGAAATGGTTGAATATTACTTGTCATTATTTCAAGCATTCGTATCTTAAGCTAATCAAACCCATGTGCACCAGATCACATTGAATCTCAACTTTCTACAATTGTTCATGAGGATACTTTATAATTTGATTTCTTCCCCATTCTGGAATATGTTTATTGTGGTAGCCAAGAAATTACTCCCTACATTTTAAAACCCTAAAACAGTAGATACTTAAATAACCATTGTTGGAAAGCAGATGTAAATGTAAAAAAAAAAAAAAAAAGTTACCTCCTTCCCCAAATTTGTATTTTGCAAAAGGCAAAACATCTGAATGGTTCTATTTTCAGCAGGACTTAATACAAATCCAAAACCCAGAAGAACCAAACAGCCTGAATTTTGAGGAGCTGGAGCCACATTTTAACATCGCAGTTCATTATTTGCTCATCTTAACCATCTGATACAGAGAAAAATCTTCCTCGATTTTTTCTTCCTCCCCTTGCCAACACCTTCCAACACCTTCAAAAAGGATTTAAGACTCCAGCTGCCCAGTTTCACTTCGACTCCCATCCCATTCTTCTCTGCTCACCTTGCTCAGGCTATTGGAGCATCTTCTTTCACTTTTTATGACTTCCATAACATCCTGCAAATATACTGCTCCTTCTGACCATCTGCACAAGGGCTTTCCATTAGAAAAACTCATTGCCTATTTGCAGTAGGCTTGGCATGAAACATAGAAATTGGGAACAAACATGGTGATTAAATGACAAACTCTCAATATGGGTAGTTTTTTTCTATTTCAGATAAAACGTTGTTGGAATTACAGGAAACATTTGCTCCTCATTCTTAGCTAGGATTTTTTGTGTGTGTTAAGTCAATTAAATCTTAATAGGGTGATTCCCTGGTTCTTTATTTAAAACAGAACAAGCAAAAAGAGAGAATACAAATAGTATGGAAAGGTTGGACTTCATATTTTATTTGCACCCATATGGCATGCAGGGTTGCTCATTTCAATAATAACGATTTTTAATTAAAAAAACCTCCATAACTTTCATAACAGTCAAGCGGGAACTGCTAAGGAAAAGATGTTTATTACCCTGGCAATTTTCCCCACTCATCAAACTGGCACGTCTATCTCTTGCAACCCAGTTGCAACCAGCTACAGCTAATGGTGTTCCCTGCATCCCAGCACGTCTCTGCGGAGAAGAGAAGCAGGAACAGCGTGGGGGTGCGTAGCTCTTCTCCGTTCTGCAAAATTGGTTCAGCACACTATAAAAACATGATTAGCTATGATGTCTCAGCCTTGTTTATGCTGCAGTTCTTTCAAGGCTTTATTTTACCAATTTGTAAAGTGATGAGTAATATTGACTTTTCCTAAGCTTTCCTATTGTCATAATGGCATCATAGTTGAGCAACCTCCAAATTAGTAACAGTTATGTCACAACAACTCTACTGAGAAAGTGTGTTTACTTCTCATTAAAAAATGAAGAACCGAGTCATGGAGAAATCATGCGTCCGGACCGACAGAAGTCTCTGCAGATCCACGGCTTGCACCTAGGCTCCCCAAATCCGAGCTTAATCTATTATCTACACAACTCGCAGCCCATTATGGTAATGACAACTACAAAATGGTGGTTTGCATTAATATTTAAACACTTCTGGTTGTGGGTAGGACAGCAGAAACAACGCACAGCACAGAGTAAGGCAGCCCATGATACGAAGTTGAATGCGACTATATTTAGGGGCTGTTATAATACAGGCTAACGGGAGGCATTAAACTGCACCAGTGTCTTACAACATGTGGCCCCTAAGTCTGCTTGCTGCAAGACTCGCCTGCAAGGGAAATGATGCAATACATATGAAGACTTTGCTGAAAATCTCATTCAAAAATGCAGAGCACACAAGGAAAGCCAGAATTCCTTTTGTATGCATGAAAATACACCTCAGCAGAGTGCTCTTACTCCCAGTCTTAGCATTTGCACAGAAGAAGCTAAGCAGAAGGGAAGGAGTCCTCCAAAGCACTCAAGAAATCTCTGGGTCAATGGGAATCACAGAAGCACCCAGTCCTAAGTGTTTTAACTGATGTAAGAACACGAGAAATTAATAAAGCCAAGCTGCAAGAACCAATTTCATTTAATATTGCTTGTAATCACTACCAAGAAGATGCAGAAAGTCTGCAGGCAGAGTTTGGTGAAAGGCCAGGAAGCTAATTTGCCATTTGCATAAGTCATTTAGAAGAAGAAACTATTTAAAATTATGTATCTATGACACATTACACGTGAACAGATGAACAGTAATCCTGAATAATAGTTTGGTCTCTATGTGCAGAGGAGGGGGAAGGGAGCTGCCTTGATAAAAGAGCGTAATTTGCAAGTATTAGAGCAGAGGGATGAAACTACCCAAGTTACAGACTACAAGATGGGAAGGAAAGCAATCTGAAGATGCTGCTTCAGGGCAGACATTTTGTTTCATCCCTAACTTGAAGGGAGAAAGGAAGAAATAGCCTTGCATTTATGTCCTCCAAAGTTTCACCGCAGCAGTGATCCTGATGGCACCATACTACCATCCAGGATAACTCGTCGTTCTTCATACTATTTCATGCCATTGTCTTTTAAAATATCACTACTGAGGCACAATGTTTCCATCATGCATAGGTGTAAAAAGAGAGCTGTTTTGCCCAACGGTTGAATTTGATGGGGGGGGAGAAGACACACACACTTCATTTTCCCTGAAGAGCAGTGTGAGATTTCCAATCCTCAGCTTTAACACATAAAATATTAAGAGCCAATTTTCAGCTGCACCTCTGTCACTTCCATTATCATTCTACACGTCCAGAGGTGATAATGGACTCAGTAAATTGCAGCCTCTTTCCATCCCAGACCACAAGGGCTTTCACCTGGGGACAACTCTGCACAAGGGGCGGCCCAGATATATGCTAATGGCATCCAGCAGCAAGGCGCTGGGGAAGACAACAAGATGTGTTCAAAAAAACCAAGGTACTGAATAACAAAGGCAGGAAAATGCCCAGGAACAAAGCCAGATCAAAAAGGAGTGAGCTTGCTCCCCAAAGTTACGCGTGTATTACTATCCTCACAGACTTTGGCTGAAAATACGCTGACTGGGCAGTCAAACTTTTTTGATTCAGACACATCCTAGCTGAGCCGCTTACTGCTTCGGTTCAGCCACAGTGCCAAACGTTACTGAGAGCAATGATTTTTTAATTATGATGTGACAGCAAAATGGACCACAGCGTGGGTGGTGACGGAGCTGCAACTGGTATTCAGCATGTCCGCTGAGCTCACAGGCATGTTTCGGAGCCGGGTGAACAAAAGCTACTTACAATGAAATACTGCCGCTGCCGGCTGCAGCCTTCACATGGTCCCAGCTCTGCTTGAGAGCCCGGGACATCACACTTTTAGTGACACGCACTGAATTCCACAGGAAATCACCCCCAAATTTGGTGATTTTTACATTATGACAGCATAAAACAACTCCTGTGGATCATAAGCATAAAAGGTATCTCCTTCTTTTTCCCATGGATGCAATGAACCCAAATCTCAAATCCGGCAAGTAGAAGGAAAGTCTCCAATTGGTTTTAATGAAATTGGGATCATGCCCAATACACTGCGGGGCTTTCCTGTATTAACAAGCAGCCTTCAAGGGATGAACCGCAAAAATTGAGAGCCAGACCATGAGGATGCTGGTCAGTACTGGGAAACCCTAAGTGGTTACCTCCACCAGGGCTGAACAACCTGGTGCACCTGGGTTGGGACAGCATCCCTCCTGCTCAGGCCCCATGAACATTGCATTTTATTTCCCTGAACTGAAAACTGAACAAGTGACATCTGTTAAAGCCTCCATCCTGCCACACAGCTGAAGAAGGGAAAGTGCACTTTGCTACTACATGCTATACTTCAGTGGTTATTATTTAATTATGTTTTTTCCCCGGCGAAACATTCTTCACATATAACAGGAAAGCGAGACAACATGGAACATAGTTAGCACCCAGGCATCCTCCCCTCGCCCCCCCCAAATGCACAACCACACTTTACAGCTTAGATTACCAACACAAGGGGAAAAAATCTGGACTGATAAATTCTCAGAGTTCAGGAAGTCACATCCGACATGGGCTTGAACTTCACAGCACCACAACTAATTAACGGCACGGAGTGGATGTGCAGCCTAGAGCTCTATGCAGCCCATTAAGAGTGGCAAAGCATTATAATTTACTTAACTTCCCAACTATCCCACTCAGTCATTGCATCCTGTTACAGCACGTATCATCGCATCAGCGCTTAACAATCTTTAAACATTTTTCTCTCTGTGAAGCTATGTATCAATTTTACCTGCACTTACTGCACGTACTTACAGGTATATCATGCATAGGATGATATTATTCTAGGAAGTCAAACAGCAACACTTGATCCAAGTTGTAAGGTGGCCGCAATTAGCTCTCATAAGAATTACAATTTCGAAAGTTCACGAGGTTGGATTACTCCAGCTGCATTTCAACAAGTACTAATTTTGCATGTGCCAGTCTCCTCACAAAAATTTCATTTCTATGAATTTTTAATGATGCAAAGTAATTTTTTCAAGGTCACTGAGAGACGGAGCAGTTATTCAGACATTAAATTTGCTCACAGTTTCTTGGCAGCTTTGCAAGAAGGCGAGCAAGGATGGTGTGTGGTGGCAGTTGGGGGAGGGAAGAATGATGGGGTAAAAGAGCAGAAAGAAAGTTAAAGAAAAATTAGGAAACAAACTTGATGGAGAACTAACTTTGAAAACAAACTTGTGGTCTTCTTTCATGTCCTAAAAGGAGAAAGGAGTGCAACTCATGCCTTGGGCACATATATAAAGTAATTTAAATCCCCTTCTTAGCATTTTATTTTGTTCAAATAAAGGGGAGGGGGGGAATAGTTAAAGACATTTCATTTTATTTTGGCTTTTTTTTTAAAGTTCATTTATGTCAGGGAAGATTTTCCAGTAAGGTAAACGTGGCAATATCGAAATGACTGCTTTAACTCATTAACTAGTTCTGTGAAAAAGCTGGCATGACATTGATGGAAATTAACAATTCAAATGGTTCTGGCAGCCACAAGAGTGCCTGCTTCCAAATATTTCACCTCCTAACACCACCAAAATCTTGCTGCTACGGGAGCTTAGTGCCTGACAGCCGTGTAGCACCACCACCCTCTCCGCTCTTTGGGACAGACAGCTCAGAGTGTTTTTTTTCTATTCATCAAATATTTCCTTTTCTAGGCTTCAAGCTGCAATCATTTATCCAAGCAAGCAATTCCCAGGAAGAGTGTCTGCAGGACTCCCCTACCTCGCTGCTGCAGCGCGTGCTGGGGTAGTCCACATTACAGCATACACGTACAAAATAAATGTAGGAACATCGCCGGCAAAGCTTGGTACGGGGGAGATAATGCAGCCCAGCCTGAGGTCTTGATTTACCTCAACAAAGTCACCCGTGTCCCCAAGCCTCCATGGTCATGGGCTTGGCAGTGGCAGCCGGCGCTGTGCAAGAACGCATGGTTTTTCCTTAGCTGGCTTATGTGCTTTCTGGCAGTGGTTATGCACTGCCTGAACAACCCGTGCTGCCTGTTAAATCTTATCAGACAGACAGCTTTTGCTATCAAAGAAAGGCTGTTGCAATAACTGCCGTCCTCATCACCCCTGTCACTCTTCATTTGGGTGAGCAGAGGAGACTCCCCACTGGCAGCAGCAATGCAGGGAGCGGGCGAGCTCGAAGAAAACCGCCTGGAGGAATCTTTGGCCTGCACACACATTTCCGATTCACCTGCATTTAATGCCGTTAATATTTCAGCAGCTGCAGTGCCAGGGTCAAACTGAAATTTTGCACTCTCTGTTTCACTCGGAAATGTCAGTCTCAGACCTTCTGCTAGATTTTTTTTTTTTTTTTTAAACACTGATGAACGAAGAATAAAAGCGAAAAGAGTGAGTAGCAGAAAGTTTACAAAAAGGTCAGAATAGTCATTTCCATAGCCTGTAATTTAAATATTGCTTTGTACAGGACCTGACCTTGCCATCTGTCTAAGGCAGGCAACATTTTGCAAAGGGAGCTGTGCGCTCACCATCACTGCTGGATTCTCCCTTCTCCAGCAAAATCCATGATAGCAAGGAGGGTGGGCTACACAAACTGCCCTGTACCTGGTGTGTAAACCCACCACCTGAGAAGAACCTCCCTATCCTCTGCATGCTCGCTGCAGGTCTGAGACCAGCAGTGCCACATCTCCGGTACGGTACCAACCCTGAGAAGCAGCTAGAGGTGGGAGCTCCTGGACATCGCCTGAGGCACAGGGACAGCGTAATCCGTGAGGGTCACGAAGGGCAGCAGATGGGACACCTCACCTCTACCTGTGTGACCCTGAGCACTCGCACGAGAGCACCTGCAGACCACCTATGGGATGATCTGAAAACATGAAAATGCACCATCAAGTACACTGTAGGAACAGCTGGAATATGGGCTTGATCCTCAAATCTGAATGAAGGTTAACATTCATAGAGATAACGCATCACTGCAGCTGTCCCTGCTTGGTGCAGGACCAGGCCCTTATTCCTACAGGACACTCTAAGGTGAGGAAACAATTCAGTGTCCATTTCTGTTGAGCTTTGCCACATTGCAGCCGACACACTGAAGAAAGCTGTCAACAAAAGTGTGAGTTGTATCCACACATGTTCATTCATGCAACTAGAACATATACTCTTAAGTATATAGAAACTGATCCTCATATATATATATATATATATATACTGTAACTTTGCTTTCCATCTTTTAGAGAGGTAAGTTTTAAGCCCTCAGATTTCCCTAGAGATTTCTTAAATAGAAGTCATTCACTTGTGAGACTTGATCCCTTTCTACCAATGTTAATGTTATTTATCTAGGGAAAAAAACAACCAAAACCCCCAAAACAACAACCTTAATTTTTTCTTAAAAACTAGAAGTTAAGCAAAAAAACCCCTGAAAGGTTCCTGCCACCTTTGACGTATTTTGAAGACATAATCAACAGAAAAAGCCAACCCCAGAAGCGTGTTTTTCACAGACATGCCAAAGATTAACTAGGCATATAGCTTCTCTCATTGACTGCGTTGAAACCCCTCCTTGCCTCAAGCCAGGTGGGAAATACTCACAGAGGGATGCCATACTACCTTCAGAGATAGGCGCAGGACTTGTGGCTTCAAAGGGACTCACAGCTGGAAAGCTCTACGCCAAAGGCACAGCCCTTTTCTGAACATCTGTCCTTAAACCTGGGCCACTGCAAGATGCCTCAGGCCACAGCGATCGACTGCAGGAAGATCAAGTTCACGGCTGGGTCTGGTCTGTGCTTCCCACATTATTCCTGATGGCATGACCTCTTCTGATCATTAGGGATTCTGGGGGACTTCAGGAGGTGTCAGAAAGTCACAAGAACACTTAGCAAAAGCAGTTCAGATGAGGAAATGCTTAATGAACTCTAATAACAAAAGAGGACTTTGGATTTCAATATAAATATTCAGTTATATCTCTTTTTTTGAGCTCGCACCTCCTCAGAAAGGCAGTTTGGAGCAAAAACTACCTGTTGACTCTTTTCATCCATACACTGTTTTTTTCTCCAGTCACCTACCAACAGTCCAGCCCACCTGAATGGACTATATACCTTTCTCTCCCTCAACATATGGGACTGAATTCACCACTGCCTGGCCATCACTTATAACTGAGCTTTTCAGTTATCGTCTGCAGATAGTTACTGAGCTGGTAAGTGTTTAAACATCCCCTATTGCCCTGCTGCAGATGCAAAACCCTAGACAAAGGAGTACCAAAATGGGCCTCTAATTTCTCTGAAGACTGATGATTCATACTGGATAGGTCAGCTATAAATTTAACAAGATTCCCAGGAGCATCCTTATTTTCCCTCTAGGACCAGGTATACCAGGAGCAGTATTAAAAATTAAAACGTTAGCTGTTAGTTTTAATGAAAGAAAATTAAATGAATAAATATTAATAATTATATTCCCAAAACAGTCCTGTGAGCTAAAGAATTAAAATTTAAGTATTTTATGCAAAATTCTGGTTGATTGGGAGAGGTTTGCTTTCTTATGGCAAACCATGAGCAAGATGGAACTAAAGAGATGTGTCTCACCATCCAAAGTTTGGGCACTCTAGTAGACACTCCAGACTCATTTTCCCATTTTGAAAGGTGGAAAATAACCTCTTTTTGCAGTGTGAAATAAGCAAAAAGAGGCAATATAAGGATCTGATGATCAATCTCAAAAGTATTCCTCTCCCTCAGGGTCCCTCTTAATTCAAAACTCAGCCTAAGCTGGGTCTACTGCATTAATAAAACTGCAGTGCAAGTCATGTATGTGATGAATCACAAGTGCAAAGCTTTCCTGCCAGCTGACCCTGTGAAATGCCACAGGATGGCACAGCAGATCTGATCAGAGGGATTTTAGCCACCAGAGTGCAAATCCTACCTTGTAAACCACCAACAGAAAATACTCAGAGGTGGGTAAATTCTGATTCTGGGGGCTTCGTTAATTTTTATTTTCGTAGCCAATTCCCCATCAATTGGCCAATGAATTTTATGATACAGACTCTATAGCTGAAAAATAAACATGCTATCGAATGAAGGATACATTCATAAGGTTAAAAATGCTGGATTTTACAGTTCGTATAAACAGTAGAAGCATGTGAAGATTATCAACACCAGAAAGATTTTCTGACCACCTAGCTTGTTTTTCAAGGATTAAAATGTTTTTTTTTCCCCTTCTTGATGAAGACAGGATAGTCAGCTTCACACTTGTCTGCGGTCATTTCCTACTCAATTTTACTTTCATAGCATCCTGTCTGAATTTCAAATGCTTAAGCAGAATTCCAATAATCATCAGTGATAATGCATGATCTGTCTAATGCAAATAGATAGGTTAGATTAAATTCACATCCACTAAAAGTTAATATCCCTTTAACAAAGGAACTGCAATCATTTTGTGTCTTCACGTGGGTACTTAGTTCTGAAGCAGTGATAACCTATCTATAGAAAAACCTTTCCAAACTCTAACTTTCTATAAGACAAATGATGGCTCTACATTTTTTCCTCACTTTAATTTACCAGTCCTAATCCTGCAAGCCACTGCACAGAGATGCCCTCTCCTCCTTTTGCAGAGCTCTTCAGAGCTCTACGTGAGGGCAGGGCTCTGCCAGCCTGCAGACATCCGTTTGCAAGATCTAGCACTTAAGAAATAACACTTTTTCTCTTCCTCATTTGCATAATGATTTGCCACATTTTATTTTGACTCACAGTCCACAGTTACAAAGCTAAGGGAGGTACAGCTCTATTTAGGACAAAATTCATGCCAGTGCCATACCATTTACATCTTTATCTTCCCATTGCGTTGAGAAGGGCAGACAGAGCAGCTGCAGAGAGGAAGGCTGGATCAGCCCCATGTGCTTGGAAGAGTGGTTTGCTGCAACCACCTGGCAGGTAGCTCCTACCCTAGGAGAGAGTTTAAGCCGTGGTGTGAAAAACGAGCAAAATGCAAAGATCTCAAAGTACTGCTGCACCGGGACTATAGGTAGCTGCCATCTGCATCCGGCTCGTTCAAGTACGAAAGAAACATTTCTCCATTGCACAGATGGGGCCAAAAGATACAAGGGAAACAGGTGTAGGGTTGGCTTTTTATTCAGGCATTTTTGCCCATGTTTGTTTTTGAGACAGTCACTCAGCTCCATTTTAAAATATCTAAGCCTTTTTCTTTAGGGAGTAGCCTATAAAGAGAGCCCTTGTGCCTGAGCAGGGACCTCGTGAAGGTGATGCACCATGCACAGCCCCTGACTCTCCATTCCACCTTACAGGACCCTCGCTGTGCTACCACCAGCAACCCCTTGCCTTAATAACAGACAAAGTCCACCTAGACAATCTGTCTGGGGGGACCCTAAGGATGTCTTCTTCCAAAACACGGGGCTCGTGCCAGCACTTCCAGGGAGCCTTTAATAGTACTCACAGGTGCTGTTTTTTCCTTCCCCGTTCTTTGCAATGCAATTCCCATGAGAGCTGTCTCACTGCTCAGAAGAAGAATGGGAGAAGCAAGTAGGAGGGTCAGGATGGCTTCCCAAAGTCCTTCCAAAACACAAGCGCTCGCCCACCGGCTTCCCCTTCCCCACAGAACTGCACACAGCCGCAGGGAAGTACGTGCCAGCACAAGAACCCTGCTTCTTCATCGCCGAGCTCTTCTTGGCGTTATTACTCTCTTGCCTGATGCTTTCCTGAGCTGCAGCTTCAAATTAGAAATAAAACCTTAATGAATTTGGTTGTTTTTCATAACTTCTACTTCATGAGATAAAATATTCTCATTTCTCACACATTCTAGAATAAAACCTGAATTCTGCCTTCCTTTGGTTGTTCCAAGGGCTGACGCACAGCAGAAACATTAATTTTAACACATCGTGTGTTTTTTGTTTTTTTTAATTAAAATTGATTTCCTAAAGGATCACGTTTGCAAGAAGGCGTTGAGCAGTGAATATCAGCAGCAATCAGTGTGGTAATGAGCCTGTTTTGTTACCCTTCATTACATTATAACAGACATATTTTACTTAGACATTGTTACAAGCTCCACTTGAAGAAACCAGTACCATATATTGGCAAGTACAGAAAATAACTGGACTAAACATCTCTTTCTGCAGGCGACGTAGGACTCTCAATACATGACGGCATTAGATGTCAGGATTGAAATCCTGGCCATGTCAAGGCTAAAGGAAGCTTTGCCTTTAGGGGGCTATGCCCATGCCTAGGAGCATGCAAAGGGATGTTTGGGGTGGTGACAGCTGACCCTGTGGGGTCTGGCCCCATGCTGGGACTCCCACAGATGTCTTTGAGGGAGTTACAGAAGATGGTGTCTAAATTCACTTAAAGTTGTCAAGCGGTAAGTGAATGCCCCATACACACCAGCCAGGCACGAACGCACCTGTAGGGTTTCGTCGTCTTGGAGATTTTTGGCATTGCAGGGGTTAATAATTGCCCTTGAACCCCTGGGAAGTGGACTTGAAAAGTTCCAGAGTTCAAGTGCGATGCCATAAGCAAGGTGCTAAATAATAAAAGAGCAGCCTTGTACAAGGCTCCCCGGCAGGGGATGAGCCCGCCAGAAGCTCCACCTGGGCTGATGGTCCAGACCGCGATGCCGGCAGCATAATTTCTACAGGGTGTCAGAAAATGCATTACTACTAAGTGGCATCACTCTGAATGAAATCTGTATGGGTCAACTGCAGGTTAAGCTAACAAAACAATAAAAAATTTAAAATCTAACAATCACAGAGCCCCCCGAGCACTCGAGAGCGAGCAATGGGGGTTTCTCACGTGGACAAAGGAATGAGTCCCCACCTCATTTTTCTTTTTCCAAGCGATAGCGAGACATTTGCCCTAAGTGTGTTTCACCAGCTTATTGCCTTGAAAACTGGTTCATGATCTTCCCTTTTGTTAGTGAGAAGGATCTCAACTGGTATGTTTGAAAACATGGCCTACATATAAGTGCTCACTATGAACCTGACTAACACCTATCGGTGGTGAGATCCCAGTGGAAGGACTCTCACTTTCTCTACTACTATTCTGTATAGAAAGCACGTGGAGGATTTGGCACAATTTGTTGATGATGGTCAGTATATAGCCATGCTGTATGTTTGTGACTGAACTGCGTTCTTGCAGGCAGCTTTAGGAAATGGAAAACTTCATGGGATACCTTGGGGAGACATTTTGGTGAGGAGACCATGTGCAGCTGGACATCTTGCAGCCTCCCCAAAGAAAGACTTTGCTGCGAGAAGCAAGGACGGGGGAAGCAGTGGCAAGCCACGGGAGGGATGTTCATTTCAATCGAAGGCATGCTCGGGGGAGAGATGATGCTTCTGGGTGAGGTGTGCTTCAGCTCAGGGCATGAATTGCTCCAAAAGTCTAAGACCAAATTTGGGGCAATGGAGGAGCCAACGGCACAAATGGGTTCTTATTCTGGGACTAATGTCCTCATTCCTCTTGAAGACCCTTCCTAAGCAGTACTTCTACCTACTTTCACATGAACACAGCCATACTATTTTCTGCATTAAATCACAGAATGAAATAATTGTGAGGCTGGGGGACACACTGGTCTCATGTTCAGTAAGACAGTCTCTTCCAGATCAACAGATAATAAGGCAACTATGAAATATAATTCATCTCACAGCGAGTTTCAAAGTATTTCTGTACAATCCCAAAATGTGTTTTGTCTGACATGTTTACATATTTCACTGTATATGGGCTCATTAGCAATGAATTTTGGTTGCATTTTGACTTTGAACCTTCCGCTTTCCCTCTTAAAGCCCAAAAAAATGCTATCTATATACAACCTGCTAATGGACTTTGCAAATAACTGTAGTGCTTTTAAGACTTCTGTATATTTTTTTAACATTTATATTTGTAATGAAAAACTATTCTGAGTCAAAGACACATTATTCAGCTAAACCTAGAAATATATGTATATATTCTAATGAAAAGGCTTCAACTATCTCTTAAAAATATATATTTACTTAAATGAAGTTAAAATAGGAATTAATTATTTCATGAGCTCTCGCCTAACTTCAAGAGCTACTCAATTTTTTTATAATTAAATTGGAACAATGGCTTTATTTCAAAACCAAATGAAATGAAATAAACATCAGAACAGAGGAATGGAAATCCAAGTAGCAGAGTGCTGTGCTGGTCCACAAGGATGTTTCCTTAGTGAATGCAAACCAGAAATAGAAACTCATCAGAAACAGAAAAGGCCTGAATCTGTTCAGATTTATATCAGTATTAGCCATTAAAGAGGAAAGAGAAGGTCACTGCCTTACCCCCGTTGGAGTGAAATGCAGAAAACTAAATGTATTAGTTGCAGTTTGTAACTTTTTTCCAAATTGTCTAATATAGAAAGTAATAAAGAAATACCCCCCAAATATGACCCAGTTTTGTCTTTAAAAAAAAGCAAAATTAATAGCGTTGCCTTCTCTTTACAAATGCTATTATCATGTGTATTTTCTTCATCAACATAAGAATTCAACTAACAGACTACACCATCACTCCAGGCTCTCCTTAACAATTTCTTAAACTTCATAATTATTTTTCCTTTCTTTTTCCATGCTGCCCATCCTGCTTCCACTGGGTGACATGAAGGGGCTTACCTGTTAGTGGAATTACACAATGTCCAGACAGTGCTTTTCAGTTAACAAAAAACACATGTGCACACACAAAAATAAAAAATATCTCTGTGGTAAAATGCTTTTCCAGGGCTGACAGCAAGCAGTAATTTTGTTTATATAAATATTGGCAAACTGCAAATTTTGCAATCCCCTGTAAACTTGGATTTTTTTTTAAACTTAAAATCATCCCAGCATCTATCTATTCATCCATCAATCCATCCACCCATCTATCCATGACTACACTCCCCCCCCCCGCCTTTCATAAACAGCTCTGCTAATTAACTCCCACATTGTAGCAATCTTTCCATTACAGAAAAAGGAGAGAGATTGAATTTATCTATATGTGATGAACAAATGCCCTGGAGAAGCTCTTGTAATCTATCATGTCAATGTAGATGAACTCCTCGGGATTTCTTTTCTTTGTTTTACCATCCAATAACAGTAAAAATAACACACAGAAGAATCACAGTACTTAGGCTGTACAGCTAATCAAGCTCTGGAAAGACACTCAAGGTTGCTCTGCATTTATCCTTTTTTGAGCAACAAAACTTAGGGGTGACTGCTCCTGGGTTTGAGGTCTAATTACTATAACAATTAGGCTCATCAGTGCATTTTTTATTATTAAGGAATGACGACAGAAAGCTGATCTCTATCTGATTAAACAAAATAAAGCACTAATTGAGAAGAACAGCAAGTCCGTTATTTTCAAGTCCCTGAAAAAGGGCTAAACTTCATAAATGGGCTAAACTTCATAAATGGAGACAGCACTAATCCTTACTACAAGGAAAATTGATAAGAATGAGCATCTTTCTACTGAGACGTGGGACAAGAAATGTCTTAGCGCAGCGCGTAACACAGCACCGGCGGGCGTCTCTCCACACCCCGCTCCCACACACACTAGCCTGTCACCACGATTTTCAGAAGTCATTTATTACCATGACACCTCTCTTAAGATCAGCTCTGCGCTCATTTTCGTAATGATTTGTTAAGGTCACAGTCTTCACTTACACCTTTTTTTTTAATTTATTTTTCTCTGTTCTGTTTGGGCGCAGGGTCTCACTGCGTGGTTAGGTGGGTAAAACTCTTGCTGGAGCGGTAGGCATTTTGGCTGCAGACCAAGTGGGAGCCCTGAGCCCCTAATGTAGGAAATAAAATCCCCATTCACTGGGTTTTTGAAAACATTTCCAACTCTGGGGTACGTCAAAGGGAGATTATCACGGTATGTCACACTCCTCTGTCTTCTGTGAAGCACAGTGCAAAAGAGCTAAGGGGTTTTCTCGCCTTTTTACATGGACAAATATGCCAATACTTCAAAACTACTGAAAGAAAAACCATTTAAAAAAATCCAGAAGACTAATTACTTCAAGCCTCAAACTTTGATGTAAAACCAAATGGAAAGAACTCAAATCAGGAGAGATGCAGAACAACCCCAGTCTCCTTCTCTCCCCCCATCTTTTTATATTTTCAGTAAGCAAGAAACTGTTTTGTTTTGTGGGTTTGTATCTCCTTGCATGCCTGAACAGGTCATAGGATGCCCCATTTCAGCTCCAAAATCCACATAAGTGAAAAAGCTGTGGCTTTTACTTGGCAAACCTCCCTTAAAAACTGTTTGCAAAGAATATTGTTTGTAAAAATATTGTAAGATAAAAAGCATTAAGCAGTCTCCAAACACTTATTTAACCCAAAACAAACTAACAATGATGGTTCCGCTTATGGAAAGAAAATAAGACTTATTCACTTTCAATGGAGAAGGAAATATGTTGTAGGATGAAAGTAATCTACTTGCATGCAAACAGATACACTTTCTTGATCAATAAGAAAAAAACCATCAGCTCTGCAGTTCTCAGACCAATCCCCCCCCTTTTTTTAATGCAGTATTTCAAAGCTATGCATACATAATGCAGCTGCCAAAATATTTGATGTGGTTTTAATGCTGATGAGTAAAGCAATCGGAAGCTTTTCATAGGAATTATAAAAACTTTGGATTTCTAATTATGTTGAACAGACAGCTAACAAACAAACATTCACAAAAGCAACTTCATGACCACATTTTACCATAATCACAATGGGACACTCCTCTAACAAAAAAAGCTACCGAGAGTTAGGCATATGCGCTTTCTGAGATGCATGGTTCGTTTTATCCTGTGCAGCACCATTTCACAGAGCACCAGATTAATCCAGAGCACTGCCTGTTCTGAGCAGCATGATGCAAATATAAATTCACCTTTCAATCACTTCTGTGGGTTAATGACACCGAGTAATAGCACATTAGCAAAGTGCCACTCCAGACACCAGTCAGGCATGCCAAACAGATAATCTGACAAACGTTTCAGATTCATTTTCCATGAACAGAAACACCGTTCGGGCTTATTAACTAGCAAATCTGCATACAGTGCAGTGCAGAGCAGAGAGGCTCCATTAAAAGTAGCAATCTATCTCATTAATGTAATATATAATGGTATTTGGTCTCTTCTATTGTTGCAAAATTAAAAAAAAAAATGCTCGTGCTCTGTAATGTTGTAGTATGTTTGCACTAATTGCTTCATATACTCCAGTCAAGTTTTTGATGTAGAGGAATTCCCCCACTGGTTTAGAGAGAAATTATGTTTTCAGTTACTATCACTTTCAAGAGTGCAAATAATTCAGGTAGCCTTCCCAAACTACTCGCTGTACTCACTTCATTTTTCCTGTTTCTATGAAATGCTTCCCTTACAGAAGCGGTGTATCTATATCTGGTCTTCACATCTGTTACTGCATCTCTGCTTTTACAGATGTTATTTGAGCATGTGGAGGAGTAGAGTTACAGGGTCTGATTGCTCACTTAGTCCAGAATCAGTAGGGGATGAACAGGATTTGTCTTCTTATCTCCAGCATATCGATAACCAAATGCAAAAAAAGGCAACTAAAAAAGAACAGTTCCCCAAAATGTTCATTCAAAATTGTAAATAAAATTACTTAAGTGCTTTCACAGCCTTTAAATATCGATCTCACCAGAATGTTAGAAAACAAGAATGTTGCTAAAACAATACAATAAAAGCAAACTTCTCAGCAGGTTTATCCAAACCCAATTCTAACAGCAAGTACATGTACTGAAAACCCAATTAAAAGCACCGTTCCCATCCAGAAAGCAGAAACAATGCTGCGTTATCCATATGTCAGTTCAATTTGTAGCTTTTTTTTAACAGTTGGGATTTGGAAAACTATCTATAGACATTTCCTTTGTAGCTAAATCTTAACCATCTTCCTTTGCCTAGCTTGTTAGCTTCAGTTCTTCCGATCTTGATACAATAGCAGTGTTTTAATCAGATTTTTCCCATGTAAAGACTGGGGGGGGGGGGGCAACTTTTTTGGTTTTGCCTAAAGTGTCTTAACACATCATTTCTAGCCATAGAATCACCCCCTTGCAGTGTTCTGCCTCTAGAACCAGGAGTCACAGTTTACCACCATTTATAACAAAAGGTAGGTGGAAAATTAGCTTTCTCCCCCTTTGTTGGTCACCCTGTGGCTTTCTTCAGAGCTTTTGTTTGAAAACGTGGCTGCAGGTGATCACTCCAGTGGACCACCAGCCTGCTGGGCCACGTTTCAATTTTCTTTAATGCTGAATTTGGAATCTCAAAGCTGTAATTTGCCATTCTGGATTTCCCCTTCTGTGCCATGCTGCTTTGTTTCAGGGTGTCAGAGGGGGCATGTTCTCACTCTTGGCCTCAGATCAAGGTAGCCCAGGTCTATTTTTTTGTTTTAAATCTTGTTTTTCATTTTGTATCCATTTTACTGTGCTATGCAGAGTAGTAAAGAGGATGTGCCATGGTGGTATGACACTGTCAGGCTTTCTCCAGATTACTTCAGGAAGGATTTCAGGTTTGCATCACTGGGTGTTTTGCTTTATTGTTAGTTCTATTGAACGGCTCAAACACTACTTCCTTTAAAAATGCCTCAAGTGCCCACGTTGGTTACAATTCTTAAATAACCTAGGTTTTAATGACACTGCAGGGTATTTAACAACAAAATACTGCTGCAATTATGGGATGGCAAATAAACGTGTTATCGATTAGTTCAGAATTTGTGATGAAGACGATGTACCGGGACTCAGGAGGTTCAATTGCCAGCAATTGTGTGAAGACCCTGGGAGATTACGGGCAAGCCTGTTAATTTTTCAGTCCACCTCTTCTGTGGAATAAGGATGAAAATACTCCCTTCTCTCCAGACTTTTTGCCTGCTCAGACAAAGCAAACTCTTTTCTGCTGGAACAGCTATGGCGTGTGCAGCAGTCCAGCCAAGTAAGCCCTGATCTTGTGCGAGAGCCTTAGGCACTGTACTGCTATACAGCGAATCTGCCGCTACAGAATATTACATTATAGTTAGAACAAAGGATTTAACTTATAACTGGTTTAGGATTTAGTTCAATGGACAGTGGGTCCCTTAAATTTGTAGTTCACAATATTCTACATATTGGTATGTACAGCAAGACAGTCAAACCCTTGCTTTTCCTTGAATCATACACATTGTTTTACATACATTACAGTCCACAGAGGCTCAGCAACAGAGAGCAATTAAGAAAACAAACAAACTGTAGTAATGAACCATATAAGGAAGAAAAGCAGAAATGTCACCACCAGCCTTCAAACATATGGCTCTCCAAGGCCCTCCTTGCGCCATGCAACTTCCACTGCTCCATCAGGCCCAGATGCCTGCTTATTTTGGAGGAGAATTTGCTTAGAAAATGTCTCATGGCCAGCATGATTTCATCCCTCATTAGCGTTGTCCTGATGCAAGTAATGGAAATAAAAGTCCTGGAAGCCAGCAATTCTGTACACATGCAGAAGCTACTTGCTTATCAAACACTTAAGGAAGGTGATGGAAACTGAAAAGAGAGTAATGCAGCAAGTGGTAGGATAAAGGTAATTATCAAAAGGAGAGAGATTAGAGTAGGCACCAGTAGTATTTGCAGCTTAAGAGAGTGTTGTCTCCATCACCTGGGGATGGGGAAAACAGCTCACTCTTTGCCCAGTTACGCTGATAATTTTCAAGGTTTTATTACAAACTGCATTGGAGAAGCAATATGGGTGAAAAAAATCAACTCCTAATCTCTTCTAAGGCTTTCTTTCTCAACTCAGATCATGTTAATAAGGTTACAGTGCTGCCCAACGAACACTAGTGTGGGCACAGGTAAGAGAGAAGAATCTGGTGAAGTGTGTAGTAGTGAGCAAAGGGAGGATGGGGAGCACAGAGAAACCATGTGATTTAACTTTGCTGCCAAGGAAGGGCACATTAGTCAGGCACAAGCCATTAGTTAGGTTATTTGGTAACATATCTAGGATAGGAAAACAGTCAGCAATCTCACTTAATTTGCCTCTATTAGTAATTTACAGACTTCTACATCAGACTTCTACAGTCAAAGAAAATTTGTCCAGGTAGCCTTGAGTAAGTTATCTTTTTTCACATGAAATGGAAACAAATTGGGCATTTAAAAGTAGAGCAGAGTTTTACCGACAAAATTTCCCTTAGGGCTACTGGGTCTCTGGCCCACTGGCCACCATTTGAGTAAACAAGCCAACTCTGACTCGCTGTCAAAATCTACAGTATTTTAAGATACTCTGTCACTCACACAGAACAGACTGCCAACAGTTTTCCATGGTGCATAATGTGAAAACATCCAGCGAAAGAATGCGATGTTAAAATGAACAGGAAAACTGTTCTTTCAGAATTCCTTTAGCCCACCAGCTGAGCACCACTCTAACACTAAGCAAGCTATCTTATTGCATTGTAATTAAACTTCATGTCTGTTGATTACTGCAAAATTAATTCAAGTTGCCAGCCACAGAAATGTTAAAACAGAAGAAAGAACCAGCACTGTAGACAGCATCCTGTTTTAGTCATCTTGGCTGGCCATTATCAATAATAAAATGTTCAATTTGTGGCTGCTCTTTCTTTCTCCATTATTGAAACAACTTGAGTTTGTGCAGAGTGGCCCCGTGATCTCAAAGCAGTATCTTATTGACTCAGCAAAAATTTTTACAGATTAATAGTGACACAAATGGCGTCTCTAATCATGGCCAACATGGAAACTATTTTGAGAAAGGATAAACTTAGATATGGTCTTAAAGCAAGTTTGTAAATGCACATAGACCCAAACAGGAATATTTTGATCCTGGAGGAAGAGTGGGCAGGAGTGGAGGAAAACCAAAAGGGGGAAGATTGACAAATAAACCCACTGCAAGCACTACTACCTGGGAAGGATTGCCCCACCCTGCCCTACCACTGCACCCTGCTTCCCACAACACTACGCTTCTTGGGGCTATTTAACACAAGCAGCAGTACCTTGATTATCTCTGAATTTCATTGCATAGGAAAATGAAAGCTGATCATGCAACAAAACCGCCAACACTAAACATCACTATAAAAAGTCCAGCAAGGAGACACCGTTACGCTAAGGACTTGTACCAAAACTACCTTCAGCACACCCTGCGGCACGTCGGGGCTGGCAGTGCCCTGCTGCCGTGCCCTGCTGCCGTGCCCTGCGCAAGAACAGGGCATTTTCAGGTGATCCCAGTGTGCCTCCCAGGGCAGCAGCAGAGCTCAGGCACTTCCCACAGCCAACTGTTGCCAGCCCAATGCAAGCAACGCTCTTTCATTGCCTCTCCTTCAGGATCCCCTGTCAGAAAGCAAACACCCAGGCATCCCTCTGGTACGCCAGGACATCCACTAGCAAGCAACTCTGGCTCCATCAAGCACAAGAAGTTTTCGGTCTTATAGCTGGCACATAACTCAAGGCTGCCTTTTCCTCTCTTGTTTGGCAGGTGACCTCCTGTGGAGCTGGCTGAAAGGAGCATTAATGATTTTTGTCAGCCCACTTTGTTTAGCAGCTATCAGAATCAAATCAATGCCTCCTCCATTGTCTTCGCTTTCTCCTTTGCAGGGTTTTTCTGTACTTCACCTCATCATCGCTGTGGGCTTTGGACCGTGATTTATCACCAGGTTCACAAAGCTGCTGCTTCATGGGAGCAATAAGCAAAACTGTAATTCCAGCAAGTTTGCTTTTCAGCGTGTTCTTGCCGAAGGCAACACTGTACCTGGGCTACCCTTAAACAGGACTCATGCTCCAGTGTTTCCAGAAGGAAGAGACCAAAGACAGACTTCAGAAAAAATCTTTTGCCCTTCCCTAACTCTTCCTTCCCTTTTGTCCCTGTATCTCCCGGCTCCTGCCACAGCTGGAGCCCAGAGGCCGGCTGCAGGGAGACCGCGAGCTGCTGCAAGGTTGCCAGCCACAGAAGGATGCTCTCGAGGCTGCATGTCCTCACACAGCAGAAAGGCCAGGCAGGGTGGTAAGGGCATGCTTGCAGGAGGCAGTAGAGAGGGCTGGTCCCTCCCTACCCCAGGTGGAGTGGGCTCCCACACCCCTGGCTAGGGCACCTCTGGTCTGGCATCTGGGTCACTGCTTAGCGACCCAGGAAATGCTAAGAATAAATCTGGCAGGAGCAGATTGGCAGAAAAAAAAAAAGTCATATAATAAATTGATTCAAGAAAGTCATATTTTATGCTCACCAAAGACAAAGCTTATGAAATAACCAATATTGAATTACTCACTGAGCTCTGCTCCTACATTCCTAATACAAGATCTGTCCTGCGGTAGCATACAGAATATGGTCCATCATTCTCAGAGGTACCAAAACCCCTTATTTTATAGAGGTGGTTATAGATCTTGTTTATACGTAAAATTCCATGCTTTTATAAAAATTCCAAAGCAAATGTAACTCTTCAGAGCCATCATTACCCAGGGTTTTGTTGCCAGGCTTGTTAACTCTCCTGGTAAGCACCAGGTCCTGCCACTCTACTCAGTCTTGACTCTTCTTCAGAGGCTGGTAGGATTTATTTTAATGCCTGACACCCGAGTAAAGTACACTTTCCTGTAGTTTCTGCATACATTTACTGTATGGCAAACCTCATCCTCTGTTTTATCTTGTACCTTCTCTCCCCTGTATCCACCCCACACACCTCTTTGACTTTGTGGTCAGCAAGGGTGTTTTATAAACAAGTGTCTTCAGGATGATGCCTGCTTTTTTCTACCACATTTGCAATACACCTAGTGCAATTAAGCCCTGATCTTTACTTGTGGCCTCTAAGGACCACAGTAATAGAAATAATAAATCATTATAAACAATGCTGTCACAGGGAAACTCACATTCTCTTCCCTTTTACCCCAAGGCCCCCAGCAGGGTGTGTGGGTGAGGGTGGGAGGTAAGAGAGAGGAAAGAGCTCTTTGATTTAGGAACCTGTGCAGCAGCACCATTTTGACATGCTTTTAGCAGAATGTGGGAAACAACAAATCCAACAGAGAAACAGCACCACAGCGTGCCAGTATGGATGTTACCTCTTACACTGGGTCCCTTGGCTAACTCTACAATACCAGAATGAAAAATACCAAGTATTTCTTTCAGGTGATGCAACATTGCACTGGGACACTGCAGGAAGACTGAGACTTTGAAATATTTTAAAGGCTTAAATGAATACTGACCTTCCTTTTTCAAGCTTAAGGAACAGTGCAACACTTTTTTTTTTTTTTATTCCTTGCTCACAGACCAGATACTCTAAAGAAAATCAGTCAAAAGGTCTAAAATGAACCTGCTTCCTCAATGCATACAGTTCTGCCCAGGCAAATTTCTGCACAGACAACCAACTACGGAAGGAATGTGTCAGTAGGTAAACAAGATCAATCCACCCCCAGGCTGTTTCTCTGCACCAAAGCTGTATTTCAAATGAATCCAGTGTCTCAAAACGCTTTGGAATATCTGACATTCGTAATTCTGCCCCCTTCCATCAAAGCAGGCATTTCAACTGTGTAAAATTTATATTCCACTTACATTCAGTACTATCCTGTTACTGAAGTGTTTCTGGTGAAAGTTCTTATGGAAAAAAGCAAAAATTCATTAAATCTCTGCCACTAGCCCACATTAGGGAAAACCAGGCATTTTCAGGGAAACGAATTTTCCCAAGAGAGATGAAATACAAAATTCTCTTTCAAAATGTATATACACTGCATACATACACGCATACATATGAAGAAGAGAGAGGCAGGGGAAATATAAACCAGAAAATATTAATTGCAGATAATGTAGCAACAATAACATGAAGACTTTTATCCTAAAGCACTTCATTGTGTAATACACAGTATTCATCTATTAAAGAGGCTCAGGAGGGCTAAACCAGACCAGACGGCCTCAAACGTGAGTATTAGTACATTTCTTAACATCATCAGTCGCTTAATGTTGCATCGCCAGTATCATGTTTGTTTTGCATATTACGGCTTTTCCACAGACCGCAGAGTCACAGCAGATTTTTGAGATCACAGGAGGGCACGCAAGCAAATGAGCCAGACAGAGAGCCTTATGATGTCTCCCGCATCTCTTGATCTTACACACTGACGGCATCTTCTGCTTTCTACTCACCGCTTGAAGAACAGCATGATGCTTATCAATGAGCAGTAATTAGTACAGGGTCATCAAAGAACTCAAAATGGAAAGTTTTACCTTCTGGATAATGTAATCTATCAAGCAAGTGAAGCCAAATCTCACTTCCATGGGTATCAGGGAGTGTTTCTCCACTGACTTCTGGTAGGAACAGATTTGGTTCACTGAAGCTTTCCTGTTCACTCTGTGCATGCACCACACAGGAGGAACTAGAAATGATGCTATGGAGTGAGTTTCTGGGGTTGAAGAGCATAAGACATGTAAAGGGACATTACTAAGATAAACACCACAGGCCAAACCCCCGACCAGAGTCCTGCTGGAAAGAGGCAGGCAGAGGCCAGCCAAGGGCTCTGCCCGCTTCGTGTCATCTTACACTTCTTACCTGTTTTTTTTTAATTGCTCTAAGATCATCGTAGCTAGAAGAAATTTTAAAGCCATGCAGTTTACGCTGCATAAGATACGCTGTTGAGTCAAAATTCCTTAAGACATGTATTCAGTATCAATCTCCCTCTCAAAGGCATAACTCAGTGTATGTGCCTGAGTTCAGGAACACGTCAGACTGGTCGTGTATATGTATATCTGCAGCCCTACATCCACACGAGATACTTGATTTCCCAGCTCTGTCCCCCGTATCCTGTTCTGTTTTCAGGACACCCACAGAGGGACAGGGCCTCTCTCCATACAACAGGCCAGAAAATATTCTTGTTTTCACCCTTCTACCAAGGTCAAGCATCCAGAAGCCAACTGCCCGGTATTGCCAAGCCAGTGACTCCAGCAACCCTCCAGTTTGCTTCTTCCTCTCTTGTCCGAGCCCTGAGCACAGCGAGAGTGCCCAAGCTCTGTACAACCTGCGAGATGGGACATGCCAAAGATATGATAGTCTGCAGTGATCCCAAACTAATTAGTCGGGGAAACATCTTTATTTGTGCAATCACTCAATCCTTTACAAAAATTTAGACTTCACATACTTTTGGGAACTGAAGTTTTAATTGTGTTTAAAGTCCAACTCCTACAAACGTAGTGTTGTGTTGAACAGACCATGAATTGACTGGAGACTTAAATCACATGGAGGCTTAGATGATGTACTGAAATGTATTCCCCATGCATTTATCTCAGCTTGGATAATGAAACTAAGCTGTTTAGCTTCATTACCCATGAAATACCCTTAAGAAACAATTGTGCCATATTACAGCGAGCAGAGTTGACTTCCATTTTAACACTCTCTGTCTGTGCTGGTTTGTGCCTTCTTCTCCATGCCTATACTGATTTGAGGAGCTCTGCAGTGGAGGAATCATGCCTTCCTGGCATCTCTGGGTAGATCCTATAGCATGTTGGGTATTCTAGTATAAAAAGCAAATGACAGTAATTCACCAGTATCAAGTTCCACATTTCAAATTTTCCATAATGCAGCATATGGAAACACTTGCCATCCTGCCACTTTCTTAAAAAAATAAAACTAAAAAACCTTTGCAAAATAAAGCAAACAAAACCCCAAGCATATTTATCTCTCTTAAAACCAGTATGGTGGGAGTACACCTTTAGCCTACATAAAGTGCAGTTTATTTCAGGAGCAACCTGTGATCACCAGTGAGCTAAGGCCAGTGTCCTGGTTTCAGCTGGGATAGAGTTAATTGTCTTCCTAGTAGCTGGTATAGTGCTGTGGTTTTGAGTTAGGTATGAGAAGAATGTTGATAACACACTGATGTTTTCGGTTGTTGCTAAGTAATGTTTAGACTAAAGTCAAGGATTTTACAGCTTCTCATGCCCAGCCAGAGAGAAAGCTGGAGGAGCACAAGAAGTTGGCACAGGACACAGCCAGGGCACCTGACCCAAACTGCCCAACGGGGTATTCCATACCATGGGACGTCCCGTCTAGTATAGAAACTGAGGAGAGTGGGGGCGGGGGAGATCACCGCTGGGGGACTAACTGGGTGTCGGTCGGTGGGTGGTGAGCAATTGCACTGCGCTTCATTTGTACATTCCAATCCTTTTATTATTGCTGTTGTCATTTTATTAGTGTTATCATTATCATTATTAGTTTCTTCTTTTCTGTTCTATTAAACTGTTCTTATCTCAACCCACGAGTTTTACTTCTTTTCCCGATTTTTCTTCCCCATCCCACTGGGTGGGGGGTAGCGAGTGAGCGGCTGCGTGGTGCTTAGTTGCTGGCTGGGGTTAAACCACAACAGGCAGTTACACCACAATAGGTCTGAGCCCACAGGAGGAAAATCCTGACTTTCTTTCACTGCTCATTTCATGGTCTTTACTTCACTGTTCTCTTATGATCAGCCCAAGTAGATGACTCCAAATGATTCCAAAAGGAGCATTAAACTCTCCACAAGAGATCTTAAAATGGCCAGAGGTACTGTCAGCTTGCTTTCTTTTCTTCTTAGCTCAGCAACAACTTCAGTCATATGAAAGTAATTTAAACCAGATAAAACTCCCATAAGGAATTGACTGATATTTTCTTTATCTGATTTCTGTAACAGGTTTTACTTTTTACTGCTACAGTGCACCAGCCTTGCAGCTACCACAGAACAGCCAAACACTAGGGATCTACTAGTGGACAGAAACAAGCAAAACAGAAATGAGCGCTTGAAATTCCCCATGCTGCCATGCCTAATGCAGAATGGACAAACTCAAGCATCTTAATCACTGGGGAGCTGAGGGAATGCAAGACTTTGGGGTAAGCTTAGCACTTTGCAGGATCGGGCCCTTTCTCTTTTTCTCTCGTCATTCCTTTGACAGGCAGATGAAGGTGGGTTTCCACCTTAGATAGAGGAAGATGTGAATGTGTCACAGGACACCCAAGGAATGAGGTCGCAGTGCATCCCCCTGCATCATCTCTGAGCTGCAGATCAGTGCAGCAGAGAGAAGAACTAACATTATCATATACACCCAGTGGCTGTGATTCATCTCAATCCTAAAGTGAGCTTGTCAGCTCCCAAACACTAAACTCTCTTGTCATTACTTTTTTTTAAGTCATGTAGAATAGGTTACTTCATTGCACCATTTGTTTAGGGAACGTTGACGCCCGTTGTTTAAAATGTAGTAAAAGCCAAAATGCAAGAGGCAGTTTTAATCATTCAACAACTATGTGAGTTTTTAGGAGAGAGCTCACGTTTTACATCTACTGGTTGAATGATTTGAAAAAAATTATTTACTGGATAGGGATAGTTAAAGTGCAAGGTCTTTCTGCTGGCCTGAAATCAAAACCTAATAGCTAACCCTTTTACAATAAATCATGAACAAGCTAGACTTGATTTGTCTTCTTGTCCATAGATTGTATTGAAGATATAAGTAGTTATTGATGTTATGTAGTAAGTACAAAGCTGGATAAAAAAAAGCTCCAGAGTTTTATATGCTGTAATGTGATGAATGACTGGAAAGAAGAAAAACTTGAAGGGGGGTTGGTAATTTTATACTTTCAGCTCATTTCTGTCACCTACAAAAAATACTCAACACTTGAAAAAGTTACAAGATTCTCAAAAGACTTCTACACATATATATGGAATCTAACTAAAGGCATGTATTTTTAAGAAAGAATGCAATATTACTGTTTCTCCAGCCCGTAGAAAGGAAGCTGATGACTGCTGGTACAAATAGTCATACATAAAAATGTGATTCAACTATTTCTTTCTGTAGATGTAACAAATACAAAGATTATCTGATACGCAGTCTAATTTGGCCTGGAATTTACAGATGAGTGAATTATAATAAAAATTCTACAGTAATTGAGTAATAGCATATGCAATTACCTTAACAAATAAATCAGGTCAGTAGGTGATAGCATTAACATAAGGGGGTTGAATTTGGTGACCCCTGAGATACAGACTTAGCTCTTAAGTCTGGTGCTAAGTAACTGGGCTTCTCAGGGCATGTAAAACACATGCGACCCTTTCATGCAGACATTTGTCCATAATTGCATGCGGTTCACATATGACTTCAGAGATTGGCCATTTTATTGAGGACACGGCCAATTAATTATGATTTACTCTAAAATGGGCATAGCTCTATTCTCCCTGCCAGGTAACATTCTCTGTTCATACCTTAAGTGCCATACTTTATGCAGCAGGTTGCTGCCTGGAGTTGTAATGATTTATGGATCATGGATCCCCATGGATAGATGGTGCACTGGATGCTGTCATTCTTTCAAACATCCATACATCTGCTACAGTACATCCTGCTGCTGCATAATGGATTTAGGTAGTAAGAAGGACAGACATTTGGGGACTCCTTTCATGCAGGTTGACTGGAAACTGGCAGGTACAGATATATGCGAATTTTGTCTTTAGAGGAACAGATGCCTAAAACACATGTATTTCACCACCTGTGCTTGCTAGCCAATTCAGGAACATTTTTAATAACAGCCTTAGGCTGGGATATGATGCAAAGGTTGTCTGCAAAGAAGTTCATGGGACAATCCTGATTTTATGGGGAGTATCTCACATCGCACAAGCTTAGCCTAAAGCTTTGTTATTGTTCTGAAATAGTTTGGGTCTCCGGGACTCCTGAAACTTCGAAATGTAATAACTTGACCCAATACTGCAACTTAATCAAATTGTGCTAATTTATGAGGAAGGTGTCTTGTCATATAATGACATAAAATCATGACAGGACATGCCTTCATCACACATCAACACAACATGACATGAAACTACAAACCGTGAGATGAAGTTATTCTGTGCAGCACAACAAATACAATTACTTCTAGTGAAAAACCAAAGAGAAAAACTGTGAATTATGTCAACTGCAGTGACAAAACAGCCTGTAGTACGAATCCCTTGGAGTCAGGCCAAAACAAACAACTAACAGAGACAAGATCACACACTTGAAGATGTAAGAGTGGCAAGCGGGTACGGCTCAGAGCGCTTCTCAGAAGCAGCCATTCTTTGCATGCATTTTTTTGGTGTTAATTTTTTTGCCATTGATACAGTGCTGAGGCCAAGTAAAGTAACTCTGAATATTACACACCATATACTTTAACTACTTACTGCCCTGCTTATTATTTCTTCTTTTAAAACCATGCCAATGCGTCTTTAACACGAATGGCCAACTTTTGAAAACAAGACAGTTAAGGGGAGAATGGCAGCCCTCTGAAAACTTGGCCAAGCCTGGAACAAAAGCAGCTATTTAAACAGTGAACATTGAAAAGTCTGTTAAATCATCTGATCTGTGTAACCTGAGCCACACCATGTGAGGTGTTTCCTCTCCACTGGCCAACTCTGACCGCCACAAGGGTGAAGAGAACAGGGTTCCTTAGAAATGTCAACCTCTGTTTATCAAAGAGCTTTGTAAAATTACTAAAATAACATTTCAGCTGCAGTGGCCACCCTTAGAACTTGCCAAATGCTTCTGATAGCTGAATAGGTACCTCAGTAGTCCCAGTATTCCAGGAATTTCCTGCCGTAAGTAGTGGGAAACACAAGTCAATGCTCAGGCACAGCAGCATCCTAATACCACGCTGGCAATCTTATACGGAGCGCATGCTGCAGTGCCCTACACCGGCATATTCAGCCCTGAGAAAGCATGATGCATTTATCAGTTGGGATATAAAAGCAATCAGCAGCAGAATTGCTGAAGCCTGTTTTCCTTTAAATTCCTGCTTTACATCCACTAGACCTCCTTCCCTGGGCCCAGTGGGCTCTCACCACTGGCAGCACCGCGGTCTTCCCATTGTGGCTGCTGGGGCAGCATAGAGTAGTGCTGCAGCAGCAGGGTGTGCATACCCTTCCCTCCACACACGCATCCTTCCCTCCACGAGAACATCATTTAGGTCCTCTCATATCCTGCTACTGATTTTCGCAGAGCTTGGAGAAATATCTGATGGGGTCTCTTACCTCTTTCTGTTGAAATGGGGTATTTAAATTAAAAAATACAGGTTTTGGAGGGGCAACCTGCTTGACAAAAGCATGTGTACCTACATCTCACGTCTTTAGGAGTCCAAAATATTTTCAGAGGAGGAAATTGCAGAGGTCATGAGAACATTTTGGTGAAAACATGCATATAAATGGGTAAACTCTGGTACCATTAGAGTTGATGACAATTCTGCCACCACTCCTGGTAAGGTTAGGGCTTCACATTGACTTTTCATGATTGACATATTTGGGATGACAAACATCTAATTTCTATCTATTCACCTTTTTACCGTTTTGTTTACTTGTTCTCCAGTAACGCACTACTATGCTAAAGCAAATGTACATCTTGACGAGCCAGCTGCATTGATTAGCTTTAGACTGACTTTATATGTGCTCCCTGAATTTTCTCTCTGAGCTGTTAACATTTACTGGAGCTGACCTCCTCTGTGCCACCCGTTCAGCTCCAAGAGCTTCTCGTTGATAATTAAAAGTGACAGTGCTCCTTTTGGTTAAAATTAACAGAGGTGAAACTTAACAGAAACTGCCTACTCAAGGAGTCACACCACTCTCCATTATCAGACTCTAAATTATTAACTCGCCTTAGTTTTATCATGATTAATTATTAAAATTCAGCTGCTTGTCAACATATTCATCATAGAACCGATAGATTAGCAGTGTCTCGTGCTATATTGGCTGTGCTCTAAACAGTGACCTTTCAGCAGTATTTCACATCTCAAAAGGATTCTTGTAGTGGCACATTTTTCTTGGGGTAATAAAAGGAGAAGAAGAAACAGTCACCACTACACTGGAAACTTAAGGCAAATGCTACCCTCCCTTTTATCTGAAATACCAACTGAGTTAAGGGTGAAAACAAGAATCAAAGGTAGTTGGTATGTGTTCTGCAGCAGGAGGAAGAAGGGATTTTCTCATAATTTTTTAGCTTTATTCCCTCAGTACTCTTTCCTTCAGACTGAAGATTTAGAAGGACTGTTCAGACACTACGTGCTGCTTAATTGTAGCATGATTTGCCTCTAGTGTCCAGAGGCTACAGTTGAAAATATGCACTTCAACTTCTTGTATTCCTGGCACTAAAGACAAAAGACTTTGTTATTTGAGGAATGATTTTTTTTTTTTTAAATAGCAACAATTACAATTCTATGCAGTGTCCTGCATATTTAGCACTTATTGGAAAAGTCAGCTGAATACCACAGATTGCAATCAACATCTTTCACATATGCCAGTCTTCTTTTTTTTTTCCTTTGAACGTTCAGAGCTTTGCAAGTCATTAGTCCATTAGCACAAAGTTAAAGTACGCCAATCAATGTCATTTGAAGCTGTAGGTCATCTTGGGTTTTCATAAACAGATCTTAAGGCTAATGACAGCTATGTACCCTTCTGCTCTCATTTTCATTTCATCTTGAGCTTTCTTTGAAACATTAGATTTGGCATTTGCAAAGAAATAAACCCACTGCAGGTGCTACTTTTCACCATGATAAAACAGAAATTATGTTCTCAAAATTCACTAGGAGACTTCAGGAAAATGCAGGATATTGTGACCTGGGTTTATTCTTAAACTTTCTAATATCCTTGGATTTACTAGGATGATGTGAAAGAAGCTATGCCAGAAAGAACTGTAACTGTTTGGCTTTAAACACGTTTTATTCAAAGGTTAGAAAAAGTCTTGAGCTCGAGTTACATGACCGGGCAACATTAAATTCAGGTCTGAGCTCCGGTCAGACCCCCTGCCCAGCCATAGGCATATCACTTAATCTCTCAAAATGTCTCCATTTCTCGCTCTAAATGAAAACAAATCAGATTGCCTGATATTTTCCCCCTTTTTTTCAAGACAGCACACTGGTGCAGACCATTATACTAAGATGGCAGGGAGTTAAATAGCTCTTGTGTGTCCTCCATCAACCTACTGCTTTCTGCCTACCTATGGGGAAAAACCGGTTTGGGAAATAAAACTGCTGAAACCTGAAGCCCAGACCCAGAGCTTTCCATGAGGGATGAAAGGGTCGTTTCCAAAATCTGGTGTCATCCTTGCACTGGCAGCAGACAGGAAAGCATATTCACTCTCCAGTCTATCAGATGTCAGGTAGCTGGAGCGGGGGATGCTGTGGAAAGGACGGCTGCACTCCCTGTGGAAACATGGGTGCAGAGCACCACGACACTGGGAACAGTTGGGCACCCAGGGCTGGGTGGGAAGGAGAGCTAAGGACAGCTGTGCTACGTGGGAAGAAGAGAGGAAGGGGCAAAGCTTTGCATCCTCTTCATTTCTGTTCAGCTACCAAAGCAATTCTTCATCAACCCTAGTTTTATTCAAAGGTAAGGTGCTGTTATCTTGGGCACACTGTGAGATCCCATGTAGGAACCTAGTACTCTGCTCAGGAATAACTCCCCACCAACAAGGTGCTGCAGTGACCCTGGGTAATTTCTTCCCTGAGCTGTAAACCTGTGCTCAGAAGTTGTCCATGGGCTCTAACTGGCAAGATCAGTGGGAGACACAAGGACTCCCTTTAGCACTGGGTCTGAATGACCAGGCAAAGAGACCAGGGTTGGGATGAGGATTTGCCCCAGTGCTTGTTGCAGAGTCATCATTGTATCTCAGCTTTGGCAATGAAAGGATCCTTGGGGAAGGGAGGGAAAGTGAGTACCAATATGACATCTGTATTTTGTTTCATTCTTTATTAGGTTGGTTGGAAATTTTTAGACTTCTTTCTTTCACTCCCTCCTGAAGGAAAATTGGCATAGTATCCATAATGAAAACAACTTGATGAAATAAACTTATTTCTCTGAAGCCTTTGCCAGTCCTTTCTTCAGCTCAAAGATACAAGTTCCGATTCAGAAATGAACCCACACAGCCAATAGTCAGACTCAGTGGGTGTTTTTCAGTAGAAACTGAAATTCAAGTCCCTTGTCCGAGTCAGAATGGAGACTTGACCCTGTAAAACCCAGCCACCCAAACCAATGGGTGCTGGCTACTCCCAAGCAATTAATTCTCCCATGAACAGCTTTGTAATTCTAAATGTCTTCTTTGATAGGTCTGTAGGTTCTAGCCCTATTAAAGGCCCTCATCCCATCTTTGCAACAGAAGAATGTCCCTATAGGTTTCTTTTTTAATTCCAGAAAATGTATCTGTTTTAAAAACAATATAAGAAAGGGAATTACTGGAACAAAACCTGAAGGTTTGTTGGAAAGAGGAAGGCACTCTCCTAGTGGACATTAAACTGACTTAAAGATGCTCTCTCTAGATTCTCCGCACCACTTTGGTAAAAGAGCTGAGCAGGAAAGCAGAGCCATTTCTGTGACAGTCTTGTCTGACTCCAAGCCTCTTGGTGTTCATAGCATCCAGTGTGTTGTCCAGTTCCTCAAGGCCTTAATATAACAGCTTTCCGCCTGGAAGGTTTTTGCTACCATTCCATCTTTATCAGACTAAGTGGGTCGAGTAAGTGCCAGCCTCCTTTCTAACACGCACCGACTCTCTTGCTAATTCTAACTACAGAAATATTTCTTAAATATCATGGATTTGCTTTGCCTAACGCCCCTCTCACCCAACCAAGCCACCCTAAGTAAAATAAGTGTCATACGTGGAGTTACTCCAGATGAGTCAGCCGGGCAAGGAAACATGCAGCTGTGCAGACTGAACATGCACTAGGTTCAAACTGGGTTTGCAAGCAAGCTGGCTAGCTGCCACCCTTTTTTTTTTTTAATTTATTTTGTTCATCTTCTGTCTCCTTCTTCCTTCCTTCCCTCCCCCCCTCCAGTATAAGGAATAACTAAATTATCTTGCACCAAGAGAAGAAATAAATTGTCTATTCCTGCTTACACTCTTTTTAGAGCCTGAAATAATTTCACTTCCCTATGATTTGGTAAGTCACCGTTTGATCCTTCACCTCTTATGAAAAAGAAGGTACTAGTTTTGACTGGATAGAAGAGTAAGAGTTACTATTAATTACAAGAGCTTCAATTTCTTTTATTAACCTTGAAACAGCTCTCCCTGGTCTTTTATTAGGCCATTTAGAGGACGATGTAAAAGTGACGGTGAACCCTCTCCACCAGGACTTTCCAACAGTGGTAACTGGGGGCATGCTGATGGCATTTGTTAATTACTAGGGCGTTCATGGCAAATTAAGAGTTTTGCCATAATGAACCCCATGTTGTGTGGAGGAGCATGTGAGAAGAGAAGGAGTCAATTCATTAGCTACATGTCTTAGCTGGGTGAAGAAAAGCCATATACAACTTTTATAAAAACTGAAAGAGGAGTGGAACCAAATGGAGAGAACATGGAGATGCCATTAACCACAGTCTAGTACAAGTATCCTTCAGGTGGATCTGTGGGGCTTTCCCTATTAGAATTTCACTTTTGGTTGCTCAGCCACATGGAGGCCCCTTAAAGCCTGAATAGAAGATCTGCTAAGAGATCTGGCCTGGCTCTGCCCACCTTGTCCCAGCAATTGGGGATGGCTGCAGAGCTGGGCGCTTGTGCACTTCTCCAGCTCAGCTTCTCCAGCTCAGCCCCCCCAGCTCAGCCCCATGGCTGGGACCTGCACAGCGTGACACCAGTTGTGGTAACCCTGAGTCAGACTCCAGCAGCCAGGAGGGCAAAGTTAGTCAGTCATAAATACTATAAAGCACTATTCCCAAGCCCTCTGCATTCCCACGTTCAAACGTGGGAATCACATGCACATCAGTGGCTTTTTCATCCAGAGTTGTTGTACATGTAATGTAGTGAAACTACCTCTAGCAGCCTTACCTGGACTTAAACCTGGCTTATATTGCCTTCATCTGCTGGTGTTGAGTTACAGCAGCTGAAACTTAGGGTGGCTATTACACAGCTAGCGGTTCACAGGAGGTAGGTCTCACATTTTCAGCTCTGTTTGCCCTTCCTTCTACCACACCATCCCCCAAGGATTAATACAGCAGGCTGCAAGTATTTCCCTCTCTGGGGAGCAAGATCACACTCTTGACCTCTCTAAGGCTCCCAAGACCTCTTCAGCCTCCAGCAGACTCACTTATTCCTCACTCCCAGCTCATGCCTTTCAGAGCTCCTCCACAAGCTATTTTCTCCACTGTTTGTGAATGGTAAAGGCTAACCCTTCGGCACGATCACCTTTCAGTGGCAGAGGTGAAGAGCACTGATGGGCAACAGAGAAGCCAGTTGATGGCAAGTTGTTGCCATCAAAAAGACCCAACTTTTGTTCCAATTGCCAAATTGCCCGGCATCCACCACTAACCTAGGTTGCAATAGTCATTTCACGTACCAGCCTAGGCTTTGGTACATGGTATTTATCAGCAGAAAGCCCAATTCTAAGCCTGCTCCACCCTCCTCTCCAGCTCTCCATGTCACCCCACGCTCTACAGAGAGCAATTCCCTGATAATCAGAATCAAGCATTGACATTATGAACCTTTTCATTACTTGTGGTGTATTGCTGGTTTGTAAAATATAGATTAAGCATAGAGTCATGCTGTGCCCTACATCAGGCTAGTGTTGTTACATGTTTATTAAGAAAGTGATTTAAAAGGGAGATCATGCAGTGAATTACTGATCCTGCACAACCTACTGAAAACTGGGTGATGAAACAACATAATCATCATACATCAGCTTCCCATTACCTGATTTAGGGTAATTTGTATTCTCTGCTTCTGTGCAAACAGAACGTCACTTACTGCACTGTCAAACTTTATTTTAAGAGTTAAAAGGTGGGTTTATTATTCATAATGCTAACAATCGGGAGTAACTAAAATGTTCCATATGCCAGAAATCAAAACCTGTTACCATGGAATTGGTTACAGGAGATTTAAAGCAAATTAAAGCTCTGACAACATTAGTTTTAGACTGGGAAAGCATAAGAAAGAAGAGTTGCACAAAGACTAATTCTATGCATCTGCTACTGCAGGCTGGTTTTGTATTTCAAAAGCATATCGAAAGATAGAAAAGTTAATTATTTCTCTGGGCTAGGACAGCACGTGTGCGAGGTGGCGAGCGTATGAGATGGCAAGTGCATGCTGATGTGTGCACCAGAGAGAGTGAGATGGCCCTGGTTTTGTCCTCTTTCTTCATTTTTGGTAGGACACCTGCCAACGCCCGTAGGCAACTGCCACCCACGGCTCTTGTGGCTCTCCAATTCCAGACCTCCGGTCAGGAAGTCTTTCGAAGGCCAGTAAACCACTCAGCCCTGGTCTCCTCTTCATAAATAATTCCTCTCGGCCATTGAGGAAGACTAGAGCTGGCTTTCAGCTTCATTATGGTTACTTGAGAGCACTCTCTGGTCTGGCATCTTCGCAGGCAGCCTATTCCTCTGTGGGAAATCTTAGTGGGCTATGGGGAGTGGTGAAAGAGAGCCGTCAGCAGTGACTGCTCGCCTAGCTGGAAGCCACACTCCTGTGCACTTTTCATGCAATCAATCATGAAGGAAAGGTCAACAGACAGCTTTCAAATAACCGATCCATTTAACTACTGACATTGATCTGGGCCAGAGAAGTGGAGCTGGTGGGGGGAGGGAGGAAGGGAGGGTTCAGTGGTCAATCAGTGGAAATCTAAACCCCTTTCAGCCTAATGGGAAGACTAAACACAGTCCTAAGCTTTCTGCTTTAAATCTCACAGTGATTTGCCTAGGGCACTGCAGGACCTTTACACGGATGTCTTAAGAAGTAGAGAAAAGAAAAAAAAAATATTATTTTCCCGCATAAAATTAAACACCTAAACCAGAAGAGATCCATCTTTCACTGCATAATGCAGTGCTGTACCAGTGAGTGTGATGAGTGGGGTAGAGGAAGATCCCAGGGCCACCAAAACTCCAGCTGTTGTGCTTTGGCTACACTTTGGAAGATGTTCTTCCTCCCATCCTAAGCACATCCTCCAGTGCAACCCAAAGCATCCTGTCACCAGCCATTCTGGAGACCAATTAATTACCTTCCAACTAAAACAAACCAGAAAACCCACAAGCCCACAATTGCCAGTTTAGGGCTTTCCAACCCTGAACCCTCTTCTGAAGAGCCAGTGTCTTGCAGGAAATCTCACAGGAACAAAGCAGAACAATACGTCACTGGTCATTCACTATCCAGGCTCAGTTCCAGATAACTCAGGTCCAGAGCCCTACAGCCACCAAGCAATATTCTCTGCAGGGTGGATTTTACTCTTGTTGCATATATGCCACTGAGCATAATGCTGAGCTATGTACCCAGAAAAAAAAGAGCAGGGAGAGAGAGAGAGACAAAGCAGACTTGCTGTTCTCACTTAAGGCCATCATCCCAGAAGGAGGGCTAGTCCTGATTCCCAAGCTGTGCTCCCAGAACTGTTTCCACACTACTTCGCATGAACTGCAGCATCTGCATAAAGGATACATATATTTCACCAGCACCTACAGCCACTTGGCAGGGCCTTTTGGTGGCAATACGTTGGAATTTATCTAAACCAGGGCTTCAATAACTGAATTCAGTCTCTTGCCAGATCAAGCACTTCATCTCGCTGTACTTCAAATCCCCATCAATAAAGTGGAAAGACTATTGCTTCCTTACCTCACAGGCACGTAGTAGGATAAATACATGTATTATGACATGCTCAGTGATAATGATAATGAAGCATAAAAGACAGACAGACTGACCAAGAGATAACTGAAATCAATGGAAGGATTCCCTGTGTATTAATTGGGCTTTGGCTGTAGTCCCCATTTAAAGGGAACAAGGCACACAGCGACTTCTTGGTCCCTAAGCTGGAGGTATAGAACAATTCTCTGAATCCCATAGGAGCTATTTCTCAATCAAGTGTGGTAAGAAAAGAATCTCTGCATGACACACTACCACAAAAAAAAAAAAAAAAGACATGAAATCCTGTGCATGTTTATGCATGTGTGTCAGGGGAATTGATATTAAATTCAAGGGGAAAAAATAGAATTAGATATCAAAAACAGGATTAAACCATAAAAATCTATCCACTATGGAGAATCCAGTTTGTAAGATAATCTTTTCTATAAAAGGCAGAATATTAAAGTAAATAACTCAGAAAAACCCAGGAGAATCTGAGCTTTCAGTAACCAGCCAGATGGAGAATGCAATATAGGCAAGAGCACTGCACGGCACACTTCATATATCTACAAAAAAACAGCTGTTTCTGGGGAACGTTACTGCTGTTCATGGTTTACTCAATTATTTCTTCGTTCTGTTCCTCCCCATGTGCATTGACACCACTATTAGTAAAGTCAGCCATTAGCACTGAAAAGTATGATTTTGTTGCAGTGCTAATCACAAGTTTCCTGCCCTCTACCATGACATAGAGAGGCCTCAGCTCTTCGCTCCTACTCCCTGCCACCCTGTGATCTGTACATACATTTCTTGGACCAGAGCAAGGAGGCCAACTGAAAGGTACACATCAATCTGAATATGCAGAGAGGGCTGTTACTTTCCCCTTTTCCAGGGGAGTCTACACAGACAGGCTAGAAATGCTGACAGACTCCTTTAGGGAAAAGCCAGTGCTCATGATAGTTTGCAACCAGTAACACTGCGGTCCTGCCCCATCTCCATATAACCCTTCCTGCCTCCACCCAACCATCACACTACAAATTTACCAATGGAAATCACCTGCATTTCTGAAAATCCAACACAGTATGTACTCCAAAAAATGATCTTCATGTATTTAACTTTCAAAAATAGTCCCGAGTCTTTTAGGAAAGAGCACAAGCACCCAGGTTTTGGGAGGTACGAAGATACGCTGTAGCATGCTGCCAGTCCTTATAAGAACACAAGCAATAAGCAAGGGATTACAGCTACTAAATTGCTGTGTTATTTCAGAAACGTATTTATTCTATTTAAATTCTTTTTGCTTTGTTTTATTTATTTATAATGAAAATAAAACTCTTTGTGGTAAACTGAGGTTCTGAGGTTTAATTAAACCTACAGCCTGCAGGAACACAGAATGAAACTGTTCTTGATTGCAAAGCACAGAGAAGATAATGCAAGAGGAATCACAACTCCACAGTACAAACTCTAAAATCCAATTAAAAGCAGACATAGGCCAAGATAAGCAGGAAAATGGTACCCCAGAAAAAAAAAAATCTTGTTTTTTGCACATTAATTTTAAATGAACTCTGTTTTCTAAATACACATGGGGACCTAGACTTGGTATCAAAAATGTCCTTGAAGATCACAGTCATAGCTATCTCCAGCCAGCTTGTATCCACCTTTCTCTGAAAAGCCCCACTAGAACCAGTGGCCTCATTGTGGATCTCCTTCCACCTTGTGTTCATTATTTACATGTGTAGAGTTAGCGTGAGCTGATCTTGAGCATCACAGCACAAGCACCAGCAGAAACTCCCACCTGATCCATTACATGACTAAGACAAGAATCATTCAGCTCTGGCAAGAGGTTTTATCAGCAGCTTTTATCTAAACAATGATAATATCTGCTCTATTATCCCACAGGGACAGAATTCTGTTTTGTCCAACAGTTCAAGGTTGCTTCTTTTTGGCTGACGTGTCACATTCAAGGAAGGTCATGGACAGGGAGACCGGTATAGGAATAAAAAAGGAAACAGAAGCAGAAACATGTTCAGGACAAACAAATAACCAAATAGACATGTACTTTACTGAAATATACCCATGTTTCTCTTAAAACATAGTTCAAAAAATGTACGATTGTTTAATGTGAAAAACAGAAATCAAGCTTTAGCAATCCCCAGCTCTTCAGCTGGATAAACAACAACTTGCCCTTATTTTGATTAAGGAGAGCTATTACATGTTTTTCCTGAAGCTATTATTCTGCTAGGAGCATGCTGCAATTTACAAGTCTCTCAAAAAATGTCCCTTTAATGAAATGAATAGGAAATCAACGCTGTCAGGCTGGAAGCTTTTAGCTAATACTTTCTAACACATCCCTCTGAGAAATTGGAGAGCAATTTTCATTTACCAGCTATCTAAAGGTGAAAACAACCTGTAGTTTCACTGATAGCACCTTGATCCTCTTGCCTGCAGTTGTCAGACATTTTTGGTTTGGGGATAGCATACAGCAATCATTGAAGTCTTCTGCCCAGAAACATTGACACGCAGTATGTGCCTGGACCCAAAGTGACAAGAATTTCAGAAAACAGCATTCCACCTAAGGCACAAATGGGTCTAAGATGCATTCCTATTCCTAATACAATCAAGAGAAGTTGGGTTTAAAACTCCTATTGGCTCCTATGCATCGATGGAGATATTAGATAAGCTCATGGTGAGACTGAAATATACATTTGTCACAGAACAGTGGAAGGCTCTACCTAGATTGAGACCCAGAACAGCAGGCATGTTGCACAGAAACAGCAAGATGAGAGAAATAATGTCTTTACATTGGTCCAAAGCAATGTCATGGAAAAAATGGCAAGACAAATTTAAAGCTTGAGACAAGCACTGATAAAATCATCCTCAACCAGCATTAAGAGCAATTTAACATGTGCTAGTTTCACCCTGTTTTCTTATTCAGAAAACACAAAAGTACTCAGTTTTCTGAAGGACTCTTAACACTCACATGACTGTGGCTAGGTCCTGGGCTAGTAAGTGGGGTCTCATGGCCATAGCAAAACACCACCAGTTTGTACCGGGACCCCAAGACTTCATCTTTGAATGGCGGCTGTAGTGGTGGGAGTGAAAGAGTGAGATGACCGTCAAGAATGAGATCGGGCTCTAAAGCAGAAGTGTGCAAGTGATTCAGGGATGCAACATCTGCTGCTGTCGAATCAACAGCACACACCACAGAGCCACATCACCACATCTGCTGCCTTTTCTTACCATGGGAGTGCAGGATACCAGCAGGCAAGCGTGCTCCGGACCCAGTGCTTGCCTCACACTGATGTCATATTAATGGAGCCATTTCAAGTGTGAAAATACTGTGAGTGAGATCAGTGCTGTCCCTTTCTGTCCAAGGGAAGGTGGCACAGAAGGAAGGGCACCGCCGGCTGGCTGAACCCATGCTGATGCTAACAGGCAGTGGTGCTCAGGCACGGCTGGTAATGCTGAACCTGGTGTCTTTGAGATGGGGACGAAAAGCCATGTCTCTCCCATTAGGAAAAGTTAGCTAGGGAGGACACGGGGAGTACTGGCTGTGCTTCTCTCCTGTTAATTCTTCTCTCAGGAGCCCTACTTTGAAGCGCTCTTGAATTACATGCCTGACACTCGCTTTGAACATGCTCTCAGAGTGATGAATGTCCTCTTAACCGACTTTTTATTTTGAAATACATTATTATATGGCCTTCTAGAGAGATGGAGTTGTCAACCACGTGAATGACAACCCCTGGCAGAAGACCAGCTCACAAACCCCCTCTTCCCACTCTTGCTTGCACAAACCTTAAAGCCGAAACAAAAGCAACTAATTAATCATCGCTCACACATCATCCAATAGAAAATGGTTCCAGCAGATGTAGAAATAAACAGAGGATTGATGAATTTTTTTTCTTTCTTGGGAAACAGGCAAATTTTTTAAAGACAACAAGAGACTAAATTCTGCTGGGGCTGGGCCCAGCTCACAACTGGCGCTGGCTTTTCCCAGCCTAAGGCTTGATACAACTTTTCAAATATGATATTTGCTATCAATTTGTAAAAAAGACAATCTTAAAAATGAAAAATTTCCTACACTATGTTATCCACTATGCACTTTTTGATTGTATTAGTGAACAATCTATCAGAGACCTTAAATATTAGCTTGACTTTTTGGTCAAGAAGCCAGGAATTTCTGAGACCTAAGAGAGGATGCAAAGATTGATGTTATGTTGTGATGTTTTAATCACAAAATAAGGAGACCTCTGATGCAAAGCAGCAGACAGTCTTTCCCAGCTGCACGTATCATTGCTAGGATACCCACAGACCAGCTATCACACTTATGGGATTGTTTCACATCAAGGGAAAAAAAGGCATGGGGGCAAAGACCAGACCCCGGGCCTTGGATCTCTGTGCCCAGAGCCATAATTAGGGGAACTCAGGTCACGCTTCCTTTTTTTCTCGCTATCACTTTGGACCAAAGGATCTGTCCTCCTGCTCTTCATTTCAGCACACTTCACAAAGGAGACCCCAGGAGGCAGGGGATGCTTTCTCACAAAACAGCCTTATCTTTGCGATCAGAGCTGCCTCCTGGAAGAGGTCGATTTTGCAGGGAGAGGAAGGACTGGAAGCTGGACTCCCTGGCAGTGCTCAGATCATTAAAATTCCCGTTTAAAGAAACCCCACGCTTTTCCTGAAACTGGGAGGAAAAAAGCAAGCATCCTGACCAGTTCTTGGAAAGGCAGGGCCCATTCCCAATTAATTCCCTGTGTCACAAGGATACTGAATTTCTAAATTGTGCAGGCTGCCCACCCCTCACCTGAGCAGTCTCACCGAGGCCAGCAGAGCCAGTCTCTCGGGGCAGGGCTGAACCCTCTACATGCAGAGCACTGTGAAGATGACACCCTCATCATATGGTTTCTGCTTCTGCTGTGTATCTTGCCGAAGCACCAGAACCACAGCATCAGCAGATCTTTTTTTGCAATATGACAGCCATTGACTTCAGAGGGAAGGGCAGACCTGCAGAAGGACTTACTGGCCAGTATAAAATACCCAGGTCCACTGAAACCAGTGTCACCAGAGTCCAACAAAGGTGTGGTGGATGTGAAATGAAACTCTTGAAACAGCAGCTGCAAGAAAAATTAACACTTTCATCTCCATACTCCTTTATTTTTTAAAAGCACCCAGTTAACGTTGAACTTCAATGTAAAAATAAGTTCCTCCCTTACCTCATTGGTGTGTACAAACTCATCACACAAGAAAAGGACACTATGCCCACAGAATCCAGTCTATCCCCTTTAAATTTATTTCACCACCCTCCCTTGCATCTGTTTCTGTGTTTTCAGAACCCCCTCCATGTTCACAATAAACATATCATTCTCTTTGTCTCTCTGTAACTCACATACTGGTTTTAATAGCTTTGCTCTACAACTTATTCCATATGTTTGCTTCTATCCAAGTAGAACAGTTCTGCCTGACTTCCCTTTTGCTCTTAATTTCCTAATAATTAGACCAACTGCATGGCTCACTCTTTAAAAAAAAAAAAAAACAACACACACACAATGCCATGCGAATAGATTACTAGTGGTCTACTTTATCATTATAATTTTCAGCCTCTATTCTGTTAATGCTCTTGTTAGGTCATATTAAATTGTTCTCTACAAAAAAAGGCAAATGGTTCCTTCATTTTTGTCTCATTAAGAAAAATTAATCAAGAAAAGCAGAGACAAAAAGACCATAGGTCCCTGGCCATCCACTCCTCCCGTCTTTGAGTGGAGGACAAATGCAGTCAGTTCTCAAGAAAAAAAAAATCATCCATGCAAATTTGAACCCTTTATTGTCCCTGAGGTCTAGTTTAGAGCCTTCAATAATACCACCAGTTCTTTGGACCTATATTCTTCCATTTTACTGATGAAGCCTGTAAATATGTGTATGCTAGCCTAACATTTTTAAGGATGTTTTGCTGCAATGGGCGTTAAATTCTGAATGAAAAACACCACAGTCAAGATGTTGTCTAGTTAGTGTGGTTTAGTCTTTTTATTATATCCACCTTTTCTGTGATGATATTGCATCTTGGAGTAAGCTGCACTTCCTATCCATTTACCTCTTGTCCTAGAAAGCTGTGGTTAAGACAGAGCAATTCCATGGAGGATCTGGCCTCTAAGACCAAAATCCCATCAATTAGACAGAATTTTATATTTGATATATTTATATTTGATTACACTGGTAATCCCAACGACAGCTACAGTGAACCCTACTATCCCCATCGTTTAGATCTGTCTGCAAGAACATCTCTTAAAACTAACCACACCAGCTTTCTGAATTAGCATCTTTCAAAGGCACATGCACACTCAGTGCTACATCTGAGCCTGGGATCACAATCTGCCATCTGTGCAATTCAGAACACGTCCAGGAGAGCCTATAACCACTCCCCTGGTTATCTTACCTACGCTCCCACTCCTAGAAGATGGGAAAGCTGCCCAGACGCTGAACTCGCAGAGCTCTCTTCAGACAAGGGCTCTCAGCTTTATGGAAAAGAAAATGCTTCTATACCTTCTCATTATTTCCTTCCTGTTTCTTGCCAACACATAGGCATGGAGTGGGTAGTACCTAGCCCAGCATTTGCTGGATCAAAAACCTGTATTTATGCATTTGAAAATTCATACAAACACTTACACGAAAGAAGAAAAAAGACATAAAACCTAACCCCTCTTTTCTTATTCTCAGTGCTGCCTCTCAATGGCTTGGGTAAAAAGGAATTTCCTTTTATCATTCTTCTAGCCTTCTTTAGAGAAATGACATTTTTCAGCTGTAATACTCTCCACCAAACCCTCCAAAAGAATTTCCTACCAAATCTCCCCCAGCAGACCCCCAGCAACCAAAGCCTGCAGTTGCTGTATTCTTCACTGTTTTCTTTTCAAGAAGGGAAAAGGAGTTTTCTGTTGTTCAGAATATTTTCCTGATCTCCAGAGGACTGACTGCACTTTTTTCCTTTCAGACTGGCAGAAAAGTGTATCCAGAAGGACAATCTTATCAGCTTATTGTCAGCTTACCATTAAAAATCTAGCCATCTCTGCACTCCTGGAAGAGGCACGCGTGCAAGTGTGAAAATGGGACACGTGCACACACAGGGCCAAGAAGTACTTTATTACCTAAGAAAACATGAGCAAGCAACTACGGGCTTTACATACCTAAGCCAAGTTTGCAGATTACAGCGGCCTTGGCATCAATACCAGCTTCCCGAGTGGTTTTGAACCCAGCTGGCAGAGCTGCAGGGGTGACGCACGCAGCTCGAGGCAGGAGCGGGGGGCTGCAAGTCCCCCTTAGGACGGCGCTGCTGCCAGAGACCTTGTGCCACAGGGCTACGGCCTCGACGACCAGTGGGCATCCACTTCTTGGGCTAGTTATTATCAACAGCTGTATTGCAAGACCACCTAGGAGTGCGTGCCATGAAGTAGGACCACCCTGTGGTAGACCTGGATAAATCCACCGCTACCCGCCTGGCCCCTTTCCATCCCTCTCTTGCCAAAGCATCAGCTACCTCACTCCCTTTAGGTTTTGTAGAAAGAAAAAAAGTTGTTGGGTTTTTTTTGTTTTGTGGGGGTTTTTTTGGCCTTCTCACCTTGTTTGTTCTCAGATTAGTAAATAAACACATTTTGCATGAAATTACAGTAATTAATGAGAACCCTTTTTATGATTTGGCTTTAGTTCAGCCTTGAAAACTTGGTATGAAGTGGCTGAGGGGTGGTTCACAACTGTTTTTTGCTTTTTTTCTCCACAGCGTCTGGACTTCTTTCAGAAAACAGGCTCCCTGGCACAAAACGGTTTGCCATAGCCTTTCACTTACTACAAAAACAGAAGGAAAAGAACTGCTGCGCAAATCTGCCGTTACATGACTTGTCATCCCTCCACTTCTCCCATTCCCAAGCCTGCGCAAAGCTGTTCCCGCTCGTGCCTGGCCACAGATCCATCACGCTAAACATTTCTATTGTTCCTAGTTGCACTGCATCTTTGCGAAGCTCACTTTGTTAACAGTGCTCCCGAAGCGCCAGAACACACGTTAAGCACCGTCAGCCCCTCTGCCTTTTGAAATATGCCTTTGCACAGGGCATCTTTCAAAACAATAAATCCTGAGTATTTAAAAGTCAGCAGCAGAGTAAGAGAAAACAAGCTTCTCCATAGCCACTGATTACAGCGTAGGGGCTTATTTCTTCTTTCCTGAACTTGCCGTAATGAACTTTGGTGTTTTAGAAAAAACAGGAGACAAGGTTGTTGCCGAAAGTTGGTGATGGAGTTAACGGATGCTTTGTCCGTTACCAAAATTTGACTCTGAATCATTCCTTGGCCCCAAACAACCCCCTGTGTGAGAGGCGGAGGCCCGGGGAGTGCCGCAGGCCCGTGCACAGGCCAGGGGGAAGGCGGGCAAACAAGAGGCTGATTCAGAGGAACTGGAAGGGATCCCAGAAAAACAAACGACAGCTTCAGCCACCGAGCTGTGACTTCAGTGAGCCTCTCAAGAGGGCGTTGGTACAGCCAGCTCTCAGCAAAGGCTACCGGCGAGCTGCAGGGCTAGCACTAGCCCTGCCACCTGGCAGTGTGCCTCCAGCAGTACGGTGTGCCTGCTCTTCGGGGCGTCTTCTTTCGCAGCGTTTTCAGCAAGCAAAACGCACGCACGGCAGTGAAGCATCAGGCTGCGCGGTCACTAGGCTCACCCGCCAGTATTTCGCATTTTGGGTGTACTCACGGGAAAGCGCTTACTCATTTTGCTCCGTAGGAACTGAAGCAGACCCACCACCTCCAGAATAATTTACTGTCATTAATAATAACACACGGATATAGAACTTTTCATCCCAAAGGATCAAAAAAGCAATTTACAATCTCAAAGCAATTTTCAGAGTGGAATTGTTTGCGCTTTGAGGCACACGCTGCAGTGGCACTTGAGTGTGCCTGGCTGTGCCCACACGAGTGCTCTGCACGGAGGAGGTGTGCTGTGTGCTGACTCAGCACACACACCCCCCTTGGCACCCCAGGGAGAAGAAAGGGTGGCAATGGGTGAACTAAACAGGGCAGGGGATGCAAAGCGTCTACTCTACCGAATTCAATGGGATGAAGCCATTAGGGCCACGTTCCCCCTTCCTCTGGGCAGGGGAAACAATCCTCCATGCATGAATCGGTGCAAAAGGAAGCAGCGATGGACCAGCTAATGGGGGTTTCAGAAGGGAAAGGAAGGTGAGAGCAGACCAGAGAGAAGATGGGCAGTTCCTGCACTGACGCTTCCTTTCCTGCCCAAAGCTCAGATGCAGTGCTTGCTGGACATCTGTAGTTAAAACATCAGTATGCTCCCTGATGCTTTTGTATCTCTCAGGCTGGAAAAAAAAGCAGGCAGCAACTCCTTTTTGGTCACAATTTCACATTGCAACCTGGGTGCCAAGTCTTTCTTGCACAGCAAACTCTAACTTCAAAAAAATTAGGGAAAAATCAAGAAAATGGAAAGCTGCACAAATATTAGCAAGTTTGTACAGTTTTAGAGCAAGGTATTTCTTCTGTATACCTTCTATATCTTCCTTCCCTTAGCACTTAATGCATAAGCTGGAGAGATAAAAACGTAACTTTTGCTTAATAACCACACAGGGGAAAAGGCAATGCATCTCTCCAGGGAGCATCGGTGACATATGGAATTTTTCACCATAGGTCACTAATGCAAATCTAACCTACTTTACTAGTGACTCAGATGTACTAATGTCTACTGTTGCTTGGTGGCTTACGAGTAAAATGATTTTTCGATCTCAGATGAGTTCTTTGCATATACTAGTCTCCAGCTTATATAGACCTTGTAAAATCACCAGCTGCAGCGAGTAGGGCAAGGATCAATGGAGTGAAGAGGCTCTCCCTTCCCAGTTGACCCAGCTGATCTGTGCAGATCTGGACTGGAAGGTGGGATCTCCATCCTCCTTGCATGACCCTCGCATACATCTTCTTCTGATGTCCCTCCTGAGCCCTCTTTCTTTATTTTTTTATTTACCTAATCCTCTTCTTTGGCTTTCTACTTTTACAGTGCAAGTATACTTTCAGGTCTGATTTAAAAAAAAAACCAAACAACTGAACAAACAGCCCTGTTAGCACTTCCCCTCACCATGAACTACAGATCTCTCTTCTCCATGTCTCCTCCCTTAGCTTGTTGGGAACACAGTTCATGTAGGAGCTCAGAAATTAAAACAGTTGAAATGAGGTTAGAGGATGAGGTCAGGTGGAGAAACCCCCATTGCTACTCAACACAGCTAGTTTTCATTACAGTGAAGTGAAGTGGTACTAAAAATAGGTCTGAGTATGAAACATTGTCAGTACCAAGACTCCTATCACTGCTAACCCTGGGAATTACTTTATGAATTTTCCCAGTGCAGATAGAGCCTTAAAGACACACTTCTGTGATCTTCTTTGGAAAAAAAAGAAAGAAAAAAGAAAAAAGGGAAAAAAAAAAAAAAAAAGAAACTATTTATAGAGCCATGAATCTGTTTACCTGGAGGGTTGGTAAGATAAACAAATATGCCATATATCAGGTTGTATTCTGGAATAGAAGAATCTACTGTTCTTTGCATGCTATCCAGCTCACATCCACGCATTATTTTGTAAGACTACACTGAAATATTCATAAAGCATTTGGGGATTTAAGGAATCATTTGTGTATGTTAAAATCAGTATTAACTTGTATTGTTCACTGGCAAGTCACTGTAATAGCATTATACAAAATGTTTTCAACCATACTGAATGAGTGATGATGGTATAAACTAGTTTTGAGGAAACTTTGATTGCATTAAGTGCAGGGTTGTTATTTTATTCTTAAACAGTCTTTACCAGCATCAAAGGAATATAATTGAAATATGTTGCAATGATTTCAATGATTTTGATGGCTGCTGACATATGATTTTACAAACATGCAGACAGAAATTAGGATAGTACAGGCTATTACAGCTACAAATAAACTTTTAAGCAATTTAGGAATACATTAAAGGCAGGCAGAACACTCAGAGGACCGAGCAGCTGACTCTCACGGCTTCTGATGAATAGGTAATGATAGACAGTGCAGCATAGCAAGAGCACACTTGCTGCCAGGCAGAGCAGGTCTGGAAATCCCAACAGTCTCCCCACCCCCAAATCATTACAGATAAGACCCGTAAAACTAGGATCCTGCCTGCACTGAACAGCCACGAAACTCCCAGGCAACTTTTGGGGTTTGACCACCAGCTTCTGTGGTGGTCGAAGCATTTCACCCCTGCCTTGCCGAGCCCTGGGGTTTCCTCCTGGGACGGGATGGAGGTCCATGCACATGTCCCTAAAGCTCCTGAACACTGACTCTTGCCCTACTTTGAGTGTTTCAATGCGACATTTAACATGAGTGCAAGCTGGGGTCTCCTGCCGTAATAGAGGCACAGTGACGTTTCCCCTGCCTTGCGGTGGAAAGGGAAGAATCAACTGCTTCCTTTAAGGATGCAAAGCCTTGCGCAGTTGCTAATATTGCGTTCAAAGCATACTACCAACATGGTGCCAATAACAAAACTCTATTTTTACTGCAGTAGGATGGAAATTACTTTCTAAATTTGTGCATTCCTTGTTATTGTATACGTGTGTGTGTGTCTACATATAAAAATATATTATATATATAAAAATGTTTTATATATAAACATGTATATATAAAATATATACATATATATATATGAAAATCTGCTCATTTCAGATGTTCTTGGAGAAGAGATGAGTGTCTTTCTCTACATGCTGACCAGGGAGTGACATATCACCCCTACGAGAGTCCCATCAGGAGCAACCCTAAGCACTCTCTTCTGCTTTCGGGTCTCCCTTTCTGGGCTAGCCAGTCAACAGTCAACTAAGTAACTTCTACCCACCGCTTCTCTACACTGTTCTTCTTCAACATGGTCCTTTACGCCTTCTCGCAGTATGAAAACAGCTTACAAAAACTTTATTATTTTTGATGGAGTCACACTTTGTATGCTATACAAATTCATATTCTTGTTAAAGAAAAAGAAGATTTCTAGGGGCTATTTTTTTATACTGGTTTATGGTATATGCTTGCTGAGATGTGTATTGTACGTAAAATTAATGATAGGTTGTTTCACTTTGTTTTTAAATCTAGGCTTCTCTGAGTTCATCCTCAAAGGAATAAATAAAACTCCCTCCCCAAATTATTAACAAATAATATATACTGTGGCCAGATTTTCAAATTGCCCTAAATTGCACGGTAACATTGATTTGAATGCGGTTACAGCAGTTTTCACCACTGCAAGACCTGACTGAAATGAATATTTCAGGCAGTTTAGTAATACTGGTACAGGCTGTTCCCATTTGTTTATTTAATAGCCAAACTTAAGTGTAAATTTGCAAATAATAAATGTGTTAATGACTATATTTATATGCACATGCTTCTATCAAAACTTCTAACGAGGCCTGAAGCACAATAATAAACTGGCAACGAAGCTGAATATTCAAGCCAGTGTGTAAAAGCAGACATCTTCCCACACTCAATCACAAATGCAGGCACTTCCAGAGAAAGCACAGCCAGGTGGGTGGGGAGAGAGGGCAGATTTGGGGGGACCATACTGGCTACTGTGTGTTTTGGGAGCACCACACCCTCCCACTGCAGCAGGTTTCTCGTGGTCCAGCACTGGCTGCAGTAGGGGTAGGAGGGGTTGGCACTGGGGCGGCTGCCTTGCGTGAAATCATGCATCGTTCTATGCTAAATATGGGACAGGATGAAAAAGGCATACGTATTCACACTATCTATACAGGTATAGCTTCAAAATACCATTCTGATATTAGTTGTATGGGAAGAGACCTGTCACCGGGAAAAACAAAGCTCCCAATGTCTCAGCCCATAAAATCCCAATTGCACAGACAGGTAGCAATCCTCGCAACCTTTTCAGTTAAGTAAAATTTTACCTCAGTAGCAGAAAATTAAATCAAAGGATGTACTTATGCTTAAGTGGACAGCAAGGGATGGTGTAGAACTCATTCCTGCTCTGCCATCCCCAAATTCAGCGTGTCAGTCGAGCAGTCGCATCCATGCTCACAGGTGTTGCTAGCCCCACAAATCACTGCATTTCTCAAATCATAAAGAAAGGACCTGGAGTTTTGCAGTTGTTCTGGCTACGTTAGTACCTCAACTTCTTTTAGAAAGCTACAGGATATGCCACAGAACGTGAAATATAAAAGGAATAACTCTCTGAGTTGTTTTTGTACTGTTAAAGAGGAGCAGAAATCCCAACTAAAACATCCGCACGCATGAATCCAAAGTGTACGTGCAAAAATAACACGATCAAAACTTCAGTCATTGCCATCTTTCCCAGGCGTTTAAAATCTCCGAGTCCCTGAATGCAAAGGATTGATAGCAGTAGCTGTAATCTTCATTTTTAATTGCTGTGGAAGCAGTTTCACGGCGCTTTAGCGGAAGCATTGAAAGGCTTTAAATGCTTAAAACGTCTCCCCATCCTAAGGCTTCATTAGAAGGCCAGCAACGCAGCTGCGTGGCCTTCAAAGCAACGGGGGGGGCCGACACGACACGGCACGTCCCGCTCCGAGCCCGCCCGGCCCGCAGCCCCCCGGCGCCAGCACGAGACACCCCGCGCGCGCGCGCTCCCTCGCGCGCTCGCTCGCTGCCCCGCGCCGGCCGCTAGAGGGCGCCCTCACCGCAGACTGGCGGCCTGCGGCGCGCGACGCCGCGCCGGCCCCCCCCCCCCCCCCCCCCCCGCCCCGTTCCCGCTCCCGCTCCCGCTCCCGGCCACTTACGGGAAAGAAATCCCTAACTACGGCCCTTGGTTTTTTGTTATTTATTTATTTATTTATTTATTTTAACTTGCGTGGGTACTGCCGCCGGTTTGTGCCTTCTGTGTCCTCTTCCCCCCATCCCCGCCTGAAAACGCAGTTGGTCCGGCAGTGATTTCATAGGCCAAGTTTGAAACCGGGAGGATTTTGCCAGACTTGTGTGGCACAACTCGGTAGCAGCATAAGGTAGACAACCTAAACGATGCATGACAAGTAACTGCTTTCAGATGGGCGTTAAAACCCCAGGTATGTTAGCAGAACCAAGTCAATACGCCCCGAATTTGATGTAATGTACTCTGAGACCGGCCTCTGCGCTTTCATAACTCAATTTGCCTCTGCTCTGACAGAGATGTATAGTATTGATATGCAAAGAAGAAAAGCGGTTGTGTTGGTGTCAGGGACAATTAAGGTCTCTGCTCCGTGCCCATTAGCCAAGTGATTCGGAGCTGCTGGAAAGGTTTAGTCATTCCTGGGGGGGATAAAGGACATGGATACTCTGTCTGGGGATATTGATTGAGAAGGACACAAACAGGAGCTAGGATACTTTTTCAGTGACACAGAAGTTAATGATTTAGTGATTCATACAAGAAAAGCTGCCTTGCCGCCTTTGGTAATTGTTTGCATTGCAGATAGTGCCATGTGAAGTGACCTTGTCAAATTAGCAAAAGCCCAGAGCACCATACAGCAGGTAACTCGCTGGCAAATTACAGGGGTGAGTTTATCAATAAGTGAATCTCTGCAGGCACGCACACGCGCGCGCACACACACTCTCTGTGTTTCATCCTTGCTGAGCACAATTTCGAGGAGCTCTTTTTAGGACAGAGTAGTTCAGCGCTGGATTTCTGTTCTGCTCATCCCATCCCTTGGTGAAAGATCCCAGGAAGTCCAACTCTGACTTTCTAACAGACAAGAAAACTAAATCCTGCTCCCCTTCTTTTTGTCTCTTAGTTTTTCTTTTGTACTCTGTGTTTGTAGAGAAAACCTTAGAGCAATCCTTCTCGGGATCAACAGGAGGAGCCGGAGAAGGGAAACTGCCTAACTGCTGGGGAACCACGATGCCGTAGCAGCGCACAGTTGCTCCCCAATTTGCTTGCAAGCCACAAGCACGGCAAAGCAAATGCGAACATGAACCAAGCTCTCAGGAAGAGTAAGAAATGGGCTCAGCTGCAGGATTACAGGTCTCGAGAGACTGTTAATGGGCTTCAGAGACTGTCACCTGCAGGCTACTGTTTGGCTCAAATTCACACTGGCTGAAAGTTTTCACCAGATGACGACTTGCTGGTGGTCTGTCTGGCATAAGCCGGCGCCTTCCTATCTGCCTTAAAAACTCACTCTTCTAATTCACACTAACTTTGTCGTCGTGTCTGGTTTATGCTTTCTTCCTACCCACATTGGGATTTTTTTTAATTTTTTTTTTAGTATTTCATGCCTATCTGGTAAATTCAAAAGACACTGATGTGGAAAGGACACTTTTTGAAGCAGTGTCATTTAACTTTGCTCAATAAAGCCAATATATTGTATATATTGTATTCAAAAGCACAGCTCTCGATGCTACTACAAGAACAAGTATGTGAAAGCTTTTGTTCTCCCTGTTTAGAAACAGCTGGGTTTTACCAATGGATGTGTAACGTGTTACCCACCACACGGTAAAACTCTACACAAGGCAAAGCAGAGCAGCTTTACGAGAAGTGTGGCTGAGATCTTCCCCACACCCTTCCCTGGGAGGCAGGGGGAGGGGAATTATAATTTGATATTAACATGTCCACAGGGATTTGCAGCTTTTCCATTAAAGTGTTCAACATGAACAATATATTTCATGGTCTCCGTGTTTTTAACAGACTTTTGTGATGGAACTGCCCTGTTCTCCTTGAAGCTAATGGAAGATTTGCTGTTTAGATCAATTACATTCACTATGTCCTGAAATATACACATATATCAGACCACGTTGCTTCCCAGCACCCACCGCACCTCCCTCTGAAACACATTAATTTGTGAAGATGTGGGACTCAAAACATTTTTCCTAAACACTTCTAATTATTTGCACTTAACTCACTGGTGTGACTCCAGTTGCATTTCAGTGGCATTATACCTGTGCAAAACTAAAGTACCATTGGAGGTAAATCAGGCCCAAGACTTTTAAAGTCCCATCCTGGTTTCATGAGGGATTAATTAAGGTTCCTCAGGAACACTGGGTACTCAATCTCTTCCTTTTTCTTAACTCTAATTAAAGAAAATCTTTTAGCTAAAAGCACAACTTCTTTGATGTGGGTTACTGATATCCTCCTCCCTCCCCCTGAAAATGTACAGCGTTAAGCATGTAAATCATGCTGAACATTACCAATCTAAGGGGAAGTGACAGATGACTGTGACTGCCATTAAATGTTTATTGCATCCCTGCCATGTAATGCAATTAGATGGCAAGGAACATGTAATGTGTATTGCTCTGGTGGGAGAATGGAGAAATTATTGGATTTTCTCTCTTAATCTATTTATATCTTGCAGTGGGGGCATTAGGTAGATTAAGCTAGGGACAGTGCCCCCATTCAGTATGCTAAGTAGTGTTTGTCACTCATTGCATTATATGGCAGTAACAGCTGTAAGAGTCCCACACAGTGCCATAATACTGAATCAGAGGGAAAGTGGCTGAAGAAGTCTTCTGCTACCAAAGTACTCTCTTAGTACCCATTCTTAAGTGCTTCTCTCAAATAAGGGGCAAAATCCCCTAAAAAAAAATATATATAAAATCACAAACTCTGGTTATTTATGTATTTCTAGGGACTGGTGCTACAAGAGTATCATCAGCCTGTGTGATGTGTTTCTTTAACAAAATACCACTGTGCTCCTTCTACAGTGCTTTATATGCAGGTAGTTCTTCAGCCTCTGCTGAGGCTGAAAACTTCAAAGCTTAATGAACTCGGCTTCACGGTAGCTTCTGGAGGTCAGCAAGTTAAAAAGGATCTTCATGTTAAAGTGCGGGCATGAAGCCATTAGAGGGTTCAAGTACAAAATAACAAATGAATGGACAAACAGGATTCAACACACTGTTTCAGCTTTGCTATTGATGCATGCCCTTCGTCATTCAAAAATTATACCTCGTTATCTCTGCAAACTCCAGCTCAGACCCTATATTTTTCTCAAGCACTTCTAACACTGAATTTGCAGCCCAGCTTCTGCCGCAGGCTCTGTCAGGGCAGAGGGGTGGTTACATGGCTATGGCTTCTGCCACACCATAGCCCTGGGACCACATCCCGCTCTGTGGTGGTCCAAACCCTGAAGTCTCAAAGGCTCAGTACGGATCCATCAGCAGGTGGTTTTTCCAAAAGTTAATTAATCCTTTGAACATCTGATCTCAAAACTGTCCTCACAATTTTGCTAATTCAGGCTTCCTCGGCAGATTTCTGGGGTTTCCTGACTCGAACCTAGCAATGGTTGCTAACGACAAGCTAAGTGGCCAGCTGTGGCTCCTTAATACAACCTCACGTAATTGCTGCTGAAACATCCTTCTCCTCCAGCCCTTGCATTCATTCCTCTGAGGTGATGGATAGGTAGCCCTAGAAACCAAGAGCCTTTGTTCATGCACAGATAGATTTCACATGGTCAGGAGCAGTACAAAGCTTCTCTGAGACATCCTACTGATGCACTTTCACTCTACACTGTAGCAGCACCATTAAAAGCATATCTTTCTCAGAGGGTTAACTCAGCTCTTGCTCCCCACGTTTGAGCACTGGGCTTAGCACAGCACAGCCCCCAGTGCCTACGTGCTTTTCCTAAGCCCATGTCACCTCACTTTTGCTCTGCACGCACAGGAGCTTGTCTGGGATTTTGAAGCCCTGTTCCACTGCTCTTCGTGCTGCAATCAGCTCTGCTGCTTTGCTGTTGTTTCCTAGAAAACCGTGGGAGGGCATAGCCATCTGCCTGGGCACGTGGCAGAAGGCACTGGAAGCGTCCTCCTCCTTACGTGGCAGCCTGCATCCTCTATAAACACATGCTAGGGGAAATGAAACTGAACCCTTATGCAAAGCCATGGCTGCCAACCCAGTGTCATAGCACAAACAGCGTAATTTATCTTGTTAACTGCTTTGAACAGCTTTATCTTCAGCCCTACCACTCTCTAACCTCCTCATCTCCCCCAGTCCCTCGCGCAAGTCACCGTGCTGCAAGCCACTGCCAAAGAGTATGCAGCTTTGCATTTGGTGACAGAGGATTTGCAGCCCTGCTAGCACCGAATGTGGCAGCAGCTCACCTGGGGAAGGACTCAAGCTGCTGCTCTCACTGATCACTGATGCTTGGGGTAACACTTTGAGCTGCTGCCACCTCCTTCAGTACAAAAAGCCAAGCAGTAGAAAAAAGTCTATGCAAAGAAAGTTCCGTGTCACTCCATCTTTGTTGGGCAGGCTGGCAGCACTGTTACTCTTCTTGTGGCTGCCATATGTGATATTTCAGGGGGATTAAAGACACTCCACTTCAGTAAGAGATCTAGGCCAGAAACACAGAAAACAATGAAGACTATTCTGAACTCACCGCTTGGCCTGAGGAATTTGAGAGCCATGACTAAACTGAGCTTCAACTCAAAATTCTCATTTATACCTTAACAAACAAGAGCAAAGACCTTCCATGGAGCCTTCTGCACCTCTCCAAGATTAAAGGATCATAAGGGTGGAAAGCTCCTCTCCTGAGGATGGGCAATTACCAGGTGAGACCATAAGTGCCCAGCAGTCTGAACCATTCTGCTGCTTTCCAAGGGCTTTGCAGCAACTCAGTTTTCACACCTTTTCCTTTGTCAGGCGAAATATTTGAATTGCTCTGTCTGATGATGGGATATATATTCACAGTGAAAATCCCAGTCCTTCCCACAGTGTTATTTTTACATTGAGCATAGAAATGCTAAAAGTTTCTGACTGACACCTTTTCATTAAAGGGAGAAAAAACTGCACACATCTATCAAATCTCTAGATGTAATAATGTAATATGATTTTTGCTAAAAATAAGATCAATTTATGGTATAAAAATCAATTCTAGCAATTTCCATTGCTAGATATATTGCTGTTATGTCCTTTTGTGTACAGTGCTTCAACTAACTGAAAACTGACACTCAAAAGTTCTTGTATGAACAGCTCAGCTTTTCAAGAAACTAATGTAAAAAAAAAAAAAAAAAGTTTTTTCTCAAGCTGTTAAAAGTGGACCAAATGGACCCCTCCTGGTAAAGGCTGCAACATAAAGTCAGTAGAGCTGCAGTTGTTTATACTCGGGCAGAAGCTGTTCACGCAGAAAGGCTTGGTCTCCTCCTATTTCCTAGGGCTACAGTTATTTGACAGCAGATAAATAATTGGTACGCTATACAGGCAAAGCATATACTTTCTTGAATTAAGACAAAGGAAACTCAGTCTGTCTGCCTCTGAAATTTGGGAGATAAATAGTATTATGAAGGGAAGGTTTTATTACTACATGTAAATCAAGCTTGGAAAACCAAAGAGTGGAATAATACTCCTATGAAGCCAGTGAAACACCACTTTGCGAATTGGCAAATCATTGTATTTTGATATTTTTTGGCACTGCAGAGCATCTGCAAACCAATCATGCTATCTGATAATCTTTTTGGTATTTGATAATACGGTACTAAAGGCACAAATGAACAAAAGGCAGACAGGGAATTATTTGTGAATTATACAATATTGGTATTCAGTAATTAAGCTTTAGAATTAGTTGGGAGAGGAGAGTATTAGACTTCAAAATTGCTCTACTGAGTACAATATTTGTCTTCAATGTCAAACACATTTATTCAACTGAATCATGCAGATCTGCTTCCAAGCTTTGAGACTTGATGCCTACTGAAGGGCTTGAAAATGACTGACTCCAGCTGAAGACGAAAGCATTTACCATAGACTCACAGCTGAATCCCCAGCCCCCTTTCATTGCCCAACTTCAGCAGCCAGGCAGGACTGCAAGAATTAAATCCCTATTCTTTATGTACAGGAATATCCTGGTTTATATAATCTCATATAAGAATTACTTATTTCCCTGACTCCTTGTTTGACAGTAGGCTTCTGTAGGTAAGTGTTTACCACATATTCAATCTTGTTTCTATTGAAGCCAGTTTATAAAAAGCCCACTAACTTCACATAGAGCTGTCAGGCAGTAAATGTTTCTTACAGACTGCTAAAACGGAGTGATTTACCTCTTATAAAGGAGGTATCCATTAGAGTATAGATTTAACTGAAAATAAGAGAAATTATGGGCAACAAAGAGAGGAATTTCATTGTGAAACTGATGCGAGGGACTATAAAACATCTGGAAGATGTTAGCAACTGCATTGGCTGTAATCACAGAGCATGCTATCTACACTCTGAGAGCTGATTCTCCTTGACTTAAAGGGGAAAGAAAAAGTCAAGCAAGATAGAGGATGTGTTGTTACTCAGCGTAAGTTGGCAGTCCTCATGCAAGCACTGATAAAGTACCAGAGGGAGGCTCTGGCTGTGCTAGTTCTCCAAAGGGGAGACAGACAGCCTAAGCTCCTTTCTGCTGGGCCTGTCACCACTGACAGTCACTCAAGAAACACGGCATGTGTTCAATCCCAATACTTCGAGCACTGCACAGCCTCCCACCGCTTATCACGCCTGCGGCGGATACTTTGAGGAGGGAGGAACCGCTCTATGCTTCTGATTTGCCCTCTTTCTCCATCCTGTGCCCCCCCACCCCACCCCCTTCAAAAAGAAAAGGTTTATGTCAAGTCCCACAGATTTTACTGGTTTAACTTTTTTTTCTCCCTTAGAGAGATTTTTAAATGCTTAGACATTTTTCTCTAAACAAATATTTGCAATTATAAAAGAATAATGCACATTCAGGTAAAATGCCTACCATGACGGTAGAGGCAAAATGCGATGGAAGAAATCATTACAACTGGAGTAGGAGAACACACTGAAGTGTTTCAGTTGCTTTTGTCTCTCCTCCGATTTTCTGCTGTGCCCTCAGGGGTACAAAATCAAGCGAGCTGAAAATCGGCAATCCTGTCCTGTTCTGAAAGGCAAACTGTGCTCTGCCATTGAAATGGATGTTTTGCTTGTGGTTTTTTGTTGTTGTTTTTTTAAAGTGCATCGTGAAAAAGCCCTGTACAAGGCTGGTTCACTTGTAGCTTCACGTTGGTGTTCCCCGAATACCCTGGATGAAGTCCTGTCCCTGCCAGCGTTAACAAAGGTCTTTCCACTGGCTGCTGTGGAGGCAGGGTTTGACCCCTGCTGAGTCCTTCCTCCCCTTCGCACACCACCCCAGCCAGCTTCAGGTACCAGCCCCACTTCACAAAACTTCAACTCTACCTGTGCCAGGCTACTGATGTTCCTTTTAACTTGCTTCCTAAGAAAAATCTGCCTTTTTTTGTGCGGTGTAAGTCAAAGGTGATAACAGAGCTGTTTAGATTTATGTGTCCCGAAACCCAGTAATTCAAATGTGCATTTTGAAATAACCACAGTAATTCTGATTGGCGCTGAAAAATGGCAGCAAGAAGATAAAGTAGTGGCAAAAAATGAATTATCACATTCTTCTTTACAAGTTATATACCGCCTTATTTCTTTCTTAGTTTTATTTACAATTCAATCTGAATATTATTCAGCTATGTTTGCTGTTCGCCAGTGTTCATGGAATTATTTTCATGGAAAATTTTTATGTACACTTTACTCCCAAACTCTTTGTGTTGGCAATATACCATTTCACCTGGCAAAGCATACAAGATATTAAAAGCCATTCCTGCTTCCTAGTGCTAGAAAGTAGTAAATTCAAGTATGCTGCTGACACCCCTCTGATACGCAATACGTTTTTAATATGAATTTTCAGACAAATGATCAATCACACCACAACTCAATGGACTTTAAGGATTCACAAATAATTTCAATACTACCTTATCCCAATGCTGAAAAACAGTGGTGAGGATGACCAAAAGAGTCATAGAAATTAAAGCTAGTTACATACTGACAAATATGCTAATCTGCATTAACACTTCTGTTTGCTCTGGGAGATAAAAAGCATTACAACTAATGACATCATCAACCTTATCAACAACGTCCAGAAAAGCAATAAAATATTTGGATAGCTGTTGGGACAGCTTCTGAAAATAGCCTGTAGAATTCAGCCAGAAACTTTTAAAAAAAGGTTGCTGGGGATGTTTTTTGGGGGGAAATAGGCTAGTCTCCTGTCCTGCAGGACCACCGCCAGAGGCAAACCTGCTCCTCCGTCAGGACCACCCTTCAAAATGATGTGCGGAAACAAACTATGACAGTGAAAAGCATGCAAATTAACTGAAGGTTTTAGAAACTTCTGAAAGATTCAAATTTAAATCCAGAATATTTGAAAGAAGTGAGGGAGGAGCTGGGGAATGAGGCAGACCTTAACTTCTGAGAATTGTTTCACATAATCATAGGAAGAAGAAATTGGTAAGAAAGGCTGAGGCTATGCTAGAGAGAATTTAACATGCTTTAACATATTTCTGCTTTCATTTGGTTTATGCTCAGGGAATAGGGAGAACAGAAAGCTACAATGGATGTTATTTAAATATGAAGCAGAGAGCAAATCCTAGCAGCATGTCTTTTAAAAAAGGAAGGAAAAATGCCCATTCTCAATTACATGTTTTCATTGGTCAAGTCTACGTACAAAATAGTTTACAGAACACCCCAACGTTGCCTGCACATATTTCTGTAGTCAGAGAGCAAGCCAACAACATAACTATTTTGGCTGGGAAACTCAAAAAGACTGGAGAACTCTGCCTTCCGTATCTAGTTTCCATCGCACCCTTTACTGACCCAAACTTGCCAACAAAGCCTTGAGTATAGCACGCACACATGAAGAATTTCCTGAACTTTTAAAAAGTAGCTTTTTTTTTTTCTTGCATTGGGGTTGATGCCAAGAAAACTGGCAAGTATTTGATTAATTAAAGTACATATACAAACATAACTAACATAATGGCTGCAAGAGATTAAGGCAGCCAAACTTGCTGGTACATAACTGGGAATGGATGCTTCTCTAGTCATTCTCCCAAAAGTTCCCCTCCCAACAGGAAAGGTTAGAATAGAACAGAACAGAACAGGCTGGAAGAGACCTACAACAATCATCTAGTCCAACTGCCTGAACACTTCAGGGCTGACCAAAAGTTAAAGCAGATTATTAGGGGCATTGTCCAAATGCCTCTTAAACACTGACAGGCTTAGGGCATCAACCACCTGTCTAGGAAGCCTGTTCCAGTGTTTGACCACCCTCTTGGTATGTTCTGGAGTATGTTCTGGAGACTCAGGTTATCTGAAGGCATCGTTTAGTATTTCACACTGCAAACCAGTACCAGGTATGGTTTGTTGTTCCCCACAACGGACACCCTGACTGTTCTGCTACATCTCTTCCTTACCTTCCCTTGAAACAACAAAGCTGCACTTGTTAGGAACATTTTTAAATATTTTTGGCCTTATCCATCAAGATGCAGCACTCTTGTAGGCTTAAAAAGAAAAAAAATAGGAGTTTCTAGGACTGCAAGGCACATGTAACTCCCACATCTTTATCCCCCAGTGGAAGCCTTGTGAATAAGGATCAATAGGAAACCAGTGCTTCCTGCACATTATATCCAATGGACAGCAATGAAGTAACATTGCTGCTCGCTACATCATGTGTCTATGTCATGGCATGTATTTATGAAACTTCAGTCTACAGTTCTTCTCCAGAGTACATCTACCTTTCCTTTACTTCTCGCAATGCCCATTTAAATGGTGTTAATATATTCCAGAGAACATAAACCCACCATTTTGCCACTGAGACATGGCTTTACAGTGTGAGAAAAGCTGGAAAGCATAATTCAGTTTTCACTCCAGAAAGCTGTTGCTGTACCTATACTTGAGCTTCAATATGTTATTAATATGCAATTGACTAACTGACCTAATGCTTCAAAATATTCCACAGAAAGACAAAGACTGTTATGGAAAGCACAGTATCTCCATGTCATCAAAAGTGGGTAGTTGTATTAGATACATGATTCCAGTCCCCCAGCTCAAGCATTTGTTCTACCATGTATAAATTAAGCAAAGTAGATTTATTTGCAGTATAAAGTACTGCACCATATATTAATTGACTGAAGCAGATTTATTATGTGCTAGACAGACAGACAGATTTGAAAACAACCTTTTAAGACAATAGAAGTATGTATAATGATCCCAGTATCAAAGCAAGTTTTTGAGTGGTAAACTGTATAATAAAATACATTTAAGAACAGAACAAAATCTTAAAGTCTTTTTCCTACCCTGTGCAAATGAATGACATTTCTGAATTTAATTTGTAGCTCTGCAAAGGACCCATACAAAATCTCATTGACGCTGAATTTCTACTAGAATGTTTTAAGCAAGACATAAGTGGTGTGTAAGTCACTCTTCACACATTAAAAATTACAATATTACACCAAAGAGAATGGAATGTCCTTAGGACAATATAAAAAACTGCAACTCCATTTCCCCCTATTTTTATCAGCAGTTTAAATTCTTCATTAATCTGACCTTGAATGTAACAGACAAGTAAAAGGCAGTCCCGACCATTTTAACCCTAACAATGTTTTGCACAGGGACAGAGTGAGAGTGTCTCTCTGTGTAGAAGTCCTAGTCAGGCTCCTTGAAGGGCAGCCAGATGGTGGACAGCCCAAGGTGAGTGCAACTCTATCATTCTTCTCTTCCTTTCATTTTGTGCAGTACTTACTACAGCATTTGGGAGAAATAATCTAATATCCATAGGTTATATAGCTTCCTGATTTGGAAGAAAGGGGGAGGGGGGGAAAGAAGGAAAGAATACAAAACTTCCTGTGCCAGGTAAAACCAATGCCAAAAAAGTAACCACCAAAAAAAAGACATGAAAGTTGTTTAGAGATACTTTGTTTCACTAATTTTTTAACTCTGTGTTCAATGAAGACCAGAGGATGAACTTCAATGAGAAACCCCTGCCAAATCACAAGAACATAATTCACTTTACATCACCACCAAGTACTAACCCTCCCTGTCTGAAGAGCAAAGCTAAGTTCAGTTGTGCACCGCACCCACTGAGTCCTGCTTTTGCTGCAGAGCAGGGATTTTTGTTTTGCATGACCTTCTGTAGAAGGTGTGGGGCTCAGCTGGCCTCCCACAGGAACATCGTGCAGCTTCTTACAGTAAAGGCACAAAGCGTTACCTGCTACAGCAGTAGCAGTCACCAGTACCTGGGGCAGCTCCTACAGAATTTGCTCATCAGGGTGTCCTGGAGGCTGTGTGTAAGACATGAGTTGTGATATGAAGCCTGCAAAATACCACACAGAGGAAAGGAGAGGAAGGGGGGGGATGATGGAGTTCATGCGTGGGCAGGGATGCTTTCGAGCGAAACACTGGGGGGGTTAATCACAGCCAGAAAGTCAAGGGTACTTCAAAGGCTACTGCAACAGAGTCCCATTTTGTGGCCAGTGATGATTCGGATGCAGCTTGAACTCTTGTTCCACACTTCCAAAAAGCAAGGGTTTTTTTGGCCACTTGTCCAAAATATGTTGCCTTCTTGGCTGTAGTTGTGGGAGTCCATTTTCCTTCTGAGCCCAGTTAAATGAGTGCAAGTGCCTAGGACGTATCTATCCAGGCCTTAACCCCTGCTTCCAAACTTGTGGGGAAGGTGGTTTGCCTCTTAAAGCGTATTTGGTACCAGTACCACTGTACCCCGGTGGTACTTCTGTGCAGGAAATGGCCATTTCTGGGATTCAAACACCTAGTTGGACCCAGAGGTATATATAACAAACTAGTAACAAAGATACTCTCAAATTCAACAGCAGGCAGACACCTCATTTAGCCTGGAGAAGTCACCAGCTCCACCCTGTCCAGGGAAGCCCTCTGCATCAAAGGACAGATAAAAACAGACAGCCTTGTAACATGGGTCATCGCCTCTTAACTTCCATAAAGCAATAAATGCCAGTATACAGGCAAGAGTTTCTGAATGTTAATGGATTCTCAGACTGATGGGAAGTGCTGGGTGGGAGGAGCCAGGGGAGCCAGGGGTAAGGTGCAGCCCATCCAGAGAGCTGGGCCAAGGCTTTTGGAAATGAGTAATGACCATGGGACGGCTGAAGAACAATATCTACTGGAGAAGTCCCAGAAACTGCTTTAAGAGGAGCACCCTTAGGTCAGTAGCTGTTTTTTTCCCTTTGAATCACATTACCCCCTTTCCACATCATAAATCAAGTCACTTTGGCAATCTGCAGAAGACAGACAGAGGGCTAGGCACCAACATCTGTGGCAAAGGCCTCATAGCAGCTTTTCTTTCACAGATAGACACATCATCAGCGCTCGGCACAGGCGTTTGGCAGGTGCACTCACCTGCAAGCACGCAGAGGCTGGCGTGCACAGTTCAGGGACAGAGAAAGCTGAGTCACCAGGACTGCAGACGTGGCCCTTGCTCCCCGGCGGCCAAATGCCTCCTCCAACGGCTACGTGCTCCTACCTTTGCCTGATGCTGCGAGGCACTGACAGCTAAACCCAGCTTTGTTTGCATTCATTTCTGTTGTCAGCTGTGCAGGAGCATTTTTAGACAGCTCAGCACCCCCTCTGCTGCCCCCCAGCCTGGCCACCATTTGCTTACTGCACACTCGCCCTCTATCAAGCACGCTCCCCGGAAGAAAAAGTAGCCATTTCTGGAGCACGTACTATGTTTGCAAAGGATTGATTAATCCCCATTATCTCTCTTCATCTTTGCATCTACCTATTCATCTCTTTGTCTCTGCATCTACCCAGTTATCTCTCTCAGTCCTTTTTTCAGTGTTTTCTGTTACAAAACTGGGAGTGTCTGCCTTCTTGGAAATGTACTGCCTGGAAACGTACCTGGAGATAGTGTATACAATTGTGCTTACTCCTTATATTATTACTGGAGTTCCAGGGACCAAATACTTCTTGGTATCCTTTAACCCTAAATGCTCATTTGATCAATAAATAAAAGAATTCAGCAGCTGAGCTGAAGTAGAAACTAAATATTAGCAGCCATCAAAATGTCTTTAACTTTCAAATATCTTAATCTACTGAGGTATTGACATCTCAAAACTACAAGGAAGTTTAATCAAAATGTTCCATTAAAAGGAAAATAACCAAACCCTTATTCTTTGTGTTATTTATACATGAAAACAAAAGGTAACTCGCCTGCTTGTCCATCTGATTCACATACATCCTGCAATGCATTTTAGATATATCGTTCAGGTAATCCTGAAGTTTTCTTACAGTATCTCAGAAGGTTACTCCAGTTGGTTTCTGGGCGTGCTCCCACCCAGAGAGACCCAAGCAATGGATTTTCTAGATACATCTTCCAAAGGAGGAAATAAAGTGAGCCTAAAGTACTGCAGATCTCTGTCCTCCAGTGCAGACATCATTTCATAAACACCAGAGCCTGAATGCTCATTACTCAAAATCCAAAGCAGTAATAGAACCCATAATGCGACTTTAAAAATACAAAAAGAATTGACTTATACCCGTTTCATGAGCTGAGAAAAGCAGCAACATCTAGCCCTCAGTTTCATGACAGCTAATAAAAGTGCGAGAGCCGAGAGCTAAAGACTGCTTCTGTGTTTTGGGGTGTATTTCTTTACAGCCTGATTTTGTAGTGCTCTGAAGGAGATGGGAGCTCCAGACCAGGAACCAAAGCCATTCACCCTCTGGGCACAGGCAAAGTCTTGACTCGCTGTGTGATCCCCCTCCAGCAACTCCAGACCAGCATCTCTAGCCCATTCCGCCCTCTTCAAATACAACGGGTGCCTGACACAGGGGCGAGGTGAGGGCGCTTCCCTTGAGTAACTGCACCAAGACCTTGAGGGACTTCCAGCTGTGCAGATTTGAAGGATGCAGCATTGCAGTGCGGCTCCTTCATGTGAAACCCGGCACAGCCGCCCACCCAAGCGCAGCCCCCGTGGGGCGCGGAGACAGTGGTAGAGCTGCGTCCCCTCACCTTCACTGCTAAAACGGTCTTGGAAATGCTCTGGGAAGACTGTTCATCCCGCAGGGAGAAAAGGAGGCTTTTACGAGGGCAGCGAGTAATAGAAAAGCCACGTGAGGAGTGTCATGAGAGTCACACAAACTCACGCACTTAGGCAAGGAGGCTGGAGAAAACCACATGGCACAGAGCAAGCCGGGGAGGGCTGGTCCTCAGAGGCACCGGCAAAGCAGGACCAGCGGCTCGGCAGGACAGGGCTCCTCCAGCTGGGCTTTTGCAGCCAGCCGCTGTTCTCGCCGCGGGTCTGTGAAGCCAAAACTTGGCATTAGGAGCCCCACTCCTAATTTTGTCTGTACCAGCAGCTTGCTGACCACCCGATGAGGTTGAGCGGCAAAGACAATATAGGCCAGCAGCAGTTAGGCTGGTCACAAATCAGACTGCGGTGTAAAAACCTAGCGCCCGCTTCCTACATTCTCCATGGCCTTTTGATAGAAACAAGCAACACCAGCCATTTTCATACCACAAATTACTTCCATGTTTTCTGTGAGCCCACCAGAGGGGAATTCCTGTGTCTGCTCACTCCCCAGTCCTGCCTCCCGCTCCTCTGGTTTCCATCTAAAAATGGAGATAATTATACTTGCCTCCCTCCGATATGTTTTTCCTACTGCAAATAAAAATGCATGACATTCACTCAAAGGCTTCTGAGCTTCTGATGAGCGTGATCTGAGCTTTCACTATGCAAAGGCATCCTTTCTCAGAGGGCATTAGCTTTGTACTTCATAGCCAAGATGGCCTTCATTAATTTAAGTGGTATAAAAAGAAAATATGTTTAAGAAAATAATGTGAAATGAAACAATACACTGAAAATTTTTCCCAAATTTTATTATGAATAGTTTTTAAGTTAGTGGATGATTTTTTAATCCAATGTATCATGTTTAATGTTCTACCAAGCCAAATCCATGGATACCCCCAGCTCTTTACATTTCTTCCTCTGTTAGCATAATATACTGGGTCAAGTGTGACTACTGTTTATTTAACTTTGCAAAATTGATCCCAGCTTCATATTTTTAAGAAAGATTGGTCCATTTTGGTACATTTCCAGAATAAATCCTGCCTGTTCTTTTTAAGTGGGATAGACTCTTGACATACCACCATTGTGACTGTGGAAGGCGTTTCTGGCACGCGTAATGAGTGATTGACTTCCCTGCTTATTTTCATAGTGATAAATATGTGGTACCATTAGGCAGGAAAACAAAGTATTCCCAAAAAATCTCTGCTAAGCACATTTTGGAGTTAATGGGTTAGTATAGATACATTATGCTCTCTTTCTGTGCTAAGAGGTATTTGATTCTGTGAAATTCACTCACTCCCACATAATTTAAACCGCCAAAATGGAACATTGTCTTTTTCCCTTTTCTGCACATGTAAAAAGAGCAGGCAATCTTGCCAAGGTTAACTATACAATCTTGTTAGGCTTCTATAGATTTCATTAATGCCTCATAAAAGAGAATCAATAAAACTCCTTGCACGCCAATATAAAAAATGACCTTTCGATTTACTCTTTAAGATACGAAAAAAAGAAACGTAATCAATAGACATCACCAAAACTTCTCTGATAAGAGCTCCCGCAACAGGGAGTTTAGATTAAGAATTCTCTGGAGAAGTTATGTTCCTGCTCTGAACTCCTTCCTAAGGGACTGTTCCTGATCCTACTGGGGAACTTTGGTGGGACTACTCATTTTAGGCCACAACCTTGCAAAGCTGCGTATTAGAGGTGTGGGATTACTCATGCACTGAAACACAGATGCTCGCAGAAGTGCCGTCACACTTCAAAGGTTAATAGGCCTGCTCATGGGAGAAAGGATTTTTACAGCACTGTGCCTTTACTCCCATTTATGCTTTAAATTTTCCTTTGACATTTTTTCACGGGTATGAAACCCCACAATGCTTGAATTGACTTTGTCGGTTCCTTTTATGTAACTTACAGCTTAGCGCACCCAGCAAGCACACCAAAATGACACCTATCTCAGCATCCCAACAGGAGAGTCACTGATAACAAATGGCGCTGCCCTGGCAGCAGTGATGGCACTCAAAACCAAGGGCCTGATCCATGGCCTTTTCACCGAGACTTTCCATCTGTTCTGCTCCAAATTCCTCACTCAGACAGCTTGTGGGATCCGACTTTTTATTGTCTTTGGGGTTTACAGTTTCCTATTGCATTCAAAGATAATAATGACTCTCTGATACCTTTTTTAGTGGCTAGATGCAACAATTCAGAAAATTGTTCCAAGTCCTCCCCTCCCATTTCTGCAAGATTTCTCAGGTGGACAAGGAACAGCCTCACCTAAAAAAACCCAACAAATCAAACCACAACATCAAGAGATAATCTGGTGGCAATATTAATTTTTTGTCTTGTTTTTAAAGTACCTGTTATTTAATATGCCTCATAGCCACAATATCGTAGATAGTTCATATAGATAATGACACATTTATTTAAAAAAAAACCAAACCAACCCAAAACTTAAATTCATGTGATTTTCTTTTGGTTTTCAAGTTCTCCCTCTCTGCTCACCTCAGCTCATACTGAATCATCTTCTAGCCTTACCAGAGCATCCTGAGGTCTTTCCTAAAGCAGCATTTGACTCTTCAAACATTTCTCCAGCATTTCCTTATGGGCACCTGCTGCTGGTAATTCCCAGCCTAACCGTTTCCCCTATTTTATGTTAGGGCCGCATTCAGTCCACTCAACTGCAAACAAACACTGGTGAGAGAGGACTGTGTGGGCGGCCCCTCACCGGCATTAGGCAGGACCAGTCTGCTTTGTGCGTGCTGGTGTCCTAACAATCCAGAGCAGTTTCTTTATCAATCACCATCTTCCCTGTCTTGCCTCAGGTAACATCATGCATAACATGCTTTGGTAACGTTTAAACAGACAGCCTGCACGCATTTGTGTCTGTCTCGTGGTTTTGAAGTGGCTAGTAAATACTCCCCCAAACATACTTTTTATTTAGCCGGAAGATCAAAACACCGCCTTTCTCCAGCCTCGAATCCCACAGATAAGTTTGTTCCCATCCCAAGTTTTCAGGCAAGAGAAAAAAATGTTTAGTCTATACCTTGTGTTTATAAACATGTATTCTGGGGGAAAGAGGATGCTTTAACTTCTTTATACAGTGTAGTATTTGTCTTACCACCCAGGGAAATAAAAAATAAATACTCTTAATTCTCCAAAGAAATGTGTTTTTTCCATTATTACTAATTAACATTTGAAACTGCTAATCCTAACAAGTTGATTTTTGTATGTTTTAAGTTTCCATTGCCTACTTTGAGAGAAGACAATAAGGAAAATCAAGTTTTATTTTTATTTTTGTAAATATCCTCTAAGATGATCAAAAGTGACCAGCCATTGCTGTAGCTAGGAAGTCAGCTTCAATGCTGCTGAGACTTGCTGAGAAAAGTTCATCTCAGGTTTTGATCAGAAGTCAGGTGATGTTCTGAGAACAAACAACTGCAGAGAGCAGGGGCAATGTGAACATACAGTTTTTTTCATTTTAATTACTAAGTCTTTGCAGAGACTTTGCATTGGTGAGATTCTGGGTGGCTGCAAAAACTTCCAAGGAAAATTCTATTTTTAAAAAATAAAAAGCCCCAAACAACCAGTAGTCATAAACCAGCATTTTAGCCAATAATTGCCATTCTAGATGCCTATCTTTTCTTTAGGCTGTCTTAAGTGGGACAAGATCTCGTAAAGATACATACATTTTCCTCCTTATTTTAGAGGTAAAGAATGTCTTTGTTAACACCGGGATTGCTCTCTGATGTACCTTGCAGTGTCTGCTCCTTTTTTTCCATTTTTTAAAAAGTGTTCTTAGAGTCATGGAATTTTTTTCTGTCCAACCAGACAAGATAGAAATCTTTCCACCAAGGATACAGTCTTCAAGAAATCCTGTTAACAACCCTCAGCTGGTGCAGAACTGAGGCACCCACTGAACTTGGGGAAGCCGTGTTGGTTTACACAAAATGAGAGCCTCAGCTGCATACACATTTTGTGAAGGCTGGCTCTTCCACTTAGAAAGTTCACCTATCTGAGCATAATAGGAAATTTCAAAACCTAGAGCCTGTGGGCTGAAATTTATTAGGAACAGATGGGGCTAAGTGGTATACACAATTTACCTGTGCACCTAAAAACAGTTATATATATATTTATAAGCATAAATAAACCAGCTGGTATCCATTTCCTCGCTAATCAAAACACCTTTGGCCTTCTCAAATTCCAGACCTACACCGTTACAACTACTTGGTTTTTAAACACACAAGTCATATCTGGTGGCCCTCAAGTCATGAAAACTTGGTGTGGCACAAACTCTCATTAGTAATTTTGGCTCCTGTAAGGAAGACTCATGCTGCTGATTAGATAATGGCAGCAGCTGAAATCTAAAGGTCACATCACCTAATATGAAACAACCCAGCATTTGATAAACAACCCAGAGCACAAGTCAGAAGAACTGACTTTTGAAGGTAGGGCTATTGTCAGGTAAGCTCTTTACTCTTGCAGGTAAGTGTATCTTCCCAAGTAAGATTTCATGGTCAGTAAGACATTTCCTTGGCAAGAGACTTGGATGAGCCTTTAAGCTGGGTTTGTGGGAAGGAAACACGTAGGATTACATAAACTATTTCAGTCCAGAAATTCCTTGTGGTTAGGTAATTACATATACTAATAACTTCCCAATGACAGTGTCTGGATGCAGCCTGCACATACACATAACAAAGCAATTTAATATTGTTCATGCACTGCAATGTTCTCAAGCAATGACTCACACTTCAATGTAAGTTCTCATACTACAGAAAACTAAGAATTAGGACTTCAGCTTTCCAAAATCAAAGTACTGCATTCAGGAACCCCTGTGATCTCTCTAGAGATGACCTGCTACATATTTTATAGTAACACCGTTGCAAATCATAGCTATGTATCTCTAAGTGCCCATAGGATATCAATAGGTACACTTGATACTGATCACAACTACCAAGAGACAACATGTGTTATTATACTGATCAAAACATATTGATCTATCTTAAAATACTGACCATCTAAAAGCAAGGCAAACTTAGATGAAATCTGATCATTAAAGAGTATGTTTTGTTTTGTTTCTTTTTTTTTTTTTTTTTTTTTTTAAGGACTGCCTTAAGCAGAACCTTCCCTGGTACATTTATTTTCTAATATGCACAAGTGATAATAAATAGGCCAGTATTTGTATTTCTTTTTCAGATGCCATTTCAGAAAACAAGCAATAGAACAGTTTTTACCTTGCACTGTAGGTACGGGTTACTTTGCTCAAACAAACAAAACTTCAGTAGCTGACAAAAAGTAATCAATAGTGTTTTAAGATTAATTTTGACCTTAGAGATCATGTGGCAAATACAATTCCCCACTAATGTACTTCCATGGAAGTGCTAAAGTCCACAGCTCAAAACAAGGAACTTCGACATGAGCAACCAGACTTTCTTTCTTTTGTGGTACATAGAGAAGAAACAGAAAAAGAAGCAAATTCAGTAGAAAGTCCTTAAATCTTTTTAGTCAGATAAGAGCCCTTTTCATAACTTGAGAGTTAGAAAATGCATTTGTATAAGACCACCAAATTCCAAAATGACGAGATACCATAACAGCACAAACCTTGGGAAAATCATGTTGAAGTCAGACATATCACCAAGAGCTGACACAATCAGAACATCCCCAAAGTTTTGCTTGATACAGGCTTTTGCTTCCATAAGCGACCGCATGTAATCACTTATTCTCCTTAACTAACTGCAGAAAATATTAATGGCAGCTTAGTGTGCCAGTTATGCCACAGATCTTCCTCTGCCTCCTACAAAAAAACCCCTCTGCTGAGCCACTTAAACTGTTTTTCCCCTGCTCTGGCGTGGGTCCTTCCCACGGGCTGCAGTCCCTCAGGATAAGCCTGCTCCAGCCTGGGTTCTCCAGGGGCTGTAGGGGGATCCCAGCTCCAGCACCTGGAGCACCTCCTCTTCCTCCTCCTGCTCCTCTCAGGGCCCACCCCTGCAGACCCCCACTGCCAATGCACTGGGCACCAGCGCCCAGTGCAGGGTAGCAGCCGAGACACCCTGCAGTTTCCTTGCGTCCTGTGCCCCGGGGCTCCCTTTGCACGGACATGCATCTCGGGGAGCTGAACACATCCACAGGCTTTGTTTATCCCCTCAAGGAGGTAGGGGATAAAATCTTCTCCTGCAACATTTCCCAATGTTATCGCCTACCTGACACCATTTTTTAGTTGTGCTTTTTATTTTGGGAGGTAGGGTACTAAGCTTGAGAGGCTCATGGCTCAGAGGAGACAGCATTCATGAAGGAGCCTGGCACAGTTTTGCAGACTAATAATTTCTTCAGAGCGCACAATGGCCAAAACATTTGAAAATTTATGTCAAATTTAGTGAGGGAATCCAACTGCAGAACAAGGGTAAAAAAAAATCCCCAAAGTGAACATTTTTCAAATTTGTCTTTCAAAACAGTACTCTGGTTACTTTATTTTTTATTTTATTTTAGAGGTTAAAGAACATTCCCAAGCAAGGAAAAATTGCAAAATGTTTTGTTTTGCACAACTGAGTTTTCAGGTCTTTGTTTGGGGCTGGGGAAAATGACTTGAGGGATGATTATAAATCTTTTCTTGAAATTTCAAGGCCGCCTGCTGAACTGGACAAACTACACGCACAGTCCTAACTCACAAATATGGTTTAGTAGCCTTATGCAACCCCAAATATTCTGCGGTAGACAGACTACCAGTCTCCTTTTCCTCTTTCTATTTAAATACAGGCTCAAAGCCTTCCTTGAAAGAGGGGCCCCAGCACATAACACAGTCTCGTCAGTCCCCCAGCACACCACCACAAACCTGGCTCCTGGTCACCTTCAGTTCCACAGCCCTTCGGGTGCCTGAATTAGCTGCATAACCAGCTGCTTCTAACAGTTTTATGCATGCGTTTTAGGCTTAGTATACAATATACAGACATCCAGGCAGATAAAAATAGTAAAGCTTCGAGAAAGACAAAGAGTATTGGCACTGCGATGCCTTTTCCAATGAAAAATATTCACAGCTCTATTAGAGGAATTGTCCCGCACTAATGTGAGCAGCGTCATTTCGTTAGCTCCAGCGTAATTCCATTACATAATTCTCCCAGCTCGTGAACGTGTATATATTTACTTATTTATAATCAACTACACTAATGATTTTTTTAATAACTTTCAGGCAAAGTAGTGAAAGAGATTAGGAAAGAACATATGGGAAAAGTCACTTTTGACCTATGTTTTATCCTTAAAACCCGAAAGTGGATTCAGTATTAAAATGAAAGCACTCTAAGTATATTGTGAAATATTTACAGCTGTTATTACTGCCTGATTTATGTGTGCCAGAGACCAGATTATTCAGACTGGTTTCACAAGCAATATGTCAGTAAACAGGATTTTGTTTGGTAATTGTATTAAACATGTCCATATAAGCTTGGAATTAATTACAAACAGTATTTTACTGTACTTGATAAAAGCACTAAGCAGCAAGAACTAATGACGGCAAAAAGGTCTTCTCTCATTTTCAATAAAGGTTTCCATGTGAAAATCTGTCAACATGAAAAAGTTACTGCTTGTAATTAAAACCAGGCTTTAGTTCAGCAATATGTTTACATGTTATGTTCCAGAAGAGGAAAAAAATGCAATTGAATTACTCTCCTTAAACCGTGTAGTTCACAAACACATGATCTGCCCTGGGCATGCTACTGATGTCAACTTCTTCAGCTTGGTAAGATAAAAAATTTAAGTTCAGCCTCATGACACATTCGAGAGTTTTGCACGACTAACACACTTTGTTAAGAGTTTTAGTGAGCCCTCCAGATGCGTTCACAGGATTTTTGCAGTGGGTATGTCTACTTGCATCAGGCATTTAAGCTCTCTACTCCTGTCAGTACTTGTACAAGGTTTCACTAATGGACGGATAATAGCAAAAAGGAGGCGGAGGAGGTTACAGTACTTCACTGTACTTGGGAGCATGTCAGTAAGCGACTAATTACCCCTCTGTTTCCAGCTCTCACATTACCTTACTAAGCAACCCTTTGCCTGTCTCCACAATGGCTTTATAGCACAAGATCTATTTTCAAAACGGACTTCAAAGTGACTTCTCAGAATTAGACTGATTGCCAAACCGGGTGCTAAACTGCTTCAGTGGGTCCCAAGACCACAGTACTAGGACCTCAGCCTGCTGGTTGCTTTTGAAGATGAGTAACAAGTACGTCACCTGCCACGCTTCTCTTTACCAAGCAGTCACCACTTTTTCCACTATACTCAACCCTCTTTTTGATACACTGAGATGCATAGGTGCTATTTGCTGTGCCAATGGTTAACTTGAATTTAAGGCCATAGGCATACAAACACTATCGTGACAAGTTTCAATGTCTTCACACTGCTGTAATGAGACATATTTCCTAAATAGCTAGCAAATAACCTTTTTTTTCCATGGCAACACAGTGCTCCACGTGACAAAGCATCTTACTGACTTCAGTAGAAACTTTTCTCGAACAAGGTCATAATATATTTAACGATAAAGAATCAAGCAGACAAGCAGTTCTGTCCTTATCCTGTGTTACAGAAGCTTGTACACTAGATTTGTTAATCTAGCTTTAATTCAGAAACCTGACACTCTCTGCTTTTCTTGTAACCGTTTTTGTTTCTTGTTAATGCAACCAGATGGTAACTTCAGTTTGATTACAATTCTCCCCACTTTAATGTGAACTCTTCATCTTACTACTATCAGATGACATTTGCTTTCCTTAATGTACACAGTTTTAGAAAAATTACAGAAGTGCTATCGCTGTGTTACATGAAAAATTCCAATGTACATTTAGCTGACATTGCATCAGCTGCTGTTTAAACTGGGCTTAGCTAATGGACTTTTAATGTCAGTGGGGTTATGTGCAGTTACTGGCTATTAGCAAGAATGGGCCCTTTCTATAAAAATCACTTTTCCTCAAGTGTGTTGTTTGAACATTCCTTCCTCTGATTTAGTGACTGTCACCAAATACAAAACAAATGCAAGGACACTGGAATCTACTGTTATCTTTAAAACCAACTTAACCTCAGCCCGGCCTCCACAAGCGAAATATGTGTTCTGCATTGGTACTAGTGGATATAAAACTTTAAAGACAAAAGACCGAATTTTCCTTGTCTTGCTCCAGTGAGTAAATCCCAAGCAATCCAGTGAAACTAATCGGACAGAAAGCAAAATTTGATCAAGGTACTGCCACCAATTGATTGCCCTAAGAGAAAGGATCTTTGGAATGAAACCAAGTACTCATAAAATAAGCTCATCAGTAAAACATAGCAGATAAATAGTCCATGCAATGTCATTTTGTCATTTTAATTCAGTTTTCTTTGCAAATGTTTCTTATAAATGCAAATTTAAGACTTTCCTCTTGAGACTACAAAACAATAGAAATGTTTATAAAGCAAATAAGTAAACTAGGACTTTTTTTTAAGATTTGGAAGGTTTTATGTAATAGTTATGTTTACTACAAAGAATTAATATATAACATTTGGGGGGAAAAAAAAAAAAAGAAAAAAAAGAAGAAGATCCATACAGAAATAGTGCAGGACAAGCAAAGGGCAAAAGCTAGCAGGAGCTGAACAATTTTGCCTTTTCCAGTGCTCGTGAAAGGCATATGGCACTTCTCATTCTACTGCCTAAACTCGGATAATAACCGCTTTTGTTACCAGCTACCAGGTTGCATTTCTAACTCAAGCCTTCGAAGCTCATGCTTTTAGTAGTAGAGGTCTTCAGTTCAGAAACAACTGATTGCTGAGGCAGGAAATTGCCATGCATTTGTGTGTAAGAGATATTTATGTGGATATCTGCCTACAGTCAGTGACATTTGGCTGTCAGTGTTCTTATCTGAAATAACATGACAAAACCCAAGAGAAAAAACATCCACCTGGAAGAATCTCACCAACATGTTTTCAAGTAAGGCACTGTGTTAATCTCTCCACAGTGAAGAGCCACATTGCTACATGTAAGGGAAATGGAAAGCCTCAAAGTTATTAAAATTACTGAGCTTGAAAAAAGAAAAAAAAAAAAAAAAACAACACAAAAAAACTTGCCAGCAAAAAAGATGAGATCAAGGTCCGTCCATCCTAGAGTCTCACTCCACTGTGTCAACATATTTTTAACGCAGAACCAGATCAGCTTCTGACATGTGCTGGCTTTGAAATTAATGGAGCTACATTTGTTGGTGGTCATAACCTGGCCTTGTAGAGTGTAAGTCTATCCTTGGCATAAGCACTAGGGATTTAAAAAAACAAAAGGAAACTGACAACAAACTGACATGTCCCAGTACTGAACTTTCTAGCTACAAACTTTCCAGTTACTTAGGAACTAAGGAATTAGGAACTTCCTATTTGCTACAGCACTGCTATTTTATATGAGGAAGAGAAGGAAAACCAACACTCACATTCTTGCCAGCAGAGATCTGCTGCCTAAGAAGATTGCTGCATTTTATTTAAGCAAGAGACCAAAAAAGTTACGCTCACCTTCAGAAACTGGTGAGGAAGCAGAAAGGAAGTCCCTAAAGCTACGTTTGCAACGTCCGCATGAAAGGAATTTGTAATGGGGATGATGACTTGCCAAAAAAACTAGTGCAGCTTTGGGGCCAAAAAGCTTAGAGCAAGGAATACTAGTATTTCATGAGACAATTCAGCGAGATTTTCAGTGAACAACACCAGTACAAGGGCACATTCTTCACCGTTTAATTACATCCCTGTTCCTTAACTGAACAGGCTTCTAGTTTCCATGATCAACTCTGATTTTCAGATCTGAAGCGACTGAGTTTAACAGGGGAAACTTTATCGCCTCCTAGTTGAAAGCACCACTGAGTTTTGTCCTAATCCTAAAATAAAGGCTCGAGCAGCAGAGGTTTCTCTATAGCCTCATCTGACTGCAGACAACCCAAAATTTCAGTCTGGACACCTCACTGTTACCCTGCTAGCCCCAGCTATTCACTGCTAGTCATGGCCACTCGTCTTTTGTACGTGTAGAGCTGCAGAGTAACCAGGCGGACACATGAAGTTGTTGATGTTGTAGGGAAAGGACAGAGGAATACTTCTGTGCTAACTCCATGAGCAACTGGCAAATCTAGGAGATACATTAATGAAGGAGAAAATTAATACAGAGTAAGGCAGTGTGCATGTCTGTACTCTGAATTACTCACAGTAATTACCTGCGCTACAGTCACTATAGGTAAATCCAATGCACGTGAGAAAAGAATTAATCTTGCTTGTTTTTCTGTCCCATTTCTTGTTCTTCGATTTTGGTATGACCAAACTGCAATTAACTTCATTCAGTGAGACCATATTATTATCTTCTCTCACTACGTAAACTTTCCAGTATAAACACATATGTTGGGACAGGATAAGACAAGCAATGTATTTAAACAATAAATAAATACACCATACTATATGAGTGCAGCAATTCACGTTCCAGCCATTATTTTAGCAAATTTATGGTTGGAATATAGCTCTCCAAGAAGCTCTGAATTACTAATAATCCTGTGGTGATCACTTTTCATTGCCTGACCTGAAACGCACTAAATTCAAGCAAAGAAATGCCTGAGGAACAACTATCAGTTCAAACAAGTTTCCAAAACAGCTGCAATGGAGTCAACCTCTTTTGACAGATCATTCAAGGCTTACTTGCACGTTTCCTTGTATCTAGCTGATGAAATTCAAGATTTCTCAAACAATTACATCCAGCACTCAGGGGACCAAAAAAGAACGCAAGCTTTCCTTTTGCTCAAAGGATACACCGTTAATCCACAGAGCTTAACATTTCAACCTCTCACTCAATATGAGACTAAGAAATAAAGCTACTTTCCTTCTTGAAAATAACTAAAAATGGATTGGCAGGAACTACCTAACAAGAAAATGCTCAGCTGTTGCCAGGCCAGTAAAACCCATCCGAGCTCCTTAGCATTATTGTTGATAACGTTAACTCAACAAGAGGAAAGAAGATACTGATTTAATTGCCTAGGCAACCTCATAGCTTTTATGACTTGTAAGGCAATGGGGTCCTTTGGAACGCAAGTCGTTCATTCAGATGAATGAAGTACAGTTGAATAAGATAGTCTTGAATTGCAGATTAAACCCAAATGAAACAAAACAACCCAAGGCAGTGATCCTTATTCCATTTACAACAGTGCTACAGTCACCCGCTGGATCTGCTCTTGCTCCTTCCAAATTTGGGATAACACTGTGGATTTCACTGGGCAAAGCAAATCCTCCCAAATCGCCTGCCACCGTAAAGTCAGAGCTTCCGGGAAGCATCCCTGTTTCTGAGCAACAGCATTTGGGTTTGCCCTTTGTCTTTTACACGTATTTCTAGATACCAGCAGATACAAAGAAACCGTTAGTGAGACCCAACAAATTTGACATTGGGAAGGCACCCAAGAGCCTTCAACCTAGCATTCCCTCTGTAGCATCTATCTTTGGGATTGTCAGACAAGAAGGAGGATGGACTGGAGCACCGGAGTCTTGGGCGCTCAGAAGCCTTGAGTTTGCATTTTGGCCTCCGTACACGTTTGCTCTGCACCCTTAGGCAATTCCCCTTATATCTCTCCACCAAACAGAGAGAAATATAGCTGTCTTTCCAATCCAGCAAGATGGATTAAAGATTAAATAGCTAATGCAATGTGACAAATAAGAACCTCCCATTGTCTCTAGCAATGCAAACATGTAGCAAAGCTATCCTAAAGATGCAACTGCAGATGTCCCCCATGGGAGGTATCACCGAGATGAGCATGCACAGCTTTTTGACTGCCTCTTGCTGTCCTGCCTGTGTAGGACTCATAATGAAGGAAAGTGAGAATTTGAGGAGGTGCTGATGCACTGCAGCATTGCATATCGACACAGGGGACGTCCCTGCCTAGATGGGATTATTGCACAGTCACGCAAGCTAGAGCAGCACTGCTTATATGTGGGGAATAGCAAAGGTACTCACCTAAATCCGGCATTGCCTACCCTTCCCTGGCGGCATTAAGGGCATAGCTGGCACCACTGAGAATCTGGGTCTCTATCTCAATCTGCACCACAGTAAAATCAGTGTGATTTAAAAGATAAAGAAGAGAGCGAGACCTAGAAAATGCTGTAAATATATGCCTTAACCACTGCTTAACCAGGACTGTAAGTCAAGTTTAACAGTGAGGTTTTTCACTAGGCTGGTTGAAATAGTAAATGGAAAAAAGTAAATGGAAATGAAACTGTTATTGTCAGAAGACCTTACAACTTTTAACTTTTTCATTTTCTCTGAACACTTAACAGATTTTCAGAGACCATAAGTAGAAAGAGTTTGGCCAGTGAGGTAAATATTTGGGGCTTTATTGACCTTTTCACTAAAATAATCTTTTCTGGTTTCGATTAAGGTTTCTTGGTTTTTTTCAACCTCCTCCAGCAAATAAACAAAAAGGACTCTTGTTTTGTTTTGTTTCCCCCAAAACTTTCCATGTTGATAAAAAGGATACTTTTAAGTGAAACTACTTTTGCATGAAGCTTTTCTTCCTCAGCCCAAACTTTTAGATAATGTGCCAGGCTATAAAGGGACTCCCCAAATCCCAGAGTTTGATGAATTAGGAGGAAATCCCACGTTTCCTGCTTAACGTGCGTGTGATTTGGGATGGAGTTATAAAAGCAAACAGGAAGCTGTTCTAGTGATGACTACCTAGGGGAAAAGCTGTATACAAGCATCTCTGAGGTTACTGAAAGCTGGGAAAACCTCCGGCAGCTCTTGCCTGCTACTCTGACTCACTGTGCCTTACTTGTGCATGTTGTTTGTACGAGCAGAGCCAGCCTTGAGGAAAGAGACTGGAACACAACTACAGTTTGGGGCTTTCCATTGTGGTTTAACCCCAGCCAGCAACTAAGCACCACACAGCCACTCCCTCCCTTCCCCCCCCTCACCCTCCCAGTGAGATGAGGGAGAGAATCGGAAGGAAAAAGGTAAAACTCGTGGGTTGAAATAAGAACAGTTTAATAGAATGGAAAGGAATAAACTAATAATGATAGAGATAATAATACAATGACAATAACAATAATAATAATAATAATAATAAAAGAATTGGAATATACAAAACAAGTGATGCACAACGCAATTGCTCACTACTTGCTGACTGATGCCCAGTTAGCTCCCCAGCAGCAATCCCCCCAGGCCAACTCCCCCCAGTTTCTATACTAGATGTGACGTCACATGGTATGGAATACCCCTTTGGCCAGTTTGGGTCAGCTGCCCTGGCTGTGTCCCCTCCCAACTTCTTGTGCCCCTCCAGCCTTCTGGCTGGCTGGGCATGAGAAGCTGGAAAATCCTTGACTTAGTCTAAACACCACTCAGCAACAACTGAAAACATCAGTGTGTTATCAACATTCTTCTCATACTGAACCCAAAACATAACACTGTACCAGCTGCTAGAAAGAAAATTAACCCTACCCCAGCCAAAACCAGGACACTTTCTTTTACCTTCTCCAGCTAGCATGCATGCCCATAGCTTACAGTCAGCTTTATGCTACCTGAGATTTTATGCTACATCTTTACCTGAGAAAGACAAATCTAAATACAAAACCCACAGCCGATGCTCTGCAAAATGTTTAAGCAGACCTATCACAAAACCAATGACAATACTAAATAAATTCTCTCCCCATCACAATGCTGAAGTTTGGGGTCAGAGTATCTGCAGATGACCCTGCTACATTAAACACATGGAAACAAAGTACATACAAAATTAAAGGGAATTTTGTTGTTCCTATTTGTTGGACATAAGTTTCTTTATAACCATTTCTCTTTTTGTATAATTTTAAATGCTTGCTTACAAATGATGCAAATTAAGTCTTTCTTTGTATACAATTTGCCTCCCAGAAGACTTAATACCATTTCCTTCAGATCACCTCTTGGATAATGTTATGATGGAAAGCTCCAGGGGCGCCTGCTCCCAAGACTGGACTCTACCGAGCACACACAATAAATCACTTAAAACACCACCATCCCTTCAGTCCTTGGAAGCAGTTAGCACTGAACTGTGCCTCTGCACAACATTATTCTGCCGCTGTGTTGACGGAGGTTGTAGCCAGCTGGAAAACCGCTGCTCGTCTTGTACTCCTCGCTTTTAATCCTTGACTTGCGCTCTAAAAGCTCGTGCTGCTTTATACCTCCAAGTCGAACGTGAAAGCAAAGATGGCTAATGAAAATGACAGGCGATGCAATTACTGGTTTATTGGCACCGATGCCAAGATCGCTGCCTGCTAAACTTGAATACCTCCACTGGGTGGCTAACAAGATGTGCACTTCACAAACTAGCACAACTCTCTCCCCACTCAAAAGGGAGGAAAGAGGGAACGGGAAAAGGAATGCCATTTTTTCCTATAGTGACATATAGATAGTTATATGAAACATATTGCACAGGCAGAACACCCACGATTAAATTAACTTTTATTTCAAAGATAGCCTCCAGTGATGCGTTTTCAATGACAAACCAATGATCTTAACGTTTGAGACTCACATTGAGTCCAATCCTCTTTCACTAAATGGCAGCAAACTGTTCACTATGAGCAATGCAAATTCACTTAGGAATTCCCCTTTGCAACAGCAATTAAAACATATTTTTCTGACAAGCAGCAAAAGCTTTCTCCAGAAAAAGTAGCCAGAACTGATTCCTCAGAAGTCCAATGATTTAAAATCCAGAAAGACACCAGAAAGCAACAAACATAGCCACACATGATAGAACGGGTCACTCCACACAAGATTACTTAGCTGGTAGCATGAAATAAACATAGCTTCACTTTGAAAAGTACAGCGCTCCTTAATATTTTACGTATATACAAAATTCTGGTCATTTACTGTACAGAAATACTCAATTGCTGTCCTAGTCAGTCTGGGCTCTTCTCACCTTCCACGAGAACTGGTGTTGCTTTGCATCCTATTCAACCGAACTGGACAGACTGTGCCTCAAAACACCACTCGTCAACTTGCACAAAAATCAAGATATTTACTTGAAAATGTCTAATAAATATAATCCACATTTTCTCCTCTCTTGCTGTGCAGACCAGCTATGGAACTGATTTGCCTGGCCTTGGCACAGAGCTGTATTCCTGTTTTCAGACATACTGTATTTGGAAAATTAAATTAGGAAAATCTTTTTAATATGGTTAATGCTGTTTCCTGTTTCTGACTTTGGATGTCACACACAAAGCTAGTCCCAAAATATAGTGAATAATCAGGGTTGGAGACCATTACTAAAGAAAAAAATGAAAAAGAAAAAAAAAAAAAGTTGTGTGGTGAATGATCCACGTAAAATGATTAAGCGTAAGTATGCACAACAATTGTGGAAATGTTTAGATACACTCAGGCATTCTTACTGTACAGAGGAATAAATGACACTGACAGTAATACTGAAAAGCCATCAGAAGGGGGCTGTATTTGATGTATATACTTTTTTTCATAACTGTTGCAACCAGCTGCTAGAGACTGGAGCCAGAGGAAGAGGAGCCCAGATTCTGGCTCCCATGTTCCCAGGGAGGAATCCCTCTTCCACAGACAGATCCGTCCACTTCATTTTAATCCTTCTTAAATTGCAACTTAGTCAGCAAAGGAAACCTGGTGGTTGCTTTGCTTTCAGTGAAGTCTACTGCAGTACTAAAATGCTACTCAGGGCCAGTATGGGCTACCACATCCAGCCCAAACTCATCAACATCATTGAAATTCGCAGACCACATCGCTTTAAAACAATGTAATGTTCCAAAGGGGCTTATCCATTCACAACGGAATACTGCTTGGCCTTCACTTTACTAATACAAATACTATTACACCCACATGGTCCACTGATGCATCAAGATAATTAAGTCCTTTCCCCCCCTTTTTTCAACAAGATTTGTTTACATATTTAATTAAGAAGTGCATCCCCAAAAGGTTAGTACATTCACATGTTATATTTCACTTTTTCCGCACCAAGCATTTTCAAACTGCTGCTGTTGCTACTATGGACTATGGTGGGGCAAGACAAATATCTGTGCATATGGCTCTTTTACAGTTTTCTTTTTAAATTATCACTTTGATTTAATTAGGTTTGAGGGGTTAAGCATAAAAAAAAAGCACTCTTTTGTTGGAAAGGAACAACTGAAACAAAAACTCATTAATACGTAGTCCCTTTAGCTTTTCTATCCACCTCTTATGCCATCGTTATTAGCCCATAAAGCTGTCTAAACCATGCTTGTCGCTACAGATAGATAGCTTGACCTTCCCTTTCGTCCCACCTACACCCCAAAAAGGTGGGGGCCACGGGCTAAGTTCTTCAAAGACTTTTAATGCCCCAAAATGGGGCGGGGTGGGAAGTAGGAAAGTGCAACAGCTGAAACCCAATCTCTGCTGATTGAAGAGCTGAAGGAAAACTTGCTCTTATGGGAGATGGCAGTGAAATGCCAGGCAGGGGTAGGTGCTTGGGTCCAGGGGTGGTTGCTCTTTCTTTCACAGTTTGGGACATTTGAATTCTCATTCTGATGTAGCTTATTACAGAGGTATAATGAATGCAGCGAATGCCAGATCAGAGTTGATTCTGGCTCGATAATCGCTCTGGCCCCATTCACCCCACTTTGAGAATTACGGGCTGTCTCCATCATTGTGGCCATTTCCTGTTCTCTCCTGATAACAGCGGAAAAATACTTAGACAGCTTCAGATAAGAAGATAAGAAATGCTAATAAAACAAAAAGTGTATTTAGCTCTGCTGAGAAGCTCACAGGAGGATGCTGAGATGCAGTGATATGAATCTCTCTGCCAGAGAGTGTGGGGGTTGGTCCAACAACTACTCAGTTAATAAATTTATTTTCCACGAGGCAATGGAAAAGGAAGGCATGAAAGCAGAAGCCCCAGCAATGCTCACAGCCTCCTTAGCCTGCTTCAAAAGATAAAGATGGTTGGGGAATGGGGAAGAAAAGCAAAACAAAAAATAATACTAGCAGCAAGTACTGGAAAAAAATGTACACGCCCTCTTTCCCTTCCCCTCTTCCCCTTTCTCAGTCCTAACTATGTGTTTGCTGTATGAAGACACCACATCAATTTTTTTCTCCTTTTCAAGGTATCACAAAAGAAGATTGAATTTTTTTGCACAGTTAAAACCAAGTCATCTGGCTCCAGACCCACTGAAAATCAAAGACCGAGACCAGTTTGGAGTGTAACTCCCATGTGTCCTATTTCTATTTCTCTCAAAGGAATGCAGCCGAAAAGACTAGAGGGGTGTTTCCATTTCGAAGGAAACAGACTGAATGGAGGATGACTTTGGAAAAGGAGGTTGGGTAAAAAGCATTTCAGTGTTCACGCATTTTTGGAAACGTATAAATGAAACAGAGGGAAAACTTTGCCCGGTGCTATATGATGAGAAAACTTCCTGAAGAGGGCATAGTTAAACTGTTGATTCATTGCCTCACTGAAGCACCACATACACACACATGAAGATCCCCATGGCAAACACCAATCAGAAAATCCCTCAGCTCTGGGAAAGATGCCAAAACCAGGTCTGCACCCGAATTCTGTGCCTGGTCCTAGCAAACGGGAAATAAAAATAAAAGCATACATGGAAAAACAAATCCAAGACGAATGACTATATCCCAGCCACATTCCCTGGATTTTCCACTCTGTTGTGAAAGTTTATCACACACCGCATGACGGGAAGCATCGCTGAAGAGCTCTCTGACCCCTTCTAGGTATGTGAGCACACCTGTGTCCTGCGAGAGGTCCCACACGCGTGCCGCCCTTCACAGCGTAGGCTCAGGGGCCCTAGCTCCTCTCCCCTCATGACATTTCTGTCGCACAGCGTTGCGTTACAGAGGGTACGCGTGGAAAGGAGCAACCATCTGAAAGCGTGAGGTATGCCCTGTGGCACTGTGATGCGCACTCTGAAACAGCCGAACGCAGGGGGTCCTCTCTTCCTCACTCAGGCCATCTGTCATGCGAATTAGCCGTGTCCTGCCAGCAGAGCGGGCAGGTTCCTTTCTGCTCCAGGTCCAACTATCTGAGAGCATCTTTCCTCTTCGACACGCCCCCATCTACACAGACTGATATATACCCACTGACATCTAGGTCTACATGGACATGGTACTATTAAAACCTTCAAATACATAACAGCAAACCTGTCTTATCTCGAACATGAAACCAACCAGTGAAAGGAAACGACACGTAAGACACCGAAGAAATGCGACACGATGCATAAGGCATTTTTGTACTCTCGTTCTCTGCTACCCCCTTTTCATGACCAGATTTCTGATCTTCCTGTGAGATAAACGCCCGGTATGGGTGAGGGAACGTGACTCTGAGGATGGAGTAAGTATCAGCGGGAAACGGATTAGCACCGTTACATGTACAGACATGACGTACAGTGCATCCAGCCCACCAGCAGCAAGCCTACGGCTCCCAAAAGCCTGCCCGGGGCATCGGGAGTCAGAGCAACCAGCACTGCTCTCCTAGAGGCCGTAGAGGAGTGCACTTTGTAACGGCTGGGTGAGAGCACGGGGTCAGATCTGTGCAGTCGTCTCAAGTGCCCCTCCACAGAGATGATGGGGGAAAACCAAGCATTCTTCCACTTGCATTATGCTAACAACTCCAAATCAAAGCTTTGCTGTGTATTACTATTTCTTGGTGGCATACTTGGAAAAAAACCCAAAAACAACCCAAAACGAAACGGCTTCTAAAATTCCTTTTCTCTTGTTAACCATATAACCAGGATTTCCAAGTGCTTTAATGAACCGCACATCCTTGCTATGCGCAGCTCTGCCCACATGCAGCAGCAACCCCTCTCTCTCCAGTGCTGAGGAGGTTGTAGAAAAGTATTTCCCAGCAAAAGCCACACATTTCCACTTTAGGTCTAACTCCTGGGAAGAGAGAAGAAAAGCACCGAGAAAGTTTATCCAGCATCAGCTCGCAGGAGAAAAAGCCTCCTGCTGTGGCTGTCTGCCGGGTGGGTGACACAGTGAGCCAGGGCTCTTTGTGATGCTCTCAAGACATCGCTAAACGCACTGAGAGGCAAGACATTTTCACTTGGAAAGGGGAATTTACACACGGGCGACGGGGAAAACAGATCTAGATGTACTCCAAAACCCCCGACAAGAGAGGGAAGAAAACAAAAAAAGCGAAAAAAAAAAAAAGCAAAAAAAAAAAGCAGGAACACAGAAACGCGGTGACTCCCTTCGGGTATATCGCGGTTTAGGCACGACGAAGGAGGGTGGCGGGGGGTTGCGATGGGGGGCTCACGAACGACCGTCGCCGGCAGAGCCCCGGGGCACGGCTGTGCCGCGGCAGAGGGACGCCCGCCGCGCACCTGCCTTTCCCACGCACCTTGCCAGCCCTCCGGGGCGCACCGCCGCCGCTCCCCCGCCCCCGAGCGCCGCCGGCGGGGCTCCTTCAGCCCAGAGCCCCCCCTCCGGCCTCAGTGCCCCCGCGCTTGAGGACGGAGCGCGGGGAAACGCCTGTCCCGGCCGGGCTCAGCGACGACAGACCCGACCCGGCGGGGGCGACCGGACCCCCACCCGCCCGACCCCGGCGGGGGCCGTGCGTGCGGGGGAATGCGCTGCTTGCACATACACGCACAGGGGGAAAAGGAGAAAAAAATAAAAATCACGACATCAATTCGCCTTCTCAGCCCGCACCCGGGGGATGCCCCGGCCCCTCTCCATCCATCCATCCACGCGTCCCCCGCCTTACCTTGCGCCGCGGAGCCGGGGCGGCTGGCCCCCAGGACGGCCAGGGCGGGGAGCACCACGGTCTGCAGCAGGTATCCCAGTCCCAGCCCGCAGCGGGCCGCCGTCCCCTCCAGCCCCTTCCCCATGGCCGGGGCAGGGGGGCGGGGGGAGTCGCGCAGAGCCGCGGAGCTTTTCTGTGCCGCCTCTGCCTCCGCCGGCCCCGTCCCGCCGCCGGGCGCGGAGGGACGCGGAGGGGCGCGGAGCGGCGCGGAGCCCCCGCGAGGCGCTCAGGCTGCGCGGGGGGCGGCGGGGCTGGGGGCACCGCTCGTAGCGGGGGGGCAGGGGCGCTGCATGGCCCCGCGGAGGGGCGCGGAGCGGCGCGGAGCCCGGCGGAGCGCTGCCTTCTTCCCGCGGGCGGCTCGGCGCGGCTGCCTCCACCCCGGGGGTGGGCGGGGGCCGGGGCCGGGGCCGGGGCTGGGGAGAGGGGGCTGCGCCGGCCGCCTGCGATAAAATGCGAGCCGGAGCGAGGAGCAGACCCAGAGGGAAGGGGGCGGGGGAGGCTGGGAGCCACCCGCTGCAGAACCGGCCCCCTTTCGCCTCCCCCGCCCGCGCCCCCTGCGCGCACACCCGCGGGCACACTCGCACGCAGATGCTAGTGCACACGTGTGCACGCAGGCACACGCACAAACACACACACGCGCGCGCGCGCTCACACCACCCCCCTCCCCAGCCCACCCGGGCCGTGCAGCCGGGAGAAGCCCCGGGAGCCGGGGCTGCGCTGGCCGGACCCCACTAAGCCCGTGGCTCTCCCGTGCCCACGCCGTTCCCGGGGAGCTGACACCCCCCACAGCTGCAGGGCTCGGGGGGGCCGGGGCCGTCCTTAGGGAGCCCCCAAATGCGGGGGGAGAAGCCCTATGCCGGCCAGGGGGCACCCCTCTGCTCCCACAAGCAGCAGGGTGGGGGGCAGGAGGAGAGGTGGCACCAGGAGGGATGTTGAGGAGCCCCCCGTCCCTGGGGAATAGCTCCCCATTTGACCCCCAGGGTCTCTTTCTTAAGGCTGGGGTTGCTCCCTGCCAGACCTTACGCTCCCACCCTTCTTACACCCCCCAAAAGCTCTCCCCTGGCCTCTGCCTTCACCACACACCCACCAAATCTCACCCAGTGGGATGGCAGTGCCCACATCTTGGGTTCGCTGCTCAGCCAGGGCTCACTTGGGTTTTACTGTTGCTTTCTAGGGCTTGTCTTGGTTTGTTTTGGGGTTTTTCTTTTCTTTTTTTTTTTTTTTTTAAGTTGCCTTTCCCTTTGCAGATCCCAGGCAGGCTGTCCCCAGCCATGACCAGACTCAGCTACTCACATGCCAGGTTTGCCAATGCCAGGGGACTGCAGCCCCACAGCTCTCCCTGCACCATGGTACTCCAGGGAGCATCACCTTCCCCAGCCCGGAATCTCCCCCAAGCAGGGCTGTGTGCAAGGCAAGGAGCACTATTTTCCTCCGAGGTGCAGCCGGGATCTTCCTAGACACGCTGGCTTTGCCTTCTGCCCCTGGCAGGAAAACAGTAGGAGCCTTGCTGATGCTGCAGGAGGATTTCCCAGGGGCCACAGGAGCTGCCTGCCCCCAGTCTCCATCCCACCTGCCCCCTGACTTTAATGCCCTTCCCAGGGAATTACCCAGACTGTTCCCATCTCTGGGTTTGGGGGGGACAGGTTTTTTTTTTCTCCTCCACAGCAGCTGACACAAAGCTGCAGTGCGACAGGAAAGCAACGTTCCTTTTTTTTTGTACAGGCACAGAGCAAGAAAAAGGGGCAGATTTTGTTCTGGGCAGTGCACCTAGGTACCCCTGGAAGATGCCCTGGCAAGGGCACGTTTCAAGCCCAACAGGCTGATTTACCCAGTAACACTAAGTGGTCCTCTCCAACCAGAGCACTCCAGCTCTCCATCTCCTGGCTGTACTACGTCTTTTAAGGGGGCGAGTCCCATCTGCTTCAAACATGATGGCACAGTTCAGAAAACATTAAGGCTCCACCATAACCCGTGAGGTTGTGTAAGTGGGGGAAAGGAAACTCTCAGCTTGTAGCCACATTCAAAGGAGAATGTAGCTCCTGAACAAGAGCTTTTTTGATCGCACGTGCTCCCCCCACCGATCTCTGACCTCATGCTCCCTAGCCTTATGTCTCAGGTTGGTAGTCAACAGAGCAGCTCCCCACGTGTGATGTTTGTTTGCGTTTTGCCGTAACTCTGTAAGTTGGGAGCATCTCTCATTTGTTGGGTATTTACTGTTTCCCTGTGTTAGGGGAAACTTTGCAGGGGCAAGAAAACAAACCCCTGAAGGATGTCACATGTGGAAGATGTATTCGTTGCAGCACCAGCTGATGGGCACATCTACAGCCTTGAGGGACAGGGGAGGGAGGGCTTGCTTCTCCATTAAATGGAGTTAATTTATTTTTGATGTTTTGGGGCTTCCCAGGAGTAATACCTATAGTTCCAGGCTTAGTTTCTAGTTAGTAGCTCAGTGACCTCATTAAATAGGTCCATCCCAATTTCAAGACGATGTCCCTGCAGCCCTGCCCAGGGATCCCTGGTGGCTGCCAACCTGTCAGCCTCTCTGCCCCAGAGGAGGTGCACGGGGGAGCATTGCTGCTTCACAGCTGTGATGGAAGTGATGGCACGGGGGCCCCCAGCTCTCGGCTTGGGGAGAAAGCAAGTCTCTTCCCAGTACCCAAGGTGTGGTGGCCAACAGAGGAACAAGGGTACTGCAGCCTGAGGTGTTCAGTAATCACTTTTCTACTGGAAGTAGATACACCTCGACCTGGAGAAGATGGTTCAAGCAACAACAACAAATAGCTAAATAGGGGTCTGCTCCAGAAAACATGCTTTCAAATCCTTCTATGCTGCATTATGCTCAACAAAGGGCATCCAAGGATGCTCCATGTGCCTGCATCACGGAGCTTACTCAGAGGCCCTCCAAGGCACTGACAAACAGCACTTGTGCCTGGGCCATCCCTAATGCCACTGCACTGGATTTTGCCTATTCAGGAGCCAGTCTGTCTCAAGGGCTCTTTACCTTTCTCCCTATGAGATAAGCAGAATTATTAGCCCAGCTTAATAAATTTCAGATTTGACACAGGAGTTAAAGGACTGAGATAATTCAGGGATTTGGGATTAGAAAGTGCAAATTGCCTGGATTTATTCCAAAACTGTTTTTTTTCCCTGATAGAACCTGGCTGGGGAGGTTTTTCTCCCAGCTGTATGAAAAGTTAGTGACATAAAAGTACATGTAGTGTAAGTCTATCTTTCTGGCACCTTTAATGTTCTTAAAAATCACTGCATAACCTTCATAAATGCAACTGAAGCAAATATTAATCTCCAATTTTCATACTTAGACAAAAATATCAGATGTCAGACAGTTTGCATTGGAAAGTGGATTTAGCAGCCTAACAGGTGTTGCCTTAGCTAGTTTTTCAGGTAAGTTCAAGAAATTGCAACTCCAAATTAGATACCCACAGTGAGTGACTATAAAATCTAGGGTAACATTTTAAAGCTTTCTGTGCAACTTGTGTACTTAACTTGTGTAAGGGTTGGTTTGTTTGTTTGTTTTTCCAAAAGAGCTTTTTAAACAGAGTTAGATTCTAAATCAATACTTGAAGTTTTTCACCCCTGCTGTCAACTCAGGAATTTCAAGCTCTTGACAAGCAGTTTTTGAAAGCACAGAGCTGGTGTATTTGACTTCGGTGTATTTTATTGCCCAAGCATCTGGAGTTGCAAACCAATCAATTAGAAGGCATATTGGATTTGAAAAGTCCTATCAGCTTTCATAATTAATATTGTGAATGGTAGTAGAAGTACCAGGTTTTGCTCTAGATGTTTTCTCAGGATCCTCTACATTTGTAACGATTTATACAAACCTTAATCTAATTACAGAACTCAAGGGAAATTTATATTTTCTTTTGTTACAGTGGCACAGCCTAGGACCACATTGCAGCAGGCACTGTATTAAAACAGAGCCCTGATCCCCATTGCAAAGAGTTGCAAAATTTGATTAATGATTTTGGAGCAGAGGTACTAAGGTCCCCTGTGTTACGCAGGACTTGAGCACTGCTGGTTTGAACAAGGAGAGGAATCCCTCCTGTGCATTGATAATTACGAGTAAGATTTGGAAACCCGTCCCTGCACTGAGCGTTGCGTTCCTAGGTGGATACTGTCACCTCTGGGCAACTGGCCTGAGGACTCATTTGCTCCACAAACATTAATAAGGGATGCAAATTCAGGCTCCACATCAGGTGATTATGTTTGATAGTCAAGATGCTCTCAGCTACTGAGATACACCTAAAGCAGCGTGGGGTATTTGAGCAAGGGCTATATTTTGCAAGCTTCTCTGCTGCCTGTTTGCAATGCTGGGTAGCACGTGGCATGCATGCCATGAAAGGTATATCACACACCTGCTTTTGGCTGTGCCATTCCCCCAGGCTCTGCCACACTGCTTTTATTTTATGGCAGAGCCCAGCACAATGCAATCCAAAAAGCAGGTGTGTGACAAGCCTCTCACTTCACTGACACACATACCGCAAGCTATCAAGTACTGCAGTTTTCTCTCGCAGTTTAGATAGGCAATTACTTCCTCTGCAGTTGCCTTGTGTGATACTGTGGATCAGCAAATGAAACTACCCTTCTGATATCTTACATTTCAAGAGCAACTCAACCTCATTCCCAGTAAAAACTTCTGAGGGGGTTTTTTTTTCACGCTGAGAATGACTGTTTGTGGTAGAATTGTGGTCCGAGGAAAATTTCTTTCATATCTAGAGAAATCTAATAAAACAGCTGATTGTGTTTCAGCTTCCAAAATCACTACTTTGTTAGCTTATCTGTGGAGTCAGGTCTTCCTGAGCTCATCCATACTCATGCACTACACTAGTGTGCTAAATTTTCAGTCTCCACATTACCTTAGCAAGACCATGGGTCAGCATATATGTTACTACCGACAGAAACAGTTTAAACAGTGTTTCACCTCATAACAGCCATCCCCCCAGAACTGTGCTGAAATCACCTGGGAGGCCGTATGATGTCCCACACCTGATGCCTCTTCAGGTGCGCAGCTCCCTTTTCTTTAACGAATTTATGGCAATGAACAACTTTGTTGTCCTCACTGTTCTTTCTAACAGTTCGGCTCTTCATAATACCTGAAGAGGAAGGACATTCCTGAACTAAAGAACCATTTCAAGTAATTATACTAAAGGTAGGGCCAAATTCTGTCCCTGTATTCATGCTGGACATAACATCCTCTTGTATCCTACCGGGCATCACATCCTTTCGTGACTTGTGCAAGAGGATGCTGCTGGGGCTGGGGACTCAGGTGAATTATCAGTAAACAGATCACAGGTTTCTTATTTATTTATTTGCTCTTCACGTTTGTTTGGTGACTGTTTTCTCTGAACAGCTCCCGAGCCGCGGCTCCTTCAGGCACGATTCAACACGAGCGTTTGAAGCTCAATATTCAAACGATTTGCCTTATTCCCGTTGCGTGGCACGATACCGAAACGCTTCCCCGCCTACAAAGGGATTGGCCCCTGCCCGCCGATTCACCGCAGAAGGACGGGAGGTGAGGCCTGCTGCGGGTCTCTGTGCGTGTCCGCCGGGGCGGGCGGCGAGCGCTCCCGCGGCCCCGCCGGCGGGCAGCCGGGCCGGCCGGTGGCGGCGGGCGCCGAGCGGTGGCGGCGGCGGCCAGCAGGGGGCGGTGTGACACGGCGGCTCCCGCCCCGGCTCCGCCGCCGCCCGCGCTCCCGCCGGCAGAGGAGGAGGCGGGAGCGGTCCGGGAACGGACCACGTTTCTTTACCGGAGTCGCAAGAATCCTCTCTCCCATGTCCCAGTACTACCACGCTGCCCACCTCTGCCTTCGTGTCTCCTCCCTGCCTCGGGCACCGGCAGATAAAGGCACAACCGCTTTGGGGAACTTCGTTTCGAATTCTCCCTGTAGGGGTGTGTGCTGGGTTGCTCTTACTCCGTTCGTTGTTTTATGGATTCTCTTGCCTGATCCGCTTTGCGTAAAGCGACATTAGAAAGAATTATAATTGCAGCGTTTGTTAAACCACTTCTTAGAGGAGGAAACCGATAGCACGCAGAAAGAAATGCGGAGGAAGAATACGGAAACTTTCTGGCAAAAGACGTTTCTAGGAAGATGCGGGTCCTATGAAGAAACACATTTTCCGAGAAACTTGATTGCTAACACAGTATTTTGGTGCTCTACAATAACAGCAAACTTACACACAGACCTGTAAAACGTTCATTTGTCTTCTAAACCAAAAATGGGATGGTTTTAATTGTTAACGGATTTTCTTTATAGTTCAATATATTTGCAGTTTCATGCATAAGCTATTTTGTGAAAATGGATCACATTAAGCAAACTATGGGAGTCTGAGTATATGGCAGTGGCCCCAGCTTTCCCATTTATATCTACTTTGTGAGAAAAACCAGCTACAACAGGAACAAACAGCCTCACTTTTTTTCCTGTTTCATTTTGAAACTTGACAAACTACTCTGTTGTACGCTGCGTTCGAAATGCAGCTCTCCCCACTAGCTGCTCTACTGCACCTTTCTAGAATTCATTTACTCCTGCCAACATGTAGCTGGATTATCTTTTTTACCTAGCAGAAAGAAGCTGTCATAGGCAAACCTTCAAATTTCTGAGCAGTGTGTGACAGTAGGAGGAAATCTGTTGTAGTTGCCGGTAACGGGAAGCCTGGCTGTGTGTTTTCAGTCTTTTTTCTGGTGGCCTCTTGGTGGCAGGGCAATTAGAGCTCAAATATGCAGGGAAAAGATATCCCAGTACAGTAATCAAAGCAAACATTATATAAATTTTGATTGCTCCAACAAGAATGAAGTCTTTGTTAACTGAAGTAGCTTTATTGATTCAAATGAGGAGATGTATTTATTCTGTTTTGTGAAGTGCTCCAAGCTGTGTGTGTATTTAATGCTTATGAACTCAGAGATGGAGTTGAAAAGTTCTGTGTAAAACCATAGAAGAGAAACTGTATCATTTCCAGAACATTTATCCTAACGGTCTTTTCATAAAGGCAGTTATAATCCTCGTAGTTATCATTATCATCTTATAATAGACCTTAATGTTTCACAAATGGCGTGATTTGCTTAAGTCACATAATCAACAACATTCTTGACTGTTTAGCAATAATTAGTTTGTTTTCATAGAAATACTCCGTTTTGTCTATCTGTACAGAGGCTGAAAAATGATGGAGTAAGAAAAATGTTCAGCCCCACAGCTGAAGATGAAAAGTTTATGAAAATAAAGATTGCCCATAATGACAACATGTCATCTTGTTCTAAGTATGACCTTTGCTCCTTCAAGCGCATGTTATTCAATACTAGAAAGTAACTTATGTGGTTTGCGTTACTACAGTAATTTAAATTGACAGCCTTAAGATTTCTTTGTCTGAAGATGTTATTAGGAATTCAGCTGTGCACTTCCTCATGTGCAACACGGACAATACCAAGCAAAACTTGAAAAATAACGAGAAGACTCTCCATACTTCTGAAGTCTAACCATGACCGTGGGTGTTTCTCGTAACACACTGAAAAAAAAAGGTTTAAGTTTTGTCCCGAGTAGATGTAGATATTCCAGGTCTGCTCTTATTTCAGACAAAGTTCCATAGAAGTTCACAGAAACCAGCTGAGGCCCTTTGGGAATAAGTCCTCTATGTGAAAAACTTTGTGCCCTTTCACCTATAGGACTCTACCGCAAAGGTAACAGAGAGAGCCTTATTTTGAGTGGGGAGCATTGCAGGTTATCTGCAGCTGCCTAGTTTATTATTGCTTTCATTCAAGATGTACATTTTTATTCATTGTTTCTCTTTTTAGTAATGTTTTAAAAGGTAGTATCGAATAAATGGACCCTTGGCTGTGGCCTCACACAATGCTTTCTGTTATTAGATGTCTCAGTTGATCTGTGTTCGAGGATGATTAAAGTATCTCGCACTGAGTTTCTTAGTTCATTTCATTCCATGTGCATTCATAAATTAGTTGATGGTAATCTATTAATAAAAACTTAATATTCTACATTATCCTCTATAAAATGTTGCAGGTTTTCTTCTCTTTTTTCTTTTTCTGAACTGGAACTATTCACAGACTCTCTTCAAGAGAGATACAGATTACAATACCGGCTTGATAATGGCCAAGACTTTTGCTTCCTCTCTGAGTAACATGAACTTCAAGATGAGAAGGGATACCTTATCTTCATAACTAAAATATCATTCCCTATTTAGTCTCTAGGTTATTAAAAACAGTTCTGAAATGTGGAACAAGAACTTACCACTGAAAAACTGCATATGGTAAAGTCCAGTTTCTTGGACCCAACAAAGCATTACCAATGATTGTGTTATCAGCAAGAATAATGTCCCTAAAAGCTCCTCCTTTTCCACACCACAGGAGGTGAAAAGGGGAAGAATACGATTTTGACAACAAGGTTAGACCGTAACAGATCTGCCCGGGCACTCATCAATTTCTCTGGAATTAAATTGTTCCAAGTAGAAACAATGCCATCTCACTTAATGATCCCCTTGAAAAGCAACTTTTAATGATCAAGTGACAAAGATAGAAGGCATAGGATGGAAGAGAGTAGATGTGGGAGGGGGGCGAGACAGCACATTATTGGATGGTCTCAAAATTCACAGGGAATGGTGGTAAGTTTGTTAAAGATTGGAGACCTCTGATGCTTTCTGCCTGCTCTGCATGCTCCCAAACATGTCCTGGAAGAGGAAGGCATAAATTGGAACTGAGCAAGAATAGCATTTTGGAGGCTGCTGGTTGACTTTTTATCCTTTGAATTTTTAATTGATAAGGAAGATTTGCTTACTTTAGAAGAAAGATGAAGAACTGATCACAGTTTACAAGGATGAGCATGTGGGAGGACTGCAGAGGATGGAACACTGTAAAAGTAGCAGGACATTATATATAAGCAGCAAGATCCTCTTTCTTAGAATCAGATAAACAATATGATCAAAACTAGGACAAGACTCACAGCTACAAGCCAAGAAAAGATTTCATGATTCTTGCTCCTCTCCACACCTCTAACATTTCAGCGATTGTCAAAATCTCTCCAGGAGCAGAGAACGCAGTAGCTCACCCCATCTTTAGCCAGTTTTCCTTTTTTTTTTTTCTTTTTTTCTTCTTTTTTCCTTCCTTTTTTTCCCTTCTTTTTTTCTCCCTCCCCAGAAGAATTTATTTTCCACTTAAATTTACTTTTACTCTACACATGCTTTCCATCTTTTTCTGCAAGGAAAATCACTCTCATAGTGATGCAGCTTGCACTATGGCCCTGTTCTGCTTTATCCTCCCCAAAGGGAAGGCCATCAGCTGAGCGTAGCAGCCAGGGTCATTGTCATGGCAGGCAGAGAATCCGCAAAACCTTAGAGGTCTCAGCTCTAAGGGGTGTTCAGACATGTCCTAACAGCGCAGCCTTTGGTGAATGGCCTCAGCAGTCACTTACTCATCGTCCTTTCCACAGTGATGTCAGGACAGCAGTGGTTGGCACAGCAGCATGTGCTGTGAGCTGGACTGCCTTTGAGTATGCGGTGGAAGGTAGCTCTGTGACTTTATCCATCTAGCCAGATCTTTGTGCCTGGTGGAGCTCCAAAAAAGAGTGCAGGGAGTGCAAAGGAGCCCCTGTGCAGTCTTACCCCATTTTGGCATGGGTCCAGACCTTTTCTTGCCCTTTTAAGGACATTCTTCTGCCTTAGGAGTACCATGTGTCCTTAATGTTTACAAGAGAATTAAGATGTCCAGTGATAGTGGTCTTAGGATCAAGAGGCAAGTCTACATTCGATACCATGTTTATCCTTCTAGCTGTTTTTCCCAGAATTAGTACACACATCAACAATCCCATAATGTAGGAGTAAGATCTGTTTATTCCTTACCACAGCTCCAGCATTAATCATTTGTCCTTTTCCAAACCACCAGTAAAACTGTGCTGTGGAAAAGTACTAAAGAATGTGTAGTGTCTTGGAGCAGGATCAGGCTCAGACCTAGTCTGGACTTAACAATACAATTTTGCACGGGGACATTACACTGCAATACAGCTCTCTGCCTCCAAATAAAAGATTTTTTCAGTTTCCCATTCAGCTGATTATAGAAAGTCTTGATAGACCTTTTTAGTCAGGTCTCTTGCTTTCAAGCAGTAATTTTGGAGAAAAGATTATTAGAGACATCCAAATGTAACCATATAAACAATTTTGACAACAGCAGATCATTTATGTGGTACTTTGTACCCAAATTATAGAAAAAAATTATAAGCTGGGAAGACCCCTAACATTTTATGTGCTGTAGAAAGCTGCAAGGCCAAAGCTAATGGAGTTTGCTTGGGTATCAGACTGGTGTCATGCTTATTCACTGCTGATGGATGAGTGGCATAATTAAGAAACCCGTGCCAGTCTGGGGATTTACGATAGGAGGAAAAAGACATTTTTAGATCACTGCATCTATGCATCTAGTTGGTTCATTTGGAAGCACTGATAAATAGACACAGCTGGTGGTGGAACTAGAAGCTGAACTGCCCTTTTTTTCCTGTTTCCTATTAAGTATTAATACAAGGTGAAGGTGATTGGTATTGAGAGGCATAAACTGAAAGCAACTGGAAGAGAAAATAACAAGAGAACTAATATTTGTCTGAAGTCACCTAAAATCCATGAAAACATGAAACAAGTCTTCCATGCTTTGTCTGTTACTGGTTTCCTGAGAAATTCAGCACATACCACTTAGTGAACTAACTCCTATAGCTAGTCAAGGTCGCCTGTGCATTAGCAGGTTGGCCATGCAACTACATAGCCATTGCTGAAAATCACTGTAGGTGTGTGCATTTCTTGAAACTCAGGGCCACAATACTCAGTATGGTTTTCACCTCTCACTATAATAGTTTTCATCTGGACCACCTAACTGCTTGCGGTTTTTAATTCAGCTGGTCTGCAAATAGAGATGCTGTTTTCCCCACGTACAATATTTATGTCCTTCCACATTTAAACCCCAATAGAATTAGTGCCAAAGGTGAACATGAAACCAAAGAACGATTCCTTTAATTACATCTGCTACTGACACAAATATTCTTTATAACTGGAATCTCCTGCTAGTACTCTTATGAACTACCATATACCTCTGGCGGGAGAATAAGTGTTCACAAGCTTAAGGAATTCCATATGCATTTTATTGATGGTAATTCTGTTAGTTGTGCACTCTGAGGCTGCTGCTGGAACAAGGACTGTTTTGGCTGATGGATTCTGCACACAGAGCATACATTCAAGGGAACTGAAAAACGAGCCATTACCCTTGTGTAGACATTGGGAGGAAAAAAAAAAACCCAACAAAACAACCCCCAAACTTAATACAACAATATTTATCAAGTGTGGTTCAGCCTGGATGGTGGGGTTTCTAGAAACCTTGCTTAAATATTTGTAATCCAGTCCAACAACAGAAAAGTTTAGTGTAAGTACCCCAAACATATGTAGATGGCTTACAATCTTTCCTCAGACATTTCTAAAGATATGCACTCCACATGTCTTATATTTCTTTGTCTGTCCCCTTGACATACACAGTCCTCAGCATAATCTCAGAGCGTTTTTTTCAGGAAGGTGGGATGGGAACCAGTTGTCATTCTTGGTTACTTGTGGAGACAGTCACTCTCTTGCCCTTCAGTAACGGCTGTGTCCAGGAAGGCAGGCAGCTGGGAGCTCCTTGGCTGGTGTAAGCACTCGCAGTCAATAACCACAGCCACATCTCACTCTCGCAGTGTGAAGGAAATGTGTTGCTTAACAATACTGCTTTTCCCTAACTCCTCACAACTCCCTTCCAGCCTTTTCACAGACTCTTTGGGAGCTGCAACAGACTAAGAAACACTCACTTAGAGGACTGCCAGTAGGCCATTCAACCCCTCTGCAGAAACCAGTACAAACTGATGGCAAACAAAACTACCCAGTTCTGCAAATCCCAGCACACATGGAAAGTCCTGGCAATTAATTTCTGTGTAGATTACAGAGTAAGATCTGATGAACCTGTATGAAATATCTCTGTGGCAAGTCCTATTTCCACTAGAGAAGAGCCCACACAGAAATGCTTGCCACAGTTTCTACCAAAACTTCGTGAGCTCCCTTCAGAGAAAGACAAGGGACAGAAGTACCTGTCATTAGTGGTAAAGTGCCAATAGGCATGGCGCAAAGAGGATTACAATGTCAAGAGTTTGGGAACTTGAGGATGAACATTTTTAGTCTAAGGCCACAAGGTTTTGTGCTTCCAGACTCTTCAGGTCATGCTTGGTCTGGGTACATCTTAACTAGACATTAAATGGAACTCATTTATCCCTTAGAAATCATAGAAAGGTTGGAGGTTGATCTCAGTGCCTGAAGGAGGGGTAAATTAGCCTCTGTCTCAAGCACACTGTTAGGAATGACAATTAAAATCTAATTCTAATTAGCAACCTGGATGCTACTCTAAATAAACAATGATGTGCAGATTTGTTATGCAGATTCGTAGCTGCAGAAGCAGGCAAGTAGTAGACAGTGTGCAAGTTAATCACCTCTGCAACAGCAAATGGTCTGGTTTGTAAATACACAAAACACACACTTGAGATTTCTTTTGCAAGATAAATTATTGTGAGAGCAGCCATTAAGGCTGATGCTGAGGCCAGGGCAGCGTCTTTAGGCTTTAGTTAATATCTGGTTCGATTTCTGGTTAATTAGGGCTGAGAAGTTGGAAACTTTGCAGCTCTGTTACATATTCTTTACCTGCTCTGAGGTGGTAAATCAGGAGAAACTCGGACTCATTACTGCCGGCCATGTGGTCTGGAGAGCCAAAAGAAGGGAGGACCCAGGAATTCTAAGTATTAAAGGTAAATTGTCTTTTGTTTAACCATTATTGTTGAAAACTTCAGGAGATCTGCAAGCTGTGTTCCAAATAAGGCAATTATAGGGCACTGCATTTGCCTTTCTCATTTTATGACCAGGGTCCTAATGCATACTTTCGGTAATTTCAGTAGCACTAGCTCCTGGTCCTGCATATGTCCCACCATGCAGTAACTTCAGAAATAGGACTAGTGCTGTTACTATTCATGCGTGTACATCCTGCGATGTGCCTAGGGCCAAGATCCTCAAAGTTCAGCATCTAAATATCTTTTGAGATTATGGCCTACATTAAACAGAATTTAGTTTGAGATACAGTTTGGCATAATACTTCTGGAAGTACACTAACAACTGTAATAATCCCTAACCTAACTGTTATAAGGGAGAGGAATTGAGTTAGAATTATAAGAAACAGAAACACATGGAAATATTTAGAGTATGTCACCCAACATTATCTATTGTGCTTTTTAATTGCAAGGGAGCTGGGACTGCAGTGTAAAACAGCAACACTTGTGAATTTGGACTACCATTAATGTCACATTTTGTTGAGTATTACTTTTATATGCATTTTAATGGTACTCGAAATAGAATGCCAAACCTGCTCAGCTTTGCTCACTCTATAAAAAGAATCTGAAATCAAAGTCTAGAAGCAAAGGAAAGAAAAGGAAAAAAAAAGATGAAGAAAGAATGGAAAAAGAGGAAAAACCTAAGTGATGCCTTTCCTGGAAGCAATTAAGTGGAAATAGTAACAATAAATCTATTCTAGAAATAAAGAAATATAATCCATTGCTCCACAGTGAAAGTAGATCTTTTTACTACTGCGTAATGTGTGAAGTGCTACCTGCCAGTTGTTAAGCATAAAACAAAGCTTTTCTCTTCATCTTCAAAACCAGAAACTTGAAAACTTGACAGCAAAACTGGGCTAAATACAAATCCAGTCAGTTTCATTAATCCGATTCTGTACACATTTTTAAATAGCCCTTTAAACTCTGCTTGATTACCATTTATGTGCAAGTCTTATAATAGAGCCCCAGGCTTTCACAAAAATATGTATTTTATGACTTCATGAAGGCAACTTAATGTATCACAAAGGAAAAGGAAACAATTTAGCCCAAAGATGTTTGGATACCTTCTTGCTTGTACTTCCATACAGCAATAAAACTTCTGGCAAATAAGGGACAAAATTGTCCTCTTTTTTGCAGATGTCAAATTGTAGAGCCAAAGTTAATATTCATGGCCTCTCCTCTATCCCACCTTGAACAGCTTCAACTACAACTGAAAGTTTGAGTCTAGCGCTTTGAGATCTTTATCTTGGCCCTTACTTAAATTCTGCTTCCCCAAAGTGGTGTAAGTAAATTTGCATACACTGAAGTTATAACATTAGCAAGATATGCTTTCACTTCCAAAACACTACAATCCCTATTTCTGAGCTAATTAAAACTTAATTCAACTCAACCAAAACTGGACCAAAGCTGTAGAATGAGGTCCGCATACACTAATGTGATGGATGCTGAGTTGCAGACATGGTAGATGTCAATTGCTATTTAAGCTGCCTTTCAACTTGCTGGCAGTGTCACCTTTTTAAATCGTTCCTGGAAATGCAGCTTTTGAACACATGATGCCTAGAAATGATATTGGGTAGTTCAAATTAATTCAAATTATTACATCAGTGCTGCACCTCTGCAAGACACGCTGCCATTAGCCTATCAGTTTAACCAGGATGCAAGCAAGCTGTATATTCAGGAAGTACATGGAGAAGTTACCTTTGTTTTCAGACCTTATCAAAGGAGTCCCAAGACACTGACTGCATTTCAGGATCAGATGTCCATGCCTCAAAGAGTAACATGTTGCCAGTAATAATCATCTCAGCCCTTATTCCTTAACTGAATTTAAAGGCAGTGACATATATAAAATTGAAGCTTAAATTTGAAGAGTGCAAAGTAAAGGACTTGATCTCTCACTCACACAGTTAATGAAAGATGGCTATTACAGAAGGTGGCCATATAAAGATCTAACCTAAAAATGCAAGTTAAAGAGTGTCTCAAAACATTGGAGCAACTTCAGAAGAGCACTGACTCTGTGTAAACATCCTGTGATGCTAAACTCCTTCTAGGTTAACACAAGGACAGTAAAATTGTTTGTTTGAAATTCAATGGCACATGAACTGGGCTTGAATTTCTTTCAGCAAAAATGGATGCCTTGCTACACTGCCTAGCAGCTCAGACCTCTTATGGCCCATTGTATTGTGTGAAGATGAGCTGCAGAGGTTTGCACTGTAGTTGCGCTGCTTGTGAAGATAGTGTGTTTGTAAGTACATATGCACAAGTGGAAATTTGTGATTAGGTCCTACATCCATGCAGAGCAACATTAATATTAATGGGGCTGAACTTAAATTCAGGGACTGTCCCATACGTACTCCTTCATGGGCCTAGAATGCAGAAAACTGGGGAAAAGCTCTGTAGCAACTGTGAAAATACCCTCTAAGATTTTCCTCTTTTTCCCACGGCATGGACATAGCAGTGTCTCAAATTATCTAGAAATGATTGTTATAATGATTGACATAGTTGATTGGGAAATAGACTGGATTTGCCAGGGGGAAAGAGGCAGGACAAAAATCTGTTCTAATACAATTATTTTCCATGGGATGCAACAGGTCATGTATGCACAACCTGTATTCTGCATTGCATAATTACTTTTTTTTCTTTCAGATCACCAAAGCAGTGCAATAGCTGAAGTACAAGAGCTGCATAAGCTAAATAAAAATACAATCAAGTTCTGAGATATTTAAAATTTATAGCCAAATGTATCCTCCCCAGGATACATATCCTGCTGCCAGATCTGGATATGACTTTTGCACAGAAATCAACCATTGCCTTCCTTTGGTAGCAAGAATTCACAGTAGCAAGTGCTTCCCATTGAGGGTGCGGCGACAAGCTGCCTGCTAATCCTGCTTCCTTGGAGGGCCTGCAGCTGGCTTGCTCAGCACTTAAAATAAGTTCTATAAGTGCTTATATACCACAGAGACAGGCATTATAAATATCCTGCTCTGCTGTGTGCTTATGAAGGTACATTAAGTCCACTGCAACTTACATGTGCATCTGGAGGCAAAATGTTCAATGTGGTTTCACCCGTTATCCACACCTGTAATAACCTTCCCAACTATCCAGCTAAAATGCCTGATGTCCAAAGATGCTGAGCTGCGTCCTTTCTGCCAGCATCTACCTGGGAAGTACCTACGTCCATCAGCAGAGCTGCACTGCAGATGTGGCCAAGTGCCTACCCAGCGCACTAACAAGGGGCATCAACAAGGACCTCAAGTCAGTGGCCTCGGGGAGTGTGAGCATCTCGCTGCTTTCATTCCCAACAACTTCAGTGGGAACTCAGGGCACTTTGAGTCTCCCAGTTCTGTCGCCAGCCCTGCTATCAATATGAGTCTCATGCCACACAACATTTTGGAATCAACCTCTGTCTTTTGCTTCTAAATGCGACCTGCAGTTGAGCCATTAGTGAAAGAAGTTCCAGCTCTCAGTAATTGCACTGTCCGCATCAATGTGATTAAACAAGCAAAACATTCAGAGCTTTGCATATGAGATAAATTAAAGCTTTTTGTTCTATGGCACTGAATACATTTGAGCTAAAAAGGGTGTATAGAGTGTCCCTTAAGTAACCCTGCTTTGTCATTGTGATACACCATCCTGTACTCCTAGGCTCAGAAAGATTAAGAGAAGCATTTACATCTTGTATTAATGAAGCAACAGATTATGGGGGTGTGCACTCTGTTACTGCTTGTTTGCTTATTTTTATTTATTTATTTATTTTACAACGTAAGTGAATCAAAGTTACAATGGGCTGAAGAGGATGATCTCAGCTGATGTCTGGAAGTAATTTTGTAATTGCCCTATAAGTCAGAAATGACAAAAGCTACTTTTTTTTCCCATGGCACCGAGACCACCAGTTGCTGTGTTTCCTGCCATGCTCTATGTTGTTTGTACTCAAAAGGCTTCTGTTCAAGAGGAAAACTGTTTACATCCATGAGCTAAGATAAGATATATTGTGTGGTGAAGGATATTTGGTTAGAGAAGAGAAAGACTAGGAGACAGGGAGAGAAAATAAAAACAATAAATGGTGACTTAAGCCTTCAAACATCCTCCCATTTTTTTAATAGTGCTTTGGGGTTTTTTTGGAACAGTTTCTCAGCAGAAGTCCAGGGGGCTCTCACAGATAAAAGTTATGTATTTCCCCCAATTGTTTTTACTATCTGGTCGCAGAAAGGAGCACAGTTGCTTTCTCAAACAAAAGGCACCTGCAACCCTACCATCATTAGAGAGGTTCATGGTGACTCCCAGCAATCTTTGTGTGAGGGAACCTTGCTCAAATTGACATTGTAGCAGCAAAGCCTGGTGGCAAGAGGTGCAAACCTGATCCTTCTTATTTAATCCCAAACCTTCTGTGAAAGCCAGCAGATAGCACCGAAGTTCAGAATTACCTCCAGGTAATTCTCTCCTCAGGGTGAAAATGTAATTATGATAAATCCCACTTCCTCAGTGTACCATTATAGCTAAAGGTAAACAGAATGAGTCAGATCTCAAATTAACAATTACTGAACTCCTTTCAGAGCTATTAAAGTATCTCTCTCCCTTGCCTAACACATGCTGTCTGCTGTCTTCTGCTTGTATGACAGATGATCTGCAGCCAGCGTTGACATTTGTACGGTCACCCCCATTCAGATCCCAGAGCACTAAGAGAGGCTTTTACTTATGAGTACATACAGTACAAAGAAAAGCTGCCATACAAACCAAGAGGAGGCAGGATGCAATGAACCAAGCAGCCAGCCTTGTGCTTGGTATCATGTTTAACTCCCTGCTCTCTGCTAGAGAATGAGGTTAGATATTACATACCCAAATCACGCCAGTCTTTTGTGGCTGGGCACCAACAACCTCATTCATGTAGACTCTCTGCTTTTTGATTGCAGAGGCTGCATTTGTACATCTATAATACAACAAAGTCCTGGTCGCAGGTGGGACCTGTAGGTGATATTCCAATAAACTTAACAGGGAAGTCATATTTTGTGATGCCCTTTGTCTTTTTACAAGGGCATTAGGCACGCTGAGGTTGGCCAGTTAGGATTATTCCTTTTTGACTGGCAGGCTCCAAAGTATGTTCTCATCTGATTAACCCCTTTTAAAGTTTATCTCCAGGTGTCAGTGGATGCAGTGGGGCTGCCTGTAAGCAGTTCTTCACTGTGATAAACTTAGAGAGACCAAGTGACTTTCCAAATATTTTTTCAGGGTGCTTGCTGCACACAATCTGTCTTTTTGGCATCTACGAGCCTTATGATCTGCATGCCTTCCCATCATCTGCTATTTGGCTATTGTCTTGTTTAGAAAAGGTTTTTTGGAACTTAAATGTCAACAGGTGTGGCAGAGTGTATGAAGGCATGCAGTACAGAAACACGACTAATTATAATCTTCTCACTTAAATTTTTTTCCAGTTAACAAAGTTAAAAATAACGTGCATACAGAACCCCGTGACTTAAAAAAAAAGTTTTCTAATTAATACAGCTTCTAATTAATCAAGTCTTACATTCTGTGTCAGTCATAAGTCATCTCAACTCATACATATCTTGCTGCATTCTGCAAGTAATAATTGCAAGTCTGGAATCAAACTGACCTGTCAACTTTTTCGTACACGGCATTTCTAGAGTAGCGGCACGGGTCTGACCAACATCTAACCCACATAAGCAGCATCCTAACAGATGGGATTGGAGAGCTGGCAGCTGAAATACCCATTCTGTTCATCATCTGTGGGCACAAAGCATAGCCTGTCCAGCCAGATTTTGCATCTTCAGTTAGCATGCCTATGGCAAAGGTGTTGTACAAGGAGATCTGTGAATATTTTAGAGCTCTGATTCGCAAATATCACTGATGTTGAACTGCCATGTGGGAGAGAGTATTTGTCTCTCATTAAAGTGCTTCTCAGCATATATTTCTGCAGAATGGCATTCCACAAAGAGAGAAATAATTTTTAGCTCATCCATTGCTTTGCAGGTGAAGAGCTAGCAGAGGATCTGGGAGCACATACCTCACTATGACCTATGGCAACAAAGAATACACTCTCTACCTTACCCTCTTGTTTCTCCTTAGAGACAAAAAGGAAAAGAAAATTCATGGGTTGTGCTTCCTCACATACAGTTGCTTAGATTGAGGGGAAAGCAAGCCACATGGCCTCCCATTCATACATCCCCCAAAAAACTAACCAAAGCACAAATGGGCTGCCCTTAACCTAAGAGACATGATCCAGAATACCTACCTTGCATCCTAAAGTTCTGACTTACACCTGTCTTTAAACATCTATAACTCCCTGACCTGTGCAGCTTTATTAGGCTAAATAAGGGAAACATATCTGAGGGCAAAAGATGGAGAGAAGCAAGGCAAGGAAACACCTATATTTTTATGATTATTCACAGGAGATTGATTGCTCTCAGTGCCTTATCATCAGTCTTATAGTCACTAGCTACTAAGAAGCTCCTCTTTGCTACACTCAGGGTCAGAGCAAACACTCTAGATCATACTTGTGTATACTTGTTTGTGCAAGTGTGGGTGAAGTAAAGGGAAGAATGAAATGTTAGGAATGCCAGTGTTGTAATTCCACCCTCGTTGTTTCATACTGAGGTTTTCCAGTGTTCCAGGTACTGCCCATTTATCTCTAACTGTGCCATTGCCTCTCCTACTCCTCTTAATCCAAACAGTGTAGTAAGGTTAATGCAGAGGCTGGGCACAGAATCTTTTTGCATTATGCCAAAAAGATTCACCAAAATATGTGTGTGTAAAAGACTTCGTGATGAATTCACAGAGCCTCTTGTAAATGCCTAAGGAGTTTGCACCCTATAAATATTTAAAACAAATATCTCCCAATACATAAACACTCTCATTTCCTGCTGATAAACGCAGACGCATCAGCAGGGGTGGAGGGAAGGCAGTTATCTTCTCTCAGATGTTGTTTAGCATATCCCTAGATGCAATGAAACTTTTTGTGTTAATTCTTCCTTTTCACTTATCCCTTTCATCATCATATAGCGTTTCAAAAATGCAGGAGATGTAATCCAGCTCCTAATCTTAGCTAATGGGAGCTGTGTCTAATTAAAAACTCATCAGGGTAAAAATATGTTTTGTTCCCAGTGAAAGTAAAAAAAAAACAAAACAAAACAAAACAAACCCTTAAAAATTCCATCCTGCAATTTTGCTACTTTTATTTCTTGTGCATGATCTGTGCAATTAGACAGTACTTTACCTCAATTAAACAACATTACATACTTGCAAAAAAAAGTCTTGTTTACACTACACAGTTTGGGAAGAGGAAAGCTGTTTCCTAACACAGGAGTCAGCTCATCCACTACAGGAAAGTAACAACTCAGGGGCAATAAAGTAGCTCCCGACAGCTCAGTGTAGTATTACAGAGCAGCAGAGAATGATTAATAATAATAATAAAAAGGTATCAAGTTCTACCTATAAACGAAATTCTACATGGGCAGAATGTTTCTGTATAATGAACAGAGCGGCACCAATTTCTTAGTGGAACAGTGCATCTGGGTTGTAAGGGTCTCCAAATAATTAGGCCCCATTTTTCTGTCTCAGCTGTGCAGTGCTACTCTGATCCTGCCACTGAACAACTGCAGGTTGGGTTCAGGGAGTGAATGCATTCAGCAAGTGCTGCCATCGTGTCTGAGGCACTTGGGCTCCTCTGAATGTTCTGCTTGGTAACTGAACCCTGGCTCTGCTCTTCTGACCTCGTGCCACCTCTGAAAGGACACAAGAACAGCAGATACAGAGAACTAGCTCCAGCATCTTGAAGTCTGGCACTGTCCCAGATCTCCAGGAGATGCTTCACTGCCCTCTCCTGAGATGTAGCAGGTGGCAGGTGAAGGCCCACAAAGTGTGCACACTGTTATCTTTGCAATTTTATAATTTAAATCCCCTACAAAGCTCAAGTACCTACTTTGTTTACTTACCAGAATTTGTTTGCATTGCTGCATTTCCACCATTCCTACTTCGAGAACAGCCTTCCTCTCCCCGCCTTCCAGAACAATGCCTTGCAGGGAAATGCTTATTAATGCACTCGGGAGAGTTCCTGCTGCCTTTGCATGGGAAAGAGTGCTGATTACATGTGGAGATAGACTCAGGTTCTATTTCCCCCTTTCCAAGTTCAAGTAAACTTCTTTAATTTATTTGGTAATGTGGAATTAACTTTACATTTACAATAGGTCCTGCCCCTGTGAACCCAGCATAGCAGGAAAACACTCCTTGAGTTTTAAAGGCCTTAACTCTTGCAGATCTGGAGAAACTTCCTCTTTTCCCCCCTTTGCTACTGTTGAGTCCCTGTAGCAGCCGAGAATGGTGCAACAATTGGAGGTGGGTCAGGCAAGCTGGGTGACTAGAAAGATAGGTGTACAGACCTATGCAGGACATTTTATGTCAGCCCTTACAGGTGCGAGAAGGTTTTATTTTCTATTTCTGTCCTTTGCCTTCCATGCTTCATTCGCTCCAGAGCATGATCTTTCTGTTCAAGCAGCTCTACAGATTCCCTTGTTTTGGTCCCATATTGATACCTACCTGTGGCTGATGGCATGCAAGAGTTGCCTGGTACACTGTAAGGGAACATGCCATTGAGTGTTTTTGGAAGCCATTCATGGGCAGCTGTACTTCCTTTCTTTTAAAGACTCCTTTTTACTGTTAGCTAACTAAACTAAACCCTCTAAACTATGTATCAACTGAACTTTTGGTGGTGGTGCTTCAAAGGGCACACGGCCACCACGCCACAGGACTTTTACCCTTTTTTTTTTTTTTAAAGTAACCAAATAGAAAGAGAAGCAGGCTTGCCACTGGAAACTTTAAGTTATTATCATCACTGCGTTATCAAATATCTGCAAACTGGACTTGTCATCTATACCTGTATGACACCTACCGCAACCAGGGCTCAGGCTTGGCTGCTTGAGGCATCATCATAATAGATGGCATGGTGAATTAAGTTCTGTTAATCTCTGAAATAGTATAGCATGCTTGTTCCACACTGCTTTATGACTTTGCCTCAGTCAGATCCATAAGGCACACAATTGCCCAGCCTGTGTCTTCACTTCTTCACATTAAGCTATTTAAGGTACACAAAGTCCAGATCAGACTGTTACATACGTACACGTAGTGAAGCTAGGAAACTTTAAAGAGACACAGAACTGGTCCAGCCAAGGGCACTGACAAAACTCATGTATGGCATGAGGTCCTACCCAAGGAACACAGGCAAACAGCAGGAAAAATTGTTTCTCTGTGTAACTGGTGAACAAAATCCTACATGGGCTGATCTCTTTAGTCAGCGGTTCTCCCAATGAGCAACTCTGCCAGGAAGAAATATTACCCTGAAGGACACCATTTCTGCCATCAGAGCTACACCACATATGCTCTGAGCCCCTGCTGAACCTCAGCTTTCCCAGCCCTGAAAGCCTCCTGAGCAGGATATGCCATGAAGAGGAGCATTGCTAGACCCCCTGGAACTTGTGTTCCAAGTGTGTGTCATCTCCTCTTTTTAATCTCAATTTCTTTCCATTTCCCCTTTGCCTTCAGTTTCGATTACCTGGTCAAGTGAATCCCTTGCAGTACCGTTAAGGCTCTGTAGCCAGTGAAGACATTAACAACCATATACTAAACAGCACAGAAAAGAGTTGCAAGCTTACTGGGTTATGGTGGGCTTCAGGTTGCCCCTGCCCTCACCCATCAGGGGACTGGAGAAGCGCAAGGAAGAGTCACCATTAGTGGCAAAAACTCCATTTGCTGTGTGACTGTGAGTGTTTGTTTTCGGGAAGCTGAGGCTGGACCTTAATGGCAACAGTCTAGATCATCTCAACAAACTTGGTTTTTTCCCCAAAACCACAGTTTCATCCTACTTAAGACTAAATATTTTCTTTCTGTTCCTCTAAATAAAGCAAGCTCTGCTTTATAGGGTTAAAGGAAGGCTGACTGAAAGCCTTAATACTCTACATTTCAGTGACTTCAATGTTTTTCTTAATTTTTCTGAATCTTTAATGAAAGTTAAAAGATTTTTTAATGGTGCTTTTTGCCATGGGACTCAGCTGAAGTCTGTGCTCAAAACCCTGAGCCTTGTTTAAGCATACAGCGACAGGGTCGTGCTAATGCCTTTGACTCTTTTGGCCAATTTATTCCATTTAAATTAACACAACATCGATGAGTCCTTGGCCTCTCTGCTAAGGTGGTCAGCAAGGCTGCCATTTGTGATGATGGCATTTGCAAGATGAAACCTTGCCTGCTGTGAGCTGCTGGGATGAAAGGAGACTGCTAGACATTTAAATCCAATGTTAAGCGGGAGCGTGATGATGTTTTGGGAACGAACTTGTAGTAAGCTTCCAATTTGTCTTAATTTCTGTGGTACTGCTTTTCTTCAACAACAGCCTGAATCATACTGTGAAGCTTGTCTTCTTACACTTTACAGAGTATACAGCAGGGCCTCTCCTTGCAGGACCTATGGGGTCTGAAGTCTTAATCTATTTATATTTCCCACTTCTATATTCTTTAAAAAAAAAATCTGCAGAGCAGCCCTGTAGTTCTTCATCCTTTGCCCCTTATCCACATTTAATTTCCCCTCCTCTTGTCTGCTCCCACAGATGTAGAAACAAAGAGAATTTATTGCTTTTTTCCCTTCCCAAAGGACAAATCTGGGGACCGTGTCTTCCCACCTCTTTCAGTCACCATGCTGAGTTGCAGGGCTCTCCACAGTGCCTTGCTCTTCTGACCTGGGAGGTTTAATTCTATCTTGTGAGGCTCAGCCTTCACAAGCAGGTGATGCACTACCATGACATATGCTCAGCAAACAGAAGTGGTGAAGTTATGGATAGTAAAATAATTTACCCACCAATATTTTCTGTGAATTGAAGCAGATTCTGTTCAAACAGGGCAATATCTATCCTGCCAATTGTATAGAGAGGCAGGCAGAGACAAGCCTAGGAAGGCTTTTTGCTTCCCTGCTCCCCTCCAGGATCAGATTTTTGCACAAGCTTTCTACATTTTTGATTCAAAAGTAAGAATAGGTATTAGCAATTACACACACAGGGCCCACCTCTGCTTTGAGCTCAGTGCAGCCATTTATACCTACACTAAGCAACGACAGAACAGCACCTGAGAGAGAGGCAGAACTCTGCACCTCCTCCCTGGGAGTATAAGTGTGACAATGCATGCTGCAAGGGAGATACAGCCTTACCACGCTCTGCTGTATACACCATGATGTATGATCCATCAAAGAACTGTTCGGAGCATTGCCAGTGCAAGGAACTGAGAAAGGTGGAAGGAAAAGCAACTGAAGCATTTGGTGGTTATAAAGAAGCACTTTAATGTATTTCTGCTTCAATAGCAGAGTAGAGAGTGATGAGGTTAGAGGGAGAAAGGTATGCAATATGCAGTAAAAGTAGCAGTGGGACAGGATGGAAACTGTGCTGTATGTAGACACAAACCAGCAACTTGGAATGGCTTTTTTCTACTCTAAAAAGAGAGCTTTCACATATACCTATTAATTAATGGGGCACCCTTAACATGCAGTATCAATAGGAAGTGTAAAACCTAACTGTTTTTTGTTTCCCTTGAAGGAGTTTTTAAATCACTGAGCAAGCAGTATCTAAGTGTACTATAGGAAAAGCTATGATAAACACTAGATTTTCATAATAAGACAGAGCTTTTGCCTCGGCTCCTTTGCTGACAAATTCTTGCTATGCAAGAAGCGGGACAACTAATGGAATTGATTCAGGTCAGAAGACACAACATGGAGGTAGTGATTCTGCTGCTGCTATTCCCACACTTCTCACAGGAATGCTCCTGCTTTTTCTGAACATCTTGCCAATTAATTTTGATTTCCAGTGGTTTACATCCATTTTGCTGGGGTAGGTGGCAGAAGTCATGGTCATTTTTAACAGCCTATGTAAAGGCAAGTTCATCTACTTCACTGGGGCAATGGTTACCTGGTGTTATGCAAAGCTGGAAATTCAGGCTGTATCAAAGACAGTGGGAGTTTTGAAGAAGGCAGCAGTGGGGCTGAACTCCATTCAATCTAAACAATTGCCTGATCCTGCAGGACATGCCTGGCTGCATTAATTGAAGATGGGCTGATGGAAAGCCTGTCTGTGATCAGCTGGATCTCAGAACTGACCCATTAAGCAGAGCTGGAAATTCCTCTGCATCACCACTCAGTGTCTATTGAATTGCAAAAGTTGTTAACAATATTTAAGAAATTATGGATAAAAAGAGATGAGAAGGAAATAGCCATATTTTAAATAGTTGGTTTTTTCCTTTCTGATTACTGACAAAGTTGGTTGGAAAGGATCAACATTTTTATTTAAAAAAATTGATAAGATAAAAAGGTGTGGTGGGTTGACCCAGGATGCCAGGTGCCCACCAAAGCTGCTCTATCACTCCTCCTCCTCAGCTGGACAGGGGAGAGAAAATATAACAACGAAAGGCTCGTGGGTCGAGATAAGGACAAAGAGATCACTCACCAATTACCATCACGGGCAAAACAGACTCATCTTGGGGAAAATTAATTTAATTTATTACCAATCAAATCAGAGTAGGGGAATAAGAAATAAAACCAAATCTTAAAACACCTTCCCCCCCACACCTCCCTCCTCCCCAGGCTCAACTCCACTCCCAGTTTTCTCTGCCTCCTGCCCCCAACGGCCCAGGGGGACGGGGAATGGGGGTTGGGGTCAGTTCATCACACCTTGTCTCTGCTGCTCCTTCCTCCTCAGGGGCAGGACTCCTCACTCTTCCCCTGCTCCACCATGGGTTCCCTCCCACAGGAGACAGTCCTTCACATGAACTTTTCCAACGTGAGCCCTTCCTACAGGCTGCAGTTCTTCATGAAATGCTCCAGCGTGGGTCCCTTCCACAGGCCGCAGTCCTTCAGGCACAGACTGCTCCAGCGTGGGTCCCCCCACGGGGTCACAAGTCCTGCCAGAAAACCTGCTCCAGTGTGGGGTCCTCGCTCCATGGGGCCACAGGTTCTGCCAGGAGCCTGCTCCAGCGTGGGCTTCCCAGAGTGTCACAGCCTCCTTTGGGTATCTACCTCCTCCAGCGTGGTATCCTCCACGGGCTGCAGGGGGACAGCCTGCCTCACCGTGGTCTTCCCCACAGGGGAATCTCCACTCCAGTGCCTGAAGCGCCTCCTCCCCCTCCTTCTTCACTGACCTTGGTGTCCGCAGGGTTGTTTCTTTCATATGTTCTCAGTCCTCTCTCTGGCTGCAGTTTCTGCATCCCCACAACCTTTTTTCCCTTCTTAAATCTGTTCTCCCAGAGGCGCTACCACCATCGCTGATGGGCTCAGCCTTGGCCAGCGGCAGGTCCGTCCTGGAGCCAGCTGGCATTGGCTCTGTCGGACGTAGGAGAAGCTTCTAGCAGCTTCTCACAGAAGCCACCCCTGTAGCCCCCCTGCTACCAAAACCTTGCCGTGCAAACCCAATACAAAAGGGAAACATATTTCCCCTGCAACTTTTTTTCTTTGTTTGACTTCACAGCAGAATTAATTGCCACTTCATTCTTTATCTGTGAAGAGGGAAGCTTCTGATCTGAAATAACATTGCAAGGAACACACAGAAGCAGAATTGGGCACGGGTCTTTGGGACTTGGACAGAAAGATCAGCCACTTTTGGATCACTGGTGCTGGCAAATCATTGAGTCAATCTGTTGAGGCGATGAACAAATGGACTGCACATTGGATATCAGGACTACATACTGCCTGTAACACGTTACTTACTGTCCAAGGTTACAAACATAATGTACACAAAATAAGGTCAATCACAGCAGCATCTGATGCATTCAATGTATTTTTGGACATGTGTGACTTTCTCGATTTCACACCTGTGCAGCAGGGCTTGATTCCTGTGTTACAGTTGCTTCTGATTCAGTAGGCACTGCAAATAATCAGTGCTCCTTGATTTTCTCACCTCTCCTCCCAGGAAATGTTACCTGCATTTGGTTTTATGCCAGATCAAAAGCAACCGATTTCATTTTTAACCCTGAAGCTGTTTAATAGTTTGCCTCCTCTTCCACCCTTTTCCCACACTGTGAGAAGGTAATGACACAGTTTTGAATGCATCTGTAACAAAACCCCTCCATCACACAATTAGCTAGTTTAAAACTGCTCCAAAAGGTCCATTGGATTCACAGAGAGAAAACAGACTTAAAACCAGGTCTTAGAGTAGCAAGAACAGTCAGGCAACTTTGCTGTCATGCAGCTAATCACAGTTCCTACATTTCAAGCATTTGGAGTCTGGAAAGGGTGATCTCTGCTAAATTTCTTTAGGCAGGACAAAACATACTGGAGATACCTCAGTTCTGCCTGCACCAGCCTCACACACAGATTGCATACTACGCCTGCACAGCTGGGCGAAGATGCCTCTCTGCAGAGCTATCCTCTCTACACTATGACCAAATGAAGTGTACTCAATTACCTACCTCCACATTAAATTCACAGCAGGTACCAAAATACAGCAGGGTACAATTACTGTGGACCACATTACTCACCTACCTTAAAGCTCTGTTGGCTACTGTAGATGTTAGTTTAGCTCTTGATTGCCAGCCTGCATGTTGTAGGAGACCTCTGGAAACAAAATAAGCTCTCTGGGAAGCAACAGACTTCAGGGCAGAGAAAGCTCTGAATAAAGAACTTCTCACATTCAGAGCAAGAACAGGCAGAATGAGGAGAGGGGAGACCTAGGAACAAGGGTGCAATGATTCCTCTCAGCTTGCTTTTGTTGGTGCAGAACAATGTGCAAACACAACACAGCTGCTCACAGCCCTGTGGGCTGCACCTTCTTCGTTTCTGCCTCCAGCCGTACAGGCAGCTAAAGCTGCAAGGGTAGAAGCCCCTTACAGATAAGCAGAAGCCACAGTCCTGTGATACTACAAGGGTTAGTATGGCCATACCTTTAACTGGAATTGTATGGCTGCTTCTTACAGCTTTGTTCAGGAGTTTGCCTTGGAAACTGCAACACTGCAGCTTGTGCTCCTCAGCAAAGTCCTGGAAGAGCTAGTCACTGAGGAAACTGCCAGCTACCAGGAACCTTACCTTGTAGCAGAGGGAGTGAGTCCCTATTAGCATATTGCCATACTCAGCATAACATAGTGGGACTGATGAGGGTTTAGGGAGAGCACTCACAGACAACATATGCTGTCACAAAATCCTCTTGTCTTTCACTGATCCAAAAGGCAATGCTCCCAATTTTACCAAAGCCAGAGACATTGGTTAAACAGATCACTATGCATGAGTTTGTGTGAAACTGTTGCACTGATGTGATATCAAATGGACAGCAAGGATTTTATATAAATGGGCTTGATGCAGTTATGAAGTATTGTCTTGTGACTTTCAGAATGGGGAAGTTCATGGAGATGCTCCAGGCATCTGCAACTGGAAGACTAATATACAGGGAAAAAAGTGAACATTACTGCAGTCAAGTCACAAATTTCACATTATGAGTGACAAACATGCATTTACCAGGGACTGAATGTGTCAAAATTAGTCACATTTTCCTACTTAATCTGATTTTTGCATTTTCCTTCCTAGGAAAGATCATAGGTATTTCAAGTAGGGAGGACTAGATACCCGGCCAAATACCATAGTCTTATTTCCACTCTGACTCTTATTCACAATTCATTTTTTTCCATCACAGCTGTGCGTCAGGTGCTACCTCTGCTTACAAAGCTTCAGTCCTTTTCAGGCTAGCAATAAAAGGAGCTCAGTGAATTGAAGAATGGCCCTAATAGTCAGCAGAAACCTTGACCATGGTTGTAGCAGGTGCTAGCCCATACATATCACACCTTCTTTCAAGGAAGTTCATAAATTAATAAAATAATAAGAACACATGAAATATTATAAATGGTATATAAAATAATAAAGGCAAACCCATACAAATATTTTTCAGAAATCCCTTAAAAGGGATTCTAATTAATTCAGTTTATTAATAAGGATTCCATCCTACAGCTGACAAACACTCTAGGGAAACAGAAACAATTTAATCAAGCTTTTCCCTTTATAAAAATCAAAATAAACCCTGTGTTTCATCTAGGGTTTAGGCAGGGACAATGAATAATTTTTGCCCAGTGGTTACTAAAGTATAACCACCCACCCCTGTCATAGGTATTGCAACTGGAAGAGCCCCAGGTGGCTTAAATAATGTTTACCAATCCTGTCTTGATAGAGCAACTACCTTTTCCTGAGCTGATGTTGGTGCTTTCAAGCAGATTGATTGTATTCAGTCAAGGTGATGGTGTTCATTGTGCAACACCTCCTTGACCTGCAGGATATTTTGCTTTTCTGCAATGCACTGCAGCGACTGCATAGGTAAGACATGTCCTTTCGGCTTGTCATTTATCTGGCAAGCTTATGTATCCACAAGCATATCAACACCTCTTTGGATATTAGTGATAGTATAAATGTTAGTTTATGCTAATAAGTAATACAATGAAAAACAAAGAAAAGGTCAGAAACTGTAGTTTTATATTAAGTGTGATTTCCCAAGACAAAATAAATCCAATTCACAGCACATGCTTACAGTTTTCCAAGAGATATATTTATAGCTGTGAATATGTACTTTGGCTAACCCTATTGTAAGCACAGAGAAGGGAGGAGGGGTTTTTTCACTTTTAAAGAAAAAGAGGGAGGTTAATTGGTTCTGCTAGCTGAAGGGCTATACGCCAGGCAGCAGGAGCATGCATTGAATGGAAGAGCTACAGAGACAAATGAGCCAGTCTACATGATGAAAATATCCACCTAATGCCTTGGAATAAAGAGAAAAAGCCACCAAGACACCAATAAAATAAAATAAAACACACACAAAAAAAAGCCCAAAACAAAATAAAAGAAAGAAATCTCTGGCTACTTCAGCCACAGTGTTATTAACCGGCATCTCGTGCAAATAATGAATAACTGTTTGCTTAGAAGGGAAAGAACGTACTGTTTCTTTACTGTAATTACTAGAAGAGGCGGTCATGTCAAGACTGAAGTATTGGTCAGTTGTTGCCATCATATTTACCCTTTCTGGCCCAGATACTCTAGATCCCAAACTAGCTAAAGGCATTTAATCTTTAAAGGTTTCTGTCATGATCACAAAGAACAGATCTCACTTATTTTCTCTGTTTAAATCAGGGACGAATGATTTGTGTGAGCAAAAGAGCAGTGCAGTAAAAGCAAGCAGGAACAGACCCTGTAGGCCTTGAAGGAAAATCACTAAAGAAAGGGACAGTTACTCCATGGCAATGTTTCACAGACACCGGCCTTCACAAACACGTACATAAACTCAGCACAAAATATCTACAGAAGGAAGGAGAGTTCTTGGTAAACAAAAAGAACCTCTGTATAAATTTTCCTGTTTATCCAAATTTTTTTCTGCTTAGTTGCAAGGAACCCATGGGCAAGATGCACAATTTTGTGTAGGAAAATTATCCCTAATTGTCTTCTTTCTTCTGATTCTGTCTAGCCCGTTGTCCCTCTATCCTTTCTTTCTTTATTTGGCAGAAACTACAATTCTCCTTCAACAGTTACCTGCCTTGGAGAGTCTCTCAGTGTACTTATCCATCACTCTTCATTTAAGGTCACACATCATTTCCAACACTGATTGAAAATAGTACCTGGTACCATCCCAAGCCACACAGAAGCCAACGAGAGCACCTGCAGTAGCCCATCCTCAGAAAAAGCATTAGATACCACTTACTGTACTGACAAAACTTCTTTTACAATACTACCAGTTTCTCTCAGGTCTTCATTTCTATTCACAGCCTTATAAAAAGCTCAGGAAGTGGTACTATCTCTGCGGTACAGACAGAATTTTATGAAAACCTATGGAAGGAATGATATGAGCCAGCACCGGTGTGTGACAGCAATTTCCTCCAGACCTAGCTGGAGCCAGAATGCACAGAGCTTCAAAGGTGTTTGATTCCATAGGAATTAAGAACCTGAATAGCTTTCAGGATCTGGGACAGCAAGATTAAGAGATGGATGTCTGGAAGATATTTTGGTCTGACTCTACACGGACCTAAGTGACTCAGGGTTTTAAGTCCCACTTTCAAACATTACCTTCATTTAACAGCTTAGGATCACACCTTTTCCATGATTTTCATAGGAATGTCCACCTGGATGAACAGGAGTTTGCAGCTTGGATTAGACATAGTCTTTTCCCGCTAATAGATCTTTTAATTTATTGGATGTCACAACTCGTCAGCTCCATATTCTCAGCAGTAATTGTTAAAATTGTAAAAATTTTGCATTCTGCTCTACAAAGTGTGAAACAGTTTACAAATGGATATCGCTAATGCTAATGCAAGATTAGGAAATTCTGCTGTGCCAATTCCACTGTGCACTGCTGAGGTCAGAGTACTCTTTTCTTGCGGCTCTTTTTAAATGGACCTGGGGAAGTAAGACTACATTTCCATTGGTAGGTCAGCTGTAAAATTTTGCTTAGTAACTAAAATAAAGTTAAGAAATTATTTCCACTGGAATTGAACAGATGTGTAACTTTGAGAGAAACACCGAGAAGTAGATTAGCAAGGAGTCCTTTTTCTTTAATTTCTTATTAGTAAAACAGCAAACCACAAAGCACTGAAATTTCTAGAGTGAAATTTTTATTACTTTTAACAGGCTGCGAGTGCATACTTTTTTCATGTGCTTGGCACATATAAGAAAACGATATTATTAATTATTTGTCAGGGTCATATATTAAAAGACAAATCTTAAAAGTTGTCTATCTGATCAAGCTCAGTGCATTGCTATGTGAACGTCTAGTTTTTGTAAGAATGGGTGGATACTGCGTAGATTAGACGATTTCTCATAGAAAATATTGTGCATTAATATACATAGTATTCATGTACATAATATTCATAAATCCATGGCTTAAAAAAATAGTAGCCATGTGCAAAAAATATTTTTTGTGGAATTAAACATTAACATTGGAAAGATTTTGCTTCCAACATATCATCTTTATATTTCTGGAAGGGGTGGCTGTTGTACAAAATTCTCTGTTACTCTCTCTGGTAAAAGGCCACGTTAACATATGCTGAATGACCTAGTTTCCAAATTTTCTCTTTTTCCCTCTTACCTCACAATGATCATTCTGTTGCACTTGTATTTATACTAACATAATGATTTCTGTTTCTCACTCTTATTACAAAGGACAGATAGAATATTTATGGGAAAGCATGTTTGAATGACCAGTCCTTGAAACGAGTAGCTGGACTATGAGCAAATTCAACAGCTGACCATCTCCCTTTAGAGTCAGAAGCTGGGCTTACTCTTGTTTTAAAAATCTAACTTTCATTTGCTTTATATCAATCAGCTAACAGGGCTCCTACCTACGAGCAGAGATCCACAGGCACCTTCTGGCACCTTGTTTTCCAAATACTCCTTGTTTAACACGGAATATTTAAAGGTCCTGACTTATTGGTGAAATGAAGTATGGAACAAATAATAGTCTCTTTTTCATTAGCTTTCAAGTCTATTTCAACAGGCAGAATCAAGGTTAAGAGTGAAAGGACTGTGATTTGTTTCCACTGCTGAGAGACACAGCATTTGTCCACGCGTCAGTCGCAGCCACGGGAACGATGTGGAATTGATGTGCCACAGGAATTGATGTGCTGACATGCCAGGGTAACGGGGCTGCTTCCTATGCCCGAGCACAGCTGCTTAAAAGTCAACTCGGGTATCTCAACACCAAGCAGCAGTCACTGCTACTACTGTAGTGTGGATGGATACCCAATCTCTTTCTTTTATGCCTCAGATAATGGGCAGTAATGAGGAAGAGGGAGTAGCACCAACTAGAGCTGAACAGGCCCATCGCAAAGGAAGCGAGTGACAGAAGATAACTGAGAGTGACTGGTATGCACCTTTTGTTTCTCTTTTGATTTAGAAATGTTGTTGTACAAGGTCATTGCTAATCCACAGCCACCTGAATTCTGGCGGAGTTTCATTTGGCTAATAAAATAATTTAGATACATTTGTGGTGATTTCTACCTAGTGCAAACAAGCGATGTACTGCAATGTAGAGGCAGCCTCAACACCAGTGAGCACATGCATGTGGTGCAATGCCTTTCAGAGACACTAGCTTGGACTTGGAAGGAGAATATTTATCTCAAGAGTCTATGTACCTTTAGCAAACAGCCTCATTTATCTCTACAGTCTCTCCATGCCTGTGGTTTTCTCCATGCACGCCTGATGTATGGTTGGACGTTCCCCATGCTCCTTCCTATCTAAACCAATACAACTAGAATGATGAGAACAATTCCTGGTTTAGTTAACTTTAGCTTCAGAAGACACATTTTCCAGTGCTTTCAACTGACCTGCAAGGTGGGATTTTCTGTTAGTTTGCTTTGGGTTTTCCAAATTGAAACTAGAAGAGTTTTATTTCTTTCGGCATTGTTGTTGATTTGAGGTCTTTTACAGGGGGAACATCAAGAATGGAGAATCAAATGAAATAGTTCAATGAGAACGAATCAGGACAGTGGAAGAACACCTTTTTGATTTCACCACTTCAAAAAAAAATCTGAAATAAGCAGGGAAATGTAAAAATGTAAATATTTTTGAATGAAAAACTAAAGCATTTTCATTTTTAAAAAATAATTCTAAAAGTTACAAGTAAAATATTCACATTTTTTCTTTTACCTTTGTTCTTTTAATGGAACAATAGAGTAAAGTTTAATGGAATATACATCCCCTCCAATTTATATTTTTCTCCAAAAGAATTGCTTCAGCTAAAAATTGACATGGCTCTGAACAAAAAAAATTTGAATACATATTATTTTGTCCTTACTGTGATTTATTTGCTTCCCTGAAAAGAGAGGTCTTTCTGAGCCTTGCCATTTGATGCTCAGGTGAATTTAGGATAGTTAGAAGGGAAATTTTCAGAGAATAAATGAGAAAATGAAAACGGGGGGGGTGGGGTGGGAAGAAGCAACTGTTGTAATCATTTGGGACTACTTGACTATTTGTATGCATCGTTGAAAAAGTATGTATTTTTATTAGTTTAACTACTGAGATGACCAAAACACTGTCACTTCTCATTCATTTTTATGGGAACATTAAAGTTAATGATAAAACTTCATAGAAACCTTGTCTCATTGATGTCTCTATTTTTAAACCAATTGAAATGTAAGCCATAAAATGTGATTGCATACCCCCTTTTCACAAAATGCTTTACATTTTATTTTTATTTATAGGACTTAAATTAAAAAAGAGGAAAAAAGAAAAGAAAAGCTATTATATTTAGATTTTTTTTTCATTATGGAGATCTTTGAAAACTTCATTGAGACTTTCTATTAGTATAATTAATGAAATCACTCGAGCGGATTTTTTTTTAGAGTTTTTACAGTTCTGTCTTTTAATTAAAAGTATTTCAACTTTTATTTTACTGCTAGAAAATGCTCATTGCCATTTTAATTTCAACTAATATGAAATATTTGAACTTTTAAAAGCTCTATTTAATAGAAACATGTAACTGAAGCCTATTTAGTACATATATAATTAAAATTAATTAAAATGTCATTAATCAGACTGTTAGATCCTGATGCTAGATTTGTAAGTTTCTCAGAATGGAAATAAAAGTATTTGCTCATCTACATATATGCTCATGCATATTCCTTAGAAGAGAGAATGGATTTTACTTCTACTATTGAATGCATTCACCTTGCACTACATAAATCCTTCAGTGTATTTTGGGGTTGAGGGAATGAGCAGTACCTTTGGTCAACAAATACCAACTAGAAATATCAGACTTTGCATTTTTTACTATTTCCAGACAAGAAGGAGAAGAAACTGCACCGTCCTCTATGCTAAAATTGAGCTAATCAAAGACATCAATGAACTTCACTACATGGAAGAAGTGTTGTGAAAAAAAAGTTATAGTACACTGAGTTCTCTGTTGATTTTAGTATTCATCCATGCACCATTGGCATCAGGGACTAGAATATCATACGGTATATGTTAAATGATGTTCCACTCCATGCAACACTCTCACATGGCAAGCACATTAAAATGAAAGTAAGAGCTCTGCTTAGGACAGGTTGAGCAGTATCACTTCTGTTCAGTGAATTCCCACAACTTGCACCATGTGAAAGAAGAGAGGCAGACTGACAGAAGGTAAGGAAATTGGTTCCTATGTGGGTTTGCTTTCACATCAGAAAATATTGAAATAAGCACTCAAGACAAATAGTTACCTTTTTCAAAGCTGCCCAACCTTCTTCCCTCATTGCTGACTCTATCAGTCTGAGAATGGGAGTGAGACATCATTTTGCAAACAGAGGTCACATTGGAAAGAACAGTGCCATGCATGACTAATGAAGTCCTCTGATTCATGAGGAAATTTTGATTTACATTTCAAATCAATAGTGATCTCTACCCAAAACAGGTTTTGAGCGAAGAAGAAAGTGAACTTTGCATTTCTATGGAGACAGTTTGTGAAGCATAACATATGATGGGGCTAATCTTCTTTCATATGTCATTTCTCACCACCAAAGTACACCTTACTGCTTGCTAAAAGAGCATGGCAATTCATGAAAGCAATCTGTATTTTCCTGTTGGTTATACTCTGCTCCCTATATATCTAAAGAGTTGAAGTTCTTTCTTATCCAATTACTGATATGACTATACAGTTTTTTGTCTTAAATATAATTGAGATGGACTGTAGTCCTAAATACAGAATAGTTTCCATAATAGCTTAAAAGGAGAAAAGCAAGGCAATGTTATAACGAATAAAACTTTCTCATCAACATTATATTACTTAAAATATCCTTCCATTTAGCTATGAAAGGTTTGGTATAAAGCTGGCAGTCTCAGTTATGGTTCATGAGAAAAACATTTTGGGTTTTTTTGCTTTCTTTTATGCCCATAGCCTTTGCCAAGAACAGCTTCTTAGTACTCAGCACAGCTGAAACGGATGGGTTGTAGTGGGGAGACAAATACAAATAGTTACACCAAAATAGATGCAAACCCATGTGGCCATCACGTCTTCTGTTTACGTGAACACCACCACACTGAATGAACAGCACAAAAGCTTTGTGAGTGGTTAAAAACATTTTCTCTGCTCTGGCAAAAAAGAAACAGAAAACTCTACCTCATTAAAACTGATGTCCAAATTCCCATCAGCGGAACAGGTAACTGAAGTGTATGCCTCCATCAAATTGTGGGAAAGGATGCATTTCAAGACAAGCTGATGGGAATTAGTGCAAAGAATGTGTCTTAGCTGCTATCTTACTTTTGCTAGTCATGCAGATCTGGCACAGAGCATGCCTGAGCTCGATTCTACTCTCATTCACAACAAACCTGTTGACGCAGCTGCAGCTGCCAGTCCAGATGTGCCTCCATGGCCCCTGTGCAGTTCCACTGTCTACATCCCTTCAGGAATATAGAGGGGGAAAAAGCTGTGATGGGAACTGAGGCATTTGATGGCAATGAAATTGCAAATGTAAATTAGGAAAGATTTTGCCCTGCTAGAATTTTTGTTACAGGTGAGGTTATCTCCGCCAGACAGAATAAAGATGGATTTTCAGATGCTAACAGTGGCAGTGGCTGAAAGCGCTGGCCATTAGGAAATTCCTAGTGCACTTTGCCTCTGACCATTGTGAGCAGATACTCCAAACTCTCACAACATTGCTTTCACAGGTAGAAGTTTTGAATCATAATTGCACTTTAAACCTGGAAGCATGCACACTGCTGATTGCATGTGAGGTGCCTTCTGCTGTCTGCCTGTACTTCAGAGCTTTTCATTTCCCTAGTGGGGTGCACCCTCTGTGTACGAGTATCACATTAAATCCTAGTACAGGATTATACAGATGACAGAAAGTACTAAATTACTGAGGAATGCGCTACATAGAGGAAAAATGTGAATAAAAACAGCACCAAAAATATCACATAAAAATTCTCACACAATAAGAACTGCCTCAAACCCTGTCATTATCCTTTCCAAAGACTAAAAGGTGCTTTGACATTGTCTTCAAAGGTAAGCCCTAGAGCACCTCATAGAAAACCACAACAATTCCCTCTCTCCATAACTTTTTGTCTGGTCAGAAGTCAGCTAAGGGAAAGCAAAAAACATGAAAGCTGCCACTCACCTGGCCTAACACCTCTCTGGAACAGTCATGGGTGCAGAATAAGGACATAAAAAGTATTAAATGGAATTCTGTTATTTAGATACAGAATCAAAGAGAGTAAAGCAAGGAGATGAAGGATTAGATCTATTATTGTGTTTAAAAAACAAGCGGAAAAGGCAAAAGAAGAGCCAAGTGTCATGGTTTAAGCCCAGCTGGCAGCAAAGCACCATGAAACTGCTCACTCACTCCTCCCCCCTCCTAGGATGGGAAGGAGAAAATATAACAAAAGGCTCATGGGTCAACACAAGGACAGGGAGAGGTGACTCAATGATTATGGTCACGGGCAAAAACCAGACTCAACTTGGGAAAAAAAAAAAATCAGTGTAATTTACTAACAATCAAATCAAAACAAGGATACTGAGAAGTAAACACAAATCTTAAAACACCTTTCCCCCACCTCTCCATCCTCCCCAGGCTCAACTCCACTCTTGAATTCTCTACCTCCTCCCCTCAGCAGCGCAGGGGGACGGGGAATGGGGGTTGGGGTCAGTTCATCACACCTTGTCTCTGCCGCTCCTTCCTCCTCAGGAGGAGGACCTCTCACTCGTCCCCTGCTCCACCGTGGGGTCCCTCCCACGGGAGACAGTTCTCTGCAAACTTCTCCCACATGAGTCCTTCCCATGGGCTGCAGTTCTTCACAAACTGCTCTGGCATGGGTCCTTTCTGTGGGCCGCAGTCCTTCAGTCAGACTGCTCCAGCACGGGCTTTCCCACGGAGACATGGTGTCGTGGTTTAACCCCAGCCAGCAACTAAGCACCATGCAGCCGTTCACTCACTCCCCCCCACCCAGTGGGATGGGGGAGAAAATCGGGAAAAGAAGTAAAACTCGTGGGTTAAGAACAGTTTAACAGAACAGAAAAGAAGAAACTAATAATGATAATGATAACACTAATAAAATGACAACAGCAATAATAATAAAAGGATTGGAATGTACAAATGATGCGCAGGGCAATTGCTCACCACCTGCCGACGGACACCTAGCCAGTCCCTGAGCGGCGATTCCCTGCCCCCACTTCCCAGTTCCTATATTAGATGGGATGTCCCATGGTATGGAATACACCGTTGGCCAGTTTGGGTCAGGTGCCCTGGCTGTGTCCTGTGCCAGCTTCTTGTGCCCCTCCAGCTTTCTCTCTGGCTGGGCATGAGAAGCTGAAAAATCCTTGACTATAGTCTAAACACTACTGAGCAACAACTGAAAACATCAGTGTTATCAACATTCTTCTCATACTGAACTCAAAACATAGCACTGTACCAGCTACTAGGAAGACAGTTAACTCTATCCCAGCTGAAACCAGGACACACGGCCATCTTTGGGGGCATCCCCCTGCTCCGGCGTGGGCCCCTCCCCAGGCTGCAGGTGGGCATCTGCTCCCCGACTCCCCTCCATGGGCTGGGGGGACACAGCCTGCCGTCTCACCACGGGCTGCAGGGGCATCCCCTTCTCTGGCGCACCTCCTCCTCCACCTTCTTCACTGACCTCGATGTCTCCATTGGTGTTCCTCTCACATTCCAATCCCTCTACTCACTGCAGGTTCCCCTTCTTAAATGTGTTATCCCAGACGCACGACCACCATCGCTGATCGGGTTGGCCTTGGCCAGAAGAGGGTCAAACTTGGAGCCGGGGAAGCTTCTAGCAGCTTCTCACAGGAGCCACCCCTGCAGCCCCTCCCCCGCCACCCAAAACCCCACCACACAAACCCGATACAAAACGTCACCTTTATTTGACAGCAGCTCCACACAGATGTTTTCTTTTCTGAAGGAATGGGAAGGAAGAACAGGGTTGTTCTTTTTCCAAGTGAAACTGCAAGTGGAAATTTGAGATGAAGATAACCTAATTATGTAAGTGGATTTTAGCTCTGACAGCAAGGTTAATGATCCAACACTTGGAAGTATGCCAGGACACATTAGTGACCATAAGCAGTCATAAACTTGGTTTTACAGTTAAGTGAAAGAAGCCCTGCAGTACAGCATCTCTTGTCATCCTGCTGAAACATTGGCTATGTGATGAGTTGGGAAAAATAAAACCTTTGTATTCAATAACATCCTTCCCTGTGATAGCTGAGTTGTATCTGGAGATCACCCATTTGAACCCCGACAGCAATCCTATTTCAGTTACAATATTGTATTATTAGTATTAAGGAGCTCCTGGACAAACTTAAACACAAAAGGGAAGACTACAGAAGGTGGAAGCAAGGAAGGGTAGCATGGGAGGAATGCAGAGAAATTGTCTGAACAGCCAGGGATCAGGCTAGGAAAGCTAAAGCCCTGATAGAATTAAGTCTGGTCAGAGACGTCAAGGGCAACAAGAAAAGCTTCTATAGGTACGTCGGTGATAAAAGGAAGACTCGGGGAAATGTGGGCCCCCTCCAGAAAGAAACGGGAGACCTGGTTACCCAGGACATGGAGAAGGCTGAGGTACTCATTGACTTTTATACCTCAATCTTCGCCGGCAAGCTCTCCAGCCACACCACCCAAGTTGCAGAAGGGAAAGGCAGGGAGTGGGAGAATGAAGACCTGCTCACCATAGGAGAAGATCAGGTTCGAGGATCTAAGGAACCTGAAGGTGCACAAGTCCATGGGACCTGATGAGATGCATCCACAGGTCGTGAGGGAACTGGTGGCTGAAGTGGCTAAGCCACTATCCATCATATTTGAGAAGTTATGGCAGTCTGGGGAAGTTCCCACGGACTGGAAAAGGGGAAACATAACCCCCATTTTTAAAAAGGGAAAATGGAAGACCCATGGAACAACAGGCCAGTCAGTCTCATCTCTGTGCCTGGCAAGATCATGGAGCAGATCCTCCTGGAAACTGTGCTAAGGCACATGGAAAATAAGGAGGTGATTGGTGACAGCCAACATGGCTTCACTAAGGGCAAATCATGCCTGACAAATCTGGTGGCCTTTTACCATGGGGTTACAGCGTTGGTGGATAAGGGAAGAGCAACGAACATCTACCTGGACTTGTGCAAAGGATTTGCCATGGTTCTGTACAACATCCTTGTCTCTAAATTGGAGACACATGGGTTTGACGGATGGACCACTCGGTGGATAAGGAATTGGCTGGATGGTTGCACTCCAAGAGTTGTTGTCAACATCTTGAAGTCCAAGTGGAGACCAGTGACGAGCGGTGTTCCTCAGGGGTTGGTATTGGGACCAGTGCTGTTTAACATCTTTGTTGGCGATTCGGACAGTGGGATCGAATGCACCCTCAGCAAGTTTGCCAATGACACCAAGCTGTGTGGTGTAGTCAACAAGCTGGAGGGAAGGGATGTCATCCAGAGATGACCCTGACAGGCCTGAGAAGTGGGCCCGCGTGAACCACATTGAAGTTCAACAAGGCCAAGTGCAAGGTCCTGTACATGGGTCGGGGCAATCCCAAGCACAAATACAGGCGAGGCAGAGAATGGATTGAGAGCAGCCCTGCAGAGAAGAACTTGGGGGTGTTGGTTGATGAGAAGCTCAACATAACCCAGCAATGTGTGTTTGCTGCATCAAAAGAAGCGTGACCAGCAGGTTGAGAGAGGTGATTCTTCCCCTCTACTCCACTCTTGTGAGACCTCACCTGGAGTACTACATTCAGCACTGGGGCCCCCAACATAAGGAGGACCTGGACCTGTTGCAGCAAGTCCATGATCAGAGGGCTGGAATACCTCTCTTATGAAGACAGGCTGAGAGAGTTGGGGTTGTTCAGCCTGGAGAAGGGAAGGCTCTGGGGAGACCTTATAGCATTATAGACCTTATAGGTACTGGAGACCTTCCAGTACCTAAAGGGGGCCTACAGGAAAGCTGGGGAGGGACTTTTTACAAGGGCATGCAGTGATGGGACAAGGGGTAATGGCTTTAAACTAAAAGTGGGTAGATTTAGATTAGATGTAAGGAAGAAGTTCTTTACTGTGAGGGTGGTGAGACACTGGAACAGGTTGCCCAGAGAAGTTGTGGATGCCCCATCCCTGGAAGTGTTCAAGGCCAGGCTGGATGGGGCTTTGAGCAACCTGGTCTGGTGGAAGGTGTCCCTGCCCATGGTGGGGGGGGTTGGAACTAGATAATCTTTAAGGTCCCTTCCAACCCAAACCATTCTATGATTCTATGATTATAATTTTCTTGTTGGTGTTGCTCTTTGTACTCTGAAATACAGTGCTCTACAGGGATAGTAAAGGCCCCGCTGTTCTACCTCAAGGACTGTTAAACTCAATAGTACATTTGTGAAGGGGCCAGAGAGAAGGGGACTAAGGACAGTTACCACATTGCAAGTTACGCAGTGCAGCATTAGCTGGAAACTGTGGAGAGGGGAAAACTCTCCCATATCTTTTTTTTTTTTTTTTTTTTAAATTTTGAGAAAATTAAGGTCAACTATTCAGAAAGAAGTGGGTGATAGGAGAGGAAGCATGTGCTGTGATCCCACCTCTAGATGATACAGCTGCCCACAAAAAGAAAGCAGAGAACTGAAAAATGCCAACGGAGCAAACAGCAGGTCTAAAGCAAGTAAGGGGAGGATAAACAGTAAGCAGACAGAGCAGACAAGAGAAATGAATCAGTCAAACACAGGAATTAAATGAAGAGCAAAACCCAAAGAACTCTGTCACTTTAATGTAGCTTTTAAAGTGTCTAGCTTGACAGAACCTTAGGAGAAAAAGATTATTTCAGTAAGAAATACTGACGACCCTTCCTGCTGCACAAGGGGTCCTACAAGGAAGCCTTGGCAGGTTGGAGCTGGGAGGGACCTCTGAACAGGTCCAGGAATGACAAAAAAAAAAAGGAGTGGGCTTAGATGAAAAACTTGCATAGTACTAGCCTGAAAATACCAAACCAGGCCATTACAATACAGATAAAAAGACAGACAGATCAGAAACTGAAGATAAACAGGAACTGATTTCATTAAATAAGCACTCAGCCTATGATAAGCAGGATATTGCTCGGGCAAACAGTGCACAGGCAAAACTTTTCCAAGAACAACTATATTCAACAGTTATCTCTGTTTATATTCACTGTAAATATACTTTCCTAATGTATGTCATAATAATAGCTCCTAATTTTTCTCTCTCACTGGATATACACTTTTGTAAGTGCACTGGCTTCATCAGTGGGCCTCCCAAATTGCCACAGACTACGTGAGAGCAGCTCATACCAGCCCAGTGTAAAAGGAACACATTTCCACTACAGGCATTGCAAACACAATTCTGTTTCACTCCTGCTTGCAAATTCCTGGAGCTCCTTTGTGTTGTTTTTCATTTCTGAATCCTTCCAAATCTACTTTCATTCCTTCTCATAATTTCATCAGAGTCTATAGGTGCTTGTAGAAGAGCACAACATCATGGATTTTCCAAGTGATGGGAAACACAACCACCACATATCCCCATACAAGCCCTGAGCAGTCTGCCCCAGCTCCCTGCAAAGCCCTTAGTTGAATTTGAGCCAGAACAGTTGTTTTCAGGTTACGGGACTGATTCCCATTGATGCTGGCTACCAGTAGACCCGGGGTCTGGCTTCCTGAGCACCTCTTCCTCATCTCAGTGGCTACTTGCTTTCTGGTTTTCCATTTTAAGTTCACTTATAAGTACCCTTTGGGACATAAGGCCATTACAGTTGCAGACCACAAACACCAGGAGCTGCCTATGCTGCCCTGCGAGGTGCAAGCAGGGATCAGGCCATGCATAGTGGGCACAGTGAAGGGGGGCCTGGGGTGCAGCAGTACCTGAGCATAGTGAGCTGCTCTCACTGCTAAGTCTTGTTACCTTCTCCAGCTTCCCAGAGCTGCGGCTGCTCTATTCTCTGCCTAGCGGCTAAATGCTACCTGTCAGTATCAAAGCATGAGGTTAATGGTTATATTCACAGCAGGAGTCTTTTTCTAGTTCACATCAAAATTGATGTGTCCTGAAGAGCCAGTCAGGTATTCCTTTGTGCTTTAAACCCCCAAATTCACTGGGAAATTTGACTGAATGAACAATGCAACACAAGAGTTTCGGTGTCAGTTTCAAGACAGGGAAATTGAAGAAAATGATCTGATTAATTTTAGTGTCCCTTAGAAGGTAAACTTATAGTTATTTCTATTATTATATCATGTAGATTTTTATAGCTTACAAGCAAGAACCATTTATGCTGGTGTCCTGGTTTCAGCTGGGGTAGAGTTAATTGTCTTCCTAGTAGCTGGTACAGTGCTACGTTTTTGAGTTCGGTATGAGAAGAATGTTGATAACACACTGATGTTTTCAGTTGTTGCTAAGTAATGTTTAGTCTAAAGTCATGGATTTTTAAGCTTTTCATGCCCAGCCAGCAAGAAGGCTGGAGGGGCACAAGAAGTTGGCACAGGACACAGCCAGGACAGCTGACCCAATCTGGCCAATGGTGTATTCCATACCATGTGACGTCACATCTAGGATATAAACTGGGGGAGTGGGGGTGGGGGGATCAGCGCTTGGGGATTAAATAGGCATCGATTGGCGGGTGGTGAGCAATTGCATTGTGCATCACTTGTTTTGTATATTCCAATCCTTTTACTATTATTGTAATTTTATTAGTGTTATCTTTATCATTATCAGTTTATTCTTTTCTGTTCTATTAAACTGTTCTTATCTCAACACACGAGTTTTACTTCTTTTCCTAATTTTCTCCCCCATCCCACGAGGTGGGGGGGAAGTGAGTGAGCGGCTGTGTGGTGCTTAGTTGCTGGCTGGGGTTAAACCACAACAGCTGGGCAAAGACCAGTGATACTTTCTGCATTTTTCTCCATGTATCTTGCTTTACTACAATGATAGTTGCTGTTCTCTGCCTCTGAAATAAACTGAATATTTAAATGATATTATTTTAGTCTTGTTTTGACTGAGCTCCAGTTAATTCATTTTCTTCCATTCCCTATCTCTCCTTGGCACTGAGAAAGCCTATACACAACACTATCTGTATTTCACAGATATAGGAAGCTATGGAAGAACATGATGAAGAAGGAAGAACTACATAAAAAAATTTTCACTGCTTCTGCAAGGACGATCATACACTCATGTTCAAAGACCAGGGGGAAATCTTGTAGGTATCTGCCAATACGATGTAGAAAATACTCAAGCCGCATTTAAATAAAGTACCAGGACACAATTTAATAAAAATAATTATGTTAATACAATTAATTTATGCTTAGTTTTAAATTAAATATCCTTTTGGGGAGAAGGAAGAAAGTTGAGTTGATGGTAAAGGCATGAAGAATGTGAGCCTTTACTGGATGAGCTAGCCCCGCACCAGAAGGGGATGTAGGGTATTTACACCAGGCAGAGTGGCATGTTGACATAACTATAGGGTATCAAGGACCTACAGAGCCTATGGCTCATTCACAGCAAGCACAGGCATTTCTACAGATGGCAACTATATTAGTCTAACCAAATTTACTGTGTTAGCATGGCCATATCTCTCTGGGACTGAATTGGGTTGGCCAGAGCTAAGCTGGGTATCCACCAGCCCATGGCTGTGCCTTCCAAACAGTCCTCAGTTTACTGAAGTGGTTGCTAGGGCAAAATGAGCATGAGCAGGAGCCTTTCCTCTTGTCTGTAAATGGCAGAAGCAGCAGGTAATACCAAATGCCTACGCTTCTCCTGAGGAAGTATCTAAGTGAGAAGATGTCAGGCACTGTGAAGAGGTATGGTGAAAAAACTGCAGATGCAAGGCTGCTTTCTCACTGCCAGAGCAAGGCGAAGGTGAAAGGTCTTTGTACAGCTTCTTTTTTAAATTATTATGCACATAAAGTAGGAATAAATTAGGAACAAGTTAGCAACAGACTAACAAGGAGATGCTCAGGAAGACCTTATTAAAAAGTCAATGCATATGACACTTCAAAAATGAAAAATCCATTATTGTCACTTTCTTTTTGAAAGTCCTATTTGAATACAGTCCTAAATATAAGGCCTTACTGTTAATTTGAAGAAAAACCGACAAGAAAACCCCAACAGCTGAATGAGAGTAGAAGTGACTTTGAGATCACAGTTCTCACTTGCACTAGCACATCTGGTTAGCTGGATGGAGGTGCCAGACATAAAGCATAAAGGTGGAAACAGGAAGCAACATTTTCCAGAAGTTGGTAGTGACAGTGGTGCTTAATCTGTAAGTGTTCACTACACAAAAGAGCTAATGTCTCATTTTTATGAGGGCTGAAAACCCTGAAAAACTGGAACTTACTGAGGTGAGGGTGGGGTTTAGCCCTTTAGCATCTGAGCCGTTATTTGTCTTAGGCTGAGCATGCAGAAACTGAGCCCTCCTAAATCTGTGTGCAATCCTGAAAATGCTGACTTTAACCTTTTAACCCTCTGCTAATTTGCCAAAGTAATTTTTTACTTCCCATCTCACTGTACCTGCTGGATGTACCCTGCTAGATGACTGCAGCATCTCTAGAGGAAATACCTTTTCCATCTATGGAAACAAATGTTATCAAGCTGGCAGACTGAACAGAAAGAGTTCACTTTATGCCCAGAGACACCTGCCTTGGGCATCACGTTCCTGACATTCAGCTTTCAGTGCCTGTGGCCTTGCCCCTCCCAGGCTGCTATTATCAGTCATCTTATATTCTCACGTTCTGTATATCTGCCAACAGATGTAGCAAAATTAAACCACATCTGTTAGATAATGTCTTAAGTTTCCTGTGCTGTTTAGGTCTTTTTGGCCTACAGTCTCCAAAGACAGATTTAAACTGCTGGTTTGCCTGCGGCTTCAATCAGAGCTGCTTGCAGAGCTACGTGTGTGTGTGCGTGTGTGTGTGAGCCTTCCCCTGAAGTCATTGTCCTTGTTCCCTGTTTAAAACAACCAGGCACTTCAGCACAAACTGTTTTTGACAGGGGAATAATGTGTACTGTGCGGGAATATTTAGCACAAAAGATGTTCACTTTGCTGGAATTTGCATAGGAAAATTCTGCCCAGAGCCCTGACTGGGGAGCTTTGTCTGATCTACCGTAAGTGCAAATGGACAAACAAATTATTTCCATTCCCCAAGATACTGTGCAGAATTGTCACAATTTCAAAGCTAGTTGGGAGGAGGAGTTTTACAAAGCCTTGGGTCAAGGTACTCAGAGGTGTTGTGAAATGCCAAAAGGATTTCTCAGTGGGCAAAAGAAAGGTTATGTTTTAATACAGGAGAAAGATGTCAGATAATCAAGGGAGATCTTAAGATTTCCTCCCACTGCTCACCACTTGATGCTACCAAAACATATGTTTTGTTACCTCTCAGGAGGCACAAATTAATGCTATATTTGGCTGTCAGTGGGTTTCTATTGGTTTTCTTCTATTCAGCAATCACTGTCCTAGAGATGTCTCAATTCTCACACAGGAAAGAATGTTTTTACTGATAAAATTCCCCTAGGGATAACACCAAGTAGTATTCAATTCAGCCAAAAAATATGCAGGCATATTACCAAATTGTTAGCTATTTGCACAACGAAGAATCTATATATAATCAGGCTTTTTTTTTTTTTTTTCTTTTCCTGTTTTGGACTTTAAGAAGCAAATCCCATTCCCCTTCAGGCTTCTCTGCAGGATGTAAGAAGACCCCTCCTCTGCCTCTATCCTGCAGCACATTCATCCCTATCCTGGAAGCTGTCACTCAGCTGGCTGTGTGAGACAACAGCCATGTAACCAGTCATGGGCTGTGAACAGAGAATGTTTTCTATTTGTATTACTGGTGCTAAGTAAATGTTAGTATTTTCTTGATAAGAGCAGTTCTTAGCAATGAAAGAAACCACGTGGTAGGCATGAACCTTGGTGTGCCCTTAATCCATTAAATGGGCAAACTGAAGAGACAGTTCAAGGTCCAGTGCCTGACTTGCTCTGCCAGAGCAGATTTCTGCCCTATTTGAAAGAAGTAATATCTATTCCAAAAGGTAATGCAATTGCTTGATTTTCTGTCTTTCTGCACCCCAGCTTGAAATTCATGAAGAAAAGATTCCCTGAAGTTTAATAGTAAGTGGTTCTAAGAAAGCTGGAAATCAAAGATAATAGATATTTTCTGGAACCGAGATGTTTCTGTGGATGTGGAAAAGGATTAGATGATCTCTTTAGCTCTCTGCTAGACCATCTCCTATGATTATATACAATCAAACCCCCCCTAAATCAGACAGCCAATACTTCTTCTAAATACTCCATGGTTCCCTTTTTTCCCCCAAGTACTATTTCTGATGGCAGAGAAGGGTGACTTGATTGTTTTTTAAGGCGTGCACTGAAAGACTGGAGCTGGTTTTCATTTACCCCAGGCTGTTTTACCAACTATTCATGGTTTCAGTTTTGTAAATTTTGGGTCATTGAGTGGTCAGTTCTCTTGCTCTTTGGGCTGATTTGGCATTTAATCTTCAGAAATTTAGGTGTGGGCTATTTGAGCCTTAGTTCCAGCTGCAGCACTGAATTGCTCTATAGCTATTAGCATATCTCTAATGTTTCCTGTCTCTGCCATCACTGCCCTAAGTAGCAGCTACCACTTCATTCATTTGCTTTGTCTGCTCTTCACCACTTACCAGCTGTGAATAGCTGTTCCTTGGCCACTAACCACAAGTTGCTAGGGAGAAATGTAATATATAGGCTTATATTTATCTGCGGATCCTCAGACTACTCCATCTTCCATATTATAATCCACATTATAATACATCGCAATTTGTCCCGCCTCCCAAAGCAGAACACCAATGCCATAGTCCCCAATTCCTTCCCCTCATCCTATACTGTCCTTCTGCTGTGGGGTCCCAATTGTATACCCACATTTTCCTCCTTCAGTTCCACAAACCAGGACACCAGGCCCCAGTTTGTGGTCTTTATAAGTAATAAAATATGAATCTTGATTATACTCTCCTTTACATTAGTCACCACTTTAATTATGCAATAATTTCAATTAAATCCATGGTGCTGTTTCAGAGCTGGTGGAATTAAGATGAAAAAACTCCTCTTTCTACAGTGCTAAGTAAATTGTTATCAGATCACATCTGCATGATGACATGTGTGAAGAGAGGCAGTGGTCCCAGCTCACCTGGAATTTGGCACCTGTAGGGGGTTCTTACCTGCCTGCTACTGCTCACATTGCTTCCCTTCAGACCGTGACCCTGTTTTTGTAGGTTCAGACCCTTGGTTAAATTAAAAAGTTATCATAATTCTACAGAAAAATCGTAAGACCAGATGAAGTTTAGAAAGTGCTATGGTGTCCATGGTTCCTTCCACTTTTCAGTATTAACTGTGGCACCCTTGCTTTAGATACTGTGGTAGAAGGTCAGGCAGGGTATAGCCTGACTTTTTAGTTCCAGATTTATTTATTTATTTATCCTACCTGCAGCAGGACTTTGCAAAACCCTACAAGTATTTTCAGGAAAATATATTTATTCAAAATCTTCCAGTATTTCCTCAAAGTTAAACAAAGGTGGATTCAAATCTTACAAAACATTTCCCTCATCCCATTTTGTTGCTGAAAGAGAAAAAAAGTTGATAGAAGAAAGAAAAATCCCCCAAAATTAAGTAATGAAAAATAAATTAAAAACAGTTCTGATGACCCTTTAGCTCTGATCCTAGAAAAATTTGTGAGTGGTATCAAGCTAAACAGAAATTTAATCCAATTTTTTAACTAAAAAAAGGCTTGCTTTATAGGTTCTGCTCAACAGGGGTGGCGTGCATTTACTGCATACTCCGTATCTACTACTGGTCATGCTTTCTCTTCCGACTTCCAAGACAAAACCACTTTCCCAAAGAGTAGTAACTGGTTTGTAGGTCACCTGCCTTCCTTCCCCTTTGACTTTTCTGTACAGCTCTTCTCATTTTTTTCCATGTTTCCTCCCCCTTCTGCCCTTTTCCCACCTTTTAGTTTCTCGAGGGCATTACAGCATTGTTCCTGATCACTTTTCAGCTATTGACAGACATATATTTTTAGCAGATATATCTCTTCTCATCTACTTGGAGGCAAGTGATCATGATAGTGGGAGGGCACCAGAGACAGACTGGATCATCATGCTTCCTAATGGCAGCCTGATCTTTACAGTCTTAGCCTTGGGACGGGTGGCAGGAGGGGGATCTTCCTGACACCCACCCATGTCCAGTAAGGACACAGAGGAACCCTTCTGCCAATGCCGAAATCAGTTTTCAATCAAATCATACCATGTGCTTAATTTAAAAGCAGTGAGATTTTAAAATTGTGACACAATTGCAGTTCATTTTGTTCATTTTGTATGGGCTGTTTATCAAGAAAAAAAATAATTTTGTTCAAGTAGGGAAATGACCATCATTCAGTAGGTGGGACAGACTGGCTTTTCCACAGCACCTTGCTCAGATGTCACCTATTCATGATGTCAGATTACATAGATGGGCAGGTAAAGGGAACATAATTGTAGTGCACATTCATTTGTTGCTTAAAATTGGGGCTTTGCAAAAGGTTAATATATTCCACCACATACAGGACTTGTTTCACATAATTTGAATGATTCAGTTATGCAAGTATTAGGTATGCAGTGGGTAACTCCAACAGGAACTATGGCTTAATACAGTTTAGTGTCAATGATCTGACAAACTGACAGGTAAGCTAGAACTATTTAAGTCAAAAAAAAAAAAAAAGGCAGAAGAGCATCATTTATAGAGAACAAAAGTTCATCCTTGGGTCTGCTCCTAGTTACACTGGCATGAATCAGAAGTAACTCCAACAAAACAAGATTGCAGGAGCAGACATTTGCTGTTGAACTGCACAAGTCCTGGAAAGGGAACTTCAGTGCTCTTGTTATTTACATTTGCCTTTTAATGTCATCCTTCGGATTTGCATGTTTAGAGTTCTGTATAGATTCAGCTGGGCTCTCAGGCAAAAATACATAATTATGAAGTTTTCTAAAACCTGTATTATTTAATTCACTGCCCATCTGTTGGATAAATACCTAATTAATCCTCTTTGTTATTTATAGATCATATCACTATATGTTCTGAAAAGAGCTGCTTCAGTCTTTTGGGTAAATACTGAATAGATCTGAAATAAAGATGTTTAGGTATTTTTAAAGTAAAATTAAATAAACACTTCTGTAGTGCAGCAAAGACATTTAAATGGTGCTTTTTTAAAATTTTTGTTCAATCCTTTATAAATGAAGGAAAAAACCCACATGCTGTTTGGTGGTCTTTTACACCTGTAAGACAGAACTCAGACCCCAGAACCGCCTGTAGAAAGCATTTGGTATTCAAAGTCAGAAGTACAAAGCTGATCCTTCTCTGCCTAACACCTACATGGTGAACACAGGCTTTGCATAAGAAGGGAAATGCCAAAATAACAGAATGAAGCCTGACAAAGAATAACATTATCGCCATTGCCATGTTTACCCATGGACAGCCCCTCATGAACACACACTGTTTCACATGCTAAAACCGGGGTCCCAGTCTGGTCTTGTTACTAGGAGGTTTGTGGAAGGGAAAAGAATGAAAACAGACCGATAATAATTGGAGAAAGAAAACCTTGGCTTGCTCTAGCTGTTCAGGGAAGATGAGTTTGGGATCTTCCCTGTCTGAGTCACTCTCTGCTTTTGCTGATTGCCACAAAGGCAAACTACATTTGCAAGCCAGAGTGCCTGGCCATGCTATTGAGCTGTCTGCCTACATAGTTACGGGCTAAAGCATCTCAGCCAGCAAAGAATGCCCCTCACTTATGCCAGCCTAACTTGCCATACTTGGTATGCACAAGCTATGCAGGAGATGATAGATACATTTCCAGCATGTTGCTCCTATAGCTGATGATGACCTTTTGTTGAAGTGTACACAAGAGATTATGGAAGATAATTTGGGCAAAACAGAGTTTATTGAACTGGGTATGCAACTGGATGGCAGAAGCACTTTTCTCCTCATTGCCATCTTAGGCAAGCTACACTGTAAATCTCTTTTTCCAACCTTTTAATAAGGTTAATAATATGTGAGATTTTGCAGATTTGTATTTTCAGTTAGCCTGTACAAACATTCCGCCAAACATCAAAAACCTATAAATGCAAGGATGTTCCCTGCCTGCTAAACAGATATATTTCTGATGATCAATGTCTGCTCCTGTGTACAGGTGCATTTTGTACATTACATTTTATGCAATATTTGCACAGATCTGGAAGGTGGTAAACCATTTCTTCTTATTGGGTTACAGCTGTTCCCCCATGGTTTTTTGAGCTAAATACTCATTAAGTCATTCTTATCAACAAATTAATATGTGTGGTTTTTTAAGAACACACTCAGAATGCTAATTTTAGGAAGACATTTGAACAAGAAGCAAAATTTCTCTATATGCAATTTATATATCCACTTGAAAATATGGTTTTGTAATGAAATGCTGAGAGATCCTTAATTACTGCAGCTTTAGTGGCACCATTATAATACTAAGAAGAGACCGTCTAAAGAATAATTCCCTTCAGCAGAGATTTGCTGACTACACACCTGCTTCAGCAAATGAACACAGAGTACAGTGTCAAAGCATCCTTTTGACTTAGTGCTTCTTTCCCACTCTCTTGGTCTCAGTATATCTTGCACATGACTGACAAGTATATCTGCAAAATAATAAAATGTGAGAAAAAAAAATAGCCTTCTAGTTAGTGTTTCTGCTGATGTATTAATTCATTTCACTTCCTATGTGATATCACCATTATGTCTAAGCAGATTTTATGAGAAGGCTCACTGAAGTGAAAATCAACCCAATGAATCGTTTAATATGAACTAATGAAAACCAGATATAAAAGGCTTTCACAAAGGGTTTGGAGCTTTAATTGTCAAGTTGATGTAAATTCAGAGCACTCCTAAGTAAAGCAAAGGGACTGCAATGCAGAAAATGGGATCACTTTGTGATAATTGGTTTTAATTAAATAGTCATATAAACAGCTCTGTCCTGCAAGATACTAAGTGAAATAAAGAGTTTGCAAGGTAGAAGTTGGAATTGCTAGTGTGAAAATGGCAAGTGCATTATCATTTGTGCATTCTGCCTTGTACTTCAGCTATAACTGCTGATGAATGTATCTTGCTATAACTTAAATAATCAATCTTGTCACAGTGGCATTTATTTTTGCTTGATCAACAAATGCTTCTTCACTGTACTACCTGAAACCCAAATGAACTGGGTATGAATGATTTCACATTTGAGCCTCCACCAATTGTTATTCTGCAGTAATGCCTGTAATGCCAAATCATGGACTTGGAGTCCACTGTTCTAGCATGTTCATTCCTTAACTGTACTTGTTAAACTCCTGCAGGGGTGAAATATGCCCACAGACAAATATCAGTATGATTTCTGTAAGACATTTTGCATTTCTAAATTGATAGGCACTTAACAAATAAAAAAGAAGAAAAAAAAAAGTGTATAACACTTTTCCCCTAGCTGTGTTCCAGAAACACTAAAGAAGATTTGAGAAAAGTATTTTGCATTTTGTCTATATCTGTATCTATATCTATATCTATATCTATATCTATGACCTTGCATTTTATATAACAATCCTGGGAAGCAGTGGCTAGAGTATACTCCGTAGAGTTCATTCGTCACTAGTTTTTTTTCTTATACTGCTGTCATATGCCTTCAGTGGGTATTTAATATTCAGACTTGATAATTCTTCCCACCCACCTTGCTTTCATCTCGCATTGGTGGAAACAGTCAACCTGTGGATGCTGCAAGGGAGGATCAAGCCCCATATTCCTAAAAACACCATGCTGAATGGCACCTGTTTTTCAGATTATTTAAATTCCATACGGCCCACGTGAATTTAGAGACATATTTAACCAGAATTCAGGGTTATGTAATAAAAGTCATGCAGAAAGGAGGGGGAAAGTATCTCCTCACACTGAAGGGATTATCAAAGCTTCATATTATGGAATTTAAGTTTTTATTATGTGCAGAGACTTAACTACCCTCCAGGACAGTGGTCTAGAGCAGAATAAGTTCTGTTCCAGTAATTGTCTAATTTTGGCAATCTTTCATATTTCAATATACACTTTTAGCTAAAGTGATTTTTAGATTTTTAGGCTAAAACATAATTACTTTGAGGTAAAGAAAACTTGAAAAATCATATCCATTCAAACCCCCCATCTAAAGAGGCACCACAACAGAATTCAAGGAAAGAAGGGATTCTTTGGGGAATGACAAAGGGAAAAGTCACATGCTCGTAGACCTGGGCAGCCTGTACATATTGATCCAAACTGAGGAGGGAGAAAGACTGCTGTGGACTATGCTTCACTTTCCATGGGACCATTCCACCACTCTGACAAAACCTAAATGCAGTCTTCTCTTGTTGTGTCCTCACTCTTTTCTATCTACTGCTGGGAGAATTGATGCTCAGCCTAGCTAAAGAGCAGAAGTCAGAGGAAGATGCTCCAAGCACCACAGAGATCCTTGCAGAAGGACCTTTGCTAGTACAAACACTCAGCTGCTTCCCACCTTATGGTCTCTCCATTTCTCTTGCACCTAGTTGCTGGTGCTCCTGACTTTTCCCTGTTCTGAGATAAAGATATAGGCATCCATTCTTCACTTTCAGAAACATGGCAGTTCTTTTGCTTCAGAAAGTCAACACATTACGTGCCACAGAGCTGAAAATTGTAGGAAAAAACTGCCCAATGTCACTAAGCTCCCTTGAGCCAGAGGACCAAACCCTAAAATGAGTCGTATAAACTGTGGAAAGCCCAAGGGTTTGTTCTGGTGCTGGTACAACACCACGGGTAGATTTTGATGTCATACCATCTCATTACTGGCCAGAAGACCTCCTAGGCTCTTGCTTTCCAGGCCACATCATGGTGTTGAGAGAAGGGTCATCACAAGCTGCAGGAGGAAAATGGGTCCGTACTCCATTTTTGCAAAATGTTTAGGAAGCTGGAGAAGGTTTACGCCGGTGTCTTGTGATTGAAACATGCAGCTTAGAAGGGCACAGTTGTTCCCTGTCCAGGATGTCCTTTGGCAGCACAGAAGTCCTTACTGCTCTCGGTCTGACAGGAAGCTGAATTGCAGTTCCCTAGTAGCCTTTTGTGGCATGTTGAATTCCATCCTGCTTTTTGAAATGTATGGTTTAAAATGAGTGAAGAATAATGTTTGATAGGTTCTATTTAGCATGCATGTTCATCGATCTCAGGGGAACTGGGAATAGAAAGGTCCATGAGGAAGGTAACAATCCATAAAAATCAAATGTAACAGTGTGCCTAATATTTAGTGGCAGAATCAATATCTGAAGGACTTTCTGTTTTGATGCCTTTGAATGATGCCACAGAAACCTTACTGCTGCAAGGCTGATGAATGGAGTCAGCAGACATGACCTGACAAACACGGGTGAAAATGAACTGAGAATCTGGCCTCCCCAAACAAGACTGACTTTAATCGTTTCATTCATGAAGATAAAGTAACTACAGGGAATCTAGTTTTATCCGGGGCACTCCTGTTTCAACTGATTTGTCTTGTCACATAGTGGAAATATGCTTTAGCTGACAAACATCAGCATTTTCTTTGGAAAGGTTTGACTTAAATAGCTGACTTTGTTTGGAGATGCAATAAATTTATACCACAATTAGTATTCACTTCTGAAATGGCAAAACATTCTGCAGAATGTGGACATTTCTGTTCCTGCCAGCTTCATTCTCACTTTCCTCTGTTGTGTGTGCTTGAGTAAAAAAAAAACAACCTGAATTCAGCACATTTTGATTTTTTTGCAAGACAAAATCAATTTTGTGTTTTCCTCCTAAATCTTCATTATGCTGGACATAATTATCAGGCCATCCAAAGCAATCTCTTTGTTTAATGCATACAGAAGTACAAGTACATATGCTCTGTCTTATTACTACTCCATTTTCACTGCAAATTTTAAAGAAAAGAGCTAGCTACAGCGTACAGATGAGTGGATGAAGGATCCAGTCTTTGGAATTCATTTACCCATATGTCTCCCTAATTATATATTATTTTTTGAGGTACTTAGCACATACTCTTCAGCATGACTAGCTTTCTTCTGTCTACCCATTAGCGGAAGTACCATTACCTATTGCATTTGCTCTCAGATTAGCACAGTCGGTCTCCTCGGTACGGTGGAGCACTCAGAGAGATCAATCAAGCAACAGTCTTTGCAGGCAGTGGCATTTCTGGTATCAATACCTGGCGGCTCCTGCCTCAGCTCTACCTGCATAACCTTCCTTGGAGAGCACAAGCTGTGAAAGCCTGTCGCTTTTCCCCACCAGATGGCAATGCAACAGCAAGAGGCCTACTTCATCTGGTAGGAGGGAAGCAAACGGCACTTACCCTGTTGCAAGTCATTTCCATGTGGAAATTCACCCCGTTGCAAGTCATTTCCAAGTCATTTCCGTTTCATGGATGACGGATGTGCTTGGAAGAGCTTTCTTGCTTACTTCCTTCCTCCCCATCTTTTTCTTTTCTGTTATTCAGTCTTTTGATTTTTTTTCTACGTTACCTACTCTTGTTTACAGCTAGAATGTTCATTTATCTTTTCTATATTAAAGCAGGCTTTTATTCTCTTCTTTGCATTGTAATCATCCATAGCAAAGTATAATAACAATACTTAGCAGGTACACAAGGCTTAACATCTTCAAAGCACTGTGAAAAATAGCCCCACTTCTCCGAGGTACGTAAGCAGAGTCAGCTATGTTATACAGAGAGAGCAAGTGAAGCAGTTAGGTAAGTAACATAGCTAAGGAGAGACAAAATTAGCAGCAACCATGATTCAGAAGCTCTTTCCAATCTTAGGTGTTGACCATTAGATAACACGACTCTGCTGATGTATTTACAGCTGTTTCTCTTTGTTCTCTTTCAAATGTCCAAACCCAGGTTTTGTCTTTATTTTGGAAGCGCATTTCTTACTTCATTTCATCTCAGAATATGATAGGATTTTTTTCCCCCTACTTGTATTTCAAAGCAGAATTCTTTCACTGCTCAACTAAAGCAAGGTTCTTCTTACTGGTACCTCTTTTTGTAGTTCAAAGCAGGACTTTTTGACTTCTTGTAGTTCAAAGCAGTGGTCTTTCTCTTGTAGTCTAAAACCACGGCTCTTTTTAGCTCAACCCTAGATAATTTGTTCATCTCAGTGAATTAGATATGCTATACATAAGTATTCCGGACATTAACTCTTTCCTTCAATACTAAGACTAATCACAGTCAGTTTCAAAATCTTACTGCTTCCCATCACCTCCTTTGGCTGGCTGTTTCTCTCATGATCCCTATTTCTATTTCATATCTAATAGTGACGATATATTCAGTGGAGACATAGACATCCATAATGCTTAGACCACGTTTTCAAATGGAGCTTCCATATTTGTCTGATTTGGGAAGGAATGCTTGTTTTGAGACACTGACATGGCTAGAAATACTTCCCATCATCCTCTGTATTTCTGAAAATGTACTCCTGACTTTTTTCCTGCTTTCTGAAGTGCAGAGGAGTTACTGGTTTGTGTTTGTCTTCCTCTGCCCTGACAGTCCAGAACACCAGGTTAATGGCCGTACAAGCAATGCAATGAATTCAGTTACCTGACACATAGGATACTTGCTAATACATATTGTCCTTTGAAAAACAGACTGTTTTCTCTCACTGCTTCATACTGTCAGCCTTTTTCTGCACATGACATAAATGAGATAAAAATCCTCTAATCCAGACAAACATTATTTTTTAAAAACTTTTCATGAAATGTCTCTCACTGGGTATTTTAGGACAACCTAAAATTACCAAATGCAATTTGGAGACACTAGCTTGTTCCACTGATCAATTTTTAACCCTTACTTATCCTATATTTCAAAATGTCTCTCTGTGGCATGTTGCTGGAAAAGATCTGTGCTGATAATGTTCCATGATACATTATAATGCTGTACTGAAAAGGAAACAGAAATAACTGGGAAACATATTTCTAAATCTACACAGCTGATAGGACGGAGGAAAGAAACTAGAAAGACTGCACAATGGGGTCTCTCGAAGAGATTTGCAGCTGTGGGCTACCTCCTTGTGTGTTTGTTTCATCTACCGATTGCACCTTGTGCCCTTTGGCCTCAGCGGTAGTATTTAGTGAGGAGGAGGAGATAGAGAGATAGAGATAGAACGGGCTCTGCAAATTAACAGAGATTTTCAAATGCTCCTACAGAATATATGTAAGAGTCTTTGTTTTTCCATCTGCAAAATGGGTTTGATAATGTCTGTTTCTCTGAGAGATGGTAAAAACTTCTTATATCTCAGTCATACCATCAACTGGTATAAAAATGGTGTGGCTCCACCTGTTGTGAATCTATGCTATCCTCATACAGAACATGTAACAGAAATATGTACATAAAGTGGTACCATTTTAAGCACAGAAGATTAAAAAACTAGAACTCCTTAAAGTTATTTACAGTTTTGGCAATTGAAAACTTTTACTACCTCACTGCGTGTGCTGTAGTCTGAAAGAGTGAGTGCTTATCTGTTCCCAAATGTCACCACACCATTAAAAACAAGAGGCCTTGGGATTCCCATTGTGTGACTGGAGCTTTAACTTCTTATATAATCGTCCATTTGGTGTCTGCTTCTGTGCTGAAAATCCAGTCTCAACCAAGTTAATTTTTTCACCTAGTACTCCCTCTGCTCCTTTCTGAAGAAGAAAAAACAGATTTCCTGCGAATTGGCTAGAAGCTCTGTTAGCCTTCCTCTCTCTCTAGAGGAACGCATTTTAGTCATGGGAGTGCAGCTGATAATGGCTGTAGAAATAACACTTCAGCTCACAGTTTCTTTAAGCACTACTTTGTCTGTCACCTGAGTATTCTCAGGAGTAAAAACTGTTATTCTACCTGCACTGAAAAATGTGTGTGTTTTTGAAAGCATTTCTCTCTCACCCACAAATATGCACACACAATACCTACCTTTGCTGAACAAAAAGCACTTACACTTATCAGTATACTCCCGTTTAAGTCCTCCCCACAAGTTTCTCCTATTCCTTCTTGCTTTATTAGTAACAGATTTGTTACTTTCCAGACATAATATCCCTGCCATTTAATATGTATATGGATACAAAGTCCATCTTCTCAGTCTTATCTGACAGAAAGAGGGATTGGGTCCCCAGAAAGATAGAAAAATAAAGACAGAATTGATCCATCTAGTAGCACCAATGACTCAATAATTTCATCTACCAACCTTTGTATCTACATTCAGTGGAAAGCTAAGAAAGGGTGTTAAATCATTTTGCATCAAATTCTCTTTGAGCCAATATATTCCTGCCTCCCAAAAAAGTAGCTGTGGTCATAGCACTTACCCACAGGGAAATCAGCAGAGCACGCATATGTGTACATGGCAGCCTAACACCGTACATGGTTGCCATGTCCTTATGCCTCTTGTGAAATATGAGGCTCTTTTATACATGGATAAAGGAGACATGGGTAGGTCTAAGATCAACACTAAGGAATCTAGTTTATCCTCTGCATGTTATTTCATAGCTGTATCCTACATGAAAATAGCCAGCTTACTTTCACGTACCCAGCTAACTATCCAGAATCTTTGTTTTCCCAGTGTAGCTGTGCCTAGATAAATACAACATAAAACAAAATAAATACAACATTAGGAGTAGAGCTAGATCTAGTGAGTTCACAGGGAGTTTAATTTGATGTAACATAGTTGCTAATGAGGCTGAAATTCCCCACTGACACGTATGGTTCAATCCTATGAAGCACATAAAGGGCTGAGGACCTCCACAGTGACAGTGTTCAAAATTCACAGACCGAACAGCTCACCAGGAAAGAACTGGGGCCTTGTTTTCTGACAGCTCTCTGCAAGGTGACCTGAGCATCAGTGTACACTACAGCTGTAAACTACATCACAATGATGTCCCCTGGTCACTGTGGAAAGCTTTTCAAGCAAAAAGACATCAGCACCATGGTAGGTGGGAGATAGAGGGAGTTGCCTGGGAACTACCATTAGACTGTTCCTGGACAGGGTAAGATGGACAGCTTGCTTACACTTCGGCCAGGAAACAGTCCCTCTATTTCTCTCCTCACCAATCACTCTGGATAGCTCTCAATGCAGTGCTTGCAAAAGGATGTCTGAATGACTCATTTGCAAGGAGTAATTTATCAAATTGATTTAGTCTCATTTCCTGTTTGTGGGACTATGCACACGCAAGTCACGATTTCCTCAAATGTATTCATTATCCAAAGTTAATTTTGTTTAACCATGTGGACTGAATATGAACCATTCTCTGTATTTGATCTCTCTTGCTCCAAAAAGATTGGCAGATAATTGTAGGACGTCAAATCTGCCATGTGGCTTCAGTTGTGTTTCTTGACTGAGTGAAAGCTATGTTGGATGTGAAAGCTGCAAAAAGGGGGTTCTGTAGATGCCTTGCATGTGAGTCCAGGAATCAGAAGAACAGGATGGCTCTGGCTCTCACATCTTGCGTGAATGACCACTGGCTAGCATGCACAGGGCCAGCATGAATTCCAGTCAGTAGCGTCACTGGGAGAGACTGCTGCCTTGTGCTCATTTCAGTGACTGACATCCCCAAGTAGGTCTTTCATCAGCATAGATCAAGACTGAGCCTCTGAGGAACTGGTCCCTAGTATATAGTCTGACTTATTCACCTCTTTGCTAAGAGCTTATAAAAATTATTTTTCCTTACAGAAAACTATGGCACATCTTTTTAAAATGCCATTATATAACTTTTTTCTGTGACTGACTCATCTCTCCGTTATGTCACTGTTATATTACTAAATGCACCGAAGATGTTCCTGATTTAAACAAACAAGCAAGAGGGCAATCAGTCCCTATGTACTCAGGCAAACAATCTAGAAACTGAATTATAGATAGGCCTAAAGTAAATGTATGAATGTGTTCAAGCTGATTTGTTGACTCAGTTCTATAAACACCTCTTGGATTTTAATCTACACTCTTCTGTTTTCTGTTTTTATGCATCATTCTATGTTTTTACAATTCATCTTTTGTGTTAGATTTCTTCATGTGTTTTGTCATTCAAAGGCTTATGAATGCAGCACATTTCAAGATGTGGATGTGATATATATCTGTTTTTCTCAGGAAAAAAAAAAATCATAAAGAGTGAAGAAGAATATGTAAAACCCAGCAACAGCAACATCTGCAATAACAAAAGCAACAAGACCTGCTATTCATATCTGCAACAACCCTGCATTTCCCATTGTATTTTACTAAGGTATCTGATTTTATCTAGGCACTGTCTGTCCCTCTCAGTCTCCTACACTCTCCTTGGTGTACATCTCCACCGTAGGGTTGGTCTGCTGAGCCTTCCTGCCTCTTCAATTGTCACTACAATCACATTTGACCTGCCAGTTAGAGTCTATCAATGGTTTTTAAATGGCTAGTGTAATTGCTTCCTTTACTTCGCGATGTTCATAACCTTAAAAACATCGAAAAACCCCTAGAATTTTTGTTTTCAGGGGAAGAATGGGATACACAAGCTTTTTAAGACTGAGAAGAACAGCATCTGAGTCCATGCTACTCAACAATTAAGATTATCAATCCCAAATGCAAACCAGGGAGGGGGAGGAAGCACACAGGAGAGAAAGCAGTTTCAGAGTGGTAGCTTAAAAAGAAACAGGCAGCTGTTTCTAGCAAAAGAAAAAGTAAACTGTATTGATTTTACCAGGCACAACTGTGATGGGTATATGGATGTGAAAATCAGCTTGGATGAAGTGTTTACCTATTTGTCCTTTAGTTTGTATATCTGCATTTTCTTCCCCAAATAAATAGTCCCTCAGTCCTTCCTTCCTCTTTCTTTCTATCTTTATGTCCATCCTAACAAACCTACAAATGTTTAAACTAGCAAACAAATATTAGTTAATTGTTGCTGCTCCCCATGACACCAGGTGTGTACCACTGTAATCAAATGAAGTCAGAGCAAACCCGGTCTGAATAAAAAACACATAGCAGCCATTAGATCTGAATTTAACCTATTTTACATCTGCTTAACACCAGCACAACAGAACAATCAGGTCACTTATTTGTACAGTATGTCTAACTGTATTGGATTGGTGGCTTATCTAATTACTTTTGTACACACTGGATTTTCATGCATATAGATATTTTCTGGCCTGATCATAATTGGTTCATTTAGTTCCATAAATCAATTATGGCTATAGATTGTTTTATCTAAGATGAACTAGATATAGAAGCAGATACATTTTGTTTAACCACATGTCCTAGATATAGCATCTCAAATTTATAACTGCAAATTGAAGGCTAGCTCCTTAGCTCCTTTTTTTTTCTTTTTCCTGAATTTAGTTTGGTAGCCAGGCTTCATTAAACCCCTGAAATAAATTACTTTGACAAGATCTCAGCTAATTCTTCTGGCTCCTGGACCTTTCCTTGGAACAGCGGAACACAGTGCCTCTGTGGCTCATACTTAAAATCTCCTCTTCTTTTTTTTTTTTAATCCATGTCACTTTTATCTAGCACCTATCCTACATGTGTGACAAGCAGCTGAAACTAGGCTGTTGTTGGTTTCTAAGTATATATCACTGTGTGAACATTTTCAAATATGTACTGATCCTCCAGTGAAGTGATGAATTCAGCTGCTAACATATTAGACCCATTCCATTAAAATCATTGCAGGATCCATTTTAGACACATATGACCTTAAGGTTACCTGGTTCTTCCTCCTGCCAAGGCACGACTGCCTCTTACAGTGTTCTTATCTTCCACTGCTTCTCAGGCATCTCAAGAAATAGGTCTTTTAGCACATTTCAAGGGAAACACTTCCCTTCTGACAGGAAGTGAAACTTAGTTTGAATTCTCTTAATAATAAATCTCTTTTCCATCCAGTGTCACACTAACAAATTTGCCTGCTTTCTCTCTTCAGTGTTCAGAATCAGTATTTTGAGGCTATTTGGATGTTCATTAGGACACGTCCCTCCACTGAGCTAGGAAATGCCAGATCCCCATTTGACTGTATAATCTTGATGGTCTCCTCCCCAGCATATCCTGAGAAAAAGGATAATATAAGAACAGCCATGTAAATATCATTCATACTTGTTTTTCCTGAAGATTCTGAGAAACTCAGGCATGTTATTACAGACTACATGCAGGCATCTCACAGTCTTTGAGGCTGATACACTTCGCAATTGGCACTGAGGCAAAACAGCAACACCCTTACTGAAGCCAATGGCCTTATCAGGCCTATATAAAACCTGCAAGAGAGGAAGAGATCAGGAGCAAAGGAAATGAATACATAAGGTGCAAATGAAGACAGAATTTGGATGAAGATTTATTAACTTTTCTTTTCTGGTTTGAATTTAATTTTATAATTTCCTGCTTACAGTTCCATTCTCTGTTCTTATTTCTCTCCTGAGTGGTGTTTGAAGTTCCTTCCAAGCCAGGGTCTTTTCAGCCAGTTTCAATCCTATTGACTGCACTCACATCCAAACCAATTTGAATTATTGTTATTTTTTCTCTTCAGGAAAGGTTATGCATGGCCAGTCTGGAGTTTCTAGGACAAAAGTCAAAACAGCTGCCCACAGACTTCTCATATTGCTTGCTTTTTGTATTTGAAATCTCACAGAAAAGGAAAATTATTTTCTGCACAGTGCATCTGGGAACAATTGATGGAGTTTACGAGACCAGCAGAAACTTGAGGTGTACTTAAGCAGGTTTTGGAACACTGTAACAAAGGCCTGACCCCAAGCCTGCTGAAGTAAATGGAAGAAAATTCCCACTGATTCCTGTGGTCTCTTTGGATCAGTCCCTTAGTTACTTAAGCCAAAGGACACAGTAAGGCACTTCAGTAATTAGCAATGCCTCACTTCTTTGCCAGTGACACAACCTCTGGGGGCAGCTTATGTACTCTCTGTTTTCTGAATTACTTAGCCTCAGAGCAGGGGCATGGAAAACTCATTTGATGTAAGTACCTGAAAGTGATTTTAAAGCCTTACTGCAGCTCTGCTGGCCCTGTGGCTTTGGAGGTTGTATATGGACCTAAGGCGATCAAGGATTCAAGACAACCACGACTACTGCTGCTTCTGTGCATATGAGATTTGAACCCTAATGCTTTGTAGCAATAAGGAAGCTGCAGAGAATAAAGTATCAAGGGCTAAAAGAAGATTTTTTCACTGGAGACAGTAAGCAAAATGATGAATTTATGCACCAGATTTGTTTCACAGAAGCCTTCACTTGGCTTGTTTCTTATTATAACATGGCTTTTTGCTGCCATGCCAATTTCGCGATCCTGGACCAGCTTGTTACTCAGTCTAGAGCAGCCCCCCTCACAGGTGAGCAGCCTTTGGCACATTGCATAGCAGCTAGGGTTGCTGTCAATTCTTCTCATAAAATATACTGTGTCCTAGTCTCTTTCACTGACTCCAGAGTGTATCTGTGTAATTCCCTGGAAAATTATGGAGTTCTCTTCCAACTAATGTGAATGAGAAGAATCTGACCAAGACAACTCGGCCATACTTTATATAATTTTTTTTTAATATAACATGTATTCCTAAATACTTTATGCAGTTTAGCAACAAAATTGATGGGTTATATAATAAAAACTGCAAAGAGAAAATTAAGATATATATGCAAGTGCTAAAAGGTACATCCTCAGCTGAGATTTGGAAGAAGATGGAGAGTTTATGCGGCAAAGAACCATAGGGAATCAGTTTCATATGTCAGGAACTGCAGTAAAAAATGCATCACGAACCACAAGTGGTGAGTTGTACAGAGACAATGAAAATTCAGCTGTAAGATGAGTATGAAAAATAAGGAGGGTGACTGAGAAAGAAAACACCCAATAAAATATCCTGGGGCAAGGTTTGTGTAGAGTTCAAGGAATACAAAGTCCAAGTGAGAAATAAATAGGTTGTTCACAAGACAGGCAATGCCTTGGGTAAAGCACAAGGAACCCACTGCTTGGGAATGCCACCAAAGAGAGAACTGAAGTAGCCAAGGTAGGTGTATACCAGTAACATGGCAGAGGAATCCAGCAGGCATAAAAGCAAGCAAAGGCAGGCTTGGGCAGTGCTAGGTAATTACAATGTCGGTAGGGTGCATGCTGTTTTCCCCGGGAAGAGATTGCTTTGGAGCACCTAGCTCTTTACAGATATCTTTGTAGTATCACTCCATTATCACAGTACCCCACAAGTTTAAAGACCATTATTTATCCCTAGAGATTATCATTCCAAATGTACAGATCTAGGAATGGAGGCACAGAATCAGATTGTTGCATTGCATATGTGCTTACTTGGAGCATGACAGAGGAGCTGAGAAATGCTTGTGCATTAATTAAGATTGCTTCTTCTCTTCAGACTTGCCATACAAACAGGTGAGCTGTCTCTCAGTCCACAGTGCTGCAAATGACCAAAATATCCAATAAAAATAGTATATATACATAATTTTTGGTTTAGTATTGCCCCCAGGCCTGATCAGACAGATTGAAAATGCTGGGCTTTTCCCATTAGCACTAAGGGCACTTAAGGAAGTGAGAGCTCTTCTGTCCTTCAAACGGGCAAGAAACCATGGTGTTACATTTGAAATTATCTCTGGCTGTCCCTTTTCAATTAAAGCTGGTCATAGCTGACCTATTCTTTATTAAACACTAATCCGTAGCTGCTTCTGAGACATGAGCGAATTCAGGGTCTGGACTTGAATCCCAACCACCTCCACACTATCAGGCAATGATGCAGGAAAAATGCTGTTTGTTCCCATGCTAAGTTTGCTTCTGTAATTACGCTGTAATGTGAAGGTTCACAACTAAATGGAGTTTAAAAAAGGGCTAGTTAGTGTTTCTAGCCACTGTTTGTACCAATAATATTAAGTATAACTTGTAGCCAGTGACTTTTCTGTAAAAACAACCTTTTTTTTTCAGGAAGCAGTCCAGTTAGGGAAGAATTAGCATTGAAATACATGAATATTTTATGTCTAAAGTGTGATAGGCACATATTTATTCACACAGAGTTTCTCACAGCTCAGCATTTATGCTGTTTACTCTGCATTTGACATCATCTGAATAATATGAAAGCTCCCAGGCATATTATACTTGACAAAACTCATGCTTTTCTACTCAATTGTGCCACAAAATTTTCAGACATATATCCTTCTATTATTTCAGCTTAGCAGACTTTAAAAAATTAAATATCACATCAGTCCTTGCAACTTTTTATCCAGAGAACCCTGTTTTGTCTTCTTCATGCTTTCATATTTATGTGAGGGCTTCTGGTCCACTCACATAAGGTGCTGACTAGGCTAGGCACATTATTTTCTTTCCACAGTCCAAGTTTAATGTAATTTTTGATACAAGTATTTCTTATCAAAGTAAACAGCATCCTTCCTTTAAGTGTAATGAGATATGGTCCAGGAATGCAGACTGGGACTTTAACCTTCTTCTTTGAACTCTTAAAGGGACCAGAGTTCTTTCACTTTTTTCTTCTAGTGCCTTGGATAACAAGTGCTTCTTCTACACATCCTTCTCCTATTCTTTTATTCTCTTTTTCTTCTCAACACTACACAGAGCAAACAACCTCCTGAAGAGAACTTTCTTCCTTGCACCATTTGAGGCTTTCCCTACCCTGTTTCCCCATATGCCTGCCCTGTTTTCTCATGATGTTTTCATGGGGAAATGCTACTTCAACAACATAAAAGTTCTCTCCCATATCAAGGACCATCAGGGTTCCTAGGCATCACTGCTGCTGAAAACAGGGACCAAGTGATGATCCCTGTGAAGTAGCTGCTACTTCTTGTAATCAGAAAGGATCCATTTGAGATGGCTTCTTCAGCTCTGAGGTTCCCCATTACAGACTTAGCACAGGAGAGCTGATTCCTCTACCCAATCTTTTCAGATTCTACTGTGTCAGACATGACTTGTCTAAAGACTTTCTGAGGCCATGTAAATGACAGGATATAATACATACCATGAATTGTTGCTGGAGGACATAACTGTGCCTTGGTTAACTGGCAGAGCTAGTTAGAAAATAACACAATTTGACTGCAGTTTTCCCATCTAGTACACATATTTATCAAGCAAGTTTACAGCAGATGACTGTCATATTCTGACACCCCTCCTTCTTGTATTAACATGAAAAAATTGGGGTCTTAGCTGGGCCTTGTTAGCAGTGCTTTTGTATGCATTAACCTAACAGGCAGCTGAAGCAGAGCAGCCAAAGACAAATATCAGTGAGGAGACTCACTGTGATTTCCTCTAGTACTTAACGCTTTTGTGGATCTACTAAAAGTCAGATGAATGTTTTAAAATCCCATGAAATCTGAAACTTTTGCTTTCCCAGGTGTTGCTGCCAGAAGTTATTTTCCCTGTTTCAGAACAATCATGAATCTCAGAACTTTGACAGACTGACGAAAGAGGAGAAGTTTTCTTAAAGCAAAGATGTAATCTCACATTTGTAATTGTCAACCCAGATATGAGAGATGAGTCCAAATCCAGATGCACTGCCCTCTACTTATTTTTTATCCCCTCTGTCTTTCAAAATTCCTTATTTCAGGCATTTGTTTGATTTGTCACATTATTTGATTCAAGAACATTCAATTAAAAAAAAAATAAGGTTTTGTCTATATTCATGCTAAGTGCATACTTCATGAAGTATAACTTTACAGTGTACCTAAGCATCATCTGAATGGCTGACATTACCATTTAGGCAGGGGTTACTACTTTGTAGTTGAAAATACAAGCAACACAGTAAATGAGTATGCAAGATTTGTACAGTAGTTTTATATGCAAGATTTGTATACAAGCAGTAGCTAAGAATCACCTGCAAAATAGCTACAATGGCCTGTAAACTGGAAATTTAAGATGCAGCTACATGCATGTGATACTAGAGTCAGATGGAATATTAATATAATCCGCTACTTATTTGTATATGTATGCATATAGCTTGAAGAAAAAAATTAGGTCTCAAATGTCAGGGTTTTTTATTGTGGGGGAGGGTGTTTGACATTTAGGATATTAAAATAGCTCTATGCAGGATCTATGCTTATTAGATTTTTCAAAAACTTGGACACATAGTAATTTCAAACATATAAATAATATACATAACAAAATAAATGTAAGTATATGACTGTCCTCTTCCCTGCTCATTATGAAGTAGAAAACACATTCAGTCGGGTGTTTGCAGTAAAGATCTATTCAGTTCAGCTTACATAGACACATGTGTTGAGAGTAAACAAGCTTTACTCCAAATAACTCATGAAACTAGTGACACTGTCCTCAAGAGATGTGGAATGCACTGTGCCATCACTTTTACACACTGATTTCTTACTTACATGTCAGGATTCAGTTTGCATCCAACAGACCTACCTACCCATACAGGACTGACTATTTGACTGCCTGCCCTATAACACTGGCTCTGCAAAAGCTAAGAGAAGGCAGGGATGGATGTCATATTGTCTGTGTGGTGCAATCTGTATTTTGAGGTTAAGAAGTCAAGTGTAAATACTGATCGTATTGCTCCTAAAGAGAGGATCTAGATAAATTTTAAAATGCCATAGCTCCAAGTAATAGATTGGAAACAGTACTTTCCATAAGCAATTTTAAAATCAGCTACCAGAGTTCTCTACCTGATGTAGACACTGGTTACTGTGTGATCTGTTAATCGTTTAGCAGGAATGTAACTTGTATAGGACTACTTTAGTTAGGTAATTTCTTGTCCATTTTCTCCTCCTTCCCAAATGCAAAAAAATTAAAAAGATAGGCCAATAAGCTTTCATTAAAAAATAATTCTAAAAAAGTAGCTTGGATGTAATTTCCAAATAAAAACTCATCTCATCATATTTTCTGTTTCAGCTCATACAAACTGTTTTGTAAATCCTCACAGTGAACTTCTTGGAATGAAATTCTTCTCCTGTCAGTCTTGCCATCACCATCTTGCACACCTTTCTCTAGTTCCTCAGATGATAATGTTTGTTTGAGGGTTGTTATTATTTTTAGAACTACACAACACAATTCATAGTGGTGGTGTTATCAGACGTAAAATAAGAGCAGAAACAGTCTGCAGGATGCACCAGAGCTAATCAATAGTACTAGAAAATGGAGGATTTCAATCAGAAGTTTTTACCAGCTGGAGAATATACTTTTACAGTACCAGCAACACATATCCTGAAAATAAAACAATGTCTTTCTAGTCTCTGATTCTTAGCATACAAGAGATTTCCTTTAATTAAAGCAACCCATATTCTGATATATGAAATTACACATTTCTTTTGCCTTTTGTTTCCAGACCTATTTAAAATCCACTGGCTATTTACTGTATTTAGAAGTGATTTTAAAAGAGGTTTTCACAGTCTGATTTTTTTTCTGTTGATCTAGGCAGCCAGGAAGATTGGGAGACCTAGTTTTTGCTCAGAGAATGAACAAGACTTAGGATTACTACTGTTTTTCCCATTCTGTTCTTGTTCAGTGTAAAGGAAAAATGTAATTCATCCTGTATTTTGTAAATTATTTTTATCATGAGATATTATTATACCTCCTTTGTCAACTATGAGTATCTCATTCTCAGTTCAGTCATGGAAATGTCATGCTTTGTAGTCCTATAGCTTACCAGGGAAGCTCACAACACAAACAGAACCCCCTGACACTACTGTATGTAAATCTTTGCTATAACCCTATGAGTTACTCTTACATGCTTCTGATCTTGATCTTTACACTTCCCTTACAACCTCTTTCTTTTTGTTAATTCTTGCAGACCATTTGCCATTAAAAGCACTTTCCAGTGATAATGTTCCTCCACTTATAACACCTTGGATCCAAACAGCTCCCAAAGAATATTACCAACTAGCTTTATTGCACAAATGAGCTACTCAGAACTACTTTATTTTGGAGTATAGCCATATTCTAAGGAAAATGCTTCCGCTGCTTAACACTGCACTACTATCTTAAGCAAACCTTCATAACTAGTTGCTTACACATGGCATAGCTCTGAGCAAGAGGTGAATGTAAACATCCTAGAAATAGCCCCACTAAGCAATGAACTCATCAGTACATTTTCATGTCACAGTTTCTGCATAGGGAAGTATTTTAGTAAAGGTGTCTTCTGAGGACACATTTATTCTCCTTTTACTCTCCCATGGTCTGCCTTGGTAGCAACCAAAACTCCCCAGATAATGAGGAATATGACATGGCTGCACAGCTTCTGCACAATGCAGAACTCTGATTCCTATGAAGTTATCATATAAAGACAGGCCAGGTCCGTGGAAGCAAGGATGCTTCTAACAAATATCATCATGCTGTGTAAAGTCTATAGAAGCTATTTAAGCAAGAAAAAAGAGGTGATCTCTGGGGAGAGACTTTTTAATTTTCTTTCATCCCAAGTTAATTCCCTTAGTTAGCACCCAGTTTGATGCTTCTGAATTTGACCCTGAGTTATCAGTAACAATCAGCCCATATTTGAGACTGGAAAAGGTCTAGGCAAGAACTCCAGTGCTGAAGTGCAGTCTGGTGGAAGGTCTGGCTTTTGGGAATACTACAGTGTACAGAGTTGCTGGCCTTTCTTCCAATTCAGAGCATATCTAGAGTCTAAAGGTCCTTTGGTTTTAATTCTTCTTCACTGAACTAACAAAAAAAAAAAAAACCACAGGGGAATGCAGATTCAGAAACAAGAATTGCAGTCTGCATCTCTAAGGATCATAGATCAGATTTGCCTTGGAAGGAAGATTTGATTAGGGTCCTGTTTGAAAGAAATATTGTAAAGTCAGGTTTATTTCATGCTTGTTTCCTTTTTCAACAGGAAGAAAATCACCACATATTACTTCTAGGGACACTATCTGCAATGTTGGATAGTTTGTAGTAAGCTAAAGCTAGAGTTCAGGAGTTTTTAATTATATGTTCCTGCTCTACTGGAAAAGTTTATTTTTGCAGTAAATAGGAACTGGTTAGGGAAGACTTTAGGTTTGTTCAAGTACATGTTCTCATGCCACTAGTGTTTAACAGTTTTTGTGAACTAAAAATAAAGAAACTGCTATGACAATAGGTCCAAATTTAACTGACATGATGCCCAGAGACCACAGTACAGATTCAGTGCAAAGATCTCAAAGCACTGCCTCAGTAAAACTGTTTTCTTCAGAAAAAATAAAATAATAAAAAAAATCCTTCAATGAGGAATGACTGGTCATGCTTCTGTACCAAAGGATGGATGATAGCTTGCATGCAGCTAGAGAAGTAGGAAATAAGTCTCTACCTTAAGCAATTTAAGAAAGGTGGGAAACCTCATTTTCCTGTGAAGATCATTACTGCAATGGCTGAAAGTAAACTGCAATCTGACGTGACGCGTTGATGAACAAAGAACTAAAAGTTTAAGAGTGGAACCCATTGCACATAATTAAATATGTACCCTTACTAATCAATAGTGAGTGTATAATTAATTTTCTCAAGGTTAGTTAGGCAGGATGTTGTGAGGAGAGACAATTAATAGAATCAAGTAGACAAGCTAGAGAATCAAAGACGTGCTCTGCAGTGCTATGGAGGCCACCAACCAAGGTTAAGAAGGCCTCCAAGATGAGGCACATCCACTTAAGCAATGCTGAAAAACCACTCCAGCAATGTTTGTGTCTATCTTATTCCAGGTTATCTCTGCATTTCTACACTTTGAAGAGTAGTAAACAGAACCAGATCAGATTCCTTCAGGCAGTGAACATTGCTTTCTTAAAACAGGTTTGATAAACCTGTCTCTTTAAAATGGTAACATGAAAAGTGCTTAACATTTAAGACTAAAATGTTAATTTCCCTGATGGAAGGTTCTGCTGCAAGCCTACATCTTAACCACTAGACAAAATTACAACAAAAAGTAATGTTTAGAAATACTTTAAAGAAAATGACTAAGCAATGTCATAATTTGAAGATGTCAAGTAGGCATATAGGCACCACTCTGCCCATCAGACAGAAATACCAAGCAATATAATTGAGTATTTATGTGAACTTTGGAGTTAAAAAATCAACACCTGAAATGCTCTCCTCCCACAAATTACATCTATTTTAAAAGAGAATTCATGTGAAAGCAGCTTTGAAACTTTTGATTTCATCATCTTTTGCTCAGTCATTTGGACCCTATTAATTTGAAAAGAATCCTACATCCATGTGCCCCCTCTCAACAGCAAGGGAGCTCCATGCAGCACTCCGAGAGTGCACACACCTCCCTTTTGTCCCTACTAGCACTAGCTCCCATCACTGATGCAGACAAACTGCAACATTGACTGAGAATGTATAAAAAACCTCTGAACAAGTGCTGAGGCTCTGACATACACAACTTTAGGGTAAGATTCTGTAAAACATTTTCCTGTACCTCACTGTAATCAGAATTCCTTTAACTGAATTCCCACAGTAGCTATAATCAAAATACTGGAACTTCCTTCAGATTTAAGTTAATAAGAAGAGACGAGGAGAAGGGGAAAAATGATCAAGTTCAAATGGCACCAGTGAAAGCGGTGGTTTTCCAAACAGGTCCAGACAGATTTTTGACGGTTTTTGGTGGAATTTTTTTGCATGGAAGGTAGATCATCATCTTTGTAATCGTACAGAGACATACTCTACTCATACTGATTAAACTTGACAGGAACCCCAAAAGCACATATACAATGCATGCCATATATATGTACAACACCTATACTGAACTTAAGAGAGAAAGAGGAAGAAATACCACGTGGACAGAGCTTCAGATGAAGATTTCACTTCTACCCATCTGCAACTGTATGGCCCGAGCAAACTCTCTATCAGTTTTTCCCTTAAAAACAAAACTGTTACTTGTGGGTTTTGTGTAGCATTTTGAGATTTCCTGATGAAAAAGCTTTAATCTCTGTAGGCACTGAAAGTTACTCCAGATTTCCATCAGATTTTTACCAAAGAGCCACAAGGATGCAAAATAGTAAATATTTTCTCAAACAAACGATTTTTATTTACCTAAGTCATAACAATAAGTTCAGCACGGTTGCTAAAGTAAACAAAAACCACTTAGAAATCAGACTGCTTCAGTCTTAGTCATTTTGACTCAACTCTTCTCTATTGAAAATTTCCTAAAAATTTATAGTAACTTTTTTGTTTTAGTAGCACATCTTCATATTAATTTGATAAAGCACAGACTTTGCAATAAACTGTAAGTTTTTCCATTACATACATATTCTTTCCCTATTGGACATGGCTTTGCTGGGTGAGGTACTCTCCTGGTTTCAGCTGGGATAGAGTTAATTGTCTTCCTAGTAGCTGGTACAGTGCTATGTTTTGAGTTCAGTATGAGAAGAATGTTGATAACACACTGATGTTTTCAGTTGTTGCTAAGCAGTGTTTAGTCTAAAGTCAAGGATTTTTCAGCTTCTCATGCCCAGCCAGCGAGAGAGCTGGAGGGGCACAAGAAGCTGGCACAGGACACAGCCAGGGCACCTGACCCAAACTGGCCAACAGTGTATTCCATACCATGGGACGTCCCATCTAGTTTAGGAACTGGGAAGTGGGGGCAGGGAATCGCCACTCAGGGACTAGCTGGGTGTTGGTTGGCGGGTGGTGAGCAATTGCACTGCGCATCATTTGTACATTCCAATCCTTTTATTATTATTGCTGTTGTCATTTTATTAGTGTTATCATTATCATTATTAGTTTCTTCTTTTCTGTTCTATTAAACCATTCTTGTCTCAACCCACGAGTTTTACTTCTTTTCCCAATTTTGTCCCCCATCCCACTGGGTGGGGGGGAGTGAGTGAGCGGCTGCGTGGTGCTTAGTTGCTGGCTGGGGTTGAACCACGACAGGTACAGAGCATGCAAACACTTCAGTCCAGTCCAAGAAGGCTGGTGCTGGGTACTCCTCAGCTGGCAGCTGCTTATATGCTGACACAAAAAATAAATGTAAGTAAAAACAGAGCTGTGTGCATCCTAGTGTAAACAGTTTCTTGGCCCGCATTCTTCTGAGAAGCTGTTTAGGAACAATAAGCCAGAGGATATGTTTCTGAGGTAGAGGAAAATCCCTCATAAATATGAACAGGACATCTTTTTTATTGAATTTCCCTTAGAAAACAGATACAGAGTTTGATTCAGAAGTGATTAATAAAACTGCCTAAATTAGATTCTGTCATTCTTAATCTAACCATATATAAGGGAGTCTAAATGATATAAATTTGATATCACAGAGATGAAAATTGTTTTAGCTTAAATAGACTGCCAGGACCCTGACCACTGGGTTAGCTCTGAGTGCCCATGTCAGATCTAGGCTCACGGGCCTTGAGCAAGACTTCTCCCAGACTCAGGAAGAACAGGTGCCAATGGATTTCACCCATTACTTCACTGGAAGGCCTCAGTGCAGAACTTCTTTATTATTTAATTTGTCAGCCAGACTGGGATTGCTGTTCAAAGCTCACAGCTTGTTTTACAGTGCAGTCTAATTTCTATATATCTGTACATTCTCCTTCACCCACCTACCAAGACCAGTTCTGCTTTTTGCTGTAAAATCTGGGCATGATAATAACAATCAATGCAAACTATTTTCTTGCAATTCTTACCTTAACTCTAAGATATCTGTTGCTGTCTTGAATTCTCACAGGAGAAACACACCAGATGATGGATGCTGGAAAAGAGAAGAGACGAAAAAATTCTCAAGAATTTGGTTCTAAAAAGCACTTGAAAGTTTTAAATGCTGCTACACAGGCTATTCACTTACTGAGCTGAGCCTTAAAAAACCTTTTCTTTCCTTTTTCAATGTTTCAAATTAGACAACCAAGTGTGTTGCAATTGCTTCTGAGCTGCTTGTGAGTGCATAGTAATAGCAAGGCCAGTCCTCCAATACTGCTTGGCTGATGAAAGTGAGCATCACTCTCATTTGCCCTCATTCAGGAAAAGTCTTAATGGGAAGCAGAGCTCAAAAGAAATTGGCACTTTGAGAAAAATGGCTATGTGGGGAAGGGCACTTTTTTTAATAGTAATTGGAGGACATACTGCAACATCTTTTCCAATTGTCTGAAAGTCTGTGGACAATCCAGAGCCTCATTTACCCCCATTTTCTACCAGAGTAATTTCACTGACTGCATTGTAATGATCCCGACTTTACACCAGTGTTAGCAAGAACAGCGTTACACTCCTGTGCTGAAGTCCCTAGTAAAGGTGCAAATATCTAAAATCCAGAAAAAGCAGATGTTTAATTCAAGGCCCACATTATGCCTAGAGTTCAAGGCTCTGAGGATGAGGACAAAAAATAAAAAGACAAAAGAAATGCTATTTTGACTCAGTGTCTCACTGTAAAATACCAGACGCATAATGACATAATGTTAACTTCAGCAAAGGATACAAAAGGTGACAAGGTTATTTCTTTTTATCAGCTAAGATATCTTCTGTGACAAAACTACTGTTCTACAGTGAAGACTACTTCATCCTGATACAAATGCAGAACAAAGAGGGTGAAAAAAGAGCCTTTCTCTCCCATCTTCTTTTAATTTTTTGCACAGCATTACTTGGAGGTTGATTTCAGCCAAGCTGAGACATGGCTTTTCAGGACACATTGTACTCAATAATTTTATAGTTACATTATTAGACAAAATTATTTGCCAGCACAAAGTGGAACAGTAAAACCTTTTCACTCCTAGTGTATAGCAGCCATCAGTCAGGGAGATGTGCAGTTATTGGTGGTTCAGCTGTACCTCTCCTTTCCTTGCTATCTGCCCATAGTGATTGTGCAGTTCTGATGTGTGTTAAATGCATGAGCTAATAACTAAATATTTAAGAGTATTCTTTAACTTACATACAGGTCTAAGGGATGAATGATGAGTATTTAAGACCAGGGTGCAGAGAGTTGTAACCTCAGGAGCCTGAATCCCCAAGCCATCATTCTGGTTTTTGTTCCTCCTTATGACTGAGTTTGGGTGAGGAACAGTCGTATTTTGCCATAGATTATGCTTGCTTCTCCAAAGAGAAAATGAGAACTGGGGACCAGAGGAGGCCAGCTGGGAACCATTTTAAGAGAACCTTGCCTCTGCTATGCTCTGTGCTCCTTATTCTTGCCCTTGCTGTCACACATTGCCACTCCCCCAGTCCTACTAATTTGACCATTTGTGTGTCTGCACCATTAATCAGATACATGAAAGAAACCATTAAAAAATAATAAAAAAGGAAAAGTTGTGATGAAGTAGCTGTTCTGCTAGTGTAAGTGAACGGACTGGAACCCTTCATGAAAGGGGAAAGGGAAGAACAAGTGCAAGAAGACAAAAGTCAGGCTGGGAGCACTAACAGTATAGCCAAGACATAGCACCAAACAGGCCTGTGGGGTCAACAATTTGGTTCTTCTTATTTCAAAAATATTTTTTTAAGTCCTGATATGTCTTAGACAATAGTGTAAGACCTGTCCTCAGGTAATCTGGTGTACACAACAAAATGAAACATTCTAGTGATCAATCCGAGCAAAAAATAGTGGTGAATCATGAAGCCCTGCACTCCAGTAATCATATCTGTAGCCAGGCTTCCCGACTAAAAATGATTTACACTCCTTCTTTGTATTAGTACAAAGAGTACCACTGGAGAGAGACAAAAAGATGGATCCACACATTGTTCTTGTGCCAACCACCATATTTTAAAAATACACTGTAGTACATTTATCAAGAAGTAAAGAACGTGAGTTGGTACAACTACAGAGCTTGCCTTCAGCAGCTGTGGAGGCGTTATCCTTGCTAGAGAAAGAAACGGTTGAATTTCCAGGGCTGTTTTCATCTTGGGGCTTGATAATAAAGCTAGGATTGGAGATATTTTCCTTACATAATGGTTAGGAAAACCATGTAAGGTAGAGCAACTTTTCACATAGTGCTTATTTAAACTCTTCAAACCTTCTCAGCAGATGCTGTGACTTCCTTCATTTATCTGTTTAACTAACTGAACTTATAAAGTCCAGTAACAATAGCAAAGCTTGCAAGCCCTTTGTGTTTGGACCCCTGTTTTCAGGTTGGGTTGTTTTCCTGTGAAGCTGATCAGCTAGAGGATTTGCTTCTCTTACTGTCCAAAGTCAAATCCAGTACAGGATTAAATATGCAAGGAAAACATTTCTCCTTAGTTTTAAGATTTGCCATTAATTTAGTTTATTTGGTTGGATACCTTCTCCATAATTAGTCTGTTGAATAATATTAAGTCAAATATACTTCACTGGCTCAGGTAATATGCAGTGTTTTGTATTCAGAAATGTTAATTCAGCCACTGAGAGAGTCATCTGTTTTTAGTGGAAAAAGCTACTTCTCTCTGATCATTGAGTAAAAAAATATTGGAAGTAATAAATTTCAAGATCAATTCTTAATACTGTTAAGAAACATGTCAGAGATTGTGACACGGGGAAGATGAGAAATACACTTTATCTTCATTCCTGTCTTTTTTGTCTATGTATTTCCTTTTGATTCGTAACATCCTACCTGTTTCTTGTTTCATATGGTAAGTAGATGATACAGTCATTCTTGATAGCATGGGATAAGAGAAGAGAATCAACCTATTTTGCATGTGAGCTGCTGGGAGTATTATGTTTGGAACTTTTGTAGTCATATTTGCCTAATCTTATTTTATGTTTTAAGAATTTTGGAGTTTTCTCATGACTCATGTTCTTAAAATGAGTGCAGGAAGACTACAGAATGTTTTAACATTAAAATTCTGGTCCTTGGAAGTGTGACACAGTGACAATCAAAAAAAATTATTATTAACAAAACATTCACACCCAAATACAAAGAGGATGCATGGCATACCACAAATTTATTGCAAGTTGTTAGTTTCTCATACCTGGTATTTCATTAAATGTACTTGAAGGGAAATTCCAATTAAGCAATGACTAGTAATGTCCTTAGGCTCTTAAAGATTAAAATGATAACAGAAGTGTGTTGAATATTTGACCTTATGCCAATTAACACTGGCTAATAAACAAATCCAATTGAAATAATGTTGTATGGGGGAGAACTATGGATTTCATTAGGTTTTCTAAGGATTTCCTCATATTTAACCAATTTTAGCTGGGAAGTGCTCAATAATCTGATGACATCAGCAGTACAGCATACTCTTAATAACAAATAAATGTCATAGCAAATAATTTACCATATGGATCTAAGAAGGTCTGTAGGCAGCCTTAATCATAATGTTTCATTCCTTGTTTTTGCACCTGACCTATTGGATAGGTTTTAAAAGTAATGGATATAATTTCTTAGAGAAACTGAATCACTGCCCTGCTTTTTTTGCTCCTTGCTTTCTGGTATTTAGTAATGTGCTCATAGATTTTCATATGCATGATATGATTGCCTTGCCAATCTCACTTCTAATTCCTATAGCTAGTCACATAGAGCCTCCTCCACAGCTTTGTCTTCTTGCCATTGCATTGCAGTCTTGGCTAATACAGTGCCTAAAAAGCATCCTAGTCATATTTTCCAGTAAAAATTATTTTGTGGGAGTCAAACCAACTTGCCAGAATCCTTACTGTTCTTGCAACACTTAGTCTCGAGTGTGTTCGGATTTATATCCATCATTTGTGTGCCCTTGTGCTCTCCTTTGGGTGAGGCATTGCAATATTTTTATAGTATTCTGATACCTGTCACTATGTTAAAACAACAGACAACTTGAAGGACACAAGGAGTAAAACAGAACACACAGGGGAAGTTGTACGGGTAAGAGATCAAATTCTTCCAAATTACTGCACATTGGTATTCTCTGTAGTACCTGAGCTGATGTGTGTCCGTGTATGTGTGTGTGTGCATACATTTTTCTTTAAATTCAAGTTACATTTATGCTCTGTGTGTGGTTTCTCAAAAGTGAACAGTGAATAATATCGTATGGTTTCATCCTAAAACATCAAAGCTGCCTATACAGTAACCACAGAAATGAACCACTCCCATTATACCAGGAATAAAGGTCAGAGCAATTTTCATCATTTTCCCTTTCTCTCAGCCTCTGAAATCAAAATCACCATGACAGCTTTCTGCAGCACTGAGCTTAAACCTTAAGTGGGATTATTTAAAAGATGTTTTACTGTTTTTCAGCTGTACAAAAATAATAAAGAGGTTGTAGCTATTACACAAGACATATCACTTTGGAGGGGCATTTCCAACATGCACTCAGAAAGTGATCAGTCCCTCCAGAGGTGACATGCAAAATATCTGACAGGTATTTTTAACAGGAAAAGCTGGTATTTTGACAAACTTTATTTCTCTCATTGAAAATAAGTAGCCAATGACCAATGTAGGGCAAAAGTTATGGTGAGTGACTGCAGTGTTAATAGTCTGGATGACAGGTCGGCTGCTATTCAGCCCAGTGTGTGATCTATGTCTATCAGCTCAACTTTTTTCTCCCCCACTGTTAGGCTGTTGGCTCTTTATCACTTTTCCTGTGGTCAGCCCAGAGAGGTTTAGGTAGCTGGTTCTCCCTTTAGAGAGGGGAATGTAAGCACAAGGTGAGTAACAGCTCTTGACATTTGCTTGAACAGCCCACAAATCCCACTGAAGGTCCTTTTGCCAGAAAATATGATAAAGCAAATCTGTGAGGATCATTTTAAAAGCTCTATCTTTGAAGAGAGGATGCTGTACTGTGGAAGTCTCTGATAACTGTGTATGACACACCAGGTGAAAGCATGAGCCACCAGTGGTATCTTCAACCAGAGATACAACAGATAATTTTAACTTGGGAAATTTTACAGGAGCAATTGGGTCAGCACATTCTCATGCCTTCTTCAACTGTACTTTATAATTTTAGCAATATTGTAGTAATTTTTCAAAAATTATTTAGAAGAACTTCACACACTTGATGAAGGGCTTGTGGGCCTGAGAGTAGCAGTATTGAGTTTTTCTGATAAAACATATTACCTTTCTCAGGAAAACTTGCCTTTCTTTCCTCAATAGGCATGTGGCTATGCCTTTGTCTATGTAGTTCCTCTTTTCTTCCTACAGAGGAATATAACATTGAAGGGGTGGGACCTGGCAGCTGGAAGGAATTCTCCAAAACAGCATCTAATATAAATGAATATGTAAGTGACACTGCAGATGAAACTGGTTTAAGGGAGGAGAACACATGTTCCTTCTTAGACAACTTGTGGTTTGCTTGTGGGGCAGTAGTTAGCTTCAACAAACGTGGAGTGGGAGAAGGTGGTAGAACACAAAGCTGCAAGATCAAAGCCCCTGTCTAATGCCCTTTGATTTTACAGTGTTAATTCCCAAGTCTTTGAAATCCTTTTAACAAGTATTCCCTCAAGAAGTTGTTTAGAAGCTATTGGGTAGGACTTAGGAGAACCTGAAGGGAAATTCCATGAAAGATAACAACAAATGAAATAAAAAGCAAACCCCAAAGCACAATTGTTACTGTAGTGGTGGATCAGCATAAAGAAGTATATCTCAACATTTAATAATTACTTAAATCAATATAAACACTGTAACATGATAAGGAAATAATACACGAGTCATAAAGGACAAGTAACAAAAAACATTAAATCCAAATCACCATTTGGTAGAAATTGCATTATATTTAATATTTATTGCTACTGTGGTATTCTAAGGTACATATGACTTCTTTTTCCAGAGATTTACCTGTGTCTGGATACAAATAACACACCAAGTACTGATGATTTGTTAGATTTGTTCATTTAAAACATCTGCAATACATTTACTCATGTCTTACCATTTGCTGTGTGTGTTCTCACTCCCATAATGGCTTCCTTTGCATGAACTACTACTACCAAACATATTGTCTCTCCTGACTTTCTGCTATTACTGACCTTCTCCACACCGTCTCAATCTTGCCGCTCCTTTCTTCTACTGCTTCCCTACACCCTCCTCCCCCTTCCTTCTTTTATCCATTTGCTCTTATTGACAGACTGTCATTTGTGCCAGGGAAGTGCACTGATTCCATTACCCCAACATCCATTTTTGCTGAAAATCCTGGAATTTTTGGTGCCTGTTTTAAGGGGAAAGAATGATCCTGTGGTCAAGACGCTGGGTTAGTATTGTAGGGTTCAGATCGTGTTCCCTGGCTTCCTGCCCAGTTAATGTAATATGGTTTTAGTGTAATTGAGAATAAGGAATGCCACACATGTAGAACTTTTAGCACATCACTTAAAATGCTTGGATGTCTGAAAGCTTTCTCTAAGGTATTCAGTGCTCTACAATTCCAATGGGAGTTGAGGGCATACAACACTATGTAGGACATGTTCATCATGTTGAAGGATTGGGCTTAGTTCACCACCTGCAAAATGGGGCTAATTCTTACTCAGTTCACAGAAAGCTTATGATGATGAAAACAATCTATTAAAGTTCATTATGTGTTCAGTTGCTACAGTAGTGAGTGCCAAGAAATAATTCTCTCAGTAAGATGAATGCCAGCTAAAATAATTCTGCTCTAATAGATTAAATTCAATGCAAGGTCACCAATCACCTTCCTACAGCACCCTTTATCTTTAATACGTTCCTAACACGGAGTGAGTCTTTGGAGGAAAAGTTTAACATTACAGTCTGCCCCTGTAGGAACACATATCAAAGACCAGTGATACTTCTCTTAAGCAGAGGAGCATGCTCCAGTGCCCATGGCCACTGTTCCCAGCTAGGCAGTGTGTTGGTTTTTTATGTTTTTCGGCTGTCAGATTTCACATTACAAGTGTCTACAAGGTAGCAGCGAGGCTACTTCTGTCGATGCCATGTTGAGTTCAGAACCACAAATTCAAATTCATTCTTTGTAAGTTATGTCTGGATTAAAATACACTATTTTTATTACTAATACACTTCTCTCTCCTAATCCCACAATCGCAGCCATCTTAGATTTTTTCCCTTTCTCTATTATTTTTTGAGTCTCCTCTTCATTTCCCATTTCTTTCCTATCATTTGGCTCTCAGCAATTATTCTATATAATGGCCATTTCATACTTTTCATCTTCTACATCCACTAACATCTTTAATAGGTAGCGTAGCTGATATGATCTTTCCCCCTCAGTGCAATTTTTCATGAGTTTGTTTTGAACTCACTGTACATTGTAATATCTTTACCTGTGCACAGAACATAACTTCTACTTTATAAGCTTTTCTGTTTCTTCTTATAGCACTGGATTTACCTTAACATAATTGAAACTCCATTTTGAATGCAAGAAATTGAGTTTGTGCACATTTATGTTTTGCTGCATGTGCCTGAATACCTTGCAGATGTAACATGCTATTTTTGCCGAAGTAGGGTGTACCTCTCAAGTGTATTCAGAAGAGAGAATGACAGAACTGTAAAATTCTTCCTTTTCTTAAGAAAACTGGTGACATGAAATATATTGAAATAATATGATATTGTTATTTTCCTCTTCTCAGGTGGCAGAGTAGAGAACTGGAGGACTTTGGAACAGCTTAATCTTGAACTCATACTCTAAGTGAGGTTCCTTTACATATAAAAACCTAATGGTGCACAGACTCCTGCTCCACCCCAGAGGATCTGGAGAGCCCACCTAGGGTGAGGAGGACCACAGTGACAGAAGTCATTGGGAACAGTGCTGCCATGGCATGTAGGCAGAATGTTCTCTGCAAAGGGTACTCCATAGATTTGCCTTTCAGTGCCTAGAAATGATCATGCTATCATCTGTAGGAAGTCTCGACATTTGTATCTCATGAATCTGGAAAAGGGAAAGGCTAGGCTAAGAGCAAAAGATAGATCATCATACCCTGAGAACATGAGATCTCAAGGCCTCAGGCTTTATCTCAAAGCTCTTGTATGTTGTTACTGGCTTTTATTTTTCTTCAGATTCTTCATACACAGATCCTAATTCTGCCATTGGACAGCCTGGCTCCCACAGAAAGGCAGGGAGAAGCTACAGTGACACAGTTTGGGGAAGACTTCTTATCCATAATGCCTCTGCCCTTTTCTTTTATTTTGCCTCTCAGAATAAACAGCCATTCCAATTTCTTGTTGCTCAGTGCAACTTGATGTTTCATATTAATCTCAAGAATCATTAGTTTCTGAACTATGGCAGTGTCAAAGTTCAGGTTAAAACAAAACCAAATCAGCTCCTGCAGCAGTCTTGACCAGGCAACCACTGTACACCCAGCAGTTGGCATAAGCAGGTGCAGGCCTGCCCTGCACTGCAGGCCCAGTGTGACCTTGAGGCTGTCTTGCGCTGCATAAATCCCTTGGTCGCAGGATAAATTCAGCCAGCTCGTCGCAAGAGAGGAGCCTGCAGGCAGCTCCCACTTGGTGATTACACCACATGCGTGGCCTTGCCTTTATCTACAACTGCAGCAGTAAGTTCTTATGCGAACATCCTTTCTGTTCGACAGCAGAAACGATGAATAGAGTTATTTTCTTGTAAGAAAATCTTATAATAGCTGGAATGACCAAAACAGGAGAACCTCTTCCATGGACGGGGTCTGCGTGGCACGTGGATCAGAGGTCATTTTGACGCAACATCACCTAGAGTTCCCAGCATATAAAAGGATATTAAAATTACCTATTCTATTCTCTACTTATAGTGTTAGCTGTAACAAATAGCATTTTAAATAATAGCTTACAGGCACTGGGTGTCTTTCTTACTGGGATCGTTTCGGACCAGCACCTCCTGGTGCAAAGCAGCTCCTTCCTTTACACTTGTTGGAGGGCGGATGCATAGCTCACAGAGTTCAGGTTCTTCCTTTCCCAGATAATGACTATGATTTAGATTTTTGTATCAGCAAAACATTACATCATACCTCCAGTTTGATCCAGCACGGTACCAAGTGAGGTGAGTTTTAACTGACATTATATTTAATGGGAACTGAATGTAGGTAGTATGCTGTCCTTTGACATATTGGCTTGGAGGTATTACAGCACAATAGGTAACACCATGTTTGTAACCCAGCCTGTAACCCAGCCATTCAAAGGCTGAGCATCTGTAAAGTGCTATTCTTTTGCAGTTACATTTTCCGGCAGGCTTTGAACACCAGAAATTCGTACAGTCTCCAGTGTCCTCAGCTGTGTGCATACAGCCCGACACTTTGGCTCAAGTTCTCCTTGCATTATCTTGGCAGAATACCCAGCCTTCAGGAATCCTAATCTTTTATTTAATCACTTTATCTTTTCAATTTCATCCCTTTTCTATCCTAATTCTTTCTTTTTCATTAAAGCCAGTACACAAAGATCAAGCTGGTAGAATGTGTTCTGTAGCTGTCAATCAGTGGGCACAAAAAATACAAAATGTGAATAGTTAAATCAGCAGACTTGCCTGCTGGAGTTATCTGCATGGCAGAGATGTCAGAGTATTGTTTCCAAGCCTGACTTCTACATGCAGGGAGTAGCAGAGCATGTCCTGGCCTCTTTTATCTTCCTCAGGAGAGCAGCCAAGTGGCATAATGAATTCTTCCAGGCTTTTGTCTTTCACCTGATGTTTACTTTGCCCACTGCCTAAGGCTCTGCTGTTCTTTTGCCCCTTAAAATGTATTTACTTTTAGACGTTATGAAAAATAAATATAAGTTTTGCATGTCAAAAAATATATATATATTAATGGACTATACCAATAAAGAAGCAGGAGATTTCTCCTTTCCAATTACTATAACTGCAAACTTTTCTTAGCTCTTGAGAAACAGTCAGACAAACAGAAAATTAGTGCTAAAAAGTTAAAGAACAAGGAATAACCTTCCTTGTACCAGCTAATGAGGGAATTTTAGTCATACAGACACTTTTGATGAGCCTGTGGTATATATTATTGCAGCTAACAGAGGTCAAACATTAGAGATGTGACTCTTCTTGTAACTTGTGGTATTAAAAAAGAATAAAATCTAGGACTGAGAAAACCTGTAAAGCATTTAAATAAATGCAAGGTGATTTAGCCGGCACATGGCCAATGCATAAAGCAAAATTAAAGTTGGAAGCAAGACCAAGCTAGATTTTACTGTTGTTTTGTTTTCTAACTGATTTAAATTCATACGGCTGAGGTACCATAAGAGGATAATAGTGACAGTTATAAGAAAACACTTCCTTTCATTCACGTCAGTTCTTTTTCAAAATCAGTGTCACAAAGCGGGGTAAATAGATATGCATTTCTTTAAGAGCAGCACTTCTGCAAAGTATATCTCTAGTACAATCTTTCAGAAAATAATAAGTATTTCTAGTGAAATAAAAGGTGGAATTGGTAACTGACCAGTGATTAACAAGTCGATCAGGTATGGAAGATAAAATATCAAATATAGCGAAGCGGGTTTCTGACTGTTATTATTTAATGCCACAGATTTTTGTGGACTGAAGGTTTTTTGTGCTCTGTGTTTTGTATATGCAATTTAATCCAAAGGGAGCTTGAAATACAGAATGGAATCAGGGTCAGGTCCACAATGTAACTGAAAATACCTGTGTTATACACACCTATAGAGGTACCCAATTATTGAACAGAAATAAATAGCCATATTTTAAGCTTATTTTTATGTTAAGACTCTCAGAGGGCCTTGTAGGTTGATCATTTTCAAGACATAGTTTATTTTATGTTTTAGTTTCACCTGCTTTGTATTAAAAAGCTTAGTTTAAACGTGTGCACATGGATCCTCAAGTGAAAGAGCAGCCTGCCTTATAAAGGAATACTTTTCCGATACTTACCCTGGAAAACTTCAGATAAGGAGAGTGGAAATGTGCATTTGGCCTCATATACTAGTTGATCAAAGTAAAAATTTGTTTTCAGGAGTTATTTTGGATAGACTGTTACTTCTAAAAAAAGGGAAACGGGCATAGTTAAACAGTCAAGATTAGAAATAGAGTATACCATAAGAAAGACTTGGAACAGCTGGAACTACCTAAACAATGCAGTGGTTTCGCTGTAGTTATGCTTGTTTCAGAAATCCCCATATTTGGTCTTAACTTTGAATTTCCTCATTTTCATGGGTGTTAACAGATTTTTTGTAATACACTGTGTGAATGTACATTTTTCTAATATTTCATTTCTTGGAATACTAACACTGTATAATAGTGCCACTGTAATGAAAGCTCTTCTATTGCCAGGGCATGCAAAGTTGTTGTATGATAATGAAATGTGATGGATACATGAAGTATCAGTCCAAGAACTAATTATTCATTGGGAGTTTTAAAAAAGCACTCTCCTTTTAAAAACAATAAACTTGCTGAATTCTTGAATATTGCATGTCTAGACCTGGAAACAACTATACATATGGATTCAACATCCAAATATGAATAAACCCCCCCAATTCTTATCTATCTTTTGAAATGTAAGTAGAGACTATAAAGTACTATTCTTCCAGGTTTTAAGTGCCAAGGAAGGATCAGGAAACGGCAAACAAACCCACCCAAGACAAATCAAAAGTGGGAAAGGAGGATAAACCCTATTCTCTCACACGGTTAATGTCTCAAAGGTTGCGAGAGTGATTTAAGTCTCTAGGTAATTATGAGCAGCTGAATGAAGACCTGGGTCAGGAATGCATGCAGTTGTGCAGTCCTTGTTACCACTTTTTTTTGTTGAAGTGCAATACTGAGCATGCAAAATGGTGTTATTGACTAGTGTTGGCATAAGCCAGTATTTACCTCTTGGAACAATATATTCAGGTCTTCACCTGAACATAAAGTCAATGAGCTGTAAGTACTGCTACACCCATTCATTCATAATCAGAGAACAAGGGTAAAATACAAGCTCTCTGTAAAACATAAAGAAAATCCATCTTTTCTTTTTTTCTCTCATTTTAAAAGGTGATAAAAACCTGAAAACCCCTAGAAACCTCACACAGAATACAACAGATTCCCCAAACTCATTTTTAAGGGCTTCCACTAACCTCACAATTGCCCTGGAAAACCATCATGATCAGGGTGTTTTAACTTCAACACACTGTAGAAAGACCTCTAGCGGTCTCCACCTTCAGAACTGCCCAGCAAGGGAGTTTAGGCTATCCCTTTCTTGGCTTCACTAAGAAGCCACCTGGTTATTTCTCAGGGGCTGGTGAAAATCAGGCTATCTGGATCAAACTGAGCCTGTTTAGAGATCTCAGCTGACAGGCACTGAAGGTTCCCAACTCTTCGTAAGAAAGGAAATTCTGAAGAAAGAGAAAGCACAGAAACAGTAAGCAAGAATTTCACAGGCTGGCATTGCTCTTCTTTCTACAGACTAAATTTGATCATATCGAAAGCCAAGATTTTTATCTTAAAATAAGATTTTTAATTTTTTAATTTAAACTTTTAAATTCAAAAGCAATTGAAAACACAGATAAAGAATACAAGTATTTACATCCTCTACTTTCCCCCCCTCTCATTGCAGTTCCTGGCACAGGGACCACAGATGTGCAGGGCTGGGAGTTTATGAAGGGCTCTATCATCACCAGAAAGACATCACTGGACAATTAGTGGCTGTGCAATCAGTGGACCAGCTCCTGACTAAAACCTAAACCCAAGGTCATTTTAGTGTCCTAAACCAAAACAAGAGCAATTCCACCACAGGAGGTGAAACTACGTTAGGCATCCAGCACCAGTGAATTAAGACTATGACCTGATGGCACTAGCTGCATCCTATCAGAAATTAATTTGCCCATAATGCTTTTGAACTTCACTCAGAGCCAGACATTTTGTCTTAGACATAAAGTATACAGACCCTTTACTACAAACTATTACTGATTGTAGTAGCTTACTGAACAGGTTTCTGTAGCTCCCTTGTGCACTGAGCAAAGGTATCGTGATATATATTAATATGCTTTTCAAAGGGCTCCATTACTTTCAACTGAGCAGTAACTCAAAGGATTTATTACAACATATGAAAAGAAAATTTCTTGTTTAGAACAGTTTTTCAGGTTGTAATTATAATAGTACTGAAAAATAATTTTAAAATCTGTAAAAATAAACAGGAAGTGAAAGAAGGTAGCCTATGTCTACACTACAGCTAAAGTTCCGACTGCTGTTCATCCAAAGAGTCCCACTTACTACAAAGAAACCATTTAAGTTCTGCCACTGAGGTATGATCACAGCCTGGCATTCAGCATCGGTTGCAAAATTTACAAATGGGCTGAGTTGCCACGTTGTTCTTGGTGCACGAGCTAGTTTAAACCTCAGAGAGCATGGCATAACCGTAGTGAAATGAAGGGCTAAGCATTCAGTTTCAGTCTGGATGACACATTTAAGATTAAGACAGACAATGAAAAATGAAGAGCAAAACCGAAATCCTGAACAAGGAGCTCATTCTGCTTTCTTCTGCTCTAGAGTTAAGAGACTGAACACTTGCTGCCTCAACAGCAGAGATGAGGGAGCTCTTATATTTCAAGGTGCAATATGCAAAAAAGAAGTATAGTTTTCCAGAGAAACACTGTGGCTACAAAATCTTATTTTTAATTATAGGACACAACAGATGTTCTGGTAAGACATTCTGAACTTAAAACTGACACAGTACCATAGTTAGCTTGCATATTCTATCGCCAAGCTTGAGTCCAACGTGACAAGCCTAGTAAAGCATGTCAGCCTTTATACTACATGTCCTGGCTTTTATCCATTTGTCATCACCTTAAGGTTATCCAAAATGCCATTTTAATTAACAAGATCATCCTTGATTTTCTTCTGATAACAATGTATTACAATGAAATGTTAATGGGAACAAACCTAAAAAAAAACAATGGAACACAGCAGCTGTACTGTCCCAGTTTCAAGGGCTCTGAACAAATGCATAAATAGTGGACATCAGATATGGCCCAGTGGGAAAGCACAAAATTATGGGTGTGAAAGAATTTTGAAGGGAGGTGAAAAAAAAAGTGAAATGGCATTTGGGGTGAAAACTTTCAGCATAACCTTTATGATAAGCACTTCCAGTCAAACATGGACACACTGAATTCTGCCTTCAGAAAATGACAATGTTTTGGTGGGGGAGGTTGGTTCACTATTATTTATGATGTATTTCCTTTTCTGAAGACACTTCTCAGAACTAGCCAGTCTTAGTTCAGCCAGGGAGGATCCCCGAGGAAAATACTGATCTAAAATCCCCAGGGTAAGGATAGTCAAAGACCAGGTAAGCGTGTCCATCCTGAACAGGCCACCTCCCTGGCTCCCAGAATCAGAGCTGTTCTCAAACTTGGAACCTGATGGGCAATAAATTGCAACATGTTTTTAGTAGTAGAATGCTGTGGGGAGAATATTTTTTAAAAATGACTGGTTAAAGAGCCTACATTTAATTTTCCACATTGAAAACTGGCACTTGTGGGTTAAAGTCACATAAATAGGCTTTAAAAACTGGGCCAAACTCACTTGGTTACTTTGAGGTTTTACAATCCACTTTTTCTTTCACCCATTTGCGTTTCAATGGCTGGCAAGTAGTTTCTCTGGAGTTTTTTTGTACAGACATTGGACTCCACTAACAAGAATGGTAGAAGATGTTGATCTGCTAGAAATACTATGTATTTGCATTTAGAAACAAAAGAAGTATTTTAAACTATCATCTCAAACATAGTTTACATCTGCTTCTCATACAAAACTAGGATGGGGCTTTATCGTGGTTTAAGCCCAGGCGGTAACAAAGCACCACGAAGCTGCTCGCTCACTCCTCCCTGCCCTAGCCATGGCGGGATGAGAAGCAGAAAATATAAAGAAAATCTCGTGGGTCAAGACAAGGATAGGGAGTGATCACTCACCTTTTATGGTCATGGGCAAAAGACAGACTCGACTTGGGGGAAAAAAACAAAATCAATTTCATTTACTACCAATCAAATCAAAACAAGGATAACCCCTCCCTCCTTCCCGGCTCAACTCCACTCCTGGTTGTCTCTACCTCCTCCCCTCCAGTGGTGCAGGGGGACGGGGAATGGGGGTTGGGGTCAGCTCATCCCACCTTGTCTCTGCTGCTCTTTCCTCCTCAGGGGGAGGACTCCTCACTCTTCCCCTGCTCCACCGTGGGGTACGTCCCACAGGAGACAGTCCTCCACGAACTTCTCCCACAGGAGAAAGTCCTCCACGAACTTCTCCCACATGAGTCCTTCCCATGGGCTGCAGTCCTTCACAAACTGCTCTGGCATGGGTCCTTTCTGTGGGCCGCAGTCCTTCAGGCACAGACTGCTGCAGCATGGGCCTTCCCATGGAGTCACAGCCATCTTGGGGGGCATCCCCCTGCTCTGGCGTTGGCCTCTCCCCAGGCTGCAGGTGGGCATCTGCTCCCCGACTCCCCTCCATGGGCTGCCGTCTCACCACGGACTGCAGGGGCATCCCCTCCTCCGCTCACCTCCTCCCCTCCTTCCTCACTGACCTCGGTGTCTGCAGAGGGGTTCCTCTCACATTCCAATCCCTCTCCACTGCAGGTTCCCCTTCTTAAATCTGTTCTCCTACCACCGTCACTGATGGGTTTGGCGCGGGCCAGAGGTGGGTCCGACTTGGAGCTGGGGAAGCTTCTAGCAGCTTCTCACAGGAGCCACCCCTGCAGCCCCTCCCCCGCTACCAAAACCCCGCCACGCAAACCCGAATCAGGCTCACTTGCACATTTACAAATTTTGTTCAGAATGGACAATCACAATGCGGGGGACACAATAGCTTGATGGGACAATTTACTGTTAGTTGCAAAACAAATAAAAATGCAAAAAAGTTCACAAAAATACTTTTTCTACTCCACACAGTCTGTTAATAACTCATTTCCTAACTGCTCCTAATTTAGGGGAAATGGGTAGTTGCTAATCCAAGTGGTGCCATGAATCTGGCTATCAAATCAACCTATATTGTATTAAAGAGGATATTAAAGCTTATTTAGAAACTTATTAAAGACAACTGCTAGAATTTATTGTGTTATTCTAATAAAATACTCCCTTGACTCAGGGAATTGCTTTAGTTCTTGTGATTTCAACTATTCTGATCATTGTACTACATGTAGGCACCTCTTTGCTTCCTAAAGGTTTTATGTACTTCCTTTATCAAGTGGACAAAAATGTGGAAAATCAATACAGAGATGTTTTCAATTATTTTCCTACAGTCCCTCCAAGATTTACTTTTGCTGTGATCTAGGGCATGTCTATGAATAAAAACCCCCAAATAATCCATAAATAAAATAATCCTGGGCAGAAGGCATAGCTGTTAGAAAAATAACTTATTTAGTAGATGTTAAAAAAGAATCACAGGAACAGCACATTTGAAATGCACTTTTTAAAGCACAGATTTATATCTGTGATATAGAATTGCCCATGTAGCCTTTCATAAAACAGTTTAATCTTAAATCCATCTTTGAAACAAGAAGAGGCTCTTAATTATTAGTGGGTTTGCAGAAATAAATACATGGTTGTCCCTGTGTTGTACAATAACGGAAACAGGATTACAGATTTTGTAGACTGTGCAATAAAAATCAGACACAATGCAAGTGAACACAATGAAACCCCACTTATAATCAAGCCTGAAAGTGTTTTAGGTCCATTTAGTGAGTATGCTACAATCCCACTAGAATCTAGGCAAACTTTTTTCAAAAAATAATTAATATGTTATTGATTTGATAAAACAAACCCAAACCTCACTTCTTACTTTTGACAGTTTTCTTCTCCAGAATGTTAAACTCCTAGGAAGTATATTCACAGAAACTATACTTTCTTTTAAAATTTCCAAAAGTATTTGAAAGAAAGGAATTTTGAAACCCAAGTGCTTAGACTCAGAAAACCCATTTTTTGTAAGTAAGTCAGCTAACAAGGGAACAGAAAAAAAAATGTAATATGTCACCAAAGACTCCAGTCACACCAGAAAATAAGAAAACATGAACTTGGTAATACTGACATTTATAGTGAAATATCTTCTGATTTTTTTTTATATATTTTGATAAATTTTCAAAATTATTTGGAGAACTTATTTGATAAATAGTACTGGAAAATATACACTTCACAAAATCATGTCATGATTATGAAAAAGTAACATCCCCTCCCCCATAAAATGACTAATAAATAGAGTAAGATGTTTTCTTCAAGTAACTAAATTTCAAGGTGGAAGTCCTGTGCTTAGACATTTGCCTAGAAAAGGCTCAAAATATTCAAATTAGCATATGGGAAATGTCCCAGTTCAGCAGTACACTTATTTAGCAAATTATTGTAAGTATCAATTGTTTTCATGCCAGCAATGTTGATATTTCCTAAGCATTGTCCTAAAGCATGCACTTAAGCAGTCTGCTGAATAGGATGGATGTGTGGAATACTGTGGTAACCACTGGAGACCACAAAATTCAATTTATGAGAATTTGTCTCAATTGCACATATGAATTCATTGGTCCCTGAATGAAACCATTCTCTGAAGCAGGGGAAAAGTGTTTATAGAAGTTTCTTTAAACTGTTGTTTTTGTGGATTTTTCACCAGGTGCTGTTTTACACTCGTCTAAAGGACAATGATAAAACCTGTCAGGATGAAAGTTTAAATTCACACCAAAATCTTTGGTGGGTTTGTTTTTCATCAATCTTGCTGCATTAGTTCATTTTCTGCCTGAAATGACTTGTGTTCACAGACCTATTTTTTTCAGCATGAATGCTTATTTTTATAAACAAACGGCCCTTGTTACAGGGCAGCAGTGTGGAAGTACAGAGATAAACCTAGCTATTACTTTATTATATATTAATTAGCTTAACGACTCATCAGCATAACCATTGTCATCAAGGTTGCAAAACTCAGGCTGAAAAATGCAAACCAATAGAAGATTATAATAAAATATGTACAGTAGCTGTAGTGGAGATGTGTATATTTATTCTCCTTGTGGCATAAAATGTTTGTGAAAATCTCCTGAAAACAAAATAATAACATTACATTTTATTCTCACTGAATATTAATAATCTTGATTTTAGAAAACAAAGCAGAAATATATCTTGTGAGCGTCACCCTGGCAGTGTATTACCTGTATTTCATATGCATTCGAACAGTAAATTAGCAACCTGCTCATAAATTAGGTTATCTGGGAAATAATACATAAGAATAAGACTATAAAGATCTATTATTGCACACAATCAAAAAGTGCACAGTTAAAGCTGCACTGTCCAGGAGGATACATGAATGCTATCCTTTTCCATTTAAATGATGTTTTCCTTGTTTAAAACATTTCTGGCATGCACCAAGATATATCTAAAATTCATCTTAAATAGGACAGTAGGACATTTAAAACTTGAAATTCTGAACTATAGGGACAGAACTGTATTCCCAGGTAGATGGCCAGAGAAGGCCTAGGCATCCAATGCAATATATGATAACTTCCTTGCACTTTCCCTCTTTCTAGAGTGCCTGCCATGTGTTCAGACTGAGCAGTACCTCTTTCATTGCAACTGATATGAAAGACAGAGGAAGCAATTTTTCATTCTGCATCAACTCAGGGATGGGAGAGCCCCAGAAATTACAAAGAAATGTTTCCATAGTATTCATGCTTACAGATCCCCAGCCACCATAGTGAAATGGATTTTAAATCAAATAAATGTGATTTTTCCACTAAAAAAAATATATTTTAAGTGAGAAAAAAGCAATTTTGCCTGAGTATGGATTATATAAACACTATTTAAAAAACTGGATTAGGAAATCGCAAAATAATTTGCACGTTACCCTCATTTTGATCGGCTTCAATTTGCATATGTGGGTTTTTTTCCCCATTTAAGACATCAGCACTGTTTCTTACTTCAAATAATGTACTGAAATTGGAACAAGAATTACAATAATTAGAAGTTATGACATTTATACACCCAGGGTATCACAGAGAATCAGCTCCTGCCTACTATTAAACTTCACCTGTTAAGAAAATATTAATAACTGAATAGAACTCCAGGCCCTGGTAACACATATTTACATTTATATTTTTGTCTTTCAGTTTAAACTTTAAGTTAATTGCCTAATTGATTTCTTTCTCAAATGTTTTCAGAATTTATCAGTAATGATGTCCAGTTCTGGAATTTCCTGGCACTTAATGACCAGCTTCACCCAGAGTTCATCAGTACTTAAATATTTTTAGGAGACTTCCAAAGAGTTCTTATATTCCAGGACATTTCTTATCCTGCTGTGTCTTTCCTTCATGGAAGTAATGGCCTATAGATGGCCAGAGATTCTGAGAACTGTTGATGAATATTCCTTTTTTTTTTCTTCCAAATTTTAATTCAGTTAAGGGAAAATAAGGGGCACTCACGCCTTCATTACTCATTTATGTCCCTCTAAATATACTTGTGCAGTTCTACACCTGAGATGATCCCTTGTGGTGGTCTGGAGCAGAATCCTGGCAAGTTTGATGGACTTGCTTTGTGGAAAAGGCATATCACATCACTGAGTGGCAGAGAAAGGGGCACTTAAACAGCTGCTACTAAGGCAATAATACTAAGCTATTGGATGCAAGACAACAGTTAGACCCAAGCTTTGTCTTTATTGGGACTGATGATGAATCATTTAGAGAGGCAATGCAATCATATTGCAATGAAAGTGCACGATGCTGTAATTTTATAGTTTGCATGGCCTCATTTAAATTACTAATATTTTACAGGTACAGTAAGAAATTGGAGATATATCTTCATCTTCATTTCTACGCTCATTAGCAGTAATGAATAGGTGTTATAGAATAACACTGAAGGAATGTATTTAGGAAAATGAAACCAACGCGTGTACTGTCTTGATCCCAAGGGCTGCATGCACTTTTGCCTTGAAACACATCAATACACTATTCTCCTAAAAACTAGAACTCCTCCAGTGTTAGGTAACAATGATGAAGGACACTTTTCAGGTCTAATCCAGAGTGTCTTTCACAACTCAAGAGACAGAGCTGCCTGAAGACTCAGCACAGGCCTGGTCACATGAATGCTTATGTTTCATAGCGTTCTGAAATATGCCTTAGTACACCATTGTCCAAATAAGCAATGACTATCACTCTGTCCTGGTTTCAGCTGGGATAGAGTTAATTGTCTTCCTAGTAGCTGGTACAGTGCTATGTTTTTGAGTTAGGTATGAGAAGAATGTTGATAACACACTGATGTTTTCAGTTGTTGCTAAGCAGTGTTTAGCCTAAAGTCAAGGATTTTTCAGCTTCTCATGCCCAGCCAGCAAGAAGGCTGGAGGGGCACAAGAAGTTGGCACAGGACACAGCCAGGACAGCTGATCCAACCTGGCCAAAGGGGTATTCCATACTGTGTGATGTTGCGTCTAGTATATAAACTGGGGGGAGTGGGGGTGGAGGGAATCACCACTTGGGGACTAAGTGGGCGTTGGTCAGTGGTTGGTGAGCAATTGCATTGTGCATCACTTGTATATTCCAATCCTTTTATTATTACTATTGTCATTTTATTATCATCATAATTATTATTATCATTATTAGTTTCTTCTTTTCTGTTCTATTAAACTGTTCTTTTCTCAACCCATGAGTTTTACTTCTTTTCTCAATTCTCTCCCCCATCCCACTGGGTGGTGGGGGAGTGAATGAGTGGCTGTGTGGTGCTTAGTTGCTGGCTGGGGTCAAACCACAACACATGCATACACCTGCCATATTTCACCCATAATGTCAAAGACAAGAATTGAAAAGAGCCTCTCTTCTGCGACCAGCTGATTGTGCAGGACTATCCTGATGGAGGGGTCTGCCTGGCACTCTACTGGCGTGGCAAAATGCAATGTCTGTGTCCTGCTTTGAACTGATGTTTCCTCCTTAAGTGTTCTTGAGATTTACTCTATTACCTGATATATTGTAATGAGCTTGCATCTCCCAAACATGCCACCCTGAGATCAGCCAGTGTTGTAAGCCAGATGTTGCAGGAACGGAAACTAAGGCTAAGAGTAAACTAAGGCACCTGTCCAAAATCAGACGAGAAGTAACAGGTCTACTGCTGTAATGAGACACCTTAAACAGCAAGATAGGAAGAGTTTAGGGGTCATACAGAGCCTGTGTCCAGGACATAAAAGTTGGACTGGGATAAGCTATATCTCAAATGTGGGTGTAGATGATACAACCTGAGCAGCCTGGCCATTTTGGACTGCCTTCTGTGGATTCCTAGGTCTTATTTTGCATTGATAGGGCAATGAATGACTTTCATTTGATTAAGGGAAAAGGAAGCAAATTGCATGGTTACCTTTCTCTCATTCCAGCTTTTTCCTCTCCTTGCATTAGACCTTAATGATTAAGTCAGTGCTTTCATTCTATAAAAAAGATACCTTCAATTTAAAGGAGACTTAAAGTCTTCACAGAAAAGCTATTATGTAAGTCATTATCGCAACAGTAGTTAGCTAAATAAGGAAGAAAAAGCTAGCAACTCAAAATGGCAATTCATCATCAAGTGTCTGCTGCTTTATGTGCTAACAGCCTTTCTCAGCTTCCTTTAAGCCATCTGCTTGTTTCAGCTATCTCTCCATACCACCAGCCTCTCCCATTCAATCCCTCTCCATCTCACACATTTCCCAGCAGACATCTCATCAGTACTCAAACAGGTAAGACTTTGTGTTTTACCTTATACACACTCTTGCCTTTTTCCACAGACATATTTGTTGTAACAGGTAGAAGCATCAGCAGATGCTGCTCATGCAGAACAACAAACTGGTGTTAGCTACTTTTTGTATCAGCAAGCACCTCCAAAAACCTTTCTCCATTAAAATAAGGTGTTGAAGGACAACAGAGAAAATCAGCAGATTTTGACAGGCAGGAGTAGATGACAGGTACTTAGGAATGACAATAATCTAGTGAAAATAGGAAGAAAATCATGTGGCAATTTTTGTCTTACTGCTACCATGAGGAGTCTTTCTTTTGCTATTTTAAAACATAGACTTCACTGAAAAAAGATTTTCTTGTTGTTGTCGTAATATTTTGCAAATGCCTAGCTACAAAACTGCTGGGTGGTGGGAGTGGAAATGCAAAGGAATTGCACGTATAAATGTATAGGAGCATGAAGACTTGAGTATGCAAGCTCATATTCCAGATATATGGAAGATAACTATTACAGCAATAAGTCATGATGTTGTGAAGCATGAGGCTGAAGGCTAAGTACTTGCAGCCATTTGAGAAATGCAAACACTCAGCAAGGTTTGTTGCTATGAAAACGTGGGTCATTAATTTAATAAATCATTAAGGGGAAAAAAATAGAACAAGAAACATAAACCACTTAGGGCCAGGTTGAAATGAGGATCTCATGGAGGTGAGCAAGATGAGTATGGGAGATAAGCAGAAGTGGATGGAGCATAGTTCCTAAGGGTAGGAAGGACCTTGTCCCAGAAGATCAGCGTGTGCCTGGCAGAGAGAAGGCCCTCTGCAAGGAGGCCAGAGGCACGCTGCACCAAGAAGACAGGCTGTGCATTGCCTCTGTTCCCAGAGAAGATTTTGTCTTATAAGACACATAGGGACCACTTAGTCTGCTTGCTCATTTTCAAGCAAGAAAAATTTAAAAGTGATTATTTGATCTTGAACTGCTGTTGAAAAGACAGATGGGCAAGAAGAGAAAGGTAAATAGGTGCCAGTTCCTTCCCAAGATTTATAATTAGCTAACAAATATTGTCGTGCTGGAAATTGCTTAACCAGAGAGTAGCTAGACGCTGTGAGGGCATTTCCACATTCACTTTTTTCTTTAATGACAAACCAAACAGATATGGAGAGACCAACTTCAAATACCTTGGACGTTTGGGTTGACAGAGATGTTTTTCTGAAAAATGGATTTTTGTTAGAGTTATCCAGTATTTGATACAGTACTCATAACACCTTGTATCCAGATATTGCACAAAGCAGAATACAAAAACCTGTATGCTGACCTAGCTCTAGCTTGAGGCCATAAAAAAGCCCACAAAACTAAATTTAGGACCATTCAACTTTAATACCCTAAATTCTTTAAAATACAACTGGCTGTAATCATGGTCATTTATACACTACTGAAGAAAAGAGTATCCTGGTTTCAGCTGGGATAGAGTTAATTGTCTTCCTAGTAGCTGGTACAGTGCTATGTTTTGAGTTCAGTATGAGAAGAATGTTGATAACACACTGATGTTTTCAGTTGTTGCCAAGTAGTGTTTAGACTAAGTCAAGGATTTCTCAGCTTCTCATGCCCAGCCAACGAGAAGGCTGGAGGGGCACAAGAAGTTGGCACGGGACACAGCCAGGACAGCTGATTCAACCTGGCCAAAAGGGTATTCCATGCCATGTGACATCATGCCCAGTATAGAAACTGGGGGAAGTGGGGGGATTGCCACTCAGGGACTAACTGGGCGTTGGTTGGCGGGTGGTGAGCAATTGCATTGTGCATCACTTGTATATTCCAATCATTTTATTACTACTACTGTCATTTTATTAGTGTTATCATTATAATTATTAGTTTCTTCTTTTCTGTTCTATTAAACTGTTCTTTTCTCAACCCATGAGTTTTACTTCTTTTTCCAATTCTCTTCCCCATCCCACTGGGGGTGGGGGGAGTGACTGAGCAGCTGCATGGTGCTTAGTTGCTGGTTGGGGTTAAACCATGACACAGAGGTTAGTTCCAAATGTGCTGGCAATGAAAATCTGAAGAGTTTAAAACTTTGTCAGCTACTGTAAGTGTGACTGGTCAAATGATGCAAGACGTGATAGATTCATGCCTCTATTCTGAATAAAGCTGGGAGGTCACTCAGTGATACTTGTGGGATCATACTACTACTTGTAAGTATTACAGATTTGATCAAACAGATTTTGAAACCATCTAGAATCTCTAGAGCTTCCAGACCCATTCGTCATTTTTTCCTTTCATTCAAAATTTCTAATAAGTAGAACAAGCAATAGAACACATATCTTCTTGTGTTGAACAAGTTGCTAAAAACAACAGTTTGCAAGCAGTCTTTGTGGTATTAAATTCTTCAGCAAAACCTGTGAATAATATACATATATGCACAGATAGGAAGATCAGTTTGAGAAAATACAAGGCTACCTCTATCAGATAGTACATTCACAGCCAATATTTCAGTTACATCTCCTTAAATCTCTGTCCTGACTGATGTGAATCATATTCAAACTTTCAAGCACTCTGAGGAATGCAAAATAAGTGCATCTTTTTCCATACTTCAATTCCTTCATTCCCTTTTCATACATGATGTCTTGTACTCTGCATAGTCATGCCAATAATGCAGGCAATGTTTTAAAGGCAACTGTAGGAACTACCTTAAATATCATCCATCAACCACAAAATGAAAGATTATATCACAGTGACAGGAATAGCAATTACAATAATCACTATCTTTTATTAAGCTTTAAAAAATAATTAAAGCTAAAATCTGTCACTGGCCTTATAAAAGTCATCATCTGTTTTTAATTCTACATAAATTAAACAAATACTTGATGTTAATTAAAATGTGGCTTTATGCTTGTATTTTATTGCAAATAGATTTGTGACAGTGTGTATATGGATGACTTTTTAGTCCTGGTATAGAATAGACATTTTATTAAACAATGACAAGCAATAAAGCCTGTTCTGAGCAAGGGAAGGATGCCCTGTTGGCCGTCATGCTTTTGAGACACACAAGGGATTGCCTTGTATTCAAATGGTAGAGAAGGTAGAACTGCAAAAGAACAACGAATTAATTAGAGCAATCATTTTGAAGAGCAGTTCCAAACCCCATTTTAATTAGCAAATAAAGCAGAATACTAACTGCTTAAGAACTATTTTTGCTTTCTGATTTACTGGGTGATGGCAGTTGTACTGCACTTTGTTACAAATCACAAAATCTAGTGCCTCATTTTGCATGTAAAGTGCATTAAAATACCTTCTTTCCCATTCTATAGGGGCCTTTAAGATATATTACGATGGTAAAGACTGTACAACCCAGCACAATCATTTTCTAATTAGCATCCTTAAATGTTGCTTTGTGGCCTGAATCAGTTTTAGCATTGTCAAAGAGTTCTAGAAACAGCCCTATCTGTACAACCCAGGCCACATATGACAAAATTAAATTGGCACACTTCACTGTATAGACCTTGTGCTCCTGGCAGTGATAGCCAGCTCAATACCTCAGAGAGAAGGCTCAGCTGTCACTCACTGACCCATTAACGCTCTAGTTGCATCCTGCAGTGTCATAGTCCTCATTCGCACAAAGATAGTGCTCTCTGGAGATCCCCAATACCTGCAGGAATGAGGGAAGGACAGCAGTGACAGCAGCACTATCAAACAGGGCAGCAAACGACGTAGTGCGAGAGCATCTTGTGCCAGCATCCCAAACTAGAGTTGAAACCCACTACACTGCCCTGGCGAGCCAGTTTTAAATGGGCTATCATCTCTAACAAGCTGTGTGCTTCAACATCACACACACACGCACATGTAAAAGGCCAGTGCTGAGCACCTTTGGTGTACTGCAGGAACACACTTTGCTCAATTTGCCCTGTGGACCCATCCACTGAGGTGTTAAATAAAACAAACACCTGCTGCTGCTTCTCAAATGTAAAGGGGAACCATTGGGAGAATAAGGAAAATCATGCATCAAAATGCTGCCTCTTTTCTTCTCTTTATCCAGAGTCCTGTTACTGACTGTACACAAAATCATTTGAACACACTGCAATGTACCGTTTAACGTAAAAAGAATATCGCTTCAGGGTTCTGTGGGGTTTACGCTATGGGGAACAAAACCACAGGTCCAATTCAGTACAGGAGAAGATAATGCCAACATCACTCTGCTTGTGGAGCTCGGGCACATCTCCCCAGCAGCTTAATATACTGCGGATTCACCGCGTATATACGATTTAGGCCACACTGTGAGCACTGGGAAATTAAATTGTACCTTACCTGCAGTAGTGTGTGGGTGTGTGTACATATGCATATGAGGACAAAAGTATGCGTGTGTGTGTGTGTGCACATGCACATAGGCAGAAAAATGAGAAAAAGAAATAAATAAAAACAGTCTGAAACTTAATGGAAAAGATAAATTCAGGCATGATTACAGCTGTGAGGCGAAAACGAAAGTCCCAATTCTGTTGATTATGTGGAGAATGATCCAGTAACAAGGTTTTATTTCTAAAGATTCAAACCTCTCTCTTCCTTTCTTCTCAAAAACACACATCCATGCCACACCCAATGCAAAAAGAAGTCACAGAAAAGAACGCGAGAAATTTATACAAACGTGAACAGAAAAATAATTCTTTTTCAAAAGAAATAATTCAGTATTGATATTGTTGCAGGGGACTCAAACTCCATACATTGCAGACCCCATGTTCCATCCTCTAGGTCACATTCACTGATGGACATAAGACAACATAAAAGAATTCCGCCCCCCAGGTTTTGTAAACAATGACAAAAGCAAAAACCCAAGGAAATGAACAAAGGTTGGACACCTGACTCCACTTGTTCTGCCCACAAAGAATTGAAAGACAGATGAACTATGCTGCTAAAGACTTATCAAGAAATTATTTCTGGTTGACAAGTAGCCATGTGATCTCAAAAAAGAAAAGAAAGTAAAAGCCCAGTTTGCTGGTAGAATTAAAAATATTGGAAAAATGTCTTTTCTGTGTGGTCAGTACATAAGACGTAAGTGTTCTCATTTTCCACCACCTAGGTTTGCCCATCACTTAAATCTGGATCTGCTCCTGTTTCCCAAGCCCAGCTGACACTCCAAACACATGCTCCAACAAAGTGCACGTTTATGCCTTGCCGAGTCCAGAGAAACACTTATTTTAATATATGGACTTTACAGCATGTCCACATGGGGGCCAATCAGTTCTAAAGAACATTCCTACTCTGAAACGTGACCTGGGGGAAAGGCGTATCGTTGGGCTGGATGTTTACATCGCAGTAACTTTAAACTCAAACTGCCTTCAGAGTAGCTTAAGCCTTCTCTACCATGGTGTCACAGGGGAGTAATGAGTCTTGCTTTAAATGGGATTATTTCTGGTGCATTTTCCCCAGCAACTGTTCAGCTGGACTGATGAGACAATGAGAACCACTGTCTTCTAATTATATAATCAGAATCATCTGGGTTGTCCTAGTGCTCTCAATGAGATTGCATAGAGGTAGTTGAGATTTAGACAGAGATTATAGAGGTTTCATTATATAGCAATACAATTATAAAATTTCATAATAATGGATTACAGAATTAAAACAATGTATACACACACATATTATACTAATATATATTTAAGCTATCATTTCAGAGCAAAATTAGTCAGAATAAAATGCAACTTTTCTCTACTTAGGTCACTGGTTTTGCAGGGCTACTACACTGCCAAGCAGGAAGGGTCCTATGCAGGCACTGAAGCCAGCTAATGCGATTCTGGCTCCTGAAAGGAAGCAGATCAGTTGAGTATAGTGGTGCCACGTTATAGGTTTTCACTTTTCTTATTAGACACACACTTTGAAGGTTGAAAAGGGGATTTATTTATTTCATGCAGCACTATGTGTCTAGAGGTTATTAGTGATTTAAGCACATAAAGATTGGCTATTTTAGGATTTTCCATGACGAATTTCTCTGTGGTATAATTTCACTATAGCCAATGACATTATGGGAGGGAAGAATTTGGCCTTATATACCTTAAAACCAAATGTTGCTGTCAGCATTTCAGGGAGGTTTAACACTCTGCAAGTATTTAATTTCAAGGTTCAGGCAGTGAGCTGCACTGTCAGCTTAATGCAAGGCTGTAATCACACAGCGATTGTAAGGCCCACAGCCATATGATCAGAAAAGAATGGAAGATCCCCTGACTTTATAGAAGCTTAAAGTTATTCTCCCTTTCCTGGCCCTCACTTTGATGTGGCGAGATGCCCTCCCGCACTGCTCTTCTCTATGCAATGGTCACTAGCAGGAGACGATCTGAAGAACATGGAAACCAACAGAGGGTTCAGCCTGCAAAGGTACCTTCTTGCTTCTGGGGGAAATAACAGCAGCTCAGCTGCAGCAGACAGTCTCCTTTTTGAAGTACAACCAGACTGTGCTACATATTCAGGCTGGCAGCTGATGCCCACAGCACAGTGCAGAGGGATCACAAGAGTGCATGGTGCACCGCAACCTCAGGGAGTCCGCAGCAGTTTCTGCAGGCACTGCTGCCCTCCAGCACGAGGGTGTGAACACAGCACAGCCTTCCCACATCCCGCACCTCATTCGTTTTTCCCTAAGTTTCCTGGCTACCTGTTTCAGCTGTGAGTCAGCTGTGAGCAGGAATTGAATAAACTCAGGTCTAGCAGGAAAACTCTGAGCTGCTGATTATATCACTTTCCTGAGGCAGCAGCAAAGACACCAAGTGTGCCAGTTACCATGCTTGAGGGCAATGAGGTATCAAAAACACAGCATGAGATTGTGCTTAATTCATAGCGGTAATGAAATGTGCTTTTAGTCTTTTAATAATAAAAACAAAAGCATGTCTGAGTCAGGAAGACTCAGAAAAATAAAAGAGAAAACCACCTGTTGCCCATTTGATCAGCGGTGTACACAGATGCGTGTAACACCAAACGCTCACGTTATGGTGTTGTTTCATATATATTTCCTATTCCTCTTTGCTTGTTAAATGAAAAAAAATTAAAATATGGTAAACAATACTGTGAAATACACCTTATGCCAAGAAAGGCAGTGTGCTCAGATATATAGTCTTTTCCAAATGTTACTTTTAATCATATTTTAATTGCACATCACTAATATTTTATTCATGTATTCTCTCTCTTCATTGATTCATATATATGTGTACATATATTCATACCCACGCTACCCGAGTATTCACGTGTATAAATACACACACAAATTTGAGAGTGTGAAAATGGAAATAAAATTAGATGACATCAGACTACAATGAAGCTGTCACACTGCTGCCTTAATGATAAATAAATGCACAGACCAAATAATTTAGTAAAATAAGCAAGACAGGCTGAGTCCCATGACCTTCTGGGCAATGGGAAAGAGACCAATTATCCCCAGGCAGGTTCTGTTCAGCTAACAGTGTCTTGGTATGATGAAACCTTCTGGTTACACTACTCAAGAATTATTAAAGTATTGTCTGGGCAATTTACATTCTCCTGTTATAGTTTAGGTTACCTTCCTTTCAGACAATCTGCTACATGAAATATTGCTTTGCAAAAAGAGGGAACAATTATTTTAACAATGTTTCTGGAAAGTAGAAGCTATTAGATTTCACCTGAATACTTTTAGTTGCACTTTAGTGAAATGATACTGTCGCTTTAGGAAGTCTATCATTTGCTTCCATTAGAGGCTTGCAGACTGGCAGTTCCAGCAGAGCCCAGAATAACTTCCACTGAAGCTAGTGTGTAGCAAAACAACAGCGTCTCCCCTGATGAATAGAATTCTCCCTCTTTTTTTGAGCACTGTAACATTTGGGGACATCCATGAAGAACAGTTTTTATGCTTAGCATGCAATAAAACTGTCTTACAACACACATTTCTGAGATCCTTGTCAGTATATCTGATAACTGCATGCAATATTTATGCTTATGAGTGACAGTATTTACCACAGTACTGTATTTCCAATTAAATCCTACTCATCTACAGTACCATTTTGAAAAGAAGTGAGAGGGAATATCATGTGTGATCTGAAAGGCCTAGCAGTAGACTCTCCAGAGAAAGAGTCTTTTCATACATTGTTCTAGATGTAGCTAGTTTTATTTATGTGTATCTTCACTTACCTCAAGCATACTTTGCTTCAGGCTTCATATATGAGAAAAGTGCCACCATTCAAGGAGATAATGTAAGGCTTCTAACCAAAGCAAATACTGTGGTGAGCTGTTAGGAGACAGGCAGTCACAGGTGACTGGGCATGGAAAAATAGGAGGCCATCCAGACAATTGTCAGGAATACCCATTTTACCTGTAAGTTAATTGGTAATGATGCAGAAAACTGACCTCACCTGTGCATGTGCTTCACTGAAGAAAAGAAATAAATAGCCTCTAATTTCTTTCAAGGAATTAGGTTTTCTGATGAAAACCCAAATTATGTTGCTTAAAGCAAAGTTTAACTATGATTTCTTTAACATAACCTCGAAAAAGCATATTTATTCCCGAAATTTTCTCCACTGAAACTTCAAGACAACCAGGTACACAAACAGGGAAACCACGGCAATGCAACCATCTCAGAACCACATGGAACATGACTCTTCTGAAATGTAGTTTTCACCTTAATTGCAACGTCAGCTTAATACTATGGCCCTTACTAAAGAATCTCCAGGCTGAAAAAAAATTATGACAAATACTTTCAGAGGAAACCTTCTTACCAACATTTTCAGTCGTATTTTGCTGCATCGGTATAGTTGGATGCTTATGTGAACTTGTGTACCCTTTTTCCAAACAGCTCCTTAATTCTAAGCCTTTGAGGTTCATTCATCCTCTCATATTATGCACAATGTTGGTTTATGTGTAAGAAATACGATATTTCTGCCCTTCCTCACAAGAGCATCTGTAACTCATAAAATATATCAAAGACAGTTCACTTACTGTACACTATCATTTTTACATACTTTTTTTTCTGGGCTCTGTGCGTATTGGCAGTTGTAAGTCTGCAATGGAAAGAAACAAACTTTTCAGCTACATTACATGATTAATGGTAGCTAAAGGAATGATACTTGTTCTCGTGTCCATATTTTTTGTGGGGGCTATAATTTGCAACGCACAGGCACTTGCCTTCCTAAGCAATGGCACTAAGCAATATTACCTATTAAGAGAACACTTGTTGTATTTCTGTTTCCCCTCCACAAACCAGGCAAAGATAGGAAGCAAAGCTTATACAATATCAAAAGTAGCATATTATTTATGACATGAAAGGTTAGAGAGAGATGAAGACTTTTATGGGAATCTGAGGAAGTCTTCCTATGGGAGTATTCTTTGCCTTTGACAAAAAATGCCATTTAATTAAATCTGTTTACAGAAAATAATTTGCTGTTCAATATTATGTTTGTGAGTCCAAAAGCAATAAGTCATGCACCTGGCGGAGGCTATTAAGTATCATTCAAAAAGGAAAGTAAAATAATGAAAGTGAGAAAATCATTCCAAGACTCAGCCTAATCTAAGCAACATTTATTGAATCCATTGAATTTATGGACTTCTGAAGGTCCCTTGCAGCACACAGGTAAAATTCCATGTCCAAACAAAACCTATGAACTACATAATTCCCCATTAGCTCTCAAAATAGAATGTACGTGATATTTAGGTCTTGTGTACAGTCTGCACAATGTTGAATTTCATTCACAGAGGAAAAAAAGGCAAGAAGAGTTGTACTGCTTGAAAGTTCCCTGTTTAAACTCTCTTTTCCATGCACAAATGGGAATATATAATTTCTATTTATTATGCTGACTCAGGCATTGCTCTAGAAAATGTAATTCAACTACTGAGTAACTCACAATTGTTAGCAGAGAAAGCCTAATGTCATGTGTGTTTCAAAAGGAAGAATACAAAGCAAACTCTTTTTCTGTGACATGACAGAAACCTGTCCTTCATGGTTTCTTGCAAAATTATGTTATAGTAACATAGGCAATAAATTACACTTCTTCTCAGTGAAATCTACCATCCAGCTATAGCTGAAATATCTAAGTGCGTAAGCAAAGTTTTCCATGAAATAAGGAAGGAGACATTGAGGTGAAAACATGCATGAACTCTAGTTCTTGTTTGCTTTTTCATTCTCTTTCTTCATAATAAGATCTTATTAAAGAGAAAAAATCAAGAGTAGAAATGAGCTATGTATATTATGTTTGACCAGTTAGACCATGAGTTTATATTGGCTCCAGAATGACAACAATCCTGCCCAAAAGCGCTACTTGTTCATGTGTATATTGTGCATGTGATTTAATTTTGGTGGTCCTTATGAAATCACATTTGCTGGAATGAGCCCAGCTTTTTTGATGGGGAGCACCACATAAAAGTTATTCAAATTCTGTAATGGTTTAGTGTTACATATGTATTGCTATTTACACTCTTTACAGCTTCTCAAATGATTGACACATTAATAAAATCATCATCATTTGTATCTGGTCTGGAAATTTATGAAATGACTCAGTGGTTAAGGTCTACAAAAATCAGTTTATGTTTTATGATGGTAATAGTGTTTTTCTTCTTCTTCAAGAAATCAATACTAAAAATAACTATAATGACCTGTTGTTTGACTCCACGTAGCACCATCCAGATCTACATTCACACTGGTGCTAAAGCGGTAGTGCTAAAGCGGTAGTGATAGCATTTTCATTATTACTACTGTAGAACATAACATACAGAAGAATATTACTGAAATAACTAAACTTAATAAATAACTTAATATATTCATTATAAATTGTCAAACAGAACTAGAAAGAAACTTAAACAAAGAAAAGAAGCCTAATGCTTATGGAATTACATTCTTATTGTGAATAAATTAGCTTCTCATATTCCTAAATAAGGTGGAATTTATCTTCTACCACCTTCTTCCAAAAGTAGGGAGCAGGTGGCTATCTTATGTCAGGAAGGAGAACAGCAGTGTGAACACTCCATTTATTAGCATTATTCATAAACTTTCTATCATAAGCAGCATTACACCGCTCACCATTCAGCATCAGGGTATGAAAAGCGCACTCAAGCTTCAAAAATCAATGACAACTTGCCCTCTACCCACCGCTTTTCACTGGCAAGCAGCAAAAAAGCCACTCCTAAAACTCAGCATGCCATTTTTTAATTCACAGTTATGTTTCCACTTGAAGAGACAAGCCAAAACAAACTATTCCTCCCTGAGAAGCACCAGGGGAATACATTCCCTCCCAACTTCAATAATTATTAGGCAAAAGTGTTTCTCCATTCGCTCTTCCACTGAAAACACAACCTGTTTATAAGCTTGCGTTCTGCTCCTCTATTTGCATAATTCACAGATGTCAGCCTGCAGGTTGGCTGCGTCCAGCAGAATCCCAGCTTTGCTTTTCTCTATCAGGTTGAGCCCTTTCACAGCTGTAAGTGGGCTTGCACTGCTGTGGAAAGCAGTAGGTGAAGTCCAACAGCCAGAACTACGTAAGCAGTAGTACCACCTTTCTCAGCTGAGCACATGACTGACTATTTCTGACCATTTCTTCAGAATTCAGGACTTCAGGCACATGCGTGCCCTAGCATGTGTCTTTACAGCAACTGTAGTTAACCATAAAGAAAATTCTAACAGCTGTTTTCAAGTTGTTTAGACCTTCAGCATTTTATTCCTCAAATTAAACAAGAAAAAAAATGAGGTCATTTACAAAACATACTCTTAGTACTACCAAGGTTTGCAGAGGAAGCAAATTTAGTTCTGATTTTCTGTAGTCATATGGCCTTACAAACTGGAAAATTATTTTCCAGATATAATGTAACACATTGTTAAAGTGTGTTCCTCTGACTAATTGACATTGTAAATTATTCAGTTGAATTCTGCCAGCATTATACTGTATTTAGTTTCTGCCTTTTGAGCAGCAAAGCTATGGTGATACTTGCAAGGAAAGCAATGACAGAATCCCAAATGAAAGCAGAATGTAGAGTGAATAATATATCATCATCCAAAATAAAAGACCATTTGACAGAAGGAGAAATGAGAGTGGCACAGCTCACATTACATACTGTAATGAGCCTACACAGAACTTCATTATGTCAGAGGAATGAGATGAGAAAGAGATGTTCCTTAGACTCAGCAACAGCAACAACCATGTGCCAAGTGGTTTTAGATACCCACGGTGATATTTATGGCATAACCATACAGCCTAAACAGAGAGATTTCAAGATAAAACAATGGCTGAAATAACCATTGATGAACTACTGGCTCTTCAAGATGGAAATGATCAATTTGCTTTTCAAGAGAAGAATCTTTTCTTTCCAGAGCTGTGTTTTGTGCTGATCACATCTTCATGCCTAAGGCAACACGTTACAGAGAGTTAATTGTGTTAGCGACTCGTGAATGAGTCTTTCATGTGTGAAGACCATTTTTCTTTAATAGGTGATGACACATAATTTATTTCATTCTTAATTCTGCAAAATTGATTAACTATTTGAAGCATGAAACGTTTTCACAAAATAAGAGGTTTGGTTTATATATGAGTACATCAAAACTACTGACAATCATGTACCATTTATTCACAACAGTTAAAACTTAAGTGTCTGCAGAGTAAATAGGTATCTCACGAGCACAGGTATTTCCAGGTACTTTTGGAAAATTTCTGCTTTCTTCTATAAACTTCTTCAGTTTCAATGAGAGGTCAAAATCTCCTACTTCTGGTTCAGGTGAATATCCAGAGAAAATAAACATTTATTACAGCTTTTCAGACTCCAGCTGACGGAAATCAGCACACTTCCTTCAAAGTCAAGTGATCCACAGTATTGCACTCCAGAAGAGAAACCAACTGAGAGACCTGCATCTGGATCAACTCAAAGACCTTCAGCTACATCCAGTCAGTTGCTCAGATACATTTCTAGTCAAAATAAACAACACAGAGATTATGAATTTACTACTATGATTTCCACATAGGAGAAAACTTTTAGAAATTACTAACATCATGTCTGTCTGAATGTCCTTTCTCAATTGTGCAGTGAAAAAAAAATAATGGACCCGATGACAGAATTACTGCGACAAGTAGGGAGCCTGTTTTCCTGTGGTGGCTTGGTGCCTGTTTTGAGTGGTTGCACTGGGATCATCTTTAGATTTTACTCAAGGAAATACTTAAAAGAGACCAGAAATGTTATACAGTTCTGCAGATACTTTTCCATGTCAATTAAAATTTGTATTTCATTCTTGGTATTCTTCCATTTGTCTGAGAAAGATTCCAAGCCACATGAGTTTTTTATTCATTTCTACATCTTTCTGGGAATCTTCTCTTTGATTTTTCTTTATAACTTATTGAATACTAATTTCTAAATTGATATTCTTTCATTAGTCTCATCTACTTTATATTACTGTATTTTCCCACAGTTTCATGGAGGAATAGGTTCAGTCAGCTTTGTCTTTCCTTCTTTCTTTCTTTCTGGACAGGACAAATAGGTTTTCTAGTGCTTACTTTGAGCCCAGCAGTATTTTCTCCACCTGAATATTCCCAGTAGACCAGCCTGTGAATAACTGATGTGATAGTGATCAAATGGCAATACTAATGTAAAAGATCTCCTTAAAAGTTGGGTTAAATCAGGTTTGTTTATATTCTTTAGCTTCAGCTTCACCAAGTTTACATTCTTTATTACTTTTACAAGAAGCTTTCTGCAAAAGCTCTGAAGTGTATGTAAAGTCTATGAAGAAACTCTTCCCTTGCCTCTGGAATGCCAGTGGGGGACACAGAAATAAAGAGTAACTCTCAGATGAATACTACCTCTGTTTTTTAATAAAGGATGCTATGTCACCAAGGAAAAGAACATTATTTGCACTATTTTCCTACTTTATTGTTTAACGTCTTAAAGCTTTAACCTCTTGATTTCTATCCTTCATCGAACATATTGTGAGAGCAGTCTGGCTGTTAAACTGCTCATACATATGCAATTGTATTGTGAGGGAAGTAAGCAGTACTGTTTAATTTAAACAATGAAAATGTATATTTACAAAGAAAACTCGCTCAAAACCAGAAAAAAGTGCAGCAGCACTACACTCAGAGCATTAAAACTCAGATTCACTCAGAACAAGAAAATCATTTTACTAAACATCAAATTCTTCCATTCAATAATGATGGCACTCATACACCTACACATGAGCAAGAATATTATCCATATAAACATACTTAGAGTTCCATTCTTGCCCAACTCTGCTGTAGAGACAACTATGAAGATCTCTTTTGATGGAACACACCAAAGTACTATGCGCTACAGACATCTGACACGTCCGTCCAGTGAAAGAGAACAAGCTTCAATAGTGAACAATTCTGGCTGCTGATGGGGAGCAGCACAAGAAGTCAGCCATTAAAATTTAAGTTGTTCAATCATGGGATTGTGGATAGAATAGTCCACTACTCTGAAAAGATCCAAGTTTGCTGTATTTCAGAAGGCCAAACAGAAAAAACCCAGACTCTTTATTCCAGATAAGTGATGGAAGGGTGGAGCACAGGGACCTTCTTCTAAGGAATGTCTCACAGTTATGATCCAAGTACCTATAAGGTGAAAATCACAAAGGATTAAACTGTTTCAAATAACTGTTAATGTTAAATCTAGAGGAGGTGGTTTGTTTCCTGGACTTTGCTACTCTTTCCTCTGCAGTTATATAGAGTGTCCAATGCGTTCTAATGACTAGCTGTTGCTAAATTTTGTGTTGAGAAAAATACAGAACTTTTGGAAGAAAATGGTTTCTTGTGCTACTTACAACTATTAATTTGGTGGATATGCACAATTAGCTGGTTTTGTTCTACATGTTTTGGATCCATAAAAGGTGCTGTGTAGTGAACAAAGGTTTCACCAGTCCTGATTTCACTCTATTTTATATCCCCAAAAGCCTGATGTTAAAGTAACATAAGTTTGGGGATAATATGAAAGTATTCTTCAAAATTCAAAGTCAATTGTCCTAAACTGTAACATCCAAATGACAGCACTGTGCAGCTTTAATCAATTTGATCGTGTTGTGGTTTCAAAACTCTGCCAACCATGTTTTCAGATTGTGACTACTATTTTTATCAAGATTTTCAAGACAATTTCCCCAGTAAACCTAAATCTGAATTTTCTAGGTGTCTAATATTTTCATTGGCTTTCATTATGTATCAATGCTGAAAGAGAATATGACTTTTTCTTGCAGGTTTGGTGCAATTTGACTGGGAGAAACAATAGCTAAGCTAAGTTAAAATCCTTACAAGAATTATTTGATTAGTCTAAAGTCCTGTTAACCAGGATGTTGTGTCTTTCCTTTGCCTAGCAATGTTGTCATGTGCATCACTCCACCAATTAATAAAACAATTTGTTCTGATTATTAATAACTTCCTTAAGAATCTGTTTTCTGAGGCTCTCAAAAATTATATAAATATAAAGTAAGCATCATTATGCCCATGAAAATTAACTAAGTATGAATCTTTCAATTTTACAGAAGAAGAAATCAAGATACTGGGAAACTAAATGATTTGTCCAAGGACACACTAAGAATCTAAGTTAAAGGTCAGTTCATGGGCAAAGCAAGAAATCGTTGTGCCATGGTAGTCGGTGGAAATGAGGCCAGGATCACACTAACACCTTCAGCTGTTTGGCATTTGCTGGGGTGAGGTTTTAATCTGCATTTTCCTCACGCTTTTCAATTATTTCTGAAGCCTTGAATACATAAGATCATAAAATTACATAAAAATGAAATTTAAAATGTTCATTTCAAACCTAACAGTCTACATATGTCCTGCAGTTGTTTTGAACCCTACATGAAGAGTACTCTTTCCACTTATAGCGCACTCCAGGCAGAACAGTCCATTCAGGATATACACACATTTATTAAGTGATGCAGCTTTCACAAAACATCAGCATTTTGGCTAGAAATTGACATTTTGAAAAAGCTGTCCCACTTAATGAATTTAAGTGACTCGAACACACTGCTCTATCTATAGTACACCATAACATAAGAAGTATTTATACTGGCAGCAGAGCAATGTCAGGAAACTACAATGATCTGTAGAACAAGTCTCTACATTTAGGAATCTATGTAGTGAATTATTTTGATGTAGTGCTGGTTATTGCTTTCAGAGCTTCCCTCTTTTATTTATATTGATTATTTGACATGTACAAGATCATTAACAACCTCAGTGAACATAACATCAAAACAGCTCTGCCAATGGAATGCAATGGGACTAACCATCTTAGAACTGCAGACTTTGAACCCCAAGTAAGTGTTTAACAGAACAAGAAAGGAGGGAGGTTCCTACTAGCTGTATACCCATTTTGTGGCAGGTGTGCTTTACGGTGTGTCTTGCAGCCTTTATCCTTTAATCGTCTAGACAGAGGCCTCTCCTGGAGTGTGCTGAGGGTTCTCTATAGGAAAGCAGGGCACATGGGCGATGGTGCACTGACAGCCCCCCAACTGTGGTGTGAAATGAGGACACAGACAAGCTGTTCACCAGGAATGAGGACCTCTCCTGTCCCATAGGGCAGACACAGACAGAGTCTTTATTCAACAGCTGGCTTGAGTTAGTTCATAAGTTCCTACATGCCTTCCAGAGTAAGTCTATTAATTTTGTAAGTAAGACCTGCTAAATTCCTTAGCTGTAAAAGGACAATAATAGTACTCAGCTTCTTCACCCTTCATCTTTTTAATTTTTTACATTTTAAACTCTGCAGAATTATACATATGAGCAGTGTCTTGCATAATGTGTTTTCAGTCTCAGCTGGGATCTTGCTCAGAAATGATGCTAACTAGCACATCTTGCACCACCATATTACACGCACTAGTGACATGTCTATTTAATCTCTGAAATAGAGCTAGAAATCCAATGTGGAAGTAATTCTTAAGTGAAACATGTAGTCAAATATATGCATATATTATACACTGAAATGTTAATCCAGCAAAGTAAAGCTTTCAATAGATAGGAACTACCGGGATTAGGACTGCCTGCACATTTTGCACTACAATATTTTCTTTCATAATGTATTTACTTATGTATTTTCTAGAGAATTCTTCCATCATTTAGCTGAAACTACTTGCTTAACTGGCTATGAATTTCCTCTTCACTAGTCAATGTACACCTTGTACAGCTGACTCACTTTCATTCTCTGCTGAATACAGAACGAGCAGCCTCACAATCTTTTCTATGACGCTACTGTTAAATTATCCAAAAGCTTGTCTTTGCTCATTGTAGTAGCTCTATGAAGCAAACATATGTTAACAATTCCACTTTAGGATAGTGAGAGTCTAAGGCATCACCTAAAGTTAAAACTTTCTACTTGTTTTTTAGTGTTACCTGTTACCTTTGGCCTAACTGCCAGCAGGCAAGGCAAGATTAAGCAGGTGGCCACTCAGAAAGGCTACCACTGATACCAAAGTTGAATCTGCCCATTCAATTTTTATTTTATTCTCTACTTAGACACAAAACATTATGCATTTATGAAACATTGCATGATGCATGGTAATAAATAATTTTAATAAATGACTCTAATGATAATGATAAATCATAAATTATCTTATGTTTTAATTTCCTTGAGTAAATATATTGAAGCACAACATCTCATTTTCATTGCTGACCTGGGGTGAGAGCACAGCAGTGTGACATTCACAACAGATACTTCAACTGTAATTACCAAATAGTTAATATATCAATTTAATTAAAATCCCATACTGATGAACAGCATAAAGTATCAAAAGAAGTTAACCCAGGAAAAAACAAACAAGAGGATCAAGGCAATCAGTTGAGGCAAAATGAATTAGACTACTTGTCCCACCAATTCAGAGGGTTATTTGCTCCTTGGAGACAAAAGATCTTGCTGCAGCAGTCTTTCAAAAGGATATTCATTGTGAGACAGTGCACAGGAATATTTGGAATACCAAAATGAAGAAAGAAAAAAATACCCAGGTTGGATTTTCTACTGAGTTTGGTGAAACAAAAGTGACCTCTGTTCCTTAGGTTTATCTCCTGATAAAGGAAAAATAAAGACATGTTAAGTCTTGCAGAAATTCCTTCTACTGGTTTCACTGTAGAAATTCTAGAGTCCAAATTCCTGTGATTTCTAGACCAAAACATCTTGGATTGGTTCACCTGGGATATTGTCAAACTGCTCAACATCTTGCTACCAGCTACTGCTGATGCAGTTCTTTCTGTCTGAGGCACTACTCTCATTTACCAGATTAAGAGTGGCCAAAGTCAATTAACATCAACAGAAGAGTCCTTTGTCTTTAAAAATCTAACATCCAATCCTGCCCTTAATTCGGTCCTATTTTTTCTTCTTCCTTTTATCTTAAGAGCAATCTAGCCTTCTTTAGATTTTGCTCAAGCAAAATCTTCATTTTTCTTCAATATCATTTTATGTAGCACAGGAAGTGAGTATTAAGCACTATGGTGGGGAAGCTGCATTTAAATATGCAATTTGAGGCTTGAAGTGGGGAGAAAAGCATAAGCAAATGCAAACACTGCAGCAAAAGCAGATTGTTGGAATGGTTTTCCTTGAGAAGCATGAATTCAACTCTTAAGATACAAGTCTCACAAATAGACCTTCCTCTCCAAACAGCTGTACATTCAAGGATTAGGTCACCGGTCACGATGAAAATAATTTTGACATGTGAAATATCAATAAAATTTGTTAAATGCCTTAATGGATTTTTTTTTCTTCTTCCCCTTTTGAAAGCTGCTACAATCTCTTATAACATGATTGATATGTAGATGATTTATTTCACCTATCATTAAGCTGGTTCACTGTATTGTCTCCCTCTATCAGATTAAGGAAATCACTGTCTTGAAAATGCTTTCAACAATAGCTTTAAAAACTTACATGCAGTAAAACACATTTTAAATGAAACTAACATGAAAAGTTCTAGTGAAATCCAGGACTAGGTTAGGTGCCAAGGAGCAACACCGGGAGCTTTCAGAACAGGATCCAAGACAACCAGTGTGCTAAGATACATCCTACATCATCACCATGAAGACAGGCGATAGGCAATGCTGCTGGAAGCAATCTGTGTCTTTCAAAGGTGGCCTCTTTGTTTACAGTGCAGGGATGTGTCTGTGTTCACTCAGATGTATGTGGCTCCAAAGCTGAGTGTGGTTTTCTGGGGACAGAGGGCTACAATTTTTTTTTTTTTTTAAATCAATCAGATGTCAGACTTCTCAGATTTGCTATTAGAGTTGATTCAAACCAGCAACTCTTACTTGCACAAAGACTGTTTTAACCACAAGGCTATTTTACTTGGAAGACCCTAGAAAACAAAATTGAGACAAGAGTCTTTTGGCCAAGATCTGCATTTCCCTTTTCCAGGCAAGTGTTCCAGGCTATGGATTCATCCTCAAATTTACTCTTTCATCCTGACCTAATAAATGCTTTTGTACTGCAACAGAACTTCAACAAGAACAGAGAAATATGTCCATGTTCAGCGTTACCTATGGCTGGTGACTAAAGACCCATCTTCCACCTTGGAAGAAGAAAAGTAGTTTTGTACATGATCAGACACACAGCAGAACTGAACTTTAAGTTTCCCACTTCATAGATAAATTCTCTAAGTATTTGGTAATCAAATAAACAGTGTTCACATCAAGAGTACTAGCAGTCATCATTGGATTTGGGAACCTGGGTGGAGATTACAAATATTCTGAGATTGCCTCCTGGATCAAGCCTCTCAAGGTGTTTGGAAAGAAGTTGCTTCTGGCTTCTCCTCAGGACTGGGTAAAAGTTAGTATCAGCTAGGCATCCTGTCAAACCTCTTGCATTTCTAGGAACATATAGACAAAGCTATAGGGAACTTGTCCAAGAAGTACCATGCTACTGGAATTTAAACACCTCTGGGTGTAAGGAGCATGCACTTAAACTGGAGTTTTCATGATAACAGTTTTGAACCTTGGCACCTAAACTTCACTTATGTTCTACTCGAGGCAATTTATGTTTGGATTTAGCTGTCTTTATTTCTAAAATATCCAGTAGTAGTTTTAAGGCCCATTAAGAATTAATTCTCTGGAATGTGTAGTTTTCTGTTTACTCTATTTTTCTTTATGTGAATATCATCCAAGTTCAGTATATTTTACTTCATTTTTGTAGTAAAACTTGCAGGTTTTTGTTTTGTTTTTTTTTTCAAAAAATTGTTTAAATAGTATCCAAGTTTTGCTATGTAAAATAATCCAACTGCTATTATTGTTATTATTACTGTATGCAAGAATTTGGTTGATTCTTAAGGGACATCAAGTCCAGCTCCTTACCACTGTAGGGTCCCAAACTGTGTATATTTACACGTATTCTTATTTTCCCTCCTTCTGGCCAGCCCACTGAGTGGGATCCTTTGTTCAGCTGAGCTGTACTTGTTGCAGGAATCAGAGAGTGGGAGGAAAAAGCAGTTTTAAAACACTCTGTACTGGAAGTAATGTGGGCCTAGTCCTTAGAGGCTGTTCAAATTTATTTTGGTTCCAATTGTATCCAAGGATCTGCTTCTCAGTGGAAGCAAGCTGCAGCAGTGTCCTGATGTCCCCTTCTCTCCAGCCAGCCCCCCAGGATTTGGTAGAGGGCCAAGCAGACTTTTATGCTTGAGAGACCCCTCTGACAGGAATGTTTGCTAGGAGTTTGATAAAGCAGAAAGAGCAAAGGCCAGCAGGGAGATCCTTGTCTTACTTCCCTAAGAGTATTGGTCAGCAAGCATGAACAACAAAAGAGCCAAAGTAGTTCACCTGAAGGGCAAAAATAACAACCCTAGCTATGTACTTCTGCTATCATTATTTCATTCCTTACCTGTTTTTCTACTGATTTTACTGTGGTGCTTATTGCAGCTACATTATAAAGAAATAATCATTCCACTTTCCTTCTCTTTGTGAAACCATGTAAAAACACCTTGAACCAATCCTATGGGCTCAAAGGAAAACAAGCAGTGCTCTGAGACTCATCCTGCCTTCTGGAAAGTGCAAGGAGAAGAAGAGCCAGCAAAAGAGGTACAGTGTGGCAAAGCAGGGTACTGTCTCTATTCCCCAGCTATACCAGTAGTCCTACATATTTGTGAAGGCTGTAATATGCTGCCATATTCGGAGGGCTGTAATGGGTTGTATTTTCCTCTGTATACAGCTGGGACCTCCCTTTGCAAAGTTCTCATTTTGGTGTTGTGGGACTAGACCATTTATTTAATTTTAAAAAATCCCAATTTAAACCTCTAAACTCTTATTCATGATGAAAATACCATTCATTTTTTGAAAAAAGCTCTATAAGCCCGTATCACATCTGCACAGCTAAAGCAACAGCTGAAACTCCTATATCCTTTTCTTTCTACAATTCCAACAATGTTTAATCTTGCTGGTTTTTATAATTATAAATACATATTGTGGTTTCCTCATCTTAACTCCTTTTCCTACCCTTCACTTCCCTGTGCACTTGAATAATTTGCAACATTCTATCTACATGAAACCAGGACAATGTAGCTATCATTTTCCAAGGCATTCCTATTCCTATTGTCTTGTAGAATAAATCCTTCCCCCTCTTTCAGTTTGTATCTCAAATCTCAGTCTTAACAGATACATTTCTTTCTACCACTGTCCATGCTGAGGATGTGATAAAATGAGTCCTATCAAACCACAACAAGATTTAAAAATACTCCCAAGAATTTAATATATTAACCTTTTAAAGAAATAGCAAAAGAGAAGCATGTGTAAAAAATGGAGAGAAAACACGTCATGTGTGGCTCAAAGGGATGGGGTCCAAATTTTCATACTATTTCAAAAGTGTTAAGCACCTGTATGCCCCAGTTAAAAGTAAACTCCTGTAACTTGTAGTTTTAATTCCTGTTCCATGTTTAGAAGTTCCAGGTACAAGGACTTGCTTTTAAGCAATGGAGCTCCAGCCCTCGGTTAGAATACCCTAGATTCATGCCCAAGCTATTTTACACTAAGCTTGTATGGACTAAGGTAGCAGGTTAAATTGCAAATTTTTTTCTATTTCCTCCACCACAAATGCTTACTTTCAAGGTGAAAGACTCCAAATGTGTATCTATATATTAAAACAACAGTCCCTTTACTGAGCACTTGAGTTTGCAAACGGTATAGCTTGGCTAGTGCGATGCCCAGGATGGGCAATGGCACTGGGAAGGAGACAAGCTGTGCTGCTTGCAAATATTTGCAAATCTACTGCCTTTGAGAAACAGAACAGTTGTGATTACTTGTGATATCAACTTTCAGGAAAACAAAGTATGCTTGGCTAGTTTTTATGTCCAGATGGGACTACATAGACCCTGATCTTGAATGCTGGCCCAGTATCTTCAAGGAGAGTGGACATGGCAAAGATGAAACACTGCACTCCAATTTTAAGTGAAGAGGAGACATTTAGGTATCTATGTGGGGTGGCATAAGGTACAATTTGGATCCAAGTAAATGTAACCACAGATACTTGGCACTTCAGAAAGAGAGCTGCTGTCCTTACCAGTCAAATGTGAAAACTCAAATACAAGCATCTTCAATAAGCATGTTTGTAAATGGATTTATTGGTATTAGCAGAAAACAGGTAACTTTGCAAGTTCCAGCAAAGAAGTAAAGCCAACTGTAAATAATTAGAAATAACTAGGATAGCAGTTAGTAAATGGTGGCAGAATTTGGCCTTTTACACAAGTTACAATGCCACTGGATTATTTTTCTAATAAGATGTAATTTATACTTTATGCCTGGGAAAAAAACCCCATAATCTCCATAAAGATGGCTTGTTTCAGTTCTTTCCATAGCCACAAGGTGTTTTATTCTTAACATCTTATTGTCATGCACAGTTGTAATTTGAGAGATAACATAGCTGAGGTGCTAGTCTCTGGTAAAAGAATTGCCATTTTAAACTGTGGTAGGAGTACTACAGCCATTAATTATCAGCTTGACTAATTAGTATCGGTAGTGATCAATCTTTGCTTTCATAATTACTGCTGATGGCTGTACATGGTCTGTTTTATTAAAAATCCTTCAAGAATGACATAGGGAAAATCCATAGCATAGCTACACTGTCTCTGAAAAATGATAAAAAAGGATCAAATGAGATAGAGAGGCCTCTTGGTATATTAAAGACCAAATTCTACAGAACAATTTTTGTGGTTTATGTAGTAGATGTAACAAAACATCCGTTAGGTATCTGAACTCAGACAACATTCACTTATAAAAACTAGTTGCCTAGTAGCATGTATTCTGGTATTAACTCCAAAAGAAGAAAACTCATGGCCATGCATGACTGGGTGCCAAAACCTAATGAGCAATAAGCTCAGAATGAGCTAGTCAGTGGATCCAGTTGTTTCCAAAGAATAAATGCAACAAAGAAGAGACACTGTTATTATTAACAATCCTATTGCAAATCACAAAGACATAATTCTATAAATCAATGTCTGTACTTAACTGTCTCATACAGTCCTAAGTGAATTTGAGGAAGGTTTTCTTTTTTTAAAAAAACAACACAAAACTATTATACCCCATGCCTCAGTATAGGTCAAACTCTTAAACCATCACTGGCATAGCTTCCTGTGTTCCTGCTTCCGTTTTAATGTATGAGTAGTTAAAACTGTTAAATATCAGAAAAGAAGCTTTTGAAAAATTTTTATGACATGTTGGATTATAACTTAAAGATATGCATTTGCTTTGACATTATTAGATGAAAAAAGGCCTTTAGTCATAGGCCTCCATTAAATGCATAGCAGATATTAATAACACCTGTTATTTAATTATAAATCAAGATTATTTTTTGAGATGTAGCTTATGTGACATTTAAATTACAGACAGTAATAACGAGCAGATATAAAATGAGAAAAGGACCAAACAGAACTCTTTTGAGCAGAAAATGTTGTCCAAGCTTCCAATCTTGCAAAAAATCCTTTAGACTCTTAAATACACCCAATGGGAGTAGTTTCACTTATGCAGCAGAATGGTTTACAGTGGATAACATTTAAGATAGCCCCCCAAATTTTTATCTTATGGCCAAATTTCTGTAGAAGTGCAGGCTTTCTGTAGAAGTTTAACATGGTGAAAGAAAATAAACTTGATGCCTTTGGAGGAGAAAAAGGTATGACTACATCACATGCCATGCGGCAGTAGCTTTTATGTCCTTTCTCATCAGTATTTCTCTGCCCTTTCTGACAAATCATTCAGACATTTCTAATCTCTGGGCCACTTCATTCCTTGAATTCTTGGTTAATATAGGCAACTCAGTGGGAAGTTGATGCCAAACACATACTTTGTTTCTGTGACACCTCTTCTGAGAGTCTACAGCTTAAACCAAAGCTTTTGATTCAAGCCTATAACATCTCTATCAGTGTAACCAAGTTGCTCTTATGGAAGTGGACTACACTTTTACTCCATCAATCTAAATGCTATATGATTGTTCTGTTTTCTATACTTTCTTTAATCTTCCATATTGGCAATGTAGTTCTTACTCATAAATTATCAGTTTTCTATTAAAATCTTTAAAACTATTCTGACATTAGTAGACACCTGTCCATCAGGTACATCAAGGTCACCAGTTTGTATCAGATGACATGCTAGTCAGCCACCAGGCAGGTAGAACATAGGATCTATTGATCTGAGCTAGATTTTGTACAGGTGACCTACAGCTTAAAGCAGTGGACATTTACTGCCAACTCACTAGAGTTATCCAGTTCCTCTCCAAATTCTTCTAAATACAAAAGCATGATTTAAAAGGTATTCAGATTTATATGTTTATTAGCATTTCACTTACCATTAGAAATTCTGGGCTGATACATCCCATTTTTAAAAAAGTCCTTGAGAGAGGAAAGAAAATGCAAAGCCTCATTGTCATTTCAGTCCATGTAGGCTGCTGTCATAAAACAATCACCAATAAAGTCAGAAAAACCCATGTTATGCATAGGTATTTTTTAAACATATATTTTTACATAATACTATACCATATTCTTTAGTGTTAACAACTGAGATTTCATAACCGAATTTTAGAAAGACAAACTAAAACCAGCTTTTGAGTCACACTTCAGTATTGTTATCTTGGTTCAGAATTATCAAAAACGGGCAAGCCCGGGGGAGAAAAATCCTACGACAGTGTTATTTGATAGCTACATGAATGGTTAGTTGACTGAAAAGCTTTCCTTGTTTTTGCTGCTATTTCCTCATATGCAAAGTGAGAACACCACCACCATTATGAAGGTGAAATTATTAATGATTATTAAGTAAACTACTAATATTTAATCACAAGTGTATTTCTGTCTTGGGATAGATCAAGTGGCTTTTAAAGCTCTTCAATATCTTTGCCTTTATCAAGCTGTGATTGTTATTAATTAAATCCTGTCCAACCGAATTACTTAGCAACATGGGTTGTAGCACAGGCAAGATAATATCCATTTTGTGGTCTTTTTAGACAGATTTTGATTTGCTAACAGCTTGCCCAAGTTATATGTAAATCCTCATACACTGAAATGCTTGGGCTTGCAGTACAATGCATGTGGTCCATCTCTGCATGAGATAGCACTGGCCAGTTCTGTTTAGTTCTGTGGTTTACTCGGGAGAACATCCCTTTTCATTAGTGTCCCTCACCCCTTACATATCCGTTAGGAAAGTTAATGACTCGGGTAGTAGCGCAAAGCACTGGCAATTATTTTGATCCCCGTAACACAGAAATAGAGTATAGAACTGAGCACTGAAATGTGCACAAGTCAAGGGAACTCAAGGAAAAAATTGGATAGCAAAGGGCTTCCATTCAAACCACTGTCTTGGGGAAATGCTAACAGGACCAAGAAGTGAACCAGAGAGACTTTTTTTCAGGGCACCAGGCTTTTTCCAAACAACCGGACTCAAATCCATTGAACAAGTGATCATGTCTCAATTGTGGGATTTCAGCATAGTCTCCTGGCTTGTAGAAGCACCTCTTCTATGGAAAAACCAATCCATCTCCCTCAACTGCCTCTGCCTTCCCAAAGCGGGAGGAAGATACCAGTTTCCCTAAGCCCAGGTGATTAGGATTTATATTTATAATAATCATTCATAGGCAAACACTGATCACGGGCCTTCAGTCACAAGGTATAGTAGCTTTAAAGTCTTACCTTTAGAAACTACTTCACGTTAGGGCTTTGATATGAAAAGTTCCATATGATATGACTGATTGATTAGTGGACAAGGAAAACAATCTATGACACAGTTTGTGATAGTACTTTGTGAAACAAAGCACCAGGAATGGAAATTTCTCTTGATCTTTTTTTTTCCTCTTTCTTTGTAAGGCATCTTTTATTTTGCATGAATTTTTGAAATATTCTTTCATTTCAGTTTAACAGTGATGACAGACTTCTCAGATATTTCCATAGGAAACTCAGAGAACTCCTCAGGAGCAAACCAGTTGAAAACAATCAGGAAAAAAAAGGCAATGAAGACAGAGTCTCTGAGACTGTTGCTGAACCATCACCAGAATTCACAAGGTAACTGCACACCCACATACATATTTTGAATAAAAATAGTTCCTTGAACAAAATGGAACAAAATTAAAATAAACACATTTTATTTAATGATTAAATTAAGGCCATTAGCCTGTTTGGGAGGTTGGGTCCAGGGGTTAAACACAGACATCTAGCACCATTTTAAATGTTATATGACCTGATACGTATGCTGAAGGACCAAAATCTTTTTGAGTGGCAGCCAGAAACTGACATAAAAATGGCACTAAATGTTTATCTTTAAGCCTTTGAATTTTTTCCTTAGTACTTTGAGCATACACATGTTAAGCAGTGTGAAGTAAAAGCCATAAGGTTTTGGACTTTTGCAAATGTGAATAAAAAAGGCTGTACATAGAACAAAGCTCTGTAAGTGAAGGCATCCTGGCCTATGCTGGACACCTTGTCTTTTCCCTTTTGAACCACAAGATTAAAAAAAAAAAAAAAAGGAAAGAAAAAGCTTCATGACAGTTTTCAAATGAACACTTCCTTTTTCTCAAAATAGACAATGTTGTTTTATTTCTGACAGATTATATATTTGGAAGAAAGTAGGAAATACATAGCTAGACCTACTACCATGCAATCTTTTTTACAAAGAATCACTTGGGCTATTTACAAGACTAGCTGCCTAATGACTTTTTTTGACTGGTCAAATCTGGTTTATGTCCCTCAAAAATCCCCTGTGGTAGCTCTTATTGGCTTGTGGTGACATCTACCAGAAAGGACAAAACTCTTCACTCACCAGCCCCTTGCTACTGAACTCAGTCAATACATTGCTCAGGACTCACCAAGTTGCTTCCAAACCCAGAGCTTGAAGTCAATAAAAGCTTTATAGGATTTTCCACTTTCCCCACGGGAGAAAAATAACTGTTTGTTGTTTGGAAAGGCATTGATTAGCATATTGTTGGAACAGAGTGTTGACCTTACGATCACAGACTCAGCATGAACAAGTCTAAGTAGAAGTATCTAGCAGAATAAGTACTCATTTCTTTATCAACATTAACCATTTTCTTAACTTAGAATTTCTATATTCCACTTGTTATATTACTCAAGCAACTCAATAAAAGCAAAAAAGATTGACCATCTAATAAAATCAAATCATCAGCTCATCTAGAAGTAGAAGAAATCATTAAATTTTGCAGTCAAAAACTTTTCAAAAATAAAGATGTACTATTTTCTTGTGCTTTCTATTTTTCAAGCTATTAATTTAAATAAAATTGGAAATGACCATGAGATGGTTCAGGCATGTCAGGACACCCCCAGAGCATCAAAAAAGTATTTTCAGACACTCTGCTATCCAATTCAAGACAGCAGGACATAAGCAACATGGGACTGCTGTATTTGTAACACTTCTGTTAAGCCAGCTGCGATGCAGAATTCAGAATGACTGTTACAAGCTTCCTAGATGTTTAAAGACACCGTGTTTCTGTTGATCTTGGGGGGGCAGAGAAAGGAAAATAAAGTCATGCTGAATGAAAACCTATGTCTGTGGGACTGTACTGGGAGACAAAGCACTGTGATGGCGTATTGCAATGGAACAGAGTATTTTTAGGTACTTTAGAGGATGGGAACTGCAGGCTTTTTGTGTAGAATTAAGGGCATACAAGATGCAAGAGTGCCACACTGCCTCCTTTCTGCCTGCCTGTGCTTGGTTTGCTTTCCCAGAGAGTTGCTCCAATGTTATTCCCAGTTCCAATTTTGGATTCATGGGGCATCCACGCTTCCTCAGGGAAGATCTGTTTTTAAAGTACTGCTATTTATGTTCTGTCTGAGTCTATACTGTACAGTTGATGTTGATAATGGAGTTATACTGAAGAATGGGAACTGTTAGCAAAAAAACCCCCCAAAACAGATCTTAACATATGTTTCTTTGACATTGACTGAGGACAGACTATATCCCTTGTCCCTAGGAATCACGATACTTCTTGTGCAGCTTCTCTAGCATACTGTTCTGATAAACAGCATGATGTTTAACAGCTTCCAGAATGCAGAGCAATGCTTCTTCACCATATACATAAGTTTTTGATGAACCAGTTCAGAGAGGCCCAATGAACAACAACAGGTTGGATAAAAAGTCTCTGAATATATCTTATCATGTAGCCGCTTCTATGGATGAATGTATATTAGTTTTATACATACTAGCTCTGTTACAATGTGTCCCACTGTGATTTCATTCACCAATATAAATCAGAAAGGATTTAGGCACTTGTGTATGTATATGTATACATTCCCCCTCCCTCCCTTTCCCAAACCAGTAAAAGCATGTACAGCACAATTCTTCCAAGACCTGAGTTTGTTTATACAGACTCTGTTTTTTAACACGCATTCCTGCCTCATGGCAGAATGCTAAATGCCTCATTACCTGATTACGTCTACAAAATAACTCTGTATCATTCTCATTTTTACACATGAAGCACTGAGGCAAAGCATAAATTGATTGTTCAGAGAGCAAATTATAGTTGACCCAGGACTGAATCCCAGCCCAAACCTCTATGTACCAGATGATGCTTCTATAGTTTGGCTCTGAGACCTACTCCCTATAAAGGGAGAGAGGAGTTTTTCCAGAACTAGAGAATTTTTTAAGAGCAATGGACCTTCGTAAGGTCATATACTGTCCTTACACTTCAGTCTTTAAATACTGAAAGACACTTCTGTCTTTAAAAACTGAAAGAATGCAAGATGAGATTGAAGACAGAACACTTCCTGAGAAAGTGGGCATTTTAAAGGTGGTATAAGGGGGAAATCCTACAAAAGGGAGAATTAAGGTAGTAATGCAAGTCAACGCAATTATACTCATGTACAACGAGCATAAATGAGAGAAAAAGGAAGCACCAGAATAATTTCATCTTGCTTGCACTTTAGATGTCCACAATGTTTGTGTCTATGAGCCAGACACCCATAATTCATCACAGAGGAAAAAAACCTTCTAAAAATGAATTTGTCTGTTTAGTATTTGTGCCTTGGAATGAGAGAAATTGCATTCTCTAAGTTCCTTTTCTCTCTCTTTCTTAGGGGGAAGGAGGAAATTTCCTTAGATGTAGAAGTATATTCCATCACTGCATCTCCCTAGCTATTCTTCTGCAACAGAGAACATATGGTAGGTGTAAGTAAGCATCTGAAAAAAGCCCAGAGAAGTTTTTAAAGTGGCAAATGAATGAATCCAGGGGCCTTTAGTTGTTTCTATTCTCTAAGTAAGTCAGTTAGTGCCCATTTATTCAGTATTCTTCTCTTCAGTCGGTTTTTCATCCATTTCATCATCCTCTCATTGACTCTAATATCCTTGAATATGCATATCAACTTTTTCTGTGAAACTTTATCAAAGCCTTACTCAGATCTGAGTCAATCAGATCTATAGCATCCCTAGTCTCTAATTTCTTTGTCCCACTTGCTCCTTGATTAATTCTATCACATGCTTCTGACAAGATCTACTTCTATAAACCCATGGCTCTTGGCTACTGCTTAACAGACTTTTATCTAACAAGCTAACAAATTCATCCTTTATGAATAATTCTAGAAATCCTTCCCAACACAGCAGTTAAATCTGCAGGCCTGTTGTTCTCTTCTTCACAACCCGAGTTAACTGGCAATGAATAAAATGTCAAAATTATACAATTCTGGCAGTGTCCGATCAAGTGAAGATGTTCTCTCTGCAAATCATACCTGTTTAGTGTTACATCTATACAACAAGGTTTAGGATGTGACTTGTCATCCAAACTGCTGTGGCATCAGTGCAAGATATAGCAGGGGGAAGAGACAGCAAATAAACTGACTTCAAAGGCTGTTATGTGAGTGAGTATTTAGGGAGCAGGGATTTCTTTCCTAGGATGATATCACTTTCACGGAGTTGTAGAAAAGTATGGCCAAAACCAACATGGAAAGATGAAACAGTCCACCCATTTGCCCAACTCACTTTATACCTGTATTATTCCAGACAGACAGTTGTCTAACCTGTTCTTAAAGATATAGAGTGACAGATCAGCATAAGCTCCAATCTATTTCAGTGCTTCATTGCCTCGTTACTGATAGAAAGCTTTTCTGTGGGACTCTTCACTGAAAGATGTGGTAGATAAAATATTATAAATGCTTAAGAAGTAATTAAGCTACATTCAATATTTAATCCAAAATGGCAACTAAAAAGCATGATGCTGACACACACCTTTGAACTCAGGAATTCCCTAAATTCCAACTTACTACAATCTAAGAAATACATCAAGAGGCATTTTGTTCTATGCCTAGTTTTTAGACTCTTTCCCTAAACACTCACTGCTTCTTAGTGTTAGGGACAAGATACTGAACTAGATGGACTGTTCGATGCACTATAGCTATCTTTTTGTTCCTACAATCTTGTTGCTCTGCATGGGACTCTCTCCAGTGGGTCTGCATCTTTCCTGAAGTGTGACTATCAATTCCAAGGCTCTCTAGCTTACATTGTCAAAAGCTCCACGTCACAATCAAGCTGCTGTTATCCTGCACTATGTAGGACTTCACTGCCACCTCCCCTGTCACGTTGATGTTTCCATTTGTTGCTTGGAGGCGTTTGAGACAGCAGATTTGCCATGATGAGCTAAGCAACGCTTCTTTAAACTGATATCCTCTGTCTAGCTGCAAAAAAATCCCATTGCCCATAATGATTCTTAGGATGGCATATAGTATCTGTAGTTAGCCCATCTCTTCCATTGCACTTTGACTCCCTTTAGTCATAGCTACCTATTCTTTGTATTTATATAATTCCTATCTGTGCCATTGTATGGACTCCAGTGAAACAGAAGCTTGAGAACTGCTTGCCCTTGCCTAAAAGGAGATCTTTACCGTTTTTCAGGGACCCAATTTTTTCCCCTTTCTTCTTGTATCACCAAGGCTACAAGCCTTGGCAACAGGGAAAACGGAACATCTATTTATAGAAGCAATGAGTGAGGAGCGCAAAGACCTAGAGATGGACCAATTAGTAACTACTCTGTCCTGTTAGCATTCAGTTTAGGATGGAATAGAAAAAGGCAAATGTGAAGATCATCTGTATGAGATACTGGAAACAATGAGATCAATCTGATACTGCCTAAGGGAAATACATAATTACAAAACAGTATGGGTCCCAAAATGGGATCCTGTAGAACCCCAGCATTAATGAATGTTGCATTAAAGATAAAGAGGCTTAACTGCAACAAGCTGGCTCCCCTGAAAGAAATATGATTCATGCAATGCTAGATAATCCAGAAGAGATAGTTAATCTCTGCTGCAGAAACTGATGTTCATTGATAACAAATGCTGCAAACAAATCCTAAAATAGGAGATTAACTTGGTCTTTTTTAGTAAATATGTGAAGAGAGCTCTGCTGGATACTTCTATTAAGCATCTGGGGTGGATGACAATTGAAGTTGGTACTGAAATTTCTTGCCTATGTTGCTTACTAGGGGATGTTCTTCCACCTGAACTACAGCCACAGCTTGAATGAGTGGATGCTAAAATAGGGTATACAAAAACTAATTCTCTGTAGGAAATACTGATCAATTCAGGATGTATCACAGTTAAATCCAAACATGTAAAATGAAACATGGTTGAACAGACATAATACTGCAGCGAGTAGACAATCTGCAAGCAACAAAATTAGTACAATACTGATTACAAATAACCACTTTGGAATAAATACACAATCTTCTATTATTGTGTCACTAATAGGTCAGTTGAAAACAGACCTAGGCCTAATTTTTCCTTAAGAATTTATTCAAACAGTTTTAGTCTTCCTTATTTGGGAACCACCCATTTTGAAAACACACTACTGATTATTCATGCTGCCCATACAATTACAATTAAAAGTTTTATTGCCTAAAATTTTACTCATGAAATACCAGTAAATACTGAGGAGTGGCAAATAAACACAGCTTTTAATGGTCTTGTTCTTCCACACGCTCCGAACACAGGTATTTGAACCAAGAATTTTAATTTTGTGGGTACCTGTCAACAGGATAAACCTAACATGAGATTTAAAACTGTGTAGTTTTCCTGAGAATGTATTCTTTACAGTTTGAATGAAAACTGTGGTCACTTGGAAAAACTTGTTTCGGTGCAAAATATTTATGAAAGCCATATTATCCAGGTCATGAAAACAGACACTGAGCACTAAGAACTTTTTAGATGGGCAGTGAGGCCTTACCAAAACAGGGAGAGTAGCAGCTCAGGGTAAAAAATATGGTTAACAGATTGGACAAAAAGATGCAATACTAAAAATGTTATAAAACCTAAGGCATACTTTTTCTTCAAACATTCCAACTTGTCAGAGAAAGCATTAAGTAAATAGATAAATGAACTCTTAAGGAAAAAAAAAATCCCTTGCCACAGAAAGAAACAAAGAGAGAAGGAAAGCAAGAAAGTCTAGTATTGATGTTTTGCAGCTGAACAGCTGGAAAGTCTCCTGAAACTTTCCCTGTAAAATTGCTAAGATACACACCCACCCACTCCCATATTATCTTTATGAATTAGGCAAACAGAACTCCCACATAGGAAGGAAAGGATTTGTTAAGTTAGGATTTGACACACAGATCCTTTCTGGAGATTTCTCCTCCTGTAGAGTTTTCCCTAGAAAGTTTACAGACTGAGGGTCTCTCCTGCTGGACTGGCATTAGTTGAGGAGAGCTTGCTGCAGGAGCTATCTGATCTTCCTGGAGAACCCTTCTGACTCTCCTCAAATGTTAATGTTTTAATCTTTACCACCCCCATTATACTTCTCAGCCTTTCACAGTTAGGCAAGCTTTAATTTCACCAGCAATCAGACTGGTCTCCTCAAAAGGCTCCTTGGCAATTACATCTGCTACAAGAGCTACAATTCACTCTTGTCAACCTAGCTCTTCCAGAAGCTCTTTGGCTCTCTGTATGGCAAGTACTGAGTGTACTAGTGAAAAACAGAAAATCAGGACTCCTCTCCCTAGGGGATGACATTCACTAGCTGCAAATGCAGAGGGAACATTAACATCATCTTATCAAAACAAATTGCAAGGAAGGGAGTTTGATCGTTAAGACCCTACAATGAAACATCAGCAAACTCACACCACTAGTCTTTGAGTGCCCTCAAAAGTTACAGTACCTTTACATCTAAACTTTCCCTGCTCCTTACTCATTTTTATGGTCCCTAGGGCAGGGACACTGTGTGCTGAATTTACTGCAGCCACCACTGCTGGGTCACAAAACACTTCCAAGGTACAGAAAGCATGAGTAGAGTTCACTGCAGGGCCATGAAGTGATGGCACTAAAGATACTTTGCTCGTGCCTTGGTAGTTCATTTCCATAGCCACTCAATTACTCGGCTAGCAAAGGACTGTCAGAAGGGGAGGGATTCAAGTCAAGAGTGTTAAAAAGATTAACTGTAACATAAAATTCTGCTCCTATGCAGTCCTTTGGTAGAACAGGGTTAGGACTTTTCAGGGTACCGTTCTTTACTACCAACGGAGAAGAAAGAGTTATGGAAGTATACATACACACACACATATATATACACACATATGCATGCATATTTATGTATAAGTACAAGTTCCAGGGGAAAAGACAGATTTGCAGAGAACAAGGAAGTGACTATTCCTGTGTCCCACACCATCAGGCAGTTATCAACCAAGACCAAGCACCACAGTTGCCGGGCAGAATGTACTTTTCCAAAGCCAGTTGCTCACACTCTGAAAACTACTGCTGTGAACATCCTTTCTCTCATCTAATCTCTGTTAGGCAGAGAGGAGCTGGCAGTCAGGATGAATGGACCTCACCTGCTGTGCTGGCTCCACGTCCCTCCCATCTCTGCTTCTTTCTGCAACTTCATTGTAAGCGTGCCCCCAGCTGCTGTGGCCAGGTCACAGCCATTCTCCACATGGCTCCTGCAGCCCTAAGCGTGGTTTCTTGCCAGTTTCATCCATGAGTCACTTCTTTGCTGCACTTGACTTGCCAACTGGTGTGGAGAAAAGGCTACATGCATGTGTCTGCACAGGGGTGGTGATGAGACAGGAAAGGTAGCATCTCGTAACAACTAGCAGAGTCATGGTTTGACAGTACCCGAACGAGATGGGCCATTGCCTCCGAGAACTTCTGCAGTTAATGTAAGTATTGAAAGATAGCTGAAGACTGTTTCATGGCATTTTATCAGGCTTATTAAGAAGAGAATACCAGAAAAGTGAAAGCGGATCTGAAGAACGTTCAAAGACAAATACATGGCATGAAAAAACCCAAACAAACATAAAAAAAAATTATTTCCTACCTAACTGATCACCAATGAGAAACTTCCAATCATAGTGCTCCACAATTTTTTTTAAATTTCAAGTGTACCCTTTAATTTGTAGATCACAATGAACCCGCTTCTGATTAGTCTAAGCTCTGGTTTTTATGGCCTGCAGCTGAAGCAGGGCCCTTGTTCCAGAACTAACTGTTCCCTGATAAAGACTGCAATAGCATTTGAAGTTTTAGAAAATGTTGCATACTGTTACCCTGTCTTTGGGACATTCAAAATACTAGAATATGTGGCAATCATATAGCACCAATGAAACAGACTATGAAAATGAGAATACTGTGTATTTTCATCAGCCTTCCATCAGGACTACAGAGCAGCTTACTAGGTAGGAGTTCTGCCATAGAACAGAAAAGGGTCTTGTTCAGTGTTGGAAGAAAACTTGTAACTCCAGACCACACTCTCATGACCTGAATTATGCTCCTCGTTGAAAACTGAGCAAGCTTCCTTTTCTGCTTACTCAGGGTCTAGTGTTGCTCCTTTTCAAATGGGTGGCACCATTCCCATGTACTCCAATTCAAGGAGCTGGCTCCTGGTTTGTCAATTGATTCCAGCTTCAAAGGATTACACTGTTTTCATCCTGAACTCTGAAAACCAGACTAGTTTTTTAGCGCTTTTGGCCATATTTATGAGCCTGTACAGTACAAGCAGCATGCAAGGGATCAGTCACACAGGTCTTTTGTGGTTTTATGGGAGAAATAAGCTCACAGACTGAAGGGGCTACAGTTCCACAGGGTTAATTGGTTTTCAAGTTTCAGACCAAATCATACCAGTCATTAAAAAGAGATTATTTAAGGTCTATGAAAGGTCGCAAGAATGCCATCCTTTGTCTCTTCATAATCCCTGCTCTGAATATCTCCATTTTCATGACTAGCTTTTCAAAAATACTGATAAAATTCTGAAAACTTGCTGAGTCTCTCAGTTAACACCCTTACTTGCCATTATGATGTTAGCAAGTGAAGGTACTCAAGTATATTATTCACCGATGTAATTGCCCAGAAAGAATAAACTCAAGGAAGAGCCCAGTAGGTCCTAGGCTTATAATTTTAAAAATTTATTACCCATTAAAAGGCAAGGTCACAAAATTGGTGTTTCCCTCAACATTTTTTTTAAACTGTCAATCACAGCTATGCTAGTTACATGGTAAATGCATAAAGTTGAACTGACTGCTTTACAGCTGGGTATCTGGCTGTAGGAAACAACATTGTGGGCTAATATGTAGGCCATGGAGCTTTACAAAACAAACAAAATGCTTCACTTGACCAATAGCCAAGCTCCAATTGTTTTAATTTGTGATGTCAGAAAATCGTTGCTGAATATTATTAATAGGGAAACATGCACCTTCCTGGCTGCACTAACACCAATGAACCTGATCACCAATCAGACATGTTCTCAAATAATAATTTTAAAAAACTAGTGTATCTTAAAGAAAATAGAAAAAAAAAAATTACAAAAGAGCTTTACAGATTGCTGTTTTATAAGCAATCTGAAAGGTGAAAAAAAGTGAGGGGAAATGGTGATACTGAACCTCTGAGGTCAGCCTCAGAGCAGTGGGCATCTCAATCATTTAATTTCTTTTTTTTTCTTTGTGGCACTGACATTTCTGAGAAGTCTTTATATATGGAAAAATTCAGGCCGATTTGGGTTATATGGTGTCCTGCTTTTGGCTGGGATAGAGTTAATTTTCTCTCTAGTAGCTGGTATAGTGTTATGTCTTGGATTCAGTATGAGAAGAATGTTGATAACACACTGATGTTTTCAGTTGTTGCCAAGCAATGTTTAGACCAAGTCAAGGATTTTTCAGCTTCTCATGCCCAGCCAGCAAGAAGGCTGGAGGGGCACAAGAAGTTGGGAGGGGACACAGCCAGGGCAGCTGACCCAAACTGGCCAAAGGGTATTCCATACCATGTGACATCATGCACAGTATAGAAACTGGGGAGAGCTGGCCAGCGGGGGCAAATCACTGCTTGGGAACTAACTGGGCATTGGTCAGCAAGTGCTGAGCAATTGCATTATGCATCATTTGTTTTGTATGTTCCAATTCTTTTATTATTATTAGTGTCACTTTATTAGTATGTTGTGGTTTAACCCCAGCCAGCAACTAAGCACCACACAGCTGCTCGCTTCCCCCCCACCCCCAGTGGGATGGGGGAGAGAATCAGGAAAAAAAAGTAAAACTCGTGGGTTGAGATAAGAACAGTTTAATAGAACAGAAAAGAAGAAACTAATAATGATAATAATAACAATAATAAAATTACAATAATAATAATAATAATAGGATTGGAATTAACTCAACAATTAACAATTAACAATTAATTCTATCCCAGCCAAACCCAGGACATATTATTGTTATTATTATTATCATCATCATCATCATCATCATCATTATCATCATCTTTATTATCATTATTATTTCCTTCCTTTCTGTCCTATTAAACTGTCTTTATTTCAACCCACGAGTTTTACTTTTTTTCCTGATTCTCTCCTCCATCCCGCTAGGTGGCAGGGAAGTGAGCAAGCAGCTGCGTGGTGCCTAGTTGCTGGCTGGGGTTAAACTACAACATATGGTGATTACGTGTTCAGTGAATTTCACTTGAGGCTAACCCAACCCCCCCCGTATTTTATCAGTTTTACATGACAGACAAAAGACAGAGAAAGTAATAATAAATTAAAAAAAGATTATTACACTTGGAACTCTAAGAAAAGGTGATTAATAATCTGTCACATCCTAGGCCTCTTTATCAGCTATTTCTCTGGCAGCACAATGCAATGGCATTTCCCTAAAATAGGAGAATTTCACTGTGACACAGAGATGGTTTTGCCACCTAATTCCTAGTCATTTTATCATGGCTGTATTACATGATATAAGTGTAGAGAAAGAGCTTTTCGCTGTAGAATCAGCCTTTGATGGCCATCACAAAGGATAGTAATTGAGATAGGACAAAAATATACACATGTAGGACAGGTCTTCTCTAGAACTACAGTTTTTAGTGGAGCTGGTTTGAGCTTTTCTTTATTTTATGATATGTCACGTGGAATAAGCAACAGCTTGAGTTATTCACTCTTCTCTGTCAGCATTTTTGGTAGGCTGATCATGACTTCATAAAGAAATAAATAAATATATCAGTCCAAATTAGCCTTAATTTCATTGAGCTGTTTTTACCAACAATGACTTTCCAACATATGCATTTTTAGAAATTGTGGCCAAACACATGGATTAGTAGTTCTCTCTTCTTCTCACCCAAACACACCTACAACCTTAATTCCCAGTTGCAAATTGGCTGAATAAAGCATTTTGCATGTGAAATAATCCCACAGTATATGACCTTGCAATTTTTTACTTAAATTAGGAGCAGGGAGAAAGACACAGCACCTGTGAATCAGAATGGATTTTTACCAGCAAGTTTCGTTTGCTATCATACCCAATTCCAGATTAGATAGGTGATTTTACTTCAGAAAAGTACAATATCCATTGTTTTCTTTTATCTTTCTCCTTTATTCAGCATACAATATCATTTCAAGGACCATGATGCTTCTGCAGTTGTGTAACAGGTGAGGAGTTACACATATGCACAGTAATTTCACTAGTGAATTCTTCGTTGTGCATGATGTGGGGTCATGGCTGTTCTTTATTCATTTGGCAAATTGATTATAGCTCTTTAAAGCCTCTCAAGCAACACAAAGCAGACTGAAGAATTATGAGCTAGTTTAATGCATTTTACCTTGACAGAAAAAGCTTGTAGCTCAGAGCAGCAGTTAAGAAATTACAAACACACACAGCCTTCAGCTTGAGGCTTTTACTGCAAGCTGCATGACTAAATCAGAGGTTTATTAGTACCTTGTTGATGATTTTGCTTTGAAAATGAACAAGAGTACTGGTGTAGGAAAAAGGCTGTTAGCTACTGGCTAGTGTGATGCATAGCTGAAATATTTATCAAACTACTACAACTGGTTGACATACATTCTTCAAAGAGTAAACTTTAAAAGTTTGATTGAGGTATAACAGGGCTAACTGATTTAGTTTATTATGTGTAAGTTTGCTACACATTTTACATTTACTAAAATTATATGCAAGACTTCGTACCAAATTTAGATTTCAATCCAAAACTAAATTTCACACTGTATCTGAAGTTCGGGATAGCCACTCCAGTTTCAACACTTGCCAGCTGAACTGCTTTTTTCCATTATCTGACAGACTGTGGCAATTTGGCAGCCTGGCACATGGAACAGGAAAATTCTGCATACCAGGTACAATGGATCTGACGTATCATAGAGATGACATTCCACGTAGAGCTGACTGTCAACACAAAATTGGTATACCTCAAATATATTGGTATTACCAAAAGTCACGATCCAAAACCATCTAGAAACAAATATATTTAATTTGCTAAATGCCTCCTGCACTGTCACAGACTCCCACTTCTCAGGGCAAGTTCCCCAGAATTTACGCCCTCTGCTTTTCAAACAGGAATACCAATCTGGAAAATGAAATCCAACCAAGATGCCTAACCTGTAAGGTTTAGTGAGGAAAAGACATGAGCTATGATTCTCCTGAGGCACTAGGCCAGATCTTCACATTCTCTTAGGGATGACGCAGAATGGGGAGAGGATTAGGAAGAATGTATTTTAATCAGCTCTAGGATGGAGTTCATAAAATTTTTGAAAGTCAGTTTCACAGTTTTCATGCATTTATTAAATCATTTATTCAATCTACAGTGTCTTGTTTCAGAAAGTCACTAAAGAGGTTCTTGTTAAGATTTCTGGCACATTAGCTCAGTGCCAAAGACTGACCGTTTTCCCCCCGCCCCTTTTTTTTCCTGTGAGAACTGCTTTATAACTAGAACTTCCAAAAATATCCATTTGCCCTCTGATCATCAAAAATCATGTACTCTCTTCAATCACTGACACAGATCATTACTATTAGATCATTTGTCATTTGTTGGGGGGCATTTCTTGCCCATGTAAAAAAGTATAGTAACGCAATAATCTGGAAAGAAGTGTTATTCTATGTCTGTTTTGAAAACTAGATGCCTCGTTTGAAGGTATCACAGCAGAATCTGTGCATTCACTAATAACAGAATGTAAGTGGCAGCATTTGCAGACAGCAGAATAGGTTGCTCAAGCCTAAATAAAGACTGAGAGAATGTCAAAAGAAGAGATAAAACACAGTGACTCCTGTCATTCTATGACAAAAGCATTGTGTATACTGAATAGATAATTAGTGATTGTAAATCTCCTGTAAGTGAGGAAAGAATGACTTTGAATTCATTTGGGACACCACTAAAAATACCTATTCCATTTTCATCAGTAGCTAAATACAAGGTAAACAGAAAGACTGGGATAGCAAATAATTGAAAATATGTCATTAAATCAATTATATGCTTTCTTCGACAATAATATTTTCTCTCCCCATCCCTTTAGAGAGGGAAACGCAGGCATACAAGAAATCCAAACAAAGGTAATAGAAGTTTGTAGGAGAATGAACAAATTCCAAGTGAAGATAAATGTACAGAACAGAACTAATCAGTCCAAGGAGCAGACTGAGAAGAAGCAACATGATAGAAGTATACAAATAATGAATAGCATGGCTAACAAAATCATGATACACCTAGTTATCCTTGCTCATTCTGCAATTACAATACCCACTTGAGTGCAACATAGATTTTAAAAAGTTCAGCAGCAAGATTTTACAACCTCATATGAATATGAAGATCTTCAAGACCAACAAGAGTGTTCAGGCTCTGGGGACAATGAGGACACTTTACAGTGGGAAAACAAAGAACATAATTGTTTGGGTTTGGTATAATCCAATCCAAATTTGTTTTTAGCAGATATGATCTTCTGCTGCATGCTGGTTATTCGCAGTGTCTCCCACTGCAATATTTCATTTGCTAACTTATCTACATCTGTGGCTTTGATCTGTTATGCTACTTCTATCATGCTAAAAATCACGTAAGTTATTAGCTTAATGAAAATCCTTTTTTCCTCCCTATGACACCATTACCCTTTTCCTAGAACAATCTGAAGTGTGTATTCCCTGGCAAATATTCACACTAATCTGTGAAAACAATAATGTTTAGACATAGTTGGATGATAGAATTTCTATGTTCCCCTAAATGCAGGCACCACATTTAAGGCAAAATTCTGACAGGGAAAATTAGTCGTCTTGTACAGGAACCTCAGTTTCAAGTTCCTTCTAAGGGTCCTTCTTCCATTCTTCCTCATGCAGGCAAGAGAGAGCTGAACCTTATTTGGAAGCATACACTGTGCCAGATGGAGCAGACTGGTTTAAAAATCAAAGGGACATAAGATCCTGTTTTCTGTAGGAGAGAAACACAAAATGTTCTGTGCTGCCAGCACCTCTGAGCCCTCCTGTACCTTGGTGCAGCAGGCATCGGTTGGCTTTCAACTGCTCTGACGCCCACTTTGGTTGAGTTGCATCAAGTCCAGGAGTACCATCATCATGTCAGCCTTAACACTGTTTCTGAGTGTCATCTATGAGTGTAATGTACTAGTGTTAATTTGTTGTATTTAAAATAATTAGGCTTAGGGTCTGAAATATTACAGTGAAAAGCTATCTGTAGGGTGACACTGACTCCACACATTATAAACATCAGTTTAGCTTTAGAAAGAACTCTTGAACTGGCATTGCATGATACTTTTTCTTAGGAAAGGGTAATGGTGAAGGGAAGACAAGGTGGGCAGGAGCCTTAAGGCATTTGGTGTGAGAATCCCTGCTATGTTAACATCCAAGAACTCTTTGGGTCTCATTTAGAAGGCACAAGTACTATGAAGAGCTGCAGAGAACTGGCAGGATTAACTACACATGAAGGTCTCCCCTTCTCTGATGCTAATGTCAGAAATCTCACCAAAATCCTCATGAAGATCAGAAGATTTTTTCCAACTTTTTACTGGACTAAAATAAATGGTTTTTTTTCTTACTTGTATAATAACCACCTCATAGCTGGCACTTAATGTGAAACATTAACACAAATAATGTGGGTAATTCCTAAAGTTACTGGGTTCTATAGAATTCCTATTTTAACTGTTTTTATTTATTATTTGCATTAACAAAACCTTTTGTTATGTGTTTGCCTAGTTAGGACTAGGTTTTCAGACAGTAAGATAAAGAGCCCATTATGAACATGTAGATACATACTTAATATCCATAGGCAATTATTTTCCCATTGGCACAATCATTTGTCTGCAGTATTATGGTGATAAATAAAGATTTCCTCTGTAATTCTGGATAATTTTGTTACTGTACAGTGCAGGACTGTGACTTACAAGCATGTGGATCAGAAACATTTTCAGAGAGGTTTCACCATGGATGAGGCTTCATATACTATAGCCTTTTACTGTCATTTTAATTCAAAACATTTTTATGAGCGAATCCAATCAGAGTGACCTCTAATTTATCCTTTATACATCTTTGCAAGTAATCAGTAGACTATGAGCCTGAGAATCTGGTAATTTTTTTTGAGAATTTTTGGACCCTGTAAGGAGAAAAATTTATCTACATGCATTATACTAAGCCCCCTTCAATTTTTTCTTTGAGGGAGTTACAGTGGCTAGTGTTATGGAAAAATATGCTATACAAATGAAATCACATCAACTGAAACAATTAAGGACTTTGAAGGACTAGAAAGGCACCCCATCTTCTTGCCATGACAACAGCAATAATACATTCTATTGAACTTTAAGATATGATCAAGACAATTACATGATAATGCTGTTACTAATAGCTGCTGCTCTGTGTCAGTTTGACTAGGTAAAGGAATTTATTGGGGAAGAATGAGAGGATTATCCAAAGCTGATATATACTCAGAAATGAAGTCCCATGAAATGAGTGGTGAACCTCAGGGGTCTGTACTGGGACCAGTACTGTTTAATATCTTCATCAATGACACAGACAGTGGGATCAAGTGAACCCTTAGCAAGATTGCAGACGACACCAAGCTAAGTGGTGTGGTTGACGTGCCTGAGGGAAGGGATGTCATCCAGAGGGACCTGGACAAGCTCAAGAAATGGGCCCACGTAAACCTCATGAGGTTCAACAAGCCCAAGTGCAAGGTCCTGCACCTGGGCTGTGGCAACCCCCGGTATCAACACAGGCTGGGGCATGGAGGGATTGAGAGCAGCCCTGCTGAGAAGGACTTGGGGGTATTGGTGGATGAAAAGCTGGACATGAGCTGCCAATGTGCACTTGCAGCCCAGAAAGCCAACCGTACCCTGGGCTGCATAAAAAGAAGTGTGGCCACCAGGTCGAGGGAGGTGATTCTGCCCCTCTACTCCACACTGGTGAGACCCCACCTGAAGTACTGCATTCAGCTCTGGGGTTTTCAGCACAGGAAAGACACGGACCTGTTGGAGCAGGCCCAGAGGAGAGCCACAAATATGATCAGAGGGCTGGAACACCTCTTCTATAAGGAAAGGCTGAGACAGTTGGGGTTGTTCAGCCTGGAGAAGAGAAGGCTCAAGGGAGACCTTATAGCAGCCTTTCAGTACTTACAGGGGGCTTATAAGAAAGATGGGGACAGACTTTTTAGTAGGGCCTTGTGCTGGTTTTGGCTGGGATAGAGCTAATTTTTTCTGCAGTAGTTTGTATGGGGCTATGTTTTGGATTTGTGCTGAAATCAGTGTTGATAACACAGTGATGTTTTCCTTATTGCTGAGCAGTCCCTACACAGAGCCAAGGCCTTTTCTGCTTCTCACCCCACCCCACCAGCGAGGAGGCTGGGGGGGCACAAGAAGTTGGGAGGGGACACAGCTGGGACAGCTGACCCCAACTGACCACAGGGATATCCCAGACCATATGACATTGTGCTCAGTAGATAAAGCTGGGGGAAGAAGAAGGAAGGGGGGAATGTTTGGAGTGATAGCGTTTGTTTTCCCCAGTAACCATTCCGCGTGATGGAGCCCTGCTTTCTTGGAGATGGCTGAACACCTGCCTGCTGATGGGAAGTGGTGAATGAATTCCTTGTTTTGCTTTGCTTGTGTGCGTGGCTTTTGCTTTTGTCATAGTTTAACCCCAGCCAGCAACTAAGCACCACGCAGCCGCTCACTCACTCCCCCCCCCATCCAGTGGGATGGGGGAGAAAATCGGGAAAAGAAGTAAAACTCCTGGGTTGAGATAAGAACGGTTTAATAGAACAGAAAAGAAGAAACTAATAATGATAATGATAACACTAATAAAATGACAACAGTAGTAATAAAAGGATTGGAATGTACAAATGATGCGCAGGGCAATTGCTCACCACCCGCCGATCAACACCCAGCCAGTCCCCGAGCAGCAATTCCCCGCCCCCACTTCCCAGTTCCTAAACTAGATGGGACGTCCCATGGTATGGAATACACTGTTGGCCAGTTTGGGTGAGGTGCCCTGGTTGTGTCCTGTGCCAACTTCTTGTGCCCTGGCTGGGCATGAGAAGCTGAAAAATCCTTGACTCTAGTCTAAACACTACTGAGCAACAACTGAAAACATCAGTGTTATCAACATTCTTCACATACTGAACTCAAAACATAGCACTGTACCAGCTACTAGGAAGACAGTTAACTCTATCCCAGCTGAAACCAGGACAGCTTTACCTATTAAACTGTCTTTATCTCAGCCCACGAGTTTTCTCACTTTTAGTCTTCTGACCATCCCACTGTGCGGGGGAGTGAGTGAGCAGCTGTGTGGTGCTTAGTTGCTGGCTCGGGTTAAACTGTGACAGGTCTGTAGTGATAGGACAAGCGGTAATGGTTTTAAACTAAAAGGGCATGGATTTAGACTAGATATAAGGAAGACATTTTTCACTATGGTGGTGATGAAACACTGGAACAAGTTGCTCAGGGAGGTGGTAGATGCCCCATCCCTGGAAACATTCAAGGTCAGGTTGGATGGGGCTCTGAGCAACCTGATCTAGTTGAAAATGTCCCTGGTCACTGCAGTGGGGTTGGACTAGATGACCTTTAAAGGTCCCTTCCAACCCAAACTATTCTATGATTCTATGAATTACTGTGTTTGAAGTTTGTCATAATTCATCTGGATAGGAAGTCAAAACAGGGCTCTGCTCTTAGTAAAGTTTCTGAGTTTACTTTTAGTCTCTCTAAACCCAAAGTTTGTTTCAAGAAGAGAGTAAGTGAGCAATCTGATTACCAGTCTAGAGCCCAGACAAGTCAGTGGAAGGCTAAGCCATTCAGAAGTTCCCTCATTTACTAGAACTTGTAACATAAGAAGAAATTTTATGTCTTTAAAAATTTACTTCTATCATACCTGTTCAAATGTTTAAGTGGCACTAGGAGAGTCCCTGAATGACAGATACCCAGTATTTCTGGTGCTGACAGATTTTCACAAAATGCCATTCATCAGTCTTGGCATAATTATTCCTATTGAAATAGGAGCCATGCATGTTAACACAACACGTACGTGGCATATCAGGTTTAATCAAAGTACTACTATTTTTGAATTTTTGACTGACAAGTTATTTTTGCTGCTTCCTTAACTCAGCTATGACATTATCAGCACAGACACCTCTGATCAACGTATCAGTAAATTCCAGGGTTGTTCTAATCATGATTTACCCATAAAAATGGGTAAACATTTTGTTTGTAATGGAGGTCCGTTAAACTTCTGCATAACAGATCATGCTGCTGTGTCCCAGCAATGTGGACACTCCCTGCAAAGAAAAGATGATCACTGCATCTCTTTAACAGATGTCACAATACTCATTAATACATATTCTGGAATAGGAAGGCTCTGCTCCAAGTAGGGCTACTGACAGAGATGGGTTTGTCTCGCTGTACTTATAAGCAGAATACAGAATGGTCTGGAGACTTAAGGCATTGGAAAGAGTGATAACAGTGAGAACACCTGCCTTGAAATCTTGAATGAGAAGCAGAATTCCAAAACACTCATTTTGGAAGAAAGCGTTTTTAACATCATTTCAGACCAAGAAAACGAGTAAATCAATCTTGATTACTTGGTTATTAAAAATAAATAATGATAAGCAGATAGATTTATGTTCACAAGCATTTCTCACAAGTGGATCATATTCATCTGGAGGCAAAATGTGCTTTGAAGAGTTTTGGTGTTGTTCTGAGCATGACTTGTGAGCTAACTTAAATAAAAATAAATGATGTTGGGACTTTGAGGATGGCTATCAAAATTGGAAATGACTGGTAAAGCAAAAGCAAGTTTCATAATACTGACATTTAAGAATGACTCTTTATAGCACAAGTTTTTTCTGGGCATATACGAATCATTCATTCATATGTAAAATGCATGAAATGGTGAAGCTCAGCTTTTTGGCAATGGACCTTGACTTCCATTTTAAGTAAGCCTACTCTCACCATCACAAAGGCCTACTGAGTACTGTATGCGGAGTCCTGTACTTCCAAAATCATTCAGATTACATTTCAGTTTTCCTGGGAAAAAAACATTAATAACTAATTTAAGTAGTAGAGATAAGTTTAAAGCATACAGAGAAGGTGAAAATTAAAGCATTTCTTTGTACATGACATTTTCAGTACAAATTCTATCATTGCCACATCATCTGCCCAGCACTTCTCAGGCATACTTTCACACTGGTGCTGATATTCTTGTACTACACAACACTCCTATTTGTGCAAAAAGCCTCAATTATTTCTCCGCACCTGGTAGGAGATAAGTTCTGCAAAAGCCATCCTTTTGTTTAGAGAGTGATGTACATGATTGCAGAAGTGAGCGTGACCACTGCCTGCCAACTGTGATGATAAAACATGAAGCAGACATGCAGTAAGGATTCAACTTTTGATCATTACTTTAGCCTTTCCAAAATAATGTTACACATCATTATATACATCACAAAGGCACAGACAATTATGCAAGATACTTCATAGAATTAATTTTTTCCTCAGGAAATGTATGCATGTGAGACAGCAAGAGGGACAGAAATGACAATCCCACTGCAGCAAGGGGACAACAGCAAGTTGTGCTCATTTAAATGCCTGAGAGCCCTTGTAGCAAAAAACCCAAAGCAACAGCTATGGGGAAAGATGAAAGCTAGCACAACCGACAGTGTCAATGCTAATGAGGAAAGACTATCAATACAAAGTCTCTGTTGGCCACATCAGTAGGACAATAAAGCTCGATTTGCTGAATGTTCCAAAAATAAAATGACAAATTAAGCATCATCATCACACTTCTAAGTGTACAACAGCAGCTTTTGTATTTCCTGCCGAGAACCATATATTATTGTGGAACACATGTAAATACACATTGTATATCACAGAGACATTTTTTCACCCGTAAAAATGCACCCATCCAAAGTCTGGCAGGCATAAATGAAAAGTTTAAAAAAAATACGAGCAAAAGTAGCAATGAAATAAAATACATAGTGGATATTGTTTCTATTGGCTACCTTCACAAACCAGTTGATGGACCAGTATTTAAAAAAACCCATCTATACAGGTGTCCTACAGATGACAAAACCAATTCATTTTTACTAGCGATCTGGAATGCTTGAGATATTAAAATGAATCAAGTGGTATGCTATAATACCACCAAAAGGAAGGTCAGAGAAAAGAATATAGGTCCCACTAACTGAGAGAAACTATGGTGTCTCATGAAAGACAGTGCTTCTGAGAAGACTTGATTGTAAGTAGATAACCAATTGATACTGCTGCAGCTTAACCAAATGTCATAGATATTTTAATGGAGTGAAAAGGTGACATTTGTATTATGGAGAAGTGAGTTTTATAACCTGTCCTCCTTCCGACACTCTCCCAACTAGAGCGGCAGATGTAGGGTACTGGAAGAACTTCTAGAGACCTCAAGTATTGCAAGAAGCTGCATAAAATTTAACCCAGTGTAAATTCTGAATCACAGAATAATGTGTTTTCTCTTAGGAGAACCACAACTAATCACATCAGTAATTATATTTTGCAACTGTTTTCTTGATCAGCTTGACACGTGGAACACTCAACAGGGCAACTACCACACTTAAAAGAATTATACTGAATAAAAAGCTGATATGCAGACCTTGGCAAAGGTACGGTTACTTAATCTCCAAACCAGGTCAGTAATTTGTCACATCAGCCCTTTTATGAACCATCAACCTCATTATCGCAGTTCACTGCACAAACTGCCCTTGGGAGTCCAATACTAATAGTGTGCAGAGAGAGGTAAGACACACAGTCCAAACTACCTCATTATAGATCCACTTTAAAGAAACACTTACATATTAGGGTGAAACAAGCATTACATTTAGAAAAACAAAAATCAATAAGAGGAACCCAAAAGCTAAATGTGTGTTTTCGAGTAAAACCATCAAAATTAGCTTTAAGAAGCAGCCGAGGAAACCATACACGTGACAAGTATCATTGATCTAGCTGTTAGAGAGGCTGTATGAATGGCATCATTATACACTCACCATTACTGGTAAAGGCACTGCATGTGAGAAGAATTGCGTATTTGAACAGGAACTTGCTTCAAAACAAAAGATACAAAGGACCTCCAATTTTACATCTGCATGTATATATCTGCATTATTCTCCAGGTGTAAATGACAGCAGTACCTAAGGCCTCAAGCCTTTAAGTGGCTAGGTGCTCTAGGGAGCCCTTACTGCTTTTCTTGAATTTATGGGGAGCTGTCATGGACTGATTCTGGGAACTCTGTCAGTACGTTTCAAACAAATTGTTTATGTCTTAAATGAGTTGTCTTGAAGGGGAGTTGACCGCAGACAGAGACTGGTTCTGTGGAGGCGGGACAGTGCCTCCTCCTGCATCAGTCTCCTTATAACCACAAAAGGTTATTGTGCATGCACCGATATGAGACTACACTCGGGTCCTAAACAAGACAACCACCCTAGTACCCCAGACCCATTTCTGGAACTCTTGGGAACTTTCTAGATGAACAACTGCGCACACTAAACGATGCTTCTCCTTTGGTAGGGATGCCAATAACCAGAGACTATGTAAGATGAAAAGGGACTTGGGGCAGCGCGCGCGCCCACCACGGACCACATCTGAAACATGACCTGTGAGATGTTGCTGGATCCTAGGGTGGTGACCTCTCTCTCTCTTCTCCTCCTTTCTATCTATCTCGCTCTTCCTTCTCTTCACTGCATCTACCTCACTTCATATACATAGTTTGATGTTATAGTTATTTGAATAGTTCATCCATAGAGTTATGTGTTATAAAGTTTGAATATTGAATTAAGATTACATCGGGAAAACTTCTCCCCTCCCCTTTCCCTTTGGTTCTCTGACTTACCTGGCAGACAGCAATAACTGGAGTTTTTGCACATACACATATGCTTTGTTGCTGTTTTCGCTCAATAAACAATTGGATTGGTCGTTTGGCGTTGCTTCGCCTTAATTTACTCCAAGGGGATTTCAAGCTTTACACGACCTCCCACACTACCCAGGGTAGCTTGCTGATCGGGTCGTGACAGGAGCTGAGGATACTCAGTGCCTTCTTGGCATCATTGATGCAAATTTCCCTCTATGAAACTGAAAATGTGTGCCACAGGAAAGCAGAAATGAAGTTTCCTCATGAAATTTCCTTAACAGCATTAAATATTCTAAATAGGTACCACACCTCTAATTTTTGATGTAGCCACTGTAGAATAAGAGGACAATCAGTCTTTTTCTTAAGGATGAAGCTAATAAAGTGAGAGAAATTCTAACATAAAATCAATTTGTTGGCAATTACAAAATTATCTGTTCTGTTTAATATAGCAGAAGTAGATCACCCCCAAATCTCTAGTGCTTTATCACTTTTAAAGCCACTTGATTTTCTACTCTTAAATTTGATCTTGGCCCTATTGTCCTATTTGTGACACTACTGTAGTCTTCAGTAGAAAAAGGGTAATGTTTTAAGTGTCTGAAAAAGCATTTTGAAAATTTAATGCAGACACAAATTCTATATCAATTTTACGTCTTTAGCTTATCTCTAGATTTGAAAACAACTTACCCAGGAAAAGAAGAAAAATATATTACTAAGACATCAGAAGGACCGAAAACAGATTTGTTGTTCATTTCTATGCACTTTATGGGCCATTATTTTTCTTACAATTTAAGTGGACTCAGACCCTCATACACTTTTTTATTTGTTGTCATAAAACACCACAGATCCAAATAGCCACTGTGGAGGAAATTTTCTTGATAGTATACTGTGACCAGGTATACTGGTATTACTTCTCTTATTCAGAAAATAATGTTCAGCAAAAGGAGATGGATGAGCAACAGGTCATAGAAGGCTAGATAAAACAAATACATTTCAATAACTTAAAGGGAAGATTTAGCAAAGCAGTCATATCAAATTCTGAAAATTTAGTAAGCTTGAAGTTTAAGTTACATGAAAACCGTGGTGGCTGGAAAAGAATGGGAGGAGCTACCAAACAGTAGTAGGTTTTACTTCCAAAATTTAATCCTGCTTTATAGTCTAGTTTAGCAAAAAACGCAAGACAACAGCATTATTTTTGGCTAGTTGCCAGCCTGCAGGGAGCTCATACACACCCATAACTGATTTTGTTTACGTAGATATGCTGACCTAAACTGACTTCACATTCTTTAGTACATTATTTTTAGTGATTTTTTTTTCCTGTTTTCTTTTCCATGTACTGACTTGGAAGTAGACCAACTAGAATTGAAATGCAGTGGGTTTCAAACCATGTGGATCAAGACCACAGATGGAAAAAACTGAGTTTCCATGGGTTTTTACAAATTTGTACCAGGTAAGTCTCTGGCTCTCTGGAACAATTGTTTCTACTGTGATATCAAGGTTTAATTTTAACACTAAGCCAGCCAAACAACCTGTTGTACAAATGGGAAGTTCTGCTCCCCTCCATCCTCCTTTCCTTCAGCACTTGTTTGAGCAGTAACCAGCTCAGGGAACCAAACTGGAAGCCCGCAGACAATGAATTGTTTTCTGCTCATCAGGTTACCAAAACCAACTTGTTGTGGGGTCAGATAAGCCCTCAAGCCAGCCCAGAGGATGAGATAGGACCATGTGTGTGAGAGAAGCAGGAAGAAGCGCCTGTTTGGTCCCAACTTCTCATTACACCGGCTTACTAGCTGAAGGCACACTCTTAGAAAGCCTCTTTCTTTTCATACATGTTCCTTTGTAAAACACATAATGATTTGGAAGTGTGTCCTCTAACACTATTTGCAGAAGATGTCATCGCCTTCTCTAAAACACCCTGGTAAGCTCAATGCATTAATATGAACAGCCTTGATGCTTCCTTCTACTGTTTGTTATAGGTGTTTTTCTTATTTCCCCCGTACCTTTGTTTCTCCAGCTCTACACATCATATTTTAGAAAGTCAGGGTCTAAAATGTGGTGCCAAAATTCATGTTACTACTTGGATCAGCAGCCTGATTATCAATGTATAATCCAACAAATGTTCAGCACTACTGAAAATCAGACCACCTAAACACAGTTATTATCTACCTTTGAGCTTTGCTTGTGAAAGTCTGTTTTCTTCCCAAGAGGACCTGGCAAGAGGTGAGGACGTCTTCTACTTTCCTGAGTGAACACGTCCATTCACTTTTCTTTAGTTGCCCCCAAATAATGGAAACATCTCTTGCTTCAGTTTACTGACTCTTATCCCTGAGGCATAAGAATAGAGCTGCACAAGATTGTGACCAAATTTTGGAGAGTGTAATAAATTGATAGGACTGAAATGCGCTGTGAACTGCTTTCATATTCGTCAGTTAGTTCATGTAAAAAACCCCCACCAGAATGAATCAAAAAATGCATCTACTTTCTCCAACACCTGAAATCTTACATGAAGAATATTTGAAGTTGCACAAAGAATAAGCTGAAACAACACACATAAGTGAAATATGTGATGTCAGCTACAAAGATACGTATGTATGAAGAGGTTTTGTTGAAAGTAGGAGTTATTCTTGAGAGCGTAAGGCCTTCTCCCTTCTCTTTGCCATCCTCTCCAGCACTCAAAGCCCAGATAGAAGTCGTTTTGAAATTTTCTCTTGAGAGGAGGAAGACAAATCACAGCACCAATAGCCTTGACTTTAATTACAAGGGACAGAGATCCTTTTAAAGCGCCCTTCTACTTGAGGAACAAAAGAGACAAAAAGCAGAGCAACATCTGTGTGGCTTGCAATACTTCCAAGAAACCGTGAAAAATAAAGCGCTCGATGCTGCTGAGAGCACAAAAGGGAAGACAAGAGCGCTACCTCCTCACAAGTGCCTTATGGATTCAGCACCCGGCTCCTGGTGCCGCCCGAACTCGGCCTGACAGACCCCTCCTCTCCAGCTCCTGCCACGATAGTGTGCCCGGGCCGCCACCGTCTCTGTAATCCGGCCCTGGTCTCTCGGGGAGGAGAACCAAGGCGAATCCTCGCTGTGGTGAGGCCTGTGCCTCCCAACAGCCCCCACAGCCTCGCTGCAGGGCCGCCCGCCGGAGGCGACAAGCCAGCGCCTTACCGACAGCACACGGAGGGAAGCTCTCCCCCGCGGCGTGGGGCGGCGTGGGGCGGCCGGCGGCGGGATGGCGAGATGGCGGCGCGCGCGCGCCCCGCCCGCCCAAGGCCCTGGCGTTGCCAGGGCGACGGGCCCGCCGCCACGTTGGCCTCCCTGAGGCGGCGCGCCTGCAGGTGCCAGCCCTGGGTGGAAAACCGCCGGTTCTGCTCCGGGACAGCCCGGGGAAAGGGGGCTTTGTCGGGCGCTCCCGGACCGCGAGAGGTCGGCGGGGCTTGCCTGGCTGAATGCAAGCCGCGTTGCTCCAGGGGAGGCTGTCGGTGAGCCAGGCAAGCGCCCTGCGTGCCTGGAAGGGGAGGAGAGAGAGGGAAGAAATAGCATTCTTCCGTCTCCTTGCCGGTTGTGCTCAAGGCGAGTGTTCGAGCACCATCGTCTCCTGTATTCGAGTAACTGTTTCCCAGCAAAACCCAGGCTGGGCTGCTGTTGAAGTCGAGCTGGGCGAGAGGCTGAGGGGTGGGAAAGGCTGCGAGGGGTAGGGGGGCAGAGAGGGGCCGGGGCTGTGGGGTGACCGTTCCCAAAGGAGCCTGAGCCTGTGCCTGTGCCTGTGCCTTGCCCTTTGCTGTGCGCAGGCAGGAGAGCGGGCCTGCGCTGAGGGGCCGTTCTCTGCAGGCAGGTGGGGGCTGTGCCGTGGGGTGTAAGCCCCTCTTTCCCCCTTCTGCAGGCTGTGCCTCCTTACCGGGGAGGTTTACGGATCCTTTTGCCGGGTTAGCATGGACAGGCCTTTAGAAGAGTTCTCCGGAGGCTTGTTCTTCTGCCTTTAACTCTGTGTGAGCTGGCTCCTGGGGAAATAGTATCGGGCTGAAAATCTCTCGCCTTGTTTCCTCACAGAAGGTAGTGCTCGGTGGCCTTTTACTGGGAGAGCGAAGAGTGGGCAGGTGGCACTCGATGTGGCCAGGCTGTGAAGCATTAAGAGCTAAGACTTCTCCAGGCTCTTGTGCTCATCCTCTCATGTATGCTACTTGCCATGCCTGTACTAATGATACAAGCTGATTAGATTTGAAGCTATGATTATGTAGTGGCACTTCCTGCGTTTCCAGAATTTTATTTATTTTTTCTGAAGGTCAGGTAATTAGATTACAGTGCACTGCCTTGTATCATTAATTTTAAATAATATTCCAATATGTTTACTACATGTATTAGATCACTATGCCTTTGAACTCTACAGAGCAAAAGTTTCATATTTCTGTATTAGTCTCAAATAACTAGTGCTTAGATACACAAGTTATTTTGCCCTAACAAGAATTTCTGAGCTAAGTCACATCAAAGGTCCATCTAGTCCCCTTTCCAATAGTTGCTGTAGAGAGTAAGGCTAGGGCAAGGATACTTCATATGCTCTTAGCTTTGCTGACATTTTCTGTTCAGGAGACTTGTTAGGCTGGAAGTAGCTGTGAGTATGTAGTAACTGAGTTGCTTGTCTGCCTTCCTTGAATTCATGTGGTCTTTGACATACTTGCATCTGTTGTTAGTGAGTTTCATAGATCTGGTTCATGAAATTTATATTGTGAAATAGAAATCTTTTGCCTTTTACCTATCCATTGTGAAGCTAAGCAAACTTGTTTATTTCCCTTCAGTCTGCTGACGAGCCTTAGAGCAAGAAGATCCTTCTTCTCATTCGGTATTTAACATACCAAATGAGGCTGAAATGAAGACTATGAAATGTCTCAGGGCAGATGTGCACCTCCCTTCATGCTTACATATATGCAAGACTTGCCTCTTATGGATGGACACATCATTCCTTTTGTAATGGCTACAGCTTAGCCAAACTGCTGCACTTAGTTAGTTCTTCCCAAAGTTCAAGTAAAAAAAAAAAAAAAAAAAAGCTTGTACTGAGCTGCAGCACTAGAATTAGACCTAACCTGAGACAGTGAAGTCTGTCTACAGCCAGTTGTGTTTCCAGTGTAGACATAGTGCACAATGATATCAAACGGTAGCTTTTCATACATAGGACTCAACTAACTTTTACTCATGTTTTGCAGTAAGGAGGAGATAATGGACAATCAGAAACCCTTCCCTTTGAAGGCCTTGGTATGTAAACACTGTACTTCATCACCTAATGCAAGTTCTAATTTCCCTCCAGCTTGCAGTGTGCCAAGCTAAAGTTTTTGGAGAATCGTATTTTAACATTTTGATCAACTTTTCACTCCCACTAGGTGGCATACATTCTAAATGCAGATTTAGATGCACACCAGTATCCTTTGGGGGAGAATAAATCATCATAAGCCTAAGCGATCATAGATTGTATCTTTTTTTTTTCCCCTGCACTTTCCAAATCATTTGTTTCCGTGCTGTCACTTTTTGTTAAAAAAATAATTCAAGACTAGTACTAAGTATAGAAGGACTGCTTTGCAATGAATGTAAAAAGCCAGGCTTTTATACTATTAGTCAGCAAAACTCACAGGGTATGTATACCTTGAATTATTTGTAACAACCAAATATTTAGCCAAAATAATTTCCAGCTCTCAATCTGAAAAACGATACATGTTCATTTGGGTAGGATTCTGTCTGTTTTTCACTATGCCAATTTTGTTCTTTATTTAATTTCAGAATCCTTCACAGTCCCCAATTGTTTCTATTGTGGCATGCAGGTGTTAGAAGAAAGTTTGAAAAATGTCTGTTATTTTTATATCCTTGCTTAGGACATGATTCCTTCATAAACTGCAATGCCTACTTCTTCATTGAGTTTGTATTAGATCAAGGAGCCAGTGTAATAAAAATAAACGAACAGCACAGCGTACATTAGTTTCCAAAACCTTTATTGTCCTCACTGTTTTTCTTAAATTACTTTATCTACATATAATGTGCTTATCCCACTGCTATATAGTATACTCTGCTGCTTCACCTCTCTGCAGCTGGAATGCCTTGCAACTGAACCATTTTAGTGAACTAAAATTTCAAGCAGCTTTCTGCATGTGTGTAAAGAGTATAAATTAAAAATGGGCAGTTTTTGTCCGGACACCATGAAGTTTGCATTAGAAATGATTACCCAAACACCATAGTTCAGCCATAGTGTTTCTAAAAAGGCAAAGAGAGAAGGCATATAGGTAACAGCGAGAGGGATGTAAAAACCTGATGGAAGTGCTGCAGTAGAGAAGAAGGATACTACCTCCTTGGGGCAGGATACTAGTGGTGAAGGAAGTATTTTGGATTGGTTAAGTAGATTATGACAATAAATCTACAACTGCTGAATTGTATTTGTTTTAGGTATGGGTCCTGATCTTGCACCTCAGCATAAACCAAGAGCAGCATTATGGATGATTGTAGACTCTCACTGGCGTAACACCAAGTAAGCGAAAGAAGAGCTACCTCTGCTGATGGTTGGTTTTCCAAAGAGAATCCCTAACTCTTCAGGCACCTTTATGCTCTGTGTTGTGTAGGAGGGAGCAAGGATGCATCCATGTAAGGTACAGAGAGGGCAGAAGGGGGATATGCCTGGGTGTACTGAAACATTGATGATCTTAGTGGCAATTGGAGTAACGTTAGTACTTGTAGTCTGATACAGCTCAGGTTTTAAACTGTTAACAGTTACTTTGATCAAGTAATCCTTATGGACCTTCTTTCTGCTGTAGAGAATCTTAATGTCTTTTGCATTTTACTTTACTAATAGCTGGATTGCAAACCTCTTGCAAGTGTGAGCCAATACCCCTGTGAACAGTAGCATCAACTTCAATAAGATTGCAAGGGGAAGTAATTGTTTATAAATGATAAGGAAAGACTCCCAGTCTACTTCTTTCACCTTCTTTCCCTCTCCAATCTAGGATGAAACTGAAGGAAAACTTGGTTGATAACCAAGGAGAAACTACTGTACGTGAATAACTGTAATTCAAGCAGGATTTATAGCTTTCTTAGAGCATTGCCATCAGCTTGACAGCTTAGAAACTTAAATTAAGATAAATACGCTGTCATTAATTTCAATCATTATTAGATGGAGGTTAGGGAATTAAAATTCCTTCTTCATTCTTCTGCAAAAATAAGTTTTTACAAGTGTAAGGAATATTTTTAGTAGTGGCTTTTTATTGGATTCCTTGTGAGATGAAAGAAGCTTATGCTGGTAGAGTACAGAGCATGTGGTCTTTCAAAATCTAGCTACTTTAGGTCTGCATTGATAACTATTTGATATCCCTTTTAAAAGTCTTGGCTATATGTCTTCTCCTCTGCTCCTTTTTCCCTTCCTTAATGGCTACTTTTTCCGCTCCTTAATGGCTGCTTTTTCTCTTTGACTGCACTACATAAAATATTCTAAAGGAAAATTCTGGTTCTTTACTTGGAGTGTCCAGTAACTTACTCTGTTCTGACTTCTGCTGAAATCTGTGGGACTAACCTGCATGGTGCTTTAAGCACAACGTTCATGGAGAAATTCTGTTTCCTGAGTTTATTCTTTTGCTTAGTGATTTAATTTGACTGCTCTCATGGCTTTCCCCTCCCTTTTCTTATCTTCTGAGGTACTGCTTTGGTTGGATTTAGATGGAAAGATTAGAACAAGTAAAATTTGCTGTCATTCTTTCCTTCTGCTATGAAGAAAGAGCTCCATGCAAATTCCTCAACTGGAGCCACTGCCTACATTTAAGTTATGCTTATGAATTCCACAAAGAGAATATTACATTACAGTTTCAATCTCTAGTTTCCAAGTGCAGACGTTGATATTACTAGAGTTATGTCAAAGCTATCAATCATTAGAAAGCTTATTGACTGTTCAAAATAGTTCTATCAATATCTCATTTGCTGTCTGATCTAATGCACAGGCTGTGTAATGCCAATGCAATGACTCCATCTTTCAAATGATAAGACATAATTTCTTACAAGCATTTGTAAAAGGCCTACATTTTAATGTTTGGCTTATTGAGTTAGATGGATGTGTTTGGCGTACTTTGCTGCTAGGCTGATAGCTGTGAAGAAAAATTGCTCTTACAACATACGTTTCAAGTACATATAATAAGAGTATTGAAAGAAATACTTCGATGAAATACTTCTCAAAGTTAGGCTTTTAGAATAGCTTCATGTAGTCTAGGTTACATGGCAAGCATTGCCTTTATTGGATGGAGTCCAAAACAGTAACAAATCGGGATCTAGCTAAGTGATGTGAAATAAAGATAATGCAAGACAGTGGTGACAAAACCCAGCTCCAGGTCATGCTCTGTCTTTGTACCCTTCTTTGTATCTGCTGACTTGTCACGCTATAATGATGTATAGGAAGTGCAGCATGTGTGCAGGCAGCTTTGCCCTTTCTGGAGCTCTGGAAACCCTTTGTAGTCACCGAGGGCTAGACTGTGATTTGGGTATCAGGTCTGAGCAAATCCAAATGCTGCTCAGTCCTCTCAAGAAGATTTCCCAGACTGGATATCCAGAAGCTGAGGACAGCGCATGTATGCTGATTCTCTGGAACTGACGAAGCAGAAGATGGACAGACATGTATTTCTGTTCTTTGCAATTCAGTGGCCAGCACAGCTGAGCTAATGTTTAGGGGCAGGAGGGGTTAATGATTTGCTGCTGGTATAGGCCAGCAGCTAATTACTTTCTGTCTCCAACATCAGGGAAGCAGGATGGAATTGCCTCTGTCTAATTTGCAGTCATTCCTGTGGAATGCTCCAGTGCAGAAATATGCTGCTCCAGGCTGTGTCTTAGTGACATTGTCTAGCCCTCAGTAAAATATGCAAACACTAGTAATGTCTTATGGGGATAACAAGGCTTAGCTTCTGTAGGAAGTGTATGGTAACAGCAAACTTTTCAATACATCCTGGCATCTGAAAAAGGAGATGATGATCGGGGGGGGTCACAATGTAGCAGATTTTCATAGAAGTGTACATTTAATATAGTTTTCTAGATATACCCAAACCTAAGGGCTGTGTGCCTTTGTATAACATTGCAGACTAATTAACTCCTCCTAAGTGCAGGTATGAAGTTGAAACCAAAGGATTTCTCACAAGATACTGGTGTTTCAAAATTTTTATTAGGCTGGAAGAACAGACTGGCTAGCAGGAGCTGATGTGTAGTTTTAGCTGAATCTGGGATGAGCAGTCATACAATGAGTTTTAAGATGACTTGATGATATATACTTTAAAAATGGCCAAAACCAGGTATTCTGAAAAGCCTTGTTTTTTCTTCGCTCCCCAAAGAGCAGATCAGCATACCTGATGGGAAGTATTTAGTTCTGGAAAAAATGTAAGGTTCATAAAATTTTATTTTCTGGAATTGGGATTAAAATTTCACAATTCTAAAAAACAAAAATTGCCTTTAGGAAATGCCAGCTTAGTTTTATAATTTTTACATGTTCCCCTTATCTGTTTTTATTACTTCTTCATGTTTTCTCCTTTTAGAACTAAATATGCAAAACCTTAGGATTTTAAGTAGCTTTTAATAAGGAACATTTTAAAAAGTTGAAAAATACTGACACATTTCTATGATTACAAAAAATTTTTTAAGAAAAACCAAATTTGAACCCATTTGTTTTGAATCAGAACCAGCCCTTTTTTGGGGATGGAAAGGAAGAAAGTAAAACCATTCCACTGCTGGTGGATTCAGTCTCTCAAATGAATAAGCTTTTGCTGCTATAGTATTGGGGGGTGGGGGTGGTAATAAAAAAAAATAATCAGGTTTGAACCAGAATGTCAGGAATTTTTGTTGTTTTTTCCTGTGTCATGTGTGCCCTTCCCCCTGCCCCCCCCACTTGTTAACCTCACTTGCAATTTGGAATACTATGGCTTTCTGCTGCCACTGAGACTTGGAAACGCTAAAACTTAGTTCAGATCTGGAATATGCTGTTCTTCAGGTATTATCAATAAAATTGAGATTATGGATCTGAGGATTAAATCACTGAAGTGAGTGTAAAACAACCCATATGCAGTCATGGGGTGGAAATCTATGCTTTTGATCAGAAGCATACAGGAATTTCAACCAGCAAATGGATATTACTAAGAAACACAGACAACTAAGTGCAGGATCTCCTCAGGAGACCAAAATACACAGACCTGAAAAACTAACAAGTATCTCTGATGTTGCTTCATAGAGAGAATACTTAGGACTAACTCTTGAGAATTATTATGATAATAACTGCATTAGAGATGTAGGAGAATTTAGAAGTAGTTATGGTAAATGTGAATAAATAGAAGTAAGTGTTTGAGGTGGTAAGAAGGTGAATATTATCACTTATTTATACAAAATAATGACTATGTAATGTTTTTCTCAGTTTCCTCAGGCACAGAGTAAAACTGGCTCTGTTAAGCTACTGTTTATTGTAGATAACAAAGAGTAAAATATAAGTTTTTTACTTATGTATGTGTGTGTATATGTTTTGGTAAGCAGGTGTGCACTTGAGAGCTGCCATGGTTAGGTTATTTCCTAGAAGCTACAAGCAGGCTCTTGGTCTGTTGCATTAGGTACTGTGTATAGAGCATCGTAAGAGACTGTTTTTTCCAAAAGTCTTAGTCTTGCAGAGCAGAGGAATTATGGTTGTAAAAACTGAATTAATATGACTTTTCTAGCACAGTTTGAGATTTGGTATTGTACTACTTTTGTTTCTTGACTACTTAATGGTGCTAAGAACATCAATGTGACACCGTATGTATGCATCACTGAACACTTTATTGTGCCTATTCTATGCAGGAAAAAAAATAGAGTGGATCATAGTTCTTGGAGACTTTCAGTGTATCATTATAAAATATTTTTTAGCTGGTGCATTGTACTGTAACAGAAAACATAATACCATTATTAAGAGTCCAAATTTGGGTACTGAGAATGTAGAAAATGCCACACTTTGGACTTCCAGTATGTAAATAATAGAGAATAATGGCATAACCTTGTACATAAATACCTGAAATTTCAAGCAATAGAATTCATTTATTTATAGATATACATGTTTGTTTCTGTTCATGAATATAGTTTGCTGGTGTGAATGAATTACTGGACAAAGCATGATAAAGCTAGTCAGAAGTCTGTGGTACATCAGTTATGCAGAGTCTGCAATTTATTAGAAATGATTATGTAATTGCGTTAAGATGTTTGGATTGTGAAGTGTTACAAAGAGCTATATCTCTCACAAGCTGAGGCAAGTTGTCTGTGGCAAATGTTAGGGTGCAACATTATACTATATATACTACATATGTTTTCTGTATATTCTGTTTCTATCCCTGTTTCTATAAACATTATTGACAACAATGTGAATGTTCTTTCAAAAAACACCATATAACTTTTATATTAGATACAGTAGAGCATTATCAATTTGAGTGGGGAATAAGTATCAAGACCTTCTAAAAGAAAAGATCTTTTGTCTTCATGCAAGTGTAATCAGTTATAAAACTGTGGAAGAGGTTACGGAAGTGTTACCACTCTTATGTTTTTATGGATGAGAAGGTGCTTTCACTAAAACTCTGCTGGAGATATATAGGAGAGACCATTCTGTACTTGTCTATTGCATGGTGGGTGACAGGTAATATGTGTCATTTTCCTTTTCCTCCTGCATGGGAAAATCAGATATGGTCCTAAGCACTCCTTGAACCATGTGAGGAGATGCTATTTTGAATGTAGGTCAGAAAAGACAGGAAAAGCTGGGCTGCTGAGTCTAATAAAGCCAGTAGTCAGTTCTGGACTGGAGGATATCTCATTAAGGTAGGCAAAGCAAGCACACTATAAGTGCTGACCAGCTCTACTTCACTTTATTGCATCTGATATAAACTACTGTTGCCTTTGAGCTGAGAAATGCTCCGTACTCTGTTTCATAGCATTGTACAGGAAACTCTAGAAAGACACATAACTGTATTCCTTGTTTGATGAATTGATGGCAATGCAGGTGAGCTGTTGGTACCCTATACAGAAGTATGTTAAAATAAACACAATAGATGACTTTGTGAAGAGAGCCAAGACACAACATCCAAACCTCCTTTTATAGAACGTACTGATTCTTCAAGGATTTGCCTTGCAAAGTCAGCTTCTGTAAGCCCTGTAAACTTGCCATGCCTGCTGAAGTCAAGACGTGCTGAAAGACTGTAGAAGTATTGCTAATCAATGTAGAAGCATTGCTAAATCACTTGGTAGTCTGTGGGGTTGAACCGAGTAGCTACCAGAGATGGGACAAAGTTGTGGATGGATGTATGTTGTGCAAACATGTATTCTCTTGTTAAATGCAGCAAGACACTTCAGTGGCAATAAATCTAAGTACCAAAATGTAATGTCAGGTCTAGTGGGAGATTTATCATTGCTGTGAAGAGCAAAGCCCCCAGTACCCGTTGTTCTTTTGTGCGTATGTGTATGTCTTGTCTGTGTTCTTGACTTCTGTGGTTTTGTTTTGCTGGTTTTGGCCTTTTTTTTTTTTTTTTTTTTTACCATACACATAAATGTCATTCCTTTTAATCTAATTTTCTTCAGGATTTTAATGTTAAGTACTTAGGTTTTTTATAGACTTTTGCTTCTGCCACAAAGGAGGAAGAACTTTTTCAAAAGATTTGGTGTAATGCTGTGGTGTGGAGTTGCAGCTTTGGAAATATCCTGGCCAGCTTTTTTGAATTACCAGTGAGTTAATGGAAGGAAGAGGAGGGTGGGAGTAGTGTCCTTTGCAGTCCTGCAGCATTTTGGAAAGGTTTAACCCTAACAGATGAAGTGAAGATGATAAATCGCACTGTCAGTTTTGACCAATCAAGCAATGAAATGGCAATAAGAGGATACTGCTTTCTAGTGTGGGGGTTTTGTGCTGTTTTTTTTTTTTTTTTTAAAGTTCTTTGTGGCAAAATTTTGCAAGCAACTGTTACTTTCATTAAGAGACTCTGCCAGTTATCTTTCCATCCTATAGAAAAAAGTTTCTTTGGAAGGTGTAAAAGGTATACATTCTCTGAAGTAACAACTGCTGTGTGAAAGGACCATAGGTTTAGCAGCGAATGAGAACTGATACAGGTCCTTTGTCTTAACTCTTAACTACACCTTTGTTTATTTTGAACTAACTTTGTATCCTTATGTAGATTTGCTCTGAGAAATTAGTTACTGAAGCATTCCTTGGGATTTTATTTACCGCTAAACAACCAATTCAAACAAACATCAATTTAAGAAGGCAGTACTGTTTTTTTTTTTTTTTTTTAAACAAATGACCATGTGCCATCTCTTAGTTGGGAGTGGCAGCTGGAAGGATCACCTTTCATAATTCTGATCATCAGACAATAATTATTAAAGACGAAGAGTTAAAGAAGCCCTTTGTGAATCTTACTATAAATGGCCAAATCTGTGTGGGTTCCCCCCCTTTCCCTTTTTTTTTTTTTTTTGATATTTGGGGCATCTTGAGGAGTGTTTGCGAACACGTTTGGAATGAGCATAACCGAATTTTCATGGAGTCCTTGGAACTGCTTTTATTGGCTTAAGGAGAAAGGCATAAGCTGCTAATGAATCCTTACATCTTATCCTAACATATCCAGTATAATGAAATGTGTTTTCTGAGACTCGGAAAGATTGGTCTCTGAGGAAAGGCAGTTTTCTGATGGAGCTGTAAACCACTTATGGGTGGCTCCTGGTAGGGATTGTTGCCTGAGAGAAAATTGCAGTTTTTCTGATTTCTCTGTTGTGAATCCTAAAGTAAACTATACCTGCTCATCTGTGTTCCCTTGCATGGAGGGGCAATGGTGTGGTCCTGTGTGTAGCCAGGAAGTATTGACATATTCAGGCCCTTGCATATCACGAAGCAGAACTCCACCAGCATTTCATGAACCCCAACATGGTGGGAATTTTGAGAGGACATGACACGGCTGGAATTATTACGTTTATAAACTGAGGTGGGGATTAATTACCTGTGCAGTAAGGCAAGCAGGTGCTGTAGAGCTATTTTCTTATAACTCTACAGTTTAGTGGGAAGGCTGTATCCTTGGGGGAGCTTATACGTACACACGTAGTTTCTAGAATTGCAGGAGCTTTCATTTAGATCTAAATGACTTATTCATACAGGTGTTAATTTGAAAGATGAAAAAAAAAAAAAAAAGACTCCAGAATTCTAACAATGCATGAACAGAGTATTTTACAGTATTTCTAGTTAATATCTAATGAGACAACACATCCTTCCTGGAATTCCTGCTTCTAACTCCAATTATTGTTAATGAGAATTTTATGCCCTCTGCATTAAAAAGAATATGTTAAGGATACACTCATGCAACAACTTGGGGCTATATATTCATATTTAACACCTCAAAGGGAGATGAAGACAGTGTGTGTGCCTATATGTCTGTAATTAGTATTGTCATCAATTATAAATATAGCGGCTTGCTGTAAACTTTGAATCTGGATTCAGCTAGGGACTCAGAGCATCCAGCATCCCAAGCTGTTTGGACTGTAGTGGTTGGTAGATAAGATCTCTGAAAGGTGCGCTACATTTTTATTACAAATTTTAGCTATAACAGCAGCTATGTTATTTCAGAGAAATGAAAAAGACATCTGCTACAGAAGCCCATCAGTGTAGCCCATCTGACTGTATACTGTATCCATATATGTTATGTGTATTTTACAGCCTTGGGTTAATGGAAACTCCTAACTGCTGATATAGGGAAATGTCTTTTATGCTCACAGTGAAATATAGAGAAATCCATAGCACGTTACTGAAAGTCACGTGTGGTTGTCCAAGTCTGACCAAATAGAAAAATAATTCTTGCCTCCTCAGCTGTTAATCTAATGGGAAAGTATTGGGATTTTTTTGGTTTTCATTTGAATTTTTGAAGTACATTATAGTGTAAGATAAAGGAGGATACAAGAAATCCTACATTCTTTAATTAAGATAGAAGATAGAGCTTATTTTGGACTTTAAAACCCTTGGTATCCTTTGAGTTGGTCATCTGCACCAGTGATTGGTTGCATCCATCTGGCACTTATAATTACCACATTTCCACCTAACTTTGTCCACAGACTTATTTAGCAAGAGCAGTCTCTAGGGATGATCTTGAGCTGTCAGTGAAGATGTTTCCTTTGTTCTTATATTGTTAACTTTCTACAGAGGAAAAAAAAACCCCTCTGATGCCTGATGGTACAATAGCTTGAGCCAAGTGTAAGTGAAATCCAGGCAATATGGTCATATACACGTTCAACCACTTAAGTTTTTAATAAATTAAAGCAATCTATTTTGTTTAAATTACAAACAACAGATCTTTAAAATATGTGCTGCTCGCTGTGTGTTAACCTCTGACATACTGTACAATTTCAAATGTGGAACAATCTGTATAGTCTGAAATATTTTACTGGAAGTTGCTAAGTCTTTTTTGCCTTTATATCATTTGCTGATATCCTTAGTCAAGCAGTTCTCTTTATACTCTTGAAAAATGCCAGTCATTTTCAGCACAGTGAATAATCCGCATGTTGAATTATTTACATTAATTTACGTGATCTATAAAAATAAAGTATTTCAAATTTTGTATGCATGCCAGATTCTTATAAAAGAAATAAATAGGGTTGTCTTTTTTCTCTCCTCCTTCAAATTAGATGTCTTTGGCATATGGTGAAAATATAAATACACATGTTCAGAGAAGATCCAAGTGGATATTATGTGTGTTTATATCAGCATTCAAAATCAGTAACATTTAAACATTGACTTCTCTGCAAAGGTAACAGATGAAGGATGGTTTCTTTTCACTTGGGGTCTGGCATGACCTCTGGAAGTGCAGTTCCCACTCTGTTATTGATAGCTAAGTGTCAGTTTATTTATATCTGGAAAATGTAATTGGGAGCTAGCCATGTAAGTCAGCAAACGTGTTTCTCAGGCCTTCATCTAGCCCATTAGTTACATTAGTTCTTGTAAAGCTCTCTTGAGTGTCCAGAATTTCTATCTGTGATTGTCTTAGACCTGCTTAATCTCTTCAGCACCGAGCAGCTCAGTGCCGTCCCATCTTGTGGTGAAGCAGTTCGTGTCTGCAGTCAAATCCTTCTACTGTCTGTATTCTCTGAGGAACCTGATCTCCAGTCGTGGGTATGCTGTGAGCAAGATGAACCAGCAGCTGCAGGATCTAGTATTCTGCCCTATACAAAACACAGCAGCAATGTCTGTTGCAAGAAACAGCCAGATAGGGATGCCTGCTCTTATGTAAGGTAGCCAACCTTAAAACCTTTTGCCTTGAATGTGGGGAAACCCAGTTCACTTTGCTGTAGGTTTTTGAAACGTGCTTTTTATCATGGAAGAGGGCCCATCATTGGATCTCTGGATTAGAGTAAGAGGGTAGGGTTAAGTTTAGGAGACAGTCTTCTGTCTTTCTATGAAGTCTTTTTCTGAACAACAGAGCAGCTTTAACAGTGCATTAGTTCACACTGAGGGGAGAGTATATTTTGTCAGACTAATATTTAGGATACTCCTCTGTGGGGATTTCAGTCATTGCTCTGAGAACTGTGCCTGTGTCTTACATGAAATGGGTCATAGGTCAGAATTCAGAAATGGCCCTTCAGACAGGGACTGCAACCCATCTTCAAATTACAACCCTTTCTCATCATCTGGAGTTTTTTTTATGCGAATAAGCCTTGAGGTTTTAGGATGTTTTAGTGGACTGTCTTGTTCCACAGGTAGCTCTTTTCATGTGAGTGTGGCATGTTGAGTACAAGCATTTTTCCAGTCTAAGCATAGGTGACAGAATACAGTATCAGTGTCCCATTGTCAGGTTATTCTTTGAGAATCTTGGTTGTATCTGAAGCTTTCCCCACAAACTGGATTGGCTGTTGAAAAGAGATTTTTGCTTTTTGGGACAGGTTGAAGGAATTTGTATTTATTAAGAGTTGTGAAAGGTGGGAAAATAATGTGGTGGGAGAAAGCATTAGTGTATTGCAAGGAAGGAAGGAGGTCTGGCTACTAGGAAACTTGGTAAAGCATGGCCTTCTGGAAACGTATGGTAAATTCGAGTAGTGCCACCAAGAGGCTGTCCCCTTATGCATCATGAGGACTAGTGTCACATTTTAGTGAGTGGTAAGCTGCAGGAAAGCAGAATTTAAGTGCATACTGTTGCTTGCTTGACAGGAATGACCACAACACATGAGGAGATTGTCTGTTTTACAGTGCAGCTGGCTATTGTCAGGGAGTTTGGCCCAGAGACTAAGAGGTAGTATGAAATGCCAAATATGGTTTTAAAGAAAGATGTACACAAACAGAATGTTCTATAAAAGCCAAAGCTGTCATCTTACAGTGCCTTAAACCTTACAGTTAATGACAGTTAAAGTATGAGATAAGAAGCTTTATTCTCCTTTTCAAATTCTGCAAGCTCATTATCACACATACTTAATTGTATTATATAAAAATACCTTTTTTTTTTTTTAACGTGACATGTAGAAATGGCCAAAGCAAGTCTGTTCTGGCATTCTGACTCTGAGTGCTCAGCACCAGCTGCTTCAAGGGTAAGTGAAGGAAGCACTGTAACGGGTAATTCTGGAGCAGTTTGCCCATTGGGAAAGATTCTTTCTAATGCCCACCAGCAAGAAGTTGACTTATTCACTGAAGCATCAAGGTTTATATCTCACGTGTTTTTTTTAATCTCATCTAATGTAGCTGTGGATGTTCTCATTATGCATATAAATGTCTAAATCCTTTTTGAATCTTGCTAAGCTCTTGGTCTTGATAATACCTCTAGGAAAACCACCGCCAGTTAATTATGTGCTGTGTAGAAATATTTTCCCCCTCTTCTTTTCAGATTGTTTTTGTTCAACATCACTGTCTATCCATTTGTTTTTGTATTATAAATTGTGGTAAATAGCACTATCCAATTTGTATTGTCTTTTTCTATTATTTTGTATATCTCCATGGGTTCTGCTTATACTCCTCTTATTTCTCAACCACACAATCCAAAACTTCAAACTTTTCTTCCAGATTCTAAATCTTTCATTTCCAAATACAAATATCTTCCCTTAACACTTACACCTTAGTCATGAAGTGGACTGAGGATAAGCTGTAACTCACTGACCGCTCTGTTTTCTCCCGATAATGTTCTGCAGTGAAATTCAATTATGTGCTCCACTGGCATTCAAAATAGAGCAAGATTTCCAGTTCTGATCTGAACACCTTCCATTACAGGTGTCTGATCTCTGATGTGGTTTTTGGTTGGGTTTTTTTCAGTGTTTTACCATTCTGGACCTGTCTTATTTGCATATGCTGGAAAAGCATTTTCCATTTTCATGTGGTTGACTTACATTACATTCCTGTTGTCTTCCTTCCCTCTGGTTAGTATTATTGTTAAATCCTGTTATGCCTGTTGCAGCATTGTGTCTTTTCCCTTCAATCCACAGGGAAAGGCATGTTTTTGTAGGTGCAAGTCTTGTTACCTTTTCATGGGTATTAGTAGCACTTGTTATCACAGCGTGCTCTGAGTGCTCTATAAATATTATCAAGTCCCAACAGCAGGTAACATTTTGCTGAAGATCAGTAAAATGCTTTGACTAGAAAACTGAAACGAAAGGCTGGAGAGAACCTTACAACCACAGGATAACTAATATAGTTGAGCTTCAGGACTAAATTCAGGTGGACACTTAATCTGCTCCTTGTTTCTTTAGAAGACTGACTCCCTGAACCATGGTGAACATTTGGAGGCCTCACGTAATTACCCCTGATGTTTCTGAGGACTGAAGTAGAGATGATGCATTTCCCAGAAGAGCCAGACCATATGGTTACACTGACCTACTGTGAACATACTGTGCAATCCCATAGTTCTTTGAGCATCTGAGAGCAGAATTGGTACTTGTATTTGCATCTTCTTTGTCAGCAGTCCTCCTTTCCTAGTTATTATGCCTTTTAAATAAATTGAGCTGCTGTCAACTGCTGCTGAGGGAGTAAGGTATGGAGGTGATGCTGATCACTTGAATGTCACTTGAGAAACTGCCAGCTCCCAGTCTGTATACAGCGTGAGAGGTTGTTGCTGTTCCCACAGGTGGAGGCTCATTCTGTAGAGTCAGCAATCTTTTCATTTGGTGCGTGTGTGTTCACTTTAGCTTGTAGCTGGCTGAACTGAATGTTGGACTTTGAGGATTACCTTATGGCATTTTTGTAATTAATTGTTTCAAATATAGATAGAACTATATATGGACAAGAAGATACAAGTGGCAATTGGCAGGTTTAATCTCTCTCTGTGGTTGATTGAGGCCCAAATAACCCTGGTGGCTGGAAAGTCTTCCCCACTTGTTAAGTTTATCCCCTCTCTGTAGAGTTTGCCATTCCTGTAGTCTGCCTGTGAAGATTTTGTAGTTTTTCTTAATCTGCTTCAGGCTGGACCAGCTAGGTTTGTTTATATGGCCTGAAATAAATAATGAGCTATCACTTGAGCATTTTTGCCAGTAGGGACAAAACCCTCCAGCTAGTGAATGGAGAAGTTAAGGATACCCAATGTCTGTCCAAGGCCTCATTGTCTGAGCCAGCAAAGCTGTTCTGCCACTTAGCCTTCAGTTGTTTCAGAGAGACTACTGAAGCTAAAAGTTGCCTTTGCCTTAGTACTTGGATTGGGTAGTAGAAAAGATAATTCATAAGTGGACTCTTCTCATTCCTTTTTCCAAGTGTACGCGTGAAACAATGCCTGCAGGCATTGGGTGAGAACACGAGGCACTGCATAGTGGGGCCTGAAAACAGATCAGTATTTTTACCAGTGTGCTTGTGTGTCCCCCTTCATACTCAGTCCTGGCACACATACATCACACTTAATTGCTGTAAAATAGGTGATTTGTATATTACTGTGCCAAACAGGAAGCTGAGCAGTGGTATTAAGTAGTAGTGGAGAAACCCTGTTAAGGTTTCCTCTCTCGAAAAATCTTGCTTGTTTGTTGGCCTGAGGTTATTAAGTTTCTTGAGCAAAATATTAAGTATTGTACCTATACCCTCCTTTAAGCATGCTGTGATCTTTCACCTCCTTCATGATGTTATGGATTATTCCAAGAATTACTTTCTGAGAGAGATTTGCTCGTTCTTTGGTGTGTAATCTATTGGACTAATTCAGGCTGAAAATTCTGTATTAGCATACTTTTTTTTTTTTTCCTAGAGTAGTCCATGAACAAGCTCATGTCCTAGATTTCAGGATCAATGTGTAAATAACAAATTACACTGTTGGGCCAGCATCTCTCTTCAGTTTGTGAAATACAAAAATTTTGCTCTAAGCCATTCCTGAATTCTCTGTAAAAATTGGGCAAGTCCAAGCTAAAAGGAATGCATATCATTTGGCCAAATCAGGTTATTTTAATGAAAGAATTCCTTTTGCTGAGCCAGTGTTAGAATTACAGATGACTTCATGCAAAACAAAGACTGCCTGTGGTTTGGTAATTGTTTCTTTTAGCAACAGTGTATGCCTTTGTCCTTTATCCTCATTTTGCTGCTATTCACTTTCTTCCTGCAAGCTTTCTGTTTATCCAATAGTCCAGCTCATTGCTGCATTCATTTATTCCCCCTGCACCCCCCGCCCGCACTGCAGTTTAATTAGAAACAACTCTTTGTGTTAACTGCTGATAGAAAAAAAGTACAAGGGAGAAGGTTTGTAGGATGTTGGGTGTGTTGTTTATGGAATTTTTCAAGATTTCTAAGTAACTGATAATACATCAGCCATCGATCCAAATCCATGTCCAGAGAGACACTTTAAAACTTTAGTGCTTAACAGAGCTCGAAATACCCACCTGTCCTCCATTCTACCCTGCAATTACAGATTGAGGGAAAGGTAGACTGTTATAATTATTTGCATTTCAAAACACTGTCTGCCAATAACTATCTCATTGTTGATGTTTGCTGGTGCTTTGTACTAGGTGTTCTCATCAATTTGATAGTGCAAAGTTCAGCATGCACAGAAAAATGTAAGAACTAAAAGCTGTTATCTATGGAGGAACACTGTGATTTAAGAAAAATAAATATAAAAATTAGCTTTCTCTAGACCCAAAGGAAATAAATTACACATGCATTCCCTAAAAGGGCATGATATTTTTGTTGTTTCAGTACTCATGCATTAACATTTGCTTTTTGAAAAAATGTGGATTTTTTTTATTATTTTTGTTGAAACTCTGATTATACCATCAGTGGTGGTTATGAATGAAGCAGCAACACTTCTTTATTTATTACTGTCCAGTACTACAGTGATGGAAGATAGAAGACATAGACAGAAGAGAAAGTTCAATGATAGTGTAAATCAAGTTGTGGCTAACTATAATTTAGTTTATAAATTGAGAATATTAAGCTTTCTGACTCAGGCATGAGAGTTAAATTAGATTTAATAATAACATATGATGTTAACTAAATGTGTCTTTCTTTCATCTTCAAAGCATGTAAACAATTTCAGGTAATACACTTCTGGTGATGCAGTCAAAGAGTTTTTTCCTTATGGTAAATGGAAATGAAGGTGCCTATAAAAATGAGTAGGCCAAAGCCACGAGGTGAGGAAATTTCAGGTCCAGGCTCAGAACTGTGAAAGCCCAACTTCACATACTTGTACGTAATGCTAGTTCAAGAGTCCAAATTCGTGAAGGCACCGAAATATGTCTAAATGTATGAACGGTCTCTTTGACTTTGGCACTATTCATGGTGTTGGATTTCAAATTGTGCTTGTGCTCAAGTACCTTCCTAGATTAAAGCTAGAAGGACATAATTCAGTGTATTTCGTATTTCAGCATGGAGTGACAATCTTTGTTAATACACTAGCATTTTAGTCAGCATCTCAGCTTTTCACCATATGAGGAAGCTTTGAGCACCCAAATGAGCTGCTTTTTTTTTTTCCTTTCATAAGTAGAAACTTTTTAGATAAAGATATAAGAAGCAGAATTTGTATTTTTGGAGAGATACATTTATACTACTTATTTTTTTTAATGGGTATACTCAGGGGCAAAAAATATGTGTACTTTCTAAGTGAATCTGAGAGATAACATTGCTTTGATTTCCAGAAAAGCAGCGATGCTGATTTCTAGCTGTAGCATTTTTCTACATCTGCTGCTCTTCCCAGAGATGGCTTCCAGCTGAACCTCTCTGCATACTAGAGCACACCTCCTGCCTAACATGCCATAGGTCACACTTACATTTTCTCATCTCTGCTCATCCCTTCCCCCATGCTCACACCAAGACTTCTGTTTAAGTGAGAAAACATTGTTTTCTGCAATTGTTTGCAAGTGAAAAATTCCCTTGATTCTTTTTTTGTGATTTCAGTTTTGGTAATGTGGATGTCGCTGCTAAAGATGTGTGCTAAAGCATAAATGTTAAAAAGTTACCCTTATAGGTCTGGGATTTTCAAAAAAACTGTTGGAAGGCCAGCTATTAAATTCCCCTGAGAATAAATTAAAGATGTTTCCTGAAAATTCTGGCCTTGATTATCAATGTACTGAGAAAGTGTCTTTTTCATAATTTTCTACAGTTTTGAGAATAGCCAATATCTGACTCATCATACTGACTCACCAGACAGGTGTCAATCAAACATTCGCATAAGCATAGATCACTCAAGGTTGCTTGATGTTTTAAAGGGAAGGCATTTTTAGCTTTTGCCTTTGAAAGAGCAGGTCAAGCGCTTTATCCAGCATTAATGATTTTTCTCAGTTCATCACTCAATTGACTCAGTAACTTGACTATTATTAACCCAGACCATTAAATGCTTTTAACCCTTTTCCATGGAAAGAAGGGACCTCTCAAGTATGAACAACTTCAGTGAATGTATTAATTTCATGCAGTTGCCATTTGCCCTACAGCGTTGGATTGCTTTAGTGATACATTTTATAAAGACAATTCAAAAAGCAAAAGAAGCTTTTTTTAAATCTGTTTTGCTGCACTGAAGATTTTTAAGACATGAATCATTAGTGTTGGAGGTGTCAGTAGAAACTGTAATAGCAGAAGCTGCTATGTTCCATACAGGTGTGAAAGGTGCCTGCATTTAAGACAGGTAATAAAACATCAAGGGGTGTAGGGAACTAGTATGATGCAGAAAAAACAAATGGCGGTGAAGAAAACTTTTTTCTTCTGAGTAATTACGGGAACACAAGGAATCCCATATACAAACAGATAGCGTTTGTCTTAGTACATAGCACTGATACGTATCCACATATTCTTGCTATGACCAGAAGCGAGGGCTGTTTCAGAAGTTAGTACAAACAATAATTTAACTCCTGCTTCTTCAACCATGTTAAAATTAAGTATATGAGGGATAAAGCACTAGTGTAGTAAGTATTGTGAAGTGATTAAGTACCAATAGTTGAGACTAACCAGGAGGGCTTCTTCCTGTCCCCTTGGGAATGGCCACTGTTGTAGAAAAGGTACTGACTTCTCCTAACTTGAAGAAGACCTATGAGATATTTGTTCCTCAAACTGTATGTGCATTATGTGGTTTTGGAAGGAAGTGAGTCATCCTATTTAATTAGGGTTGTGTTACTGCTATGGAATGCTTTTGGGGAAAGTTTTTTCCAAGGCAGGACAAGTTTGGCATTCGTTATGAAAGAGCAGCAAAGACAGCAGAATTCAACACAAACTTTCTGTGCTGTGTTTTTAGCGATCAATCAGTCAGACCTGCATCTGATGTGAAATGGGTCATACTCCACTCAAGTCAGTGGATGCTTGCTAAATGATACCAAAACCGTTCCTATTCTGACATATTACTGCCTATCACTAACCTCTCAATAGTATTTCTTTCTGCCAGACCTGTCCCCAACCATTCCTCTCCCATGCTATGAGTTGTTTACTGTAATAGTATCTCAGAATTTGGATCTCCTTGACCAGAATTTTAGCAGGTAGCACCTTCTCCTACCTGCTTTCAGGAAGGGGACAGGACAGGGAAGTAGCAGATTTCTTTTTTTTTTTTTTTTTTTTTACTGTTTCTTTTCATTCAGAGTAATCATACTGTGCATGATCATCTGACTACAGATCTTGATTAAATTCTTTGTGGTAACAACAGTATGATTATAACTAACTGCTTGTGGCCAACAAACAAATGAATGAAAAGCCACATTATGGATAATCTGTTTCTTTATAAAAACTTAATAATGGCCTAAAAAAGGATTAGATTATGACACAGAGGGTTTTTATCATACAAAATGCAACCAGTGTTGTCAGAAAAGTAGATGTTTAATAACTAGAAGAATCCCTGTTAAAAGCGACAACTTCTGTGTGTGATACTGTCTTTCCAACTTTCACTGTATTTTGTACTCTTGGCACAAAGGAACTTGATGCTTTTAATAGTTTTTATATAGCTAGCTAAATAGATTTTTTGGGGGATGTCTTTTGCTCATAGTTTTTAATGATTTTGCTAGCCTATGGCAAACTAATTTGTAGGTTTGGCACATTGGGATATTGAAGACAGTTTAAGTAATAACTAAAATGGTATTTTTCACCTTGCTAGTGAAAATTTTAAACCCTGTGTAAGATCAGTTGGTGCTTTATAGATGTATTTGAAAGAAATTTTTTTTGACATATTCAAAATCAGAGCACTACTACTATTGATTTATAAACATGTATTTTCTTTATAAACAAGGTGCAGACAAAAGCCCTGCAGATGAGGGCTGACTAAGGAATTTTGCAGTGGTTTTAAAGCACAGTCTTACTTCAGTGTGATCAGAGAGGAATATTGGCATATCTGCTAAAACAGAACCCTTACCATGCTCTCAGAGAGTTCATCAGATCCTCTTTTCTGTGCTTGACTACTTTTGGGGAATCTCTTCCCATTTTGCATGCTCATGTTAGAATACGTAAGATAACTTGTATGCTTGAGCAACATGCCCTAAGTAAGACTGCCATGCCCATATGTTGCTGAAATGGAGTTTAAGTTACTTATCACTCAGAGGTGCAAGGAAAGCAAATAGAGTGGAAAAATATTATCAACAGGTTTTGTGGTTTGTGGTTTTTTTGGTTTTGGTTTTGTTTTTTTGTTGCTGGGTTTCTTTGTTGTTGTTGTTGTGGGGTTTTTTGTTTGCTTGTTTGGTGATTATTTTCATATTAATAGTTTCTGAGACAGGAGAACTCATTGTTACAGATTGCCATGGATAATTATTTTGAATTCAGAGGTTCTGTTGTAAAATTGTGGAAATAAGAGCCAACAAATTTAGTTGGAGACTCCTTATTCCTGGCTGACAGAATCCTGAACCCTAAGCATTCAGAGTACCCCAATAACTTATTTTATCCAGCTGTAAGATTTGTTCATTTTTTACCTAATCTGTTGATAGATACTTAAAATTCATTGAGAAACTACTGCAATTCCTGTTAACTACTGTGGAAATACCACCTATTTGGTAGAAAGTCATACACAGACTCGATCTCAGGATTTCAGCTTTACTCTTTTATTACTCTTTTATTATTATTACAGTTTTACAAGGATGCATTCATATGGCCCCAACAGGGTACATCTTTCATGTGTCTTAACAAGAAATGTAGCAGACAATTGTCTTTGCTTCACACAAAAGGAAGATTGCTGGATAATGTGATTTAAAATAGTGTACAAAACAGATTAGAAAGTGGTATGATTGTGGGCATTTCCATGTAAAACTTCAGTTTTTCAGCAAAAACCTGCAGTACTGTGGCTTAAAGTATTTGGATTATGAAATGTATCTAAAAACTCCAGGGAAGTTGAGTTTATGTGATCACGTGAACAATAGAAGCTCAAGTCCATGTGAACTGCATGCAAAAGAATCACTCTATCATCAAAAACTCAGATACTGATGTCTGCTTTTAAGCTAAAGGAGTAACAGATGACATAAGTGGCCTGTCATATTTTGTAGATAATAGCTAACTAGGGATAAGGAACTAATGAGATTTATTGAGAACTATGGGAGAGAATGAAATTCTGTTCTTGTAACACAGAACTACAGGAAGCAGAGTTTGGCTTTTTTTCTGCTCTGCAGGGGACTGCATTCTTCTGCCACTGACGTTTCAGATTCTTCACAAGGTCATTTCCTTTTCAATCCATTTCCCATGTCTCTTTTCTGTTTGTTTTTCTTTTTTTTTTAATTTCCTTCCTGATTCATGGCTTTTCATTCCAGACCTGTTCTTGCTCATCCACCCCCATTTTTATCCCCAACTTTCTTATACAGCTAGTATTGTTTCCACTCCTCTCTTTTCCATAATTATTCTTGTTCGTTCCTGGGTTTTGGGCTTTTTTGTACTCTATCCTTCCAGGTCCCAGGTGTGGCATCCTTGCTCAACACCTCTCTCCACACTTGAATGCTGGTCTCATTCTTACTCCCTAGACTTTTGTTTCTCTCAAGTAGCTTTCACTTTTGTGCTACCTGAATTCAGCCAACTGGGCATTGAAAACAGAGGAGAGAAAAATTTTTCACTGCTTCCCAAATCTTACTCACAGGGAAAGGCTTTCTCAGTCTGGACTCTTCAGAGACTTCAGCAGTAAAGATCCACCACATGTATGCTAAGCATGTGCAAACTATGGTTTTTTTTCCCGAAGTTTTACCACTTGGTGTAATATAGAAGAATATCTCAGGAATGTGTAGAAGCGCATCCCTGGGAAAAAACGACAACATTGGTTTTCTGTAATTTTTTGTTCTGGCTGAAGATTTTAAAAGAAATGAAACAAAAATTTACTTCAAAAGAAATCTTTGCATGCAAAATTGTAGTTTGCACAATTTAGTAAAGCTATGAGCAATTGAAAATGAGAAAGGAGACAGCTTTTAATAAAAGGGAAAACTATCAGTTTGCTTATAATATATACAACTGAAGATTATAAGAAAACTATCCATGTCTTTAGAGTTGCTGTCTTAACTCTGTGCTTTACAGGAAAAAAAAAAGATTGTGTGGCACTCTGAATTGCTTAGCAACTGGGATCTCTATTAATTTCAGCATATCTATATGTTTTTATTAGGGAAAGATTTTTGTACAGGACAACTTTAGACCAGTGTAACTGTAGAAAACCTTCAAGCTCTAAGTTACGTTTTTTAAAAATAGTACAGTATGAACTCTTCTATAATTAGAGGTAATAATGTTTTGCCCTTACATGCTCCTTTTGCCTGAGGATCAAAAAGTCTTGTAAAAACATTACATAAGCCTCACAAGTTATCATTGTATAGAAAGTCTCATACATTGACTCCTATTATTTGGTTTGCAAGAGCTACAAATGAAATAGTTCCCTTGAGGTTCATCTAGAGATTTGAATTCATTGTGTATTGAGCTGTAAGAGAAAATCTTCAAAGTGAGTCTATCTCTGCTCATTAACTTCCCACTTCTTTCTCCATTTTCAAAAGTTTTATGCCTTAGTTGTGCAGATAAGGTGTGAGAGAACATGTGTTTTGATGGGCGATTGCTCTCGGGCTGTGAAAATGAAGAAGGCATGCGAATTCAGCAGGTCTTCAGCTACTCAGAGACTCTTAGGAGGTTTTTATTCATGGGCAAAGGTTTATGAATATGTCTGTTGACCCCAACTATAGACAGGGCCCAGTTATTTTTCTGTGGATTTGACTCTGTAGTCTAAAGGAAATTATTACATCCCCCTTCAAATGGGTATTGCGATTTCTGAAAAGCTTTGGATCTGCTAATGAAAAGTCATATAAAGACCTAGTATTACTGTAATGACATGCAAGATCTGAATTAGAGGTGTATTGTTATTGGCTGAATACAATTGTCTGTTGCCTCTTTATTCCCTGGATTATCCTTAAGCCTGCATTTTTGTATTAACACTCTTGTTTCTCCCTTCTGTGAAGCAGCATCTCCATTGGCTTTTTTTTTTTTTCCGTTACCACTGCAAGGATCATAATTAAGCAGCCACAAACAATTGCTTTTAAATCCCCAGCAGAAAATGGTTTGCTTGATCATAAAAAATAATAGTTTCATTTTACCTGCCTTGCAGATTGGATTTAATTGTAGTTGATGCAGAATAAACCTTTTAAAAGCAAAAAAAGCCCAAAACCAACCAAACCCTTAGTTAAAATGGAATTATTTGTGCTATAATTCATTAAAATGAAGCATCATTTGATGACAAAATTGCTATCTGAACTGATAACAGATTTCTCAGCTATAAGTAAGTTTACATTATTTAAGTGTTAGATAGATTCTAAGATTAGGAAAACTTGTTACCATCTTTGTGTATAAACCCCTTCAATATAGCTAGTAGCATTCAGGCTAGAGAAATAATTTTTATTTTAAATACAAAATCCCATGAGAGAATTACAGCCACCAAGATCTGACTGTATCCAGGATCCATAGGGAATATGTGACCATCTGCATGAAAGTCAGTTTTTTTTCAAGCTGGCAACCTTGTCCTTGCAGCATTTCCTTTTTTCCCCTCATCATGACTCCACCAAAAAGAGCCACTGTCAAAGTGGTAGACTTTCTTCTAGAGGCTACAGACTCCACTAAACTGGCATGGGAATGAAAGGAGACCAAGCTTGATAGTTTAGTAACACTTCATTGGAGTTCCTATTAGATACTGGGCCTATTTTATAGGGCCCAGAAGAAGGGGGAAATGGTGTCCTAGGCAGCTGCATGTTTTCTGAGTATAGGTCCTGAGGCGTGATTATACCTTATTCAGAATTGTCCTGCCATTTCTCTTTGTTTACGGGTGGTTTGTGGGCTAGTGTGAATAATCAAGGCTTACTTTTCTCAGCAGGTGTAATTCCCACTTGGGAATTGTGATTGGAAAGCTATGGCAATGTTGCTTCAGATTAATTTAAAACTAATTATTTTTTAAATTTGGTGAACTGAGACTATTCATTTCAGACTTAATCCATTCAAAAGTAATTCAATTTTGGGGGCATTTTAAGGGCGAAAGGCAGCTACGACAGGGGGCTTCTTAGTGCTGTTTTTTGATAGCTCAGGGCTTAGGACATTACCCCGTTGCATTGAAGTGCAATTCATTGCCCACACAGATCCTTTCCTTGTCATTGGAGGTTGTCTAACTTCCGAGGAACTGTTAATCTGTCCAGCTTAATCCACTGCATTTTTATAAATTCTGAAAGGTAATTACATCTAGGTTGCTCACTGTTTAGGTGGTGTCTTTTAATGACCTTCAGGTCTTTTCTTGTCTCTCTGGGCTACAAAATGCTTAGTTTAGATAAACTAGACTATGCTAAACAGGAGAGTCCTATCCCCACATTCCCTGGAGCCTAGTGTTGCACACACAGAAGGTGTGACATGTCAGTTCAAATCATTGTTGTGGATCAGGGTATGAATCTGAATCCAGGCCATCAGCATCCTACTTGTCTCTGAGGTTCCCGGACTGTTATGAATTATTACAACTGTTTAATCTTCACTGTTAAACCAGTGTACTTTGATATTGCTGAAATGAACAGTTTGGATATTGTTTTCATGTAAGAAATATCCATTCAAAACTATTGGCTGAATTTTGTCTGAATTATGTCATTCTGTGTTGATTAAGTTTTGTTTGTCTGGCAAATAAGCTCTTCCCTCTTCCTTTCCTCCTACTCTATTATAGCTCAGCACTTGTGATTCTACTTACCAGCCAGCACAGCATGGGTCTCTTCTGAATCTGATGCAAAAGAGAATAGTTTTGTCCATCTGTAAATGGGCTCATCATTATTTTCATTCTAATAACAAATGATTCTTATCATGAGGTAATACTGTCTGCAGTATAAAAATTGCTGGTTTTCATATGATTCCTACATAGGAGTGTGGATGGAGGCAGAAACCTCACCTAATTTTCTTGTGTTACAAACCAGGAACCACTGTACTAGTGACTGGTACTTCCACAGCTGCTGTGACTTGCACCAAGTGCTGTCCTGGTGCAATGCCAGACTGATCTGATGGAAACATAAGGGTTGGTTTAAGGTCCCTTTGCCCATTGCCGCCTTCTTTGTCAGATACAGTCTGCACTACTGAGCTGTGATTGAGGTCTTTGATGAATATATAATATTTTATTTACAAATGCTATGATTAAAAAAAATGGACAAGGAAGGAGGCAATATATGCTAATAATATTTTGTTTCTGCTAGATTAGTAGCAGCTTGCTTAAGTGGCCTGCCATCAAACAGTATTTATAGCAATGTATAAAACATATTAGTGACATCCCTTTTAAATTCAAAAGCTTTAGCTAATATTACTGTCTGCATTCAAAGCAGAGATCAGTGCCTAAAAGCTGGTCAATAAACATTTTAGTACTGCTCTATTCCAGTGATCTGAATTCAATAATGTTACCTTTCCAGAAGCTGCAAAATGGAAAGTGAAAGAATGATTTATGAAGCTTAGCTATGCATGGCCAGATAAGAAGGCTTTAACTGATGCTTGCAGGATTCTCTTTAATGAAGTACAAGTTGCCAAGATAAGTTTAGGTAAATGAAGCCTCTGTCACAATATGTTACAGCAAAAGAAATGACAGACACAGCAGAGCAGATGGAGGTTATTACAGAACAGTGGTGTCAAGAAATGTAGTCTAGGTAACTGCACAAAAACAGAACAGATGCATTAGGTTTGTTATTAACAATTTCATGATACCAACGAATATTTATAGAATATGTTTAAATTAAGCCTAGAGAGCTTCTTTCCTTAAATTGTCATTTTGCCTTCATTGAGATAATATTACTAAGCCATCAGTTTCTTTTGAGTAGAATACTTCTCTTTCAGTACCACCTTCCATTTTTGATGTTGTAATTAACTGCAAAGCCTCGGTGCTTTTCTCTTCAAAATGTTGTTTGGTGTTTTTTGTTTTTTTTTTTTTTTTTAATGCCTGCCTTGTTGACAATTTTAAGCAGCATTAATTCAAATAAGGAAAATTTCTGTTCTCTTTTTTTAACATCCTCTTTTAACATGTAACAGTCTATTGTGAATGAAATGAAATCGGTCAGCCTATGCTTGACTCTTGGGGCACAGGATCTGGAATTAGCATGTGTGAGAAACTTATCTTGAATTATGCCCTTTTCAGGAAAGAACTGGGACCAAGTAAATGCAGAATCTGCATTTGCATTGCGTTCTGTCCACTGCTGTTTTATACTGAGTAGGTAAATGATTCTTAGGGAAAAAGATGAATCAGTAGAGAGCTAATCCTATTATGACTTTTGAGATTGTGCTTGAACATTAAGTAAGCTTGCTTGGTGATTGTTTCTTGAAGAACATGCTCTCTGCTTCTAATTTTCTTAGAAAAAGAATTCTATTTATAAAGGCTCTCAAATTCCAAACCACAGCATCAAGAAAATACAGTTTCATTCTTTACATCCTGTCAGAAAAGCTACACTAGCTACCAAAGGGAGGTCTGTCACACCTGTAGGATGACAGCCTCTCTGCTGGGCAGGCTGCCAGACAAGTACATTGGGTTTCTCTACAAATGTGCATAGGATTGGATCTCACATGATTGTGTCACACCATCCATCTACTTTGCTCTTTCTTTGCTTTGTTCTTGTGTTCACTCTGGCTATTGAAAACCTAGAGCTGAAAGCATGTACTATCTTTATGCACTGATAATAGGTTAATTTCGTAGACTATTTGAATGCTGTGTCTTTTGGGGGTGGGGAGCTAAAGAAGAATGTGTTATGCAATGTGCCCTTTTTACAATTTGAAATACCTTTGGAAGAACTAAGAGTAAACTGATCAGTGGAGACTTCCTTTTTGGTACAATAAGATATAGAAATACCTTTTATTCCTCTGCTTTTTTATATGTCAAAAAGTTTTCCCCTTCCCCCACTTAAGAATTAATGGCTTGATCTTGTTTCTGTGATCACCCCTGTTCCAAGGCTTAGGTTTTTAAACCTTCTGTGATTTTAAAGTCTCTTCAGCATCTTTCTTATGTTAGTCAGTGTGGGAAGAATGAAGGAAAAGGAAGAGGGGAGAAGGAAGGTGTGGGAATAAAAGTAAGAAGAAGCAAAGGAACCTGCAGACATCAAATTTTTTTTCCCCTATGGCTAACAAAATAACTGGGAGGATCTGCATTTGCTCTGGTTGATTCAGATGTGCATCTCTAACATTATGGAGTTGTTGTTCATTTATTGAGAAATGGCATTCACATTGAGGCAGCACCCTACCCCACTGTGAAATCTGTGTATTACCAAAGTTCATGTATTTTGTATTTCCATGCTGTCTTCAGCTCTAGTCTAATAATTTGCGGAGGGTGTTGTAAAATGAAACATGAACTGATGCCACAAAACTCACTTATTATAGATAAATTTTGTGTTTTATTTGTCCAGATCTGAAGGTTACTAGCTTTTTTAATTAAAAGTATTTTCTGCTGTTTTTTTCTTCTTTCATTTTAGACAAAAATCTTCCAGCCTACGAAGAACTAAGACATATCCGTCTTGGTTTTGCTGATTTGTTATGCTTTTTGTAACAATTTAGCCTGTATGTAAACAAAGACAGTTTCCACTCAGATGTCAGAATTGGCTCAGTGTTCCTTGTGGTGTTTTAATAATAGTTTCAACAGCGGTGTCTTTTTATCCCTGCAAGTCTTCTTTCTTACTGCTGTGTTTAAGCGGGGCGGGGGGGGGAGAGCGGGGAGAGAGAGAGAGCGCTAGAGACAGTGAGAGAGAATGAGAGCAGTAATTCTGTAAGGTTTAGAATTAGCTTCTTGTATTTTCTTCATACATTATTTGTCTTTAGGACTGTTACAGCTAGGAGAGTGTAATAAAGTCTGGGATTTATTTTTTGTGTTCACAAAATCTGAATGTTATCTGGGTTCTGTAGATCCTGGTCAGCTCTAAAAGAAGGGAAATTATTTTCTGCATCACTTGGTCTACACAATGGACTAGTTAGAAATAAATTTGTCTTTTAGTCTTTTAGTAAATCAGAGCAGGAATCTGTACTTGCAAAACAAAATGAGGACTGCTACTACCAAAATTCAGTGAGTGGCTGTGGGTTTCTTTTGTGCCTGAGGAATGAGAAGATAGGTAAGCAGTACAATCCTGTGTGTGCACCTCTCCTCCCCCAACAGATTTTACAGGGATTTCAGAAATTGTTGTCACAGTTAATTAGTGAGCATTTGAAGGAAGAAGAATGGGGTGGCTTGGCTGTCAGTTTCTAGCTTTTGTGTTCACTGTGCTGAAATCTGACCAGGCTGGCAGAAGGACCTGGAAGTATTTAACCATCTAAGATTCCATAAATGCAAAACATTTTCATTGTTTGTGTCTTTTTTTTAAAAGCAAAGGAAGTGTGTTTTGTCCCATTCTTCTCAGGTGCCGAATGTTTCTTAAGAGAAGTCTTAGTTTTCGGAGGACGAGGCATATACTGAGCAACATGAAGCATCTTTGGGACCAAGACATGGCAGTGCATCTGGTAGACAGAGCAGGTTATTTTCTTCCCTTCTAATAAAGGTTCAGTGGTTCTCTGAATTCTGTGAAGAAGAGCTACCAGCTCTTCTTTACTTTGTTGTGGCAAGGACAAACAATGCTGCCAAGCACGTTAACTTGCTCTGTGTTTCCAATGTCTGTCTGTGGAAAGAAAAGTTGTGCTTTATTCCTTCCTGCCTGCCTGCCCGCCCCCCTCCCATCCATCCTTCCATCCACCCAATGTTATGCCTGTTGGTGCCAGGGGCAATCATGGCACCATAGACCCTGCTATCTTGCTATCTAGCAAGAACGGAGACTTCCACAGAGCTCAGACCCTGCGCAGAAGGTTACTTGCGCAGTTAGCTTGGCAAATCTTAACAAGTTGTTTCTGGCAGTCTATAACATGGTTTCTCAAACATACCTCAGGAAATATCAGCATTATTCAGGTCTGCCTCAGAGTTTTGACCTTCAAAGTTAAGAGCTGAATCATACATAATTTTTCATATAGTTTGGTTTCAATGGTTCATGCAAGATGCTTGACTCAATTAAATAGAGAATTAAATCATAATTAGTTCAGAGTTAAGGGCATCAATCTTACATTGTATGGGGCACCTAGAAGCTTCAAAGTAAGCAGCATTCCTTTTCAACTACAAGTGAAAATGAAAGGAAGACAGGCATAGCTTTCTTCTTGTTTTTATTTTTAAGAGCAGGCAGGTAAGATTTAAATAAAGCTCCTAGTAAGTAATGAGAATAATAATAAACTAATTCATGATAAATTTACCTTGGGTGTTCAGGCAGCTGTAAGTTCAAGGCAAATACCTCTACTCAGGAACTTATAATTAAAAATAGTAATAATATACCAAATACCAAACGGATAGTTATGTTGGAAATATGTAATAAAACAACTTTATTCTATATCATAGTACTGACATAAAAAAAGGATTCAGATTAAGAACTTTCTGCTTTGCTGAAGTGACTGTGAGGTCACTTCCCAGACAGTGAGATCTGTCTCACTACTTTAACAAAAGATTGCACCAGTATTTATCCCATTCTGTTTGAATCATGCATCTCTGCCCCTTTCCCTAGCCAATTTATAAAGATCCATTCAAATCCACCCAGGTGATGTCCTTCAACTGTGTGTGTTTGGTGTGGGTTTTTTGTTTGTTTGGGGGTTTTTTGCAAAAATAAACCCAGCTACCTGGAGTATACCATGCAACTATTTTTATTAGGGTAGTTTAAACCTCTTCTGTTTCTTTAACTTTTCTTTAGTTAATAGCCTGAGTTTCTGTGTTTGTCTGACTTAATACAGTTTTATCTAGTCACATTTTGGAAAAAAAACCCCAAACAAACAAACTTCAGTGTGCACTTGCTTATCTGAGGCTGTAATTTTGTATACCCGTGCTAGGGAAACTGATGCTTACAAATGGAATTTGGGCCCAATTTAGGCAATTAGAAATGTTTCTTTCTGGGTTAATGGGTTAGGTAGATATTTGAGAATTCCCCAAATTTGAAAGGTCAATTGAAACCCAATTTAAAATTTTACCATGGCTGAACTGATCGGTTACATTCCTGGCTTCACAGGACATGGCTTGTGAAGGCAAGCTTTTAGAATAACTGTCTTTTTTACAAGCTAGTAGAAATATAATTAATTTTCAATAAAATGGTCTTTTTACTATCCCTTCTTCTTTACATGTGATAAAGTTACAGTTAATATTCTTCTCCAAGGGTGCTGCTCAGCCTCAGCAGTGGGGAGTAGTCACTTGAAATAAGCAGTGTGTTGCATGATCTGTCCAAAAAACTGCAGTGCCTAAAATTCTCCTTGTGGCACTTGGCCTTCAAGGTCTTGTGATTTATTCTTTGTGCAGCACAATGCCAAATGTCCAGGCACAGCATTTCTCTCAAGCTAGTTTGAAAGTTATGCAGGGAAATGCAGAAATTTTATAGTACAGTTTTCATTACTGCTCAATTATTTCTTTTTTATTAATATGTAAGGCTTGGTTCTTTCAGATACTGTTTTGAGACTGTATACTATAATCTTTGTTATACTTTGATCTGCCAGTCCAGGTCTATAGTCAAAGTTCTGACCCCTCAACTGTGAACAGCAAAAGGTGTGACACTCCACAGTACCTATATGCTTCTCTTCATTCAGTTTGCACAAGCAACACTGTTTTGTGTTTAATTTTCTTTCACTAGCACTTGCACTAGTTGTGTGAGTGGAAAAATAAGCTCTTAGAGATCTGTTAAATAATGACTCTTTCTGGACTTTTCAAAATTAAAGAAGTGAATAGCAGAGTGTTTCTGAATGTTTTGTTTGTTTGTTTTTCAAATATACACATACGTTTAAAAATGTCTGAAAAGCATATTGGATGTCCAAATTTCAGAGGCAGATAAAAGAGTCTAACTGAACATGAATCCATTTTCTCTGGTGATGAATTTTTTGCTGTGCATAGATAAACTAGGTTGTGGCGCCTCCTGCAAACCAACATTTTCCAATAGCCTAAAAGCCCCAGAATTAATTTTTCCCTTAATTTTTGAAGTGGTATATATTAATTAGAGTACTGAAAATTACTAGTAAGACTAGCTAATGCAAGTTTTGCTCTTCAAAGGCATTTGTGTAATGTCTTTACTGGTTAATAACACAGAGAATTCCTGATACCGATACCAGAGGTTTTTGGATATAAACAGATAGAAAGAAGCAGCTGTAATACATGCACTGCTGTGGTTCTGTTTCTTCTTAAAAGCTTAGGTATTTTGCCTGTTATTTGGAAGAATTTAATTTGATTTCTTAAGAGGCTTATGTCTGAACTACTCTCAGTTTTATTAGGTCCCACTAGTTTGTAGTATTGATCTTTTAAGTAAATACTAAGTGGTTCAAATGGAAGCTTTCTAAAACCTAACTCACAACTATTTTTTATTTCTTAAAGATAAGCATTTATCTTAGATTTTCAGTACATTGAAAGAGCAGTCTGTCATTTAGTGTGCCCCTCATCTGGTGACCAGTGAAAGTCTAAATCTGATGAGCTAATCCTCTGCGCAGTGGTGTGAAGTCGATGTGGGGGAATCAGTTATGGAAAGACTCATTCCAGGTTCTCTGGAGGCATCTTTCCACACTGATGAAAATTCTCATCATCTTGGTGAAGAAAGAAACTGTTCAATGAAAATGAGATTTGGCTTTATTTTTTACTTAAGTGTGTATTGGTGGTGACTTTACTGTTTGACCCAAGTAGAAAAGTTCCAAAACAGTAGACCTTTTTTTTTTTTTTAATTTATTTTACTTTTTCATTGTTAGGAAGGATTTAAGTTCTTATTTTTAAGATACTGCCTACAGCATATCTGGCTTTCACCATGGTTTTAAGCAGTTCAGTTCTGGACAGATTTACAATGGAAACATAGATTTGGTTGAATATTCAGACATTCTTAAGTCTGGTTCCTCATGTGTAATAGTGGGCATGTTGATCCTCCCTTCTTAAATGCAGGCATTAATTCATTAGCTAAGCAGAAGCTTTCATATTAGGTATGCTAATCTACAAGTGCTGGGTTGCTCGGTATAGAAAGCTGTGACTGGCTCCAAAGCACCTGAGGACTAGCTGGAGAGTAGGAGGGGATACAACTGTAATGTTTTCAAACCTGAGTAAGTAGGTGTGCGTGGTGCTGAGCTCTGCAGGTTTCTCCAGCTCAGAGCTCTATGATGCTTTGTTGCACAACATGCAGAAGTTCTTGTTGCAATAAGCAAAGGTACATAAGTGTGTTTTAAGACTTTAAGTCATGTCAGTTACTTTGGGGAAAGGAAGAAAACCCTAAATATACAAATAATATCTGGATATCTTTAATTTTTGCCCACCGTGTTGCAGATGAAAGGTATTTATTTCTGTGTCCTGTTTGGAACAGCTCCATTAGCAACTAAATAATTTGCTTTTTATGCGTTCACTAGTCAGAATACTGCTGTGCTCTTTAAGCTGTCACCAACTGGAATAGGCTAACAATATAATTGTAGTGGGCTGATGGAATATAAAGTGAGAAAAGTTTTGCTAGAATAAAGTGCTCTTATCCATCTCTCTGGTCTTTGATTGTAATAGTGTGATAAATGTATTGTGTGAAAGTGTTACATTAAGGAGGATAAATAATATTCCAAGAAAAATCTCTCACTTTTGATTATTGAAGTGATTTGTGATACCTGTATTGATCTCTATCCCCAAAGCATAACAGATATTTTCTGCTGGATTTCTTACAAAATCAATACTAACAGTTTTCAGAGAAGGAGTTCAAATCAGATGGGAAATTTTTGTATGCTGTGACTTGCCTTTTGTTTTCTAGTTATTGTTATTTACACCAGCTTTGGAAAGATTAAAAAAATGAGTGGCTTGTGTCACAGATAGTCTTCTCTCTCTATTACAAGCCATACATTATTGTAATTTTTTCCCTTAGGCTCTTCTTTTCTCTCCATTTTTTAAGGATAGTGGATCTCTTCACACACATTTAGAAATGAGATTTGAAAGCTTTTGGTAAACATCATGAGGGGGAGTGAACTTAGCAACCATGCTGTATGATCAGATGGGATGCTTTTCCCATGTGGTGAGAAGGTTTTGTCCTATCCTAAGTATACTTCTCTCTGAAATACCATTTTTTGGAATGGTATTTTTGAACGGGAAAGCTTCACACGATTTCCAGGATGATAAAGAACTGAGAGAAGCATTAAAATGGTTTAAAAATACATCAGCACCTTTCTTTACCATATGAGCTTTGACCACTGGCACTTCTGAAAATCTTGTTCTTTAATTTGATGGAAGCTACCTATATGCTGCAGAGGAAGAGGAGACTGATGCTGCCAGGACATAAGCTAACCTTTCCACAAGTTCTTCAAGAGGGCTCTAACTGTGAACAATTTTGGAAACTGGCACAATATGTTATATTCTAAAATCACATGTTCCTTGCACACAGTTGTGATTTGCAGAAGAAAACCCAAATGTGTGCCTGTGCATGTTTGGACCTATACAGGTTTTGACCTCCTTTATGAGCAAAATGCAGAAATTTGCCTCTCTTATCACAACTGTTGAAACTTCTCAAATTACAGTAGTCTACTGCTACAACAGCTTTAAGCACATGCACACTTTTTTTCTGTGATGCATTTAAAAATTAAGGCCTCAGATATTCTGTCATTTAGAAGATATATTGATTCTCCACAGTCATATCCAGGTAAACACAAGTATAATCTTCCCTTTTTTGTAATCACAGAAATCTTGATATTCCTGGCTGTATGCTCTGACATGGCAGAAGTAACTAAATCTTTCCTTCATGGACAAGGGAAAACAGGTAAAGGCAGGCATGAAAATAGGGGAATTTGCTTCATAATGAGAAGGACTTGATTTTTCTCAACTAAGGGCAGCAAAATGGTGTCAGAGCAGGCAATGAAGCCTCAGCTGAAACTGAAGAGACAGGAAAATTCAGGGGAGAACTATGGGAAAGGTAAAAGCATAGCAGATACACCAGCCATGAACTGAACTCTTCTGAAGACAAGGTGTGATTATTTCAGCCTCCAAAATCATTCCTTAAGACACTTAGAAAGAAAGAAAAAGATGTTCATAAAATCCAATAGATATTGGAACACATAAGTATCTCCCATTTTTGTAGGAAAAAAAAAAATAGAAGAAGGACAAGGTGTCTGAATGCTTTCAACATGTTGTGAGAGATAGCAGCTTTTTAAATCTTTTACTCTATTCAAAGATGCTTTCAAGGTAATAAACTTTTTGCATGCTCTTAGGATAGTTTAAGTCTTTCCTGAAATATACTTCCAAGAGAGAATTCTTCTTTCCCCTTTCATAATTTGACGGGGACCCCCCACCCCCCAAATTTCTTGAAGTTTGATTTGGCTCATGTCAGAGTGCAGTAAGGAATTTTTGCCTATCCTTTTTTAGATAGAAGTTTTCTTGGTATTGAAAATCCATTTTCCTTATTTTTAATTTTCTTTTTAGTGCTATTTTACTGTTTTAGGTTATTCAGAATACTTCTGTCTTTATTCCAGGAACTTTGGTCATTCAAAACCTTTATGGGGAAAAAAATAAAATACTTTCTCTGTTTTCTTCCTACTTCTGTTCCCCACATGTTTAATCAGTCACATTGTGTCTTGGACTTACTTTTCCTCCTAGTATTTGATATTCGATCATTCATTTTTGTTAGCACATTCTTCATACAATAATAATTAAGACCTGTATAGGTAAAAGCACCACTCAGCTTTTCAAATAGGTTTGTGTTGTGCTTCTGCCTATTAGTGTTTGTTTAACCTTCTCATATTTTTTCAGTTATCCGCCCTCAAAATCATATTTTTAACCTTGAGCTCAGCTTAAATGTTGTTGGAATTGCAAATTCATTCATATTTCAAACTCCTGTTCAAGACTAGGTCCCTAGGGCTATGAAATTTTGTTAAATGTCAGAGCTCCAGTTTATGTTGTATTGTATTTAATTAGGATTCCAACTAACATGCTTTCTTGAGGTTTTTAAGTCTGCGTGATAGCAAGAAAAAAAATATCTTTTGCCCTACAACTGTGGTGGTATTAAGCTCCAGAATATGAGTCTTCTGCACTGTACCAAACTTTTAAAATTTCTTTAGCAAGGAACATTAGTTAGGTGTTAGCTGAGCCATAACATTATTGTCAACTCAATGTATGTCTTAATAGTTATATTTTGAAAACTGTTCCATATACTGCATTACTCAGATTTTTTTTCAACCAATGAATGTAGAGATATGTATTTTTTCCATTTAAAGAGTGAACATTATCACAGTAGAACACTGATTAATTTAAAACTGAAATTCAAATTATAGTTGACTTTCTAGTCAGCATTCACAAAATGAAGCTTGTTGCCTTAAGTAAAAAAAAAAAAAGCAAGCTGTGAAATTTCAGCTTTCAAAGGTCTTTTTGTGTGGAAGAATACTGTTTAAGTGAAGGACTTTAAAATGGAGCCCTAGTGGAAACAGTTTTTACAGTTACTGAAGAGCTGTTTTCCTTCATTGTCACTTAAAAATGTATGTTTGAGCACAACTTTCCTGTCATTTATACCAGATGCATCAGTACAAGAAGTCAGTTATTGAAGTTAGGTTCTCTCAACTCGTGTGTGTCCTGCAACTGATATACACGTGCGCCTGAGTACAAGCCAGGCTCTTCTTGTGGGCTCTTTGCTAAGGCTTCTTTTCATTTGCAATAATTTCTGATGTGATGCAAGAGGAATTTGGATAGCAACATAAAGAGAAGTTGGTCAATGGAGGGCAGCAGGGCAGAAGAGGTATAGCGCTGATTTATCTCCTGTAGGAAGCATTCCTCTCCGAAAAGGTATTTCTTGTGTAGCTTATAAGTCTTAGGAAGTTTGTTTTCCCATTTCTTAGGCTTTGGTTTGATTGTGTGAACTGACCCATGTCTTTCTACTCTGCTAAGTATTCATTAACTGACAGAAGAAAAAGAGCACAGTATATGTATAGAAACCATTTGTATGAATCAACCTTCAAAACAAACAGATTATAGAGATATAAAGTTCAAATTCTCTGTTACAGGATTGTTTTTAAACTTGTAACTTAAAATGAATTATCTAAATGCTTACCTAAACATCTGATTTCTGTAGGTGGTGAGAACATAGTGCTCTGTGAAGTCGATTGTTGTAATCTAGAGTATGCTGTTGGCACAGTAAGTTCCCCACATCAATAGAAATATATCTTTCCTTCCTTTTCAGGAAGCTTTTTAATTAAGAACACCTTTGGAGTTATCTGTCAGTGCTCTGATGAAGTGTTATGGCAGGTTGAGGGAAGTCCTACCATTGATGCCTTGAATCCTCTTCATTTAGTATATCTCAGTATTCAGTTTTTGTTCCACCTCATCCTAAGAACCAAAGCTTTTGTGTTTTTTTTAAATAGGTAAAGTGGTAAGTTCCAGATTCAAAGTTAGATTGTACACCATTTGAGGAATTTTCTTGAGAGGTTTTTTTCAGATTGTTCCTCAGCACACCCTGTTCCTTCAAACAAGAGTGCTGGATAACAAATGTCAACATTTTTAAAATGTTGATTTTAGGATAAAAAAGCTAGAGATTGAAAAGAGCATTTATAGTAGTAGTTTCAGACTGAGGATTCTTTGACATTAATGATACTTTTGCAACTTCTCACTGCTCCTCTGCCACTTAGGTTAAAGCTGGCAAGTAAAGGATAAGCAGGTGCTGAAGGGCATTGTGTTTACTTTCAGATGATCTGAATTCAGTTCATGATAAAATCAGAAACATGGTATTTTTCCCTCTCTTATGGGTATTCTAAGGGTCAATCATCATAGATCGTGAGGTATTCAGGTGCTACAGTGTAAGGTTTCTATAAATGTATCTTCTGTACCCTCCGTTTAATCCTTTTACTTCCTTCTCAGTCCTCTACACTTTGAGAAATGCTGCTGTTGAACTTTATAATAGGATATTTGCTCTCCTTTCTTATATTCTGATGAAAATAACGATTTGTCATCTGATTTACTACCTGTTGAAATAGGGCAGTTGAGATCTCAGAACTCTTCTGAAAGGATCTTTGCAAGTTTGTGCAATTGCATTCCTGCACCAAATAAGACAGTTGTGATCCTAAAGGGTATTTTTGGTTGGTTGGTTTGTTTACAGCAATTAGAATTAGAAGCTTACCTTTTATTTAGGAAAATTAGACATAAGATGGAAGAATGCGGGTGTATCTGTCTGCATATCTCAGCTAGTTTCATGCCTTTATTCATAAGACAATGTAAAGCTATTTTTGGTAAGTACTACCTTTATAATTTTAAAGTATATTCTTTGCCACTAAACATCTTAAAGGTCATTGTGTCTTAAAATTAATTATTCTGCCTTTTGTGATACTCTGTAACTGGCTATGCATGACTTCTGGTGTTGTCTCTTGTTTTTCATCATAGAATCAAGGGAAGAAAAAGCCATCTAGTGCTGATATTTAGTATACTTTAATATTATCAAACAGAATTTTTGGTTTTCCTTTGCTTAGGAACTTTTTTCCCAGTGAATCCACCAAATCTGTTTAGTCCAAGACAATAGACTGTACTGTCTCTAATGCTTTGACTTAGTCTGAAAGGAAATGGGCTCTGTGCCTTATTTGAGGCGTGGTGTCACCACAAGTTATTGCAATGTGGCATTACATTATTACTACAAATCTATATTTTGCTATCTGCTGGAAAGCCTCTCCTCTTTGGTGGTGGAAAAAAATAAAGTCAGCCAACAGGTCTACAAATGTGGAATGTTTTTTCCTTAGAGAGTATTATCGTGGTTTAACCCCAGACAGCAACTAAGCACCACGCAGCTGCTCTCTCAGTCCTGCCCACCCAGTGAGATGGGGAAGAGAATTGAAAAAAAAGTAAAACTTGTGGGTTAAGATAAAGACATTTTCTTACTTTCTGTCCTATTAAACTAATGATAATAATAATGATAAAATTACAATAATAATAATAATAATAATAATAGAATTGGAATATACAAAGCAAGTGATGCACAACGCAATTGCTCACCACTCACCGACCAATGCCCAGTCAGTTCCCAAGCAGCTATCCGCCGCCCCAGTCAGCTCCCCCCAGTTTATATACTGGGCATGATGTCACATGATATGGAATACCCATTGGCCAGTTTGGGTCAGCTGCCCTGGCTGTGTCCCCTCCCAACTTCTTGTGCCCCTCCAGCCTTCTTGCTGGGTAGGCATGAGAAGCTGGAAAATCCTTGACTTAGTCTAAACGCTATTTAGCAACAACTGAAAACATCAGTGTGTTATCAACATTCTTCTCATACTGAATCCAAAATACAACACTATACCAGCTACTAGAAAGAAAATTAACTCTATGCCAGCTGAAACTAGAACAGTATAATGAGAGTTCCCAAATGTTGATTCCTGAATTTAGGTTTCTAGATTGAGGTTTACCAAACGAACTTCAGAGCTCAAATGCCTAATTTCTATTGAATTTCAATAGATACGCTGAGCTGCACTGAAAATCTCAGCAGTAATTAAATCTGGACACATACATGAGAGAAGAAATTTTTACAAGTGGAGAAAATATGCAGCTAAATATTGAGGACCTCAAAAAATCATTCATTAATGTCAAATTGGTTTAATACCTGTAAAAGTGTTTTAAGAGGCCAAACAATATTTAGTAATGTTTGCTGTGTGGCTGAAATTAAAGAATACTGATTTGGAATTGCTGACTGTATTTTTCCTCACTGAATAGTCCAAAAAGGATTTGAAAAATTTTAGAAATATGTATTTCGGTAACTGTTTTCCCACCCAGTTTAATGTTAATTTTGGCTGACTGTGATGGCAGAACAAAAGATAATGCTAGAAATTTGTTGGTGTTTTATATTAATTTTGACTTTTATTAATGATCAAAATAATCTATGGTTGTTGATTCAGTTGATAATCTGTATGCCCCAATGACATATACAAAAATAGCTGGTTTTATGCTGTTAAGATTTATGGGCATTCTGGTGGTTCTGATGAAAAATTACAAATGCCCATGAAATAAGTCAGCTCTGCCTAGTTGCTTATATAGAAACAATCTTTATACTAGCCATAGGCAGTTTATCAGGCGTGAAAGTACGATAAAGTTTAAGGGAAAAAAAGAATTATTATGGCATTTGTCAGTAATGTGTCTGATCTTGAGAGTCAGTGCAGATGGATATGCAGATGTATCAAGACAGAGGATTATCTTTCCATCATCTGGGTTATTCTCCAGAGTAGTTAGTAATTTCCAAGAGGGGTTAGAAGTTGCCCCAAGCCTGTCCCTTTTATGCCATTACTAACAGCAGAATAAAGCAAGTAGCCACTTCTTTGATGTCCTGCCTGGGCAATGAGATCTGTGTTAGTCTCTATTCAGACTTAGAAAAGATGAGTAAATATAATATTCTTCTCAAACATTTCACATGGTGAACTGGCTATTTCTGTACATGATGTACTATTCAGACAGAAAGTGTCTGATTTAGTTTAACAATTCGCATTGAAACTCCATGAGTCTGGTTAACTAACTTGATGTGTTGTGGCTTTTTTGATGAAGACAAAGTAGTTAAATATTTGCCATGGTGCTTAAAGTAGCTTGCTTTAGGGATCTCTTTGTACAAATCATTTTTGTTGAAACTGCCAAACAGATTATTTTCATGCTACTGTATATAGTACATATTTATGAAACATATAGAGAGTGATATTAATTTCTGTATATACACTGTGGGGAAAAACAATTCTTATTCCAGCAGTCAAATGAATGATCTACTCTTAGTTACCATTTTAGTGGAATTGCAGAAAGCAGTGATTCATATTATAGTTGCTTTAGGCTTCTCATCCATCCACTTTCATGGATTGTTTTTCACAATCTAATCAGCAGTCAAAGGTAGTATAGATCACAAAATATATTATGAAGATATCTTACAGTAAGTAACACTGTACTTTCCATCTCTATGGAACAGTGATTGTGAGTCAGGGCACTGTTCAGAGGGGAAGTGTGTGAGAGAGGGCAAATATTCACCTGTCCTTCAGTTTCACTCACATTCTTTACTTTCCTTGATAAGACTGTAAAATCCTCAGAACAAAAAGAGTCTTCTAATATGTAAGTGTATTCTATGTAGTATCAAGTATGATGCAGGTCTGATCTCTGATGAGGCATCTATAGCTAGAAGAAGACAGTTATGCTATTTTTTGATCAGAACTTTAAATTTCAGTGCGGTTAATATGTTCCTGTTTCTCGCTTCTCTTGTTTCAGTGCTTGTTGGTACTCTCTCTCTCCTGTGTAAATAGTGGTTTGGGGGGGGGGTTGTTGTGGTTTGTTTTTTGTTTTTTTTTAAAGATAAGCAAGTTTCAGTGTGGTAATATTTTTGCAATTCACTATGGGCTAGTAGAAAGCGAAGTAATTTCATTAACAGCAGTAGGTTTAGAAACCAATCTGTTAGATAGTGTGTGATTATTTCAGGAAGATAGTACCATACAAGGACATTTAAAAGTATTTGCCCAAAGCTGGGGACCAGTAATGAAATATAGTGCCTATAAGGAAATGAAAAATAATAGTTTGCTTCTGCATGTGGTTAAATCTATATAAAAGAAGTGCTCATTTGACTTCAATAGGACTACTCTCATATATGTAAAATTAAGCACATGTGGAAGTGTAATCAGGTCACACATAATGGCCAATGTCCCATGATATCTTTAAGGTAATAACTCAGATTCTCGATTTTACTAACACTAGCTCTGCATACAGTTCAAGATATTTATGGATGTAGTTAAAACTAAGATTACATTGTTATAAGAATGTACAGAATTAAAGATGCTTTGGGCTTTCCCTGGTCTCTTTCAAAGTGAAAAGAAGAAGTTCTGTAAGAAACAAAAGGTCACACACTTGATTGCCAGGCAGTTGCCACTAATTTAAGTGTTTCTGTGATGACGTGGCACAGTCTTAAGAGGGCAAAGCCTGAGCAAACACATGTCTTTATATAATGGTGAATCAAATGTTGATACTAGCTCCTTAGAACAAAGACATGAACAAGAACAAGTAACTTATGGTTACTCCTGCCTGTTTGTGTTCCAGTAGTTTGTAGTCATGCTGCATAGGAATCAGATTCTTGCTGTGGCTAAGCCTGTTTATTAGGGATAATACAGCTGCACTGAAGAGTATGGCTCTTTGGTTTTGAGTGAGGAACACAAATTTGATGAGCATTTCCAAAATGCCCTCTCAGGAAAAGTCCCATTCCCTGATTAAGCCACAGTGGTGCTATCAAATGCAAATACTAATAAGAACTAAGTGTGGAAATAATCAGAATGTTCCATGGAGCAAAATCTACTGAAAGCAGGAATTGAATTATCCAAGGTAAAATGGTGTCTGGTAAGTGAAAAATTGGATTTTGTGCGTTTCTAAAATGACACGACAATGGCCTATTTGGCCAAGTGTTTTAAACGCCTATCATAAATTGGATGCCTAGTGTTTTCTTTTTCTCCAATGTGGAACATTTTAAAGACATCTTAAACATCCTCTTCTCCCCGCTGCCCCCCCCCCCCCCCCCCCCATCTTGAATATCTGGTCATATTTAAATTTTATCAGGATGGGCATGAAAAATCACTAGTCATTTTAGAAAATCTTGTCCCTGGGTTATAGTTATCTTTGGTTTATATTTTAGGTATATAGCTGTGACTTATATAATGTCAATAATTTATATGGAATGGATCCTCATCCTTACTCTACTGAAGCACTGAATGTAGCCTATTAAGCCGAGATGAATGACTACTGACATCACCTACATTCCTGTGTAGAGAGAGAGTTTTTGTCACCATCTGTTGTTGTATGAATCATGTTTTCCTTGTGATTTTATGGGAGAATAAAAATAACAGGAAAGAGAAAATGAGAAAAAAAGGAAAAACCATTGGATATTATGGTCTGCTAAGAGGATTCATCTTGTTAGGAAAGGAGTACTGCTTGCCTTGGCGTCTTTTACTGGCACTTTTATATAGCTAGCTAATTTGCATCAGCTTGGGAAGAGTGAGAGTAGTGGTTATTCTACTACAGAAACACAGAATAATTAAGGTTGGAAGGGACCTCTGGAGGTCATCTGGTCCAAACTCCTGCTGAGGCAGGGCCATCTAGAGCTAGTTGCCCAGGACCATGTCCAGATGGCTTTTTAATATCTCCAAGGAGAGAGACCCCACCACCTCTCTGGGCAACCTGTGCCAGTGCTCGTTCACCCTCACAGTGAAAAAAGTGTTCCCTGATGTTCAGAGGGAACCTCCTGTGTTTCGGTTTGTGCCCATTGCCTCTAGTCCCATCACTGGGCACCACTGAAAAGAGCCTGGCTCCATCCTCTTTGCACCCTCCCCTCAGGTATTTGTATACATGGATGAGATCCCCCTGAGCCTTCTTTTCTCCAGGCTAAACAGTCCCAACTCTCTCAGCCTTTTCTTGTAGGAGAGATGCAAGTCATCTTTATGGCCCTTTGCTGGACTCTTTCCAGTATGTCCATGTCCCTCTTGCACTGAGGAGCCCAGAACCGGATGCAGTACTTCAGGTGTGACCTCACCAGTGCTGAGCAGAGGGGAAAGGTCACCTCCCTCGACCGTCTGGCCATACTTTTTCGCTAGTGCAGCCCAGGATACCATTAGCTGTATTTGCCACAAGGGCACATTGCTGACTCATGGTCAGCTTGGTGTCCACCGGGACCCCAGGTCCCTTTCTGCACAGCTGCTTCCCAGGTGCGTGGCCCCCAGCCTATATTGGTTGTTATATGAGGTTGTTCCTCTCCAGGTGCAGGACTTTGCACTTCCCCTTGTTGAACTTCATGAGGTTCTTGTCTGCTCATTTCACCAGTCAGTTGAGGTTGCTCTGGATGGCAGCACAACCCTCAGGTATACCAGCAGCTCCTCCCTGTTTTGTATCATAGCAAACTTGCTGAAGGTGCACTCTGCCTCATAATCCAGATCATTAACGAAGATGTTGGACAGAATTGGACCCAGTAGTGACCCCTGGGGTACACTGCTATTTGCTAGCCTCCAACTAGACTTTGTGCCACTAAGCTCTACCCTTTGGGTCCAGTGGTTCAAACAGTTTTCAGTCCACCTCACTGTCTGCTCATCCAGCCCATACTTCATCAGCTTCCCTATGAAGATCTTAGGGGAGACAGTGTTGAAAGCCTTCCTGAAATCAAGATAGACTATCTACTGCTCTGCCCTCATCTACTAAGCTGGACATTTCATCATAGAAGGCTATCAAGCTGGTCAAGCGTGACTTCCCCTTCGCGAAGCCATGCTTATTACTCCTGGTGACTTTCTTGTCCTTCATGTGCCTGGAAATGGTTTCCATGATTAGTTGTTACACCACCTTCCCAGGGATTGAGGTGAAGCTGGTTGTTCTGTGGGTCTCCTGTCTTGCCCTTTTTGGAGATAGGAGTGACATTTGGTTTCCTGCAGTCCTCAGGCACCTCTCCCAGTCGCCATGATCTTTCAAAGATTATTGAGAGTGACCTCACAATGACATCAGCCAGCAACTTTTTGTTCAGATAGAAAGTTTTCATAGTGTAATATGCACTCCCAAGCCCCTGTTACTTCTTGCTTTATAAATAGAAATGTCTAGGAAATGGACAACTCATAAAAGTTCCTTGGTGTTTTGAGCCTGTCTGGGCATATTTCTGAAAATTTTAGGTTTTGGGCTATGAATAAGAAGGATATTATGATTTTTCAATATGTACTGTTCATTTAAAAGGAAGAACAAAAAAATTGTGAGAGAGTGTGTGTGTGTGTATTATTTGTGTACACACGCACACACACTTCCTTGTAAATGTGAATTTTTAACCATGTTATTTTCAACTGAGGCTACCTGTCAGCCAGCCTGTGATGTCTTCTTCAAAATCCTGCATGCATGCATGTTTATTTAATTCATTTTTTATTACTTTATATATGTAGGGACCAGCTTTCCGGCATATTTGGGTGCCTAAGTAACAGGTCCGGGCCCATGTGACTTGAGAGAATAAGCTTCTCTGAAAGTCACAGAGATCTTATGCTTGCTCCTGTCATTTGAGCTGCCCGGGGGGCAGTTTTGATGAGTATTATGCAGTAAGGGATGAGACTTATACAGTGAATCTTAGTTCAGCAGCTCAATGAGAATGAATTTCCCTTCACTTCTGTCAAGTAAACTTTTTTTTTTCATTGTAACTACTTCATGTTTATCCTGTTAGCGTGGTGAAGTGTTTGTGGATTGGGGCTTCTTGTTAAATAAAATGTGTCTTTATTACAGCAAATCAAAACCTTAGCAAAGTCAGCCAAACTGCTTTCTAGCAACAGGGAGGGGGAGGCATTACGTGCAAGTAACACCCACAAACCAGTAGTCTTTATAAACTGACATAATCACAGTTTACTTTCCCGGATAGATTTGAGTTAGTGTCTTTCCTGCCTTGCCCAGAACAGCTACGTAGGTGGGTGAATGAAGTAATGTTCTAGAAAGCATTGCCCATAAAATAAATCCTCCACATCACCTGAAAGACAAGCTGTTAGCTTATATGCAGGTTATTTTTGGTTTTGAACAAATGATGTCAGAAGGAATCAACAGTATTAATCATTAAAGAAAGACAGGTTTTTAGAAGAAAACTAAAGTAAACAACTGGCATTATTATTGCTCATTAACTGTCTTTGGATCTTAGGCAATTATCAGTAGATGCATATGGAATGACTACTGTCAAAATATAGCAGGAATTAAATCCCATTAGGAGAATTCCATAAGTCATTAACCTGAGCGAAGGGCAGTCCAGCAGCACTGGCTTTCTATTCTGTTATCAGCAATTGTTACAAAGGATGGAGTGGCCAGCATGTGATAAAATGAACCCACAGAAGCTATTTATAGCTAAGAATCTTCAGAAAGGCCAAGCCATTACCTTTTCTAGGCAGTGATGTAGGTATAAAGGAGTGAACAGCCACTGTGCTCATGTTGACCAAGCTGTACGCCAACATAGCTATGACTCTGTGAAAGACCACACTCCTGGGGTTAGACTGGTGCATGGGTCCTCCAATTCCGTGTTGATGGCCCTTCACTGTATTTGCTTTTCCTACCAGGTTCCTTGTTTTCACACAGCCCCCAGGATATCCCCTCTGCCTTAGCACTCTCTTCCTCTCTTCTGTTTTAATTTTTACTATTCTGCTTTTGAGACTACATATTGCCAGGGATGTATCCATTGGTATTTTCATAAAGCTCCCTGTTCAGAGTGCTTTGGGACAGATGTTAAAAGTTGGCAAGGTAGTAAGCAGATGGTAGTTGCCAGCAGATCAATACCTGCCTCTGAGCCTGGTGTCACCAGCAGAATTTTGGGGGATTTGAGTCGGTTTACATGACATCAGGCCTGCTGGCAACAGACAGGGTACTCCTGGCTCAAAGTGGGAAAAGAATCTTTGCACAGGAGTTAGCAGGGCTCATTGAAAGAGCTTTAAATTAGATTTGAAGGGGGAAAGGGATAAAACCAGGCTCGCTAGAGAGAAGCCTGGGGGCAGCATGCCAATGTTTGAGGGATGATATGCTAGCAATGTCCTTTGGTCTGCCATCTCAGTGGAGGCAGAGGATGGAGATCCATGTGGCAACAAAGACGCAAGCGTTATTGATATGTGAGAAACCACAGAAGTGCCTGAGAATGGTCACATAGGAATTAGGGCTTCTCCCCCCAAAAAGGTGGCAGGATCAATAGCCCAACTGAAATGTACCTACACCAATGCACACAGCATGGGCAACAAACAGGGGTGGTGGAAGCAGTTGTGCAGCAGGAAAACTATGATATAGTTGCCGTTACAGAAACATGGTGGGATGTCTCGCACAACTGGAGTGCTGCAATGGATGACTATAAACTCTTCAGAAGGGATAGGCAAGGAAGGAGAGGTGGTGGGGTAGCCCTGTATGTTAGGGAGTGTTTTGATTGTCTAGAGCTTAATGATGGTGACGATAGGGTTGAGTGTTTATGGGTAAGAATTAGCGGGGAAGGCCAACAAGGCAGATGTGGTGGGAGTCTGTTATAGACCACCCAACCAGGATGAAGAGGCAGACAAAATATTCTGTAAGCAGCTGGGAGGAATCTCATAATTGCTAGCCTTTGTTCTTGTGGGGGACTTCAACTTAGCAGATGTCTGCTGGAAATACAATACAGCAGAGAGGAAACAGTCTAGGAGGTTCCTGAAGCATGTGGAAGATAACTTCCTGACACAGCTGATGAGTGAGCCAACTAGGGAAGGCACCCCGCTGGACCTGTTGTTCGTGAACAGAGAAGGACTTGTGGGTGATGTGATGGTTGGAGGCTGTCTTGAGCATAGCAATCACAAAATAATAGAATTTTTGATTCGTGGAGAAGTAAGGAAGGGGGTCAGCAGAACTGCTACCTTAGACTTGTGGAGGGCAGACTGGTTGACAGAGTCCCTTGGAAGGCAGTTCTGAAGGACAAAGGAGTCCAGGAAGGCTGGACATTCTTCAAGAAAGAAATCTTAAAGGCACAGGAGCAGGCTGTCCCCATGTGCCAAAAGATGAGCCAGCAGGAGGGAAGACCAGCCTTGCTGAACAAAGAGCTTTGGCTGGAACTCAGGAAAAAAAAGAGAGTTTCTGACCTTTGGAAGAAGGGGCAGGCAACTCAGGAGGACTACAAGGATGTCGTGAGGTTATGCAGGGAGAAAATTAGAAGGTCCAAAGCCCAACTAGAACCTAATCTGGCTACTGCTGTAAAAGGCAATAAAAAATGTTTCTATAAATACATTAGCAACAAAAGGAGGGCTAAGGAGAAACTCCATCCATTATTGGATGCGGGGGGAAATATAGTGACAAAGGATGAGGAAAAGGCTGAAGTACTTAAAGACTGAAGCAAAGAAGGCATTAATAGACGAGTTGTTTTTGGGGTACCCAGCCCCCTGAGCTGGAAGACAGGGACAGGGAGCAGAATGAAGCCTCCATAATCTGAGAGGAAATGGTTAGTGACCTGCTATACCACTTACACACAAGTCTGCTCAAGGGTACTGAGGGAGCTGGTGGAAGTGCTCACCAAGCCACTTTCAATCATTCATCAGCAGTCCTGGCTAGCCAGGGAGATTCCATTTGACTAGAGGTTAGCAAATGTGATGCCCATCTGCAAGAAAGGCTGGAAGAAGGATCCAGGGAACTATAGGCCTGTCAGTCTGGCCATGGTGCCAGGGAAGGTTATGGAGCAGATCATCTTGAGTGCCATCACATGGCACATACAGGACAACCAGGTGATCAGGCGTAATCAGCATGGGTTTATGAAAGGCAAGTCCTGCTTGACTAACCTGAGCTCCTTCTACAAGGTGACCTGCTTAGTGGATGAGGGAGAGGCTGTGGATGTTGTCTACCTGGACTTTAGTAAAGCCTTTGACACTGTTTCCCACAGCATTCTTCTGGAGAAACTGGCTGCTCATGGCTTGGATGGGCATACCCTTTGCTGGGTAAAAAACTGGCGGGATGGCCAGGCCTAAAGGTTGGTGGTGAATGGAGTTAAATCCAGTTGGCAGCCAGTAACAAGTGGTGTTCTCCAGGGCTTGGTATTGGGGCCAGTTCTGTTTAATCTCTTTATCAGTGACCTGGATGAGGGGATCAAGTACTGCACCCTCAGTAAGTTTGCAGATGACACCAAGTTGGGTGGAAATGTTGATCCGCTTGAGGGTAGGAAAGCTCTACAGAGGGATCTGGACAGGCTGGATCGATGGGCCAAGGCCAATTGTATGAGGTTCAACAAGGCCAAGTGCCGGGTCCTGCACTTGCGTCACAGCAACCCCATGCAGCGCTACAGGCTTGGGGGAGAATGTAACCTGGAGGAAAAGGACCTGGGGGTGTTGGTTGACAGCTGGCTGAATATGAGCTGGCAGTGTGCCCAGGTGGCCAAGAAGGCCAATAGCATCCTGGCTTGTATCAGACATAGCGTGGCCAGCAGGACTGGGAAAGTGATTGTCCCGCTGTACTTGGCACTGATGAGGCTGACCTCGAATACTGTGTTCAGTTTTGGGCCCCTCACTATAAGAAAGACATTGAGTTACTGGAGCGTGTCCAGGGAAGGACAACAAAGCTGGTGAAGGGTCTAGAGAACAAGTCTTATGAGAAGCAGCTGAGGCAACTGGGGTTGTTTAGCCTGGAGAAAAGGAGGCTGAGGGGAGACCTTATTGCTCTCTACAACCACCTGAAAGGAGGTTGTAACGAGGTGGGTGTCAGTCTCTTCTCCCAAGTAACAACTGATAGAATAAGAGGAAACAGCCTCAAGTTGTGCCAGTGGAGGTTTAGATTGGATATTAGGAAAAATTTCTTGACTGAAAGGGTTGTCAAGAATTGGAACCAGCTGTCCAGGGAAGTGCTTGAGTCACCATCCCTGGAGGTATTTAAAAGATGTGTAGATATGGTGCTTAGGGACATGGCTTAGTGGTGGACTCGGCAGTGCTATGTTAATGGTTGGACTTGATGATCTTAAAGATCTTTTCCAACCTAAACAATTCTATGATTCTATAAGAGAACCTGTATACTCTGAGCTGTGTAAGATACACTGCAGATCATTTGAAACATCCACCTCTTGTTTTAATGTAGGAAGCTGGCATTCATGGTCTATGAGTGCCAGGATAGAAAGCAAGGTGTGTGGCAGCATACAGTTTTTATTCCTTTCCTTCTCGGCTCCACAGCATCCACTGAGCCTTGTATCTCCCTAAAGGGAGAGACAAAGGGAGAGAGAAGGATGGCAAACATTTCTAGATTTAGAAATTTCCATACCCAGAGAAGAATTTTTAGAAAATCATTTGCCTGTTTATTTTTCCAGTCTCTTTATCTAATGGGTACACAAGGGTGGCATCAGCTGGACCCACATCATTAATCTTTATACTAGTCTGGAGGAAAAAAAATTGGTACATTAATATGCTCAAGTCATTTTGATGTTAAGTCATATGTCAGATCATGAGACGTGATTCCAAATGTTAGTGAAATTACCTTTCCACTGACAAATAGCACAACCTTCAACTTTTAATGGTTTTGGGGGGAGCTTATGTCCAGCTAGTAATTTTTACATATTTGGGAATAAGGAGTAAGTACATAGTTTTTATCTGGTTTATCTATCACATCATATGAGTTAGTTAAAGAATACTGTGGTAATTACTAAAATAGATTTGTAGCCCACATTTTGTGCTCAGATTATGGATTTATTGTAGCATATTTCTTTCTTGTTAATAATGATACTTTCGATACTGATAATAGATATGAGTAACCTTCATATATTATATCTGGATAACTTTGCATTGAAGTAAAGAAGTTAAAATACACATTGAATGTGACCTATTTACATCAGGCTCCTCAAAATCAGCAAAATCTACCACTGACATGAATAGTCTTTGGATCAAGTCTAAAAGTAATTGAGGTGTATATCTTAATTATTATTAATTTTCTTCAGAATGAGTCACCCCTTCCTCTAAGATTTTTTGGGGGAAAGACACATACAGGTGATACCTTTTTGTTTTAGCATGCAATATTTTTGTTTTAATATTACAGTAGGACCGGAGTTACAAGAATTTGTTGGCTCTATTTAAAATAAGTCCATAATGATGAATCATGAGACTTACTTATCTTTAATTTTAGTGTAATATGCAGTTCATTTAATGCTCCATATATGATAACAAAAATATGGTTTTATAGAAGAAATTTCTTGTAAGAAATCAAGAGAGAATGAAAATGAATTTGACTGATGTGTTCTATGTATTAAGCCGCCCCTTATGCCCAGCCCAGCTTTCTCGCCTGTTAAAGATAATATTTTTCCAACTTTCAGTGGTGAAAAGAAGAAAGGTCTGCAGCATACAGACTTCAGAAACAGGGAGCATTTTGGCATAATTATTAACACACTTTGTTTTGCAGATAATGAGAACATTGCAAGCTGTTTGGGTCTTTTGTCTAAAAATTCCCACCAGAGGCTCTTGTAAGCCGCCATGGCTTTCAGTGACTGATTCCTGTGGAGCCTAAGTCTGGTTTAACTGTTGTTGTCAGCTGCTTCTTCTGCCTGTTGGTGCCTGTTTTGCTATCAGTGGGCACCTCGCCAAAGTTCTGAGAAATCCACTTGCTTTAGGTGTCCTTCCCTTCACTCCTTTCTTCGTGGTTGCAATTCTGATCAGCTTCTCATCGAAAAGAGCTGTCATTTTGAAGCACATCATATGATGACATAGATTAGCTTGCATTGCCCCGTCCTGGCTAGAAGTGAAATGGAACTAATGACTGACATATGGAAGCAGAATGCACAACCATGACGGATGAAGTGGATCAGACCTTGCTGTCCTTTGAAATCTTCAACAAGCCAATAATCAGCAGTAATTGAGATTTTTAAATGAATGTTCCAGTGTATGTTACAGACTAGAATAGCAACTTTTTCATTTTTGATAGTTATTAGTTGTATCATAAATTTCTTTAAGACTCTTCATTTCTCAACACTTGCAGCTTTTTTTCTAAAAGCCAATGCACAGCAAGAGGCAACAGAGATTATGTACAGAGATCAGACAATCACCGTGGCTATCCTTCAAATCAAAAGAAAAGAGTGGAAAATTACTTGGGCAGGCTTAACAAACAAATGGAAAGTGGTGCTGTCTCGGCAGAGGACCTGTTTTGTTTTGTTTTTTTTTTTCCTTAATCTGACTCAGTTTAAAGCAGAGTCTTGTAGGCCCATGAGGAAAAAACTAAGGGTGGGGAATAGGAAAAGCTTTTGCTGTATACGATCCATGTCACACAATGTAGATGGATAACAGTGTTTTGAATCTTGGTGTGTCTTCCATCTAGAGGATGCAGGCCACTAATGAGGAAAGCCCCAGTTTTGAAGTGGAAATTGCCCGATGTTTAGTATAAATAGCTGAGAAACAACCCTTCTTAGAATAATAGCTGAGAATGCATATTTAGAAATATGTTAGATTTGGGTTTAGAATCCTGAGTGTGGACATTCAGGAATCTCTGTGTTACCAGGTATCAGCTGTACCACTTCTGTTTGCTTCTTAGCCTTAGATGCTTTTGCAACCTGTATCACTTGAAGACTCTCATCTGGAACAGATCTCTGATCTCTTGAAGGTTGCAATAAGTGGTAATTTGATGAAATACAGAAACAGGTCTTTGTGACAACCTGGTGCCCAGTGAGTGCTCTGATCAGAGTGCTTCAGTTTCTTTGTGTTTCTGGCACAGTGTACCTTAAATTCTTCTGGAGCAGCTTCAATGTAAAGAATATAAAAAGGTGGACTACTGGGGTGAAAAAAAATAGTAAAGCAGCATCATCATTGCTGCCGATAGATTGTTCACAAAGATAGTATTTTTTTCTTAGATTTTTGAGGAGATGAGGGAGTGTGAGCATTTTGGAAGGCACTGGAGAATATGAGAGGATGTCTCCTTGCAGCCTGAAAGATTTAAGCATTCTTAAGGATTCTTAAGCATAGCATTACAAGGGGATGAAATATAACATGATCCTCAGTCCACACCATTTCTCATTGGCCAGTCAATTGCCCACTTAGCATGTGCAGGCCAGGTACATGAAATCCAGGTGTTTCACGGGGAGTGTAGGTTCCACCATATGGACTAGCCTGAAAGCAGATGATGTGCCACTCAGCAGTTAGCATCTAAGTCTCCTTTTGAATTCAGCCCCAAACTTATATAACCCCCCAAATGTGTTTGGGTTGGTTGGGGTTTTTTTTCCCCCTGTTTCCAGTATCTGAAGTAGTGCTGTGCATTCTGATACCATAGATCAGCATACAATGAATAAGAAAACATCAGCCTAATGAAATCACTTAGTTTCCAGAGAATTTTCAGAAGAAGTTTTTCATGCACAGTATAGGTAACCAAATGTATTCTTCTCTGAGAATGTGCACCATTGAACTCCTTGGTCACAGAAAGATAAAGCGGTGCTTTTGAATGTTGCTTCTGTCACTTCGGTCTCAATGTCAGATCTAGCTCAGTCTTAGATCTGTATTTTACTTCTGTGCTCATTTCCCTCTCTGATTACGAAGAGCTATTTGTTTTGTTTTATGTAATAATTGTCTCTACTAACTAAGTTTAGAAATGTCCTTTGGGGTTTTTTTTGGTTTGTTTGGTTTGGGGGTTTGTTTTTGTTGGGGTTTTTTTTTTGTTTGGTTGTTTTTTTTTAAAATGGGAGGAGATATCTTTGTAAGGATCCAAATTTCCTTTACGTAGACAGTTTTTGTCCTGTACAGATGAGGATTCTGGAAAAGCAGGGTTTGCTATTTATACAAAGCCATGTAGTTGGCAGCAGCAAACTTGAAAATCCAAACAATACATGCAGTCTTTCTGCCTCTTGCTTTAACAAACCAGTTCCACAGTAGAGATGTGTCCTTTACTAGGATTGTAATAGATATGGAAGATAACACCTAGAGCTCTAATCACCACACTGTAAAAGCAAGCAGGGCACAATCTGTAGGAACATGAAAGCATGTAAGTTTTGTATACAAATATAGTATCCAAACTATAACATGAGGGAGACATGCCTGTATTAAAAGCATCTGCTACAGACTTTTCACAAAACAAATCTAATCGCTGGTTTCCAGTGCTATTAAAGGTTTAGAAAAAGTTGTTTTTGCCCAGCTCTATCAGTCTAATAACAGATCTCTCTCCAAACTTTGCCTTGCTTTAAGAAAACAACAGTTTACATCTAAGGCTGAAACACAGTCCTTCAAACACACATTATGATTTACCGTGCTCATTGCATAACTAATATTGCAAATTAATGACACTGCTTTTAATATAGAGTGGATTAACACTGAATTAATGATATTAATGAGCTCAAGACCAGTAGAAAGACACTTATCTTCCTGTAAGACTCCAGAAGAAAACTGATATTTAGGAAATTGTCTTTGACAAAGGTCAAAGATGATAAGCATTTGTATTAGGTTTCAAGTACAGATTGCCATTGTGACTTACACTGTTGAAATTACATCTGAAAGATCACTCAACAGCCCTAAAAGCTAGGCTTTTTAAAAGTATGATAGGTAACAAGATCTCGCATCTATTTGTTTGATTCAAAGGTATTTAGGAAATCTTTCCAGCCACAGAGTAGCATATTGATAGAACTAACCTGTGCAGGAAGAGAGCTGGTGAGACCGCACTGGCCTCACCGATGGAGCTCATAGTTAGCACATAACATTTCTTGAGCCTTTGAGCATTGTTTAAAATCTAATTTGTACTAAGATACTGTAGTGGGTTTTGTGTTGCCAAATATATTTTTTTTTATAGTTATAGTCTTGTTCACGCTGACAAATTTCACTTTTGAAGGCTGGCAGTGAATAGGGATGGAGGACAATCCACTTATTTATGTTACCTTAAGAAGTGCAGTCAAGAATGGGGTTGCTCTGCGTGATGCAAAGACAGAGCAAATTTCAGTCAATATCCTTCATACTCAAAAAGTATTTTTCAAGTATAATCATAGCCTAATAATCTTCAGTATCTGTAGTGAAGCAGTGATGTACATGAAAATGCAGTATATGTTGTTTGGAATGGGGGATGAAGAGAGAAGAACAGGAGAATAGGAGGGCAGGAGAAGAAGCAGCACTCTCATACTAGAAATTTGAAACTACTTAATGGAGACTAAAGCAGTGAGAAAAGGGAAAAATAAACAGCAAACCATCTAAAGATTTTGAAGAGAAATTTTCATAAGGCTTCATTAGATATACTTTCAAATTTACATTTAGTAACTATATTACTGATGCTAAAGATAGTTTTCATCTCAAAATGTTTTCTGATAATCTTATGTGCTTTTTGTAGTCGGATAATTTTTTATACATAAATTCTCACACTATGTAATTAGCTAGAACCTAGTCCAAATACATGTGAATTTTCCAAAGTGAGAGACTCAAACCTCTCAATATATATGGGGATTAGATCAGACTTTTTCTCTGAAGTGGGTAATTCTCTGACCTGTGGTGGTCAGATGGTGTTCTGCAGTAAAGGCTGTCTAAAGACATAGAGTCTGTAATGAGGGACAACATTTTTTATAAATGCAGGTAAAGTTTTGGGGGAGAGGAAGTGAGAAGGGAGGAAGAAAAAGGATCCAATGTAAGGAACATGTCCCCAAAAGTTTCTCTATGTTTTGGGGCCAGTCTGTTCATTGGGTGTGCTGCTTCTTCCCTCCCCACCCCATCTTCTTTTCTAACCCTACCAGCTCATCTAATAAAAGATAGTCTCTCTTCATACAAACTGTCTTCTCTATTCTTACATCATCTTGACTTTAATACAGTTAAGATCACCTAATGTTCATCTGGTCAGCAAAACAATATATTGCTTTCCTGAAGCATGGTTGAGGTTTGCCAGCAAGGAAGTGCAGAAGTTCTTTTTTCTTGCTCATCAGGAGTATTTTTGAGATGGAAACTTTCCTGATGGTGTATAGTTCAAAAGAAGACTCTTTTTCCCTCCTTTTTTTTCTCATTTTCTAGCTCAGAGAGTTTGTTGTTGGTGGTATTTTTTTCCCTCCCTGATGGTCTATAGTTCAAAAGAAGACTCTTTTTCCCCCCTTTTTCTTCTCATTTTCTAGCTCAGAGAGTTTGTTGTTGGTGGTATTTTTTTCCCTCTTATGCCCATTAATGCTTCACAATTCTTTTAAATAACATAATAGCACTGATAGACAAACATGCTTCAGCAAACTCTTATTAGAATGTGTTGCTTCTGAACTCTTTCACCTGTTCTCAGCCTTTTTTAAGTTCACCTGAAAGCCACAAGGAAACACCTTCAATTTTAGTATTTTCATCTATCGATCTCTGTGGATATTGTTGATGAGGGAGCTGTTCCTCTCGGTGACTGCATAAAACTGTCATACTAAGTTAAGACAAGAACTGCTTATGTATTTGTTTTCATTTCTTTGGCTCCAACACCAATCAACTTTGAACATCTTATTAGAATGAAGTATCATTTAATGCTATCAAAGTCAGATATTTACACAGCTTTCTAGCAGCAAAGAAAATGCAAGACACCTCTAGGGTGTGCTTCCTATGACCAGTTTTCTCGCTCCATCTTAACTGTGTGGCAACAGAAGTAATCACCGCTGTACAGATGTGTATGTGTTCCCAATGTTTTAGTGAAGATACCTTAAATTTAATTTCCTTGAGATCCATAATATCTGTAGATTTCAAAAGATCAGAGAGAGAGAGTGTGAAATTCACTGCGAACACAGTGTGAAGTTAACTGGCCCAGAGTCTGGAAATGGAGGTCTTCATAGCTACCCTTTTAGAAGCTAACCAAATATCTCCTGGCCTTCCTTTAATGATTATTATGCACATTTACATTATGTCAGAAGCTCAAATAGAATTAAAAAGGACATCTGCATAGAAATATAAGGTTTTTGGTAAGGGTACCTGATTATTTTCAATTGAGAGGACGTTAATGCATTAATGTGAGTCATACGCGAGTTGACAGACAGAGCAAGTCAGTGTTGTAGGGTGGCGTGTTCTCCCTGGTTTCCATATAAACAAGTTTTTCAGGATTGGCAACAGGTTTTCATTTTGTTTTCTGTTTTATAGCATGAGGCTTATCTGGCCGCCATCCCCCTCTGTGAAGAGCAGACAAAAATCTCCCCAAGCTCTGACTTACCAGCGGGTCTCCCCAGGCTGTAGTGAGGCCTGCACAGTGCTAGATAAGAAAAGAGTATACTTCAAACAGCTTGGCATTAATCAGCCAGCAAGGCTTCAAGCTCAGTGTTACAGCAAAGGAATGCAGTTCAGAGGCTCGCTTACATTAAATGAAATTAAACGAGACAGACTCACTTAATTCTTGCTTTTAAAAAGCTCTTGAAGTGCTGTTTTAAACTAGTTACTTTGTGATGCTATTGAGCAAGGCGGTTAATCTGGCTCATCGGAGACGGAAAGCAGCAGACCCCGTGGGATTCTTTCAGAGAATTGCTGGGCTGGCCTTTGAAACAATTTCCTTATATCTTATTCATACCTTTTCAGCATAACACATTCTATCATCTATTATCTTTAACTAGAATACTCAGCTCCTACTTTTGTATCACTGTTAGGGCAATCTTTTTAAGGAATGTAGATGGTAGCTTAATTGCTCTATGATGCAAGACAGGGTCTTTTACTTTGCACCCAAGAACTACACTTGTGTGATTCAAGGGCAGTGTTAGCTTGTGACTTTAAGGGCAGTGAAGGAGCTGACAGTGAAACTTTACTTTGTAATACACTCCACATTGTACTGGGGAAGAATATGGGAAAATTTGAGGAAATCAGTGTAGAAAGCTGAGCAAAAATTCATTCTTTATCTAATCTTCTCATTTTACAAGTTTCAAAAATTAGAAGAAAGTCAATATGGTCTGTGGTATATTCATCATAATACAAGATTTTGAAAACCACATAGATGGCAAGTAACAAGTAGAGTCTAAAGTCTAAACAGAAAGTGCCTAAGAAAATCCTGTAGTTAGAGAAACTATTCCAAAATGGTTCCATATTAAAGATCTCTTTCCTAATTAAGTGATTAGCCAATCAGAGCAATCAATTTATGCTAATGATAGGGCTAATAGTGAATTCCCAGTTGGGGTTTAAATCCATGGCTGTAAGCTCAGAAGCATCTGTTCTAATGATTAAACCATTTGCTCTGTATATATCTGATAGTAGTTCCATTAGCTAAACCAATGATAACTTAACTGTAGCTCTTTCACCTTAGGCAGAAAGTAAAGCAGCTAAGAAAAAATCCAGTACTGACAAACTCTTAATAGGTATATATTTTTGTCATTGTGATCTTCAAACTATGCTGCAACAAAACCAGGTTTGCAACACTTAGAACTGTATCCTTTGCTCCAGCAGAAACAAAGGTCACCTACCAAAATTATGAAGGCTCATACTGAGCATTGGAGCCTTTCTGGAGCTCGTGTATACTTGCCACTGATGTATGTATTTGCATTTATAAAATAATAGCCTTAAATACAAACATTCAGGGGATTTGTGGAGACAGAAGAAAGGTCGGTAGGGTGCTGGAGGAGTTCATTGTGAGTGAGATGGAAGAGGGCTTTCAATAAGCGATTGACATCAGATTTTTACAGTCCTTACCTTACCAAAGAAACACTTTAAAAATTAAGATAAATGAACATTTATAACTGTCTGAAATAAAACCAACACTTTTTATCTATTTGAAGGCCAAATCTAAATCTTGTCCTCCCATCCCTCTCTTTCTTCTAGTTAATATATGTAACATTCTTTTTAAAATGAAGCTATATAAAATACGATGATATAGAAGATTATATATAATACAATTTCCTATATACAATCTCCCATCTCGCTTGGAGAGTTATGCAATTAACTTAAACTATGTTTACTGGCATCTGTATTATGGAGTGGGATTGGTCGTTTCAGTCTACATTAAAGCATGCGGTTGTTAGTTTTCAGTGCAGATGCTTTTTTTGGAGAGCATTATGCCACTGTCCCACTCTGACATACTGTTTTCAAATGAGAGATATTGAAATAAGGCATTGTTTTAAGAAGAAAATGGGGTTTGGAATACTATGTTAATAGAAAGGAATTTGCCCTCAGAATGTGATTTAATTTATGCTAATATCTTTTTTTTGTTTAAGTGATGAACTGTTATATGAGAGAGGGAAATCATGCCGTTTTTAAAAAACTGAAAATGAAATATCTTTACTCCTGAAAGAAGTAAATATTGTACTTTCCAAGTGTGTCCTCCTCTGATATCAGCTACAGGAGAGGAGTGGGCAGTTATATTATTATGGGCCTATTGTATTTTGTTTGGCTACATAGCATTAAAAGAGACCTGAGAATGAGAACTGAGTATGTTAAGATGCCTGTTAGAAGACTGTCTTCTGTGTTTCATCCAGAATGGCCCATTGTCATCTGGGCTCCAACTAACCGATGTTAATTTTTTATTTATTGTCTTTATTCCAAAGATAAAATGAAAAGAAAGTAAAGGTTCATCAGAAGGGTCGAGGGATGAGAAGGCTGATGGAGAACCACAAAGTGGAAGAAGAGGGAAGGCATTCCAGTGAAAACAAGGAAAAGGTGGCAGAGAAAATTTAAGGGAAGTGATGGGAGAAAAAGAGACAAGCAGCGAAGTTTGTGAGACAGGGAAGGGCTTTTTAACCTCCGTTATTTAAGTGAAAATTACCCTGTGATTAGTAAGGGAACTGAATGCAAAATCTGGTAGGGTGAGAGAATGAGGGACAAGCAGGCTTAGACAAATGCTGGTACGTTAAGCATTTTGTCCGGTCCAGTCATTTCCACACATCTAGTGTCACAAACTGAAAAACAGAGACCAAAGGCAATTTCATGTCAGACCTGTGCAGCACTCCAAGACGATGAGCAAAAGGAAATAGGTGAGGACCATATTTACATGAGGAGAGAAAGACACGGCAGAGCGTAGCGCTCCAGACAACAACAATATGTGGCAGGAAAGGGTCCTAAATTGCTTCCATAGGAATCATCTGATTTGCTTGCATATCCTGCAGAGAAGAGAACAAGGATTTTTATTTTCCTTTCCTCCCCTCTTATTTTTCTCCCTCCTTATTTCACGTTCAGTCATCTGTTCTGCAGTGTGCTATTCTATTCAGTCAAGAATAGCACACCAACTATTGCCAATTCCAGTCTTCTGGGAGATGCTCTTGCATTGGGCAGCTGTCTTCCCAAAGACAGGGGCATCACCTCCCTAAAAACCTCTTACTTTGCTATTCTCAAGGCTGCAAGCTTGAGTTTGTCCCAGAAACCAATCATCCAGTCATCACTCAGCGTGCTATCACCATATGCTAACTTGATGGGAAGCTGTCTTCAAAGCAAACGTGATTGTCCACTCTACCACTCCATGCCTGTGTGGGTGCATATGTGCAACCATGCAGGTGGTGTCTGTGTGTGTACGTAGGGAAGCAGAGTTAGCATGAGATGATTCAAGTGTCAAACAACAGGGAGAGTTTGCTAGTCACATATGCTGTGTGAAACCTGGCAGCATTCAGTATTTTCCATTTTTACTTACAAAGGATCTGAAGCCCCATAAGTCTTTAAAAAAAAAAGAAAACAAAACCAAAAAAAATAAGTGTGTGTGTGTGTGTGTTATTGGGGTCAGTCCAGTAATTTCAGACATGAAGTTTGTCTAAGTAGAAACACTGATTTATTCACATCTAGCCATTCTCATTTTCAGCAACTGGGATGAGCTAGATCTGGAGGCAGAAACATGATAAAGAGTCCCTAGATACTGGTAGTCTTTGAGAGCAGAAACTGTTTTAGAGCATTTAAATGACAATTTTTTTCGAAGTTGTTAGCTACTAAATCAGCTTATTAGCCATGCTTCAAAACTCCACTGGGAATCATCCTTCTCGCTCTCTTTTTTTTTTTTTTTAAAGACACAAAGACACAAATCTTTCTTTTAAAAAAAATATGTAAACACAAGTGAATAGCAACATATTCCAACAGTTGTATTTTGCAATTCCCTTGTGTCACACGGAGGACACTTAATTCAGTGGCACTATTCACATCAGTGAGGCAAGGGCAATAATGGAAAGAAAGTGTAAAAACACCACTTAGGCTTCTGTTTGGAAACTGAAGGGCAAATCTCCCAAGGCTCTGTGTGGAAATGGAAAGCTTTGCCAGGTTTCTTTTCTGTTGGATCCAGAATCACTCCTTGTATAGTCTTTTCTTCCAAAAGACAAGGCCAGTAACAAGCACTCTTTCTCTGTGACTTGAAAAATAAGACAAGAATATAAAATGATGTCTCCTTTCACCTTATATGAGGTGAATGGGTCAGGGCAGATGGCTGATTTTGTGTCTGTATATAGACATCTACTGGCCTGCCTTGGGAAGAGTGTTCCTGAATGAATTCACAGAACAGGTACGTGGTACATCTTCTCTGTGTTGCCCTTAGAGCGTACCAGGAAAAGACACCACCTCTGTGTTACAATGGCATGTTTCCTACCTGTTTTCTTTCATTCTGAGCTTAGAGTAACATTATTGGTATTGCTTGAAAGGTCCTCTACTTCTTAAAATTTGTGCACTGATACACAAGGAAACAAAATGATCAAGCTCTGTTTTCTTGTAGGTTGGACAAATTGTAGCTAGGCTATAGGGAAGGTTTTGTTGTTGCTGGCCTGAATGGGATTTTAAATAATGGACTTAACTAAAATCCCATCCCTGAATGGGATTTGAACTAGTGGCCATTGCTGAGGAGAGGATGAGCTCTGTATCTCAAGATTCTCTCACATGTGTGTGTGTGGGGGGGGTGGTGGTGTCCCTTTCCTCATGTTAACTTTCGTGTCAAAGTAGTAATAATAAAAATAGTTGTTGCTGTTGAACTAAATTTTGCTGTGTCAGTTCAGTGGTTACTGAATTTAACTTCAACTGTTAAAAAACAGAGAAATAAGGAACAGAAAAGTTATAAAGTTAAAAAAAAAAAATCCTAAACATCTTCAAATTCTCAGCTGTCAATGCAGTTTCTAGTTATATTACTGAAACAAAGAAAAATAGGTCTCTGTAACTAAAAGACAGTCTAAGTAATACATAGCTTCTTCCAAGAAACTCTTTAAAAGTTGATAGAGGGTGGTTTGGTGTTTTTTTGCAGTCTTGTCAGAGTATCACTGAAAAGAAACGTACACCTTTTTTGTTATGTAGTTTCCCCTATCAAAATTGGCTTATATGCATACAGATTCTAGAGCTGTATTGTTCTGGACAGTTACTCTTTCTGGCAGTGAAGTGGAATGTGATACTTCACATAGCACCAGGATATATACACATACAAAGCTGTAAAAATGCATAGAAATCCTGAATGACAGGAATTTTGAAGGAAAATTTGCAGTGAAAGCAGTCATTTAATTGAACAGAGAGGTTGAGCAGGTAAGAGCTTTGCATTTAGTGTGAGCTTCTTTTCTAAACCTCTACTTTGAAAAGGCATATAGCTGTTGCCTGTCAACTAAATTGGACTGGTGTTTTGATGCCACACATTTTTATGCACCAGTGGAGCAGAAATGAAAGCTGTCAATAATAAGCCCGGCCATACAGGTGTACGCCCACTTACATTCTAATCTTTATAAAAACCTGTTCCATACTTCACTGCTGAGTGACAGAAAATGTATGAGCCTTCCAGGGCCTGTGCACTAGAAGCTCACGTTTCCTCTTATCAGGGAAGAAATTCTATTTTGTTTTATATTCTAAGAAAGGAGAAAAAAAAAAAGAGTCCAAACACTAAACACATTCAGTGTTCCTGTCAGTGCCAGACTTCTGCACTGGAGGACTTCTGTGTGACAAAAAATCAAAAGGTACTATTCTCTGGCAGCCCTGCCTGTCGTTCAGTCTGCTCCAATAAAAGAGAAAAGAATCTAAAAAGTGCAACTTCTGCAACTGTGCAAATGATGCATCTCATTACTGGTAGGCTCGTGGCTGGAATTCAACAAATGCACCAAGTCTAGGGCTAGCCAACACTTAGCATGTTTGTTTAGGTATGTTATATACACTGGAAACATATGGTCTTTGTAGTTTATTGCTTTCCAAAGGGACTGGCTTGTACTCTTCCAGAATTAGATGAGAGCCTATGAAAAACACCACAGAGGAACTAGAATCTGATTGACACAGATGTTCCAGGTGGTATATGAAATGCACCTTCCCTCCATAAAACACCAGAGTTTTAATCTACTGAACTTTCCTCTTAAAGAAATGTGTATTTGCAAATGTAATTACCATGCTTTTTAGTTGTTATTGCATTATTATTTGTATGAAGCAGACTTTAAGTACCTTATGAATCTCGTTTTCATGGGTTTAATATTGTCATATGTGGCCCTTAGAGGGCAAGTGAAGTGCTCCCAACTTCCCAGTGGAAGACTTTCTTTCAGTAGTATTCCTAGCCCTAAAATGATACTAGATGTCAGACTTCAAAATGAGAAAATGGTGTATAAAGGTAAATGCAAAGAGAAGGTTATAGTCTTCATTTAGGAGGTATGTGAGCTATCATTATTGATAAAATTTCGCAGACTTTTAACACTTTTTTAAAAATACGTGGAAATAGGAACCTCAGCCTCTTGCCTTCAGTTTTCCCAAAAGAAGACTTTTTTCCTTTTAAAGCATGTAGGAGCACAAAATAGTTTTTAGTTTGAGGGACATAGCTATTTTAAGAGGTTACTTTAAATTCCTGCATTGTCCCTACCCTAGGGATTAATTGCAGAGGCGGGAGAGAGGAGCTCTATGTGTGAGTACATGTGCATGCATATGTGTATGGACACTTGTAAGTGTATATGCACATACACGCACTGTTAGTTGGCCTGTCACAAATTTGTCCAGCTGTTACACAGTATCTCTGTGACTTGAGGTTTAAATGAATAATTACCTAATTGAATGAAGCCTTTTGACTAGGTGTGTTTGGTATTTAAATGTTTCGATTATTTTTAGTCATAGGATTCAAACAACTTTGGCAATTTAACCTGTTAAATTACATGACACTCAAGCTGGCAACCAGTTTTATCACCTGCAGGTGACTGTTAGTCCAGCACATGCTCACATTCATGCTATGCATTCACCATGGAGCTTGTTCTAGTTAAAATCCTATTAGCTGAATTACTTTGCACCAAATTATAAACATCACTATGATTACAGGGATGAAAATTCTCCCTATTAATTTCTGCAGCACAGTAGCTCTGAGCACCAAAGCTACCATTCCAGTTACATTAAAATTGGGTTGTTGCACTGTATTGACAAACAGCACTATGAATAGCACAGGTGTGAATACCTGCTCTCGCGGGGGAAGTCAAACACAGCATAATGCGGATCTCCATGGATCACATGTAGGTTAACTGGAGGGACTGGTAATTTAAGCTAGTTTCTAAGTAAATGAAATCAGACAAATGGTGGGATGGATTTCACAACTCTTTAGGATGTTCCTCTTTAATATTTTGCTGCATGTATGTTAACACCTCTCAAAATGCCTTCACTGACCTAAGGGGCAAACTCTGCCCTGCAGAGGCAGACGTGCATGCAGCCCCATCAAAAGTGATGGTGGTTGTGAGAGTGGCATCCAAGGGCTGAATTTGGCCTGACATGTAAAAACTGACATAACTACACCTGGGATAGAAGTGTTAAGAATACAAAATGCATCACTCTAGTAATTCCGTCTTGCTTTTTCTGCTTCCCTGCTGTCAGCGTACCTGCTGGAGTGGGAAACTCCTTAGCACAGAGCAGATAATGTTGTTCTCATAAATGAGCTATTTAGATTTGGGGGGTGTTGTTTGTTTGGGTTTTTTTTAATTTGGGCTATTTTGAACACCACTTTCCTCATTGTAAATTATTGCAGTGACTTTCAGCTAAGTTTGCTAAATATGTATATAGCAGTTGTTAGCTTAGCCTGCTTGGTGTCTTTAGAGTCAGATCTGAGGAAAAAGTCAAGGTTGTGCTACCCTAGCAGGAGAGCATGGCCAGGGGTATCAGTGTCCCCTATAATCCGGAGCATCAGCAATCTGTGCCAGGCCTTTTGTAGCTCCTTTTTCAGAAAATGTCCAGTTGATACGAACAAGCAGATTAGGAAAATCTGATGTCAGAAATAGCATTTCTGCCAAACCTTGTTCAGTCCTTTCATCCTCTCTAAGATGAGAAACTCTTTTGTTAGTAACTCCACCTAAACTTCCACCCAAACCCAGTCAAAGGACTGGGAAGCCTGCCATATGAGGAAAGGCTGAGAGAACTGGGTTTGTTCAGCCTTGAGAAAAGACGGCTTAAGGGAGACCTTATCACCATGTTCCAGCATTTAAAGCGTGGCTACAAAGAAGATGGTATTGTGGTTTAACCCCAGCCAGCAACTAAGCACCATGCAGCCGCTCACTCACTCCCCCCCCACCCAGTGGGATGGGGGAGAAAATCGGGGAAAAAGAAGTAAAACTCCTGGGTTGAGATAAGAACAGTTTAGTAGAACAGAAAAGAAGAAACTAATAATGATAATGATAACACTAATAGAATGACAACAGCAATAATAAAAGGATTGGAATGTACAAATGATGTGCAGGGCAATTGCTCACCACCCGCTGATTGACACCCAGTTAGACCCTGAGCAGCGATTCCCCCCGCCCCCACTCTCCTCGGTTCCTATCCTAGATGTGACGTCACATGGTGTGGAATATCCCTTTGGCCAGTTTGGGTCAGCTGTCCTGGCTGTGTCCTGTGCCAACTTCTTGTGCCCCTCCAGCTTTCTCACTGGCTGGGCTTGAGAAGCTGAAAAATCCTTGACTTTAGACGAAACACTACTAAGCAACAGCTGAAAACATCAGCGTTATCAACATTCTGCTCATACTGAACTCAAAACATAGCACTGTACCAGCTACTAGGAAGACAATTAATTCTATCCCAGCTGAAACCAGGACAGATGGAGACTCCCTTTTTACAAGGAGTCACATGGAAAAGACTAGGGGTAATGTGTACAAGTTACTCCTGGGGACATTCTGATTGGACAAAAGAGGAAAATTTTTCACAATGAGAACAATCAGCCATTGGAATAATCTTCACAGGGAAGTGGTGGATTCCCCAACCTTGCACACTTTTAAGATTCTGCTGGACATGGTGCTGGGCCATCTTGTCTAGACTGTGCCTTTGCCAAGAAAGGTTGGACCAGGTGATCCTTGAAGTCCCTTCCAACCCAGTATTCTATGATTCAACGGTTCTATGATTCTGGTGTTAGGTAGTCATGGCCTGTCTCTATATCGCTTACCCCTTGTTTTTTAATTTGCTGTAATCTCTAATTTTAAATATATTTCTTTTCCAGATCTTGAATTAGGGAGCTGCTTATTGCAGCTCTACAATTAGGGAGCTCTATATTGTCTGAGTAAGAATGCAGGGGAAAAACACAGAAGGGGTATTTCTTAATTTAACAAGTCTGCATTACTATATATTTATTTTCTTTTTATTAAATTGTAATTTTGAAAACAGTAGTTTTTCATTACTCCAGTAAGTGAGGAAGTATGATAATTTTCCTAAGAGCATTTGAAGTGAAAGAGATTATAACAAATCAGTAATAGTAACTGTTATCTACTGGTTTTAATCATCAGTAAAATGCCAGAAAGGTTAAAAAAAATCCTCAAGCCCTAATACAAGAAAGCACAGATATGCAGCAAATGAGTGTAATGTTTCTATTTCGTGTTAGATCAGTTACTGTACAGAATTGGTGTTTTAACTCCCATTTGTACTTCTGCTGATAAGTGAATACCTTAGATCGCGCATTTTGCATGTGGCAGCCGCCTTCAAGGACAAACACAAAGGCTTGTCATAGGTCTCAGCACGTTGATGTAATGCTGAAAAAACATGAGGAAATTGTGAAGAAATAAATAACTTGAGCCCCATCATTATGATAGTTAATGGCTTTAGGGATGGCACTAAAGCAGACAATATGGTCAGAATGAAGTCTCCATCTGTGTCGGTGCTGTCAAGGGAAATAGTTTTACATCATTTCTTATCTCTCTCTTGGTCCCTGTGACAAGTAGCCCATGAGGTGTTCAGACCCTGCACTGAACTGACTAATGAAAGATGATAGGATGGGAATTGATAAGTGAATTTACCTTGACTATAAACCCTGCAACGTCAGACAGCAAGTCCTCCTCTTATCCCTTTTATATTCTTTCTTTTAGTATGGTGCCCCCGAAAACCTTCCCGCATAACTCTGAAATGTCATTTTCACAGTGATTCAGAAGTGATCAGAAAGGCAAGCAAAATGACATAGAGAGCAGGGCTAAATTAATGGGCTGTCAGAAAAGTATTCTCACTTGGAAAGATTTCAGGCTTCTCTCAGATCTGATGCTAACCCAGAAAAAATCTTGACAAAACTGAATTCTATTAATATTCAATATAAAAGTTGGAGTTTCTTTATTGAAAGTTTTGCAATATACTTTTAGTTCGTAACTAGACTATTTGTGTTTATTCCTCATTCTGGTGACAGGCAAACCCTAATACAGTTCTGATGCCTGATCCCAGAGAGACGTCAAGAGGGTTACTCATGTGAGTGAAGTCATATACATGCTTAAATATGAGCACAGTGGGAGCCACAGTTTAATGATCTGGTTCACTCTGAGTAAGAACTTTGAATGCTCGTTTGAAATAGTCCGAGCTGTCTGCAAAAAAAGCACAGCAAATTAAACAAACCTCCCTTGACAAGCAGCCCCTGCCTCCCAGCCTCAACAAGGGTGTGTTGCAAAGTTGCTAATATACTTTGGTGAAAATCACTGCATAAAAAGTATTTTGGAGGTAAGTTGTTATAGCAATTTCAGGCCCCAATTACAAAATGGAAAAGGAAAATCTCACCAAACAAGAAGACAAAACAGCTTTTCAAAATTAGGTTTATTTTTTAAAAAACTTTCAGGGTGACTAACTTGGCGTATTTTGTTCCAATCTCGCTTTTGTGGTTTAGGAATATAATTCATAATTTTTCCATTTATCAAGACCACACTCATGAGTGTGTAAAGGTAGTAAAGCCTGATCCTGTTTTTGAACTGACTTGACTGTGTCAAGTAGCGATGGCTTAATCCTTCCTCTTCTTCTGGAATCTGTGTTTTGACTTCCTGTATTACTAACTTGCATCGTTTTATTTTCTTAATTTTCATGGTCTCTAATGTTGCATCCTCCATGTTCTGCAATATTCAGGCTCTGAGCCAATGTCATTGAATTATAACAAAGAGCTCATATCCTTCTAACTCATTAAGCCTGGTTATTTAGGTAAACTCTGACTGGGTGCTTAACAGTTTGAAAATTGGGCATAAAGTCTAAGCGATGAATTGTACCTTACTCTCTATTAACTCCAGTCACCAGAAGGAGAAACAAACTTGAATGCATGTGGATCATGGACGGGATGAGTTGCTGTCTAGAGTGACTCTTGAGGGAACAGGGGACACTAGGTGAGACTTGATACATGCATAGTATTTTGTAAGACAAGGTGAGATGAGTCCTATCAAATGTGATCAAACAAGTATCAGTTTCTAGAGGTTCATAAATATAGATGTAAAACTGTTCACCTACTTGATCTAGGTCACCTACTTGAACCTAGTTTAAACAGATGGCTGGTTTGCCTTTTCTTCCATAAAGAAGGTACTAAGTATGAGGAGGGCAAAATGCTGAGGTAATGTCTGAGGTTCTCTTATTTTTCTGATGTTGGTGTGGAGGGGAGAAATTGAGAACAAAACAAAGAGAGTTGTAAACTTGAACACTTAAACTGCATCACTTATCATTTCCTGGGAATCAGGGCATATTAGCTAAGGTTTTTCAGGTATAAGAGCCAGAGCTAGATCTTTGTGATAAGTTTTTTTTTTTTCTTTTTTCTTTTCAGTAGTAAAAGTGAAAATTAAGGGGAAAAGAAGTAAAAGTTGTCCCAAAATTATTTTACTAAAAAAAAAAAAAAAGTATATTTATTGGGTTTTTGGAAAAAAAAGGCATTTATTTTGAAAATGTTCAAATAGAATCCTTCAAATTTACAGAGGTTTTTCTCTTTTTTGGGGGTGGGTGCAGGTGGGGAGAGTTGGGGATGTGTGCATATGTTCTGAATTGCTGGACTAGGGCTTGTGAGAAGTCACTAGTTCTCTGTAAATGAAAATCAGCTCCCCTCTTGATACTACAAATAGAATAAGGGAGTAGGAGTTTACAGTCTCCCGAACCTTGTATTTTTAGAAGAATGAGTCAGTCCTCCTACAGATGTCAAAACAATTAGCTACGAGGGGATTACGGTAAGATTGTTGGATAATAAAGACTATATATTTCATATAAGCATGGAGAATTAGTTTGCACACTTACACATATGTTTTGATTGACCACAACCATGCACTGAAATAATTAAGGAATATAGGTAGGGATTAGTCCTATCTGTGAAATGAATCAGGCTGTAAGTATTTCCTCAGCTGAGTTTGTTACATGTTCTGTTCAAAAAAAACAATGCTTAAGTCAGACCTGGGAAATCTAAAGCAACCTCTTTGCACTGCTTCTAGCTCATCTTTTGCAATATGTTTAAATGTGCACTTTATCTCAGTTTAAAATGTATTCCTTCCATAATGGCAGTTCTGGAAGGCAGCAAATAATGAATCATCCAAACATGGAAGTTTTCAGCCAAATTGGGACACCACAACCACAAAGCTGCCAACTTCTGCTAAAAAAACCAGATTCCATCCTTGTGAGTTTAAGCTGCTGAAATAAGCAGTTGTACACCTGCTTGTATTGCTTTCCTGTTTTTATGCTTTGCCATTCTGTACTGATTTTTAGTATAAGCCATGGGATTTTTAGTTTCTCAAGTTTCATCTTGACTTGGATCCACACCTCAGAGCTGGACGATGGAGCTCTACACAGGTGCAGTGCAGCGCTTCTAAGAAGGTGGAATAAAACCCACCTGTGTCTTCCAAGCTCCAGCCGTACCACCCACCCATAGTCTCATACAATATGCTGAGACTGCTGGAGGAAGATGAATAAAACATGTGCAGCTTCCATCTAAACTTTCCTTCTCTGAGCCTTCAGGCACAGGCTCAGTGAAGAGGGCTGGATGATACATGAGAACAGCTCTACAGTCACCCCCGTCATACTGCCCGCTTCCAGTACTGGTAATAGGGACAAAATTATCTGAGGCCTCCACAAACTTGTTTGTGTACAGTGAGTAGGGTTTAAAAGTCACTTGCTTTCTTTCCACATGTCCAGAAATTTCAGCCAAGACTTTCATATCTGAATCTCCTGATTATGAATACTTATATACTTTTTTTGGTTTAACAGTCCCTTTTGAAGCCTTTGGGTGTCCTCTGTTTTGTCTTCTGATGCATTTATTTTTCTCAGAATGCTATGCCTGCCCTGTAATTTTTCATAATTAGGTTTGGAAATTAGATTTTCTACCATATTGCAACCGCACACTTCTCCCTTTTCCTCCATCTTTTAAATCTTTTTTAACAATATCTCTTTATTAACATTCACTCAAAAACTGCTCTAATGTTTACAGAACTAGTTTTCTAAGGTGTCTGTGAGGAAGGCATGCCTTATATATCATTAACATTTGTAGAATCAGGTTTTAAATATTAGATGTGAGGCCAAAGATGCTGAAGTTTATTTTGGTCAAAACAAAAATTGTCCCAGTCTTAACATTTAGAGTAGTAGAAATTCAGTGATCTTCCTGTTGTGAAACAGCACCACAAAGCTATCTTGATTTATTTTTTTTTAATTTTAAAAACATACTTATAAATAATCAATATATAACCTAGATAAAGATTCCTATACTGCATTTTTCAGTTTATGAACAAGATAACCTACTCCTACCATGAAGAATTTCCACTAAACTGTACTGTTCTGGCTATTTAAAAAGTACCAGGCCAGACAATGGCAAACAAACTCAATGTAAGATGAGCACATGCATTAAACATAGCCTATATGCATTTTTTAGTTTATGTTGGTGGGAATATTTTTTGTGGTTTTGGATAATAAAAACAGCAATATTTTTAGATAGACAAAAAAAGGAAAAAAATTTCACGTAGTGATGTTGGAATTGATTAACACAGAAGACTAAGTTGAGATGGAAAGCCCCACTGGGGAAAAAAAAATAATACAAAACAGAAACCAAAAGAGTATATATTGAAGGGGAGGCAATTGATTTTCAATAAAGTTGGGTTTTGCTTGTGATGAAAAAATATCTTTAAAAGATACCAGAAAAAGAGAAGGGATCTGAGTGCATTTCATGGATTATGTTTTTCTGACAGAAAACAGAATGGTCCTGATGTAGGTTTGTCAAAATAAATATAGAGATATAATTTTATTTTCTGCTACTTAATGTTACTCTAGTGCTTCCTTGAAAAGATATTTTCTATTGCTGGGTATGCAAGTGGAAACACAGTGGCCACATGCTTGACTTTTGTAAGAAAAAAATAAACACCTGGTGAGATACCGTTTGGTATCTGTAAAAGAGATTAAAGATGTCCTCTAATTTATAAAGCCTTTGGGAACTGAAATATAGCATAACTAATTTTAATTCTCTGACTCCGTACAGAAGTAAAACAACTTTAAGAGAATGGTTAGCAGATCTTAAACTCACAGCTCGCATTGGTTTATACCTTCTGACTGAACTTTGATTATTTTTTTTTTCAATGACGTGCTTAAATTTAATCTGTTTTCCAACATCTATTATTTAACTTTGATAAACAAAAATAAAATGCCCTACCAAAAAATGCTTCACATATATCTTGGCTTCCAGATTCCTGTGATGTATTCATTTGGAAAGCCAACTTCTCTCAAGGTCATGGATTTAAAACCAAACCAAAATATGTAAAAAAAACCCCAAACAAACCAAAACCACAACAACAACAAAACAACAAAAGCAGCAAGCACCAAACAATGGCTGGCTCAAGTTTGTTTTTACTGGGTTACACAGTAAGTCATGTGTGGGCTTTATTTGTTTTAAATTTTGTGCCTAACAATTTCTTAGCCAAACAACCTTGACAGTGTCCGTTTAACTTATTCATAGCAACACACAGAGACCCCACAGTGAATTTATTTACATCTCTAAGTATTTCAGGGGCCTATGTCGTCTTCACAAAATCTTCTGTGCTGAACTTCAGAATAAGCTTTACTGTCCGTTTGGATTGATTGACTGATAGGCCTGTGAGCCTGGTTACTCTTCTGACAAGATGCGTTCGCAGCAGCTTAGTCTGGGTAAATAAACAGGTCAGTGAAGTGAGAAGTATGTGGCTTTGTAGTAAGTTTTGTGCAAGCAGGCTATTGTATCACCGCAGGATTACCTAAAGCATATCAGGTGGGCAGTCATTGGGACTGGACATTACTTAACCTTGCATGCTCTGGAATAGAGAGAACAGTTTCTGATGGCTTTGAAATGAGCTTGTGCTAACCAAACTATTAAATGATAGTTAATACAGGAGTCTGAGAAATAATTTGAATTAATGCACTCATCAGGCATTATTTAGATGTAAGTTTTTTCATTAGCATTTATATTTGCCAAGCATCTCTTTGTGCTTTTCATGTGTACTACAGACAGGTCCTAGTTCTTTTTGTAAGTGTCAGCAGTCATTAGCATCGTGGTTAGTACTAATCCTGGACTCGTAATGACTCTTTCCATCTTTAGGTCCTCTATGAGTGGTCTGGAAGCTTTGACTAGGTTGATCTGTGAGCTCCTTTTAGGCAGTGCCATAAAAATGTAAAAGTCCTGCTGTGCTTAATTAAAAAAGAAGCATCAGTATCTCTTATGTACAACTAATGGCATTTTCTTTTAAATTGGGAGGAAGATATAGCAAGGCTGGTCCAGATCCTCAGCTGATAATTTACATTTATTAAGGGTCTGGCATAGGGAGTCTGCCCATGGAATTATGATTGCATTTATTTTTTAGTTAATGCACACAGTTTGAATTAGGTACTTCAATCATTGCACTGTGTTTCAGTAATGAACATCATCATTGATAACTATGAATTACAGCTCCAAGTAAAAGATAGGCACATTCATATCCTTCTTCAGGCTGTATTAAACTTTTCTGACATTTAGAAAATGTGGTTTGCTTTCCTACTCTTAGCGTTAGAATTTTAGGAGAACTCAAATGGGATATATTTGCACTGTGCATAATCATGGTTTGGGGACCAATATATTCAGGGAATCCATTTAGAAGTAAGTAATTCTTCTGAATGGCATCCTTCAAATGAGGGTGTGCCTGCACTGTGCATGTCAAAGATCCAACCTCGCTTTTTCTTCTTCTCATTGCCAGAATTACTCTTCTGCTCTTTCCCTACAGCATGCAGCATGCTGAGTTTTCATTGGCATTTGCCTTCTCTGCTCAGACCTGATTCCATTTCAGTGGGATGTCCACATAGCATCATGAAGCACTTTGGGAGATAAGATTCTATAGAAATATAAACAAGTAGGGAAATTTCTAAGCACTTGACCCATTACCTGGGGTGTGCAGAGGGACTCTAATTCTGGCTGAGGCAAGAAACTGAGGATCCCTGTGGCATGGAAGATGCAGTTTAAAGTTGATTATCACTGATAAAGGAGAATAACCGAGGTTAAAAATTAATTTGCTGCAGTTTTGCAATTTCTTGTGGCCAAAATGCTTTTAGAGGACTTCTGTGAGCACAACTAGAAAGAGCCTAGGGGTTACTTCAGATTGTTTCAAGGCTCCCACCTGATCACAGGGTCAAGAAATTACAAGATCACCAAGCTATATTCTCTGCCCTTCTTTGAACCAGAGGGTCTGTACCTATGAAAAGATTGTTATGTGGAGACTAGCCAATTAAGCTATTTACTTGTACAAAAGACAACTGGATGAATCTTGAGAAGTCATCTAGTTTACTGCCTCTGCCTCAGAATAAGGTCAGATGCTGACAAATGATTGTCCTACATTTTATTTAAAATACATGATAATGGAGGCTCTATATCTTTCTCAGATCAGCTCTTCTATTGGTTCACTGTCCTTGTCTATAGAAAGCTTTCCTGAAAATGTACCTTTATCTTCTTTTCTGCAATTTAAGCCCATTTTTCACCCTGTTCTGTCCCTCACAGATATCAAGAACAATCCATTCCCTTTTGTTTTTTGCACTACTCCTTCACAGTCTGTTACCATTCTTCCTTTCAGTCTTTGCTTTTGTGGAGTAAAAGCCAGTTGTTTCAGCTCTTCCTTGTGGGTTCACATTCTCCAGACCTTTGAATACTTGGTTTGCTCTTCTCTAGGCCACCTTCCATGCATGTGCATCTGTCTCGTAGAGCATGCCCAAAGCAAGCCACAGTGCTTAAATTTAGCACTGCTGGTGCTGGATTGTGCAATGAGTCATTTAAAATTTCTTACAGCCATTTGCATTCACACAGCCAATGATGGTGTTTGTCTCACGCCATGCCCTGACAGTGTTGATTTATGTTCAACTTTAACCCCACTATACTGCTGCCTCATTGCTTGTCCCCCTTGGCTGATCCTTTCTGCCCAATGATATCTTTAAATGGTCTTATTTGAACTGAATTCTGTTTTTTCGCAACCCATTTTTCCAGTTTCTCAGCAATGCAAATCCTGTCCTCCACCATGTGTGTTGTTGCTTAATGTGGTGCTATGTGCAAGCTCAATATTCCACCATTGTGTTATTTAAAAAGAAGATGAGAAAAAAACCCTTTGAATTTGGCAGTAATAGGTTGAACAGGTGAGACTGACTGTTGAACACCAGCGGTAGCTCAGCCTGCCAGTCTATTTAAACAACTGAGTAAATCAGCTGCTGCTGAGCTTGGGGAGAAGGGAAGCAGCCAACTGTGCAAGCCCAGTCTGGTGTTGCAACTTCAGTCTGATGGTATAGAAAATAAAATGTAAAAGAGAAGGCAAGGAGATATTTATGACTTTTGGTTAGAATCAAAGTGATTATCAATTTAATCTTACTAGGGTGATAATAATAAAAATAAATATTTTGCACTCGTTTGGACATAAAATTAATTAACCCTCTAAAAAGTGTGAGATGGAAGAGGGTTAGCAGAGAGATGCTGAACTGTAAGGTTATACCATAAATTACAGCTGAAGTAAATTTTACTTACTGAAAAGAAATGATTGGGGTACTCATTTTTTAAGGCAATAGACTTAGTTATAACTGCAGTTCACTTGTTAATTAAAATACCTTTGAGAAAATTTTATTTTACCACAGTTTAAAATGTCTATTATTTTCTACTTCCTTTGGCATTTCTCTGTATTTGCATTAGGAAGGGTATCTGCTGATATTTTCTTTGTTCACTGTAGGGACAATAAATACCGCAACTTGTCAAATAACAAAAAACATCTCTTGCCAAAGAAGTAGTTGCTAATATACAAATCAACAAACATTATTAACAGTGAATTATGTAATAAATAGTAATTTTGAAAAGCTGCTCCTACTCATTGGAATTGAAAAGATCTTTTGCTTGTCTGATGAAGCATATGCAAGGTTTTCTATTGGGTTTTGCCATATGCCCTCAGTGAGGGGCATCATGTAGTTGTTCTGGCCAAACTGACCCATTTTCCTTCTGCTTTCTACCAGCACTCCTACTCCTCCCCATTGGAGGAGGAGGGGAGGAACCCTGCAGCAGCGCTGTCTGCCTGACATGCTGGTGCATCCATGCAGCCCAGGCTGTGCTCTCATCTCCCACATGAGAACAGGCTGCACCGGTGCAGGCTGCACCAGTGCAGACTGGTGGTCTGTTCAACCCAGTAAGCAGTCTCTAACAGTGGCCATAAGCAGGCACCGAGGGAAAAGTAATAAGAGGGCAATCATGTACACTTTTCTGATTCTCTCCAAATCTCCAGCTGTGTTCAGCTCAGAAATTTCCTGACCCTGCTGTTGCTTAATTAGTAGTCTGCTCTGGATCTTACTTCTCATTACTTCTGCAGCCTTCCTCTGAGCTCTGTGAATTGCACCTACACTATCCTTTGTCATAGAGATCTACTGCCTGATGCATGGAACCACCTCCTTCTGTTTGAGTTTGGTTCCTGCTGCCTTATTGGATAGTCTGTATTGTATCCAAAAATTTATGGATTTCTTTATCCCTGTAACACCATCTTCTTTCCTAATAGGATAATCCTCTTTCATGCCTCATATGGAAGCTGTTCACTACCTTTGACAAAATTTGAGTAGAACATATCACCTGGATCGGTCTTGTCCACATCGTTATAAATCTGTTCAAAGAGCTCTCGAGAGGTTTGTAAGGTGGGATTTCTGTTTAGAGAAGCCATACTAAGTCTTCCCAAGTTTACTGTATTTATCCTAATGTCAATAATTCTGTAACAGAAACTAAACAGTCAACTAAAACTACATAGTGGCTGAATATCTATACTTTAAGTAGCCTCTACCTATTTGCCGTATGTACTTACCGGACCAACAGTCCATCAGCTCATCATGTTCCTCCACACTATGCCAAAAACCTGTTTTAAGACTGGAGGCACATTTGACATCTTCCAGTCTTCAGGTACAAAAAAAGTTGGCCCCCTACATTCTCCGATGGAGGTTCTCTAGTGGAAGTTTGCTCAGGAGGTACTAGAAGAAGGGGTGGATGCTTCATTGGAAGACAGTTAGTGACCTATAAAATTTTTTACCTCTGCTTAGTGTCCCCTACAATGTATGCATGTGACATTTGCCCTAAGTACATGACGATCACTGAAGTAACCCCAATTGTATTTTCTGCCCTCATGTTTGGTCTTTCACTGGGGTCAATGTCTGGGTTATTCAGTAACACAAACCCATTATTATATTCTTATTATTTAGGCCTGGAATTTAAATCCATGCAGATTCTCAGGTATTTGTTGAGATGATTAACTTATTGATGAGGCTTAATTTTAGACTGTCATAAACATGTTGATCTATTCTGACAGCAGCATGGTTTACTATTTCTTTACTGAATATTTTGTCATGGCATTCCAGTACTCCAGTGATTGTTTTCCTGTCACTGGGTTTCTGATATGCTTAGTAAATCAGTATCTTCATTTAGAGATAGACATTCCACTTCCCCTATTTTATTTTTAGCCTTCTAGCATTTGTATAGATGTGTTTACCTCTGTGTTGATTCTTTGCCTGGTTCTCCTTAAGTGTCACTCCATTTGTTTTATACTTCCTCTTTATTTCCAACTTCTGACCTATCTTAGTTTAGGAATGAAGAATTTTTGCATCTTCTTTCTTAGACGTGCCATCCCAAATCATATGTTGTTATGCATATGCCAGTCTTTCCTCATTGCTCACTTTTAGTTCACTGACACCCTTCCTGGTTTCAAGTGAGAGCAGTTTAGAGACTTTATGGTTTAGTGTCTGTATCTTCTCTTTGGAGTGTTTTTTTCCTCCCATTTCTGTCCCCAGTGTGCAGACAGCAGCTATGAGGTGAAAGGAAGCCTGACTGCTATAGAAACCAGGTCACATAAATAAAAGGCAATGCAATATTAACTGCACAATTTATTCAAATCGGGCATAATGAATGTGAAAAATGTGCGGAAGTATTACCATGGGTGTCACAATTTCTGCTAATTCCAGAAACTTTATCTCAATCAGATAAGAGCCTTTAAAAAAAAAGGGGGGGGGGGAGCAAAGCACAAAGCTCTGCTTGTGAAACTGTAGTTATTTCAGCATCTCTTAAGGCACGTACACCCTAATTCAACAAGGTTCTTAAGCTCCTGCTTAATTTAGAAGGACTAGTTGATTTCAAGAGTATTCTCCTATGCACTTAAAGTTAAATGCATATTTAAGTATTTAGATGAACCAGGAGCCTCCTGAAACAAGCTAGGTAGAGGAATGAACTTGTAAAAATATTGGATAATATGGTCAAGAAGCTTCCTTAGAATCATCCAGGCAATAGCTGCATGTTTAAGTCCTGTAAGGTACTAGTAGGTAACCCATTTGACTGAACAAAAATCCTGAAGGGAACAACCTATAGAATATAAAGTACTACGAAGAAATTATTAGGGCAAAGAAAAGGTATTTTAGCTTGTGAATTAAATGAAGGAAAAGGTATGTAAACTGCTAATTAGTTTATATAATAACTAATTACACCTAGAAAAGGAATAGACATACAGAAGGAATTTACAAGGATTTTAAGTCAGTGTAGTGGTAAATAACTTACAAATAGAATTAAAAAAATTAATAACCAAGTACTTTATAGCATATACACAATGTGAAATACATCAGGTGTTTTATTAATTGTACTTTCCTACAAGGTGCATAAAATTTTTATTGTATACTATATTACATACTTTCTAACTGTAGAAGCTTGTTTATTCTTACATACGTTGCTCTCTGAGATCCAGCCGATATTGCCATTATTTTGATTATTGTCGTATGTGTCTGGCCCAAACTTAGTGTCATAATGGGTTTAAGTGAATCCAATAAAATCAACAGAGTTTTGCCTACATCAGGATTAAGTTAGGTTTGCTCCAAATAATAATCTAATTTAAATAATCACTATTAGAGAAGTTCTCTTGCACAGAATCTAAACACAGAATAAAAAATAAATCAATCGATGTCAGTTTCCTTATTTTACAAGTAATTCTCACATGACAGACAACTCACATTAGTGGGTACTAATTTTGCATATTTAATAAGCTCTGTGAGTCTATAAGTAGATGGGACTATACGTTAATGGCTGTCTTTTCTCACATAAGAATGTTTTCTGGTAAAACTACTGGAAAAACATGCAGTAAACCAGTTTGAGCTTTACATAAGTCATGTAAATGCTTGCATTGGAGCAGAACAAAATACACTCCTTGTAATAGTATGAAAGCCTTAGTAGGCAAGGAAACTGTTGGAGCTGGCCCTGGCCTTTAAGGCGCTCTTGTCACTTAATCGTCTTCCCATCAGAAAGGCTTTCCCTTAAAAATACCGAAAGTTGTGTAAACTGTTTGTTTTGCCCTACTGCACGTCGTTGAAGGCTACAGTTTTGTCTTCAGAGATAAGACATGACTTCCCACAAAGGCCTGTCTCTTCCTAAAGAGCAAATCCTCATAGATAGAAAATAAACACTGGCCTTCAACACAAGGTTGTTCTCTGCTGGTGATTACAGGCCGAAAAACAACCAAAAAATCCTCTATCATCTTTTTGAGTAGAGAAATACTGAAGTACCTTGTGCAGTTTGTTTCTGTGATTGTTTTAGATCACACATAATTACCCATCAGCTGGTGGTCTTTGAAATGAACTCCCTGTCACCTCAATTGTAAGATCAGTAGGTGGGGGAACTTGTTTAAAAATACACCACCACACAAACAGGCAAACAAAACCCCAAAGCCATTGTGTGCCTCAACCATGTAACCGAACTCATGGTTCAAAAATTTCATTGGTAATTACGGTAATGAGCAAAGTATGCTGCTGAACCTCAGTGGGACTCTGCTGGAAAGCAGACAAGTTTGGAATGCTTTCTGAACTTGGTGATTTTGCATCAGTCCTTTTACACAGCTCTCATAAAGGATACAGTGGTGAGGTACTATAAAGCTCAGAAAACTTCAGATAATGTGCTTTCAACACACTATATATCTGGGGATTTTTTATTACTCACTAGCTCTGTCTATGAAATCTTGGAACTGTTGATAAAGCACTCTGAAAAGATATCATTTGTATTTGTAATACGTGTTTCTCATGATCTAATGGGTAAAAAGTGGGTATTTAAATTGTAGATTAAAACAATTTGATTATTTTTTTTTTAGTAACTGTACATTGGTAACACCTTTGGAATTTGGGGTATGCATTTAGGTATCTCTGGAACCAGATTATAAATTGGATAGTCTGTTTCTGACCTTTTTCACTGTAATGTTAACATTGAGCATGAGACTGGAAAAAAATTGGAAATAATTGTTGTTGTCATTATAGATACATAGTGATAGTGGTTATTGGAGTTAAATGAAAATACATTCCCCTCCTGCAGCAGTTCACTCTAACTCTTATCTGTCACTGTGTTATTGGAAGAAGGAAAAGATGTCCTTTTATATATTTACCTAAAGAAAGCAAAACAAGATGAATGAAAATACTCAGTGAGTTTTTTTGAATGATGTCCAATAACAGGTGAGAGAAATATAACAGAGAGTGGAGTAAAGACAGCTGGTGGATGTGTGCATGTGTCTGACCATCTCTGGGTATAAAATATTTTTAAGCAATGTAAGGGAAACCTAAGTATGAGTGGTAAGAAACTTATGTTGTGACAGGATTGGACATGAAAATGAATCTACCACTGTCAGGAGGGCATTGTGACTGACTGGGGGCATATCTCTGTGTCAGGAGTGAGAGGTTGCTGCGGTGGGCACGTTTGGAAGATGGATGAATCAGGCTGGTTGCAAACTTCAGAGCACCCTTTTACTTGAGTGACATTCATTAGCAATTTGTGCTAATGGTTAGCTCTTACTCATTATCAATCATTATCACTAAGTATTCAAACAGATGGTCCTTAACGATCATATCCCACATTAGCTGTGCATGTACAGCCCCATGGAGTGGATGCTGTGTCATTAACACTGGTGGCTGTGGTCTGCACTGGTCTCAGTCACTGAGGCCAAGGGACCAGGCTCCAGCCCTCATTAAGGGGAACTGAAACCAAAGTGATGTCTTCCTTCCCCATTTTTAAATACTCATTATTGCTGTTTTATGCTCCTCACCCCCTCCTCGAAATTAAAAAGAGGCAGTTCCTGTTCTGGCTCCACCATACAGCTTTCCTGCCAGTACTACATTTTATTCTTGCCCTGCAGATTTTACTGCTTACACAGGTTTACCCATACCCTTTCATGTAGTTACACTACAGGTTTTCCTTTAACCCTTTGCAGTTATATATTATTTATATACATGTCTATATGTATAAAAAGCTTAGCTGTTGTACAAAATGCTCATGCATTGTCTCTGGTTATGTTGTTAGCAATGTCACAGTCTTACAAAGTGCTTATATAGTAGTAGATTCTCACGCTGTTTTAGAGTTCTTAGTGTCTGGTTTCAAAGCAAGTAAATATTAATTTTTTCTTGCTTGGTGTACTTGTACTTTATGATTAGAACAGGACTTTGCTTTGCCTACAAGGGAGTCTGTAGTTCAATATTATAAGACCAAAATGAAACAGTACAGCCTATATGTCTGTATATAGATCTATTTTATGAATAGTTTCACTATCAACTATATCTTTTATTATATTGAATAAGACATATCATATGAAGGCTATGTTAGTGCCTTCATTAGTTAGTGCATTAATGAGTGAAATGAAACTTTTTTTTTTTAAATACATTTTAACTAAAAATCAGCATTGGCCAGCTTTTACCTAGGTGAGGGAAAAACATGAAATATGAATGAAATACAGTATTCCTGTGCTATATTCTTTATTTTTTGTTTTGGTTTTAAAATCAGAAGTTCAGTCTTCTTTTTGATATAGCAATAACTGTTTTTTTTGCTTAGTGATATTACTAACTTATTTCAAAATTTCTGATTGTGGGAAACCAGCAGGTAACTGTGAATTACAGATCTCCGATTTCACTGCAGGGTCAGGTGACATAAACTACTACAGTGTTTTATATGCTACCAGAACCCTGGTGAAGTGGAATTATAGGCTCATAACTCAGACTTTTCTTGGGTTTTTAATCTGATGTTATATATAGATCCAAATCCCATACCTTGGGCAACACAGCCTCCAGTTCCTTGACTGCTCCAACCACAAGCCCCTTTCTGCTCACTTTGCGTGAGTTCAGTGCTTTTATCCTTTTCAGCTTTTGGCATGTCTGTACAGAGGTCAGCTCCACTCACTGATCCGTCAGATGCAGAAGGGGCAAGGGGTGAAGTGCAGGGTAAGATCTGTTCAGGTGCTATCTGTATCTAATCACTCATGGATCCATATACTTTCTGGAGGACTTAATAGCCTTTTGCTGAGATTAGATCAGCAGGACTCTAGGGTTCAATTTGAAGCTCTGTGAGGTGTGTGCTGCAGCAGCATTAAACATTTCTGCTACCTCACTCATCCAGATCCTCATTTCCACAGCCCAGCCAAAGGTCTGGCTCCCTTCTCCCCATACTCTTCTTGCCTCTCTCCACTACACTGACCTTCCTCTTTTGGTAAGACATCAGCCTTTTTCCCCCCAGGCCTTTCTGTGCATCCCTATTGCTCCATTCCTCTTTTCTGTACAACTTTTGGTTACATATTTACCAGCTATTTCCTCTCTTAATACCAGGAGTTTAAAAAAAAAAAAACCCCAATTAAAAGTAGGGCACTATTACACAAGCACGCAACGTAGCAGTTTCAGCTTAAATAACCAAGGTTGGAGAAACATCTAAGTAACAAGAAGCAAAATATCTGTTCCAGCTGTAGTGAGCGAGAGACAGAAAAGTATGTTACTGTGAGAAATATAGAAGCAGGGAGAGATGTTTGAGATAACTATTTTCAATGTGTAGGACAAGGAAAATTGGAAAAATAAGAATATGGCAAAAAATACTGTGTCAGTGAGAAGATGGACTGACAGGAGTAAAAATTTGGTACTATATAGAAGAAAGAGGCAGGCTTTCAATTGAGTAAGTTTGCATGTACTGAACCTGGTGTTTCCTCAGAAGGAAATTACTGGAAAGATTGTATGGGAATACTTGGCACCTGGGCAAGGAAATTCAGAGCTGAAGCACCTTTTAGAGGTCCTGGAAGAGAATGAAAAGTAATGAAAGGTTATTCCGGCTCTTCATAAGCTTATCAGTTCACATAACATCTGGTAGATGTGAACTGGCTGCTCCCCAGGTTTAGAGGAGGGTGAGAGCACTGAGCTTCTATCAACTCTCCAGCAGAAGATGGGGGCAAAACTGGAATTAAAACAGCACTGGAAAAGTTTGTTACAGTGATAATACTTGTTGACATGGTGCCCTTGCAGCAGCAGGGAATAGGACTTGATGATCCAAAAGGTTGTAGTTTCCTAAGTTCACTTCTAGAGCCTTAACAATACTTCTAAGAAAATGTACTTACTGGCAAAGTAAGCTTTTAATACAGTTTAGTTAGCTATCTTAAAAAAAAAGTTGGCTGTGTTAGAATAGTTGGAACTGAGAGCATTTTATCCTGTTGCTGTGTAATGCTGCCTTTGTGGATCCAGGAAAGGTTATGATGTTTCTGAGGAAACATCAACATTTTCATTGTTTTTAGGAAACACAATACATCTGCAAAACTGAATTCCTACTTGGGCTTTTAGAACGTTTTCAGAAATGGGTAAGGCTTTAAGAGTAAAATACTTCAGTCCTTTTCTTTTTTGAGAAATCCTTTTTGAAATTACAGAGAAGGGGAAATACAATCTGTATAGATTGAGGAAAATGCATCTTAATGGAAATAAAAAGTAACCTGATATTCCAGGATGAAAAACAGCCTTTGACGCACTGCTCACGAAGCCCAATGATTTATACCCTCAAAAGAAATACTCTAAGAAAATATCAAACTATTAAGTAGTTAACACAAAGGCATTCATTTTACTTAAAAGTATGTTTTTCCTGTCCTATTGACTCACTGTTAAAAAAAGAATCAATATGTTAGTTATAGACAAAGGCTGCTCTTCTGATATCATTTACAGCCTGTTATCATGTGCATTAAAGATGTTCCTAAGACTCCATGGTCTTTACTGGATTTTAACTCAGGTCTTTACCTAAATGTAAGTCAGAAGTACCTTCCTAAAAATCGCTGGTGTTATGCCAGTGTGAAATGAATGATAAGATGAACTTGGTTTATGATGGAAGCCAGTCCTGGCTGCCCTAACTTCCCTAACTCTTCTACTTCCACTAAACACTCAGCCAGTGCAGCTGGTGGGCTAACCCCTATATGGGGAAATTACACTGTAATAGCATATTTCACCTTTTGAAAATCACACCTAGACTCCTAGTGGCTTTAAAAAAGCATTTCACAGCCATATGAGTATGGAAGTTGCAAGACCAGCTGCCACTGAATGTGATGGCTGCAGTTATCATGGGCCTGGGAGCTCTCCTAGAATTTAGACAGAGCTTCCAAAGAAGTTCTACATTTTCAGAGCTGGCTTCTCCATGTAACGGTTGGTCTGGCCTCTCTGTCATGGTTGGATGCAGTGCTGGTGGCTAGGACATGTATCTTATGTTTGGCGTATACCTGTATATGGGCAATCTGTTGTACTCCTTTACATAGGTATGATGCTTTTTGGTGCATGCATATAGATAGAATCATTATAAAATTTTCAAAAACAATGGATACATTTCTGTAATTGTCAGAATTAATAAAAAAGTAAAATAATTATTCATTTACAAGATGAATGTGGAACAAGATACTATGAGAAGTACTATGCTATGTAAATGATTATTTTCCATTCCTGCTATTGTACAATGCTCACTTTCTGCAGGAATTCTTACCCCTTTTAGTTAAATGCCTGCAGAAGCAGAGAGGTTTAAATGTTCCTGAATTACCCAGGATGCTTCCTGTAATTATGTGGGGTCTGTTTCATCAGTGCAGAGCATTTTGACAGTACATTTCTGCCCAACTGCCTTCCTTCTCTGTATCTGCCACTACATAGATTGCACATCCTCTTTGCTCAATGTTTGCACCATGCACAATGGAGTTTTGATTCAGAACAGGGAATCATTTCCGCTGTCCCAATATATATCACACTAGTTAATGAATAATACCTTTCTCCGAAGAATATCAGAGAACAAGCCATTTTAATGTGGCCTTTGTTATAAGAGTTACAAGACTGTAAAAAGGTAAGAATTCTTTCCTCACTTTATTTCAGTATAAAGGATAAAGCCTTGTTTTAAAAATTAATTCATAGGCTTACATTATTATGAAAATGTACCTCAAAATGTTATCTTAAAATGATTACATGAGTGGGTAGTTATTTGGCTGCACCATTTATTCCTGTGCTGTGGTGACATTTTTCAGGGAAATAATATTTCTGGTCTCCGGGGGCGAGGAGGACACTGACAATTTTTAATTTCAGTGATGGTGGCCTTTGTTTCTTTGGGAGACATTTGGGAGTTTTGTGAAGGTACCATTTATTACTTTACGTAATAGGCTTATCTCTTGTATAAACCTGATTGTTCCTAAGGCTTTGTAAACATACGGTTTTCCAAAGACAATACAGATATATCGATGGCTTGAAAAAAAATGTACTGACAAAATACATATACATAGAATTGAAAGCAAAAAAAGTCAGTTCTATAGTGATTCTAACTGAAACAGAGCTTTGATACCTGAATATGAGTACAGGATGTCTCTACACTAGCAAGAATTTAGTTTAGGAATGTAATATCCTAAACTGTCCCAGCCATCAGAGAAGAGAGAAAGTGCCACCTTGGATATTTACATTTAGATTCTCTGTTGAACTGCAGTTACTTTCTGCCGAGAAAGCAATATAATTCTAAATCTAGCATAGCTGCATAGAGGCAGACTAACTCTGAGGGGGATCTTCATGCCACAAAACCAAGACAGATCTTTCTTCACCCTTCCTCTATGCTGTCTTTATATAGTAGGTGGAAAATGATGTATAACCAATGCTACCTGCACCCTATTGGTGTCTTATTAATTTAGAGTAGTCCCTGACTTCTGTGGTATACATCTGAGGATTGGTGGTCACGAATTATGTGGACAGATTTTCCTGTGAGTGAATGATTTCAGAAGAGTAATGGTACAGGTAAGTCAGGTAACGTGCAGCTACTATGCTCTGAACCAATCCAGTCCAATGTGTTTTATACTCTTGCTTTCTGCTGATGGGTCTTCTATTTAGACTTCAATCTGTTTCAGATTAAACATTTGGTTTTTCATGACTGAAAAACAAAACGCCATCAAGAAGCTGCTGTGAGATTCCATCCCATTCATTACCGATTTCTTTTAAATGAATGACCACTTACATTACAGCAGAGAGCTTCTGAGGAATAGAGACCTTTTCTAAGGCAAAGGGGCATTTTTAAAACATGGAAAGTAGATGAGCTGCATGCTGGTACTGGCAATATAACTGCTCTGTGCTGTCACCCATTGTTTTTAAAAACCAAATGGGTAAAAAGCAAGCAGTGTTTAAAACAGCTTCTGACAGAACAACTTTTACATACTTAGCAGTGTGTTTGTTAAAAAGAAAGTACATTCAGATTGAACAGAATGAGCATCTTTATCTGATGTGAACAGATAGAAGAAAGATGATTTGAAGAAACTGAAGAATTTCTCCCACAGAAAATGGCTTCTTGATCTCTGAAAACAACAGGCTTCTCATGAAGTGCAGTCAAGGCTTACAAACACATTGCCATGGTACACTGAGTTCAAAATCCCAGCTGACATTTCAAATGGTATTTAGAGTTATGACAAATCTGATTTATTTGGGTCTCTCTCCAAAGCTGCCATAAAAGAAGTGCTGATTTGGTGACTTATTAGTCACAGCACCTTCAGACAGCTTCTTTTTCTAGTTGTGGAAATTGCTAGCAGATCTATATGTTCTTTTCAGTACCATAGTTTAATATGTTTTTGTAAAGATGCTGTTCTTTTGGCTGGACGGCTGGACTCTTCGTTTTCTGGCAAAGTCTTTACCAGAATGTATGTTTCCTTTGAAAAATATCCTGTCAAACAACCATTTAGGTAATTGAGGATAATGCCTTGCAAAACAGTGATTTGAATGATTCAGAAGGAACTTATTTCAGCTTGCAATGAAAAACTGACCCTTGTGGTTTTATAATTTAAGTTAAATGGAATTGAAATGTATCATTAAGTATTATTGCCCAAACAACATTTATAAAATTTCTTTTCAAAAGTAAAACAAAATCATTAATTACAACAAACATCCTCTCAGTAATGAGGCCCTTCTTAACAAACACTTGCATTTAAGGCAGTATTTTAATACAAAATTTGATTCCAGTTGCAAACTTAGGGTCTGACCCAAAGTTTGAGTCACTAAGGATGCCTGAGTAAAGATGTCAATGAAAATATTTTTCCCCAGCTGCTTTCATTGATTTCAGTTAAATGAAGCACACTTCTTTTTTTCTGTTTCACCATACAGTTTCTTACCATTTACTGCAGAATCTTACAGAATCTGAGCTATATACTGGTCTCTAGCCTTGATTTTAGAAAACACTGAAAAGATGCTTTAAAGTGGGGAAATCTGATGTACTGATTAAAATATAATTCTTTCTTGGCATGGAATGGACTTTCTGTGTTTTAAATGCAAAAATGTTTGTGGATTGTTTCCAAACTTCTACTTGCAGATAGAATACATTTTATAATTTTTAAATTTTTTTTTTCATTTTCAGTCCTAATAACAGTGAGGTTTAAATGTCCTAATTTTTCATGCAGACAACAGTAGCTACTGGCTGTGATCCTAAACATTTAATGAAAACTTAAGAGGCTCAACTACTGAATTAAGTTTCTATGTCTTAATTTTCCTACTGCTTTATTAAGTTCTGATAATGTATAAATCCTTCTTCCAGTATTTGCCTTTAACTTAAGTAGTCATTTTTTCATCTCTCTGATGTGTTTGTACATCATTGACCTATACCTTCTCCCGCATAAACTTAAAAGAGCAAGCTCAATTCAGTTCATGTTTTCTTTTCCATTTGTTCACCGAAGTGGTCTTGCACAATGATAGATGTCCAGGTTGTACGCAGGGTGACGTTTCAGATGTGCTCTCTACAGAGGATCTTGCTTGGAGGTACAGGTAGATCACTGTCTTTTCCTTTCTCACTTGAGTTGCTCTTGACTGCCTACAAGAGCTGTAATTCTCTCATTCTTCTGCAGGTGCTTTCCTATAATGAGATCCAAAGTTACAGAAGAAGATTTTTGTCCTTTAATGTACTACATCTGCTTGCATTAATCCATTTCTTAAGGTCATGCAACTCTTCCTGCATGTTATTCCTATTCTTTACACTTAGGATGCCTTTTCAATGTTAGGGGGTTTTTGTTTTGTTTTGTTTTCTTCCTCTTGTCATCAAGACATTTAATTACCACAGTCTTTTTTCTTAGACTGAGACCATTACTGAAGCACTAAATGAAATCAGGTTGAAGACCAGTCCTTGAGAGACTCAAATCTTGTCACCCTTTTCTTTTCCTGGCACTACATGTTGTCACAGCCTCTCATTTTTGCCCCTTGCTGGAAATTCACCTTAGCATCAGCAGGAAAAAAAAAGGAATTTCACTGTCTTGGCCAGAATCCTAGGGGACAGCTGTCTGTGCCGTAAACCAATCATACAGTTAGTCCTAATATAATGAAACAAATTTAATTTGTCAATGTTTAGCAGTGCCAGTGCTCCCATTTTAGATAGGAGACCGATGTGTAAGGACTTTAGAAATGGCTCGCCATTTTATGAAGTCCTGTAGAAAAGCTTCTTTCTTTTAAAAATTACTCTGCTGTTGTGGTTTAACCCCAGCCAGCAACTAAGCACCACGCAGCCACTCACTCACTCCCCCCCCATCCAGTGGGATGGGGGAGAAAATCGGGAAAAGAAGTAAAACTCGTGGGTTGAGATAAGAACGGTTTAATAGAACAACAGAAAAGAAGAAACTAATAATGATAATGATAACACTAGTAAAATGACAACAGCAGTAATAAAAGGATTGAAATGTACAAATGATGCGCAGGGCAATTGCTCACCACCCGCCGACCGACACCCAGCCAGCCCCCAAGCGGCGATTCCCTGCCCCCCCCTTCCCAGTTCCTAAACTAGATGGGACGTCCCATGGTATGGAATACACTGTTGGCCAGTTTGGGTCAGGTGCCCTGGCTGGGCATGAGAAGCTGAAAAATCCTTGACTATAGTCTAAACACTACTGAGCAACAACTGAAAACATCAACATTCTTCAGATACTGAACTCAAAACATAGCACTGTACCAGCTACTAGGAAGACAGTTAACTCTATCCCAGCTGAAACCAGGACAGTATCCACCCCTTATTCTATACCATTGACGTCATGCTCAGTTCCCATACCTTTAGTTACATTCTGATCAATCATCACCACCTTTCCATCCCTTTGAGACATATGAAAAATTTTATATATATATATATATATATATATATATATATAAAAAAGTATACACACACAGAGATATCATTCCTTTAGTTCATGGGTTATGTTCATAAAATGTTTGTTGAGTTCATTTAGTTTCTGACTCTGGGCTCCATCTGTCATACCAGTCTGTCTGGGCAGGAGGGATGGTGCAAAGTCCTCTCAGTCGGTAGAGCAGAATTGGGCTTCAGTGTGGTGTGACAAGCAGATGACATTTGACGCAGCAGGAGGATGGTGTGCACTGTTGGATTGTTGCATGCTGGAGTCAGTTCTGGTTCCACCTCTACTGCGCTTTGCTCAGTTTTATCACAGTTCTTTCTTGCTTGATCTAAGTGATTCTTACTAGAGTACTGTGGATATAGCATATAACAATTATAGTAATGATAATATAGAGTAGCAGGGTTATTTAGCAACTAATATCATACAGTTTAATTCTGGCTATTTTCACCTAAAATCAAATCCCCTTGAGGCACACATCGGACTTCTCCATCTTTTCGCATCACCCACCAAGTGCACCCAGGCCCTTGAGCAAAAGCAATCCCATGAATGGGTTTACCTTTGCCTGAGGCAGGAGTAACCCAGACTGTTTTCCCTAACATGTTTTTCATGTGCACTACAGGGACTTTATCCCCTTCTACAGTATGTAAAAATTCTGATTGGGCAGGGCCACTCCGACTGGCAGATCCTCTGGTGTTGACTAACCAGGTGGCTTTTGCCAAATGTGTATCCCAATGTTTGAAAGTTCCGCCCCCCATTGCTTTCAATGTAGTCTTTAACAGTCCATTGTATCGCTCAATTTTCCCAGAGGCTGGTGCATGACAGGGGATATGATACACCCACTCAATGCTGTGCTCTTTGGCCCAGGTGTCTATGAGGTTGTTTCGGAAATGAGTCCCGTTGTCTGACTCAATTCTTTCTGGGGTGCCATGTCACCACAAGACCTGCTTCTCAAGGCCCATGATAGTGTTCCGGGCAGTGGCATGGGGTACAGAATATGTTTCCAGCCATCCGGTGGTTGCTTCCACCATTGTCAGCACATAGCGCTTGCCTTGGCGAGTTTGTGGGAGTGTGATATAGTCAATTTGCCAAGCTTCCCCAAATTTATATTTCAGCCATCGCCCTCCATACCACAGGGGCTTTAACCGCTTGGCTTGCTTAATTGCAGCACATGTTTCACATTCATGGATAACCTGCGTGATAGTGTCCATGGTCAGGTCCACCCCTCGATCTCGAGCCCATCTATATGTTGCATCTCTTCCCTGATGGCCTGAGGTATCATGGGCCCATCGAGCCATAAATAGCTCACCCTTATGTTGCCAGTCCAGGTCCACCTGAGACACTTCAATCTTGGCAGCCTGATCCACCTGTTCGTTGTTTCAGTGTTCTTCAGTGGCCCGACCCTTGGGTACGTGAGCATCTACATGACGTACTTTTACAACCAGATGCTCTAGCTGGGACGCAATATCTTGCCACAGTGTGGCAGCCCAAATGGGTTTACCTCTGCGCTGCCAGTTGCTCTGCTTCCATTGCTGTAACCACCCCCACAGGGCATTTGCCACCATCCATGAGTCAGTATAGAGATAGAGCACTGGCCACTTTTCTCTTTCAGCAATATCTAACGCTAGCTGGATGGCTTTCACCTCTGCAAACTGACTCGATTCACCTTCTCCTTCAGCAGTTTCTGCAACTAGTCGTGTAGGACTCCATACAGCAGCTTTCCACCTTCGATGCTTTCCCACAATGTGACAGGATCCGTCAGTGAACAGGGCATATTGCCTCTCATTTTCTGGCAGTTTATTATACAGCGGGGCTTCTTCAGCCCATGTCACCTCCTCCTGTGGCGACATTCCAAAATCTTTGCCTTCTGGCCAGTCCGTGATCACTTCTAAAATTCCTGGGCGACTGGGGTTTCCTATGCGAGCCCGTTGTGTGATCAGTGTGATCCACTTACTCCACGTGGCGTCAGTCGCGTGATGTGTAGAGGAGACCCTCCCTTTGAACATCCAGCCCAGCACTGGCAGTCGGGGTGCTAAGAGGAGCTGTGTCTCAGTACCAGCCACTTCTGAGGCAGCTCGAACTCCTTCATATGCTGCCAATATCTCTTTTTCAGTTGGAGTATAGCGAGCCTCGGATCCTCGATATCCTCGACTCCAAAACCCCAGGGGTCGGCCTCGGGTCTCCCCAGGTGCTTTCTGCCAGAGGCTCCAGGTAGGGCCATTCTCCCCAGCTGCAGTATAGAGCACATTTTTAACATCTTGTCCTGTCCGGACTGGTCCAAGGGCTACAGCATGAACAGTCTCCCGCTTAATTTGTTCAAAGGCTTGTTGTTGTTCAGGGCCCCATTTAAAATCATTCTTCTTCCGGGTCACTTGATAGAGAGGGCTTACAATTTGACTGTAATTTGGAATATGCATTCTCCAAAACCCCACGACACCTAAGAAGGCCTATGTGTCCTTTTTATTAGTCGGGGGAGACATAGCTACTATTTTATTAATCACATCCATTGGGATCTGACGACGTCTATCTTGCCATTTTATTCCCCAAAACTCGATCTCCTGTGCAGGTCCCTTGACCTTACTTTCTTTTATGGCAAAACTGGCTTTCAGAAGGATTCGGATTATTTTCTTCCCTTTCTCAAAGACTTCTTCTGCCGTGTTGCCCCATACAATGATGTCATCAATGTATTGCAGGTGTTCCGGAGCTTCACCTTTTTCCAGTGCAGTCTGGATCAGTCCATGGCAAATGGTGGGGCTGTGTTTCCACCCCTGGGGCAATTGATTCCAAGTGTACTGGACACCTCTCCAAGTAAAGGCAAATTGTGGACGACACTCTGCTGCCAGAGGGATTGAGAAAAACGCATTAGCAATGTCAATTGTGGCATACCACTTGGCTGCCTTTGACTCTAGTTCGTATTGAAGTTCTAGCATATCTGGAACGGCAGCACTCAGCGGTGGTGTAACTTCATTCAGGCCGCGATAGTCAACTGTTAGTCTCCACTCCCCATTAGACTTCCGCACGGGCCATATGGGACTATTAAAGGGTGAGTGAGTTTTGCTGATCACTCCTTGACTCTCCAGTTGGCGAATCAACTTGTGGATGGGAATCAGAGAGTCTCGGTTGGTGCGATATTGCCGCCAGTGCACCGTCGTGGTAGCAATTGGCACTTGTTGCTCTTCAACCTTGAGCAACCCCACAATCGAAGGGTCTTGAGAGAGACCAGGCAGGGTAGACAGCTGTTCAGTGCCCTCCATCTCCAAGGCAGCTATACCAAAAGCCCATCGATACCCCTTCGGGTCCTTAAAATACCCCCTCCTGAGATAGTCTATGCCAAGGATACACGGAGCCTCTGGACCAGTCACAATGGGGTGTTTCTGCCATTCATTTCCAGTTAGGCTTACTTCAGCTTCCAATACAGTTAACTCTTGGGATCCCTGTCACACCAGAAATACAAAAGGATTCTGTCCCTTTATAACTTGATGGCATTAGAGTGCACTGTGCGCCGGTGTCTACTAGAGCCTTATACTCCTGTGGGTCTGACGTGCCAGGCCATCGAATCCCCACAGTCCAATAGACCCGGTTATCCCTTTCCTCCACCTGGCTGGAGGCAGAGCCCCTCTAATTCTGGTCAGAGTATTCAGTATTCACTTCTCGTAAAATTGGCTCAGAATTCCCTTCAAGAGGATCGGAAATAAAATCAGCCCTTCTACTCTGTTTGGAAACTGGAGCGGCATTTTTCCTGGTAGAATCCCCTTTTGTGGTGGTTTTTCCTCGCAGCTCATGTACCCGTGCATTTAGGACCGAGGTAGGTTTTCCATCCCATTTCCTCATGTCCTCTCCATGATCGCATAGGTAAAACCACAGGGCACCTCGCGGTGTGTACCTTCTATATTCTCTCTCTTGGGCAGAGGAACGCTCACTCCTAATAGCTGAGACATTGGTCCTTACACGTGTGGAGTAGGACTTATCCTCTTTGAATTGCTAGAAATCCTCAGACAGCTTCTCCACAGCCGCAATGCAGGCTTGTAGGGAGGAGGAGAGATTTTCTTCGTATTGACGGAGTTGGCGAGCCACTTCCTCCACTGTCGGTGCCTCTTCATCTTTCCAGGCCATTATTGCCAATGCCTTGGCATAGGATGATGGTGCGCTCCGTACAAACTTCCGCCACATGGGTCGTGTGCATTGGACTTCGTCTGGATCTTTGGGTAATTGTGGATTTTCCGGGTCATGATGAATCGTCTCTAGCACAGCTAATTCCCTCAGATATTGAATACCTTTTTCCATGGTGGTCCACTTGCTTGATTGACATATAACATCTTCCTTAAAGGGGTACCTTTCCTTCACACTTGACAGGAGTCGCCTCCAGAGGCTGATGGCTTGTGTCCCTCTTCCAATTGCCTTGTCAATGCCACCTTCCCTGGCAAGCGATCCCACCTGCTTGGCTTCCCTACCTTCTAATTCCAAGCTATTAGCCCCATTGTCCCAGCATCGAAGGAGCCAGGTGATAATATGCTCACCTATACGGCGGCCAAAATCTTTTCGCATATCCCGCAGCTCACTCAAGGATAGGGACCGGGTTATTACCTCTGGTTCTGCCTCTTCCTCCTGTTCCCGTGATGACCCTGGTTCATCTTCATCCTTCGCTAAGCGAACTGATTTTTTGGTATATTTCTTTTTATGTACGGGGCAACTGATACTGGTGCAGGTTGGTCCGCTGGTTCAGTTGCAGTATTGCTCACCGGGTTTTGGATAACCGCAGTGTCTGTCGCCGAGGTTTGGGTAGCAGCAGTGCTCGTCACTGGGGCTGGAGGGACCACAGTGCCCATTGCCAAGGTCTGGGTAGCTGTTGTGCTCGTTGCCGGGGCTGGAGGGGCTGCAGTGCCTGTTGTTGAGGTTTGGGTAGCCCGAGTTCTCGTCGCTGGGGCTGGAGGGGTCACGGTGCCTGTCGCCAAGGTCTGGGTGCCTGCAATGCTCCTTGCCGGGGCTGGAGGGGCCGCAGTGCCCGTTGCCAAGGTTTGGGTGGCTGCGGTGCTCATCATTTTGTTGTTAGGTCCAGAGATTTCTCTTCCCCTTGAGGGTACTGAGTGGTGTCGAACAGGGCTCGATAGGCATGGGCCAGGCCCCAGCACGTTGCAGTGATTTGTATCTCTCTGGAGCTGCCGGGGTGACAGCATACCTTTTCCAAATATTTTACTAGTTCTTCTGGATCCTGCACTTGTTCAGGGGTGAATTTCCAAAACATTGGAGGTGCCCACTTTTCTAGGTACTTGCCCATACTACCCCACACACCCTGCCACTCATAATTATCCAGCCTTGGGGCACATCTCTGGGTGATCTTCTTAAATAGCTGTTTAACCTTAAACGACAGCTGAACCACATTCAGAAGTATGCTAATTCCTAGCAGTAGGGCTAGGACCGTGCTAGTCCCAACATTCCAGGAGTATTCAAATTTTTCAAAATTCTCAAACACCATTGTAACTGGACTGAAGGAGAAAGGAAAGGGGAAGAAAGGTACCCCACCCATAGACTGGTTTTCCATGGAGGAAAGGTAAATGGTATAATTATTAATAGTTTCCCACAGATGGCTTCCGCAGTATAAAGGTGACAATGCTAAGTGCAAATACCGGATTAATCCCACAGCCGATGACTTTATCATACCATAAACCAGAGTTATACCATACATCAAAGCGAAAACCTTAATCCACCTCCCACGGATGATAAGCAGTAGAAGAGGAACTACATACAGCAAGCAAGGTGGTACATAACAGAGCTTTAAAAACCAGAGCAACAACTCTAAGAATACATAAATCAACATAATGAATGCTTAGAACAAATTTGTTTTAACAAGCTCTGGTCAGGTTTGTCGTTATCTCAACCCTTCGTGCCCCACGTTGGGTGCCAAAGTGGACTGTCATGGTTTAACCCCAGCCAGCAACTAAGCACCACGCAGCCGCTCACTCACTCCCCCCCCATCCAGTGGGATGGGGGAGAAAATCGGGAAAAGAAGTAAAACTCGTGGGTTGAGATAAGAACGGTTTAATAGAACAGAAAAGAAGAAACTAATAATGATAATGATAACACTAATAAAATGACAACAGTAGTAATAAAAGGATTGAAATGTACAAATGATGCGCAGGGCAATTACTCACCACCCGCCAACCGACACCCAGCCAGTCCCCAAGCGGCGATTCCCTGCCCCCCCCTTCCCAGTTCCTAAACTAGATGGGACGTCCCATGGTATGGAATACACTGTTGGCCAGTTTGGGTCAGGTGCCCTGGCTGGGCATGAGAAGCTGAAAAATCCTTGACTATAGTCTAAACACTACTGAGCAACAACTGAAAACATCAGTGTTATCAACATTCTTCACATACTGAACTCAAAACATAGCACTGTACCAGCTACTAGGAAGACAGTTAACTCTATCCCAGCTGAAACCAGGACATCTGCATAGATATTCTTTGTCCTTTGCCTCTTTTGTACAAGTAACAGTTAACAAAAGCCATTGTCTGGATAAGCTGTGAGAGTGACAATGCCAGTGAAGCCAAGATTTTTGCTTTCTCCACTGATGTTATGCACGTTGTCACTGTAATGCACTGTGTGTGTCGTTTCACTGCTGTACATTAAGTAGACTCCTGACAACAGGAGACTGCCAACTGTTCAACAGAAGGGGACCAGAGATAGTTTGGGTGGTTGGTCAGTCTGTCTGTCTGTCTAGCCATCCTAATCTATTCTGGTCCCCTTCATCCCTGCTGAGGCAAGAAAGCAAAGGCTAATGTAGATAAGCAGGAAATTCTGATGTTTTGAAATGTTTCCAGGCTTGTGTCTCTTAATGAATGTGCTTAGAATACTCCTGCTCTATTTTCCAAATACTACTAACACTGTTCTCTTCCATCAAACATTGCAAATAGAAAAACCTCTATAGATTTTCAAATGAGAGAAAGAAATTTAAACATTAAAAAAATCTGGAGACTTCCTCCTTTTGCCATTATAGATGTTAATTCTATCAATAATTCTGCATGTTGGGTCGACGAATAAGCTATTACTTTGTGTCTTAAAAATGCAGACAACAGAGATTAGTGATTGCTGCAAATTGATATGTTTAGCATGTCCTTCACAGTGCTTGACCCGACCTAGGTCTGATCCTCATTCATATGGCATAACAAAAGTCTACTTAACAGATGCTCAGAGGATGCATTTTCATAGATTCTGAATCTCTCTGGTGTTAATTTGCTTACGTTGCTGAAAGCTGAGGGGAATATGTCTGAAATGAACCATGTGCAACCAAAAAGAATAAAGAAGAATGAAAGAATGTGTTCATTTTGAATTAATGAATCAATGAGCTGGTAGGCCTGTTAATTGTAATACTCTATGAAAAATCACCGCTTCTGCACTCACTGAGTAGCTTACCAGCGCAGCATATCGAGCTTCATGAAATTGCAAAGTAATTTGAAAAGTCAAGGAAGTAAGGGAGGCTAAAAAAAGTCACAAAGTCTTTGTCTTTGTTATTTCAGCTGACATGGAAAGTGTGCAACTCCCCCATTGCCCTGGTGTCAAAAGGCTTGTGAGCACCGAGTGCTGGGTTTGGTAAGGGAAATGCATGTATTAAATCTTGGAATAAGATCCATTCACTTTTGCAGTGCAAAAGGTACATCATCATCACCCAGCACCTCTATCATGAGCTAACAAAGCCTTTAGAGTCAGTTGTTGATGTCAGCCATGCTGGGCTTGACTAAGAAAGCCACAGTTGAATATTTTTCTCAGTTTTGCAGCCTTCCTTGCTGAATATAGCATGGAAAACCCAAAATAAGGGAATCCCTTCAGGCTTTCTTCAGCATAGTTGTGGCCTCCCATAGACTGATTATGTGGTTTTTCCTTCCCCACCTGTTGATGCTGCTGAATCTGCTGTGAGTGTTCAGATTCCTGCTGCATTATTTCAAAGATGGAATAGCTACAGCAGGGCCAGACCATCCATTGGTGTAAATTGATATTGCTTCACTAAATCCCACAGGGCTAAGCCATGTTGCATCAGCTAAAGACCTGCTCCATAAAATGTCTTGGGATTTGCTTTTTCGCTGTTGTATGAATTACCAGAACACTGCTGTAGGGGGAAAAGTATCTACTAAGACAGTATTTTGCTTTTGCTGAAGTGTTAAGAAAATAAAAATAAAATGAAACACCAACACACAAGTGGCACGATATAATAGGTGGCAGATTCTAAAGACAAAGTATTTTTTTGGAAAAATATTCAGAGTAGACATACAAGGGAAAATAAAAAAGATGATTGATATAAAGAACAGCAGATGGACAGCATGTGCTGTCCGGGACTACAGCAGATATTAAGTGAAATCAGCCTGACTTTTGTTAGGTCCATGGCTGTTCACTACTGAATAGAGCGGAGAGAGATGCAAAGATTATGGCCACCATATGTCTTAATCCAGAGCAGAGACATTTCCTTGTGTTCATCTTCCAGAACCAGCTGACCTGTGAGCAACCTGATTTGGTAGCTGGTTTCACCAGACTGCAACATGCAGTCAGTCCAATAGACAGATGTCCCACAAGCCTAAAAGCCTCATTTTTACAAGTCTGTAAGACAAAGTTGCCGTGAAGATTCTGACATGAATGCACAGCCTAGGACTTCCATACTTTTGGATTTTTTTAGCAAGAACCTGGAAGACCTGAGAATCCAGTCAGATGCACATCGCCTTTAAAACCTACCACCATATCAGGGAGACAGGAAATCTATTTGAATTTGTTTTCAGTGCATCCACCCTTCTGACATAAAGCTGGAGCTACAGTCTCCTTTGAAGTGGAGCCCTCAGGGTTTTTTGTTAGCAGCTGCAGAAGTTGCAGAGTGCATGGGATGTCCTCTCCCATCCTATTTATTTTGCTCCTCACCCGGCAGTGACGGGTGCTCAAGTGAAAAATCTGGCAGTCTTGCCATGGTAAGAGTTACATATAGGAGTACCGTAAAATGTCTGGACCAAGACTGAGCATGTGTCTCACCAAAGAATGGCATCACCCTAGAGTGTAAGAAATGTTGAATGCATGAGGAAAGGTACTGGGGATGAGGGGAAGGGGGAAGGATTCTTAAAATGGTAAATTGCTTCTTCAGCACATGTCAAGTTCATAATAATTCCTACTCTCTTTTCTTTAGCTTAAACCCGGCTGAAAGCCTTTTTTTTTTTTTTTTTTCAATGCTACATCACAACGTGCAGCCATTCAGCTTCTCATATAAGTATGCCTGCCTGTTCAGTGACAAGAACATTATTTGGTCATTTATACCTATGTAGAGCAAGTGTGTATTGATGTAAATATTTTCACCTTTGTATGGTAGTTCCATCTTCTCTTTTTATTCCATTAATACTTGGCTAATACTACTGGGTTTGTTTGATAATATATTGTTCTATTGAATTTACTTGCTACTGTGATAGACAATAGACTCTTTCAAGAGTCTGTCATCTGTCTACAATTTCTAAGCACTGCCTTTCCAGCATCCTTTTTGTCAATGAGTTAGTGCAGGGCCAAATCCTCCACAGCAGAGGTGCAGCACTCAGATATTTTTTCTCCTATTTATCCTTTTACTGAATGCCAGTGTGTCCTGATCTCTGCAAAGACACTGAAGTACGGTTTAATGGAGTGCTGTAACATGAGAGTATTTTTTTTCCACACACACACATAGGTGTAAGGAATCACTTCACTCAAGCCAATGAATCCTGATTTATATTGCTATAAAGAAGAACAGATTCCCTTTTTTCAGGATGACAACTACAATACTAGAAAGCAGCTGTAGTATCAGCATGTAGGGAATCAAGAAACAGTAGATTTTGAGGGATTCTTCCCTGTATGGTTGATAGTGTATGAGCAGCGGTCTAGTGGTACACATGGAAGCTGACTAAACAGAAGGGAGGATTTAAGGCAATACTGCCATATGTGAAATGCTTGAATCGTTTCAACATTTAGCACCAGAGGGAAAAAAAATATTCCTGAAATGTTGATTTAGCACCAGACAAGACATACTTGGCTCCACTGCTAGTCATTCAACTATTCTTTGTAATCATGAAACTGTTATCTGAAGGGCTTATAATATATTGAGATCATTGCTTTGGCACTCTTAAATCAAACTGAAAAGGAGGAAAGGAATAATACCAGAGGAAATTGTCCAAGAAAATTGGCTCTCTCAGACCAAGAAGGATTCATTATTCGGAGGCTCAGATCCCAGTCATGCATCTGACCACTTTGAGTTGCTCTAGTGACACCAGGCAAGTAGAAAACTGGCCCAAATGGCCAGTTTAGAACAATCCCTGGGAACACAGCTGCTTTAATTTTGTCTTCTTCCAAGCACGAAGGGTAGACTGGTGGCAAAGCTTTTTATTTTGCTTTCTTTAGAAAAGCTGTGCCCAAGTCAGAGGTTGCTAGCAATGCAGTCCTGCATGCCAGAAATGAAATGCAAGTTCCATGCATCACTAAATAAGGTTTAACAGACTGGACGAGAGCTCTGATTGTTAGCTTATGCTTACAGTAGTAACACTTACTGTTTATTTGTCTCTGACAAATGAATCCTCAAACACTGACTATTCCAAAATGAGCCCTACCTTCCTGTGTTCTGACCAAGTGTTGCAACATCAAGGTGAATTATGTCCAGACTAAATTTCAGGTATATTCAGGAAGGATATCAGAATTAAGCATTATAATTGCCACAGTTCTGTTAATGGGTGAAAAAAGTGATCCAGCATACCTTCATCTGTTGTATTGACATTAAGGAACCTCCATAGCTAAGCCTCTCTTTAAAAATGAGGAGAGGATTAAAAAGTGCCTAGTTTACCTGTAGCATCTATGGCGGTTTTTAACATATGATTTGCCAACCAGAAGCCAACTTTTTTCTTCTACTTTCATTCTGAGCAAGCTGTAACAGTAATGGGACTGACCCTAAACTCTCTGTCTGTCACTATCCTACTTTGGGGTCCCAGGCAAGTGTGGACTCTCAGGAATAGCTGTACCATTAAACATGCTGGGAACATCAAGCACACGTTTCCACTCCAACATTAGACATCGCAGCACAGCAAAAGAACAAGAAAGATATAGCATTTCTTTCACTATGTGGAGAACTTCTGTGGTATGTACACACAGCATGTATTTTGTTTGACAGCATCACCTAGGACACCATCTCAGCCTTCACTGCCAGGCCATTCCAATTTCTCATGTGTTTTCTTTTTTCCTGTGTCTCCATAATACAACACGGTGAAGTCTAATGTCCTACCTCTCACTGCAGTAGGCAGTTCAGAAGTCACAGTAAGTCTCATAAATATCAAGCATAATGAAAAATAAGGGTAACACATGGGAGAAAGCTGTTCCTGTTCATTCAGTCATAGACACAATGTGCACCATCCTCTTGCTCGTCAGTCACTGCAGTGTAAAGGTTCTCATTCTGTTTTCTCTGGTACTCTTGTAGCAACACTGACCAACAATCCTTTAAAATAACATCTTTTGCAGAAATAGCAGGACTTGCCACATGCTGATAACTAGAGCAAATGCAGCTTCCTACTTTTACAGATTTCTGCTGTAAATTTCAGATTTTTTTCAGGGAAACCAAATGCCTAAAAACTGAAACGTCTGATTTGCATCTCCTACTACTTAGCAGTATTTATTTGTTTCCTCAAGATGATTGCTTTCTTTGTGGATCTCCACAGAAGTACTAAAGAGGTTTTCATAGCAATATATGCTTATTCTTCTACACTAAAACCTGTGCCCCATAAAAATTGATAATACTGCCATTGACTCATTTAGGCTCTGATTTATTCTGTATTTGAAGGACACTTAATCTCATCCAGCTTCATAGAATGAACTATATATCTATGTTTTAAATAATACCTTTGAGAGTCAAAAGAATTGTTTCTCCATCAAATGCCAGCTTGAAGAACTGAGGACCAAGCCAGTATTTTCTCTAGAAGACTACAATTCATATGGTTGTAATTCTGCCCCCACAAGCTCTTACAGACTTTTGGTGTAATGTCTATGGGTATGAGTTGCGCTATCAATATTAAGTTTGGGGTGTTATATGCCAAAAGTAGCATGTAATTCCTCATACCCACTCATGTATTCTGCTTTATGTATAAAAGAGAATTTGCAGATTAAATCTTGATAGGTGTTTCTGGAGTATTACAAAGTTTCAGTAAGGCTTCTTTCCTTACCTATTTTTAAAATGTATTTCCCTTATTACAGCAAGTCTAGCTTTTGAGGCAGCAGGGAGAGACAGAAAGATACAGAAGACTTAGGATTTAAAAATATATTATTATATGTACATGAAATACATGAGTGATAGAGCAACTGGAAACATAAACATCAGTTTATGTTTCAGACATAGAAGCAGGTTCTGTTTGTCACTGGAAGATGAGAATCACTGTTATCTCTTGGCAGATACCATTCATGTCTAGCCTTGGCTGTCTTGTGAAATAATGGCATTCAAACTTGCCACTGCTCCAGTGCTGATTATTGCCCGTCTTTGGTCACAGGCCAGTGTGATCGTATAGGGAAAGTCCTCATTTATGATGAAGAGAGGAAACATTCTGGCAATTTTTATTTTTAAAACTGTAGTCATTGGCAGCACTCTAAAGTTTGGAATATTATGGGTATTATGAGTAATCCCAGGATTGATGGATTACTGAGCAGCATGAAAGTGAGATAGTTGAAGCTGTGTGGTAACTGCAGTTTATTGAACAAATCTCTGCATGCATGTGTTCTGAATAGTACATTAATGACAACTGGCTTGGAAGGCATTTAACAGTATCCTTCAATGCACAGAGACTTCGTTATGAAGAACATCATTCCCTGAAGCACTGGTGTACGTGCAAGTCTTTAGTAAATATGTTTGGATCCCTTGAACTGTAAGGAAATAAATTGCTCCAGGCAGCCTGCTTCTTCTGGTGGGGTTTTAGAATAGCCTCATGCTTTCCTGCATGGCCTTTCCAAGGCTTGGGTTCTAAAGTCAGGTATAGTCTGTGCAGATCAGAAGCACAGCTCCTGTTTCTGTGCACTGCTTGTAAATTGGAAGTACACCTTTATGAGAGGACAGAGAGGTATTTTTGAAGCATATATAGTTTAATACTATTTTTTTCAGTGTTGAAAATCCATTGATGGCTAAGTGTCAACAGAGAATGAAAGACTTGTGACTTGTGAAGGTAAAAAGGGATGGAAAAATTTGATTCTGTAAATAGCTGAATAGAAGTCTCATTCAGGGGCAGGTGTCACGTAGCTAAAAAGTAAACTACATAGAGTAAGGTATGACTTATTTCCTTCTCTTTGTAGCCCTTATTAAAAGAAAATAAAAATAACACACAAATGTCTATAATTATAGTCAGGAGATGCAGTGCTAAGGAAGTAAGTAGTCATAGCTTTCTATCCAATGCTATCACGTTGTAGTATGTATATGGCATACACTATACGATATACCAAAGAACATTATGTCATCTGCTGCATAAATTGCACATCTTAAAGGGGATGGAGGAAAAGCAGTCATGTCACTGGGAAATGCTAATCTGATAAAGGTTTATGCAGCATTATCAGTATTCTTCCCAGAGGACCCAACAACCTTACTAGCTAGCTTTGTAAGTTTATGAGTTATTCTAGAAATGAAACAGAGCTGGTTGTGGGATAAGGTTTGCAAAGAGCTGTAGTTCAGAACAACAAACAAAAGAAAAGGCAGAATTTCCTTTTGCATCTGAAAGAGGAATTTTGGGAAGTAGAATGCAATTACTCTAATCAAATGGCTGAGCACAAAACCCCATGTGCTTTCAACATTAGTGGGTTTTATTTTAACTTAAAGCAGAAAAAGAGGAGGTTGGGGGGGGAAGGTCTAGCCTTTAAAAAGAAGCATGCCACCCTTACTGTTCCAAATGCAGCTATTTTTTAAAGATATTATTTTGTAGGAAGTGAGGTGCAAAAACATTACGAAGACAAGCATATAGTACATTTGTTCACTGTATATCAGCTAAAACTAGTCAGGTAATATGAAGGAATGTTTAGGGATTCCTTTATAAAGCTGTCAAAGGGAAAGAAAACACTAAATGAACCATTCCTTCATATTTTTTTTTTATAAAATGGTGATGACTGGAAAAATATAAGTACAAAAAATGCTGAGAAGATTGAAACATAGGAACATCTAATGCAGGTGATGAGATTTGGTGGCAATATATTGCAGGATTATACTAGGATTCTTTTGCTACAGATGAGATGACCAGTCAGACTAATGGCATATAGCTTGCTTGCTTGGATGTCTGAAAGTGGAGGATAGATTGGCTTGTGGTGTTGTGATAGGAGCATTTGGAGATTGTTGCTGACAGAAAGGAACTTGATCTGCCCCAAAGCAACAGAATTAGCAACTCTAGTGGAAGCAGCAGTGAATAACTTAGAAGATTTGCATGTAGAACCAACACGGAGAATGCAAAGCCAGCTGAAAGCAATCAAGCCCAGGAAAGGTATTTCTGAAGTAGAGGAACTTATTTTGTGTTTGTTTGTAAACTTAAATTGGTCGGTCCAGCATTATAACTGACGTAGCCCAAAAAAGCAAGGGTAGTAATCAAATTCCATCCCAAATGGAGGATGAGTCCCCAATGGGGAGATGAGTCCCCAAAACACCAAAAATAAAAGGGAAAATAAATCAGCTCTTTTATAGATAATATATAATATATATAATATATTTACTATTATTCTGCACAAACTGCTGTACTCTTGGCCTGGCTTTTATATGGGCCTCTGCCTAGCAGAGGGGTCCTCAATCCTCCCTAATCACGGGGTAGCTGCAAGAAAGGCTGCAGGTACTCTGAGTCAAGGGCAGCTGACCAAGCTTGTCTGAAGCTGCTAGAGCTTCCTCTTGTGTACAGTGTTGTGGCTCCACTTACCTTGTCCTCACCTGGCAGTAGGAGGCACTCTCAAGTTCTCAGAGTTCCCCCGAGTTCTCCAATGATCCTGGACCCTGTGCCCAGAAGATCCAGAAACTCCCAAAGCAGAACCCAGACGCTGCTGTGCAAACTGCTGTGCGTGTTGGTTGCCTCTGTTAGCTGCACTCTCATGTTCTCTGTGTTCTCACAAAACGAAACAAAATATGCCTCTGATCTAAGTGCATAAACAAAGGGTTACTGGAATTAGAAATTAACTTCTCAGATTATACCCTAGTGAAAGGCCAACCTTCTGGAAAAACATTGGACATGCCCACTTTATTTAAAAAAAGTGACTTGGGAGGGACAAGGGTTGCAGTTTGTGTCCATGTTGAGGTCCAGCCAAATTCCTGAGAGCAGGAGCAGTCCTCTGTGCTCCCTGAATAAAGATCGAGAGTTGAGGGTATTATGTCACCTATGCAGTTTCCTGAATAAGCTATGCTTATATTGCCTTTAGTTAAATCAGTCAAAAAATATCTATGGGACCTATGATTAATCTCACCCTCCATTGTAAGGTTAAAATTAGTAAAGTGCAGCAGGTTGTAAGCCCTGGTCAGCATGTGAGACTGGGGGAAGACAGGAAGACAATTACCACTCTAAAACTCTGAAAGGGCTACTTGAAATGTAACACCTTGCCATATGAAATGTTGTCACCGCCTGGAAATTCCTAGAGAACAATGGAAAAGCTGTTGAAGGTTATCTTTCAACACTGTGGTACAGAGAATGACAACATTCCCAGAAGAAGCAGAGGTAATGTTGAACATCTGTCCACTCTGGAAAGGTATTTCCAAGATTGGAGACAGTGGGGCTTAAAACAAAGACAATGCCTATTTATGAAACTGTGTATTTGATTGTCACAGCAGACAGGGAGATCTTAACCTGCAGGAATGGTCACAGCAACTGAATGGACCTCAGCTCCATCTTACCTTATTGAGCAATGAGTATACTGAAGTGTATTAAATCATGATTACACAAAAGAATAGGCCTTTCTATCAGTCTTTGAAGAACGATACTGTAGAGTTTTGAAGAAAGAGATAAGGCAGAGTTTTCCAGGAGTCTTTAACAGTGGCTTGAGGTGTTAAAATCTGTGGTTGCTTCAACCTAGGCAAAGAAAATCATGTTGTCACAGAAAGTGGCACTGTATGGCATGGGAAAATTTTGTCATATACCCTGAGAAATTTTGGAGAAGAGTTAAATGGATGAGTCTTCTGACTAAAAATTTCTGGGAATGGGATTACTCACAGCTGATGGAACAAAGCAAAAAATATTCCATAAAGCATTGGATGAGAACTTTGACTTGTATAATAGGTAAGAATTTAAGTGTACCATTGGGTATTGTTTTTAAACACATGCGGTTATGAAATATGCAAGGTTTAGTTATCAGTGTTTCAGTGCAGTTGTATTCAGTTTATTACCAGTGCAAGAAAAATTAAAACCAAGAAAAGAATACTGTGGCATTTCCAGGAGAAGGTGTCTCCTATGAACACTTTTACCTCTTAGTAATAACGCCCCCTCAGGTAGAGATGGATTCAGTATGATTCTGGATATAAGAGAGGAGACTGTATACAGAGAAGTATGAGTGCAGATCTCTGTATGAGGATTAGACAAAGTCTTTGCTGAATAGCATAAGACTCACCCTGATATTTTTTGCACAAAATCTTTGGCTCAGAGGTATGACTAAAAAGGGGAGAAGGACCTGGAAATAGTAGAACAAGAAGCACACCGCAAAGAAACATGGCAACCTTTATGCTTGCCTAGCATGCCAATAGACTTGTGAGTCTTATGAACCCAATGGAGAGGCTCATGGGTTACTAGGAAAAAAAGTTAATAGCATTGATTTTAATCCTTTGATGAACAAAAGGGAAATGCTGGAAGAGCTTGTTTTCCGCAATCAAAACCGTAGTTGCTTTGTGAAAGTTAGAGCTGGGCTGAAGACTCTCCTAGAAGTATCAGTATCCTTCCATTTGCTTACATCGATTTTACCTTGAACTGACTAAATGAGAAGTAAAATCCATTTCGTCTTGTCCAGTCAACTCATAAGATCACTCCAAAGAGTTCATTCTAAGGGACAGTGAGGCACTTAAGTCCAGAGTTGGATTGGGTGGAGGTGACAGTCTGAGGAAGTAAAGCTGAGGGAGGATGGAAGGAAAGTCAGAAAAGAACATATTTCCAATATGTCTGCTATGAAACTAGGGGGAGGCAAGTTTTTCCCTTACTGCTTTTGCAGAGAGGCTCTGTCCACTTACAGAGCTAATGCAAGTTATTTAGTTAAAAATTGGTATTAGATTTGAAAATTAAGAGAGAGAGATGTGTAATAGCATGGAGTTAAAGAGGTTACTTATGATATTGCCTACATGGCCACCAGCTGTTTATTTCCTGTTTGTTTCTGCAGGAAATTTTTCCCCTGTGAAGTTTATGGTACAAGTAAAATAGAACACATTCCTGCATGACTGTGAGTGCAGTTAATTTTAGTTGAAATCATCGATCCATGTGCACAACTGTGATTCTGTTTTGTATATATCTGTACTGTTGATTCTAGCTTGTATTGATTAAAACTTTTTCTGTTACATGGAACCAGATTCTTTTCCATGCTTATGACATGGAGAAATATATTAGTCTTGCTCACTTGTTTAGGATTAATTTATCTTCAGATTTGAGGTCAAGCTGAATTTTTCCCCTTCAAGTGAAGTTGGCAGGGATTTCTGCTAGTCATTGTTATTTTCTGACTGTAATATGAGGACCAGTCTTCTCCTAGGAACATTTTGGAGTTTTATATAACAAGTTCCCTGCTATTTCAGGAACCCCAAACATTGTTTGTGATGCCTATGATCTTTTTGTGTATTGTTTTTGTTAGTTTCCTATGGAGTGTCAAGAACTAATTTCTACAGAGCAGGATAAAAAGCAGCCATTCTTCAGACCAAGCTGAATGAAACACTTACTGCCCAGACCTTTGTCATTGTGGAGTACTAGATTTGATGACTGAGGCGTGCACTTCCAGCATCCATTTCTTATATGCAAGACACTAGATTAATTTTGATAGGAAACTTTGTGGAGCAAGGTACTACTCTGTGTAAACAGAAGCAGCATTATCATGCCTCAGTATTTTCAGATGCACTGGGTAAATGGATACCTGAATATAAAGGTGTCACTGTTTTTTATGGATGTGATGTGCATTTCTCATGCTCTGTTGAAATGCCAGCTTCCCACACTAGGAAGCTTTTTTTGCTATTCTAAAGGAAAAAAAAAAAAAAGAAAAAAACCAAAACCCACTACATAATTATAGGTAGGTGTTTTCTATTCACTTCTATATTGGAATGTTTTAAAATCCTCTGTAAGGCATGAAATACCGCTTGACTAATCTTGGAGAAGATTCCTATAGATTTCACCACTCTCTAGGACTGTCTTAGTTGACTAGTGCCTTCCACAGAGGATTTTCTACTTATTTGTTCAGACTATTATTGAACAATGAAGGTAGCCTAAAATTAATCAGAATATGATTAGTTGATTAGAAAGCATTTTTACTGTGCTGATAAGATGATACCTATCTGATTATCCTCTAGCTGAATGGGAGCAATGAAATTGAATGGCCTTAGTCACTGTACTTTTTAAATAAAGTGTACTTAAATGTTATTTCTCCTTTGTTACAGACTACTTCTCCCTATTGCTGCACCCTTTACTCTGTGCTTAGCTTGAACATGGAATCTTCCCAATAAATGTAGCTTAGTCTTAGCTGGCTATTGAAAAGACACAAGTGGCTTGTGAATCAGGAGCGCAACTGCATTTAAAAAAAAATCAATCAATTTTAAGACTTTGATGTGAAGACCATTAGAATCAATGCAATGTACTTCCCTGAAATTGAATGGGGTTTGCACAAGTACCTCTAACGATTTTCCTCTCTAGGGTGCTTCCATTCCAGAAACTTAGTCAAGCACTTTTAAAACAAATATTTGATGAGCATGTAGTTAGGGTATTCCTTCTTGCAACTTCTTGATAAAATTAATCCCAGTTTTCTAAATGCATGCACTACAAGTAATGTAGTAGCTAATGGTACCATGATTGATACCCCAATCCCTTTTGTGCATCAAGATATATCTAACCACTTTCATGTTAACAGGATGGGAGAAAGAGACTTGCTGCAAATCCTTGGATGTGGCCAGGAGCCACAAAACATGTCCATATGCATTTCTGACATAAGGATCTTCAAGGAATCTTCATCACCACCTTGCAAATTTCAGGACAAAAGCGGAGAGTTCTGGGCAGTTCATGCTGTGGTCTGGCTTCTTTCCCTGGCAAAAAAATTCAGTCATGAGACATGGTAGCATTAGTGACCTAGCTTAAATTGTTTACTCCCTCACTGTGCATGCCCACAACAAACATACATTAATGTGAGCAAAGCCAAGAAGCTAGAGGTAATGCATCTCCAATCAGCATTTACTTCAGTGGATTTTCTGGTGGATTATCGACCAGTTTGCCATGGAACAATGCCACCAAGAGTGGCTGCTGCCTGGCTCCATTTCCTCCTGGCTAGACATATCCCTGAAACTATGTGAAGCCCTGGACCATGCTGTGTTCATCCAAAAGAGAATCCACAAGCTCAGAGGGAAGAAGATTATGATGATGTGAGGGCTCCACTCTTCATCTGTGCTTGCTGGACACATTTGGCAAGGATTATCACCAACTGACCTCCCTCATGCTGAGCAGCTGGAGGAATGATGTCGCCCATATTTTGTGAAGGAAAAGATGAGTCAGTCTGTTCTTAGCTGTGATACTTAATGTTGTTTATCTTTTCTTTCCTGAAAAATAGGTAGTACCTGGTAGGTTCTGGAAAAGCCATAAACAAGCAAGTACATCCTTACTTAGTTGGAAGATAGAAACTCTTACAGCATTGGTGGTTTTCTTCCCCTTAGATCTCCACATCTTGAAAAATTACTGGGGTATGTCACCTTTTGTGGCCGTCTAGGTCATTAAATGCTGTAATCACTTCAGTTTTCATAGCAATTGTATGCATTCCATTTACTTGTTTTAATTCTGTGTTCGAGCAACAGTGAGGCACAAACCATTGTATGCTATTACATACTTAGTCTCTCTCTGTTTCTTTAATCTTTTGTAAAGATGGCCAATGCTGTAAGCTACAAGTTCTTGAAATATATAGACACAAAAAGAAAAATGCTAGCAAATACTTAGTTGCTAACTGGGATTAGTGCTGGCAGTAACATAAACTGTTCGAAGCAGGAGAATGCTGCAGTGTATTTTCCCTAACAAAAGCCAGTGTCCAATCTGAATTCTATCTCCTCAGTAAGAGGAATTGCTGAGAGACAAAAGTGTTGCAGATTCTACTAAATTGTTACTATCTAGATTCTACTAAATTGTTACTATATAAATTCTAAATTAATTGTTACTATAAACCAGTGCTGAACATACTACAAAGTTTACTATAGTCTTCCACCCCCCCCCAACCTACAGTGCTAAGGTTAAGTATTAACCTGTAGGTTAATATACAATAATAAAGTTGTAGAGCACTCCTGATTGTTAGTTGTGGCAGGTGATTATGCTGGGAACATTGCTGGGTTTAAGAGGTAGTTACCCGCTTATTTGTTTGATAGTTTTAGAATATAAATTATTCTTTTTTTAAGTAATATGATGAATAAGATCATTGCGTGCCATTAGGCTTCTTTATCTTGGCACTTTTAAGGAGGAAATTGGTACTCATTTACTTTCCTTTGTCTCCAAAGTTCTTACCAAATGTAAAAGTCCAAATGTAGAGGTCCAAAATCCAAAATGAAAACTGAAATGCAAACATGTAGGAATAGTAGTTTTCTTTGCTCTCTCTTATGACCTGCCGATTCTGTGGTTGTTTTGAAGATGCTTAGTTACTCTCATGGAAACTAAAGAGTAGTTTTAGCTGCATGATGCTTATTTCAATCTTCAGAGCTGGCATTAGAAATGTGATTACGATACCAAATGTTGTGCTAGGGTACATTGACATATCATGCTCATTTTTTTTTTTTTAAATAATCTGGGTTGCAAAGAAATATTGATATACCTTTAATAGGCTATCTGTTACCATGAGAAAAGTGCAGATAGATAGCTGGATGATGAAATAGCAAGATAATAATCAGGAAACGGTTGCAACAATAATGCATTTCTTTTCTCCCCCCTTCCTGCCCCCACCCCCAAGCTGTTAATACAAAAAATAGTATCAAGCTACTGCATCTTCGTGGGAAAACTATGCATTTCAGGCACTGATGACAAAAAATTCCTTCTCTAATGCTAATCTTCAACATAAATTTTCTGAATTTGTCTCTGCCAAAATACCTGCTGCACAAAAAATAATTTATTATTCTTTTCTGTTGATGTTGCTTCCCAGAAAATAAAACTCCTTTGTGTTGATGCCCATTTCCAAATACTGTACTTTTAATGGTGGGGTAACAGAGGGCAATAGCAGAAATTTTGTATAAACCATAATAAATTGGACAGCTCATTTTAGAGAGATCTGTTGCTGCGTTGAGAACGTGTGTTTCTCAAATCTCCTGTGTGCATCACCATCTGTTTCTAAAGAGTAATATACCTGTCTAGCCTCAAGCTATTTTGCCAATGACTCAGGCAATCGGATGAAGCATCCAACAGCTTAATAAAGATAGCACTGCTGTCTACTTCAACCAGAGGAGCAATTTAAGCTTTCAAATTGCAGGAAAGCATGAATTTCTGCATGGAAGCTGTACAGTAACATCACAGTCTTTTGTTGGGTTGGGACATATGAGGCTTGAAAATGAGAGCAGCTTCTGGACTGTAAAGTCACTAGTTAGTGGTCTGGCAATATCTGAGATGCAGCAGAAAATACTTGTCTTGAAGGTCAAAAATCTTTGTTTTATGTAAAAGTTTACTGGTTAAATTAATCTGTCCTAAATAGGGACCGATGGAAATAAAAATGAGATATGCTATATCTTCTATGAGGCTGTTACAAAAGATTAGTTTGAAGGTAAAATTTACCCCAGCACAGGGTTTACAGAGGTCATCTACTTAAGCCCTGACCCTGAAAGCCACATCTTAGATCTTATGAGATCTAAAGTTTTGTGGCTGAGCTTTTCATTAGCAGGATTTCATACATGGGGTGTTTAAATCCATGGAAATGTCACTGAATTTATTGCAGTATTCCAAACCAAATGAAAGACCAGAATTTGGCCTTGTTTAACTGATGATGTAGTCAATGGCCTGTTTGAATTCTCCATACTGTATTACTCTCCTGGTTTCAGCTGGGATAGAGTTAACTGTCTTCCTAGTAGCTGGTACAGTGCTATGTTTTGAGTTCAGTATGTGAAGAATGTTGATAACACTGATGTTTTCAGTTGTTGCTCAGTAGTGTTTAGACTAGAGTCAAGGATTTTTCAGCTTCTCATGCCCAGCCAGCGAGAGAGCTGGAGGGGCACAAGAAGCTGGCACAGGACACAGCCAGGGCAGCTGACCCAAACTGGCCAACAGGGTATTCCATACCATGTGACGTCACATCTAGTATAGGAACTGGGAAGTGGGGGCAGGGAATCGCCGCTCGGAGACTGGCTAGGTGTTGGTCCCAGGTGAGCGGGTGGTGAGCAATTGCCCTGCACATCATTTGTACATTCCAATCCTTTCATTATTGCTGTTGTCATTGTATTAGTGTTATCATTATCATTATTAGTTTCTTCTTTTCTGTTCTATTAAACTGTTCTTATCTCAACCCACGGGTTTTGCTTCTTTTCCCGAATTTGTCCCCCATCCCATTGAGGGGGTGGGGGGGTGGAGTGAGTGAGCAGCTGCATGGTGTTTAGTTGCTGGCTGGGGTAGCCAAGAAAACACATTGTTTTCTGGTTAATGTGCAGACTTGGAAGTCTAGAGGTCTGCATTTAATTCTTAATTCTGTCAAGAAGTATTGGTGAATCCATGAGCAAATAATTTATACAAAAATGCTCCTCTGGTGTACATGCTCAAAGAAACAGAGATCTAAGATGTTGTCCACAAACATTTCTGGTCTGATTTGCATACTTATTTGAAATATTTACAGTTCAGATGGAAATGTACTTCAGTGTTGTCCCTTCTCTGCAGTACTTCTCTACCTTTTATTCCAAGCTGAGATGCTACATGCACAGTGGATGCATCGTAACTCCACAGCACACATCCACAAAGATGCACTCTACAGCATCCACAGTGATGGATGCTGTCCATTGCCCACTGTGTACTTGATAGTCTTTTGGTCTCTGTCTGCATGCTATTTTCCAAAGGTACAGTAGTCTCTGAAGAATCAGGTCCTTCAACCTATTGTGACAAAGCTGGCTTTTGCTTGATGACAAAAATACAATTTGCTTTTTCTCCTAAGGAATCAAGTTATCCGGTATATTTAGGTTAAGAGTTAAAACATCCACCAAATCTTCAAAACTTAAAAACATCTGTGAGTGAATGCTTGGATTTTTAGCTATGTCTCTGCTGTTAGACAACTCTGAAAGTTATTCCATCTTTGTGCTTCAATAGCCCATCTATAAAAGGAGGGGATTATAATATGTTTGCATCAGATAGAACTGGTATGATTCTTATTTCTGCTACTTCTACGGTAACTCCTGCTACTATCAGTATTTATGGTACTATTCACAGAATCAAAACTTTCTGTGTCACAACATATACTAGTGTTTGGCCTAAACAACGAACTATCTAAGTAACAGGTGGACAGCAGCTGAATATAAAGATGAGGTTTGTGTTGTTGAGAGAGAGACAGTGTAAGTTATTCAGGAGGTCCTGAGCAGCGTGATGAGAACAGTATCCAAGCTGCTTACTCACTCCTGGTTTAAATAGGCATCATGAAAAGCACTAGTCACAAGGAGAAATTTAAAGCACAATACATTGTCTTTGCATATGTTTATGAGAAACTTGTTCCATGCATAAACAGCAGCATAAAAAGGCTGGAAAATATGATATAAAGCGCTATTTGCTGGCAGAATTGGCATAGCATATATCCATTTATTTTCAAGTGCAAGGTATTGAGATATTCTTGAAGTAAAGGCTGAGAGAATACTTAGGAAAAAAAGTGCTTTTCCTTCCTAAACACAATATGAATTATTTTGAATTGCACTATTAGAAGCAGTAGATCTGGTCAGATACTCTTTGTAAACTGGAGACTGATGATTTAAAGTACACAGTGGAAAGCACATTTTTGGATTCATTTGCCTTCAGAAACAATTATCAGTCTTACACAGTCAAGAAGTCAAAACTATATTTAGGGACCTCTGCTCTGTTTGGAGTGATTGGCATGGTTTATAATGATGTTGGATGACAAAACTAATATTTATTTTATTCTGTACTGACTGAATTGTATTTCTTTTTTATATTCAGATGCTGGGTTTCTTTGCTCCTAATGCAGTCTCATAATGCAGTAGTGAACATGAAATCAATAGCCCCTATCTCAGGGTAGTGTAGGTCTTCTCTCCTTTACTCTGCTCTCCAGATTGAAGTATCAACGAATCATCCTATAAGCATATCATAAAATCTGTGCCCCTTGCACAGCCATCAAATAACTTGGTGACTAAAGACAACTATTTAAGTCTTGTGTGCCTCTTTCACTGATCTTGCTCAGGGGAGCCTTGAAGAGTACTGAGTATCTGAGAAATGTTTTGTTGCCCATAGGTATAGGGTGCTTGATAAAGGTAAAGCAGGAATAATATCCTATGCTAAGGCACTATTAGGGTCTTGTTATCTGCAGTGCTTCACAGCTGCAGAGAAGCAATGTGATGCCTGAGGTGGGGGTGAGCTCTCCCTTTGCCATGACATACATGTGCTGCTCCCCAGGAGCTTCTAGGTGAAGCACAAGTGGGGGTGGAGGAAGTGAGGGCCAAACCGCATGGATTCCCACCAGCCCCTCCTCCAGCAGCTAGCTCTCTGCCCCAAGAGGCATTTCCCGTATGCACTGACAGAGTAATATAATTACTCTGAAGCAGGAACCAACGGGGACTTATATTTCTCTTTCTTCTGTGCTGGTCAGGTTGGTAGAACCGGGTTTGGGATTTAAGATCTTAGTGTCTTCCATATAAATTAGCAGAGGCTTTAAAATGGGCTTTGGTGTAAAAAAGCCCCAAACAATCAGGCTTTACCTGTACATTATTGAGCCTGCAACTGTGAACTTATGACTGAAATCAACTGAAAAAAAAATCTGCACTGAATTTCAGTAGGATTTGAATCTAAAATTTGATGGGTCAAAAGGCAAAAACCAAAAAGACAAAAACCAATAAGCCCCCAATCAACCGATAGGTTTTTTTAAAGCATCATAATAAGTATAACACATTGTACAAATACATTTTAGAAGCATTTTAGAGGCCTTGATGATGACAATACACCTCTTGCTAGAGGGCAACAGGAGAATTCCAACTTCATGAAATCAGTTTTCTGGAGCTCTGCAGTGTCAAACCTTTGATTTACAGCTTATGATATACAGGGCTTAAATAAGCTTGTTGGGAACATCTATAGTGGAGCATAAGCTGTTTTATAAATCTCTAAGCTGTACAAGTATACTGTAATGCAAATCAAAACAATATTGACGCAAAGCACATTGATTGTCCCTGAGCCGCCACCAGTTTTAATAATAGAATTGCTGCAGATGCATGTTTGAAGTGGCTTTGTTTAAAGCCCTTGTTTTATTTACAGCGCAGATGAAAACTACTCTGCAGTAATAAGCTTTCCCTTCTCAACAGTGTGTATGTGTTTGTTGTTGTTGGTTACCCCCAGGTTCCTGATTTTGAAAGCGACTTTGGCTTGATTCATTGAGCAATTTATGCACCATTTACATGCAGTTCCCCAAGTGTTATTTGAAGTAATTGAGTACATATTTTTATGATCTATAAAACAGTCCTTTAAATTTGTACACATGAGGAAACTCTTTATGATGAACCTAAGAGTAACCATCCAAGTATGAATAGCATCAAAAAATCAGGGGCAAAATTTTCCCATAGCACTTCAAGTGCTTAAAACTTCATAGTAATTCTTTCTTTATTGCAGTTACTTACTGTGTATATGATACTTCTCATGTGTAACATTCTAAGTGTTTTATCAGCAAAAGTGGCTATTATTTTCCCTTCCCACCCACCCCTTTTCACATATGGAGAAAGCAGAAGTAGAGGAAGATTAAGCAATTTTCTGAAGTGGTGTAGAACATCTGCCATGAAGATGGGAATAAAATTGTGAGAGAGCAGTACTGATCCCACCTCTCCAGACACAAGACCCTAGCAAGAAGCCTACATACTGTGAAGGGGCAGCGTGGAGAGGTGCCACTGGGAAGAAGGCTGTTGGGAGTATAAAAGAAGGAATTTCAATGGCTGCATGTATTCCCTGAAAGGGAAAATATAACCAGACAGCATTGCTAAATATTTTGAGAGGGCATGAATTAGCTGTGTTAAAGGTCTGCCTAAGACAAGGAAACAAAAGTAATTCTGGTGTTTGTTTTTTTTTTAAATAAAATTAAACTCCATATTCTCAAGAACTTTTTCGGTTCAAATTTACAGCCTTAGAGGGTGTCAATGGCTTTCATTAAATATCTGCACGGTTCTCTGCATCGCCATTTTCTGTATTTGTTTGACCCTTCTGAAGAATTTCCACTACTATGTAACTCTCATGGTTTCTTTATGAATCATACTGATAAGATTCTATGTGCTAGTCTTTTCTCTTTGCCTACTTTTTTTTTTTTAATTGCTATCCTTGCACTTATTTTATTAAGAAATACAAGTGTAATATTCTTTGGGAAGAAACTCATTATAAATTTCCACTTCTTTACCAGTAAAATTTCATGCAAATAAACTTGTATAGATGCATAAAGAAAAATGTGAATGTGAATCCGTATAGGTAAGGAAAGGCAATATGTGTTTCATTATTGATTCTTTTCTTTTATTGCATTTTGTTTGCTCAGAAATATGGCTACCTGATATTATGAAAAAAAGGAACTCTTTCTAAAGTCTCTTTTTTTCCCCCTCAGAACCTCACTTTAATAACCTAGCAATGTTTTATGAAACTTATTCACTTGTGCTTCTTGACAAAAAAAACTCATCCCTCCAATAAATTTTATTAACCTTTCTGTTTCCAAGAAAACCTGGGAACCTAACGCTGCATACATAGTCAAGAACTGGTTTAGGACCCTGCCTTTTTTACAAATGGATGGAAATGACACAGCTTTAAAAAGCAGAAATTCACCTGCTTCTAGAAGGATCTTTGTTTTGAAGAAACACAGCTGGCACTGTGAAAGAAAGAAATCCACAGCAGGTTTCTGCACTTCCTGTTATCTATCCATCTGCTTTCTGTGCCAAATGTGTATGACATCACGAACAAAAACATTGAATACAAACTGAGTGATGACCTGCTAGTATGGTTCCTACTCAGATATGCAGGGACTAGGAACATAGTGCAGAAGCTTAGAAGAGGACTGCATTGATTAGTAGTCTTGTTGCCTTCAGGTGATCAGACATGGGTTATCAGGATGATATCAGCTGATCAAGATGCTTAAGACCGAGTACTTATACAATTCCTCAATGTATTTTTTCTTCACTAATCTGCTACACAATTGTTTCCTTATAAACTACATGAAGGAACAACTCTAAGAAATCCTTGCATCTTAGTAAGCACATACGCTTTGCATTTTTATTTTTATGGTGAAATTTTAACACATGCTAATTTAAAAAAAAGTTTCGGATCTCCATATGAAAAGAAAAATTTCCCACACTGAGAAGATTTATAAATTAGAACCCTACTGCATATCCAGCATTAAATGAAAGCATAATAACTAAACTGAAGTCCAGTGCCAGATTAGCATTTCATGTTTGAAGTGTATGACAGGTTTATTACCAAACTACAAATCCAAGAAATTAGTCAAGACCACAAAAATTACTTAAGTGCATCATGGAGAGGATAATATTTTAGAACCATGAATGACTTACTTACCTACCTTACATTAATTAGCTAATCCACATTTTCTTGATTATTACAACTGTATGCAAATTACACAACTAACATGAAATATCAACATGTATGTTTGTGCACTTATCTGTGTTGGATGAGCATGGGGGATAACTGCAGCATTAAAAGGAACAATATTTTTCCACCCTGTGGCACGGTCTGCATTTGCATTCATATGTACATGCATGCCTATATCCAGTGCTTGCAAATAGGGTTACGGGTAGATAAATACCAGGAAAAGCTCCCTCAGTGAGAAATACACCCACTCAGTGCTGGAGACAAAACAGTATCTTCCTATTAATTTTTGATCTAGTATTTCAACACCAAGATCTTCAGTTAGGAAAGAATAGATTAGGAACATCTTAGATGTTCTTAAATCCACTGAGCTTGATAAACTGGATGATGAAATCTCAAAAATCTCAAAGATAACTATCTTTGAAGTTAGTGGGGTGGATAAGATGATGGACAACCAGAATAGAGCAGATAGATATACTATTACGAAAAAAAAAAAAAAAAAAAAGGCAAAAAAGTAAGTATCTGTATCTGCCTAGAATGTAAGAGGGAGAAGATTAACACCCAACATGTTTTTTGCAAGAATGAATAGCACCATAATCATTCCATTTATGCTATGGGATGCTGACAGCCCTTGTGTGCAAGGAAAAACAACAGATAAAAAAATCTAAAATTCACTAGGGATTTTGTCTCTTGTAACATTACTATAATCAATTTGAGAATCCTAACCCATTTTAATCTGTTATAAGTTTCTGTGTAAAACTGGCTGGAAAACTGTTCCCAGGTAGCAGTTACCAACCTTGCACCATCAAAATGGGTGGAAGTTCAGTGGGATCTCTTCAGATTCCAGTGCTATTCAATATTTTTCCTAATGGCATGACTGATGAAATAAAGTATGCTTCTCACAGGTGATGCTGGCACCATCCTAGGAAACCTGTCAAAATGTTCTAAGAGGTTTCCTTCCAAAATTATGTTTACAAATTGGAGATGTGATCTAAAAACATAGTTAGGCTATTTCAGTACGTGCATGATATTACATTTAAGTAGAAATAACCAGCTGAACAAGAATGGGATGGAAAAGATACAAATGTAGTAATGTCCTTATAGCTATACTTGATCATAGATTAAATATGAACTGTCAATGTGATGAGTATAAAAAGGTATAACCTACAAAACATGTGAATTCAGACCTGATGTAAGTAAGTCATGCAGTTCTCCTTCAGTCAATAATTTACCGTCTCATACTTCAGGTCCGTGTTGCATGATGAGCTAAGAATAGAGGCATTTGCTTTTTGATATATTTCAGTATGTCAAGGCTGTTAACATACCTTCTCTTACAGACACACACATAAATAGATATTTTTTTTCTTATTTGAAATGTTATCATAGCATGAAATTACTTTATTTATTGAATTGCCTCATTTATTTTAGTTTCAAAAGAATATTAAACAAGTCTGCTAATCCATAACAGTAGTTAGTTCAGACAAGGGTGAACCAGAAGAATTATTTTAAAAGCCTGATGTAAAGTTTTTGAGAAGGTGTCAGGGTTTAACCCCAGCCAGCAACTAAGCACCATGCAGCCTCTCATTCACCTCCCTCACAGTGGGATGGGGGAGAGAATCGGAAGAGTAAAAGTGAGAAAACTCGTGGGCAGAGATAAAGACAGTTTAATAAGTAAAGCAAAAGCCCCGCATGCAAGCAAAGCGAAACGAGGAATTCATTCAGCTCTTCCCATCGGCAGGCAGGTGTTCAGCCATCTCCGGGAAAGCAGGGCTCCATCACGTGTAACAGTTACTTGGGAAGACAAACACCATCACTCCGAACGTCCCCCCCTTCCTTCTTCTTCCCCCAGCTTTATCTGCTGAGCACAATGTCATATGGTCTGGGATATCCCTTGGGTCAGTTGGGGTCAGGTGGGTCCCAGCTGTGTCCCCTCCCAACTTCTTGTGCCCCCCCAGCCTCCTCGCTGGTGGGGTGGGTTGAGAAGCAGAAAAGGCCTTGGCTCTGTGTAAGGACTGCTCAGCAATAGGAAAAACATCACTGTGTTATCAACATTATTTTCAGCACAAATCCAAAGCATACTCCCATGCTAGCTATTAAGAAGAAAATTAACTCTATCCCAGCCAAAACCAGCACAGAAGGGCTGCATTATAAGCCTCCCACTTGCAAGGCTACATACAGGTTCTCATTCCATATCTGGAAAAGTTGTCTTGTGCAATTCAGTGTCCACAGATCAAGCTGTAAAGGTCAGATTGACTACCTGAAATAATCAGGAGTAGTATTCAAGTAGTGCAATTTCTAATGAACAGAATTTGTGAGAGGACAAGGCTGATAAACTCTATTGTTGTTAAAAAGAACTGAAGTGTTCAAGTTCAGTATTGTGATTAAATAGCATCATACTTGGCAAGCATTTTGTGTAGCTAGAACAAGAACAGAGTGGATTGTTTTGCTTTACCTCATTTTTACAAATTAGTTTCATTTCAAATGTCCAGTTTAATTTTGGCTTTGTCTGTTTGGTTTGATTTGATGCTGGAAATTTTTGCTATCATCAGGTATGTTTATTTCTTGGTATAGCCATGTTGTTTTCCACTGGGCTTAGCTCAGACAGTTGTAGCTGTATTTTAGCTTCTCAGGGTGTGATTGCTGATAGAATGCCTATTCATATAGTGCCTGTGTATGACCCAGGAGGAGAGTATATTGCATCTTTCATGGGACAAAACAGCAGATAATAGCTCTTGAGCTTCTGTCTCCATCTTCCAGCACAGGAGTCTTCCTGTGCTGGCTGGCCTGTACCATTGTTGTTTTAAGAGATAGCCATCAGGCCTTGAATTTAAGTCAGCACCACAAGGTCTTGTTCCCAACGTCCAAATGGACTGGAAAACACAGTTTAGATAAGTAAAAAAAAAGAAAAAAAAAAAGAAAAAGAAAAGAGCTCCATCTTACACAATTGTTCTACTTCAAGTGCCAACATTTCTGTCTCAAAACTGAAATCTGGTGTACTAGGAGATCACAGCAAATGATTGCTCACAGGAGTGTTCTTTGTATGGGCCATTTTAGAAAGAGAAAAATAAGCAGGTTTCCTTCTTCTGGAAGCTTATTCAATCAAGGAACTACTGTGGAAATTCTGCAAAATGAACCCTCTGTGGCCAAATGTGGCTTTGCTACAAGCAAATAATTGCTCTGAAAAGGGTCCCAAAACTCGGTTGACTATTCCAGGTTCAGGAAGTAATGATACTTGTGGAGGAAAAAGAGTTTAGACCATCCTCCTCTAGTGCAATAGTATATGCAATTGCTTTTCTTGAGTCCCTACAACTGCAGGATACTGTCCAGAGACACAAGTTACTTAGAGACCGTGCTTGATTATTTTTAGTTCTGGAGAGGATGTAATTATTCATCCCTGTTCACAAGTGGAGAAAAAAACTCTGTCCCTTCACCTCTGCTGGACCTCATTTGGACACATAAACTGGGGAGAGATTAGGCAGTGCCCCAAACCTGTATGCAGTTCATCAGCAACTCTCATCATGCCAGGTGGCCCCCTGACAAGGACAAGTAGGCAACCTCCTGCATTTTGGACCCTTTCCAATGCAAAGCTAGAAGCATTGCAACTATTTTGTCATCTAGGTAGGTACAGAAAACCATCTCAGAGTGGTAATGACATTGGGTCCTATAAAACATATAGAAAACAATCAGGGAGAAAACACGCTGTAAAAAAAGTTAGCTCATGAGAGAAGGAAGCAGGCAGGAAGTCCAGTAGAGAGCTAATCTTCCCACTACTGCTGTCTTCCATGATTTCATTAGCTTAGTTCAAAAAATTTGCTTTGCAGTGTTTTTCGGTCTTTTTCAGATCAGGCAAACCCAGGAGTCATAAAAACCCACAGTTATACATGTATTTATTGGGTGTATGAAGAAGTACACATTGACATGAGCCATTTCTCTGTATAGAAGACTTCGCCTTCTACATAGCTACTCCCTACTCAACTTCACATGGTGTAGCTACTCCCAGCCAACAGATCCATAGCTGTACCTCTTTCACTAAAATGCAGTAGTCAGTCTTCTGCTGTGTGAGTGGCTGCAAGCAACTGAGGTTACACACAAGTGCTGGTGTGTGAGGACCAGGGACCAGACAACTGATGATGTGCAGGTTATGAGAGCTGGATCAATAGCAGAAGACTTAAATGCAGCACTGACAGTGGCAACAGTACATGGCTTTTTACTGTTGCGTGTTTGACTAACAGCACAGCTTCAGTAAATCCTCAGCAAACTTAATGTTATCCTCCTGCATTTTGATGAAGTCATAGAACAGCCTCTTTGCTAAACAAAGAACCAAGATGTACACAGACCTCAGCTAGGAACAGAGTGACATTACTGAGACATCCCTGATGCAAATCATGCTATCTGCTATCTACAAAATCCCTGAAACAACTAGCAGCAGACATGCTGGCATACATAAACCTCAGATGTAGGAGTACCAGAGTTTTATCAGAACAGAAATAATTCTGTTGACCTGAAGCTGAAGTCATCTGTGCTGGTTCAAGACAGCATCTGTACTTAAAGGCAGCACCAGGTAAAAATACCATGGGTGCTGTCAAGGCAGACAGCAATAAGTCATCTTCCCTTTCGGACTGGAGGGAGGGCTCTCAGCTTGGGCTGTGATTTCTTGCGAAGCAGCAGCCTGATGCCATTGCTGCTGCAAAGTGCAACATATAATAACATTTTCTAGAACAGGATGCTAGTTTTTAGTGATTCCCATCCTCCTGCAGTTAAAGGAGGGTGTTTAGCCAGCCCTGGCACTCATCCATCTCTCTTGCTTACTGCTTTGTATGTATTTGGAGGGTCTTTTCAGTGAAGCTGGGGCCCCATCATCTCCAACAGGTGCACATACTGCTCATCAGGGACTGAGAAGAAGCTTTCACTTATCACAGAACCGTCATAAAATCAGAATGATTTGGGTTGGAAGGGACCTTAAAGATCATCTAGTTCCAACCCCCCTTCCACTAGACCAGGTTGCTCACAGCCCCATCCAACCTGGCCTGGAACACTTCCAGGGATGGGGCATCCACAGCCTCTCTGGGCAACCTGTTCCAGTGCCTCACCACCCTCACAGTAAAGAACTTCTTCCTTACATCTAAATCCTAATCTAAATCTACCCTCTTTTAGTTTAAAGCCATTACCCCTTGTCCTATCACTACATACCCTTGTAAAAAGTCCCTCTCCAGCTTTTCTGTAGGCCCCCTTTAGGTACTGGAAGGCTGCTGTAAGGTCTCCCTTGAGCCTTCTCTTTTCCAGGCTGAACAACCCCAACTCTCTCAGCCTGTCTTCATAGGAGAGTAGTTGTTGACTTCTTAAGAAATTAATCTAGTGTAACATCCCATCTGTCAGGAAGAGGCCAAGGATGTGGGTGAAAGCTGAAGGGATTTTCATTCACTAAACTCTCTTTATGACACGGAGAGAGTTGGAAGAATTTGAGTGAAAAGTACATACCATCTGTGCTTTGCTTTAATATTTCACTTCCAATGCTGGAAAGAGTTAAAAGATTGGGACATTTCATTTTTTTCAGAATGAAGTCTCAACTTTTCTTGTCCACCAAGATACAATTTGAAAATTCTTGCTTTCTTTCTGAGCTTAGGCAAATACTTCTTGGTACTGGAAATGAACCAAAGCCTCCCCATTCATTCAGTTAGAATTGCCAACAATCTCCTTTATGATCTCCAGTGGCAGAACAAATTAGCTTTCTGAAGTGTTTCAAAATGTAAAAAGTGCGTCGCAAATTCTCTGAAGGTTCAGATACTCATCTTACTACTTTCCTGTTGCTGGGCTACCTGCCTAACACTAGTGCTGTCCTTGAGCAGGCGCCTAGTTGCCTGGCTCCAAGTAGAGCTTGTGAATCTCCAGGACCTGACAGGACTTATCCACTTCCTTCCTTTAAGGATGGCCGTGCCTCTACAGAGTAAGTGCCCACAGATTAGAGAGGTACTTTAAAAAAATCATTATGGTAATGTGGAAACAAAATTAATTATAAATCCAAAATACACTATTTAGGTTTCAGGAAATAGATGCTAATAAAGACATGAGTGACTAAAGGGAAGAAAATCAAACAGTATAATTAGAGTTTATCTAATGAGAAACTCTTCACTTTTATTGGCTAGTTTTCTGCACACTTAGTGAGAGGAACTGGCCAACTAAACTGCACAGTGGAATTTAGAGACAGCAGTAGCCAGCACAATGAATGTGACCATCTCTTGGAAGTGGCAATGCCCGTTTAGTACAGCAGGTGTAACTTCTGTGCTTGACCAAAATACTAGCAAGCCATTAACCCACTGAGACGAAAAATGCTTTTATCACGGGTAAGGCAATATACATATTTTCAGGTGAAGTTTCTCATGCGCTGGAGCTAATAATTCACATAAAAATTTAAGCCAACAACTCTTCCTGTAAACATATATTAATGAAGTCAATGCATGTGGCTCATTTCTGGCTTATAAGTAAGATAAGAGTGGTGCCTTTATCTTTATTTAAGCCCCCTTAAAGTTGGTCTGTTGATTTTCTGAGCAAAGGTTTAATGTAGATTCCTCTGTTGCCAAGGGCTTAATGACTCCTAAAAGATACTGACTGGCAGTTAGTGAGTCTTGAAAACAATTTCCTACTTGATGTCCTCTGAATCAGGGTCTCCAAGCACCTTAAGTCAGTATGATATGTCTGCATAAAATAATCACGGCACTGCAAAAAGAGGCGTGTTGTATTTGCTGGCTTTTAGAAACAAGTAAATAGCTTTATCTGACTGTGCGCATGCTCCAGATGGACATTCTGAAAGTGCTTGGATTACAATGCCGTTGAAAGTCAAGCACTGAGAATGAGTAGTGAAATTGTGTGGTTTACAAGACATAGCTGCATTTATTATTTACATGATTAATCAGGAGTAGTCAGGATTTCAGTGTAAGTTTCTTTCTCATGCTATCTCAAAAAAATATTGCTTGATAAGATGCTTGTTTACTGCAGCTGTCTTGGCCTTGATTAAAAAATTGACGTCTGAACTAAGAATAGAACATATATTGTGCTACGTGCCACATACAAAAATAATTTAAAAATTGTGTTCTTGCCTTATAGTTAAAGTAATCTCATCTTTCATGGATTCTAGTTCTCTGAAATAGTTTTATAGTTAAAAGAGAATTTGCATAGTGCTTTTAAAAGTCTTAAGAGCTATAATAATTTTAATCTACTGTGGGGTCTTTATAATGTATAGTAAGCTGAAGCATTTAATTGTGTAAAAAGGAATATTAAGGCACATCTTCTAATCAAAAGAGCAATGAAAATATTAAGTATTATGTTTTGGGGTTTTTTTTTTCCTAATTGCATCTGGACATCCAATTTTATTATTGTTTTCAAGGCCCGAATGACCATGAAAAATGAGGCTAAATCTTCACTGTCAGAGATATTCTCAAATAAGCTTTATGCAGGTGTTTCATTTAGAGCCCTTTCTGGGATTGCACCAGTTGGCTGTGCTGAGATCTGTTCCTGCCCCTAGTCAATCAATTAACGTTTTCCCATTCATGTTATTGCAGCTAGATTCAGGGATTCTGTTATGATTGGTGGGTTTTATTTATTTACTGGAATATGAAAGACAAAAAATATGAGTCATTATCTTCAGTGTGCTATTTAGTCAAGGATCAATCTCATCAAGAGGAGCAGCAGATCTGACATAAAGAACCTGCAGCTGTCCCAGAACAAAACACACATTGCACATAATAACAGCCCCACACAGCTTTCCTCCCTCAAGTGTCCAGACAAGATACCATAGCATGCAGTCAATGAAAATCTCCTAGCAAAATGTAATATAGCCATTTTTTCAAGGATTTGATACAATTCATCTTTTCAAACAGGCATTTATTTTTTTTTTCCTAATGATGATTTGAATTGGGAAAGTCTTTTCTTTGGTAATTGTACAGAATTTTATGACGACTTTGTCAGGAAAGCATCATTTTGGTTCAATCTTGCCATCTTTGCAAGGTTAGGTAAAACCTCGTAACTATACCAGGAAGCCAGCAAGATGGCAAGGATGAACAAGATTTCCACCTGGCACAAGCGATGCCATATGTTTGTGCTGAGTAAGCTTAGGAAAATTCTGCTGTACTGGCTTTGTTTTCAATACAAATTGAGAATAGAATTTCCATTTTATCAGCAATTCTAAAATGTAAAAAATATGTTCTAGATTGGAACAGAAAATTGATATTTGGCATTTCCCATAAACCAAAAAGTTCTGAGAGTATTTTTTTTTTTAAATTTAAGAGTCAAATTCTTTATTTTAGTGTGATTATTTCTATTATTTTTCTTTAATATTTTCACCATCTTGAGGGATAAAATATATACCATATCCAAAAATTAAAAGAAGGAATATTAACTGAATTAAATCTGATTTTGATGCAAAAGTACTTTTTTTCATGAAGCATTTCCTTTTTTTTATAGAAGACTGTGAAAATAGCCTCAAAATTTTTGACAGGAAGGCAACAGCTTTTCATTTTAAACAAATGGTTTATCTTTATTCTTTTGAACAACTTTGTATCTTGCTTCTTATTGTCATTGTGCTGATTAATTTTCTTCATATTTTAGTACAAATCAAGGCGTATTGTTGAAGTTTTCTATTAATCCATTGTACAAATTCAGAATCTACATCTCCACTTTTCCCCTGGCTCTGTTCATAAGGAAAGATTAATACACACATATGGGCTTATTTTTTAAAAAAAATTATCTGCTCTTTAATATGAAAATAATATGATCTATGTTCTGGAGCTAGAATTTGCTAAGTTTCACCTGGGAAATAATATATGTAATTAGGGGATGATGGTCTCATCTTTTATCACTGAAGGCAAGGCAGGAATTCTTTTTAGAGACAATGATGATGTGTTTTATAGCATTTGGTATCAGTAAGTCCCTTAAGGGCTGAACATAAATGCAAATAAATTAGGACCTTCATTGCGTATTTGCAATTTATAAGCTAGTATAGTTTCACCTACCAGCAGGAATACCATAAGGAAAGTAATTCTCTATTAGATTCCTGACACTTGCTTTGGGACTGTAGGAAAAAAAATACCCAGGCATAACAGAGTTCCTGTTTGCTCCAGCAACTTGAGATTTGTACTGTTTGTGAATGTCAAGACTGAGTAGTACCATTCTGAGTTTCTTTCTTCTCCCCCTCTCTTGCCATTCTCACTACGCATTTTTGGAAAGTAGAGTTGATGGGTTCCTGAATACACACATGCTACAGAACTTCTGTTTAGAATGCTGTTTATTGTAACATCCCTTTATCTCATTTATCTGACAAAATTAAATCTTCTTGCATACTTAATAGTACAGTGTAGCTTATAGCTCAATGTGAATTTTTTTATAGTAACTTTTATCTTCCATAGTGACTCAGATGCTTTGCCCAGGGGTGTAAAAAGGATGTTTCTCTCTGCCTTCACAGTATAAACAGTCTTGCATATGCTTTGCAGTGGCATTGATGCAAGTGAACACAATCAATGATGCTCTTCTGTCCGTATGGCATTCAGTTCCCTGATAGTGTGCTTCTGCCTTGTCTTTGTAGGCAGAATCAGCTGAGCTTGCAAATCTTTTCATCATTTTGTATTGCACTGATATCATTGTTCAGCAAAGAAAGTTATGTCTTGGAACATAGTGAAGCTGGGGTACAAGTGAGGATTCCCAAAGTCAAACTGAGTTTGCTTATGTGAAGGAAATTAAAACAGCAGCAACCCCTACTGGGATGGCTCTGTAAAATCAGGTCTTACAATCTGTGTGCTTGGGATTCAAATATTTTATTGAGGTTGTGGTGAAGAAGTTTTGGAGATATCTCTGGTGATTTTCTGCCTTCACTAACTTTCTACTGTACAAGACTATTTATTTTTTATTTATTTATTTGTTCACAGGAGCTGTCTTCCTGCGCACTCATCTGTTTGGCCTTTGAAATACTTACACCAAGAAGCTATAACCTCTAAGTAGTCAATCTGTAACAAGCTGCTGTTTTCTGGGGTTTCCAGCTGATACAGACGTACTTTGTTTCCTCTCCCTTAACTAGTTTTTTAAGAGAAAGTACATTCTTGTAGAGATCTCAACCTGAAAATATTAATGTTTACTGTTACATTCAACTGTCAGATATTCCCAAGGATTCTAATAAACATACTTCTGCTTTGAGAATAGCCATATCTAGATGGAAAGATGTTTTCAGGTTATAAGACCTTTTTAGATTGTTTCTTTGAATATGGGTAACTCAGAAGTAGCTTATTTTTATTTCTTCAGCCTGCAGCAAGAACGAAAGTGCCTTTACATTTGCTTAAGACCTAACATAGTTTGAAGCGTTTGAAAACTCCATGCTGAAAATCCTCCACTTCTGGCTTTCCAGTGAATCCAAACAGTGTGCCAGTGCATGGTGCTCCAGATACATGCAAATATATGTGCACCTGTCTGCAGTGGAGCTCTTCACATTGATAGAAATGTTGCTGTTTACTTCGGTGATTGCCCATTGAAATAATGATAGTACATTTATATTTAGATAGTAGCATCTATTTCAAATGATCCTGAAGAGCCTTATTATCATAAGACTTTCTGTCAGTCATGAGGAATCCGTAGGGATTTCAGTGCATCATGTTCAGATTTTATCACAGGAATGGGGATATGGAGATTTGGGGATTTGAAGAATGATCTTGTGAGTCAGTTTGCAATCTTCATTACTATAAATGGAAAAATCTTTGTCAATTGTTGAACTTAAACACATTTTTAGTAACATGAAGCAACTTCCAACCAAAGTGGATGACAAGGCGGGTGAAAAATGGGCTGGACCAGGGGGCTGAAAGGGCAGTGATCAGTGGTGCAAAGTCCACCCGGTGGCTGGTTATCAGTGGCATGCCTCAGGGACACTGGGCCAGGACTAGGTCACACCTTTATTAACAACCTAGATAATGGGATGGAGTATCCCAGCAGATTTTCAGGTGATACCAGATTGTGGGAAGCTTGTGCAATGGAAAGCAGGGCTGCTATTCAGAAGTACCTAAACAAGACGAAAAAGTGGACTGACAGGAACCTCATGGAGTACAACAGAGGCAAGTGCAAAGTCCTACAGATGGGATGAGGAACCCCTTATGCAGACCAGGTGGAGGGCCAAACAGCTGGAAGGCAGCTTGGCAGAAAGAAGCGTGGGGGTCCTTGTGGAGAGTAAGTTGAAGGGGAATCATGAGTGTGCCCTTGCAGCAGAGAAGGCCAGTGGCATTCTGGCTGTATTAGGAAGATTGAGGGAGAGGATCCTTTCCCTCACCAGTACAAGATAGACAGGGCCATACTGGAATGAGGCTTGCGTAGAGCCACTGAGATAGCAGGAGACTGCAGCATGAGGTGTATGAGGAGAGGCTGTGAGCTGGGGTTGTTCAGCCTTGAGAAGATGAAAGGGGATCTTATTTCTGTCTACAGCTACCTAATGGGATCGTGTGGAGGTGCTTTTCTCAGAGGAAATCAGTGGAGGCAATGCACAGTGTTTCGGATTGTTGCAATGAGTTGTCCAAAACAATCATACACACATACACTTTAGATCCATAAGTGCCTTCCAAAAGTTCTATTTTGAAGGAATTTGGGACTATATGTATCTAAGGAAACTAGTGCTTTCTCATCAAGTAAAGTTGAAACTGCATTAATATCACATACATAAATATGTATGCCAACTGAAAGAATTTTTAAAGTATTTTACATATGTACGTTTAAAATGTGTAATTTTATTTAAATACCTTAAGTATAATTATTCTGCATTTAGAAACTACTATGTTCTTTCCGTGTATTGAATTTTCTTCTATTTTAATTTAAAGCTTGCTAATCTAAACCATTAGAATCCATCTCACTGTCAAGTAACCATTTCTAAATATTTTTTCTATAATGTAAGAGATTATTTTTTTAGAAAACCCAATTCTAAGCTTATCTAGCTGTTTTTGTTCATGTGCCAAGTGAGCGGAGAAGAAAATATAAAATTACATTTTTAAAGACAATTCAGATTTTTTCCTACCTCATGCAAATGGAAATCTTTGGTAGAAAAGTGTGCACAAGATTTTAAAGAGAGGGGAAGAGAGGAGCAAATTCTGGGATTACAGCTATTATCTAGTGGCAATAACGATTAAAGAGCTTTCCAGAGTGTTGCCTTTTTAATGTTCAAAAAAAGCATTCCCCAGATCCAGCTAATATTTTTTAAGTCTCATTTGCTTTTTAAAAAGGATTCAAATGTTAAAAGTTGCAATAAATACTTTTAAAGCCATTAATAGCTGTGGTTGTATTAACATTAGTGCTGCAGGGCAGTTGCTGCACCTGAGAGGTGTTCGCTCTAACTCACAAGTATCACTACAGAGGACAGTGAGTGTGGGTGCAATGTTAGCTCCCTTCTCCATTGCCTCTAAAGGGCACTGGACACAGGTGACTGCTTCCACAGTGTGCATGGAGGTTTGAATGTATTGTGCTGGTAGAGAAGGAAATCCATATGCATAGGCTGTGGTTTTGTTTTGGACATGCTCTGCTGTTTCACAGCCAGGCCTCATGGCTCTGTGCCGTACGTAACAGGGTCCATCCTGCCTCAGCAAGCATAAGGACTGTAGAAAGCAAGGTTGGGATAAATAAGGAACGTTCATCTTCCATATCCTAACCATGCCTCTTCCGTGATGGGCAGAAGAGCACAGGATGCCTGAGTTAATAAAGTGGTAATAAAATCTTACAGTGAATTTCACTTAAGAAGATTACTGGGTGATTTGTGGTATTCTGCTTCAAATAATTTACAGAGGAGAAACACCATTTCATTGTACTTCAAAGAACAGTTTCCTTTCAATGCTTTAACTCTTAGCACTTTTAGCCCTTTTGTATTAAATGGCAGCAGTGCTTTTTCAGGCTGCTTTTTCCCTATCTTAGGACTTCTTTTGGAAATGGCAACATTTCTAGAGGAAATACATGTTTTATTACCACACCAACTTCCAAACTCCAAGGAATAGAGCACATCTAGACTTTTGGTAGCATAAAGTAATGATTTCTTAGAGACTTATTAATAGATCGGAGTGAAAACTGCAAAGTATATCAATAAACATTTGACAAATGTAAAAATGAGTGGTTTAGCTGCTCCCTTACCCCTCTTCTTCTAGCTTTTAGCAAAAACCAGCTTACCATTACCATTAATTCTGCAGAATAAGCAGAAATATGCTTGGTACTTAATGATATTATATTCTCTAATCTATGCTTCTGAAAGAATATTTCACATTCCCAGACTTGAGTGCTTATACCAAAAGTAGTTTGGATGGGACACCCCTGGAGGGAAAGTGTTGGGTTCCCTAAAATTCCTACTAGATATCTGAACGGGAACCCCTTAAAAAAACTAGGAGAAACATCTTTCTGCTTCTTTGCACGTCAGTATCATGAGGCACATAAAAAATACTGAAAGAAAATAAAATTAATGGACATTGTAGTAGCCTATTTTTTTTAAAAAATGCCTCCAGGAAAGCTTGTAGGTGCCCAGAAAACAACCTGTAAAACCCCTCACACCATATTTATCATCTTTCCTTACTATATTTAAATAGATAGTTTCTTTTAAGTAGCTTCCTCTTCATAGCAAAACCAGATTCACTGGCTTATTTCAGGTCTCTCTCATAAATACATTCATTCATTCAAAGAACAGAAACTACTCTGATTCTCAAACCACTCAGATACCACTAGAATTGTCTTCAGATATCACTAAAATTTGTCCTGCTCACAAAAGAGATTAGTGAGGAAACAGCGAGGAAGCCATTAACACGTAGTGGCACAAAAAGCACCAATTACATGTTTATGCCTTCAGCATTCATCTGGCAAAGCCAATTCCAAGAGCAGGGAGCCTCCTGGAATAGACTGCAATCTTCTGGTGTGGAAGCATGCATGCTCTTGCATGAGCTAGTGCTTCCAGAGTGATTTCCAATGGCTTTTCATTCCAGCATTTCCTAATGCGTTCAACTTGCAGGGGAGAAATGTTAGGCTAACTGTTGAGGGACTGTCCTGGTTTCAGCTGGGATACAGTTAATTTTCTTTCTAGCAGCTGGTACAATCTTACGTTTAGAGTTCAGTATGAGAAGAATGTTGATAACACACTGATGTTTTCAGTTGTTGCCAAGTAGTGTTTAGACAGTCAAGGATTTTCCAGCTTCTCATGCCCAGCCAGCAAGAAGGCTGGAGGGGCACAAGGAGTTGGGAGGGAACACAGCCAGGGCAGCTGACCCAAACTGGCCAAAGGGGTATTCCATAATGTGTGACTTCATGTCTAGTATATAAACTGGGAGGAGTTGGCCTGGGGGGGATTGCTGCTTGGGAACTAACTGGGCATCAGTCAGCGAGTGGTGAGCAATTGCATTGTGCATCACTTTTGTATATTCCAATCCTTTTTATTATTATTGTCATTTTATTAGTATTATTATTATCATCATTATTAGTTTCTTCCTTTCTGTTCTATTAAACTGTTCTTATCTCAACCCAAGAGTTGTACCTTTTTCCTTCCGATTCTCTTCCTCATCCCACTGAGGATCCACTCATCCAAACCACAACAGGGACCACATTGACTCTTAGGAGTGTAATGTTGTTGTAGCTAAAAAAACCTACCATCAATTTACAAGGTTGGTCCACGATATAGCAACTTAAATGATAAATGAACCCCTGAGATCTCATAAATTGTGGGGATGGGGTTTGACCAGTATAGTACATGGTAAGCCTTCAAGGAGCAATTGTATACCAAAGAAAAGGGTTAATATAAGTGACAATTTTTGCATAAATATTCAATAATAAATATGTGCCTTAATGTGTGTTGAAAAGGAACCATATCAGTCATTTTGCAGCAGTCCTCATCACTAGTGCTTAGTGAAACCCTCGCATGTATTTTTGTCTTTCTCTATAGAGCTCTTTGGGCATTTTGTCACGGCTGAACATTAATACTTTGCTATTCAGGATTTCTGTACTCCCTTCCAAAAGTGTGGGACATGATCCATATATCTAGGTCTTATGTGTTGTGAGGGGTAATTGAATAAAACTTTTATTGGTCTTCATAATCCATGATAAAGAACCACCATATACAACCATCAAGGCTGAGTATGTAGTCGAGTCAGAGATCTTCAATCATGACAGAAAGTTTCTCTGCTAAAGAGGAGTGGAAAGCAGCACAGTCTTTGAGGTTAGATACCTAAGTAACTGCCATATTGAATTGGGATCTAAATTCGCTGCATTTTACTTGCGTGGTATTGTCACATTCCATCAAGTGCCATGAATGCTTATAGGAAAATAGCAAACCATCTTTTATACTGCACAGGGTATCAGCGTACTGAGAGATAGTTCTGGGAAAGCTAAGCCTGCAAAGAAACACAACATAAAAGCCAGACCACCTGTTGGGGAAAGTTGCCTAGCATTCAGAGGTCTTTCCATTGCTTTCAAAGTTATCATGCAGTCACCATTTACTTTGCTATTAGAGCAGTCCCTTTGTAGGCTCCTTCAACTTGCCAGTACAGTAAAACTGTGTTGGGTTGGTGAGTTTTTTTTCATTTTGAGAGTGTGTGAATGTGTGTGCCTGATGGAATAAATTTGGTATGCCAGTTCTAGGGTGCCTATTCATTAGTGTCCTCCTGCTGTTCACATTTTATTAATGAAGCAACCCATCACCCCCCTACCAGCAGACACTTAATCCCTTCCCAGAATCCATCTGCTTTCCATGGTCCTTTGAAACCAGCTTTTTATGGAATCAGCTTTAACAAAGTCTTATTTCCATGGGTCAATTAAATACCAAATATTGTTATTTCACAGCTACAGCTCCTTTAAAGTGTCTCTTAACTGTGATTAATTCTAAGATGATTTCTGGGGAGGGGATTGGACAATCAAGATCCTATTTTAAAAGAAATTTATACTTACAGCAGATTGTGATCATAAAGGTGGAAAATGAACTCAAAATGGGAAAATTAAGAGCATGATCCTGCAGCTCTCCCTTACTCAGGCCATGCTTAGACAAGTAATCACACTGGTTGCTTATCATGGGGTGCATGATATTTTAAAGTGTTTTTTATTCTAATGATGCATATTTCAAAAGTAATCACAGAATGCACATATGCATCTATGATGCTTATATTTGTTACAAGCTTAATAAAGAATGACTATGCACATACAATTACTTAGGTGCAATAGACAATAAGTGTATTTACAATAATATTTTGAGAATATCCATCACCCTTTCAAGTACTGAAATAAATGATGCTTATAGTCAGTATACCTTCTAATGACATGCTATTATCTCGGCTATAAAAATATGTATTTTAAATGCTGTCTATATTTCCAATTGGAAGTAAAGTTTTCGACAAGTTTAAAAATCACTTTTTATATCTTCAATATTATGAAGGTATAAAAATACATTTTAAGCCTTTATTAAATATTAAAAGGTGTCACTTGTATGACCCTTCTACTTTTAAAGGTCACTTTTATGCTTCAGGTTGGTGTCACTACTGAGGTGATGATAACACTTTAATGTATAGTGGGGCATCACTGAAGAACTGGTGGCAGAAACTTTAACAGATTGGATGTTGTGGGACCTAAGAACCAGTAGGGTTTGCATTTCATTTGTGCTGAATGCCCAATTTTATCTTCCAGCTCAACATCTGCTGCTGAAGTTGGGGGAATATATAAAAAGATTTGCAGTTCACCTCTAACTTTATTATATAAATTATTAATTTAACCACTGACATACAGTTTATCCCTCTCATGTGTTTGCACTGTCTGGGATTTTTTTTAAGTTAAAACAACCTGATCCACGGTATTTTAGATGGTGGGTAATAGATTGTGAACTGTCTCTAAACCAAAATGAGGTGACCCATAACTAAAGAGGAAAAAATTGCTGTACTCAGTAACCATTGCATATGTGTAACTGATGCTTTGATGGAGACTGCTTCATATTCCTGTAAAATCTGAGAGTTGTGACATTTGAGACCTATGAAACACTTATGCAACACAGATGTAACTCACAGTTCTCAGTACGGGGTGAAGACTTTTGAGTGGTGGAGTTGAATGTACAATTATGTTTTGTAATATTGCCAGTGTATTAGGTAAAATTCTCTGCTCTGGACTAGTTTGTATGTTTGTCCCTAGACAGGACAGTGATGGTGGTGGTGATGATGGGAATTGTTCTGGTTTTTGTTCCCATGGTCACTCCTGTCGCCTGCTTCACAAACCATAGTAGTTGTCTGCCAGTCTCAGCAAGGAACTGCAGTTTGGAAATCCTGAGCCGGAAGAATCAAACATGATTTTTCTTGAGATAGTTCTGTCAGATAAGGTGAATGTTTATCAATTGGATAAAAGGGAAAAATGGTAATTGCTTCTGGTTTTATTGTAAGAAACTGTACTTGGGCTAACAATTTTATGCTTTAAATTTATACTATACATGCACACATACATACCTATATGCTTTATATAAAAGACAAAGCACTCTTTTTTAGCATCAGGTATCAGTCACGATTCTCTGCTCATGGCAAAAACATACTGTGGCTTTCAGCCATTTAGTGGAATTACATGGATGCATCTTTCAAGTGTTTTTTTGCTAGCATTTGGCTAGACATCCTTTCTGTTAGCATGTGTAATACTGAAAAGCTATTGCTAGAATGTCAGAAGGGAGAATGTTCTAATTCCATGTTGAGATGTATAAGCAATGTTGGAAAGTCACCATATCCAGCCCTGGTCTAGGCTCTTCTTGTGTTTGTCTAAGCCATTAAGTTTAAAAGTGTTTGAGAACAGAGTATGAGCCATGACCTCTGGTACAAATATTTACATTCTGTTATCACACTCTATAAACCCATTTTTTTGCAAGTAGCACTGAAGTGCTACTCCTTCTGTGTACACTGCTGCTTTATGAAAAGCTACAACTTTAAGGACAGCATTTAGTTGAGAGTAAGGATTCAGGTTCTTGACCTTCAAATATATCACCAACATCTCAAGGTAAGCTGGAGGATTCATCACTATGGGAAAAAAATAATTTCATCTCCATAAACATTTACGAACAAATCCTGAATGTAGATAGGGAGATAATGAATAGATAGTCTTACACCAAGGAAAGATGGGACTTCAAAACAGAGAGAGATGTTTTGATATGTGCCCAATGTCTAATATAAAACCATTTCACTGTACTTTAAGTAGACCTTGATTTTCTATGCACTGTGAAGGTCTAACAAATACCAGGTTGCAAAGTATCATAATAAAAATTAGGATTGGACATATCTGGGATCCAGTGACCATACAAGCTAGAACTCTAGATATTTTTTTTTCTCCTTCCATTATTTTTTTGTTCAATACATCTCTAAGAACATGCTGTTTCTTAAAACAGCCTAGTCCGGGTAAAACTTTAATGCCCAGCTGCACCGTATGTCCATACTTTCTTTCAAAAAACAAGTATGTTTATTCATCAGCTATTAATGAATAAAAATTAAAAAGGATTTTCTAGGCTCCAGTGTTTCATGCTGGATTGATATAAAAAGAAGAAATTTGAACATTTTGCATTGTCAGAAAAAGTTCAGATTTTAAACAGTGAGTTATGTCATTTTAATGTCACATGTTTCAATTTAATAAGGAAAAATATTTCTTTTTAATAATAGGAGACAGTATACCGGAATATAAAATAGTAAACATCATGTTATATTCAATACCTGGAGGTGAATGTTGCAACATAAGTCATATAAATGACAATCTCAGAATTATACGTTCATTGTATTGCAAGTAGCATATGGCATAGTCCCCTCAAAAATTTCAGTGAGGCAATCATATTCTTTCAAACTTTTTTTATATTAACAGACTACATTTTTTGACCAGTTGTATTGATTTGGTTTAGTGGTGAAATCTGTAAACATTTTAGCATCTAAATACATATTCATCATCCAACAGGGATTGGATGAATCTGAAAAGAATGTGCGAGTGAAGTAACTGTAAAAACTGTGACGTTACTGTTAGTCTTTGGCTATTGCTACCTCATTGTCTTTTGAGATAATGCTACTTTTCCCCAGTTTCCCTCCTTTCTTCTGAGAAGACCCTTCTATACATTTACGGGAATGAATGTGATATTTATTCTACAGGTATTTTACAGATACCTATCTGGCAGATAGTAAGACTTCTGTGTTGCAGCTGGACAGACTGAACATTTATTTCTGTTTGCGTTGTTAAAATATGAAAATCACCTTTTAAAAAAATTAGATATTTTTTGTTCCAATCACAGTAATGCTGTTTTCTTTGTAACAAAGTGCTCTACAAAAACTGTAACTTCAAATGTAAACATGATTCCCAGTGCCCCCTGCCATGTACACAAACAAACCACCTAATCATCAACCTGAAATTGCATTTTAACCATAGCAACCTGAACACTTACCTTCTGAAATGCTTCATTAATGAAAATACCAGGAGAATTCTTTGCATCTAGAAAATTACAGTGATTTAGAAATTTTTAGTATTTCATTTGCAAGCTTCTAACCTGTAGGGAGTCATTCACTTTGGTCATTCAGCTTGTTTTATTTTTGCTTTTAATTCTTTATGTTTCTGCATTGATTATAAGTTTGTCTTTATAATCTCTGGGCAGAACCTGAGTCTAAACAGGGAATCTTCTAAATGTTCTGTGCTTCGGGGGTATTTGGTTGTTTGGGGGCAGGTTTATGCCTACAAGTGACATGAAATACAAATCTAAAACATGGTACAACCATATAAAATGTAAAACAGCCAAAAAGTTATTTTCATGTTATTATTTATTAGCCTCTCTTGCTAGAGAAAAAGACTAACTAGATTCTTCTCTTGCCTTCCCACAAGCACATGTTCAATGGCATGCTTGAAAATTGGGGCCTCACACTCTGGACGATATGCCAAGAGCAGAGTTTTAGCAGTGCAAATGTTTGACAACAGTACTAGTTTTATCATCTCCCACATCCATGATTTCTTTCTACCTCTTGCATCAGTGGCATACCATTTAAAAAAGAAAAAGTAATCCAGTGTCCCCCTCCATCCGAATCTCCAAAGCAGTAATGCAACAATTCAGCTCAGCTGCTGGAAGGGGAATACCTGACAACCAATTATTGCAGATTGTTCAGCTGTGTTCTGAAGAGGACAATATCATAGAATCGTAGAATCATGGAATCATTTAGATTGGAAAGGGCCTTTTAGATCATCAAGTCCAACCGTTAACCTAGCGCTGCCAAGTCCACCACTAAACCATGTCCCTAAGCACCACATCTACACGTCTTTTAAATACCTCCAGGGATGGTGACTCAGCCACTTCCCTGGGCAGCCGGTTCCAATGCTTGACAACCCTTTTGGTGAAGAACTTTTTCCTAATATCTAATCTAAACCTCCCCTGGCGCAACTTGAGGCAACTTGGGAGAAAAGACTAACACCCACCTTGCTACAACCTCCTTTCAGGTAGTTGTAGAGAGGGATCAGGTCTCCCCTCAGCCTCCTTTTCTCCAGGCTGAACTACCCCAGACTCAACAACCCCACAATATATGGTAGATAATGCAATCAGTTTAAAGTATGCATACTTGTATCATAACAGCACACAAAAATTTCACCATGCACAGACGTAGCAGTATTAGCTAATGTGTGCGTGTGGGCAACTAACAGCCACAGTTTGTAATAGGATTTCCACTGAAAATAGTAACAATTTCTGTATGTTAGGAAGTTACAAACAAAACCATGCTCATATTCCTCCCTCAGGCCATACTTTCTGGCATAAAAACAAAGCCATGCTCATTGTTTCAAGTCCTTTGTAGTTTCTCTTTCATAATGAAGGTTTTTGCAGAGTATTTAGAATACAGATACCAAGTTTTCTTTCTTTTTCTGGTAAGGTAGCAATCACTAATATTCCTTATTGTTCTTGTCCTAAAGCAAGCTCAGTTCTTTGCTTATTTGAAAATGAAAATAAGAAATGTGTAGTAGATATCAGAGAAAGGTTAATCAACTAGCAAGAGAACCCAAATAGTCAGGTCATAGATTTCACTGTTGTTCTGCTGCTAGTGTTCTTGAAACTGCAAATGCCTGAAGAGATCACAGTGCTCCTGTTTCCTTGTTTTAGGTAGAATTAAGTTCCTGTTCTGTATAAAATGTGTTTTGTTTGAGAAGAGATCAGGCTTGCAGAGCCAAATTTTCTAACTCTTCAGTGTTATGTCTTCATATTACTTTTGATAATAGCGAATGTAAATTGGACAAAAAAACATTTTCTCTATGCTTGAATGTCCAAGGTAGAACGACTATTGATACACATATGAAAAAAAAAAAAAAAAAAAAGCTCCTGGCTGAAAGAAGTTCCTAACGGAAAATATTTTTTCATGCTCCCTATGAAGTACAGGATTAAGAAATTCCAAGTTTCCTTCACCAGCCTTAGTTTGGACTTTTGGCACTGAACAGACACATTTTCTTCCTTCAGTTCAGCTTTTCAAACAACAAGAACCTTAAGTGGAGTAGATAAGAAGTAGTTTAAACATTTTTATGAGTGCTTTTTGTCAAGAAGAGATGTGGACTGCTAGAGTTACGCTGAACTCTGTGCAGAGGAACTGCTGATATTGAAGGTCATCAGTCCAACACTCTGTTGAACTGTCCCATCTGGATGGAAAGTGGTCAAGGGGAAGAAGCCTGGTTAGTGAGCACCTGGCAGTGCAGAGATTGTCACTGTCTGTGTAATGTGACCAGCTTATGCTCATCTCAGTGGTGCGTGCTTTCCTGAACAAGGGGAGAATAAAGCTATGAATAAGATGAAATTGCTTTGGAGCTTTCTTATGAGAGATGAAATTGATAGCAGCTAAAACATGAAAAGAGTCTAATCAGAATGGAGTGATGTATCGGGGGAAAATACAACAAGAAAGCAAACACTTGTGAAGAAAATAAATGAAAGTTATATTTTCGATAGCTAAAGAAAAGTGAGATGATACTTAGGCAGCCTTCTATGAATTTTTCATCACATCCTGAGAAAGAAAGTGCCACAGCTGTTTGGGCTTGAAACTAAGAATCTTGTCATAGCTGTGATGCCATGGATGATGCATGGATTGGATGGAGGCTCTGTGCTCGGTTAATACTCCATTTTTATCATGTTTTAATTTATTCTATTTACTGTTAAAAATCAATTAAACCAAAATGACAAAAGCCAAGCCATCATAATCTCAGAGGTTCTGAAAAGTATTTTCCTGTGTGTCTCATGCTCAGAAAGACTGCCTTCAATATGGACACACTATTTTTTAATATCAGCTGCAGGTCCTGTGTTGCTCTTCCCCGATCCCCAGTTAAATTTCTTTTGACTCCTAGTAAATACTGACCTCAGGACCCTCATTTCTTCAGTTCTGAACAAGGAACTTCAGATAGAAGACCTTTCACAAAGGGAAAGATGAAGGTTATTTGGCCTATTTTATCTATCTTCTATTACAACTTAGGGTCCTCATGATTCTGAAAGCAACCCCAGTGCTTGCAGAAAAAAAAGAAGCAAGAATGAAATTGCACAGGCCTTTTTCTTTTCAGTGTATAAAGCTATATATTACACTTGTGTTACACAAGCATCTGCATAGGACTGGAGAAACCAGCAGATTGTGGTGTGTACAAAAATAGGTGAAAAGCTTTCCCAGGACAGTGGCAGTGCAGAGGCTTTTACACAGCTTAGGAAGCAAGCTCCAAGCTTCTCTTGGAGCAAAATCCAATTTAATGTCAGAACTTTGGTTGCATTCATATACATGTCTTATTCATGGAGAATTCAACAAAGCCAACATAAGTGTCTCAGCACATCTTCTTAGAACCTGGAAATTATATAGAGTTGTATAACGTTAGAAAGTAAAAGATTAGTCCAGTTTAATGCTGGCAACAATAAAATGTCTCAATATGCTTTCAAAACTGAACCCTTTTCTGTAGCCAGAAGTGTTCTCTCACTTACTTTTTAACACATACTTTTATCACATAAAATTTAAAAGATTTAATATAAAATGATTTGAAAAGCATTATACAAGTATTAATGGTTCCCCTGAATTTGTTAAACTTATTCTTTGTTAGAAGGAATTATGATGTATAACGCTTGATAATTTCTGAGAAAGGACATAATTTTAACTTCAGCTGTGTCATTTTATTCTATGAAGCTGCTTATTAGTGGTAGCAGTGGAGCCTTGCAAGCTTTATGCATTATAAAAAACAAAAAATATGAGCTGCTGTCCAGGCTCATAATAGTGCCTGACGTAACAAAGTGTAGGTTGTAACGCTGTGAAAACCAGTACCCATCAACTCAACAGGAAAAACACAGACGCAACAGCTCAAAACACTGATTCATTATCTCCCCAGTCTGTAACTAATTTGCACTGCATAAAAATCATTTAAGTTAAATATGAGCCTTGCAGATCATTGTAGTTTAAGTGTGTGAGCAGAATTCCCAGTTTCCTGAGAAAACCTTGATCCTAATAAGCTGAAAAATTTTATCATAAGTCTGTTTGTCTTCTTACCTGCACTTCCACATACACATCCAAAAGCAACTCTGGTGAAGAGCGTGGAGTTTTGCTGGTACAAATGGGGGGCAAATGTTGCCCAATGCACTTAATCAGAAAAGCATTGGCTTTCAGATTCACCCTAGGGTGATACGTGTTACTTTCCTGGCCAGTGTGACATTGCACATATTTTTGCATGCCAAGTTGCATCAGGCTGCCACTGAGAGCAAACAAGTGAAATAACAAGTCCCCCTGGCATGCCACAGTATAAAATCTGTGACCCAGATTCTCCTAGCTCTGCACGTAGCACAGTTCAGAGCTAAAGGGGTGAAAAGACAGCCTGATGCTGCTGGAACTTTGTCTACTTAAGCCAGGTCCTCAGGGAAAATATCGAGAGCTCACTTGTACCAGGACACAGCAGCTAGGATTCACCAGACCGCAGCCAGTCCTTTTTGCAAGTGACCAAGGCCACTTTCCCAACTGTGTACCCATGGGAAACAGTGCCACATCACGTTCCTTAGGGGAACACCTCTGAGAATAGCGGCACTGGCTTTGAGGCTGGGGGGAAAAAAGAGCCTGTGGCATTGCCCTTCTCCAGCAGAGTGCCAGGATACAAAGAATGTATTGCAGCGATGTGGCTACATTCTTTTCAATAAGCCAGTAGTTTTTTGAGACAAGGACATTTTTTCATCTAATTCCTCATCAAATAGTCTCTACAAGTTGTCCCAAAGTAAAGCCTAAGGGCAGACAGACTCATTCCTGTTGATGTTACCAACAGAAATTCTGTACCTGTGCATTATCATTTCTTTCAGGGAAAAATCCAAGAAACACGGAGAGACCAGAGTAGACTCTGGGACGTCCTTAGCAGGAAGGATTGATGTCCTTTGTGTTGTGGGTATTTGTGTATTTTCATCATTATTAAGGTCCTGATTCAGGAAGGTAGGGAAGCCTTTTCATAACTTTCAGTGCAAGAGGATGCCTAATTTTGCAGTGAATGACCTCAACTAGAATACCTCTCTGAAGTACCAGAGAGCATCTGCTAATTCTTTGTTATTCCCAGATGGAATAATCTATAACACCTGAAGTGATGTTTCTGCTTAAAGTGCCTGGCAGTCCGGCAAAGTCAGCTGTAGTTTAACCTTCAGATTTGGATGCAGTTTGTGTGACTTCCCTGCAGTAAATTTTTAATATACATAACATATTCTGAGAGCTTTGGTGTTGGTTTTGGTAAGGAAGGCAACAGGCTCTGCCAACATTGACAAGGTGTTGTTATCACAGGAAGGGGATGATATGAGAGCATGTCAATATTAAAAGTGCATTGTAGTTAAACCTTCTGAATTGTGGCATTGGACAACAAGCTTCAGGATTCTTATTGTAAATATAACATACTGTATTTGCCTAAGCTTTCTAACAGCTCAGCGTACAGGTGATTTCAGTTACAATACAAGGGAAATAAAAGCTGTACCTTGCAGGTCATTCTATACCTCTGCATACTAGATTTAAGAACAAAAAGCCAGGCTCTAAAATAAGTCATTCTGAATTGTCCTTGAAAATTGTTAAAGACTAATTATTCTGCTAATGTTGTGTGACTTACTCAAAGGCTATTTTTACCATGAAATTTTCCTCACAATGAGAATGCTTCATTCTGCTTCAGTAGTTAGTGATATGTCCTTGAAACATAGGTCCTAGGTTTTGAAATTATCAAGGGCTTTCTAAAGTGCAGACCAGTTTACGTTGTAACTGAACCGGTCGTCTCTCTTTCCGTCTCGTTGCATTTAACAAAAGCAAGTTTTCATAAGCAAACGCAGAAAATTACCACAGTGCCTGGATTTGAAAACTTATGCACTTATAAATATATGTACACATGTGAAATAATAAATAATAATATTGTATGAATTTGCAAATATCTAGATCCTCTGTACAAGGTACCAGAACATAAATGTTCATTAGTAGATCCATATATAACTCTCCTAGAGCATGTTGTCCTTTTCTTCTCTTTTTATTTAGTGCGTCTGTTTGGTTATGAAGGTAGTAATGTGATGTCTCAATGTCAACAAATGCTCCTTGAACGGTGCAATCAGGCATAGCTATGCTGATTTTATACAAAACATACTGATTTCTCACCAGCTGAAGGCAGTTTATAATTTACTTTTCTAATGTGAACATTCTGTAAGGTACAGAGATCTTTCTATTCTGCAAGATACAGAGATCTTTCTGGATGATCGTGAGTATTTGCATATTTAAAATAGGGATTAAAAATTCTAGGAATGTTTTGGGAGGAATTTCTGAACAGCGATCATGGTTGTTCTTACCGAGGAAGTAGACTCTGTTGCATTTGCTTGGACTTGAAGGGAGCTTACAGTATTGGCAAAAAGCAGATCCATAGCGCATATAAAAAAACTTCTGTTTGCAGTGCTCTAACTTTGGGCAAGGATTTCTAGGCAAGCCTCTTCACCCATGAGTGTCCCGGCCTTATTTTCTGTTACACTCAAACTCTTATTTGTGTTTCTTTATGTGTGTGGGGGGGAATGGAAGAGTACATGACTTACCTTTACCCAGTAAGTTTTCCAGAAAGAACTCAAGTGGGAAATAGCTGTTGATCCAAAAATTCTGAGTCAAAGTAATTTATTTCTTCGGCATCTTCAGGCAGTATTTGTCTTCAGGTCTGTTACTTCATGCTCATAGTCAGTTATGAAAAAAGTTTCTAAAACATTTAAAACTACAGGATAGAAAGAGTATGGTGGAGGAAGGTGGTCCTTCTTCTTGACACTGACATTGATGTTCTTGTGGTAATACAGGATCCCTTGAGTAACAGTTTGTCAAGTCCTTTTTGAAGCTGAGCAACAAATCAATGTCTCTCTGGAAAAGTTTGAAAGGGTGTAAGTGAGGATGCTGTACACAAATACCTGGGGGATATTTGCTAACCTCTTCTCTCCAGTCATCAATCACTTCAGCTGGGCCAAACTGACAATGTCTGGAGGTCGCTTGGTTGATGAGAGAACATTAACCCTTTCCAGCATTTTGTTATACCTTCCAGTCATTAACACTCATATCAGGTTCCCAGCTACCAATTCTTCTCTTTAGGAAAACATCCTTAGAGACTTCCACAGGGACCAGTGCAAAAGATGGCAAATGGATGGCTTGAAAGCTTGGAATGAAGAGGAACGATGAGTTGCTATTGCTTGCCACACTTGGTTGTAACTGTAACTTGGTTGTAATTGAACCAGGAATTACAATATTATTGCAATATTATTATTGTAACATAATTACAATGATATACCAAGTTGGAAGGGGCAAGCAGACGTTAGGTGTAGGAGGTAACTTTGTTCATATTAGACTTGTTTTGGAAGGATGAGGATTGTTTTTGCAGGAGGCCATGTGTGAATGAGGACACTTGAGAGGGGGGTGCAGTATGAGTATTGACATATAAAGCAGTGGATTTATGGGCCTTAAGTTAAGATAAGCAATATTAAACACCTCACATTCTGCAGTTCAGATAAATAGAGCAATTTTTGTGTTATCTGTTTCAGATAAGCAGGTCTCTGAGAAATGTATTGTTGCAGTCATCTGTACTTGTTAGCTTACAGCTATGGCTATCCATTTGGCACTAAACCACATAATGCAGCCTGCGGATCTAGAGGACATGTAAAACTGAGTTGCAGTGGTAAAATCTTTCCTGCTTTGTCTTAGCGTGGGTCAGCATTTCATTTAGCACTATGGTCTAGTCAAAATTTTTGTCTGTCTAAGTTGGTGGGATTGCTTAGCTCTGTCATGGTTAATATCTTTGTTTCTAAAGGCTTTTTCTTCTGAGGCTGACTGTAGATTAATTTCATGGTTTCTTACTTTTTTAAATTTTTTAAGAATACCTCATCTTTAAAGGTAATGATTTTCAATTGTACTCTTAGTTTAACAAAATGTTTCTAAGGGAATTTCCTTTTTTATTTGTAAAAATCATAGAAAGGGAGGACCCTTACAGATATCCTAAGATTCTCACCAAATTGTAGCTTTGATTTTCTGGCAACCATATTCTGTGAGTCAGTCTCTGCTCTGTCCTCTCAAAAAAAGTACATTTTGTTCCTGCATACCTTCTTATGCCTGCAAAAAGTGGAAAACTGGTATTTCAAATAGAAGGAGTTCTTTAGATCAGTCTTCATGTCCTGAGCAGCCAAGAAAGACAAAGCCTGAGGTAAAAAAGCAAACACCATACTCGAGATCAAATGTTTGGGGAGTATCTGTGCTTCTATGACACATACCGCAAGTACCTAGGTGTCTAGTTAAAACTAGCCCTAGTAAAAGTGAAAGCTAGCCTTATGCTAAAAACTCAATTGTAACTTGATTCTACCCAACTAGCGATCCATTGATACAGGTAAAAAAACCGTCACCAACTTAATTAGGAAGCTTTAAAGATGAGCCATTATTTAATTGTGGCATCTGAGAAGGAAAACAAACAAACAAAAAACAAGTAAGAGAAGGTGAAGAAAATATTCTTTAAGGGGTTGTAAAAGTTTTATCAGCTAGGTCACACCTGTGAGATGACTTCTATTTGTTTGCTTGTTAATTTATGTTGTTTATTTCTTCATTTCTTATCAACTACAGTCTTCAGCAATAAAAGTCCACCCAGGGATCTCCAAAATAAGTTCTGATTTGCTGTTGTGTTCACATTGACTAACTTTGTACATTATTCAAAATGCAAATTTGGTTGAAAGAGTGGAAATGGTCATAAGCTTTGCTTTGTGTAACACATATACCACCTTTCCACTGGATGAGAACTCATTCAAGATTTCTGGAGTATGGATAGGCATCAATACCAATAAACTACTTGCTGGCAATTGTTTATGTGGAAGGAATTGGCATTTCTAAATGGTACTTAAATTTTTCTTTCCTTAATCCACACAAGACTAAAGAGAGTTTGTCTCTCTTACTCAGGTAGCGCAGAAGGCTGCAGGCTGTAAGTAGGATGGATCAAACTGCCTACTCATCTTCTCTTCCAAAAGCTGTTTTTTATTTATTGTAATGAACATGGATATGAAGAAGCCATGGGGACCGTGCTGAGCATGCTGATGAAAGATGGTCAAATGGTCAGGGTGATAAATAATGTTTATGTTTGCAACAAAGATATGCATTTCTTAATTGCAGCCTAAACATTACAGCATTCATGTGGAGATTAATACACCAAAAAAGAGATTCCTGTAAAGCTCTGGAGGTTCAACTTGTAAACGTCACATCATCACCATATCTCCATTTCCTCAAATGCAGAATAGGGAGTATCTGAAACCAAAAATGGAAAAGCATCTAAAAGGACTATAAATTGCTGTTAATATTGCTATCTACTCAGAGGAAACGAGTCTAGTTTGACTGTTCAGTGATGTGTTCCATTCATACTCAGACCTATTTATGTAAGAAGGAAAAAGACATTTTATCTTCTCTTATTTTTTAGAAAACCAGAATAGTTAAAGAAGCACAAACTGCATCTATTCGTAAAAAAAGGGGAAAGTTGATATTATATGTTTTAATTAGCTAATTTAAAAACAAAGACATGTTTTATGGGTTTTACTGATAGAAACTGAAGTAAACAAAACTGCGGTTGTCTGGAGGAGGCCATTTTTAATCTCAATAAAAAATTTCTACATATGATACATAGAAGGAATACAGTTTGATACTCAGACAGAATAAAAAATCTGTCAGGATCAAGTAAAGTAATCTCTTTACCAGTGGGTTGAGGATGTTCTGCTCTGCTGTTAGAGGTTCAAAGCAGATCTCAGCACTGGTGATGCTCATGCAACTTAGTTCTAAGTTTGCTACACATTGTTTTTACCAGATTTCTCCTCTATTTTGAAGTCTAGTTCTTGTCTTTTACTTTCAATTTTGCAGCCTTTAGCAGAAAAGATACCCCAGACTTGATGGATAAGCAATACCATTGTTCAACATAGATGTTAGCATTGATTTTAATATTATTTAATCATAGATAGCTCTGTAAACTGATGGAAATCCTGGAAATTATCCTGATTTCTCTCTTCTCTGCCCTACCACTCCTTGAACTGTACCTTGTGAAATGTGTTGATTTGAACTTTCCTGTACTAGCTTGCCAAATTGTGTAATGTAACTTAGAAACGTTAATCAAAACCAAAGGTGTATGTTAAGGTTTCAGTCCTGCAACTTTAAATTGTCCTCAAGTTACTCAGCCAGAATATTCAATGTAGAAAACAAAGTGGTAGTTGCAGTAGGAACCTACAGAAAATAATGCGCTAATATTCCTGAAGAAAAGTAGACCTGACTCAGCCTTTCTTGAAATCATTTGAAGTTTTGCAATTATTTAACAAAAACATGTTGAGGCTGTGTGTGAATAACTTGGAACAGACTTAAAGATACTGTAATAGTGCAGTATTGATAACTGGTAATCTTCCCCCTTGCCCCCAGCATTCTGATTATTTCTGTCTCTGGTTTTGATTTTTTGCTTCATTTTTAATGTAGCAAGAGCATCACATTTCAGTCAATTACAACAGTTTATACTTTGTTTCCTTCTAATGGGTTCTCATATCTTTCCAATGCACAGTAGCTATATGATATCTCTTAATGGGTCGAGGTCACAGACATACAATACCAAGACAGACAGGCAGGACTTCGCATTAAAAATCTGAATTACATACATCCACTGAAGTAGCCAAGAAAAGGGAGATCTTATTTCGAAACTACATAAGAACTGTCCTCTACCTCCTCTTTGTTCTGTTAAGACTTTTGTATGTTGCTTAATGTAGAGGCGGTGGAAAAACAGGAAGAGATCAAATAATTTCATAGTCAGAGTTCACCATGTCATTCAAACTTTAATATTCTGCAAATGTAAAAGTGGGTTTGACTCCTTTTCTACATATAAGGTTATGTTTAATGTTCAGTGAAATTAGTAAGAGCCTTCATTTTAGTTTCAACACGCATTGGATCAGATTATTAGACATTTGACACATGACATTCAAAATGGCATATATGTGATTGCATGCTAGAATAATCATGAAAATTATCATGCCTCCTGCCAGAAACACCAGGAGAAACAAACAAACAAACAAACAAACAAACATTTTCTAATGCATGTACAATTTTAAATGCTCCAAATTACATTTACACAATCAAATCCTTGTCAGGATGAAAGCCTCGCAGGTTGTGGTTTTAGAGATAATTAGTATGTTCAGGGAATTGCTATACTTCAAAGGCAGAATATTTTCCTATATTCAGGGAAAATATGTAGTATGTATACACCATGCATACTGTAATATTGTCTTAGATGATAACAATATCTCAAAATATTAAATAAATAAACTTTACAGGAGTTGAAACATTCCAATTTTATTATTGGAATTTCAGGTTGCACCCAGTGCAGTTCTGTTTGTATTTGCATGTGTCTTATGGAGAGCTCAAGGTCCTATAAGGAGAAGAAAGTTTTGAATCCTAAGTTATCACTACTAGAAATATGTATTTATTCATCTGGTATTTAAAAACATCAAAGATTTTCTTTTGCAGTCACATTCTGTAATGATGTCAAGATCTTAAAAAAGGACCATGGCATTAACAAGGCAGAAGGCTGGTTTGATGGAAGAGCTATTGATAAAATGCCATTCTCACATAGCAAGAAATTGTTCTTAAGATAGTATGAGGCCCTAATGCCTCAGGTGTTTGCACATGTGGGTCTAACTATAAAAAAATTGAAATGCTACAAGTTATTTATCACGAATCTGTGAAACATGATAAGTGACTAGCCTATTAGTTATTATAATTCACTGACTGCAGTCAAAAATTCTGACAAGCTTTTAGATTTAAAAATATTTTGAGTAAATATCAACTTGATATATGAAAATCTTTTAAAATTAACAATTTTGTAGAAAAAAATACCAAAGATAGCCTGCTCACTTTGATGGACAGAGAACTGCAAATAATGAACCTTTACAAATAATTCTTTTTCCAGTAATATCTAAAGGGTTTTACTTTAAGAAGTAGCCCAGGGTTGAAGAAAGCTGGCAAATGAAGATCAGTCTGGAATAGTTGTGATGATTCGGCGTTTGATATCCACTGAGATTTTCAGAGGCAAAGAATCCCTTTGGAAATAGTGAGGGAGGAAACATGAAAAGGTAATTGAGAAGCAAGTTTAGTCTGAGGTAAGCATACATGGAAAGATCAATTTGAGGGAGGGGAGAGGCTTGATTAGGTTTTATTTTGGAATTCCCAGTATTTTCCTCATTTGCTGCCAGCTGGAAATACTACAGGGAAGGGGGTGCTCTTCCACAGGGAAGCTCTTCCATCCCCACCAGAACCTACCTGAGCATCACCTCTGTAACAACTCTCCTAGTTGTTTTCCTCTTGCACTAAGCAACGATGGCAGGGGCTTATACACCAGCACTGTGCCCAGCACCACTGCACACAGGAACTGAAAGTATAGGGTGCCTATGCAGTAGCCCTCAGCAAAGAAGAATCCCTAGCAGCTAAAAAGTATTGGAGCTGACACTGCTAAAAAAGTAATCCTATCGCTGTATTTTGTCAGTTCCTGACCTAGTTTCAAGTCTAAAACAAATGCCTGCTTTAGGTTGGTAGGCAGAGAGAGGAAGTTATTCAAGTGGTTTACAAGCTAAAAAAAGAACAGATCAAGTTCAATTAAAAAAATCATCTGGGATTTGAGGGAAAATTATTTTAATTTTATTTAAACCTTATTTGCCTTAGAAAAGATGAAAATTCTTGTTCCACTGCAGATAAGTGGGACATTCTTCTTCATTCTCATTTATGTCAAGTACCAGAAACAGTAGCATCACCAAGGGGTAAATATGTCTATTGAAAAAGAAAAAGAATATAAACACTGAATAATTGCATAAGGAAACATACAATTTAGTCCAAAAGTAATATGCAAATGTTGCTTCTGTACAGTTCCATTGGTGAAGAATTTCATCATTCATTTGTGAAGAATGACAAATTCTTCATTCTTCCTCATTTGAAGAATTTGTTATAGTACCAAATCATTTCAGAACCTTTACAGCACATTTCTAATGTGATCTGTTTGGAGTGCTACTAAGCTTAGTCTTAATGTTTAATTTTGGGGGTCATAATGCATGTTTAAGAAGACCTACAACATCCCAGTAGAGTATTTTACTCCACATCATAGACATGTACATTTGCCCCACCTTTCACTTTTGCACAGTTTCTTGGGGGGGGTGGTTCTTTGGTTCTTCTAGGTGAAAAAAAGTGTCCCTAAGCACAAAATAACATTGAAAACCAAATATGGTGTGACCACTGATATTTTCAGTAATTTGAAATAACAAGTATCAATCTTTCATCAACTTTTTTGCATTGTGGATTCAACAATACATTCTAATTTTGTTATCCCTGCACAAAGCTGCCAGTGCAAACTAGCCATTTTAACTGGATTGAGATATCCTGCATTTTGCCAGGCTAGTTGTTCACTTTCTCCTGTGCTTTAAAATGCTCCTGGCTTTTGCCCCTTCTGGCTTTCTTTAATTTGTATACCTGATACCTGTGCAATCATATCTTCACAAATACACACAGTTTCTTGCATCCCTGAATTTCCTGTGCAAACACTCTTCTGCTTCTCTCACCTGCTTCATTCATTTTTGCAAGTGTATGTACACTGTCCTCTCCCCATCCTCCACCCCAGACGTGATAATAAGATTCAGTGGATAGCTATTCAGAAATCATAGATTTGAAATGAATGGTCCATTTTTGCAGTTATCATCTCAAAAATGGTTCTTTGCACAAGAAAGGACTCATTTCAGAGTGATCAATCAGCAGCACCTTGTGTTGTCAAAAGCTGTATCTGTACTGTTCAGTGGAGCACAGGCTAAGAGCAATCTAAAGCATGGTGTGGTGTATAATCTACACGCTGTGCATCCACATATCTTACCCCAGCGTCTGACAAGCATGACAGTCTCCTACAGCACAGTATGCTGCTGCACACAACTCCAGGAGCTTCCCAGAAAGAAATCGCAATCATATGCTGCACATTTGCCACAATATGGCACTACAAAGCAATTTAATATGTACACTGTACTTTCAGGCCAAGGAATTGCACCTATATGAGTGCCCACCATGTTCAGAAGCGGAGAGAACTAGGAGATACATCATGTATATCTCGTAAGTTTTTTCCTGTCCAGTCTTGGATTTAACTCAGGTGTGATGCCGACCTGAAAGCACAGTGTGAATTTAATCCTAACCAGGATCCACATAGGGAGAACAGTGGTCCCCTGAGCGGTGAGGGTGTGGAGGCTGCCATCCAGTCTTTCTCAGAGCGGTCAGAAGTGGAGCTCAGCTTTGGTTTCAGTCTCACCAGGGAAGAATAAGAGGTGACAATCACTTTAGAAGAGGCTGTTCTTCACAGTATGATTTGGAGTTGACTATTTATCCTTTAGAGTGCAGTGAATAAATAACTTTTTGTTACAATGAATGAAAAAGAATGGAAGTAAAAATGACCATAACTCTGAAAAATTGTAATGTAGACTATCTATAACATTCCCCTATTTTAACTATATCAGAAGCCTGAAGCTTCAGTGTTATTGTTACTAAGATTAGTCTGGCATTGAGTGTTAAGTATCTTAAATTAATAAATTTTAATTAATTGTAATTCCTAAAAGAATTAGCAGATTTATGATTCATTCTGTACAAATTCATTTCCTAATGAGTCAGTGTGGTAATTTTGGGAAGGATACATTGTAATTTTCATGCATATCAAAAGATAGAGTCCCTTTTAACTGCAGTGCTGAAACCAGTTAATTATAGAGCTATCCACAACCTTCCTGTACTCTGTGTGTGTTTGTATATAGAGAGAACATAAATGCATGAATCTATGCTTAGTGTTATTTTTTACTGTTATTATTTGAAGATAACTTCCAATATACCTGGTTTACAAATAAGCAATTACATATTTTCTGGGATTGCCAGATGCTTGCCCTTAACTTCCTAAGATACATAATTCCCTTTATTTCCCTGTAAATTCATATGTATCTGGATAAAAGCTGTTTTCTAACTGTATATACATTGTCCATATGGCTAAAAAGCTGTTAAATGTCTGAAAGATTATCCAGAGCAGCAGGGCAGTTAAGCTTTATGTTCAGTGAAGTGGCATTATTTTTTCAGGATAGTAAAAATCAAGGAATATTAAATGAAAACAGATTAAAAGGTGTTATTACAACAGCCCCTTAATTAACCAGTTTGATTTCCTTTTTGATCTTTTCAATTAGCCAATAAACTGTCTTTAAAGTTATGTTATTGGGCAAGTACATCACGGAAAATCAGTTATTTAAAAGGGTTTTAACAAACTCTCGGCCATTTTTACAAATGTAAATGTGCTGTAACCCTTAGCCAACTGGCTAAGTAGCCATCTGCTGTATAGATGATCGCTCTGATTATGTGCAAAGACAGCAGGTCTCTACTGCAAGACTTTATTTTATTTATAAGGCTATATACATTGGCTTCCATACTAATTAGATTTTGCACAGCTATAGCAATGTAGGAGGCACTTTAATAAATGCTCAACAATATCTATGCCTCTGCCAACTTGGCTTAATGTAATGAGATGTCCTTTACAGAAGTGTTCCAGAAGGCATTGTAAAGGGATTGTTTACCACTTGGTCTTATAAGGAGTTAACAAGGATTCTGTAACAGCAGAGATTTGTAGATGAAAATCATATGCTGAATTTTGACTTGCATTGCACTATAAAACTCACATAAAACTATTAACTGTGGAGATATATGGCTTTCCATATTAATCATCCTTGGGCAGAACTTCTTTACTCAGATAACACCATCTCAGATTAATTGCAAGTACAGGAAATGTTTAGGATCCTAAAAAAATATTTTTGAATGTGGAACCAATACATGCACAACTGTTTCGACTCTTTTGCTGCTCTGAAGATACACGACTCATCCCTCCAGAAATCACTGCTGCAAGAGATCCTTGCAGGGAGAGCCGTTCTGATGACTATACAGTGAAATTGTGATGATTGTTCTGTGTCAAAGCCAATAAGCCTAGACTTCATGTTTCTATTTAGCTGGCTTTCATGCTAGAAATACTGATTCTTAATGAGGACAATTTACCCATTAACTGGAGTAATTATAGAGTTTCAAGACCCTTTATCAAAAAGATTAGTTGCTAAAGAGACAATGTCAAGTGGCTGAGGACCTACATGTAGTTTTGTTAGATAGAAATTTTTCCAGGATGTTTGTTATTCCCACTGAAAATGATGTTTATCATTTTTCTAAATGTCATTGAAAATTTCAGTGAGAACAGCATTGTGCTGTTGAATGTGGGGAAGAAAATGCACTTGCACATAAAACCAGGTAACTGACCAAACAGAGTGAAACATCGAAAGCAAACAGTGTGCTACAGTTATTATATTTTATATACTATTTGTTTTAGTAAATAAAGGTGAAATTTGCTAGTGTGCTAAAGAAAGAGGGTGCCACTTCCACAGTGAGATTCATGTGAGTGAATACTTTATAGTAGCTCACCACAAAGACATTATTAATGATAATAAAATCCATTCACATAATTAAAAGTGATATTTTCCCTTTAAGTCCTGAAACAAACAAACAAAAGAGGTCAAATGAAAATACATGCAAGCCTAGTGATCAGAGGTAGATAATAAACATGACAATCAAATCTCTAATCTGAATAATACTGTTTAAGTTGAACATGTCTAGGTATTAGGTAATAGCCCTAATTTGCATTAAAATAGGTTTAAAAACTGTGTTACAGAACTACTACATGATAATTTCATGTAAATTGTCAAGCAGGGAATAAAAAGGTTTAGGAGGTTTACTTCTTATTAGGAACTAGCTAAATGGCAGCATCCTCAGCTTGCCAAGAGGGAAGCAACACCACAAACATGTGATACAGTATGATAGAGCGTAATCATAGCCGAGACAAAATGTAAGCCTCTTAAAGTAACAAATACCTGATTGGTTTAGCATTGCTGCCAAAAATAAAGGCAGCGCAGGCTTCTGGGTAATCAGGATGTGCAAGCAACGGAAAAAGGAATGAATATAATGGCTCAACTCTTCAAAGAGGTGCCAGTTTATTAAATTTTAAAAACCATTATATTGATTCAAATATTTTTTCCCTGCACTTTTCATTGTCTTGCCTTTCGAAACTATCATTTTGTGGTAATCATCCCAATCTAATTACTTCTTTGTGTAATTATGCCTTTTCCACTGTCAGAGTTTGACAGTCTGTCTAGAACGATCAGTTGTGTTGGAGAAACACGGAGAGGGGAGCATGCTGAACTCTTCCATGTGGCAGCAGTTTCAGTGCGGCATGATGGCAGCATGCACTCTGCAGTCCACGGCCTTAACACACACAACCTGTTCAAATGCAATCACTTCATTTTATAGCTCTATTAGCTTAATAGGCAGCTAGAGTCTGGGGAAGGAAAGAGCAGGGGAAGAAAGAGCAGTCCTTTATGCTCAAACAGCTTTCCAGGAGAGAAGTATTTCCCTAGAGATATTTTTCTTTACATTGTTTAGTTTAATTGTTTCTGTAAGACACCAACAGGCGGATTCAATTTACATAGAACATCTCTGTCTTCTCTTGTTCCCCCCCCCCCCACATCTGTGTCCTCACTCTCTAACTCAGATACCTCTTCAGCTGTCCTATAAATACAACCATGCATTGCAATGAGGCAATTGAAAGTTACATCTGATATTTAACTGCATTCTGGAAATAGGCAGAAAATTAATAGGTTAAGTGAGTGAGTATGCTTCAAAGAACAAAAGGGAAAATGTTCTGATGAGCATTCTCCAAACCCCAAAAGCTGAGTGCAATTGCTTATATTATTGCAGATGAATAGGAGCAGTTTTTTAATTGCATAAGTGCTATTAAGTGCTTATGATTCATTTTTTCTATTTAGTGTTTTATCTCTAAACCTAGCATAATTATCTCCACCTCTGACATGAAACTCATAAACTCCTTGGAGGGATAGATTCAAATGTGGGCAGCATGGTCTCATTTTTCAGAGACAGGAAATTATAATAAACAGATTTCATATTTGAATCTTTAGGCTGACACTGTAAAATCAGACATTTTGTGTGAACATTAGAAATCCCTCTGTGTATTTCATAAGGAGCAAGAACCATTGTGCTGCAAGCTTAGTTTTTAGAAGTGTTCAAAACAGAATTGTAGCTGAAGTCGGTGGGAGTTGTAAGCGTTCAGAAGTTCTGAAAACTGGCCCTGGGATTTTATTCTTGGGAAGTAACAGGAAAACTGTGAGAAAATAAAGTTCCTGATGTAATAGAAAGACAACAATATTTTTTTTTTTTCAGAGTAGAACATGTTAATAATTTGAGCAACACCTTGTTATTATCAAAGGAAAGACAACACGTGAATGAAACAGCCCAAATCCTTCACCTTCCTAGGAAAAGTTACTGCAAGTGACAGTAGATATTAAATTTTTAAATTGCAGTTTCTGTCTCTGCATTACAACTTCAAAGTGCCATTGCTTATGTTTTCAGTTCACCCATTAATTATATCTCATAATACTCATTAAACTTTATTATACACATATGGGGTTTGCATACATGCATTTATTCCAGTGTGTTCAGTTAGTTTACAAAAACTGTCCACATTAGCAGTCTTTACAGTGAAGTTAGCAATGCACAGAGAGCTGGCTGAAAACCACTGCAGAATTTGGCCCTTGATTATCAAACTAGTCTTTGCAAATGACTGTGAGACATGAAGGAAGGACTCAAGAGGCTCTGAGGAATGACAGTAAAATTCCCCACTGAAATTTTATGATGAATAGCTGAAATGATGCAAATTCTAAAGGGGTGGAAAGCTATGGACTGTCTCCAATAGAATACTTTCAATGAGAACCCCAGTGATATTTTCTTACCCTTTTAAGGTATTTAGTGCCAGATTTTTGTCCAAGGCCAATTGGTTTGACCAATACTTCAATAATATTAAAAACTGTTGAAGATTCACAGGGCTACAACATTAGTACAACATAGTGTCAAAATATTTTTCATACACTAGAGATTATGAGATACTTGTTAGAAACAACTGTAAGCTTGAAGTTTTAAAGTACTATGCTCACTGAATATTTCCTCTTAAGATAGAAAATGTCCTGAATGTTATGTGGTAAGTGGATATCTCAGAGCAGATGTTAGAATTTCAGCTGTAAAACATGTTGTTTGAGTTTTAAAACCACACTGGATCAGTACACCAAGGAACAATCAATCTAACATGACTGAGATGGGCATGAATGTATGGCCTGGTTGGTACTTTCTGTCTTCACATTCTTTGATTCTGTGCATATGCTTATAAAGAGAAAAAGAAAGAATATATCAGTTTCTCTTGGGAATTTCCCAAATAGAACATGAATATTACAGGGCAATTTTTAGCTAAATTGAAATTCCCAATGTATGGCAATGTCCAAGACTAGAAAATAGCCTTCCATCCATTCTGGTGATTTCAAAGCCATTTTGGAGATCGCTGATTATTTCTCTTTATTTATGACATATGTGTCACAAATTTTTGTCATTTTGGCTTTATATAGCTGAAAATCCCATACATTGCATGAAAATCAATATGAATTCCAAAAATAAATACATTTTCTTCTCTTTTTAACTTGCGCAGTAGTGATTGATGGGCTAAGTCTATGGGCAGATTTTTGTCTTAAGAGAAACTTTAATTCACTTAGATTCTAAACATTGTTTCTGAGGGCTCTTAGCTACCAAATGCACTTCTTGTGAAACGTGCCGTCCTTGATGTGCGTACAGTCCTTGGCAAACATCCTGGATAGATTCCGGGAAGATGTGATTTCACTTCACAAAGTCAAATATGCGTATAAAGAGTATTAATAACTAGACATTTGGGAACATTCTGAAAAATATATTGGTTTCAGCTTATTCTCAATTCTGAGGTGATGTTAAAAACGTCAATTTGGACCTATGCATGAATTATATATATATAAAAAAAAAAACATACCATGATAATAGAAAATGTGATACTTCTCAGCTATTGGCTTTTATGAGTCAATATGGAGAAAACAGGTAATGATCTCTATCTCCAAGGTGCAGAATCACTGAGATTTGTCCACAAGAAAAGGAACTCATTTACATACTTATTTGCAAAACATCAAAATAACAGTATCTAACTACACAGTGATCTGTGCATTTAACTGATAGATTTGCACATTTAAGTAATAAGTATTTTTGGGTTTGCTTCCTGATCTTGGTCTTTAGTTTGACAATAAGTATATCTGAACTGAAACATTTCAGTTATAATGATGACACCTCACAGTTTCCTTACTTTGACCTAGAATGTCATTCAGCAAAAGACTTCATAGGTGATTCTCCCAGCCATGCTGAACATAGCTGCTGCTCAGTAATACACGCTTCCACTGCTTAAGTAGGAAATGAATGTGAAAAAGTTCTCATAAAAACTGTCTGTGAATGAATCTCTCAGCTCCACATTTCCTCTTGAGTTTCATGTCCTTTTTTTTCCTGTTACAAATCATTTTGCTTGCCAAACGCATCAACTGTAAGCATCTTACAGCAGCTTGATAATGGAATGGATGCCCCACTTTCTGTAAAGATGGATCTAGTTAAAAGGAAACTTAAATTTGCAGAAATGGTAGGCTTGACCCTCACCTTGGTCTCACACAGATCATTAACATAGAGTTTGATTTAGTGGCATCAATAATTTTTCTACTGTCCTTCCAGTGTGGAGGGAATTAAGTTCCCAAATCAGCAATTTCTTTTGGACAGCGTACCAAGATTTTCTCATCTATGTAACATTTTATATCATCTCTTTAAGATCATCTATTAATGGAAAGCAGTTGGCACAGTGATGCATCAGATGTATCAAGACTTAATAGCTATTACTTTACATCTTTTAAAAGATTTTTACATTTTGGCACAGCAGTCAGGTGACTTTCGAGTGAAGATGTGATGGGTTGGTGGAAGTTCTACCTGATGTAGCAGATACAATCTACAGTCTTCTCTAATAAAGTAGATCATCCACCATGACTTAAACAGAAATATAAAAAAGCTGTGGGGTTTCATTTTCCTTTTTATCTAAGTATTTCATTTTGGATAGTGTATAGCCTTGCATTACCACTGTTACACAAATAAATGATAAGTCACAAGTAATAAGCTTCAATTATTTAAGCTCTAGTAAAACCCAGACCAAAGTACTTCCAGATGATTCATATTGTATGAAATTCTCTCAGTAGTTGCTCATCTGTTACTGATAAGGGAGGCACAAAATAAATCAGAGCAATATGATTTGGGAAAAATTTTCTAATGCACCTAAATGGCAGAAGATCTGATTTTTAGGGCATTGAGCTATGCAACTATGTGGTCAGGCATTGACTAGAATGTAAATGCAGATTCAAGTAGAACTTAGCACTTTATCTTCTTACAAGCATTTGAAAATTCTATGATAATTTCTCTGCAATTTCTAAACATCAAAATACTTTTCTAAGTCTTGGATTATAGAAGTCAAAGTGTAAAGAGACTTAAAGCTCTGCAGAAGTATTGAAGAGTATAGAGTTTTATTCAAGAAGAATTGAGGGGCCAAGATTTATGATTAAAACATTTCAGATGCCTAAAACCCCAAAAATGTTAGGGCCAGGATTTTCCCAGGTTCCTAAAGGTCTGTTCTGCATGCACAGAAGATCTTAATCTTACACTGAGCATCTTAGGTCTTATCTTTTTCTTAAAATGACTTATTTCTTTATCTGCATGATATCAAGGAACCTAAAACATAAATCCATTAATTCCTTTGGATTTATTTTGCCTGTCTGTCTACAGTCTCCTTTCATAGTAAAGCTATCACAGATCCTGATTACAAGAGTATGTTTTATTTATTTATAAGCTTTCAGAAGCTGCTCATCATTATTTTTCTCATCACCTTTTGGCATTAATATACTTTGGAAAGGGAGTAGAAAAATATTCTCCCAATTCTGAAGAAGAAATGAGGTACTAAGAGGTGGAGGGATTTGTTCTAGTCACACAGCCAGGCACCACATCAACAAGATTATGAGCCAGATGTTTACAGGGCCCTCACTATTGCAGCACCTGAGCACCTAATCATCTTTAGTGCACTAAAAAGTACTTGGAGGTTTATTATCTTGAAAATTTCCAGAAACCCTACAGGAAGGAAATAGCTGGAGCAGGGATTTAAACCTCCATCTCCTAAGCCATGAGCTAAAGCTCAAACTGCTGAACAACCTTCCTTCTCCTACTAGGAAAACTTCTGCTATTCCATATCATACACTATCTGGGTCATATCCAGACTGAGCTTGTTTCTTTTCTCTACTTGCATGCTGCACAGATACCCATGCACAGACTGTTAAAGAAACTGATTTACTGGGATCATCTGCAAAGTTTAATACTCACACAGGGAATGCTATTTACAGGTTGGTCATTCACTGTCTAGACGGTGATGGGGGTTTCCATCACAGACATCTTTGTGACAGCTTTTTCACCTGGGTCAGGTGAGACTCCCTGAACTGTTGTCCAGTGAATTATTGTAATTCAGCTACCTATGGTCCTACATGACCACTCGGTGGTCTACTGACTATCTCAAGATAAGTACAAAACATATCTTATGAAAAAATATTCTGTTATGAAAATATATCTTAAGTATCTACAAAAAGTGTCCTATCCAGTAATAAATACATCTGAGCACAATAGAGAGCGGGAACCACATTTCTCCATCAAAGAGTTCCTGTCAGTCAGCTGATGATGATGGCTATGTGAGGCCAGGACTGCCTTGCAGGGGTCCTTTATCTATCCATCAAGAATCTCACCTGGGCAGAAGTGGGCAGAGGAGCAATCATTACTGCCCTGCTGATGACTGAGTGTGTGCATAGGTGCAGCCCTTACACCCAGCTGTGTTATTGTTATAACTAAAGCATAAATTTAAATCCATGGGTTTCTCCACAGGATACACCAGCGTATGTTTTTTACCTTTTTATCCTTTAAAATTATCCACATTCATATCCCTGGTTTTGGAGGACTTCCTGCCAGATAGCCATTTTTTTACTCAAGGCTCAGCCGGTCCTTTCTGGGAAGCACTATTTCTGCAGAGCCCAGCTTTTCAGTGACACCCGGGAGAGCAGTGGCACCTGTTCTTTTGGCAGAAGGGATATGTGGAAAGAACGAGCAGAAAGCAAGCATTGTTTTCTACCAAGTTTCCCCTCATGTTATTGTTTCCAGATGAGTCAAATAAACAGCAAAGATTCTTGAATAACTGAGTGACTTTCATGTGCTTTTGCGTATGTTTTAATGTATATTCCTGGAGAGAGGAATCAAGTTTTGTGCCAGCCTTTTGCAACACAACCTTTTGTTGTTCTTGCTTTTGTGTTCAGCATATTTTATTTTTTAAAAAAAAGGGCTGGATTGAACTCATTATGCCTCAGACTTCAGAAATTGCTCTGTTTTCCTGACCAGAAACCAAGTAAGAACTTCAGAACTGGGCCTAATGGTTCTGTAATTATAATGTCATATTGTCACTGTATTCTTTAAAATGTCAGCATGAGGAGAAGAAAGGCTATGGGGTATTATTTTCTCATTATTGTGGTGCTCCTTTGAATACTGTAAAAAACATCAAGCACATATTAGAAACAAAGGCGGACCAAGTAAATGAGATCACGCGGAGGTCTTTGTTGTTCCTGCTAGATTGTTTTTGATGTCCGAATGAGCTCAGTAACTGGCTTTATCTCTATCTGGGACCGCAATGCAGCCTGCAGCATCAACATGCCTGGCCAGACAGCCAATAATCGTGGCTGAGGTTCTGACCTTTTCAGATTTCCTCACAACTAATAAGCAGTTAAGTGAGAACTTTTTTTTCTCTCCAGAAGACTCTTCTCATACAAAGCAAAACACGAGATGTGTTATGTTTATGCAAAATTCAACTAAAGTTTCATTTGACTTTTCTTCTTAAGAAATCTTATTATGGAAAGCACCTGAGTGTGTGAAGAAGCACTTTGTTCAGCTGCTTTTCACAAACCACAGGCACGGTTGCCTCACTGTTCTGCATTACAGAGTGGCCTTTTCAAACAAAATGTGTAGATTTCCAAAAGCATTTTAGGAAATGTTCAGTGCAGAAATGAGGTGTTCAGTGGTGTTATCTCCACTGAGAAGTACCTGAATTTAATCACAAGAATTAATAGATAGTACTTTAAGACTGACTGATGTGCAAACTGGTTAAGCTGTTTCCTCTGGTTGCTGCGCTCCTGGTGAAGTTGTCACTTATTTACTATGGCTTTCAAGGATATCATCTGTCTGTAATTTGGTCTCTCTGTTGACTTTTAGGTAGGAGAACATCTGTCTTCAATTCTTAAGGATCCTGCTTTGAGCCCTGCATCCTAAACATTTGCAAATACATTCCCAGTAATATTGAGTCTCCAGGGTTCTTTCTTTACTAACTGATAAGATCCACTTCAGTGTCTTGTAAAGTATGCGTATAGACATAATAGTCTGGCCAAAGCTGACATTTTTCACTGGATGTTGTATGATGCCTTGAGTGCTATAGACCTAGAGATAACAAGGGTAAAAGCTGGTATGCCTGATTTCAAGAGAACTGAGAAAATACATTCAAAATCTTTTAGAAAGGAAACTTGTCCAACTGCATAAGGAAACACTTCTCATGTGTTTAGTTCTCAGCTAACAACTTGCAAGTTTACAATGACATCATGATTAAAAGTGCCTATCAAATGCTTTATTGAAAATCTCAAATGTCATAACTAAAATCCAAGTATCCTTTACAACATGCTTAGCAATAAATGCTACAGAAGACAGCAAAAAAAAGCTATAGAATTGCATTCCACTGTCTGCAACTGGACCAGCATGTGAGAATGATACATCAGAAATAAGATATTTTCTTTGAAGCTTTTTATTGTCTGTGATTGTTTATAAGATGGGTGAGATTTTTTAGGCCTTTCTTTAATTGACCAGAATGCTCCATTGAATAAAACAAGCAACTAAAATACATAAGCCAATCTTCTGCCAACACCATGTATTTTCAAATATTTGCAGATTTTTGTAAATGCTTGTCTTTTCCAAATTTAAAATTATTTTAATTTATTTCAAACAATTATTCCTTGAGAATGCAAAGATTTTTTTTCGCTGCTTCTGTTACTTACTGATGAATTGTAGATGTGCGTGGGTCCTAGATGTGTTGAAACATTTTTTTTCAACATGGAAAAACTCTGTCTTTGAATAGAATGACTGACTTGAGTTGATGGCTGAGTGTTTGAGGAGAAGGGGAAATTGTGGAACCTTTCTTGCATCCAGACTGGTGGCTTTGAATGACTGTAGATTGGGACATTCACTTTGGAGTAGCAGTTAAGGTACAAAGCTGAAAGAGGAACAAACTTGCTCTTTTTCTTTGTGTTCATCATTTAAGCTCGCTTCTTGTCTCTAATGTAAATCTGAAGCAAAGGTTGTCTGCCGGTGTGACAGAACTGAGGTCAGGAGCTCAGTGTCCATTATTAATGCAGGTGCTCTACATCCTTCTTCCTTCATTTTGACCAGAAGACCTATGGCAGTTTTCATCCAAAATTGCTTTTCTCCTTCCTAAAAATTATAAGTAGGGAGAATAGAAGAGAAGTGGGGAGGGAGAGGGAAGGGCCTACTTCTGTGTTCTTTTTAACAGTTGTTTTTCCTTCTAACAGTGATTAAAGAGATTGTGGTCAGAAGTATCAATAAAACTTTCATAGAGGATGCCTTTTTTTTTTTTTTCCTCCTCTCTCACATTTTCAGATCCTGTCTCCTAACTTGAGAACCAGGGAGGGCTATGACTATCCATTCACAGCCATGGCAATTCTACATGATCTTTCTGATACCCAGTACTCGTGGCCACTTGTTGAATCTGTGGCTGGCTCCTCTGGGTGAAGATAATGGCACCAGGAATTGATGGGAGGGGAATCCAGAACCTTTCCATCATGTTCCAGGATAATTTTGCAGTTACTATGTTCAGATTTTGTTTGCCTTGGGGATATTTGCCTGTACTTAGAGACTTGGGATACAGGTTGAGCTTAAATCACAAATGTACCATGCATGAACCCTTTCCACAGGGCTTCATTTGTGCAAACAGATATTTGATGAAAATGTTGTTTGCACACACGTGCAGTGCAGGATGGTTTGCAGTTGCACACAGTGTTTATCACTGATATCACAGTGCCTCTTTGTATGAAATATGTATGTTTGTAAGGTAAGGAACATGTCTGGTAAAAACAACTTGCCTGTTCTGAATATGTGGATTAAGAAGAATGGTTACATATAAAAGGCATGTATCTGTCATTGGGCCAGGGGTGAAGTATAGTGATTATAAAATAGATAACTATTATATAATATACATTTTCTATAGTGCGCCTGGATATATAAATATTTTATATGATGATTGTATTGCATATTTTGGTTATACAGTGAAGATATACTTGGGGACACAAATGCTAGCACTGCTAAGAGATTATCCCTTTAACACAATCCAGCCATATTACTGTAGGAGTTGGCTGTGCGACAATGGACAAGCTTTTGAATTAGCTGATGTTGCAAGTCATTTTATGGACAGAATAAAGCACCGTAACAGTGTAATGTATTGTTATCATTAAAGAACGAATAGAAATTATTTTGTTTAGCTCTGCCAGAGGAATTTTTTTCCTGCCAGGACAGCCAGTACAAAGGTGGATCTGAGTACTTAAAACTGTGTTGCCATAAAGGCAGGCTGCTGTTTTCAGTACCTGGTTTCACAGCTATCCCAGAATGATTAAGATTTTTCTTCCCTGGTTTGTGCCTCCAATTTTGATCAGGCCATCTAAGAAGGGTCCTTGGTGACTATTTGTTGAATGAACCTCAGCAATGAGGCACCCATATTTGCTGCACACTGAGAACTTAGCTGTGCTGTGTGCTAATTCCAGCTACATCTTACATCCAGCTCTACACCTACCTTCAGGCACCATAGACCATGTATCTCCTCTATGGCCATGTTATCCAGCATTACCATTTCTCCTGCAAAGGGGTAACATGAATGTTTTTGTCTTGAGCAAATGATGCCACAGACAAATGCAACAGTGTTTGCAGATTATAGCTGTATTTCAAAGTTTGGTGAAAATCTGTGTTGTTCTTTTGTCCATCCAAGCAGATCATGTAATATCTATTATGAGAAAAAAATCCTTTGCACCTTTTAAAGATTCCCTCCCCAGTATATTTTTTGAAAAATGACATGATTAAAGTTTCAATTTCTTTTTATGGTTTACTACCAAGATAAGGAGACAGTTTTTTCACTTCCCTCTCCTTCCACAGCTCCTCTCACTCATCTGATCTTTCTCTGCAGTGCAAAATGCCAGTTGTTTTAACCTTGTTTAATAAGACACTTCTGATAACAGTGCTAAAGACACAAGAAATGTTTTCTCTGGAAGTGCAATTTTCTTTTTGAACAAAAATTAACACTACAGACGATATGTTTTCTGGCTGGCTGCAGCAATTAATCGGAAACTCCTGAGTACTGATTCATTGGAATCAGTTTGGAGTGTGTTATCTGATTTATTTTTAATTGAGTGATCAGACTTAATTTCTTTGCACAGATAAAGTTACTAATGTTTCCTGTTAATTTTCTTTGGTTTGAAGAGGAACATTTTTAGCATTGGTGGGTTTTACTGTGGTGGGTTTTTTTTGTTATTAATTACACCACTGAGGTTCAGGCAGTGCTGGGAGTAGGAGGGAAAAAAGCCCCTTTTCCTCTTTGCAGCATTCCAGCCCAGGCAGCTGTGCCCTGAGTTTAATTCTGTTCCCTTGCCAATCGCTGCTAACGTGAAAGGGAGGAATCACTTTCTGCCTCCTTTGGCTCTGTCTTTATCAGCACTGATGCTTTGAGGGCAGTAATAAAGAAGCGTTATCTTAATGACATCAGGAATGACCTTAATGGACCGGGAGATTGTTAGGAGTAACTTGCTGTTTGTGATTAGTTTTGGAGTAAGGGTAGGGGATCTCATGTGCGCAGCACAGAATAAGCTGGGGAACTAGTGGCTACCTAGGTGAGGGAGCAGGGGGAAGGGAGAGTGAGAGGATTCAGCAGAGCCTTAGGGAAAACAGCTTTCTTGAATGAAACAAAATGAGTTAATTTTCTTGAAACTTCAGGCTCTTTTGTAGGCACTATGTGTGCAAGTTTGAGAATGAAGACAAACATTATAGGAGACCTTGACTGATTCCACTAGTACCAATTGATTCTGCTAGTGTCATTTTGGATTTTATAGCCAGAGGAAAGAGATTATTTTTTTCCTTTCACCTGATAATTGTTTTGCTTGGGTTCTCAAGTTCCTTTATGGCATCTTTCACCCAGTACACATACAGTAATTATGAGTTTTTCTAACTAAACCTCTTCTAACCATGTAGACCCTGTGCTGATAGCTGAAGGTGAATTCCTTAGGTCACATGAATATGCCAGGATAATATTCAGTCTAGCAATAGAACCAGCCCTCCCTGAGTTGATTATGTCCACCTTCTTCTTATAATTGAAGAGCTTTGGGTTGTCATCACTTCAATTATCCCTCAGCTTACAAACAGGCGTAGGCCTAATTATTTTGCATCTGGCATGTGATTATTAGAACTCCTGACGTGATGAGAAGATTAAAAAATTAAAAAAAAAAACCCAAAAGTAATGCCTAAGCCTCTTACTTTATTCTTTCCCTATCTGAGCTGCTTTAGAGATATTGTGCTGTCAGAAACTAGAAAATAGATCAAGGGGAGGAAGAACAGCATTTCAGAATCTGTAGTTTCCCTTTTAAAAATAGATAATTACAGACAAATAAAAATGTGTTCTTCAGCATAAAGTTGGGTGGCTTAGGCATTTTAAAGTGTAGACATTTATTGGTTTGTTGCCAGTTTAAATCTGGCCCAGTGTGGCAGAAATTGAAGATAAGCTTTGGGCTGGCTTGTATGAAACAAATTAGTGCTGTCAGCTTTGTTCTTATTGCTGAATTGCTTTTAATCAAGAGCCACGATCACGACAAGTGCTCTTGTTCATCAGAACATCTGAGAGGGCCACTGTCAATTGTGAATTGAGTATGAACTATGTTCTCCCTCTTGGAAAAAGCCTCTTGGCCACAACTGGTGAGACAAATGAGTGAGTCATTGTGAGGGGACGGCTGCATAAGCTCTTGCTGTCTGTGGGTGAGGAAAAGACATAAATCTCCAAAGATCCCAGTCTGGCACCTGGCCTAGTCATTCCAACCACTTGATATTAAGAAGAACTCTTGTGTGTTTTTAGAAATCAAGTATCTTATTTTTATCAATGCTATCACTCCAGTGAAAAGCATCGTGACCTGTCTGTATTGTACACTGCAGTAGTTACAGTGGCCTGAGAGAGGGAGTGAGTAAGAATATACTTGATGATCAAACTTATTACTAGCTGTGAAAAATCCTGGAAAATGTCACTGTTGACTTACTTGTCTGTGAATTTGGATACATTTATTTAGGGTAACACTGTGCTTTAGAAGTGTGCAGTTTGGGAGAGCTGTCACGTGGCCTCATTTCTTTTCAGTCTATCACAGGGGTACACAGTCTTACTCATTTTAATATATAGCTTTGTAACTGCTTATTCCATAACCTGCGTCCCTTTGCATATCACCTTGAAATCTGGCCAACAGACTTGTGTGTAATCTAGAGAAGAGGTTACAAGCTAAATTAATCCTCAGTTAAAGCATGGTAGTTGTTATATCATCTTGCACACTGCTGTTAGGAGCTTCCCCAGCTGCGCCGCAGTGAGAACTCAAACATTTAGGGAATAGGTGAGCAAGGAAAGCTATTACAGTGCAATAAGTGACTTAGCATCACAGATTCTGAGACTAAAAATGGTCTACTATATTTAATCTTGCCTCCCTCCCCCTGAAAGTGTAGCTTGCATAAGATCTGACTCATTTACTTGCTTCTGGTTTTCCTTTTGTCAAAGCTGGGTTTTCAGAAATGGCAAGCATGAGCCATAACCCCCAGTGTTGTAAGTAGGTCTAGAACATACTCCATCTCTCTGAAAACAAGATTGTACTTTCTAAGTATAGCATGTAAGTCTAAAATAAACTTTCATCAGTAGTAAAAATTGATCTGAAGAGCAAAGTGGTTTTTGCTAGATCATCTGCTTATCACACTGACTGTTTTGAAGCTAGCTTTTATTTCATATTGAATCTGGTTCCAACAGAAAGGAATTCATTATTATCTGGTAGCATTATAGTTGTCATCTAAACCTTAAGAGCCATAATTTGTCTTTGACATCAAATAATCCACAGTTCAGAATTAAACACCTTAATAATTTTTTTCTGTTTTTTTTCCCCCATAACCTTACATTATTTACTTATGAAGGAAGGGTAGTTACATTTGTAAGAAAATGGAAATATTTTTTGCACATGGATAGTATCCTTCAGATTTATTGGATGGAATTCCAATCACAGGAAATTTTGCTAGGATTTTCAGTGGGGCCAGGACTTGTTAATCCTTAATGAAAGCCAAATTGTTTTTGCTCTGAGGCAAGTGTATGAGGGCAACAATCATGTACAAGAGAAATTAAATGATGACCAAATTATTCAGCTCCTTCCTTACCTTGGCCGAGATTTATCAAACTTTAATAGTTCCCTAGAGCCCAAAACCTTGTTCTTGTAAGTGTTCACAGTTTGCACTTTTGAGCCTGAAATGCAGTCCCTCATACTAAGCAGCAGTAGACATCAGGCCTTTTTCAGGATTAGTCTATGGAGAAAAAAGAGCACAGCATGAACAAGATGCTTTGAGGAGACTGGAACTAACAAAGCCTGGTTTTACTTCATGGGTGTGGTTCATAAATAAGTAAACTTAGTGTAGTAAGGGGCTTGGCTATTTTTCTCCTATTTTGGGATCCTTAATAGCCAGGGAGCTTGAAGTCAGGCTGTTGTTCTTCCCCCTGGCAGGGCATTGACCATCCATCTCCACTCAGCTCCCTATGGTATTTAAACTTGTGTAACTCAATTTATGCTTGAGACCTTTCATGTTCTGTCCTACTGAGCTGAAATTGGTCTGTGAGTTAGAAACACACACATGCAAACGCAGACAGGCATTCACATGCACAGACACACGATGAACGTGATCACCTAAGCCTGCTGAAGCTAGAAACAAGGGTAACAAAATAGGACAGTATGGGCAGAGAAAAGACTATAGCTGAGAAATTCTAGGCTTAACCACAATCCTTGTCTTATTTTTGGTATTGGGCAGGAAAGAGCCTAAAAGTGTTTCAGGCTGGCTCATCACTGTATTACCATGATTTTATACACTCTCTCTGTGTCTGCCCTGGGCAGGACTGAGCACCTAACACAGTGACATCTCCCCTCTGATCCGCACTGTGATTGTACCTCACTTGACAAAGGCTTACATGGATTTTCTTTTTCCAATGAAATTGCTCTCGGAGCTGCATGTTCCCCAGCATGTGTACAGATTGCTGGATTTTGTCTTCAGTGCTCTCTTATTACTGACATTGTCATTGCTTTCATTTTAATTTTTATTTGGGAAAGTGCCACACAAGATGGTCTCAGGAACTGCCCTGAAAGTTAGTAGGAAAAACACTTCTCCTGGGTAACATTAAAGATGAGAACACACACATCCAGTTCTGTGTGGCTTAACATCAAAGACCTGGGAAATCTTCAAAAGCCTTTTCCACCTTCTTTAGCCCTAGGGACACTTCCTGGGCTGCTTGTGAGCTTTGGCAGAAGTTGTTAGCATTGCCCTGAGTGGTATTCCTCATACTTGCCAAATTCTTTGGAGTTTAGTAGTATAATATCACTGTTGGCTATATGTAAAATTTCTTGCTGTCCTCTCAGGGCTAAAGTTACAGGAAGCAAGGACTATAGCACTGCTTAAACACAGTAACTCCTGCTGTTTTCAGGGTTGTTGTTTCTGAACATTGTGAGTTTGTGTATTTTTTTGACTTAGATCTGCTTAGCTCTGGGAAAAAATAAAACAGTTTAAACTTGATTCACAACAGCTATAATTTCGTAATCTCTTGATATCCAATTTAAGATAGTGTTCTGCTGTAGGTACAGAAAGGGTTCCAGGGGTCAGATGTAATAGCAGCTGTGACTGAAACCAATAAGAGGAGGATGAAGGATTTGTTCACTGATAAGTCACTTTCCTTCAAAATAAAATTATCCCAAACCTTTATCTGTTGGAACAAGGAATGGATTTCATAGATGAGAGATTAATAAATGTTGCGTTATACTGCTAACAGTTTTGTGTCTCAGTATTTTTGCTACAAGTTTATTCAAATCTGCTTGTGGATCACTACTTAGAATTCAGAAATGCTGTGTAAGATTCAGTAAGTAAACTGATGCAAGTGACATTGTAATTTATCAATTGTCCTGCGATTTTCATCTGTTTTTCACTATTTCATTCCACTTAATGAATACTTAAAATAACACCTATTAACTGCTTCCATTCCTATGAAAGAGTGTATGAAGAGTTTAAGGTTTATCTTTTGTCCAGAATTTTCCCCAGCCTGATAATAACCAGATGAACAGACAGGCATTGACAGAAATGCCAATTTCAATGATTTGAAGGCACTTTCATGTGTTTGGTTTTTTTTCTTTTTTTGTTCTCCTTCATTATTGCATTAATTACAGCCTTCACCACTGCATCGTACTTTGTGCAGTCACCGCAGTAGGCATGCAACTGGTAACCCACTCTGTGCACTCCCTCAGAAGGAAGTACTGTGCGAGTAAAACAATTGGGAGCTGAGCTGTGGGATCTGAGGAGTAGAAGACATGAAGAAATAAGTGGTGTTCTGGGAACTGGGAGATGAGTTTAGCTCACAAATCAATGACCACTTTATGATGCCATTGGGGTAGTTTTAACTATTAGTGAGAATTGCTTAAGTTAGGTGGAGCAGAATGTTCCCTTTTCTTACACCACAAGTCATTAATACCACATGTGGATCATTTCTTCTGATGAGTTGACCTTCTCTGACTTTGTTTTTACATTGTTTGATTTTATGTGCCACACATATGCCTTCTATAGTAGTATATTTACCTATTCTCCCACTGCTCCCTTTATTCAGTTTACTACTGTTTGCATTCATCTAGATACTGACCGAGAACTACTCAAATCATTGGTCTAATCTATGTCACTCTTCTGCAGAGCAAGACTCCAGTCCCGAGCAGACAGAGATCAGAAACAAAGTATATGCATGACTAAGCAATATTTTCAGACTAGCTGAGCTCCAATGCAGTTATCAACTGAACCTGAATTAATTGAGGTGTAGGAACCTGCTTGGCAGGTGTTTTGAAGTTATCCTAAAAGAAAAGAAAAAAAAAAAATCTAACATCAGGCAGTCTCCTATGCATCAGAAAGAGGAGATGAAAGGAAGCAAGGAGAGTGAACACATCTCTGCTTCAATGAGCAGTGTTAAAATAGGGTGATGACAATGACATGACCTATAGCTCTTTAGTAATGAGAACATCCTTCATGTGCAGTGTGTGTTTCCCTGTGCTGGGCTGAAGTCAAGCGTTGCCTTGGTAGGCTTTTATTTTAATGCCCTGGCTATCGTACAGAATAGAGAGGCTGGGTAATGTGCAAAGTGTTAGATTCCTGAAGTGACTAGGCTTCAGGTAAGTACCACAGGATGATAAAACATGGGTTTACCGAAGAGAGCTATTGATTGTTTTGTTTTTACATTCCTGCCTAATTTGCTTTGCTGATGTTTGGTCTACAAGAATTGTCACATATAGGCTAGACACTCCATTCAAGAAATTTTGGGATGTTGAAACAAGTCTTATTTATCAAAACTACTGGCAGCTCTTTTCTATTTGAAGGGAGCTCACATCACATTATGCCTGCTGGTGAGCTGCAATAGGAAAGCTCTCATCTGTGGAGTGTTAGGCATCTGTGCTGAAGCAAGGATGGAGAAGCCCAGTGTGCTTTTATTTTTCAATTTGTGGGAAAGTTACTGAAGTCCTGTTCAGACTTGAAGTGCATCACAAAAAGCTCCTTGTGCTGCTTCCCCTTGTTGCTTCAGTGTGCAGCAAGGACATAGGCACCATTTTTACAAAGTGACCAGAATTTAGGAGAGGACATGCCAGACTTAATCATCCTACTGCAGTGTCACCATGGTGATTTTCGTTTACAACCAAACAAATATTAGGCTAAGTTTTTCATGTTTCATTTTTTTTGCTTGCTTGCCTGTATGGAAATTTCACAGTGCCACAAAACAAGGCCTTGGGCTACACATTAATGTAAACTTAACATTCATGAGAATGTTTCCAGGCCCTGAAGCCAACTGGGGAGGAGTAGCTCAGGTCTAGTAAACTGCTTAGCCTGCAATACTGCGTGGCTGCGTGCAAACTCCCTGCTGTGATGGGCCCCGGGAACAAGTCTAACTGCCAGTCAGGGCTCGGGACACCTCCAAGGCAGTGCTTCTTAGACCTGGCTAAATTTGTGCTGGGAAATATCATCCACAGTTTGCTAGCAGAGAGGGTCACATGCCAGTGCAGCCCAGGGTGTATGGAGGGGAAGCTGAGAAACATCTGAACTTGTTGACTGACTACCTGCTCAGTTTGCTCTGTTTGCCATTGTGAGACACCCGTGTATATCTTACTCTGGGTGTCATATGTGAACCTGAATGGACAAATCCAATTCTTAAATTTGGAATATGCACACTTCATTCACGGCGAATAGTCAAACAGTACAGCTACAGACGTTTTTGCCAATTGGATTTAGTTTTGAAAAATTTTGTTCCTTTGCGTAATACTGTTGTCAGCTTGCTACTTGCCTGTATTTGTTGTTGCTGTTGTTGTTGCTGGTTTTATCCAGTGGTGCAGTTTGTACCTGCTATTTGGGAGAACTGAACTATTTGAGTCTAAGTTTTAAAATGAAAACCAGCCTTTCCAATAAAAAAGGGGAGAAGACAGACAAGAAATGACAGGTCTGCACAGAAAGGCCTAAGGTCCTTCAAGGCTATCTGCAGTAAGTACAACTTGCTCCATAGCACTTTCAAAACACAGCTGTTAAAATAAATCATCCCTTGGGTTTTTCTTTTGTCCATTATACAGCATCCAGTCTCCTGTTTTGTCTCTTTTCTGTACTTAACTTAAGACTTTCATGGCTTGTTACAGTTTTTCTCCATTTATACAGACATTGCCAAGTATGTCTATAGAGACAGTAATTGCATTTTTAATTCATTTTAGTAATACCACTTATTTTTGGAAACCCTTGTGCAGATATCACACACTGGCTTTTCTCTGAACAGCGGGCCTATTTGCTTTATACGTGCATTATGTGGAAGAATATGACACAGCACATGATGGTTTTAGACGTTAAGAGTCAGAGATGTCTATAAATAAAAAGCCCTTGCAAGTAATGTTGAAGATCATTGCTTATCCTGCCAAGTAAAAGGCCACACTGTGATGAACACTATTTACAGGACAGTAAGATCAGGAGGCAGGTCTTTATTAAAGCCGCAGCTAACAGCTCTTCAGGCTTTTATCAGACACTTGATCTTTCTCGCTAAGTTTTGATGTAGGTTACAACAGGTTTCACACGAAAAGGATTTTTGACCTTTCCATGCATTAAGTAGTAACCACAGAATATTTTATCAGTTAACTTGAACTATTAATGCTTGTCAATTCAAACACTGTAGCTCCCTGCTAACATTTTTATAAGCAGTTTCTTCCCCTGTATCTACATTATAGTAAAAAAAATTGAGTCTCCTACAAAAATAGCCCTAAGCCCTCTCAGTACCTTACACACACAACAGAGGTAGATTTTAAGAGTGTTGCTTTAAGCAAGGTATTTCTTTAACTGAAGCTCTGTGTCATGCAGATGTCTAGTAAATCTCTGGACATCAGAGAAGAGTGTTTCTGCATGTGTTCCTGACACACAGGGAGGAAGACCTGGAATAAGTTTATTCTATTTATTCTGTACCATTAGTACAAGAAACTAATTACAGAAAAGTAATAGGAAGCATCAGTCCTCACTTTCATCCTAAGTGTGAGATGTGAGTAGGGGTACTGCTGCCTAGAAGAGAAAGGTTGATAGTTAGTTATTCATTTTATGAATATACCTATAGGTGGAACAAAAGCATTCATTTAACTACCTGTTGAACCACTAGCACACCACTTTCTGAAACAGATCCAAAAAATGTTCTTCCTAGCAAGCACCATTAGAGAGATATTCCAGCTTGAGTGAGTCACTGTAGCAGACCCACGAATACATTTTGTGTGCTATTTTCTAAAGCACTATCCTGCAAATGTTAACTGGGATATGGTGCCATTCTTAGCAACTTGTAGAAGTGCAATTACTAGAAACATCCAGCCATGGAAATATGAATGAAGGATATAAGAATGGATAATGCATGATTTCAGGATTGTTTAAAAAATGTAAAGCTGTTATTTAGCTTGGACATAGGTCTCGTAATAAGTAAGGGACGGTAACAGAGCTTATGGTGGTGGAAATGCTATTGTTGGTTCTAGCTAGCAATTTTCTTCTCTGCTATGTTGTAGTCTTTTTAAGGATATACTTCCAAACCCATTTCACAGAGTGCTGTATATTTAACTGCCAGACATACATGTCAAGAAAGGAGTGAAATGTAGGCAAAATCTCAAACAAAGAATTAGATAAAGAACCCAGGAAACCTTTGGCTCCTTAGATTCAGTCTTGGATTCATCTGCATCAGTCTTGGGTGTCTGTTGGTGAAAGCCAGCATAGTGTGCGGATATGATTTTCTGTGTCCCCTGATGAAATTCTCTCTCTCTTGGGCCTCTTGCTTTCCTCTGTGGCATGCAGAGAAACACAACAAAATTGGGAGGTCCTCTGCTGAGCTGGCAACTGGAGAGAGCTGAAATTGAATTTGTGGCAAGATCCTATCACTTTCTAATTCCATTTAGGCCAGAACTATTGATGCAGCAGCCTATATTGAGGTCTTTTTGAACTCCCATTTCTTGATGAAATAAATCAGGAAGTATGATAACAAATAAAAGTAGTAGTAAGAAAGAAACCAACAACCCTGAGTTCACAAAAGGGTAGCAAGACTTCCCTGTCATATAGAACAGGAGTAAAACTGCAAGTTGAGCTTGAATTTTTGAACAGAGGTTTGAAACAGCCCTAGATTAATATATTGTGTAGACCAAATTCACAAGTGGACTAAAATGAACATAGTCCCTGTGTTCTCAGTTGAGCTGTAGCAATGTGTTTCTATATTTTGACCCGGCTTATTCTCACAGTGCTGTTTCACATGCTAGCTATCCTTATACACTATTGTAGAGTGCATTAAAAAAAAATCTGCTTTTTTTGTTTCTTAGTGTTTTACATCCTCTTCGTATATGTAGGAAGGCTGAAAGGCAGGTTATCATCAGGTCTGTATCATATGGGAGGATGGGGTTTAGGCTCTGTTGCACTGAGACTTGTCTGAAGGAGATACACTTCGTTTTTTCCAACTTATAGAGTTCTATAGTTAATGAACCTTGTCTGTGAAGCAGCTCAACACATGAATTTGAAACAGTCTTCTAATCCACTGCATTGAAAATCAGCTAAGTCACATGCACTTTTGTAAGGGCTTGCTAGGTGCTGGGATTTGGGAGATTTTTTTTTTTAATACAAATTAAAGTTATACATTTTAGACATCTCAGGTACTAATTAAATTTTACTATTGCTTGATGAGCTCCATACTTTTGTACTTGAGAGTTCTTTTCATTATGTGTCAAAACATAATCCATTAATCTTTCCAGTGCAAATGTATTCATTAGTAAGAAAAAAAATCATAGGAAATCGGAGGAGCACAGACTCCCTTTCATCTTAAACTAAGTAGGTGTTGTCTAAAAAATTTAAAATAGCTCAATTGACTTGTCACTGCCACCGCTGCCTTTTGACAGAGGATATTGACCATTGTGGTTGAAGAGGAAATAGGTGAACAAGGGTGCCATTTTTCTGTTTTCCATCTTGTTGGTCATTTCATAATAAATAGAGTGATCAAAGGAGGGATCATTTGGTGGCAACCAGTTAAGCAACAAATAATAAACCCTTGAGAAACTCGTCATGAGGATCTCAATATTTTTGAGTACTTTGTCCAGCATCAAGGGTGAATCAATGTTAATACAAATCCTGGCACTGAATAGTGGATACCATGACATCATCTTTTACAGATAGGCTCTCTAAGAGAAACTCATCGAATCGTGGCAATCTGCCTGGGCTTAAAATTGAGATAATTCGATGTATCTGTACCAGCTCATCTTCCCAACCAATCCAGGTCCCAGTGGGAGGAGAAATTAAATAAGACACTTATTTTCTTCCGTCCTGAAAGAAAATAATTGTTTTGTCTTTTATATGACTTACTGATTTAGGTTTGCTGAGTACATTTTACTTTCAGTAACCTAACAATTCACGTACACAGATAATTTGCCAGGAAACTTGACAGACCTGGAAAAACATCTGCAAAACTCCTTCTTTTAGCTGTTTTATTTTTTAGCAAGTTGTTCATAGCAACTTTGGCACACTTCTGCCAAGAACTTTAAGTATTAAAAACATGCTGTGTTTTGGAGAATATTGTTGATACTCACTGATATTATTTGACATATCAAAGGGTACTGTAAAGTTTGCTTCATGTCAAGAGCATGTTTTCTTCTAGCAGACTGCTTTTGAAATGCTGCACTAGGTATGCATGCAGGAGAGCTTTCCAACAGAAAGCAAAAAAAGCCTGAAAAGATTTGACCTAAAAAAGAAACACCTGCCCTGCTGAGATCTGCCTGGCCTTTAGCCAGCAGTGCAGTGTACTTGCAAAGAAACAGGCTCTTTCCCACTTCCCAGCTATCACTTGTGTAAGGGGCAGCAGTGGTGCCTGATGCCTGGGAGAGCTGGGGCTGGGCTTCATCACCCTTCCTCTGTACTCAGGGCTCTGCCGGCCTTCTGGGAGGAAAAGCAAGAAGTATGCATGATGCAGTGCTTCGACTTTGCTGCTTGCATCCCTTGGTACGGCATCCAGCAAACTGCTTGGCTGTGCAGGGGAATGGGAAAGGAGAAGATGAATGTGTCCTGACAAAGGAGTGTTGTTTTGGCAGTGTGCAGCCTGTAGGTTCCCAGATGCTCAGAAGCCACTTCCCACACCCCTGCTGAAGGGCTCTGTTTCTCAGCTGCTCTGTACTGACTTATAGCTACAGAGTGCCATCTTTCCTTAGATCCCAAATTGTAGGGATGCTGAGTCCCAAACTGGAACTCATGCTAATTAGCTTACCAATAAACCTTTTTTGAAATGAGGATGTAAGTCAGACATGCAATTCTTTCTTCCATTTCCTTTTCTTTTTTTGCTGTTTTTTGTCATTGTTGTTGAAAAAAAGCATCTATGTGAGAATACATGTTTAGCTGCTAATTAGATATTCAGTAGCTAATATTGTTACAAACTGCTAAATACCGAGATGGAAATGGTAGTGGTATAACAAGGTTCTGATAATGGAATATCAGTGACCAGTGAAAATATAGGGAATTTTTGGTGTATAAAGGACATGGAGTCGCTATGAAAAACAACTTAGTTTCCAGGCTTTCTCATCTTAATGGATGGAGGACTAGAGAGAGTTAATCTTTTTGTCTTTTCCCTTTGGTTGAGAGTGCGCTGGCTCCAGTGACAGCTACACAGATGCAACAACAGCCAGAGTGGGTCCATTTAAAAATTCAAATCAATATTAACAAAAAATATATACATTATTCACTGGCCCCTAGTTATTACCCAGTTCTGCACAGGAGGCAGAGACCTGAAAGTTGGTTTTGGCAGATATGTAAATCTCTTGGTCTTTTTGCATGTTTATCCGTTTATTGCTAGAGTACACAAAAGGATGCTGTTAGTGTGCTGCTGTGCCACATAGGCTCAGCCCAGCCCAGGCAGAGCTGCCCTGCTCTAATAATCAGGGAGGGGGTTGTCGGCAGAGGAAACAAAGTCTAAGGCTATCCCTATCTGGGGCACGGCTTGAATAGCAGAGACTGCAGGGACTAGGGGTGGGTATTACTCTTGTGCGGGCTGAGGGGGTGCCTATGCACAGTTTTTTGTGTCTGATTTCCATTCTGCACACCATTCCATTCTATGGCCCTAATCTGGATGTAGCATCATTTTAAAACTTCTTTTTTTGCAAATAGAAATATTGCACTGGATGAAAGCAATAGATTCTCTTCTCTGCTCCCGGTGGGCAAAGGTGGTGAAATGCTTGTGCACCATGCAAGGAGAGACTGAGCAGCGTAGAGCTTTCATAGGCTGTGGCTACGTGGAGGGCAATTGCTCTCCATGTCATACCCTACACTTTGTTGGCCGCAGCGATGAAAGTTGTATTTTTTTACCAATTTATCAACAATATGCCTGATTATGAACCATAAAATTCTGAGACATTGGCTAGTGACTCCCACCTGGGAATGGTCAGAAAAATAGGAAGTCTGAAGCTGGTTCCTGAGCTTTGTTATTGCTTGATACTCACAGTATTGTATTTACCTGTAGTATTACTGTGATGACATTTAGAACATATGTCTGGTTACAACAGGTAATTTAAGAGCAGACACATGCTTCCTCTGTATTACACAAAGCTATACCATAACTTCAGGCTCCAGAATACTCTATACAGTATTCTGGGCTTCACCAATCCCTTCAGCCGTGGGATCTTTCCAAGACTTCAGTGACCATGGGATCAGGACTTAGGTGACTAGCAAGAAAGCTTTACTAATGTGTTGTGATTAAAGAATACAGTGAACCTTGCTGATATGATGCAAGTCTGTAAGCACATTTCTAAGTAATACCCATTTAGTGATATGGAGTCTTCAAGAAATGTTAAGGGTTTTTTTTTTCCTGTAGCACACTGTGGGATATCAACAAAAGAAATCATTAAACATCTCACAGATTTCTGTAAAGTGAAAATAAAAATGTTTCATTTAGGCCATTGCAAAGTATTTCATTTTAATTTCAACCTTTTTCCTTCTCATTTCATTCTCTCTCAAGAGTGTTCACGTCCAATTAATTAACCTCCCAGGTTTTCACCTTCAAAGTGTAAAACCAGGATGGTCTACCAGTTTAAAACTCTTTCTCCAGACAAACAGAAGTTTAAAGTGGGTGAAATTTATCAAAAGAGCTGAGATCTGCAAACTTCTCAGTTCCAATAAATTGACTTTTTTTTTCAGTACAAAAACATTAAAAGGCTTTTAACCAAGTCTCAAACTGTTTCTTGCATGCACTGCATTCTGCTGGTATGACTTTTGGGTTGTTGTCATTAAAATGAAATTCAAATTGGAGTGAAAGAATTGTAAGTTTTAGGACTGCTGCAGTTTCACAGGTACTTTATGTACCATGCCCCATTTTGAATTCATGCTTTATTATGTTAGGGAGTTTGAAGGCCCATCCTTTTTTTAGCAATACCTGTTCATTGGAGCACAGCAGCAATGCAAATAAGCTTGTGGAAGAGCTACAATTTAGTAGCTAGGATCAGCAGTAAAAAAGAAAACATTCTTTGGATTTGTTGTGTTGTAGTGATGCCTTCCTGTGCCTAAATGATATTGACTGTTGTTCTTATTGAAGAGGAAATAAGTATGTGCTCGGAGCTACTCAGACAACTGTTCATCATTCTCTCAGGTGACAGAAAGAATCCCCATGCCAGAATGCAAAAATCCAGCAGCAGCTACAGTTGCAGAAAATCAGGAGCCTGTATTGGAAAACTCACAGGCTAATCAGAGCCCAATTTCCAGGAATGATGCACTTCTTCAGAAGCGTTGCTTTAGGATATAACTCAATTCTCAGAACACCACAGTCTGCAACTTAATTCAAGCATTTAGGGGAAAATGAGGGTCTTTAAAATATACATTTTGTTCTTTATTGCTTTCTAGTGAAGCTTTGGTGGAGTACTGTAGTGAATAATGATAACATTCATTCTTAAAATCTGATGCTGGCTCAGTCATTATGGCAAAATAGGATGAGGAGCCCTGCTGTGAAAGGCAATGAGACGCCATTAATAAACATCATTTTTTATAACGTAATAGTGAATATTGTTGCTTGGTAAACCCACTATTAATATCTATAAAGGTAAATGACTATTGCTTGGTTACTTTAATTTGTTGAAAATCATGTTGGTTCATAACTGCTGACTTAAATCTGCTACTACAAAACAATAGGTTAAAACCTATGTCACTGAATTTGTTGCCCTAACTGGAGTCAATTGGAAAAATTGACTATAAGAAATAAATAAAATAGGCACAGACTGGCAGATTGAGTCTCAAGAGTGTCTAGACTTGCAAAGATTTCACAGTAGGCTCAGAGAATCACAATAGGCTCTTAGGGTACAGAGAAGATAGAAATCACGCTAAACTATATTCTGGCCCAACCTTGATTTACATCCTCTTGGCAGCATATGGAATATGCTTACTCTTATCTTAACCTAGCATACCTGTATTTGCCCCCAAATGGAGACAAATACAGCAAAGGATAAATAAACGCAGCTCTCAGACAAGTGCCTTCTACCTTGACCATGAAAACTAGAGTAACTGGGTTAAGATTAGCATCTATGTTACAGATTATGCTTTCTGTCATGATGGCTCAACCTCTCATTCATTTTTCATAGACTTTTATTATTTGAATTTTCTAATGAGAAACACTCTTTCTACAAGATAGTGCCAATATTAAAACAATAAAAGAAAGTAACCATTAAACTATTTCATTCTTAACCGGATTTGAAAACACTGTAAGGTACTTGTCATTGCTAGTTTTCATATATTATTAAAAGCTTCATATTCTTATTGTAATGACTATAGAAAATGTGGAACCTAATCTGAATTCAATAAAACCTAGAAAAACAAAAGCTTTATCAAGAAAAATGAAAGCACTGCTTGGAAACAAAAGCTAATTAAAAAATTCTTAAAAATGCCCTAGAGAGAGACAAATGTACAGATAGTAGTCACAGTCTGTTTAATATTGGCAAGTATGTCTAACATGACAGCACATTCAAACCAACCTTTGCCTGTACAATCGAGCATCTGGCATGGTTATAATGATTAGATTTCATAACATTTATTAGAAATCTTATGCCTATTAAACTACCTATAAAAGCATGTCATCTTGAAGTATTACTGTTATTTCCGTTTATTGATAAATCTCACAAATTTTTTAATTTATTGGTTTCATGTGTTTAATCTCATATTAATTTGTGAGAGTCCTTTAGTGATACAGCATTAATGTGGTTTACTTCTGTAAAGAAACACAGGAAATTTCTTGTTCCTTCTTGAAAAAATAGTTGAAAATAACTGGGTTAGTGTGAATGGTTAATATTGCTAAAACTAAAAGAGAAATTATTTTTTTATTCAAATTTTAGGACTTGTCTAATAATTTCTGCTTTGATATTTCCTTATTCACTGGTCAAAGAATGGTATCTTGCTCCATTTTTTTTCTAGAAAATATGCAAAATCACCCTATACGACTATATGAAATGTATTAGCGTGCTACCTTATGGCTTACTACATCCATGATTTTATAACCAAATGTGGAATAAAAGAGTTAATACATTGTTCCATCTCTAGTCTCCGTCATTGGGTGGGTAGATGTAATAGAGTGCCATATTTTGTGTCTCTAACGAAACAGGTTTTCCTTTGCCAAAATACCACCCACAAGTTATCTGCAGCCACTGTGGCAAAAATCAAGTCTGTAGAGTTCTTTTCATTCCCCTTCTGCAGAAAAAGAAGTCCTTTTTAGAAAAGTACTTACCATATTCTATAGTTTATATGGGGTCTCCCCCACAACAATATAGTACATCAAATCATATAATCTCGTAGTTCTTATCAGTGTAACACTTGCAAGGCCAGTACTTTAAAGGCATACAGCTTTTCTACCCCATGACACCCTGAGTTGAGGCCCTGAGTGTACTAATAAGCCTTGATGGCCCTGACCAACCTCACCTGGGTCTCCCCACCCCCCCCCCCAAGCTTTCCTTAAGCTCAGCCTGGGGCTGCCAGTCCCTTCCTCAGCTGTGCCCTGTTAGCGCAGGTCCACCCCTTGAGCCAGAGCTCATCCTGTGGGCTGGCTTTCTGTCTTGATTGCAGACCTGCCTCATCACCATGATATTGCCTTATGATCTGGACTCTTGGTTGGACCTGGTCACCATCTCCAGGGCCATGCTGCTTGCCTTTCTTGTGTGCTGGGGGGTGCACTCTGGCAGAAGTGGCCTCTGCCCTGGCAGACGTGGGGTGCCCTCTGCCCCTGGCTCCCCTGCCCTTGGGGAGCAGTGCTGCTCTGGCTGCTCCCTGACACACCGAACTGAGACAGCTTCCCCCGGCAAGGAAGGTGGGATGGGCACTGGAGTTGAGCACGCTGTCAGGGAGATGCAAGAGGTAATTTTATGTGCTTTTTCTCTTCCCTTTCTCAAAAATGCATGAATAGTTAATTAGGAGACAAAATGTTCTTTCCCTCGTGATGCATCTGACTGCAATCCCAGAATCTGACTGTTCAGTTCTGGAGAATGTTATTTTCCTATGGAGTATACCTACCTGCCTGTTTACCCATTGATAGATGGGTGGGTGGATGGATCTCAACCCATCTACCTATTTCTATGTATCTTTGCATTTTTACATCTAGCAAAGCTGGTTCTTAAGTAACTGTAGAAAATAAATTTCTTTATTGTTGTTTAAAATCATTTTATGTTAGAGAACTTGTGAAGAAGTTGTACCTGACTTGGACATTACAGTTCTTTCCAAGATTAATGCTGATAAACTTACATATAACAATACATTTATTTAGGACTTTATTGACAATTATTAAAACCCATAAAATCTATTACTGGTAATTTGCTGTGACATTCAATGTGTTTTCAAGATTTCCATGAGCTGAAAGTGCTGTATTAACACAAACTGGTTAGTGATGGAAGTTAAAAGCAAACATAGAAGTTATTTCAGACCTTTAAAACTTAAGTGCTTTGATACCTGTGATATAGCATGTTGCGTCCTCTCAGCGGTAAGCAAAAGACTTATCTGTCCAGACCATCGAAGCCTCCTCTGAGTGCAATATAGATCTAATTTTAATTTTTTTAATTTCCTTTTTTGTTGAAGTGGTTAAAAAACAATAGAGCAAAATGACAGGTTTTGACTTCAGAGCCAGATATAATGCAGCAAAGAAGGGAAATGGCAAAACGACAATTACTGTGAAGACCCTAAAATGTAATCACGGGCTCTGGAGTCTTACCCATAGAGCAGAAGCTGGAAAAGGAACAACTATATACTTTTCAACCAAAAAAGCTGATTTCAAATCCTGTATTTAATCTGTAATTCCTGTATTTGAGGAAGCAGCTCAGCTATAAAAGTAATGTTCTAGTGCAATAGTGCTGTGGATAGCTGTCTGTGCATACTTCGTGTCACTTAGCAATGATGTGTACAGATATTGCCGATAACCAATGTGGCACGGATCCTACTGTTAGTCATTTTGCCGTATCTCTACAGTGATGGAGCTAGTGATTTGCATGGGATAGCCACTGCTGCTGTGTGTATGCAATGCTGGAGCGCTCACTGGAGAGCCAAGCCACTTTGTTTTGGTTTGGGTTTTTTTGATAGAAGTATAATACTGTGTGTGTTATACTCAGTGTTTGGAAAGAAATCCTCTTTACTTTTTCCGGTCCCTCTCCTTTTTAATGAGAGAAGGTGAAATTCATTCCCAAACTTCACCCTTCTGGGTTTTATGTGTTAAATTTACATTTGAGCATTAAGCTTAGGATTTTGAGCATCATGTCTACACTGCCAGCAGCTGAAGCTGGGTGGAAGAAGTAGAAAGCTCTGTTCCCAAACTGTAACCTTTCTCCTTGGTACTCAGGTAGGAGGGGAAAAGGGATTGAGCAATAACAGGTCATGCATCCAAACCAGATTGCAGTGACCTGTGCTCTTTATTCTCAGAGCAACACGGTGACCTATACATAATAAAAAGAAAAGAGTAATGTTCATAAGTCCAATGAGTTTGTTTCATGTTTTATCAAGCATGACAATAGACTTCTTTGTACCTTTAAGAGAATACATTCAGTATTTCAAATGTCATATTGTCATTCTGCTAAGGAATTCCTTTGCAATCTCAAATAGGGAGAGACTGCAAACAGTCTTTCTCCTTCAAGCTATAAAAGTGAAAGGAAAATCCCCACCAGTATAGCTATGAACAGCTTGTTCCTGAAGTTAACTTTGGAGTTGCATGCAGATCGGATGGGTGTTGTCCAATACTTGTTCTTGTTTATGCTGAGCACTTCCATTCTGTCATGTAGAAATGTGGCTGTAAATCAGTTGTACCTTTAAGCACATACCTCTGCTAAGGAACGTACCTCTTGTGGTTACAAATAGTCTGTAATTGGGCAGACTACTCTGGGTAGTACATAAGGTCCGGCAAAACCGGTTAACTTTCAGTTCAACACTGAATGGTCAAGTCTGCAATTAACCTTATGCATAACTATGGCCAAATCACTTCACTGGTCTGTTGCTCTGGGTTTGTTTGCATTTTTCTTTCCAAGATTTGTCTGTATTGGAAGTTTTCTAGAGTAAACTTTGACAATGGCTATGTGCCTTGCATGGCAAAGTGATTCCAACTGCACTTCGAAGCCCTAGCTAATGCTGGGGGCATAAGCAATATCTATTTATCCACAGGAGTTATTAGTTTCATGAATATCACAAACAAAAAAATGCAGTACTGTTGGAGTGGGAAGACGGTCCCGGAGTAACGATGGAGTCTCAATATGAGTATGGTCGTTCTCCTTTATTACAGGGTTTTACAAGGTTTATATAGAAAAAAGGTGATAGCACGCGCTAGCTATAACGTTATTATTGGCTAACCTTCTATGTCCACGCGCCTTATACAATACTCTAATTGGTACGATACCCCGTTTCACGCGACACTATCTTACTCTCTATTGGCTGCGCAAACTTCTTCACGAGGTGTCCAGCAGTTACTGATCTCATTCTTCAGCATCCAGGTGTTGTTTGTCAGGCTCTTCTTATCTTCCTTTTTCCCAGCGTACAAGGACACAGCGTCCTTGTCTGCTCCAGTATTTTGTAAACTTATGCTTCGTTCCCACATAACGGCTGGATTGCTCACATGCCTTTGCCCAGCCAAGAAATCCTCAACACAGTACCTGGCTCCCTCCTAACTTCTGCACATATTTAAAAAAGAGAGAAATAGTGCAGAAAGTAGATCCTTACCTCTCCCTCCCCACTTCCCAGTCTTGTGTCTGTGACTAATAGTCATTAAAATCTCAGAGTTCCTCTGCAGGTAGAATAATGTGGTAACATTCACAAAAGAGGGAAAAATATATGTTGAAAGTTAGTGGATAAATTTAAGTGCTGGAAAGAAGCTAGATCTTGTCAATGTTTAAAATAATTGACCATGATTTGGCAAACTGCCACTGTCATTCATATTCACTGCTTCAGTTTCTTGTAAAACCAAACAGCAACAAACCATTTCAGGTAAAATCAGCCTTGCTCAGAGGAAGTGCTTCTGTCCCCCCATCATTAGTAATTACTAGAAGAAAATAAAAAGTAAGTGTTGGTAATTGCTAGAAGAAAAAAAAAAAGAACAAACCACTTTATTACCATTTCTGTTTGCTTGTGTGTAACTCGCAGGATTTCTTATAGAGCCAACCATGTTTTGCTAATCTTAGAGATTATAATCCCAAATATGTGACAGCAGGCACCTAAAAGGAAAGGTGAGGGGTCCAGTGGCAATGCTGACTATAAGCTTGAGTCATTTAACAACCTAGTGATCAAAGAGCTACTTGACCTCAGAAAAAATAACCAAACTGGTTTATGTTGGCAGCCAAGGAACACCTAATAATATGTAGCACTTGTTTTCATTACTGATAGTGGTTTTGGTGTGATGCTTGACAAGAAACAAAGCCAGTAGTTTTATTCATGTATCTTCTGTCTGTGCTCTAGGAATGGCTCTGGCAAGTAACATCGGTGTGGATGACATGGATGCGGTCTGGAAAGGGAGGTAAGCACTTAGGCTTTGTTTTTAAGGACATGAAATATACTTTATGGAAGTCTACTGGATTGCTGCATTTAGAAGCTTGAGTGTGATTCAGCATGTAATGTGATGTAATTTCTGTTAAGCCTGCTTTTAAGCATAGTAGTCCTGTTTATGTATTAAAACTACTCACATGCTCAATGATATTTATGTTTAAACTTCTTGATGAGTTGGAGCTTTTGCCTCCAGTATTTATCACTAATTTTTAACATTTATGTTAATCTTTCTAAGGTTAAAATATTACAAATATTAAACATTAACATCAATCTATTACATTTTTAACATTTTTGAAGGGTAGCCCATGATATTTTGAAAATACTTCTACGTATCAAGCCTTTGCTAGCGTGTACACAGATGAGATTTATAAAGCAAGCCACCCATTTGTAGAAAGAAATAGAAAATGAAAATCCTTTATTAAAGATGCTTCTGTAGATACTTCACAGGAGAAGAAGAAAAAGCACAAAAGATAAAAGTGGAGAGATTAATTCCACAGATTGGTAGTGAAATTGTAACCTTATATTTTCTGCATGGAGTTACAAGCTGTAATGGAACCCAGGGAGTTAATGCTACATTTCTCCATGTTCTTAATGGCATTAGCTCTTAATGAATCAGGAAGCCAGATACTAGACTGTGCAATAACTTTATCAAGGCCGAGAGTTTCACAATAAGAATGTTTGATTATATTTGTGAAATAATTTACTCGTCAAACAATGCTATTAAACGTAGGATGCCTTTACAGCACTGTTCCTATTGTTGTTTTCACATTCTGTTTTGCTGGCAATAAATCATTTTGAAGCAATCCATTTTTTACACGTTGAGAGATAGACAGCAGATCCTGAACTCAGCAGGTGACACATTAAATTCAGAGACATGTCAGTCGCATTTAAAGCATATGGCTAACTCCTACAGCAGATCACTCCAGCGGAAAAAATGGTTTCTGTGCAATTCTCTACCCATGTCAAGCTGAAATAGAATTTTATTTTTCTTCACCTAGATAAAGAACTCCTTATGAATATTCTGTGGTTTGTCACATAGTGGTAATAAAAGACTAACCAGTGTCCATCTATGAAATACAGAGTTCATACCTTGAAAGGCCAGTCTAGAACTTTTGAACGATGCTAGCTTGGTTATACAATATTTGTATATCCGAACTAGAAGACATATTGGACAAACAAAAATCAAGAATGTTATTTCTTATTACAATAAATAAATGTAATGCTTCAGACATCCCCACATTGGCATCCACCTTTGGCTATCAACTAGGATGTAGGGAAGAAACTTCTGAAGCCATCAGGCTTCAGTCTGAGAAAATGTAGGCAGACTTGAACTAGCCTGGAGCTCTGCTCTCCTGAAGATTGTAATACTCACTGCTGAACATGACTGACACTTCCAGCACTGCTCCTCAGGGCTGGATTTGTTTGTAGGAATTTGTTTGTTTTGATAAACCATACATAGAAAAGACTATTTAATGAAGTAGGAAAATCCCATCAAAGATAAGCTTTCACTGACAAACTATGATGTTTGCAGTTCTTAGCAGACAAGAAAGTGAGCTGCATCTTCATTTTAAGACATTTAAGGAACTACTCCTGCACTGTAGTGTGCAAGCCTGACTTATTCAGATTGTTCAGTATCTTTTTTTTATGCAGCCAAAGCTAGGCTGTGGCATGCAGTTGCACTGGATTTTAGATTTGAACTGTCCAAACCAGTTAATGTTAAGAGGTAATTTTGCACCTTGGCCTGCAAGGGATGATAAATAATGTCTGCAGTAATTGCGTACATTTCCTCTAAGTTTCTGCTGTCTCTGTTATTTAGTGTTAAAGTTTGGACTGCAGAGGACTGTGCAACTCTCCAAATTTTCTCTGGATCTTTTGCATCTATTAAACTAATCGTTTTAAAGGGAAACCTTACAGTAGCACATGTTACAGAGCATCACTGTTGGAGTTTTTATGAATATCAGGCAGAAGTTCCGAACATTGCTGAGAAGCAGCATGTTGTGATGATCAACTGCCATTTGCTATGCATCAAGGACGTTCAGACTTTAATTGGTGATGTCCTGAGTATTTCCTTTATTGTAATTATGTTCCTAGTGGGAATGTGCTTTTTTTTTTCTCTAATGCAGCCTTTCTCTGCTGCAAAATTTGTGATGAGTGTATTTCCTTTCTTTGATGCTAGTCGTTAAATTCATCTATAAATGGGAGTAAAAATGGACACAAATGTGACAGATGTGACTTTCTAATTGACAATTATAGTGGAAGCTCTTTGTACATTTTCATACTAGAACACCACCAGTATTACCCTTAAGTAACGTGATGGCTCTTGTCAAACACTTACCCGAAAGGTCAGTCATGTAGGCTATAGCTCTCGTTCTCCCCTGTTGCTGCTGCTTCACATTCCATCACCAGCTGACATTAGAGTGAAAGCAAGTACCGCAGCCAGGAGACCTCCACTTTGCCATTAAAAGATCCCCTTAAGAGAGTGGGGATGGGACTTCTCATGTCTGTGGTGTAAGACGTGACTCAAAGAAAAGTAGCATAGCAGCCCTGTGAGTGCTCTGTTTGTCAGGTAGGCTTTTTTGGCATATGATGCAACCTCCAGGCTGCTTTGCTTTATGCAGAAAATTAATCTGCCTCTCTTTGCAATCCCTCCAATGTGCAGCACATACTCTTTGCCAGGTGTGATAATCAAGGTGTCACATGCTGATACTGTGTATTATCTGGGGTGTGTTCCTAATACTTTCAGTTAAAGCACACTGAACACTAAGCATAAATCAGAAAAAACTGTCTGTATGTGTAGTAATTCTTCTACAAATTTGGTTTTATTACACTTTATTTAAGTGTTATACATACCAAACCTCTGCATGAATTTCTGTATCCATCTTTTCCCATTCCTTCACAAAGTAAAACTGCGCAGGACCTGGGGGCAAATAGGAAGAGAAAGCAAGAAAGTTTTTGGTCATTAAGTTTTATGCACATTATATTATAAGGGAGGCTAAATATCTCTGTCTGAAAAATATAATCCACTTATGGACCTGAAGAAAAGCTTTCATAATTCCATTTGAGAGAAGTAAGAGATTCTGCAGAGGAACAAAATTGTACAATCTTCAGTCAAATGTCCAGAGAGCAAGTAAAGCTAACGTGGTCAGGCAGGAGGATCAAGGACATTCCTTAAGCTGTGTAAGCAGAGTAAGGTGCATGCAAAGATTTCTAACTGCAGACCTGAGAAGTGCAGATGGATGCAGCTATATCCACTTTTTGTGATTTATGTTGACAGGGCATATGCTACCAATGCTGGGAATTATTTTCCCTGACATAAAGTTCTCTCAATAATTTAAATTTGACCTGAACATGATGGATTGGTTGGGGTAGTTCAGTATGATCAAATTTTCCATAAATTCTTGAATGGATTGACCTTTAGCATCTTTTTAAAACTCTACTGTTCCCCCCTGCATCTCTGCAATGGCCTAAATTAATATCTCTATCCCTGTGTGGCAGGAGATGGGGATCGAATGTGTACTCATGCTTTCCTTCTCCTCCCCAGCCAAGTTCCGGAAACTTCTGGTCGTAGGTGAGAGTTTTCAGCCTTCTTTTAACAAGACAATTGGCGAGATGAGTTCCATCTAATGCATTGACATTTTATGATTAAAAAAAAAAAATCTTCATTTACTCTCTGAATCATTAAATTTTTGTGCTTTCTTTTTGGTGAAGGTATTGATCCCCCTCCCCTTTCTTTTTATTATTGTTGTGATACACAGAGGTGTTTTTCCTTTTAATTGGTACATATCTCTTACATGCATGCAAACTATTTCAGTATAGTGCTTCTCCATTTGTGGAGTTCATGGCACTCTCTCTCATGGTCAAAATATTCAGTAGGTGTTCATATTTGGATCAGGAATTTCTCCCTCTGCTGGTTTTCCATGAGCATGTACATTGGCATCCCACATTTATCCGTGTAATTTTTTAGTGAAATTCTCTGAGGACCAGAAATATGAGTTTACTTTGTTGGAAGTGGTACTTAGTAAACTGACTGTCTTCCCCTTAAACTCTGATCATTGCTGGCAACTACTGAAAATCTTTCATCTTAGCTGTATTTCTAAAAAATGAATTTGTGCTTTTGAGGAATTTTAAGCACATTCATGCTGGTTCAGATTCACAGGCATCACCAGTATGATTGTTCCTTTGGGGTTTTCTGGCTTCTTGAGGTGTGTCTGTGTGCACATGTTCTCCCTTAGTTTCTTGCATATTGACCTCCACAGGCACCTTCCAACTTCAGTTATTCTTGCAATCTATGACTCTTGTGATATCAGGGCAGTAGGAATGGTATGTCAACATTGTTTAGTATGAGAGATATATAAATATATCTATCTATCTATCTGCTTTACAGATACACTGAACACCAGTTAGGTAATAGCAGAAAAAACAGTATGAAGTAAAGCCCAGAAATGAAACACACCACTTTAAGTGTAAATATATGTTTTTAGAATAGCCAGTTTTAGAAGGCTGAAAGCAGCTATGAACCAAATCAGATGGGGGGGAAGAATTTAATCAGAAAAATGAGAAGGTAACTTTAAGGTAATTTCCTGTAGGTAATGATGTGTCTCTTAACTCTTAAAGGCTTAACAAAAGAGAAGTACATACTGGCTCATGTCCATTGTTTCCAGGAATGTTCAGTGCAGTTCTTGCAGATTTACATATTCATAATTTTGGAGTTTTTGAAACTACATAATTTTTTTCTCTATGGGTTTGTTGGTGTTTGGCAAACATGCAGTAAAACAGTTTTGCATAAATGTATGTAAAAGGTGTTTTTCTTACGTCTCTGAATATATCAAAGTGGGTTTTAATAATTCTTTGGTAAAAATACTTGTGGAAGTTAATGTCTGCATGAGTTGCATATTGTATATCTGTTCATCTTAGCAATATATATCAATAACTCTTTTCCCATTTCACTTCACATCTTGAATTTAGGCATTTTTTTTTCCTATGAGAGAATGCTTTTTTGTTTTGAAGTCCAAAGTTCTGTGGGCAGGTTTAGATCAGAATAAACATACCTGGGTTCGAAAGCCAATCCTTCATGTTTGGTGAAATATGGCATAACACAGGAAAAGGTCCATCTGGAGTACCTTGAGATTTAAATGCTTACTGTTACTCCTCTTTTGGTGGCGATTTTTGCCTTCCAGGTTTACAAGATGCTGTAATTACTATTGTGAATATCTGGTTCTCTTAAGATACTTCTTGGAAGATCATATATGCTTCTTGATTACTTCTATATCACTGGATCAGTAAATATTTCTGAAAAGATCTATGCCCTTTAAACTACAGTATGCTTTACCATCTTTGGTAGCACTCTGAGTGGAAGATTAGAAATGGATTCTTTCTTAATTGTATACTAGAATGGCCTAATCCACTTTATGATGAAGTAAAAGTGAGTGTCTGTTGAAAGCAAGTGGCACTGGAGCACACCATTATACCTGACAATTTTTAGTACCTGAAATCATTTAGCTACCATTTACTATTCTAGAGACAAATTTTAAAGCTCTTTCTGAAAATTCAGCTAGGTCACTATTACTGCATGGAGAATATATATATATATAGGGAAATTGCATTTTATAAGTCTGTTATTTGCAAGCCAGTAACGTAACAGCCTGGTCCAAGCATCATTCATAGTGGCCATAAATTTCCTATTTTCACTAGTAGCCCATAATATAAGAAAAAAACAGACTTGACTTATAAAAATTTCTGTAGTTTGACTTAAATTGCTTGTACAATTGCTGAACTTCAAACAACAAAAAAGAAAATTTAATGTATCTTTGCTGTTCAGGCAAGCTCTGCTAAGGGTCATGAAGTAGTTGGTAATTGCCTTATTTGACAAGCTGATTAATAGTAGTTATATTTTTACTTCACTTTCCCTATTTTTCTAATTGTGGAAGAATGTTCTGTTGAAAAAAAAATCTGTTTTGTTTTAAAGTGTTAGTCATTGCAACATATGGATTATTTTGTTCCTTAAACACAGACAAAACTTTGCTAAATATATGGCAGGAGAGATACACTGCAGCCATTAATGACTGTATCAGTAGTGTGTCCAGAATGCTTTTCAGCAACCTATTTTAAGTGATGTAATTCTACTCTGTAAATCTCTTTTACAACTACCGTTGTGTGCTTGTTATGAACTACGATATAATTCCAATGGAACACAGTTTTATTAACTATAAACGTTAGTTGTGTATGATCTCCTGCTGGAGAAATAGGGGTTTGGCAAACTTGGGCGGGGGGCGGGGGGGGTGTTTTTCTGATATTTTTCCAGAACCCCTTGAGTTGCTTGGAAAAAGTGGTTTCTTATGTCAGTGATCAAATGTCCAGGTAATTGATTTAGATCTTTATTTTATCCTTCTTCTAGAATAGAACTGGGCAAGAGGATGAAAGGAAATAAGAGAATTTGACAGTTTTCTCCCTGTTGGTTTGTATGCAGGGTAATGACCCATTCTTTTAGTATTTCCCAATCAGTGTATTTCAGATGTAGTTTGAAATATTTCACATGTTGCTGGCAAATTATAAAAATTAAAATCAAAAGTCATTCAGATTACCTTCCCCAGACCCTCCTAGAGAATTTGGCAAGCATTATTTTAAGTTTAAACACTTGTCAACAAACTACTATTTAGACAAGCCATTCATTTGCTGATAATGTTTTTTATATCAAACCAATATACAATTAGTGTATTCTTGATTCTTATACATTTCTTCTGACATTTTGTATTCCTGTAGATGCAAAAATACTTATTTCAAAGCAGTAAAAATTATTTTACTGTATTGTAAATCTATGCCAGCTTTCTTTTGTTTGTTGATTTTTCCAATCTCTGAATGGAGTGTGGTTGTTTTCACTGTTTTCTTTTGTTGCTTGTTCTTTCTTTTGCTTTTATAACCTTTTTATGTGAGGCATTTGTATTTGTCTTGGAATTATGTGTCTCTTTTTTGCTCTCTCTTATCTGTTCTGTGTAGTATTGCCTCCATTTGTTCTGTACTACATATTGGTTTTGTTTTTTCAGCTCACATATTCCACCTTCCTCCTAGACACTTCTTATCCTATTAAAAAAAAAAAAAAAAAAAGCCCTGTATTACATCAGTATACTATGGTATAAATTTTTTGTGATATGGTCAGTTACTCCATGGCGAGGTCTATAACTAAACCTCTTCTCCCTACCCTAATAAGTCCCTCTCTAGTGTACACAAAAGAACAGTGGCAACAGAAGTTCTAGGTTTAAGTCAGAGTGAGACTTCTTGCCAAATTGGAAATGAACTTCACAATACCACTCCTGCATCATAGGGTTTAAAGTAGGAGTTCATCTGTCCAAAAGACCTAAAATAATACTACTTCCTCTGTTGTGGAAAATGTTACTAGTTGTTTGCTGATTTTTTTTTTTTTTTAAATCTTTTTTTTTGGGGGGTGGGGGGAAGCAGTAGATACCATCATCAATACATTCTTAGTTTCCATCTTCTTTGTTGAATGGAAATTTTATAAATCTGATAGACGGGGAAAAATGTCAATATCAGAAAAGGTATATAGTGCCTTACTCAATAAAAATAGTAGTGTTTTAAGATGATGACTTTGTTTCTTGGTAATTGAACATGGCCAAGCAAAGATTTGTTCCTTAACTAGTAAAGGAAATCAAAATATCAAGCAGAACCCTAATGAGAAACATGCATTTAATTAAACTGCAAGTCTTCAGGGAAAGAGACCATTTTGTTCATGTTTGGAACTGTTCTTAGCTCAACTTGATCATGACCTAAGATCCTAGTTTGCTACTGCAACAGTTCCCACGATGTACTTGGTCATAAATGAAATATTTGCATGCATGTGCATGTAAGTGTCCCAAATCTGGAAGTGGGAAGAACAGAGGGCAGTGATAGCTATTTTTCTGTGTCTTTTGAACAAAATGAAATCTCATTCTGACTACCCAGTTTATCATTTAACTCCAGAGAGCTGAAGAAGTGTTAAACTCCTGCCCTGAATGTAATTGCAAGTGTGGACAAGCTTACAGGTGCATAAGTGAGGATACTTCAGGACATGGTTTAGTGGGCATGGTTAATGGTTGGACTTGAAGATCTTGAAGGCCTTTTCCAACTTAAATGATTCTATGATTCTATATAAATATGCATATATATATATATATACACACACACACTGCTTCATAGCTATGACAGATGACCACTCAGAATCAAACAGGACTTTTTAGTCCCCTTGTTAGCAATATACACTTTGGTATTGCTGCAGTGGGCTAGTTACTGATCCATGTTCACCTCCCAAATGAGTAGGAGAAGGGCATCTTGTTAATCTTCCCCTCTGACTGAGAGGCAGGGCTTCTTCCCCATCACTTTCTTTGAGTGTTAGACCACTACTGCAGCCTTCTTCACAGGGCTGTGGTCCTTTGCTGAAATCCCAGTAATTTCTTTAATCCAGTGTGTGGGTTTAGCATTGGATCTGCAGCTGTTTTGCACAAGAATGTCCAGCCAAAATACTGCCTCGCTGAACAGTACTTTCTCTCCTTATGAGGTTATTTCCTTTCTCTCCAAGCCACAGCACCTTTTTGTACCTGAAAGAATTTGCACCAAAGTCCTGCTTATGATCATGTTGCTGTGTTGCACCATGTCACCGCAGTTTTTGAAGGAAAGCATTCTGTACGCTAATGAGGAAAGATCTTTGAATTTATATTCTTCTGAAGAATTGGTAGTAAATTAAAGACAGATAGCTTAACCGATTCTTTACATAATTTAAAGAAAGAAAACATTCCCCTTCTCATAGCTTTGTTGTGAGTGTTTAACTCCACACTTCAAAGTTTATTGAGTTTTCTGAGCTATATTGAAAAATATGAATAATTGATATTTGAAATTATTACTATTTTTCAGGACTTTCCATAATCCAGAAAGAAATATATTCCATTTTTTATACAACACTTCTAAACCTGGTTTTGCTACGTAAAATGCATTTTAGAAGATTAAGCCAGAATGTCACCTTATCTAGTCTTCTGCAACCCTCTGACATGTGCTAATCTGAATTTATTCCTATGATCTCATGATTTTACTAGTCTATAAAAGCAAGTTATTATCACTGTACACATTTAGAATAATAGCACTTAGTCTTTAGGTAATGATTTACCATTTATTTTCCTCCACATTACACATGCTAATTCACGAGGTCTCATTGTGTGCAGTAGAACAGTGTTATTAAAAACCAATTTATAGGTGGTTAAACTTGGGCACACAGAGTTTGAGGGCTTTGCCAGCTGGCTGACAGCAAGTCAGCTTTAATGAAGGATAGGCTCAAACTGTCTTGATTTTCAGTCGCCTTACATATATTACCTCATCAATTGAATATAGTGCACTTGATTTTGAAGTCATGTTGCTAAACAAAACTCTCCCATGCTGGTGTGCGTGTGAAAAAAATCATGTCTTCTGGAAGTAGAAGGGTTTTTTTCCACTGTGGTGAAGGAAGTCAGGGCTTGGCTATGTGAGGCACTCGGCTGAATAATTGGAAAGTTTTACTCTGTTTTGCTGTGAGACTGTAATTTGTATTATAGATGTAACCCATTATATAGTACTCTCCAGTCTTGATGGTAGTGATTTTCCTCTCTTCTTACTTAAGGCAAATTATGTTTCACTAATCTCAGTCATGCTCCATTTAGAGTGTTGGTATACTGGTAAGTTGTGTTGGTTTGGCTTTTTTCAAAGGTCTCCCTGACATCTGCACACTGCACAATTTCCTAGGTCACTGAAATTTTCACATGGAAAAAAAAATCATTCAAAACTCATATATGCATAATACTTCAGAGCAACACTGGTGCTTACAATCTTACTGCAAGTCTTGATAACAGACTTCTGGTTAGCTAGTTAGGCTGTTGACAAGCAAGAACAGCTACAAGTAATGCTGTAGACCCTATGCAAATTCCTCCACTATTACCTGCCAATCCCACTTTGTTCACTAAGTCTCAAAACCAACAGCTCTAAAGCAATAATTGAAAACAGCTATTGCTTATGTGGAGCTTTTATGTACACCCAGTTATCTGAGTACCAGCGTCATAGCTCTTTTGTACCCAAGATCTACTGGAGTAAACCTGGGCAGGCACATGTGAAATTGAGACAGGTGGTGGGAAAATACTGCATTTATGGTATGATATATCTCACATGTCTCTGCAGACTGCATTTTCTCCTCAATTACCATTTCCCCTGCCAATATCCACTACTAAAAGTGAGAATTATGGGTGAGAGAAAAGAAAGAATTAGAGTGTATTCCTATCTGCTGAATTTGTTTCCCAAGCAACTTTGCTGCAGCTAAAGCAATTGTAAATTAAACTTGTTCTTTGCTCTGCTATAAAGAGGAAAATGGATTAATCTGAGCTTTCTAAGGACAGCATTTGACCACTAGCTGTATTGATCTAACTACATACTGAGTTTACTCAAGGAAAAAATATTTGTCAAGTGGACTATTATTTTGGTACAATTGTAAAACACGCATTAAAGGATTATATCCAACAGATTTCTTCTTTTATATATATATAAAAACCATATAGAATTGCAGGATGAGGTGGAAGTTTTAGCTCAAATCTTCCAGAAAGCATGACAGTTTTTAGCACAGTTGCTTAGGGAAAGAAGCACATTGCATTCTCTTCCTCTGAGGATGATGAATAATGCTTTCTGGCCATTGAATACAAACACTTCTGAGCTGGTTGTAAAGAGGATATACTAATCGCTTCTGTACTGTAGAATATTTGAGTGTCTGTTCTTGGACAATGTGCAGTTTGAAACAGCATTCACAAAACGCTGTCCAGGTTTCCTTGGTTCACTGTCCACAAGGCCTTTGAAGACAAAGGAAATGCTTTATTCATTTTAATAATTTTTCAATAAGCTATTTTATGGTCACTTCCCCAATACCTGTGATTTGCCCTAGGTGACCTGAACTACCCTCAACCAAAAATCTAGTTCTTGCTGCAGTAGCTATTATGTAAGGGAAGCAGATAACATTTACATTCCCCTGGGTCAGTGAATGCCAGCTCAGGTCTGCCTCACTTAGAGCTGGCGCTGCCATCAAGGCCTCTTCAGAAATTCTGTTTTCATCTGCCCGAAAATTACTTGGAATTTGACAGCAGGTTATGCATCTTAATCGTTCAAGGCTACTTAAGAAAGTATTTCTGTAGAAAGAGCTTAGGAAGTTGGCATTCCATCTTTGCTTGGAGATATTCTCCTTGTTCATTTGGCTGTGTGATCCTAGGATGCTTTTTCCTAAGACCTCCGAGTTAAGAAAAATATATTTATACTAGACCTCTCTTGTGACTTGCACATTTCTACCAGCAAACTCGATGCTTGTAGAAGGCATTATGTATGGCACTTTACTCTTGCCTTTGGAGAATATTGTCTTTGCTGCTTACCTTATTTTGTTGCCAGGAGTCTTATACTCATTTCCTGTGTCACTTATAGCCTCCCTTTTTCTTAGCTCAGTCATTAACCATAATTTCTGAATTAACTTTCAGTCAGAATCAGAGTTGTATGTCAATTTAACTTCTGAATATGTTATCATGTTCATGTTGTGTTGCTCCTTCCACATAACAAAATCAAAACATGAATTTTTTATTAATATCTCTTATGCAAGATCCACTTTTTTCTACTTCATTTGCACCCCACCATGGTTATGCATTTCTGTATTACATTTTTTTATGTTCATTGATTTTAAGAATCATTTCACAGAATACTGTTTTTGGATGAAGGTAAGTGGGAGACAAATATTGCATCTCTCCTCCTCTCATTGTTTGAATTAATTACTGACCTGCAGCTATCCATCTTTATCTTCAGTATTGTGACTCCAGTGAAGCACTCCTTTTTGTTTTGACCACCCCAGGGACTTACTATGGCATTTCTTTTTCTTCCTAGTGAGGATAGTTCAAGGGTATGACCATTCATTCAAGTTTCTGACAAAAGAATAACTATTGGAACAGACCTCAAACTGTTGTTGAATCCTTGAGAAAGTTAAAAGTTTGGAGTGGACAGTTTTGTATCCTGAAAATATGGGGGGGGGGGAGGGGGGGGGAGGGACACGGACTGAAGCCAGCAAGGAACTTATTGTGGCAGTTCTGCAGGAGTCAAACCTCTTCACTGATGTTGTAGGGGCTCTTGGCAATAAGTAAACCCCATGAAAAACATACGAACCATATTGGCCAACATCAGCTGGAATACACCATTTTTCATGAAAGAATTAGCTACTTAGCTGTTTTTCTCTACAGAAAGGAACTAAATTGTCATTTTCTTATAGTGCTTTCTCCACTTGTGTCTTTTCTCCCTGCCTCTTAATTAGTCTGTAGGCTGCAGGCATGTTAAGCAGAGTGAATCTTATGGGTTATCCTGTAAACCTAAATTCAGAGAGGTAAGGTCCTTCTGCTCTTCAGTTCATAATTCTTATAGTTCAATTCCTATAGTTAATTCACTTACCTGTTGTTCTGCCATCAGAGCACAGAGAAAGTAGGTCCATGAGCCTTATCTCTGCAGGTGCATTCTGCACCTTTTTTGGTGATACAGGGAAGAAACAAAGAATAATGGGAATTAAATTATGGCTGTGCAAGTCTGAAGGAAGTTTTGTATGCCCTCCACGTCACTAAATTAGTAGATAGCAATAACTGCAAAGGAGGTTGCTGAAGTTCTAATTGGTATTTCTACTACCATCTGTTGAGGTAGACAAAGTACATTATTTTCCTTCTGCTGACACATAAAGGTCATTTGCAAGAGCCACTGACTGAAGAAATAGTGCCATCACTAACGGAAAGAAGAAAGAGGCTGATACTTGGGCACATTTTTAATAGCTTTCCTCAAATTCCATAGGCATCTGCAATTTCATTACTTATTCTCAACTTCTGAATCTCCAGTAGCATTTATAAAGGCAGATAAGGATTTTCAAAAACAAAGCTTAAAGCAGAGTGGACACACTTGCAGATGCTGATTTCTCCGACAAAGTGCCATTTGAACTTTTCGGGCAAGTTTCAGTATTTGGTAGTAGCAAGACCCTGTAAAGAACAAAACACTAGTTAATGAGGTCTGTTTTTCATTTCTCTGTCTTTATATGGCACCCCATGGATCAAAATATTTTATATATTATTAAACATATAAAACTGACAGTAGTATTCAAGCTCAGTAATTATAAAACACCCACTTATCTCGACACAGCTCTAAGTCTGTAGCAGGATAAACACTTAAGAGAATGTTTCATCTTCACCAGAACAGACAATTTAATTTCAGTCTTGTATGATATATTTTCCTACCCATGGAGTACCAAGATGCTTTATAAAACAATCAAATAAATAGCAAAGTGAATATATGGACAAACAGAAGTTTGTATCATGCTCAGTAAAGCTAAATGGCTGTTTCACTCCAAAAAGTTGATGAAATTCTTCTTGCTTGGTGTTTCAATGAAAATGGAAAACTCATGAATTTTACTTCTGTTTGGTTGAATTCAAGCTATTCCTTCTTACTACAGCACACAATGGTTTGAATTTTTCGCACAGAGATTGAAACTTAATGATACAAGGAACAGAAATCAAAAGGCTAATAACTTGATAGCTGGCTATATTGCAATACAGTGCTAGAATTATTCACAGCAACTATTAAGTTAACAATTTATACATGCAATAAATGAAATCATAAAAGCCTTTACCACATTCACCAGTAGAAAAAAAGGACTGTATTTGAGGCATATTGTCCACCGTTATTTACTCTCAGCTCTTTCTTCAGAGACTTGGGGCTTCGTGTGTAAGTTTTAATTCCTTTAAAGCATAAGTGGATATTCACCTTCCATGTAATCAGCTGTAAAGAGAAGGGAAAAGGGAAGCATGGTACTTGAAGCAGTAAAAGTAGGAGTGCTGAGATACAGGTATGGTCATGAATCCTCATGCTTAGAGAAGAGACTGGTAGCAATAAAATACACTGGAAGGGATGCAAGACCAACCTCAGATGTATTCATGCAGATGTAGGTACTGTAAGTTGTAGGGAAGAGTTATAAACCAAGCAGATTTGCTAGACATTAATGTATTGCAGAATCATAGAATGGTTTGGGTTGGCAGGGACCTTAAAGATCATCTAGTTCCAACCCCCCCACCACGGGCAGGGGCACCTTCTGCTAGACCAGGTTGCTCAAAGCCCCATCCAACCTGGCCTTGAACACTTCCAGGGATGGGGCATCCCCAACTTCTCTGGACAACCTGTTCCAGTGCCTCACCACCCTCATAGTGAAGAACTTCTTCCTTACATCTAATCTTAATCTACCCTCTTTCAGTTTAAAGCCATTACCCCTCATCCTATCACTACATGGCCTTGTAAAAAGTCCCTCTCTGGCTTTCTTGTAGGTCCCCTTTAGGTACTGGAAGGCTGCTATAAGGTCTCCCCAGAGCCTTCTCTTCTCCAGGCTGAACAACCCCAACTCTCTCAGCCTGTCTTCATAGGGAAGGTGCTCCAGCCCCCTGATCATCTTCGTGGCAGCTACAAGTGCAGCTCTGCGAGTTGATCACTTGCAGATGGGCAGCACAGTGCGGTCTGTGGATTGTCTTATTGCTCTGGTGTGGATACTGCTATGAAACATGAAAAATACACAAGGCTATCTTCAAGATTTTACGAATGAGTTGGCATGAAAATCCTTGATTAAAAAAAATGTTTCTCTCAATGCACCATCCTCGGGGGGGGGGGGGGGGGGGCGGGAACATACTGATTGGTAAATTAACAGAAGAGCCAAACTTGGCATACTTACCACACAAATAGTTTTTACCAGTATTTTTTCAACACTCTTTCATCTGAAGGGACTTGCATCAGTTGAGAGCCTACTTCACAGTGACTTTCAGGTTCAGGTGGCACCCAAAATATGAACCTTGATTATTACTGAATTGTTGTATCTATGTAGCATGAAATGGCTTTTTTTGATACCTTGGTTAATCAGGGATCTAAGCCAAACCTTACATTAAAGATATTGAGTTTCATGTTGTTTTTCTTTGAAACCACACAAACCAGAACATTTTTTATTTCTTTGTGTTACAAAACCTGTCCTGGTTTCAGCTGGGATAGAGTTAATTTTCTTTCTAGTAGCCGGTATAGTGTTTTGTCTTGGATTCAGTATGAGAAGAATGTTGATAACACACTGATGTTTTCAGTTGTTGCTAAACAGTGTTTAGACCAAGTCAAGGATTTTCCAGCTTCTCATGCCCAGCCAGCCAGAAGGCTGGAGGGGCACAAGAAGTTGGGAGGGGACACAGCCAGGGCAGCTGACCCAAACTGGCCAAAGGGGTATTCCATACCATGTGACATCTTGTCTAGTATATAAACTGGGGTTTTTGGCTGGGGGGGGGGGGGGGTGGCAGAGCGCTGCTCGGGAACTGACTGGGCATCGGTCAGCAAGTGGTGAGCAATTGCTTTGTGCATCACTTGTTTTTGTATATTCCAATCCTATTATTATTATTGTCATTTTATTATTGTTATTATTATCTTTATTAGTTTCTTCTTTTCTGTTCTGTTAAACTGTTCTTATTTCAACCCACGAGTTTTACCTTTTTCCTTCTGATTCTTTCCCCAATCCCACTGGGCAAGGGGGGGAAGTGAGTGAGCGGCTGCGTGATGCTTAGTTGCTGGCCAGCATTAAACCACGACAAACCTTAGACTAGCTTCTCTGTTGGCCAGCCATATGCAGCGCACCATAGGAAAAAAAACAAACCAAAGGGAGTCTATTGCTGATTTGTATCTGTATTTCAAATATAGATTACTACTCTCCTTTTGAAATACAGCACACATTTGAAATAAGAAACACTGCTAATGCTATATTGCTTTATTTTGGCACTGACCTTAGTGTAACACCCCATATACTAGAGCTGTAGTGTCATCTGCACTGTCGTGTTTTCATTGCCGTTCAGTATCTGATGGGCAATTGTATAGCAGTGCTAAAACTGTGATGGAAAAACGATCTAAGCTTCATATAAAATTTCAAATGGTGTCACACTTCTGCATCTGAGGCTGGCTGAATTTTTGGTCATGTGCATTGTTTGTCTAGAAGTCATTGTGACCATTTTTACAAAGGTTTACTGGAAATGAATAAATACAAATTGACCCCATGGATTAAAGATTATAACTAATGGAAAATTATTAATAAAGTAATTTTATTAAGGAGCTTCTACCCACTCAGCACTATTTGAAGGATCTCTTCATATAATGGGCAAACTGCGTGTACTTTTAAAAACAGATAATAGGAAAAAGTTGGAGCCTTTGCAAGGAAACATAGTGTCTCCCCTGACAACTGAGAAATGTGCAGTCATACTCCTTAACACTGTGAAGTAGAATCACTTACTCTGCTTGTCACTATTTAAAATATTTTGAAAACTATTGCTGTTCACATACAGGATAAAGGTATGAAAATAAAGTACGTAATTATAAAACAGGATTTGATCTATACTGGCACCAGAAAAAGTACGCTGCTCCTAGGACAGGTCTTGTAAATTTATATAGCTTGCCTCTAAATTTCAAAATCGCAACTTGTGATTTTGGATGCCCAGCTAAAGTACACAGGGGTGGATACTGAAGCATCTTGTGTCTTTCACAATACCTACTCTGTTCTTCTGTAAAATCACTACTCATTTTGACATCTTAAATCCTACTGAGTCAATAAAAAACTATACACCACTGTCCAGTGCTATATATATATTTGTAACAACTTTCTCTCTTCCAGAAGTGTTTCCTTCCTATACAGAATTTCTAAGCTGTGCCAGCCTGATTTATGATTTTTATGATTTCTGCAAGTGCCTACAATGGCCTAAACTGTGGTCATATCACCTGTTTCTATTTCATGCTACATCATATATGAATGCAAACTGTTGTTTAAGGCAAACCAGAAATTGATTCATCCATTTTAGTAACTAAACCTGTATTATTTCTTTGGACAGTGTTTGCTGTCAGTATTGATAGTTTTCTAACAAAGTGTCAGTGTCCGCAGGTTGAGTTTCCCTAATGGGCATCAACTAGACAGCATTGCGTGGTAGGAGAAGCAAAACAGCAATTTCAAGTTGTAGGAATAAAATATGAGGTAAAACATGGTTATGCCAGTGATATACTGAGTGATACTGCTGACAGGATGTGCCATTTCTGAACCACTCTTGGGGAAAAAAAGCATTTTTTTTTTCTTTTTACACTACCTCCCGTGTTCATGGTAATACGAACTGCTCTGCAGGATAATTACTATAAAACCAGTTTCACTACATTAATTTTTAAAATGTTTATTGTTCATTTTTGAAATGAAGTATAAGTCTTAGATTACATCTCAGCCTTTCTGTAGTGGTATTTGGATCCTGGCATATAGCTTTTATAGCATTACCTTTGTATCTATTAATCAATGATGTATTTTTAAAAGCATTTAATACATTAATTCTTTATTTTTCATCGAGACCTCCTTCAGTAATTTCCTGGAGTGATAATTGTGTAAGCACCTCAGCAATAACGGTAACACTAAACAGTAATTAATACTGCATAAGAGGTCAGATTAGCTGGTATTATTCCTTCTTGTTTCTGTGTTTTCTAAATATTTTATGAGTTTCAACTTTGCAATGTTTCAATTAATCTGTCTCCAATATTCTATATTGCATTCTGTGTGAATCTGTACTTTTCTTCCAGGAAGTTCGGTGACTTTTAAGTAGGTAGGAAATATTATATTGTTTTCATCTGTTAAATTAAAGTACAGAGAAAAGTTTGTACTATTTTTTGGGGTTTTGGGGTTGGTGTTTTGGTTTGTTGTTTTTTTGTTTTTTTTTTTTTTTTTTTTAAATCCTGAAAATAAGATGAATCAGCATTTTTTTAATATATGGATTTAGGATGAAAAGTCCTGAATTACTGAAGGCAAGTACCACTCAGGCTTTTGTGACCCTTCCTGACATCCCTAGATTTATACATGGAGCTATCTTACCCTTGGCTTTTATGGAGCCTCATAATAAATGTGGTTTCTAATAACTGCAAGTATAGAAGTTAGAAGAAGGGAACTTTTGGTTGTCTTATCAAAGAAACAAAGCTGGTGGCAGACAAAATCTGTGCAAATGCAAGCCCTCACCTTCAATAATTAAATAGTGGGAATAGTTTGAAAACAGCTCCACAAAAAATAGGATTCCTGCACAGTTTCTACCTACTTGTACTTGTAATTTTGTTTAGGAAACTTGTTTCCAGTATTATATAGAAGTGACTTTTCAACATAGCTAGTACTGTAATTTTAAGTGTATCATTAGAATATAGGAGAAGACATACATATTTAAAGCTTCTAGCCAGTATAAGGGGACGTATGTCAATAGGAAATGAAAATGGATGCTAACTAGCAAACAGAGCAACAAAAAATATGCAACAAAAGCCAGGTAACTAATCTGGTATCACACACTCCTTTATTGTCTATACTAGTGTATTTAATTGCTGCCATTTATAAGTCAACGTTGAAGAATTAAAAATCTAATTGCATCTTCTTATTTCTACTAATGTTCTTTATAAAGGAGAGATACATTGTTAGTTTGTTACTGCACTATCGTCCCATCGTTCTTTCCTGTGGGTGAAAAGTACCACACCAATGGATTTGCACTGGCCAAAATAAGCTTTTCCAAAAAATTACAAACAATATAAGAATGATGAGGAAAAAGAAGGAAGCTAAGAACTAACTTTCTAACCTTTATCACCTCTTTTCATAATTCTTTTTTCAGTTCCCATGGATATAATGAAGAAAAAACCCTCGCAGAGGTTTCTTTTTTCTTTTTTTTTTTTATTACAGAAAGAAATCACATTGGTTCAAAATCAATACTTATCACTGCTGGATTCAAATGACCGATTTCTTGTAGTGAACTGTACATTCTCAATCATGAATCTAAGTGCCTCGCTGCCAGAAGTATGCACACGATGGGCACTGTGCAGCTTGACAGGAGTTGCATTTTAAGATTCGCAAATGACTGTGCACTTAAGAGAATAGGTGTCCTCTTGCAATTATTCTCCATGATTACAAAAGCACTGTCTACCAGGTAGAGACCAGAATCTTGCTTCTATGTGCTGGCTTGTTATTTCCATAGACTATTCATTCCTTGCCATTATATTAGCATGGGTTTAGGATTTAGCGGAGTCAGAGCAGAGTGCCACTTTAGTCTGATTTTTTGGTCTATGTCCTGTCAACTGGGTTAGAAAACAAGTGTATATTCTTTTTTGAAATGCTTGGCAGTATACACAGAGTATGACAGTCTCAAATTACTCCCTTTTAACTCATGACATTTTCATTAGTTTTTCATGCGTCCCATGATGTCACTGGGGAATATGTTTCGTTGAGTATGGTATCTCTTATCTAACTTTAAAATGGTTTTGTTTGGAGGTTGTATTTTTTTTCCCAAATTTATAGAATTAATAAAAAAAAAAACTGAGGTAACTTTTTAATGTTCTAATTAAGTTCTCTGAATACTCAGTTATATTTCAAAAAGTTGTATCCTGGTAAGGTTATTTCCTGTTAAATTCTCTAATGTTTTCTGTTATCTGTGAAGTAATTCTTACTATGTTGTTAAGGACAGCATAGAATATGTGTGATCTTCAGCTAGTATACACAGGTTTGCCTTTGTTAGCTTCAAAGAATGGTGTTACCTTACAGTAACTATAGATGTGCACTCGTGTCATACAAAATACTTTGCACTAAACTGCCACTGGCTCTGTAGAAGTTCAGGAAGTAGTACAAACACAAGGAAAAAAGTTGTTTTGCATACAGTGGTGAAAAAGATGTTATGTGAACCCCACAACAGCACTGGTGCACACTGCCTTGCAGGGAATGAAGTAAAGCTATCAAAATATTCAGACAAGTATTGACAACTGGCTGTGTAAACTGAGTGTTCCCTCTCTGCACTATAAGTAAAAAGTTATCACATACTGTTTCCTGACAGAAATTTGTGCTTCATCCCATACACATGATGCCACCTGCTGAACTACTTATTGTTTTTCCTGGATAGCTGGAAGGAATTGGGGGGAATGGAGCTCTTTAACTCATTTTTTTTTTCCTCTCAGATGTGTAGTGGGGTGTGTGTACATATATATGTGTACACATTTATATATATATTTATATATACATGCATACCTAATACATGACCAACTGAAATACCCATCATTACGGCAAGGAGCCAATGTTTCTTGTTGAAAGCAAATCATAAATCAAAGAATTTTATCACTTTGGATTATGCTATTTGCAGCATAGCATCCTGCATATTTTTAGCCCACCAACCCACAGAAGTATTTAACTGAGGTTTCTTTTCTCCCTGGCATTTTTGTCAATGTGAATGCAGTTCTGACTGACTTGTTTGTTCATGGTTGCAAATGAGATGATGTAAGAGAAAGGGAATGTAAAAGGCAAAAGCTAAAATAATGAGAAACAGCAGAAATCCTGAGTCTGTTATTAGTAGTCTGCAAACACCCTTGTTGAACATAATTATGGTAGTGAAGAGCTTTTTTGGTAGAGTTCGTAGGTCATAAGGTAATTACTGAGAAAACACAGTAAAAAAAAAAAAAAAGTTGACTTTTTTCACTTTTCTTATCTGTTTCTGGATTATGCTTATGCTTCCAGATGCTTTACACTTACAGGTCACATTGTGCATTTGCCAGAGCAATACAGCAGTGTCAAAATGTTGGTGGGCAGCATGTCTAGGGCAATGCATTGTATCCTCTTCCAGTGGGGTAGAATGCCAGGCACCCTTCATTAAGCTATTTACTCTTTGACACTTTGCTGTAGTGGGGACCTCAGAACTGGGCAACAGTGTAGACCTTGTGACAGGGTCCCTCAGATGGTGAAATAATTTCTTTTGATCTGCTCTCTTTGTGGTCTACTGTAGCCTTTTTTTGTGTTTCTCAAGCTTTTTTGCTGGAGTTTGTTTGGGTGGGTTTTTTGTTTGGGGTTTTTTGGGGGGGGGGGGCTGGTCAGAAAATAAACAGTACTTCTCCATTCTAAGCTAATAGCTTTGTAGAGAATGGTCAAAATTATTCTCTGATCTAGCATTATGCAATTCAAATACATAGTTAGACCGTTAAAGACCTGCAGCTAATGAGACAGTCTTGTTACTCTCTTTTCATGAGATCTAGGGTCAGCTCACTCAGGGGACTCCCTGTGCTGCATACTCAAGAGCCCAGGTTTTGTAGTACTCTACAACCTGTAGCACAGTCCTCTAAATAACAGCATCTATTAGCATGTTAATCTGACCCTACAGGCTCCCTACCGCTATTTCCTTGTACGTGTCTCCAGATGCTGTGACATTCTGTGCAATCACGCACCCTCCAATTGTACTACCTTCTGCACACTGTCTCCAGCAACTTGCAGTATCTTTTGTCCTTTGGCTTTCATTTTGTTGCACCTAGACCCATGCTTCATCTTTTATGTGTTTTTCACATATGTCACCCTAGGAACCTGACCATCCAATGCCCATTTCCCTCCTACTGCGCGGTCCCAGCTCCACTTCCCTCCTCCTCTGCCCCATGTCTGCAGGCAGGTGTGCAAGCCCTGGCTCTAACCCAGGTGCCCAGAAAGCGATGGCTCGTCTGGGGCCAGGCCAGCCTGGTGGCACTTGTTTTAGCGAGGGGAGTTGTGCAACTTAAGCCAACTTATCGCAGGAGAGCAGGTTGCTGTGCATCACTTCTGCCATGGTAACCACCCAGTGCAGGCTTCTGCACTTTGTGGTAAGTGTGAAGTAGCTGGTGAGTGTCAGCTTGACTCTTATTTAATACAGGTAAGAGATCAGGTGGTTAACAAGATGCAGCTGAGGAGTGGTAGGTCACTACTAGGTGGCTGCTAGTTTAACCCCAGCTGGCAACTAAGCACTGCTTGCCCTTCCCCTGTCCCAGTGGGATGGGGAGGAGAATCAGAAAAAAAGTAAAACTCGTGGGTTGAGATAAGAATGATTTAATAACTATAGTAAACTATAATACTAACACTAATAATAAAATAATACAATAATAATAATAATGAAAAGGCATATAACCCCCCCCAAAAAACAAACCCAAGAAAAGACAAGCGATGTGCAATGTAGTTGCCCCCCCCCAGCCAACTCCCCCGGGTTTATATAGTGAGCATGATGTTCTATGGTATGGAATATCCCTTTGGCTAGTTCGGGTCAGCTGTCCTGGCCATGCTCCCTCCCAGCTTCTTGTGCACCTGCTTGCTGGCAGAGCATGGGAAACTGAAAAATCCTTAACTTAGGATAAGCGCTACTTAGCAAGAACTAAAACATCAGTGTGTTATCAACCTTATTCTCACACTAAATCCAAAACACACTGTGCCAGCTACTAAGAAGACAATTAACTCTATCCTAGCCAAAACCAGGACACCTGTTCAGGCTGCCTTGTACAATCAGTGGCTCAAACAGCCAAGTCTGCTGAGGGCAGGAGGCATGCTGAACTGCACTGCTCATCCACTGCAGGAAAAAGCATTGTATGAGCAGTGACTGAACTGTACTGGTCTGCTGGGCTACTGCTCCTAAGTCTTGTCATTGGCCTGGTGGATGACCTTGACTAAATCTCTTAATCTGCATATACTTTGCTCTCCTTCTCTGTGAAATCTGGGTGATTCTATCAAATTGCTTCGAAAGCACTCTAAGATCTAATCATAAGTAGACAATATAAGAGTTAGGTCTTACTACTTCATCACTAATTTTCTTTCCTGTCAGTTGTTACATCTAACTTTGGGGCTCGCTTTCTTCTCTGTTACTTTGAAGTTAATTGCTTTACTGGTGTCTTGCATTTGTGTGGCTATAACTTTGGATGTCAATGCATACCCAGTATCTAAATGTAAATACATGGTTACTGACCTTACTTTTTAGAATAAACTTTCTTCAGTATATGTTGGCTGCTTAAGGACTTTTTATAAACTCTTTAGTTATTAAAGTTGCTAATTTTCACTATGAAATAGAGCAAGGAAACACAGAAATATTGAGTGTCTGCTTGAATTTTAAAATATGCCTACATTTTGTTTTCTTCTGAACTCTGTCCTGCAAGGTGATGAACAATCTTGTCCTGATGGTTTCAAAGGAACTGTTCATGTGTTTAAGTGTTAATGAGATAAATATGTGCTTTGTTGGATTGGCTTCTGCCGGACAAAGCCCATTAAAATTTAGATCTTTTGCTACATTAAGATGAAATTCATTTCATACTGAAGATAATGACTGAAGTCACCAGGGGCAATATTTTAACACTTGCAAAATGATACATTTAACATGTATCTATCCAACCTTTTGTAATATAGATGATATTGTGTCAGGGTGGGGTTTTTTTTTTTTGGTTGGGGTTTGGGTTTTTTTTTTTGGAAGAAGTGTTATAATCTGCAATTACCAAGGAACATGCCTAGGAATTTTTTTCCATAAACTGATATGAATCTAGACACCCACCTTATATGCCTAATTTTAGCCTAAAACTAGTTTTTACATCTCATGGAAAAATAGAGGTCTGTAGCACAACTGCTGACACATCCTTAAGTATAGCATTGCTACTAGGCGCTGCTATAATACAGTACATATTTCTTTGTGAAAGAACTGAAAGCTGCAATAATAAAGCTTAACTTTATGGTATCGAAATTCGCTGTGTTTATACCTCCAGGGAGAAAAACAATTAGAGAAAGACAATCTACCTAAATAGGCTGGGAAACTGAATTGCTCTGTCTATGCTTCATTACCCTCCCTCTTTCTCATCTCACACTTTCCACAAATAGCATGATTATGTTTACCTGACATCTTCATGCTTCCCTGCTGAGCAGGCTGAAGAAGCCTTGCAGCTGAGATCAGCAGCACTTTCTATGGGGAACGACTTACATTTTTTATTTAAAGGGTCCAATTCCTAAGTCGTTTCAGTGAGGAGCTTCAGAGTGTCCCTGAACTCAGGTAGGGAGCAGAATACATGAAATGCCAATGGGCATTTTTAAAAAGTTACCTTTGGCAACAACAAGTACTAGCTTGGCTGACATTACATTGATACATCCTTAGTTGCTTGATAAAAAGGTGTGGTCTGAGATACTAAACATAAACTTGGTGACCTTCATAACTGGTATGACAGTATGAAAGCCTGACAAATTTTTCTGGAAGGTGCCTCTGAGCACCAAAAAACCCAGCTCCTTAGAGTGGCACTGAAATAAAATGCCCTTTTACGGACAAAAGAGTTAACATGAAGGAAGAAGATTTGGCATAATGCGTGCAGTGAAAGTTACCAAATGGCTTTTCAGTGACTCCCTTGGAGAACTGAATCATAAATCCATAACAGCAAAAAGGGTTGAGAAATACACAGGCTGCCCTTATAAGGAACAAGTACTTTATTTTTCGACTTCTCAGGTAACGGAGAAGAATTCAGCACTTTCTTGTTCTCAGTTGCCAAGTTATAAATCTGAATAACTAAACTACAGATAATTGGACACAATTCCTCAAATTAGAAACCTATATTACATGTGAGAATTAATGACATTTCATTATGGATTACTGTCTACATTAATAAACTATGACTATATTAGTCTTAGCAGCAGCATACAAGCCTCTTTTTCTCGTAACCCCTGGGATCTTGCTCTAAATCTAGTTTTAATCTAATGCTGTTTGTGCTTCAAAATAAGTGAACTTGAATTCATCTGAATGTTAGTTTGAAGCACTCAACAGTACTCAGTCAAAACACTATCATGAAATATGTAGATACCTGTGTATCTACATGTAAACTTGGGATCTATATAATATAGGCTTACTATCAGTAGCCTAAAACCCTGCTACTACCTTTGGTTTCCTAACATTTGCAAAGACATTGGCTGGAACACGGATTTGCCATTTCTGCTTTTTTGCCTTTGCATCTTACAATGAACATGACCTGAACCTGCTCTTCAGGTGCCAAAAGCTTCTTCTGGTCTTAGAGTTCCGAATAACGAGAATTTAAGCTTTGTTCCACATTTTAAAGAATGTCATCAAATGGAGAGCCTGGCATTAATAGGCACCCTGGCTTTTCTGCCCTTTCACTTGTACTTTCTCTTGCTTGTTACAGTTAAAGGCACTTCACTAATACAATGACTAGACAGCTGTCCTGAACTTTCCTTAAAACATGGACTATGTTAAATTGAAATCTGCAGGGCTTCTTTTCAAATGAGCAAGCGATGTCATGGATCCCACCTTCACATTAGTGAAAAACCTAAGCCAGGCTAGTTCAGATCAGAATGATTAGCCTGGATGAAGGCAGGATTCCCTTTCTGACTGCCTCTGAACTCCCGCTCCATCATCTCTAAGCTAAAACCTCCTGCAAAGTTACAATAAGTTGCTAATCTTACTGGCCAACAAATCTGGATCTGTTTAGCAGTCCTGCATTAATCATTTTGTGTGTCACGTTGTTATTGGGAAAGTGTGCACAGATAGGCAGATACCTTACAAATTCATACCTCAAAGGACCCTGGAATTCATGTTCATGATTTGGTTTAGGATAAATGCTGCAGGACCTAGGCAACAATCATGGCCATCTTTGACCTCAGACAATAAAAATGACAGCGTGGTTCCACCCCCAAAAAGTCCTAACATAAGGCAAGATGTCTCAGCAAACCTGGAAATATCAGCAAGATAGTTACGATTCATTTCATGTGCAATGACCAAAGCCAGGCTATTGACCCCCTGCGTGTGTTACAGCAAGGAAGTGAAGGGTAGCTATGGCAATACAATAAACTAATGTGACACAACTTGATCTCATTCTGTAACAATACCTGGAGGTCTACATATTTTATATTACACCGATCTAGGCTCAGATACTTCAATCACTAATTCAAGTCAAGGATTTAACAGAAAAGAGTATTATTGCATTTTACATTTTAATACATTTGTATAAATGTGTAACTTATACAAATAGCATTTAATACAGTTCTGTAAACAATACAAAACAACGTAAGGGACCAGACTGTCAGCTGTTATTTGTATGTCTGTGGTGTCTCTATTCTTAGTGCTGCCATAAACACTAATAGCCGGTTATGGTTTCAAGGGGGTTTTGTGCCAGCTAGCATTACCTGGAATGCAGTGACTCTTTGGACTTGTGCCCCATCTCCTGTCCACATATTTTGCCTCCTAGTGCCAAGAAAGTATTGATAGGAGCCAGCACTGTCATTCAGACATTACCTTAGGTCTTGGAAACAAGCCATTTACACGATCTTGTTAGCCTTTCCTCTGCTTTGTTTCCAGTGCAGTGCAGGTTTGCCAATGCAGAGTGTGGTCTTACATTTTTTTGTCCTCTGGTGGAGGTTCTTTCAAAAGTTATCATGTTTCTATCATGGAATTTGACAGCGTTGAATTCTTCTTATGAAAATGAATGTTTAGAAATGCTCTGAAGTCAAAGACAGACTGCAGAGATCTTTGTTCATAAATGCAGTTAACTTGGAAGTGAGACTTAATGAATGTAGATCTTTCAACTAGGCATGGAGTCATCAGCTGAGGGTCTAGACCTTAAAGTGGGAGAGTGAGCACTATGCAGAGATACGACCTAGCTCCAAAAACAATGACCTCTAGAACTAGTAACCATACAGCCGACTTCATGGGGTGCTTTGCTGACCCAGTTAGTCCTGGCAGAAGGCAGCACTGATGTAACTTTGCTGTGTTTAGAAACCAAGCTGACACTTCTGTGTAGTGAAGTGCTCTGCCAAGTGGCTATATCAGGTCATTCAGAACTAGCTCAAAGATTTTTATGTTGCAGCACATTTCACAGTGCTAGGCCTAGCTGGAGAGTCCTTCCCAAAGGTGTGACTGTGTGCTAGACTAGGCATTGGTTACATGCACTGAATATTTCTTGGTTTTCTATTGCTACTAAAAAGAAATGAGAGGGGGAAAAAAAAAGGGAAAGCGTACCTTGCCAACCCTGTTGCCTGAGAAATAGCAATAAAAAAGTCCATTATTAATAACCCAATAAAAAACTCTTCTGCACTAAATATATTGGATCAGCTTTGTGATGGGTGTCAGTCTGTCTAGTTCCACTGATTAAAGTAAAAGTGCAGTGATTTATACCTGTGTTGACTCAGCACACTTGCCCTTGTAAGTAGCCTGTGATAAAATAGACAAATAAATAAAATAAAAGCACAAATCCTGTACTATATAGATATTGCTTAAATAATTCATTATAGCTGCAGGGATAGAAGTAAATACAAAGAAAAATGCTTGCCTTTTGAAATGCTAGCTAGAGCAAAGTCTTTTATTTTGGGGGGGCTGGGGTAGCTCATATTTTCTTGCTAGATACTCTTCAAAAACTTATAGAAGTGCAACTCTTTAGGGTCTCACTTATTTATGTGGTGAAACTGACATAGTCCCATAGATCTAAACACTGTTTGCATCTCCTAGCACTGGAACAAATGTGGCCGTGCAGCATACAAAACTGTGGTTTGCTTATTAAGTCAGAGAACAGCTCTGTGCTGTTAAACCCCTGTCCGGCTGCTTAATGATGACTCGCTGCTGTCAAGTTGCTCAGCTTTCTTTAGCACTGTGATAGAACCGCACTTCAGCTGCATCACAAATGTGGCCCTTGCACCTGAATTATGCAGTATTCAGTAGTTAAGCACCATGTAGACTTAATGCTAAATACTTAGTGTTTATTGAATAGTAAAATAGAGAGGGGGTTCAAATAAGAAAATTACCAGGCTGTGTTTATGTGCACCCCGTTTTTAGAGACAAATGGCTCAGCTAAATAGAAACTGATCATCTGTATGGTGCTGCCACTTTCAGTAAGTGACAAAAGCCATCTATTAAGAAAACCAAATATTAATTTATGTCCTTGTAAAAACAATGGAAAAGATTTGTATAATACCACTTCAAGCATTTGAGGTTTTGGGGTGGGGTTTTTTTTTGTATTCTTTGCATGCCTGAAAAGTTGATTACTTTTTGTGTGGTGGTTTTTTTTTCCTGAAATTCCTATTTTCATATTGAAATCTATAGTACTTGTCAAGCGCAGCCAATGTCAGATTGTACCAAGTCATTAGAAATAAACCTACATAGGCTTTTTAGTGATATTTAACATGTGGCTTCAAAACCATATGAAGCTGCAGACCTCAGCAGGTGACTTAGGACACTGCTGTTTGACCAACAGCCTTTTTTCTGCCTTGCATGGGGGAGAAGGAATTCAGATGCTGTAAGCACTAACAGATGAATAGATCCTACCTCACCCTTTCAAGCAGTCACAGAAATGATGGGATAAAAGAAACCTTTGTCTTTCCAGTAAGTGGGAGAGAAGACGCTGTGTGTCAGTGGCATCACACATTACCACAAAATGAAGTTCAGAACAAGATGATGGCATTTCTTCATATTTGTTTGTGACTGTTTTTTCCATCAGAAATTCTTGTATAGGCATCTGTTTTTTAAGAAATAAAAGGTTTAAAATGGAATTCTCTGTAAATAATAAGTTAGGTTTAAAGGTAGTGTGCAAAGCAATGTAAGCGTGACCCTCTTACAAGTGCAGGCCTTTATTCTGTTAGGCTTTTTTGTCATACTTATGTGCAGAATAGCAGTGTGTAAAGAAGTCTAAACTGGTATAATTTACATATCAAAGCATAAAAAAAGGGATGTGAAAACATATAGTTTAAGAGCTGCCACACCGGTTTAGACCAGCATCTTGTCTTTAAGAGTGTCAGAAGTAGATGCTTAGCGAAATAATCTAATGGCACAAGGAATTAATGGAGCTTCCCTTGTTGGGTCTTGCAACAAGGAGAGATCTACTGAGCTCCTGAGGCAGAGGTTACGTTTGGAAGACAACGTTTAAAACTCACTAATCTATGTTTAATAACTACTAATCTATTTGCCATCCTGAATTTTTCTCATGGCTTTTTGGCCACCAAATTATTCTGTGGCAGTGGAGTCCACAGTTTAATTATGGACTGTATGAGAAAACGTTGCTTTGAATTCATTTGAATGCCTGTGCTTGTCACATTATGAACAAGTGAAAGACCTTCTCCATCTATCATTCACAAATCTGCAGACTTTTGTCTTATTAGTGTCCTGGTTTTGGCTTCAATAAAGTTAATTTTCTTTCCAGTAGCCGGTATAGTGCTGTGTTTGGATTTAGGATGGGGATAATGTTGATAACACACTGATGCTTTAGCTGTTGCTAAGCAGTGTTTATACTAAGTCAAGGACTTCTCAGCTTCTCGTACTGCCCTGCCAGTGGAGGCTGGGAGGGGCACAAGAAGTTGGGAGGGAACACAGCCAGGACAGCTGACCCAAATGAGCCAAAGGGGTATTCCATACCATATGATGTCATGCCCAGTATATAAACTAGGGGGAGTTGTCTGGGGGACACTGTGGCTTGGGGGTTGGCTGGGCACCGGTCAGAGGGTGGTGAACCATTGCATTGAGCATCACTTGTTACGTATATTCTATTATTATTGTTGTTGTTTTCCCTTCCTTTTTCTGTCCTATTAAACTGTCTTTATCTCAAACAATGAGTTTTAGGGGTTTTTAGGTTCTCTCCCCCATCCCACTGGCAGGGGCAGCGAGCGAGCGGCTGCATGGTGCTTAATTGCCAGCTGGGGTTAAACCACATTAGTCATCCTGGTCCTGGTTGAAAAGTTTTAGTCTGTTTTGACTTCTTTCAGATGGAGGTGGATAAATACCTCTGATCATCTGCATGGCCTTTTTTATGCATTTTCTGACTAAAGAAGTTACAATATGCAAATTAAGCAAGGCAGGGGTACCTGCACAGCATGCTTGCCTCTACTCTGCCTGGTCTCCAAGGTGAGCAAAAGCCATGCAGCCAGGGTGCTGAGCTGGAGCTAGCTAGGCTGCTGAGCCTTAGAGTCTTGCTAACGTGATCACGCAGCTTTTGGATTTGGGGTGGGTTGTGGGCAGAACTGCTCTCACCTTCATAGCTGCCTGCAGTACCCTTTGTCCCTGTAGGCTGATGTTATCCTCCATCAGATAAGTTATAAAGACAGAATGTTGGGACAGTTTCCTATGTGAAAGTGGTTTAAATCAGTGAGATGAGAGTCCTTAAGCTCAGAAAACTTTTAGGCCCCTGAACCAAGACTGTTCAGTCTGATAGGAAAGTATTCCAAGCACCTTCTCTTTGTCTCGCTTGGTTTATTTCTTTACCGTTGTAAAGGCAACATTTAAATAATGGATGTGAAATCTCAACTGTGTTTAAATCAAAGGAAAAGAATTCCACTGACTTGACTTTGGCTGGGATTTACCTGAGGATATTTACTAATTTATTCCATATTCCCATTTATAAGATCTGCTGTAAAACATCACTATGCTGCCCAACAAGGTCACAGTATTTGTAAGATGTATGTTTTTCCAACAACAAATACATGTTACCTGTAAATAATTACAGAAAATTTGCATCTTCTTCTAGATCTGCCCTTTCCTCCTCCAGTAGTGTTGCTGCCAGCATCTTTCTTCATTTTTGTTTCTCTGCCTTGCTATCTAATAGGATTGCCCAAAAGCAGCTGGGAAAGAGGGTGAAGTGGCCCCATTTAGCTGGCCCAGTACCCACTGGAGGAAAGAAGATTTGGCTGTAGGAATGCTATATTCTTCAATGTAAACATGGTTTCATTTTAAAATGGTATAACATCCACAACGTGGAAGATATTTTCTTCCTGCCAGGTGGCAATGATATTTCCATGTGCATAACATTCAGTGGAAGTCTTTGAGTTCCCAGAGGAGGAGGGCAAAGGCATGGCAACACAACAAAGATAAACAGATGTTTCAAGGAAAAATGCTGTGAGGAAAGCTTGAGTATGTCTGACCATCAGGAAGCATTCATGGAACAAGAGTTCGTCTGGACTGATGGACTCCACTGGACTAGTAGCTGGGCTAGTAGCCTTCTGGGGTTGAGCTGAGTGTGGCTGATAAAAACCTTTCTTAAATATACAGAGATGGCAAAATAAGAAGGATATAACAAAGGGTGAAAGTATACTGGAGAGTAGAATGTTGAGCATCAGAGAAAAAACAGTAGTTGAAAGTCATGATAAGACAGACATAGTGAAGGAAAATTAAGAGAAGTTTCCTTACTAGGTTTCAGAAACAACTGAAATATTTTTGTAGTGATGCAAGAAGAATGGGCAAGAAGGTGGAAGAAACAGAATTGCTGGTGGAAGATGTGAAATTGAGTATCACAGGGTAACAGAAACATGGGTTCACAGTGCAGGTACTGGGGGATACAATTTATTAAGGAAAGAAAATAATAAAGGTAGAGATCCTGGTGTATATTAATACAGGAATAGATCATTAGCAATACCACCCAGCTGCGTCAAAATCACTTGTAGCAGGAAACAGATGAGGGCATTAGGGAAGTTTAAGTCTGACAATTATAGAGACATAAATGATGTAGTTGACAAAGACAAATCAATTGAACTTAGTGTGATGTTGAGAAGGGTTGATAATGCCTAAAGTCTTGAAAGTCTGTTGCAAACAAGAGGCTCTAGTCTTCATGACAACCTATAGAAATATTGTATGAGAACAGAAAGCTTACAGAAAGCATATAAATAGGAAAGAAAGCTATGGCTTGTTGAAGTGCACAGATCTTGTAAGACCTGCTCTAGGTCTAACTTGTGGAGGGAATTAAAACAGGCAGTGAAAGACATCTATGTGGAAAACAAGGGATAATGACTAGAGTAAAAGTTTGGGATGAATCCAAACCCAAGCGAACTAGTTGCCTAGGATGTCTCATATGATTAATGAGAATGTTGCAGTACATTAATGCAGGGATGAATTAGGAAATTAACACTACCAAGTCAAAAGCAAAACTGCAAGAGTTAACACTGTCCAGTTTATGGGAAACGTACATAATCTTCATTCTAGAACTGGGAGAGAAGCAGTACATAAAATCACAAATACCATCCCCTTTCTTCCCAGCCTTCCCCTTTGGATCTAGTTCTATGTAACGCTGTGCCACTCGGGCTTTCACTGGAGTTTTCTTTCAGCAACTGATCTCTTTTCCTCTAATTGGAAATGAGCAAAGCTTGTGGGTTATGTAAAATGCCTTTCTTCTTAGCACCTCATGGATTATACCTCAAGAGAATCTGCATGAAAAATAACCTTCCTGAAGTTTTCCTTGAAAACATATCTGGTTTCAAATCATCATCTAACAGTACAGTTCGTAGAATTTAACAGAAAGCTTATAAACACAATGCCTGTTTCAATATAATTTTGTCCTTAAGAGATATCATTTCAACCTAGATTCAGAGTTCTACAGCTTTTATCTATCCCCTCTCACTCTCAGCAATATCCTGATCAATCGAAGCAAGCCTGACTTATTTAAATCTCTGCTGTTTCCTTTCTGCAAGCTCTGTCGTGATACACTGTGGTTCGCTGCTCTCAGATGACTGCAGTCATACCCATAGCAAAACATTTCCTTACCAAAAGTATCCCCTTTCTCAGAGTTAACAAGACCACCCTCAGGCCAGTGGAGTGGCAGAAATACTATTTTATAAGAGTCATTCATTCAGGCTGAAATTTACTCCTTTGTAAAAGGCGAGCTCCAGCCTCTTGGGCTTGTGTAACCTATGTGCAATGTATTAGTTTTGGGCTCCCCTCTGGAATATTTTCCTCTCTATCTTTCAAGCAGTGACTATATATTTTTTCTGCATATGTACTGCAGGTTGCATACATGTTTCCTGGGCCTGGTCACCGTTACTGGAGTATAAAGTATAATAATATTGCAGCTCTTCATGCATAAGGGATCTTATTTGCTCTTCCAGAGCATTTCCCAAGTCCCAGTTTCAAAACACTTAGCAAATATTACACTATAAACCTGAAGGGGAAGGGGACAACATTTGACATTTCTGATGAGAGAACAAGTATTTGGCAAAAAAAAAAGATCTTGGAGACTCTAAAGACATGGGTCTACAAAATGAAGGTATTGGCTTTGCTCATGCTGATAAGGTCATGACATAAGTAATTTTCTGGAGTAAGCTAGGTTGGTGTCTCTCATGGTAATGAATATGTGTTCCTGGATTTACTTTAGTAATCATTTACTTGCAGTATATCAGCTTCCTCATGTTCAGGTGTTTTCTTGTAAACGTCTGTCGAAATGCTTTCATTTTGTGGTTGAAGAATTTGAAGTGACATAAAAGTTTTTTCAAGTTATGATGTAATTTCCATAGTAAGTTACATAAAAGTTCATTAGTGGTTTAAGTCACTTAACAGGAGATAACTGGGCATGTGTACTTGTAAAAAAAATAGTCTGGTACGCTTGGCTGATGCCATGAAACACAGCTGTCAGGCTGTTCTGCAGCCTCTACCTCTTCTTCTGAGACAAGAGCATGCAAGCATGTGCACACATGCCTGTGTATGAGAGGGAGAAAGACAGAGATACTCCCTTTGTATTTTGTCTGAAATTCATTGTCTTGTCACCAAATAATATAGACCAGAAAAAATATAGTCAGCATTTTTCTCACCAGCTAAAAAGCAAAATATGAAGTGTTATTTTCAATTACTTAATCTGAAAATAAGTCTCATTCTGGACCCTACAGATTGTGCACTTTTCCACACGTTCATCCCCATCTCTCGCTGATCTGTTTTCAGGATTGTGTTTTGCAGAAATGCTGTGGAAGTGCCCGAGAACTAAGCTGGGTCAGGAGCTGCCACAGCTATGGAGGGAGGGAATCGAGCAAGCAAATTTATGACAGTTTGACATTTCAGATAATAGAGGTCAGTCCTTCAAGTCGCAGTCCCCCTGAGATGAGTGGATTTCTGCCGGTGAATGTGGGAAGAGCTGGTACCATTAAATTGTCCCTTTACTGCAAGTGAAGCATGCGGTGATAGGCTGGAAGAAAAGAATTCTTTTAATTATTGCGAGGCAAATTCTGCTCCCTTTCTGGTGTGGATGAATGATGAATGATCCCATTCATTTCAGTAGTTGTACCTGCAGCTGGAAGAAGAACAGGATTTGAATTTCTAGAATAAAGCATTATGTTGTAAATGAACTGGACTGAGATGTATTAGTGCACCAATATGCAAGACTTCCCTTTCTTGTGCTCTCACAACTAAGATCTTGAAGGATTGTTACTGTGAACACTATTTATGACATCTGAGACCAAATAAATTTTGTCCACTTATTAACAATTTTTGTGCACTTTCTCAAATGACGATTCAGTACTGCTTAGTCTTTAGAAGTACTGATGACCCCTGTCCCCCGAAGTTGTTGCATCTCTCTGCCTCAGGCACTTTTCCTAGCAGTTGCAGGAGCTAGTGATATGCAGTGTGATAACAGTATCGGTGCAAGGTTTATAGTGTAATATTTGCTAAGTGTTTTGAAACTGGGACTTGGGAAATGCTCTGGAAGAGCAAATAAATTATTATTTGTGTAGTCATTTTCATTAAATGTTATGAGAACCTTTTTATAACTTTATGACAATATCAAATTTAATAAACTATATTGGCCTTTTTTCAGAACTGGGGATAAAGCCCCCAAATAAACAAACTAATGACAGTCCTCAAATTAGAAATATGGCTTTGTTTGTTTGTTTGGCTGGTTGTTTTTAATTAAAAGTAGATTTCTTTTATTTCAGTTTGTTGTTGGGACTTCTTCCACTAAAAGTATTCTAATTGCAACATCAAGAGCTACTCAACTGCTGTTTAAGTGTGAACTGCCATGTTTCTTAAATATCTATTTTTGAACTTGCAGTGGGGAAAGCAAAGAATTAAAAATCTATTTTCTGTAGAAAAAGAGGGGAAAATTAACTCTATGTTCACTTTACCTTTTTGGTATCTGGACTGAAATCTTTGTTCCACAGTGACTTAAGAAATAACTTAACATAAAAGCTTGACTGTGATGTGACCCAGTGGTAACTTGCTATAAAGAAGCAAGAAACCAAAAGGGGGAAAAAAAGAAGTGTAATAATAGTATTTGTGATTTACATTAAGCTGAACTGTAGCATCAGCTACAATAGCTTTTCCTGAAAAAAATATGAGCTGATTGACTCCCTTGGTCTTTGAACTTCTATAGGTGCTAATCAGAAAATTTAAATAGGTCAGGATAGAATCTGGAGGAAATTATCAACCTCTTTTCTAATTGAAGACAAAACATTTAATAAAACTTGTAAGCTTTTCTTTCTTAAAATGAAACTACCATATATAAACTTCTGTTTAATGTGCCACTTCCTTCATGTTTCCTTATAAGAAGCAGTCTTGTGCCTAGCTAGATTATATGCCTGGGAGCCAAGTATGTGCCAGTAGCTAAAATATGTGCCTGCAAGCTAAGAGTGAGAGACTCTACTCTTGCTTAATTTCTTCTGGGAAGAGTAATATATGAAAATAAAATGTATATTTGCACGGTAAACATACAATAGTTGCATTGCATATATATTTATACATCGTATATAGCTGTACAACAACTACTCCTTAAATACTTGAAGGAGAAATGAAAGAGACTCTGAACATGTTTGTAAACATGATTACTCTACTAGGGAAAAGGGATATTGAGTTTACTTGCTGAACTGTGATTGAATCCTTAAGGTCAGGTAGCCAAATTTCACAATTCTGCAATTATCTAAATCTTTAGAAACCCTGCATTACTCAGCGCAAAATTGACTCTTACCAAGATGTGGATTTCCCTCTAAGCTGTGAGGGAAAGTATAGAGTTGCTCTCTGACCCCCCAAATCACACATGTGCTTTTATTTTGTAGAAGCTTAGTTTGTTAGGTTACACCCTACTTGTACACACTCTTTTTACTTGTGTGAACTTTCTGTAAGAATTATTTTATCTCTGCTTTGGACTTGCAAAAAGGGAGAGAGGAATCATGATGTTCAGGTGATGAATTTGAAGAGCTGCGGAAAAGAGCATTCATTTCAAATTCATTCATTTCTTTCCCTACCACCTTCCAACAGTGCCATCATTCCAGGCGTGAGTCCTTGCACAGCAGCCTTGTCGTCTGGCCCTCACAGCCAGGCCAACTCCTGCAGAACACGGTTCCTGGGAACTGTGGACAGCGTGAACAATAGTCCTGTCAGTTTTTCATTCAGTTATTTTGTTGTATCATCATTGTCTTCAGGGCAGATTAAAATTTGCAGGAGTTCTTGGCGTTTGCTGTAAGGAAGAGCTAAGGGTAGAAGGAGTAAAGCCAGGAATTAGGGCAACTAGAATTCTTGTATTTTGTAAACACCTTCAGATGACATATCACATCACATTACTGCCTTAATGACTACACGTGTCAGGAATTTCCTATGGGCCTGACTTCAGCATAATTATAAACTCTTCAAAACCAGGAAAGTGTTGAAAAATTAGGAAATTACTTAGGATGATAAAAAGCAAATATTAAAAGAATGTAATGTTTCTTATGGAGGGCTGTGCAATTACAAAGCAAAGCTACAAAAATCCCATTAGAATGGCTGCTATCTGTGGGTTACTAATGTCTGTTTATCTAACATTTATGGTCTTTTGTCCACTTCAGTGCACTGTTGAGGTTTGTTTTTCTTGTTGTACCCTTGCAGCAATTATTTATTGAAGGTGCACTTTACTATAAATATTGTTCCTGTAACTTTACTGCTTTTAAAGACATGTTTTAATGATGGACAATCAGAACTACAGTGCTGGACTCCCTTTCTTTTGTACTTCTTGAGAATTTTTATTCTCGTTGCTTGTCTCTGCCAGATCTTCTCTGGAATTGATATCCATACTTTTAAAAGTTTATTAGCAGAATACTCTCGTATACTACAGCCACACTTTCATTTTGTTGCATAGATACTCCTTCACTTATCTTTTACTTTTTCAAATGGGACATAGAAAAAACTCTTTGTGTACTTACTCTGAAAGAAGATTTCAAAGGGAAGAGAGAAAAAAGTTATTATATATCTCTTTACTTTGATTTGTTACAGTGGAACTACAAACAAACAAAAAAAAAGTGTAACTTTGTACAATAATATTTTTAAATCTTACAAAAACATTGATATATCATCTGTGTGTTTGTACAGAAAGGAATTGAATTAGTCTGACAAATTGTGTTTGCTCATAGAATCCAAGACTCTTGAGGTTAAAAGTTTAAAATTCAGGCCTGATCCACAGCCCAGCTGAGTTTTCCTATTGGCCATAGTACTGGCTGGATCAGGCTCAATAAGGCATTTTTTATTGTAATTGATTTCTATCTTTTTCAGCCAAAAAAAGGAACTTAATTGTTTTTCTAAATAAGTATTACCTTATTGATTTGAGTCTGTAGACTGTGTCTGCAGGGAATTGATATTCTAGTAATCTGTATGATTAAACTGGGGAACTGGAGGCAAGATCTACTCTGTAGTTCAAAACACGCAGGCTCTGATGCCATACTATGCAGCACTAAAGGCTGGTGATTGACATCTCCTGTCCTGTGATAATGCTGATTACACTAACAAATTCCTTTATTCATTTAATGTTTTTATTTATTTTCTTTAGCCCAAGCCCAAACACAAAAGTAGCCTGAATTCTCATGTAGTCATATAATCTTTGTACTTGTTGCAATCAAGTTTTTCCAGGAAATGGTACATCTCCTTGCTGTCCTGGCTCTCTGTTGCCATATTGCCATCACCTGTGTTTGTTATTTAGTTTTTGGACTTGATGCACATAAGCTATGTCTATTTTAGCAAAGATTGCAGCTTGTATGAACAGATTTGTATAGCACAAAGGTTGCAACTGAGAACCCCAAATCCATGATGTATTTCAAGCGGTTTACTTTGCACTGGTTCTAGCCCCAGTCCCACAGCTGCCCTTTAGTGACTGGAGCATACCAGATGAAGCCCTGGAACAATTATTCAGTTCAGTTTGATTCTAAACAAATCCAGTTTGTGCTGAGACCACCCTGTGACACGAACTGAAGCAGGGACAGTTGACAGAGGTGCTTCAAAATGCCTTGCCAAATGCTGAGCAACTGTAGGTATGCCCACAGATGACTGAAATGGGAAGAGCTTGCCGCGAAGCAGATGCACAGAGATCTTGTCCAATTTTCACATGGTACGTTATCATTTTTACTTCAGCTAAGATCTTTGTAGTTTGATAGACTACACAGTTTGGTGTGCCCAGAGTCTTCTGCCACCATTTCCTAATGAAATAGAAGAGGTTCAGTTCATTGGGATGAGGTGTGAAGTGTAGCACTATTTGGTAGGACAGCGAACGTAAAGGTGTTGCAGCACCATTTCCTCAGTATGCTTAGTTTCCCATAAAGCCAGATTTAATATCAATATATAAATATTTTGGTGTATTTATGATATAAATTAGCAAAGGCCTTTTATTTCAAATAAGCAGAATGATTTACAGTAGCTGACAGTCTGGTTGGTGATTTCAAAATATTCTGCTGTGCATAGCACAGTATCTCTTCTAGGCACACCTGTGGTTTCCTGCTGAGGAAACCATCATAAAAAGAAGAGCCCTTATCCAGCACGTATTGTGGTATGGATTGCACAGGTTTAGTGTTACTGCTCACTTCACCAAAATAGTAATTCATCAAACTGACTGGAAACAACAGGTTTCACAGCAACCTCAAGGTGTGGGGAATGACAGGTTGTATCCTAGATACATTGTTCTGACTTCAGTGTGTATGAGAAATCTTGAGACTCCTGTGTGAAGTTCTTGAAAGAGATCTTCCTGTGGTGAAATTTTGCCATTAGAGTACACAGAAAGATACAATGAAGATAAAAATATAACAGCAGGTGCTTAATTTAGCCCCCTGAAATCCTGTGAATAACCCATTTCCTATCCTCTGGCCAGGCTACTAAATGAGGCATGCTCGGTAATTACTGAATTATCCCTTTCAGCAGGAGGAAAGCAACATGGGTGCTAGGCTTTTGTTATTTTACATTCACCCCCATTAGTGTTACTTGCTGCACCTAATAGGCTGATAAATGGGGTATTGCTACTGTCAGTGACTAAATGGCACTTAATATTCCATTTTGAAGTTCAGGAAATCAGAAGTAGGAGGAGAAGCTTTTGATGGCCATTTGCTCAGTGACACAGACTTATAATCAAGGAAATTGATGTTGAAGGTTCAGTTACATGGATCTTGCCACAAAATGGAGCTGTAAAATTGTGCAGTGGATGCAATAGACTTCAACAATATAACCCTTCACCTTATTAGGATTACCTCCAAAAATAATATTAAAAATTAGAAGTAGACCCCAGTCTCTCATTCCTGTAACATTACTTCAGTATAAGTAATGAAAAGAATAAGGTTTGGAGCAGAGTGCTGCATTTTATTGCAGAATATAGGAGGCCACTGAAGAAGGTTTAAGGTGGCAATTTCTCCTTTGAGGTGCTCAAAGACAGTGAGCGGGCACCTTTGCTCAGGACAGGGGGAGGATAATGTCTTAAAACATTCACACCAATGGACTAGATCTGGGACAACTAATCTGCAGTTCTTAAAGCCAATAAACATCTGATAAATCCTTTGTAACTTGGCAATTGTTATCCCTAGGTATAGTTTTCTCTTTGTAGCAGTTAAGATAACACACTGGAGCACATTAACCTGTAGGTACTATATACAGTTCAGCTGTATGTGGTTCTGCCAGCACAGAACAAGAAACAGCAAGTCTGACCAATTTGCTGTTTGGCCAGAGGAGAAAGCCACTCTGAAGAAAAGGGATTCAGATCCAGACAGAGAGAGCTTTCACAGCTGGATCTGGACATAAGTCTGGGTTTTAAACATTCCCATTATTCAGAGTTGTTTGTATTTGGACAGCTGGTTCTGCCCTTTTCTGATTCTCCCACATAGGAAGATATTGTCCATTGATTCATGAGGAGAAGGTGATGCAGCAAGCAGCTTAACAGATGACAGAGAGTGGCCATTGTAATGTACATCCTGAGGTTTGATAGTCCGAGAGAAGCAGCTTGGCCTCTGCTGAGTCACTGAAGTCCTGCTCTTGGGCTGTGACTTCTTTTCTGACCCAAACGTCATCACAGGATTAGGTGGATTCAGAGTCTCCATGCCCTCCCTGCCTCTGGACCTCTCTCTTGGTCTGAATTTCACCAGTGTTTTGAGAGCCACCTTCTCCGCAGCCCCTACCATCTGGAATAGCTTCACTGTGGCTCTCTGCCTCATTGACTCTCTTCTTCATTTCAAATCTCAGTTGACCATTTATCTTTTCTACCTTGCCAATTTCTTTTAATTTCCCTGTCCATCTGCTTGGTCTATTTAATTCTGTGAAAGCTTTTAGATTACATATTTTATAGTAGATGCATGGGAAAATGGTACTATATTATATATGAACAACTTCCGCAGCTTGAGCAAGGGTGCTGTTAGCATCAGCTGAAAAGTCCTACGTCTCCCCGATGTGCTCAGTGTTACAGTTCACAAAGTTAGAGGGGGATGTTGAGATTGTGTTGACAGCCAAAAGAATATACTTACTTTCCTAGAGCTGCAGCAAGTAGAGCAGATGGTATTTTCCCCCACTCCACATCACTCTCTGTCCTTTCCTTCCTCATGCCCCATTGTTCATTTTTCACACCTCTCTGTTGGTTTGGTTTGGATTCAACACCCGCTGAAGTCAATGGAGAATCTCCCACTGACTTTATTTGGCTTTGCGTCATGCTTCCTGTGATCTGTCCTCCCTTTAGCTATGCCTGAACCCAAATCCCTGTTCTGACCTCTCAACAGTTTGGATCCTGTCTGTGCATCATCTCTCTTCTTGCTCCCTGCACTTTGCCAAGAGCCTCAGCAGAGCAGTGATGGGGAAAGCTGCATGGAATAGATACTGCTTGTGTCAATAGCTGGAAAGAAAACCTGTGAAAAATTTTCAGTTTGCATTACTCTGAAACACTTTCTCTAGCTTTTTCCTCACTGAACCAAAAAGAAAACAGGAACATAATTTGAGTTAAATATTATGGGAATGAAATTGAAATGTTTTGTTTTACTTGGGTTTTCATTTTTAATTAAAATGAAAAATCATGTCAAAACAGATTTTATACACCTCTGTTTTGAAAATGTCACAGTGAAATATTTTGCCTTTCATGAAACAATGCAAACAGTTTTCCATAAATCATTGTTTCCCCAAATTCATTGGTTATATTTATTAACCCCAAACCATATTTTGCTTTTGTGGTGAATCAGTTACTAAGTCATTTGATGCTATTTCCTCTCATGATTTTTCTCTGTATTCCAAAGCACTATCTACCCCCTCTCTCGCTGACATCCTTCCCAGTCACCTATTCCTTTTGTAGGCCTAGAAATGGAAGACGGGGAAAAAAAAGACAAAAAAGACAGGGTTTCTGTGTCTCTACCACCGACTTTTGTTTTATTGTTTAGGCTGTGTGGTGACTCTCAGTCTAGTACAAGACTGGAATAATTGTTATTGCATTCTCCAGTTAACGCTGCCTGCAGCCCCATTGAGCTTGAGAACACCGACTTGTGACCTCCTGTATGGTGTCTCACTTCAGTAATGGCTTTGACTAAAGTTTATGTGATTTCCTCCCATAACAAGGAAGTCAAAGGCTTTACTCTTTTTCTGAGTGTTCAATTTCTAAGGACAAAATCATCGCCCCAATGAAGTCAAATGAAAATTTCCATCAACTTCATGTAGCCACAATAGCTCCTTGTACATCTAACAACCTCTGTGTTATTTGGCACTTGAGTCACTCCAGAAACAAAAATTATTCTTGTGCTGATATTATGGTTGTCATAAGCAGTACCTCAGAAGCAACTCTCTGCACTTTTCTAGACCTGGGAAATGTTTTGTGTTTTAATTGACATCCCTAGGAGTTGTGAGATTTCTCAGCAACTTGCAGGATTTAGCCCTAATAGTATTTACAGTAATTAAGCACACTAATTAAATAACAAAACAACTAATGACAAATTGATTCAATGCCAAATAAAGGACTCAAATAAATGCTTAATTAAAGATGCTAATAAAATCCCCCTCAGCCCTTTACAGTCCACTCCCTAGGGCTAAAGATGACTTTCTACCTCAGAAATCTTTATAGTCCTTTACAAGCCCAGTCTCTAGGGTTACTGCCTTCTTTAACCTCTGGATTAAATGCTTGTTAGCTGAGCACTGTATAAACCCATTTAAAATGCCATCAAAATAATTAAGTTGGATCCTGAATGCTCTGTGTCCTCCAGTTATGATACGCCATGACATGCCCACCTGCATGCAGGTTCCCATGCACTAGGGTATGCAAGGTTGTGTCTAATTTTGAGCCCCTAGGCAGGAGGATGTATGTCTGACCGTTAGACCTCCTTAAGCCAATGGCACAAATCATGTGCTTAACTTTAGGCTAAGTACCTTGATGAATTGAAGCCAAAGTGAGAAAGAGCATAGCCATAACCCAGCCCAGTTTAAGTAAAGCAAGATGGCTGTTTTGTAATTCATTATTGATTCTGTTAAGCTTTCTTATTTATTACCTAAGTAGAACCTAGCAATAAAAGTATATTTTTTTAAATAAATGTATTGGAGAATGGAGCTGCCATAAAAAATGGCTATTAAGCAGCACTCGACGAGGAGAGAGTTCTTTAAGTTACTATTCAATATTTCTTTCATGTGCCAGGAATCTTTCTCTCACCCTGGCAGATAGCCTCATTAGATATTTCTCTCCTTATCTGTACATATAGCTTTTTACATTTTGTGTCAATAATGATAAAACAAATGCTTATAAAAGTAGAAAATGAAGAGTAATTTCCCAGCCTTTCATAGAAGATTTGCAGAAGAAGATTCGAGCAGACAGACTGCTGTGATCACCAGGTACACAATATATAGTGCATGGCAGCCCTTTCCACTTTTATCTGTAATGTTATTTTGTGATGGGATTGTTGTCTTTGGGGTTGTCAGCAGATAGTCACTCTCAAAGTTTTCCTTTCTCCCTCTGATGTGTTACATCATTTCACATTATCTCATCTAACAAGGCTGTGTGATTTCAGATAGCACCATATGTGTTTAACTTCAGAAGAAGCTCTGAGCCCAGCTTGGTTATATCTTATCAGCTTTGGTATTATCCAGCTCCAAATCTGGGGCAGATGGAAGTAAATGGGATGTCAGTGAGAAGGAAAGAATTCCTTACACTTGTATAAGCCACCTCTATCTCTGTGATATTTGCTTATAAAAGAAAGCGGGCTGTGAGGAAATTATTACATTGATCTGAGTGATATAATTTGGATTCTGCTGGAAATACTAGCAACATGTATCCTACATGCCACCTTTAGTCGTGGGGGAGGGTGAGGACTGGAAATGGAGAAAAAGCTAATTCACATGGATGTGCTGCTTGCAGTGTGCCAAATTACCTGTTGGATATCTGAGTAACTGCAAATATTGCAGATAACTTGGACTTATCCCTCTGGAAGCCCAAGAGAAAAAGCTTGCATAGCTGGCAAGTTAAGAAATATGAAAACAAATGAACATGAAAAAGGCTTAAGAAAAAAAGCCCCAAAACAAAACACAAAACCCTGAAGTGTGAAAAGAATAGAATTAGAATTAACAGCCTTAACTGAAAAAGAGTTGCTCTAACCACTGATCTTTCTAAACTGCACTGCTCTACATCCTCCAATTATGTCCGCATGCTGCTTTCTATCAAGAATAAAGAAAAAATCCAATTCTCCAGGCACTGGTATTTCAAATGATTCATCACATCATAAAACGATGTACTACAGTGCCAAATCAGTGTTATGCTAAGTCACATTCTGACCCATCAAAGATTCTTCTATATCCTTCCTCTTGTTTGTTCCTGGCCTTTAAAATATCCGCTCTTACTTTGTTTATATCTTCAGTAACTTTAATTAGCTCTTCTTTAGTGTCATACTGGCATTTGTGTTTCCCACTGTTATCCTTCAGCACATACTACAGAGTTTGGGTGGTTTTTTTAAGTCACTATAATGCGTGTGTATTTTTCAGACATTAAGAAGGGCCCCAAATCTTCTCCAGTGTTTTTTGAACTCTAGCAGCTGTTCAAAAAAAATATACTACTTATACCTATAGCCTTTTATTGTTTATGTCCTTAGACCATCATGACTACAGCAGTAGAACTGTAGAGCATTTTAAAACACTTGCTAATGTCAAATGCTATTTTAAGCCACTGTGAAAGACTGAGAACAAAAATAGAGCTCTGGGTCATGGCTTGTATCTCTTAGAAAAAATATTTAACTTAATTTCCCTCAAAGTTTGTATAGCAAAAGAACAACAGCAGCGCTTCTCTGCCAGGAATTTTTTTTGCTGGAAAAGAAATACGTGGGGATCAATGAAAAGCTCAAAAGCAAGGGATTCTTCTGGCGTGCTGCATCCGTGTCTGTAGGAGTTTTGTCCTTGGTTGTTTGCGATACGATTCTGCAAAGTGAAAAGGGGAGTTCAAAGCAAGACAGAGACAAGGCTGATGAAAATAGAGCATCTGCAAGCCCTCCTTAAGGGACTTCCTAATATTTGTCTGCGTGTGTCTCTCTGTGTCCTTTGTTATCGCTGTTGATGAAAATAGTGATGTCTGTTGAGGTAAATCTATACAGGCAGCTTCACATCCCTGGAGTGAAAGGGGCTTCTATTCTTTACATAGCCTCGGGACAAGTTGAAATACAATTCCGAATCCTAAGTCTTTGAGCAATTATTTGAATTGTTCTCAATATCATGCAGTATTTCCATGGCTAACTTGAAAACTGTTCTATTATCACCACGGGAAGTAGCCTAGAAGGGAAATGCTACTCTATAATAAACAAGACACTGTCTGGCATGGCTGTACTAAGATGAAGGAGGAAAAAAAATCACCATACAGTTCAGCAATACTTAAAAGAAACAAAATGATTCCAATCTGAACAAAATGTCACGGTTGTTCCCAGAATTGTCACAACATGGGAACATGGGAGTACAAGATAAAGCTCTGCTGAAAATGGTTATGTCTCTTGATAGCTTTAGTCAGCTGTGGCAGGAAAAACAAAGGCATTTCTTGCTGTGCTGCAGAAATGTATACTGGGCAGTAATAAAGGAATAAAATTAGGAAGTCACACTGACATAATAATGCAATGCAAATTTCATTTGCTTCAGTAAAAGCATAACGAATTCTCTCTATCCTACAATAATTTCAGTTATTCTTTTAATGGCAGTAATTCAAGTTTCTTCCATTGAAGAGTAAGTTGCAATAGTTTGAAAGGTCTAAATTGCATCAGCTGCATAAGAATAGGAAGAACATTAAATTAAGCTTTGTCAATAAAAGAAGAAAAAAGAATGTCTTTAGTTTCAAAAAACTTGATTTCAATTAATGGCATAGAATAGTTAAATATTTTACTGAAAAAAAAAAGGACAAATAAGAGGTTGAGAAGGACATTTTCAACAAATGTGGGTGCTGAGCCATGATTTTCAGAACTGAAGTAATTTTGATTTCCAAAATTCAGAATATCTGGGATATCTCACCTGTGTACAGTTCAGTAGAACAATTAAGAATTGGAAAGTATTACTTAAAACAGAGATACACATTAGTGCTAATTATCTAAATTGAATACATCCAGAAAGAAGGTGGTTAAAATGACAAGAAGTCATGCTGAAAGGGTCCAGAGGAAGTTTGCCAGGACACCTCAGCTAGTCTGATTTCTCATATCATGGAGCTGTTCAGGTTTAATATTGGTGTGTTAGTTGGTATGTCAGTTAGAACTAATGTTAGTGTCTCTGAGAGGGAAGGTAGTGTGGGGAAGTTTGCTGGTGACACAGTGTTAAAGGTATCATCAGTACAGAGGAGAAACTGGGTGTTTCTCAGAAAGAGTCAGGTGACCTGCATGATCACAGTGATAAAAATTTGATTAAATATAATCATGAAAGTGTAAGGTTAAATAGTCAGTAATGTATAAGCAGAATTTCTCCTATATCATGGGAGCTCATTAGTCAGAATTTATTAAGGATGAGAAGGATCTGCATCTACTAGTTTCTCATACAGTGATTAGGAGCTGCTTCTATCATGTTGCCATTTAAAAGGCAAATGCAATTCTAAAATACTTTTGACAAGCTGTTTCCAAGAGAGCTAGTAATGCCAGTGGATGTCTCACTGGTTCATCTGGAATACTGTGTGTACCATTCTGTGCACCTGCATATTGAAAAAAGAAGAATTTAGGCTTAAATAGGCATGAAGGAGGAGACTAGTATAATGAAGAAAAAGAAACTAAGGTGGGGTGGCTTTGTTGGCCTAGCAAAATAAACACTGAAAGAGAATTTCATTTGTTGGTGTGAATGAATTGAGAAACAAGTACCAAAGAATCTTTAAAGGTAGAAAAACCAAGATACAAGAAAATGTGTATAAATTAATGCCATTAAATAAAAATATGAAGTTTAAAAATCATAATAGTGGGGTTCTGGATTATCCTTCTAACAAAAAGGCAAAGCTCTTAGTTTATGAAGGTGATAGAAGTGGCAGCAGGGTGTTTGGCCTGGATGGAAATTGAGCGTGCATCTATTGTAACATTTTAGTTGGAATCAGAAATGCACTTTCGAAGTGGGCTCTCCAGCATCCCCACGGCTCTGCCTTGTTTTGCAGTGGAGCAGTCTCACACTGCACAGTTTCCTTTCAGATGAAGCTGAACTGGAAGATGCAGTCCAGTTGCACACTTGGTCCTGCAGCCGCTGATGGCTTCTCAGTTCAAAGCCCCATCCAACCTGGCCTGGAACACTTCCAGGGATGGGGCATCCACAACTTCTTGGGGCAACCTGTTCTGGTGCCTCACTACCCTCACAGTAAAGAACTTCTTCCTCACATCTAACCTAAATCTATCCTCTTTCAGTTTAAAACCATTACCCCTTGTCCTATCACTGCATGCCCTTGTAAAAAGTCCCTCCCCAGCTTTTTTGTAGACCCCCTTTAGGTACTGGAAGGCTGCTATAAGATCTCCCCGGAGCCTTCTTTTCTCCAGGCTCAACAACCCCAACTCTCTCAGCCTGTCCTCATAAGGAAAGTGCTCCAGCCCTCTGATCATCTTTGTGGCCCTCCTCTGGACTCACTCCAACAGGTCCATGTCCTTCTTAGGTTGGGGGCCCCAGAGCTGAACACTCCTGGTTGACAGGACCAGGCTAGAGCTGCTACAAAGTAAATCCCTGGAAAGTGAATATGCTGTGGATGTCAGGCTCTTAGCAGCACTGTTTCACTGTCTCTGTCTGCTACAGTTCCTGTAGCCTGACTGAAAAGGCAAAATGCTGAACCTGTCATTCAATTTCTGTTAGGATTCGTGCTCATAGCTCAGAAGGCTAAAATGAAATCCATCTCAATGCCAAAGGAAGGCATTTTGTATTTATTTATATAATGTTAGTGACTTACGGGTATTTGAAAAGTAGGAGAAGGACTGAAGTTTTTAACGCTTTCTAGGAAGAACCGTCTTTATATATTTATACACATACACACACACTGCATATACAGATACATATATATGCACAGTATCTTGCAGAGCAGAGTTCTATATCACGTTGCAAAAGTCATAAAAGAACAGATCATTAATAAGGTCTCATTTATAGCTTTTTATTTTGCTTACAGTGTTTATTGCATGACAGTACACTATATTAATTACAAGGACTTAGCCCTCATTTGCTCCATTAGGAGATCACAATTAATACAAAGTCTCAGTCCCCAACTTGCTTATTGACTTTCAGAATAAAATAATTTGCCTGATGTTGTAAGATAATAAGAGCAAAATTTGGCAGCCTGTGGCTAGCTGGGGACACAGTGGTCCACAGAGATTAAGAAAATCACCTCACACATATGTACAGCTTGAATGATTGGTGTTTAGAGAGTGCCTGGTGACATGATCTGCACTTAAATATCTCACTGCCTTAATTTTCAAAGGTACACTCAGTAACTGTAAAAACAGTTGTTTATTTAGCTAGTTAAGTGTGAATAAAAGAGGCCTACTGTCAGCACCTTTGTTAAAAACATCTGAGTTATATTCTAGAGAGAATGCATGTATGTCTTCACTGGGTACGTATGTCTTAAGGTTGCTAATGTTCAGTAAGTATTTTACTACTGATCCACAAAAATGCTGGGCAGCTGCAAAATATGAGGGTTTGTGAGAGGTAGATATATATGTCCAATAAAACGTCACTCTTCCAAAACTGAAGTGCCATGTAAAGTCTATTCAACCATTTAAAAATGAGAAGCACTGTGCAAGCATTGCCCACTCTTAGGTCAGTGCCGTTAGCAGCGGGCTGGTACAACAGGCTTGCAACAGGGGTGCCCAGAGCACGGGGAGACCAGCTGTGGGGTTCTGCTTTGGGCCAAGCCATCAAAGACCTTCTGCTGCTCCAGCTGCCCTGCTGGGCTTGCTTTCTGCAAATTCCTCGGGCTGACTGGCTCCCCAAAACAGGAGATCAGCAGGTGATTGTTGCTGTTGAAGAAACAGCTTCCTGAATCCGAGGCCTTGTAGGATAATGTAGGTGAATACACAATTGCTCTTTGTGGCCCAAAATGTTTCTGATGAGGTTTTATTCAATATAGGTGGAGAAGTAAATCAAAGTGCTTGGGCAGCTAGACAATTTATCCCCTGAAATGTCTATAATTCCTTCTAAAAAGAGCCTCGTGTTTCTGTCAACAATTGATTTTAAGCATTATTTTCGTCTTGAAGAGAAATGATCAGACTCCACCCTTCTGCTGGGAAGAGGTCAGTAACACAGGCAACCACAGGAGACTTTGATTTTTAGTAAAAGTTTGCTGGCTCATTCAAGTACTGTTCAGTTGTGGGTTTGTTTTTTTTTTTCAAAGAGTCAAGAGCCCATAGCATTTCATTCCCTCACTTTCAACTCTCACATGTTAAATATGCTCTGGGTTTGCTGGAATATGGACAGTGATGTGTTGTGCTGTTTCTAATTGATTCTTCTGTTTCTATTCTGGCTATTTCATATCTTGCAAGTAGGCAACTTTGAGAATGAAAGAAAAGTAAATATCCCACTAAGTTTAATAAGGAGAGATTAAAACAGCATTTAAAATATATCACTCCTTTCCTCTATGTGTCTGGTGCTTCAGTATGTTCATCAGAAGGCACTGTCATTTATAGTAACTAAAAAAGGGAGCCATCACTGTCAACTTATTTTTGAAGTTGCTGCCTGAAGGACTGTAGGCAATCTTAGACCACACAGAATAAGCCTTTTCTTTCACAGAAGGTTGTCAGGGCTGCCCTGTATTGGTCAACAGCAGATATCCCCACACTGATAACAGTCCCTGTGCAGTTAAGTCTGAGTCTCTTTGTCAGACAGAAAAATCTGGGAAGCTTTTAGAGATCTACAAAGATAGTGAAACCTTCAGTCAATGTGCAACTGTGTCTCAGCTGGATGTCCTGTGATGGGCAAATCGTTTGCCAAGGATTGCTGAATATTGCAATGCTAAGCTACATTTGGTCACCCAAATATTTCCACTATTAATTGTAATGAAAGGTATTCAGCTGTCAGAGCTCCCAGAGTGTTCACATCAAAATCTGACAGGCTTGGGCTTGGGGAGTATGGCTTGCACCAAAGCACCAAGGCACTCTCTATGTTAATAATCAAGGTTGCTGTAGGAAGGTCATTAACAGACTTCATAAAGTCAGTAGTGTTTCCTTTCTTTTCTTTTCTCTCTTTCAGGCAAGTTGTGGATGGCAATTTGCTTTTCTCTCTTTTATTTGGGGGTGAGAGAACACTGTGGTAAGGGGACATTCTGTTGTATAGGGGAGCATTTAGAGAAGGTGTCCTGATACCACCATGATGGGGCCAACACTGGCTTTCTTTTAGAACATCACTTCAGAGCCAGCTTACCTTCACAGGAATAGTGAAGGGGGCTAAGTGAGTAATTTTGAATCTCTGAAGAGCATTCTAGTCACTGACTGAATATAGATGTTCATTCATGTGTCTTCTCCGATCCAGTCACAGCAGGGCTCGGAAATTTGAGTATTTAATAAATGTTTCTAGTATTTAAAGAACCATTTACCTCTTTGTCAAATTAGTATTCTACACTCATACACTACATTTGGGTGCTGTGAGAGCATTTTGGAGGCTCGTAAGTGCTTTGAATTGTTGGTTTGATAAGAACTATGTATTTACTCCTCAGAATCTGGAGTGTGGTAAACACTCATTACAACAAAATGAGAAAAGATCCTATCTGTGATTGAAGACTATCCTTGTGAATGTAAGCAGACAGGCCAAATTCATCCCACACCTAGCTGCTTTGTCATCAGGGGAAAATTGGATAAGAAAAAGTTTGACCTAGCAATAGTATAACATGTATATTGCCAGGATTCCTCTTGGTGATTGTTAACTCTGGGGTCTAATGCTTACCTTACCTATATTGATGCTGTTCATAGTCGCTGAAGTATGTAAATGGATGTGGAGAAGTGCTGAAGATCATAGGTTATTCTTTGTTTCCATCCTGAATACCAGATGAAACCTCTTTTACATACCTTGTCATTGAACAAAGAAGCAGCAGGCATCAGTCATAAAATCAGTAGTGGGAGGAATACTGCTCTTCCTTACCTCCCAGCAGTATGGACAACTCCTCATGTCGTCAGAGATCTGAGCACAAGTTTTCTGCTTGTCTGGTTCAAGAACAGTTTGAGCCAGTAAACTACCTCCGAAACCAGTCTTCATTGGCTCTAGGAGCTCCACATTACTTTATTTTTCTTTGGCAGATTCTGCTAAATCAATTCAAATGCACTAATTTTAGATCATCTAAAACTGCACCTAAAAAGCAGTACATACCAAGTTGTTATGATTGTGCAGACAATTTCTGACAATAATTAAAACCAAACACAGGTGTTTCAAATGCTCCTCAAGAGCATTTGGTAACTGCTAAGATTTACTGAAATAATAAGAAATAAATCTTTTTATATCTGTATTTCTAACACAGTCTTGAAAAAGTCTCCATGCAACATAAAATAAAGCTATGTCAATACAATGTCTGTGGGAGACAAGCTAGAATTATTATATACTCTTTGTTCCTTGATAGCCACCCCCCCCAAGCCTAGTCCCTGTGCAAACATGCAAGAGAGCATCCCTAACACGGTAAGCTTCAAGTGTAAATGGGGAATATGAAAAGGCATTTCAGGCTTGTATGTGCACCAAGCTGGTTATGGAGAAGCATCTTAACCTCAATTTGTGCATACAGAAGGGAGACATCTCCAGGTGAAAGGAGAAATTTAACAGAGAGTGTGTCTGGCACAGAGAGGGGAAGGGAAGCGAGGAAGGCAAAGCCTGGAAAAAGGGAAAGATGCTGAGCAGCTCTTTTATATAGTTATTTATTTATTCCTTTCATGGATAAAGGTTTACATAAAATGATGTAGAGCTGGGAGAAGCAGAAACTGAACTTGAAGCACTGCTGAGGTAGCAGATATCCAATCTTCAAACTTCAATGAGTCCTCTACCTGCATAGGATAGGTGTACAGGATTTTTTCATCTGATCAATGAAGCAACTGATTGTGTCAATAAAAATATTTTGATCCAACTCTGTTAAAGTTCTCAACATACTAATAGGTTTCTGGTTTACTGCTTGATATTCTTTCATCTGTTACATAAACAAGTAGTCAAACACAAAGCAAACTGTGACATCCTCTCTTACAAAGATAAATAAAGATCAATCTTTTCTGACATTCTGCCTAATAAAAAAGCAGCAAACAAGTCAGAGAAAGAAAGCAAACAAAAAATGTTTTTAAAAGAGAGAGAGAATAAGAAATAGAGAACAACTGTCTGGAAAGATGCATGTTCCTTGTGAAAAACAAAAGAAATATTGGCTGAAACTGGCAGCTCGAAGTTTGAAAGATATTGAAAATATTTATTTTCTTGTGAATTTCAACATATATTGTCCTAATTTTCACCCCCTTCTGTTTAGTTGCCTGCTTCTGAACCCAAAACTCCTCTCAGTACCAGCATTGTGAATTAAAGCAGATGAATTCAGAGATGAGTCTTTCTCTTAAGTGCAAAAGGACTGAAAAACATTAGCATTTCTTTCTCAGGTGATTTAAAATCAGCTTTTTGTTTTCTAGGGTTTGGTATATATCTTGATAAGTGTACGTTGAAATAGGATTAAAAATAACTTGTGGATATTTATTGATGAATTCAATTCCCATTCTGAAAAACTTTTAAAATTTGGGAGAAAATGGATTTGTGATTTAAAACTACCCTTAGGTACTTTTGTGAATGCCTAATGAGAACTGATTTCATGGATCAGTTTGACCTTGTGGGACTTAAAATAACGTAGGTAATAATCTTTTATAAAAGCGTTGCTCAGTAGATGTTCCAATTAATCCTGTCTGTGTAGTACTTCTCATTCTCCTGTTTTTCTCTGTTTATATTCTCTTTCGTTTTGGTTGTAAATTGCTCATTTTCTATGTACTCTTAGGCCGTGTCCCAGTGATGAACTAATTTTTAAAAAGTTAAGCAGTACAACACTACATCATTAAAATTATCATCCTTTTGAGGTAATCACCTAGTATCTTTAATCAGTAAAGGTACCGGATTGCATACTGTGAATTATGCAGACTAATCCCTCATGTGCCAAACAATGAAGCATGTGCATAGTTTTTGCTCATGTAAGTAAATATATGTATATACTTAAGGGTTTGCAAAACCTGACATCACGTCATGAATCAGATCTTGGATTGAGTTTCTGCAGGTCTTAGAGGAGTTAGAGTACAGGAAACTACACACAGGTTCGATGGCTATTCCTTTTAGTGCATAATCAAAGCGTTGCTAATTTCACTGAGCTTGTGAGAAGGGTAGTGGTATCCTACCTGCAACAAAGAAGAAATGAAAATAACTTCTGTCATATCTGGCTGCCAAAGTTCCCATTGGAATGATTGTTTTAATACTGATGACATTCCATTGTATAATGGGGCTTCTAAAGCAGTGAGTATGCTTTATTTTTGTTAAAAACATTTTAAATTTTAATAAATAAAATAGGGATGAATTCTGAAGAACTTTTCCCATCTCTTTTTGTCAGTCGTTATACTGAGATACTGCTTTGTTTTTTTACAAAAAGTCCTTTCAATGTCATAAAATTCTGAACTGGAAAGATATTTTTGTCGATTTCCAGTTTTAAAGTGAGAAAAGTCTGTTTTGAGAAGTCCATGAAAAATAAAACCTCATCGTAACATGAAAGATACTGGCTTGATCTCTTATAAGAGACTTTCCTAATTCTCAAAATGGTGTAGAATGCCATTGAATTTGGAGGTAAAAGGTAAAATAATGATAAAAGAAAGTACTACTGACTCTAAATAAACATGCTGACTACTTTGGACCAGAATTTAATGCAAATTTATCTTGATCTTGATCTCTAAGTGAAGTTACACAATGAATAGATTTGCCAAGTATGCTTTCTTTTTCAATATTAGGAGTAACAGGTTCATATTTTAGTTACATTTTTTTAATAGAATGTAAAATAAGGATTGCATCATGGAATGTGATGAAATAAAACTTCAATTCTTGAAAGACATAAAATCAGAAGATTGTACAAGGTCCTTTTCCAAAATTTATGCTGGGCAATTGTGGTTTAGCGCCAGCCAACAACTAAGCACCACGCAGCCTCTCGCTCACTTCCTGCCCACCCAGTGGGATGGGGGAGAAAATCGGGAAAAGAAGTAAAACTTGTGGGTTGAGATAAGAACAGTTTAATAGAACAGAAAAGAAGAAACTAATAATGATAATGATAACACTAATAAAATGACAATAGTAATAATAAAAGGATTGGAATGTACAACTGATGCACAATGCAATTGCTCACCACCCACCGACTGATGCCCAGTTAGTCTCCAACCGGTGATCCCCCCTCAGCCCCACTTCCCCCAGTTTCTATGCTAGACATGATGTCACATGGTATGGAATACTCTTTTGGCCAGGTTGGATCAGCTGTCCTGGCTGTGTCCTGTGCCAACTTCTTGTGCCCCTCCAGCCTTCTTGCTGGCTGGGCATGAGAAGCTGAAAAATCCTTGACTTTAGACTAAACACTGCTTAGCAACAACTGAAAACATCAGTGTGTTATCAACATTCTTCTCATACCTAACTCAAAAACATAGCACTGTACCAGCTACTAGGAAGACAATTAACTCTATCCCAGCTGAAACCAGGACAGCAATTAAATTAAGTATTGTGCCTTGCAGTTGCACATTAGCCCTTTAGTAGTATGGAAAGACTTACAAACATGGATTCTAAGTTAATGCAGTGCTTAAGCAAATAATCAAATTTGTATATGTGAATAATGCCACTGAATATATGAAAGACAGCTGCAAGTTGTTGCCTTTTGTTTGAAACACAAATAAGACAAAACCCAATCACTTATGTTACATGCTTGGCTCTGCATTTCATTCCTTGGTTTCTCAGCCTAGACCAGGAACTTCCAGAAGAGAAAAGTAAACTCATTCCTCTGCTTTCACAGTCCCTAAGTCCAGAAATTTTAGAACAATTAATGTGATGCATGATGATAGAAACCAGTTTTATATAATCTTCCATCCATTTGCTTCAGGACCAGTAATGAGTTAAGAGAAAATTTCTTAATCATGCTTTAAAAAGAATTCAACCAAACACTACGAGAAAAATATGTAGCAAATCAAGAACACCAAGAAGAAAGAGGGTAGATCTTTCATACACAGTCTACACTTAAAACTGTAATTACTGAGATAGCGATGTGTCGTGGTTTAACCCCAGCCATCAACTGGCACCGTGCAGCTGCTGACTCACTCCTCCCTCCCACCGCCGGTGGGATGGGGAGGAGAATCAAAAACAAGTAAAACTCATGGTTTGAGATAAGAACAGTTTAATAATTGAAATAAAAAATAAAATACAATAATAATAATAACAACAGTAATTAAAAGTAAGATAACAAAAAAGGAGTGAAATATAACCCAAGAAAGACAAGTGATGCACAATGCAATTGCTCACCACCTGCTGGCTGATGCTCAGCCAGTCCCCAAGCAGCGATCAGCCTCCCCCAGCCAACTCCCCCGGGTTTATATACTGAGCATGACGTTCTATGGTATGGAATATCCCTTTGGCTAGTTCAGGTCAGCTGTCCTGGCCATGCTCCCTCCCAGCTTCTTGTGCACCTGCTTGCTGGCAGAGCATGGGAAACTGAAGAGTCCTTGACTTAGGGTAAGTGCTACTTAGCAACAACTAAAACATCAGTGTGTTATCAACATTGTGTTATCAACATTCTTCTCATACTAAATCCAGAACACAACACTGTACTAGCTACTAAGAAGAAAATTGACTCTATCCCAGCTGAAACCAGGACACAATGTCAAGACTATTTAAAGGAGAACCTTTCAAAGGGACAAAGGTGCTTGATGTCTGTTAGCTTTCAATAAGAACTGGACAAGTAACTCCACTTTCTGACTTTGAGAAATTCTTGCAATTACAAAATACTATGGAGCATTTTTCAAATATATTCTTGAGATGTCTGTCTCTTGCTCTCTTAATTTTTATTGATATCAGTATAGTAGTTTTAAGCTACTGTAAAATACTTTAAAAATGTCTGGTCAATAGGAAATGACATCTACTACCACAAGAAGCATCTGAATTGAGAGCTTTCCAAACACCATTACTGGTCTAAGCAAATCAATAAAAGTAGTATTTACTGTATAAAGTTTATACAATCTCTTCTCTGGTGGTGTTTTTAACCACAGTATTGGGTTAAAATTTTAAAAACCCCTCTGATTTCACTAATGTATTTGTGAATTCATAACTAAACTAATTATGGTTTACAGCAGCACAGCTATTTTCAGAATGTGGTCTCATGAGGTATTACTGGTGTGTAGTGAAAATGAGTCGATGACTTACTCTTTCTTCTTAAGAAATAAAGCATTACAGTCCTAATGTTTTTTGGTCAAAATAGGCATTAATTTCCATAGTGTAGTGGTTTAACCCCAGCCAGCAACTAAGCACCATGCAGCCCCTTCCTCACTGCCCCCCCCCACCCAGTGGGATGGGGGAGAGAATCAGGAAAAGAAGGAAAACTCATGGGTTGTGATAAAGACTTTTTAATAGGACATAAAGGAAGAAAATAATAATAATGATAATAATAATTATAAAAGAATTGGAATATACAAAACAAGTGATGCACAATGCAATTGCTCACCACCCACCGACCGATGCCCAGTTAGTTCCTGAGAAGCAATCCGCCCCACCCCTTGCCAGCTTCCCCTAGTTTCTATACTGGGCATGATGTCACATGGTATGGAATACCCCTTTGGCCAGTTTGGGTCAGCTGCCCTGGCTGTGTCCCCTCCCAACTTCTTGTGCCCCTCCAGCCTTCTGGCTGGCTGGGTATGAGAAGCTGAGAAATCCTTGACTTTAGACTAAACATTACTTAGCAACAACTGAAAACATCAGTGTGTTATCAACATTCTTCTCATACTGAATCCAAAACACAACACTATACCAGCTACTAGGAAGAAAATTAACTCTATCCCAGCAAAACCAGGACACCTAGTTTGTTATTACAGGTGTGATCTTAATTAAATGAAGTCAAGCAGTTAATTGGGGAGTGTCTTATGAAAGTTGTGCAATGGCTGAATAGACCTGTCATGACAAATGGCACACAAGTATGACTGTAGTCAGCTTTCCCAACTAGGAAGCCATCTGAATATCTGTATGATTGCCTGATATATCTTTCAAGCCTGAAGCTATGTTTTCTCTCTTCAGCAATTGTATTTTGGAATCATGCTGCACAAGGCAAGACTCTTTAGGCATCCACTGAGTTTTCCTTTCCCTAGCTGAGTTGAGAGCTCCAAGGGCCAAACTGCAGTTTATGCAGAAGGTGTGCAGGAGATAAGGGAAGAACAAAAGTCCCTTTGTACAAACATTAGTCACGATTTCATGTCTATCATGTCCCCTGAAAGCTGAATCAGTCACTGCTTTCCAGTATTGCTGCTCAAATGTTTTTGATTATGTCTAGTCTCTGTTGAGAATTTGCAATGATCTTAAGGCATCATCCCCCTTTATATGTTCCTATGAACTCCACTTTGTATATGGAGGTAATATGTTTTCACAGCAGAAAGTTGCACTCTTATGTTTCAGTCAGTTAGCTGGATTGTCTACCCATTTCCCTCTTAATGAGGACGCTAATGAAGAGTCATTTATGGTTGTGCCCTTGGACTCAACCGAATTCAGTACTGAATTTTCCTTATGTCTAAATGGCAGATAGTTTTAACCATCCAAATTCAAGGGATATCAGTGTGTCTAATACTGGGGGAAAATCAGAATGAAAAATGGAAAGAAAAATTAGTATCTTGGGAGAAGTGCTAAAACTTGGTACTTTAAGTTTCAAGTTTGCAAGGCAGAGGAAATCATAGGAGAAAGGGTTAAATAAGGTTCTGACTGTAATCTCAGACAGAAATTGGCACATACTTATACCCAGGTCAGTATTCCCAATAGCAAAAGCATCACCTAGAGTGTCTTACCTGAAGATTGAATCCCATTTTTGATATCTGGTAACTTTGTAATCGGAAGACACAGAAAAATCCCATGAGGATGAAATTACTATTAAGTTATCTGTAAGTGGCATTTTTCTTTTCATCTCTGTACATCTCTTTATAAATATAGCAGTAGTAGTCTTTCTATTTTAATGTTAAGTAAAGTAGTTATTTACATTTGCCTAGTGTGCAGAATAATTGCTTGGTAGCTGGTCCATCCCAGGCATGCCCTCTTCAAATCAGTGATATATAGAAATACTTGATCTTGTCTTCCCTGACTCAAACACAGGCTGAAGACATTTTTTGCTGCTAAGGTGCTTTGTATAGTGTTTGAAAATGAGAATGCTGAGTTAGGAGTGTCATTTTTCAGGGACCAGTGTTACTTATAATATCCTTGTTATGCAGCTGGACAGTAAGAAAAGTGCCATAATCTAGAGATCTCCCATGAGTTAGCGACAACAGCCTTTTCAACTCTACAAGCAGCATCTGTGAGAATATTTTTGCATATATTCCCTGTATAAATGTTGCTTTTCCAAACTACCTCCTTAATTACATTACAGATGAAACATCCTGGATGAAATCCTGGTTCCAATAAAAGCATTTATGTTCTTGACAACAAAATAACCCAGCCAATTTCTATGAGACCTGAAACCCTGAAGCTATAAATTAGTCTTAAATAACAGTGTGATGGAGAAGCCAAAATATGAAAGAAATTGAGCTTAGAATTGGAGATGAACTTTAATGTTCTTTGGGGACACCATCCAAAATTCTGTTCTCATGGTATGTTTTTCACTAACTGCTTGGCACAATACTTGTAGCATAAAATACTGTTATGGATGTCTTTCCTAGACTTGCATCTTTAGAAAATTGCATATGTAGGAGAACTGTGCTGGTTTTCCTATTCAAAAGTAGAAAGAAAAATTCTAATTTACAGACTTTTTTTTATTTTAGAAAATTACTTTTAGCTGTTTGCACAAAATACTTAAGCTTCCATGAAATCCAGGAAGCAATATTGTCTACCTCAGGTCTCTCCTTTAAAGAAAGACACTGGTATTGTTATTGGTAATTGGTATTGATAGATGCTGTATGCATTCTTTTGCATTAAGCAAACATAAATCCATACCATCAAAAAGAAGGCAATTAATAAGTTGCTTAGATCAGACTAAAACAGGCTATGGAAGAGGAAAATGTAATTTCCCAGCTTCTGTTTTCATTATTCATTTGGCATTTGGTGTTAATAATACATTGCAATACAGAACAAGGTAATACAACTCATAATACTTATTATCAAGTATCTTCAAGGCGCTTCACAATAACATCAAAAAGGAGACCAAAAGACAATAGTTCATTTATAAGAGAGTCTTAAAGCTTCTGTTTAAAATGTGATGAGGTGGGATCCCATCAACTTCAAAAGAATTTTGTTTAGGGCTATGTCTGTCCCCTTCTTTTTTGGTTTGTGTTTGTATTGTTTACTCTACTTCCCAGGAGAAATAATATCAGAAATGGGGGGAAAACCAGACCTACTGGTAGTCTGCCTGGCAGTGTTTGCAGACTTGTGGGAAAAGGAGTTTAGTGGGAGCTCCCTGGCAGTGCGCTGTCGTCTGCATGTTTGGTGTGGAAAGGAGGCCTAGGTTGTCACTTACTTCACACTGTCTGTAGATACTACAGTCCAGAGCTGCAATAGACGGTATATAATTTCATGAGAGGATACAGTTTTAGGCAGTTGCCAAATCCAGCAATTCTCTGGTAGAGACAAGGCAGCCACAGGGCAACCAGTAGCGAGGCTGAGCATGTATTCCTGATAGGTACATGTGCAAAGGCAGGTGTAGAATACACATATACACAGATCAACACAGGCAGAAACACACGGTATTCACGCAGAAACTAACTGCCCCAACAGCCCCTTCCTTGTTCCCCCCTCTGGGCTGAAGAGCTGTTAGTGGGAAATTCATACGTATTTACCACGTGGACTGCTCCAGCAGCTGGGCTTGTATATGCACCTGTCCTACTTGCTGGCTAGTCTGGCTTGGTCTTCACTAGCAGTCACACACTGGGTTATGCACCCTCACCACCTTTAGTTGCTGGCACCCCAGATACATGGTCCCTATGGTACTCAATCCAGCTGCTGGCCCTCAGACCTCCATGCACATACAGGCACATAGAACAGACGTTTCCCTCTCCCAGGAAAATAGTTAAATAAGAAGACGGGACTGACTGTACTGATCAGGTGCAGGGCATGGCCAGACAAACATGCTGACCAGCACCCTGCTTACAAGTAACTGGCCCCTTGTGTCCCCTTATCCTTCGCTTCCGTGCTTGTACCGTAATAAGTCTTATGCAATCCCAAAACGCTCTTGCCTGCATCCCATAATGTGCCCCATACCTCTCAGACTGTGAGGTGCTCCAGGGAGCCTCTTCCATTGACCCATAGTGCTGGGTTTCCCAGCTGGGCCGCTGGGGCTGATGGCTGTCCTGGGACAGCCCTGGGGAAGCTTGGGCAGGGGCTCCATTCCTCTGCCCGTGTTACTGAGGTTTCTCCACCTGCTAATGTGCCTCATTGTGTAGGCTGATACCCTCCTGTGATGGGCCTGGATGGTGGCAGGGTAGGGTGGTATTTGAGTTCCCCACCTCCTGTTGTGCCTCTACTCCTTTGCACATCTGCAGATGAGCTATTTGTCACACAGCCTAACATAAAGGAGCTTGTATTTTAGAGATTTATTATATTTGGCACTGAATAGGAATACAAGGAGATGGGGGAGCAGGTCCAAGGTGCCACCCTATTTCATACGTCTGCATTAGCTCTACGCAGTACAAAACTGCAGCCAAAGCTATTCTGCATGTTAGTGCTCCAGGATTAATGATGATGAGTCAGTCTACACTGCAACTGCTGTCATCACTGCAGATCAGTTAAAATATGCATGAGCCCCATTTAAATGAGCTGCAATCTTGCAAAAGTTGCTCATGATGATGGATTAACTCATAACTGGTTAACTAATGCTGCTGGTGACCTTCAGTAGTGATGCCACACAGACATAGTAAGGCTGCTGAAATTATCTTTGAAGATTGTGCTGTTATGTGACATCTCCAGTGAGTCAACTGGGGACAACTTCACTAGCAAATGCATCCGTTTAGCAACAGATGACATGAAGTGATTTGTGGGTTACCAAGGGCTTAGACCTCATTTTGCATCACTCAGGGAAGCTAGTAGAGAAGCTTTGGCCAACTAATATCACAGAAAGGAAGCATCACTAGAATAATTCTAAACATATTTTTATGGAGCAGAAAGTGCAGATAGATTTTCAATAGACAGGTCCAGATTGCCAGTGTGTAATAAATTCTTTACAGTTAGTCAAAGTACAGTGAGGATATAAAACTCATTTTACTAGGCACAGGCGTATTTAGTCAAAATACTGTTTACATGGGTATTGTGGTGATTGAATGAGATAAAATGTATAACCAATTTCTATTTAATTAATACGCACAAGAAGATAAAAGATTTTACAGCCCATATATCAATCTTAATTACTCCATTTTAGCCAGAATATTAAGCTGGATGCTGCATTAGATGTCTAACAGAAATCTAACAACAAATGTGGAGGCTGACACTGTCGTATAGTTTGGACAGGGGTAAAAAGCCTGAACTGCTCTTTATGATGTTTCTTAACCAGAATTTCAAATGCCAATGAGATCAGCTGAGAGTACACAGCATAAGTGAACGTAAAATGTACCAACAAATTAGTCAGAATGCACAGAACAGAGAATTTTGCTAGTAACTTTAGCTAAGAGCCTGTCAGAAATTTTTATTGCAAATTTCTGTTCCAGGGCCCCTATTATGTAAAAGAAACTCTCTTGGGTAATTTTTAAAATCTGATATAATCTTTTTGACAATATACCTTTCATGAGTACAAAAAGAAAAGAGAAATTCTGAGGTCACTTTGGTGCATGTGTAAAGTTAGTTTACTTCATTATGTTTTCCATGACCAGCAGACAAGTGTGGACAAGACATGTCTGAAACTTAATGAAAAAGCTGCTTTGATTTACTCTGGGACATAAGGGACAGAGCACATTTTGTCAGTTGAAGCCAAGGGATGAAAGTCAATATGACTCAGTTTTAGATGAGTCATAGCTTCTCTGTCCTTCAATTTACCCACCTGTAAAATGGAAATAATGGAGAATGGCAAAAATACTAGTTTGTGAAGATTTAAACAACTGTTTAAATAACTGTGTGTTTAAAGTTTGTTGTATTGAAAATGGCAAGGATTTCCCTTAATGCAGAAGTACTGCCAATGGTGGTGCTTGCTCAGAAAGTGTTGTGAAAGTGAAGTTGAAAGTATTGTGTTCCCATAGCAGGGCTTCTCTGTAGAAAAGGTACCTTTTTTAAAGTCAGCCATAAACTGGCTCAGAGCAGGCTTTTTAGTCTTGGTTTATCTACCCATTTACTGGTCCCATCTTATCATTAATGAATTTCAAAACCATTTCCAAAAATAGGGAGCAAGTGATGGAACACATCAACAAATCCCTCTGAAACCTTGATGCTTATGATGGGTATCGCATCAGTTATGGCTAATGCATTCTTCACTATGAAACTTGTGATGTCGTTTTGTATTAAGGTACTGTATCACCGGCTTTGGACATTCAGCTTCCAAGGTTTTCTTTTGGTTAGTATCTTCAGACAGACCTCTCATAAGCTGCTAGGTGGAGCTGAATTAGTTAAAGAAAATAACGATTCTGTGTGCAGTTTGGGAAAATATTACTTGGTAAATATCTTTGCATTTATCTAGATTATGCAAGGTTGAAACGGGCCAGTCATATGAATCAAAACAAAATGCTTTGATAAGGTAACATTATGAATCAGCTGTCACCTTGTTCATGAGATGGATTGGCAATAGAGAAAGTAGAGAACTGATCGTATTTATGAGGCATATTGCAGGGCAGTTTCCTCAAATTACGCAGGACTTGAGACTTTCTTAGGGACAACCTTAAAAATAAGAGAAAAAAAATCAGTTCTGAGCATTGCAGGTAATATTCCCAAACTCTAATTAAATCTTCATTCTCTCCTATCAGTCCTTTTCATAATGTCCAACTAAATTAGTTTCTTTGTAATTACCTCTTATTTTCCATCTTTCCTTGCTAATTAAGGAATTTTCCAATAAAGTCTGCTTTTATTTTGGACAAACTGAATGTCAGGTATGCTGGAGCCTGCAGGGTAGAAGACATTGTTCCTAGATGAGAAAGAAGCCGATCTCTTACCTCAGCATTATCTGATTCAGTCACAAGGTAATAATCTCTATAGAGCAAAGGGTTGTGGTTACTCTCTGATACAAAAAAAATACCCTGGAAGGGACCAATTTGAGAACAGATGCAGTCAAATGACATTGAGGATTTTAGATTAACTTCAGTGAAATTTATGTTCTTGTTACTTAAAATCTTGTTTTCTCATGAAGATGAGTGACTGATACATGGTGCCTAATGAAGAAGATTGTTCATTATTTTCATCTGCATTTGACAAGCTTTTAAAGCCACTGCTAGAAAGGTGAGATTTCTGAACACCTCTGTGCTCTCAACAGAAAAGCAAAGTTCTCTGTGAAGGTGAATGTTTTAAATTATTATTTAGGTTCTATATTTATTTTTTAAACTTTCTGCTTAAACAGGAGAGTTTTCTGGTGAGGAAAAAACAGTTACTGCTACTCAAAATAGTGATACTTTCTGTATCTCTCTGTTAGGTAGGCTTAACTTCATAGCTAAGTTGCTGGAGGATTGAGGGATATTTTAGAAATCCTTTACAATTAACGTGCAAGCCTTGCCCAGGTTAGGTTCCTATTAATCAGTCTCAGATTTTCAAACTTTACCAGAGTTATCAGTCCCCTGTAGGGCAAAAAATTGTCCCTGTCAGCTTCTTTTCCAAATTCAGCCAGCCCCTTCTCCTGACTCACACACCTCCTTCTGCTGTGTTCAGGTGGGGTTCTCCTTTGAAGTGTTTATTTTTGCACCACATTTGAGTAAGAACCTTTTATTCTTTCAAGCCCTGAGGTTCATGGTTTGGATCAGTCAAAAATGAAAACTTTCTATTATAGCTTCACTGTAGGTGTGTTTTATAACCCACTGTGCCACAAGTAAAAATTAAAAACCTTGCCCAACTTTAACTTCACAGCATTATAGAGACATTATACAAATACAAAATTACTCAAATCCCCGAAGCGCACTGTGAACTAAATTAGTGATTTGAAGTTCTCCCATTTAATGTTAAGTATCTTTCAAATTTTAAAGGTACCAGCTGAATGCACTCAGTGATAGCTTTTTGAGCCCTGTTCTTAATTTCTGCATATTATGAAGTTTTCACCACATTTTTATCAATTGTTCCTTTTCTTTAGCTCAGCAATATAATAGAGTAATTGAAATAATTCACTAGCATGTAACCACTTTACATTAAAAGATACTAATGATAACACTTCTGACTTATTAAGGAACCTTTTCTTTCCCTTCGTAGTCACAAGGCTGTACATATTAGATTTAGAGCCTGTTCCAAGTGAGCAGTTATTTCACATTGAGTCCTTAAGTTGCAGGACTTAATATGAACAAATTTACCTGCAATTTCCCAATATAACTCCATTGAAATGATTGTGTAATTCAGTGTAACTACATAAAAATGACAATATAGCTGCTTCCCAATTACATAATGGTAACAGGGTAGTCAGTGTTTCAGTGTAAAATGTAATTGATTCTTAATTATTCTATCTTGGAAGAAAGACCACTGCTCATAATTTCATTAAGGTGGTAAGAAATCACTCTGCAAAGGGAAAGAATCAGCCACTTGTATACATGCTTATTTTCTGTTTGCTGAAAGTATCACTTTTTGATTTATCTGTTTTCAGATGAGGTTTGCAGAATAGTACTCTATTTTGAAGTTGCAGCAGTATCAACACCAGAAAAGGAGTTTCAGGGCTATTGCCTTCATGTTTGGGGTTTTTTTTTTGCTTGATATGCACTTATTTACTATCCTAGAAGCAATTAGAAGATAAAGCAGTACTGTTAGGCAAGTTATTTCAGGAGAAATAACAATGCGCAATTAAAACAAATAAGCAGCTTTTCTAGCCAGAGTTGAACCTTATCAATTACAAACTCACTCAGCAAGCAGAAGTGGACTACCTATACTACTATCAAGCACTTAGCTGTTTTTTCCTGGCCCCCAAGGCTCTTCCTCTTCTCTGTCCAGCGAGGACTTGTGCAACCTTCTTGTCCTCAGCTCCCACGGGACCCTTCTCCCTCTGCCCTGTGGTCAAGGCACACAGGGCAGGGTGCCCAAGGGCACAGTTACAGCTGTGGTGTCAGGGTGGTCTGGCCTTATTTTCTTGCATTATTTGGGTTTTGATAGAAGTGGAGAGTCAAGCATAGCGGAGCTGGCCTGGCTGGTCCTAGATGGGGAGCTTCCTCCTGAAGGGCAGTTTCCCATGATATTCACCACCACCGTCAGGGTGTTTCATTCCATTAACATGGCAAATGGGAGCCTTTCAACCAAGGAGTACAATTATTCTCCATGGTGGAAGCTGGGTCAGGTCTGAGGATACCTTTTACAATGCTTAGAATAGCATAAAAAATATTTTTTCTGTTATTGATCTACACTTATAGTAAAAATGCAGCCATGCTACATGCCTTTTGATGCCCCATAGTACCTGTTATCAATAGGCTTATTCAGCTATGTACACTGTTCAGATTACAGGACCCTTACTCAAATGGAAAATTTCATTTTGACTCTGCAGCCGGGTTTCTGTCTTTCTCTTACTTCCACATCAGAAAATAATTCTAAAGGCCACCAGCACAAGGTTAACAAAAGAGTTGTCAGGTGAAATGCTCTTCCACAGAAATGAAATACCTTTAAACAATAAGTGAACATCCTCAAGGAGAAGTGGCCTTTCATGGATGATTGCCTGGTGATGAGATCATCCAGTGCAAGGCTGACTGACTGGCAGCTCATGTCTGGAAGGCTGTAAAAAGTCAAGGTTTTTTCCAGCTTGGGACAGAGAGTTGCATAGGGAGTGCTTTCATTATTTCAAAGTGAGAGAAACCTTTTGGGTGGTATGGGAACCCATCCCATCTACATCTAGAATCTCCTATAAGGACTCCCTGAAGCTGGATCAGGCAATGGCAGTGCGGGGCACTATACTTAGAACAGTTTTTCCTCATTTTTCTAAATTTTTCATTTACATAAATTTAGAGATTCACTGCAAAATTTGTTTCAGGCCATAGTTAAACCCCACTGTAGCTTATGTATAAATAGTGCTGCTGCTTACACATATGATTTATGATGGTCTTCCCACACACAAACACATGTGTATAAGAAAGAGAGCAAGACTAAGTAGAAGGGAGAGGTCCAAAGTGATTTTTATTGGGGTGGGGAAGGGCAGGATTTGGAGTCTGAGGACTTACTGCAGGCAAAAGTAATTGTGTAACTAAGGTCTCATTGTGTTACCACATACATTGTGACCCCCAAAAGGCAAACCATCAACCCCCAAATACCCAGGTGAGTTGTGTTCAGGGAAATGTATGTGTTTTGTAGAGGATGGGAATTTGAGTGTGGTCCCAGTTGATAACAAAAACTGGAAGATCTTCTGCATCAAAAGTGACCCTGGTGGTTGCCACTCAGGGGCACTGACTGAGCTCTGTTTAAACTCCTGGGAGTTAAAATGCTTTTATTTTCATGTGAAGGAAAACACAGAGGAGTTAAATGACCTGAAAGTTTTATTTTGGGTTGAAGGAAATGTTGTAGGTTGACCACAGGTTAACCTTTTTTCTTTTCTCTTTTGAAAAATAAAACAGCCTTTCCCCAATATTTTAACATGTTTTTCAAAGTACAGTCTACAACTATATTTTGATGATCTGGAATTACATTTCCTATGATATTTAGCATTGTAGAATCACAGAATAGTTTGGAAGGGAAGGGACCTTAAAGACCACGTAGTTCCAACCCCCCCCCCCCAGGGCAGGGACACCTTCCACTAGATGAGGTTGCTCAAAGCCCCATCCAACCTGGCCTGGAACACTTCCAGGGATGGGGCATCCTCAACGTCTCTGGGCAACCTGTTCCAGTGCCTCAGCACCCTCACAGTAAAGGTTTTTTTTTTTCCTAATATGTAACCTAAATCTATCCTCTTTCAGTTTAAAACCGTTACCCCTCCTCCTATGACTGCATGCCCTTGTAAAAAGTCCCTCCCCATCATTCTTGTAGGCTCCCTTTAGGTACTGGAAGGCTGCTATAAGGTCTTCCTGGAGCCTTCTATTCTCCAGGCTCAACAACCCCAACTGTCTCAGCCTGTCCCCATAGGAGAGGTGTTCCACTCTCTGTTTATTTTCATGGTCCTCCTCAGAATGAACTCTAATAGCAACATGTCCTTCTTGTGCTCTTGTGCCCCAGAACTGGATGTAGTACTCCAGGTGGTGTACTTGGAGTATTTGGTAAAATATTTTGAGGACAAAGCTGCACCGACCTTGCTTTATAGTTGTAGGTATCAAATGTTCCTTTAGCAGAGCAGTCTGCAAAAACTGGCAGTGACTTTTTATTCCAGTTAGGTCAATTCAGACTGTTAGACAAGTTTCATTGATGCTTTGTTATCTCATGTATATTTCTTATTTTTACTCATTGATACTTTAGCCCCTTAAGCCAAAGAACTTTCAGTCATTTGGAACATATCTGTACTTTCTTTGCATGTACAAAAGAATCACAGAATTAAGTAAAACCAACTGTTGCACAATGTCCATCAAATTATTTTTGTTGTACAACAACTTTATAAGTTGTACTGCCCGAAGAAAACCCACAACTAAATAACAGCAAAGAGAAAGGGAAAATGCCTCCATTTACCTAACTGAGGTGTTGAAATCTGATGCCTTATCATCTGGGATATGACTTTATTTGCCCATGTGAAAGTGGTTGAGTTGCCAAAGTGGTGGAGTTGCCAAATCTGAATATCCAATGAAATTTCCACTTAGTACCTCACAGAACAAGACTACAGTGATAAACTTACTTTCATCCTGCAATGACTATGCTTGCCCTCTTTCCTGTCCCAGTTCAGTCTTCAGATATCTGTTGTTGCCCTCTCATTGTAATAGCCCATCTCCTGGATCTTTTATCATGTTTTTGATTCCTGATGATGATTTCTTCAAGATATCTTGAATCACTTCTAGACCTGATGTGACCTGTCTGCAGATACATGGTGATGGTATTAAGTAGAGTTCCTGACCTGCACTGTTGGTGATAACACATATTTCTTGTTAGTTCACCGGCGTGTTTCAAGGCTGGCAGAAATTTCCCGAGGAGCAGGCAACTCATGCCGTCTTGACGCACCACGTTGCTAGTCACTCACCAGAGTGACAAATCCTGCCAATAAGCATCCCCTGCTATCAGCTCTCAAAAGAGGAATGGTTATCTACAGAGAAATGAGCCGAGGGCATTGTGTGACAAAGAATATCCACAAATACAAGGCTGTAGTGATTCTTGTTTATCATTCTTGTTGCATTAGAATTAGGTCTGGAGAAAAAGCTCTGGGTATCCTAAGCTATAAAGTGATGTGACTTTGAGGGCCAGTATATTTTCAGGTTGTTATTTAAAGAATAGAAGGACAAGATTTTGGGGGAGTTTCAAATTTCTTCCGTAATTTTTCCCTGACAGTGTAACTAAGCCAGCTGATGGACAGCAGTTTACTGAGTTAGGCTTTTTGCTACATACCGTTTGATATCCCTGAGTGGCAGAGAGTACGATGTAAGGCAGAAAATGGGCTTACAGCAGCTCAGAGGTGGGATGGGAAGGCTATGTCCCTTGGGGACGTCATGGTGGTAACAACTGAAAATAACCTCTCAAAATACATTACTTTCTGCCACTTCTCCTCCGACCATCGCTAAGAGTGATGGCAGGTGTCAGAAAGTGGGCAGAAGGAGGGCGGGGGTAGAAAATGGCTGGAAGAAGAGTGCTGCCCCAGTGGGGAGGTTGTTGGCTGTCAAACACACTCTGGCTGTATGAATGTCTGCTGTGTGAAACTCAGCCCATTCGGTCGAACTCATTCACCTGCATCAAGGAAAAGATGAAAATTTAGCTCAAAAGCAGCCTGGGTTGACAGTGACTAAATGCAGAAGTAGCTGATAGCAGCTGGGCAGCCTGTGCAAAATATCATTACCTCATATTGGATGTGCGATGGAAAGGTATCAAACCCACCGTTGTCGCAATTAGAACTAACTGTGACTGTTTTTGTGGGCAAACTTGGCAGAGAATCAAGAACTGCGGTAGGTCTTATGCCCGCGTTACCGGTGTCACCCCAAGGGCAGTCCTCCCATGTTATACCTGTGCTGTGAGGAGAGGTGGAGAAGGGGCTCGCTTTCTTGTTCTGTCGTGTTAACATGTAAGCAGTCAGTTGTCAGACAAACTGAAGGAATGAATGGCCCTTCATCCCAGATTATAAAATCTTTCTTGTATCAGAAGAGTCATGCTTTTTCAAACACATATTCAAGAGCAGTCCTTTTATTTCTGTCTGTTCATTTTTGGGTAGGTGCCCGGATCACTTAAAATAATTTTGTCCTTTATTTGCATTTTTGTACAATTTATTGCTTATCAAAATATTTTCTCATTTAGCTAAAAACAGTGGATAAAAATCTACACCTAAAATGAAGGAATTAATAGTTGGTGACTGTAATTGTATTTTCTAGTTTAAGCACTTATGAATCATACATAATAATTTATCCAGGACATAATCAGTGCAGAGCAGATATCTGTCACAACCTTTCAGATTCAATAATTTTTTACAGCTGCTTTGCACTTGTGGTCACATATTTCAGAGCTTCTTTACCCCATACACCATACCAAATGCACACATAAGCAAACAAATCAATATTTGGCCATTAAAATGCAGAAAGTGATTTTAGTTGAAAATTGTTCATGAATTTGAGGTCCATGTTTTTTGAAAAAATAACCCTGTTCAACTTCCTCATGTTGTGTGGAACTTGTATAATCTAAAGGAGTAATGAGCTTTTCTTACAGTCAAGAAGTGGTTTTAAGCTTTTTGCCATTCACTCCTTGGATAGGTGAGACTGGAAGGGTTTTGTGAGCTCTCAGCACGGGGGAGAGGAGGGCTTGCTGCGAGGCAATGCTTCTGTGCATGGAAGGAGGAAGCCAGCAAGGTTCAGGTGGCTGTCTGAAAAGCCCAAGCAGTTTGTAGTTGATATTTCAGCCCGGTGGCTGCCAGCTGGGGAAAGGGCACTGAGAAATAGAGGAGTCTCTGCATGTATCTGAGCGTTGTCCTCTGAATTATGTGAACCTGGGCTTCAATTTGGAGCATCACTAGTAAGAGCTGTGTTGTGCTTAGTGCTGTGTGAACACAAAACAAGACGAGTGCTGTGTATTGGAAACGGTTCTAATTTTTATGATTATATTAATTCCCTAAGTCATATAACTTAGTATAGTAGGAGCTAGTTCAGAGACAGTAAAGACAGTTCAGAGTTAAATCTTTGAGTCATGTGCTGTTTTTTGCTCTGTTCGTTGTGGATGCTATTTTATTTTTCCTCTTTTAAATATATTTTAGCAGGAGAAATTCAAACATGGCAGCAAGTCTGCAAGAGCAAGGAGGGTAGCAGGAGCTGTAACTTTTCTGACTGTATTTGCATAAGTTTAACTAATTCAGCTGTGGCATACTGTACATATTATAGATAAACAGGAACTTTACTTCACTATCACAAGCTGCCAATTCCACCTGTCATGTAATTCACAGTTTTTATGTGCTTTATCTCAATTAAGTTCCATCTCTAGAGCACACTGCTGCATATTACTGATCTGCTAATGAAGCAATAGCTATATGGCATATCTTTCTGATTCCAGCAAACACGGAATAAGCACAAGTCAAACATTCCCCTGACAAACTGTATGAGCCAGGCTCTCATTTCTAGCCAGAAAAGAATGAGTTTAGCTAAGATGAGAGACATCTAGGTTACTATACATCTCAGCTCTGAGACTTTGTTGGTCTTGGTTGATTTGCTGGTAGAATTATTCCAAATGCCAAAGGAACCGAGGAGCTCTTCTGGCAAGTGGGACCCTCTAGGGTCCACAACAGACCAGAAGGTGCAGGGATGGTCCCCACCAGGATGGCTCACCCCAGGCTCTATGGAGAGCCAGAGAATGGCTGCCTGCAGGTAGCGCAGCTCATGTCCAAGGCAGGAGGAAGGAGAGGAGAATGGTGGACTGCTGGTAACATGCACTCTGGCATTGGACATTGAGGTAGAGGTTGGCTGGAAGAAAGGTGACAGCATTAGAAGGAAAGTTTCCAATAAAACTTTTCCTTTTGCTGTTCTCCGCTTCCAGCTCCTGATACAAGTCAGTATTGTTCTCCTTCACTCTATCCTCTTCCAATGGTGCTGAATGCTGATGAGCTAATACTTGGCTCAACACCAGCAAGTAATTTCCTCGTAATTAATTTGTTTTCTCTATACCTGACCTGAATTTTTTTCCAGTAATTTGCAGGTTGGGTAACCCATCAGAATGAAACAATTTTAGGGGGTACCCAGGAGTACAATGAGTAATGGTTATTTTGACTCTGGCTTCCCTCAGTCTCTTTCTCTCTCCCTCTCTCGGCATTAGGGTTTCATTGCTATTATAGCACTTTGCATATAATTACCAACAGCTTTAGGTTATAATTATATTGTCATTTAGTACATTTGTAATGGGAAAGAATGAACAAAGCACTGAATTAAATATGTGATGACTGTTGGTGTTGTGTGCCTTTTGCTTTCTTAACAACTTCATTAATATTTTGCAATGTTTATGAGGAACTACCTGGAAAAACAGCCATTGCATGCATTTAAACATGTCACAACTCTAGGAGCTAAAAGGAAAAATAAACAGGATGAAGAGATAACCCTTTAGGATTTAGGATTTTTTAATATGGACTTTAAAAATTACTGCAATCATTTGCATATTTATTTCACACAACATTTTCAGAAGACAGCAGCAGTGGGCTAATGCTAGAGTAAGTGGTAGAACTCCTGTTGACCTCAGTAAGAGCAGATGTAAATAGGTACCATTCACTCAAGAAAGTACCACAGGGTGCTCGCTGTTTGCAAAACAGTTCTAAAGCTGAAGCATACTGAGTCTCTGTCTTTGTTCTCGAGATAACATCCAAACTCACTGTTTGGTATTTCCTCTGCTGGTAACCAACATAAAATATGGTTGAACAAGTACATTTTGCCACCATATATGTGGAATAAAGTTAATGGTTGTCTCTAGGAAATCTACAATGGCTCCAGTTTACAAACAAATATGAATCAAGCATCATATACCTTGTTAATGTTGCATAATTTGTATGTATGTGTATACACGTAAAAGTGTACTCAGCTGTATGTGTATATATATATTTACACATATACGGTTACAGAATGAAGAGTCTAAATTCCATAGCCCAGTAATGGCAAAGAGAGCACTAGGTCCCAGCTGCCTGACTCAGTAGGTGATCATAGGTGTCGGGGATGTCAGCAGGTGTTTCAAATCCTTGTCCTTCCTCCGAGGTACCATGTTATATCTGTGCCGCTGACACTGGTTGCAGCATAGATCACGGTGATGGGTTCACACAACAACCAGTTTAGCAGCAGGCTGAAGTGGAGTTTATTGTAGCATTGGTGTTTGCTGCTTCACTCGCAGCCTAATTTGGGTCCCCTTCAGGGAATTAGGACTGCAGGTTTCTGGTTGATGTGGGTGATTAAATTCAGAACTTAAGACAACACAGCTAGTTTTCAAATGTCATGATTTTTTTTAATGTCACCTGAATATGTCAACACCATCTTTGCAGGGCACAAAATCATTGCTAAGTATGATGGTCAGTTTTTACATTCCTATGAACTCTAGGAGCATAGGCATGAAAGAAACGATGTCTCTGAGTATCTAAACAATTTCATGTTACTGTGTGGTCACAAGAGAGTTATCAAACTTAATTCCTTGAGACTTATACATAATTCCATGAATCTAAAATAAGGCAAACATAATAGATTTGTTTTGTTAAATAACAATGCCTCAGTACCAGTATCTCTGTTTCTCTCTGGTCTCTAGCTAGAGAATTCTGACAGTAAGATATTACTGAATACATGAGATAGCATTGTAAAGCATTAAATATATCAGATCCATTGCGAACATCTGATATAAAGTCTCAATGCCATGTAAGCCTGTGTAAAATACACTTTTTCTGACTAAATTCATTGAACTTGTAGGTATCAATAAAGATGATGAGTATTTAGTAAAATAACTGGTGCTTGTAACATATTTCATATTAGTATGAGAGGTTAGAATTTGACAGCATGGATGGAGATGTTTCTAAAGATTGATCTTTCTAGTGATTTTGTCTCTAGATCGGATAGATGTCTCTATAGTGCAAGCATGGGTTTTACAAGTGAAATCTGAGTGTTGATTTGTAAATAAAAGACAATTTGCAGAAGAGAGTTTGGTTTAGACACAATTGTCAAGACAAGTGAATCAGCTAAAAATTATTAGCGATTGAGAGTGTATATACAATTTCTTCATATTCAAATATTTAGGATTAAATGCTTTACAATGTAACCCTTCAGTCCTACATATCTTTGCATAATGCAGAAGAAGGTGTGAAGGTAACAGCCATCAAACACAAGTGGAAACACTGGTTGATATTTCTCAGATGCAAAATTTTAATGAGATTCCTCTCAAATGTTTTACATGAATCAAGGAGTATTAAAAGGAAAATGTGTCATATCTTCTGTCTTTTCCTGGCCAGCTAGAGGAACTAAGAATTGAGATTGTTATGGCTAAGTAGGAATCATAATACTTTGTTCTATGTAGAAGCCATAATACTTTCTTGGCAAAAAGTTACTTGCAAAAAGATGGAATAAAGAGTCTTTGAATCGGAAAGCCAAGCTGTCCACAATCAGGGAATGCCACAATTAAGCTTGTGAGCATATACTTCAAAGTCACTCCACCAAATTGTTTACTTGCTAGGATTTCTCAGTGCAAAAAGGCACAAGGGTTTTTTTAAACACGGGCAAAACATTTGCTCCCATTTCTGAGAACTGCTGATACAGTAAAAGCTAAGAAAGTGCCCTACAGTGAAGAAACAATATAGACAATTTGAGGCCAGTGCATTGAAATTTGGCCAAATTCTAGGTGCAAATGAAGTACTCTGATGGCAAAATCTCACTGATTTTGTCATGCTTAACTGTCTTAAAGGATCTGGCCTAGGGACTTCAGCCTAGATGACAAGTTTAATTTCTAAAGTCATATAGCCATCAGTAAGATTACTGTATTACTTGTCCTAGAGGTAGCAAACATCCTGCATAAGCACTGGTAAATGCCAGACTACCAAGTGCTGGACCCAATGCCTTACCCCTAGTAGGATTCTCAACACTGAGAATGCTTTATGAATCTTTTCTGTGAAACCTGATGAAGAAGGATTTTCTGAGTGAATGACATCCCTGTGAAGATAATGATAATGACCCACTAAGTAATGTATTACTTAGGATAATAACAGAGTGTGACGGTGTCCAATTCAAAACTTTCTATCTCTACCCAAATTTGAATGCTGGCTCTAGGTGTGAATCTGAATATGAAATAAACACCTGTAGCAAGGCTGGAAAATGGATTCATCAGTTGCTTCTCCTGACAATCGAGTTATAAAATTGTTCACACTCTTTTTCCTTTTTCTGGATCAATGAATGTGTAGTATTTTATTGTGATCAAAGTTATTCTACGTTTCAAGATCATCATTATTAATTAACTAATCAAAGCTTTGTTGGTAATTGGGGTTTTTTTTTAGATCTAAGGGGAACAAACCCAGAATTTTTGAACTATGTTCATTCCATGAAAAGAGATTAGAGAAGTCATTAGCTTAAGACCACTGCGTACCAACTAAGAGGCAAATGATATGAGTTTTCATTTTTCAAACTTTATGTATAAAGCATAAAATTCATTGATAGCAGCAATATCCTGCCAGCATGGTCTCTTAGTAAACAAGCTTTCAGAAAAACTATGATAAATAAAGTATCTTTGATAGATAAATGAATACCATGAAAGCTAATGCTCTGCTTAATGGATGTACAACTTTACCAGCATCCATTAATTCGTATATGAATAAGCTGTAAGTACAGGTGGTCTTCAAGTCAATTATACTTCAGCTAAGCATGACATGAAGAGCACACAACGAAACAGCCTCCTTGAAGATGCAGTAATGGTGAACAACAGGACAGATAATCATGAAGGATTATTTTACTGGCTCATAAATCCAGATCAATGCTGACAAGACTCAGCTCTGGGGATGACAAACCTCCTCTTTCTCTTGTGATGTTGACTCGAAGATGCCAGGCTAACGATCTTACTCCATTAAGCTTTTTCCAGTGCCATCATCTGGTGGTGTCTTGTTTGAATGTTTATATTCATCTTCTTTTAAGTTGCCAGATGACTTTTCAGGCCTTGGTACATATGAAGAAAGTCATTCTGCAAACTCTTTTTCCACTGAGAAATTTGAATCTAAACATTTGGTATTGTTTCTAGCATATTGCACTAGTCAATGGGCAGTCATTCCACTCTCTTCTGAGGCAAAAGTTGTGTATGTAATTAGGACTAATTAAAATATAATAAGAAATCACAATGAACCCTCAACCCCCCCAAAATGTTACTGAAATTTCAGAAAGACAGTTAATATTTTTGTTAATTCATCTAACTGTTCACTTTGTAGTTTGGCAGGGGTTCAAAATGAAACTGCTGAGAGGTGTTTGTCTTGTGCTTGCTTCTTGCCCTATTATTAACAGAAGCTTGATCTAATGATCAGATCACTGTCAAATGTTTCAGAAGGAATTTTCAGTCTTTCCATGTATAAAATCTGTATCTCTGATCATTCAGTGTCCTTCTCTTACTTATCCATGCATATTGCATCTGTTTAAAGAGAGAATGTTACTGAACATATTATTCAAGGTGGAGGAATACTGCCATGTCTGTTGTTATCAAAACATTTACAGATCATTCATATCGTATTAATATAACTAGATTGTCTGCATTTTCTTACATGTTCTCTGCTACCCTTTTTCTCACCAGTGAATTTCATTTGTCCTTGTGCTGCCCAGCTGTCTATCTTTGACAGGTCTTTCATCACTACCTTTCTGACATCTGTGTTTTGCTTAGTCAAAACAACTTTGTATATATATTCTAATTTACAATATATGCTAATCTGCTGATCAATAAACTAGTAACAGGAAGGTTTTCTATAGTCCCTTTTCTTCTAAACTGGCTTGATTTTTGGAGCTGTATATATACATAAATAGCATCTATCACAATTTTTGTTGTTTAAAAGATCAAGTGGGTGGTATCATGTTATTGTGCTCTCCTGTTGTCACGTGTTTGTGAACACCAGCATTATGCAGATACTGTATTACTATCCCCTTAAGTCAGTAGATATTTGTCACGGGTCCAGTGGGTAAAAGCTTTGCTAATGTAGCTAATAGGTAAGCTCCTACTTTCTAGAAACAAATCAATATGGTGTTAGGGATCTATTTTTTTGCCCTCAGCTTTACCTGCCCTCATCTAATTACCTTGTCTGGTCTCAAGTGAAACTGAGTTATAAATGAGTCCTAGTGTCCTGTGTTTAAAAAGTCATATGACTCACAGAATTATGTGAACTTTTGGTCAAAAATTAAACCCTGAATGATCTTACTGGCTCCTGTGTACCTTCCTTTTACACACTATTAGAAAGTAACACTGAAAAGAACATATTCCCAGAAAACGGATGTTTTTCTGTTGTCGTTATAAAATGTAACAGGATGGGTCCTGAATTTTTTAATCTTTATTTATTAATTGCGCAAACATTGGCTTCTTCTTCAGTATGAGAGCTGGTTGAAACCGGACAGTGAATTAGCAAAACAGGGGGGTTTGACCTTGTATTTTTACTGATACCAAGTCTATACAGGGTAAAGAAGCACATATGCATTGATAGCCATAAAACTTTTTTGTTTTACATAATTGAACAATATGAACCTAAAATCTTTCTTTCTCATTCCAATAACTGTATTATTTTAGTTTTCCCTTTGTATGTACCTCAAGTTTCTGAAAAGAGGAACAGCCTACATACTGCCAAGGGGAGACTATTTGTGAAGTCTTGGATAAGTTAGTTTTGAAAAGCTGTCATGAGACTAGCGTGTGAAGTATTCTGTTCTGCGATCTTGGGAAAAGGACAATTCAAAGAGGGTACATTACTTCCCCTGCCCATTCATTGCTAAGTTTTGCCTACAGAAAGATAAATGAGGTAAGGAAGGGTCTAGAAAGGTGGATAGCTTAGCATTACAGCATAACTCCTTTTCTTTTACATTTCCATGCAAATTGATCCAGAAATCCATCAGCTGACTCCGTTAATGAGGTCAAGAAAAACATGCAGAGTTAATCAAACCTAGCTATAGCTTTTATTGGTTAACTGTCTCCAGGGATGGAAACTCAGGAACACAATTTTTCTTCTGTGCTTGCAGAAACACCTTGCCAAAACAGTGGTATCGGAATTTAATTTCATTGAAGAGCTGCCTCTCTTTTCCCTTTTGCACAAAAGTTACCCATGCATGTCAGTCTTGTCATTTTAATTGAACTTACAGGCATGACTGGCACGTGGTGGAATTTACTCTGTCAGTATAACAATAATAAATTATTGCAGAAGGTTTGATAAAGAAACCTGGGACTTTGCAGAGAAGAAGAGTAAGGAATTGGGGGCAGGAAGGAAGAAGTTTCATGAAATACAGCTTTGCCTGCCAGTTAACTTCTCTGTTTTATGCATTTATTCTTGTCATTTTGCTGCCTGTTGTTGCTTAATTATTCCAGACACTATGCCCATCATATTCTGTGTTATAGCTATTAATCAAATGGTTCAACCTTTTCCAGTCTGCCTTTCAGACAGGATAATGTTCCTAGTTACTTTTACAACTCCTCTGATTTTTCCACCATTTTGCTTGCACTTCGAAATGAATTGCAGAAATAAGATTTATCTTCTTGCATCCATGAAGGATATTAGGGAGGAAATTAATTTTAACTTTGAATCTGATTATCCCTAAATGATTAATTGACATTGGTAGTGGTGACCATGTGGCCTGAATAAAAACCATCATGGGAAATGCTTGGATTCATAAGTATTCTAAATAAAATCTTGCTGTAGTACATGTATTCGTGAGAAGTGTATCCACAGAGGCCTCCCAAGTTTGAGATGCAGCCAGGGAAAAATAGTAGGGTGCTCATTTAAGCACGTGTGTAACTGAAATTGGTACCAAGAGTTTATGAGGGATATGATGGAATTATGCAATGAAAGGCCATGCAAATGAGCAGATAATGCCTGACACGGTGAAGAAAGAGTCAGGGTATCCGGAAGAGTGACACTGTTTTAACAACTGTTGGCCATCTTGTGTAGTTTCATATTTTAAGCACTGAGGGCTCTGTCTTGGCCCCAAATTGTGACAAAAGGACATAGTAGCTATTTTTTTTCAAAAGTGTATAGATGTCTTTTGAAAATGGAGTATCAAAAATATTCTAAAAAAAACTAGTTAAGGCAGATTTTAGACTTTTAAATCAAAAATAAAAAGGTATGTGGATGTCACTGCACTAGCAACTGTCAGAACCTTTAGAAGCCTAAATGAAGGTTTCCAAACATATGTAGAAACGTCTTAAGTTCTTTGCTGCATGCCAGATGTGAGATGAAACAGCACCTAAAAGCAGATGCTTGAGAAGCCTAGCTTTATCTGCTAAGTGTGCCCACAGTAAATCTACTCCACAGCAAGAGTCCCTGAGCAAATCCCAGCATCCCCACTCATTGCACTTTTCAGTATGGGAAAAGATGAAATGATAGTAGTGGATTCTGCCTCAACATTTTCCATTAGACAAAAGAGGCATGAAGTGGACTTAGTCTCAGCAGAGACCGGACTAACAGGTTATCCCTCACCAAGGTGAATATCCTAAATGCTTGGATACTGAGTAATACTTCTTGATTACTGTCATGAATTTTGTCAAGTTTAAGAGTATTATTTAGAGATTTCAGTGAGTAAATGACTTCACAGGGGATTTCTCAAATTGTAGAGATATCACCAAGAACGCACAAGGATGCCAGTTTGAGTAAGTGGGCCACTGAGATTACCCTTAGTTAATAGGCAAGGGAAGGTCTTGGAGGTTAGCAGAGTATGAAGAATGAGAGGTAGTGGGATGATTTAAGTTAAGGTAACACCCAAGATAGACATTGGACAGGAAGAACTGCATTTCTGTGGAAGAGCGCAATATTGAAGTACTTGTGACACAAAACCAAAATTACCCAGGAAATAATTTTCTCTGCATGAATGTGTAAGGAAGGCACAATCTGAGCAATATTACTCAGAAAGAATGTGCAAACTTTGTATTTGCAGATGTAGGAAAAGGTTCAAACCAAAAAAGACATCCAGACAAGTGTGACAGTAACAGGCATCACACTTGTTCATTCTGATGGAGGGTATAAATGGAAATCACGAAAGGCAGAACAATATTTCAGTTTTAGCCGTACTGAGCCTAAACTAACAGCTGCACCACTGCAAGAGATGTCAAAGAGACTGGCTATGATTTTAGTTTAGATGGAGAGAGAAAATTTTGGAATAGCAAAATGGATCCATGAATTGTCAGAATAGAGAAGGTACTTAAATAGGTGCTTCATGAGAAGAAATTGTGGTCTTTAAGATCTGGGCCTGTCACACTCATCAAATAGATTTTGGAAAAGCTGTATTTTAAACATGAATTAAGTAACAAAGTATTATTTAAAGTCCCTGTAGTAATTAGGAAGAAGAATAGGAAAGGCTGTGGTTTCCTGTCACAGAGCTGTAATGCAGAAATAGTTCCTCTTTCATCAATGGCATTACCTTGGTGTTAATTTTTTAAGTAAAGGAACATTTAATCTCTCAGAATCCTTCTAACAGGTATATATTTGAGTGATACACATGCAAAGTTAAGGTTTTTATTTCATATTTCATAATTAGAAACTAAAGCCTTTGAAAATGTGATAAGTGGTCCAAATGGGGGTTGCAAATAATCATGCCTAACTAATACCTACTGTATAATCAAAAAACACAAGAGAACAGACACCTGCATAATGCAAGCCTTTGCAACAGATGTGCCCCTATTAATAGACATGAGTTGCCTATTAAAACTCTATGGTGACAAAGAATGTTTTCCAGTTTATGAAGGATACTCTGCCTAACCTTCAGTTTCTATATAATTATAAACAAGAAAAATGTAGAAGTGGCGCGGCTTTCCTTTTTTCCCCATTATGCCACAACATCAACTCTTAGCCCTCCAAGGTTTTAAAGGTACCACACTGCTTATCCAGTTGTCTTTGGTTAATTTTATGGAATGTATATTGTCTGAAGACATGACAAAAAATATCATTCAATGGCAATATTTTGCCAGTAAAGAAACTCAGCATTCAAAGTCCATTACAAACATCAGACAGATGGAGTGTGCTGATGATTATGGATGTAACAAACAATGTAGCGTGGGAGGGTTTTCTTAAAGATACCAAAATAGCAGTTTCAGAACTGTATAATAAAAAAAGTGAGATACTTAAAAATATACTACAGGGAACAGACAAGTCATACATTTATTTGTTAGGATAATATTTTACATTTTAATAACTATTTCCTAGTCCTAACTTTTCACTGGAGATGAGCTTGAGTTTCAGTCTGTGTAGGTACAGGTATACATATAACATAATACATGTGGCTTGTCCCATAGATTTTAATGGTATTATTTACATGCTGTAAACTAGATGCATGCATATACATTTGCAAAATAGAGGTTTTAATTGTTACAGAGGTTGCCCATTACATTCCCTGATACATGCAACTAAAATTAACCAGACCTAAAAAAGAATGGTTTCCTTGATGCTAGTGGTCATGAGCTAATCTGATTTGAAATATTTTTCAGAGAATAATTTAAAAAATCTCAAAGAATAAAACAACTTTTAGAAGAGTGAGCAAAGTGGAGGAAATTAAACATAAGAATCTGATATCAATTGTTACTTTTTTTTTTTTTGTGGTGCCCATGAGCAAGAAAACCAAAATGTTATGAAAAAGCTTTTTTTAGAAATAGATACTTTGAAAGAGAGAATACTTTAGATATCCTCTGAATTTTCTTAATTGAGATACCCCAAACCAGTAGTGTCAGAGAGCAGCTATCTGAAATGAAAGTTACCCTTTTTCAAAATCTTGCAGGTGAGAGAGCAATTCTTGAAGCACATGTAGTACTGGGGCATTTGCACCCACAGTCTTTCTTTTGGATTCAGCTTTATTGAGTTAAAGAATTAAACGAAGGTGAAGAATTTCAATCTTACTTTTTTACAACCCATTTCTTAGAGCTGATTGACTCCTGCAAGCCACACACAGTGTTCAGTGTCCCTGGACTGCAAATGCAGTTGAAGATAGTGGGTGTTCCCAGCAGAGGGCTGGGTATGCTGCTCCCCTACCCTCTAATTCCCATTTTTCCAGAGCATGGTTAAGTCAGAGAGACTGGAGTCCTGGGGAAGGGCCCCAAGACCTATGGTCATGCAATATTAGTTGATTTTTTTTTTTTTTAAGGAGTAAATATTTCATATTCATGGGTGTAATAAAAAACTCTGAACTGTGGCTAGTACTGAGATAATCTGCCTGAGTTTGCAGAGAGACAGAAGCAAAAGCTATGATGAATGTCGTTGTCCCATATCTCTCGAAGCAGAGCTAACAGAGCCGAGGGGGTTTTCTCCATCCCTGCCCAGGGCAGGCCTGGGCTGACTGCTGGGGAGAAAAGCGTGGGGAGTCCAGCCTGAACCTGCATTACCAACATCAAGGTTTCTCTGCTGCTGGTTCTGTTTATTGGGAGTACAGAAGAGGAAGGGTGGCTTCTAGTGCTGAAAGAGGAAATCACAATTAGAGAAACGTGGAGCTTTATGCATGACAAATGGAGAAGCCTGGACTGTACTGGCCCAAGCCTATGTGGTTAATGTGTCCTCCTTTATCTATGGCCTCATATTTATTACCCATCCTTTCCCTGTTGTTAAACACCACGTGAAGCTTCTAACTTTCACTAATGCAAACCACTTTTGAAGGGTTCTTTTAAAATAATATTTTACTTTTTCCTTGCCAAAATTCAGGATAAGCTGAATTCCATTACAAGATACAATTATCAGTTTAGAATACATAAATGGAAAATGTTGGCCACAGATGTATCCATTCAAGGTAACAGGAGCCTTCCTTTTGGAATGATGTGTTATGCATTTTTAAAATATATTTGACAGCATCAGGGCACTACAGTGAAGCCAAAAGACAGCTGAGGTTTAGATGTTTTCGATGTCTAAAATATCTTTATTTTGACAAGTAAAGATTAGCTTAAAAGGTCAAACTGAATGTTACATCATGTACTGTAGTAAATGTAGAAGGACATTAAAAATATATTCATAGGGAGTGAGAGCGTGTGTATATTCATTCAGTGAGAACAAATATATTCAAATATATACAGGAAATCTACTCCATCCATCTAAGTCTCTCAAACCTAAAGTACTCACCATTAAAAAGTCAGCAGTTTAGGATAAAAGATATTCTATAATAACTTTGATTAAAAAAAATACATTCATGGATTTAGCAGCTCTCACAAGTTGCTGTAGCTACTTGCACTTCAGGATTTTAAAGACTGGTAGTGCTGAATTATGTGTCTGCATGAAGCTACTGTGGTGGCCATTGCTTCTCTGACTGAAGGTCATGCTAGGGATGACATTATGGATCAGAGACACATTCCTCCCCTTCTTATGATTGTTCATTCTGGCAGTAGCTCTGCTGCTGACCTACTTCATAGTTGACATTTTAGGGCTGAACTCGCTTCTCCACATAAGGCACCTAGTGCTTTTTCAGATTCCCTAGTGTATCAATAACATCCATATGGAGCTGACAGATAGAGAAATAGGACCTACAAGAGACCTGTGTCTTCTGAAGTGGCAGCACAATCCCGGGTGAAGTATCTTAGAGCAACAAATTGTCACTATGTCAAAGTGGCACTTTGATATCTACGTGTGGGAGCCTAAACTAAGCCCTTAGTGACTTTGTTTTGTGTAGTGAGAGGTAGCTAAGTCTCTACCTGCTTTCTTTCCCTCCCTTCTCACCTGCTTTTGTAGACAAAAATAGCCTGCTTATGCTCAAGTCAGCATAACCCATACCACAAGGGTAGCTCTAGCCGGATATATTTGTGCGTGGCCTACTGGCAGCAAAGTCTTAACTCCTAGCATTCAGCAGTATGCATTTATGCATTTTCTTTTCTGTGGCCTATTCACTCTGTTTATTGCTATTGCCCTCAGGGACACATTCACTCACAAAGATTTGTCATCTGTCATCCAGAATTCATCATAATTTTGTTGCACATTAGATTTGACACAACTATGATGAATACCCAGGGTATTGCTTTCCCATTCTGTGAGTGGCACTTAAATTTGTACAGTCAGTGTTATCCTGGTGACTCATTTCACTTTGACACCATTTTTTTAATCTAGAAGGCTGAACAGCTTGTCCTGACTTTGGTCTCTTGCCAACTGTAGTGAGCCCTGCCTTCCCTCATCACAGAAGATCCTCACCAAGAAGCAAATACATGCAGCTAAGAACTCAGATGATCAGAGCAGCCCAGTCCTTTCATGTAGAGGTGGGAATAGGCCATAGAATGGAACACCAGAGGAGAGCATTTAATTAATTCAGATTAGGTCTTCCTCTTCATCATTCTGGGTGAATTTCTTTTGTCCACATTGTTTCAGCTGTATTTTGCTTAAATCACTATGTCAAGGAGATAGGACCTTCTTTCCCAAGTCTGCTCCTGGCCCACCATGAGTGACTTCAGAAACGTAATTCACTTGCCTGTGATTCTGTTTCCTTATCTGTAAATGGAAATAACCTCCACTGTAAGGCATATGAAGACTTTCAGGTAAAAAGAGAGCCTTTCTGAAAACTATGATATGTTACTGTGATGAGGTCTGATGCATCACATATTCTCCATATAGTTACATGAACAAAAAAGGTTTGTATGCCACCAGAGCCAGTTATTTACTTTCACAGCATGTCATAGTATACCTGAATTGATTTTATACAAGTCAAAATTATTTCTGAATTAGAGATGCCGTGCTCCTAGGTGCCAGCAATCGCCAAATAGATACACTATGTAACCACAACTGCCCATATGATGTAGAAAACAGAAATGTGGATTCTACATTATGCCAACTGGAGAATGATCCCATGGGTTCAGTGCTCCCCCAAGTGTAAGGGAATATACATTGACACTGCTGACTGTCAAGTCACCCACACTCAAAGCCAAAAATGGGGGTGGTCTTCTCTTTAAATATTGTGCATGTCAGGTAGCTAGTCTGTCAACCAAAACAGAGTGGGAACGCATCAGCCAAAAGCAATCCTTCTAGAGTAGGAGAATACCTCACTTTCTGCAAAGATGATTAAGATTTTATTTGGGATGATATTTTCGTTCTCTCTCCTCCTTATCCATGACATAGTCAAGAAAGAGAAGCAAGGCCAAGTGTGGGTTCAAGATCCATTTACATCCCACCCAAGCAGAGCAGTCCCATGTTCATTTACTGCAGTCACCCACACAGAAAGAACCTCCATTCTGGGAAACTGAGCACTTCATCACAGCTTGGTTGCAAATCTCCCCAGTTTGCCTATGTAATCAGCCAGCTTGTAGGAAGACATGAAAACAGTTTTAAACTTGTAATTTCTATGGTGAGCTCACACCACCATTTTTGTTATTATTAATTTATAATGACATAATGAAAAGCCTGAGGAATTTGGAGAGCAGGACTGCAAGTCTGTGTTCACATTATGAAGATTCATGACTTTTTTTCTCCCGATGACTCAAAATACTCAGGGGCTTGCTATTTTCTATAACAAAATAGCATCAGAAGTGTCTATCTACAAACATACTGAAACACTCAAGTCTGAGACTTTTGATCCTTAGTAAGTGTAGACTGAAATGATATGAAAAAGGCAAACAGCATGTAACAAAAGCTTTATAAAACAAAAGAGCACATATCAAAGTTGAAAAAACCAAATAACTTACAGGCGGCTTTTAAAATGACCTCTGAGAGACAAGAATGAGCCTGTCTTTAAAACAGATACAAAATTTGGTAGAAAAAGAAAGTTGGAACAGGCTGTTTTGGTAGAGAAAATTGAATCAATTTGTTAAATACACATTTTATATACTCTGACTCATAACATGTATGCAAGTATAAACTAAACTAACCAGCCTATTGGACAAACACACATCCAGTGCACCAAGGTTACATTACTATGAAATTCTGTCACATTTTCACCTTCTGTAGGTAACGTGAACTAAGTGTTACATATTTTTGAAACTAACATTAGAACTACTTTTTACATTCATCAAGAAAATTTATTACTTTGTTCTTAATTCTTATAATCTAAACAGATATTACATTCTTATAGTATGTTTTTCTAACTATGGAGTGCAGTACAAAATTGTTCTTGCCTATATCTGGTATAATGAATAAGTTATTAATTGCAAATCCTCTGTTTTGTATTATCTAGATGTAAAAATGCAAGATTAAACATTGCCATAGTTGATTACACTGAAGGCATTGGTCAAAATCAAAGCAATAGAGTGAAAAGGCTGCTTTCTGCTTGGGGGCACCATTGTTTGTACTGAATATATAGCTCTTAAGGTGTTCCTAATGTCTTACCCTTGGGGTCAAAGCAATTAAGGCAATTCTCTATGGGACTAATGCTTTTCTGTGCTTTATTTTTTCAGTACAAGGTGTTAAAAACTCTACAGTGTCATCATCTGCATACACAGAAAGAGCTTTTTTCCTGAAGGTTTAGAATTAATTTATTGTATGCATTTGTAATGATATTGTTAATGTTAACAGTCTGACATGTATTTTTGGACTCGCAAAGTCATCACCGGGTACATCTTATGGCCTCTTGTCTTTAAAGAAAGAGAGAACAGAAGATTCAAACCTGCTGCTAAATTCTGTATTTTATAGTAATAATATACTGATTATACTGGTAATAGCCGTTACAACCAAATGGGAAGATAATGTCTACTGACATGTCATCATAATGAATTAATGTGAATTCTACTTAATTAGATATCTATATCCAGATTATGTTTCCAAATGAAAGTCATCCTATATTTCATATGGCTTGGGTTCTGTAACTGAGCACTGTATAAATCAGTGTGTTTTGCGTAACAGCTAAGTGATTAAATATCACTGAAACAGGAAATTTTTCAAATAATGGGCCTGATCCTTAACTCACATCTCAGACAAAATTCCAGTTGACTTGGTGGGCAGTTGGTTTGCAGACATTTTGTAATAATTTATTTTTTTCAGTGATAGAAAGAGAATAGTTGACATTTCACTTACAGAAGAAAATTGCACAGTGAAATGATAGATGTTTCAACAGAATCTGTAAATTTGATGAAAATGTAAGAGAGATGGTTTTCCACATCCATATTGTGTCCCCATTAAAGTAATCTGAGTAATAATAATAGAGGCAATAAAAATTCAGTCTTTGTAAATCAAAGGTAGTACCGTTGAACTTGTGAGCTGGAGGTGTGATAGAAATTGTGCCCTAGTATTTCAGTTGAGTCCTGAGTTCCCTTTTCTGTAGTAGAACAGGTACCGTTCTATTTTCTTTATGAAGTCAGTCTTTCAAAGCAGTGACCATAGCACAGACACATATTTGACACATGAGAAAGTGATGTCTGCCATATAAAGGAATAATCAACTCAATAGTCTCGCCTAAAGGGCCAGGTTGTCAACCCCATGCACTCTCCAGCTAGGCAGGCTGAGCCCTGAGGATACAATATGGGAAAGGAGGAAGACTTCTCTCCAACACTTAGCGCAGCACTGGCAGGTTAAGGCTGTGACCTCTACTACAGCCTGGGGGCAGCAATAACTCCTGTTGCTTAAGATACCCTGATTCAGTGGCAGAACTGACTGCTACTTTAGCCATGGGGTAACAATAAGTCCTGTGGCACTTGAGACCCCAAATTCCTTGAAGGGAGAATTGCTGGTGTAGCCATAGGCATCAATTCAGAAAACATGCCCTTCCACCTCTTTCCACTCTCAAGACATAACTCTTGCTGCTGGGCCCTCAGCATCAGTTCCTTAAATCCTGCCCCCGTGTCATGTACTAGTGTAATCAGATCTGCTGTGGCTCACTGTGCACTCGTGTGTGCCTATGTCTGTGCATGCATAAGCATGCGAGAAATCATCTAAAAGGAGTATAGGTAAAGGCAGAATTTAAGAATGGCCTCACTAGCTACAGGGATTACTAGCTTTAATTTTAATTGTACCATTAACTACTCTGAAAGCTAAGTGGGCAGGACTCCTCACCACTGCAACAATTCAACAGCCAGTCACTTAGCTAAGACTTACATTCCTGATGTCCAAGGTAGAAGAGAATCCAGCCCACCTTCAAGTGTGTTGCTGGCAGGATGAAATACAGCATGTCCTTTTTTATTTTTAGAATTGAAGAATATGGCTTCAGGAATTCAGACTTCAAGAATTAAGGCTTCGAGAATTGCAAAAGGCTTATTGAGTAATAAAGGGCATTTTTAAAGAGTAAGTTTTAAAACCGTAAGCCAAACTCATTTTCATGTAGGGCTTCTGATGCAGAAGTGTCCATCTTATCTGTGTTGTAACAGTATATGTTGGATGCAAAACAGAAAAATGTAGGTAGCGAATGTAAGGGCACAGGCAAAGTCACTGTTGTTGCATCTTCAACAGAGGAGGCTCTGAAAAAGCTACATGTTCCTCCCACCAAAATCCTGAAGAAGGCAGATAACACTGTTACTCCCTCCTATCATGCGAGAAACCCTTAATAAACTAGGCTCATCAAGATGTAGTAATCTGTACTTTTTATAATGGAAAGACTTTCTTATAATGGAAAGATTCAATCTCCTTCTATAATAAGAAGTTCATTCAGACAGTCTCTCCAGCAATATTAAAGCTCTGTTCTCTCTCATACACTGCTGCATTTTTGCATCTTCTTTTTGTATAGAAAAATATGTCTGGGTTCATTGTGGGCATTGCGTTGTGGCATACCACATTCACAGGCTTCATCCAAGAAAACCTCTTTAAACTAATGAGTGGTGAATCATGTTTCTACCTAGATACTCAAGTATTTGCAACAATCTCACAGAGAGGCTCAGTTCTTTTATTAAAAATGTTGCCAGCAAAATTAGTGGTGGTGCAGTTTGCTTTGTTTTTAAATATTTCAGACTTTCAAAACCAAGAACCTTTCTGCTCTGCCTAGGGCAATATTAGCATAAGCTTCCTTCCTCAGCAAAAATGTTCCCCTTCCCTGGTCACAAAAGCTGTGACATTTAATTGATGCTGTTTGAATATATGTAGTTAGCTGGTGTAAATCAGCACCACTGCTCTGCTTTCAGTGAAGCAGCACCAGCTTACATCTGACACTAGACTTTAATGAAAGAAGGCAGGTCCTTCGGGGAAGCGATACACACAGGCATGAAGTGTTGTGGAGAAGTTATGTTGTTCTGCACGTCTGCATTTGCTTTTTGAGCAAAAAATATCATGGATAGTTAAAGTGCTTAGCATATCCACAGCTGCAGTAAATTATACTAGTTGGTAGAAAAGGTATTACACCTCCTACAATTTGCTCTAACTTTAAATATATATATATTTATATTCCTACAGCTTAAATACAAGTTTTAGCAGGGAGCTTGTAATGCGCTTTCCCATGCCAAAGGCCATTAATAATCAGTATTTTACTATTTGTTGTCAAAAGCCAGCTAAAATTAGGTACTTTTGCCTCCTTTCTCCTGCATTTTTCCTCTTTCTCACCTTGCATCCCCCAGACCCTTTTCTGTCAGCCAAGGAGTAATTACATGTATGTTTTTGTTATCCACAAGTCAGTCTACACATGTAGCTATAAATTCAAAATGCCTGGGTCACCTACTTCAGCAAGCCTTGTATTCAAGGCATTGTTTTATTGCTGCAGCTTTTAGTCAGATAGCAGGATCCAATTAGGTTTTCCTTCATCTTTATTTTTCTTGTGGAACATCTTTGGCACTGACTGGAGAGGGGAGAGGATAAAAGGCATAAAACTGGCCAACATCAGAGGACGTCCTACATCAAGATACTTTCCTGGATGATTTGTACTGCCTGAGAAGAGTAAAAATCTCATTAAAAGAGAAAAGGAGCTAGGTAGGTTTCTTTTGACATTATATTTCTACCTAAGGCGAACAACTATGTCATTTCTAAGGTTGTCCAGCTACATGGCCTTGTGTCACATCATGCTCTAGTGAGTGTCTAACAAATCTTGCGTTGTTACCATTGCATATAACTTCCCATGTAGTTTTTACTTAATTTAGTGGATGTATTTTGAATACCAACTAAATCATAGGCTTATACATAGATTCAGAAGGCAAGTGGACTGTATTCAGGTTACTGAAAGAGTGAGTATCCCAAATTTTTACATTTGAAGCAGTATAAGCAGGTGTCCCATATCAAGCACAGTGCCTAATGCACTATAATTTTGCATTACAGGTGATGCTTGGAATTCTGTAGAAACAATAAAACTTTGCGATGCATTTTCACTGCTTGTGTTTATGTTTTGGTGTGACATCTCCTTTTGCAATTCATCACCTTTGTAGCAAAAATGAAGTCTATGTATGTGTAAGTTCCATGAAATATGACCTTAGTAATGTGAGCTATGAGCTTTAAGATGCTGCTAGACTGAAGATATCTTGCCTCCAAAATATGACATTATTGGATTGTTTCTAAATCTGGCAACATTCCACATATTGCTTGAGATTTCTGGATTTATATTCCCAGTGTTTCTGAATTTCTTAACAGCTAAAGTTCTAGTGAGAATGTACTAAAATATAATTTGTCTGTAAATCTCCCCTGTCATATGCAAGCACCATAAGATCTTCTAGGGAATTGCTTTTTTTTAAATACAAAAAGACACACTTTACCTAGATTGTCAGTGTAAAGCCCTGTGTGCAAAATACAAAGTAGAGAAAGCATGCCCCAGAATAATTGAAATAACTTTGTCTATCAGCAGTGTAAAAATCATAGTGTAGGTATTAATAACCAAAGGCACAGGGCCAGGGTCTGCCATCAGTGGTTCCAATAACATCAGGGATGCAAGTAGGTGGAGCCAGATAATTGTCACCATAAGTGAGGACCTAGTAAAATCCTGATAGTGATGAGTAAGCACTCATCACTAAGCACTTTGTGGGAGGTTGCAAATAAGAATTTTGAATGGTAAATGGCAGCTTAGCAGAAGGGAAGACAACTCCCTTCCCTAACCTGGTATCTTGCTCCTGTGAAGGGCAGTTTCTTTCCTGTTCTCCGCAGAGTTCTGAAGGAGGGTAAGTTGTGCACCTGTATTTTACTAGCATTTGGTTTTCGTAATATAACTGTATTAGCTGCAGTAAAATTCTTGATGTTTAGATGTGGCTGGCTGATTGGATATCTTTGTGAAACTGAACTTGAATTTGTTTTCTGAACCACACATTTGGGAAGGAAAAATGCTATCTGATATATTCCTGTTAAGAACTTGCTATTCTCTGTATTAACATGTGGTGACTCAGACTTATGGGTTCAAGCAGGCATCCTCTGTGTGTATATTTGTATGCATACGCACTTGTTTAAATGTGAGAGAATGAGAGTAATTGAGAACAACAGTCCTTAAGCAGAAGGCACGTGGAGTAACTGCTGTTGGGTCTCCTAGGAGTCCATTGGGGAACATGTAATCCCATTTACAACTCCAGGGGAAAATCACTGGTAAAGGCTATCCAGAAGATATTTTGTAAAGTTGGGGGAACAGTGGCTGCTAGGGACACATAGCCTGGACTTCAGGGTCTTGCATAAGCTCTGCTGAAGAGCTGTGATCTGATAATAATGACGAGAGAGAATGAGAGAGAGAGAGAAGGAACTGCTTAGTATTCAGGTGTGACAGTGCTTTGGGGTGAGCATACGAGTGCCTGTCATTCAAAACTCCTGGCATTCAGGTCTTGCAGAGGTTCTTCCTCCAGCTTATCTCTGGTAACTTGCAGAAAACCAAACCTGCAAGTCATGATGCAGAGAGAACAGGTTGCCCAGTTCTTTGGCTTCCCCTGCACATTGCACTCCTCCAGGAGGAACTGATCCCTATTAAATGGTTTTGTCATTCACCTCTGACCAACTCTGCTCTGTTGACTAGGCTTGAGCAGGAAATGTTCCAGCAAAACAAGCTCCAGCTTGTAATGAGGAAAAACAACCATGCAGCTCTGCCCTCTTTCAGTTGCCTTTTGTTGGTCTCCTGTCTGGGCTTTCACACCAGGCCAGACCGGTCACACCTCCCCTCTCACGCTAAGGTCTCGGAAGCAGGGAAACATGTTTTTGTCAGTGACGTTTCTGTCCGTTTGAGAGATTGCCTCTGCCCCTAGGGATACTCTCCCAGGCGGAGTCTCCTCCATGGCTTGGCGAGGGAGGAAGGAGGCTGACCTCAAGGCTTGTCAGCAACAGCTGCCACATTTCCAAAAGAGGGGCTCGCTGCCTTGCCACTCTGTGTCTCGGAGGTGATGACTTTGGGAGTCATCGCACCATTCAGGTATTCCCCCAGTTTTCACCTGAGACTGAAGGGACTGGGATTTGTCTGAGGAGGCATGGCAGATATCATGGTGGTAGCCGAGACTTTTAAGAAATCCATACACAGGATTTAAATGTAGTCGTTGCAATCGTGTTGGTTCACTTTGTACCTACCTTTTTTTCTATTCTCTGTAGTCATAATTTAAGGAAGGCTTATTTGAAATCCAAAAGGGGCAAACAACAAGGGGACAGGCATGACAGATCTCACAACAGAAATAATAAAAGCTAAGCTATAGCCAGGGGCATGCTATTTGAAAAAAGTAAGTGGCCTCCAGCCATGCCTGCTGAGGCCACAGGCCAGCACACTAAGGGCTTGGTGGGCAGTACCACGCTGTCTGTCCCTCCAAATGTCAGAGAAAGCAGCAAGCTGAGAGGTGGTGTGGTGTGGCATCGCCCAGCTGGGCTCAGTGGGACCGGACTGCTTTGTACAACTGTGCTTGCGATGCCTGGCTCCAAATATGTGCTTGCTGCTGAAAGCACTCTTCCACAGATCATAAATAATAGCATTGTGACTGTTTACAAATTTCTGCATATTCTCTTCACCATACATCCAAACTACTTAAGCTTGACACGTGAAGCTAATGGGGAGTATACCTTGTTAGTCCTTCATTTTGAAGAATCCCTTTTGATGGCTAATTGAGGCTGGATTATAAATTCCATAACCTTATAATAAAGTAAAACAGCTCGAGTTCTTAAAAAAAAAAAACCAAAAACAAAAAAAAACCCAAACAAAAACCTGCACATAGTAGGAAGGTCAGTATTTTAAAATCATCAGACTGTGGAAATTTTCTCAAAGTGACCTAAAGAGGAATCTATATTTTGGTGAGGACCAAGGCTTATAAAAGCCATTCTTTTTAACACAAAAACATACTTTGACATCTGATTTATAATCCTGGCTCACATTTCCAGCCACTTGCACTATATTAATTTATTAAAATAGCTTTTAAAAGCTGGCTATGGAATGATTTGAAAATACCTTACAATGGTCAAAATATCAAGGGACTTCTACAGCAGTAAAACAAGAGAGAGAGCAATTGTGAGTTGGTGGAAGAGTAGCTACAAATGTCTGTGTCTTGGTCTAGAAACAAAGTAATGGAGTATTTGTGTGTGTGTGTGTTTGCATCACATTAATGAGGTGTAAAAACTGGGATACTGGAGAGGGGAAGGCAGAAAGTGTGGAAACTAAATTTCCCTGACAAATGAAATTGCACATGCTGGGGGTGAGGGTGGGGGTGTGCTTTTTTCTCTATTGTAAAATTTGAAGTCATACTGTAAGCATAAAGAAAAATAGGAGGAATTGGAGCCAGGATGTTAATAAGGTTTGATCTTTAAAAAAAAGAAAGAGCAAGCAAGAGAAAGGAGAAATATAATAATGTTTTGAATTTGAATAACATGTTAGCTAACAGCAATGGAAAGAAACATCAGTTCAGAGGGAAGGAAAGTGGCCAAAAATTGCATTATGGAATATGAATCATAGAGTAGCTAGAGAGCAAAATATGTAAGAAAGCAGCAACAACAACAAAAAAAAGACTGGACAACTTACAAGGATTCTGCTGCTGAACAAATTATCTATTCCTACAATTTTTCTACCCACAAAATATAATTCAGATCTTCCAGAACAGAATAAATAACTATATAGAAACTATGACATTTAAGAAGCAAATTATTTTAAAATATGACTTTGACTTTATCATCAGCCTTGACTGCATACACTGATGCTAACTTGTACTGTGCTTCCCTTTCCTAGAAGATTGTCTATCATGTCAAAGAAAGGTGTCAGGTTAGTATGAGACTACCTTTAGTAAGTACATATTCTATTTACCTCTTTTTTAGTTTTTCCCTCAGAAGTTGTTCTGCAGCTTTGCAAAATTTTGAGAAGCTAACTCTGGCCAACAGATACCTGGTTATTTTTTTTCATTTCTTAAATAATGGCTCTTCTCTTGTTATCTAATCAAGGTAGTATTATCCCTGTTTTGGCAGTGCTTCCCAACTCAGAACCACCCTGAATTGTCTCCAGTAGCCCATGTCTCTGTCATTTTAGAAGACTGAAGTGAGTTGTTTAATTTGCTTTTTTTTTCATTCATACCTGCACTATGTTTCATTTCTACACTATTTCTCATTACATAAGATCCCACTTTTCCTCCCTACTTTTAGCATGTATCTGAAGGACATTTTGGGGATACTTTTAATCTACTTGATTGCTCCAGTTCAGCTTGCCTTTTCATAATTCTCACTAAAACCTTCAGCATGTTGTCCCTAAAGACACAGCTTATTTTTGTCAATCAGTTCTTTTTTTTCCATTCTCATCTGTAGATTCTCTGCTGACTCCCAGTGTCTTATTTGATGTAATTATTCATCCAGTTATGTGTGGAGCCTTTCGCTGCAAGTTCTTTTCCTCCTTTTAGCAACAGATTCTAGCCAGTTTTATACCTTTCACGCTGTTCATTTTCATGGTAAAATAACAAATTAGTTCTCCCAAACCAACAGCCATAGAAGAATTAAGGTTTAATACTATCAAATTACTTCCTTTTTCCAAGTCCATTGGCAAAAGGAATTGAAAGTTTTTTGCTGGAACTTCCAAAATGTAAGCCAGACTGAAGTCAACAAATACAGGTTTTTATTAATATTTTTATCCAAGCCCTGGGACTTACCTTTTTATTCCAGGCTTTTTATTCACAAGGTTCTTAACCTGAATACAAATTATTGTTCATATAGCTAGCTGATAAACATTTAAACTTGAAAATGACTCTCAGAGACCATCTGCCAGTGGTTACAACAGACTCAGGCAAGCTTCTTTGAAAGGAGTCACATTAAGCCAGGTGGTTACTAAAGGCATCTGCCCAGGTGAGTGTCCCTGTGCCCAGGGCAGAGGTTCAGAGCTATCCACTTAGCGCTGTCTATCCATAGGAGTGAATTAAGCAGGCCCAGGTAACGTTCTCAAGTGCTGGACCTGGATTATCTGGACTATTATGTTGTTAGATCCATCTCCAGCATGAGTTTGGACTATCCTCAATAGGCAATTTGCATGAAGCCACACTGTATTGTTAGTAATATAATAATAATATAAGTAATGTAATAATAATAATTTTAGTAATAAAAATGTAATTTTTTGTCTACGCTAAGTGTCTCTCTCAGGTGTCCCCAAACCCCTTGTAACCTTAAGACAATTTTGTCGAACATTTTTTAAATTCAGAGTATCTAAAATGATATTGTACTGTATTCCACCAGTGATCCCTTTCTGTTACTGCAGCAGGTGCAGAATTGCATTTGCATTTGCCTCAAAGATAACTAACTAATCAGTTCATTTCAAAAGAGGGCTGGGAAGAAAGCTAACACAGACTTAGCATGGCTGGTCAGGGGACTGAGGAGCAAGCTGGGGAACCAAATTACCTGGCCGAGCAGCTGTAACCACAGAGCTTTCAGGTCGGGTGCTCAGCCTCTTGCCTGCATGGAGGTGTTGAACTTTGCTAGCAGAAGAACCTTAATTAATAGGGAAGAAAACCTGTCTTAGGAAAAAGAGCATTTAATTGAGCAGAAACAAGGGCAACCAGCTCTTCTGTTTGTGCTTTCCCTTTGGTTTGTTTAGGAAGTTCCAGACTGTTAAATAAATGCAGCAGCTGTGAGTGTGAAAATGCTGTAGGAGCAGGGCAGAGCTTAGATCCGCTGTGCCGTGCTGGCACCCTGACGGGCTCAGTTCAAATGGTGACCGGCAGAGTAATGTTCATCAGCTCACTCACGGTAGCCTCAACAATATAATGACTTTTGTGCTAAAAGTACCTGGGAACTCTCTGAAACTACAGCAGCATGCATAATGCCTACGCAAACAATCCAGGTGCTTGCACAAGTGTCTAGCCCTAGGTGCATGAACAATCTTGTTGACTCGAAGGGCACTTCTCATGCATTTACAATAAGGCATGTTCTTGTGCCTGTGGCTGAAGGGAGCCAGGAGCCTACTTCTGCAGTCACACCATGTTACTGCTGTCTTTGATGCCTACCGTGATTTCCAGAGGAAGAGTTTGCAAACACTGGGCCACGATCAAATATGTTTATTTATGCCAAGTATCATTACTTCACTCTCTTGGCATTTCCTTTCACTTCAGTGGGGCCATTTGCAAAGCAGCGCTACTTGATGTGAGTAAAAACATCAGAGTCTGGGTAGTGATGTCTGTGTGACAGTACAAATCTCAGTCTGAGCCGTTTGATTCTAGCAGTGCTGAAACAGACATAGAATCAATCTCCCTGTCAGTAAGTGCAGTGCATAATAACACTCATATTACAAGCCACGCAATATTACTTTTCAGCTTCACACCATTACTAGTAATTAAGGGATAATAGTAACCACTTGCTGGTTTATGGAACAATAATCTTGTTCCCAAAGGGATAAACCACAAGACCAAAAGGAACCAAATTATTGACAGGAAAAACAGGGAGGATATTGCTCTTAGAGCTATTTGAAGAAATACTCATCTCAGATGTTTCTGATAACTGCTCCTTTGGTTTTAAGATAACAAACCACCTATTAGGAAGAAAAATGTCCATCTTGCTGTTGATTTGCTTTTATCCTGCCATGCTTTCAGGGCTGAATTAATAAGCTGTTTACCTGGGAAGTCTAGAATCCTCTTTATTAAGGACCTTATTTTAGAAAAAAGTGTAGTTGTCTCTGAGTGTAAGGTGGTGATTCAGTGGAACAAAATCAACAACAAAACTACTTTTCTCCACGCTGATGTAGGCATGGCTTTTACAACCCACAGATTTCATCCTAAGTTTTCGATTGCTTGTAGTTACTTTGTTGTAGATAATAACATAATTTGGAAAGTAATGGTTTATAGGTAGTTGAGGGAAATATACCCGAGTGCTTTGATGCTGCTACCAGTCACGACTAAGTGCTGTCTAACCAGAAGAGACATAAAAAACTCAGAGACTGGTAGCAATCCAAAGCTAGCATTATTTAACAGAGAAATTAAAAGGCAAATGAAAGAGGCCCTAAACAGTAGCCAAGCAAAATAAATGGCTATCTTCCCAAAGCCTATCTTACTGAAATGAGAAAAGTTAAGATAATGTACAGTGATGGAAATCAGACCCATTCAATAAAAAAGACGAAGGAACATATTCCCTTCCAGATGGGCAAGCCAAAGTGAAAATGAAGGTCACAGACAGAACTGTGCATACTAATTGGCTCAAACTCAGTAACAACAATATTCTTTCTCCCATCCTGGTAAAACAACCAATAATCTTAGGCTGACAATTGCAGGCATACATGAAAAAAACAAAAACCCTGCAACAAAATCCCACTAAGAGCTTTGGCCTAAAAAGGCAAAGAGAGCTATTAAAAAGTAATGCCTGCTTGTGTAGTCAGATGAGTTTGCCTGAGGTCCCGCTCCACATTTTCAGCTGTGTGCTCGACAGATTTAGGCATTTCTTTCTCCTATATTTGCATGTGCAAATACTCTCTTGGGCATATGGACATATACTGATTCATATCTGTATCTGTTACCCCTAAGAAATAAGGTGTATGAAAGAAAATAGCAAATAGCAAATGCATGAGGAGGTGTCCAGGACTTGTGAAATAATTTTTTTTATTAACGACAGCATTTGGAAACATTACCTGTAAAACTGGGAAGAGTGTGCAAATGCAGGGAGAGCTTCTAGTGGGAGAGAAACAGGGGTGGTCAAAGGCGGGTCTGTATGTTGCATCTGCCCCAAGCTGTTGCCCGCTGTTTTACAGTGTCGTTATAAGGAGGAAGCAATGGGTTTTGGTTGGGATGGAAGAGGGACGGGGGATAAAGCAGACACAGTTTCTTCCCTTTTGGCCTTCTGAGGTATTCAGACTGAAAGAAGTTTGGGTTCTTGGCAGACAAAATGAAATACCTGAAGTGGAAAAACCTTGATTCACATGGCCAGAACTAGCTGTGAGAAAAACAGTGTAAAAACACTACCAAATTATTTGCTTACAATAAATCACTAAATTTTAAACTTCTATAATTATTAGCCAACATCGTTCAAAACCATATTACCTTCATAGAAAAATAATCTGCATACAAAGTGACTGGGGAATCCTTTGGGCATCTGTGAGATGTAACAACTCAGACCCCTTCAACAACATCATCCCAGCAGCGGCAGAAGCTAGTGCAAAATTTAGGCAAAGCAGATAGCTGCTCAGTGGCTCCGTTCTGCTTCCCACAGACAACAAATGTTTCCTATCTTTTTATGTCACACTAATCCATCTGTAAAATTCTGGCTATGTGCAGGGAACAGGGCTAGGCCCCAAATATGCAATGGTGGGCACTGTCTTCTAGCAGAATATGCGATGGCAGCTAGGATTTGACTGCTTATACACTTTAATTGTAAGGCCTGACTATTCACAGGCTTCTTACTGCTCATTTTCTAGTCGTCATCTTCTGAATATTTGTGACATCAGGACAGACGGCCATGGAAAATGCAGCTTCCTGTAATCTATCCCCTTATTCATTTCGTGCTATAGTAAATATTCAGGCAGAGTCAATTATAGAAGTAGAAGGGGAAGAATTAAAACCTAATGAAAGTTAATCAAAGAGAAGAACTTCCTTCAGGCTGGCCATGCATGTCTGTAGTTTGTCTGTCATTTATAATACTGCAGCCTCTGGTTCATAGTCAAGCTGTAATTCTGCCAGTTAATGTATCCAATTAACCCCACTAATGAGCTAATCAACAGTGTAAAATCTGTGTAAAATCACTGAGGGTGTATGATGAATGGGAAATGCACTGAACTCTCCCGGTATAAAAAGTGCTTTATTGCACTTGTTAAAGTGGCACTGTCTTCTCCCTCTCTAAAGGGTAATTTATCACTAGGGTCTGTAACAGTGCCATGCCCTGATAAGGGAGAGGTGGCAATAAACCCATCATAAAATGATTACTCAGGAATGCAGAGCAATTAAAGTGTCTCTGCATATCAGACTCATAGGCTAGAGAGCAAAAGTGGTATTTTTTGGTGTTGGGTGCAAATAAAAGGTAGGCAGTTGCTTAGAGGTGTTCCACAATTTGGGAAGCAAATACCTCTCTAATACAAATATTTCAGTTTAGGGGTAAATAATCTACTGAATCACTGAGGGTTATGATTTATGAAAATCATTCAAGATTAGATTCTGCCACCTTTTTCAGTATGAGAAATATTTGCTGCAGTGATAATCCTGCTAATTTCAATGAGATTGCATGAATAGAAAAGTAATCCTCAACTCAAATAAGCATTACAGAATCTGGCTGAGAGAAAAGAATCAGATGAAACTATACTTCCTTTCCTACAATCATGCCTAATCCAAAGCATTGATAACAGGAATTAATTTCAGTTATTGTTTTGTTGTTTTTTTCAGTATCCTTACTCTTTTTCTTTCAGCATCTCTTTTTGTTGAGATACAGTTTAGAGGAAAATAACACATGATAAGAGAATAAAGGAAGGAAAGAAAACTGTAATGCTGGCATGAAAAAAAACCCAGCAAAGAAAAGGACAAGAAAGAGAGGAAAAAGTCATCTTCTTAACCTTTTGTCCTGGTTTTGGCTGGGAAAGAGTTAATTTTCTTTCTAGTAGCTGGTATAGTGTTATGTCTTGGATTCAGTATGAGAAGAATGTTGATAACACACTGATGTTTTCAGTTGTTGCTAAATAGTGTTTAGACCAAGTCAAGGATTTCTCAGCTTCTCATGCCCAGCCAGCCAGAAGGCTGGAGGGGCACAAGAAGTTGGGAGGGGACACAGCCAGGACAGCTGACCCAAAGTAGCCAAAGGGTATTCCAGACCATGTGATGTCATGTCCAGTATATAAATTGGGGGCAGTTGGCCAGAGGGGGGGATCGCTGCTCAGGAACTAACTGAGCATCAGTCGGTGGGTGGTGAGCAATTGCATTGTGCATCACCTGTTTTGTATATTCCAATCCTTTTATCATTATTATTATTATTGTCATTTTATTATTTTTATTATTATCATTATTAGTTTCTTCCTTTCTGTCCTGTTAAACTGTTCTTATCTCAACCCACAAGTTTTACCTTTTTCCTTCTGATTCTCTCCCCCATCCCACTGCAGGGGGCTGGAGGGGGAGTGAACGGCTGCGTTGTGCTTAGTTGCTGGCTGGGGTTAAACCACACCTTTGAAGAAAAAAAAACAAGAAAAACAAACCTTACCAGGTAGAGGTGTGAGGCAAATTATCACAAGAGTTTGGGAAATTATTTCAATGTAAATAAGCAAGTTAGAGCCAGCTATCAGAAACTCTTATAGGTAATTAAATTTATGCTTACCTGGTGCAAAGGAATGGGTTACATGAGCTGCTAGAAATCCAAATTGTTCTGTGACTAAAGTTGAAACTATTATATTTTCCGTGTAACAAAAAAACTTAAAAAAAAAATGCAAGAAGAATCAATTATTTTAATAGAAAGAAAAAGAATATCAAGGGTTGCCTGGGATATTGAGGGGTACATACAGCTTTAGCTCTACAGTTTATACTACAGGAATAAAAACTAGATTGCAATAGGCACTTCTAAAATATAGCCTTTGCAGTTCATTTGGGGTGGTTTTTTTTTTAATGTAAAGGCCAAATGTGTAATTTTTCAAAAGAATTATATGAAATATATGTTAGACAACGTTTATAAAAAGGTGTTTGTCAAAGCATTCTGCAAAGAGATAAACTGCAGGGCATTTTTTCTTGTGGTCTGTGTGCTGAGTCTTCACTACAGCATTAGTGTTTTGGCTCTATTTGATCTTCCCCGCCACTCTTCTGCTGATAAAAAATAAGAGATTTACAGAAATATTTTGTGTAGAGCTATTCTCTGTTGGTGTGATTGTATTGCAGGATGTGACACCATGTCCCAGGCTGAGCTCTGCAGGGTAGTTATATTCTCCTCCCAACTTCTCTCTGCACTTTTCCACTTTGCAGTCTTACTTGTGGAAGGAGGAAAGGCAACTGAGTGAGCAGAAATGGGATCTGTGAGGTCGCCCAAGCAGCCCTGGGCACTCTCCATCACCACCTGGTAGCAGCTGAGTGGTTCACTGGGATTGGGTGGGAGAGGAGCTCAGGAGCTCGAGAGACACAAGGATTTGAGAAAACCACAGGGGGAGAACCTGAGTAACTTTAGTTGCTAAAAGGAGAATGCTAAAAGCAGACAAACTAAAGTTAAGTGGGACATTGTGGGGTTGGGAGCTCACAGAGGGGCTGGGAGGACTCAGAAAGGAGATCCTCGTGTGGTACACAAGCTGCGTAGAGGTGTCTGGAGAAGAGGAGGAGGTTAGTTTTCAAGAGGCATTGGCATAGAATAGATGTGGTAATAAGAAATGTTTAGAGGGTGAGAGAGAATTCAAACAGAGAGGAATAACATATTTATCAAGAAAAATCATAGTGTCTTTTACTACAGAGGCATTTACACAACACTGGGCATCTATATCTTCCCATTTCCCTGTCCTCCACCTTCTCTGTGCCCCCAAATTTGCTGGCAGAATTACATAGTTCTCATAATTTGGGTTAATAATGCTATTGCTATGTTGTGAATTAGCAGGAAAATCAAGACTGTGGTTACGCTGTGTGGATTGTCCGTATGCATGTTCAGTTATGCGACAGACACAAAGGATTGAGATAAATCTGCAAGTTATTCCTGAAACAGTCATATAAACTACTATTATTATTGTGTTGTTTGGTTTCAAGCAGTGCATCACTACGGTGACTACTGAACCTGTGGCTAGTGTTGCGCCACGCTTCCTCTGCGTCAGACAAATAGTCCTGAGCTTTCATTGTGAATTAAGCTGAGAAGCTGCTCTGGGTTAAGACTATTTTTCATCTTTTTCTGAGTTAGTTTTAACCCAAGCCAGTTTCTCACTCTGGTTCCTTGCATGGCGCAAGAAACAGGGAGGCAGAGGCAGAAGAGTAATCAGCCCAGGGCAAGGTGAGAGCAGGATCCTGCCTTTCAGCATCAACGCCAGCTCATGCTGCCTTAGCATGCGAGCGCCAAACAGCCTATACACATGCCTGAAGCAAGCTACATCCTTAACATTACCACTATAAAAATATAATGTTAAAAATTGCTGTCTGCCTCTAGTCACATAAGGATGGCTTCATGGATACTACAGTATGCTTTATATCTAGATTAAAAAATATTACTGCATTGCATCTGCTCACTTACCTGGGAAAATATTTGCTTTCTAAAAAGAAACACCCTGCAGCAGGGGCTTCATATCAGACCAACAAAGTAATCCAGATTTTATTTTTTTTTTCCAGTGAACTTCATAGATGAAAGCTGCAGGAAGACTGTGTACCAAAATCCTGTATCTAGAGTCTGGTAAAACTGATTCATGATCCAGCCTGAATTTATGTCTAGTGGTAAATAAATCACTTTTTCGCAAAGTTGTCTCAGGCATCAGAGAAACATAAACTTAAAAATATTCTCTTCAGGTTCTTTTTTGCCTAGAATTATAGTCAGAACCATATTCGTATGCCTGAGGACAGGAAATGTCATATTGACAGATGAGTTGTAAGTCTCCCTCTTCCTGGATTGGGCATTGGGAGCCCAATTCTGCTCTCTGTTCAACTCTGCTGAATTGAATGGCATTGCATTGACATAAATGAGAGCAGAAAGGCGGCTTGGGAGTGCCTTTCACGATCAATAAAAATAATTTCATACGAAGATGAATTTTCCAAGTGGGTCAGAATCGATTAAGATGCTACTGCTACTGGAAGTACATTTGTCCATATGCAGAGTCTGTATTCATTTTCTTTTCCAGGAAATTTGACTTTTTGCCAGAACATTTATATGAATTGTGTTCTACTAAGTGGAAATAGAACTCTTATTCACATTTTATGAAGTAGCTGTTTAGGAGATATTCTGTATTTTCTACAAGTTTTGAGTATATTTTCCTCTATGTATTAAACTCCTTTTCTTTATCTCCATAAATCTTACCTTAGATAATACTTTCCTGTGAATATTGCCAGTAACAGCACAGCAAAATAGCTGCAGGGTCACCTGTTGATGTTAGAGCTCATCCACTTTTCAGGCTCACTAGAGATATACACTGATTAGTATAAATGTTACCTACTATATTTTTCCTGTCTCCTTGCGTCCACCCACGTTGTATCTGAACAGTATTGCACAGTCAGTGCGAACCAATAGGTCAGAATACTGCCTGTACCTTATTTCCACCTAGTACCCCTGTCTCACAGTGGGGAAAAGCTACACATCAGACCAACTGCAGACCAGCAGTGCAAGGCCCTCAGCCCTACATCTCAGCCTAGTGTCCCTACTGGAAAAACATAATCTGCCATTCCAGCATTTCTAAATTTGAACGATCAGCACCTGGACCCAACCTAATTTTTTTCAACATTCAGACTCTTTGAATCAAGCATTTGGAATTAGTCCAATATGAAAAAGGTTTGGGGCAGAAAAGATATTCTGAAATCCTTCTTACAGCTGGGTTATTTCTGCATGCCATTAAAGGCATGTCCCAAAACTGAATGTACTTCATTGGCAATTCTGACAGGGAACAAAATTTGGCAGTCAGCTATTGTCCAGCTCTGCCTTTGAGATCATTTATAATTTTGAGGTAGTACAATTTAGAGGCAAGCTTTTCCAAAATGATCCTTAAAGCCCTTAACTAGGAAGTGTATTAAAAAAAAAAAAAGTTGGCTTTATATCCAGCTTTCTCTCTCTTTAACCATATCCGTAGATTTAGCTCTAAGTGCACAGATGCCTGAGGCTCTTTTTTGACTCCGCCCACTACAGGACTACATTATGTTCTATACATTCCATTCCAGACCTTACATTATAGTCCAGGTGTACCTACATGGTTCAAGTTCAAGCTTACTTTATAACTTTCACTATTAAAAAGTATTTTTCACTGTAGGGGTGTAATTAGAATATATATTTAGTTTGTAAACAAGTCACTGTGCAGTTGAAGGAAATTTCTTTCTCTTTCCCTTCAACAGTGTAAGCATTTTAGTTAGAAGCTGATATGCAGATCAGCCAACCTTGTAGAAAAGGTAAGCAGTGTGAAATTATGTGCAAGTTATTAATAATTCCTAATAGGAAGAAAAGACCTGGCAGAAAGGATGAATTAAATGACTGTAATAATCACAAAGAGATGCATTACTTGGGATTCATTTCAGCACATTTGTGATACTCTGTAGTGGGAGAGTCAACTTTTAACTCAGCGAGAAAGCATGTTCTTCCTCATTAACAGTATTTCTTCTTGAATTTAAATTCTTTGACTTCACATTCATACAGTGGTGCCAGTACTACACTGGTAGGATGGCTTTTTGTTATAAAAATGCTTGTCTAAATGCATCCATTGAACTACAGTTCCCAAAGTATGAAACAGATTGTTTATGTCTATTCTCAGACCTTTATCTATTAATATCTTTTTTCACTGAATTCCAAGAAGGCACTAAAGAACTGTTTGTTAAATGCTGCGTAATAGCAAAAGGGTGTCTGCAAGAAAAACAAAAGAAAAGAATAACATGCTACACTCTGCAGAAAAAAGGTGGGAAACTATTTGGTGATCTTATTATGCTCGTCTTATCTGCCTGTTAGAAATTTTAATCCTGCTTTGATCCAGTTGTTCTTCTTACAACTGATTTTCAGATTATAGTATCTCTTTCTGTGTGCATATATTTTCAGCACAAGACTGTCTATATGCAGTTTGACAAAGCAAGATCATCTGGATAAGACTGACAGCAGATTGAAATATTTTAAAGAAAATGTTTTTATTATTTGCCGCTGACTTTTTCTCAAGATCTTGCATGTATTTCTAAAAGGGCTAGGTGACTCAGGAGTGTATGCATGTGTGCGAACACACACACCACCACACACCTGCTGCACACACCCAAACTCAAAATAAAGAAAGGCCTTTTTTCTAATAAGGAGGATACATAAATGTCAACAAGTAAGGTAAATAATGGACATTAATTTGAGTAAGGAGACAAGAGCTGAGTGGGGAATTAAGATGAATAGCTGTGGAAGAAGCCTTGATAACGGAGAAGTGAGGAGAAACAGTTGAAATAGGCTGAACATGTACATGATTATGAAGAGCCCAATGCCAGAAACTACATGAAAGAGGAAGTACGCAAAGCATCTGTGCTGTTATGTATCAAATTTCATCATCATCCAACTGTTTTGGTTTAAACACAGGTATGAAGTACCATACTAGTTTACAGAGAAACTGGGACAAAGCTTAGAAAACAGGGCTCTACTACAGTGAATGACCTCTGTTCTGTAACTTACACAGAAGATGAGTAGGATGTTCATTGCAAATGTACATACGGTGTTAAATGAGTCTTTAAAATACAAAATTACTAAACGAAAGTTACTGTTCCTGTTTAAATTAGAACACCTGGTTACAATGAATTGGAAAATATCAGCATGTGTGGGGGAATTTGGGGGTGGAGGGAAAGGGAGTTAGTTATTTACTGGGTTTTTTTGATGGGTGGGTTTTCTTATGTTTGTTCTTTTTTATACTTAAAAAATTTCCACTATAATTTATGTGTCCCATATGAAATTAATATTAGAGAATTCCTATTTCTTTATATTCCTTGGCTGGTCAGTACCTCCTTCTATTAGGTTGGCAGTATGTTTTCTTCTTTAGGTTTTGCTTTTATGTTGACAATTTTTTTTAGAAGCTTTGATGAAAACACAAACATCACAAGAATATCATTGCATCCATTGATTAGTTTTGCTGAGTTTTTACATCTTCTGAAACTAAGAATAAAGTTACCATTCATCCACATTTGAGAACAGCTAGATATATATACTGGTTAGTCTTCACATCTGCCCTGATCAACAGATGCCTCTAAGAATCAAATACTTCGCATTCTCATCCATATTAGTGGATTATCTCATGCCTTTAAGGGTTTTTCCTGACTTGGCAAAAAAAGCAATTACTGTTGCACCTTTTCTTTTTGAAAAATTGCATTTTAATCATTGCTTATATCGTCTGTTTGGTAAGATCAAACAGCACTGATATGTTCCTGTCCTGGAAGTCCTTTCTATTTTTCTCAGTAATCTCTTAATATTAATGGGTTTTGTCTAGGCCAAACATCAGCAGGATCATTGTGCACAATTCATTTTTGTTAGGTAGGCAAACAGAATACCTCCTAGCACAAATTCTTAGAGCTTGTATTCTACTTTGATGATATTTTTCTCAGTGCAAACAGGAAAGCGGAAAATGCATACGATCTCTTCCTTGTCATCTGAGATCAAGCACGTACTCCAAAATACATATTTGTAAAAGGAAGAGGTCTCATGCTACTGCTTGAGTGGCAACAGACCGTGCACTCTGTAGATGTTTCTTGGTTCACTAATCTCAGTTATTTCAGGAGATTACTAACATTACAGGTTGTACCATTAAACTACAGATTTGCTTTACAGCAAAGTCAGGGCTGCTGAATGAACAGAAAAGAGAAGACTTTATAAATCGTGCCTTGTCTTACTAGGTATCATGTGAGGATTTTTATTTAAGGCTGTCCAACATTGTGCACTGTAAGATAACATTCACAGCTGCTTTTAAACTTTAATTTCTTCAATATGGAGATTGAAATTTTCTATGTTGATCATATTTCTCTTCAAATGTCTTGGAGAAAATGACAAACCAGTCAAACACTTCTGTTTTGGAGGCTTCAGTGATGTGATTTAACACGTAGCTTAATAAAGAGTTGTGTCAGCACAACTGAGGGCATGGTGAACTGTGGTATAGGACAAGCTGTCCAAGGTTAGAGGCTTCTGAAAGCTTGCACATCAGAAATTTGTTCTTGAAAATGCTGCGTCTGCTCTAACCTCAGGATAGAGAACTTTTTAAGAGCAAGGTATCACAGAAGGTGTTAGAAAAAAGGGATCAGCTATTGGATTCAAGGAAAAGGAGGTAGGAAGAGAAACTACAGCAGACCTGGACTGCGTTTTTGTTGAGTGTGGGTGTTTGTGTAGGACACACAAAATTTAATCAAGACAGGAATTAGATGAATGGAGAGAAGGCATCTGAGAATAATGGTATGAGAAGATGAACAGGAATCATATAGGGTATCAAGGAAATGCTGGGACTGGGGAAACAGAAAGATGAAATAGCACCCAGAAAGAAAAGAAGACTGGACAATTAAGAAAGCCAGAAGCCAGTGGTAAGCAGGCAACATCTGTGTAACTAATTTGTGTCTGGCTGTAACGAAAGTCAGAGTATACTAAGTGCAAGGAAGCACCAAACTGAAAGAGAAGAGAAAATGAAGCTGGATGCAAGGATCTGAGGGACTGTGAAAGGCTGGGCATAGACTGTGGATTTACAAGCAATGTATTATGTAAGCCTAAGGGAGACAGATCAAAGTCTGGGGAAATGAGCAGCAGTGCTTGTACTCACTAGACCTGCCCTGTACTGAGCAGCAGCAATAGAACCGATTCCCGTTTCTCTCCATTCATTTGCTATCGTGAAATACTTATGGTTCTTATTTCCTAACAACGTTGGTCCACATATAAGATTACATTTGTGTTACACAGTTGTCAGTTGTGCCATTAGCCCAAACGGCAAGCACCCATGTGGCAAGTCTCCATCCTTAGAGATGGAAACATTCAAAAGCTGTCTGGATGTGGTCTTTTCTGAGTCCTGTGAAATACCACCCCCCTCCCCCCCCTCTGACCTGCTCATACACAGCAACCTCTCAAAGTTAAAGTGCTAGAATTAAAACTTCCTTCTGGGCCATTATTTCCGCTCCCATATATACTATAATATTTTCAATTACGTAATTGCATACTGTTTGTTTACTGTTCATTAAGACTTGGGAAATCATAATTGGTTTAACAGAGCCTGATAGCCATAATGCAAGAAAATGATTTGTAAACACAATGATTCCTGCCACTAAAGGAACTACTATGCATACTTGGAGTTTCACCAAACTTCAGACTGGAAAGAATCCTAAAAATCATACAATATTTACATTATATATTTAGGGAACATACACTAGTTATCCTGACTTACACCTTTCCTGGGAACTGTTATTTTTGCAGCTTAGAAAGACCCACTAACATGTCTCTCTGCAGTCCGCAATAAAGACTGTATAAAACAGATGCTAATAACACTACATTTTTGGTATAATGTTAAGTATGCAAATGGAACATTCACAATTTGATTATGTACCTGTTCAGAATTTATGGAGACAAGTGACCTTAATCTGTAGAAGAAACAGCAATAAATATTTACATATCTGTGAAAGCTAACAATGCAACAGGGGTTGTATTGACATATAGACCGGGGTTTGGTTTTGCCTGGTCATTTTTGCCCACAACCACCAGCCCTTTGGGTGTAACTTGTTGTGGTTCTGGCACAGCTTCTGCTTTCCTCTATGTTCCTTTTTCCCCATGGTCCTGAAGCTTTGTCGCAGATGCCCACAGGAGGAGAAATACACTGGCCACCACTGGGAATTTTCAGAGGCCTTTCAGTAATTGTCTGTAAGAATAGTTCAGTGATGCAAGGCATCTCTTTACAAGCAATTTAATTCTTAATCACTAGGGCTTTGAGTAGGAAGAAATTAAAGGTTGTTGTGGGAAAATGCCAGAGAAATACGGATGAGCTCTAGGGAGATGTAGGGACTCATTCTCTGTCATCTTCTGTGGTCATTTTCACACACAACACAACAACCGTAAGTGCTGGCATACAGGAGTAAATGATGACAAGTTTCAGCAGAGCTGTAGGATAATACAGCTGCTTGTAGATCATAACTCCATGAAATGAAAGGTGAAAAAAGACATGACTTCTATCCATATAGACTGACCACAAGCAAAGCAAATTTTTAGATTGGTTTGTTTTTTAAATTTGGATAGTTCTTTGCTTCTGCATTAGAACTGGCTTCTCCTCTGCCGTGCTCTACTTTCCTACTCCCCTTTTAGCCTGAAGGAGCACCTTTTCTCACAAATACTGACTGCATGCCTTGAGTCCGGTTGCATAAGTGTGCCATGGGCTCACATAAACTGTGGTGCCATGTGGTGCTGCATACTCACAGCTTTGAGTCCTGGGCGTATGAACAGCACTCAGTGTGAGCTGCCAAGTCCAGTTTCCACGTGCTGAACCCCATGTAGGGGATGACACTGATGGTTTGAGAAGCACATGCACTATCACATTTTTAAATGTGTACTGCTGTTCAGAAGCTCCAAAATAATTTCAGGTATGTGTATATATATATACTTCTAAATACATATATATGGTATGTATATATGTGTGTACTTCTCAAAGGACCTGAACTATGAGCTTAGAATGTTTTTTTAAAAATCGCTTTCTGAGAAAGTACACAGTAACTGATGGCATTGTTGACATAATTCATGAACGGATAGTTGATTACCTGTTATGTAACTGAGCCAATGAATATTCATAGTTCCCTTGGTATGGAGCTGGCATATTTCAGCTAATTAACTCTTCTGCTTAGTTGGTGCATATGCATACTTTTTATATGATACCAAAGTATGTTTAATTGAGGTTTGATAAGATAATACCAAAGGCAGTTTGCAAGCAAAGTAGTCTCCGCTGTCATTTCCATAAATGTAATGGTATCACTTAATGGAAACTTGTGTAAAAATTAACTTTGTCACCCTATTTCAGAAGGGCCTAAATTTCACACTCTTAGGGCATGTTTCAGTTAGAAATTGGCAAGACAAACACTTTTTTTAGGTAATATACTTATTTCAAAAGAACATACAAATTTCTACTCAGAGTGCTTCTAAATGTTGTTGATATTGACGTTATTCCCTTTACTGAATATATTTGAGAATACTGTGCAGCCTTTGAATTAAAGTTTTAAGATACCATTTTTCCTTTGAGAATCTTGGATGCAAGCCAAGGTAAACTAAAGACCAGAAGTTGAGCTGCTTTCTCAAGCAGTTTCTTTTTTAACTTCCCACCGTCTTTCGCTGGGAACACACATAGTGGAGCACAGCCTGCCACGGGGTCCCGGTCCCCACCTTGTTCAAAATAAGATGCCTAATAACATGCCCTGAGGCTGGTTTTGGGGTGTATACCCAGGTATCCTTTCAATAGCTTTGCCACCTTGCCTCAGTGATAGGGCAGTCAGATCCATGCCTGGGTCTTGATCCAGTGCAGAGTCCAGACACAGCTGAGGTGTGTCCCCAAGCTAGGAACTTGGAGCTTTTGTGGTCTGACAGCCTAGAAGTACCCTAATATCCAATCAGAAGAAACTGATACAAATTATGTGCTCTGCTACTCTGCTTCCACAGAGCCCTTGCCTGGTATCTCTTCCTCTATTCAGCTCGTCTTTCATCCCTCCCACAGCTGAAGGATTAAAATTTCAGTTTAGTGCCACAATGTTCTCACATCAGTGGGGCACACCAATCCACCCACTGTTCTTGAGTTATTCTTTTCTGCCTATCAAATTGATAGCTTACTAATTTTTAGTCTTAAATTATGTTTCCCTCTTTTTCTAGTCTTTCCTGCATCCTATAACCTTATCCACCATAATGGCATTTTCCCATGCTTTTCCTTGATATCACTTATTGCACAGAAGACTTATGTGAGTTCACCATCTGCAACAGCATCTTTATGTCTAATTGGCTCCTGACTCTTTGGATCCCATCCTTTTCTCTGACCCATGACTGCTAACACCTTCTATAATAAAAATACCTAATTCTGGAGTGTGGGTGATTTAAGAGTTGGTTACGAAACAGAGCTTTTTAATCAAAGTCATTACTTCAGACCCACTCGTTATGCAGGGCTGGAGTCCATCTGGAGGAATCATACTGGCATAGGTTTAAGGGAATAAACTGTGTTTGCTCTGTAGCTGGTGGGAAAATGTTTCCATATATACGAGCTCTAAGGCATCCACAGTGATATTTATATCAGATTAGATGTGTTGCTGGAAAAAAAAGGAAATCAAACCACCCTGAAAAATTCCCTGCACTCTGCACTAGCTTAATATACAGTGGCATCAGAGTTAGACATCATGTTAAAGTATGTGGTTCTCTCTTAATTCAAGTAAATCTGCTTCTGCCTAACTCAAGTTTACTTAAGCAGTTATCAGAAACTCATCTAGACCTGTCCCCTAAGGAAGGTGTGGCTTTACTTGTAACACAAATTACAAAGTTCTGATACATACTAAATTACATTTCTGATCTCAGCCATTAAAATTTTATTCAACTCAATGAAAATCAATTCTACTGTTCATTTTTTGAAATTGCATAATTTCTATGCATACTCTCCAATCTGCTCTGAAACACCATAGAACTAGTCTTTGTATGAAGCTATGAAATAATACAATCTCTTATAATTGTGACCAATATAGTTTTTATGTTGTTGGTACAATTTACTAAAGAAGGAGTAGAAGAAAGAACATGATCTCTTTGAAAAGTAAGGTCTGAACTACATTTCCATTATTTCTTTCATGAAACTAGCAACAGGCTGGTTCATGTTCTGCTTCAGTAACTTCTCATGAAGAAAATACATTTAAAAACTGATGAGCCTTTTTCCTTTTCATATTTGTTTTTTCTGTCTGTGAAGGTTTAAAATATTAATTCCATAATGAAATTATTTTCTCTGTGAAGCTAAGAACTTGAGGCTTATTATAGCTTACCTACGTGATGATTTTATCATAAATATCTAGCTATTAAGTTGTAACGGCCAATCAGATCACTTAGTATATAAATCTCATTTCATAATAACCTTTAGTAGATTTTGAAACAGCAGTATGTCAAAAGTATTTGGAAAATAGCTATTTTTACAAATATTTAAGTTGTATCAGACTTGTCTTTTTATTGTCAACCATGCTTCAAGGAGCAAAAGTAGTTTTGCATTCTAAAAAGGCTCCATTTGGAATTTTTCAAAAAATCAAATTTAATATGTGGTTTAGTGTGAACTGTTTTATTGCTTTCTGGTAGCAATAGGGGACAGTGGCACCTGGGAGAATCTTCTAATGGGCTTTTAACATTTGTTAGCATTTTTTCCCCATTTTACCCCAATGCTAGTGAAAAAATAGCTGAGATTTTTTAAAAAATTAGGTGGGAAAAAAATATTTCCTTTGTATCTGGTGGTAAATCAATTCACACAGTGCCTAAAAATGTTTGAAGGCGGTATTCAAGATCCAGACTGGTCACAGGAAAGCCAGCTGATCTAAAGTGGTCTACAGGATTTTACTAGTGTCTACCATGACAGAGAATACAGAAATCAAGAAATAGGTGGTTTCTCTAAAGACTGTCCTTCCCCTGGAAAGGTAAAACAGCAAATATTTAGTTGCCAATATTTCTCTACTCCCTGGGACACCAGCTTCTGCAAATGTTTTTGTGCTTGCACCTATGTCCTGGTTTCAGCTGGGATAGAGTTAATTGTCTTCCTAGTAGCTGGTACAGTGCTATGTTTTGAGTTCAGTATGCGAAGAATGTTGATAACACGCTGATGTTTTCAGTTTTTGCTAAGTAATGTTTAGACCAAGTCAAGCATTTTTCAGCTTCTCATGCCCAGCCAGCCAGAAGGCTGGAGGGGCACAAGAAGTTGGGAGGGGACACAGCCAAGCCAGCTGACCCAAACTGGCCAAAGGGGTATTCCATACCATGTGACGTCATGTCCAGTATAGAAACTGGGGGGAGTGGGGCTGGGGGGGGATCGCCGGTTGGAGACTAACTGGGCATCAGTCGGTGGGTGGTGAGCAATTGCGTTGTGCACCACTTGTATATTCCAATCCTTTTATTATTACTATTGTCATTTTATTAGTGTTATCATTATCATTATTAGTTTCTTCTTTTCTGTTCTAGTAAACTGTTCTTATCTCAACCCATGAGTTTTACATTTTTTTCTATGATTCTCTCCCCCATCCCACTGGGCAGGGGGGGAAGTGAGTGAGCGGCTCTGTGGTGCTTAGTTGCTGGCTGGGGTTAAACCGTAACAACCTAGATGACTGTCTTCAGGGCAAAAAGTAGCTATGCCCTGAGGCTTACACTGCCTGCAGGACAGCAAAGGCAGCCCAGTTCAGGGGACATGGCAGGAGCGTACAGCCACGGATGTGTAATTCCTGCTCCCCAGAAGGTCTCCACAAGTAACCTGGAATGCCCATTTTGGTTCTGAGCCTTTGAGCCTCTGAGCCTCATGAGATGGGTTTCTTCTTTTATAATGTCATCATTTTAATTAGCAAAAGCACCAAAATTATCAGATAGCAGTACTGTAATGACCTCAGCTAATGCACCATTTTTAACACTGCATTTTAAGACAGGATAATGAAGCTGGATGGGGCATGAAAATATTCCAATAGGCATTTCTATGTAGATGAAACTCCAGATTTATAGTAATGAAAATGTTCTTGTAAGCAGGTAACATTCCAGCTCTTCCACCTCTTGCAAGACTATTTGGACTAGTGTTAGCTTTTAACACTATGATTCTCAAGCACAAATTTTTATCCTGACCAGAGCATGACCCACTTTTGTCTAGTTTAATCAGTCTCACAGGAGACCCCTTGACCTGCTTGCCCAGAAAACTGAGAAAATAGAAACTCACTTGATAGTCCCGTGACCTGGAGTCAGAAATCACATTGCAGTATCTCTCAGGAGCACTAACATTCACTTTCAAGAAGCCATGTATTTAGAGGCACCGGCCTAAGTTCCTATTAGAAGGTGAGACCTGAGACAAGTAACTCATAAATAAAACAAATTAGGTTACTTGTATGCTGCCACTCCAAATTAATTGATTTCAGCAGAAGAAGATACATAATGGAGTTGTTTCGATTTGGGTTTCCCTTATGTAGTCTGGCAGCAACTTCACATAATTTCTTGGAATTCCGGGAGTGGGAAGTAGGCAGAATTAATTATGCATGCTACTTGTTGAACACTGCATTTTCTGTTTGTGTTATAGACAATCAGTGAATACAGTGGCTAGTTTCAGGTAGGTTGTAATGTTCTTTTATTTTCACTTCTTCTGTGTAATGGCAATGAAGTATGAATATTTTAGTTTGCTAATAAAATATTCCTTTTATAGTAATTGGTGTATGTCCAAAGAGAATGCTTTACTGACAGTGTGTCCACTCATTGAGTCAGCTATGTATCTTAAGACCCATCAGCTCACCAAAGGAAGAATTAGGAATTAGGAATATTTTCTCTTGTTTCCTGTGGGATAGCAAAACATCAATCAGTAGATCTGATCCAGAATAAACTGCGCTGATTTTTTTCCTGCAGAATTTAAAAGTCAGATTCTCATCTTCTTGGTTTTATGGAGGCAAAGACATACTGCAGTCAAAATTAGTTAAAGTATTTATGGACTAAGGAAATAATGTGAATAAGAGTGTCAGAATTTAACCATCTAACACTAAACAAAAGTGAGATCATCATGAAATTCCTTTTTGCCTTCAGGTGGCTATTTCTCTGTAACCTTTCTGGAAGGTGTTACATGTTAGGGATAAAATGTAAATAAAACAGGCAAAGGCATTAGGTTGCATTATAACTGCTTTTAACTTGAATAGCATTCCCTGGTTCTGAAATAACCACTGTTATTTAAAACTTGGCATCTTTGATCTGGCAGTAACTTAGCCTTTAAGCTAGAAGGTAACATGGTCAATTATACTTCAGCACTGTTTCCACAGGAGACTTGGCCCTCCTAATGCAGATTCAATGAAATTGATAATGTTTGCCTTAATTTTGCTTTTGCATAAGTAGAGTGGCAAGTGATTTCATTTATATGTTTTAAATCAAAGGTGAAATAAGAATATGCTTTCTGATCTATTGACTAAACTTCTAGGCCATATTTTTAACTGTTCTTCTCTTAATCAAGTGCTATTTGTATGCCTGCTTGCTTTGCTAATCATCACTTTCAATATATGATGATATTTAATCTGGAAGTGTTGAAGTCCTTTTTCTAGCATGTTCTGGACAATAAATTTGAACATGTGTATGTATGTGTGTTTAATGTCCATTAAAAAAGAATCCTTGTTATTAACTGAGGATTGAAATATTGTGCAAGTCTACTGGAATCTGAAATATTTTACTTCCCATAGAACAATGGAAGTGCTTGTCCAGCAGATGAGCTCAGTCCTGTCCTGAGAAGATCAATCTCTTTTGTGTTTGCTACTAAAGGCTAGGCATTTTAGTGTGTGGATGGACATGAGCAAGAGTTACATCTTAGGATTAGTTAAAGCTAATTATCAAATATTGGATCTGAACGGAGGGATTGAAATGAGCAGGTTAATGACACTTTATTTTTATCACAGATATTTCATGACGGGCAGACTACACTATTTGTGCTAGAAGTGCTAGAATTTATAGATTTGTTCTTGACTAGAACTTTTTTGTTATTATTTGCTTAATTCTGATCTTAAAACTGAAAGCATAAAGTAATATCCAGCATACCTCCCTGCATCAAGTTCACTGCTCCACCATCACAGGGCTGAACATGATGTGGAAGTGTGAGTTAAAGTCTCTGCACAGCATGCCCCCGAAACGGCAGTGGTCCCGTTGACTGCCTCACCTCAGCCTCTGAGGGACAGACTTGGGCCTTCCTGTATCCCTTACTGACAAAGTCCCTTTCGGTGTGGTCACTGAACGTCAGGATTTAAAACTGCAAGGAAAATGCCCAACAACTGGAATGAACGCTGCTGCAGAAAGTAAACACCTAGCAGGTCACTTGATATCCACAGGTTACCTATGGGCTGGCTTGCAGCTGGGAAGGCACAGCTCCCTTCTAGGGGCAGAGATCCGAAAGGATCGTTCCTTTCCCAGCAAGGGCCAAAATCAATATCGGCTATATTTATGCAAAAGGTTTACATGAGTATATACAACCACAATGTATCTGTATTCACATATCAGTGATGTGTTTCACTCTTCCCTATGTGCAAAATACACAAAAAAACCCCACTATGCGGTGAATTCAGATATTGCCTAAAGCAATCCAGGGGTGTGTCAAGAATGTGCGAGAGCGGTGCATTTACGTTAAGTGCAGTTAAGTCCTTGTGACTTGAGTCCTACAGCAGATGTTACAGAAAGAGCTGAAACAAACATTTCCTTGCAGACTGGTGTGGCTATTTGCATTATGACAAGAAATCTTTCAGAAAATGTCAGTCACGTTTCCTACCTCTTTCTGCCTACCTGGGACTTTCCTTTTTCTCTCGATTCCCACCAAATGAACCATGGGACATTATTACTCAAAGTTACTGTCTGTAAAAGAATCCAGAGATCTCCTTTCCCTTTCAGTGCTGCACCTCAGGTTCAGGAGAGTTTCTCTCTCAAGGCTGTGGGGGCTACTAGGCAGGTATTTCTCATTTTTCTCTTTGTTAAAAAGCAGTCAAATAGGGCCACTGAGCACTTTCTTTTTCCACACCCTGTTAAAAGCCTGTGTCTCTTGACGTATAGCAGAAGAGGCATATTATACACATACAAGGCAGAGCAAGAAGGTGCCCAGTTTGCGTCCACCTTCTGCTCTGTTAAAGCTTAGGTGTGGATGAAGATCCTTAAAACTACACATGGTAGCTAAGGCACCTTAGCAACCTTATCCTTACAAGGTATGATCGTATAGTTGCTAAGGTATTGCTGAACGGCGATAGTTGCCTATAGGCTTGATTCTGCAGATGGGGACAGGAATGCTTCACTCTTCCAGTCCTCTGTGGAACACAGATGGATCTCTCAAAGCAGGAAGGAAACCCTCCTGTCTTTCAGATCCTCTCCAAGGAGACAAGATGTGTGTGGGAAGCATCCAGGGCTCATTAGAGACAGCAAGGTAGTTTGCCACCAGTAGCAGGAGATAATTTTCTTGGTGGCAGAAGAGAGAATTTCTATGAGAAAAGGGAAAGAAACTCACTGTGGGAGGAATGTAAGTGGGAGTCCAGGCATGTTTGCTTTTTGCAGATTCTTGTTTTAGTTTGTGGAAGATACTAGGCTTCAAATAGTGATTAAAGGAGGGGAAGACCCAGTAGGGTCCATAGATCAAGGAGTAACAGAGTGCTTTCAGAAAGCTCCTTCCTTTAGAAAGATGAAGCAACCGTCAGTCTTCGAATATAGAGACTTTCTGCTTCTAAGGACAGTAATTTTCCAAGCTATTAAGCACTGGCCAGATCCCAGGACTTCAAAAATAAATATGAGGCTTTGACACTTTTGAAAGTTGATTTGTTTATAAAAGGAACCTGTATTTTTTCTCCTACTCTTGAAGAGGACAGAAAGGTTTCCAGGAATTTTTGTGACCAGCCAAGCTTTAGAAAAAATATTCAATCCACCTCAGAGTTGGACTGCTTCTCCATGTCTGTCTTTCGAGTGATTTCAACCATGATTAAGATTTCCAATTATATTATAGCTGGAAGGATAAAGCACATCAATGAAAGCAGAACCAAACTGCAAAGCAACCTGAGGACAATAAAGAAGCCAAGCCACAGGGAATGAGAGAGATATTCACTAGTGAAAATATAAGCTGTTATGAAGTGCCTTTCAGTTCTGCTTCTCAGAGCAAAATGCACATTCCTATTCTTCTTTTAATCTGGAAGAAACTGAGGCACTAAACATTGAAATGACATAGGGAAAGGGCAAATGCAGAGAAACGTCATAAACGTGGAACATAAAGAGATGACATTTGCCATGGAAAACTTTCAGAAGTGTGTTGGAAGACAATTTTCAGTGGTGAAGTTATACAATTTTGCTTTCATTTTTGACTGCAACAAAACCACACTTTTCAGTATTTCTCTAGGAAGTACAATTCTGGAGGGAAGAATACAAAATTTGGGTTATTGGAAATATTTTGCATTTATTTTGATTTTTGTTTCAGAATGTAGTACAGAAATGGGATAAATAAATATGGGAAAATATGAAATTCTTTATTCAGAAAAGACTGCAATATTACACTTTGACATTAAAATTCCTCACTTTTTTTTCTCTTTGAAATAATATTCAGCAAAATTAACACAGTTTAGCCAAGTATTTTTAGTTTTGTCAGAACCGTATTTTCTGATAGAAAATGGTTCCCTTAAAATTTTTTCTGACGGGCTCAGTTTCAGAGCCATATATCTAGACTATTCTTCTGCTAATGCAGAATTGTCCCCTGCAGTATATTTTACCAATGCTTTGTCCAGTCTTGCTATAAATGTCTCAGACAATGAGACTCCCTCTGAAAGATTACTCCGTAGTCTAATAGATCTGTCAGAAAGATTTTCCTGAAACTCAGACTATATTTTCCTTGTCTTAATTTGGGATGTCACTGAGCAGCTCATGAAATGCAAGTGTAGTAAATCACTTGAACCAGATGGTATTCATCGGAGGGTTCTGAAAGAAATAAAGTGCAAAACAGGGAAGATACTGGCAATAAATCATTAAAAATAGCAGCTGTTCCCTTTAAGAGGGATGCCTATACTTAGAATAAATGTTACTATTCTTTTTTAACTGAATAAAAGATCAGTTTCAAGAATTGCAGCCTGATGAGCTTAATCTCAGCTTCAAGGAAATCTGCTAACAATCTGACTATAGTCCAAGTATTAGATGATTATAATTTTAGACCAAACCATGGCATCTCCCGCTGGGGTAAATAATGGCTCTCTAGTGTGAGAGAAATCTTTAGAAGAAAAACAGCCGCAATTGTGTAGGAAATTCCAGTCTAGAAAAATTTATAACTGAATGGCTCTAACTTTCCTGGCTTTTTTAAAAAGCTGCTGTAAAGGAGTCTCCAGAAGAGGTGTTCATTGGAGGGGGAGTTTGCTATTACTAATCTGGATAATGTAAGTGAAGGCTCCCAGCGCTAACAGGAGCTAATGTCTGGGGAGGCAGCAGGGAAGGAGTTTATCACACCGGGTGTCCAAACCTGCGGTAGTAATGTCTGTCATGATAAGAATTTTATTTTGCTTTAAAATGCAATGTGCTTACATTACAATAGGCAAGGTGAAGGAAATACACCTTGCAAATGGAGCATGAGCAATTTAAGATTTGTAATGGTCCCTAGGTCTGGTGGCAACCCTTTCTTCTCCATGGCCTCCAAAAGAATCCTTTATCTCAGCCAGTAACCAGAGGAAATTCAGTGCATCCTGCTCTAGTTCAGATAAACTTTCCATCAGTGGAATTTAAATAACAAACAAACCTCTCCCTCTGAAGTTTGTGTGAATTGTCTTGCAGGTAACTGAAAAAGTAGCACAAGAAGGGCACATTTCTGTTGTCTTATGAAGCAAGTATTTGTATTACAAAGCAGGCGCAAGACAAATTGGTATTTCCATATAGAGATGAAGAATCACATTTATTATTATTCAGATCTTATCTCCAATTGCATTAGAAATTTAGCAGGTATTCCTGGAGCTTGAACCACCTGATGAGAAAATCTCACCGATTAGTGTTGCATGAGCAAGTTACAGGAACATAATTGTGAGCAGAGGTAGTGAAAGCGGTCACAGAAAGAGGAGCACACACTCAGCAAAAAGCTGCTGGGAGTTGTGTAAAAAGCCAAAGAGGACTGACAGCTTTAAAAGAATTATTCATTCATCTGAATGCTTTGGACAGGGAAAGATAAATTATTTGTTTCTTTTCTGCTGTGTCATAGTGGTGCCTACTTGGCCTATTTGGACTTCCACTCTTTAGGTCTCATTCATGGTGGTTCCATCCATCCTGTCCTGCTAGATCCATGTCAGGAGGACCAGCAGTCAAGGGTATCTGCAAAACCTCACTCCTAATGCTCGTTTTGTCTTTTGTAGGCATCATACATTCAGCCCTGGCTCAGGCTGCTTATGTATCCCATCTGCATTTGCATTAGATAGAGTCTAAGCCCCCACAGAAAGTACACTGGAATGCCTGTGTGGAGGGACTGGACCTATTTTCTACAGATGACCCAGGAGGATATGCCTGAAGGCCTGCTTTACTCCTACTGCAGGGGCTTGGGGAAGAAGGGATTCTTGCAAATACTGACCAAACCAAAAGTTTTCCTCAAGCAATCCTGGAAAGCTGCTGAAAAGCCAGCAGTGGCACTGTTCCTACAGCAGGAATTTTAACAGTGGTTATTTTGACTTCAAAGCTGTCAACAGAAGGAGTGGAGAACTCCACCTGGGCATGTAAGGATTGCTACTGAAGTCTTTGAAAAAAATTTCATATCCACTTAACTGGAATTGTATCCACAGGTTTTTCTCACTACAAACTCTGTATTCTACAAGAGTATTTTTTACTGTTCAAAATACTTATTGAAAGACAGGCTCTTACAGCTTTCCTCTGGCTGAAGAAACCCTTATTTCACAAGTACTTAGGTATAGCACTGCTATATTTTACACCTGTCTGCCCTTCCACAAAGTGCAACAGCTACAGTCTCAGGCAGAGGCATAGTTGAGACCCTGTCCCTATTACACCTTAGTTTAGGATACCTCCACAAAGGAGCAATCTTAGGCAGCTGAGGCAGGCACCCTTCCCACTACCAGCTGATGCCCAAATGCAAATCTCTTTAAGTAAGAAATCCAAATTCTGGGCCACTGTCCATACAAATCTGAGTGTATTTTGCCTGGATTTAATAGTATTGGCACTGAAATCCACTTGCGAGGGAATTGGACATGGTAAAGAAGAGAATGCGTTCCATTTCTGTGATTTCTCAATAAGAGGGCTAAATCTTAAGGAAAAAAAAAAGAGAGAGAAAAAAACTCCCCAAGCAAAGACTTTAGTTTCTTTTGCTAAGTGTAAAAATTCATGTGAGTCACCTGAAGCAGGTGTGCTCTGTGGGCTTCATGCAGTTCTAATGCCTTGATTATCCTGAGTGAGAGATGCGCTGGAGTGCTCCTTATGCTATTCACACCCAGGTTTCTCTCCAGTCTGCAAGGGGATGCAGCTCCTACAAGGCCAGGAGTTAGCCAAGGTTTACTCCTGTTGCCAGGATGACAAAGTGCACCACAGGACAAAGATACAACCATTGTGATCCAGTTTCATCCTTATTTTTATCTCTTATTTTCCTTCCAGTATTATATTTATATGGCCTTCAGAAGTATTTGTTTGATATGGGCTCCCAGAGCAGCATCAAAATCCAAAGTAGCCTTTCTGTGAAAGCTGTCTTTAGAAGACTATGAAACCACTCACTCAAAAGTTTCAAGATCAGTTTAGGAATCATGATTTCTTGAAATTTGATACATTTGTTTTTCTTTTCATGCCTCTCCCTTTGAGGTTTGCATGTTTACAGAGTAATCCCTATACTGTGAGTGCTGCATAAGCATCGCCTCTGCGTTGCTGTAGGAGCTCAGGCAAAGAAGAGCTGTAGATATTCAGAATTTACCATAAAATGGCTTTTGTTCTCTCTAATGACTTTTTGCATTAATTATGCTCTGCTTCTCAGAGGTGCTATCTGGAATTTCTACCAAGCCATTGTGGAAAGCAGTGGACATGTAAAACAACTGGTAAACAGTTTTTCAGGGCATGAAATAGGTTCTTCCTGGTGACTATATCCATGGTAAGCTGTTGAAGATAATATATAGTCATGCTGTCAATTTTGATTTAGCACTAAATTGTTCGTATTGGGTTGTGTCGCTGCCTTAATAATTAGCATAATTTTAATGTGCTACTTTGCTGAATTATTACCACCATGATACAAAGCCTTGGTTTGTGTCTCCTTGAAGACTGCTCCCAGAGTTGTCCCATCGTTTCCTTCCAGAGAAGGAAGTATTTTCTTGCTATTGTTGCCTTGGAGTACTGTGGTAATGAGGACCCACCGTGGTACGGCTCGCCCCCACTTATCTCAGTGTAGAGCAGGGTCTCGGACCTGAAATTCTTTAGAGTTTAACATACAATACACAAATATGGTGAAGATGTCACCATTTTCAAAGACACAGAAGAAATCTTTGGTTAGGAAAAATAGATAAAGACTTCCAATATAGGGATTATATCATGTGAAAGGAAAACACTGTGCTTTTTCTCCCCTTTTTGTAGATAAAACATTAGTGGATAAAATAGGGGATCATATTCCTCTTTTGAAAAACTTACTACTTAGAGACTTGAAGAAAAATCAATGTGACATTTGAATACACTTTGAAGTTCTTTCACAGCTTGAAACTTCACAACTTTTGTCTCTCCCTTTTTTTATCAACTGTATTCATTACATTTCCATATAAAGCAGCCTGCTTGTTAAATACCATCTCTCTTCCTCTTGCTCTTTTCCTCTCGCTCGCTCTCTTTTTTTCCATTCCCCCCCCTCCTGCCAGTTTGCTCTCCAGGAGGATTGAACACTTTCTCTCAAAGGTAGCAACACACCATTCAATTAAAGCTCCGGCCTTTGTAAGGACAGATAATAACTTTGATCGCTGCATTTGTATAATTAAGGGACAGGCCTCCGGTTTAAAGGGGCTCCTCATTCGCCTTTGAAACGGCGAGAGCGTGATGAGTTTTCTGCTGCACCGGCACGGTAGGAAAGTCCCAGTCTCCTTTGGTGTCACATCTATCTGCGTCCCCCAGCCTACTCCTCCCCTGTCCCAGGGACGACGATTAGGCAGCCCCCCCGCTGGCTGCAGATGGAGTGAAGCGGAGCGATAAGGCGAGCTGCCTTTCTCCCCAGCCTCAGATCGGCGGAGGGAGAGCTCTTCTTCACAGGCAGCCCAAGTGTAAGCCGTTTAAACAAGCGTGCAGGAAATATTGGGGTAATTACCAAGCACAGGGAGGGGGTCTCCGGCTATCAGCAGCATTGAGAATGGATTCGAAAACTCGCTCGGCAGATTAATTGAGCCTTTTCCTGCAGCCGGTCTTTTGAAATAATTCTCACAGTAGCTTATAGCCGAAAGTTGGGAGAGTGCAGTGTGCTGAGGAAGAGGCATCCTCACCCACTGTCGCCTGTATTTACTAGTGTCTGCATCTGACTTTCTTCTCTGCCAAAGCATTAAGAATTTTAGTGATAATTCATGCTTGGTAAATTTGTTTTCTGTAATAAGATCAAACCCACAAAGGGAGAATAAAAACCACTGCCGCCTGCGCTTCCTTATCGGCGGTGATGCCAGCGAAGTACTCTGATCACAGGAAGCTGCTCCGAGGCGCTCCCGCCTGCTACTTAATTCAGTTTACTTAGAAGAGAGTTTGCCGCGGTTTTAATTTTCAGTTTCGCACCAGCGAAGCGGGCCGCCAGCTCAGTGGAGCAGTGGTGACCAGCGGGCCCCCCCGGAGAGTGGACAGGGTCCTCTCTGTCCCGGCAGGCCACTCAAGTGGAACCAAGTCAGCCAAGCGGCAGGTTTGTTGCTGGGGAGATGAGGACCAGCCTCTCGGTCCCCTCCGCCCTGCCCTCGCTCTTCCCAGCTGGCGGAGGAGGGAAGCTGGCAGCAAAGACCTTGGTGCTGTACCCGCTTCCCACGTTTGCCTGGCGAAGGATACGCCAACAGGAGGGAAATGGTGCGCGGCACGTTCGTAGCGGGGCACGCGGGTCTCCTCTACAGCTGCGTTTGTACGTTAGCGTGCATTTTGTGCGTAAAGCAGAGAAGTATGGGAGAGGAAGGAGAGTTTGCAGGAGCTGTGCCGAGTTGCTCTCCTGGCTGACGAGTATTAATTGCTCATTTAAGAAAAATAAAATACTGTTCTGTGATTTAGAAGCTGTGCTGCAGAGAGGGTTTCAAAGCTTTATTAGCACTGTCCTAGCAACCTGAGATAAAGCAAGTGACAAAAATGTCCTGATCTAATTTTGAGTACCTGTATTTGCACAGAATGATCTAGTATCTTGGCAGTTTCTGTCAGGGCACCTATCTATTCAGACTGCATTTAGTCAGCACACAAAGTAAATTGCTATCCTTCTAAAAAGAAGAGAGCAGAGCAATTAAAATCCGTTTCTATTATGGTTGCCAGCTTCTTCATAAGGAGTGGAAAGATACCGCAGAAGGTCTCTTAAAGCCAAAAACTTAAAAGTTGCTGTGTGTTTTCCCTGTCTCCATGTTTTCCTGCCTTCTTCAATGTTATTGGTACATCTGTGAGTGTCATATCCCTCACTCCCAAAATACCAAGGGCCAGGCTTTTGCAATTAAATTGCAAACATTTGAGTGAGGGAAATTATGTGCTGACATTATGTGGGTTCGAAAGACCAAAGATTCGCATGATTCGCAGCCAGGCAGATGTCTGTTCTGCCACTAACGCGTACACATCTCTTTTGCAGGCACATGCACAGACATCCGCATGGAAAGTCTGCAAGTGCTTGCATATTCCAGGTCGCACTACAAGGCCCTGACTTCTACGTAATGCTCTCAGTAACCCTTATTTCTTGTTTGGTGTTAAGAAGTTTTCAAATAGAAAATACCATTTAGTGTAAGCAGATGGATTTAAGAAAATTGCTGGGATTACTGTGACTACGTGCCTGTACACCTCCATCTTTCTGTCCTGTAAATAGTGAGAAACATGCCTGGCTGATTTCACAGGGTCTCATTCAAGTATTCTCATGTATTTTGATGCACAGGTCTTACATTCCTTCAGCCTTGGATGGCATGACAGAGTAGAAAGAATCCCAAACCTCATTTGGCACTACTGAATTTCATTTGTCTTTGCACTACCCTGCAAACCAGAAGGGTCCAACCTCACCCCATTCAACTGCACACCATTTTACATCCTGGTTTAACCTTATTTCTCAGGGACTGAGGTGCCTACAGAGCTAGAAATGACAGGGTATCTTTTTTCCTGCCTGCCTTTGGCCACGGTTCAGTGGTTGATGAATAGCAAAAGCAGGTATCTGCTCAGGCAGAGGGCTGAGGACCTCTCAGCTGCTGAAGCTTGCTCAGAGGGTAATGGCAGTCAGAGGACCTGACTCCCTAAGGCTGCTAAAGACCAGGAAAACAGAGAATTGCCTTTAAATACGCCAGCCACTAGTCTCGTAGAGACATTTACAACAGGCCAGTGTGGAAAAAGACATTAGTTGCATGTTGTTTAAAATCTCCTTCTCTGTAACTGTGCAAATGACTGTTTGCAAGGAAGCATATTCCTAGACCCCAGAAAGGGGGCTGTGGTATTGCTGCGCTGAGGGCTTTGGATGCACCCACGTTGACGGTGTGGCACACGTGGGACCCTGTTTTGTTTTGAAAAGAGCACAGCGTTATCTGCAGCTTGCACTCTGTCATAACGTATGTGAAAATAATATCCTACTGTAAGTGTATATAGCATAAAGGAAACCTTTTGTACAGTGCACGTTCTTGAAATTAATCTATAGCTTCTGAAATGTATCCATTCTGAGGAGAAGAAACAAGGCTTGAAAGCACTCCAAAGAACCATGTTGACACCACAGCTGCTGTTTTTAATACCCCACTGTGCAGGGTAGCATCCTGAAAGAGACTAAAAGCCTCTGTCCATCTACTCATGCCAGATCCAAAGCAGGTGGCTGTTAGAGCTGTCTTTTTCCTGTTGCCAGGCTTTCTTTTGGGGATCCATCATAGAGCCAAGGGCGGTCTCCAGTGGGACTTGCACCAATTGTTTACTCTATTTATATTTAGCTAATTAAGTGATAATCCTAAACTATCAGGGCACATCTGAAATAATAATTATTACTCACAAAGCACAAACTGAGCAAATGATTTGTTTGTTTTGTTTTGTTTGTGCCTAAAGATAATATGTCTGCCTCTCCAAAGGCTGTAAAACTGCTGATCAAAAGTTGCTCAGTTCATCCTGGGATGTAATTCTGCTGGCAAAACCGGACTTATAGACAAGATGAGTTTGGCCCACAGAAAAAAACACAGTTATGGTTTCAGGGAATGCATATAACACAAAAATCTGTGGGCTAGACTCAGCTGTGACATCAATAATTTTTTTAAGTTCCCTATCAATGTTACGTGTTGGAAGGGCCGTAACTCCTGGTCTCAAGAGAGGTTCCGAGAGGAGTGGGATTGCTTTAACGGCTCAGCATCTCTGGAGATGTGTGATGGCTTCCTGGTGTGGCTACTCCAGAGGCACTTTTAGGAGGTAAACCAGGAGGATGTGCCCCACCATGGACTTTTCCCCAACTTGTTGTAAGATCAGAGAGGAGTACTGAACTGACCTGCACACGAACATGTTTTGCTATGATGGTGTTTGCATGGAGGGTGTTGATCTTTGTGTTCAGGCCTTTCATATTGTCAAGCCAGGTTAAATAAAATGAGGTTCTTAGTACTCCTTGAGTAGGCAAAACAAGTATAAAATGTGGTAGGACACAACTAACTTACATTATCAAACTTTTTTGTATAACCAGCAAGGTTGTAAAAGTGCTGCTTTTTAATTTTAGTAACACTTTGATACCTCTGTAGTCTCAAGTTCATTCCCAGGGTTAAGTAAAGCATAGTGTAAGATTCTCAATACCGACAGTAGTGCGATGGCCAGCTGGAAGTGGTGCAAAAGGCTCTTTAACTGGAATGGCAGTAATTTGCAGCCACTTTGCATGGAAATCACACTCCATTTCATTTTCCTTTTCTTTTCTGTGCTGTCTTCACTGTCTTGCAAGAAGGATGACTGAGAAAAGATATCTCAGAGGTCTATTATATCATATGGGGCATATAGAGGATAAATAGGGATCAGCTGTTCACTGAGTTTTCCAGCACAAGGTACCAACCTGCATGGTCAGATGGCAGATTCAAAACAAAATGTTACATTGGTCCAAGGGACAACCATGCAAGTTCATTGGAGAAAGATTTGTCAAGGGCTGTTAAATACAAAGGCTCTGAACCACAGAGAGAGTAGCCTATGATAGTATCACTGCAGGCTTCTCTGTCCTTATACTATTCTTCAGGCACTTACTGTTGGCCGCTATCTGAGCTGGGATCCTGCACTAGATAAACTTTTTATCTGACCCAACATAGTTGTTCTTCTGTTGAGCCTTGTTATTTTTATCCCTTTCTCATGTTTTGTTTTAGAATACTTTATGACTGGAGTTGGGAAGTTTTGGTTGTGCAAGAGTGCTCTTGCAGGAAGACTAGCTCCTGCAGCGATACAAATGTTGTGGGCTTTAGTTTTAAATTATGAATTATTGCAATTCCTTTGATTTACATTAAATATTTTAATTAAAAAAAAAAAAGAGGAAAAAGTTGCTTTTCTATTTGACCACATGTGATGAATTCAAACTGGAGGAGTTCTAGTTTTTAAAAAAGAAGAGCTATGGCCATAAAGCCATTTAATTGCATTGTTTTCCCTATTTCTTTTCCCTTTTATTTCTAAATAATTTATCAGTTGAGGTTACTCTGCATGAAAGCTAAAGGCACCTTTTCTTAAGCCAATGAGGACAACCATCTATGACTTTTTTTGCTTTAGATAAACTGCCATAGAAAATAACCAACCCTATATGCATGGCAACTATTTTAGACCCATCTTAGTAAAAAGAATATAGAAGGATCTACAAGATGGATGGGTGAACTGAGCAGAACCAAGTCTTTCACTCTTTTTACATGGGATGTGTAGCTCACTGATAGGTCAGGAATTGGAGCTATATTATGCAAATGAATTTGCAGGGTTGGGATCTTAGCTAACAAGCAGTGCAGGAGTTAAGAAAAAAAAATCAGGCTTCATTCTGACATAATAAGGTTAAAGAAAAATATGAAACAGTTTTTATGGCATCAAAGGTTTTAAAAGAAAAAGGGAAAAGAAGAAAAAGATGAGGGAAGAATATAGCTGAAGAAAAAAATTACAGAAGAAATCAATTTAGCAATCGGAAAAAAACGCACAATTTAGCAAGGAGATGTTTTTTATTTTAAAGTCAGCTTAAAAAGGGTGGTGCATGTCTTTCAAATCTGTAGTGGGTCATTTTTTCCATTATCATAGTTTCTGCCTCTTGAATCATGCAATGCAAACCTCTTCAATGACTTGTTTAAAAGGACACTCTCAGCTTTGTGGGCTTTTTGCAGTGACTCATACAATAAAGTTGAGATTTTGACAGATCCCTGGAACAGAAGGCCTGCTTCTCTAGCGTAATGGCAGGTCCTTTTGCCCTCATTTGTGTTTGAAAAGCTGCTGCCCATCCTGCTCCTCTCTGCCCTCACCCCTGCCTCTTCTTGGATCATGTCCAGTTTCAACTTCAAGTCAGGCTATTTCAGGTAAGTATTCCCTTCCAGTGTGCTGCTGGCTCACTGCCGACAGGAAAAAAAAAAAAAAAAACAACAGGAAAAAGAAAAAAAAAAAGATAAGGAAAAGGGCAAGACTGTTTGGAAGGAATTTTCCCTTTACTTTTACTTGTAGTTGCCTTGAGGGTTATTTGTAACAGTAGTACATAGAACATTTTTAGGAGATGTTAAGTCATCAGCAATGTCTTTATATTACTGCATTTGATCACACAGCTCGATATGGAAGTGCTGTTCATGTGTCGTACATGCTCATAAACTGCAGACCATCTTGCTGCAAAATTGAGGGATATGGGTAGGACAGCCATCACTTAAAACTCTGACAGAGTACCTCTGGTGAAGTCCAAAGCCCTCGCTGGGTACCATTTTACTTCCTGAGAAGTCTCACTGAATTTTTGTATTGGCAGAAATGGCCAGTAGGTTTTCACAACATCTTTCTTGTAGGAAGATTGCACAAAGGTGGTATCGGAGACATGACAGAACATCCCTTCTCTTCAGCATTTAAATTTAAACAAGTCCTTTTGTCTCTACTCAAGACCACTTATTTGAAATACAGATTTTCAGAAGCTGTTTGTTTGACCTGGCTCAGAGACACTGGTCTAAATAGCCAAAGTAACGAGTGAATGCTGTTTAGGGACAGGGGAAAGCAATGAGGACACTGGGGGAAGCTATCCAATTTCATCCTCGGATCTCCTGGTCTTGTATTTGATCTCTGTGAGGTTGGACCTTTCAGTCTGCTTCATTGTGCCATATGTCACTCAAAATAAGCCAAAATAAGTCAAAACAAGGCAGCTTTTCTTTAACTGTAGCACTAAACCCTAAAGATGCATCAACCTGGACATGTCAGAGAATATTCTTCTACTTTATAAAACCTACCTCACAGTGAAGAATGTGATGAGGTGGCTGTGCAGTCCCTGTGCCTCTGCTTTTTATTTAGTAGAGCCAGACACCCCACAATATCTGCTTTGGGCCAAATAGTAGGGGGATCAAGCTAGCTGGGTATGCAGTTAGGGCCTATAAAGGCATCCAGGTAAACACTAGCAATCTCCTCATGTAAAAGTAAGACAAAGATCATTAAATAGACTGAACAATGCATCCTTTCCACTCCACCAGCACCACTGACTATTTAAATCAGTTGGGATCCTGATGTGCTGCTGAAGAGCTTAGTGTGCCCGGTTTATGCTTTTTATTCATAAGTTGCACCTTTATGCAGAGTTGATAATTTCCTAATAAATAGTGAATTAAACCACATTATACCTGTCAAACAGTTGCATATACCTAGAGATACTATTAAGTGAAAATGATTGTGTATTCTCCATTTTGGGAAGAAAATGGTGTGTGCCAGATTAATGAGGTTATGAGCAAGTGAGCAGAATAAACCAGTAAAATGTAATTAAGCCATTTAGCACTCCATAAAAACAGGAACACATAAAAAAGTAATGCAAACCACAGGGTGCAGTTAGTTACCAGCCCCAGTATGTCAGTAGGACTTAAAGGGGCACTCATTTTTTTTTCCACTTCCAAGGCAAAAAAATGTTCAAATCATTCTGAGCTTTCAAAGTTATCTGTCTGTGCCCCATCCCTATCGTGCGTTGTGCCCCCTCTGCCCCATTAATGTCTTCAGCAGGAGGAGGATGTTTTTAAAGAAATCATTGAGGCTTTTTCACTCTTTTTCAATCTTTCCGGCTGCAGACACTCCCCCTTTGATTGCTACCTTGTCCTCCCTTATATAGCAGGAGATGTAAATTCATCAGGATGCAAACACACCAACCAAAATTGTTAGTCTGTGACATACTTTGGGTTTTTGCTTCTGCGAAAGTCACTTCATCAGGAATGCCTGGACAATTGAGCCCTAGGAAGTGCAGCACTGCATCTAGAGACAGTGAGAGGAAATTAATACGTGTTCATTTTAGGACTGAAATAGACTCTCAGAGAAAACCCCCAGCAGCTGCAGTTCAGCAAAGGTATTTTCATTGCAGAGAACAGACATTTTAAATAGTTGTTGTCTATCAGAGGTTGTTAAAGTAGATTTTCTTTATGCATAAAGCTATTCTAAATGCCACCATGTAAAAGGAAAGGGATCAAAGGGAGAGAGCTTAACATGCTGGCAGGATGTGCTACATTCCCTCTAGTGGCTGATCTTCCAGAATTTAATAAATTACTATTGCCAGGAGCTAATACAAATATAGTCCCTCATTTAGCTGAAGTGGTAGATGTTCAGACCATGGAGATGATACGTGTGGGGAACTGCGGTAGGGCATAGGAAGGGAAGAGGTGGGATGGAGGAACTAGTGCGTTAGCAGAGAACTGCATCCAGGAGGGGAACTTCTGGGGCAGACACAGGACATGATGTGCCAGCGGTGGCTTGATGTGACAGATCAATGGCTCGCGTCCTACAGAAGGCTGGACGCAGTGATGGTCTGAGGATTTACATGCATCATGATAACAGTCGGATAATAGCAGTGAACTTCAGTAAACTGAGCAAATTGTTTGGCAGGTTCTCACAGGGAGGAATTCAAACACAAAGCAGAGAGTTGGAAGTTTCTAGGGGAGAAAACACAAAAAGCCAACCAGAAAACTATCTATCCTAATGTAAAGAAAATAAAGTTTTTGTAGTAAAACACCAGAATGCAACACCAGGATCTCTTGAATGACATGAAAATCAAAGAGAAACCATAAGCAGAAACAAGGTGCTGGAGCCTGAGTATAAAGAAATACATGGGCATGCATAGACAAGACCAGAAAGACTAATGAAGAAATTGAACTACAACTAGTGATGGGTATAAGGGGCAACACAAAATTTCTATAAATATAATTCCTTTATTGGAGACAGAGGAAAATGCAATCTCTTGCCTAATGGAGACAGGAGCAGAAACATTCATCTTTTTTCTTTTTCTTAATCTTAAAAAATAATGAAATTGTGGTTGCACCTCTGATACAATTAACAGCAGTTAATAAGAAGACAAGAACTCTGTCCAAATAGTCAAAGATCAGGTCAAATAATACTTAGATATACTTAGTGGGCTGCAGTCATTAGGTTTGCTGAAATATACCCTTGGAGTGTTTAAGGGATTAGGATGAGCAGTTGCTGGGTAGTGATTAATACTCTGAAAAGATGGGTGAATTCCAGAAGTCTGCAAGATGACAGAAATAATGCTTACTTTTAAAAAGGAGGGAATGAGGAATAGAGGAGAAAGGGAATTAGAGACTAATAGACTGAATTTCTGTACCTTAAGAGAGTGGAAAGAGCTTTCCAGTGTCAAGAGGTTACAGTGATAAGACACAGCAAGCATGGTTTTGTCAAGAACAAAGCACATTGAACAATGTATTGTTGAACAGCATTGCACCTCCAGTGGATACTGCAAGGAGGCAAAGGGTGTGATATATCTCCATTTCAGTGAGGCTTGTGGTCCATTCCCACATGTCATTCTTGTAAGCAGTCTGAGAAACTATGGTCCAGGAGAAACTGCAATCAGGGTGACACACAACTGAAATTAATAACATGATGTTAAAAAAAAAAAAAGGTCCTATATTTAGGACTGAGAATCCTGTACACAAATGGGAACTGGGGACTAACAGGCTGCTCAGTTACATGGTGATAGTATGACCTGGAGCTTGTATCCTGCATTCTGGGGATTACGCACTGAATGCAAGTCACAAGGGCAATACAGCTAGCCTCACAGAAAGTTTGTGTTTTCTGTGAGGCTAGCTGTTTTTAAAGTCTTATCTCTCAGTATTAAAGAAATGTGCAGGTCAGGAGGAGTTGTGGGCCAGGAGGAGTTGTGAATCAGTTGTGCAGAGAAAGAGGATAGCAAGGAGCATCGCTGTCCTCTAAAGTCTCAAATCTTTAGCTAAGGAGCAGATATGTTCCAAATTCTAGACTATGTTGACTTTTTGAATACATGGTGTCCCTTGGCTTCAACTTCTTACTCATAACTTATTCTTAAACTGTAAGGATTGGAAAGACCATTTTTAATCAAGTAGCCTGACCTTGTATGCAATACAAACCTTGCCTGAGTTAATTTCTGTCTTAGTTAACTAAAGAAACTCTTATAGAGTAACCTCCAAGCCTATTCTTAACATTTCCAAATTTGGGAGTCTAGCACAGATCTTTTAAAATTGTTTCAGTGATTATTAGAAATGTTGACTTCATTTCTACTCGTTTTCTGACTTTTGCTTCTGAATATTGTTATATTATTTTATTATCAAAGTTTTCTTTCCTATTACTTAAAGACTCTGATCAAGTTATCCCTTAACCTCTTTGATGAACTAACTACATGGCTGTCCTGGCATTCAAAGGCTTGCTTTCCAGTCCTGTAATGATTCTCACTGATTTTCTCTGAACCCCCTCCAATTTATCAACATCCCTGATGAATCATGGATACCATATTTCAGCATAAACTTCCAAACATGAAGCACCAGTGCCAAACCCAGACTTAATATAATTCCCTTCTGCTTGCCTGCAGACTGGTTGCCTACAGAAATTCTCCTGTTTATTCTTCCAGGGACTGTATTGTCTCTTTTGGATGCAGCATCACACCAGGCACTCATGTACTGTTGATTATCTGCTATGATTCCTAAATGCTTTTTAGAGTCCCTGAAGTAAACTCACCCTTTCCTATAAGTGTGTCTTACCATTGTATTCCTGGATGTACTCCTTTACATATAGCTGTGTTATATCACTTAGTGTTTGCTCATTTGTTTAACATAGCAGGTGATTTTTTCTGTATCAGCCATTTTTCTGGATTAGCACTTCTCCCTTCTTAAGCACCAATGGTAGCAAAGCTTATGATTTTCTCTGGTCTTCCAGACCATTGATAAAACTGCTAAATACATAAGGGCCAAATCCTGATCACTCTGGGGCTCTGATAAAAACTCACTCTATTATTGATGATTCTCTGATTTGAATCCATAAAAAATGTGCTGTGTTGGTCTTCCATTGCTCTAAATTCTTGATCAAAATCCCACACCAGCCATCAAGTCATCTTGACTAGATGCTGTATCTTGTTTGTGGCTTACTGAGAGGATGGATGCCAGTCTTCAGATTACACTGCTGTGTGGCTGAGTGAAGTGGTGTTAAAGACTTTGTAGCCAAAACCAAAAATTGTACTGTATGTGAGAATCACTATCTGTTGGGAGGAAGGTCCAATAATTACATTTTAGTGTTGCAGTGCAGTGGTATGTATTTCATCTTTGACTAGTTTCTGTGACGATCAATGTGAGATTTGAGTGAATTAATGCAGGTAAGTGTTTGCAACTCAATAGCTGTAAAATTATGATAGATACCTTAATATTACTACATTGGCTTTCTAGAATATCCTGCAGAGGTCTTTTCTGTGGTGGGTTTGTTTTTGGTTTTTTTTTTAATCAATTTACTTATATTGGCAACCCATTCTGAGTCAGGGTGTGAATTTGCCTTATGTATTTCTTGTGTCTTTTTATCTGCTAGAACTTCAGGCATTATCTTCAAGTAACAAATGTATTTAAAAATGGTCATCAAAATCCCACTAATATTTATGTAGTCTTAGAACTTGAAAATTCAAATATTTAATTATACTGGATTAGTCTACATGTCCTTATTTTTTATTATATGTGTAAAATATCACCATGCACACAGAACTCCGAAAAGGGAAGAATCGCTAATATTCCCACTTTGCAGACTGGCCCATTTTTCACTGATGTTTGAGGAGTTAAGGGCCATTAAGTTAACAGTATTTACTACTTTGATTGTCAAAATGTAGGCAATTACATTTATTTGACTTTTACATTAAGTTCTGAATTTTGGAAAAGTGCTGAGCATTTTCAGTTTCTTCTGAGTGCCTGCAAGTGCCTGCAGAAGTGCATGCTGTCATCTTAAGGCACCGATAAGGACAATAAGGAGACCATCGGCAGCATCCCTTTTTTTTATTCTATCATATATAACATGCTTGTCACACAAAATACAGCATAGCAAGGTAATGACTGCACTGAGTGAGCAAGCTCCAGAGCAGAAGGCAATACCCCGGCTGCTATGTGACTGAAGCAGTTATACTGTTTCTAGGACCTGAGCCAGCAGCTCTCCGTGGCTCTGCTTGTGCTGTGCTGTGAGAAGCCAACCTGGGGGTCTCTAACCATCACTGCGCTGCGCCGTGCAGCCAAAGCCACAGACAGCGTTTGCAGCTTATTCCTCGACTGCTCATGCATTATTCTGTATCTCCGCTAAGCCATGGCCCCTTGAGGCCCGGGGCAGAATGAGGGTACCTTTATCAGGTGCCATACGAGCAGGGAGACGGGGGTTTGCTACCCCCTGCCTAGCAGCGGTCTGCGTGTTTCTCCGGCCAGGCGCAGGCACATAATGGCACAGCTCATGTTCCGGATGGAGGCGATGGGAGAGCATGCTGAGAAAAATAATTGAAAACGAAGCCGCATTTAAAAGTAATCAAATTACTCCTTGGGATTAAATTTTTAGAGCCAAATTTTAGCCCTCCTTATTCTACGGTGGTGCCTTGCCAGGACCACATAGCTTGGCACAGCTCCACGCCTGGGGAGAGTTTACTACTTTTCTGAGTAAATAGAACATATGAAGCCAGATTCTCATTGCTTTTATGCCTAAGTAAATGCATCACTTTTTCAATGGAGTCCTCCCTGATTTGTACATATGTCCATGAAAGAAAACAGAAAGAGAATGGCTCCACAGCTGCTAAACCCATGCTGCTGCCTCTAACTCTGCTCCCAGACTGCTTAGGAAAGGCACTGGCAATGAAAGATAAAAGGACATGATTAGTTGGGGCCTGATTACTCCTTCAGGGATCCTGGACCTGCTCTGTCAGCCACGAAGGGGACAGTGACTATTAGGATGAAGAGTGTGATTCCACTGTGGCACCTAAGAAATGTAAAATTCCACTGTTCAAGGACTCCACCCTTAAGAGCGTTGAGGGATTTATCCTAAACTACTTGCCTTACCGCTTTTTGCCATCAACAGTGAGAGCAGTTACTGAAACACAAGATGAGGAGGAAGCTTTATAGCTCCTGTAAAGGAGAAGCAAGAAGAGGATGTTCAGAGGGCATGGCATGTCTCTGATCTTCCAGTCCACTGCAACTCCCAAGAGTCTAGTCATGGAGTTGTCAGGTTTTGGTGCTCAGAAAAATTAAATCTGCCACTGAGCTGCACTGCCTAGGAGAAAAAATCCAAAAGGAGCAAAATACTGCAGGTACCAACCACGAATAAGTTTTTTTGTGGCTTATGTCTCTAACAGGCACCTCATTGACCCTGGACTCCTTCCTCTCTTCCTGGGGTGTGCACACACGTGTGCAACATGCACAGGTATGTAAGAGTGCGACCTTCCTCCTTTGAGTGAGGAGACCTGATTTTCAGCTAACATCCCTGACACCTTGCGTGAGGAAGTGCCTTGCTTGTACTCAGTGCACCACGTGCAGCCAGGCTACAGTTTTTAGGCAAGAGCTAATAACATGATATAAGCTATTGCAGTGAGGTCTCTCGGCACGTGAGCTTGGGTGTCTTACATTGTCTTAGGGAGATGCTCTTAAAGAAAATGTGCGTTATGTGTGTGTGTGTGTATATATATATATATGTATATTTCTGTGAATGTTTAAACTGAACACAAATTAATAGTTTGAGTTAAGCAAAGAGAAAGAAAACTGTTGAGGACAGTAGCAAGATTCCTTATAACTAACTGCGACAAATACACCAGCCTAAGGTCTGCTGCACTGAGGTGTTGCATTATAACATATGTATCTGTCTCCCATTTCTTATGCTGAGCCCATCAGCATCTTATTTGAAGACTTTTGTGTTATATATCTTACACTGTGCTCTGACAGTATCTAGGCACTACAGAGTGAGTTAAGAATGGACTGACACTTCCAAGACAGTCCCTTGCTGTTAGCTTAGCACTGTTTCGTGTGAAAAATATCTTCAGAATGGCTGTTTCTTTCTCAGATAACAGACCTGTCTACCCTCACAAGTGACAGCTCCATCCCTTTCACTTCAGAAAACAGAGGGTATCATTAAAATGTTGACATTCACCAAACATTTGTTAAATTTATCATAGTATTTCCTGTTCTCTGTATAGGAATACCACAAAAAGAAAACAATAAAGGTAAATACCAAGGTCTGGTAAATGTCAAGATTTTAACGGAACCCACACCGTCAAAGATCTCAGAACCAACCATTTGCTCAATAAAAATGCCATCACTTCTTTACTGTTCTGGTTCTTGAAAATTGGTGGACAGGTTTTACTAAAATTAGATTTGTAGTGCCCCAAGGTGAGAGTCGCCTCATCTGTGGTTTCATTAGAGGACTTCTCTTCCTCCACAAACGGATCCATCAAAAGTGGTAGAAAAGAATTCAAGTAATGAAATTAGATGTGCTGGCTTCTTTGGGATCTTGGTTCAATATTCACTGAAATTAGTGGAATTTTTTAGTCAGGTCCTTGTGCTCACTTTTGGTTTTGCAACCTGGGTTCATAAGTGACAAGGCTATAAATTCTTTTTTCAAGTTGTTTCCAGGATGCAAAAGAAATTTAAATAATAATGTGTCGGTTTCAGATTGCACTAAATCCATGGGTGATTTATGACTAAAAATAACCATTTAGGGGCATAAGAATATCAAAGTTGCCAAATCAGATCAGACCCACTGAGACTCAGAAAATGGCCACATGCATGACAAGACATTATAGGAAATACTGTACTAGAAGAGTGCAGCCATAGAGTAATTTTCTTCCTTGCCTTCTGTCAGATAGAAAGAGTTCTTTGCTTGAAGTATACATGCTTATTTCCCCCCAGGTTTTGTTGCCTTCTAATATAACCGTGAAAGGTCTTATTGTTCGCAAATGAATAAAGTACCTGATGCTGAATTCTGGCCTTTTCCCAAAAAGCAGATACAAAGCAGATACAGGGCTCAGCCTCTCTCTCATTAGTCTGATGGCAAAATTCCCATTATTTGTCCTACCATTGGAAGAATTTTTTCTGTTGAGACTTAATTCACCAAAAATGTCACGGAGTCAACCAAAAGGACTTGTGAAGCCCTTGTTTCATTTCTATCAGGCAAAAATGGGGAAAAAACTACAAAAGCGTGGAAAATTAAAAAACCCATGGTTTTAATTTTCTTTTTCAAAATTGTCTTGCTACATCTTCATCAACTTATTTTTTAAACAGTTAAAAATCATCCTAAAATGACTTAATTCTTAGTTAACTGAAATGTGCTCTCTAGGAAATAAATCTTTAATACTTTTTTGTTCTTTTGCCTCCAGATAGTATTTTTGGTCAGACCAAATTTTCCTTTATACCAGATTTTTGTTTTGACCAATAAAGAAAAAAATATCAACAGTTCAAGTACGCTTTCATCTTTAGTTGTGAAGGACTGAGGTTAAGACTGCAGTATCCAAAATGCTAAAAATGCTTTCTGTCGCTGATCACTAATTAAGTAGCCCCTTATCAAAGGACATCCATTCACAGAGGAAAGGAAATACCATCATTTAAAGGGCCAGTAGTCATTAAACATAAATGAGAAGGTAACAGTAAGGCTATGTTCTCTTAGCTTGCATCATATCCCACAGTGATTTTTTTACTTATAAAACATTAAACTGATTGCATACTGTTTTGCTCTGTATCACTCACAAGGACTGCTCTTGGGTAATGAAGTATAATTAAGAGGAATTGTATGTATCTCTTCATTCAAAGCCAGTGATTTCCTTTCCCATTAGTTACACTCTGGAAATACAGTGCTTTACAGAGGTAATCTTTATCATTGATTTAATTGATCCAGCTGTCTTCAGATGTTAGAACTGGGTACCAATGGCTAGATCATTTAGGTGTGCTTCTGCTTAGCTTGGAAGTTAAACAAACATAAACATATAGTATTCCTTAACAATCATCAGGACAGGTTAGTAGGCCCAATGCTAAGCAGCCATTCCTTCCTTTGAATAACACAAGGTATGTGGTTTTTTCGTATTTTTTTTTCCCTCAGAAGATTCTTTTCATTTGGATTTGCCAAACTGAGTGTAAATCAAGTAATTTTCTTTACATTTTTTCTTTCTTGCATTCAACTACTGTGCTTTAGAAACTAATGAAATATTGGCAGGACTTGTGGATATGTAATACGTAACTGCTGGCTTTCTGAGCACTGAAAATCTGCAGTACCAGTCTGTGATGTTGAGGTGAAGAGAATAGAAACTGAAGGAAGGTTGGTGCCCCCTCAGAAATGCAGCAACTTAAATAGATGTGTTATTCTTTATGGCTGACTACTGACATCTCACTAAGGGTAATAATGACATCCTTTACACCTCACTGGAAATTCACAGTCCTTTTCTGTGAAATTCTGAAACCCAGTAATGATACACAGGTGAAACTCAATATAGACATGCTAAAATAGAGGATAACCTAAAATTTTTGAAAACTGAATCAGTGCTCTGATTTCCATTTAGATTTGACAATCCTTTATCTTGGTCTTCCTTATGGAAAGTAATTTTGAGTGAGAGAGTTAATTCACCTACTATCAAAAACTAATATGGGCGAAATAAGTGACTAACTCCCACTAAAATAACTCAATTACTGGACAGCTTCAGCTCAGTTTCTTTCGATATCTTTACCAACAGTTAATTGTAATGCCTCTCATCAGCAATATTGATACCTGCCTACAGGGAAGCATGAAAGGGATCACGGAGACTAAGGAAACTGATCTGAAGGACAAGGTCCTCTGATTTATAAGTGCGTGAAACCAGAGAGAGATTGTTCATTATACAAGTGTTTGTCTAGACTGCAGCTGGCTTTTTGCAATGGGATATTAAAGCAAGCCATCTACTTTCCTGTATGGATAGGATAGGTTCATGGGATGATTCATTCTTCATTCCTTCCAGAAAATGGTCAAGTCTGAAATCACCATGTCCTTGCTCCATCTCTGCTCTCACCAACAAAGTGTGGCCAGGTGAGTGATGGAGAACAGGAGGTATTAAAGGTATAATCCTCCCAGAAGACACACTCTCCATCCACACACAGTTGTCCAAAGAGAGGTTTCTTCCCATAGGAGGCTGGGGTTTTGCACCACACCATGCTCAGGCTTCTGTGAAAGTGCCTTCTTTTGTGTCTGGAAGCAAGCCCTGATGGTGTCCTCTGGCTAGGGTAAATGGAGAAGCACCCCTCAAAAACTGAGGTCCAAAGCCTCCCCTAATTTCCATTCTACCAAAACACAGTCTGAACAGAGTTTTGCTAGTGGGAATGACAGCCCAAATGATTTTGAAAGGAAATAATTTATTTTTTTTAATTTTGGATTCTTCTAGTCTGACTCAAGTGTAAATCTGCCTTTTTACTTCTTTTAGCTGCCTAGCATGAACCAAGACCACTGCAAACCTCACTCCAGGCCTGTAGTTTCCTGCCAGTCCACACTGACACTGTGTTAATGGTCATCAAATGTCAAGAGTCATTTTCACCTTGAAAAAAGCTTGGAACAAGAGAATAATAACTAAGTAAAGCTTGAAACTGAGGGATAAATACGTGATTTACGTTACACAACAGAAGGAAGGTTACCTGTATAGCACTTCCTTGGTATGTGCATGCACACAGAGAGGAGAATCTGTTCTCCTTCAGTCACAGTGCATGTTTGTATATGTTAAAGACAGGGAACAGATGACTGTTTAACATGGCAAAGAACTATAAAAATGTTAGTGGCTATCCTTTCATTTTCACTCATTTAAAAGTGTTTTAATGAAGCATTGCAAGATTCTGAAAAGTCATATGATATTTTAAATAACTACCAAGGAAAGAGATTACTTCTAAATACTGTATTTTAGAGCTCACAAGAGACCTCAGACAGTTTGTTATTCATTTCAACCTAATGCAAGTATTAACAAGCTTATTGGATAAGGCGTCTACTTTCTGAAATATCTTGACTCTCTAATGCTCATTATGAATTGTTCTAATATATATAATTCAGTGCAATTTATTGTATCTGTCTGAACATTCTTTAGGAAATCAGGATAATAGCGTCTCTGGCCATTAAAAATGTCCAGGACAATGTATTTTATTACTTCTCAGTTATCTTCTGTTTTGAAAATATGAATTCAAGGAACTCTTAGAAGAGAGAGATCATTAAGAGACCAAAAATATCAGAGTGGCAAAACAATAACATTCTTTAGCTGCTAATAATCTCCGAACTGCTAGAAATGCTTCCTGCGGTCTGCGTTTTAGAAACCAAGGCAATGCTAATGACATTTTGTATCCTCAGGATCCTCAGTGTTGTCATTAGTACAAACTCATCTCAGGATAAATTCTCTGTGTAGCTGAAGGAGCAGTCTGGGACCTGGCTTGTGCAGTATCCCCCTGTGTAAGGTGGGTGCCACGCTGGGAGCAGCAAGCTGGATGCCCCAGTACAAGCGCCGAGGGACGGAGCTCAGGGCAAGTGTCACAGTCGTGACGAGCCTTACCCAGGTACGTGGCATTGCCTGCTTCATGGCACGCCAACCCCTGTGGCTGTAGGTGGGGATGAGCTGAAGTCACAGTCCCGTAGCCTAAGTACGCCCACCATTTTACACAACAGGAGAGGAGGTTTGATAGCTGCGGGCGCTAGCAATGCTAGCCAGATTTATTTATTGCATTAGGTGACAGCAGTGACAGCAGTGGTGTTATACCTCCTTAGAAGAGCCTTCCTGTGTCCTGTTCTGCCCTGTTTGTTCATACCGTGTCACATCCTGAAGTTACACGAAAGCCTTGGTAGGTGAAGGAAATGGTTGTTATCATTAGGGTTGACTGGAAAGCAATGATGTTACAAGGTCTGTGGAAGATGGGAACCATCCTATCTAGGCAATTTCTTCCTAATTGTGGAAAATCAGAAAAGCATGTGGTTTGTTAACCACGGTGCTCTCTTGTGTCCAGGAGCTCTCTTTTTTTCTTACATTTGAACAGTTCTTAGTGCAGCACAGTCATGCTTCAGCACTTGAGTTCTCACAAGCTACAGTGACTGAAGTAGAAATAAATAATAAATATAGCAGTGCTCGCATCTCCCAAAATATTGATGCTTGCTGATTTTGGAAGCCACAATAAAAACAATACATCACATTTCAAGCACAATAAAACATGTCAGTTTTGTAAAACCCCTTGTCGACCTTTGCCGTTCCAGCACTGCTGAATTTAGTAAGCCTAATCTTGAAGCATCTGGCTGGCTTAACCCTCTCCTGTTTTATTCTTCAAATGCCACTGATTTACATGATAGTTTGCCTTAGACAGGGCAGTCAGGCTTTGATATTTGATCCCCATGGGAGTGTTGATTAATAAGGGCTGAGAGGAAAAGTTACCACTGCAGAAAATGAGAGTAAATGAGAGTCCTTTGTAAATGAGAGACCTGGGATCTGCAATGATTTCAAATTACATTTCTGCATATGTGCATGTGCGTGTGTGTGTGTAGTCAACCCTTTAGCATGCCAACAGCTCTTAGTGAACTTTAGAAAAGATGCTCTGAACATTAATAATCTGTAGAGCTAAGCTATCTTGGTCAGATAATTGTATCAAAATAGCACAATCAGGGTGTTACAAATGAAAAAAAAAAATCCACCTGCAAAAAAGATACTGTAAAAGCAGGAGGGTAAAGAAAACAAAAGTGCTAGATATTACAGCTGAGAACTATGCAATTTCTTCCTGGAGGCATAACAGGAAAGAATTTATTCCTTTACAAAGCAAGATCTGAATTTGGGGCATCAAGAAACATGAGAAGTAAGCTGTAGGCTTGACACTGGGCCAGCCACCTGACCTCATTGCTTTGGGCTGTTCCTGCGCAAACAGAAGTTTCTGTATTTCCTATATTCCAATTTTGAAAGGGTCACTGTGTGGTCTAATAGCCCTGGCTACACAAAGCATCTGACACTTTTTCATGTGACCACACATGACCTTTCTTAATGTGGAAAAGGCTATGAATCTACCCATTACCGCTAAAAAACAAAAAATCTGTTGTATTACACACATGTAACAAAACCTCCACTAAAACTTACTGATAAATGTTTGTGACATATACAATCAAAATTTTAACAATGTCTTTGGAAACTGGAATTGCAACAATCTCAAATTTTGCTGGTGACCTTCACTGAACTGATTGTAATTTGGGAATACTGTGAAATCCATAGAGGCAACATTTTACAAACAGCCAAATGTTGAATGCTGGTTATGATTTTCAAGGCATATGATTAGCTTAATATTTTTATTTTATTTTACCTCTGATTAGTTGTACATGGAATATTAAAGCTGGCATTTTGCAGTCAGTATAGCTAGGGGTATTTAAATCAGAACATAGATCTCTCTTCTAAGCACAAATGAGAAGGGCAGACACTTAATAGTTTTGAAACATATGGTTAATAGGCCTATATTTTTAATTTATAGCTCTTTGATTATATTTTATTTTTCAATTTGTAGATATTGGGAAATGAATCTCGACATGGTCCTTAATTATTTTGAATTCAGCTAATGAGTCATGTTGCTGCAGTCTAAATTCTAGGCTCATAATAAACAAAAGCTAAAAGAAGGAAATAATCCTATTCTTGTTTTCTTGCTGAATGTTCTTTAGAAAAAAAAATTAAAATATCCCAACTACTGAGCAGATTTTTAAAAATTATTTTTCTACATCTCCGAAGTTTCATTGCTGTGCTCTGCGCTTTGTGCTGGGTTTTTGAGAGACCTCACCTCTCATTTCCACCAAAGCAATTGATATGATTGAGGGGGCAAAAAAAGGCGAAATAGCTCAGTGTGCTATGAAAGGCCTGACCAGAAGCGGCCATCTGTCAGAGCCGGCAGGAGCTGAGCACTTGCACTGCCCCTCTGACCAGCCGCTCAGCATCTGTACGGTATTTCCCCTCTCTATCCTGCAAGGCAGGGAAAGAGGTCCATCTCATTTTTCAGGTTAGGAGCTGAGGACGGGAAAGGATCAGGGTGAGGCTGTGTTTCAGGTTGAGCACCCATCCTGGGTTACGCAGTGGGGAGCAGCTCCTTTTCCCGTGAGATGAGGCTGGCCACATGCTAGAGCTGCAGAGGCCCCGGGACAAGGTGGGATGGAGTGCTGGCCGGGTAGACGCTAGGAGGAAGATGCAGTATATCACTGCAGTCAGGGTCATCTCTAGTGCCACCACTGCAGCTGGGGAATAGGGTACGGGACCACAAGAGGCAGATGGTTTGGAGGAGAGCAGGGATGATGCCTTTATCAGTGTTCCTCTCCTCCTGCTCCCAGGAAATGCCCACCCAGCAGATAAACTAAGTATCTTGCCCACGCTGCAGGTGAAGGCTGACAGAAACGTAAGGTGACACATCCTTAAGGCTGGTATCCTGGCCATTGAACCACACGTCTTCCATACTCACAACGCTGTACTTGGAATAACTTTCCTTTTCCAGTTAGTTTAATGAAGATGGGATCTTATGGACCATGCTTTCCACTTGTGCTTAACAAATGCTGCATCCTCTCATGGATGCAAGGCATCCGTTGTGCCTCTAGCAAAAAGCTGTCATTCAGAGATTAAAATAGACATCCGTTTACATACTGCAATACTTTTTTTCTATGGATGTTTTAAAGGGTACAAGGAAAACATGGAACCCAGGCAGCTTTGCAGCTAACTCCATTTCGCTATAGCAGGTTTGCTCGTGCTCTGGCCGCTGGCTGGACTTCCCCTGACAGTTTTCCACTGCTTTGAGGGGCTCCTGGCCTTTCTTGTGTGTTGTTCATGCTATTCCTGAGGATTCTGTGGAAAAACAGATTGAGGGAGACAACAGGAAAAAAGGGGTTGGTTTTTTTGTTCTCTTTCATTCACTGTCAGTACTCTCCAAAGGAAAACCAGCAAGAAAGGCAGGAAGGTAACACAGGACTTGGCAGAAAGCCAACGCAAAGGAGTGCTACAGCAGGTTGACCACTCTAAATCTTTTGTCCATTTCAAATATCCCTGTTTTATTCTGAGCTGTACAAGCTGTACAAGCCCTTATTCACATGAGTAAGCCACTTATGCAAGACATCCCAGAAAAATGTTTTCTGTTGTTCACACCAGTCCTGATGAGCTCTTCACTTCAGGATCTCAACACCTTCTTCATCCTGTTATCCTTGTCACTGGAATTGCTCGGTGTATGTCACCGTAGTTTCAGGGCAGCTGCTGAGCCTCACAGAAGACACTGAATGCTTGATGCAATAGCCACTGCTCAGGCATTACTGATTCGTACTATGGTGCATGAACTACTTGATACTGACAACAGTGGTCTGATTTCCAAAGTCATCATTCTGTGTCATTTGTTGTCCCATGCTTGGTGGCATTGCTGAGGATCATCACTCTTCAACCTCTCGCCACCAGACCTCCTTGTCCCTGAGCACTCTACTTCTGTGTGCATGTCCCCTTTCCTTAATGCCCCACAGCCTTCTGAATCCTTCAGCAGACACAGGGCAGATGCACAATTTTTGTTTGTCCAAATGGCTACCTTCTACCAGAGTAAGAACTTCAAGTTTTTGGTAACTGGCTCGTTTACTGTAGCACCTGACTTTTAAAGGAGTCATCACATTCCCTCTGGGTTGAATGCATGGGTAGTTCTCATCCAGGCAGGTAATATAAGTAATTCCTGGTGCTGGGTCTATTCAGGGATTTTGGATTGAGCTGTGTTCCCTTTTCAACTCCTAAATAATAGAAAAGAAGGGTAATATATTGTTATGTATAAATTATCTTAGAAAGACATATGTTTTGACCTTGATTTAAACAAGCTCTACTAATAGTGTAGGAACGGGGAGAATGGGAGTTGACAAGATTTCCAGCAAGGTATTTATAGAACTGTTTGAACAGACTTTACAATAATTAAAACAGAGTATAGGTTATGCTAAAGTAAATGAAGTCAATTTAGTTCATCATCATTTTTACAGTGTTGCAAATTAACATAACAATGACAACTATAGTTGTCACTGACTTTAGCAGCAGCAGTTAATCATTGCAATTAATCATTATTAATACATAATTCATAATGATCAATCATGCTTGACTCTAGGATCATAGTGGGCTTATATTAAATACTATATAAATATAAAAGGGCATTAATAACTGTCCAAAAGCTAGGAAAATCAGGCCCCCATTTTCCATTTTGATGTACCATTATGAGCTGTCACTGCCATGTGTCTCAGTTTGTTAGGACTTGTTTAGTTTGAATTAATCTTGACAGGTGAGAAGTAAGATTGCAGCACATATATGCAAATTGCATAAATGTCCCATATTTGTCTAAGATAGCTGTTGTACGCCTCACAGATCTGGCCAGTCAGGCAAAACTCTTTTTCTGAGAATTGAACTGGTGCTTTGGCTTGGGAATTCTCCTTTAACTCTCTCCCCATGGCATGCTGAACATCATAAAAAGTAACATTTGGCTTTCCAGAACAGCTCTTGGTTCCTCCCCAGCTGCTATTCTCAAAGTTTGTTAAGGAAGGGCTGCTTCCGAGGTGGACACTGAGCTGTGGTTTATACCTATTGCAATACTGATGTCCAGGAGCACAAGAACCTCTGAAAAGTAATGTTGCAGGTTGCCTATACGTCTTTACAGGCTGCAAGTATTCTGCTGCCTGTATTCTAGAATCCCATGCTATAGACCATGTTTTGGTTTGGTTTTTTAATAATTTGTCTCTCTGTGTGTTCATGTGCTGGTTTTGGCTGGGATACTGTTAATTTTCTTAGGTAGTATGGGGCTATGTTTTGGATTTGTGCTGAAAATAGTGTTGATAATGCCGAGAGGTTTTAGCTGAGCAGTGCTCACGCAGAGCCAAGGCCTTTTCTGCTTCTCACCCCACCCCACCAGCGAGGAGGCTGGGGGGGCACAAGAAGTTGGGAGGGGACACAGCTGGGACAGCTGACCCCAACTGACCCAAGTGATGTTCCAGACCATATGACATTGTGCTCAGCAGATAAAGCTGGGGCAAGAAGAAGGAAGGGGGGGACGTTTGGAGTGATGGTGTTTGCCTTCCTAAGTAACCGTTCCGCGTGATGGAGCCCTGCTTTCCTGGAGATGGCTGAACACCCGCCTGCCGATGAGAAGTGGTGAATGAATTCCTTGTTTTGCTTTGCTTGTGTGCGCAGCTTTTGCTTTACCTCCTAAACTGTCTTTATCTCAACTTTTACTCTTCTGATTCTCTCCCCCATCCCACTGGGTGGGGGGGGTGAGGGAGCAGCTGTGTGGGGCTTAGTTAACGGCTGGGGTTAAACCACAACAGCTCATCTACTTCTCTGGGAAGCAGAAGAGCAACGACATAAATTAAGTGCTTTTTCAGAAAGCTACTACTTTTCAAGTTAAATCTGCCTAGACATTTTAATGAGTATGCTTTGTACAGAAAATCAACCATGGTTCAGACACATATTGCACCCCAAAACAAATACATTTATTTTAAATGGAAGACTATCTTAGAGGTTTTTGGTTTTTTCTTGAACAGTGAAAAACAAATATATATTTCAATTTAAATTAATTTTAAATATTTTCATTTGCTTTAAGGAAACCAAGAGAGAACACAGTGCATAGTCATAATGAACTGCAGTAATACTTAGTTCAAAATGACTGTTTTTTCAGCATACAGCAGTGCTCACAGAAAGCCAAAAATTCATTACAAACAAAACAAAAGCATTAAAGTTTGACAGCCACATGATTTCTGGGTGGAGGATAAGGACCTGCTGGAGAAGCTGCTAAGTGTCCTGGTACAGCAAAGGATGTTTAAAAGCAAGTGCTTTTTTCTTAACCAAAGTATTTCAAAAGCAGCAAAACCCTTTTAAATTCCTCCATGAAATGAAAGTGTCTTCAAGGGTAGTTTGGCAGAATTAAACTATTAATTCATCAGATTTCAGCAGCGTCTGATCTCTGAATAGCTTGCATACCATTTTATGCCTGAAGGACAAGCAAAGCCATGTGATTCCTGCAAGTGGGTAGATGTCCTCAGAGCAAGCTTAAAGCAGCAGGTAAAATCATGCTGTATTTGCCTCAAAACAGGCCAGGCAACAGGAAGCCATCAACTGTCAGGTACTGAATTCAAAATAAGTCTTCCTACCACAGGTATAATTTCAATCTTGTTTTCTGCACAGGAAAGTTCTGGCCCCCCCCCCCCTTTTTTTTTTTATCTTGCCAATTATTTTTTTCCTGAGTTTAAGGATCCCTCATGAAACTGTTATTTTTATCATGCTGCAGTACCTGTCCTCTGGGAAATCACTCCTCACACTGCCAAGGACACGAGTTCGCTTTTCAGCTTCAGTCCGGTCCTTGGCCATGTATGTATCCTATCCTGTCAATGACACTCTTACTTCTGTGACTGCCATGCTCAGAGCAGATGCTACCAAAGCAAATTATTTCTCCGTGTACTGTAACCATGCACAAACCCTGAAATATGAGGTTACCAGTAATGTGGAAGAGCTGAGAACAAGACTCTGACATGCACCTTGTTTCTGAGCCCTGGCAGGGAGCTATTATTTGATTAAAATGAGACTGTGCTGCTTTTCTCTCCCTGCATGTTCTCACCATTTAACTGTGATAAAATGATCTATTACCTAAATTAAATTAAGAATGGATTCCATCTTTGTCCTTCTATTTTTGTTCAGAACAACACATGAAGCTGGAGGGAGGTGAGCAGAAAAAACTTGAAAAATAATGTTGCTATTAAAAAAATATTTTAAATGTCTCGCTCCCTAAAAATGAATCAGTCCAAAAGTTTTCAGTGAAAAAGTAGACTTGAAATGGCCTGAGATAAAAAGGTCATATTAGGAAGAAGATATTCATAAAAGATCATATTAGGAGTTAGGAGATTGCATCCATCATGGGGTTTTGTTTTAAGGATTAAAGAAAACTTGACTTGACTGTCAAATCTTCAACATCTAAGTTTTCAGGTCCTGGCCCCTGAGAGAGGAATCGTATGCCAAGTGCCTCGACTCCCCGAAGGAAGTGTGGGAGGAGTGGGGCAACTGCAAACAGGGAGAGCTGCTAGGGAGGAGGTGAAGAAAAAACACTTCAATGGTGGGTAAGTACTCCTTCTGTCAGTTTGGAGCTTCACACAGCATTGCAGAGAAGCATCTTTGTCCAGCTGGGGTCCACAGCCTGAAGAAAATCACCAAAAACTTTTTTTTTTTTTTTAATAATTTTTTTTGGTAAAGAAGAAGAGGGACTGACCAGGGTTTGCTGCTCTGATTGAGGAGAGTGGCAGCAGCAGACACGTGCAGGTGCGAGCTCAGTGCTTAGGGGATCCAAGGTTAAGGAGAGCATAGGTCCCTTCAGATTGAAGTGGTAGCTGGTATCTGGTTTTGAGTTGCAGTTTTGGACTGAGAGGCAAATGCTCTCTGTAACCTCTCTTTGCAATGCTAAATCTTATATTGTGTCCAGCTCTTTATCACTCAGTTCTTACAGATTCAAGATTAAGAGGACAAAAGCTCTTTCTAGGAACAATTTTTTCTGTCTTGTTTATTTATATTTGTTACTCTTCTGTTGGCAAACTATTACTACCCAGATACAAAGTGCAGAGTGAAGGACTCATCGAGATTGATGTTTTCAAGAATACTGGATTGTAAATAATAATGTATGTATGTGTATACCTTGTCTGAGGTGGTTGGTTAGAAAACTAGTTGGTTTCTGAAATGCAGTGAACCTATACATTTTTCACGATGCTACTGTAAAAAAGGGCTAAGTGGAGCTTTGTAAAGTCAACCAAATTATTTTCTCCTAAATAATTTCTTTTTGTTTGAGGTCCTGAATATAATAATTTATCAACGGATTTCCCTTCTGTTGTATGTTCCATTGCAGCCCTCTGAGTCTCATAAGTAGAAGATCTACGATTCTTTTAGTGGCAGATTGAAAATATGTAGATGAAAATATTTTTATATGAACATCATAAAACTCTATAAGATATGGTGAGTGGATGTCCTAAATATAAAGATAATAAAAATAAGAAACATGTATACAAATTAAAATTTTAGATATATATGAATTTTCATCTCTAGGAAGTCAGTGCTTAACTTAGGAATATACAAACCAACCAATGTGTACGTGAATGAGTGACATTGTCACATTGACATGTTGTTGCAGGCATGAGGAAATTGTTATGATATATTCTTCTATTCCTCACTCTATTTAGGAGTGCACACAAATTATTGCAAATCCCAACATTGCTAAATTAATTTGCATATTACTTGCATAAGAAGCTGAAGGCATTTGTGTAGGTAATATGGATATATCTATACACACAGCAGAATATGAATAGTTATTTTTCAGTCTTTGTTAAAGTTTTGGTGAAAATCTTAAATCTTCAAAACTGAGAGCTCTTGATAGCCAAAGTTACAAATGAGAACTCTGAAAATCTGTACTCTTGTGATAATCTGTGTATTTCCTGTGTGTCCATCTTCTTGGGCTATTAAAAGACAATTTCTTCCAGATGCCAGCTTGCTGTGGGTTTTTTTAATACCTTGGACTGCATGGGTACCCTGTGTAATCTATGCATTTCATTGATGTTACATGGAGATTGAATTATCTGAAAATGTAGTCCAAGGTCTGGTCTTCAAAAATACAGGTGCTTATTACCTAGAGCCACTTATCAGTCAATACCAATAAATTTTTACTTGATAAGGTTCAGGTGCTTGGAGGGAAAACAGTGTGGAGCATATAAAAGTAACATCAATGAGAAAAAATTGTTTCAGTATTTATGTTGTATGTAAACTACCTCTGTCCTGAGGACCTCTCCCCGTTCTCTTACCCACATCTATATTTCAGTTAGTTACACCCCTAACTATGTCTACTCTCACACACAGCAGTTTCAGGTTCTTGGTTGGGATTTTTTTAGGCAGTAGCTAGTCACCTTCCTCTTACATCCTCTTTATCATCTAAGTCACATCGCCGGACACCTGACAGATGTTGAGTGAGAGTGACCTGCAATGTCTATATAAAAGCTGCAGTACAGCTTGATCTAAATTCTATTATTATTATTTATTATTATTATTATTATTATTATTATTATTATTATTGCAAACAGCCTTCCTCGCTGTTGAGTCCCTGCTTTGGCAAGGCAAGCAGAAAAACATCCACAGATGTAGAGCAGGAATGCTAAATTCTTCATGTTACTGCAGTAACAGAGAGGGGTGAAGGAAGCATAGATAGCATCTTTATTATTGAACCAAGGTGTAAAAGTGGTCATTTTCTGTGCTGTTAAGTTCCTGTCAAGAGCCAGTTGATGGGGTATCAGTGTGAGTTTGTGCCTGCAAACTCTTGAGAAATGCCACCACTGTGGGTCCAGGTGAGGCTAGCGTGGCTGAATGAGGGCCCTCAGGAAACAGGCACTAGAACACCTCAAGAGCTTCCCTATATATTTCTGCAGCCCCTTCTGGTTGATGCTCGGAGACTGCTGCTGAGACTTTGGATTCAGAAGTATGAGCACGCTCACTTTTTCCCTACCTGTGCCCACAAACAGGCCGCCATTGCTGTGCCTGGAGCTATTTCCACACCCAAGCCCAGTTTAAATTGCCATTTTATTAGCTTATTTGCAGACCAAGATACTATCACAGCTCAAGAAGTTGCAAGTAATTATACTTGGACATGGTTTATCAGTCACCTGGGTTGATGAGGGTTAGTGATGAATGATGATTTCTAAATACTCCTTTATTTCAAGGAGGCTGGCTGATTTTTGTTTATAGAGGAATAGCAATAATGAAGGGGTTTTGGCATCTGCCAAAATGTTTCCAAGAACTTCTTGCTATACATGTGAATACAACTTGTTATGGCAAAATGTATTTCCTCCATTCAAATGTGATTTGAGGGTACTTTTTAATTTCATTGAATTCTTCTTGCTATAAAAGGTCAAACAACAGCATACAATTTACCTTCCATACCACATTCCATTTAAGTTCCCTTACAGGCTACCAGTTTATGAATCATTTTTCTCTTTAACTCTCGTAATGTAATAATCTACAAAAAAAAAAAAAAAAGCCCTTCCATTCTTGTTACAGCTTGGACCAGGTTTAAAAACTAAAATATCAAGATCATATAATATCTGTGAATTAATTCAATGAAGTTTTGAGCTAGATGTCAGTGGTTTAAGGTTGGTTTATTTTATATGCCTAAATTTATGCACATGAATAGTCATATTTTGTCACGTAATTTATCGTTCTCCATTACCACATTTTGCTTTTAGCTTAATTTACTATCACTACTTTTAACACTGTGTGTTACTTTGTATAAAAATAGTCTCACCCAGACACTTACTGAACACATTTTCCCTCTGGGTCTCATGCTACCTGGAGAGTACGGTTAGATGATTTCGTTCAGAAAATCTTTTACAGACTAGAGAGGTTAAAAAGATTTGCTCAATTTCTGCTCAAATATGCTTCTAATTTTTAAAGAATTTTGGAGTTGGCAGAACACGCTATACTGTTGGGGTCTGAGGCTACAGCCATCGTCTACACAAGCAAGACTTCACACAGCAGCAGAGCAAATTTTGGGTGAAAGTTTGCCAGCTCCTATTTCACTGAATGTGTCATGGAGTCCCATTAAGAACTACAAATATGTGCCAGAATCTGTAGCTTTTTTCACTACAACTGTTCTTCCTAAGTTATCCTCTTTACTCTGGTAATCTTCTCTACTTCCAATATATATGAAGTACTACCCAGCATGGGAAACAGTGGCAGAACTTAGTTGCCTCATGCAAAAGACCAGATTTCTTAAATGTATGTATGTACCAAATGCTTCAGACAAAAACAACTGAGACCTAAGCACTTGGGCACTCACCATATTCCTGAGTCCAGATACATCCAAAAAAACTGCACTAAGGCCCTTCCTAGACCCACCACTACTCATGCTCAACTTTGTGACCACTCATCTAAGTGTGTTATCCCCCTCCATTTTTTTCTTAGGATAATCTGAGGATGATGGCACAGATCTTCAGCTCCCCTTCCTTTTCTAAAACTTTTCAGTGATAGTGAAATAGGTGAAATAATTCACAAGGAAAATGATATTGCAAATTCTCTCTTATTCTTCCTAAACATATTTATCATTGTATTTTCTCCTACATGATAAGAACTCCCAGAGTACCTATACTTTAACAAATTAAAGCAAAAGTATGTAAATATTCTTCATACTATAGGGAGTTCGGAAATGGGGAACTTTTGCTATTCGCATCCTCATTCCAAACTTTCTTCTAATCTGTTGTGTATGTTGCTATACCACAGAAGACATTTAAGTAAATTTAGATCATAAAAAACTAATATTGTCCATTTATGGGTCAAAGAGTGTTTTCAGATGTTCTTTGTAAGTTCTTTAGTGGTTTTTCCAAATTATGTTATGAAAAGATGTAGAAGAATACTTGTAGCAGAGAGCTGAATGAGATAGACTAAAAGCAAATTTTTTCCTCTTAGATGATTTATATATATCTTCCTTGGCAAAACATGTACATCACAGCTCAATCTTTTTTTTTTTTTTTTTTTGGAACCCAATCCCATACACCTGTCATAGCCAGACTTGAATGTTAATTGAAATTAATATGAAAAGAAAGCCTTATTTTGAGATCCAAAGCAACAAAATCCTGATAGCCATCATTTCACATTGAGTGCAACTGTAAGACTCTCCAGTCTCAGAGGTACTAAATAACAACTTGATACGGCTCCTCCTCTTCATGTTATAGATACTGAATCATTATGAAAATCAAGCTTTTAAATTTCATCTTTCATTTTCTTTCCTTTTTTTTGGTAATGGGATTTTGTGGGTTTTGTTTCTAAATTCTAATTCTGAGGTTAGATGCAGCTCGTTTTGCATTTCATAGTTTGGAATTTCTTATGTATTATTTGTTTCCATAAAGATTGATCTAGCAAGAAAAAAATGCTACTTTCTCATTGAGGTTTGTACCCTATACATGTTAACTGATTATATAGTTGAACTCTATGACCTATTTATCTTCCTGAAAGAAACAGAAATGACTTTGTCACAAGCTGCAGAATATATGCAGGCCTGCACAATGCTCAGTCCCTACTGCATTCTGAACAGTGATATATTTTAACATCTAATATTTATGTTCATTTCAACTTGTATTCTCATTTTTCATTTGCAGTGCCCTTGGTGATGATGGAAATTAGTTTTATTATGGCTTCCTTTAAAGGACATCCAGGCTTGGAGGAAAAACAGGGAGGGGAAAAGTCATCCGGAGGCATGGGCTTCAAATTGATATGTCAGGAAAGTATATCCATGTATTTCCTGTTGAAGTATAGTGATCCATAATCCGCTCTTGTATTATACACTTATAAATTACCTTCTTTTATGGTATGTCATTTAACTATAGAGGTCTTTGTATCAAAACTACTGTTTCAAGCCCAGGCTGGAACCATCAGTGCTGTGGAGGTGACCCTGGAAAAACAAAATGGATAGCAGTCTCGACAAGCAAAAACTTCCCTTCCATCAGACATGGGCACGGACGTGGTTGTTACAAGTCCATGGAAAGTCCTCGTGGCAGCATTTGTTCCTGTTATGTGGGACGAGGCTGACACTGCTATCTGTCACTCACTGCGTGGCGCAGGTTTCGTCTTTATGCTGCCTCTCACTTTTTTTCCCCGAGATGGCCTCCCTCTAGACTGCTGCAGTTTAAATCTTAGCAGTCAGGTGCTATTTTTCCTGTGTCTTGCCTGTCAGCCTGGATCTTTATAAAACCTCCAGCAGGTCCTTTTCTCCTCCCCAGTTCCAGAAGGGAGGCATTTTAAGTAAGCCAAGGTTCAGTCTGTGACAGGAAACAGATGAAATAATAAAGCATCCTTCCACGCCATATGAAGTTTTGGTAAAGGTGTAGTAAAGGAAAGGGTAATTACAGGGAAAAAATGCTTTGCATAGTATAATCTCCAATATTCAACTTGCTAAAAAAATCACCAAAATTATACTATAGCTGCAACATTTTTGTACGACTGGCCCTAATTATCTGACACTTACTTGGTCAAATTGACAAAATCTATTAAATATATATGAAAACATTTTGCAATATACAGATAATAACCTTGCCCTTTAGACCTCTGGATGCAGAGATAATGATTTGGGGCTTGCTAAACATTTCACTCATGTTTCAAACTTCTGCAAGCTGTTTTTTGCCTGAGAAGGAGCTTGTGAGTTTCAGTAGTGTCTCTACATCTCATTACAGGGAAGGAAAACAGGCAGGCAGGCACAAAGTATATAATCTAAAGCAGTTTAAAGAGAAGGTGAATGGGGGAGTGAGCTGAGTGACTGATAGAAATTCCAGGACTTCCAAATAAATTGACAGAAATGCAGGCTTGCGGTCTGAAGACAAATGTGTTATTCAGAGTCTTCTGGAGTTCAAAACTTAAACCTGACACCGCTTCCTGCTGTGGCCTTCAACGACTTGCCTCATTTCCTCTTTTTCCCTGTGTGCAGATGGGGAAACTAATACTTATTTACAGGAGTCATGCTACTCTCAAGTCATTTCCAAAAGCCTATCTGCACAGAATGTGGGTCTCAACAAAAATCTTTAACTAACAGAATACTTACATGATTACAAAGCATTTTCCAAAAGAACTGCATGTCATAACTCCCCCAAAAGAGAGGGTGCTAAATGAACAAAGTCACTAAATGAAATTTTTGCACCAGTTTTCTTGTTCTGTTCCCCCCGCTCCCTCCCCCCAGGGTTTTTGTAACCTGGATGATTTCAGTCCATGCCCCTAAAATTTGCATTAACTCAGTGAGGAGGAGGCAGTCTAGGTGAGATATAGATGCAGGACCAAGCTGCAAAGATGATAAAACCAAGAGTATTTCAAGCCAGCTTTGCTGCTAAAGGACACTTTACACTAGAAGCTGCACACTAAATCTCCAGAGCCTTTGTTCAATCTGTGTTGCAGGTTATTTTCTCTCCTTTTCCCTCAGCTATGCTGGATACATAAGGGTCATTTTGGAAGCAAAAATTATTGGTGTGTATCATGTAACTGCGTTATTTGGGGAAGACTGGTACAAAATTCTTGCATTTCAGTATGTTAAAAGTAAGTCATTTGCCCCTTCCAGCACTGATTAGTAGGAAAGTCCACAGCTGACCCTGCCTGGTCTCCAGGACTGTGTGGTTTATTGTTGGCTCCTTCAGCTCTGTCTAGGCTTTCTAAATCATGATACTCAGAGAGAACTGATGCAGGACCTGTCAGTAGTGCTGCTTACCAACTGTTTGCAAAAGCACCACAATCGAAATTCAAAGACCAAAAAGTAGGTAAGAAACTGGAAAAAATGCTATTAATAGCAATTCCTTTTGAGGGGGTGGAGGGGGAGCAGCACTGGGGAGGAACCCACATGGCCAAGTGTTTGATACAGTGCTTGAATAGGACACAATTTATATTAGAATTGACAGCATTTTCTCTGTTGTAGAGAAAAGTTCAGACTTATGCTGTCAGGCTGTCTGGCAGAAGCTGCGTAATGGCAAGGGGTTTCTTTGTGGGAGCAACATGGGTATGGGGGAGATGGTGAGTTATTGAGGTACAGAGGGAAATTAGGAATGCTGCTGGGAGGCCAGTGAGAGTCCCAGGCAGTTGCTTTCAGTACACGCAGGACATGATTGACTGCAGGTTTATTATTCCAACTTCACGGCACACTGTGAAATACTTCTTTGTGTACACCTCAGCTATCACTGCTTCTGAAAAATCCAGGCAGAAAGGAGGATTGCAGCGCTTTGTGACTGCCATAGCTTCTTCTGTTGCTTCCCAGCTGCTGCACAGAGTAGAAAAAGCTCTCAGGCACTGCCCTGCCCTGCAGGCAGAAGCTCTGAGGAGGGATGAGTTCAGCCAGGTGCCAGTGCAAAGGTCGGGCCACGAAATTTCTGCACACACTGGTAAAATCCTGTCAGCAGCAGACCCTCCTTGTGCATTGCAGATGGTTCAGCTGGAAGGAGTGACTCCCAAGCCCATGGGGAAGACTGGAGAGAAAGATGCTGTTTTCCGCAAAGGTGTACCAGAGTGCAGGCTGCAAGCCAGGTTTGAAAATACAAAGCGCAGTGGTTTAGGGCATGCCCTTCAGCAAAATGAAAATGAGATGTTCAGGAGATGCGGAGCACCTGTCTCTTTAGTGAGAACTGTGATACCATGCATTGCATCTCTGATGGAAGAAAATGGCAGTCCAGGCGACATATCTGACCATCTTCATGTCATTCTTAGTTTTTTTCAGATTGTCTTCAGATCATATTTTATTTTTGCATAATAGCGCCAACTAATTGTATTCTCTAAATTCAGCCAAACAAGTTCTCACCCAATATTAAATCCTGATGCTAAGGGAGTTTAAGTTATGGTTATTATGCATGTATTTAGGGACTGTGTTCTGAAATAAGTAATCCAAATGAAATACAGGAAAACTTTGTATAGGAAGGACCCAAACATGTGGAGTCAGCCATCAGCTCTGAAGTAACATATTATGTTTGCTTTTCCCTGTCAGGGAGATTTTTTCCCCCAATATGCCATCTTTTTGTTGCTGTCCCCTTCTGTTTGACAGAACCAGGAAGTTTTACCTCTAAAGTGAAAATTCTGGGACTTGTTGCTGCTTCCTCTCTTTTGCATTATGAAAATAGTTAAGCATTGATGAATATTCCTCTTCTAACGCTTCCTGAAGTGACAGCACATTTTTCAAATAAATCTGGCAGTCCACATAATATCCACAGTGGCATTTGGCAGGAAGGTTAAACCTGATAAAGTTTTCCTGAAACTTTCACAAGGAAGCCCATTTTGTGATCAAGTAAGCAAAATAAATTTGCATTGATTTAATATAAAATCTCAGTCGGCCTTCAACAACACAGTGATACTACATATTTGTACTGGCTCTTCTGTGAAGCAATCCCAGCAATGCCAAGTGCAGTGTAACCTGTTAATCTTGTAGAAAACATATGTGGTTTTGCACCTGGATGTCAATGTGTATTCTATAAAAACGTCAATATAAATTATTCTGCTTAGTAGGAAGGTCTAACAATTAACAATAACAACAACAACAATAATAATAAAGACTTACGATAGGTAATGAGTTTGTAAATTATTAGATGTTGAACAAATCAGTAAGGAAAAGGCCTTTGGGGCAAAGACAACAAGGAGAATGAAGACCCGGAATAGAACTAAAAAGGAAGACAAAACAGACAAAGAAGGCACTAGAAGGCGGCAAACATCATACAACTTTAGAGAGACATGCAGCAAGGCAGAAGCAGAAAAACAGAGACGTTGAAAGAATAAAGAACAGGAAAGGTACAAGAAAAACTAATAATGCTAATATGGCATGGGAAGGAGAAAAACAAGTCTAATATGAAATAACACCTAGAAGAAAGCCAGATATCTAAGTGTATCAAAGTGATAACAAAGAATCATAAGAGAAATGAAATATTGAAGAGAGCTGTAGGAAGTAAGAGAATAAACAAAATGCAGAAACACTATGGGGGTTTGAAAGATTTTTTTATGTCTTCCTCCTTATTAAGCCTCATCATTAACAGGAATAGTGTTTTATCTTATTTATAGCACCAATATACTGCTGCTGTAAAATCTTCTCCAATACTATATCATCATCAGTAACTACATGTAAATTTGAAAGCTTCAGCAGAGCAGTGCAAGGTAAAGTCACAATCAGCCATTGCTTTCTCTCATTTCCAATTATGCTGATCCCTTGGACTTCAGCAGTTCAGTGCTCCTCTGCTGAGAGGCTTTTGAGCCTCTCCAGCACCTTCATTGGACAAATGTGCAGAGCAGGCAACCAGAATAACAAGAAGCCTGTTATGGTAACGACTGATTAGGAGGAGGAGAGGAAAGCAGACAACTAGGGAACCCACATGTGTGGTTCAGTGCTGAAAATAATGGGATTGATACTATAAATTAAAAAATAATAATGAAAGAGGGCTATGGCTAATACAGGAAAGAGGAAAGGATAGAATGGGGGGGGGGGGTAGGAACACTTTGAATAATGGGAATAAGGTATGAATGCAGAAAATAGATACCATATGTAAATGACCCTTTTGAAATAAGAACCAGGAGTAAGATAAATACTGCCATACACTGATGTCAGTTTTGACAGTAATAGTGATTAGTGTGAGTTGATAATTGATGACAAGGAGCTACAACCAGAGCAGAAACTGTCTGCACCAAAGTCCTGTGACACTATTACTTAACTCAATTAGTTCAAATTACAGAGATGTAGCTGAATAAGCAATATTATCAACTGTGACTCACATAAGCATTTCACTCTGGGAAGGTAATTCAGAATCTACTAACTAGAAGCTAATAGCCAGCAGGAGCACATGCACAATTTATGACTTTCATTTAAAAGGGACTGCTTACCACAAAATAGCTACTTTAAAAATGAGAGTACTTAAGTCTGTTTTAACACCTTCCTGGACACTAAAAAGAGAAATCTGTGTTAAATCAAAATCATGTTTCCAAGCTGTGAAACTCACATGTTTCACTATTAATTCTGACAAAAATAGATGCGGCATCATTGGCACAGATACTTCCTTCTGTCAGAAAGGTGTCATTAGCTTTACTTCAAACATCATCTGAGCTGTGGTTCAAAAGAGGTACTATCAGAAGCATAAACAATATTTCTGAGTGCATGTGGTTTCATTTAACCGTTCACGTTGGCTAACTTTCCTACTACATTGATCCAGGAGGGGTTTCTTCTGACTCTCATAGCTGCTACTTAGAGCAGAGTCAGGTCAATTGAGTCTAATGGTGAAAACATTAATATGTCAGTGAGAGCTTTCTCTGAAAAGCTGTTCAAAACTTACCCCTGAAGAAAAAAGATTAGACTCCTTACCCACTAACAAGCTCAGTGCTGACAATTACCACCAATCACCTTTCTTAAACAGGATGAATTTTTCTCAGCACCACTTTATCTGTCATGTATATCCCATCTGAAAAAGTCATTGGTTTTATGGTCGTCAAGGAATATACAGCCTTCTTATTTTCTCTTCAAATTCGTGTCTCTACATTGCCAGGGCTTGGGGAACCTTGGGAGGGGCAGACAGACTGTTGTTGAGTTGCGGGTTTTTTGCCTTGAGCGCTTTTTTCGTTGATTATTTCCTAAGCTTTCTCTCACAGTGCTTTTGACCATGCCACGTGTAAGAAGATATTTGGGGGTTTAATAACATACTAGGCTGAGCTTTGAGCTTTCAAAAACAGATCTGTTGAGCAGTACACAATACTGAGACAATCAGATTGCCCTCAGAACATCTGCCAGATGTGGCATGCCCTGGGGCATACCAACACATTGATCCCATTGATTGACAGTACAGCCTGCTGTACTTCAGTAAGTCCAAGTAGATAGCATTAGAGCATGTAGTATTTTCTGCAGCCCACTTTCTCCTTGGTTTCCACTCATTCTTGTGCTTAAAAATATAATCCTTGCTTTGAATACATACCTGAAATGATGACAGCATAAGCTTTTTGTTTTCAAGGATGAAAGACTAATATTATTTAACTAAAATAACACCACACAAAAACTGATGTCACAGGTGTGCTTCTTCTCATTTAGTAACTTCTCTCCAAGGTCTCTTTCTTATAGCAATTGCAGCTGATGGGGCATTATGTCATTTTGAAGTACCTGCTCAGAAACTATTCTCATGTAGTCTTTCTGCCATGCTGTTAGATTAGGAACAAAGAACAGGTTAAAAATGCCCAGAAATCTTTTGTGGAATATAACATCGTATCTGGGTCAAATCTAGGTTCATATCAGAAAAATTTCTGGAGCTGGGCATCTAAACATATGTAATGATTCAGGCCTAAACTACTAATAATTTCCATTGTCAAAAATGGCTGTCAAAAATACAAAAATGGATTTTGAGACCTACATCTTAATTGCTACCCTAAGGTATCTTTGCTCAATTGGTATCTGGAACATTTGGGGGTCTGAAGAAGGACTTGCTTCTGCACTTTACTGCAGTCCTCCAGTGCCTGGATTTGCTTCTCAGCATTGTCTCAGCAGTCCTGACCAGACTCTGACTCCCTCACCCAGTGTGTGTGTGTGCAAGTGAGTTGGTTTCTAGACACGGGGCTTTACCTTTGTTCCTGCAGATCCCATTTCAGTAGGTGGGGCCCAAGTGCACGTGCTGGGTTGGCTTAGCTGGGTTAGTAGCCCTCAAAGACTTCTGCAGTGAGACTGGAGCGAGGTATTACCAAACCAAGAAGATGGACATCCTGGTCCACTACGTTCCCTGCACAAGGCTTTTAGATACCCACATGTGTCACCTCCCAGGATACCGACCTTGACATTAAAATGCTCTAAATGGGTGTCAGTAAGACAGCTGGCAAAATTATGCTGTTGTGGAAAGGATGCAGAATCTCTGCGGAGAAAAAGCTCTGCTCACAGCCTGCTGCCGCTAACCTGGGAGGGAGGGAGGGACGGAAGGAGATCTGGGATACATGCTGCTGTGATCCACTGCTCCAGTGGCTCAAAAAACTCAGAAGAGCTCATGCATTTTTCAGTGTTGACTACCCTTGTTTTGCAGATGATGAATTACAGATCCTTTTGCAGCTATGACACTCTCTCTAATTGTATTTCCTCAAATTAGCTCAGAGCTCTGAGAAACTCTGTTGTGCAGCGAGACAATCCAGTGGGAGTGTGGGATTTTCCTGCCCTTGCAGCAGTGCATAAATAAAGGCTTTTTTCTACAGTGCCTATGAACAGATAGCCAGCTCCTCGCCTAAAGCCAATCAGAATAGATTGACTGACTTTGGTGAGACTATGAGTGTTCACATCAGCTGAGGATCTGGCCTGAAGTATTATTAAATTACGAATTTCAGTTTTATAAACAACCGTGTCCTGCTGAGGTTGATGTGCCTGATTCACAGGGCCTGTTTTGCCATGGAGGGCCGTTGATGAGCAAGATGACTAGCAGTCTAATCATTAAAACACAATTAGGCAAAAGGAAGCCAAAAATTCAGCCACAATTCTCCCTCTCCATTTTGTGCTTCACCATATGCTAGCGATTCCCACTGACATCTGCACACACACACAAGGATGTTACCTCGTAGCCACCTTGCCATGTCTTCTCCGAGGAAAGCAGCAGCCGAAAAGCAGATTGCCTTCCTGAAAATGGGGCATCCTGTCAGCAGGAAAATCCAAACCGAACAAAAGGTCTGTTTGAAAATAATGCTGTCATACTCCAGCACAACATATATTCAGATGAATTTTTCATTAATATTATAGAGAACTGGTCCAGATAAAAAGCAAGCAATAAGTGAAATAGCAGGATATATGTGGATATTTATAGATTTCTGTTCATTCCTAAACCAAGGCTTTTCTTGCAGGTACTGTGATTGGCATGTTCACAGCAGAAACACTAAAGCTGTATCTGTAAGGAAGTCAGTCAAAACAACACCTGAATCTGAAAAGTGTACCATCTCTGTTAGATCCTGGAAAAGAAAAAAAGAAAGAAGAATAAAAAGACTTAATGTTCAAAAAAACCCAGATTTTATTTTCGCGTAATACCTTAGGTCACAGAACGCTGCCTTGTAGGCCCACAGAAGGATCTCTCAAGAACAGTCCTTCCCCTCTCTCCTTTGCAACAACGGAGAAAGCCCCCAAGTCTGCTGGTTTTTAGGCACATCTTTATTCAGCTTTTCACTGAAGTTTCTTAGGTACTTGGTAAAAGGAAAAAAAATTAGGATTTTGGAACGAAATACTTTTGGTATCATTTCAGATATAGGTGCTCCTAATTTTGGTATGTGTTAGCTTGTGAAAAGGCCTTGAGGTGCTGTAGTTAATGATCCACTTTTGATAGACTTCTGGGTCTGAACCCGAGTGTCTGGTCATGTTCCTGCTACTTGCCTAAGGTTGCCGTCTGTGCTTAGCACTGTGTTGGGAAGTGCATTCACACCGAACTGATTTCTGCCTGTGACGCATTTAGCAGAGCTAGGCAGAGCAGGAAGCGTGCGACAGGCTGCCTCGGGCCTTTACAGGAGTCACCTTGCCCCGACGAGGAGCTGCGAGCACCAGCAAGTCAGGCCGCTCCAGCCAGCTGGCTTTTGGGGAAAATACCCAGCCGCAGTAGCTTTTTCTTTGCAGCCTCGGAGGGGGCACAGCTGGGCAGGAGGGAGGCCCCCTGCTTCACAGCAGCTCCCCCCAGCCGTGGCCCCCTCCCCAAGGCACCCTGTGGGTGGCGGCAGCACCCAGCACCACCGTAGCCCACCGTGACCCACCCCGGCCCGACGGAGCAGCCCCCTGCACGGAGCAGAGTAGAAGCAGAAGGTGCAAAGCAGGGTGCCCCTGGGGCTCTTTGCTGCAACCCCTCGCCCCCCGCCACTGGGGCAAGACAGCGGGGAGAGGGGCCCGGGCACATCCCCAGCCTTGCCTTTCTAGCAGCTTGCCCCTGCCAGCCCCGCTTGCGGCAGCCCGAGCAGGGCAGCTTGGGGCCTTGGGCTGCCCCAACACGTGCTGGTGGAGGCGCTTGTGCCCTCTGCCAGCAAGTTGCGCTCCAAATGCCAGTTGGCGGATGGTTTGGGTCCTTTGTCCTCCCACTAGAGGATCCCCGGATATTCCTCGCCCGTACACCCAAATTCCCCTGCTACCTCGACCATCCCCTTTTCCGCCGGGTCGTTCAGGGGCAGCTCTCTGTGGTGTTTCCCCTCTTTTCCCCAAAGCGAGGCAGAGCTGCTCACACCACCCTGGTCTCAGCCTGGCGGCTGGGCTGGGGCAGACCAGGGCACGCGGGCGGTGCTGCACCATAAACCTCCGTCCATCCCCCCCTTAAACACACATAAGCAACTCGGCAAGACGCATAGGCAGCGGCTCAGCGTAGGAGCTGTGGAAGGAGTCTGCGCAGCGAGAGCCACGCAGGTGGTGGCCGGTAGCGACAGATCAGGGAGAAGTATAAAAGAGGGAAAATGTGTAACCTGGGGATTCCCTGAGCAAGAAGTTAGTATCTTTCTGTAATATCCCTCAATGGACTGTTTTTTTGGTTATTACTCCTTAAACAAATGTGGATATGCTGCTTTTTTTTCCTGTGACACCCCATGGAAATGCATGCCACTGCCTGGTTATGTGGCATGCGAAGCAGCATCTGCCTCTGTCTGCTTGCCTGATAAATTCATTTTGGTGCCACTAGTAGTTGTATTCAATTTATTCATGAATCTCTGATCCCCATATATACACCTCATGATTCTCAGCATTTTTTACAGCTTTATCACGAGCTTCGGAGTTGAATTTTCCTAGAATGAGGGGTTCTGTTAGATCCTTATACAGATCCATGTCTCTTACCATCCTTATTGCTCTTTTGGTTTGTTTTATTTCCTCTATATGTTTTAGTGGAGGGAGTAGACTGCAACAGTAGCAATGTAATCACAAGTCAGGTGAGCTATGAGCTGGTATTGAAGCATGCAATGTTCTCTGGTTCTTCTTCCTGTTGTAACAGCTCATAACTTCCCCTCCTGCCCCCCCGAACTGGTATTTCCTAGAACTATCTAAGGGCACGATCTCTTTTCTAGACAGCTAACTGTCAGGGAAATACCATTTTTGTGTATATAGAGTTAAAATTGTTTTTTCTCATGTACAGTACTATACCTTTATGTACATTCAATGTCTCTAGCCCTTTCCTCGGCCAGTCAGTGCCAGAGGTCTTTCTGCACCTTTACACAGCTGCTTTCCTTTTTTACTACCTTGGGCAAATGAGTATCATCGGCTGCCTTTGTCACCTCAGTGTTCGTCCTGTTTTCCAAATTGCCTGTGAGTTATCTAGCATAACTTGCTTTTCTTCAGTAGAGTTATGCTAAAAAAGAATTTGGTGCACTGGGTGAAACCCTTCTGCTCTGCTGTCAGTGGAGTTTCATTACTGACTTAAATGGTGTTAGGGCTGGACACATCAGGCTTAGGTTTTTCCAGCAATTCCTTTATCTGATTTTTTAAAAGATAGAAATGAACATAAATTTTAATTCTTTCTCCTCTTTCTTTTTTCTTTTTCCCATGGCTAAAAAGTCTTAAACAAGCATGAATTATGTTTAAGAGAATGTAACGCACTAGGGGCCTTCATCCTGATTAATAGATATTAATATTTTCTTGGGCTATTCTGCCTTGCACTATGTTATTATCAATAATTTGCAAAATATCATCATCTTCCTGCCTTTAAGACAGCTAAGGTTTCATTTGTTGCAGTTAGATGGTGGCAAACACTGGTAAAAGTACTGGAGGATTATTTAGCAGAAATAAAAAGTCATTTCAACTATGTAAACTGAACTTACCAAGGTGTGAAAATTCCTCTTTGTAGTAATATTTAGCACTTATACGGTGTCTTACGTCTTCAACACAGAGTGCAAACATTCACTAATTAATCTTGACACCCCATAGGTAACCTGGAGTTGTTATTCTTATTTTACATGTGAGATGGTAATTTAATATCCCATGTCTGATCAGCTACAGGGTCTTTGCAGTTCTCTGAGGGAAAAGCTAAAGACTGCGAACTTTCTTTTTTCTTCACACTACTGGTTTTCAAAATTGTCGAAGCCTAAGTTCTGTCACTTCTTCTCACTTCATCACAAGCTGTAAATAAAGACTTTACATGTTTAGTCACTTTCGGAAACTTTGGTTACTTTCTGCTTCTTCTGACAAAATAGGAAGTGTGAAACTGTATATGTAATACAAAGAAGCTGCAGGAGCCTCAGCTGGTATGTAATATTTTGTAAAAATGTTGCTTTTTTGAAAATTCAGAAAGTGCATAATGACCCATTTTGAAATAGAGCTGCATGTAGCTGATCAATTGATCCTTCCTTTATGCCATTTTTGGCAAGAACCATGATTTCCCAAATCTGCCTTTCCTTTGTAATAAGTAATACCTTTGATTATAATGAGTTTCAAAGCTTTTCCAGGGAAAGTTTCCCAATTTTGCTACCACTTAATCTAATATTAACTGGTTTTATATAAATTTCCTGCTTGTTTATGATTTAAAGTGCCCAAAGTCTACAAGTAGCTCTCCAGTATGCCAGAAGGCCTCTTAATATGAATCAATGTTGTATACATTTTAAAGCTGCGACTTTAATGCTCCTTTAGACATTTCTAGATTCATGCTTTCTGGCAATGAGATGACATGTGTTAGTGTGATGAAGAGGAAGACAAAGTGGGAATAATTAATAATTACTGCCGATGGACTCTGAATCTGGGGAGAAGGGTGTTGAGGAAAAAGATTTAGCAGGGGTAGTCATTTGTAATGTGATCTCTTTCTTTTCCAAATGAAAGAAGACCAGCGTCTTAAGTGGCGCACCATATATCATTTAAGGGTGAATAAGACTATTTTGCTAGGAGCAGTAAACAGCATACATGCTACCTGTCTCACAAAATGTGCATGTGAGCTCAAATTTCCAGAAGTGGTTTCTCAATCAGGGAGGCTGCTCAGAGGGTGCATAACCTTAGTCTTCAGGATCAGTTAGTGGACTCTGTCGACACAGCCTGCTTTCATTATCATGCACTGTTTCAGACACCTGATGTGTGAAGGGCAAGGATAGGTGTCCAAATACCTCACTGCTCCATCTGTCCTGTCTGTTCTACATCTTACCCAAGAACTTGTTTCTCATTTCTCCCCAAAACTGAAACACGTAGTTGTCAAAATTGTCATTTCCCTGTTACACAAAATACGTCATGTGTTAGGATCTGATACTCAATTTCACCTATATGTGTGTTTCAAGCTGATTTTTCTCTGTTTTATTTCTTGGCATCCATTAGACCATGATGGTTACAGATAGCTGCGTATTCCTCATGGTGCTGCTACTGATGGTAGAGAGATGACCTGACATGCTGTTCTCCATCCTTCTCATCCCAACAGGTGGTGAGTTTGTCTCCCATTTAGTGGTTGGTATTTGTCTTGTGGTGTTCAGCATTTCCATTGCAATCTTGAAATGAGCCAGTGAGCTCTTCTCAGGTGCCCAGCCGCTTCTGATAAAAATGAGCATGTTCATGAGGGGTGGCAATGGCAGGTAAATTGTCCCATGAGTGTTTCACAGACCCAAATATTTGCCTCTTAATAGGCACTTCTGGGTTGTGGCTGTTGTATGATGCAGGAGCTGTCAAGAGGAATTTCAGGTAGAAATGAGGCAGACATTTCTAACCAGTCAATCAATTTGAAAATTTCACATTCGTTTTGTTCTTCAGTTTGTGTTGTCTTGGTCACACACACACACATGCTCTCTTGATGTATTTACTGTTACTGTCATCTTAAACTGCTCCTTGCCAAAGGCAGTATTGAAATATATATGCTTCAAATTTTGTATGTTAGGTGATCTTCATATCCTGAATAGTTCAAACATTTCAAAGGATTCTTATTTTAAGAATTGTCATTTAAATTTGCTACTTTTTATGGAGATGAGGGAGAGAGCCCTACTTAAGGAGGGTTGCCCACAACATTTTCCATACAGCTTTTATATTGTCGACTGTCATAGCACTGACATAGTTGTGAGAGTAGGATGTCACTCAAGATTATGCAATTTTTTAGAAGCTGTTGCAATTCCAGACAAACCAAGTCACCGCTCAGTGCTGCTGGACTGCTGCAGGTTGAGGAGGCTCTAAAGCTCAAGCCAGATGTGCAGCTTTGGTAAAGGATAGTGGCTTTAGTTGCAGTTGAAGAGACCCGAAACCAGTTTGCTACTAGAAGGCTGGGCCATGATTTGAGACCTGCTAATGCAGTTCCACTGAGAAGATACCTGAGATGTAAACGAAGTGATACTCAGATACGTAAAGGCAATTGAGATTATTTGTAAATGAGAATCTAGATGTCATGGGGAGTCAGGGGCTGAACACATGGGCTGGGTGATGGACTCTGGTATTTGGCCACCTTTCTTCAAAGAAACAACCCTGGTGCACGTGCTCTGTAAATAGCATCTTATTACATACACCTAACTATATAGAAGTCAACTGTCCTTGAATGTCTGATTCCTGCCAAGCATAAAGCCAGGACTGACAGGATACATGGAAAGGGAAAACATTGTGATAGGAAGTGAAAGATGATAAAGTTGCAAAGCCAGTAGGCTGCTGATGTCTTACGTTCTTCCTGAGAGCTTTTTAGAATTTGTGTGTTACAAAGGAGCTAATTTTAGGTCTCTTTAAAGTATACTGAAAGTCAAATAGGTCCTTTTACAGTACAGATATTCTATCTTTAGGCTAGTGATATACTCCTTCCTACTCTGCCTTGCACATCTATGAAATGCCGAGATAGAAGGCATGTTTTGTAAAAGGCTGTCTATCCTTCATCTTTCATATGCCTTGACTGTATTCTTGGTTGACCCTGTGTGCATGTATATTTTTCTAAATTGTTGCTCAAAAACATATACAACCTGATGGAAAATGGACTGGGAAGAGCAAAAAAAAAACCAACCCTTTTTTTTTCCATGGGCCTCTGTTCAAAAAGCATTAAATGAATGCAGTACAGACTTTTTAGTGTCTGACAAGAAGTCAGGGGTGAATTCACTTCAGTAAAGGTTTAGTGGTTGTCCTGGTTTCAGCTGGGATATAGTTAACTGTCCTCCTAGTAGCTGGTACAGTGCTATGTTTTGAGTTCAGTATGTGAAGAATGTTGATAACACTGATGTTTTCAGTTGTTGCTCAGTAGTGTTTAGACTATCGTCAAGGATTTTTCAGCTTCTCATGCCCAGCCAGGGCACCTGACCCAAACTGGCCAACAGTGTATTCCATACCATGGGACGTCCCATCTAGTTTAGGAACTGGGAAGTGGGGGGCAGGGATTTTCGCCGCTCGGGGACTGGCTGGGTGTTGGTCGGCGGGTGGTGAGCAATTGCCCTGCGCATCATTTGTACATTTCAATCCTTTTATTACTACTGTTGTCATTTTATTAGTGTTATCATTATCATTATTAGTTTCTTCTTTTCTGTTCTATTAAATCATTCTTATCTCAACCCAGGAGTTTTACTTCTTTTCCTGATTTTGTCCCCCATCCCACTGGATGGGGGGGGAGTGAGTGAGTGGCTGCGTGGTGCTTAGTTGCTGGCTGGGATTAAACCATGACAGTGGTGAATTGCACTATTGGATAAAGCAATATTTAAAATCAGAAAAGCATGTGCGCATTATTTGAATGTGAAAACTACTTCTTTTGCTGTGCAATCTACTGCCATCTGGAACTTCTGCATAATTTTTTAAAGTCAGATACATCAATAAAATGGCTAAATATCTTTAAAGTCTGGTCACATACTTAGGAATTGAATATGGGTTCAGAATTGTCTTCTAATAATTTAGATTTGTTAATGCATAACATTGAGTTGTTGATGTTCAGAGGACAATTTTTAATGTGTCTTGCTTGCATGAAGAGAGAAACACTTTTTGCTCCTAGTCTTCTGAAATCTATTTCGCATTTCTGAAACAAACTGATGTGCTTTTTATTTCTGGAGCATACACAGATGCTACAAATTCAACGATGTCTTTTCTGGCAAGACAGGAGCGTATTAGTCAGAACAAGAGTTTAAAACCTTCAACCTATAGCTTTCAACCTGCAACCTAACAGGTCTATTTTGCTGCAAGACCAGGGTATTTGATTCCCTCCCACTGACCGTAAGAGTTGAAAGCTTGGTCCTGCTTCTCTTGTGTGACTTCAGGTCCATGTCAGACTTCAAATCAAGCTTCACAGCTGGTACAGCCAAAGGAGGCTTTTCATTACAACACCACAGAAAAAAATAGTGCTCCGATGAGATCAAAACTTTAAAAAGCCTCCCTGTGTGGTCTGGGCAGAGTAGCCAAGCATCCCGACCAGATCTCCAGCATTACAGTCCGTTATTCTCAGCAAATGTTCTCTTGCTGACAAGATGCCCCTTTGCTTCTCTGTATGTTGTAAACAATTGCTAGTTAATATAGAGATTAATTACCTCTTTATATTTTGGCACCCATGGAAATAAAAGAACTACTGCATACTTGCAGAAGATTGCAAGTATGATATTCTCATTAGTGTCTCCTTAGTGTTATTGATCATTCTGCCATCAGTCTTCTGTAACCTTTGATCCCACCTGTCTGGGCTATAACAGGTTGACAAACCTAAATTGAAAGCACCACCAGCACGCAGTCTTATTTTTCCAAATAAGCTTCTCATAGACTTGAGAGTGAAAAGTTCTTCATCCTCCCTAGCCTTCTGCAATACTGGGTCCCCAAAGACTTGCTTGACATTCACAAATGCAGTAGATGCACATATTCAGACATAATCTGAGCATTGCTAAAGATGGCTAAGTATTGGAAATAATTAAAAATCTCTAATGCAGTAGAGGCATCATTAGCTTTTATTTCCATGGAAACTTTTTAATGGATAGGAATCCAGATTTACTGGCTGATAGTGGCAGCAGTCTGTTACTGTAATACATCAGCAGTCTCACTCTTGGCACTTGCACACATTATTTGGGTATTTACAGTAGAATTATTTTAGCAAAACTGTAATCTGAGGCTGAAGAGTATAGCAGCTTTAGGTGGCTGTAGGCTAAAATTTTTTCCAAGGTTAACTGTGCTGTGCTCATAGTTCACCTGATTGCTTTCTGCTTATTCAGCATGGACTTTGTTTTTAAAAAAAAATAAAAATCAGGTAATTCAGTGGCCAGTCCCTGTTTGTTTGCAGAAAGGTAGAATGGTCTGCAAGGAAAAAGAAATAATGGCCTCATGAAAACTGCAGGTATATTACATGAACCACACTCATTCCCTGGCTTACATATTCTGTGAAAACTCAACAGATGATATTTGCACTATGGCTGTAGACATAGTATATGTTTCATTTCTCTGAAAAATTTAAAAACCAAAATTTGGACTTGCGTCCTATAATTTACATTATACTTCCCTGCTATGTTTATTAGTAAGTCTGCAGAGCATACACAGGGAGCATTCACACTTTATGCGCTGGCTCAACATTTATCATACCTTTAGTCTCCTGATGTTCTGTATTTTTCTAAGAAAACTAGATTATTTTTTTTTACATTTTTTCCCATGCATTACTTCTTTGACTCCCCTTTGTCCTTTTTTTTTTACTAATGCACAGTTGCCATTTTCCAGAAGTCTTCTCCCTATCCTCTGAATGCTAAACTGAAATGGTGGGCAGCGAAGGAGTTTGTGATAAAATTGAAATCTCATCCATGGTCTTTAAACTGGCATTCCACTGAGGTTAGTCAGATATATACCAGACTGGCTAAAAAAACTGGGATACCAGCAGACGTCACTTTTTAGCCAGTTCAAATGAGGAAAGTTTTTTTTTTTTACAACAGAGGGATTGTACCCTCCCTCACCCCTGCCACGCAGTGGGCACGCAAGATGCAGGTCAAGCCCTAGGTTGGGTTTTTAACACCTGTGATACTTAGAAACATTTGTGGAACCATGTTTCTCTTCTGATGGGGACTAGAGGTGTGTTTGGCAGAAGGGATGAGGAGGAAATAAAGCAGGAGAGAGCTTTAGTTGGTGGGAGCTTGAAGGAGAAGGGTCTATACCAGGTTTTCGTCTGCAGTGCAGTGGCACAATCTTCATGAAGTCAACATGAGCACAGCCTTGGATGACACTGAATCCCCTGTGTTTCCTATGGGGAGCAAAGCTTGTGGGGTGGCTGAGACATTAAACAGCACCTAGGAGGGGAGGAAAGGAGGGTTTGATTATATCCAGCATCTAAATTAAGATATTAATGCATTTTCCAATACAAAAATAATTTTCTTATTATTTTACTTTAAATATGAGATGAAAAAGCCTTTCGCAGCAGTGGTTTGTGTGGAATGTACTTGGCAGAGGTTAGACTGCTCCGGGGAGCTGTTTCACCAGCGCTCTGCGCATTACAGGAGCTAACAACCTTCAGATTACGCACTATGGACTATTATACGTGCATCTATGTCCTGGTTTCAGCTGGGATGTAGTTAACTGTCTTCCTAGTAGCTGGTACAGTGCTATGTTTTGAGTTCAGTATGTGAAGAATGTTGATAACACTGATGTTTTCAGTTGTTGCTCAGTAGTGTTTAGACTACAGTCAAGGATTTTTCAGCTTCTCATGCCCAGCCAGGGCACCTGACCCAAACTGGCCAACAGTGTATTCCATACCATGTGACATCCCATCTAGTTTAGGAACTGGGAAGTGGGGGGGGGAGGGATTCGCCGCTTGGGGACTGGCTGGGTGTCGGTCGGCGGGTGGTGAGCAATTGCCCTGCGCATCATTTGTACATTTCAATCCTTTTATTACTACTGTTGTCATTTTATTAGTGTTATCATTATCATTATTAGTTTCTTCTTTTCTGTTCTATTAAATCGTTCTTATCTCAACCCAGGAGTTTTACTTCTTTTCCTGATTTTGTCCCCCATCCCACTGGATGGGGGGGGAGTGAGTGAGCGGCTGCGTGGTGCTTAGTTGCTGGCTGGGGTTAAACCATGACAATCTATTATACTTGTATCATTTATATTGATTTTCACTATTCTTATCTGACAATCTTACTCGCACCCCTTTATATACAAGTTTATATGTGTACATGTAGACATAAAAAGACACTGCCTTCACTTGATAGTTTAGGAATAGTTAGTTTTCAGGCACAGAGATGCATTTGAAAAAAACCCCAAGATACCTAGAGTAAGCACTGCTTGTTTTGTTGAAACACTGCAAGGGCTGGTTTAAAAGTAGATGTTCTTCTAAAATGTGAGATGGGGTTTTTGAAGTTTAGGTAAATAAGACTGTAGTAACATCAATAATAGTTACCTAATATCTGTTCTAAGATGTAATCCATACATTGCTTATAATCCATAAAACATTTCATGACCTTGTAAACATCATTGAAAAAGTCAAAGAACAAACTGCCTATTAGACACTCCTTTCTTATGATTGATAAGGTCTCTAGCATATAAAAGACATTCTTCTGCAGCCCCTTTGTAAGGACTGGATTCAGGATTACTCTGCCCTGAACATGTGCTGGTGCTCCTGGAGGGCATCCGCATCCCATCCTCGGGCTGCATGAGACTCCCAGCAGGAACAAGGCTCTTTGCTGAAGGAACTGCTCCTTTCTTCATCGGCATCTGACTTCATGGCCAGCAGGGTTTTTTTATGGAATACTCAATTTGTAAGGAAAAAACAGTTTACGAAGGCAAATAAATCCCAGCCTGGATCATTTTTGCCCTGGTTTTCTCAGAACTTTGAAGTGCTGAATGTCCCCACTGTACTTTTGATCTACTCCTCTGCCTCCCCAATGAGATGACTCTGTCTCCTCAGAAGCAGATCCCTGGCTGTATACAACCATACACAATATAAGACCACATAAACCAACTGGAGAATTCCCCAACAGTGAAATCTGCCCCAAATATCTCCTTTCTCCTGTGTAACTGTAGAGGAATCATCATGCCCCAGGTAGCTATGCAAGCATACAGATTGGTTTTAGTTATAGAACTAATTAACAATTATATATATGTATGTATTTCCATTTTATAACCAATGCCATTTGCATAATTGCCTGTTTGTGTATTGTATCTTTGCAGTAAGGAGGAAAAAAAGAAAAGGAAGGGGAAGGGGAAGAAGGGACTCGAGGGTCTTGTATATCGAATATTGCACTAATTACTAGTCAAGTAACATCACTGAGCGGTGGGTTCTCTAGCAGCCCCTCAGTATCTAGTACAACAGAGATTTCACTGTTTGTAACTTCTTAATTAATTTCTTAGCATTTTTTTAACTTGTAAATTCTTATTGGTGACTTTGAATTTAAAGTACACATACAGCAGAATACTAGATGTTGTGGTTTTATTTAATCCTTTTTTCTACATATAGTTTATCTGCTTGAAGCATGTTTTTGTATCTTTCTAGTTGCAAAATCAATATATGTATGGCAGAGCAAGTTGTACTCCTTTGTCTAGTGCATAATAGAGCTGGCTGGAGGACAGTAGTCCTGTTTCACAACAGCCTTTGTGATTTTAAATCTTATTTTCCTTTTGTTTTCTTTTCTTTTTAAACTAAAATTACTTTTGAAGTTTTGGAGAAAAAATGAATTGCTTTAAAGGTCAGTTTGTATGCTTTCCTAATAGTTATGAAAGTTATATGAGAAAAAAAGAAAATAAGTCAGCCCACGATTGATTTACTTCTGCAATACTTTACCAGGGTTAAGCAACTCTCCTCAGATCACAGGCTATGGTTCATCCAATGTATTTTATAACTCAAAGGTCTGTAAGGACCCAAATAGATTTAATCTGTAAACCTGTCCTACAACATGCCATATTATTTCCTCCAATGAATTTCAACTCACAAAATAATCAAAAGAAACTCTTATGATTTTCAGTGTTGATACATGATCCAGTCAAACTGTGCATTTTTTTCAAAAGATACAAGTTTTTTAAAAAAAGGAAAAAAAATAACTTGGCTGGGAGGCATAATGGACTACTATTTGAGTAGGAAGATATTTTAACCTTCTCATTTTACCTTTTTCACTTTCCTTTGATGTGTTTTGCTTTAAGTTAACGTGTTCTCAAATATGGCAAGTGGTCCTCTTGAGAGCAAAAGGGGGTTGGCTTTTTAAAAATTTCGTTACAGACCTTCAAATAGATATTTAGTGGGAGAGAAAATAGAAGCTGTATCCTATCACCTCTCACCTGAACCATACACTCCCTTGGCAACAGTGATTTTGGGGTAAGAATTTGCAGAGCAGCAGGTTGAGTGGCTTTATCTCCTGCTACCCGCTGCCATCTTTTGTTGTTGCATTGGCCTTCATGCTTGTTGTTGCAACACCGGGAAGGAAAGCTTACTATGCAACATGCGGGCAACCCCTTTGCAGTCACCATTGCTGACAAGTAATACAAGATATCCCAGCATGCAGCTAAGATCTGTGGCTCCGGCACAGCAGCACAGCCCTGAATTCTGTACATCCATGCAACTTTTCCAAGGAGTCCAAAAATTGCAGTATATTGATGTACTTTTAATACTGTTTTGTGTGAATTTACAAGATTAACACATCTGCTGTTTCTTCTCGTCCTTTGCAAAGGAAGAAAATAAGAGAATCATTGGTTCCTGGGAGTGGAGGAGGAGGGCTGATGGCTGGCTATACAGGTCTGCACAGCCAGAGTGAATTATCCTGCAGGTTATTGAAAATGTCTTATTTGGAAATCATCATCAGTGATTGCTGATGGACTTTTTTGACAAGTCATGAATATATTCTGAATTCAGTGCCATGCTGAGACCTTCCTGGTGCAAAACCATGAAAATTGTTCCTTCGGCTCATCACGAGTGATGTATTTGCAGTAGCTGCACAGTAATAGTAATACTGCCTGTTTGTGAACAAAAGAAAAGCCTCCATTGAGCTCCTGCTTCTCCTTGCCTTCTCACCTCTGCAAAGCAGCGACATTTCCATGAGAAAATTCATCAGTATGTATTATCTGAGGGAATGAAGGACCCAAGCCTTGTATGTTTAATATTAAAAAAAAAGGGCCTCTCTGGTTTGTACCTCAGCCTATAGGCTGTCAGTGTAAGCCTTTAAGTGCTGTACATTTTTTAACCCCCTGAACCTTCATCAGTCTGGTGCTGTAGAATGCAGAGAGGAAATTTGGATTTCTTTTTAAAAATTGTGTTCTCAATGCTTGATTGGAAGAGCACAGTAGAAAGAAACACGGCTTAACACCTTGTTATAGGATGTTTTGTCTCTTCTCAGAGGAAAAGCATGGTCAGTGGAGTGTCTTACAGGAAGGTTTAAGGGCTGCTTTTTTTTTTTTAATACTTTGTGGGGGATATGTGTATGTAATGGTATTATATATTGATTGTAGGTAAAGATCAAGATATAATAATTCACAATTTTATAGCCTGCCATAAGCAGAAGACAAGCTTGATGTGCTTGAAGTAGTTTGTGTTGCTAAGGATATATTGTATGGTTGTAGTCCAACTGAGCGATGATCAAGGAATGAATAACTGAAGCCATGTTATTATTCATCAGATAGGAGTCCCTTGCCAACCAGAGATAGAAATCATAATTCACAAAGGCTGCCATGTGAGAATTTAGCTTCAGGAATCTAAATAGGCACAAACTGAATTAATAAGTGGTTGGTATTCACTGTCTATGAAAAGACACCTTGAATCCAAATTCTTTGAGATATTTTCTTACGCCCAGCAATAGGATCTTTCTCTTATCTGGGGTCAATTTTATCTGCTGTCCATTGTCTACCTTTAAGCTCAGTTGTGATGATTATGAAGTTGAAGCTTTGTGGTGAAAAATAATAGAAACTTGAGGTCTATAGCAAAAGCTAAAATTAAAGCAGACAGATGAAAACCTAATTCAAACTTTAAAAGGTTTTATATGGCTGACTTTCACCCTTCTTGCCATTAGACACCAAAGCAGTGCCCTAAGGCCTTGTTGGCCTCTGATTCCTTCATAGCTAGGAGAGAGGGGTAAGGAAGTTACCTCCACAAAGTAATTGAGAGCTTGGGTAAGGCAAATTGCCACAAAAGTCTCTGCATCTCCCTCTCTGCCTCTCCCAGCTCAGATGCTTCAGGGGGTATCGATAGCGAGGAGGGTAGAAGGGCTGTGGTTACTGGTGTGACCAAGTCCTGTTTGTCACCAATGGCTAAGGAAGCAAGCTACTGCCATAATACCACATATTACTATTTCTTAACAAAATTACATGTTCTGCTTTCAAGTTTAATAGATCCTTTCATATTTTCTTCTACAATGTTATCTGAGGACTTTCATATTTTAGGATTTGTCTCCTCTAACAAACACACTTATCTGTGTAGACTAAACAAGGCGAGGCTGGTGAGATCATTTGGTGCTTTACAGAAAGTCATCAGGACAAGCCTGTCCAAAGGCCAGGGATGAGTTTAGCTCATTCTATGGTTTTAATTTGGTTGCCTGAATGCCAATAGGGAAAAAAACACAAAACCAAGCACTGTAAGGCAGACCTGCACCCCTGTAGTTGCATGTCTTTACAGCAATCTAGTGTAAATACTGAAGCAGCTCTGCATCTTTGAGCACCTGCCATGGCTGCCAGCCTTATGCTGGGGATGGCATGAGCAGCTGGAAGCCCAGGGATGTGGCTTCCTCCCCTCAGTCTGTTGTACTGGTTCCTACACCAGTGAAACCATCCACTGCTGCTGGGTCTAATTCTTCATTACTGTGTATTTTTGCAGTCACTTGCTGCTGTGCAGTAACTGTGAATGCTAAGCTTCTTTTATTATGTAGGTGTAAGAGACTTCTAAATAGTAAGCATAATTTCTTTTACTCTTTCCTCCAGTATAGTTTCTCCTGTTCTCTTGCACTTTACCTTTTGTTGACCAAGAGTAAGAAGGGACATAGGGTTTTTTTGTTGCAAGCCTACATCTCGCTCTGTTGCTGTACCAAGCACTCAAAGCCTCTCAGGGACAAAGTTGTGCTGTGCATTTATACTTTCTGTGACTTTACTGAATCCAAAATGTAAGTGGCATTGAAAATCAGCTGCTTCTGGTTAGTTTAGTAATTCCCTTTCAAAGTGAAAATATATTGTGGAGTTATATTCTCCAGACTCTCCCAAATACTGGCTTTTTCTCTCTTTTTGCCACTGTTGCTGATCAGACAATGATAACTTGTAGGAGTTAGGGAAGATCTCTATTTTAGACTACAGGATTTTTCTATTCAGCTGAATGAATTTACCAAAGATGGATAGGCCTGATCCTCTTTTACTTGTGTGTGTCTGTGGGACTAAATGCTTTGAAGTAATCAGGCTTCCATCAAGGGCGAGTTCAGTCCTGCTGGTTTCCTTCCCCATGTGAATGTGCATGTGTAAGAGAATATATATTTATGATTATGCTTGTATCTGTAATAAAAACACTTATTTAAATAAGAGAAAGGGGAATGAGTGACAGTAGGTGTGAAGCCTGTAGAGTGAATGACTAGACAAAGGCGAGCGGTTCAGAAGCCCTGCTGAGCCAGCGCCTGTAGAGCGCGTGCTGCCAAGCAGTGCCGGCTGCGGCTGCTTGCTGTGGACCACTGATCCATTGGATGAACAAGGCTCAAATCAAAGAATAGGAGACAAGCCATGTCCTTTCCCTTTCCACCCCTTTGCTACACATTACCCCCCCCCCCCGCGCTTTCCTCTAACATACATACAGACGCGCACACACACATGATCATCTGTCCTTCTCACTGTGTTTCATTTCCAATGAGACTGACAAGGGACAGAAACCTCTTCCAAGATGTTCACTGCTAGCATATCAGATGTTCATACAGAAAAATACCCCAAAATAAGATAACTGTATATGTTTCACTATTTATTTTTTCTCTAATAGTTAGGTGGTCTTTCATGTCCTGAAACACAATAACAGAGAAATATGCAGGTACCTCTTTAGCTGCAATGTTAACTGTGAGCGACTTTCAGTGCAAGAACATTTTGGAACTTGAATTGGTAATTGCTGCTTTAGTGGCAGGTAACTCTGATGGATTATGGCATAACAGAACTATACAACACTTTGAACACAAATCTAAGTGAGCTAAGGCACGTATATTGGTCTGTATTTGCTCAATGCTAAAGAAAATGTACTGCTTGTACTTAATGTACTTTTCAGCCACGCATCTGAAAGTGTTAACAAAGAAAACCATTGTGTAAATAGCCTAATAGCATGTTTGTTTAGGTTTTTGAGCTGTGGGGCACTGCTGGTGGGGAATATTATACTTAGTGCTGTACACAAAGTGGAATGCCTAGATCCAATGCAGCTCTGTGTTTCATCAAAGTTTCAGAGGTGTTTGAACATGGAAGTGTCTTTTAAAATCAATTTAAAATGTTACTAGATTTTTTTCTGATCAATACTATCAGGATTATAACAAAATACAGGAGTGAGGTTAAGTAACTTGATTTTTCTGTCATTATGTCAATTGGAGTGAACTGTGCTACAGTGGTGCTATTTATGCCTGTTGCAAAAAAACCAATGAAATGCTGTTGTTAAAAATTTTACTCATAGGACAGAAATTCAGCACCTCTAATGGCAGGGTGAAATTGCACTGACTGTTTACATTGTAATCCTGTGGCGAACAATGAAAACTAAGACAGGCAACCAGTTAAATTAAGGTTAAAGATTATTCAGAATATGCTATGCTGGTTTTTGTTGGTCTTGGATTTCACATGACGTGAATCCAGTGAAGGTTAGGTTTCAGGGTCAGGGGCAATAATGTTTCTCTAAAGAGTTTTGTCATATTAAGACCATGACTCAAAGCCAGGCTCCTCTTGCCATGGACCTGATTTAGAAAGTCCAGGCTGAATTTGTGAGCATGTGAAAGGGACTTGCATCTGCACTTCTCTTCTGCGGTGCTCAACTTTTCATACTGGAATGGAGAAAAAGGGGGAAAAAACTGTAAGTGTTCTTTATCAGCAGAAAAACAAGTACTGTGTAACATATGGTTCTGTGGGACACAGTCCCTTAATAACAATCCAGATTTCAAAATTGATATTTGCTTCTGGCAAGAAGTTAAAAAATTGCGCTCTAGTGTCTTTAGGTTACTTGTAACACTGGTTTTGGCCATGACTTTCAAGGGCTTTGAAGGACTTTTTAAGCTGTGTCAGGATCCCCAAAAGGAAAAAAAATAATATAATTGGTTCATAATCTTCAAACTATACCACTTCCTTACATTCCAAGATTTCCTTCAGCTTGGCAGAATGTGATCATGAGGAAGTTGCAATCTTTAAGTTTCTCAGGGATTTCCTAACTAGAGAGAGAACTTTGCCTTCCATGTTAACATGCTTTGAGGTAGTTAAGCAAAAATAGGATATCATGGGGAACTTATTATTTTGATAAACATTTACAGTTTTTAGAAAACTTGAATCAGTGGCTGAATTGATAGCAGTATACATCTTAAGTGAAATGCAAATTATATTTCACTTGTAATATGATGCTTAATTACACTGCTTATCTTCCTTGAAACATTTCAGAGTAATATACGTAAAAAATGCATTGTCCACTAGAAAGGAAGATTGATCCAGGGAGTAATAACGATATCCACTTTAATCAACTATCAAATTCTACTGGAATGTGTCACATTAAGGGAGCCACTTGCTTAATGTGCCCCATCCCAGCACGGACTGCTCCTAATTAACTGGCATGACCTTGCAAGCACCACAAATGGTCTGTCAGCTTATGTCTCCTGCATCCCTGCATCGTTAAGAACACAAACGTAATTGTACGTTGCTCTGCAAAGTGTTTGTGGCCACCTCTAGCAGCACAACTGGGGAGGAATAAATCACTTCAGGCTGGTTTCTGAAGTTGCACTGGAGTGACAGGATGCATTTTCATTTTTAGGACACTGTTACTTAAGTATTATTTGGATAACAAATTGACTTAACTCAATTACCTTTAATGAGTTCCAGTGCATGCAAGTCATACTTGCATGGAAAAGAAAAAAAAAAAAGGCCAATAGTCCTCTAGTTGTGAGAGCTGAGAAGGGATTGATTTCTTTGTCCTATCCAGTGGCCTTCTGGCCTCTTACTTTTCCCTTTCTCGATAAATACTTCTTGACTGGGGCAGCTGCGATGGAGAGTCCTGTGTGCAATAGCCCAGGGGTGAAAGGGCACCCCTTTCTCTCTGAAGCTCAGCCCCTGGTTAGTTAATGACCCTGGAGAAATCACGTCGCCTCTTAGAGCTCCACAATTTCTTGCTCCAAATTAGAGCCGATAATGCTTTTCTACACTAAGTGGTAGACAACAAATCCGTATTTCATCAGCAAGGAGCGCTTAAGGGCTTGCTTCATGCAGTAAGGGAGGAGCATCTGCATACAGTGGATTGTATTCTCCCCTCAGTAACCATCCATAGCTGCTTCTCACAGTACAGAAGAGAAAATACATATGAAGTGTCTGGATGAAATTAGACGAAACCTAATGTGTTTATAGAGAAGTGTTAGAGGAAAGGAGGGTGCCTCATTTTTTCCCAGCACTGTGCAGACTATTCTATAATGGTTTAGACTGCAAAAAACAAAAATTTGTAATAACTGTATTGTTCCATTAAGTGTACATCCTGTATCTCTCTCAGAGAAGAGAAGCACTCCTTTGTGTCATTCATGTCTCTTTAATATGCATACAAATTTTACTATAGGTTTTTCTTTTTCACTTTACCTTTGTGCTTCAGAAGTGTGTTTGAAGTGCTTTTCTACTTTGAGAGAAATGTAAGCTCATCTCACTAGATGGCCATGTACATTATTGACAAGTGTCAAAAGTGCAATTCACCCACCAATTAAGCTTCTGCCTATCTGTAGTGAAGACTTTTTACAGTTGTCTGGCTCAGAAGTGACTCTGGTTTGTATCCTTTCATCCACCGCGTTGGGACAAGGTTGACAACAGATTTAGTGTTCAAAGAGTTGGTTTTCCACCACTGGGATTATGGCTTATATCCAACTTGACCCTCTTAAGTGCAATCACTGAAACAGATGGAGATGAGGCTTGGGTGGGCATAAATCTGAACAGTTAAGAGGATGGCTTGTAGCAATTTGAACTCACTAACAGAGAAGACAAAATATACGTGAGTAATGGGAACCACATTGAGCACATTTTTCTGGGGAACGCCAGTATGCACACAGGAAAGAGGAAGGAGCAAAAAGGTTTTCAGAAAACTTATGAATTGGGCTGGCGCACGTTTTCAGAGGAACATGGAGTGATGGGTAGGTAAAGGGCTTCCTGTCCTGCATTACAAATCAAAAGGGATTTTACTGAGCCTACATATGCTTTCCTGTGTGTCGCTTCTGATGATCACAGTGCAGAGTTCTGATTAATAAAACTTAAAGGTACTTGAAAAAGAGAAAAAGGAGTTCAGAACTGAGATACAGAGTGTAGGGAGCAAAAAAGGACATCTTTATACTTGAGGCTCTTGGGAAAGCTGCTGGTTTTCTCCCTGAAAATTTCTAGGGAATGTTCAAAGCCTAAACACCAATGGCTTTGATAAACAGTTATCCTTGGATATGTAGAATTATTGCTATTTACTCCACAACTTATCTACCAGTTCCTTATGATCTTTCATGGGTTTTAGTCAAGAGTAAAGTGGTCCAATCTGTGTAGTTATTTTTTTTTTCCTAGTATCTTTGTGTAGGCCCTTCTGCAAGTCATGTTTAAAACTGCAAGATCATGTTCTGTGAGCTTTAAGAAGCGCAGCTGAGCTTCTAAAGGGAGGGGTGTGTGTGTAATTTTGTTTGCTTTAAATACTTGCTACCTGCCCCAGGCAGCATTTAGGTTTCATTTAGAGGTTTTTTGCTTTTTTTTATTTGCCACAGAAGGTAGCTTTCTTGTTTCCTACCCCAACCCCAGCCCCAAATTACCACAACTGACTTTTACTCGGTTTTCAGCTTTTCAGACTGTAATTGCTGGTGTTAGCAATTCACTGTTTTTTGATCCCATCTCTGCGCTTTTCTCTTTGTCTTTAAATTGTGTTTTGAATGCTGACATAATTAGATCAGTAGCTACCAGGTGAGATAAGTTGAAACAGCCGTTCAGTCAAGCTGAAAAAAAAGTAGCTTGGGGAGTTATGTGTGCGTGTTGGGTTTTTTGTTTTTGTTCTTTTTTTTTCCTCCCAGATATTTTTTAGATGCACCCTGAGGATAGTATTTTGGTTTTTTAATGGTAGTTCCTGAGCCTTCTTGTACAGGTGGAGAGCTTTCAGTCTGGCAAAGGTCTCCCGTATAAGGATGTGGTTGAATTCTTGGACTGGCCAACCCAGAGAGCTGTGCAGGATGGTGCAGACCCATAGGCACAGTTATATGCCCTTACTAGCAGCTTGCAGTTGGTGATGAGAAAGCACTTTGGAAACAGGTGGGAACAAGGATTGGGGACATCCCTGATGGAACAGAAAAAAGAAAAAGCCTTCTTTTTGAAGCGCTGTGACATTTATTAGTCCACAAATTGTGGTTTATTCAAGTTATAAAATATATGTAAAAGAACAAGTTACTAGACATTAACCTTCAAGACAGTAACTATCAAGTAAGATAAACAGGAAAAAAAAATCTATGAATGAACTCTAATTTAATTTTTAACATAAGATAGTAACCTTATTTAGAACAGAATTTTGTGACAATTAATTCACCTAAGCATCTAAAGACTCAAATTCTAGAAGAGCCTGATGCAGTCAGGTGCTTAAAAAAGAATTGATTTAATTGACTTAAAAGAATCTCTTAAATGCCTTTTGTTTATCCCAGTTTAAAATGTGTTTTCACCTATTTGAAACTCTCAGTTTTCTGTAATTTTTATACAGAAGTGCTTATTATACAGAAGAGCTTAAAAACGTCTGTCTAAACAGCTGAAAAATTCAAAATTGGAATAGATGTTGATAGATCTATAGAAAAAATGTTGTTTATTCTATTCATTTGTGTACAGTCAGATTTTCATATCCATTGGTTTATATGGCTTTACATCTGTAGGCCCACTTTGAGAAATTCATAAGCACTATCTCAAAGAGCACTCGCTAGATCATTAAAATTAATAGTCCACAATTTAAAGTCTTTTAAGATATGTTTTGTTTCCCTCTGACCCCATTTGTATCTGAAAGCAAGTAAAGTTTTCTGAAAGTCATTCAAATTGTTCTTAGTTAAGAGAAAACAAACAAACAAATGAGCACACTGCAGGCAACCTGGTGCAATTAATATGAGAGCTGTCAGGGGGGTATATTATAATAAGATGAACTGACAATGCTGTTGAAGGGCTAAACCTAAAGTTTCCATTCCAAGGAGGAAAATGACATTTACACTGATTATAACTTCCTTTTCAATGACAGCCTTCTTTTATGAAAGATGAATTTATTTTGTGTTGTGGGCAGATGAGGAAATAACCCTGTTCTTTTCCTTGAAGGAGCTGGCTTAGGTCTTTAAATTACAGTGGCTGAAACATTAGGGAAAAATAGAAAGCTCACAACAAACACCAACCAGCTGCTTCTGCTGTATATTTAATATGTACAGCTCTATTAGATTGGTTTATTAATACATCTGCAGGTATCCTGCAACAGAGGCCAGATGGCTCAGGAGATGGATGATGGCATAAAAAACATTGCAAGTAGGAATCTATTGCAGGTCAAAAATAGCCAAATTATGTTGCCTTCTGATGTCTATTCAGTAACTAGCATGAATGACTCTGGAGAGAGGGTCTCACTCCAGCGCCTAGTCCTGTACCACAAAACTGCAGCAAGTATTTCTCCCATATGAGCAGAAAAAACCAAAATATGTAGAAGTGGTGACAGGTAATTAGGCAAGCACTGTCTACACATTAGTGATGATGCTCCTTGCTAGGCCGCTGCAGGACGTTTGTTTTATTTTGGGGAGTACCAAGAGACAAAACCCAGCAGGTGACTCCAAGGCTCTCCATAGGTGGGAGTGGATCCGTGTCCACAGCCAGTTCCTGGGCTCTGAAACACGCACACAGTGGGTTTCCAAAATTGGCATCAAGGACTACACTGGAAACCTGCCAAGGGACTGGAACCTACACTGATTCGTACATGCAGTAAATGTTGGGCTGCGTTTTTAAATTTACATGACTGACTCTATGGTCTTGAAATCCATATTGAAGTGCATTCTTAAGGAAACACTTTTATCTGGGTTTTCTGAAAACCTAGGCAACAAATATTAGGAAAAAATAAGTGCCAGGCTTTGTGTTTTTTTCTCTACTTTTATCTTCTAAAAGTTTAGAAGTAGTTTGTTGTTTTGAATTTATGAGCTATGGAAACTGGTATTATTAGGTGACAGCAGGCAAAAATATGAGAAGTTATGGTACCGCAGTCTTAATAAAGCTGGTATAAAATGAGTTATACAGATGCAATACAAACATGATCCTGCTTTCTTTGTTTGATGGGGCCATAAAGAAACATGATGAGATACATCATATGACCAAACCTGCAAAACCCCAGTTTAATGGTCAGAGCATGCTGTGGGTGCATTTGTCTAGAAACCCCACCTGTGTATGGATATTACCTTGTCACTCAGGGTAACATGACATACGTAATACAATATATGCCTTGTGTCAGATCCCTTGCATCACTTCTGGTTTCAAGCATCAAAAGTAAAATTAATGGGTCCTGTCTCTGAGGCCCCAGGAAGGCAATCCTTTAACTTTAATCCTTTGAACTGCTTTTGGAAATGAAGGAGTGATACTACCTTTATTGTAGGGTTGCACTTGAAGACCTTTTCTGATGTTAGCTAGCCCAGGTGTACCACATAACTCAGGGGACAAGTGGTGTCTGTGTGTGTAAAGGGTATTAACCACAGTGTGAATACAGACTACGCAGGACTTTGCACCCAGACAAAGGAAGATGTCACTGCCTGACACTGCCCCGTTGTAAGTCTGGGGGTGTGCTTGGAAGAGCTGTTGAGGGTGGTCTAGGGAGGTATCAGTGACACCAAGATAAGTGTTTCTCTGATATCTCTGTCTCTTGTAACACCCTAAGGTTATTTGTACCTTGCAACTCAGTTTGCAATAAATCACTCTGATGGCCATTTAGTACAAGAGTGGCCTGTTGCTGTACTTCAAATTTAAATAATCCGCCAGTCTCCCCACTTTTCAGGACATCTGTTGAAACTTAAACTCCTCATCCCCAAATGCTAATGGATATGGCTATCAAAATAAACACAGAATTCCTTTCAATTAATTATTGTTGGGGGATTTGTGCACATGCTGGTTCTTGGTGTGTTTTTTTAATTATTATTTGTTTGTTTGTCAAGCTCTTCCTCATGCTTTGTTGTTGCTAGTCCTGTAGACTATACCAAAGACAGAAAATCCTGAGATCTCAAATGGGAGAAGGGACAGGGCTGGAGTCTGAGTAAATCCAAAATCAAAAGGAAAAAAATGAACAGCCATAGATACATGTGTGTAATTCTTGAGAATGATTCTGTAAAAGCACATTAGCCTTGCACTGTGAAACCTCAGGAAGCATTTGGGTTGGGTTTTTGTGTGTGTGTGTGTGTGTGTGTGTGAGCTGATGTACACTTGTGAAGTCAATGATGTTAAAACACAGAAATAAAGGCCAGATCCTTAACTGATTTAAATAGATTCACCTCCATAATTTACAATTGCTGAGGATTTGACTCAATATAAGTCCAAATATCTATAAAATTAAAACATGTAGAAACTAACAAAAATTAAGACCTGTGTTACATAATGAATTTAAAATCTCTGTTATTCTATGGAATAAGATAATTTTACATGAAAATACAACTTTATTACTACAGATGAAAAGAGTGGTTATTAAACTTATTGTTAATATGACCAGACAGTAAGAACTACTCAGTGAAACATGAGCTGAAGTACATGGGGAGGTAAAAGCAGTTATTTCAAGTCTACAATTGCATCCTGTAAGAATTCAGGTGGAAGAATCAGATTTGCAGTGTTAAATCTGAATCCAACAAGAATTTGTTTCTACTGTCCAGTGACTTCTAACTTGATCCGCTCAAGCAGATAAGTGGTTATCATATCTAAAAATAAATAACTATTTTATTTATTTAGCATGCTTTCAGGCTGTCAGAAGTGTTAGAGTTAGATGTGAAACAACATCTACCATAGATAAAATAAGAGAAAGTAAAACAAGAAAGTCCTTGGCTAAAATTGAGTATATTTGCCTTTAAAAGGTAAGGATCTAGTCAAATTCTTTACTAGCAGAAGAATATATACAACTTCATAAATCAATCATAAATTCATTTTATAATTGCTGCAGCTATCCTTCAGTCATGCTAGGTGTCCTACCTATAGAGAGGTCTGTAGCTGCCTGTTTAATGTCCCCTGGTTGGCTGTAGATGGTCATTTTTTTCTCATCTGTTAGCTCCTTTGGTCATGTACTTCAGTTTCCCTTGACTGTTTTTAAGGAAATTTTATTATGATGTCCTTTAACTTTCCACTTCTCTCTTCTCTCTTGGCATCACTTATCTTCATCACACATCTCTTAATCTGCCTCAAGATTCACTCTTGCTTTTTGCTGTATATCTCCTCACTGTTCACACATGGTAATGTTTCATTCTTCCACTCATGTGTTACTCACTCAGTCACTTTTAATGCATGGGAGGAAAAATGGCTTTTCACGCTGCCCGCTGTCAAGTGCATTTAAGGGACTGTATTCATGGCAGAGAGTAAAAATTACATCTGGGGGCAATTAAATGCACTAGTGAAGCAGAGGAGTTTCCTGACTTCAGGGTCCACATAGGCATAATCCTTCCAAGAGCTGAGAAATTCTCATCCTTTGCTGGAGCCACGGGGAGCTGGAAGGCTCTGAACGCTTTGCAGGAGCACATCATGAAATTTATGGAGAAGCCAAAGAATATTTCATAAGGATGACTTTATGAAATGTTACTCTTGCCTTGTAGGGGCCTGCAGGTTTTATGGTGCTGTCTTGTTCAATGCAACACCATTGTCAACATAGGAAGAGCCTTGGCAAAGCATTAGTTAAGAGATAAAAATGGAAAATGCTCTAGTGAGACCTAGATTTTGCTGATTTCTCTGATGCCATGCTACAGCAATGGTACTGCTCTATTCTTCGGTCATGAATAACCAAACCAAATGACACATAACCATGGCAGTAGGAGTGCTATAAATGTAGAGAGATGTGCTAGTAATCTTGCCCCTTCTTTTGGTACACGGGTTGAGGTGATTAGTTGCTCTGCAAATAGCTGGAATCACATCTCAAAGTGTGATTTTGTAGTCTGACTTTGTTAATAAGCTAATTGGTCTGCATATTAAAAAGGATTCTTAGGGTATTTACACATGTACAATAGATGATTTTCAATCTTTTATCAATTTAGCTGCAATAAAGAAAATCAATTAAATGAAATAAAATGCCATGTTCAGTATTAGGGATTAGTGCTTGCAAAGATTTCACTGCAATAAAAATTTTCTAAGAAGAAAAGTCTAAACTGATACACTTGAGGGATTTTTTTTTTTTGTCTTAACTAACTGGCTTACATATTTTCAGATGTGTTTCAGTTAATGTAAATGTTCCACTTGTGTGTTCCTCTCCCCATCTACTACTGTGTTCACCAAACAAAAAATTCATATGCTAACCCAGAACAAAATTATAATCTTTTAAATTGCATTGAAATCTTGAAAATGTAGAGGCAAATGTAAGAGTGCTTTCAATGATATGCAGCATGCTTCTAGAGAATGTGGATCAAGTGCAATAGAATTGGTTCAAAATTAACTAGCTCCAAACCATCAAAATCCTACTCTACCTTCCTTCCAAAAACTTGTTTAGGTTATTCCACATGAATGAAATGAAGCTGAAATGCCATCTTCATCAAAAAATAACGACATTCTGCTTTCTTCATCCCTCTCCCCCTCAATATGCCTTGCTGACTAACAGTGGACAAATATAGTGTCCAGTGTATTTCTGCACTCAAAATGTTAAATCTCATGATACACTCAATAATATTAACGGTGATGATTGTTTCCTCCTGTGGAGGTGGGATTTGGAGAAGCCCAAAGGCACTGTGCCATTGTATTTTTTTCTGGTGGTCAGAAAAACAGTTACTTAGCAGAGTTCCTCTATTCCCACTCAGTTGGCCACCCAAACCAAACAGAAAGATATCCCACCTTTCTATCCTTCATACATACAGGGAAGTTTCACACCTAATGTGCACAGACACAGATTTCAGAGCTGTCCTCTGACTTGGTTAGCACCAAGTTTAGCCTGTAATGGCAAAAACTGTTTAAACAAGATGGTCATCAGAAAACAGTTAATAAGATACTTCAGAAGGATAAATATGCTGCTGGTTTAAGAAAAGACTGCAAAAGTTCTGCTGAATGGGAAGGTAGCTGGTACTTAAAGAGAAAGATTTGGTAACTAAATTTGCCGTTAAATGTTCCCAGATGACCTTACATCCTGATTTAGTTCTCCAGTCGAGCCTCACTGAAATCTGTAGCAGTATTTCCGTTTCCTGCAATAGGCTTTCTGTAAGCGCGTCTGTGTGTGTGTATGTGTGGACCTGCATGGCCACACTCAGTGAATGTCTACTAAACTTTTTTTCTCTTTAGTGACACGGTGCAGAGGCATGAAGGAACATGCAGGTGCAGGCCCATGCTGGAGCAGCCTACTGATATTTTCCTCTTGGTAAGTTTGGCTCAACAGTTTCAAGAGTACATTAAGCTGCTCTGTTGATATAGCATACAAAATCTTGTCTATGTTGAAATAACCAAGGTAGGCTAATAGCAATATTAAATTCTTGAAAGAGTCAGCATTCTTTTCAAATGTCTTGGGGGCATAAGAGCCAATCTCCAGTGAAGGTAATAGGAGTTTTACTACTGATTTCTCTGGATTTTGGATTAAAATACATATATGTTATTGTATTATATTAAATTATATTAAAACACTTATATACATTCGGAATCCACAGAGTGAGGCTGGATTAACCATACCAGCCAACCAAAGAGTTGCATTTCTAAGAGATGATTCCATGCCTGATGGATTCCTATTCAGTACAGTTTATATACATAATATTCTGATTAGAATTATACAGTAGGAAAGAATAGTGAAACATTGTGATTGTGTTGAGGTTGAACAATTATAATACAACTAACTAACTACACTGTTTAAATATTCATTTTTATGAAAAACATTCATTATGCTCTTCATCTGGTAAGTTGCTCTCACTTAAGACTCATTCCAGTGTTCAGTCTCTGATAGAACATTGGGAAAAATCATAAAATATTTAAATGGTCTCATTATGTTTTGGACAGCTTGTATTGACAGTGTATCCCACGCTTCATTTACAACAAAGCTTACAATTTTTGCCACTTAGAGATAGCTGTAGCTCCTCTGAGGCAGAAAGTATTTGCTACTAAGAGTCAAAATGAGAAATGCTGGCAGAGCACAGATTGAAAACTAAAAGGCCCTTGACTAGCCTAACATTTCTGAGATTTACACTGAACCATTATTTTAAATTATAGGGTAGATAACAACATTTAGACACACTGCATGGCATCCAGCATAGCATACAACACCATCCAGCATAATACGTAACCCCAGCATAAAAATGGCATGAAATGGGATCATTCTACATTAAGGCTTTTTAATCTTTTATCTTTCATTTTGTTCTGTCTTGTTCAGTGCAGCTTCCACCAATTACTGTACTGTTGTGGTTTAACCCCAGACACTAACTAAGCACCACGCAGCCGCTCACTCACTCCCCCCCATCCAGTGGGATGGGAGAGAGAATCTGGAAAAAAAGCAAAACTCATGGGTTAGGATAAGAACAGTTTAATAGAACAGAAAAGAAGAAACTAATAATGATAATGATAACAATACTAAAATGACAATAATAATAAAAGGATTGGAATATACAAAACAAGTGATGCACAATGCCATCGCTCACCACCCACTGACCGATGCCCAGTCAGTTCCCGAGTAGCAATCACTCCCAGGCCAACTACCCCCAGTTTCTATACTGGGCGTGATGTCACATGGTATGGAATACCCCTTTGGCCAGTTTGGGTCAGCTGTCCTGGCTGTGTCCCCTTCCAGCTTCTTGTGTCCCTCCAGCCTTCTGGCTGGCTGGGCATGAGAAGCTGCAGAATCCTTGACTTTAGACTAAACATTACTTAGTAACAACTGAAAACGTCAGTGTGTTATCAACATTCTTCTCATACTGAATCCAAGACATAATGCCATACCAGCTACTAGAAAGAAAATTAACTCTATCCCAGCTGAAACCAGGACATGTACAAACCTAACAGGTACATCTGTAATTTCATGTGCTTGCCAAACCACTTATTGTTGAATGTGTGACTGTGTCTTAGACTGAATTGCAGTGCTAGCATTGTTTTTGCTATGTACCTGTCTGTGCTGGTTTTGGCTGGGATAGAGTTACTTTTCTTCATAGTAGCTAGTATGGGGTTATGTTTTGGATTTGTGCTGGAAGCAATGTTGATGACGCTGAGATGTTTTCCTTATTGCTGAGCAGGGCTTACACAGAGCCAAGACGTTTTCTGCTTCTCACCCCACCCCACCAGCGAGGAGGCTGGGGGGGGCACAAGAAGTTGGGAGGGGACACAGCTGGGACAGCTGACCCCAAATGACCCAAGGGATGTCCCAGACCATATGATGTCATGCTCAGCAGATAAAGCTGGGGGAAGAAGGAGGAAGGGGGGGACACGTTCGGAGAGATGGCGTTTGTCTTCCCAAGTAACCGTTCCGCGTGACGGAGCCCTGCTTTCCTGGAGATGGCTGAACACCTGCCTGCCGATGGGAAGTGGTGAATGAATTCCTTGTTTTGCTTTGCTTGCGTGTGCGGCCTGACCTATTAAACTGTCTTTATCTCAACCGGCAAGTTTTCTCACTTTTACTTTTCTGATTCTCTCCTCCATCCCACTGCGGGGGGGCCGGGGGGAGGGGGGGGGGGAGTGAATGAGCATCTGCATGGGGCTTAGTTGCTGGCTGAGGTTAAACCATGACACTGCGTTAGACATTCACCTCCCTAGCAAAAAGCTTCTTTTCAGGAGGCAGAGTACCAGACTCTGATATCTGGATCACTTTTGTCTTTGTGCTGAAATCCTTTCTGTAAGAACAACACATTTGAAGACAAACTGAAAAAAAGTATATGTATATTATCGGACGGAGGCTATCCACAGGTGTTCTGAGTCTTCCTTTTGGATAAGCTCTTCAAATTTGATTTCTTATCTAAATATCCTGAGGAAAGCTGAGCTTTTCCAGGCCACACCTGCCTCCATGTTCTCTGTAAAGTCTGCCATGAATATTCTGAATGCAGAGGAGAACCGCAATCAAAAGCTACCCTCTGTAGCTGCTGAAGACATTGTTCTCCACTAAAACCCGCCAGCACAGCCTTTAAGATGTTGCTGTTTTGGACATGAAGCCAAGAGCTAGCAGGCCTGCAGTGGGTGGGGAGGGGGCTGTGGCTTGGCCCCCACCACCCTGCAGTGCCCAAGGCTGTGGGCAGTGCTGGCTTCCCCTCAAGCTGTATGTTTCAGGAGGGCGGCTGTTGCCCTCCAGCTTCCACCTGACACAAGCTTCCTCCTCTGAGCATCTCACACACACAGCTCATGGCCATTCATGCCTCTTACAGCCCCTCCAGCCTGCAATGTCCCTGCAGTTGTCACTGCAATCTCATCTTCCAGATGCATCCTTGGGCCCTGTCTAATATCTTAAGGCACAGATGGGGAGTTTCAACACTTTTTCTGTGGATTTATAATGAGCAGAAAAATTGTAAATGAGTATAAGATATACAATGAATTTGACTTCAGCCTTCTCTTCCCTCCTTCTGCATGTCACATGTCCTGGGATATAGGCTTTTCAGGGTGGGACGTTGTATTTTTGCCCGTGTTTGCATAATGCTTTGGCCAACAGTTCCTTATTGACCTGAAGGTCTAGGTATGGCTGTAACGTAAATATAAATAATAATGTAAGCCTCTGAGAAGGTAAGAAGTTGTTTGCCCCTTTCTAAGGTGAAGAGAGCAAGGAATGGTCACAGCTGCTTTAGCTGCATGAACTATTTATGCACAGTGTCAGATAAATAGAGATAAAGGAGCCACTCAGCTTTTTGTGGCCATGGGGATTTTAGTGATAGGAAAAACTTTGCTGACCAAAGCTTTCTACTCAGAGTTTCTCAATGATGCTCTAGGAGCCATTTGAAGATACGTGAACTTCTTAAAATCCTCTCTGTCACTAACCAAACGACAGTCAGGGAAAGGATGCTCATTTTGTAGTGACGGAAATGCTCAAGGGATGTTTGTGGAGTACCAAATGCAACATGGTGTCAGACCCTTCCTGGGGCTCGAAGGAACCATGGCAATACAAATAACAGGAATACTATGCTGAAATTTACTGTGTGAGGTGATACTGGCTGAGTATTATTTCCCAGAAAGAGCTGTTGCAGATAACCTCACAGCATGAAAGATAAGCAGAGTGAAATATGATGGGGCCCTACTATCTGAAATACCTATGTCAGGGATGAGGGAACAGAGCAGGACCAGGTGCTGGAGGGACGCCTCCATTTTGGGATCATGCTGTCCACTGAAACTGAAACATGGCAGGATTTTCTGGAAGGGAGGAAGTATCAGCACAGGGGTGAGGGAACATGTGATTATTGGATATTTGCACTGGAGCATGATGAACAAATGTAACTCATTATTTTGTCCTTTTTTTTCTTTCACAGATGTATTGTCAAGTGTTTTTACAAGCTGCCCCAGTGAATTTTCTTTTTCCTCCGCTAAGGTTTTTTTCTTTCTTTATGCACATTACTCATAAATGGGGGAGTATTGCTTATTAAGAGTGCCTTAAAAGCTGACTAGTGAACCCCCCAAATTCTAGATCAATGAACATGGTATCATTTTAATAGGGAGACTTAGCTGTTTCTACCCAGCCTTTGTGCCAAGAACTGCATCTGACAGAATGGTTAAAATATGAATCCATTCCCTACTTGATGCTTTTGCAACACTGACTTATTCAGTAGCAATCATGAAGGATTATTCAAAGCACAGACCATTGGGCAGGATGAAGAACAATGCCTTCACAAATGCAGGGTAATCAATGATTTCTATTTTCTGAGCAAGAAAACTTTCAACTGTACTGCAGACAGAATTCCCTCTGGTAGAAGAAGTTGCTGAAGTGGAAAATTTTATTTAGTAGCATTTGGTAAGAGTCTCACAAGTCTCCACTGAGTCATTAGGAGTGGTAGAAAAAGTCCGCTCTAGCTGAGAGTTAAATTATGTCTCTTTCCTGGGTGAATATTGTTGTGAGAGGTTGCAGTAACCCTGCAGGTATTCTCTAACACCCTTCCTCCCCATCCACACAAAGCAGCCACATGAGCACTTGGTCAAGGGCTCCTGGGGAAAATTACCCAGGTTTCTAAGATCCCCTAGCTGTAGCTCCGAACTAAACAACTGGGATGGAACTTGGTTTTATTCTGTTACATCAGAGTTTACCAGAAGGCCCTAGACTTACTTCACTGATTATCAGCAAGATCAAATTTATGCCTTACACATTGTTTGATAACAACGGGCCAGGTTGACCAGAGATCCAGGAAGCTACAGAGGGCTAATGTCAATTTTACCTATACTTCATCTATTTCTCCAGTATACCATGAACATTATACATGCATATGAAGAGCAAAAGGTTGCTGAATGATGTTCTGTCATGCTTCCTATAGCTTCACTGAGCTATTTCCTAATATGCTAATTATTGTCAGAAAATGCCAACTGATCAATGTGTTTGAAATTTTACCTCACCCAGCCCAAACAGGTGCACAGGACAAGCATTTCCTTGGGAAATGGGAAACCAATTTCAAGTTCTTTTACTATTTGATTAAGCCTAATCTGTCAAGGCTAGCCACCCATCTGAATGCTCTTCTGTAAGGGGGGGCAGTTCTCTCCTTTTGGGGATGTCCTGCCCTGTATAAAGTAGCTGTTATCTATCTGCCTTGGTGCAAAATTGTGCTGATCTAAACCACTGGCCCATACTGAAGTTACTAGACAGTTTGTCCTTCTCTCTGGTTCTTCTTTCACTCGCATTTTGGGGGCAGGGGGAAAGAGAAAGATATTACTATGAAATACTTTGTATCTTGATGTAGAAGGGGAGAAAAATACATAATAAAATACAGGTGGGAAGAGAAAACAATTTCTGAGAAACTTGTATTTCCACTACATATTTCACTTGGTTATCTTAGAGTTGTTTGGGTGAATGAATATGTACACTTTCTGGTCAAATTAGAAATCTACGACTAACCTGTTGCTAACATTTTTATAACATTTCTGGAGATACAGTGTCATTGGAAAGCTGAGTAAATGCGTCCTACAGCTTTTACATCAACTCAACTGTGATGGCCCCTTTCTGGGTCCAGCTGGAGTCTGGCACAGAAAGAGAGAGCAGCGAGATGACTCTGCCATTTCCGCTCTTCCCTCAATGTCACTCTCTGCATTAGCTGACACAGGCTGGGTCCTCAATCCCCAGCCCGTGCTCCCCGGAGACAGCAGTGCACTTGCTCTAGCCCCCAGGGCCAGAAGACAAATGAGAGCACCTCAGGAGGAACCTGACTGAGTAATAGCTGTGCCAGCTGGAAAGGTTAAAGGCCACCCACCATTTGCACTGCAGTAGGTTAGCATCGCTGGCCTCCCCCAGAGCACAGCCACCAAAAAAAGCACAAAAGACGCCACTTCTAGCCTATTATTTGGAGTCACCAGAATGCTTTAACTGAAGCAGGGCAAGCAAAGCCAATTCAAAATGTTAACTGTTTGTCTGCATGGGGGACATCTGGACAGCACACTATCCTCTTGTGAAGGGATACCTGAGCTAGCTCTCTCTAAGCTAGTTCAAGTACTGTGAGTAATATAACCAGACTAGTGTGGCACTCTGCCCAGACTAATTTATCTGTCTTTTCAAAGGCAGGAAGTCTGACAGGTCTGCTTTATTCAGTGCCTCAGTTGTCACTAATGAGCGCTGCGTAACTAGAGCCTCTGAACAGCACAATAATCAATTTAAAACAGCTCTTGCAAGAACTCCTTGAAGTTGAGTTCTCAGCCCTGTTAATGGTGCAAGATGAGAGTCCAACTACGTAGACTGGCTGTCTGGAGTAAGCTTGCATAAAAACTACAGAAGTGCAACATGCGGTAGAAAACATACCTCTGTGGCTGGAAACATATACCCCAGCTTCAGCTTCTGAGAGTTGTTTCAGAAATACTAGGGTTGGCCCACCTGCGCACCTACTAAAAGTCAAAGCTAAGACATCAAGGACTGGGGACAGTGCTCAACTTGTGCCTGAAAAAACCCCACCTGCAGTCTATAATGACCCTGTTTCAGCTATTACTGCATTTTAAATTCTTCAGCATGCTGTTAAGTCAGGCCATCAGCGAGAGGGCAGCAGAGATGTTAAGCCTCACTGACTGGCCCTGGCTCTTTGCTTTGACATTTTTATCAGTTTTTCACTTCTTTTGTTGCTTAATCTATTTCATTTTCCAAAGCCATCGGCTGTCTACTAAAGTTATTTTCTTTCCAGGCGTTATTACTTTTTTATTTTGAGATGTTATTGACAGGTATGATGTGGGCAAACTGATATGTAATGCAATAATAAATTAGATACAGCTGAATCCCAGTTTCCCGATATAATCATATTAGAAGAAAGTATTCTGTTATACACATGAGACCCTAATGAAGTCAACACAGCTGCTCGTGTGTAAAAACAGCAGAATTTGATCCACTGAGTTCAGCTGGATCTGGCAGCTTTCCAGATTTTCTGAACTGAACTATTCTCATTTCAGACATCACGGTCACCAGTAGGAGCCAGTAACATTCAACATCAGAGTGGCTCTTCCCAGAGATAGTCCTCTCTAGAGCTGATTGAAATAACATAACCTCCAGAAATATAATATCAACAATGTATTTACATTCACTGCTTGAGGGGATGTTAGTTTACTGTGCATTATATTGTAACATTCAAAATAATATTTATCATAGCCTGAACCGACTCTTTGCTCAGAGCCATTTGTAAAAGTCAATGAAAGCATGAATTAATCTACCAACTCTATTCTAATGGTTCAAAAACCTGTATCTCCATTCTTGAGCTGTCTTTCCTCTAAACTGGAATTTTAGTTTGTGCCCCTGACCCCACTTTTTTCTAGTTTTCATCTTAAACTCAGAAAGAACAAATTGGAATATCTAATTTTTCTCTTCAAGCTCTGCTATGCCCTTTCCAGAAGATGGTGACTGATACCTCCCTCCTTCCTCCCATGCTCTTTTCCACTCTGGCATCTCCATGCACAAAGCATCCAGGCTATGCCTTCTTCACAGAAGGGTTTAGGATTTTTTTGTCCCTAAACTGTGATAGCAGCTCTAAAATACGATCTTTTTTGCTTCTCTAAATGTCTAATGGGCTCGTCTGCTCTGATGACTTCACATCTCAAGTGCTACAGCATTCTTTTCACCAGTTTTGATAAAAGGCATCTTACACAGGCAGCATCTTCCTGAAAATAACATCTCCCTTACCTAAGGCTACTTCATTAACTTCTTTCACATCCATCCTCAGATAGGAAAATATACTTATTTTTCTATCACTCTACAAAATTGTTTAGTCTATTAATGTGGTATGATTCTTATCATCATTTTGGCCATGCATTCTTCGCAGGTTCCTACTTATTTATATTATCTGTACATTGTATCTTGAAATTTATTTTGACTCAGTTCAACAGGATAGAGTGTTTTTGTGATGCACTCATACAGTCCCTAGCCTGAAGGGTTTCTAATAACAAGGATTTATAAGTACTGCACAAGTATAAATTACAATGTCAACAGTATCTTTAATTTATATAGAAGGAATAGCAACTATCATTTCAGTGGTTTTTTTACTGCATACTTATTCTCATGCTTGCCACTGCTAAAATAGATATCTAGAACGTGGAGCTTCTGAATAGTGTGAGATACTGGAAATGCAGGATGATGAGATAACCTGTGGAAATTATTAAAAAAAACAACCGAACAAACAAAAAAACCCCAAAGAAGAATCAGTATACTATGACTTGGCAAAAACAGCAAGAAACAAATTACTAGTGATGTTAGAAACTTCCACTACTTTATTCCACATTTTCATACTATTTGGCAGCCAAAAAGGGTGAAACCAATGATAAATTCCACTAAAGTCAGGTATTTTGTCCTGTGACAGTTCAGGGAGTGGGGGGAAGTGGTTTTGTCCAAGATATGCACTGAGTCTGAATTATACAGTAAATTCAACACTAGTATAAGATGGAAAAATGTATCACCACTACTACTATCTGCCAAAACACACATGGGTTCAGTACTTCAAAACATGTAACTCATCCCCACTACCTCTGAAAGACATGCCAGCAGATAACTGCTTTTGGAACTAATACTTTAGCCTTAGAGAAGACCATATTAAAGCATACTTTATTTAGTAGGTCTTTCTCAGAATCCTTTTCCTGCCAATATGTAAATAAGATGCTAATCAAGAGGTGTGCAGGGAAAACATATTCTGACACGTTGGTGCATAGCATTTTCAAGCAATACACAGCACATTTATCATTATGTTAATGTGAGATCCCAAAGGCAGCATTGCCTTTAAGGCATACTTGAACATGCCAGTTTTCCCTTTCGTAGAAGGCAAAATAGAAGATAGATTTGTCATTCATGAAAATGTGAAGCTTCCCTGAGTTATGCACAGCAGTCAGAAACCCTAAAATAAAATAATATTTTGCTTTTGTGCAGTGATATTTTTTCATTTGCAAACCATGAGCAGTTTATTATCTACATTATTTTCCCTCTTTTAGAGATAGCATAACTGAGGCATAGAGTTTAATGCAGCATTTTTAAAATAATGCTGGTTGGAGTCCCATGCAGTTGGGCTGCTAATGACGTTAAACACCAGTGGTTTCCTTTTCCTCTCTTTTTGTAACTTATACCTGAAAAGAAGATTGTCTAGATAAACAAGCGAAGAAACAACAGTCAAAGAACCCAAGATCAGAGGGAGCTCCTAAAGTGTTTGCCCAAGCCACGTGCTCAAGGTCACACAGCAAGTCAGTGCGAGGGCTAGGAAAAGATTCGTGACTCCTATTTCACAGCTCATTCCAACCCTCATGTCGTGTCCAAAAGCTTAAAAGATGATCCAAATGTCATATGAAACTTCTTTGAAAAGAGATGCAAATCTCAAGGATATGGCTTATGGTAAGGTTCTGAGAATAGCTTTTTCCCGTGAGCTTTAGGTGGTGAGATTTAGCTATATTCCTGCATCAGTAAATGTCCCCAAACTTTCAGGTATCCCAAGTTAAATTTGAAGATGTAATTGATAATGACTTAGCCTGTATATCCTTATGTTTCTCCTTCTATTGTCGGAAAGCAAGGCACAGAAATAACAATGAAAATATACATAATTTAAGGTAAAGGAAACCCTTCCAATACAGAGCTCAATGATTTGTTGGTTGAATCCAGGTCCCTACTGCCACAATTAAATATACATAGCATGCATAAATGCATCAAGAATCATTTTAACATCAGTTAGATATCTTAGCTTTCTTCTCTCTTTACTAGAAGGCTGCTCCAGAAAATTACTTGTCACTCATAAAACCTAGATCACAGATATTTGCAAACTATTAACTATCCTCAGACAATTCAGCAAAAGGCAAACAAGTCCCCTCAAACAAAGAACAAGCACTTTGTTCCTTCACCTCCAGGGAGAAATTGCACATGACAGGTTCAGAGGATGTACTGGACAAAAGTGCATATTCTGTTTCTATTTTAATTAAAGCACCCTGTACCTCTTCAGTATCAGGATGCAGTTTGGTCCTGTTATGAACCACTGCTCTGCCTTCTATTATGTTGCTTAGTGACAATGGGTTCAGGTATCAGAAAGGTGTTCTGGGTCATCATGGACGATTATGTACCCATCTGGGCCTACTTACACATTTACATGATTTTGCTGAGAATATACGTGGTGGCAAAAACATGACAATTAAGGGTTTCAGATGCCCTAAAAGACAATCAAATTCAAAGTCAGTAAAACCATGAAAAGCAGAAGAGCAGCCATATCTTTGTGGCTGTTCATACCTTTAATACCTTAATCTCAATGCGAATGTTTAAGGTAGGCTTAATCATAGATCATTTAAATGCAGAGGGTTCAAGTAGGCAACTTTCCCCACAGTGCAGTAAAACTGCCCAAAACCAGAATGCTTCTGGTCAACAGTGCTAAAATCTGGAAATGCTGCTGTTTTTCATATGGTTAGGAAAGCTTTTTTGCTTCATCTTACGTTACTTTACTTTGTTTTAATCATCTCATCTATTTGTGCATTAAGGTAGACAGTGATGGTTTAGAATGGCAAACTTGTCACAGTTAACCGAGCAAGAAAAATCTGCATCTGAGGAATGCAACACTTACCAAGGACTTTGGCTTGGGTTTCTCTCTGATGCCAGGAACCTTCAATAAAGTTGGATGTATTTATGAAACAGAGGAAAAATACTACAATTGACAAGCAACCCTGTTAAAGCCAAAGAGAAAAGGGCACTCTGTTTTAAGAGGTTTATGAGGAATAATACAAGCATTGAGCAGTGGGAGACCTTAAAAAAGTACAAATAGCCTGGCTAAGGAAGACAGGAATATCTATTAAAAAAAGGAAACCACCAGTTAACAAGCTAATTGAAAGCAGAAAGTAAATGAAGAATTGTTAGTTGGATAGAAAGCTCACTAACAAAACAACACAGTAACTGTGAATAACTTTCATTAGTTGTGCTCTTTACTAAAATGAGGTAATTTATATCAGCACTGCTGCCCCAGAGCTAGTTTTGAGCCTTCACTTGCTATCAGCGTTAATGGGCACAAGCTGAAAGATCAGACTCTATATTTCAAGTGCTTCATAGTCTCTGCCTTCAATTCATTTACCTTCATGGCAGTCAGGTGAAGCAAACAAGTATTTTCCCATTATCCATAATCCTTTTATTTACCAGCCTTTAAGCCAGTAATTTTTTATAAAATTAATTGAATAATAATATAAAATAGAAATATAATATAACAAATCAAAGTAAGTTTCTTGGGAAGGCAAAACATTAGGAGTAGTTCTCCTAGACAGTACTTTCTTTGGAAGCATTGCAGCAGGTACTTTAAAGGACTGGATGAGGCTTTGCTGTGCACATCAGTAAACAGAGGAGGCTGAACATCTGCTGCTGTCTCTGACGGTGCTCAGGTTGCTGTTGTGACAACAGAGAAACCTCTCCTTATGGTCCCTAGCCCTTGCCACCACACTCAAACTGAACTTGAGGAGAGCACATGTTGTCCACAAATGTTTAGTTGCAGTTCTCTTAAATGCCTGCTTCCCAAGTTGCAAAACTAACAAGCAAAGGCTTTCCATGAGTTAAAGAACAGTATACCTCTCCTTTTCTAACTGTCCAACTTTACCAGCGCTAGCTGGAAGCTATTAGATGCCCATTCCAAAGGAGCAAAGATTAACTGAGTTTCAGGTGTCAGTGAACAATTCACACTTCCTTCTTCTTTATTGCATTGTATTGTAGATGTTTCCACATTTACGGATGTATAACTAAATGTAAATAATTCAGGAGATGGAAGTATAGCTTAGAAAAGGGTGTCGTGAGTTCTCCCTTCGTGTCGCATTACCAGCTGCAGGCCCTGACAAGGAAGGAGGCTAGTAAAGTAGTGTAGCACCGCGTGCGTACCCGCTGGTACGGCAACACGAGCGTGCCCACGAGCAAACCTGCTGTCTAAATGGGCAAAGCGGACGCAGGTGTGAAAGGCCAGGGCGGTCCGGGGAGCTGAGCCGCCCAGCTGAGAGGTCATGCTGCAGGTTAACAACAGAGCCAGGATCCTCAGCCCTGACCACCACGATGTCCAGACTTGGGCACACCACTTCCAGTGTCTTTGGCAGAAGTAGCTTCAGGGCTGGCGGTGATGTCTCTATGTCACCCACTGTGAGGCTTTGTCTCAGGGCACGGGGGTTAATTGCTGGGAATGTCAAATGAGAAGGGCTGATGATGAGCTCAAAGAAATTTCAGTATTGCTACTGAATCTCCCAATTACTTGGGTAACACTGTGGGAGTAAAACACTCTAATGCAATCATCATTTTTTTCCAGGGGGTTAATTATTTTATGTATATTTATATATTTTTATGTACAGACACATGCACACAGATCCATTTTCTCATTCTAACGACGCTGGGATATGAAATAAGAAGCCTAGTACTTTTTGTCAGTGCTAACCTGCCAAGATGCCACATCAGCAGGACTAGGAGAAGTGAAGGGCCCCCCTGAATGTGTTTTATCTTTTTGTTAGTGCTGACTCGATACTCATCTCCCTTCCTATTATCCAAAACTTATATACATTTATAACATGGCTGATACTTCTCGCTCATGTATCTCTAGAAGTTTCCTGAATTTTCAGCATTTTTAAGGATAATTTTGTGACACATTCTTATAAGTAATAATTTTTATTCCAGCTGCAGCTCCGGTGCCTCGTCTTCGTCTGGAACTGTTATCTGACTGCTAATGAGATAACTGGGTGTATCAACGATTCCAACCTATTCCTACAGAAATTTCTGTGCTAGTACTAATTCAGTCTTTCAACATTATTGCTTTAAATATAACTAAAGAACTAAAATATTTTTCAAGGAAACATCTAGAACTATGAATAATATCACAAATTTGTCTTTCTGTGTCCACCACAAACACCCAAGTGTAGATTCTTATAATCCACTTCAAAATCCAGGTGTTTTTCTCTCATATTAAATACCATTAATTGTTTACTACTGAAAGTACAAAAATACCCTTTTGCTTTACCTATTCTATTTCAATTAGAAAAACATATTTTTTTTTCTTTTTCACATTACTGCATTTCTCAGATTTAACTTATCACCAAGTAATTGCCCAACACTTAAAAACAGAATGGCATTCAGTCCCAGAACATCTCACAGAGGAGTCTTAGCCAGCAGGAGATGGCTGTTTAATCACTACTTTGAATTGTTACAGCTACAGCAGGAGAACTATAGAAAGTTTTGCCTTAAAAATTAAACCATGGAAAACGCTAGGACTGCCAAAGACTGGCTTTCTAAAGAAAAAAAGAAAATTCCGACACTCACAAATAAATCTGTGAATCTCTTCTATGTATTTGTAATGGTAATGTTTTCCCACGATCGTACAGAGAAGATTCAGGAATTTCATTAAAACCATGACACCCTGATCATGGAGACGCAGATAACTTGCTAGTGTCTTAAGACAGATGTTCAACTTACTTACCTACAGTGCACTCAGGATGCAGCAGTATTGCAATGCCCTGAACACATACTGTCCTCATGGTCATGATCCACCTCACACCATGCTGTAACAGAGACTGGAAAACATTGGAAATGGCTACACCAGTAAAGTCTTCTCCTACAGTAAAAGTGAATCCCTTTGTAGTCATTAATGTGGCATTCCTAGTCCAACAGCAGTTCTAAATATATGGCCAGAGACCTGGCTCACATCATAAAAACACCTGTACTTTAAAACAGAATCAATGTTATTCAGTAGCCTGCGGTGGCTACCCTCTGTCTCAAGTAATACATATTCCTAAAGCTGCTCAGATGCTCTAAGCATCTACTCAAGAGGCCCCAATGACTCTGTGAAAGCCACAAATAATGTGCTTGCTGCCAGACTTCATTTTTCAGTGAATTCTGAAAGGATTTTATATCTGAAGGAGTTTAGGTAGAGCGAAGACTCTTTATTCTTCTGTATTATACACATATCAGGACTGTGATAACTGTTGGCTTCCTTATCAGAGAAAAAGACCTTCTGAAAGCCTATATAAGCTTGTCAGGATTTACCAGGAGTGCTTTACGTAGTTTCTCAAAGATTCAGCAGAGCATGCGAGGTAAAGCTCATTCTCCTGGAAAGCTAGGAAAGACCTTCTTGCTTTGCACTGCATGCTGGTTCTTTGTTAAAGTGGCATTAATTTCATTACTAGAAAGTCACCAAATAGCATATTTGTTATTTACTCTGTTTATTAGCACATGGGTGTTATCCCTGGGGGAACCTGTGGGTGGCTGTAATACTTACTACACCTCCATAGTCCAGGATCAAGTAGAGCAGGCAGCACAGCTACCAACATAAACCAGCATCCCTGCCTCACTGCTTGCACACTACCAGAACCAGAAGTGATTATTCCCAGTAACAAAATTTAAAATACATGCTCCATGATGTTGTGCTGGGGCATTTGCCTAGAAGAGGACAACATCAACCCTTACATCCTCATTAACCGCCAGGGAATTGTACTTCTGTCTACGTAATGGGTATCCCTGCACAGCACAGTGAAGGATAGACATGTTAAAACAGAGACATGGTGAAGTTGTCCCTTTGCGGTAAGTACTCGTATACTGTTTGAAGTGTATGAGTCAGTTCATTCATAAGATAAATTAATTAACTATTCATAATAATAATAAATCTGTGGTATTTCTGCATGACATTACATTACACTGTCTAGCCAAGAATGCAAAATATTGCTACAACTGAACCAGAATGCTGTAAAGATGGGTGAAAAGCCATCTGCACCTCCCAATCTGCATAAAGATGATGATCTGATGTTGTATTAGCATTCAATTCTCTTGTGAAAATCATGTATCTATCATGGGTTTTTTATACATGAAAACTGTAGGTTTTTTTGATTCAGTCCTAAAGCTGACATTGCCTTTCTCCCACTGCCACCATCCCCTTCACTAACACCAGTTCTGGCCAACCCTGAATGTGCATTATTGCCTCTGGCATGAAATCAGAGGATATAGTTGTATGCACAACCACATATGTGAAGACCAGTATAACCCAACAGAAAACTTCACAAACAAAAAGGTATTGTGGTTTAGAGTTAATGAACTTTTGCTGTGACAGCATCTATTTCAACAAAGGTTTTCTTGCTTTAGCTGTAATTCCACTGGTTAATTGGAGGACTTGCCCTTTCTTTTCTTTAAGCATTCACCTATTCCTTTACAGTGGCTGGAAATTTTTCTTGCAACAATTTCTGTGTGAGAAATGCCATTGAATTAAAGCCATTCTCTTAAATATATAATACCTTTTTTTTTTTACACCATTGTTTTAGGAAAAAAAAAAAAGTATTTGCAATACTTCCAGACGTTCATTTGTTCAGGTTTTTTGGAGGATGGGTTTTAAACATTTAGGAGTAGGGCCCCATTATGATTGTAAAGATACAGTGGAGGAAAAAGGTTTACTAGAAATTTTCCCACTGTCAGTAGATGGACTGTGGCAGTGATACCTTATTTATTTCAGAAGTTCTTGCCTTTATGAGGAAATAATAAATCTATGTGCTGTCTTTGTTTTTAGGAAATATGATTAATGGATCTCTTATAATAGAGGTGAAAAAGTATGCAACAATACACAGATTTAATTCCTCTCTACTTGTATTCAGGAGAATTTTCTGCAGCATGTGTTGCTTCTTAGAAATCTCCTGTAGCATATCCATGCATTCAAGCCACTGAAGGCTTGGCTTGGATCTCGGTTTTGCTATAAAATCCCCATTGTACACCATGACTTTTAAGTCTTTGAGGCTGTGCCTGCAAAATAGCTGGGCAGTCTTAAGGAGGGTTAAGGGCTTTAGATTTAATACTGGACTATATGCCCCGGTGGACTTGGGAATAACAAAAGCCAAGCCCAGGCAGTCCCATGGAGCCTTCTGCTGTCACTTGCTCTGAAGCCCCACACTCCAGGCTTTGTCTTATCTCCCACCCTACGGCCAGTAAGGTACTTGAGAATGGGAATTTTTGGCATTGGAAAAAACTTGGAAATATCATTTTACCTCCTCTGACACCTTCTGAAAAAAAGGATAAGTCTTTCCTAAATTTGACACAAAGCCAAAGCCTTAACCTTCTTGATGCTGTCAGTGAGTAGAGAGGCAGGGAAAAAGCTTGTATTGATTACAGAAGGTTAACCCCAAAGGGACTGTGAAAATGTGTTTTTTCACACAGCTTTAAGAAAAATTGTGTGGGCTTCAGAGATGCTAAAATTTTGGTTTGAAGTTGTAAGCCGTGTCTAACAGCTTTAGTAACATTGCTATGTAGAGTTGGAGCTGCAGAAGTTATCCAATGTGTACAAACGAGGTGTATATAGGAAAGTATATTCCATTTGTGTGAAGCGTGCCCTACACTATTCAAAAAATGATCAGCTTTTTCAGTTGATTAGATACAAATAATCAGGAAAAAAAAAAGTCCTCTTATAAAAATGTGGACTGTCTCCTTGTGGAAACAAAGTGGTTTGATATTTTGCGTTTGTTCCCACACTCACTTTTTATCTACAATATGGTTGCAGTATATATTTTGCCACTCAAAGTGCACATACACAGCTTTTTTTCTACTAGTGTCTGGAAAAGTGACATTAAAAGTACCACAGGCTTCTGAAGTTCTGTTCAATGTTTTCCAATACCATGTGTAAAAGATGGTCTTGTCTGATACTGGAAGTGATCCCTATCAGTTCTACTTCATAAAACTCCTAGAGCTTTCATTTTCACACACCTTCACATTCTTCACAACCAGTGGTATTGATATGCCATGTTACAGCCTATCTCTAGGATGACTGCAGTAAATAAGTACTACTAAAAATATCACAAAGATTGATCCCTTTTTTCCTGCCCGGTTATCTATGCTCAAATGATTAGATAGTTCCCCTGGGCATAAACATGAATAGCAAAAAAAAGGCAAAAAGAGAAGCAGCATAGACTGTTCTGGACGAGCACCAAATTTGGGGGAGGGTTGGCAAACCTTGACCCAATTTTATGCACATTAAATCATTCTCTCCTATGTGAAAAGAGTGCAAGATCAGAACATCTGTGGTCATCTAGTCTACCCAGGGTTTTACTTGGCCAGTTTGTGACAAACTCGGTTTATTGCTACTCGAGTGAGTGAGTGGTGGATTCTGACACAGACTCCTCTGGCACCATTAAGAATGTGTTTGCTAGCTTATCCTTCAATGTAATGCAGTTTCATTATGCTTCAGATGAGCTGGTCTGATCTGTAATAACAGATCAATAAGCCTATGTGCAGTAGCCTTGATGTGGCAGTTTATATGAGCTGCTGTACTTGCGCGCACTGGTGTGCTCAGTGCGGCTCTGACACCCTCTTCTCACTGTCCACACATGCAAATAATTCCCAGAAGCATCCAGGACTTTTTAAATGGCTAGTTACAAGCCCCCAGTGCCCAGTAAGCTATGAAGAATAGCTTCTGCAGCAATACTCCCGTTGTGTACAGGCTGCTGTGTGAAAAAAAAGACATCCAGTCTTGGTGTATAGATTTCAAGTGACTGCATAAACGGTATGGATGTGATAGCACTTACCAGGTATGCATATTTACAATATATGTATGTACAAACATCAGCAGGAAAAAAAAAATACATGCACCCCTGCTTGCTAGTCTGAAGACTTCTAGAAGTTTGTGACTGAACTAAGAGAATTATGAGCATTCCTATTTCATCCTCTTGCTTGGGCTTTTCAGATGTGCAGAGAAGTGGCTAAGCCACCTGAACTACCCTGTGTCTGAAAAATGGCAGAGGAGAAAAGAAAGAGCCTGGAGAGGAGCTCAGAGGTGAGTTATTTCCAACAGTCCTTCAGCAACATTGAACACGACCTTGTTTCTCACAGCAGCTTTACTCACATCATGCACCAACAACAGATACCATCCCCTGAAAAAGCAAAAGGTTCACAATGAGTACCTGACATCTACCCCCCCCAAAAAATACTTGCTCTTTCCATTCACTGAATGTCCCCAAGCCCAAGGCAACCTGATGCCTTTTTTCTATTTACCATAAGTCTTGGTAGCAGAGGCAACAGACATTTTACCATGCACTTCTTCGAGAAGACAAGAAATTTCCATTAGAAACTTGAGATGGAGGAGCACTGGGTCTAGAGAATCAGGGTGCAGAGGTGGGGGGGACAGGGGGATGAGCAGCTTCCCAGGGAGCAATGTGGGGCTTCTGGTTTTTTTTCTCTGAAGAGGGTGAATATAGCAGCAATGTTTTGAGGAAAGCAGAGCATAGGATTAGCGGATTTAGGGCAAAGCAACAGAAGTAAAAACTGTGGAGATGGACCTTTGCTTAAAATATTGGCAGCATCTTGCTTTGGCTTACACTCCCTTTATTAAGTATTTGCTTTCAGAAAGGAGATGCAGCAGTTTGATAACTTTGGTTTGGTAATAGATCATATAACACCAATAAAAATGTAGTGGTGGTGGTGAAACCCATTCCTCCCAAAGCTAAAGCATTCCCAGCTAATGAAAACTGTGAGAGAGTCATTACCACCATAGGGGTTCTGATTACATCTGTTGATACAAGATTGATTTTTCTTGGCCCGCAGTCAACTGCCATTTCTGCAAACAGTTCACAGCAACACAGCCCGTGGGGGGTTATTTTAGAGCCGCTGACCTAGGCGGCACTGTTTGGTTTACTGTTTTCTCGTGAATGCTCCCAGACATTTTGGTGCCTGCGTAAGTACGGGGCTCACCAACAGCAGCCAATGCAGGTCATAAAACACTCTAATAGAGGATTTCCATTTCAGCTGTGACTCTGTCCTGAATTCAGGGCAGCTGCCTCTGAAGCACTGTACTTAAGGGTATTTACGATTCAGAAGAAATTTCCAGCCCATACAGTAGTTGCAGCTTTTATCTCTTTGGTTTTGATCTCCTCTGTATTTTCTTAAATATAATTAAACCTGTCACATCATTTCCCCCCTTCTCGCTTTCTCTCTGAAACAAAACATCTATGCACAAATTAGGAACTTCAAACAAAGACAGTTCCAAGGAGTAATAAAATAAATTTGGGACATTGGAGCTCCAGCTTGTATATCATTTCCCAGGAAATGTGGTGCATTCTATCCTGGCTAACTCCTGAACCAGAACTTTTTATTTCATTTTTCTAGCACAGTATATTTTACTGCAATTTCTCTTAACGTCTGCCATTGCTAACCTGGAATTGGGAGTGTGAACGTTAATATCCTTCTTATAACACAGCACTAAATGACTTTGACAACACTGGCATCCAACCAAAGCACAATTCTCACTGACAAACTGCACAAACTCCATCTTGTGGTTTCACCCATTGATCAAACTCATGAAAAAAATTTGTAAGGAAACCTTAAATTCATTGAAACTTTCAACAGAGCTGTGCATTATTCAAAGTTTTAACACAGGCTGAGAAGAGTAGGGCTGAGCTTGCCCCCTTAAACAACTTCATCCAACCTCAGTGTCTAAGGCTATATGAAGTGCACAATATCTCTATGACCCATTCATTTTATTCCTTACTGTGTATGCAGCTTTCCACAGCACAACAAAACAACAACAAAAAAGCTATTTTTCAAAGCTGGTTTGCATTGTTGTGTTAAAGTTGAATTCAGACCTCAGAACTTTTGTATCTCCAGCAAGGATTCTCCTAAGATCTTTCCTAGCATGTCTAATTGCAATATCCCATTACATCCCAAGTACTTATGGGTTTATCCTCACAATACTCCCTGCCATCCCATAGCAGCAAAAGTGTTACCATCTTACAGATGAAGACCTGAGGCAAAAAATGATTACATGATTTACCCACTGTAGTAACAGAATTTTGAGGCACAGGGAAATTTTATCCCACACTGAAGGACTGCTTTTACACTGGTACTAGAATCCTATGCAATAAGAAGAAAAATTAAAAATAGCATGTTAGGAGAGACACCTGGTATGATTAGTTCAACTGAACCTAATGGATTACATGAAAGATTGATGAATTACATGGAAGACTGATGTGTTACATGAAAGACTAATGAAACTACTGAATGTACCGTGCTGAGTTTCATTAAAAGTGTACTTGCTTCACAGTAAGTGATGGCTCGCACAGAAAGACTGAAGCGAAGCTGCTTGTGATTAACACCATAACAGATGAATCACAAAATGGGATATTTGCTAGGCTGCACTTTATCTTGCTAGATCATGTGAAGAGTTTCTCTAAAATCTACCTGAACAGGGTGTTGCCAAGTTACTAGCCCTGTCCAAGTGACCTGAGCCAAGTGAGGGCAGCCAGCATGTGTTAGACTTGCTGTGCCCGCACAGTTCGGGTGTGATTGCGTTAGTTCTTGTGCTTCCTGGGACCACTGGGGCAATTGCACACACGCGAGCTTTGCGGTGATTCTGAATGCAGCTATTGCTTAACATCAGTCAAGTGACAAGTCTAGAAATCAGAGATCTTTGATTTAATTAGTTTATCCATGACAAGATTACAAAATGATCCATTTGGGTTTACAAATACTTATGGGGGGAAAAAAAATAGGACACCAGACGTTTCTTCAAGCTAATAAAAGAAGGCACTGCAAGATGTTGCCAGTGGATGGGTACAGAAGCTAGATAAATTTCAGTGACTTTAATTGACATGATCTTTTGCGCCTTTAATGCAGGTCTTATGATTTAGGGACTTTTCATAAAGCCTCCAAATGCTGTAATTATTTCATTCCTAGCATCTGTTTCCACTAAAAAAAATAGAATAAAAAAAAATTATATCCCTCAATGGCTGCACACAAAACACATTTAAACTATGAACACTGAAGTCTTAAGTACCCAAGAAGAATGAAAAGATGCCCACACCTTTTATACGCATGATGTTGGCAATGGGGAAATTAAGCTGGCAATGAAATGCACAACGGTTTTAAGTGAACATGGGAGGTACATAGGAAGATTGTACAGATGGATTGCCCCATTACTTGGAGTCTTTAACTTACATGAATATCTGGAATGAAAAAAAAGTTAACTCAAACTTTTGGACATGCAAATAATAAAGATGCATTGCTCTGTGTGGTGTGAAATTAGATGCCTGTCATGGTTCTTCCTCAACTTTAAAAAAAACCCCACAGAATATGAGTACCAGCCCCGTGTCTCATTCACGATGCATCCTGGAGAGACAGTCTGTCAGCCTCACGCTGCAAATACCCCACAATACCCTTCTAGTACATTCTCAGAGCATTTGTCATCTTTCAGCCACAGATCTTTGATACTGCTACTTAATAAAAGCTTTAAAAAGAAAAAAGAAAATAAAACAAAACTAAATGCTCAGAATGAAAGGAATAAATAAACAGAACAGAAGCCCAGCATCCTTGAGAAAGTGTGACTACTCTGAGTCAGTGTTTTACAGATAAATGAAGGCTAGACGAGTGAGCACACAGCAGTCTTAAAGACAGCACATTCTCTTTTTGCGGGGGAAAAAAAAAAAGGAAAAAAGACACATAATCCGTTCTGTTAGCATATGTTGTATAAGGTTGTTTTTCGGTCATATCAGACATTATCTGATATAACAAGTTTTGTCAGCAGCTTGATGTGACAGCACAACACGGCTTGACAGAACCTCAAAGGAGCTGATTGTTTCAGGTGTGTTTTGTTTAGAAATACAATCTTTTCCCGGGTTCCAGTCTTTGAAATAGTGCCAGACTGGAGCAGACTCACATTGCTAGAAAACACAGATATTTTTGCTGTGCTGACAGGAAGATGTTCCTTCTAGACACGCTCTGTAAAGCATGTGGGACTGTCACATGTGTCTCATTAAATGAACTGACATGCTGAGGTAGCAGCATAGGTTATTATTTATAGAGCCCTACTATTTCAGGTATATACATAAGATAGTGCCAAATACTATGCAGGACTATCCATACTTTTCAAAACTGTAAATTTGGGCACTGAATATATTCATTTTGGAGAGAGAACTGAGAAGGTGAAGCATAATGAATGGAGAAAAAAAGAAGATGAACCATTTGTGAATGCCACCTTAAGGCTCTATTTTGTAGACTACTGCCCATTCATTACATCAATAAATTGTCCTATTTACCCCATCTAAGCTGAAGTCTTCTTGCACAATGTCCTTCTACCGCACTTGGTCCATTGCTGACATCTCGCTCTATGCCAGCAAAACCAATCCAGTAATTACCAGGGACACATTTGAAGAGAAGAAGCAAGAGCCACACATAGATCCTTGTTCTCACAGAAAAGCCTTTAGGGCATGCTGCAGAACAGAGAATAAGGTAAAAAGGATACAGAGAAATATTATTACTTATTACCTGTGATTCATTTGGGTAAAAGATAATGCCAATTCTTCAGTTGTCCAAAGTGGGCCACCGTATTTCTAATTATTGTGCAAAACAAGGGAGATACCACATACAACCTAAGTGGGAGAATATGACTGTCAACTTGCCATGATGTAGTTCTTGAAGGTTTATTATCATTTATTAGGGCAGGAGGAATGAAAATAATTTAGATTAATCCCTTCAATCAAATAAGATCTAAATGTAGCCCTTTTTCTTCAGTAACTCAGTATGACTTAGGAGAGGAAAAGCCCTCTGTAGTGACCAAGGTATGATGTGGACCTACATATTGACAGAAATACCAAATAAGTTTCACAACCTACTTCTGATCACACAAAAAATGAGGTGAAATGCTATCTTCACAAAAATAGGTCCAAAAGTTTTATAGCTTGACTGTTTCCTAGTTGAATTATAGATACAAAACACCTTCAAAAGATTGTGAGCAACTGAGAATATGATATGAAAAATCAGATTCAAATAGTGAGAGCCATGTTATACCTGCAGTAAGGGAAAGAAGAAAATGAAATAAAATTTGAAAAATTGAACACATAACATAAATTGAATAATCATGGCAGTCAATAATATCTACAACTATGGCATTACCTAGTAGCTATGCAGACTTGAATGACATAATGAATTGAGGAAAAAAAAAAAAAGAAGAAAAAAACCTTACAATTAGGAGAGCTATAGCAGCCAAATTTTGTCTGAAAACTTCTCCCATCTCCCTCTACCATCTCTAAAGCTGGCTGAAGAACTCTGGCTATTTTTATAGCTGGCCAAAAGTTAGTAGGAAACCTTCACTCATTTTACTTCACAGCCTTTGGAACGGTTTTGGGGACCTATCCACTTCTTATGAATCAGTGCAGTTGGGATAACAGTCAATGTGTTACACTGAAGTGTAAAAATAAAACAACATAAAAATGGGTGTGACAGACAGGGTCTTAGAAAGATATGTACAGTATGGAGTCTTCAAAAATAGGTAAGAGAGGAGACCAGGGTCCTAAATCAATACATACACTATATGCTTCACCTCAGTTCTTCCATCTTTGCATACTTGTCTCTTGACTGTATTCAGGTATGGTTTATTCTATGTCCTTATTTCTAAAGAAAGGAATTTCTAAATCAAATGAATCTTCTCTTTCCTATTGCCCTCTGAAGCCTTGAGCATCCTCAACACTCACTGGAGTTGAGAAGCCTTTCAAGAGCTGTTCCATGTACAGTAACAGTTACTGATGTAACTTGAGTTGATAATATAGAGAAAGATTTTTTTTTTGTGCAGTCAGCGCTGTACCACACACAGTACAAAGGCAGCCATGCCAGATCCTTAATTATGTTCAGTGGCCCTTTCTGAAAGGCCTTGAGAAACAACTGTGTCTTATTTGTCCAGAGCGCTCCAATTGTTAGCAAGTCAGATCCATAATTTTTTATGAGCTTGATGTGTTGTTTCTGCTTTCACTGATTAATGAGATAGTTCCCCTTAGAGTAGGTCACAAATTGGATTCTGTAAAAGAGGACATTACAGATTAACAGCTTTTGGGGGAAAAGAAAGAAAAAGGAAAAGCAAGCAAGTGCAAAACAGCTCTTCCTTCGGGACTCTGTCACTATAGCACCAGGGAACAAATGGTCATTTCTCAAAGACTACTGATATTCTGATCGACAAGGCAGATACATTCAGGGTATTTTCATCAGGGAGTGTTTATCTTCACTGAATCTTGCATGTAAACCTAATAAGGTTTTGGTATGTGTCCCACTATATATAGTGTCCTTGGGAACCATAAGGAGCTTCCCAGCAGCAGGCTGGCTTTAGATGCCTCTTCATCACTTCTGAGAAAGGATCACTTCAATGCATTAGTAGTAGCATAACAAGATGGAGAACATCTTGAAAACACCTCCATTACACAGTATACCACAGCTACTGACAAGGCACATTACCTACATGATATCCATCTGATCTTTCACTACAGTGATTTCACTTTTGTGAGCCATTAAGGTTGGAGTTACTCTTTTCATCTGCCATAGTCCAGCGAGTCTACAGAAACATTTGGTCATAGTTATATGATATAATGGCCAAATATGCTTTCTTTTTAATCACTGTTAGGATGATTTATTTTGTGTACATTCAATCTAATGGACAAGTACTTTCAAAAGTAAACATATTAACCAGCTCTTGAAAAACCTATACAAAACATGATTCTAAATCTGCTTGGAGTGCATTAATCAAGTGGCAGAGTAAGCAAATATTGATATATAATTTAATCTTACAAACTGTCCACAAATAAAGATATATGGCTTACAGACAGAGGGTTTCCATATCTGGCCCTTGGTCCATGATCAAGTAAAAACCCACTGCCTTGTAAGGCAGGGAAACATGAGTTTAAGAGTGTGATGCTTAATCATTTGAATTACAGATGATTATTGAAAAAATACAACAATAATAGTTTGTAATTAAAGGTGGCATCACTGAAGATGGAGCAGTGCTTTGGGGTAAAGTGACTTTACACAAAAAGGACACAAAAAAGAAGAGGAAAAAAAGCAGACACTAATGCTAAAAGCAGCCTCCTGACCAGCACACTGAGTTTGTGCGTCCCAGCTGAACACATTTTTAGACAGGCTGGTAATGTTTGCAGTGGGCTTTAGGGCAAGACTGTTAATGGTAGGGTGTTCAAAATAAACCCCACAAGCTTATCTGAAAACAGAGCTCAGCAACGTTAGCAAAATTAACTGCAATAAGTAACTGCAAAGAATGTGCTGTAGGCAGAGACACATCAACCTCTACTGTGGCAGGAATAAAATGCTTAAAAATACCCTATTCATGCCTAAAGGGAGCCAGTGCTTTAATGATACACCCTGGCTCTGAGTGACCCTGAAATACATCTGTTCTTTCTGCATCTGAGCTCCTGCTGCTCTGCCGTGCCAAGCCCTGCACAGGTACAGTAACTCCTTTCACATGGCTTATGTGAAAGCCTGTTTAAAAGTGCAACTCCCCAAACCATAAAACTCTGCTGCAGAGATTCCCCTGCAGGCCCTGTAGAGACCATGCTGGAGCAGATATCCACATCACTGCCCAAGGAGGACCAACACTGAAGCAGATGGATATTCCGTGAAGGAAGAGCCCACGATGGAGCAGGTTTATCCTGAAGGACTGCTACGCATGGAAGACCCACACCAGAGCAGGGGAACAGTGTGAGGGGGAAGGAGCAGCAAAGAGGAGCTATTATGGACTGACCACAACCGCCAATTCCCCATGCCCCTGCACTCTTGGGCAGGAGGAGATAGAAGAGTGGGAATGAAGGAGTGAAGTTGAGCCTGGGAAAAAGTGGAGGATAAGGTGTTTGTCTTTGTTTCTCACTATCCAAGTCTATTTTAATTGGCAATAAATTAAATTCATTTTCCCTAAGTCGAGACTGTTTTGCCTGTGATGGTAATTGATAAGTGTCTTTATTTTGACCGAGGACCTTTTCATCGTATTTTCTTACCCTGCCTTACTGAGGAGGGGGAGTAACAGAGCTGGGTGGGTGTCTGGCTGCTGGCCAAGATTAATCCACCATACATGCCCACTGAAATCATTGTATCCAAGAAAGAACAAGGCTTGTTAGACCCTAGAAATCCAGCTGATGCTACCAGCAGCTCCAAACACACTAAGTTTACTAAGTTTCTCAACAAACCTTAAGATAGTTACACAGCTGGGAAAGTAGTTCTGGGCTTTGGGTAAAGAGATTATAGCCAAACTAGGTCATATCTCTGATTCACATCCCAAGAAATATAACTGTAAAATGAATTGAAACTTGTCTTAATTCCTAAAATAAACAATGATTTGTGGAGAATCCTAATTTTTGCTTGGGTTAAATACAACCCTTGAACTGTAACACATAGGACAGGCATGCTCTTCTCCTGTGTTGTGGTTTAACCCCAGCCAGCAACCACACAGCCGCTCACTCAGTTCCCCCCGACCCAGCGGGATGGAGGACAGAATCTGGAAAAGCAGTAAAACTCATGGGTTGAGAAAAGAACAGTTTACTAGAACAGAAAAGAAGAAACTAATAATGATAATGATAACACTAATAAAATGACAATAGTAATAATAAGAGGATTAGAATATACAAGTGATGCACAATGCAATTGCTCACCACCCACCAACCAACGCCCAGTTACTCCCTGAGCGGTGATTTCTCCCCAGCCCCACTCGCCCCAGTTTATATACTGGGCATGATGTCACATGGTATGGAATACCCCATTGGCCAGATTGGGTCAGCTGTCCTGGCTGTGTCCCCTCCCAACTTTTTGTGCCCCTCCAGCTCTCTCGCTGGCTGGGCATGAGAAGATGAAAAATCCTTGACTTAGACTAAACACTACTTAGCAACAACTGGAAACATCAGTGTGTTATCAACATTCTTCTCATACTGAACTCAAAACCATAGCACCGTACCAGCTACTCGGAAGACAATTAACTCTATTCCAGCTGAAACCAGGACAGCCTGTCTGGTCAGGGCACTTGTCTGATATTCACATAGGTGAACAACTCATATGCATGATATGATTTGTTACTTTATTGCAAACTTAAACACAATTTACAACCCTCTGAACTTCTGCCTTAACTGACTGCCAATCGATAAATAGCACGCAGTGACTTCTGATGTTTACCTAAAATAGTTTCATTTAAATACCTGTTAAACTATTGTGAAGGTCAAGACCAAGGTGCATAAATCTTCTAGGGACAGAGAGTGCATGTGCAAAACACCAAGAAGCAATGGAGCTATAGGAAATAAATTCACAATGCAATAATGAGAGATTATACAGTTGAGACCAGTATGATTGATGAGCTTTATCACAGAAAAATTGCAAAAGCTCTCTGATTTCTTTCAGAAAAGGATTATTGGTATCAAAACCTCAGAATTTATTATTCTGATAGATATCATATGGGAGATATTTCAAGCATCTTTTAGCATAGTGACAAGAGCCTTTGTGTCAGGACAAGCATTTCAAAGAGTCAATATGCATTTAGTTTTCTTCATTAGAAGAAAGCTGAATATACACAAATATAAAATACTGGAACAGCAGTACTGGATGTGAGTACAAATTAAACACTCTCTCCCTTTTCATGTGCCACTTCCAGGTGAGGACAAAAATCCTTCACTCAGACTAACTTTGGTATTTCTAGACTATGAAGTCCCAAATCTAGGAATGATTTTTCATAGAATCCTTAGTTTCTGCAGGAAACACTATATATGGTTGTCTTGCTAGATAATGCATTTTCTGTCAAGTGTATCCACTAGGCCATAACAGGAATTCTCTCTGTAGTCTATGCCGGAAGGATGCTTTTCTCTACTAGACTCCTCTGCAAACTAAAACTTTCCTGTGTCTTATTTCAGAGCTGTTGCATTCCCTCATTGCTGTGATTTCTGCTGGCACACACTCTGTCCCACAGTGCTGCTCACCCACGATGCTTTAGCAATTGTGTGCATGTGGAAGGCCGAAGTGTCACCTTCCACATACAAAGATTTTAATCATTTCAGTAACTGCGGGTTCCTGAGCTTGTGGAAGGGGCGCAGGAAGGCAAAGCTGGCTGCTCAGACCCTTGAATAAATTAGAAGGGGCTTAGGGCTCCTAGAGGCAGCTCAAGCAGCAGGAGCTACCTACACTCTGCCCTTTGCACTGATGCCCTTTAAAAGTCAGAGCTCGGGATGTCGTACTCTCTGGAATGAACACTCTTACAATGTCACTGCCCACAACACGAGACACACGTTTCAAAACTGTTCTCTAATTGCACCATGTCTGACTCCTGCCTGCCTTCCTTACACTTCACAAACACTGGTTTACTTTGAAAAAGCATGCAGAAGGCATGCCTCATTAGAGGCTCAATTCTGCAGCACGCTCAGGGACTCGATGCCTCAGAGCTGGTACTCAGCCGCCTGCAGAATGACACTCAGTGATACTATGCACTAGCCAAAGTTGTTAGTGTCATTACGCTCTGTACAAAGTGCGTTTGTTGTAATCGACTATGAACCAAAGTTCTGTGCTGCAAATTGGCAATTTTTTCACCTGCAAACTGTAAACAGAGGCTGTACAAACTGTGAGCCATCGATGAAGGCTTCCTGAAGTCCTTAGAAAAAACCCACCTTGTTCCAAAAATAACACAAGATACAAAACAGCTCTGGCAGAAAAAAGGAGAGTGAAGATGAGAAGTCAGATTCCTGAGAATGTCAAGGCATCATCAGTTCTGAAATTGTCTATTTTGCAGTGTTGAAATTCACTGTGAATAGCTCAATTTCCTGATTCTCCTTCATGGTTTATTTCTAACCATGCATTCTTGTAAGGATTTCTGATCATCAGTTTACCCTGTCGGTTTCATTTGAAGTTAATAAGGTATGTTGTGTGGGAACTATACCGATCCAATCTACTATGCTTCTTTAGCCTGTGAGATACAATACATGGGATTATTACCCATTGAAAGTGATCACCATGCAATGACAGAGGAAATGGCAAGGCAGCAGAAATCAAGAAAGGATTGAAAGTAGGTAGATCTGAAGGGTGAAAGGTTGCACCTGGTATTCAGTATTTCCAGAATGTTGTTTTAAAATATGTGTAGTTTGTTCATAATTTGAAGCGTGAGATGACAGTTTTGATTCTGGCTTGTTTTGATGATTACCAACAATACCAAATATGTTTTTTAAATGGGAAATAAAGGAGAGTAATCATCGGCGGCTTATCCACTGGTGCTGGATGTCATTAAATAATTGGCATTTTCCAGTCTGCAGAGCTGCAGCATTGACATCTCTGTTATTCTAGGTACAGTAAGAATGTAATGTGTGGTTTGTATAATAAGCAATGAGTTTGTAGCAAAGGCTTTTCTAGATCTGCTCTACTGATAACATGCACCTTAGATGATAGAACTGCATCACGCTACATTGTAAAACAGCTTCAGTTTGTTAACTGGCAGTACCTTCCAAACACTTGAATCTTGTTTTACAGGTTGTTTTGATCCTTTGTAACAAAAAGTTATGAGCTAGAATGGAATAAAAATTGAGCTAAATTTTTGCCCCAGGTCTGAATTAATATTTTTCTTGTTTCTTAAAGAAAGATCTTAATGAATTTTCTAATTTTGTTTTTCTGATTTTATTATTTATTATTCTGTGATCTTTTCATTATTTAAGGATGATACAATAATATATTTATAATTTAGGCCCCTATTCTCCATGTATTTCTATCTAAAGTGAGTCTAAGATGATTCCTAATGAACTATGTTGTTATTTTCACCATATTACAAAACTGAAATATCTAAAAGAAACTGATGGTATTTGGTTCCTACATGCTACAGACGTTAATTGGGAACCAGTTTATATTGGGTTTTTTGGTTTGTCCTGGGTTTTTTTCAGCATCTGGGACTTAATGCAAGGTTTTTAACTGCCTTTAATTAGCAAATTGACTACATTCTCTGACATTTTCTTCACCTATTTGTTCCACACTTAATTCAATGGAAATTAATTTGAAAGCAATAGAAGGTAAGGTGTCATTTTCTGGTTGCATCTGATTGTAAATTTTCACTTTTCAAAGAGGAAAATATTAACTGCCTGTCTCTATACATGCATCTCTTATCTTGACCAAATCTGAAGGACCAGATCTGCCATTGCCTTTCCTGTGCTTCTGCTCTGTGGCTGCCTGGTCACCTGCCCATGCAGTTTTGGGGGAAGGGAGCACTCTCCTTCCCATCCTGCACAGGGAAGCCCACAGCAGTTCTCACGGGCTGCATTAGGCTGACAAACAGCACAAGCATTAATTGCTGTCTACATCCATTTGTGCGCTAAATCTAGCTGCTTTCTGTCTTTGGAGAAAATTGCATATGAAATCAATAAGCTCAGAGAAAATGGCTATAAAAATACAATTCTTTAAGTGGAAGGAAAGTAAATTGCCCATGCTGCTCAGGTAGTTTTGGATTTGTTGCCTGTTTCCATATGAGAGATTTCCTTCCCAATAACTTAAGTCTCAGAAATTATTGTTAGTCAGTGTAAGCCTAAAAGTCTGATGCATTAATCTTTATATACGTTCCCTTCTATTGCCTCTTGCTTTATTTATGGAAATCATTTTGCTGGAGTAATACCATAAGCTATACAACTTGTTTTCATGAGGAGCTGAAGTTTTAAAAAATAACTCAAAATAAAACTAGACATGAAATATCATTTGAAAAGCACCACATAACAATTACAAATATTTATTACTTGCAGTAAATATTGCCCCAGTTTCTACGTAGGTGAAGTTTTTTAATACTGCTACAAGCCACTGTTTATACCCCCTCTTTATCATTCAAGAGTTTAAAACCTCTCAAGTGCCTCCGCCTTACTTTGAGGATTCACAGGCCACCTGTATCTTTTAACACATCACCCATCTAAACAGTAGATTTACATCTCTGAAAATAAACTCAGACTACATGTGAGAGCTTTGCCCACAGCATAGATAGCAACACTGTTTTGGGATAGAAAAGAAAAATATCAGTTTGTTTGTTGCAAAAATAAAGTAACTAAATCTCACCTGAATGGCAGCAAAATATACTATGAAAGGTCATTATTTACCTCTGGTATGTCATCAGCGATTCTCAAACTGATTTGATTCTTTAAGACTCACAGTGTGCTTCAAGCTCATATATCAGGGAGCCAGACACTCAGCTTGAACGAAAACCATCAGAGTAATAAGTACTGTAGACATCATAGTGTTTACAGACCCTGGCCCATGAACTAAATAAGGAAGATTATGAAATGTGTGCAAATAAACTGAGCTTGATTTGCATCTGTATCTCTGGAGCTGGGTATGCAAATAGCCATCTTTAAGCACTAATGTTGCACCTGCAGGTATAATCAGAAGCACTGTTTCAGGTGTGCAATACCTTTCTATGAATGTGTTATTTCAATTTTAAAAAACCCTTTAAACATGTGAAGAGCTTGATGCTGGGGTACTGGGGAGAAGGAGAGGAGTTAAGACATTGTGATTTAGTTGTCATCTGGAAACCTCCCTCTAAACTTTTCTCATTATCTGTCATCCTGTGAAGCATCTCCAAGCCTGTTATTCTGTTCCCATACATGTTGCTAGCAATCACACAAGATAACTATTACTGTAACAGTGCAGTACGGACACCATTTTTATCTCTAAGTGGCATTGCATGCACATGATGTATGATGTCAAAAATGTATCAGGGTATTCTGCAGATGTTTCAGGACTGAAATACTCTAATAGTAAGAGATTCACAGATGCTGAAGGATTTGTGCACCTGCTTGACTTAAGTGCACAGATACCACCATCAGCAGTCTTTTATGCTCACAGTCAGGAGCGTATGTAAATTCTTAAAAGATCTGTGGTGTAAATGATACTCCCTTATCCCTCACCCCTGCCTATCTACACTAAAAGGGCCTATGCTATTCCCAGAATGAGTTCACTAGACTGCTAATTAAAATATCATTTCCATTAGGGAAGCACTGCAAAACTTGCATTTTCTGATTTTGTTTTGAACATAATGCAAAAAAGTGAGAAATTAATAAAACATGTAAGTTGTTATGAAAGTGACTCAAATCTGATCCATAGCCAGCATTTATGAATAGGTTTATAAACAGCCTCAAGTCATATTTTTCACAAACAAGTTTAAGCTTTGCTGTGATTGATCAGAAACATGTTTCACTGGCCCCAATCCCTATCTAGACATGCTCATTTCAGTGTTAGATAGTAGCATCAATATGCAAATTAATTAGTTTACAAAACACCTAGTAAACAGCTCAGAATACTTTTAACCCTCTTTGCAAATTGGTTTATAATTTCAGTACCAATAAAATAACAGGGCTTTTCACTCTTCAGTAGCCTTGCCAAATATTTTACAATAGCTTGTTTATTCTTCAGTTCAAAGTTTAGCATTTATTGTCCTGTGTATTACATAAGCCTTATAGCCCCACTTTATGTCATGAAATGGTAGCTAAATACCAGATAGGTCCCCCAGAGAAGATGTGGAAGGTCCATTTTTGCAGGATTTTAAGAACAGTTTAGACAAAGACCAAGCAGGAATGGCTAACATGCTGCCTTTTCAGGAGCTAAACAGCTGAACTCAGTATTGCTCCCTTGTTAGCCTGCAGACTGATAATGGCCTGTAATCATTAGAAGCTGTTTATAAAATAATCAGAATAATAAAACGACACAACCAATTGAATAAACAATTCCTACTTTCACAAGCAGCAACTACTTTAAACGGCGGAAAATGAAAGTAAGAAGTGTATGCTCCCAGGCCAGTTAGCTTTCCGGGTGAGCCTGTAGAAGATCTCCAGATGAAAGTGTGGCAAGTCTGAGGTTAAACCAGCAGTTCCTATACCCCATACAACAACTATAAGCATTCAGCAAACCAGGCCAGCTAGTATGAAGAAATATCTTTCAAAGACCAATGCTGGAATATACATTGGAGTTGTAGGGATAGAAGTTTGCATTTTAGTAAGCTGGAGAAAGAAAGAGCGCTAAATATTTCCCAATGCACTTGGCTGCTTGCAGATGCTCACCTTGCCAGAGACACCGACAAAACTCAATGGAGAAAACACCTGGGCTGGACAAACACACATTTTCTAATGTAAAGCATTTAAATGTAAAACTCCCAACAAGGAATGCAGTCCTGCAGCAGGGTTAATCCTCTCCTATACCTTGTTTGCAACCTGCCGTGACTCCCCCAAACCTGGACTCACTCCCTCTCCTGACCCACCACCTCTGCTCCCTTTCTCTGTGCCCAGTATCCAGCAGACCCTGTCTACCACTTCAGTGTCCAAGGAGAGAAACCAGTCTGTTTTCTCCAAGTGCTACGTGCACTGGCCCAGGAATACAATATACAACAGCTTGCAAACTACCTAACAGTCACTGAGGGTATGCATGTCTTCATGCAATTCTGAACACGCAGCATTTTATCACTATCCCATAAAAATACAAACAACAGAGGATTTGATGTTTAAAATTCTTTACTGAATATTTGGTTTGTTCATTATTCAGTATTGCCTGCTATCAAATTTGAAATAATTTTGTTTTCTTTTGTACAGCTCCTTGCATGGTAGGGCTCTGTTGTATGATGAGGATCAATTCCTACATGATACAGTCATGTAAACAGTAATTAATGACTCAAACAGTTTGTGATCATCTTTGCAGTGCATTTGGGCTATACAAACATTTTTACAAATGCTGGCAGCTGGCAAAATACTGGTAAATAATGAATAATACAACTTAGTTAATAACAGAAAACAAAACACATTGGTTTTATTACAAATCAGCTGTTGGTACTTGCAGAAAGCAGTATCTTTCCCCATATTGCTAATTACTTCAAAACATCAAAGGCTTTAAGCACTCTAAATTTCATAGCTTAATTACTCAAATGGAGAGAGATTTGCATTTCAGGTAGACAGACCCACCAGAATTAGACTGTTGTTATCACTTTATTTTTGACACCTAATTACAAATAAGTACTTCAGGTCAGATGACTGGTTGCATCCAAGATCTGCTGACACAGCAGAAGGGCAGTAAAATAAGGGCAAAGTGAGCTTAAAGCCATCTTTGAGAGCTCCCACATCCTGGCATAATTTAGACTTTTAGATAGTCCTGCAATAATCTTCAGGAAGCAACTATTCTAAGCAAAGATTTTGACATTTCAGCAGCACCCAAGCTACTCCATCTTCTCACCATGCACTTCTACACTCTCTGAATTAGGTCTTGTCCCACTGCCAAACTGCCCTGCCCAGCTGCAGGCATGTACGAGAGTTATGCAAGTGCAGGGCTCTGCTTGATAATAAGGAAACAAGTATGGGGCAAGAAATGTGTTTTGGGGGCATTTTGATCAGGAAATCACAGTACAACAGTGAGCTGGGTTAAAGTATCTACCCACCTTATGTTTTCCACTTTTAGTGTGGGGAGTTGGCATAGTCTCTTAGCTAAGGAATAAAAAAAAAGGTGTTTCCAAAGGCAACTTGCAGCCAAACTGCATTTAAAACTTGAGCCCACTCATTGCATTTAGAGGCACTGCCTTTTAAGGATTAACTACAATTTCATTTGCATGCTGCAAATTGACAGCCAGCATCCACAGCATGCAAAGTTGCTTCATCTTCCTCTTTAGGTGGCAATAACTAGACCCAGTGGTTAAGCAATGGAAGTTCATTCAAAAGCAACATCTGTTTGCACTTCAGACTTCAAATCACACTGTTGTGTTTGCTTTCCATCAACACTTTAGTTGTGAAGAGCAGTGACATTTTACATAATATTTAAGAATTTGCTTATGTAAAACACAGAAGAATTACTTGTAAGATTTTGAAGAAAAATCTCATCATGTCACATTTCCTACATTCTCATCTAGATTTAAAATGTATACATCCAACGTTTTTCCACTCCTTGTCTCTTTCTGAGCTTTTGTTAGACAACATGTGTTGCTTTGCACATGAAAAGCGTTATTTCTGCAAAACTAGCCTTCTTTAGTACTTTTGGTTTGTGCTGATCCGTGGCACACTGGCTTCATTGGCTTTTACTACATGGTGCTACAGCATTGATTAAATGATCTGTGCTCATGTGATAGTTAGATCCTACAGATTCCGCTTGCTACTAAAAGACAACTTTTGAGAGTACCACTGGATAACTCACTCACAAGTCCTTATAGTCCAAACAACATAGACTGATATAGTGGCATTTAGTTTAAAGGAGCTGTGAAACTTATATCAGCTGTGGGTCAGGATAGGAACTTCTCAGTTCTACCAAGAATACTGAGATTAGAGCAGCAGAGTAGCCCAAAGTACAGTGGGGGTGAAGGTGGGTCAGAGGAAATTTATACCTGTAACTTGCAGTGGTGATCTGTATGATCCCCCATGCAGCTTTGCTCATGTTCTTTGAAGTCCTTCTTAAGGGAAATGCTGAAGTAAGGAAGGACAAAACTATAAAAGAAGAAAATAAATTTCAAATTATAACCATTTTTAAAAGTTCTTCGGGCTTCAACCAAGATTTCCAAAGGTGACCAGTAAATTTATGTTTCTCATCGGCAACACAGCAAAAGGCCCTGATCTTCAGAAAAGTGCTGAAGCACCCAGAATATTTAATATACTCCTGTACAGTCTTGGAAAGCCAGGCCACACTTTGCATAAAGGTGAAAAACTTAAGAATATGAATTACTTCTGAGTTATACACACTTCTTTTTCCAGTCAAGATTTGTTTGTTTGTTTGTTTTATGAGACCATGACAGGCTACAGAGAAGGTGGGTGGTGTGGAGCTTCCTTTGTTCACAGCAGTGGGGAAATCCCAGCTGCCTGTAGGACTATGACATGGTCCAGACTGCAGCTATGTGTGCTTCTTATCCTTAGGTCAGTGTCTTCGCACAAAGCTGCAACGGTCTCTGGCTGAGTGGTGGAGGAGGGTGAGGACAGGATCTGATCATGTCCCTGTCCAGAGCTCAGGCTGTCAAAACCAGGAGAAACAGACCCCCTCCACCACCGTGAGCAGCCCCTGCCTCCCTGCGCAGGATTCTCCCAGCCTCAGGCCAAGGTTGTCCATCCCACATGTCCCTGGCAGCCAGGAGACATGTTCTGGGCCAGCTATGACACCAACCCCCTGTGACACAGCCACCAACAACGTTTCGCTGTCGTGGTTTAAGTCCAGCCAGAAATAAAGCACCACAAGGCCACTCGGTCACTCCTCGCCCCGCCCCAGTGGGATGGGCAGGAGAAAATACAATAAAAGGCTCATGGGTCCAGACAAGGACAGGGAGGAATCACTCACCACCTATGGTCATGGGGAAAAACCAGACTTTACTTGGGGAAAAAAAACCCAAACCAAACCAATCAATTTAACTTGTTACTAATCAAATCAGAGCAGGATAATGAGAAAAACCAAATCTTGAGACAGCTTCCCCCCACCCCTTCCTTCTTTCCAGGCTCAACTCCACTCCCAATTTTCTCTACCTCTTCCCCCCCCAGCAGCGCTGGGGGATGGGGAATGGGGCTTGTGTGCTACACACTTCTGTTTGTCACTAGAACAAAATACATAAACTAGCTTCCATCTGCTTGGTTCACTGTAGACTATTACATCCTCTTGAATTGACAGGACAAGGGATGATAGGCACAAACTGAAACACAGGATATTTGAATGTTTCTAGGGATGGGTCATCTACCACGTCTCAGAGGTTCCCTCTGAACATCAGGAAACACTTTTTCACTGCAAGGGTGACCTGGCACAGGTTGCCCAGAGAGGTTGTGGAGTCTCCAACTTTGGAGATATTCAAAAGCCATCTGGACATGGTCCTGGGCAACCAGTTCTAGGTGGTCCTGCTTGAGCAGGGAGGTGGGACCAGATGATCTTCAGAGGTCCCTTCCAGCCTCAACCATTCTGTGATTCCTAAGGAAAAAAAAAAAAAAAAAAAAAAGGTGTGTATTTTGCGCTGCAGATCTCTGCTTAGAGGGATCTACAGAGTGCAGGTATTCTCTTTCCTATATTTTTCTTATATTGGGAGTAGGGTGTGGCTTTGCGGTATTGGGGATTTTTTAGTTTTCTTTCTGAGACCACATCATCAAGAACTGGCTAATGAGAACTCAGGAACTACAGAAAACATCTCATCTCAGAGAATTATGCAATTCTCATGAAATTATCCTTTCTTTTTAAAAATCTTGGGCCAAACCCTGCCTTGCTCAGAAGAATTCAGAGCAAGAACTGGTTAGATAAACTGCTGTGCCTCCTTTCCTCTTCCCAAGTGAAAAAAAAAAAAGTATATGTATTAAAAAAAAAATAAAAATCAAGATTACAGTTCAAACTCACTACAATTAAAAAAAAAAAAGCCAACCCCAAATTGTATTTATATTGTTGAATGATGACCTGTTAGGGAAGCAAAGAGCCCAAGAAGGGCCCATGGGCATAAAAAATTTTTCAAATAAGGAGCTTATCACGTTCATTTCTTCTGCCTGTCCCACATTGCCTTTTCAGAGTAAGAGCTCAGCAAAGAAACTAGTGTTTAATTAGGTTTAATTTTTGCTTTGCTCTTGCAATTCACCTTTAAAACTTGAGAGCCGGTTCTTTTCATCAGGTATGCCTGAAGGTGATGGAAACAACCCTCTGTGCAGTCTGTTGCAGATCCTTCCTCAGAGTCAGCAATTGTGCAGCTATCTCTCCACTCCCATGTCCCTGGGGATTTCTCAAGGACAGGCGGTCTATTTTTTTCTTTACAGTGTCTATATCCACCCTAATTAGTTTGAACCAGGCTATATGGATTAACGAGATCCTCTCAGTAAGAGGCTTTGCGGAAAGGGTGACCTCCCACCCTCCCAAGTTGTATGTGTGAGCTCAGTTGCAGATATCTGGAGCAGTATACATGGTAGACCTGCATTCAGAAATGGCACAGGAGACTACTGTAATATTTTCCCTTTAATCTCTAGAAACCAGACACTCACACAATTTTATACTGGTATAAATGCCACCAAAGTTGAAAAAAAAAAAAAAATTCTGATCTCTACAAGCCTGATAGGAGAAATGGTTCTGTGAATGTACCCCCTTTGGACTTCAAGGTTTTGATGTGCTGCTTGTAATACTCAAATTATCTGGCCTTCTCATTTGCCTATCTAGGTTACCGTATTTAACGTGGTGCTCTTAATCATATAAACACTATTGACTTTTTTCCGTTGTAATCATTGATTTCAGCCTATCTTCTGGAAGTTTTGACTCCTTTTATAAGAGGGCTATGCCTCTGTGGCAGAAACTAGATTTGTTTTAATAGGATACCAGAACATGACTGCAGACAAATTGGAAGCTGTAGGTCTGCAAAGATTTCCAGTGACAACGCTTTGGGAAACTTGATAAAGCCGCATGTGAAGTAGTGTTGTTGGAAGCTGATAAGGACTAAGTGAAGACAAAAAAGCACAAAGTGGGATTGTTAAAGAGAACGTACGTGCAGTTCACAAGAAAGATGAGGTTTGAGAGGACATCAAAACCATGGCCCTGAAGTGAGTTCAGACTTTTGTATTCCACTGTGATTTCCACTTAGTGCTAAGATCAATGGGATTTTACCTTGGCTGTTTTAGAAGTTTCCTATAACAAAAATGCTGAGTTCTCACTATGCAGCTGATTTTACTAACCTGGCTATTTTGCAGAATAAATCTCCTGAGGACAGAATTTGCTTCCCATTACCAGTCAGGGTAACTCCAGGCTTCAGCAAAATGATCCTGGATTGACACCAGTGCCAAACAGATCATGGAATCTTGCCTGAAGGTCACTGTCTTCAGGAAATTTTCTTCCATTTGTAACAATTTCTATTTTGAATTGCCATTCAGTTTTATTAATTATTTAAAAAAAAAAAGTCTTTCTCCTTCCCTTTATCATTCTTGAAGCTTTGACTCTTAATTCTGCCACCATTATTAAACAAGTCCTCCTTATGCTTTTTAGTAAAGGTACTTATGTTACAGGGATATGCTTCTTACGACTTTTGATTAAATAATGCTTGAGTCAAAGCCAGACTCAAAGGCAGAAAAGCTCTCTCTTTGACAAAGTGTATAAAAATGTTATTACTACAAAGTACTGCACATACTATGTAAGTTTGCACTGTATTTCCCAATGCTCTTCTTTTAGCCCCACCACAGTGGACTGTAACCATATCTGTCTGTTATAGCAGACATAATTGCACATTAGTTTATCTGCATTTTAGCTGTCCTCTCCTGAATCTCATCTAATCTGTTAATTTCAGTTTTGTGATGAGAAGCCCCAAACTGCATACATTTCTGACTGCACTCTTACCGAGGCTGCCAAAAAGCTGTTACTCAGAAAGAAGAAAAAGTTATTTATTTCAGTCAGTCATTCTTATCCTCAGCAGGCCAGGCTAAGCTGCACTAGGGACATTTACTTGTGTAGAAGGCTTAGCCAGATGTAGAAACTCATATACCATATTATATCTGTATCATAGATATTACTCCCTAATACACTAAGGATGGCAGAGTTAGAGAAATGTTATTTCTTTGTAAGACAACTCGTTCTTTGTTATATGTCTCTTTGTGTTATTTTTGCAACATAACTGTAGAGTCTTTTAACCCTTCCACTCAGTATACCTCCCACGAAATACAGCACACTGCTATCATCCACTAATATTTCTTCTAAACCAATAAAGCTGAAGGAATGAGTGACACACATAATTCAATCGCTAAATATTAATTCTGTTTAAGCAGTCTAGACCAGCCAGTCACCCATGGTCCCTTCCATCAGGTTACATCTATCTGATGCTACACTCCATCCTTGCAACCTCTGTCCTGGTTGTTGCCACACCAAAACGCCAGCTCGAAGGTGATCAAGCTACATTTGTCCTATTTTACAGAGACAGCTTTAAGAAAGCAGGGAACAGTGATGACTGACTACCCCATCAAATACCAGTGCTAGGACTCATGGGACACACCACAGCCAAAATTTGCCATGAATGAGGGGAAAAAGCACTCTGGAGCAAGAAATGATACTGTAATAACACCTGGTTTGGATGATATAATGCCTGTCAACCAAGTGATCCATAGCATTTTACAAGCTAAGTACAAGTACTACTTCACCGGATCGACTGTAACACTTAAGTCATTTAAGAGTGTAAAATAATATTGTCAGTAGTTCCTGACAAGAGGTTTTGGAGAGTAACTTAAACTGCCTATTGAAATGGGATGCAATCAGAACAAAATATAACAAGAGGTATTTGACCAGAACCTGAGCCAAAACAGCCTTAATTTTAAAGAATTATTGGAAACTAATATCCCCTCTGTTCTCCCAGAAGATGTTATTTTACAATGCAGGACAAGAACTTAAAGTGATACATCCATGAAGCAGGCTACAGCATTGATGGGGAGATGATATACAAAAGTAGTGTGAAATCTGAGTCACACACTTTTTTTTCTCCTTCAGAAATAGCATCCATTTTGGAAGAAGCCAGAAAAAAAAAAATGCCTTCTTGCAATGATGCTTAATTCACAGAATGTCCTAGGAACCATGCCTGGAGGTACCACTGAAGAAAAATTCAGTTTGTTCCTCTGAATAAAAAAAACCAACAAAGCTGTAATCACAACAGTTGTCTTTTAGTTCATACATTCCAAGGTAATTTCAATACATTGACAACATGGTGGCTCCAATACAGTTAAGCTGGTAGGGATCTCAACACGAAATTTTTGTAGTAGGTACATGTTTGTACATGCAAACGTGTACATGTCTACTTAGATAAGACAAAAGAGGTGTTTAAGGGAAGGGTATTAAGGAACATGTACGCTTGTTTTCACATTACCAAGATAATATTAAAAGACAAAAATATATAGCTGTTATACACCGGACAACAGAAAAAAATAAGAATTGCTTTGAGAAGGTTTTTGTAAATTCCTGCTTCAAGCTTCTTCTTGCACTCAGCCCAAACTGCCCTGCTCCTGTCTCTGCAAGCCTGGGGATAGCCAGCAAACCCCCTGCTGAGGGCTCTGGCACAAGTGCCCGGCAGCATGAGAACTGTGCAATAACTTTGACCACCACTTAAAAATATGTAGTTATGTCCTGGTAGCTTCTCACAGCTTTTACATGTTGTAACTGAGGTGTTGTAACACGTTTGCAGGAGGTTTGCAGTTACCTCTGTCATGACATGCTGCCACTGTATGTCATCATCAAGACAAGATAACGAAGAAAGACTGTATGAAGGTCTCTAAAACTCTGGTGAAAATGGGCTATGCTATCCCTGAGGTAAAAGCCACCCTGGAGTTAATAACCCTGGATTTCACCTTTAGCTAAAAAAAAAAAAATAATTCATAACTCTGCCTCTCATTCCCGTTGCTTGATCTTAGATTTTTTTTTTATTTTAAATGTATGCCTATAATTTGTATCTAAGTATAAACTACCATATTGCGTATATACTTATTTTTGCTGCAATGTAATACAGATCTGTTGTCTGACACAGCTGACTGAAATCAAATACACCATAAATTTAAAATGTCTGTATTTCCTATGACAGTTAAGGTGTTTGCATTATGCAGAAGAAATAACAGAAATCATAAACTGCATTTTTAAAGCCATGACACTTAACCACGTAAAGTGCCTGATCCATAAAAGAATAAAACTCTGCTATTTAAATGAGAAAGTCCAAATGGTCTTGTTTCTTAAAAATCTAGTATTGGTTTCAGTGAAGTCAAGTGTCTATTGGCTTTAATGACTCTTTGACTAGAAGCTTCCTTGGGTATTTCAAAAAGTAAAAAACACAAACACAAGCACTTAAAAGGCTGAAAAACAGGTCAAGTCCCCCCACTTATCTTCTGCTGTATGTCACATCCACATAATTTTTTCCAATTATTATGGAAAAGGTTTCAAATATGCATCCAACAATTATGAGATACTTACATTATGCAATGCAAACTATATTCCTTCCTATCGCAGACTTAATGCTAAATTAATATCAGGGGAAAACAAAACAAAACAAAACAAAACAAAAAAAAAGCAAAACCATAAGAAAACTTACTAGTCCTGAAATTTGGTATAACATTTTGTGTTAAAAGATTTCTTGAGAAGATGCTGCACACAGATTTCCTAAACACCAGAAATGTAAGTCTAAACTTAAAAGTTAATTTCAATCCGCAGACCATCAAAGGGAAAAGACAAGACAATGTCTCTGTAAACAGCCCCCCTGTCCAAGTCACAGTGAAATCCAGCAAATATTTATATTCCTGAAGCTACGGAGTTGTTCAAGCTAACCCTTACTTTCCTGGTACCTGGGCAACCATCCCAAAACCTTAGAAAACACATTCACCTCTTCTGATACCAGGCTTTGCTGCAGGTTCAAGGGTCTGCACAACCCAACATGACCCTGTGCTCTTGAACCTTTTGGTTTCCTCCATATAAGGCACCCCTGGTCCTGACTCTGAAGACCCAGGAAAATCCCCCAGTGCTCTAGCTTCTAGGGTGTTTATGCCCATCAGTACTAATTATGAGTATAATCTTGAACTTTGACCTGAATTTGAGACCAGGGCCCTGAAGAGGCAGAAATCACATGGGGGATCTTATTCTCACTGTTCAATGAAATAAATGAAATATAAAATTTAGAAGCTATTGTGTATTTCTCATCTGAAAGCCTCTCATTCACCCATAAAATTGCACAGTAACCAAGATAGATAACACTCCAAACCTCGATGAGAGACATGCATCCCAGTAGAAGCCTTCTTTCTGTCACATTTCCAGAAATCAACCTTAATAACACCAAACATTTTCAGCTTAATGATGTATTCTTTACAAGAATTAAACAAGATCAGCATCTCGACCACAGTTCAAGTGGTTGATGCAGGCTTAGAAGAAGTAGCAAAAAGTGAAGCCACAGGAAGAAGCATCTCTTCTTTTTTAATTAGATGAAAATGAAAGATGTACTACAACTTGGTGCATTTCCAGGTCTTTGGGAGCTTGATTGGAACGCCACCCACTCTAATGATTTCCTGCTGTAATCGCACAAAAAGGATTTTCCTCCTTATTCATTTGCATCTCTTTCTTTTTCCACTTTTTTTCAGTGAGATGATTTAGCACCAGTGTCCACTGGAAAAAAAAAAAAATCCTGATTAATGTGCAGCAGCTGACATTATAGCATATACATTCATGTTAGTGATGGAAGAGCCTCATGTAATTGGATCAGAAATTGAATAAAATAATGAAAAATTTAACACAGCCTTTGTCTTTTATACATTACAGTGGGATGGCTGGGAGGTCAGCAAGCGGGAAACAACTAGGGGCGTTTTATATTCTTTTCTGTTAAAAATTTGTTTAACATAGGCCCATGATTAAAAAGAATGTGATATCCCACTGTGACACAGAGGTACAAGAGAGGGAATAATAAATTGGTAGCATTGACAAGGTGTCATTTATTATCTGCTTTAAAATGTCAGGTCATGTCATTGCACTGAAATATTTTCTCTCTTGATGTATGTCTTACAAAGCAAGTTCAATGTTTGGCACTTTTCGATTTCAATAAAAGAAAACAGCTTTTAATCTGGAAAGCACAGTAACCAACAGGAAAATAAGGTCAATTCAAGGCTCCTATTTGAACATTTTTTCACAAGCCTCTTGAAAAACCCTATTCTAAGTGGCCTAGTTCATCATGGGGCCCTGTTCTTCCTCACAGAGCCATGGCTGGCTGGCTGCCCTTTTCTCCAAACTCCCCCCCCCCCTTTTTTTTTTTAAATTAAGTATGTTTCTGTGATTTCAGTAGCAAAAAAGTCAAAAAGAGAGAAATGTTCATTTCTGTAGAACTTGAGTGTTGTAATAAATAAATCAACTTTTCAATCATGGAAAGTATTAAGGGAATATTTCCCAGGCTGACATTAACTACATGCTGAAAATACATGTGGGGAATTAAAATAAGTTATGAAATTATATTGATGACAAAATCCATTAAATAAACCAGACATCTTATAGAAGAAGAGAGTGGTTATTATGTTTGTATTTTTTGCATTAGTGGAGAATAAACAGTGATGAGTGAAATCCTCATTGCAAAAGCCTTTTTTTTTCCCATAAATCTATCAGAAACATGGAAGCTGAAGAAGTTGGGGAATGGACTGATAATAACAGAGCACAATGTGATTTCAAATTAAGTCACAAATTTTACTCACAGGATGCATTTGCGAAAAACAAAATTAAGACTGAAAACACTAGTCAAGGGTTATGGAAAAAAATGAAGCTTGCTCCTACAAAGTGCTCACAAACACACTGCTTTAATGAACCTGAGCATTAGTTACTTCTTGAACCTACTTTCCAAGGAGTACTTTATGTTATTGTTTGGGAAACACACCATGAATAAAAGCAATATGACAGGGATGAGAGTCAGCAGCAGCAGATTAAAACTTAACTCATTTGACATTTTTATGAGTAAGTCTAGACGAAAGCGCCATGGTTCCTGACTTGCCTGGTTCTTGAGACACAAAATAGTTGAGGGTAGGAGTGGAAAAGGAGAGAAAGCACCCTACGTACTTATAGGCAGATTTGGAGCAGTGGATGACCCTGTTTTGCTGGGGCTGTTGGAGGGCTGGCTGTTGCCAGAGCAGTATTAACTGAGTAAGTGTCTAGAAAATGCTGTTGCATTTGAGTCTATGTGCAAGTCCACCTTTTGCAGTGTATTTCAATCCTCCATTTTTTTACACAGCCCTCAACTTCAGGGCAGCACCATTGCACAAGGCTTTGAACTTGCCTTCACAGACTCAGCATCAATGTTTGTGCTGGTACAAGGGTGTGTTTCCTGAAAACGAAAGAGATGGACTATGAAGATCCCTGGCTTGGCAGGACAGGCATGCAACAAGCTGAAAAAACAGGTGAAAGGGTTTTGCTTGTTCATTCCCCTGCCCAGTTTGTACTGGATCCTGCTTCTCTAAGCTTTTTTCTAGGTTTTTTTTACCCATTGGTAAGATAGATTCAGCTCATCAGTCCCCAAGTGGATCCTAAATTCGGTTTCTTCCAAAGGAAGTTACTTAATATATCTGGTCCACTATTTCCACCAGTCATTGTGTATTTATCCAGAGGAAAAATTGGTGATATAGCAAGTAGTACCATAGAAGTGAAAATCCTAGGGTTGTGACTAGCTCTTTATTCTGCTGCTTCTGTACATCAGTAGAAACACAGAATAGCTCCACCAAAATCAGCAGCTGCTCTTGTTTCCTGTCATCTTGATGAACACCAGATCCTGGTCCAGCAAACCTCTGTTTCTCCAGTTCAACCACATCTCAGCATCAGTGATTTTCAGTCTCTCCTTACTACAACTCCTCTGGATTTATCCCCAGAAGTCCAGAAGGAAAAACATAGTGGTGGGAGGGATGGGGAGGAAAACCCAATTTTTAAGGAACAGGATGAAATTGCATAGCAAAAAAAAATTCTATACCAAGTGTGCATTAAAAAATAATAATAATAAACCAATTTGGCCTTGCTTCCTAGGCAATAACTGCTTTCAAAGTTAATGGCTAGTTTGTACGACATAATACTGCAAAATCTAATTTATGATCAGCACCTCACAGAGCACACAGCAAGTGCTCTTACATTTTTCCTATTTCTGTAGTCCAGCTAGAATTTTTTTACATCACCTTGAGCTGAATGCCTTGAAGATACTAGCAAAAGCAAGCACCTTGAGTTATGTGGCAATGTTTCATTTCAGCTGTTACAGTACAATTGTTTAGACTAGTAGAGTAACAAACAGCCCAATTGTTCACAAGGGACTAGGGATTGTCAGGCAGGGGGGGAATATTGCTGTTGTCTGTGGTTTAGTAGCTAGCATTTTGATTCGATGCCTAATACAGATTCATAATTAAAATTTAATTTGTGTGTGAGCTTGCAAGACAGAGACAGACAGAGAAAATGCGCATGCAATGTATAGATGATGGGGAGAGAGATATTTTTCTCTGCGTATGGACTGGTTCCAGTGAGGGATTCAGGAAGTTTCTAGTGAGGTGGCACAGCACAGAAGCTCAAGACTGAAAAAAATCTAATTTCCAGGGTTAAGAATCTATTACACTGCATGAAAGATCATCCAAAATGTGTGCATAGAGGAGAGGCAGTTACCAAGAACTAGCTACTAGGAAATACTAACCATTCAGGTGCTCAAGAAATCTTACCTCTCCAGAGCTTAAGTACCTGCCTTAAGGATGGATGTCAGAGAAATGCCTTCATTCCCTTCAGAATACGGATCTGGGAATCCATTCCTAAAAGTATTAACCTACTCCTTGAACAAAGCTACTCTGTTCACTCCTTTTTTATACTCCTGGAGGAAAAGGAGTTGCTTCTATCACTCAGTTTTATTGTAATAATCCAGAAATTGAAGCTACATCCTTTTTTTTTTTTTTTTTTGAAAAATGTGTCATGATATTTATATAAGACTTCTGTCATTTAAGTGATAGGGTGCTAGTACCAAGTTTTCCCACAGGATATATTTCAACAGTCTTATCCCACTTATTGAAATAACTGAAAGTTTTACCATGAGCAGTGTTAGCAAGGTCTTACCACTCCTAAATGCAGTGCACCAGGAAATATCTTTTACACTAAGTAAACAAACAGTAGGATAGTTTATTTTGTACTTCAGTCTGGGGATATTTTACATTACTATTGAAACAGTGAATGTGAGAGAAAGGCAGATGACCTGTCCTCATTTTAGCTGCGGGAAATAAGTATTTGGCATTTATTGCCTGCAAGGAAGCTGTGATGAAGGCAGCTACTGCCACAGATGTGCATGTTCCACAACTTCCAAAACACGCAGACACACTCAGACTATCATTGCTAATAGCTCATTCGGCATTAGAAGCGGCAAGATACTGCTTTTCCACTGCTGTAATCATCTGTTGCATGCCCATAAACTCTTAATAGAAGTTCACTTATAAATTAGAGATCATTCTAATTTATCTCATCTAAAGACTTTCCTGCAATATCTTCTGACAGACAAATCATAAAAACTAAAACAATTACAATTTACTGATGTGCAGCTATAGCATTGGACATTACTACCTTCTCTTAGATTTATTAGGAGACAAATAACAGGAATGCCAGATTGCAAACTGAATTGTGCAGGCTTCACGGCATACATGTCTTGTCCCTTTCCCCATCACTGACCAGATTATGGCCTAGGGGGTGTTCTCAGTGATTCTTTAAGTTCTCAAAAAGATATGGGATTGACATAATAAAGGGGCTTGGGTTTGAGTTTAGTGATAATGGTGATATACACAGCTTTTTCCCCTCCTAACTGATTTCAGCTGAACAAATAACTTTTTTTTTTTTTTTTTTTTTAAAGTTTAACAAGCTTTCTAGGACTGAAAATTAAACAGTGGTCTATGCATCTAGGGATTTCCACTTGCCTGCTTCTACCATTTGTTCAAAGAAGTATTTTTTAAGAAAGTTAATAAGAATTAAAGCAAACAGCTATGAATATTGGCAAAAAGGAATAAAAAGGAGTTGTAAACAGAACTGTTGAACAAGTGGCCAAAATTAGGAAAGATAGAATCTTTTTTTTTTTTTTAAGAGGAAACACATTTTTTTAATATGGATTTCAGTTAAATACTTTGTTCAGTCCAAATCCAAGTATTTAGTTTTATATTTGGGCTCATAACACTATTGAAGTTACATTTTGGCACTTTAAAAGTGATTTTGAAACATCTTAGACATTTCATTCCAAACCAGCCAAAATTATGCACTTTGCCTTTCCTAAATATGTGTTTCCTGCAGAAGTCATTTGCGAATCTACGTGAAATTCCTCCAAAAATTCTAATCCCCTGGAACCCTAATACTTAACATATAAAACTGTGCCTGATTGGTTGCAAATAATTTTTTCAGCTTTTCTTTAGTTCTAACAATAAGGCATTCCGAATATTATTGAAAAACTTGGAGGAAAACTTGGCTTTGGAAACAAATACATCTAACTCCATAATCTTACTAACATAGTTCCCCAAAGCAACAAACACATAGTATTTGAACAAACCCGATATCTGCTTTCTCAAATTCCTACTGTCAAAATTCTGGAAAAATTTTACCTGAATATGCTATTAGAAACTCTATAAAAGAGTAACGCTATCAGGTGGAAGTAAACAATCTTTTTTTTTCTCTTCAATAATTTCTGCATCCTTCCTCTCTTAGTCTAGATTTCACAAACAGTAGCATATCTTCCAGTCATTAAAACACACATATTCTTTTAATAGAAGACACCAAAGCTTTGCAGATGATAATCATATACACAACATTCTATAAGAAGTCTTTTTATACAAATAATTATTCACATTGATATAAAAGCATTGAGCTACAACACACATAAGGGAAAAATGTTGTAATAAGCTTCTAGCATCACACTTGACAGTTTCAGTCCAAAAATATACAAAAGGTACATTAGTTGCGTTGACAATCCTGAAATGTGCTCTTATTTTGTAGTAGCATCTCTTCATAAAACAAATTCTCTTAAAATACAGCTTTTTTTTTAATCCAGATACTGAAATTGAGGCAGATAATAATTCACACACTTTCTTATCATTAATGGCTGTGTCCAGTATATGAATGTACTAACCCTGCCATTTCCCTGTTTGCGTTTATTTCAAATAGATAACTTGGATCCAGGGGTTTGGTGGCCCTCTCTCCCGTTTTTGCTCCTGAAAGAGCTCACCACAGAGCAGGTGGCAGGGAGATGCCCCCTCTTAACCAAACTGGGACATGGCAGTGACATGGGAGCACACAAGGGAGCACTCACAGGAGGAGGGGGGCAGCTCTCAGGGAGCAAAACTCAGCATACTGGGAATGTGAGGTTCCAGCAGAGAACAGAGAGAGTGCCAGAAAGAAATGCCATAAAAAGAGGTTAAAAAAAAAAATCTCCTTTTATTGGATCCAGAGCAAGTACCAAAAGATATTGATAAACATTCATGTCTCACTTGGCAAGATCCAAATACAGCCTGGTAAAAGTTAAGATGAGTTATTTTATATTTTTCCTCACCCTCTTCTTTTAAGTTACTGATAATCAAGACCAAAAGCAGCTATATTCCATAGTTTCGTTTTTCAAAACAGAAGCCTACTCTTGAGCAACTTTGTTATTTTCCAAGAATAAAATTCACTTCTGTCAGACACTGTAAGGCAAAATAATCATTTAAGAATAATGTAATAAACAGGCCTTGAGCTGTACGGCATAAGAAAGAGCTTAGTTACATGGGTTTGGGTGGGTTATTTTTTTAATAATTAAAATTTTTGTTAAAATAAACTATAGGGCTTGGGTTTTGTTTTTGTCTTTTTTAGGCTAAAAGAAATGGCAGAGCTACTACCAACTGGGGCAGAATCCCACCAACTGCAAGATCATAGCCTAAAGGAAAAAAAACCTCACATTTTTGTAACAGATCCAGAAGAACTAGTCTGCGGTGAATTCTTTTGTCTTTCATCAGAGCCTAACTGAAGGGCACAGATTATACCTGACCATAAATTTCTCAAACTTTTTATAAGGATATGAAGGACTGACTTTTATCTCATATTAAAATAAATATTCATGAATAATAATGCTGAATCAAGTGAAGAATAACTTGGTCCCAATGACACTCTTGGAAATCCAGAACCACTCTATTAATTTCAATAAAGTTGTTGCAGTTTAATATTAACACCAAAAAGCTGAGAACTGGGACCACTGGAGCATACCTGCTTAAAAGGTGTCTCACAAGTCAGTGATTAAAGTCGCACAAACACTGGTTTTCCTCCAGAATAATTCCACAGGGTGACATTAAAAAATCTTATTTTGTGCCAGTCTTTGTATAAAAGTCTGATGGCAGCAAGTAAATCACAGCAGGAGGACAGTAATTTAAAGGGAAATGCAGGGGACTGCCAGCAGAAGTGGTTGCACTTCAGTGGATCTCCAAGTGGCTATTGCTGTTGTATTAACAGCACAAAGGCAATACAAAGCGAACTTGCTGGTGAGTGACAAGTACACTAGAGACTCAAAAAACATCAAAACAAAATGGTAGCAGGATCTTTTTCCCTACACACCAAGTGGTGTACCCCCAGAAGCTGGCCTGCTGAGCGCTCATCTGTAACCAAAAGCAGTGTGTTTCAGCAGATCCTGTAGCCCACAATCACAACAAGCACTGCCTTGTTGGAAAAAGCAAGGAAAACCCGTCCGGCGTTTGCCGCGACTGGACTGGGTAACAAATATGAGCAGCTATTAAGGAAGGTCAATGACATGGAAACCCACGCAACCAGAACTGGGGCATGCTGCAAAAAGCCTATAAAAGAACTGAAGCAGCAAGCAGAAATCCCAGGAAGCACGACACAGGGGATGAAAGCCATTCTGGGTAGTGTTAAACTGCTAGAGAACGATATCCAAGGGGGATAAGCGTTAATGAATCTTTAGACGTGGAGAAGTCCAACCGAAAGCTAACTGAATACATGCTCCCTGCTGACAGCAATATCTTACATATCCTACCACCATGATGAAAACTGTTAGTGTGAGGCCTAAAGAAAATTTTCTGCTCAAAGCAGTAAAATCTTAAGTACAGCTGTTCGAGTCCCCACGTTGATAATAAGGTCTAACTGTACCAAAAGCACTCCCAGAAAATACTGGGGCACCTGTGCTTTGTGCTGCTGAGCCAGGCAAGACCACTATTCCTCTGGTTCTGAATATCCTTGCTCCTTGCCTTTTAATGATATACATAAAACCACATATAAAACACTACAAAATCAAACCACCTTACAATCTACCATTTTACATAAAACCTAATGAACATCCTGGGGTAACGGGTAATTTGTGTTTCTGGTGAGCAAGAGTAAGGAAGTACGATACTGCAGAGGTCCACAACCCCTCTAGACATCATCCTAAAACTCATCAGTGGTCAAGTGTTCAAACAGCTCAGATCCAAGTGCAAGAACAAACTGAAACTAATTCTTGTGCAAAGGGACAGGTCAAGACAGATGCAACACTGCTGTGTCCTATTGCCCTAGCCCTTGTGCTAGCCTGGCATAGGCCGGTACAATTTAAGCTGAGTGTTGATATCTACAGTCCACTCACATGGACACCACATAACTTTGTTACCCAGATATTTATAAGGTGAGAAAATGCCCACTTGTGTATACAGTCATCCAGAAATTGATTTGCACATATATGTATTTCCTGAGCAAGATGCTATGGAAAAATACAAACCAAAAAAACTCAGGAAATGTTATCAGTCAGATCACAGTAGTCTGAGTTTTAAAATGACATTTCAAATTTAGCACTCAATTTTCTGCAAGAAGTGGCTTATTTTTTCTTTTAAAATACTTATACAATTGAAATCAGTTGGTAAGAGAAATGCCTATTTATTCAAGAAAGAATTCACTTCTTATATGACTAGCATGAAGACCATTCACAATTATGCAAGCTATCTTGTAAGCCTTCATGTTTCAGTTGATAAACCTGCCCCGAACTATCTGGGATTAGAAATAAAAATGTGACAGGAAGAGGATCTCCGCTAATGATCACCATTACGGAAGGCTGCCCTCTGAAAAATCTGAGAAAATATTCATCTGGAATGTCAATCCTATATTTTCAGTTTGCTTCACAAATGTATTGCTGCTTCCAAAGGCTGACTGGGTAAGGCAAGATATAGCAGCAACAGAGGTAACAGAAATACTTCTTATTTTCTGACAACCATCTGTATGGGGCTTTCCATTCAAGTATTATAATATTTTGATTTTAGATATCTTTGCATAAAATCTTTTACTGACTATGTGAAATACCACTTTACAATTGTTTGGGTAACAATAGCTTCTCCACACACTTTTTTTCTTTTTTTAAACAGTTTCTGAGTTTCTGATTTTTAAATTTTATTTTTTTTTTTGGTCCCACATTGGAATGAAAATTACACCTTTACAATATTCAGAAATCAGAACCATAATTTCTCTTCTCTGTTTCTATTGAATGTCAGAGTCCTTTGGTTCAGGGCTTCCCTCTCCCACTTTTTGTCACATATATAAGAAGTGGCCAGAAACCAACAAAGAGCAAGACTAAACAACTCTCCAGGTATCACTGGGAAAGTCAACTGTGCACCCAGGAGAAAGAATGAATTTCTTAATTAATGCTATGTTGCTTTAATCATTAACCAGCAATGTTCGACCCAAGACCCACTCAAAATACAAAATGCGACAAGCAAAGTCTAGCTGAGATATTGTCCATATTTCCATGACAAAGCACTAAATAACACCTGTAAATTGCAAAGCCAAGCAAACTGCAACCGTTTTCATGGAGGGATATACAGAGTTTGATTTATCATTACCTAACATCTGTTTCTAAACAAAAAATTAGACTTCCTAAAATGTTTACTTTTATAAGCAACTTAAAACAAAAGAAATGAGCAAAGTTATGTTAATATCAGTGTAGTTTTAACTAATAGAACATACTAAAGGGTACTAAAGGGAACAAATTGCAATAAAACTTTCATGTAATCTTACCCAATGGATAGGAAGAACAATGGTCTTTTCTATTCAATGTTGTCTTTTGGAAAAAAAAATGTGTAAACAAAGCCTAGCTTTTCTTGCCTACATATCCTTAACTTCAACTTCTGTCTAAAGAAAATAAAGGTTTATTTAGGCTGCAGCTTAGTTTTTCCAGTCTGTGTGTACTTTATTGAAAATTTTATTTGAAAAATATTTAGCATTTACAGGTTGTGATTATACAACAAATCCATGACTCCAAGTAGGAATTACAGATCCTGGGGCAGAAACCAACAAAGCTTTATTGAAAGTTCCTGACATGAAGCATTCTGATATATACCAGTATTTCTACTTTATGTCATTTTTTTGTCATTTTGTCCAAAATCCATGAAATCAGAGAGGAGCTCTAGTGGCTGCACATAGTAAAATTTTTCAGCTTGAGATTTATTTCATTTCATTGGAAGGGGTGGGGCAGGAAAAACTCATGTGAAACTAGAATTCAGTGGAGAAATTGCAAATTAACTACTGGCTGTCAAAATGCTGCACTCTTTAAAGCTGAAGTAAGTAAACAGTTTCAGGGAAAAAAAATAAAAATCATAAAAAAATCTGCCATTTTACCTTCTTATTTTTTTCCCTCATCAGTCATTCATATACAGTTCTGTTTATAATCTTCCCTTCCAGCAAGGACAGATTGTCCTATTAAAAAGGACACTTCCTCCTACACTACCAACAGGAGGATAATAATATTGTGTGGACTCATCCTGAAAGGAAGAAGGCTTTTTAGGAGCTCAAAATAAACCAAAGAGCTAAAGAAATGAAATTAGCTTCCATTCAGCTTTTCTTTGCTTTTTCTTTTTTAATTAACTTCCTAAATCTTTTTTTTTTTTTTTTAGATTTTTCACTGCAAGCAGCAGTTAAAGGTAAAGGAAAACCAAGCAGATTTCTCTAACATCAAGACAGAGTCAAATAAAGGACACTGTGCACCTTTCCAGAGGCACCTGTGCTCAGCAGCCTGAACACAAAATGAGCCAACATCACTTGGCAAATGGTTTCTTTTCTGGCTTTAGCAGAAGTCCCTTGACTCTCACTGCTCCCCTAGGTATTGTGAATCAGCAATAATGCCATACTCCTTTTTCTGCAAGTTTTGGTTGTTTATCTTTTCCTCCTCCATGGTGAATGAGGCACTTTTGAAACAGAAGACACAGTCTCTCATTGCGTGTTTGCTGCAGCACTATGGAAAAGGTTAGCTGATTCTAAGCAAAATGGTTACCCTTTCAAAGGGTTTTTTTTAACAGAAACAGATTTTTTTTGTCAAATCTGGAAAACCCTGGAAAAAAAGAAGAAAAACAAAAAGGCCCCACATTTGAACAGAGCGCAAAAAACTAAAACTAGGAGTTTGTCATCGAAGTCTCAATGTCATAGCCATCTTAACCAAATCAGAGAAAACATAATGAGATTTATTTTCCTTAGATAAACCTGCCTGTGTGTTTCTAAAACCACTTAACATAGCAGAAAACAACTATTCCACTGTATCATCATGTCCCTGCTGACTGGGTTAATCTTTGCACACTAAGACACACTAGCATACATGTCATACAAATCCCTCCTTTTTTTCCTCCTTAGTGTAAGCTAATGAAACTTAATCAGAGTCATCTAACAAACTGCAGGCTAGCACAGCAGCTGGCTACACTTACACAACTGGTTCAATTTGGCACATCATACTTGGAGTAGGCAATATAGAGTCTCTGCATTAATAATGCAACACAATCTTGCAATGGCTGGACCAGATTTTTTCCTCCTCATTGTTTTTTTAGCATCGCAAATTCCCCTGCTTGTTTCAAATATCTGTAGTGCTTAAACTTGACCTTCACTCGAGGTTTTTTTGTAGGGCACCATCAAAATGTACCTCTAAACCAGCTGAAGTATATAGCTTCTTTTTTTATGCTAATGATTTCTTTCCCTCCAGAGAAGGTTAACTCAGCTACCCTACAATTTTTTATATTGGTGCTGCAGCTCTAAATCTTACCCTTCCTGATTTCACAGAGTCACAGTGCAAATGCTGTTGTCATTGCCTTCATGGAGAGTCAAAGATGTTCCCCTGCCTGCAGGATCCCCTACACACTGCTGACAGGGAACTGACCACAGGGGAAAGCTGTTTCTTCCATCCTTCTCTGTGTTTGCACATGGCCTGAGAAGCAGGAGGGGGATCACCACAGGCTGTGCTTTGAGGCCAAAAAACTGTTTCTGCCCTTTCTAAGGCATTAAAGTAGGATCCCTCAAAAAAAAAAAAAAAAAAAAATCTGTAAAACCAAAGAAACACAGTAATATTTTCTTGCTCTGTTAATGAAAGCAGAAATTTGCTGCCACAAGTGCTATCATTTCCTCAGGCTTCTTTGTCCCATCTTTAAAGATGCTTGGGAAGTTACCTCAATCAAAAAGGTGCACTTCAAAGCAGCTACAAGTCTGCTCAAGCATCCGAGGGCCTCTGAGCTCCCACCTCGTAGAGACGATACAAACAGGGAACGTGTCTGCCAAGAGGGCAAAGGTGGGAGTCTCCATCTGAGGTGTTGACGCCCATTCAGATGATCCAAATCAGGAGAGGAAACAGTAGAGTCCATGCAGCTGCCTTCATTCACGCTCATGCGACAAAGTAACTCTCACTTTATCTACATAAACTCACAAGCACTGCAACTGAGCTCTTAAAAAACAAGCAGAAAGTGAGGCCTCCAGATACAAGAAAAAAACCAAATTCCATCCCAGTTGGCAGGCGATTACTGAAAAAGGGAATTTTTTTAAAGCAGCTGCAAGCCTAAGCAGGATTTACCTGGTAATACAAATGTGTCAGAGCTTATTGAGAAAATGGAAGGTAAGTACTGTCTGCTAAGAATATTATTACCGCCACAATATGCCAGCACTACTTGCTATCCACAGACCAACAGCTTCTTTCCTCTTTTCTTCTCAGCCCTCATTTTTTTAAATTCTGAACCAAGGTTAACACACACATTTTTTTCATCCAAATATGAGGATGAAGTTTACTAACAGCTACACACCAAGATCTTGAATTAGGACATGCTTCAGGGGGAAGAACTCCTGAATATTATTTCTTCACCATTTGTAGCAGGTGCAGCTATGCTGTGTATTTTCAAGTTAGAATATGAAACTGTGTCAAGATTTCTGGATCTTTAAATTGATCAATAAGATTTTAGGTTAATGTCACCATTGCTTTCAGTAAGAATTGAATTTCACTCCCTCCCAGCTATATAGAAGAGTATCTCAGCTATCACAGAAGAGCTTTCTTTTTTCTTTTTTTTTCTTTTTTTAAACTTTTCATTAGCCTACTTTATCATAAAAGATAAGTCATTGACAGACCAAAGATCATCTAAAATAGAGTTATTTCAACCAGGACTGTAAGAACCCCTCGTGATAGACTGCCAAAAGACAGCAAGCCACCCAGTGATCAAGAACTGCAGCATGACCTACAAGCAGAAAGGTCATTGTTTTGAACTATCCTGTCCCCATGTAAAACTTCAACTCTCAGCTTCCCAGCTAGATGCCTGCTTTTCTACTCTGGTTAGGTTTCTTCTATTATAAAATTCAATTGAACTGAGTCAGCTTCCATCATTCTCAAAGCACAATTCAGACAGCCCCCTCCTGTTCTGGCACTGAGACCTATAGAAATCCATTTTCACTGTGTACATTTCCCTGACTGAGAACCCAAGAAAGAAAGTTTTGCAAAGTTCAAAATATTGTTATTACTTTGTGGGCTGTGCCATAATTTCTTGAAAGAAAACTCATGACATATTCTACCACTTCGTACTTACTATTACATTTTTTTCAGTCAAGATGATTAAATTCTGCACTGAAACACATAACAGTTTCTTCACAGACATTCCCCAGATAAAAATAATTTCATGAGGAAAACACCATTGCCCACATTTTCCTCTGGTGCTCAATTTCACTTCTGTAGAATATTCTGAAGGAAGAAGTCACCAAATGTTTTCAGCAGGATTTTTTTCATTTACAGTGAGACACATAGCAATATAATGGAAAACCAGAAAACTAGAAAAAGACCAACATTTGCATCCAGTGTTCTCTGCTCCAACTGAACAAATCATTTGGTGTTGTTTCTGATAATTTGTGCAGAATCCAAATTAGACAATTCTGTTTATTGACCGCTTGACTATCTGAATGAAGCCAAAGAGCAATCTGCAAGCTATAACGTTCATCTTCCTGCATGTGTGGATTAATCAGCACCGAAATATCTGCATTACTTTTAACATTATGTTTGCTTACTGAATTTATCTACTGGAAATACCATTTCCCTCCATTATATTTCCCTCCATTATATACTTCATTCATTGTAAATCAAGAATACTCATGTGTTTTATCCTGAAGTTATTTCAACTTACACAGCCAGGACAGCTGACCCACACTGGCCACATACCATGTGACGTCATGTCAAGTATATAAACTGAGGGGAATTGAGGGGTGGGGTGGGATCACTGCTCGGGAACTAACTGGGCGTTTGTTGATGAGTGGTGAGCAATTGCATTGTGCATCACTTGTATATTCCAATCCTTTTATTATTATTGACATTTTAGTATTGTTATTACTATCATTATTAGTTTCTTCCTTTCTGTTCTATTAAACTGTTCTTATCTCAGCCCATGAGTTTTACTTTTTTTCCGATTCTCTCTCCCCCATCCCACTGCGGGGGGGGGGAGTGAGTGAGCGGCTGCGTGGTGCTTAGTTACCAGCTGGGGTTAAACCCTGACAATGAGCTATACTTTGGACAGACTGTAAAGGAAGTGTCTTTCATGTGCAGATGCTGACACTTCCTCAGGTCTGCTTCCAATATGAATTCAGTCTGCTTTTCGCAGCTGCTGAACAACCATAGGTCATCAGCAGTGGCCATTTACTGTGGCAGAAGCTTACTCAGCGTAATAATGGATAGCTTGAAAGGCCTTCAAATATGCTCTGTGTGATAATTTCATTAGCTTTATGCATAAAGACTCAAAAATTTAATTACTGGTCTGGAAAAATAGAAATACAAATTATAAAACTCAGGGGGTTTACATATGCAAGCAGCTAGAATAACCTGCTAGTTTCACTAACCATGTACTAACATTGTTCCATTTTTAGAAACTTTTGATCTTTTATTTCCCAGAGCTTTCATTATTTCTTGAATTGAGACGGCAGCTACTCACTGTTGCTATCTACTATTTAAGATTGAATGTCGCATATTACAAGTGCTCAACTGAAACAAGTTGAAATAAGACCTCCGGGCTGCTGAACCCTCTTGAGGCCCACAAAATAGTGAGATGCACTTCACATGAAACTATCCAGTAAGTCAGCTTTTAAGCAAATAAAAGCAAATACAGTAGTAGTAGAATAGTAGTAAAAGAGACAAAGTAGATGGCAGACTACTATTTTTCTACCTCCATAAAATCTTGCATAATCTCTTCAGAAAATCTTCAGAATGTTTTGAAAGATTCTGCTTTTTAAAAGGTCACCAATTCAATAATAAATACATGCACGCACAGACACACATATATAGGTATTTAATATACACAGTTTTAGTACATTGCTTGGATCTGTAAAGCCTGCTTAGTGTGAAATTTATTCAGATTGTTTATACAATGTGAAATAAAACTTTCCAGTTTGCTAGTGAGAATAAAAAACTAGCCAAGAAAACAGGGTATTTCCTTCTCCTCTCCACCAAACTGAAGGTAGGAGGTAATTCTTTAAATTCAAATATTTTCAATCAGATTTGTTTCTTTCATGTAAGAGAAAGCAAGCATCATAAGCACACCTAGAAACTTAGAGCTTCCAGTTTTACAATGATTCTTCTTGGTATGCATTACAAAGAAGTACTGGCATGATTTTAGCCAACCCATCCATTTTGTAGGACTCTTGCCACCTACCACCTGTAATTTACATAATAGAGCATGTAATTTGAGATGTGCACTTCCTCCTCCCCACATTAATTTTCAGTATGGCACAGTTCACCTGTTAAGTAATAGCAATTCATCACTCTCTGACAAATAGCACAATAAAACTGCTCACTGTGTCTTGTGATGGGAGCCAAATAAAACCAAAAAAACCAGTCTTGCACTCACATTTTGGACTAGACACAGACCCATGTAATACCATCACAAATTCAATTACTTTGCACTGTGATTATTAATGACAGAACAATGTAACGAGTCTGAGTGAAGATAAAATTCCTGTGGTTAAGTGAGTCCTTGATGCTGAAATTTCTTTACCAAATTAAAGCACTTTTTCCCCAGGCATTTGGGAGTCTCATTAAAAGCCCATTTAAGCCAATGAGAATCTTCCCATTGACAGACGTAAATTTGAATTAGGTCCTCACTGCATTAAAATTGAAAAGGGCGGGGGGGGTGGTGGTGGTGACAATTCTTAGGAAAAACAATTTCCTGGTACTGGCTTACTGGCTTGGAATTGTTTCTGTACCTGCTCATGCATCCAGCACAGATTTATGTGTTCATATCAAGCAACTACACACAAATGCATATAGAGAAATCTCACTACATATATACATGTAATAATCCAGTCTGCAGATACAAATTGTGAAAGCAGATAATTTTAAATAGGCCTCAGAGTTCTTTCAAAGCCTCTTAGCTCATACATATGCCCTGAAGCATATGCCTCATTCCTTCCTCTCTCTTATTACTAAGAATCACAGGAATTTTGCACTAAAATTCCCCACCCATAGCTATATAACTTTACCCAGAAAAAGCCTATAGTTACTTTATGCAGATGGTTGCCTAAATCCAACCCAATTTCCACCGTGGTGCCCTAATTCCAAAACTGCTTCTCAAATTCCCCTGTCATTGATCATCTAAGTCTGTATAATCCCTAGACATCTTTAGTTTTGACATTAAAACTTTTCAGGTGCCAGAGGAATTATGTTTTCCCCAATGAATATTTCTCATTCCCCAGGAGGCTGGACAGGACAGAGTCACCTTCTCTTCCTGAAACTGCTCAACTCTTTCTTAAAAACATATATATGTGCGCACGTGTGTGTGTGTAGCTATTATATGTATATATACATCTATCTATCTATATATATAAATAGAGTTTTAAGACAGTAAGAGCAAGACTGAATAGGACTATGCAGCCTCAATTAAACCTTAATCTGGAGACTTCTCAATTTCAGTCCCTCCTCTAACAGTTGTTATGCATTATTATACAGCATGGGACAAAAAAATGACTCAGATGTTAGAACAAAAACAAAAGTTCTTTTGTCCCAAGCCTCAACGGTTACAGACCATGGTTATCCAGTAGATTGTAGACATTGTTCTTCTTTGGCCTAATAACGCTTGAATAACATTGAACAGAAGGGAGCAGCTTCAAACCAAAAGAGTGAGTCATTCCCATTCTTGCCCCCATCCCAATATCCTACTGGAAATTATGCACAGGCTTTTAATGAGAGAGGATCAACCACTGAAACAAGTTACAAGAGAAAGTGATGACAAAACAACAAATTCAGATCAAGATCTGATACCTTTCTGGAAGACAATCTTTAGCAAAAACGCAATATATTTTAGACACGCTCAAGGTAGCTGCATGAAAAACGTAACTGGCTACCTGAAAGAACTCAAATTGACCCACACAGTCTCAGGGGTCCCTTTTGCTCTTAAGCTCTATGAACTTTAGCATATAGCATGTGCATTTAACTAGATGCAGTCAAATCCATGTTGTTTCTAAGACACTTTCTATCGTTATTGCAAAACTGTTTCAAAAGTCCAAATTACTGCATGAGTTTTTCTGGACTGTATCATGCAGATAATCAAACCCGATGATCTCATAGGTCCCATTTAGTTTAAAATTTCATGCACTGGCTCTTACTTTTATTTGCCAAAGACATTTTTATATTGTGAGCATTTATCTAAAGAAAGATGAAAGCTGAACATTTGTAATCTAGCTTTTTTTTTACAAATGGCACAGTCAATTTCCCACTTCCATGTGTGACATTACAAATGGAAATATCAACTGATCAGAGAAAGGCATCTGAAAAAAGTGACACATTTTCAATATTCTGAGATTATTTTCAGAAGTATATTGAAACTGGAGGTGCTCTTGGTTTAGCTATATATCTCCTCCTAATGGCAAGTGAACAGCTAAAACCTCTAGCCTCAAGCTGACAATATGCGTTTGCTTTCCCAAATAGAAGATCACTATTTGACTGAAGATAGTAGACTGTAGTCTGCTATTAAAGTTACAGTCAAAGACAGATCATGACCGGTTTTGTCTCGTCAGAGATTTTTACAGCTCCCTTGGAGCCAACTCCATTAAATATAATTCACATTTACACTGAAATTCATAGCCCTTTGAAGAGTTTGGATTCACCCTCTGTCCTAAGCATTCGGATCTGGCTTGGAATAGCTGAAAGAGGAGGCGGTGCCACTCACTTTGTTGCTGCAAATGAAAATTCAAGACAAAAAGCATCTTTTCCTCTTTTTCCTTTCTTTCTGAAAGTATTCTCTAACCTCACAGTACACTGTACATCTTACTTGAATATTATCATAGATAACTGAAACTTGAAAAATGTTTGCAAATTCTACTCAAGGTATGCATAAATCTTCAGAGAATTTAGAAAAAAAATACTTAGAAGTAACTAGTTAATTCATTTTGTCTATCAGTTACAGAAAGAGAGGGGAAACCAGTAGAAACTTCAGTATGCCAAATCACATTTGCTGGGTTATTCACAAATAATGTAGCACTCTCAGCTCTGACATAGCAATATCAAGACAAAAAAATAAGGAAATCTCATTTCAACCAAGAGACCAAGGTGATCCAAAGTTCTGTTACCCAAGGATGATAACAGTTAAATTCTGCCTGCCAGAAAAACTAACAGCAAAAAGTGCTTTCTGACAGATCCTGCAAACCCAAGAAAACATGACAGGAATGTGGACACACCTTTTTTTCAGTCCACTCATATTGCCAAAAAGTCAAATGTAATCTGATAAATAACAGGTTGAAATCTTGCCGAAAACAAGATCTATTTGGATCAGAAATTATTCTGCATGTATTTTATCAGTTGAATAATTTTCCTGTCTTAAGTGATCTGTCAGTGTATGTGTATGAGCAAATGCACAACTTTCTGGTTTGGGTTAGGACTACAGAAACACAATAGGCCTAGAATCTTTTGAATCTAAATGCTATAGTTTAAAGCATAGCTTTATAAGTCAAAGCTGTATTATTTTACCTCAGCGGCTGTTGCCACATTAGCTTGCTTTATCTAATCAGAAACAGAAAATCTTCGGATATATAAAAAGCTACCAGCCTGTTCTAGGAAGACTTCTAACTCAATTTTGTAGTTTTAACATGTCAGAAGGTTATACTCAACTCTGCACGGCAGATGAGAAGAAACTTGTAGTCCACTTAAGACCTCAAATGACTGGGGGTGAAGAAGGATGTCTTGGTAACACTAAGGTATATATTTTCCGGCTTCTAGGAGTATTTGAAAGGCATATTCGGTGATCAGGAAAGGTCCCTAAACCTAGTTTAAGATTAGATAATCTTCCAAACACTTAACGCTTCTCTAAAAACCAAACTGGCATAATAGCCACTGTTAGCTATTTGTTTTCTTTTTGTGAAGAATTTAAGCTTTTGATAGCATCAGACACTAATGCAGTCTAAACTAACACAAACATTTTAAAACGAACATGTTCAACTCCACACTACAAGGCTATGTTGCTTTAATTATGAGTTTTCAAATAAATCAGTACAAAACCAGCACATACACCATGCATGGAAAAGCGGTTTGAATTAGTTGCTACCCACCCTCTATAACATGCACTTATGATAAAAGAAGTTAACAGGTGTAATAGTAAAATAAAAACGACAGTGCTAGCATATAAATAGCACTGTCAGAAGCGTGAGATTTACTTAATTTGTCATTGATGAGACAGGACCACAGAGAAGCTGGGAGACCAGAACCAAAACCAACTCAGAGCCATCAAAGATGGGGGAGGCTTTGTCTGTGTTTCTGCTTATAGGATGATCTATGGTCTAGGACTGCACCTCTCCTGGCTCGTAGCTTCCTGGCTCAGTGTTGCCCTTCTCCTCTGGTCCTTGGACAACCCATGTGAAAATGCTGGGAGGAGGGTGATAGAGCACCCTGAACGTCTCCCTCACTCGTTACCTCTGTGCCTCTTGGGACTCTCTCAGCAAATACAGAGCTCAGACTTCCAAATGTCTCCAAAACCAAGAAATGTAGCCTGCCATTTACTTTAACCAGGCAAGTAAAATAGAAACAAGGCACCCATAGTGCTATGAAAAAGTGTGGACCTTTTCAAATAATTCCTTACAAATCATTGATACATTAAATAATTAATAAATATTTAATTGCACCTTTTCTTTTTCTTTTTTTTTTTTTTAAGAATTTAACATGAAAGTAACAGAAATTATAATGGTCTACCTAGAAGCAAGAATGTGTTAATTTTCTTAGCAGGTATATCCTGCTAATGGAATATATTCACAGCATTACCATATCAGCATGTTAATATCATTTGCAGAACTCGATAAGAGTTAATGAGAACAATAATTATTTGAGAATGAATGTTGCTTTGGGCTTTATTATTCCTTTCTTATAATTTTGAGTTCTTTGTTTTGGACTCTGTAGAATGGTAAACTGACTACAACGCCGAGTAATTGAATTTCTTTTATTACACACACACATGCCATAAAGAGCACGCCACGCAGCCAGAACTTACACAATGCTTTTCTCTTCCTCGCTGGATCATTCAGACTCATTTTGTGGGAATGAGTCAGATCCTGACTACAAGTACACTATTGAAACTCAGGACAAGATTCACAAATATCGGTAGATATTTTTAATTTTCAGGGGGGTTCTATGATCAAGATAATTTGCCCCATCGACTGCATATTCAAGCATACTGAAGGCTCATAACAGCCTTGAATTAATTAGTAAAAATAATCATGTTAAGGCTTGAACTTAATAATAAACTGGTACAACATTAACATTTTGATCATTAAACCAGTTTAATTAAATTTAATTGAGCTCTCACATTATTATGGCTACAGTAAACTAACCATTGTCTTGTCCCTCTTCCCAACCCCCAACAGGAGAAGAGAAAGAGGAAGAAAAGGAGAATAAAGAAAAAGAAAAAAAAAGAAAAAAAAAAGAAAAAAGAAAAGAAAAAATTCAGTCAGATTTCATCAGAGGTAGACTGATTCAAAATGTGGTACAAAAGCACCTCATATGAGAGCTGAGCTTCATGAAATTAGAAAATGAGATCTTTACAATCAAGGAAAGAAAGTATATTAGGTCAATTTCCCTAACCTCTTGAGTGTCCTGTGAGTGCTAAATAATAACTTCCGTTATATGCTTTTTTGTATTTAACATGGAATTATTTGTGTTTAGGGCACATTCACACTCCTAGTGGCAAAAAAATAATTTAATATTAAACCATAGGAAACATTAAAGAAACTGCCATTTAAATACTTGTTGGACAAGTGTATAAAACATGACTCAGCTGCTTTTTTTTCAAGAGTTTCCCTCCTGTGTATTTGAAATGTGCCTAATTTTATCTTTTGGAAATTCTGCAACACACTAAGTTAGAAATTTAATTCTCTTTCAGAAACACTGCTGATTTAAAAGTGCAAAAGTCAGTCCTTTCTGAAATACAATTTCATTATATAGTATCACTAAGTCAGTATTCACTTTTGCCAACACTGTATAGATTCCCTAATGAAACTACGTTTAAAGGCAGAGAACTTACATATCATAGTACTGAGTTATGACTCTCAACTTTAGTAGCATTTCGACTGAACTAAGTAGACAAGGAAAACTCTGTATGTTAGTAGCTCCACCTCTACCCTGACAGGAAGATGACCCAGGCTTCATTTCCTACCTGGGTTAATTCTTCACACAAAATTAACCCAGTCCATTTCTATCTAGTGCATTTACTACTACTAAAAATGCAGTCTGAGCCTTCCCCTTTCCAATCAGGAGCTTAGCAGGGATGTTGCCAGCAGCAGCACCTATGTGCTTTTCCACAAAAACAAACTGTTTGACAGGAAATTGTCAGTTCAACTAAATTTAAGTGTCTGCTTTCCACTTTTTTTCCGTCAAAACAATATCTGGGAAATAAAAATATTTTGATTCAGACGTGTTCACTGAAGTGTTTCACAGCAGTTAGAGATAAATTACCCCATACCTTCAGTCTTCAGTAGGGGGGGGGGGCGGAGCATAAACAATATAGCTATATGGAGGCATGAGACACTAAAATAAGAATTCTCTGAGATCATGACAGCAATCCCAAATACAAATACTAAGGATTAATACCAAAAAAATGAGGTGTTTTTTTTTTTTCACCAGAAGTTCAGATTTTCCAAGGAGGAAAAAGCCCAATTTTCAAATAGTTCAAATCATCAAGATTTACAATGTTTAGAATGGATCCTGGCAGATGTTTGTGCAACAAGCTCCACTAGACTTTTCACATTGCCCAAGAGTTTTAAGGATCTCTAGAAATGTCCCCCAAAGGCTTTGTACTAAGATGCTCATTCAAACCTCAGATTTTTTGTTGTGGTTCATTTGAAGCTCATAAATAGCATACCTTCTGCTACATCAAACTTCACTGAGCCACTTCAAATGTTCTTAAAAAAGTTTAAGATTTAGTGTAAAAATTTTTCAAGAGTAAATTCTTTGTATAAAATAAAGATGTGTCTACAATTTCTGTCAAAACCTTAATATTTTCTCTCCATTTCAAGATATTATGAAATACCAGACCCTAAATAGTAAGGAATATGTAGCAATTAAGAAAGATTTAAGCTGAGGAAAAAAATAAAAAGTAATAATAATAAAAAAAAAGTTTGCACAGCTTGAATCTCCCATTTACACTGGGAAAATTATCCAAACATTTTGTTGGCTGCTAAGTATCATTGTCAAAAATGTCAGAGGTATGGATTGAAAGGCTGTCACCCTAGTGAAAATAACATGATTGAAAGCTGTGTCATTCTAGTTAAAAGATAAAGAAAGACTATAATTTTTGCAATCAGTAAATCAAATTTATACAGAAAAGGGGACAAAGGCTTTTGTTGCAAATATACTGCACCACTTAAAAAACCCAGAACCAATAATAGTCAACAATTAATTCAAACTTTTCAATTACCTGTAGAAAACTGCATATTTTGCCAGAGTTCATTTTGTGGAAGCCAAGGACCATCACAAAACAATCTAGAATCTATATATACATGCCAGCAGATTTAATGAAGCTCACTAATTCCTCTCATAACAGTAGCAACAAACTTGCATTACAAGTGAAAAGTCTTGGTTTTAAACTGCTAAATATCCTGTTCTACTACATAAGCAAGTGTAAATCTTTTCCTAACTGAAATCAGCTTTCATATTAGATATCTATGTGACTGATTCCTTCCCACTCTACCTTTCTTTTTAGGATACCAGTATGACTAAGAATGGAAAAAACAATGGAGAATCTCAGAAGTGCTACTTGAAATCAATTTATACAGTGAACCAAAATGTCACCCTCATAAATATTTATAAGAGAGGACTTCACATTATATGTTCAGCATTGAATGGTGCATGTTATTCTTATTAATGTTTCATAAACATTTGTACAAAAAACAATATGCTTTACTTTGCTTCTAAGTATTAAGTAGAATTATAGCAGCATCTGCTTCCAACAGTTGAGTGCACAAGCATTCATGCCCTGTCATAAATTCCATGATGCATTAAGATGCCATTAAATGTACCTTCTGTGGTTGTCTCCTCATTTACATACCTTGTAAATCATCAGGTAAAAATCAAGTGAACTGGGGAGTAATCTCCTGCACTCTTCCCTTCTGCCACAGAATTCAGTGCCATCCACATCTTCCTCCATCAGGAGCATAACCATCAAAACATTAAGTCAATGATGTTGATGATGAGAAACTTAATTGCTAAAGGCAATTTGATTTGTATTTTTCTGACAAGTCCATTTTCTTAAAGAAACAAAACTTGAAAGCCAAGAGGTATAGGCAAGCCAGAAGACACGAGCATGGTTTCTTCAAGGATCCTCATTTGGGAGTCTTAAATGAAATAAAAAAAAAAATTTACTAGAGGAATGAAAATGAGTTAAAACAAAAGCCTCTTTCTCTTTGAGGTGATTCCCCCCCACACACAGACCCTTTAGCATACTTTCCATACTGCTTCTCTACCTGAGAAAAAAGTGATGGACAATATCTCAGCTTTTGTAGAACTAGAACATTCCTAGAGGAACATCCCTTTTTTTTTCTTGATTTCAGTAATGTTCCCTTACTGTTTAATTCCCTCTAACTAGTGATTTAATTCCTTCAGTCCAGCTTTTAAGAGATAGCTGGAAAAGGTTTCCTTTTATGAAAATGTCCAGGCAGTTTCCTGCATTGGCTGGCAGGATAGTTTTGTCAGTGTTGCAGCTGTAATTCCACTGTCTGCAGCCTATATCTCTCACCACTCTGGTAATTCAGCCTCTAATGGTCAGGAGCTTGGAAACAGGCACCTGCACCTGGGTACCAGAGTTGGCAAAGCAATGTGCTGCTGGCAGAAAATCCTGTTTGACTGTTTCCCCTCCAACTTTCAAACATTTCAGGCCCCATAGATTAGTCAGATCATCTTTCTCTGAACTTAACAATGACTTCCATGCATTTCTTATGATCTTTGCTCTTACTATGAAGCCAGATAAAAATGTATACCCTATAGAAACATTGCCCAATATCTTTATTGTGTTGCAGTGTCCTTGAAAGGGAACAAGCCTGGTGAACTGCAAGGCCTGAAGTCAGCAACAAAGGAAGGCTGGAGAGGAGGGAGGGTGGGAAGGAGAGAGAATGGTAAGCAAAACTGAGTGCACATATGCATCCAAGGTGAACTACAAGACTGCCAGAGGTAACCCATTTATTTCCTTTTGAATCTGTCGACTTCCATTGGAAAAATATTTTTTAAGCTTAAGAAAATGAAATAACCCTTTATTTTAGGGTCAGACTTTCACCTAGCACACATGACTCCCTTGCTATGGGAATGCCGCCCATGGGAGTTCTTAGTATCCTTTCCAAAAGCAACAGCTTCGTAAAATGAACAGATCACAGTTTTTTCCCTCAGAAGGAGAAGAAAAAAAGGGAGCAGGGACGCTAATAAATAATATGAAGTTTCTTATATTTAGTGACAAACATTACAAAAACCCCACAGCCCTTTGTAACTGATACTTTCTCCTTGCTTGTCATCTGTGTTTATACTGTACCTATCAGTCTTTGCAACTCTCAGTCCTTGAACTCCTTCTGAAAGGAGTAAAGAGAAGCATCTAACATGTGCTTTATTACCAAACACCGAGACTCTTCTCTTTCTTTAGCCTTTCAAAAAATTCTGGGGAAGGAGGACTGGAAATCTTCTGAAGATTAGTGGAAACAGATGTTGATCCTGGTGATAGGTCTGCTATAAACTCGTGAGTACAGTGAAGAGCCCCCACAGGTGAAATGGGTAGAGGTCTGTAAATTCAGCCCACCCATGTAAAACAGGACTTCTGGAGGAGAGCCTCTTTCAAGCCAGCTCTTCAAACAGGAGGGGATCAGGTTGGAGTGGATCAGGCACCCTAAAAAGCCCAGGTAGACAATGGAAAACCCACTCTTACAGCTGTCTTCTGGCATATCAGTCATTTAGAGATGGCTATAATTATTCAGCACTATTAGTAAAAATACTAACTTGAAAGACAGATGATGTCTTTGTCAGCCTTACATGAGAACGATGTAAGCACAGGTAGCAGTGACAAGCCAAGGACTTCGGGTGCCAGCACAGTTGCAGCAATACCAACTGCTACTCCCTCTGAGCTGCCATGTAGTTCTGGGTGGACAAGCTGGATGGAGAAGCTTGCTCTCCCACAGGTTATGTTGGGTCCCTGTCTTTATGAGGGCAAACACTGTGTTGGCCAGTTGGCTGCCTCTGTGACGCTGCTAACCCTCATCCCCCATTTACTTATCGTCTAGAAGCAGATGCTGTCTCTCTTAGGAAAAGCTGTTGTCATTATAAATACTTAAACCCCTTACACATCTTCTTATTCCATTTTTACCTCTCTAAACAGTTTACAGATCAGCCAGCACTGCCAAAGCCTTCCTGCTACTTTTTCAGTGATTGCTGCTACTGCAACTTTTTATTTTCTCATTTAGGAAAACAGTGAGGTTGTCTGTTGACCCTCTCGCTTTTTAACTCTGGAACCAGGGTTTGCATTGAGATAAACTCTTCATGATGCTGAGTGAAAGTGGAGCACTGAAGGCACTGAAAAATTAGAGCGTACATTTGCTATTTAGAGACTGTGTGGTCACTTCAGCCCCTCCTGTCATCACAGCATCTCCACGTACTTAGTGTTACAGCCTCTTACTGCAGCCTCACAACTTTAAAATAGATTTGCATCCTAATCTAAATTCAGAGCACTAGTCTATCTCCATTGAGAAAGTCTTCAGTTTTACTGTCCCATGAAACAGTTCTCCCTTTCTAATGCTATAAGCACCTCTAAATAGTCATTCATAAGTAGATTAACAATAATCTCTGTATCACTCAGACTAGGTATTTTTAGTCCTAACTGCAAAAGCGAGATCCTGCAATTGCTTACACCTGTGCAGAATTCAGTCCAATTCAAAGGCTACAAAGACAGAGCAATCTGCCCATGTGGCTTTGTTTCCAGCGAACCGATCCCAGAAATTACCACATTACATTTCCAACTCTCTAAGAAGATAACCAATGTGTATAAATAATTAAAAACTCTGTCTAAGAAAAGTGCTTGAGTCATTTTTTTTTTTCTACCTATATTTCACCCAGCACAGTCTGACCATGGTCCATGACTCATGCTCCCATGCACTACCACTGTGTAAATAAGTTATGATTCCTTTAAGCAGCTGGAAAATGTAACTGAATGCAGAAGCACAGCCTAATGCTTAACATCTAAAATCTATTACTTCTTGTTACCGTAAATGCAAATATATATACATATCTACATCTATATATCTCCTGGTCTTCCTAACTTCAGAGATTCTTTTCGTTACTGCCTACATGGGTAATTAATGATATTATTGTTCCTTACTTCTGTTTTTATCTCCAAGAACTCTACTACATGTTTTGTGACAGGCATACTATATCCAGTAAGAGAAAAGAAAAATTTGCTATGATTTTTTTTTTTTTTCCATAGAGAAGTAAGCTGAATAGAATTACTGAGAGGAGGACTGGAAAAACTACTACAAATTTGAAACAAAAAAAAAAACAACAAAACCTTTTAAACTAAACCAAAACTTAATTTCACTCATATTTTTCCCTGGAGGATTTTGAGTAAACAAAACATTTCCATTGCTTTTGTATTTTTTTAATTCTTCTCTCCTACCCCCTTTCAGTTTGATATTTAAATAGGAAAGGGAAAAACCTCCTAGAAACAAGAGCGATTTTGTGTAGTTGTAGTTATATTCTTGAGGGAAATGAAACTTTTTCATGAATGTTTCCACCTCTTCAAAAGGAAAAATGTTTTGTCAAGAAAAAAAAACCAGACAAGTGTTATAAAAGGTACTTTAAGCATATCTCAGTCATATTTATGATTCTGAAATGTGTGCGATCTCAGTACTCCCTGCTCTGTTACATTATTCAGCTGCCAACTGTCCTGCATTTCATATCCTTTACAGGCATTTAACACGAAGTACACTTCATTCTGGCATTGAATGTTAGTTTTTTCCTTCAGATTCCCATATCTCTATTTCTTCCCTATTCATCTGGGTATTTGACTAACACAAGTTACTATAACATTTAGGAGCAAAGCTCTATATAACTACTTTACTTTGCCCATCATTGGATTCACTGAATACCAAAGTTTTGCTACACATTTTCCATGGAAAGTCCCTACTAGACATTACGTAAAATCAGTAGATATTCCAAATATGCTTCTTTTCAGTTGTTTAACTTTTTTTATTTTTCAAATTTGGTTTCCTTTCTTTCCCTCTATTGCTTTCAAGCCTCTTCCTACCATTTCCAGCTCTCTCCTTCATGGCACTTATATTCCTCATGCCAAAATGTCTTGACAGGACTGACATGTGAACCCTGGGAGGTGCCATCCACTTCTACAGGTAGTCAAAGCCAAGCTGGTTGCATTCAAAAAACCTATCTTGGTCTGTCTCAACATCCTAGAATGGTTTCCTGTTCCTCTGTGCTTTCTTTTTATACCACCAAAATCAGAAATAATCCTTGTTACAGAATATGGAGAAATACTCTTTCCATAAATTAAACTACGTAGAAGCTGTCTTGGGTTTGACTGGACAAATACTGTTTTCTATATCAGACTTGCTTTGTTTATGGCATAAACACAGAGGGTCAAATCTGTCGTTTTAATGTGGAAAGCCATTTTGCACAGCACACAGACGCACGAACACTTATGGTATGAAATAAATGTTGTAGCCATATGCAGCTTTACTCTCAAAGCAAAAACATCTCCCAAAAGATTACATTCTCAAGTAGTGCACTGTTGTGATCTGAAATAAAACAGTGTACATATTGTATAATAGAAGCGTGATAGCATTCACTTCAGAAGTAACTAATGTTGGAATAATAATGATAATAATAATTTGCAAAGTGCTGGCTGTCATTCAAAACTCTCCTGACACCACTCAAACTGCTTGATTGAATAAACTAACAAACAGCTCCTTTCTTCCCTCTGCTTCCCTCTCTCTGCCAAAAATAAAAACCAGGCAAACACAGTATGGCTGGTGCCTGCTTTACTTATTGATGTCATTCGGACATAGCCATTTGAATTTTACCAAGTCCAGGGTCTGTTTCAGAAAATCTGAATGTTCTTTTAAAGAAATACCATTTATTATGGTATGGTTTGTGCTAAACTCTTCCCCTACTGGAACCTGGGCTGAATGTTAATATCAGATTCTTATTGTAGTCTGGATACGAGTAATGTGATTAATGATTCCTCCAGAAATTCAAAGTGGATAAAACCTTGGTTTAAGTTATATTTTTCATTTATTCCAAATACAGTTCTTGAACCTCATGACTGTGTGAGTTGCCTTTCTGCACCTGCTCCAAAATGTCTTAGGAAAATTCTGTTGTTAAACCCCATACTATTGCCCTTTTAGTTAGATGTACTGAAGGCAAACCTTTACTAGTGCAGGAGAGATAACTTGGCAATAATAAATGGACCAAAGAAAGTTCATATTTCACCTGATTAGAGTACAAATCTTGGGTTGGCAGCTACTGAGATAGTGAGCAACCACAGCATAGTCTCAAATCTACCAGGAAAATGCCTTTCACCGTACCCAGTCCTAAATCCTGTAAGCAGAAAAAACAGGGGACAGATGAAAAACAGCTACAAAACCTACCAGGAATGAATGCATCTGCTACTTGTTGAATTTTCAAGAAACATGTGTTTCTATTTTCCAAATTATATATCTAACACAGAGCTTCCACCTCTTGCCAGCAAATGTTTTATTTGTTTGTTTGTTTGTTTGCTTGTTTTAAATTGAGGCAGCATGTGGGAGAGAGAATGGCGTTTTACTGAAGCACCAAGACTCTGAAGCTCTAATAAATTTAGATCACCTCTGTTATTTTCAGTCCTAACTGGCCAGATAGCCCTAGTCCTAAAAGAAAGCTGTTAGAATACTACTAGCTTGGCCACCGACTTCATCATGGCTTCATACATCAACATACAAACAACAAAGCTTCAATAAATTAGAAAATTCTATGTTGCTTAAGTCAAATGTTTTCAAAAGGCCTATTGAAAATAATGTGTCTCTGTTAAGATCCTGCATTTTAAACGATGTATTCTCAACTTACATCTGCATAAAATTATTTACCAGACTACTGAGGTGTGCAATATTAATAGGTACAACAGTGACAGTTTGATTCATTCAGCCCAAATATTCCTGCAAGAACTCATGTCTAGAACTGTGATCCACCAAACCCTGCTCAGCTGCCACTTGCTGTGTGTGACACTTGAGCCCATGAGATGTCCTCATCAATACACCAACAATCTTGCTCCCCTCTCTGCCCCACACGGCTTCAACAAAGAGGCTTAAAAGTGGACTTAAAAGTTTTGGTCTTTTCTTCACAGACTTTTAAAAAATTTTATCTGTTATCTGGCTTTTGTAATAACAAAACAAAAATAGTCCAGGGATAAGGGAACAACATTTTGATGACCTAGGGCTTATGTTAGGCTTGTTTTGTTTGCAGACATTCAGAATTTTCCCAATTAAATGCTGGCTTTAATCATGCCATCCATCCTCAGTTGGCAGACACTAGTAATTTATCAAGATATTTCAATAGATGATGTATTCTGAAGGATATCTTAGTCATCTACATAGTCAAATGGCGTACCTTGCAGACATTAATGGTTTTTAATAAAAATTTAATTTAATACAGATTTAATATAAATAAATTCCTATTTTTAAAACATGTTGCTCCTTTTCTGCTCTTCATTAACCTAAAGTAGAATCTAAGCTGCATCTTAGGTTTATTTCATGACCCCATATTCTTCCCTGTTTCAATTTGGGGGAATTTAAAAAGAAAACCAAAAAATCTCCACCTATATGTTAGAGATTAAGTGAAATTTAGTATTTCCCAACATTTGCTGAAAGTCTAGCAAAAGGACACATGGTTTAGAAGGAAAAAGGCAAAACAAGGCAGTCACAATAAGACTTTGAGAAATTGTATAGGTTATTCGCTATTGCCATCACAACAGAATAATGTTTCCTAAACTGTGTATTCAGACAGAGCAATTAAGAATGTAATGGTACTTCCTAAAGAAAATAGAAATATCACATTTTTACAGCTGATTACACTCCAAAGTCCTGAGCCCAAATTTATTCACATTCTGGTTGAAGTCAGTAACAGCTCTGGAGATGGATTTCATTAACGTGATCTTCGTTGCTCCACTTCTCTTTCTAAGTCCTCCCTGCTCATTAGCTCTGAAGAAAGCCAGTGCTTGTTAATGGTAGACCAGTCATATGGCAGATTAATAATCTAATAAGGGCAAAACTTTAAGTGCAGGGGGAGAGCAGAGAAAGAAGGAGAAAAACATTGCATAATTTACATTTGTTCCTCCCCTGGTAACAGATGTGAATCAAAGTCTACCAATGTGAACAGGGAGTTCTGGATCTGGTCCTAAAGCCTACCCAAAAATCCAGATGGGTTATTTCAGTTCTGTGTCCTGATGTTCATTTTAACCCTGCTCAGCAGCTGGAAGGAATAGTGGTAGTTTCTAAGTTTGGATAAATGCAAGCTCCAGTGAAAATCTGTTTTAAGGCCATGATCAGTCATGAAGGGTTGTATACTACAAGACCCTAGTTTACTACTGTTTTCACAAAGAATCAGCTCTGCTGAGGAACTTGGATAAAAGGTCTCTTTTTATTTCACTGGGAATTAGATGCCCCAAATGATCTGAGAGCCTGCATCACAGTGCCTGCCAAGCTGCATGGTAATACTATGGTTATGATGATAATGGTCAACAACAGTGTACACTAGCATATTTTTCTTCATCTGATAGGTATCCAGCAAGCAGTTATCAGCCAGGAAAATGGTGCAGGGTTAAATCCTTAAATAGCTTTTCGGTCAAGAATCTCCATGCTTCCTGCAATGCAGAAAACTTTGATTGCATCCAACCAGCCTCATGAAAATGAATGCAACAGTAGCAAGTTAGTGATATCCTTCAACTCACTGGGTTGGTCAATGTAAGTGCGATTGGGGCACTTTTGTTATATTTGTTGTCCTTTTCAGCCAGAAAAATCAGAAGCTGTATCAGAAGAAACTCTGTAAGCCCCTAAGTAAATGCCAGCAGCCAGCTTTAATGAGGTATTGTGGTATTGCAACATCAACCAGTGCATTTCAAAGGCAAAAAATCCAATGGCTTTCTGAAAAACAGCACACCCTCATCCCGTTCTCACCAGTTTAGGCTACAGCCTAATACACATCAATTGGCTTTTACATTTTTGTGGAAGGATACTGTTTGACCTAGGCCACTGGAGGTAAAGGATTATATGATTTAACAGGCACTAATGCTTGTTAAAAGCTTTGCCTGAGCAGCCAAATTTACACCTACAGCAAACACTTCCTGCATTACTCTAAATACTAATCTTTCCAGGTATCACTTACTACAAGTTCCCTGTTGGTTTTGAGTTAATTACCTTTCTGTCAGCATCATGCAGTGCTGAAAAAAAGACATTAGAGTTAGACCATCCTGCTGGTGCAGGATTTTTCACCATCATACAGTTTACTACAGCTTTACCAAATCCAGCACCCAGGTTGCTGGGCTTCTTGTTGGCCCCTGTGCACAGAGGCTGCTCCTGTCAAAGGAAACTTTTCTCTCATAATCCACATAATTCTATCCTCTTCAGCTTCCTCCTCTGAACTTCACTTTATTACACCTACAGATTCACTTAAGGGCAGCAGCTCACACTCTGCTTAAGTGATGTCTTTTTCTTCTAACAGATCTAGATTTTCATGGGACTGTTAAAGCCAGTTTGGTTTTAAGCATGACTAACAACCTTCAAGTATTATTTTTTTAAAAAAATACATCTACTGTATCATTAAAACCACGTAAAATTAGAAATATCTCTGTTTTCAATATACATAGGGTTTTTTAATTATTCTCTTATTCCTGGAGGAAATGTGCATTAATTCATAATTTTAAAATAAAATTAGGATTATTCTGCTATAAATATTTTTACAGATAAATGTTGGGTTCTGTTTAAGAAATACGTCTTCAGCATTGATATTCTATTTGCTTTCCTGGCTTGGTGGCAGTCAGATGCATGCAGATGATAAAAATGTATTCTGTTTTTAATATCCACATAATTTTACACTTTATTTTACATTTATTACATATTAACGAACCCAAGTATATAAAGCAAATAAAGCATTCCATAAAATAAGACAACAGCTAATTGCACTGAAAAGGAAGTGGTAACATAAGCCAATAAGAAATCATTCAAATTATACTAATTCTACAAGTGATTATCTTTTAAAAAATGAATACCGCAGGGCTATTCTACACTACATGCTTCCATTCAGTGAAATTACATGCCATAGAAGAGAGTAACATTGCGATGAATGAGCACCTCTGTGTTTTGGGACAAAGAAAGTGACTTCTTGCTTTGTTTTGAAGAGTCTTCAGAAATCTACTTCTTAAAATTCATATCCTCTGCAATTCCCAGTGAGAATGGTTAATCTCCCATATCAAGTTCAGGCATGCAAAAAAAATGATCACCATAAGAAGCACTTAACTTAATTCGCTTTGCTTTGTTCCTCTAGCTTCAAGTCAGAGCAGAATAGTCACACATTATGTGGATCAGACCATTTCAAAATAATGTTGTGCTTTCTGCTGGACTGATAGAGAGTTCTCCAAGACTCCTGTTCGACTGAGCGCTTAACTTCGCCCGTCTATAAAACTGACGTGTTAAAGATTAAATGAAATACTGAAATCTGGGATGAGCGAAGACCTGTAAATTGGCAAACAGAATTGTCATATGAAACAGAGAAGGTCATTTATTATCTCTCTGCCACAGCTGACCCATCTGCACAATGAGGACACCAAACTACCTCAGCGCAGCACTGCAAGGCTTTCCATTTATAAGCTTTTTCAAGGTCCCTAAGTATACATGTGGAAAACATCACCACTAAGTCTTATTAAAGGCCAGCCTCTGAACATACTAAGCAATAATGGAGCAATTGTGAATACCACTATGTTTCTTAATAAAGGAAGAAAGATATCTTCAAAGTGTAACCGTTTGTGACTTATCATTGATCTTTAGAAACTGCTTGTATGCCCAAGAATTCAATTTATGAAGCAATACTTTAAAAGCTAGCCATAGGAGAAGCAAGAGGGCTTTAAATTGACAAAACATTTATTTTCCTGGAAGTCATTAGAGTTGACGTTTATCTTCCTTTCACATGTCTATCTGACAATTCCTTTTGTTATTTTTCCAATGAGCATTGTTCAGTTATAATTGTTCTAAAAGAACTGGATTATAAGAGCAGATGTGGAATTGCAGGTTGGGGTCTGCCCTGATGGCCCAAAAGGACAAAAGTGCTATAGGCTGGCAGGCACAGTCCAGCACTGAAGAAAGTGGTGGCTGAAGTAAAAGGGAGTGGGATCAGCTTATGCAAGACTCCTTTTTGACTGTGTTCCTCTCAGAAAAGGAAGCCATTTGAAAAGCTGGAGAATACCCAGCAGTGACACAGGTGGCCATATAAATTTAAAATTTGTCCAAAAGTTTAATGATTGTAGACTTTAAGAGTTATTAGTGCTTGCCTTAAGTCATTCTTTGCCCTTTAAATCTGACCCATGGCTCAAGTTAAACACATTTAACTTGCTACATCCCAAAATCCCTCCTCAAAAGTATTTTAATAACTCTCAGGAAAACCTCAGATGGTACACACATCAGGAGAGAATCTGCAATTTGCCAATGAACTATGGACACATACTGCTCCGTGCACTGCAAAACAGAAGAAACAGGGGCATGAAGAGAAAAAAACCAGAATTAGATTTGCATTCTCTTTTCTCATCTTGCTTTTACTGAATGAAAATTGGAAGAATAGGGCTTCATCCAGATCTACTATAAATACCTTTTTTCCTCCAGAGAGGGCATCTGAAAGCTTTTTAATGACAGGATTTTGTTTTCTAAAATTCCCATCTCTGTACAAACAAAGCACCTAAGTTGTTTTTTCTTTAAATATATTCTTCTTAGTGTAAAAAAAAACAAAAAAACAAAAAAAACCCCCACAACCAAAACCAACCAAAAACAAGCAACCAAACCCCAAAACAAATCCTCCACTAAATACCTGTCATTTATTTAATTGTAGAGAGAGAGGGGAAGATAATAGAAGCTGAAATAAGAAGGGGAAGGAAAACATGAGAGATGAGTTAACATTCAAAAGCCAGGCTGATTAAAACCCTGGACAAAACACTGCATTTAGAATTTTCTATTTTTGCCCTTATTCAGGGGCAACAGAGTTATGCCCGCACTCCAAGAAGCTTCAGAAGATCGTTTTGTTTAATAAGCTCAAAGATCCAAGAAAAACATTTGCTGGGAAAAATACCAGAGGAGCTTGGCTTTCAAAGTGATTCAAACACAGCTTTTTACTACAAAGTGTCTTTTCATTTAGGATGCTAGGAATCAGAGGACGCTAAGATGTAAGGTAATGAGGGCAGGCATGACACGGCAGCCTTAGGGCTCCATGGGATTTTCCTTCAGCATTTGATTCAGCCCCTTGGAGAAACCTGCGGTGAATCTGATAGCAGGCGCTTGCTTCTCTTCCCCAGTGCCGTAGCTTTCAGGTCTTATATGCTCTGTCATACCTTCGCATCTATTGTGCACACACCGCCACAATTATAGAGCTTTTGTTTCCAGGAGTTCACCAGTTTATTCTTTAAGAAAATAAAATAACTTTAATAACATGAGGCCAGGCCTGTTCCTAGTCACTGGGAGATTAAATGAGGGAGGGAAGGATCATCTGAAAGTCTCTGTGTGTTGGAAACATCAAGTAATGGCCTTTATTACTAATGACCTAGGCCCTCCAGCAATGAACCTAGACAACACTGATTAAGAAAGAAGCCTGCTGCTTTTTACAGGCATATAAAATAAAAGGAGTCTTTGTGTTAATAGAGAGGGGTATGACACAGAAGGAAATGTAAAAATGAATGAGCTATAAAAAGAAGGGATTTTTCCTTCTCTGTGGAAGACAATAAGAAATTAATCCAGAGATATAAAAGCTTGAATCATAGTTTCATAAACCATTGCAGAAGCAGCTCTTTACAAGGTAAAGTTAACTAAATGTCATGCTGTAGATTTGCAAAAAAAAGACAGTAGCTTCCTTACAGGTATGGTATAGAATAGAAACTTATGCTCAACAAAATATCAATTGCCACCCTTAGAATAAATAACTCATCCTAAATTTATTTGCATCATATGCCCATTTAAAAAAAAAAAAAATGTAATGGAACTCTTCCCTATTTCTACTAATACTGTAGCTAAAGCTTCCAAAAGGCCCATCTTGCTTTTGTTATGTGAATACCAAGTCCTCAGGCTGGAACAAAGTCATGAAGAGTTACAGGACGTGACTGGTTGTTACAAGACACCTGTTCTGGGAATATATCTGCAATGGAAAATGTTCTCATCTAATCTATGCCATTCCCAGCACCACACTATAAGAGCACTAATAACACATAAAGCTTTTTATTATTAAATAGTTACAGCTCAAAGCCATCATTAAGGGCCTGAGTATTCGCGTTCACATTTACGACAGGCACTAGACGCAGTAAGAGAAATGTGAAGAGCATGTTACAGAAACACTTCTGTGGGAAAAGATGTCAGAAGAAAATAAAAGCTGCAAACAACAAGGAAACTCCAGAAAGATAAAGTAAGTGGATAACTAATGACAGCTAATATCAGAAGGCAAGAGTGCTTGCTTGTCCGCTACAAAACAGTTTGGGGTTTACCAACCAATGAGGGAGAGCAACACACTCTCAGTGGTATCATCTGGCCATTTCTAATGATATGGATATATGAAAATGGGTAGAGCTCGGGTGATGGTAAATTATGCCTGCCTTCTTCTTGATTGTATTTGCAAGGCAATCCAAATATTTGTTTTTCCCGTTGAAGAAAGAGGGGATCCCCACTCTTACCACAAGCAAAGGCATTTCAGCCTGAAAGTTCAGCTTAAATTATCTCAAATTAGGGGAAGTGAAGCCTGAGTCTCAGAAACCTAACTAAGAGGCAGGGGATTAAAAGAGAGAGAAAGTGTCTGTTTAGCATATTACTTCTGTTGCCTCAAATTTGAGGAGTAACAAACAGAAATCCGAATGGAAAGATGGACAAATGCAGGCCTTTGTAAAAGAGGATATATATTTCTGTTAGCTTTGAGCTTTAGTACCGTATTTGCACGTATTAAAGTCCCCCATCCTCTTTCAGTCTTGGCCTCGTCACAAACTCCACAGTGCTTCACACCTTGCAATTGTCCTCTTGATATGGTGGTGAAGTCTGGAACATCTCGTTATTTGCATGTGTATACACATAGTGATGTCTATTTTTAGACTGATGCCACACGACCTTATACCTCAGTGATTTAAAACTAAAGTTTATCTGTTTATGCCATTAACTTATTCATGTCTCTCTGAATCCAGCACTTTATCTTGACATCTTCTGTTGACATAAAGCCTGTAAAGTTAGCTATCATGGGTTAAATTAGGGTTTAAAATACCTTTTGTCAGGACAGATTAAAGAACAGAGAACATTCCTGTGCACTTCTATAGTTCGGTACATACATAGAGTTATCAGTCCACACACATCATTATCCAGGGAAATGAGCAGACAGCTTTCTTCAGGTGCTAGGCTCTCTGGGACATGCTAGGTTTGTTTCCAGCAGGGAGGTTAGAACACGTCCCTCCTCATGGCCCCTCTGGGGTGTTCAGGAACAGGGCATGACTTCCAGCAAGTCTCCTAAGTGGTGCAACAGTCAGGATCTCCTTCTCTTGACCTACAGGGGCAATCACGTGCTGGTTTTTATCCATCAGACCACTCCAGCACACACAGGCTCATCAGGTGCCCATTGAATCATTCTGTGATGTTACCTGGCCACTTTCTCCTTGGATGACTTTTTGGTCTGCAGTGTTTCCCCAGGTGACAGAATGCAGTCTGCAGCAGGCAACCCGTCTTCCCCTGGCACCCCAACAGCTTTCTCGTTGATCCTTTTAGGACTTTCTCGTTCTCAGTGTTGGCTTGCCAGCTGACCTCAGAGCTGTACATCAAAACTTCACAGATTCCTGTAGTTTCATCTAAAATGCCAGCAGAATTCACAGATCAGCCTTCCTGAAGGTCTGTGCCTTTGTTATAACAGAGTGGGATTGAAAGCACACTCCGTGTCAAAATTCAGCATAACGCTGGTAAGTCTTTCTCAAAGATATTTGTGCATGGCATGAACATGAGCAGCATTAGTCTCCAAGCCTTTGATACTACCTTTTCCAGAGACAATCCTAATATTTCAGCACTGAGCTGTGATTTCAATCACCCAGTGAGATTTTGATCCTTAAGAAATGCTACTTTCATACATGCGTTATGAATAATGCTGTGCAGAACATGGCATTGCATTAAATGTATTTTCCAGATCCACACAGATGATAAGGCAGACTACATGCAGATAGTTATGTCTACAATTTTTGTAAGTCTTTTCTTAGCCAGATTCATTAAGAAAAATTCCACCTTTGTGGAATTATGCTGGCTCAGTCATCATATTTGTCTAAATGACTGATGGCCACTTTAAAAATTAATTTCTAAACTATCTATACCACTGAGCTCTGAGACTTATGCTCCAAGTTTTTGTAATTCTTCCTTACTTCTTTCTTAAAACATAAAAGAAGTGTTTGCGTCCCTTCCAGCTCCTAGTTCTACAGCCACTGGGAGACGTTTCATGAATGAGTTTTTCCACTCTAAAATTGCTATGCATGAAAACTAAATGAGTTCATAAGAGTGGGACGACTTGCATTATATTCTTGGCTTAAAAGGCTAATTTTTATTAAATTTGTTTATATTCACAACAAATTTTTATATGGCTATTTAAGATATCTACAGCCTATAAATGGTTGATAACTTGAAAAAAAAATTCACTTAAATTTCAAAATAATATGTTTAGATGTCTCTGTGCAGAATAATTTACATAGTCTGCTACTCCAAAAAGTTCAGTGCTTTCTAGCTTTCCTATCCGTTATGCCACAGCCTTCAGAATGGCACGTAGAGCAGCCAAGTGCCAGCCTACGTGCAGTGCTCTGATAAAAGGGGCCAGGAAATCTCAAGGAGTTCCCAGCAGCTGTGGCAGAAAACACCAAAGTGCCAAAAGAAGGAATGAATTCATGTACAAAGTCCCTACAAGTTTAAACTCTCAAGAGAGAAGATAAAGCAGCAAGGGCAGAGCAAGCTGTCTGCTGAGCTCGTAACGGAGCTCAGGCTTTCCTTGTCAGGCTGATGCTCTGAACAGACACCACCCGGGTTAGAAAACGTTGTCATTGCTCAGCTCTCATTACCATCACAAGCACAGCTGTGCCTCTGCATTTTCTGTATGGGTTCATCTTTGTAAAATACAGTGATGCTACTTGGCAGCTGGGCAATGTGTCTGCCTTCTGGCCAAGGTAAAACCACTAGTTTACAAACCGACCCCTGCAAGTTTTCCCTCCATTAGAGAGTCAACCCAGACTTTCATGCAGCTATAAATATCCTACTCCCTTCAACCACCTCCTCATTATGTTGAAACATCTGCTCAGCTTAACAGTAACCCAAACTCAGGCTGTCTGGTTCAGCTGGGTGCATAGGACGGGGGTTGAGATACGTATTCACTCAGCTGATAACCTACTCCGTTTCCAAGGTATTTGTAGTGGGGGTGGGCTTCCCGTGTCTTCCCATATTTCTACTTTATATCCAGGACAGAGAACTTGTTAAAAATACACACCTTCTTGCAAAACAAAGGTTAAGATGCACCCAAGTAACTCGACCAATGTAGTACCAGAGGGGATACTCCAGACTGGCTGCAGAACTTCAGGCTAATCTCATTTTTATGATCAGACTGGTTTGCTTTTCACCTGGGATAAGTCTAACAAGCTGGAGAATACCTTTTTTTAAAGAAAAAAAATCCTTTTAGAGAGTTTAAACAATTTCCTTCAAAAACAATTATTTGAACTGATGCCCTATTGAAGTCAATGCCATTTGCTGATAATCACTAGCACCCATAGTTGTAAAAGCCTATTTTAAAGGATTGTTTTTCAAATGATTAAGCCAGATTGATGTACATGAACCACAAATTTGACTGTAAAAGCCTTTATTTCAAAGAATGGCATCCAAGACTGGATTAAAGAGTAGAAATTCCTAGAGCAATAAAATATTATAGCTCAATTTAAATAAGGTTTCTACTCAGCTTTTACCCATGCCCAAAAAGCAATGGAACAGAACATATTTTCTTCCTTATTTTGCAGCTGCAAATGCAATGTATGCCTGTGTCATGTTAACATCTATCTCCAAAAGCATTAGGACTGGGAAAAATTCTACTTTTTGTATACATTAAGAAATTAGAAATATGCATGGCTGGTTACACAGATGTATTTGTACCTGAGAAATGCAGAAAAATGTAAACAGATGCCAAGAAACAAAGAGACCAAACTCCTAAAAATCTCATCTTCCATTTGAGGTGGTTTTACTGTACTAAGTCATATTTTGGGGCATGAAAATTTCTAACAAAAATATAAGAGTTTCAGTACAGGGCACCATCTTGGCTGGACTAATAGCACAATTAGAAACTCCTACATCTTGCTCAAACAAACGAAACAAAAAAAAAGCCAAAACCAGAGTATGTGATTCAGTCTCCCCACAACTTCTGCGTCATTTCACAGGCATGTCTCTTTCAAGACATTCTGCCAATAAAAAAATGGCAATTCCCTTTTTTTATTAACAAAGAATTTTAAAAGGGCTATGGGAAGAGTAATAGAATCTAGAAGTTATTTCTGATATTTTATCCTAATGAATATTTCTCTGAAAACCAAAAGGACCCTGTTGGTCTCCTCTGGGATAAATCGTAAGAGCTCTGCTCACTCTTTCCCCACAGTTCGCCAATTTTTTCCTGTGCTTACTGCTGCGATGTTATTGGGCGCAGCTCCCATTAATCATTTGAAATTTTCTGGTTTGTGATGTATGCAATTTAGGATGAACTATTGTATTTTCTTCTGTAGATATATGCAGTATACTGTAAGACTACTACTGACTAGCAGCCTAACTTGAAAACATCTGTTAAGTTTAATTAAAGTCATTTTAGCCTAGTTTTTACTACAGGTAGGAGGGAAGCATGTTACACAAAAAATGTTGCTTTACAACTGTCATAATTCAACAGTGATAACACTACTCAAATTATAGCTTATAACCAAAAAACTATGATAAAGCTGGACCAGCAACCCCTGCAAGCTATATTAGACACAGAGAAATCGTGGTGCTTGTCCCAAGCAGTTTACAATGCAAGTGTAATAAGACAGACCCACACAGAGTATAACAGGTAAGAGAGCATGGGGACATGGCTCATAGCAACAGAGGCCACAGCATACCAGCTACCTAACCTTAGTTTAATTAAACTGCAATTTTTATTCAATGGAGAAAGCTCTTCAAATGCTACTGCTGGTAAAAATGAAATCTTTTCCTAGGTACATCCTTTATAAGCAATGTGTTGATTCTCAGTGTTGCAGTATCCAAGCATGCTATTCACTCTGCTTTGTTTCTTGCAAGCTGTAGCAATTTTGCAAAACATATCACAGCTGCAAGTATATCAGTATATAAGTACATGATAAGAAAAAAAGCATCCTTTTATAACTGAAAAAGCTATTTTTTCTTTGTTGTTTTTGTTACATTTCATAATCGGTAACAAAACCCAAAATTACCAGTATGCAGCTGGTCTAGCTGCTGGCAGGATTTTTTTTTTTTTTTTCCCCCTATGGGATGCAAGACTCATGTTTCCTGTTTCTAAAAAGACAAAGTTCACTGTCCTGGTTTCAGCTGGGATAGAGTTAACCATGACATTCACTTTCACTGCATGGGTAAAAAGGGTGGTGATGTTTTGGCAATGGTTTGATATGAAATCATAATTTCATTCCTTTTACAGATAATCTGAGTAATCCCTTTCCAACACCTACCATTTTTCTCCACCTATCACCTTTCTAAAGGCTGACATTTGGAAAGCGCATTAAAATCAACCTTGATAACAGTGCTCAATATTTCACCTCCCAGTTGAACACAATGTAGTCAAGTACTACTATTGCAGGTGAAGAACCCTCACTGTAATTCTAATTAACAGTGACTAAGCCCAACGGTGCTTAGTTCTTGAGGCACAAATACAAGGTTTGCTGGCTGCAGGCACTACCATCAGGTAAGATTATAGTTTTTGCCTCAGTGATGTTGCTTTACTCAAGTGGTTAGCACACACTGATACAGAAGAACAGGGGATGCCACACATGGAGGCAGAAGCTCCCAGTGTGGACAAACTGAGCTTCTGCAAACCTGCCCCAAACATGGGTGTTCGGTCGTACAGCAGCTTCTGGTTGTGCTACCACATTTCCAGGGAGCCCCCTTCCCCCGCTAAAGGAGGAACACAGTATTTCACAACCTTCCCTCATCCTCATCCAGCCACTGGTATGGCTTTGGGAAGGAAGGTGTTTTTTTCTTTGGGGGGTCAATGATGATGACCATCAACATGGCAAATCTTCTGCCTGTGCTGGAGTAGCAGGCAGGAGACCCTGGCAGTTTCATAATTAGTGTGAAAGCACTAACAGGCTTCCAGGTGAGCAGTCCAGGAGCAGATAAAGAAAGATTTCTGCCCAGTACTGTTGAGAAAAGGTCATTTTGCATCAGAAAGAGCTTCTGAGTTGAAAATTTACACCACAACACTAGCCACAGGTGGGCAGTCTTCAAATCTCACTAATCAAATCTGCAGTTTCTCCCCTGAGTACAGATTAGCAAGACTGCTCTGCCATATTATTCATTTATTTGGGGGATGCAACAGTGCCTAGGAAACAAGAACTACTCTAATTTGATTCTTTTTCCATAGACTGTATTGCGTACTGTATACAATATTGCATAAATCCTCCATGGAAAACACTAAAATAATAAATAAATTGATTTTCTTTCTCAGCAAAACCATATTAACCAAGAAGAATACACAGAAGGAAGCAAGGACTGAAAGTCCTGTAAGAATCAGAGCATGGAGGTAACAGGTTGTGCATCTTGCAGTGCAAATGATTCAGGGTTCAGACCTACTGAAATTTAAATAAACACCCCACTCCTTTTATTAAAGAGCTTCAAGGATACAAATAATTTATATTTAAAACAATGGCTTTACATGCTGGAAAAGATCATTTTGGAACAAGTTCCTTCCTCTGCTAGTAAAAATTCATATCGCCCTCACTAATTCAGAGGGTATACTTTAGGTTACACCCCTCATTACTGGCATGGGAACTTGGTCGTGTGCCCTGCCTTACAGTCATGTCAGATTCTTAAGGCAAGTCGATAAGAGCAGGTGGAAGTAAAAGTACTATTTATTGGACAGAGCACTCCAAAATACTTGGGTTCTCTTCTTTCAGTGGAAAATGTTCTTCTCTTCCTCCCATACCCCCATCAGTGGGCTCACCAAACATTAGTTTCCTGCAAACAAATTACCACTCCTTAGATCTGCAAAACTGGATGGGATTTGTAAGGAAAAGCAGCATATGTTATAGTATTATTAACACCTCTTAATCAAATCCCAGTAGAAACTGCAAGTATAACATCAACTACAAAAAGTTTGAGTCTGAGTTTTCAGCAGAGATTCAGTAACAGCCTGTCCTTAGGGCTTCCAGTTTCTTTCAACCACTTCACACATCGTTATCCAAACTTCTTATTTGAAGTTTTCTTGATGATTTTCTTCTGAAACACTTCTCTTTTCATGAGATCGATAAACCAAACATTCTCAGTAAAGGTCTGCTTTGCTTTTTCATTTTGCTCATTAGAAAAATGAGAGATGACATTTCAATTTTTTTTAGACTTTTTTGCTTTTAACACAAAGTAATTGGCTCTCCATTACCAAAAATGCAAATAGAACTCAGCTTTCTCTTTTCTGATGAAAAGTTAATTTTACCATTTATCATTTCAAAAGAAATATTTGCTTTGTCATAAGTGCCACAGAAAAATAAACAATGTTGTTACTTTCCAGTACAATTCACTTGTTCTTCAGAAGGAACTGAGCTATTTCCACAGCCAACCTTGAATAACTGGCAGAGGTTCTTCATCAGCTCATTCTTGTTATCAAGCTTTTAAGATAAAATAGAGCTAACACAACTATATTTTCAATATATTTTTGGCTAATGCTATTCCCTAATTGACTTCATTTTTATCAAACATAAACCCTGCTACAGCAACTACTTCCACATGTATTTTTTTATATAAAAGAAGAAACAATGAATATTCGTGTTTGTTTCAGCTAATGAACAACCCAAACACAGACTGCATTATATCTTTTTAATCTCTGTGCCAGGCTGAAACAGATTGAATTGCTAGTTTGTTGAACAGTAATAAGGAATGGGAGAAGAATATCATATCAATTTCATGCCCTGGATTTAAGAGCAAATATCTCACAATACACCCCATTAATAACAATGTTACAGTTTTAGATTCCGATTTTGCAGTTTCCATGCCACAGATATTATATTCATATCATTTTCACTTCCAAGTATTAAATATTATTTTACCAAGGTGAAACAAGACAGTCCCAATCCTGCATTTGAGAAGTGACTAAAAGTTTTAAAATGTTTCAAATTATGTAAAGAAGAAAATAGAATAAGTACATCTTAGAAGGACAAGTAAGAAAGACTGAACAGTGGCAAAAAAAAAGCAACTACAAAGCAGCAGAGCATCTTCCTGTTAAGAGAATTCCAAATGAGATAAACTTACAGGTATGAATTCCACTAAAAACTAAACTCTTTAAAAAGATAACCACACAGTGATGCGTCCAGAATATGCCTTCATGATGGAAAATGTCTTGGCACTACATATTAACTAGAGCACAAATAAGGCCATTGTTTACCATGAACAGAAATTGAATTTGAAGGTACTAAAAGGCCCTGCACAAGGTGTCCTCAGTTATTCAGAACAAGGATGCTAACTAATCCCCACTTGTCGTGGTTTAACCCCATCTGGCAACAAAGTACCACACAGCTGCTCGCTCACTCCCCCACAGTGGGATGGGGGAGAGAATCGGAAGAATAAAAGTGAGAAAACTCGTGGGCTGAGATAAAGACAGTTTAATAGGTAAAGCAAAAGCCGTTCATGCGAGCAAAGCAAAACAAGGAATTCATTCACCACTTCCCATCAGCAGGCAGGTGTTCAGCCATCTCCAGGAAAGCAGGGCTCCATCACGTGGAACGGTTACTTGGGAAGACAAACGCCATCACTCCGAACTTCTTCCCCCAGCTGATCATGACACCATATGGTCTGGGATATCCCTGTGATCAGCTGGGGTCAGCTGTCCCAGCTGTGTCCCCCCTCCCAACTTCTTGTGCCCCCCCAGCCTCCTCCCTGGTGTGGTGGGGTGAGAAGCAGAAAAGGCCTTGGCTCTGTGTAAGCCCTGCTCAGCAGTAACGAAAATATCCCTGTGTTATCAGCACTGTTTCCAGCACAAATCTAGAACATAGCCCCATACTAGGTACTATGAAGAAAATTAACTCTACCCCAGCCAAAACCAGCACACCACTCTTCAAAAGTGAAGGAAAGCTGATACAGGAGAGTATTGCTTCTGTAGATGTCTCTCCCTGTGCTCTCCACATCTTTGCCTTTTCCCATTACCTCACTTGCAAAAAATTTTTCTTCTGACCTACATTTATTTGCCAAGTTAATTTTGTAACGTCTTCTCTATGTAAAAATTGCAGCTAATTGACCAACCTTTGTCATCACCTTCATAAGTTCACTTTTGTCTCCTCATCATATATGTCTTCCATTCCCAGCACAGGAATCTGAAATGAGACTGGGTCAGTATTTCTACTTTCTCAAAGATATTTTGCCCTTTTATTTTTTCCTTTTTACTGCAGAACTAATATCAGAAGTGATTTCATCCTTTAAGAGACTTTATCCAGTGTCATGCAGACCGAGAAACAGAACTAAGGGTTCTAACTTGTGCTTCTGTACTCTGTATTATCTCTTCACTGGTGGGATTTTGGCATCAGAAGTAACCTGCCCTGCTGGATGCTTATGTAATATGTAGTCAAAGCCAGCAAAGTGCAACAAGGTTGAGTAACTTAAATAGGCAAAAAAAGATGCAATTGTATCTTGCACACTGCAACCTGAAACAAAAATGTCAATGAAAAGTCAGAGCTAGGAAATTATAATTTACATTTTTCACATGTATACAGCATTTCTGTCTGTAGATCCCCAAAATACTGACAATGGACTCAATCCTCCACATGGAAAAACCTAAGAGAAAAAGAAGCATCCTAAAGCTCAACAACCAAGGGTATAGCTTTATTCTACCTACCACTTTAGAGCATGCTTTAAATGAACAGGCAGCCGTAAAGCAGCACTGTTTTTCTAGGGAAGCATTTTAGATACAGTACACATTACTTTAAATGCAGAAATATTGGTAACACACAAAAAAATGTTTCTATTGTAAACAATGTTAACTGTTTACTGACTTTATTTCTAAATTATGAGTCAGTTGGAAAAGAGGAATCAATGGGCAAAATAATTCTGAGATGTCATATATTTGGCTTGTATGAAGCCAGTACTATAAGCTGGAGACAAGCCCCTCCCCGCTCCTGTTCCATCTGAAATCGGTACCATAGCTACAAGTAACATACCTTTACTGTCTTGGCACAGTTGGTCATTATAACATTTATGATGCAATGAAATAGACCATAAAGTGCAGTAACTTGGGAACAAAAGACTTGTTCTTCTTTAGAATCATAGAATGGTTTGGGTTGGAAGGGACCTTAAAGATTATCTAGCTCCAACCCCCCCACTGTGGGCAGGGACAACTTCCACTAGACCAGGTTGCCCAAAGCCCCATCCAACCTGGCCTGGAACACTTCCAGGGATGGGGCATCCACAACCTCTCCAGGCAACCTGTTCCAGTGCCTCACCACCCTCACAGTAAAGAAATTCTTCCTTACATCTAATCTAAATCTACCTCTTTCAGTTTAAAGCCATTACCCCTTGTCCCATCACTACATGCCCTTGTAAAAAGTCCCTCCCCAGCTTTCCCGTAGGCCTCCTTTAGGTACTGGAAGGCTGCTATAAGGTCTCCCCAGAGCCTTCTCTTCTCCAGGCTGAACAACCCCAACTCTCTCAGCCTGTCTTCATATGAGAGGTTCTCCAGCCCCCTGACCATATTCGCGGCCCTCCTCTGGACTCACTCCAACAGGTCCATGTCCTTCTTAGGTTCAGGGCCCCAGAGCTGCACGCACAGTACTCCAGGTGGGATCTCACCACAGCATAGTAGAGGGGGAGAATCACCTCCCTCCACCTGCTAGCCACACTTCTTTTGATGCAGCCCAGGATGCAATTGGCTTTCTGGGCTGTGAGCACACATTGCTGGCTCATGTTTAGTTTTTCATCCACTAATACCCCCAAGTCCTTCTCTGCAGGGCTGCTCTCAAACCATTCTCTGCCCAGCCTGCATTTGTGCTTGGGATCACCCCAACCCACATGCAGGACTTTGCACTTGGCCTTGTTGAACTCCATGTGGTTCACACAGGCCCACCTCTCAGGCCTGTCAAGGTCCCTCTGGATGGCATTCCTTCCCTCCAGCATGTCGACCGCACCACGCAGCTTGGTGTCATTAGCAAACTTGCTGAGGATGCACTCAGTCCCAAAGTCCACGTCACCAACAAAGATGTTAAACAGCACTGGTCCCAATACCAGCTCCTGAGGAATGCAACTCATCACTGGTCTCCACTTGGCAATTGAGTTGTCGACAGCAACTCTTTGAGGGTGACCATCCAGCCAATTCCTTATCCACTGAGTTGTCCATCTGTCAAATCCATGTCTCTCCAACTTAGAGACAAGGATGTTGTGTGGGACAGTGTCAAATGCTTTGTACGTGTCCAGTTAGATGATATCCGTTGCTCTCCCCTTATCCACCAACACTGTAACCCCATCGTAAAAGGCCACCAAATGTGTCAGACATGACTTGCCCTTAGTGAAGCCATGTTTGTTGTCACCAATCACCTCCTTATTTTCCATGTGCCTTAGCACAGTTTCCAAGAGGATTTGCTCCATGATCTTGCCAGACACAGAGGTGAGACTGACTGGAGTTTTGTTCCATGGGTCTTCCTTTTTTCCCTTTTTAAAAATGGGGGTTATGTTTCCTCTTTTCCAGTCAGTGGGGACTTCCCCAGACTGCCATAACTTCTCGAATATGATGGATAGTGGCTTAACCACTTTAGCCACCACTTCCCTCGGGACCCGTGGATGCAGCTCATCAGGTCCCATGGACTTGTGCACCTTCAGGTTCCTTAGATGGTCCTGAACCTGATCTTCTCCTACTGTGGGTGGGTCTTCTTTCTCCCACTCCCCTGCCTTTACCTTCTGTGACCTGGGTGGTGTGGCTGGAGCACTTGGTGGTGAAGATGGAGGCAAAAATTCGTTGAGTACCTCAGCCTTCTCCATGTCCCGGGTAACCAGGTCTCCCATTTCCTTCTGGAGGGAGCCCACATTTTCCCTAGTCTTCCTTTTATCACCGACGTACCTATAGAAGCTTTTCTTGTTGCCCTTGATGTCCCTGGCCAGACTTAATTCTGTCAGGGCTTTAGCCTTCCTAACCTGATCCCTGGCTTCTTGGACAATTTCTCTCCTCCCAGGCTATCTGTCCTTGCTTCCACCTTCTGCAGGCTTCCTTTCTGTGACTGAGTTTATCCAGGAGCTCCTTGTTCATCCATGCAGGCCTCCTGGTGTTTTTGCCTGACTTCCTCTTTGTTGGGATGCATTGCTCCTGAGCTTGGAGGAGGTGACCCTGGCATATTAACCAGCTTGCTTGGGCCCCTCTTCCCTCCAGGGCTTTATCCGATGGAACTCTTCCAAGCAGATCCCTGAAGAGGCCAAAGTCTGCTCTCCTGAAATCCAGGGTAGCCAGCTTGCTGTGTGCCCTGCTCACAGCCCTAAGGACTTTGAACTCCACCATTTCATGGTCACTGCAGCCAAGGCTGCCCTTGAACTTCACATTCCCCATCAGCCCCTCCTTGTTGGTGAGAACAAGATCCAGCATAGCACCTCTCCTTATTGGCTCCTTGTGATGGGTTGACCCTGGCTGAACGCCAGGTGCCCACCAAAGCCGTTCTATCACTCCCCCTCCTCAGCTGGACAGGGGAGAGAAAAATATAACAAAGAGCTTGCGGGTCAAGATAAGGACAGGAGAGATCATTCACCAATTACTGTTACGGGCAAAACAGACTCAGTTTGGGGAAAATTAACTCAATTTATTACAAATCAACCAGAGTAAGGTAATGAGAAATAAAACCAAATCTCAGAACACCTTCCCTCCACCCCTCCCTTCTTCCCGGGCACAACTTTACTCCCGGATTTCTCTACCAACCCCCCCGCAGAGACACAGGGGGACGGGGATGGTGTTTACGGTCATCACACATTATTTTCTGCTGCTTCATCCTCCTCAGAGGGAGGGCTCATCACACTCTTCCCCTGCTCCAGCGTGGGGTCCCACCCACAGGAGACAGTCCTCCACAAACTTCTCCAATGTGGGTCCTTCCCACGGGCTGCAGTTCTTCACGAACTGCTCCAGCATGGGTCCTTTCCATGCAGTCCTTCAGAAGCACACTGCTCCAGCGTGGGTCACCCACGGGGTCACAAGTCCTGCCAGAAAACCTGGTCCGTGGGCTCCTCTCTCCACAGATCCGCAGGTCCTGCCAGGAGCCTGCTCCAGCACGGGGTTGCCACGGGGTCACAGCCTTCTTCGGGAACCCACCTGCTCTGGCGTGGGGTCCTCCACGGGCTGCAGGTGGATATCTGCTCCACCGTGGACATCCATGGGCTGCAGGGGGACAGCCTGCCTCACCATGGTCTTCACCGCGGGCTGCAGGGGAATCTCCGCTCCGGCACCTGGAGCATCTCCTCCCCCTCCTTCTTCACTGACCTTGGTGTCCGCACGGTTGTTTCTCTTACATGTTCTCACTCCTCTCTCTGGCGGCTGTTTCTCTCTGTCCCAACTTTTTTCCTTCTTAAAAATGTTATCACAGAGGCATTACCACTATCGCTGATTGGCTCGGCCTTGGCTGGCAGCGGGTCCGTCTTAGAGCTGGCTGGTATGGGCTCTCTCGAACACAGGGGAAGCTTCCAGCAGCTTCTCACAGAAGCCACCACTGTAACCCCCCCCCCCCCAAAACCTTGCCACACAAAACCAATACACTCTTCTATCACTTGGAGAAGGAAGTTATCATCAGTGCATTCCAGCAACCTCCTGGATTGCTTATGCCCTGCTGGGTTGTCCCTCCAACAGATATCAGGGTGGTTGAAGTCCCCCACAAGGTCCGGGGCTTGTGAACGTGAGGCTGCTTCTATCTATCTATAGAGGGTCTCATCCGCTCAGTGATGAGTGCTCTAGAAACAATTTGTCCATGAGCTCAACTGTCCATTTATTTTTATTTTTATCTAATAACAATGCCTATGTCTCTAAATCTTTTTGATCTGAAGTGCAATAGGATATGCTTGTTACAAGGTCCAATGAGCCCCTCTTGCCCAATAAACTCTCAAGCATTCAAACTAAAAAATACCACCTTGGAGTACAACTTACAAACATTAACTTATCCTGGAAGCTTGGCAGAGTTTTAGTGATTGGAGACTGTCAGGTACAAGCATGGTTACATTTCTTTATATTTTCTTTATCGTGTGAAGAAGTATACACACTCCTGTGGAAAATCAATCTAATTTCTCTCAATCACTCAATCATGTATTAATTACCATGACTGAGACATGTTTTTCTGCTGGTATTATAAAGCTTTTTGAATTCTTTATCATATTCCAGTCCAGTTTAAGACAGTTGAAGTCCCTCCCCGCTTATTTCATCCCCTTTGCCTCAAAAATTGAGCTAAGAAAATTGTATCCCATCTGTTTACAATTGAAAAGATTTAGACAAGGAGCACTACATTTTCCTAACCAGGGGGCTCAAAAACTAGCAGGGATATAAGTCCACCTAATATTTACACAAAAGTTAACTCTAGCTGGTCACAAACTTTTGTTTCCTTGTGCACACGTTAAGTACATAACTAAAGAAATCTAACAATAAAGGTGACTTCCATAAAGAAAGGCAGCTTCACAAAGAGCCACTAGTTCCCTCCAAATTCTTCTGAACTAACAGACCATTCATATTGGTTGACAGATCACAAGCCCTAGGCATCCTTCATGTCTTTTACTCTCCACTGAAATGTGTCCTATGTGGAATGCACACATTGGAAGAACCTTTGGTTGGTTTTTTTTCCCCTACTTCTGCTGAATGCCAAGTTCTAATAACTGACGGAACTTCATGTTGTATAATGAGTGTTACTTCACATATGTCCTGTGTAAACAGGTACATTATGTGACTACTTTTTCCATTTTATAGTCAAGCTTAAGCGAGGCACAGAGAACTTCAGTAACTTACCAAGGTGGAACAGGAAGGGTGCAGTGCACTTCAGACACAGATCAGTGCTCTGGTATACAGCTCTCCTCTCTCCATGAACCATACCATCTCTCAAACTAATCATTGCGTGCCCTGTGCAAGCCATGGCTGTGCTTTTTCTACAGCAAAACTTGCTAGTCAACATATGAAAGTCTCCAAGATACACCAAAAACTTTGCAGAAGGTGGATGTGATTAATACTTATTAATTTTTACTTTGGGTAACTAACACACAGCTAACTCGGAAAAGTCAATTTCCTTCCCACAAAATATTTGCATTTTGGAAAAAAAAAAGTTTCTTCAGTTGAAGCAAAAACTAACTGTGCACATATATATATATCTCTCTCTCCATTTTTTTTCAAGGGATTTCCTGGCTTATCCTCAAGCATCCATTCTCCTCCTCTTCCCTTCCCTAGGGGGGTTGCCTTTCAAGGTTGCTGGACTCCACAGCCAGGCAGCTCTGGAAGCAGGTGGAGACAGCTCCAGTAGCTTGTGCTGACAGAAATAGGGACAGCTGAGCATGCTAGCTGGGGCGGAGGGGGGGGATGGGACCAAAAAGAAAAAAAAAAAAAAAAAGTTCAATTAGCTGTATTAGGAGGCTGAGGGACAGCACAAAGACCAAGTAGGAGACTCCAGTGCTGTCAACTCTGGAGCCAGCCATGCTGCACCTTCCTCTTACAGGCCCTGATTCTGAAAAGGCCCATACATGTGCCTAATTCTGCCTGCTAGGATTAGACTTGCTGATTTCACTGAGACGAGTCACAGCATAGGAAATTAAATAGAGTTGTAAGCATATTTCATAGCTATCAGTAACACTGGAGAGTTTATAATAATTATCTCACAATATTCCATTAAACACATATTTGTAATATATAAATGCAAATAAGCATATCTGACTGTAGTACGACAGATCAGTTATGCTGATGTTAGTCCCAGCTTTCTCCCTTATATTAGGTCATTTTCAAACCATTAGAGAAAGAGAAGCAGCACTGGGCTGTAAAAATACCTTCCGACACTGAGATTCAAAAGCCATGCAGACCTGAAACACAAATATATTAAAATACCTCACTTGGTTTTCTCCAAAGCCAACTGAAAGAAACAGATAATTTTTTCTTCATTTCCTTAATTTACTGTTTTGTTCTAGTCCTGCCTATGTTGTACAATTACTCTAGGCTGGTGGCAAATTATTGCACTCTTAAAATTCCTCATCTTTGAGAAATACAACTCCAATCACTTGCTTAACAAGCGACACGTGGAAATCCACAGAGGTTCCCATAAGATGAGGTTGTCATTGCTCTATACCACTTTACCTGATGGCTGCTAAAGTTCATCATGATTGTCCTGCAAGAGAAGGGACATTTAAGCAATATCTTCCTTTGCAAGTTTTAATTACTGAAAGTATATGCAAAGTACAGTGAAGGTATCTCTGACATGCAATATGCAATAAACCTCAACACTAATTAGTAGTCAGTTGACTCTGTTTTGCAAATAAAGCAAGAGAGCACCATACATTTCCCACTTTCCTGTCCTCCTCTTTCTTCCTTTCCCTAGGGCTGCAGAATTATCTCACTGAGTAATCACAATTCAGTCAGTGTAGCTATAAGCAGAGAATCAACCTCAGGCTAAAGCTGGTGCTTTTCCTGCTGCATATCTGGGGTTTTTTTGTTTGGTTGTTTTTTTTTTTTTACTAAGACAGGTGGGTTCATTACCCCCATTTTATAGATGAAGAAAATGTTGCACAGGGAAGCGAAGGAAGGAAAATAAAGCATACAGTAGGTTAATTAATTCCCAGCCCCTCTGCCACCAAAACTATGATTCTTGTCACACCAAGGTGTGTCACATTGGGCAACAGAATTTAAAAAGAGCACAGGGAGGGTTGGACTAGTTAGAATGAAAAACATTTTCTTTGCAAGGACATACAAGCAGTGGCACAGGTTGCCCAGGCTGGCTGCGCCACCCCAGCCTTGCAGGTTTTCAAAACCCAAGAGGATAAATCTCTGAGCAACCTGTCCTGACCCCACAGCTGACTCTGCTTTGAGCAGGAGGTTAGACTGGAGATCTCCTGAGGTCCTTTCCAACCTGAGTTATCCTCTGATTCCTGTGGTCAGACAGCCATAGAAGTCTGCAGAGGGAAGACAAAAATTAAAGAATCTTTAAGCCAGTTGTTTTACATTTTGTAACACTGGACAGAACTGTAACACTGTGATCTGCACAAATCTTCTATTTTTGCTGGTGATTGCTGTTGTAGGTGGTTTTTGCACATGCTTGTGTGTGAACTACTGTTAATTTGTGAGCCAGCAGTCCTGAGCTGCAGAAGCAGTGACAAGTAACTAAAAAAAAAACAACCAACCAAAAACCGAAAAACCTATTCAAAAGGATCCACAGGAAAACTAGAAGACAGTTCTTCACCCTGTTTAAGATGATTAGTATGTTTCACAGAGTAAATGAGAAGGGAAAAAGAATAGTATACTATCTCCTTAAAAATGCTGAATGACAATTTTACTTTTCCTGTCTCATTTCTTATATATACCAGAGTCATATTTTATACCTACTTTTAAATAGCATTCCATATGAAATAACAGATAATAAAAAGATATTTTCCAGTAATAGAAGTTTCTTTTTGTGGTAATTCTGAGAAACACAAAGACAACGAAATGTCATTAAGGGAAAACTACCAAAGAATAGAGTACAAGAGATGCAATTAAATTCTCTCTCTCTGCCAAAACTCATAGAACATAAAAAGAAAGAATTTTCATGTTTAGCCTTCCCTTTAAAAATCAAGTATTCTAGTCACTTCAAATATTGCCCCTCCAAACTCCAGTACAAGAGTTGCCATCAGTACTACTGTTTCCATTTCTAGCATTGCATGATTATTTCAGAGATGAAGGGAGACAATATCTCAGCTTTTGCTGGTATGCCAGGCCCAAAACTCCCAATGAGGGGATTCATTTCAAATTCCCTCCATCTTTCTGTAAATAGTGTGCCTGTAAGAGGAGAGGGCGGGGGGGGGGGTGCAAATAAAACCAGTATTTCTCAATAAATAATTTACTTCTGTACCTATTTCCTTTCACCCACCATGTGTCTGCCTTGTCTCTTAAACTAAGCTGTTTAGATCAGGGACTTGCTTATTCTATGCAGTAACATATAGCACAGCACAATAGGACTTGAATCCCATTTGGGACGTATACCTGCCACAGCTAGACACACAAAAAAAAAAAAAAAAAAGGAGAAAAGAAAAAAATCGGCTATAGAGAAAATATAGCAGATGAAAGGGAAGCTTGCTCACCATACAGGTAGTTTTGCAATGGTAAACACAGAAATTTCTATCAGATCATAAGCCATTTCCCCCTTAGTTCGTTAGACTACATAAACAGAATCTCCTGCACTTTGTCATTTTTAGACATTCTGCTTGGGACTTTACAGAAGAAATGCCCAAGTTTGATGAGGCCTCACAAGTACTGTAACCAAACTTTGTTTCAGTGAAGCTTTATGAACCACACAGGAAAGTTAGGCTCAGCAGTGTGATGGCAAAAGTTTTGATGGCTTAGGATGCTATGTCCTGAGGCTACTTATTACAACACATGGGAGAAGGGATAGAAAAGGGAGAAATACCTCAGAGCGGGATTCAGGTAGCAGGAAAGATGGTGAATTGCTTTGAACTAAAATTAGGAAATGCTGAGCAGAGGGGTGATGCCTCACTCAGATTTTGGTTTTACTTCCACAAGAAATTCACAGCTATGTGCCTGCTCACAGAGGTCAGCCCTTTACATCAAAAGTGATTTCCTGTAGCCAAAAAGTGTTAGTGCCTCTTCCTACCCATCCTCGTAGGAAATACTTCCACATTCTTTGGAAGTGAAACATCCTGTTTTCTTCCAGATGAGTGCTCTAAACAGCAGCACTACAGGGTCATTCCCTCTCTTTCCCTCTGGCTTAATTAATACACAGGCAACTCACCCTTACCCAAGCACTCTCCCTCCAGGTTATTAAGCATGTCGTGAATGCAAAGAGGGCAGGCCCAGCTCCACTACAACCAGCCCAGATCTGCAGACTTATTAGCTAATACAGGAACTGTGTGAGTATAGCTAAACTGCTTTCAGGCATTGACCCAAGTCAGTAAGAGCTCTGGACTTAACTCAAGGCACAGCAGAGGCAGCTCCAGTACATTTCCATTGTCTTACAGAAACTAGATCACTGTCATACACAGGATAAAGCAGAGAGATTTTACACAGAGCAAGACCAGATCTGGACTGTCTGCCCTTCAGATAAAGATAAAATGTCTTGCTGGACCCTTGCCATCCATCGCAGAGTCAGCTTGGCAGAATAAAGCACCAGTACACTCATCAGTGCCTGAAATACCTATGATTCTCTAGGTTATTTCTGCCCTCCATTTTTCCAGATGTTGGAGATCTGCATATGTTAGATAACATACACAGTGAAAGAGCTTCTCCAGAAGAAATTAAGAAAAGCTTTCCTGAAAATTTCTTGTCTTTTTAGGAGCTAGGGTTTTCTTACGGTTGGGAGAGCTGGGTTCAAATTACTTCTCCAAGATTGGGCGATCAAGGCTTTTAGCCAGTCTTTCATATCCTAAATGAGTGCTCCAGCCATGCTCCAGCAGGAGACAGCAGGTATCCCAGTGGTTAGAAAGTCCATGCTCCTCAACAGGTGAGTGTGCGTCCTGACATGCACAGCCACAGAATATCTCCTGGACTACACCATGGATGATGCAGTAAAAAGAAAAAATTGTTTTTTGAGACCCTTCAGATGTACACATGGAGCTGCCTACCACGGCAAGAACAGGGGTTGTCCTCAATATACTAAGTAAACGGCTAGGAAATTACACGCCTTCAGGATTTGCTAGCAATGAAGTAAGGCCAAAAATTCAAAGTATCTGAATGATGGATACAAGGCACATCACTGCTTTCTTTAGACATGAAAGTCTACTGTGTAGTTAGGCTTCAGCAATGCAGATTGCTGTGACTGTGTAACAAACTTTTAAGAAAGAGAAGTTTGTAAGTATGATCACAGGAGTAGGGTTACTGAACAGCCAAGTTCTTACTCCAGCTCCGAGTCACACTGCTTCTGCAGCGGTCTACTTTGTATCTATTATTTATCTGTCTCCAGTTTCTTCATCTGCAAATGGAAGGTAGTAGTTGTTTAACAGAGGTGCAGGAAAATCAGTACTTACTTAGTACTTGCAAAGCTTTTCCTGAAAACGCACCACTTGCTTTTCCCCAAAATATACACCAGTGTGGATGTCTGATCTGAAGTTGTGCCAACAATGCATGTGCAAAAATTAAGTAACTGTGAAGAACTGGTGTGGCTTTACTCAGATGGTGAACATCCGAGCTCAGATTTGTGCAGTCAACCCACCTAACTGCACACAGGAGAACACTCTATGTCATGGAGATCTTCACCAGGTTTCCAGAAGATAATGAACTTACACACAACTGAAACGTTCAGCAGAAGACCAGTGAGATGGTTCCAGGGGTTGAAGCATTTGTCCTGTGATGAAAGGCTGAGGAAAGCAGACTTGTCCAGGCTGGAGAAGAGAAGGCTTTGGTGGGATTATAACAGCAGCCTTCCAATACCCAAATTGCACTATGACAGCTTTCACTGACCTCCTTTTTAATCCCATCAGTTAAGACTTGCTGCTCATCTAATGTTCAGAGGCAACATTTCACGGAGGAGTGGTGAGATACTGATCCACATGAGCCTTCCCCACCGCTTAATAAGAAAGGACATCATCTCTTCAGGTGTGAAGGGGAGAGGTGGAGGTGCCTGCCTTGATCAGCAGCTTCACAACATCAAAGAGAAGTGGAAGCAGAGAACAAACAAACAGAGCCTCACACTGAACTTCAGTCTCACACCCATAACACCGAGCACCAAACAAAGACTCTTCTTAAGCATGGAGAGGGGGATGGGACACGGCGTCTTGTCATGTTCCTGCTTGTATCATACAGACATAAAAAGAAACAAATCTTTATGATTTGCTACAGAGATTTTACTTCATAGACTCCTGGCAAATGTCTCCTTAGTTGGAGGGTAAAAAAAAAGAAAAAAAATTCTCCAAGTCATCAGCTTGCACACATCTTATTATAGCAGCCTCTCCACTGAAATTCACGCATGCTGATGACAACGCTGGTACACATACATGTCATCTGAGCTGTTTATAGCCACTCTTTCATTTAATGCATCTCATCTGCCAGGGTTTTTTGCAGGTTTTGTCTGCTTTACCATGTTACCGTTCAAGTCTTTATCTACAAATCAAACTGATATATAAACCACTTAGTCATCTTTTGTTTTGCAACAGATGTACAGTAAGCAGAGACTGCTTCTGAATAGGAAAAAATGAGAACAGAAACACAGGCTGGGATATGCACAGAAATTAAAAAAAAAACAAGTTGGGTTTTCTTACTGATAACCAATGGCATAGAAGGATGTTTATGAAAAGAATAGAGGAGAGGTGAAAAAAAAATGAGATGATGACACTCTTTAGATGCAAATGTGATTTCTTCCTCTTTATAATCAGGCCAAGGATAGCAAGCTGAAGGAGTGCCACATGGAAGAATTAGGCCTGAACTATTTGCAAGAGGCTCCTAGGACACAGGCGCTGAAACGCCAATTCAGTTGTGTAAAAAAAGAATCTAAGATAGAATTCTGCTATGTAAATGAGCTTTCATTGACAAGCTCTGATCTTTGCCAACACTCTGACCACTCCAACTCCCTATCATGACTCCTGTGAAGCCATTACTATTGAGATGACTAAGTTGTACCTACATTGCTTTTGTTCTCTAATCAGTAACAGAAAATACACAACTGAACCACTGTCCAGTTCAAAACATCTGACTTAGTTCTGATGGAAAGGGTTTTCTGTACAGTACAGGATGCCATTTTTCTAGGTTTGCTTGCACTCTTGACAGTTACTCGCATTTATTATTAACACTCCCCTTCTGAAGGTATCTTTCTACCTGGAGAGTCGAGCTGATCCAAAACACAAAACACAGATTTCTCCCAGCAGATGGGCAGATGCTGAGGTGCAGTGCTGTAGACAAAGACTTACAGTCCAGTCCATCTGGCTTTGGCACAGATGACATTCGAAGCAAAGACATGCCACACAAGGTCAGATATCTCAGTAGCTGGCTTGCATGAGCCAATGTATCCCCTACATCCTTATTGCCCAATCATCTTAAGCATTAGACATGATGTTTAACATCACATCCAACATTTCTATTAGCCTGAAGTGTAGTTCTTGCTATTCTTGTTATCCACATAAACATCTGAACGCCTGAAACTTCCTTATTTCTTGGTCCTACGAGACTGCTGTCTTGAGAACAAACTTCCTCATGAGATTTCAGGTACCTGGGGGTTTGGTAAATATGGGGAAAAAAAAAATATATATGAAAAGGACCCTTAAACAGTTAAACCTTTAGCCAACCAGATTTAAATATTGATCAAATATAAAGACTGAAAAAGTTAATAATTACTTCCTCAAGAATCTTATTTGTAGTTTAATTTTGAAATTGCCTCCAAACACCAAAAAATGTTGGAAGAAGACTGTAGGCATAATCTTCTTTTCCATAAAACCCAAATACACTTGCAGAAACCTTCTCCTACCCAAGCAATGACCTTAGTATTGGTAAAAGCAGGTTTTGGAAAACTCAGGGAATGCAATTACTTTATACCTCAAATTAAATCTTTATATCATAAACACTGATTAAAAACCAAGAATAGACTGAATATTTGGGGAGGGAAAAAAAAAGGAAAGGTAAAAAAAAAAAGATATATCTCTAGCAAAACATATATTACAAAAGCAAACAGAAGCTATAATTAGCAATTTTCAGCTGTAACTCTAGCAATATCCATGATGACAGATAGTACAGTCAGCAAAAATCAGAAGTGCTAATTAATTTATCAGCTTTCTTAACTCTAGCAAATTACTTAGAAAGTAGCATGTGCATTTTTATTTGTACTTTCTTGCCTCATCCAAGTTCTAGTTTTCTCTAAGACTATGTGCCAGCCAGACAAGAAAATCATGATAAATATACAAGACATGACACACAATCACATCTCCAGTATTCACAAACTTTAATTATGCCACAACTGTGTGACAACTGTTGTCAGGCAAATTGCAATATTACAAAACTTAATTTTAACAAAGCCATGATGGTGACCATCAGTTTAAACAGGCTTTAAGACTCCAACCTCTAACAAGGTCTGCATATCTGAACTTATTAATCAAATCTAAAGTTACCAAGAATCGCTATTCCCATCTGCATAATGTTGTACTGAAGCCATAAGATCGCTAGAAACAAAATGCCTAATTCCTTATCTCCCATCTCCAACTGACAGTTACCACTGTAACTCTTTAAGACCTAATTTAGATACTTAATTCATCTGCTGACACCTTTTCCTCCTCTATACAAGAAACGAATTAGCTACAGATCTGTATTCTCTAATAAAAACTTGTCTTCTCTAAGAAATCCTCATCGCACCTATATTATTTCTGCTCAAATGCTGGCGAGTTTTTTTTGTTTGGCCATTGTTTTTTTCTTTTTCTTTAATCTTAGAATTAAATCAAGAAAATTCTAAGAAACCTACAAAGTAAATAGGCATAAGGCAATGGCAGAAACAGATTGCTGAATATTGTTGTCCAAAGTTACATCACTGTCTTCTCCTGAGACTGTCCGGGAAATCTGATGGTACACTTGGATATCACTGGATTCTAATAGCAAACTGGTGCTGAAAAAATTGAGAGAGATGTGCTCATTTCAGTATTTTTTACTGAATATTTAAGAATCCTAAATCTAATCTAGGGTTGTAAAGCAGGTTTAAAATCCAACCTTAAGATAGTTCAACAGGCACAGGAAAGTAGGTCCTTGTCTGTCTGCATTTCTTTCTTTCACTTGAATGGGACTTCTCTCAGGGTCTAATGCAGTGTTCTGGCTGGCTTCAAAATCCACGATCTGGGCAGCCAACTCATCCTTGACCATGTGGGCAAGTGAAGAATTCAATCAGTTATCTTAATTTCCTTGCTTTTTCAAACACAGTCTTATGACTGTATGACTGCGGTTTGGTAGGCTTTACCTCCATAATTAGTTTAAATGCCTTCATATTTCCTTTAAATTAAAAAATTGTGTTCTTGATAGATACAACATTCTGAGGTTTTTTAGGTCTCACTCTGTATCAATCCAACCAGAAGTAGAAGCATTTATTTGGGGTAATTTGCCTCTTCCCTAATTCAGCTTAAAATCATTAGTATGCAAGGGGGGGGAGGGGAAATCTATTTAAGATCTTTTTAATGTTAATATTCGTAAAGTTATGTTCAGTTTTAATCACTTAACACACTGTACCTAAAGAAAAAGATATTCCAGTTCTGAGTACTGAGAATCTTTTTCTTTTTTCTTAATTTGTTTACAGCTATTAATGACTGCATCAGCAGCACAGAAGGCAGAAGCTATTTTTGACATATGGTACTGCAATTGAAGATGAGAATCTGATTCTGAAATAAGTAACATAAATGTTTTTCAACCCCAATAATACTATAGACAAAATAGTATTTATTATAAATCTATTTCTCAGGACAAAGTATTATTTATGCTAAAAACAACCCCCAACACCGTGCAAAATTTTGTAGTCCAACTGGTGATATGCTATTTTACAGAACAAAAAGCCAACAATTCTAGTCTTGCAGTCAGACCAATTTCTGAATAGTAATCAACAGGTTTGGGGACTTGCATATATTAGTAATGATGCAATAGTTCTAACACCATTTGGTGCTTGCCTCCTATTAATCAAGCTTTCAGGTAATATTTCCAGACACTCTAGATATGATTCAGATTTTGAATAAAAGCATCTGTCTCTAAGAGTCCAATTCAACAGATGTATCATACCTACAATTTTGCCCCAGGTATTAATTTGTGTTCTCCTGAGCGTTTTAAGCACAAAACACTTGCTTCCCAAAATGGAGGCCAAATTGAATATTCAGGGCCTGGGACATGTTTTAGGTCTTGCTAGAGAACTAGCTGTGAGCACAAGGCGAGGAGGCACAGATGGGAGAAATAGCCAGCACCGTAGGAAGTCAGGACTCTAGTGCCTGCGGCTATTCAAGCCTGGTATGCAGCAGCAGTCACTGCTATATCAACCACCAACGTTGATCTGAATGAGAAAATAGGAGCGCTTAGAAACAAGGGGGAAAATGAGAGAGAAAGAGAGAGACAGCAACTAGCCTAATAATTACTTGATTAGAGAAAGGGAAAATATCACTTAAGAAACAAGATGTCTTCACTGAACTGAGAAACAGAAGCCTATCAGTCTCTGTAGGATTCAATTAAAATGTTTTGAGCTTTGCTTTCAGACACTGTGAGATGCCTGGCAACAGGCTTTTGCTGGACTTTGCTACATCTGGAAATTCTGCATCCAAGCTATGCAATACATGATACTTCTTCTGAGAAGAATGCTTTATTTTATTTTATTTTTTCAAAACTCCAGAGCACAAGTCAATTAAGACACACTAGCAAGCTTCTCAAACTGAGAGGTCATACTGTAGGGCCACTTTCTCCACAGTAGAACAGACAATCATCTTAAGTACTTTGCAAAGCCTCAAAACATGCTTCTCTGGCTATCCAAAGATCAATACTAATGTGCCCATCCTGCAGCCAAGCTAAGCATGATTCACTGGCATATGTTTTTACTGTGCAAAAATGAAAGGAAAACTTTGTTAGGCTGAAGGGTTTCATTTATGGACACAGCTTTCACAGCAGTCCAAAGTGGAGAAATACTACCTTGTATACGTCTCATTCTCTATAGTTATTAACCTCTTTGGAAGCTGTATGTATTGGTGGTTTTAATAAAAGACTCACAGAGATTCACAGAGGAACATCAAACTGAGGTTTCTTTTTCTTTCCCCCCCCGGGTCTGCCATATTTCTATAGGTTTTGTAGCCAATTTTGCCCTTGATTACTTATGCATAACTCTCACTGAAATCAATCAACAGACTTTGCATATATATATGGCCAAAGGCAAGAGGAAAGGCATTAGTGTTGGATTTTCAGAAGTATGCAGTACTGACTCCTTTTCTCCTATCGAAGTCAAAGGGAATTTTACCACTGTCTTCCAGTAAGAAGCACAGATACATCAGTTGTGAATGCTTAGAAAAATCTCACCCTTAATTTGCGCATATTGCTGGTAGCATAATCTCAATTTCATATCAGGGCAAAGAAACAAAAGTCTTGGGCCTGTTGTCCTTCCAGATATAACTTCTGCGCAAAGCTACTGCACCAGTAAAGCAAGCCAGCAGTTGAATGTAAGCATCCAATGTGCAAAGGAGAGAGGTAAGCCTTAGTTCACACAGATTTTCCAATACATTTGACTGACAATCCACATGATCTTTTAGAGGAATACTAACCTGCATCATATTTTTCAATATCCTCTCTTTTTCTCAGAAGTGGGTTCTGCACTAACCCATGCAGGCACAACCACCTCACATCTTCCTAAGAGCTATATATCAGTGTCCAATGACAAGCATAATTGCTGTGCCTCCGTATACCCTAAGTTAATCTCAAAAAAAAAAAAAAAAAAAAAAAAGGCAGTAACAACCCAGTTTCAGACTTCATGTTCTTCAGTATTTCCTGGAGCACAGAAATCCAAATGCTGTGCAACTTTTCAAATCTGCTCTTCCTATTTCAAGGTACATAATCATTAAGACCTATGTGTATGGGGGCTGAACACCTCTGATATTCCAGCTAAGTTGTTATCTTTTTTTAACACAAATTTCAGATCCAATGTGACTTGTAGCTTGAGTTCATTTGAAGAAAATGACTTTTATTTCTCTCTCTCTTTATTTTTTTTTAAACACACAATTTCCATTAGTTTGTCATTCAGTATGTTAGCAAAATAAGCTACATTTTAATTAGGCTCTAACTTAGCCAGGGCCTTTTAGCTCACTGATGAGAATTGTCTAGGCTGAGATTATTGTTTACTACAAGTGTTAATGTTTCATTGTCTGCTCTGCTTATAGTTTTCTCTCTTGTACTGAAAGCTGACCCGGTCTGGACACCAATTCTGCAGTTGTTCATTCATCACTTCTTGTTAACCAGTGAATAGCAGTTTCCTACTCACTGTGATTCAAGCTCCCAACCCCTTTTGTATCCAGTGACTAATTCCACCATCAATCCCAGACTGGCTAATGAAATGTATTTGCCTTTTGGGTGGTACTGTGTCATAGAGCCTTCCTGAAGTCGTAATACATTATATCTTTTTCTTTACCCCTGTCAAGTCTCATTGACCATCTCTCCTTCTCAGAGAAGTTAATTGGATATGTGAAGCACGACCTCCCTTTCATTAACACACACTGACTTCCTGACCAGACTGTATCTGTCCAGCTTTTCCCTAACTTTATTTTAATTAGTGGCTTGGATCTTTCCTAATTCAAAAGTTACATGCCCACATATGCCATTTTCTCATTTATCCTTTAATCCTTTGCTAGCTATAAGCATTACATCTCAGTGAATTCACATTTAACTGATAACTGATTGAGACTAGAGGAATCTCTTCCTACTCCTAAACATAGACACACATACTCTCCAAAGAAAATGGAAAAAAAAAGTCACTTTTTCTTTAAGCTCTGGTATCACCATTAGAGCTAAAAGAAATCTTATTTATGTTGAATTAGCAGATAATCAATCTGTTATTCTCAGTGGGTCACCATTATGATCACAAAGTTGTGATCAGTTAAAGTACCTGCTTGGCCAATATCTCTCCCAAGAATTGAAGGTTTTCAAGAGTTCAAATTCTATAGTAAATCAGCAGTCTGTCACATGAGAGGGTCAAAGCTTTAGGGATTAAAGAGAATCTGTGAGAACCAAGTGGATATATTTTGATTAAACCACACTCTACAGGAGTCTGTTATTACATCAAAGTTAAACTGCTTCATAAATATCAAGACAACAGTCAAAATTTTATGGGAAAACCAGGAAGGGAACAGGAGGGAAAACAGGAAATGTGTAACCACAGAATATTGTAAAATCATTATTTTACAAGAAAAAGAATGAATTTTTTTAAACTAATTTTCCCTTACATTTCTGTATACATGCATACATAATGGAAAATAAAGTCAAATTTGAAACTGTTCTGCCTGCAATAGAACATTTTAAATAACCTGTAAATATACACTCAGTAACACCCACCACTCCAGTTTTCTGTCAAAGAAAATTCTGCATACAGAAAATTTTTTATATAGAATGAGACTAAGTTTTTATCTTTCAAAATCCTTCAGAAAATGAACCATCTGTGCTCTGATCAACCTTAGAAACTATTAGGAACTAGAAAACCTAATAAAGGACAAAGCCCACAAACACCAGCTATTTTATTTCTTGCACTGTAAGTATCTGGACCAGTTTGGTTTTTACAGTCCAACTAGAATTTGACTTCTGCATCTGTATTAAGGCACTTAAATAATGTGTTTTCATTTACTTTAATGCTGTACAACTAGCAAGTTTAAGTAACTTCTGGAACTTTTACTTGTGGAACATAAATCTGAAATTTAGCCAACTTCATTGCTGAAATAACCAACTCAGATATTTAATTGTAAGTGTCTAGTTTCAGCTCCCTGGATGCAAGGGTATATAGGCTTGCATCACACTTAAAAACCATTTAAATTCTACAATTTCATCTGTTTTCTACTGTCCTTTAATATCTTGAGACCTAGTTGACATTTGCACAAGATTTATTGAGGTCTTATCCATCCTGTAGGATCAATAGGAAAACAAGTATCATTCCAGGCTACTGTGGTTGAAGGAGAAATATTGCAAGTACTGACAGTTTTGATCTACAGCTTGGATCAAATCTGTCTTTATCACCAATGCCAATATTCCACAGACCCAGTATTCTTCCAGCTCAGCTCCAAAACTGTTTTTTCAAACAGAATAGATCAAAAAGTAAATCAACATGTCTTAAATTGTTCATTTGAATCCAAATTTTAATACCTCTACTGTGCTCTCCACCATCACATCATATGTGAGGATTTTACATGCTCCTGGTGTAAAGAGTTTCCCAGAACTGGAGTTTTGATAAAGCAAGATAAAGCCAAAATCTTTCAGTAAGTTTTACAGCTTCCTCTGTTTTCATTACTTGCTACTACTTGAAAGTTTAAAGCTGTGTGGAAGAAGTTACCTTCCCAACTCCCCAGCAAGCCACTTAAAATCATGTTTCTGATTCACTCCTCCAAGCCTCCCTGCCAATCTGCCTAGTGAACATTGATTTTAAGAAGTCATTCTGTTTCATAGAAATATCCACATTTTCTGTCATAAGTTTCCTTTCAGTATTCCCCCACAGGGCCTGCAGCCTCTCTCATCAACCTCTTACTCCTTATACTTTACAGTTGTATAACCATTTATTATTCATATTCACGTCCTGTGTAATTTTCCTTTCATTTTCGATCTCAGCTTTCTTGATCATTTCCTTACCTTTTTTCTTTTGCCTCCTATACCTTCTCTTTCAGAGCTAACACTTCTGATTTATCCTAAGGGATTTCTTGGAAATGAGATGTTAGCTCTCAGTGGGATTGTCTTGGCAAAACATTTAAAAAAAAAAAAAAATTATAGATGTCTTGGCTGCATTTTTTCCCAGCCTTGATTTCCTCCTGTATTTCCCTGGTCATCCATATGGATCATTTCTGCCACTTCTTGAATATTTATGTCTTGACTAGGTACATATTGTATTTGCTGAGCTCACGGTAATCTGCCTTTGGGTCTTTGTACTCATTTCACTTCCCACTGTGTTTTGCTCAGAGGTATGCACAACTACATTGCTGCAGAGATACATATCACTGTGTTTGACTACAGAGGCAGAATGACTATAAGTTATCACATGGCAACTGAAGGTACTAAGTTTTGTGCCTGGAATGTCTTGTTCCCTATGACAAGATAGCAAGGGGCCAACTTCTCCTACTATTACTCTATTTCATGAAAAATCCAAGTAAATGAAACCTACATTGTTCAAGTTTATGCGAGAGCAATTATTTCTAATTCCTTGACATGAAACTACGTCAGAGTATCAATTTTCCATTTTTTAATCTATTCTAGTATGTAGTAGTAATGTATATTGCAGCGATAATGTATTCTGCATACTGTCCTCTTCTGTGAGGTATAAAATTTTACCAACCTATACAGTGAGTTTTTACCATAGTCACAATTTTTAAAGATTCATGTTCTCCAGGGGAGAAAAAAAAAAAAAAAAGAAAAAGCCAAAATTCTCCATAGCGCACCCCATCTGACTACTACACAGTATTTTCACATGACATACTTATATTCCTATTTTGTGGGAGAGCTATTATTTGACCTTCGTCTCCTCAAAGGGAGGAAGTGCTGCTGTAACTTTACATTCCTCAATTCTCCCAGCTGCAAAACTGGTGTGAAGAACCACTTTGGTATTTCAGGGCTGGAATACAGTATCATTGCAATACAGACTGTGTATTTCACTGTGTTATGTTCAAATCTGTCTAATCTACAAAGAGTATCCAGCTCTCTTTTGAATTTAAGTTCTTTTCAATCTAAGACATCAACCCAGATTATTAACCAGAGCTCCTCAGCTACCACTCCCGAGCTACAGCATTTGCTTCAGGGCAGCAGGCAGTACTACAAACCCATATATCTCATCCTAAGAGCTGAGGAGAAAAGTCTGAAAATACATGAAAAATTCATCTGGTGCCTATACTCTGAAGTAGTGTGGGATATCCAAAATGCCTCTGCTCTACATATCATTTGTTATACTTTTCTTATTAGTTGTGTGATGGGTTAAAATAGAGCACTGAATGAACAGAAGAATGTGTAAATGGGAAAGGTGGGTGCAGGGGGACCGTGTATATGATGTGGATGGATGAAAGATGAGTAGAGAGGTGGAGAGAAGAGAAGTACTTGAGTTTGTAAAGAATGGAGACAAAATTGATGCTGAAATTGTCTTCAATGCTTCATATTAGCACTAAAAGAGTGAAACTGGCATTTCAACATTTCCCAGAGAGATAAAAAAGCTGTCTGTATTGCACTCACTCCTATTATTTAGGGTCTCTTATTACTTCACTACTTCTGAAAGCCTCCCGTTTGTTCTTAGTTTGACTGCTGACCAATACGGGAGGTTTTTTTCCCAGAGGGCAGACAGACAGTGGAGTCTGCAGCCTCGTGTCTATCGCATTATAAGGCCATTGAGTTCTCACTGTAGATGGCAGTGAACATACCCACATTTAGTGCCTGATGCTGCAAAATTATGAGTACATTGGCGAAGGCGCTGCAGGTTTTGCAGGAAGTTGCAAGGGTTCAGTATCACTCAAGCTTAGGCTTTTTGCCCCTATGATGCATTTTGGCCACCCCTGCTTTTCTCCCAAATGACACAATTATACCAATAGGAAGGGAAGTAATCCAGGAAGCTTCAGGATCGACAGCCTGCATGTCAAGGACAGTTGACTCTGGGATTTGGTTTTGCACTCTTGAATCATTTCAGCAGATATTGGTGAAGCAGCCATTATAGGCAGCCAATAATCACAATCAGTTAAAATATGAAGCTTGCCCATTCCCAAAGTAGAATCACTGAACAAATATGCTGGGCTTTGCGGATGTTTTGTTTGGATTTTTTTCCCCTCTTTTTCTCTTTTTTTCTTCTTTTTTCCACATTTGCATTTGCTTTACCCAAGGGCAAGGTTTCTCTGCTCCTTAGAGAAGTAGGCAGAGCAGCCAGTGGTTTCCACAACAGTGATAACACCACATTATGAAACTCAGGGTTTTCATAATGTAATACCAATATAAACCCTTCAAGTGAATTAGACTGTCAATTTTACATCAGGAATGTTCTGCATCACCACTATCAAATGATGTAGTGTTAAACATCTTTTGAATTGGATAATTTGGAAGGATACAATATGAGTAATGTAACACTATTAAGGATTTCCCTCTTTAAAGAATACCATAAAGGCAACAAAAAACAGAGCTCTCATTTAGACTCAGTGCTGTATTATATCATCACCACTTACTTGAAATGAGCACTCTCCTGTCATAAACTTCAAATTCTTCATGGTGGAGTTTTACTTCACTATAGATACTAAATGTTTCTCCAGAAAGAAAATAGTCAGGGCTTTTCATCTAAGGAAACCCTGATCTCATAGGAAAGAAAAGCTAAAAACCCTTTCTGGAAGGAGAGACATTCAGTAGGTAAGCCACCAGACTGGGGTGTCAGTGGACCTAATCTTTCAGCCTGCTCTCTCCCACTAAGACATCCCAGTCTGTCTACAACATGGATCATGTACCAGCAGCTTTCTGCTGTAGTTTGTACAGTAAGAGATAAAAGTGGTAGAGCTAGTGCCGGTTCCCATCCGAAGCAGACACACAGAGTATATCCAAAGTAAACAACTCTTGGCTTGTTAGATGTTGATGTTCTTGCCTCACCAAAAAACCCACCTGAAAAGAATAATATTAAGAACTGTTACAAAACTGCAGAGCCAGCTTCTGATTTTAGTGTCATCAGTTATGTCCACATCAGCAACCCCCTATCTTCCTCTCAGGGAGAAAGGAAAAAAAAAAAAAAAAAAAAAAAACCTGAGAACAGAGAAACCTGTTTCTTAGGAAACCCATTGAGATGTCTTCTGCTAAACTGCTTTCAAATATTTTAGAGTGAAAATCTTTGCCTGTGCAAATGACCTAGTCAAAGTCTATTCTCTAGCTAAGTTAACCAAACAAGACTTCAGCACACTATAACTGGGTTTATACTTTTTACCCAAAGAAGAATTCAGTCTCATACTCTTGCTTCTAAGACAATTCTTTTTTACAGATTGAGAGCAAAAAAACCCTCATTTGCAGTGCAGTAGGTGGTAGGAGACAGCAAAAAGATAGGTTTCCACAGAAAGAGCAAGAATGTTTCAGGAACAAAGTGTTCCAAACATACATTCATTTTTATCCTAATCTGGAATTCCTTGGCTTTCATCCCTGTGACCAAAGATGCTTTCCACTTTCCAGTTCCAATGGGAGTAAAGGACTAAAGGAAAACCTGGTCCCTTTAAAAATAAGAAAGAGAGTTTAAAAAAAAAAACCAAAACACTAATAACTGGTTTATGTTTTCATGTTATAAAACATGAAGAAATACATTTCTTTTCCAATAAATGAATTCCCCAAAAAGTTAAGTTTTCCAAATTTTTCTCTTGGATAATAGGCTACCAGAACAGATTTTCACATGCTCATCATACTTTATCTTACATATTTTCCCAACAACAATTTCCTCTAAAAAAGCGTCACTGCTCTTATTGCACACTATACATACACTGGAACTTGCAAATTCATTTGATTAAAAATCATTTAAGATTAACACAATAAATTCTGCTAAACACTGGCTGAGTAGAAGAATTGTCTCTTCATGGTCATTTTTTATGTGATTGACCAGGTACTGTGTGGCCTTTTAAAGTGCTTCCAAACTGTTTTCGTTTGTGGATCTCAAATAACTTTATAATAAGGTAATTAAAGCTAAGAATATTCCAAAATGAGGTAAAGACAATAAAATATGAACATTTGATAGGCAGGTACTACAATGCACAGTGCTTCTAATAGAGTTAATATTGGCAAGTTACTGGCACAGGTTAGAAATCCTGAAATACAGCCTAAATCTCAGTTGCCAGCTCTAGTAATAAATTACAATTAGTTCATTTTACCTTCCCAACAGTGACCACAGATATCATTATAAATCACCAATTACGAAAAAAACCCACAGCACATCTCTTATCCATAGAAATGTCTCTGTTCTTTCTGTAAAAATCAGGAAGCAGTGTTTTTTGTTTTATTTTTACAGGTTTGTTTGGGTTGGGTTGTTGGTTTGGGATTTTTTTGTTTTGGGTGGTTTTGGGTTTTTTTTGGGGGGGGGGGGGGGGGGGATATTTTGAAAGAAAACCTTTCCAAGCAAGATTTTCTGGACTTTAATGTGATGAATCTGCCACGTAACAGTAACGGATGTCATGGCAATCATACCAGCCAACTCACTGACTTGAGGTATAGCCAAAAATTCACATCTTAACCCAATTTTAAACCCTTCAAAGCTTAGAAAGCTAAGAAACTTGTTCTCATCAATGTTCACTATCAGTTTTTTCCCCTCTTCTTTCACTCATCACAAACTTTTAAAGAGTTACTCATGTGCATACTTCTGCTCTGAATTTCAGTTTGCTGACAAAGAAGATAATTTCTAAAATAACTGTCATGTTCACCCCATCTAAGTCATCATAATTCCCCCTAATGTGACACAGTGTTAACCAGTCACTTTTAAATTTTCTACACCAATCTGAAACTATAAGCACAGGAGAGAGCTTAGCTCATCAGCGTTAGCCCACTGTGTATATCAGCAGGAGGCATCTTGGCTCACATGGCCACTTTCTGAGATGATTTTGAATAAGTGGGATGTAATTAGCAGGGGGAAAAAACAAAAACAAAACAAAAAACCCAACAACAACAACAAAAAAAACAAACCAAGAAATGACAAAGGATAAGCAGAAAACTTGGAAGGCTCATTCCCTGCATGCACACACATGCACCATCCTCAACACATGGTTTTCTGCAGAAGAGCCAATTTTAGACGAGTCCTTGGGCTGCTGCGCCTGTTCCTAAAGCCACGCTCGGCTGTGCAACAGCACTAGGTGTCTGTCACATGCTGTAACTGGTAGCGTGGAAAATGACATCTGCAAGCCCATCACAGCGGTCATAGCTCACTGCTAACCCAACTGCGAGCGGGCCGGCACCGCCTGCCCCCCTCCACGCTCCGGCCAGCTGCCAGCCCCGCCGCAGCCGCCCCTCGCAGTGCTGCCATACGCCGACCTGGCACAGGGACGGGGTGCCGAGCCACCCTGGGACAGGCAACGTGTTCAGGCCGCCTAACAGCAGGGCTAGCCCCCGAGGGTGCTCGTTGTTGAGTGATGAGATCGGACAGGGCTCTGCGGGCCCCCCTGCCACCGAGCGCCTCGTCTGCGTCCCTTTAATTGAATGTGGCACCAACAAGGGACCTGCACTTGCACCGTAGTATCTGGTCCGAGTGAAACAATCGTTCTAAAATAATTGCTGTGGCAGAGGGCTCGTGGCCACCGAGGGTAACCTGCCACGTGCTGCTTGAGGGGGAGGCAGAAGACACTGCAGCAGGTCTTGCACAGCCCTCCCACCCTCCGTACCTCTCCTGCCAGCTTCACCGAGAGCAAACACCGCTGTGCAACTCTGGTTTGCTTTTTTCATTACTTTGAATAATTCTAAAGATGCTTTTTGCAGTGTTTTGTATTTTGTGAAAAAGACTCCTTTTTTGTTCTTACAGAGCTTTTTGAAATAAAGCCAAAGTGATTCATCATTATTTGAATTAAGTGGAAGTGTAGAAACCCAGGGCCACATCTTCAGCCTTTGTCCACAGCACAACACTCGCAACACGCAGACAGACCTGAAGCGGCTATAGGCGAGCATAGGCGCACCATAAGCTTTTCCAGCCTTTCCAGACTTCCACTGGGCGGAGTGCCCTATTTGTTTTTTTTCCTCTGAGACTTTGAAAAGATCAGACCGCTCAATGTGTCCTTGCCACTGCAACAGAAAAGTCAACAGCACCTGTGTTCAAGAGTCACCCCTGCATGATGGACCACTCTTAAAAGCTAGAAACAATAGTGGCTAACAGAACAGCATTGAAAAGATTATCACAAATCTCAAAGGTTGATGTTAGAGGCTGGCAGGGAGAAATTAATGAAAGGGGAAGAGCCTCTTTTGCAACTTTGAAGAATTAAAATATATACACAAGTATATATATGTATACATATATATCTACATACATACAGAGTTTGACTGTGAGACATAAGCCCTCTGAGAGGTGATGGCACCCTCACTGGAGGAAGTTTACAAGGAGCCAAGAGAAGATGCTCCCAGGCAGCTGGGAGCATGATGAGAAAGGAGATATTCTCTCACAGAAAAGAGTCCATTTTACCAGAATATAAGGCAGAAGACTCCCACACCTCCTACCTCCCTTTTCTGTAGTGCCAGAGTCTGAAACCATGCTCTTAATTTGTCTTCCCTTGTCTTTAGCACTAATTTTTTCTAAATAATGCACGTAATGTATGCACTTTGAAGGAGGAAGCTGACCCTGTAACAGACATGTTTTCAAGCCCTAGGGTCAAATTCTCAAAGTTACTTCTGATATTGCTTCAAAAATGGTCTAGTGTTAATCAACACAGAAGTGTATCTGAAGATTTTTTTTTTTATGAGCTTCCATCAATAATTTAAGTTTTATTATCATTGCTGTTGTTTGCCTTTCCTTGTTTCAATTACACTGCATTGCAGTATGATGTTCTAAGCACCTCAAGTTATGTTTGCCTAATGTCAAGCCTCAAAACAAAATGAACATACCAATTAAAAATATTGCAACTACCAAAATTACACATTTTATTTTGGAAAAAAAAAACCAATACTATAAAATTTCTTTATACCATATTACGGCCTCTAATCCATTTCCTGGGGCTCTAGAATACCCGATTTTTTTTTTTATTATTATTTTAGTTCAACAAGCTCTCAATACAGTAATGTACATGTTCATTTCCCTAACCTGGAACAGAACCAAGTACCCTCACCAGAACCAACAGACATCATTCACACAATGACTGATAAAGCAGGGCTCCTTTTTAAGTAGTTATGCTCAACTTAGACACAAAACTTGATCCTGGTCCAACATAACAAACAATGAGGCACAAGCTTTTGAATAAACAGGTAGACAGGTGGACAGGATATGAGCTGCAGCACCTTGCAAGACCAAGTGTACAATAAAGTGATTATATTCTCAAACAGTACTCCATACACACAGCTTTTTGCTGAAGTTATTAGTTTACACTGTGTGAAAGCAGAAAAAGACAAAATTGTTTTTCTTTGTTCTTGTGCAGTTTCTGACCAAGTGTTGTGCATCAAAAGTGATGCATGCTCACAAAAGGCAGAACAGAAGAAAATGTGTTCTGAATTCAGGTTTGACTCAAGGAGAGCATTAGATGGACTTTGGGTCTCATCTGTGAGTAGGCTGAACAGTCTACAAAAGAGAAACAAGGTGGAAGTGGCTTGTGGTTGCTGCATGGGAGTGGAAACAAGAATAGGAGCTCTGAAAAAATTTCTCACCAAACCTTCCTACAAGATTAGGCTCGGTTTAGCTCCCCGGTCCTCGAGGTGTGGGACTCAGCCCTGGGGGCTTCTGTATGCAGGTTTGAACTAACAGCGGAGGCTGGTGCTTATCCCTCAGGTCCCTTGTCTATGAGGTAAAGACTGTCAGAGCCCAAAAGTGATTATACAGGGGGGTTGTTTGTTTGTTTAAGACTGTGACTTCCATCTAGAGATTTTAACTCATACCTTTGCATTGAAGTTTTGTGCACCCTTTTGCACAGTTGCTTGTGACACTGGAGGTTTAACAGGAGATTCCTGAAGGACAAATCCTATGGCAGTCCCTTTCCACCTCCTCTTCAATGGGAGCACTGCCCTGTTTTTCCACCTCTACTCAGTTCCTCATCAGAGGACCCTGTACTGATCATAGAAGATACTGCAATGTTTCATGCTAAAAAAAATAGAAAATCTAGAACAGAAAACATTTTAAAGAGATTAAACCCTGTCAGTTATTTTAAAGGAAATGGGAAGATATATAGATATAGTCATTACCTTGCCTTCCTTTCATAATATTTTTTCCCTAGGCTTTTTTATTGGCATCTGGTCAGCCTGTCATGACATAGTCCAATTAAAATTATATATTATCTCAGGTATCTTTTCGCTAGGGCCAATGTTCCCACTGGACAGAATATTCTTCTGATAGCACTTTGATGTCCACGATTCAGTGTTTTAATTTCCTGACAAATTTATCATGTGTAATTTACCATCAGGGGTGCTCAATCTCACAATAATAAAAGGCAGAGAGCTTGAGGTTTTCCATACCATTTAACATATAGACTCTTTTATTTAAACTTGTATTAAAACTGCAGATTCCTCTAATGTATTCCTTTCCTTACATACATAGATCTTTACATTTGTCATGTTCAGAAGATGTTATTGGTCTGTTTAACAATACAAATCTAAGAAAATACTTAATTATTGTTTCAGTACCAAAAATCCAACTTACATCTAGTTCTCAATGTGCTGCAACAAAAAATTGAAAGAAAATGACTGGTTTAAAAGCTTGTAGCTCAAAAGAGATATGCAAGTGTCATAGAAGTAACATTTTCCCTGTTTTACAGTGTGATAACAGAAGCAGGCAGAGATTAATAAAGCAGAAAAAATATAGATTAAAGCCATTTATAAAGTTCCACTGGAAGTTTGTGGGAGAGCCAAAAACTTGATAACCAAAGTACAGTTCAGTACTTTCACCACAAAGCTCATTTGTCCTTTCACAAATGTCAAACAGTGTTAGAAAAAGGAGGTGACTTTCACAGTACTTTTATTTCCTCCTGACAATCATCTACAGCCAAAATCCTAAATTCTAATCCAGTGAATATTTTAGACAATTTAAAGAATTTCCATTCTTCTGAATTTCTTTAGAACCATTACCTGAAGCTTGAAATATTTTTTTCTTGAGTTCTAACAGCGGGCAGCATTTCTGCTTCTCTTTTAACTGAGAAGGATGCTTAGCGTGAGGGATAAAGCACATTTTGAAACTAGACAGAGGCAAAAGACAATAACGAATCCAAAAGAATCACTTTGCACTGCTGGGACAGTGATTCACAAAGGAAGAAGATGAGAGTCAGTGACTATGGTTCTGGGTATTGTTCTTCTCCCAGCATGTTTAAGTTTAATTTAAAGGCTCTTTAGCAGGAAATGTCCAAACTTACACAAACTATCTGTGCTCCAAGAGGATCTTCCCTTACAGCTTCTAAGCAGTAAGTCTCATCTAAAACAAAAAGGCAATATGCCTGAGACCAGCTCCAAAAAAACTGAAGTCGGATTTTACTTGTCTACACAGAAATATACTGACACGTGACTGCACATACCTTTATATTAACAGCAAGAAACATCTGCATAATAAGTAATTGCTAAGGAATGTTATCTAAAGATGTCAGATCATGATATTCATGCATTTCATTCACCATTAAAGATTTTACAGCCTGATTTGTGGAAAACATTTACTCCACTTCATTCTGCCTTCTAATATTTAAGAAGCTGTTATAAACTTCAGTGTCCGTGACTGTATGCAACATGCATATTCCTATTATATAAACTATTAAACCTTGAGAACTCTTCTGTTCCCAGGAAACGTATAAAAGTTACATACATCTGGCTGAATAAAACACGTTTAATCACCTTCAGTTTCCCTTTTTGAGGAGCACTTTCCCATTTGACCAGCACAAATGTATAAATTCACAGCCACCTATGATCCAGAGCAGATGTCTACAAGGCTTTGCATCCCCTCGTCCACCTGCATTTTGTATTTATATTGGATGGCCAGATACTCAGTTGAATCTACTACTTCATTTTGCATCAGGTATCAAACTTTACCAGCTTTCAACTGCTACTGAATTTTGTTTGAAATTAGAGGGTAAAGAATACATAAGCCCTTTACCAAACGTCTCAGTCAGTATTCACTTTTGTACTCCTCAATTATCCTGATCCCAGCCTACAGATACATGAAGGACCTACATGCCTAGCAAAGCCCCACAGAACCATGTTTTCTCTCTTTTATGGAAAGAATTTTGCAAGCAAGGTGAAAAACAGTTTTAAGCAGTATTTTTCCTGATTTTCCATTATAATTTTATGATGCTTATAAATTTATAATTCCATACACAAGCTTATTAAGGTTGAAGGCCTGTAGGAGATTCTTTTTACGAGCAACTTTTTTTTTTTTTTTTTTCCCAAGCCTTGACTGGAATGATTATGAAGGAACCCAAGACATTTAATTCTTACGTGGTAGCAGCTGAGGCTGTCAGCAAACCTGTGTTTTCTGGTGTTAAAAAAACATACATCTGGGGGCATCTATTGCTGGGTGCTGACACAAAAAATCCCATTCATGAATCCATGGATTTCCTTTTCTCAGCTCTGTGAGCAAGGCCTGATTCCTCTTTCCTCTGCATCAGCTGTGAACCTTATTTACACAGGGATACAGAGTTCAGAGGTAGGCCATCCACACCAGATGGTTGCTACTTTTTATAATTTATGTATCAGCCTGGACACAAGACTCCCTATTTGGCTATATGGTGTCAAATTAACTGAGTCAGCTCAAAACCACAACCTCAGCCCCTCTGTGTGTTACCGGGAGTTTAAATATGCCTGTACCTACAAATATCCTTGTGCTGCTCATAGGTCCAAGCAAGGGGAAATTCTGATGCTCCATCCCCTGGCACAGAAATGTTTTCTGCTTCATTGCATCCACCCACTGCCCACATCAACTGCGAGTAGCCTGAAGCCCACTTGCCCTCACATTCCTGTTCTCCTGTCGGCCACAAGACAAGCAACCTGCTTCCAGACCTTCGCAAGTCACAGAGGTTGCTGTCTCCAACAGAAACCAAACCAAACCAAAAACCAGAGCAAGTACCCATGGGTCACTGCGGGTGCAGCCGACTCATGGAAGAAATGCTTTAAAGAGGCAGAGGTGCAAGGTACTCACCACCTGACCACAATTCACTTTCTCACAGCAAACAGCAAAAGCCAAAAAGGCATCCGATGAGACATATGGGAATGCGCGGGTCGGATAAAGGGGGGTTAACAAAGGGAGTAAGCGTATGAAATGTAAACCGCAGGGAAGGGTCTTTTACACTGAGAAGCATGTCAACAAGAAGAGCGATTTCCAGACCTCCCAGAAGATGCTAGAGGTACAAGTCAAAGGGCAGGTGGCTGTAATCCAAGTTGGGAAGTGTTTTGAAGGGGAAAAAAAAATCCTGGTCATCAAGAGATCTGAGACCTGTGGCAGAATCAAAAATGATGATGGGGAAGGGGGGAAAGTTGAAGAAAAATAGTGGCATAAGTATTAAAAAAAAAAAAAAGTTTTAAAAAGCTAACTTTGGAATTACTGTTTCTTTTCCTTCCCAGTGTTAACTCTTTCCTAAGATCCTACTGAGATACTTTGATCTTTTCTGCTTTATTTGCTAGTACCTATATTTACAGTGTTTAGATTTTCTTATCAACATTTTATTTCTACCATTCCTCTCATCTCTTCTGCTATAATTCACTCTTTCCAGTCAGCCATGAGAACATACAAATGAAAGCTAAATAGCAACATACCTTTCCTAATTTACTGCCCTCATTCAATTTGTTCTAGTCTTCTCCCTTTGTCTCTCCTTCACCGCCTATACAGCATACCATATCCTTCCCATCCCCCTTTTTTTATATTTTTTCCTTATTAGCTGCTAATAATGCTTATTTCTTTGCCTTTTTCGATAGCCAGAGCCTGCCTCCTAATTTTTGGTCACTCTACCCTTCTTTCTCTTTCTCTTTGCAGTTTGCAATACAAACACACACACATACACAGGCTACCTTCTCTCCCTCCCATATATTGCTACCCCTCCACCACCATACAACCACCATCTCCACTCTCACTGTCTCATCTCCATCCAACTCTCCTTCTGGTGTGAATTCAGATGTCCTTCCCTTGAAAAGCCATGTCCACAGAGTGAGGCACTCCTCAGCTCTGGGCTCCTGGCCTGGGCATCTCCCCTGCTTGCCTTGAAGTTATGTTGCACAGACAAGACGGGTTAAAAGAGGAAGGAGCAGCTAGAAACTCATTAGCCTCCTGACTGCCTCTTGATCCTAGCTCCTGCCCTTTCAAATATGGAAGGAGCAGCTGGTAACTGCAGATCACCATGGTGGTTCATCCACCAACAGTAACTGAGAGGGTTTTCGTATTTTCAGAAGGCAAGAATAGCTAAATAGTAAATATGACTTTAGCTCAGAGGAAAAGATTGGTTTGGTATTATTTAGAAGTAGGGGGAGAAGAAGAAACATAATCTTGACTTACATCATTACAAATCTAGATAAGCTCCAGTCTGTTCAGAGAAGTTACTCCAAATGGAGGACGGTTCCATTAAGTGTCCAAAAATTCTCCTTTTTGTTAATGAACACTGTAAGTACTGGGTTGTATGTTAGGTGCACTGAAGACAACTACATATGCATTGAGGTACAAGTTTTTGAACATGTAGGCTGTCAACAGCTGAAACTGTTAACATGCAGGAGCTGACTTGTGAAACATGGGAGAAAAAAGAGGCAACAAAAGAAACAGCATAATTCTCTCTTGACAACGTCCTGACAGACTTCTTCAGTTGCAGAGTCATTTATAGAAAAATTATGTACTAATTAGCATTTCACTTTTCTTCAGCATTGTCAGAAATTTAAATATACCCAATATCTACATAATAATGAGAAACAGCTAATTCCTCTATTACAGGTAATTTTCCAGAGGATCACAGAAGTAATTTATCGCCTACTGTGAAAAATATATGGTGGCGGTGACAGCTAGTTGCTTTCCCACCTTCTTCTTCATCTACATACAATTTCCCTTCTACTTGCAGTTTGGTGTTGCACATAATTCAAGTGGCATTCACATCAGTCATGTAAGAAAAAATGGTGTAATAAGGCCAGCTAGCTAGACCTCCTGTGAGATTTCCCCGCTTACTGCACCCAGTTCCCCCAAAACAGACAGCTGCTTTCCCTCCCTTCTCAGTGTGCCAGACCTTCAATCAGTACCTAATTTGTGGCAGGAATTACAGGCAGGGAAAAGATTTCATATGAATGAAGCTGGCTTGAACAGACCTTTCTCCTCCTTCCCAACATAAGGTTTTAGCCCATCCAAACTTTTGGCTGCTAAAATGTCACATTATTAATTTCCTCTTTTGCAATTTTGGAAGACAAAATAGCTAGTAGGACAGAAAAGAAATATGAGGCCATAACCACAATGTGCTTACTCTACTACTACACAAAGTTATATTTTCTTCTGTCCTGGTCCTTCTTAAAACTACTTGCATTAGGCAAAATCTACTTGTGGGAGCGGGAAAGAAAGTGCCCTCCTGCCTGCAGAAAGCTTTACTAAAATTCAGCTTAAGTGCCAGGTGGGGGGCATAGGGAGGGATGATGGGGAGATTACTCAGGAATGAATTTATTTTTCTTAGAGAGGACTTTGATTTTTAATGTAAAGAAATCTAGCTTTTCCTCTTTTTATCTTTTTAGTATTTCTTTCAGTTATAATATATTGGTTGTGTTTAATTAAATGTTACATTGCATTGAATTCCTGGTTCTTACAGGCTCCTTTTACAGGCCCATGCTACTTGTTAGATCATCTGTGAACACACTATATTAATCATATCGCATAGCGCCACAGACTAAACACAAATGCTGAGATTGCCAAACAAACATGATAGATTTGGGCCACTGGAAGCCAGCAAACAGCGTATGCCCAAGTCTCCTGCAACATTATGAAAATCTCTGCAAACCATTCTAAAGCCCAGCTATAACTTAAATATATAAACTGCTATGTATATATTTTTATATATATATATATATGTATAGGCTGCTATATAGATAGGTGGGAATTGAATCAAGCCTAGTTAGAAATAATAAGCAAAGACAAAGTAATGGAGCAGAATGGCTTATAGCTCCACTGGGAGCTGCCCAGGAACAAGAAGCACTTAGTACTGGCATGAGGCAGAGACAAAATAAGATTTTTCTATTTAGCACTGGTATCCTTCACCTGGATAAAAAGGTAAAAAGGTGCAAATAAAAAAAGTCATCAGAATAACAAATAACTGCAGAGAGTCACTCCGGACCTATTCTGAAACAACAGAATACACTTTAAAAAGCAGTAAAACCAATAAAAATCCAGTCATCTTGAAAAAGGAGAGTCTTCGCTGCAATAAAGGCAGTCAATAAAGAAGCTCTCTCATTTAAACATCAAATGCACATTGTTTTGCAACACCTGTTATTCAGCCATAATAGCTTTCTTAACCTGTCAAAGTGTTTAAGCTGAGGAAAAGAAATGGGCCTCCAGCTGTGCACTTCGGTGGAGAAAGCCTGCGCGAAGCAATATTAGTTTAATGAAATGTGTACAGATTGTAATTGTGGTAATAAGAGGGCAATTCCCCGAGGGGCAGTAGGAAGGCGGTGAGTGCAGTCAAGCAGAAAACAGAAGCTGCAGACTGGAGAGAGAGTCTGATATCCTGTGTGTGGACCCCCGCTCTCCAACCTGCCTGCTGGCTGCACAGCCCTACCTGATCTCCTCCCCGGCGAGCCCCAGGACCACCCTATGCCCCATCCCCACCCATCTCCTCAGAGTACTTCCCAGACAAGGCACCACAGACAGTCCGGCTCTCAACAGTGGAACCTGCCGGTATCTCACACAGTCTCATAAATACGTGTCGATACAGGCAAGCAGGACTAAAGGAAAAATTAGCGCTGGAGTACACTGGTGTGTCTTCCACTGCTCCACTCCGCTAAGCCTGAGACTCTGCAGTGCCCAGTAAGTTACAAGGCGTGTTTTCCCAGGAAAAGAAATTGTCGGAGTCCTGGAAAAATGAGAAACAGCACTTAGAGAGGAGATGAGGAAAGAGCAACAACAGACAATATATGGATCTTTCCCTTCAGTTTCTTAAAAGAAGGACAAACACTGTTGCTTCAGCTTGCTCGACAGTGTAAGCACAAGAAACCCAGTCATACCAGGCAGATTCCTACATGAAATCTGCCAATGCTCAAGTGCATGCCAGGGTTAGTCTAAGAGAAAACGTCAAAACCAGCAACACTCATCACAGCAAGTACTGTTTACAAGAACTTCTGAGCTATGAAGTCTTTATCAGCAGAGCCTGCTGTAGCAGTTTGACAGCGTAATTCAATAAATCCATCCTCGCAGTAGTTTAGTCGGCTGAGTGGGTGTCACAGAGATGCACGAGCTTCCAGCAGTATTTTCGGAAGGGAACACCCCTCTCTTTCTCCAGCCTGTGAATAGATCAGCAGCCAGCAAGAGCTAAGGCAGAGATGCAGAAGCAAAGACTGACTTTCTTTCCAGAAATGTGGAGGTATTCACGAAATACAGGCAAAACAAGACAGCTCAACTCCTTCCAGAATAGAGAGATAAACCGTAACTAGAGAAGGCTGAAGAAAGGTGGGGGTGGGCAGAGGAAGTTTAGTAGAAAGCTCTGGGTTTCAGGCTATTTCTGCCTTCTCATCGGGTCAGCACTTCACGAGCACAGGGAAAAGGACCAAGGACCTGGGAAAGCTGCTGCAGGACTGGAAGAAATGTTTTGGGAATGACAAAAAGAGGATGACAGGGAGGCCAAGAGGGTCTGAAGAGGCACCAGTGCAGAGATGGAAAGAGACTGAAGACAGACTTACTCTCAAGACCACAAACTGCTCCTGGATATACCACAGGCTTGTAAATACACATGTACATGTACAAAAGCAGAACAAATGAATAAAATGATGCTTCATGGAACTCTAGAGTGCCTTTCACTCTGGGCGACAGCACCAGATAATCTCCAGAGGGCTGCTCCTAACTAAATTATTCCAAATTTCTATATAAATCTTGGGCAGCAAAAGGGGGGGGCGGGGTTTGTGGCCAGAGTTGGAGACAGAAAAAGACAGCAGTGAAATCAAAGAAGAATGAAATTCTCATAAGAGAGGAAGGATTAATTACAAGAAGGTTAAAAAAAAGGTATGAGAGAAAAGGAAAAAAAAAAAAAATTAAGACATTTTAGGCTGAAAAAACATGAGCACCAAAACCAAAATCATGGCCCATGATCATCAAAAGCATCAAAACAAAGGAAGAGGCAGAAAATCAGAAGTATTTTATTTTATAGGCATAAATGAAGGAGCTGAAAAGAGGAGAAGGAAAAATAGATGTCAAGCTAAAGGAATGTCTAAGTTAAACGCTGTGTTTGGAGTTGAGGGTGGGGAGAATTTTCAGCCAAGGTCATGATTCAGGAATAGAAAAATAACGATTCATTCAGTTTCTCCTAGCAGTAACAAGTACTATGCTGCCTTCCCATTCTCAAAACTGTCTTATTTACCAGTGATAAACTAGGAAAAAAAAATCCACAGCTTTATTAGATGATTTGCAGAATAACGGTTTTTTCAACATGAGCAACTCACCAATGTATTGCTGTCAATCAGAAAATCAGCTGAAAAACATAGTTTGGAAAGCAACCACTCCTCTGAAAAGGTGAAACTCATCTGAGTGGTGAAACCCATCCTGCCCAACACTGCTCAGAGCACTACTGACACCCTTTTATAGAAAATGTATCTGTGATATACAGTAGGGAGAGTACTTCCTACAGCTGCTGCAGGCAAGCACAAAGAGATATTGCAGACAGCAAGGGAAGCTCAGCTATTTATTTTAGATACAATTGGAAGGTTAACAAGAGCTATCATTGTTTCAGACCTCTGCTTTTCTAGCTCTGCAACACATACTTCTGATCCTTTTACACAGGAACAAGCCGGAGCTGCCTGTTGCTATTTAGTGACATTAGTAAGCTGTGGACTTCCGACAGCACCTGAGGGAAGCTTGTGAGCATTTTAATTCATTTCCCTGATTGTAAGGAATAACTCGCAATGTGATGGCTCTAATTAGTTAGGACAATGTTGAGAGCATGGCGACAAGGTTCATCAGACTCAGAGCAACTACAGTTGCCCACGAATAAATTTATGCCACCGATACAGATGTCACAGAGCTCCTTTCTACATGCATTCAAAACTTCTTCAGCTACAACAACTCTTGATCCAGGCTAACCTGGGTGACACAACTAGCAAAACAAGCTATGTGAAAGGGACTGGAGAGCAAGGAAGGGATGTAAGGCAGCACTCTGCTTTTAATGATGGTTGAGAGAATTGCTCACACTTCTCCAGCTGAGGCCTCGGTTGTGATGTGACACCATCACCTCTCATCAGTCACATGCCTTCTGAGCCAGGATGTCACGGAGGACAATGTGACTGATGCAACCTGACACACCATGTCACTATGCCAGGTCTGCCAGCTGGGAAACTGAGGGGGGGGTGGGAAGGAGGCACGAAGAAAGGGGAGGGCGTGGGGGAGAAAACAGAAGAAGAAAACAGAAGAAAAAAAACCCAGGCTTCAGAAAAGGTATTCCTCATCAGAGTTGCCACGTTTAGAGGGGTTGGTTTGTTTTTAAGAAAGGTTGTACTGCCTGCAAAAGCCAAAAACAAAGACACAGGCCAAAAAAAATAAAATAGACTGGGGACAAATCACTGACCAGGTAGTCTACTGAAGGTCTACTAGAGGTTTAGGCAGACCTTCCATAGTGAAGGGAGGGACACAGCAAGGCAGACAGGTCTCTGTGCCATTTTAGAAATCTACCTTTCTCTCTTTTATCCCTGCTGAAAAACTGTGCAAGCAAACTGAACCTTTACTCAAAGGAAAGGTTCATGTCCCTAAGGACTGGTCTAAGACAGGTACATCAGATGTGTTCTTGTTTTTTTGAAGTGACAAAGCAGAGAAAGAGACATTTGCTTATCTTTCCCTTGAAAAGAATAAAATAATTTTAATTCAAGACTATGCATAATTATGAAAATAAGTATACACTCATACATTTCAGCAATCCATACATTAATATTGGCTGGGGGAGTATAGAGACATTTGGGATGCATCTTTCCCACTGTTGGAGACAACCCCATTGCCTCTTCACTGCAAGCTGGTGAAGGACCTATACAAAGCAAAAGGATTTACCTTGTAAAGTCTCCTCCTACAGTCAGACGTTGTGACTAAAGATCTTATAAGTCACAGGAACTTCAGTTAATGGTATCTCAGCCAATGCCACTTCTGCCACAAGTGCATGATTTGCTTCAGTCATGATTTAACAAATCTGAGATGGCTATATAGACAAATTTAGCAAAGAAAAGGCACAAGCAGTTTGAGTTAACAGTGCCAAGTCAATTTAGAACAACTTACTGCTTTTATTTTCTTCTTCATTTTTCCATCTATCCCATAACCCAAATAGCAACAACTGGACGCTTGCACATAAAAAGTTGCAGCACCATGCAACCACACAATTGAGAAATCAAATAGTGGAATATTCACAGCAGTTTCCACTCCAACTTTAGCTAAGCTACATTTTACATATTGACCTAGATTTTACTAAATTCAGTCACTGGTTTTGAGCAAGCAGCTTTTTGACACAAGAAATGCTGCCACTGGGATGCCAGAGTAATCATCTGCAGACACAATGAAGTACATATATTTGCAATTTAACAAGCATTGTGCCTGCCAATAATCACCAACAGAAAAAGTTTTAGCTAAGTAAGATCAGCCTGAAATTCTGGCACATTACACGTTGCAGTTTTTGTTGCTATTTTCATAACTAAATGCAAATTTGAATTTGCAAGAAATACCGTTTGAGTGCCATTACCTATTCTACAAATTCCCATCATATCAAGTACCAGTCTTAAGTAGGGGAGTTTCCTGTTTTTCTAATGCCTTAATTACCAATATTAATTTTTTTAATACCAAAATAGGTGAAAGTTAAATGTTAGTGTCAGCAAAAGTCACGTCTTTCTTCCTTTTTCCTCCCTACATAGTACTGAAACATGCAGTCAGCTGGAATTGTCCTGACTGGACAGCCCCATACTGGCAGGCAGGCATTGCTATCTAGTCCTTCTCACTTATCAATTGGCTTTGGGCAGTTTAGCTGCTGATGCCAATCATTGAGTGAGAGGTTTTATAGTTACATCTGCCTGCCAGCAAGTCTGACTGTGTCTGTCTTCCAGGGCAATTTTTCTTCTCCTTAAATGTCAGTTTGTTTAACCATAGTCTGGTCACAGCTGCCAAATACATGCTATGGTAGCATTTCCAGTAGAAAACAAGAAAAGAGAAAATCTATTAAACACAAAAACATTTAATTCTGGCTTAGCCTCAGGCTGCACCATCCTCAGGGACCGACCCGAGCTCATTGCTGATATCAACAAATTCTTTTTATTGCCTTGTTGCTCTTTTGTTTTAATTGATTTTGTTGTTAATATCACACTAGCTGTAATTTGCAGACAACCCACAGCCAGCCACGGTGGGCTAGAGAGCCCATTATTTCAGTTATGGTGCAGCTCCGTCCTCCTCACCTACAGATTCCTGTCCAGAAGATATTCACTAGTCTGCTTCAAAAAAAAGGTCTTGATTCCATTTCGTGGAAGTTACAAAGCTCTCTTTCTAGGTAGACAAAAAGCCTACATTATTGGCTTTACTTCATACCACTGAAATAGTACTTAAAAGTTCAACCATCTGAACAGCACTGCTGACTTCAGATTACCTGCACACTACTTTAAAATTAAATTCATGTTTACATTTAGTTTGCTGATTTCTTACCTTTGGTATTTGTGGAAGGGCTGAAATGTTAGCTCCCAAAAGGTACTACATATCAGCAGAATTACTGGGGAAAAAAAGGCAGGAAAAGGAAAGGCCAGTGCAGATTTGAAACATGCCAGTACCTTACAGACTGCATTAAGGGCCTCCAGAATTAAAACCACAACCATTAGAAGAGATGCAAAGAGCCAAGGGATTTACCTGCTACATGATGGAGAAAAGAGCCTCCCACATGGTCCCTTCCCAGTGCATCAGCAGTCAGTCCTGCCACGGAGAACAGGGTGGCCACCCAGCCCTTGGCACTCTGGGGAGATGTCCACCACCACTGTTACTGACAGCATCATATGTTGTGATACGGAGCGAAAGTCACTTACGTGCACTGTTATGTTCATATCTCTTCTACTGGTGACTGAATGATCACGTGTGGCCACAGCTTTCACTCAGAAGCTGAACAACATGATGAAGCTACAAATATTCAGTTGAATTTACAAATAAGTACAAATGCGAGTTTGTACATTCAACTTCAGACCTACATTAATTTTAAGTTATTTTTTGGTAGCTGCTTTTGCAAATAAATTTATTAACAAGATCCATCACCAAAACTCAGATTTACAAGCTATTGGTAACCAAAATTTACCATTTGGAGAAAAAACATACCCAGTCAGAATAGAATGAATTGAAAATACCAAATGTTCACAGTGATTCTCTCACAGTAAAAGCAGGGAAAACAGTTAAAATGCAAAGACAAAAGGAAAAACCTTGCTCATGTATATAAAGTCCAAATGTCACCACTTCCCCTGGTCCGTTGTAGGACACATGAGACATACCAAAAATACATGACAGAGATCAGAGGCAGTTTGCTTAAAAGAAACAGAAATTCAGATCAGGTTCCAATGTCCAGATATCAGGTCAATCAACACTATCATTTTACTCCTTTATCCTTACCACCACCTTTGAAGGAGACTGCAGCCAGCAGCCTGGATATGAAATGCTGCCTCTACACAGCCACCCAGATTTGTGTTTCAGATTCATTTTCTCCTCTTTCTTTTCTGTTTATGCCTCTCTTATTTTTAATTTCCTCCTTTGTAAAAACCTACACTTTATCTCAAGCTTCTAGGCAGCCAGATAATTTTTCTATCTTTCTCTGTATTTATCACTGGACTGAAATGAAAATTAATAATCCATTTGAAAAACGTGCATGTACCTGTATGTACTACTGAGGCTGGGAGATCCTATTGACAGAGCAGTCTATTAGTGTTATGCAATTACAAAACTATTCCCCTCAAGTAACGCTACTTATTTTTAGCCCAATTCTTTAGAAGACCCACGCAGCTAGAGCCGCTATCCATGACTACTACCAAGGCCAAAACAAGGAGCGAAGCCCTAGAGGGAGTGCTGACTGACAATAGACCTGCCTCTACCTTCCCTCTCATTAATCCACCCTCTCTTCTTTCATTCCACTGTTTTTGTCACTTCCCAGAATTACTTCACTTTTTTCCTTCTGGAACGTGGCTGTCTAAGTCTTCCTTCCCTCATGCTCCATTTTTTTTTATATTCTCTCTCTTATTCCAACAAATGCTCCATAGCAGACAGATTCATTCTTCTCTGGCACCTTATCTCGTGGAGCATATGTTTCTTTTCTTTGAGGTCAGATTAACTAGTCCTTATAAATGATACAAAGAAGAAATATGTGTTGGCAGCAAGTTCTGCTACTCTTAGCCATCATTTTTGTCCACTGCATTAAGCCAATTTAACATGCTTAAACATGCCTTTTGTCAACAGCAACAAAAGCAAAAAGCAGCTGAACTCTAGTTAATAAATCATTTTCTGGAGGTAGAAACCGCCTAAGAAATATGCAGTAACTGCTTGGCATCATGTTATTCTTACAGAGAGGAAAAATGAGGAGAAAAAGTTTAACCAGCTTTCTATCATTATAAAAGGTGCTTTCTATATATATGTTTGTGTGTATACTCATTGAACTAGTCAAAAAAAAGAGATCACACTGGAGTCCAGTATATCCCTTTAGACATGGATTCACCCAGCCCCAGTTGGTCTTATTTCCTAATTAGAGAACCAATTCACTAGTATTTAAATTTGAAAGGTAAGTGTCTGTCCCATTAGGCCAACTCCTGCGACTTTTATGTTTGTATACATATATGTGTGTGTATACATTAAAATAATATGCAAAACAATACAGATTATAAAACCCAGGAATCACGTGACAGGGAATCACAGCATTTTCCGCTAGCTCATAGATTTCCCTGTCCACAGGAAAGATCCAACAACCATAATAACCAAGAAGCAGTTAAAAAGAAGCCAAGATGTTTTAGAAGTTACTATTTTAAAACTAGAGGAATCATTATTTTAATGGCTGGGATGGACCAAATTTAAGTGAAAAGCAAGAGAAAACAATAAAAGCTGATTAAGTACTGTATTATAATCTGTCATTAATCCACATTGGTTACCTAAAAAGATCTGGAAGAACAGACAGGAAGGATGGAAGGAAGAATGTGTCTTTCTTCATCCTTTCTAGCTTTGTTTCGGATAGTCACTGTAAGCAATAATATACAAAATGTAGATTTGATACCAGGACTACTGTGTTACACCCTGTGCAGGCAAATACTGTAGGAATATATTAGCACCTTTGCAACCCTGGCCAGACAGGCATTACAAGCTCCTGTAAGCTAGGACCCATAGAAGGGCCCTTAAACATAGTAAGCAAACAGGATTTTAATCAACTTATCTGCCTTATCTACCTCCTGCCAAAAATACTGCCTAGCTATCCCGTCTTCAGAGACAGCTCCTACCTTTCCATCCTCAGACTGCATCTCACCTGCTAAGGAAAAGTTAGTGGGTTGTTTCTGAACATACCGGTCTCTAGCCCATTCCTCAAAACCAGCACTTCATCCACTTGCTAAAGAGAAGGAAATAACTCTTGCAAATCTGGTTTTGTATGGCATACATGGCACTGAGCAAAAGATAGAAAGAAATTAGCCTAGAAGCGCAAGATAAGTTAATTTAGAGACAATTCTATGTCTGCTGAGGAGCAGTATCAAGAAATGGATAATATTAAGAAGGAGAAGAAATACTTAGAGTTGTTCTGGCTGTGCTGCATTTCTAGCCCAGGGAACTTTGCTGGTTTCCAGGAAACTTTGACAGACTGGAATGTGCATATCCAAGACTGTAACAGCATCATCCAAATTACATGCAGCTACACCACTGAAACATTTTTTATGTTACTACATCCCCTTCTGAGGATTTTTTTTTTTTTTTTGGCACTTATTTTGTTCCAGTGCTAACCCTTCTTTTCTCCTGAAATTACAATGGACTTAATCTTCCAAAGGCAATTAAAAGAGAAATTGGAAGTTTGCCTATATGCAGTGTTTGAGTTCTGTGACAACAGGAAAGTAGGGACTAACATGAAGTTTTTATAAATACAGAATTATATATATATTTAAAAGTTACTAGTTTATGAAGTTACATGGGAAACTCTATATAACAGCTTGTACTAGAAAATATAATAAAATAAAAAAAAAAAAAACCAAAAAAAACAACAACAACAACAGAAAGAAGTCATCAATGAAAAGCAAGAATCTGGCTTCTTCCACATGCAAAGTAGTTTGGTTTTAACTGCATTTCCCCACACACACTGTGGTTGGTCTTTCCAGAGTTTGCAACAAAGTTAATGAAAAAAAATAATGTAACCATTGATTAAAAAAAAAAGGTTAGTTAATAAATTTCAAGCACAAGGCTTTTTCATTAACCATGTCTTCTAACATCTCCAGTGCTATTACCTGTTTTTGCCAAGGGAGAAGAGCAGAGAGCACTATTCCCTACAGTTTACCATTTCCTTCCTAAAATGCAGCACAGCTGCAACCAGGAGTGTGTTCCAGCTTCCAAGCAAATCCATTATTTGCTGCCTGTCTTCTGCACCTCAAGGAATATCAATTCACTCCCAGGAAAGAAAAACATATAAACAAACAAACAAACCCCAAAACCCCAGTATTTCCACAGATGGATTGGAAAGTCCTGACACCAAGGAGTTTTGATTTATAGTGGGGATTTCGCCTGGCAACTGAAAGAAGATATATTTGCATATAATAAAAATGAGAGTAATCGGAGCTGAAAAAGACAGCTTGGCCCAGATCACAAGCGCTGCTCAGAGTGCTTGGTATAACTCCAAAAGGAAAAGTGGTATAAAGGTAGTCTCAGGATATTTCAGTGTTTCTCCCACCTTTGAGACCACTCAGCTCCAGGCAGGTCAAGTTATGAATTAGAGAAGTACTATGTTTGCAGAGGAAGACCTGATAGAGAGGTGTAAGAGTGACCAAATAAAGCTCTTTTTATCCCCCTTCCATAGCCAGAAGTGGAAGATGGGGCAATATGTGCTATTTCTATCCCCTCAAAATAAAATTTGAAAGAATTTTGAGTCTCTGAAACACTAACTGAGAATATGGTATAATCCCAGACACTACCAGCTTGCACACCCTATTCTGCCTCCCCTCCCCCCTCCCCCCCCAATTAGTTATTAGGCTTGCACAAGATAGTAGAACCCATAAGTTCAGTCTCTCTCACTTTTTCCCTCACAGGGCCTGAACATCTCATTACACTGCTATGAAGTTTGGGCTTAATTTTCTGTACTATCCTAGGTCTAAGCTGAAGGACAACTGGCTATTTTATCCAACATAACCTGCTTCAGGCAAGAAAAGAGAAGAAACATTTCACTGGTCTCACTTCCAAACACTGCTTTTTGTGCCTACTGTTACTAGCACCACTCTAACCAGCAAGCCACGTGCCTAGAATAAAGGTCATTTATTCTCTACAGAGGAGACAGGTTTATACCAGACAACACTACATTTATTTGTACATTTCTTGCAGGCAGCTGTCTCACTGTTATAGAGCACCAACACAGCATGTTCTCCTCAGGTTTCCCCATACCTCTGGGTGGATGAATACATGGGTGAACCTGTCCCAAGCCTTTGCATCTGCCACCTGCAGCAGTTCTGACTGCAGGAGGCAGATGACAAACCAACCCAATGTCACAGCATTGACAGAAGGGGAAGGCATTGGATGCGGTCATGACAGACTGGTGCGTTTGCAAGTGGGGTTGCGTTCAAGAACCAGTTGTACGTTTGGGGAGACCCCAATTAATTCAAGCCTGATCCCTGCACATGCTGTCAGCAGGAGGGAAAGAGGAAGGAATCTCGAACACACCCTCCCTCCATGCTGTCCCCCTTCCAGAGAGTATGGGCAAAGGTCGAAGTGAGAAGGATTGCTTTCTCCTTGAGCCACAGTCAAGCAACCAAGGCAAGTATATCACCATTGTGTCACAAACCCTATGATTCAGAGACTATGATTCAGAGGTATTCACAGAAAACTTATGTTTCCTCTAAAGACTGATGGGCTGCAATAGAGTTGCTGGTCTCTCCTCCTCAGGCAGATTTTGGCTTTTCACAGAGCACACCCGAGAAGCGCATCACTGACCCACAAGCAGAAGCACAGGCAAAGCTAACATCCAGCCGATTCAGAGTAGGGATTTGCAGCAGTATTTCCCCCAAATACTTTTAGTCTTTGCATATGGTAGATAATTTCTGCTAGAAAGACATGCATTTTTCAGCTGATGTCATTCTGTAAACGTTCTTACCTAATGAAAGAGGCAGTGGGGACTTTGGTGCCTCTTACTCGTCCACTCTACGGAATAATTCTTTCTTGAGTTTAATCTCTCTTTCAAAGTGGTGTGTGTTGTCTCTCATCCTATTCAGCTAATGTATACGCATTTGTAGAGAATGTCAACGTACCAGATAAGGTAATATTTCAAGATTTTTATAGAATAAGCCCTTATCATAACAAAAATTATGTTAAATAAAATTATACTGCACTTTTCACTCAAACCAGGTTTTTGAAAAATTAAAAATCTTGGAATTGTCATTAAGGAATTCAGCAAATTTTGATTTGATCCACATCAGACAAAGACATATGTGACTACACAATTTATTCCAGGAAAAGAAAAAAAAAAAGCCTCTTTCAAAGATTAATGGTTTCCTTTGGGTCTATCTAGCAATCTCATTTAAAAACCTCAAAGGAAATTCCAAATTCAGAACAACTGCAGAATATTGGACAGTGGGATGTGGAAAAAAACCCCACCTGTCTCAGCTTTCTACATCAAGCCAAATAAGCTTCTCTTATTCACCGTACCTCCATACAATAGCTAGCATACAATATGACCACGTAGAAAACCTCATAACCATTGCGACATACCATTTACTTCCAGTGTTATATGTTGATATTAAGACAGATTATGTTAATATCTAACTAGTTATAATTTCACAGACCTTCTTAGTCAATCATTTTCAAGTTCAATTAGAAATTATAGTGTGATTTTTTGTTGTTATTCTTTGGGGTTTTTTTTCTTTTTTTTTTTTTTTTTTTTTTTTAATGGAGAAGTATTAAATAACCTTCCCCCCTTGGTATAAATCACCAACATAGTGCATCTTCTCAGGATGGCACTCTTGTCTAAGTGTTAATCAGCAAATGCACCAAACATCTAAACATCTTTTTTGATCATTTCCATTCACTAAAAAAAAAAAAAAAAAAAAAGTACATTCATAGTAATATCCATGCCAAGTAGCTCATTTCTGCAAAGAAATTACAAGTATGCAGTTATTTTATTTGCATTAATTCTCAGGAGGTAGCTAAAGAAATAAGGCACATCTTACTACAATTTTTTTCATACGGTGATCTGTGATACGCTGCAATCAAAGTATTATTTTTCTTGCCATGTGTACTGCTAAGAAGGGACACTGATGGATGCTGTAAAAGACAAACTAGTGCATAACCTTCCACACCAGGTTTATCAAACTGTTTAAAAAAGTTGAAATGCAGTGGTAGGCCCAAAACCAGAGTTCAAAACGAACACTTTTTTCCCTGTTTTGAATGCAGTTATTAACAGTGACTCCCAAAAGGAGGTGAGAGTAAGGCTTCAGGACATGTGATTAGACTGATTGTGAGACTAGCCTATATATCTCAAATCACAATTTTTTCCTCTTTTTACAGCAGCTCCAACATAATTTCCAATACCAGATTTGAAATGCTGTCCTTACCAATCACACCAATGTATCTCTAAACTTAATCCCACTTTCTGCAGCAGTATTAAAACAGATGGTCACACCTCATTTAATTTAGCACCTCTTGTTTTTTTTTTTTTTTCTTTCCTTCTGATGACCCTCTGTCAATCATATCAGTTAAGCTAAATCACAGTATTTAAACTGCTTTGGAGCCATAAACAACACTCCCTTAGTTTTTCTGTGGCTCTGACCTTTATCAAACATCATAATTTTAATTTATGTACCTGACCACAAACTCATGTCATCCCCATGAAACCTAATTGGTAAAGGATTACTGTCTCTAGACAGGCTTGGGACTACCAGCAAATTAGAAGAGATGCTGGGCAGCCAGCACGCTTTCAAAACAATGGTACATCAGGTTTCTATTCTCTGCTGCTCACTGTTACCATTATGGAAATATCCAGTAGCCATAAAACAGAAATGCAAAAGAATTCCATTGAATTTAAAGTGTAAAATTTTGGAGGGGAAAAAGAGAAAAATCAGTCCTTTGATTTTTCTTGAGACAATACTTAGATGCTGGAATCACATTTGAAGTAACAGGCACTCAAATTCCTACAATGAAAAATTCCACAGAAATTTTCCATAAGGATCTGGAGAAAGATCTTGAAAGACATGATCTTCATTTGAAATTGCAAAAGCTTTCTACCTCCAAGGGAAGTCTTGCCAGCACACCAAAATGATCAGAGATATCACTCCACCCCTGAATACTATTGCAGCATATAGAATTGGAAGACTATGTTTTGGTATGAACCATCAAACTAAACCAGAAACAGGGGAATGTAAACAAAAGAACATTTTCTTTGACTAAAAAAAACTTTATCATGGTTTTATTCCAGGTTTTTTTCCTAATAATGATCTTTTAAAATGTCATGTTGATTTGGTCAAGATTCTGTTGTATTTTGTAAAATTGAAACATGATGTCACTGCAAGGTAAGCATCAGAAAAAAAAAAAAGATGTCAAATCAATATGAATCAAAAAAAAAAAAAAATCTTTTGATTGACCAGTTAATCAGAGGGGAAAAAAGTAGAACTCCTAAGAGTTTCAGCAAAGTCCCATAGCCATTGCTTGCCTTCAGAACACCAGGAATTGTCCTAAGATATTTCTAAGACACTTTATATTTATTTTTTTTTTAGTAATAAAGGAAAATATCCCAAACATCAGTTAGAAATAAGATCGCTGCCCCAGACTGGACCAAGTCTTCTGTAGCTTTTCACATAACTAAAGCATTCCACCCAAAACTTAATGTAAAGTTCTGTGAAGCATTTGATCAAATGCAAGTATCAGATGCATATAGCCAAGGAATAAAAGAGAATATAAAAACTTTTTTGTGTGAGGTTTATTTTTGAATCAATACATAAACAGTTGCTTAAAATACTTTTACATATGATTGGCTTTTACATACAATTGAAGATCGATACAGACAATTCCTAGATAAAAAATAGCCATTGCAGACTTAATGGTAATATATCTGCAGTGAAAGCATGTACAGTATTTCAAAGCCTACAACTAATAATTTCCCTCTTGAGCACTCAACTGTCTCTAAAATATTAGCAGGGGAAAAGTGAATAAGACAAATATAGATATGCCATTTAAAAAAAAAAGAAAAAAGAAAAAAGGAAAATAAAAATGGGAAAAATAACCTAATTTTTTTTTTACTCTTTCATGTTAGAAACCTCCAAGTCTAACACAACTCAGATGTATTTAAAATACTTTGATTAACCAGCATAATGTATATGACACATCTTAGGCAGATTCAGAAGACTTGTGTCAGAGATTAATTTAGCACTCAGTTTTTGAAATTCAGCTTGCTTAGTAGCAGGGTTCGCTTCGTAATTCCCATGGCTGTAACAGAGTTTTTGTTTACATTTTTACTGCATTATGATGCAATTCAATTTGAACTCTAGTCAAGATCTTCTATGTGGTGAAAATTCCAGAACTGATTCTGAAGACAGCATACAAATTTAAATGGCACAAATGGGGTTGTTTTTTTCTGTCCACATCCTTTATTTTCAAACAAATGGGCTCACATATAACACATTCCTTCATGTGGAGTATTGGTAAAATACGCTTTTCACATCAGAAAACAGATTTGTGCATGCCAGACATGCTCCAAAGGTATTGTATCTCTATGAGTGGAGACAGACAACTGAAAACCTGTGCTAATCTCAACGAGGCCACAGCAAACTCTGCTAGGCTCTCTAAAAACTAGTGAGTATACAAAGGGACAATAACAGCAATATTTAAGCACTGAATATTCTCCTGCTTCCTGAGGGTCACACCTACCCAATGGTGCCACTAATCATCTATAGTACCTATTCAATACAATGCAGTAGTGTCACAGAAGATCCAAAAGATCACTCTCAGAGAGCAATTATTAGTTTATATCTGCTACACTCAGTGGTTATTTTTACACACACAGGAATTTTTCCATATGAGGAGGGGAATTTTTTTTTAAATAGAAGAAAGTGGGAATTTAGCAAAATCAGAGTTGATGGGAGAAACAGGATGCCAGGATGTACAGAGAACCGCTTGTATATTATCTCAGCTTTTATCTTCATAGTCCTATTGGTGATGTACAAAGCCCTCTCCTAAAAATATCCTTTTAGAGGCACAGCAAGTCTTTTTTCTGCTGTGGTAGCCACCAGGCCCTCAAAAACTGGGAAAGAAGAGTTGGAGGTAAGAGGGTAAAGTTCTGCCGACCTTCAGAGAGCAAACTGACACTGGTTATCTAATCAAAGCAAGCTCAGAGGGGCAGCTCAGGGATCCTAAAATTTTTACTTAGGGAACAAAAAGCTGACATTGTAAGCCTTCTGTCAAGGTCACTAGTTACATCCCATTCATGAGAGATTATGGCAGGACCAGCCACTGCTCAGTTCTACCCATGAGCAGCAGTTATGGTCAGGACTCTCAGAAGGGCCTACAAGAACATGGGAACAACAGCCACATGCTCAAGTTCTCCTGGATCCCATCCAGTTACACCACAAATGCTCCATTGACAGCGCAGCCTTTTCTCATCATCTAGATCCATGCACTGATATTCCAAAATTCCATTATTTCCCCCCAAATTATACATCTCACCCATGAGAAAAGGTGGGAAATGAGGCTCTACTCATAAATGGTGTTTAGCTCTGAAGGGAAATCACTCAACATGGCTGTTCGGGGGTCTTAACTGTTCTAAATAATTATCCAGACTGACAAAAAAATCAGAGCATACACTCGTACACATACATACAGAGGTATATATATACATACAAGCACAACAAACTGAGTTGCCAAAATCTCTAGCCAAAAGCATTCCTGGATCTAGTTACTTAGCCCTGGTAAACTGGCATATTTCAGGACACGAGTGACTCAACACATACATACAGAAATCCAGAAGTTCCTACTTATACAAATGGGAAGTCATGCGATGATTTTCCCAGCTGTGGCAACAAAATTACAAGGATTAGCCACAGACATATTGAATAATCAATTTTAAGATAAGCAATCTAATAAGCACACTTCAAAGTCACACTATTTTAGCATTTGTATTGCATTTGGGTGTGCTCTTTAAATCTTGTTTCTCTTGTTAATGATGCAACTCTGTAATCTTGTTGAAATAAAACTCATGTGATGGCATTTATGTGCCTAAATGTCCAAACAGCAGCACAATTTCATAGCCAGAAACATAATGCTAGCACTTACACCCTCAAAAAATCATGACTACATACATTGAAAATTTGTACTATTGTACTATTTGTACTATTGCTACATGTGTTGTGAACGAAGTTCACCCCATCAGCCAGAAACAAATGCTATTAGGAAAAAGAGCATTTTATGAGGTAGCGCCATTCAGAGCAATTCCAATCTGAAAGGACATGCAAGAGCACAACGCGTACTCACATTCCTTGAAAACCCTACATATATTTGAAACATTGCAAGAGAAATATCACCAGCTTCAGAATTCATTGTACAACACTTGCAGCCTCCTCAGAGGGTGTGCAATACACACAGAGTCCTGCATTACATGTCCTAGCCCAGCAAGACAACTGCTCACCCTGTGGTACTCACCAAGCCAGCCCCTTCAGGTGTGAAATCCTGCCTTCTGGAGATGCTCAGCTCAGATGGCCTCAATTCCTTCATCCTCCCAGGTGTCCTTAGGAAAATACCTACCCAGGTGATGCAGATCACCACCCCTCCAATCAAGGTTAGCAACACTGCCTGCCATGACAGGCTTGTTTCTACAACTCCAAGTCTCTAAATTTTGATTTGTAAATTTAGGTATCCATTTAAGATTACAAAATTTCAGCTGCTGCTGATTCAAACTAATAAGCCAGAGGTGTACTCTCTTATACCTTTCTCCCGAGCCGTTCACCCTCTGTGATTCTGAAAACTCATCCATAGACTGACATAAATAATTTTTCCTGAAACTTGATGTTCCCAAAAGGCTTATAATACTAATGAGAAGCTGTTAATGTTTAATTTTGCTTGTAAAGCGCAGGTGAGCAGGTGCACTTTAAAGCATAAAATGAAATATTAGAGGCAAAGTATTTCTTATTTATTATCAGAAGGTTTACCAGACTTAAAAGATTTAAAAGATTTCAGCTCCACATTAGTGGGTATCTTTGTCACTCTCCCTAAAGAGCTAGTAACATTTAGCCAGGCTCTAGGAGTAACCTTTAAGATGCTGCTTACAAAGGCGCCACGAGGGATACTTCAAGATACACAGGCTGCAAACTTTTCCTTGCTGATGGGGGATAAGAAAGAGGGAGGGAGGGAGAACAGAGCATGCAAAAAGTACTGTTCTTATTTGTACTGTATTACATGCAAAATGCTAGTTAATCTAAACCAAGACATACTGTAGCTAAATATTTTAATTATGTCTCTTAGGTATGTCTGTCCAGGCTCTCAGAAAACAATATTAAAAACAAAGCAAAAAGCACCACCTTTAGAAACAGAAATAATCATTAACTGAAGCTAGACAGACAAGATAAAAATTTTTACCAAAGAATTTTCAGCCTAGCAATTAACATGGGAGTTTATGGAGAAGAAACATCTATAGCTGCAAATCAGATGTAGACAGGGAGGAAAGATCCATCAATCAACTTTCATACAGAGTGTAAGTTTATTTGTTGCTGCATTTTAGTGGTTGAACCACTACTAGATATTCCAGCCATTTCACCTAACTTCACATGAAAAAAATCTGCCCCTACAAATGTAGTCTTAAAAGCTAGCTTTCACCTAGAAAGTGTATGCTTTCCCACATGAAAAAGTTTGGTTGCTATTGAGGAGCTATGTATTATATATAAAAGCTATTAACTTACCCTCAGGGCTGGTGGTGGTTGTGACACTATTATGTCACAGTTTACATGGTCAGCATGCCTTACTTTAGAGTAGGCTACTTTAAAGGGAATAAAAAGTTAAACCTTTAACTCTTACCAGCCCATAGGAAAAAAGGCAAGTGTTTGCATATCATTAATTGCCTGATAATCAATAGGCTATTCACTGATCTTGGGGTTTCAACAGCAAGGCATTTCCTCTCACCAGATATAACCTTATCAAGGAAAACTCCAGAATGAATACCAATGCCAATAACATCCTGAAAGTCCTGTTTAACAGAAAACAGTAAGATACAATCATACAGCCAAGCCTCTGAATAGCATGATTACAAGGATAATAAGAATCAAGAGTTACAATTGATGGACCAAACTCATCCGCATGTCAATACTTTTAAAAAAGTCTACCTTAGGATGTCTAGACTTGGTGCTAGTATGTTGCCTCTAACATGTCAAAATCTGGCTAATTTCGGATAAGCTTATTATCTTTGCTGCCCATGCCTGCAGATTCTTCACGCAGGCAAATTTGTCCTGTAAAAGTCCATAAATGTTTTAATAACGCTGAAAACTGCAGAAGGACCCCTCAAATATTCAAACCATCCCATAAGTTCCAAAATCACAGATGCTTTTCATGCTTCAGAACTGCACCAGTGTTCAGATATCTGGGCGCAAAGCGGAAAACAGATGAACAAGTTGGATACACTGGGAATGAGGCAGATACAGCACAGCAATCAGTAGCAGAACTGCTACAAGGACGCCAGTTGCTCTCTGCCACTTTGGTGGTGCTTATGAAACCTCCCAAACTCACATTTTTTATTTGAGTACAAAGGATCTGAGCAATCATCATATCTCGGACACGATCATCCATCGTAGTTAACATAAATGCAGTGACAGGATTCTCTGGACAGTTCTGAAAATCTCAATCTAAGTCTTTCCATCAGTAAGGAAACGAAGGAGGCATCCACTTCAGAACAACCCACAGTCTTCCCTCAGTACCAGTGCCTTCCACTTAGCTCAGCTCTTCTGCACTTGCTGTCGCCTGCTTCAGACTGCAAGACAAATGACATCATACTCACGGCATTCATTTGTGGTCTGTGATTGTCACCCTGCACAGGACATCAATTGCCTTTTCATTGACTCCTAGCAAAAGAGCAGAGGACATTTTAGTTTCAGGAAGTATTGCCTAAAAGATATTTACAAATAGATTTAGATTAGATCAAACATGTAATGGGAAGAAGTTACACTATACATTAGTCCCTGGACATACATTTGTTCATATGCCATTGTTGTCAAACATCATCTGATCTCACTACAGTATTTCAAGTACAAAGGAATTTTTGTCATAATCACTGTGTCTTTAAACAATGATATGTGATACTGATATTTCACATATTTCTCGTGAACAGAGTTATCCATGCCATTTTATAAAGTCCTCAAATGTTTGCTATTGAGCAAAATGTTAAGGGCTCCAGCATCATTCTTTCCAAGCCACAGCCAGGTCTTACAAAACTGGTGCTGTTGGAAGACATTCATCAAGCAGGCACTCAAGCAGTGATGTGTTACTGTTGCAAGTGTTAGCTCCTGCTTGGAGCTACAGAAGTCATTTTACACATACCCCTTTCCTTGGCACTTAGTAACAAGGCAGGCCAGTCTGAGCATTCCTACTTAGTATCAGTGGGCAGCAATTGTACAAAAAGGCAGACTAACAAGCAAGAAGGAGCACACAATTATCACTACAGACACATGCGAAGAAGAATCTGGGCACAAGCTATGCCTGCAGGCCTGCACAGATCAGGCATTGCTCAATGTCATAATATTTTTTAAAAGCAAAGTCTGAGGAAACATCCCAGATAATTTGAGTACACAGAACAGAGCAGAATATGAAGAAGGTGACTGTGTTATTCATGAAAAGACCAAACTTTTTAAAACAAACAGGGACAATGTCTATACCCTTTCAGTGTACCAGTATCTAAAAAACTCACTGTCATCCAGATTACTTCAAAAAATCAGTTTGAAGCACCTGAGCTGTTTATGTGCAGCTTGCTAGTGTTGCTCCCTTTGTAAAACACACTTACATGCTGATTTGACTTGTATGACCTACAGCAGTTGGCTTGCCCACACTAGCTGCTGCCATAGCCAGAATGGGAAGAGAGCTGCCACACACAGCACCTGTATTTTTGCTACCGAGTAGGTCAGTTTGTCTGATATTCCCCAGTGACCTATGCAAGACATACAGCATATATGTCTGCTGGCAGTGACACTCTGGCATGTTCCTCCTCTGCACAGAGACAGCCTTTGGACATTGCGCAAATCCAAACTCACCCCCTGGTGTGGGGGATTTGTTTTATACCAAGGTCAATTGTGCCTGCTCTTCTCTGTAAAGGATAATTTCTTAGACTGCTTTCTTATGAAGGATATAATTTTAATCCCCTAGCATTTTCCTTAAAATACAAAATTATTCCTAGTCCTTCCTGGTTAGGACACAGGCACCTTGGGTCTGTGAATCTCTCCATTTTTCTGTGGCCTGTTTGCTGGATGCTGTCTCAATAGCTATTTTAAAATTTACACTCCAAATACCAATAAGCTGCCTCGAGTTACATCAGCCACCGCAGTACCGAGACACAGCAAAGGACAAGTCAGTGACATGGGAAGCAGCAGTTTTGGAAGGCTAGCCACAGAGCTGCAAGCAAAGGATTACTGTGCTCTACTGCCAGTTCTAACACCATTTAGCTCTCTCCATGATCAACACACTATTTCTGCCTTGGGTCTTCTGGATCAGGTTCACTGAGAAAGCCCAGAAAGCCAACACAGACCTCAGCATCACATCAGAGCAACAGAAATCCTACCCTGAGTCAGGTTAGAACATGAACGTTGGCTGAAGACCCTGACCAGAGTCTGGGAGGTATTCAGTTTCCTACCATGGCCCTTGTGAAGCAGCCCTGAGCAGCAGCAATCATTTTGTGTACCCCCTGCATAGGGATCTGTCAAGGCATTAACTTCTACTCATGCATGGATTGCTCTGCAATAATATCTAATCAGTTTGCAAGTCACATTTAAAAAAAAAAAAAAGAAAGAAACCCAAGGCAGTCCTATGCTTTCAGCCTCCACAGGGGACAGGAATTGTCTGAGTGCAGAAAAGAAAGCTGACAACACCATTTAGGAAATTAAGAGTTCTGAATATGTTTCTCAAACTGCTTTTAAGCATCTTTAATATCCAAGAAAGTCAATATAGGCTAGCCAGACAGAAAACAAAAAAAGCAAACAAAACCCGGGAGAATATAATAGAAAAGAAGTGGTCAAAAAACACTAGGGAAGAAAACAAAAGATGTTTTCATCAAGGAACACTGCCTGCTGAGGGGAACAACAAGAGAGAAGCCAGGGACAGCATACTGTGACGGGACACAGAACAGGGTAAGAGAAGGAGCAAAGCACATTTATGTGCAAAGCTTTATGAAAAGAGAAGTTGCCGTGACTGGGGAATCGATCCAAAGGCTGCATGTCAATACAACAGAGCTTAAACATGCTTGCTCTGAACAGTACCTGGCGCACAAAATATAATGTACTGGATGTAAATCAGCCCAGGGTGGGTAACAGTGAAATGGGTCTTATTTCAAACTAAGAAGAGCCACTGTATCAGAGATGTGCTCCAAACTGGAACAAGAGACTAATAATAAGTAGGTATATTATGATAAGAAACATGTGATGCAGATCAGTTACTTAGCAGCAATGCACAGAAACATGCACCTTTTGCTTTAAGGTAGGTAACTGGCATGTCCTGTTCCATTCTATAAGGTATTGCACACTATCAGTATGAAATCTAGCACACAAGTCAGCACTACAGAAGGTAGTGAAAACCAAACATACTAAGTTCTATGTCCCAGTCTACTCGATCTAAGGTACTAAACAGGAAGGCATTCGTATTATTCCCTATTAAATGCTTTATAGAATGAAATACCACAATGCAGCTGGATATTTTAGGTTAGACCTGCAGCTGGCATAAATAGCTGCAGCCTCACTGAAACCTGTAATTTTAAAATAGTATTTCCTGCCCTCCCCCACTTTGGAAGGAGGCAGCTGAATTGCAGTTTGCCTGTTTGGCACCTCATCCAAAACTTCCTGGTCAACTTGGCCTAGAGATATGCTTTGTTTTTCTCTTAGCATGCTAAGTATCTTGCTTTATAGACAATTTACTTCATCTGCAGCTGACTCTGAACCTGGTCAGCTTTCTATATTAAAAATTGTTCTTGTAACTCCACACACACACAATGTAGTGACTGAATGTTATAAAACAGCGGCGGCTTTGAAAGTGACAAAGCAAACAGAACTGACTCATCCATCCACTTATTTTCCTATTCAATATGATTAACTGTCTGAGTCAAACTTCTTTATCTTTTTTCAAAGGCTTGCAGTGACAAGGATTATCACTACTGAGACACTCCAAAAAATGATTAAGCATTTATTACTGCTCCCTAAACCCAAATCAACTCTTCTACCACATCGCCATCCCACACACATACGCCTGTCTGCCAGCATTCTTGCTGTGCTGAGGCTACAGTATGCCTTTGCATTACAGAAATCACCTTATGACTTTAAGTTATCAGGCAAGAGCGACATGCAAAGGCATAATAACTTTAAAACATCAACAAAGTATCAGCAAAGAAAAACTCCAAAATCATTTTTCCCTAAGCAGCTGACAGTAGCTTCTGTGAAACTAATGATGTCTTTGCATCTCTCCAACCAGTCAGTTTTGGACAGAGTTGGATTGGTCCCCCCCCCCCCCCCCCCCAGTGTTTCATAGCCCCAGTTAGAAACAAAAATTAGCCACAACAATGGGATGGATGACTCTTTTCACAGCTTCTAAGTGGGTTTGTATTTGCATTGTGAATACAGAGGGCCCTAAAGAAAATGAAGGGGAAAAAAATAGACTATTTCTTCATGAAGAGCAGCAATCCACTACTAAGCAGTTAGCTTAGTAATAAGATCCCATTTCTCAGTTTGGGAAATTTCCACGAATACTGGTAATACAATTATCATAGAATCATAGAACGGTTTGGGTCGGAAGGGACCTTAAAGATCATCTAGTTCCAACCCCCCCCACCATGGGCAGGGACAACTTCCACTAGACCAGGTTGCTCAAAGCCCCATCCAACCTGACCTGGAACACTTCCAGGGATGGGGCATCCACAACCTCTCCAGGCAACCTGTTCCAGTGCCTCACCACCCTCACAGTAAAGAAATTCTTCCTTACATCTAATCTAAATCTACCTCTTTCAGTTTAAAGCCATTACCCCTTGTCCCATCACTACATGCCCTTGTAAAAAGTCCCTCCCCAGCTTTCCCGTAGGCCTCCTTTAGGTACTGGAAGGCTGCTATAAGGTCTCCCCAGAGCCTTCTCTTCTCCAGGCTGAACAACCCCAACTCTCTCAGCCTGTCTTCATATGAGAGGTTCTCCAGCCCCCTGACCATATTCGTGGCCCTCCTCTGGACTCACTCCAACAGGTCCATGTCCTTCTTAGGTTCAGGGCCCCAGAGCTGCACGCACAGTACTCCAGGTGGGATCTCACCACAGCACAGTAGAGGGGGAGAATCACCTCCCTCCACCTGCTAGCCACACTTCTTTTGATGCAGCCCAGGATGCAATTGGCTTTCTGGGCTGTGAGCACACATTGCTGGCTCATGTTTAGTTTTTCATCCACTAATACCCCCAAGTCCTTCTCTGCAGGGCTGCTCTCAAACCATTCTCTGCCCAGCCTGCATTTGTGCTTGGGATCACCCCAACCCACATGCAGGACTTTGCACTTGGCCTTGTTGAACTCCATGTGGTTCACACGGGCCCACCTCTCAGGCCTGTCAAGGTCCCTCTGGATGGCATTCCTTCCCTCCAGCATGTCGACCGCACCACGCAGCTTGGTGTCGTTAGCAAACTTGATGAGGATGCACTCTAATCCCAATGTCCACGTCACCGACAAAGATGTTAAACAGCGCTGGTCCCAATACTGACCCCTGAGGAACACCACTCATCACTGGTCTCCATTCAGACATCGAGCTGTTGACCACAACCCTGAGTGCCACCATCCAGCCAATTCCTTATCCATCAAGTGGTCCATCCATCAAATCCATGTCTCAAATTTAGATGCAAGGATGTCGTGTGGGAATTATGGTAAAGGTTGAAGGCATACCACAGTACTCAACTGCTAACAGTCCACAAACAATTTGTCTTCTCATGACAGGCAGGAGAGCTTCTAATTACACTGAACGTTTCAAGGAAAGATTGAATGTTTGCCAGACAACTCTCCATTGATTGCCTTTAAAGCATAGTACTGGACTGCTGAAGGGAAAATACAGATTCTTGGCTCCAGGTAATTAACTTTCATGCTGTTCTCTTCTTAAACCCTAATGAAGCCCCCTTGAAGTGTTCATTACCAAAGGGTATTTGTTAATAAAAAAAGCAGAGAGCCAGCCAAAGGTACTATTTCCCTCTCCTTCTCTATAAATTTCCTTCTCTCATACATTTCTCAGGACTCAGTAATGTCTTTGAAGTGAGTAATGATGGTCTGAAAAGTGCAAAGGGTGAGGGATACCTAATGAGACAGGGCAAAGCAGGAATGTGGAAAAAGCTGGGACCTAAAGAGAGACTTAAAGGAGAGAAAGGGGATGTCTGACAGAGAAAAGAGCAGGAGGAAAGGGAAGGCAGAGCTATATCAATATTTTATGAAATGGCATTACCATGAAGTTAAGCTGATGAAGGAAAAAGAGCAAATCTTTAGGAAATGCAGCAACTCAGCAGCTGAATCTCAGGGAGATACAAATTTCCCAGAGACAGTAAATAATCTAAGTCTAGATTTCATAAGGTAAGGAATAAGATTCCCAGCTGACACTGGTGGCATAGCTTCCAGGAGGCATCTGCTCAGATATTTAAAATGCTTAGTGTATCTGGCAGGGCTCTCCGCAACAAAGACTCCAGTCCAAGGACAGTGAATCCCCTTGCTCCAGACACAAATAAATACTGTTGAGCTAGCTGAGGTATACTGGCTACCTAAGGGAATGTGATCCCTTCTGTTGGCTTTACTAAAGACAAAGTCTTTGGACTGCACTGACTGGGTGGCGATATTTCAATGTATCCTAGTCCTATCCAACAAAGCACTAGAGTCCTTTTCTACAATGTTCCTGTGAAGTCACCTAAAAACATGCTTTAGATGATCCCTTAATTCCCGTGACAAACATACAAGTATTTGCATAAAAATGTCCACAATATTACAGTTGGAGACTTTGTTGACCAGTACCTGAGTGCTGGAGGAAAGTCAAGATCTGCGTTCTGCTTCCTCTTTCATTGTCCAGTTGCCTGAATCCAAGCCAGGATCCACTAGCAGAAAGGAACAAACATTTTTGTAATTTCATTTTCATCTATTTTGTATGTTAATATGTCTTTTCAAGATATTAATCCGCATCCTTCCTTGTGTCCAAAATCTACATCAAAAACAGGAGCTAATCTCTACCCCTTCTTCACGCATTGGCAAGAGAGTTTGGCATATGAAGAGCCTCACCACCATTTGTTAGACGGTCTGTGCCCACATAGGAGATTTTCCTGGATTTTCCAAGTTTGCACAGTGGGTTTCTGCTGGCTTCACACAGAAGTCATGCCCCCATCACAATTTTGGAGGGGCAGCTTTCACATTATAATCAGATCAGATAAATCTTAAATAGCACATAAAAAAGCACATCCTGGCAATTTATAAAAGGATTCAGATAGAATACACTCTCTAATCCTCACTAGTCACTATTTGCAATTGCTGAAACAACCTTTTTGGGACACTAAGCATCTGAAGAGATAACAATGGTTCCAAGTCCAAGAATAGTTTCCATTTCCCAAACCAGGAAGTTTTGCTGCCAAAAGCATTTGTTGGGTTTTTTTTGTTAAAAAGAAAATAGAAATAAAAATAAATTAAAAGCAAAACAAAACAAAACCAAACCAAGCCACACAAAAAAAACCCTCAAACCAACCTGTACTTTTGATGATCTAAAAGTGGTTCCTGCTCAAGTGATTTATTCAGCTTTTGGGAGAGCATCTGAATTCTGCGTAGCTGAGGGTCTTACATTTCCTGAAGTTCCATGTCCTATTAAGATACAGCAAAAAATGGTATTAGAGATTTCCTTTGTTAAGCTTATGCGTATGCCTATGGTTTCCATAGTTTGCTCTACTAGCTAAGTCTCTCTAAAGCTGGGATTTAGTTTTCTAATTTCAGGATTATTTTTTTTCCAGTCGAGGCTGTAGCTGTTTTTAATCAGTAGCTGCAAGAGATGTTCATTTACAAGAAAGGTTTTTTTAGAGCAGGGTGGAGACTAGTATAATCTCTTACTTTTAAAAATATCTATTAAAAATACAGGCAGAGTGTCGCATTAAACAGCATAGGAGCTAAAGCTGCATAAGAGATAACTTAGCTGAAACGTGATAACAGTAGTGCAAGTAAATCCAAACAATTAAAGGTGGCATACATAACCAAAACATTTCCACGAGAGTATCAAACATGAGCAAATATTCTATCAAAACAGGCAAGGAGCTTGCACTTAGATTTTTTCAGTTCGGGAGTATTTGTAACAGCTCATATAAACTATGAATTATCACAGAACTAGCCTTTGCATCCAAAGCCCATTATTACTTTGCACCACTTCATTTGGCAGAGGAAATTGAGTTCCATTCAGAACTGCCTAACCACCAGTGATAAGCCAAAGTAGCCATTCCAGATCTTTGACATTACAGATACTGGAGAAGCAACTGATTTTCTGATTGTAGAGGAGAAAAGGTTCACCTACAGAGCAAAATGTTCTGTAGTTCACTGTTAAACTGAACGTGAACCAGCCACTGATTCAGAAACAAACAAATCAGTTCAGATCACCCCGAAACTACATTTTTCAAAGCATTCACTTGGAGAAGAATATTGTTTTACTTTTTTTACACTGACTCTGCAACCAAACCAGATACAGTATTCACTTATCACTAGCTCCAAGATAATACTACAGCTTTCATAATAATGCTGATCACCTGTGATACAGGGCATCACAACTTCTTATATGTTCAGCTGGTCTCTTTCTCCTCAATCTTTTACAAAAAAGACACAAGGCAATGCTGCTGACAGCTAATGAAAAATCCTCTCTAGCAGCAAAGGCACCTGCAGAGTAGTAGAAGCCTTTGCACCCAAAGTCCCAAGTCTTAATACCCTTCCTCATATTGTGGTCTAAATGCAGGCTATGATGGCCTCAGGGGATTCAGGTGTGAAAATTAACTAGCTTCACATGCATCCTGGTTGGGCACATCAGCAAGATGATGCAAGCTGATAGGAGACACGTTACCTTCATAATCACGCTTCCCAGTGGATGCATCTATGCCACAACTCATTGCAGTAGGGTCAGTGACAAGCAAATGTTCAATCCTAGGAATGGAGCAGAAAAAGCTTTTGTCACATTGTCTGTAGATGTTTTATGCCTTTCTTCAGGAATGTACTTTCATGGGCTATCTATATTTTAGGCCCAGGAATAATTGGCATGGAAAACAACTGTCAGTTTTCTATTCCATTCTCTTCTATTAAGGTCTTATGTCTATGCTCATCACTGGAGCACCTGAGTGCTTTCCAGCGGTTCATGAAGTGACATGACTAACATCTGTCATGTGTTCATGTCCTCATCCCCTCCCCAGGGGTACAAGTACATGCAGTGGAGTGGTTTATTTTGCCTGTCTATTTTTATTAGACACATACACAGACTGCTATATGTTATGTTAGGAAAGACAAGGTCAAACATGCACTTTTTACTTAACACAGAAGGTGCTTTGGTTTGCATTGGTCCTAGGTCCTGTGGGAATTCAATCCACAGTACTAAAACATGCTCAAGTAAGTATTTACGTAGCTTCTTGTCTTGCTGGAGAGAGTAGCCACCTACAGGTCTATCATCAAATCCTTACTTTTCTTATAGTAAAGGGACATATGATCACTGGTGTTATGTTACCATAGGGAAGTATAGAGGGGAAACTGGCAGGAGAGATCTGGAATGAGAAAGGATCATGATCTTCCTACTAACCTCAGCATTTGGCACAAACTGCCCATACCCTTCTTAATGGATTGGGCCACCTCAGTGCAAGGGTGCATTCATGATCACTCCAGATGAGACCATGTACCTGAATCAAATTCCACCTGGAAGCCCCTCAGAGGCAGTGCTGTTCCTCCTCCTCCAAACCAGCACAAGAAACCAACAAGCACTATCTTTTCTTTCATGCAATCTGTAGTATTTTTCACTTCCATTTGTCCCTACAGTGGAAAAAAAAACAAAAAACAACACAACCCTAGGCTAGGCATTTCCACAGGGCTATTCTGTTGTTCCTTTTTGTCTTCTCAAACTAGAGGCCAAGGATATTAAGACCAGCATGTCTTCATGTTCTACATCTCGCTGCTTCTTCCTTCACCTGCTGATCCCTCCAGTCATAGCCTATGACATTTACAGGCCATTTCATTTCCTACCAGAAACATTGAGTTGTAACAGCTCCCTAAAAAGAGCAGCCCACCAAATATGATTTTTATTTTTTAAGACATTGTTGCAGGACTTGATCCTAAGACACTTCATTACAAAACAAGGGCAAAATCCAGCCTTTTCCTAAGTGTTTATTATCAACACAAAAACCCCGGTGAGATTTAAAAACAAAGGCAAGTGAAGCTGACCCATTTTTAGGTGTTAAAATAAAGCACCAGCACCCTCTATCAGGATATTTCAAACACTGGCGACAGAACAGTGATTTATTCTGAATAGAAAATATGCCTTTAGTAGATATTTAGTATGTACTGCAATCTTCAAAAGTCTGCTTTAATTAAAAGTGCTATTTCTGTTTTAAAATTGACATGAACCACTACCATCCAGAGCTCTGCTTTGCACAGATATTTTTCAGATCTGTAGAGCAAATTGTTATGCAGTATCACTCAGATAAAGGCCTGCAATAAGGGAAGTGATAATGAAGACAGCAGCTGTTACTAAATTACAAAAACAAGACAGATTTGTTGGCAAACACTAACAGTCTGGGAAACTTTTTTGCAAGTTCAACACTTCTGCAAACAGTCCCTATTTGGGTTCCCTCAATGGAGTGTGACGGCACCAGCAAAGTTGCTTCACAGGAGACTTAAGGCCTTGCTAACGCAACCTGCTGCTCCTCACACTGATCCCCTTCACAGGGGAGGAAATTAACATTCATCTTGACACTCCATGCAACCCCTTTTTTATGGAAGGGACTATACCATATAGAAGAGGTTGAGAAAAAAATGCTAGATATCCAATGCCCTCTCATTCCTGAATAATAGGTGCCACACAGTCAGCAGCAGAACACACTTCCCTGTTGTGCCTCACTAATATCCTCAACCACTAGAGGAACAAGCCTTCTTCAGTACCAAGGGGCACAGTTTTTCACCAGCTTCTTGCATCTAGACCATTAAATAACTGTCAGAGCAGCAGCTTCTAGTCAGTACAGAATCATGCCAGGTTTCAAGTGGAAATCTCAAGGAGAAAGATTTCATAGCCATTCTTCCAGCTTGTGGCAACTACTGTAATGCCACTGGCTTCTTTACAGCATTGGCGATTTAAACAATTGGACAGATTTATGAGTACTCCAGTCCCCTCTGGTTATGTGCATTTTATCTTTCACAACGATCTTACATAGTCAGGGAATTTCCATATGGAAATAATCAACTCATGTTTTTGCCAATGTACTATATGAAAGGGCATAGTGTAGCACAACTACTCATCCATGAGGATTACCAATCACTGCATGATTTTCATGTGTGTGTAAGTGTACAACATGGATTTTGAAAAACATTTTATTCCCTTCTTTTTTCCCCCCAAGTCTTTCCAGTAGGTGGCCAAGTACATCCTTCTCTCCTGAAAGGAGCCTCAAGAGCTGCATATTTTTTCTTTCACTGTTATCATCATTTAATTGACATGGCTCAAAACTGCTTGGTGTCACATGAGTTCAATAACACTTGCTGAAAAACACTGCAGTTGCATCTTCAATAAAGCACTGGGGGCAAGGTTACTAGAGCTACTGAAAGGGAGAGTGCTGCAGTATGCTTTGAGAAAAGAAGCCAGGAAAAACTCACCCCAAAAGAGTTCATTACTGTTGTATCTGGTCTCAGTTGAGACTCAGTAAAAAGCAACATAAAGGAGATATGGAGAAATTTGTCATGGATGTTTTCAAATACGCAGATTGATATACGATGCAAAATCTGTGAAAGACACATTCTGCACTGAAGCACACAAACTGGAGTTTTGTCCCATACTTAAGTAAAGCTACACTTCCTTCTAAGTCTCTAGCCCAAAAGAGAGGGGAAAATTTGCGTATCTACATAGAAGAACGAGTTTTTAATTAGGAAAAGTGGTCAATCTCTTTGGAGAAGACATAATGAATTTTGGAAGAAAAGTTTTAATCTATCTACATTTCTAAAAACATTTCAGAGGGGAGACTGCTGTAACAGCTATCATAATCACCTATGCATGTTCTTTGCCTTTTTGCAGTATTTTTTGAAGGCTTTGATATGCAAAACAGTACCACATGGAAACAAATTGCTTTGCCTCAGTTGCTTTGTGGTAACTTCCCAAATGCATACTATTGCCCCTTTGCTTCACGTTAAAGGGAGCTTAGCTCTTTCTCATTAAAAGAACTCAAATCTTCCATGGCACATTAAACAATACAAACATAAATACAGTTTCTGCAAAGCATGGTAACACTTATCCCTCAAAATCTCTAGGCTCTGTGACTATTTGCCAAAGCAATTCAGGTCTTCTAATACTAATGCATACATTGAACCTCAAAAGTGAAGGAAGTATATGGTGCTGTAGTAACAGCACTAGTCTCAGAGACACAACAACCTATCTTGGAACAATAGGTTCATTGGTAAGACTTACTGGACTCTTCTGTGTAAAATCACGGCAAAAGAAAGAAAAAGAATAACCCAGGACAGGCCAAAGATGCAAATGAAAGTCACATTGATGAGGAAGATATGCACACCACTAGGTTTCTTCACAGAGATTACAAAGAGCAGATACACAAAGGTAGAAAGAGATGTTGCATGCTACAGTGCACAGCATAGTTACGCTCCTCCGTCATAAACAAAAAAAGGGCTGTTACTGAGGAAGTTGCTCTGTTGTATGTTAGATTTTATATCAAGTGGTACTTCTTGGACAAGAAAGCTGGTTGTCAGAAAAAAATTTTTAGAAAAAAATAGTTTTGTAACCCAAAAGAGACCAGTGGGAGGCAGATAAGGATGGATAATTCTCTTAATACAGCAGGTATGAAAGATGTAGAAGATAAAAAAAGAAACTTCCTCAGCTCTTCTCAGGGTGGTAATAGGACTACAGGGAGACCAGGGGGACCAGTACCAGGGAGAAAAGGATCAGTCAACATTGACATAATGTTTCATTTTTTCAAATATTAGCTTAAATACATTTGTTTTAATATACATCAATTTCAAAACAATGATACTCAATATACAGATAATTATCTGGGCTTTGACAACATGGAAATGATCTCTGCCTCTGCTAAAGGACTTGATATAAAACATACACTTATTCATCTTCTTCCATGTTAAACTTATGCAGCAGTTGCTTCCTACCCAAAACAAAGTCAGACTAGCCAAATCTAGTATTGTATACACTGCAAGCTTTTTCATCAGATCCATTTTAGTCATTACAGAGCCCACACAGTCTAAGCACAGTCTGGACCAGAACAGCTCCAACGGAAGGATTGTTTTCTGCTGGGTATATAACACAAACTTGCCCAGCCATGTAATTGTCTGATGGACTCCTTCTAATCTTTTGGGAAGGCAACATGTTTACTAATAATCACAAAGGACCACTGTCTGCTTTCACTGACATTCATTCAGTCCTAACAAAGTTGAGGAGACCCGTACAGTCTCATCAGGAGAGTAGAGGAGAAGGACACTAGGATGTGATCCTCCAAACATGGGCAAAGTACAGAGATCAGATTAAGTAAATTCATCTTTTTCTAAATGCCTTATCCAAATAAAGCACAAAGAAGTTGAGCAGCTGGAGCAAGAGTTGGAAGAGTAAAGATGAAAGTTCTGGTCCCATTTCTGCTACAGACACTGTGTAAATTGAGATTTGCTCCATGAACATGCTGCAACTCAGTTTCCACAAAAGCAGTTGAAGAGTGATGAGATATTCAGTACTTGCTTTACAGAGGAGTTATACACATTTGGCTATCAGGGTCCCCAAAACTGTAATCAGATCTGACTCTCGTGATCGTGCGATACTCAGCTGATTTCAATGGAACTTTTGACAAGGATCTTCCAGCATAAATTCTATAGCTGCAATGAATGTATATAAAATTAGTGAAAGTCTGCTAAGTGCTTAGAGTTTCTGGGATGACAAGTGCTATATAAATGCAAACAATTACTGCTACAGCATATCCTTCCTGAGAGAATAGAGTGACATTTCTGGAGCTGTACTGGGAGCTGAGGTGAATAACAGACATTTCATAATTTACCATAAAACACTCATTTATCTTTAAAGAAGAGCAACGAGAACATGAAATGCTAGAAAAAAAAGAGAAAAAAACCTGTATACCATATTTTCCTATGAACTGGAGAAAACTGGAAACTTGAACAGCACCAACCAAATCAGCCAGCAATTGGAGGTAGCAATCGAACAGCAGGATTTGATGAAGTAACCAGTGCTGGTAACAGGGTAGTAGGCAGGACTAGCATTTTTAAAAAGGATGTAAGGTAATTATATCAATATTTTCCAGGCAGGTATAGCTGCATCTGTTGCAGGAATAAATTGCTTTCACTCAGTCCTTTGGGGAACCATGAGGTGGTTCAGCACTAGTGGTAACCTCAGCAAAACACCGCAGGGAATCTGACTGATAGTGACTTACCTTTGAGGAAGGCATGATCTCCTGCCTCTGAGCTTCCCCTGAGCTGGGATGCCCTGGCATGTGCATAAGGAAGGGCTTGGTTTTTGTGAGTCTGCCATCGCTCCCCTTCAGGTTCCAGTTCAGACCCAACATAAACACTTCACCTCCCCAGGCACCATCCCCTGCCGAGGCAGGAAGCTGACTCCGGGTCAGGGGGGCAGAGAGCCCGTTTCTCACCAAGGCAACGTGTTTGGTTCTGTGGCAGGAAAACGGTCTTGTCTAGAGCTGGGTAGAATTAAACCTTACAAACCCCAAGCTTGGGAGATCTCTAACGAGCTGACAAGTTGTTTTCTTACTTTTGTGTCTTTCCTGGCTGTAACTAAACAAAGAGCTATCCTCCCGAAACACTTTCCTCCTCATCGCAAGCAATGAAACCAGCTGTGCCAACTGCCCTTTCACCTGCTCACAGAGCAGATTTCAAAGTCCTTTTCTTCCTGTGGGAGCCTTTGGTGGGGGGGTATTCGGCTACCTCAGAGATCTGCCGAAGGCCTTTGAAAACCATGCTCTGGAGGGGGCAGGTGAAAGGCCTGTTTCTCCCTCTCGGATCGTCTTTATGAATAACCAAATTCTGTGTTCAGCCAGAGAAAAGTGTTATTTCAGGCATTTCCAGCAGCAATAGAACAACAGAGATGCAGCCAGGGGCTCATATGGGCAGCACTGCCACCCCGCTACTGCCCACGCAGGAGCGACGTCACGCTCCCGGTCATGGTGCCTGCAGGGATGTGGGGCAGCCCACACCTCATCGTCTCACTTGTTTGGTGGGGGGGTCATTGCTTCGGCCTGGCAAGTGCCTGCCATCCCCCCAGAGGCGAACCGTCCTGTCCCACCTTCCTCCCAGAGTTCAGGCTTGATCAGTGCCCCATTCTTGAGGGGACAGCTCCCATCCTCCCAGCTGCCATGCACGGACTCCAAGCACCAAGACCACCTGCAAATGAAGCTGTGATAGCTCTCACCAGGGTGCAAGCCCTGGGTGGGCCTGTAGAAAACCTATTTATAACTACTCAAGGCTGTGATTGGCCCCACTCTCCAGGAGCTTCAACAGGGACTTGAGACCCTGCTGCCAGGCATGCCCCAGCCCTCTGACTTAGAATCATAGAATCGTAGAATGGTTTGGGTTGGAGGGGACCTTAAAGATCATCTAGTTCCAAACCCCCCCACCATGGGCAGGGACAACTTCCACTAGACCAGGTTGCTCAAAGCCCCATCCAACCTGACCTGGAACACTTCCAGGGATGGGGCATCCACAACCTCTCCGGGCAACCTGTTCCAGTGCCTCACCACCCTCACAGTAAAGAAATTCTTCCTTACATCTAATCTAAATCTACCTCTTTCAGTTTAAAGCCATTACCCCTTGTCCCATCACTACATGCCCTTGTAAAAAGTCCCTCCCCAGCTTTCCCGTAGGCCTCCTTTAGGTACTGGAAGGCTGCTATAAGGTCTCCCCAGAGCCTTCTCTTCTCCAGGCTGAACAACCCCAACTCTCTCAGCCTGTCTTCATATGAGAGGTTCTCCAGCCCCCTGACCATATTCGTGGCCCTCCTCTGGACTCACTCCAACAGGTCCATGTCCTTCTTAGGTTCAGGGCCCCAGAGCTGCACGCACAGTACTCCAGGTGGGATCTCACCACAGCACAGTAGAGGGGGAGAATCACCTCCCTCCACCTGCTAGCCACACTTCTTTTGATGCAGCCCAGGATGCAATTGGCTTTCTGGGCTGTGAGCACACATTGCTGGCTCATGTTTAGTTTTTCATCCACTAATACCCCCAAGTCCTTCTCTGCAGGGCTGCTCTCAAACCATTCTCTGCCCAGCCTGCATTTGTGCTTGGGATCACCCCAACCCACATGCAGGACTTTGCACTTGGCCTTGTTGAACTCCATGTGGTTCACACGGGCCCACCTCTCAGGCCTGTCAAGGTCCCTCTGGATGGCATTCCTTCCCTCCAGCATGTCGACCGCACCACGCAGCTTGGTGTCGTTAGCAAACTTGATGAGGATGCACTCTAATCCCAATGTCCTCGTCACCAACAAAGATGTTAAACAGCACTGGTCCCAATACCAGCTCCTGAGGAATGCCACTCATCACTGGTCTCCACTTGGCAATTGAGCTGTCGACAGCAACTCTTTGAGGGTGACCATCCAGCCAATTCCTTATCCACCGAGTTGTCCATCTGTCAAATCCATGCCTCTCCAATTTAGAGACAAGGATGTTGTGTGGGACAGTGTCAAATGCTTTGCACGTGTCCAGTTAGATGATATCCATTGCTCTTCCCTTATCCACCAGCACTGTAACCCCATCGTAAAAGGCCACCAAATGTGTCAGACACGATTTGCCCTTAGTGAAGCCATGTTTGTTGTCACCAGTCACCTCCTTATTTTCCATGTGCCTTAGCACAGTTTCCAGGAGGATTTGATCCATGATCTTGCCAGACACAGAGGTGAGACTGACTGGCCTGTTGTTTCCCAGGTCTTTCTTTTTTCCCTTTTTGAAAATGGGGGTTATGAATCCCATTTTCCATTCAGTGGGAACTTACCCACCTTGCCTGGCTTCTGCTTGGTCCTACAGGCAGCTCAGGTCCCAGTCTTCTCCCAAAGTCCTTGCTCCAAATGCTGTTGCTGGCATGCAAAGAGTGGGCATTATTTCTCCTAATAAAAGAAATATGCATCTATTCTTGTTGCCATGCCCTCATGTGTTCCCATCCAGAGCTAACTTGCCAAAAGTTTCCATCACCCTGGTGCGGTTTCTCTACTTTTTGATGTCTGTCAGCATGTCAACCCCCTGCTCAACCTCCCCCAAACACACACAAGTATATGCATCTCCCAGCCATCAACCAATATGGAAGTAAGTCTTGGTCCTAAACATCACAACAATGACTAGATCAGTCTCTCTATGCTGCAGAGACTGAATTTTGCCCTGTGAGCTGCTGAGACAGCTGCCACCCTCTGGGACAAGGCAGATGACAGTGCCCCAGCAGCAGTGGAGCAGGGGGCCAGGTGTTGCCATATGCAGGGATGCTATGGCCACAGCCCCAGAGGAGACTTGTTGCATGTTGACTCCACCTCCAGAAAACCCTGCAAAACCTCTTTCTGTCATACTGCCTTCTCAGCATAAAAAGGATGACATCCACCCTCTGGAATCCCACTGGTATTAACAGCAAAAAACACTCACTGAAGTAAATGAATGCTCAGAAAAATAAACACATCTCCCAAAGTACTGTACAAGAGATCCAAACACTGCTGTAGCCCAAGGCCAGGATTTTTACACTTTAGAAAGTCCAGAGGGGGGTGTTGGTGTTTTATAGCAGACAGTGGACTCTATATAGAAGTTATTCATATACTGCAATAACTAGTTTCGTGGATGCTGAAAGGCGCACGGTGCTTTCAATACTATGGACTGAGAGAGCAAGTAACTGTGCTGCCAGGTAGCAGAGTTATGCTCACTATACGAGAAGTGTGAATACAGCCACTCTGAAAACTAGTGGTTACTTTCCCCTCCTCTAACACCCAGCACACTGTCACTGTAAGGCTAAATCTCGAGGCTTTTCACTGAATATTTATTCTGTAAGAATGCCTGGCAGTCATAGGTGAATGCTGGCTGCTGGCTCCTGTAGTTATTAACATAATACAGTGATGGGATTCTAGCATCAGGAAGGGGGGGCGGCGGGGCGCAGAATGTGGAAGTTGACATTCCTCTCCAAGCTCATTTTAAGACACTGTTTTGCATCTGGGATCATTTTCATCAACATGTCTTCTCCCTCCATTTTCCCATTAAAAGGAACTGGGAATGAACAAGAAATTTGTTTAATCATCTTCTGTGAGATCAGCTGAATTCTAATGCTGTTTGATTACAGCTAGTCACAAAAATGTCAAGTGCATTTCCATTTAGAGTGCTTGCTTAAATAGCCGTGCAAATGGGGACCACCCGAAAATCAGCATACATCATGAGAGATTTGAGCTTCCTTATGGCGTATACTTGTTTCAATCCACTCTCTTACTCTTTAAAATAATGCATTTTCACAGCACATCATTTCCCTAAATGAGCATGATACATCACTGCTGCAGATTGACTCATGAGGCCCATTAATAAAGGCCAGGGTTTCTCAGCAGCTTTTCTCATTGGGAAGGTGTTATCTTACCATCTAAATTTGTAATGAATATAACGCTCTTAGCATGTGCCCACCCCACTGTTCCAGCTCCCCTTGTCAATTTGGTTGGAGGTTTTCATTGTACAGGCAGTGGCATCATGTTAGAGAATAAATAATGTATTATTCCTTTCCCTAAGTAAGTAGCTATTCATTTCAAATGCAGCAAAAATGCTTAAAGTGAAATGGTTACCCCTGTCATATGGGATTCACCTCATAAAACATCTCTGCCCCGAGTTTCAAATCTATTATATAATTCCTAGTATTACACTGCTGCGTGATGCACTATCAGTATTAGACAATAAATACTAATATTAAAGCAGCCTCTGATTTTATGCTTGTAGTTTTCCCACATTCTTTTGCTTTCCATAATGAGCAGGGCTGATCAGAAAATTGCACTGGAGACTACGATAAGATATGCAAGGAAAAAAAAATCTCAGTCTGATGAATGTTGTCTATAAAAATGCTTTGGGGTATCATTGTCCTGGTTTCAGCTGGGATAGAGTTAATTTTCTTCTTAGTAGCTGGTACAGTGTGTTCTGGGTTTAGCATGAGAATAAGGTTGATAACACACTGATGTTTTAGTTCTTGCTAAGTAGCACTTATCCCAAGTTAAGGGCTTTTCAGTTTCCCATGCTCTGCCAGCAAGCAGGTGCACAAGAAGCTGGGAGGGAGCATGGCCAGGACAGCTGACCCGAACTAGCCAAAGGGATATTCCATACCATAGAACATCATGCTCACTATATAAACTGGGGGGAGTTGGCTGGGGGGGGCAGATCGCTGCTCGAGCATCGGTCAGTGGGTGGTGAGCAACTGCATTGTGCATTGTTTCTCTTTTTTGGGGTTATTTCTCTCTTCTTTTTTGTTATATTCCTTTTCATTACTATTGTTATTATATTTTTATTATTATTGTTATTATTATATTTTACTTTAGTTATTAAACCATTCTTATCTCAACCCATGAGTTTTACCTCTTTTTTTTGATTCTCCTCCCCATCTCATCGGGAGCAGGGAGGAGTGAGCAAGCAGCTGTGTGGTGCTTAGTTGCTGGCTGGGGTTAAACCATAACAATTATTTTTTCAGTTTTTCCAATGAAAAAAAAATCCAGGGTATATGATGAAATTCTGGTGAAAAGAAAAATGTTTTGTTTAAAAATCTAAGGAGTGTAGTATTTTGTACAGGAACAAAGTATTTTCTGACACAATCTGGAAAAGTAATATGTTAGATATTAATTATCTGATTGGGACTGGGAATTTCAGAAGTCCATATAGGGATCAAAAAATTTTATAGACATTCACTGAGAACTGGTTATTTAAATTGGATTATTAAATGTTAAGCATACCCACTTGAATTGATCAGGTAAATGTTTTGGCTCCCACAAAAAAAGATTTTACAGAGGACACAAAATTATTAGCTTTCATGATCTCCTTTGATTAATAGCTTTTGTGGTCTTCTTTCCTCTTTCAGTTTGCATCTATGTATTATTGAGAATGGTATATAAGAAATTATCCACACTTTGGAGGCTTAGAAAAGCTTTCTATACAAAGCTTCACTAAATTTGCGAGGTGTAGAATTGCACAACAAGCTGTGCTGTACTCTCAGCCAGCTGAAAACTATTGTAGGAGCAGTTATTTCTCATGATGGTACTTCCACTTCCTCTTCTGGTCAAAATTAGGAAGTGCACAGATATTTTCCCATCCTTTCAAGTTTCACACAGCACTTTTGAATCCTCAAACATTTCAACAGGCTCGAGCTGTGTTCATTCACCACAGGTCCCAGCTCTTCAGCACGGCTTGTGCAAACTAATTGTTAGTACATGGAGTATATATCAACTATTGGATCTTCACAGCATACCTCTCCCTGCACATAATAACAGCCCTCCAAAGAATTCACTGTGCAAATATAAATCTGGAGAGACATTTGGAAACATCACTTCTGTATGCATTTGCTTCATTGTAAACGGCTGCATCTCAAGCCTAAGCTGAACAGGTTTAGGCTCCTGTTAGGGCCTCATGCATTTTTAGCAGTTTCAGCTGATTTAAATGCAGTTACTGTATTTATTGCTGCAAGATATTAAAATAAGGACAGTGTAGAGCTGTTGGTCTAGGGGCAAGCTTTTTTTAAAAAAAGAAAACTCTAAAAGAACAAGAAAATAAAAGCAAAACATACTAAGAGACACCTTACACATATATAACATTGCTACAACAGAGTAACAAAGCAGTAGTTTCTCTTTTGTGCATTTATTCCACAGAATCAATTAAAACAGAGAATTCAGAATAAGATTGCCCAGACATTTTGAAAAAAGCCCAAAAGTCTAAGATTTACCTAGTTAATTGGACACACTCTTTCTAGGTCTAGATAAGATTCTCTAGCCTTATTCTCACTATTCCCTGGAGTCTGATAAAGTTTCAGATCTAGCTTTGTCTGATGGAGTTCAAATTAATAACAGTATCTTGAAGACACAAGAGGTTTGACCAACTTTGCAAAAGGCCAGTCTAATAAATGGAAGGTGCAGTAGGTCATTCAGACCTGCAAACCACATTACCGTGCACACCTGCAGGCTACATTGGACCCAGGAGAGGAGTAACCAGATAATTAGATAGACTGACATTTTACTGCAGGTTGAAGTAATTAGGAATCAGGCAAAACAGGAGAATTACTTTCTAAAGCTTACATTGTTGCATATATTGCCTAGGGTTTAAGGAGAAGAATATCATAAAGGAGAAAACTTGATACCCTCTGATGTAGGCAAGATTACCAGATAGGGACAGGACCAAGCTGTAGCGTTTCAATTTAGCTCTGAAATTCCTGAAATTTGTAAGGGCCAGAGTTGGTGTCCTGGTTTGAACTTGCATACAAAAGAGTGGCAAAAAATGTTCACAACAACCACCAAAAAAAGACTTTAATGCATTTTCATATATTGAATATATAATAATGCTGTATGGTAGCTCCCAGTGTATCACCTGAGCTGTAAGATGAGAACACACCTGGCAACAGCCTTTACTCTCTGTTTGCTTCACCAGTCACTCTACACACTTTGTCCACACAGAAGGCAACAAATAGGACAGAATCCCAATTTGATCTTTATCATTATGCCTCCTAGCCTTTTTCCGTAACGTTTTATAACCATGCATCAGCCACAAGTGGTGAGCATATTTCCCATCTGCTGGGGCTAAATGTGCTGCAATCAGTACCAGCAAGGAGAGACAGAGAGACACTGAGACTGTCCAGCTACATTAAAATCTGGACAGCCATGTTATCCAAGGGATGTATTGATTCTGAGGATATCAGCAACATTTCATGCTGCAGAGCCATAGTCATGAGCTGAACCACGGCAGGTTGGCACCAAACCGGAAACTTGTCTCTTTAACTTTAATCGAACATCCAGTAGTAAAAAAAAGAAATGCAACAAAATGGAGAAAAGCTACTATCCTGTGTTCCTGACCAAAATACTGAGTCAGACTGTATCATAGATACCCCAAAGGAGCAGCACGTTTCCTGTAGCTTTTCCGTGCATTTGGCTGTGGAAAGAGCCTGAGAGCCCACCTTCGTATGAAGGACACCTGCCTGGAAGGAGAAAGCGAGAGCAAGACCCCCCATCATGTGATCCGTTACCCTCGATTTGTAATGCAAAGATCTGTAATAAGAGCCATCTGTCTTGCACAAAGCCTCCCTACACTGAACACTTTTATCCAGGGCCCCCAAACCACAACCAACTGAGACTTATCCCGAGGCAGTCTGCAGATGAGAAGAAAAGACTTGGATTAAAGAGGCACTTCCCGTGATGCCTGCTGAATGGTTTTAGGAAACTGGCCAAGGCACTGAAGCCATTACTCACCAAAGACAAAAATCAACCCAGTTGACAATTATTTTCAGGAACCGAGGCTTACTGCCCAAGCTATGCCCATTCCTCTTCTGCATCAGAGTCATCCTCTCATTTCACTCACATTCTGCAATAATGGGAGGAATCCCTTCATGGCAGTATGCAGTAGTAACCACATTTTCACATACATATCTGTAATAGCAAAATTTCACAGTTTGTGAGATGCTATACATAAAACACCGTAATTACAAGGAATAAGAAGAACACTTTGCTTTTTTTATAAGGGCCTTTTAAAGTGGCCTTACATGAACAGATCATTCATAAGTCTGGTCAATGCTATGTGTTTTCCTCTGAAGTAAATGCAGTGCCTTAAAATGGTTTAGATCAGATGCAGAAAAGCAAAGTAGCTTTTTTACTTCAGCCGAATGATCATAATCTACACTAGCTAATGGTTCCACCCATTAATCCTGTAAAGTTCATTGAGCTCTTGTGAGTTAATAAGAGGTATTACACAAATTTGATAGAAAAAGGAAAAGAAAGGAGTATTATACAAATTTTATGTCATTCCATTATCATTAATACAGGTTGTGAGCAATGCTGGGTTACCATTTGGTTATGAATGAAACTCAGATCTGGCAAGACTACATAATAACATGGGACATACTGTTTATGTCACATACCCTACTGCACTGCACCTTGCCATCCACTTAGCCAGCACAATGTGCAACGTTGCCCTCGGTGCACTGAGGGGATATTTGTGGGCAGCTCCTTGGCAGCAATGTCTATGGACCAGCCTTCTATGGTCAGCAACAGCCCTGGAAGACACTTCAGAAAAAAAACCTACAGCACCATTGGGATGTTGTTTGTGTATTGGTACTGCAAGGGTTGTCTGTCTTTTGTCTGTGTGCACATCCATGTGTGTACTGACCTCCTGAATGACTTTTTTGAGCAAGCTCTACTAAGACGCAGCACAGGCTAGAGCCTGGCAACGGTCCCACAAGCAAGAATGCAGCTGCATATGGTTCCTGAAGTGAAAAACTTGTTTCCTGTTGTTTCCAGAAGAGTGGGATATGCCTCCAAAAAGCAGTGAAGGACCTATAGATTCCTGCAGCTGGTGCTATCGCTAGTTATCCTCTGTAATACAAAGATGTCAAGATTTAGGCTTGTGCTTCATTCAGCTGCGATGTCTGTGACAAGCGGCAGGGAGTTATGAACAAGTAGAGGGGAAATGCCAAGAGGGTGCAAATTTCAAGGTGGCAATGGCAGTGGTCATTGTTTGATAAATCTGTGTCTTAAGACGCCAGAAGACTGCCATGTTCGTGTGCCTACATATTCCTGGAAAGGGGGCAAACCTATGACTAGGGCTGGCTGACCCAGTCTCTGGTGCTAAGGGACAAGAAACCATGGTAGAGTGAAAAGAGAGGTTGTGAAGGGATGATTAGAGCAGAGGGTCAGTGAAAAGGTGGCTAACCATGCCAGTCCTTAAGTAGGATGGTGTGATTCTGATTCACATCACACACTGTCAGTAAAAGCATTTCTTCTTCGTAGCCAAGCAAAGCCATGCCAAGGGTGCCCTGATGCCATTACTGCATGAGGCACACTCGAAACACAGGCAGGAAAAGCAATCTGTGCAAGGCTGGCTGGGAGGCCTGCCAAGCTGGTAAATGACAGGGGATTGCTATTTTTATCTCTCCAGCTACAGTTCAGTATTTCAGGCCCTAATGCATAAGCTGAGAATCAGTGAGTGATTGAGGATATCTTGAGACTGGAGGTGGGGGAAGAAGGAGCAAGGGAATGAGAACCGCCTGGATGTACTCCATGGCATGAATTCAATTCAAGATAAAAACTGACCAGCTGAAAAATTTTCAACATTTCAAAAGGCTGGAGTTTCAGTGCAAAAGCATGACTGGCATGACCTGGTTTCCTCTTTGGCAGTTTGACCCGAAAAGGCCACTCAACCAAACTGAAAATATTCAGAGTCTCCAAAGAAGGCTTCTTTATGTGACAGCCTAGTTATTTTCTGCATTATGGGCATCTTCTTCAGCACTGGCTGTAACCTCGGGTTCATTCAGTCTTGTCCTGTTCAGCTACTGGGTTACCCAGGGCCCAGTTTTGTTAAGATCCACTGTATAATCCGCCTTTACTGTAAGTCGTTCAGCTGTTGCTGTTGCACTAATGTGTAGGTTAGAAAGCATGTGTTTGTTGCAAGAGTAACTCAAGAGAAAACTACCAACATGAAAAAATATAAAACCCTAAGGAAAAAGAAAAGAAGTCAGAAGGCAGCAACTCAACACGAGGTGGGAACAGCCCTTACATTTCCCGTGCTGTCAACGTATTAACTTGAGCTGTGGATCAGGATCCATTATGCTTATTGTTCTGGGAATTTGTATGGAACAAAAACATCGCCCTCACTCCATATGTTTTACAACTCAGTTACATTTTATGTAGGAAAAAAACCCCCACCACTTCTATATTTTTAGTTTACTTGTGAAGTCTGTAAATAATAATACAGATCTATCCTTTTATGACACCTAGATGTCCCCAGGAACTGGCACAAAATTGACACACAGGGACTCAGTGAAAAAAAAATGCAGCTGATTGCAAATTCTTGCAATTCCCAAAGAACAGTTGATCACTGACATTTGGTTTCCTGGTATTCTGTGATTTTTGCAAAATATTATTGCACCGTGTTTTATCAAATTCATGTGTTCAGGATACCATAAACTCAAGCAAATATAAATATAGCATGACCTTTTATTTCCAAGGCACAAATGACTGATTCAGTTTTGTCATAGTCTGCCTGTAAGTCACAGATAATTGTATACTATATTTGTAAGGAAACTAGTCCATAAATCTTTAAATATAGTACTTTAACCAAGTTTCAAGGAATGAACAGCTGGATAGAATTGTAATGATATATAATGTTGGATCATAAAAATTGAAGCCTTCCACTTACCTAGTAAATTTTCTCAATTTTATATTTATGTTCTCTTCTATAATTTTTATGATATATATAATTTACTTTGGTACTAAGTTTCTTTCTTCCTAACTATACTTATATACAGAGGACATCAACTTCTATGAGTATGGTAAATCTGGACAGGTCTTGATTGATTTGTAGATACAAAAACCAGTGATTTTCTTAAGCGCTTCTTAAAAAGCAAAGGGAGCACTTTAGTGTGTATGATCTCAAATTTTGGCACTTCACAGAGTTTAAGGTCATGCAGGCCCTATGTTCTTCCTTCAATAGCAGCCTTGGAGGCTCAGCTGGGCTGGAGAACTTGTCCACCAGCCCCGTTCTGACTCCAGTTGCTTGAGCATGACTGAGCCATATTTCACAGAAGGCATTTGGGCAAGATTGATCTCAGCCAAATTTAGACAACTGGAGAGGCACGTCTGAGGCATGACTTGTCTCATTCAAGGATAATCTTTCAGGTAAATCACTGGCTGGAGTGCCCATTTCTGCCCATTGACTATAAAGGCAGTCTAGGCAATTAACTCAAGTGAGGATGTTTATGATTTAGACATGTAAAGGTATGTGAGAAAAATTGCACCTTGAGCCTTCACCTGAAAGACCAGGGACAGGGAATGCCTTGTTTACGCAGTCAGTAGACTACCCCTTTAGTAGTTTGCGCCGCTCCCACTGCGACATATAGGTGCTACCTTTCAATCAGACTAGGTCGCCTGTAATTTCCAGCTTATTATGACTTTTCTCTGGCAAATGGAAGATCCCTTTAACACCAACAATTTTCACAGTGAAAATGCTTTCACATCCATCAATCGTGCCATCACTTCTACTCAATCTTTCACTCAATTTAAATGTTGATTTCATATTTACCTATACAGATGAAGTTTCCTTAGAAAACACACATTGACTACAGACTGATGCGCTCTGAAGTGTAGTTATCCCACTGAAAAGCAGTGGGCTTCTAGGCTTCTTTCTCCCACTGTAAGATATTTCTAATGTTTAATAATTACAGGAGGGCTTGCTCGCCTTCTGCAACAGAAGTGTATGAGTATGATGCAATAGGGAAAAAATGAGATTATAAGAAATTTAATCAGCTTTGAAATGGTAACAAAAATTAATTTTAGATGTCAAACATTATTTGTAACTTTAAGTTTAAATTGGTAGAGTAAATATTTTTTCCAGTTTACTGATCTAGAAAGAAAAAAAGCTAGATTTTGAAAAGCTAGACTTTGCAGGCAGGTGTCCTATTACCCTCTGTAATTACATTAGTGTGAGACATAAACAGTCATATTTTCAGCTTAGAGTTAATGGCATTGTGTTTGGCATAATATACACTTTACCGGGCAAAGCAAAATAAAAAGAGAAATACTCTTCCCATAGTAATAACAAATACAAAATTGGCTATGGCAAGTGTCTTCCTTGCAGAAGTTTAATATCTAGGGATAAAAGAGTAAGTACAGAGTACAGCATCAGAAAATAATACAAACCTCCACCTAAAACACTAGTGGTTCTATCTGTTAAAATTTTTAATTAAAATTAAAAAAAAAACAACTCCTTAAAAAAAATAAATGAATTGATGATTTCATCATTTATGAGAATTCCAGAGCAAAACTCATTATCCTGAATGGGAAGAAACCCATTGATTTCAGTAGACTTTAGATTAGGTAATAAAATAAGACCAAAACCATGGAGAAGAAAATCTGCTAATCGTATGTTCAATCCAGCTATGAAAAAGGGTTGCCAAAAATATCTGACAAAGCCTATTCTCTGAGAAAATTTGACAGAATTAAAAGATTTGGCTTATTTAGGCAAAGATTATAAAGCCTGCTTAGACTTTGATACCTGAACTAAGAGCAACTTCCAAACTTTTTCAGAGGTCACTTATTAGTACTAATTGTACCACATAAAAATTTCTGTTGAAAAGATTGCTGATTATTATGTTTTTATCTTGCTCCAAATGGATCTCAAACCACTGCCTACAATACAAAAAAATCTGCCATCCAGGTTTAGACATTCACAACAGATGTCTGTCTCTATATTGAACCAAACCATTGTACCAATCGGTATGACCAAACACTTTAAATCAGTTCAGACCTGGATCTAAGCTTAATAGTTACTCTTTCTATCATATGACAAAGCAAACATTGTTTGTGGCAGCTCATGAGTATGAAAAATTTTGAATCTTATCCCTGATTTTGCAAAACAGACCAGCATAGCATTAGTTAACTAATAAACAGAAAATAACTTTTTTCTCAAGTCTCACTAGAAAGTAAATCTGAAAAGGAAAATATTTTAAAGAGAGATTAGAGATGTGAATTTTTGCTTCAGTTTTAAGACAAGATAACATTACTGAATTCATTCTTAATTCTGTTTCTGTGTAAAAGAAATAATCCTGCAGTTCTAAAAAGTGTTTAGAAGTTTTTCAGAAGGAAAGTAAGAGGTAAATTGTCTTCATGTAGTTGTTTAGATCCAGGCTATGCATGTGTACGTGCATCTTATCTTGAGAAATGACAATTTCATGAAATGGGATTGATATTTCTTCTTAATCAGACAGACACATCTATAACTCCAGGCAGATATTCTCTAATCCACTGATTTCCTCTGTGTTTTTGTAATTGAGGGAAGGTTTTAAATAACAGTGTTCCTTGATTCAGCAAGAATTGTTTTAAAGATTCATTGGCAAGGAAGACTCTTAGCCAAATGAGACTGTTTTGACTGGGAAAACAAGCATCTCATAATCTTGAATCCTTTGAAACTGAGTCTGCTTTTTTTCACACCATCATGGAAAGCAAAATACAAAATGTTGAGCTGAGGGCATGACATGACAATGGGAAAAATAAAACTATGGAATATGTTGAAAAAATGTCCTGCAAATTTTCACCTACCTATCTGTATCTTGTTGGGTTGATGATATGCCTTATGAAAGAGAGGTGTTCTTTCATACTTGTCAGAATACTTTATGCTAAGCTCTGTTCTTCAAGAGGACTGTCTGATGACTGCTCAGTTGTAGCTTTTCAAGCAGTCAGTCTCACAGGCCAGCTGGGAATCCCTTCTCATACTCAGCCTCCAAAGAAAGATTTAGCATAGGATTCTCAGAGTGGTTCAGAAACTCGAGAGAAATAAAATATGTTAAGCAAGTTCCTGTAGCTGTGTAATTTTTTTAAAATTTGTTTCTGCTTCTTTTCAGTCTTCACAGTCTCACCATTCAGCTCTTCTTTCCAAGAAATCTGCCCACAGTTTATTCCTAGTGGCTGAGATTTAAATAAGTCCAATTAAGGAAGTGAACTACTTGTTACCATTATTCTTGATCAGCACCAGAGCTTTGGTAACATCTCATGTCCAGTTCTTTAAAATTAGGGAAAATAACTGACAGTTAGATGTGTGTGTGTCTAAAATTAGTTTAGACTAAAACTAAAATTAGTTCTTTCTATTAGTTTGAATGGAGACTACTTGAAGGCCAAGAATGCTGCCTGTTTTAATAAATTCACTTTAGGTCAGGAAACCCTGTTCTTTGAATTTAAAGTGGTTTGGCATTTAGATCAGAGATGCTTGCTGGGAGAAACTGTATAAAACTTCTTTTTATGATTATTTTTGTTTTCAACCACTTTCAATGAACAGTGAGTGGGAAAAAGATACAAGAAAGGGAATAAAATGAAACAGATGGAAGAGTCTCTACTGGAATGACACCAGTATAGACTTGCAGCAGATAATTTAGTTAAGGCACACTTGCATGGTTTGCTTAGCTGAGCAGAACAATCAGATAAGCTGGCTGGAGCATATTCACAGGCTTTCATTGACACAAAATAAAAAAAGCCTGTTCCACAGAGAGTGCTGAACATTGACCCCAAGACATGGAATAAACAGAAAGTATGATTTATTATAGCATTTATATTACAGAGCATAGTATATCAAGGAGCAGCAGTGGAAAAATGCTTTTTGATCATCTTGTAGTTCATCCTTTTCTCTCTTCCATCATTGAAAAAGAAATAAAAGAGTGCCATTGACCTACAGGTTCCAGGTTTCCAGTAGCACAGTGTAAGCTGTAAAACATGCTCTATTCTCTGATTCTGTTTGCATGCACACTCAAGTTGATCACAGCATCTTTTTCACATTCAGTAGGCTAAACCAGAAGAGAACAACAAAAAGCAGTGACTGGCAGGCAATTGGCCCAAGTGGATCGTATGCATTTTTTAATGGATATGCTGGATGCCCTCTTTAAAAAAGAAATAATAGCCTAGAAAGATGAATTATGTATGAGTGCAATTCTGTGATGTCTTTTTCTCAGAAACTACATATACACTTTTTGTTAACTGGCATGTGTATACCAGCCATCTGAAGGCAAGGTAATTTCCTTTTTTATAGTGGAATAAGTATAACACAGGGGTATAACCTAAGTCATTACACAAAGTTATGTATCCTCTCTCATATATGCATGCACACAGAAGCACGTGTATATCTATACCATGTATTTTCCAGCCATGGAGCCTTCCAAAGCTTTAATAGCTCAGCAGTTCTGGAAGTGATTTTTTTATTTATTTTTTTTCCTTTGACAGACCATATAGCTATTCTTACTCAGCACTGTTTAGAGGATCCACCCATATCCTTTCTTGCCAACATGAAACATTAGCTATTGAGAGATGCAGCATACCAGGCCAACATGTAACACTAGTCAACTGTGCTTTCAATAACCCAAGTCACTGTATCCGCATCAGAGCAAAATCAATTCCATGTTAAAATCATGCACTTTTAGAATTTGCTTGATAGATGTAGGTGTTATATTCAGTCTAACAAATGAATAGTATTAACCACAGGCTAGCAGGTATCTCCCTTTGAAATCTCTACCTGTTCCTGCCTTTCCCAGTGTACTCAGCAAATGTACTTTCATCTTCATCTTTTAGACAATGTTCCTTCCACAGTCAATCAGAATATATTTGTACAACATAATGGATATTATTTCTCATGATTAAAGAAAGACAGAAGCTAAATAATCCACATAATATGAATCATCTCCTATGAATTTCCTTTTCTCTTCCAGTGTTAGAGCTACCCAATATAAACCCCTCAGAAATGCAAGTGAACAGAGCTATCTCTAGCTAAAATCTTCCCTTGGCAAACAAAATTCTGGCCAGGCTCCAGCTATTCTCCAAATTCATCTATGACTTACATTTATTTTATGTATTTTGTCTAGGATAGAAGCCCAAACAATGATTGTTAAATACATTCTAGCAGTTAATATTAATCTTATGAAAAATTATTCTTTGGTGTAGCGGACAAAGGCCAAAGGAAAATCTAAATGCACTCTCTCCCTCTCTTAAATCTCAGGTTTTCCTTTACTATCCATTTTATGGTATAAAAGTATTTTTATCCATCCTAGTCCTGCCTCCTCTTTCCTCACCTTGACTCAATTGTTGCCACTCCATGCAATTAAAAAATGTTGATAGTAGAAGGGACCAGAGAGCTTCTTAGAAGGGCACTCACACATGGTGTTTATGAAAGATATTGGGACACACTACATGCTCACACATGCACATGTATATAAAGTTAAGATAGTTATTACCAATAGCTGCTGCAGACAGAAAATATTTGGAGAGTTTAGCAAGTACAAGTTAATCAATGCATGCACTCTGCAAAACCATTGCTCAGGAAAGCTTTCAAGAAAAACACCAAGCCACATCAGATGTGGCTGTAGTCAGTCTTCAAAATCTCAGCACTTCTTATTTTTTTTGCAAAACTAGGCATATGTGGGTGGGTACATGCACGTCTGCCAACATCTTTGTCCTGCCTTCATTACCTGCCAGACACCAGACCTCTGATAAACTCCACTGCTGAAATTATCTTCTTTTTCAACCTATCTGACCTTATCACTGGCCACCATAAGCTGCTCCTTGGCTCCTTCTTTTTTTTAAGTTTACCAACTTAAAGTCTGTGTCATCATGGCCCTTGCCCCTGAACTCCATTTCAATATGCATTTCCCAACTCATCTTTCAGCAGTCATCCCAATACCCACAAAAGTACTAGTATTCGCATTCCTAACTTGTTTTTTCTCTTACCGCTTACTAAATGCTTGATAAGCAATACAAAGACTTTCTAAAGGGTTAATTCCCACTGACTTTCCAGTGAAAGGCAGTACAGAATTAATTTTATATGGGGAATTAATGCTGAGAGCATACTGAAATACCTACAACTGGTATTCTGACCATTTCCTTTGACACCTCTGATTTTTTATGTGTAAAAAAGTCATGTATGTCAATAGGGAAAAAATCCAAAAAGAAGTTTTCTTCCACATTTTTGTCATTTTAGATGGCCCAATACCTTTGCCTGCCACTAATTCTGTTAAAACATTTAACATTCACTTCTTATGGGTCAAATAAACGTTTCCAGCACCATCAAGTTTTTTGTTTTGCATCACAGAGAGCTGGTTTTCTTCTTCTCCCCCGTAACTTTAATTCCAGTCAATATTGGCCTACTCTGGACAATTCTCTCATTGTGTCCCTGAGCAGACACCAGAGTACCACCTTTTACTATTCTGCTTAGTAATGGCTTTTGCTGCTTAGGTTAGTATCCAACAATACCATCAAAGAGTTTGGGCTAGGTAACATACGTCCGGATCATTGATACTCCTGTGGTAAGCAGTTGTACAGTTCCTGCTACCTAAGCTAGCTTGAGTACCTCTGAAAGGCACTAGTGAGCAGGGAGGAAGGACCAATCTGAACAGCTATTACAACAGGGAAAACTTTCGATGAATGTACATGGCAGCTGGTGGCATTTCTAGCACGCCTAGGGTGCCGAGGTCTCCTTTCTAGGAAAAAAGCATCACTGCAGTTACTACTATTAAGCCCTGATAAAAAGCTCCAATAAATTGTCTTTTCATGTTCTTATTTGGTGTGACATTGGTGACTACAGCTTATATATGGTTATATATGTAAATAAAGTAGTGGCTATCACCTTTCTATGATGATGTTGCTCTGAGTTAATGATGAAGTGGGACATAGGGAGGATGTGGGACGTGTCAGTGTTAATGAAGATTTATTCAGTAGTGACATTTGATCAAATCTACTTGGCAAAGTCTTGGGTTTCATTAGTTAAAGACATAAAGCAGTCTGTCTGATTAAAGGGAGAAAAAGCAGTGGGGAGCTCACATAAATTACTACAGCTCAATTAGGTGCAGACAGTTTAGTGAGTGTTTATTACCAGTAGAAAGGAAGATTTTCCAATTAGATTAAAAGGTTTTGAAAACAAGTGTTATAGTGCACAGTGATTTAGACCCATTGCTGGAATAATACATTGTGAGAAGCTGCATTGATTAAAAGTAAGTTGGTAAGTTATCTGCATTGCTTCATTGTTTATCAATGGAGCCCCTGCTGCCTAGGTACAATTTACCTCACAAGATCAATGTCTGGACTTGGCTAATTTTCTCCTTGCCCTGAAGATTTATATGGATGTAAAGGGCATCTACATCATGGCTGAAAATACCAACAAGATTTATTTGGGATAATAATCGAGGAAGTGAAGTTGTATCAATCACCAGAAGTGTACCCTGGCCATGCTGCGTCCTTCAGGCTGGCATCCCTGCTGCAAGGCTGGGTTTAAAGAAAAGACATTTTAATCAGAAAGGAGCTTGATTCCAATGAGCTTCCACAGGCTCATTGTGAAAACTGAAAAGGCATTAAAACAAAAGTGGAAGTATACAGAGTGCTCAGGCAGTGGTCAGCCAGTGTTTCTGACAACTGATTGAAGGTACTTGGTGTACGGTGCAAGCCCGTGATTCATGAATCCCAGCATCCAACAGAGCAGAATGTGACTTCCAGCAGTGCTGAGCTAGCTGGAATCCAGGTCTGCTTTGCTGAAGGATTTTTGGATACGGGCTGCAAAAGGTAGGGGGTCATTGTCCATGGCTCTGAATGACTGATTGTTTCCCATGCAGAATGGCATGGGGAAGGCAGAGGGAAAAGGAGCAAAGGAAAAGAAAATGAATGATATTTAAATTCTTTATACCCCTACTGTGCCCTTCAGATCACACGGAGGCCTGCAGCTGCTTCTAATCCCTCTCTCCCAGAATTGTTCATTGTGAAGACTGGAAGAACTGAGACCAACAAATGGAGAAATAAATAAAATAATTCTACTTTTACATGTTTGGTTTAATAATGACATGTACAGTTCCACACTGAAGCCTTTCTTTACCTTGTGTGTAAATAGAACTCAAAAGACTCCAAATGTTACAATATTGAACTCTCATTTCTTTATTTCTTTTCCCTGCAACACTTGCACATGCAGCATTTCTCCTCTGTTAACGCAGGTCCCCGAAGTCTAAGTTTAAATCAATGCCATCGGAGATGCTGACGCTGTTCTGACCGACTGCTGTGAAAGCAGAATTGCGCCTTTCCTTTTGGCTTTAACGATCAGTCCTTCGGGCTTCAGAAAAGTGTGTGTGCATAGGGGTGGTGGTGAGGGGGAAGGAGCTATGGCATAGCATCTCCCACAGAAAAATGAAAACTGGGTATGCAGGGGTTATTGTCCTTCGTTGTGCTAACTAGGGCAATGTAGTAGTTCCATAGTAACTATGGAACGTGTACCAGTATATGGTACATGTTCTCCAAACACAGAGAAAAGTACATTCTCCCCAAAAAGGCTTCCTCGCATTTAGAGACAGGATGGGCAGTTCTTGTGTATAAACATTTTTATGTGTACAAAAACATTATTTAAAAGCACGTGTGTAAGCACAGACTGTCACACAAACAGCACACAACAAAATGTTGGTTGCTTTTCAAACTATGGTTAATTGAAACTGCAACAGCGTGGTACATACTCATCTGAATAATCCCATTGTTTTACATGCATGTGCTCAATGCATGCTTCAGAATTACACATTTGAGCCCTAAAAGTCGTCGTCTTGCGTTATCATAAGCGGAGTTCGTTTAGTCCATAATCAAAGAGCTTTGTCCTATACAGTTAAGCCACGAAGCTTTTCCTGGGGCGGCTTCTCTACATTTCACCAGACGTCACTGCCCTAACCACAACTACACTTCACCAAAACAACCAGCAAACATTTTTCAACAAAATAAGGCACGTTCAAACCCCTCCAGGCACCCCAGATAGTACCTCTTTACCATATTGAATAACTGCTCATGAATAAAACTCTGATATTCTTTGTAATGTAAACATCCTGTTGGTTAGCAAAACTTGGCTTTTTGTTTGTTTTCTTTATAATTGGAAGGGCTTGTCATTTAAGGAAACAATTAACATTTGTTACAAGCAACTTGACTGTGAATGACTCCTCCTATTACACTAAATACATTTAATTATGATTTATTGGTGCATAGCAACCTTTTGTAACATTGTAAGCCAACATCCATTTTTGCTTAATTAAACTCATTATAACAACACTTTGCTACATAAAGGGGGGAGGGGAGCAAAATGGGTAAACCCCAAAATTCCAAATTAACTGTTCAAAATTAAGGTCATAATGTAAATATGCAGCAGATTTCCTAGTATTAAACTGCTACTGTTACTAATAGGAGAAAAATCTGGAAACGACTTAGATATAAGAAGACGACTCAGGTTTTTGATCTTAGTTATAGAATTAAAACACTCTTGAACAAGCTGAAAATCATGTCTTGAGACAAAGGCATCAGCATCCTGCATTGCTCAGATTTTTTTATTGACTTTTCAGTAGCAGAATTTCCTGCATTGTCTTGACTGTTCTCCAAAAAAAAAAAAAAAAGTCTCTAAAGAAAAAATCCCCTTTTATTAGGGGCTAAACATACAGCACTTGTAGCAACTGCCTTTGCCCCCACAACTGGTGACATGGCATTTCACTACAATTTTTTAAAATTCAGTAGTAAAGAAGGTTAAATATAGGAGAGAAGGATTTGAATTATTAATCCCCAATAAACCTAGATCCTTCTAAAATCATATCTAAGCCATTTCAAACCAAAAATAAAATCTCTGAACACAATTTTGTGTGAAATGTAGTGTGACACATGTTATTTTGTTTTAAATTTACCAGCATTGTGGTTTGACATCATTCACAAAAAGTATTCAACAGGGACATTGTCAAAATGATGTGTGAAACGCATGTGTTCAGATCCTTTTCTTTTTAACAGGATTTACTCATGCAACTCCTGGGTGGAGATTAAAACTTCACTCCCCACACAAACCCCTTCCTTTCTACTGTTAATCATGAGGTCAGAGCTAAACTGCAGCCTGTCAGTACTTCTAATGAATATGTTTTACACCGTAGCTGGTTGCTTGCTCAGCAGCAGCCTGTGCTATCTGGAGGCCAAAGATAAGTGCTCAGGGATTACCTTTAAAACAATCCCCCCAGCTCTTTTGTCACCAAGAGCAGAAAGTCAGAACAAAAACTGAGCTGTAATCCTTGCTTCTGTGGACTGGCCAATTTTTAACAATTGAAGGTTCAGGAAAAAAGCCCTTGAAAATCAGTATCAAAGCTTAACCAAAGTGCTACAGCTATTGCAAGGTCAGGATGTCTAGTCCAACTCCCTCCCCTCTCCCTCAACTTTTTTGGCTATTTTAGTCTGGCTCAGACTGTAAGAGCTTGTACAATGGGTGTGTCCTGGTTTGGGCTGGGATAGAGTTAATTTTCTTTGTAGTAGCTGGTATACTGTTATGTCTTCAATTTAGTATGAGAAGAATGTTGACAGCACACTGATGTTTTTGGTTGTTGCTAAGTAGTATTTATACTAAGTCAGGGATTTTTCAGCTTCTCATGCCCAGCCAGCAAGAAGGCTGGAGGGGCACAGGAAGTTGGGAGGGGACACAGCCAGGGCAGCTGACCCAAACTGGCCAAAGGGGTATTCCATACCATGTGACATCATGCACAGTATATCAACTGGGGAGAGTGGGGCTTGGGGGGCAGATCGCTGCTTGGGAACTGACTGGGCATCAGTTGGCAAGTGGTGAGCAGTTGCACTGCGAATCACTTGTTTTGTATATTCCAATCCTTTTATTATTATTGTAATTTTTATTATTATTGTAATTTTTATTATTATCATCATCATCATTAATATTTTCTTCCTTTCTGTCCTATTAAACTGTCTTTATCTCAGCCCACAAGTTTTACCTTTTTCCTTCCAATTCTCTCCCCCATCCCACTGAGTGGGGGGGAAGTGAGTGAGCAGCTGTGTGGTGCTTAGTTGCTGGCTGGGGTTAAACCACAACAGGGTGTCTTTTTCTTTTTTTTTTTCAAGTAAAGAGAGAGATCCCACACAAACACCTTCAGTCCTGACTGTTGTGGCCATGTGAAGGCAATGCACCATTGGCCCCTATCTTGCATGGGGAATGGAGAACAGAGAGCTGAGAGCAGAAGGGTGCTCTGCATGGCCTGGCCAGGCTCCTGCGGTCCTCCAGACCAACTGGTTATTATTTTGGCCACATCCATGGGGGTGCACAGCATTGGGCTTCGGACTCCTGAGCCCCTGTTACGCACAGGTCCTGTCACTGCTCCAAATTTACAGGACCATTGCTGCACAAAAACTGCTTGAGGGGCAGCGTTTTCCCTTGTCAGAGGGGAAACCTCTCAGAAATGGTCTGACTTGGTTTTGCCCCTCCAGAAAATGAATATTTTGAATTTGTAACTGTGACCACTGGGTTTTTTCAAAGGAATTGAAAAGATATACGGATAGATACAACTATCACCATAGCATCATCACACACACTAGTCAGAGCTGGTTTCTACAAAACATCTTAATTTCTCTGTAGTGTGTCAGTATCTGTCAAGGACCATAAAACACAGTTCTGTACTCTGGTCTCCTCAGTGCCTTCCAAATACTGAAGCAGAAGAATATGGATCTCTCCACATTCAACAGACCAGGAATTTAATCAATCAAGCGGATTAATTATTATCTTACCTTGCAAATTCTTCCAAGGTATTAGTAAATATTAGCTGTAGCTTGTACTTGCTCTTCATTTTAAAACTTTAATTAAAAAAAAAAAAAAGCTACTCTGTTAAGTCCAGGTGACAAAAAATACAGAATGAACAAAAATTCTTCTTCCTCTTCTTCTGTTGGACAACCTGAAAAATCCTCAAACAAATTCTGTGGTAGCTGTGACTTAATAAAAGGAAATTTTCACATTCATGCTAGAAACCCAACTGTGTACTTGAAGCACCAAAGAGGCAGTAAGAAAAAGAAAAAAAAAAAAGGCAACCACAAAGGAATTGAAAGGATAGCATCCAGCCAAAACACAGTATCCAGTGTACCACCATGGAGTGAGAAACTCCTTGGGATCATTTAATGATGTAAGAAGTTATACTTGCTTATAAACTTAATTGAAAAGAACTGCATCTGCTGAGGAAACAACCAGCACCATGGGCTTCAGCTCTCAACCCATACATATTAAATTCAAAGCTCTGCCTACAGCATGCTTTTCTATACACTGTGTCTTGTTCGCATGTACAACTGTGGCATGCGAGTATTTCCCCCTGCAGACTTAAAACTGCAGGGAGAAGGCACAGAGAAACCACATGCCTATTTGGCACAGAAAATCAAACCTTGATTTACCATCTGAAGGGCTGCAAGGTCGCTTAGCTGCTGAGTGCCCTGTCGCATTTCTTACCCTGGAAAAGATCTCTAGGTTAATGGGTAAAGACCAGTCCATCCTAAATGTCACCTCAAATCGGGAAGCGCTTATTCAGTTCTGTCACTGGGGAACAGCAAGATTGTTGTGGACCATTACACACTGTGATTCCTATAGGTATTTTGGCTACATCTGGAATGCACTTACGAAAACATCTCAAGGCTTTCTCCTGCCACCACCACATATTTACCACCAATGCTCACACACCTTTTTATCACTTTAGCCACAAAAGACAAACCTGCAAGCAAACGGGCAACTGCATCCGTAATTTCTTTCTTTCTTTCTTTTTTTTTAATTTTTAACCTGTTCTTTTGCAATGTGTCTCCTGCACTGCTCCATTGCAAACTTTCAAACGTTACCACAAAAGTTACCACAGCAAGGGGGAAAACTGTCGCTGACAGGAAACGCACCAACAGCTTGTTTTGGGTATTGCTAGTCAGGATGCTTTTCTGGAAATAAAAAGATCAGAAATAGCTGAGATATTTAAATTTTATGATGAGTTATTAATTCTGCATGGCAGTTAATTATTCTAATATTTTGTATAATGATACCAGCTCTTATTAAAATAAATGGGACTATCATACAAGTCCCTTAAGTCTTAGCACAGATTTTATGACAAAATATTTTCTCTTCCAACATTACAACACTAGATCCTATTATTAACACCAATGGGAGCTGCTGTACTAAGAAATTTGTGTGTTTCTTCCTTTTTATGGTGTTTAGTATAAAAGAAGTCTTTACAGTCAAGGGGGGTATGTTCAGCACTTCAAAGGAACACGTTCCAGATTAGTGAAGCAGGACAAACCTAAAATGAGTTATTCCAAACTAATGGTTGATTAGAATATTTTTTACCCTAAGAGTACAGATATCCAATAGACAATGATGACTGTGCTATGCTGGGTGTTGTTTAGTTACCTTATAAATACAGCACTTATCTTCATGCAGCTCTTTTTTTTTTCTTTTAGAAACAAAAGATAAATGTTTTTCATCAATGCTCTACTTTCAAAAATGTTTCAAAATATGTTTCCATGACTGCAGAGCTTTGTTCTCATTTTGAGTGTGCTGGTTAAATGAAGGGAGTTCATGAATCATTTTGCACTATGAATTTTGCAGAGCTACGATTGCTGAGAATGACTTTGCAGTAGGAAGAGCTCTAGTAGCTAAGCACTGACTTTATTAGGTTGTGATAAAAAGGAGTTATCAATGACTACAGTGAATTTAAGACACTTTATTGCTAAGCACTGCAATGATATATTGCAGAATGCTTTTTAATTGGTAGTTAGCTTTCAATGTTTTGCTAAGACCTGCAGTTTACATCTATTCGGCACCCACATAAAATCAGTTTTACATCTGCACTCAAAATTATTAGTCAGAATTAACAGACGAATATATTTTCCATTTTTAAAAGTTCTTATTTGTTAAAGGTTTCTTTTTTTCTTGGTTCTATCCCACTGGTCAAATATCAATATGAAAAGATACAGAGCAATCATTTATGTATTACACGTAAGGACTTACCATCTGTCTTGTGGGTGTGCCTCATTCCAGAAGACTGAGTTTTTTCAAGGTTAGATGGTTAAGCCTTTTTTCTCCTGCTTTCAATTGTTCATCCTAATGCCTCCAGCACCTCTAAAGAGTGGTAACAGTGACAATAAAGATGGAGAAAACTTATTAAGCTACATTATCTAGGTCATCCTCTTGGTGTATTCCATGAAAAAATATTCTCAATTACTTTTTCCAGTTGGTGTCTATTTAAAAGAAATACTGTAGAGGGTGTGAGTTATTGGATAGTGTTTTCAGTCTAAATATTTAGCACGTTTACTTCCATGTTCTTATAATATGGGGAAGAAAAAGAGAAAAATAAAAGTAGCTTTCAGTGGTACAACTTTGAGTATTCTTTGAATAAGAGATTCAGAGAAAATTCCTCACACATGAAATCTAGGACTTGCTTTAATGTCAAAAAATCAAAATAAGAAAGGATAGGGCCAATGATACTTTAAAGATATAATGTTGTACAAAACATCAGAGTTAGAGATAAATATCATAAAGCTTTGGCAGTCTGAGAATTCTCTTATTCCAGTGATACCATTTTGAAATTTTTCCAGTACTGGAAATCTGTGAGATAACCAGAGAAAAGACACTGCCTAGATTTCCAAATTACTATGGTTTATTTGGGAGTTTTGCTTGGGTTTTAATTATTTAAATTCCAATATTTGAGCAGCCACTATCCTGAGGATTGCACAAATGAAAAGCCTTCTGAAGCCCGATTCCATTTTTATTCGGTACACAATGCCATATTTTAAGTTTAGTATTTTGTAAAACACAAGGAAAACTATGCTGGAAGTAAAGTTGGGAGCAATAGCAGGCCATTACTTGGCATGTCACAAATAGTAAGGGCTGTTCCTGTCATTATCCACCATCACAATCAATTGTTTTCTACTATTTCTACTTTCTGCTGCTCTTTAAGAAACACGATGAAAGAAATGATTAATGGTAAGTAATGACTCCACTATTCTCCCCTTTAGGTTTACCCTGCTTGCCCAGTTTAGGAGCATGATACCCATAGTTCTCTTTGGAGGTACCTTTCCCTTCAGCTTGATTGTGCTTGTCATCAGGGATGAACCTGTTTTTAATAGCAAGAAAGTCTTTACCTATAGCCAAGTAATGGTATTTGTAGGTCTCACCTTTCAACCACGCTGCTGCAGACCCTGGTTCCTACAACAGCAGAGCTCCCTCAGTTGGCTGGGGGCTTTCCCTGGGGAGGTGGGGAAGTAGAACATGGGGGGCGGGAGGGTTGATTCACCAGGAATATGGGGGATACCATCATTTAGTACAGTAAATCTACTTATGAATGTTATCAGTGTAATTCCAAGGAAAGGTGGGCAGGTGGGTGGCTGAATAAATCACAGAAGTACAGAATCAGATATGGAAAACTTGGTACCTCAATCTGCTCTGCAAGATGTGAATCCCTTACAGGGGGTCTAGAGGTGCTGGGGACCATCCTCCTGGCTTTGAAGGGAAGGGACAAAGGAAGCATTTCCTCTGGTTAAAGGCTGTACAGACATCAACCGTGGAAAGAACAATACACGTTTTCCTTTCTTCCTTTCTACGTCTATGACAGACTTTTCAGCTCTGTTGGGTCAGTCTGGCTGTAAATTAATTCCCCATACTGAAGACAGAGAGCAACTATTTCCACATTGTGCAGAATTATAAAGTGACACAATTTCTGGGTCACTTAGAAAAGAATTAGGGGAAAATCTAATGCTTGTATTTTTGTTTGTGCTGTGAGAATAGAGTATGGTATCAAGTAAGGAAGAACAGACATCTGATAAGGAAAAAGTTTAGAGCAGAGAAAAATTCTTGCAAGAACAGTTTTCCTTTATCAGGAAGCTACGAGAACAGCTATTTTGAGCAGCTGGGGGAGGTCACCATGAAAGGAATTTCTCCTTTGGAAGGAGCTTTCAGCTTGTCTCTGTCAGTAATGTACTAATGTTGGATTAAATTCTGTGTGAAACAGAAAAAAGAAAAAGATGATTCACTAAAAGTAACTTTTCTTAACCTGAATTGAAGAAATGTTTTCAAATCCTCTCCAGCTCATTATAAAGAAAAGTCTTTAAGGTCAAATTGCATCCAAGAGATTTATCCAGCTACTGTAGGTAATTAGTGAACCACATCAAGATCTATGTGTATTAGGCTTGGCTGTAAATCTTTACTTGCAATCACTAGTTAGCCTAAACTTAGCAGAATGTATACGGTGGCCCACAAAGCAGAGATGTTAACTTGAATGATATGTCCTGTAGTCAACAGTTCTGAGCAGAACTACTACTGCTGAAGGAACTGTAAGACAATTATTCAGAGAAGAGATTGAAAACAAAATCTTTATTATAGTTTAAAAGATTAAAGGTTAATTGGTTACTTTGGATGTATTCACAATGTACTTTGATATTCAGAATCTTAAATTCATAGTCACCTTCTCCTGTTCACACCCATTTACAGCCTTTAACAAACCTGAGTGCTCACTGTCTTTCCTTGTGATTCCCCAATATGCAGAGTTACATATATTTGATGCCAGGAAAATAAGTTACATCACTTTGAGTTTCAGCTGACAGGCCAGTGACACTGATTGCTGCTCATAGCCACTGAAATGTGCAGACATCAGATGAAAAATTACAGAAACAATTCAATTCTTCTGTTATTTAGAATCAGTTGTAAATACAATGTGGATTTTTAGCAATAATAAAGACACATGGGATAACCGAGATGCCTTAAAAAAGAAAAGTTTTTGTAAATTGATAAGTAAATAAGGAAATATTTCCAATTAATTTGGGTGAAGAAGAGACATAACCAGTATCAATACACTCAAACTCTTTACCAAAAAAAAAAAAAAAAAAAAAAAGTAAAAAAGTAGAAAATATAGATTTGATATGCCTTTGCCTTCCCACTGGATTCTAACAGGGCAGAAGAAAGATATATTTGAGTCTAAAGCAGTTTAAGAAACCTAATAGTATGCTGCATAACAGACACTACCAGGTGAAAAGTTTGTTGTTTGGGAAACAAGTATTAAAGTCAATATTTTCTAACATGGAACCTCAGACAAAAATTAATACTGCATTTTCTCTGCAGTACTGGTTGTATGTGGTAGTTGGTGGTAAATAATGAGGTTTTGGTTAAGTCAGTTTTCTAAACACTCTTTAATGTTATTTTAGCCTGTTTAAATTATATGTTTCTTGAATTTCAGTTTCTTTTGTCTGCTTGTTTAATAAATTCAGAATATAGCCTTCATAATCATAATTGTTTCCACAGTAACGGAGTACAACACTGAGAGTTCATTGCCCTAATTCTTATAGAGAAAAAATGGCCTGTGGAGAAGCCTGCCATCTATATTTCATTTGTATGTAACATTTCAGTTCCTCCAACATACATCCACAGAAAGAAAACACATATTTGAAAACAAATGGAAATTAAACAGATGTTTTAACCCATCCCTGCAATGCTTATAATTTGTTTTGGCTAAGGGCAAAGGATTCTGTTCCGAAATGAATTTTAAAATGTATTTAACCAAATATCATTCCTTCTGAGTGCAGATATGAATGCACAGGTGGGGAATTGTGAGTACATTACCTGTTTCTCCACCGTACAGAATAAAGGCATTCACTTCCTAGTCAGACAAATAAAATAAGAGTAAGTATATTTCTACTTCGGACAATATGCTAGAAAATACAATAATCTATTTTGAATTTTTAAGGTTTCTAGCAGTGTACTAATACTTACCATGATAGATTTCCTAAGCAGACACAGAGGGGATCATGACAGACTGCCTCATTTTTGCAGAAGTACTCTTCGCCTGAGTGGCATCAGGATTCTGTAAAGTAACATTTAAACGTTCTCTTGAGGCTGGTGTCCTTGAGCAATGGGCTTAGCTGTGGATATACAAACGTAAAAGTACCATGCTATAAATACAGCAGCTGGATCAGGAGATGGCACAAACAATACAAAACTCTACAATAAACTTGATTTTATCGTTCCTTTGCAAACTGCTGGGCAGAAGAGAACACCTATATCCATTGTACATACAGACATTTCCAATGCTTCTGTTGGGAGAAACACTTAAAAACTGCTCACCATATGTGTTATTACTTATTGTACTGTGCTGCTCTGGATTTTAAATTGTCAATTTTTAAATAGTGCTGGAAAATGCAGAAGCTCAGTATTTCTGAAACTTAGATACCATATATTTATTTATCTAAATATGTACTCAGGACCCTGGCACAGGAGTCCTCTCTGAAAACCCTGAAAGCTAGAGGTGATGCTTCAGGCATGAGTTAGTGGATATATAGGCTAGAATGAATGATAAAGAAGAATGATGGTTTTTTCAAAGGAAAAGTGAAAAAGAAAAAAAGACACAGAAAAAGTAGTACTTTGGAAAATACTACCTTCCAAGAAAAAAAAATTTTGCACTTATAGTTCAGATTTTAAAAAGCTTCTCAATTCATCATATTTACTTATTGCTTTGATGAACGATGTAATTAAAAGATTATATAGAGCGTTGAAACCAACAACTTTAAAGTGAACATACCGTTTAGATTTAGAATATAAAGTTAAAGCATTCTAGAAACTACTGATACACAGGAATGAGAGTCAAGACCTTTCTGTAGTGGCCATTGTCTGAACATACATTACCTGAATTAAAATGTAATCTACAAACACTGTAACCCACCTTCCAGGTAGGTGCTTTCCCTGTGAGAACGGAAAGCAAAATATAGTCTGCCAGCAACATTCTAGTGAAGAAGAGTGAAAAATAGCACCTGATAGTTACCTCCCCAACAGAGGAAAACTCACTGCTTTTGCAGTATCCTTAAAGCCTGCTGCAGTCCTGCAATATCTAGACGTGCCAGTGGAATGAACTCAGACCTGAGTAGATCAGCATGATGCTTTGCTGTCTCCATATAGCCTACCAGCTTTTTTGCTACCATGGCTGTGTTTCTGTATGTACATACAGTAATTAAAAGTAGAAATATGTAATTCAGCTACAAATGGCAGAGATGATATCTTCAGAAAATCACCCTGAAATTTTATAGTTGGGAAGGGGAAGGAGGAGAAAAAAAGAAAAGGAGACAGCTCCCACAGAACAAGCTTTAGGAGGATACTCAAAAGAGTAAATGTTTCTGAAGGAAACATGAGAAAACATGACAAAGCTGGAAAGAAGATTAGTGTATTTTTTGTCAGAAAACTGCAGACAAGGAGAAAAAAAAAAAAAAAAAAACAAACTAGGGAAAGCCATGATTTAGACTTTGCAGGACTGTGTAGGAGTGTAGGAGCACAGAGGACCTGGCAAGTATAAAGTACTGCAGGATTAGGCCCTAAACATCCTTCCTACCTCACTAAGGAATTTCCTTCAAGGCTATAATCTGTGAGTGTACATCCATATTTCTCTCTCATGTTGAAGTAGTCAAGACAGTAACAGCATGGCCCAGAGGTCACACAAACAACACTGAAACAACGAACCTTTAGAGCATGCTAGGAACAAAGCCTCATCTCTCTGACAATTGAGTGCTTGGCCCCATTAAAAGGATTATTAATCAGAAAAGGTGCCAGTTACAGTATTTCTTGTGATATGAACACCTTTCCAGTAGTAACCCGACTAAGATCAGCAACTCATTTTACTTAGGCTGCTGACCACCCATTAGATGGTAATGAGTTTTAGTCACTACCAACCTGAGACAGTTATGAACCAGTGACCTGGAGATGAAAAGACTTGGATTACATTACTAGTCCTCTGATCTATCCTGTCCCTTGAATATCTAACTCCATTTCTACTCTTTACAGAGGATCAACCACTACAGGCAAACAATAACAAATAGCACTCAACTGTCAGTCACCATGTATTTATATCAGGTTATGTTACTTAGCTCCCATCACTGATTATATTAAATGCAATAATTCTCTGAAAAAATTGAATCCAATTGCATAATGAAGCATTAAAAGAATTTGTTATTTGCTGCTATATAAAAATTCTTTTGCAGGCAAAACGCTTGTGATTAAAAGAATTTGTAATAAAGCAAAATGTCTGCATTAAGTAAAAAATGAAAAATGAAAAATAAAAAAAAATTTAAAAATAACTAACTCAATTAAATCTTTGAATCCCCAAAGATAAAAGAGAAAAAAAACCTCAGGAATATGAGGAAAAGATTTAGTTAATGTTGTTTTTCAGACTCCTGTTAAAAAACATTATTTTTTGCTGGACAAACGACAACAACATTTTTCAAGTATTTCTCAGCCACATAAATACATAGCAATCTCTGAGGGTTTTGAATTTATTTGAAGATACTTTCCTTAATAATCCTTCCTTTAAAGATATCTCCCTGCTTTAACTATCACCATTTTGTCATTTTCAAGCCTAGTTGCTAGCAAGCAGTTTTACAGCTTTTATTTCTTTACGTTCAAGTGGCTGTCTGTAATCACACTTCAATTTTTATGACACAGACTCTAAAAACAAAACACAACAAAAAACATGGCCTTTCCTCTATCTATTACTGACAGCAAAGTAATACAGCTGGTAGTATTGACAACCACCCACGGCACTCCCTATTCTCTTTCCTTGTAGTCCCTCTACTGGTTATCCTGATGAGATGCCGATGGTCCTCCACAATTTTATACTGGTGGAGTGATGGTCCCTTGGATGAAACAACAAGCAGAGGCTCCAATTCTCTTATTTAATTGAAGGTAGTACAGATGCAGAGCCAGGAAAAAGACAATACTGCAAAGCGTCCATCCACTGAATTAGCAATAATGCAAACATAATACATGGCAGCATACAAACTTACATACTATATACATTTACATCTTTACTGATAAGTTAATAGAGGCATATATAAACGTAGAGGCATATATAAATATACCTTGTAAATACACACAGCTCTAAGGCCCTGTAAGAAGATACTGTTTGTCTCCATCACTCGAGATCTATTTTTACTATGAAACACTGTACCTATGGACTTTGAAAACATTACTGGACTCGCAATATAGTTTATTTTAATATTTCTGAGCTGGGTATAAATTCTTCCATGTTTATAAGTTCATATCCTGTAATCAACTAAGATCTTCACTAACTACCGAGATTATTTCCTGACTGCACACCATAAAAGGATTACACACATTAAATTAATATAGAATTGACAATGGCTTTATTATGTATGAAACTAATTAAGGGCTCAGTTCTGCCGAATATTACTCATAAGTGTACCTTTTATTTCCACAAGTGCTCCAACAAATAAGGTATATAAGGAGTACTTGTGCCAATACACATCTACATCAGGAGCTCTCAGGTTTGTGAAGTTAAATTACAATCTCTATAGATATTTCAAATGTCTACCTCTGTTCCTCAGGTGCTATTTATATTTTTATCACAAAGGCATCATATCCCAGATTTATAATGAACTACAGGGCAAATCATACTTTTAAATAGAGATTTCAAGGAAAGATGCTTAAAGGGTGAAAAAACAGGGTTATAATACATTAAATAGATGTTCTGAATTGACATTCTGAATTGATTGTCACATTCTTTAAAAAAATATTAGAGGAATTGTATGGGTGGAAAAAGGGGTTGGGGGAATGATATTGAGGGGCTATAGCAGGACATTCTGGAGACCACTGGTGAAAATTAGTACTTAAACAGTCAGTTAAATGGCCAGGTAAGAGAAGTGCACTAAAAAAGATAAATACATGACTACGGGTAAATCAAATGATACTACTACATTATATATACAAGATATTCAGAGAATGCAGGAAAAAAGTGCTTGATTCTTTTTTACTCTCAAGTTCTTTAACTCTTTTTTTACTCTTAAACCACTTTACACTGTCATGGCAGGAGAAAGCCCTTTGAAAACTTTCCAGAACATTAGATAGGAATTCTAAACTGAGGCAGACACATCTTTCCAGATTACTTTCAATTTTTCAAGTTTTGGAGAAAGCTAAAATTACCTTGCAAATCACAAATCAGAAGTATGGTCTGCAGAATGTATTTGTGAAGAATGATTTAACATTTGCAGTCCTTCTTTCTGTCAGTGAATCACCCATGACGTGGCTCGTTGTTATTTGTAATTGTCCTATTAATAGTTTATAAAAACACATTTCAGCATCAATGTCATTTGCAAATGTTTCTGTATACTGATGAATTCAGACATTTGGTGTTCATTATTCAATGGCTGCATTCCTAAACCAGGGGTTTAGGGGACTGTCTGTTCCCTATATAGATACTGAAGTAAGAGAGTGAGAGAAAAAGCAAGCATTATCACAAAAGTAAATGAGGAACATAGGGTGCTCCTCATCCTGGAGAAGCATCAGGAAGTCACAGTACAGCCAGGGGCTGATACTGCGTACTTCTGAGGACTTTGATTATGCCATTAAAAAGATGGCCAAGAAGAGGCAAGAAGTGACATCAGAAAGCAGAATGGAAAAGAAATGAAGTTAACATAAAAAAGGGGGAAAGAAAGTGGGAAAGAAGGAAATCTTAAAGCAGCAAAAGTTCTGCACTGAAGGTTACTTCTTCCCAGGAAGGAATCTAGAAGGATGTATGAAAAACATGAGACTTAGAATATGAGAGGAATAAATGGAAAGGAGGGAAGATCAGTGGTGGTATCCAAATGAAGACAGCACTAATGAAGAAAAAAAAACCCACAAACTAATGAGGATAATAAATTTTTTAAAAAAGCACTAATGGGAAATATCCCTTTCACATAAAATAACCAAGCAGTCATGTGTGGCTGACTCAGTGTTCATATCACCATTTGTGAATATTAATTGAACAGCAAGAGGAAATCAGAATTTTACTGTAAGCTGCTGTATACACATGGGACAAAATAACTGGTTTAGAAACACCTATGAATTTATTTCAACATGTTCATTGCAAAGACTTTAAGCTTTGAACTCCTGTAGCCTGTCTACCAGCAACTTTTTACACCAATTTTCATTCAAGGCCACATTGCTAAATATGGGCTGGGCTGTACAACTGCATGTTGATCACTTATCAACTGCAATTACATTGAATATGAGATTTCTTTTTTGTTGATTTGCATTGGAGACACGTACAAAGTGCAGGGTTTGTGAATACAAAATTGCTAGAAATGGCAATGCTTCTGTAGAGAACCATGGCTTAGCATACATTACGTTTCACTTAAAACCAGAGACAAAATATAGCCCAACCAAAATTCATGGAGGTGTTCTCATTTTGAGTATTTTCTAGAACTTTAAATGAAAATACAGACTAACTGGTTTTTACGTGCAAACCAAATTCCACTTTACTGAAATTCTGAAATTGCATTTATTATGCATTAAGTACATCTTGAAAAAGATCTTGCCTACTTCTTTATACTACTTTATTTTTCCTTCTAATTGTATACAACCAGTATATAATTACTATGTACACACACACATTTTTTCTTCCTGAAATTTAAATGTGTCCCTCCAGCCTTTGAAAGTTGTTCCTTATTAACTTTCCTTTGTAGCTGCACAGCCTGACAATCAGCATTCAGTTTTAACACTAAATTCAAAGTTCTAGTTATAGGCGAACTTCGTTCAGCAAAATTACCTCTTCATAGTCTAAAAATGACAAATTTTCTTTGACTTAAGGAGACTCATTCTTTTTATGGTAGTAAATGGCTAGACTCTGCTGCTGGTTAGATTAGCAAGTGTTCTTGAGTATTTAATTTTACAAGTCTTCTGTGGTCTACACGGTATACAGCGGAGTTCATTAGCATTGCAAGTGAACATAAAAATGCATCCAGTTTACAGAAAGATAAATGTGTCTTTTGCAGCATGCTGTCACTGCTCAAGTCAAAGATTTGGGATTTTATGATTGGGCTGAGATAGAAAATAATAGGCATAGGACTCATTTATAATGTGATTATCTAATTATACTGAACATAAACAAAAAAAAAAAAAACGAAACCAAAATAAAGCAATGGGTCAGTAAGTAGTGTAAAGAACCTAGTAAACAAAAATGTGGTTACATGCTTTATTTTATATCTGTCCTTGTAGTAAGTAATAAAATCAAAATGGGATGGCTAAGAATAATTTTAAAACTAGCCAACGTAATTCAAAATCATACTGCATCTTGCAGCCAAGGATCTCCAGATATTTTAAAAACTGGGCAAGTATCCTACAGTTATTTTGCAGATGGCACAAGTGAAGTAATTATATTAGTATGGCAGAACAATAATGCTCTGTTGCTGCCTGCATGAAACCAGTTTGGAGTACAATTAAACTTACAGGCAACAAATTGTATTAATGCTGAGTATCACTGAGAAATTTGGGACAAACTCTTAGGAAAGCAGGAAAGGTTTACATGGGCAAGCAATTATAGCTAACTGCTTTCTCTGATCAAAGCCTCATATGAGGTGTATTAGATTGAGAAGTTCAGAGTGGATGATGTCCACTTCCAATGATGTCCTTAATTTTGCAATTTGGTCATAAACATTGATCTAATGTGGGAAACAGTGAATAACAACTTACAACTGAAAACTACTGATACAAATACCGAGGACATTTTTATTCAAGTGTTTTAATACTAATTAGAACTGGTATTTTAATGAATTTTTTAACTCTTAAGAGACTATATACAAGGAAGTGCTTTGTCTGACTTGAACTGACCTGTACTACCACAAGCTCAATAAGTTAATATTAAGACTGTCAGTGAACTGTAAATCTACAATAAGGCCTTTCTTTGGTCCTCCAGGTTTGCATTCTATGTTCTTGTTAAAATGAGCCCAATGAAAAATCATTTCATGAAAATTCAGAAATATGCAACCAGTAACCTCTTTGAAATTAAGCCCTAGGGTTTGCAATCTTTGCAGATACAAAAAAAAAGGGGGGGGAAATGCTTTGATATTTGACATTTAAATTGTGTTAAACATTTTCCTCAGTGAAATTCTTAACAATTCAAGCAAACACTGCATTGTATTTATATTTATTACCCCACTGCCTTTGCAGTTAAAACCAATCTGAATCTGACCTTCAGGTACAGGTGAATGCCTTCCTCATTAGCCTTCATTTATATAAATGGAAAGTTAAATTTGGGCCAATGTGTTTTCAAACTCAGCTGAGGTAATTTTTTTCTAACTGCTTTCCCCTTCTGTTCAATAAATGAACACCTATAAATACCACTAGATTATTTTAGATAATACACTTTATCTCACAAATGGACACATCTCTTCAGGAGTATAGTTACCTGAAGACAGAAATATCTAATCAATATTGACCACATATATTGCAATTTTATTGCAAATTTGTGGTTTTGTACCTATATGAGGAATAAATTATGTTTATATCACAACTGTTGATTTTGCATTAGCAGATTCCCTCCTCCCTCACTGACCACATACTGCTGCACTGCTGGAAGCAGTGAATCTTTTCCAGGGTATGTAAATATGCTTCTCAGTTACAACTTTTTGAAACTAAGTGTAGACAATCTTGTCTCTTGATGTCACAGAAGATAGGAAGGATTGGAGGTATTGTTATAAAAATTCAAGGTACAAAGAGCTAGGACTTTGCAGAGGCAACACATTCACAGAACAAGAGCCAGAAAATAACCTTATTCTCTCCTTCGAGGTGCAAACTTCGCAGATTCTCTTGAGAAGATGAGGAAGGCTTCAGGCTTCAAAAGGAGGAGCTGAAGAGCATTAATTAAAAGAAACAGAAACTCCACTCTCCTGAAATGAGCATCTGGTCTGGATTTAGTACTGACAGGATTATGTCCTGAAAGAGTGTAAACTGAAATCCACTTGGGTCTTTCAAATTTCACAAGAAGGTACCTTGGAAAGCTGTTCCCCACCCTCATTCACATCTTGCCTTTCTTCCTACATACACAAGAGAATGAACGGTTCATAAGCACATCAATTTCTCAACTCATTTCAGCTATCCATTTTAGTCACAGTAAGTGTAAAACCCATCTTTTTCAATTAATGCTAATTCTTAGCATTATCATTTGGGAGAACATAGGCACCAGCTTTGCTTCTTTGCAAATATGTTGGAAGCAGATGAGCTCACACGTGCCATTTTTTTAGAGAACTTATCCTATAGATAAGCCACAAGTAGATGCATTTGTGAATCCAGATTAATTCCAAGTGCAAATCAGCTACCCAGAAACCCCAAAATCCAGCACCTCAGAGGAACAGTTAGAACAGCAGAATGACTTCTTTGGAAATAATCACATAATCCTACTGTGTATGTAGGTAGCTTCAGAATGGATGCAGATAGATATCTGTTAATAGCAGGATCCCATAGAGCAAAACTCTGTTGTTTTACATTCAAAAAACACCACACTTCTGAGACATTGAGTATCTTTCCAGCACACATGCTACAGTTTTGGGGGAGCCAGGAACTTCTAGCTTCTAACCAGGAAGCCAGACAGAAACATGTGTGTTTATAAGGTTTGTATAAACAGACTTTGCTCTCTTCAGAACAAAAATCACCCCCAGGGCCAGTTCCCAAAAGACTGGGCCTTACACTTTCAAAGATCGAGCCCCACAAGAAAACATGCAACTGCAGGTAGTTAGCTGGGTCCCCTGGTAGGAGCACTGGGTTTTCACTGCTAGTAAATCTTCACACAACAGCATTCACAAGTGGCATTTCATCTCATGTCTTGTTAGCTAAAAGTCCATCTCTGAGCACCAAGACAGCGTGTTTCAATTAGACAAAACTTCAGTCCTTCAATGGGACGATATTTTTTAGGACCCTTCAAATACCACAGCTTGTAATACATTCTTGGTTTTTAACTTCAGGACAGTCAGAGCCTAGGTTCTGCCTATCAGAAATGCTACCTGAAATTACATGAGTTCTTAAGGCTCAGAATGTCATTTTCACCAAGGCAAAAGTCCTCTGGGAAAACAGGAAGGAAGAAGCATCATAAAGCTCACCACTTTCTGGTTGAAGAGTTGTCTGGGTACACTTCTTGAAATTGTCTTCTCTAGCATACACATGCAGAACTATAGTTAAAAGAAAAACCAAAAAACAACATCACTGAGCATTTAATTCTCTAGAGAAATAAGAGAATGGCATATGCAGTATTAGACATGTTCGTTTAATGCCCTACAAAAGCACTCTGCTACAATTTTAACAGGGGATGTTTCTGAAACTGTTTCATCTGGCATTCCAGCTGTGCCACAGTTTCACAGAAAATACTGAGAATCTTTACTTCATATTTTCCGCTTCTAGAACAAGCCTAATGATATCCAGGTTGCACTAAAAATTACTAACTGCCATTTTTAAAATATGCTGGATTACAAAACAATCATTGTCACCACTGTGCATCATGAAAAGTCTTAGATGGTACCACAGTTAAAGAGAAAAAATCACAAAATGAATGGGAGGACCGCTTATAACAAGTACCATGAAAGAATTACATTGCTGAAGAAGCTGTCAGCTGATGTCAGGATCATCTACTAAACTCACCTGGAAGCTGTATGGTGGGGGCAAGGGGACTCGTTACAGTTCACTGCAGATGCGCCTGTGATCACACCTAACCTTTCTGACAAATTAGCATTTCTCACCCTACATCTATTGGTGACGGCAGGACCATATGTGGTCTGGGCACTGATTCAGTTTCCTTTGGGACTTCAAAATTACTATTGGAATGGAAATATTATTTTCACAACTGAATGTACTCTGTTTGCAAGATAAGGTACGACTTAAATTGTTGCATCCTGGCAAGTACTGAGTCAAATTTTCATTTCATAAGAGGGTTGAGCTCTCTCATAAACTGGAGTCGGAAATTTTGAGTAACAAGGAAGCCAAAACCTTTCGTATTTATTGCCACAGGAAGACAATCTCCTTTCACTAGGAACAGCTTACCCCTAATACAGCAGGGTCTCAGGAACCACTTGGAGTAATGTTAGTAGGAAGAAGACTGGCAGCATAATCCCTGAACAAGCACAAGTAATCAATGAAAGAACGATGAGCCACACTGCATGATTCATTTCCCAGCAGTGCTCCTGGATAAGTTAATGATGTTGTGGCACAATTAAACCACATTGTCCACATCTTGCTTTTCTTCCTACATAAACAAGAAAATGAACAATTTTTATTAAATAGGGAAAGCAATTAAAGTCATAATGCTTTTAAAAGATGCAGTTATTTTCCAGAAAATGCTTATTATGTCCTTAACTAGTGAAAACCTGGTGCTTTAAGGTAACAATTCACCTCAGGAATCTGCCTGAAGAAAAAGAGGGAATTGTAGCAAATGTTCCACTTTGAAAAAGAAATACCTCTAATTCCTAGATATTTCAGCTCAAAGTGTTGTCTCCTCATATTTAATCTCAAAATGCTTACATTCATGAAAAAATATACTAGCCTTGAAGAGATCTCAGACTGCTACAGTATTTTAGTGTAAATAGGATGCAAAGAGTTTAAATGAAAGTATTCTGTGGGACAGAACTTGGCTTGCTGTACAATTTGCAAATCATTGAACATCTTCATGCAGTAATTGCTCATACATAGCCAATAATTAACACTACAGTAAAAAGCTAGGAAGTGAATCCTCACTCATGTTTTCTTATAAGCCCATAAAATTTTAACATTTATTTTGCCCTCTAGAGCAACAAGTATTAGAAGTCCGTTTCTGTACTGATCTTACCTTTCAGAAGCTTGCTTTGTTTTTCCAACTGATGCCAAGCCACTAGATTAATTTTAATGCTTTAACCCATTAAACAGATTAAAGTAACAGTACAAACAAAAGAAATAGCTTTCTCATCAATAAATATGAACATTCAAAATTTTCATGTAATAATTTGGTAATAAACCAATTCTTCTAACAACAGCTGTGTTTTGAATATTACCCCCCAAAAAAAGAAAAAAAAAATAGCCAAACGTGAAATTCATCATTCTACCTTAAATAAAGCTCATACTACTTCACTGCAAACATTCACTGTAAATAAACACTCGCTGCAAAAAGTGTTTCTCTGGTTTCCTTGGAAAAAAAGGATATTTGCTACCAACATTTCCCTAACATCTGTGTTTAAATCCAGCTACACAACATTGCTCCAATGCACACAAGAACTCTTAAGGCATGAAAAACCTACAAGGCTACATTCTCAAAGTTATGGTATCACAAAATATTTATTCACACAGGCCTAAATGACAATGACGGATGCCCTCCTATTTTGCTGTAAAATATTCCAGAAGATCCTTGCTCTGAGAATTAATATATGGTTAATGTTAATATACCATTAATATATGAGCCAGGCACAGACCTCTTAGTTCAGGAAGGTATAACTCCTCATGGATAAATCAAGTTCAGTCCCAACTTTATCTTCCAGGACAGCAGTGAGCATAAGCAAGTTACTGTTATTATCAGGCAAGCAAACTGTTATTGTCAGTCAGGCACACAAATATGATCAAAAATATATTACTTGAAAACAAGCAATTTAATTTATATGTAAGCTGGATCAAGGCCAAATGCATAGCAGAACGAAGGAGTGAAATATGTTTTCAGGTAGTTCTCTCTTGCTGCATTTTAAATAAGAGTTATTTTCATGGAAGAGCAGCTGATGTCTGCACAGCTCTGTAACTCACAATATTGAAACAGTCCTAGTAAAAAAGAGTAATTGCCTCTTGTACACAAATGGTTCTCTGTATGCTTGTATGGTCTTCCAGTGTTCTGGGACAAACTAGGTGAAGTGTTATAAAAAAACTCCATGATATTATGAAGTTTGAATAGGCAAAATGAATAGATGCAGAATGCATAGAATAATACAACTCACAAGCATTATCATGTCATCCCCTTACAATTTTTACTGAATAGATAGTACATGATGCATACGGTATGACAGTCAATTTAAGGGCTGAGTGAGCTGCAGAAATATGGATCTACAACCCATCAGAATGTGTTTTAAATCTAACAATAACTTTCCTCTTTCACACATTAATACCTTAATTTTCTGTTTGTATTTCACTCTCACATTTTTTAAACATTAGTAAAAACATTCAAGTAACATCTCCTTTTTGATGACAATGATGCAAACTTCTAAATCAGCATGGGCTACCAGGAGAGCAGTAAAAAAATAATTAGCATTTTTCATTTGATTTTAACAACTAAGATCTGTGCATTTTCTGAAGAATGAAGTTTAGCTGTTGAACAAAATGTCTATTGTATCTTCAGACAGCAGAAAAAAAATGCCTCTGGGAAGGAATTTATTGAACTTGTCCCCCCCTAGACCCACACTGAACTCAGAATTACACAGCATGCATCCCATCTCCAGAAGAACATGATCTGCCTTTCAGTCAGATGCTTCCTGCTGCTGGTGAAACTTAAGCTGTGCTCCCTGAAAAGGTTCAACTTGAGAATTATTGCCCTGCCATGGTTACAAGGTAAAATATATAGTAGGCTCAGGGAGCCACCAGACGAAACTGGTGGTCTGAGAAGAAAAATGACCTCTCTCTTTGGAATTTTTTTTAAATATGTATATGACCTTTTGCACTTAAGCATGCTACATATCTGTAAAGTATAACTGAGTATCTCATAAACATCATCATAGTGATCTGACTCACCTGCAGTGCACCAAGTGTGGTCCAAGTGTTTGTTAACATGTTACTGTTATCTACCAAAGACATTACAAGAACTTTTTTCGGACATCAGTGCATTAGTAAAGCAACTCTCTCTCTCTCTCAAAAAAAAAAGAGAGAGAGAGAACATGTGTTTTTCTCAAAAGGAACTATGCATTCATTACAGCTCCTGCAACTGCATACTGTTAAGCATACTGTAACATTGTCAGTGTCTCCAACATAACAGAAGAGCTTACAGCTATTTTAAAGCCTAGAACTGTGAATCCAGCCCCACCTGTAGGCACAAGGATAGAGAGGTATCTCTTGAATAGAAAACAAGGTATCTAATGAGAGAGAACTGAAAGAACCAATTTTTGAGGGGTCCTGAAAGCTCTCCACTCCTATACTATATAATAATGTACGTGCTGTACATGGCAGGATCTGGCCTGTAGCATCCTCTAGGAATATGCTAAGGCTACTTAAGCAGGGATAGACAAAAAGGGTATGAAGTTATTAATGTAGACATCATCCATCCCCCCTTGAATGCACAGGTACAACACTGGGATTACTATCAACCAGAAGCTTAGAGCCAAATCCTGTAACTGTGAAGGGGAATACTCAGAAGAGGAAGCAATACCCTCAGCAATAAGAATTTATATGATTGAGTATCCAAAAGAGCAGACAGACAGTCTTTACCTAATACCTACAAATGTAACAGTCAGAAAACAGTTACTAAAAGGAAAAATAAGACAGAATGCTATTCTATGAGGAGATAATCCATGGCTCACACATGGTCGCTCACGTGCCTGGGAGTTTTCAATTACACGTAAGGGGATCTAACATTTTTAATAGAAACTAATGAGATTTTTTACAGTTTATCCCAATCAAAAAATATCTTTTGTATATGGTACAGAATGTCTAAGCATATTTTTCTTATGCATGTATATATACAGTCATAGAAAATTACTATAACATATTTAATACACAGCTTCCATTCGGTCTTCAGGTATTGTGCTATTAGAGCAGTGATAGATATGCTTTGCTAGTCTAGTAACCTTTCTGAATAATCCTCCCAGACACTCTTCTGTTCACACTCTGCAGTTAAACTTACTCTTCTCCTCCTCCATATCTCAAATTCCTTATGCTATTTCCCAGAACAGTTATGCACATCAGTCATTTACTGTTTTTCTCAAACTTTTTCCTTCTTGACTATATTTTTTTCCTTCTCTCTATTTATATTCTCTTGCTTTTTTATTTAAAATATGTAGTGAGTAGTACAAAAGATTGAGGCAAAATATGAGCCGAGGCAAAATATTGTAGAGTGGGTTTTAACCCTACTGATACCTGTGACACTCTTCAAAAAAGGTGTCTATTGTTCTTACTGCAGTCTGCCAGAATTTGAAGGTATAAGATACAGAAACTCCAAAAGGAATCCAGAACGGAAGAGCATATAGATTCAGAATTTTTGTTTGTTTGTTTGTTTTCTGACATGTTTTCTCATATTTGGAGAAGAACTGTTGTAAGAAAGCAGAACAGATTTTAACATATAATTGCAGCTTTCTTATTGTTTGATTTAGAAAACAGCCTAGGGAAGTTATGCTGTATTATGCATTTTAAGAATTTTTAAAATGTTAAGAAATAATAATGAACTTTGAAGCGTCTTCCAAAGAGTGCTTCTCTTCAATAGAAATTTGAAAATCTAGGGTTATAACTAAAAAAACAAGCACATTCTCCCTTGCTGATAAAAATTTTAATGGTTGCAACAGTTTCGGACACAAATTCTATAAACTGATTAGAAAATAGAGATTTTATCTTTGCCATTCATTCTAACATTCAAGAATATTAGAAAATGTTTCAGAAGTTCGTCATAGCCAAACACAATTTTATACACATTTATATACTGAGTTATACAATAAGTAAAGGTTTTTATGCAGAGCAAAAGTTCTTGTACTTTTGACAATACAAATCATTCAGGCATATATGTTCACATGACTTCAAAACAGTTTAGTACACAACCTGTAATTCAGTGTATAGCATCAGTTTAAAATGTCTTTAATTAGCAAGCATATGGAAAGCTAAGATAAAATAGTTTCATATGCAGGAATCCAAAAACTTTGTAAACACAGTGTAACTTTTGTCCTGATTATATATATTCAGTAGAAGATCCATTGAGGAGAAAAAGTGATCCTGAAAGTTGGTAATCAGCTAAACTAGAAGTCTGAGCAGTAGAAAATACTTTTCTTAAAAAGCTGTTTGAAGAAATTTTAGTCTGAGTGACATGAGGAACATTTCACAGGAGAGCTGAGTTTCCAGCAGAAGTAATCACAACTAGTATGCCCAGACATTAGGCAAAACTTCTGCAAAGGTAAGACACTGGATGATCACCAAGAATGACCAGCTCAGCATATTCCATACACCAACAGAAGAGCCTGCACGCTCTTTCAGATAGTGTCTGTCCAGTGAAGCCAAGTAGCATGATCTGAGATTAAGCTGGGGGACAAAGGGAACATTTCAGCTACCAGCACGTTCATGGCAGGAGCGTTTCTTCCATACATAGGACCAGCCTGCTGTCCAAGTAGGCCAACTCAGTGTTCGGCCTTGGGCTTTGGGAAATCATGGCATCACTATGCTTGTAAGGAAGCCAAAGGACCAAGGCAGCTACAGAACAGGACCATGCATTTCTTGGTACTAAAAAGAAGGCAAGAAAAAGATGAAGTAAACAAAACAGATAGTTAGTCTTTATGTTAGGCACATCACATTATTTGTACAGCACTTCTTATCTTCCAAAAAATTTCAGAAAGCATCCATATAGCAAATGGGATTTTTAAAAGGTACGTTGTCACATAATCATTCTAGGTGCTCAAAAGAGTCTTACAAATATGAAAGTATTTTGGGTGATGAGTTAAAGCATTTTAACACATCACGGTTAAACTTATCATTTTTCATTCTCTCAGATTATACTTTAAAGTTACTGAAGTACTTTAAAGCACTTGTTCACAATGTATTACAACGTTTATGACACTGTGGTATTTCTACAATATTACACTACTTCTTTGAGTGACATACATTTTACACCAAGATGGAATTTAAGCAAATGGAAGGATTTGTATTTTATGTGTAGTGTGTAGCTGGTGCCTCATCTGTCTTTCTGAAATGGAAGGACTAAAGTAGTAAGCTGCAATTCATTTTATTCAGAATAAAAGCTGCGTAGAAGAAATCATTATGTCCCAACTGATTACAAAAGCCTATTTAATGAAATGCATATTTTTGAAGACTCAGAGGTACTGTAATGTTTGCGCTATTATTTAAGAACCATTAAGTGCAATTGTGACAGTAGCTCTCTTAAACATTTTATAGTCTTCTCAGTGTATGTTTATTTTCTACATCAACTTTTGCTCTTTTACATTATTGTTCTAATAATTCAGCATCTAAGCAATGCCACGCTTCAATGGATTGAAGTTAGCAGGACATTTTTCTGGAAAGGGGAAAAAAGTTTCTGGCAAAAAGCCTACCTCATCTACATGAATTATAAGTGGTTTAAAATAATTTGCTGTCTCTAGGTCTCTCTAATCTTGCAAGGAAATTTTTAAGTGTTTCAGAAGCAAATTTACATAAATGCAATAAAAGTTTCAAATCTTGGATTTGTACTTCCCAAAGTACCTTTTTGCCATTAACTTTTGGTTCTAATGGCAATAAGAAATTAAGCCTTTGTTCTAGCTCTTTGAAATGACAGCAAGTCCATATAGTTCTTTAGATGAAAATATTCATTAGATAAGTGAAGTCACAGTACAAAGGTGATTTAAAGGCAACAGAAAGCAACTCTAAGCTTGACCAGCTTGTAGGAAGCATCCTCCAGGTAGACCCTGGCCAGGACAGGTGCCGATTCAGAATTCATAGCTAACCTTACCACAAGGGTAACATGCTGCTCCTTGGAGTTGAGGACAGCTGATGTGAATGCACTTTTCACCCTAGGCAAACGTATGGCTGTCAGAGGTCCAGAATCTACTTCAACAGCTAGAAGCGTGCTGTTAAGAATTTTGGATAAATTAATTGCTTTGAAAAACTCTGTAAATCGTATCACAGTTCCAAGACTACAGCTGGTCATAAAGTTTAGATCTAGGTTTTTAACCTTTGATGCCTGTCTTTCTCAAACTTCCTCTACAGAAATGGTCTTCAGTTACAATCAGGACCTAAATCTTCCCAGAGTTTGAGGTTGTTTGGTTATGCCAGTCAATAAAAGTATTTTCTGTTCAAAACCAAAATTATTTTTAGGCTATATATTGTGTCATGACATTTGGTAGGAAAAAGAAAAAAAGCCTAAGTACCTATACATCGATGTCTACTCTTGTTCTGGTGGCAGGAAGTATTGAACAAAATATATTTCCCACTGTGAAGGAATGCTTTTCTGTACAAAGCTAGATGTTTTCATTTGACCTATCTGCCTGTTATGATGGTAAACATTATCAAGTGTACCAAGGACAGAGTGGAAATAATGGGATAACTTTTGCTGAAAAAGGAACTATGGCAAAAAAAGAACTGAATGATTAAACAAATAAACATTGATCTAAAGCAAGTGCAATGCAGCAGTAAGAGTAATCAGCATCTTTGGGACAGCTATCACACAGCACTTCTATCTGTAAAGACTGTTTCTAGATGGCAAAACATTCCTGATTCGTGTTATGAGCTTGATTCATGTTATGAGCTTGATTCATGTTATGTGTTAAGTTCCTAAATACTGATAATTACAGCATCCATCTCAAACAGAAGATAACCCATATTAATGACACAACAATCATTAATGCTCCACGGATAATAAAAACAGAGAGCCATTTCTGTTAAGATACTTAGCATTACTTAATAATCCTCCCAAGAGGATATTTCAGCCACTTTATCCTTGCAGATCCAAAATATTATTTAAGGTTTCTTTCTGTCATTTTAAAACATGTCCATTGTGGATTCTTGGTCTAGCATGGCACTCAGTGTTTCTTTTAAAATTAATCCTATGAAATGACATTCCTCTGTGTAAGAAAGTTTTAGGACATGGAAAATAGTTGCGAAAAAATATGGCTTTTGATAAGCTGAAAAAATTGTTTGCTAGATCTTAGATTGAAGATTTTTCCCCATGATGCTCATAAGAGTAACACATAGTTCTCTTTCTCCCCCCCCCTCAAAAAAATTGAAGACTTTAACTAAAATTACCCTGGACTCAAAGATGAAATTTTTAATTTTTAAGAAAGGCATAAAAATTAACATTATTATATTGTACACTTAATTGAAAATACCTAGAAAAATCCAAAATCTACAGGGTGGGTGTAACACATGGGAGAGCTCACGCTTGAACTTACAAATTAGAAATAGTTCTGGTTTTGATGTTCAGTGGTTACCATTAGAAGTAATGACAACAATTTGCTAAACACAGCATGGGTACCTCGTGCTTTGCAACACACCTTTTAATCATGCTTACTCATATCTCATTTTCCACAAACTTTTCATGGTTCACTGTTACTTTAAAAGTCTATCTACTAACAAACCATAAGACAAACCTCCCTTTTACAGAGAGCTTTATCAAGCATCATAAAAATAATAAAAAACTTCCTGGGCATTAAAATACAGTTTGTGTCTCCTGCTGGTCATTGCCAGCCTTTGCTGAAATGGAAATCAGCTCTGGCACCAGAAAATCACAGTGACTAATTGCGCGGGTAGGAAAGATTAAATGTCTGGATTATTTTTTTTTTAAATAACTCTTTTTTCCCCTATATCCCCATCAACAACAGATAAGGAGAGGAGGACATCAAGTTCCTACACACAGAATGGATGCTTTCAAGACAAAAATGTAGGCAACTTTCTGAATACATAAGGACTTCTTTTTCCCAGACTTCCTCAAAAGTTTGTCTCTTTTTTCCCCAGACACCACCGATCACTCTAATAAAAGGTGCCTATAAATCTGCCTATGCCCGCAGGCCACCACAACCACAATAAAAATAACTGAAGAGGAAAGAAAGGAAAACAAAGATGGAAGAATTTCTTTTCCAGCTTTCAGCAACCAGTTCTTTCCCCTTCTTTTCAATAATTAAAAATTCTTATTATATAATTTTCACTTGGCAGTTGGTTCTTCAGTGAAGTAGTAGAAAATACTTCTGGCTTCCTAGTGTTATTTCCCAGATGTTATAGCAGGCAGGTGAAGAACATTATTGGAGTCACAAAGAGATGGTTGCTCAGAATACTCCCCGCTGTCTTCGCCCCCCTCCAAATTCAAACTGCGCATGTCATTAAATGGGAGAGCCCTTAGAGTAACTCCAGGTTAACAGCTGTGTCTGTCAATGGCTTGTTGCTATCCTGACACTGAATGGAAAGAACATTTTCCCATGTTGATCAAAGATCCTAAACTTTTCAACTTACTATTATGAATATTAGGAAACTCTTTTATAATTCTCTTTTTCATTCCTTCTTCTCCCCTCAGCCTTCCTTTGCCTAATCTTACTTCTGTTCTTTTTTCTTATCTCTTTGCCTCTCACTCCATTTAAACTAAACTGCTCTCTCATCACCTGCCCATGCTGCTTTTTGTTTATTTTTCATTTCTACTAATTCATCTTCCTTCCTTCCAGCCCTCAATTCTGCAGGGAGATAAGATATATATGAATATATAGAGCAAAAGTCTGGTTTCACTGAAGTTGATAACACAACTCCTACTGACATCAGCACAGCCAGGATTTTAGTTGTGTACTGACATTTGATATGAAACTTCCAAATAGTTTCCCCCTTTGTTTGTGATAAATGTACATGGATTTTTCATAAAAAAATAAGTCCAGGAAAGTTAAACTGCGCACCCTATTCAGGAAGGTAAAAATGGTCTCATATCCACACATAATGTGTAGACGTAGGACTCATGAGACACATTTCTGAATGTATTATCTTTTAGAAATGACATACCTCAAACCTTTTGCAGCTGTAGCCCCTTTTGTCCTTCTCTGAAAGGGACCACCTCTCTCACGTGGTCTTTCCTTCCCCTGTCCAGTCAGGTAACAGCTAATGATCCCTAATTCCAGGCTGCTGAATTGGGTGCTACACAGAAAGGTCGTAACACAAGAGCCATTAGAAAACTGGTTTCCTTGTACCTGTATCACCATCCCACTGCCCCAGGTATTTTTTGCTGGTTTTTCTTTGCTGTTTTAATGTTAACTGTCAGTTATTAATCATTCTAGTTACTAAATGCCTTTCATTACAAGTGCGTAAATACAGCTTACATTAGAGTCCAATCTCACTCATTAAAATTTAAGTCAAGATGTACTCCTCTCATCTTTTGAATTACTCTAGATTCCTGCTGGTGAAACAGTGCAGCATTTGGGATTTTCTTTTTCAGTGTTAACAACTGAATCCTTTTCACTATTCTGCCATTCTGCTACCTTTCTTCTGGCAGTAATACCCTAGCACAGATAGCATGAAGCAGTTGTCCTTACAGATTGTTACTTTATTCGAACAGCTGTTACTCGTGCACTAAATATAAGGTGGATGTTGGAAAAAGACTTTGTGAAGCCATATATCAGGATGAAAGTGTTATAGCTTTAGTGTTGCTTACAAATCAATTCCTCTGAGTTGGGCTACCATTAGTAGCTTTTAAGATTGCCTAGAGCTGTGTCATTCACTGCCATTTTGACACATTAATGCATTAATGGTATGTACAGGCTGACATAACTTCTCTGAAGTACTATTACAGTAATTACTAAGAGTCTTCAATATGACATGCAAAGTTAAGAAAGGTGACAAAAGAGTATGTAGATACTCAGACACTCTTAAAACATTCATTCAACATTGACAGGGTGTAATTAAGAAACTACAAAAACATTGAGACAAGGATTGTCTGCTATGTACACTGTCAGAGAAAACAGGCATGAATGAAAAAGGCAATTATGTGAAAATGATGGCTGATACTATCAAACAATTCTGTTTCAGCAAAAAGAGGTTAAGAGAATCAGGGTAAAAAGTACTGGGTTTGCTCAGATCAGTTCTTTCACAGAGAAAAATGTTAAAATCTCATTAGTGTTTTGTAAAAAAGATGCAAAATTTTGAAGCCATTTAGGAGGCAGCAGATAGTAGTAATGAGTCCTAAGCCTGTGTTTAGAACCTTTGAAACTCAGAATAAAATATATTTCTGGATTTCTTCAATTATCACAGATGTCTCCTGAAGTAAATTAGTGAGAGCATGGAAAGTTATCTGGAAAACAGATCCTTGCCCTTACGAATCATTTTACTCTATTTTTTCTCAGTTAGGTTTATTTACTAAGATAAGTATTACTCTGAATTACAAATTAAGAATGCTGAACATTATTTCCTTTTTTCATCTAAAAACACTCTTTCATCCCACACATGTATTGTTCAATAAACTGGTTCAATGGATCAAGTACCTTAATATCAAAATCCCTCAGCTGTCCTTCCTTCGCCTGGAACTAGGGACCATCAGTATCTTGATAACTCATTGCCTCATGGTCTGTTGACTGAAGTGCTGTATAGGAGTAATTCCTTGGACAACATCTTTGTGATGTGTGACAGCTGGGATTACTGTGAGCAAACAAGTCTGGAGTGCTTCCAGCTGGAGGCTACACAAAGGTATCCTTGGGATTCTGAAGTCTTTGTAGTACATTTAAACATCATACTTAAGATGATGAAATTCTGAAGTCTTTATAGTACATTTAAACATCATACTTAAGATGATGAAATTGCCATTCTTAGAGATAACATAGTTTCAGAAAATTTCTGTAGGTTGTTCACTCTTGACATACACATGAAAACTACACAACTATGTGATATTAACTAAAAAAATTAATCCTTCTAAAAGCCATTCAGTACATTTGAATTTACTCAAGGGGCAGATTTTTTTGCTTGTGTATAAGTAAAGAGATGGAGAGCGATCTTAAGCTTTTCACAAGGTTTGCTTTATGTTGTTGAAACATGTTTTGAATGCTTCCCTTCCTGCCTAAGACCCAGCTATAACAGTCTACTACTTCCTTCACATCCCAGTCCACAAATGCCAGGTCAAGAAATATCCTTCCTTAAACTCATATTTGATACTTGTAATATAATCATTTGCAGCAGGTAAATAGTTAAGTCTTTTAGGAAAACATATTTTCAAATCAACATACCTAAAGCTAAGTTGGTGTTTTGCAAGAACAAGAGCTGATTAAGGACATCAACACTTGGCTGTTAATTGTTTACAGCCATAAACTAATTCTATATTTATCCAAAGACACATTTTAAATCACTGCTGTTTATTTTATAATCTGAAATGAACAGCAAGAATATGGGTGATATTTTAACTGATTCATAAATATTTAAAAGTCTGCTGATTTTCAATCATATCTTTCTGCAATCTGTTTTTCATAAATACTGAATTTAGTGACAGGTTATTTTCAGTAAAATAGCACAATTATAATTCTTCTAGAAAAACAGTTAAAATAGCACACAAAATCTTTAACACTAGGAAGTTCCCTAGTATGATTTATTACCTAAAAGGTACTAATGTATTTCAGAAGCATGCTAGAGCTGTATTTCTGTTGCTCTTATTAAGAAATTCTAGCTTCAAGCTTGCCAGTTTGATATATGTTTCTTCATATGTCTCATGTTATTCATTGTCATAAGGACAAAGCGAATTTGACAGCAATATTTACTTCTATTCTGCCAAGGCAAGAATATTTGAACACTGATTAGGAAGGAAAGGAACTAAGAAAAGATTGCTTTAATAAATAGTATACAACTTAAAAAAAAATCCCAGAGGGCCTTTGGGGGGGTGTAAAAAAAAATTTTCCCTTCTTTCTCTACGGCATACAGAAATTTTAAGTTTAAATGGAAACTAACCCCACAGACAAGTTTTTACCTGTTAGGTATAATCAGCCAGTTTAGACAAATTAATTCTACACATCAGCTATGATGTGACGGAACATTCAAACACTACATATGAATATATAAAAAAATACATCTATAAATATAGAAGTATTGTTAGCCATCCCTTTCTCCCACCAGAACTGGGTGCTTTTAAATAACCAGATATTTGAAGCAGAAGAAGATACCCAGTGGTATTTCTCTACCAATTAAATGCTTTGTAGCTATACCCAGTACACTCAGTTCTCTGAGAATATGGAAACTGATTCTAATGTAATGGACTATAACAGTACAGTATTGACTATTGCTTTTCACCGGCTGAATATGCTAGCCTAGCCTTTGTGGAATGACCAACTTGTAATCCCATCACTAGTCCCATAAACAAAGCTGCCTTCAAGAAAGAATTAATATATGAATGTCATAAACATACTCCATTTGCAGGTCTACTGTTCCCTGGAAATAAAACAGAAAAAGTAATAACATGCAAAGTGCTCTTTCCAACTTCATAAAAGCTATTAAAAAAAAATTCTTCTGATGACATCATGCTGTGATCACAGACACTCATATAATGTAGAGTTAGATATAAAATTCCTGTATGTCAATGGCAACTTAATAGGCATATGCTCCTGAAAACAAATCAGATCTCCTCTGGGAAGAAAATGTATTTGCAGGACAAATGAAAACCCACTGGTCAAAACAAGAAAACACTTGGTTACCTCAAATTAAGTTGCTTTCTTAAGAGACACAACTGAAGGAGATCTTAAAGTTACTTAATTACATCAGACTATTTAGAAATCATAACAACTACCTTCTAGATAGGAAATCAAAGATATAAAATGAAAATTATGTATAGCTCGGTACAACACTGCAGAAGAATTAACCTGTCCTGCATGAATGAAAAACAGAGTTTCCACTCTATACATTTAAGAAGGATTCAGATGTATCACTTCCGGAGTTAGTACAAGCACCTTTGCTTAGATTTCTCTCTTTCAACAATAGCAATTTCTTTTTAACTCAGTTTTAAGAGCTATATCATAAAACGTTCTTTTCTATAGCACGTCATAAATCTTCACAGCAGCCAGGATGTGGGTCAAGCTCTAGACTACTCACTCCGTGAAGGCTAAGACATATGAACTGCACACAGATAAACATGTTTTTTAATTTTCAAATTATGTATTCTGACATCACAGAACATAAACCTTTGACATACAAATCCATCTATCAGGTGCTAATCTAAATCTGGAGCCAAGGCAGTGGAAAGAATGGTTCATTCCATTTCTAGCAATGTGTTGTTTCACAAGAATAAATCTCAAATCAGTGTAAACTATTGGGAAAGTCTAGAGTCACTACTAAACAATCCCCAGAAGAAAAGGGGGAAGGAAAGGGTATACTACAGAGTTTCTTTGCCTGTGTAAAGTAAACACAAGAAACTTTAGCAATACATTCTCTCTCCAGAAAGCTGCTTGCAGAAGCAAGACATTTGTATAATGCCTAATGTACTTCATTCCTCTTTCATAAAGATTCCATAAGTATGTAACAAAATAAACAGAATGACTGACGCAACAGCCTGGGGAAAACCAGTAAATAGAGCTCATTTCATATGCAAAAACAATAATGAGGAAAGATCAGTTACTGCAGTTCTAATAATAAACAACAGATCATTCATAACAGAAACTTAAATAACACTGTGTTTCAGGTGGGCAATCCACACCAGGGACTGGAATTTTTCCTCCCGCTCCCCTAGATTTTCATTTCACTCTGGAAGTACAAAGGAACTGCAACAGAATCCTGGTCTTCCCCATAGTATTTTCTTGCTGCATGTGGGCGTTGCAGTGATACAGAATGACTGCAATGGTCCCTGAGGCTTCCCCCTTTCTCAGCTGACACACTCACACATCAGGACACTGGTAGCATCTTTGCAACAAAAAGGGTTCTTGGCACCAAAAGCTAATGAGAATAACTTTGAAAAGGTCTGTGCTGAATAGAGTGTAAAGGTATAGTGGAAAAAATTCACCTATCTTTACATCTTTCTATCTGATCATCGTACTGAAATACAACTCAGCAGGAGCTGAGAACAGGGGATTATTTGCCTCAGATTTCTGGCAAGACCAAAACAGTCTGTGACCGTGGATATCTAAGTCATATACACAGATTTTCTGCCACACTCCCTCCCCTGCCTATTTTTTACCCCATACCTGCAAGGAAAACAACGGTATCTACCTCAATTCTCATATTTGATTTATTGTTGATCCCATGCAAATTTAATGTTCAGAACAGTAGCTACAGCAACAGAAAATTTTTTCATATTAAAAAATGAGGAAGGAAAGGTTATAAATTTGAGGTGGGTAACAGAGTTTTGCCTTGTTATCTCTAAAAGCTGTTGAACAAATTGACTAACTATATGTTTAGAAAAAGCAATTGTATTTAGAATTTTAAAAAAATATATCTTCCAGGTTTCACATACCAAAGCCTTCATTCAGCTTCAGACAAATCAAATCTCTCTAAAAGTGGCCAGAGAAACAAAAGATGTAATTTGTACTAACGAACATGTGCCATGCACTATTTCTTGCAAATGCATTGGGTTTAAATCATATTATCAAGCACACAGTTTGGGGGGGGTTTTAATGGATATATGAAGCAAGTGAGAGCTTCATAGTCCTCACACATATATCCTCTAGCTGAAGTGACATGACAGGAACCAAAAATTGTTTGTCTGGCTATGGTATAACTGAAATAGAGGCAACCACTGAAAGAATGCAGACTTGGCAGAATCTCCTTACCAGATAATCTTGCTTATATGTTTATGACCATCCACTTTTTCACCTTTACATATGCCTATCTACATGATGGCCTCAGAAACCTAGCCCTGGCTTCTGAGAATCCTAAGTCTCACGTAGGATTAACGGCAGCTTTTTCTGGGGACTCAGTTGGTACTAAAATATCCCAAGTCATTAGTAGTTTAACTTCTGCATTAGCTTCAATAGCTTGTTCTTTAAAGTAAATAAATTGGAGTCACAGATGATTTTAAACACTCAAAATTTATCTACTTTGCAAAACAGCTTGTATAGTTACACTGGACTTTATTGAACTGTGATATCAAATTTTATCATTATAGGCCAATAGTTGGAATAAAATGAAACAAAGGTTCCTAAAGAAAGGCACCAGAATACCCAGAGTATATTTCTACCTTTAATTTCAGACATTTAATAAAGTTTCGTTCCTTTTATTTTTGCACATCCTTGCTTACAAAGCCATCTTTTCCACGTCTATGTGAAATAGCAGCTTATATAAAAGCCATAGTTGCTTAAGAACAGAAAATATATCCAACACAGTTAGACACAAAGATGCATAGACAGGCATGCATAGAACTGCAAATACAGCTTCCTAGTTGTAGTTTGTAATTTACCTGTATGCTAAGAAGTGACAGACAAAACTGTGTTCAAGTCAACCTATTTGTGATTTCAAATATGAAATACCAGCATGTGAATCTGGGTAAGTTGCAGATATGTGATTACTACATAAAACATATGACAAGTATCTGTATATACAAATGAAACCCCAAATACTGAACATACTTACAAACAACTAAAGACATACACACACATACATACATGTGTTTTCTCATGCACCCAAATACAACTATTGGGATACACATTAACTAATGTATGTCTACCACTAATGAGAAACCATGAAGCTAATGAAAATTCAACACAGATGCAAGTTACATCTTTGCGACCAAAACGTCACCCTGTCTGTTCAGAAAAAAACATGAATGTGACTTTTCTAGATCACAAAAAAAAATGATGTTATATGACTGAGCACGGACAAAATAACTTAAGAATGCATTTGAGACATGGGAAGTTTGAAATATTTTATATAATTGGGTTCCAAGAGATCCTGAAAATCACATGAAAACAATAACCACTTAAATGATTGTCCTAAACAAATTTTTTCTACCTACTTTTTTCAAGGACAGAAACACAATGTTTTCTTTCTTTTGGAAGACAGTGACCTCTAAGCGTTCTAAGCAAAATGAAAGTTAACTGCAATTTTACATGTCAAATGTATATGTTAATTGCCACATAGTGAAGCATTACCAGCAGACTCTAAATATTTGATGATTTTCTAGGCCTCCTTTGAAATGTTGAAGTTCCATTAGATCATAGGTTGCGTATGCATGTACATGAGAATAAGACTCCTGCATTAGGCGGGAGGATAATTCATAAACATCTGGGTCTCTCTGGAGATCAGGATGGAGAAGTGACAAGTCTGTGACAGCAGCCAGGCTACCCTAAGTGCTGAGCTACTTTGCATGAGAAGCTTGGGGCACAGGGAGAAGGCAGCTCCCAGTGAATTTAGGAACAACCAGAGTTAAGTGGTGACACCTGAGCAAAGATTTTGCAGGACTGCAATTCTGACATTAGTTGCTTTCATTTCAGCCAAGCCATCTTTAAATACCTCAATCCTTCAGTGGACCTAGCTCTTACAGATGTATGTGCAGTCTGCTATGATTGTCCTGCCTTTGATTAAAGAAAGAGACTAACTCAAGTCTTAGTTATTTTTTAGGCTTTTTTTAGGAATCTTGTCAAAGATCATTAACACATTTTCTCAGTACTGGACATGACAATTAGACAGAGTATTTCAATAGTTAATCAACCAGTGTAAAATAGTAATGAATAAAATTCACATATAATCCCACTCAGACTCTCATAACAGAGTTTAATTGAGCTTTAAGTGATTTGAAACACTTCAGTTGGTTCCTTTCATAAAAGTAAATTTCACCCATTCTGAATTTTTGTGTAAGTGTGCTTCTCAAAAAATGCCACATTTAAAAAACATTATTTCCACTAGCAATTGTTTACAACTTTATATGGAAGATATGTAATCAGAACAGTTTTTATTCTGTAGTATTTCATGAGGTCTATGAATTCATATAGGGTTTTTTCTACCAAAATATTAATGGAAATGTAAGATGAAAGTTGTAACTTAATACCCTGAATATATGCAAAATAAAATGTCTCTTCTGGTATACATCAATTTTAGTTTGTCGTTGCACCTATTAGAAAGGTTTTGCTGCATCTTCATAAAAGACTGGGTTTTGAAATTTTAAACAAAAAGATACTTTATTTGGAGAAACCCAAAAGCTTAAGATAAAAACATTAGGGTCAACATTTCTATACTTCGATAAAAATCTCTTTAATATAATGGGAATTTCTGAGTAAAAACTGCAAGAAGTGGTTCTTTATGAAAAAAAGTACATGGTATGATTAATGAGATTTCTAAATGTGAAACTAAGAAATTCTAGGTGTAAGAAAATGTCTTTGGACATAATGAAACTGAAGCTTCTTCAACTTTCTATTCCACAGATTGTATGAAAATTACCCATATTCATGTTACAGTAATACTCTTATTAAAGGTATGCTTTTAATCAGTTCTGGAGAGAAAAAAAAACCAGCTTTCAATTCAAGAAGGCAATTAAGTATACACAGAAAAATATTTTAATCACAATTTTAGGCTACAAATAAATGACACTATATTCAGGATAGAGAGTACTCCCATTGGACTATATGATTTGTTAACTAAGTAACATAGATAACTGTTTCATTTCCTCCCTGAATAAAATACCCAAACTTAAGTCAGAATTATTAATTCCAGTACCTGTGGAACACAGTATAGTAACACAAAACATCTTTAGAAATGTATAGGCCTGCTGTAAAGGCATATACAAATGTATAGATCAGCATGTAAGGAATGTAACCTTCAGATTCACTAAGTTTCTCAGTTGCTGAAAAAGTTGTCTAACTAATTTCAGGAGTCTATAAAATACTGAAATAATCTGAAAAAGAACCTCTGCTACATACTAAGAGGGTCTAACAGAAAAAGTTTACTGTTACATTATTAAGACTGTTTTGTGCTGTGTATAATAATTAGCTGACTGCCAAACACAAATTAAAAAGATTCTCTGGATGTGGATGTATATAATATATATGCATATAAATGCTTCTCTAGATGTGGATGCACATAATGACATAGGGATGCACAGTACCTCAACGCTAACTCAAGGACATTCACATGTTACTCCCTATTTGCCATTTACCTGAACCTAATTACCAATTCTGATATTGAAGAAATCATCAGACACACGGTAAATTGAAGGCATGACAGCATTATTACATAGAAGCTACAATTCTGCTAAAATCTGTATTACTAGCTTTTAAGAAGAAAACCATTATTTACAACTCTGAACAACAAACATATTCATATTTATGACATTATAAATCTCCATGAAAGCCAGTGCCGACTTACAGAGAAAAAAAAATTATAGGTTGTTAGGAAGCCTAACCATTTTGCCAAAATCTGCAAAATCTCATGGAATGCATATTACAGCATCTGAGTCATCAGCCTCATCTTCATGAGTACATCATAAACACCACTCTGTAATTTATCTATTCCAGTATGCCAAGTCATAACAAGTTTTTGATGTCAGAAAAATATTTTGGGAAGAACTACAAATGGACTGAAATACATATTGCTCCACACTCATTTAAAAGGTTCTGTTTATTTTTTAAGAAGTTCAAATGATGCCATTGCTCACAGGAGATTCAAAATTTGAGGGAGAAAATATTCTTTGAATAGAAAAGTATTTTTTCCCTACCAGATTAAATACCAGTCAAGCACAGCTGAGGGGAAGCTGTTATAAACCACCATCCCCTTCATGGATTTGCATTTTTGAGGTAAAATTTTGACAAATCTGCCAAGCTGCCCCATGAACATGATAATTCTTACATGGATTCCTGTGAGCACTGGGTAGAAGTAGTATCATAACACCTACAGACACTTCCCAAGAAAGCCAAAAAATTGTGGTAATTAGATACCAAATCTATCTGAGAAAGCTGCAGGTTCAGTCCTCCGTATGTCCCCCTCATGGTATGAAAAGTAAAACAGTACCTCATGCTAACTCTCAAGGGGATTTGCATGTCAACCCCTATTTACCAGACTACTTGTCCTCTAACGTGAAGACATTTGATGTATTATTATCCAATAAAGCTGCTATCTAAAAAGTCATCTGCCACATACTGTAGGTGACACAGTTACTTAAATGGTACAAAACAATTTTTAAATTACGATTTATGTGTACTATTCCATTAAAATTTAATCAAGATGCCCTGTTATATGCAGATTCTCAACATGTGCTAGACAGCAGTCAATCTCTTCATCATATGCAAAAGAAATGCTTCAGATTTGAAACAGAAACACAAATGTGTAAATGGAGTACTCAACATCTGCACAGAAAGAAACCCCAGAACAATGACCCAGATTGGAAGTTATCTTTCAGAGACAGAAAAAAAATAAACCTGACAGTTCAGAAAAATCCCCAAAACTCTGACAAATAAAGATTTGAATTTGATGACTATGCTTTTTAAGAAAAGTGAGTATTTGCTTGAAAGTTATACATATAAAACACACATCATTCTCCTAAAGCTGAGAATACAAAAAAAGCTTATAAATACAAAATACAGCAAAGGAAAAATAAAAAACTATCCAGGTTTTTAACTCTTATTAATTATCTTTTTTTTTTTTAATAATAAGCTGTCTACCATTACAGACGCTTCATGTAACAACTGCACAAACCTCAAGCAAGTTGAACCATAAGAATGTTCTGGAGGACCAAAAAATTAATTAATATGACTGTTTATTCCATTATAATAATTAATATATGTTAGAGGAAATGAATGACGAATATTGAAAAAAGTTATTCAAAACCAGAACATTATGAAGTAGTAACAATTAAGAGCTGGTATTTGCATAAACAACTATGACTTCAGAATGACATCCTTGTAAACAATACCAGATTTTGTCAGACTTGTTACTAATTTGGCCAAATTTCATACTGAAAATCATCTGTAGATAATGAGCAGAGAAGGTGAAGATCTATTAAAGAGTCTATTTTCAGAATTTAATCATACTCTCCAGTAAAAATTTGTTCTGCTGTAACAGAGTAAAAGTTAGTAAACCAGTACAGAAAAAGAACTAAACTTAATAGCTTATATCAAATGGATAGGTAATTTTTGAATAAATGGAAACTGTGACTAAAAAGCAATATGTAGGAAGGAAAATGGAGAATGTAATTGCCATAATACAGCACATCAGTGGTCCATCTAGTCCAGTGTTCTGTCTTCAGAAACAAGCATAAAAATGCTTAATGAAGCAAACAGGACATACATAAATCATCAGCTGCCTTCAGCAAATGCTTTACATCAATAGTATTTAAAAAGAGCATATACAGACCAATTTCAAACTACTTTTAAAGAAAAAAAGTGTGTTCAATTCTGCAATTATCTTTTCTGCAAATTTCATATTGTGCTGCTTTTTGTATTTTGGGCAGAAGTGTATTCCCTACCACTCCTTGGTATTCAGGTTGAATCTACTGACGTATATTAATATATTTTGTCAGCCTATTTTTTAAAACCTTGTCTTGCGATAATTTAGAAACATAATGAATTACAGATGTAGGGCTACTGCAGCGTCACATGAATTGCTCGTTCATGAAGACTGCGATTACTTTCTGCTTTCTCATGAATATTTCTTATTTCTATACCAGTAATTCAACTACTCCTGGTTTTGTTGTAGTCCCTTATGAACATACACATCCTACTTCATAAAATAGAGGGAATAATTTATGACTTAACGTGCAGTTAATGAATCATAATAAAAGTCATCTTGCAGAAAATGACTAAACACAAAGATTACCACCAACACACAAGATCCAATTTAATTACTGGATTCCAGTGGCAGAAACCAGAGGAAGGAAAAACTGCAGGAGTATAGTGATAGAAAGATGACTTAGAGCAAAGTCAAAGTAACAAAAAGTTACTGAAATACACAATTTCCAAGTCTGACACCAGTCTATCAGGCCAAAGGGACAGACAGCAACAGAACAGTACAATGATTCATCAGAAGCTCATTTCAACATGGTGACACTCAATAAATCTGTGCAAGTGATGGTATCATAAAGGGCACCTGCCCTGTCCTTCCTAACCATCACATCCCCAGGGGCCTGGCGCTGAAAGCTGCATTGAACCTTTCACATTTGCCACCTTTGAACCATGATCTGACGTGTGCTCACAGACTTGCTTCTGATCTGGGGACGTTCTTCACTTTGTAGACTAACCAGTCGCTTGGCTTTCATGATTTGGTTGCAGACCCTTACTTATAAAGTAGTATAGATGAGGTCTATTTTAAATTCTATTTAATACCAAAATATTTATTTCTAATGGTAACAACAGTATCACTTCTGACTAGCTGTTATGAGAGTGCATCTGACACCAGCATATGAATAACAATTGAAAGAATGATTTAGCATTAAACCATAAAAAGGAATTGAAAATATGAAGGCCAGCAGACGAAAATCAAAACTCTTGTTAAGATAAGCATCACCACCTACTGCTTTCTGAAAAATGATCTTCTGATTTAGTTTTTCTGAGACTACTTTCATTTTCAGAAGAAAAAACAGTGTGAAGGTTCATGATCAGTATGACCCATTTTCTTCAAGATTTATTATTCTTGACAACCAAAATATTTTCATAAGTTATTAGAATATAAAAGTAATATTTTATATTAAGGCAAAAGGATAGAAAAAATATTTCACATCAAGTACTTGTTGAATTAATTGTTCATTTTATTGAATTAATTTGTTCAATTCTAATTATCAATTAATTGTTCAAATATTTTACACAATCATTTTGAATACAAGTGGCTACTTCGCCTTCAGTGGCCAAGGACTGGATAAGGAAGAAATCTGGTTATCTGAGTGACAGAAGTCTAAATGCTATGCATGCACTAAATGTTGGTCATCCTTCCTCAGATAACTACCCTGACCACTTAAAGACTGTCACTCAGTTGATCTAGCATTATGCTATCATGGCCATTCAGTCGCACAACTAGCTCATAAAAGGAGGCCGTGGGCCTCTTCAGGCCTATTAAAAACTGTGTCTGGTGAATGATGTGTCCCAGCTGGGGGTACTGCCCTGCTGCATGGGAAGGCAGCATCCTTAACTCATGGACAGCTGAATTTTGATATGGCATTATGAGATGGACTGAATGTGTTCTTTGTTGATACACAAGGAAGTCAGGAAGGAAAACTGATCTATTTTTCAAACAGATCCTCCCCTCACTAGAAAACACCTGTGCAGCATCTTCTCTAAACAAAGTAGGATTCATTCTCAAAAGCAAAGAAATTAGGGTTCTACAGCAAGTAGTATCCAGTTGGTCTCATATGCCTACTGGGTAAAAGTATTTGAAAAATAGAAGATCCATAGTAAGAAAAGTGCAATTTCCTTTTATTCAGACCTAACTTCAACTTCATACTTCTATGACAAAAGTCTAAGTTTGAAGTTAGAGTGAAATACCACTGTACATGTGCTACTACAGAATTCCTCCAGAAAAGACTTTTTGTACTACAGTTTTCAAGTCCAGCCCTAAAAGACTGCTTTAATTTATGTGGGTTTTTTTTTTCCTCTACTCTCTGGATGTTCCACTTACAGAAAAATAAAAAAATCCAGAAACTTAGTGTTTGTTACTGTGGTTGCAGTTATCAATTAACAAGTAGTGCTGGACTTCAAACAGTTTTCAAGTGCAGTAAATTATGTGATTTGCCTTGTTCTAATACTTCTATATTCCCATTAAATTCCAGCAATCCTTTATTGTAAGGATCACACAAGAAGAATAACAGAATTTTTTGTAAATGAACCACTGCTTTGGTAACAGTAGGCATCCCAAATTTTAAGTTCATTATTAAAGGAATTACCTTTAATGGTTTCTATGTGTGTTCTTATGTATGTACTTAATGTCTACTGAATCCACTCAGAGCAGTTAAGGAACCAGAGAGGATATTAAATTAACTCAAAGCCATGTTTTCTTCCCCTTCTGTGCCTTCAGATGTTGTAAGCATAAGAACTGCTAATGTCTGCACCAAATTAAGGCCACAAATGAATTGTGGTTCCATTATCATTTACCATTCAAGAGGACTGGCCAATGGAAAAGTACTTTTTCTTCTTTACTCAAAGTGGGCAAAAGGTGGACATGATCTGTGTTTCAGACCACATCACAAGTCTAGTGCCCATGACCAGCAATCATTAATGAAGAAGTCACAAAGCCCATACATGTTTTCCTTTATGGTCTCGCTCTCCGGTCTCCTCTTATTTTTCAAAAGTACAAAATGTGCAAGATGATCATTATGCTCATGGGAAAACTGTCACTGGCTAACAGTAACAATTTCATGAGGTTCAAGGAAAAAACATGTTAGGTGATGCTTATATAACTGAAGAAATTTCCTTCAATGCATAAACAAGCAAAACCAGTCTTACGAGGAATGGTGAATTTACTTGGCTTGGCACTGCTAGTACAAAGAATTAACCATACTTAATGTGATCTTGTTCATCATAATGAGTTTCATCTAATTCTACCCTTCAGAAACCTTCATTTATCAAACTTACAAAGAATATGTTAAACAAAAGCACTTCACGATATTAGTGCAATTTACATCAAATGCACTAGAGAAAATTGCCTAATACAATTTTCTAAACCATTTAGTATTATGAACTAGGAACTAAAAGAGAAAATTACATTTTATGATTTGTAGGCTATCGAAAACACTCTACACCTGAATTCACACAATCTGCATTACCTTGCTGCTCTCTCAATGCTAAAAGGCCTTAATAAACCAGAGAACCAGAAATAATATTCTGTGAATTAAGCAGAAAAATATGTTAAGTCCCTCTGAATCTGCATGAGCAAGACACTGCTTGTGGTCTCTTCTCAGACTTTGGCACCTGAGCTGGGGAACTCACTTCTCACTTTGGCTTGGTTTATTTCCAAAGCAAACAGAAGACAGGAGTGCTGAAACAAGATCTAAGGTTTTCAAATGCAGAACATGCATCTAGACCAATATCTGGAGATATCATTAGCATTTTTTGTTACTTGTCTGGTGCTTGCACAAAATGTGCCTGAATGTGATTGAGCCAATACCCCCTCACCCCAAAACATTAAAAAAAAAAAATCTTGAAAACTACCAGTAAAGAAAAAAGGTTGACATCCAGAAGTATTAGTTAACTTACAGGACTATTGTATGGAAAATTATAGACCTAGAAACTTTCCTGAGGATTTCCTCTTCTGTTACTCAGTAGCTGTTCAGGAAAAACTCACTCCCAAGCCTACAAAATAAAACTTGATGAGTGCTGAGGACTCAAAATTCTCCCTACAATACATAGATTTAGTATGTAATCAGACACTTTTAGAGCTAAAAAGAAGGAATTTCTCCTGAGAAAGGATGAAGGTGTATTCCGAACTGCAAAAATTGAAATATGTTGACATTTTCTGGAAAATCATCTCCAAAATTTTGAGATTAATCGTTTTACATCATATTTTTCAGAAAAGCAAGCAGATGCAGTAATAAGAACTGTAAAATTTTCAAAATGTATAAAACATTTCTTTCCAGAAAGCAATCTTTGGAGATGTCCTAAAATAGCTCTTACTAATAGATCTTCTTATTCTGTACACAATGAATCATTTAATTCAAAAAACTAAATTTATTCATATAAAACTCACTTGCAGTAAATATTCTTACAGTAACCAAGCAGTCTTTTAAAATATATAAACTACTGAAATGAATACTTTGCATTTAAGGTCAAGAAATGAGAAATTTAGAGTGCATATAATTTATGTTTTGACATAATACTATAAATCACAGTGTCTAATATACAGAATTTCTACTTTAGTACAATATTCTGTTCCTTAAGGGCAGGAAAGGGTTTCTGTTCAATTACTGCAATAATCACAAAGGAGCAAATGATATTTCCAGGAACTTAAGAATTACATAAATATCAAAATGAACAGCTTTCTTCTATTAATTGCTTTAGAAATAATAAGCTTCCATTTATTGCTTTAGAAATAATAAATCATTTTACTATTTTATATTTTTCTCTTCCCTTGTGTGTTTTCCTGCTTTTGTAGCATAAAATTGCTGGGCTTTCATTTGTTAAATTAAATGACAGTCAAATTTATCCTATGTTAAACTATAAAACTTCAAATAAATGCTTAATTGAGAATTCACTCTATACACCAACAGGCACTAAGGTTAAATCAACATAGGCTACTGTGCTAACAACAATGCATTACGGTCATCGAACTTTGGTTACTAAAACAACCAACTAATTTTAGAAGTCCCAGAAAGCAAATTTATGATTTTGTGTGTTTGTTGGTTTTATTTGACAGTATTTGATCAAATGTAGTGGAGCCCAATTACAAATTGATATCTCAGACCATAAACTTGAAGTGTGTTACAGATATTCTTATGACTTTCACTTACACAGCGATGACCATTTCCTCTTTCCCATGCCCCATAAAAGTCTTTCAGACCTTTAGGATGTCAGAAAGATTGAAAAACACCAATGTAGCTGTATCTCAGCTAAAGAAAAAGGATCTGCTAGTTCAGGGATTTACAGAACTCTCTAGGAAGGATGGTACAGAAAAGAACAAGGCAAAATTGGCTAACATAATTCTATATATCACGTCAAGAGAAAATAGAGGCCACTGAACTGCTTTTTTTCCTAAAACAAGACCTACTGAGAAAAAAATAGTTATTAAATCACGCTATGTTGGGCAACAAAGATAACATAAAGAAATACTGCAGACTTCACCTTTTTCTTGGATAGAAAGATTAACAGTTCCACAGTTAGATTTCCTCTCTCTTTTATGGGATTTGGATCCCATAAAATTGTTAAATCTCTCCAGGGATTTGGAGACCTTATATACAAGTTGTGGAATAAAAATAAAGTTCCCTAAGTACGCAGCTATAACAAATACATCACTGATTATACATGGCACGCATTCTAGCAGTCTGATACAGTGGAAAACTTTAGCATCAAAATCATATGGGACTATACGTGGGATTTATGTCAAAATGCAGTGCAAAAGAAACTGCAGAGAGCATCTCAGTCATTCTAAGCTTTCATTAAGTACCATCTTCATAGAAATACAGGACAGAAACAAGAAAGAGTGACTAGCAATATCAATAGCAACTCATTAAACATTTGCTATAAAATCTTTCCACAACAAAACAAATCAAAGTACTTCATTGTTCCTCCCTATCTTAAACTCTTAAGTACTGAAGGTGGAAGAATAAAGTAGCCATCAGAAGAGGTTTTAGCCAAGAGGTCTGATACAACTGATATTCAACTTGAGATTGAATTAAATCTTCAAAACTCTAGAGCTTAAAGAGACACTCAAAAGCTAAAATAAATTAGAATACTTAATATTTGGTGCTGTGTATAAATAACGGAAAAAAAATTTTTGAGACCAACATATTTAGTAAGATAGCAGCAAGGAAAGCAAGTGTGCAAATTGTTTGAGATACCAACACATTTAGCAAGAAAGGAAAGCAACTCTGTAAAAATGAGGTATAAATTGCAAGTTATTCAAAAGCCTCTAGATAAAAATTACCATGCAATTATTCTGTTTATCTGCATGCATTTTTTTCCTGTGAGGTTTTACTTTTTAAACTTTTATAACACTTTCATTTAGATTTTAAACATCTAGAAATTGCCAGATTTATCGCTTTGAGTTTTAAAAGGGAATTAACAGGATAGCTAAAGCGGTAATTATGGCTATTTCCTTCTAATAAAAAATAATATTTCCCACATGTGCAATATACTCCATTCATGAGTCTCAATACTTTAAGATGCCTGAGGGTCAAACTCTGCAAAGATGTGAAAGTTGGGCTACATTACATCATATAAAATATATATTAAAAAACCTGGCATCTACTGCATGCCCAAGTATAAAATGGTATGGGCTGCAGTAAAAAGCAACAAACAGGATTCTAAAAGATGACGGATGTCTCAATTAAGAAGGCTGCTGTGTCATAAATTCCTTTCCTATGGTGTTCTCAGAAAGTTGCCCTCGTTCAAAACTCTTAAGAAACTCTATCAACAGAGTTTTTAGACCACAGACTGGAAAACCTCAGGCACAGATATTTGTATCGAACAGGGGAATGCCCAGGACAGCTTGTGACCTACATGGGCTGGATAACTTTTTCTGAAGAAAGTTGGAGAGCAGAAAAAGGATGGCAGAATTGGCACTCTTCAACCTTTACAGGGAAGAGCAAGGATTTTTATAAAAATGCAGTGTAAAATCATGCTGGGCAAGAAATTTATCATCAGTGTTCAAACCTCACTGATTTCCAAAAAACTTAACAAGCTTTGGAGGAAGGAAGTATTTAGTCAAAAGTAACCAGGAAAGATTTACAACTTACTTTTACAAAAACACTACCAACTTTTTTTAATCACAGAGTTTCTGGCTTCAAAATTCTAAGGACAAATTACTTCTTTTTTTTCAGATAATCCTGAGGAACATATTAATGTGAAATCTGTCCTAGACGAGTACTGTCAAGTATGAGACCAAACGGTAAAATCTGACTGTTATGATATTATTGGATGCAGCTGCACTTCTGTGTCTTTTCCATTATAAATATGAGCTTTGTATACCAATGGTATAGTATAAATGTATACCATCAAATTCATAAGTAGGGTCTCTCTCAATATTGTACAAGCAATCTAGCCTTCTGAAAATTTTTGAGGTGTAGACTACTTGGTATCTAAACTTCAAAACTGCATCAACATTAGGTGCTTCCCTTGCTAGTAGTTGTGTTCAAGCACAGAACTTTAAATAATCTTATTCTTCTATTATATAACTACATCTAATTTTGAACCTATGGCCCTGTGATTTAGAACTGATTGGGAAAAGTCTATTACCTCTTTTCCTGAATATAAGATAAACTCTTTCTCTGTGTTGCAGGCAGATTTTGCTGAGAAGCCAGCAGGTCCTCTTGTAGTTCAAGCCACATTATTATAACTTCATTTTTAGTCAGCTCTTTGTTATACTCCATCTCTATAAAAAATTCTTTGACTACCCATATCGACTATAATCATTTAAAACTCCTTTCATCTGCAGCATTAATATCAATGCATGCAGTTTAAACATACATATGGTAAAATGCTTTCAATGCAATTCTGGAAGGAAATTTCTAAGGTGATTTGAATGTCTCTAAATGGAAAAATACATGTAGAAATACCCAGTTAATGACAAAAAAAAATGGTTTTTATCCTTTCCTGCACCTTTCCTCTTTAAATTTCCAGAAACTAAGCAGCAGACCAAAAAGCAGCTCAATCTGGAATATAGTAAAGAGTGTGAAGGCCAGCGTGTTGAGCTGAAATGAGCATAGGAACACAAATATCATAATTCTAAAACATAAACTCGACACCACGGTGACCATCTGCAAAGGGGAGTATCTAGTGCAAAACATACAGTTTCACTTTCAGTCAAAATATCATCAAAGCTAGCTAAATTGAATCTGACTGAAAAGTGAAAATAACACAAAGTCAGCCCTATTTTTAACTTAACAGAAGAAATGCCTGACATGTAAGAAATTAGTCTGCACACGTTTTGCAATATATAAAATACTCATCTATTATGAGTTTTTAGTTCATAACCATCTAGCAATGGATGAAAAGTAGGTGTCCATATTGATTTTATCTGATCAAACAATGGTATTAGATACTTATATATTTTTGCATTCATGTAACGTCATTACATTCAGAAGAGAATTTCTCAGATCAAATCATCATATGTAAGGGACGATTGGAGTAAATGTGTCATGGTTTAACCCTAGCCAGCAACTAAGCACTACGCAGCTGCTCTATCACTCCCCCTCCTCAGCTGGACAGGGGAGAGAAAAATATAAGAACAAAAGGCTCGTGGGTCGAGACAAGGACAGGGAGATCACTCAGCAATTACCCTCACAGGCAAAACAGACTCGACTTGGGGAAAATTAACTTAATTTATTACCAATCAAACCAGAGTAGGATAATAAGAAATTAAACCAAATCTTAAAACACCTTTCCCCCACTCCTCCATTCTTCCCAGGCACAGCTTCACTCCCAGTTTTCTCTGCCTCCTCCCTCCCAGCAGCACAGGGGGACGGGGAATGGGGGTTGGGGTCAGTTCATCACACCTTGTCTCTGCTGCTCCTTCCTCCTCAGGGGCAGGACTCCTCACTCATCCCCTGCTCCACCGTGGGATCCCTCCTACAGAGGACAGTCTCCCATGAACTTCTCCAACATGAATCCTTCCCAAAGGCCGCAGTTCTTCACGAACTGCTCCAGCATGGGTCCCTTCCACGGTGTGCAGTCCTTCAGGCACAGACTGCTCCAGCGTGGGTCCCCCATGGGGTCACAAGTCCTGCCAGAAAACCTGCTCCAGTGTGGGCTCCTCGCTCTATGGGGCCCACAGGTCCTGCCAGGAGCCTGCTCCAGTGCGGGCTTCCCACAGGGTCACAGCCTCCTTCAGGTGCATCCACCTGCTCCAGCATGGGGTCCTCCACGGGCTGCAGGTGGATATCTGCTCCACTGTGGACCTCCATGGGCTGCAGGGGGACAGCCTGCCTCGCCATGGTCTTCCCCACAGGCTGTAGGGGAATCTCTGCTCTGGAGCCTGGAACACCTCCTCCCCCTCCTTCTTCATTGACCTTGGTGCCTGCAGGGCTGTTTCTCTTACATGTTCTCACTCCTCTTTCCCAGCTGAAATTGCTGTTGCTTCTGAAATCAGAAGTAAAATAAATCATCCAAATACAAAAGAGATATAGATAGAAATTGTGTTTGTGTTATACTGCTTCTACCAAAATCCCAAATAAAATGTATTAGTGCCATAGCAGAAGTATCAGACCCTACTTAGAATCATGACTGGAGTTAAAGCTGCGTATGGAATGAAAAATCTTCATTATGAAATTGCAAGTATGTGTGATGAATATGATCTATAAATACACTTGAGGAACCATTCAGATTTTATTTTTCAATTGAAATTATTTTATTTAAATAATTGTCTTTGATCATTCAGATCTTAAACCACCACGTGAATATTCTTGTTGAAATAACAAACATGTATGTCCCATGCTAATTTTATCTTAATTTTTTTTTCAATTCTTTTCTCTATAGGCTCTTCAAATCCCAACTCAACACCGTACGGCTTCTGCTGAAGACTATGGTCTATGTCTTCCATGCACAAATAAGTAAAAGCACATCAACTGAATACTTAGGCAGGCCTGTCAGCTCCTCATCCATTTCAGAAATTAATTAAAATTTTCCCCTCAGTAAATTTCTTCCATCTTTCCTCACTGAGTTGCTATCTTTCAGCCTTTGTTTTAAACTGCTTATCTAGATCTGGGGTTTGTTTCTTGTCCTTCTCTGTGTATAAATTAAAAACCTGTTGCAAGTCTGAGGACAAGACATAAAGCATACAATCTACTTTACAGATAATACATGGACTACAAATGTCACATCACTGACGAGGCTAAAACAAGAAGAAAAAATAATTTTTCCTTTAGACATGTTTTATGGGTTACAAATACTAGAGAACTACATTAATTCCAATCTCTAATTTATTGTTTGTTTTATTGTTGTTATTTTAGATGAATAAACACAGGTTTGGGAGCAGAATATCCAACAGGGTCATTGAGGATCTAATGAAAAAGAGTGAGGGAGAGCACTACATCAAAGAAGGCTCAGGTTAGTATACATATGATACAGAAGCCCAGAGGCACGAAGGGCTAGTGCCAAAGTTGTTATGACATGGACAGAAAATGATATTTTCAGTGGTATTTTGGAGACAATCAGAGTAACAGAAATTAAGGACAGCCAGCAGAGAGAAGACTGATCTAATTAATATGTGATAAGGCTAATATAAGGTTGCCATATTTAACATGTAGATTTTCTGGCATAGGAAGAAAGGTTGTAGCAGTGTGCAGAAAAGATCCCCAAGTATGCCAGGGACTCTATCTGTTCCCTTTTGTGCTGGGTGGCTCATAGGAAGATTATGATTGGGAGCTTTGGAAATCCAAATGCTATTTTTAGCATTTCAGAGTGGAATTTTTAGCATTTAGCTTGGATTTTTAGCATGTTTTGAGGAAGCCCGTTATGCTTTCCCAAGCTGCTATATCTATCTGTACTTACACAGGAAAAGGACCCCAAAAGGACAGGGAGAAGGAAATGTCTCAGTCGTATGCAAGTAGTATGGCCAACATTGCTGCCTGGAAAGAGTGTGCAACATCTTACTAGGAGAGTTAATAATTACATATTCTCCAAGTGCATTATTGGTCCTGGTAGTGCTATATGAGGCAGACCACCTCTGCTGTCAGTGCAGTTGGACACTTCCACAGCTGCCTGACTTTTGACTGCACCTCAGTAGAACAGATGAGTTCATAATTCTCGTTAATACTTTCATTTACTTTTATTCCTGTAACCTTCCTGGTTACTAACTGATTAATTTATTATCCCTTAAATGATAATAGAAAATAGCACACATACAACATAAAACTGTGTTACACTGTACATGAGAATTTACATATACAGTCATTGCTGTTTCGAATGAATCTGAATAATTTGCCACGGTCCATTATGCTGAAGTAAATATCACAGTTGAAATTCCCACTCAAAAATCTAAGCATCCTGAAATTTATTCTGCTTGAATAACTCTTACTGGTAATCCAGATATCTGCATTTCCGAAGTGTCTGATGCCAATATATTTCTATATGTCTACAGTCTTAGCTCTTTAAAAAAATTCTTTCAGTAGTCAAATAAATCCAAAATAATCCCTCATGATCAAATTCATGAAGTATTTTCACAGCCTAAAACAGCAATTTCTTTGTGTTTGGGTTTTTTATTGGAACACATGCAAACCAGATACTCAGGTTTCAGAAAAAAAAAACCACTTCTTGCAGAACAGGAAAACATTTTTTTCAAGGTGGCACAAAACAAGATATGAAACAGTACTTTCTGGTTCAGCACAGTTTAGTACTAACTTAGTTTCCCTATATTGATTCCTATTTCATTTCCAATACTGAGTTAGTATTCATTTACATCTACAGCAGAACGATAAACTAATTCTGTGGGATATTAACCCAAGCTAAATACCTAGACTTTCATTACACATGCAGAAAACAGTAATCTATTTTCCAGATGTGCAGTATTTCACCAAAATCCCTGAATACTTCACTACATTTTTCACCAAAGACTTAACAGCAAAATGAAATGTTATTATAGGATAATATTATGACTTCATTGCTTTTACAGAACATAAATACAATAACATTTATATACTGAAAAGACATTGTGATGAATTCTAAGCACATAAATGTATATTGGGTACATAAATCAAGTGTCATATAATTTATATAAAACTACTTTAATTAAAACTTGTCAAATGCATGACTAAAACATATTTTGTAATTAAGACTAGAGCATTTTGAAGAATTTAGCTTCTTTATTTATCAAAAGCCAAATATAGCAAAGTGCTCCAAGGGAAAAATGGGGCCTAGCAGTGAAACTACTATTGATTTCCTCAAAACTACTCACATGTTTAAAGATAAGCATGTGCTTAAGAGTTTTGCTGGGTCACAGTCCAATCACCCAAATATGTCACAATTAATCACATTATGAAAGCAATTACGACAGGTTTAGCTTCATTAACTTGGAATCTGAGAAAAGTCCAGATTCTACAGGAGACATTCAGTAGCCGTCCCAAGGCCATCCTGCACTATGCACTTTCTCCTATTTGTATATATATCCACATAATCTAGCAAGAAACACAGTTCTTTGGGGTTTGTAATGTACATACAATAATTACCAGTGGGGAAACATAACTGCAGATCAGACAGGGAGTAGCAATACGCTGCCTAGTGGTTACCTTGTTTTATGGACAATACCGAAAGAGCCACATAATAAAAGATAATATACTTCTGAATCACCCAATGGCTGGTTTTATTTCCAATATAATAAAACCATCAAAATTTGTGAAGACTATTCCTTTAGTCATAAGAGATCATAGCCTACATATATAAAAATCATTATTTGTATATAAGACAAATGATGAAAAAAATCAAGCTGTCATATTCTCAGTTAGGTGATTTCACAATTTATTTCACATCCTAAAAAACATCTTTAGATAGTCTATATTTCTAAAGGAGACATTTTTCAGGTTGTAAAATGTCATCGACTCATTCAAGTCTGAATGGAATTTTAATTTCTTCTAAAAATAACACATTTGAATACACTTCAAAAAAACCCCAAACCCCCCAAAAACCAAACAGACCAAAAAAAAATCCCAAAACCTAAAAAAAAAACAAACCCCAACTCCCTTCCCCTCCCCCTCCCCTACCCCCCAACACTGGAAAGAAGCAAATCATTCCTACAGAGGAAAAATAGACTTTTGCACAGCTGTGTAAAGGATTCAAATACAACAGGAAAGTTGTTCAATCAGTAACATTACTGCAGAATTTCATATGTTTACATCCACACTTCATTCACTTGACAAATCATAACTTCTGACTTTGACTCCACCACTGAAATTATGTTTTAGTACTTTTACAGAGGAAAAAAACGTTATTAGACAACCACTGTACTGTCTTCCTAAGTGAATAACTACGAACATTTTTTTACCTCATATATATTCAGCAGCTGCAAATTACAACAATTTTTCAGCATTGGCAATGGGACATTTGCTCATAGTCAATAACAATAATGGCCTCTCAAGCAACATTAGAAAGACATGAACTTGCCTGACTTTAATGTTCCTATCACATTCAATTAACGCTAAGTGCCACCACTTCTAGACTCTCAGCACTAGAAGAAGGTCCAGAAGGAGATGCACAAACACAGACTTGACAACTGCATTGTCAGTGCAGTGAAGAAGGAAAGGTGGACATTTAAAAACATGATTCAGCACAGGGCACTGGCAGGGAAGAAAGCATTAAGTAAGTCAGCTGATAGGAAGCTAAAAGCCACAAATTAGGTACACGTGGAAGACTGGAACACTATTTCCTGCAATTTTGTGCCTCAGGCATGCCTTTGCAGTGAAAAAGTTCCAATGATGAGAGAAGGAGCAAGAGGTGCTGACAAGCAGTAGTAAGCTTGCTCACAATTATATAAAAGCATTTAAATAATGAATGTGACCAGGAAGTGGTAAAGCTGGATTCTTGTCCCTGTCTCAAGAGTGGTTATGTTTTCAGTAACCGAGTTAAAAATAAAAGAAATTTAAAGAATTATCGTACAAATAATTTTGGAGCAGGGACTACAAACCCAGGATTTCTTTCAGCCAGGCAGTGCTCTTGTACATTGTCCTGCCCTGTTACTTAGTCTATATCCCATTAAACTGGCATTCTGCTCAGTACAGTGGCTTACTTCAAGCGAGTCTCCATTCCCCTTCTTGTCTCCCTTGGGTGCCAGGAAATGCAGGTATTTGCTTCCAGGTGAGTGCTCTCTCTAACCATTACATTATCACACAAAAGACAACCTACTTCTCTCGTGCCTAGCAAGACTGGGTGCAGCCCTCTGGGCATCTCACTTTGGTAGAAACTTCTATTCTAGCTCTAGGTATCTACACACAGGGATTTTTTTTCAATCAGTTAAAAAGACAACAGCATTCTGTTCCTTGGTCATCTCTGCCAAATCAACAGAGGAAGAGTTAGCAAACTGAAATGACAGTAATTTAAATATGTGTTGCTAGGCTATTCTGCTGGCAAAAAAAAATGTTATTATTCCTAGTACTGTCGTACAGAGTTGGGAACCAAACCAACCTCATCAAACAGCAGCCACAGCTGTTTTCCACAAAGCACATGAATGTTCCCTTTTAATAGCCCTGGACATAGTAGGCGCACCAAGAGGAATGGAAAGGTACAGAAAGAAGATAGCTGCACATTAGCTGTCCTCTCAGCACATGCCCACACCAGCCCCAAAGCTCAGCCCATTCTTCCTGGCAAACACTATTTCTTTCCTTCTTTGCCAGTATTACGGCCCTCTAATGCGATGCTGTAAAAGCTTGCAACAACGTGGTTACAAAACTCCAGATTGCTCAAGATGAACATGGATACGTTTACTAATGAAGCACTTAGAAAAACTGCAATGTGAAAAACAGTGAAACTGGATGCTGAGCAGTGAAATGGTCACTTATCTCTCACACGTTTCCTAAACCAGAATTTCTCAAATCAACCTTGCTAAAACCAGGTGCAGCCTTTAATGTGTCCAGTAACTGCACGTAGCTTTTGAGAATCGATAGTATTGTAAGAGTTTGCCTTTCTTGAAACCATGTTTTTGGGACCTGTCAAAAACTTCCTCAGGATACTCATGCTTCAACAATGGCATTTTTCCCTTTCCTAATCCTCATAGTACCTGCAATCAAAACTGACCTCTGAAACATTAGGCATACTCTCTTACCCTCCAGATGCCTGTAAGTAACAGACTGAGGAGCCGTGTCCTTGTTATGGTGTTCTGGTAGCCTAGCGTTTAGCTTCATCAGTTATGTGAGGAACACACTGATGTCAGATGGTACACTGAAATCAGCTAATCTAAAACCAGATTAAAATGAAAATATTTACTATCGACATCCAAAATAGACTGAACAGCTTAAAATGCTTTGTAAAAGAAGTAAGTGAAGAAATGAATGAAAAATCAGAGTTAGTTTATTTACATTGAGATTGGAACTGGAAGTCTGGTTAGAAATCTCTGCCTGTATTCAATTGTTTTGATCTTTTTTCTTCCCTGTATCCCCTAACCAAGAACTATTTCTTCCTGCATGTCCTACATCTCCAGTTCATACCAGAGGAAACCCTGATCTAGTGAACAAGACTTTATAGTTATACCTTTTGGGGGGATTTTCCAGAAATCCCAATAGAACTCGGTCTCCCTCTGTCCGAACCTACTTACCTCAAACACATTCAGGAAATGATTCTGACCTCCCTCCCCTCTCCCACCCTTCTTTGAAGCTGCAATAGTTATATTAGCTAACCAGCTGTTATCTTCGATGCTTGACTAGCCTTCACTCAGCAAGCTCCTCCCCAGCTGGCTAACTCTTCAATGTTAACACCTTCATTCACCTACACTTTGTATGAATTTATACTTGCACACATTAATAAACTAATTTGGTGTAAATATCTACAAGAGATTTCTATTACAGTGTCACTATGGATGACTGGCTCAGTTGATTAAGTTCAGACACAATAACAACATCAATCACTTTGGATGGCAACAGCTCTGGGTGGATTGACCTGCAAAACCTATCTTCAAGGGATACTTAAAAAATGGCACAATATCAAACAAACAGAGGAGCTCAAATATTTAATTTCCTTTGCTTCACAGTGCAACACGATCCCTCTGCTTCTCAGCATAAGATGAAGTGTAGAGTAGCATACTATCAAGCTTTTAATACAGAGCCCAAACACTAGTAAAAAACACTTATTTGTGACATGATACCATAACAGAAGCTCAACTCTACAAAACAAAAAAAAACACATGGGAAATTTCTGTGAAGATTTATATTCTGTAGTAATAGAGGTATGTTCTGCAGGAAAATGAGAAACATAACGGAAAAAGCAGAGTACCATAACCAAATGACTTAGTGTACAAACAATCAAACTCACCTATTCTACAGGGAAAAAAAAAAAAATACCCTTGAAAATTTGATCTTGTGTAGCCATGAAGGATTAGTTTAAACTACAATCTGCATTAGCACTTTATTTTAGAACTATTCCTTTTACTCAGTTAGTAACAAACTGATCCTTCTATGCAGTGTTCACATGCTGGGTCTGTTGTGCTAAAAAGACTTAAAGAACTTGAAGTACTTTGAAAGAGAAGTACATTTGATTTTTCCGAGTAGTCGGATATAAGGGTTTTTCCAGGAATAGACATGTTTATTCCATTTTCTTGGCTGAATTCCAGCTTTCAATAATGACAATGTTCTCATCTACAGTTTTAAAATTCTTCTGTAATGTCTAAGATAGTCTGCCCTACCACTGAGTGAGAAATGTCTGCACTTTAATACCTGCAAATCTTTTTCCTCTACTATATGTATTATGTAGAGAAATTAATTAGGTTCTGTAAAACTGTTACATAAAGCAATTACTCAACACAGCATTTCTGAAAGGACCATAGATCTACTTCACACCTGTCCTTCTCTCCTTCCCCAAGATACTTTGCCTTTCAAAATATGTTCCTGTAGCAGAATAAATCCACAAAGACTGAAGCCAAGGGAAGAAACTGCAGTGACCTTAAGATATACAGGACAAACAAAAAGGCAACAAAATCCACCAAGCAAACAAATTCCAGAGACTGAGAAGGAATATATCATTCTGGAGAAGACTTCTGTTGTCAAAGAACAAAACCAAGATATTTGATGCACTTTTCTTATTAATACTTTTTTTGAAGAAAGCAGATGGAAGTACAAGGATCTTGGGTTTATTTATGCTGTGCCTCTGACCTGACAGATAGCTGTGGACTAGTCAGGGTAGTCTCAGTTATGCTGAAGTAAAGTTAGAACAGCTCAGTATTGTAGGTACATTTGTATCAGGCTAAAATCAGACCCACTATTTTGATATTCAGCATATTAAACAGCCCATCTTGCATCTGTAGGAAATCACAGAATGGTTCAAGTTGGAAGGGATCTCTGGAGTTCATCTGGTCCCACCCCCCTGCTCAAGCAGGGCCACCTAGAGCCAGCTGTCCAGGACAATGTCCAGATGACTTCTGAATTTCTCCAAGAATGGACACTCCACAACCTCCCTGGGCAACCTGTGCCAATGCTCAGTCACACTGTGAGAGACTGAAAGACTTAATGTCTCCAACATTGTGGTGGGGCAAGTTCTGCTTAAAGGCAAACCCTGCACAGCAAGGAACCAAGGTGAAAAGCCCATCAGCTCAGACATCAGCAACAGGAGGGGGAGGGAGTGCTGGAGGGTGCGCAGCTCCCTGTTCTGACAAGCTGTTCTGATACAAAGATCAAACAATGGCCATGTCTGCAGGGAAGGAGAAGTTACTCCACAAACGACCCCAAAGCCCAAAGGCTCACAAACTGCTCATTAACCTGACGAGTTCGGGTGCCTGCCCAAAGGAGGGGCAAGGATGATAAAAGGACACAAACTGAAGCCCCGGGTGCACAAGCTCACCAGGACTGGACCCGTCGGCTGACTGGACACCTTGGCTGACTGAACCAACACTGGACCCAGGACCGGTGAAATCTTTCTCTCTTCCTTTCTCTCTCTCTGTCTTCTTCTCTCTTACCTTTTCCTTTTCCACAATCCCTACACTTCATCCATTTCAAGATATAAACTGTTGACCAAGTCTGAGACTAAGAGCAGACCCAGCTGCCCCTGGGCCCTTCTCTGAGGAGGAGCCTAGAAAGCAAGGGGGTCTGCTCTGAACCTCATGACTCAAGGGGAGGGATCTCCTTATTCCCTGAATTGATGCATATGGTTACACGGTTTACAGAAGTCGTCTTATGCCAATTCCTGTTGTGAGAAACCCTGCCACCTACTACCACACCTCCCCAGTTCCGTTTGCTTCTGTCATGAATAAAATCTTTAACTGATTGTTTGGTGTCGTTTCACCTTAATTTAGCCCAAGGGAATTTCGAATTAAACATGACTCCCTGGTCTGTGCAGTCTGGGTCGTGACACACACCCACAGTGAAAAAGTGTTTCCCAATGTTTAGAGGGAATCCCCTGTGTTTCAGTGTGTGCCCACTGCCTCTGTTCTCGTCACTGGGCACCACAGAAAAGAGCCTGGCTCCATCCTCTTTGCACCCTCCCTTCAGGTGTTTGTACACATAGATGAGATCCCCCTGAGCCTTCTCTTCTCCAGGCTGAACAGTCTCAGTTCTCTCAGCCTTTCCTTATCTGAGAGATGCTCCAGTCATTATTCATCTCTGTGGCCCTTCGCTGGACTCTATTAAGTCCATATCCCTCTTACAGTGGGGAGCTCAGGACTCGGCACTCAGAACTCAGTGTGGCCTCACCAGTGCCGAGACAAATTAAACCCTCCCTTCCAACAAAATCCTTCAAAATGACAGAGGTCAAAATCACCTAAAATGACAAAGAAGGTTTCATGTTAAATCATTAGTAAATTATTGCAATGATTATCTGAAACTGTTGGAGTTCTGCCTATCAGAGTTCAAGGAGCATCTGGACAATGCTCTTAGTCATATGACTTAGTTTGGGGTAGTCCTGTGAGGAGCCAGGAGTTGGATTCAATGATCCTTATGGGTGCCTTCCAACTTGAGATATTCTATGATTCTGTGAAACACAATGGATACATTTATACATCCATAGTTTTAAACATTTTCTGATAAACTGTTTTGAAATGAATTTGCTTCAAAAGTTATTTTCATGGTTATTATATATTGGTTTGTGTCAGATACTAAATGTATGTATTAAATCAACTTCTGACTGAAAACCCATCATTAAAATAATCAATAATACTTAAACTATTTACATGCCAGTAAAACTTGCATAGCAATGTAGTTAAGCTCCTGTTTCTAAATGATAAGAGTCTACCTGGAGCAGCTTGACACTGGCAGAGCATAAATACCCACTCTGGAAGGAATCTGCTCATTCAGTTTGACAGCTAGTTGTAGGTGATGCCATTCAAGCAATTAAAAGAAAAAAAAAGTTGAAGAAATGTTCACAATATGATGTTGATAGATGGCTGTGTGATTAGGATACAAAAGAAAAAAACATTTAGGAAGGGAAAAATATCCGACAATGTTACTGAAAAAAATACATTTATCGCTGCATAAACTCGTTAATTTAAACACTACTTTTATCTAGTCATTTTATAAAAATGTGCTGTTAATACTTGTGGTGAATGTGAATTCTACTCTAATTATTCTTGTATTAACTACAGTTGGCAGGACCCCATAATCCACTGAAATTAATGTAAAGTAGTTAATTTTTATCCTAAAATAAAGATTTAAATCACCAGAGAAGAAAATTTTAGAGCATGAGTTTAGGCATATACAAAATATCTTCCCAATAACTTCCAATGAAATACAGATGATACAGCAGCATTATTTGTAATAGATACATTTGTGTAAAATGCAACAACCCAAAGAGCTTATTTCATTTGATTTATTAATCTTTTAGAAATATTATTAATGCTGAAGTAAAAGAATTTTCATTATTATTACCATATGTCAATCTGCTGTAATATTATACTTGAAGAAACTTGAGCCATTGTCATAAAACTTCTATTATGTTAGAAAACTATTAGCAACAACTGACTGAAGAAAAAGTAGCTCAATTTTTAGCAAACAACATAGATTACTTTAAAATACATTGAAAAGCTGACATCACCTTGAAGACTAGTATTATCTTCCTTCATCTCTCGTTGTTGGTTATAGGGAATAGACTCCAGCCAAGCAATGTTAGTGGGTTTATTTACATTTACACTTATGTTGCTGCTATGTATTTTAATTCTTCTCATCGGAAGATGGATTGGCAGACTCTGGGAAAGCCAGAAACTACCATCTCCTGACTTCTGACATATAAACTGCATTCCTTTCCCCCCCCCCCATTCTCACTCTATTCTCAGTTCCATTCAGTTTAGCAGAAAACCCATGTCTTTTTAAAGGTAACTATTCTGATTTTCAAGTACCCAAGTAATAATAAGTGGAAATCTTTCCCCAAACTTCATTTTCTATATGATAGAAAAATGGTTAAACTTGCTTAAGTTCTAAACTTGGATATTTGGGGGCCTTTATCTGAAAGACTGAGAAACACATAGCAGCATATCACTGGGTAAACACAGATAAAGGGACACTATCATGCTCTCACAGAGTTTCAGGATTGTTTATGCTTTAAAAAAAAAAAAAACAAAAAACAAAAAACAACAAAAAAAAAACCAAACACTGCACCTCTAGTTGTCTATCTGACCATACAGTGGACTCTCAGAGTGTTCTTCCTTAAGACTCACAAAATCCATTTTTCACAAGTTTCTGTATTATGTCATTATCCCCCGGATCCATCCCAGCATGCTTTCATCCTTCTTGAAATGGGACACCAAACTCATATCTAGTATTTAGCTTATTAATGTTCTACCTCAAGCTTGTTAATGCTGAATACATAGAAAAGATCAAATTCCCATGTCAACTTTTAGATATAATAACTTTTTAGTACACAAACAAACCAACCACCAAAAAACACCCACATTAGCCTTTTTAGCCATAGTATTTCTGTAAAAGTTCAAAATCAGTCTTTAAGGTTGGTTAGTTGGTTTTGGGGGAGAGATGGATAAAGCGCTCTGTAGTGATGGGCTGTTGTTGAGGGTTATGGGGTTTGTTTTCTTCTGCAGTGAACTGTGTTTTCAAAGACAGTGTCCCTTACTTTCATTCTTTGCTCCTGGATGCTCAAATTAGCTGTGTTGAAATATATATTGAACCTTATAAAATGTAAACCATTTCCTGAAACTTTAAACTGAAATGTCGTTAACTTTACCCTTTCTATAAAATAATACTGAAACATTATGAAATAACATGGAAACACAAAGAATGGTTATTGTAAAGTAATGATAAATATTTTCCAATAAAAATGGATTGATCCAGAAAACATCATACAGAACTTGGTCCAGGTATTGTAAATATGAGGAGGGGAATATTCTTACAATTGTCAGATTTGTCACAAAAACAGTCTTGAAATGAGTATGCAGTCTGCTTTATTATTAATATGGGGAGAACAAAAAAAAATTATAAGAAGATATGCCTTTTTTGAGAAGCTTTCAGATCTTTCACAAAGGAAATAGTTCTTATTTCAAATCTATAAATGAAGAACTGAATTTTTAAGAGGACTTGCCCAAAACACAGAGGCATCCAGGACTCCTGCCCAGGCATACTCAAAAGACTACAGTCTTTGAGTTGGACTAGATGATCATTTTAGGTCTCTTCCAACTGAACTATTCCATTCTGCTCTATTCTCCACAGAATTCAATAAAGCTGCACTGTACCCAGATCATAAAAGACAAGTATCCCTCTTTGTATCAAATACCCAATTTATTCAAACTAAGAAAGCATTTGAAGCACCACGTGATTTCAGCTGCTGCTTCTTCTAAGCCAAGAGTAAAAATCCCAACTGTTTCTGCCAAAGTTAAAGACAATATCTAAGTCTATTAAATTTAATTTAATCACGCATCTCTGAGAATGTGACAAGTTTGGGAGGGCTTTCAGTTTGCTTTCATATAGCTATTGCCTATAAAGACACATTAGTCAATTTTAACATGTTTAATGAAATAATCTAATTTTTAAACATGAAATATTCAGATTTTAGTTAGCCCTGGCTTCATAAAACTCACTCCAGCAAAAATTTTTTGATGCATTTTATAAGTCATCAATAAGTAACCACTGGTTAGGACTCATACTTTTTTTGAGGATAAAATTAGGTTGCTGTCTACCACATGCTGGCCTTTTTTATCTTCCATAAATAATTAAACAAGTGTAATAGAAAGGTTGTAAAATTAAAAATACATACCATCATTTTTCACAAAATCCATTCCTATAATTTCAGATTTCTAAGGTGAGACTTTAATTTTCAACAGTGTATTAATTATTCTATGGAACTAAATTAGCCTAAAAGTTCTCCACTGTAATTCCATATAATAAGAAGCAACGTATTATAAACTCTATGTAGAATTACTGTAAATCCTTTTAACAGGCCCATATGAAAAGAACAAAGGCTAAAAATGTCACTTACTTTAGGAGGGATGTTGTTGCTAGATGTATGAGGTTGGGTGAGCTGTCAGAATAAGATAAATGGAGCTCAGTTGTACCATTAACCTGTGACTTTTTTGACAGTGCAAGGCTATGCACTGTAAGAAAAGCAGAATATGTATCTTTTGACTTTTTTCCTTCCAGTTAGTAACAGAACTAAGAAAAAAGATGCAATGGTCTAATATAAGAAAAAAAAAAAAAAAAAAGACAAACCCCCTCTTTTTCCAGCCTTCAAAAATATAAGAGCTCAAATGAAGAGACCTATGCCTTAAGGATACTCTGCAGATATATTTCAGTATAATATATAGAAAAGGAAATTATACAAAGTAAATTAAATAAGTTGTATTAAAATTTAGAACACCATAATAATTTATTTTTCATAAATCTTGACATTTTAAGAACAACAAATTATAACCTCTATACTGACAATTTGATTTATGCTTCTGTCAAGCTAACTTTAAGTAAGCAGAAAGAGGAAAAGGGACAAATCATTATAAAATGACAATCAGTATACATAAGGCAACAGTCAATCATTATATTAGGCTCTAGTTTTAACATAAATTCCAGCAGTTCTTCCTTAAGAATATGTGATGTCTTACTGAAAATACAAAAACCACTTTTACAAGTTTTTTTACAAGTATTTTACAAGTTAACACATGCTAAAAAAGGGGGGATGCATTGTGAAAAAAACTTTTTAGATGGTTTATGATTAGAAACCTTCTTCAGCATTTCAGTGAATTCAAAATATTATTTAACACTGTTTTTCAATGACAGAGAACTGAACTTCTCTTAGTTTACCTAGATATCATTTGAGGTATGGACAAATTTTATACAGTAAATACAAAATTTACACAAGTTTTTATGTATTTAGGAATGATTCTGTTTTTTTATTTTCTTCTTTTAAATTTCTGGAATCCTCTGCATTGTTGCATTGCCTAGTCCAACAAAGACAGGATCTTTAATTTTCTTCTCATGCAACTTTACAGTAGACAGAGTACTAAAAGCCATGGCGTAGTCAAGGATTACAAATTTTTACTGTATTATTTTACCACACGTTATAGAAATAAAAAGATCTGTTATGCAATAACAGAAGTAAAAAGATAGTTACACAATGAACATCATCACTGCTACCATCAATGCAAGATGCTGGATCCAGTTCTGTTAGGATAAATACAGGTCAGTTGTTCATCACTTCTTGTTAATACTCTTTATCAACTTTTTCATCTTTAATACATGATGGCATCACCAATCAAGGATTTTGTGATGTCTCCCGTAACCTTCCTAAAAATCCTACCCTGAGAGTTGGTGAGCACCTTCAGTATCAGCAGAAAATGACTGCAGTCAGGAATTTACATGATCAGTTTATTCTCATTTTGAATTCCAATACAGAATAATTTTCAAAGGAGCCAAAAGCATAGCATGTAGCCAGTATACTGCATTTTATTCTCTCAACCTCCTTGAAGAGTCTAAACCCATGGAGGAGTATAATTGTTACTAGCAATAAAATAGCAAAAAAATATGTACTACCATAAATAGTACCTTATGAAAGGGGAATCTAAGGATTCAGTGGTTCAGTTAATGGTGAGCTGAGGTACTGTGATGTGAGGTAGTGAGCCAAGTCACCTCAACTCAATGAACACAGAAAGCAGTCTTAGAAAGGACACCAGCAGTCACTCTGAAGATTGAAAATATTTGATAGAATAACTAGAGTGACATTTTACAGTGATAGAGGGTGGGTAAACTCATTATTTGAGCTACCAACCCTTTGAAAAAGTGGGTTCTCCTGCTACTTTCAAATAGATTGATTTGGTGGTAGCCAGGAAAACTACAATGTCCACTGAGAATAGAGGGTCAAAAGCTGCTGTGTGTCCAGCACAACTGCAGAATGCAAGATTGGTGTTTTTCATTTACAGTTCAGTTATCCCAGCAAAGCTATAATTTCATTAGTCAGAAGGATACCATAGCTTTGGTAAAGGCCACATCATCTCATCCAGCTGAAGTAAAAGTCAAGAGCTCAGAAGGCCTCCATGAAGGTTTATGGAACGGGGACCTGAGAGAAGGAGAGAGGCTTTTGTGTCACTGACGTCAGTCCTTACAGTCAATATAACCAACAAGGAAGGGTGTTTCAGGAACTCCTCCTGCTCTCTACCTTGTCAAAGCAGGACGGGGTAGCTACATCCAGGGCACAAGCCGGTGCTCTGCAAAACAGAACTGTAGAGCTTGTATGCTTTGACATTTTCAAGACCACACAAATGACCCTGGGACTTTTGACCTCAGCCTTCCCCCCCATAGATATCCCCTGGAAATAAATCTGAAACTGGGCTTCCGCTTGCAGACAGAGCAAACCCAGGGATATTAGGATTTCTCCAGGCTCTTGTTCATGATACTTTGATTGCAAGAGACAAATACTTTGACAGGTACCTGTAGCTATGAGGCAGTTTTGAAAGGCAAGAGACTTTAACATTGCAACAGTATCTAGTGATAATTTACTAAAACTCCAAAGAAATATGTTTCCTAAATTCAGACAATAAGAAACTACATTTTGAGGCAAGAGATAATTGAGAGTAAAGCTAAGTACAGCTGATGCATTTTGCCCTACAAAGCACTGATAATCTCTGGACATGTTTGCTGGGCAAAGACTCTGAGCTCAAGTAGACAGCTACACACTTACACCAGCAGTGGAATAGGCATAGGGGCAACCATTTGAATGAAAATCGGCATATTTCACTGAAGGATGGTGGAAAGCATAGATGTGTGAAAATAAATTTACTTAGGACAGACCCTCATTCTAGCAAGCAAAGAAGATTTTCACAGCAAAACTGCTTTCCCTAAGTGTGCGAGCCTGTGGCTACATTCTGTGCCTCAAAAATACTACTGTGTAAAAGCATAAAGTGTTCAAAGTGCTTTGCAGAAATCATTAATTCAACCTCGCACCTACCAAACTGCCATATCTCTTGTGGAATAAATCTGGAGGCTGTCTGGCACTGAAATGCATGTAATCAGACTTCTTTAATTTAACTTCAGTACTACTTCACACAGTTTTGAAACTGAAATACCTTTCATACTAGAATATTTAAAAATACATCTCTTTTTTATTTTATCCTTAAAAATCAGAATCTAATCTAGCTCCAGAAAGATATGGAGAATTCTTCAGATTTTTTTCTGTATCTAAATCAGAACATCTTCCAAAACACATATTAGAGATTACTGCAGGAGTCAGTTACTGGCATTTTATATGGGTCTTAATAACTACCCTTAATGGTCTAACTCACCTGAGTATTCTTGGAGGGCTAAGCAAGTAAAAGCACTTTAGAAATAAAAGAGCTGTGACTAAGAAACTTCTGAACCCTAATCTAGTCTTTGAATAGTAATATCTTCCCTTTCTATGTATGGCTTAGTGGGGAAAAAAAACTGTCCAGAAAATGTACCATAACTGTGCCTAGGTATTCTCTTTCCTGTAGACAGAACATTCAACATTTGCTCCTTTTTTGAGTGATACAAAAGTCCACAAAACTGTATTTTAGGAATCACATGTTGTCTATGCATTGATATAATGAATAATTGGATCTTATCTCAATCCTGAAAAAAAAGATGGCTCCATTTTCCAGGTAAGCACCTGACAAAAAAAATTGTGTCAATGCCAAAGATGTACCTGACTTTTTTCAAGACTAATCCTGACAAACAGAAGAACACTGATCTAGCCTGAGCTATAAAATGACCTACATGATCCTGTCTAGAAAGTGTAGCTGCCTCAAATATTATCCAAAATTGAAAGTGAGCTTGTACTAGAATACCATTGTTTTTAAACATGAAAATTAAATGCAGTAGGTAAATTTAAATTAATCCATGATTATTGCAAAGAGAAATTACCAGACATGAGTAAGAATGTCTCCAACTTCTTTTTGCAAAATAGAACATAGTTAACTTTTCCATAAGCAGCCATCAGACATTAACATGAGAGATGTTTTCTTTTTCATTGAGAAATTCAGCAGGTAGCACTTTTTTCTGGCCCCAGTGTCTCTCTAAAGGCTGTATATAGTGTGCTTGTTTAATACACTATACCATCTATTTTTGCTTTTGTCTGTATGAAAATGGGAACTTTTTTTTTCAATAAATGTTCTTGGATTGACTGAACACAAAAGAAGCTTATTTCCCTCCAAACTGCAGGAAAGCCACAAACCCTCTGAAACAAAAATCCGCATTAGTCTTACTTCAGAAACACAATGTAGAGCACTTCTATATTACTACACACAGAGTAATAAAGTCTGGCAAAGACTTCATGGGCAATCATTTGTAGAATCATGGCTGTTAAGAGAAAGAAATCAGATGGGTTATGTAGAAGGAACAGGACAAACCTATGATTTAAAATGATCTACCTGTTTTATGAAAAGAGAGAGCAGGGCAACATAAATAAAAACTTTTTGCACTGGAAGCTTGAGAACTAGAAGAGTCCTTTTTGGGGTCAAATTTTGATTGTAAATTATTTTGGCTTCAAATCAATGGCTTTCTGGTGGAAAATGGAGCACATAGCAATTTGAAAAGTATTTTTAAGAACAGAAGTGTGGAGGAGAAATTTAACAGTACCTTCTTAAGAATATGTCTGTCCTGATGTCTCTCTCAAATTAATCCAATATTCTTTCTTTCAATGTTACAAATCATTGTTATGGAAATTAAAATGATATCATACAGCCAGGGCTCTTCAGACAGGGACTAAGCTGCAGAAGCTGCAAAGCAAACATTTTCATGCAAATACACTTTGTAATAAAGAATAAAGGAAATGGAAAAATTAGTAAGGGCACAATACAGACTAAAGTGAAAGAGCTACTACATTTCATGGACTTTTTGAAAAGGCTGTTGTTACCATGAGATGGAACTAGAGCTATCTGCAAACCCAGTGCTTTTTAAAGTACTCCATATGGTGCCACTTTTCTACAAACTGACATAGACATTCATATTCTATCTGAATCTTATTGTTTCATATTCACCCACACAAACAGCAAATATAAAGGGAAAATACTGTATCAGTGCTATCACTCACAGTTTTCCTCCTTACAGGCACGATTTTTACCCAACGTGCCTTACATCTCCTTTCTAAGAAAAGAGTTTAAGTCATTCTTGTTATTTTCCACTTCATTATCCCTTTGACTACATGACCTTTTATATTTTGGGATATAACTGATCATGGGAAAAGTCAGCAGAGTAATATTGCAAACAAATGAAAGTCAGCTTTCAAAAGATTACATATCCTTCAAAAAGGCATCCTAAAATGAAACACAAAGGCAAAAGATATTTTCCTGAATGCTTTGTACTTAATGCTGCGTTGTGTCAAAGAGGTAAAAATCTCTGAAGTCTTTCAATCTGCTAATCAATTGCCTTTCTTCTTCTACATTTTCTTCTATACTTTAATAGGGGTGGAAAAAATATTTGTCAAGGAACAAGTCACGAATATTAAATACAGCTCTCCTTTATCCTTTTGTTTCATGGTTCACTTTCATCAAAATGTGAAAGCTGACATGGTACTGAGAAGTTAGACTCCTCTTCTTTAAAAGAAATTATTAAGTTCACCAGATGATCCACCATTCCTTCAGTCATTGATTTTTTTCCCTAGCTTGGGTCAGGTCTAACCAATGAAACACATCCACTTCTTCCATCCTCAAAAATTAAAAATAATAAATGGTGAAAGTGACTTGGGTTTATCTTCTAGTACAAAGCAGCATGAACTTATACTGAAAGCCATTTGTTGTCCACTTTTAAGACTTGCTTTTTTATTTCTAAAAGAACAGAATAACCATTTGAAACACATGAGAACAAAAAAAAAAAACCAAAAAAAACCCACCAAAATCTATTTTCTTATCCATCAAGGTTTTTTAGACTGTAAAATTTTCAGCTATTTTCTAGTCACAAATCTGGGAACAGAAGGAAAAACTAAGGAGGCAAGGATTTACACATGTATGAAAGTACTGTATCCACCTTCAGGCATTTTAGTCTAGGGAAAAGATATTTGTTAAAAGAAAGAGTTCAGCAGTATGGCAAATCTTCCAAAATATCTGAAAATATTTCATGAAAAAATCTAATTGAGAAAAATCAGGAACAGGTTGTTTAAATGTTTTCGTTTGTCTACAGTGAATATTAAACCAACACTCAACCTATGCTGAAGTTATTAAAGAATGAGGGTTGTTAGCAGTCCTCAAGACCGGTTCCTTCAGAGTGTGTACACTGAGGAGTACAGCACAAATAGCCCAATAAGATTCCTTGTCTACACAGCATACAGCAATGCTCCATAGAAAGTAGTGCAGCAATATTAGCATGACACTGGATCTGAACTAGCAATTTTATCTCCCAACAGTGGTTATACTGTTTTTAGTATCCTAGGAAGGAAAACCACCACCAGCTCCAGCAACTCCTTACCTTTTAATTGATGAGTATAGACAGGGCTTTAACAAGCTGTGGGTATGTCTAATTTGCAAAATACAATGCTGTCTCAAAGTAACATCATGGCTAATTCTAAATGAGCTATTTCAGGTACTGCTGACAGCACAGCTTAGCAGTTGCTTCTATTCTTTACATTAAGCAGTCACAAGGTGAAACTCATTAACAATCCTGAGACTGGGAAATTAATTGCAGAACTCCTCTCTTCTAGGTAAGTGCTCTAATCATCAGAGTATAGAATCATGTTCCTCCTTTCATAGTCTCTTTTCTGGCACAGAATTTTTCCTTCATAATTTTAGTAGAACACATAAGGACATGTGAAGTTACTACTAATGTGGACAATGCTCAGAGAGAACTGAATCAGATCTTTCACTTCATGGGCAATGACTGCAATCACTCAGCCATTACAGAAAAAGAGCATAGCTGAGGCAAAAGGAGAGAAAATAACCTGCAACACAGATTGAACAAAGGCTCTGGAGATCTAGTATGCAGCTTCCAGTGTAAAGTGTCCTTTAGCAACAAAGCTGCCTTGAAATATTCTTAGTTTTGTCACCTTTGCAGCTTGATCCCTCACCTTTATCTCACCTAGACTACATCCTCCTGACCAAGATAATACAACTTTTAGGGGCATAGACTGAAATCATTCAGGTTACAAAAACCCTTGGGGGGGAGGAAGGCAACAAGAAAACTGGTGCAAAAATTTCATTTACTGACTCTGTTCATTTAGCACCCTCTCTTTTTAGGGGGTTATGACATGCAATTCTTTTGGAAAATGCTTTGTGATCATGTAAGTATTCTGTTAGTTAAAGATTATTGTTGAGACCTGCATTCTCTGCAGATAAGCTTTTGGAAATAGACTCAAGAGTAGCAGGACTCCTGTAAATCAAGTATCGTTTCCCCATCTGCACATGGGGAAAAAGAGGAAATTAGGCAAGTCATTGTTGTGGGTTAACCCCAGCCAGCAACTAAGCCCCACACAGCCACTCACTCACCCCACCCCCACCCCCACCCCACCCCGCAGTGGGATGGGGGAGAAAATTGGAAGAGTAGAAGTGAGAGAACTCAGGGGCTGAGATGAAGGCAGTTTAATAGGTAAAGCAAAAGCCACGCACGCAAGCAAAGCAAAACAAGGAATTCATTCACCACTTCCCATCGGCAGGCAGGTGTTCAGCCATCTCCAGGAAAGCAGGGCTCCATCACACGGAACGGTTACTTGGGAAGACAAACACCATCACTCCGAACGTCCCCCCCTTCCTTCTTCTTCCCCCAGCTTTATCTGCTGAGCACAATGTCATATGGTCTGGGATATCCCTTTGGTCAGTTGGGGTCAGCTGTCCCAGCTGTGTCCCCTCCCAACTTCTTGTGCCCCCCCAGCCTCCTCGCCGGTGGGGTGGGGTGAGAAGCAGAAAAGGCCTTGACTCTGTGTAAGCCCTGCTCAGCAGTAACGAAAACATCCCTGTGTTATCAACACTGTTTCCAGCACAAATCCAGAACACAGCCCCATACCAGTTACTATGAAGAAAATTAACTCTATCCCAGCCAAAACCAGCACAGATGGGCAGCATGTTAACCCTCCTTTACAAAAACTTCTGGAGGCTACTACTAGACTTAGATGGAACCATGTCATTTAAAGGTTAAACCTCAGTAAAGAGCTTTATGTTCAGAGGGGCCAATGTGAGGAAAGGTAAGTTTTCTAGCACTGCCACTCGAATAACTTGATGTTTTAAGCGTGAATGTGGAAAAGACCTCTGAGTAAGAACTAGGTCTATATCATACAGCTACCATAGCAGGCATTAGCATGAACTAAACAACAACAAAAAAATCTTATTTCCACTTTTAGCAGGTCTGGTTTGACATTTTAAAAAAATTATTTTGACTGCCTTTTATGTGGGGGAAAAAAAATATAAAGTAAATAGTCTGCAGTACTATGTCACACTCTTCTTACCTAGCAAAATACTCTAAAATACAACACGCTTATTGCTATAAACCTGGTACTTTTGTATACCACTGGTAAGAAACATTACAGACACAATTGTGAATCTCCTATACTAAGTGCACAAGAATAATTGGTGCTTACCAATGGTTAACTTCTGCTTGCATGAGGCTATGGAGTTGATGCAATGCATTATCTCTCCGTGCACAGCTGCACAAGGCCAAGGGCACATAAATCCAAGCATTTAAGTCAGTCCTGCTGCATTTATACCACCCTCTAAAAATACTAGATGAACCTGGGCAAACATTTCACAGAGCTCCTTACTGAGTGACATAGTTCTGCATCATCCCCAGCTCTACAGTGTCACAAACGTTAAGTCAATCGACACCTTTGTGCTACAGAAAGTGCCTAGTTCTGCTCAGCAGTGATTTCTCTTGTTTCTTACCTTTCTGGATCTTTGACAGCAGCTCTCCATCCACTTTAAATGCTCTAGAATCCACACCCTACATACCAGGGATGTGTTAGGGTTTCTCTAGGGCAGACTGTTTTCAGAAAAAGTATTTTAACACAATCACAGGCATTAAGGGAAAACTATTGTGGATTCTCCCAGGTGGCTTTTACAGTGATTTATTTCAATTCCTAGCAATTCCAGGCTAGAAGATCCCACAGGTAACAGCAGTAACAGAAGCCCCCACCAGCTATAAATAGGAAGCAAAGTTAACAAATAACTCATTTACTTCACCAAATGGATTAAATAAGTGTATGTAGATGGGAAGTCTGTATATTACTTGAACTGCAACTTTAAGAGTCAAGAAGCTCTTATCCATGTTAATATGGACTTTCAAGTAAAAACAGATGGAGAAATTCAGACCACTTATCTGGTGTTAAATATCATCTCGGATTACTTTAGATTTCACTTTTGAAAACTCTGGCCACAGTCTTTCATATTGGCATAGATCAAGATAGTCTAAACAAAAGCCTGAAGCTTTTCCCTATAAAAGGAAGACTTTGAGAAGCGTGCTTCAGTTGTGCAGACTCAATGATGATCCTTCCATAAAGTAACTGCATTGGCCATAGCTGTAATCTACTTATTTGTAAAAAAACACATTTCACCTTTCGGGAGTAGCCATCCTATCCAAAGTGAGATATGATCAGACACCTGCTGAAGCTACATATGAATCATTTTTTAAATAAGTATCAGATAGATACAAGCTGATCCAACAGCTTCACAATATTGCTTCAAGACAAACAAAGCTAAATTAAAATGTTGCTTGCCGAGCCATCGTGCAACCTTCTAAATATAAGAATAGGACTGATTGTCTTCAGGGAAAAGGCTGGCTGCTAGTGAGAAAACAAAAACACCCAGAATAGATGCTTGTAAAATTCATACTTAAGTATGTGAATAGCCCGGACCGTTAAATCTTTTCTTCCCTTTAAGGAAACTGAAACACTTGACTTAACCAGGAGAACTCAAAAACAACATCTGTAGGTTAGTGACTAAAGTCTAAGAAAAATAAATAATGAAGTATAGCTGATGAACTTTTCCTCCTTAAATGCTCATCTGAGGATAGGTCATTATTCACTCTGATCAAATCTCTTCTGTAAGCCAGATATACAGTTTTGCCTCTCCATATTTAGAAGATGGAAGTTTCTGGAATAAGTCAAGGTCTGAGACACAAACAGATGTTGACTACTGCAGAGCATTATGCTCAAAATCTTGTTTACGGGGAGAGAAAAAAATGTCTTATATATAAAGCCAATAATTTATCATTAGTGTAATAATCTAATATATCATTACTATTGAAATCTTAAGAGTCCAATCCAAGAATCATTATGAGTACACATGTAATTATTTTCAGGAAAAGAGAAAAAAATGCTTCTATTCAAGAAAGTTTTGATAATAATACAGTTACAATTATTACACACAGAATTCTCAGTCCCTTTTCCTGATATTAAGCTCATGCTTCCCATGGGTCCTAAGGCAAGTGCTGTCATTCTGATGTTGGCAATAGGGGATGTTATGGTTACTTATCATCATCTGATGATGGCTTCTTATTCTGTCTAAAGCCCACTTGGGGTCATTTCTATATGTTTGCTAACATGCTTTTACACCTTGCTTTCTCTTCATTGGTCTGCAGCTCCACCTGACATCTGAATTTACTTATACAGTGGCTTTTATGTAGGTGAGATACCTTTTATTTGTTCTCCTTATTACCCCTAAACAGACTTTTGTCCAGTTCCAGGTCTTAATTTCTTTAACTGGCCATGATTCATTTATAGCTGTGGGGTCTGCAGTGCCAAGTCTGTGCCGCATCTCTTATCATCCCACACCAGTACTTCTCTACAATGCATCCTGTACTCTTCTACAGTGTACCCTTCCCCAGGCCTCTGCTATCATATCAGGGTGTCGTGGTTTAACCCCAGCCAGCAACTAAGCACCACGCAGCCGCTCACTCACTCCCCCCCCATCCAGTGGGATGGGAGAGAAAATCAGGAAAAGAAGTAAAACTCCTGGGTTGAGATAAGAACGGTTTAATAGAAGAGAAAAGAAGAAACTAATAATGATAATGATAACACTAATAAAATGACAACAGTAGTAATAAAAGGATTGAAATGTACAAATGATGCGCAGGGCAATTGCTCACCACCTGCTGACCGACACCCAGCCAGTCCCCGAGCAGCGAATCCCTGCCCCCCCTTCCCAGTTCCTAAACTAGATGGGACGTCCCATGGTATGGAATACACTGTTGGCCAGTTTGGGTCAGGTGCCCTGGCTGGACATGAGAAGCTGAAAAATCCTTGACTATAGTCTAAACACTACTGAGCAACAACTGAAAACATCAGTGTTATCAACATTCTTCACATACTGAACTCAAAACATAGCACTGTACCAGCTACTAGGAAGACAGTTAACTCTATCCCAGCTGAAACCAGGACACAGGGCTCTATTTCTCTACATTACATCATTATGTTAGATAATAAATATCTCATTCTACATAAAACAATTTCTTGTTCCAGCTATCTGTAAGAAACTATTGCCATGTTGTACAAAGACACCTGGTCAATTAGAGAAATTGCTGCCACAGCTAAACCAAGGTCAAGAAAAGTTCAGAGAGAGCAAGTCTGACAAGTGTCAGTCCTGAGACCTTGTTAACTAAATTCAAAGTTTATGGCCAATTGCTAGCAATTGCAGTAGCGTATGACAGGGCTGCACAGTTGCAAGAGCTATCTTCTGGCAGCTAAGCTGGCAGCAGCGTCAGATGACGACTGCACTAGCCAATGTATAAGTTGAGCTAGAGAGCTCATTGGAGAGCATCTGTGTATGTTTGTGCCAAAAAGCCATTGAAACAACTGCTGTGTAATGGTAAGTACAAGCTCATATAATTAGAAACTAATTTTCACTTAAATGAAGGGCTTGATTAGGTTTAAGTTATTTTCTTTTACAAGTAATGAACTATGAGGCTTAAAGCAATTAAGCAGTTCTAGAAATCAGTAATGAAAGGATACCAGAAAGTTAGTGAGAGAGCATTCACTATTAAAGACCCTTTAATGCAATACTTCTGTTTTAAGAAGATGAACTGAATAGAACACAAACAATAGCCTTCATTTAAAAAAAAAAATATATCCAGCAGTAGTAAAGGCAGATTAATATAGAGATGAACAGGATTTGAACATATGTTATTTCAACTGATATTAGTTTTGTAATTATTTATATTCATTTAAAAGCTGAAATAATACTGAAGGTTGAAAGAAACATTTCAGAATGTGAGACAATAAAGTGGTTAATTTGTTTTTCAAATGCCATAGCAGGTACAAAACAGCTGTACTCTAATTTTCATTACGGCCTAAAAAAAAGTGAAATAATGAAAGCACTTCAGGTTAGTTATTTCAGATTCTGCTGCAGTGAATGAGAAAAAAAAAAAAAAGCCCTTCATACTCCAGGGAGGTCTGGCATGTATCACTCCATTTCACAGGACAGCTCTGCTTACAAAGATGATGGAGCAGAAATCTGCAGATAGAACCACTGCTTTGTTCTCTTAATTACAGAGACAATACCAAACTGCCTTTCCGCTGTGAAAAGGGCTACATAAACATTTAACTTTTTAAATCAACATATGTGCTCTGTTTGTTTATAAAAGCTCATACTCTTTCCTGGGTAAAAAACTGGCAGGATGGCTGTGCCCAAAGATTTGTGGTGAATGGAGTTAAATCCAGTTGGCAGCCGGTCACAAGTGGTGTTCCCCAGGCCTCAGTATTGAGGCTGGTTCTGTTTAATCTCTTTATCAGTGACCTGGATGAGGGGATAGAGTACTGCACCCTCAGTAAGTTTACAGATGACACCCAGTTGGGTGGAAATGTTGATCTGCTTGAGGGTAGGAAGGCTCTACAGAGGGATCTGGACAGGCTGGATCAATGGGCCGAGGCCAACTGTATGAGGTTCAACAAGGCCAAGTGCTGGGTCCTGCACTTCGATCACAACAACCCCATGCAGCGCTACAGGCTTGGGGAAGAGTGGCTGGAAAGCTGCCCGGCAGAAAAAGACCTGGGGGTGTCGGTCGACAGCCAGCTGAATATGAGCCAGCAGCGTGCCCAGGTGGCCAAGAAGGCCAACAGCATGCTGGCCTGCATCAGAAATAGTGTGGTCAGCAGGAGCAGGGAGGTGATTGTTCCCCTGTACTGGGCACTGGTGAGGTCACACCTCGAGTACTGTGTTCAGTTTTGGGCCCCTCACTACAAGAAAGACACTGAGGTGCTGGACCGTGTCCAGAGAAGGGCAACGAAGCTGGTGAAGGGTCTAGAGAACAAGTCTTATGAGAAGTGACTGTGGTGCTGGGGTTGTTTAGCCTGGAGAATAGGGGGCTGAGGGGAGACCTTATCGCCCTCTACAACTACCTGAAAGGAGGTTGTAGTGAGGTGGGTGTGGGTCTCTTCTCCCAAGTAACAAGCAATAGGATGAGAGGAAATGGCCTCAAGTTGCGCCAGTGGAGGTTTAGATTGGATATTAGGAAAAAATTCTTGACCAAAAGGGTTGTCAAGCATTGGAATGGGCTGCCCAGGGAACCAGTTGGGTCACCATCCCTGGAGGTATTTAAAAGACATGTAGATGTGGTGCTTAGGGACATGGTTTAGTGGTGGACTCAGCAGTGCTATGTTAACAGTTGGACCTGATAATCTTAAAGGTCTTTTCCAGCCCAAACAAATCCATGATTCTATGATTCTATCTGCTCCCTCTATTGACAAAAGCAAGTTGCTCTCACTTTTTATTAGTGCTAGACCTGCATATCATCAAAATCAAGACTGAGCAAATTGTATTCTATCTTATTTTGTGCATCAACAAAGTTGTTTACTGTTGCCACCAGCAGCAAAATTCTTGCAAACCTTACTTTGAGGATTTTAAAGTAACACTTAAGTTACCTCAAGTTCTGAGCAGAAGTTGCGAGTTTCTCTGAATTCAGTTTACTCTGATGTTTAATACGGTGGAAGCATTTTGTAACAGAAACCTTTTCTAAGGTCCAAGTATTTTCCTCAATGGAACAGCAACTGACTCAATGCTAGCAGAGAAGGTTAACATCTTAAAAGAAAATAATCTGCCATTTCCTTTTAAGAATACCTGGGCATGATACTGCCTACAGAGTTATTCAGCCAGGATTACTAGCAGTTTGTTTCTCACCTTCTATTTTCTCCTTTTCATGCATCACCTATTTGCATTTCTTAGCATATTAACATCTGAAGCTGAGCTTTTTGAGGCTGAAACCATACTTCTTCAGTTCAGTAACTTCTGGCGTATATGGATGACACATGAATGAAATGCATTACATTAAAACATATGTATTAACAAATAGCTTTTGTCTTTGTAAATGAAATTTTGCTAGACTTGTTATTTGCATGAATTGTGTTTTGAAAACAAAGCAAGGAGGTCATGACAGGGAATAGCAGAGGCTTTTTTACTTACATGATAAAAATGTCACACATAAATACATAGAGAATATTGCCTGCTCCATTAAAAACAAAACACTAACAACAGAGTCCTGATACATAAATTCAAACCAAACTTGCACAAGCACAGCTATTTCAGTAGGACATTTGTGAAAATTGACAAAAGATGTTACAGCTAAACAACTGTGTGTACTTTTAAAATTTTAATAATTTTAAACATTAGGAGGTACTTGTAAAAATATCTCATTGTTTTCTTAATATGTAAGAGAAATTCCTGGTTTTTTTTTAAAAGAATTATTTGACTTTTTTTTTATTTAATAAAATGAATGGGTCATAGCAAGAACAAAATAGGTTGTTTTGGTAAAACTAAGTCAATTTTAGTTAGCTGTATTTGGCCTCTACAGTCTTAAAGATTCCTACTTCAGACAGTGATTTCAAATGAAATTTATATTCACTGAATTCATGGAGAAAGACATCCCTCTTTCCTGTGACACAAATAAAATTCTGAGGCTCAATATCGGAAACTACTGCAGCCAGTGACTAACCAGGGCTTTCATCCTATGATATATCAAATTTTACAAGTCACTAAGAGATGGCTTTATTCAATATTTAAATGACAATCAAAATCCTTCTCCCTGAAGGAAGAAATATTACTACCTTGAAAAAAGCTAATGTAAATTAGTGCTGGACCCATACTTTAAATTACTTTAGGGGCTGAGAAAGAAGCTATTGTTGTAGGAAGAGAAAGAAACATTGTATTCATTTTGGATTATTAAAGTTCCTAGCAGCCCTTATCAGAAGAACTGCAATGTTAGCCCCTGTGTATGGACAATTCTATGTCCAAGTATTTGTGAACCATCCAGTAGGACTGCCAGGAATGTTTTGGATAAGTGATACTGTAACTGAACAGCTTTTCTAGGTCTTAGTTTCCACATTAGGTCTGACTGGAGTGAAAGGAAAGGAAAGAATCTGAAAATAGGTATCTTGAAGCAAATTATTTCAGTAAAACATTCAAAGAGATGTTCTTTTTGTTTTGGATTTTTTGTTAATTTGTAATCTGAAGAGTGATTACAAACCCAAGCTGCTATCCTATAACCAGCTTTCTGGTCTTCTTTATCACCTCATAGCTCAGCTCTATGACTTTCTTCACCTTCTCTCTTAAGGCATTGTGCAGTCTTCATTTATAAAATTAGTAAGTCCTAAGTTTCAAAGGAGAGATGGGAGTAACTTTTAAAAGAAATATTATAATAGATACCATGTTATTGTATTTGCTTTCCTCCTTACACACAAACACTTCCAGAGAAGACATAATCAACAGTCAGGAAAACAAATTGTATTTAAAATATGTAAAACACTAAGATTTTTAGATTTCTCACATTCCAAACAAAATGTTTAAGTTATCTGAAGAACCTCAGTTTGGTTTTGTCAAACCATACTCTAAAAAAAAAGAAAAAAAATTAAAAATCCATAGGCTATATATCTCTCAATAGGAAACTTAGCAAATTCAGTTTCATTCATCAAAGGGGAGACTTAGAGGAGATTTGGTCAGGGTGTGAAAGTACTTTAGTAGGGACCAGATTTCTGGTACAAGTAGGTGAAGTCATGATAAGGTCTAAAGGCCAGAAATAAGCTAAACAAATTAGACTGAAAATGAATTAACAGTGAACATAATGAACAACAAGAACAGTTTATCTAAAGATGTACGTGAACTGTTCATCATCACAGACTTCAAACTGACAGGCACTTTTTCCTTGGCCAGAGGTTAAGAGCAGGATGTGAGAATTATTGCAAAGCTCTGTGGCCTGGGTTGTACAAGAGGTCAATGCGCACCATTATATTGGTTTCTCCTGAAAACAATTAATCTCTCTACACTTTAATTAAAGCTGAAGAATGCGCCTTCCAAGAATATGCCTTGACTGAAACATATTAAGTGTCCTCATTCCACAGAAAGCAGGAAAATTATAACTCTCCTTGAAGACTGGTGGGTGAGGAAGGTAACAGTTCAAAAGGAGCCTGCTTCCTCTGAGGGACATCAATAGCAAACTCTCCCAGCTCTGGATCCACATGGGAATTTTAACCCCCATGGCATGCCCGTATAAGAGAATCAAGTCTCCAGTACCTTCTTCCAAAAACAGTAGTCATTATTTACTAATGTAAGGAAGCACAAGACCTCCACAGAGAAAACACAGTGTCAAAAGTGGCAGCCATTTTCCAAGATCTGATGGAAACAACATGAATGCTAGTACATACTGATCAATTTAAAAAGGTGTTCACACTTACGAAGCCTGTGGCACAGTGGGACCCATCAATGTGCAACCATTTCAGTATAGGCTGTACAACACAGCTAAAAATTTGGAGAAAAATCTCTTACTGATCTACCTTTTCTTAACCTTGTTGTCTCTCTAACTTGAGAAACATGTTTGTTTAGATATTAAAAACTTCCAACACTTTAAAGAGTCAAATTCTCTTAAATTGTAAGTTGTTTTGTTTCTACATATGACCTTTACTTTGAAATTATTTTTGCTGTGACTACACAATTGAGACATGATGGCAATATTTTTTCCATCAGTTAAAAGGTTTTAATGGATAACATTTCAAGAAGCTGTCGAGAGGCACTACTTAAATGTAAGATTTTTCGAGCCATTTATGTTATTGCAAATTTCAATAGCACATACAAAATAAATCTCACTTAATGCAGTAAGTGCGTATGGAAAACTATTTACTAAAATCCTCTTTATGTAACTGTCTTTTTCATTGACTGAATAGCTTTGGTAATGCATCAGCAAACACCATCTTGAAAAGCAGCTGGTGGGGGGGTCTCTTTTAATGACCAATATTGATTTTATTTCTAATCTATCATTCTGCAAATGCAAAATTTCATTGTTCAAGAGCATTCTCTTACTGGCCCAGAAAGAGGGTAGAGGGCCACATGTCAGGATACATAGCATTTGAACTTACTCTTCTACATGGTGATAAAGCCACATGCTTGCACCTGTTTGAAATGCCAGACTCAGTTTTGGCTGAAGTCAAGAGAAATTCTTCTATGGAAATGAATATAATACATATGGTTTTGTTGCTTAGTGAAATACAGATGAATAGAACAGAACAGAATAGAATATTTCAGTTGGAAGGGACCTACAACAATCATCCAGTCCAACTGCCTGACCACTTCGGTTAAAGCATGTTATCAAGGGCATTCTCCAAAGGCTTGGGGCATCAAACACCTCTCAAGGAAGCCTGTTCCAGTGTTTGATGACCCTCTCGAAAAACAAATGCTTCCTAATGTCCAGTCTAAACCTCCCCTGGTGCAGCTGTGAACCATTCCCACGCGTCCTGTCACTGGATACCAGGGAGAAGAGATCAGCACCTCCCTCTCTATTTCTCCTCCTGTAAGAGGAAGCTGTAGAGAGCAATGAGGTTGCCCCTCAGCCTCCTTTTCTCCAAACTAGACAAGCCAAAAGTCCTCTGCCGCTCCGACTCCTGTTGAGCCTGCTGTCGACCAGGAAGGCTGCAACTTCCCCTCAGTTACGTCTCTGAATGAAGAAACCTTTTCATATCTCCACTCTAACACCAAGATGATCTCATCTGATGTATTTGTGGTTGTGTACATAAAAAAAATTACAGCTTTTAAACACTACTGTGAATTGTCTTTATCAGTGTCATCAACAGCAACAATAAATATATTTGGTCTTAGCCCATCCTAGCTAGATTTTGATATGGCTGTTTTCACTCTAAGCATCATACGAATACTGTAAGCATGCCACAGATTTTTTTCAATAATACTGTCAACCAAATTCTACATATTAACAAGCAGTTTTGGTGGAAAATCCAATTAAAATGTTTGTATATTAAAGAAATTTAAAATATTAATAAGACGCTGTGAATACTTGTTCACACCCAATTTACACATAATCTGAAAATATCATCGTATTGCATATCTGTTATTTTTTATAGAGTCCCAGTGTCCTATTTATGTAGAGACAGGCCTTCCATAGGAATATATATTTGCTGACTTTATCCTTATATTAAATCTACATTCATTTTTCACAGAATCATTCAAATACACAATTAGTTTCGTATTTGTTTATCATTTAAACTGAGTTTACTTTGCATACCCAAACAGGTCTAAGGTACGTAGTAAAGCAAATAGATTCATATATAATGTTCTTCTCCTTGAGTATTAAGAAAACTGTATCAATTTAAATTGCTTTTAATAATAAAAGGTATCTGAATATTATTTTGAAATTTTAGATAGGTATAATTGTAATATTGTATGTGATATTAAGACTCCCAGAAGAAAGTCTCTGTTTACCTCCCAGTGAATATAAGGGAAAAAAAAATTAAAATACTCAAGTCACTTGGGATAACACGTTTGACTGCCGAGAACAAAGCAGTCAGTCAGGATCTGAAATAAAATGTGATCATTACTTACGAACAGTGACTATAATATTCAAAATCAGAAATTGTAACTGCTAAACTAACAGTCACATGTACTTTTGAGATGGAAAAGCAGGCAAATGCCTCACATTTGTGCCTTTTAGCAGATTTTTACTACTTTTAAGGAATATAATTCCATGGGGTTAAACACCACAGCACTCAGTCCAGATTCAACAAATACTTATATACAGTTCTAGTTTTCAGATGATGATATGAAACACATACTGCGTGTTTTCTGGAGTGGAATTCTTAGTAGCTAACGAGTTTTGGTTTTCCCCATTTATTTATTATTGACTAAACAGTTTACTTTTGCTCAATGCAAAAATACAAGAAAAAAAAAAACAGTCTCTATAAAAGTCTTCTGTGCAGCTCTTGAGTTCAAAGCAAATTTTCCAGCTGAGTTACAAAGTCCTGAAATGAATTTCTAATGAAAATGCTAACAGGCCTTTAGCTACAGTGGTGCTAGCGGGTGTTGTTAAAATAAATAGAAATCCCTGTCAGTGCCAGAAAAGCAGCCCATCATTAGAGGCACTTTTCTGGAAGCTTTTTATTATATCTGGGTGATGATAATCTTCCCACCAGTGGGCATGCTGGTTTTTGGCACATATCAAGCTTGTCAGAATCATTTTACACATTCCAAACAGCAGGCACAATAGACAATAACAAAAGAGAAAAGAAACTTTCTCAACATGATGCATATCTTTTTTTCTCAGGAGTTGCTATTGCCTTTTTAGTGAGGAAAAAAAAAGGAACCATTTAACCAATCGACTATGCATATTAGAGCTATTGTCTTAAGTTACAGCAGGTATACCAGTGCTTCTGGTCCACCCTCAGCTCCAACAGAAGAGTGCAGAAGTAAGTCTCTATGTGACAGTGGAAAACTGTTTAAGACACTTTTCTTTCCAACCACTTACCCACTATGGTCTTCGTGCTTAGCAGACCCTAAAACAGCCTACTACAGCTCTTTGTGTCCCAGGGAGCTATTAGCGATGACCAGATTAATCATAACATTAGGATATGTTAGCTAACAGTCTCCTAGCACAGACTTTACAAATTCAGTCTTGCAGAGGAAATAAGCACAGGACACAGTTATTCTGAGTCACCTACACAAATTGTCCTTTTCAGCAAAAGTCAGCTGTTGCCATGCATGCCGCTCTCAGTGTCAAACTAAGGAGAATTGCTACCCAGTTTTCCCAGAGCAGCCAAAACCTTACTTTTAAAAATACTTCAACACCATACCACAGCCAAAAGAGACAAGGGAATAACACAAGGCAGTCACGGGAACTGTGACCTCATCCTGCAAACACTGAAAAAGACTGCTCATGGTAAAACATATGAGCCTCCAAAGAGGTATTGGAAGGGTTGGATCACACGGGAAGCAAAATCAGGAGTGGCACTGGACTTTACTGACCATATTTCCCACCATACTTGATGTACACCGCCATGTTACGTTACTTTTTGGGTGCTGTTAAGAACAAAATGTCAGACTGCATGCAACAATAACATGCTGCACCCACAGAACAGGAGGAGATAAAGCAGGGGTGAAATCTGGCCTGTGGAACTTCCATTCCTGATAACTTTCCACTGGAGATGTGAAGAAAGCAACCTGTCTCTCCAGTATGAGATAATTTGGAGGGATAGCAAATTAAAAATCAGCCAACCTGTTCTTATACTAAGTTTGGCATATTCACTCTGGAAATGACTGAGAAACAACCAGTATAGGCCCTCACAGTGCTGTTGTCAATCACTTTTCAAAACGTTTTCAAAATGGAACAAATCAGCTGATAGTTGTAGTAAAATAACACAGACAGACCAAAAAAGATGCGTCATGGATGCCGCATCTGCGAAAAGAGGATCTTGCGTATGGAAATGATGCAGAGTTCTCCTTCATTTTGCAAAGCAATCCCCAACTTACTGACTTCCTTGTACTAAAATGTACAGTATTCATAAATGCCTAATTAATTGGAAAGACACTATCAAGTATGAATCTGGTTTCAAAAATTACACATATAATTTCACAAAATTACACATATAAATGAAATGTGTAAATTCATTCACTGTGTTTCCTGAACTAATGTTCCCTGAGGTATATAACATGCTTCAGTTACAAGATTTAACTAAAAAAAGTGCAACACTTGACAGAACTGGGTATTTTCTCCTTTCTTTATCATATGAAACTCAAGAATGTGTATTAAGTGTGCCGAATGTGGCATCACATTACAGTTTTCATACTTTTTTTTATTTACACACATTTTTTCCCACAGTTGTCAATAACAGCTCTACCCAGACACTGAACATTTTGAAGGACAAGACACCTTCATGCCTTCGGATCCAGCTTTTCAAATGGCAGCACATGGACGAAACTTAAATTCCACCACCTTGAGCCTGCCATGATCCTTTCTGAATAAGCACCATCAAAAGTAAAACACATCAGCTAGCTTTATCTGCCTCAACACATAAGTGAAAACAAATATTACAAAGGGCTAAGTTAAGGATTTAGATTAAGATAATATTCCCTCCTTTCAAAGCTGAAAACCATTTTCTCAACTCCATATGTACAAGCACACTTTTGTTGATACTTTTCTTCCAGGCTTTCTGCCCACCTCTCAGAAAAAAAACAGTATCTCGGGGCAGAGGGGGGGAAGCTATACTAAGTCTTCTGAAATTTTTCCAAAACTATATACATGCTTCATGTTTTATATATCAAGATTTAGCTTGGAGCAAGTTTTTATGCTAATTTATAAATTCTTGAAATACGGGTTTTAGAACAGAATGCTAATATAACTCTAACTATAGAAATGCTTGCAGGCACTGCTATAATGAAAGAAATAATTACATCAATAAAATTATACTAGTTTGACATTAACAGTTTGCCCAAACAAACAATTCTGAATGACTAACAAGCATTATAAATATGACTGCTGTCATAAATTAAAGCTATCCATGACCAGGGTTCATGCAGCTCTTTGGAATAATAAAAGAAAGTATCATTAGCAATATTAGGAATTTCATTAAGCACACAACTATGAACTTTGTCTTCCTCTGAAAATTTCATCAGCTATCATGCTTGGGAGTAAATACAACATAAAAGACTTAACATCTCTTTGACTGGTGTAGTTATTTCTGAACACAGGAAATTATCATAGTGTTATTATCTTTGTGGTAAAATTTCATCTAAACATTACATCATCCAGTTTCTCACATTAGTTATTGCAGAGGTTTGTGATAGCATTTTTCTATTTCTTAAAAATATTTTTCTCTTCATATTCTTTGAGGAATAAAAAAAATAATTGAACAACCTTGAGTAATTTTAGCATGTGAACATTTTCATAAAATCATAAATATAGATTCAGAAGATGAGAGTCCACAGATTCTTCTATCTACACCCATTTAAAAAGCTGCCTTCTACTTTGATGTAGGATTTTCTTTTGTTTATCTGGTTTAAACTAGAAGCAAAATGTCTTAAAGCTAAAGCCATGCTATGCCATCTTTAAATTTGCTGGAGCGTGTCCCAGGAATGGGAATATACAAAATTCCTTATACATTTACAAACAGGTTTGCTGAGTGCAAGCTTGTAAACAAGTCTCAACATGAGTTAAATGGTCACCTTTCCCCACAAAACATGTGGCTACCAATAAACTAGTGAGCTAAGAAACCACTTCTTTTCCAGCTTGCCTTAAGAAAGTAGGCATCACATTAAAAAGAGTAGTAAATAAAATAAATCTCAAATCAAATCTCTAAGCCAAATACATTTTCATAAATATTTGCATCTGCCAGTAACACCTGCCAAGGTAGGAGAATACCTTACTGAGCGCAGAGGAGAGTTTATGTTGGAAAGATGGCAATACTTTGTGGACGCTACCAAAGCCCTTTACAAAACTTCTCTTGGTATGTTCCCAAATGTGTTGTATTGATGAGACGATGAGTCATTATAAATTAAAGCCTAAAAACATAATTAAATTTAAAAATAGTTCCCAATAGTTTCTGAAGGATTCAGAATTTTTCAGGCAGTTATTAGAATGGAAGCAAAATGAGTTTTTCATAATCTGGCCATTTTGTTATGGATTGCTCTCAAGTCCAGTGCACTTAATTTGTGTAATGCATGGCGATGATCTATAATATGTAGCATCATCTCAAGCAGAACTAGTGAACTCTTTGTTTTTCATTTTGGATAGTGCATCCAGAGGGAAACATTTAAGTAATATAAAGAGCTTTAGCATGCAAAGTATGTTGCTACAGTAAATTGATGAGTTAAATTATATTGACAATTCTTCTTACCCTGATAAAATCTTCCTGACCTTTGCTATTATTACATAACAGACCATTGCCATGCACAGCCATTAACATAGCTATCAAACCTAAATATTACCTCCTTTTGTTACAAGTACATAAAATTTTCTGCCACTACAAGGATAGCACAGCTTGAACTAGAAAGACCAATGTATTGACACAGTAGATAACCATATACTGTTGAAAAGCTCAAAGGACAGCTTCAAGTAAGAGAAAAATTTCAAAACAGGTCTTATGTCAGGTAATCAATTACAGCACTGTCATACTAATGGCTACGGAAAAGCAGGGGAGCGGTGACAATAGGTGCATTCATCTTACTACTGCACTGGAAAAGCTGCACCTGTATCCCCGTGCACTCTGTCTCCTGCTGTCCCCCAACAAGTGCATCCCATGACAGTGGATCTCATAGTGGGGACGTTACCTATCTGTCATCCCTTCTTCCTGAAAGGCACCTTCACTACAGCTAACAACTAAAGGAGAGCAAGGAACTACCTCCTCCCTCCAGCCACATACAGGTTTCTTTGTTATGATCTTGAATGCACAGGGAAGTACTGAATAAATCCAAAGCTCTAAGGAAAAGATAAAGCATCTTAAAACTCATTTTTTGCCAAGTATGTAGATATGCGTGTATACATATGTGCGTGTGTATAAAACATGTTTGCACTCCGCTAATAGTTTTGTAAATCTTTGCAATCTTAATCCCCTTGCAGTAATTCATAGTAGCAGCACAGCTCTTGTTACTAACAACTCTCGTATCAGTATGGCCAAAAACTACTGTGGCAAAAAGGGAGGTTCCCCACACCTTTTTGATTTTCCAGTATTTGTGGGAATACTACAGTTAAAGGGTCGTTACACTTGTTTGCTGTTAGACACTGTAAACAGATTTTCAGGACTATGCCTTGTTTCACTTTCTGCCTAAACTGTAGGGGAATCATGAAAGACTTTGTGGTGGGTTGACCCTGGTTGGATGCCAGGTGCCCACCAAAGCCGCTCTATCACTCCCCCTCCTCAGCTGGACGGGGGGGAGAAAATATAACAAAAGGCTCGTGGGTCAAGATAAGGACAGTTTAATAAAGTGATAGCAAAGGTTGCGCGCGCGAAAGCAAAGAAAAAAAACAAATGATGTTATTCTCTACTTCCCATCAGCAGGCGATGTCTAGCCACTTCTCGGGAAGCAGGGCTTCAGTACGCGTAGTGGTTGCTCCGGAAGACAAAAATGCCCCCCCTCTTCCGTCTCCCTTTACTTAGCTTTTATATCTGAGCTGACGTCATATGGTATGGAATATCTGTTTGGTTGGTTTAGGTCAGCTGTCCTGGTTATGTCCCCTCCCAAGATCTTGCCCTGCCCCAGCCTGCCATTGGGGGGGGGGGCAAAAATGTTGGAGAGACAGCCTTGATGCTGTGCCAGCATTGCTCAGCTGTAGCCAAAACACTGGTGTGCTATCAACACCTTTCTAGCTACTGATGCAGAGCACAGTGCTATGAGGGCTGCCATGGGGAGTATTAACTCCATCTCAGCCAGACCCAATACAATCTCCACCCCTTATTCCATACCATTTGCGTCCTGCTCAGGTTCCACATAACTTAATACAGATATCTTCTAACCATACTATTGTATTTAATTCTCATTACTGAAATCCTTTCTCACCAACACTTACAACTGAGACTACATACTTAAACCACTTTTATACCCAACGTACGGATTTATACATTCTTATTAATTACTATCCCCTGTCCTTTAAGAGATAGATATTCCATGGGCTTCTTCCACTCTTCCTGATGTTCACATACAGGTTATGACTTGAGCCCCATCCATCAAGATGAGTGGTCAGGACAGGAGAAGCAGTATGTTCGATCGTTGGGCCCCAACACCAGCTTGGTTTGGGTCACTGATGCACTTGTCTGGTTCCTTGCGAAGTTCACTCTTCTGCAGTTCAGGTCATTCCTGCTACATTACTTCCTACAACATACAACTCACATCACAGATTATTTTTCCCCCAAGGTTAAATGTCCTTGAGGCACACACTGGGTCTCCCCATCCTTCCGCATTACCCACCAAGTACACCCAGGTCCCTGAGCAAAGACAATCCCACGAATGGGTTTGCCTTTTCCCATGGGAGGTGCAATCCACACTGCCTTCCCCAGCCACTTCCCCATGTGCACTACGGGGACCTTATCTCCTCCCACAGTATGTAGGGGTTTTGTTTGGGCAGGACCAGGACGGTTAGCAGATCCTCTGGTGTTAACTAGCCAAGTGGCTTCTGCTAAATTTGTATCCCAATGCTTCCATGTCCCATTGCCTAGCGCTCTCAGCATAGTCTTCAACAGTCCATTATATCTCTCAATTTTCCCAGATGCTTGCGGGTGATAGGGTATGTGGTACACCCACTCAATGCCATGTTTCTTTGCCCAGGAGCTTATGAGGTTATTTCGGAAATGAGTCCCATTGTCTGATTCAATTCTTTCTGGGGTACCGTGTCGCCATAAAATTTGCCTTTCGAGGCCTAAGATGGTGTTTCGGGCAGTGGCATGGTTTACAGGATATGTTTCTAGCCAACCAGTAGTTGCTTCCACCATGGTGAGTATGTAGCGCTTGCCTTGGCGTGTTCGCGGCAGTGGTCCAATGTAGTCAATTTGCCAGGCCTCGCCATATCGAAAACCCAGCCACCGCCCTCTGTTCCAGGGAGACTTTACTCTGGTAGCTCGTTTGATTGCAGCACATGTTTCACATTCATGAGTGACCTGCGTAATGGCCTCCATGGTCAGGTCCACCCCTCGATCACGAGCCCACCTATATGTTGCATCTCTCCCTAGATGTCCCGATGTCTCATGGGCCCATCGAGCTACAAATAGCTCACCTTTACGCTCCCAGTCCAGGTCCACCTGAGCTATTTCTATTTTGGCAGCCTTGTCTACCTGTTCATTATTTCGATGTTCTTCAGTGGCACGGCTTTTGGGCACGTGAGCATCTACATGACGTACCCTTAGAGTTATGTGTTCTACACGGGCAGCAATGTCCTGCCACAATGCTGCTGCCCAGATGGGTTTACCCCTGCGTTGCCAATTGGTCTTCTTCCACTGCTGTAGCCACCCCCATAGGGCATTAGCCACCATCCAGGAGTCAGTATAGAGGTAGAGTACCGGCCATCTTTCTCGTTCAGCAATGTTTAGGGCTAGTTGGATGGCTTTCACTTCTGCAAACTGACTTGACTCGCCTTCTCCTTCAGTGGCCTCAACGACTTGGCGTGTGGGACTCCACACAGCAGCTTTCCACTTCCGATGGTTCCCTACCACACGACAGGATCCATCAGTAAACAAAGCATAACACCTTTCGTCTTCTGGTAACTCATTATATGGTGGTGCCTCTTGGGCACGAGCCACCTCCTCAGGTGATGCTCCAAAATCTCTGCCTTCTGGCCAGTCCATGATCTCTTCCAGAATTCCTGGGCGGTTAGATTTCCCCAGTCGAGCCCGTTGCGTGATCAATGCTATCCACTTACTCCATGTAGCGCTGGTTGCATGATGTGTAGAGGGGATGTTTCCTTTGAACATCCAGTGTAGCACGGGCAATCGTGGTGCCAAGAGGAGATATGCTTCTGTACCAACAACTTCTGAAGCGGCTCGAACCCCCTCATATGCTGCTAGTATCTCTTTTTCAGTCGGGGTGTAGTGGGCTTCTGATCCTCGGTACCCCCGGCTCCAAAACCCTAATGGTCGACCTCGGGTTTCTCCTGGTGTTTTCTGCCACAGGCTCCAGGTGAGACCATGATCCCCAGCTGCAGTGTAGAGTATATTTTGCACATCTGGTCCTGTCCGGACAGGCCCAAGAGCTACTGCACGAGCTATTTCTTGTCTGATATGCTCAAAGGCTTGTTGTTGTTCAGGGCCCCATTCAAAATAGTTCTTTTTCCGCGTTACTCGATAGAGAGGGCTCACAAGCTGACTGTAACCTGGAATATGCATTCTCCAGAACCCCACAAGGCCTAGGAAAGCTTGTGTTTCTTTCTTGTTAGCTGGTGGAGACATAGATGCTATCTTGTTAACCACATCCATAGGGACATGACGGCGTCCATCCTGCCATTTTATTCCCAAGAACTGAATCTCCTGTGCAGGTCCCTTGACCTTGCTTTTCTTTATGGCGAAACCAGCTTTCAGAAGAATCTGAATTATTCTTTTCCCCTTCTCAAACACTTCTTCTGCCTCATTGCCCCACACGATGATGTCATCTATGTATTGTAAATGTTCAGGGGCTTCGCCTTGTTCCAGTGCTGTTTGGATTAATCCATGACAAATGGTAGGACTGTGCTTCCACCCCTGGGGCAGTCGATTCCAGGTGTATTGGACGCCTCTCCATGTGAAAGCAAACTGTGGCCTGCACTCTGCTGCCAAAGGAATGGAGAAAAATGCATTGGCAATATCAATTGTAGCATACCACGTGGCTGCCTTTGATGCCAGTTCATATTGGAGCTCTAACATGTCTGGTACAGCAGCACTCAGTGGCGGTGTCACTTCATTCAGGCCGCGATAATCTACTGTTAACCTCCACCCTCCATCAGACTTTTGCACTGGCCATATAGGACTATTAAAAGGTGAATGAGTCTTGCTGATGACTCCTTGGCTCTCTAGGTGATGAATCAGCTCATGGATGGGAGCCAGGGAGTCTCGGTTTGTCCGATATTGCCGACGGTGCACCGTCCTGGTAGCGATTGGCACCTGTTGTTCTTCAACTTGCAACAATCCTACAATGAAGGGATCTTCCGAGAGGCCAGGCAGAGTAGATAGCTGTTTGATCTTCTCTGCATTTACAGTGGCTACACCAAAAGCCCATCGGTACCCCTTTGGGTCCTTGAAGTACCCTCTCTTGAGGTAGTCAATGCCAAGGATACAAGGGGCCTCTGGGCCGGTCACAATGGGGTGCTTTTCCCACTTGTCCCCTGTCAAGCTCACTTCAGCCTCCAGTATAGTCAATTCTTGGCATCCCCCTGTCACTCCAGAGATCCAGATGGGTTCCGTGCCCCTGTATCCTGATGGCATCAGTGTACACTGTGCACCAGTGTCTACCAAAGCCTTATACTTCTGTGGGTCTGATGTGCCAGGCCATCGAATCCACACAGTCCAGTATATCCGGTCATCCCTTTCCTCCTCCTGGCCGAAGGCAGGGACCCTCTATTGCTGTTCCTCATCAGAATATTCACTGTCCGATCCTTGCGGTACCAGACCAGAAGTCCCCTCACCAGAATCAAGGGAGGTAGTTTCAGTTCTTCTATGCCTGGAGGATCGCTGAGTGCTTTCTTGGGCCTCTACAGCAACTACGCTGACAGCCTTCTTCTTGGGTGACCCCTTCTTAACAGCTGTCTTCCCTCTCAGTTCACGCACACGGGCTTCCAGCTTAAAGGTGGGTTCACCATCCCACTTCCTCATGTCCTCCCCTTGGTCACGCAGGAAGAACCAGAGTGTACCACGTGGCATACGCCTTAGGCTCCCTTTCCCTCTGACTGGGGCAGGAGAGGACTGATTTCTTGGAGCATCCCTAACAGCCAAGGCACTGTCCTGTAGGGATGAGGAAACACAGAGATTTTCCTCAAAGTTTTGGAGCCAAGACGACACTTTCTCCACAGTTGGTGTTTCCATATCTGGACAATACATTGCTGCCAAGCTGTTAGAATACGATGCTGGGGCACCTTGAATCACCTTTCGCCACATGGCCCGTGTGCACAGGACATCCTCTGGATCTTTGGAGACTTCCTCATCATCTAGATCACTGTAGATGACTTCCACCACTGCTAACTCTCTCAGGTACTGGATGCCTTCATCTGCGGTAGTCCACTTTTCTGAGGAATTCACAAGATCTTCCTTGAATGGATATCTTGCCCTCACACTTGAGAGAAGCCGGCTCCAGAGACTGCAAACTGCTGCCTCTTTTCCAATTCCTCTTTCAATTCCCCGGTTTCTAGCGAGGGATCCCAGCTGTTGGGCTTCCTTGCCTTCCAGTTGCTGACTATCAGCCCCATTATCCCAGCATCGGAGCAGCCAGGCAGCAATCCGCTCACCTGGCTGGCGGCTGTAATCTTTCCGCAAGTCCCGAAGTTCTGAGGACGTCAGGGACCGGGTAGTTTCCGCTTCCTGTTTAAGTTCCCTCACTCCTTCCTCCAATTTCCTTACCGAAGGACCAGCTTCTAGATCAAGCCTTTCCTCTTCTTCTTCTTCTTCTCTCACTAATCGATGGTATGGACCCGTTGATCTCCTTGTCCACTGCTTCCTTTTCACTACTGGGGCAATTACTGTAGTTGTTGTTGTTTGGGTCCCTATCTCGAGCATGGTGTCCTCAGATGCAGTCTGGGTCCCTGCCTCAACCATGGTCCTCTGACAGTGTTGAACTATGGCTCGGTAGGCATAGGCCAGGCCCCAGTACAGTGCGAGAAGCTGCTGGTTTTCATTGGGATAGGCAAGGCACCCTTCTATCAGGTGGCGCGTCAGTTTGCCAGGGTTACTTGCCTGTTCAGATGTAAAATCCCAGATTATGGGAGGTGATAACCGTCCTAGGAATCTGCCCAAATCCTTCCATATACCCTGCCACCCAGGCACTGGTCGCTTGAGGGCACATTTAAGTATTGCCTCACCTAAAACTTGCCTTCTCTTATACCAGGACGAGACCAGATTCCGCAATACCCATAATATGCCACCAGTATTAATTATTAGTATTAAACAGCTTACATAAGGGTGAACAAGGACCTCGGGAGCCTGCATAATAAAACCATTCACATCAATGCCTGGTAGGGAGAGGGAGATGTGTTCCCTCATCTCCTCCACAAGATAGCTCCCACAACACAGGAAAGCCATCAGTGCCAGGACAAAGCACATAGACATTATTTGTATTAGCACGTTCCCGCGTTCCTTCATTCTCCCCACAAGATAGCTACCACAGCAAAACAAAGCCATCAGTGCCAGGACAAAGCACGCAGCCATTATTTGCATTAACATGTTCCCAAACTCAGCAAGCTAGAGATAAGCAAGCAGCTAACAAGCTCCGTGACCTGCACAGGAGCTTGCCACTTACTAACTAGCTATAGAACACTTAATGCAAAACTGCCGTTGTCGTGCCCCACGTTGGGCGCCAAAAAGGACTGTGGTGGGTTGACCCTGGTTGGATGCCAGGTGCCCACCAAAGCCGCTCTATCACTCCCCCTCCTCAGCTGGACGGGGGGGAGAAAATATAACAAAAGGCTCATGGGTCAAGATAAGGACAGTTTAATAAAGTGATAGCAAAGGTTGCGCGCGCGAAAGCAAAGAAAAAAAACAAATGATGTTATTCTCTACTTCCCATCAGCAGGCGATGTCTAGCCACTTCTCGGGAAGCAGGGCTTCAGTACGCGTAGTGGTTGCTCCGGAAGACAAAAATGCCCCCCCTCTTCCGTCTCCCTTTACTTAGCTTTTATATCTGAGCTGACGTCATATGGTATGGAATATCTGTTTGGTTGGTTTAGGTCAGCTGTCCTGGTTATGTCCCCTCCCAAGATCTTGCCCTGCCCCAGCCTGCCATTGGGGGGGGGGGGCAAAAATGTTGGAGAGACAGCCTTGATGCTGTGCCAGCATTGCTCAGCTGTAGCCAAAACACTGGTGTGCTATCAACACCTTTCTAGCTACTGATGCAGAGCACAGTGCTATGAGGGCTGCCATGGGGAGTATTAACTCCATCTCAGCCAGACCCAATACAGACTTCCATTCTAGTATGGGTTCACAGTCTGAAAAAGACTCTGAAGGAAACCAGCAACCAGACCTGCCTTGGGCTTGCAACACTGTAAAGAGTCACAGTCAGCTGAGAAATCTGGGCCTTAATAATTAATCCTATTTTCTTTGATAAGAAAGGAGGCAACACCTCCACATGTATTCTTTTTCAACGAAGGCCATTGCTAAGTTTTGCTGTAATTTTGAGATGCTTTTGTAGCAGTTATTGTAATATGAATAATGTGGTAAGTTTTGACAAGGTTTGGGAAATTTAATCCTCCCTTCTTTGTGAACTTTTTTTTTTAAAGTAATAGGTCTTTTGTTGTGCTCTTGCAATCCCATAAAATTTTACTGACAAGTTATTTATTACAGGGAAGTTTAGCTTGGGGATTTCTATTGGAGATAGAAATGGCGATGAGACTATGGAGAATGTTCATTTTCATGATAGCGTCTTTTCCCCATAATGATAATAATAATTTGTCCCATCTGTCTAAATCTAATTTAACAGTGTTTATGAGTGGTGGAAGGCAGATTTTAATTAAGTCTTGTAGTTGCATTGGTATGTATTTTTGTCCCTCTGGGGATCATTTAAAATTCCAATTTTCAATAAAGGGTATGTAACCACAACATCATGTAGGAAGCAACCTGGGCTTGAAGCAGTTAATTTTGCATCCGGATATGGAACTATCAGCCAATTAAAACAAACATTTCTGGAAGTGCAGAGGTTCACTGTTCACCACATTCATACCCCAGAAGCTGTTTTAATCTGCCAAGAGTCAAATAGCCAAGGTAAAAGGTGAACAAGTACCACATTTTTATACTGTTTCCATTTTAACAAGGAAATTGTTACATAGAGCCCTATTACATAAAAACACATTTTTAAGCAGATCCTTTTTAAAAATCCATTGAAGCTCTTTATGTAAAATTTAATGTCATAATATTTCTCATATCCTTGCAACCTCCAGCTGTAACCCTAATAGGATAGACTGTATCCTAACAATACAGAGAAAATCTGCTAGATTAAACTACTTGAAAGTAAGGCACTTACCTTAAAAATAAGAGGTTTAGCTTTTGAAGGAAATTCCTGAACTTTAGACTGCCTAGGCCAGTGTATTGATATAAAGCACACCAATACTGAGGGCACCCTCAAAACTGATATGACATTTCTACTGTACAACCTGCTCACTCAAGCTTACAATGAATCTCTATCTTTGCACTTCCATCAATGACAACAATTTAAAAACTGCTGACTCTGTTGGTCACATTTTACCTCTGTAAGGACAAACGTACTGGCTCTTCAACTTTCACATTTTAAAAAGGACAGTGATTACAGATGTAAAGAATTTAGGTTTAGGCCTTGAGTTTGTACTCGGGGAAATCTCTATTGAAGTGACCTGAGCTCTATTCACAGTAAAGTTTCGTGCAGGCACTCCACACATTCCAGCAAAACCCACACATTTCCTACAAAACCCATAAACTTACTATTTAGGCATGCGTTTTTTGTCAATCCCAACATTTAGTTTTTGGGGGTTTTTAATATACGAGTACATTAAATGTATATGTATTATTTAATTTTAGTAATATCAGAGATCACACAGCGTATGGAGACAAGAGTAGCTTACAATTTTTTATAAAATTGAAAAAATGCTCTTCAGAAATTACTCAGAAACATTCAGTGTGATCACCTAATCTAACCTTACCTGTGTAAAAATAAATTGGACGTCTGGTCCAAACCAGTCACCTACACTGGTTCTGCAGTCAATAGAGGCACTTGTGCCACTGCAATGGAAGTCTCATCCCAACTAAAATAAAGGCACATGTGGGATAGATTGGCCTCTTTGTTACTTCTACATCTCTGCTGATTTTATAGAAAGTCTCTGAAGTCAAGTTAGACTGGGCAGTCAAGTTAGACTAGGTTTGACTGCCTTTGGAAGTCAAAAAGAGCCAGTGGATTCTTACCAAATACACTCAGCATGTCTCAACATGAAACCTATGTGTTACTGAAGTAGTGCCTGAAATGGATAACTACTACTCAGGAAATTTGTTTATTTCTGTCATAATTTGTAACGTAAATAACAAAAACATGCAAGCCCAAGAAGAACTCTCTCCCATACACATTTGCTTATGCACAATATAAGGTCCACAACCTCGTGAGCTGTAACAGCTGCTGAGGTTCAGGTTGCTGACTCTCTGACATGACACTTCCATTAAAGGAAGAGTCATCCTGCTATAGAAATGGTAATACATTACTCCTTTTGAAATCAATAGGAAATTTGCTATTGACCTGAGCAAGAGTCAGATACCTCCCTTCCACTGTAACTGATATTCCTTAGCGTCCTTTCATACGCCTGTTTACCTGTGCATGTTTTCACACCCTTTAAGAATATACAAAACATGGAAAGTTGGTGCTATCAATTCCGTTAAATAAAGTACTTAAGCATAGATTTAATGACAGGTAAATGCTTTCTTTCAAGGTTTTTTCATTTGCTAATTTTCCAGCCCTCACTTTAATACATAGGAAATACTGTCATAGAAGAAAATGTCTAATTAGTGTGCAAGTATAAAATTATTTTAAAATGAAAAGGTTTTGCTCCCAGTCCCTAGTCCTACCAGAGAAACAGATGGCTGTCATTCTTTCATGCTTGCTTTCTTTTTTTTAAGGAACTAAAAGTAACCTGAGAATTAGAGACTATAAATGCTGACTACTACTTCAGCATTAGGTATATTGGTTCAGAAGAGTTAAAACAGAATTTAAAAATTCACAGATCAGAACGATATAACAGGGACAAAGCAACATGAGTTCTGTAATTGTGCAGTGTGCTGTTTTGTGCTACAGATCATTTTGAGGATGCCAAACAAAACAAGGACTAAGGTGAACCAGTGGACACTTTTTATCTGGATCTTTCAAAAGCTTTTAACATCATCCCTTTTATGAGATTGTTAGGAAAACCAGTACACATGGGTAAATAAAGTGTTATCAAGGAGTGAAGACTGGATATAACCCCCAAATACTGTCAATAAATATTCAGCATTATTAACATTAATTATTAATTTTCGAGGGCCCTCAAAACTTTCATACAAGGATTGTTGTCAATGCTTGTGTTCAGTACAGTGAGGCCACAAGACTAGACAGAATGAACTATTGGATCATTGCAGCAGTTTTGACAACAGAAAACATGGGAAAGTCAAAGACTACAGTAATTACCAAATAGTATTATAGTACCTGGTAATTTCACATGCAGCAGACTCATCATGTCCATTTAGAATACAGACCCCCATATATGCAAAAATTTACTATAACACAAGAGGAAAAATGAGATGTTCAATAATTGATAATAAAGACAGTGTATTCATTATGTTATTATAGAAGGCATCCCCCCACCCCACTGCAAATCCAGGGGGAGTAGCCTATTTTCCAAATGAATGCTTTAAATTTTGACTAGATATGTTGTCTAAATAACTAGTCACTGAAGGTTACTTTAAAAAAAAGAAAATCTGAAGAATCGGAATTCCTACTAAGATAGTTTAAAACCTAAATAGTTAAATGTGTTAAACTATTGGACAAAGTGCCAAGGCTTTTATTGTTTTTTAATAACTCTACTGTTTTCTTAGCAGATGATGCAGAACCAGTTATAGTTATGAGACCAATTTAATCACAGAAAACAACAAATGATGACTTGAGTATAATACTTCTGTGGTTAATTTTGTCCCATTTATAAGTAAAAGTATAATTTGAATAGTGTAGTCCTCCAGTACTTTTTATATGCAGTGCTTTTGCCACAGAAAGATACTGAGAAAACATGATGTTTTGTATAAAGGTTTCTTTATCACATCATCAACAGCAGCTGTTGCATGTCCCATCCCAACACATGGAAAGACCACAAATTTGCAAAGCAGTCCCCCCCACTTCTTTTGCAACAGCTGATCTATGAAAGTCTCGGTATGATAGTCCCAACCCTGAAAATTACATGCAATTGTCTGAGGCTAATACTAAACCAGGTTAGTACTGCAGAGACAGATGTCCACAAAAATTCCAAAGCACAACTTGCCAACAGCAATGCCACATGGCCTAAAAGATTAGATAAAATTTATGAGCACGCTCTGCAGAACAAATTTTGGACCATTTTATTTCCTGTTATTTTGCAGTATTACTGAGACGCAGAACTGGAAGAATTTCAGAGAAGGGCAGCAAGGGTGACCAAAGGCATGTTACAACCATCAAAGCAAGATTAGACAGCCTAATGAAGGAGAAACCCATTTCAAGTTTACTCAAAGAAATACACAGAAATACACTTCCAACCTCCTTGAGATGCAAATTGTTGGATGTTGGGAGAGTTATTCATGCAAGTACTGCTCTTTACTCCTCCCAAGTTTATGTGCTTCCTCAAATTATCTGCTTTTAACTACTGCTGGAGAAGGGATTCTGAGCTACAAACCTTTGATCTAACCTATATAGCTATTCTTACAGGGCATATGAAAGTGCCAACATTAGCAAAGCATCATTGCAGTTTTAGTTTCACAAATAACAGGGCAGCACCACTCACCATACATAAATCACAACCTACACAGCATATCCAGTGTAACAATGAATCGCATTACATATTACTCGCTTGTACAATACATGGACTCTCAGCTGGTGTATATCATCTGCCAGTTGTATGATCTTCCTGAGTCTCAGCAACTACCCCACTTACTTATCCTTAAAGTCTTCATACAGAGCCATATAGTCATTGTTATATTGTTATAATCCTTGTTCAAACTAATTTGAAGCCAAAATCAATTGACCCATAGTAGCAAGATTACGTAATTGCCATCAAAAAAATTCACAGCCCTTCACTGAAGCAACTTAATTTTGCAGGAATACAAAAACTAAAATGTCACTAGCTTCCAGAGCTTATCTGTTGTGGAAAACCTTCTGTTATGAATCTAATTAAACATAATGATGGATTGGAAATGTTATTTTGAATTTATTTCAAATGTAGAGATTATGCACTATTTAAAAAAATGGTCAGCAGGTTTTAGAAGTCCACAAAGTGCAACTCTTCCATAATCATTAGTTCCTGCACAATCTGACCTCACATCCTGCCCTTTGCAGGTGACAATAAATACACAATATCACTTTCATGGGGCCCTGGCTCTAATGCAAAGGCATGCATTTTCAAATACTGTATAATTTTAACAGTTTAATATTAAAGAGAGTAGAAAACAAAACTTTTAAGAATATGCTTCCCGATAGCTGTAGATAACAGCTTTGTAATGCATTTCTGCAGGAATTCAAACTTGAACTGAAATACTTCAGCCAAGTGCTGCAAAAAAAATATTTCCTATCAGTTTCCTGTCCCCTTCTGATTCAGTCTGAAGCAGAGCTATAGACCTGTATTGAGAGATAAAACACATAGCTTATGGTTCCAATGAGATGAACAATAATGCACCAGAATCAGATTTACTATGTCATATCGGAAGTCAAATAAAAAGCAAAATCAAGTACCCAGCAATATGTATTAATATTCTATTGGTAGTTTCAGATATACTACTTATACTGTTAGACTACAAAAGAGATTGTCCCTTACATAAGGGTTAGGATTTGCACCCTGATGTCCCAGATAAATTCTGCATTAAACAGCCAGCAGTTACAACAGATAAAACACCTTAATTATTATTCTAAACTACTACCTAATGTAGTTGTTAAAGGCATATATATTCTACCCAAAAGAAACAGCAGCACTTCAATGTTGGATTAAGTGATATAAACAAAATCCTGCTATTCTCAAAGTTTATTTTAAGTGTTTTAAAATCTTCCACATTAAAAAAACAAGTTTCATTTACTGAGGATTGCATTTTGTAGTCTTGTTTTAAAATACAGCCTCAAAGTCTATTGTAATACAACAAACAAGGCTCTTTTCTAATAAAAAATAATACAAATGCTATGCTTTTGCTTGTATTCCCACTGCCTTATTTTTTTGTTATTCTGCCACAGAAAGGTAAAAACAAAAGCTTGCTTAAGTAACAGGAATAAACATGTAAATAACTAAAAAAGATCAGTTACCAAGGAAACGAAAGACAACAGAGTAAAAGGCTCCAAGAATTCTTATTAAAAAAAAAGTATTTCTAAAAAAGCAATACAGCATTTAAAGTAACATTCAACTATAAAGAATATCATGGATCAAATATATTGTTACATGGATCAACTAATACTAAGTTTTTTCTCTTTTCAAACAGATCTGCCTACCACAGTTTTCCATCCCATGCTTCCTTTGATTGTCTCCAAACCATTCTCTCCCAGGTTACTCCCATTTCTGACACCAAATGAGAGTTACAGAGAAAGTGGAGGAGCTGGCCCTCTGCTTTAAGGCTGGGTCAAATGTATCTGTGTATTTTCTTATTGCCACAGGAGGGATACTCGGCTTCATGGACCACTGCTCTGAACCAGTATGGCCATCTTTACATTCTCTGCTTGCTGAAAAGTAATCCACTTGCTTGCACCTAAACAACATTTTAATAGTCACTTAACAGCAAGATCTAGAGATTCTTCTATTGTGAAACTCTTCAATCTTTAAAGTGGGGTTTTTTACATTATTGATCAAATTTTCCAGGTACTTCCTTTGCTTTCTTTTCTGTGCTCTTTCACAGTAGTCATCAAGATCTTACTTCTTTTCTCTGCTCTCCATGGCATTCCATCAGTCCTTGCTTCTTCTCTACCTCTTTCCTATGTGAGCTGATCAATCAACCCTAAGCCTATAACAACAGATATCTCCATTTCCCACTTCTCTCTTCCACCAGGCCCAAATCTCAGATGGTTTCTTGAAAACTCACTACGCATAATAACATTAATCTTCACCAAGTTTCAAGTTTTTAAACAATAAAAAAAAAATCTTCCAAACATCTGGCTATAATCTTTAAATCTGTATTCCTCCTAGAGTCATACTTGCTTAAAAAACAATAGTTTCTTTCAAATTACATACAAGATCCGGTTCTTCTCTGTCCAAATTATTAATGTATTTTCAATATATGAGCCATGCTGGTTTTTTTCCCCAAAGTCCTAAGGCTCAATTGTTTGTTTTGCCTATTAATCGATTCTCTAGTCATTCTACAAATTCTAATGATACAACCTTAATTTTGAACACAATAATGTTTACACTTACACTTGCATCAATACATTTCAATGAATAAAAAAGAGGAAGTCCCTATGAATCATTTCAGTGTATCCATCCCTCTGAATTTTACAGGAAACTGCTTAGTATTTAATCAAATCGAATGCATTTGGAACGAAAACTACTGCTCTCCAGAAGTATTTTTATGAGCTGGTACCAAAGGTTATCCCAATGGTAATCATCACTAGAATAATTAACATCAGGCTTGTCAAGTAAATTCAATTGCATTCTTTACAAACATTATGTAAAACAGTTAATAAAGGAAAAAGAGTGCGTGTAATACAGTTTTGCTATTTTGTTTTGGAGGTTTACATTTGTTTTGTTTAAATCATGCCTAAATACAGCTTGATAAATCTAAACATGGGTACTTAAGTAAATATGCTTCCTTTCAGAAGTGGTACATAAACACAAACTTTTTAATTAAGGACACTATACAAATACATTTCTTAGAACAAGATAAAAGTCTCATGTACATTATCAAATCAAAGGGAAATTCTAACTATGGAACTTTAATTAAAGCAAAATGCTGAAGAACCCCCTGCAACCATCTGTAGGGCTTTGAAAACTTATGCAGGACTATTCTTCCTTTAAAGGGGGGAAAACTCACATTGATTTTTTTTCACTTAAATAAAAGGAAAGCACTCTTTGTTCTCAAAATACAAACAGATGCAAAGTGATTGAATTACTGTTGCTGGTTAGCTCCCTAAATGTTATGAATGCTGCTGTAAAAGTTTAACAGTCCTCTGATTGCACAAAGAGCATTAATGGTTTGTGCAGTGCGTAATTAAGCTAAATGTATGCTTCCCTCAGGTCAACAAAAAATAAATATCAAATTTCCAAGAGGAACTTCCCTGCATCTTTTTTTTTTTTAAAGATAGGAACTTCTATTTTATTTGTTTACTTTGTCAACTAGTATGCTTTACTTGTGAAAAGGTCACTGTTAAAGTTACGGATAAATCTGTAAGAAAATCTTCCTTTTTCCATAGTACTTAGTATGTTCCTCTGCCTCAAATTATTGACAATTAAGATTTTAAGATTACAAGGGGAAAGAATAGGAAATTATTAATCAAAGTTCAAAGAGGAGTTTGAATTCTGTTTCATTCTTGGTGTTCTCTTACACCTTAATCATGAGCAACGTCACATCCATGATATTGATAGGTAAAGAAAAATACAGACTTGTACTAACTCTCTCTATATGCATATGATAAGCTCCATTTGCTTCCTTCAGCCACAGAACTCAGAACTAGCTTCCATGAGGTGTTTCTCAGTCTCCAATGCTTTTTCTCCCAACAGAGTTAACTCAAAGAATTAGAGGACCAATGAAGCTTTCAGACTATATTAAATTCTAGCACAGACTTTTGAATAAGAGGCCTCTTACACTTAAAACTAAGTAATGGCTAGCAACTCCACAATAATAATACGAATGGGTTTGGTCTGTTGTTATATTCTAGGGATATTTAATTCTGCATTGCAATTACTACAGCTATTGCTTTATTAATTGTCTATAGTATCTGAAACAAATGATGAACAGAGAATACAAGTTGAGTATTCTGTTTTACACCATTACACGCCATTACATTTCCTCCAAGTCAGTGTTCCTAACCAATCAATGTAGAAGAATCAATCAGAACATCTTGATGAACTCCACTAGACTGGTAATTAAGATGAACATACTAAGGCAAATCATTGGGCAGCTTAGATGGAAGAAACAAACTATTTAATTTAAATTGCCATAAGCAGTTATGAAAGCTACTTTCATTAAAAGATAAAAATGTTTACAAATTAGGATAAAAATTTGTCAAAATCTGTTTGTATTCTGTAAATATTATTTTATTTTTTTACGTGGCAAGGGAAGAAGCACTCAGAAAAGTCTGAAACAGAAACATAACATCAGTCATCCAGTTAGCATAAAACAAGAGAGCTTTGCTGAAGTCAACAGCACTACAGTATTGATTTGAGTTCAAAAGCTGCTCAATAAATTCTGTCTACATCCAGTATTCCTTAGAGTAAATACAAATTTGTATTTTCTTGGTGGTGTTTTTTCCATCAGCAAAAACCTCTGAAGTATCTGAAAAATAACATTTATTCATTGTGAACTAGGAAAGCCCTGGAACACACAAAAAGCTTGTTCTGCCAGGAATCCAGCATGATGAAAGACATTGAATGGGTCACCGCATTCAGCATTGAAACAAATGGTCATTCAGCCTGCAATTCATCCCCTAGAAGCTTATTACTGCACCATGTAAACAAATTATATTTTTTTCCTTAAGTAAACTGAAACACGCTGGCTCTCTTAGCCAGTTAATGCCAGTTTCTCTCTCTAATGCCCTCACATAGTGAGCTCTTACACTGACTGTTGTGACTGTTGGACTCTCTTAAACATCACTTGTGCAATATCTGAGCAAGACACTAAGACTGTGGATACCCAGGACAATGTAATGCCTTGCAGAGATAGCATGCAAGCTGGGAAAGGAGAAGAGTACAAAGGTGAGCATGACTTTCAAGCCCAAAGGTTGGTGAACATATACAAAAATACATATGGGAGCCCACACTAAAAACCAAGTATGCCTACTAGAATCCCAAATCTGCTGATTAAACCCACGAGCAAAGATAGTATGCCTGAACTGCAAAGACTATGTCAGCAAGGTTAACAGGTAACTTAATAATTCTTTCTCTTATAAAGATAAATAAACTCTGTTTTCTCGATGATCTTCACACTGAGATAGGCTAAATTACCATAAACATTTAATTTTCATTTTTGATGTTTAGGTGACAAGACTGCTCAGCTAATCTCCACCTGCTGAAGACTAACCATTTCTCTCAAAGGGTTCTCTCACCCTTTTTTCCTCTCTGTGGACTGGCTTTCAGAACTCATACACATTATATGACCTGACAGTTTCTGTGTTTGTACTTTTTTCTCCTGTGGTGTGGTTTCTGAGGTCTTGCATTGTAACCTTGATTGTAACCTTGTATCGTAAACAGAAGGTTTCCCACAGAAATCTAGCATTTCAACAAAACTCTACAACATACATGCTATCATAAATACAAATATAGTAGTGTTTACAGTTAAAATAGGAGTTGAAACAACAAGGAGATGTGAATGCTACCTATCATCTTACTTATGAATATAATATAGCATATGAACTATTGAAAAAAAAATGAAATCTTACACACAAATATAATATATATAAACTGCACAAATAAAACAAAGTTTTGTAATACAATAGGCGACCATTGCCATTATACTTGAAAAGGAAATAGAAGTAGGAAGACAACATGTTTGATGTTGCACTATTTAGATCTAGAAACAGTAATTATGATACTGAGTTTTATACACCATGTTGCTCTCCATGAGGTATAAATACCACAAGGTATAAATGACTTCTGTATTATCTGCAATTTTGTATTATCCAGAATCGATCTTATTCTCCTGTGGTGAATATAGGATGTAAAAATATATACAATTTAAGACTATGTTAAAACTTCAACTCAATCAATATGATCTCATCCCAAAATTTCTGTCACTTATACTATCTCACATGAAAATCAGACACTTAGTAAATAGAAAGGCCAGAACAGTTCTTACAGTTTTGTTGTTAGATTTATGCACCTCTCATTAAAATTTCTCATAAAAGAAAGCAGCCTCTTTTACTCTGAAATTCACTGTAAACATCATTCCAATTTATTCTGAATATTGCCTAAAGTAAGTATAATTTTCACATGTGAAAGTATGCCATACTGCATTAGTCAGCAAGCTTAGAAAGAACTGTATTTCTAATCTTCTCACAATGGGGACCCACTTTAACTGTATGTCAATAAAATGTTATACATAGCAATAATATTTACAAGCTAAATAAAAATATTTTTACATTTTATACCATAGTATTTCTTAAATACCTGTAGTTTAACACATTGAATTCCATATAGGTTTGTCAAACTTCTCCAGATTTTACCACTTCCACAAAATCAGATGACAGAAAAATGATCAGATTACTGCTGCCTCTATGGCAGGCTGCAAACAATCTACATTCAAGAAACAAAACAAAATTACCATGTAGATCATAAGGAGTTTTCACACAAATCTGTTAAGAAAAGGACTGACAGACTTGCTCCCATACTGCCAGGTTAATGGAAAGCAGCACTTAAAATGAAAGAAATGCCTATCTACTTGGCATAGTATTAAAATATCAGAGAGCATATGTAAATTAAGGAGTATATTTTATTAAAAGTTTGCAAATTAAAATTAAGAAAAAAATCCTAAAATCCATTATCTCTAGTTGAAACAATAGTTTTCTATTATTTGTATCTTTTAAATATTTCAGAAGTTGTACATTTTAAAAGTACTTTATGGAACTGCAAAGGACCTGATATTTTGAAGTGTTCTAAGTGAAACTGCAGTTATAAAGTTTTTTTAAAAACAAAGGCCACCGAAGACCTAGGTTTCTATAGAGTCCCACTTTATCCCACCCATCAGGATAAATCTGACTATAGAGTCCCACCTGTTTTTTTTCAGCATAAATCATTAATTACCTAAACCATTACTTATAAGTAATTCCTTCGTATGATAGTTATATCTGCATATAGACTGAGCCCAAAAATGGTGTTGGCTTACATTTACATCAGGAAAATTCAATGTAAAAAATTATCAGTGTAGCTGTGCTCAGACAAAATCAGCCCCAACGCATGTCTAATAATGGCTGTACTGACAAACTTGGTACGCTCCAGTGCCAGCAGTGGTCTCTTTTTGTTCCTTGAAACACTCTATTTTGGGAAGAGATGCAGAAATGTGGGAAGCTGACTTCATCACAGGATTGTACACTCCAAGACCTACAAAATTAGCAAAGATTAGTAATGAAATTATTAAACTAGTAACTTTGTTTTGGGGGAGGTTGTTTTGGTCTGGTTTAGGTCTGAAACATTTCTGTAAATGGCCACACCTCTTACTAACTTTGGGGAAAAATGCATTAGTAGGATAGTTAACCTTTTAAAAATAATATTCGCAATAGTGTCAGAAACAGATCATGCATGTAAATCTTCTGGAAGAGGCTATTGTGAAGTAGTATAGACCTACTCACACCGTCCTGACAAAATGTTTTGTTTTCGAAGAGTTATTGGGTGAGAGGTGCTAATCCAGTCTCCATTCGGTAGGAGCTCTGGCATTTCTGGCAATGAATTAGCTAAAATAGAAGGGACCAAATGTGGTAATAGTAAAACAGCGAGAACCAGGTGATATCATCACAGGACATTAGGGATTATGAGTTTGCAGGATCACATTGGGAACTAGTGTGTTTGAGATGCTGGGGTTGGTTGTTTTGTTTTCAGTCTGTGTCTTCATTATCAGAAAAGAAATTGATACTTTCCTCACTACTGCAGCTCCACCCATGTTGAACAATCCAGCATAGCACATCTGAGCAAGACAGTCTGTGGTAACCACATCTAAATTTTCTTAGATCAGTGAAGTCTCCAAGTCTTGTCCAGGAGATTTTTCCCCATTTTACGCTCAGTTAAAGTTCTCCTTGCTTAATCAAACTGGTTTATTAGCTTATAGAAGGCCTCAGTATGTATATTAGAATGAACATATGAAAATAACTGCTGTATCCCTACATGCCTATAATGAATTTGGAAAGCACCACTGCCGAAAGAAGGAAGATATCCTTACTTTCTTTGTATTTGTAATTTTTTTGCTACGTTTTCCAAAAAGCTGTGAATATTTCAGTATTTTTTTCTATTATTACAATACCGTTAGGGAAAAATTCTGATTCTGCATATAGATATATATTTTGTTTAAAAAAGCCACCACCACACCCCAAAAAAAAAAGAAGAAAAAAACCCCAGTATTTGAAAACACATAGAGCAGATATATTTCCCAAAAGCCTATTCAAAAAAAAATGGTCAATCAAAACTCAGCTAACCAACCGCTACTGGAAGTCTCAGAGCTGATGACAACGTACTCAAAAACCAGGAAGGTACACTCAGTCAACATTTCATGACAGCAAACTTAAATACTTTACTCTCTTCCTTCAAATATATTCTTATAAGGATTTTTAAAAATTTTAGAAAACAAGTGTTACTGTACAGAAAGATCAAAATCTGTTCACTCAGCTGTTGAGCATCATATGCTCTTAATAGTAGTCAGGATGGACTTTATTAATTAAAAACAGAACTGAGCTAAAAATCCTGTCTTTCTAAACCATCTATACTGAGAATATCAAAGCAGGGTACAGGAATTAGGTGCTCATACTACCTCTGTGCGCCTGACATACAATGAAATTACGAGCTTGGCATGACCAAAAGAAAAACGAAGCAAGGAGGAGAAAAATGCCAAACTGAGCTCTAAAAGCTTGCAAAACAAAGATTTTATTAATTTTATGGATGAGACTGATAACATTCACTTCAAACCATGAGTTGTAAAAATATATCTTAGCTTCTCCTTACCTGGTAGCTAAACATAGCTCTTTTCACAGGTTCTTTTTCTTTTCATACGTAGTTTCTTGTATGTACTCTGTTGCCTTCCAGCTTCTGAGAAATATTAAATATGTTTATGGCTACACCTGGATAGATGTTGAGTCATACACTCCTTTTCCTATTAAAATACTACGTTACTGAGCATAAATGCAAAACACTTCACAGTACATTTCCAAGTGACTGTTTCTATCTTTATTGTGGAATGGGATTTTTTTCTTACAGTAACTAGTTAATAAAGGACAGGAGCTTCATGATTAATTTAATTTTAACCATAAAAGTAGGAGATTGCTACATAAGGATCACTACATGGGAAATCATCCTTTTATAATTTTTATTTTAGAATGAAATCTGGAATTTCATTCAGTATCAATCTGAAATTTCACTGTGGATGTATTTTCCCTTTTACTCTCTGATCTCTACCCAAGCCCAGATGTGTAACATTTGTGTTCTCAATGATCTTTACCTTGTGTATTTGTACAGCAGCTAGCACAACAGAGCCTTGATCAGGGCTGCAAGGCACTGCTGTGTTAAAAAATAGGCGAGTATTTTTCCTAGACAGTGTCCAGGAAATGACTGCATGCAGGGTTCAATTAAACAATGAAGTCTATTAGAACAGGATCAGAATCTCATTTATTAGGAACCATGGACCTAGACCATGGCTAATCTGAATGGAAAGAAAAATACACATCATATGATGATCAAGATCTGCTTAAGTTCATAGAACATGAACACACATTTTCTAGTGAACTACTTTTGAAAATTATTCATCTGTTGATACCTAACAAGATTTCTGCACTTAGCATTTGTTGTGAGCTTACTAAAAAAAAAAAAAACCCACAAAACAAAAACTTTCTTCTCAAAGCATGTATATCTTTTAATATTAGAAAACAATTAAAATTAATTACTTAATGAATTAACTTTATTATATTTTTAACCACTCTCACTGTATTGAGTAATAAAAAAGACATAATTTGATAAGTTGCTTGATATCATCCTTTTCTATTCCTATCACTGTTTTAAAACATTATACATTTTCTGTACTATACAGTTTTTATCTAAGGATATATTCTCAATTACCTATGCTGCCACTCACATGATACAGGTCAAAGACCTGCATAGCCTCTCAAGCATAACTTCTGAGCTGAATTATGTAGAAAGTATCTTCCATTTATTTATTAAAATGCCACACTTTACTCACAGGTCAATGAAGAATAAAAACTTCTCATTAGAAATTAAATACCTATGAAAAGTATGTCTGCATTCTGATTGGTACATAATGGGAAAAAATCAAAAAAGCGGGTGATTCTTATAATTATATACTTTGCAGCCCTATAGTAGCTCACTCTCTATGAAATGTCAACCAATGCTACAGGGCAAAAACAGCAGAGAACATGAGGAATGGGTAATTTAAAATGAAAGTCTGTGCTTCTGGCTTCACACTCTTGAGCATTCTACTACATTAGAAGAGGTCTGAAGAATTATTGCTTTTGCAAATAAGAAATTTAAAATCCAAACTAGATCAGAAGCATGAATTTGTCTTTGCGATGAGGAAAGAATTTGTTATCGATGTATTATTCACTTATTCCTCTACATTACTGGTAACTACTTTTACAACATTCTATATAAGCTAGAAAAACCTATTGTGAATGAATGCTGAGGCATAAAAATGTATATGAGAGGACATACAATAAAGTGTAATTTCATAGAGGAGTTTTGAGAAGTTATGTTTCTGATATATTCTGATCCTTCCCCCGAACTCTTGCAGCAGCAAGAAATGGGAAAATTAATGTATAATGGAGATAATATATTCCCATCTAAAAAGCAGGAGGTTTATTATTCTTCCAATACGTCTGTCAGTGAGGTACCGGATAAAAACAGAAGGACACAAAATAACAAAGACTTATTACTAACTAATCTATATTCTAATAAAATATGAAGAAATATGCAAAGTAAAATATTGTATACGAACAGATAAAGAGACTGTACCAGACTTTACTGGACTTGTGTGATCTGATTTTTGTTTAAAATAAGAAAATTACATTAACTGTTTCAGGGCTATAAACAAATCAAAGTGTTACAGGAGAAACTGCTGAATGTTTCAAGTAAAATGAATATGAAACAACTTCAAAATCTTTACCAAAAAAAACCCACCCCACCCAAAAAAACCCTCCACATTTTGTCCTACAAGAAAAACAAAGCACACAGATCATTTTAAGTACTTAAACCTGAAGCCTTTTGTGAGGATGCTACATTAATCCCTTCAACTAGGTAGATGATTTGTTCAAAAAACATTACTGGACAATAATGAAATTAATTTCTTGAACAACAGTTCAGAAAATAACATAGCAGGCTCCAAGTTCAATTTGGAGCTGTAAATGGAATTATTAGGATTCACACTCCCACATCATCTGCTTATCAAGTCACTGACAGTGGTTTTTTCTCTGCTTCTCAAATAAGTGAGAGCCTACATAGCTAAACAAACTCAGTGCTGCTAGGCCATGGAAGGGGACCACCCACTTTGGGAATTTTAAGATATTTTATTTGAACTACAAACTTATTAGACAAAAGACTTACCCTCATTCCTCTCATTCAAGAAACCTGTCACTGTAACAGAGCAGCTTTTACATCTGCAAGTGCTTTTAATTGGTCTCAGCTGTATGTGATTAAGTCAGACAGGTAGAAAAGTCAGAGTTCAGCAGTTATCTACATGGGAAAAAACCATAATTCAGCAAAGACACCGAAGGGTCTGTTTCATTTAAGGTTGTTTCCCTATTTAAAAAATCACAACTATATAGATATTACGTGCCAATGTCTTCATTCAAGCAGACATTAGGAATTTGGGCAGACTCTCTCTCCTCAGCAGTTGCTTTAGTCCCTACATCTGTACATACAGCCTACATCTTTTCCAATGTGTAATTCAGTAAGAAAGTTCCCGCTGCAGTGTGTGTGATAAATCCTTTCTTTAAAGGCTCATATATAACAAAGTTGTCTTCTATTCCAGCTTCTCCTCCCTCTCTTTACTATCAGTGACACTGTTCTGTGTATTGCTGCTCAAGTCCCCCATTCTGAGGTAAGGGATGGATGCAGGGTCTAACACATCAGCCAAGAGGGTGCCTTCCCCTCCCACACCATATGGGTCCTAATCTTAGGTTCTATGAGATTATGAGATGCTCAGGCAAAAGACGAAGGCAGGGGAACTTTTATCTACCCATTTCTGAGAAAATGAATGAATGTTTTCTTTTACCGTTTGGACAAGGACTTTACAACAATTATTCGCATGTTCATCATGTCAAGATTAAATTTTTGTAAGATTTTCTACTATTGAGAATCTGAAGGCAGTAAACGGGCTGTTGTGTTTTACAAAGGATAATTCTGTAATCTGTGACTATACCAGTAAGCTTTCTCATTTCATGGTTAAAGTTTTATATGCTTATCTAAGGCATCCTTTTCTAGCTTATGAGATAATACCCTGGGTTAAGAAGATCTGAGGCATGTAATAAGAACAAGCTGCTGAAAGAACAGTCTTTGTCTAGAGCCTTGACTTGTCAATCTTCTATGTGTGCTGCAAAGCTCATCTTTTACCATTCTCTGTTTGGGTTGGGAAAGTAAATATGTTTATGGGTCTGGTTACTCCAATTATGTTGTAATTACTAATGCATAGGAGAGGCATGCTAAACTCTGGATGAATGCAGATGCAAATAGTGCGGAAATGTAGATATAAAAATATATTTTTATGATGTAGACTTCTAAAGAGCAGTAGGCAAGAAGTTTCATACCCTGTTTTCTAAAAACATAGCAGCAAGATCATTTTTCCACCCAGCACAATTTTGCAAGCAGTGGAAGAAAGATTCCAGAAAGGCAATATCCACTAAACCACAATACTATTTCTGTAAACCAGTTAAGCTCATTGACTACTTAAGTACTGGAACACTGTTTGGGGTGCCATTATAGTGGATCTGTATCCAGAGAGAGAAAGGGGAGGGAAATCAAAAGCAGAGACTTATGAACCTGAGAGGTTCTTGAATCACTGGTGGGAAACATTTAAAGAAACTAAAACACTTTGCTGTTTTAATTTTAGTGCCTGGAACATGTAAACGTGTTGTATAGCATTACTTCCTCCAGCGTGTGGAACTGTAGTTGGATACAATTGAACAGTACGTATATAGGAATCAAAAGAATTTTATGGGGCTAATCTGATTAAGGACATTACGATATTGTATTTTTAATATAAATCATTTGCATGTTTCTGATTCATATTATTAGGTCACCAACAACAAATGTACTGCAGAAAGGATAAAACACTCTTGTATTATAGAAAATGAAGTTATTGTACCACTCAATTGGAAGTTTCTATAGTAAAAATGGAAAAATTTTAACATCTACTTAAAAATGCAAAAGATGCAAGTTTGTCAGTAATTGCAGTATCATATGTATGAATACATCCCTAGCCCATAACCTTCCCAGAACATGATCCTTTTCTTTTAACTTTTCTCTAGAGTGCCTAAACTGTTGGTATTATACAAGATACATTCATATATTTGTATTTGTCTGGTTTCAAAAAGAACCGAAATCCAACATCTCCCACTGAATTCCTCGAGAACTACACCACTTCTGTTTCTCTGAATATCAGATACATTCATCAGATACAGAGGAGTACAAGTGTCTACTTATGGGATTCTTAAAATTTTATTCTTTACAATTGCTTGCAATTTCAGGAATTTTCAACTCTATGACAAAGATGTCCAAGCAAAAAAGGCAATAGGACAAAGAAAAGGGAAAGCGAGTACTCTCACCAGTAGTAAGCTCTTTCCCAGGTATCTTATGACTTATCCTAAAAGCTTAAATTAAATAGGAGGTACCTCTAAGGTCAGATAGTTCTTTTGGCTTTCAGAAGTTGTTTTACATGGGGTAAATATGCAAGCTATAGAAAACCACAAGACATACATGTAGATAAAAGTTTATTAGGTTTATTCTTTATCTCCTCCTCATTTAACTTTTCAACTCAATTGTGTATGAGCTTAAATTCTGTGGCCTCCTGTGAATGTCCCAAAGAAATCACATAGACCCTAGCCTCCAGCCATATGGATTTAAAGAAAAAAAGAACACAAAACATAGCATTAATAACATTGAAATAATTTATTTTCCTGTATTTCGTCTAGGTACTGTACAATATTCTGATGTCAAACGGTTTAACAAACCCTTCCAGAATGACTTACACAGTCCTCTAACCAGTCACACAGTTACATTAAAAACCCTACATATTTTTTTCAGATATGTGATAACAGAGCTTTTGTGGGTAGACTGACAACTGGACATAAGTTTTCCATTTAGTATCCAGGAAAGACATGTCACATTTAAAACAATTTCATTCATGATGACTGCAGTATATTATAACTTTGATTCTTCATTCTTATTTTGATTTTGATGGTAGCTTTAAAGGAAATACTATTTAGAAATGCGAATGCAACTGTAACATCAGTTTATACTTTTATCACCTTTCACCTACTTCTGTTCAGTTCACAAATATCTGTCAGTCTCTGAGCTCTGACAGCATGATGGGCATTTTCTGCTTACGCATCATTATCAAATAAAGAAAGATCCTGCAGTGTACCCTTTCGTCACAGCAGGCTACATTACATTCTCAGTTACACCACACAACTCAGTGTATTCATATTACACAGGAATATATCCCCCTCCTTCTCAAAAAGCTGCCTTAAAACAGCAGTGATAGGAAAAAAATCTATTTTAAAATTTATTTTGTAACTAAAACTATTAGATATAATTAAATATATATAACAAGAAAATCTGTTAAGAGAACGTCATTTACAAAGTCATCATGTAGAGGGAAAAAAAAGTATGTCATATCATAAATTCCAGGCAATCATTACTATTTACTGACCTTTTAAGAGAATAAGTGTTAATTGATGGTGATGGATGAGACTTTGTTCAAGAAACTAGGTGAACACATAAAAAGCTACCTATTTGTGGTAAAGTAATATATGAAATAAACATTACATATTTCTTGTGTTGGTTTACAAAGCATAGTAAATATAAGTACCCTTACAGCCCAACATTTTGCTGACTACTCTCTGGTATGCATCAGTGTAAGCCTACAAGTTTTTAATATGTTTGATCTTTTATTCTCAATACATACAACAACAAAGATGTGAAGGAAAGGAAAAGCAAGTGTAGGTTGCTTGTGTGCTTTTGAAGATGCATGCTTTCCAGTATGCATCTCACAGCCCGTAACGAAGTTCATGCCTTCCTTAGAGATGAAGCAATTGTTCACTTTACCCTGAGTGACCTCTGCTGGTAAAAACAACTTACAGACACACACGGTAGAACTCCCCCTAAAAGCACATTTGCGGTTAAATCACGTCCATACACACACACACACAGAAGCACATTCACACTCATTTTTCTTTGTATCAGGTAGGTGTATACATAAAATTAAGATGTTTGCTTGCTCAGACAGTTAGTGTACAAGAAAGATTGACTAGATTTGTTGAGGCACTCAGTTTAACTTTCTCCCAGAGTCTTTTGAAGAAATATATAGCTAGAAATTTGTTTAGAAGCAGCATATGTGAAGTAGCATCTACTGAATAACTAGTGGCATATGAAGTATAAGCCTGGAGTTTACTTTTACATATAGGTCTGGGGTAATACTGTGGTACAGAATAGTTTCTTTCATTCATCTTTCTGGAAGACACATCTGAATCTGGAATACAGCTTTGTATATTTTGTGAGGGGTTTTTAGAGTTTATAAACTGATCTAATCAAATCTTATCTGACCATTATTTTTAGTAAATAGAAGTCAGTCTTAAGAGTGATCTCTGGTTTCACATAACCTTAATGGAGTATAACTAAAATTTATTTATTTTGCAGTATATCAGAATAATGCCATGAAAGGTTTCTGTTCAATGCATATCTCTAATTTAAAGCAAAGTGGTTAGAACCACAAGTTCATTATAATCCAGAAAGACAAAAGACAACTAAATTATATTCATTTGCAGTGTGATGTTTGCATTACAAAAATATTCACATACTACCAGATCAGAAATGGCAAGAAAATACAAGGAAGTGCTAATTGAGAACAAGTACCCAAAGAGCCACCAGTTTTAGTACCTATCAGTAAATATTTCTGAGATAGCATAATAAACACCTTTACAGAAGCAAAAGAGGTTTCAAGTTTTTCATACTGTAACTGATATCTAAACTCTGAGGCCTTCACAAAAGTGTGACAGTTGATGTAGTTGATCCAATCGAAAGAGTTTTGACCAAGAAAATTATTACAATTCATGACTGCTGATCACTGCAATATTCCATCTTATTTAACAATGTCCATGGAAAAAAGAGAAACATATTAGGTCTCTGCTTCAGCAAATATGGAAATCTATTTATATGCAAATAAGCTATCCATTATTAGTATGTGAAGAGACATAGGCATAAAGGAAGAAATAAATTATCACTAGAAACCCTTAATGAAATCTATTTCAAAACATAACATTTTACAAGAGCCCTCACTCATGTAATATTTGTTCAAGCCTAGAAGGGAATTGGCAAGTTCTGCACTTAGATGAGAACTGATACCACATTATTTCCCATGCCAATTTGTTATATAAAATGCATTTATCCTTCCTTAGGAACAACTTGATAATTGTAAATCTATTGTTTCCTTATAAAGGAGTGTATTCTCATGCTACAGTGCAATTTTATGCTCATTTTCCTACTGGCAATTTTGAATTATTTCCATTTTTTGTTGAATTATGAACATAAGAACATGGAAATAGATCAAGATTGTACATTTTTATTCTAAGAATATGAATCTTCAAAGAGTAAGGCAACCTTTTGGTAAACTTGACTTCATGGCTGAAAACCCCAACTTGGATTCAGTGCCTGCTTTTTGTTTAAAAAAACCCAAACAAACAAAAAAAACCAAACCCGTCCTGCCTATAAATAAGATGTCAATAGTCTAAAATCTGTTTCACTGAAATAAATAATATTAGATAACTCAGCTGAGACACACCATGAGTACCACAAAGCAAAGCAGGAAATAATTTAATGCTACCCCCCTACATTTAGAGCCTTGAAAAGCTGCAGGTGAGCCCAGATGTCAAAATTCCAAATACCAGCTCTTCTTACTCCTCCAAGCCCATGATTATTTTCCTTCCCAGAAGATGACCTCACGTAAACTATACTTAAGGGGAGATAGAAAGTTTTACACTGCACTGTAATATCTTTGGAAAGACAAATTGAAATAACTTTTTTTATTCCAGATTTTCAGCCAACTACCCCAAAACCCATTCTCTGAATACATAATTTTAAATAAATCCTGCTTCTGTGGAATCCTGTTGAGTACCTTGGGAATCTCATCCAGCAGAACCGGAAATTTCCCCCCTTTACTACTTTTAGCCCCAGTTCCAAGACAAACATACGTCAGTGTGCTGTAGGCAAAAGAGAGGCTTGCCACATCTGTGAGATGGAAGTAAACTGAGCAGGATGTTATTAATATTTGCTTGCCTTGAATCCCAGCACAAGCACACTAAAATAACAACTGGTGACAGTACATAACTATTCTGTAACATTGCTAATGGATAACCACTAACAACATATGAGCACTTTCTAATATAGCTGAGGAAATGTATATAAACAACTTATAAGTACATATGGTCAGATGGAGACTTGTGGAGTCGTTGCAAAACAGGGAATAGGAAAACACATGCAAGCAGTAAATCCTGTAACAAAGGATGTAGAGCAGGCGGGGAATGTGTGTGATGGTGCCAGAACAAGTCCCAGCCCCAAAAATAAGATGAGATGAACTGCCTGGAGCAGATGAAATCCTCTCCCTTTTCTTTTGAAGAGCTGATGAGGAGCATAAAATGACAATGATTAGTGTTGAAAAATGAGGAAGAAAAAGGTCGCCCTTCGGCTTCAGCTCCCCTTATCAAAGAGGGCTGGAGCCTGGTCCCTCAAGCCTCAGCAACTGAGACCAGTGCAGACACAGCCACCAGTGCTAATGACATAGCATCCGTTGTACATGCACAGCTAATGTGGGATATGATCGTTAAGGACCATCTGTTTGAATACTTAGTGATAATGATTGATAACGAGTAAGACCTAACCATTAGCACAAATTGTATTGCTAATGAACGTCAGTCAAGCAAAGGGGTGCTCCAAAATTCAAAACTGGCCTGATTCATCCATCTTCCATCCATGCCCACCGCAGCGACTCCTCACTCTTATATACAGACATACACGTGTTCAGTTGCAACAATGCACTCAAATACAGGGAATGATACCTACAAAATGAAATTACTGAAAATTACTAGTCACACTGCAACTAGAAGATCTGAATGTCAATGTTATTTCTGTGAAACTACAAAAAGTTTTTTTTTTAATGCAAGCAACACAAAGAATCTTCAATTTCATCATATTACTTGAGCATATATTTTTCTATATTTCAATCCTCCACTTCCTAAATATAATTGAATATTTAACAGATTTATTACATTGCCACTGAGCTGCTTCTGGATCTTCCTGAATTAGTGATTCCAGATGTAATCTTATCCTGAATTACAGATTAGCTCTAGAAAAGGACAGCCAACTCAGTAGCTACTGTATTTTAAGAAGGACTTTAAGAAACAAGGTTTCACTGTCAAATCTTATAATTTATGAATTCATAGTGACATCTTAAAAATGGGGTATTTGCCAATAATGCTTTCAGTCAAATTTTGAACTATCTCTACCTCTGCTTCTAGTATCAGTGGTACAAAAAGAATAAAAAGAACAAAGGAACAAGAAAATGTCCTTAATGGCTATAATAAATCAAAATTACATCAGTAAGGGGCAATTATAGCATATTTAACTTCATAGCACTCATACCACTCAAGTCAATCTCTAAAATTATGTGTTAATTTCCATTCAAGTGATATTAAAAAAAAAAAAAACTAAAGATTTCCCCCAATGCACCTCTTCTTTTGACCTTTTCATTGATCAATTTATCCCATATTCCCTCAAAACCTTTTGACTACAGTGACACTATTAGAAAGGCCATAGCTATTTAACTTGCTGCTGTTGAAATCTGCCAACAATGGCATTCATAACATTACTAAAAGGATGTATTTTTCAAAGACTGTGGTCTCTTTGTGCCTCAAACTAATGTCATACTTCCCGATTGCTTAGAACCTACAAGCTGCTCCATACCAATTACTTTTTCAACACTACTTTTAAGCTCTGGATGTAAGATGAGGGGGGAGGGGGAGGGGGTTGAAGCAGTTCTGAATATTTCAGTCCTTCTAGATATGGAGGATTACTCCTACTTGAGATTCACATTGGTGTATGTCAGGACTACTGCTTCGTATCTTAGCATGTAATATAAATTGGCATGTTAAAGAAATGTCTGTTTCAAGTTTTCTCAAAATAGGAAAAATTACTGGATGACCTACTGATGTCATTACATTTTGATTTATTAATGTTTTCATTGGACTATCTAGGAAAAAAAATACACTTCAAAAGCTCCATTTCCTAGACAAAATTATGAACTGAACTAAAAATATATGATAAACATACACCAACATACCTGTGTATGAGTATTATTTTATTAGGCTTTAATGAAGTCAAAATAATATACAAGTACGTTATAGCATTTATATACCTTATTTTCTGAAACAGAGTATATAAAATACAGATTCATCCTGGATGTAATAAATCTACTACAACCATTTTTATGCTCACTTCAACTAAAATAGGTTAGAAATTGATGCTGATGTCACATGACATAGGATTTACTTTATTAACAAACTGGCAGTCAACTTAAAAATAATTTTGTCACTGTGCTTGCAATGAATGGCTTAAATGTACAGAAGTAATGGTTAATTAATATTCCAACCATACCACTTGAATCTTCAATGACAAAAAGAATCAGGAGAGTAGGGTTATTTTTTGTTGATTCCAGTTATATCATTTATAGGCAAAAATATCTGTACTAGACTAAGTGGTACCATTTTTCTTTATCTCCAATTTTATTCCTTGGTCTAACAAATGATATTGCCAGAAAACCTTTCCTTGCCTACAACTTGCACCAACAACTACAACAGGGCCAGTAAAATAGGGAATATATTGAATTTTGCCATTTAGGTTGGAAATAACATGAAGTAAAAAGACACAATGCTAAATTGTGACACTGTATTCATAAGCTTATGAAAGAAACACTCTATCATCCCCAGAGTACTACCTCTTTAGCCCTCTGCCAATCTGGCCTAAGTCCAGACACTTTGCAAATATCAAAAAAAAACCAGAAAACAACTCAGAAAACATCTCCTTCACCTAATTAGTTCTAGAAGAGATCAATCAGAAGAAGAAACCGTATATGTTCCAACAAATTCACAGAGAGCAATTGAACATTTGTGGAAACACTACAATTTAGCCAACATCAGAATTACTCAGTATCACCCATTCAGCACCAGAAGACAATGGTGAAGACAATGGCAAACACAATAACTATCTCAACAGCAAGATGACTGCATGAGAAGATGTGGACACATATTTAGCTAACGATCGCAAGAGCATTCCAGATGCCTTTAGAAGACCTTGAACAGAATAAACAAGAAGACAAAAAAGGAAAGATGCCAATTAGAAGAACACAGGTGCACATTCCATGATAAAGGGAACTTGGCACAAAGAACCTCAATTCGGCAGTTTATCTTGACCAATTAGGCTGAGACAAGTTTCGCATGTTTTAGTTGGTATAACCAATTATGTCCTACGTTTATGCGCGTTTACAGAGTTGGTATAACCAATCATATTTTATGCTTGTGCGTGTGTACAATGACTTTGCAGAATATGTGATTATAAATACGTGTGTGTTTTAGCAATAAATGTTGTCTGCTTTCAAGATTACAGGCGTCTGTTTATTTCTACCTCCTGCAAGAAGAAGCATCTCTAATCTATAACTATCACTGTTCAGCATATGTATAGAGATACCATTCAACTTTCCAATTATCAGCTTAACCAAATTGCCACTATTCAAGAATACTCTGCCTCTGTAAATGCCTGTGGCTCCAAGAAGCATCTAAACAACATATTGATGGGTCAGGAATTAGATACTTTTTTTCATTGACTAACTTTTAAAAAAATCATTCCATCATCAATTAAGCAGAACTTCCTGTCGTGAGAACCCCCCAAGAAAGATCACCACCAAAAAATGTTGGACATCATATCTGGGACCTTTACGTTAGGAAATCAACAGTGATGTGCTTAACAAAATACACAGCCACTCATCTTTTCTCCCTTTCTCACCCGAAAGAAATCTATGCAGGTTTTAACATCCAAAACCCAGCAGTTAAACCTGTAGACAGAGCATGAGCTATAGTAACTTAACCATTAAGACTACATTAACAACGCTAACAAGATACTCTAGCATATTTCCTACTATGAACTACAAAGAAGAAAGACCTATATAATTATTTAATTTCACAGTCACAGTTAAATGACTTCTCCATAAACTCCAAGAAAAAAAAAAAATTAAAAAATCTTTCCTCTCCTCCTCGCACCACAGCGATATAGTACATGCTATCCAGACCAAGAAGGACGAGACTCCTGGCAGATCCACTAACATGTCACTATGGGAACCCCTTCAAGAAATTATTAGATCATCAAAACCATCCTTAAAGATATTCTCTCATAATACAAAGAGCAAATTTTCTCCAAGATACATCCAATTTCTCCCGGAAAGTTACGCAACATAACCTTTCTTTCCACCCTTCAGGGCAGCAAGAATGCCACCACGAGTCTGTGTGCCAGCCTCCCAGCCCATGACCTACCAGGAGTACTCATGAAAGCAAGACAAAATGGTCACAGTTCAGTCCAGAGATACACATTTCTACTTAACCCACAACAATCTTTTAAGAAATAACATATAATGACCAACAGATAATACACTGATACGATCCCAAAATATACAGCTTTTCTCATGAGACATGCTGAAGAAGAGATTTAAAATAACTGCATTACCAGGCCTTTGATAAACTTGTAGGACACATATGTTTCCACCATTTCCACCAGAAGCCTGTACTTTATCACTGATTTCCACCATGAATTGAGTAAGTATTATACTTCCATCGGGCTAAGTCTGGAATATGACCACACCAACATAATTTTCCTAGACACTGTGATAACCATCCAAAGTGTCAACTTCAAAATTGTCATATACAGAAAATCCACAAACACAACTTATTCCATTGAACCAGTCACCATCCAAAGTCAGTCTCAAACAATCTTCAATATACAGCTAGGTGCTCTCCTATTACCTCGTTCACTCTGGAAAGAACATCTATGAGACCCACCAAAATGGGCCTTTATTCAAGAACAATATTACTCTAAGGAATACAATGATTTTTATTTCTTTTTTAAACTATCAATTAAAATGAAATAATTTTCTTTACTACAAAAGACAAATCATGTAATCCCAGTTGTCACATACTACCCTACCAAGGCATTTATACAACAAATGATTAAACCATTATGATCTACACTGGCAGAAGGAAATTATATCAAAATGCTGCCTCTTAGCCTTCACATGCTCCCAAACTTAACTAAACTTATCATTAGATGCAAATTCCCCAAAGTCTGGAAAGAACCAAATGAATCTAACTGTGATTTAGTGGGAAATGTAAATCCATTAATACACTTCCAAAAAATCATGATAAATACTCCTTAAAACAGAATAACCTAACACCCAATATTTTACTCTTGCATTTCCTGAAATGTAGTAGACTTAATCCAGTGCTAACCCATAGCTAAGCAAGCAAACAAAAAACAAATTCCACAAACCAGAATGAACTAACTCAGATAATCAATAAAACATCAAGTAACACATGGGAGTACATTTTCATAGACCAATTACTTCTTTGATCCCTCTCTCTCTCAAATCCTCTAAAAGATTAAAATTCCTTCCAACAATGAAGCTAGAAAAAAAAAAGGTAACTTTATTGTATACTAAACACCATAGAATCCATAGAGGGTCCGCTGTTACAACGTAACTCAACCTTCCTCTTCTCCACTAATTTCCTATAATCTGTCGTCTTTTTCCCTAGTAAATAACCCTCAGAACCCTTTTTTCTATCTCTTCCTCCCATCAAAATTCTCTTCCCTTCACAGGTGACAGCTACGTTTTCTTTGAGATGATCTGATGCATAGCCAAATACATCCAAAACAATTGTTTGCACATTGTATTTTGCCTTGAAATTTGGTGCTTCTCTCAGACCTGAGGAAAGGCCTGCCCCCCACAGTCATTCTCTTACACTTGCAAGTATCTGTCAGAACCACAGAATAGCCATCAATTTAAAACACAGTTTATTCCATTTCTGATTTGAGACTTGAAGCCTCAGGGTAGGTGAAAAAAAGATTAAAAGGGAAGATAAGGGGAAAGGAAGGAGAAGTGAAATGGGACAATGGAGAGAGACTGAAGAGATTTGCTGGAGTTAATGCTGCAGTTCTCTGTCCTTTAATACAGATCAGAAACCACCATCAGGAACTGTCTGAACATGGTAGCAAACAGAAAAGTGACTACAACTACTTGTACAACTTGTAATTGGAGATTTGGAGAAACACAAACATCACTTCAGCAAGTTCTGCTTACCCCCCCAGCCAATTATTCGTAAGCAGTATCACAAGATCAAAAGTAAGCTTTATCTTTGTTATTTTCAGTAAAGAGGTCAAGACTTGATACAGTTTTGCTTTATGTAGTTCTCTCATTTGCATGCTCATTTTACACATGTGAATGAGAACTCAGCTTATTATACTCAGTGAATTAAAAGGGACGTAGTTTATTCTTAGAATAAACTTTGGTATGGCAAAGAGACGATCACCGTCACCTTCAGTTTTAAAATTTCCAAGAAAATGTTTTCCTTTCTCTTAATGGACTGACTGATCATTAGGTTTGCAAAATCTTTCCTTATATAAAGTCCTTTATCATAATAATCTTGAGAAACTTCCTGACATACTCTGCTTTTGTCAAATCTGACAATCTTTCCTTATATAAAGTCCTTTATCATCATAATCTTGAGAAACTTCCTGACATACTCTGCTTTTGTCAAATCTGACATTTGAAAAATCTGAGAAAACTTGAGAAAATCTGACACAGATTTTCTCAAATCTGAGCCCAGATTAGAAGGACTACCTTCAAACTTGGGTTTTTTGCTTGTTTGTTTCTGTGAGGGCTGTTTTATTTTCAAACTCTATAATATTTTTCAAAGTGGAAAAAGAAATAAATACATCTTTACCTTAAGGCAAAATATCTAGTCACACTTGTACGATTTCAATGGGACAGCCTTACAAAAATAGAAGAAAATTAAAAATTGTGAAAGACAATTCTGGTTTATATGAAAGAAAATTAACAGCTAAAATTTCACTTTGGTGCATAATGAGTTGATAAATGACACTCTGGGGATCTCTACGATCTATGAAAACACACACCCTAATAGAAAGAAAATTAAACACTACACCTTTTTAAATAGTCCCAAAATATTAGCAATCCTTATAAAACTAAAAACCTGGGAAGAAAAACAAGATTCACAGTGTGCCCAGAAAGGTAAAAATTGTATTTTATGTGTATAACCCATACTTCAGAAAACCTACATGCCTTTGAAATTACAAAATGTCCTCAAATGTGTTTCCTTGGATTACCTGCAGCATAAGACAACTAATTCAGAAGTCAATGAAAAAAATAAAGATTTCCTATGTGATTATCACATAGAACTGGTACTACTGAATACATACTTTTTAAATTATAGAATAAAATTATAGAATCATTGTACATAAAATTCAAGATCATCAGCAGTCACTACATCACACACAGCACTGACACATGTACTGATAGTGAGAACTACATTGCTTTCATCATGTGCCTTGAATTCGTAGTCATAGTTGAAGATGGAGACAGGCTGCTGACTATTTCCTTTCCTGAGAAGCAGTCTGTCAGAGCTTGAGTTTGGTACATGTACCACAATGGTCAATTTCTGCCGCGACTGAGAGACAGGACACAGCTTGATGCAAGCAGAGAGTGTCGTTTTATTGTATATAACACTCGTTTATATAGAAAATTAGAAGACCCGTTTTTTAAACTGGTGGGTTATTATACTCCAAAGTTCTTATCAGCGCGCGCTAATTGGTAGCTACTTAAACTTTAACAATTGGACTGTCAGCAACTAAGCTATTTTTGCAAAAGACTCTAAGTTCCAGCCCTTTATCGAGCATGACTCACGGGTCAGTAATTCTCCAACACATCGGCGCCTCTCTGTTTCCCTTATCAGGCCTCCCAAGGTTTATAGCCTACAAGTTCCAGCACATTCCCTTCTAACAACGGAGCAGTGCCCGCCGTCCTGTCTGATTCCTTCAAATCTCTCCCCACAAACTTCTTTCACAAACTTTTGTGGATAGACTGCTCAAACACTTCAGAAAAAAATTGTGTATTTCATCTCTTCACTGGGTGAAAATACACAATCCTTTAGGCCAAACGTTACTCTTACAGAGCTATAACTTCTTTCTCAAATTACGGTAATCCTGCCAGATCTCCTTGAATAAAGACCCTTTCCATTCCAGTTATACAATTACCTTTCTTCAGCAACATCTTTGATATCAGTGTGTATAGAACCAAACACGCAGGTCAACTAAAAACATCCTTCTTGCCACTCACACCAACAATTTTTGATCCAGTTTATCATCATTCCTTCATTCAATAGCTGTACTTGAAATGCAGCCCCACTGAAGAAACATTAATGTAGTTCCATTAATTAAGCATTTCTGAATGAAGCAATGTACCACATTTTCCTATATCACACAGAAAGAATAATGCTTTTCATATCAGTTTCATTGACATTTCTTGTCATTATTTTTGTCAAAAACATAGGCATTTAATCAAAATTTTATAAATTACTTGTGATTTCACAAATTACTCTCTAAAAAAAATAAATTTATTTCTTTTTTAAACATCAGTTGATAATTTGAAGATTAAAGTTTTACAAATACGTACAATGACTTTATACCCATTTTGTACCAACCTGAGTTCTGTGGGGTTTTTTCATCTAAATCACTGCTACTAACAAGGCTCAGCTGATCTGCTTTCGCCTTTTAGGCAAAGCTGTTTAACAGTATCTTTTAACAAGCATGTCTCCTGCATGTTGATAGCTGAAACCATTTATCTGCTATCATTCAGGAACACTGTTGACCCATTATAGCTATCTAGACACAGACATCTAGAAGTATGTAAGAGGTAAACTTGCAGGTAAAGAGGAAGGACATTGCTGCAAGAGCAGTAGAAATACACTAGTCCAAATCCACTTAAAAATATTTTAAAAAAATTCTTCAAACAGGTATAATTATTTTGTGTATATGCAAAAATGTTGCTATATTTATTTAGTAAATACGGGCAGCTAAACATTTATAATTCATAATATGAAACATAATACTATTTAAGGCACTGTGATAGAGCTTTTACTACAGCACAACTGTTAGCATGCATGCTGATTTAAGAACCATACTTCAGAAAAGTAGTAAAGGTTGCTGTACTAAAGAATTAAACCATAATATTCCCTCTACTACCAACTTTATTCAAAAGGCTAACTTCACTCCTGAAAACATTACCAAAAAAAAAAATTACCAGGAGAAATAAATGGCTTCAAAGGGTCAGATCTTCAATAGTTTATCCTTAAGAATATCGTTTTTTCTTTTTAGTATTAATTTAACGTCTGAATCCATTTTCAAGGCAAATTATGTCATTCCTGTTCTAGCAAGACTTTTAAAGCATTTCATTTAGTTTTCCTTATTAAATAATTCTTCACTCATCACAAAATAGTTAAGTAAGCTTTCTGCAATGACATTGTCTTTTCTTCCTTCTTTCTTATTCTTTTGTACTTTCATAGAATAAGGGTATTTTTCTTTTAAGTCTGTGAAATGCAACAGATTTAGGAAACAGTAATAACACATTATTACTCTAACATTGTTTTGTGTTCTTTCAGCTTCCAAGAACTGAATGACAATTAATCACTTCTAGCAACATTTAAAAAAAAAAAACAAAAACAAAAACAACCCAAAGCTTAATTTTAAACTTTCAGAGTCAAGTAAATTAATATTGTGTTAAACTCCTCAAATCTGATGAATATACAAACAGGAGAATTATGTATATTAATCCCAAATTCACGCAAAAAAGTAAGAGACTCAAACGTCTAACAGCTGACAAACTAAAGTCCAATCCATTATCCCTCAGATAGCAAGTCTTTGCTGAAAGCAACAGGCCTCAAGGATTTTTGACAAGACACACATTTGTACATGTGAAAGTGCTATGCAATATATATGATATGTATGAAGTATAAAACCATACAGCTTTATTTCAGTTATATGTGATGTAAGCACCCATGTGGTAACTCCAACCCTGGTTTGTAAGTCTCCCATCCCTAAATTATTCCATAATGCCAAAACAAGTTTTGTTTAAGGTTGACACACCAAGAATAGATATAAAGCAATTTTTCTAAGTACAGCAACTTAGTGGGTTAGTGTCATAACCCAAAAGGCATAAAGTGAGTTTTGTGTGCTTTGATAACATAAAATCCCTACTGCAATTTCCACTAATCTCTGGATGTTTTATTGTGCACACTACGAGGTCTACCCAAGAATAGACCTGGAAACAGAACTCCTGTTCTATTTTGGAACAGGAGATAAACGGAGCACAGAATTGCTCTGTCTTGAAAAGACTCCTCTGATTTTCTTCTGCCTCATCTGTAAAATGTGATATTTACCTACTACACAGGGGAATAGGTTTAGACCTTGCTAAAGGAGAGTTATGAAATACAGAAGAGCCACCGTGAGAAATCAACAGAAACTACAGGGACAGAACGCAAAGCCTCTCAGCTGTCCCTAAACTAAATCTGGCATTCCAATTAGGACAAATAATCACCATTGTTTCAAAAGCAAAGTTTAATTTCAGAGTTTAATTCCTCTTTTTTCCATCTGTTTTGTCAGTTCTTGCTTAGAAGTTTATGCCACACAAAGCATTATCTATTTGTCTCTAACCCACTTCAATCGGACTGTGAAAAGCAGGGCTTTGTCACTACAGAGAACTGCATTTCCACCCAGATTAGCTAGTCGATAAATCTGGTGACGATGCGGTAACAGTAATATGCTGGGGAAGCTTCACAACTGAGAGGGTGGGAAGCAGCAGGTGAAGGCAACTATGCAAGACACTTGCTCCTTCCTCAGACTTCGTTCAACATTTTTGTGCTAAATGGTGGTGACTTCACATGCACAAAGCTAATGGAATAAGATGTACCTTAATCATGAACAGAAATGAAGTCCAAATGTATATTCAAGGGCACAGAAGTGACCCTGGACTCACTGGCTATAAAAGAAGGAGAAGAATTGAAAGGAGTGGGGCCCCAGGCCATAGTGCCGTATGCTGTTTCATCACTAAGCTAAATGATCGACAAGAGCAAATCTTACGGTACTGAGATTTCCATGATCACATCCATTACCATGTCTAACAAAGCCATATTTTCTCTAAGGAATAGAAAGGGAAATGTTAGATAGATCCTTAAAGTAGAAAAATAATATGCTAGTCTGTATTCAGCACTTCAAAAAAATTACATGGAGGACAATATTCAATCACTTCAGAGATATTCTTCAGGAGAAATAAACTATGATTAGAGTAACAGTCTTTAATGGCATTAAAGTCAGCATCTCAAAGCTCACTGTCATATTTGGAAAAAAGTTAACACCATCTAACTTTTGCATAAGATGTTAGAATAAGGTCTTTCCCTACTACAGGTTTCTCCACAGGAGTCTGCGGCTGTTGTCCTTCTTGTCTCTCTCTGTATGCCTTAGCATCCACCCTAATCATCTATTAATGCAGACTTAATTTCTATGTTTAGCCAATGAATAAAAAACTGCCTCTCTACACCAGATAGAGATCTTCCTAAGAAAACTAAATTTTGGTCTTTCTCTAACATATTCTTACTGATAACTTTTGTCACCTTGTGAAGACTTGTAAAACCCAGCTTTTAGTCTCTGGAACATTTTCCAGCAACACAGACAATATCATCATCTTACTTGTCCCTAAGAGGAATAAACACTTTCTTTAACACTCATTTCTTTCTGATTCTCAAGTCCAAACTGTAAGTCTTGCAGATTCCTTCTTCATAATTAAACTAAGATATGGCCTATCCACAAAGCAGCTCTTTCTCAGCTTATCCATCTGTCTTCATTACTGCAAGTTTGACAAAGTTATTAATACATCTTAGCAAACAAACTGCTTAAAAAGAGCAAAATCTTAGAAGAAGCTGAAGAAAAAGAATGTCAGTATAGAGCATAGTTTATCTGGGCAGTGTTTCAAGTGCCTCATTAAGCAGTTAAAAGAAAATAAATCAGTCAAAGAGGTAATAATCCCAGATTTTAGCTGCCTGTGGATGAACTCGGGTGAAGATGACACTTTGAGAGCTGACTATCAGGGAGAAGAGCAAGAGGGACAACATAAATACATGTTCACAGAGACACAGCAGAGGCCTATAAAACTATCTGAAACTGAATTTTGGACATGGAATCCAACGAGGTTTAAATCAAACATAAGAAAGACTAACAATCGCAAGGAGGCTGGGAAACACCAAGTTAATTAGCACAGCACCAATTATTCCAAAGACAATCTGCAGCTGAATTGATATAACCTCATTCAAAGCCCACTTAAATTGCGTAGGAATCCTTCTGCAAGCTTTAAATCAAGCTGTCTGGAGACAGATAGGTTGAAAGAGAGGTTAGGAAGAATCAGTGAAGTCAGTGCGGTTTTCATCTTTTACTTTTTATATCTGCAAATCTCAGATTTTGTTAGATAAAACTTCCAGAGTATTTAAAAATTAAGAAATATTTAACTTGTATCTGCATACTTGTATAGTACAAACTTCAAAGTATCTTAATCACCAAAAAAAACACTGCAGTAATACGGAATGAAAAAAAAAAAATCATCATTGTTATTGTGTGGAAAAGTGTAAAATTCCAAAACCATCCAGAAAATCTTAAGAATATTAGGACAATATAAAATTGCCTTAATAACAACTTTTATCCCATCAGCAGTTTAGTTATTATGTAAATTTGGACTGGAGCTTTAACTATGAAATAAAATGCAAATTACCTTGAATACAAACAGACAGGATGCATATGAACCTAGATGGTAAGAATCAGTATATTCATATAGAGTAATTAAAATAAACTATATAGAAGAGAATAAATGTGATCAAAAAAATGCTTCAAGAGCCTGGAAGCAAAGTATTTACAGATAAGGAATATTTCCCTCTCTTCAAAAAGAGTCAATGTGAGACTAGGAAGCCAAGAGACTTTTGTATCACTTTTGATCAAAGATTACAATACATATTTTTTAAAACTCCCCAGTGCTCTTGCTTTAGAGAAAATTAACAGGTGAAGGAAAAGCAAAACTATATATCTAATGAGGAAAACTACAAAACACCTACAAAAGTAGTAGTTTTGAGCTGCTTTGATTTTTTGCCTTTTTAAGAAGCTTTGAGTGGACCAAACACCCTCAGGCCCTTATTGATTCTTATACAGGTAACTTTCTTTAGGCTAATACTTGACATAGGTGGTCTTCCTCATTTATAAATAAAGCAAAGAAAAAAAGACCAGAAGGACACAAAGCTTGTTCTTAGAGGTTTCCAAGACAATATTCTTCTATCAGTGAGAGAGAACCAAACTACTTAAAAAGAAATTTAGAGATTCACAAAGGTTATAAAACATTATCTTCTCCTTTGGGCATGAAAAATAAACTTTGTTTCATGTTTGCCGTAACATGATTCTCATACAGAAAAAGTAGCATTTTCTTATCTGTTATTCTCTGTTATTAAATCAGTATCTTTTTCCCCCATTCATTAACTACCACAAATCTCAGTCTCAGGTTTGGATATTATGTAATATATATATAGACACATATACACACTAGAAAAAATTCCAACGTAGCATCAAATTTTCAGATTAAGATTTTTCAGATTAATCATATCATTTACTAATGTAAGAAATTGTTTCAAAAGCTGAAGCTGCTAATGGATATGTATCAACCTTAAAAAAAATCATTAGTGGAACAAAGCATACATCTACTTAAAATAAGGTTCTTCCAGCAGCAGAATTAGAACAGAGATCTGACATATTAAGAAAAGTTAATGATATGATCTTGCTCATTATGTTAAAAGTGAAGACTAGAATTTAAATTTGAGATGTTTAAGACACAGTGCCATCTTCATTGCAAAATTCTGCCCTTGATAACAATTTAATTCTATTAAAAGTAAAACTGTTTATTTCTAAAGGAAGGTTCCATAAAAAAAATTAATCTCTGAATGGGGCTTTTAAAAGGAAAGTAGAATCAATGTTCACATTTTCTTGACACTTTTACTGCTCTCTGACTATACTTTGAAATTATTCCCTCCCGCCTTTCTATTTTACCTGCCAACATCTTAGATGTATGGAATCTCACTACTACGTTAATAGAGCTTGGATTTCCATTGCACATTTTAGCAATATAAGTACATGCTTTGCTACAACTTCCCTGTTCCACCCCACTAAAGGCTGGGTTTGGATCTTTACTGGTATATGTATTTAAACTGTTAGGTGTCTCAAGCTAGAGCCTGAACATGAATATAAGTAACAGAAAAATTTAAGAAACTTCCATACATTTCTGTGCATCGGCACTGTTAAGACAGACGCTGCAGTAGTGGTTTCTAGCTGTACCTGATGGGTAATATTTTCTTTTCTGTCTCATTCTAGAAAGGAATTCCTTTGAAGCAGTGCTTTACTGGAAGTAGCTTTATCATTTGAAGGATGAATATCAGACAGACCAAAGAGTAAAGAACCTTGTAACTTCTGAAAGCTCATATTGAAGGAAGAAATGAAATGGTGACCAACAAAAATGAAGAGAACAGAAAGCTACCAGACAAGAAACTCCAGTGGGATGGCGTGCTGCACAGCTGCAACACCATGGGAGCAAGCTAATAATAAAAGGGGAGGATAAGAAGGGCCAACAAATAAGCACCTAGTACAACACCAAGATTTCAAAATGAACAGGGCACAAAGTGACACAAAATAAAGAAATGCCTCAGGGGGGCAGTTCTATAAAACAATGATAAGAGGTTAGGTAATAAGCAGGGGCAGATGGGATGAACTTTTTTTCAGCATAAATCTGAGTCTAGAAAAATCATAGAATTAAAAAGAACTGAATTGTGCTTATAAACATGACAGTTATCTCCTCAAAATAGGGTCTCCCCAAAAGTCATATTGGATAACTTGAGAGTTACACTGAAGACCCCTAGATATGTCTAGCAGACAAATATGAAGCAAGGGTACAGAAGTCCTGTTATATTAATATTAGACATTGGAATATCCCCTAGCTAGACACCATCACATTCCAGAGTCCAGAATTCAACAAATGAGTTGATAGGTTGGAGAAGGTTCAGGGGACAGGCAGGAGAACAGGTGAAGGACTGAATAACAAATCTTATGCCAAAACCTAAAGGACTTAATACATGAAAGAGAGTTAAATAATTACATGATCACAGACTATGAACTTTAATAACTTCCTTAGATGGGTAAGTTAGTAGAGGTTACTGTACCTTAGTGGGCAAAGATAGAAGCATGGAAAGGGGAGGGGACAGTACCAAACAAAACACAGAAAGTGGAAAAAGAATACTAAAGCAAGACACATTCAGACTAAACAGATAAGATTATTGTGGCAATGAATATAAATGATCCCTGAAATAACTTATCGAAATCAAGATAAGTCACTTGAAATTTTTCATCGACATACTGGAATTTTTCCTTAAGAAGATGATCTACATTAACAAAGATACTGGAATCTGAAATGGAAACAGATTCCAGGAAACTCTGTAGTCTGTGACACTGTCACATGAACTCTTCTAGTCCTGAAATCAATCTCAATTAAGAAAAAAAAGATGGTAATGATTTTCTGAAGTTGGTAAAATCTTTCTTCTATTGATCTAACTATATTCCACATGAATAAAGTAATAAGACCTTCATAGTGATACTATGTCTTTTGCAACACCAACAGACATTTTCTATTGTGAATTTATTTGGTAACTTTGGAATCAAATCACAAAGGGTGAGTTTAATCCTTTTAAAGAAATAAAATTTCCTGATGGATTCTAAATATTCCTTATCAGTTAGAATAAATGCATGTGTATACACTATTTTTCTGTATAGTGAAATCACAAACAGTATATGCATGTAAAGAAAATAAGCTTTAAAACATGGAAAGGTATCCTTAAGAACTTCTTTCAAGTTCTCTATATTTTATGAAATTAAAGGTTCTCAGACTTCTTCTAATGCCACATAAGGAACATCTTTATGATCTTGAGTGATGTAAACATTTGCCTCCTTTGTTCAGTAATTCGCATCCTTTCAATACAATATAGAAACATATGTTGGCAACTTTTATTTTTCTTTTTAATGTATTAGATAACCTCAATGTTATCTTTATCAAAAGAAAATAAAAATCACTTATATGTGTTCTTTGTTTCTTAGCTTTGATCTCATATTTAAATTCATCTCAAATAATGTTATCTTGCTTTTCTCAGACTACAGACAATATTGACCCTTGCTGCAGTAGCCATTTGATTACAGGAAGAAGGGCTGCACATTTAATGAACTCCTTATTTGATCTGACAATGCAAATACATTTTGATGTTATTTCTAGCATTGACATCGAAATGCTTTCACCATTAGTGTAAGCAAGGATGGAAAACAGAATGGGAAAGCTAAACATCCACACACACCATCTTAACTACTTGTAGCGGTACAGAATTTTCAAGGCAAAGGCTTCTATGCTAAATATGCTGATTAGCATAGGATGCATAAATAAATACAATATTTTCTTTGGCACAATGTTTTTAACTTAGAAAAGCTTATCAGAGTTATTTCAAGTGACACAAAGTTAAACAAATAACAACAGAGAAATAAAATAAGAAAAGGTGAAAACAACAGCATTTTAGCTGTTCATAAAATTTATGAGGATCTGAAGGTCAGATGGAGAGAAAGGTTATCCTGTATGATAGAAAGTGCAGAGAAGAACAATACAGAAACTAGTGATAGACCATAGATATGCAAGGGCAAAACCAAACTGGACTTCGGAAGAGGGTAAATACCAGCAAAGGTCTGACTTCCAATCTGTATCAGTATAAGCCCATACAACCTGTATGTTTGAAAAAAAGTTAAAAGCTAGATTTTGGAAAGCTGGGAGTCGAGAAAACCTGTAAGGCAAAACTACAATTTTGAAAGTAATGTGTACTTCAAGATTCCAACAAAAGTGGGTTGGAGATATTAAAGTGTCATATGTGGGAAGAATTCCAGAATAAGTGAACAGGCAATGTCAATAGAGCCAGAAAACTATGAGAGTTTTTTCTATTGCAATTTCCTGGTCAGGAGCCGAGTATGGAAAATAACGAATGACCCAAGATATCAATTTGTGTGTTTAATTGCTCATTGATTGTCTCCATTGCATGGGGAACTTAAAGACTGTGTGTTATCTGATACAACAATGAAAAATTCAGAGAAATGCTGAAAATAGATTCTGTGTTCATATGAAAATGTGAAAGGGTACGATGTATATTAGAGCTTTGACACAAATGTTTCCAGACTTATTTCTAAGGTGTTACTCACAGACAATAAAAAAAAGGCTTCAAAATTCTCCTTTTGGCCCCAGACCTACCCCTCCCCAAGTTTTATATGCATAAAAACTAGAAAAGATTTTTTAATAGATAAAGCTCAAAGCAGCTAGAAAGACTAGAAGACATACACAGAATTGTCTTCCTGTCCGCTGTCTTTTATATGTGGATTCTTGCTTCTATACATTGTTTTTAATATATCTCATTTGACCTATAAAGTCCTCCAGCACTGAGTTTTAGAATTCTTTTCCTCCTATGCATTCTTCAGTCCATGTTTGTCATATGAGAATTATTAACCTAATCATAAATATAATAGACCAATCCTACACACGCTTCTTCATATGACCTGTTCTTGAAGACAGGTAATTTTCCATACAAGATCCATCCTGGATTCCTTTTCCAGCTCCTCCAAAGTAACTAAATAACTGTCACTAATCTGAAAAGAAGTTGACAGTGGCCATAAATATGCAGGAATTACTCAGTATTTCATACTCAGGCCTTCAAAGTGAAGGCTACTACACATAAACGCAGCCCTGGATTAAAAAAAAGCATTCCTTACACAAGATCTTAAATCCCAAAATCTGCTGATTTCCTGACTCATCTCCTTTTCAAAATATACACATTAAACTACAAATATTTTCAAGATCAAATATTTGGTAAAGTAGACAAATACAGTTGAGCTTACTGGTTTAGAAGCTGATCATGTAAACTTCTTTTATCAATGAAAATAGGATTTTCTACAGAAAAATGTTTTTGTATTTCCCTCTGACGTAGGTGGAAATAAAGATCTTTTGAAGGGAATCAGTAACTCCACTATAAACACATATCAGGTTGAGTATCTGAAAAGCAGAGATCTAGTAGTTTATCAAACAAACTTCATGCAGAATATAATGTTTATAACTGAAATGTATATGCTACTGTCTTATAACCTTAACCAGTCATATTTTATGTTTATTAGAAATGGTACACATACTGTGACTTGCCTTGCATATAATTTAAGCATACATTTTCTTTCTGCTTGATTAGCCTAATTCAGTAAGAAAAAAAATCAGTAAAAACATACTTCAGAAAAAGTATGTCAACAACTTAATTCTGTTGGGGTATTTTATCACCATCTGATTGGAAGCTATTCACTGATGTAAATTTTTTTCCAAATTAAATATGGAATTATCATTCTTAGATGCTCATAGTTTTGTTTTGCTTCTACACCCTTCTGAAAGACTTTAATTACTTAACTGATAGCATATCTGTCATTAATCTCGTTAAAAACGGAAAGAACAGAGCTCTATAGGGGAGGGAAATTGTGCTCTTTATTCTGCCATTTCATGTTATCGACTATGAATACACCACCAAAGAAGCAAAAATAACCTTTTTGATGAAGAACAGTCTTTTTATTCTTATTGTTGTAAATAGCATTGCTAACCAACAAAAAGGAAAATATATCAGAATTCTTCCATGCATAACATTTGCAAGTTTGGAGAATATTTTTTTTCCTAATTCATTTTTCCTTTTGTTCCCTTCATAAAGAAAGGCTTCTTCAATATGTGCTTTTGTAAATATAAAGTCATGCTTTTCAAGAGCTCAGAGGCTGCTCTGAGCTTCCTGATGTTATATTAAAAGCTGTTTTTCAAAAGAAGAAATAGATGAGCATTACGAATTTACATCAATGTGTAATAAACATTTGTCTAAGGAAAAAAAAAAGAAACAAAAATATAACAAAAAAATCCCATCTTTCTTCCACTGGAATAAAAAATGTGTAGCACTGTTTAAAGAGAATAATCATCACATATATTTTGTTTAATTATGTAGAATTAGGAAAAACAAATAACCACGGGATTTAGAACACTCTGTGTTTAAAAGCTAATTCCATGTTAGAAACAAAAACTAAGAATGACTAAATGCTCCTACAGTATTATAAAGTAACATTGAATTGTCATAGGACTGGTGTTAGAAGAGTTACTTAATATTGTAAACATTGGGTAATTACTTAAGAAAAATATTGATGTTTTATTGTGATGTAAAAGGTTTTGTGATTTCTCTAACTAAATGCAATTACAAGAAATTCAAATAAGGTACAAATATAGAAATTGAGTGCATAGCAAAGGCTGATAAAACTAACCTTTGGATACATACAGACTGGGAATTCCAAAAGAAGAATTCTGATCTCATCATGGACTTCAAGGCATCTTTTATTTTATAGCAGCAGGTATTTAGCGCTCTTTGGTTACTCATGTGAATTAAAACTAGATCTGAAGTAACTACAAAATATGTTAAGTGACAGTCATTCAGTGCTTGACCATTAAGATGATAAAATGTGGTTGAGGTCTCTAGAGAAATTACAACAAGAATTATTTACAGATGTGGCTGAATGCAGAAGGAGACCAAGAAAACATTCCATGGTGTGAAAAGAAATCATTAATGCTGAGCTGCAATGGCAAGGGAAATTTGAGGCATCAGTCTGATCTCGAACTGAAGTTGCTGGCTTGTTTCCAGCCCTCCTATAGCCAAATCAGCCTGAAAAGCTTAGGCCATAGTCGCACATAGTTTTCTACACAAGGTTATACACAGGCTGCTATGTATGATAAGCTATATTTGCCCCAGGAAAATCAACAGATCACCTGAAGAATAAGATCGGTCCAGTTTGGTGGGACTCTTTTAAGCCAACTTAAAAACTGGGTTAGATATGAGGAAAAAGAGGCTAATTCTGAAAATAAAATTTTCCCAAGACTTAGATAGGTGCAATGGCTTTTCAGAGTATCTAAAGTAGGGCAAGAGATACATGCAAGAAAAACAGACTATGAGACTGAGACAAACACCGTAGCCCTCACAGATCACTTATTTGAAAGGAACTGCTATGCAATATTATATACCCAGAGATTCTTCATTGTAAATTTCAATATATTCATAGGCAAAGGGGGGGAAAGAAAAGAGGAAAGGAGAAAGGGGAGGGAGGCTTAACTGGTACGACACTACCAACACACCCCTCAAACAAGGTGGCAAATGCCATAAAAAACGGAAGTGTGCTCAGTGACTTTTAAAGGTTCAGTGTTCTACCCAGACACAATTTTAGGGTCTGGGAGATGTTAAGTTTGCATACCTAACAACATAACAATCTTAAAAAAAAAAAAAATTACCTCTGCTGAACCCCAGGTAATATTATTTACTACTGCTTCTTACATTTTTATCCACTGTAGGAAAAGTGGAATCCATTACATAGGTTTGTTAGAAATTGTTTGCCAGATGAAAGTCAATCTTCAGAGGAACAATGAAATCCCCAGAGAATCAAAGATGAAGAAAGCCTGTGATCATCCAGCCACCCAGCCACTTCAAGTCCACTTTCCAAAAAGCTGGGTGACATTTGGTTGCACCTGAAGAGAATTAAATGATCACATCAATTTTCTGGAAACTATTCTGAGGAACAAAGAGGAGTCTCAGAATCAAGGACAGACCTCAAAATTTAAATGACATACCAGATAGTGTGTTAATTCTGTGCTTTTCCAGGAATAAAATCCATTACTATTTCCATCAATCACTGCACTAAATATCACATGGAGAAGACAGGTTAAAAAGTAAACATTACGTTAACATTATGGTATATATACACAAGGAATTCCAGAGTAAAGTGTGAGTTTCTCTGGGATCTGCCCAAGGCAGAGCTTATTTATGCCAGGAGTACAGGTTCTTTAATGCAAAAACTTTTTTCTCTAATCTTGCCCATTGTAAACTAGTTCAGTTAGAATGATGTTTCAAAATAAAAATATGTACATACATACGCAGAGACTTTGATTTTTACTATTTTTGTTTAAAAGCAGAATTATAATAGTAACAGTACTCACAGCAACACAACGTTTAAGAATATGACACAATTCCTCCTCAAAATAATCTCACCTAAATCTTGCAGGGAATAAAAGACAAATAGTAAAAAAACTATGTTAAAAGAAAAAGGAAAAACTGCCACAATTTTAAAACTTACATCAGAGCTGAAACCGTGACCTAATAGCTGACAAATGCAACCAATGTGTACGCACCCAGCACGTAACACAGAAAAGCAAGCACTGAAAAGCACAATCCAGAGGCTCTTGTAACCAGTCACAGAAATATATTGATAATAAAAAGGTACAGCAGCTAACAAAAACTATCAGGATTTAACTGGCACGTTTTTCCATCTCTGTACCGCACAGCTGAGACCCCACTCTAACAGGGCTATTCCACCCCTGGGAGAAGGCTGCAGCTTCCACCCACTACCTCGCAGGGCAGATAAACCTGTCCATTCTTGGATGTCTGAAGCTGCCCCAAGACCCAACACATGTTTAACACTCCTGATACGCAACAGGTAAAGGAAGAGGAAAAAGAAAAATTATTTCATTTTTGTCAACTGCTTGGAAGAATATAAAATGGGAAAAAAACAAACCTTTCATGATTCTTTTGTCTTGTCTTGCAAAATACTGTTTACCAAGCTTCACAAAAGCTTTGTGAAAGCATTTTCTTTGTCTTTTAATGGAGCACAGTATTTCTAGAAACAAAGATTAAAGTGGTTTTGAGTCAATTTGAGTATCTTATCAAACACTTTTCTGACCTCTGCTCTCTACTTCCAGATAGGAATGACTGATGATTCACTCTGAAATTCCTTATATTGTACACAGGAACAGATGGGTTCAAAATGCTGGAAAAATTCCTGCAGACACCTCAAGGCCTGTGCCTTCAACCAACCAGTTAGTACAATATTGGCATTCTAAGTTGTTTAGAAATGTGAGTTAGCTCCTGAATGAAAACACTAAACTGAATTTTATTTGAAAAGATCCTATTACTCTCTGAAGTATGTTCCATAGGGAAGGAAACGAAAACCTGTCACATAAGGATCCCTACATGGCCTACAACCATATTTATATTTATTTTTACTTCTCTTAATGATGACACAAAGTAGATGCATTCATTTGGTCACCTCTAGGAATGGAGAGCTAGACATTTTCACCTTCCCAAAGTTTCCCATTTTCCTGTAGAAGGTCAGACAGATTGTCACATTTGAGTCTGCTACTTCAGAAGCAAGTAAAACTCATACACTGGAAAAGATTTATGTAGGGAAAGCACTATACATTCATAGTACTTTAAATACAGCTGTTACTCAAACCTCACAAACCTTCTGCCTGAGTTCTAAGTAATCACAGTGGTACAACATTTACCCCCACTTGCAAAGAGCAAAGCACAGCGCCTCTATATGATTTTAATATTTCCATTCTAACATAGGTTCACTTCAATTTGTATTCAATAAAATCCTGCAGTTGAAGTACGAGTACTGTTAAGAAAAGAAGCAATGAGGTGGAAAACAGTCTTTTGAACTTTTTCTTTCACTGTTAAGAAAGTCATGGTATATTTCAAACAAATAGGAACTGTTACAATCTCTGAAAGCACGTACCCTGGAATGAATTTAATTTAATCCTTACAAAATAACTTGAGTGGAAAACACTGTTCAGAAAGTGATACTATACAGTGAATTTCATTTACAAAGAAATAAAATGACTTACCATACAACTATAATCTCTCCTCATACTCTACTGTGATGTTATGATTTTATATAGTGCCATTTTCCCTCCTCGTAGTGAACACAATTTTAGAGTTGTCAAAAATGGTTTAGATTGACTTGAAATACATATAATCCCTTGACAAATACTTTACATGCTATTAAATAAACCCAAGTTTTGAGTTTGCCTGGCTTCTTTAGTGGGGGCAATGTTCATCTTACCATGAAGTAAACAAAGAATGATTCCAGAATAACGAACAACAGCAACTAATACAGACTTCTTGAATCACATATGAGGCAATGAAAGATCAACAACTAGCTGCTTCCAAGAGCTTTTTTCACTACTGGTTTAGTTCCCATTAAATATTATCTCAAAATTTATTACTATACTCAAAAGCAACTCAAAAAATTTGGCCAAATCTGGCCCTTAGCTAAAAGCTGCAAGGCAGAGTAGCCCCATGAAATACAGGGGCAGCTCTATGCAAGACTTGTGAGGTCCACTGAATACAGAAATGGCTTTCCAGAATCTCCACCTATTTTTAAATTATACTATGTTGAAAACCTTGCTCCTCACTTAAGCAAATGAAACAGTTTTTACAAAACAAACTATATTACAAAATCTATCTTTGTGATTTATTCCTTAAAAACCAAACCTACAAAGGACCATTAGTCCCCACTGGTAACCCCCAACAAGCAACTGGTTGATAATGTCCCGTTCACAATTGAAGAATGTGAAATGGAGAACATAAAATGAAGAAACCTGTTTCTGAGAATAATAAAACAGTCTTAGTTGTAAGCTGTAGACATACTCTAAGAGCCAGATACTGTGGCTGAAGTACTTCTTGGCTCTTTTAATAGCTCTAACAGATTATTTTTTTTTCAGTGTTAGAAAGACAAGTAATACTAGAATCTAGATAGGTGCAATTCAGTACACCCCTGTAAACAAACTCCATATTACACAGATATCTCCTGAGCATCACATTACCAATGGAAAACATACTACAGCAACACATCCAGTAAAAAAAAAAAAAACTACCAAACAAAAACAAGATAAAAAATAATCCCACAAAACACAAACAAACCCAAAACAAACAAACAAAACCCAAGCTGCCCCATCCCCTCACCCACCCCAAAAAACCCACACACACCATCAAATCTTGGTGGTCCACACTAGATCTGAATTATATACACCTTCAACTAAATAAAGACTACGCATCAAAAACATACCATCCTATCTGTTAGAAGCACAAGGAACACAGTGCTAAAATTGTGCAAGATTTTTTATGTATACACATAAAGCATACTAGGGAGTCGCCATTTGTTACAAAAGATAATGCTAATGTTGAAATGAAGAAAAGCAAGGACACAGGCGTGCCTCCTGTGTTTCCAATTGCAAAACCCTAATGATTCAGGCTTTTCTTCTGGCAGCTTCAGAGAACTCATGCAATCACTTAGGAGCCCAATAGAAGCAAAAAAGGAACTTATGATAGATGCTGCACCTGGGAAGAGACATGGGTTTGTTTTCAGTTTTGTCCAGCTTTGTATCCTCTTTCTCCCACCACTGGCCAATGGATTGTTAGCTCAAACCAGTCTGAAAAGATGATCCTTTGTTAACTTCATGTGCAAAACTTTCCAGATATAATCTGATAAAGTCAGATAAGTACAACCTTACATTATTTCAGTGCTTAAAATTGAACACGAACTCACATGTTCTTCTGTGCCAAAGTCAGAAAAATCACGAAGTAAACACTAACAGAGCTCCAAACCACCAGTCTATCCACGTGTCAATGGAAATGGATTTCCACACAGGACTACATGATAACCCACGTAACAAATGTCTGGAGACCTCCAAATCCCAGAAGCCTGGAGAAAAATGAAATGTTGACATTGAGGGCTTCTTTCAAAATGTCAAATGCACTGCAGAGATCCCCATAGACCAATCCTGTACACACAAATAACAAATGATGGAGAAATTTGGGGATTTTTCTGCCACAAACACAGACATAAGAGAATTATTTTCTATGCATGCGTCCTTAAGGGAATAAAAAAACAGTAAAGAACTTGCTTTTGAGTAACTGAATGCAGTACAGCTTTAAATGCACATTCAGATGTTGACTAACAGATGATCAAGGACTCAGAAATACAATTATAAAGAGATTATGCAGGGTCACAAGCTTCCAGCTTTATTCATAATTTGGAACAACTTTCACCATGAATAGCTCCAGTTGCACCACTTATAGGAATGACTGCACATGACAGTGGATCAGGACAAAACTTTTCCAATCTTAAGGCTTGCAATGCCCATATCACCTAAACTTTGCATTTGAAAGGCAGCGACTCGTCCACTGCAGATGATCTTTTCCTGAGTCTATACCGAGAAAGAATTAAAGAATTATCACCATTCATACTTTGATTTTCCCGTGAACTTTGGAACATAGAATTAGGATTTCCCATAAGCCTGAAACTATCCTAGAAGAGATGAAAACAAACTGCGTGCACTGACAAAACACATGGAGGTAATGTGTCCAGTGGAGATAACCTTCAATGTGGTAGTAGTTCAAGCACTGAGAAAAAGAGTAAGCAAAACAGTTTCCCCAAAGAACATATGGAGTGGATCATTGTTTCAAAGTTATACAGAGAAACATTTTAACACAGTACAGAGTTAATAAAAGTACATTAATAACTAGAGGAAAGTTTTACAGGGGACACTAATTTCCTTACTTGGCAGAAGACAACTGGTTCCACCATATATTAAAACAAAGGGAAATTGCAATTTAATCCAGCAGTAACAGATAAAATCCTCTCTATCAAAAATAATTTGCAATAATGTACCAGAATTTCTCACAAAAGTACAGAAAAAGATACCTTGATCATATATAAAGATAGCTACCCAAGAACAGGATGGTCGAATGTAATTCTGAAGAAGGGTGCCTCCTAATTTGAGGAAACTATAGGGTAGTCTCAGAATGGAGAAGGTTGCAAGTGGTCTGATATGGTGCAGTAATATCAGAAACAACAGGAAACAAAGTTTATGCATTAAAGGCAGGACGTGGAAGTGATTTCAGCTTCTGTGTTACCCTGGAAATGTTAAAAGTTTAGTCCTGGGACATGTTATAGGTTGATACACCATCATTCACTTCATTGCTTTTCAAGGGACAGTAAGCCACCAGTGCAAAGTGGAAGGAAGCAGAAGCACTCCCTAGCCAATTTTCTGAGCTGGACAATCAAAACCTCACATGCTGCCAGAATAGAAGCAGACCAAGACACTCAGGAAAGATTTATTTCACTGTGAAATGTTCATGAAGTTTCATCACAGCTCAAACAGTACATGGAACTAAGAAAATACACAGATATTAATGAATTAATGATGTATTAATGAATACTAGGATGAACTAACAAAGGTTGTCTTCTGAGAGGGAGGATATAAGCAATGCAGGAGACCAAGTTAGTGTAGCACACCATTTTCGATATTGCCGTAAACAATAGATTCATTTCTTCCAAAATCCCTTAAATCAAAGACAAAGCTTTGAGAAAATACCTCTAGGGATGAATTCAAACAGCTAGTTTTCTGCCTTTAAGAAGTTATCCAACCACAGCACTCATGTGACTGCAAGTTTTCCATATTTAGCTCTGTCTCACCCTATAGCACCAGTGTACAAGTGTTCTCCTAGAAGCTAAACTTCCACCAAAAGAGGAACTACACCATAACCCAGAAAATAACCTCTGGTTCACATAACTGGTTTGGCAGTTTCACTGTCAGAGGATATTTTGAAATGAGTACGCTTTTAGCATAACAGATTACTGTAAACTCTCTGAAGGAGCTCCATTAAGATAATAAAGGACTGCACATAAAGAGAGGTTTTTACATGTATCGTTAAATCTTCTTCAGTTAATAATGCTGGGTACAGGTACATCCATAAGTATACAATGCTATAAAGAGAAGGAATGCAGCTGTCTAGCTAGTGAAGCTGGCATATGCACTTCGCTACATCTAGCTAAACTAGTTTCTCTCATTATCAGAGACTCCACACAGTAAAGTACTAATTGAAGTATGAAAATAACCAAAAATACTTTTGCAACCTGCCTTTCAGATGTTCCCAGTATCTACCTACAATAAGGGAAAAAAATCAGAAAAAAAAGCCACATAATTTACAACCTGAGGATCCACTCCAAAGATCACTCAAGTCAATAAGAGCTGTCTGTTTACTTCCTTCACCAGATAGCAGATGTTGGTGATTACAATCTGGATCAAATTTTAAATGCCAGTTGAGTATCATTTTAAAAACTTGCATTCACTTAGAAAAGCATCAGAAGTAACAGAAGTAGTTCACCCTTTACATGGAGTCCCCTGGAACTAAAAATAGTGATGCTTATGGTTTGGGGTTTTTCCCCCTGAGATTTTGTTATGTGACTTTGTTTTTTTACAGCTGACAGTATATAACAACACACATTAAATTATTAGAAGGATGCTCCTTTGAAATGGTACAGTTCATACCAGTTTTTCAGATATTTTATGCTTTTGTACCTATTTTCTCCTAAATTTTAGGAAAACGCAAGAGTGGGGCATTTCATTTTGCTATTACCTAGTCTGATGTTATTTCAGCTGATTACAAGCTTCATTTTGCATAAAATGCATCAAAATAGTTCTGGAAGCTTTTATTCTGAAGCAATACAAAATAAAGCAAGCAATCAGAATATTCAACGAGTTTATGTTGCCCTTTACTAGTGTAAACCCTTGAACAGCATCCCATTTATTAGTTGGCCTTCCTGCAGACAAGCTGATTGCAGTATGAGTTTGAGAATTGATCTCATATCAGTTCAATAATTATGAAGCCATGAAAAAGCATTAGAATTTTTATTTATACCAGGTTTATTGTTTTTATTTCCTTGAGCTGACTATTTAACATTTGCTTTCAAGAAAGGTGAGCAGTGTTTTACAAAAAGGTATCCAGGTGTATCCGAATTATAAGATAAGATCAAATCTGCTGATCAACAATGCTGCTGATGTTGCACAGAGCAAATTATTTATCATAAGCAATATCTTAATGTAGTGGAGTATCTTGCAACTTTAAGCTTCATTTGTTTAGCAACCTTTCTCATTTGTTTTCAAATGTTTCAACAGTTCAGAATCAGCTAACCTCCAACAACACTTATTACACTTACAATTTCTACACTAACTAACTTCTGAACACAAATTAGCTGGAATTAGGATGAAAATTTAATGTCTCCTCTACCAGCTGTTGCCAAGTGCTTTCTAATAATGGAAATCCTTGTTAAGAAGCAAAGAGAAAAAAATGTAATGAAGGAAAGCAATTATTTTATTTAAAAGACTAGCATTTTTTCATTGTAAAATAATGGTAAAAATACATAGTTATGTTTTATTAACAGTTAGATGCCAAAGATTATTTTAATCACTTTACTTACATATTCCATCCGATTCCTTGACTTGTCTGCCCACTTTTTCTATTTTTAGATTGCATGGACTATAAATTGAGATGGCACATTTGAAAAACCCCGGCTCATTTACCCAAAAATACTCATTTCTATTCAGGTGTTGGTCAAATACCTTCATTTGCTGAATACACTCTCTTTTATACAATGGGAGTCGTCATTGTCCACCAAGATTCCAGATCTATATTTTAAAACTCATTTTCAGAAATCATTGAAATCAGAAAGGTTCTGAATGAAAGTTCGAACAGCAGCACTGGATTTTTAAAAAATGGATAAGGAATACTTATGAAGTTTATGCTCCAAATCAACAAATTGTTCTCAGTTCCCTTCTACAGCACTTTTAAAATTTATTTTAAAATGCTTAATTTTTAAGAAAAAAAATAGAGAGACGTTAAGCCAATTTCATTTTTAACATGATGGCTCTAACACAGGTACCAGAAAACATAATGTTTGGAAATATTTGAATAAGCAGTAGTGAGACGGAAACCTAAGAAAACTCTTCACCATAATCATCTAAAACTGCATCCAGATAAGACTTCAATCGTCTTTTGGCATGAATGTAGCCTGCTTAGCTTAACTAAAAAATGCTGTAAGAACACCAGTTGACAAGTTGTTAATAATGCACATTTTGAATTTTCTCCTTTGGTAAAGAATGTGCTGAAATAGAAAAGCAAATTAAAAGTAAGCATATGCATATGTCTATTACTAATATGGGAACCTGCATACCTATATTTCACAATCACCTTGTAATAAGTTGGAGAAGAACTAATTTTTTAAGCCACTGGAGCTGGATAATGTCTTTTAATAGCTGTTTTGCCCCATTACTTTTAATTTGAGTAAAAAAAATAAATTGCAGTCTTTTGTTAGAATTGTAACAGAAATAAAACCCAGTGCACTTAAATAGCTAACATTCAATGTACTAACCAATACCTGTAAAAGTAGGAAAAGCATTAGGTGGCTCTGCTGGCTGCAGAGGAGGAGGTAAGAGCAGGATCAGTACCTGCAACTCTAGCAGTACAGCTGAATTCTGAAAGAAATTTTGCTGAAAATACAGAAAATCTTACTATTTTTCCTCACTTGTTTTATATCTTTTGTGTAGGGTTTGACGTTCTGAAGATCTCGCGATGTCACGGAAAGTTAGAGGGTTAGTCGCAGCCTTATGATGTGTCTGTAATCCCGCCTACCCTTGTTAGTATAAAAGGAATTGACTGCGCAATAAAAGGGGGAAGTTGGCGCTCACACTGTGTGTGTTATCTGTCTCTTTCCCTGGTCTGGGGTTGATCAGTGATCTAATCGTGGCACCTTGATATGCGGCGAACGCTACAGTTTTGTTTAGGAAAACCTAGAAAATAACCACTATAGTAACAAAGGTCTATTGTCTTTTCCACTAAAAAAGACCAAAACTAGCTGGTGTGTTTACTTCCCTGCCTGGCTGTGGTCAGGACACACACCTGGAGAGCCAAGCTGTGGGCACGCTACACACACCTTCCCTCGCAGTGCTGCAGTAGGTGAGAGCAGCTCAGAGTGGGAAAACATGAGTACTGTTTTCTGGAATAAACGTATTCACATCTGAAGATGTACTGGCACAGCTTACATTCACAATATGCAATACGCAATATAGTTCTTTGCATAGACAGACAGTAAGTCCACTTTTAGAAGACTAACAGGGCTATACTTTAGAAATATAGGAAGTATTCTGCAATTCAGGATGCATATTAAGAAATTAGATTATTCCTTCCGATATAGACACAAGGAGAAAAGTAATACACATGAAAAAATGGCTTAAGAACTTGAAAAACAGATGTGACTTCCAGTTCCCTCCACCTTAATTTTTGTAGCTTTGTAACACATATATAAAGCATCAATAAACAACAATTGATCAACATTGGGTTTACTGTTTAGGTCTCCAGATATCCCTTGTACAGAATTGACTATATATTGAGATGTGCATTAAAAATTTGGTAGGAAGTATCATACAGCATAGGTTCTTCAGTGTTCATTTTCTATCTACTTCAAATATGACAGCCATTGCAAGTTTGAATTTTTCAAACTGGAATGTCCTTTAAAATTTCTTAATGTACCCAAGGCATCTGAAAAATTTCAAAGTTGGTGGAAAAGAAACTGTTGTCCTCGTACTAATCAAAAGTAGCCATTCACCAAACTTAAAAAAAAACCATTGCTATCAGAATAAATTTAAGAAACATCCTGGAAGTATACATGGAAGTATAAATGCTTACACCATTTGAATTATAACCATAAGCAGAGCATTTTTAGTTTGCCACAATTGTTATGAGAAGAGTAACATAGGCCAGATATTTCAGTATGAAGGACTTTGTGCTAACAGCTACCACTGAAAAAAACCTGTGATTTGGTCCTTGATTTCAATGATGTCAATATTTCAGTACTGGCCAAGTAAGACTTGCTCAAATTCACTTCACAGCAGCTGAATACTACAAGAGGCAGCTCTTGAACTGACTTCTTCTCCATCCTGCCAGAAGGCAAATGAGAGTACTTCTGGAGAAGAAAATACTAAAAGAAAAGTACCCGAGGAAAAGGAGAGTAGGTGGAAATCTAAGATTTAGAGTTTTAGCAGATTATTCCACAACTAATCACAATCTTTCAGATTTGGCAATAAACTAATAGCAGTATTTTCTATCTATTTTCGCAATTTGCATTTCTAATTTGTATCATGCACATCTAATCTACATTTCTACAGTGTCTCTCTGGGAGTATTGTTAGAGCTATTTTAATATCTTACTAAGGTCAGGATAAGCCAGGGAAATCTTTTCCATTTTCTACCTTTAAAAATTAAATTAAATCAAATCACAACGTACAGCATTCAAATATTGATCTTTACATATATACGAGAAACTAACATTGCTGCTGCATTTCTGCTGCTGAATATGAGGCAGGCCATAAATAATTGCAGTAACATTAATTGCAGGTAAATGTCAGTATTTTAATGCCAGGCACAGTAAGTTGGAACAATTTCCTCTTGTTTAACCCCCATTATTAATACATTAGCATATATTTTTATGTTCTTAAAAATTACTGCCCTATTACTTTAGCAATATTTGAGAAGGTATTTAAATTATATTTACTGATTAGTAACTGTCTGAAGATTCCCTTTGGGAAAAGAGGTACTACACATTCATGCTATGCTGGTATTCTATGATCTGTCCCATTCTGATGCTGTCTTTTAAAGTCTCTTCAACAGTTTTTAAAAATATCCCATTAATCATTTTAAGCTGATTTAATCAAATTAATTGAACCCCACAAACCTGCTCATTAATATCTATTCTTTGGCTTCAGTTCTGCGAAATGAAGGATCTTCATTTCCTTTCCTGGACTTCTTAATTCTCACCCTGTCTGCTTCTTTTAATTTAAAGAATAAATTGTTTCCACTGACACGTTCAAAGCTTTAAGGAAAAAAGTTTCCAACTTCAGTATAGCGCAAAAGCTGTTATAGATGAAATCTAATCTTTAGGCTTTACAGTGTCTTTTTAATACACTTAACAATAACTTCTGATCATTATGATCCAACCATATAAAAAAGCTAAACAAGCTGAGAATACCTCCCAAGTATACTACACTTCAGTTCCAAAGAAACCTACATTTCAGACAAATGGGGGGGGGGGGGGGAGGTAATTTCCTTTCATATGAATTATTTTTGATAAGAACAACTTTTGAAAGAAATATAGAAGTATGGGATCAGCTAACAGAATTAATAGAGAAATGAGTCTCACATCATTTTACATTATCTGAATACAACTTTTGTTCTTTATTTGGGTCTCTGCTGTTGACTACATTCCAAATTCATATTTTCACAAGTTATGACTACCTTTATAAATGGAAAACAATCTTTACATTCCAGATGGTATTCTTACAAATACCATAGCTACTAACTGAAATCTCTGAAGACAGCATAATTACTAGTCAGTCCCTCATCAATGAGGTTTTTCATAAGCGATGGCCCAGCATTATTTTTAGTGGTACTCAACTCACAATAATGCTCATCTGGATTTTAGAAACTCTAAGGTTTTATTCAAAAGGATTTGTCGTATCCATTCTCGTTACAGCATTACACACTCAAAACTTGAAATCAGTCTTTGACTTTAGCTAGGCACACATCCTTAATGCCATGAATTACATTCCACTGGGGGGCACAGAGGGAAATCAGTGCCAACGAACCTGCCCAGTTGTCATTGCTAGCAGTAGCAGAGTTCAACAGTACTTCGGCGGGGGTCTCAGTAGTAACTGTACATATCAGCAGTTGCCCCAGGACAAGATGTATTTTCTTACTTCCTGGATCTGCTATCACATATCCCTAACTCTGCCCCCATGGTTCCCAAAACTGAAACTTAGGTCAGCTTCTCCTTGCAGAGCGTCATTTTTCAAAGGTACCTGCCTCTGGGAAAGGTTTTAGCTCATCCCCAGATTAAGCACAACTTACAGGTTAACCAAAGATACTTTCCTATGATCAATTACTGCAAATCCATCACTTCCTATCATCAGAAAATGGTTCATACATCATTATGCATAACACTCCTTGCCAATATTTAAATTTAGGGAATTTCTAAACAGCTGAGAGAATTTTGCTGTAAACTTAAATGCTATTATAACATTGTATTGCTAATGTAATTTCTTTAGTAGTACATTTGGAAAATGGAATAATGTTATCATTTACAGGTATAAGTAGTTTTATCATAAAAATGACATATTGCTTCAAGGGAAGAACAAATCGCTTGAAGCACTGTCCAAAGCTTTTCTCTTTTCGCCCTCCCTATCCGAAGAAAAACAATTTTTTATACTCAAATTGCTTTACTTGATTTCAGATGTAAAAAAAAATTAATAAAATTGTGAGCAATTAAAATAATCTTAAAAGAAATAGAGAGTTTTGTTCAACTTAACTTTTATTCATACTCTGTAGGTTAACTACATAGTCCAGCTAAAGGAGTTGTATACTACATTGTATAGTTTATTTGGTGGGGTCAATTTTATTTTATTTTTTTTAACTTTGTGGATTGTCTTTGAAAAACCCTATTAAATCCTTCCAACAAAATAAACAGTTGTTCTTTTCTTTGGGGCTCACACAATGCACTCTTCCTAAACTCATCTGTCAGTTCAAAGTTTCCAATTTCCTTTGCTTAGTATCAGCTGTCTGTATAAAATTAACACTATAAACAAACAAAAAAAAAAACTATTTAAAATTGATATGACCAAAATTCATATATAGCTCTCAGTACAGCTGCAGATCTCACATAAATATATCAACCGACCACCATGAATTTTATAGGTTTAAGTCATATTTTGCATTTAACAGATTTTAATTTAGCTTGTGGTTTCTTCTGCTTTTTGTACTCAGCAATGGGCAGAGAAAAATTTCTACCAAACCTATGCAGTATTAAATATGCCAAAGACAGACCACGGTATAACCAGTTATGGGGTAAAGCTCCCACGAATGTCAATGGGAAAAAAATGGATCCCTTAAGACATACTCTTGTAGCCAGAAAAAAGCAAAACATCTTCAGTCTTAAAGCTGGTTCAGACATGCTGAGACTGTCTCCTGTCACATTCTGGTGCATCACCTTTCCCTTCTCAATTTCTCCCTAGATTCCTTTCTCATATAAGTATATCCTGTTTGCTGAGTAGTATTTATAAGTAATGTGATGATTCTTAGTGAGACTTTCATCTTCATGCAACATTTAAAGTATTTGCTTAAATGCAAGTTTGCTTCAATAAATAGACATATTTTATTCTTAATAAAATGAAGGCTACCTACAAGAAAGAGAGGAAAAACACACCACTTGGAAGAAAACAGTGGCTTTCTACACTCTTAAACAGGCAACTGTTTGATGAGCTTTGGACATAAGCAGAAAGTGTCAGTTGTTTACAGTATTAAAAGCAACTGTTAAGAAGGCATAGGGGTCCCTTGAGGACATGGCCATGCAGTGAGTTGTGTTCTGTAACAAATGCAGATCCCACCCAACAGACCCAAGGGTGATCCAACCCAGAAACAGCAGAGACGACTAGAGTTTTGCTTGCTGGTGGTGGCAGCAGCAAAGGCAGCAGGAACAACAACACTGAGCAGCAGATTTAAAAAAAAAAAAAAAAAAAAACAACACACCCAAAAAACCACCATAGGTACAGAAGAACTACCCTGAATTAGTAGAAGCAGCAGCTGTCTTCTGATACATTGCTCTTTTCCATTTCTTTGTCTTTCAAACAATGTCAGAACAGACTTTTTCCCATTTTCCCCAAGAGCAGCTGTGGCATTTGTCATCCAGGGATGATAAACTCAAGACTAGCCCAAGAGAAGAATAACAAGGCATACTTATCAAGCATCCGATCACTGTAGAGTATATAAAAGGAAGAAAGAGGACCCCAAATATAAATAAAGGGAAAAAGAAAAGGGGGGGGGGGGGGGACAAACAAAATGCATAACAGCCACACTGAGGAAATAATTGGTGACTTATATAAGTGAGGCAAGAACAAGGGAGATTAAAATATTGGTGTGCTGAGAGTGTGATTATTAACCTTTTTCTGGTATGAAAAATATGTGAATTTATGATTTTACTCTATTTTTTTCCTCTTATCACAGATTTAAGTAGGATTAGCAGATCTTGCACCAGATTTAAAATTTAAAACTTCCAGCAAATAAGTTTGCCATCCCTGTCATTTCTGCAGAACACATGGAAAAGAAAAAATGTTATAGATTTAGATGCACATAATGCACTCTGAAAACCTACAACATTACACAGTACATTCTGGAAAACAATTTTTAATGCCTAAAAATTGACAAGATGTAGTTATGCCAAGTCAATGCTATGCTAATGGCTCTAAAAGTGTTTCATTAAGAAGCAGAAAACCAGGAAACAGTTATGTGCTTAATGTAAAATGAAGATGCAGTGAGTATAGAACATTTGCATGTTACAAGCTTCAAATGAGAAGTATTCATCTACATATGACTGATTTGTTTAAAGTACATATCTGATACATTGTATCTAAAACATCTCTGTAATTTACATTCACCCTCTCATCATATTTGATTTTAGCTGTATTATTTTCACTGATACAAATTAATCTTATACATTTTAGATGTTGTCATATAATTTAATTTTAAAATGATACTGTAGTTTAACAGGCATCTTAACAGCCACTGGTCTCTAAAGAATGGGATAATATGGAAAAGCTTATTAAAAATACATTATTTCATTGTAAAAATTATCCCTGTGATGCTATTCCACTCACTTCAACAAAACCACTATCATTTTGGCTATGTTTCCCCACAGTGAGTTGCCTCCTATACCCACAAACCGCTGTGCATTTCTGAACACTTCTCTGTCTAATTGGAGTCCACACATTCTTATCTCCTAAACACTTCTTCACTCGTCTCCACAATGACATCTTTCTTAAGTGACTCTGAGAGTCATATCAACTGTATGATTCATGGCACGTGTGTGAAACACTAAAATCAGAGACTATCACCCTAGCAGTGGGTTTGGCAAGGCGGCCAGAAAATAAAGTATTTTTTATCAAGAGCGTACTCTTACAGCATTGAAGGTTAACTGTATATTCAGCTGCACCAGGAAAAGGACAGATTTTCAGAACCTGACACGGTCCTGTGCAACTCAAGCTAACTGTGAAGGCAGCTCTGCTTTGGATCAGAGGTGAGAATAGATGACCTTAGGAGGTCCCTTCCAACTTAAATTTTTCTACGATATGATTTTCAAAATCATTTTAAAAAATTAGATTTAGTTCTTTCTACAAGGTTTTGTGGAGGGTCTTTACTCCTTCTTTACCTATTTGTTCCTTCATGCCTTGGAATAACCTTCAAACTCTTCTCAGCATTACTAACTATGATGCAAAAGGAAGAAGATGGCAGCTAAGGATCTGTGGAGCAGTGTGGGTGAAGCACTGCTTTATTAAATTTCTGCCAACACCAATGGTCAAGAACAACCCTTTCTCAGCACCACTTCATTTCACACAAAGGGACAGTCAGCCACATTTTTTTGTCCTTCAAGCTGATAACCAGTAAAAGCAGTTGAAGAAGAATCCAAGAATCTAGCGCAAAATATTTTCTAAAACTCACGACAACAGCTTGTAAGACTTAATGTAACAACTCATGATCTGAAAATTGTGGTGATTTCTGTAATACTATAGAGACAAAACACAATGCTTTCACAGTCTGAAATGTGTAGATATACATACTAAGTAAATAATGCTGCCTTGCTTTTTCCATAATATCAGAAATTCAAGATTTTTAAGCACATTGTTTACATTGCAGCTATTTTAGAAGTTCTAATGCACTTTGAAGAACTTGAGTACTGAATTATCTTCATAAATATTAGGCAATAGACTACAATAATAATCCCATTATGATTCTTCAGCTTTATTTGTCCTGTTGGATTAGTTTATTCTCTAATACATTGCTGGCACTTTGCTCTAACAGCCAGCAACTCTTAGAATTCCTGATTACATGATTACACTCAAAAGCCTTATTATTTCAAAATGTTTTATCATCAACTGATCGCTTTTATATCACTTTGGGGACAATTCCGCAAGCCTGTTCTCACAAGATTAGCATCACAGTCCTTAACTACATTTTGTTTACTTAACTCCACAGGCTCCTAAAATCTCAAAATTTGGAAGAGGTAGAGAAAAGCTTCCTCATTCAAAAGAAACAGGTAAATTATTTATCTTTGTTCATCTGGTAAAGTATCTTCCCAAATGTAAAGATTTTTTTCCTTTTTATTCTTAATTTGCTACTTAACTGAGGTTTAAACGATGTACAAACAAAGAACAGAGCACACTACAGCTGTATCATTGCATGCTGTGATCTAATTAGACTTTATCAAGTAAATAGGAAAGGACTGAGTCAATATTTGAATGAAGGATTTTCAATGAGCAAGACTGTCTTCAGTGACAGTTCTGATAGTTTTACATGCAAGTCTGCCTTCCGAGCCACTGTCAATAATCCAACCTAGTGTTAACAGTGCAGGAGTATTTCTCTACTGTTTGGCTGTTGATAATTCAGTAACCTGTATCCTCTTAGTCACCAGCTGGGAGACGGGAGACACAGCACTGGACTGAATTTACAAGGTCCTCTTCCTTCCCTGCCGTTCGCTGCAGCAGCGGAATTGCATGTGCAGATCCTATCCATTAAAATGCAGCTGTGGACTGGGACTCAGCAGAGAAAAAAAAAACAAACAGTATTTGCCCCTGACCCGTGCAGCACAGCAGAGGCTGAGAAGTAGATCCTCCTTCAGTTCTAATACTGATATTTCACTCTTTCTCATCCCAATCTTCTCACAGCCTAAGGAGCCCAACAGTTCCCTGGCATAGGCCCTACAACCTTCTACAGCCCCACTCCACTTCATGTAACTTCACAGCAAACCGCTGCCTTTCCTAGCGCCCACATCCAGGCTCTCCTTGACACACTTATTCTACACCCTCAGCTCCAGCAAACCAGCCATCAACAACTTCTCTACACAGTTGTGGCTCTGTGTATCAGCCCAGAGCTCAACACGGGAAGGTCATGGCTTCCTAGAGTATCCATGACTTAAGGAACTTCCAGAGTCATTTAGCTGGGTTGAGATCATATGACTTTTACCAAGCAGACCCCTACAGTCATGACTAAAAGGCTACTCTTCTTGTTAAAAGCAGCAAAACATGGAACCTGTCCACATAGTCACAAAGAAAACCCATAACATTCTTTCAAGGTGTGGAAGCACTAATCCCTCTGTCCACTTATTCCTTTCCCTCTAGTTTCAATTCACTGCTGGGAAAAAAGTCAAAGCAACCTTCCTCTATCTTCTGTTGGATGGTGAATCAATATAAAAATACCTTCCACTATTTTTTACAGTTTCAGAAAAAAAGCACTATAAATTTTCCTCTCCCTAATGATAGATAAAATGGTAGACCCATCTAGCTGCTTACTTATGGATGCAGAAATGTTTCAGAGACATTTCTAATACAAAAAGGAATTGCTGAAGTGCCACAAACAAGGACCTTCCTTTTAAAGACTTATCACAGTTATATGACTTGTTTTAACCCAGGCCTGTGAACAGGTTGTCCATTGTTAGCTGGAGAATACATGCAGTTTAGGGTTTGGGTTTGGGGGGGGGGGGGGGTGTTGGGCATTTTGTTTTGTTTTTTCAAAAAGCATGCAAGGTACTTAAGCACTCTGATAATATACTGTGCTCTGAACCAAAGTGAAGAAACTAGGGATGATCAGCAGCTTCACCTCAAAATTTTATGCTTTTGAAGTACTTCAAACTACAGTGCAACAGTAAGTATTCAGGATGTTCAGTAGATGTAACGCTACTGAAAGCAGGAGCACATCATCATCACATATCAAAAGGAAATGTTGAGAATATTTAAATACACAAAACTTGGAATGCAATATTTATGACTTCCTGCTCTTGGAGAACAGGCCTTATAACCTGAGATCCATTTTCATTAAAGTATTTTTATACTAAAAGCTATGAATAAGTCATAATTCAAAAACAAATAAAACTTTTTGAAAGTACACATAATTCTTACATATATGTTCGTTTGCGCATGATTTTGAATCATTTTCCTTCTCTTCAGTTTTCCTGTTCACTTCTACTAATTTATATTCTTCAATTTCATATTTTAGTGCTTCATGAACAAATTATTTCAATATATTATAAAGACAAATTTTTCCATAAGCAACAGAACTAATGATACTGTTTCCTATAGCTTCATGTTTCATGGTTTAATTATTTGATGTCTAATAAGTGAACACTCCAATTGAAGCTATTCCTTCCTGCAGCTAGGATTTCATAAAACCTCTCCACTTTGTTGATTTTTTTTCTAGTAAGGAGTGAATTCATAATGTATCTTTTACTACAGCAATGGACTAGGAGCCTCCGTCTCTGCTATCTGGCCACCTACATTCATGATCACAGTAGAAATGTATTTTGAGACTAACACTTTTTCTTGTGTTTAAGTTGAACAAAACATGGAGGAAGTAGAGGGAGCACATTGACACAGAACAAATGCATGAACTTAGCTGAAGCCCTTAAACTATGTTAAAGAAAAAATACACTTTACCAACAAGGGTGTTACTATTTCTAGCAATTTTAGTACAGAGGTTTAGAGTAAGTGTAAATTATAAATGTAAAGCTTTTCTGTTAACACCTGCAGTCTCTTTTTTGCAATTGACAATACAGTTTTTTCCAGACTTTCATTTTATGTCAAAAATGTAAAATGTTACAATCTGGATGAAGAAATAATGTATTCTTCTCTGAATTATTTTTGTATGATTGATTCTCCCTTAATGAATTCCACACTTAGAACAGCTTTTTAAGGAGTAAATAACTTTTAAAATATTTCAATACTGCTTACTTTTACATTGGTTTCTCTCTCTTGGCACGGACCCTACAAAAATATAAAGCTCTAGCAACAGATATTATAAGTGGGTTTGTAGTTACAGGGAACCTTATAGTTGTTGTATACAGAAATGTCCTAAGGATATAAGCATTAATTTAAACAAGAATCCTTTAATTCATGGACGAAAATTAAGATGACAGAGCAAGATCTTTCCTCTACGAATTCTACTAATGTATGAAAAATAGAAGAACCAAACCTACAAAGGAATCAAGGTAATTTTGATCTATTGTACTATAACACTTGATTCTGAATGTACTGTGTTGATCTTGATTTTAATACTGAATGTAGTTTCAAAGATGTTTTAAACACACTGAGTCAAACTGAACCGATTAATTATTTTTTTTTCCAGTACTGTAAATACAGAATACCAGAAGAGGGAAACCAACATGGTTTAAAATAAGACTATAATTTAGTACAAAAGAAGTTTTCCCTAAGAAAAGACCAATTAGCTTAACAAAAAATCCTAGTAAAAACTTCAGGATGCACACAAGGGAATAATCAAAGAACTGAACTGTTTTTAAAACTTTGCAGTATTTCTGAGTGCATGCTATTACAATTCAACAAGCAAATAGAAGAAATAATTAGTTTTCACAGAACACTGACTTTTATATCAAAGGTACTGCTTGTAGTCATTGAAAAGTGGACAAAACTAGCTCCATGTGATATGTTCAATTAATTTTAAAGATAAATTCTATTTGTTACCTAAAGTAATTTATTCTAGGACTGTGTCTAGAAACTTAATGATATTTTGATGAAGACTCAATTTTTTTTTTCTCTGTGACAAAGAGAGACTTTGGTGTAGTACAATACTTCATTTTCTGTCTGTCCCACTCAGTATCTGCCGTGTATTCTGTGCTGTACAAGACACATGTAGAACAAAAGATAAAATAATTCTCATGATAAATCCAGTCTAATAAAGACCTAGGATGATTCCCAATGCAATGATTTTCAAATCATTGATGTAAATTGATGTAAAAACATTTGCAAAGCTATGAAGGAAAATTCAGTATAGTAACTGAAGACTCACTATCACTAGACTTATTTGAGATCACTTTTCATGATGAAAGCTGCTAAGCACATACTCCCATTTTCCTGAACAGTTAGTGGAAAAAGCATACCAAAGAAAATCTCCCCAGTGAAGCAGACAAATATAAAATGCACATTACCCTCATCTAAACTTAGCCTAACTAGTAGCAATAAACTGACAGAAGAGGACCTGTCGTTACAGAAAAAGAGAAGTTTCAAGCTCCTATCTTTTGTGATACCAGGAATGGTAGAGATCAAAACCAACACTCTGGATCTATATTTGGTTCTTACCATCTATTGCCAAGTCATACATCTTATAAACCAAATCATTGTTTGGTTCATTTAGGCTTGTCAAAACAATTTTGAAATATTAACTGGCAAGACGAGAGGAAAAGCATGAAGGACAATTTTCAAGACAAGGATGATTCTAGAGAGCCACTGACTTCCATTTAAGGGAGAGTCTTAGAGAAGTGATATGACTCAATAATGGAGAAAATCCAGAGGCTTTATATAGGCAGTTCTCTAGTCTCAGTTATTTTATTTTAGGTGTGTGGTGAAGCAGACTGCAACACTAGGAGATGAGGCAATCTGGTAAATTTCTCCCTTGGGGCAGAGTTCAAAGTAATCAATTGCAGACAAAGAGAAATCCCTAGGAACAGAATAGAACAGAATTGTGCATCTTGAACTACAGTAAGGACAAGCCCATGACAGAAAATACATTTTGCAGTGGCCTAGAAGACAATAAGGTTTGACACGAGACAAAGATCCATAGACCTGATCAGTAAGGGTCTCTCTCTTCCTCTTATGCCTAATAAAGTACCTAACCTGGGACCCAGAATGAGTTAACACAGTGAGATCTGTACATATGCACTAGTACTAGACAGATTTTATGCCTTGGTATACTTGAAATAAAGAAACCAGGCAAACAAGCCTGGTCATTTGGTCATGCTTTTACATGGTGTCAGAATAACCTTGTGATACTGGGAGGCAGAAAGAGCTCCCTACTTTACATGTAGCATCTATTAAAAACAATGCCAGACTTTAGCGCTGTTGCTGGCAAGATTTTAATGGGTTACACGTATCAGTCTGTTCATTCTTCATGCTAATCATCCAACATGGAGAAGCAACTTGCATGCTTTCTGAAACACAGCCATGTATAGGGGCAGGGAGGTACACACACACCCCCACACCATTTGCAAAGGGTATTCTTCAAAGAGTCTCTGGGCAAGCCACAGTGGCCCAATGCTCTTTCTCCTAGCATAGCCTGCATAGGCATGCTGTGAATGACTGGCAGTAGGATCATCCTTACTTTTCCAAGTTCAACATTTTTAAAAGTTGTAAAACATATACAGTGAGGAAGTAAATATACTTTGTCTATTTATTTCATAACATTTAACAGCTCATTTCGTTCTAGTTTGGGAGTTATATTTATTTTACAAGATGAACCTGCTTAATTCAGATTTAATAATTTCAATAAAGCTAAAGCACTTACTCTTTCATCATTTTAAACCCTTACTGCTGTGCTCCAGTATTAATAATTTAATCAACATCAAAGCAACATAAGCATGAATAATGATGATAATAAATCTAGACTGATATTTGAAGTTTTGTACACCAAAATCTAACAGTTTAATAGCCAGAGTTTCCCTGTGGACATTAAAACTTAGGTTTAACTGCAACTTTTTTGCTTTGGATTTTTATTTCCTTTTGTTGTATTTGTATCATGGATTTTTTATTTTTAGGGTTTTTTTAAGGAAAATCTTCCCGTTTGAATTTATATTTGCCTTTACTCTACATAAAGGCATAATTCCATGTTTCTGATGTTACAGCTTCCACAGTAACCACTGCAATGATCCAGAAGGTAACAATTTTGAGCAATGACCAAAGGGAAGGAACAAACATACTAAACAAGTTTAATCTGGGATCTTCAGCTACAGAACCTCTTTAGAGCTTCAGGGAAGAAAAGCTATCTTTCTCTACCTGAATGTCAGAGGTGCTATGATGCAGTTATCAGCTAACACTACTTATTGTACACTCACAAAAAAAACCCATGTGTTTTTACTAAATCTACAGGAATATGTTAGAAATTTACTCTGTGTGTACAATAATTCTCTGTCTATATATATCCTTTGTGAGAGCAGATGTTCTCTGAAATGACATAATCTTTCTCTGACTAGATGACAGTTGTCTCACAGCTCAAATATTTCAGCATCTGAGTGCTTAATGTTAGAGATCAATCAGAGAAATAATAAAAGGATGCAAAACCTAAAGGGCATACCTATTGCACATCCCCAACTCCTCAACAAACCTGCAAGGCAGAAGAAATTCCCATCAATATTTTCACATGAAACATGTATGATGTTCATATCAGTAAATGGATTCCAGTGAGGCACTTGCCAAATGATCTTTGTGAACCTGTGTATTGGCAGACTTCCTTTTTTACATTATGAAGACAGTAAGTAATGCTTTCACATCTATGAATAGATTGGCCATTAAAGATTGAAAACTGGCTGAACTGCCAGGCTCAAAAAGTTGTGATCAGCATCACAAAGTCCAGCTGGAGGCCAGTCACTAGTGGGGTTCCCCAGGGTCAATACAGGAGCAATACTGTCTAACATTTCCCATTAACAACATGGAAGATGGGACAGAGCGCACCTTCAGCAAGTCTGCAGATGACACAAAATCAGGAGGAGTGGTTGGTATACCTGACAGCCATGCTGCCATTAATAAGGACCTGGACAGGCTGGAGAAAAATGCTGACAGGAACCTACTGAAGTTCAACAATGGGAAATGCAAAGACCGGCACATGGGGAGGAATAACCTCATGCACCAGTACAGACTAGGGGCTAAGTGGCTAGAAAGCAGCTTGGCAGAAAGATGAGTTGGCACAAAGATGATTAAGGGACTGGAGCATCTGTCATGGGAGGAGAGGCTGAGAGATCTGGGGTTGTTCAGCCTGGAGAAGAAAAGACTCAAGGGGATCTTATCAGAGTATATAAATATTTGATATGGGGGAGTAAAGAAGATAGTGCCAGACTCTTCTCAGTGATATCAAGTGACAGGACAGGAGGCAACAGGCATATATTAAAATACAAGAAATGCCATTTAAACATAAGAGCTGTTTTGTTTTGTTTGGGGGTTGTGGTATCTTCGGGTTTGGGGGGGTTTCATTTTTTTTACTGTGAGGGTGGTCAAACACAGGCTGCCCAAAGTAGTTGTGAAGTCCCCATCCTTGGAGATATTCCACACTCAACTGGGTATGGCCCTGAACAACCTGATATAGTTGACCCAGGTTTGAACGGAGGGTGGGTGGGCTAGATGATCTCCAGAGGTGCCTTCCATCCTCAGCAATGCTGCAGAAAAGAATTAGCAGCTGCATAAAGCATTCTGTCATGATAATAGCAGCATTAATCACATCCTAGATCAAACAATTTCTTGAGCAATACTTTTGGTGGAGGCTGCCTACATCACTGGTATAAAGCAAGCTGTTCTTTCCTCCACAACCCTCCCCAATCATCTACACATTCCTACCTCTTCCCTTTACTAGTACTAACAATCATACTGCCATGCAGAGTCTAATATATGGGAAATGAAACCAGGGGAAAAAAACCATGAAATAAACCAAATTTTCAGCTGACACAGCAGACTACATAATATGCAACCTCTAATGACAAGTAAAAGACCATTATCACCTTAAACCCTTTCAGTATCACCTTAGACAAATTTACAAATTACACTCTCAAAAGCAGGACACAGTGCCAGAGCCAAGTTTTACAATTCAAAAAGACTAGTAGAGAAAAATTGAGTGTTGACAGAACAGAAGAAACAAGGAAACCTTTCAGCTAAAAAGAAGACAGCAGCAAAAGGAAATATTCTCCATCTCAGATAAAAAAAATTATATATGGAAAGGGAAGCCTCTAAGGAAGCTTCTGATATGAGACCAAAGAATACTCAAGAGTGTTAAAAAAATGAACCTTTTCTTTATATTTTTCCACATCCAGATTTATGTTGCTTGTCCTGCTTAAAGGAAAACATGGTTATTTTGCCAGCTTTTACAAAGTCTATATGTATTTGTGAGGTTTAAGCTGCAATTACTGCTTGTTTCTAGAGAGGTAAATGGTAATCTCCCAGATCAGTTCCAAGATTAAAACTCAAGAGAAAAGGTAGATTAATTTACTGCCTGGTCTGACACTTGGTACCTGGACTCTTAGCAGGTCTTGGGGAACTTAAACAAATCAATCCAATGCATAAAGCACAAACCAAGCATCAGATGAATGTCCAGCAGCTGCTGATGTAATACCCCCCAAAATTCCTTTTTACCTTGGGAAGCAGCACTCAAATGGAATAATTCAGGTTGGAATGGATCTCCTAAAGTCATCTTTTCCCAACTCTGACCCAAAGCAGAGCTGCCTTCACCGTTAGATCAAGGTGCTCAGGGTCATATCAAGTTCTGAAATCTCCAAGGATGGAGGTCCCACTGCCTCTCCGACCAGTCTGCTCCAACACTGCATAACTCTTATGGTGATGAATTTTGTCCTTACATCTAAGCAGAATTTCCCTTCCTGCAATCTGAGTCTGTGTGTCTCTGTGAAGAGTCTGACTCCATGCTCCAACACCCCTCCCTCCCTTTAAAAAGTGAAGGACTGCAAGAAGATGCCCCTATATTCTTCTCCATCCATTCTGAAGTTACTCTGCTCTGCCAGCCACCTCTCATGCACCACATGGTTCTCCCCCATAACCGTCCTGCTGGCCTCTCTCCAATACATCAGTATTTCACTTGTACTGGGAACCCCAACACGAGACAAAATACTCCAGATGTAGTGTTGCAAGAACTGAATGGAGGGAGACTATCTTGACCTGCTGGCTACATACTTATTAATATAGACCAGTACATGGTTAGTCTTCATCACTACAAGGGCATGCCAATAAACTTGTCCACCTGGACCACCAATGTCCTTCTCTGCAAAGCTGCCTTCTAGCCAGTCAACCTCAACTCTGCTGTCACATGGGGTTAGTCCATCCCAGACGCAAGACTTTGCATTTGCCTTTGCTGAACTTCATGAGGTTGCCATCATCTCTGTCAGCCTGTCACAGTCCTTCTCAGTGGCACTCCTACCTCCCATGTGTTGACCTCTCCACACAATTTCACTGTCCACAAAGTATGAGCAGTTTTCCTTTGAAGAAGTGCAATATGCACCAAGCAGTGGAGGATAGTAAACAGATTCCCAGTTGAATGCCATACAATCTAACTCCAGACCCAGGGTCAGTTTAGTCACACCTGCACACAAAGTAATGAAAATCTGTAATAAGCAAGACTTTTGGCACCTGAGCCAGATTCTCTGCATAGTGTTGACCTATTCCATGTAGTATGCCCAGAGCTGAAGATATCTAATACAGCACTGCATTATGCCAGGAAGACACGCACTACTCAAATACAAGCCAAGGGTGTATTCATTAACCCAGGTCTTCAACCCAGAACACAGATGCTAGCAAAGAATTAGGCTTAGACCCCTGCATTAGGAAATACTGTTTCCCTGTAAACGAACATTTGTTGCAGCACGCTGGTGAAATGAGGGAGATTGTTATTTGTATACAGAATATTCTGTAAATGGATAAACAAAAACATTTTCACCACATGAGCATCTCCTCTAAAATTCCATGAAAAGTGTTAAGCTTTCATATATGAGAATTTAAAATTTCTTAGTTCAGAATACACTTGCCAGCAACATAACTTAAAATAAAAGTCCACCAATTGCTGTACTCCAGCATGACATTTCAGCATTATTACTTCAGATGAAATTGTGGGGTTTTTTAAAAATATTGTATTTAATTTTTGCTACCATTTACATTTCTCAAAATGCTCTAAGCACAGTACAGAACTTTAAAAAAATATTAACCAATATCACATTAAAAAAAATGTGAGAGGCAACTGGCAAATTACATATATTCCATGTATTGCAAAATCAAGTTCACTTTTCATGGAGTGTAATTTTTATGTCTTGCAAATCAGGCACAGTAACTGACAGAACATCTTACATTTGGAAGTTATCCAGAGAGCGTGGATTTTTAAGAATGTAATCAGTTGTTCTGGAAATTTCGGTGCTTTCAGTTTATATAACAGACCTAGTCAAACCTCTGTGAGTTTTTCTCAGATATTACCATCACAGTGAAACAGGATAAGTAAGAGAATGAGGCACAGCTTTGGGCATTTTAAAAAATAATTTTCCTATGGTTTTTATTTCCCAGTCTTTTTTTTTTTTTTTGAGTTGGTTTACCCATTCTCAGAGACACTAGTTTCAGAAGTCTCTTCCTTAAATTTCACAAAGTTGCACATAACATGAAGTGCAAAGAAAAGAGTGGACTACTCAGCCTTTTATAATTCTTTCAGTCTTCTCTCCTTCTCCCCTCATTTGCTGAAAAAATAATTCTTTATATATCCAACATGTTTCCAGCAGGCAAGCTCTTAAGTGACAGTGTCATTTGTGTTAAATGAAAATGCCTATTATACAAGTAAAGCAAAGAAATTGCCATTATGTTACTGGCATATTGGAAGTTACTGGCTTCAAATCCTTAGTAATTTGAATCTGTTCATGTTTCGCTAAGTGAAAAGTCACATATATGGGGGAAAATCATCATAAAGGAGCTGGAATGATATGTCCATCAGGACCATGTCATAATGGGTGGACAATAGCCTAATCCTCAAGGCTGCTAGACTTGAATTTACTTCCTCACTTCTCCAAGGAACAAGAACCTGAAAATAACAAGTGTTCTGTTGCATGTTGGACACTTAATCATTTATATACTTTCTTCCAAGTTTCCTTTTCTTCACCTGTCACTTGAAAATTTTCTTTAAACCAATTACAAATATTGTGCTGGGGCAAACTGAATGAAGCAGTTATTAAAATAAAACTAGTAGTGGAATTAAAGCTTTATTCACGACCTTATTTGCAAAGTTGTAAGTATCTAAAAATCTTCACTTTTCTGACTTCCACTCAGAGTCAGAACTTCTATCACACATAATATTTCATTTACGTTAGGGGGGCATGGGGAGGAGGGAATGAAAAAGAAAAAAAGAACTACCTTCTAACTAGTTTAGGGAAATCCATTAAGTGATCTCTCTGAAGTGAGGAAGAAATGGAACAGAAACATTCCCTAAACTAGTTTACCAAACTCACACAATGAAGTTTGATTTCTAACTTTTGTCCCAAAATGCAAAATTCCTACCCAGTTTTTATAAAATAGCTTAGAAAAGGGTCCATACTAAAACAGAATAGTGACTTCACTCCCTCATATGACTAACCCTTACATTAAGACATGACTTAATACTGTCTTACTACAATGTTTCCTTTTTGGAGGAACATCACTAATAATGGACAAGGTAATTCCAGTCTTACCTGAGGCCAATGAAAGTCTGTTAAAAGGTCTGCAATGATATCAAAAGGGAAGAATCACCTTCTGCTGCAACTGATGTCAAGAGAAGTATTTCTAACAAACATATACTAAAATGATTAAGAAAAATGGAGTTTAGACTTTGTGAATTTCCAAACTGACTAGAAATTTCCTATCGACTAGAAACTTCTTCAGCCCAGAACCATCTGACAGGATGCTGAAATGCAAGCCACCTGAATATACCCTTAGTCTGGAGGTGAATGACTACAAGTTCCTATTGGAAAGGACAGACTGCTATTAATAATATAATATTTTAAGCAAGAAAACAGAGACACTGAAATAGTTTAAAGGCAGGAGGACCCAGAAGGAAAACTACAGTTTTGTGAGGAGTGGGACAGGACCAAATACAGATAGACAAGTAATTCCAAACTAAACAAACAATACAATAAATCTTGAGAGGTGTGCAGCCTTCACTTCATAACAAACTAGGTAATTCTTCCACTCTTACAAGGTAAGAGCTGTCTTGTTTTAAAAACCACTAACTTAAATGACATTAATCCAAAGCTAAGCTTTTATCCAAAAGGAGAGAGAGGATTTCATTTTGATTAATGTCTACAGTGATTACACTCATGCTTTCTCACCTGCTTTATTGAAGCTTTGTGATATGTTTTTCAGTAGAGTTCATTCTATGTTCTGAATGCTGCCAAAAGCACTATGAAAGTACTAATAAACAGTGTGTGATTTTGAAAAGAAGTAACTTCTAAAGATTTATTAATTGGTTAAATCATACCCATTTTCAGTGGAATACAAAGGATCTTCTCTGAAAAAGGATTAATACTGAGTTTAATTTGAAGTTTCCACCCCTCAGTCATCTGTACTACAAGAAGAGCTAAAAAGGAGTCCCAAGTCCTTAATGGAAAAAAAAGTAAGCTCTTCTCTCTCCATTTAGAACTACATTAAATATTTTGCACAAGATTTTTTAAGTCATATTCTGGCAGGGACCAGACCTGAAAAATTTTAAGTAAAATGGAACGCACTTTTTAGACATGCACAGTAAACAAAACTGGAGTACTTCCATCCTGAAATGCAGAAACAATTTTCTACAAACATCTACAATCAGATAATTTACATAAATTTAAAAAAGCCACTTTATAGTACAGCTATGTTTTTCCCTTGGTTTGCAGTTATGTAGTGTGCCAGCCTCAGCAGCATACCACTCAGGCTTCAGAAAACAAGCTATGTTAGAAAATATCTGATTCTAGGTTAAAAGTAACATCTATATATAGACATGAAAATATTTTCATTGTGGCACACAGTCAGAGAAGGGCTGATCACTACTCAAGGCTAAATGTTATTCTTTTGATTGACATATAATTTATAATATGATAGATAACCGATGTTTGCAATTTACAGGTGCATAGACCAAAAAACCTAACTTAAAAAAAAGAGAGGAAGAAAATATGGATCATGCTATATGATTAACATCCTTAAAACATTGTTCCTCATATTAAAGGTATGCTTTGTTGTTCAACAATATATGATTTTGGCTAATCCTTAAGTCTTTTTCCTCTATTACAAACAAGAATTTTAGTGATTTTTTTTTTTTTCCTGCATAGGAATTTTTCTAGTAGAGGTTATGAGTATTGTCAAGGCTACAAAACCAGAAACACCAAAGAAAAGTTTGGGAACTCTCTTATCTTGAAGTTGGTGGGTTTTTACCATTGTTATTCCAAATTTTATATTGTTTGACGGAAGTAAGTTGAGGGAAAATGCATCTTGGCTGACTAACAAACATACATGAGAGCAGAAATAGCCTGAATAATGCTTCTTTCTTGACAAATTTAGCTACCAATGAGACAAAAACAATCACTCTAAAGACCAACCTTGATGATCACAACTGCAACTGACATATTGTAATTTTCTCTTCACCAGCTCTATCCAGCTTACAACAGTTATGAACAGAAAATTCCTTCTCTGAGGAGAATTGAAACAAAGGGATTTTGATAAACCAGGTATTTCACTTAACCAGCCAGTCAGCTAGCTAACAATCACTTGGAATCTCATGGAGACGTTCGAACAGATGCATCTACAAAGCATAATACAGAAATGTCTACTATATAAAGCATGTAACAATTTATTATTTTTTTAGAAGGCCTTTGAAAATCTATTTATGTGCTAATTATAGATGTACAACAAAAGGTTAGCATAACTGAAATAGGAAACAGGTCAGCCTTTTTTACTTCAGGTAAAAGTACTTCCGCCCATTCAAACTAATGGCACGTAACGTTTTGTACTGGAAGATCTACTGGGCTTCAGCAGAAGTGATTTTTCTCTCTTCAAGCAAGTATAAATGCTTCTGTCCCAAAAACAAGCTCCAATGTTACCAGATAAAAGAATATCTGTGAATGTGCCATCTTGATGCTAATATAAAAGCTCCTGACTTAGAATGAACAGAACTAGAAGCACTTAGATTTTTCTCTTCCTGTGTCATGCTGCCAGTATAATTATAGTTACTTTGTGTTTATATTACCTATGCTCTCTCTCCACACACTGTGGAGGAAAAGGAAGGACTGGAAAAATGAATCCTGAGGTGCAAAAGAAAGGCAGCTGGTACAAACTGGGGATCCATTCTTCAGCAGAATTTCAGACATTCATTCAGGCTTACTTCAGGGGGGAAAGAAAAAAAAAAAAGCAGCATCTCCCAATGTCACTTCTATTCATGACAAACATCTAATAATCCACAGAGAACATTTAGAAACCATCTTTTCAACTAATTTCACCAACTTCAGAATTGTGGTTTGGGTTTTTCCATCAAGTACAAATCAGTCTTGGATCCAAATATAGTATTCAGGCAGGCGTTGCTCTGTTCCAAAAGAAGTAACCCAGCAATTCCTTCTCTTCTGAGGTCACATACAGAAAGTTTGGGAGACTCTACCGGTGTGATGTTTCTAGGAAGGTGTTTTATCCTACTTGATGTGTTATGCTTTGTCTTCAAAAAATTTTAACAAAACATAAGGAAACAAAGAGATAGACTCATACAGCCCTCACTGTCCACTCCTTTACTTTTTACTGATCATTGTATGCTTATGACATTACTGGTTGCCAGAGAATAATCTCATGTTGCATTTTCTTGCAAGTAGTAAGCTATAAATTATTCTGGTAAGGAGCTGATCTCAGTCACCTCTCTTAATACTCCTCCACCGTGTTCAAAATACAGTTGTAAGTAACTATTCAGATACAAGGCACATTTGATTTAGTTTGTGTGGAAAGCACCCAATCCCTACCTACACAGGCACATACACAGTCTTACATGAGTCCCAAGTGATCAGTTGGCCAAATGGTCCTTACAGATTTGGGCTTTTAAGGCAGACGGTATCTTCAAGCTTCAACTCAGACAAATCCCACTGCTGCTCCCAGCCACTGCCTTTTTATATCTTTGGGGAGGCAATGCTGAGTTTCTTCTGGGACTTTCTGGATCATAGACTTCTGTTTTTCACAACTACACAGCTACAAATTTTATTGCAGCCTACATGGCAACACACGAATACTCACTAAGCCTGGTAGATACAGCACTGACTTTGGAGACAGGGACACACGGATAAGAAAGCATCAAAGCACATAAGTTAAAAGGCCTTTCTCTCTTTTTACTTCTCCTCTTTTATCTCAGGTCCATATGTTTCTACATTTTATTCTCATTTTTTGCTTAATACACAGCAGAGCTGGAAGCTGACAAAGCCAATACATGCCATCATCTTTATTCATCTCAACATCAAGCACCTCGCATTTTCATTATTTGTATAACCAAAAAAAAGATTTCCTGTTCATATCTTAGGTGGCTGATGGTTCCTAGTTACCTTCCACATTTTGACTTGGCTGTCCATTTCCACTGGGCAACAGACACAATATGTTGACTGGAATGTTCATGATATTAACGGATAGAAATTATTCAGTAAAAGAGCCTTTAAAAATATAATCATATTCCCCTGTAGTTTTCAAATCAATTTCAAATATCTAAATGCATAAGGACTGCCATGTAATTGTAATTCAATTTGATTCAGAATATAGTGCAATTTTAATAATCTCTATGTAAGACATAAAAAGATGAGGCACCTTATACAGGACTATATCATTCATTAATAGTATTGAGGAACTGTCATACTAAAAAGTTACTTCTGAATTTTACCATGTCTTTTGAAGGATTAAGCTAAATTGTCTTTTGCATTATTTATTGCATAATTTTTAAATGTCTTTATCATGGTCATTGTTAATCTATAGCTTAATACATCAAAAGGAAACAGAAAAAATATGGCTATAATATTTAGGACATGCAAGTAGAAAGTACAAATATTGTCAATTCCATCAACCATTCAGACTCCAACAAACAACGGTTAGTTAATTTCACTTCCATGGATTTCAAGAGGTTTTGCAAGAGACTTTTAAGCCATACAGAATCACAACTATTCACAGATTCAGAATCTAGACATTTAAAAAATGGTAAGGTAAAGTATACAATTAGCAGTAACTAATGAGCAGGCTTTTCAGGTACTACAAAGAAGATTCTGGAAGAAGCGATAGTACAGTATTTTAAGGTCTGATTATTCGATAAGCTACTAGCCATCTTAAGTTTAAAGACAACAGTATTAAGCTCTCCACAGGTAAGCACTACTTTCAGAGATAACTTCATGCGGAGGGTTGACCTTGGCCAGCTGCCAGACACCCACCCAGCCACTCTCTCACTGCCCCTCCTCAACATGATGGGGGGAGAAAATAACATGAAAAAAACCATGAAAAAAGGTCACAGGTTGAGATAAAGTCAGGGAGATCACCTGCCAATTAGTCACCAGCAAAATACACTTCACCTGTGGAAAATTAATTTAATTTATTACCAACTAAAATAGACCTTGGTAGTGAGAAACAAAGACCAAATTAAAACAATGTCTTCCCTCGACCTCCCTTTTTCCTAAGCTCAACTTGACTCCATCATCCCTGACTCCGCTACCACCCCCCACCCCGAGTGGTGCAGGGGGATGGGGACCGATGGGCTGCAGTGAGTCCATAACAGCTTCTCTCTGCTGCTCACCTGTGCTCTGTGGTGGGTCCATTGCAGAGGCAGCTGGAACCAGCTGTGTCTGGCACAGGACAGCCCCTGGTCGCTCCTCACAGAGGGCCCCCCTGCAGCTCCCCTGCTGCAACAAACTGGACGGGGACACCCAATACATCTCAGAAGGGAAGAAAAGGTTTTAGTATTACCATTGCTTTCTTAAAAACTTATCAAAACAGAACATGTGAATCTAACTCCCTCATGCCTAGCCAAGTCATACACATCTATATCTTGGTAGTTTCTAAGTATCTAACAAAACAGAACATTCTAATCAAATTAGGCATTACTCACATAGAAGAAGAAGAAATTAATTATGACATGTCCCTTGAAATTATATAAACATCTAATTTAGAGCAAATGTGCATCTGCAGTGTTTCAAAGATATTTCTATTATGAAATAAATATACTTTTTACTTGGATGTAGAAACAGGACCAAAGCTGTTCTTTGAAGTCCTATAGCCTGGCCTGCTTTACCATATGACAAGAAATGGGGAGATCGGAGCGGGGGAGGAGAGGACAGAAATATATAGAAGATGTGTCTTGTTTAAAGCTATTTTCAAATGACTTGTGATGCAAAATGTTCGAGTGTCAGGTGGCAAAAATCTTTGCAGTGCACAACAACAGCCTCTGTAGACTCATGATTTGTTCACAGTTACTCAAGTTACAAGGCATTAATGACATCTGTCCAAGTTGATTTACGCTACCCTGCATCTGGTGTGAAACAAAGGTTCCTTCTGATGACAACCAACACTCAGTAAATCTGATCAAGAAATCAATGTAGCATATCCATCAATATCAACAATTAACTTCAAAATCAATTGTTTATTAATGCTGAAGATGCAATATATATTGCACCCGAGAGAAATACCATTATGTCCAATCCTCTAGGGTTGTAATAATCTGCTTTCTGCTAAATAAAAATAATGCTAAATGAAACAGACAATAATACATACCTAGCACGCACCGGAAAATTATGTCTAAAACACAAACTGGTATTTCTTTTTTTAAATTAGTTTACCAAGTAGATACAGAATGGATTCAGAAATTTTCCTGCTATCATAAGAGTAGAAAAAGCTTCCACTGATTTGTTCACTAGCTGCCCTTCAGACCTTCCATTTCCAACCATTTTCACTGCTTGTTTAAAAATTAAAGAATTAACAAGTCAGCTGCCCAGCTAGTGAATGCTCAGCTGGGCTTGCCCTGACACAATTCAAGTTTGCAGTTACAGGAAGATTAAGCAGTTACAGTCTGACATACACCTGGCCAAATGATCCTTTTGCGCAGAATGCTCAATTGCTATCCTGAATAAGACTTTACATAAACCTCTTCATTTCCAAACCACTGTGCATCTATTAATTAATATAAGCAGCTTAGCATAAAGTTATTAAATATTATTCTTTAGCAGATATAAATCTAAGGCACAAAGACATTTAGAGAAAATATTAAAAAAAATCAAAGCAATAAGATCCATTTATTCAAAGTATTAAGGTGTTTCAAAATTTTTGATGATCCTGAGCTAAGTGACAAAAACAAACTAAAATTTCAGTCTCTCGTTTGTTGGTCTTTGTCTAACCCACTAGAAGCAGAGACTATCCTAGTCACATGGTTACAGAACAGTATTTGTTAGCTGCATAGGGATATAAATATTCAGACATCTCATAAAGTCTAGGTTTGATTTCCTACTTACAACCACTAGTAAGAAAAGAATCAGAAAGATATTTTTTCTTTCAAAAAGAAAAGAAAGGACTACTTTGAGGTATGTTCTTCAAATAATATAGCAATATGAATCTTATTTCCCAAAGAGCCTTTATTTTAATATAAAATAAATCAATACTATTTTTCCCTGAGCCTTTCTAAAACTACCATCCAGCAGCACCACATTTACATTCTACACTGCTGGTATTCCACATACAATTAAGCTTTCATTTCTCCTGTAACGCAACTCTCAGCAAGTTTCATAGTCTTATTTCTCTTGACTCTGTCATGAGTAGAAAGTCACTCCCTATTTTATCAGATTAGAAAGTAATGTAAAATCTTCAGAAAGGTTCCTGATATTTTAATTTTTTTTTAAATGAAACCCATGACCTACTGAAGCCAATGGAATTTTCACCATTACCCTCATACAAAAGGCAATTGACAATTACAACTGCCAGTAAAATTTCTCTAGATAGCATCACCATCCCTGCCTTTTTGTTTTGTTCAGCTTTAACCTGGTAACCATTAAATCACATCAGTTGTTTAGCACATGCTCACTGTTCACTGAAAACACAGCCATTCCACACTAATGCTGTCAAAACTCCCTCTCAACTTGAACTTAAAATTACATCTGATTTCAAGAATGGAGATGTAAACTCTTATTCAGTAAAAAATTAAGAACACAAGATTATATCTGAAATAAAGACAACACCTCTGTATTCTGAAAAAGCAAAAACATTTACAGTACACCAGTACACTGCATTTATTTTCAAATGGCTTTTTAAAATCTTTGTTATCCCCTAACCCTCCTCTTTCATATCCTCTACAATACTTTATATGGCACTATAACACTATTTTTAATAACAAGGCAGGAGGAGGAGCTGTTTCATTTTGTTTGCAAGTTCAAATAAATATTTTTTTTTCCATAAAACCATGTTTAAGTTTCATAAAATATTCTACAGTTTATAGGTTTTGTGCCTAGTTTAACAGGTTTGCACATTCATTTCAAAAGAATTACTCAAGACAGTATTTCTCAAATATGCAACAACCAGCTTAAATGAACAGGAAATTTCATGAGGAAATATTAATCATTTTCTCTAGTCTTTAAGGGGCAAAGAAAAGTAAGGCCCATTTTCTCCATGAACAAAGCTTCTATTTTGATTGGATATTAGAGGAAAAACATAGAAACAGTGCCCATTAACAGATTGTTACTGTAGCAGATGCATTTGCACATGCTGCACCGCAGCACCCACTTACAGGAATTTATTTCACGGTATTCACATTTAAAAAAATATTTTTTTTTTTCAAAGCAGTATCAGATCCAAAAAATCTGTGTTTTACAATAGTAATCTGAGATTAATGAACTGATTAAAAAAAAAAATGTAAAAAAAGTCCAGTCTTTCCCATGTTCTTTCCCATAGCCCTTCATGCTTGCAAAAAATAATGAAAACTACACCACAGCTGAGAAAGTCAGAGTACTGTGACTGCTGGGGCAGGGGAAAAGACAGGGAACTAGAGACTGACATCGTGGAGAAAATTAAAGGTAACATGGTGTATGAGTGTTATTTTATGTACATGTTGTGGTAAGGAAAACCTCTAGCTGGGCTATTTTTACATCTGAAGATTCTGTAAAGACTCATTTGTTGCAAGAGACTACCATAAAGCATCTGTTCCAGTTAAGTCCCAGAAACTCAGCAAAATGAACAGAACAGTTAATGCAGCAGCCTGCAGGATTTGAGATCATTTTGGAGACCTGGTTGAAAGCACAGAATGGGATTTTAGAGAAACCAGAGTCTCAGTGTAGAAATCCAGAGGATCAGGAAGGCTTTGAGACTATACCCACAGAAATATATTGACCAAACTATTGCTGAGAAGGAAACATGAACTGAGATGTAAAATAAATAAATCAAGAAATAAGACTTCCTGTACTTAGGAAGTAACCAGTAAGGAACTGGGTTTTTAATTGTCTATATTGCTGTCAGTAGTCAGTACATCTACGTTCCTTCTAGACTTCTCTCTTGGTCAAGTCCAAGGCATATAAGTTTCAGGTTAGTTTAAAACTTCCATTATTTGCTAGAGAAGGAGCATCTAAATTAAAATACATTGTCTATATATTTTATACACAGATAGACAGTTTAAATAGTCAACCAAATCGCTCTTCCCCTATAGCTAACTTTTATTTTTCAAACAGTAACAGAAGTTCCCAAACTTAAAAAGACTGAGAACATGAGAACGCTCTACAGACACTGTACCTTGAATCCAAGAACTGAAGTCTCTCCCACTGGCCCTACAGTATACTGACACTTCATAAGAAAATATGAATAGTACCTCCAAAATAGTCCCAAAATATGCAGTCACCATTCTTTGTGCTTTGTTATACTACACTCAGTGAACTTACTGGAAACAATAAAGCATAAAGATAACTAAGTTATAGAAGGTACCCAGCAGCTGAACCCTGTATTGAACTCCCTTGCAATTGCATAGCTCCTCAAGCATTGTAATAAACACATAGTTTGACTATTGATCCTAAATGCAAAGATGAAATACAAGAGAAAAAGTGATTCATATTTGGATAAGAATGTTTTCTAAGCTTAAAATATCGCTGTGTGTTTTATCTATGGAAATCAATAGATAACAGCAATGATATAGGCATCTGTTATTTTTATGCCTATCAAGTAGAATTTCAGAAGGGTCCATTCAGATTAATAAATTTTCACAGTAGGCTGCAAATCAAATCATTACTTCCTGCTCAGAATGCCTCAGAGTAGCTCCATACTGACAAACATAATGAATAGGGAGTAAAGCCACAAAATTGCTCTTTAGCAATTCTTAGTGCCTAGGCATAGTAACAATGAACAGAAAAACAGGGGCACCCTCCAGAGGAGGAGGAATTGTATGCAATTGTGCCTCAGATGAGAAATGTAGAACCATTAATGCAGTTTATTAGATGCTATTTTAATCTCTCACACCATGAAACACAAGAAGATGGTAAAAGAATCCAATAGTAACTGCCACAACATCATGCTGATTTTCATTAAATTTGTTGAAAGGGGACTCAGCATGGAATTATTAAACTGCTTTCAAACGCAAATGACTAAAATGGCTCATCTATTTATAGCCATCATTCTCAATCACTTTTTTTTTTTTAATAGTGACACCTGCTCTTTCCTGCTATAGTTAAGGTTCTGTCAGCCGTTCCTCAAAGACCTAGTTTTTCCACAGTCTTCTACCTTGGTGATAAAAAAAAACTCTCTTCCTTTAAAATTGGCAGTAAAGCTATTAGAAATTATTTTAAGAAAATAAAAATAAACCAAGATATCTATCATCTGATTATGTCTACAGATCTAAAACCATCATCAGTCCTTACAGGTTTCAAATTGATTTTTGCATTCTAATGACCCAGATGCAAACTTGGTTTTTCAATAGCAAATTTATAGAACAGTAGCTTATATATAAGCTAGATACATTTTTCATATATATACACATGTATATACTATAGAAATATATTTATATAGATGTTAATATAGTAAATTCTGTGCTTCTTGAATACATTTATAAAGAAAAAAGTTTATTTTTCAGTGAACTTAATGGTAACAAAAATTTTAGACATCACAAAAATCTCAGCACACGTACATTTAAGTGATAGGTAAGGTTCCTGTGATAACAGCACTATCTAGAAAAGGAAGCAAGTGCTGCTGTGGCAACTTAACATATCCAAAAAATCTGAGTGACAAGCAAAAACATCACAGCATGATACACACTCCTGATGCTCTACTGTCATAGCATCTGTACTGTGAAAATAGTTTTGAAAATACCCAGTATTTTAGAATTACCCAAAGTTTGGTAACCAGCTTTCCATAGCTACATAGCAAATTTCATCCTCTTACGAAGACATACAGTTGCCATTTACTTCATTCAAGGCATTCTTGACATTCTTTAAAACAACAATAGCTATTTTTATATAGCCTTTAGGCTACAAAGAAGTCAGCCAAATCATCAGCATTTTACTCCCTTCTCTTTCATCATCCACACATTCAAAATATGTGCTCACCACATTCAAAAAGTCCCTACTTGAGATGCTTAAGATATGGTCTGTGCTTATAAAAAAAACCCTGACTTATCAGCTTGCCCAACAGATCAATCTGAGTTACTTCAGACCCTGAGATACATCACATTATAAAGGAAAGTAGTCCCTAAAAAGGGAAGAAAAAAGATGCAAGGAGACCCCTTCTTTTTACAAGCAGGGTGATTAAGTTCCAAGATCTCCAAGTTCATTAAAAACTGGCAGAGAGTGGAAGTATCTTGAGGACAGCTGCAAATCCTTTTCAGGACATGAAAGCATCTAAAGACTGATTCTACTCCAAAACAAACCATTTCTTTCATAATTTCATGGTTAAAACCTACCTGAATACTCAGTATCATTAATCTAATCTGCTGAAATGCATTTTTGCATTTTTCTGTCAATTAAAAAAACACTACTATTTTGTGTGATGAACCATTCATCAGATTTTAATTTCTACCAGGCAGGAGTGGCCATTTAGACCTTCTAGTACCAACAGTCTGCTCAGGCAACCTAAGTAAAATTGTGCACATGCAGTATGTAGCCAGTACATTTTGTCACTACTCATCATCCCTTCTTTTTGCTTCTTAATTCAATTTCTTAAAGCCATTTGAGCATGCATGTAACTTCATTCATTTGAGACACTGCTGTCTTTTGACGTTTGCACATCACAATGGGATTTCAGAGGCTTCAAGGTACAGACATAATACAAAAAAAAAAAAAAGTAACAGCAGCCTACAAAAAAAAAGTTAAAGTCTTTGCAAGCCCTTGCTGCAAAGCAATTGATAAATGGAAGCTTTCTAAATTCAACTCCTAACAGTACAGTTTTACAGTAAGTTTTAGAAAACACATTGCTCAGAAGCTTTTTGAAAAGAATTCAAGATTAGGCCTAATTGTACACTTCATTACAGCATGCAGTAACATGGGAGAATTAATAAGTAACAGATTTCCCTCAAGATGCAACTTGCAAACAACAAACAAATTTGCAGAAGGCTTGTGAAGATACTAGTTAGTTTTGTATCTACAGAAGTTAATGGAAATACATCAATTTACCCCCAGTATGGAGGAGATCCAGTTCATCTAAAAATATGTATGTAAATAAATAAGCATAATTTGATTAAATTGGACATATTATATGTAACCACCTGGAACATCTATAGTAACTAAGTTCTTGGATACATTCTTTCCAATTAACAGAGCATACTATCCCAGAAAAAACTGGTGTACAAGAGTTTTCTTATCATTCACCTGTCTGTTCCTTTATAATGCTCATTCTTTTGCTCAGAGATTTTTCCTGCCACTACATTTTAACATATAATTGTCGCTTTCTTACATATCAAAATGAGTTCATACTCAGCCAACAAAGTTATAATTACTATAAATTTGAAAATGGAACTCAAGAAATTAATTTTGCCACCAAATAATTTTATCAACCATATTAATATATTAGGTGGAAATCCTCTTGTATGGAAATATTCATATTCTCACTGTGTATATGCATATGTAAATATATAAAAGTAGTTAAGAGCTATATCAAGAGAGTTTTCATTCTCTTTTTGCCTTGTGGTTTTTTCCGCATCTTCTATTTTAGCATATATTGGCCAGTTAGAAGCATAGAATCATCAAATAGTTTGAGTTGGAAGGGACCATTAAATGTCATCTAGTCCAATCTGCCCTGCAACGAGCAGGGTCATCTCCAACTAAATCAGGTTGCTCAGAGCCCAGTCCAACCTGACCTTGAATGTTTCCACAGAGGGGGCATCTACAACCTCCCTGGGCAACCTATTCCAGCATTTCACCACCCTTATTGTAAAAAAATTCTTCCTTACATCTAATCTAAATCTACCCTCTTTCAGTTTAAAGCCATTAACCCTTCTCCTATCACTACATGCCCTTGTAAAAAGTCCCTCCCCAGCTTTCCTGTAGACCCCCTTTAGGTAGTGGAAGGCTGCTATAGGGTCTCCGCAGAGCCTTCTCTTCTCCAGGCTGAACAACCCCAACTCTCTCAGCCTGTCTTCATAGCAGAGGTTCTCCAGTCCTCTGATCATCCTTGTGTCCCTCCTCTGGGCTTGCTCCAACAAGTCCATGTCTTTCCTGTGCTGAGGACCCCAGAGCTGGACACAGAACTCCAGGTGGGGTCTCACCAGAGCAGAGGGGCAGAATCACCTCCCTTGACCTGCTGGTCACGCTTCTTTTGATGTGGCCCAGAATACGGTTGGCCTTCTGGGCTGCGAGCGCACATTGCCGGCTCATGTCCAGCTTTTCATCCACCAGTACCCCCAAATCCTTCTTGGCAGGGCTTCTCTCAATCCCTTCATGCCCCAGCCTGTATTGATACCAGGGGTGGCCCCAACCCAGGTGCAGGACCTTGCACTTGGTGTTGTTGAACCTCACGAGGTTCACATGGGCCCACTTCTCGAGCTTCAGCATGACATTGAACTAAACAGACTAGCCCAGGTGTTCACATGTTCACGTGTAGGCTGAGGAGGAAGGCATTAGGTTTTTAAATAAGATGAACAGAGGCAGAAAGGATGCTGCATGGATTTAGAGCTTTTACATTCATGTATATTTTGCTAAGGTTTTGCTTTCAAAGATTTTTCCCTCCTTTTTCTTTTAAATCTATATAAATGTTAAAAACAAATCTGTAGAAGTAATGTTGCTGTGGTTGAAGGATATGATACAAGATTTTTAGAAAGAGGTAATATCTTACCTTTTCCTAAACCACCTGATATAACCTGAAGAAAAGACAATCAAGAGACAAAAGCATTTCTTCAAGGAAAAGTTTGGTTAAGCCGCAGTAAAAATAACCTGAAAAATTCCACTTACTCCAAAAGATATAACTGTAGTATACTGTCTGTTGATAGCATGAATTTGTTCTAAATCTTAGCTCGGTAGTTATCTGCTGTTGAGAGGCAATAAATGCCAATGAATAAATGCCAGCCTCATTACAGACTCCTGGTGCTAGAATTTTACTCCTTTGATCAAATTAATCTTGCTTAGTTCACCTGAAATTACACTTTTCACTAATTTGTCAAAGGATAAGGGAAACAACTTCTCTCATACTGTCTTCTCTATAAAGGCCTTATGTTTACACTATAATGCTTTTACCCTGGCAATATCTCATTACTGTTTGTTAACTGCCTGTACGGGATCACTAGAATCTGTCCAGACACTGTTGCAAGCATCACCAAGCAGTTTCTGAAATAAATTACTGGCTCAATGAATGATAAAACTGATTACTCTTTGAATTTAAAACACTATTATTCATGTTTCCAACTTTTATTTTGTTATAAAATAGCAACACATTGTCCATTTAAAATCTAAGCACAAGAAGAAATTATTAATTGCATTTCATACAGTTTTTATTTGGATCCAGTATCCTGATACCTTTAGAAACCTTCTGAAGTAAATTTCATTGGCCTCGTTTATAGCATAGTTCTGGATGAATCAAGGAAAGTCAGACTTTATGATCTGAACACTATATAAATTTTACATTTAAGTTTCAATAACTTTTTATATATACATATCTATAAATTCATATAGGTAACATATATTGATAACAAGCAATTAGGGAGTTGGGGCAAGCTGCTTTGCATTTATTATGTTTTCTGAAATCCTTTGTGTTAACAAAATGCACAAATTATCCATAAACTAATTCCACAATAAGTGTTAATTACAGAAGTATACGAGTGTGTCTCAGTGACATCTCCAAATACAACATTATGCAGGCAGGAACTGCATGGACCTTCTTCTGTGAATAATGATAGCACATCAAAGCAAGAACTCAGAAACCCACAGAATCTATCATTATTATCAGTTAATGCTATCTAAGGATAAACATAAATGAAAACACATTAAAGACCATGTTTTAGTCAAATTACCTCATTTTCTTACAACTTATTGCTCAATATTCTGTATTAAATATATGCACTATCTGCAAATCCAGAAATATCTTCCCAGTTAGCTTTCAAAGACACAGTAATGAGCCTGTGTTGAGGGGAAATCTTTATGGAATCGTAAGATGCCTACCTGAGAAGGAATGCAAATTCTTATTGCCACATACAGAGTTCAAGACTTTTTCCCTATTAAAAATAGCTTTAACATTTTATGAATCAGAGCTATCATGAGCTTTGCATTTAAATGTGTGTAAATGGCAATTAATAGCAGGCAACTGCTGAGTTTAAATTGATTACTGTGTCTCATTTTGTGATAGTCTCAAATTTATCTGTATAAGAACATAAGTTCTGTAAAAAATAAATTGACTTTCTAAACAGCAAGATGTGAGGAACTTAAGCAGCTGGATGCTAGAGGCACATGCCAAATTCTCAATGCTATAAATGTTGCAGCAGATTTTTTTCATAAAGACTGGCATGTGTTTAAGTACAGAAACAGATCATTATTTTTCACTTCCTTTTCATGTACTGATGTTCAGATCAAAAGGTTTTTTATAAAGATATAGAAAGCAAAATCAGATCTCAGAGAAAGTATTGTCCAGAAAGAAAAATATCATGCCTGAACATTTTGAAAAACACTGGAAAAAGGGTTTATATAGTTGATTACTAATTTTTATCATATTCCATTCAAAAAGAATTACCCCAGTTTTCACAGCTACCATTTTTAGAGTCACGTGGGTGCTGCTACTCGCCTCATTAGTGATGAAAGTTGGAAAGGACTGCTAAAAGCTTGACTAAAATAAGTAATACCTTTTATTGCAGCTTTCACTTGATTCTCTCACAACTGATTAGTACGTGCCAAAATGATTAGTACTTACCAGAAAAATTGTCTTTAGATAAGAAGCAGAGAAAAAGGTTCATAAAGAAAAAGATTTGCTTCTTGTTCCATGACAACAAAGTAGTCCAGATGTCTTGTAACTACTTGGGAACTAGGAAAGTAAACCTCTTACTGTTTTGATCAAAATACAGCATGTAAGAGTGGTAGCCAGTAAGTAACATGTCTTCCATATAGTCCTCAATGAGTCCATATTGCCAGGACTTGGCTACTCAGCTTGGTATGAAAAAGATGGTTTAGACCTAACAGTTGACACACTCCTGTTCACCGAAATGAGCACAAAACATGTTATGTTTTAGAGTTATTATTGCAATAATGACAGTTGCTTTTTTATTTTCTCATATACATAATTAGACTGCAACCACCCAGATATAAATTTAAGTTCTGCTTATTATGCTCCCATCCCTTTGAAGGCTTAAGTAGGATTAAACATACCCATTTTTCCTTCCCTGATTTTTGATGCATACAGTCTTTATTGCGTAGTTATACTACATTCTATAATAGGATGTCACAAATTAAATCCAAAACTGCTACTAATTATCAATTGTTTCTAATTATAACTTCCTTGCTAAGAATAAGATAACATAAAAAAGAAACACTAACGGAAAAGTAGGTACTTCATTTATTTATTCTTTTTAAAAAATGAGAAATAGGTGGTTGGAAAAGACTCTGGTAAAATCTTATTTTCAAATCAATACAGTTCAATTCCCTTTTAAAAATACCTATCCATAAACAGTTCACGTTCCCACAGAGTACTAAATTCAGAATATTTAAAACAAAACAATGTAAAAAAAGTACATAAAGGAGGAATGTTATAATTCTCAAAACTACAAGAGACAATAACAGGCGGGAAAAAAAAAAAAAAAAAAAGTTGTGAAAAGAAACTACCGTAACTGTGTCTGAATAAAATCAAAACTTCCAGAGGTTAATGAAACACACAAACAAACTCCTACAATAAGGATACATTAAGGAAAAATCAGACTATTTTTTCTTCAACACTTTCAGAAGCATGAAAAGACCGAAAAAGAATTCATCCTCAGGAATAGAATCTAAGGCTTACTTCTCAAATAAATATCACCTTACTGAGCATGATATTCCTCTGCTCACATGAGATATTATCTCTAAGAAGCTGCTATCTCAGTTTTCATAGAAATGAAGCATTAAAATAGGTACTGGAACAAAAATGTAAACATTATGAGAATGGCTACAAGTTGCAACTGACCAAAATAAGCAATGATAATTATCAAGATCTCTTACAAACTTTTCAGCTAAAACAAAATCTGGAAAGGCAGGTATCTGGCACCACTATAAGAAATTATTAAATTATTACCTTACTTTAAAAGAAAGACTAGTCTTTTCTTCTTTAGTTGTGGCCAATGGTAAGAGTTATAGGACTTGGCTGAGTTCTATAAAAATGACTACTTTTACACATTGCTGCTTCTGTAATGTAAGTTCATGTGATGAAACAAACATAACCAAGGATATACATCTATCATTGTTACTGGATTATGCAGTTTTGATAATCCACTGGAACAAAAGATTATACCTAACTTGCTTAAAGTTTTACTTCTGTTTTTTACAAAACTAAAAAATTTTCTTCCCTTGTCATTGTCTCGCTTTGCTCAGGTATGCAGTAATTCAGACATGTCTCAAAACCTGTTTATTCACTCTTTCCCAAGCACACCAATTGTGTCAATGCTGTGGTAAGGCCAGGCTCTGTACTTACAAAGGATATAGCAGTATTTAAGCCATCTGTAGTTTAAAAGCCTGGGAGTTCCCTATTTCTGCATGATGTGTAGTTCTGGCAAAGCATTAGTTAACAGCATTCTACTTGTATCAGGAAATCCATCCACTTTTTTCACACATACAAGAATTATTAGCCAGTAGAAAGCTGCTGTATCACATTATTTCTTAAGAATTTGTTGTCAAGCAAAACAGAAGGTATGAAATTTCTGACTTCAGTGCAGTGATTTTATCAGCTGGTATCTTTCAATTAATCAACATGACACAAAACATTTTATGTTACTAAACTTAACCTTTAAACAGCAGGTATGTATGAGAATCATAAAGCCAGCATTTACGGCTGGCCATCTACACAGCAGGTTAACTTTTTGTGGTCTGGACTGTAAAGACAGCAAGGGGCTTTTGGGACACTGTCAGTGCAATGTGTTGGTTAAAATAAAGTACATTCGTTACTAAGAGAACATAGGAGCTACAAAAAGTCATGTTTAAGTAACATTTACCCCTTTGAGTACAAAAAAACCATTCCAAATCTGACAAGTTAACTTTTATAACTCAAAAGTCAACTTCGTAAAACAAAATTCATCTTAAATACAAATTAAAATTACAAATTTTCTACATTTCATAGAGATACTCAAATCCAGAGTTGGCCTTTTTTTAAATCCTCAGTGCATACAACAGTTGCATTTTTGCAGAAGACCACCTCCAAAGATGTTACTGTAAGAAGGAAGACAAAAAATACAAAAGATAGGAAGTTGCTTTTTATCATAAAGCTAATATACATAAAAATGAAACCATCAACAGCACTGAATAAGGACATTCTTTGTGCATGAAACACTGAGTGCCTGGGAAAACATATATTATTTTTGCATAACAGGGTTAACACACACAATTTCCCAAAAGCAAACTGAGCACAGATTTTTCAAAAACTAAGTTTGGAAAGAAATGACAGTATCTAAATATGATCATAGTAGCTACATTAAAAGTGCTACTTTCCAGAAACATAATTTACTACAAGACGACAAAAATAAATGTAAAGCATTTAGAGGCTCACAGATCTCCATCGCCATATGGTATCACAGCATTAGATGAGCATAAAATAATAGCTATCTATTGTAAAGTTAATGGAGTAATTTATCTCTTAAAATGAATTTTAGAATCCCACATGAAATCATGCAAAAATTTCCAGGAGTTAAATACCTTAGTAAGCAGAAAGCCTCAGTTGCACTTGGCTTTACAATTGTTCTGGTGCTTATACACCATGTGCTCTCAAAGCACTGTAGTCTCAAGAAATTGCCAGTATCATAAATGCCAGACAACGGAAATTTTTATTAACTCTACCTAACAAAATTTTAAGCCTCAAACAGCCAGTTTAACTGTCATTTTAATGGGACTGCTTTTCCTGAAGGGGGCAGGAGTATAGCTCTAATACAAAATAACAGAGGCAGAGTAGATAATGAAGTTGAACTGTGCTCTCTTGTAGCTGAAAAGCAGTACACAGTGAACCTAGGACACTCCCCAAGGCATAACACACCAGCCTGATGGAGTACTTGCTCTCAAGTAGAAAGTGATAGGAACAGTGGAAGAAAGGAAAAAAAAATTAACCTACATATATAATTCAGCCTGAAATATAGATGTTTCTTTCCCAGAATACATATCTTTTCCCCAGAATCACAGGGAAGGATTTGGTGGGTTGACCCTGGCTGGACACCAGGTGCCCACCAAAGCCACTCTATCACTCCCCCTTCCTCAGGTGGACAGGGGAGAGAAAATATAATTAAAGGCTCGTGGGTCGAGATAAGGACAGGGAAGGATCACTCAACCAATTACCATCACGGGCAAACCACACTTGACTTGGGGTAAATCAATTTAATTTATAACCAATCAAAATCGGAGTAGGATAATGAGAAATTAAACCAAATCTTAAAACACCTTCACTCCACTCCTCCCTCCTTCCTGGCTCAACTCCACTCCCAAATTCTCTACCTCTTCCCCCACAGTGATGCAGGGGGACGGGGAATAGGGGTTATGGTCAGTTCATCACACGTGGTCTCTGCTGCTCTTTCCTCCTCAGGGGGAGGACTCATCACACTCTTCCCCTGCTCCAGCGTGGGGTCCCTCCCACAGGAGACAGGGAGCCCTTCCCAAAGGCCACAGTTCTTCACGAACTGCTCCAGTGTGGGTCCTTTCCACAGGGTGCAGTCCTTCAGGCACAGACTGCTCCAGCATGTGTCCCCCACAGGTCACAAGTCCTGCCAGAAAACCTGCTCTGTGGGGTCCTCTCTCCACAGATCCACAGGTCCTGCCAGGAGCCTGCTCCAGCGCAAGCTTCCCACAGGGTCACAGCCTCCTTCAGGCACCCACCTGCTCCAGCGTGGGGTCCTCCACGGGCTGCAGGTGGATATCTGCTCCACTGTGGACCTCCATGGGCTGCAGGGCGACAGCCTGCCTCACCATGGTCTTCACCACGGGCTATAGGGAAATCTCTGCTCCAGCGCCTGGAGCATCTCCTCCTCTCCTTCTTCACTGACCTTGGTGTCCGCAGGGCTGTTTCTCTCACATCTTCTCACTCCTCTTTCCCAGCTGCAACTGCTGTTGTGCAGGTTGGTTTTTCCTTTCCCCTTCTTAAATCTCTTCTCCCAGAGGCGCTACCACCGTCGCTGATGGGCTCAGCCTTGGCCAGCAGCAGGTCCGTCCTGGAGCTGGCTGGCATTGGCTCTGTCGGACATAGGAGAAGCTTCCAGCAGCTTCTCACAGAAGCCACCTCTGTAACCCCCCTGCACAAAAACCTTGCCACGCAAACCCAATACAAAGGAAAACCGAGGAAAATGTCTGTAAGGGATAGCTTGTCTTTCACTTGACAAAAATGCTGCTTTTCAGTCCCCACTGCGTGTTTTGGTAGTAAACACTCAAACCAGGTTTAGCACATGTCATGATGTAGTTCTGTTTTAGTTCTGTATTTAAACTGAACACGTCTAGGGTAATACTTCATTTAGGGAACTTCTTTTCCACTCCAGCTCTACCTGCAGCTGCTTCAGCTAGAGACATTTGTATTAAAATGCTCCGAGTGTACTGACACCTCCATGGAAATTTTCTCATCTGTTGGCCCTAAGCCCCTGTCCATCTTTAACTTTGTTTTCATTAAGTAACAGGTATTTCATTCAGCATCTCTGGTTTCTCTTCACATGTGATCTTCAGAGGAAATCAGGCGACTGCTTTTGCTTAGCAGGCTCTTCTTTGGTCTCCCTAATTTCCTACAACTAGAAGTGGCTCTGGACCGGGAAGAAGAAGAACTCCTTCACATGTTCCAGAAATAAGCTTAACACAGCAGCATACCATGCCGTATACAGGGTATGACACCTCAACTATTTGTCCTCTCCACAATATTACCTTTGTTATGGTAGATCAATTTAATTTGCCTGCAAATAATTTTTCTTAGCTACTCTGCCCACTTTCCTCTTGACAATCGGCTTTCAAACTTCAATCCTTTCTACTAAAGTGTCTGGTAGTAAGTATGCACACAGTAGATAAAATATAATTTTAAGCAAATATTTTTGTATATTGATTTTGAAATGTGTATCATAATTGCCATTTTTCAAACCAGTACTCTTGTAATCATAAATTTATTGGGTTTTTTTCACCTATTAGGCCAAAGTGTTTTGTCGTGTCTTTTTCAATTAAAAAATTGTTGTGTAAAAACAGGAAGCAGTCTAAGCATTCAATATAACACTAAGAAAATGCTTAAACAGAAGCAAAAGATGGGAAGCTTCCCACTGCCAACTGTAACCAGTTTTTTATTCTTCACAGTACAACTGGTTACTTTAAGTAATGAAAATATCTATAACCTATTTAAAGAAAAAGACATCACACAAAAGACTAGGTTGGAATCTCTGTATTGTAGGCTAACAGTCCAAATTAAAACTTTTGGTCAGCAACCCAGAATTACATAAAATAACCCAGCAAGTCTTCGCTCTTCAATTAACTGGGGCACATGGTGCACACTAGTTTTAATATGGCTCCAAAGTGGTTATATTAACAATTCAGTATGAAAGCTATAATTCTGACAATATACCAAAAATGATTTAGCCTTTAAATAGAAGCCACTTAACTGCTTATGCAAGACACGCTTACAGAGAGAACAGAGCTAGAAGCAATCCGGTTACTGTATCACTAAAAACGCTACAGATTTTCTATTCTCCTTGGTTTTAATACTTTAACTTTTCATGTGCATTCACAACTTGAAAATGAGATAAAGTTCAAGTTACAGAACAGTTATTTTTAATAAAACAAGGATTTTACTAACATGAAAAAAAGTAGTAAAAACACTGAAAAACCTTAGTGTTTCCAGAATTGTATTCACTCCCATTTTGCACATGCACATTTCACACTCTGAACGGTTAAAATCTTCCTATATTGGCACAGGAAAAACATTTTAAAAAACAGTGCTCGGCATTCTATTTCTCCATTACTAACAAACAAAGCTGAAATTCCAAATGACAAAAAATTCAACATTCTTTTACATTCCACCTGTATTCTCTATCGTTATTAGTACCATTCCTACACTTGCCTTCTTTCAGATTCATGGTTAAGTATGATCCAAACACTGCTATCTAAATCATGTAACTTTTTGGTTTTCATCACTTGCTTCCTTCCTGTTTTTCTGTAAATCAAGTCCAATTTTTTTCCTGACTTATTTTGTTTCTTTTCCTCCAATCTCATTTCATCCCTATCACCCTATCATTGTTTCTTCCCCTCTGTACTTCTAAGGCTGAGACTTATAGTAACCTATTCTACATATCTAGAATATTTCCTCACTAGAGACTTCTCTCTTTCTCCTTTAAAACCCTTTATTAGCCTTTGCCTTGTTTCTGGTAATTTCTTCTGATACTTTTTTTTTTAATTTTATCCCTTATTTATTTGCAAAAGAGTTCAGCATGCTTCTTGATTTAATCAAGCACTCTAAAATCAGAGTTCTGCAAAACTATGTTCTTCTGCATTTTCATGGACTTTAACTCCACTAGTTATTCAGAGAGTATCCTCTAGAGCACTTCTGTTCCTACTGTTGCTTAATTCAAATCAGGCTGCTAGCTCCATAAAGTGGTATCTAGAATGTTATTTTTCTACTACATTATTTTTAAAAAAAAGTGTTGACAGTATTTTCAAATACTAATTACAGTTTTGCCACATCATAACTTCAGTTATGACAGTGTATCTTGTTAGTTTTTCTAAATAAAGTAGTTCTAAGATAAAGTCAACCAAAAACAATGAAAAAATGACAATTAGTTTTAATATGCTAAAGAAATCTTACCAGAGGATTGCTCCAGAAGAGAATACAAAGCTTCAAGACAGATTTCAGAGCAGCTGGGATCCCTATTTCAATTATGTGGATTTCTAGATGGCTCTCTCTGGAAAATATCTTAGCATTAAAAAAGCTTTATTAGGACTGATGAACATGTTTCATAGTGATCACTCTTACCATACCTCTCTCAGTTAGACAACTCAGATGTTTATTTCACAATTCCCTGAAGGCAGACTTCCAGCAGTGAGAGAGGCAACACTTGAATACATTAAGATAAAAGTTTTCAGTTTTGATGAAAATATAGAATTGTGTGTTATCAAAATAAGAACAGGTACATACAAATAACATCATGCAAGACATTTAATTTTAAGGGTCAATACAATACAAAGCAGTTTTTATCATTCAGTTTATAGGGCCTTCTAAAACTAAAAAAAATTAAAAAATAATTTAAAATTAGGTATAACATCCTGTAAATGCTTTTAACATTTACTATCTAAAACATATATGGAAAGTCACTACTGAATTCTGTTGGGTTTTTTTCCATTTCCTCTAAGTTTTAGACTATCAAGGATAGAGAGGGAAGATTTGGGTTTGGGGTTTTTTTTTTTCCTTTTTCGGTTTCATAGAAAAGGAATCATGGAGAACACTGTAAAAGACAAGTGAGAGGCATATTTCCTACCTCCCCAAAACATTAATGTCTGCTAAAGCATCAGCTACATATAAAAACAGAAAAAAATTTAAATACATATCTGCAGACTACTAATACATCTTCATCTTGTGTTATGTAGACTTGACAGACATTTAGACATATGAACAATAAGATGTATCCACATCATTGAAACAAAAATAACTTTATGGATTTAAATGTTATAACACTTCCTAAAGAATTTTTTTTTTAACTTTTTTTTTTTTTAATTCAAGCAATTTTGATTAATCGATCTCAGTACATCTCAGGTGCATGGAAGCTGAAAGGTTAGGTAAAGGACAGAATCAGCAGTACGCTATAGTGGTGTATTGGTAGCTACAAAAGACTACATTTAATTAAGTCCTCATTAGGAGTACTGCATACTATGAATAGCTTAATAGCAGTCTACCAGCAGTTTACATGATTACAGCTTCATAGTGGATTAAACCTGCCAACGTCAGCTTATTTTATAGTTCATAATTTACAGAAACTTTCTTCTTACCCATGGTAGATTTTAATAACTGGATTAATTTTTAGTTTGCTGAAATCATTGTGAAGACAACTGTCCTTTCTAGATAGCTCCAAAATAGACACAGAGATAAAAAGCATGCACGTTTCCACAGACACAGGTGCAATGCATTAAACAGTCACAAATCTATTCTCTTTCTACAGGTTACCTCCAGTTATAAGCTAGACTATAATTATCTAACTGGCCTTGTAAGCTAGTGGATGCAAGTATGCCCATGACATATCCAGGAAGGATGCAATTCAGTTTCAGAAGGCAACATGATTCACAAAAAATTTGCAACTGATGAAACTTAGAAGCAGAGTATTGGCAAAGAATAACATGCAGATTCTATCCAAGAGAGACCTTCAAGTGCTTCACTTCATGAGCAATCCTATTCATTTCAAAGCCTATGCACTCAGTTGGCTTAGGATTCTGTTGGGGCCACAAAATTCATACGAAGAGCTCCTTTTACTAGATTAGTTCATTTGAACTGAAGAAATGAGGCAAGTTTTCAGGTACAAAAGACCTTCTTAGTGTGACCATCCTGGAAAAATATTTCTTTAAACACAACCTGAAGAAGGGCTCAAGCTCCCAAAAGCTTTTCTTCCCCTTCTTATATCTCCTCACAGACACATGTATGCTGCATCTGTTGTTCTAACAAAAATAATTTTCTTCTTCCTACAAACATGGCCACGTGTATAATCTTAGACAAGCCTAACTACTACAATGCAGATATTATTTGCCGAGTGAAGGCCATGCAGCACTAGTGCCCACAGCTGTTATAAGACTCATCCCTACAATTTACATTATTTGGCTGAAAACAAGAAATAACACTTCCATGTGTCATCCTCAAAGGCTCTCAGCATATACAGGGTTAAATATTTTCATAATATAGAAGAATATGTAGGAGATTGCTTTATCTTTTTTTAAACAAAAACATGAGGATCATGTTTGAAGTAGATATCATGATGAATTAAAAAGGAAATTTAGAAAGTATTTTGATATATCACAAACGAATTTTGCATTATGTTATTTTAAGTACATTTGGCATTATTTGCTCCACTGACCCTTCAAGAGAACAAGAATAATCTTTTATTAATTTCTTCTTCTATATGCATACCAATAATGACAGGGTGAAGTAATGATCTGAAATATTATTGCTCATTCTTTATCTATCCATTCCTCCACAAAATAATGTAATAAAGAATAATTTATCAATGAGGAATACTGACATGTATACTTATTTTAAACTGTTGTTATTATTATAGTGGTTTATTTCTTTATTGGCTCTTTTTAAACATGATTTTATTCAAAAATATTATTGTGGCAACAATGAACTTCACTATATAGATTTGATATACTATGAGGTGGCAGTAAAACCAACAAAATTATCCCCTGCATATGGCCAGATGTGGTGGGTTTGACCTTGGCTGGATGCCAGGTGTCCACCAAAGCCATTCTATCACTCCATCTCTTCAGCTGGACAGGGGAGAGAAAATATAACAAAAGGCTCATGGGTCGAGATAAGGACAGGGAGATCACTCACCAATTACCGTCATGGGCAAAACAGACATGACTTGAGGAAATTAAATTAATTCATTACCAATCAAAAAATCACACTAGGGTAATGAGAAATAAAAGCAAATCTTAAAACACCTTCACCCCACCCCTCCCTCCTTCCTGGGCTCAACTTCACTCCCAAATTCTCTACCTTTTCTTCCCCCAGCAGCACAGGGGGACGGGGAATGGGGGTTGGGGTCCGTTCATCACATGTTGTCTCTGCCACTCCTTCCTCCTCAGGGGCAGGACTCCTCACTCGTCCCCTGCTCCAGCGTGGGGTCCCTCCCACAGGAGACAGTCCCCCATGAACTTCTCCAACGTGAGCCCTTCCCAAAGGCTACAGTTCACAAACTGCTCCAGCATGGGTCCCTTCCACAGGGTGCAGTCCTTCAGGAGCACACTGCTCCAGTGTGGGTCCCCCACAGGTCACAAGTCCTGCCAGAAAACCTGCTCCGTGGGGTCCTCTCTCCACAGATCCGCAGGTCCTGCCAAGAGCCTGCTCCAGTGCGGGCTTCCCACAGGGTCACAGCCTCCTTCAGGCATCCACCTGCTCCAGCGTGGGGTCCTCCACGGGCTGCAGGTGGGTATCTGCTCCACTGTGGACCTCCATGGGCTGCAGGGGGACAGCCTGCCTCACCATGGTCTTCCCCACAGGCTGCAGGGGAATCTGCACAGGCTCCGGTACCTGGCGCACCTCCTCCTCCTCCTTCTTCACTGACCTGGGTGTCTGCAGGGTTGTTCCTCTCACATCTTCTCACTCCTCTCTCCAGCTGCAGTTTTCTTGTTGCACAGCAACTTTTTCCCCTTTTTAAATCTGTTCTCCCAGAGGCGCTACCACCGTCACTGATGGGCTCAGCCTTGGCCAGCGGTGGGTCCAACTTGGAGCCAGCTGGCATTGGCTCTGTCGGACATAGGGGCAGCTTCTAGCAGCTTCTCACAGAAGCTGCCCCTGTAGCCCCACTGCTACAAAAACCTTGCCATGCAAACCCAATACACCAGACATTTCATTTTTAAGCAGCTTTCAAAATACAAATACAAGTAAGCTGTCTGTTAAAGACCTGGGATACAAAAAAGTACTTGAATTTGTCCCCCCTAGAAAATTCAATCAATAATAAAATATGACACAAGTGATTCATTGTTTCTCATGCAGTAAAATAACAATTTTTCTGATTAATAAATGAGTATAGTGAAGCTGTCATATCCAAAATTAGTCAAAAAGGAAGCCAATCTTTCAGTTTATTGGCTGGCAAACAGGTATGAGAGCTAGAACTGAGAGAAAATTGCACTTCTATTGGTTTATTCAAAATATACTTCCCCCACCCCACATACCTGAAGAGGCCAAGGTATTCTTCATCATTCCAAAATGATTTTGTTTCTCACTTTCACAGTAACAATCAAAATCTCAAAGTAGAAATCTGTTTCCTTCCTGGAAAAAATGTGCATAAAAATACAGTTGCCATGATTAATAAGATCTAAGTATTGACATATTTTAAGGACAAAATAGCAACAGTGCTGCAGCTACAGCATGCATTTGAACTCTAGCTGATATTTGATTCAAATTACCAGACCGATCTTCATTTTCTGACCAAAATTTCAGTACTTCTGTTTATTAGAATAATTGGACAAATAACCTTACAATAGCTACCCAAGGTAGACATTGTTTCAGACAATAAGCAGCTGAGAGTTTCAAAAACTTCCATTTCCCCAAGATGGCCTACTCTGCCCTGCTACGTGGCTTCCCGTTCCTTTCAGGAGAGTAACAGTTGGGCCCCACAGGACCAGAACCAGTGGCTCTTGCCCATAAAGCCTTCCCTAGAAACTTCAGAGCTTCCCATGACTTACACGTTCACACCTCATCCCAGTCTCTGTTTTTCCTTTCAGATATACGAATGGCTTCTTATGATTCCTCACAACTGGTAATCTACCCACAATTACCTTTTCATAGGTGCTACCCAGGACTGTTGATAGTGCAGAATATAAAGGTGCTTAATGTATTTTAATCAGCTAGAACAGAAGAACAATTTGTAAGTGTTAGAAATGAAGATAATTCCATATTGAGAGGATGCTGAGGCAATCTGTAGAGTTTAGAGACAGATGAAAACACTGTAGAATGGAAGCCAATAACACACTTCATTAACAAACGCAATGCCAGAACAGAAGGTGCAACTACACAAGTGCAATGCTGCATTCTGAATAAATTGTAATTGTTAGGAAAAGGACATTATGATCACACCGTTCTAAAACCTTGGTCAGTGTGCAACAGTGACAAAAAAACACTACAAAAAATGAAAAAGAAAGTATTTTTAAAAGTACTTTGCAGTTTCATAAATTTTGCAAGATGCTTTTCTCACAGATATCATTGTTTAGGCAACATGAAAAAAAAGTTGCACTTTCTTCAGGAATAATTGTTTAGTTCAGCTGAGCTAAGATGCACAAGAATTTGGCCCCACCAACCCTTTTTCATTCAATATTTTAAAAACAATACAGGAATGACAGTAATCTGGGAAGCTTTCTTACCATGGCAACTGCTGTTGTTCTTTCTGTTGTTGCAAGACAGATACAGGTTTCTGTAGTTTTTCAGTATTTTCTTTGACCTGAAATTTCTAGAACACAGAGAAATGTTAGTCTTTTAAAAATAACTCATTTTAAATTGTCTTTTATAGTCTTAATTCATATGAATCCTGTTAACATTAGAACTAATGATCTGAAGTCAATTTCAGAGCATACTGCTGGTTTCACATACTCTCTACATATCAGGCAAGTTTTACACTATATTTTAAAATGAAAAGCACATGTTATATTAATAAAACATTAAATAATAAAACTCTTGAAAATTGAACAACCATGGTTATTACAAAAACAGCAACTTAGTCATATTTCTCAACTTGCACATTTTATAGAGAACATTTATGCAATAGTTGCAAAAGTAAACACCTACTACAAAAATCAGGAAAGGTCAAAAACATTGATGACAAAAAAACTCCAAATTTCATTTTAACATTTGTAGCTTCACTCTTCAAATTATGTAATGTTATACTAACAATACAAGAATAATCTATTTGAATTTCTGTAAAAGAATATAGAAAACACTTCTTGCAGGTTATAATATGTACATTGCTACAAAGTATGATAGATACAATATAAGCATTTTAAAACATACACCCAGACAGTCATTTCCACCAAGTCTAACATCAGAAATGTGTTTGATTCCAGTTTCCTGAAATCTAATTCAAGGAAACACATAAGAACACGCATAAGTCTCAGTGACTTAAACTCTATTTGTGCTGTTATATGCGAGGCTCAAATTCCAAAAGGAAAATTGCTGAAAATGCCTACGCTGAGATGCCAGCGTATCACCGGTATTGAGGAAAAGAAGCAGGCAGGCACCGAATTATATGTACATTCTTAAATTTCAGTGCTAAGTGAATATGAGCTTAACTGAACTGGGATGATTTCATGAATGAAGGTGTTAATCCTCCTTAACTGTCTGCCTTTAGATCTACGTGACAACAGTAATACTGCAGGACTTCCAATATCCAGTGCCACATATACAGAATTTGTCACAAGAATTAGTATACGACATAAAAAGTTGCTCCTAAGAAAAAAAATACCCACCAAAAAAACCCCACAACAGGACAAAAAGAAGCCCTGAGATCAGGAGAGACAAGTCTAAGCGATTGGCTAGAACTCAGAAGCTCTTTCCAAAAAGCTAGAATCCATGATGTTAGCAGAGAAAAGAGGAAGTACTCCTGTGGGTGCTGAACCAGCCACAGGTATACAACTGCTGGAGGGAAGAGTGGAGTTGATTTAGAAGCATCTATCTTCCCTTATTTATATTCTTTTACCAGTAACACTGAGATTACCTCTTGTGAAAAATCCTTATAATTTTTAAAATATTTTTATAATGTTAAATAATATCTCCCAATACTGAAAATTTAAAATGTTAACTGCAAACTTTTTATTCTTTTTAATTCTTTAGGCATATTTTTGGCTTAAAGAGATTTTTACATTAAGGCTCAGAACTTCTTAGCAGTCTACTTCAATTAGTCAGTAGAATCTGATACCTATGCATATGCACCTTAGTTAAATGTGTATGCTCTGTTGTCCTGAAAGGCTAAGTAAAAATTTTTCAAAATGAAGACAGGAATTATCAATCTTTGCTAGCAACAGGTTTTATAATATAGGCCTGCAAACACTAATTACCTTCAGTGTACTGTTCTACCCTTTATTAAACAAGTGTCATCTCTAAATATATCTACAATTAATTGTCATGATAATATAAGTGAGTGGTTTAGTTTGGCTGATTAAAATCTGGAAGCAACTTACTTGTTTCCATTTTTGCAATGTTGAGAAAAATCTATCTCAGCAGCTAATCTATTTGGCAAAATGCATCCTTTTGCCTTTTAGGAGGATTCTCAGATGGTCACAATATATTTGCTAACAGAGAATCTGAGAGAGAATGAATGGTGGAACACCTTAACCACCTGACAATTGAAGAAAGGAGTAATTAATCATTGCAATTTAATTCTTTTTATTTCTTAGCAAAATTTTATATCTTTATCTAAATAAAAGTCATGAAATGTATTTTTTCCTTCTACAAAATTTTATAAAGCAAAATGTACAGAAAATGGAGGAGTACATTTAAAAATTTATTTTATTGTGTAAAAACATACTTGAATGAATAATAGAACATTTACAGATACTGTAAGCAGAAAGCAGTACCAAGCATTCTGTAAAACCAAAAGTATGGCATAAAAGTACCAACTGTTACACCAGACAATGTGCTATTACATTTTATCATTGTCAGTGTAGTTGAAAAGACCACAATTAATTATTTTCTACAAACAGAGGTGTGATTATCACCTAGTGAAGTTTCTCTTTGAGTAGATGTGTTGAAGTGTATTTCTATAAAATTGAAGGGAGCCCCTAGATGCATCTTCTGGCTGAAAAATAATCTGCTCTTGACCAAGAACTCTTCAAAGAAAAGCACAGGTGGTAATGCTAGCCAATTCTGTGTTCTGCAAGACTGGTAAACTTTGCTTATTTTCTTCTCTCTTCCCTAAAATTACTTTATGAGTAACACATTGAATCGTGTATCAGGCTATTTGTAGCCATACTTCAAAACTGCAGAAAGATTATTTTATGTTAAAATCTAAATGCATGATTTATTACAGGGAATCTGTAACAGATAAAACAGGAGGTAAAGGAATTTAATATAGGCCTAAAGAGGACTTAAATGCTAATCATGGAACTGTGCTGTAAAGGGAAGTAAACTTTATTATGGCTCTTTTTCTAACTCGGGCACCAGAACAAAAAATACAGCCTAACAGAGTAGCTGAAGTAATAGGATCCCAGCTGCTAGATCTAGAGGTCAATATTCCAACAAGGGATATTTTGTTACACATACAAGGATACAAAAGCTAGTAAAAAGTTACACTGCAGTACCACAGAGAGCTAAATTATTAATACAAAGAACAACTCATTCAAGAAATGTCTACATTAGGGATACATGTGTTTCTACACTTTGGGGTCAAAGCACATTCCTTACCTGCAGGCTGATTCCTCATCCTGATGGGACCGGGCACGAACCATCATCCCCGTTTCTGTGGATGGGAAAACTAGGTACGAAAGGGAGCAATGGTCATATTTTTAATGAGCAGAGAATGAGAATCCCCTCAGACATCAGCAGTGTAGCACAAATTTAACCCCTAAACAATAGAGCATTTACTGTTTAAGTGTGGCAAGCGGAAAGGGACCAAACACACTCCAACCTCCAGATTTATTCTTTTATAGCAGCTTAAACTTTGTAGGAAATAGATCTTTATGTTGAATATTGATGTAAAAATTTGTGCTAGTTTTTAGGCTCTTCTTACTACTAAAGAGGATACATGGGGTTATTGTAAATATATATCATGCTCTAGGTTTTTAAAAATTGTTAATTATCCCAGTTACTGTGATCTTTATCTTACCTTCCTAACTCATCCACTTTCTAATCACATTTCTCACATTTTAGCATGTTAAACTATGTCTTTGAATTCTATACTTGAATCAATTAGATTTAAGTATTCAAACAGCAGCAATGATGAATGAGCATGATACTCTTAGAATTTAGGGCAGAAGGACTAACAATTTAAGTTTATATATCTAAAAAACAATAGGCTATTCATCTCTGAATATAATCAGATGATAAAATGCTTTCAGCTGTGATTCAACATAAACATGGAACTCACAATGGAACTTTACAATGCTTAGAATTAATCATGTTCTTAAATGCTTCCCTTCAGTAGATGATGATTTAGACAGACCCAGGTTGCAATATAAGACTGTATCACACATTATGTAAGTACTGAATAACATATTTTAAAGGGATTATTATTTTGAAGTAGAGGTAGGGAAGTTGTGACAAAGAACAGGAAGACTATTCAACAAAAATATAAGTAGGAAAGCTGAAGGGCCTCAGAACTTTTTATTCCAAAAACAACTAGTAGAATGTCTAATACACCACCAGTCTCTTTTTTTTTTTTTTTACCATTTCTCCTCCAACATTTACGTAACTTCATAGCTTGTCCTTTTAACTGCATAGAACAACCCAGATTTAATACCATTGTGAGTAAAATATGTTCTGCTTTATATGGCAAAAAGTGTCAAAAGTGATTCATTTTGCCTTTAAACTCATCATTTCCACAAAAGAGCAAAAATGTAAATTCAGGAACAAAAGTGTAGATATATTTATCTGGGCATACTCAGTACCTAGCTCTCTTTTCATTAGATAGTTTTCTTGCTCACTAAATACAGATAATTCTTCAAAACATATTACTCATTGGGAAAAAAATAAAACTACTTCCAAAATTTTCAGGCATTTTTCATCTTCTTTACTTTCTTTTTAAAGACTTTTTTTTTTAAAGCTACCTGATAATCAGCAGGGTCAGGAATTCAAAAATCTTGCTTTTCCAAAACATGTAAACATCAAGGAGCTGAAGATCCAAATACTACTGTCCTTACACATGCCAAATTTTTTATTTTTTATGTTTTTTTTAACTTTCATTTGCAATGCTATGGGGATTTCACCATTGGGCTACAATGACCATTTAAGTGCTGAATCAGGTATTTCATGGTGTGAAATCTGTCTAGAGGTAAAAAGGCTTTTTTGCTGTAACTGATTTCAGACTTACACTAAACATCATTGGTCCAAGCCCAATATGGGTTGCCCTCCTCTTTTTCTTTATGGTCTGAAAAGGTAATTCTTCTGGAAATCTCCCCTATCCCCTTTTTTCTTTTTTTTGATAGAGGGGAAACTACTGTACAGACTCACATAACAATGGAGATTTTACTTTGTACTGAAGTAGGCTTATACAAGAGGAAGCTAACAAAAGATTTGGACTGATAGCAGGGAAGCAAATTGTACTGAGTAATCTCTGATGACAGTGTTTAGAATTGGAGCATCTAATGAGATGCACAGCTACGTTCAATAGAAGAGGACAAGCAGAAGGCTTCTGGGTGTACTTTAAAGGCTTGCTAGTAAGGAATTGACATGTGAGCTGAAAAGCTATGTCAAAATTAACATCTGTCAACAGTAAAGGAGAGAGGAGTTAAGACTGTATCCTCAGCAACACTGGTAAATATAGAAAGAATGAGTATCACCTTCTGAGTAATGTCCTTAACATTATACAGAAGAATCAGACAATGGCTTTTATGTCAAAAACTTGAATACATGGTAACATAGTATCTTGAGTCTCTGTAATTACTATCAGCACACACACACCCAAAAAGTCTCAGAACACTCACCCCAAAGTATGGTGGGGTATGGGGGGGGGGGGGGGGGGGGGAATATCTTCTGTCCAGTCTCTTAATTTAATGGCTCGAGCTTGTTCATGCAGTTCAGCATGGAAAACGGAAAAGGTGCCAAGGGCAATACCTCTCATTCTGACTGATCAGGGTCTGCAACCAGGTGTGTGGTGAGATCTGAGGATGACATTGTGGTGTCATTCAGAAGGTATTTCAGTGCAGGTTGTAAATGGCAGATAAAATAGTGGTAAGACACACATAATTTACATAGATGTAAATAGAATTTACATAGATGTTGCACAGGCAACTGGCCTGCAAGTCAGTGGATAAAACACAACCACTATAATTGTCAAGCAGAGCAAAAAGTGAGCTTCAAGGAAACCAGAGTTGCAAATGATTCATGACACATGAGCATTTGAGGACAAAACAGAGCAGCAAATGCAAAAAAGCTACAGAGGGCACCAAGTCTGTTCAACACAGTGACTGGTCACAACAGATGACCAAAAAGAACTGGTATGCCACCAAGTACTATTAACTTTACATCATCATGCACCAACCACAAAAGAGCATGCTATGGGAATGTGTCTTTTAGGGATGCATTCTACCATCTGCCCTTCCATCCACATACCACTACTAAACTGGTGTGAGATACAATCTTGCCAGCAGAGTGAAAGCATAATTCACTATTCATGTATTCACTTATGCAAAATCACGCTTTCCGTATTTAGATTGCATCTTTGGTATTTTGTTGATAGTTAGCTATAGAGCTTGTATTTTAGAGACATAGCCTTATTTAATAGCCTCAGAAGGGGAAAAAGAAGAAATCCAGCATCCACAGATACTATTCATATTGCTTCTTCATTAGGTACCAATCCTATAAATGAGGCAAACCAAACATGCTATTATAAATCAATTTGCATAGATAAATAACTGTTCATATTTCCTAGAAACCCAAATTAATGGTGAATTAGAAACTATATCTGCATTCCTTTGGCCAAAATCCAATATGTACATTTTTTCTAATTCTTATTTTCATTTCAAATTAACTTTTTATTTACTGTATTTTCAATTACAAGATTAAATACTAATGTCCTAGAATATCAGTCTTACCAATATTAGGTTGTGTAGCCTGAATACCAGCAGTACTTGGATTAACTGCAAACCTAGTGTTTTTTCTAGCTTGCAGTCTTCAGTAAATCAAACAGCAGTTTGACCAAATAGAATCTTTTTCATTGCTCCTGTTTTGTAGGACCCGAGAGCTGTGTGTGGTTCATTACATGTGCCAGGAGCTGGTGCGATTGATTTCTCAGGTGGAAATCTCTAGCGAAGCACAAGGAGAAAAAATATGCCAATGAGAGCCTACAGCACATTCAGAAACTACATAAACAGAAAGTGCTTATATCAGTACAGTATGTTTACAGTATTCTTTCTTTCTCTTTTAATAAATTCAGACACAGTGGCAGCTACCAGCTTAAATCTTTCTGGTCACATACGAGTGATTTTCAACCATGTATTAACAGCAAGCATTAACACCACTTGATTGTGCAAAATACTTTGCACATATGTGCACAAATACATAGCCATATGAATAGCTGAAAATATGCAAAACGTTTATTCAGTCAACCCATGCATTAGTGGTATAGCCATAGACATTTTCAAAGACATGCCTGCATTTGAAAAATTATGCCGTCCATTTGCAATTTAGATCACTGCTGTCTCTTTACATGGTGTATATTGAATACAAACAACATTGCCAAAATGAAAGTATTTTTATACTCAGATACTTAAATACCACAAGCCAACTAGTACACATAGCAAAACAATGAAGGTATGAAGGACTGTAAATTTACTGTAAATATATTTTAGGGGAAAAAATGTCAGCTTTGTGGACTGTCATGGTTTAACCCCAGCCAGCAACAAAGTTCCATGCAGCTGCTCACTCACCCCTCTCACAATGGGGTGGATGAAAGAATCAGAAGAGTAGAAGTGAGAAAACTCGTGGGCTGAGATAAAGGCAGTTTAATAGGTAAAGCAAAAGCTGCGCACACAAGCAAAGCAAAACAAGGAATTCATTCACCTCTTCCCATCGGCAAGCAGGTGTTCAGCCATCTCCAGGAAAGCAGGGCTCCATCACACGGAAAGGTTACTTGGGAAGACCATCACTCTGAACATCCCCCCCCCCCCCATCTTGCCCCAGCTTTATCTACTGAGCACAGAGTCGTATGGTCTGGGATATCCCTTTGGTCAGTTGGGGTCAGCTGTCCCAGCTGTGTCCCCTCCCAACTTCTTGTGCCCCCCCAGCCTCCTCGCCGGCGGGGTGGGGTGAGAAGCAGAAAAGGCCTTGGCTCTGTGTAAGCCCTGCTCAGCAGTAACGAAAACATCCCTGTGTTATCAACACTGTTTCCAGCACAAATCCAAAACATAGCCCCATACTAGCTACTATGAAGAAAATTAACTCTATCCCAGCCAAAACCAGCACAGGACATAAGTTGTGCAATGCCAGTTGGCCTCGGTGCCTGAGATTTATCGTTGGCATGGAGCAGAGTCCCTAGCTAACTGAATTTAATATAGTTAGATGTAAACTAAGCAAAAAAAAGTCTCACTGAAAGTCAATGTATTCCTAACTCATATGACTTTTAAAGTCCTACTCAAAACACATGACAAGAACTAATATTCCTCCACGAAATCATTTTTCAGTCACCAATACAAACATCAAATTTACCTACATTGACTTGTGCTCACCACCACAGAAAAAAACAGGTAAAACAATTTAGGTATGCAGACTTGGGTCTAGACTGATTCATTTGAATATTCAACCTTGCTTTTTTTTCCCCTTGTGTTTTATTTTAAAGAAATAAAAGCTTCCAAAGTATAAAGCAGCAGGGGGGGCCTTTAGAATTGCTAAAATTTAGCTATAAACTATTCAAAGCCTGGTTCTATATAACATAATCTATGTCACAGATTATGACATAGATTATTTGGGAATTTAAAAATTAGAATCAACAAAGTAAAAATCATACAGAAAATTTTAGTTGAATATAAATTGTGAGAAAAGAAGAAACTGCCTTGATGGCCTGATAACCCAAACCAGTAATTTTCTGAAGAGAAACTTCCTGAAAGTGTTTAAGAAAAGCCAGACTTATGCTTATCCAGCTATAATTTCAGAATACATTATTACTGAGTAAGAATAAAAAAACCAAAAAGATAATCTAATTGAGAGAGACAAAATTAGGCTTTGTCTCAAAAACTTGGGCAAATATCTCATGCTGCTGAAGATAAATACAGATGGGAGGAAAAATAGGCCTTTAATAAAATAACAAGGAAAGACAGATGGGAAGGAAAGGTTTGTTCTAACCTGTACTCCAGCATATGCATATTGCCAGCTTCATATTTGCTGAGTATTTCCTGATAATTTTAGAAATCAGTTTTCACATTTAGTCATGGAGTGGTGAAAATGTCACCTTGGATCACTAGCAACTGAAAGCCATTATTTAGTTTGGTCACACACACACACATATATATATAAATTAAAGATACTTTTAAACATCTTTCATGCTTCAGAAAGGGAGTAAACACCTCAGACATGATGAAATCCAGCATCTGACCTACAGTTCAGTGAATATCTCCTTTGAATATGCAACAATACCCACTATAAGTGCACACACCGTACACGTTGCATTGGTTTACATACTCAAAAGCAATTTCACTTATTTCTGCCATCATCCTTTCAGAGCACACACTTAAGTATTATGCATTACCTGAACAAAATTTATAACCACTGAAATGCCTGTGAAACCTCCTCCATGCATTGCATGTGGAATAACATGAGATTGAAATTTCTCATTTACATGAGAGTTTCAAAGCGTATACATGAACCCACACATTTGGTCCACAAATACTTTTATGTCCAAGTTGTATTCATATAGATCACATAAACATCAACAGTTACACTAAACAATGCAAAACCACACAGAAACAATGAAGCAGTCACAGAACACTACAATTATTATTTCTTGACAGTTATCTTACTGTTGTATTATTCAGGTTATTAGAATTCAAGTTATTATAATACTTAAGAGTGAAGAAAGAAAAACACGTATGGCTTACTTTGAACTGTTTTCCCTGTTCTGAAACTGACTTTTCATTTCATATTGCTCAGGTCCCAGAAAACCCTGACAAAAATATAACTAATGTCATAAATGTCTACATATATAAGTAAAACAACAATTGCTTAATGTATGTATAAACTTCATGTGAAGTTAAAAGTGAACCCATCCACACATTTCATTTTAAGGTAAATATAAATGAACTACTAACCAGTCAATGGCAGGATGTGGGGGCATATGGAGTCTTGAGATCTCTCCAAGATCTTCTAAAAGCATATTTCGTGATTATGTTATTCTCTAAAGGAGCTTAGTACCTTTGCCCCAGGCAATAACTACCTTCCCAACACACTAAAAGTTTTAAGTATGTTATCAAGTAAACCACTTGTGCATTTCATTATTTACAAATATAACCACAAAACTACTATTAAGTTTTATTTATTAAAATTTTCCAGTTTGTGGGGGTTTTGACTCCCTTGTTTGAACACTTTACAGCAAAACTAAGGTTTAATGGAAAGTTCTAAGGCTTTGCCACATTTTCTCCATAGTTCAGAGCACTCAAACGAGGTATCATGCTTCGTAGTGCAGACAGAAGTCTACTACACGATTCTACATGAACCAAGACAATAACTTGGAAATTTTTGCTCATGCAAGATTTGTATTAAAGACTACATATAGCTTGCGTGAATCTGTTTTGCTTTGGAGAAAACAAGACCAGAACTTGTGAAACGATAAACCTGCAGAAGAGCACTGCTTGTTTTGTTAGAATATAAACACAACAAAATAAATGAATAATATATCTCTATACTGGAACATCAAATAAAAGGACGATTTTTCTAGCCACCTCCATGCTACATGATAATACAAATTCCTGCAATACCAAATTGTATTTTGAGAGGTAATTTATAGAAAAAAAATTGTGTGGCACAGGTAGAATAAATTAATCCAAAACTATTTCACATTTAACAACCCACATCTGTCTTGCATGTTGACAAGGTATTGGCACATGCAGAGGTTTCTAAACCATTGCTGTTATCATCACTATTTTCTGAGTCTACAGAAGTGAGAGCATAAACACAAGTGTTTCCTCTCACACAAAAAGTATGATAAATTGTATTTAAATACAATTTTAAGTAAACGCTGGTTGTTTAAACTATTTTTGGTATGGATTTTGTACCAACTCAGCATTTTCTTAAATTACTATAGTATTGTATATTCAATTACAGGAAAGATTGTTATTAGAATACAACATGCTAGTGGTTTTTTGTGACCTGTAAATGGTGATTGATTGTCTAATTCATAGTACATTCCTTCCACCTTACACAACTGCAGAGATTTTGCATCTGCAAAATTTCTTCATACAGTTGCAACATAAATTTACATTAACCTGAGTTACCACGTATTCTGTGTTTCAGAAAAAAGATCTGTTCTGCACAATCAAACACAGGAATTTATTAAAAATCAAACAGCTTTAGATCAAGCAAGCCTAGTACAAAGAGATCACATGGCTAAAGAAAATAGAAAACCAACTTTGGAGTTGATCTGCAATAGTAAAATGAAAGACGCTGTCCTTCAAATTATGTACCTGGAATAAAAATTTTTAAAAATTCAGAGCAAAACTAAGTCACAAGTATTCTATAAATTGTATACAAATTACAACAGTACATGCCAACAATTTTTTTAAATCTCAGAAAAGATAATATTTAATGCAGTGTTTATGCACAGAGCTGCGCTAATTTGTCTCGCCCTTAGCTTGACTGGATCATAACAGTTCTGAATTTGAATAGCAGCAAAAGAAAAATATGAGATTCGTATATGCATTCCTGTCAGCCTGGCCGCTCCCCTCTGTTACAAATGTCAGAGCTTGCAACTGGCATTCAAAGCCATTTCCAGCAGCTCAAGAGGAAATATGTTTTGAAGAGACCTGAATAATGATAGTTCAACTGAGAACACTTCACATATAGTCCTAATGTGCCTGTTACTAAAAATACTTCACATAGGTGGGATCTGAAACATTTTAACTCTTATGTTATAGAGACTCGGGTTAATAATGCACATGCAACTTTTCCACTCGACCTACAAACTTTAAGACTAATGAGGTTTCCAACTAAATACATAAATCTATGAGAAAGTATTCCAGAAATTGTTAACACTTATTGTATAATCATTTGTCTCTTCTTTAATTTGGAGGAAAACCAATTACTAGTATTTGTAGTGAATATTAATAAGCAACATCAACTATTTATGATGATATGGGACTCTTACAATGTTCTGTCCCACACTGCAAATATGGCAATGAAGAAAGATCAGTATCTTCATTGCTAACAAAACCTACCCAATCACGGGATATGAAATTATGTCCGGTCTCCAAGACAGAAAGTTAACTTAGAAGGTGCAAGTAAAAAAATAATAGACACATTTTCCTTCATTTTCCATTTTGAGAAGTTTACTAGTTTTACGGACAGCAAAGCCTGTACAAGTATGTAAAACACATTGTTATATTAGACACTTAATAGGATCTCAGCCTTCTCAGGAGAAAAATGTAATTATTTCAATCAGTGATAAACACAATGTTGTAAATTAAGTCAGAAATATCGTTTACAATAAAATTCAGTTATATCAGACATTTTCCTAAATTTTAAAAATCAGCATGTTTTACTTTAGTACTATGCATTTACCAAATTTTTATTCCACCTGGTAAGATCTGTTTATATTACAATAGGGGTTTTTATAAAGAGCACAGAAAACTGCTATATGCAAGTTATTCACTACAGTAGGCAAGAATTAATTTTGTTCAGAGCAACTCTGCTATAAAAAGATATTACTACAATTAATTAAGTTTGACAGATTTTAATCATCATTCTCATATTTTTACCCTTTCATTAAACTAATATCATTATAATACAGGCTGTCCTATTGAATCATTTATTAGGAAACAGAATACTTGAACTAGCATCAGAGCATTTTGCAGTCTAGAATGGGTGGGAACACATATCAGACAAATTTAGGACTATTTAAGCACACAATTACATTTGTTATCAGCTATAGACTTCGTGAGAGTTTAGAAACTTTTTATTCTATGCTGTATGACAAGCAAAACATGAAAAAACCTGCAAATTTTGCTTACAGCTTTTTTAGCGATTCACAGATACCTATGAATAGAATTATAATCAGTGGTAGAAATACAAATCAGACAGTCATACCAGTGCTTTTACTTGAATGATTTTTTGTTTCCTTACAGAAAGTGTCACTGTATATTTTGGAAGTATTAAAACATTGAACCAGTCCAACCATGAAATATATTATATTTACACTGTCTTGAATCTAAAAATCTGGAATGTCTGCATATGGATTACTGAGGTAAATTCTTAGTAAATTCACTTATATTTGAAAGCATTTTCATCCCTATTTTAACGAAGAAACAGGAACCCTAACATAGATTTTAATCCTAAACTTAAGCAAAACAGATCACTGAAACTGGTTTACAAGTTATCCACAAGACCTTTACTTCCTCCACAAGAACATAAACAAATACTTCAACAAAACACCGATCCAACATATTAAAGACAAGTATATACATAAATGCTTACAATCAGTTTGACATAAACAGTCCCAGTGACAGACCCAGAGCTTCCAGGACTCCCAGCTCCTTCAAGTCTGGTGGGGACAGAGGAAGCCTTTGCGCCGAAGCAGTCTCTCCAAGAAGACCCTGCCGAGCAGGGATGATCTGAGATAACCTAATTCCAATCCTGTGAGGGCTTTGCAAGTCCCCAGTCCCCATCACAGCCTCACCTTGCCTGGGAGGCTGAGGAAGAAATGCAAGTCCTGCTGACAGCTTGCAAGCTCCAAGTCCATGGCTCAGTGAAGCTGCTAAGAGGTCTGGCAAGACACGAAGTCACCAACTGCTGTGTAGGGTCAGGAATGACTGACAAAGGACACATATCATACAGCTACATCCTAAGAATGAGAATATTTTGATCATTTTTAGCTTCTCTTACCAACAAAACCCTGAACTTCAGACTATTTGTCAGCAACCATGTACAGGGAACGCAGGACAAGTCCCACCATGAAAAAAAAATATTGAGCAGGAAACAGAAAGCACAGAATTAAAGTGAAGAGCACCATGCTTTCCATAACCTCAATTTTGTTGTTCAGCATTCCCTATATAAATAATTTTAAATGAAACCAAGAAAACTACTAGTTTGCATATGCAGAACCTTTACTTTGGTTTAAAGGGACAGGAGGAGAAAATAGAATGAAAAAGCTTGTAGGTCAAGACAAAGACAGGGAGATTACTTAGCAATTACCATTAAGGGCAAAGCAGATTCAGCTTGGGGGAAATTTACTTTATTGCCAATTAAAATAGATTCAAGGAGTGAGAAACAAAAAGACAAATATTAAAACAACACCTTTCCTTCCCACTTTTCCCAGGCTCAGCTTCACTCCAGTGCAGACTTCTCTACCCAACCCAAAGTGGCACAAGGGGATGGGAGTTACAATCAGTACACATTGGTTTCTCTCCTCCACTCCTTCCTTCTCACCCTTTTCCTCTACTCCAGCATGGGCTCTCCACAGGCCACAACTCCTGTCAAGGAAAATCTGCTCCAGCATGGATTCTGCATTAGCTGCATTCCTTCCAGAACATCCATCTGCTCCAGCATGGGTTCTCCACAGGCTGCAGGGGAAAATCTGCTCTGATGCCTGGAGCACTTCCTCCTCCTTCTCTGCTGTTTCTCACTCTTTTTGCTCCCCCCTCCTTTGTCTGCCTGACATTTTCTGCCTCTTTTTAAATATGTTTGCACTGAGGCACCAACTTGGCTGATGGGCTCAGCTCTGTCGTGGTGGGTCCATTGCAGAGGCATCTGGAAATGGCTGTGTCTGGCAGGAGGCAGTCCTTGACCCCTTCCCACAGAGGCCACACCTGCAGCCTCCCCACCCTGCTACCAAAACCTTGCACACACACCAAATACAAGTCAATTAATGGAAATGCAAGGACGTAAGAAAGTCTTCCTCAAGAGTTTACCTACTGGATAAAAAAACAACCGACTCAACCTGAGTAAGACAGAAGCATATACTTAAAAAATAATGGATAGGGGTAAATAGGGGTGATTAAAAAAAAATATACACCTTTACATAGTTATGCTTTCTTATAGCTATACTAACTTATATTTAACTTGCAGTCAGACTCTAGTTCTGGGGAAAAAAAAAAAATTGAATTCTGAAAAGACACCTATTCTTGACAACACACAACCATTTGCTTTACTTAAAGTGTGTTTAAATCCCACTGTATCATTATCCTGGAGTTGTCTGTCTGTAGTCAGTATATTCATTATTTGAAACCCATTTTACTCATTAACTCCATCAGCACATGGTAATATTACCTATCTTATAAGAAAAAAAAAATTTATGTATAACAGTTACAGCATGGCTGCATTAATGTTACCTCAAAAAAATTTACAATCAGGAAGCTAAAAAGTTACTTTATTTTGAAGAATGCCAAGTGCATTACATGCTTCTACCTGGTTCAGTCATTGCTCCTTTGCTTTAGTATCTTATAGCTTGATAAATCTTTTACTTGTTAAATACATGTTACTAAATACTCTGCATGAGAATGCAGAGAGTGGCCAGGTAATGCTAATGAAAAAGAAAGAAGTTCTTCAAGATGTTTTACTCATTTGTACTTCTTTTTGATGGAGTATCTGATATGCGAGACATGCTCAGAATTCCCCCAGCCAGAGCTGACAGAAAAGGCTTTCAATCCACAAACCTTTGCAAGATGGCCATTTCTTGTGAAAGTAAGTACACTGTTCCTTCTTCTCCTCTTTCATCATATTCACATTTTAGGAATGCAAAAGATGGTATCAGTGATGCAAAACTCAGTAGCGTACAGATATGATTTGGGACTCTACAATCATTTATAACATTTCTTAGTGAAACTATTTATCTCAATCAAGTTTTTTACCTTTCTCACATAGTTCAGAAACTTGCTGCCAAAGAACTTAATCCTTACTACCAACCTTGGGCTTAGCAATGCTTAAAAAGCCAGTCTCTGGGCCAAAAAAGATGCTGATGGATGCCTCACGTGAATATTTACCAGTGGGGATAGTTAAACATGCAGTGCTCCCATGCACAAATTTGAGGGTCCCCAGAGCTCCCCAGTGAAAAATCTAGTAAATCAGATGTAATCCTGTCTTATCTCCTGTGCTCTTTAATGACTCATTCATTTTACTTTAGACAGCCACTGGTTAAAAAATTAGGAACGATTGGAATACTGGAATAGAGCTAGTCAAGCAATTAGTAAAGCTAGGTCTACTTAACCAGCTTGTTTTAAAGAGCTAACATTCATCTATTTTTACAGTTATTAATGTGTCAAAAAGTATCTTATAAGTTCTTTAAAATGGTACATCACCAATTTACTTCACTTTTACACACACAAAAAAAACAAAACACCACACAACACACCATGACAGCTTTTTTGATATTTCCAAAAAAACATTATTTCAGTTGTGAGCAGAAACTAAGAATGGACAATTTCAGCCAAGCAACAAGTTATTCTGAAAGTCTAAAAAAAATTTTTCTGATTATGTGAAAACGGCAGTCATTGTACAATTCCAAGTTTATTTACAGTCAGAATAACTTTTTTAAAAGCTGAGTTAAAAGATATTGAAATTGAAACAATGCAGTAATTTTATAATGCTAACAAATCACATCAGACAGACAATTTTCAAGATAATAATTCACTTTATCAGTATGAACAGATTCACATTATCAAGGTCAAGCAGTTCATATAAAATTCCAACAGGAAGTTGTATAGTCAACTATATCATGTTTCTTGAAATGCTTGTTACAGGAAATGTGAAACAATAGTTTTGTAAGAACTAGGGCAAAAAGGAAAGCATTAAAGGCAAAGATGGAACAATCACATTCAAAGCCATAAAAGTGCATATTAAGATTTGAAAATATCTCACCAGCCATTGAGATTTTAATATGTTATTTTTATTTTTAAGGTATGGAAGTCTTTATTCTGCCAACCAAAGCACCAAATACTACATCTGCAGACTTAACAAGATGCCATTATTTAAAAAAAACACACCTCCCAAGATGAAAATGATTATGATTTTCACACTATTTTGTGAAAATTACTTTTCCCTAATGTGTAAATACTGCCTACTGTGAAAATCATGTTCTGCACTATGATGATGTTCATTTAAGCATGTTTTTTCTGTTTGTTTGTACATCTGTACCATTTTGTTGTCCTATAACTTTAAAACATTTTCTCTCCAAAGTGATAGTTTCCAAAATGCATTACACTGACAGAACAAGAAATTGAAATTCTGTATCTTTTTGTTCTAAGAACTGCCAGATGTCAGTTTTGGTATTAATGGCTTTCACAGTACTCTCTGAGTCTTTTACATTTTCTATACTAAGAAATGTAAATCAGCTCAAGACAATGTCAGTGCCACATACAGCTGAACCGTTGCTGAAAAGTGTATAAATGCAAATGTAGACAAAAGCAAACTACCTTAAGCTTACTTCAAAAAGTCTGTTGGAGCTCTGCTGACTGAAGAAGTGTTTATAAAGGTCTAAAGTACTATCAAATTAGTAGTCCTTAAGCATTAGCAAATATACTAAAACAAAGTCCTGATCCAAAATCTACTTAAGCTATATGAACTACTATATATACACGCTGCATCCATTTGTACTGGCTAAAATGAGATTCACTATGCACAGGATAAAGTGAAATGCACAGCAGTTGTGAGCATTTTTCCCCACTTGCTCAAGCATACCTAAGGACTCAGAGAGCGCTGAGGTTCAAAAAACTCTTCACGTAATTACTTCTCAGCAACCTTTCAACATATTCGTGGCATAGTTACACAAGCATATCTCAGAGTTCAGTATTACAGCATTGAAAGAACATCGTTCAGGCTTCTGCTTTTTTGTTGATGGTATTAACTAGTTACAACTAGTTCGAACTTATGTACTCCACAATAAAATCTTTATTATTCAAGCACATAGCATTATTTATACAGGCAATTTATTCTTTAAAGTAATTGATAAATAAATTTGTACAATAAATTATGGCTTCTCTCTCAGCCATATAGATCCAAAACTCTAATTACTTCAGTGGACTTATTCTGGATTTAGATTTAGCTTAATCCAGAGTTTGGCCATCACTTACACAAAGATTAAACAGCCCATATCACAGTTTACCTTTTTTTTTTCTTTTTTTTCCATTTACTGCCTGATACATCAAAGCACAGAAGCTGAAAGTGGTAGCATTTTTATATTTAAAACAGTCCTCTTATTTTATGGCTCCTGGATATTTTATTGTACACAACACACACACACAATAGGCTTTCTGCAAATCCTTATCCCTTACATTTATTTTATGCATTGAATAGAGAAAAGGTCAAGTTCAAAGTGTCTTCATTCAATGCATTTTCAAAAATGCTAAACAGGGGAATCTCTCAGAGCTTACTTTCATTCAATCTGTATTTCTCTTTGAACAAGACAGAATATTTCTATTTTTTTTCCACATGGTACACTAATTTCTATAAACCACATGCTTACAAATGCATTGTGCAAGTCTTATGCTATTAGAATACTCAAGTGATTTGTTCTGTTTGTGGGTGGTTAAGACACATGTTATTATGAAATAAAGACAAAGTAGTCCAAGTTCCATTAAGTAATGGAACTTTTCCTGCTGATTTGTTAAGGACTGCATAAAGTATTTAGATTGCCTGCATGAAGTCCAAGTTCCAATCATTCTTAAGCCAACATATCTAAACAGTTTTTCAGGACCTTAAAAAACACAAGTTAAATTGTCAAACTTTACTCTCTTGATAGTAAGCAAATTTCTCATGCTTCTGCCATACTAATGTAAGTACAGCCAGTGCTATGCTAAAATATTTTTATAGCGGGAAGAGTCACAGGAGGGAACACCTCACTTATGTCCAACAAAATGTATCCTCTGATCACCAGATGGTGCAATTTACCTAGCTCTATGTCCTGGTTTCAGCTGGGATAGAGTTAACTGTCTTCCTAGTAGCTGGTACAGTGCTATGTTTTGAGTTCAGTATGTGAAGAATGTTGATAACACTGATGTTTTCAGTTGTTGCTCAGTAATGTTTAGACTACAGTCAAGGATTTTTCAGCTTCTCAAGCCCAGCCAGCGAGAAAGCTGGAGGGGCACAAGAAGTTGGCACAGGACACAGCCAGGGCAGCTGACCCAAACTGGCCAAGGGAGTATTTCATACCATGTGATGTCACATCTAGTATAGAAACTGGGGGGAGTGGGGGCAGGGGGAGATCGCCGCTCGGGGATTAACTTGGCGTTGATCAGCAGGTGGTGAGCAATTGCACTGTTCATCATTTGTATATTCCAATACTTTTATCATTACTGCTGTCACTTTATTAGTGTTATCATTATTAGTTTCTTCTTTTTATATTCTATTAAACCTTTCTTATCTCAACCCACAAGCTTTACTTCTTTTCCCAATTCTCTCCCCTATCCCACTGGTGGTGGGGGGAGCAAGTGAGCAGCTGCGTGGTGCTTAGTTGCTGGCTGGGTTAAACCACAACAGTCTATTTAGACAGGGAGCAACCAAGCTGCACTTAAGAGTAAATATAGAAGTGGCAAAATCAGATTAATACCACTTTCCTATCTGTCCTGTCCAGAAACAACAAAAGTTATGTCTATGTTCTTTGGAGGGTCACTCCAGCAGCTGGTGAGTACCAAGACATAATGCTTAAAGATAAATTGATCAAAACCTCCCTACCTCCCAATTCAGACTAAAAGTTTAGAAGTGACAAAAATTTGCTATATTAGCATTAACATATCACAGATTTTTCTTGGCCTCTGTTATTCCAGTTTTTGAGAAGCTTTGACAAAAATTACAACATAGCTGCAGATATCAAAAGCTACTTCTATTACGATTTCTTTATATAATAAACAATCTCTTCTTGAGAAATAATATAAAATAGTATTACACCAGTATTACCTCGTATCAATACTGCCTCCATCAAGTTTCATCTCCAAAAAGCTCAACTTGCATATTCTAATTAATATCATGCTGAAAATAGTTAATGATGCTAAATTATAGCAATCTTTTTAAAAGGGTCAAATTTGTCGATCTGCATTTAAGCTATAAACATCAGGCATGAAAATGAATTGGTTTTGAAGTAACACTAATTCTGAAAGGTCCCACTTAAGAAAATTATTTCCTTGCATAATTTTTTTATGTTTAATCAAGCCACCCAGTAAAGGATAATAACTGATAGCAAACTGCAGTGTTGTATCTCTCTTTCTATTGCTCTGAGCAGAAACCCTCCATCTTCTTCCCTCAAGAGTTTTCACAGAGAAGACCGTTCATCAGACATAGTCTCCACAAGGATCTATATAGGTACACAATAGAGTACAGCTTTAAACCTACGTTAACACAAGATTGTTTCCTCACTGTTAAGAGATACTTTTATTAATGTGTAATTTTATGCCATCATAGATACGTTCCCACAATAACAACTTTGCACTATGCAGACTGGCACCAGCAATTGCTAAGTACAAGTTCTCATAAACTCTTAGAGAGTGCTAGTTGATTAAAGTGCTAGCTAGTCCATATGCCCTCACTTCCAATGAGTAAATAGCTGTCTTAAAAGGCCACCCCACTACCTGCTGAAATTCAAAAAGGTAATCCAATGAAAAGAAGATCAAGCAGCTATACTAAATGATCTGCAGTGCGGCATTAATTTATCACCAAAATTATGATTTTGCTGGTGCTCTTCAGTTCATACTTATAATGTCATATTTTAAATCGAATAAAAAACGTGTTGATAACTACATTAATACTTGTATTGTACCTTTCACATTTTATCCAGATACAAAATTGACTGTATCTAACAACATTCCTGTGAAGCAAATATACAGTTATTTATGTTTGGATAAAGTTTGATCATAAAGCTGATGGATTAGCCACTCTGCTTGCTGTCACACAGAATACACGGCAGAGACAAATAAGGTCAAAGGTTTCTGCACAAAAAACATCAGAGCTTTTTTTATTTTGCACAGTGGTTTCTTTGAGATCCTACAGTCAAAATGTTGCAGTTCAAAAAAAAAACAAACAAAACAAAACAACAACAAAAAAAACAAACCAAAACAAAAAAAAACACCAAGAACAAAAAAACACCCAACCCAAAACCAACAAACTGCCACCACCTAACACTGATATATGAAGTTCACTTCCCTTGACAGTATGTGTTCAGCACACAGGTTTCGCAGCCTGAAAGAGTACCTATGAAAATTTACAGAAGATCATTTAGAAGCTTGCTTGTGGAAAAGCAAGCCCAACATATTAAAAGAAAAAGCAGTTTGAAGCAAGACAATGTTACAGGCCAGAACACAAACTGCATAAGAGGGTCTCATTAGGACAGTACAAACAATAGGCAGCCATCGTAGGGGAGGACAGGGGACTGACTGGAGAGTGGGAGGAGATGGCCGAACTAGACCAGTCAGTACAATCATTGGCAGGAGACGTAATCTCACCTACCAAACACCTTCAGAATACTATACCACAAATCTAATACGCACAGAACCTGAACTCAAACAGGATCGTCCTTGTGTACATTGAGGTAATTTTTTGTCAGGAGGAGAGTATTTATACAGAAAAAGTTCTTACATCTGCATAAAACTTTTTCAGGAAGCTGATAAATCATTTTTCCCCATTTAAAAAAAAAAGAAATCTGAATAAGAACATAATGCAACATAAAATTGTTAAAATAGGCAGAGTGCCACTCACAACAATGATACAAACACTTCAAGAATACCAACATCTGGAGCATATTTCTTGACCAAAAATAGCATACAGTAAAAAAATTGCATAAACAAGAAGATAAGATATACTGATACATAGCAGATCAAACATATAAACATGACAGTGGTAGTTCATTTGAACATGCAAGTGCCATTCTCTAACACATTATGTCACCCTATCAAATCTGAGCGAGAACCCAATGAAATCATGATAAAAGAAATTAAATGGCAGCAAATAGTATTCATATGACAACATCTTTTCCAGGAGGTCTGAGAAGCACATTCTTGTATAAACTGACAAATAGCAGCGTACAAGATAATTAAAAGTCATCAGACAACTTGCTTTCAAATAATCACCATCTGAAAATTACTAGGGTCTACTATTTACAAGGCAATAGAAAGTTCATTAATAGATAATTATTAGTTTTAATAACTATATTAATTACAGTTTTACTGTTAATACTGATGCATTTCAGGTTCTATCAAGGGTCATTGCAAAGCCTTTCGTTTGCTTCCAAATTCCCGTATCTATTTTTCAAATAGTCACTGGATATAAAGGCAAAATGTAGACTTTTAAAAAAAAATTCAGTAATTAATGTTGCTAATTCTGCAGTGCAAGAAAAATGTTCTGGTGATACAAACAATAATGAACAGAGCTGTATCTAACAGTCAGTTAAAATCAGTTGTATTTGTCAAATACAGGTATCTTTACAGAATATGTGATTTTTCAATTTCTTAAACACTGAAAGGTAACTCTGCATTTCAACATGCCATTATGAAGCCACTGAGAAGTATTTATCATTCCACTATTCCTTAACTATGAACCACCATGCTAAATGTGAAATTGTTTGTGTTGTCAACACAGTAGCAAAACACTGCCATTCTTTCTAGTGATATTAACACATTGTAACACAGAGTCAGTGGTTTTAATCAACACAGAGAAGTTTCAAAAAAGCATATCCATTTTCACATATTCAACGTTGACTAGAATGAAAATGACTCATGTAATTTGGGTCTATATCAGGAAAGCTGGCTGTTGTAAGAAAAAATATAATGTTTAATGAGAGAACAGAGAATCGGAGATGCACTAAAGATGGGTGTGAGAATGAAAGGTCTAATGTAAGTTACCAAAAAAAGAACAGAGGACAGTAGCAGTGAGAATGAACATGACTAGGAGTCATAGAAAGATGGCACATTTTATGCTTGTAGCGAGGTTAAAAAAAACCCTACGACAAGCAGCAGAGTAATGCCAGAAAGAAAACTAATCACCCACATTTCAGAACATGGTAAAGAGGATGTGCAATACATAGCATGGAGTTCACACAGAATGAGGAAGATAAAAAAGAAATAAAGAAAAAACACTTCACTCAGGGAACACCATCTATTCTGTATATCCTAAGGCAAGATCCTGTGGAAAATATAGTGTCATCATACAATTAAAGACTGTATCACAAACTATAGATACAACAAGGCCATATTGAGGTTAACTGTGCAATCTTAAATCAAAGCTTCTCAGACCATTTTAATGGCTTCTGTAAACAATGTAAATACATGCAAATATTCCAGATGGATGCTGAATGTGATCTTTACTGCTAGGTAATCCAAGATTATAAATACATACAACATGCTAACACAGGATGCTATTTCTCAAAAACTGAGAGGATGAATAAATTTTAGTATTTTCCTTAAGTTACAGCAACAAGCTTCTGCCACCTTTTTATCATGCACAACAGCAAAATATCTCAACTGAAAAAACTGATAGAATATAGCAACAGCAGCAAGATATTGCGCTTCTCACAAGAAACTATTAAGGCTTCCTTCCATGTGCCAAGCAGGATTAACTGTCATAAATCATCTCTACTGCAAGTAGAAAGCATGTTTTTTGTTTGCTGTCCAATTCATCTGTTGTACATACAACTTCAAATCTTACAGTTTTATCATTCATGAGTGTATTTCTTCTGACAACCTCACTAATGGTATTTTTCACTAAATATGTAAAATCTGTTCTATTCTAAAATCTATTCCACAAAAGTTGTTCCTAGTTTTTAACCAAAAGAAGATGATCTTTTTTTTTTTTTTTTTTAAATACAAACAGAATAGACAATTCTTACACAAAATGTAACCATGGGACGAGGTCATACCTTCCTAAGGAAAATGGTCTCGGTTTGTTACTAAAACAGGCACAAGCTCCAAAAATACTTCTGCCTTTAAATTCAAGCATCACACCACTTACAACAAAGCATATATTCACACACATCCACATGGAATGAACATTTTCTTACAGAAATAATGTTTCACAGAAGTTTAGTAAAAGAAATACAGTTTATTAAAAACAAATATTCCCTCAACACTAGAAAAAGAACTGGACAAAATTAGTATCTATTCTAAATTATGAAGAGAGAAACAATATATTTATTTAAATACAGCAAACAACTTTCAAGAGGACAACAACTTATTACAAAAAGCTAAAGAAACAAAAGTCCTTTCAGAATAATTAAAGTCCCTTTATAATAATTATGCTTAAATGAAGGATAAGGTTTGTCCAGTAAAGGAGAGAAGAACACCTTGGGTATTTTTTTTCTTTAATACAGCAACACCTTCTTAAAGTGGTAAGAGGTGTCTTTCTTCGGTGGTAAAGGTAGTTCTTGTTCTTTTGGGAGAACACTCCAGGGGAAAAGCTAGTGGCATAATCAGGCTTCCTTGCTGGAATCAGTTTGCCTCACATTTAACAGTGCTTTACATTAAACTCAGTGACTAAAGGAATTTTCTCCAAAAACGCTTAAGTGGAGTATCAATTATAACACTGCTAACATTGAAAATACACACTTAACTGCTCCAAAGTTTTTGAAACAAGGCAACCCATACTGAATAATTGATACACGGTATTTTTTTTTCAAAAATTTTTTCAGCCATGGTGGTAGAACAGGTTTTAAACTCATACAGTGTAAACAGCAATGCTGAAGCAATAAGGAAACAAGGCTTTTACTTTCCTCTCCTGGCAACAGGATTATGAATGCTTTTTATCTTCAGCCTTACTTCATAGAATTCTTTAAAAAAAAAAAAAAACTTAATTAAATTTGTACAGAAAATATTCCAGTTGTAGAAAAAGAAAGCAAGACGGTGAAATTGGGGCCTAGAGTTCAAATTAAAATACTGATTAACAGTTCAGCATTGCTATTCGTTATACCCCATAATATCTTTTAAGAAATGGTCATCAATAACTCAAGTCTCTGTTTTAGCCATACTTTCATGGTCTCAAAGCTGGTATCAGACAGAATAAACAATAATAAAAATAAAACCACTAAGTATAAGCTAGCTAGTCTAAGGAAAAAGCCTAGTCTTATTGGACTTATCATAAATATCTTGCCCCATTTCTATGAAGTAAATATGCATCTATGTCCTGCATCGGACGACTTTGCCTGTCCTCCAGGTATGCCCAGAGGGCAATGTAGGCTATAATGACCCATCTGTTCACTACTGGCAAGTAGCAAACTTCTAATGAAGACAGATGTGGGTCACCCTGTACAAGAAGGCTGCAGGGTGCTAATGAATCCACCTAATGGTCACTACCTGCCACTGCTGACTGATTGATGAGCAAAAGGGTTAAGCTTCAAAAGCAAAGACAAGTATTTCAGGTCATCATTAGTCTTACTAGGATATCTCTGTCACACTCCCTAATACACACACACTTTAAGGTTCTCTTCTCCCATTTAAAAAAAAAAAAAAAAAGCTTCTATTATTTGTCTTTGGACAACCTGAAATAACCTGGAAAAGCTGAAACAAAGATCTTATGAGAAATCCATTACTTTTATTGCCCAGAGAAATACAAGTTCCTAATATTCATAGCAATTTATAAACACACAACCTCTGACACTAACAGTAAAACCAAAAATCTTAAAGGAAATATCTACCAGTTGTAAAACTCTACAGGTATTCATACTTTCTTAATATTACAATCTGACAGTAGTATAGGAAAGAACTTTTTACAGTGAACTCCATTCACGCAGACCACAAATTAATGTATTTTATTTTTTTTAATAATGATCACCACCATTCTGCCAATTTCAACATGAAAGTGATGGCACCACAAAAGCCAGCTACTTATGAGCAAAGTGTTGATGCAAATCCAACCATTCATCAATTCAGGTAGTGAGCAAATGTCAGAAAGAGTTGCAATGGGGAAACTCCAGAGAGGGAAGTCTCTCTAGAGAAAAAGGAAAGGAAAGGAAGAAGAAAAAAAAAATCCTATAGTGAAAAATGTTATGACTTTGAGCTAGTGTGGGGTGAAACCTGCAGAGAACGTTACCATCTGCCATGATTGACCAGGTTTTTATTAATAAACAGCTGCAACAAAGCAAAGTCACAGCACTATCCAAAAGTATAGAGAAGTAATAAAATGATACATAAAGTTAAAAACAGAAAGAAGTATGTTATTTTTATGTAACAGCTTTTGAGAAGTTGATCTCTAGCTTCTAGAATCAATTCATTTATTTTCAAAACACCAAACAAGAATCCACCAACTTAATTTGTGATGTAACCCTACTAACAGTAGATAGGAAACCCAAATATACTAAGTGCTGCAAATCACCCACTAGGAAAGATTCTTTACCTGATATACCAGGTAATGATATATTAAAAAAACAATCCTGTAGTAACATTAAACGAATAACACGTTGCATCAGTAGCTGGTCTCATAAAAACGAGGAAGACATTCTTACTAGAAGACAACATTTTATTCCTTGCCATGCGCATCTGTTGAATAACCCTTAATATGCCCTGTAACCTCATTAGGCCTCTCTATTCTTAACTGTAAATTAAATATCAGGATCCCAGCACATTCATTTTGCAAAGCTCTGTACATTCATATGGGGGAGGATGGCAGGGAGGCACTGGCATTTTGGGATAAACTGTATTAGAGAAGCAAGAAGTATTATGCTAGGCTAAAAATAAAAGCGAATTTTGGGCTTGATAGAAGTCATGTAATTTTTATCCAAGTAAACCTAGTAAAAACTCTCGAAGTTTCGATAAACAAAAGGTAACACTGAACAACTTTTAATTCTCAGTATTACAAGACAAAAAACAGTATTTTCAACTTTTAAGTCACAAATTTTGAACAGAATTGGAAATAGTTGTTGTGAATCTTGTGTATGTATTGAACCTGCTTTTTCATTCATATTTTAAAAATCCATATAAAACTAATGAGTCAGTGACACTTGAAAACTTATCTTGCATATAAGCAATATTTCTAGTAAATATAAGGAAGTTTATGCCAATTCTGTGAGGGTATAAATTGCAGTTTTGCCTAACAGATGAGAGACACTCCAGTGTAAGTTACCTTTTCAGATTTAAATTCACAGGTGATTTACTGTTGTTCCCAGAACTGAAATGATTAAGCAGCCTCAGTCTTTTGCCTGAGGCAATAGAAGCTCTTCAAGATCCAGTAACTCCAACCTATATGATCCTGAGAATTCCCTTTTGCAAGAAGCGACTAACATTACATACAAGATGAAACTAACTATGTATGGTCGATTGATTTATAACAGACAATTTCACTGATTTATCCTATGAGAACAAACTAAGAGTAGTGAGGTTAGCAGAGGGAAGAGACACCAAAACAAAAGAAACCTCTGGGAGTGATGGGTACCAAACATAGGTGAAGTGTAGCAAAAACGTAGTAATTGTGTATTCATGGGATTATTCACAATGTCATTGGCAAAGAAAAGCTATCACAGTCTAGAAATACACTTTTAGCATTTATAAAGAAACTCTAGTGTTAATATCATATTAGCATGTGTACAAAACATTCTGAAGGGGACTGCTTTGTTTTTCCGTTAGCTCACTTGCCTATTGAGGACCTGCAATTTATTAATGAGAAAGACTTACAATTCCAGTAAAATCTGGTTGTTAGACACACATTAATGTGTGTTCTATTTTTGTCCATAGTATCCACTTTCCTTTAAATGTGTAATTACAATTGAGAAAGTATAGTGCAGCTTTAAAAACTTATAGTCCATACAGAGAAGACATTCCTACTTTGTTAAAATTAAAGATGATGGCACACGGAAGTCTAACGGTGCCTACCAATTAAGTCCTCTCATCATCACACTTTTTTTAGAGGTCTTTTGGACAGAATCTCCTTTCCTTATATATGCATGCTTCACTCATGCATCATTCTGTTTGCAGAAAAGACAGACTCCTGAGTGAAAAAAATGCTGTTGCATACCTAAATAGTGCAGCATAGCTGTTAAACAAGCACTGAAGGTTAGGACTGCTTAGGGAAAATTGCTGTTAGTATTCACAGATTCAGATTAACTTGCAAACTGATTTAAATGTATAATTCTGAGGTAAAATGTGTAGATATTCTAAAAAGGAAGACTGAAAAAAGGTACCATGTACAAAACTTCTGATACATGTGTTCACATATCATCTGAAAACAAGAGATGGTTCTAGTTACACGTATTATGGGGGAGGAGAAAATGGTCTTTCCAAATCCTGCTTCATTTCCTTACATTCTTCTTACAGTCTTCAACTCGCATAGAAAAAGTTGTTGCACATTTCCTACCGTCCTTTCTCCAAGATGCCCATCTTCACAGATCCAGAGGAATATAGCTTATTATTAACTTGAGTCACAAATAGTAACATAGTACATCCTCAAGCTACTACTTTTTTCAACTATTTTATTTTGAGAAAATGAATCAGATATTTACCAGACTGGCAAAAGATGTATCTCCAACCCAGAGTCAGTAGTGTTTTTTCAGTTAGTATGGCAAGTGAATATATTTTTAACCTCAGGATGCCCTGAATTTCATAGGGCTATGTATATGTTGCAAGTTCAACACATACATATGCATAAACACAGTAATGAAATGGGAACTGAACTGACAAGAAGCTTCAAGTTTTTAATCATTTTCTATGAAGGCATTAGAGCTAATTAAATACAAAGTGAGAATTTGGTTTTGGTTTTGCTATTGACAAACTATATTCCTCCTCACCTGAAATGTTCTTTGTTCTCAAAAATAAATGAATCTATTCTACTAAAAGCTTCCAGAAATCTGTCTGAAAAAATCTAGCCAAAATCTGCATGGAGAATAGAAGTTGATCAAATTTACAAGCCTTTCGTAACAACTCTTTCAAAAGAAGCACATTTACACAAATGTGTGCTAGGCCAAAGCTTTTCTCTTCTCATCTTGATTATAGATGGATTTAGAAATCACATTATTTCCTGTCTCTCTTCAACAAGCTTTTGCATAGATGAAGATTACTACAGTAAGTCCCCCTTTGTTCTTTACATTAACTAATACAGCTCATTTATTTTTTTCTATCTAGGAACGTTCTCTAAATCTTTCATTAATTTCATTTTCCTCTAAAGTGGCTCTGATTGGTCTCCAGATTTTTTACTCAAAATACACTAGATGTGACAGCGTACTCCAGACAAAGTCTGCTCTGTGTAGCACAGCTAGCAAGAATTATTTCACATGCCTTGCAGGCTACACTTCTATGTACACATCCTAATATAGCATCTGGCGTTTCCCTTTTTCACAACCATGCCACAATTTTGACACAGATTCAGCTTAGAGATTGTTCTTCCTTGGCATTCTTCAAGGTATTCCGAACAAAGCTACCTAAAAGTCATCAGTATTAAGGAAGAAATGAGAAACTGACAGCACTTCTACAAGCTGTGCTCATTTTTGTTGATACTATACTAGTAGCACTACCAACTGAAATCTGGGTCTGTCTGTGAAATTATACAAGAAAATATTCTGTACTTGCTCAGTGGAAGTTATTACAAGAAGTATCCTTAAAAGCCTAACTTTCTTAAGATAAAGTATCTTAATGATACTAATACAATTGAAGAAACAGTTTTATGGACTTTTCAACACAAAGTGAAAATGTAGTAAACTTTTAAAAGTATCCAGATCAACGCTTCACATTTCTACATCAACAACTCCTCTTTTCTGAAACAGTACAATCCCCTTGCTTCCTTTCCTACTTTCCAGTTTAAGAACAGCCTATACATGCTTTTGAATTTATAAGCTACTTCGTGAATCCTAAGGTCACAGTGCTTTATATTAAGTACATATTTAACAATACAAAAAATTGGCTATAAATACATTAGAATCAGCAAACTATTTACACATTGGTTTAAGTACCTACAATAAACATGCACATACTTTCCTCGTTGCATAATGATTACTTTCTTGTAATACAAAGAAATCAATTATACCTCATAAAATGCCAAAATAAGCTATCTATTGAATGTATTTATTTACATTCTGTATATCTATTAATACTTATTTTGCCCAACACTACACAGAAATCCTCTGGCACAGCCAGTTTGGGTGCCTCTGCTCTCTCAATCCTGCACATGGTTTCAGTGACCAGAGTCTGCAACAACCACCCATTCCCCTACCTGGGCAGTAACTGTTTATGGGGAAGGGCTCTGTGTAACTGGCTCTGTGGAAGCAGACTACCTTCGGTGCAATACTGAAGCTAGCACCAAACAAGTGGCATGTTCAAAGATTCCTGCAGCAGCCTACTGACAAGCTCTAACCTGGTATTTTATAAACACCCTTCTCAGCAGCTTTTAATTCAGCCACATCAGAAGGGGTCTTCACTGGAACAACATATTCTCTGGTGATCTCAACTCTAGGTTTTGAAATATGGTAGCAGTCTTCAAAGAAACATTATTTAATAAAGGTAAACTATCCGTATCTTAATTCTTCCTCAGAAATACCTAGCCTATTTTTATTGAAGCTTAAAAAAGTCAAGGCAATACATTTGCAGCTATTTCACCTTAAAGAACTGAAGTCAGGCAGTTACTACCAGCCAGCAATTTCTCTAAGATGCTATCAATTCTGTCATACACTGCCTATCTTTGTTCCCTTAAATTTCCATTATTTTTCTATACTATGTCACAAGATCCTGTTTCATTGCATTATGCAGCCCCCTGTTTCATCATGTAATCATGATGCACAACTGCAATTAACTTTAGTATAAGTACCAGAATTACAAATTTTCAGAAACATAGCAGATAAATATTTTGTATGTAAGAGCTGTACATATTCTTAGAACTGCAAAATACATTAATGTATTTACTTTTTCCCAAAAAAATCTTTTTTGTATTGGGAATGTATTAAAGAAAAAAATCTGTTGTCTGCTCTTTTTAAATAGATCTGATTTTCTTTTCAGGACCTTATTGTGAGCACAGAGAGCCAGACAAAGCAAGAAGATGAGTGGATAGAAGACACTGTAAAGCTTTCTATAGCTTGTTTGCTTGATTTTATTAACTTTTCACTTTAAATATAAGCAAAATGAAATATACAAGTCCCTCCATACTTTCAGAGATTTTCTTCCTGCACTTTCAGCAAGACTGTTACAACTTTACCTGTTGATAACTTTTTTGTTCCCCAACAGTCCTATTTTATTTTGCATCTGCTTTAGCTAAAAGATCCAGTTCCTTATAAAATTTGATTTTTTTTTTTCCTTAAAAAAAGCTGGGGTGATGAGGTGAGAGAAGCAGTTCATGATGAAATAAGATTATAATACAAACTTACAGTTAGCAGTAATCACATTCCAAAATCAGGGACAAATCCCACAAACTTCACTGCCTCCTTTTATTTCTTACTCCTAGAACTATTTATATGAAGTTCCACATCAAAAAAAGGAGACAGGGGAGAAAAACTGTTGATCATTAAAAAAAAAAAAAAAATCAATTAAAATTCATTATACAGACATTACACCAAAACCAAACACCAAACATTCTAACCTCTGGAAATCTTGATTAAAATGCAGCTTAAGAAAAAAAAAATCCAAATATTTTAAGACATGAAAACTCTCAATAAGGTCATTTATAAAACCCTTGTCCTTCCCAGAAGGGCCACTATGACAAATACACAGTTACAGCTGAACATTTTAACATTTGTGAATCTAAATTAGAATGAACTGATGATTAAAAACACTGCAATTTGCAGCCTGGTCTTTAGAGGAAAAAATGGACATAGTAAAGCTTTTACAAATGTAAGTCAATTCATCCTTTCATGATAATTTTGAACCTATTAGTCACTCTTAACCAAATTTGACTAAGGACATGCAGACTCATTGACATTAAATTCTCACCAGCTTTGTGAAAAAGAGTACTGTGGAAAAATATTGCTCTGATTAATAGGCTGCATTGTAAGCTCAAATCTTATCAGAAATCCGTGGATCCAGAGGAAACTAAGTGTAATGAATGCCTTTACAACAGAAAAAGCATAAATTAGCATGTAAACTTTCCTGGACACCAGCAAATCCATCCCAAAGCTGAGTTAAATTTGGTTGCAAGAGTAACTTTTCCAGGTACTGCATTCAATCCCAAAGCACAGGGCTGAGTTCAGCTAACTGCTCACATGACTATTTCCACACACACCCTTTAACTGTGTGTATCATCCTAGCTAAGGACAAAAAAGATGGTTTTTACCTAGTCAGTTGTACTTTCCATACCTTGAGAAATGAGATCTCTTTAAGGTAATTACAACACACTGTTCATTAACTTAATTACTGGGACGTACTCTCAACTTTAAAAGATGCGTTAAGTGAGAACTATTTGATAATTTTATTTTTAGAATAACTTTTCATGCATTAGCACTTAACAGAAACCTGAAGAGAATTTTGACATCAGACATTTCATGTAATTTGAAAATATGAAGCAACATTCACTCATCAATTCTTTAGTGAACTTTAAAGCCAGATAGAAAAAAAAAAAAACATTCTCTGCCTCTAACAACATGCAAAAATATAGTAATCTCCTCTTTTTTTATCACTTCCTGCCTACAGCCACCAGTTTTCCCCTCCTTCCTGAACCTATCTGGTTTTCTGCACTGCTTCTTCCTCAGTAAAAGGAGTGCTAGGTCCTCTCAACTCTTCTCTTTTATACACCCTTCTGTGCATCCCTTTACATCACTGTTTGCCTTCCTCTTATGTCAAGGGCAGCTTTACACATCCAAAGAAGACTGAACTAGTTTATCAGCAGTTAAGGGATGAAGCATAAAAGAGCTAAGAAAGTACAATCTCACATTTAGACCTCTTAGAATGGCACACGTTTGATCATATGCCAAGAGAACAGCTGCCTCCCACTAATGCAGTTCCACCCATTCATGTCACTGCTTGGTCCTTTGGCCTTTATGTGAGATAAGGTATTAACTTCCTCATTAATTATCACCTGAGAATACTCCAAATAAGAAACCGTGGTTTGCAGTAAATATGCACAAGACAACCTCATTATTTCAAGAGATCTCATCAGAGACCTTTTGCAAGTTTATGCTATACTAATACAAATAGTTTCAGGATTCTCTGTATAGTGATACAACAGTCTTGGTTATAATAGCCTTCAGTTGAAAGGTTGTGTGCTAAAAATAACAGTTTTTTTCTCAGCTTTGCATCTACATACAAAGATTTTCAAAATTCAGAAGTCCCATAGCTATACTTAAACTTAAGTTCCTTGGACTTTAACAAAACTTTTCACATGCACAAAATTAATTACTTGCAGCTTTCTCTCAAAACTATAAATGTTCCTATCCTTTGATCCAGTAGTAGCAGTTACTTGTTTAATGAAAATCCCATTAGTTACTCCTACCGCTCACAACTTTGAAAAATGATGGTTGGTGTTCTTATATCACTTATTACCTCGAACTGGTAGTATCTATCCCATTTACTTCACAATTCTTTATAGTGACACTGAGCAAAAGTAGAAATACTAAGAACGTACAATGATGAGAAGGTTCACACCTCAAACACATTTTGCTGGAGACATGGAAAACTCAGTCAAAAGAGAAAATCCAGTTGAACCTAGTGAAGCACTAATTTATAATTTTTTTTAACCACAATCTCAAAAAATATAAATATATAAAGCAAATGTAAAAAGAAAGCATTTTAACATGAGAAAAATGTACATAGAAACTAAAGCAATTGCCTGTAGCTTACGCTTTCTCTCTGTATGCTTACCTAAAGGCTTCCAATTCTGCCAGGTTATATAAACCATCTGAAATATTCCATTTATTCAGTTTAAAACATACTTTAAACCAAAGCAATAGCACAAGTAATTTATTCTAAATATCTTTTGATGCATATTTATTGAATCTTGATGAATTCTGAGAGGAGTTATGAGTCCTTTTATTTCAATTTTGACATACCATTCCAAAAGTCTGTGAAAATACTCAGCGTCACAATTTCTACAAAGTCTAAAAAGCTTATGATCTAAAATTATTTCACAGGATTTACAGTGAAGCAGGAGGAAAAAAAAAAAAAAAGCTCATGAATTTTCATTCCTAACTAGTTTTTTTTAATTTTCAATACAAACTGCAGTGGTTTTATTCATCCTGCATATATAAGCCTTACACCTGAAATCCAGGTATAAATTAGTTTTCAAATAGTAGGAAAAAGCTGAAGTTCCATTACCTCCTTTTCTTCATGTAATCTATTGCTTCATGGTACCATGGGATGAAGAGGTCATATTTTTTTCTTGCCTTCTTTTTTGTTGTTGACATTTTCATAATGCCCTGCAGTTTCCCTTTAGATAGTTAAAGAAAAGACTTATGAGTCTTCATTTGTAAATGCTTATCTAAATACATTTAGTGAAAACCTATTCTCCTATTAAAAACAGCTGCTGTTTGCAATAACTAATAAAAGCCTAGTTTACTCACTAATGGGAGGTGTCCCACAATATTGTACAATTATGCTGTAAACCCAAAGAAGCAACACAAATCATGTTTCAAAAATGGCAAAATCATGTAGTTATTATCACAAGATGGCTCTAACAACCACTTAATGGAGAAAAATAAAGAGCATACAGAAAATACAACAAACAATTTTTGAGATACATTACCCTAACACACGTAAAACTGCTTCAAGCGAGTTATGATTCTCTAACTCTGAGATTTAACACTGAAATTAGCCAAAATAAACCTATCTATACCACAAATTTTGAAAACTCTCTTGGTAGATGCAACTCTCTAGAGAGCCTTTTTATGATTAATTTTAGGAAAAAGACTTCAAAGGAAATCACTTTAAATACACAAATAGTTTTAATGAGCACTTCAAATGACATTCCAGTAAGTCTGGCCAAGACACTGGAAAGGATTTAAACCTTGACAGATGCTTGCACAGCAAATTAAGACCAACCAGCCTACAGATAATGCATGCTGAAGCCTATTTTAAAAATTTCTCTCCAACTTATAATGAATTTACAGCTGTAGTCTGAAAACTTAGGCCCTAATCAGTTGAGTACTTAAGTATACAGACATAAGTAATCTTTATTTTTAATTTTATTCAAAAGTTCCATAGACCCAGGCCTCTGAAATACATGTAGAAACCCATCCTGTTCAGGCACAAACATCAACACTTAACTAACATTACATAAAACAAAAGCACCTACAAGGGTTAAGAGCCTATACCAGGAATGTAGGCATTTAAGGTCAGGATCACAAAGATGCAAATTGGCAATGCTCTGCAGTCATAGGGTTGGAATTTACAGGCTAGAGTTACATGCTTAAGCGCCTTTCATAACAAACACAGAGTGTTACTTGCCTGCAAACACAATTAACATCAGGCAGCATACTGGTCATATTGCTTCTTAAGCCAGCCAGCAGAGTCACTGAAAGAGATTCTAAAATCTTGTCTTTCCCAAACTTTTCATACTAACTTCCTATTTCACTTTGAGAATAGGATGCACAATCTGAAACCTTAAGTCTCCTTGTTGCTGCTGTTGTTGTTGTTTTTGAAAGAAATTAGAGCTACTCATTTATACTAATAAGACACACAGAGGAAGCAATGGTCATACCCACACTTCCTAACATCTTAACGAGCACTTGTACAGTGGAAGAAATATATAGTCTACAGTATCTTAATGAGCACCTCCACAGGAAGTTACAGACACAAATGAGATGCCTTCCTCTTAACACAATGCTATAAACTCAAGTAGGAAAAATACTTCCTTACACCCTTTTTGACAATGAACCATTTGGAAGTCAAGAGAAGGGACTAAATTAAGGACTAGTTAAATAAGGATTAATTTTAGTATTTGCCTTGCACACTTCTCTCAGGATCTTAAATTCCACCATCACTTTGACCTTCACATCCCCGAAGAATTCGCCCTTTTTCATCAGTGACAAGCCTGGCAGAGCACCTCTCCTAGCTTTGACTTGCTCAGGGATCTGCTTGACTATATCCCAGAGGGCATGGCTCTGAGTGGCCAAGGGCTCAGGAGAGCTGAGCTGATTGATATTCAAGAACACTCTCTTCAAAGCACATTCTAATGTGCAAAAAAGGCTATCAAGTGTGGCAGAAGACTAGCCTGGATGAATCAAAAGCTCAACCGCGTTACTGAAAGTAGATCATATTTTTTACAAGCCGTCAAGTATAAAGTAAATTGGCTTTCAGTAAAATAAACCTTTAAAAATGTGCTCACTGCTCTGAAACCACAGCAAAATTAATAACTGTAAGGATTACTTTTCCAGTGAAACAAGCAGAAATGTCTCCATATGTGAAAGGAAAGTCTTTATGAAGGGCAAGAGCTCAGGAACAGCAAATGAGCCTGACTGCTGCAAACAGAAAGGCTAAAAACATAAGACAATCAAAATACATTAGCACAATGCAGATAAAACCAAAAAAATATAACAAACTAATTCTAAAGAATAAACATGACAATTTTGGAATAAACAGATAAAAAAAATAAAATAAGCTGGCATATTGTTATTTTCTCAGTTACATCATATTCCCCAGGTCCTCGCCCTTCTTGAGGTTTAAACTCAGCTGTTTCCAGTTAAATTGCTAAAATGTATTCCTTTATACTTCAGGGCAGATTAAGTAACATCCTAATGTAAAAGGAAGGAAAAAAAATTTTAAGTTGAATTTTCCAATTTCTTGGCCACTTTTTTGCCCTATCTACAAAGCACAGCTAAAATATATAATAGCTACCAGCCAAAAAACAAGTATAAACATTACTGACATGCACGTAGCAAATCTTATACCGCGGGGGGGGACGGGGGGGGGGGGACGGGACGTGCTAGTTATACCATAATAACAATATAAACCATGCAGTGGTTTAATTTTATTACATTGCAAAGGCCTCCAAGCAGGTTTTCACCTCATTTCCCCACTCAGACAATCTCTTCCCTCAACCCCCTCAGTCTCAGTGTTCTCTACAAATAGCAGTTGTGAAACTAACAATTCCCTAATAACATCAGTTTGTTCCACTAACAACATTGTGATGGGTGATGCTGAAACTACAGAGAACAATAACTTCAGTTATCAGCTAAGAGAGCTTTGAGGATTTACAACTCCAGTGCAGTCAAGCAGGTAGGCAGCTTATTTCACTGTAGAAACAAGGGGGGGTAGGGGGGGTGGGGGGGGTGTTAAATGTTTTCTCACTTATTCAAGTTAGATTTTTCATTTTAATTCCTATACAGAGCTGCTTCTTAAGTCATACACAACACACTAAGCAGAGCACAGATATGTCTCCCAGAGATGCAGTCATGATTGCTATAGAAGAGAAAGTACCAATTAACAATTTAACTTCAAACTGTATAGACCAGAACGCATAAAAATGGCAAAAGTAACAAAATTCAGGCTATCATTGTCCACATCAAGCAGTTACAGACCTCAACACTACAACCCTGCTCTATGGACCACTCATCTGTCCAATTACACTTTCTGCACACACCTACATATTCATTTTTCAAGCTGTCAAACATACATCCAGTTATGTTCTATTCAACTGATGTTATGGAAGTTAGATCAGAAGCAACAGTTCAATTTACTGTGAGGTATATAAAAAACTTCCAAATTTTATGTTCATATAGTGTCACTTGGCTCTACTATGTGTTTGTGTCATACTTCTCCCCCTCCTCAAGTTGGGACCTGAATTGCCAGTTTCCAACATGAATACATTTATATAGTAGTCATGAGTTGTAAATGGCTGAAGAAAATGTACTAAGCTGGGTAAGAACACATCTACTTTGACTCACAAAGGTCTGTACAAATATTTGCTTTCACTTCATTACTAACTTTTCAGCTTCCTGTTCAACTCTATGCATGTATATGAAATTCAGTCTAGACTATTAAAGATCACCCTGCATTAGTTAAAATCAGGCAAAAAACACACACGGTAAACTATTGGAATTCATAGCAGAACTTGTAGGGGTTAGTATGAAAATCAACAGGTAAAGTACTTTAATCCAGAAAGTTCAGTGCAAACCCTTAACTCAAAAACAGAAATATTTTTATGATAAAAAAAAAAGTTAGAATCGGAGTCTCCTGATGAAGAACTAACCAGGATATGCATGTTCCCCAGCAAAAGGGGCTTTTACTAGGATGGTACAGAGAAATATCAATGAAACATACCTCACAGACATATTATCTCACCTACCCAAAATTACTCTCCCAATTGAAGAATTAGTTGCTTAAAGAATCAAAACCATGCTAAATACCTACCGCACAAAACCAGATGTGGCCTGTAGACTGAATGTGTCTTTAGAGAGCAGAAAGTTCGGCAAATACATTATATATCTAAAATTCTGCTCATTAATTCTAAACCCATCAACATAATTCACAGCAATTTTTACATGATTTTCAACAAGTCTGATACATTGACCACAGAGAGAACATTCTCAGAGACACAAACTGGGAATAAAACTGGCTATCCATACTCAGCTTCTGTTCAAAGAAATCTTTCTAGTATTTTGAAAAAAAAAAAAAACCAAACTTTGCTACCATTAACAGAATGTGCATCCAGGATAAGCACGCGCATTTGTACAATTCAGTAATTTTAGCACTGAAGTTGGTCCCATCTCAGAAAAACAACTCAGTCATATTTTTCCTTTATTATGCAAAAATAACTTCAGAATCCTGAAAACATCAGTTAGTGTCTTCCTCAGATTAGATTCCTTTTTTACATGTGTATCTATATCCAGTGTATATGCTCTCGTAATAAGAATTCACAGGCTTACAGATTTCTTTCTTAACATGTTACCTTTTCCTGGCAAGAAAGAGAAAAGAAAAGAAGAGAAGAAAAGAAAAGGAAAGAAGAAAGAGGAGACAGGAGAGAGGAAACAAAAATCTTTTCTGTGCTTGTACAATTCCTCCTCCTTCACCATTTCAAGCAGTTTAAGATGATCATTATTATAGAGGAAGCAGGAGTAAATTTTCAGAGTAAAAGGAAGACAGCACCATCAAGTGGCTCTGTAAGGCACTGTTTACTACTATTTAATGCATTATAGAAAAAAATTATTGTCCAGATATGTACAGAATAGACTTCTTAAAATAGTTTAGATTGTGACAGATTAGATCCTGCAGAAATCTAATTTATTTTGAAGGCTATAATAAGGATTAGCATATTGAATTTTTTTATATAGTTAATTTTGTAGAATTACTTACATTTTATTATGATACTAATAAAGGAATAGCATGATATTATTATTAATGGAACAGAACCTTCTCACGGCAGAAAAAGTCTTGTACATTCTAACCACGCTAGCAGGGGTCTTCAAGAGTTGGATGGCCCTGATAGCCAACATATCCTCTATGATCTGGGAAAACGTTGAGCAGATAGCAGCCTCGCATCAGTTAGACTTAATTTCACCAGCAGCTAAAAATGTGAAATGAACTCCAAATTTAATCCCCCCCCCCGAGCGACACCAGCCTTAAAAAAGAGAAGTCATCTTGTGTGTCTAGAAGGATGGGATTAAATTAACAACAATGCAGTTAACAGTGCAGATTTTCATTTTACTATGAGATTACTTAATCTGTACATTTTTGCTGCTCTTTTCTGGGGGCAACACTTAACAGGTAAAGGAACTTTACACAGAACAAGAGTAGTACATTTAGAAACATATATTAAAGTGTCAGTTTCTGTGATAATGAAAAGTTTTTATTTCCATGAGGTATAAAGTCTGCCATATTTTGCAAATACAAATTAAAAACAAAACCCAAAACAAACAAAAAGTCAAACACAGTCATTCTCTCATTTTGCACAGACACTGCTTTTCTGTAGTTGTACTCACAGAGTAGTAAGCCTTACGTGACTGACAAAACATTTCAAAATCGTGAGCAACTTCAAATACCACAGCTGACTACACTGAAGAGTGAGGATTTTCTGATGAAAAACTGAAATCCTGAACAAAACATTAGAGGCAATCTCTGCTTTTAAAACACTAGTCACGCTATGTAGTCTTAAGGAAAACTATTTATTCCAAGCCCTTGCTAACTCAAATGAGCATATGTTTCCAAATAAAAACAATATGAAAGAAAACTTTACAATATAGATACACCATCCAATCAGATCACTGGCATTTCTAGCCATATTCTAACATCTACAGAAGAATGCTCAGCACAATTTACTCTGTTTACTGTAAAATTGAAAAGTGATTTTAAAAGGCATTTTCAACACAAAGATATAATAATAATTTGTATACTTAAATTTATGTACATGATTGAGTATCTTGAACTGAAGTCTCTGCTTGCTACTCCCTAGGAAGCTATAAGTATATCCTATTATTCAACATTTCAATATTCAAAAGACCCTAGTCACCACACAATCTCTAGATTGAACAGCCCAAAGCCTGCATATTTTATTAGGCATCATGCAGAAACTGAGAACAGAGATTTAGAGTTAAGAAACGGGTTACAGTAATTAGATCATACGGTTTCTCAGTTACGGTATATGCACATAATGACAACTCCATTAAAGTCAATTTTTATGGCATAGTAACTCAATTCTTGAAGGCAAAACAAAAGGACTATATTCCTAAAAGATCTGCTTGAGGAATGATGGTAGTTTGATTACTTTTTTTAAAATGGCATGAAGTAAGTAGTATTTTCGGCATATGGAACAGTATTCTTAACAAGTAAAATGTAATACAATTTAAATGTATCAAATGAGAACGTGAAACTTAACATAGAATGTTTTTTAAACTAGTGATATCTACTGCTTTCTGAACTCACTAAGGTTCTTTTTTTTTCCCCTTGAAGACAGGTATGATCGAATATAAAAATGTGAGGAAACAGGAACTAATTATCATTCCCAGCAAATAATATACATGAATTGGCAGTGTGATTATGTATGCACCTGGATTAAGACAACATGCAACATCAGGTTTCAAAAGGAGAAATACAATAAAAACAACAAATTAAGACATTTGGGAATATTTTAAGCGACAAAAGAGAGTTTCTTACTGCATTCATTTGTGCTAAATATTATGTTTGCCTAAAATGTTCAAACTAGCCCACTGTAAATTACATCTAAATGCACAGGTGTCTCATGTTATTACTAAACTGTAACTATGAAGTTCTAAACACTTCTAAACTATATAAATGTAATTTTATTCATCTTCATTTTAAATTACCAAGAAGCATTCATAAAGAATTAACATCTTATTCTGTTCAATTATACTAGCACCCTTCTTTAACACACAGTGAAATAAATTAGACCATGATAAAGTGTAACTTCTGCAACAGTGAAATTCAATATCTAAATATTTATTAATGTATTCATATAAGTGACTTACGGCTAACAGAAATGTGACAGTAATAAATTGCATTTGTAGTGATTAAAGCTACTCAATTGTAAAGATGACCCAGTTTCGTATACTTTTTCAAACTCAAAAACAATAAAAGTGTTGTCTTATATATACATCTTTAAAATCTGCAGTAAAAACAATATAAATGGACTGTTACTTAACTTACTAACCTGTACATTATTCAGGTAAAGTATCCTATCTGTAATGGAATTGAAAAGCTTTTAAAAATACTGACAAAGACTGAAGAATAAATTGATGCACTCTTAATAACTCTAAATCATCTAGCTCTTTATGCCAAGAAGTGTTGACAATACCAACTTCAAGGTCATTGTCAACTTGGTAAGTCATTAGCAAATAAAATATGGCTTAATTGGAGCAAACTCAGCAAGGAGCTGCATTATTTTAAGTGAACACTGCAATATAACTTGAAGAAGAATTACTAATTGCCACTCCCGTTGACAATGAAATGGATGAAGAAGGTGCTTTGTAACTTTTTTCTATGACTTTCCCGTAATTAAATATGGAAATAGATTCTGTGAAGAATTAGAAGTCCCTGAGTGCATTAATTCAGGCACTAATGGACTGCCTTCCAGTGTTACAGCACACAGGTAGTTCCCAGCATGCTACCAACATTAGCTAATATATCAGTGTCAGACTCCAGCAGTACCCTTTAGTTTGAATACCCGACTCTGTAAAGCAGATTTAGGCTGATTACACATGCTGTTTTAAAAAAATGCATTTTTCATATTCTGAAATACTACCTGAAACTTTACATGCATTGATGAAACAGGTTGAGTAAGACCTGAGATCCAGTTGCCTGAAGATGTATGCAGATGTATTACATACATACAGTGCTTATGTAGCCTTTAGAGCCACCTCACTAACCTCTAGCATAACAATTGTCAATGGTTTGGGTTTTTAAATATTTTAAATAAAACGCCTTTCAAAAATAACCTCATTTGCATATTTTTCATCTTTCCCAGCACAATGTATCACAATCTCCCTAACACAATTACACCATTGAGGGTTATAACATTCAAACTAAGGGAGTTCCTCTCAGCACAGACCTCAATACTGCTGCTCTGTTCAAACATTCTATTTTCTCACTTTATGCCACAGAATATTCAGTTCCTCCAGCTCTCCCTCCAAACCATATTTTATGGGCAAGTAGCCCTAAATCTGCAGAGTTCCCTAAGTCCCAGACTGATACACCAGTCCTTACACATTTTTAAAGCAACTGCCAATCTATCAAAGCATGGTAATACTCACCATAAGAGCAAGTGAAAATGAACAGCTGTTTGGTTTTTTTAAAACTAACTCTGTGATATTTATAGAGTGCATATGTTTAAATAGCTAAAATATTTGCATTATAAAATAGGATTTTAAGCATTTTTTTTTTTTAATCAAAGACTTTGCAGATCTATATCTGTATCAGAGGGCCTAGCTCAATAACATAATGCAAATTTGCTGCTCTTCCTTGGCATTACATGTGGGCACCCATCCACTAAAGCACTTCACTGTGTCCATAGCTTAAAATATGCAAGCGGTCCTACTGCAGTCAAATGCAACAGTTACATGTTAATAGTTAAATACATAGTTAAGTGCTTTGCTGGACCTAGGCCTACATTTGTTTGACAGTGAATATGTGCTTTGGGAATTCATTGCTTACCCAAAATATGTACCCATAGTAAGAAAAAAGCAGCAACTTGAGGAACCTTAGACAGGTGGATTGGGCTTTGAAGGCACAATGAAGGAGCTCTGACCTAAAAATAGTAGTTGTGTAAAACAAAAATAAAAATTCAGCCCAACAGTTACTACACGTACTCTGTCACTTCTCTAGGGAAAGGCCAAAACAGCTGTTGTAAGTGCTGAAAGAACACTCAAAATAGTTTATTATCCACTTAAGAACTTAAATATTGTATCTGTTTTTCATGTTGTTTCTTGTTGTGTTATTGTATTTTAACTGTGAAAACTCACTGAATTATTAAAGCTTATATGCTGTTTTTATTTAAGCAAATTTATATTAAACAAATAAAAATATATAATCAGGTATGTTTTGCTAACAAGAAAGCACTCTCAAAAACCCCAGAAGACAGAATTGGTTTAGAGTGTTTGAAAGCCCTTTCTCTCCAGAGTATCATAATGCTTTAGTTTTATGTTGTTGGTGTGTCTCTGATACACTTGATGGCTATTATTGCTCACACATATCCACACACAAAGTATTAACTGATCCCATTGATCCTGTAATAAGTATTAATAGAAACATGCATCTGCAGCAGGTTTTCTACTATGAAGTATAACCTTGCAAACAAGTCCTTAGAACTAACAAAAAATTGTCCAATTCCAAGAGAAACAGGAGGCTGACAAGACTGAGGCATGATTATCTCTACCCATAGCAGAATCAGAAATATACCAAGAAAAACAGAATATTTTATTAAAACCAACACATAGATACAGAACAAAAGGTTCAACATATGAATGGTCTCGAATGAATCACTTAAATGTTTTCCCCTCTAGCCCTTACTTTTAAAGTAGTCAAAACTATGATCTCAAACTATGACCAGTATTTCTGTGCTGTATCCAACTCCAAAACCCAACTAAAACAGGGCAATGAATCTGAGATGTCAAAAAAAAAAAATCTATTAACAGAAACCAAGAGGAACTAAGACAAGAAACACAGACAAATCAAAACCAACAGTACCATACTACAACCTTCCTATAACCTGTTCATAAAAAAGAATGATAGTTAGAGATAGGGCAATGACTGCTAAGATAATCTACAGTAAGGACTTGACTTAGAAAAGTACTGAGCCACTCAAACACTTTGCTCTGGTTGTGGGGCAGTTACTTAAACAGAAACTAATAATTACATGCTTGAAAAGATGCCTATCTTTTCCCGTTAAGGGGTTCATTATTTCCCTTAACAGACAGAAACAAAGCTCCTCTTTGTCCTCAAAAGTCTTATTTTTTCCAACAAATTCAAGATATAAATATAATAGGCAAATTAAAATCCTTAAAGAGCTTTTTTTTAATCCTTTTATGTAGGATAACTACCTCAGAAGTAGCCAACCTTCTTTAAATACCACCAGTCTTGAAAATAAATTAAATTAAAGCTGTCATGGTAAAGGATCAAGATATCTTACAGTCTCTAGGATGCCAGATCTGACAGAATTTTCCTGCCCTTCTTACGCAGATTCTTTAAACTCCATTGGACCAGTATTTGGTAATATTTCTTCTATAATAACAGTAATAGTTGGTATTTACAAAGGAATTTGGTTGAGAGCTCTGTACAGATGCAAAGAGTTCTGAAATTCTTGGGCACTCACACCAGAATACAGAACAAAATGCTCCAGTCAGATTTTTAACAGTGATGAAATGGTCAACATTCCTTAAAACAAACAAACAAAAAATTAAATTCTCATGCAAAGCTGTCTTTTAACATCATCAGTTACATCTATAATTCAAAAATTGTTTCTGCATAAATTATGTAAAAGAAATACAAATTTTGAGTAAAAACTTCAGTTGTACATTCTTTGAGCTCTGTCCTTTTGCCTCTTCCTTCCTAAAAGATAAAGCAAATCGTCCAAATCTAGAAATCAGAACCCTACTTCAGATTGAAATTCTCACATTCCCAAACACCTTTTCAGTATACTATTTCATCTCCTGCCTTAGTGTTTCATTTGTTTAACTACTATAATTGCAGATAACTACACAGATTCTACATGTGATTACTTGCAGACTATTAATTTTGCTTATTCAGTGTTTAGAAAAGATGATGCCTTATATTCATGCAACAGCACTCACAGAAAATGTGATTCCTAACAAAAATGCTGAAGTGCTAGCATGAAATATTTAGAAATGGTTGCAATCTGGATTGCCAGAACAACTCTGCTGCCCCCTAATGCATTTCTTAGAAAAATAATTACAGGGGAAAAGAGTAACCAAAAAGAATTAATTATTCTCTTTTTTTTAGTTTGGTTAATTGTGAATCATAATTCACTCTATGCAATTAGTATTGCTTGAGCATCCCCTTTGTCATAAGTGCTATATATAGCTGATGTTGCTACTTCAGAATCATCTGTAATAAGGAACAGTGCAGAGTAGCTATTGAGGCCTTTCAAATGGAAGACGTTTTTAATGTGCAATGTGTTTGAGAAGGTGTGACAGAACATTAAAGAACACACTGTTTATTATAATACTGTAAAAATTTACATCTCACAACAGAACACAGGAGTTACAACCCACATGACAGAATTTGAATCTGTCATGTCTCAGGAAAGTCATCTCACATAATTAAAAGAACATCTCTTTTTGCAATGTAGATTTGATAGCAGATTTACAGCCTTTCAGCTCTAAAAGTGATTTAGCAATATGAAAATTTTTAAATATTAATTAATTCTTTGAATAAGCAGTAAGTTGAACTAGAACTAAAAATACAGAGTGTACAAAAAAACTTTGTAGTAAAACTAGTAATCTACACACTTTGAAATTAGCATTTTTTGCCAACTATTCTGTTAGTAGGAGTCACACAATTAAATTCCAAGTACCTTTTGAGAAAAAAAAAATTAATACATCAGTATCCTGACCTACAATGATACTCTTTTAATTAAAGACAAAAATGTCAGAATGATTAGTTGGTTTTTTTCCCATTACTCCCTTCATAAGAATTCAAATATATCTGTGACTTTTTTTTAATTTTTTTTTTAAATCACAGAAGAAACAACTGAATTGAAAGAATGTGATTCTAGTACAGTACATATCCTGAGTGCTACCTTAAAAATACATCTTTGTCACTGTTTTATTTTTATTTGCAAATATTCCAGATAAATTTCCCAGGTTTGGGCAAAATTTTTTCTTAACTGTAGGTCACAAAAAATTTCAAAGGAAGTAAAAAAAAAAAATCACAGAAATACATGAATATTTTGAATCAATTTCCTCATAGCTTTTTTATTTTAGGAAAGTAATGCCTGTAAAAAAGCATAAGCAGGTTTCTTCGCAACCTCTACACACTAAGCCTCTCTACTATCGCTTGCAGAATTGTCATATGCTTTTACGTTACCTTTCTGTCCAAGCAGAAAAGACAGCAATAACTCTCTTCCAGAGGTACAAGTTTTTTTCCCCCTAGTCTTCTAACTAAAGTAGTGAAGCAGGTACTACATGAGACTTCATTAGATTTCTTTCCATATTGTCCAGTAACATCCTACTACAGAATCAGGAACCTGGTGGTACCAGTTCTATTTTTGTTCTTCTAGGAGAAAATAGAACAGGACAATCTTTTGTGGTTGTTGGGGAGCTGAGAAGGAGGTGGTGTTTGTTTGTTTTTATTTAAAAAAAAAACAAAAACAAAAACACCACATTATTTTATTGTTTTACCTTCAGTGATGTGGGAGTCATTAAAAGTAACTTACAAATGGTATCTTAATGTAAGCCAGCGTTATGTCTCTGAGGTGGATACTGTTTTATAAGAGTGCCATCCTCACCTTCCTCATATTCAAAACCCTGACCAGGAGAAGGAATAGAGGGATCATCCTCCTTTCAGCAGATTTTTATGGAGTCTGCAGCTCTCGATAATAAAAAAAAATTATATATCTTTAAAATATATATACATTTTAAAATAGATTATTCACACATCTTTACTCACTGTAAATAAACAGAAAATGAGTATCCCTGAAGTAACCAAATACCCTATACTATAAAAACAAACAAACAAACACCACCACCAAAAAAAAACCCCACACTTTTACTTTACAGTTGGAGGTGCAAGATCTCAGAATACTACAGAACAAATAGGTAATCCCACAGCAGCAACAACTTTATAGTGTCACATGCACAGAAAAATTACATCAATTTTAGTTAGCTGTGTCACACTGTTGCACAAGCATAAACCAATAAAATTGCAGAGGTGTATGGCTAATAGGATTACTAATACTCCCTCTAAGCCAATTCAGAAATGGCAATGTTACCTTCTGGCTTCTCCATCATATTCAAGAATGCCTAACAACATTAGGGCATTTGTAACTACTAGATGGTATCAGTACCCCAGCCCTACCTGCCATTTAGTAATGTGAAAAATCTCAGCCACTTATTTAGCTTCCATACCTACTGCAAATTAAACTCCCCAAATCCATTTCTCTACAAAGTTCAAAAACTTCTTTATAAATTAGCATTAATGGCTAGATTTTTGTTTGGATCTGTTGGGTTACAGATGACATACAAAGCAAAGTATATTTCAGTAACTTTAAAAACTGTTAAAAAAAAGGTTACGCTTACTGTAGACACAACCTTGAATGTGTAAATATTCAATCATTTTTGCACTTGGCATGGCTTAGCTTAGCTTTTCAGAATATTAGCATAATAAAACATTATCACAAGTGTTCAGTAATATGCTTGATCATTTTTTTTTAAAGGGAATTAACATTACACAGACATTTAAAATTAGCATACCAGCTGACTATACTCTTTGGACTCTCTCTGGTTTTTGCTATTTCTAGCCAACTCCATTGCAGGAGCTTGGTTATAGCTGCCAGGTCCTGGAATAATTGCATTGATCTCTTCGAAGCGCTTCTCTTATTTGGCAGACTCTTGCCACCTTTTATGTTCTAAAATACATTTTAAAAAAACAACCAAAAAACCCACCAACCAAAAAAAAAAAAAAACCCCAAAAACAAAACAGAAAAACATTACCATAAATTAATGAACCTGATAAAAATTTTATCAAAATAATTCTGATGCCTAGATGCATCCATTAAAAAAAAAAAATCTGCAACCAGTAAACATTAAAGTAATGTAGATAATGATTACTTTTTTCAAAGTTGTTTTACTTGATTTCAATTAGGAAAAGTCATCACATAAAAAGCTAAAAATCATTATTTCTCATCTTCATCCTGCAGTGAATTACTGTTTCTAAAATTTCTGACATATTCTAGTCTGTAAGCCAAAGAGTTTCAATAAAGTAAAATAATGACTAGAACTGTACAGTAAAAACCAAAAGCACATTTCATTATTATTTACTCTATAATAGTAAAGACCCTGCCATTGAAGACCTCAGCAAGCCAAGTTCTAAACAGTAATCTAATCAGTATCAGTTCCTTCAGTTTGAATATTTTAGTGTCCTAAACATTTTAGTTATAACTGAGCTTTATATACAGAAACCTCTATACTTAAGTACATCAAACTGAACTGATAGACTGTGGTCTTCTTAATTACTAAGAAGCTACAGCATTCTTTTTTTAAAAACATTCCAGAGGATTTAAATGGTTTTACAAGTGAACTCCATGGTAATTCTTCAAACAGTGGAGATAGCCTGTTGTAGATGTCAGGAAAAAATGTAATCACCTGCCCAAGAAAATTAATTAGAAAACAAGACTGAAGTACTTTACTTCCTACTACTCTAAATGGGACGTAAGACACGAACTGTAAGGAAATCCTTAGGAGATTTCCAAACAACTTCATCATTAGTGCTGCTGCTGTAACTGTCAACCACCGAAAATGCATTTTTTGCATACTTTAAAATAAGCATCTTTACTAAATGTAAATTTTCAGATACAGCTTGCTTTAGTTTTTTACCAACATCTCACATAGTAACACATTATTTATGCAGTATTATGGCAGGTGTGATGGAAAACAGTGTAGCACAAGAATAAATTAATAAATATACACAACATGATGTATCTCAGTTGAAACATGAAAAGATGCCCTTCTGCAAAGCCTGTCATGTGCCAATTTTTGTAGCATATTGTTCTTACCACTACGGTCCCATAAAACACAATGGTGATCCACAGCTTCCACAATGAACAATGAATAATCAGATAGAAGTGCCAAAGATAAGTGCCTTTCACATCACTAACTTCAAACTATTATGTCTAAAAACAGAGTAAAGGTTCTCATACGCAACGTCATTACTTAATGAGTTATTTGACCTTTTTTCATTATAATTTAAGCTGGGAAAAGAAGATAAATGAGGAAGAGCAGTGAAGACACTTTATGATACACTGTACTCTACGACTGATTTTATCATTCTAGTACAAAATTTAATGCAACAAACAGCTTTATCACCTTTTCCCACTTGGGAATGTATATAGCAGTCAGCCTGTCTTAAATGATTGTATAGTAAGAAAAAAAAAACCTAAAAATAAGTATACTACATGACATACCATTTAATATGGGTTTTTTCATTGTCAGTTAGCCCCATGCTCATCGTTTTATGTATTTTGTAGCTGTTGACACTGATACTACTTCAGAGACATGCTATGCTCTTGTTCTATAAAGTTTACCCCACACATTAAAGCTTAAAAAGATGAATTTACATTTTTCTTCTTAACATAAGGACTTAATTACATGCCTAATGATGGGTTTCATTTCAAGTTATAAGCATCACTCTTCGAGAGTAGTAAGAAGTACTGCCTCAGGCAAACAGCATCCCTGCTCAGCTTCCAGTAGTGAGAGACACTGTTCCCACACATGTATCTTTGCTAGCAGATAGGGGAAAAGAGTCAAAAATTCACCCTACAATGCCTAGAAGTACTCAAGAAAGCATCAGGAAGATCAGACTTCTGCATTCCAAGAACAGGACTACAACTGCAGCATTTTGTGGTGCAAGGATGAAGGAGGAGAACTTAAAAGCACGTCCTTCCACAGATTTCACAAGAGTCATGTCCAATTCTGATTTTTTCACCTGATCCCTGCTTCATGCCCCCTAGCTAAAATACCAGCAGCCTCTGTGGCACCAACTTAAAACCATAGCCTCTCTCCAGCTTTGAGGTCTCACGCGATGGCAACAGGCAGGTCAGGCTCCAGAGCAGGAGAGGGGGAAAACACCACACAGCAGCCATGGTGGCAGCCTCCCCTACTGCACAGCACAGCGGCTGTATGGGAAGGCATACAAACACCTGCTGCACTCTCTGCCACAGTTTGTTCCCATCACAGAAAAATTACAATATTGGATCAAACTAAAAGTCCACCTTGCCCTGTACTACAGTCTTCCTTGCTGATCTGCTGTAGTGGGGTAAGCGTGCAGCAGTATTTCTCCTAACACTCACTGCCAGATTCTAGCAATCTGCAGCTCAGTAACTTCCTACTGAAGTACATTTAACACATCTTCAGAATTTCTGCTTCCACATTTTTTGTAATCTTTGATCACATAACTATGTATCCTTTTGTCCTGAACATTTCACTGGATAATTTCACATGATATCCCTCGTTTTTTGCGTTAGGAAGAAAAAAAAAAAACAAAACACCAAAGCACAGTCACTTCTCATTCATCTGTTCTATGAAACTCAACACTACTCAGACTTCTACTACCTTGGTTGTAACTTTTCCAGGATGAAGAACCCTCGTCTGTCTAATGACTCCTTAAGAAAATGTCTTTTCATATCTATGATCATCCTTGTGTCTCCTTCTCTGTATGTATTTTAATTTTATAATACACTTTCAGAAGAGAGGTAACCAGAACTTCAGGTAACAATGAATCTTTCAGGCAAACTATGGCATCTATGCAAGGACATAAAAGGTTTTATGGTTTGTTTTCTATTCCTTTTCTAATAATTCCTAATAGTCTAGTTGCATTTTTTTTTTTTTTTTGATTGCTACTGTGCTTTGAGCTCTCATTTGCCTAGAATGAAGTGGTATAACTTTAAGATCTCTCTCATGCCATATGTAATTCAGTGTCCTTGGTTTTAATGTGGAAAATTAAGATTGGTTTTCCCAAGTGCATATATCTGCACTGAATCTCACATGCCATTTTATCACTCCATCGTGCAGTATCATGAAGTCTTTCTACAGCTCTTTGTTACAAGACTTAATTTTTACTACCTTGAATAAATCAGTGCAGTGAGCAAAGTTTACCACCTTGCTCATCCCTTTTTTCCAGATCACTTATGGGGATATTAGATGGCAGAGACCCTAGAACAAATTCCAGTGAGACTCCCTTACATAGGAAAGCCAGCAATTACTTCTCATCTTGTTTTCTATTTGTTGACAATTATTAAACCTTGATACATGGAAGTTCAATTTCTTTAAACTCATTTGGTGAGTGACACCATTCAAAGTGTTTCTGTAAACTCTTGTAGAATACATCAATTAAATCAAAATTACAGCTTGTTTACTGGCCCTTTCAAAGCCCTCTACTAGGTCTGTAAGGCACCTTTTACAAGTTGCACAGTCTTTCCCATTATATCAATCTTATCCACATGCCTACAGCTCTATCCTTTATCACGTAAATTCCACCAAATGACTTCATACAGAATCCAAACTTACTAGCCCTACAGTTGCCAATTTTTATGTTAAAACTCTTCAAAAATGTGTCGTGTACACCACCACCTGTTCTCTCAGTACTAACAAGATTGTAAGTTTGTTAGTTAGTCAGTGGTTTCATACATGAGTTTCATTAAAACTCTTTGGTGAACACAGACTTGCTTAGGGATCATAACCTGGCAATTTCTTCTTCCAACAATCCAATTCTAAGAAAGCTCCTTCAAAACGCATACAAAGAGAGACCATACCATGGGAACATCCTTAAGCTCCTTTCTAGTCAACAAGGACAAGATTCAGCTTTCAGCTTTTTTTTTCTCCTGTCTTGGTTTTCTTTGGATAATCCTTTTATACCTGTAAAAGGATCAGCTGTTTGCCCTGTAAATTCTCCAGCAGGCTTCTTACCTGTGATGTATTTGTACAAGGATTCTTAGTAGTTTCTATTTCTTTGAAAACTCATTCCTCATAATCATTTTGACCTGCCCTGTCATGGTTTTATATTCAATTTGTGAGTGTAACAGTTTCATCTTACTCTCAATAAATCATTTTTCCCAGATTTTGTGTATGCTTGTTTTAATTACTCTAGAATCCAGCTGATAAGTGATAGGCATTTGCCCTACACTTCTAGTATAATTTTTGTTAAGAAAGTCCACTCCACTTGCAACCATTTCACCCATTTGACTGAGCATTTCCATTTCTTTGTGAAAAGCTTTATCATTCTATAGAATACCCCTTTTTGAAATTAAACATGCTTAGCATTTACTACTAGTTTTTTTCCTGTTCTTTCAAGAATGCTAAATTTAAGTACTTTATGGCCACTCTTAGACTAGCTAGTGAGTAGTAACATTCTGAAACATGCTGCTCAGAGGGTCAAAATTACCTCTCCTTCTCTGCAGTCCATTAATCAGTTCTCTATCATGTCTAAAGAGTGCTGCACCACTCTCAGCACACTGCCAAGCCTGATGAGATCTCCACTCAAAGTGTAGAGGGGTAACCAACCTCTTCCCCATAATTCTGTTTTTGTCACCACAGCCCTCCTGATCTTCCTTGCTCTGTCACCACTTCTACCAGTCTAGCATTGCATTTTGCTACCAGGAGATGGAATTTCAGTTCAGTGTAAAATAGTTGTTGACAAAAAGCAACTTACATGTATGATAGGACTTTAAGGGGACTCAGGTAGGGGTAGTTTGTTTGGGTTCAGGGATTTATTTCATTTTACAAACTGCAACTAAGAGAAAATATGCTGTTGCTCTTTAAGAATTTGTATACTGATGTGGTGGGTTAACCCTGGATGGACACCAGGTACCCACCAAAGCCATTCTATCACTCCCCCTCCTCAGCTGGACAGGGGAGAGAAAATATAACAACAAAAAGACTTGTGGGTCGAGATAAGGACAGGGATACATCACTCAGCCAATTACCATCATGGGCAAAAACAGACTCAACTTGGGGAAAATTAACTTAATTTATTGCCAATCAACCAGAGTAGGGTAACGAGAAATAAAACCAAATCTCAAAATACCTTCCCTCCACCCCTCTCTTCTTCCCAGGCACAACTTCACTCTCGGATTCTCTACCTACCCCCACCCCACCCCCAGTGGCACAGGGGGATGGGGAATGGGGGTTACGGTCAGTTCATCACACATTGTCTCTGCCACTTCATCCTCTTCAGGAGCAGGACACATCACACTCTTCCCCTGCTCCAGTGTGGGGTCCCTCCCACAGGAGACAGTCCTCCATGAACTTCTCCAACGTGAGCCCTTCCCATGGGCTGCAGTTCTTCACGAACTGCTCCAGTGTGGGCCCCTTCCATGGGGTGCAGTCCTTCAGGAGCACACTGCTCCAGCGTGGGTCCCCCACGGGGTCACAAGTCCTGCCAGAAAACCTGCTCCATGGGGTCCTCTCTCCACAGATCCACAGGTCCTGCCAGATGCCTGCTCCAGCGTGGGCTTCCCATGGGGTCACAGCCTCCTTCAGGCACCCACCTTCTCCAGCATGGGGTCCTCCACAGGCTGCAGGTGGATATCTGCTCCACCATGGACCTCCATGGGCTGCAGGGGGACAGCCTGCCTCACCTTGGTCTTCCCCATGGGCTGCAGGGGAATCTCTGCTCCAGGGCCTGGAACACCTCTTTCCCCTCCTCATTCACTGACCTGGGGGTCTGCAGGGTTGTTGCTCTTGCGTGTTCTCGCTCATGTCTCCAGCTGCCATTTCTCTGCCCCCTGCAACTTTTTCCCCTTCTTAAATCTGTTCTCCCAGAGGCGATACCACTGTCGCTGATGGGCTCAGCCTTGGCCGGCGGCAGGTCCGTCTTAGAGCCAGCTGGCATTGGCTCTGTCAGACATAGAGGAAGCTTCCAGCAGCTTCTCACAGAAGCCACCCATGTAACACCACCCCCACCCCCCCGCTACCAAAACCTTGCCACACAAACCCAATACAACTGACAAAGACCAGCTGATTGTTTTCTTTCCACCAATTTCTGGTATATTTTATGTCTTTTCAAAACCAAGCAGTCCAGTTCTCTTTTCCTATTTTTTTACATTTATAACACCTATAAAAAAGCATGAACACTTAGTTCAGCTGCCTATTTGCCTAATGAGTTTTATTAACACCTGCCCTACCTTTGAGGTTTTTACAACGTCACTAACAAGAGGATATACCACGCCAAATTCTGTAATCTTGCACACATGTCACTTTTGCCCCTAGTCCTAGTTTAAACAATAGGGTCCTTAATGCACAGTTGGGTTCTGTGTTCTGATGGGAGGCATGCACACCTCAGCCATAAGGCCTACCAATCTCCTGCATGAATTAAGAAGACATGATCCCAGATCTACAGAATCTTCAAACTGTTACATCTCTAGTTCAGTAAACACAACATTCATCAACAAAAGCAACTACTAAACATACAGAAAGTAATGTAATTCAATTAAATTACAAGTTCTCTGTTTCGTTATTATTATTTAAAAATAAATGTATGTGTAAAATAAAGCAGTAAAAATCTGCCCACCTTGGGAAGGTCTCTACCTTTCCTCTCAACATCAGCTAGATTCACTTTCCTCTTTCAGAGACAAGCATTTAACAAAACTAATGCACAATTCTTATTTCTTTAAAAATTGTTCTCTTATTAGTTCATTAGGCTACAAAGACATTTTTAACTACAGCACAATCTGTAAATTTGAACAAGTAACAAAAAAAAGTTTAGGAAATATCTAAAAAGACTAAGGCAAAACTGAGATTTTTAAACATCAGACAGCACTCGTCTTCAGGGGCAACATTGTAAGAATCTTACTACAGAAAAAAAAAAAAAAAGAAGCAGCTAGGGGAAACAGATAGGATACATGAGATTAAATAGTAATCATAACAAATGGTCTCTTCCTGTATTTTTTTCCATTGTTGGCCAACTCACTTGTAAGAAAAAGTTATTCTAATCAAATCTGTTATAAGACTACTGCTGATTGTTGCCATCCTAAGAACAAGGTTTCAAACTTTAGATGGTAAAAGATGCATGCAGTCAGCTAATCTCCAATTCCACCCTCCCCTATTGTTTACCTCTAAATTTGCTATAGAACTTAAGTATTTTAAGCTGAGATCATTATGATCATGTACCCTAATAAATATGGTAAGTAGAAAGTGTTGGATCAATAAAAGCACATTGAAAACAATTTTAAGATTGAATCTATTTCTCTGTGAATATAACAATGCCTAATTACAAATTTATTTTCAGCTGAAATTTTGTTGTGCTCAAACACGTTACTGTCTTCAGGGTCACTGGAATAGTTTTCAATCTACTTGTCACTATTTCTAAACTGCAGCAATGTTGAAGTAAAGGCAAACAAAACCAAGGAAAAGAATATATAATTATTTTATATACTTTTGACCCTTGTTGATATTTTCTTTCAGTAAGTCAAAGTAAAAAGCTTAAAACTTTCACAATTTATTTAAAGCAGAACATTTCTCACCTAACCCTACATATAAGTTTGATGGACTTCAGTGTTTTTATGCTTATAAACTGTATCTTTAATCCCACCATTACCAGAAAACAAAGAGTACTGTATTTTCAGAACAGCTTTCTAAGTAATCTGCTATAAAGGGGGTTAAAGAGCACATACAGTCACCACGTATCCTAGTAGCTGCAGATATGAGGATCGGGAAAGGACTAATATTTATATTGTTTGGTAATATTTTAGAAATACATAGAGCTCTGGTAAAAAAAAAAAAAAAAAAAAGCGATGCAGCCAAATAGAAAAGTGTATATGCTACAAATGGATATATCAAGTCATTGAAAAGTTCTCAAGTCATTTTAAGGCTTAGTGGAGATAGAAAAATTGAACTGGCTTCATACTATCATATTATTTATATGCTAAATTACATCATCTTTGTCTTTGTAACAACAAGTTAGAAAACCTTGTTACAAAGAAATATAAACACAGTAAGACATATTTACGCCTCACTGCACACTAACTGCTATTTGAAACTCACTTCTACTTTAGGCCGTGCTGCAACTTCTTAAATAATTTTTAACCTTAAAGATGCCATTACCTCACTACTCAAAAAAGGCACACCTACTTCACAGAAGCACAACTGGGGGTGGGGAGTGGAATACGCTTCCATCCTTTTTATGCAAAGCATGGTGATCTGAAATACCTGAGTGTGAGAAATGCACTCACGCTGAATTTCATGAATTTTACAAGTTTATTATAGAACAAAGGCAAACAGTGCTGGGTGCATGGTCAAAACCAGAGGCGTACTGGTTATACCAGAAGTCGCCTTTTTATACACTGTGTTCGTGGTGTTTCCAAAGGGTTATTTTAATATTTCAGGTATCTATTAACATAACTCCACTCCAGACCACCCCCACTTGCATGTGTCTCTTGTGGTTCGGAGGGGCCTCCGGGGATCTGCAAGGGATGAAGTCAGTAGTCTTCCTCTGGCTGCATTTTTCACCCTGTCATTTTCCTCCAGTCGCACTTTTCAATATTTTCACATTAAACTTCTGTTTTTCCTTTGTTCTTCTCGTAGCTTTCATGTCAAATAATCTTTGACCCCCAAAATGCTGTTCTCATGCTAACAAATCACTCCTTATCTTCTTACTTGTGTTCTCAGTTTCACTCGTCCTTGAGTCCATATGTCTGTTTTTGTGTTTTCACAAATCTATCTACACATCCTTTAATTACTTGAGTTACAGGATGTCTTATCTCATCAGAAGAAACTATATATTCTGCTTGTGCCCATTTATTGCCTACAAACTATAAAATACAATTGATGTCTGGAACATACCAACTACATAATTCCGGCATTAAGGCCTAATTTAGCGGCAGTGAGGCAAACAGTCTTTCGGGACCTAGCTTACGCAGTAGTTAGGCAAATTTCAGTGTCCTCGTTTTGCGAAAGCCAATATACATTTCACACCGAGGCAATCTCGCTGCAGAATGGCGCACAGATAAATCGACACTGCCAAGAAACTGCCCAGCGTCAAGCTACGTGTTGCAAACCCAAGGGCTGCAACACAGGCACGGCTCACCTCACAGCCCTGCGACGCCTTGACGCCTCTCCCGCCCACGCCCCACCTGGTGGCAGCTACCGAAACGCGCTGCTGCCACCAGACGTACAGTGTTGTTACGTCCAGCCCTCCATTCCCCTCACAGACCTGAGGAGCCAGACGCTTCGAGCCGACCGGCCGCTGCCTGCGGGACCAGCAGCTGCAGCGTCCAGCCGCGGGCGCTGCAGAGAGGGCCAAGCCGGAGGGCCTTGGCCCCCGGCGGCGAGGGGGCGCGATTGCCTCCCACCCCCCAGCCCGCCCTTGCGCAGCCTGCAGCCGCCGCACGTGGCCCCGGCCATCGCCATCGTAGCGACGGCGAGTGGCGGGTGCTGCCGCCGCTTTTCTCTCTCGCCCCCTCAGCCTCCCCACACCGCTTCCCGCAGCCAGGCCTTACGGTTTTGCAACGAAGATCTTGACAGCTTGGGGGCCGTGGCATGGGAGGTGGCCCCCACCGCCTGCCCCGACCCGGGTCGTAGCGACTTCTCCCCAGGCACCGGCTCAGGCTTGGCGGTGCCCGCTGCAGCCCCAGGCAGGCTCTGAGGAGGCCTGGTCCAAAAGGAGTTCATCCCTCCCATTTCTTTTCTTTGTCCTTTAAAGTGGTACTTGGCCTGCAGCAGAGCTTCATTTCGCGTTCGTCCCGCAGCAGCGGCTGCCACTATTCAGCCTCCTCGCGGAAATCACAGTAAACCGGAGACAAGTATGGTGATGGTGCTTTTGAACAGCCTCATTCTGTTTGTTTTAATAGGTCTTACCCGGTTCCATGTCCTCATTAATGACTAGAGCACAAACGGTAGTGGGAATCCCTCAGCTGAAGTACCAACGTCCTACAGAAGCTGTAGGAGAGGTGAGGAGACAGCAAACTCTTCTGGGAGATAAGCAGCGCGTCTCAAACAGGCAGCAAAGCTTTCCTCCAGCAAGCCTTCAAAGAGGCTAAACAAGCCCCTGGAATGATTATTGCTAATAATTATAACAAATAGTATTACATGTTGTGCTGTTTCCATCTTTGTTTCCTAAAAAACTCTCAAGTGACAAATGCTGATCACGTAACTTTTTTTCTCCCACACCACAGTGACTGAGCTACATAGATAGTTTCTAGCCTCACGTCCATATGTAGCACTGCCTTTCCAGGCTGCTGACAACTGGCCTCAATGTTTGCTCTCAAAATGCAGCGCTCTGCAAACATGCCCTCTTTCTGCTTGGACCCCAGGAGCAGCTCAGTGACTTGTTTCTTTGCACCAGGCTTACCACTGAAGAGTACAGGTGATTTCCTGAAAATGCCTCATACCACAACTTGGTATATCCACTCAAACTATGAAGAAATGTGGGAAGACAAATGAAGCAGCACATTTTCTCCCTTGACACATGCATTTAGATGGGAGATGAAACATCAAGTATTTCCCACTGCTGAAAAATGGAAAGCATTGGTAAAGCAGTTGCCTCCAAGCAGGCAATCATTCACACCCTATTGTTCCCATCAACCTACATCTTTTAGTAGAATTGTATTTACTGAGGGCATGTTAAGGTTCAGAGTCCCCTATTTAAACATACCTCAGCATTTCTGGGAACATCTTTCTTACATTCACACAGAGCATTTGTATAAAACTGGTGCAGATTCCTTGTGACCACAGCTGGCTGTGCAGGCAGTGAATTTAGCCCCCAAACTGAGAAACTAAAAATACAGTAATAAAATTTAAACTCAGATGGATTTAATTCTCAATAGAATTATTTTTTTCTTAACGTTAGGCCTGCATGTGTGGAAAGAAATGGCAATATACACGACATTAAAAATATTTACTCACCTTCATTAGTACTAACAGACAGAATTTCCTGGTGTGGTTTTCAACAATAGCTTTGTAGAACACAGTTTAAAAAAAGACACACAACCACAAGAAAAGAAATACTACAGAGGTAGCTGTAGATGGCGTATTTTCCCAATTTTCCTCAGGTTGTATGCGGTATAGCTGAACTCTGCCCATTTCACCATTGCAAACATGATGCAGCAGAAAGCTTTCTCATTTTCAGTGTTTTCACCAAAGAAGTATTTATAAATAATATCTTCAGGCTACTACAGCTCTGAGATTAAACATATCCATACAGTACTATCTACTCACATGAAGCAATCATGCTTCATCAACATCCACTCCAGAATTACGTGCAGTAAGGATCATTTTAAAAAGCTGCAACAAGTGGAAATCAATAATGTAACTCTTCTATCATAAGTGATATTCTTCCTGTTTAGGTAAAGTATTCGTGACTTTTATTCAGGTTATGTATGTGAAATGCTAATAGAGCTCTCACTTAAGCAAACTCTTAAATATGCATGACAAGGATCTGAGTTCAGCTGAGTATGGGTCCCTGATCCAGGACCAACAGTGACCCCTGTTCCAGTAACTGCATTCAGTATACAAAGTCTCTGCTTCTATAATCATTTCTGGAGCAGGCTTCATGCAGCAGAAACTGCAAGCTTCTGCTCCTCTCTTTTTCTGGTATCATCCTTATTTGAATTGGATGTAGTCATATATTCCTATCTGAGGCTGGAAAGAAATTGCTGTAGTATAAAATCTTGTAAGGAGAGGAAGCCAATAAAAATAGATGTGTTTTACATCTCCAAAGAAAATTTAGAAGACTCACACAGGCATCCTCATAAAAAACAATTTCACAACATGCAACTAGCAGTTTGCCAAAATACCAAAAAATAATAATTAAAAAAAAAAAATTTAAAAGAGAGATGTATTTTGGGGTGGTTCACATGAGAAGTCCCAAGCTTAAAATGCAGCATGAGACGTGGAGCCATTAGACATGAAGGAAAGCTTCCTAGTGAAGAGCGTTTCATGGAAACTGTAGAAATTAAATAATGTAAACAGATATTTCTAAAATAAAAATGTACATATTCAAAATACAAAGCATTAAATATATTTAAAAGAAGAGGTGCCCAAGCAGTGTGAAAAGGTTCTTTAATAATGCTGTGCTCCTACTTCTGATGCACCTACAATCATTTAGACTCTGAAATTCATCTGCTCTAAATTACACTATACAAAGATGCTGCTTAAAGACAATGTAGCAATGAGAAAGGACTACATTTTAGTAGCAGATAAAGACAGAGGGGAAGACACCAAAAATGGGCTTATTACAAAAGAAACAGTGAACAAGGAGACTGAAGATCACCAAGAGAATAAATTATAAATGTTTTAAGATAATTCAGATGAAACAGTCCAGATTTCTAATCTTAGGCCAGATGTCTTTCTGTTGGGAATATTCCCAAGAGATGATTCTCCTTACGCTAGCATTTCTTGCTACATCCTGCTGCAAATTTTGCATCTGTTTCATTTTTCAAGCCTGTCATGTGAAAATATCTAACCATAGTTTTTCACCAGGGTTCTTTCTACAGCTCAGACCACACTCTGCCCACATTATTGTCTTCCAGTCTGCTGTGAGATTTGTTGATTCATTTCCTTTTCCTATTTCCAAATAGCTATACAGGCAGCAAGTTGCAGTTGTAACTACTGCTACCAGTTGGGTTACTGCATGGACAAATTGTACATACATGTTTGTCTAGAGAAAAGGAGACACTGGTCTGGCTGAGTACAGCTCTGACACAAAAACATACTTGTTCCAATTGTTTTCCCTAGTTCCAATACTGTCTTCTAATTCTTCATGCATGTTTTCTATTTATCATTATTTTTGTATATTTCTGTTGCATCCAAAACACCAAATCCAGGATCAAATTCTCAATGCAGTAAATACAGTTCATATACATGAAAAAAGACTTCTGCAGATAGAGGCACACCAATGCCATCAGCAGAATAATTTTAAAAATAAGCAAGTTGCATTGATAAATATGGTCCCAGATTTGCACTTCAAACCTGCCACAATATATTAGAAACAATTGCACAAGATCCAAAACATGGCATAGGTTGAGAAAAGTAGCATGTTGCATTACTTACTGAATCTGAATATTGGATTTCTAAACAGTGGGAAAAAGCTAAAGAAGTGGGTTTGGGGTTTTCTTTGTTTGCTTGTTTTAAACAAGAAGATTTTATAAATAAAAGCTGTGATTCAGAAGTTCTGAGCTTTCACACCATGTAATATAAACACATTACACATGTTAATTCTCCTCTCCAAAGGGGTGATTAGTACTGATAAAATGCTTCAGAATGCATAAAGTTGTCTTTAACCACTTAGTATTTTCCATTAACATGCATAGCGCACGCATCTATCTACGTTTACTATCAATCAATATGTCTTTTGACAGGAGCTGGTTAAAAGCTGTCTTCATGAAGAGTAACCATCTTCTGCTACAGAAGATCATTATAGCAGGCTTGGTCCTTTGGAAACAAATTCCATCAGCTATCTCAAGAAACAGAACAGTGAACACTATCGGCCATGGATATATTTTTAATAGTTCAGAGTTTCTAGTTATACCCTTTGTATCCAACCATGCATATGAAAAAAGAATTGCAGGGCTTTTTTCTATTTTCTTGTCACATGAGCATTATTAGAAAATAACAATCTGCAACTACGAACAATGGAGTCTCTGATAAAAAGTACTGGACCTGGAGTTGTATTTAGTAGAAGAAAAAAAAAAATTATGCTTAGTGGTGTCCAAGACTGTGGCAAGCAGACACTTCTCAAATAAAACTACTTAAACAACATAATCTACACAGCTAGCTGAATTTAGTATGTTCTATCTGTTGTTTTCATTAGGAACTGGATAAGTGAACACATACTGCCAATATAAATATGGCACCAGAATAATCTCATCTGTAACATATTTTCCTTTGTTCACAAGCTGAGAAACTTCTTTTTCAAGTTAAGTTCCATAGTCTTACAAATCAAATAAAATATAGCTAAGGTGGTTTTTAAATATCACTGTATTTAGTATGTTAGAATTTATTAAAAAATTTTTTCTTTATTACACTAAAAACATAGTAATTCCAAAAGAAAAATAAATCTATTCTGGAAAATACAACTATTACTGAGTTTTATTAGGCACAAAGAGATTGAATAGAGCCACTGAAGTACACCATGGAGGCCATACAAATATATTTAAGACTTTAGTAAGGTTGAATAGTACTGAGGGGGAGTTAGTCTTGTCTCATTTATAATGCAATTAAGTGAAAAGCAAGTGTGATTAAATCAATGCATAATTCCAAAGTATTTGCTATAAATGAGACCAGGTCCTATCATCAGCAGTTGCAAAGGACTGGTAACTGGATACAATTTTGTTCCCGATTCAAATGCAGTCAGGAAAAGTAGTTAATAGAAGTTAGCTTCCCTTTGACAACTGTTCAGCAGCTTGTGGGAACTGAGAGCGCAGTGTTCTTATTCCAGTTGCCAGTGAACAGCTGCCTGGCTCGGAAAAAAGCAGCATCACAAACTGACAGTGAGACAAATCAGCAGATTCAGCAGTTTTGTCCATATTGTGCACTGGCCAAAGCCATGTGGTTGCAGTCAGCATCACGCCAGCCCTGAACTAACAAGCCCTCCTGAAATTTCAGTGTTAGCCTCAGCTCGGGGCCATAGTGGTACACTCACATAACTTCTGGGTGGCTTTCAGAAAAAGTTGTGCTTGCCCATGTCTGCCTGCAACATACATTGTGAGTATATATGGTGCATGGGCCATTCTTGCCCTTCATCAAAGCCCTTCATCACCTTCCATCAAGAAATCAGCGAAGTATAGAGCATTTTGTTCATTAACCCTTCTGCTAAATGGGCATCCACAACGTCCTGGATAACTAAATCTGTCTCCTGTTAAATCTTGAAGTTAACAAACTGAGGCTTTAGTAAATCCAGCAAAATTGGCTTTTTCCTAGTAAGTTCTTACTGCTGCAGAAACTTAAACCTGAGAGCAAGACAGGAGACGGAAGGGGAAAGACTCAAGTTTCCAGCTCCTCAGTGTTCTGGGCATGCAGTGGTATCGTTTCAATGCCACCCAAAATCCCACCCACATTCAGAAGCAAAACCGGTTGCTGAGGCTGAGCTTGGATATCAGATGAGTTTCTGCTACATTCACCAGCTGCAGGTTTGCCAGGCTGCAGCTTTCATCAGCCTACTTCTTTGACTTGCACATTATGTGATCGTTTACACCATCTCTATAGATTGCTATCAGAGCAGAATATCTGTGCTCAACATTCGTGTTGCCCAGCTGAAAACAGTAACCCAGACTCTAAAGTTGCAGAAAAATTAGTATCATCTCTTTCAAAGGAAATATGGATTTTGTCTCAAAACTGAAGCTAGCCAAATTCAGTTTTGTTCACCAACAAAAATTCTCTCACACAAGAGGAGCAAGAGGTTCCTCTATTAAAGTAAGATCAAAGCATCCTACAACCTTTCTGTTTCAACTGTTGTGACTCTGAGGTATCTTCTGGCACAAGAGCTTTATCAGCTTCCACAACAGCTTGCCCAGTCACAAGTCAGTTGAGGAACGTGATGACCCCCCCATGGCAGTGTGAGAAGAACAGCTGGGCTGGAGCAATGCGTACATTTCCTTGAATAATATATATTATTTGAATGCTACTCTACAGTGCTGCCAGAATTTATACTTTGCTGGGTGTGCATCCTGGACAATTAGAGTGAGACTTGTTCTCAGCCCTACATTTATTATTCTATTTTAGGAATTAAAAGGCTTATTCCTTCCTCCTTGCCTCATCAGTGGCTTTACGCAGCCTGTGGCCAGTTTCTATGGTAACTATAAGGACAGGTGGAAATGTACAGATGCCACATAGAACTGCACTTCCAGCAGCAGTCAGGAAGGGGTCAAGGCAAAAGGACTTCACGGATATATATTTCTCTAAGCTTTTAGAAGTTAGATCAGCACTTCAGGGGTGAAGGGAAAAGGGAGGGTCAGAAGCTAAACACAAAGTGATTACGAGAAGAAAAAGGAGACAAAAAAATTGAAAACTCAGGCCACAAAACTGAAAAACTAATTGGCTTAGTAAGGCAGAAAGTTGTGTACTATATCTAGGAACGATATTTGCATCAGTGAAGCCTACTATTTGTTCTTTGCCTTACAAAGACACATACATACTGAAATAAGAGAAAGGCTTGCACAACCGGGTTTTTGTTAAGTTCTTCCCCTCTACTTAGTGCTGGATAAATTTTTATTTTTAAAAAAGGACTGGTTATTAAACACAGAGGCTTTTACTAAAATCCCACTGCTAATACTCTTTGGGATACTTGATAGCATGCCAGCTGTATTGTGAGCTCAGAGGCAAGCAACGTAGGCATTTTAAACAGCAGGTGCTATAAGCTCCAGAGCAGCATTCCCTAACTTCCCCCCACGGTCCCCCCGGTATGCAAACAGCACTTGTTGGAGACTCTTTTTCCTGTGGATGGGCTCCCTCCACCTCATTTGTAAATGCTGGGCTTCTCATTCCCATTTGTGAATGTATAACACCATTTGGTAATTCAGCCCTTCAGTAAAGGCAAAAGTTACATTAGAAATTATTTTTCAGGAAAAGTAACAAGAAAGAAACAGCAAGCCAGCACAACTTGCCGGTTCACTGTGGACGAGGACTTGTGAGACTCTAAAAGCTTTCGGCATGTTCCAGCTAACAGCCACATGCACGCCTAATGGCAAAAAAAGTCTCTATTAGAGATGGCAGAAAAAGTGGAAATAGCGTTGGGGTGAATCCAGTAGAATAGCAAAAGGCTGACATTGTTCCTCTGAGCTCCTAGGTGTTGCCCTGCCCACACTTACTTCCATCCCTCCCCTTCCCCTGGAAAATAAGGTATAAATTCTCCTTCCATCTTTCAGTTTATCTCATCTGTCTCCCAGCCAAGGCATACTTAATATTAACAAATACAGAAATAAAACTGTAATACACTGTGGCTCTAACAGAACACTTGCCAAATAATATGCTTTGCCATTCCGCTAATATATATACATAAAATACATATAAATGTGTTACATACTCCTTTCCGCCTCTAGAAATGTAAATTCTTCAGGGAATAGGTTATTATGATACATTTGTACAGTATCTAGCACCTTGATCTTAGCTAGACTCTATATATGTTGCTAAAATACCTGCTTTGTAAACAAGGATAAAGACACAGCAGTGACACAGAGTTTAAGATCTCTAACCTACATGCCTGAAGGTTGCTGATGAAAAGGGAAAGGAGTTTTTCTCATTTTAAAACACACTGTTATACAGACAGTTTAAATGTAAAGTCTGAGGAATGACTGATTACTCCTATCAGCACTTTCCAGAAGTAAAGATTGTTCCCAAAATGCTAAGCAACATTGCAGACTTCTATTGTTATGCTTGGAAAATTATATTATGTAAATATTTCCTCTGACATGAGAACGAACATATACAAATATTTTCTGGTTTTGGAGGGGGGGGTTGTTTGTTTGGTTTTTTTATAAGATATGTATTTTTTTCAGGGTGCCTGACTTCATATGATAAAAGTTTTTCTGGATTCTTGTGATTTTTTTATTTCAATCTTAAATTGTACCTACAGATATTGGATTTGTTTCACTTATTTAGTTTTCAGTAAAATGTATGGATTTCTACAGACAACTTTGCAAGTACATCCAAATTGGTTCTGCTTCATTATATGGACACTCCCCCCCCTCCCCCCCCCAAAAAACCAAACCCACCACACACACACAACCACCACCAAGACAATATAAAGTCTTTTGAAATTCAAGCATAAAAAGAGAGTAATTTTAAACATTGGGTAAAAAGGAAGGGATTCATTGCTCAGACATTCCAGGATTAATGTTATATGCATTCAAGCTCATGACTTCTTCTCTTTTTCTCTATTTCTTGTTTACTTTTTCTGATTTCTGGTTACCTTCTGTGTCTAACTTACCAGGGACAACCACAGCTGCAACTAGCCTGTACCCAAGTCTATTTTTTTCTTCTTCTTGCATCAAGTTTCACTTCCTCCCACACATGCATTCATGGCACAGGATCCCAGGCAAAGACTTTTGAGTTTTTAGCTATCTTATTCAATAAGGTAATTTGATTGTTTCTTCCATTTAGCTTTTAGGAAGGATGAGAGTCTATGCATTATCTTGAATGAAGTCCACAACTGCTTCCTAGTGCCTGCTCCCACATAACGTGGTGTCCTCTCCTGCCTTGCAATTCTAGCCCTTAACTACTAAATCAGTTAGCGAAGTATGTACTACACCGACTGATTTGGCCTTTTGCAAAACCTCTGGAAACCAAAAGGCTAGTGTAAAAACCATGCATATTGTATCACAATTAATTAAATGTTACTGCTTGCCTTAAAACCGTAAAAGCCACCTGACCGGCATCCTATCAACTGCATCCAATTATTGTGTTAATGATCTCATACAGAACTTGCATGGGCAGTTTTACCTGCTGCATGATCTCAAGTGCCCAAAGGCTATTTCAACTTTGATCTTATACACAGTGAAGCAGGGGGCCCTCTGTCCCTAGAACACCATCCATCTTCCTACCCCATATGGCTCCTTCCTTCTCCAAATCATGAGACTAGACCCAGGCTTCCAGCACCTCCTTATGCAACCTAACATTATCATCTCACCAGAGAATTGAAAGCAGCCTTTAGCCTGCTCCCAAATAGAAACTGAATTCTAGACTAGGTCGTTTTCTAGGTTGGCATGCATTCAGCAGAGCAATCATGGAACAAGAGCTCGGAAGTCTGGCTTTGCCCAAGCTAATTTCTTGTCGTGTGCCTAAGCGGCATGCTCCTCAGGGCTCTAAGCTGTATAAAAGGCTTTGCACATCAAGTGCAGTGCAGTACAAACATATGCAGTCACCTTAGACTCAGCACTGCAACCAGGCTAATAAGCTCTTTTTAAAAACCTGATTAATAGGGAAGTCAGATATTCATGCACCTGAGTTGCCTGGTAAGAGACAAGAGGAGACCTAGGCAAGGCTTCAAGCTTTTGACTCTGCCAACTCTGCAACATTCTTAGGTCTCTATGTTGCAACCCTCAATACTTGAATTAGCCAAGTGTTTTCATTCACAAGGTTATACTAGTTCTTTACTTCTCTCAGAAGTTGAGAGCAGACTGTGTAAGAGATTATATTCTGGCATGCTGTTGACCGACAAGTATGCCATCAAAAGAAGCAGTAGTTAACAGATTCACATCCTTTCAATTCTCTGTTGACTTGAGGAAAGTGCTAGAATGGCTGATATTTTTTTTTTTTAAACCTACTTAGAAGTAATTATTTGTAATTCAGAACCCCAAGTGCAATGAAGAGTTTAGTCAACAGAACAATTTAGCTACTGTTATAACATTTTGGATTCCTTCCGGCTAGATTTCCAACTCTTTTATAAATTACTCTACTAGCCCAGGTATTAAAGAACACTGCCAGACTCTCTCAAGCAAGGCCACATCACATCAGTATTCATACAGACTAAGCACTCTCCTTTAGTATTCTTACTAGCAGTTGTTTTGTCTTCTGCTGGGGCTTTTCATCTTTAGCCTTAAATTCCAATGAACAAGAAACTGGCACACTACCAATCTACTCTAGAATGCCTCAAGGGCTTTTGGCTATGTAAGGAACAAATATCAGCTCATACCTTTAGCAGTTCAGATGAAATTTCTTTTTTCTTTCTTTCTAGTGCTCACGTGTCTCTTGGCCAACTGAGATGGATGGGTATTTCTAAGGTGCACATTACAGATTCGTTTAAGCTTTGGATGATGAGATTTCTTTTCCCGCAGGTAAATTCTGCGGCACCCTCAGAGGTGGGTCACTTAAGTTGTCTACTGAAATCCCTCTTTTTGTCCATTATAGTCAAATAATCATCACAAGGAGTTTTCTCTTCAAAGATAACATCATTTAAACTGAGGCAATCCAATTTCTTGCCTCTACCTTCTGCAGATTATGAATAGAGTGTAAAATAGGAGCAGGATGAAAAACATCCTTTCTTACCTAAGCCCTTTGGATGTTCGAAACATCTTACCCAGAAAGCTAGCTCCTACTGTGGCCTGAAATCTTTTCCTTTCTTTGTAAGCTAGTTATTTAGTTCCTTCACTACTTACAGCATCTTATCTCAGCGTTTTCCAAATTGGCCAGTAGTTTCCATGTCTCCTCTATTTCCTGGAAAACTTTCTGGGTCATGACAGCCAGGTCACTGAGCACCTCATCAATCTGTCTTGCTCTTACAGACAGAGCTCTGTGATTTGGCTTCTACATTCACGGAGACACTTTTAACTGTATGGCTAACAGAGGTTTTTATCTCCTCTGACAAAGCGTTGGAGGTCTCCCAGAAGGGACTGGGAGATGATATCTTAATTCATTTTGCAAAATCTCTAGTTCTTATGTCTCATTTCCTGGACTTTTTAACGTTTTTTGGTTGCGTTTCAGTGCTCCCAGCATCTCTGTAACAGTTTGTTTGGGCTTACTGGGAATATCACCTTACAAATTTCCTTCCTGGAAACTCTCTCACTTTGACACCAGCACATCAAAATTTAGCCTACATCTAATAGAGAAAAATGTAAGGTCTCTATGTAGGTTGAATGCCTTGGATATCACTTTTAATTGTTTCACATATTATAGCCCCTAAAGCTTAATGAAGAACAGGGAGAGGGTTAACAAGGTCCACTGTTGTCCAAGTGCTAAATGCCCGTCTTCTGTCTGTCATTAACATAGCACCCAAGCAGCCAGCTAGCTGTGGAGGGCGTCAGCAGGCCAAGTTAAGAGCCCAAAGTTACCATGATACATCCACACCTTCTTTACCTGCCAATGCCCTCTTTTCTGGTAGCTGAGGAGTGTAGGAGTCATTACATGAGCTCTGCCTCATGCCCATGCTGTGATGCTACTGTTAAGGCACATGTAGGGCTGCTTTGTGCTTCTTGTCTGGCACAAAGCAGTGGCTGCTCATCTGCAGAGCAGCATTTCTTGTTTGTGTCGGATAAATCTTAAAAACAAAAACAAAAAAACCCCAAACAACAACAACAACAAAAACAAAAAAAACACCACCAAACAACAACAAAAAAACCACACACACACACACACACCACAATCACACCACACTGAACTGACAGCATGCCCAGATGGGAATGAAAATTGCACCAGTCACAAAGACTAGCTCTTGTCCAGATGAGTCTGGATCAGTGCCACAAAACGTTATTAAATGTTGGAAGAGACTAATTAAATTCCAGTTGCTCATTAGTCCTATAATACTACAAACTCCAAACCACTCAAAAACCGAGGATCTTGCCTTTCTGATGTTGATAAATAGTTGCTTCTAGAAGTAGCATGGATTGAATGACCATGGTTTCAAATAAACTGGTGTGTTTGCTAATTGGCATCTATATCCAACAGTGGAGATAGACACAATTTAGATATTACCAAATGGGCAAATGAAGCTTTAAACTGGCTTAAAGTTTAGGGACTGATTGAAAATTGAAGAAAGCAATAAACTTCCACCTTTTGTAATGCAGTTCGTCATGCTCAGAAGCACATCCGTCTCCATCTTAAAACTAGTCAGGTACTTCAGCTGTTCAGAAGGCTGTCCCAGAATCTTATTTTTCTTTTAATTAAATAGCTTCTTCTGTCCTACCTAAATTAAATAATGAACAGACTATGCTCCTATGTCCATATGCCATCCCTGGTTTAACTCTATTTTTCTTCCTCTCTGATTTTTATCTCACCTCAGTATACTCACAGAGAACAAACATGGTCTTTCAGCCTGCGTTTTCAGGCTACACAGCCGCTCATGCTCCACTTTTAAGATATGTACTCCATTTTCCTGTAAGGCAAATTTGAATGTGCCCTTCCTGAACATGGGTAATCATAACTATATAGAGATCCCAGGTAAGATCTAACCCATAAGAGACAACTTGCAGCTTGAAATTTCACGTTGGAAACAGATCAAGAGACCTATGAGATGCTAAAGAGGAGGCATTATTAAGGGTGTGTATATTTGACAATCTAACAGGAGGTGAAGATGTGGATTAACACACATGTCCCTCGTACTTGAAGTCTTCTAAACCCCATGCTATGTATTGCAAAAGAAAAAAGCAGATCTTTGATTACAGGCTAGATTGAAAGAAGTGCAAAACCAAGCCCATATTTATTCCCTTGTTTCACTAAAACAGCAATACTGAAAAGACTAAAGTAGTTGTTCTTTGCCGCTTTCTATTCATTTAGCCCTTTGTTGCTAATGGATCAGGTTAATGCAAGTAGGCTCAGGAAGAATTTCATGCTGCATTTTGAAATAATTTTTTTCCCCCTTTTTTTTTTTGTGTGATGTTTATTTACACTTGGTTTTCATTTCTGGCTCACCCACACAGATTTTGTGCTGCTTTAAGTAAGGACCAACTGCAGCTAAAGAGATAGAATCCTCCTGTGTATGTAGTTTTGTACTTATGCCAGGGCAACATCCAGTTCTAATGCCCTTAATCAAAATTAATATTGGCAGAAAACTTACACTGAACTAGTAAATAATAAACTGTACTTAGTACTGACAACTGAACTGTTACACAATTCTTTAACTTGCAACCATTGTTCATACCAAGACAAATACTCAGTCTCAGCAATTACCTTCCAAGTATTCTGAAAATTACCTTCGTTATCACTAGTACCAGAGTGCTTGGTATCTTTTAGATCATTTTCCTTCTCAGTCCTAGCTGTAGTATTCAAAGCATTTCCTCAGTGCTGTCTGAGGGCTGCAATTACACCCTGCCTGTGCCTAAAACCTCATGCCCAGTCCATTTAATTTCTCTGACAATCTCCCATGAGGCTTAAGTCTATTTCCCTCACTGAGCTCATTAGTATCTATTCCTGCTCCAGCAGGTAGATCTCAGACTTCCAGGGTCTTTTACTTGAAAGACTATTTTATTGGCAACTGTATACAAAGAAAAGGATTATTATGAATAAAAGATTAAAGCAGATCAGTGGCTATCGACTATTAAATAAAAGTAGCAACAACTACGCCAGCAAAATTTTGTAGTGCAGATCTGACCTAAATGACTACTTGGACCAAATTCCAGAAAGAAAAGTGGGTTTACATACTAAGATGCAGTTGATATAGTTAAACAATACTAATTTTACCAACACACTCATGTCTGCATGAAGGCGATTTCTACTTATAGCTATACATGTTTAAAGCATATCTTCCCCATAAAATTTCTTCCATGCTAGGGATTTTATCAGTATACCATTTTTATATTTAAAAAAAAAAAAAACCACCAACAAAATAATATCTTTATTTACTAGACCAGAGTAACTACTCATAGCACCACACAATGTTAAGATCTGCTCTTTAAACGTTTGGGTAAGATATAATTTAAATGAAGCACCTAGAAGGACCAGGACAAACCCCCTTTCCCTCAGCTACAGAACACTTTATATTTTCCAAGATTTAATCATGCTTTGATAGTTACTGTGTCTCTGCCCAGAAAAATAACAAAATTTCTTCTAAGAGATACATTTGCATCTCAATATATGTCCTTGATAATACTTAAGCCTCTACTGAATTTTCATAAATGAGATAAAATTCTGGCTATGTCTGAAAAGCATGGCATACTCTTGCATTTAAGAGTTTATTAGGGAGTATAATATATACAGTTCTGTCTCTGAATTGTAAAGCATTACAGAAAAATCTCAGAGGAAGGGAAATTTAGATGCTGATTATGGGAATGGTACTAATTTGTATAGGAAGAGGAATGACTCGTCTTTTGTGAAAAATTATCTGAATGCACTCAGCCAATACCAGCTTCATATCTGTCAGGCTTAGAGTATTTCTGGGAACCTAAAGAGCCTGACATTCCTGTCAGCTCCAACAATGTGTACCCTTAATTAAGATATGCATACATACATTGATGAAACATTATTCCTGTCAACTCATCTGAGGGCTCGTCTACAGAGGGAAGCTATTCTGGAACACGCAAGGGTGTGAATGTAACCTGTCCACACCAGGAGTTTGCATTGAACTGGTATCCTGTGGTAGCTGTTTTATGCTATTTCCCCTTTAGCCAAGGACAAATATGAAAACAAGTGGTATTTTGCTGTTTTTTGTGAACTTGTAGTCATATTTCATGTCTCGTTTATATTCAACTCTCAATTTTAATAAGATACTTTATGTGGTACATTGGGAAAGAAAATTGAACTTATATAAAAAGCAAAGACAAAATTATATGTTCCAGTTAATAAAAAGACTCAATAGATTTAGAACACTAATAGAAGTGAGAACACAGACACATTTAATTGCAAACACATATTACCTGTGGTATTAACTTAAAAAGAAGCTTGCAGAAGTACATAAATAGGTAAATCAGTTGTTGAAATCAAAGATTGGGAAGTTTTACTAAGGTTTACATACAAAAAGTTTGATGACTACGTAGGAGTGCTCACAAGCTGTGAATACTTGAAAGGAGGTCATCCTTGAGACAGCTTGCAGACTAGCCTCCTATACATCTACAACCGTTTACTTTAGATAGTTTCAAAAATACATAATTTGCAGAAGAAAAGTCTTGTGTTTGTTTCCTGGAATATTTCTTACTCGTTAAATGAAGAAATGGAACATGAAAGATAATAATTTGATAACCTGAACCTATAGGTCTGGATTTTTCTTCTCCAAAGAGAATTAAATGGAAATAGTGTATTGTGTACATCCCTTCCAGTCTGGATACTTCTACCTATGGTGCACGTTCACTCTAAAATAGAAGCAGACAGCATAAAATGCCTGGAACGCAGTCTGTCTGTTCTTTTTTCTTTGTGATTATTTTCTTGCACTGTGATGTGATGCAAATGACAGTCTCAGTTTCAATCTGGAATTTCACTTTGGAAAGCCCAAGCATGTCAAGTTAATTCTATTATACAGAACGTCTGCTGAACAGTTTGCAGAACTATGCTAACCGCTCAAAAATAACATCTTTGATGTGTTCCTTAGCAGTAGCCAGGCAGTAGCCACCCCTTGCAAGGTTATTATGTTTGAGACCATCAAGAGCACTAGAACTGACTACATATATAAAATAGATATTACTTTGATGAGTTATAGAAGGTAAAATTTAGAATGATAAACTCTGGCCATTCCTGTCATCTTAATACTTTAGCTCTACACTATGTAGTAAAATAGCACAAGTTCCCTACACTTTTCAGGGGTTAAGAATCATTTCTTTTCCTCAGGCTTGTTCATCACTGTTTTGTTCATTACATTTTTTCTGATAGCTAACATGCCTTACAGAAATTTAAAACTCCATGATGAAAAATGGTCACGTTTCTTACTAAACAGTTTATACAGATGAAACTACCATAATTCAACATCTGCACTGAAGAATAGGAAGTAAGATTAACTATGATTTTTCAATAAAAAACTTACAAGTTCAAAGGCATAGTAATCACAAATAACAAGACAGAAATTGTACCATAATGCATGTACCCCAATACACCATTATAAGGGCCCTGTCACTTAGCAATTACAAGTTTCAGTCTTCAGTGATGAATTTAAAGCACTGCTACATGAGATCCAACAGCAAATCTATGTGTCCACTCCTCCCTGAGCACATTGGTTAAACTACTTAGGATAATATAGACCAGATGTACCAGAAGATTTTTTTATTTTATTTTAAAAACAAAAGTAAACTTATTTATTTTACATGGTTTAAATCAGGAGCTGAGGAAAGGGGTGGGGGGGGGGGGGAGCAAAGCAGGAGCTGATGACTCTGAACAGCATGGAAACTAAGTAAATTACCACCTTTTCCTGGTAATCTCAAGATAACACTCCCCACCTTCACAGTACAGACAAATTCCTTTCAAATAGGACTAAAAGGAGATGCGCAACCTCTGGTTGCAGGGCTTGGCAACTGCAAGTAAAATATTACAGGGGAGGACTCTACTGTGGGGCAGGACAAAAGAGATGGCTGGAAACATAGGAGTGTTAATAAGGTTGATAAGAGAAACAGTTTATAGTTAAATGTCTTTATAATTTCAGTATAAAATGCCAAATTTAATGTATACAGTTTTAGTTTCCTCCTCTAAGATTCTAAAAATCAACAAGCAATTGTAACATGTCATAAATGCTAATAAAAATATTCTAAAAGAGGATATTATTTTTGAAGATCAGTCACACAGTTTTTATACACTTCAGGTTAGATTCTTGCATCCAGGCTTTTCAAAGGATAAGAAAAAAAAATTATTTTCTTCTTGTCCAAAAACACCCCATAAAATATAGCCTCTGTGTAAATAAAAGGTAACCTCACCAAGTTTATAATATAAACCAGCATGAAAGCAAATGTAAAAAAGCAAGCTCAATTTTATTCTTAAGCACATCATATCTATTACAATTATCTCCTTTGATTTAATTGGAATTTTATCATTTTCACTGAAATAAGAACACTGAAGATCATGGCTAATTATCTTTTCATTTTCTGTATTTTTATGGTGATGTCTTATAAACCCAAAATCAATGTCTGCAAACCTGGAAAAGAGTAGAAGTGTTCATTCTCCTTCCAGGCAAGATAATCCCGAGTCAGTAGAAATGCATGGAAAGTTACAGTAGGTTATAATGACTCTGTGAAGGGGTTACTTGAGCTCATTTCTAATATAGAAAATGATCATTTTTTCACATCACTGGCAAATTAATTGAGTTCAAACAAACCTCTCATATCCTGGGGCAATGCAAATTTGCAAGAAAAAAAAAATAGCAGTCAGTCTTAGAAATCCAAAGTAGGAGATCAAAGGAAAATATATAACAATACCACAATGCAAATCAGGTTTTGCCCGGAAAATAAAAAGCTCTGCAAAAATGTCCACAACAGCAGAATTCCTAGAGCTCAGAGTTCTATAAAGCCAGTTAGCAGGGTTTGACTCATCTTCAATAACGGAAGCCTGACCCTTAGGAAGATATTGCTGCAGTTGGAGAGGTAGTCCCCGCTCCACAAAGTTCAAAGCTTTGGAAATGTTTAATTTCTGCTAAATATTGTATCTGAAATGGTTTTGTTCATTTTGCAGTTATTATATCCTACCTGCCCTGCACAACACACAATTTCCATTAAAACAAGAAGCCTAAGGAGCAGTAGAATTTTTCAGTCTGAGAATAAAGACCTGGGTCCAAAAGCTTACAAGGAACCATAGTGCAGTATCCACCTATTTTAGGCTCTCTCTCCAACAAGTAGGTATCATCCATCTTAATAATGCTTCTAATTTAGTAGAGCAAGGTATCAGGGGAAAGTGGATCAAATATTGCAGTGAAACTCTGAGGCAGAAATTACAGTTGTTGAAGGCTCCAGTTATTTATGTTTGTTCCCTCCTGTAAAATTACCCATGGACTTCCAATTTATCAGGGTAATATGCTATCACTATGCCATTCACTAGTTATTGTTTGCTCTCCCTTCCAGATATTTTATGTAGATAAGCCATTTGTAATGCTGAACTTTGATAGCATTGGATCCCACAGGCATCTGCGTGTATGCCCATATGGGATCTAGGAGGCTCAACTTAGAGTTTGGTGTGCATTGATGTTGTCAGAATGCACAGCCGCTTCGATTAAGCCACGGGTCTCATTGTTAGTCCAAGGGGAGAGGCAGAGGTTGCCTGGAGTTAGGCAAGTGCAAGGAGAAAAGGAGGCTTCCAAAGAGGCTTCCCTACAAAATACAGGGCCCTACAGAATCTCTCTGGAGAAGGTGAAGTAGGAAAAACACAATATATAGGGGACAGTACAAGGCGGAGGGGGGAGAAAATAAAAATGAAGTTGTATCTCTACACAGCAAGGTAGGCAAAGTAGGCATAGCTCTCTAATTGAACAATTTTAAGGGAGCGGTTTGCATCAGAGAAGTTTCCAGATTTTTCAGACCTACATTTCTGTGTAATTTGCAGGTACAAAGCATACAGATTTGCACATACTTCATCGTACATATGAATTACACTTCCAAGCCCGCTATTTCCAGAAAATTAGCATGAATACACAGGTGTACCCATAGGCCCAGCTCCAGCTAATCCCTGAACTATTCTTGGCACATCACCAAGCAGCAGCAACTATAATGAATGGCAAGAGCAAAGAAATGATAGCCTTATCTTTCTGGCAAGAGCTCTGAAAGCTCCGCAAGAAACTCATCATCACTAATGCAAACCCAAGAAAGGAGCGAAATATGCTTTCACTAAGCAGCATTCTCACTGGGGCCTCCATTTAGGGTAACATTCACAGGAGCTTAGAAAACTTTCTATAATAAATCAGTCAGTGAAGATTCATGCAGGACAAACACATCAAAGCAAACAGGGAAGCAAACAGCCATTTTAATTACACTAGTTCATGACTTTTTATTATTTTTTAATTTTTTCCTGTTAATTGTTTATTAATTAGGTTTGTGAAGATAAAACAGTTTTGGGGACTGTTAGTTGAGAATACCAGATATCTTTAACCGATTTAAAATGTTTATAAATTTAAAGCTTGGGTAGTTACCAGTTTCATACACAAAGAAAAAGGACCTAAACTCAAATGCAATATCAAAAAATAAAAATTCAACAATACAAAGCAGCAATGAGATTACTTGAAACCTCTTCTTAAACATCCCTGCAGTCCTTGCCATCAGGAAGTACAAGAAGTGCAGCTGTGGTCAGCCCTGCAGCAAGAAGTTTAAGACTTCAAAGCTAATTTTTCAAAGGCTTCTCACTTCATTGTTGGCAACAGTGTTTTGGTTTCAATTCCAGAGGTCCTTATAACTAAAAATACTGAGATATGGGTACATATATGGGTGTCCTGGAATGCAGACTAACATCAAGTGAGAGACTTTTTTTTTTTTTTTTTAAAACACAGAAACCATCAACAAGCAAACCACATTATCATTTGGGGTGATGGGCAGGTCAGGGCCATAAGATAGAGTGAGGAAAGACAATAGCAGAGAGTACTGTAAAACCACCATTTAAATCAGAAATGTCTTTATAGGGCTAAAACATAACACACCTCTTACAAAACTTCCATTCTAAAACCTCCTTCTTTATATGTTCTCCCTCCCATCACCTCTCCCCCAGCTTCAGTTTGTGCCCCGTACATTGCTGAGGGGCTGTATTTCGTCTTATTACGCTGCTGCTGCAGCCCTCCTTACTGTGCCAAAACCGTTCAGAGTGCACCAAGTCAGCACTGCAGGCTCTGACTCCTGCCTTCCCCATTCTCCCCCAAGGGAAATCATTCCTAAGAGCAACCTCCATTACCTGAGGATCAAGATAGGTGGTAATTACCTTCGTTGCGATTTCCACCCCCACTTGCACTGCTACGGATAAAGTTTTCAGACACGACAAGTACCTGCAAGGTCTCGCAGTTTGTCACAATGCCTGACAGGCTAAATTAACAGCAGTGGTGGGAAAAATATGCTGACATGCATACGCAGCACTAAAATAGGGCAACTTCAAATCAGCTCTAAGCTTCAAAATTAGAAAGCCTGATGAGTGAAACCAGTATATTAATACCCATTATTAGGAAAAAGTGCGGATCTAGTGGTTTTTAGAAATAGAGCTCTGACTGTGAACACAAGCGTATGCACTACTTGCACAATATATAGGCTACACCTACCTGGTAAATGGTCATGCTCAGCATGTTCAGGAACGGTCCCAAACACTGGGAGCACACCTGTACAGCTGCTGGAAAATGAGGTCCGAGTTTCATCACATGGACATATAATATGAGCCTGTCACAGACTCAGGTCTGTCCCACAATATTCTTCTCGGTAAGGAAAGAACAGTGAAACTTTCCATTCTTGCACCTTCTTGTGTTATACCAATTTTGAGGCTTCCAAAAAATGAGGAATAACCCAGACTTCAGCCCAAAGTGCTGACAGAAATAATCCTTAAATGATTCAGTAGTCTGGATTTGATTTCTTTTTAATTTACACTTTATTTTCTCTTGGTAGCTTGTTCAGTAGATACTGAAAACATGGAAATACTAAAGGATCTCTGCATTTCTAACTGCATTGGCATTCAATTCTGTCTATGATCTGATCCTCTCTTGTTGCTGCTATAGCCTGGACATCTTCTAGCTTGGCAGCTTTCCCTACATGTCAGAACACTGCTGCTGACCACAAATCTTTTCCATCATGCAATACAAACATCAGACTTTTTTAATCTCTCTATTGCTGCCTTTTTGCCTGATGCATGAGGTCAGCTTCCCCTCACTGCTTGGAGTATAATAGATAATAATCTTGTTTCTTTATCACAAGTGTAATTTCACAATACAAGTGTAAACTTTTCACAGTCCTATCGTCTTACTCCTTAGTCCCTTCCTGGTCTGACTGCTGCATCTGCTATCAAGCTGCTGTCATATACCTGGAATCTTCATCTATCAAGTCCAACCACCCTCACAGCCCTTTCAAGTATCATCTTAAAGATTCTAGACTAAGCAACACCTCTTCTCTTTCACATTCATCAACAGTCCTGGTGTCCTGTATTATTTGTCTGCCTATTGTATCGAAATCTCAATCTTTCTCAAGGAAGACACAAGTCTTGTGCATGACCCAAGGACCTTACAGGCAACTGAAGCGGTCCCCAAAGACAAGTTTGTTTGTTTTAAACAATACTATAGTAAATGAATTAGTTTGGGCCTGGAATATCATTATGTTTGGTTTTTTACATGGACCAGACCTTACAAAGGTAAAGAATAAGAAGCGGGGAACCTGGCTGAGAGAAGTTGCTTTAGTGATATTTTGTGGGAGACAGTTAAAATTAGCACATTTCACAACTTCTGAGCAATCCTACTACTGTATGTAGATTAACGCCCTTTTTGGGGAAAAGTAAAGGACACTAAGGAAGGACAAACTGACAAAAACATTTTGAGATTATCAAGCCGCCTGTGGATGCAAATCCCAAGAAATCTGAAGAATCAAACATCTAGATTTAACTTATCAAGTAGTTACAGACAAAGTGAAATGCTTTGACACCCTGAGAGTAGCTCTTGTGGGTATTTGAACACCTCAGAACTGCCTTTCTGAAATTCTCAGCCTCAGTGAGCAGACAAGCTTGCCAAGAGCTCACTACAATATTTGGAGAAGGTAACAGTCTCCCTGCTGGTGCCTAGGTGCAGGTTTTCCCTAATTCTAGTTTTGGAAGACACTTTCTCTAGAATTGCTACAATTTATTCTTGATGCTACAATGGATGTGGTTTTTACTCTAAATATCATTGTTGGCACTGTCACAGTTTAACCCCAGCTGGCAACTAAGCACCACAGAGCCACTCACTCGCTCCCTGCCAGGTGGGACGGGGGAGAGAATCAGAAGTGTAGAAGTGAGAAAACTCATAGGCGGAGATAAAGGCAGTTTAATAGGTAAAGCAAAAGCCGCGCATACAAGCAAGGCAAAACAAGGAATTCATTCACGTCTTCCCATCGGCAGGCAGGTGTTCAGCCATCTCCAGGAAAGCAGGGCTCCATCACGCGGAACGGTTACTTGGGAAGACAAACGCCATCACTCCGAACGTCCCCCCCTTCCTCCTTCTTCCCCCAGCTTTATCTACTGAGCACAATGTCATATGGTCTGGGATATCCCTGTGGTCAGTTGGGGTCAGGTGGGTCCCAGCTGTGTCCCCTCCCAACTTCTTGTGCTCCCCCAGCCTCCTCCCTGGTGGGGTGGGGTGAAAAGCAGAAAAGGCCTTGGCTCTGTGTAGGGACTGCTCAGCAATACAAGGATATTTTCCTTATTAACAACACTGTTTCCAGCACAAATCCAAAACATAACCCCACACTAGCTATGATGAAGAAAATTAACTCTATCCCAGCCCAAACCAGCACAGGTACCTAGATCTCAACATAAAAAAAAAGAGATTAAAAGAATATGAAATTCACAACTAACAAAACTGAAAGAGACACTTGCCGATTCCTTCATCAACACCAGCACCTTCATTGCCTGAAACAGCACTTACAGTTGATTGCTCCTTCATGCACCCTTTACACACACAGGCACGTGCCTTGCCTTTGGTGTTACACATTAATCACTTTCACAGCATAAGTTGCTATTGCACCGCAACCTCCTGAACTGCATGATAGAAGGAAATACAAGAAAAAGGAGCTTGAGAGGGAGCAGATCAGACCAGAGCTCAACATCTATCTGAAAATTCAGTTTTCTACTCAGATTTGCCCAACTGCATGCTTTCAGCTATAGAAATCACAGATGTTATTACAGGCTAAGTTTCTTGCAATATCTCAAATACAGTACGAGTTTTGAGAGCTTGCCTAGGAAAAACAGCAACTCAAAAAAATACTTCAAATCACCAGGTTATACCTGGAGCTACCTGGTTGCAAAGCGGGCTTTACCTCTAAGACACAGGACAACTGGGTGCAGCTAATTATTTATGTTGTGGAACGCAGTCAGAGAAGTATGGGTTGCAGTAGCTCAAGGGTTAGAAAAAAAGAAAAAAAAACGGGGGGGGCATGCAGCTGCAGCAAAATGGTGCCTTCAACAGGAAGGTGAAGGCTGCAACATATTTGGGAAAATGCCAAATTCTATAATATTGAAAAATTAAAGCCTAAGGATTTTGTCTGTCATATTCAGAGTTATTATTTCAGACTTCCACAAATGCAAAAAGACTTTTTTTTCGGTTCATACCCTATTTATATTTTTTAAAAATCCCAGAAATATCTATACATGTATACATATTTGTGTGCATATAGACATATACTTATTAAATATATGTGAAGATATAGATATGTATATATTTAGTGAAAGTTCCATTTCTTAAATTCAATGAAACCTAAAGCCAGTTTTACAGTTAAGGAACTGCAAAACATACAGGGTCCTGCATATATACACACTAAAGAATTTTTGCTACCTTAAGATATAGCCTGAATTCCTGTACTAAAGAACCAAAAAGTAATTAAACCACAGAGTTCATATTTCATCTGCTTGAACTAAAGACAGGCTTTAAAATGACACAATCCAGGCAAATGGATATTCCCTTCTCCGGATTAATGTAACACTAGCATGTTGTGGGCAATAGTGAGGCAAGACAGTGCCTTAGAGTTGCAAATTTATCTGAAGACAGTCATCTGGCTAATACATTATTCATTTGTTAACTTCACTCAGCATTAGTTCAGTTGTCAAGTGTGGCAAAATTATTTCCTGGCAGGGATGAAGCAAATGGAGTCGAAATAAAAAAAAAGAGTTAAAGATTACTGGGGAAGCCCAAACTCACTGGATTGCAAGGTTGAAAAAGGGCGGAAAGATTTAAATAAGAAAGGCTGGTGTACACACCCCCCAAAAGTCCTATTTAAATTCTGAGAGCTTACTGATGTTATTAAAACACTGCAGTATTGAACCTAGCATTGAGGGATATACCACATGCTAAAGCATAGTGGGGTTTTTCTTGGGACTTTTTTTTTCCTGTTTGATTCTGCCAGAATACATACCATGAACAATAGATTGATTCTTATCCATCAGTTGTTGAAAGGCTATCCTCATGGACATACAATCACAGACCAAAGTAACTTGCCTATACTGCCTAGAAAGTATAAAAGGTGATATTTCAAACCAGGTCTTTTTTGTAACTCTACCCTAAAATGTTCTTTTCTTTGTATTATAATCTTTTGGTTTATGCATCACTAACAGTTGAACACAGTGGCCTTACTTAGCTACAGCTTTGTTCTTGCAATTATTATTGTTTAGGTAGAATTCAAATTATCTCCATTAGTATTATCAAGTCAGAAGCTCTTTTTACAAATTAGAAGTTACTTACAGGGCTTAGTTTTATTCGCACCAAAGTAGAGAAAGTGATGGAAACAGAGAAATAAATAGGATATAATTGTCCCACTAGAGAAGTAGCATTATTTATTTAATAATAAATTATAACATTTAAATATAAAATGCTTCATAACACTTCAATAAAACACACTGTAGCAAAATCTGCCACAGATGCATGCACTTCACTGGGTTAAGTCCCAAAACATGTGATTCACACAAATCAAGATATACTAAAAGTATACAAGTGAAAATAAAGAGCACTGTGTAATTGCTTGGTACATCTAACAACTCCAAAATAAGCCTTTACCTAAGAACATGAATGTGTATTAGCACTTAACTCAGAAATAATGGCATGAATCTACAAAAAGGTTTTTTTCCAATTTATTTCACATTCCTCTAACTTAAGCAGGAAAATGACAAATTAGGTGATGATAGCCAGTCAATATCAGGAAGAAAATACTTACAGAACAGCTGGAGATGTCTGCAGACAAAACCCCTTTTTGGTGAACACTTTAGCCTCTTTAATTTTATGATATTTAAATTACCTGAGAAAAGTTGAGTTCTCACTTGCCCTTAAGGGCTACAAACCAGACAGCTAGTTCATCCTTTTCTACTTTTTTCTCCCAGCCCCCTCAGCTGTCTTGAATCACTTCCTTAAGCATAATGCCAGCAGCGGCCATTAGGTCACCTGTGTATCACAGGCCAATAAATTGAACCTAAATGTTCCATAGATTAGCCTGACTTTACTCACCTGAACCCTAATGGGATTTAGTCAAATTAGACATGTATATCACCACTGAGGAACGGGAACCACTAAGTTCTTATACCCAAGACGGCTGTATGACTAGATGCTGGTTAGGTGAGATTTAGAGAGAGAGTCCAGCTGGCAAACCATATCCCACAGTGAAGGGAAAGGTAAATATAGGTAAGGCCCCTACCCATCTCACCTGGAAGCAAAGTCTTTCTGAAGCCTAGATCTTGTGACTGGGTCTTTCAAGTAGATTTTATACACACAAAATAATCTTGGAGCAATTTTCCCCTCCAGTTGCTCTATCTCTTCTTGAGGGCTGTAGGAAAGCCATAATAAATACAAAAACCTAGAAAGCAAACAAAAAATAATACAACTGCCCAGTAACATTTTAGGGGAAGAAGGAAGAAATTCCTTCCTGACTATGCAGGAAACCTCCTTCAGCTCTAAAGTGTAAGACTAGCCTATAGCTACTGTCTTTATGTGTTATGAACGTACCAAGCATCATCATATGCCATTTTCACTCTCCTCAATACCCAGGAAGAAAGTGGGAGATACTGGTCATTCAAAAAGTCCCAAATTTTCAGGCCAGAAAGGGTTACTGCAATCTCGTAGGATGACATGCAACGCATACATGCTTACACATAACACACACAGATTTTTCCTTCAGCCAGATTAAAGCTTTGCTTTTTGAAAGTTTGGGAATGAGAGATACAAAAACCCCATGAGTTTCTCAGATTTCATTTTCCCGGGTCAGCCATTCTGGTATTTAAATTGCACTCACAGCTAGAAAGTTGTACCTTATGTCAAGGTTGGATTTTTCTAACTTGAACTTCCAGCACTTACCAGAAAGGCTTTATCATGAATACTTACACACCAGATATGGGAACACGAATGAGTTATCATAGAACAAGGTCAGGTGTTCACTTCTGTATTAATAACTGCTCTTATCCCATGGAAAATGTGAGGCAGCTTACTCTCAGGAGAAGGGCATCAAGTCATCCCTGGCAACACTCTTTCCCTGCGCACACTGTGTTGTCTTCCCATTCACATATCACAGGAAGATCTCAAGAAGTAGCTTGTCCTGTTTTCCATGTGCAAGTTCACAGATAGCCCTGTACCGTTTCCACCTCTAGTTTTACCAGAACTCAAGCTTCTCAAGGTGCCAGGACTCGGAGGTCTGTCTGTGCATCTAATAGGAAACAAGGGGCAAAGCGCTACTCACACTTCTGTTTTCTTTGCCCTTCCTTACTTATGGAACAAGTTGTGACAGCCTATTTCCATCAGATGATCCAAATTCCACTAATTTATAGTACCATATCACATTTCCCTATGTATTCGAGCACCCCAACATCCTCCTGTTGCTCATGTAGGTTTCTAACATCAGCACAGAGGCAATTAAAAATACATTCCTTACATGCATCTTTGTACTAAATTAAATGATATAATGTATGCAAGATTTTCAAGGAGTTGCTATGTCAGGGGTGAGAAGATGTGCTGAGAATTTGAAACTGATGCAAGATATGAAAAAGAAAATTCATGAAGTAGTAAGCACTGGAAGGTCACTTTGACCCAATTTTCCATTTTCTTGCAGGACATCAGACATAGTCAGTGTTTGGGAGTGCAGAGACAGCACTTGTTAATAACTTCATAATTTCTGTAGTCTACAGCTCAATTTTCACAGCTGCATTACAAGTGCAGAAACAAACTGTGATCTCATAAGCTGTTCTAAAGGATATTTTTATGAAAGAATCTTTCATGCTCTTCCCTGCTGCTGAAATTAAACATCCCCTGAAATCCACAGAATGTGCTTGTACAGGTTTCCTCCCAATGTCTATTGCAAACCTCAGTGGTAACTTAATACTTTGCTTCTAGTTCCCAGTTTTCCTAAAAAATTTGGTTTTTAATTATTTTTTTCCATGATGAATACATCAAAAACATCATCATTTCATTGTTTTTAATGAGATACTCTCACAGGCATCACTGCACCACACTTCACAGGTGCTAATCACTTTTAAAAAAAACCTCAGTGCACTGATGTTGTGTATTGTCTTCAACAGATACGGTATCTAAAGCATGACGGCCCAAAGCTCTTCCATACAGTCTCTTGGAGATGGAGATTCCTCTTGTGAAGACTCCTCTCCCTTTTGCACTATACCACAAGTAGCCATACATACAGAATCTTGCATTCAACTGCAAGAATGGCAGGGCTTTAGTTGGATTTCTTCTTTATAACAGCCCCTTTGTTCTGTGGTAAACTTTTACCTAATTGACAGATAGACAAAAATCAAGTCCTCAGCTCCTTTGGAGTTTTCTCTTTCTCTCCTAGAATTTATAAGCATTCAGTCAAAAGATCAAAAAGTCTCCCTAGTTTTGCACGGTTCTTTTGGATTCACCAAAAACAATTATAATCAAAGATGTTCTGTAGTGCCAGGCCTCTTTCTGGCATTTTTTTTTTTTTTTTGAAAGCACAACTCTATAGAAGTCACCCTCCTCAAAACCCTCTCTTGGAGCAGGCAACAGTCTTACCATTCGGGGTCTTGCAAAGATATATGTGTGCATTTCAAACAGGACATGCAAGTAAACTTGTGAAACCCAGACATTTTACAGCTTGCTCTGATTGATACCAAGTATCCAAGTGGGAAATAATGTGGACTAATATGTGGAATATCTCCTCCATCATCCCTTGGAGACAGATCAGTAAGAACAGAATTTCACTGCTTTTTCTCCCCAGACAGGTAGAGGAAATGTGGGGGACAGTTACAAAGCCAAAGCAAAATTTACTGCTGAGCAAAAGAAATAAGGAAGCAAAAACACAGGACAAAGATGAGTTTCAGGCGAGATTTGAAAATAGATGAAAGCAGAAAAATACAACTTTTCACCACTTACATTCATTTAAGAATCCCTGTATTTTATTAGGTACTGAATTAGACAAACCCTGCAGTTAAAAAAACAACATGTTCTGGTTTAAGTTTTCTGCAGTCGCAGTACAAAGAAAACAGTAAAAAGTGTTTTAGTTGTCTAGTCATTGTAAAAACATACTAATTTTCAGTATCAGCTGATCATAAAATTACGTATCTTCAGTGTCAAGTTCTGCATACTGGGACAGTGGTTAACCCCGCTGAAGTCAACCGCAAAATTCTGCTGAAGTCCTAAGGAAAGAATTGGTGAATCATAAGTCTACACCAAAGTAAACGGACAAACCCCAACACATTCAGTCTGTACTCCGCAGAAGGACCGATTAATTATTCTTTGCTTGTCATATCACACTGCCCTTTTACAGGCATGAAAGCTCCCAGCACCTCTTCCAGAAAGGAAACCCCTGGCAGCTGCTGACTGCTGGTCAAAGGGACTACTAGTGTCACTTGTGGAGTCACCGTGGGGGCTGACTCATCCGCAACTTCTTTTCACATCGCTCATCTGAATTGTCCCTGGGGTACCCGTTTCTGTGGGGCAAGCAAGACCTTCTATCATACTCTTTGGTCCTACTCTATTTAACCATACTTTAGGACTTATTCAGGTAACCCTGTGAATGCATAAATACGGAAAGATTTGGAAAAAGTGAAAATGCTACAAGAGCTACTCAATTAATTTCACCCCCCCCCAATGTTTCCCAGTGAAAGTGCTATAATGAGAGGACTGTAAGAGCAAACAGTTCCTCATTGTTCCCTGCATTATAGAGGCTGAGCGTCCCAGGGCAGAAAGGAAGGGGGAACACTGAACACAAAGGTTCATTTTCTTGTTAAAAATGCCTTCCACGCATAACTACCTTGTGCAGAAGCCTTTCAGTTTTGGGTGTAAAACTCGTAACATTGGCTCAGCAAAACGCACAGCAATTGGACTTCACCCAGCGGTTTCCTCCACCGACTCTTTTCCTCACAGAGCCCACCTAAAAGCCGGGTTTTCCAGCCAGCTTCATGCCCCCCTTCCTGCAAAACCCTCCTCCTAGAGTCCACGTTCTTAAGTACGAATTTAAACGCCACGCTCCTCATTTTTAAAGCACTCTCCCCCCGCCCGGCTACATCCAGCTTGCGCCCCGACCCCGCGGCGGGGGGCTGCGGGGAAGGAGCCTCGGCGGGGCCTGGGCCTTTGCAGGAACTTCGAAGAGGCGGCTGCCCACCCGCCTAGCGAACGCGGACCCGGGCTTGGCCCTCTGGGCGCCCGCTGCCCCACCGCCTACCCCGCTTTCCAGCCCCGCTCCCCCTCACCGGCCAACAGCCCAGACCGCAAGCCGCCGCCGAGGCGGCCTGCCTTCCACAAAACGTTTAGGGACGGCCAGCGTGGCAGGAAAATCCACTCCCCCCCCCCCGCTACCGCCGGCGGCCCGTAGGTAAAACCTCAGCCCCTCCCCCGCGGAGGACCCGGACAGGTGTGGGGCGGCGGGAAACCTGAGGAACGGCCTCAGGCGCCCGCAGCGCGGGGGGGGGTCACCGCACCTAACAGTCGGACCGGCGCCCCTCGCTCCCTCCTCACCGCCATGCCACCCCCCGGCCCGGCGGGCGGCCCCTCCTCACCGCTATGCCACCCCCCGGCCCGGCGGGCGGCCCCAGCCCAGCCCAGCCCCTCTAACAAAGGAGGCCCGGGGCCGCGGCGAGGGGCGGGGAGCTGCGGCTCCCCGCCCCTCAGCTCCGTGATTCCTTCTTTCCTTCGCGGCCGGGGGCGCTGCCGCCGGCTCCGCTCCGCACCGCCTCCTCCCTCCCTGGCTGCCCGCCCTTCCTTCCCCGGCGGCGGCAGCGGGCGGCGGCAGGGTGCCGCCGAGCGGGCGGGGTGTCTCCCGAGCGGCCTTGCCCGGATGTGCTTCCCTGACTCATAGTCGCGCCGCACGCAGGCTCCGCGCCGCCGCCGCGCCCGCCCCGCTCCCCGCACACGCCTCCCGCGCCTCCCTCCGCGCCAGCGGAGAGGCGGCGGCGGCGGCGGCAGCAGCAGCAGCAGCAGTAGCAGCAGGGGAAGGAGGAGGAGGAGGAGGAGGCCGCGGTGGCACGATGGGTAAGTCGCCCCAGCTCCGCGCAGTGCAGCCCCCTGCCGCCGCCCCTCTGCCCCCGGAGGCCGCCGCCCGCTCGTCGCCGGCGGGCGGGGAGGGGCGACTGGTACAACTTCCTCATCGGCCGCCTTCCTCGTCTCCGTGCCTTCGCCCGGGAGGAGGGTCGGGGCGGCAGTGGGGCTCCGCCGAGACACCTCCGCCCCCGCCCCGGCGCCGCCGTGGCCGCTGCCCGGCCCCGGGCCCTGCCCCTGCCCCTGCGGCGCAAAGTTTCCGCGGCTCCTGCGCTGCCGCCGGCCGGCCCCGCCTGCCCGCTCTGCCCCAGCCCGGCGGCTGGCTGGTCGGTCGGTCAGCCTCCTGGTGCTCCCCGCCCGGCACACTCGCGGTCCTGGGCGTGAGTTCCGGTGGGTTTAGAGGAAAGATAGATTCCCCGAGTGCGAAGGGGGGTTCCGAGCAAGGAGTTATGTAAGGCACCCCCCCAGGACGCTTTCCCAGTTACTGTTTGCATAATGGAGACAGTTGGGATAAGGCGTTCAGGAGGTTATTTTATCATCTCCGTTCATTGTTTGTGGAAGGCACAAGGATCCTCGTATCTCTCCGGCTTTTAGAAAGAGCATTACTCATCCCTACAAATGCAGCCATATTACCACTGCCTTTTTTATCTTAGGATTGTAAATTAAGTAGTTTCACACCGACCGCCACTTGCATGGAGCTTCCAACAAACGCCATGTGAATCTAGGAAGCGTAGCATTTGATTATTCTTTACGAAGTGCTCGGTGAATTTCTGTTGCCTTATCCACCTCTTGCTCTTGCACAAACTACAGCTCTCCTGGTGTTAAACAGCCACAGTAAAATAGATTTCCCAGAAATCTGGCTGAAATGTAGATCCCGGGGATGGGTAAGGAGTGCCCCCCTTGAGCTGCTAAAGACCCAGCCAGCTCTGCCAAGTGTGATGGGGGGGATCCGAGTTGCAGATCCGGAGGGCAAGGAGCTGTGGTTCGCAGCCAGGGTAAGGAGGTGGCAGTTCCTGAATTCGACTCAGGGGTTTGACATCAGCATTTCCTGTGGCCTTAGGTAAATCAGTAGTTTCTTTGCAGATCACACGTATCTTTCGCTTTTAACTAGAAGTTTCCATGGCAAGAAGCCGTTGCGGTCCCTCAGTTTTTCTAATTGGGAAATGAGGATAAATACGTAGCTAACTCCTTTAAAGCAATGGAGAACCTTTGGAGAATGGTTCAAATTAGAAGCTACCAGGGTCAGGCATGAGGAATAACTATCAAATTTTATCAGAATTAGGTAAAACTGTAACGATGTAGTTGAAAGTCGCTTTTTTTCATGTGGGTGGAAAAGGCAAGACACCAGGGTTTAGTTTGCATATGTTTCCTGTCTCCATTCACAAAGTAAGACTATTAATCTCATTGTTCTGCTCAAAGTCTAGTTGTAGCTAACTCTGTTTTGGCTTCCAAAAATGAAAACTTAAGGGCATTGGCTAAAAGCTGTTTAGAAAAGCTGGTGCAGAATGAGCACAGCACTCCTTTTTAGATGAGACTACACTTCAGTTGCCCGCAAGTTTGTAAACAGTTTGAGAATCTGCTACAGCTTGCTGCATAGGTAAGAGTAGTTATAATTATTTTCAGGAAGACTGAAGTAATTTTCCTGTAGAATCTATCAGCACCCATCCATAATTGCCCAGAGAGATTGCTTGTGAAAATACAGAGGAACCTTCTCCCCCCTCACTTCTTCACCTATCAGGGCCTGATTCTACTGTCTTTAAAGTCAAGGCAAACTCTAAGTAGCCTCTGCAGCAGATCTTGTCGCTCCAAGGAATGAGTGGCAAAGACTGAAATCGGTTTCACCTTGGCTCACAACTAATAATGACTTTTTGTGTTTACGCTCATACAATCAATACACTAGCTTCCCTCATTCAGCTTATAGTATTCTTTTTGGTAATGCATTGCATAAAAGCTGAAAATCCTTAGAATTAAATCAAGGATGAATTTGTTCTTCCTATAGCTTGTATATCATTCCATAAATCGTGCTCAACAAACAAACGTTTGTGTCAGAGACTGCAGTAATGTCTTATGATTAAACGTATGGTCTATTCTGTATTTATGAAGGTTGGTATGGTATTAGCTGGTTTGTATACGAATGGTATAAAACGGAAGCCCAAGCAGGTATATTCTAACTCCAGTCAAAATATTTCTGTTATTGAAAAGACTTATTGTGTATATATGGATCTGCGTTATCTTTACTGTATAGAAATATCTCTGCTGCCACTCTGGTTCCAAGTGTGTATTTCTCTGAAGACATTCTCACGGCAGTTGTTTCCTCCTAGAGGATAGTGATTTCCTCTCAGTTCTTTCCAAAATTATCGTTTTTGTTGCTTGCATTCATAGTTTTTAAAGTTGTGTCTGAGTACAGTTTAAACAATATTCAACTTTTGGCTTCGAGAAGCAAGTTGGCTTGAGTACTCCTGGCAGTAGAGCACTTTGAATACTTGAGGTGACATGTGCACCACCAGTACTTCACTTCGGCCTTTATAAGAACAATTAAGGTTTTTACTTTTCAGTTACTAATGTAGTGCTTCAGTTTCACAATGAATGGCCCCTTTCCCCAGTCAATTCTTGTTTTTAACCTCGAGAAACACAACTGGTATACTCATGCAAATGCACTGTATCCAAGAAGATCTTTCTATTTTAGAGCAGTGGCCCCTGGAGGTCATTGTAAGCAGGCTGCAGTTATTCCACAGACGTAAATTAATAAAATAAAAACAGTAACTTGGTTACATGTTGACCACTCAACAGTAATCCATTGGCCCCAAAAGGTGGAGAAACACCATGTATGAGAGTTTGTATGCAGAATACAAATACAGATCACAAATTTTTTTTTTAATGGCACATATCAGTTTGTTTGAAGTGTCCATGTTATGGTCTGTAGTAGTGAAAAACTCGTAAAAGTATTCTTCCATTTTGAGACTACTGGTTTTGTTAGCAGGAGATGGAAGGCAGCCTCTGCTTTCATGAAGCTTAATACGTACTTAGGTTCTCAGTTAGGCAACAAACTGCAAGAGCAACCTGCTAGACTCTTTTTACAGTACCTAGGAGTAATAGCACAATGACAAGATATGTAAGGTACACAGGCTATAACAGATGGATTTATTTAAGTACTGTCCATTTAGCTACACTGTTGTCAGAACAAAGCTTTATATTGCCCCTCTCCTCCCAGTATACTCAATTTTCTCTCCCAGTTTCCCTGAATAATTACCAGGTGCAACCATGTATCAAGTTTTGAGGTCAGCCAGGTGGTTGTCAAACACCAAATCCAAACTAAATCACAGATCAGGGTGTAACAAGCCACTGCCTATCTTCAGGACATTGGCTTACAAAATAAAGGAGGCAAGAGGCTGTGAAGCTTCAGGCATGGCTGTGTGCAGTATTGCTTTTGGGAAGGTAGGAATAAACCTGCCTGCTTTTTATTAAAAAAATGTGATCGGTAGTCTCAGACATGAGAGGAATGAAAGCTAATGAAAAAAAGTCTTCCATCCTGAGAGCTCTTTTGCTGGTTTTCTTACAAAAGATGCAAGTCAACCTAATAAACTGCTTGGAAAAGAGATATTTCAATTGCACAAGAAGATAATTTTTAATTCTTTTAAAGTTTTTGCTAAAACAATGAGACTTCTAATACCACCAACGTATTAGTTCTAGCCAGCAAGAATACACCAAGTTAAGCCAGTATAAAAGGTTGTATTAGCATTTCCTAAAAACTGAGACTGATTTTGGCAAAAGTCTTGTCTTTAAAACACAAACACAGAGGAAACTGCTTTTAGACTGCATCTCTTTTGCTTCAGTAATGTTCCTCGAAGTGTGCTTCTGAAGCAGCCAGAGAGGTTAGGTTAGTTCTGACTGACCTTTCTTAAGGAGTACTGTTCCTGTGTTCAGGCCAACGTTTGTGATCTTTGTTTTTATGTGAGACTGAAACCAACCAATTTTGTCTTTAGCTTTAGGTTAAAGACTTCATTCACAAGTACGTTTCCTGAAAACAGAATATTCAGAGGTAGTTTCAGAAGTCTGTGAGGAACATCTGCCTTTCTGTAGTGTCAAAATGAAAGGGGAAAGAGAAAGGGCAAAAGAACAGCTGAAACCTGAAGGAAACGAAGTGGTAATAATGGAAATGAGAAAGCTACCAAGACAAGAGACAAGAATAGAAGGGAACAAAAATCCCTTAAGGGAAATGCGTGGAGGGAGAGAAATACTAGAAGCAGAGGAAAGACAGGGATAATAGACGGATGAATGGAACAACAGAGGACAGAAATAGGAGAAAGAAATGAGGAGGTCTACTCTGTTCCTCCCCCCGCCCCCCCATGTTAAGAAGATAGTTGGGGTATAAATGTAAATAAAATCAGATCATTTTTACCCTCTTTTTTTTTTTTTTTTAGTAAAATTTGGCTGCTGCTCACAGTCCTTGAGAAGACTCATTATAATTTTCCGTCTTCCTCAAGTAAAGCTCATTTATTTCTGGAAGTTCTGAGAATTTAATTATTTATAAATATGTAAAAAGAAGAGATTAACATAAATAGCATTTGTTCTATAAAGGGGAAAATAATGTCATCACTGTTTGACAGGAGGGAAAGCTATGGAGATTCATCTATAGCATCTGTCAAGGAGGTTGGTTGTTATCCCTTCTTAACTCTGTCACAGGAATGTAGTTCATGTTTTAGGATGTCAAAGGGACATTAGACAGTGACCCAGTTACTTATATAAGAGAAAATCCACTTTCCACTGTTGACTAGTCCACCTGGCTCTGTTCACATGCTGTGTGTTCAAGAAAAGTAGAATCCCTGTTAAGACAGAATGCTGTCTTGATACTGTTGGAGACATTACGTTTCAGATTCTAACTTGTTTCCAGATTAAAATAGATTAGGAACTACATCTAAACTTCTGGAAATTAGGAGTCTTAAAATGTTGATGTGTGTTCTCCAGCTAATGGAGAATTTTTTTTAATGACAGTTTGAATTTTAATTAGACAAAGAGCTTTTCCTACTAAGGGATTTTATAAGTAGCAGCTTTCACTGCAAGGACAATCTCCTAGGGCCTCTTTTTCTTAAATATGGTCTAGAAAATTGTTTCTATTTACAAATTTTAATATAATAGCAACCAAATCAAATTTGTTTTGGTAGAGTAAAATGATAGTTAAAAGCCACGGACTTCTGAATGTTGAAGTTCCTTTTAGTGCAAAAAATAGCTGATATGCATTAGAATTTATGTGTGCTCCAGATATGCCTAATAGAGTTTGTAAACTCTCTGAAACAAATGTCTGTGGTTCAAGGAGCCACAAAGCTGTGCACACAGCCTGGTGACGTCTGCTCAGCCTGAGAGTTGCGCGGCTCTAGTTGAGGGAGATTTGAAGTTGTGCAGAAACCCTGGTCATCTCATACCATTCTTAAGCTGTAGTTCAAGTAGATTACAAAGTCAGCAGATATCCAGAAGAATTCGTCAAATCCATAAACCAGATAACTGATGTTCATTTAACTCCAGATAGAGGACAGAATTTAGTGCAGGATGCTTTGGGACCTGCAAGTAAGTACATCATACCTTAACTGTACAAGTGTGCACTGGCAAGGCACGTGTCTTAGAAATATCTCTGACTTGAAGCACTTTCAGATACATCTTCACAAATTAAGATAAGAAATGTCAGGGAATAAATCTGTGTGTGTCTGAAGTAGTTGGAATTCAAAATATGCGTGAATTGAGACAATGTAGATGCCTGTACAAAGTTGTGTTAAAATTTACAGTTTACAATAAATGAAGTGCTTTCATTTCATGCTTTCCATTTCTATGTTAGGCACAAACCTCTTATAAAAATCACATCACATTTACACATTTAAAAATCAGGGAAAAATAAAAAAATCACACTTCTGCAAAGGAAATATTTTAAGTGATCCATTTCAATATTAGGTCCCATTTTCCTCATATTTCACAGCTCTTACAAGCTTACTGCTTCCTAGTAATGTATTATAGGAACTAAGTCAATTCTGAGCTTTTATTAAAATGCTGAGCTATTCATTGTGTTAGTGGTAGCTCGGGGAGATTCATGAAAGTTAATCAGTGTTAAGTTCATCAGTTGGCTCCATCCCCTGATACTTGCCAGCCTGATGGACACAATAATTTTGAAGAAATATGCAGAATTTGTGTATAATTTTAATTTTTTTGTTGACCCATCTTATCAGCTGACTCAGATTTGACAAGTCATTTCAGTATCTGATTAAATCAAATTAAGCAGGTGCTTCAATTCACATGGTGAATAGCAGCCTTTCTTTCAGGCTTACTGCCTGTGCTCTGCAAATGTACTTGGGAGTAAGACTGGACAGAGAGTAATATGGAAATTATAAGAGAGAGATGGAGACTGAGTGAGAAAACTAAGATTCATGGAGGAGACCAGCTAAGCAGTATAGGATGGATGACGTGATGAGGATTGAACAAAACCTTGGAGAAATTTGTCAGGGCTGCCAATGAGCCTGCAGGGAACAGGCCTGTGTTTGGGAGACGTGGGGAGGTGACAGCTCAGCATCTCCTGGTAGCCTTGAGTTTGCATATCCACTGTCAGCTGCCTGTGCATTTTTATGGCCTTCCTGATATACTAATACGGGAACATCAGGGCACAAAACCTGTAGTTGAAAACCTTATCCTTATCACATTCTTCACCTTTCAGTAAATGTCTTTACATCTAGAATATACCCGTCCAAAAAAACACCCAGATATAACAGAATACTCATACTGCTTTCATCCTATCTTCCGTACAGTAGAGGTCTACAGTTAGAAGTCTGTCATACCCAGCACTTTATAAGCTCTGTTCTACCCCTTTTGCCCTTAATTATACCCAGACTGGAAACTAAAATTACATTGTTACCATATGGATTAATTCTGTGACAACATTTTGTGGATGGAAGCTGAACATTCTGCTAGCCTAGCTATTTAACATCAATATCTTAAAACCATAAAACGTGACGACCTGCAAGCCTTTATAGTCTCTAGGGTGAGTGGAGTTTTTGTCTGGGGAGGTCTGTGTGTTGATGGGGGTGGCCCACTCTCTGGCAGCTTGGAACTCCTCTTGGGAGCATATTTAGAAACACTTCCTCTCTTTGACATTGGACATGACAGTCCAGTAACTTAAATTAATGGGACTATTTTAACATTTCTAGCCTTAAATGCAGCCTTACGCATACATGTCACTATTTACAGGGCCAGGAGCACACCTGTTCCCTTCTCTAGCCTTGCTAAGTTCATTCCTGTATCCCTTCTCTATGGAGAAATCCCATCGTGCTTGCAGTTGACAGCACCCAGTACCCTGCAGGCATAACTTGAGTTCAGTACTGCCAAATAGCTACTTGTGCTACATGAAGGCTTTGGAACGATTTCCTTAAATCAAAATGCTGTTTTATCTTGACAGCAGGAACAAAGCATAGGAAGAGAAAAGGGTTTTAAAACCAAGGCAGGATTGTACACATCTTTCTTATCTAAATCTTCCCTGTCCACAGAGTGTTTAACGTACCCCTCCTGGGCCTCTGGAGGAACTGACTGAAGTCAGTCTTCTGAGTCCGGTGTACTTGGTAATAGCATCTTCATATCTCTGACCACTTCCTTCAGCAATCTTCCAATGTGCACACTGGAAGTCACTGTATTGCTGGTGACGTTAAGACCCTGTTGTACCAATACCTGAGACACCCCTCCTGAACTTCAGTGAGCAATTTTAAGAGGAAATGCAGTGAGTGAATGTGACCATCAAGAGGGGTGGCAGCAGCAGTGAACAGTTGTGAGGTATTTCCACACTTACCTTTCTCTCTTTCTTTTTTTCCCTCTTCCTAAGTAACTAGTAGCCATTATTTTTCCTCCTTCCTCTCCTGTGCTTATGTGTTGAACTGATTTTAGGGTCAGGATGTTGTTCTATGGGGGGAAAAGAAAGGCCAACCACAGCAGAACACTGGTCTGTGAAGACATTCATTGTAAAAATGTCTGGCGTGGTTAAATGAATTTAGAAATCCGTTAATACGCTTTATACAAATACATTTGCTCTCATCCTGCAAAACCTGTTGGGTAGTCCCCTTTCTTACCAGGTTCTCCATGAAGCTCAGGAAGAATATACAGACGTGCTGGCTCCTGCCATATGGAATTAGGGGAGAAGCAGGGAAATGTTAGCGATTGAGGAAGAGAGATGGGACTTGTACATAGGGGATTGCTGACAGGAACCAAGTAGGTTCAGGGGGTGTTTTTGTTTTTTTTAAACCTTTGCTATAAAATTTCCATCACCCATTTACATCAAGATAGTACTTTAGTCCAATCAAAGATACTAATCAATACATTTACATGCAGCAGTGCCCAAAATACAATGTGCACATTCCAGGCAAAACCCACACTTCTCTCTCTGATGTTACAATGTACTTATTTTCTTCAAGTCTTTTCTATTGTACCCAAGAATCCTTTCTTACTCATCGCACTTTCTTCTACAGCCATCCTATTCCTTCAGGCTTCTTTTTCATTGCCCAGTTTTCTATAATGTCTTCCTCCTCTCTACCTCCTCCAGTTATCTGTGCTTTTCCCTCTTTCCTCCCATCTCCCACTCTCTCTCCTCCTCTGGTTCTGTCTTTTATTAATTAAATATCTGACAGCTTCTTCCATCATCTACCCTTTCCACTATCTTTGTTAGGGAAAGAATTGAAAAACTGGTGCTCCACTTTCTAACTTCAAGAGCTGAAGTGATTTTTTTCTTCCCTCCAGTTAAATATCAGTTATTTACAACCAGTTTAAAATCATGCTTCAGTTTTGCCTAATGTACTTAGTGAGAATATATGAAAGAATGCGTCTTGTAGGAAAGAAATCGTACAGAATCGGGCCCTATTCATGTAAATGCTATTTATACAGCATTCTTGTACCCACGCAAAGCCCACATTGAGACCCGCTGAAGTCACTGGGATCCTGCTTTTCTGACTCAGCTGTAGTAGAGATTAAACTGTACTGTTTTGGTGAAACCATGTAAAATGGCATGCGTCACCCCATCCTTTCAAGACATAGTAATATTGGCTCTCCAGTTTATACAGTTGGGGGAAAAGTGGCAGACATTGGACCAATTTTGACCATCAGAAGCACTGTTAAAATGTCTTTTATTCATAGGTATGATGCTAACACGTAGCATCTGAAGGAACTTGCCAAATGAAGAAAGAGCCATATCTTATGATAAAGAAAATGATTTGTTGGACTTGATTTTTCTTAAAAATTGATGGAATTGTATAGTTTATATAATTTGTCATATCAAAGAAAAAAACAATTTAACATGGAGATCGCAATATTAGAATATCCTCCTGTAAAAGGAATAGTAAACACGGTGTCCTAAGCTATTAATATACATACAGTAACCTTTGTTCTATCTTTTAGCAGCTTAGGGAAAAAGAAAAATTATATTTTCAGAAATCTGTTTCAGAAACTCACTTTGTAGCCATTAGATCATGGCTTTCAATGCTTTCTGCTATTCCCAGAAAATGTTAGGAATCCCTCTTTGCGAGGCTGCTACACATTATGCTTCTAATGACACATATATTAGAGTGTGGACACTTAATGCAAGGCAAGAATGGTGGAGAGAAACAAAAAGCAATTCAATATACTTCTTCAGAATGCATCTTCATCCCAGAAATGATCTGAAGTGCTTGTTTATCTTTATGAAGGCCATAATTTCTCCCTTTATGAGGAGGGTGAAAGCATCACAGTTCTTTTTTTGGCTGTTGAGAACAAGGTAGAATTTAAGATTTCTTATACAGTCTCTAGAAGAGACTGGAAGAGTTCTCTTGTGAACATAAAATTTGAGTTCAGTGCATGTACCCAGTTCAAAACAGTTGGCTGGAGAGAGAAATGCCCTAGATAATACAGCACTTCATGTTAGCAAGGGGTGGCTTGGTTTACTTTTTTTTTTTTTCTTTAAACTGATATTAAATAGGCTTTCTGATAAAAAGCAACAGCTGTGGACTACTGGATTGATTTTAGCTTACTTAGCTCTTCCAATTCTGAACAGTTTTCTGTACTTCAGTGATCACAACAGCAAGGTGTCACTTGGAAGCCAACATACACTAAACTGCTTGCTTTTCTAAAATCAGAAATGGTCATCAACAAAACAGCATTTTTGGCTTTGCATAAGGATCTTGCTGGACTTTTTTGAAAGCTGGTTAATAGGCACATTTTACAAAATTACTTCATCTTTGGCAGGTTTTTTGAAATGCAGGCTTTTCTGTTGGACCCTTTTTATGTCTTCAAAAATAAATAGATGAGCCTATTAATTTTTTTTCCCCATTATCAGAAGTTTATTTCTTACAATCAGAAATATGCTGAGGAGCCTGTTTACAGATTAAGGTTTGGGCAGACAGAGATGTAACTCTGAGATCAAGGATTAGATATCAAACTTCAAAGTTCAGGAATTCTTGCAAGCTTCTGATTTTTTTTTTTCCTTTTCTCCCCAGACTCATGTACTTCTTGCAAAAGCAGCCATTGTAACAAAATAGGCCTCTTCCGATTTTGGTCACAGTTTGGAATTAACAGATTTTTGTTTTAACACTAAATTGTTGGCCTCTCAAAAACCAACGAGAATAGGGTTTTGATGGCCACTGTGGTTATTGTATTTATGTAACAGTAAAAGATTCTGTACTACTTGGGCTTTGATCATGTAGGATGTGTTGGACTTTAGTGTTATTTTCTAGCACCTTCAGAGGGTCAGTGCAAGTTTAGAAGCCAAATTCTGGTTATTTAGATGAGCATACTATTCTGCTCTGTATTTGTGGAACTCATTTGTCCCCAGAATTCAGTATATCATTTGAATCTTTTCATTCTAGCAGTTTCTGCTGCTTCATCTAATGCAATCTAAGGGTAACTTAAAACCATCAGACAAGAAAGTCTGGTTTCTGAAGTGTGTGTTGCAGTTCTAAATGATGCTGTATTGCAGTGCTTTAAGTGACCTGGTTGCAGAGCATTTAGTAAAGGTAATCTGTTGAAACCAGCTTTGCTGCTGAAGCCTCTTTGTAGTCAGATTATGGCCTCAGTTCCCTATTTCCCTGTATTATGCATAAAGTGACTGCAAATTTGATTTAAGATGGTAATTGGGCCCAAATTGAAGCTTTTATATTCTGCCTGGGCATAAATGACCATAGGATAATGGGTAATAAAGTGATGGGTAATAAAATGATGCCTGTAGTACCTTCAAATGTGAGATGACTTGAAGAAGTCTCATTTTTAAAGACTCATCATGGTTTAGTAGAATTAATGGTTTTAAGATCTGCTTACAGTTTTGAGGCTGCAGTGACTCACAGCTGTGGAAGCCAGAAAAAGCTGCAGATGTTTGGTACGCTGGAGAATTCATGGCACAAGGGAATTAGGTGTTGTATTCTCAAAAAGCTAGTCAGTTCAGTGTATCATGATGTCAGACACAGATGAGGAAACGTGACTTCTCATGCGTTAGAGAGAAAAGGTAGGTGTGCTGGCCATGGGTGACAAACAGCTACTGAAAAGATAAGAGCACTGAGATCTATCATTAAAAAAATCCTCTTCAGAGTGATCTATAAATATTAATTCATCTAAATAGCCTTTTAAATGAGAAAGTGAAGATAATATTGTGTTTAACTACATGAAAAGTGAAGCAGAGAAATAAAACCAAACTCAAATTTAGCCCTCCCCCCAATCTGTTTCTTTAAAAAAGTGAAGACAAGACCAAGACAGTAGATTGTAAAAAGGTGTCTTCCTCTCTACTCAAATTCTCGTGCAGGGTTTAAAGTTAATGTATTGCAGAAGGCTGCTGTTGACCCGGATAGGGGAATAGGAAATAAGTGAAAACTAGATTTTTACCTTGAACTCTGAAACATGAAAGTAAACAAGTAGCCTAACAAATGAAAGGCACGCTGTTCAAAAGAGATATTGGTTCTATATATGTGGAAATATTTGCTCCTAAAATATGGTTTTCTAGTGTGACAGTACATCATTAAAAGAGATATCAAGGTGCAAAAAGCATCATAATGACAGCTAGAATTAAAACCAGCATATTCAAAGGCCTGTGTTCAGACCGCAACTCCTTATTCACCTCAAAGTGTAAAGTTTCTGGGTATTTTGATAATTATTTCATTATCTATATATCATCTCCTAACAATTAATAGCCTGGGAAGTTCCTAACCACTTGTTTCAATAGGAACGTGGAGAGTTAATATACTTTTGTAGTTCTACTAGTAAACAGTTCACAAAATCACCTCTGTGGTATTTATGCTCCATTTCTGTCATGTACACTGTCATCTCACAAATTTTGAGATTTTTTTAACCATAATTCACATTGTTAATCTTTTTTTTTCTTTTCAGAGATAGAAATAATTAATAATTTTTCCTCAGTATTAAAATATTGCTACAGAAAGCAAACCTCATTCAAGCTCTTTTTGTTTGCCTTTACAACTGAAGACCACAGTGAAAGGGAGTCCACCTTCTCTGTTCTTCAAAGTCGTGCTCAGATCCTTCTGGAATAATATGAAGGACTTACCAAATCAAGATAATTTTGCATCATACTCAACAAGCTGCTTTTTGCCAATAGTAACACTTAGCCTCCATGATATTTTACAATCACAGTCTGTCTTCTTATATGTGGGAATTCAAGCAGTACCAAAAATACATACACTGTTGAGTAAATGCAAGACAAGAATCCCACAATAAAAATTAACAGTATGTTAGCAAGAGAAAGAAAAAGATTTATATATACAAAGGAGTCCTCTTTTACCTGTGTTTGAGGATTTTTCTTCCTGAGCCCCAAACTGCTACATGTTTTGAAGAACAAAAGGGTACTTACCTGTTTAGAAAGAAAAGAAGTTTTGTTACATAAGGGTTAGATAGCAGGAATAGTCAGATTAGGATTTTTCCAATCAGTGATCTGCTAATTTGTAGTAAGACCAAGCAGTTACATTTCTGTCACACAGCAAGACTTAGATGTACCTGTAATACGCATGTCCTACTTGGGAGGCACTGTATAAGCCCTGTGGTGGAAACAGTGAAGGTGTTTTGAGCTGAAATTTGAACAGATAATGGAATCATAAAATAAATACAGAATTGTCATTTGGAAGGATTTTGAATCAGGACTGTTGCCAACACTAGAACCAGGTCAACTGTAACTGTCTAGCTACTACTTGAAGCCTCTGTAGTCTTTGTAACGTCCCTTCAGGTAGCTGCAGGCCCCCCTTAGCCTCCTCTTTGCCAGACTAAAGAAGCCCCCAACCTCCCCTTGCATGTCATGTGTTGTGGGCACATGCCCATCTTAGTAGCCGTGTCCGAGGCTCTCTTCAGTTTTTCAGTATCCTTGGTCTGGGACACCCAGAACCAGACAGAGAATTTTGGGACACACAAATCCTTGCCAAGCATCAAGCAGAGCCTTGATCTGTTGGCCACACTCCTAATATAGCCAATGTACAGTTTGCTTTATTTACCTTGAGAGCACGCTGCTGCCTTATGTTTTACTTGGCATCTGCTGTAACCCCCAGGTCTTTTCAACAGTTTGTTCTCAGCCTGCATTGATGCTTGGGGTTATTCTGCCTTAGCTGCAGACCTTGGCGCTTATCCTTCTTGAACTTCATGAGACTTCTGTTGATCCAGTCCCCCAGTTTCTGAAAGGTGCCCCTGGATTGCTATTTGGTATGCCAGCCATTCCCCCAAATTTAGTGTTGTCTGCAAAAGATTAAAAATGCATGTCTACCTTCAGGCTATACCAGTTTCGAACACAAACTGCATACTCAAAATCCGCAGTTTAACCAGTCCGTATAGGACTGTGTAGATTCACATTTGACTTCTTCACACTAAGTGAAGCAATAATAAACACTTAATATCTATTACTCTAGGAAAACTAAAAAAGTCTGTATACTTGAAAAAATGTCTAGGAGCATTTGTTAGACTAGCATTTGCAGTTGCAAGTGAACATGAGTTACTGGCAATCATTTAATGCAAGTGAATAGAGGATGGCAAACATTAATTTGTACACACCCAACAGACTTAATTCTGCAGAATCACACTGATGATGAAATATGGATTCTCAGGGGTAGCCTAAATGGGTTTTCAGCTTTTTCTGTGCTACGTTACTTAGCTGATGAGAAATGCATTGAGATTGACTTGCAGGAGCAATTAATGGGAAACCATTTGGTCCAGGTCTTCCAGTCATTCATGTGAGAGCCCTACTGAGCATGCCATAGCTCCCACCTTGTCTACATGTACAGTCTCCTTTCCAGCCAAGCAGAGGACAGTGCATACCTTGAGCTTTCTCTGACATGGAATGTGATGAGCCAGAACGCGTACTTAGAAGCTCTCCCAAGTCCCCCAGTTTAGTCATAGCCACAATCTGTCTGTCATGGCCCATATCTGTCTTCACCATAGAGGTAAAACCCCCTACCTAAATTAGGTTCATTCATCCCAACACATTGTGCTTTTACTTGTGTATTATTATTTTTATGTTTTTTTCGTCCACCTTCAGTAATAACTTTTTATCAACCTAGAGCAAAAGGAAGCTTTTCCAAGATAGATGAGTCTACACTAGCAGGGTTATTTGGTAGCATCTGCCACTATTTTTATCCCTCTAGAGCACGTATGGTGTAGACCTGAAATAGGACAATCAAAACTTCTGCTCAAGTAGATCAGAGAATAATTCCTTTTGACAGAGGCATTTCATACTTCTCTAGTGGGACATAACTACACTGTTTTTCAAGGGATTATCACAGTGGATCCTACTCACAGGGAAGACAAACTTCAGTATAAAAGGGTGGCAATGCACAGACATGCATTTCCTGGGATATTTTAGACTACTCAGTGCTAGCAGAGTTTGTTAGTTCTCTCCCTCTGGGACTTCCTGTAATCTTTTCCTTAGAGGAGTCCAGCTCTGATTACACATGGGAAGTGCTGACATAGAACAGGGGAGTGCTTAGTCTGAGAAGGCGTGACATCTAGGTGAGATATAGAAGGAGCTATGCGTGTCCTGTCATCTGCTGGATTTATAGGGGATTTGAAATTACCAGCAGTTACCAAACTACTACTGATTGTGCCTAGCTGCCTATTTCAATGGGACATGAGGAAGGAGAAAGACTTCTTTTTATCTTGTACTTATAACTGAAACATTAGCAATTTCCCTGATAAATATTGCTTTCAGGATCAATTGCTGACTGTATTAATTAATATTACCTCAATAACATTCCATATGAGGCTTTTGTGTGTTAATAAAATGGAGAGGAAGGATATTAAACCTGATAATGCTTTTTAAAATTTTTATTCTTATATGAAGCTTCTGGAAGTAAATGGAATGTGGCCAGCAATAAGGCTTCACTGATCTATGCCTGCTGATACAGAAGCATCCTGGTCTTTTCCTCATTTCATTAAAACCTCAGTGTATCAACACTTGATGGCTTGTGCATAATCCACACATTTACTCCATTAAATGCATCTCTAAGCTTTCCCCCTGTAACACGTGACAACTTCTGAACTATTCTTTTCTCCACTTCTCCTTCATTCCACTTTCAAGGGACCAATTATAACTGAGAAAATAAAGTTTCAGAAAAAACATAATTGGAAATTTTAATAGGAAAGATTCTTTCCTCAACTGTGGTCCCTTTGTGGCTGGCGTCTGTGGGAGTTATATATGCTGACCAAGAGGAATTTCTGTGGCGTAAACACTATAAACATACAATATAGAGACGACAGTGCTGTTCCTTAATGTTGGTGCAAGATTGCTAGCGGAGGATGGGCTAGGGCACATTGTTGGAGTTTTTCAGACTATTGACAGACTGTTGCAAAGATTCTTAGTGTCTCTTGACTGTCAAGCAGTCCATAAATAACTCCGCAGTGCACTCAGTTATGCTAAAGGCTGCAGCATCCTTGTTAAATGCAGGAGCTGGTCAGGAAATCACGCCTCAGAAAATCATGCTGGGTTTTGACTTCTGTTCTCTGTGTCTCTGCCTTCTGAAGTATGACTGCATCTTTCAGCCCTAATGGCAAAAGGACTAGCAGTCAATCAGTAGCTCAGTCCTTCTAAGAGTCTGTCTATGTTGGGTAGTTTACTGACATTATAGACCAGTGTAACAGCACAACTGCAGTTAACAGTGATACAATTCTCTGAGACAATGATTGAAAGTGGCATATAATAAATAACATGAATATCCTGAAATACTTACTGACTTACTGCAGTGGAAGTTTCTCTGTAGATGCGTGGTTAGGGACAGATTGCATTACACATATGCACTGTATTTTAGGTGCTGGTTCCCAGTGTGGCATTCAGAAACCTGAGCCAGGAGTTTTGGCTCTCTACAGTGTCTGGAGAGTTCAGAGTAGGATCAGCTACTGAGCTCAGTGGGAAACCACCCATAATTAATATGCATACCATTTTCTGATCAGCACAATTTCTGCCTTAAGGCCAGGGCCTGGAATTGTTTCTTAGAGGTAGAGGCCTGCAACTTTTCTATGAAAGTCTGAACCTTCATTCCTCCTTCTTTTCAAACGTGAATGGAGGAAGAGGCACAACTGGATTACCACCTTCACCTTCCTTGGGCTAGGCACATGTTTACGCAGGAAAGAGAATAGTCCAGGATTTTTCTCTGCCTGAAATTGAAGCTGTGGCCTCAGACCAGAAAACAAGGCCTGATAGTGGTATGTGTTCATAGCCTATTAGTCAAGGCATGTTTTTTTAAAAGGTGGAGGTGTTTAGTTCCAGCACTTTTTCCTGTGACTCATTTGGTTTATGCAATGACTGCTTAATATAAAATATATCTCAACAGAAGAGGTAGAAGGTGTTTCAGTCCTCACATGAAAAATATAAAAATCTGATTTGAGTATGTTTCTGGGAAACTGTGTTTAAATCTTTTCAGGTAGAGGATAGCATTTGGTTTATTTTCATGTTTAGGCTAATGTGCAAAAGGCACTTTCACATTTTTGCCATCTCCTTTTTGTTGGACGCTAATGCCTTTCTCCAAGAATTCCTGTTACCTGTGTGTATGGGGCACATTCAAAGGGCCAAGAAGACTTGCTCTCTCTGAGATCTCAATAAGGCTAATACATGAATTTGGTTATTAAGCTGCCTGAGGGGACTAGGAGAGTTCTGGATTTGGGCTTAAGCTGAATACATGTGGAACTTCAAAGGAAAAAATGTTAAATTTATCCAGAATTTGGTGACAGGTGAATGGGACCATGGGAGGTAGGCTTCCTAGAGTAATCTCTGTGTATAAACCTGATTTATTTTTTTTTTCTCCCTGTGATTTAAGGGTCAGTCAAGGTCTGCTTGGTCATCAGAGGGATGAAGGTCTTTGAGAGTACAGTGGACATCCTTATTTGGGGGCCATAACATTTGCAACTGTATCCAGTTGTCACAGAACCTTGCATCCCTTGTGAAACACATCCCAAGGACTTGTTTGTCCTCCCCAAATGCTATTAGCTCTACCCTTCATTCTTGAGACCTGCAGATTGTATGCAGAGCCTGACTCCTTTCAGTTTCTGTCAATATGACTCTTTACTTAGTCTGAGAGGTGGTTATTAAGCAGTGAAAGCAAAGCACTCCTCCACTTTGCAACACACTCAGATCCTGCTTGTAGGGGAAACAAATGACTTGTGATTTAATGTAACAAGTGGCATTTTGCAGAAATCTTTTGTCCTTTAAAAACATATTTCTTTTTGGAAAAAAAAAAAAAAATCTTGGTTGCCTTTTTTATTGAGCTTCCTATAAATACACGTGTCTTGGGAGCATTTCACTTGGTTTTGGGATGTTGTCCAAACACAGGTGATTGCAAAATGGGGGATTAATAGTTTAGTTAAGAGTCATGAGATTTTAGACATATAAAGTAGCCTTTTCTTTTGGAGATTTTCCCCCCTGATTTGCACTGTCAGATTTTCTCTCTCCAAAAACATATATTCATTGGATATATATTGCATCTTCTCATTTATTCAAATATTCATTGTAGTGGTTTGAAGTAATACTTGAGGCCTATAACATTTGGATTATGATTTACCCAGCTGTGCATACATACTGTAATATGCTGCCTCAGAACATCAGTACCATGTTTACTGCACTGTCACTGTAGTGTAATTTTTACTAAATAAAGCTCTTAAATGCTGTGCAGAGGTTAATGATCACTTATAACTGCAGCAGTCATGTAGAATACTAGTGGGTTTTGTGGAAATCTTTCTTTAAAATAGGGTTATATTAAGCGTTTTGTGCACCATTTTTATTCTGCCATCTGATTATGTAGTTTTATGCCAGTCTTACATGAAAACTCAGTTGAATCCTTTTCCTTCAGAGAGCATCTGAGCTGATCCTATCACTGCAGTGTTTTTATTGATGCTCTACATCCTATGCATTCTTAAGTGAGAACAAATAACTGCATTAATAGACAAATATTTATCACTAGAGGGATTAACCACAGATGTATACTAATCTTAGTAACACCAGGTTTAAGGCAGTACACAATACCTTTAGAAACAAACTCTAGAGTATATTTTGGCCTTAAAAGCTTATAGACGAATGATACTGACAACTCAGTCTTCAATTTACAATATGTGGGCACCACAATCTGCCTACAAAGTGCATATTGTTGATTTGGGGCCATTTTAGTAATTTGTGCTAAACTGCTAAATTGAAGGGCTAGTGGCATCAGACAATCTCACCAGCCAAGAAGCACTGCTTTCCAGGATTGACAATTTCTTTTGTATCCTTCATTGGCATTAGAAAATATTAAAAGACTTTTTTTCCAAGGCATGGGGAGACTGTCACACTTCTATCAGCCCTTGTGTGGTTAAAGGAAATTTTTTAATAAAAGGTTTTAACAATTGTGTTTTCAGGAGGAAAGGCACATTCTTATGTGATAGTCTTTCCCTCCCTTCCTTCCTTGGGACAAAAATGTTTTGCTGAGAGTAACTTTAGTAGGAGAATATGGGCAACCAAGTACTTCCCATCATGCGAATTTTAAATTGTAAGACAATTGTAAATAATGGGGTTTAGAGTCATGTCTTAGATTTGCAATCGATCTCTTTCCAACAAACTTTCACTGAAAACCAAACAATAGCACAAATGGCAGGTCACTTTCATTTTGTAGTTGTTTGCACACACTCATCAAATTCAAACAGTATATTTTCAGGGCTGAAAGCTTTCATGCATATTTTGTAATTATCATGTAGCTTGTAATTAAAAGTAGGGAAATTTTTTTTTGTAATTTTGGGGAAAATTAAATAAAAACAAATTAAAAGCAAATTTTGAAAGTTCTCTGGAGAACAGCATAAACCACCGTTAAGAGTTCAAATGTAAGGAATGTGTGCCCTTTGGGACATCATTGTGAAGTCCCCCAGTCCAACAAGATGCAGAGGCTTCAACTCTCAACCTTCTGCTGGGATAGAAAATTGGGGTAAAACTTCATGCTTCCATAAAAAGATAACTGTGGGGACAAGTGTAGTAGATCAGCTGGTTTAGGATATGTATCTTGTTGTTAAGAAGGAAAATGGAACTTGCAGGAGTGTTGTTGCATAACAGAATGCCTTGCATCTTTTTAATTAGGGACAGCTAGCTAATTTCATTTATGACTTTTTTTCATTTGTTTTTAAGCTTTATTTTACCAGTGATAGCTGTATTATTTTATATCTCTCTATAAAATGTAGAAGAATAGAATACAAAGTGACGTTTATAATTTTAGCAGGGTAAATATTTACTCTCCTTGCTGAGGTTTCATTGAAGTGCATTGTGCGAGCCCTCAGTCTTTCAATGTCTGGTGTTATGTTCTGTGTCAGGCATCAGAGGTTTCTCACAGAGCTAACATGCTAAGGGAACTATATCAGCACAGGATGCCATGGTAGCAACTGCTACAGAGAATCTCAAGTCAATAGCTGGACCTGGAGAAAAAGGGTTGCTAAGAGTGCTATGATCAACCTTGAATTTAAAACTAACTGCTTGAAGATCCAGCAAACGAAACAATTTTTTAGCTTGGAAAAGGACTGGAAAATTCAAGTCTCTGTATTTTAAGAGTTTTTAAAGGGCTTACCATTCAGAAAGATGCTCAAGGTCCAGACTTCCTTCTAGAATGGTATGCATTTGCAGGCAGGTACAACAATTTGTATCGCATAATCACATGCAAAAAGACAGTAGCAAAACAGAAAAGTTATTAACTGATAAACAGCAGTACAAAAGCAGATTACATAAATTGTTAATTTTCAATGACAACTTCATTTAATCTGCCAAGATACCTTTAAAAATGTAGCACTGAGTAATTATAGAACATGTGGAAACATTGTTATGTTCTGTTATTAGGTCTTTTATAGCCTTTCCTTAAAGCTTCACAGCTTTTCCTAGATTAGTCGCTATTTTTTCTACTGCTCAGGCCTATTTTATTTTCTGTAGTAGATTGCTCTTTGGGTCCTAATCATACACATTATGGCTTTGAAGATTGGAGTCGCTAGTTTTAATTAAGTCCACAGTCAAGATTTGAAAGAGAATGTCAAAGCAAAGATCTTTCTATTAAAATCCTTTCCAAAACCTCCATTTTGTTGAATTGCCCACAAATTAATTAAAACAACAATAAAAATAGTCTATATTTTTACAGTTTTATTCCCTTTAGTATTTCATTACGTTAGGACCTCCAACACATGGAAGACCACTTACTAAAATACTCCAGTAAGAATGAAAAAGTTACTCACAGGTAAGTAGTGACAGAATCAAGCCCCTATCTGTCTTCTGAGTGCTTATCCTACAGAGATTTAAGATGTGTAAATTAATCCCATTAATTTACACATTTTATACTTGATTCAAGTATTGAAAGTATTAAAAGGTGTCGAGGGACAGGAATTAGGAGGGAGTGTTACTAAACCACTTCTTATAACTGAAATGGCATTTTTGTCTCACTGTGTATTTCTCGCATTCCAGACAATTGGTCCTCTAGCTGAGGGTCTGGTGGAGCATTCAGTGTTGTTTTACCTGTCTCTTTTGACTCAATACAGTGCAGAAATGGATCACCTAGATTACCTCTGCCAGTCTTGCAATGTTGTGAATCCTCCCTGATAATTTGGCTATTACTATGATTATTTTAGGACCTGTTTTGTGTTGAAGGCGATAGACCAGGCCAAGCAATTCAGTGCTATGTGTTTATGATGTATACAAACTTATCAGATAGACTCATAGCATCACACAAAAAATTAAGTTGTTGGGGACATCAGAGGTCATCTAATACAGCCTCCTGTGCCAAGCTGGGCTAACTTTGAAGCTAGATCAGGTTGCTCAGAATGTTTTTTTTTTTAATTGGGGGTGGGTTTTGGCAAACCAATTTTGGTTTTCCAAGGCAAATTTGCATATAAATTAGAGTGGATTTTTTTTTCTCTATTAAATACACATATTTTAGCACAGTGACTAGAGAATAAATCTATAACTGAATTTGGCACTAAAAGATACGTACTTAATATATACTGAGTGTAGTACCCATCTGTTGCTGAAGTCTCTCTCATTGCTCAGATTGGTTCTTGAAATTTGTTTCCCCTGTGAAGATTTTTGTCACTGAACATTTCCTTAACTTGCTGTCTACTGTCACTTTAACTCCCTGTACCTACTCCTATTCCATTGGCCCTGAGCAGGCTGAGCAGATTCTTACTATGTTTGCAGTTTTAGAACAACTATGCACCAGATTTTCACTTTGTATTTACCTAATAAGGAACTTGAAGCAGCAGTAGGCTGAACAATCCTAAATGTTAGAAAAAATGTATAAACCCAAGCAACAACCCAAAGCAAAACCTCAGCAGTTTACTTTCAAGGTTAGTTTCAAGTTTACATGCAAGTAAACTTGTTAGAACCTAGCCATCTGTACACTATTAGGTGCGTATTTGACAAAAAAAAAAAAGGTAAATAAGAAAGCTGTCAAAATGACTCTTGAACATTCAGACAGCTCAAAGGCTCTTTGTGTGGTAATGTTGGCACAGCTCCTAAGTGATCAGATGGAATTTTATTAACACTCAACAGGACAAGGGCTGAGATTTTGTTTCTTAACTTACTATATTTGAAATGCTTGCAGAGAATGTGTCAGAAAGCTTGATATTTTTTCCTACTATGGAAAATTGCACATATACCTTCCCTTAATGCAAAGATGTTGACTGCTTCAGAGGTTGTCAGTTCTGTAAGGTGGGTAAGAAAAGAGATATGAGATGTACCGTAACTTAAATATCACAACTTTTTATTGAATTTTAAAAAGGTGTTTTTATATAGACAGTTAGCAGTCGTATTAAAAGCAGAATTTAGAAACAAGCTTTTTATTAAAAACAGATTTAATGTATTTTTATAAGAGAGAACAAAAAATATCTAATTTTTAAAAAAACCTTGATTTCTGATGTCAATAACCACTGACAGTAGTGATGTCAGATTTCCATTTAAGGACTCTGGTAAACATATAAAAGCATGTGAATTTATGTGAATCCTCCTTTTTTGGCATCATCATGGGTTTATTGTCAGTAAGAAATATCTGAAAACTGAAAATCTCCGTTGTCTCTGGTAAATCACAGGATGACTTTCAAACCAGACAGCTAAAGAAGCAAAATCTGTAACACACTGTGGACTCATCGTTTGCCCTGTGCCTTTTAAGTGCTTCCTTTCCATGTTCGAGGTTTTCAGGGAACTCATGATAGCTAGAAATGTGCTGTGTCACAGATTAGTATTGCATAACATCTGACAGAAGAACACTGATGTGACATACAATTAGAGTTAGCAGTACTAATTTTGAGCCTGGGTATCTTATTCAGGCAAAATTCTCACTGTTGCTGGTGAAAGATATGCCTGAGGGCTTTGTACAGAATCAGATCCCGTATTTGTTCAATAACTCAAACTGGTAGCATAAGTATAGTTATGACATATATTGTACTGTGTACTTAATATTGTATAATTTATGTTTGCTTACTTGCATAGTGTAGGCCAAAGACCAGATCCAGATCTTGTTGAAGTCAGTGAGAGTTTTTCTCAGCTTCTTCTTCTTCAGTACTGTTGCCAGTCCTGGAACTTCATATCCTCAGCCTTGTCTTGCCTGATTTTTATTTATTTATTTATGTATGTATTTATGTTTTTTTATAAAGCCCCAGCTCTGTTTATACCTTTCGTGTAGGAGAAGATGATAGGCCCAGTATTGTTACAAGAGGAAAAAGTAATTTTAACTTGTTTATTGAAAAAGCTAACAGTTGACTAACCTTGTTATACAGATTAGGAATGTATACTTCAAATCTAAATCATTGTCCCACATTACAGCATCCTGCACATGTCCATTCAGACTAACTTCTTGCATTACATATGTGGAATTTTTTGCTTAACAAGGCATGTTTTGTACAGAACTTGGAAAAAGTAGAGAATTGGGAGCCCCATTAAATTATGCAAGGAAAAAAAACATTGTTCTAATATTATGATATGTATCTATTAAATCAGTGTTTCATCTAATATAGTAAGGGAAATAATTTAAAGGAAAACTCAAAAACATTTTAGGAAGGTGTTTTCCTCTCACTTGGTAGTGTAATGTCTAGATTGGCATTTGCCATCTGTAGTCAGTCAACTTGAATCACATTAGGATCAAGACTTTCAGAGTAGGTACAGTCAGAAAAGATTATGCACATAAGCAAAGAGCATCCCAAAGAAAAGACTAAGCTGAGAGAGCTAATGGTTTTAAATGTGCTGTTTCCAGACTGTACTATTTCTATAGATTAATTTTCTTCTGTTTGTTTTCTATCACCTGTTCTCTGTTCTTGCTATCTTGACTTGACAAAATGTCTCTTGCTTGCTAGATGAAGAATGCTTCAGGCAGAAATCATCTAGAGGAGCAGAAGAGGAAGGGAAAAGAAAGGACAAAAGAACATAATAAAACACTTAACATGAATGAAAAAAGAGCCAGTAAAGAGATGCAAGCCCTGCTAGTTGTGTGTGTGTGTGTGTGTGTGCATACACACATAAGCTTTTCTTTTCTATACTCCTGCTTTGTATGGTTGTCTATTTATATGTAATATAGCATTGTAGGGAACTATAACATTGAGTATTATTAAGTTTACCCCTTTAATTACAAGATCCTGTTTTAGTCATTTACTGACTCTTCAGGAAGAGCTATGTTCTATGCCAAGTGTCTGCTTTAGCATTTTCATTTGCTTGGTGGGTTTTTGTTTTAGCATTAGCAAGAAACAGGTTCGGACTATTGTCTGAAGTATCAGTAGTCATTTAGGAGACTATTTTGGTTCTGTTGTTTTTCCTCACAAATTTTTTTTTCATTCTGTGTGTAGAGTTGGCAGTAATCCAGGATAATCTGGTGACTTGATTGTTGCCTCAAGGACCCTACCTCTTATGTTGCAGTACTTGGAAGCCATGTCATAAATTAAGGAGGGGTGGGCATGTATAGAGAAGAATTGGTCTGACAGTTAATAGTTGAATGTTCCCACAAAGAACTGGATCCCTCTCTCTGCCGTGACACACAGTTCCTGTAGGAAAATATGGTAGGCAATTTTTTAAACCAAATATATCCCTGGTAATCTCTTATATCTCGTGATTTCTTGGTACCTTATGTTGCGGTCTGCTTTATAGAAGTGCTGAGGATAATTCATATCTGCATCTGAAGACTCCAAAGGAATCCACAGTGTGCAGTAACTCAGGAGCCTCAAAATCAGGAGCTATCTCATATTGGAAACCCCAAATTCCCACACAAATGCTTCTGACTTTAAATTTTCCAAGTTTCAGTTCTCCCATTCACTCACAAATTATACTGATTCCATCTTACCTTATAAATACACGCCTTTGAAAACAAGCACATTAATATCTTTGAAATACTATGACATAATGTAATGATACTAACTTTATAATTGCCAAGGAGAAAGGAAGTATCCTTCACAACAGGATTTTTTAATAGTATCTGGTAAATAAGACTAGAACCACATACCAAAAAAGAGGATAAGAGAAGACATTAAGTAGCTGTTCTTTGACAGAACATTTGTGCTGAAAGAGATAGGGGGCCCTTGAAAAAACAGTATTCATCACGTGTACATCTTGGCATGCACTGCATCGTATGGCAGATATTTTACATGGTCAAATATGTGTCGGTTGATTGAATTCTGGAACTTTCCGTGTTTGTAATACCTGACTATGTGACCGTTTTGGGATTGTGTGGCAGGATTTTGGGGGGGGGGGGAGGGGCTGCAGGGGTGGTTTCTGTAAGAAGCTGCCAGAAGCTTCCCCAGCTCCTAGTCGGACCTGCCTCTGGCCAAGGCCGAGCCCGTAAGCGACGGTGGTAGCGCCTCTGGGAGAACAGATTTAAGAAGGGGAACCTGCAGCGGAGAGGGAAGTGGGGTGTGAGAGGAACAGCTATGGAGACAGCAAGGTCAGTGCAGAAGGCGGAGGAGGAGGTGCGCCGGAGGAGGGGCTGCCCCTGCAGCCTGTGGTGAGACGGCAGGCTGTGTCCCCCCAGCCCATGGAGGGGAGCAGGGGAGCAGATGTCCACCTGCAGCCCGGGGAGGACGCCACGCCAGAGCAAGGGCATGCCCCAAAGATGGCCGTGACTCCGTGGGAAAGCCCATGCTGGAGCAGTCTGTGACTGAAGGACTGTGGCCCACAGAAAGGACTGTGGCCCACGGAAAGGACCCATGCCGGAGCAGTTTGTGAAGAACTGCAGCCCATGGGAAGGACTCATGTGGGAGAAGTTTGTGGAGAACTGTCTCCCATGGGAGGGACCCCACGGTGGAACAAGGGAAGAGTGAGGAGTCCTCCCCCTGAGGAGGAAGGAGTGGCAGAGACAAGGTGGGATGAGCTGACCCCAACCCCCATTCCCCGTCCCCCTGCGCTGCTGGGAGGGAGGAGGTAGAGACAACCAGGAGTGGAGTTGAGCTGGGAGGGAGGGGTGGAGGGAAAGTGTTTTAAGATTTGGTTTTATTTCTCATTATCCTGCTCTGATTTGATTGGTAACAAATTACATTGATTTTTTTTCCCCAAGTTGAGTCTGCTTTTTGCCCGTGACCATAAGTGGTGAGTGATCCCTCCCTGTCCTTGTCTGGACCCATGAGCCTTTTGTTATATTTTCTTCTGCCCATCCCACCAGGGGGGCGAGGAGTGAGCGAGTAGCCTCATGGTGCTTTGTTGCTGGCTGGACTTAAACCACGACAGCAACCTATTATCACTCTATCAATTTTTTGTTTTCATTAATGTATGTATATACTATATGTGTTTGTGTGTGTATACGCACCTATCTCTAAGATAAAGGAATTATGCAGATCATATAACGTGGAATACATGCAACTGTTGCACAGTTACATATTTTACTTATTTGGGGGATTACATTAGTAATAGTATTTGTTTAAATCTAACCAACTTAAGGAAACTGTGACAAGTATGTATATAACTGTGGAAAAAAAAAAAGGAACTTCGAGAATGCCGAATGATGAGCAAAACATAAAAAAAAATAGTTGAAATTGGCTTAAAAAGTCATTATTTTGTAAAGGATAAGCTTTTGAGTTGTTTCTGTTTACTCTTGTAATACCTAGGTTTATATTTTCAAGTTGTTTTTTTCCCAAATGTGAGGGCTAAAAAAATGTATATTGAGAAATATAACCTGATATTCTCTGGTGTTTGAGACTCACTAAGAGTCATGCCTTTGGAGATATACCAGCTAACACATGATAATATTATGTCAGTTGACAACATGGGAATTGCATAATTTTAACTGTTCTTGGGAGCTAGTTGTGGGAGGCCACCAAACCAAACAATTCGTTTCCATAGTTTGGGCTAAAAGGTCAGAATCAGGTTGACAAGAGAAGGAGGCTGTTGTCTTGTGAACCAAGTACTGTGGCTACATACAGTGGCCTGCTGGTTGGCTCTTTCATAAAGCCAGTTCATTGCAGCCTGTAGTAGCTTAAATCCTGGAAGAAACCTACTTACTTCTTGGTGGCCACTCTCTTGTCCTTCAGCAGGGACTGATAAGGAGACCAGCAGTGCTGAAAGAAAGGATAGCACTGCAGCCTGAGCTTCAGCTCCCAAACATTCTTCACGTGAGCTGTCACATAATATATTGCTCCAGATCAGACCTATGGGAGGCAGGATGAAGAAGGAGTGTAACACCCATCACACCCAGCAAGCAGAGGTTCACAATGGTGCACTTACACAATGTACTTTCAAATCCTTAATTGTGTGTTACCCTTCTTTTTTTCTAAACAACCTGTTCAGTGCATTTGTCTAGAGACAGCAGTGCCCCTGGCCTTGGTGCTTCTACACAGCAGGGCTAGTAGCATAGGTTTTGACACAATCTGTCAATGTGAGAACATTTTATCTATTAAATAACATCACTTTTTTGTTAGCCAGTTACAGAGAGTAAGAAAAATCCATATACACTATGATGCACCAGTATTTGTCTTCTGCATTAGCTATATTCTCAGGATATAAAAAAGTTGAGCCTTAACAGGACTCACTATTTGAAGGCTTAGGTTGTGATATACAATTTATAATTTTCTTTTGTTTTTGACATACATCTATGCCTCAGCTGTTACTTCTGATGATGGTGTGATCTCTTCACCAGGGAGATGAGTTGTTAGTTTTTTCATGTAAATACAGTAGGAAGGTTATGAAGATTGCTACTTCTGTGCTACATTACCTATACAGATTTCCTTGGAAGAAACTGTTTAGGGACTCCATGTAACCTAAGTGGGCAGATAAGAACTACACAAACTCCCAAGATGCTGAAGTTAGGCTTTTGACTGTCTTGCAGTTTTTCTTTCTGTGTTATTGCTGCCAGTAGCTGAAGTGTCAAAGAACATTTCTGTTTTGTAAGGACACAGGGCAGGTGCCCTACCTTGCCTTAGCCTTTTTTCTCTCCATATGGGACAATTGCTGCAGTGAACTTTGATTTTCCTCTATATTCAAAATTCTGATGCTGCTTTCCGGAAGTGCAAGTACCCTGAATAGTAATTTGGAGAGAGAAGTCACCTAAAGATTGTCTTTAAAAAGCTTTCTAAAAAGGGAAAAGACTGAGATCTATTCAGTAAGGTGACTCTGAAGAAATTAACTGCAATATGCATGAACTTACAAAATTAATATATTTCTAAAGAGAGTCATATGAACATGTGAGAATTAAACCAGAGGGCACAGAGGGATTACTTAGGGTAGAGACAATAAGACTTTTTTTTCTACATTCAGCACCCAAACCATTTTTCTCTGGAATTTGACTAATCTTGATACAATACATCACTTAGGATAAAACAGGTATCTTGCCTTCTTTATTATCAGTTTTATAATGGAGCATTGAATAAAGCCACTGAAGTGGATTCAGTTTTGATTGCAGACAATGCTGTGGGGTTTTTGCTCACTAAGGAGCCTGTGAGAATTTAAAAGGCTTTTGTCTATCAAAAGTCCCAATTAGTATTTTCTGTTATGCCCTGCATATCTCCTGGGTTTTCATAATGTAACTCAGTGAAGATCAGGGACCTGGAGAAAATAAACTACATGAAAATAAAATGTGCTGTTATCTGTCAATTAAATGTAATTCTTTACAAATTGATAGCCATCTTGTGTATGATTTTGTGTACTGTTCCTAGTATTAAAGTACCAGAAAAGATCTTTCCATAAACTGAGAACCATATGTCTTCTTTAGTTGAATTAATTAGCTGATTTTTAAATGAAATTATCCAGTACAGATTCTCTTTATCAAACAATATATTTCTTTATTATTTATGAAAAAAAAATCTTTCATTCTTCCTTTAGGACCTGTTTTAAGCAAGAACTTTTAGGACTTTCTGTAAATCAGTAGAAGTTGTTACATTAATTTCACTGAATTTTGATCAGTTTCTTTGGACCTTAAGATAATTCCAGATCTTCAATGTTTAGTTATGAAATATAAACATACCTAAATCTCTACCACATTTTCCTAGGGAAGGGACAAAAATCTTCCAAGATTCTACAAAAATCTTCCGAAAAGTCATTCTTATAGTCTAGCCTTTGCAACTCAGGATTTCAGTAATAGGGAAAGGATCATTAGCATGCAGAAACCAATTACAGCAGCTACAGATCAATATACCTTGCAATAGCGTAAATATGTTTGTATTAATATCTATTGTTTATCTGTGACTACAGTAAAAATAGTACACAAAATTATTTTCAAAGATCTCAAATTTCCTCCAAGGCAAAAAAAACAAAAGAGAAAACAAGAAAAAAGTCATTTTAGCTATCTCTGTTTCTGATTATCTTTAGCATTGATCCTTTTAATTCTACTTACGGACATGTTATTGAGGGAGTTCAGAGGTAGTAAAAAAAAAAAAACAACCAACACCACACCACTCTCTTTGCTTAAAATTAACCAGAATTCTACAGCAATATGAAAATTTTGCATTGGCAAGAGATTCCAAATGAACTAACTGAATGCTGGCTGGTGCTGCTATGTTTAGGTTTCTATCCTGATTTTGAATACAAACTGACTAAGTAGTTGTTAGTGTGTATAGGCTGACCTGATAATTACCAAAAATAATTAGGTAGCTTGCTGCTCAGGTGGCAATGAGTCATGGTGTCTCAGTATTTTCAGGTAATAAAAATGAAGCTCCATGAGAGATTGACGTGTCAGAACAACAGATGCGGAAGCAAATGGGTAAATGAAAGAGTAACAAGTCTCTAAGACCAGATGGTGTATATCTAAGATTCAGAAAGTGTTTAAGAATGTAGCAGCAGAACTGTTGACAAAAATAGGCACTCTCATTAAAATTAGTTACTATGCTAGAAAAGTAGAGCAAATGTACCTAAGTTAAAAACAGGTTGCAGCAGGAGCCCTGCAGTTAACTATCTATCAGTATTTCCCTAGAACTAGTAAAATTAGTTGGAAAAAAAAACGTTAACCCACCTCAGTGAACATGGTAGGACAGAAACAAACAAGCAGGATTTCTGTTAAAAAAAAAAAAAAAAAGGAAGTTTCTCCTTGATTAAGATGTCTGGATTCATGGATTTAAGTGTTAATCTGGTTTAGGGCCAGGATCAGCCTCAGGACCTGTTCAGCACCAAAGATGCAGCTGATAACCCAGGATTTACCTTACTGGCTATGGAGAAACCACAGAACCCAAAATCTTTTCCAGCTTGCTGGATCCAAACATATGGCCCAGTAAAGTCCAAACAAGTCTGGGGAGATTTGTTTGGCCATCTTCTCTTCTTGGTGAACCAGAGCACTGGGGCACAATGTGACAACGCAAATGCTGTATGGCCCACCTGTAGCCAGAAGTCCGTGCGCCCAATTGTCTTACTTCTGACAGTGAATGACCAGTACCTGATGTCTGGGAAAACACTGGAGCTGGGGCAACTCCAGGAGGGGACAGGAGTTGGGCAAGTACAGGGTGGTATTCTCCCAATTCCCAGTAATCTGACATTTAGGAACTTCCTAATCCAGAAGTTTTATGCGTATCATGTTATTAATAGCCATGCATGGACTTTAGTTTCCTCATAATTTTTTTCTAATTGAATAAATTAAATGAATCTGTTTATAGTTCCAGCCTCTTAACAGTTCCACAGTTTAATTACGTGTGGTGTGAAAATGTACTTTCTCCTCTTTAAGTTTGTTGCTTGATAGTTTCATTTTGGTATTCTAGTTGTTGTATTAGGAGAAACAGTAAATATTAGCTTTCTTTTCATTACCTTAGCCCTATTCATGATTCCATACATCTAGATAATTTTTTACCCTGTCATCTTTTTTTTCAGAATGAAGAGTCCTTGCCTATTTATTTAACTTCTTGAGGAGTAGTTGTTCCTTACCTTTGCTCAGCCATATCTGTGCCTTTTCTATTTCTGCAGCATGTCATTTGCAGCATGAGATGCTTAGAGTTGTATGCAGTATTAAAAATGTGGGTGCATACTAATCATTTAACAGTGGTAAAATAGTTTTCTATTTCCTGTTCGTTTCCCAAGAAAGCTGTTAACCTTTGAATTGTCATAGACCATTTGGTCTGGTCTGTCCTTACCAGGTCTTCTGGTTGTGCATCCTCAGGCAGTTTAGATGACCTCCTGCTGGGGATAGCCCCAGGCTGCCAGCACACATCTTGCAGGGCAGCAGAGCAGAACCAGCACCCTGCAGCTCATGCTACACCCATGCGCCCTGGAGAGATGCTGTGTCTCTCCAGAGACAAGAGAACAGGGATGCTTTCAGACTGCCCATTCCACTCTTGGCATAACTCACAGAAGGAACATCTCTAAGGACCAAAGAGGAAACCTGTGCCAGGTTGTCACTTGGAAAGGTTACGTACAGGAGCACCAGTGCAGCCAAAAGCATCTTGTTCAAACAATGCTAAGTGAAAAAAGCCACCTGCAGATATAACCAGCACGGCTACAGCACCCGCGTCTGTCTGTCAGCTTTCTGAGACGTGTTTCTCTGTGTCTGGAGATCCTTCTCTGACATTGCCGACTGAACAATGCCTGCAGAACAGAATCTGTAATTCTCAAGTGGCCTAAATTTCCACAGCGGCCAGGCACAAGAGGGAAGGAAAAAGGGCAACTGCTTTGATGGCTGGCACCTCCGTCTCCCAGCTCTGGCCTGCAATGCCATTATGTAGCAGAGAAGCAACATGGAGCACAGGTTCATGTAGCACATGCAGATCCATCTCCTGTCTGCGCCAGGCAGTTGCTAATCCAGTCTGTGAGTATGTCAGATGTGGTTCACATCGGGTTTGTCCCAGCTGCGTCCTGGCAGCATGTAAAACACCACATTTGCAAGGACTTGCTGTCAGCCAGGCCCATCTGTTTGCCATTCCTGAGAAGAGTAAAATGCTGTGGGAATCACACTGGACTTTCTTTGCTATTAGAGGAGCACTGTTACTTCTATTATTTTTAGGAGACAATAGCCAGCTAAGTTTCTGCTGGCATTACCTATCAAAAACTAATTCTTTACCACCAGCCTCTGACAGCATATATCCACCTCCTAATTAGATGCCAAGTTTCAAAATTTCCTGGATGGGCTAAGAACAGAGTTGTTTCTAATGATGGATTTGGGTGGTTTGGCAGAAAACACTATACACTTGGGAGTGCTTGAGGGCAGCTGCTGCAAAGAGAGGAGGGAATATTTTTTGGCAGTGGCCTAAACACAAGGACAAAGTTCTTTTGTCCTCAATAAACTCTGTGTATTTGGGGTTTTTTGCATGTCTAGGACTAGGTATCTTCTGACAAGGTATCCAAAGGCAAGCGTCTAAGCTTTTCCTTATGTAGATTCAAGAAGGACCCATCCTATGCATTCCTGCCAGCTTATTCAATGTCCTGGAAACTAATGGGCTCTGATAATTTTGGGCCAGTCTTCTAGGCTGTCTTTGGGGAAGGGGTATCTGGGGTCATTAAAGATCAGAGGCATGCTACAGATCTTACCAGTTGCTGGGCTTCCTGCTGCACGAAGTAATTCAGGCCAAATATGCCTGCTCTTCAGGCAGCCAGCTTCAGGACCAACAAACCACCACGCTCCCCTCCACTCCCCCACCTCACCCCTGCCCCTGGGAGGTTATCAGCGTTGGGGCTATGACTTGCGAGGTAGGTGTTATATACCACAGGGCACCTCAGGCACCACTGAATGTGGTTGTGCATGGAGTGCTCTGCCAGTGGCAGTGGCGTGGGGTCTGCATTAGAGTAGAAACACAGATGGTATCAGAAGGGAAGTGAATAGTGTGGGGTAAGGATGGCTTGGGAGCTGGATGCTGGCCTAAATGGATTATGTGTCTGATCTTTGTGTCAGTTCCAAGGTTCTCAAATAATATAACCTCAGAATACACTTTTGTCAAAAACAACTGTGGTGTGTCAGTGGTGGATTTTCCATATAGGTTAGTTTGTACTGAAATTCTAGGAAGTTAAAGTCCGTAAAAGAAAATTAAGTGATTTCTGAAGTCTAGTCCATGTAGACGTACACACTTAGATTTTTAAAACAGTTATGCCATTATAACACAAGGAGACCCATAAAATGGCATCATTCCTTCTGCTTACTTTGATGTCTCACTGTTTCCTGAGAGGCAGTGAAACAGACTCAGAAGGCTCTGAGGCTAATACAGCCACCATTCCTGTAATAGCAGAACTGCTTAAGCTTCTTTTCTTATCTGATCAGCCTGTTTCAGTACATCCCATTTCTGTATCTATTAATTTTGAATTCCTTATCTGTTAAGTTGCATGTATAATGTAATAGTCCCTGCAATAACAACAGTATATTAGCTGTCAATCAAAACATACAGGAAATGTTAATGATATGTTCAAAGTCTTACTTTTTAAGAAAATATCTGTACTGGAAAAAGATCACAAAATATATGAAAACAAACTGTCCAGACAAAAGCTGTCCATCTAAATACTCAGCTAAAAGATTCTAAGTAATTTTTTAACGTCAGTCTTAGAAGATGGCTTTTTTGTGTACCTTGACTTTTTCTGTGGTTTGGATGAAGATGCTGTGAACTTAAGGTAAAATTAGCAAGTTGGTTCTTGTCTCCAGAAGCTGCATGCCTAGACACTATTGGGTACCTTGTAAAACTATTTGCAGTCTAGCCAGCATTCCTGTGGCCCTGACCCTAAACAAAGTTGATCAACCACCAAATTTTTATGAGATGAAAGAACAGTTGTTCTGTATAAAACAAGTTCATGATTGAAAATAGGAATGAATCACAGAAAATATCCCAGAAAAAAGGGTGTGCTAAAATGAAATGGAATATTAAAGCATTCACTTATGTTAGTTTCTGACTATTTTTCTCTGTAAAAATGCCTGCGCAAAAGATAGCAAAAGTTTGCAAGAGATAGTGGTAATGCTGTAACACGAAAAGCAATGTAGGCTACTATAGTATTTAAACCACCTCATTTTTATGAGTGTTTGTGCAGGAGTAGTTATCAGGGGAAAACAAAATGCAACAGTAAGTGGAATGGGCCAGACAGGTCTGACAGCTCTTGCCAGACTCCACTTCCTGATTTATAAATTTGTAACGTTAGGATATACCGGATTAAGGTCTGTGGGATTCAGGGCTTTCTGTCCAGGTAAGGGAACTAATTCTTCTGAAAGCAATCCGATAAGTCAGGCATAAGTATGAGCAACTCCCTGTGCTTACGGTCATCAACAAAATAGTTGATACTTCTGTTAAATTTCAGACTTGATACCTCACAAACTCACGACATGATACAAGATTGCTGAGCAACTGTGCCATAGGGAACATTACTAGCCTTATTTTTACCTGTACCATACTGATCTTGCCACCTTAGATCTTCCCAACTAATGTGAGCTTTCACATGACCTTGCATATTGACAAAACCTACTTATTCACATTTCCCTGACACTCAGCCAAAAAGATTCTTTATATTGTTTTTATCCGATGGGTTTTTATCTCTGAGAATCTGATCAGCCTATGTAGTAACAAGCCTGCTGGAAACAGCTTCTATAGAAAGAGAGGAAGAGACAGAAAGGTAAGCAGGAGATGATCACAGGAAAACAACGGGGGTTTTGTACATGGAAGACGAGTATCTGCAGCTTCTTCCCTAAATGACAGGTTCAAGGCAACTGTGAAACTGCAGAAGTCAGGAAGCCTTGTGTGATTGTATGGTGAGAGCCTGCTGGAACACTGCAGCTCTTCCTCTCTGAATATCCGTCAGTGTCATCTCAAACTGTAAGGTTTTGTTCTTTTCAGAACAGCAAAAGAAAAAAAAAAGATAACAAAACCTCTGAATCTGTTTAAGATGTATTTGCATATGTCCAAGATTCTTAGATTTTGGAAGTAAATGTATCTTCAGGGTGTTGACCCTATTTAGAAAGGAGACGTGCTTTGACAGAAAGAATCAAACTGGGCAAATAAAGTCTTTCCTGAAGGGTGTTTTTTTCCTCAGTGCCTGTGACCTTCTGACACTGTGCCAAGAGGTCTGTTTTTTCTACAGCATTCCTTCTTAAGTTTTCTTCTTTTGCACAGAAGGAGTAAGTCTCAAGCTGCACTAAGTTTAGAGTTGTAGGCTTGTTAAAAAATCAAGGATTATTGTAATTTATTTTAGAAACACACTTTATGCATATGGTTTCTAATTTAATTTCTACTATTATTTTAAAAGTACTTATAGTATCCAATCATATCTAGTGAAATGCAATTTGGGACATATTGCAACATTCTTTTGTAAGACATTTTAAAAGTAACATGGCATACCATTGCCACAGGTGTCCCTTGATGCTTGAAGTGCGTGTATAAGTTTGAAGTTAAACATCTGTGTATGTCAGTGGGATGTGCACATGCTCGGTATCATGAAAAATTGAGTTGTTTGTCCTAGGCAATGAAATATTTGGATAGTCACATTTGAAAATTTTGCCCAAAATGCATCATTCTTCATATCATATGTAACTGTATAGTATAAAAATAGAGGGCTTTCCCTAGAAAAACTTGACATGGTGCTGAGCAGAAAGGGGAGGTAGGAAAAAAGACTGGGGAGACCTTGATAACTCTATTGCAGGTTCTGATGTGGCATGGAGTGGAAGAAATTACAAGTATTTGACGTATAACACTCATCTCTTTGCACAGTAAAATAAGGAAATAACTGGGAACTTGTTACTCATTGGGCACATGCAAAGTAGAAGAGCCTATAAGAGAAATAAAGTCTGGATGTGCTTTCCTGATAACAACAGCCTCTCTCCATACTCTGCAAAAACTGGTGTGAAGGTGAATTTTTTACCTATGCATTTTCTTCTTCCCCAGATTGTGGGAACTGCTAGTTTTTATATATGTATGTAGTAGATTTAGTCCTCTCACTATAAATGGTGAGATCTATATAACCTTTGCTACAGTTTCAAGGCTAAGTGTGTGAGTATACAGGGAGATGAGATGCCTGTAGGATGGAAGAGAATTAGTGCTGTATTATCAGAAAACTGGAGAGGAATATGAGAGGGAGGTGGGTGAGGAAAGTATAAGAGGACGTGGAGCGCACAATATTAAATTGTAGCACTGGGGCTGGTCATTGGGTACCCTGCACCTGTGTCTTTTGACAAATTCCAGTGATATTTCCTGAATAACTTATTTAAGCAATGAGACTTTGCAGTGCATGTTCAGCTCTACTGTTGGTTAAGTGCCATTCAGTAAATGTGCTGCAGTAAGCCTGCTAGACAGTAACATAAGTCAGTACAAAGGAAAATGATAATTTTTTTTTTTTTCTTGGTAGCTTGTTTGAGGAGGTGTCAGTTCAGCATGGCAAGGAGAGGTGGTAGGGATGCAGGTTTGAGATCTCAAGGAGCGCAACCAAGTGCAGCTGCCCCAAAGGCTTTTACAGAGTTGCATACTGCTGGCTCTCTGCATTTAGGAGTGATGGGATTCCTACCTCCAGTGCAGCTAAGAACATGTTCATTACTGAATAGACAAACTAACTGCCTAATAAACAATTTCATGATGAATTTCATACCTAAATACTGAGCACTTAAAAAATGAAGCATCTTACCTTTATCTGTGTGGGATATTGGGCTACAAAAGCATATGCTAATAAAAAATGGAGGTGGGTGAAAAGCCATAGCTTTGGCTGAGAAGCAGAGCAGCTCCAGGAGTGAGATTCCACTCTCTTTGTGGGATGCCTGCTGGTTCTCCACTGGGCCACCAGTGCCTCAAAGACAAATAAAAGGAGCATAATGGGAAGTTCTTGCCATGCCTCCTTTCCTGTGCACCATCCCATATGTGGGCAAGTGAAGAGGAGGCAAAGCACAACAGCTGCCAACTTGTCTATGAAGGGGGCTTCCTGCATTGCTGTGAAGCTCTAAGGCAGCACTGGCTGCCTTTCAGGCTCAGAAGATACCAGTGATGCATTGCAAAGAAACTGTACCTACGGTTCTGTAGGACTGGGGTCAAGGCTTTTTGGTAGTCACTGGGGAACAAGAGACAGCTAGGCACTGTTTAGCATTATTTGTTTTGAGTAACACTTTCTGCTTACTAGCAGAGTTGGCATGGAAACTGAATCAGCACTCATTTTTTAAAAGGATAGTCCATTCAGAGTGAGGTTAGTCATCAGCAGGAAAACCAAAAAGACTCAGGCTGCAGCTGCTAACACTTATACCTTGCTTGTGAATAGACAGAATATTCAAAACGGTAGCAGTCATATTACCCCAAGTTTTATGGGAAAAAAAGTGCATCTATTGAGAATTATATTATGTGGTTTGGGTGCTGGGGGTTTTATTTGTTTGTTTATTTGTTCGGTTTTTGTTTAAGAGGGTAGAGTTATTTAATTATCTGAAACAGCAGAACTTCTTATTTCTAGAAGATGCCTTACATTTTTATGGATCAGTTGAATTTAAAGAGTTAACACAGTTCATATAAGCAGTGGTGCTTGTAACACTGTGGTGGAAAATGGCATAATACTTGAAAGGCTATAAGCTTAGCACTAGGGATCTGTGAATGTATAGCCAAGATGGAAGCCTACACAGCATGCCAGAAATGGGATTTTCAATTACTTTCCCTTTATTGATGAAAAAATTCAAGATGTGCTTATTTCCATCATATTTTTTTTCCCCCACACAAGGATAGAAACAAAGAAACGGCTGCTGGTTTTCTGCACCTACTAGGCTGAGAAAATATTGATGGCTAAATTGCTGTTCACTGGCATTTCACAAAGTGCCTGCTGGCATCCTGTTCTCAGATGCAGGATGATAAATGTGTATTTAAATCTGAAAAGTTTAATTTCATCTATAACCTTTGACTCCTGGCTTTTTGTATCCTTAGAATACAGACCATACATACCTTCTTCATTGATACAGGATCTTGTTTACTTTACAGTAACTATTTACATTCAAGGCTATAATATTGTTACCAAACTGATGAGGACACTGATTTCTCTTTTCTTTGTGTTTACCAAGCAGATAATCTAAGTGATGCCCTGAAAAAGCTGAAGATAACAACCACTGACAGCAGAGCTGATAGCTTGGAGGGATGCTTGGACTGTCTGCTTCAAGCTCTGGCACAAAACAGTAAGTTGTATGGACCTTTCAAATTTTAAATCATATAATGAGATCAGTGAATTAAAATGGAGGTAGTAAAATGGCAGAAAGACTGACTGAAGCAGTAGGCTGCTGGATTTGCTGTTCTGGGTTTTGGGGGTTTTAACCCATACATCTGTAGCATTCAGGTAGCATCAAAGACAGTATCAGTAAATACCTGGATATATGGAACAGCTGTAGTCCAGTCCTTTTTCTGATATGATGAAGTAGAACATTTACTTCTCCAATTGATCACTCAAGAAAAAAAGAACAGGGATGGACAATTAAGCCTGATAGGATGGGGAGAGGGATATGGGAGCTGCTTGCTAATTCTGGTTAAAAGAGCATAGTTCCCTATTTGTAATGTATTTTTCCTCATACTTCTGATCACATATTTCTTATTTCCAGTAGTTTCAATTAGCAGAAATAGGCTGGATATCCAAAGATGGTCCAAATTTGACATGTGGTATGGTAACAAAAATAACTTAAGAATGGAACAAGATGTCTTTTTCACCAAAAGCTGTAGAATGTGTGTCCCCACTTGCACTCGGCAAAAAGGTATGGTAAATGAAGATGACAGCTTATAAGACTTTTCCAAGTTAAACTTTCTTAGCGCTTCAGATGGTGGCAGGAGAAAAATCTGTGTAAAATTTCAGGTCAAAAAAACTTGTCAGGATAGATACAAGCCATGATTAGAAATTCTTTATTTTAGAAAAATGTTAGTCCTTTGTAAATATCAATACACTCAAAAGCATATACTATTGTTTCTCTTCTGTGATGGTATTCTATAAATCACAGCCTTTTGGCTTAGTTGTTGTAAAATAATTCATGAGGTTTTTCACAATAGAATATAAGCACCATCCATATCAAATCAAATATGGTTTATAACAGTGTCTGTGGGGTTTTAATTCTGATTAATTTGCAAAGAGATGTCAGCCAGGAAATAATAAAATATTTGGGTTTTAGATCAACCCATTTTTTGAAGATGCTAAACCATTTTTCTTACAAGTTTGTTTATAAGGTATATCCAATACTTCAATCCAGCTTCCAATTGGATTTGGTATTTCCAGGACTTTTAAGTCTAATACTTAAACGCTAAGTACTAAAAAGAAGATGATATGAAAAATGACAAAGCACTTAGTGTAAATAACAGAGTTTATCATTTTGCCTATGAAGGTCACATAGCTATGTCACAGAACAAGTTCGGCAGATGCAAGATAATTTTGACTAATATACAGCAAACTTACCGATGCTTCCTTGCAGCCAGATTACTCTCTTCCATCCCAGTCTAGGGCTTTGCTCTTCCTTCCAAAATCTTTTCTCTTCTAATCTCGTAGCTGCCAAATCAGATAAGCAGATTATTAAGATTTTGACATCTCTCATTTGGGCAGTTTTACAAAATTTAGCTATGATCCCTCTACCATTTACCATGTTCTTTGTGTGTAAGTCAGTAATATGAATATAACCCTGCTGAGCTGCCATATGATATACATCTCGACATATTTTCACCCAAAATTGAGGGCAAATAAAATAACTCCTTGAAAATTAGATGGGTTAGATGGGACAGTTTTTTCAACAGCTTGCTTGTGATTTAGGAGCCTGTATATCAATTCCCTTTCAAGTGAATTAGACACTTCGATACCTATGCTTTGCTGAGTCTTTTTGGACAACAGGCTTTAGTTCTCAAGATAGTCTGATGATTTGGAAGAAAAATCCTCATAGAGGACAGGTTTGTGTTTTGGAATAAATTTGCGAGAACAGCAGTACATTCAAAAGACTTCAGAGATTATGAGGTAAAATGCACGTAATAGATTGATTCAACAAATAGACATAGAATCAGCTTTCTAAACGCTGCAGTGTTTGAGTTATTATTGGGCTACCAGTATTTTGTGACTGTCCTTCCTTTGACCAAAAAAACAATGAATGTCCTTCCTCATAGTTCACATCCATCCAGTTAACATCTTAATATGGATTTTATTGATTGAGTGATTGATTTTTAGTTACAGTGTGTATTATCATATATATGATATATATGTGATATCATATAGATATGGGATACACACTGTACCTCTGTGTCTGTGTATAAATTATTATATAATTAGAAATCAGATTGTTTATATAAAACTACACGTTAATTGTAACAGAAATAATTTAAATAAGATTTCTCATATAACTATTCTGCTGTCCTTTAGTATATTCCTATGTGTATGATTGTATTAATGAAGTATACATTCTGATTATAGTTCAGTAAATCATCATATTAGAGTAACACTAGAAAAATAAGCCATGCAAGGAATAGAGTTTATTTTAAGAGAATTCTATCGGACTGTGATTTCATTGAGAGTTCATGGTGGTATCGTAAGTCACAGAACTTAAAGGTTTTTTCACTTCATTAAGACTTGGAGATAAAAACATTATTTTATCTTATATAAAATTTAGTATGTTACTAATACACCAATGCAACCCACTCCCATCTACTGCCAGCCAAAACCGGCAGTTAAACCGTTGTGTTAATACACATGGAGATTTTTAACATTTACACATTGAGATTTTTAACAAAGGAAATAATCATTTCCGCAGCTTCAATTTGGGCATATTGCATGTACGTGCGAATGTTTCAGAGACCATTACACTGCTTTTAATGGCTAACTGCATGCATGCAACATAGGGTTGTGGTTGCTGCAGAAACATAAGTCAAATTCCTTAGTCTCTAACAATACAGTGACAATTGCAGTTCCATTTACTTTGCATACAATCTTTTAACTTTTTATTATGTTAAAAGATTACAAGCTACTTTCTTCCCATATTGTCTACCATATAGAAAGGGATGGCAAAGTTATGATAAATATTGTAGTTCTTAATTTCTTTTTATGTAATCTGCTGCTTTTTCTTTTGTTTTTCATGCTCCTCCTGACAGCTGATCTTTTGATAATCCCAGACAGGCTGTAGTGCCCTGGAACATGATATCTCCTGTCTGGCTTTACGAGCTATTCTTCCATTTGTGACACCAATCAAATAAAGGTGTATGCACACACACGTGCTATATGACACAAGGGTGAATCAGATAGTTTGCTGAATGTGATACCTGCTGGTAAATATTTGGCAAGCCAAATTCAAATGGTTTTAGCTACTGTTTGTCTAGGAAGATAGTTGTATAGCCCTTCACATTTGAGACCTGGGTCTGAAAATCCTGCACAGATGGTTTCTTTAGAAGACATTGTTTGGAGAGATGTATATTCCTATTTATGCAGATATTTTAGTTCTTATATGTCACCAGCACTTCTGGCTGAGGCCAGTCATATATGGACTAGCTAGCTTGAGGCACTAGATAACACTGAGGACTTTAGGATGAAAGAGGCAACAAGAACAGAGGAATAAGAAATAAGCATGCATTAGAAATGCTTTAGAATAATAAGAACATACCTCATTTTGTGTAGACTTCCTTCAGCATTCCCAGTGAAGTCAACTGGCATAGCTGGGGACTTTGCACCCATAAAGCCTGTGGTAATGAAGACATGCAGTAACCTTAGTCTAGATTTCCAGCTAATGTTAAGTCGGCACAGCTCCTATCACCTCTGTGGATCTACCTCATTCACATAAGCTGAGATTCTGTCCACCTTACTTCTGAAAGGCAAACACGAATGCTTGTTCTCTTTCTACCCACAAGCGTTCACCATCTCTAGATTGCTAAACTTTCTGTGATTTAGATTTTTAAAGGAAGTCTGTGGTGCATGATCCATAAGAAATGTTAGCAGCAAAGAATAGAGTCAGCCATGCACTGAAGGAAATACTGGCTTCTACTGAATCAGGAGGTGAAATTCATATATTGCGTGTGTTTTCTTTGAAAAACTATATGCTAAAACAAATGACTCCATTGTCTGCTCTGTAGAATTTGGATTCTTTCTGTATAGACATGGTTTGATATGTTGCTGTCAAGAAAGAATTTTGCTGATCTGGAAGCAGACTGTTTACAGTAATATGGAGTGTAGAATGATCATAACCATCAGAAAAGGCAAAAAACAAGGAATTACTTTGTCAGAGAATATGATTCTGAGGTTCTGCAGCTTTTTTAAATTCATCTTAAAAAAAATCTCTGAGATTAACTGTGCATTGCAAAATGAAATTTAATTTTGTATTTAATATGTCAGAATTCCTTACATTATAATTTGAGACTTTTTACAAACAGGGGTCATTTTCTCCACCCCCACCCCCCCCACCCCCACAAATGGGCTAGAGTAAGAAACAGGTTATCTTGTAGCTGCTTTATAATAATGGGTATAAAGACAAAAATAATTGAAGTTTGCAGAAAAAAACACAGGAGGAAATTGGAGGAAGGAGAGCTCTGGTAGGTGAATCTGTATGCATTTTTCCCAGAGAAATGCAGTTGTGTCACCTCCCTGTGCTCACTGCAGAAGGGTGAGCAAGTTCCCTCCCCCTAGGTTTCAGGCTGCCCTCTGACCAACACACAAATGTCGCATACTTGTCTGCAGTCCACAGCCATCTACCTCGAGGTCGTAGCCATAGTTATGAAAGCTGTATATTTGCTCTGATATTTTTGCTAAGTTTCTTTCATATTTAGCAAGTCTGGAATTCAAGGGTATTTTGTGGTTTTTTTTTAAATGACGACTTGCAGAGGAACATCCTCTGAAATCTCATTCTTCCCCTATGTACAAGTGGTACTGAAAGTTACGCTAAAGATGCAAGGGAGGCATATTAGTTTTCCTGACCAACAGAAATTCTCAGTGCAAATACTGTAGAAAAATGACAGTATTAAACACCAGCTCCAGTGGCATCATTAGATTTGGTATATTACTGAGTTTTATTATTTTTTGAACAATAAAAACCAGCTGAATGTTACAAGCTCAAGTTACTTTCTATTTTGGAACAAAACCTATCTTGTGAAAAAGAAAACAATTATTGGTTTCAAGAGTTTTGTTCTAAAAGCACAATGTTTTACTCTCATAATTAAAAGAACATAGTAATTAGAAGTGAACTAGTTATGTGTGGAAAAAGATCTGTGAGACAATGGATACAACTTCATCCATTTATGATTTTTTTGGCTCAGATATTTTAAATTTAAGCCTTAATCAATGGCAAGCTAAACTAACAGAGAAAAATATGATAGCTTAACATATGCTTTGCAGCTTGGAATCTATTTTTTAAAAAAAAACTTGTCAAAAGGATGAGTAAAGCACTTATGCACTGGAGAAAAGTATTCTGAAAGATCGTACGCTTACATTTCTGGAAATAAGTAGTAAATTCTTTATTTTTTATCTCGCACCCAAAAATACGGGTATGTACTATTGGATTTTGGGAACAATAGGTTAATTGTATTGCATAGGGAAATACAACAGAAACCAATATAGGCCATCATTTTATATCAACATATACAGATTTATACCTATTAAGAGCCCTATCATAAATATTGTACCTATCAAAAAAGTACAGTTATCCTAAGATCCTCAAATAGAGGTCCACAAGAAAGGACTGCCCGAGAAAAAGAAAACAAGAAGGAAACAGAGGTTTTCTTTTAAACCGCAGGCCTTCTGGGACATAATTATTGCAGTAACAACAACAAAAAAATGTTATTGCTAGTCCAGACATGCTGCGTTTCAGATACAAGGGGTTATAGCAGAGATAAATAACCCAGTTTTGACAGATAAGAAATCTGAAAATCTGCTGAGAACACTATTTTTGGCTCTGATATACTCAGTGTAAGAGGCTGAAAATGCCCACTAATCCGAGCCTTCAGCACCTGGCTCTGAAAAATGTCTGACATGTAATTGAAGTGCAAAGGCTAGCACATGCATTTGAAACATTTTTTTACATATACTTTTTGGGAGGCTAAGAGTATGAGTTTACAAGTTTGTGTATAAAAATGATTAACTAAAATCACAGCAATAAAGATAAGCTTAAGTAAGAGGGTAGGGCCCCAATTTTGAAAGGGATTTAGAAATTTTGAAAAGCTCTTACAGTTCAAAAAAGAAGGTTTAAAATAATGCACTTTACCTTGAAGATGTGGTTGGCTAAGATGCCCTGTTTTCTATTTGTTGAGGTATGCTGAGACCTGGTAACTCAAGGAACCATCAAATGACACATGAAAATTTTAAATTCATGTTTGAAACTGGAAATTTCAGCATTATTCTAAGGCTCCTTTGGCATGTAATTTTTCTCCCCATAATGAATGCAGTTTCTTTATGCTATTTTGTTTTGTCCCCAAACATATTTTGGCTATATACTGTAGCCATGCTTTGTTTTGTTTTGTTTTGAATATACTCACTGTGTTGTATCAGAGAAAGTACCATTATGTTACAAACTTCCCGGGCAACTGCTACTAAGCCTCTGCCATCACTTCCTGCTGTTTCAGCTTTATAGTGTTGAGGTCATGAGCTCAGCCCTCCTACCTAAAGCTTCTGTTCAGGTTCTCTCTTGGAAGTCACCAGTGGGTTTTCTGAAACGTGTTGGTTCCTATTTGATGGCGTCGCAGAGGAGGATGTGTTAGCATCTGGAGTGCTTAAGAAAATGTTGGATTTCTGCAGACACTGCAGATTTCTCACATTTCTTCATCAGTGAGGAAACTTTCCATCCAATGCCCTGAATCTTCTGTAGGCACTTGCTTTCAAAGGCATCTAGTTTCCTGTCTTTAATGTTTTGATGGATTTCCAGCTCTCACAACCATATGTTAACACAGAGGTTATACTTGAGTTGGAAATTCTTCATTTTATTCTGTTTTTTATAGCTGTGGCTTCCATATGTTGTTGAATTTAGTTAGTACTTATGCTCTTCCTATACTTGATGTTCCTTTTTCTGATCTTCACTGGCCATAGAAGATGGAACAATTCCTCTACTGGAGCAGAAAAATCGTGGAGAATTTAGAGATAATGTTTTGTAATTTTTAAATTCAGGGCTTAACTGAAAAAAAAAAAATCTGCTTCTCTGAAATATTTAAATGTATTAATGTTGCTATTATTGCCTTTGATTTATGAAAAAATTGAGAGCTTTACCTATTTTTATCTTTCATTTTTGGACATTTTTGACAGTTCAGTGTACATACTCTTACTTATTCATTGCAGAGTCAGGTAAGCGTCTATCTGCTTAACTTTTAGCATGAGAGTGCTATCTGATTTCAGTGAAATCTTGTACCTCTTTAGTACACACAGGATTAAGCAATAGTCATTTCATCTTTTGTTTTCCTGATCCTCTCACACATTAGTATGGAAGTAAAAGACGTGCTACCCTCACATGCCAAACATAGAAAAAATTAAGTTGTAGAACCTTTTGTACTAGCAAGAGTTATTCTAAGGTATAAACATTACCTGAAATCACTTGCATTTATTCCCACTGGCTAGACATTTTAAGCTTACTCCTTTCCCTTTCTGAAGCATGGAGAAAAAACTTCACATTTCACAGCTTGCTCAAGCAAACCTGTCCCTAAACATCACCAAACTAAACTTTCTCTGTTTTGAAGAGACTGTCTGCGCAGAATAAGAGTAAAATGAGGTGACAGTCATTTCATATGCATTCTGACCAAGTAACTGTGAATGCTTGCACAGCATTATAGCTTAAAACAAAACAATAACTGTCTATAGGCCCTATTCTGACCCTCATATGTAAGATTAACTTTGGCTACTGTTGTTTCATACAAATAAACAAAAGAGCACTCAGCATCCCCACAAGATTTAATACATATCACTAACAAGTAAGGTGTAACAACACAAGCCAGTGCACAAGTACATCAAGGTAGCATAGCACAAGCAAGTGGATAGACAATGCTTCCAATTAGATCAGTGGCCTATAAAACCAACGGATAACTAGTATAATTAAGTCCAATGACAAACCGCGTTTCCCTGCTCTCTTATTCCTCTTTAATCTTTAGCATCTCCCTTTCTTCTTAGCAGTAGTCTGTCTTCCAGGTGGATTTTTGATCCTCCTCAGGTCTACCCCGCCAATGATCCCTAGTATATGTTACGCACCTGTGATCCTAGGAGAAGGAGGCTGGCTACCCATGGTTGTATGCCTAGACACAGCAGACACATGCCCGCATGTTAGTCCTGATATGTAAGTGTCCCAGCCTGAACATTCAAACAAGCAACAGACATTTATGGTGTATATCCATGAAAAGGAAATATGCAGATGAAAGCTAGAACATCCTCCTCCAAAAAGACAAAACCAAAACAGTATTATTGCCAATTGTCTACTGAAATCTATAGTTATCTGCCGAGATTAAAGTATTCTTTAGGAAGATGTCGGCCTTAGCCTATGACAAAGATTTTACAATTCATTATTCCTGGTATGTCTTGGAAACTGCAAAAATATTGAGTAGCACTGTACCCAGAGTACCTTGTACAACTCATTTCCTTTGCGTATTGGAAACATGAACTGGTGTCTGTTTAGCAACTGCTAAATCTTGATCCAGCTTCTTTGGACTTCAGTGATGCAGGGATAATGTATTTAATGTCTATTCAAACCGAGGGAGGGAGAGGGAATAGAAATGAAAAAGGAAGAAATGAAACTAAGTGGATGAGTAACAAGGAACAAAGTAGTGCCTAGGATTTTTTAGAGGAAGGAGAGAAACGGCAGAAGGGAGGAATAGATTTAAAGATGAAATTTTTGAAAGGAAACAACAAGCTAAATGCAGGTACCTAAGCGGCGATCGATGCCGCTTATCTTCATAATTCCCACTGCCTTCTACAACAGCTGCTTACACTCAGAATCTCTTGATTTAGCTCAGTATGTTACTGTAGCACACATTTAGAGCACAGAGTAAAATTAGTGAAAGGAATAGAAAGAAAGATCCTGATTCTGCCAACATTTACATATATTCTTACCTTTAAGGACATAGATTCTTATGTTCTGGTAGTCGCACTGAGCTCAAGAGATGTATTTCTATGTATAACACTATATATATGGCAAAGCATTTGCATATTCAGAGCCAAAGTATGTACAGCCTCTTTTAGCAATTACTTTGTTTTGGGTCACCATCAGTCTTGATTCTTTTATGACACTAGGTGTCAAGGAAAGTGTTCTTCCTTCAAAGGTGTATTTCCAGTTTATTTCTTAGCACACTGTCTTTCCTGAGTGTCATATAAACCTGCGGGTTTTTGATGGGGAGTATAAAGCTATAAAATTAAAGGAAAAAGCATGACATATGCATTTAGCTTTTGCCATTGAATTATGTTTTACAACATCTATGTTAGTAGAAATTAATATAACATTTAACATAATTGGGAATATTTTGCATGATCAAAAATCATTTTGATTGGCTTGTATGCATATAATAAGTCTTACACTCACATAAATCGTGATAATGGATTACAGAGGGAAAATTTTTGGCAGGATCATTTTCATATGGAGAGATAGTTTTGATGAGAAAATGAAGATAGTACATAAAACCCTGAGGAAGGTTTTATATTCTGCTGCTAGGGAAGGCTTAGGCCTGCTTTTGCACTAGTGAGGATGGAAACCATCTTAGTGCAGATGCAGTTTCTACCAGCTAAAACATTGCTTTGCTACAATACCTTGCACCACATCCCTCTGAAAGTAACATTACCAACAAAACAAGACTCTTATTATTTTTGTACTTTTGGCTGTATAGCTGCATCAGCAGTAAGGGTTTGCTGGTAGGAAGCTGTCAAACCAAAAACCCACATCTTAGACCAGCGTACTCATACAAGCAAAAATTTCTAGTCTGCCTGTGATGCAGATAATCTTTTGTAGCAGAGCCAGAGGTTCAAACTGAATTGGGCCAGCTCAGCCAGTTAAGCTCACTGCAGTCCATTAAGTTTACCTGAGAAGATCTCTAGTCAAATGCCTTTCTGAAAGTTGGGGATCCTGATGGATATTTTGTAAGAGGGAATTTTGGCTCAAATACTGTGTTATAAAGCATTCCTTCTTTTTGCTGAAGAAGAATGTTTGTTGCATCTTAGCCTATAAAGCTGTTGCCTTTTCATGGCACTGTATACCCATAATCCAGAAATGTTTCATCATAAGTGCTGTATATAATATATTATTACAGTATGCCTATTTAATTGGAACATACTAAATCAAGGGGACTGCTTTTTATTGGACTGTCTCCTACCCAGTAAACTGGCATATCCTAATGATACTGAATGGTAATCACTGCTGCTTAGTGAGATTATGTTTTACATAAATTCCTCTTAATAGTGATGTATTTAGTTAGTGCCAGATAGTTAAATGATGTTTATCCAAGTGTTAAATTCCAAGTGTTATTCATTGAATACACAATGTGCCAAATAAAGATTAAATATTGTATTTTTTTTCTTCACAGAAGGTATCAGTGAACAGCAGTTCCAGATAATAGAATTGACAAATTTCTTTTTAGATTGCATTTTTGAAATACAATACAAAAGCAAAGGAAAAGGCTTGCCTTTTGAAATGCAATACAGAAGCAAAGGAAAAGGCCTGCTTTTTATGAAAAATTGTATTTAGAGATCATGTAATTCACAATTTCAGGTCTGAAATTTCATTCTTAGTTTTGTCCCAGTCCCTTATGACTTACAAACATGATCTTTTTTAGATTAGCTTTTCCTTAAGCTACTTTGGTGGCAAAACTTTTTAAAAACATCAGTAGCTAGAAAATTCCTTTGTATGTAGATGTACTTGTCCAATAAGCACTGGGCAGAATTTTACAGCAGGCATTTTGAGCTTGCTTGAGAGCACTCTTAAGAGATTGCTTAAAGGGAATATGAAACATCTCCTGCCTATATAATGCACAGCTTTTAAATCTGATTTGATTTTTAAATTAAATTGAATTCAGAAAAAGGATTTTACACTATGGACCTAGTATTTCTGTTATACAGATTGAAAAACTAAGGCATGAGGATACTTAAGGCTTTACCCAGGGTCCAGTAGTAAGTCCAGTTAGTACAAACAGCAGAAGAGGCAAATTAAAATGTCCACGCAGGCTGAGTGTAAAACATGAAGGTGCTAGTGGATGGCATTTGTACTAGAGATGCCAGACAATGAACTTGGCAGCTGAGGCACTAATATGAAACTCTTTCAGCAACTGTCCTACCAAAGTGGTTACCTCCTGCAGAGGGTGAGTCAGAAAGGGGGAGCGGGGGAACTAACAGCTCAGATAAACCCACCAAACTATGTATCATGGCTCTAAATCAGATCCAGTTCAGGAACTCAGGGGTTCTGAGCTGCCTAACTTTAATATTCTGCCTTGTGTTGTGACATGTCTGTGGAAGTACTGATGTGCATATTTCTTCATTGAAGGCAAAGCTGGCATGTATTTTTATTAAATTACTTCACCGGTACCTGCAACAGGCTATTCAAGGGGTAGGTCTCATCCTGAAATTCACTTTTATTCTCTGGATATAGCTTTTGGAGAATTTAATCACTGGAAATCATGCAGCTAGTTGGTTGGTGAATCTGTCTCTCCATCTGTCCTGTCTTCCTTGTTAGAGCTGAGATTTTAATTACAAACATCTGTGCACTATCTCTGTTTCTTCATTAAAAACAGGAATTGAAGTTGCCCTGTTGTTGCTGGCAGAGACAGGACAGAGCAAACACCATGATGGAAACATTCACACAGCTAAAGGAGAATCCTCCCTCCCTGCCTCCTAGGAGTCTAGTTTGAAGGATAGATGAGCAAGCAGATTGTATTTGTGGGGATTTCCCCATGTGAGGAGGAGCATGCCAAAAGGAAGTTATATTTATATATTTATTTCTATATATAAATTATTATTAGAGGAATTTTTTTTTCTGTAAAAACAACTCTTGATAATCGGAACAGTCTTTTTTGCTAAGGTATGTTAAGCAAAAGCCTCGTTATAAGTGGTGCATTCTTTGTTGCATGAGAGCACATCATTTGTTTCACTGAGGTTCTTTACAACCCACTTTTTGTGCTCTTGTAGTCAGACTAAAATCTCCATTTTGTGGTTTGGAAAATACAGTGGGAGGCGAGAGAGAGAGAGAGAGAGAGACAATGCTTCTTGAGGGAGGCCGTATAAGGAGACGGCATCAATACTTGCTCTTGGTCATGTGAACCTTTTTTACTGTGGTGGTTAGGAGGATGTGCCAGTTAGAAAGATATCCCTTGCTCCCTTCATTCTCCTCCCGTCTGCCGTCTGAAAGAGCAGATGGAAGGTTCCTTTCATGATATACGTGGCTCATCATTATTTATTCATGTGTTCATCTTTCTCTTTCTGATGACAGTACATGTAGGAGGGACATTATAAAGCCAAGGTAATTTTCTGCAGTAGTTTCAGGAGGTTTATAAAACATCTTTGCAGCTAGAAATACATACATTTTTCAAAAGAGTACATTGCAAACACAGTTGGCTTAATAAAGAGGACACTCACAAAGCTGCTTATTTACAATTCTGTGGTGTGCCTCATTTCTCATATAAAGCTCCACAACATGGGAATTATTGCAGCGCTAGCCTTCACTACTGTTGGGTTACATCTAATAGTGTAACTTAAACTCATTGTGCATAGAGAACAGGAACAGTGAACCTGTAGTTTGCTTCTGCTAGCAAGGGCAAAGTAGTAGCACTTCTGACAGATATGCCTTTCCCTTCCCTTCCCCTTCCCTTCCCCTTTCTCTTCCCCTTCCTTTCCCCCCCCGCCTTTTCTTTCACTTGAAGGTGGACGAAATGATGCAGAGAGGAGAAAAGGGTGAAATAGAGAGGAGTGAAATTTCACAGGAAATAGAGCTGAGAGGGGAGAGAGTGTAGAATTTAATTTGAGACACTCATTGGATTTTTTTCCTATAGTGATTTCTGCTACTTAATTAAGCAGTCTGATAGGCACGGTGCTCAGCTCTCCAGCTCTGATCTATGGCATTAAAGAATTTCCTGGCCACACCCTTTATTATTCTGACTTCAGGCACTGCAAAAACCATGAAAAGCAAGGATATTGGCATTTTAATCACCCAGCTATGACATTAATAAGATTTGGGCACTATATGATCTAACATACCCTTTGTTTTGTTATCTAGTGATATAAAGAGACATCTAAAGCCGCAGGTTTAACATTAGAGGTTTTTTCCCAAAATTATGCTGCTGTGGCACATCACTGGATTATACTGTGTGCAAAAGGGCTGTTTCTAAAGCAGCATTATTACAGTCCTACAGTTTCTGTGCTTCAAGATGGGGGCAGCGGGTGCTCTATGGGTGGGTTGCTGTATGCAGACTGAAAATCAGGCTTTAAAAGAAAGCATTTGAAATCTGGATATCACATTTAGCAAAAGGATTTTGAGGTGTGGCAACCTAACGTCGGGCTACCTAGATTGTTAGGTTTCCTTAAGACACAAATCGAACAGATTTGAAAGGGGGTGCAGTTCTGCTAAAGGAGTTAAAATGATAAGCATAAGCCAGCTTTTTGGCATGTGATTAATGTTGGCTCTAATTTCCTTTTTCTCCATTATTGAAAGCATGGGAGGAGATTATGTGGTGGAGATTTTGCCTAGATCTTTCTTGCTCCTAGAGAAACATTTGGTTTTACTTGCTCCAACTACAGCTGACACTACCTTGAAATAGTAATTCAGAAGATGACAACTGAAATAAGTTTCCAAAATAATTTAGCCTCTAATAATTTACTAGGAAGCCCAGAATGAAGCACGCATGCAGCAGATTCATATCCTTACAAATAAACAAATAATACCTCTTCCATGCATACACATGGAGACAGGAAGCCAGGCAGGCCTTCTCCAGCCTCTGAAGAGAGCAAATAAAGGCAAGAATTGAGGGTTGCCTATGCTAAAGCCATTAGCAATTTCTAACACTTGCAGCAAAAACCAAACTATTTCTCCTAGGGCCAGGCAGTGGTAGGGGTACCAGACCTTTGGCAACATCAGTGTGTGATCTTCCAGTTCTGCAGGTTCTGCAGAAGGAAAACCAAATTATGGTTTTTACAATCAAAGTGAAAATACTGCTACATAAACATGACCCTTCATCATCCTCTCCAAAAGATTAATGCCACACACACTTTTTCCTTTATTTCTGTCCCTGTGTATGTCCCTTTGCCTTTTATGCAGGACTCGTGTTATATGAAGCTGAGCAAAAAAGAGACAGAAGTGCATGGGCCTTAATGGGCAGGCAGTCTAAATCCATGCTTCCTAAAGTCCCTGCCCTAACAACCATGCCACTCTCCAGTTGCAAGTGGAAAAAACAAAGGAGAAGAAAAGCTTGGCTTGATTTAGGGTGCGTATTTGCTTTTCAATACTGTCTGCAGCTGGAGTCCTTTACTACCACAGTTATACCTTCAGTGCATCCTACAGAACAGGGTCACATGCAAGACTCTTAGCTCATGTTTTGCAAGTAGCCATGAAGTAATTGTCCCATCTGGGCACTTCTAAGAAACAGCCACTGCTTATATACTTACAGTTGTGCTGAAATAATCTTCAAAACCTCTGACTTGGTATTTTCTTTGAAAGCCATGTATTTCAACACTTGCTACCTCAACTGAGTGTAGAGTTGACTCCTCAGACAAGTGAAGGGTGGCTGAAGATCTTCATTTGGACTTCCCAATTTCCACAGGGCAGCCATGTGCATTAATTGCCTACTAAGCCCTCCTCCTTTAAAAGAATATAAAAAATACTGAGCAAAAATGCTAGACTTAAGAAGACAATTTTAGGTTTATATATAAGACATCCTGTTCCAATTAAAATATCCTTCCTTGTCTAAGCATTTCAAAAGCCCACCAAAAAGATGCATTTTCTATAGCTAAAATATCTGCCAGTTACATATGTCTTAAGAAATTAATTTGTATATTTCAGCACATTCTTGTTTTCCCCACCGTCTTTATTAGAACTTTAATGTGATGAACTTAGAATCCCTGGGAAAAAAATTATTTATTCTGCAGATACAAACCAGGACAATTTAGAGTAATGTGCATAAGGATGTAACAGTAAGTTTATTGGCACATTCCCTTACGATGCCTTATTGGAGGACATACTATAAACTACCTGCAAGGATTTAATGTCATAATGTCATATCTTTATTTTGACACTGGATTAATTTGTATATTACACCAAATGTAAATTGTAAATGTTTTGCAGAGGAAGAGCAGGGCTTAGGTAGACTTGGAGTAGACAAGCTGAAGCACCCCATGGCATTTTTTACACCCAAGGCAATTACTGGCAAAAATGCCTCAGAGAGCACTGTGGGCTGCATAGTCAGTAGATATTCTTCTGCCTGATGCCAGATTAATGTGCTTTTCCCCTCAAACATTTATGCTTGAGCACTTACTTAGGGTAGAGTGGAGGTAGGAGTATCCCTGCCCGGTGGTAGGAGAGCTAGCCTTGCTGCTGCTCCAATTAATCTGCCTTCCTTCTTTTGTGACTAGCAAAAGTTTGATATTGGTACTCAGCCTGGGTAACAAGAACCAGTGGGATATTGGTTTGAAGGGCAGAGTATATGTAGGTGTGCCTCCTGTACTGCTTAAGAGTAAGAAAAAAGTCAATAATCTGTTTTCATCTATGCAATCCCAGCTAGCTGATTTCCCGATTTCCAACAGGTCTGTTAAGGCCTCTGCTTTTATTGGTGCTCACTTGCTTATCTTAATAAAATAAATCAGTGCATATCTGCTACACACAACTGGCCTGGAGAAGCATTTAATTTTATTTTCCCACTTCTTGCAGGATATGTTTTGTTCTATTTATGTAATTGATGCTTTGCACAGTAATGAGTCCATCAAACTACAGATCATAAAAATAAGACTGGATACTCTGTATCTCAGCAGCATGGCAGGAGAAAATACATTAATGTTTCCTGCCTACTAATTGTGGCTAACATTATAGAGGTTCACAGATATCTACATTTCCAATTTTGAATTCTGTACTTTCAGTTTTGAACTTCAGGGAGAAGGACAATCTCTTCGTTAATAGACAGCTAAGATGTCTGTACCACTGTTTAGTCCTGACATGATTTTCTCTGAAATCAAACTTTTCTTTCATCTACATATATATCCATGGGAGAATACATCTAGTAAGTATATGCTATATGTCAGAACTTACAAAAGCTTCCCAATAAGCCATAAGCTCCTTTACATTATATCTTCTGAGAGGGTTTCTCAGTGCATTTCAAAAATTGCAGTTAACTAGATTGCAAACAGATTGTAATAATTAGCACTTATATTACACATGATATGTTGAAATTAATCAATCTTCATTTTATACCTAATCTGTTTGTAATCAGATGTCATCACTGACATATTGTAGATGAGTAGTCCTAGCCAAAGACCAACATCCCAAGATGGAATTGAATATAGAAATACAGAGGCATAACTGCAATCCAGACTTGAAGTTCTCTCCTTTTAGTCCCTTTTCCATCACCTAGACATCACTGGCTGCCAGCCGGCAAAGCATGTACATACCGTATGTGAGCCACAAAACCCACATGAATCACCTCTGCTAGGCTTGTGCTGGCTTGTGTTCAGGGTCTCTCCCGCGCTTGGAGGCAGCAGGGGTTGTCCTGGAGCTGCCACAAGTCAAAAATCAATTGCAGGATTGGAGGAGAGAGGAAGTGGTGAGCCCCGTGACACATCATTACCAATTCAGAGGTGAAGCACAGCTAAACAGTGGTTGCAAACTGCTGCTCTAGAAGACTAGCTAGTTGTGGTGCACAAAATATTCATTTACTTGTTTTGGGGGAAAACAGAGAACATCTTGAAAAAACTATTGGATGAGATTAAGGCTCCTCCTTTGCTGTTCAAGAGTATGTAATATCCCTCCCTTTACTCCCGGATTTGAAAGATACTATATAAAACCAAAATCCATTGATTACTATTGGCGCTGCCCAGCCTGACTGTCTCGATAGCTCTTACACCAGAGTAAGGGTGCTTCTAAGAAACTGCAGAAAGTGGTGCTCAAAGGCCTGTCTTCTCAACTCTGAAATGTTTACATCTGTTTCTCACTGTTACTGGCAAGCTCTAGCGATTTTTTAAATTTTAACTTACACTTACTGTAAAGATTTTATTTTAAGTGATGTGAGGGGGTTTGTACATATTGTAGTGCTTAAGAATGCCCCTGTGAGACAGGGTTGTCTTAGAACAGAGTTACATTCAGATGGATTTGTTTTGCTCTGCAAAAGTCATCAATTAGAGCATCTCACAGCCATCTTTGGAGAATGCAAGTAACTTCCACTATGAATGGCTTAAGGAGTCATGCTACTTTCTAAAGTGATAGCTGCCATCTAATCATATTGTATGTCACACTAATATTCGTCTCAAATATGCCATTCTTTGAAAGCATTAGCAAAACATGTTTTAGCATCTAGTACCTTATCTTTCACTGCAGTTGAATCAATGTTAATTTTCGGTTTGTTATAGAGCTGTTGCCCAGCAATGCTAGGTGGAGCCCTGCTATGGAGCAGCTGCACAATTCCTCTCTACTGCAGACAGAAAGAGGAAAGGTTTTGTCCCGAATCTTTGATCTCTACTACAAGAAACTCAGTGTTATTTTTCCCTTTCCCTTCTACTGAGACTATACTGGAGCTACTGGAGCTTAGCAGAGTAACATAGAAGATATTCAAGCTGAGCGTAAGAGGAGTCTAGACCAGGATCTGCTTAGCTCTCCCTCTTCTCCAGTTTCTGACTCCTACGCTGCATTAAGCTGTGCCCTCAGCTGTAAGGACCTCCCCCATCAATCCTTGAAAGTTTCCAATAATTCATCACTTCAGAATACCATTCCTTGATTTTTACATAGTACTTTAGGCTGCTGCATATCACTCCATCACCTTTAGTCTTTCTACCAGTCTCTCCAGTAGTTTCGCTATGTATGTATGAGTATGTATCTGTATTTACTTATATAACACAGAGTCACCTTATAAAGATCAATTCATTAGGAATGGAGAAGTATTAAGTTCTGTGAGCACATCATATAAAATAAATATGATCACTGAAATAGCAGTTGACTTCTTATATGGGAAAATAATTACTTTAATAATTACCTTTGAGAAGACTTAACTTCCCTTCTGCTTTTCTTCCCCAAAGCAAGCTGATGCACAAGTCATTTTTGTGTGATGTGTTTTTCAGATACGGAGACAAGTGAAAAAATCCAGAAAAGTGGAGTTCTTCAGGTGTTCGCGAGTCTGTTGACGCCACAATCTTCCTGCACAGCAAAAGTAGCTAACATCATAGCAGAAGTAGCCAGAAATGGTGAGGTTTTCTACAAGAACTTTTCTGCTGGAACATCTTCAGTTTTTCACCTCACTTGTCAGTATGTTTTACTTCATTTATGTTTTCATTTTGTAGATTAGACACCTTTCATACTTTCCCTTTCACTCTTTTTGCTTTGTCAAATTTTCTCTACTTTTTAATACAATCAAAACAGCATTTGGCTGCTGGAAATTTTTTTAGTCCTTACTTTCATGCTGTTTAGTTTTTAAGACAATCAATAGTATAATTTATTGGGCAGAAATAGCACACCACTGGCTTTATGAAATGCATATAGAAAAAAAAGATGGGCATCACGTAGTGCACATAGTTACAACAGTAGTATGTATACAGGTGGCTAAGGGATAGTAGATTGTTTCTTTGGTCTGAGATTTGTGATAACATTATTAACATTACGAGGCCTTTGATACCACACCAAAACCAGTTACTCCTGTCTAAAGAGCGTTACACATGTTAAGAGTAAGAGCCCAAGAACCCAAATGAGAATCAGGGCTCCATTTTGGTATGTTTTATACACATACAGTCGTATAATGTAGGAGATAATCTAAAACTATTGAAATTCTTTTTCTTTAGAATTATCTTAAAGCTCACCCAATACCCTGCATACCTTGAGCTCAAAAAATGGCCTCATATCTGCAGGCAGGTGCTACTGGCAAACCCTGTGATGAGGGCAGGGGAGGTTCGTGGCTGACTTTTCTCACTCCTTGACTTGTTGCTGTCCCAGCCAAACAGGCACAGAATGCATTTTGCACTTTAGTTCCCCAGAGGCCAGGCAGAGAGAAATAGGATGCCTCTTAACTCCTGTCCGCATGCAGGCCTGGCAGCTGTACCTCCCTCCCTCTGTAAACTCTCATGCTGATGCCTCTTCAGAGAAGGGGCTACATTATTGCTATTTCCACATTCCCTTTCCGCCTTTTCTTTGGAATTGTGATACTACAGCTTCTTACCGCTAGCCCCTGTGTGACCTCCTCCACCCAATTCACTGATTTTGAGACAATGCTATATATGGATATTCAGAAACAACATTAACAAGAAAAGAAGATATACATGGTTAGTTTTTAAGTTTTAAAATTATTTAGATAAATAGCCAGTAAAAAATGTAAACATAAAAATTTAAAATTAGAAATGTTTCAGAATGATAGATTCATGCAACCGTATCACATGCTTTTTCTGTACTTAATAAATTCGTAAGTATATTTAGAATATTGCAGTCAACTGTTTATCTTCACAGTTAGTCCTTCTAGCTCCTGCCTCAGAAGGGAGAAAGTTAAGAATAAAAGCAATGTTCACAATAGCTTAACTGATTACTATGCATTGTTTCCTGCAAGATTTTCTTTACAGAGCGTTTTAGCCAGTATCTTTCAAATCTGAATTAATACGTGAAATCTCTGAATAGTTTCTAATGTATCCTTTTTCCTGCCAGCTTTTAAACTGCTTTTATGAGTACACTCTCTGGAAGAGCTGGCATTTTACCTGGTTCATCATACAAAATAGTCTTTGTCTTTTTCTTAAAGTTATTAACAGATGTAACTGGGACCTCTAGCAGCCATGGTTAAAGTGAAGGTATTAAGAAATTATTTAAGGTGCCTAGTGCTTTCAAGACTGGAATGACCTGGGTGTTTCTCTTTGGATTCTAACTCTTGAAATAGTTGCTTAAGCAGGATAGCAGTGAATACCTCATTTGATTTTGTTGTTTTCTTTGTCCTCTTACATAAGAATACAAGTGTTTCATGCTCATATTGCACCTTTTTCCAACAAGCTTCAGGGCACTTTGAGAAATTTATGTTATCAACATCCTACAGATAGCAGGCATTAAACCCAGGCAATTGAACTGATTTCCCTGTGGTCATGCCATGCAGCACTGGCAGAATAGTGCCTCTGACTCTGAATCCGAGCTTTACTAATAAAAGAGCACCTTTTTCTTCCCCACTTCTTGTTTTCCTTTCCCATTCCCCTCATCTGGTCCTTCACACATACACACACGTGTAGTCACATCAAATCCCTCTACCTGCCTCAGTGGTTTTGTCATGTTTCATCTCCTCCTTTTCACCTTTTGCTCTGTTTCACCTCTCCAGCTCACATGACTTTTCCTCCTCCCAGCATGAGCTTGTGTTAGGCTCTCCCATTTTAAATATCCAAACACAAAAAACTCCCTCTAGTCACTCTTGTGTCTCCAGCTACAGCCATTTCCCTTTCAGCTGTGGGCATACTGAAGGCTCAGATGCACTTGCTATGTGGAGTTTCTCTCCCCACTGTGGACCTTTTAAACCCTCTTGCAAGGTCTTTAGTCTCCTCTTCTTTGCTAGGATCTTCCCAATCTGTAATACTACAACACAATTACATTTCTCTTTTGAAATCTTGTCTTCCTTTGCTTTATGTTACTCTGTCCTCAATGGTTGTCCTCCTAACTTCTTAAGCGATTCTTCACTATTTCCTTCAAAGGATCTGCTTCATTTCCCAGCCAGGTTAGTGGAAACCTTCTAAATGACTCTGTTCTTGATTACCTTCTCTTTCTTCTATTACTTCTGTGTACTATTACCTGCAAATATAGTTGCAGTTGCCACATTTTTATTGCTGTTTCACAGATCTATTTTGCTACATATGGCACCATTTCTTTTACTTCTTGCCCTTACATGACCTTGATAAATACAAGTTTGCTCAGCATATTGCCTAATTATTTTGTTGCTGAATGGGAGACTGAAAGCTTCTGCTTGCTCCAAATGGAGAGAGGGTGGAAGAAAGGTTTCTTACTCCTTTTCACCACATGAGCAAGAACCTAAACATACAACAGAACAGACTGAGACCTCCCAGTCTTTTAGGAGAGAACAAGTTCTGTTTCCTGTCACAGACCAGGAGAAAATCTGACTGATGATGCAGAGACTATGGTAAGCTAGTGGGTGTAAAAAAAAGTGATGTTGGGAGAAGCTGAGGAACAGAGAAGAGTTTTTGTAGGCAACTAAGAGAGGAAGAGGCTGAGAGGACAGAGAAGACAGAGGTAGGAACATTAATACATTTAGTAAATAAATATCGAGATGAAGGTGAAAGTGGGTGATAAAGAAATAGGTAAAAAGTTACAAAGACATGGCAAGACCAATTTTAAAGAACAGATGTATCTGATACTTGTTCTGTTCATTAGGATAGATACCACCACCATTTATCACACTGTAGCATCTGTGTACCCTCTTAAAATGTTACAGTATCTTAGGAAGGTGGGTCAATTGTGCTGACTACTATCTTCTGTTGGACCTGCACAACTGTATAGATGTTGCTGATTGTACTTCTTCCACTTGTTGATATATCGAAGTTTATCATCACGTGAGGATTGCTTACCTCTATGACAATTATTTCTTTAGCTAAAATAAAACTGCAAGATTAACTACAAAAGATTTTGTAGCTACAGAAACATCAAAGAACAATGTAATAGGTGCAACAAAGGGAGTATTTAAGAAGATGTATTTGTATTTCAAACATTGTATGAAATCTTTGAGTTATTGGAATGAGGGGTTCTGTTGATCCAGAATCAGAAAAACTTTCTCATCTCTTTTTATGGGGATTGCACACCCTGGTTCATTCTGTCTCATAAATGACTAAGTAACACAAAGGTAAACTGATTTTTGGAAGATCCAACATAGTCTAGGATAGGAAGAGACGTAATTTGCAATTCACAACAAATGAAAAACATATTGACCTTTTGCCTATTACAATGCTACATCTCTGAAGGGTGCTCTGTAGTGAGCTATTAAGTAACACTATTGGTGTATCAGGGGGTTGCTTCTGTAAACTTACCTTGTAAAATGTGCAGCCCAGTGCCTGCCTAACTATAGCTCCTTCTGGAGACCAGTCCTTTATCTCTCTGACACCAGGATAATTCTCTGTCTATGACTTGCCCAGATGTGAAATACTACTTTAGTTCTCTGTGACTGGGGGACGTAGCAGGAAGGAAGGACAGAAAGGCAGAGAGCTTCCCACTGGATGGGTCCTCTAGCTGTCCTCCTATGGTGGGCATCAGTTAGACTGTCGAAAGGGACAGGCATTTGGGTTTACGTAATCTCTTTTGTATTTTCTTTTCCTTTCCTTACCTTCCAAATAAAGAGCCTGTTACTTAGCCTTAATTCCCTTTTTTTTTTTTTTTTTAAAGCAAAAGCTTTTTAGGAGTTCTAATTAAGGGAACAGAGAGTAAAAAATACTGCTCATTTTGAAGTATGAATACTAGTTTTTAAGTCGTCTTTTATGTTATTTAGTAACTTTAATTGATGTTGAATTTGCTGGGGTGGAAAAAAAGGTTGTGAATTCACTGTTCTTTTCAGCACTTCTTTATACTACTAAAAACATGCTCAGTCTGAGGTATGTTAAATTAGTTTTCATGAAAGTCAATTAAATACTCTTAATTCCTTCCAAATTAACGAATAATGGAAAGAACATAAGCCCCAGTCCCAACTTGGGCTTACTCTCTAGAAGCTTGCATGAGAACTTACATGGGTTGTCTATGCATACGTTTATTCTCACAAAAGGCCCAGTTGCAGTGCCAGAGTAACTAGAATGGATGAAACTGAAAATAGCCGGCTTGCTTTAACAGGCTTTGCATTATTTGCAGAATTTATGCGGAACCCATGTGTGGATGCTGGGTTGATCCCTCCTTTGGTGCAGCTGTTAAACTGCAAAGACCAGGAAGTATTGCTTCAAACAGGACGTGCCCTGGGCAATATATGCTACGATAGCCGTGAGTGTTGAAATATGCCATATTTTGTAGATGTTCTTGTAGGAGGGAGGGGGATGTTTTGGTGTTCTGTACATTGTGTACTGGAGCATCATTTTCGTCTTTTCTTGATTTTAATTTACCACATGACTCTTCTGATTGTATGGGACAATTGAATGTCACACTGGCATTATGCTTCTGTGACAGAAAGATTAAAAAAACTGTTTCAATATTGAGATACAACTGGGTATAAGAATAGAAAAGACTTATGATCCTGGGTTTGTTTTTTTAAACATAATGAGCTAGGTTTTCAAGGAGCAGGTGCTACATACACAGAGGCCTGAATAGTTAATTTTTCCTCAGAATGTCTCAGAAGGGGACAGAGTCCGAAGGGAATATTCATATTCTACCAGTCTCAAAGCTGTGCAGAGCTACATATGTGGCTGAAATGATGCCTGACCTACGTTGCTGATTCTTAGAATTCTTATGTGGCCAATCAATTGCTCCAAGATTACAGATTGGTGGTTTTTGTAGTCAGGGGTTATACGGGGTGGGGGAAGGTGATTGGTGAGGTTTTTTAGCTTTTTGTGGGCACAGTAAATTTTGCAGTGCCAAGCAATTGAGTTTTGAAATGCAATTGTGACTCCATGTGCTGATTACATGCATGGATATGTCATTTGCAAAACCAAACCAGTGGTTGCAGTGTTTTGAAAATGCAGCCTCATTATCCCTTACTTTAAATATTTTGATAAAAGCCGGTGCATGATAAATATAGTCCAGAAGCAGAGACACCAAGAACATCTTTCTGTGCACATGAAGGAATTAGAAGCCTATGGATGTCTGCAGATGGGAAGTGAGATGAAATTGTAAAAGCATTTTGTTTTCTTGAGATTAGTGGCTTATTTCATAGGCAAAGAAATTTTCTTTGTACTATGTGTTGCATTTACTAAAAGTTTTGCTGTTCTGAATATTGTCTGTTGAAAAAACTGAATTATTAGTAGCCTTTCTCCTTGCTACTTTTTTTCATCCTAATTTGGAAATTTACATTTTATATTGTTTTAAATTATCTTGCCTTTGACCTCAGGGAAGTTAATCAGATTTTCCATGCTGGCATTTTCATTTACAGACAACTACTGCTTGAGGATGTTAATGTATAATTCTTTCATTTAGGATTTTCTTTAAGGTGACCAATCAACTGAACAGCTGCTTCCCCATGGAAACTTCAAGTAGAAGCTGTTGAGCTTTCTATAACATAATTTATTTACTATATTTTATTTCAGGGTCATATGTGATATAAAGCTCACTCCCAGGTGGCACTGGTTTATTTCATATAAGTAAAATCTACATAACTATTTATGTCATTGTTGTTCAGCCCACATTTTTTCATGAAATACAATAAGGACACACAAAAATGGTTTTATAGTATCAGGTATTGTGGACTACTGCTGGCTTTTATAGTGCAGGATTTATCCAGTACAGAAAAGCTGTATTACACGCCTTGTGTTGCCCTTCTGTGGAGCAAAGCTGGCACTGATAAAATCTACAGCAGGCAGTGATGTGTTCTGTATGCCATGTGTTGCTGTGCTCCTGAGGGAGGACAGTCACTACCTTCCCTGTGTAATTGAGTAAGATTAATGAATAAAGTGTAATAAAATGTCACAAAAATCAAGATTAGCATCTGGGATTTGAGTGGAAAAGGATTTTTACAGTGCTTATTTATTACATCCACCCTATCTGACTTTATTTTGTATGTTATCTTAATGTGTAGTGGTTATGTAGTTGTGATGTACCCTATCCTAAATGCTTATTTAGGACAAATACTTTCAATATGTTTATTACTATAAAATTTAATATGTTTTCATTTATGACTATCATTTTTTGCCTAATAAAGAGCTTTAAAGTATAACAAAGACAAGGTGTGGAGGCCAATAGTCCTAATAATAAATGTTGTTAGGTATTGATAGTCTTTTTCTTTTCAATTGAGACAAAAGCAGCTGTTACCCTTCTGATAATTGGGACTCATATAGGAACTTGAAATACATCAGTAACTATATTTTACCATATACATGAGCATTTTTTCACTTCTACTGCCCATGTAATTGTAACATGCAGTAATGAGGAAGGTCTTTAAGTCCTAAATCAATGTTAGGCTGAAACTATGAAATCAAGCCCATATTGAATGGTTCATAGAAACATTTCTATTTATTGAAAGCCCCAATTATTCTGTACTTCATCCCAGCAAGCATGCATCACCTTGCTTAGTGATGGTTTGTGCAAAAAGGAGTTAATCAGGTCTCTATTTTTGAGAGAAGTCTGCATGGCGCAGGATAAAAGTTGTGGGACAAATTGCTTTTCCTACAGGGAAGGCCCCTTAAAAGTGGCCTTACAGAGGAAGAGGATTGCCTGAAATTTTTCTTGATTAAATGAAAATGGCAGTGGTTTCTCAGAGTTCACAGATCCCAGAGTTGCTGCATGAATGCAAAACCATTTCCACATAAATTCAGGAGGGGCTACTCCTGGAACGCAGCTGCTGTGGAAAGGTAATTCATGGCTAAGTCCCAGTGCTGGAAGAGGTTTTGTACCTTCCACAAGGTAAAAGGGAGATTACACACTTGCTGGCGAGAGACCTTACTGAACAGATTCATGTCCTCACAGAAAACATGAAATGAAATGCTGTTGACTTACTGACAGATTTTCTTCTCTATTAAGTTTGAGATACACATGCACTGCTTATCAGTGTTAGGCCCCTAAAATAATACTGAATCACCTGTTTGAGCATGGAAGAAAATACAGAGAATTAAACACATTCTATAAACAGTTAAAGAGGAAAAAATAGGTCAAATTTATCCAAGCAGCCTTGAGAGCATCCTTTTTAAAGTATTTATGTTGTGAAGACATCTGCTTTATGTGAGTCTCTGAACATCAAGAATACAGGCAAATATAATTGCAAAGCAGAGTAGAAGGAAGCTTTGTTAGTACTGATGAGGCTTCTAGTTTCCCAGCCTTCCTCTTGCAGAGATGAAAGAAACAATTGAGGCAGCCCAAAAGATTTTAAGTAAGTCAGAAGCAATGAATTTAACTAATCACAGTATGCAGACTATTCAATGCTGTCTTACAATTTAAGAACAGATACATTACTGCATGTTCCTGTACAGCCTGTAATTGTTCTATATGCTTTATCTAGTAAATGCCACATACACCTTAGCCCCCAAATTTTTGTCAAAGCGGAAAGTGCAAAGCAAAGAAATGGAGACATGATCTCTCCTCCTCTCCCTCCGGCTTTTTCCCCCACTGTATCTACAGCCTGTACCAAATACAGCTGCTTGTACTTCTGTATCCCCAGACAACTGACTCCTCAGCCTAACTTAGGGAATGAATTTTGTCTGAACTATATTACTAAATGCAAAGCTCCTAGCACACTCATTCCTTTTAACCACCAGTTACGTTTTTTCACTTATAATCAAAGCTAAATTCTTAGGCATTGTCCAGTCAGAGCATAAGACCTATAGTAGCTGCTTCACCAGTCTTTATCCATGAATCAAACTACAGCTACTTTTCTACTGTCTTTCTTTCCAGCCCCCCCTGCCATTCTCTCCAGTGCTGTTTCTTTAGTAAGTTTGTTCATTTAGGGCTGTTACAGATGTTACAGACTAATAGGGTATACCTCCAAAACTCTTCTAAGATCCCTCTGTACCTTGGTTCCACATGCAACATGAAGATCACATCTCCGTTGTTCGGGAAAGGTTATGTTTAACATAACATGGTTCTTGCTACAAAAAGCAATGTCTTAAGTCAGAGCAGAATGGTTAATTCTGCTGTAGATAAAGCCTAAAAATCATTTGCTACCATCAGCTCTGGCAGTTGGAATATTAAGGTAAAGAACAGCATTATCCAAATTGCAGCTTGCGATCACTTCATGAACAACCGGATGGCTAGTACACACCTCAGCTCTCTCTGCTGGCTTCTTTCCCAATAGACTGGGAAGACTCTGGTGACTTGAATCATGTGGCAGATTGAGTGCTTGCAGGACAGGGAGACCGAGACCACAGTTTTCAAGGTAGGCCTGCCTTCTTGTAAGACCCACATGAGAATGTGGGAGAAAGACAAAACCTGTCTGTAGCCAGGTCTCTGTCCTGCTCTGACACCCCACACACTAATGCAGTTTGTATAGATGAAAGATCAGGCCAACCAGATAAATTTTAACAAGAATTTTAATGGCAGATGATGCTATATTAAAATAGTAGTATTTTCTTAGAAGATAATAGCCTCACAATACTTTTTATCATTAAGTTTGTGATGCACATGCTATCTTAATCTCAGTGATCTTTCCACAGGTAGTTTGTTTGTTACACACTTCACTTTTGAATTTATTGACAAACAATTTTCCTGTGGTTTTATATAGCATTGAGCATGCTATAGAAGCTACCATAATTATACTATAAAAGTGATAATTATAAGAGGAAGTGAAAAGCTAGGATATTTAGAGCCTGATTCAGTAGCCATAGAGACTAGAGGGACTCATTCTGATTAACTTCAATTGAGATTAGATTAGACACCCATTAGAAAATAATTCCTTTTTGCTATTTAGAGCATCCACGTATTCTGAAAACTATCAAAGGGAAATAAGCTCTTCATATACCTTGTAAAGGAAAAGAAAAATTTCCCATTCTGCCCTTCCATAATGTCCATATTAACGGTAGAGCTTGGAGACCTCCTTGGAGAATCTCAAAGCTATTGCTTTTTGCACCCATCCACAACCTTGTTTCTTCATGAAACCACCAGCCTGGGTATGTGTTCTCACCAGCCTTACTTCATGATATAAACAGCTATAGAATTGGAAAGAAACTAAAAACACCAATGCATTCTATAAAGTCTCTCCTTTGACAGCTGCTTATCTACATTTTTCTGCAGGAAATTTACTGGATCCTTTTCTCATTTCCCAAGCTGTGCATTTCTTTGTTATCCATGCAGTCTTACTTGTATTGATGGCAAGACTCCTCGCTGAATTTCAGCAATGTGGCCTTTCACATAGACCCAGATGTCTCTTGATCCCAGCCTTAACATCAGACCATGAACATTATACCACTTCTTCTTAAAAAGACCTTACAGGTGCTATAAATTCTATATACTCAGCTGCCTGTCCTATAAGGATGTACAGACCTCTTACAGAGATCTGCGAAGAAAGGTTAAGTATGAAAATGAGAAACTACTCAGTTGTACAGTTACATACATCTCCTCTCAGGAGATGAGGTTAATTTCAGGATCTAAAGCAGAAAACCAGACATTTAAGAATTAAACATACTGGAAAGAAGTCAAATTCAGTTTTGTTAAAAAAAATGGCATAATCTTTTTCAGTACCATATGGAAAACCAGCAGAATCCTAGAACACAACTGGTGTTGATAATGGCACACTACTGGCTAATCATTTTTATGAAGGTCACCCTGATTCATGCAGCCAGGCAGCATCTTACCACAGTCTTTCACTTTTCATTGTACTAGATCCTACCAAATGCTAATGCCACCTACTAAGCTGTTTCCCAAGCAGTATCATGAAATTGAGACCAGAGGCTTTAACTTGTTGCTTGAAAACTGATTGTTTAGAACAGCTTGCAGAGAATTAAAATTCTAGTTTTAAATTGTACGGTAGTAGTGTTTTACCTTTAGATCTGTCCTCTCTGAGGCACGTCATAGTCTTCGAAAACTATAGCATTTTTAAATTAGAAGTCCTTGATAATGCAGTATTTTTTCTGAGCGTCTGCAGCACAAGCATTGCATCAGCTTGAAACTAAGCATACCATATGCATGCCAACACATACTTTCACAGTAATATTTAGTACTTATCAGCAATTAAGCGTGAATGTTCTTAGGAAGCTGTTAAGCAATATTATTCTAATTTACTTATTTAATAGCTGGCCTAAATGGAATCTGAATGATTAGGAAGTCTTCCTAGAGCATCAGAAAGAGCCATTCGAGAGGTGATATGAAAAACATGAATTCTTATTCTCAGGCTATCACTCTGTTTAAAATTTACATTCTAAATATTAACTCTACTGAAATGAGTGGCAAAATTCTCATGACTTAAGCCAAAACTTAACAGGAGCCCACGTGGGGAAAAAAAAAAAAAATAATAATAAAAAAAGGAACCAAGCACAAATTGCCATAGATGTGCAACTTTTCCCTTCTTTAAGATGAAGGTATGAGGTCTGATTTTCTGTTTGTTTTAAAGAGTAAAGGTATGATAGGTCCTGCTTATTTTCTGCAGTGCAAATATTTTTCCTCTTCCTGCTTTTTCCAAGAAGATTATTTGAATAAGCAGAGTAAGTAGGTCAGAATTCTGTCAATACAGGTACAAAGAAAGTAAAATCTAAGAAACAAAGCAGATTTTTTCTGATTCCTTACTTTCTCCCCCTCCAGTGTTTCATCCACAGTCTGTAAAGTTTGTGTATTGCTCACATTCAAACAGGCTCAGAGACACCTGCTTAATTTACAGTCAAAATAGAAGCCACAGGCAACAAGGAAATGAAAAAAAAAATAATAAAAAAAAAGATGGAAGGTGTTTCCAGGGTCTTAAAGAAGGTCATGAGCAGACTTGGAAAGAAATCCTGCTTTATTCACTAGATCTTGCTGCTGTCCTAAAAACAAGTTAAGGATTCAAACTTTGGTTAAGGACTGAGCTATTTCTTCATACTTCAAAGCTAAACAAAGTAGGAAAGGCAAAAACTTGGAATTCCCCTAATATTTATGAAGACTTAAAAAAATTCCTTATCAGGAAGAAAAGCTTTTAGAATTTCACTAACAATAACTGAACAACACAAGATATGTAACTCTTCTCCTTTCAATTCAACCTCCCTTTTCTTGTCTTTTTTCACTTTGCCTTTTAAGGTATTCGAAATTGTTCATATTTATAGATAACTGCAGTCACATGTTGCTTTCAAGCCCCTCAGAAAACAAAGCTTGTTAGTTGAGTGTCTAGACACGGCCAAAGTGTCTAGCTTATTCTACTTTATTTAGAAAAGTAGGCATTATGTGACTAGAAATATCAACTGTCACTAAATCAGCAATGGTAGAAAACATCAGCTGAATTACCACGGAAAACAGAAGAAAGAATCTGTTAGCATCTTGCTAAGCATTGCTTACATATAATTGGGAAGTAAGTGTTTTTAGCATCTTGCTAAGCATTGCTTACATATAATTGGGAAGTGTTTATTAATTTTTTTTTTACGCTTGCAGCCATCATTCTTCTCCTTTTAACTTTGTGTTTTAATACAGTCGAATTATATAACCATAGCTTCTTAAATAATAACATAGAATATAATTTTGCTGTACTCTCAGATCCACTTCTGCAGATGTGCACCATGCATATATTGCACGGGCCAAGCCTTTTAGTTGTTTACATGATAACTACACAGGCATCTGGTTTTATACAGCATTTCATGCAGTGCACAGCATTTCATACAGTGCGATAACAGCATAGAGTTAACATACAACATGCAAACCACCTAAATTCAGTTACAATTGTTGTGTTCATATCCAAGGAATACTGTGCAACTCTCAGAAACAGAAATTGGACATTATTGACAAAGAACTATATTAGTAAAATCTATTCCTTAATGCAGTGAAGCTCTTGAATGTCTCAGCCAGGCGACCAGGGCTCTATTTAGTTAGAGGGTTTTTATAGTACTGTTTGAACACTAATATGATCAAGAGACAGTGCCCACCAGAGGAAGTTGCAGTCTAAGTACTTGATAAAGGATGGTGAGAGAAGAGTTAGATACAGATAATAGCAAGATGGTTAGCATTAGCAATAATAATGTGGCTGTGTTCCTGCCACATGAGGTGTCAGTGTGTATGAACAAATTTGATCTTTAAGCCTCCTTGATCCTGAGACTGGGTAGTTGTCCAGCCAGCAGAATGGCCTGAGGAGTCAGGGTAGGTGCCTTGAATACCCTGTCTACAACAGCATTCACATTTCCCTGAAAGAAAAGAGTCACTTACCTGAGACAGCGTCCAGTTTGTCAACCACTTCTTAGCCCCACCTGGCCTCTTGAGTGTGGGCTGTTCTGCAGTCGCGGTGCATTGCTAGTTGCCCTCCGGTCAAATGAGTGGGTTGCCTTCTGCTAAGGAGGCAAAAGATTTCCTAAACCAAAACACTTTGCTGGTCTGTCTCAGGCTGTACCCTACAACCTTTCGGGTACAAGAATGTTCTACAGGTCAGCTCTTCCGTGCAGGCTGCACACTAACAAGCAAAGGCCTGCCCGCTGCTGCTTGGAGTTGCTTTAGCAGGCCAGGACCTCTCACTCCCCCTGGGTTTTATGATTTGGGCAAGGATAGCACTGACCCAAACCCAAGACTCACCCCAGGTTTTCCTAGATCCCAGGGCCACTTGTTACTTTCTCACTTCTCTGAATAATTTCCTTTCTTCCCAGGGCCCAGTAGGATCTGCAAATACGCTTTATGGTGGGGTTGGTTTTTTTTGGTTTGGTTTGGTTTTTTGCTTCTTGGGCTTTTCCCAATCTACTCCAAACCCCCGTGGGTTACACGCTTTCTGAGACTGCTCCTCTGGCGGCTTTGGTGGAGACCCACAGCTCCTTGGAGCTCCTTCAGCTAGCAGTACCACTCTCCCACAGTACCAGGCTAAGCCTCCTGCCAAGCTCCTTTCAGCAGCACCCAGCAGAACGGCCCTGTTCTGCACCGGACTGTCACCGTGCCACGCTCAGTTCACACCCTTGTTCTTGGAGAGTTTGAAGCTGAGAGACAACATCGCACTCAAGGCCTGGAGTAAAAATTCTAAATTAATTGCTGTGTGCAGGTTTATTCTGTTAATAGCATGAGATGCTATGAATGCCTACTTACCAGTGTAGAAAAACTGCCTGATGTTTTACTGTATAATTGGATTCCATGATTTATTTCATGCTGTATGAAATACTAAGCATAGGCTGGCTTCAGCTCTGACTTATGCTCTCATAAACCTAGAGTAATTTGTTTGACTGCAATGGAATTACTAAGGAGTTGCATAGAGTTATAAAATCAATTGAAGAATCTACTGTAAGCATAGTGCACATGAAAAGGAAGGCAGAGGGAAGTGCTACATTCAACTTTGAGGGCCTTTACCTGACTTTTACGTATCTAGTAGAACTTTTTCTTACTGGTCAGTTTCTTTATTTTCAAATAGAATTCAGCAGTGGAAATTACTATACTTTAAAACTAAAATCTCCTTGGAATCCAGAACAAATCATTTGCCAGTACTGAGACAAGTGGTATTTTATGTCTTGCTGCTGCTAAAAACATTTCTGCTGTTATAATGAAATCTTAGGTCCACTAGTAGAATTTGACTGGAAGTGAAGTATTAAAAAGTCTTGAACAGTAAACTCATCACTGTTCTTTTGTCTGAAATCAGAAACACATGATTTTTCTCATATGTATCTGACATAAGAATATGAAAAATAAGCAAACTTTATTGGAATTAAATTGTGGATTTGAATCTGGCTTGCATTTGACTACTGCCTCAAGCATAACATTAGGGAGATTGCGATACTGGCACATTTACCCATCCCTTCAAATCTTCTGCCAAACTCCTGACTCTGTAGACAAAAGAAATCCCACTCATGAGAGAGATTAGGGCTTGTTGGCGTTGATATCCTATGGTCCACACGTTGAACATATTATAAGGAGTCTACCAAAAATACCCCTAGATCTCCATTTGGATACAACATTTTAAAATTGTATTTGTTAGAATAAACCAGTTGCATAAGAGGGCCAGTACGCTACTGCGTCAGTTGTCATTAGCCAGCAAATACACTGGCAACAGTTTTATTCAAAAAGATAATTTTCAGTCCTTGAAGGCACTATATTAAAAGGCAGTGTTCTGTTAGCATTTCTAGTTTACTGTTTACATATTTACTATTTTAGCAATAATTTCTAAAAGAATAACTTACAAGACAATACCCTCAATGCAGCTGGAGTTAGGGCTGAGGACACTTGCCAGCAATTTAAGAAGAACTGATTACAAGACTGTTCTGTTTATCTCTGAAGCAAGCATGACTAATTCAAGATTATTTTTTCTTCATAAAGCAAAAATGTTAAGGCTATATTGATTGATTTTAATCAATAAGCAAAACAAAACTGTACTTCTGGTAACCAGAGTCTTATAATTTCTGAAGGAATTAAATAAAGGGAAAGGAAATTTCAGTACAAGATAAACAGAGCAATCCCCAAAATAATCTTTCACATTATTAAAACATGAATCTCAAAATACAGAATTGCTGTGTCCTGTCCCTTGTAGACAAGTGCACAGAAGACATGGAAAAAGCAGCAAACAATGACAGTGCAATATAATTACATGAAGCTTACTTTCCTTGAAAAAGTAAAATTAATGCAGTGCTGCTTTGTGTTCTGTAACAGGGTTGTAGTCTGTAGTCTTGCAGTCAAAGAATTGACAGGGTCCAGAATCCAGTGATTTAAAAGCATACACAAACAGATAGAAGGTAAAAAGTATTAAAACTGAATGACAGCATTGCATTAAAAGTTTTATCTTTACAGTGTTCAGACAGGGAAAAAAATGGTAAATTCCCAGTTTATATAGGTGGCAATGTTTTTCCTAATGTCTACATAGATAACGTGGTTTGCACTAACTAAGCATTTGCCTCTAAGAGTGTTTTTGAATATTTTCTATTTTCTTAAGAAGAGAGAAAACATAGGCAGGACCTTTCTTCCTTTGGAGTTCTACTCCTGCTGTTTTTTCCCCATGCATGGTCATAATTTTCTGTATGTCACATCATAATTCCCTCTGCAGCAGCCAGTTTGATATCACAGAAGATTATGACTTCAGGTGAAAGAATAAGCAGCAGGAGCAGATGAATGCCTCAGTACAAAAACCATGCAAAGACGATCTAATTAAAAAATAGAGGAAAATAAAAATAGAACATGTGGAAAGAACTCTTCCTTCCCCCACCTTGGGTTACAGTAAATCAGTTCATCTTTAAAAAAAAAAATTAAATAAAATGTTATTGATAAAGCACTGGTCTAACCTAAGCAATATTTTGGTCAAAAAGAATGCCAGATTGTAGCCAAATGCAATAAAGATGAAGCACTTAAAGTAAAATGGCAGTATGTCATTTAAATGATTTGATCATTACACCCAATTGCATGCAGAGTAAAAGAATTTTAAAAGAAATATTGTATTTTTTCCATGTCACAAAAAGCTGCTGTCTTGGAGGCTTGGTTTATACAAATCAGTGACCTTGATCATTCAAATCATCCTTTCCCTCACTGACTTGTACCATTTATACCAGTGCAACTATGTGCACCAATAAACTTTTGTAGAACATGAATTGGAGAAAGGAGAATTCAGATTTCCAGTTGCAAGACAAAACCAGAGCATTTCAAAGTACAACTCTTAAATTTGAAGCCCAAAAGATCATTTTTAAGAAATGCTTTCAAACACTTTTTTAGCTGATTATCTGAGAAATGGGTACATTTTTGAAGCCTACATGTATAATAAACATTATAACAACAGGGTAACTTATGATTTCTGGTACTTTTTAAAGGTTAAATCTATTTTATGCATTTTGAGCCTGCAAACCAATGGGGCCCCTACTGAGAAATATTACATATGAAATTGTATTGTGAAACACAAAATTCACATTTCAGAATGAAGATACAGTAACAAAGACTTAGCAAAGAACTGTTTGGAAAGCAGCGGCAGCGTGGCCATCATGATGTAAAGATATGATAGGCAAAGGTAATATGGGGTGTTCATACCTTACCTTTTTTGTGAGAAAAAAATGGACAAGCTTTCAAGCAACCATTCAGTACGTCACTATACTGAACATAATTTTCTGTGCTTTTACTTAGTTGTTATTTAACTAGCTATGATGCCATCATCACCAGAATCGTAGACACCTACCTAATTTTTACCAGCCTGTGGGTTTACTCACCATATACACACTTAAATAACAGTGTGCATCTTTGGAGGACCAGGATCATTTCTGAAGTAGAAATTACTTCTAAACTGTAGTTTAAATATTAGATGTGACTAAAAGAAAACTTTGGAATAATGGAGGAACCAGACCAACATATTTTAAAACTTTATTAAAAATTGGGTAAAACACGAGTTTTTAGAACTGTGTGAAACTATATTTTTTTTTCTTGTGAAGACACAGCTCTATATCCTAATAGAACATTAAAAAGAAATATTTTTTCCCCAATCTGTATGAGATGCATCTGCTTCTTTAATGTCACTTGAATTGGCAGAGCTTAAACTTTATATTAAAAAAAGGGCCCAGTATGAAAACAACAAAGCTAATTTAAAGTTTATATTAAAGAGGACTAGGCAAGCTATTTGCAAAAATATTTTCTGATATCTGCCTGTATATGGCATCGCCCTTTGCCTGATGTAACTATATTCCCAGAAAGAATAACCTTACAGTGATAAAAAAAAAAAAATCAGAGTATTGGTGCATGTGTTTTAGAAATAAATCATGGCCTGTATATAGCTTATGCTTTACATTGTTTTCATACTTTAAGCTGTTGCTTTAATTCTTTTCTTCATGTTAACCTTTTATGACTTAGTGGTTTGGTTTAGGGTTTAGTAAACTGAAAATTATGCAAACACATCTTGGGAAAAGCAAATTGAAACTTAAGTGCTCCGTTTTGAAGACCTACCAATCATACGCACTAAAAAAATTTTAAGTCTTTGAGTTGGGCATGCATACGAGCAGGTGTGGCTGAGCCACAGGGAAATTTGACAAGACTTTCTTCATAGGGGGAACGTGAGCAGTCACAGTAATTTGATAATCCACATTAAAAGCCAGTTTTGCATAAAACTCCTGTGAACAACTCAAGATAGAAAAAGAGACTGTACTAATTCTTAGAGATGATAGCGTTGCATTGGGCTAAACAACATTGTGGAAGTGATAACTCATTCTGTAATAAATCTTACTGTACATTTTGTAGGAAAAAAAATCCCTCTGGTCTCTTGGGTTGTCATTCTGGCATCTTTAAACAGTATTACGTGTACTTTAAAAAAAAGCTATACAACAGCATTTGTGAGCTGTAGCGAAGCATTTTTAAGCAGAAATGTGAATGCTCATTAAACTGTTCAATCACTGATCTCTTAGGAATAGCAAATGTTTATTTAAAAAGGTCACAGGAAGAAATTTCAACACAGCTTCTGGGAAGCTGGAAGCACATTAAGTGTGGGAGTTCATAGAGCTGCTGAACTGCATGGTAATAGTTGGATTGAGAACAAGACACAGTAACATGCTGTGGTCTTGTTTTGACTAAACGATTTGGAGGCCGGTGAGTATTCTTGTGTGCAAAATCTGTTTCTTAGCGACAGAGCAGGGAGAAGTGAGTGGGTAATAAGTACATTGAGCTTTCTGAGTCAGAAATATGCTTTTTGCTTGGGAATGCAACAGGGTGTCATAGCCTGAGCTTGGAGTGGGTAGTCAGGAACTTCAGAATTTTCCTCCTACATCTGGTACAGGATTCTTTGTGGCCCTGCACTAATGAGCTGAGTTAATCCTCTTGGGCCTAAGAAGGCAGCACCAGGAGGTCCTAATTATAGCACTAGCCCAGGTCTGTTCTTTACCCAGCTGCCTACGGCAGAGAAGCAGCTACGCAGGGTGAGCTCCAGCATGGGAAAGAGGTAGAGCAACAAACTCGAGGCATCTCTTTTACCAATCTACCAGCCAATGCAGTCGCATCAAAGTCTGGCACTTACAGCCTGCCACCTACTTGGGAGGGATCCTGAAGTTCATTTTACCCTAACTTTTTGAGTATACTATAGAGACAGAGACACATTTCTTGGAGTGAGATTTGTTTCTGGCTTACTTTTGCTGTCTGTACAGCAGAAGCTGATAACTATCTACCTAACAAAAATATTGCATGGATAAGAATTTTGTCATGCATTTGAAGTGAGGGACTCTTATGTACTTAAAGATACAGCAGGTTTTGATATATAAGTTCTTTGACAAACCAGAGAGAATGGAAGTAAAAGGATATACGAGTCAGATTTTCATTTGTTGTAAGATATTATCACACTATTATTTTCAGTGGAGTTGTGCCAAATTCCATCCAGGTAAGGAACTTGGCTTGTAACTGGTTTTTGGTTTTTTAACCCTTGCTTCCAAACCCTCACCTGACTCTACCTTTATATTATTCTTTGCTTACATATTTTGTATGCAGTTCCATATCAAGACACGGGAACAAGCTTGACACCTGATTCTTATCTCAAGCTTAATTTTATCATGGTTTTAGTTTGTTGATTTCAATCGCATTATAGTAATTTGAGGACCACATTCAATCAGATGTATCTAATCCAGAATCAGTGATTCAGTTTCATTTTGCACACCTGTTTTGACTCACAAAACAGGTGAGTCAAGTACAAAATCATGTATTTGCATAACTTTAGTAACAGAAAATATGAGAAGAGGATACATAAAACAGGCTGCTGGAATATTCCAGCCAAGTTTGGGGTTTTTTCTCTGCTGATTTGGTAAACATAAGCACTGAATCTGAACACCTGACTATATTGTCTCACTGTATTTTGGTGTAGGACTTCCTTTCATTTCAGCATTATGCCTATGTTTGTCACTGCATCAAGGATGCGAGCGATTTATTTCTTTTATATTTCTCCTTTTTTTATAGTCCTTCCTTGACACAGAATCTTATCTTCAATTTGTTTGACTGTAAACAGATTCCAATTTCTCCTTTTTCAAAATGGAATATACATACCTGCAGTGAAACACAGTCCCCTGATGTCCTGATCATCTCCAAGGTGGAGACTGTCATGGCAGTGATGTTTATCCTCTGTTGCATGTTATCTCAGTTATTCTGCAAAACACTTATTACTTTGATAATAAATTTAATAGTTAAAATCCACCAAGAATTACTATTCCTCCTTCAGCTCTACTCAGCAAATTATCTGAAGTCCCTATATATACCCCTCATATGTATATATGTATATTTGTATTTATGACTATATATAGTGTAGGTGTATATACAATACTTATAATCCTTTTTTTATATATATATATAGTATGTAAGGGGTGTATATGCCTCATAGATAGTATTGGAACAAGAATTGGAAGATTCAGAAACTTCTTTTTGCAGAGCTTTGGAACACTTTAAAGTGGAAGATCGTATTATAAATGTCGACAACCTTGGTTTTCATACTGAAACTTTCATACATTGCAGAATGAGGAAAAATTGGTAGCTTGACCTCCACATATGATGGGGAGAGAGAGGAGTGACAATAGAGTGGAGAATAACAAAGGAAAGAGGAGATTTGCTTCAGGGCCATTAAGAAATTGAGGGGTGGGGTTTTTCTTACTTTGCAAAACTTTTGCTTTAGTGATTTTCCCCCCAAGGTTTTGTTTCCATCCAGATTTTCCAGCTGATCCCAACTGTAGCTCACTTGAAAGACTCTCCGTTTGGAAACCCTGGAATTTAGGTTATTGACTGTTGTCTGTTGCTGATTGCCTGCTGGGAACGGAAGCAGTATTGTCAATTACTGTAATAGATGGCCATTTTTTCCTTTATTCCTACACTGATACATCAGATCTGATTTGTTATACAGAAAGAGTTCCATACAAAGATTATGGTGTGTTATTTATGACACCTCAGAACATTGTAGTCTTTTATAGATGCAGAACGAATTTTTCTTTTAGCCATACAAAAAGAATCTGATGGCAGTATTAAACCTCAGCCATAGAAGTACAAAGAAGATGCTGTGTGGCAGAGTGAGTGCATGAACAGAGTTTGTGACTGGGAACTAGTACCTCTGTCCTCTTTGTCCATTTTATTCCTCATTTTGTTTTTAAGTAACCTAAGCAATTTATTTTCTGTATTTCAATTTCTTGATCTGCATAATGGCAAGAGTAATTTACCTGGTCCACAAGAGTGTATGGACTAGGCTTTGTAAAGTGCTCAAAACCTCTCTCTGGCAAAATCCAGTGCATCTTCAGAATATTATTTATCAGCTTCAGTGGCTCTGCCTCAAACACTGAACTTCTTTACAAAGGTATTAGTGCCAGGTGGTTAATCCCTTTTGTTGTAGGTGTTTTCACTTTCCTAGCTCTGTTGCACTAAAAGCTGGCCCTCAAGCATCTCTCTAGATGAATTTGACAACACTGGAGGAATGATTTCACTCTGTTTAAAAACATCATTTTGTATGATTACTGTTATGTTCGGGACTCTACGGTGGGTTTCGGTTTCATTTTTTTTTTTAATGTAACTCTTTGTTTTACAGATGAGGGCAGGAACGCAGTTGACCATGCAGGTGGTGCACATATTGTAGTAGACCATATAAGGTCACTGTGCAGTAAAACAGATCCAGCCAGTGAGAAGCTCTTGACTGTCTTTTGTGGCATGCTGATGAACTATAGCAATGAGAATGGTAAACAACACCAAAAATTTGCTTTATGTCTACCAGGAGAACAACCCCATCCAAAAAAGAAAAAAGATAAAAGTTAAAGTCAACTGTAGGTTTACATTGTGGATACTAACACTAAGTCATTCTGAAAAGATCAAGTACCTCAATTCACATAGACAATATTCTGTTTCAGTAAAATTATGTTCCCCAAAATACTAGATATCTTCCTGATGCAATTCCATATAGCAAATAATTTAAAGTTTTAAAATCAACGTCTGGAATTTACTTCTTTGTCTCAAAGCAATACATGGAGATGTATCATACACCTTAGGAAAAAAAAAATTTACAGTAGTTAACTAGAAGGCTACATTAAGTCCTCTCTTTTTCATTTAGTATCAAACAACACCATAAGACTAATTTGTTGCAGGCACGCAGTGTTGTCTTGTTGATGATTTGGGGGTATGTATGCCAAACAATTTTCATTAATCATTTTTCTCCTTGTGAAATGTATATAAAACCACGTTACTTTCTTCTAAGATAAATGGGGAATAATTTATGTGTGTGTTCAACACTGTTCTGTGTCTACAAATTATAAGTTTATCCCATTAAATGGAGATGTTTAGGGGCTGGGACAAAAACACAAGACAGTATCTTAAATGAGAAATCCTTGACCACCGGAGGTAAGAAAATAGTGTTCTACACTAGTTGTACAAACGTACCGATATTTTAGTACCTAGCTGGCTTCTGCACGCAAGTGTGGTAATATGCCAAAGCATATTTTACAGAGTTCACACATTTCTAAGTCTTTCAAAATTTGAATCTCTAAGAAAATTGGGACATATGAGGAAAGCTAAAGAGAGGCTGTTCTCCTGACTCGTAATGGCACAGATTGCAAATGTAGTTAGCTAATCACATTGTTTCTTCAATCATGCCCATTTCCTGAATTGTAGTGTTTTATTTTAGGATGAAATAGCTTCTTTATTAGCTGCTCACCATTTCCTTAAAGTTATCACTTGCTGTAACTCACTTTCCAAACCTATGTCCCCGAAACTCTTCTACCTTTCAGGATGGTCCACAGGCTTAATTTTTTTTTTTTTTAACCCTTACTGTATAAATTTTTAATCTGCTTTACCATCTCTTCTAGCATAGTTTCTTTGTGTGTTTTCTGTGCCATCTCTCTGGAGCTCTCAGCTCTTAATGTTACTTATCCACCTCCAAATATCACTGTTGTATATGTCTCATCTCTTCCTCTTGTTCTTAGATTCTTTTTTTCTCTTCTTTTCCTAGTATTATCTAAGAATACTTGTTTCCAGTACTTCTTCCTTCTCCAAATAGCAATTTTCTAGTTCCTTTATTTGATATAGTTTGCAGGAACTGTTTTGCTTGATGTCTGCATGAGTGTCACGTTTATTACATTTCATAGTGTTAACTCCATATTTTCTTTATTTGTTAAAATATTTTGAGCAACTAGATATTCTTACCTCTAAGATACCAGAATCCTCTGGATTAATTAAGACTAATGAGCATCCAATATATTTGGTAGCTCAAGACAGACCGGTCCAAAAGTGCTGTGTAGAGATACCGTATCAGTTTTGCTTCAGTGACCAAGCTCCCAGCAGATCTTCCCTAGGAAAACTAATTATGAGATAAATCTCCCAAACAAGCAGCTTCTGAACAGTTTAACTGTTATGAACGTTGAATAAATGACTCATTCCATCTAGTAAGATAGCTTATTCTTATGCAATCAATATAAAGCAGTTGTGAGGTTCAGTGACAACCAGGAAGATTCACTAGCTGCTCTCTACTCTGCTAAATGACATCTTTCATCTCGCATGAACTAACGAACTGACGCAATATTCACAGGAGCCACTGAAGCAATGTGAGAAGTGAGAAATGCAGGAGTATTCCCAGCTCCCAGACTGGGGTGCACACCACCACCCTGTCCTACTACATATCAGGGAGGAATGCTGGGGACTTACCAAATCCTCCACCTTACCCCACATACTTGGTGGTTTCCAGGAGAAAGGACCTTTGGTAGGGACCCAGCTCCTGTTTGGCCCGGCACCCACTGGTATGCTGTGTAAGACTTGTGTCCTGTAGTTCCACTGTGAATTTGCTCACGGACCGGGGCAACCACTGAATCAAACCCCAAATAATCTGCCAAATCAATATTTAAAAAAAAATAAAATCAAATCAAATAAAGGAGAGGATTAAATTTTTAGAAGAAAACTCAGTGACCATACCTACAGCATGTGAATGGAGAGATGGGTAGTTGACCTGTCTTGCCAGTTTTGTTTTAAGAGCCACAAGTACAATTGGACCATAGTTGTGAACTGCTCTAAAAATACCACCTGTGGATGTCGTGGTTTAACCCCAGCCAGCAACTAAGCACCACGCAGCCGCTCATTCACCCCCACACACACACCCAGTGGGATGGGGGAGAAAATCGGGAAAAGCAGTAAAACTCATGGGTTGAGATAAGAACAGTTTAATAGAACAGAAAAGAAGAAACTAATAATGATAATGATAACACTAATAAAATGACAATAGTAATAATAAGAGGATTAGAATATACAAGTGATGCACAATGCAATTGCTCCCCACCCACTGGCTGATGCCCAATTAGTCCCCAACCGGCGATCCCCCCTAGCCCCACTCCCCCCCAGTTTATATACTGGGCATGACGTCCCATGGTATGGAATACCCCTTTGGCCAGTTTGGGTCAGCTGCCCTGGCTGTGTCCCCTCCCAACTTCTTGTGCTCCTCCAGCTCTCTTGCTGGCTGGGCATGAGAAGCTGAAAAATCCTTGACTTTAGACTAAACATTACTTAGCAACAACTGAAAACATCAGTGTGTTATCAACATTCTTCTCATACCTAACTCAAAACCATAGCACCGTACCAGCTACTCGGAAGACAATTAACTCTATCCCAGCTGCAACCAGGACAGTGGACCATCGTAAATTTTCAAGACAACAGTCAATGTCAAATATGAGCCCAAGACAACCACTTCCACGCATTGCAGCATCAGGTGGATAGTATTCTGAGTAAATGCAGTTCTTTCCTGACCTGCTAAATGTGAAAACTCAGATTGCCCTGACAGTTAATTGTGCTCACAGATTAGCGGATACCATTTTTAGGATTTACTTGCACAGGCTTGATCCCATGTTACTTACGAAGAAGATAAGATAAACACTGCATTGGTTTTGCTGAAGGATGAGGAGCATGGGACTGCAGCCTAATGTCCCAGATTGCTTTCTCTGTAGTTACAGAAACAAACTGGACACAAATAAAAGAAAAAATATTAAATGTAAGAAGGAAGTGTTTCAGTCTTTGAAATAGCACTTCTACCTTCTCTTTTCTTGTTTCTGTAATCTTTTCCTGCTTAGCATGTTATGTTACAAAATTACAGGTGGGGACTTTGAAGATTTCTTTACCGCTTTTAATGACTCGTACTCTTTTAAGTTGCACTAGCTATCCAGATAAGGACGATTACAACACATTTCGTCCTTAGTTGCATCCAATTATCTGTGAACACCCTAATATTTTCTAATCCTTAGCATTTTATGAGGAAAGAGTATATAAATTGTTTTATTTGATTCTAAACAGTTCATCATTTCCAGTCAACTAATTGCCCTCTTTTTCCAATAGCTACTACTTCCTTAGCTACTTACCACCTTATTTTTTTAACAAGAGGCTCATTCTTGAGTACTTTAAGTTTTTGAATTAGCATAGGGATTTATCTCACATGATTTTTACAAAAATGGCAACTAAAGAGTAGCTACAAGTCATATTTTCTTTTCCTAAACAGAGCAAGTTAATGGAGCATTCTTATATCTCGTCCCAATTCTGGACACTCAGCTTGCAATTGTAACTCTGTTCATAACACTATTGTCTAAGCTTTAAACTAAGATTCCCTCTTTAAAACTAAGATTCCTTTACAAGATTCTTGTGCCATCTGCTTGTGTTCAGGAATTATTTTTGCCTGCTGTCTGTCAGTTCTTCCTTTGCCTCCTTGGTATCTTGTGATTTCATTAGTCGCTACAATGTTAACAGGAGAAACTCAGCTTTGGCATCCCTTGCAGTTCTTTTAAGCTTAAAAAAAAGTGTCAATTTTTAATTACATTGCTAGAAATCGGATAGTTTTTTCTGATGGGACACATCCGTTTGCCTTCAGCCCAGATTATCTTGACCCTCTCTGTCATAATTGTATTTTACCATCCAAATTCAATCAAGACAGAAATAGCTCATCCCTGCTTTCCATTATTAGTCCTTAAAACGCAAAGTTGCAGGTATGGCTAGGAATGAAACAAATTTGTCACACGTTTGTGTTTTTGCTTATAGCGTAATCCTGAAAGAAGCAAGTCTTGACAAAAACCTGTAATAATTCTTTCTTTGTCAAGCTATGCAAATTTTATTTGGGATACAGAGCACCCATGCTTAAAGCTGCTGTTTTGGCACCTTTCAGTGGGTTCGGTATGTTGTGATTCTCCCATTCTGAAGACTGGTATCATTACATATAGTCTCTGTGTAGGTACGAATCTACTTATGAGGCAAAGCAGGCTTGGATAAAGAGTAAAGAACTAATAACTAATCTAATAAAACTAATAATCATATGCAAACACTCATGTAAAAGAGTTAGTGACATGAGTAGTTATTCTGCAGATCTCATAATCCTGTGAGCCAAGACTATTTACAAGTTAATGGGATCAGCCTATAAGGTAGCTAATTGTCTGTTGAGATTTATAAAACAAACCATGAAAGCGTTTTTAAAGAAATGCAGAAATGATGGAAGAACTAGGCCAATTGGCTTTTAGGTACTCAAATTGGAGATCAGAAGTTAACTGGATGCATGTGTGCATGTGTGAACGTATACATATATTTATATATGGGTGTGTATATATAGATAAAAATAATTATGTTTATAGATTGCTTCCTCATCTCATTTCATTTTAAACTTAAGTCTATCGAGGTTGTCCTTCCTTCAGTGCTTTTGTAAAATGTAACATTCTGATGTTAAATCATACAACTGCCAAGCCTTTCTTATTCTCACAAAACTCTTAGCTACTGGAATGAATGTTGAGGACTGATTTGCACTGTTTACCATCTGCAGAAGCTATGTAAATATGCAAGAAATTAAAGGGAGATTTATGGCACCATTATTATGGTCTAACAGCAATATTTCAGTAATGCTTCCTTCTAAGTCTTACCTTTGCTAATTCTCATGCTTGCCGTGATTTTTGTTTCATTTACATCACAGCTAAAGATGTCTAGCATGCTTTCAAGACCTAGATATACTTAAATTCAGAGTAACCTAAAGCATGTAAAAGCAGATAAAAAGTATGTTTCTTATGATAGTGAGATAATCGATACAATCATTTCTATGTTATATATGATGATTTAACATAGATGTGGGGATTGCAAGCAGGTTTCTCTAGAGTATGAAATTATGCCACCAATTTGTACAAAACAATTTTTCCTTTAGCATTATAATCACAGTTACTGATGAAACACGAAATGACTAGTTGTTTTCTGAAATTCTGTCCAAAATCATGAACGAGCCTAAATCAGGATTTTAAACGCAAATGCCCCCAATAAAGTTCTCAATTTGGGATATTCTCCCCAGATCTTACTCTTTGGAGTTTCCATGTGTGTCACCGAAGGACATGGAGCCATTGAAATTCAAGTTTTAGGTAGGTAATTCTTTGTGCTGGCGCATGTATTGATTGCCTTTTATCTACCTGTATATGCATCTGTACAGCATCACTGTCAGTGCCTTTCACCCCAAAAGAACACAGAGGCGTCTTACTAGTGCAACATGTGATAACACGTGATAGCAGTGTAAGTTTGGAGAGAGTTTCTTTTGTGGCTTCAAGTCATAAGTTCGGAAGAGGCGTTCCGTTTTTCATGCTTCCTGCCCACTATGCATGAAGTTCTGCTTAGGAAGCTGACAGAAATGCTGTTTCATCCCAAGACATGATGTTGCCTGGCTTCATGGCTCACTTTAGTCCTGTGTCAGGTAACTGCTTGTAGGATGGGTGCATGTGTCCCCTGAATTTGTCTCCTGCTCTAGTAGGGCCTTAACACTTCCTGCAATGAAAGGCTGAGATACGCAGTTATTCCAAGTTACCCAGCCTGCGGTCTTTCACAGGACAGCCAGAGAACTGCTGGCAGTCCCTGCAGCTAAGACTGAACCACTTAGATGTTTTTAATTTCTCTGAACTAAAAAGTGCTGCGGGTCTCCATACCAGTGAGAAGCCTAGTACTTCTCTCTTAAACAACTTCTTAACAGACTTTGCTCTTGTATTTACTAGAGAAAGAGCCTCCTATTGGTGGTAATGACGGAGGTAAATGACAAGTTCAGAATTTGTATGGCAAGCCCAGGCTTAAGTATAAACATAGCAAATGGCTGCTGGCAGCCTTTTGTTTTCAAAGGTTTTGCCTCCTATGCAACTTTGTGATTCACAGGGTTGTCCTGTCTTTGGCAGAGGGGAAAATTTATCCTTTTGCTTACTGCCATTAGAGCATCAATATTTACCTTATTGGCAACTTCTGTAATCTCGTTCCTACCACTGTAGGCCATTCCTGTGCTGAGGTGCCATCCTTCTAATCCAGGAAAATGAGACTGTTACGGAGTCAGGTATAATACCTGACTTTTCACCCAGTATAATTGTTCTTTCTTGGTATACTTTCTTTTTCCTTTTTTCCTACTTGGGAATTCTAGAGGCCCTTTAATCAAGGTGCTCCATGTTCTCTTGAACAACAACATAGCCTTCTATTTGGTTCTTAAGATTCCTGTTTCCTTTCAAAGATGGGTACGGTTTCCCTTTTTCTACTCACCTTCTCTGCACTTTTTATATATTTCGTATTAAGAAAGAGACAGCAGAAGAAAAACCCAGTTCAAAATAGTTTATGCTTCTGATGTCAGAACGCTTTGCCAAATGAAGCCTGTAGAGATTAATTGTCTCTTTGTCCATTACAGTTGGATAAATTGATTTTAAAGTGACTAAAGGCATAGTCTAGTAACAAAGCAATTTCTTTCCACATAATTTTCTATGGCATTTGTGGTTTGTGTCTTTGTTCTATTCTCCACGACTACCATTTTTCCCTCAGAATTTTTAAGTGTCTGCAGGAGACAATCACAAACCAAGGACAAAACCAGATTATTTACCAGTAACTTGAGTTCTCCTACCCGATCATTTTCTCCACAGAACCATTCCAGCTCCCCTCTCCCCAGTTTTCCTATACAGAGACAGATTTTTACAGTCAGTTTGGAATGAAGTAGGAGGGTGTAGTAGTGACTCACACATCTGCTGGAGGTAAAATGGCATTCAATGCATGCGCTAGTGCAATTTTTACTTACCTGAAATTTGACAACTTCAACAGCTCTTTGATGTCTGACATGGCATTCTTATAAATTTCTCTAAAGACCATGAATCTGTGGAAGAGATTCCCCCCAAAAAAGGAAATTCAGTTACTGGTAAGTAATAGAGTTTTATTAAAGATGTCAAGCCATAAGGATTCCTGCTTATCCCCAATAACCTGTAATAACCATGCCATTTACTTATTTAGTGTACCAAACTGATAATTATTATAGAATTATTTTATACTGACTATAAATGAACTAAACATTCCACACTCTTCATAATCTTTATTATATGAAAATTTCAAACACACTTGGCAGAATCTTGAAGGCAAAGAGTTTTCCAAGAGCATGAGATGATACTAAATTTGCTAGACTTAAGATGTAATATGTTTTTATCTCCCTGTAAAAATCTGCAATTTTTATGGCTCTGATTCCACAGATATAAAAACTCCAACTGATTTCAGTTGCTTAGAATTAATTCCTTAAAAAAAAACCAAAAAAAAACAAAAAAAAACCCAAACAAACAAACAAAAAAAACCCCAAAACCCCACCAAAAAACCCCACCAAATTCCCCTATAAGGCTTGACCCAAAGCTAAATGAAGTAATACAATTCTCTTGAATTCACTGGGCTTTGGATCCTTGTCTTTTGAGTCTGTACCATTTAAACATAGTTAAAGTACTTAGAAACAAAGGAAAAAAGATGCTTAGGAAAATTACTAAACAACATCTGGTGTGTTCATGTCTGCTTCATTCTATTCAGCTATGAAACGATGTTTTTCTTCTTTGCTACGTTATAGGTAAAATGTGTAAGAGAAAATATCGTTATAAATACTCCTTTAAAACAATCATGTCTCTGCCTAACCATCAAAGCATCTTTCTATTTGCAGACATCTAGGAGCAATAACTTTCTTACTTGTAAATACTATAAACTTTCATCCTGTGCAAGATATTATCAGAATGGCTTCTAAGGACTTTTCTTAAACCTTCCATTTTTTTGTCTTTATTAAACTTTCTTTTTTCTCAAGCTCCTCATAATCTACATTGTGACTTCCTGTGTTTATAAAACTTTTCATGTTTATTTCAGTGCCAGTTTATATTCATTCTAATTTTAATTTTCCAGTTTTGATCTTTAAGGGGAAACAGTATATAGGAACAAGCTCTCAAATAATTATTTCACTAATATAGTTTTGTTTGATTTCAGTCAGCTAGTCTCAGTGAGCTCAGAATCAAACCCAACATGTATTAGGAACCTGATAACCACAAAATTATCACTAGCTGCATAATTCACTATACCCTATGACAAGATCAGGAGGGGATATTTCTGGGAATACGTCCCATTGCCAGAGGCAGGGGGAATTATGAGTCCATATCTCAAGTCTGGACCAGATCCTAGTGTAGAAGAGTAGAGGAGACAGACATTTTAATGCTGCTTAGCCTAGAAGTTGCTTTGTGTAAAAAATGCTTTTTTGGTTTAAAGAATAGTACTACAAACAGAAATGCTAACTCACTGTTGTACTTTCTTTTTATGTAGATACCCTGCAGTCACAGCTTATCAATATGGGTGTTATTCCTACCTTAGTGAAATTGTTGGGTATTCATTGCCAAAATGCAGCTCTGACAGAGATGTGCCTTGTTGCATTTGGCAATTTAGCAGAACTTGGTAAGTCCACAATATTAATCTCAAATTTACATCCAGTTTTTGTGAAGTTAAATCTTAAGACTAACAAAAGCTTTGCACTGATGCTTGTTCCATTCCTTTTGGTACATTCAAAATTTAAAGCAAGCAATTTTTGCTTGTTGTCTCCAGAATCTATAGATGTCTGTCTTTTTTTTTCCCTTCAGTAACTGAAATTTATTTGGGTGCTTAGTACAACCTTATGTTTTATGTTAACGTTCTTCCATGCAACTAAGCACATTTTAAATCATCTAAATAGTATTTCCTGAGCGCTGCTACTTACTGTGAATTATTTATTAATAATATAAATAATGTATCCTGGTGTAGCTCCATGAAGTTATATCGGGATTAAATTTGGCTCATGGAAATCACTGAATGAAACTGAGACAGGCACAGTTCATAAATCTGCCTATACAATATTCTTTCAGGTGTAGAGTTTCAACATGTTCTAGTCTAACTACTTGTATGCACAAATCATAAATACTACTAAACTGTAAATGTTATTTTTAGCAAGTTTAGTTACAACTTCATTTAATTTGAAGATTGTGGTCCTGCTTTGATCTAATGTCTTTGCAAGTAAGTGGGCTAGTTTTCACTGGAATTCCACCAAGTGTAAACCAACAGGTTGTTAGGGCCCATGTTTTATTATCGCTTGTGTTTTACATTGCTGTTCTTCTTTTGCTAACCTATTCTGTGAAATTTTCCTTTTATGAGGTTTTTTGCACTGGAGTACAGTAATATAGCAGTTATGATACCATCCTGTATTTCTAAGAAGATTCAGCAGTTCAAACTATGAAAAATGTATCTGTGAGTTTGTACTATTTGGTGGCCTGAATTTATTCGCAACTATCATAAGTTCATAGATTTCAAGGCCAGAGAGAATATCACGTTATCTCGTGTAGTCTGATCACATGCAAAATACCTTTGCTTATAGCATACAGGTCTACTTCACAAATCAACAACAGAAAGAGGATCAAAATAGCACTAAAGAAACAAATAGATCAGAGATCTTCAAGATGGGCACTGTGTATTGTGTGCAGAAAATATAATGAGTCATATACTGGAAATTATAGTGCTAAAATGCAACTAAAACCATAAGGATATTAAATATAATAAATGGTATCTTCACTGAGAACTACATTTCCTTTCCCTCTTTGGAAAGATCCAGCTCTGTCCAGCTGAGTAATAAGAACCATGGGAAAGAAGCTGAACAGCAGCTGCTTCCCTTCCTGTTCCCATAGCTGAAAACATGCTCGTTCTTTAAGATTGGCACAAAATTAATTTAGCTTGTAATACTTTAATCTCCCTTAAACAATAGCTTAGTCAATCACATCGTGACTGTAATATTTTATTTTTGCCTTGTAACTTCAGGGAATTTTATTGTGAGGTTGTCATTTTTCATCACTTAAGGGACAACTGCATTGCATGGATCCCTTGAGAAGTATTATACAAAACTCTTACTCTGTGTCAAAGCAGGGCAAAAACCCAATAAAGAGAGTGATGGTTCTGCTTTTAAAAATACTGGAAAGATCAAAAATCTACTTAGAATATGCTATGCAGTCATGCATATTGAGAGAAAACAATAATGAGATGTGCATAAAAGGGCTAGGTCTGCACTTCATGCTTTTCCCCAGTCCTTGGGGTCAATTCTACATTAAAATAAACCCTAATCATCCCTTAGAGCAGCAGCCAAGGTGCTGGAAGGTTTTCTAACTACAGATGGCCCTCAGGAGGTGGCAACTGGAGAATGCAGAACACCAGCCCTACCACCTGCATCCCCTGTAATACTGCCAGTGAGGAGGAATAAGATACAGGCAACAGAATAAGAGATGCTTTTGTTGAATCTACATTTGAAGAACCGTTATCTGCTGGCTAACCTTCTGGTAGCAAGCTAGCCCATCTGTAAAGCTGCTTTATGCTATCTGTGCAGTATGAAATGGCCCTGCAACAGCCACACACAGATTTCAAAGGAAATGTCACCATCATCATGAAACTGTGTAAATATTAAAGCATCCTGTACAACTCTTCATCTCTCCTATAGAAAATGCAGTAAATTATCTGCTAATCTTCTTGTTAAGCTGAGGGGAATCAAAGACTTAATATATACTTTTGTAATGTTACTGTTTCTATAGCTACCTTTACATTCTGTTGGGCAGAAACAGCCCCAACAGCCTTAATCATAATAAATTCAGGTCAGTACATTTATCTTAAAGTGTTAGACATTTTTCTTTTCATTTAGTGACAAGCACAAGTCTATTGTTCTTGTCTGTGAAGAGCACCGTTAGTCATCTTACTGAGTAAACCTGGTAATAAAGAGAAAAAAATAGTCCTACCTTTTGATGTGGTTTGTTTACTTGATATTGAATTTTTCCTTTTGCTTCACAGAGTCAAGTAAAGAGCAGTTTGCCTACACAAACATTGCTGAAGAGCTTGTGAAACTGTTCAAGAAGCAAATAGAGCATGATAAAAAAGAGATGATTTTTGAAGTTTTGGCTCCCCTGGCCGAAAATGGTGAGAATTCGCTTTTTTTTCTTACACTATTTTTTATTCATTCCCTTATATGTATTTTGGTATATTGGTGTCTTTTCCAGGGACTAAATACAGAGTAACTGGCTGCCTCATTCAGAAGCCACCATGGCTGATCCTTGTGATGATAGTTTCGTATAAAATGAATAGGTCTTAATTGTCTGAGCGTATGACAGGAGCCAACAAACTGTTGATGCTAATTCCACCTCCGATTCATTCTGTATATAACTATATTTTATTTCACTGTACCTGCAGTGGGAATATCAAAAGCCCCTTTTTAGAGGGCTTGACAACATTTGTCTGCAAAACACTGGCTCAAGCATTCATAGTCCGTTACAGCACCAGAACATCAGTCATTACGTCATTTCCTGGGATTGCAGAACCGCTGGCAGCTCCATTTCCTACGGACCTTATTTTTGCAATGGGCATGTTAATTGCAGAGCTAAGAGCTGGACACTCTCCCCCTGCTATTCGTTGAGAGATCCCACACATTTAATTTGGGTGTTTGCTGGCATGTATTGTGGTAGCCCCAGGTAGCCCCAGGAGACTTGAGTTTCATTCACTGCTAAGCCAGAGCTTGAAGTGTTGGAAGTGATGTGTGCCCGATCACCCCTCCGGGATGTTCCTCCCAAAGGAATTCTGAGTGGTTCGTGTTATCTACCATCTGCCCTTAAAGGAAATGAAGAAATGAGTTCACAGGTGGAGCTGGACTGAAGCGGGAAGCAGTTCTGAGTATGGGAGATATCGCAGTATTTGATGACTCTATAGCCTTGTTTTAATCACCTCAGCATTAAAGCTTGTTTGAATGGAATAAATTACTAGATAGAATTGTAAACTCTAAAGATTTAGGTTTCATCCTACTCTGTTGTACACGCACACTCTGTCTGTGTCTGTTTTACATAGTATAAATCAAGATAAATTTTTACTTCAATTAAAAAAGTTACTTTGTCTTTTATTTTAAGTGGTATGTGAAAACAGGATTCCTTTTTTCAGTTTTAAAAATTCACATTTTGCCAAAATGTATTCATTTATTATATAGTAGCTAGCAAGTTGCTCTAAGATAGTTCCATCCTTGGAGACTCACTGAACTGGGTCAAACCTTTTGCGAGTTTGACATATTTCAGTTCAAATGCTTAATTTTTCATACACTGTGTTTTATAGTCGCAATAAAATTTGATAAGTTTACTGCTGCTGAACATAACTCAGGCACTTGCATGTTATGAGGTAGTCAGCTGAACTCTTCCACTGTGAATTCAAGGCATACTTAAATGAGTTCACTGTGCTGGTATTGTTTAGGTACTTTTGATTCTAGATAATTAGCAATAGGTCTGAAGGCAAAAAAATCTAAATTAAGTATTTGCAGAGTCTGGATTTTGGTGGTTGGAGTTTTTTTTGTTTTGTTTTGTTGTTGTTTAAGCATACTGGTGTAGCAATTTATATTTCAAATCACAGAACATCTGCAACCTGGTATTCTGTAACTAAGGGAACTCTTTGTTTTTTAAAGTGCAAAAGTGCCTATTTAAAAAAATCCCAGCTGGATATTTTGCATTCCCTAACAAAGTTCACAAGAAGATCAGCCGCTCTTAGAGGAACAATGAATTTCACTCAGGCAAAAAGCCTAGTGACAACAGGAAATTGAGAGTCAGACACATCCTTCACCAGAGGTAGAACGCCTTTCCTCACCCAACTGTCACTTGTAAACAATTAAAAAAAAAATATTTCCAAAGCTTTGGCCTTTAAAAATGTTTTAACTTGGGTTAAACTCCTTGTTAAAACACCATTTCATGCAGAAAGCTAAGAGAAATCTATTTATTTGCAAATTTCTGCAGATTTGTGACTGTGCTTTCTAAAATCAGCATGCAAAAACTACCAGAATCACTATCACATAAAAAGACATAACACAGCATCAGATGACCTGCCATTTCCACTTAACAGAAAGGGAGTTTAGGGATGTAAAGGAGATTCCCAGCTCCAAGTTCCCAAGGAAAAATCTGATAAAGATTGTGTTGCAGAAATAACAGAAAAAATAGTGCTCCCAAGTCCTACATCACCACCTGAAAAACATGTTTATCGCCTTCTCTGTTGGGCCTTGTTTCCAATAACAACTGAGTTTGCCCCATCAGTTTCTAGTTTTTCTTCAATCACAAGTTTCTCTCCCAACCCAGCCTTTTGGATTTGGCCTCACTGTACTCCTCCTGCAGCCCTTTTCAATGAATGGCAGAAATCTTGGCTCAGCTAAAAGAAATAGGTGATTACTTGCTCTGAGATTTCATCAAAAAGTTCTGTATTTTACACTTGCGTGCCTCAGTGAAGTCAGTAGCTCTTCTGTACGTGAAATAGAATAAGAAACCCTAAGTTTGTTCTGCAGTACAGTCCATAGTCTTTGGAAAGCCCAAACATGGCACAGTCCTTATGAGTCTGCTGCATGACGACTGAGATGCCAGAAGTTTACTGTAGAGAAATATCTGCATTTTTGAGAAGTGAAGAGCAGCTCCATACAGTTTCAGTGTATAGTTGTGTTCTAAAGGCAGTCCAGAGCTGGGGGAGCGCTTGGTAGATGAATAATAACAGAAGTTGGCCCTGAGAATTTAAAATAAAGAAGTTGCAGTTTTATCTACACAAGCTGTCAGTGAGACCGTTGACATTACTACTTCTTTTCACAGTCTGTCCTGCGTGTATGTACAATGGATGTATTTAAAGTCATGATTCTGACTCCTATTATCCATGCTATTCTTCAGATGTCATTAAACTGCAGCTGGTTGAAGCAGGCTTGGTGGAGTGCTTACTTGAGATCGTCCAGAAGACTGTGGACAGTGACAAAGAGGATGATATTGCAGAGCTTAAAACAGCTTCTGATCTTATGGTTTTATTATTGCTTGGAGGTAAGTACGATGTGTCATCATCTTCTGCAAAGCAACAGCAGATACCTGTAATGCCATTTGGCTGCTGAATTTTACTAATTTTCTAAATAACCTAGAGAACCTGCTACCTGCCAGTTAACATTTAATGGGTCAGATTTTGTCTCTCATCCCATTGCAGGACTAGACTAATTGTAGTGAAGCCAGCAGAGCTTCACAACTACAAAGAGAAGAATTTTCCCTAACAAACGCTTCTTTGGCTTGCTGACTGTCTATGCTTTTTACCCCAGATGAATCCATGCAAAAGTTATTTGAAGGAGGAAAAGGCAGTGTGTTCCAAAGAGTACTTTCATGGATTCCTTCCAATAGCCATCAGCTACAGCTTGCAGGAGCACTGGCTATTGCAAATTTTGCCAGAAATGGTAAGACTATGCCATAATAGCTTATGTAAATTTATCTGTGCCCTTCTATTATGCTTTGTCTGTACAGCTGCAAACAAAAACTGCGTGTCGTGGTAAAGCTCATGTTGAGCTATACAGCAACATCAGCAGTTTTATACTTTACAATCCTGAAGAGTGTTAAGCCTACTTTAAAAATACTGTTTCACGTTTGTAGAGACGTATAGGGGAGTTCTGCCTTCTTCAGTGTTTCTTATATCACTCTTCTAAATTTGTCATGAGCACTGCAACTCCCATTGATGATGGTGGTCAAATTCTCAACAATGAAATCTAGAAAGGACAGGGAAATAACCCTTATATTCTTAAAAAGCTCCTGTAAAAATCTTAGTAATAATCTTCCATTCACAAGTGACTTGTCTCATCTCATGCAGATGGAAACTGCATCCATATGGTGGATAATGGCATAGTTCAAAAGCTGATGGATCTGCTAGACAGACATGTGGAGGATGGAAACGTAACTGTGCAGCACGCTGCACTGAGTGCTCTCAGAAACCTGGCAATTCCTGGTAAGCCTCGCTTTGCATTGCTGATTAACCAAAGGTGAAATTCTGTTCTCCCACTGCACCCCGCCAGGGGATGAGGGTGGGAGAACCAACTGATGGTCCTAGAGGCAGGTCAGACTGCTGCTTTTCATTCAGGCCGATCACCGCCTTTATGTCTTTTGCGCAGCAGTGGTGACAAGCAGTTTGAAATACGTCACAGGCCTATTCACCATCCTTTGCCGCTTTGAGCCTACAGTATTATCCCCCACCAAGGAAAGGGCAGCTTTGTAACAGGCAGGGAGCTGAGGAGGCCTTGGATATGATTTCTCAATCCTTTCTGTGCAGAGTATTGCTTTTTTGTTTGTTTGTTTTGTTTCATGTGGGAATTCTCTCTCTCAGCTGAGGGTCCCCATCAGAGAGCAGTGCCCACTTTGTTGAAACACTGCATCTTACTGTAACTTCCTGAGGCTTTAACAATTCCCAAATTAGAGCTGGAGGTAGACTGTTAGAATAGCCAGCCTACTGCAATTAGTTACTGTTCATAGGCAATGAACTGAATGCTAATTTTGTCATCTATAATAACTTAATTTGTATGAGTTTTGATTACCCAAGCATAAAAGGCAGAGCACAGACACATAAAAACAAAGCAAGTCTCTAATACTTGTGTATGCTTTCTCGTACCAAGCCAAAAATAAGTCTTTCATCCATTTAACATTATTTTACTATTTTCAGTTTTGACAAACAGTAACTTTCTAAGAACAATCATGCATACATAACTAAACCCATGCAGCTTTAGTGGTATGCCATTTGCTTACCTTTCTCAGGTGATTAATTCTATTAATGACCATCAGTCAGCAAGCTGCCCTGCAGCCTACACTCAAGGATGTCTTGCCAGAGACCTACATAAGATTTCATGTATATTTTTATAGAAAAATTAGCAAGTAATAACTGGCCTCAGTGATGAACTGTTTGTTAAACACTACTTTGAATATGAAATAAGCACTTTTTTCTAAGTACAATATTGAACCAAGTTTGCACCTTACATATATTTCAGAGCGTTCCATGAAAGTGGAGAACGTAGACTAGTGAAGGGGATGAAAGAGAGTTTGGGGGGGCCAATACAAGGACTACAGGCTCCAGACACATCAGGCCACAGTGTTGTTTATATAAGTATTGGAACTGGGTAGGAGGTTATTCTGCTAATTGGATGCTTTAGTTCCTTTGCCTACGTGAAATAGAAGAGTGGTTTTGGGAATCGGAGAACTTTCCTCATATTTGGGGGTGCAAGTACTAGTCTGGGCTTCTACTTGATGCATTTTGTGGAAGACACCTTTCCTACACCAAGGGAGAGAAGTCTAGCCTTCAGTTTATGTTCAGGCTGAACACTGAAAATTAGATGTGCATGCTAGGAAAAAGCACTTAATTGCACACCTGTGTCTTAGCAACCATGACATTTTTCCACAACACAGTATTCTCAGTGCACACTCATGTTCCTGAAGTCTGTGTTCACAAGCTATTTTTCAAATTGTGTCTGAAAGTTTGCTTCAAGACCATCTTGGAAATAAACTGCATCTTCTAGAAATGTTCTTGAGATCATCCCTGTTCTTTATTCATGCAGTTGTAAATAAGGCTAAGATGCTATCAGCTGGTGTTGCAGAAGCTGTATTGAAATTTCTCAGATCGGAGATGCCCCCTGTTCAATTCAAGCTGCTGGGAACATTAAGAATGTTAATAGATGCACAAGGTAAAAATAAACTGTTCTCTATGTTAAGTGATTCTCTTTGGTTCAGTCTGTGATATGCTGCCAAGCTTCTTAGAAGAGAGAAGCAAAGGGGGTTTTAAAATTTTATTCCTGAAGTCTTTTAATAAATCTAATATATATGCAAAGGGAGAGGAATGTGGGTTGATTTTTTTTCAGAACTCCAAAATTGACTACCCGGGACCCTCAGAATAGGTGTCAAATGCTTATTTACTTTCATACTTCAGAACTCTCCTACACTGTCACATTACGAGTGTGTATTGAGGCATGTTTTAAGCTACCACTCCTGTTTTGCTGTTCACTTACTGCATTTCCTGGCTCTACCTAGCTCCTTGGAACAGACTAATGCATTTGTTAATTGATAAACTACAATTTCAAAATGAACAAGCACCTTTTATTTTAACAGCTTGTTCCAGGATGACAATTTATAAGATCAGAAGTCTGCTAAAAACCAATAGTAGTTAATGAGCTAAATTAGCCAAGTATTTATTTTTGACACAGTCCTGCACATCTTTTCAAAAGATCCATTCTAGTTCTAGCAAAGCTATTAGATGTGAAATGGGAATTCATTGAAGAAACTTATGTGACTTATAAAGCCTAATCTAACCGACACAGTGCTGCCTTCTGGCAGCACTCCCTCCTGGTTTTAAATTTTTGAGCTACTCACCTGGGGTGTGACATCACCTGTATTTTCCTTACTCTTAAACAATGCACAAGCCTCATTAACTGGGCTGATAAGTTGTTTTCAAAGACTGGATTATGTGTGTTTTTCTGTATTTTGCTTCCATTTTGACTGGCTTTACTTGCTTCCATGCAATCTAGACTTCTCCCACCATTAGTGCAAGCTAGTGAAGTTCTGCCTAACAAACTCCTTCTAGTTAGTAACTTTCAGCTTATTTTTCTAGCACTTACTTTAAAAAGTGACAACTTTTTTGTTGTGTTGTTGGCTCCGGCATCACGTAGCAGAAGCAGCTGAACAGCTGGGCAAAAATGTAAAACTGGTGGAACGATTGGTGGAGTGGTGTGAAGCCAAGGATCACGCAGGTGTGATGGGAGAGTCCAACAGACTACTTTCTGCACTTATACGACACAGCAAATCAAAAGTAAGTTAGTGGTGAAAAAGGTCAGCTTATAAGAACTAAGAGCTATGTCTGCACTTGATATTGGTAGCCAAGCCTTCCAGTACATAATCCTTCTAGAGAGCCAGGCTGGTTAATTCATGTGTTACATTTCCCTGGCCTCTGGGACCTGCCAGTCAGACACAAGCAACAGCTTTAAATGCTTCCTGGAACTGCATAGTTTTTAAAAAAAATTAAACAAAGGAAAACAATTTCAGTGGCTGGCCAGTTGAAGGAACACTGTTAGGATTCACGTGGCTAAGTCTTGACTTATTTTTATTTATATTGTGTCCTGTAGAATTTCAGCATGCCATATTTTCTACATCTTAATGATGCTATATATGAAGGCTCATTGCACTCAGTTGTTATGATCTTGCTATACATTTATATAAAACTGAGATCCAGAAATAGTCTGTTCCCCTACTCTTCATATAGTATACTTAAGAGTTTTAAGATTCTAACGAATCATTAGAAATGATCATTTATTCCAAATTCTAACAAAAGCTTGCACGTACATGGCAAAAGGCATGACATTAAGAGAAACTATGGGACAGATGAGTTCTGTCCCTCACATCACCTTTGCATCAACAAATACCTTTACATAAGCAGTCCAAGTCCACTGTACTTGCTCAGGAAAGTATTAGGCAAAACATAGCCTTAGAAAGGACAAAAGCATCTCCTCTGGAAACAAGCTATTTCGGGCTCAGACTTCATTTAGCATGTTCACTGATACGAACACAGGCTGCATGACTGAGCTTAAATAGCAAGTGTGATTCAGAGAACTCAGACTTTAACAGTGACCTCTTCGTTCATGCATGGCATTTGCAAAGTGAAAAACATGTTGTTGACCTGATCTATACTGACCCTCTCCAAAACCAAATCAACAAGCCTTAGAGATTTAAATCTTTGCTCATGTCTAATATTACTGTCTCCAATACCTATTCTCCATTTTATGTTCTGCCTCTAAAACTGATCAGGTTTCATTTTTTCTGAGTTCTCATTTTTTCTACATCACCACCCCCCCCAGTCCCCAAGGTGCATGCGTAGATGGCATACGCTGCCACAGATGCAAGTTTTTATCAATACTCTCTACAGGAAAACAATTCCATTCTAAATACAGAGACACTATTGATGGCATCAAATAGACATTAATACAGAAGTTAACAATTATCACAGATGAACTTTTGTGTGGTTTATGTACTCATAGAGGAAACTTGACTGGAAGAGGAAAACAGAGCTGAGAGGGTGGGTTTTTTAATGCTTGTACTGCCCTCTAGGTTTGAATATGAGTACAACTGTATGGTTCTTTACAGCACATCAGATCTGAATTTGGTTTTTAATTTTAAAGGATTTGGAGTAATATTTACAAAGGCGACAGTAGTTTAGAAAACTTATGCCTCGTTCTAAAATATGGAGTAGGTACTTGTGAGTTAAGCCACACTAGCACCAAACCTGACTGCTGTCATCTCTTCTATCTATTTGGTACTGCCTATTAGAGGGTGATGTTCACCTACAAAATAAAAAACTTTGATGTCAAAGATGCTGATCGATTCCCAAGGGTTATATAGCCAAAATTCCACACTAATTGAAAGAGAAATTAGCAGTTCCCAGATTATTCCATGAAGTCTCAAAACTACTTTGGAGTTCCACCAGAAAATCACAAATAATAAAACACATCATTACAAGTAAGGAAAAATATAAAAATACTTACATGCTTGCGTACATTATGTCATTCAGGAAAAAATAGGTTTTAAATGTGAAATTCTTGAGTCATTAGGCTCTGAGTTGTGCCACTAGCATCTTCAGTATGATTTTCTAAAAATATTTCAGTTTTTCAAGGATTATGATCATATTGTGTCTGTTTCCTTGCGTAAAGAATGTCGCTGCATAGCCTGTGCAAGCACTGGGAACATAAATCATTCTAAACACATGTATCAGTTAAGGAGTTTTGGCTTGTGGCTGGAGTTAAAGGGATATGTGCCTTAAATGGAAATTAAACACATTGATTAAAAATTTGAATCAGATTCTTATTTCAAGAAATAACTACTATTTCAAAACTTTGTGCACCCACAGAACAAATAAAAAAATAATAAAAACCAAACCACATTTCCGTGAACAGTTTTCCTTTGGCATGCCAAGTTACCTGATTTTTAGGCAAAGATTTTGCAAGTATTTTTGGGACATATAATAGTGAAAACATTAGGTGCAGACTCACTTTTTTTAATGATAAATAACAAGTAATCAAAGACCTGCAGACACCAGGAATCTTTATTCATCCTTTGTCATATATGTAAGTTGGATCAAATTTTGGACTTGAAAACAGAATCCCAGCTGCTTATTTTTAAACTGCTTTAAAGCCATTTAACCCAGTCACATTTTCATCTCCTAGATACTGGGCAACAGTTCATTTTAATTGCTGGCTTTAGAACAGAAACCAACACACTGGTATCCCATAACTATCCTTTCCTAACCTGCTTTGTATTTGAAGGACAATTCCACAATACATCAAGAGAATGCTGCTCATTTTCCTGCCCATTTCTAAAAATCTTTTTTCAAGTCACCATTTCTATTATGTAGTAAGGTGTAATATTTGTGATCTCTCTGAACATTTTGAAGAAGCTCTGAAAATTCATGGAGAGAGATGAAGGATTTGATAACTTTATTAAAACTATGTTCTTGTGTCTCCTTATCCCAAATATATGGTTTGTTGGGTGCTTTTGATAAGCTGCTCTACACAGCACAACATAAAGGGAAAACTAATCATCTTTGAACACCAGCTGAGTTCAAACATAGCAAAGAGTGAACTCATTGTTAGGCGATTGATGGCACGCCATGAGAACTTGGCTTACAGAGTATAACCTGGAAAAGAGTTAGTTACCTGTGTCTTAAGTTAGTCATGTGCTTTACTGCCTTGGTTTAACAGGTTGTATCTTATAATTGCAGAGGAATAGCAGATGGTTTATAGGCCCACATGCATGTACATTTGTGTATAAAGTGATTATATGTGCATAAAGCCAACAGGTATCCTTACCCAAACATAACATAGCATCCATGACAATTTCGTTATTTAATACGGTTTGTATGCAATGCAGAATTTTTTCATTTCTATGTTATTTATTTTAGGATGTAATTAGGACCATTGTACAGAGTGGTGGCATCAAGCATTTAGTAACCATGGCAACCAGTGAACACGTAATAATGCAAAATGAAGCTCTTGTTGCACTGGCATTAATAGCGGCTTTAGAGTTAGGTGAGTATCCCAACAGCTAACTCTACCTGTTTTCTTTCCAGTCTGTACCCAAGGGAAGTCATAGAGGGAGAGTTGTGCGAGTTTCTTTTGCAATGTAGAGCTGCTTCCTCCTTCCACCTGCCTTTCAGTAGCATGGAAATACATGACAGTTCATGCAGACATAGGCAGGCAGTAAGATTACGCAGAAAACTGGAGTTTCCTGGTAATGCAGTGTCTGCTCCATCATTCTGGTAGGTCATCACGTGATCTAGGAAAGGCCCTTCAACATAACTTTCAGATTTTGTGTAAAACCCAGAAGGCTAACAGTTAAGAAAATTATACTTTAGAGCGGAGACTATATGACCCAAGTACATTCCTACACTGGAATGGTTAATCCCCTTTTGAGAGGGCTTATCAAAGTAAAGCTTTCACTTACGTAATTAGTGAGAGCTAGAGAAAACACATAGAGGTGGATAACGCCACCAAAATGTCTTTAGTATTATTATTAAGTTCCACAGAAATAGGTGCAAGAGTTGCCATACAAAGACAGAGATGATTACATGTCTTGACCTGCCTTTGTAGTACCTCAGCTTACCAAACAAAAAGGTAAATGCCCAACAGAAGTTTTGTTTATCCTGTTTGCTTGCTTATTAACTAAGATAAGGAACTAAATAAGCAACATTACATATTGTTGCTCTTGATTTCATCTCTTGCCATTGAGTACTACAGGAATGCTATGTTCAACTTCCAAATCACTGCCAATGCCAACAGGGAATTGTTTTAATTAAAAGTGTTCCTATTGACATGAATCATCTAACCTTTCTTTGTCTTGTCTTCAGACATTTAAGCCTGAATTCAGTATATGTTTCTTAGAAAACTACAGAGGAAGTAACTCCCACTGCTCTTGAAAAGTTATGCAGAGCCTTTATCGTGGACCCTGAGCTCCCTCTACCATGGAATCAAGAATTACACTGTCTGCCTTTGAGTAAATTTTTTCCAAAATTTGAGTAAATGATTGCCAAAAGCAAATGCAGGCAATGGGAGTCTTGAAAGCTGAAATATTGCAGGTGTTGGCCTAAATATCTAGAAAGCCTGGTGGCTTTTCCATGAGCTCACTGCACATTTAAGATTGGATTTTATCATTAAACTCTGTGATTGTCCTTTCAAGTAGTTACGCTGTTTTACATTTTTATAGCAAGAGCTGTGATTCCTATCATCATACCATGTAATATGTGCTTCAGTTTTATGCCAAAGAGTTATGTACCACAGCACCACTTTCACTACAGTGAGAGATCCATGTTTCAATAAATGGCTAATGCACAGAAGCATCAAATCAAGCACCACTTCCAGATTTACAAATTTTCACTTGTATTTCAGTCACTGCTGAAAAGGATCTTGAAAATGCTCAGCTTGTTCAGATTCTACATAGACTGCTCTCAGATGACAGGAGTGCTCCAGAAATAAAATACAACTCCATGGTGCTGATCTGTGCCCTTATAGGATCTGGTGAGTATTCAGGAGAACACTCTTACTTTCCTAAGAGATTTATGTATTTAAAGTTAGTTCTCTCTTTTAGCCTGAACATAAGAGCATGTGCAAACACACTCTGAGACTGGTTGTCTGTTCTGAATGAATGTACACAGAAGGGTTCAATTTACTATGACACTTTAGTTATAGTGTTTATTTATAGTGTCAAGAAAGAGGCTGTTAACTCAGTTTTGGAGATTAACTGCAGAAATTGGACTCTGGCTTCTGCAGGATGCAGCTAGCTCCAACTTCAACTGACAGGAGAGAAATGAAAGGCATTTAAAACTGCACAGTATCAGCCACTCTTTGCAAATATGCAGATAACAAAGACTTTATTTTCACCTTTAGCTGCAAGTTCCCCATAACTGATGTGTGATGGCTTTTTTTAATTGGTCAATTTAGTCAAGTAAAATTCAGTGGAATTTTGCAAGGAGCCTCCTCGCTTTAGTTTTAAATTCCTACAAGAATGGTAGGAAATAAAGATACAGGTAATATTTGCAAGGGCACACATGCACACAAATGATTACTTAGTACAGCACGTAGGCTATAACCCTGCTTTAGGAAGGATCCTCACGCTTGCCTCCCTAGGAAAAGTCCTTGCCTCAGCAGCCCTCACATGCTTGGCCCACCAGGCACAACTTTTCACGGTTGCTTTGATAGACGACCAGGACATGCTCTAACACATGTCATTACTGGACACTGTAAACTCTAATCTTTCTGAGCTAACCCTCTGCTAAAGGTCAGACTGTTTAGAGGATGGTGTAGCAGGCTATGGTTTGATATTGCCCACACACAGGTGGGAAGTTGCAAACAAACAAACAAAAAAAACCCAAACCAAAACAAAAAAAAGCGAGGTATCACGGGGAAATTTGATTTCCAGCTGAGGTTTCAAGAAGTGGCTATGTTTCTTTCATTCAGTTCTTCAAGAACTATTTACTCTGTGGAAGGAGAACAAATTTCATTCCATAAAGGTTTCAGAAATTTACAGACAAAACAAGATGACAAAGGACTGGATTAAGTACAGAAAGGTGGAAACTCAGAGACTGTCTGCACACAACTTGCCAAGTGTGAAACATCTGAAGGTTCTCCAGAGATGAGTTTACAGCAGTTCAACTGAATTGATTAAAAGTTATCATAGCTAAGTGTGTGCTGTCTCTGTAAACAAAGCTGCTTTTTTTTTTTCTTAAACACAGTTCACCATGCCTATTGTAAGCATAACTCTGGTGACCTCTACATCTATGCGAGGGAATGCTGTATTACTGCCATCTTAAGGGAACAAATATTTATTTTTAGAGCAGTATATATATCTCAATTTACAAAGATTGTGCTCAAAATTTGCTAACAAACCTCAGCTCCCAGTAAGCATTCACTTTAATGTGAAGACATGTAATTTAGTTGTTACTCACAACTTTCCTGAGCCATTTGGTGCTTGGGATTATCCATCCATTTTAGAGCGGAAGCCTTTCTGCAGAGGTTCCCCCTCAGCCTCACTGTGATGTTCTTGTGAGTATTCCCACTGCTTCTAACTAAAATAATCATCCTCAGAAATTCTGCCTGACACTTGCATTTTCCCTTCCCTGAGTCTTGTCACCTGCAAGACTGACAGAGTTATTTAAAGCCAAAAACCTCTCAATTCCACCAGAGTAAGGAGCAGTCTTAGGGTGGTTTGTTTTTTTTAGGGTTATCCAACTGGCAGAGTTCAGTCTGCCACCACACTATAAACTTTGCCGAGGCATGAGGCATCTTAGCCTGCTCCCAGGGAACAGACAGCACATTACTGCAATACGCAGCAGTAAAGTTAAGGCCCAGCATTTGGCTGACCCAGTGTTCAGCCCTGCTTCCCGATTAACAAGACCTGGGTAAAAGTAGTGAGTACACCAAAGTAACAACTGAGCAACCCTGGTATTAACATTTTTAAACTATTGTAACCAAGGGGGGGATCAAAAAGCCAAATCTGCTCTTTACATGTGAAAATACTAAAATACATCTCTCTCCCAGCTTTGTTGCCTCTGACTCATTTTCACCAGTCTCCACACAGTGAGCATGTATATTTACATGTTTCTGTATTCTACTGTAAACAGACCCATGTAGCCATTTTAAAGCAACTGACCGCAGTATAGTTCCATAAAGACTAGAAGTGGTTGCACTGGTTTAATTATTGGTAAGATTAATTCTCCAGTGACTGCTTCTGTTACTGTCCTTTGTTACAGGGTATCTGGCATCCCATTTAACTTGATATCACCAGCAGCTGGGTGTTAAGCAGTAAATTGATATATATTTATATGTGATTTTTGCCATCTGGAAGTTGCCCTTGCAACTGAGTGAATGGATGGAAAGAGGGAAAAATGAGGACAATGGAAAATGGAAACATGTAACATAAAGAATCAGCAAAAGCAGAGCATTCATAGCTAGCACAGTCACTTCCGTGTGCGAGGGTCTCCAGGCTCACAGGAACCTGGATGTTAAACAGAACTATTCAGCCACTGTAAAGCCCAGTAAATTCCTGAAATTCAGTTCAGTAACACCTGCTTAAACATGATGGTATCTCAGAAGGAGAAAGAGAGCAGAAAGTGCTTACACAGCATAACTACCCCAACAGCTTCACTGACATAGCTCTGTATGTTCAGGCTCCCATGTGCACAGCAGCGTGAGAGTTTGAGCTCTTACACGGTAGGGGTTAAACTGCAAGAAAACTGAAAACATGTGAACAAGAAAGTAGGTAGGAAGGGAAACAAATGTCAAAGTTTGCTATTAAAAGAAGTAGTAAATGTGCACAGCATACAGCATAGCTATCTGGAACAGATGGTTGGGATTTCTCCTGGGAAGCTTGGGGATTAGGCCCCCCAGCAGTACCTGGGAAGCAAAAATATACATAGGTATTTGTTGCTGAGTCAGAGTTCACTAGAGTGGCCTGAACAGGGCATGAAACAAAACCAACTGCTTTGGATCTCAACTGTGAGATGTCTAGAGTACTGGGCTTTGAGAAAACTCATTAATTTTTTTTTTTTAAATTGCTGTATTTTATGGGTTGTTCCTAACCTCTCCTTATTAATACAAAGTACAGTGCAATCCAGGATCAGAATCATAAAACAACTTCTCCCAGTTTCAAGTAAAACATAAGTGCTGTATACATACACACAAGCATTGGGCAGTGCACCATGTGTTGTATTTACTTCAGAGCCGAACTGTAAATGGACAGCGAACAGTGACCAAGTGGTGACACATCCATTAACCATCTCGCCCACTTCACACCCCCACACAAACAACCAGAGCTGATTTGATACAAATGATGTAGGAAACCTTTCAAGGCAAGGTCACTTGGTCAGGCTAGTTTAAGAAATAAAGCAGAAAAATATTTTCACTAAAAATACTTCCCAAGCATCTGTTTTGGAAGGTAATCCAGGTGAATTTTCTTAACTGCTATACAGCAGGTTCATGGTTCATCTCTACCTGAAATCCGTGGAATCTGTGCATGCCCCAGGCCCTGGAAATTTTTTTCTCCATCCTCAAAATCAATTCAAAAAAGTACACAGATTATGTATACACACACATTTGTGTGCTTATGCGTGTACACGGTTCAGCAGAAAAGTTTCTCACATGCGCCAGGCTTTTCTGTTCTTTTGCCCGTCTCATACAAAGCACCGTTTCTTTTACTATTTCTTTTTCCAGAACCTCTTCAAAAGGAAGTGCAGAGCATGGCGTTTCTAGAAGTCGTATCAAAACTCCGCAGCCATGAGAACAAAACTGTTGCCCAGCAGGCCTCGCTAACAGAGCAGAGACTTGCTGTAGAAAGCTGAGGAAGGTTTTGTTTCCAATGCATCCCATCACAGATTTCACCTTTGTCCTCCGTCCTGCTGCCGCTCCTGCTATGTTTTCCACTGTATCACTTGTGCATGTGTGTAATGTTCCCACACAAATTGATGAACTGCTGTAGGTACCCGTCCAAAAAGGTTTCTACAAATTCATAGGTGGTGTTAACATGAACCTGTCTCCACCCGTAACTGTTCTACTTGTATTCTTGTTGCTTGGGCCACATAGTAGAATGTGCATGTTGTAGTCCTATGATGACGTAGAGGTGGTACTACACAATGACTCTTTCCTCACACCCCCTAACTGCATAACAATGTACTACTAAATTAGGGACAATACAAAATGCAGCAAGTCCAGACTAGTGTGCTGACTGTAGGATTAAGAAGTAAATCTAGCTCCATTTTTGGTGCTTTGGAGATTCAGGTTTGAATGCAATGTACTGCTGCTCATTCACTGGTCTTGCCTATTAATGTCAAACTTGTGGTACCTAGAGGTAACAAATAAAAATTTCAGTGCTCTCACTTTATCCTGTGGTTTGTCCTTTTTTTGTGATCACATGCAGAAGCTGCAACTGCACCACCATGCACTGGTGAGGAGCCCTTTTTGTTCCTGGCTCTGGCCCCGACACAATCACTGCCTTTCAGTTGAGCGAATACAAAGAAAACCATTCTAACCACTTTCACTGTGTGTGCTCACACAGAAGCACTGTGTAGTTTAACGGTCATGCGTTTTAACAGGAATACACTATACAATCCGTATCCCATAAAGCTACGTGGGTATGAGTGCTCTCAGGCTTGCTTGGGATTGGGCTTTTGTTTGTTGGGTTTTTTTTGTAGACGGACTTTAAAGGCATATCTTGCAGCAACTTTTCAATAGAACCCCATCAAGTGAGAAATGCAGCATGCAAGTCTTCCTTTTCCTCCTTTCCTAGGTAAAGAACTTGGGAAATTGCCAGCATCTTATCTCACAGCTGCTCTTTTGTAGGTTTGTAACGTGCCAGCGAGCAAACCAGCAGACAACTCTTTGGCAAAACAGGGAGCAGTTGGGATAGCAGTTTCCAGCAAGCCAGCACATGTTATTTTTGACTGCGCAATACCATTGTCTAGCTTGATCAAGCCCACAATGCACAAAGACCACAAGATCTGTAACATTCTAAAGTGAACTCAGCATGCCCAGTGCTGAATTGCCAGACTCAGAAGTTTCAGGCTCCATTTTTTTATCAGCAGAAGTGTCAAACCCAGAGGCCAAGCACCCATGCAATCCCAGGCCACGTGGTTGCAAAATCACTGCTTTTGACCTTCCCAAATTCACTTCCCAGCTCCATGAAACCGCTGGGTATCCCACGGACACTGTGATGGGAAGATGCCAGTCATACTGGGAAGGGATTATGTATACAAGCTCTGTATGAGAAGAAACTTGCCCCAAATAGTCAGTTTAAGCTGAGACTGTACCAAAACACAGCAGATGCTACCAGAGTACTCTCACAGCAGAGATCTCATGTCCATTTAATCCAGTGCCAGAAACACACAGAAAAAGCCTCTAATATTAAACTGTACAACAGCCTCTTATTTAAAAAAAGAAAAAAAAAAAAAGAAAAGAAAAGACATTTGCTAGGAATAGTACAATAAAGCCACAGACAGTGTGTAGAGCTGTGAACACAGACCAGGACCCCATGCCATCAGGCTCCAAATAACACAGAACCTCTGCGCTGCTGAACGTAACCAACATGTTTACGATCACAGTTCATAGCGGACCCACACGAGCCCGAGTTTTCTCAGGCGCGGAAATAATTTCCATTGATTTAAATAGATCCCAAAATACATTTGAAAGACCAGTTATCAATGACTTACCTGGTTCTAGAAAGAGATTATTCCTTTTGACATCAGTATAAACTGCAACTGTTCACACGAGCTGATCACACGTCAAGTTGTAACACTGACAAAATTCCCATGCACCTGGCTGTCTAACTGGACCTCAGGTTAAGCTTTAGCTGTATCCTTATCTCCAAATTTTTATTAGGGATACCACTGTCACAGCAAGCACAAACAAAAGCCAACACTGATATCCTACTTTCAGATGGTTTCCCTGGATGGAATATCAAGTGGCTTACATTTCCAGATAAGATCTGTGCTAAGCCTATACACAGAAGGAGAGTCTGCATAAGGGCAAAGATGGATGTATGTTGCAGTAGAAGGAGGTAATTGAAGAGACTGTGTTTATCCACACAAATGCTGTGCAGTTCTGAGGCATGCTGCAGCCAGCAGGTCATTTCTATGTAGCTGGTAAATCATTTATCCTCTGAGTCTCTTTTAATAAGAGAAACGGGATCTAAGGACATTACCATCACATGCATTTCACTACTCACTTGACTGAAGTCAACTGAATTGAAATTGCTGACAGTAGTTCTGATTAGATGTTTAGTAGGTAGATTACATCTAAGTAAAGCTTGACATCTGCGGCTCAGACTATTTTTATGACCATGACGCCAGGCATCGGGCCTTTTCATTTGTCTACTGCCACAGCAAACCAAGCTAAAACAATCACTGCTGCCACACTACACAGGGCAGGCACTACCTCCCTGGTGTGTTAACATTTGTCTGCATCTGTATGACTTCTGCAAGACCTAGCATCACACCAGTCAGGAAGATAAAAAGCACACATATATTTTTACATTTCACAGTGTGGAAACACAAGGAAAAGTTTCACCTCAGGTAAGGCACAAACCCCAATAATACAGGCCTTGGATCCAGAGGACCCATTGGTCAAATGAGATCACGAGACTCAGAAAAGGTAATTTGTTTCAAAAGTTCTAGAAACGATAACTAGCCTCAACTTCAAGAAAGAGTATGCAAGTCCATAAGTTTGACAGAATGCAAGTAGCCACCCCTAGTCTCCCCCTCAATTGTGAAAATGGCTTGTCCAAGTGTGTCACATCTATTGTATGCTACAAAGATTTAGGCAATACCCTTGACTTTGCTTCTTTTTGGTTGACTTCCGTTCTTCCTCCCTCCAAGGCCTCCACATTCACATTCGTATTTTGCCAAGCCATTTCTGTATGTTCAGATACATGTATATGCCTGAAATATGCAAAAGGCATTGAGCTTCAATTTGGATACAGAGGCACGCTTCTAAATCAGTCACAGTGGTGTTTTGTGGACAAAACTGTAGGTTTCAGATATTGAATTGGATTAGCTTGCTCTACAGTTTTTGAAATACTAAAAAACTGGGCTGCTTCCTCCTCTCTGTCTAAACAAGCACAAGACATCATTACTCATTTTTACCTGCACAATAAAATAAGCCAGCTCTCACTACTTCTGTTTAAGGATATGTTGCACTTAAAAAAGTGAAATTCCCACTTCCCTTTACAAAAAGTTTAATTAAGTCATGACAAGTCCCCTTTGTGCTGCTCCCTGCAAAGCAGCAACTTCTGAACAATTCAGGGTCACTAAAATGATTATGGGGAGAACTCCAACAGTTGTACTAACCAGCAGCCACAGCAGTCTGAGGAACACTGATGACCTGTCAGAAAGAAGCAGAGCATGTTCATTAGCCAGGGACTTCGACAACAGCTGACAGTAGATATGGCATCTTGTCATGTAGGGATGTGCTCTTCACATATTAGCCTATTATTCATTTAAGGGCAGCCGCTGGTGGTGTGATAATGTGCTTTGTGACTTAATTGGAACACGATATTCTACACTGTAAATGAGAGACTTGGGGATTTATTTCCCCTGTTAGTTTGGGGGAAGGCAAGTAGGGGGTCTTCTCCTGGCGGAATTTTGCATTAACGTATCTTTGTACCATTAACGTTAAGTGCTACATCAAGAGTACACATTCACTACATCATATTTCACGCAATTTTATTTATAAAATTGTAATTATCTAACAAATTGCATATAAAATGATTTACTTCAAGTAAATACAGAATACTGCACAACTATTAAAACTATTGTATTGTCCATCATAAGTGTATTAAAACATTCCTAAAAAATGCCTCTATTAAAAAACAAAAACCCAAGAACACAAGTAGCATGATCAAGACCACTTTCAATAGCTTAAAATGAATTACCAGGAAGTTGCATTAACTTCCTAAGTAGACTCCAGTTACATCCATTGAGATCAGCATGTGATACAATACCACAGTCTAATGCTAAAGATGACAAGTAATACATTATGCACCTGATCTATGCTTTTCTCCTAGACTGAAGGTAACCAGTCCGAAATCAGAAAACTAAAGCTCAAGCCAAACTCTACTGGGCATGCAGTTCTGTTATAGCAATACTTTCAATCGGTAAGTGTAGTTGGCTTTTACAATCAATTTTACAACTGATTAAAAAAAAGGAACACAAGAGAATACATTCGTATAAAAAGGAATGATACACAAAGGGTAAATATTGACACCTTGTCGTACACCCCAGGATGAACCAGAGAGACAGATTCAGTTGGAACTAATCTGGAATATATGTATCGGAGACAGGTCTGAGTCACAAAACCCAAATCCCAATCTCCCCAGAGCTCAAGGTAGTATCAGGTCCATCTCTACTATGTACACAGCGTGAACATAAACACACATACAGATGTAGCTTTTCATTAACACATTTATATTGCCGAAACACAAAAGACAGCTAGCAGTGCTGCCTGGTGCACGCTAGTAGTCACAACACTTCTTTTTATACTGCATGTTAAGGGAGATAGATTTTTTTTTTTAATATCTTTTCTTCCAAGTGGCAAAATTCGGTAGCTAATGGATCCAAGAGGGTAGTTTTGTTTGCTTTAGACAGTTTCATGACCAATTAAAGATATCTGAAAAAGCTTCAGAGATAAAACAAAAACGGGAGGGAGTAACTGGAACCTTCAACAGTGCTTGACACCTCTTAAGATCTAATCTCCTTCCTAGGTATTTGCAGAACTGCCTTTTCAATGCACCCAAAAGGCACACACAGCAAGAAGGGAAAGGGACTCAAAAATTCGCGCGGGAGTTTCTCTTGAAGCCAACATTGTTAATCAGCATCAATTTTACCAAGGGCATCTCTAAAGTAGTAAAAACACAGATTAACATCCAGGACAGTTCTTATAGCACCATGGTTAGTCCTGCCACAGGTGATGGCAACCTCCCAGAAGTGGTAGGGGGTGCCGACTCCGACCCTCCACGTTACAGTCGAACGCCGTTCTGATGCCAATAGCGAGGCGAAAAGGCAAGGGAGGTCCTGCTACTAAGGAGAGCCCGAATGGCTGGCGGGGTTCCACCTGCCCCGGGCGCCTGCTGCACGCCCGCCGGGCAGACACTAGATGGCAGGCGACGAAAGCGCTCCCGCCTCCTCCGGGGCCAGGTAAAGCCTGACCGCCCGCCCAGCTGCCATCGGCGAACTCTCACGGTGGGCGCTGTGCGGGTCTACGACAAACACTTTCAGGGTGAAAAGCAGTCATGTGCAAGAATCGTTTAATCTGCATGCTACTATTTACATTTCGAACACTATTTACACAGCAGAACTACAATTAGCATCTCTCTCACAGGGGAGAGAAGGCGGCTTTCAGGACAGAGTACACTTGAGAGCAAGCATCTCCACAGCTTCAAACTCTAAGCGGCACAATCAAAATTACGGATTTTGAAGCAAAGAGATCCTACTGCTACTGAAACAGACACACAGAGACAAATCAAACGTTTGCCCATTAGGCTATTAATAAGGAAAAAAAATAAAGATCTCAAACAACAGAAAGGCCTGTGAATATGGAGAGTATTTAGAAAGCAGAGAGGAGCGAGGACCGTGATGCCCTTTGGCAGGGCTCAGCAGGGAATTTAGAAATGGCTTTAAGGCCAGGGCTACTGCTGAAGCTACCGGACCTCTCGTCAGCAACGCCACCATCCCATACAAATCACCCAGCAGAGCTGTTTCACACTCCACAGGCCATAAGCCTGACAACAAGTTTCTGAACAACTACTGCACATTAAAGATAATTAGACTGACCCCTGAGCTCACATCTACCCCACCACCACACCAGGCAGGCTAGAAATTGCCAAGAAGTCATACCACCTACCATATCTTATTGCTTTAAAAAATGAGCCCGTGTAGCCAGCAGATGTGCTCTAGTTGTGAAAACTTCAGGTGAGCTGCAAAGTTTTCTGGAAGAAACCTTGCTTGCATTTGGCAGGCTCTGACAATAACAGATTGATTTCCAAGGCCTCCCACAAGCTTTCCAACCTGAACACCTAAGCTGCTAAGTAGCTGCTGATGGGGCATTTCTAGGACATCTTACCTGATCTGTAGACAAAAAATGTGGTATTTAAATGTGCAATATAGACAGCTAATCCAGAACATTCGGTATGCATCCATCAAACAACTGCAAAAATGAGAAAATAAGAGCATCTCTTTGGAACAGGGAAGGGGGGGGGGAATCAGCATCTGCAGCAATAAAGACAAGGTCTAGAAAAATAAGTTATTTAGTGGTTTTTATAAGAACAGTCGCTCTGGGACTCAGCAGAAGTGTTGCACATTTGCATGTACACGTGCAAATAGTGAGAACAAGATTTGCTCACCTTAGAGCGTTTACCTTCCTATCAGTCTGGCACTGCCAAGAGCACATCCAGCAGACTGGAACTCAAAGAACAGCATGACAAGACAGAAGGCCAACACAGTACAACTGCAGAAATTCAAGTAGAAGAATGAAATTGTCTTCAGAAGCCCACAGCAGCAACAGCAGTATTCAAGATCAGTGGCAACAAGGAATGTTTCTGTAATGCAGGCTTTTTTTCCTTTTCTCCAAACCAAAGGGCTCAGTCACAATCAAGGCTCTTGGGTAGAAGTGTTACTTCCCCAACCATGCTTCCCTCATTTCTCCCCATACCATTTTGTCTCAGTGCAGCAACATTGGTGCTAATGATCTGTCTGTCCTGCTGCTATCGGGCAAAACGGTGTGTCCCTTTGGGGGGGAAACAAACACCAGTAACTCCTCAAATTGAGGAGTGGCTAAGAAAAACATAACACTGTGGTGAGGTGGAACCAACTTTATTAAGGACAGTGAATTATAATTGCTTCCAAAGGCTTTAAAAAAAAAAAATTTTACTCTGAGTCATGGCTGGCCTTTAACAGCAGATACCAAAGGATATGGAGGCTGCCTGATTCAGAGCCAGTCAGTGGGAGTTAACCAGAAGAAGATGAGGTAATGCTCAAGGACAGGAGGACAACCGGACTGCCTGAGGCACCTGTGGAGCACCGGTGTGCCTACCACTAGCCTTCAGAAGGGAAAAAACCACGGGCCGACTAAAGCACAGAAAGGCAAAATGTGCAAGGGTACATATACTCACATGTTTAAGAGTCAAAGGACCAGAAAGGACCTTAATAGGTTGTCAGACCAGCCTTCTATCTGACCCCCAGAACAGGGAAGCTCTGAAAGCAATGCATTCATCTCTTCTACTCCACATATTTCATTTTAGGAAACTCATCTCAGAAAGATGCTAAGCTCTTACAAAGAGGTGCTACACACCCTTTACCACTGTCTGACCAAAGCAGGAGCTGAGAGCTCACAGCTTTCAGGACTGGTTCTGCAGATACTGAGAAGGGTCATACAACAAGCTAAATTTATACAAAGTGCAATAAAACTACCCAAGCCATGGTCAGGTTTGTAAGTTCACTATTATTAGTGAAGAAGAATGAATCAAAAACTCAAATCTGGATGGAGTCTGATCTAATTCTTCTTCCACTATTTGTGCTTTATTCCAAATTCCACTCTCTTTTGTTCAATGCAAAAGAGTCTGTCTTGGCTGATCCCAACATGCGCTTCTATTTTAAAACTTTTATTCCATTGCTTCAAGAAAGCTTTTTGTTGCATTTAGAGCAAAGGGAGACAAATCTCCATAGCAAGGATTCGTTCACTGGAGGTAAGCATTTACTCTTGGTAAAAGCTGTTCTCTCCAACTTCCAATGGAAGGGATATGATCTTTCCATAATCACATGCATTTTCCAATAAATAAGTTTGGATTAGACTGTATTAAAACATATACACAGATTTAAAGCACTGGAGTGTCACAGGTTGTTACTCCACAGCTCATGCAAGTAAAAAGAATTAAAGACAAAAGAAAAAAAAAGAAAGACCAAAGCCTCAGCTAGGAACAGACCAAGAAATTACTGTAAAAGAAGTTTTGCACAAGTATATCAAAGCACTAATATTAGTGAGATCCCTAAATACATTAGGTTACACTAAAATCCAGAGAAAAAGATTTAGCCATATCAGATACACGTTTTGATTTTTTAAGTTAATATATAATTCATTCTTTGAATAATATTATTCACTTGGACCCAACATCCACACTGCTTTCATACATTTATACAGTTATATCCCATCCTTGCCTTAAGAGACTGATGTCCTAAGGTATGGCAGCAACCAAAGGCTCTACAACCCTTGTTTGTCAAATATAAAACTCCTTTCCCTTCATACAAGGGTGAATAAGGAAGAAAGATGTTGATAAAATTAGCCAATTCTCCCTGTGAGCTTGCTGATTCCAACCTCAAAGTACTACAGGGAGATGGTTGGAAGCTTGCGTAAAAAAAAATTTCCCTTGTTTTAAAAACAATTTCTTTTACTGTACAACAGATGCATAGAAAGTTGCTTCCTGCTTGATGGGTTTAGGCCTGTAGCTATGTTTAGCTGTGAAAACAAGAAGATTGTTCCTTTACAGAGTGGTGAGGAGAGAGACCAACTTAGGAATATTTGGCAGCTATTGAAGAGTTCATGATACGAAGAATAAACAGCATATCCACAGACCACAACGATGCAACTCTGTCCCACCGAATACACCAATTTAAAAAAAAGTGTCCACTTGTTACTCAAGATCAAGAATACAGTAGAGATTCACGGCTCAACAGCTTTCAAACTGGTGGTTTAAAAAAAAAATTGTCAGTGAGCAGCAGATTTTAAAATAGCCCACTCTTCTCTCCCCCACCCCAAAGAAACATGAGTTCACTGCAATATCAGGAACTTAGACTTGAGACTACTTGGGAGAGAAGGCTTCCCTGTCACCCATGTCCATACAGCTTGGTGTCGGAGCGACACACTGGAGGTTTCAGAGGGTTTCGGTTGTCCAGTGTCTTGTTGTGGTTACTTCAGCAGTTTTACCAGCTGGCTCTGACAGCCTCAATGTCACTAACCAAATTCTGGGCTAAGCATATCCCAAATATCTGGAAGAAACAACAGTTTATTCATTTGGAGCATCGGACAACTCTTTTCACACAGGCAAACTCCTCAGGTTATACAGAACTTTGATATGAAAAGCAAGCAACAGAAAGTTAGAAATCAAATTAACAGCAAGTGTTGGAATAAGGAAGAATATTGAAAAACTCCTGTAACCTCCTGTAATCCCAGTATTTTTATAGTGCCACTGGGTTCCAGGAAATTGAACAGTTCTAGACTTGCTTCACAAAAGCAATGGTAAAGTTTCTCGCTGCTCATTTAAGCACCATCAGAAACAGTGGGTCTGTACAGGCTTAAAAATCTCTACCTAATCATTATCTGACACAGAGTGTTAGTTTTGACGTTCAGACAGCTAAAAAGAAAAAAATGCATCCCTATAGATAAAAATTAAGTACTCCTTAACACAAAGAAAGTCTCATGCATTTAGCTCCTCTCACTAAAACCTACGGACGTTGTATTTCTAAGTGCAACTGACACCGTGTTTCCAGTTCTCATAGACAGTTTCCCCCTTATATATTCTATTAATCTGTTGTTGTTCTGTGTAACTCATTACAGGGAACGTGATGTTTACCTGCAGTAATGCTATTCCAATGAATATACCGGCAACTATGGTAAGATTGTCCTGCAACCATTTCTCAAATTGAGGGACACAGCCTTTAGTGTAGATAACGATCTGCTGATCAACTTCCTGCCAAGGAGAAGAGGGAGTAAAACAGAAATAATTACATTCAACTACCCCATCAGTAGAACAACCTGCTCTTGCAAGAAGGATTCAGATCCTTAAGATACCACATTAAAAAAAAATGCTTACTGGTTTTTGTCTTGCATCGTAGCCACACTGAGTATTAATAACATCTTCCTAGGAGAGAGAGACAGACAGAAGAGAGGCAATCAGTCAAGTGTCTCCCAAACACCCTCTCTCCCAGCTCCCCAGAGTTGCTCCTGTATGTAATAAGACAATCACCCTAACTTTGGTTACCATATTGCTTTTTAAAAAACCCTTCCTCTTCCATTGAGTGCTATTAATTATTTGCAAAAAAAGCACATGGTCAAAAAATATTTTTAGCTCTCAGGGAAGCAAGCTGGGAAAATCAGCCCTCCACCTGGGTGAACTCCATGTTCCCAATGCAAGTGTTCAGAAGTCAAAATAAAGGGATTAGGGAACATCTATTTTAAGTGAAAGAACCTTCTGCTGAAAAAGTTTTGTCTACACTGAAAAACATGCCAAGACTACCGTTAACATTTTCAGAGTTCAGTCTGTGCAGCGTGAAGAGGTGAGAAGGGGCAGTTCTGTTGCAGAAGCTGCAAGTTCTTACCAAGGATGTCTGTAGAAATATATACAGTACCTAATTCCTGTCCAAAGACTAGGGAGGAGAAGGAAGAGATGGAGTAATGTGTTCTTACTGCCTATTCTTTCTTACAGGAGCTTGATACCAATGGCAAAGGAGGGATCTTTTTTTCCTACTTCCTCTGCTTTAGTACTCCCAAAGCAGAGGTGATACAAAAGGCTATGGTAGACTTCTCCTAGTGAAGAAGTGCTACCCATTGGAAGCTGAAGCTGCATTTACTCTGCATACAGAGTTATTTCAGGGCAGTAAAATGAAGCAACTACTTTTGGTGTCAGCCACAATGGCAGCAAAGTATTAAGTTACTGGATTATATAATAACAGTGAGCAGAAGAAGGAACTACTCAAGGAAGTAAGAAAATCAGCCAATCTTAGCTAGGTGTGCTGAACACCACAATTTAATCAAATTGTGGGACATGAGAAAGGCAGCCAGCAGAGAAATAGATTTTAAAAAGCAGCCATATGGAAAAAGATATCTCCTCCTATCAGTTAAAGCTCTTTTAAGTGTTTCCTCACTTTGCAGGAAGTACATCAACAGGTCACATCCTGTCAGTTGCCCAAGTTGGATTCCCTCAATGAACCTTTAAGATTTAAGCAATTAATATCTTTTAATGAGATGAATGCTTCTGTTCTAGGATCTAAAATATAACAGCGCCACACACTTCAAGGCTGTAAAAGCAGATAAGATTCCAGAGGGATTTTAAGCATTCTCTTTCGTACTGAATGCCTACTTGCTTTATCATCAGTGTCTTCTGCCTTTAGCCTTGGAATATGTTAACCAAAAAAAAGTGTGAAGAATAAAATGGAAATAAATAAACTTTTCTAGGCCCTGCCTGTAGAGGAATTTGGAACATCTCAACCTGCTAAACTACAGCAAAATGAACTATAGGAGTCCTAAACTATTTGTTGTAAAGGAGACTTATTTTGGCCTACCTTAAACTTAGCACTTCCTGATTCAAGCTAAACTAAAAGTAAGTCCTGTTCAATAAAGTATCCACTATTTTTTTGCATCAGTCCAACACTGCATCCTAATTCCAAAAGGGACAAATTTAGTTTCCCACAGAATAAACCTGTGTTTAGCACTGCAACTGAACCAGTCACAGCTTGGTTACAATTATATCCATTATATGCATGACTTTTAATATTTTTAGAAATATTATTCTTTTTAGTCTTTATTTTAAAGGCAGTTAAGTGTGTTGCTTCCTTACAATGAATGAGACTTATCTTTAAATTTCTGGTTGCTGCATCACCCCCTAAGAAACTGTATCACCATATACACAGAGAGAGAGAGAGAGAGCTATAACTTTAGCATGGATTATGTATTTATAGGATTACCTTGTACTGCTGTCACTGGTTTGGTTTTATAACAACTATATTTTTAAAACTGGGTTGTGATGACCTCTCTGTGTGGGTGGGTGGGCAGATAGGCAAACAGTAGGGGGAATCCTAAGCATAATGCTTGAGCCTAACCTACATTTTGTTTTAATATTTCATTAAAACATTTTCAGCAATGTTTGCGAGAAAGATTCAAACCACTGTGAAGACATGTTCACTGCAGAGGAACCAGAATGCACCTTGTGCAAGTGGCAGTGCCTTAGCAGAAGAGGGGGAGAGCAGCAGTAGTGACTGGATGCCAGGAGCAGCAACTGTGTTGCATTAGCAAGGCAGAAAGCACCTCAGGTGCCTGTTGGCAACTTGCATAACTTTAGTGGGTACTACAGACTCATGCATTCAAGGAACTGTAAGTCACTCCAGGTGGAGAAAAAGCCACAGCTGAGCTACTAGATAATAAAAGCACTCACAGGCTGCTGCTTTTAAACTACATGAAAGTCAAATGTATGCAGTGTTAGCCACGTAACAGTTTCCATGCACACACCCATCCCTATTCTAAGCCTTTCACTGTCAGTGAACTGCTTCCCTACACTTCACCCTTCATTCTTGATCATGTCTGTACTAGCAATGCATGGCTCCAACATTTTCTGCTTGATGATCCAGAACTATAACTATTTTAAAAGACATAAAAATTTACCAAAAAGCTGTTCCCTCAAACAATTTCTGACCTGTCAAGTCTGATCTCAGGTGACTGTAGGACAAACAGTAATTTTAAAGGGAATAAAAGAGCATGTAAAGATGTCCATACCCAACTCAAGTTTCTAATGCAAACATATGTCAGTTTTTCAGGACACAGACTGTCATTCATTATGGTAGCTAGCACAAACTGGGTCAAACTAGCTGCAGCCCCTGGACACTGCATTAAATAATGAGTAATACCTTCTTTAGAGTGTCTGATCTTAGAGTTGCTGTTCTTTAAGGCAGCCAATGAAATATCCTGATGATATTCAATTGAAAGCTCATATCCTTCAACTCATTAAGGCCTTCTGCTTTTTATACTTGCTAAAATTAATATGTATGTTCAGCCACGCCCATAGTTCTCATTCTAATGAAAAGCAGCAAACAGCATACAATGAAGACTTAAGCTAGCTCAGGTTTTTTGCTGACTGCAGAAAAGTTAGTGGTTAAGCTGAGCTGCAAGTACAAAAAGAATACAGGTTGGTGAGAAGGTAATGATAATGTATGACTTCGGGGGCGGGGGGGTGTGGAATATCTTAGAGTGATTTAAAATTGGAAGGGCAAACCCATCCTACCCTCTTGACTGTCACTTACGGCAGGGTCTTTCGTGCAGCAAGAGAACGGCACACCACAGCGCTCTCGACTTGCATTGGAATCTGTGCAGTTGAAGTAAATATTAAGGTTCCAGTCATCAGCTCCAAAAGCCCCACAGCACTGCCACTAGAACAAAGAAAGGAGAACTTCCTGACTTTCAGAACAAATCTCAGCATTAGTAACATGCATCATCATGGCCAGTTTCCCTCCAGCTTTCAAAACAAAATCTGAGATACCCTCTGGTTTCATTGAAGCTGGCTTGGTTTTGTTTTTTAAAAAGACCACCATTCCAAACCTGTAAGCTGTTCTAAAATTATCATGTGATGAAAGTTATGTTCATACCCTGCAAAGCTGCTCTCTGGAGAGAAACCCATGGAGTGAGCTGATAAGCCTACACAACACCACAGAGTTGCATAGGCCTACAAGCTATGGCCCCAGGGATAGTAGAGCCAGTATGATATTCCATCCAGTCTAATATGCCCTAGGTTCTCAACAAAACTAATCAGCTCCAAGGGCTACACTGGTATAGCTACTCCATTTGCCAGTTTGGGGGAATCTTTGCCTGACTGTACATCAGACAGTATGAACACATTGTTTCCTGAGCATCACACATTGCTCAAATAACCTCTTCACTGAAGGCAGGCAGAATCCTTCAAAAAGTAAATATGCCAAATGGCAGGCTTAGTCTCTGGCAATACATGCTGAACATACAAAGAATGGACTGGAGATCAGTGGAGCCCTGATGGTGTACAGCATTTAAGAGGCTAACCCAATGAACCCATCTATATCAACTTTAAAGAAAAAAAAAGTAATTTAAAAAAACCCAAGCAAACCACATTTTTAAAAGCATTGGAATGGCAATTCTCTTTCTAGATGTAGCACAGTTTCCTCTGCAATACCAGAACATGTTGTCTTCAAGCATTATCTCTACTAGCTGAAAAAGTAGCTTGCTCTCCAGACTCATACTGTCCCTGACTTACCTGCTGAGATTGCTAATCCAGTTAGGAGAGCAAGTTTTATGTAGCATCTGCAAAACTGGATGGTAGCCTCTTGGTTACATACAAGTGGACCACTCCTTTCAGACTGCGGTGACCCCTGACCTTCTCCCAACTCAACAAGACACAAACCAGTGCAAGGATCCACATCCTGTTACTTACTTGTCATTTTTTCCCCCCCAAGGCATAAAGAAGCAAATCAAATGCTGAATGAAATTATTTTAATTCCAGAATGTACAAAAATTGGTAAATATTATTTCGACCAACACTTAACCATGTTAGCTACACAGGGCCAAATTCAAAGAGGAGTTCATCAACACAGGCCAGAATTGAGTACTAGAGTAAGAAGGTACTGGCAAAATAACTTGTATGCAAAAGTCAGTGTAAGACTCCTTTACACACACTGATAAATTACAGAGCTTAACCCACACAAGCATGTGCATCTCTGCCTTCACCCTTCCCTCCTAAGTGCAGATGTACATTGTTTAGAGATTTCCTAGGAGAACTTCATGAGTTGCCCACTTCATTAGCCTAATTGCATTAAGTCTACTTAAAAAGAAATTACATTGTAGTTCCACTCAGACCAGCTAAACATCTCTGCCACTCTGCAGCATGGTGTAGCACCTCTAATGTTGCTAAAACTACACCAAAATTCATCTCAGAACAAAATTAAGCTTAGAAAAGGATTTTTTTTTTTAAACAGATGTGATAGCTTCTACAATAAAATATTTTAAAGATTCCCCCCCCAAGAACCCTAAAATATCTTCAAACACATATAGAAAATGCTCCAAAAAACTGAACATAAGACACTGATGATTAATTTGTAGATTTGACACGCTATCTCTAAGTCTTCAAGAATAAGTCACCCTAACTCTCCACCTTGTTTTGCTCAGTGATACATCAACGAATAAGCCATTTTTTAGAGGTGCTGTGTGTTTGTAGAAGTTCTGTAAAGAGAAATATACTTATATATATATATTCAAAAGTATTATATGCTAGAATATTTCTGTTGTTCCTTGAAGAAACCAAACAGATGGGAGGTAAAAAATACAGTAGGTATTTCTTTAAAGTCAGCTTTACAAAAAAATAAACAGTGCCCAACTTACATATTCCTGTGTGAAGTCTATGAGGTTTTGCAAATCAATGTCATCTCGGTATGCTCTGATATTGTTGTTTATAAAGAAATACAGCTGGTCCTTTATCCAGTCTTTGAAAACAAATGCTAGAACACCAGCAGTGAGCTCCAAGAAGAAAATAATTCCCAGAAACACAGAAAACTATGAAGAAAAAGAAAAAGGTTAGAATTATTTTGTTTTATGACCAAAAACTTATTTTTCAAGGCTCATAATTATGTCCATTGTTAGGGCTTTATCTGTTTCAGTGTAAGTTCAAGCTATTCCAGCACAAAGGAAATTTTAAATTAAAAATACACCATTTTTAATTAGGGCTGTAGTACAGGAATCTTAATTCTATTCTAACAAATAATAAAATGCCAACAAATCCAAACTTTGGACATTTCACTGGGATTTTCAGAGAGGTCCAAGAGAATTCACTGTAAATTTCAATAGAGATGGCTACTCACCACCTGCAGAGCCCTCTGAAAACTCATCTTAAATTTCTATGTAGGCACTTATATTTTCAAAGGCATAAACAACCAATAATGCCAGTGAAATGCTAAGTGACTTTTTCATTGGTAAAGCTTTGCCTAAGCAGACAAAGCAAAAATTGGTAACAGCAGAAATTAATTAATGATTAAGTCAGAGCAGAATGTCTATGAAATGACTCACATCCACACTAAAACCAAATGAGGCTGGTATGATTAATGCAAATGCAATGGATGCCAAAGGCATTAGTAATGATCTGCCACTTTCTCTAAGCATCTCCACTGAGTCTACCCTGTTTTAAAACACACAGGGGTCCTCATATACTGGAAGTCCATCCCTTTTGCAATTGCGCCTTTGAGTTTCATTTTAATATGCTCTCTGTGTTTGTTCAGATGCATTTTTAATTTCTCCTGCAGCTGCTGTATAGGAAGCTATTTCTGGTACAGCAGATGGGTTAATTTTAGGCAAGCTAAGAGAAGCAAGGAAGAGGAGAAGTGTTACAATAGCTCCCCCCCTCTTTTCTCTCTCTCTTTTTTTTTTTTTAAGACAAGAGCAAGCTAGAACTAACCCAAGCTGCTTTATAAATGCCACAAGAACTGCAACTCTCAACTGCCTCCTCCCCTTACACAACATGTCTGTGGGAGCCAAATATGTCGCTTGAAGACAGTTGTTTCACTAGAAGCCTTTTCATGTATATATTAACAGTTAATGGTTATGAAGACACAACTACTACCCAGGCTGTGCCCACCTCTGGAAGTTGGAGTGGTGGAGGAAAGAATCTTGAATTTTTCTTACAAATCTTAAAATTTATCTAATATGGAATATAATACTGTTATCCTCATCTTCAAAGCTCACAGGAGGAAGGCTTTCAAAAAACAGAACCAGGCTACTTAGCTAAAGGAGTTTTAAATACTGAGGAATGTTTGTATATCAGCAGCTCCTTCCCCAACTAACAGTCCAGCCCAGCGTTCAAGATGACAACTTCTATTTTCTTTACCTATCCTGCGCACGTTCTCCTCCCTTTCTCCCTCTCAGGCCCCAGGACTGACAGTAAGCAATGAAGCCTTTTCAAATTAGCTAAACAGTACAGAACTGAGGATATCAGCAAGCAACCCCTCATAACAGTCCTATCTCCTCTGTACCATGAGGGGCACTTGCACAGCAGAAATCACACGGGTCACATTTAGTAGTGTATCTACATTCCCTGTATTTCATAGGCAGCTTGTCATGGATTCAAAGTTCAACATGCAGATTCTTAGCAGAAATTTCTCCCTTTTCATGACAGGAAAGCAAAATGTTAGGCTATATCCATATGAAAAACAGTAGTTCCATGTTCCGATTCTTACTGCCAGTAGTTTTGAACCCTAAAAAAAACCAGCCAGCAAGCACCAGAGACTGAAGAGCTGTAAAGTGTTAATAGTAAGCAAAAGCAATTCACAGAACAATACTCTCACATCAGGTAATATCTTCTGCTCCCCCAAAGACGTTTTTAAATCTTTACGCAGTTAAGCAGGAACAGAGAACATGACTTAGGCTACGTAACTGATGGATACCACAGTTGCAAAGGCTACTTACAAATTTGAGAAGAAAGGTATTTTCTCGCAAAGCTCCAATGCATCCTGCAAATCCCAAAATGAACATAACTCCTCCTACCACTAGGAAGAGCCAAACTGGATCAAAGCCTCCCAGGTCGGTGATGGAGGAGATATTGGACAGCACTCCCTGGGAAAGAAATAATGCCAAGGGATGACAAGTGTGTTCAGTTTTCAGTTGTACAAGTTCTGCTTGCATTTTTCTTTTTAAAAAAGTAGAAGACTACAGCAAATAGATGTTCTGCAGTACAGCAAGAAAATACAATTAAGAAAATCTTTGCATTCAAAAAGATATTAAAAGGGCAATTATGCACAACATTTCTGAATCAACATGTGGAACGAACAACAAAATGTGCTTCTAGTCCTCTGTGAGAAACTCACAGGGCATTTCACTGCTTCTATAACTATGAGAATTCATCTGCCAGAAAGTCAGAATAGATATTTGAACAAAACTTAACTCAATCATATTACCCATGCTGAGATGCATTTTAGGTATCATATACATTGTTTATGTAAGCACACAGTTACACATCTTGTGATAGAAAAAGCAGTCAATAGCAAGAACAGCTCCTTGAATTTAGCATTTATGCTCAGTATTTACAACAATTGACAGAAATTACAAGTGAGCTCCTAGGTCGCAGCATCTTGCAACAACGAATTTTACACCAAATTTTGACAAACTAGGTACCTGGCCAACCCAACTTCAGGCATCTACAGTACCAAAAACTCATTACATAAATAAAGTACAGCTACTGACTAATCAGTTAGCAGGAAAAAAATTGAAAATAATGTTAAGTCTCTTAGTAGGACATAAGGCAGTTTAAGAACTTGTCTTGGGAGATAGTTTGCACTAACTTAGGTTAGAGCTATCATATGGTAAACCACATATGTTGTGTTTTAGATATGACAGTCAGCACAGTCTGCTTGTAATGCCATTGTCCCCTTAGAAGCAGAGCTTGGGTTGTGAAGCCAGTAATCCCAAGAACTATTTTATTTTTTTGAACTCATTTTAACCAGAGTTTGGCTGATGTTGAACAGATGGGTCATATCAAGAAGCAAGTACAAAGCCTTCCTTATCCCAGTGAGCTTGCACAAGAACAGTTACAGTTTCCTAAAGCCTTTTGGCAGCAAAAAAGCTGAAGTATCACTACTTCTTCATTCACCTCCCAGTGCTGTAGGTCAATGCAAAGCACACTGCTGTAGCAGACATTTCACCATATCTTTCCTCAAAGAAGCCTGAACCCAGGCTGAGTGCTTTGGACTACTGCTTTCCCTACTAACTCCTGAATGAAGCTGTGGCTTGAAAAGCAACAATATAGACCTTTAACTCTACAGCTCCTTATATGCAGAATTATTAAGTTCTTCATCCTTTTCCTTTTCCCTGTTCATATCCCCTTTGCGTCTTTGAAATTGTCCCCAAAAAGCAATAATTTTGAAGGAAGTTATCATAACCTTATTTCCAAAAGTTGTTAGTAACATTGTTAACAGATGACTGCTCACAACTGTGGCTTTAGACATGTGGGTTTTTATTTGTTTGTTTGTTTGTAAATATACTCAGTTTGGACCACTTGGAACATATAAATAGTCATGTAACGAATACCTTTAATACAGTACTCCACCTAGTCTGCAACCACTTCCATAGTTTCCCAAGCAAAACTGACATTGAGCAAGTAGTAAATGAAGGCAGTACTCGAAGCTTTTTAAGTCTGCAGACAATGATTGACTGGATAAAATACACACATTAATTTCTCCAATGCACATAGCAAGGAGCCTTGGAAAAGGCCAGCATGCTAAAAGCAAAAGAAAAACCTGACTACAACCCAATCCTAAAGTATGAACAATAAACCAACAGCATGAATGACATTCTCAAAGTGGATTCCTCTCCCTCCTACTACAGAAGGCTATTGCCAGACAGAGAGATGAAAAGGAAAAAGAAAATATTAAAAAACACACAACACATTCATCACTTTTCTCCTACCTTACATGTAGTGCTAGTCTTATTGTCATTCATTAAAAAGACAAAAATAGACGTTAGGCATGATATAACACAACGCTGCTCAGAGACAGTATTGCTCTCAAAGCAGAGTAGTTGGCACATCCCTTTTTCTAACTAGTGATGAGATGGTACAAGCCAGGCTGAAATGAACACTTATCTGTCATTAACACTTAAATCAACGTGTGCAAAAGTTTTCCACTGCTTTTGCTTCATTACATTTGTCGTAGAGAAGAAATCAATGACATAACTTTCTGGCTAAGAATGACACACAAAATAAACAGTATAATCCAATAACACACAAACCTTTGAAAAAGTCATGGCCTAGGCCATACACAAGTCAGGAAACATGAGCTCTGCCCCAAGGGACAAAGACTGCTAAAATGACTTCTTCACAAAGTTTTTAAGTCCTTTTTATGTTTCCCCTCTGTGCCTATATAGTTACCATAAGAAATTCTGCCTTAAAGCAAAAAATACTACTCATTTCTTTTAACATTAGCTGATTTTGGAATTAATGGACTGTAGTATAGTAGAGTGAGAAAACAGTAACTGGAGAAAGGATGTTGCCTTTGTATTTTAATTATTTTACTTCCAAAAAAATCCAAGAAGGATGAACAGTCATTTAAGTCTCTCTTTATAAGACACTTTGTTGGTCTTAAAAAAAAAAAAGAAAAAAAGAAAACAATAACAACAAAAAAATCACAGCAAATTACTACATTTAATCAAGTTCCTTCTAGATGAAAGTAATAAAATTCAAATGAAAGAAGAAATCCAAGTGAAATTCAGCTCACATTTGTGGACAGTGCTCTTAGAGAAGCTAGTCATAATATAAAGAATTATTAGTGAGAAGAAATACACCACTTTGCATTTTGTCACACTCCCGTTGAAGTCGATGACAATAAAATTTAGTGAACCAGTTGTATATTTCCTTTTTGATCATGTCCTTTCCCACCTTACTTGATTTGCTAGCACTGTCAGGCTCTTAAAACCCTGGCATATCACATACTGCTCCTCAGGGCAGCTACAATCTGACACTTACTGAAATAGAACACAAGCTTTATCTGCCATTGTTTGCTGTCCTTGGAAGGCCCCTTTATGTGCATCTTTTGCTAGTCCACATATGGCAATCATAAGCCTAGCTTGGATAAACCCCAAATAATACATCCTGACAGCGCAAAGCACATACTGCCTAATTCTCATTTGTACTCTGTGTGCTCTCTGCATATGAATCCCAAGATATCAATATTCTGGAGAGACGTCTCAGGATATACAATCTTCAGAGAGGCTTTGGCAATAAAACAATAGCTAGCAGCAGGAATGACAAACACAGACATGCTCTGTGGTTACAGCTAGAGATGCATAGAGGTAGTCTGAGAGAAGATAGCTGCTTACTGCTGAAATACGGTTTTCCAGTCTTGGTTTTTTTCTGGACACTTACAAATAAGCTCTCTGAAGAAACAGCGGTGCAATACTTTAAAGAAAAGTATATTTTGCTTCAAGCAGCAGGGCAATGATCATGTAATATTATCTCACTTTATATTGTTAAGAAGAACTAAACATACAGTCCTATAGGCACATACATCTCCTATCTACCACAAGTTTCTATAATGCCTACTATCACAGGATTCAGTATTTTTTGGCTGTAACTGCTACTTCTGTGGAAAGTTTGGCAGAGATGTACAAACGCATGGTAGTGACCAATTCTGTCTTCATCCCATCTTTAGCTAAAAGCAAAAGGGAATGTTTCCAGAGGTGCTTGAGCAGAGGATCAGGAATCTCATATTCTAACACTGCATCCTCCAGTGACACGCTCTGAATCCTCAGGCTGACCAGTCAGTCACAGAATATACAGTGACTGTTTGTTGAGTGATCTCTTGCATCAACCTAAACAAGCCAGACCTAAACAAACCTCCTGTATATCCTTTAAAGTCAGGCTTTCTACAAATACAAAGTATTTTTCTCAGCAACACTACTGCAACAGTCCACTCCATGCTTCAGTTCACACCAGGGAACAGTCTTAGAGCACACAGACTAAATTACTTACAAAGGAAGATGTGCCCCTGGAACATAATATGTGCTCCAGCCACTAGCAGGCATTCAGTCCATGAGATCACACTAGAACCAGGCTGAAAACTCAAACTTTCAAAACCTGCAGAGTGTGCAAGTTGGGTCTTCAACACCATTTCTTCTCTTATTGGTCCACGCTACCTGCATTTAGCAGACATATCCTTTGCGCACTGAACCCAGAAAGTTACTTTAATTTCCCCAGAATGTATGGATGCCAACGCAGACATCTTGGTTGGAGCAATGCCCCAGTGTTGGCACACCTACATAATCTGTTTGTGTTCCTGGTTCCTAATGAGGCCAAACAGAAGGGAGTCACAAGTGCATTAACAAACTAGCGAGATTCCAGACCGTCTGTGGCTGTAGTTAGTGTAGAGAATCCACTGCCACCTTCAGGTCTCAGAAATGTTCCCAGAAGTTTGCTAGACTGTTGCTTCTCTCTGGAACAGCTGATTGCACAGGCACAGTAGTGTACTGCAGGGCAAGAGAGAATGGTTCCAAGTGAAAACACTCTAGGTAGCAGCAATTTTGAAAAGCTGACCAAGTAATGAAAATTCAAGGCATCTTGAGTCAGAGACAACTCAGGAGAATCATCATCCTATGGAACAAAGAGGTGATACACTGTGAAAGTATATGGGATTTGGCCCACCAGAGTGCATGTAAAAGAACAGGGCTCAACACAACAGACTCCATGACATACAACATCCCAGAGGGTCATTAAAAAGTAAAAAGAAGAAACCAACACCAGCAGCATGGGAGAAATCAGCTATTTCTTTTCCATTTCCTCCACAATGGGAAAAAAACCTTCCCTGCTGCAGAATCCCATTACGGGGGGGACGACGACAAATGGTCAGAAAAAGATTCGGCAATACAAGATCTTCTGAAACATTTCTTCTTTGCAAACAGAGGATTAGCCTTTCCACAAGCTTGTCTGCAGGACTTAAAATCACTGGCAAAAAACAGGAACACGTGGGAATGATGGGAAATAAAAGTATTTCCAAATGCATGATTTTAAAATGGAAAAATGTCTCTCTACTTTGTTAGTCACAAAATTCATACAGTTTCTCCATGCTGTGCATCTGAATGACCATGGGAAACAGAACAATAGTCATTGAAACATGCCAAATTAATTCCACTCCAGAATTTTGTCTCTGCAAGCAAGAAACTAGGTGGGGGATGTTTACAAATCTTATTTCCTTGATTTTTCTTGGTTTTGTATCTCCCAGAGCAAACAGCAATAGCAGCAGAACTTTATTTTTCAAGTGTCTAGTGAAGGAGAAGAACTAGTCTAGCTTTCTTGTCATGACAAAGCAGAGTTCAATAGGTGAATAACCAGCATAAATACATGCAAGATACAGACTTTGACATTTTTCAGGGTTAATGGTTACAAGGTGTTGGAACACTAGTAAAATTATTTAAGAAGCTTTTTAGATAATGCATCTTTATGTACTGAAATTTAAATTAAATGTAATAGCAAATACTAGTATCTCTCTCCTCCCCAGCCCTGTAAAATCCACACACAGAGTCCTAGCTTAGAAGCAAGATGCAGGCTTTGGGTATCCTTCAGCCCATAAGGACCCACAGGCTATGTGCACAGTTTCCTTGCTGGCAATTGTTTTTAAAAGAACTGTGTGATAGACATGTATGCACAACAATTATGGAGTAACTAGTGTATCACTCCCTCTTGATGTCTGCCACTCACGGGGACAATAAAAGAAGTGAGATTTTTTTCCTGAAAACAACTGTAGTTTTCATTTCAGGGCAAGGAGAGACAGACTTGGTCTGACAAATTGTGACTTTTTTTATGTAGGGAGTTTAGCCTGTCCCAGAACACCAAAGCAGGCCTAAATCACCTTATATCAACATGTAGTAGTCTAGCTTAAAACTTGAGATCCAGATTTAGAGCTCCTGCTCAATAAGAATACTATGCTGGCACACAGAGGAACCATACTGGTACCCCAAACTGCACTCAACTTGACATCTGAGATGGAGTGTCTTCTAGTTATGCTGATTTAACAAGAAAAGCCTAGCAACCAAACTTATGCACATAATCAACCTCTTCCACTTCTCCCTCTTCATTTCAGTCAACCTTACACATGAACTAAGTCTAATTAACAAATTTTGCAATGATCTGCAGATTTTTTTTCCCCCCACTTTAGTATTTCTACCTTTGCTAGCTCCTACTTAAAGTATACCCCAAAACCACAGTGCTTTCCTAAAAACTCCCTCTCCATGGCCAGTCTTGTAAGGTCTCAGAAGACATAACAGCAATTCATCACTTAGTCTCACTGCTCTTGAATATAAATCTCCTGCAGGTAGTGAGAGAACCAGGAAGCTTATTTTCACAAGTATCTACTGGTATCACACCATGAACACTCCCAGTGAGCCTTAAGACCACGTTATCTAATATATACAAGCAAGGAGGGAAATAGGCATTTTTTACAAGTCTAGGTTATTTTTTAAAAAGTCACAGAAGAAATTACTTGAAGTGATTTAAAAAGCCAGTGAAATACAAACATTTTTCCCCTGCTGCTGGGCAAAGATAGTATAAGTTGCTTGGCCTTAGTATAGACTTTTTAGTACAGACTCTTTATACATTAACAATGTTCATGTCACTGCTGGGGGGAGGTGGGAGGGTGGAAATCAGCTGCCATGGCTGAACTTTTTTATGGTACAAGCCCAAGTCTAGCATGCCTGAAAACACTGAGAGATTGTGAGCTATATAGTGCATCCATGTATAGATACCTTTATTCATCTTCTGAGTTTATTGCCCCCACCCCACCCCCCCAGCTCTCTTTCAGTTTCATGACTCAGAATGCTAATTGCCCAGTTTTTGTTTAGGGTTGGCTGACTGGCTGTCAAGCCAATTCTATTGCCTATTTGACAAATGAGCTCTTTCGCCTCCCTGCAACGGCTGTAAGGAAGGTCATGAGACTCTATAGTGTGCTTTTTTTCTTCTTTATAACAAAGTTTAAAGGGGACAATTCAAGCCAGCTTAGCAAAAAAGAGAAACTAGCCACCAAACCCACAAATCTACCCCAAACTGTTTTTATCTGGCAGCAAACGGGACTCCTGTAAAACATGGATTATTTCTTTACATCCTGCATTTTTAATGTGGCCTGGCACACTATCTTTGTATCTTAAAATATTCTGTGAAGCAGCAAAAGTATGTAGAAGTTGATGGCTGGGTTATAAAACAACACAGCTGGATATAAAGCCACACAATTCAAGATAGAAGTAAATCAAAATCCTCCCCACCACCAAATCAGTTTACAGTAGAGGAGTCCTTCTGAAGACCCAATCCTGCAAAAAAACCTTACAAATTTATGTTTACACATTAAAAAATAGCAGCACCAAGCTCAACTTTGATAAAAGACTTAGTTCAGTGGGACAGCAGCTGTCTTCACAGAATGGTTGAGGTTGGAAGGGATTTCTGGAGGTCATCTGGTCACCTAGACTTGTCTGCCTAGGACCATACTCAAAAGCAGTCTGGATATCTCCAGAGAGGGAGACTCCACATCATCTCTGGGCAAACTGTGCCAGTGCTCAGTCACCCTCACAGTATAAAAAAAAATAAAATAAAATGTTTCCTTATCATAGAATGATAGAATCATTTAGGTTGGAAAAGACCTTTAGGATCATCGAGTCCAACTGTCAACCCAACACGACCATGCCCACTAAACCATGTCCTGAAGTGCCTTGTCTACATGTTTTCTGAACACCTCCAGGGATGGTGACACCACCACCTCCCTGGGCAGCCTGTTCCAATGCCTGACAACCCTTTCGGTAAAGAAATTTTTTCTAACATGCAATCTAAATCTCCCCTGACACAACTTGAGGCCTTTTCCTCTCATCCTAAAGGACGAGGATGTTCAGAGGGAACTTCCTGCATTTCAGTTTGTGCCCATTGCCTCTGTCACTGGGCACTACTGAAAAGAAGCCTGGCTCCATCCTCTTTGCGCTCTCCCTTCAAGTATTTATATACATTAAGATTCCCCCAAGCCTGCTCTTCTCCAAGCTGAACAGTTCTAGCTCTCTCAGCCCTTCCTTGTAGGAGAGATGCTCCAGTCCCTTAATCATCTAGGCAGCCCTTTGCTGGACTCTGCAGTACATCAGTGTCTCTCTTGCACTGGAGAGCCCAGAACTGGCCCAGGTGTGGCCTCACCAGTGCTGAGTAGAGGGGAAGAATCCCACCCCTCAGCCTGCTGGCAACACTCCTAATACAGCCCAGGACACCATTAACCTTCTTTCTTGCAAGGACACAGTGCTGGCTCATGTTCAACTTGGTTTACACCAGGACCCCCAAGTCCTTCTCTGCAAAGCTGCTTTGCTGTCTTATAGCATACCATTACAACAGCCCATAATGCCCAAGGGATATCCAGGCTAGCCTTAGGCAAGGAGCAGTCTAGCTAGAGCAGTGCTTTTCAGTTAAGTTACAGATCTCTCAAGTCTTCAGCTTCACCTACTTGGCTTTCACCTCACTCCCCAGCTGCAGCAAGAATTCTGGGATGTAACTGATCTGCCCCCCACCAAGTTGCATAGAGCCTATGAGTATCTGGAACTTGATCTTGCTGACTGCAGCTTCTGGCCATTGCCTGTCCTCTAGAGAGCCAAGTGAAAGAAATGTCTCAAATTGGCTTGACACAAGTCCATTTTTCCATAATTCTTGCTACAAAAATCAAGTCTGTGCTCAAGAGCTCTGCCGTTCAGCTATATCTATACTATATTTTGGTTGATACAGCCCTGAACTGAAACAGTCTACACTAAGCACCGCAGGACACAACAGTTAGAGAAGCTGCGGAGAGATGCTCGCTTTCAAGGGAAGACCTGTGCTTTAAAACAATAAACAGTATTTTAATTATTAATTTTTATAGAAAAACCTACTACATATACAGCCTGAGCTAATGCATATTAAACTGGTCTAAGTGGTTTTATTTGCTTGTCTTAAAAACAACATGGCATTTTCTCCCAGTTTCAGGATCTGATTAAAAATGGTTTAAGATGACTTGTAACAGATGTCCAAATCTCAAGTAAAAACATGAGCCTTTGCTTCTGGCTATTTGCAATTACGAATTGAATACATTTTTCCTAGGAAGTGGTGGGGGGAACCTGTCCGATATAGAAAATATGTAAAACCTAACAAACCATTATTCTGCCAGAACACCCTCTAGCTGTAGGACTGGCATATTTTAGACTTCAAACACTAGACTATAGATCTTTTCCCTTTACCTGCTCATTCATTCTAAAGAGGAATCATTTGTGTTACCTACTGAAATTATACAAAAATCTTAAAATCTCTTCTAGAAAGCAACTCCAAAATAAAGTTTTTCTCTGGGGCTTAGACAGGGGTATAAGCTCTTTGAGTGTGCTTAAAGTATTAAATAAAACATGTTTTTACATCTGCTGAATGAAATAAATCACAGCACCTCTTTCCAAGCCTATTCAAACCATCCAACATGAGTATCATATGGTATGTAAATATACATACATATGGGTGTATACAGTGTGAGTTAATTAATATCCCATTACTATTTGTAATTATCTACATCCAAGGCACATGCATAGAGCAATTAGAATCTAAGTTAACAACTCACTTCTGAACCAGCAAAATTTGTCCCGAATTTTTAAGCAGCAAAACTCCAGTGCTTCCAATGTGTTATTTGCTCTGCTGCAAGCGCCAGGTTTTATGCCTTAAGTGAACATTAATTTGTAACTTAATCAGTGTTTTTCATTAAAAGAAGAGAAAAACATTATGTAACTGAATATCATAGCACCATTGTTATCAGCCAGGTTTTATTCTTTTCAATCTTTTAAACAAAGAAGAAAAGGAAATTCTGGCTTTAATTTTAGCTGTTACCTATTCGCAAGCCAAGCTCTTCATGCAGTAACCCAACACATACTGACTTGCTTTGTATATTATGTCTTGATATTTTATCTTCTTCCCAAATTCTGCAGCAAGCAAACTAAAAATTAGGCTCCGTTTCACAAATGTTTTCTCTTTCCCCGTCCTCAATTCTTCTCATTTCCAAGTTGATTTTACAGTCTTGCAACAGAGAGTGTTCTAGTGGATGGTTTTATTTCCACAAGAAAAAACAACAGTTATACTGCCTCAGGTTTGGCTTGGTTTTCAGGGCTCGTTTTGCTCAGTAGAGTGCTCTAGTACCTGAGCTGCAGTTTGAGCGTGCACGGATTGAAATGGTTATTTTATGTGCAAGTGTCAGCCACGATTTCTTGCCAAAGCATTCTTGGGAAAGATACCAAGGACCTTCCTGCAGGTGAGCCAAGCCAAGGTTTTATTTGACAGAGAAGCTTGATTTTGTTTCAGTAGAAACTGTGTGTGGACACATAAAATGTGCAGCATATTACTATTCCAATACTTCATCAGAAAAAGAGAGAGAAAGAGGAAAAATATGGAGTTTGGTGCTGTATTCAACTTACCTTTTCATTCCATGCCCACAATCCAATCCCAAGAAATGCTATGCCAAGGAACTAAAGGAGAAAAAATAAAAATGTATCAGAGCAGGAACTATAAATCTGTGGATTTTTTTTTTTTTAAACACACATCTTGAGTCATCCTCTCTGTTGGATAATCAATGTTATCAGGACTGTGGGGGCTTACTGAGAGTTTTAAAGTATGTATGTAGTTGTTTATTTTACAACTCAACCATTGTAACTGGAAGAATTTAAAACTTGCACAGCTCATTCAGGGATGTTCCACATAGGAACAGTAGATGCAATAAATGTCACTTTCTCAGCATCAAGCAAGTAAGGTTCTTTTAGAATTTGTCAGACTCAAAGCAAACTCCACAGCCAAGTACCACATTATTTTTTACTGTTGTATTACCACCACCTGCACAAAACAACTGTCCTCACAGCTCTCTCCCAGTGAGAGAAAGTGATTAAAAGAAAGTCCTAAATATACATGTACTATCAGTTTTAGCAATGTTGTCCACAAAAACACAGAAAGCTGTTTATATAGAATATAACCCCTGATTTCTGGGGAAAAAATAAAAATAATACTGGCCTAAAAAGAGTAAGAATTTTTAAAGACCCTGAAGCCAACGTTTTATAACCTTTCTGATACTGAATGTTTCTGTATTTCATAAAGGAAGTTACAGTCCCTTTCTCCTCCAAGGGACTCAAAAACACCAAACTCAAAAGACACTGTCTTTCCCCCATGATGGAAAAGGGAACAGCACCTATGATTTTGTTAAATCCCTGTATTCTCTCTTTCACTGAATAGAGTGCATCATCTCCCTCCAAACACTACAGGGTTTCTATACAAAACCCACACTAAGGATCAGTGAAACAAGCAGAACAGGTAGAATAAGCAATCTATCTCCCAACATCACCACTGCATATTTGGCATGATACAGTACCAGTCATGTAGGACGTTTAAAAAACATATAGTAGGTGTCCAAGCACATCTCTAAATGTCCATGCGTCCAACTTTCATCTCTGGTTTTTAAAACCTGAGTGCTGGCTAAAAAGAAAACTATATTCACTCTAGTTTCGGGGCATGTAATAGAATGTTGCTCAAACATCAAACTCTGGTTTTCTTTGTGGTTTCCCCACACTGCAGTGTACAGATTTATTTTGGCACATAGTGCGCTTTCTCTTAAGATTTGTGGAAACAGTTAAGTATCCTAATGATTTTTCTTTTGCAGGAAAAAACAGGAAAAAAGTGTTTTTCTGTTGAGAAGTGGGAGGAGGCAGGAATATCAGCTTAAAAGGATTTCCCAGAAGTGATTTCAACAGCTTCAAAACAAGATTCCTTCTTCCTTATACGCACTTCTTCAAGTGGCAATTTTAGCTTTATACTACAAGAATATCTGTAAAGTATAACTCAGTATCAAGTGGAATATGCTCACTGCAATACCCTGAAGTTCCCTAACACCCCTCGCATCTCTGTGACGTTCTCTTCCAAGTGTGTTTTGCCAGCTGACTAAGGGACCATGCATACTACACCCAGCCAGCTCACCCAGAAGCCCATCTATGCTAACTGGGAATAAAACTCTCCTGTTTGTCTTGAAGAGTCATGACTGTAAATATAAACAATACTACAAGCCAGTATTCTTCAAACAGAACTGTTGCAGGCTTGGCTGTATTTTAATACAAGATAAATGGAAATTTTTCCTAGGTGGAAAAACAGAACTGCTGGTCCAAAGAGTCTGTTATTTCAGCAGCCTTAATTGCCTACAAAGTAAATGAGATGGATTTGAGAATGTCAGTACAGCCTCCTGTGATACAACATGTGAGCCAAAAAAGGTCGTCTTACCTGTATCGAGACCGCTCTTTTTCTATGGTTATAAAGCTTGCCAGAAGAGTGTGTGTAATCCTCCTGACTGCAGTGATTATTTGAAACTTGAGATAAAGCTGTACAAGTTTCCAAATCACTTTCAGACAAATGCAGTTAAGTTCTTTTTTGCAGTAACAGGCTCCTTTCCTTCTTTCTTACACAGCCAAAGGCACCAAGGTAGAAGGAACAGGAGTGAGAGGAAAAAAGCTTTATCATTATAAAAGTCCGTAAGCTGCATTTGGAAGTGGCAAATTGTTATTTGTAGAGAGGTACAAAACAGTACGTTTTGCAAATAGCTTAATATGGTTTTGAACAGAATATGCATGGAAAACTAGAATGAAAGAATTTGATCAGTGCATACAAATGTAACTTAACAGCCATACACATCAACTGCAAGTCTGGCTCAGATCCACTAGCTTTAAATTTAATCCAGTCAAGTATCCTGTTCCTTCATCAGAAGTTGAGGCTTAAGGGTAAGATTACCTCATGGGTTCCAAAAGGTGAATTATAGTTGACTATACAGGTCTCAAACCAGGCCAAGCTCATCTCAATTTACGGATTGGATAATAAGACTGTACTATACTAAGCTGAAGTACCTAAAAAACTGAGATTGTCAAGCTTCTGGCAAGCCTGTCAAGAAAAACCAGGAAAATGAGTTCTCAGAGTTTAAGAGGACCAAAGAATTACATGCTGCTCAGTCCTCTCCATATCCCCAAAAAGGAAATCTCTGTCCAGTTGCCTTTTAAGCAGCTGATTAAACAGGAAAAACAGACAAGATCCATTAGGAGAAAAAGGTTCAGGATAGAATCACAAACTTTATCACAGAATGCTGTGGAAATCAAAAGCTTAATGGCATTTAGAAAAATCCATAGCTATTGAAAAGTGATTTTGATAAAGCTTCTGGCTCAGGAAGTTTTTACACTGTTTCTTATTGGGAGATTATAATGAGGAAAAGATCACTGTACGCATGCTTTGTTGCTTAAATACCTCTTGCCTAGGACAAACTCTACTTGCATTACTTGAGATAAAATACTGTACTAGGCAGACCACTGACCTAACCCCCTACAATCATGCCCTAGGAAGGCCCACTCTTGCACAAACACAGCCTGCTTTAGGGATGAAGCACACAGGAACGCTCTCAGTAATCCCCACTGGCAGAAGACAGATGTTCATGAGGAGACTTACACCTCTCACCAGGATTAACTTTGGATTTTTTTGACAATTATGAAATAAACTCCTGCACGGCCTAAAAAAAAGTTGAAAGTGCTTAGCAAAAATCCCTCTGAATTTTTGCTGGTAGAACCAGAAGTAAAACAGGACACATATTCTGCTTATCTTGCAGCCCCTTCTGCAGATGTCTCCAAGACAGTCCTGTTCTGCTTGCTTGTAACCAGAAAGAATATCTCTTCACATCTGAAGCACGTGGGGGGATGGTGAGATGGCATACACATCATCTCAGTTAAGTCTGGAAAATTTCATTTACATCCATTAAATTATTCCAATGAGTAATAAAAAGGTGGAAGTTTGCCTCATTATCTACAAAACACTAGAGAGAAAAACAGTCTCAATTCTCCACAGACATCTAGTAAAACCATCTAGCCCGACTATAAATGGTCACCAGATCTGGGGCAGAGCTTATAAAATCTTGATACTTTTCTTTTTTAAACAATAATTTGCAGGAGACTATTAAAACATTCCTCTGGAGTATTAGGGTCTTACAAAAAAACTTGCGTAGTAGTACTTTCTCAGCCATAAGTTTTCTATTCACAAACATCAAATGTGTTTAAATTTCTCTTCTGTAAAGATTATATGTATTTAAGAGTAGAATGTGTAGCAGTACTTGTACTGTTGCCCTACTTGTAAAGTTCACATGCAGCTTTCAGAAGTGGATTGATCAGTAAGTGCTTCAAGCTGCACATATCTTATTCCCAGTCTCACCTGAATGGAGGAAAATGCTTCTTTGTTGCTAGGGATACAGCATCATACAGCACAGCATTTCATTTAAAGGGTGCTGGGATAAATGCTAATGCAAATACTAGAAAAAGTTTGAGAGGAGCTTAATTGTAGAGTGATCAGACATTACTTTGCATACTTAATTTTTCATCTCAGCTGACATTCTTAAATAACCTGGCACCAGTTTTCAACCAAAAGTATGACAGCCGCAGGCCAAGCAGTAAAACGTTGGTTAACGTGCCACGTGCATAAACCAGTGTATGTTCATGTGTGGATACATTAAAGACTTGTACGAGAAGGAACTATAGGGCAGGCATCTAATTTCACCTTCACCGCAACAATATAAACATGCTAGCAGAAGCATGTCAAAATTGTCTGGGTTCAGAACCAGAGCTTCCTCTCTAAAGTTTTGGTTTGGTCGGGTTTTGCGGGGTGGGGGGGGGGTTGAGCCCTGTATTTAGGCAGTGTGAAAACCTCCCACCTGCCCTTGCTTTGAGCTGCCACAAGAACTCTGTACATGGTGTTAGCAAGGAGACTCTCGGGGTTCCTATGCTTCAATGCTTCTTCCGTAGCAATATGCTGTAGGTTATTCACAGAGCAAGATTGCCTTCTGTATGATTCAAGCCAGCACAGCACAGGAACACAAGGTACAGTATTTTACTGACAAGAACAGCAGTGATCGGGACAACATGAAGTGTAATATTTCACATCCTGAAATACAGTCAGGAAAACACAGAACTTCTGAGCTTTGTACATATATAAAGCAGCACTGACAAGTTCCTAACTGACTCTAAAACCCCAGATGAACAATTTTTCCCTAAGCACTTCCTCTGCAGCACTCTGTGCTCAGACTCACTCAGAGATATTTCAAAGTCAGAATACTCCTGCTTTCTTTAAAGTATTTTACACCAAATCAGTCTTCTTGCTTTTTAAGCCAGGGCAAAAAAGGAGCTCAATGCCTGTGTCAGAGGACAAAGGATTTTGTTGTTGATTTTGTTGCTTGTTTAAGTAGCCCTGACAGAGAAAAGGCACCAAAACAGAAATTAAAATTAAGTTTCTCACAGTTTTCTTCTTCCCTTTATGCCACTGATGTGTACTCCACTTTAAATATGTCAGTTTGCATTCTTTCAAACAAAACAAATAGGACATCCTCTCAACTCTCCAGCTTTCGTCTGGACCAGTATCACAGGGAAAGAAGGTACCAGAAGTCTGCCCTGTTCCTTCTTCCATTCACCCCATCTCCAATAACTTTTCCATTCTCAACAAAAACTGTTATAGCATTTCATTTTCATGTGGCTAAACATACATGGTGACCATGGAAAAAGGCAAACTGCTCAAAGCATACATACACATTTACGTATTTGTGCTAATGCTTACAAAGAATGCATTCTCCTAAAGCCTATTTCTTGTTTTCCATGAGATATTACCAGCAGGAAAATGCCATGTACTACAGTCAGTGAATGAAGATACTGCGTAGGTGACTAATTACCATTTTGGTTCACAGCAACATTCAGATATAGACTGAATATAGACTAAAAGACGTCAAATCTATTTCCATTTTATGTGCAGCTTTTAAAAAAAAGATTAAACCATATTTCACAGATAACTGTCTCAGTAATACCTTTTCTGTCCTGATACAAAATGCACACACGTGGAAGAAAAATGATCCCAGTTTCCACACATTTTGCTCAGCTGAATCAGACACGACTGATTTTATAGAATCATCCAAACTAGAAAAACATACCCAAAAACACAATGAGAAAAGCTGTCTGCTCCATCTTGCAGGACTCTTAGCATGATGCTTTCTAATGAAAAATTAACCACATATGACCCCAATTTTCAAAGCAAGGTACTGTAGCTGTTAATGTATCTTTCATTTTCACCAGTATGGGGTTTTCAGCTTTGTCTGACAAGTAAGCAAGATCTATATACTCCCTCCACCCCAAATGCAGGCAGTTGCCATTATTTTCTTATTCTCTTCTCCAGTTCTTTAATTGCAAAAGCAAGACATCTGCTTTCTGTTACTGTTGCTCTATGTATTTATTTTATTGCTTTCTGGTGGTGCAATTGTAAGCACTGCCAATCAGCTTGGAGCAAGAGTCCCTAACGACTGAAGTCCCTCTCCTCTTGTCCACAGAAACTGATATACTGGAAAACAGAAAAAGGAGGATGAATTAGACCCTATTTCCCCTGCTCCAACTTTTCAACAACAACTCCCCTCAAGCCTAGATAAAATAAATTTAACTCTTTCCAAGTTTACAATGAGACTTTCCAAACTCAGGTCCTGCTGTCTAAAGAAAATACTTTATTTGGAGCAGATTTTTTAAAGCATGCAAAACTAATACATAGCAGTCACTTTGTGAAATTCTTCAATAAAAGTTTTGGGGAGTTTAAAGTTTTTGTTTCTATGAGATCTAGCTGATTTCCTGAAACTAATACAAAAAAAAAATCAAAGACCTTTAAGGTAAATACCCCACCACCACCCACACAGAAACATTTAAAAAGCCTACAGAGTTGAAGTAACAAGACATCTCCTTTCACTGTCACTGTTGTACGCTCATCTCACATGGATCCTATCCCTTCTCTTCTACTCTTCTTTACACTCTCTACTGGTCTTTGCCTCACCGTCCTCTTTCTCTGCTCAACCTGGGCCCAAAAGACTACGTGGGAAAACTGAGAAATTCTGCTACATTCACGTGTCTGTGGGCCTCTTCCCTGCTTTCACTTCTGAACTACAGAAAGCACTCAGTGTCCCTCTACTTTTTCCGGTCCAGCCTTGTTCTCTTCATCAATATCATTCCATCTCTGGTTCAGTCCTCTCCACTGCAGCTTCTCTGCCTGAAGTCAGTTTCTATTTTTAAAATCATCAAAAAATTATGTAAGTGGTGCTGTAGCAGTGTATGAAAACAGTATGGGCTTAAAACACAACCACAAGCAGCAGCAAAGTGCAAAATGAAAATAAGAGAACTAAAAAAAAAGAAAAACCAAACCTGAATTCCACATCCTATATCAGTACGCTAATCATTTCTCTTAGCCAATCTGACAATGCAAAGACGTAAGTCTTCTCATTCTGGCCTGCAAGTAAGAAAAAGCATGAAGGCAAAGAAAGCATGTTCTGCTTCAAGCTGGGGTGAAGCAAAGTGTCTGGAAGCAGTATTGCAAATGGGTCATTTTCCAGGTCTGTCTTGCTGCCCAGGGCTAGCAGCTTCCTACCCCAGAGAACAGCAAGACCTCCTCCAGCTCCCCTCTTCCTGCAGCTGTGCTGATCTCATTCATCCCAAACTCCTCCACCTGAGCTTCAGGCTGTTCAGGTGCAGCCCCACCACAACTCTTATTATTATTATTTTTCTGAAGCTACTGTTCTATTAAAAGAAGTAATTTAACAAAAAAAAAAAACAAACAAAAAAACCCACACAAAAAAAACCCCACAAAACAGAGCATACATGAAATTCTTATGCTCACTTATTTCATCTACAAGCAGTGAAGTTGTAACATCTAATTCAGGCATTTGATAGAGCAAACAGAAAGGATCTGAGCTAGTCATCTTCCTTAGTAACAAATGGGTGATTACATTGCCTACACAATTGATTTAAGTAGCTAAGAACACAAAGAGTGCAGAGCCAGGAAACACAAACAGGTAGGCTTGTCAACACAGCACGATACTCTGAATGCTCAGCATTTCCTTTTGGGAAAGCAGTCTCAGCTCCTAGCTGTGCTCGTAGCCTATGGAAAGGGAGTCCCAAAATCTTCTGCCCCAGCTACACAAACTGCCACATTCCAGGCTGTTTCAAATGGACTATACTCAGAGATCCATTCTTTTCATTTCGCAGAGCAGTTAACACACGTGGAGGATAGGGGAGGCGTGAAAAGTCTGAACCAGTCTGGATAGAGAGGCACAGTAAGTGAACGCCATCAGCTTTACAGACAAACTTGGGCCAAAAAGTTTAATCTGGCTCTCCTTCTTAAAAAAAAAACAACCAGCACAGAAAAGAGTGAACACCAAGCAAATGGTGAACACACACGCAACCTGCAAGTGCACACAGAACTTCTTCCAGCAAATTCTACAATAGCTTTATTGCCTCTTACCTTTACCAAATGCTCATTCCTGGTTCTTTTTTTAGGGGTCCCCCACAGTAAGATATTCAAAGCCATTTACAAAGAAACTGGTACCACATATATGAAGAAGTCATAGATTGAAAAGGCAAAAGCACAAAAAAGGAAATTTTCTCAACATTGCTTAAAAGGCTTCATTTTATAAAGGAGTAACTCCACACTACACATAACAGCTTATTCCAACAATGCATTTATGCAGCAAAGAAGGTGCATCTCAGCTGCTAACCAAAGATGATTAATTCCTGCTAAAAACACCAGTGTAAAGAAGGTACCCTGGTAGAGGAGGGGTAAAAACTTGAGTATAAGTGTAAAGGAGAATGTGTGCAGCATCAAACTGTTTGACACCTCCCTGCCTGCACTGCAATTTGAATCCAAGCTAACAGAGAAAATAAACATTTTGCAGCACAAAAGTTCAAGCGTAACACCACATAGAAAAAACAGCTTATCTGAAAAACACTAAAGTTTTTCCCTTACCTGAAAAACATTGCTTAAGTTTTAACGAAAGGTAATAGTGTCAGTTTCACTTTCCAGCCACTAACCATGACAAACACACAGGCAACAGGAGAGGAGACAACTTAAAAGGCAGTGGCATGCTTTCCTAGAGAAAGATTTTGAAAGGAAATCACTCTTAACATAGCTTCTCCAGCTTTCAGCCCTGCTTTTGTTTAAGAGCAAGTATATTTGGAAGCCACTTCTAAACTCTCAAGAAGTAAATGCAAACAAAAAAAAAAACCAAAAGTTAACTGAGCAAGGAAAAGCAGTATCAAACATCTTTCTCCTGTTTCTCAATAATTTCATCTACTGATTTCTTTTTGAAAAAACTGAAGCTATTTGTAACTCGACTAACATGCCCACGAAAATCCAGGATGCTCTGTTTGCCTTCTCTTCCATTTCAAAACACTTCAGCCTGGGAAATTTTCCCATTTACCTGTGCTGTAGTTCATCCACTACAAGAATATAAGAAACCTTTTAGACCATGAATTCTTCTCCTTTAATTGTATTTGCATACTTTTAGATATTTCTTCACTTGAGTTGAAACATCAGGAGATGGGAAGAGACCTTTAAATTTGGTCCTCCTCTGCTGCACAAACACTGCAATTAATCCTGCACTGGGCTACCCAGAGAAAGAGTGAGAGAAAAGGTCTTCAGCAACACACAACTGTACAAACTGTCAGCACAACTGTGGAGCTATCAGCAAGAATCCTTCACTAGTACCTCATGTCCTTTCCTTCACATAGTGAAGAAAGGTGACCACAAACAAACTGGAACAGTAGGAGGGCTGAACATATGAGACATACAGATGGAATGGAATTTAACAATCCAAACACAGCATCATACAGTTAAGGACTAAGAAAATATCTGCTATAAGCTGAAAATTTATTCACTGGAAACACAACAGAAGACAGCCTTGGAATTGCATGCATCAGTCTGAGAGCTAGCAAGTTGATGGAATATGCAGAAGGGCAAAATAAGATTGTGACATTTAATAAAACATTCTCAGAAAGAATGTAACTGCTTTCTGTAAGTTTCCCTCAATTCCACATCTCTACAAAGGTCTAAAATGGTCAGCACCAGTAGTATGGCTGTAGCCTGCTAAAAGATTGTGGGCTCTTCTTTCAAATGTCACATCAACACTGGCAGTGTCCAACTGTACAAGTTACAGCATGCATTACAACTCCTGTATGAGACCCCACTGTGCCCCCCATCAACATTCAGCAATGAAACCGGGTTCTCAGGATTTTTGTACATGGACCCATAACACTTAGTATGTAGCTGGACCTTTTAGCATAAAACTGCAAGTTCATTAACTATACTTCAGCCTAAACAATGCTAGGGAGATGAGGCATCCCAGTGCATATACATTTAAATGCAAACACACAAACAGAAGCATACAAGATGACACCCCTAACTCTTTAGGGCATCAGGTTTTTTTACTAGGGTACATGTCTTCAACAGCTCTTTGCGTGACTGTTAAACTTAGATCTTCCTGGTAGATCACCGAGCTTGTGTCATACAAACAGCAGGTACAGGGTTTTCTAGGATCAGGCCGATAATTGCATTGCCCCAAACAAAGTCACTCTCACCAGTACCCTTTCATTTGAACCTTCGTTCAGCCACCCGCGGTCAGCCCTTCCCACCTGCCCTGAAAGCACAACACGCTGTTTCCAGCTTCAGGTGGGGTTCCTCAGTGCCATTTACATGCATCTCCATAAAAATCACAAATTAATTCCATGACATTTGGTACACTGCTGACCCCTATTCACACAGAAGGCATGAAAGGAGCCCAGTGTATGTAACTGTGTTCCCAGCACTGCCGTGCTATTCTGGCTGCACTCACATGACCTCTGCTTGGTTTCTGTCACTGCCAAATGGGCAGAGAACAAACAAGTGCAGGGTGGCGTGTCAGATCCTCTCTCTCGATGCACCAAAGCAAGCAATTATACTCTACAGCAGTCACCCTCAGGACATTAGAAAGAGAGAGAAAGGGGAACAGTGTGTGTGAAGACCAAGAGACATCACCAATAGCTTTTTGCCACTCCTTCAGCTAATACAGTAATTAGCACTACCAGCTCTTGCCTCAGGCAGAGCAGAAGGAAAAAACCACATACGTGTTGAAATTATATGCCCCATATTAAGGAAGGAAAGGGTTTGCTTCCCTGCCCTGCCATTACAGTCAATATATATGATGTTTATATAACAATGCAGGACAACAAATCTATCCCATAGCTTTCTGCATTGTCAGTGTAGTCTATCACCGACTTGCTCAGTGCTCCTACTCTTGCCTCTCCTACACAACTCCTGACAAGACAAGGATCTCTGAGGATGTGCCACAGGAACTTACAAGCCCCATTTTGTAAAATGAGCCTCTGCACTCTCAACCAACATAATCATATATATGCAGAAACAAAGAGCTTCTGATCAGCCACGAGGCCGTGTGGAGGCTGGAGCTGTGAAAGAAGCAGCAGAAGGAGAAAGCCCACACTCTACAATGTTTCCAGTGACTAAGAGAGATTGGTTTTGGCTGCTGGCTGAGCCAACTGTCTGTCCCCATAAGATGCTGCATCTTTTATCAATCTAGAAATATAAACTAGAACTGGGGGGAAAAAAAAGAAAGTTTAATTTTTTATTTTTTTTTAATGTTGGAAAAAATTAGGAATCATTAGTCCTCCAGGCAGAGGATGTACAACAATCGGGATATACAAACAAACTAAGCTGTGGCACAATTCTCTCTGACTTTCCTTTTGACTTTAACGGTAGCTGAGAGCTACTGGAAGCTTTTGAAAATTCTCCCCATAGTTATTGCTAATGTCCACAGTACCTAACTTGAGAGCCAGTTTATTACCACATATGTAGTTAAACTGAGAAGTGGAAAAAAAACCCATAATGGTAGATCAGTACGCTTTCCTTAATTCAGATGCCATCCTTTCAAGTCACACAATCAGTAGGCTAAAAATAGTACCACTGTATTTGAAGCCACCTGCTGCATCTCCTCTTTAAAAATAAATTTTATTTTAGAAAGCCAAATTTTAATAGGAATACCTACCAGACTTACCAGATCTTCTGCTTTGTCACTTTAAAATGCAAGCAATCAGTTTTGCAACTGAAATTGTTTCACCTCTCCATCTGAGAAGAGCTACGTATATTTTTGTATTCTCTCACGGAATGCAGTTTACAGTACAGTTTACTTTTTTAAATGCTTATCCCCCTTGCAAAATTAAGGCATCTTACAGATCACAATTTACCTGGAGAAAAAACAATGTATCATGTACACAGATTCCCTTCTTTTCATCAGTTCAAGGACTCCCTCAGTTCTTGGCTTCCAGTAAATATGAAATAATTTGATCTAGTTTGAGTCATAAGAAAATACTCACATATGCTTATTAATTACATTGATTTCTTTCTCAACAACTTCACTGATCAATGTAACACATACTTGAACAGAGACCCTGGTGCTCTTCCTACTTCTGCCATACGAATCAGCAATAGCTGTGGGAGTGAAACCAAAGACCCTAAGCTCCCTAATAGCATGTCCTATACACTGGAGCAAACAATAAAGAGAAAGGGGTGATTTTTTTACTACCTCACTATATTGTTATGCAGCCTTTCCATAAGTCAGGGCTGAAAACACTGGAAGTTTGCACTAAAATAAGAGGACAGCTACTCTATGGGTCAATCTCAACTGACAGAAGCAATACAATTAAGAGCTCAGCTTAAGCTCTGGCATATACTTTCTACTTAATTCACTCTTCCAAATCCTGTCAAAGGGCTTTCCAAGTAATCCAGCCATCCCATTACTCCAGATATATACAAGAAAAGCGATAATACAGATGATAAAATCATCACACACACACACACATACATATATATATATATACTGACCACACACATGCACTTAGAACTTCTTAAAAAGGTTCTCCTCCCTGATAAACAGTCTTACAAGTTAATGAGAGACAATAGCAAATGCAAAATCACAACTTTGGTACGTTGTTGTAGGGATAAGATTTTTCATATTGATTAGAATATTTCTCCGGCTCTGAAAGACAAAATATAATCAGACACTAATAAAAAATACTCCCTAGACCTCAGACTATTCTACCCCTCCCTTCCCTTTTTTCCTTTCTTTTCCTCAGCGCATGTAGCTCTCTGAGTCGTTCCTAATATTTACACTGCAGTTAAACTCACAAATTGGGGTTTTTCCTCCTGTGTTCACTGACCTTGAAAATTCTCCATCTGAAGAAGTCCCCTTGGAATTACACTAAACTACTGCTATTCTTAGCGCGTACAACACACGGCATGATAAGCTTCATGGTAAGCATCCAGGCAAGTTCTCATTAGCAAGATACCTCATTTCATAGTGAAAGTTAACATACCACCCTGTCATAACTTGCAAAATGAAATTTAAAATACCACTGGAAAAGATAGTGTCTGTCTGTAAAAGTTGAAGAGGTGAGCTGTGCTCAGTGAGTGACTTCTACACTGAGCAAGACTCTGAGCTTGGCCCTGTTCCCCATGAAATTATGTGCTTCCATTTTTCCACACCTATGGTAAGACTGCCAACATGTAGGCACCTGTGCTACTGCTCAAGACCAGCATGATCTGCCACAAGCCCTGCATGACATCTGCCAGTCCCAAAGCAGTATCTTGGATGCTTTTCATTTTCTGAAGTGGTGCATTTTAGTATTCTGCATAAGCAATCAATGCCTTCCTAACCTTATATGCAGTACAGTCCACCTCATGATTTAGAGATAATAATTTGGAAAAAAAAAAAAAAAAAGTGTCGTGGTTTAACCCCAGCCAGCAACTAAGCACCACGCAGCCGCTCACTCACTCCCCCCCCATCCAGTGGGATGGGGGAGAAAATCAGGAAAAGAAGTAAAACTCCTGGGTTGAGATAAGAACGATTTAATAGAACAGAAAAGAAGAGACTAATAATGATAATGATAACACTAATAAAATGACAACAGTAGTAATAAAAGGATTGAAATGTACAAATGATGCGCAGGGCAATTGCTCACCACCTGCCGACCGACACCCAGCCAGTCCCTGAGCGGTGATCCCCTGCCCCCCCCACTTCCCAGTTCCTAAACTAGATGGGACGTCCCATGGTATGGAATACACTGTTGGCCAGTTTGGGTCAGGTGCCCTGGCTGGGCATGAGAAGCTGAAAAATCCTTGACTCTAGTCTAAACACTACTGAGCAACAACTGAAAACATCAGTGTTATCAACATTCTTCACATACTGAACTCAAAACATAGCACTGTACCAGCTACTAGGAAGACAGCTAACTACATCCCAGTTGAAACCAGGACAAAAAGCATCCTTGTTGTGCCACAATTTTCATCTTTAGATTTTTACCCTGAATTTGCACAGCAGAAACATCTTTCATTCATTATTAAAAGAATAAAAATCCAGTAACATTTTCATGTTACCAACCTGATACAGTTTAACCAGTAGTCCCTCATCTATCCCTTCCATGCCTTTACAAAAGGGGACTGAGGAACACCTTATAAACAAACTATATAATTGTTACCAGTCAGACTGTAGAAAGACAGCTATTTTTAATACTTTTGGATAATGCTACCATTATCCATTTTGCATAGAAAAAAAAAAAGTTTCCTCATGGAAGTAAAATTTTTTCACCCCAAGAGCCAACGTCAACTGGGTTCTTCTACTGAAAAAGAAGCGCCAAGGAAACGTTTATACAAAAGCAACCTCGTGTCCCCATCACCTCTCCATTTACACAACAGCAAGAGTTTTGCCAGAAGCATGTGCACAAGCTGAAAGTCACCAATGTTTTTACACAAGACAAATTATCCCTGATCCATTTTTCAGTGACTACTCTTTGAACAAGCTGTATGTCACGCAGCACAGGTGAACTCATTTCCATTGACGTTTCCTAGCAATTGCTCAATTCTACTTCACAAAAGGAAGGCTGCAACTTGGACAATAATTAATAAGGATCGAGAATTGTTTACTGAATTAGCAAGGGGAATTCTTCACTGAATTATCAGTGAGTAGCGTAAGTCCTTATATCAAATTGCAAAAACAGGACACACTTCAGTGAAATTGTAAACTATGTTTTTTTTAATCCCATAGATTTTCCACAAAAATGGATTAGGAGCAATAGATTGGTGCCATTATGGGGGGGTGGGGGAAGAGCTTATGGTAATCAGATCTTTTACTATACTTTAGAAGTCATAGAAAAACACCTAACAAGTGTAATATATCTCCTGAAGAGTTACTTAAAGTGTAATGCCTAACACTTAACATATATTTCATTATATATCGTTGCTTTATTCTATCACTGAAATTAATAACTCTGACAAGCCCTCTTATAAAGTTACAGCTAAGGTTCTGGTAAAACTGATGTGAAAGACAAAACCACTATAAGACAAGGAGTACAGTATCTAATCGATTTATGTTTGGCTGAATGAAGAACAGAACTAAAAATAAGCCTATTTCATATTCCCATGTTCCATTTAACATTTAGAATACTTTACGCAATATTCAAAAGTATTGTCTATTGGTATTAATTTGTAATCCTTTTCATTAAAGTTTTATCCATCTACCAAATTCAGCTAACTGGGGATTAGGCCAATAAACTGTAAACGTATTTCCCTTCAAAATAAGAGTAGCACAGGCAACTCAGCACTTGCAATAAGTTTAAACAACATGAGAAAAAATAAACTTCCAGCTATTATTAATTTCTTCTTCTGTAAATCCTAAGTAGAGAATTTATTTAGCACAAAGGAGAATGGTCAGCTCTGTTGGGTTTATTTTCTTTTTATGGTCAGTTACAGACATCCAAGACCAAGGCTGTAGCTTCTTCTTTTTGAGAGTTGTTGTTTCCAAACATTTGTTTTAATTTTCACTGTGGTATGAAACACAGAAGATGGCAACCGTGTAAGGACAAGACACTGCTGTTGAAATTCCAGGGGAGCTATAGTAACTGTGGCCATCTGTACTTGTATTCTGCACCCAAGCTACTGCACTTCACACACAATCCAGCAGCTCCTTTCAGTTCTGGGTTGTCTACTGCAACCTACCTCAATTGCAAAGCACTGAGCTTGCACGGGGAATGGCTGTTTTTAGAGAAGGGCTCTGAAGTTTCTCCAATTTAAGATGCTCTCATGCCTTTAATTAGGAGAGGGCTGATGAGCAAAATGCATTTTGGTTTGATGTATAGATGAGGATTCTCTACTTTTATCTAAAACTATCTAACACATTACAAAGTGAGAGCTACTCAGTTTTACACGTGCAAAGATGCATGCAGTTAAACTGCAACTTCTGTACAGTGTTATACTGTACATAAAAAAAAAGTATAAGCGGTCACTACCACTAAACAAACAAATGCTTGAAACTACACTCATACTGTTTAAATCCTTATTATGTCAAAGGAGCTTGAAACAACTTTGGAAGATGAAATCACCAAAAAGAGGATTACAACATATGGAAACTGTTGCATGCTTAGCAAAATTGAATATTGGCAGCAGTGCAATGCTACAGTTGCTGATAAAAAGCCTTGGGCCTGAAGTACAAGGTACTGTTTTCCTTACTTTTCACTGACCTTATAACCTGCAAAACCATAAACCTTTTTTATCTTTTTTAGCAGCAGCAACCTGAATCAGGAACTTTTATTAGTGCTTCCTAAGGTCATGAACTTTTATTGACATACTAGACTGTTTGCCATGTAGTGTCAATAATCTGCTGATTAAAGGTCTCTCAAGTCCCACAGACACAATAGACCATGACAGCTTAATGACCCGCTTATTATAATCTGGTGTAAGATACTTCTACAAATTAACATTTTCTTACTCCAAATTAGTCTTCAAATTTATGAAGAAGTTTAGAAACAAGACCAAAAGACCTGAAGCTATATATTAGATGATGAACTGAAAAGAATAGAGATGACAGCATCACCACCACAAAGTCAATGAGAAGCACGACCTTCAGTACACACATCACAAGCTGATTATCAAGAGTGCCTGGGAAGTAGCAGCCCACAGTGAGCACTGGCTGACCGGGAAATGAGACAGCAGCTACAACACCCAAGTTCTCGCCATGGTTTTGCCCACTGACCTGCAACAAGACCCCACACAGGTCACGTCCCTTCTGTGCCTCAGTTTTTTCTACCATCCTTTGTCTTGTCTAAATAGACTGAATTCTTCAGGACAAGGCCTGTCTCAAAGCTGATGGTTGAGTACAATACCATCTCTATTATATAGGCAAAAAAAGAGTAGTTTCTCAGGCTCAGCAAGGGTAAAAGTGTTGATGAAACATTGGTTTCTTATTGTTCAATTAAATGAGACTGGATTTGGGGTTTTACGACAGATTATTGCTGGTTCACTTCCACTTTAAGATACTGAACATACAAGAAAGAAAACAGCATGTGAAAAAGCATTTAGCAAAGGGTTCATTTTAGCAATACTGCTAACTCTCATTTGGGTTTAGCCATACACTATTACAATGGGTTACAAATCCACTGTTTGGTGGATTTTGAGCAGTCTAAAGATGATACTGAAGGAGGCAAAAGGGAGCTGTAATGGAATGACACTGTTTTCATATGATAAAAATATCTAGGAAACACCCAGAGGAGATGCAAGAGAAAAGCAGAGGCCCGTCTTTTCTAGTGGCCTGTCTTAAATGCCACTAGAAAATAAACTTAACAGCAGCCTTATCAACCATTCACACCTGACAAACTTTCATCAGCATCAGGACACTAACGGCTGTTTTGATACCTTTTAGTCGCAGCAGACAGCTATACTTTAAAAGATGCAATTACCTCATCTGACAAAGCCAAACTTTTTTTTCCTTAATAAAAGCCTGATAAGCAAAGGACGGAGAAAAGAAAAATAAAGCAAAGAACATAAAAAGCAGAATAGAGAGGGTTCATATGTGACTCACGCTGTCTAGCTCCTTTTCTCCTTGCCTGTCCTAATTAAAGTGCATTTGGGATCAACACAATTAAGTCTAATAATGCCACAGAGAATCCTAAGAGAGCAAGGGCACTAAGCTTGTTTGCTGTGAGCTGCATGTCCCTGCCCTTGCCTGAGTAATCTGAAGTGCTGACTAGACCAAGAACTGCCCCTTGTGGTATTTTTGCTAGTCTCAGACATAAGGGAAGTCCAAGCTGGTAGGAGCTGAGCTGACAGATGGAACCCAGACAAGCCAAAAGATACTAGCAACAATGCGAAAAGAAGACCCAAAAACTGTGCAGAAGCTCCTGTTAACGTTTCTCTCTGTGGCAGTACTAGCTACCCATTATCTTGTCTGTTCCAGATTTCCTCATCTGTTTTGTGCGTCCACCCAGTTCTCAGAAGAGGAGAAATTCCACTATGAAGTGAGGCTTGGAACAAAATCCCTGTCCTGGGACAGCAGTTTTATTCCATTTCATTTCCACTGCAGCTTGTGTTCACCATGTCAGATTATTTTAAAAACAAACAAAAAAAACAACACACAAGAACAGAAACTTGTTCCAATGTGCCTTTAGGAAGCAACTAGCTTTAATTGGCTCCTCCAGAGAAACAAAAAACAACATTTAATGACCATCCCGTGCCCTGCAACATGACATCCTATGAATTTACTGTTCAGTGACAAAATGTTCATTCTTTAATGTTCTCTGACAATGTAATTAGCAGTGAAGACTGCAAAACAGATCTATCTAGAGTTTTCCATATGAATTACCAACCTTAAGCAGCTACTATTAATTTCATATCCTCTTAACTGAACATTTGCCATGCAGTCACAATGGTTACTGTGTTTAAAGGATAATTTCAAATTAGAATGTTCCTGGTCTCTTTATGTTGAAGGCTGGAGTTTTTTGTTTGGGTAGGTTTTTTGTTTTATTTATTAAGAAAAAAGTAAGTTATACTTACAAATAGAAGGATTTTTACAAGTTTCACTTTTCCTTTCAAAACATTGACTCTGCTCATTCAAACACTTCTGCTTCCCATAGATTGTCAGTAATCACAGGACATCAAAGTAAATTTTACATCAAAATTGGCAGGGTAGTTAAAGCATATCAGATACATGAAATAACACTAATTTTGCAAAGCTTGAAAGCTTCAGAAGGTAGAGTCTCCTTAAATATTCTTACTTTTTTTTCTTTACAGTCCTTTAAAGCATTTTTGGGAATCAGTAAGAAAAGGAAAAAAAGGGATTTTAAGCCACTACTGCCATTAGTAGACCAGAATCAAAACACAGGCTCCTGATGACCAGCTCTATGTTTCCCATGTACCAAGGCAAACCTCTGCCAAGTCTTGCTCCACTTGAAAAAGCAACAGAGTAACCATTAACTCAGATATTTATCAAATTTCCAAAATCAATAATGGCTCCAAAGCAAATCTAATAATGAATGGTAGCTTCCTTTCCTCCTTTCAGAGAAAGACAAACATAACTAGCAAAAAAAAAAAAAAAAACAAAAAAAAACCACTGACAGTTGTCTTTGTATTCTTTATCAAATAAAACCTGACAGGTGTTAGGAAGACTGTTCTTATTATTTCATGCCCAAAGACTGCACTTCCACTGTGCACTTTAGGTGTTCTTACAAGACACCCACTGCATTTTGATCAAAAAAAGTTTCCCTGAGGACAGACAGTGCAGCTGTGCAATGCGCAGTTGAAACTATTTTGATTAATGTCAACACACAAAGAAAAAATCCTATTCTTACAGCAATATCCACCCACAAACTCTCTTGTACCTGTTCTGGGCCCCATTACCTCCAGCAAGACTAACTAGTCTTGAGCATTTTACAGGAATTTGAATTAAGACATTCTTATAATCAAGTTTGGGGAAAGTAGTTTTAGTGAATCTACTAGGACAACAGTGGGAATGAGGAAAAAAGGCTAATTAAGATTAAGGTACCTGTCCTACATCTAGTATCATTCAATATTTTTTTAAACGACCAGGATAAAAGAAATAGCAGATTTATTAAGTTTTCCTGTAGCAGTTAGAATGAGACTTCAAGTTTATTTTAACAGAGCACAGAGATCTAGACAGAATGAAATCATCCATTCAATGCAGAAAACACACAAGCAGCTACTCAAAAGCTGACAGTCAAGTGCAGTGCAGAGAACAACTGCGCATGCAGCAATCCCTTGCAGAAAAGGATCTAACACAGGATTACTCAAATGGCTGATGCTTCTTAAGACTCTCACTGCAAGTAAATTCTGCCCAGACTTCCAAGGTCCCAGATATATATACATACACACACATATAATATAGCACTTACACATTTCTCAGGAGGATCCCCCACTTCCCATAGTTTTCCTCACTCCAGGACAGCAACAGCAAAGCACTGCTGCAATTTCAGCCACAATAACTATCTGACTCTCTGGCAAATCCAGACACACACTACTTCCTTACTGAGAGGGCAAAATTTAAAAAAATTAAAGATTAAAAACAGTGTTTTAAAGACCTGTGGTAAATTCTAAGTTGAATGATTCAACAATAAAAAGCTACTACACAAAACCCACAAGCTTCATACAGGAGCTTAAAAATGAAGCAATATAGCCTGCAAAATACAGAGAGTAATCCTTATGCTGTATTTAGTCCCTGTAAGGCTTAGCTGGGTGTTCCATGTAGTTTTAGGCACTTAACTTCTATAAAGACAGGGATCATTTAGAGTATCTAAGAAAGCAAAGAAATGATTGCTGGCCTAAAAAGAACGAACAGACTTTGGATCTTTACAAACACAAAGGACAGCAAACTGGTAATAGCCTTTAACCACCGCATAAAGAAAAAGGAACAACCTGTAGTCTCTGTTCACAACACAAACAGCAACAGACTAATATTTAACCAAGGAGGATTCAGACAAGATATCAAGTAAAGCTTTCCAACAGGAGGACACCAAAACACTTCAGCATCTCTGATGAGTCCCTGTCCTATTGCTTTCCTAAGGCCAAAAACACACTAAGAACTTCAGCCTTCCCTGTATGATCCATTACTAAGTCGCTTCCCTGTTCAACAACAGAACCATGTTTTCACTGAACTTTCTTTTGCTACTGGTATACTTGTAGAGACACTTCTTGTTAACCTTGTCGTGGTTTCAGCCCAGCCGGTAGCAAAGGACCACGCAGCCGCTCGCTCACTCCTCCCGCCCCCCTCCGGTGGGATGGGGAGGAGACGGAGGAGAGAAAAGAAAAAAAACCTGGAACCTCGAGGGTTGAGATAAAGGCAGTTTACTGGGACAACACAAAAAAATGACAACAAAAACGGTACTAATGAAAGAGTATACAAAACGAGTGATGCACAGTGCAACTGCTCACCACCCGGGACCCGACGCTCCGCCACTTCCCCCACCGAAAGTCGAGACCACCCCCCGGCCCGCTCCCCATTTATATACTGAGCATGATGCCACATGGTATGGAATAGCTCCTTGGCTAGTTCAGGTCAGCTGCCCCGGCTATGCCCCCCACCTCCCAGGTTCCTGTAAAAATTAACTCTATCCCAGCTGAACCCAGGACAACCTTTATGTCCCTAGCTAGTTTGCACTGCAGCTAGGCTTTGGCCTTCTTGATAGAATCCCTAGTGCCCAAAGGATGGTTTTATGCACCATCTGTTTTGCCTGTCCTTGCTTCTATTTCTTCTACGCTCTCTTTTTACATCTGACTTCATTAAAACTCCTTGCTTAGCTAAACATCCCTTCCCCTGAAATTCTTAGTCCTCCTGCATAGTGGGATGATTTGTTCCTGACTTCTCAATAAACTTTCTTTAAAGACCTCAACCAAATCAAACTATTAGCAGTTTTCTGTTATCAAGTATCAACAAAAGAATAAGGGAAGTTGATTTGGCTTCAAAATCTTTTTGCATCTTTCTGAGATTCAAGTGACAAGTTACATGGTGGGGTTAAAAATTCTAGAAAGGAAAATACTGCAAAAAAAATTGTAAAAATAAGTTATAACTGCAGCTACTATAGACCAAATTACAAGCTGTCATTGTAATTATTTTGCCATCTCTCACCCCATCTCCCATGCCTGCAATGAATATGCATTCTTTGCTTTTGAGCTGAAAGCTTTTTTTCTTGTGGCAAGAACAAGTTGAATGTATTGAAAGGTTTTGTGAGCAAGACAAAACAGTGCAAACTGAAGAGACTAATATAAGACCCCAAATTTAGTAGTATACTACTAAGGATAATAATCCTTTACACCTCAACACTCTCAGTATTATTGTTTAAGGTTGCATATTTTTTCCTCACTATAAAAGACTTAAATTTTTACCATGCTGCAAATGATCAGTTCAAGAAATCTGACAGTCCTGCTTTTGTCCCCATGTTGAAAGGGGAGCTAGTTCACTCCTCCAAACTAGCATCTTCTTGACGATATTAAGTGCCTCTGTCCTCCAACTGTGACAGACAATAGATCCGCTTGAGAATGAACCATGGGCACTAAAGGCCTAAAATCGTTAAATAGATTTTCATGGTGTGTAAATCACATCCCAACTACCTGCTGCTTATAAGCCTTTTCTCATGAACCTTGTACCTTCTACACAATACAATGGTCTAGAATAGAAGAAATATTAGTGCAGTTTGCCTTGTAATAGAAATTTTTTTTTTACTCCTACTGCTAAAAAGAGGCAAAGAAATTGCACCAATTGGAGAAATCTGAGAGAATATGCTATTGCAAAATGCTGGCAATTGTCACACTCATCACCATAATATCAACACCATAAACTCTAACTCTCTTCAGCCATTCTCTCAAAAAGGATCAACAGAATATAGCCTCAATTTTTAGGGAGCACATAAGACACGCAAATATTACCATTAAATTTTATTTGTAACATATCACTGCTTTGTCTCCTAATTCCTTTCTTTTGCATGCAGTCCCCACCTCCATTAGGAAAGTTACATTAAAAAAAAGTCAGATTTAAATTACCTGAAAGAAATAAAAGATAACTCGCAAACATGACAGATGCCTGCTACAGTTACATTTATAACAGAATGATAAGGATTTTTCCCTCACTTGAATGAAAAAGACAATTTATAAAGAAAAAAAGATTTCACAGCCTGGCTGAAGGGCAAAGCAAAACAGGTTGAAAAAAATACAAGAATAAGAAGTGTTGAGAAATTTCTGTGATAGGAAGCAATTAAAAAAATGTATGTGTGTATATGTGTATATAAATACACATATAGATATATGCATTATTCTAGCATACGTCAGGTTTTTCCAACATTCATTAATGAGAATTTGCAACAGTCTCTGAATAGTGGGAATAATAAAAGCACCTTTCCAGACAGGATTTAATACTCAAGAACCTTTTAAAAGGAAGAGGAGTGATATCTTCCCAGAATACTCCAGAAAAGGAAACAGAAACTTCTGTCAGTTTGCACTTTATCTGACTTCTATTCCTCACACAAGAAACAAATGCATCTCCATCTAGCTACTTGTTATTAATTACTTGAGATTCTCAGTTTTGCTTGGCTCGTTAGTTTTCATAGGCAAAGAAAAAGATAAAAATTAGTACTCCAAAATTCTCACAATATTAGCTTAAATTATGACTAAAAATCAAGTCTCATATCTTGGATCCATGGTATTTTTCAAGGCTTGCACTGGCAATGTCAGAAATCACCTTGCTGTGACTGTATTTTATCACCCCATCTTACTGGGGAGCTGATGGTTTTATTAACAGATAAGAAATCAATCTTCTTATGTCTAAGAGATTAATCTTCTCTTGAACTTATATAGCACATCTTAAGAAGGGCAAACAATTATCAGCATAAGTAATGCCTGTCTCGACATCACAAAGCTCTTTATGGACATATTAATTAAAATTATTAAATTTAATTAAAATTAAATAATTAACAAGCATGTAATTAGTATGTGTAACGTGTTAAGCAACAAGGGAAGATGTGAAATTTCCATTTTGTATTAAAAGGTTGTTGACATAAAAGCTGTAACAGTGAAGAGCTCATGTCTAGAAGTTCTGGGAAGATGTTCCTGGTTGCTGGATTGCTAGTGCCCCTGTTGCACTCCCAGGTCTTGCAGCAGGGTCTGTATACTGACTCTGAAGAGTAACAATGTTTTCTGCTGATCAGAGGTGTACTCCAGCCACAGGTGCCTCAGAGCAAATAATACAAATTGTAACATGTGACACTAAGACACTGAACAGGCAAGATAATCCAACAGTAATTCAGGAATTCTTCAGGGTGAAAAACCAAAACAAGTGTTCCAACTTCCCAAAAACAAGCAAGTCAACAAGCATTTATGTAGCCTCACAAATATAAACTATGTGCCTTTGCAATTTGATTTATATACAAACAGTACTTAAGCAAGTTACAGAATGACCAACTGATCAAATACAGAACAAAATACATCTCATTCCTAAATGGGCTTCATAAGATGCGCAATTTAAAAAGAGGACTATGAGATTTTAATGCAAGATTTGTCCAAGCACGAGACAGATCTCCATATAAAAGGACAAGACTGAGAACACTGAAGTAATTTCAATAGGCTGAAATTAGGACATGGAAAAAAAAGATCAAGAGCAGCTCTCCATTATAAAGGGAATGCAGTTATTTATACCATTGGTTTAGAAATATTGATTTTGATCATCTTGGAATACCACTGAACAGATGTTCAATAAAAACCCATCAGTCCCAACAATAAATTGGGGAGGAAAAAGAATACTAAAAACCAGGAAAAAACAGTATACAAAATAATTTAGGCCTGAGACAGAAATCTCACTGTTTTTCCAGAAAATACAGTTTTAATCCTTGACTATATACATTAAGCACCCACTATCGGTCACATTGCTTTTAGTAGACCCAAATAAAAACAAGCAAGACAACAAACCACACTGAGCACTGGGGGCGAGGAAAGTCAGGGGGTTGATGAACAGAGAAGCTGAGACCCATCACAAGAAACTGCTATTTTATGGCCGGGAGCTCTGAAGCAAGAAGGAACTCTACGCCAACTAGCATTTGGAGGGCTTCAAGGGTAATCCACTGGTCAACTGCATTAAAAGCAGCTATGCTATCTTACACAGGTGAGCAAAGACAGCACCCTGCTAACTACCTCATGAGTAGCTGATATTGCCGATTCAGAATGATTTTACAGTTAACACTCAGGTTGTACACTGTCAGAGAAAGACTGTTTAGAAATGAGCTAAAAATTCAAATGGATAATATGAAAGAACATTTTGAAGTTTTAAAGCAAAAAACATACTAGACCTGGAAAATAAGACATTATACTATCCTGCAAGGGTCCTAGAAACTTAACAAAAGGTTTCCCATCCAGATCAAGAAATCAACATGTTTCTTTGATGGATAATTATGAAAGTTATCACCACAGAGTAATCAAGAGTCTAGTTGCTTGGAAACTTGCTTAGGATGCTAGAGATCCTGTTCTGCTTAATTTCTCAATTTGTCTGAGCCAGGGGCTGAATCTGATCTGAATCTTTTCAGCAAACAGAGTGAGGAAATTAACTATGTTACCAGCCAAACAAACAATTCTGTATTGGAACAACAAGGAATTTAGGGGAATGCTTTCCCCTAAAAATGAAGTGAAAATTAGACACTTTCTTGGTAAACTTTAACAAATTGGCATTTCTTAGTTAATAGATTCTCAGTAAGTTGGTTGACCTTAGAAAGGGAAATTTTCCTTTATTTATTACTGTTGAAATGGTTTAATTTGGTAACCTACAAGACTAACAAAGGGCCTCTTCCCTCCCCAACCCCCAAATCCCAGAATACTTTCCCCATCTGTGCTTTCAGAGGTAGATGCACAGTTTCTGGGATCCTTGCCTTAACAGATACAGCCCCAGCAAGCAGAAGCCTTTGATCAGCTTCCAGCTGACTGCTCAAGAGGACTTGTTTAGGGCTCAGGCTGTTGTAGAACAGCATGAAAGTAAGTTACTCTGTGCATAGGGTCATATGAGAGACACGCATTTTCAGAGAGTAATGACCTGGCTAACACAAGCTCCCTCTACTACTTTGCAGTCCTGAGCTGCTCTTGCTATAAGGAACTTTCGGGTAACTTACTCAAGAAAAATTGTCAAGAGCCAGACTGACTTATCTACCACTGAGAATGAAGTGAGGTGTCCCAAAGGAACTCAATATTAGTACTTCTCCAGCTGAGAAACTGTAGTGGCATTTACTGAAGTACTTTTGCTGCTGTATTTCCTATAATTACTTCTGCAAAACCTAATCTGTTTTGATTGGTATAGGTCCATGGCTAGCAAGGAAGCTATCAAAGCTTCCTTTGGGGAAAGGAGGGGGACAGCTTCACACAAAGAGGTCTTTAAATAAGAAACAAACTTTGCAGACTAATTGGCCGGTGTTCAATATATGCTTCTATTTTTGGTTAGCATCACTTAAATACTGTGTCAGCAGAGTTCTGTCCCTCCCCACTTTAACATGTCCTTAATCTTGGCCAGGCTACTTAACATCACCTGTATACAAATCCCTGCCCTGCATATTACCTTCACTAGAAAAAGTAGAAATCAGCATGAACATGATACAAGTAAAAAGCTAGAAAAGAACTTCTCTCTGTCCCTTCACCCTAAGATGATGCCAGTCAAGGAGCAACCTGTAGCTTGTATGGAGCTGGCAAATTGCCCTTTGGACACAGAAAGCAGATGGGTTATGAGCTACTGGATACTGAAAGGCTTAGACTTACAGAGGGAAGAAAGGACATTGTTTGTTAAAGATACCCCTGAAAATCCTCAACAAAAGGCAACTGTCCGTGCTAGCAAGCAGTTCGTCTTGATGTCAAATCAAACAGGGCCACTGGTGGTTCAAAGGCTGCTACACTGATGCCTCAGAAGTAGTTGTCCAGTTCATTCCCAGTCCTAAAAACTCTTTCCAGCAATCTGCACGACTTCCCAGTCCACTCAAGAGTCATGCAAGAAACAGCCAAGATGACAGCTGAAGAAATAGGTGTAAAATCTTGGATGAAAGCCAGCAGTTCCCAGAAAACAGATCTTAATTCTGTACTCCATTCCTCCAAGGCAGACTACAGGGCAAGATGCAGTAACCAATTTCTTAGGGGAATGTTAATCCCTTTGGAGAGAAATTGGGAGGAATAAAACATAGGGAGACCATGGAGACAAAGAAAATAACCCTGAAATAGGCAGATGTAAGGGAGAAGTGACATTTTCAGCTTTATTTCATTTGATTGGACAGAAGCACACATCAGTTGGGACTTTTGTTGAAAGCAAGGGAAGACTAGAGATGACAAGGCAAGTGAAAAAAATAACCTAGACTAAAGAACAAATTAACCCAAGAGTTTATGTGAGGCTAAACTAGATCCCTGTACTATTTATGAAACAGAAAAAGACTTAAATGACTGGCTACTTATGAGTAATTATCACAGCTATTATAAAAAGATTTGTTAAGAGAATTTTGGCTGTTACATAATTATCCTATGGGTCACCATCTGTCTTTAAGTCTTCATAAAATTAAACATATGTTGTTTTCACCAACTGCTGTAGTAGATTCACATTCTCACCCTGCTTACGTGCTGCAACATAAGAAGTCTATTCATATCATTGGGAATATGTCAGAGACAAATATCCAGTAGTGCTCTGCTAGCAGTTTCTTCTGAAAGCCAGGCCACTTCCTCCCATGTTCAACTAATAACTCGAGGGTGTAGAACTCTCACTAACTCATCATAAATAGCTTTGCCCATTGCTTTGCTGCAGCTTCCCTTTGGCAAGAGACTTATGATCTGAAGTATTAAGGGATGCTTCAGGTATTCTTAGCTTTTTTTCTTTTTCCCCTCTCTCTCTTTTTCAAGTTCTGGAAGAGGACAACTCAGAACTTTAACTGCTCCAAGAGTTCCTGTCTATAAAACAAGATCCTCTGCGGCAGGTTCCTATCCCATCCCTTTGGGCAAGGTGTTACTAGTGAGAACTCTCAACACTACTCATAGTCAAAAGTATATATTCATTTTCCTCCCAGTAAATATTGCAGATGTGGGCCAAAGGGTTTCAGAATTAATAGAGAGGAAGGAAGAGGGGATAACACATTTAGCACCTTCTTTGTACTCTTGCCAGCAGGTCAGCAAAAGTTTGAAGATTACCATTTGAGTGGTGGTACAAGAATTGTCACACAGAAGTGCCATCTTTCAGCCCACTGGTGGGGGATGGTACAGGAACAAGATTTTGCACAATTCAATATATCCCTCCTCCCCCCCAAAAAAACCCTAGTTTTAAGTAGTCACAAATTACGCTGGCTGCTTACATATCCCTTCCTATTTTGGGATACCAGTGTTAAAAAAAAAAAAAAAAAAAAAAAACCACACCACACACAAGCCAAAACAAAATTAGTGGTTGAATCAAGGAACCGTACGGAAGAGCTGGCTGAACTCTCCAGAAACAAGATCACATACAGTATAAAATATTAAATAGAATTCTTTACCCATACCTGCATGTAGTTTTCAACTCAAGAGCCCTCAGTTGTATCAGAGTTGATACAATTTGTCTTAGCCACTAGGACAGCAACAACACAATTAGCTGAAGTGGGCTGTCCCTCTTTCCAAGTGCTTACAGAAGGAGCAACAACCTCAGAAATTGTACAACCAAAGTAATCAGATTTCATTATACAAAAAATTGCAGAACAACCACTTTTTTAAAGTGATGACTGGCAATTAAGAAAACTGCCAGATATAAAATAATCTTAATTAAAAATTGAATAAACTGTTGATTGGGCACTATACTAGACTCATTAACATGTTAGAACTGATGACAAGTCCTCCAAATTTAAGCCTCCTATAGAAAATTGGCTATAAGTCTTTAAACAAAAATGTGCAATGCAATACACCAAAATTATATAAATGAGTAGAAACAACAGTAACTTGATTCCAACACTGGACCCTTTAGGCAAGAGTTATGAAATGTGTCTTATACAGAGCTACACATGCTAACCAGTATGGGGGAAAATTATCTTCACAAGCCACCAGCTGCAGGTCTGAGAATTACACTGCACTTACTTTGTGTAGCCACATATATGATTAATAAGTTTTTTTAAAAGTAGAATTCCATTCAATTGAGAAGGAATGACACAGTATGTGTGGCAACAGCACTCAGCCTGGTTTTGTTCTGCAGGAACAAAAGGAAATTACAAGTGCACAACCCAAGGATGGAGCAGGAGCTCTCTGGCCACTGAGCCTGCAGCAGGTGGGTGAAGAAGGCACTCTCAGGCTACCTGCAGTGCTTTCCATCCAACACTGATCAACTCAACACACTACAGTTTCTGTTATTGGCATGAGGCGGCTTAAGACCACGCAGTGCTCACCTCACCCTTCCTGCTGCAGTCCAGTAAGTCTTACTGTGTCAAATACAGACCTGGGTGGCAAAGGGAGCTACAGAGACACTCTTTTATCTTCCCCCACCTCCAAGCTGTGGTGATGTGTTCCTTCATGGCATTCCCTAGACATTAGCCCAATTAAATCAGTCTGGGCTCAGCACTGGGACACTTGGCCCCAAGAGACCCTTTATTTTATGGCATTGGGCAGCACAGAAGGGACCAACTGATCAGTCTGCTATCAGGAAATCTAGCCTATTAAGAGATGCTTCTGGCAAATCTCCATCAATTCTTTCCCTCTTCCCAGATCCAAATAAGCTTGTAATTGTTTTGCATTTCACCACTCCAAGAGTGAGTATAGAGGAAGGCAGGAGTTGTGGAAGTTTTTCAAATCCTCTCCAACCTTCAGCATCCCCTGGTTAGAGCTCTTCAATATCTAATGGCAAACTAACCGGGTATGGTTTCATGATCCAATCTGAATACATATTAAGTGTTTATGGTTCTATCAATAGTATTGTGGCTGGGGAGGGCAGTGGGAATAGCTGTACATCCAGTGCACCCAGCAAACTGCTTCACAGTGTTACAGCTTAAGAACTCCGATACAAAGTAGACATTTACAATACTCTACTGTAACCTAAAGGGCTAAAATAATTCCACTTGCCAATGCAGTACCTACTTAGAAGACCAAAAAAAAAAAACCAACCAACCCATACCCAAAACCCCAGAGACAAGATCATCTGCAGACTGACACGCTTTTTTCAAACACCTTTGCTATTAATACTAAGTTTGCCCATGTTAATCCCTTTCTGAAAACACAACATTTCTAAGACATTGTAAATTAATCTCCCCTTTGGTTACCAGCTGAATTAAGAACCACAGCAGTAAACACACCACACAGAGCAACAGCCTCTCTACTTAGGGTATAATGTGCAGCATAAAACCATTTGAAAAAGTTCTTCAATTAATGAATGATCATCAATATCTAACAGCAAACTTGCTGAGCTTCAGTTTTTCAAATCACATTCCTTGTAGGCTTCATTCTCAGTTACAATCACACTGAATTCCCATAAAGCAAAGCCTCTGGAACAGAAACTGTTGTGTGAGGAGGGGAATTCAGGAAAGCCTGTTCCCCTGACTGCTGCTGCTACCACTCCCCAGCCACAGAGTTGTCACAGTACAGCAAAGCAGCAGCAGAGCAGTCCGGGGACTGCCAGCTTGGGGCAGCTCCCATGGCAAAAAGGAAATGGATGCTGCATGACCTTTGTATTAAAAAGTTCGACCTTCAGTGATGATACATACAATCCAATTTGATCAATAAGCACAGGACTGGAGCACAGCAGTATTTCCAATGTATGAATAAAATCATCCCAAGTAAATGAATACCGGGGAACAATACCTCGATTCAGCAATAAATCCATCATTAGAAAAAGATTATTTCTTTATCACTAGCTGCTATAAATGTATTTTGATCAACACCTGTTGATCTTCAGATTGCTTTGCTTCCCTACAGATTATTCAAAGAAGGTGGAAAACAATTTCTTTGAAACACAGCCCAAGAAAAAATTACAGCATTGAATCTCAGCTCTTGTGAAAGGTTTTTAAATTTACTGAATTTACCTAAATTTACCATTATGCTGTCATGTAAAACAGGCTTTTAATAGCCTCAGTGCCAGTACGTCTCCCACAATAAAACAACTCCTAGCAGATTCAAAAGTACAACTTCTGGGAGAAAATATTAAGAAGGTCTCACTTCAGCCAATTAGAACAACCCATTCACTATAAAAGCAAGAGTACTGGACTTTTCACATGCAGGTAGCTCTGCTGCTCTTGTATATGAGAAACAAGCTCCACCACATCACTCCTCCCAGCAGTGCTGCTTCTTTCCTTGAGGTCTGCAGAAAGCATGAGCAGCTAAGAATGGTTAGTGACGGTGACAGGAGAGCTTTGCAGGTAAAGAAAAGTACACCTAACCGTATCTTAAGATGAACTCAAGATCATGGATGAACTAGCAACAAAAGAACCTTTGCAACAAGACGTATTCCATCTGCTGCTTCAAGAGCATAGGGTCATATTTCATTCTAAGTCATTGCAGGAAGAGCACATCCCTAAGAACAGGGCAGAAATACAGTGTTTGAAGCTAATCAAAGAGGCACTGGAAGGAAGTGACTCATGAGTGAGTACAGACAAACATCAGCCACTCTAAGCTCAAAGTACAGGCAGAACACAAAGCTCATACATCATCATCAGTAGGTTTGGGTTCCCCTGTCTCATTCAAAGAGCTAATAAAGTGAAAGGGCTGTGCACCAGCTATGAAGAGTTTCTCTTGGCAATGATCATGCATTTAATTCATGTATTACATACTTTATCAGGACAGGTAAACATTGGTACTGCTCAAGAACCAGCATTAATGTTCCAAGTTAATAGCAGACTACCACATTGCCACACTTATCTGTCGAAAACTGTGCCAGCTAAACACCGTATGGGTGCATCTAGATCTCCAAGCCCATCTTCTGTTTGCTTCTTTCAGGGTGTGTGATCGCACATTTTGCATGAGAATGCAGGAGAGGTTATTCTCGACTACTACATCAATTAACTTCTTTCTTACTATTACAAAGCTATCATTAATCATTAAGGGTAGTGACACACTGGAACAGGTTGCCCAGAGAAGCTGTGGATGCCCCATCATTGGAAGATGTCCCTGCTCATGGCAGGGGGGTAGGACTAGATGATCTTTAAAGGTCTCTTCCAACCCAAACCATTCTATGATCCTATGATCATGACTACATATCAACAATGTCACCTACACTGCAGTACAATTCTCTCTTCTCTGCAGTGCTGCTAAGGATAATCTGGTACAGAGGTAGGAGGACCTTCCTGCCCTATCCCATTCAGTATACATGCACTAGCCATTGTGCAAGCAAAAGAAAATCAAGCAGTAATGCAATCCTCACAAAAAATCCCTAAAAATTTCAGGTCAAAATAACCCAAACCACACATGTTACTCTGCAGGTCAATGACTCAACTCTACTTCTAAACGTATAAAGTGAAAATGCAGGTCACATTTGAAAAAAAGCTCAAAGCAGGTTGCAAAACAATGCTGAAGTGTGGATTTACATGGCATGGAGAATTGCTGATCTACTGAAATGAAGCAAGCAACAAAATGAAAGCTCATTGTCTAATTATACTAATATACAGCAATTTACTTGAGAGAGAAAAAAAGGACTATGTAGTCCTGCAGCAAGCAACTTGCATTAAATGGAGAGAAAAAAAGAGCTGAGGACAAGCAGGAACTACAGCTAGCTAAAAAGCAACTATAGCAAAACAGATTTGGTACTCCCATTAATAACCACCATCTTCATAAACTTGTCAAACATCCACAAATTATCACATCTGCATGCAAAAGAAGGCTTTTTAAGTTTCTACCATTTCTAATTCACTGCACCATTGCATTTAGCTAGCAAGCAGAAATCCGTGACAACAACACAGAGCAGCTCCACCATGTTCTCTGACAGTTGATCCTGATTTTCCTTTCAAAGGTCACGTGTATGCACTTACTGATGTCCTCTCTGGGCAGGGTTTAGTCTCTGGTTATGCAAATAATTTTTCATCAGCAACAGATCTTAAGCCTCAGATCTTCCTCAAGGCACTAGCACTAGTCTTTCTTTAGCTGTTCTCTAAATGAGAACTATGAATTATGTAGTTTTTAAAGGAAACAAAATAAGACATAAAACCAAAAAAGCTTTATGTATGTTTCCAACCTATATCATTTCACCATTTCAGTTTAGAGAGCTGTCAAACCAACATTTATGCCAGTACAATTAACAATGTCACCTACCAGCAGGTGGTGAATCTGCCACCAAGACAGTCAGTCACTTCATATTACACCTAGCTGAAACTCACTGAAATTTTTCTGGAAGTAAGGATGCTCCTCAAAACAAACGAAGCATCATTAAAGGGGACAGGATTTTCTATGTTGCTCTGCAAGGAGTTATTGAATGTAACTGGAAGTACCAGAAAAAACAGTATTACTAAACGAAGATTTGCAGCTTAAGAGTCCTAATAACCAAGTACTTTGAATTAAAGCAGCAGACGTGTCATTCACACCTCATTGCTGTCTTGCGGATCTCTTCTGCAGGGACTAGAACACACTTGACAATGATCCAGATGCAACACTTAAGCATTTATTTTGCACACACAGCACTTGGCACAACTAAAGTTTTGATCAACAGATCACAGTCATCAGTGCTGAAGAAAACAAAGAGAACCAGCACACTTGAGAAGAGTCCTTATTTTCTGTTTCTCATACCACCACCTGTCTCTAAGCCCTTCAACACCCTAGAAGGAATCCCAGTGAGGAAAGTAATCTTTTCCAGTAGGCACTGCCACATGCAATTTACTCCATGCCATAGGACCCCACTAACACTACAGCTATTGTGAGAATACATTCCCACATCATCAGTGCCAGTTTACATCAATCTGGGACAGCAGCAGCCACTGCTTGACACTGCTCTTTTAGCTGGCCACCAGTTTCATTTCCTCAGAGCACCTGGTTTCCAAAACCTTAGAGAAAAGCTAATTTTAGCAGTGGTGAGAAATCTTAACAGATTTCAGAGACCCTGTGATCAGGCTACAATGCCATTTTCCACATTTCTAAACGTCTAATGGGCTTCTCCATGGTCCCTATGGATGTAGGCTAGGAATACAGCTCATGGCAACAGCCCACAGAAGACCATTTGGGTTGTTCTTATCAAGCTACAGGAGATAACAAACAGAAGGGGAAGCAAAGGGAAATCACCCTGCAATATAACCACCAAGGTGGAATGACATTTGGAGTGACAGCTTCTTTATGTACGCATCTGCCCCTTCCTAATCAGAGATGTAGACCAGATCTTCAAAGCTGAACTTCTTTAGAAGAAGAAAAAAAAAAAAAAGGATAAAATTTCCTGTGCTCATGTCATTAAATATATGATGAAAAGCATAGTAAAACTAAATTCAGTTGCAACTTTCATAAGTGTGAAGTATCCTAATGCTGCATCAGAGCTCCTCCAAGATTTACACTGCACTGTGGAACAGCTAGGATAACTCTACAAGGACAACTCCTCTACAGGTTTTTGGCTTTTATTATGAGAATTGATTCAAATAACAATAACCAGATGCTCTAGTTATGTAATGAACTCTTAAAACATTTCCACATGTATTTTCTACAACAGTTGAGATCTTGCCCTAAGTGACACATTTGGTTGTTTCACAGCAGAGAGTGCCTTTACTCCACATTCACGTACACAATCAAATACTGCTTTACACAAGCAGCCGAAATACACTATGTGTCGAAGTTTTTATACTTGCTTACAAGTGCTCTGAGAGCAGCAATGGATGTGCATGGCATGTACTATTAAGAAAAAACACACTAAGTAAGTGAAACAAAAGAAATAAAGTATTAAAGATCCGACAGATGGGAATGCTTAATGCAGAGACAGAAGTTACAGCCCTATTTGCAATTGTCACTTCGGTCATCACAACCTCCTTCTACCTTCTCCCAGAAAGTGACCAGGAGGAAGGCAACAGAGGCAAGCACTGGGTTTGGGGAGGGGAGGGTGTTGAGCATTTTAAAAGAAAGTAGCTCGTAATGGTGTTAACTACTGTACCTATGGAACACGGACTCTTATTGTTGACGTGGCATGCTGCAAAATTTGCCACAGTCACTGCTCACAGGCTTTAACTTAATCCCAACTGGAATAGCAAGAAAGATCCTCCCTGCCAGACGCTTGGCCTCTCCATTTTTGCAGTTTTAGTTGATTCATCCATGGGTGTTAATAACCAAATAGCCAAGACAAAGTTCTCCCCAATACGCTGCCACAGTCAGTGGGGGAACAGCAAGCTAATCAGCAGCTTCTCATGAATGGTTTGTTCATTCACATGCCAAGTATTATGCAAAGGGACAGTTCAGCAATAGTTAAATGGCTTGGGCCATATAATCCAGATATTTTACTACTTCAAGAGATCTATGACAGAGATCTATTTTTTCTCTCCCTCTCTCCAGTCCTTAGAGCTGAAAAACTGTGTGAGAACTAGGGGGGTGTATGTTTGTGTTGAAACCTGAAGTTGTTTGCCTACTATTGAGTCTAGCTGTTGAGAAAGCCTTATTTGATGTGCATAAAGTCAGCCAAGGAGATCAACAGTTCCACTGGCACACAGCTCTTGCAAGAGGTCAAGATCACTTCAAGTACAGCTGCTTTTACAAGAACTTGAATCAGTTACTTAGAGGGATTCTAAAAAATAATACTTGTGTCTTCAAATTTGGTTTCAATTTGACTATGTTCACTGGTAACCAGTGAAGCAGTGCTGTGGCATAATGTATTCTCAGTTCAGAAAAGTTGGCACGTGGAGAGCTCAAAGACTTGTAAAATCTGTCATTACTAGTAGTCAGCCATCTTTTTGATCAAGTACAAGTAGGAACAGGTACTCATGAACAGCAGTTGGTGGTATTGAAGATCCTGAGCAATGTCAGTTACCTATTTTCTTTCCACTAGGTAAAACCACTTGATAAGTCACATGACCACTTGGGGAGACCACCATCTGATCCATTTGCAGAACTCACCACACAGAACCAGAACCTCCCCTTAACCCCAAAATGAGCTCCTTTTTTTAAAAACAAAACAAAACAAAACAAAAAAACCATAATTTCCTTTCCTTCACAAAATATGCTCTGTCTTAGGAATCCACCAGAAAGAATAGTGTAGACATGGTACTTAGGGACATGGTTTAGTGGTGGACTTGGCAGCATTAGGTTTACAGTTAGACTCAATGAGCTTAAAGTTCTTTTCCAACCTAAATGATTTTGTGATAACCTTGGATACCTTGGCTTTGTAAGGCAGTATGAAGATTACTGTACTGCCACTTCCCCAACACCAATCAGGAAAAATTTGTGAATAAAACTTCGGAATGTGTAGAAGTGTCCCAAATGGCATATAGTAGAGGTCTGAACTTCACCAGGTCACACATGAACATTGATGCATGTCATATGTTCTTGCAACAGTGAACCTTCACAGAGCTGTGACTGTACTTGCTCAAGAGCTAGACCGAAAGCTCTGTGGTTCACCACCTTCCTACTCTGCACAACTGTAATAACCATTAATAGCTGAGGCAGCAGCCGCAAAAGAGCAACTCCCCCTCTTGGCAGAGCTCAAAAGAGCTCTCTCCAGCCTGCAGCAGCAGCCAAGCATCACAGATTTGTGGCTTTATGAGCTAGAAGGCCTTGCCACTGCCAGATGGATCCTTTTCTAGACTGTTGGAGATGTACTTGGTTAGGTCTTCACTCTGCTTCACTGTCCCTTTACCCTCAAGTTCTTGCACTGAAGGCAGTCTTACTTTCAAGACTTCACATTTTTATTTTAAAAAAACAAACAAACAAACAAAACCCCCACACTTCAGCAAGATTTTCAAAGTCTTATATGTGCCTTCACTAGAGTTTATTATCAAAAAGTGTTTAGCCTTTTGAAAGTTACAGCCCTTAGGGGAGGCAGTAAGCATACGTTATATCCATATTACTGGCAAATATGGACAAAGAATTAGCTCTGCTGGATTCCAAACTCAAAAGCAATAACAAACCAACCAAGGTCCATTCCCTAGCACACCCTCTGATTTTGCTCACCTTTCTAGGAGGCTCATGATTCTAACCACTACTGCTAGTTATCTGTCCTTCCCTCTGGAAGGGGCTGAATAAAGTCATGAAAAATAAAGCTCAGGCAGGGAATTGTGGAGCTACATGGATTTATCTCATGCTGCCACTATTCCCTTCTCAGCGCACTGTGGACTAACAGAAAAGGAAAATGATCAGAAAAACACCTATCAAGACCTGAAACAACAGCAAGAAAGAAACGAACTCTCAAATTGCGAAGATGCAACAAGCTCTTCGTCTCCTTAAGCACCTGCACGCACATGGGGGCAGGATCGCCCACCCACAGCAAGCCACAGCCCCAGAGCCATACAAACCACGCAGCCTGCAGCACACAACTCGGGCATAGTGACGTGTACTCAAGAGATTGACACATGCTACATGCTCGCTCAGTTCAAGCAGTTCAGAAACAGCAGAACAAGTCACAAATTACGACAGACACAGCTTTAAGTTACCCGCACCACCCTACATGACAGTTTTGGAAGCCAGTGTAGAAAGACCAAAGGAGAACCGTGCAACACTTTCAAACCTAGGAACTCCTCCCTCTTTGTCACACACTACCAAAAGCTCACAGATCCCCCTTATTCTTTCTCCTCCGATTTGCTCAGAATTCTCAAAACTCAACATCACTCCACCCACCATTCTCATTAGTTAACCAGCCAGTTCAACCAGTGAGCCAGTTTCTGTTGAGTTTTCTTTCACCACTCAGTAAGATTCAGCATTACCAATCCCAAAACCATTCCCACCATCACAGCTTCAAAATTAACATTGCAACAATGTACGGCAGCATGACAAATTGAAGACAATTTTTACATTTAAAAAAGGTTTCCCACCCCTCTCTTGAACTACTCCATTAATATAAATACCATTTCCTGAAGTTCACTCTAACCCCAAAATCTGCACTATTGTTTCTACTCCTGAAAATTCAAAGTAAAACACTTTTAGAAATGTGCATCTGCATGGTGCTCAGAAAGGATGACAGAAACAACTATTTATTAGTTACTCATTCAGTTTCTTTTAGCACGCCTTGAATGGGAGCATATATAGTAGTTATACTAGACAAGCCATTACAACACAGATACTCCTACTGAGGAAAATATAAATACATTGAAGAGTTGCACAGCAGTGTGAAACACACCCTTCTGCTATTTTGGTTAATAAAGATGTTTTTTGAAAACTCCAGCTCCTTCCCCTTTAAAGCCTTCCATCTACAAAAGAACAATGCTTCAGACAGGCAGCAGTCTCCATACAATAGATGTTCTCTACTATACCAGGGCATTTGTTTCCTAGGAAACAAGTAAAAAAAAAAAGACAAAAAGTATCCAGTATGTTAAATATGCAAATAAACTAGGTCATACCAGTCATATTTTACTCACTGGAGCGAAGAATCCACAACACATTATATTTTGGAGTACAGGATTAGTTTTTCCAGAACTGCTCAAAATTAAATGTTCTTTATTTTTCCACAGGCACCTCTGAAGTACACTGCTTTTTAGGAATAAATGCAAGATCAGCAAGGAAGGGCTTTACTTAGAGCATGAAAATACATGTTGTTTTAATGCCAAAAAATTATCCTTAATTCAAGTGTTTTCTAACTAGCCAGCTATCTGCATAGCCTACCAAATTCTGAGCAAAGCATTGCCAATAGCAAGTCACAACAAAGCCTATTATTCCAGTCCAAAACCTTACCAAATTCTAGGCAAGTTTCCGCTGTGCTTGTCTATAGCCCATGAGAGCTCCAGTCTTAGAGTAATTGGCTTCTTAACACACAGACCAGGCCAAGCCTCACTGGAGTAGGAAGTAGAGGAAACAGAACAGAGCAAACTATCCTTTTGAACAACACTTTTCAGTGTTCTGAAGGTAATATATCAGCAGTTGTTTCCCAAGCTCCCATGAAAAAAACTGGAGAGGGTTCAGGGAAGGGTGAGCAGGTCAGTCTCAACAACAACAAAGAAAACAAAACAAAACAAAAAAAAACCAGAAAACACACCCCACCCAAACCAAAAACCCAACAGTTGCATGCCCCATTCTTTCTTAAAAATGCCTCCCAATTCCTACTGGCTTCCAGGGAATTCTTATTTCAGAGAAGAAAACCAAGGTGCACAAGCACAACAGCATATTGTTAGTAACTTGCTCTTCATTATTACATTTGGAATGACATGTCAAGAATATGCTTTGTCAGAAGGAGAAGCACAATTACTTATATTATTACAGCACCTGCACTAGTACCCACAGGAAACACAGACTAGTGCAGTCAACCCAAACCAAGCATCGTCACAAAACTCAAAATCTCCTATCAGCCTGTTCGAAAGTATGGCAATCACCTAACACAGTATTAAACGAACAAAGTATCTTATGTTGTGGAAGGGCCACACCAGCAAGCTTAAAAACTGTCAGCTGAGTCATACCAGTATCAGTTCACAGAATAATGAATTCTACACTGTAGCTACACACTCCCTCTCTGACACTGAGCTACTGCTAAAAGAGTCTTTTCAGCCCATATTAGGCAGGGAGCTGTAATAAAAGTGTGCTGGTCATAACTGAGAGTGGAAAGAATATTGCCTGAAAGGAAAAAAAAGCCACCAATGCTATTTATATTGCTTCTACAATCTTTGCAAATCACAGCGTGACAGTAGGCAATTACAGTCTACCAAGTACTTCAGGTACTGTTCCTCTTTGCTGATTTCCCAGCCTGCAGAAGAGACTAGCAGGAACAAAGGTGCCCTCGTGAACTCTTGACATATGTTTTGTTAGTTATGGTATTAAATAGGAAGAGGATGCAGATATGCTGCTCAGCCCTCTTCCTCACCTTTAAAGGATAACACAAACATAAAGGTACGCCAAAAGTTCAGGGAAACGTTATTTATTTAATCAGCCGGGGAAAGATAGGGAGGAGCTTTAAACAAAAGCCAATCTTCTAAACCCACAAGAAAGTCAAGCAACAGTGGTTCACAAAAATGTGTTCAAGGATGATACAGTTTCAGAACCAAAAAAAGAAGTGAGCACCATCAGCTAACAGGAATGGTAGAACTCCTGCAATTAAATTTACCATTCCTTAGCAACCTTTTTGGGTATCTCACTACACCCTGGACCCTCGCTTCCAAAACATTCTTGGACTGATCAGAATGAAGCAGAAATTTGTATTCCTTCACATCACCACAAACAGCAAATCAGTGCACAGAATACTTCTCATTCTCTCCATGGAGAGAACATTTACTGTTTAAAAAAAAAAAAAAAATAAAGGAGGAGTCAACACATGGTTAAAACAGCAACTCTCCACAAGAGCAGCTAACAAAGAAAGATCAACTTACACAATCCAAGCACTAGTTGGCAAGTTCACATTACAGGCCCGCTAGGTTTGCAACAGTTGGGGTGGGGTTACCAGGAAAGAGCTACCAATGGCTACAGAAGCACCCTGCCACTGCTCCTCAGCAAGGATGCTGCATGGACACTTGCTTTCCCACTCATTCTGCTGTATGTGACACGGAAATACAGGATGCCATCTTACAGGACTATTCATCTGACACCTGCTAATAGCACTAAATTTACTGAAGAAAAAAAAAAATAACACATGTGCATTTGTTTGCTTTCATGTAACAGTTTACTTGCAAAATGTTGTCCCCTTGCCCCACCACCAAGGTAGATTTCAGTAGCCTTATCAGCATGATAAAAGGAACAGCATGAGCAAGTCCTGCTACTTCCCTCTCTCCAAATCTATAAAGTCAATTATATAAATCAAGACATTTTAATGTAGCACAACTGTGGATTAAAAAGTTCTAAGCTTAGGCATGTTTTGTTTTTAGGTTTTCACAGTGCAGAGTATTATTAAGTATAACAAAATGGAATAGCCTATGTATTCATTCAGGAGAGTTATCTGAATTACCACTGGCATGTGTTCTTTGCTTCCAGATTTGGGGAATTAGACATAGTTAACAGCTTGATCCTGAACACCATTCAGATCCCTTTAGTGAATCTTCCTACTCTTCTGTGAGCAAGAAGTCACCAGTCCCATTATAATCCTCCTCACCTGACCTAACAGCAGCATAATTCTATTCTGATCGATGGTTATTGAATATAAATTTCAATTATCATAATAAGTGAAATCTGCTGTAAGAGTAATTACTTTGTTAAAAGTTAAAGGCTAAAGAAGGTACTGCAAAAGAACTTTTTTTCCAGGGTGGGCTTTTTTTTTTTTTTAAATTAGTAAGACAGTTTACCCAAGGCAGGGAGGGAGGGAGGGAACCTTTTTCCCCACTGGTCTTGGAAGAATGTTCACCTGAGCATGAAGTTTAAAGAAAGGGACCTTTTGATCCTGTCTGTCTGCCACTATAAGCACCATACATGTGATTAAATATATGGGGACATTAACCCTGCTACTCTTGCATCTTGTTACTGCATGTATCTGCATTAGGCATTACTGAAGATGTTCCAGATACCTAATATACAGAGAAGAAAAAAACAAGCCCCAAGAAGCAGCTACCCTAATCATTAGCAGGCAGTCTGGCAAGGCCACTGTTTCATTAAGCAGCAAGGAAGCAGATAAAGCACTCAGTAGTTGATTCCATAGGTATTTCATTCAAAGATATTAAAATAAATCTAATTACGGAGGTAGTAATGGCATTTTGTTCTTGTTAAGTCCACTTGGTAGACAGAACAGCAATTCTATGGTAGGTCCCATGATTATTTCCAAACACTACTATATTCTTATACAATTTCCATAATTACTATGATACTTTTAAGGAAAAATTTAAAACAGGGCAAGTTTTCAAAGAGCACTTACATGATTTAGAAACCTCTGATTAACATTCAACATGGACTTTAGTGTGCTGTATTAGCAATGAGAAATTATCAGCTTCCATCAATGTGAAATCACTTTTGATGACAGCCACAGCTTACACTACTTTTGAAAGTTTTATCAAATCTCTTTCCTCTAAACTAAGCCTTTGCAAATTTGGACCCTTTTTCCACAGTACACAAAGGCAGTGTCACTGATTACAGGTAGGACTCTCTAAGTGCTTGAAGCCTACCCTTGTCCAGCTAAGGCCTAAATAACTCTTTACAAAAAAATTATTTGATGGCCACACTTAGCTTCATTAAAGAGCTCTGGAAAAATGTTGTCAAGACTGTTCCCTCCAGAACCCACTCAGAAGACGCAGATAATCAGACCAATACTTTTCTTAAATGCTCCAATGGCCCAGTCAGAACTTAAGGCTTACAATTACTGCATTCCAAAAGAGGACTGAGGGGTACAAAAATCCACTCAACTTGAAAAGACTTCAGTTTTGAAGAAAGAAAATGAAATGGGTGGAAACACCTTCATGGCTTAACATGCTCTCCTGAAAATTAAAAGAGGATGTGAAATTCACATACAGAGGTAATCAATATACTTACACTCAAATTATGGTTTTTAAACTATTTTCCAAGAGGCGATCTGATTAAATCAGAAGATGGTTGCATTGCTGCAGAGGCTTGCATTTGAAGCCAAAACATATCTACATTAAAGGGAAACCATTGAGTCATTGCACAAATCACGGAGATCCTCCATATCCATAATCCAGAGAGCAGTGGATCAGACAAGTAGAAGACCAGACTAACCCTGCATTGAGGACTAGCTGACAAGTACATAAACGGAAATACAAAGGAACAGTTTCTTATGTTTTACATGACTTTTCAGGGACTAAAGATGAACCGTTTACTGAAATGCTTTTGCTTAGGCCTGCCTTGCAATTCTGACAATGCCCTGAAGAGAAATCCATCATGATAGGAGCTACAACACAAAGCGATGCAAATTTAACATGGATTTTTCCATTCCATGGGGAAAAAGAGAAAGAAAAAAAAGAAAAAAATTCAAAGAGGGTGGAAAAAAAACCACAACAAACACTCAAACAAAATATTAGTCAGTTTAATTTTTTCCCACAAAGACATTGGAATTCAGGCTCTGGATGAAATACATAAATAGGAGGACTAGCAAAAATATGAGCAGTTGCCCTTGGAGAAGAACATTCAACACCATTGGCATGAGCCAAATGCTGGTGCCCAATATAAGCCAAACCAGCCTGCAGGGCCTACAGCAGGAAAAAGCAGAGAAGAGGTGGGCACAGTTACTTTAATAAAAAGATTAATAATAAACATCATCATCACCACCACTACATATCACCTACAAGGAAGCAGCCTCACACACAAGCATATTGAGCTGAAGAACATCTGCTATGTCAGAGACACACAGGGTAAAAACAAAACAAAACAAACCCCCAAAAACACACATACACAGTTCGGTCAGGAAATCTACATAGGCAATTTTGTGGCATTCCATCCCACCACCAAATAGCTCCCTCTCCACCCTGTGGGAGTTAAAGACCCCCTATATAAACATTGTAAGACACCAGGCTTCAAGAAAATAAAAACCCATCAGAGTAAACACTCACTGCTGTGCCCTCAGTCACACACACACAATGGCAACACAATGGTTCTGCTGTTTCTAACACTCTGCCTGCCTTCATGGGGAGATGAGAACAGGAATTAGCCCTGTATCTTCAGCAGCCACAAAAAGAACAAAAATAGTCCCTCTTCTCCAGGCAGTATAAAAAGGAAAGACTTGAGCTTCTGATGAAACCCACACTGCTCCAGTCACTCAAGTATATAAAACATTTGGAGTGACTGGATTGCTGCTCCTATTCAGCCCAGTGGTAAAAGACTGTGACTGATACAAACGCATAGGAAATTCTTGAGAAAAAGAAGAAAATCAAGTGAAGATGATGTGGGAAGGTCTGATCTGCCATTGCAGTGTCAGCCAAGAGTGGCTACAGGAGATCTTTGTATTTTAATTTATGCTCTCTCAGTCAGCCTAAGGAGCCGCAGCTGCTGCAGTAAAACCAGAGAACGCATGGCTGTCAACGGAGCAGACAGGAGGGCAGTCCTTATTGCCTCCTCCCCTGTGGAGAGAAGAAAGATAGTAGGAAAAGGTTTCCCCAGCAGGGACCCCTCACTGTAGAAACAGATTCTGGCTGGCAAGAGCAAAAGCTGTCCCCTTCAACGAGCCTCAGCAGTATTGGTATGGAGCAGAAATGGAAAAACAGAACCAGGAAAAAAAAAAATATATATACACACAAACACCCCCAAACATACCTGTATATATATAAAAATAAACATCCTAACATACTGCTCACATTGGACTTTATTAATGCTAGTAGGAACCCCATTTGCTAGCAATTAAACCTAGGATTATACCTAGCCTAAAGCATTAGATCCAGTTTGCAGGATGGGTTTGTTTCTCACTCAGTAGAATCTATCATATCTAAGATCAGGGCATGATGCAGAACAGTTAGGCAGCAAGCACCAAGTTGGGGGGCAGAGAGGCAACAACTCTTTGCTGCTGCCAAGAAAACATGAATTAATCCAATTACTTCACATATATACATATATCTAACAAAACAAAAATAAGCCAACCCAAAAACCCACAAAACTACACACTCAAAAACTTAAGAAAACTGAAAGTATCAACCAAACAAAATAACACGCCTTTAAATGCTAAGCCTTAGAGTGTTTTGTTCCATTGTCCAAGTTTTCATTGAAGTACTTCTAAAACAGATCCCCATGCAGCAAATAAAACAGATTTCAAGATAAATAGCTACCAAACTGTTTTCTCAGGCCTTTTTTTTTATTTTAAGATTTCTTATAGCAACAGGAATTTAGACTAAAAAGTTGTTTACCTGGAAATCCAATTCCTGATGGGATCAGATCATGAACGTGGGCCTTGGGAACAAAGACTTACAAAGGCATTCAGAAGCACTTGTTTATTATTTCTTAGTAAAACAAAAAGTCTTAGAACTCTGTAAGCTTATTATTTTTTTTATTTTTTTTTCAAGCCTAGTAAACTAGCTTAAATCTGAAGTCAGCCTCTGCATAGTCAGCTAGCTTTAAAGGATCTGATATTTTTTGGCCAGAGTCAAACCATCAGGTTATATTGCTATCTTGCCTATCTCTTGTCATCTTCATCAACCAGTAAATAGTAGTAGTCATCCATGCAGCTTATGTTCTTCCTCCCTTCCCATGTCTATTATGCAAGTAGACAAGTCTCATATTTTATTTATCAGATGTCAAACACTTTGGTATAACCTAAGATGACTTCTATAAATTTGTCTCGATTAAAGAATTTGCTTGGGCTACAATACAACCTTAGGGACTTAGGGATGTCACGCTCACAGAGCACCAGTGACTCCACTGTACTGTCTGGCCACTGATTTACATTACGCAACCCCTCAAGATCAGACTCTTAGCACAACATTGGTCTCTGCTTCAGAGACAGCCTAGACAGCAGGCAGCACTCCCCAAAAGCCACAGATTTGCTTATGGACCTACTAAGGGCCCAGACGAGCAAGGAACTTTCCATCTTTCCTTCCAAAATAATGGATAAGTGCTACATTTGAGCTTTTATGTTAAAGCTAAATACTAGTCTTCCAAAAGAGTAATCAAAGGAAGGAACAGTCTGATGCCTGCAGATTCACCTGCCCATCACAGAATTCTCATCCCTCATATACTATTTTATTACTGAATAAGGATCCACCGTAACCAATGGCAGAATTAAATAAGAATTTGAGGAGTGTAGGCTTGCTTGTTTCTTCCTTTTGTGAGGCAGGGGAAAAGAGGATCAAAAAGGACAGAATTTCAGGCAATTGCAATGCTACATAAAAAACACCAACTACATACCTTGCTGTTAAACATGGCCTGGGCTGAAAATGGATAATTCATTATAATTGGAGGAGCTGTGTAAAGATCCAGCTAGGTCACCATCTGGAAACTTAGAGCTCGTCTTCCCAGAAGCAAGCTTTCTCATCTGTGATATCCAGCTGTAGTTGCCTCAGACTGGTACACTTACGTGACTTTACATGCCTCCAACATTTGTAATTCAACCATATGAACTACTGAAAAGGAAGGTATCCAAAATTCATTTCTTAATGGTATTGTGTGGAAAAGTCAAGGGCAGGGTATGGTGGGGGAGCAGAGAAAAGGTGTTTCGAACTACATTCTTCAGATGCAGGATTTTCATTGTGGTTTCACAGAAGCTAAGCAGATGAACACGAAAGTTAATTGACTCCATGCTGCAGAATGCTTTATTACATATGCCTGTTGGAATTCCACCTCTCCCAAAAGTAAGCCAAAACTAATAGCGAAAAAGTAGAACTAATAACTGGATGTCACATACTTCAGAAAGTTAGAGATTCAAGGACCAACCAGACACATTCACAAAGAAAAATCCATCTAGGGATACTAAGTACAAAGATCCTAATTCTGGCTCTGACATGGTTGAGGACTCAGAGCATATCCCCTAAGAATTATCACTATCTACCTACCCTGTTCTTACACTTTTCACCAGCTGTCTACCATTGGCCACTGTTCTAAAGATACTAACCTTAACAGACCTTTTGTCTGGTCCAGTATGATCACTGGTATGTTCTCCTTGTTGCATTTCTAAAAAGTTTCTTTGAGGACTGCCTTGACAATGCTACCTTATTTTAGTTCCTTTCTGTATCAGGAAATGCTTCAACCCAAGTGTAATGTTAGATGTCAGGGAGAGAAGAAGGGGAGCTCGACTAGAACACCTCACAGCACATCACCCATAAAAGCTTCAAAACAACTTTCTGTCCAGCCCTGTGCAAGTTTTCATTCTTGCATTGTATCCAAACCTGTTGAGGATTTCTTGGCTGGGTGAGGACATGTGAGCAATCCAGCCTTTAGCTGGGAACGAAGCATAAGCATACAAAGTGCTGAAGCGGACAAGGACGCTGTGTCCTTGTACGCTGAGAAAAGAAAGATAAGAAGAGCCTCACAAACAACTCCTGGATGCCAAAGAACGAGAAAAGCAACCGCAAGATGCCTCGTGAAGAAGCTTGAGCAGCCAATAAAGAATAAGATAGCGCCACATGAAACGGGATATTGTACCAATCAAAGCATTGTATAAGGCGCGTGCATAAGTGCATAGGGTATATAACTGTGCTGAAAGTTGCAGTAAAGGGACTTCACCTGATCACATTGGTCTGTATGTGATGTCCCCTGTGGATCCTCCGCCGCACAAACCCAAGAATGTTCCTTTTTATTTTAAATGCAAAATGCCCCTTATTAAAGGAAAACATTGATTTATTAGTGTAACTATATCTGAATTTAAATGAATGTTTTAATTCTTCTACATATTCTTAATAAACTAACATAATTTCTTGAAAATTTCAGAGCCACCTTTAATAAAGCTCACAAAACTACTTCCAATACTCACTTTGAAACTTAGAGTATTACTCCTTTTGCTCCCAGTTTCTTTACTAATGATTATAGTTTGTTACGAACATTTCACAAACAACAATTTCATAACCTCACCCTATTCTCATTCTGAACACTAAGAACTCATTTTGAAATTTTGTAACATTTTACAGAGACCACGAAGTCCAGACTGCTGGCATTATCTCAGGTTAAGTCAGAAAGAAGACTCTTCATCTGACACTTAGACATTCACCCCAAAGCTCAAGGGAGAAAGAAAAGAGCACACCTTTACCACCCTTCAGTAAAGTACAGTAGAAATAGCATTCCAGGCAAATTCATACTGCGTCATACTAGACATCTTTATTTGTATTAATGGTTCAGTTTCCATAAATTCTGTAGTAACTGCAGCTCTGCAGATTTCAACATACCTTTCACTACTTTGGCTTTCCTAACTCAGCCTGGTGTTGATCAACTTAAGTCACTATCCCTGGAGGTATTCAAAAAGCACGTAGACAAGGCACTTCAGGACATGGTTTAGTGGGCATGGTTGATGGTTGGACTTGATGATCTTAAAGGTCTTTTCCAACCTAAACGATTCTATGATAAAGGTATTACACCTTGAAAACGATAGGGAAATGACAAGACGTCCACAAACTTAAAAGCTAATTAAGATGAAATATTTCCAAGGGACATTGTTCAGTCTACAGTGGTTTTTTCAGATTTGGTCTGTCCACAGAAATCACTAATTATGCCAAATATTAATTGCAGGGTTGGTGTTCGACATGGACAGCACTCACAAAAAAACCCACACAGCTTTAACTCAAGGTAGTTAAACCTGTTGGGTGTTTCAGTAGCAAAATGGTCTACTGAGTTCCCCCGGTCACATCCTCACCTGAGTGGAGTTGTTTTCCTCCCATGTCACTCTTCCCCAGCCCCTCAGTTGGTTTATGAAGCCGTATCTTATGCTGCACCCTGGTATGCAATCTGTTTTAAGCTGGTTTTGCTGGCAAAGACACCATCTTGAAACGCCCTCTTAGACAAAACCATCAAACCTTCAAATTGCATGGAACCCCAGCTGGAAATTAAAGAATATTAAAAAAGATGCCTTTTTATCCCATCTTTCACACCATACAGAACACAGCCCATTAATGTATTAAAAAAAAAAAAAAAAAAAAAAAGAGAGAAGTGTTCTAGGTATTTAAAAGTTGTCAACACGCACAAAGTTAATAGAAATCGAGACTACACAATCTTCAAAAAACATTTTTTCAATTCCTTACCATTAAAAGTTATCCTCAACTTGTTTATTAGTAGAGTTGTAGGTGCATTGATACATTGTTTCATCACACACTAGAGAAAAAAAGAGCAGGAGTCTTTCCTTTAGGGAACTCATTTGCACTGTTCCTAGTCAAAAGTCAAGGCTCAGCACATCTCCTCCACAACCTTGGAGCAATTTTTGGCTCTGTAGGTTAATGTTTCATTTTGAAGGTTTGAACGTACATGACAATCTAGCAGATTAAGGATTCAGTGCAATAGCTCAAAGAAGTTCTTCATCTCCCTTGGTGGTATAATGAGTCTAAAAGCAGGGAATGTTAATCTTGCTTTTTTCTTTTTTTTTTTTTAAAGCCATCAATATAAGGCAGTTTTACATTTCTTTAAAGCCTTCCTTAAAGGCAAAAGGAAAGGTGGTTTTTGCTGTTTACTTTTTATAGTATTGAAACCATTGGTACTAGCACAGACTGTAACTATCTACTCATATTGCGTTACCACAAACCGCTGAAACAATCTAACAGTAGAAAATAAATGCAATATTCATCAAGTTCTGCATTTACATAGACTGTTTTTACCTTTTCTCTATCAATCACCAAAGCATAAACAAAACTAGTCCGAGATGTTCAGTTTCCATTCAGCTATAAACTGATTTTCAGGCTTGATTTATATACATAGCTTCTTTTATGCTTTGTTTACAGAAATTCTTTTATCTGCCACACTAGCTTACTCGATAAGACACCGTTAGCAGTAATGGAACATATTTCATGCAGAAGCCATTATCTTTAGCCTAAGATGCTGTTAAAGTTCAGAAGCCATTAACAAAATGTGGTGACTTCTTATGTGGCTAATGGTAGACCACAGAAATAGTGGTACTTAACAGATGAGCATTAGTAGCTCCATCAGACACAGATTTATCATTAAGTTGCTGCTATTATGTATATGTCTGCCAAAAGCAGGACTCGGTACTCAATACAGTACTATGCATCACTAGTTACAAAAAAACAGTGGTAACCAGCTTGCTGCCCAGACTGGTGGCAAGGCACACAGCCTGCAGAAACCACTGTTAAGTGATATTTCAGCCACGTAAAGCTATTTCATACAAGCACATGACTACAACTAGAGAGAATACAGTTGCAATTGTCTGCTCTGGATGAACTCCATGTGTTTCAACAGCTAAGTTCTCTCAATGCTACAAGTATTACAGTCACATATAACTCCTATTATTGAGGGGAAGTTTTCATTTAAAGCATCAAAATGGTCAGACAGGATGCTTACTCTGAGAGACAAACTAGCAGAAACACTGCCTGATAGGCTCCACTGTTCTCTGCCTGAGTTTTTTTGGTTAGACTAGTGTAACACCCTTTTTGTCAGCTCTTAGCTACTTAAGCAACTGAAGTAATTGCTCTAGCTCTTTTGAAAGTCTTTTCAGTGTTTTGTTTGGAGAACCTCTTTGGGATTTCCCACACCTCCCCCACACACACACACCTCCCCCCCCCCTTTTTTTTTAAAAAAGACTTTGCTTGAAAACCAATTATGCAGCTGCCACCAAGTGATTCCCATTGAAGTCAACAGGAGCTGCTCTTATGCAGAGGCCTGTAACAAGGGCCCAAGCCTTTACAGTGCTGAAAGCCTTTGTGCTCTATACCCTAAGCGGATGAAGGCAAGCTATGCAGGGGGCTCATTCAAAATTAATACTACATCAGGAAGTGGATGAGGGAGAGGGAAGGCACTTAATAATTGATCTGCAGTTTGTTTTCTGTGTATTCTCAAATGTCTTTATGTACATGTTTGTTTTGGTTTGCCTTTTTGTGTTTGGTTTTTTTCAAGCTGGAGAGTTGTTAATAGAACTTTACTCTAGTTTAAAAAAAAAAAAAAGAAAAAGTGAAACAATGACAAGAGAGCTCCCAAAGAGGCACTTTCATAATAACTGCAAAAAATATCTACCCAGAAGGCAACACAGAGATGGAATAGAAAACAAGGCAGGTTTTATTCAGACAAAATATGACTACCTTCTCCCTTTTAGAAGATTACATTCTCAAAGTTAAATACCTTCTGCATTATGAACAAGGGGTGTATTCCACTCCTGCTCTTTCTGTGAAGAGTTAAAGGTTTCTCTTCTCACCACCATTTATACAGAAGTCCAATCCCACCCCACAATGCAGACAAAGTCCACCCTTCCAACTTGTGAAGTCCTTCAAACTCCTCAAGCTAGGAGTCCACTACTGCTCACATGAACAATTTTGACAACACAGGTACACCAAAATTATTCTACCTTGCTCTATAAATATCACCTGCAGTCATTTTAAGGACATGTGACAGTTGCATATTGGAACAAGGTAGCCTTTTAGAGTAAATGAAAATCTGACCCTAGTACACTAAGGAGATTTAAACAAATAGCAGTACTCACTGAAGTTCTGATAGGTCTCCAAAGGTACAAAATAAAGGAGTCCCACCAACTCTCAACTTAAAATACTTAGGACTTTACAGTACGTTTCTAACCAGTATAGCAGCAGCGACAGCCACCAGCCTCTTTAAATTTCAGTCCTGTACTCCAGCCTCAGGTAACATCATTGAGACCCTGCGCTCCAAGAGCAGTAAGGCTTCCATGTGGTTCAAACAGGAGACACAGCACATCCCTCAAATCTTTGCTGACCATGCTAGTCTCTACCACAGACCCCATCCATTCCACCTCACCTGATTCGACATGACTCAGTCCTGCAGCAATTGTTTATGAAGCTAAAATGTGAAATTCTTTACAGCAGAGCCAGAGTTGTATGTACAGTTTTGATATTCACCAGCCTTATAGTTTGAAATATCAACTAAAGAAGGATTATCTCTGCAGGTGTTATTTGGGAGGTCTTCCACCTATACTGAGGCTTGCTGTTTCAAAAGGAGATGCTTGCATGTTACGCTGAAAAAAGGCACACGTTTACGGAAAAAAAGTTGCTTGTCAAGTAGGAACAAGTGCCTTATAAAACTGGTACCAAAAAAGCCAGTGCGGGTTTTTTTTTACTTCTTCCCACTTTTCTGTGGACTGGTGGCTGGACTCCAGTAACAGAGCCAGCAAACTGGCCCTGTAGAAAGCCCTCTCAGAGCATGGCAGTGACCACACAGAGGCTCCTGTGGGCTAAGAGCACAGAACCCAGCTGAGCTTTCAATTCCAGGTGACAGGAGTAAGAACCAGCACAGACTCACAGCAAGACACAAAAAGGGCTGCCTTGGAGAGTGAAACAGAGAACAGCCTCTGCAAGCTCGAGTAGAGCACAAACTGAAAGGAGGGCAAAACCAACAAGAATCAGGTATTTACAAGAGGCATGGTAATTTATCCACGCAGTAATCAGCTACTATTGACAAGTAAACTGCAAGTAACAGTGGAGTTGAGGATATCATCACTGTTATTTACTAGACACGACATTTAAAATAATATATGAAATACTGGATGATAGCAAGTTCACTGGAAATCCTACCCACGCACAAAGTTCTGGGATGGGGAAAAGTTGAAGGCAAAAGCTACTTTCACCCACAACTGTTCTTTTGCCTTCGTCAGAGGTTAGCACCTCTGCAGAACAGCTGATAGGGTCATGAATCTATGGGGCATAGAAGAGTACCTCCAACAGAAGACAAAAACGGCCAGATGGGAGCCACAACTCATTCACCTGCTACAGTGGCAAGAACCCTTCAGGATCAGTCTCATCAAGATTGGTATTGGTTTTCCTTAATACGCAAAGCTATTAACCGCACCTGCTCAGAAGCTACTTCCTCTCCCACAGGTATGAGAGTGGTTTAGGAAAAATGAAGGAGAGCAGAGGCCAGCAAGGATGTAAACCATGTAAAAATGTAAATGGCTTGTGTTCTTGTGTCAAACACACTAGTTACTTGCATGGAAAAGATCCTGCAGAATAAAACACAGATTCAGATGCCACCACATGCCTTTAGACTACCCAGGCAGGAGTTTTGCCTATCTTCAGAACAGGACATCTTGTAAGAGGAAGGAGACTGCTTCCATGTAAAAGAAAGTAACATTTTTAAACCACACTAAGCCCCACATAGCTGAAGTAGGAACACTACTGGTGACCATGCCAGAGGTCCCAGCAGCAACAGAATAGCAGAATACAGCCAGAGGAAGATCAGTACAAGAAGTCCTTCTTTGAACGTGACAGCTGTTAGATGGGTTTCCAGTTCCTTCAAGTCCTGCTTTTAGGCACATAAGGCAATGAACATCTGCTCTAGCGAGTCAGGAATTAATTTTTTTTAAATACAGTGTTATTCTACATAAATATATATATAACTATGTATGCATATATGTAATATATAAAACATATTTCCAACATTAAATGCATAATACCCTTTTGTCTGCAAGAAAGCCATCAAAAAGGGTACTACTTGGGAATGGATAATCATGAAGAACTCTCTTCAGAGAGATCATTTGCGACCCCTTCCAGTAGGCCACTCCAATGAAGTACCTCATTACAGGGAGCAGCATGGTGTTTGGAATAATGTTTATGGAAAGGAAAAGAAACCAGAGAGGTACATAATGGAGCTCTCCACTTAAACTTAAGTTCAAATTAAGTTCACATTACAATAAACTTGATAGACTGTCACTGCTCTTTCTTTCTCCAACTTCACTAAGCAATTAGGAGAAGACAGATAACAAACATAAATCTTACTAAAACAGAGGAGATCAGAGTGCACTGGAGGAGCATCCCAAGTAGCACATATGTCTACCTAGTAGTCCTCACCAGACTGAGCTAGTTATTAACAGAGCATCATGTCTGATGCCTCTGTGTACTCCACAGTCCAAAACCCCTTCACCTGGAGTTGAAACAGTGCTTGTACAATCACTTTAGGTTGATCTATACAGGGAAGGGAGGAGACAGTCCTACCATCTTCCCATGCTTCATTCTTGCAGCCAAACAGCAAGTCAACAGAAATCGACCCAGATGAGAGAGTTCTCAGTCTGATCTGGTAACTGACTGCTATCAGTCTTCTGAAACTGTACTAACACATTCGGTTCTGCTGCCTTGTGCCAGCCTTAGCCCCCTGCTCTCATTTTGACACCAGAATTTGCAAGGCAGCACACCAAATGCAGTCATGAAACCATCACCATAACCAAGGCAGGAAGTGACCCTGCTACAGAAACAGGTCCTCCCAGTCATTCGGAGAGGAAAGAAAAATTGAGTTAGACTCAGGAGAGCATCAAGACTTCACATCCCCCTGTATGCCCACAGAATGAGAAAGAAACAAGAGAATGTCTGTGATATCAAGAAATATCGATTAAAAACTAGACCTTAGTTATTTTTTAACTGCAGTCATACATATTTTATCTGTACATATTTTTATAGCCTTCACATAAGTCAGATGGCTGAATTTTCATCTAGAAATGAATTACATAACTCCCTGGAAAACAGGGCTTCTAATTTTAAAAGTTTTTCCTCTTCTTTTTTAATTATGTTAATTACATATTTAATTATTGTTGGACTGACTGAATTCACACTTACTCCTTTAGACATATACTCAGGTAAACTAGCAGTCAGGAAGATAACTTTTACGGAATGCTATCTTTTACCCACATGGAAAAGGGAACTCTTCTGTTTTAATATTTCAGTGGCAAAAGTTAAAATTTAAAAAATCTGAAACCCTCGCTTCATGCATAGTAGAACACCTCAGTATACTCCCAGCTGAGAGTGGCCCAGGATACTTGCTGACCCTCTTCCTCGTTAGCTGGTAGGACCCAATGTTTTGAATTGTCACCTTTTCCAAATTCTGTTCTCCAGTCTGAAACACTCTAACCACACGGCATTGCAAAGACAAACTTAAGAGAGAGTTCTTCCACAAGGTGACATGGTTAACTGAAGCATGGCATGAAGCAACAAAACCTTTGCCATCTGTGAATTTTTTTCCTCAGTGTCTCTGCTTTTATGTATAAACCATTTACAGCACATAGAGGGAAGCTCCTTCAAGCTCTTTTTAATCACAGCTAGCTGGAAAACAGAATGCAGCAGAAGAGATGCAATTCAGTGAGAGGGAAGCACAGAGAACCTAGCCTCACAAAGGTAAATATATGCCCTGCACATGGGTACATAAAGCAAAGGTGTCCGACAGGGAGAACCTGTGATGCAGGCTCTGACAAAATGCCAGATATCAGGTGGATCTGCTAGGGGTGACACCCCACACACAGTGCTGCTGCATCTTTCCTTGGGGCACCAGAGCTCAGCTGAGAGTCTGCCCTCTTGACACAAAGTCCTGACATAAAATAATATTCTGCGTCATGGAAGATTTGCCCCTAATTCAAAGTAAATTAAGCTGGCCTCTCATTAAATGTAAGCTACTAATGCTAGGAAACACCCAGTAGGCTGAATTATTACAAGCATCCTTGCAGTCTCATTTATATCATACTCCTTACCCTGTAACAGTAGCTTACTGGAGCTATGACAGTAGACATACTCAGGTTTTAACTCAGTAACACTATTCAGGAAAACAAAACAGAAGCCTCTATGAATCCAGAATATTTCATATATCTAAAGGCATCTAGTCTCCTTTTAAATCTTTCTTTGAATACTATACTACAAAGAAGCACCAAACACTTTTAGAAATAATTTTATTTGCCTATTGAGGAGAAAAAGAACATATTTAGACAGAAGTTCCTACAATTCTTTGATTTTTCCATAAGAAGCTTTGCTGTTGAGAAAACCAGATGGCAACAGGTATGGAATAGGTATACAAACTATTTTCATAATATGTATTTGCCTCACTGCAAAAAGAAGAAAAAAAAAATCTTCCATCACCATACATCAGGAACTTTGCTTGAAATGATTTTCAATATTATTTAGTGTAATGGAGCCTTCACTGTGAGCAGAGGGATTTTCAAGGCCTGGAAGAGGCATATTGATTTTTCCCAGTTCTGTCGGAAATTGACAGTTCATTCATAAGATCCTCTGTGTGTGCTGAAATACTTATTCTAAATGCTGTCCAGAGGAAAGCGACTGGAAAGTTGAAACATTAGCTGAAGAATCTGATGTGGAGATTGATGTGTGTTAAAATAAATACTGCTACTACCATTTGCCTCATTTATTTTACACAGCTAAAGGACTACGATCTGACTGTTTTTAGCATCTCCACAAGTCAGGCCATCTGGAGGTTATATGAGATCACACTGAGTCAGAGTTTGATACCAAATCAAGCACCCCTGACTACAAGCCTCAGTGTGTTAGTGACATTTTTAAATGCCAGTGTAAGGGGAAGGCTGGACTGTCCTAGATCTTTGCGCATATTATAGAAGTGGCTACACAGAGCACTGTGCAAACAGTAACATCCACGCATAACAACCCTTAGACCTGTACAAAGTCCTGCTGAAATCAGTAGAAATCTATATCCACTGTGAAACACAAGGGAGGATATTTTTTGGCAGGAACAGCAGCACAATCACAAAAAATGGCATGTTTTCCAAACCCGCACAACAGTACAACGGAAAAGAAACAAATTAGGCCTCAAACCAATAAAGAATAATCTATGTTTTCCTGGATTTTGCACTGTAAAACTGTAGTGGAATGCAATTCAGTACATTGGTAAAAATAGATAAGCTTTCTTTGTTTTAATTCTTTCTTTATTGCATTGCAACAATATTTGTTAATTTTTAATGGGAAAAAAAGATGGAAACTTGTCATGGTTTCCGCCCAGCCGGTAACAAAGGACCACACGGCCGCTCGCTCACTCCTCCCGTCCCCCTCCGGTGGGATAGGGGGGAAGACGGAGGAGAGAAAAGGAAAAAAAAAAAACTGGAACCTCGAGGGTTGAGATTAAGGCAGTTTACTGGAACAACACAAAGAAATTACAACACCAACAACGGTACTAATGAATGAGTATACAAAAAGAGTGATGCACAGTGCAACTGCTCACCACCCGGGACCCGACGCTCCGCCACTTCCCCCACCAAAAGTCGAGACCACCCCCCGGCCCGCTCCCCATTTATATACTGAGCATGATGCCACATGGTATGGAATAGCTCCTTGGCTAGTTCAGGTCAGCTGCCCCGGCTATGCCCCCCACCTCCCAGGTTCCTGTAAAAAATTAACTCTATCCCAGCTGAACCCAGGACATTATCCACCCCTTATTCTATACCTTCTACATCATGCCCAGATCTTACATTTTCCAATCAACCACTACCACTTTCTTTGTCTTATATATATATAAGTATATGGACTTGCCCCCCCCCCCCCCCGGCACACACACACACGCAAATGGTATTCCTTTAGCCTATGGGCTATCCCTCTAATGTGTCCGTCGATTTTATTTAGTCCATGACCTTTGGGCTCCATCTGTTGTAACAGTTCTTCAGGATAAGAGAGATGGTGTGAGATGTTGGGTTGTTGTATGCTGCCTCTGGAACTTGTGGCTAGTACATTTGGTGCAACCCACACCCTTGGTCTGCAGGTCGAAGATGTTGATCTTGAGGAAATTGCTGGGTGCCAGTTCAAGTTCTATTGCTGTTGTACTTGGCTCAGTTTCAAAGTCCATCCCGCAGTCATTTGGGTAATTCTTACAGCAATACCCTTGATATGGCATATAGACACTATAGATACAATGACATGCATTGGCAGGGTATTTAGCAGTTAAGTATCATACAGCCCAATTCACTGGCTATTCTCTCCCAAAATCAAATCTCCCTGAAGTACACATCGAAATTCTCCATCCTTCTGCATCACCCACCAGGTGTACCCAGGTCCCTGAGCAAAAACAACCCCTTGAATGGGTTTGCCTCTGCTTGAGGGAGGACTAACCCAGACTGCCTTTCCTAACATACTCCTCATGCGCACTACAGGGACTTTATCCCCTTCTACAGTATGTGGAAGTCTTGGTTGGGCGGGGCCAGCCCGATTGGCGGATCCTCTAGTATTAACTAACCAGGTGGCTTTTGTTAAATGTGTATCCCAATGTTTGAAAGTCCCACCCCCCATCGCTCTCAATGTAGTTTTCAGCAGTCCGTTGTATCGTTCGATTTTTCCGGAGGCTGGTGCGTGATAAGGGAAGTGATATACCCACTCAATGCCATGTTCTTTGGCCCAGGTGTCTACGAGGTTGTTTCGGAAGTGAGTCCCGTTGTCCGACTCGATTCTTTCTGGGGTGCCATGTTGCCATAAAATTTTCTCTTCAAGGCCCAGGATAGTGTTCTGGGCAGTGGCATGGGACACAGGGCATGTTTCCAGCCATCCAGTGGTTGCTTCCACCATTGTCAGCACATGGCACTTGCCTTGGCGTGTTCGTGGGAGTGTGATATAGTCAATCTGCCAGGCCTCCCACTGTTTATATTTCAGCCATCGCCCCCCATGCAACAGGGGTTTTTGCCGCTTGGCTTGCTTAATTGCAGCACATGTTTCACATTCATGGATGACCTGTGCGATAGTGTCCATGGTCAAGTCCACCCCTCGATCTCGAGCCCATCTATAAGTTGCATCTCTTCCCTGATGGCCTGAGGTATCGTGGGCCCACTGAGCCATAAATAGCTCATCCCTACGTTGCCAGTCCGGGTCCACCTGAGACACTTCAATCTTGGCAGCCTGATCCACCTGTTGGTTGTTTCGATGTTCTTCAGTGGCCCGACTCTTGGGTACATGAGCATCTACGTGACGTACTTTTACCACTAGCTTCTCTATCCGAACAGCGATATCTTGCCACAGTGCGGCAGCCCAAATGGGTTTACCTCTGCATTGCCAGTTGCCCTTCTTCCATTGCTGTAGCCACCCCCACAGGGCATTTGCCACCATCCATGAGTCAGTATAGAGAGAGAGCACTGGCCACTTTTCTCTTTCAGCAATATCTAATGCTAGCTGGATGGCTTTCACCTCTGCAAACTGACTCGATTCACCTTCTCCTTCAGCAGTTTCTGCAACTAGTCGTGTAGGACTCCATACAGCAGCCTTCCACCTCCGATGTTTTCCCACGATGCGACAGGACCCATCAGTGAACAGGGCACATTGCCTCTCATTTTCTGGCAGTTTATTATACAGCGGGGCCTCTTCAGCCCGTGTCACCTCCTCCTCTGGCGACATTCCAAAGTCTTTGTCTTCTGGCCAGTCCGTGATCACTTCTAAAATTCCTGGGCGACTGGGGTTTCCTATGCGAGCCCGTTGTGTGATCAGTGCAATCCACTTACTCCACGTGGCGTCAGTCACATGATGTGTAGAGGAGACCCTCCCTCTGAACATCCAGCCCAGCACTGGCAGTCGGGGTGCTAAGAAGAGCTGTGTTTCAGTACCAACCACTTCTGAAGCAGCTCAAACTCCTTCATACGCTGCCAATATCTCTTTTTCAGTTGGAGTATAGCGAGCTTCGGATCCTCGATATCCCCGACTCCAAAAACCCAGGGGTCGGCCTCAGGTCTCTCCAGGTGCTTTCTGCCAAAGGCTCCAGGTAGGGCCATTCTCCCCAGCTGCAGTGTAGAGCACCTTTTCAACATCTTGTCCTGTCCGGACTGGCCCAAGAGCTACTGCATGAACAATCTCCCGCTTAATTTGTTCAAAGGCTTGTCGTTGCTCAGGGCCCCATTTAAAATCATTCTTCTTCCGGATCACTTGATAGAGAGGACTTACAATTTGACTGTAATTTGGAATATGCATTCTCCAAAAGCCCACAACACCTAAGAAAGCCTGTGTTTCCTTTTTATTAGTCGGTGAGGACATAGCTGCTATTTTGTTGATCACGTCTGCAGGGATCTGACGACACCCGTCTTGCCATTTTACTCCTAAGAACTGGATCTCCTGCGCAGGTCCCTTGACCTTACTTTCTTTTATGGCAAAACCAGCCTTCAAAAGGATTTGGATTATTTTCTTCCCTTTCTCAAAAACTTCTTCTGCTGTGTTGCCCCATACGATGATGTCATCAATATATTGCAGGTGCTCTGGAGCTTCACCTTTTTCTAGTGCAGTCTGGATCAGTCCATGGCAAATAGTGGGGCTGTGTTTCCACCCCTGGGGCAGTCGGTTCCAGGTGTACTGGACGCCCCTCCAAGTGAAAGCAAACTGTGGCCTGCACTCCGCTGCCAAAGGAATGGAGAAAAATGCATTAGCAATGTCAATTGTGGCATACCACTTAGCTGCCTTTGATTCCTGTTCATATTGAAGCTCTAACATATCTGGCACAGCAGCGCTCAGCGGTGGCGTGACTTCATTCAGCCCACGATAATCTACTGTTAGTCTCCATTCCCCATTAGATTTCCGCACGGGCCATATGGGACTATTAAAGGGTGAGTGAGTCTTGCTGATCACTCCTTGACTCTCCAATTGGCAAATCAGCTTATGGATGGGGATCAGGGAGTCTCGGTTGGTGCGATATTGCCGCCGGTGCACCGTCGCGGTAGCAATTGGCACCTGTTGTTCTTTAACCTTCAGCAACCCCACAACCGAAGGGTCTTGGGAGAGACCAGGCAGGGTAGACAGCTGTTCACTCTCCTCCGTCTCCAATGCAGCTATATCAAAGGCCCAACGGTACCCTTTTGGGTCCTTGAAATACCCCCTCCTGAGATAATCTATACCAAGGATGGACGGGGCCTCTGGGCCAGTTGCAATGGGGTGTTTATGCCACTCATTCCCACTTAGACTCATTTCGGCTTCCAATACGGTTAGCTCTTGGGATCCCCCTGTCACACCAGAGATACAGATGGGTTCTGCCCCTTTATAACTTGATGGCATTAGGGTACATTGTGCACCAGTGTCTACTAGAGCCTTATATTCCTGTGGGTCTGACGTGCCAGGCCATCGAATCCACACTGTCCAGTAGACTCGGTTGTCCCTCTCCTCCACCTGGCTGGAGGCAGGGCCCCTCTAATCCTGGTTAGAATATCTGTTACTCACTTTTTGCACACGTGAATCAGAAGTCCCTTCAAGAGGATCAGAAATGAGATCGGCCCATCTACTGCGTCCAGGGGACTGCTCACGGGAAACTGGAGCAGCAGTTTTCCAAGAAGAATCTTCTTTTCTGGTTGCTTTTTCTCACAACTCCCGTACCTGTGCATCCAAGACTGAGGTAGGTTTTCCATCCCACTTCCTCATGTCCTCTCCATGGTCACGCAGGTAAAACCACAGGTTAGCCCGTCGTGTGTACTTTCTCTCTCCTCTCTCTTGGGCAGAGGAACGCTTACTCCCAATAACTGCAATGCGGGCCTGTACAGGTGAGGAGGAGGACATATCCACTTTGAATTGCTGGAACTCTCCGGACAATTCCTCTACAGCTGAGACACAGGCCCATAGGGAGGAAGAGAGACTTCCTTCGTATTGCCGGAGTTGGACAGCCAATTCATCCACCGTTTGTCCATAGCCTTCTTTCCAGGACATTACTGCCAATGAGTTGGCATAGGTTGGTGGTGCACTTCGTAGAAACTTCCGCCACATCGGTTGTGTGCATTAGACTTCACCTAGATCTGTGGGTGACTGCGCATTTTCTGGATCGTTATAAATCACCTCCAGCACAGCTAATTCCCTCAGGTACTGGATACCTCTCTCCATGGTGGTCCACTTGCCTTGGTGACATGTAACTTCATCCCTGAAGGGGTATCTTTCCTTTACACCTAACAGAAGTCACCTCCAGAGGCTGAGGACTTGTGTTTTTCTCCCAATCGCCTCGTCGATACCCCCTTTCCTAGACAGAGATCCCAACTGCTTGGCTTCCTTACCCTCTAATTCCACACTACTAGCCCCATTATCCCAGCATCGGAGCAGCCAGGTAACAATGTGCTCACCTGGGTGGCGGCTAAAATCTTTTCGCATGTCACGCAATTCACTCAGGGATAGAGATCGGGTAATTATTTCAGGTTCTGCCTCTTCCTCCTGTTCTCACGATGACCCTGGTTCATCTTCATCTCTCACTAAGCGAACTGATTTCTTTGTGCGTTTCTTTTTCTGTACAGGGGTGACTGATACTGGCACAGGTTGGTTCTCTGGTTTAGTGGCAGTATCTGTCACCGGGGTAGGGGCAGCCACGGTGCTTGTTGTCCTGTTTTCCATCTTTTCCCCCTTTTCCCCCTGAGGGTGCTGCATAATATCAAGCAGGGTTTGGTAGATACCGGCCAGGGCCCAGCACAGTGTAGTGAGTTGTGTGTCTCTGGGATAGCCACAGCATTTTCCTTTCAAAAATTCTATCACTTCATGAGGGTTCTGTAGTTGTTTGGGAGTGAACTTCCAAGTCACTGGAGGTGAGAAGTTCTCTAGATACCTGCCCACATCCTCCCACATGCCGTGCCACCCATGAATATCCAGCTTTGGGACAGATCTCTGGGTGGTACTCTTAAAGAGCCTTTTTGTAGCCCTAGACAAGACCTGAAACATAGTCAGGAGGCATAGCACTAACAGCACACTGGCTTGCGCATCCCAAGGATATTCAAAATTCTCGAAAGCTGTTGTAATTAGTTGGAAGGAGAAAAGGGAGGGGAACGGACGGGTGGAAGTATCCCCCCCTAACTTCCCCATGGATTGGGTGTAATTACCAATAAAATCCGACAGAAGGTGCCCAAAGTATGGAAATGATATCACTGCCTCATACAGATACCAGCTTAACCTCATGACCAGTGATGTAATCATTTCACAAGTCAACATTGCCCAGTACAGCAAAATGATAATCCCAATCACTCTCCCAGAGATGAGATACGCAACTACAGGCAATACATAGAGCATATAAGAGCTTACAAAACGCCACCATGTAAACAACTGAATCAACATTGTGAGTAACATCTATTTATCTAGTATAAGGAATGCGTATGACAAATCTGTTTCAACACGCTCTGACCAGATCTGTCGTTATCTCAACCCTTCGTGACCCACGTTGGGCGCCAAAAAGGACTGTCATGGTTTCCGCCCAGCCGGTAACAAAGGACCACACGGCCGCTCGCTCACTCCTCCCGTCCCCCTCCGGTGGGATAGGGGGGAAGACGGAGGAGAGAAAAGGAAAAAAAAAAAACTGGAACCTCGAGGGTTGAGATTAAGGCAGTTTACTGGAACAACACAAAGAAATTACAACACCAACAACGGTACTAATGAATGAGTATACAAAAAGAGTGATGCACAGTGCAACTGCTCACCACCCGGGACCCGACGCTCCGCCACTTCCCCCACCAAAAGTCGAGACCACCCCCCGGCCCGCTCCCCATTTATATACTGAGCATGATGCCACATGGTATGGAATAGCTCCTTGGCTAGTTCAGGTCAGCTGCCCCGGCTATGCCCCCCACCTCCCAGGTTCCTGTAAAAATTAACTCTATCCCAGCTGAACCCAGGACAAAACTGTACAAGAGTACAAAGTCACTATGAAATGCTAGCTAATGAAAAAGTCAGGTATTTTGAAGAGTTAAAAAAAATTACCATACTGGAAGGCACTTTAATGGTTAATGCTGACAGTGACTTCTGGGTCATCGCTAACAGAGCTGGGTTACTTCATGAGCTGTTCAGCTCCTTGCTCCTGCCTACATCAATAAAACAATTACAGTCCTGTTGACAGGCTACTAGCCATGCGTTTGAGAAACGTGCTGTATATTTTGGGCAAAGCCAAGTATGAAGGCTGATTCTATCCCACAGAACTATAGTTTAAGATTGGAATTCCATAACTGGCAGAATCAGGTCAGGAGATTTCTTTGGGTCAAAAATATTCTCTCTCACCTCCAGTTTTAATTAGAAGCAAAACATATTCTAAATGCTTATAGAAAATCTTCACAGGTTACTGTCCTTGGTTAACGGACTATAAACTGTTGAAGTACCTACCCTGAGCATTTAACAACACATCAGCTTCTTGCTCCAAATGTATAACTTGTAGTTTATACTGCATTTTATACTGCATTTTCAACAAGTCTATTTGTAGGAATGGGGCTCAAAAGAAAAGGAAGTGTTGTTTCACTAACTGTAAGCCCAAGTTTCTTATCCTCTACTAATCATTAACTATTGCATCTTACAGAATTTAAGGAATAAAAAATAAATTAAAGTTTGCTAAGAAGTACTTCAGGATTATTGTAATAATAGGTTTTAGAGAGTGTTCTTTAAGAAGAGATTACAGACATACTTTCAAATTCCTGTCCAATGAAGAAGACAGAGAAGTTCCTTACATTTTTCTTCTTTCTACTACACACAAACACAAAAAAAACCCACCCAAAAAAACCCCCACAAACAAACAACAAACACACACAACAACCTTCTCCTCCACATTTTCCATTTGAAAATTACCCTACATCTATTGCACCACCTGATTCCCCCCCCCCCCCCCCCCCCCCGAAAAAACATGTTTTCTGGGTTTGCGCTTGGGAAAAAAAGCCCTTCTTCCCCAGTTCAGCTCAAGCTTGGCTTTCCTTTTGTGCCTATTATAGCATACACTGTAGTTGAATATGTACATACATAATAAATACACCAAAGAGTTTATCATGAAAAGACTGTTTTACTGAATTGAAGTAGCATGTCCACCTTCAAATTCAATGTTACATAATGTGGATCATAATGTAGCCTTTATTAAGAACACATTATCAACATGCAACAAGGGGGATGGGACTAGGACCAATGATAGCTTGGGTTTGCACATACAAATATTCATAAAATGTTTCACTTGCAGAAGCATTCTGTTGGGGCTGCCTGTACGCTGGGTGCCATTCACATGCATCAGCTTTTCTCTGATTGGGACATTAAAGATTCAAAATTAACTCTTCATACTTTGAGATAGATGTCATAGTAAGTTTTACCTGGTGGCACAATTCAATCAAGGTGGAAGACTGGTAAAATTACCAAATTCATCTTTAACACAGAAGAAAAGTATGTAAGCTGCATTTGACAGTTCCAATAATATTCACTTGAAGTATGTTGACATCAAACATGATAAGTTGCACAATTAATCACAATTAGTTTTTTCTAGTTCTTGTGGCCTTATGCTTCTTCAATCTTTTATAAACTAGAAACATCAAATAGCTTAAAACAACATGTTTACAAACACCTAGTTTTGGCAAAACAAATACTTAGGCGAAAGGAAACAGCTTCATCAATGTTCCTCATCTATTTCTTTTTGTATAACCAAGGATACAACCTGCCACAAAGTTACAAGGGAAGGCAAGGCAAGGGAAATTTTTATTCCAAGAATGACCTCTACAAATCTTAAGCAAGTCCCCTGGAGCCAGCAGAGTTACTATACTTTTATATGCATTTAAAAGACTGGGGCTACATCTGCTGAAAGAGACACTGAGGAATTCATGAATCCCAAGCTCACAACAATGCATCTATTTCATCAATATTTACATCACTGCCTTTCACTGTTACAAAACAGTTGTGTATTTTCCCAAGACAAGCATTGTTCTGTTTCTGGCAAGACCACTTGTGAAATGCTAAGTTATCTGTGCTATTAAGAAATTTTTAAAAAATGCCATAAAAGTGGGGGAGAGTGAACAGAGTGCTTCCACTTCCACTGCAAGGGCATCTTCCCAATGCAATTTTTTCCAAGATAAAATGCTACAGAATGCATTTGATAATTGCATGGAACTAGCTTCACATTGATTTTTTTTTTTTTTCCAACCACTGTGTCAAGGGAAAATTACATAACCAAAACTTCCTTGTGGATATCTGAAAACCAGCTGACAGCAGAAAATTATTTTCTGCCCCTTTAAAAACAAACTATCAACAATGTACAAAATTTAATGAACAATCTATTTGCTGTCCCTTAAAGGTCAGCACACTTTTCCAACACTTTTCCTGTAACACACTTACATAACCTTATTCAGTTTTCTTTCCACTATCTTCCTGTAATTCAGAAGACTATTTAGACTCCCATATGGTTGCCATCAAAACCAGCAGATGTCAACCAAATTAAAACACAAACTATGACTTGTAATATGCTGATGTATCGTAATTGCAGCGTATCTCACAACTTACGGTGAATCATGAGATAAAGCAAAGGTTTCTGAGGTGTCAGTGCTTTTTATACATCTTTCCAATTAGGCTAGGGTCAGTGGAATCAAGTGTGGATTGAAGTTCAGAGTTAAACAATAGTATATATCCACAGTTCCCATCAAGTATAATAAAGCACAGAGAGCAATTTAAAACAGTTCTTGGAATTAAAAGTCAGCTTAAAAATGCCTTGCAAAAGCAGAAGGGAAAGAAGGGGAAATCATTCTTGTCTTTTGGGAAACGGGGTGGCCTACTTTTACTTTTTGCATTGTACCTTTGACATCATTCTACATGGAAGTCTAAGAGGGAAGGGGGGGAGGAGGCAGCATTGTTTGTTTGCTTTCTCCAACTACAGAAAAATGTTTTCTGTTACCTTATATTACAGCTGCAGCTCTCATCTAAATCAGATTACATTATGGTTTACCTAGACAAAGACATAAAGGCTCATAAAAAAGCACTGTCTGTTCCACCAGCCTAGAAAGGTAGCAAACATAATGTGGAGATTTCACAAAGGCATTATGCCAGTCAAGTTAAAGCACAGGTCTGTGCCCTAACAAACAACCAGCAGAAGAATGTCAGCTGAGCAATGGAAAGAGAAGCATAATATTGAGTTCTAATTTTTGATTTAGATGTATTTGTGCCTATTTGGTCTCAGTTCCTAAATCTTACTCTGGCAACCGCCAAACAAGCTTTCCTTTTCCACAAGAGCATAGTAATCTCATAAAATAAGTTTTTCTCAACAAACACTTCCAGCATATTTACCAACTTTAGTACTGAATTTCCAAAAAAAAAAAAAAAAAAAAAAAACAAGCTTGCAAATATACCTAGAATTATGCATAGACTCAGCAGATAATGTTGTCTTCTACAACAGTATGAAACACATAGTTAGACAAGAACATGTTATCTGGGGTGGTGCAAGACTGAGAACTATCTCCTGAAGAGCATACTGTCACCTTTAGTTACAACTACATATACAGCAATAGAGTGCAACTTTCCCATATTCATTATACTAACGATTCAGTTGTGTTTTTTAAGGAAAGAAAAGACAGACCAGCACAAAACCAAAAAATTGACAAAATTTATTTTGCCCATATGCTGTGGCATATAAAGCCTCCGATTTTTTGCAGTATCTTCAGTTTAAGTACCATGTACAATCATTCCTCACATAATTTCAGTAGATCTACAGTATTCCTCCCCTCAAGGCACTGACAATTTTCTTGTCAAAACCACTACTCTTCCAACTCAGTTCTCTTTATTTTTAGTCCATTGTTTTATGATGCAGAATAGAGAGTATTTTCCCGTTTGCTTACATTAAAATTTTAAAAGGTTGTGTTAAGAGCACTACATAATAATGCTCAGGTAGAAGTTTTAACAAAGGTGTTCCACACATCTCCATGTTCACGAGACCCCTGGAGAGTGTCATGGGGTTAATATGATGACCTCTTCATCATTTCAATCTATTTACAATGACTATATTAGTGACTATTTTTGATTATCACTTTCTGTGAACAGCCAACCAAACTTGCAATTTGCATTTACAGCTTTTCTGGCCCAGTTTCATGATAGACTATTGAAGGGTTTGCTATTAATTCAGTAAAAACAACATTAAAATGTATTCTGCAAGAGTAACTGCCTGTGTTTTCACTCCAAATGATGAGAGACATGGTAATAAATGCAAGCTTCCTCATAAAGAGATTACAATACTCTGAAGAAATGACTAAATTCTTAGAAAAGTACTTTGTCTCTGTGGATTTCAAGAAGTTTAGCCAAGGACTCAAATGAGATGATTAGCATTTTGCAAAAGGGGAAATCTGTAAGCAAGGGCCACACATCAAGCAAACGGCAGAGTGGGCGATACACTGAGGTCTTTAGATTAGCATTCCAACAGTATAAAGCCGCATGGCCTAGAGATATTCTTTAACCCATTCAGTTACAACAGAGGAACATCTGCCATCATGCAAAAGCTATGCTGCATAAGCTTCAACAGCTCAGGAATAAGAAAACGAGTAGCCACAAAATACCTAAAATATACCTCTTCCCCACTTGCACCATCTGCACATTAACCTTCAGAGAATAAGATGAAGGAAATTACAGGGTACGTAGTTTCTTATAGACTGACAGTGGCTGAAGGAGGAAGATAACATGTTTATGTATATTTCACCATAACCTCTCCTCCCTCTTGTAGTCCAAGGACAGGGCAACACAAGTGTTCCTCACACTACTCTGTTCCCTGCTGAAAAACATCTGTGTTCACAGCAACATATGCCAGGGGAATCAAAATGAAAAAACAGACAAATGAAAAGAACCATGGCAAACTCAACCACTAAAAGCTGAGCGAACAGTACAATAAAAACAGCTACTGTAGGGTCAGAATACTACAGAAAGCTTGCAACCACTCATCTCCACAGGTCGGTCTTTAGCCAAGTAAACATTGACATAAAAACACAGTCAACTTCGCTCTAGCAGCTTACTTTCTTGATTAAGGAAAGGTGTTTCAGTATAAAAGTGTAATTAATCAAAATTCCCATCCTTCCAAAACAACCTCTTCAGGCACCTTTACTTTTCAGGAACACAGACATGAGGTTAGCTACGAATACCTGCTAGCTACGTACCCACCCTCCTCTATTCTCACCAAGGTGACGATCACAAGCTCAGTATTGGTTAGGTTTCCCTCCTCTATTCTTCCCCACCTTCATCCATAAAACTTCAAGGTGGTTTGGGGTTTTTTTCCCCCCAGTTCACCTTTCTAGTCCAAAAAAGCGACTATACCAGATATGTACTCAACGTGCCTTCAAAGCCCCTCAAAAACACATTCACCCTACCTGGCTTTGTGCATGTTTCTCATTGCGAAATGGAATATCTCATGAAAAGAGGGGGATTGTACATCTAAAAGCTTTCACCCAACTTTAACATTCTATGCAGTGATAAAACCTCATCATTTGTGTGTGTGTGGGAATGCTCACCCCCTCCCTCTGTGCTTACAAAATCTGGCATACACATCCAAAACCAGCTGCTTCTCTTTCAAATCCAACACATTGAGAAGATGCTAGAAATACTATTATATGCAGGTTACGTTTCACTATACCGTTCTGCCTACTCTACAGCCAATGCTAGAATGGTGCAAGAAGATACTGTGCAGTCAGGAGATCAAGCAGCACAGCCAGGAATCCAAGCAAATGCCCAACCAAGCCTCCCATGGGCTTGCACTTCAGGGGTGGGTGGGAATACTGTTTCCTCCCTCCTCCATCCTATCATTGCTGCTACTACTACTACGTGGTAATAGCTAATCATAATAAACCCATGCCATACACAACCTCGTCATTGTGTAATCATTGCCTTAAACAGCACTGTTCAGAGAACTTCGATTGTGATTCTTCTCTTTTTTACTATTTTTATTTAACAGAGATATCAGCACAAAAACAGGCAGATCAGTTCGTTCTCCAGGCCTGGGTGTCTAGCTGCTCCCTCCCCCACCACAAAGCAGACGAGGGGGAAGGAAGGAGAGAGGAGGAAAAAAAGGAAAAAAAAAAAAGGGGGGGGGGGGGCAAGAAACCCTCTTCGCACCTACAACAAAAGCAATTAGGAGGTCCGGAAGGGAAGGGGCATGGGCAGCCGCGGAAGGTGCAGGAATGCAGCACGCCAACTTGCCCCGGGAAGGGCTCCCCGGAGCCCGGCGGGCGGGAGGCGGCTGAGACGGCGGCACCCCCGGGGCCTCGCGCGACCCACCCCGCGCGAAGCCCCATTCGAACCCCCAACCGCCGGCCTCGCGCCCAACTGTCACGCACGACCCCCGGCTCCGCTTTCACACGTCCCTCAGTTTATATTTCTGGCCGTGCCCAGCCCGGGAGCGGCGGCAGGGGAGGAGGAGAAAGGTGGCAGAGGAAGACACGAAGCGCCGTGCGACCGGCCCACTTACCCAGAAAATGACATTGAAGCCGAAGATGAAATATTTGATGCAACAACTGACTTCAGGCCCCTTGTAGTGCTTCCCGGACATCCTCTGCGCTCATGAAGACACTTTGCTCGCAGCCAGGGTGAGAACCAAAGGGGGGGGAAAATGAAAAAAAAAAGGGGGGGGGGAGAATAGAAGGAAGGGGGACTGGGGGCGGCGCGGCGGGCAAGGCTCAGCGCCGGCTGCGCGCCGTGGGGAGATGCGACAGGAGCGGCGCGGCGGCGGGTCGACTCCGACTTGCCGGACGCCGGGGATGGCCGGCGAGCAGCTCCCACCTCCTCCTCCTCTTCTCCCGCATGGAGGAGGCCCCGGCTACTCGCAGCGGGAGGCGGGGAGAGAGAAGGAGAGGGGGCGGCCGCCGGGGAAGAAGCCGCCGGGAGGTGCCCGGGCAGAGGCGCGGGGCTCGCCACAGCCACAGCCCGCCGCCGCGCTGCCCTGCCGGAGCCGCGAGGCGCCCACAGCCCTCCCGTGCAACAATCGCTCCCTCCCTTCCCCGCCCCCACAGCGACAGCGGCGACGGCCGCCGCTCGCGCGCCCCGCCCCGGGGGAGGCGGGGAAAGCCGCGCCACTGGTCGCCCCGGGGGCGTGATTGGCGTCGCTCCCCGCCAATCCGACTGCGAGGCCGCCGGCCCCCCCCCCCCCCAGGCGCCCTAGGGGCGGGGCGGGGGCGGCTCCGCGGCGCCCCCTCCTCTACCTCTCCCCCCACACCCGCCCCCGTTCCACCCCACCCCTCCCCATCCCCGCTTTCCTCCATGGCGTACCCCAGTGGCGGGGTGCGCGGTCCCGGCGGGCGGGGGGGCTGGCGAAGGGGGCGGCGGTGAAGCGGTTCCCGCGGGGGCTGATGGCAGGGGGGCTGTGCCTGCCGGCCTTTGTCTGCGGCGGCGGCTGCCAGCTGGGTTACGTAACGGGGTCGGCGGGCCTCCGGGTGGCCGTTGGAGCGGCCGTTTGGGGCAGACCCGGCGGGGGCGGGGGAGGGGGCCGCACCTGTCAGCGCTGAGGTGAATGCGGTTCGTTTTGTGTTAGGTGCCCGTGAGGAGTGACGGTATCCGACCAGCCCGTCGCTTGGCTGCGGGTTTGTAAGGAAAAGTCGAGGTTTCTTCCGTTCTTTCTTCCCGCGCCACCTCCCTCGGCAAAGCCCCCGCCGGGTTGCCCCAGCCGTGGCCTCGCACAAAACGCAGAGGTGCCGGGCCGGGGGGCTCCCTACCTCCGACAGCCGTGGGGTGACACGGGCCGGCCAGTGCCGAGTCAGTGAGGAGTAACACGGCCTGGCTGGTGTGAGGGAGGAGACGACAACGGCCCATAGCATGCACGGGGGAAAAGCCAGGAAAGCGGCACGGTTCTAGATTGGCTGCGGTAACGACAAGGAGCAAGACCGCAATTGTACTGTGGAGGTTATTCTGAATGGGTGCCTTCAGATCACCTCCCACGTGAACTCATATGCATTACACGCACAGGAACACATGAAAAACTGTTTTACAATGTTTCGTAGAGTTTATAGTTTAACATAGTCTGAATTTATATTGAACCTGCCAACTGTAAAGTTACGGGGCTTAGTTGTATTCGTATGCTGTTTGGGATTCAGAGGCTGCATGGTCTGCTGGCATTAACAGCATAATTAATAGCATTTCTTTGCTGAAGAATTTCATCATTTCAATGTTTCAGGTTTTTGGAGTTTCCTGGTCCAGCTATAAGTGCAATACTTTTAGTTCAAAAGATGGAGGACTTCTTTGTAAAAAATTACATTTCCCATCCCTACAAGGCTGCAAGATAACATGCTTCCAAAAGTCTGTCAGGTCTGGTAGGTGTTGAGAAGAAAAATCATCTGCTGAAATGGATCTGTGAAAAAAAGCAATGTTATTGGTAAATGAGAAATTAGTGTAACACGTCTATACAATTTTAGTATGACTGTATAGTTCACCACATGAACGTTATCCCTGTGTCTATTGTTAGAGAATTGTTAACGCTGTGTCTTTGCAAGACCATCCATGGGAAGAGGGGAATAATTAGTAATGCGTAGGTTCTGTACCAATGAGTAAAAGCACATCACCACTTACAGTAGGGTATGGTAATAATGTATTATATTAAGGTGCTGTTTTTACAAGTGGCTTCAAATATTGGTGACAACCTGTACAAACATTTATAATATTACTGTCATAACACCCTACTAACACCACGTGTTGGCACCCTTTAGCATTTTAATGCTTCACAGGCAAGAGGAAAATATTGCAGAGTGTTACTGAATTTATCATTATAAATATTAATCTCAGATGGTTTACCTATTAATCCATTCATTCCCAATCAACAACTTAAAAAGAAATGCAACCTACATCAACTATAGCATCATATTACATGACATCACTCGCTTTCTCAATCAAGAATAGCATTATCATTGTCAAGTGTCATTTTGAAGTCAAAAGCATTTCACATTGTCCTATCATCTGATCAGCTTAAGGAGAACTTAGGACGTCTGGTGTTAATGGTTAGACTGCCCATTTGAAGAGGGTATTGAACACAAAACCCTGCTCTTTTTAATTCACTTTGTGTGTAGGGTTCCTGTGCAGCCTCAGAAATGAGCAACCAAACAGCAAAGGCAGCAGAACAGCTTTGATGTAGGTAATTGATCTTTCAGAATGCCAGCTGGAACAGAGTCCTCTGCACCTGCAGCAGCCTCTGATTTACAAACACATTTTGTCTCCCATCCTAAACAAACAGGGATAAAAAAAAAACATCCTTTGGCTTTGTGCCATCTCTTGTGGATTGCTTCTTACATGCTTTGGCCACCTAGGTCTGGAAGCTGAGCAAGATGACTGACAGCACTTCAAATTCACTGTTAGTTACTAGTCAACACTGAGTTCCAGTGTGATGTTTTGGCACAAAAGCCTGAGGCAGTATTAAGCAGGAGCGATATTACCTTTTCTTGCAGTATGGCAAGACAGTTATTCAAATTCTGTTAGTTTATAATTCATCTGACTAGTCACAGGAGTACTAATGGACAGTATTTCAATGACAAAGCAATGTTTCTTGTAGCACCATACTTCATAACACCAGGCAACGCTTTGATTTACTACTGACATCAGAGAAAAAGTCCCATCCGGATGATTAAATCTACTTCCTATCTCTAAGATGTAGATATCAGTGGACTTCCTCTGACCAAAGGCTGGCAAAGTCTAATGCTAGTAAGTGCAGGAAGTTTGAGAAGTTTGTATCTTCAAAGGGGCATAGTTGCAGACTCTGAAATTCTTACTTCCCACCAAGTAGAGAGCTCTCATCCCAATTCCTCAGTTCAATCATTTCTTAGATCCAGCACCTCTGTCTTTGTGTCAGCTCCTGGTTTTTGATCTATGAATTCTTTGACATTTTCCAGGGAAAAAAATGCACGTCTGAGTGACTCAAGATGAGAAATGGCTAAGCAGCACATTGAAGACTGTAGTTCCATGAGTTATCGCATTGCTAATCTCACCACGTGACACATTTAGTGAGATAGAGTTGTGGTCTAAGAAAAGTTCAAGATCTGTGTCCCTAAGTCTAGTTATTTCCTAGACACTTCATTTTAGTTGAAATTCATAGGATAGCAGTATTTTTCCATGGGGAAGCTATAGAGCTTTCTGACACACAACAAGATTTATAGAGTCAGAGGTATTATCTACCTCAGAATATTTTCCAATCTAAATATCATACTAGCTTGTAATGCTATTTGTGTTCATTTGATGGTTTTGCAACCATGAAAACACTTTGTTTTCTGCTTAGCAAATGAGTGACCACTGATGAGGGGGCATTTTTTAGGTTTAAAAGGAGTTCTGAGATAAGAATTTCATAGGACCAAACTCAAGTGGTGATACAAGTTGTATTGGCCTTGGTGGAATTACAAGCCATGTCCCAGCTGTGAACACGACTTCAGCTTCCCACAAGAATAACACAAATATTTTCAGTTAATTTACAAGTGCAACTACTGACTAATTACTGGTATGGCTAACACTGGTTAGTGGCTTTCTGGTGAGTATTGAGCTGCTTTTTTAGTATGAAACTTAAGTCTCAATCCTGGATAGTAATATCCTCTTGCAAGACCAACCCAACATCATTGTAATCTGATAGCAACAACATTGTTGTTAGGATGATTCACAAAGCATTAAGCATGTCTATACATCTACAGAGTTAGAGGCCAGAATCTGAAGCTAAGGCATACAAAATAATAACTGATAACCAATCGCATTATGTCTGATTTTACTTTCTCAAGATAATGTGTATCTGAGCCTTAATTTTCTTTCTGCAAATGCTGTACTTTCGGTGTAAGGATCCATTATTTCATGTGTTCTTAAAGTAAGGATAACTGTATAAAGAAACTGCAAGCTGTATTCATGCGAGTTCCCACCAACATTTGGCAAGTTTTGGAACAAAGATGATGAGAGCTACTAACCGGGATGCAAATTACTTACAGAGAACTACCAAGTATCAGCAATAATGGTCACAAAGTCTACTCAGCCAAGTTCTACTGCTTGCAGTCTGCAAGCCGGTTTGTTCAAGATAAGCCCAGACAAGTCTTGCAGCAGTCTAAGCAGATAGACATGAAAACGCAGCCTCAGAAGTCCCTTTGGAGCAAACATATGCAAAACGAGATATGCAGACCACTAGTGCCAGAATCGCTACTTTGAAACTGTAGGGAAGAATAAGGCACCCTGCTATTTCTTTCCTGTGAGAGAAGGAAGAGGTATTTTTTGTGCCAAGCACCTCAAGCCAGGAGCTGCTACCTCTGCTGCTTGGGAGAGGAAGGGGTGGGAGTGGTGGCACACTTCCTCCCTCATGCTGTGCGGTCAGAGGCAAAGGAGTAGCTGGGGCTGCAGCTGCACCATGGTGGTGCTTGGGGCAAACATTCAGAAACACAGTTCTGTTTCTATAGTGGGAGTGCCTCAGCAAGCCTCTGTTCTGGAGATTTTTACAGAGCTCTTTCGTATTAATTCCCCTGACAAGTCTATACAATGGTGAAGCAGGAATAGTATGACATACCTGGTCCATAGCTCACTGTCACACAGTGACTGCAGGTGTGGTTCCAAACGCTCTTACATCCAAACTGGCTCCAAAATGCATTAACTATAAGGTACTTCTTACAACCATTTTATACACAGAACAGTGATGGGCCTTAATAAGATAAAACGTATGCATTATCCTACAAAAGAGACACAGATCTGCAGTCCTGAATTAGGGGTGGCCACAATCAGAATATGGGCAGTTGCCTCCCCTTTCATTACTGGTGCTACATGACCATGGTCATTAATATGGATAAAAACTCAGACTCCAGTGCCAGATTTATCCTTCTAACTTTGTATTGCTAAAGGCACTGGACAAACTGCAACTTTGGAAACTGTTCCCTTCCCAAACACAGACTATTGCTTCTGTATACTTGAAGGTTCTGTCTGGTATAATTCTTGACAATGCTCTGTCCAAAAGGGCAACCGATGTTTATCCTATGACGAAGCACCATATGATTTTCTTAAGGTCCATTAGGTTTTTCAAGGCCCTCTGAGTTCCTCTCAGCCATTCTTCATCAAATAACACAGGACACCCTCAATTCACAGCTCAGAGGTTTAACATATGGTGTTTGCTCTGTAAGAGCTCTCAGGAGAGTGAGGATTTCCTCTGAGTGTGCTTTTAATGGTGATAAGATTTTCTGCAAATTCACCATTTTAAGTAATCTTTGAACATGTTTCCCTTAAAGGGTCTCCTTTACTCAGCCCTAAGCCACCTGAGCTTCCCCCATCCCTCCTCCTGGGCAGATTTTTGTTTTTTCTGGGGTCCTGGATCAGAGTTGTCCACACAAACAATCCCTCAGGAATCACTCTGGCATCTCCTTCCAGGCAGATCTGTAAACCTGTCAGAAGGTCAGGGACTGGAAGCAGGAGGTAGGATGAGAGAGCGCAAGACTGCAAATCTGGTTGTTGCAGGCTTTAAATGCAAGTTGCAGTCAGAGTGGTGGGAGGAGAAGCTAGCAGACCATTTCATCTCAGAGCCCAGCTTTTAGAAAAGCTTTCAGACATGGCCTGGCCAAGAGTGGAGCTAAAAGGTGTTGGAGTAGATGTTTGGCCAGCCTGGTTGGGAGTTCAGCCCGCAGACCTCTGTGCAGGCAAGGCCTTAAATCATCTTGCTGAGAACAGAGTGGGAAAAGCCAACTGTGCAACAAGCTCTCATTTTAAATCTAAGCAATGCTTTTTCCATTGTTTTTTGATGCAAACGGCTGTAGAGATGCTGTGACCTGAAGGGACTCTATGTCATTGCCTTCACAGCAGAGAGTTGATCCAAAACCCTCTGGGGAGGGTGATGAGGTGCTCAAGGGAGCCAGCACCTGCTGGAGGAGGCCCCAGATCTGCAGTGCAGTCCGGCAGCAGGGAGCTACCTCCTTACCTCTGGTAGGACCATGCTTGCTCATCTGAGCTATGGCAATAGCAGTGGCAAAAGGGCTGCCATCTCTGCTGTGACACTGGTGTCTTCTGTCTGTCAGACTACACGATAGAGCACATTCAGGGCTTCTAACAGTTTATTAGGACTGTACAAGAGTTCTGCAAGTGAGCTGATAAGCCCAAAGGAAAGTGGTTGATATGTTTAACCTGATTTCCTCACAATTTTGTGTCTGGTTCTTCATACGTATCTTCTCTGTTCACATGTGACAACAGTTACCACATAGCAGGATCAAAGATACCGGAGTTTCCTTTACCTTTGGTATTGACACTTTTGATTTCTCAGATGTTACGCAAAGACAGCTGCCACAACAAACATAGCACTTTTAATAGCACCAGTGAACAGCTATTTACAGCAATATTCTGTATTGTTTATATCGGTGGACCTGCTTAGGAACAAGGTACATAAACCACATTTTTAAAACATTCCCCAAAGGCATAAAAAAGCAGTACTAGAGTCATTACAAAACCATGCTGTGTTGTTAGGGCTTTTTACTTCCCACGGTGTCATGGGAAGAATACACGATGCCTGTGGTAATGCTACATCTTTGGCAGGTAGTCCTCTGAGCTCAGCAATAGCATGCCATTTGTGACAGGATCAAGTAGCAGAAGATAAGACTCAAGCTAGCCACACGATTCCTCTACTTACTTGGGAACTCCAGTATTTTGAAGAGTTCAAAGAGCAAGTAAACTGGGTCCAGACTTTGTTTCCGGTCTACTTCCAAGTGCAAGCTTACACTTCATAAATAACCTGCATATATTACCTTTCAGGCACCTTTAAAAGGATGGCACTTCAGAAAAATACACAATTTACTTGTTTGCAAGTGGAAATTTCCAAGCCTTTCTTACTCTCTCCTGTTGTATTAACAAAACCAGAAACCTTCCTGCAGATGAGAACAGAGTAGCTGCCAATATTCTTGTTGGGTTGAGCAATTACTATTGAAGTCTGTTTTTTTGGAGGCTTGTCATCTGCTGTATGCTTCACTACCCATGTTTCTCTGTGAGTTTGGATGGGTGGAGTTCATTTCAATTTCCTGCTCTTCTTCTACCACACTAATTATACCATCAGCTTTTTTTGCTGTCATAGTACTTTAAGAAAATTGAACTGTGAGTGACTGGTACCTGAGACAATATTTGGAAAAGAAAAGAAATCTCAGCCCAGACCTATTTCTAGATTCATCTCCATCTTACCATTTCATGTACCATCATCTTTAGGCACATCTTCAGCCTCTCACAAAGCTGTTAAAAGTGCCCTGAGATTTCCAGGTTTGATATTATAGATTATACACCTTGGAGGCAGGGACTATGTCTCCTCCTTGTTCCTGCAAGTGGCAAGCACAAAACGCTTGTGTTGCAACAGCAAAACAACTAAAGTAATTTTAATTAAAAAATGTACCTCTCTGTTGTTTTGAATTCAAGGATACAAATACATTTATAAACAAAAAATGTGGACCCAGTAAATACAAGTAATGGATCTGAAAATGTGAAATAAAGGCTGATAAGGGAAAAAAAAGTGCTATCTTCAAGAAACAGATGCATACGTTGTCTATTCCTCTTGTCTGCTTTCAGGCAGGAGACATCTGCCTTTTGAAGTAGGCCTCTTTGCTCTCTATAATGTATCAGTCCGCGGTCATCAGGAAAGTTGACGTTTTTCAACTAAAAGTATTAACCTTTTTGAAGAGACTGGCCATAAGCAAAATATTTTTTCTTAAAGGAAAGCTAATTTTGCTCAGGACAGACATTTCTGCCCCAAATCACAGTGACATAAATATCCATATCCACAAGTTTTACAAATTTTACGCCACCAAATTCACCAGACCAAAATATGCGGCTGCTATGTCATGACTTCTCAGGACTTTATTATGCTATATCCCAGTCTGAGTGATGAACTCTTAGATGTGTCACACTTATGCATACACCTGTGAAACAAAAGTCTCAATGAAAGTTGTATTACATGTGTAATGGAAGGGAAAAAGAACAGGAGTGGGAACCTTTCTTGTCTTGCAAAACATCTATCATTTTCTTAGATATTAGCAGAGCTCTTTCAGTATGTTTGAAAAGTTTGAACTATTCATCATAAAGGTAAATTTGCTAAAAGCATCAGCTGTTTAAAAATATTAAGCTATAAAGGGGGTGGGCAGAGAGCTTACAACGATTCCATTGTTCTGCTCTAAGCAGTGTCACTCTGAGCCGGGAACAAAACCGAGACGGCTGGACAAAAAGGAGGACCAGCCATCTAGTGGCAAATTACGCTGATGTGCAGCTGCTGATGTCTGCCTTCCATGGGGATGTTCACAGGGCCTCCATGTGCTCTGCAGAGGGAGAAAGGGACATTACCCAAATTTTGATAGGTGCAGGACTCGGCAGCAGTGAGACGTCTAGGGAGCAAGCTAAAGTGTGTAGGACCCTGCAGCCTAATTGGGAGAAAGGGTGGCAGGAGAAGTAACCATATCGAACACAAGGTCAGCTTTTGCTAGATTGACAAGAGCCTGCAGTCAGTGTTCTGCACTATAGAAGGACACCTCTCTACAGTTGCCTGCTTACAGTGCTTATTCGGTCTTTTTTTCACAATATATCTGTGTCCTTGTGAGCTTGCACTTGCCACCCTGCCTGCACCTGTACAGCAGTACTCAGGGAAAATTTGGGGCAGTTTTCTGTAGTTCCATAGCAGAGAACAGCATGTCCAGAGGATACGCGCAACAGAATGGCACAATGCAGTCAGGTTCCACTTCACACAAGGAAAAGAGAGGTGTGAGCCAGATTGTCACAACTGAAACAAGAATGATGCAATCAAACAGCTATACAAAGCAAGCCATATGCTTAGTCCAAGCTAGGATAAAACACTTACCTACCAAATTAATGAGAGTGAACTGTTTTATATTTTCTATATGACCACAAACTAATAGAAAAAGCTTAATTCTGGCAAGACCTGAAGAGACATCAAAATAGTAAACCATGAAATGCTTCAAGGAAAGAATAAAAAACATGCAATGTGTATGCCTGAATACCTCTTGGTATTCAGTCCAGTGTGCCAGAGCTCCCATTCCAAAAGTGATCTCAGTGCTTAGAAGCCCATGTCTCCTTGAAAGCAGTCAGATGCAAGTCCTGTGGGGCCTAGGATGCAATTTGCTTAGGCACAGAAAAGAGGTATCCAGTGGGATAGCCTAAGCAGTCTGGACATTAAATGACCATTAGTTTCAATGTGAGTTGAACCTCAGTAAAAACATAAAACCAATTATCTGTTTACCCAACTATAGTTGTGAATGCTTTATTTACAACAACCAAGATTAAAGATACTGCCTCTCTTACATAGTGACTAGCAATTGATTTCCATTTATGTTTGTTAACCTATGGAGTAAGTGTGATATTAAATTCCCTGTTGCTCCATTTTACTCCAAGCTATTTTGACTGCTACTGAACTCTTTTGAAATATCAATTTTTGTCCAAAGCACATCCCGTTCTTGGCTTAGATACACATGAAACTGCACTGCAGGTTGTACTCAGCTACCAAACACTAGCCAAAGTACAGTCATAGTTATATCAGGCATAGCCAGGTAAATATGGAATAATTCTGAGAAACTCCAAATAGTTACTTTGTGCTGTAAGTGAGAATTTTTGTATGTGAAAACAAGGTTTCATTCCAAGTAGTTACTGCAGCATGAACTGATTTTAGCAGACACATTTGTTCTTTATCAGAAAACACAGTACTGGAGGGAGTACAGATGATAATGCTTCCCTTGAGGTAGAAGATATCCAAAGTCAGCTCAGTCAGTGTTACTTGCTGACAGCCACTAGTGTAGAAGAGAAATACAGCTGTTTCCTACTAGAGAGATATCAGCTACTATATCTCAAACTCTCACTTCTATTTGCATAATGTTTCTAGTACCTACAGTGGATAGCTAAAAAAAGCAGTGGGGACATACCTGGTTGCTACTTTGAAGTGGTATTTGCCATTGATTCTCCTACCAAAAACTGGAAAGTTGATAGGGATACAAATTCATCATGAATGTTTTGTCAGAGTTCTGTTCTAAGGAGTGTTTGGCCACGGAGAAGTTGAATCTCCCAATGAGTGATTATGCTGATTTTTCATCTGGTCTTTACCAAACACGCTCTCTCACCTGGCTAACAGGAGGAATTAACTGCCCAGTGCCTGCAACACTGTGTTCCCCAGTGGGATGGTTGCCTCATGCCATCTGGCTTTGTCCCTCATTTCACTGATGGAACACACCAGATATTTATGTTAAATCCTACACCACAACACTTTCAGAGCTGTCTGAAACGACAGATATTAGAATGAAAATGAGGAGAAAAGCTGTGCTTTTTACTTCTCTGTTTTACCCACTGGGAAGCTGAAGCAACGGGTAAGCTGTAATGGACTTTCTTACAGCACCTCAGTAAATCAGTGGCCAGGTTTGCTGCTTGTTCCTGTACTCAGGAGTCAGTAAGAGAGTAGAGCAGAATGCTAGACATGAGCATCCTGCTTCAAAATCTCTCAGTCTGCTTTTCCTTTTTCCCAGGTGAACAGGGCCTCATCTTTGGGATGGAGTAGCATCCAACTCTGCATTCCTCTGCCATACGTTTTGGATATTCGTTGTAACAGGGTTATTTTTTAAAGATTTGAAACTGGAATTTAAAAGCTGCTGACTTAAGAAAAAGGAGTCAGGAAGGAGTGCAACAGAGAAGGGATCAACGTTCTTGGGCAGAAAATATGGAAACAGCACCTCCTTCAATTTTTAAAACACCCACTGGGGTCAGGGTGGGGTGGTTTGGCAATGAGTACAAATGTACACAATCCTGTAGCCATTTGGGGCTGTCTACACTCAGAGTACCACTGCTGTCTTACTTTCTACTACTCTGCAGGTTGCCTGCTGAGCTCTGCAAACACACTCCTCTCCTGTGGTTATTTTTGAAGCAGCTCCTTAAAACAGATGTCCTCATATGTGTCTCTTCCCTGCTACATAAATAACAGTTTGCCTCATGCTCCTACCATGCTTTTGAACTAAATTAAAAAAAAAAAAAAAAAAAAAAAGGAGGGGGAAAGAAGAGTATCCCTTCCCACTGGTGATTTCTGTTGTAGCTTTCACGGCACTGTCGCTCCGGGGCATGCATTGCCTTCATGCCCTCCTTAGGCTAGGCTACAAACATTTTTTCTTTCTGGCCTTCCTTGCCCTTCCCAGGACTCTTCCCTCTTTAGTCCCTTTCCAATTCTCTCCCACTTCTCCTTCCCTGACTTCTGGAAGAACTGCAAACACCACAAGTCTCATAGAAACTTCCTCTTGAGTAATACTACCAAGGAAGGATCCACACATACCACTTACAATTTGTCCTCCTTGCCTAGTCTTCATTCAGCTAGCAATATCATTGCTTGCCACCCAGGCATGCCTGTTTTGGGCATCCTAGGCTCTTCCCTTTGGAATGAATCATTCTTCTTAAATACTTTGTCTTTCACTTCTCTTGGTGATACAAACAGCAGTATATTCCTGAAGAGGAAAATAGAATGTGTACAGAATGGGCTAGTTTGAGATGCATGGATGCCAACATGTTCCTGTGAACCTGATAGAATCAAAACAGTAACACCCACAAAATCCAGCTGATCATGTCACTGGAAAGCATACATTACAACTTGGACTTCTGGCTTCCAAAGAACATGCAGACTGCAGCCTTAGCTCTGAGATTATGTAACTTTTAAACATTTATTTTTAGGTGTTGAATCTAGGGGAATCAGCCAAGCAATCAATCAGTCTGTCCATTCCAATGATTAAAGTATGTGCTGAGTTGTGGAAAAACATATGAAGTAAAATATCCCTGATAGAATATCTGCCCTGAATTTCATTATCTGGTACCTTTTATGCACACAGGGACTGATTCTGATAGCCTTGCTCATAGAGTAGCCAGGAAGTATTGTTACGGGTTTAAAGAGAACTGATCAATAAGGTACTTTTCATGAGCAGAGAAAGCAAGCACAAGCCAGCAGGGGTAGAGGAATTACATAGGCTTACCAACATTGAGCCCACACATGAAATCCCAGCTCCAAGCAAATCAACAGGAGTTTTGTGATTTTGGCTGGGGGTGGAGAGGTTTTACCACACAGCTCATTGGGTAATGTTCCTACCAAAGTGCAAAACAAAACCAATCTGCAGAGCCAAGGGCTTAGAACAAGAGAAGAATATTTTCCTCTGTAGCCAAGGCCCTGTATACAATCACCAGTGACACCACTGGAAGCTAAAACAAGAGAGTATAGTCTATAAAATGCAACATCTCAGAGACAGTGCTGGTGGTGTAATAGCATTCCTGAATGGCTGTTGTAGCACTGTTGTCAACAAGGCCTCTGGAATGCCAAACAAGGTTTCAACAATTGCTAATGCCACTCAGTTATATTTGCTTCTTTCTAGGTGACTGAAAAATTAGCAGACTGTTCAGTTCTACTCCTCCTTTTTGCCTGATGTCTCCAACAACAATGTCCTGCAATCTTGGGTGTCTGCAGAAGCTTTGTTACTGGTGGCATGGCGATTCTAAACAGACCATAGTGTAGGGACAGGGTTTAAATTGGACTCATAAGGTTCAGAACTTCTTCTGTTTGTATCTTTTCTTTTTAACCATGTAGTCTCTTTCTCTTGACAGCTGTGCTCCCCCTAATGCTAGGAAAGGAAAACAGCCTGCTACTATTCAGTGCTGTCTAACAGGAGATTCAAAGATGCTTCACACACAAACAGGCCTTCCACACCCTGTGGAGGTTTTTAGCCTTACATTACATCTCCCAGCATGACTGGGGCAACAGAAGAAACCGAGAATGCGAGTGTTGCCCGCTGGGCACAGCTCTGTGCTACACTGTAAGCTATTACACTGTCACTGTTTTAACATGGAAAATGGATCTCAGTTGCTCAGGAGGAGGTCACTGGCCCAACTGCTCCATAGTGGGAAAGGGAAAACTTTAGCTACTGTTCTGCCAAACAAAAAAAAAAAAAAAGAGAAAAAAAAAAGAAACAAAATCCAAACCCAGTGTGACATGAGCCTGGAGATACACACTAAAGTTACACTACAGGGTTCCAGATAGTAGGTGTGTTAAACACCCACACCCAGACAACAAAATAAAACAATGTAATTAGAGGAGACAAAGTAAGGTCAAACATCCTCAGCCTCACAGAGCAGCTGTGTTGGGGCACACACAGGCTCCATCCTCCTTTTGCTGGCATACAGAGCCCATGGGCAGTGATACAAACGTGGTTACACAGAGCTAAAAGGATGCACTGACAAAGGGTCAAGTCCTGTAACAAGAACATGTTTCCTTTTCATGGGCCTGTGGAGTAAGGGTGAGCTCATAGTGTAAGCCTTCAGAAGGACCAAGAAACACTCAGTCTAGCTACGGTACAGCATCCTCTGTCAGAAACATTGAAGCTCTTAGCATGTTAGCAGCGGAGTGAAGGAACAAAGACAGCAAAGGCCTCTCAGTGTCCTTATGCACTGCAATGGGCAGGGGCTTCAAATCTCCAACATACCTGTTTCAATTACAAGTCAAAATCAATAGCTCACTGTCAGCGCAGTATAGGAAAGAGGAGAGTGCCAACAGGACATTCTCTTCAGGGGAATAGGTCGAGGATGGCAGACAGCAGCACAGGACACCTGCTGTTGCAGGTCCTCCACCAGCTCTAGGACATCCTTTCCCATCTCCACCAGGATGACACCTCTCCCTCCCTCCCACCACAGCCCAGACTTCACCCTTCCCATACAGCCATCCTGGCAGCCAGGAGGAGGGTGGACCCCATGCCTCCGGCAATGGAAAGAGCTTGTTGCAGGTCATGTCTCTCTTCACCCTGCCACAAAAGCCTGAGCCACCTCCTCCAGACACTTTCTGAGCCCTACTGCCACTAGCTGAGAGAAAAAAACCCTAGTGCTGTTTTAGTTAATTTTAAACCAGTGAAAGCTGATTATTGCTTAGCAAGCCTAATCCATGCCTGCTCTCTAAATACAAAGGGGAAAGTATGTGTTTTCCTTTAGATAGCAAAAGTAGACTAGGACAAGAATCTCTTCAGGAATTATGAATCAGAGGACTTGATGAGAGCTGTCCAGTTTGATCCTTTTTCTTTCAAACTACCATTGCAGCCAAGAGTTGAAATTCTGCTGTACTAAAGCTCTTGGCACAGTGTGGTCAGCTGTGTGCTATCAACACTCCCATCCTGCAGGCTCACTCTCACATTGAAAAAAAAAAATATTCCTGCATGTCAGAAGCAGTAATTTTCAAAAGCAGCAGCAGCCAATGAAAAAATCATGGAAACTTAGGTGCCCATGACAGCTGGAACAAAGGTTTAGCAATACACGTCATGCTGACTGCATCAAACCATGGGTAACAGATATACTTTGACACCAAACCCTCTTTCTTCACATTTAGGTGTATTAACTATTTGAGTAAGGGCTTCTCCCACGTACCTATGTTCTATCTCCCTTAACGCATGGCATTCTGCCACCCAGAGAGCAAAACAGGTTCACCACCTTCTTTGGGTCACAGAACTCCAGTCATGCTTGAAGCTAAGCCATTTCCCAGCTGCCGCCACTTGAGTGTCCCATCACATGAAGCTGATTTAAAGGCAGCAGACATCAAAGTCATGCCAAGCAAAACTGATCCATTTCTCCTCCAAAAATTACTCAGGGAAGGGCAGGGGCAGGCAATAACAGTCCACAGATGTTCTACAAGAATTTAGTGTGAGGAGCAGGGCTGTACTGAAGTGAAAGCAATGCAAGGAGGGTGCTAGGTTGCCCACATCCCCTAGAGACAGGGGAAGGTGTAAGCTTCACCTGCAACCGTTACCTGTCTTGGCTCTCTAGCAATAAAGCCAGAGAGAAAAAAGCAATACCTGCACTCTGATTGCCCTTCTCTCTTTCTGCAGATGGCTAATACTCAAATTTTCAGACTGCTTTTATGCCTTCCCATGCTTCATCACAGCAAATATTTGCAGGACACGCAGTGCTTCTCCGTTTGACCCATTTTGAGCTGTCTCCTCCTGAGACCCAGATCCTCCCTTCAGCCTCTTCTGCTTTGTAGTCTTTGCTTTTCTATTTGCATGGTTTGCTGGGAGGATGAAGGTGCTGCTCTCCTTACCTCCCTGCAGTGGTGAAACCTGACAGGTTTCATCTAAAGCCATAGGTTCTCTATTGCTGTCATTATAATGAGAAAACAGATCTCTGCTCTTCTCAGGGTTTTCATTATAGATGCATGCCATATAAACTTGGCCTAGCTGTACGAGGTTGAATGACAGTCTTAAAATACTTGAGTCCCTTCAAATTTGATCTACAATACAATTTTTAAAGAGCAAAATGGCACCAGCACAACCTTATAGGTCTATATAATCCCTAAATGAAAAAGCTTATATTAGTCCTGCAAGGCTTAAAAATCAGTTTCTGATACAGATGGAGCAGAGTTAATGGAACCAGCAGCTCCATGGACCCAGCTGCACTCGACCAGGTGCCTTGTACTAGGGACAGACACCTTTTCTTGTACAGGCAAGATCTATAGGAGTATCCCTTTGATAAGCATCACCCAGACTGGCCTGGAAGGAGCTTAGTATCATTCAGTTTGTTGCAAAGAGCCATGGAGAGTTTCTTGCAGGCTTGCAAACCAAAGCAGTGATTCTGATGAGAATGAAATAACGAGCATCTGGGGCTTGATAACATACAGTGACAGCAGAAAAACTGCAGATGGGTGCCATCATCAGTAACAAGATGTTGCAAATGTTCATAAGTTTGTAAGTGCTTTTCTTTAAGGGTAGTCATACGCCAGAGCAGTGCTAGTCTGCCACTAAGAGCCTTGCTCCCCTACAGACATCAGCATCTTCTAATCATCTTCAGTGCAGTTGATTTATCATTATCAGCAGGGCCCACAAAATTGTTTGCAGAGGAGCAGGCTGGTCAGGTTATCTGGCAGCCTTAAAGGCTGTCTCTTTCTGACAAGTACCACATGTTCTGCTGTAGCAAGGGGCTAACCCTTACTTGGAACAGTAAAACAAGCCTAGTGGTAAATAAAGCTGAAGTCAGATCCAATGAATATATCCAAAGAGAAGACTGGTAGTGTCAGGCAGCCAGGTGACTTTGAAATCTGGACTTTCACAAAATACTGACAGCAGCTGCAGATCAGATCCGTCATCTGCTGTACAGCTCCAGACTGGCAGGAGCCACGTGGACTGTAAAAGCAGGCCTTTGTCTTTGGTTGTAAGAAAAGATGCAATCTTAGTTGATATCATCTCAGGCCAGATAACTAAAGCAAGGTAGGTGAGAGAGCAATCCAGCTGTACTTTTAACATAAGTTAACAGGATGAAACAAGTGATTGGCACTACGCAGTGCTTAGTCCCATGTGACTCATACCAAAAGTGCAAACAGCTCTATCCTTGATAGGATATGAACTATCACACACTAACAACATCTTTTTTCCCTAAATAAATTGTGTCCATAAAGTCAGCGAACAGGAAGCACATCCTTCCTCCCTTGGGTAAACCCACATAAAGACATGGAACATCTGTCACTATGTAACTTTTTTTGTGGAGCCATTTCCTATGGCAGATGTACATTTGCAGAAGGCCATCCTGTGACAGATACCACAAATGATTGGCTGGAGGAGAAAACACTTTTGTCTTGTGGTTTCATGTCCCTTTTCCATTGGCTTTCCATGAGCATGACTGAGTTTTAACCTGACTGGTTACAAGAAGAAAATAAGCTCATCCATTCACAGTACACTCACATTTTAGTAGTATACTATAGGTGTTCCCAGAGTCCCTTAGCAGCAATGGCAGCCTCCAGTGCAAGAATGCCTAATCACATTTAGGGAAAATTACAGAGCAACAACAAGCCATGCACTTTGGGCACAATCCCTGAAGACAATGAAAAATTGCTTACACCCTCAGTGATATCTGACAGCAAAGGAACTGTTCAGATTGTTTTAATAATATGTTATGCACAGAGTCAAAAAGCCAAAGCCCTACTTACAGTACCAGAAACCTGAGGACCAGAAGCCAAATCCTTTCCCTTACTGTCAGCTCAGAGACTCACACAGCAGGTTCAGCAACAAGCACAACTGAGCACCAGCAGCGCCTGCAGGACTTCCTTGGTCTTCTCTCTGTGCTCAAAAAGATGCCACGTTCCACTCTGAACCTTCATTAAAGCTAACCAGGCTGAGCTGTCAGCATGACTCAGCAGCAGTCACATCCAGTTTTCACATTTAGCTTTCAAATCTTGTGCACGGAGTTTACCACTACATTACAGGTCTCTCAAGAAACTTTATGTAAGATAAAGATACTAGATGCAGCCTATGCATTAGATCTAGGTCCATAAAACAAATACAGCTACTTCAGTTAAACCTGAGGACTGAAATAAAATGCAAACTTGGTGTATCTATAAATCTTACAATCTTCCCCCCCTTTTTTCAAAGGAAAGTAGATTATAGCTGGAATTTTCTGTTACTTGAGCTTGTCTTCTATCAATTCTTGAAAGATTTGTGTCCCCCTTACCCCTAGAATGTAAAAAAATGTATATTAAAGAAGCTATTATGTGGAATGGTTGGCATTTTTGTAAGCTTAAGAAAACATTTATTAATAAATTACAGTAGAGATGTATGAAAGGTAATTTTATGAAGGCAAGATGAGGGATATTAAACAAACTTCCCTTATTGGTAAAACTTGTGCACAAATAAAGCACAATCGGTTTTGGAAGTATTTCTATCTTACTCTAAATTTGTCTAGGAAGGAGTTAAGTTTTTCAGGAGGCAACTTGATATATCGAAGTATGATACAACATTTCTTTGGCAGAGAACAATTAACAGTTCTACCTAGGAGAGTTGTAGCAATTACACCAGGGTCAGGCTTTTACTCCTTTGCAGACACAGACTCTCAAACGCAGAAACTCTATGAACCTGAAACTCAGGCTCCAGTAACAGATCAGATTCCCTAAAAAGTAAAATGAATACCTACGAGAAAGTGAGGGGTTTGTATATATTGGTATTTATCAGTAACAGTAGTTCCTTCCTTTTTGCAAGCTTCACCATGAATTAATTTATTCTAGAACAATCACAAAAAAAAAAAAAAAAGACCCTTCCTATCAAGCAGATCCAATTTTTACTCTTGTGAATTCACACTTCTGCTACATTTTCCGGCCTGCCATTCTGTAATCCAGGTTAGATAATATCTTAACTGGTGACATAAAGAGCAAGCAGAAAAGAAAAAAAATAATCAGGACATCCTTAAACATCTCTCTCACTTCAGCCATTCTTCATATAGCACAAAGTAGACAAAACAGGATCCAGCTGACAGCATTTATTCCTTTGAAGGTCAGCTTTAAAAGAAAGAGCTACTGTAGCTACCTCAAATGCCTGTGAAGCATTTTTTTTATGGAGGAGGGAGCCTGACCCCTGGAAGAAGGCAGCATGAAGACACAAGCATGTGCTCACCTGGAGAGCTGCCCCCATGGAAACACACCTTATGCTTCAAAGTGAACCTGCCCTGCACCCAGGGCCATGCTGGTTGGGTTGGTGCAGTTCCCGGTCTGCAGAGCCCAGAGAGAGGGGAACATAAAGCTCCCTCAGCATGACAGAAAAAGATGAGTTTACATGATGAGTCATCTCTCTCCCAGTACCTCTTCTGTTTGACAACAGAGTTGAGCCAGCTAACACTGACTTTCCATGGCAAAATGCCTGACGTGAAGAAATTAAGCTGGCTTTGTTTATGGCTGTTTCATTTGTTAGGTCACAAGGTTCCTGAAGTAATCAAGAACCCGTGGGGCTGTTTGAAAAGAGCTAACAACAGGCACAAGCACAGGAGAGAAGGTTCCTTTGCAAGTATACGCCATTTGAATTTGCTTATTTTTAACTGAAAGAGAACTTACAGCAGCAGCAAAGTGAAAAAGCACACAGTAACTATGGACAGCTCTGCCAAGTGAAATCTGGACTTCGTGATTCAACTATTACTAGGGTCAAAAAACAAGGCTTGCATTTGAAACAAACCTGGTCCTCTTTATGAGGTGAGGTGCACTTGGAGGGAGACAGCTGGTACGGTTTTGGAAAAGTGCTGCTAATTATCAGAAAGAGTTGCTTCTTTTAATTCAAAATCAGATTTTCTGCTTCTATAATTCCATTCTTAAGGCACAGTCTGCTAAATTGCAAGACTTGTTTACATACTGTATGGTTTGCATCGCCCTAGGTGGAAGAAATTAAGTTGTTAACCAGATTTCCAGTACTCAGCAACTGAACAACTCAACAGAAGGGGAGATGCAAACTAAGCTGTGAAGAGGATTGGTAGAGAGCATAGTTAAAAAACAGAAAACCTAAAGCAAAGATTAGTATTCTCCACCTTCTTTTATTAAGTGGTAGTTCTGACATGTCTGCCACCAGACTGAATTGGAAGAGGAGGCTCAGTCTGAGACAGGTTTCTTTGTGGGAAGCTACTACAGAGGATGATATAGATGGAACTGCCTTCTCTCAATGCGTTGTTTATGCTGGAAATTCAATTACTATGAGAACATCTAAGACCAATACTATAAATTTGTTCAGAAAGGGACTTGCCAATTAATGGACACAGGTCAATCAGTAGCTATTAAACACAATGGTCTAGGTGCAGGCTTTTTTGCCAAAAGCTGACAAGGTGTCGCAGAGGAAAGACCACACTACAGATCTTACATTTCTTAAGCTGTTTTCTAATCATTTGTCATTAGCCACTGTTGGAAACAAGGCACAAAGTTAGGTCAATATTTTAACCAAGTCAGGAGATGGGAGGACACCTTTGCTGTCAGTTCCAAGTTTAAAATAAGCAGGGTCAAGAATACAGTATGTGCCAAAGGCAGGCAAACAGCAGAGCTCCTGGCTCCCAAGTGAGCCAGAAAAGCAATTTTCTGCATGGAATGCTCTAAGTAATAAAGTATCTTTTTTTGTAGCTCTACTAGCAGTAACCAAACCCCTGTGTTCCAGGGATTTTTTCTTTTTTAAACTGTCTCCAAAGAATAAACAGGCCCTGGATTTCACCAAATGGAAAAAAACAAAGCATATCTCCTCTTTAGTGACATTTTAGCCTATGGAACATGAGTTTAACGAGAAAAAATTCCCGTCAGTCCAGTCCAGTGTTATAGTTACACATGGTTCCTTTTTCCTACTTATACCACAACCCATAGTAATAGATAACAATTAACCATATGAACAAAAATACCAGGTTTTTGTCCTCCTAAACTGAAGAGAGAGCAACAGTCACATCAAACTGAATACTGAAAACTGCTATCAACACTTTCAAAAACATCTACCATGGTTTAAGAGTAACCTTTCTAATCAGGACAGCTACAGAGAACTACTGTAACTATGGCATTTCCCGCTTTGGACTGTGGCAAGGCACAAGAACATCTTCTGTAATAGTAATTTTCCTCTTGCACATCTCACACCACTAGATAAAAGAAACAAATTCTCGAAAGGGCTCAGTGCAAAAGCCACCTCATGCCACATCCCCCTGCAGCTGAAGTCTATTTATTTTTCCAAATGTGTTATTTAAGTCCTCCTTGCTGGGGCAGATATGAACAGCTGTACAGGAAAACACAGTGAAGGTTTTATGTGATCCTAAACACATGACAGATAAACACAATACCAACTGTTGGGAAAAGGCAAGGCACTCTTGGTTTCTACCTTGCTTCGCCTGTGGTTTTTAGCGGAGTTCCATTTGGGACACGCTGCCTACTGCCGCAGTGCAAAATGTCTACCTCTGCATGTGTTTACCACTTGGAGTTTTCTATGTTACTATTTTATTACTGTGTGAGCAGATGATAGCTGGAGGCCAGCACCTGGAAAATGCGCTCTTGCAAGCATTGGAATTAGCATCCAATCATTTCAGTCAGGAAGGAGGTGGGAACAGGCCCAGCTGTTAAGCCCTTCCAGAGCATATCTGGAAATGATACACACACCTGGTGAAGCTCTCAAACCTCCTTTGTGTGTGATCCACAGCCTGCTGCAGGGAAATACGTGGCCACACTCCCTCCGCAGCTCATCTCTGCTTTGTGTGTGGAAGGGAGGATGCCCAAAAGCCAGGGATGGCAGTGGAGTCAGAGAGGGAGTTTGCAGCCCAGGTGGACTGGAGCTGTTCTAATCTGTGCCACTGGCATACCATCTCCCTGAGGGAGCACATCATCCTGCTAGATCTTCCTAATATCTGCCAGTTTTGTGCCACAGAGGAGTTCCTTTATCCAGGGCAAAATTCTTAATCCACACATTCCTATCCCTGCCCCTTTTTATAGCCTCTGCAGCAAAATCTAGACCATAATAGACTGTCCCCATGTTGCTTAATGACAAAGCACAAAAGAAACTTTGCTGAAAGGAAAAAACTCCAGTCGTCTAAGTTTAAGCTGTCAATGACTGTTTTCTGCATGGGTAACAATGTGGTAAGATCAGAACAGAGCAAATCAACTTGAAGCTATGGGGCTGATATTACTGGAAAACAAGAACTCCGTTGTCAGTGTTCACTGATATTTGCAAAAAAAAAAAAAGAAATCGTTATGTCTCACTAAATGACTGAAACAAAAGGTTTAAGTAGCAGTTCATCTGAATTGTTTCCCCTTCTGCAAGATCTCAAATTCAGTTGCAATTCTCCCTTTGTAAAATACCAAAGGGCATAGACAGAAGACAAGTAGGGAAGCCCATGGATTGCATTTTCTACCCCAACACTCCCCACACAGATACAAAGACCTGGATGGGCTTAGGCAGACTATCGGGAAATCACAGAAACTTTTTTCACTGCCTTTCCTACATTCATGTCACCCAAGAGCCACCTGCTAACACCTGAGGAACGCATTGGACAGAGCTTGCCCCAGCATTAGTCCAGAGACCAAAAGCTTTTTCTTTCCTGGCTGAGTACTGACGTTTACGCAGGGACTTTGCTGCACAGAACTGCAAGCTTATTTCCCCCTCCCCTATTTAGTCTTCTGCAGATAGAAGGCCTTTACAGTTAATTGTCTCAAGGCCAAGGGAGAGCTCAGATTACAACCTGGAAAATATGAACTGCCCCGTCCAACAAAACCATTTCGCAAACTCTGTCAGCTTTAGTAAGGGAGCAGCATGGGGCAAATCAGAAAAACCTGAAACATTGCATTAAGGTAAGCAACTGATAAAACTGTTACATGCACAACAGTCACCTCACAGAGCAGCTGCTGTATCAAACGGATTTGATGCCAGTTGAGGATGAGTTGTAAAACTTGTCCAATCTCTATCATGTCTGATTCCAGGTTCAGCATCTGCCCAAGGACCAGGGAAATACTTTGGCTCAGCTGCCTTTGATTTGTCTTCATCACCATCACGAATACTTGTTTCCTCACTGGAGTTAATGTTAGGATGATAGCTGCTTGCTGAATACTCTGGCACAAAAACTACTGTATGAGTCATGCATCCCCTAATGCCATTACAAGGCATGGAACAGCTCACACATGCTATGCCTCTGAGCTGTTTTTAAACTTTACGTCCAGTAAAGGACTTTTTATTGCTTAAAGCCCAGCAGCTGTATTTTAACTAAGCAAAAGACTACCTGAAAAGAAAATGGACAGCAAAGGCAGCTGGGAAAAGCCCAGTGCTTGAGGCACTCTGGCTGGCATGAACACGCTTTACACACAGATCCCCTTGTACAAGACAGCACTGTGCTGCTGCCCATCTCACACAAACAGCTCTTTTGCTACTTTAGCAAAATAGTGCCAATTGTAAAAGCACAGTTTATACCAGCCTCTGAGACACGCAGAGCAAGGTATGAAATGTTTCCTTGCAAGGTTAACATTCTGAGGTATTTAGGCTCAGACCTATAAAAAGGAGGAATTACAATGTTTAGGACAAAACCTACAGATTTTAATAGTATTTTGGGCTGATCTCTTAGATTCAGCAGGAGCTGTTCCACTGCCCCAGCAGCTCAGTCACTGCTGAGTAATAGTTTCACTGTCCTGTGGCACACTCCTGTGAGCCTCCTCCTCTGTCGGCTGCTGGCCATCGCCCCAAGAAGATATTCATGGGCACAACTGAAAAAGCTACCGTAACTATGTGCGTTCTCCATTTTAACATCATAGCTCAGTTTTGAAAAAACGCCCAAAACCTAAATGGATGCACCAGGCAGCGAGGAATCTCTTCTCTCTTCCTTTCCAAGCGAGCCAAGCCCAGCCTGCATGCAGGTGCGTTAACCAACGTGCTGTTCAAGAACCGTTCAAACATTTTAGTGCTCTAGTGTTGCCAATACAATTAATATTGAGCACAGCTCAACAACGCTGGGGAAATCCTTAGAAACCGTTATAAAACAGGCAAAAAATAAAGCCTCTCAGAACTGACACAACATGGGGAAGAAACCATACTTTTTAAGCCAGAAGTATACTCAAGCATAGTTAAAGATCTGTACAAACCTCCTTACAAATGCCCAGCACTGCAAGGCACAGCAGCTGGGAACAGGACAGCCAGCAAATGATCGCATTGCAAACAGCTCACGCTGCCCAAGCGTTCTATTCCCTTCCTGCCACCTGCCAGTTCTGCTGCAAATTCCAGCAACTGCTTCCTTTGGGGGCAGGAGGGCAGACCTAGGCTATAGTTAAAACTTACCTATACTGTAATGAAGGTATATACAATACAGCATTTCAGAAAAGCCAAGTCTCTGTTGTTCAAACCTAGAAAAACTATAAAAAAAGACAAGTAGGAGGACTGAGTGGCCTCAAGGTAATTTTACTAGAGGTGACCCTAAACTATGCACTTCAGCGCAATTAAGATGTAGCCTCAAGAGCATAAATGAGGAAAGGTTGTTGGGGTTGTGTTCAATTCAGAATTAATCATGTTCTGGCAGAACACCTAGAATTTCACATGAATACTCATCCTGGACTGTACCACAGTATTAAAAACCATGCAAGTGACAGGGGTTAGCACAATAACATCAGGTGCACCAGAACCGGGAACGTGTTTTTACACTACAATATGCGTATAGCTGGAGGAGATTACCTCAGAGGGCAGAAGCGAAAACCTCATCTCTCAGTCCTGGGGCTTACTAAAGATGACCGACAGCACCCATAGCAAAACACAACCAGCTTCCAGCTGCCAAGAGCTGTATCTTAGTCAGGGCATCCCCTCAGCAATGACCACCACGCCCACTGCAGGAAGAGACCCACCGCACGCACTACTGCACAACTGCAGAGGCATGTCTCAACAGCACTGCCATCTACAAGGAAGCAAAGGAAAAGCAGCAAAACTGTTAGAAAAATCCCATTCTTCCTTTTCATCATTTTCACATTTCACACAAATGTGGAAGAACCATCTGCTGCTTAAGAAGTCATCTATATCCAAACAGGATTTTTCTTCTGCAGTACATTCCCAAACCAGTTCACTGCTCTTGCAGCTTATGACTCGTCTGCACCACTATTACAAACCCCCAAATCATTGGTAAATCCAGTTTAATGAAGGTAAAATGAGACAGATCCCTATGAGCTAAAGTCACATTCACAAGCTTTAGAAAACATTGAGGATTTGGGGCTACTTTTGCAATAGTTAAGGAATACCAATTCCTTGCAACAAAGGGAATTGACCTTAAAATTACATTACTTCTCAGCTAAACCTGTTGGTGCTTGAATCTCACCATTTCTCCCCAAAATACCTTTGAACAACCCTCATAGCCTGAGAAAATCAAATCTCAGTTCTGCCCTTTATCCCCACCTCACCCCTACCCACCCCCATTTGTTTGTACAGAGAAGATACACTGCTACTGATGAATTAAGAAACTTTTTCAGCTTTTTATTTTTTTACCCAACTACTCTGGAAGGCATATGTCCCCACACGGCAACCTGCAGATATTTCTCCCTTGCCTTTAGGAAATGAACTCAAGGATGAATTTTCCAGGTCCAGGGAAACTTTGAAGCAGCATCTCCACCTCTGGGAGTCAGTAGTCAGCATTTCCTCACCACGCAGGAACACTCCCATTCCAAAAGCACAAGATGAACTCAGGCCATGTAGTGAAATCAGTTTGCAGCCGAGTCAAACATCTACTTTTGCATCCAAAAAATCTCCAGTATTAAGTCTACAACTGTGCAATGACACACCTACAGATAAGTTTCTTTCTGGCTTTAAAGCCCGCAATAGGTAGCACAGACAGACTAAAACCCCTCCTGCAAATTCAAGGAACTGTCTCCAGCTGTTTAACACCAATGGGGTGGCACAACTGCAACAGATGAGGTCCTGTTTGGAGATCACCTGCAATTTCCTGCTAGCTGGTACCACTAGACAAACATATTTAGACTACTCTTTCTGACTGGGGAAACTATAGCAAACAAGGGAAGAGCAGTCAGCGGTATTTTGGAATCATGTGACATCAGTTTTGTTTAGAACACAGCTGATCTATGGGTGAGCTGCAGAAGCCCTAGCTACACACAAACTCTAAACTGAAGAGTGAACACGCATTTCAAAGTGGTACCTTACTCATTTATCTTTGATTTGCATTTCTCTCCATCCCATACAGAGTCAAGAAGCTGAGACGTTCAGTTCCTCAGAAGCTTTATTTTCATTCAAGCTACAGAAATATAGTACCTTCCAATTTCCCATTATACTTTCTGCGTATTTGTACGGCTCAGGGCAAGATGCACTAGGATAACTACCCTGTACACAGAGGAAGATAAGGCTCAAAAACTAGCTTTACTTCAACGGGTGCCAAACCTTACCTATGAGGTTGGCTCCAATTCCTTGATAACATTAATAGGCACAACATAAGGAAAAAAGATTGATCTAAACTACCTCTTGTAAAGCAAAATCCAATAATTCATTACAGAAAGTCATCCAAAGAAACCTTTTAGAAATAACAAGTTTTCTACTTTGAAAAAAATAGAAAAGAGTCATTTTTGCTTTATATATGATATATTCACACACATACTTTCAAGTATCATTTTCACTATTATCATACTTACATGGCAAGAGATAAAGTAAAAATCCCATAAGCAGATTATTATACCAAAGAAGTCACACAGTCTTTATCTGGGTTTAGCAACACCTGGAATTCTCCATGGTATCATAGTGACCAAAAAAGCAGTGACTAGACTCAGAGTAATTTTTCCCTTTATTAAACATGTTTTAATAAGGCTTAAAAAGTATCAGGATTTAGAAAAATGTAGATGGGAAAAGTACAGACAGTCATAAACCCCACAAATTCACAGCTAAGCTTGTCACAGGCTCAGTACTAGCAGGGAATAAAAAGATCTGAGTTACGTTCAGTTAGCACACAAACTGATATCAACAGACTGACTTCAGCTAGGATGTTTTCACATTTAAGGCATCACACAAAATAACAAGTTAATGCTAGGAAGCGTAACAATCATCCTGTGCTCAGCCACAATTCACATTTAGCTCTGGACATCAGAACTTGCTTTATTTCAAAATAGGAAGGCTTAGCAGGGCATCCCATAGTCTTCTGGGAAAGTGCCAGGCAGCCACCAGGCCAGAGCAGAAATGACCATGGTTTTTATCACCAGGGAAGGAATTTACATGCTTATTAAAGGCTTTCCTGCAGTGCCAGAGCTGGACACCTGAAAACAAATCCTGGTGGAGTACAAAACTTTAAGAGCCAAAAGGCAGAAAGTCTGTTCAAGCAGCTACAGTGACAAGTGTCCTGCAGAGAGATCAAAATGGAAAGTCTTCAAGATTTAACAGCTTCTGGAGCTTTGAAATGATGATGGAGAGGTCCAGCAGGTGTATTCGATAGCCAGGACTGGGACTGGTTCCACGCTGCTTGCTAATACACTCTGCACTCCTGCTCACCAAGTGTAGTTTGGATAGACAGATACGAAATGTCTCAAAGTGAAATAGGTATAAACTACTTCCTTACTGGTGATGTCATTTTCATTTGTTTCTTGCCGAATATGAAAAGGCACAAGTTTTGCATAAAAACTTTATTGTAGCACCTAACTAAAACCTACTCACAAAAAAAAAATTCCAGAAACCATTGACTCTTAAGAGGGCAAAGTCATCTAAAAGTTAAGTGCTAGGCAGTCCGAAAGCTCTATGGGTTTAACTATGAAGCTCAACTATTTGGTTTAGTACTTCAGTGCAGGATGTCCTTAAAATCTAGTTTTAAAACCATCAGGCCCAGACTCAAAAGTAAAGCTTCTTGGAAACAAGGGAGGTCACAAATATCAAAGGGAAGATCCATGTCACTTCACTAGGCTGAAGTGCAATTTTTTTTGCTTTAGTAAGGGTCCCATGGAGTCCAGAATATTTTTTTCCAAGCATTTCTGTCGGGAAATATTCCATTAGGTAGGATGGAAGTTTTGAGCTCAGTCCAAGCTTTGCTAAAAGCTACTATTCCAAGTTCCCAGAATTTGGGTAACATTAAGTTTCCTGAGCTAGAGACAGCCTGAAACACAAGACAATGACAGTGCAGCAGGACAAAGAGAAAGTGACAGTGAAAAGCATTGCACAGCCCAAGACTTACAGTACACCCAGAAGCTGTTAATGCACAAATATTCCTCATCTGTTACCCCTTCTTCCCAGGCTATATTTTGGCACATTCTTACACCTCTTTGAACACAGCAAGTTTCTGCTTTCTTTCCTTGCTCTACTGGTTTTATATCATATAAAACCACTTCTGAATAGATGCTTCAAACTTTTTTTCTTTAGTCTTCTCAGGCTTACTAAAATTACGCATTGACAATGGCTACCCATTTAGTAAAGACACCGAATATTTTATACCAAAACTAGATGTTTAAATTTAAACATTTACTGCTTTTTTTTCCTCTTATGAGCCTGTAGCTGTTTTATTAATACACAGAATGGAGAGTTCTCAGCTTTCGCCCATACCATAAGAGCAGAAACAACACCATTATAATCAGAAGAACATTAGTATGCAGCACAAAGCGATTTGCAAGTTGGAGAAAACGAGGTTCATGGTCACTTGCTTCTTCCAGCAATGACGTAAAGGCATAGGTTCCATATTTGATAAAACAAGTCTGCCATTTAATTTTCACTCAAGTCTTCTAGAAACATAGCAATTCTTATTTGAGCAGTGAAGAGCCTCGAATCAACCTACTTGAAGGTTTCATATTACAGTGCAAGTCAGTTGGCTGCTTAAATAGGCTCAGGCTCAAAAACCTGAGACCGTATCAAAAAATATCAATCACTTTTCTAGATGAACAAAATGCTGCTACCCTGAACAATATTCCAGTCAGTCTTGTAGTGAAATTAAACAAAACCAATACTATGTACTTCTCAAAACAGCACTCGGGTTAATCTCAACACTCTTTACAAAAGGGCAGCACTACCTATGTTTCTGAATTACATTCATTTTAGTGAGCCTTCCCCCAGTCCTCCTAAATTACATACACCTAGACAATCTAAAGTTACCACTCAGGAAACTGATTCATCTTTACCTTCCCATGCATACAAGCATTACTGGTTTATTCAGAAATATCAAAGCCTTTATAAACACTACTCAGCTTGAGGCTGATGATAGAGAACAGACAGTTTAGAGAAATTTAGTTCAAAAAAAGTTTACTTTAATTCCAAAGATGATTAGCTGAAGCAGTAAGCTGGAAAACAGGCAGGGACTGCTATATTCTACTATGAATGGTTCTCTATTAACCAAACCAGACTTGCTTTGCACACCTGCAGAATCAGGGCAGGCAACCAGTTACACCAGAATCCACAGAAACCAGCATACAAACAGCCTAATAGCTCTCTCCACATCCAACATCTATCCTGGTTAATGACCAATACTGAAGGCATAGTATCATTAGATATAGATGCCTACTGTAAGTGTTTCTATTAAACAGACATAAGAACAATCCAGAAGTTACTGTAGTACTTTTCGGTATAGTCTGATACACTATTTAAGACAGATTTCTGATAAAATGTGCAAGAAAGTGTTCAAGTCTATCTTAGCACATAGAAACACTTCAGTGCCTTAATCAGGCAGATTTAAAAGCCTGATTCAACTGAAGCATCACTGCCACAGTGACTAAACTTGCATTAAGGAGTTATCACAAAGATCAAAACCTCAATAAGCATCTGCCTTTAAGTTTAACTGAAGAAAGGCTACATAGCCCCAGCAAGATCTTAAAGTGCATCACACACTAAAAAATAAGAAATCAGTAATAAAGCATTGATTTTGCTGCATGCTCCCCAGTTAAAGAGTAGAAAGAAAAAGCCTCTCACATGGTGCTCAAAACAAGAAGTTAACTCAATGGCCTTCAAATTTTTCCCCCAATCTTGCAAGTCAAGCAAACTTACAGCTCCCACAGCAACTTCCAAGCCAATGAAAGCTTCATTTCATTATAAGACATACATAATAGCAGACTATCTAGATCCTCGTATACTTTTATTTTGTAGCCGCGTGCTAGTGTGCTTTACTTGTACTTCATACAGGAATTATATACTTAAAGTAGAATTACTCACTTAAGCGCTTTTAGTGTAGTTCCTACCTGAAACTAGATGGCTTTTTATGTACCCTTGAATTTCTTGGTTGGTATAAACCAAAGTCAAAAGAGAAACAATGCAAACCATGATCAATTAGACCAACCACTAAGAAAAAACAGTAGCCACATCAATATAATTTCACTTTGATTTAGGGTGCTATCTAATAGATTTATTAAAAGTTTCAACAGACTATAGCTCCAGACTTTATCTTTCTCGGAGGACACTACAATAGAAGCCACAGTAGAGACTGCCTTGTCACAAGAGGTACAAATACTTGCTGTATAGATGGAGAAATAAAAGGACAAATCTAGTTGTCTAAAAGACAATTCACTGTACACATTTTATTTACAGTTTTGTACACTGTCTTAATATGAATGGGACCGCTTTTCTACTTGAGCCATTTTAACCAAAGCAAAATAACCTAAGTAATACAAAGTGTTAAAATACAGCATAAGATACAAAAACAGACATACTATTTCTAGTAAGGAATGTAAATTATGGTGTTACATTAAAAAAAATCCACAATTATGTTTAGGAAATCACACAAACAGATCACTGATTTGACTGAAATGCATAAGTTTGTAGCAAAGCTTTGATGTTACAAAAAAACCAAAAAATTACCAAAGAATGCACAAAATTAATGTTTATTCCACCTTTGTCATATTCCCAGATTCTTCACCAAATGTTACATGAGCGAAAACAACTGAAATCAAAATATCACTAATGTTATCAAATAGGGAAAACAAATAAATTAATCTAGCAGCCATCAGCATAGGTTACAGCAAATATGATGCTGTATAAAAAAATTGCTAGAAAACTGTATGCACCATACTCTTTTCCAAACCAGCAATGTTACTGCATACAATGCAAATGTAAAACAGAGTAATTTCCTGCAGGTACAGAAATGCAACTTCTTTTCAGAATACTGTGGATAAACAATTTTTTTTTCGTAATAGTAATGTTTCTACCAAGCTATTACAGAGTGGGCCAGGAAAACATTTATGGATTCGGGGGGTGAAGTGTACTAAAATTCTGATTGGTAATGGTTACTTCAGCCAAAATAGAAAAAAATGAACACAGAAGTACAAGACAAAGGCGAATGAGACTTCTCACAAATCTTAGCAACACTTAGATGGAAATCAAATTTAAATGTAGTCCACTCTGCTTTTGAAGAGGCTTTGGTTCAGCTCCCAAATCTCGATTGCTTGACGCAGTCTCCTATGAAAGAATACTCAGAAGGTGTCTTCTTAAACAACAAACCTATTTTTAGTGGTGGAGCCGCTCTTAGTAGCTGTGTCTGCATGGGACTGATAACCAATCACTATCTTTGGAGGAAGTCCTAATCTTTCCTTGTATACTCTCCTGGAGAAAAGAAACAGAATAACAGTTTAAGCAAAGCCCTTAGGAAGGAATTAGTAACAGGACAGCTGCTTTTAAGATCTGCTGACACCTTCATGAAAAATTGTTTCTAAACAGGCAACTATTTCTCAGGTATGAATAAAGGACTTGAAACAGGATTTTTCTAGCTTATTGCATCTAAAAATCAGCTTATAGTCCTGTATGAACAATGACTTACCATACAAAATAGGACAAGCTCTTGCAAAAAAATAATTAACAGGCCTACATAAATGTATAACACAGGGATTCTACTGCATTCATGTAGTATATCATTAGTATCAGCAAGCTATATTCCCACATATAGCAACAAAAGAACTATGAAGAAGTCATGGTCCATGATTCCAGAACTACTGAGATGATAAAGTCACCTGAACCAAACAAAACAGCAATTCCCCGGAACAGTTTTTATCATCACACACATCTCAGTTGCAGAGACTTGCTGTCTTTTCTTTAACTACTGATGGAAAGCTGACCCCCATCCCCTCAATTCATTATGGTACTGGTCAGGGGCAGCTACCCAACAGCAGCTTTAAGAAAAGTCAGCTTGGATCTTATGCCTTAAGAAAAAGCAGCAGCAGTACCCACCTTACACAGAGTGCTCCTTAGCAGAGTGAGATGCAAGCCACTAATGGCACTAGGCTGTAAGCTCTGACTACACCACAGAACAAGCCTGTTCAACTGCAGATTAACAAAACTACGTAAATTTTCTTTTTTTTAACCCTACCCTAATCATAATGGAGCAGTTTACAGAACCATAGCTTACCCCAATTTCAACTGTTAAATAAAAGCTTGATATATTGTCTTTGGAGTTATGGCAACATGAGAGCAGGTAGTCAGCGTAACTTACCTTAGTCATTGTGTCAGTCAGTTTGCAAAATCTTAGCTTTTTTACAGTTACATCTTAGCTCCTTAATTAATGTTAATACCATTCTAAAAATGCTCTCTGATGCCTACTAGGTTTGATATAAGGTTATTCTCTACTAGTAGAAGATGCATACCACAGTTCTGTTTATCATTAAACACTTACCTTTCAAGTCTGAACATGATTGCATAATAAAATTGTTAGTATAAGGCAGACCCCACCAGATTCTTAAAGGCCCAGATGACAAATGGGTCAAGAGAGCCACCCAATAAGTGAAAAACATGAGCAAGCTACTATGGTTGACAGTTAAAGTTTGGCCCAAGACAGATGTGCTAAGCTGGGAAGATAAATATTTTCATTGGTTTACATAGCTGAAGAGGCCTACAATGACTGAAATTAACAGCAAATAGTTTTGAAGCATCAATACTACCGCATAAGGAATCCACCAGCTTTAGCAATACTTGCTAAATAGCAGAGCACAACAGGCATTTTCCATAGTACAGACTCATGATCATCCGAGATGACTACTGTTGCTGATTGGAACGAAGACTATAACATGCACATAAGTAATCCATGAAACTCAGCATTATTTTGTTTGATTTGTACTTAGAGACAGAGAGGTAGGAAAACATCTGTAGAGTTTCACAGCACATCACTGTCGAGCTTTTTTCAAATATAAGGACATTCTTGTGAGCTTAAAATTTACAGCACCCTTCCTCTCTTATTTGTAAGCATCACTTTCCTAAGAAAAATCTTACCAATGCTCTGTTACTGACTACCCACCTTTACAAACTGGCATGTTGCAAGAGAATCTACACAATCTACAGGTGTTAGTTACAATGCCTCATTGTGAAATAAAAAAACTTTTGCCAAGATTTGTGTTCAATTCTTCATAATTTCTAAACTACAGCAAAGGTAGTGCGGCAGTACAAAGTAGTAACTAACATTAAGCCCACACAAAAAACTACACAATAACAGAAATAATTTGGCACTGAGTTACTTAAACCAGGGATACAGCTCTGCACAGCCTACATTTGCCTGAAGTGCATTATCCATCAAGTTAGCTGGCTTTAAATGCATTGTTACACTTCATATATTCAAGACACCAATCACATTACTTACCCTATATGCGTAACAGCATCCCTGTTTTCACATTCAGTTGTCCATATTGCTATTTTATCACCCTTAGTTCTAACATTAACAACAGCACCACATACATCATCACTGTAGTCATCAAACGACTCCCCAATAAGGCACAGCAGCTACAAAACAAAGATGAACTATTAAAAGTGGCAGTTCAAAGTCAGAATCCTGCTCCATAGGCAAACACTCAGTGTACATAAAGGACTGAATACTACATTTTACTGCTTATAGCCACTTGCCATACAGCAATCATTTTCTGTTTATTGCAGTATCTTCTTGAAGTTCCAAATGTTACAAGTGAACTTAAGCTCAGAGTTTTCCATCTCTGCTCCTGTCCCAACAGCTGCAAGTCCTAGCACAGTTGATCATTTATGTGGTGTTGCCTCCCACCCCATCCTCCCAATCCAAAACCAGGTAAGAATTAAAGGAATTTATTCTTCTTTCTAAAGTACATTTAACACAGGTAGACAAATCTGAAGTTTTAAGTGTTCACATTCATTATCTAGGAAGAACCTGTGAAGAACTATTTGGGCAATATGTCAGCTATGTAAGGTCCAACTTCAATTCTGAAGTATATCAATTCAGAGGCAAATCAGACTGCAACTTAGATGAAAAGTGCTATCTAATGAAGCATTACTTCCTATCAACACACTCAGAAGCTTCAGAGTTCCCACAGACTGTAAAGTGGGAATCAGTCATCCTGAACAGTGTGTAATGCAAGGGCAACAATACAAGTAACACAAGATTCTTCCCCTGCAGATTTTTAATGAAGATGGGAATTGGCAAAGGTGGTATACTTCAGGAACACCACTTTGACTTAGGTGACATCCTAAGCATGTACAACATGCTAACTGTAAAAGTGATATTTAAAGTCTTCAACTTGCAACTTGTAAAACAAGCAATTTTCAGATATTCAGAACTGAGAACTTCTTGTGGTTAAGACAGATTAATCTAGTCCATGCCGAATTAAAAATTCTTCTGCACACTGAAATATTAATCTCCAAATGAACACTTGTTTACTTCACTTGCACAGTACGTTAAATACACTGCCATTACATTAATTTTCCAGAATCACTTACAACATTTGGAAATTCAAAACATTTGCAATTTTTTGAACAAAGCAGGTCTTTCAGTACTCGAGAGCTGCAAGGGCTGACTTCATTAAGGAAATATAAAAAGGACAAAGTGTGCTACTGAGTAAATCAGGTATAACTACACATACTTTAAGTGTTACACCCAATTGCAGGCTGCACACATTCACTGAGTAATGAAAGCCACAAATGTTTAAGTTTAAACCACACACAAACATTCAAAATATTGAACAGGCTTAGTACATACACAAGCAAAGATGACTACCATGCTCAATAAACACTACAGTCAAGTACATACTTCATGAATGCTGCACAAGAGGGGAAAAAAGTCTTCTCAAATGAAGTTTAGTTTACAGTTAACAGCAAAGATCATTAGATTACAATAAAAATTTGTTTCAAATGGGAGTGATAAAGGAAGTGGCTTTGATTTTTATTGGAGAAAGTTGGTTACAAATAATTACTAGAATTAGAAGCGACAGGGTTGTTTTAGAGCATATCCCAGTCACCTGGGTATTCGGGCTCTGCACCATTGCTTGCTGCTAAACAAAAAGCTGAGCCCTCTAGTCTTAAGTCTGCAAAGACTATCTACATGTTTCCAATCCATATATAATGGCTATTAAGAATCAGAAGGACTCAAACAGGCATTTAGGTGGAAAAGCCAAATGCACACAGCAAGACATTAATTTACTTGTGCGGTCGTATTGCCTAGTAGTATAACACTCACAATCCTTTCTTCAAATCACTACTACAGTGACTAGAAAGATCCTAATAGCTCTGGTATTTTGGACACCTCTGCTTTGATCCTGAAAGCCGTTTCTTGCTTTCAAAGGGGTGCAATACTTCTTGCCTCTCACACAGAGAGATTTGGCAAGATCGCTTTGCATTGTACTGTCTGCAATCCATGCCCCTAAACCCCAGATCACACTAGACTGTTTTAGGCTATTCTGAGTCAGTTGCTAGACAGTACAATTGTATCCTTTTCTACAACATGTTTACTGCAACCCATATAATCTCTAGAAGTATATATACCAAAGAAATCTATTCCAAAGAGATAGAAGCAATGGAAAAAAGTATTTTTATAGTGTACATACAGGAAAGACTGCTATTACTTGCCTACCCTAGTGCTGAAATAAGTATAGAAAGAACAAAAATAAATCTGAAACTCCCTTGTTTCAGCAAGACCAAAACCTGAAAACTAGTCACTTGTAAGAGTATTTGTAAAACAAATTGTTACATTTAAGCACTTAAATTTGGGAGTTGCATTCAAGACAAAGTATTATTTTCCCAGTAGCTTCACAGCTATTCTGTACATTCCATAGGAAAAGGTTAATCTGTCCTGTAGAATTATCTCTATTGCTGCCCATTATAAGAAGGTATTCAACAGAATCCAACTATGTTGAGCATCACTATTGAAAAATGTTTCAAATACAGCCTGTCAAGAAAAACTTACAGGACACTGTGCTGCCAGGAAGTTAGAAGTCTAGTGTGGCACACAAAGAACAAACCAGTTAAAATACTAGATACGAATGCAAGATTCTTCATTTGCAACTTGTAAGGCCATAGTGCTTACTGTCTCTAGCCAGAAGCGATCAAGGTCACTTCGTCTCTGCTGTTTGTTTAGTGTAATTAGCCATCGTCCTCCTCGCTTGTTTTTTTCATCTTCCCACATGGGTTCAATCCCATCCTGCAAAGGACAGTCAGAAGTTAAATCAGACTTCACAGAATCATAGAAAATTTTGGGTTGGAAGGGACCTTAAAGATCATCTAGTTCCAACCCCCCTGCCCACTAGACCAGGAACACTTCCACAACCTCTCTGTGCAACCTGTTTCAGTGCCTCATCACCCTCACAGTGAAGACTTGATCTGTATTTTTCCTAAAGAATAACCATGAGGCCAGCGATAACTGAAATAGCAACTTAAGAAGAAAGTGTATAGTTTAAGATACATACCTGTCCAGAAATAGTGTCTCATACCAATATCAAAGTTCCAAACCAGCTTAACAAATGCACTCTCTCTAATGAATTTTTATTTTTACAGAAGAATCACAGCCCAGGCCAAAGTCTTGGCTACACAACATTACATACAAAAAACTGTGGGAAGAGGCAAAGTCAACCACCCACTTTGCCCTGTATGAAATGAAATAAAATTAGCAGCTACATTCTGGACTCCTTATTTTAAGTCTTGACTCAGTGCAACATTGGCCAAGTGCTTCACTTATGCATAAAGATTACTTTACTGAAACAGACACCCTTGGCAGCCTATCTCAGTGACTTCCTGCACACACAAGGTGAGAATAAGAGGGTTTCCATCTTCAGGGCCACAAAAATCAACACACCATTTAGAAGCAAGTTGCATTCTGATTCATGCTTTACCAATGGCCCTACGCTGAACTAAATTACTCCGGATGCGCTGATCCAGGAAAGCGGCCAGCTGCCACTCCCATATCCACCAGCTACATAGCCCTTCAGAAAAGTCAGTCATTTAAAAAAACCAGGTAACTGTCTAGACAGAGAAATTCAGTTAAAAAACCTGTCTATTAAGAGTCAGACTACAGAACTTTGGCTGAAAACTAATTAAGTGTTCAACATGCAAGATGGAGTGGTGTCAGCTCACGTTAAATTTAACACCCTCACTGGCAGCTGCAGAGCTCAAACTACTTCATCACCTTTAAGAGGCACTCTTAGGAGGTCACAATTGAAGGACAACAGCAAGAGATTGCTCAGACGCCTGCAACAGTTGCCAATTCTGTACCTGTTCCATGCATGTAAATACTTAAATTATTGCTGATTGGTAATAGGCAAACACAGAATAGATACACAAAACACAAATTTAGGATTCATGCAAAAAATACAAGCATGATCCATAGATATCCTAACCTCTGAAGGGCGTACAGCTTCTTAAAAGTTTACTAGTAAGGTTTCTCAGTCACCTAAAATATCGTTACCTTCCCAAACCCAAGCATCACCACCTCAGGCTGCTGGGGTTTACAAACTACATCCACAGTCTACTGAGGAGTCCCAGCCAGTAGCTATGTTTTATAAGCAAAGGAGAAACCAGGCACCAGTAGTTAGGGGATTATTTAGGTATTTGAATCCAGAAAGGAAGCTGTATGTTAGAAGTACTTCAGAGAGGTTAGAATTTAATTTAGAGCTCCAGTTCTGATCTCCACTCCAGCCAAGGCAGGATCTCATGTACACTTTCTCATCAGCATTTCCTTTTTGCTAGTTTGAACACTTCCTCAGCATCCTTTAAGTGTCAGTGTTGGGTACAATCTTCGATTTTATACATAAGTAATACAGCATTTAACTGGTGGTATAAAAAATAATTGTAAGAACACTGTGCATCTGGCTAGTAGTGCTCATAAAGAATACTAGAGAACATTGTAGCCTCCCACAGAACCTGGACATTTTAACTCATTTCATGTCACACCAAGTGACAGAGCTGGAAAGTCTTTCATATTATAAAAATTGAGAATTATTTGCACAAACATCTCAAACATAGAACAAAAACAAACATAGTAACATTAAAACACTGTCTGTGAAGGGTGTTAAAGCAAGTACTTGCATTTTCAGAACTAGTGACAGCCTGATTTTCAAAGGGCATGTGTCTGGGACTTCCTAAAAAAATTAACACCTTTAGAACATTCCCAATTATGCTCCTAAATATCTGAAGTGAAATATTAGGACAGTGTCTTGCTTAGTCAGGAAACCATCCATCAACATCCATAACTGAAGAAAAAAAGGTTAGCAAGCATACCTTAAAGAGCGAGTAGTCACAACCAGGCATTAAATTACTAGAGAGCTGGATATGGTTGTATAAACTATTGGAGGGAAAAAAGTAGGATTAAAAACTAAGCATTATTTTAAGGTACAAAATTCTTGAAGAATTTAAGACATATAACCAAACAACATACAAAAATGAAAAAGCATTAAAGTTATTTCAGAAGCAACCCTATTTAAGTTTTTTTCAGCAGTATAAAAGCATTAGCTTTAAAATGTTCTGGGCTTAAAGCAGCAGAATGGAAACTGGTTTATGAACACTTGCTGGGTTCCTATACCAATGCTTCTTTTAAACCTATTTCTAACAAAGTTATTAGAAATATAACTCACTCAACTTTCATGACAACAAGTTCTGTGTGCATGTGTATTCTGTACATATGCATACATGGAATAAGGATAATCGTTTATATTTATAAGGCTACTCTCTCTGCAGAGAAAGGTTTTAGATTCGACTTTGCTATTTAATACAATACTCTGAAGGCTGTAGGCCTGATAATTCAAATTGAAATAAGGACTCAAAAGGCAAGAACAGATGATTGAAACAGCAAAATATAAAATATATACTCTGAATTAATTTACAACTATGCAATTCAGAGAAAAAAAAAATCAAAGCAGTACATACTGTCTCCTCCTCTAGCAAGAGGATAGACGCTTTTTTTTCCTGTACTGTTAAGGTCAGACTTCAGAAAAAGACCTGCACATATCACAGTAACCTGCAGTCCAAGACCAACTAACATTCAGGCATGGTCCAGCACCAAAAAGGAAATGAATTACTGCAATGTTCTAACAATTAGAAATCAGGCATAGGAGTTTACAAAGCCAGTTACAGATTTACCAGCTTCCCTCCTTTAAGTTTACCTTAACAATATTTTCTCCCTAGAACAACACACCTATTTCCCACTCTGACCACAATGGAGGAATAACTTCTCAATTGCTTGGGACTTATTTTATACCTTCACTGCAGACATCTAGATCAAGCACTTCTTTTAATTACGCAGACTATCTTGGTTATAGGAGCTCAAAAAACTTACCCTTAAAAAACTTTTAATAGTGAGCTTCAAACAATTTAGCCACCCATCACACACCCCAAGACTGCAAACTACTGTTCACTAAACCGTTAGTCACCCCCACAGTAGGAACGGGAAAGGTGGTTACAAGCACAGAATCCTATTCCCCTCCCTCTGACAACTGCACTGATATACACTTGTTCAACATTTTCAGTATCTTTATTTCTTCCCTGTCAGTGCTAATGGGTCACTGATGGATCTTAATATTCCACTAAAGACACCATCTCTCCTTCACTGACCACATCCAAAAGAAGTTATGCAACAAAAACCTTAAGAACCCTACCACTCAATGTAGCATGAAACACTAAGAAAGATCAAATACATAATGCGGTTTTTTTTCACCCTCACTTTCATGCCACTTGAATTTTCTCTGTATTTCATCATTATGGCAGGCAAAATCTTCCAAGTAAGCCACCTGAATTTGACTGAAGCAAGTGTTCAGAAAGCACAGGCCTACCTTCAAAGGCTTTGTCATTGCTATTTCAGTCTAACTGCTTTTGCAGCCCTTCAATTTACAATGAAGGTAGTTTCTTCTGTAGCTTCTAACAAACTTCTTTCAGGGATGCCATTAATCTGCATCAATCTCCCAAGTACCATGCTCCAGATTCAGGCACTCTTGCACATTTGAAGCTGTCTGAGAATTTAATCAGCTAGCAAAATTTGGGGCCAAGGAAGTGACAATCAGTTGGCTACAAGAATTTATAAATTCATGTTACTATGAGATAGCTACTGCACAAATACAGTTTTCTACATGTATGTCATGTACATATGAATATAAGCAGTGTTGCAGTGTTAACAGCAAGAAAAATTGCATTTAAAGTATGAAGAACTTCTCCAATCACATTTTCTTCAAAGGTTACATTCTACTACATTCTGAAGAATTGGTTAGACCTCGCCTTCAATTTTGCAAACCTTTCATATTACACCCCAAATTTGCAGTTAGAGTACTTTATGGTTTTTTGACTTTGGCATAAGCTTTTCCAACATATGCCAGGATTATTACACAGACTGAAGAATCTTTACTTACGCCCAAAAATCTTCAACAGTATCAAACTTTGAGATAAGACGAAGATTTGCTTGCCAAGTTTTGCTCTTGTCATTTTTAAAAAACCAGAGTGCCCATCTAAAGGAAAACAAAGTAAAATAATATCATATAGAAATTAAAGTATATTAAAAATATAATTCATTATTTGTATTGTTATATCCAAACTAATTGCAAGCCTTAAGATCAGCATGGAAGTCAGTTTTCATCAATAAGCTACATGAGAAACTTAGTTCTCAAATATAACTCTTTGCAGATCAACAATATTTGTGTTCTCATCACAACAATCATGGCAGACTTGATGAACCCATTTAGGTAAATATTTTAAATAGTTTTGGAACATTTCTAAGACTCTTAACCTCTAAGCCTCAGATGTTTCTGCTTGCTGCCCCAGCTAAACTGCAATCCCCTACTGCAAATAACTGATTACAGTCTAAACCACCACCAACTATTCAAACTAGGAGCACAGCTCCCTTTCCAGTAATTTCCTTGTAAAGGTTACAAAAGCTAATTATATCACTCCAAAGCTATACGTGACATGAAAGTTCCCCAAGCACTCACATACTAGGAGAGCATAAATTTTAAAAGGGAAGCTGCATTAAGCTTACTAACGGCAACAATTTTAAACAAAACCCCACCAACTTTGTTTCAAGTTTTTAAATCTGCATATATAAAGACAAGACTAAATGACAAATTTTCCATCCAATTTTCTTCATCATCTCCACTGAGTAAAAATCTCAACACATAATATAAATAGAACCTTTCACACAAAAATGTTCTTTCTGGATCTAAAAAGCATCATTTAAAATGCTGGAACAGGATACCTGATGAGGCATTTAACCAAACAGGCTTATTTTTAATTCTGATAGTTTCAGTAGTGTTGAAATCACTCAGGTTAGCACTAGAGTAGATTTATCTCCTCACATCAGAGTACTCTAACTCACCAGGTGTCAATCTATTGTTTTGAGACCTTACCCAACATTTCAAACCTCATTTTAGAAGTTTACTATTTTCTAGTAATAGCCCCACTACCACTTGTAAAGGAGTGTCAGCACCAATTTAATCAAAGAGTTTAAAGGAAAAAGAGGAAGGACAGAAGAAGTTGAGAGAAAGACAAGGGAAAGCAGGATGCACACAGCATACCACTACAGTGCAGAGTGGTCTTCCACACTTGCTCAAAACTTAGAAAAACAGTAAGGTGCCACTTGGTAAAAGGATTCCTTTGGGGCAGCATCTACCTACCAACATCAAGTACTGAGCATTCCACATCAGCTCTTCAGCTTACTTGGAGAAAATGACTTCCTAACTGCTCTTTTTGAAGTACAAGTATGCTGCTGGAGTAACTTTTGTGCACATTTAAAGGAATTCAACCTATAAGCTTATAATACCTGTACTGCAGAAAGGTAGTTCAAGTTGAGGTTTTCAAGTACAAAGCTTCTTGTTAAAGTCCTCATTGTCTGTATAGCTCAGTAAAAACCTGAGCAGTAGCTTTTAAAGACATACCTGGTTTTGCACACTGAAGACAGAATTTAGTAAGAGGGCTTTGATTTTTCAGTAACTTTTCTTAACTATACTTTTAACTACTGCTCCATGTTTTTCTTGTTAAACAAAAAAATTTAAGTGCCCTACAGTTTTTTTTTTTAGTGACATTGGCACAAATGTGTGCATTTGCACTTTACAGGGTTTCTTCTGCTGTGCTTCCTACACATAATGAAAACAGTATTACTGTAGACACCAACCACTCATATGACCAAGTCTAGTAAGCTCTTTGGCTGATTAGCACAGCTTCTACTACTTTCAGTTCCAAACAGGAGGAAAAAAAATGGTAAGGTATGAAGAAGTAAGACTCTGATAAGAAATAAGTCTTTGCCACTGGCACCTTAATTGCCCAAAGTACAAGGCAGAATGGAAGGTTTTCCAGTTCCGCTTGGCAGCAACTTCATCTCAGTGTCTCTTAAAATACACCAGACAAAAGCAACAAAAGCTCTGCTTGCCTCCAACTAAAAGCAAAGACATGCTCTTTCCAATTACCTGGCTGCATTATGAAAATCTGTAGAGATTTTCAGCTTCTGTAACAATCCTATATGAAAAGGCTCAAAATTACAACAGGATCAGATTCTATTTCCTCTGCAACCTCACTGCAAAAATCTTCAAAAAAAGAGAACTCTCAAAATGCTGCCAGAAAACATCAGGTAAACAAGAGAGCTGTAAAGCCACAGGCATTCTTCCACCTTTGGTAAAGTCACAATCATGCTTCTGTACTGTTTACCTGTTCTGTAGTGGATGCTTAATATACTGTTCAGGGCTGGCAACCTCCTGACTAGGTGCTGGCTCGGTTTTCTCCTCTTCTGAAGGCTGAGGGTTGGGAGTGGTTTCCTGTTTGAAGAAAGGAGTTATTAATACGTTCCTTCTCAATTTTTATTGAAGTAATTTAGTTCTCTGAAGTAACTTTAAGAAGGTTGAAGCTAAGAGTTCCTCTAATTCATCTTGGACTAGGGGCCCAAATCACATCATGGAAGCACAAGCTGCATCCCTTCATTCTTCAACCTCTGAACGGGTCCTACAAGAAATACTAACTGCAGGAATTCACATTCTGCTGTTCAGTGATTTGCTTCCCATGTCATTTGTTTCCAGAATGGTTTACTTAACATACTTGTCTTATTTTGAAACAGTTCCGAGAGTTCAGAAATACAAAACATGCTATGTTCTCTAGAATATGCATGTCTAAAAAACTAATTTCCAGAATAATAATTTCAGACGGAAAACTTATCAGTTTCTGACAAAGCATCATTGGAAACAGATGTACAGGCCCTGTTTATTTAGAAAAATCTGTTACTACAAGTAGGACACATGCCTACAATTCTCAGGTCCAAAATCAGCTATTACAAGCAGCTAGAAACCAAACCAGTAAGTAGTTATCTTCTTATTTGCAACATTACTACTAACAAAGCTTCAGGCACCAAACAGCAGAATTTAAACACATACCCGTTCTCAAGTTTCAAACTCAAATAAATGTAATTACACATTTACCACAGATTAGACCGATTCCAAGTATTATTTTTTCAAATCTCTAGAGACAGTGCTACAGATGTCAAATATACTTAACACAAAGCAGTGAAATAATATATTCAGTAGTAAAATAATATATTCCCTTTGCATCCAAGCCCCCTCAAGCTTGTCATTCAGTTCTAGAAGCCACTGTGTCAGGTTTGAAATTCTAATGCCATTCCTTCAAACCAGGCAACACAAAGCTTCATTGTGAGGCCAAGTGTCCCCGCCAGTTACCACCATCTCTCCCTAATCTGCAATCCATGCTAGAATATTAGAGACAAGGAACGAGGACTATAGCTCATTCCCTACAGCTAACACAAAAATGCCTGTACAACTGACCCTGTGAAAGAAAAAGCACTTCAGTAATATAAACAAATACTAACTACAGCAGACCCAAAGACTCTAGACATTCCTAATGCAGCAATACAAAAGTAGTACTTAAATTAAACTTTGTGGTCTTCAGAGAACAAAGCAATGTAGGGGTGGATTAAGTAACAGTAAGTAATCTAATTAATGGAACAGTTTACTTCACTCTTCCATGTTACTCAGTTTATCATCACTAAAGCTGCTGAAAAGTGCAATGGATCTGAAGTGGTAACAGAAACACTGTTTAACTGTTAAGTCCCAGCTGGCAAACTCTTCTGATAACACCTAAAGATCCGTCTTAATGGGGATTTTCTTTTCATTATCAAAATATTTAGCATTATCAAGCATGATGCTATGTTTTACTTCAGAGAAGTTACATCTTTATGCCTGAAAATAATTAAGTATGCTTTAGTTTAACAGCTCACCTAGAAAAAAAACACCCCTCAGTTCTAAAGCTAATTTACATCACGTTTAAGAATGCTTTCATATGCTCCCACGTTCACAGGGAAAAGAACTGAAATGCAAAGGGGCAGTGACAACTAGGCTACTGGTTTGATTTACACAGTACAAGGGGAAGTTAGTACAGTTTCCTGCCTCTTAATAGAAGTAAATGCTTTCTGAAGATTCCCTAATGTGGAACATTACTGACAAACCCACAGAAGCAGTGTTGAACAATCTGTCAAATCTCCTTCAGTGTAATACTATAGAAAGCTAAACAGATCTTCAAAAAACCTATTAAGTACTTCAAATTCTATCTAGAATAAAATTTCTAATGTTAGCCCCATTTATTTTTAAGTTGATGGTATCAAATACACACCTTTCCCTTTAGTCACATTCAAGAACCCCACAGAACAAATTAAGATGGTCAATGCACAGAGGCTGTAAAATACATTAAAGAAGCATTTCAATATTTCCTCCTCCAAGTTATCATTTCTATTATACTACAAAAAGCCAAGTACAGACAACTACAACTTAAGTGTTGCCCTCCTTCAGGGACTTCTAACTAGAAGAGTTAGAAATATTACATGTGCAAATACAATGAGCATACAAGAAAAATCTTGCTGATATTTTGGAATTAAACTAAGCACTATGTTTTGTGATAAAACTTGCTTTCATTCACAATGCTCTGCAGTTATGACATCTAGTATTTACAATTGATTTACAAATGCTATTACACTAAAGATTTTTACATCCAATAGACTCACTCTTGACAAATGCAGAGTATCTTCCAAAAATAATTTCATTTGAGTATCTCATTCACATTTGCTCAGCAAATAGCTTTCAATATACAGAGAGCTAATCCTAAAGTCTCCCCGGTCAGTCTTCCAGAAGTATTGTAACTACACAAACTGGAAGAATCATTACAAAACTATTGAGCACATGCAGGGCTATGCCATTTCATAACTTCTAATACAAGACAACATCAGGAAGGATTAAGGCAGCACCTCCAGACCATTCAGAAAAATAAAATGCAATGAGTCTCAATACCTGCCCAGTATACCAATGGCCACCCTTCACATAACTACGTGACAATCCATTTCTGGACAAATGGAAGACATCTGACTCAGCACAAACATTTTAGTTAAGTCACCACAGTAACAAGTCCCTTAAGATATTTTGAAAGCTACCTAGCATTAATGAAACTCAGACTAACCATTATTTCAAGCTCCTGCCCAAAACAGTAGTACATGACAACTCACCTCCAAGGCCCAGCTATGATCTTGACCCAGGGTTATGCCACTCCCCTCAAAAACTAACCCAGACAGATTTTTTTTTTTTTCGCCCAGTACCAGGCTGCCCATCAAGGATGGGTACAGCTGTACACACCAGAATAAACCTGGAAAAAGGTGTAAAGTTGGAAGCAGAGCTTATTACCACAAAACAGTTTCCTGGCTGGTCTCAGACAGAAGCCTAAAGGAGCTTCTTTTCACTGCCTTTTATTTCCCACTGCCATCAGGGAAAACAGAAAAAGGCCATTTTCATTTTTGGCTGGTTAATCATATCAGCTCCCATTTCCTTTCATCTTACCTTTATCTCACTATTCTGACCACCAAGCTAAAGTATTTGTATACCAAAGCACTCTTCATTATTAGTCAAATACAAAGTATGTAAGTTCACTAATTGCCATTCAAAGTCCATTTCTTGTATCCAACCTCTTTCCAGCTACTGAAATTCTACCCCAAAGCACAAGCACGCAGGTTTTAAAAGTTCCTGTAAATACAACATGAATTAAAGTTATATCATCCACATTTTACCAATTCATCCACATTTTACCAATTCACATCTTGAAATCTTGCTAAGTTAATAGTGTAACAATTGCAAAGTTAGACTGTCTCCACCAGCAGTTTCTAGACTACTAAATTTAAAATCCTTTGTAATAATTTACTATTGCTCATAACCAATGCATTCTTTAACCTAAAATTGACTTTGTGTCTACTATTAAACAAAGCCACCACTGGGTTTGCTGCTTTTAAAATAGATGTAATAAAAAAAGGGTAGTATTACCAGATAAACTGGAAAGCTTCACATGGCCAATCCTACTCCTCATACACAAGACAGCACATAATTAAAAGTGACATTTATTCAGTACACACGTGTTTTTTGATGTAGGAATCAGCTTGCAGAAGTCCACAAAACAATTGCCTACTCAGCATTTAATGACTGTGCATATCTGCACGTTACTTGGATTCTGACACTTGCAGATTTAATTAGCGTTATTTATTCTTTCTCCACAGCACATAATGACCAACATATCAAAGGAAGGTGTGTATGTCACCAGGACAGGAAACAAATACCACTTACAGTAAAAACTGCTTAATCAGGTTTGACTATTGAAGAGAACAACTAGCTTGACTAGGTTTCACAGAGTGCTGTCAGGTGCTGCCCAGGCCACATCCATGTCCTCTAATTGTCTACAGAAGTTGTTTAGGAACTCCAGTTGAGAGAACACAACATTTACGTCCCAAAAGGATGTAATGTAGCACTGTCGTGCTTTTTTGGTGAAAGTAAAAAGAATTAATTAGTGGAAGAGGCTTCCAAAGTTTTCTTGCATTAAACCAAAATAAGTTCATTTTTGAGAGTTTCTACCTTCTTTTCTAGGGTTTCCAACAAAATGAGAAAACTGCATGTCCCAGTTATCAGATGTCTAAGGAAAAAGCATGTCAACTATCTGCTGGTCCTTATGCTTCTTGCAGATAACTGCTACTACACTACAGTTAGGGTAGCAATTCACAAGGCACAAAAATCAAGAGCTATTTATTTAAAAATATTCTGGACAAAAAAAGGATTTGAGCCCACCCACAAGCAAGTATTATGTGCTGTAAGAAAACAAACCAAGTGATGATCTGATATGCAACTCTGAGGAATGAATATACAGAGGTAAAAATCATACATAGTATGGGTAATATCAACTGGAAGAGAAGTACCAAGAGCCACCTGTTACCAATTAAACAGTGTTAAATAGCTTTCCAGACACCAGGACAGAAAAATTTTCTAGGCATGACATAACAAGGCCTAATGCAGAGCAGCTATCCTCACTGCATGCATTATTACTTAGAACACCACAGATTTTTAGAAAGGTATTCACTATTAGAACACAAACATGGGACATAATTTTAACTGAGTGACATCCCACCAAATTAGAATAGAAATGCAAAACATGTACAGGAACAAAAGACTGAAGTAGAAGAGTCACACACTTCCTCCAGGGTCAGACAGGCACACTGTTCTTTTAGGAAATAGAATCTCAGGTTTTAAAAGATGCAAAGAATATTTACAGCCCTTTTGACTTTTGAAAAATGGGTTACTTGAAAGTACCCTTCAGATTTTCAACATTTAACTTGCAACCTTATGACTACAATTAGCAAACAAGTTACAAGGTATATCAAAATACTGCACTATCTTTGTGGGTTTTTTTCTAGCTGCCTAAGCAGGCTGCCCTTGCACTAGCACTTCTCACCCCAGTCTGCATTCTGCTGCCTCCTTCGCTACTGGAACATGAAACCTACCCATGGGATACGATGACTTTCCACATCTAACATTGTTAGTTCTAAGGCATTCTGACAAGAAAACAAAAACTTCCCAAAACTGCTGAGGAGAACAGTTCAGATGACTGGAGGAACAAAACATCTCTGATCTCCCCGCACACTTCTACACAATAAACACAAAAGCACTGCAAATTACTGCAGGTATACTGAGCCACTCATACAGCCAAACATAGTATTTTACACCAGCTGAAAAATTGAGACACATTCAATCTTCAGAAGAGAATTAAAAAAAAAAGTTGTATAATGTACGGATGCTCAAGAAGTCAGTCTTCAACCAAAAAGATAAAGTACTGGACATACTACTGGTATGCCTGATTATTGTGAAGCATGTGATGTACACGAGCTACTTTGATAAACAGCACTGAACATGAGAAAAACTGACCACAATTTAAAAGTTTATTTGTTTAAACAACTGCTTTGCACACTTAGGAAAAAAAGTCTTTTAAACAGTTAAATTTTTTCTGCCTTACATTCACTATGTAAGAATCAAGGACAACTGCCACTTTCAGGCAGCTAACGGAACACTTGTATTACACAGCACACTTAGATGTGTGGATCACACACTTAGTACCTTCATAACATGAACATTTTAAAGAGGAATAGGTTTTAGGACTTTAAGAAATGAGTGACTGCTTTAAGTTTCTATGTTAAAATAGTCTCTAAACTTATACCTAACCTTGACTTTAGAATATTTCAAGTGAAAGACAAATTTGAGGAAAAAGTCACATTAATTCACTTCTAAACCCTTCATTTCTCTTTCACAATGCAGGCTCTCTACCAGCATCCCTCATTTGATTCTCCCCTCTATCCCCTCAAAATTCACACTGATCTTTACAAAGCTGCCAGAAGGGTCACAATTTCTCATCAAAATTTCCCACATACCTCCACACCTGTGGGTAGTATCAGTAAATAAAACACAACTCAGTCTCATATGCTATTTTAATGCACTACCTCGAAATAAGCTTGAGATTTTTTACAGTGTGAAATGTAATTTTTTAAAATTGCTTTCAGAAAAATGTTTATCTCAAAAATTTACAAGTTGTCCAACATCCTCCTCCTCTCTGAGGAAGCTTTGTATTCAGTCAGAAATGTAATTTACAATTCAAAAGTTTATGATGGACATTCTCAATTACTAAACAGCATGCAAGATACATTTATCATGTATCATTTCAGAAAAATGCAAAGAGCAAGCAACTGTGTACACAATACTACAGCTGAATACTATACTCATTTCAACCATAGCAGGTCACTGACTATATTACGACAGAAATACCTAGTAATAAGAGTTAAGTCCAAAGTTGAACATGGCCTGCACTGAATTTACATGTTAACTGCCTGTCAGTAACACAAAAGAAATACCTTTCAGCCTACCTTGAATTTTAGGAGCTGTTTTGAACTTTCCAGAATTTCAAGACCCTACACCACTATGTTTGTAACCCTTTGAAATAATACTGTTTCATTTAAAGAAAGTTTAGAGTCCTACCTACTGATGATTAGCTGTTTAAACAAGCATTTTTCACATTATACGCAAGTGAAGTTTCACCCATGTATCTTAAAATGCAGAGTTAAATTCACAAGAACTGCATTTGCGCAAGTGTAACAGTAACTGTCATGAAGCAACAAATAAATAGAAGAACCACAATGCCCATTTCCAATTTAAATGATGAGGGATCAGATGCTCACATGTAAGTTACTTCCACACGATTTATACGCACCTAAAAGTTACAGGCTTTGTGTGGCTACATTTTAAAGTCACCTTTGGTAAACTACTGTTTACTAAAGCCTTACTATTGGTTTTGTTGTTGACTTTGTGGACTTTTGTACAGTGTTATCTGCTCACATTTAATCCTCAAAGGCTAAAACGTGAGCACACTCTAACAGGACACACTTCTGCATATTCTCACAAATTAATCTAGAACAGTCTTGAAAGAGAAACAATCTGGATAGCACAAGAATAACCAAGAGTTTTAACCTGTCCATGTTGCAGAGGTTTAAGTTTTTCCTGCAGTAGGGAAGTAAACCGCTGTGCAACAGGTCTATATTTACTTAGAATAATCTTGCTTTTCTTAGCAACTTCCATGGGACTCTCTACAGTACCCCACACTCAAGTTTCAATATTCCTACAGTTTCAAACATTTTTTCTGGCCTCTTAACAAGACTTAAAATGCATGTTATATTTGACAGCATGGAAGTAGTAGACACATCACTGATTTTAGTAGGAACCTACATTTAAAAAAAAAAAGACACAGTCAGTCATGTTTTGCATTTCCTGAGACACATTTTCATACTAGGGAAGCATCGCAGATGATGACTCTACAAACCCAGGTCCAAATTTTGAAGGCCAGCAACAGAAAGGCTTCCCTGTGATCAAGAAGTAAGCCAATCCCTAACCACACATACAATTAAATTGTTTAATTGAAAAGCACGTAGTATTTCTACAACATTAAGCATCTATGACCTCAGTCACTATGAAAGTCTAACTTTAAGCTTTGGTAGGAGAAGTGTGAGCCACCTAAAAGAACAATAAGCAAAAATTGTGTTATTTATATAAATTTGAAAAGCTGATATTTGTTTTCCTGAGCAGACTTCGACTACGGCAGAACATCCAACAACAGCCTTACTTAAACTGTTTAAGTGTTGCCCTATCGTCCACTTTTACTGGCTCAGCACAACTGTTTTGTCACTGCATGGTGAACTGGATCTGGGAAACCAATCTTGCTGGCAAATGGCACGGCAAAATCAATTGTTTATTTTTGTCTAAATTAGGCCCCAGATCTAGCTCAACATACAACCTCAGGCTTATGTAAGAACAATGGAGAGAATGGTGCAGAGACAGGCTTATGCCAGCACCCATGCCTTTAGAGTAATTCCAATTTCCAATGGCCATCAGTATTACAGATTATGTATCACAACCCCTGCTAAACTCCACGGTCATCACAAAACACTGAGCTGACAGGAAGCTCTCATCTTCAGATATGTGGGCTACAGCTCAGAAAGATCAGCTTTTGGATGGGAAAACAAGTGTTTAACACTGTGGCTGGAGAACACGGAAATGGTGCTGCTGGTGGTCCAGCTCACTGCCTTAACCACTGACATTCTTCTTGTTCAGAACTGATAGTCATGCAATTTATAAATGCTGACCGATTTCAATCTCTTCCTTGTCAGTAAAGGTGAGGTGGGTTTTTTTTTTTGTTCATGGAAGAAAACCGTAAGAGGACAATCAATGTCCCTTACACAAAAGGGTAAAATTAATATTTATTTAAACACAGCAAAGTGATTTTCAGACTTAAATATTTTTTGTCTAACCATTACAAAGCCTCTCCAAAGTATGCACTGGCTACTTACTCACAGTTGGCAAGCAGCAGCAATAAACTAGCCCTCCTTAATTTTCTCATTTCCTTGAAACCCTAATACACAGTCTTCTGCTGTCCACTCCTCATGATACACAAGCATGCGGGATTAGAATAACAACTATACTTGGCCCACTTCCAGCTGCTTCAGTTCTCCATGGAAGTGCAGGCTGGGACGAGGCTTATAAAATAGAGCATAATATCACAAACATAACTTAGTACCTAGAAAAAGAAAAAAAAAAAAGTACTTAATTACCCTGAAAACGACGAAAAAGCTCGAGTAGAGACATCCTTTTGATCCGGGAAGGTGACATAACCGGAAAAAGCCAATTTCGTTTGCAACACGCCTCGAGTCTTACCCGTCGCACCGTTTTCTCGCTTCAGCCGCCAAACTGCCGGGCAGCGCACCTCCTCCCTTACAGATCCGCACCTCCGGGAAGCGACCCCGCAAGCCTCCCACTCGCCAGGCCCCTCTCCCCGCAGGCTCCTTGCCTGCCGTCAGACGAGACCTTCGCCGCTCCCCGGCGGCCGGGAGGGCGCTCGCCGGCCGGCCACGAAGAGCCGCCCCCCTCGGCGACCGACCGGCGAGTCTAACCCACCCGGCCTCTCCGGGCGGAAAGCAACATGGCCACCCCCACCGCGCCACATGCGCCGAGCAGCCGCCCGCCAGGCGGCCGGGCCGCCTCTCGCCGCCGCCCAGGGCCGCTGCTCCCTCCTCGCCGCCGCGCCTTCCGGCCCCGGCGGCCCCGCTCCGTCGTCGTCCCCTCCTTCCCCCCCTCACCCCGCCGCAGCGCCGCGGGGGCGGCGGGGGCCGCGGGCGGGGCGCGGCACAATGGGCGCCGCGGCGGCAGCCGGCGCCGCCGGCCCGCAGGCCTCGCTCCCGCCCGCCCGGGATCGCCGCCGGCCCGACCCGGCCCGGCCCGGCGCCCCCCGCGGCCGTGTGGCGGGCGGCGGTGGCGGCGCGGCCCTCGGGCCGCCGCCTACCCCCTCTTCCACCCCCCCCGCGCAGGCCGGCGCCTCCCGCTCCCCCTCCCCCCGCTCCGTCCCCCTGCCTGCCTGCCTGCGTGCGCTCCTCGCCGGCCTCGCCCCGCCGCCCATCCGCCTGCCGCCCGGCCGGGCGCCCGCCGCAGCCGGGGGAGGCGGCGACGGCGGCGGGAGGGCGAGGAAGGAGAGGGGCTGGGGGGAGAGAGAGAGGCGGGCGGGAGAAGGGAATGAAACACTCACCGGTTCCACCGTCGCCATCTTAGATCGATCTGATCGCAGAAGCGCCGCGGGGAGGGGGAAGGGGCGGATAAAAAAACCCAGCTTCAAACCCGGTTGGCCGCCCGGCGGTCACGTGAGCCCGGCGGCCGTTTGGGAAGGGGGAGGGGAGGCGCCCGCCTTCGGGCCCCCGGGCGGGGCGCGGGGCCTGCCGGGAGCTGTAGTCGCCGAGCGCGGCGGAGGCCGCCAGCCCCTCCCCCTCCCTCTCCCGGCCCGGCGCCGTCACGTGGGGAGGAAGAGGCGGGCGGCGGCGTGCCGCAGAGCACCGGTGTCAGCGGACGGGGGGTCCCGGCTTGGTTACGGCCCGGCTTCCCCCCGAACGCCGGGCCCGTGGCCCGTTCAGTTCGTCCGCCCGGGGCGGGGCTGTGTGTCTGGTTCCAGCTGCCCGCTGCCACCCCGGGAAAATCTACCGGCGTCTGAGCGCCGATTTAAACGCCTCATTCACCACAGAGGAGTCCAGTATTTCAGATCATGGGCTTTATTCGTTTCGTTTAACTCGAGATTTTGCCAATTCCGCATTTAATTGACCCGGTACTCGGACTGGACCGAGACACGGCCGGTGCTTTAGCCTCACCAGGCAAAAAAAGGTAGCCAACAGAGAAACACGCTCCTCCTCAAACCTGCCGGCCAGGAGGTAGCTGGGGCTTTGGTGCTGGAAGGCCAGCGCGTCCCAAGCGCGAGGCTGCCGGTGTCCGGGTACCGCCAGGCTCCTGGCCAGGAGGTACGGGGCAGCAGTGAACGAAGCCAGGAGGTGGGACGCCTTCCCTGTACAGGGAAATAGGCGCTCCGCAGGGCAAGAGGAAAGTGGGAGGCACTTCCCATCCCTTCGCCTCGCTTTCCCAGCTCTGCGGGAAGGCCCCTGTCAGCAGAGGTAGACCCAGCCCAACTAAGACCTCCTTTTTCTTGTGAAAGGATGCAAACATGGAAACGCACGCTACCCTCAGCCACCATGTCCGACTTCCCAGGCCCGTCAGTGGAGCTCGTTTGAGGTGCGTGGGAGAAGGGAAGGGAGAGGTGCTCTCCAGCCGAGGAAGGATTAGACAGGTTTGACGATGAAGGGTGCTGAAGCTTTGAATGTTATGAGGAAATTGCCAAGCCCTGGACACCTGGTCCAGTCACCTACATCAGGAACTTGGTCAAAGTGTGCTGCAGATCCCTCTTAGCTCACGGGCCCCAATTTCCCTCTTGCACCACGGGGAGCAGAAGAAGGTAATACTTGGCCAGAACTCTTCCCAGCACAGAAACGCAACACAGTCAGGCTGGGCAGGCACAGGCGTACAGCACTGCCAGCCGAGCGCTTCAGTTGTTGGCAAACGAGGCACAGAAGTTCACAACTGTCAGCCACGTCTCTCTTGTCTGGCACAAAACAGACTGTCCCCAATAATTCAGAGCATCAAGAATTGTACTTAGCTCTAAGGACATGTCTGTACAAGGGCTGCACAGGCACTGCATCTCTTCAGGACAGCTCCAGACACTGTCAGCTCCCACCCTCCTGAGCACATGGGACACTATTCCTAAGCCCTTCTGGCAGTTTAAGGCACTGCAAGGGTCACCTGGGCACACTGTCCTCTAGCCAAATGTCTACTGCTTGGCAGGCCACAGAACATTTTGGGTTTTATCTGCTGTCACACCTGCACACAAACTGCCATGCGGATGTGTCTTCTTCCCTTGGTTGGGATGCGTCTGAAAGTAGAGAGGCAGGCTTACATTCAGCATGTGTGTGTCAGTAACAACTCTAAAGCTAGTTTACTAAAAAGCTGTTTCTGGGAGAGCAATCATGTCTGTTCCTATTTGCTCAGAAGACAGTATCTCAAAATACAGAATCCTGAGAGGTGGAGCCCTCTCAAAGAGAGGAAAAGACAAAGAAAGAAGGGCTATCATTATAAAACCAAGAGGCCTTAACACTTGAGACTGCTGATGTTTTGCTCCGCCGTTTCAACTGACTCGGTCTCTTTCCACCACCAGTTAGAATTATATTTCTGACCACAATAACTACAGGGGTTGCAGCAGTTATATTTTCCCCAGCCCTTGGCCTTCGATTAAATGAATTAGAAGTTCTGAGAAATTTATTCCAGCCACTATGGGAGAAAACTATCGCTTTGTTGTGTGCAAATAGCAGGGTGCAGCCCTGTAGAAATCAAGCACAAAATGAGACTTACCACAGCTGAAATTGTTTATGGTTCCACAGAAGATTGGAAGGCTGTAAAGGATATCTGAACTGCCACAGCATTCCAAATTTACAAAAGGGGTCTAAAAATTAAATGGTGCTATTTTAAGATGATCTTCAAGCAGTATAGTGGAGCCCCTATTTTAGACTGCTATTCATGAGCGAAAATGACACCTGATCAGAGGAACAGTAGAAATACAGCAGTACAAGAGGGAGAACTACTTTTGAGCTGTAAGTTGGTTCCACGAGAAAAGGCTCTAGCATTCCTGTGAGCCTCTGGAGAGGCATTTCATTGTCCTTCTGTCACAGAAAGTCTGGTAGGGGATCTGCACGCACCCATTCTCCTTTACCTGCTAAAGAGTTTGTTGGCAAGGAGGGTGTTTTCAGGCTTTGAGAGCAGGTTCATTCCTGCACGTTCATGCAGTACCACTTCTTCAGGGTGACCTAGAAATGGAGGCACAGCGTGAGGAACAGAGGGTTTGTAATTATAGAGGTTAAAATGCTTTCAATTCCCCCTAGAAATCTACACTTGAAAGTTCTCTCCCTCAAAATCACTTTCCAGAGTCAGGACAATATTGTTCATCTCATGACAGAAAGGAAATAAGAAGTTACATTCCTGACAACAGAGGAAGTTAAAGGAGGTGACAGAGGGATTGGATGCACCTTATTCAGCACTAAGTCTTAAGGTATCTGAGGAAGGTGTTGGGAAGAGGTGAGAGAAACAGCTATTTCAGGCAGAAATGTGTGACTGGAAATAAATATTCCAGATGCTTCAGACAGGTATGCATTCCCTTATCTGCTCCAAGTGGATGAGTTACCCCTTGGAAATGCAACTAAGACTCCTCAGGGAATTCAGTACATTTGTAAGGCAGAATTTCCCTCTACAAAAGTCATGTTGACTCTTCCAAGTAGATCATATGTGTCCACTAGTTCTATTGCCACCATAGTTTCTACTGATTTGCAAGGGAGAGCAAGCAGGCTTCCTGCCCCAGCCCATCAGGTACCCTGTCTTCCATGGAACTCTTTTTAAAAACTGACATCCCATTTACCATCCTGCAGACACCGGGTATTGGTACACTTTTAAAACTGTAGTTACACACACCTGTTAGCAATTTCCATTTGGTCCTAGTGGTTTCTTATGGTTCATTTTATCGGTTTCATCCATTCTCTCTTCAAAATCTCTTCCATTTCCAGGATATCCACTGGTGAACACTGGCTCGAATAGTTTATGAACTTCTCTGCAACGGCCTTGTTTCCTTTGAGTACTCCTGTTGATACCATGGTTATCAATTAGTCCAGCAGACTTCTGGAAGGCTTCCTTTTCCTAAAGGTTGAAGAAAGATTTATTATTAGCTTTGATTCCTTTGGGGGCAGACCCAATCTAACTGTTTTCTTACATTTAATCTGCAGGAATATGTGGGTGTTTTCTATTTTTTTTCATTTCAGTATTACTTCATCTTTTTTTTAAAGAAAGCTTCTTATTTCTAGTAGCCTCCTTTAGCCTGTTGTTCACCTGTGCTGTCTCCCTTTTGCCCATTCTCAAGCCTTCCTTAATAATCCAAGTGCGTATAGACTGTACGTTTCTAAAATGTGCCTCTTAAAATAGCTTCCTTACTGCCTCTAAGAATTTAATTTAGCAGCACTTTTACAGTCACTTTGTAACAAACTCTCTTATTTTTACATAGTTCCTCTTCTTGAAACTGAGGACAAATTTGCTGAATGTTTTGGCTGCTGCTGATCCTGTAAAGATACTGCATCACAGTATGTTAAGGCGGTTGTCACAGAATGGCTCTTCAAATATGAGTTTTCGAACCAGATCCTGAATGCTACTTAGGGTGAAGTCAAAAGCTGTCTATCTTCTCGTGGGCTTTCTAACAAGCTGTTCCATGGAAGAGACACTGAAAATGTCTAAAAAGTCTGTCAGTCTCTGTGTTACATCTAGGTGTAACATTTGTACAATCTACATAGAAGGAACAGTCTCCTGTTCCTGCTCTATTTTCTGCCCTTGCTGATCAACTTGATCCTTCTTGGCATTTCACTATTAGTAAACCAGACCCAATATTGGGTTGGTTAATTATGGAAGAAGTCAGTAATTATTTGTACTCCTCTAAAATCTCCCTGTTTAGGCTTGACATGTTAACCCATGCAGATATTATCTGATTTCTAGTAAGTTTGTTACTTTGATTTGATTTAAAGAGCAGCTTTTCCAAAACCAAAACAGTTTTAAAGGCAGGTGAACTTCCTGTCACTCTGAAATCTGGCCAATGCTTGACTAAAACGTTGCCTGGCTCAATAACTCCTACAGGGGCTGTGGTACTGTAAGACTGTTCCTGGAACAATGTTTATAGAGGTACAAGTAAATCCACATTCACAGATACACTGTGCCAGCAGAAAAAAGTACCAGGAAGGGCTTATGGTACTCAGGCAAATGGCTTTGCTTCAGGACTTCAAGATTTTTATAGGGCTCCAGACAGGGGATGGATATGTGAATGTTTTAATGAAAAGTATCTATTACTGGCAGTATCAGTACACAATCCTGAAGAGGGGCCATAGTCTCCAAGCCAATAGGGTGGTGCAAGGTATCATATTTGTTGTTTCTTTACTACTATGAGAGAGAATAAAGCTGCCTTGTACTATATTTGTTTGGAGATCACTGAATGGCCATTGGTTATAATGAAAATGTATTGGAACAGTACATTTTCTGCTGTATTTTTTCTATCATGGAATTAATTTTAGTGTTATGATTTGATTTTTATTTAACAAAGGCACAGGGTTCAATAAAATAATGTTTTATCTGCCACCTGACGTTTCTAAAGGAAAATACAAAAAAATGTATTTAAGTTCTTAACCTTTTATAATACTGTCTTATAAAATAAATACCGAAAAAGTTTTCAAAATAAAAGAACGGGGACATATCTTCCCAGTGATAAAACAGAAATTAAGAAAATACTTCTCCCTATGCTGTATAATGTTCAACCATGTTATGATGGCAAAATAAGAACATAATCTATTAAATTTGTACATTCAGAAACTATATCATTACATGCAGAAGCATTACTTTTTGTCCAGTGACATACTCTTCATTTTATTGATTTTATAAAATTTGGTTCCTAGTAATTGTTTACAGACTGTTTAATGTGAATACAGTAATTAATAAGCCTTCCTAATTATTTGCCTAGTATGCTGCCAGATGGATCTGATATTCCATTTTACTTGTTTGGCAATCATGCGCATTCTTTGACTGCCTGTTTTAATCCTGCCTTTAAGTCTCTTAACATAAATAAAGGTAATCCATCCAGAATCCTCTTCCTCTCTGATCATTTTATCTTCAGCCGCTTCTGCGTTTAACTTTGTATTTTTATTCTCAGTTAACCAATTGTACACATCTACATTTTATAGCTTTGAATGTCATTTTACTGAGAGCTGTGAATGAGTGTTAACCACCAAATGACTCTGAATGTCATATGGCATTTGGCTATTTCATTTTTCTTATGCAATACAGGGATAACAGCATAAAGTCCCCTACAAAACAGGTATGCTTACTAACAACGTTTAACAAGACAGACAAATAAAGGACATCTGAGTTCAGAACATGACCTACCTTATTACCACACAAATAGGAAGTTAAGCATGTGTTGTGATTTGGTACATGTTTTTCTTTGATTTGTTGTGTTACAGAGGCACAAAGCCTCTAATGATGACATCAGAAATTATCCAACAACTTATAATAGCAATGAGAGGATTATGAGCTACTGTAATCTTTTTTTCCAGTCATTGACACACATAAACAAGATCCTCAGAAGTGATGTGGCTGCCTTGCAAGTGACACCACCTTCAAACTAAAAGGAAAATCAAGATAGACGGCAAAGAAGTATCATAGATAAGTCCAGAAAATCACACCTTTTGAAGTTATAGTGGAAAAAAAGAAGGGTCTGAAGTAAAGAAACGTTGAATATCTTTTCTTCAGTAACCCTCGCACACTTTAGGGCTCTATCAGTTTTCAGTGTGAATTTAAGTGATTGTTAGGAACATCTGTTTCATTCTGCAAAGTGTGGTATCAAAGTCAGAGGTGTGCAAGTATAAGCTCTAATTGATCTGCACACCTGTATCTCACTGAGTTCAGTGGAAATGGAGCAGATCACTCACATCTGGGATATAACACTGTTAGAATCACTGTGTTTTATGTGATTAAAAATCTGATCATCTTAGTTTGATTTTGAAACCTGAAAATAAAAAGAATTTTTAATGCCTCATAGTATTGTCCATGATATCTAAAGTAGAAACAAAATACCGTTAGTATTTTACTACTATTAAGTCTACTTTTTTTATGGCCTTGACTTTGATGACAAAAAATGGGTGAAATCCCTGTTGGTATCAGTAACATTCCCGTTGAATTCAGTGGGCCAGAACTTCACTCCATGACTTTTACTGTGTTTCCATAGCAAAGAATAAAAATTTTTATCACCGCAAGACACATTCATGGATTCTTTAAAATATTACAAGTGGTGGAGTTTCTCTCTTCAAAGCTTGCAACCTATGGGTTACATAGGAATGCTTTTTATAAAATACCCTGTTGTTTAAAAAGATGCAGCTTGTTTTCCTTTGTTCTTGTCCCATGATAAACCACCAGTTTCATATGCATATATTGGAAAATGCTCAGATTCTTGGATACTGGAAGAGCGTTCTTGAATTCAGAGAGAACCATTCTTCTATCACAGCAGAAATTTTGATCCACTATATTAATACATATGCTGCAAGAGGCAGCGAGGCTTGAACAAGCAAAACAATACAAAAGAATGTGCAGGATCTTCCTTTTCACCACAACTAGAGTAAGCACGCCTGGAATTAGCTTTGAGTAAGCCTGCTCCAGTCTGAACTGTGTCTGTAGTGGGCCCTTCAGTAGTTTAGTTTGTATCTCCACCAGTGGAAGGAATAAGAGTGATGCAGGGGCTTACAATATATTGCAACCTCTTTTGACTTAGAGAATTAGACCGACTTTGAAATCCCACATCATTTTTCTTTGAAGAGGAAAAATGGAGAGAGGTATTTCTTTAATGCAACTCTGTTCATCTACAAAGGATGTTTATAAAGTCTCTTTTTCCTCTGGCCATAGTAAGACTATTTTGCTTTGACCACAGGTTTGTCTTTTCTTCTGGGTACTGCTTCCTACAAGGGCTCTCCTTCACTCTTATTTTTTAAGATCATGCTAGGTATTTTTTTTTGTGGCCATCTTTGAGACATTTGTCTTTGTGTGCATTTGCGATGGCTTTGCAGTTTCTCTTTTCTACATGCACATACAGACACACACAACCTACATAACTGTTGCGTTTGGTATGAGAATCTCAGTAAGTGCCTGTACCATCTGGCCAAGCCATTATAGTGCACATTTGCATGTGGTCTAGCTCCTGGGTGGTATTTTTGCATTGTTTCAGTTATCGCTAAACAAAGAGGCATTTAATTGTGTCATCAATGAGCCTGAACACAAGACAGCTACTATACCCAAGAGCTTTACTGGGAAAGTGTGACTGTTCAACCCCCACCACTGCAACACACTGAAGCAAAGTGAGTAGGGGGAACATGAGCTAAGGCACTCTCTTAATTAAGTAATGTCATATTCAGTGGCCATTTTCTTCCTAACCAGCAGCTGTCTTAGCTGCCAGCTGCTCTAGCATTTTTGCAGCAGCTATCTGACCCATGAGACATTGCTGACCTCTCCTTCTGCCCTTGTTTGCTAACCTCACACACTCCCAGCCTTGCATCACTTTGGAGAAGTTGGGAGGACAGCAGGAATACACCATTGGCATAAATCAAGGATCATGAATAGGCTATAAAATTTCTGCCTCATGCGCCTCTGTGAGTGTTTGTCTGTGACAGAGGGGGACAGGCAGCTAGAAAGTGACATGAAAAGCCTGACAGAGAAAAAAGAGCTCTACTCAGGGAAGGTCACAGCAAAGGTCAGTGAACTTCCCTGGTGAGAGTGAGTGTGCCACCAGATAATGGGAAATGGCAGTGGACGGACCTCCAGGAGGTGTGAAGCGATTCACTTACCAAATCAGAAAATCAAGGCCAAACTGGAAAAAAAAAGCACTGAAATACCACAGAATCTGCATAATTTTTACTATGAGGATGATAATATAGGGCTGTTTAAAAACCATCATGACAACCAAAAAATGTTAGGTCAAATCTTTCAGAGTTAGTTATTCTAGGCTGGCCCGCAAATGCAGTCTGTGTTCTTTCCAAACACTAAGGAGGACAAGTAACCAAGTTTGTTAATTCCTCAGTTAGGGGGCTCGCTGTTCTTTAAATTACATATATTTTTAATTTTCTTAATTAATATATGCATCCTGAGCTTCTCCAAGTAAGCAGGAAATGGCATGTTTTTATTTTGTGCTTTAGAAATGCAGCAAATAAAACTGAGTAACAGAAGGAACCCTATCTACTAGTTAGAATGGGAGTCCTCCTTTTTTTCCGACCTGCATCATTGTCAACCACTACAAAATGAGCACAAACATATACCGACATTGTCGCAATAAGGATACTGAAAGACACAAATAGGAATAAATTGTAAAGTTATACTCAGACATGAAATTAAATGTGAATTAAATACTCATAAAATTCAGTAAAGTATCCTAAATTATTAATGATGATTATACTGAAATCTCACGAAAAAGCACATGATGACATTTGAGCAGAAGACACCAGACTAGATCAACCAGTATGCTTCAGGTTTTTTATACCATGTCAGTGACACCCAAGCACTTGTAAACCCTGCTTAACCAGGTAAATGAGGTCTACAACTCCTCAGGGTTCTTTAAATGGCACAAAGCAGCAACTAAAGTGTATGAAAGTATCTGTCCTGCGTTGCTTGACAGCTTGATTTGCTGGTTACTTGGAAACGGAACACTTGATTTTTCATGGGCTGTACATGGCACAATAACCTGCTAGCGACATGGATCATTTAAGAGTGAGTCTGCCCATTCAGTAACACTTCACTTTAAGAAGGTTAAACCAATCCTTTAATCATGATTTGGACTTGGAATATGTAAAATCACAGTCTGTGAATGTGTTCTTTAAAGACATTTCATGATGTTTGTTAGCAATTGATTGCCTGTTTTCAGAATTTGGGCTTAAATGCTGTCACAGCATGAGCTGCATGAATCAATAGGTAACTATTTTGACTCGTTGAAGAAAATAATAGTTGTAATCTTTGCGTTTTACAAGCATCCTGGAAACATTTCCTAATTCACAGTATTCTCTTTCTACGAACAATAGGCGGATACAAGTATTATCAATACTAGAGAAATGAAGGTGAGAACTGTCAGAAAGGCAGGTGTCCACCTGCAATTACACTTCAGTAATAGCACGGCATCAAATTCCTTCAGTTGTTTGACCATGCTAGTGAAAGTGTTTATCACACAACAAACCAGGATCAGATACTTTGCTATCTGTCGCCTTGGTCCCCTAATCAGCTGGGCTACTTAGCCACTTTTTACCAATTACATTGTCATAAGATAGCAAGTACGTTCATATGAATACACTTATTCTGACAAAAGAACAGGATGTATCCTTCTCAGTTCTGGAGTCAGTAAGTGGAAATTTTCACTTAACCTCTAAGCCTAGGAAATATATATATATTTTTTATTAAAGATGGGGCAAGAAGACCACAAGGAATAGAACATAATTACAGAAAATACTGAGATTATAGTCTGGATTTTGAATTGCACTTTCTGGGGAGTTATCTGGATGCCAGGAACTAAGGAGAATATTTTGAGTACTAAGATCAGAATAAGGATTGGTGTAGTTTCATTGAAGTCGATGACATCGAAGCAGGAAGAGAGAATCCGATCCTGCAAAGTTTTGACTGAAATCATAGGCTGTGCCTGCCAGCTAGCGGGAAGACAAAAGAGATTTAAACCGGGAGTGGGATCCCAGCACTAATGGCTGGATCCAGCAAATACGTGCTCTTAAGTCTTTTGCAGCTGTTCTCCTGCTCAGTAGGCATCTCTCTCTCCACGTTCTTTTTACAAGCAACTTCCTCTTGACTTATGAACCAGTAAAAAGTGTCTTGCAGCGACATTGAGTTAGAGATGTCTTAGTACATGTTGATAATAGCTTTGGCATCAATACTCAGAGAACATAAACACAATTAGCTTTATAGGCACAGGTAGTACCTTTTTCGAGATCAACCCATGTAAATGGGAGAAATGTAGCGTACGTATTAATCACGCTTACTTTTGTGACAGATCATTGGTATCCAATCTTTCACTTTCCAGGAAGAAAATTAGCATCCTTCCTGTGACTATGCCACTCTGACTCCGCAGCCTGTTTTTCTAATTTTAGTTACTGCCTTACCAAAGATCGAACTTGCGATGGTTTCCCCCCCCACCCGCTTCCACGCGAGAGCTAACAGCAGAGCGAAAAGAACGATTACAAACCACGCAGGCAGCCCGCCAGACCCAACGCTGCCCTCGATGACACAGAAGATGTGCTCGGAAGATCTGAGGTACAGCCTCCCTGGTGGGGGGAAAAAAAGGGGAAACCAGGCGGGAGGACCGTGCCGAGCCGCGGCAACACGAAAAAAAAAACCAAAAAACCACCTTTCGAACACCTTTTTACCAATTAGACGGTTGGTAGAAGCGGCCTGCCAAGCGGCTCGAAGCCGGGAAGGTGAGGAAACATTCAAGGAGCCATGGCGTTCTTCCCCTTACCTCTCGCCGGGCGGGTTAGCCTCGGCGGCGGCGTCTACCAGCTCTGCTCACCGCTTATCTCCGGGAAGTTACGGTTTGCCTCAGGGCACCTGCGGGGCCCGCCGTCGTTCGGCCGGCGTTTGCGCCGAGAGAAGGGCAGGGCGGGGAGAGGAGGGGAGGGGAGGAGCGGCGCGGAGCGGCCCTGAGGGCCGCTCCGCGCCGCTCCTCCCCTCCCCTCCTCTCCCCGCCCGCCTCAGCCGGCGGCACCTCCGGGCGGCGGCTCCTCCCCCGCCGCTCGCCGCGCCGCGCCTGTGGCAGCCCGGCAGCATGGCGGCGGTGGAGACCCGCGTCTGCGAGACGGCCGGCTGCAGTAGCGAGGCCAAGCTGCAGTGCCCGACCTGCCTCAAGCTGGGCATCCAGGGGTCCTACTTTTGTTCTCAGGTGAGGCGTCCCCGTCCCCCCTCAGCGCTCCCGGCGGCTCGGCTTCCCTCCCTTTCCCCCACCCCGCGCCCCTGCGAGTCCGCCCGTCCCCACGCTGCGGGCCGGTTTTTTTTTTTTTTTTTTTCCTTGCCGGCTGCCGTGCTCCGGGGAGAGCTCTCCTTTCGCAGAGGGGAAATAATGGGGAGGGACGGGCGGTAATGAGATTTCCAGTCAGCAAATGGGACCCGCTGTGCGACCGCGGGGCCGGGCTCCCGGCGTGAGGCGAGGCGGAGGAGCCAGCTCCCCTCGCCTGCCCCCGGCCGCCCGGGCCCGGCCCTGGCCCTTCGCGCCCGGCTTTACCTCCCTGCCCGCCAGCTCCCTGCGAGCTTCGGGGAGGAGGAGGAGGAGGGGGGTCCGGCGTTTGTCCCCGCAGAAAGTTACCCCACACGGGGTGGGGGGGGGGGGGGAGCTGGAGCCTGGGGGGGTGCCGGGCCGGCGGTCACGGGTGGGGCGGGAGCCGCTCTGCTCCTCGTGGCTGGGGGTAATGCGGGATATCCTTGCTGAGGAGCAGCCGTAGCGTTCGTGAGAGGGTGCACTGGTTTTTTTTTTTCCCCTCTCCCTGAAGGTTTAGGTGGCCCGTGCCCCCCCCCCCCCCCCCCCCCCCAAAAATAAGGGCTTAGTGGGACAAAATGAGACGTGCTCATCAAATTCCAGCGTGTGCATTTCTGTGTCTGCATCAGCTCTGGCTCTGGAGTTGCTTGGCTTTGATAAACACCGGGAGACTTGTTGCTCTGAAAACAGATTTTCTGTTTCCTTGAACTAAATTTAAAAAAAAAAAAAGCTTTTGGGAAAATGATTTGGTGCTCTAGTTTGTTTGGTTTTTTTGTTTTTTTTTTTTTTAATATCTTTGGATATTTTACTTTAAAGGTACCAAACCAGGGAGATTCAGGTTAGGCCAGTTGTCATACAACTCCTGTTAAACATATTCTGTAGGCCTCAGCTATCCTCACTTATTACTGCAGTGGTAATATAGCTTGGTCCTTAATTTAAATAGAAAGGACTCTCTGATAGCTGTTGAGTGGGGTTTGGTTTTTTTGTTTTTAATAACTTTAAAATGCACAGTAAAATACATAGCCTAATCCTTCAAACTTTTTGCATGTGTAATTTCTGTCAACATCAGTGAGGAAGTAGGTGTTTAATTCGGAGATTAATGATCAACTTCATTGGCAGAATTATAATTCAGGGTAAAATCACTGAAGTTTTGTAGATAAGCCGAACAAAATCATTCGGTCACATCAGCTAGATTAACTTACTAATTGGACAATTTTTTTTTCTGAGTCAGGATGTAAACCGATAGTTATGGTTTACATAGGATAAAGGGAAGACTTCCCACGTGCATGTAACACTCCCACTGCACAGTTTCTGGTACCTTCCCCTGAAGTCTCTGGTGCCAGGTGCTGGGAGTCAATGCTAAATTAGATCAACTGCACCTCAAAATTGTTCTGACCATTCTGTGTCTCTGGTTCCCATGTGGTGCTTGTAGCTGGTTTGTAGGATTTGCTCTGCATTTTGCTAGCCATTTTGACGTGTCTGATGTAAAACTAATTATAAATGCATCTTCAGCATATACAAATATTAGTTGGTGATGACAAAACCATTTGTTAACAGACCAAACAAGCCTATGTGAGGAGTTTTAGTAACATCTTCACTCCTCTCTGTCCCATCCCCAACTCAGCTGATTTTATATAGGATGCAGAGGTTCTTGTTATCTATGTATTAGGTTTAATTCTTTTGAAATATCTGCTACTGGTGTAAGGTAAAGGGGGAATTACCCAAAATATTTATTAGCATGTTAAAATAGGCTGCTGGATAACTGACTACATGCTTGTAAAGCTGTCCTGCCTAGAAAATAAAATAGTGAACTGGGAATCCCAGTCATCTTACCACTGAGTGACCTTGGGTGTGTTGTTCCTCCTCGTTGTCCTGATCAGTAAAGTCGGTAAGCGTAGTTATTCCCCGTATGAAAGATGCGTTGAAGGTTTTGGGGCAACACATGTTACAGAAGAGAGAAGGAAGGTAATGGCAGCCTGGTTTCAGGATGTACGAAAAATGTCACGCACTGAGAGAAGAGTCCCTGTGTTCAGCCTTCAGCAAGGACCTTCAGCCCCCTTAGTACCTTCTGTGGGACCCAGCACGGGGCTGCCCCCAGGTTCCAGCTCTCCGCGTCGTCTGGTGTGTGCAGTGGAGGAGATTGACTGTGGTGCTCTGCCGGTGTCTTGCGAGCACTGTCAGGACGGTAGGTGAGGTGTCACTGGCAACCTGACTGTCTGTTCAAGTAAGCACGTGACAGGCAAAGGAATTTTAAAAGCCAGGAAATTTTCTCTGAACTTCCAGCAAGTTTCAGCTGACAGTACTGGACTGGTTAGCATTTGTGAAACTTTTCCAAAGTTCTCTCTTCGGTGGTTTTCTTTCCATTGTGGTATTAGATGCATAAATAACTGTTAGATAAGCTAGTGAGTGGACCTAGGATGTTATTCCACCTCACAGCACAGCCTGCGTTACAGCTGGCATGGTCCTGTTCCCTCCTTCCAAGGATTCACGTTTCTACCCTTTCACATTAAGCTGGCCCTGATTCCTTGGTGAGCCGCTTCTGGGGTTTTTAGGGTTTTCTTTTAATGAAGGAAAAGCAGTTGGATTAAATTTTTTGCTGGTTTAGCTCCTCAAAGCTGTGCACTGCAGGATCATAAAACACCAGTGCTTCAGGAGCATGCTGCCAAAGAGCAGGCTTGCCCGTTGTGGCCCAGTTTGGCATCACCGTAAAGTCAGCCCATCCTTATTGAATGCAATGGTGTTAGCTACAGGTATGCAGGCACTTACTCTGGGCTGAGTGCAGGATGGGAGTGACAAGCTACCTGGCATCTCTTTCAGGGGTAAGAGCATCTGTATGGACATGCACGCTAGGTTAATTAATTTTGCTTGGAAGCCTACGATGACTCGTTCATACAGCCAAAACTTAGAGCTAAAACCAAGTTTGTAGGAGTTTATTTTCTCCAAGGCTAAGAATAAACAATAGAAAAGTGTGAACTACTGTAGAAAGGTAATCGGTACAAAACAATGTGTTTGGATTATAAATAGTAACATATAGTTTGCTAAGAAAAAATAATTCAGGAGGTATAGGACTGAGAATCTTGGTGTAGTGAAGGCGATTAATTAAACATTATTTTTCATCACTGCACAGAGAGAATTGAAGTGAACTTTTCAAGTGGATTGTATCAAGATAGTGATTTCCCCAGCGGATTTATCATTTGTGCTTCTCCTTTCCTTGAGAAAGGGCATTATTCCAGTCATTTATTTTTTCCCCCCTTTCTGCATCAAAAAATATGCCTCAACAACATGCCCTGAAAATGCTTATTCTGAAGTAATTTGACATCCTCTGAAATTCCTTTGAGCCAACCCTGTTTCATCTCTGGGTGTTGTGCACCTTGGAAACTGGGTACAGCTGTTGAATAACAGCTGTGCTTGTGGGTCATGGGTGGAAAGGGGGCCAAGGCAGCCGAGTTGTGGCCTAGCGGAGAGGTTCTGAACTGGTAGTGGAGACGGGGTAAAGATGGCTTTTAGCAGCGAGGGAGCTCTGAGGTGGTGTGTTGAACCCCAGCATTATTTTTTTTCTTTCACTCCAAGGTGTAACGAGAGGGACTATTCTGCTGAGGGATTCTGTCTGCTGTTAACCTTTAACAATATCTTCATTTAGGCTAGTAAATCAGGTGCTGTCACTGCCAGCTACCTTCTTTCACTGTCTTGCTTTCTCTTTTGTAGAGATTTACTATGCGTGTGTTTTATCATCTTACAGTGAGATACAGTAATTCAGTCTATCTTCTGAATGTGGAAATTAGACAGATGCCCAGCATTGCAACTCAAGCATGTTGTTCCTCTTACTAAGATGAATTTGCTATTGTGAAACCTGCCTTTATAGATACACACATCACTTGTGTGTAAATGATATGTAGTATACATAAACAGTTTGTGTTTAAATACGCAAACAATTTACATTTTTTCTGTGCCTTCTACAAGCTGCTGAATGATAAACAGAAAGTAGTAACTGTTCTTGAGATCTCTCTCTTTTATATGAGCCTTCTAATTGTAAATTGATCTCTTATTAATAATTTTGTGTTGCTTTCATGAAAACTTCCTCTCATACTATTTATATCTGTGTAAGTGTCTCGGACGAAACAGAGTAGCCTGAGGTTTTCTGTGATGTGGACTGGATGCTGGTGTGGGGGCATTTCTTCAGCCAAATTCAGAAATATCTATTTATAGCCATATACTGGAAACATTCTCTTATTATAAAGTCAGTGGCCTGTGCTGCATTTTTTTTCTCGAAAAGGTGGAGGCCCCAGATTGCTATCAGAATAGTAGTCCTAACTTATTCAAGGAGAACGGTTGTCCCTTCCTGCTTTGTGTGCCCATGTGTTGTCAGTCCCGAAGAGGCCCAGGTATATCAAGAGATCTGGTTATAGAGTCAAAAATGAGGACTGTGACATGCTGAAGCTGCCGCACGTAAGCAATGGTTGGACATGTGTTTTAGGTGTTTGAAGGGAAACTATTTCTCTGAATTGTACAGAGGCAGCAGCATCTCTCTCACAATGGTGGATACCCACCAACAGGGCTCTTTCCATTTGAGGTGGGGTATGACTTGTTAAATTCCAGTGACAGGATTTCTCAGTGGGTTTGTATACTGATTTACTCCTTTCTGGGAGGCAGATTTTCACTGATAAACAGACCTGCGCCCTTGACAGCTTTGGATATGGAAGGTCACAGAAATTTGTGAAAAAGGAGAGGAGAATGTTGTCCCATCCTCCACTTTGCTGTTTCGTTTCACCTTCAGTGCATTGGGGGTGGGGAGCAGGGAGCAGTGGACCTGGATGAAACTATTTTTTGTCCTCTCTCATTTCAGACCATAGGATGCAAGTGCCATATTTCATTCTTGGTTCACTGTTCTTTGCTGTGCCTAAAATAGGCTAGAACCTGCTGCTTGGATCCAACTGCAATACGTACAGGTTTCTTTTGGTATAAATGGCACTCTGCACATGCTGCCTTCTAGAAGATTTTTCAACAGATTCCCTTCACCAGGAAGCTGGCATTTTTAATTGCCTGTAAATCACCATAAATACCCGTGTCTGTGGTAAATGCCTGGTTATTGTTGAGGCACAGATGCTGAGCCCTCATAACTTTCTGAAAGTAAAACTTCAGACTCCTATAGGCAGGCTTTCCGAGCCTGGTTCGAGGATGGTCCAGTTTGAATTTCTCTGGTCTCTTGTTCCTTTGCTACTCTCAAAAATCACTTGTATATCTCTGTAAACCTGAAAAGTTGCAAAATGCAGTCCCTTCCTCAAAGGAAGGGCTCTGTCATGTGGGGGACTCAGGAGTCTGGGCGAAATCAGGCTTTAGAGGAAGGAGAAAGCCAACATTGCTGATATCCGAAGGCAGCACCTACATGCAGCACCTTGGTTTGAATCTGAAAATGCATATTCAGCTCTTCTGAAAAACTGACTAGTCATGTATGCTGCTTAGGCTAGTTTGGGAATTTTGTGCTCAGTTTTTCAAGCCAGAGGCTGTCTCTGTGTGCTTGTACCATGGCTAGAAGAATAGGGTTCAGCATGCTAAAAAGAGGCAACTGTTTTATTTTAACATCAAATGCATTAACAACTGTATTCCACAACATACTTGTACTTATGGTTAATCTGTATTGTATTAAATATATATGTCACTGATAACCTGGTATTTTTCTTAAGCTAAATGCTGTACTCAGGCTTTTTTTGTCTCCTGTTTTGCATACCTTCAAGGTAGTTTGGTTAAAAATGAGTTCTTACTAAGCAAAACTACATGATCTCAGATTAAGACAATTTTACATTCCAAAGGACATGTTTAAATTCTATTAAAAAAAATTGCTCAGAGTGTTTTTAAATACAGTGTACTGCTTGGCGCTGTTTCCTAGATGCTTGCCTATTACAATTGAGGGTATAATGACATGCAAAGAGACAGCCAGTCTGTCCCCACAGTCTCGATTCCAGCTGTCTTTTTTTTTTTATGCTGTAGAATAGGTATTTTTGGAAATTCATCACAGTAGCTCTAAATAATGAGCAGAGTGGATAGAGGGGTAGTTTTGTGGAAGTTGGACATGAATTGGAGTTCTCAGTAACTGTACAGTGGGGCAGTTTTTGCATACCTGCTGATAGGTGTATTTACAGTGTCAAATGCCAGGTTGTATAAAGCAGCAACACCTGAAGGTGAAGGGGGGAGCCTGAAGAAGAGTGTCAGCCTTAAGGCTGGAACTCACTGATGGAGAGTTGGCAGGGCTAACTTTAAATGAGCCGCTACCCAGCAAAGTTTCAGAAACACCCAGTTCAGAAACACAGTCAATGAGTATGCTTTGAATTTGGTGTTGTGGTGCCTGCATAACTTCCTGTACTTGGGTAGCTCATTTAAATCTAGTTTGGTTATGTCTGTGCTTTACAGAGGTTAGCAGTGTAGTTATATCCTAACCTTGGTTGACTTAGCACCCTTTTCTCCTCTGGAATTTGTAGTTGGCTGTGCTTTTCTACCTCTTAATCAGGTTGCATGGATACATGAACCGCAAGAATAAGAAGCTCCCTGTTATTACTGTAAAGATGACAATAAACATGGGGGGGAAATCCTTGCTAAGTAGCTCGCTAACTGTTCTGAAGGGTTTGGTTTTGTTTTGTTCTTTCAATGGCTGATTTTAAAAAAAGCCTAAGGTATTTGGTAGTGACCACTGCATTCATAGTGAAAATGCACTCTACTGTAAAACAAATTCTGCTATGCTGCATGATTCTGTCAATATTTCAACCCGTAAATAGATGTTGGACCGAGTCCTTAAGGTAAATATAATTTACAGAAATAACATGGCTTCCACAAGGTGATCCAAGAGGAATCTTTCTAGATCGTAATGCTGATTGTGCCTTTGGTTACCTTTTGGTAAATGCACAGGTTCTGGTGAACACTGGGTTGAACTTGTCTCTAAACACAGAATCAGTGGGATTGGCTTAAGAATGGCTTGAAGCCAGAAATGTTGTTAAAGGTTTAAATGTTGACAGGCTCTGTTTAAAAATCACAGTTGTATTTTTCTTGCTGATAGAACAGTTGTGCCTAAGATTGCTCTAAACAAATTGAGGATTACCCCTCCACTCCCTGCCTTTTTTTGTCATACATTTGACCTCTCTTCTCATACAGTCCTCTTCAGCATTTCCAAGTCTGTCTTGATTGCTATATAAAAAACCGCATGCAATAAAAAGAAAAATGCTTTAGGTGAGAAGGGTGGGGATATTAATATCAGACAGAGTAATGGATAATGTAGTGTTTGAAACGAAATCCAGGAAATCTTCCAAGAAACTTGAAGCCAAATTCATATTATTCCTGTGTACTTTCCCCCTGAAGCTAATTAATGTTTTCAAATATAGCCATGTGAAGTCATGTGTTCCTTTTTTAACTGTATCAGAAAAAAAAATCTTTAATTTCTTAATTTTAATATTAAAAATCACCCTGGATACCTTTTTTTCTGGATTTTGTTAATTTAATAATTGAAAATTTTCTATCCTGATCTGTATATGGCATAGGAACATGGAAGAATCATTAGAGGCAGGAATGATAATAGGAAGATTGAAGTAAATGGCTCAGCAGAGAAGGCTCAGCGAAAAGCAGAATTTTCTCCAGAAAATTCTCCAGAAAGTGGCCCAGATGGAGAGAAAGAGTGGCTTTCTTCCATGGCTTGTCAGGAAGTCTGCCGTATAGAAGGTGAGGGTGTTTGCAATATGCAGTGGTACATTGGAAGTGCTTTGTCACCAGAGCTATGATTCTCCAACCTGTGAGATGACAGCTGCCATATTTTTATCTGGAATTGCCAAGGCAGAGCTCTGCAGGCATGTGCAATGTAGTGCTTGTGCAGTAAGTTGTTGAATATAAATAGTTTGTGTGTACCCGGTAAGTCCGGTGCTTACAGGAAGCATATGACTGATCCTACACAAAATACGTGGGTTGTAGGTGGATGTGCAGCATATCCTTTGAGTGCCTTCCAAAAGTGTCAGACCAAGACAGAGATATTCATTGATTGTATGCTGCATGTGTAATAACCTGTGCTTACAAAAATGCTTTGGATTTGCTGTGTGTACTTGTTGCGGTTGATTGATGTGCTTATAGTGCAGGTGTCTGGGACGTCCTGGTGTACAGCAGCTTGTTTGGAGCTATGCTGTAGTAGTTCTGATGGAGCTGCTGTTCCTCTGGAGACAGAGGGCAAGTAAAATCTGGGAAACATAATTGGGAAAACTCAGACATATGGCAGCCTTATGCAGGATCCTCTTAGGTTGTTTACAGCTGCAGGAAATAAAAAGCCAAAATGGAGCCTGTCAGGTTATGATACCGCCAGTGGTGAGGTGTTTGCCTGGTGTTTTCTGGCTGTGGGCCGGCAAAGAGGAAAGACTGTTAGCGTTGCAGAAAGGAACAGCATTGGAGAATACACCCCAAAATTTCATGGGGAGGGAGAGAATAAACTACAACCAGTAATTACCACAGCTGATGTATGTCTTCATTCCCCGAATGCTCCTTTATATCCCAAGAAGTGGATTCTAGATTTGCAGACTGGGTAGCTGCACTAAGTCCTTAGTTGTGTAATCCTCCTTCTTCTGCTTCAGAACAGAGGTCTGGTGTTTAAAAGGGGATTAAAACCACACTGGTGCTTCTAGTGTCCTTGAAATAAGGGTTTTAGCTTTTTTTATTTTTTCTTAAAATAGGTCTCAGTTAAAACCTGCTCCTTTTCTCCCAGCTCTCCGACAGAAAACAGGTAATGGTGCAGCGGGTTATACAAGTGTGACAGTAAAACCTTCTGCTGCTTGTTCAAAAAGATGTTCTCTCTGGTAATCTAAAGTGTTGGTTTCAAAGCTTCTTGTTGACCAGACCATTATGTAGCACCACGGCATGGCAAGTGCCAGTCCAGAGAATACAGCCACTTCAAGGATGTGGTGTAGGAGAAGACAACAAACAACTCGTTTTGGTAATGAGGGAAATAGCACACACCAGGCTCTCTTTGAACATAGGCATACTTGTGCACCACTTTAGTGTGTTTTTTGTGGATACAATTTGATAACTACTGGTTGTAAGACTAATGAGAAAATGGGGAGAAGGTGGCTCTACAGGAGTAGACAGTTAAGACTGTTCAGTTGCAACCATGAAGCAGGGGTAGAATGTTATACACCAGGCTTAGTTTACAGATCTGTTGTCTTGGACTGGTTGAGTGTTGTATACATTAGGTTGAATCAGTTGTTGGCTCTGGATGGTAGTTTAACAATGATGATTCAGCATTAGCATTGTCTTTCCTTATAAAGGAAAACAGTTTGCTTCCTGCCTCTTTCTTCAGAAATTCAGCTGTTATTGTAAATGATTGGAATTAGCTGTTTCCTAATGGTTGTTTTGAGTGCACATAGACATTGAGTTAGACTTTCTGCTACAAAACCAAGTAATTTCCTAATTAGCACCTTAAAGGATCACCTTTAATGCTGCCTTCTGCGGCTTTTCTACTTAAATCTCTCCATTTTTCATGTCTCTCCTTCATTTTAGTCTTTCTTTATTCTTCTCCAGCTGCCAGCCATTTCCATCTGCCCCTTTGCTGATTCATGTTCGTCGCATGAACTGCTCTATTTGTGCTTGGGGAGAGGAGAAAAAGACAAACTCCTTCTTTACAGTCACTCTTTTCTTGACTTCCATTTCAACTTTTAATTTCATTTTTTTAATTTCCTATTTCCATTCAGTAGCCCTCACTCCCCCCCCCCCCACTTTAGCCCATTTAATTTGTTCCCCTGTGATCGTGCTGATTGGCCTCTGTTGCTTTCCAATGCCGGGGAAGGAGGCGAAGGACGCAGTTAGCAGGAGGAGATGGCTTCTTGTAGAAGCCAAGGGAGGACATCCTGCCTGCTGCAGTGCTGTAAGATCTGGTGTGGAGATAGGCTCTGTGTTTCAGCCAACCCGGAGCAACCATGGTGTTTAGTTACTCATTAAAATGATAAGGGGACAATACTTAGTAGATAGGATTAGATCAGTGTGTTTCACTGTGATGGGTGCGTCTGTTCGGCTATGCTTTCTGTCTCTTCTGGCTCATAAGCTGTTGAATGTAGTATTTTCTATTGTTAAGACTAGCAGTTAGAGTAGCATTTACTGCATGTTGCTACAAGGGTTAATAAAATCAGTCTTCAAGTTTTCTTTTAAAATACAGTTGCTTCTCTGTTTTGTGGGGACGGCATGTTTGTCCAGGATAATGCTACTTAAAACATACATATATATATATTGTTTGCAATTTTAGGAATGCTTTAAGGGAAGCTGGGCCACTCACAAGTTACTACACAAGAAAGCAAGTAAGTACACTTTTTTTTTAATATCCATTTTAACATTGTTTTGAATTTATTTTGTCCTGTGCAGCCAGCTCTAGGTGGCCCTGCTTCAGCAGGAAGTGGACCAGATGACCTCCAGAGGTCCCTTCCAATCTTAGCTGTTCTGTGATTCTGTGTCTAAGAATGGTATGGATTTTTCCAAGATATCTGGCACTGGATTCTGCATATCTGAAATTTTGTCCAGTTCCTGGTAATCTAAAGATCTGTGTAAAATTTCAGAGACAGTGGTACAGAAATATCTGTTTCTGTTCCCTTTTCTGTTTGTATGAAGTATTTCTTGAGCTACATTGCCAGGTATATGAACAGAGAAAGGGGGATGCTGAAGTAAAGGGCAAGGAGAATAATAAACCATTATTATAAGGCATTGCCAGGCTTGTTCCATCCTAGGATTTTGATGTCTAATGTAGTAAAAGGCAGTAAATTGGGAAAGGTTCTTGTGAAGTCTTTGTGATTAGGCAGTTGCTGGAATGCAAGCGAGCCAGTCAGAGTGCAGCTGTTCTGTACATTTGGGGTGTACCCCTTTGGGAAAAAAAAAAAGAATGCTTTTGTGCCCTGATGCAGCCACTGATAGGAGGATGTATCATAGCTAGGATTTTGCTGAGTTTAGTCGAAGGTAGTAAGAGTATCTGTATGCCTTAGTTACAGCTGGTAGCTCTGGTGCAGAAATACCAGTAGACTGGTAGATTCTCCCTTACCTGAGTAGTAAAAATAATCCATGAGTTTAAAACCAAACGAAAAGAGAGAGCAGACCCCAGTTCTGCCCCCCTTGCCTCCTCCCCCCTATCCCCCTGCCTATCTTCATCAAGTCCTGCTTAAAAGGGAGGTGGGATTAAAAAGTAAGTGGCATGGCAGAGATCCAAAACCTCAAGTAATTTACCTCCTCCTTTCCTAAAACCCAGTATAAAACTCCTTTTTCCATGATAAACGTTGCATGGTTAATAGGTTGGGGTAGCACAGGCAATTAGAAATGTTTTCCTTCTTTCTGCCTTCCCAGTGTAGGGGTCTCATAGTTCACACTTAACATTCTGTATCCTATTACCTTGTACCTGCGCGGATACACAACTGTCTTTGTTAGTAGTTCTAGTAATCCTCTGGTGCAGTCTTCTAATGCTCTTGTTTATCTGACAGCAAATTTTTTTTTATGATTCCACTAAATCCGTGATCTTGTTGGCTTCCTGGATAACTGCTGAGCCCAAGCTGAGCTGGCTTGGATCTCATAGCCCTCAAGAACTCAATGCAACAAACTGCTGAAGCATGTCAAGGGAATCCAAAATATCGCTTTGTTAAAACTTTGGATTTTTAAAGTATTATTTATCAGTGGTTCACCTAAACTGAATGTCATGTGAGCAGATGGCTCAGATGTCAGCCACAGAGGTTCCGAGGAGCTCACATTAGGGCTTGCTATGGCAGACCTTTTGCCATCTCTTCGTTCTTGTGAGATATAAAAAGAGAAAACAAACTTATGAGGTTGTGAGTTAAAGATTAATGCTACTGTGCTCTTTCTTAACCCTTACCTCCTCTTTCTGAGTAAATATTTTTCCTTTTGGTAATGCTCACAATCTACTTGCTTCATTCCTTTATGTAAATGCCTTCAATCTCCCCTGTTAGGACTGTGTTATTTGTGAATGGAGTCAGTCACTGGACCTCATCAGACACATATTTCACAAGGTTGAGAGAGCTGGGAACTTCCAGCAGATTGGGACCATCCTGTAAGGTGCATGCACTACCCATCCTGAAATGCAGAAGCGGCAGCACCTGTACTCTCTCCATCACATCTGGAGGGGTAGCAGGCTCCATATATTGAAACTAACAGTTGGATACCCTCCTTCCCACCCCAGGTCATTTCTGTCACTGAATGCTAAGAGAAATCACAGAAAATGAATATTCATCTACAGTGCAAGAGTGTTAATTGAAGGGATAATGAGTGTTTCTGTAGAAATATGCTTTTTCACAAGAATTAAAACAAGCACAGAACTATGTTTCAGAACTACAAATGAAGAGCAACTTAAATGATTACTACACTTCATTTGTGCATTCAGTACTGCTGTCCTGACATTCCCCAGTTTGATGTAGAATAAAGACAGAGTTGGCAGGATGTGAATTTTGAATGTGGAAAAACTTAAGGGCAATACAACATGATAACTGCTAAGGGCAATACATGATAACTGCTACTTACACTTTCATATACCAGTATCTAAAATGCCAGAAAGAGTCAAATCTAGACTTATGTACCTCTAAGTCACTTTCTGGACCCCACAGTTCTTATTCTTAGTAGGACTGATTTTGCTGCTGCAATTTTTTTTTCTTTTTTCTTTTTGTCTCTTTCAGAAGATGAAAAAGCTAAGCGTGAAGTTTCCTCTTGGAATCTGGAGGGTGACGTTAACACAAATCCCTGGTCTGGTTATCGATATACTGGTAAACTCAGGCCACACTATCCACTGGTAAGCAAAAGCCACTCTGTACTCCAGCGCTGCTACATTCTGTAGCAACTAATGGCCCAGTCCTGACCTGATTACCTCCCACGTTTTAGCTGAGAGAGGAAAGCTTCTGCAACAGTCGGAACCTGATGGCAAGGACATGTATGACTGTGTCCTTATTGTGGTTCATTTTGATTTAACTTGATCTATTTAAAATTAAGGAAGTGCCTGTGAGGTAACATGCATCAGTAACAGGCTTAAGCTCATACCTTTTGGCTGTACATTTTGACATTTATTCTGCAAAAAGCTGCTGCTAGTTCAGATGATGTCTTCTTCTAGCTGTTTACTGTTCTCATCAACAGTGGAGCAGTCTGTTTCAGGAAAACTCAGGTAAATTAATTTAGAATTTAAATAAATGGTTTTATATTATTTTATGTAAATGCTTTGAAATAACCTGGTGAGTAAGCTGGTGAACGGCTCTGCTGAAGGAACAGCGGTTACAGTAATCTCCAGCATTGGAATGGTGAAGAGTAACTGAGGTCAATAACATCTTCAGCTGTGAAAGGTGGGTTTAGAAGACGACCTCAGTATAGCTGTATTTTGAAATTGGTACAAGTTTGTACATGGAATAAGCCGAAGTTTTTACAGGAATAATGGCACTTTATTTACATGTGTCTTTTTTAATTGGCCTGTGCTAGAAATGCTGCCCCTGTGGCATCCTCTCTATAGTCTTCTCCATCTGTTACAGGCTCATCGGAGAACAGATTAGCAGAGCCTGAGCCCATGTGTGTTTGTTAGTGTCATTGGAGAAAGGGTGTTTTGGATATGTCACTGGCCAAGTAATTTAGTAGTGTTATTGCTGAACATTTGCTTTTTTGTCTTCTGACTGCTGTAGGATTGATGCAAATGAAACTATAATAAAAAGTGCTAATGACTAGGGTGATGATTAGAAATAAGAATCTTGCTAATAGACACTAATAACCAGAGAGAGGACGGTTGTATTTGGAACCAGTGCATTTGCAGTCTGGAAAGTAGCAGAATAAGCACTACAATGTAACAGGGATAATACATTATAAAACCAATTTCATTTACTTGACACATAAAAGTTTCATTTTTACAAAGCTGTGAAATTGGCTATTAGAGGTTGTATAATATGAAAACAATAAAGAGTAACAGGAGAATCTTTGAGAAATTAAAACTGGAACTGTTTTGGAGTGTTTGCATACTTCACAACTTTTTTGAAGTGGAATTAGCTGTATTTCACTGTATTTAATTTTGCTGCTTGAGTGTCTGTTTCTGTGACTATAGTAAGTACTCTTGTAACCTAACCAGCTTTGACTATGATTTATTTAGACGCCAACAAGACCTGTGCCAAGTTATATTCAGAGACCGGATTATGCTGATCACCCACTAGGTAATTTGAAACAAATCACAATTATGGAGTGTTATGTTTGCTTTCTATTTTTCTTTTAATTGAAAAAGCCTTTAAAGCATGAAAGAGATACTGGAGAAGGGAACCTCTTCTTTTATCTGTTCTTCTCACTCTACCTCTTCTTCCCCCACATTAACATACTGATTTTTCAGAAATAATGGTTGCAAGTATTTTTTGGAAGTCCAAAGTTTGCAATACGTTATCTTTTAAAGGTGTTCAGGGAAGAAAAGATTTTTTAAATCTTCAGCCATTCCTTAGTTATTCTTTACAGAATGTAAATATTTAAACAACACAAATACTGTCTTTTAGGGGGTCATTCAACTATAAAACTGAGCTTCCACAGGATTTGGTAGGATGTTTTCATCAGCTGATTATTGCAGTAGTATAACTAGAGATATTCACAAACTTATATAATCCTTTATGGCTCTTTTAGAATATTATTTATTACTATTTATTACCTCAAAAGCAGCTAAAAAAAAGAAAAAAAAGACTTTTCTATGAATAAAATAATTTCCCTGTAAATCTGATTTTTAAGGTTGTGTTTTGACTAACTGGACATGATGGTTTTATGCAGTAAGTGAATGGGCATCCTGAGCACATGTGGGCATTACGATTTTGTGGAAGGCTTATGAATTCAAATTAATCTGGATAATGACGATAATGCTATGACTTGGTGATTGGTTACTTTGGTCTCTGGTGAGAAAGTACATACTTTTATTGCCATTGGTAAGCTAAGTAAGTTCCTTGATTGAACATGTGTAGCAATTGCTCCTCTGTATAACATGGTTTTTTTCTTTTTTTTCTCCTCCCCCTTTTTTCTTTTCAGGAATGTCTGAATCAGAACAGGCTTTAAAAGGAACCTCTCAAATAAAAATACTCTCATCTGAGGATATAGACGGGATGCGAGTAGTGTGTAGGGTAAGGGCATTTGGTTTTTGTTACAAAGTGCCTTGATTCTTTAAAAATCTATAGTGATTTTACCAGTTTGTGACAGCACATTTGAGAGTACAAACTTTCAAACCACTTTTGACAACTGAAAAATAGTTTAGGAAATTTGATATTTTCTTGCTTTTTCTCTTCTTGTGACTCCCAATTCACAGTATTTTGCAAGCAGAAAGAGGACTTTTATCTGTTTTCTGGCTTTGTTGTTACTAGTGAGATAACCTGTGGCTGAAACATTGTTACTCTTAAGAATGTATTTTATACTGCATAAATGAGAACAGAACTTTTTCCTCTCCTAGAGTTAGTACTAAATAAAAAACTAAAAAGCAAAAGCAAAACAGAGCCTCATCCCTAACAATTTTTGGAAAAGAGCTGTTCAACTGTAATCACTTCCTTGTGCATAAAGTCAAACTTTGAAATGTATTTAAGTAGTCTGATTTAAGTTTATGATATTCAAGGAAATTGTGGTCCAAATCTTAATTGGGGTATTTTCAAATGTCACAGAGGTGGCTTAGTAATATAACCTGTGGACATATTGAAGTCTTTCTAGAGCCCAAGTACACCCAGCTTTCCTAGCAGTCTCGGTGTTGCTATAGAAAATGGGTTGCTAATCTTCTAGGAAGTAGTCCTAATCTTATTTTAAATCAGTACTTTTGTTTCATTTGCAGCTTGCTAGAGAAGTATTGGATGTTGCTGCCATGATGGTGAAAGCAGGTGTAACTACTGAAGAAATTGATCATGCTGTCCATTTAGTAAGGTTATTTTATTGTTCTTCTGGTGTTCATAAGTGCTTTCTTCTATCTCTTTATTTTTGAATGATTGTTGTGTGGTTTTCTTTGTTGTTGCATGAATTCCTTTTCTTTATTTTGAACTGTTTCCCAGTTTGAAGCTAGTGGGTAGTGCAGATGTTAGAAATATGTTACAGCACAATGGTAGATTCAAAATGAGTTAGAAACTCCTGGGCCTTTCTAAGTTTCTTCACCTGTTTTCTCAGTTAAGATCATATAATTTCCTTTTTTCTAAACCCTTTTTGCTCCACAGATACCATTATATAAAGAACTTCGTATGTAGGCCATGGACTTTTTGTGCTCTGTGTTGTTGGTTAAGATGTACAGAGGACAAAGTTTAATTATTTATGATTGGGAATCAGAACTGAGGAGCCTGAGAGAGAATTGAAACAAGATGTTTGATGCAGTCAGGCAAACTAAAGCCACAATCCAGCGAAGTATTTGAAATACATGTTCAAGTATTTTCCTGGCTTAACTGTTCCTAGATACTTGAATTGTGTAATTTTTATTTTTCTTTGCTGCCTTCTCTATAAGACAAGTAAACTAATAATTGAGGATACTTGTGTGCACTGTGGGGAAGGCAACAGTTTTGGGTTTGGTATAGTTAAGTTCGTTAGAAAGCTTTCTGGTTGCTGTTTTTTTAATCTGCATTTGCAACTGATGAACGAAGATTGTAAGGAACTTACTCTGGTTTGATTAGGCCGGAGGTTTTTGTTGAACTGCATTAAACACTAAATTATTTCCTTATGTATAATGTCTAATATGAACAGCTAGTAGTTAAAATGGTGTTATCCCTCCTCAGCAGTTTTTGGAAACTTTTGCATGGCAGGTTGTTGATGGTGACCGATATCCCTAATTGGTACTTTGCAGATTTAAAACAGCATTATTTCTTAAAATAAAAAAAGTTAACACAGTATTATTTTTCCACAATTGCCCAGTATGTCACATAGTGTGTATATATATGTATATGTAAGTATATATAAAATGTATGTGTCAGTTTTGCAAAAATCCCCAAAACGTTATTAGGGCGCAAAGGAAGCAGCTTAAGATTTTAAAGCTAGGGGTGAAAGAGTGGTGCTAAATGTTATTTTGTCTAGCTTGTGTGTTTTGCAAAAATACCTAAAGTCTTAGACCAGGTGCTTAAAAAAAGTCATTGAAAATGGCTGGGTTTTTAACTAAATAAATATTGTCATGCATTGTTTTAAACCTGAATATTTCAGCATTGGTACTTGAACATAAAAATGAGTAGAAACAAAATTAAAGTAGCTTTACTTTCTTCCTGGTAAGAAACCCAAAGCATAACAAAATACCGTAATGCCAAAAAATGCTTGAAGAATCTTATTTTCAAGAGCTACTGCTTTTCAACCTATCATTCTTACTGTAAAGCTGTTGCACATACGTTTTTCTTTGTGCAAAACTTACTAATGTAAAGTGTAAATTGTATTTTCTGAAATAGGCTTGTATTGCAAGGAACTGCTATCCTTCCCCTCTGAATTATTATAATTTCCCTAAGTCGTGTTGTACATCAGTGAATGAAGTGATCTGTCATGGAATTCCTGACAGGAGGCCATTGCAGGAGGGAGATATTGTTAATGGTAAGTGCTATGAAAATTAACCTTCAATATTTCTACCTTCTATCCAGTTAAACCATGCAGTAATGTGAGGTTTCACTAGCAGGCAACGTGATTGGAATAGCTTCTTAAGAGAGGCTTTTGTTCTCATTTACCAATTAACCTGTGCTATTTACATACTTGAAGTCATGAGTTTATTTAATAAAATAATTTTAAAGTTTGGTTCACTTTAAGAGCTTGGTCTATGCATTAGTATAGTGCCTGAGTATTCCACTTGTGGGCTAGTTTCCAGTTGTTGCAGACTGTATAAACAGTGAATAAAATGTATATTGAATTATTCAACTGGATTACTTCTGTGTGAATTCTTAATTAAATGGCTACAGATCCTTAAGATTTTGCTATGGACATGATGATTATGATGACTGTAAAGGATTCTAATGGTGAGGCATTGTATAGGTACATATTAAAAAACATACCCCTTTTTTGAGCATCTCGCAGCCTAACAGTACCAGCTGCTTCTTGTTCATGGTACTCGAGGTGCTTATGCCTTCTTGGGTGATGAGGGATACTTTTATAAATTACTTGACCATTTTTTGTTTGCTCATTCATTTCTTCTTGGTTTGGCAGTAAAAATTAATGACATACGTTTTGTACAAACATTTGCACCTTTGTCTATTGCATTGGTTTCCTTTTCTCGTATCTGTAAATAAATTCCCAGCATATCCTAAGGTTTGGCCTACCTCTAGAAGCAGGTTGGAATCCTTTTAGATTGTCAGATATTTGATATACATTAACATGCAGTAACAGCTACTAAGTCTACAGCTCAGTGCTGTGGGTACCAGCCTTTTGAGAACAAGCCTCATGATTGCTGCCCCGTTCTAGGTCAGGTTTGGTCTGTCTGATAGCTCTGAGCTGTAGCGTACATGTAACCATTTGGCCAAAGCTCCTTTATCTTAATTTCAAAGATGATGCCTTTGCACAACTCTACCGTTTCCAGCTTTTCTGGCATTGCTGGAGTCCAAACTAAGAAGCCCAGTTGAGCTTACTAGGTTGGCTTCATCTACATGGTGCCTTACCTCTTCATTATTTGCATGCCAAGTACCTCAGCACTAGAAAACACCTTTTATAAGAGGGTTTAGTCATACCTTTGTTCGCATCCCTGCCCTGACTGCACCTGCCCAAGCTTTGAGCCTTCTGCTTTGATTTGATGAGGAAGAACTAGTTTACTCTTTTGAGGCTGAGTAGGTCTTGTTACAAAATGGTCCACAGTTTGTGGATTGAACATGCATTGAACATTCCCCATGGGCTCAAAAGGCTTCCAAGTCTTGTAGGCTTCCTTTTGGTAAGGTAGTGGCTCAAAAGCCTCTTTAAAAGAAGGAACAAAACAGGGTACAAAGGAGGAGATAGAAAAAGTACTTTGGAGGGAATGTGCCCAGTGAACAATAGAGGAAAGTGCCCATCTTTCTCTTTATTTAAACTTTTTAGCCTGCTGGAAGCAAAAGGTGGCCATGTCAGAGTCCGAAACAGGGTTTTAGAATGACAGGAAAACATCATCCAGAAGGTACTGGCAGGTGATGTCTAGTCCAACCCCCTGCTCCGAGCAGGTCATCATAACGTTTTGTTACCATAGTGTTCCCTGGGAGCAGATTCTTGAACAAAGCTGATCATTTTGCGAAGTGAGATGTTCTGGCCAAATCTGGCAGCGTCAAGAGAAAGTCTTGTAATCACATGGCCTGTAGAGATAGCCTCTTCGTAGCAAGTAGTCTGGACACTGTGCTAAGGAGCTCTGATACACAGTTCACAAGGAACTTATCTGGGTAAGGTACCAGGGTGCTGGTTTCTATACAGTCCTGTTGTTATGTTACTAGATATGTACACTGGTCAAAATGTTCCAGTAGTCCCCTGGAATCATGCAGTGACTATAGTATAACCCTGCACATGCATGCATCCACAACAGGCAGTATTGTTTTTGTGCGGTGTTAATTTCATTCTTAAATGTCTGCCAGCAGTACAGATTTACTGTTGACACCAATGGGTTTTTTCCCCATGTTTTCCTATCAACGTTGTAGTGGTCTCTCTAAGTGGCTCATATACCATATTCCTAAAGTATTATTGCTTAGTACAATTTCCTTCATGGCTCTTTACCTGTGAGGAGGTCTGTTTGTGGATTTCTTCATGAACATCAGTTCAATAACTATTCTAGCAGTTTTGGTACTCTCCAGCTATTAGACCTACCAGACTGCTGACAAAGTCTGTTAAACACAAAAGTACTGATTCTACCCCAGGAAGTCAACTTGATATGCAAATCTAGAATATTTTGCATGTATTTACTATATATAATGACTATATGATGGCAGGTTTTAATTTTTTACGCGTCTGCCATGAGAGACAGGATACTAGAATAGATGACAGCTATGTCTAAACTGGTAGGCCTGTTCCCATGTTTTGTAAAAAGACTATTTTCAACAAGCATCTTGTATGGATGCTCCTAATCCAAAAAAGCATATCTTTTTTTGGAATGAGTTAAGCTATTTTTCAAGAATGAGTTGTATCATTTTTAGTTTACAGCCGACTTTAAACACAAAGCAAATGAGTTTTACTGCAACAAAATTCTAAACTCTTATTATATGTTCCAATAACCTTGGTTCTTTAAGCATGCCCTTCTCATTCTTGCTCTTTGCCTGATACTGAACTTTTAAATTCTTAAATTTGAAAGAAAAAAGAAAAAGTTTTAAGTTATTTGGTGTATTTTTCTTAGTCAGTAATACTATTGGAAAGTTGCTGTATATTTAATGTTCAATAGATGTTACCTTTTTGGCTGGAATCAATGGGTTTTGGCATTACAATTTTTGCAAAGGTGTGACTTACTGTTCTAAACATGCATAGAAATTACTGAAGTTAAAATATGGGTTGAAACATGATTACATACCTTTTTAAATTTAATTTCCCGGTATTAGTGCTGGAATTAATTCTAAGAAAATATCTTAACCAGGCAAATCACCATGAAGCAAAGAGCTTCTCTTTCCTGTTTTTATATTTACCTAGAAAACCAATCATAAGCTTGCTGTGTCTGTCTTGCTTTGGTGTGGTGTTTTTTCTCTTTCTTTTTTTTTTTTTTTTTAATTAAATCAAACTGTTGGCCAGTGAAACACTATCTTATTAATTAATTCTGTAGAATCTACAGGATAAGCATGAGAGAATTGATTCTGCTGGAAGAGTTCAAGTCTGGAATTCTTCCAAAGTAATCTTATAACTTCACAATTACAATACTGCATTTTCACATGTTTGTTGTCCTTTCACGAATCAAGAGACAAGAAGTGAGAAATACAGTGCTAATACTACAATATGTCTGGTATTCTTTGCAGTGGATATTACTGTTTATCGTAATGGCTACCATGGAGATCTGAACGAGACATTTTATGTTGGAGAAGTTGATGAGGGTGCAAGGAGGCTTGTCCAGACAACTTATGAGTGCCTAATGCAAGCCATTGATGCAGGTAAACCCTTTGGCTAGTACCTGAAGCATTATGGTTTTGGTTCTCAAACGTGAGTGCTCATACTTGCTATTACCCAGGAGTGACTTCTGTTGTGGAACACAGAAGCGTTAGTGTGTGTCACCAGCAGATGATGTATATTGTATAACACAGTGATTCTTCAAATGGCACAGTTCTGTGGGTGGTGGTTGCAACTTTTATTTGAAATGTGGGTTGACAAGGAAAATGTAATTGATGATGAGCTGATCCACATATAATGATATTTATATGGAAACGGCCTTTTCGGACTATTAGTTAGATGAATAAGGCATCCTTGATCTGAGTAGTTTAGAGAACGTGAAGAACAAAGTGTGTTTTGGAAAAGCAGATCATGGCTTCCTACTTTTATAATTTGTATGGTGTTGCACAATGAACCAATAAGGTAAAACTGTTTGAACACTTAAACATATCTCTTTACCCTGCCAAACTTGATAGTTATTTCATAAATCTAATTATGAGCTCCTGATTTTTCAACTGTGGGAGTGTGCCAGAGAAGACAGATCCATATCTTTCAGTACCCACAGAACTTTTAATTATGTTGCTTAAATATAATTCAGGACAGCTTCATTGAGACATACAATGAGATAGAAAGGTAGCTAGAGAATGTCATGTTCAACTTCATTCACAAAGGAATATACTTAGTTCTCTTAGACAAACGGAGAAGACAAAACAAAAATCGCCCAAGTCCCTGGAAATACTTGTATTGTCTGTATCTTTTATACCCTGCAGCTTCTTAAAATCCCAAATAAAATTTACTCACTTCATGGCCTCTAAAGACTGAAGTTTAAGGTGCTATACATGAAGGCTTTAACCTTGCATTGAATCAAAAGTAAATGGGGAAAAAAATTATAATGAACTTTGTTTAATAATTTGAAGACAGCTAACCAAGCTGGAAAGACAAAAATCTATATGAACGATGTCTTGTGTATCCTTTGTGTGATTAAGAAAATACTGCGGAGTTGAGCTGTGAAGAATATAGATTACCTATTTATGTGGGATTACTATTTATGTGGGAATAATGTTTATCTTTGCTCCTGTACTTTATAGCAAATGTTATATGTGCTGTCTCTTATCTTTCATATTCAGTCTTTGATGTATAAACTATGACAGAAATTCATCTTTGTGTTCATTATAATGAGATTTAAATTCTCAGTGTAACTTTTCTTTACCAACTTTTTAGATGCTGTAACAGGTTTTAATGGGTTTTAGACATTCCCTGCTAGTAGGAATTCTGGCAGCAAGTGTCTTGGCTGTAAAAAGGGTTGCCTCTCCTCTGTTTAAATCATCTTAATTTCTTGGCTTTGGACCAGCAGAGCTCTAACTAGGAGAGTTGTATGAGAGAGAGAAGCAGAGGGCTCCTTGCTGCATTGAGATGAGTTGCTTGGTATTGTCAGGCCTGAAGGAGATGGTACTACTTCACAACTACTTAGCACAAAACCAACAGATTAACTTTTCCTCTCTTCCCCACCATGTCTTTTTTTTGTATTTTGGGAAAAGCATGCACGTTCCAGTAATCTAAATTTGTTGTTATTTTCTGTAAACTCAGCTTTCTGATTTCAGTTGTAGTGGTTTACATTAGCAGAGAATTGAACTAAATGGCTTCACGTAAAGTTTTAGCTATGTATGTGACCTCTCCTCAAGATGCCTCCACATAACCACACAACATCTGGCTCCTGAAGGAACTGCATATATTCAGGGAGTTGTGAATGATGAGGCATTGTTGCTTTTACAGTATTATTACTCCCTTGTCTAAGTGCTTAAAGTGAATTTTTCACACCATTTTCATCTGTTTCAAACTCTTATCTTTTAGGGCTTCCTAAAAGGATTGACAAAAAAGTTAGTCCTGCATATGAACATTCTTATTTGGTGTAGCATTGCCACTAAAAATCTTGTCTAAGAGTAGAGATACCCATTTTGTCCCCCCGTCTGCCCCCCATCTTGGTCCTTCACATATAATCAGTTTCCTGTTTATTTGTATGCACTTTTCACATAGTAGTAGAGATAAATGTATATTAAAATACAGTTCATACATTCATTGAAAGAAGCACTGCAACTCTAGGTATGAGAAGTTACCCAGTACTTTGAAAGTCTTTTGTTGTCTTTAACTTCAAAGTTCAACATCCTTTTAATATATGAGCACTTACTTCCATGGAAGGAAGAAAATAGTGTTCTTGTGAAGAAGTTTTCTTCTTTCTCTCTCTTTTTCTTTTTTATATGAGACTGTTTCCTCCCTCTCTCATGTTAGTGCACTCACTTATATACTTGGTGGATTAAGTGATCATAAGAAATTGTATACTAGAACAGATGGCCATACAGGCCATGAGTGCTACAGAGATAGCCTGAATGGTGTTTGATGGTTAGTTATGTTGAAAGAAAGCTCTATAAATTTCCATTTGTATCTCCTTAATTTTGCAGTAAAACCTGGTGTTCGGTACAGAGAACTGGGAAACATTATTCAGAAACACGCTCAAGCAAATGGATTTTCAGTGGTTCGGAGCTACTGTGGGCATGGAATCCATAAACTTTTCCACACGGCACCTAACGTGCCACATTATGCCAGTGAGTATTCATTCCCTTTGGGTTGTCCTGTAGACAAGAAGTGGTTTGCAACGAATGCACCCAATTTACTTCTTGCTTATATTCCAATAAAGTAGCATGTTGCCTGACAGCCATCAAGTTAGCATTTTTGCACTTGTGAAATAATTGTTTTCTAAACTCTGGACCATAGCATGCTTTATGAACCTAAATAAGGTGAATATATTATATATTGGGACAATCTGTGCCTACACTAATGGTTAGTGTTAGCTCTCATCTGTACTGGGTAAGTGCTCAATGTTTTTGCCTGAATTCCCAACTAATCCTTTAGACATACTTGTCTGACATGAATGGGTAAACGTTTTTATCCTTAGAAGGCCTAAGCGAAAACTTACTGCCATTTCCAGATGTAAATAAAAGGCTTTCTGAATAGTATAGACGAGTGTTGTGCCTGAATCTGGATCCTGTTATGTTTCACTTTTCTTCATTTGAGTCTTGTGATCTGATGTTCTTGGAAATTTCTTTGTAGTGTATGGCAGAGGAGGAATGACCCTTCTCCCATCAGGGTCTCAGCTTTAGGTTTTGGAAATGGCAATCCCCTTGCCAATTTTTGCCAGCAGGACTAAGAAACAGCATCCACAGAGGCAAAGGAGAGAAGACTAAGTGCCAGTGGACAACTAAGGATAGAACAAGTATCAAGAAGCAGTGATGAACGGTTCACATCCACTTCACTTGCAAAGCTCCCCTGATAGGACATTTATTTCTTCAGACCTGACAGATGCCTCCATCTTCCCATCTCTTAACAAGCTTTAACACAGTTTATGGTTATAGATTATAATCTACCAATCCCTGACTTTTCATGTCATCATTTCTCTTAAGTTACTTTTTCAGAGAACAGAGAAAATATATTAATCACAGGGTAGAAGGGTATAAGTTCCTGGTATTTACTTTTTGTCATGTAAAATGAAGAAAATCTGGATTCTTTGGAGATAGAGGGCATTTTATACCAATTAAAATGCAAGCCGAGAAAAGGAAAATTTCTGTCTTTCCTGGCTGTTGGGAGCTTTGAACTTTTTTTTTTTAATAATTTTTTTTTTTTTTTTAATTGAACCAAAATGTCTGTTCCCAAAAAGGAATATGCTGGGGTTTTGTTCTGGTATTTTAAAATACAGATTCACAGCAAAAGCAAAGTGGAAAGACCTGAGGGACTTAAAGCCTCTTGAAGGAAAAAAATTGAAAGCTCCTGCATATTTTTGGCTTACTAAGAAAGGATTTTTAAATGCAAAAAGCTCATTTTATAAGCCTTTAAATTATTTAGCAAAATCTTAAAAACTACAGGGAATAAAGGGCAAAATTTGTTCAGATGCAGAAGACCAGAAACTTAAATGTGAGAGTAAGAAATACCAGCAGATGATGGAGGTAGAGGCAAGACCCTTTAAGTAAAAGAAAAATGTTCTGGTTGCTGTTGTGTCAGCTTGATGTCAGATTTTTAAAGCATCTAGGTGATTTAGACAATTTAATAAATCTACACAATTAGAGTGGGGGATGGCGAATCTGTATGTAAGAATTGATGCAAATTGTCTACAGCAGCAAAGTAGCTTGGAGCTAATGGTTCCTGTGCAATACTGGAGCTTGTTGCAGCTCTCGCCTGCTAGGCTGGGTCAGATCTAAGCTGCACTGCCGTTCAAGGTGAAACACGGCAGAGGAAAAGGGCTGAAGCCTTTCTTCAGTCAAACTACGCTCCTAGAGACGTGCTGTGCATCAGTTCATGTGCTGCCACATAAACATTTTTGGTGTATATAACATCAAAAAGTTCCGGTATTATTGTCCTGGATGCCTTGAAATTCTCTGCCTTTTTATGTTAACTAAAGAAATACAGCATTATTACCCTGACACTACTATGACCCCATTACCCAGAGTAATGACGGGGGGCAATGTGTCCTTCATAAGTGGAATCACGGGATTACTTAACCACTATCATATTTTGACAATTTATTGGCGCTAATGGTTCAATGGAAACAAACTAAATGGTTTCAAGCCTTCTCTGAATATCTTAAGTGCTTCTTATTTTTATTGATTTCTTTTAATGATGTTTTTCATCATAGAAGTCTGCAGAAATTCCTGTATTACATTCACTCAGTGTTTTTATAGAACTGGGGTTGAATTCCAGTTGTTGGAGAGAAAGACAGCAATTAATTTTAAGCTCCTTGAGTAAATATTGCAGTGTTGGGGGAGGGGAAGAAGGAAAGAACTAAGGGAAATCTTAACATAGCATTAAAAACGGACAAGTGAATGGATCATCTCTGAAGGGCTTTTCGAACTTTACCGTATTCCTGCTGTATTCTTCTAGGACAAAGATTCATTCATTTACTAAGATGGGATCACTTTTTCTAACTTGAGTGCTTATTTTATTGCAGAAAATAAGGCAGTTGGAGTCATGAAGCCAGGTCATGTATTTACAATAGAACCAATGATCTGTGAAGGTAAGCAATTTAGCAATAGAGTAAAATGGTTACTCTTGTTTACTATTAAGTAGTGATGGAATAGGATGCTGGTTCTATTCTGTATAGTTGATAGATTTTTTTCATTTCTCTTTGGGGAACTGATATCTGTTACTTAAATGATGACTTTTTGACTGGTTTTATGTTTTTAGGTGGTTGGCAAGATGAAACATGGCCTGATGGTTGGACTGCGGTAACAAGAGATGGAAAGCGATCTGCCCAGTTTGAACACACGCTTCTGGTCACCGATACAGGCTGTGAGATCCTGACCCGGCGGCTGGATAGCATTCGTCCCCATTTCATGACCCAGTGATAGATAGTCTAGACTGAGCAGGTGGATCTGAACGATACATATATTTTTTATTTTTTTTTGTCTCTGTACTATGCATTTTTTTAAAGAGTACAGGATAGAGAGATTTCATCACTTGCTTTGTTCTCCATGATTGTAGATACGAGGAATATCTTGAAGAACCTGACCCAATGTCTGGAAAAGCAGAGAAGAATCTAAAGAATTTCCTGCTTTCCTCCTACCTACAACATTCATGCTATATTTTTCTTTTTTCGTCAATTATTTCTTTAGCACCTTTCTTCCAGTTAGACCCACAATTGCTTCTGTTACTGCTATGGTATTAGCTAGAAAAGTGTGGGTAACTTTTCCCACTGGGACTTGATATTTTGGGATCCAGGTTTTTTTCACCACTTCAGTGTGCCCTGTCGCTCTTGATATGTGAGTGGCACCTGAGATTTTAAGCATTTCTAGTTCCAAAGACTTGCTCCTGCTTCTGCAGATACTGTTCTAATGGGCTGGGCCTTGTTTGTTTATCAGTTGAGAAGGAGGCAGAAGGGAGAAAGACATGCATGTTGCCAAGAATAGGCTACCCTTACCTTTAATTCTGTCCCCATCTCTCTGCTGATGGGCTCTGTGGTGATTGCGACTGTAGGTGACACACGGTGTTAATGACAGGACTTGTTTCTCTTGCCGGAGATTTGATAGTATGGGCTTCCTACAGGGAAAATTAATAAATTCTGTCTTATATGCAACTCCCTGGAATAAGCTGCTTCTCAGCGAAGCAGTGTTTGCAGGCAGTCTCCTGCTCCAAAAGCTTGGTGAAGCTGATGTATCAGACTTGCCTAGGTAAAGGAATGAAACAAGAACCAAAAAGATCCCATGATTCATGGGATCCCTGCGTGTGTTAACTGTGGGGCATTTTTTAAAGGTACATCCACAGTAGCTGGGGGGGATTGGATTTGCAAGACTTACAGTGAAATGAGTATATATCTCAAAACAAGTCTGAGTGTGAGAAAATGAAACACCTTCAATGCTGTATTCATTTTCTTCTGGTAATTTTTAAACAGGTCATTTTTTCCCCCCCTCAGTTAAGTGAGTTTCATGCTTTTGGAAAGTCTTAGTGGGGCAGCTATGAAAACTGATCTTTTTTCCTCAGACTGGGTACAGAGTGGGCAATGTTAGTATATATACCCATTTATTTTCTGTTAATGGGTCATGATGATCTGGAAACTGTAACATTAAGGAGTGTGGATTGATTAAGCCTCTCTACCCTTTCTTTTCCCATGCCTACTTCCTTTCCATCATCCTTGGTGTCTCTGCTGAGGGAATTTATTTTTTGTTCCGAGTTGTAATGAAAAATTTTTCACACCCCATTGCAGACTTAGTCTTACACCACTGTAATGCAAGTAATAATTAAACCAATGCAGACATTAAATCATACAATCATGGGCATAAAATACACCTTTTACAAGGTGTCTGGTAAATTTGTTGCCACATTAGACCCAAGCATATGAGGTACTGCAGACCCTTGGCTCCCCTTGGCACTGCAGAATTTAGGTGGGGGAAAGGGGTAAGTGCTTCATAGAACTGGACTCGTGTACTACCAAATACCAAATTTGCCAGAAAACGTCTTCTCTGCCCTGAGTGCCTCAGACCTCTGTTGCTCTAAGAGTATCATTGCGATGTTTTCATTACCTTTATTATTATTTTTAATTATGCAGTAAAGTGACCTGAAATGATGCATATAGAGCGTGTGTGCGTGCGTATGCGTGTGTGTATCGATTTTAACAAAACAGACTGTAGTACTTGAGTGGAATTACCTGTGTTGAATGAGATGTAATGTATTGAGGAGATGACTGTCCTGGAGGTTTGCCCACCATATCATTCACTTGAATGGTTACAACGGTCTTGCCTTTTCTATGTGTGTGTATGATGTGGGGTGGGGGCTTCATTTTTGGTCTATAAAATAAAAGTTGCAGCTGCTTTTAACAGAAATAACAGGTTTTTTTGTGATCCAAAACCAGACATAGCATTCTCAATTATATCCAGGTTTGCTTGCACTAGTGCAAGCCCTACTAGTAGATGCATACAACCAGTTAAAAATCACCCTTAAACCTGCAGGTGCCACTTGAATACCTCTTTGTCCTCACACCAATACAACCACATTTAACGCTGCACGTTTTTAATATAGGTAATCTATGATGCTATGCATTGCTGCCCATAAGTTGAAATCACAGCATGAAAACTGTTCATACTGAGTTCATACTACCATAGTATTTTTAAGCAAGTGGGAAGCTTAGTCAGCATCTACACCAGTTCTTTCAACATGAGATAGCACATCAGTCTGGAGAACAAAACTTATTTAATAAAAATACTGTGAAAAGCCATTTTTTCACCTATCTAGCTGTAACTTTGCTTGAACATGACATATTAGACTTGTGCTGACTGGATTTGGGAAATTATTTTTTATTGTTACAGAAGTTGCTATCCACTTAAAAAAGCAAACAAACAACCCCCCCAACTTAAATCTACTTTCTAATGAAATTTTTAGAAATTGTATACACTTTTGCCAAAACCAAAATCCTGTAATTAGGTCTGAAACAATCTCTTGAAGTATTTTCCCTTTACTACCATATAAGAGAGTATGGAAACTCTTCATGCTGTTTCTGCAAATTGACATGAATACTTAAGGAGAGAAGGTTTGATAGCTAATATTGAATAAAAGTAACAGCGTGTGGAGAGGGGACAAGCTGCATCTTTTCCGTAACAGCCAGCGGAGTACATACATACACATTTCATGTACAGTCGTTTGGTGGAAACTTTTTGTCCGTGGAAGTCCTTACAGTTGTCAAGACTGTACGGTTCAGTACAGTACCTTGATCACCAAGAATGGGGTACAAGCTCTTGTAAGTCCCTGTTAGCTGGGCAACTTCAAAGAGACTATTTCAAACATGCTCCATTCAATCAACTCCTTTGCAGGACAAAGTAGTCTGAAAACTCTGCTACGTAATGGCTAGGACATCAATTCTTCAGGCTGGGAAAAAGCTGCAAGTCTTTGACCCAAGTGCTCTGGTATCACTAAATGTCTCATGGACTTATCCTGGTATTACAAAACTAGCTTTCCACAAATACTCTAAGGTGCAGATTCTCTAAAGTAATAATGTAATGCAGACAACATGATAGTACGGTCTTGATTAGTCTGTGCAGCCTAGAGGAACAACTGTTAGAGTATAAATATTTTAAATCTGTTTGTTCAGATCCAGTTCAGAGGTAGTTTTGCTAAGATGGTGAGCTAATACTCTATTGATACCGTCTTGTAGTTATAGAGTACTCTCTCTGGAACAGCTTGACAGCAAGTTTTCTACTGAATTCTCTAATATTCAGCCAGTGTTTCTGGAGCTACAAGGTGCTGAGAATCACATCACTGCTGTGTTGGAGGGCTCATTTTCCTGGTACAAATTCACTTTTTATTTCTTCCAGGTGCTTGAAATTGAATACTTATGACATTCACAGGAGTTAACTTTGTTGTTTACTCTGTCTGAAATGAAGTTAGAAATGCAGCTACCTCAACTATTTTCAGAACGCCCTAGGGATATCTTTCCAATGACAAATGGAAAAGATGTAATTGTCCTAGTTGTATAGCAGTATCTTGGGATAAGGTAGTTGTTCGTGGTGATAGGGAATTTCTTTTAATAAGACTATGTGCATTGAGTTCTCTGTAACAGTTGTTTTGACCAGGCTCCCTTAAAAATATTAAACTTCTCTCTTAATTAGTGTTCCTGGTTTACTGAAAAACACTGACTTTTTATGTATATAACTCTAACTGGGTAGCCTTTCTGCCTTTGCTTTGCAGTCTGTTTTCTGCTGTTCCTGTGCTTTTCTGGACCTGTGGCCCTGCTTCCAGGTTTCAATTCAAAGAAATTTTATACCATCAGATCACTTCAACTATAGTTAAGAAAAAACCCTGCAACTCCAAAATTAAGACTTAACCCCTCCCCCTCCAACAAACAAACAAAAGAAATCCCACAAAATGCTGAAGCCTTCATCACACAATGCTCTTTACTGTTGTTCCCCTGCATCCCTCAAGAGCAGACTTTTGTTCTAACAACAGTAACGTTCACTGCTTTAATGGCATGACCCTGTTTCTGACTAAATAGAGGTAACAATCCCACCCTGTTCATTTTTGCAGCGTTGCCTGCAAAGGTTGTTTCAATTGCTAGCAAGTTTAAGGAAATGGCAAAACTGCGCCACTGAAGTCTTGGAGGACACCACTCTGGCAAGTAACTGGAGTAAGCTATGCTATCACCTTTACAACAGGCTGCCTACTGCTACTGTAATGAACCAAATAGGAAAGACGGCAGAATATGGACTTCCCAAGTGAACATGGGTACATCTGGACACTGAGGTCATATATCCAACCACACTCTGCTCTGCAGTTGGCTTCAAGGTCAAGCTGGATGGTACAGCCTTTGTAGTCCTAGAACAGCCTCAGAAGCTTGACAGCTGTTGGAGTTCTTGCCACTCTCAGTAGTTACAGCACCTCAACACTGCTTCTCAACACACCTGTGCTTAGCAAACTGCCTAGTGTAATGAATCCCGCATCATTTGCTCTTCCTCTGTCATGTACACACGTACTGTAAAATCACTAGAGGAAAACAGTAAGACACAGCAATCATAGCCACAGTCTTAATGCTCAATAATTCCAACACTGTGTTTAGAAATAAGCTTTTATTAAGTAGATTGAGCTAGGCACTATTGAATTTGAAGAACAAGTACAGAAAAAGAAGTTCCACAACCAGTGCTAATTATGTAACACTATTCAGTGGTTACTGATTTTTTGTTATTTAATATTCAGAATGCTCACCCTAAAATACATTGTCTTCCTAGTCCCAGTGAGTTTTCATTTGCTTGATTCTACCCTCTGTCAGAAATTCCATTATAAAAGGACAGTTACCATGTTTCTGGCCAACTGGAAGGTCCACATTTGGCTCTAAAGCTTTAGGACAGTTCGAATGCTTAAAATGGAAAAGAAAAAGAAAAAAAAAGTTACCAATAAGTCCATTTTCTCCCCTTCTCTGCCCTCCCTTTCATTGCTGAGACATACTTTAACATCTCTTGTAGGAATGAAGTTATGCTTATGCCTGTAATATTTATTAAAAATCCTGGTTAAAAATTGGTTAGTAATGCTTGTTATAATTGGGGTTTTTTAGTCTCTCCTCCAATAGGATATACTCAAAATGGAAGCTTTTTCAAACTACGTGTCAGTTTTCTGTAGCTAGTCCAGAATATTGATCAGGAACTTTAGTATTTACAGGCATTCCCTCTTTCAGCTGCTTGGAGAATCTTAAGCAACTTTTGCTATTAGTTTCACAGGACATGCTCATGTAGGAATGAAGCATTGAAATGATGCAGAAGTTTGTAACTGGGAAAGGGGATCAAGTGCTGGATGAAATTTGCATAGATGCAGTGTTTCCAATTGTAAAAAGTACAAATGCAGTTACTGTTAACTGACTCATCCAAAATAGGAATACATATGAGATAAAGCAGATAAAGTTATTACTTTTGAGAAAGTTATATACTATACATCAATACGGATTGAGATAAGATAAAATACAAAGACCATGCTGGTTTCCTGAGATAATGCTGGTAACTATTTATCCATCTGCAGATGAATCTAAATATGGATAAACAGAGTTGCCTGCATTAGTGCAAATATGCAGGAAAAGATTTTCTTTTTTGCTACAACACGTCTCCAATTTTTCCTCTTGTCCACCTGCTGATTCTTCTCTTCATTCAAAACACATTCTTAAAAATTATGTGACCTAGTCTGCTAAATAGGCTGGCTTCTACTCTTAGAGGCACTGGTAGCTATCTCATTAAGAGTCTCTGAATTTCCAACAAATTACAGAGCATCTCATTAAAACTCTCATTTAGAAGAGGCCTGCTCTTGAAAAGACAGAGCAGGACAAGCTTTAAGGCTAAAACTGTCTAATCTTTTCCCTTTTCGGCATTAGATTTTAACCTGCAGATACCAAGTTCTGCCACAGTATCCCCATGTTGGTCCCCATTTTCCCCCAAGCACATCCATGCCCATATCTGTACAGGGCTTTTTTTACAAGGATCAACCAATATATGCTCTGATAAGAATACCCTACTTTGCACTGCTGTTGCAGGTTGATCACTACTTGCAAAGTATACTGCTATAGGGGCAGCAAGGCTCATCACACATCCAGCAGGTTTTTTACCAGCATGTCAGGTACTTCAATGTGCAGTGGAGTTGGGCCTCGCTTAGGAAGTTAAATACAGCTATGGCTTGAGTCTGCAGCATGAACAGTCCAAACTGCCATTTATCGTAAGAAAGGCATAAACTGCTATATGTTAAGACGTACAAACCCATCATATGAATGTTTTACCCCAGTTCAAATTAGAGAAAAAAAAAATATTTTAAAATGTAGCATATTAAAAGATCATTCCAAGTGACTGATTGTCCTGGTAATCTACCCTAGATAGTTTGAAAATATACTGAAATCTACTATTTAATTAAAATAGACTAATAGCTTAATGACTTGTAAAAATGTATTAATGTGAACTCCCCTTCAGTCTCTTTACATTTCTTTTTCTGAGGAAGAATGTGTTAGTGATGTTAGAAGCCTAAGACTGACTTGTCCCCTTTATCAGCTTTGTATATTTGTGTATTTCCCTTACACATTGTTTCTTGCTTTTTACTCTCTGCTTGTGTTTTGGCACATGCCTAGAAGCTCAGAGAAAGTGTATTTGTTTATCTCAGAATGAATGTGCGTGGTATATGTCAGCCTTTATTCTCCCTATTTAAAACATGACAGGGCATAAAACATGGGCAGGGAACCTATATTTTGACAGTGTCTCATCAAGAAATGTCTTCTACACCTTTCAGTATTATGAACATTACCTCTTTCCTGTATGCATCAGCTCAAAAGCCTCATTAATTTTGTCAAAAGGCAGTGTGTGAGTCACAAATTCATCAACCTTGATCTTTTTGGACATGTAGTCAGTCACCAGTTTTGGTACATTGTCTACGCTCTTCCAGCCTGAAAGAAAGTATGCATTTGTTTTTCCCCCTTTCCACCCACCTTGGAAAACAGAGAAAAAGAAAAAAAATACAACCCTTACATAGGCACTTGTGTGGTAAATACAAAAAGGAACTGAGATCAGCGACATATTTATCCCTCCTGCTCTAGGGAGGCAGTGAGTAAGGAATGCAAGAGGACAGCTAGGTCTGGCAAGAGCACACATTATTCAAACACGTAAGTGCGCTAACCTTTCACTAGGTATTTCAGCATTCAACATAACAGCAGCCCTCGCCTAGGAAAGCATGCATGAGGCATCTCTATCAGCCCCTCTATCTCTGTAACACAATTAAATTTTGTATTAGTTGCAAAAAGGGCGGTGTAATAACAACATCAAGTTTGGATACTTCATGAACTTCAGCAATTACTGAATCCCAAGTTATCAGTAGCTGTAAAAGTCTCAACATGTTTTTAGTTTGACAGCAGAAAATGTGTATCAAGCACTTGTTGCTTTTTATTTTAAAGCTCTTCATAGCACGTTCCCATGTTAGCCCCACAATTTGCTTAGTGATTAAGCAACGCAAACATGTTTATGTGAGTTCCCACCTCCCCAAAGACTAGGTCCTTTCACTGGACTGAACTGAACCAAGCCTTCACTTGGTGATAGAGCAATCCCCCTATACCACTCCCTTAGTGCTGAATAGCATATAGTTATATTCTCTCTTCAAAATATGTGAGGTATCATACCAATGTGTTTATTTGTAGCCTGTCTGTAGGAATATCAGATTTTAAAAGTGTTTATCTTAAAAGTCAACACAGCATTTACAAATGGCCTGTCAGTAGTACATTTCTTGCACAAGCAAAAGCAAGGCAGTGTGTTCTTCCCAGCTTTAAGCCATAGTAAATTATTTTTAGACCAATACCAAAAGAGAGTTACCTCCAAACGCGGTCCCTTTCCATGTCCGCCCAGTTACTAGCTGGAATGGCCGCGTGGCGATCTCCTGACCAGCAGCAGCTACTCCGACTATGACACTGACTCCCCAGCCTTTGTGGCAGGCTTCCAAGGCAGCCCTCTTCACAGATGCATAGGACAAAGCAGAGCGTTTATTGCTAATGTTTATGCTGCCTAGACTGGCACAGGTTGCACTTCCTTTCCCCCAGTTAACGAATCACCACAGTAGTATTTAAGGAACAATAAATACACTGGAAATTACATTAAATTTTCCATTGGTTCAGACTCCTTATACTGTTAAAAGATTCACTTTGCTCTTTCTATATCCCATCTGGCTTCCAGAGAAGTCACTCTGAACTCCCTCTGGGAATTTGGATAAACTGTAATCAGAGACAATGTAGACCATGTTACCGACAGGTAGGAATGCTGTTGTAATTCCTGAAAACCTAGCCTTATATTCAGTAATACTTCTGCATTTCCAAACGTTAAATTCATTATTTGAGGAATTAGGGAAATACTGAGTGGTCCTTGAGATTTTACTGTTCATCGCACAATACATTTTCTGTGGGCTTTGTTAATTTTTGAACTGTCAACATATGAAAACTCAGGATTTCAAACAACTCCCATTAAGGAAAAAAGTTCGTAAATTATAAGTGCCATTTTCAACCTCAGAAGTAGCATCTGCTTTCATTACATAATTAAGATTGGATGTAAATTGGCCTTTTTAGTCACAGCAGTTATCGTTACTATTTAAAAAAATAAATAAATTAGTATGGCATGTTTCCTGTAACAAGAAAGCTCATTTTGCTATTTAGCTAAACAACTAAGTGGCAGCTAGCTATCCCCTCCCTCTTCGTACTACTGTTATGCGAACACTCACCATGACTCCAACATTACCAATGCACTCGAATGAGTAGTCTACACCACCATCGGTCATCTCAACTAGCACCTCCTGTATGGGCTTCTTGAAGTCTTGAGGGCTAATGCACTCAGTGGCTCCAAACTCTTTGGCTTTGGCATACTTATCCTTGTTAAGGTCAATGCCAATGATCCGGGATGCTCCTGCTATTTTACAGCCCATAATAACTGCCAGCCCAACTCCTCCTAAACCAAAGACAGCACATGTAGAGCCAGGTTCCACCTAGGAATAAGAAAAGAGCCATGAGCAACACAGAGAAAATTCATCCTTCCACATGAGTGGGAAACACAGGTTAAGTCGTCTGTAATGAAGGAAACATGGAAGCAAACATATATGGCTATGAGACTTTATCATAAGGGATGATACTTCCCTTTTAGATATGGGAAGCTACACAGAAATTTCATCCAAAAGCTCTTTAGGTACTAAGCTTTTCTTTTTGCCCAAAGACTCGACTGCAGCTCTGTCTCACCCTGAGCTTCAAACTATCAGAACAACTTGCAGCAAGATTAAGATAATTTGGAAAAGTAATTTATATATAGCTGGTATCAAAAGGGATAGAGAACCTTCTACCTGGATTTCCTCTAAGGGGCATCAGGTTCCTTTAACCTGATCTGGCCTTTATGGAGAAGTTACAATTTCTTAGCTAAACTTCACCAGTTGAAGAAGAAGAAGAAACAGAAATTTGGTTATCATGTTCACAGTCCTAATCTAGTCCCCAAGCTATCTGTGTACTTTGGTTCAGATATAGTGACAGAGAAAAGCCAGAGGCAACCACAGCCTTTACCTTAGCAGTGTTAACAGCAGCCCCATAGCCAGTAGAGATGCCACAACCCAGAAGGCACACTTTATCGAGAGGTGCTGCAGCATCTATCTTGGCTACTGAGATATCAGCCACCACAGTATACTCGGAGAAGGTGCTAGTCCCCATGAAGTGGTAAATCTGCTTTCCTTTGCAGGTGAATCTGCTGGTACCATCAGGCATGAGTCCTTTCCCTTGAGTAATTCTTAAGGCAAAGACAGGAAAGTACAGTCAGAGTCTTAAGCAATAAATACTCTCACCAGACACTACCCGTTAAGTAGCGCAGAGATGCTGTTGCATACTTGCACTGTTATTTTTAATCATTCCAATAAACCCAGGAGTTCACAGAAATCAGATGCTAAACTCCTTAAACTTTATGTTGTTAATTCCTCCATGGAAGCACTGAAAGAAATGAAGTTTATCAACATGCTGACCTTGTTAGCTACCAATGCTAACTGCTTGTGCCACAGTACCACACCCCCATCTTCAACTCCTTCACTCCATTTCCCTTGAATAGCACCTGTCAACTATGTCACTGGGGTTTTTGTTTGGGTTTGGGAGACTTTTATTTCAGAATTTAGCTGGGAAGCAGGTGTTAAGGAAAAAAGAGCTTTCTGTATAATTCTGTACCACTTGACAGCTTTGGTGTTGACTCCCAACAGCTAAATTCCCTGAAGTGCTTCCCTTAAGTATGGATTAAATACAGAGTATTTATGTTTTCAAAGCTGTGGATACAAGCTAGCAGTTTACACCTTCACACACATGAAAACAGAGAAACAGGTTTATTTAAGAGAAGAAAAGAAAAGAAATTTTAAGGAAGAATGGAAAGTAGTGCATAACTGACTCCCTAAAACATGTACTCTCCAAGTCATTAAATGATGCAACAAGAGATTTATTCTTCAAAGATAATGCCTGTCAATTACTTTTCATAACTAGAACAGGCATACACTGAACAAATACTATACTGTATGTGAAAATAAAAACCATACAGACCTTATCTTCTGGCACAGATTTGTTTTAGGATTCTTACAGAACTTGCACTCTCCACACTGGGGGATGTATAGAGGGATAACAGTGTCCCCTAAGAAAAAAAAAAAATTCTGTGGCTAGTTATCAAGTCAAGTAAGGCATTAGGTAAAAAACAAAGTTACTCAATTTTCATGGCTTTTATGTGAGCTTGTGTTCACTTAAAACCTTCTTTGTGTATTAAAAACCGTTCACGGTATAGAGTAGCATTGTTTATAGAGAGTGCTAGATAAAACACTTTTCTCCTGTCTGAGCAGACAGCCCATCAGATGTTCATCATTCCAGAACAAATAGGAATGTTACTGTAAAACAGAACAACCCCAAATCAACAGCAAATAACACGACTAAACGTTTTTAAGCCCTTAAATTAAACCAAGAGTTAACAACTGTAATTTGAAAAAAATCCCTCTTGTAATTGGATCAATATAGATCCAATTTCAAGTAACAAGTTGGTACGCTGGGCTGTTTCAAGCATTAAACCAAGAGCACATTGAATTGATTAGTGTTGTATCTCACAGACAAGGAAAATCTACCCAGGCACAAACCCCAGAATAAAACAATATATGAACTCTTGCAATATAGCATTTCAGTGGCCCAGTTTGACAGCTGACCTTGTAGCAAAGTAACACTTTCAAGGCAGGCAGAAAACTTGTAAGGTATTTTCTTACCCAGCTTTACTTTTGTTACTCCTTCACCAACACTCTCTACAATTCCTGCTCCTTCGTGACCCAAGATCACAGGGAAACATCCTTCAGGATCAGCACCACTCAGAGTATAGGCATCAGTGTGACAGACAGCAGTGGCGACTATCTGTGAAGAAATACATAATCTGAGGCACCTTGGAGAACAGAATAGTAGCACAGACCTAATTATTTCCCCTTGGTTAGAAATTTAGAATAATTACCAGGACAAATTTGCCAATCCTGGCAGTGTTTGTGATATGGCCAACCTACTTTCACTCCTGGCAAGTCACAGGAGTGCCAAGGCAAGGCACTTTTTCTTACTTTGAAAAATTAAAGTCATGATAGTACATTTCTCTCATTCTCATCAACTAAATTCTGATGTTGAAACGGGTAGAAGATGACATCTGGTTTCCTAAAGCTAGAAATCAGTACTCCAAGTCATCTCAAAGTAGGCTGGCATCTCAGATTTGAAATAGCTAGACTCTCAAAGGTAAAATGATCAGAGAGACCACACGGAACTCAGTACTGCATAAACCCAGTTTAAGTATTAAGAACCACGCAGAGACCCTTTCCACAGACATAAATTTCACCTTAATGTATACTTTTTGGCAGATATGGGCTACTGGAAAGTCCTGATCAAATCAGAAACTTCGGTATGGGGAATCCAAGAGACCAGTCACAGCTCAGCACCCAGTAACTTATGGCCTGACTGAAGTAAAATCCAGCATGTTACACAGCTGCAACAGGCCACAAGCTGCTGCCCTTCAAACAAGAGCAAAGGTGTTCCTAGCTCAGATGGTTTGTGGGAGCTTAGCCTGTAACAACTGAAATTGATGCCCAAGACTAGCCATAATCTTTAGACTGGACTCTGAAGTGAGACCAGTAGAAATTAAGTGTTTTTCATAAACAGAACATCTAAATACCATAATTTTCTTCTTTGTAAAGCCAGCTGAGATACTAATGAACTGATGCTATCCATTCAACATTTCTTCTGTTGGTAAACAAACTGTTCAGCTTTAATACTTAGCCTCCCAAAACACAATACATACAGCTAACGATTGATTTAATTACCTTGATACGAACTTCATGAGCTTTTGGTGGAGCAACCTCCACCTCCTCAAGAGAGAGAGGTTTACCTGCCTCCCAGGCAACAGCAGCCTTGCATTTAATAACCTGAAAGACAACAACAAAAAAAAAGAGGACATCTGTTGTATGGTTCATTTAAAATAATTCTTGTTCAACCAAGTGAGAAAATAAGAGAAACACTACTGGCTTTTGGAAATAATCCCAGATCTGAAATTCATAATTTCAACACAAAGGTTTAATTGCCCTACATTTGCTTTCAGGAAGCTAAATAATAACGAACATGCCAAGATCTGAAATTTGGATGTCATTCTCTTATTGAGAAAAAAGTATAATAAACCCAGGAGTGCTTAGGAGATACTTGAATACTGCAGTGAAATGAGCAATAGGAATGGAAAAACTGCATAATAAAAATGGTGGTTTAAAATAAGAGACTGGCATTCATTTGAGATGTGTTCCTTGAGCACAGAGTGTTCGAAGTTAAAAAAAATTCAGAAAGCAAACTGGAGGTCACATAATGGTCTGAGACCCATATCGAGAGTGAATTTCTTGCTCCTTATCAGGATGGCTTCCAAGTACGATTTTGGCAAGGAGATGCACGTGCATACAACTGACATGCAAAGCCCTCCAGTGATGCATAGGGACCAGAGAGATTTTGCTATACAGTTACTGTCAGCCAGTTGTGTACCAACACCTCTGCAGAGCCTGCATGGGTTACTGTTAGCAAGTCTTCATTCACTGCTCTCAGCACCATGACAAGTCCTGCTCTGCAACCACCCCTATACATCCCAGGAAGCTTTTCAAGCCAAATGGTGCAGAGCCTGGATGGAAGAGCAGGATTTGTAAATCCGTAAACCCAATCCTATCAACAGGTATGTATGCGCAACTGACTGAGGAAATCAGCAGGCATTACAGCTACACAATCACAGCAGCTTCAGGTGCTGCAAGGGTAAACATCTGGAGTACCCTTAGATGTCAGTTTGTATTACAAAGCATGACTCCAGGTCTGTCCTTCAGGATAAAATGGGCAGGGTATCAGATAATATGAATTTTGCTTTCTGACAGACACATCTTTCAGCAAATGTGATATGCAATAGCTTCCTGCAGGACACACAGATGAGTTGTGAAATCAAATCAAGACCTTATCTACATAAAACCCGACGAGGAATGCTGTCAAAGACTTGACTGCTTTGGAACAGATCCCTTTGCAATCTACTCCAGAATAGCATCTGTCTATTTTGGAATAGTTCAGTTATACCAGAAGACTTGCATTGATTTTCTTCCATGCAAACAAGGTCTAAGCCATTGCGATGGCAGTTGGAAATATGAAGCATTTCATAGCATGCACTATAAAGCGATATAAGAAAACGACATTTTGTGCATGCAAACTATCTGTTTGTTCCTATGGCATCACTGAAAGGGAACTAATGCAAATTCCCAAGACCAGACACACAGTCATCCAGCCTTTTTGAAATTTCACTGCCTGGAAGCAATAACAGTGCCAAGACCACTGGTTGAGCTTGCTAGGTCTGATTCATCACCTGCATGTATAGGAGAAAACAATGGGCAGTTCGTGACTTTCTGTAATATTTTTGTTGTACAATAAACAGTATCGGACTTTGCCAGAACCAGTTAACACCCTACTGTACCTGTAGTAGCAGAACTGCAAATGTTTACCTTGGCTTAAACTTGCTAAAATAAATACTGCCAACCCTAAAAGGCCTGAAGCTTTGTAACACAAAACAGGTACCCATTCCTACAGCTGGTGGGGGCCTGGGTTGGACAGAAACACCCTTCACCTAGAACCGTGAATTCCCCTTACCCTGCTTTTTATTACCAGGGTAAATATTATAAAAATGCACTGAAGGTGGCATAGTAACTAACTGTGGAATCACACTACGGGCATTCGGTCATAATCTCTAAATGTACCAAAGATTCTGCCAGAAAATCTAAATTCAAGGCACGAAGTGCAAGAGAAGCCATCATTCAGTAAATCATTTACTGGTTTTCAACCCATCCCTCGTCCTCCCCTCGTGAAGTCACTTGCTCTCGCGCAAAAGACTGCGCATTCCTAAAATCTGAATTTCCACAAGCTTAGTTAAGCACACGATTAAGAAAAGTCTCCTTATGGGATAAATTCTGAACTAACATTATACATCTGGAAGCATATTTTGAACAGTAACTTCCGATTCAGAAACTTTTTAAGCAGCTTGCTTTTGAAACTGCAGTCAGCTCATACAGCCATAGAGGCCTCTGGACTATTCGGAGTGGATATCAGAAAAGCCCCATCTTCTGGCCTTTTGATATTCAAAGCTTTATGCCGTTGCTTTGCTGAAAACCTTGAAGCCAACAACTGGGAAAAAACCCCCCAACTTTCACCAGTTCTTCATTTTCTCTATTAATATATTAGCACAGGAACACAGCTGTTGAGCTGCCTGTAGCTACACGCACGATCAGCTACCTCACCCAAGGCGAAATGGAGCTCTCGGCAGTGACAGAACCTGCCCTACCCACTCCAAATCCGCTGCTGGCCCCAACCTGCTTCCAGCGCCTGGACAACCGAGACCACCCAGCCTGCTCAGAGCCAGAGCACTGAACAGCCGCACAGAAATTAAAGCGGTATTAAATAGGTTTGGACTATTGTGGTGTTTTGAAAGCAATGCAGTACACTTGCCAGGCAATAGTTTTGAGAGCCAGCAGGCTCCAGCTGTATTGAAAACGGGCTGGCACCACTGCTGGAGAGTGGCCTCGAGGATCGCTCTGGCTGCGAAGCAGCAATCTTTCTAAGCATGCACCCGTTCTTTGTCCTCCCACTCGACGCTCGCAGGAAGAAAACACACAGGGTGAGCCCTGCTTACCGGTTTCCCCCAGCCCACCCATCTCAGCTGACGGTACGGGCAACCGAGCGTGGACCGCGGAGCCAGCACCTTCCCGGCCCCCTGTGCAAAGCGAGCCGGTTTCCCCTTCCTCCAAACTCGTTAAGTCACCCCTGTCCAAAGCCCTCAGGAAACCAGGCCAGCTCAAGGCCTTCTGCTTGTTCTTCCATCACCGTGACTCACCAACGCTCTAAGCACTCGAGCGGAACCCCCAGATCCAGAAAGCGTGCACGGGGGTCGATTACAACGCGCGGCGGGCAGCAACGCACGTACTTTCGTCCCTAATCCTGCAAATGCTGGCGGCGGGAGCCTCCCGCGCGAAAATAACGGCGCCGGCGGCCGCCGCATACCTCACGCGCAGGGCAGGCGCAAGGAGGCGCCAGGCCAACCCCCGCGCCCCGACTTTCGCTAGCGCCGCCGCTCGCTCGCACCGCCACGTCCGGGCGGCAGCGAGCAAAACCGCCGAGGGCCCCGCAACCCCTCGCCTCCGGGAAGCCTCCCGCCGCGCCCGGTCAGTCACCGGCGCGGCGGCGGCCGCGGGGCTCGCCCGCCTCAGCCTCCCCCGGCGCGGGGGCTGCGGGCGGCGGATGCGCCGCGCGGGCCCCCTCCGCGCGCCCCGGGCAATGTCCCGCGCGCGCGCCCGAGCCGCCTCACCCCGCTCGCCATGGCTACGGCGGGCCGACGGAAGGGAAAGGGGACGGGAAGGGGATGCCGCCCCTCCCGCCGGCGCGCATGCGCGCTGCGCGCCGCCGCCCCCCTCGCTCCGGCGCAGGGGTTCGTAGCCGCGGTAGGGCGGAGAGCGAGGCGGCGGGCGGGGAGGGGTTCGGCGGGGAGGGCGGGTGTTGGGAGCCCCGTGAGGGGGGCTGGCGCCTTCGCTCACCTCATTGCCGGCCGGGGTGGGTAGGCAGGGGCGCCCGCCGGGGGTTACGAGCCCCTTGCGGCGCTTTTCTTCCGACAAGCCGCGGTACGGGCGAAGATCTGGCCGTCTCCTCGCGGTATCCGCGGTGTTGCGTTGCGATGTGGCTGGTTTTGTGGCTACCGACCGCTGCCTCAACGTCTTCCGGCAGGCAGATTCACATTATTCTGCCTGTGAGGGAACAGACCCCTCGTCCTGGGTAATGGGTCCGGTCCCCCGGTCCCGCCGACACCGGGTGACCCAGGTTCCCTCCCGAGAGGCGGGATGTAAGTGACGCGGTCTGCGCCGCTCCCTGAAGGCTGCGGTGCGCGCGTACGTGCATTCCCTCGGGGGAGGGGGGTGTGTGTGTGTATGGGGAGTCCCCCTCTTGCAGCCGTTCTGGAGATACCTGGTAGCTGCTGCGTCTCACCTGGACACGGGTGGGAGCTGTCCTCACGTCTCCAGCGTGGGTCCTTTGCACCTGGATGCACACTCGGCGGGCTAAACCGCAGCGGTGGAGGCTTTACCGGGCAGCAGCGTGCTTCAGCCGGGGTGAAGGCAGCCCCCTCCCCGTGTAGGCTAAGGGATCTGCAGTAGTGAGATGGAAGTTTCGGCAGTCTTGGAAGCAAAGGGGCTGTTGCTACAAGATGGGATCGTTAACTTGCTCACACTGTTCTTCCATTTCCTGAAGAACCTTCTTCCTCCAGGCAGGATAGGAAGGGCTTCTTGAGAGATCTGCAGACGTGGTTGTCTAAGATCAGGTGAACAGTTCTGCCGTGGGCTGTGGGACTTTATGTGAGAGGTGCTGGTGCCTGAGGAATTGCAGGGTGTAACTAAGCCCCCCTCAGTAAGAAATGGAATTTTTATTTTCCAGTGACATGCTAACAAAGCTCAGCAAATACCACAGTTAGACAACAGCACCAGCTTCGGGAAAAATAAACTTTAATAACGCAACATAAACAACTATAGCATTTAATAAATTACAGAACGTTTAATAACATAACTAAAATGACAAATTAAATCTGTAGGTTCGGGAAAGCTGACACCTAGCTGGAAGGTAATTTGGGCACTGAGAGTGCTATATGGGTTTCACATACGGTGAAAGGTGTTGAGAAGGAATGAAAGGATGTGTGATCAGGCTGTCTGTCCCATGGCCTTTTCGAGGCTTTCCACTTGTTAATTCAGTTTGTGTTCACCGGCTACCGCTAAAACCTTGTTGTTGAAATCAAAGCAGGCCTTGTCCATTTCCTTGGTTAAATTCAGCTCTGCCCACCTCTCCTATGAATTTCATGCTCTTGGTCACTCCTTGTTTGTCAGTGCTTCCAAAAAGCCTCCAAACTTTTTATGTTTAGCCAAACTCTGCAGATGCTCTGCTTTTGTTAGTATCTTTGACATTCTGGAAACTGCAGGTACTGATTCTGGTAGACTAAAGCACAGATACATAAATCATAACTCGTTAATGCTCATTGTCCAATTTCAGAGATTAAAGTGGTTCAGGGTTTTTTTTCATTTTTCTTTCTCTTGCAGTTTTGTGATGCTGCCTCCAGTGTTGCTGTTGTACTATTGGAGGGCCCTAGACATGGTAAGTGGTTTCACAACTTTCTTTCTATTCTAAGTACCATGCAAGTAAATCAAGTTACCACACTGTGCTCTTGACTGATCTATCTATGCTTTGTCAGGTGTGTTTCAGGTTTATATGTATAAGTTCTGTAGGTGAGGGCTCCCAGTGCTACTGTGGCTTTTACATTGGGTTGGTTTTGGTGTTGTTCTAACAGATGTTACATGCTAATCAGGAACATGAATTTGGATTGAGAAAAGAGGAGGGCTTGGAAGCACTGTGAGCAGGTGGGAGAGAGGCCTCGCAATCATGTTTTTGCTTGGAGGATGTTCTCTGTTCCATGTGGCGAGTGGGGGGAAAAGCCCAAAACAGCTAGGGATCTGCATTACCCCCCCCCCCCTTTTTTTTTTTTAAAATTGTACTGTTGTGCCCACACTGGAGGCATTAGTTTTTAGCAAGGGTTTTCTGTATCTTAATTTGACTTTGAAGTACAAGAAGATGCAGGGCAAGAAGTCACTTGCAAGCTTGGCAGCCAGTATATGCTGAAAGAAGATGCAAGTGATCTGCTAGGGTGCTCGTCCCGGGGCAGTGTGAGTGCCAACAACAGAAGCTGTCCGTATGCCACCATCAGAACTAGGAGGTGATGGTTAGGCACTGTAACTGCTGGCTGCAACCTCACACACTGGTGAACAGATTGGCGAAGCGTAGAGAGGCTGGAGGGCACTGACATGCCTACCCATACGCAAAACTGAAATGCATTCACACAAATGTTGCCTGGTTTTTTTTCCCCGAAGAGAAATGGTGCTAGATTGACCCAGAGGTAGTTTTTCTCCCATTAATACAATTTGCCAAATAAAGCCAGTGTAATTTAAGTGGTCTTAATAGATATATTTAATCAGAACAACCCCATTAAACCCGGGATAAGCTGTGCACAGGTTTCAGCTGTAGATGCTTCAGTGTAGTAGTCTTTTTGTGGGGCATTGCTCTGAAAGCCATCCTTTTGAATTCTGATTTAAGCTTCCTACATTTTTCTATGATGTACTGAAGGATAATACTTGCATGACATTCAAAAAATGAGAAATTCTTGTCATTCTTCAAATCAGCATAATTTTATTTTTGTAAAGTACAAATATAGCTGGTTGAAAAATGGAAACATTTAAAAAATCAGAATTGTTTTCATTTAAAATGTTCAAAGCTGGTTGATATTTCTTTGGATAACTCTTAGTTAATTAAAATATTCTGGTTTTGTAAATACAAATATAAATTTAAAATATTATCCAGTATTTCAAGAAATGGTTGGTTCCAAAGGAAAAACTTTAGGAATAATTTCACTAATTAATCCTTGTATAATACTAAAGTATAGTAAAGTAAAATAACTTTTCAAAACAAAGGCCCATGTTAATTAGATATATTCAAAATAAGTATGAAAGTGACCATGACAGTTTTGCAGCAGAGATACATGAGGCTGGGGTACTGAAAGATTTTAAATATTTTAGATTTGGAAATAAGTCATTTGGAGAGCTTTGTGATTAAATATCCTCAGGTATTTGCTTTCAATGAAAATCAAATAAAACACAAAAACCTGGTCTTTTATGTGCTGATTCTAATACGTTAATATTAAACTAACTATGCAGGGGAAATTTTAAAGATAAAAGTGGAAGAAGGGTTATGCTGGCACCTCCTTGCTTGCAGCTGACAGCATTTTCTTCTGGTGTGTATAAATGTCTTTGCTAGTCTTTCAAACGTAATTATTTGGTCAGCTGTGAAACCAGTGATGTTTTAGGAATCAAGCAGAATTTGAGGAGCTCTCTAATAACCTGCTGAAATTTGAAGTCCTGCCCAGTTAGTGATTGTTATCAAAGAGGCAGGAGAATCTCCAAGTTACTGCAAAGTTAGCAGTAACGCATTTGCTGGCTCGAGGAAAGGGACCCCTGAACGGCTTCCCACTGGCACTCGTCACGTCGCGGCTGGTAGCAGAGCTTAACCATGGGGGTGGCAGAACGTCCTGTGGAGCCGGCAGCTGCCCACGTGTGTGCCTACACACACCGCTCTGCACAGGGCAAAGCTCGGCCACGGGTGTCTGATCTGGTCCAGGCAGGTGTCTGAGCTGTGCAGAAATCCAACTCTTCCAGCATGTTCAGAAGCTGGTGGGCAGCAGTGACAGGTAACCACCAGGTGGCGCTGCTATAGTGACAGAACTTGTCACTGTTCAGAAATGCTTACACAGTTTTTCACCTAGCGGCAGTTCAAAATAATTGGTAAAGTGGAAGTTACAATGGACTTAAGGCAGAGTTATTTTATAGCAGTCAAATTTTGTTTCATCTAGGTTTAGATCTTTTTCAACGAGGAAAATATTTTTTTTGTCCCAATCCTGCACAAATCTATTTATGTGTTTTTATTTATTACAGAGTTACTAGGCTAATTGATTACTATTTTTGAGATTGTCACTAGTATAAAATTAAGGCTGTGCAGATGCACATGCAGGATTGGGGAAATGTATTGTTTATTGGGAGGAACTTCTTGTAGTGTTTTCTTGGTAGGAAAGTGTTAGAACTCAGTTCAAACATTTAATGAGTTATTTTGGTGTTATCTCATTACCTGCAGTCTTATTGTTTTATGCCTAAAAAGTAGTTAAGAGAATTATAGGTAACTTTTATAGCAGGGCAAAGTGAGTTCTATGTGCAGAAGTTACTGTAAACTGGCAGACAAGATGGAAAGTGTTAACCTTTGATAACTCATTTGTGTGTTCATCATGTAATTGCTGATCATGCTGAGGGGTTTCCAGAAGTTCAAAGGGCTATGGACTGGGATAAGAGTTGCTCAAAAGAGGTCGAAAGGCATTATTGTGCTATGGGTCCAATGTTCAGCACCAAAAGCAGGGTCTGTTTAGCAGAATGACCTGCTCACAGTGGCGATCCTGTTCTCTGGGGAAGATTTTGCACAGTTGTGCTGTAATATTCTGTGGGACTTGGTGCTGCAAATATATTAAAAGTACAACAGCATTTGCAAAAATGAAACCACATCCATGTATGCATATATAAATGTTACATGATAGTAAGAAAGTTATCTACTGCTTTATATAATATGCTTCAAATAACATAGTGCTAGCTACTGTACCTTATTACCATTCAATGCTAACCATTATATAAAGCAGTTATCTACTGCTTTATATAATATGCTTCAAATAACATAGTGCTAGCTACTGTACCTTATTACCATTCATTGCTAACCATTCCATATTTGTGTGAGCTGCACTTTTAAAAATACATATTAATTCTTAATATATATTTATCAAATATTAAATAGTAAATCAATTTGTTAAATAATGGACCAGCCAAAAATAAGGTTTAAGTTCAAGTGACAGTCTTCAAAAATTTGAGATCAATCCTTAGAAAAGAAGGACAGTTAGATTGCTGCAACAAAGAAAATCAACCATATAAAAGTTTGTTTTAAACTTAGGAAAAAAGCCCAACCCACAAACACAAAACATTGCTATATGGAACTCAGATATGTATAGTATTCACTTATTGTCTTTAGATGTTCCTGTTACATTAGAGCTTCAAGCAATCCTGTTGCTGTGGGCTGTTCATCAGCTTAGTAGCATTGCTCTCCTTTGGCAGGCTGTGAAAGTGATAGTTTAATTGGTTGGCTCAGTAGCTTTTTTGTATCCCTGTAGAAACTGTCCTCGTGCTGAAGAGAAATTTGGGGAGGTTTTCTTCCCTTGCTCTTCACTAAATTGTCCTTGACCCAGATAAAGTCACACTAAAGGAGAGTAAGACAAAAACATTTGTGAAGGCAAAGTATTTTCAAACATCCTTCAATAGAGACCACTGTGACCTGTTGAATGATTCTCCCACCCAATGCTTCTTGTGTCAGCTCCAATCCTACATATTTTCTATTATATAAGCTGAAAACCTTATTACTCTATCCTGTCAGTTTATGATGGTTATATAGTTCAGCAATGAAGCTTTTCCAGCAAGGTAGAAGTTTGCTCGAAGTTACTGCAGTCAGCTGGGGTGTAGATGTACAAAGCCCTAGGTTCTGTAGGCTAACTCCTCTTGAAACTCTTCCTGTTGCCTAAATGCCCAGACACATACTTCAGTTTGAAGGTGGAATACAAGGCTTCAGTGTGCTTTCCTCATAAAGACTCAGCACCAGGTACCTAAAGCTGTGGAAGTACATAGCCTCATTGACTGCATGTTAATTTTCCTTTTTAGATATGAATTAGCAGTGGGAATGAGGTTTTCTTGGAGCATTCAAAGATGTGTCTTTGTTTTTCTTTTTAAGTGCATCCAAGATGATAGACGCATAAGATAGGACAACAAAATATTCAGCTTCTATGATTAAAATATGCCTCATGAACAGTGTAAGGTAGATTTGATTTCTTGATAACTTAGCTCTTTCCTGCAATCATAAGGTCAAAAGCATAATTGATTTTTGTCAAGTGGCAATGTATATGACATGCAAGGCATGCAAATAAAATTTCATTGCCATATAGTTAAACACCAGCTTTGGTACACTCTCTACGCCCTTCCAACCTGCAAAAAAATCCATGAAACCAAGTTCTGGTAACAGTGAACAAACTGAATTTAATTAATAAATCAGGTTACAAGAAAAAACAATTTGACCCAAGATTAGACACCTCCCTGATTTTTTGCCTGATTCCCTACTTTAGTTTTCAAGCCAGTGGTCACACTTTCTTTCCTGATGCTTTTCTTGCCTTATCAGCCACATAAATATTTCACAAAAGCTATTAAATCCGATTGATGAATGTTTCATGAGTACAGGAAATTCACTGAATATATAACATCTCTCAAGTGCCTAACTGATGCTGAGTATTCTGTATCTGTCCAGGTTACATACACCCACCACACTGAGCACTAGTATACTGACACAGTAATATTATAAAACATGCCCCAACAATCCACTTTTTTTTTGAGAGATACCTGCCGAACAGAAGAAAAGCACCAGACCTATTACTAGTTAAATAGCAGATCTATGCTAGTGGTGGGTTTTGGTTGTCTTTGCTATGAGCTTTGGTTAAAAAGTAGTGTTTGGTCAGGATACTTTCATTGCTGTGTTAGCAGTCAAGTGTTACTCCACAAATTGCTGATTTGTAAGGGGTCAACTAAATCACAAAGCTTTGCATATTTTTTTATTTTAAGTATCACATGGTTTAGTTTTTGCTTGATGAGATGACAACCCAAATGACTTTAGTAATATCCTGGAAAGAGGATATTTGATACATTAAATGCTGTTACACATCCAGTTACACTCTGAAAATGAAAAATTTCTTTGTTGTTGTATTCAGGTGTGTGACTCCTAATAAACTGCAAGTCTGAATGCTTTATCGCATCTTTTTATATCCAGCGTTTTAAGAAACTGGGAGGCAAATGGGAGACCCTTATAATGGCCTTGTTCTGATAATCACTTCTAGAAATGTCAAGCCTCTACTAAATATACTAACTGCTGAAACACTGTTGTGAAGGAATCTACATTTTAAATAGAATACATATCCTTTTTTGTGTCTACTTTTTATTTTGTATTTTTCCAAATTGTTTTTCTGTGTTTTTTTCTCTTGGATACCAAAGATTATTTAGAATTAGATTTAGATTCTTGAAGCATGTGTTATTTTGTTACTCTTATTTTCTAGTACGAGATTTGCAGATTTTCTGAGTTGTAAGTTAAGTTTCTGAAGTTCCTGGGAGGAAAAAAAATCACTTTTGGACTGAATTATAGTAAGGTCTTAAAGTAATTTAAAATGAAGGCTAGTTACAGTGCATCACTCTATACATTGCTGACAGAATATTTAAATAAACAACATATTTGGTAATGATCTACATGGAATGTGCAGTCCAGTATCCATAAATCACTGGGTATTATATACCATCTTGGGTCCCTTTACATATGTTCCTTTACCAGGAACAGCCCTAATAATATCCTCAAAGGTTATTTCCACAAAACTGTAATGGGTTCTAAGTTTTGAATGTTTGTGAACGGCAAGAGCAAGCTTACCCAATTAATGAATGTGCATGCTTATAGTTAATAAATCTAAGGGAAAAAAACCCAAAACAATCAGTGATGCAAAGGCAATCTCTTACCACCTCCCACCAGGAGACTGATGGCCAGCCAGTCTCTGAGCAACAGTTACCTTGGAAAGACTACCTCCCAGTTTTTATTGCTGAGCACGACATTATATGGCACAGAATATTCCTCAGGTCAATCTAGGTCAGCTGTTCCGGCAGTACTCCCTTCCAACCATTTGTCCACCCCAGCCTGCTTGCTGCAGGGAGCAGAGTGAGAAACGGAGAAGCCTTGTCACTGTGCAAGCACTGCGCAGCGATCGCTAAAACATTGGTGTCTTACCAATGCTGTTTTGGTCACAGCTGCAAAACACAGCAAGGTATGGGCTGCGATGAAGAAAGTTAATTCCATCCCAGCCAGACCCAGTACAACTCTGTAGGGCAGGGCACGCGTTTCTATTCTGTATTCAGAGTGCCTAGCATGATGTGCTTTTGGTCTTGGACAAGGACTGGCGGTTCCTATGTAGGACTACTGAGTGACATTGCATTGGTAGAGAAATGCTTTGTCAGTGTCAGTGGAAGAACCTGTGGAACTGGGGCAGTTCTGGTGAAAGGGCAAACCTGGGAACTGTCAGATCGAAACTGGAATAGGGTATGTTGAAGTTAGGTGCCTGCTCTTCCAGCCTATTAGGGAGTAAAGGGGTTTTCTGGATATTGCTTTTGAATGCAAGTATCTAAACTCCATGTATGTCCTGTTTTGGAGCTGAACTTAAGTTAGTGATGGTTTGTGGCACTACTGTACAAAACAAAACATTTGGCCTAAGCCCCTCGAAAATGCAAAAGCAATGACAATACAGCAACCAAATTTCTGAAAATTCCTACTGCAAGCATTATTATAACACTCTAACACGAGTAAGTTCTATTGTGTTGTTGATAAATTATTATTATAGTTATTATTATTGTTAATTCCTTCAGAACAGAGAAAAGGCTATTTTTGCTGCAAGTTAGGTGCCAGTTACAGTTTTCTCCATTTGAACTGAGTTTTTCAATAAGATTTCACCTGAGAAATTCAGACCGTGCCATTGTAACCCAGCTTTCTTTTATTGCAGTTTTTTTTAATCATCTAGGGATTTATAAAAATCTCCATGACTTCTTTAAGAATTAATGTTTGGGACATAAATGCCCTGGAAGACTTAAGTCCACGTAAAAGCTTTAGCACTGGTTCAGTAAATAAACACAGATGTAACATAATAGAAACATAAATTTTGCATGTGAAAGCCAAAACACATTATCATCTGCTTATCACCATCTATACATGGATAAAGTACATCAATATAAGCCTCAGTGCTTAGTTGCTAAGGGGGATGAATTCTTGCTCAAAGCAAGAAAAGGAACTACAGAGATTTGAATAGCAAAATACTGGCTGACAAGAGATGCTGTTAATACTATTCTGGTGATAAAAAAGATAAGAGGATAAAAATTATATGCATTTCTATTGAAACACATGTGTTTACTAAAACAGACATTCTGATGTACAACAGAAGACTTTCTCTGTCTTGCATGCAAAGCCCAAAGGATGTGAAGAAAGCCAAAACAAAAATAAGTACCTTCCTAATTCTTACCAAAATTAAAACAAACTAAGACCCTTCCTGCATTTATTAAACCCCATACAGCAGAAAAATCTCTCAGCAGGTTTATTACAAAGGATGTTTTCAAGAGATAACCAGCCTTTATTGCAAATGTTTAATTAAGTTCAAAGAAAATTTGTGCTGTGTTTGTTCTGGAATATGGCTTCCATCTCAGTTTGTGCAAAGTTTGGGTAGTATGACTTGGGTAATATTATCAGATTAGTACTTGGCATAAAGCTACTGATGTTGTTACTGACATGTCTTTGAAACATTGACCCTTTCACTGAGAAAAAGGAATGTTGCCTCTAAGTAAAACAAAAATGAAGGTAACTGAGTATTTCTAAGGTACAGGCCAAAATATGAAATTGAGAATTCTGAAAAAAAAAAAAAAATTATCAGCCCAGGTCCTAATACTCATGAGGAATTATATAAGGAAAGTAGGGAGTTTTGTACCTGCAAGTGTCAAATGCGTGTCATTTCCCACTGAAATTGGTGACCATTTTTATATGTCATGCAACTCGTGTATGAAGATAATAGCATCCTTACATTTCTGGCATGTTTCGTCTGTGCTGTAAGACCATGTTGTACCATCACATGATATTGCTTTCCTTAAAGTCTTTCTTTTTTCCCAGCATATGGTGATAATTGATCAGAATATGTGCCAATCTGATCAGGAATTTAATTGACACTGCCTTATCTTGTTCTGTAAACTATGTGATCCAGACTAGGACCATAACTGATTTCTTACTGTGTGTAACAATCAGTAGCAAGTATCTAAACCAAGCAGTCTTAAGTGTTGCAGCAGAAAATCCAATTCAAGTAAAAACATTACCAGGATTTCAGCTGTTACAATTTGACTTGTTTACTGCAGGTCAAAATCCAGATCAATGGCTTAGTCATCGATCATTTAACAAGTGTATTTTTAAATACAAATTTTGGTGAGAGTATCTTAGTATAGCTAAGTAAGTCAGTGAGTAATTGCTCTTAATGTTTTTCTTTTTAATTCTGTTCCTTATGGAGTGTTGCTTGTATGGCAAGGTCCCAGGGTACTCTCAGTTAGAGCAACTGCCACCTCTGGAGAGAGCCATTTGCATTCAAGTGTTCATGCAAAGGGCTTATTCACAGATAAAAAACTTAAGTGGTTGTTGACAGAAGAGTTGCTTCTGCTGACTATCTAGATGGTTGCTAGGCTTCTCTTTACTTTAGTCTTTGTAAAACCTTAATCACACAGCAAACACAGAAGGAAGGAAAGGAAATTAGGAGAAATAAGTGTGTTCTTAGTATATTTCCACTCAGAACTCACAGGAACCAGCAAAGACCTTCACATATGCTTTAGAGATGTATCATCCTGCACAGCTGGTTAGGCAGGATAGGATCAATGGAGCAGTGCCTGGAACAGCAGCAGATCTCTATGAGAGTGTTGTGCATGAAATGATGTGCCTGAGGGGCTGCTTATATGAAATGCTCTAATTGAATGTAAGATGCAATTGCAATGAATCTGAGTCTATTCCTTTGCTACTGTAGGAACTGTATCATGTAGCCCTTATCAGAAACCTGTCATGTTCTGTGTTAAAAATAGGAGGGGTTACTGCCATTAAGATTATTTACAATAGTTTGATCTGATTAGTCTTCTTTTAATTTCTAGGCTACTTTCCCCCACTTGTTCCTGTGCAAGCAATGCCAGTTACTGCAAAAAGTTTTCCCCATGTTTAGTGTTTATACCCTTAATTTATTTTTGGAAGGTAGCCATATCCTTTTACCCTCCCTTTTGTTAATCTGGGTAAGCCACATGCTTATAGCTTCTTTTAGCATTGCAGCTTTCTTTTCTTTGACCCTGCTAGTAGCATACCTTTGCATCTCTTCCAGTTTGAATTCATTGTCCTTGAACATGGTGATACAGAAGTTCTTTACTTGTTCATCCTGGTAACTTAGTCCCAAATAACTGAAAACTGAAGCTAACATATCTGTGCAAGAGATAAATTATTGAAATATTTCTGTTGTTTGGCTGTGTTATGTAATAACTAACCTATTCGTAGTGAGCTGCTTTGTGTCATTTCTGTAGTCTGTGTACTTATCATATGAGCTGTAACTGGTTAATTTCTACAATACGCACCTTCACACCTCACTAAAACCATGGAAAAAGAGGTTTTGATACTAACAACTATGGACCACAGTCTGATCTCACACCAGGCTAATAGTATGGCTAAGGCTAGAATCTAGCATTATAGGAAAAGAATAATGTTTCAGTAAAACATTGTGGTTCACAGTTTTTCCCAACTAATTGAAAAATATACTTGCAGTGTGAGTTTCTATTTATTTCCCTTGGACTCACCTCAAATACTGGATGCCAAAGCCTCTAAATAAAAACTAAAGGGAAATTTCTATTTCTTAGGTTTGAAAAGACATGCTGTCCTTTGTCTCATTCGGTTCAACAAAAGGAAGTGCAAAGTCCTGCGCCTGGGGAGGAAGAACCCTATGCACCAGTACATGCTGGGGGCCACCCAGCTGGAAAGCATCTTTGTAGAAAAAGACCTGGGGGTGCTGGTGGACATCAAGTCAAATATGAGCCAGCAGTGTGCCCTTATGGCAAAGGTGGCCAATGGTGTCCTGGGCTGCATTAGACGAAGTATGGCCAGCAGGTCGAGGGAGGTGATCCTTCCCCTCTGCTCAGCACTGCTGAGGCCACACCTGGAGTGCTGGGTCTAGTTCTGGGCTCCCCGGTACAAGAGGGACATGGAGGAAGGGTACAAAGAGGACAGAGCCAGGCTTTTCTCAGTGGTGCCCAATGATGGGACCAGAGGCAGTGGTCACAAACTTAAACGCAGGAGGTTCCATCTGAACATGATATGGTTAAAGCCGTATCTGCAGTCCTGTCAGGAGCTACAACACAAGCCATCCATGCACAGTATAGGTAACTTTGATATAATTTGCTTCAGTTTCCATATTAATGTTGTTGTTAGTGCTGCCTGGTAATGGTGCTGGGTAAAGAAGGGAATTTTTTCTGTCTCTGGGAGGTGTTTTTCTTCCAGTTCACTTGCAGCATGAAACCTGTGTTTCCAGCCAGGCTTGCCAAGTTGTGTATTTTATAATAGTCATGGTAAAGGGATTCTGCTGCGTGTTCTACAGGGGTAAATTGTGTTATATACAAATAAAATGTAAATGATGCTACTGAGAGCTGTACTCATTGAGGTGGGCAGTTCCAAGGATTTCCATTGTAAAACAGATGAGTTGGCTGTTTCTGTGGTACTGTTCTATAAATAATTTCTGTGAAACAGAGATTCTGTGTACACCTGTAATTATTGACTTCTTGCTTATGACTTGGATGCCCCAAGCAGGCTTTTCTTCTCCTGTAGGAGACCTTGAAATGAATTTATGAGAACTAGGAGCTTTCAAAAACAGACATGCTCCAAGCAGAGTTTTGAGGACACCTTGACTCTGATGTTGTGAGCAGTCCCTGGCTCTAAAGGCAGAGCAGGAGGAATGGGGGATAGAGGTGCTAGAAGTTCGTATTAAGAAAGAAAAGACAAGGTCAGGCAGCAGTGCTAACTATGAGGCATGGGAGGGGTGTCAACACCGAAAGGATTGGAGGGTAACTCCATTAGGTTTTCTCAACCAGATGCTGCTTCTGATGTGATTTTACTGTGGAAGGGTGTTTTCTACACATGCGTATGGGTATAAACCAACTTGCATTCAGGCTGTGTACACAGTATACTCATAGCCAGGCATGCTTCCAAATCTGACAATGAAGTAACTAAATTGTTCCAGCCAATGTTTGCATCACCGTATATGATGGTGCAAAATCAAGACATGCTTTCTGCAAACTTAAATATAGATATACACAATATATATGTACTATACATGCATACATATAAAAATACATCCATGCTGCAACTTCACCAAAGTCCCTATTGGCTGCTCAGTCAACATAGTTACAGTAAATCATTGTGGCTGAGCAACGGATTCCCTGAGAAGAGACTGACAATCTGCAGTGTTACTGTAGAACAGGCACCCAGTGTGATGAGTGTTGTCTGCAATGAGGTTTTTTTTTCCCCGGTCTCACCCATAACTGCAGGCTCCTGACGGTCCCCCATGGGAGCCATGACAGAAGTCCTTCTGGAGAAATACTGCTTGAATGCTCTGCTGTCCAATCTATATTGAATCTTTTGCCACTTGTCACTAATCCAGTGAACTGGAAATTAAACACTGGAGAGAGGCTCAGTGGATTTAAAAAGTACTGAGTGAGATACAATGGCCAAGTTTTCTCCAGCTGCTGAAGTTGATGCTGCTTCAGTGACATCTGGGTTTTTTTTTTGCAGAGGGACTTTGGGATTGCAGCAAAGTATACGTTTATGCTAGAAAATTTCACTGATCTTATATTTCCAGACAGTATTTTAGTGGAACTATTAAAAAAAATAAATTCAAGTATATTCCACAAGGGGATATAATATGGAACAATCTTTCCATTTAAGGTGTAAATAGAATAGTGGAAAAAGTATTTCTCCTTTTGTATTTTACTAGGCAAATTTGAGAAATTCAGTCCACAGTATATTGGCTAAAACAAAAAAAAATAGATCAACATCCTAATATGAAATGTATTTCATTTTTTCCTCTCCCTAAAGCTGTTGGGCACAATCCATAGCAGAGTCAGCTCTACTATGTGACTTTCATGTTGGAGTAGAGTACACTCATTAAATGTGCAGATAGGAGGAGGGTTACAAGCACACTGAAAGAAAGGGTTAGAAAATGATCCTGACAGTCTGGGGGAATGCTTTTAAAGAACTGGGATGCAATTGAGTGTAGTGATCAGCATAGATGGCAAGTGACAAGTCAAAAAGCAGTTCTGCAGAAAAAAACAACCTGCAAACAATAGTGAATGACAAAGTGAACGTGAGTTAGCGATATCCTGCTATTTGGGAGCAGAGGAAAGGCAAACATCGTAGTGGCTGTGGAAACAGGAATACAGTTGACAAGACGGGAAGTAATGCTTCAGGGTGGGAGGGGCGAGGGTAGACATAGTAACAGTCTTCAGGAACATAAAAAATAGCTATAAGGTTGAGCAGGAGATTTAGTCTCTCTGAGGAGATTAACTTTGACAGTATGATACAGTTTGAAATGGTAATGGAATAGATCATCCTTGGAGGCCTTTGAGCACAAGTTATCACTTAGGAATGATACAGAGATTTGATCCTGCACTGGGAAAAAAGCTAACCTACATGGTCTCTCAAGAACCATCTGAGCTCTGTTTTCAGATGAGTTCATTACTTAAATAGTCTTGTCTTGTTATTTTATGCACAGCAGATTGTGGTTTTTAAATAACTTGTAGGATGTTAAAAAAACACACATTTGATCAGCATCGTAAGAGATTTACTTGCTTACCATTTTGTGGATATGAATGATATTGCTAGAAGCGCACACCACCATCAGTTTCTCTAAAGTGGTGGTGTAAATGACAACAATCTTATGATGTATTGGATTTTTATGGGAAGTAGGTTGTATTTAAAAATATTGATATCCCCTGCTGGAGTATTTGGCGTGGCTATTGTAATATTTGTATAAGTCAAAGCTCAGAGTATTCAACTTAAAATAAATGCCAAAGGATTATTCAGATAATAAACTACATTTACATAGTGCTAGCTTACATGGTTCTAGAAGCAAAGATTGATTGACATTTGTGTTTGTGTTAATTCTACAATGTGAAAGACCTGGAAGTGGGACACTTGATGAGAAATGGTGTGTGATTGTCATCTCTCAAGTATAAGAAAACAGTACAGAGTCATAAATACTCAAACAGAAAATGAAAATATTTAAAGTGACGGTCTGTTCAGAGCTGGGTGCTGTCTACATTCATCTCTAACACTATGTAAGCATCAGTAGAGAACAATGTTTGATACTCCAATGCTCCATGTACGTGTTATAGAGCAAACCCATTTGTTTCCTTTTCATTTTTGCAATCTCATATATGGGCTCATTGCCCATATAAACTCTTTGCTGGGACAGAGTAGTAAATATTTTTCTGGGTTAAAATATATCTTGCATAAATCTACTGGTGTTTTATTGATGGTAATTTTAGGCTTGTGAGTCTGCATTTATATTCTAGAAGAGATGGTCTTTTTGTTATTTCAAAGAAAGTGAGCAGTGGAATTGATTAAAATACAATTGTAACTGAAACAGATAAGCTAAATAATGCAAACCACTCCAAAGAGCAATGTGTCCTTCCCATTGCTACTCTGGAAAGAAAAGCCACACATTCAAATATTGAATGCACGTGGTTGTTATGTGTAATATGGCAAACAGCTAGAATTGGCTGACGAGAAGCTCAATGTGACCCAGCAATGTGTGTCTGCAGCCCAGAAAGCCAACCGTATCCTGGGCTGCATCGAAAGAAGCGTGATCAACAGGTCAAGGGAGGTGATTCTGCTCCTCTTCTCCACTTTCATGAGACCCCACCTGGAGTACTGTGTTCAGCTCTGGGGTCCTCAACATAAGAAGGACATGGACCTGTTGGATCAAGTCCAGAGAATGGCCGTGGAGATGATCAGGTGACTGAAGCACCTCTCCTGTGAAGACAGGCTGAGAGAGTTGGGGTTGTTCAGCCTGGAGAAGGGAAGGCTCTGGGGAGACCTTACAGCAGCCTTCCAGTACCTAAAGGGGGCCTATAAGAAGGCAGGAAAGGGACTTTTTACAAGGGCTTGTAGTGATAGGACAAGGGGTAATGGCTTTAAACAGAAAGAGTGGAGATTTACATTAGACATAAGGAAGAAGTTCTTTACTGTGAGGGTGGTGAGGCACTGGAACAGGTTACCCAAAGAAGGTGTGGATGGCCCATCCCTGGAAGTGTTCAAGGCCAGGTTGGATGGGACTTTGAGCACCCTGGTCTAGTGCAAGGTGTCCCTGCCCATGGTGGGGGGGTTGGAACTAGATGATCTTTAAGGTCCCTTCCAACCCAAACTGCTCCATGATTGTATGAATCACTAGACTTACCATATACTCAACTTTAAGCTGCTGCCCAGGAGAGACTGATAAAGGAACAGAAAGATGATGGGTGAAGAGGGTGAAAATGGAGATGATATGGTCAAATGCCAGTAAAGAGAATCAGATTTTCCTCGTTGCACATGTGAACTTGACCCCAGCATGTCAGAAATGCCATATATTGATAATAGCTTTGAAATTGTGCATGTTCTTAGAAAAAGCAATGAGAGCTCTTTTCAACTTAAAATAAAAATCTTTGCTCGGTGTTGTATCCTTCCTCTCTTTAGACCTGTGTTCTCTCCCTACCTCTCTGCTCCATGCTTCCCTTTTTCTTCACCCTCAACTGCTTAGCCCAGCACTGTAAGCCAGTTCATCCTTCTGCCAGTCCCTCTCCCATTCCTAGGCCTGCTGTGCAAGAATTCATGTTGTCTGTGGTGAAAGTAAGTTTCCACATGCATAATTCAGCCTTGAGGACCTTCATGATCCCACCAGCTCTAGTCTAGAAGGAAATGATAGACTAGAAAAAGCCTGTCCACTAGAAAGGAATCCTCCCTTCGTGTGGCTGAAAGGACGTTTTTGTGTACCTAAGGAATGGGATAATTTCCTGGAAGACTACCAATAGTGACGTAAAAACCCTTCTTGGATCAGGAACCATTTAGAATGCCATAGTGAGCAGAACTTGACTCTTTAGCTGTTGAACAATATGATAGATTAATATTTCTAAAAAATCAAAAGACATCTGTTAACATCAGGATGCAAAAAAGATTAGTCCTGATCAGAAAAAAATGCAGCATTCATGAAACAGGAAGGCATTGCTCTGTAGACTCATGCTTAGGACACTCAGCTCTACAGCTGATTCACACATCCTTCGTGCCTCTTACCCTGTCTGTTCACTCACTAGATTTGGTGGAGCAAAGATGTGGTTCTTCACCAGGACTAGTTGTTTTCATGTGCTTTGCAATTTTTAGTCCGCTTTGAAAGTGGACTGATGTTTAAGTGCTTAGCTGGAAACAAAAATATTCTTTAAGCTGTTCAGACTGACCCACTTTACACAGCTTTTGAGCCTTATTTTAGTTCATTTTGCTTACCATTTGATTTTCTACATTGTGCAAGAGTCGGAGAGCAATTCCAGAGGACAAATGGTGTATGGCTGATATCCCATATGGTTGCTAGTGTTTGAAGTTTCAAACAACAAATTTTACAAATACTGTGACAGATAATGAAACCATTCAACTGCTTCCTAGGTAACATTCCATTACATATGGCTTATGTTTTCATCTCACACATAAGGACATAAATGTGAACAGTGCTACATGTCCTGGTGTTTCATGCCTCTTAGGACATGTCCAGTCTCTGCTGTTGAGCTTATAGCCTACAAAATTGTTCTAAAAAGGTCTTTCAAATGTGTATATGATTTTACCTTAAAACATCCATGCAATGCTCTCCTCCATCAAACTTGCAAACCAAACATTGATGTGAAGACAATATAGGTTTCAGAATTGCTGACTGCCCTGCTTGCAGTTGTGAAGTGCCATGGGTAGCTGGTATATCCGCAAAACATTTGAAATGTATGTGAATATGGGGGGGGGGTTGATACTGAGATCCTGTTGCTGTGCAACTTTGTGCATATTTTAAGAGGATGGTTTTTTTCTTATCCAATCAATAGACGGAGAATAAAATCAAACTTGTGTGTCAGTGGGCATGGATTTAATGATTAACTTTTTAATGGAAGATGCTGTGTATCTGCGTTCAACAATATTTCGTATCCTGACTTGCTATATGCATTCACGTATCAGACAAGTTTTAATAACTGACCTGTTAGGTCAGATGTTTGTACAGACAGGTGCAGGGCTCGAGGTCTTTGTCTTCATCTTGGTAGTCAGTGTTCTGGCCCCCTTTGTGTATTATGTTCATTTCCTGTCTTATCAAAGTGGTGGGAAAATGGAAGACTATTTGACAGAAGTCACTTTGTGGAATAGACTCTGAAATGCACTTATGAGGGCTAAGTACAAATCTTCTCCCCTGTCTGCAATAGTTCAAACCCTTCAATAATTGTTAATTAGAAGACAAAGGCAGATATTAATGCCTTTACTAATACCTCAGCATTAAATTTTTGTCTTCAGTGTAACTGGGCACCAGTTCAGAGACAATTTTTGCATTTCTACTGTAAAGAACAAACTAGATCATATCCTAGCATGTATGGCTTTGCATTTGTTAGCAAGATTGATCATTCCCTATTCTTTAAGGTGCCCTGTTGCTTTAATTTCCATTAGGACAAAAATATTGTATCCCTCATACAAAATGGAAGGGGGAGGAGGCAAATGAGGTAAGGAATGTGAGAGTTAGATCTACCCCGACATATTATACGTTGAAGAGATACAACAAAAATATTGATAAAGTCTATTAAACATGTACAATTGATTCTATTCACCCTAGTGAAGGAGAAGGGTTGAGGGAAAAAAATGTGTTAAAATAGAGAACAGGAATCTTACAGCAGTTGTTCATTTTGAGTCATGCTGTCATAGAATCCTAGGATATCTCAAGTTGGAAGGGACCCATAAGGATCATATCCTTGCATTTCCTTTTGTGCACAGAGCAAATTTAGTTGTCGGACTGGTTGTGATCCTGGTAGCTCCTACAGAATTGCACTCTTGCAATGTAAGGAGGAATTTTACTTTTTACTTTCTGGAAGTCTAGGTATAGTACCTCTAGCACCCACATTTACATACTGTGGGACATAAATGCACTTGTAATTTCTCTTCCCAATTCCAGTCTGTAAATTTCTCTGAGTTTGTTATCAAGAACGAAACTAGATCAGGAGAAGAGCCACCAGAATGAGCTCAGGAGGCCAGAGGATCTAAAGAGGACAAATATGAACTGAATAAGGGAAAATTAGGAGAGAATAGGACAAAGTAGTGGGATAAGAAAACCTTATGTTTAAATGAAAGGTGCTGGAGTACAGGTTTTACCTGAGGATAACCTCACGTAGCAAAACATATTGTGGTCCTGCAAGTGAGACCAGAGAACAGCAGCAGCAGCAGCTGTCATTTCGCTGCTGTACTTTGGATGAGGGTGCAGCATTCACCCAGCTGAGATGGGGCAGAGACACATCGGTGTAAGCGTGTAAGGTGGGCGAAGGTGGGAAGCAGCAGCCACGGAGGGGGCAAAGGCAGTTGCTCACTGCTGAGATGAGGGGTGTGATGGAAGGGCCCACGGTATGAGGAAGAGCTCCTAGTGCCCCATGGGACCTCTCTTGATTGAGTGCACTGCACAGGACAAGTCTGACTGAAACCCTTTATTGGTAAAATCGTTGTCTTGGGAGAAGCGTCCTTCTGGGTCTCAGCCGGGTGCGGGAGTTCTGGCAGCGGCACCAGCGTTGGCGAGTTCCTTGTTCTTGTCTCCTTGCACGCCACAAAGTGAGGTGCAGGGCGAGAAGGGCCCGTGCCTGGAGAGCGTCTCTGCGCTGGTCCCTCCGCTCCACCCGCAGTGGCTGTGTCCTTCAAAAGAGCAGGACGCAGCGAATACTGAAAAGTGGAAAGGAAGGGAGGAGTTACAAGTGCTGTGGCTGGGAGCGTTCAGGAGCAGGCAGGTGTGCCTGAAGACCCGCCGCCTTCTTTCTCATCCAGCCTCTTCCTAACTCAGCTGCATGGGACATGCAGCAACAGGGCAGCCTTCAAAACCCTGCTGAAGGGAACCCCTCAGAGCTAAGGCACTATGTCCCTCCCCATAGCTCTTCTGCTGCTGCTGTAAGATACGGTCTTCCTTTCTTTGGCTTTTATGCTCTTGTCACCAAAGATGCCCCTTACTTCTCGTTCTCCGTCACCTGTCCTGTGCTTTCAAACAGTGCCCCGAGATGTTGGCGTCTGAGGGCCTGTGCTGGCTTCAGGGCAGTGCTGGGGCTGCGGGACCTCTGCTGAGCCAAACCGTGAGCAGGAGGGTTCCCTGTGCTGAGCGTGGGCTCTTCCCTCCGGGTTATGGCAGAGCCTTCCGACACACGGCTCTGGACCCTGCTTCCTCAAAAGGCTCAGATCCTTTTTGAGAAGGCAGTATTGCATGCTTTGCCTGCCAGAGCGTTTGGGCTGTTTGAATTTTAGGTGGAGGTGGCGTTTGCTGTACCTCACTCCTGCTAGTCAGGGTCTCACCTTTTTCCTGCACGTAACAACTCAAACCCTTCATTCACTTTAGCGATCGGCAGCGTGTGCGAGATTAGCACGTCTGAGTTGAATTTCTTCTCCAAATAGCTGGAAACTAATGTAGCAATACAATCTCTCATCTTCCAACCTAGAAACGGGAGAAGGCACCCGCAGTGAATAATCAGAGAAATGCTGTTTTGGTAAGGTAGTCTTGCTGTGAGGATCAGGACTGAGCGACCAGTTCTGCTGCCTTTATCTTGTAAGAAATTTCCCTCTCCTTGGGATGAGAGTGGGCTAGAGTGGACAGTTGTGTGCATTGGAACTGTATGAAACAGTTACAGGTTCATTAGCATGTTTCATGCCTATATATACAGTGGAAATGCAGCGCTCCTCTTTAGTTGGGTTTTTCTTGAAAACTCTCTCAAAGAGGCTTCCTGGGACATTGTCAAGCTTGAACTATTCTTTGTGACCAATAGCTTAGTGAATAATGTCTATGAGGAAAAGTGTCTTTTGTCCTACAGCTGAGGACATTGCTCAGATAGGAAACTCATTTTCAAGGGGAGAGTTACTCATATGCCCTGAAGGGTACCTGTTCCACAGACATTTTGAAATTACCGTGAAAGGAAAAGTCTGAAATGTCTAAACTGTTCTACTAAGTTTCATACCTCCGAGCAGAGTCCCCTTCCATGTACGCCCAGACAGCAGAAGCATAGGATCGATGGAAATCACTGAACCAGAAGCTGGTACCCCAACCATCACGCAGACACCAGTGTTCATATTGCAGGAAGCCAGGGCAGCAGTCTGATGGGACAGGCAGGTGAATTAGAGAATGCAGTGATGAGTTTGTCAGAAAAGCTTTCTTTCTGTGCAGTCATCTGCACCTCCCTGGTAATCTGAAAACATAAGCTGCCTTGTGCAGCAGACGTGGAGAGCTCAGTGCCTGTGTCGTGGTTCAACCCCAGCCAGCAACTAAGCACCACGCAGCCGCTCACTCACTCCCCCCCAACACAGCGAGATGGGGGAGAAAATTGGAAAAAGAAGTAAAACTCGTGGGTTGAGGTAAGAATGGTTTAATAGCAGAGAAAAGAAGAAACTAATACTGATAATGATAACACTAATAAAATGACAACAGTAATAATAAAAGGAGTGGAATGTACAAATGATGCGCAGGGCAATTGGTCAGCACCTGCTGAGCAACACCCAGCTAGTCCTTGAGCGGCGATTCCCCCCCACACACACTTCCCAGTTCCTATACTAGATGTGGCGTCCCATGGTATGGAATACCTTGTTGGCCAGTTTGGGTCAGGTGCCCTGGCTGTGTCCTGTGCCAACTTCTTGTGCCCCTCCAGCTTTCTCGCTGGCTGGGCATGAGAAACTGAAAAATCTTTGACTTTAGTCTAAACACTACTTAGCAACAACTGAAAACATCAGTGTATTATCAACATTCTTCTCCTACTGAACTCAAAACATAGCACTGTACCAGCTACTAGGAAGACAATTAACTCTATCCCAGCTGAAACCAGGACAGCCTGTTTCAAGACTCGTACATCATTTTCTCCCAAAGCCAATAGACTGCCTTTCTGAGCAAAGATGTGCCCAGCAGTGCAGGCAGCAGGCAAGGAGCTGCTCACCCGGGTGAATTTTGCCCTGACAGGAGCCTGTGAATGAGCTGGCAGGGAGGACGCGTGCTGAAATGTCACTTACTAAGGTATCCACATGCCCGATGGCCTCAAAGGAGTAGTCCACGCCATGGCCGGTCATCTCAGTGAGCACCTCCTGGATGGGCTTCTTGAAGTCGTGAGGACTGATGCAGTCGGTGGCTCCCAGCTTCTTGGCCTTGGCAAATTTGTCCTTGTTGATATCAATGGCAATGATGCGGGAAGCTCCAGCTGCCTTGCAGCCCATGACAACAGAGAGGCCAACTCCTCCCAGGCCAAAGATGGCGCAGGTGGAGCCTGGTTTCACCTGCATGACATGGGGCCCTGTGAGTCTCCAGTGTGAAAAGGAGGGTTCTGTTGCACAGGGTTGGTGAGGGTGCGAGGGCAGCCGTGGGCTGCTTGTGCTCGACATGCCTGAATACCAACCTTGGCGGTGTTGATGGCAGCCCCATAGCCTGTGGGAAACCCACAGCCGAGCAAGCAGACTTTGTCCAGAGGTGCAGCAGTATCTATCTTGGCAACGGCGTACTCCGGCATCACAGTGTATTCTGCAAAGGTGCTGACCCAGAGGAAGTGGTGGATCTGCTTCCCTTTGCAAGTGAACCGGCTGGTCTTGTCAGGCAGCAGGTTTTGAGGTTCAGAGACACTGTTGGGAGGGACACGCATTTGTTTTGCATCAAGCAAAGCACCCGTGGGGGTGTCAGACTTGTTGAGAGACAGCCGACCCCATTTAGGTGTAGGGGAAGGAGAAGCAAACTCACTGGGACTTCAGGCAGTAGTTGGATTCGGGATTCAGGCAGAAGCTGCATTCCCCGCACTGTGGAAGGCAAAGCGGGATGACTTTGTCTCCTGCAACAAAGCAGATCCCTGTTAGGTGCCTCTCGCTCAGCAGGCCCTGAGGATGCTGCCTGTTGGAGGGTCTCTGCTGAGCTTTCCGATGGCAGCGTCCTACCACAAACCCTCTGCTTTCTCTGTCAGGAGGAAAGTCTCAGAGCCACACTAGTGTGCGTGAGGAATAGACCACGAAAGTGTATCATCTGACAGTCCAGTGCAATGAGTGTGCACTCAGGTTTTGAGCCACTGACGTGGGAGCAGAGGGGAATTTCTGAGCTCTGGGCAGCCTCATCCGCTTTGAGAGCTGATTCCTGGGCATGTGTTGGTGTGTGCGTCTTACCTGGTTTCACAGAGGTCACTCCTTCTCCAACACTTTCCACAATCCCAGCTCCTTCGTGGCCCGGGATAACTGGGAAGACCACGTTAGGAAAGCAACCTTCCAAAACGTGGTCATCTGTGCGACAGATGCTCGTGGCCACAATCTGGAGAGGAAAGAGCAGATGATGAGCTTTAGAAATGGTCTGGCCTCTGTTTATCTCAATTCGTGGAAGGATTTTTCACGGGGCTTCTCTGGACAGTTAAGGCCTATTGGCAGACACAGATCCCTGACAGGTATATTCAAGGTATAGCCATAAGAAGAGCAATTCCCACAAGGGAGAAGAAAAAAAAAAATTGAAACGTGTTTGTACCTTGACACGGACTTCACCCGCCTTTGGAGGTGAAACCTCCACCTCCTCAACAGAGAGTGGTTTGCCCACGGCCCAGGCAACAGCAGCTCTGCATCGGATAACCTGGAAGCAGCAGAGGAGGTTAAGCTGCATGGAGAAGTTTGCCTTTGGCACACAGTCAGGGATGGTCATCCTACAATCACCTAAAATTACATGCACAGCGCGTGTCTCTGCGCACCGGAGCACGCGCTGCTGGAGCTACACAACTGTCCTGTGCTCTTTCCTGGGGGCCTTGCTGGGTGGGTGGGACGTGGTGGGAGAGCAGAAACGCGGGAGCGCTCAGCTGTATGCGAAGCCAAGTGACGTTCAATAAACACTGGCCTAGTGTGAAATGCAAAGATGAAGTGACCAGTCTGTAGAGGGTAAGGCTTGTGTTTTCCCTGGGTTCGTGGACCTGGAAAAACCCGCCTGCCTTGTGTCTGCAGGATAGGTCTCTGGGGGTGACCCCGGGGCAGCAGGGCTGAACTGCTGCAGCACAGGAGAGGCTGCAGACCCTGCTGGGGGGGGTATCCTCCCTACAGCACTCAGTGCTGATGCCCTCCCTGGCCTTTGGCTGGTCTGTGCTAAGGGGAAGGTGAAGACAGGTCTGGCCCCTCTCCTGTTTGCCACGTGAGTGAGTTCCAAGCGGACTTTTGGTAGGTGACATGGAGAAGATCCCTGAAGGGAAGAGGCTCTGGTGCACTGGGCAGATCTGACAGCAACATGTGCACTTCTGCATCTTCAGGCCAGAAGGATGGCACTTTTAGTACTGATGGAAATGCCTGTTACGAGGTTTCCTGTCAGTCTTGTTAGACATTGGGCTGAAGGTAACTAAGAGGGGTTAAGGAATGGTCCCTGTCCGGCTGGCAACTGGATAATTTTTTCCCTTGCCAAAGGGATGACTTGTGTGTGGCATCTCCCAAACCCCGAGCCAACCAACCCAAAGCTAGTCTGACGTCAGCGAAATTCAGCTTGCAGCTTGAAAAGGGCGCTGCCAGGGACGAGGTTGAATGCAGGAGGTGAGCAGCTGCAAGCCTGCACCTCTGAGAGCTGTGTTTCCCTGCCAAAGTGGGAGCGGGGGGGGGGCTGCGCAGGAGGCTGATTTTCAGAGCGGTGCGATTCGGTGTTTTCATTCCTGAGCTGGTGGGCAGAACAGGAGACGAACGCACTACCTAACGCGGGTACCGACACGTGCAGTTGTATGAAAGCAGAAGCTCAAAGGGGTTTGGATGAGTTGGGAGAGTAAGGTCAGAGGGACGCGGGCACGCTTTGGTGCACAGGCTGAGCCATTTGCAGAGCATTTCCCCAGGAGCAGGGCACCTTGGAAAGGCAGACGGGAAACACGTTGTCCTTACCTTTCCAGAAGTGGCCATGTGGTCTTAGCGGAGCTGCTGCCGTCGCCGCAGCAGGCTGCAGGGAAGCTGCCGCCCGTCCGGCCGAAGCCCCGTGTTGCAAAATGGCCGGGCCGTGGAGCCGGAGCACTGCTGGGCGCCCGCCGGCGGCAGCTGAAGGGAGAGGCAGGGAGCGTGGGGGGAGTGAGTCCTGGCGTGGGACCGTCACCCGAGAGCAGGGAGCTGTCTGTGGTTAATCTGCATCTGATGCCGGGCGCTGCTCGTGAGCGCGAGTGTTGAGCGGAGGATCTGGCTGGCGGCAGAGAGATGCCAATGGGCGTTAGTCAGGCTCCACGGGGAGTGGGCGGACGTCCTCCGGGGAGGCTTTTATCGGTGGCTCTGCTGTCAGGCCGTGCCCTGCCCTCCCTGCCTGAAAGGCACAGAGAGCTCTGAGCGATTTTTCTCCTCCGGTTGCTTCTGGCAGGTGCGGAGGGAGGAGATTGGCGGCACCGCTGGGGCTTCCTTGGGGTCCCCTTGTTGCCAAGGGGTAGCATTTGACCTGGCAGCGGTTCACGCCAAGGTATTTGCGAAAGGATTAGAAATTAAAAACAGAAAAAGACAACAGTGAAAACACGGTATGGTGGACAAACACCCGTGCCCTTTTGGAGCGAAGCTTAACTGTCTGTGGCGTTGCAGCTATTTTCACCTGGGTAGTAAGGGGAGAATGTGTTGAGGGGGGCAGTGTCCAAGGACACATTTGGTTCACTCGTGTGTAACCAGGTTTGGGGGGGGGGGGGGGGCGTCACTCCCCCGGGCTTTCCTGCTTCCCACAGAGCTGTTTTCTGCTAAGGCATCGGGCGAGGTGATTTATAGGAGATTGGATGAGCGGGACGTTGGTGGAGGACCAGGCTGAGATGAACACCCCGTGTGTGATGTGACCCCCACGGTTACGTGTCCAGGGGGCTGCCTGGAGAGGTTTGTGCTGGCATCCGCTACCACGTGTCCCAGCCCTGTTTCATGGGGTGAGAGGGGGGTCAGCAGCAGCAGCAGCACTTGCTGTTGGCAGGCGACCCCCCCAGCTCTCAGATCCCCTAGGCCCACCTCTAGCTTCACCAATGCAGACCGGCAACGCTGCCATGCCCCAGCAGCCGGCTGTGTTATCGCCCGGGGCGCGGAGGCCCTGTGGTGTGACAGTGGCTCCAGCCCCTGGGCAGCCTGTTCCCCAGCCTTGCTGGTAGAGCCCAACCTCTGGGTGATGACGGGCAGGTGCCGCCATGCTCCAGTCATGGAGGTGAGCACCCGGCATTGGAGTGGCCATGCACTTGTGGGTCACTTTGATCTGTATTTCAGGTGCACAGGGACATTTAGCAGTTTTTCAGAGGAAAATTCTGCGTCTTCATAGGTTTCTTTGCACACCTTTGGTAGCCTCCATCAGACTGTGAATGCTGGTGATGTAGTCCTAGGAATAAGGATTTTTAGAATGAAGTTTTTAAGGTTTTCAATATCCAGCCTGGTCTGCCTGCTGCATTAGAAATAAAAAATAAAAAATCTGTCATGACTTGTGGTATGATTTCTGTGTCTTGCAAGAGAAAAATTTGTTTCACTTGTCCTGAGCGGCCAAAGATGTGACAGCCCTTGAACAAAACATCGGCCTGTCACCTCCCAACTATCTGTGTAGCACACTGTTTTCTACTATTGGGATCCGTGCCCTCCATCTGGTAACCTGGAAGCAATAGAGGGGATTATGCTGTGTGGGAATGATCATTTGCCTGTGATGCACAGTCAGGGAGGGTGATCTTAGAAGCATGTAAAAATAGAGCTGCACAGCGCATGTCTCTGCGCACCGGAGCACGCGCTGCTGGAGCTACACAACTGTCCTGTGCTCTTTCCTGGGGGCCTTGCTGGGTGGGTGGGACGTGGTGGGAGAGCAGAAACGCGGGAGCGCTCAGCTGTATGCGAAGCCAAGTGACGTTCCATAAACACTGGCCTAGTTTAAGGCCTGAGGAAACACCATTTGTGCTTTGTCAGACCAAGAGTTTGACTCTTGGGAAATTATTGGATTTTTCATGGCTTTTGTGGATGTTTCATAGTGCCGTCGTGCTAATGGACAGATTGTGCTCTGATCCGGAGCGCGGACCCTGCTCGTTCACAGGAAAGCTCCTAAATGGAGGCTCACAGGGCCGCTGCATGCGGCCCTGCACCCACCTGGAGTACCTCAGAGTCAGAAAGCCATTGGGAAGGTCTGTCAGAAATATGCTGTCCAGAGCGGCACAAACAAATCAATCTTCAGCTGAGTGTAGGTGGGGATCTGCAGGGAGAAATACTGCAGGACAGTATGAACTATTTGTCGTTCCCTAGTCAGAAGCCACTTTGTTCCTCCATGTGAAGACAGAACTAGATTGCTGCCTTATAAAATGTCCCTAATAAGAATGATTTCATGGCTTTATTGCTTTGGACCCCAGCAACTATCCTAAAAGATACTACCAGCAGGTGTTTACTATGCTTGGCAGATTGCAACAACAGGAATGGGCTTTGCATGATCCTGGAGAGGATGGAAGCGAGGAGGTTTGTTGTACTTTATTCCCTAGCTCTCTTGTTTTTTTCCTTCTTCTTCTACTCTGAAGGCTGCTGTTATGTTCTCTACCCTTCATGCTGTCCTGGTTTTGTCTGGGATAGAGTTAATTTTCTTCCTAGTAGGTGGTAGTGTTGTGTTTTGGATTTAGTATGAGAAGAAGGTTGATAACACACTGATGTTTTCAGTTGTTGCCAAGTAGTGTTTAGACTAAAAGTCAAGGATTTTCCAGCTTCTCATGCCCAGCCAGCGAGAAGGCTGGAGGGGCACAAGAAGTTGGGAGGGGACACTGCCAGGGCAGCTGACCCAAACTGGCCAAAGGGGTATTCCATACCATGTGACGTTACGTCCAGTATGGAAACTGGGGAGAGTTGGCCGGGGTGGGGGCATGGGGGGGCGGATCGCTGCTCGGGAACTAACTGGGCATCGGTTGGCAGGTGATGAGCAATTGCATTGTGCATCACTTGTATTTCTTGGGTTATATTTCACTCTGTTTTTCTTATCTTCCTTTTCATTACAATTGTTAATATTATTAATATTATTATTATATTTTTTACTTCAATTATTAAACTGTTCTTATATCAACCCATGAGTTCTACTTCTTTTTGATTCTCCTCCCCATCCCACGGGGGCCAGGGGGGAGGAGTGAGCAAGTGGCTGCATGGTGCTCAGTTGCTGGTTGGGGTTAAACCACAACACATGCAATAGGGAACGCCTTGGAAAAAACGTGTATCTGGCAGACAGAGGATACTTCACCTCTCCTTACTCCTTTCTGTCTCCACAAGCTAGGTTTAAACAGGCCTCCTTTGGCTTCTGTTTAAGTCATGAGTTAAACGTGCCTTAGCTGGTACAATAAACTAGCTTGGGCTCCACAGAAAACATTTTGCTAGAATACTCTGAGAATTGACATATTATTATGCTCTTGTTTCTGCTGAATTCATGTTACTAGAGATGAGATCAATTAAGAAGAATTAAACCCCCTCTCCTTCTGTTTTGAATAGTGATCCAGTTCACGCTGCTGGTTCACACACGACCTGCCTTGAAAGAGATCAGAACTCTTCACCTGAACTGCACCTGAAAAGAGTTATTTTACGGTCCAGAAAAAATCTTCAGACCTGACTGCACAGGTAACTCACAGAAACAAATGGCTGAAGTTTGGGTCTCAGTTGCTGCGTAAACTGAGTTTATTATACACGCACATGTTTAAGGATCTTCTTCCATTAAAGTCTAATCTCTTGGTAAACTTACCCTCAAATCATTAACCTGGCTGGGCCGCTCAGGGACTCTTTCTGCTGACACAAACAAGTAAGTCATCGTTAGCACACAGTCCCCTTACTTCACACACCCTTCTACCCAGCTACCATGCACACGGGTGCCTGCAAGCTGTGATTAGCACTTTCAAAAGATAAGTCAATGTTGACCATATTTGCCGAGATAGAAATTGCCTTTGTTCCTGTTTCCATGTTACAAGTGCAGAAAGCAGTAAGATGCTTTATGTTTGATTTCTTGCAAACTGTTACCAGTCACCTGTTTCTTCCCACTTACTCTGTATTCACACTTAAAGGTTAAGAAACCTCCCCTTTATTTAATGGAAACAAATAACAATACTCGATGCACATTCATATTTCTTTACATTGTTTCCTAAGCATCAGATGCACTTGTATAAATTGGCCAAAGATCTAAAACCATACTGATAAAACAACTAAAACACCTCCAAGAAAGAGGTACAAAGGTAAAAAAAACAAACCAACAACAGCACAGAACACCACCACAGCGATCTTATATATAATGCTTGCAAGTGTTAATTTGGTAAAATATCCAGTGGTGAGACATTCTCCAGTACCTAAGTCTGTGATGTCCTTAAATATAATTTACTGAAATTATTAATTCAAACACATGGTCACCATAAATTTTAATCTCTGCAGTAATTTTCTTGCTATCAGGTAATGGAATGCTAAAATCATTCAGGATGGATACATAGTTCTTACCTAGAGTTTTACTGTGCTGACCTGCATGCACAAATCTGTTAAGCTTGCAGTATTATGAAGGCCCAAAGAAACAGTTTCCTTTGTTTTTCTTTTATTAAGAGACTGCATATTAAAGGCCATTTTAAAAATTCCAAACTTTTCATAACACCTGTGACAGCAGCAAGTCCTCTAATTCATAACTGGCTATCAAAAAAAAATTGCAGCACAATACAGAGGACTTAAAGCAAGAATCAGGAAAAAGAGGTAGAAGGAAAAAGATTATTTCATTTATAAGCGCTGTGCTTGAAGTCTGGGGTTTGAGCTTGATCTTTTATTCAAGGGTGGTGGTGGGAGACCCTTCAGAAATGTCTTGGTTTGGATTTCATATCAGTTGTCCTGGAGGATAATGAAGTTCGTACTGGTGCTGAGCCATCTGCTGCTCAGCAATGGGGAATCCTAGAGCACCAGGACACTGCGAATACTGCAACATAAAATGACAAGTTAGTGACTGTAGAAAAGCCTCTGGGCTAACATCAGCAAAACACTACTGTTTTCTCTGAAAATCTAGGCTATTGCTGTCAACCAGGGCACTCCCTCCCTCCCTCCCACCCCCGCTTGCAGTAAGAGGACAGGGCAGATGTTCAAACCTTGCTGCAGATGCAGAGAACAAAACGCATGCAAGACTGCAAAGCCTTCACTCATGAAGCCCAGGGCTGCTGGCAATTAATCACCAAATATAGCCCAGGAAGTCCTTGGAGGGGGGCTTAGAGACATCTTTCCAGTTACAAATGGCTCTACAGGTTAGTCTGGGCTGAAACACTGAATTGTTTCACCTAGTGAGAATGGTCAGCTGCAACATGCCTCTGTCTTCAGGCTGACTGTAGGTATTTTAGCAAAGTTGATGGCATCTGTGTCCTTACCACTTTCCCCTGTTTGCTATGCTAAAATCTAAAACGAACATTTACAGCACATCCAAAATAAGGACAGTCAAAAATGAAGCGTGTGCTGCATAGTTAGAACCTGAGAACAAACCTCAGGGGCTAAATTCTTCTGTTACATGCTTTTTGTATTTAGAGCAAGTAACACCTAAAATAACTGCTAGCAAATGACAATGAAAACATGAATGTAATTCTCCAGACTGTGTAAGTTAAGTTATACACAGCTAGAACATTCAAAAAGGGTAGTCCCCACACATACTAAGATATACAAAAGTATTTCCCACTTCTGCCAAGGAGAATTTTCAGATATTTGCATGGTGAATCTTGTTAAGTGTCTCTGGCAAACAATATTTCCGATTTCAACACCCTATGTAAGCAGAGTCTGAGCTGAACTCTCACAATATTTGAGGAAAGCATGAGAGCTAAATTCTGAGTTTGCCATGTATATATACACCAAGTACTTTCCTTTTCAAAAAGCTCTGAAGTTCAAAGTAAACTACCCAGTGACATTAGGACTAATGGCACTGGGACTCTGCTCCCTAGCAAACAAGAGGAATGCTGAGTTGCTCTTCCAGTAAACATAGGCTGTTTCTGTGTTCCTGCTCCTCATCCTAAAACATTTCTTGGAATGCGGTGTAGCTAACCCCTGGCACTCTACAGCTTGGCCTTCCCAGGCTCCCTTGGTTGTATGCTCTTTTCCAGTGGGCAGTGGGCAGAGACTTCCTCACTTGTGTGGTCTTTTCTCCCTCTGCCACCCAGACTCTTTGCTCAAACTAGAACCTGAAAGTTCCTCAGCAAGGAAAGACAGGGCCCACTGCATTTCAAAAGCTGAAGCTTTGCTGGCTTTATTACTACAGCTGCAACCCATGGACACACACTGGGTGAGATTAAGGGGCACAGCAGATATTGCCTTCCCTATTCCCTGCCGTGAAATCATACCCTGTGTTACTGTACAGCTCCTTTAGGTTATTTATATAGAACCTTTACAAGTAAACAACATTTACCTCTTCCCGGTCCTTAGCAAATCAAATCCTTCATTGATTTTAGTGAAAGGAAGTGTGTGGGTTATTAACGGTTCCAGAACAAATTTTTTCTTCATGTAGTCAGCAACCAGTTTAGGGACTGAATCTTTACTCTTCCAGCCTGAAAAAAACCCACAGACAATGGATAATGAAACATTAAATGCTTGTGAAAATAGATAAAACCCATGGCAGCTTAAATTTTTAGATAAACTCTCTATAGCAGAATAGCATGATGAAATGTTGCAGCATGTCTTTACCTTTGTTAACACAGAGTGCCAGCGGGAAACATGGGATGAAGTGCCGCTATTGGTAGAAGACCAGGAAAAATTTGAATCTTTACGGAATCCAAACTTCCCACACATTAAATACTGTTTCAACTTGTCTATTGATACATAGTCCACTACATCACACATCATACAAAAGCCAGAGTGCTGACATCCATGTTGGTAACTGGAAACTTGATTGCCTGGTGAAATATGGGGGGGCGTGGGGAGTGGATGTGTCTCTTTTTTCTTACAAGCAGTACTAGATAAAGCAGTCTCAAATAGCAGGATGCTCTTCCAAAGGAACCTAATTTGTCTCTGCTATTTTATTCAGGTGTCTATTGAATACATCAGAGGAACTGGTTGCCAGTGAGAAAAACCTGTTGTTGGAATCAAGTTTTCTGTGGCCTTCAACGTTGTGTTGAGCAATCTAGGGCTTGCTGAGTGTGGGACTGCTGGGAGAGCTCAGAAAAGAGAAAGAACTGGCAGGGACTGATGGCAGCTGGCAAGGGGCTGAGCTGCGGTCTGACCTATGTGGAAATCAGGTGGGTCTGACCCCTGATGTCCTTTAGGGTCCTGACTCTCCATCTCTCCCGCTCTCTCTTTTTCCTTCCCTCTCCTTCTAGCTTTCTATCCCTCTCATTCTCCTGCTTTTTTTATCCCTCTCACTCTCTCCTCTCTCCCCCTTTACCTTTTCCTCATTTTCTCTTTTTCTCCCTTTGCCCTTTTCTCTTATCCTTCTCCTTTTCTTTCTCCTGACCTCTTTTTCTCTTCTCTATTTTTCTCTTCTTCTCCCTCCCCCTCCTTTTCTTTCTCTCTTCTACCTTTCTCTCTCTTTCTCCCTCCCTTTCCTTTTTCTCATTTTTCCCTCTTATTTTTCTCCTCTTTTCTCTATTTTTTCTTTTTATCTCTTCCTCTCTCTTCCTCTGCCTCTTCTTCTCTCCCCTTTCTTCCCCCTTCCCTCCCTCTTTTTCCTTCTCCTTCTCTTGCCATTAACTAACGGTTCCCATAATTAATTCCCTTTGTGCTTCTCCGTCAGCAAAATAGCTATCAATATAACTTCCAATAGGACAAACTAAGCAATGAATTTAGATATCTCCTATTTCATTCAAGATGATCTACAAGTTTCCCATGCCAGTTAAATCACCCCTTTCCAAGCCCTTACCTCCAAAGACGGACCCTTTCCAGGTGCGACCAGTGAAGAGGAGCATGGGGTCAAAAGTGATCTTTTGTGCTGCAGGGGGCACCCCCACAATCACACTGACTCCGTAGTTGTACTGGCAACACGCCAAGGCTGCAGTCTGCATTTGAAACAGAGGGACACCCCAGAGTCATGCAAGATTTGCTGCTGGGGCACAAAAGTTTGAATTCTTTCTCCTCCTCTCAGGGCTCAGCTTACAATTCATTTTTTGTAACTGAAACCACATCAGACAACTTCCATTGGATCAGCTCACACCATGGTATCTGCTGTCACGGGTCAGGTATGTCCTAGCTTTGTTCTCCTTCCCTATTTTGTCTTAGTCACTAGTGATAAGCCACTGTTGGAAAGCAGACAGTGGGCTATGTGAAATTTAGCCACCCTGGTTAGGCCAGAGGACTACATTGAAGTTCCCTTTCCTAAGCTTTTGAATGCACTTCTGTCCATGCATCTCAGTGGCAGACAGCTGGACTTAACATGTTTGAAGTTTGCTTGACACTTTGCCAGTGGCTCTCAGCTCCTCCCCTTTGGTGCTTAGTGGGTTAGTGAAGAGAGAGCTAACAAGCTAATGCCTCATTTGACCACATCTTTTGGTTGCATACCATGGTTTCGGTACAGCCGATGACCTCAAAGGAGTAGTCCACACCATGACCGGTCATTTCGATCAACACTTCATGAACAGGCTTCTTGAAATCTTTAGGGTTGACACAGTCGGTGGCTCCCAGCTCCTTGGCCTTGGCAAACTTGTCACTATTGATATCAACGGCAATGATGCGGGAAGCTCCAGCTGCCTTGCAGCCCATGACAACAGAGAGGCCAACTCCTCCCAGGCCAAAGATGGCGCAGGTGGAGCCTGGTTCCACCTATAATAACAATATAAACGTGGCATACTGTTACAGGTTAGGTAAAGTACAATGCATTTTCTTACTATCAACATGTTTTCACTGCAGCCATTTTTTGTAATTTAGAGATTACCTGCTGGGAACGAATTTGCACGTGCACACCTACTAGTGAAGTAGCCAGCTATACTGTTACAATCCTACACGTGACTAAGATAAATTGTCCCCAAAATACATTTCTGAGACCAGGTTTTCATTACACATCTCAGCTTCAGGTTTAGAGACACATTTTTGATGCTTTATATTCCAGTGGTGTTAAGATCTGTAGTGTCACTCCCCTGGAGACAGTGCCAGCTCTAAAAGTCACATTCATGTATCGCTACAAATTATGAGTGTTGCATAAATAGGCTTCCACATATTCCTAGACTTAAGTTACAATAAACCAAATCAGCTCTGTTGTAACATTTTTCTAGGGGTGATAAAGCTATGAGAGAAAACTTAATAAGTGGTAATAAGTATTTTTCCTGGATTTTGAATTGAAGACTTCTGAGTACCTTAGAGACGGAGAAACTGAAGTAGGTGAAGAACTAGTATCTTCTTTCCACCCTGAACTCAACAGAGTCCATACCTCCTGGCTGCCATGCTGATGACCCGCTCACAGGCCACATAATCCTGAACAGGCCCCATGAGATACCAGAAACACCCACCAGGATCCTTACCTTGGCAGTCTGCACAGCAGCCCCATAACCAGTTGAAAATCCACAGCCAATTAGACAAACTTTTTCCAGAGGAGCAGCAGAATCGATTTTGGCTACAGCCGATTCATGCACTACTGTGTATTCAGTGAAGGTACTGGTACCGATAAAATGGTGAATTGCTTTTCCTTTACAGGTGAATCTAGTGGTGCCATCAGGCATTAATCCAGCACCTGAACCAATGCTGTTTGAAAGATGACCAGAAATAATGGCAAGTGAAATCTGTTGAATGGGATCAGTTTTGTATAAATGAAAACCAAATAAGGTAACTCAGGAAAACTCACTCATTTTTACTGCACAGATTACCCTTGGTGTTGAGGCAACTGCTGCACTCCCCACACTGTGGAACAAAGAGTGGAATAACCTTGTCTCCTAGAAATAAAACAGTAATGACAGAGGATTAAAAAAGGCAAACAAGAAGCATGCAGGTAAAAACACGAAGCAAGTGTATTTAACCCCTAAGCAAATGTACACTAGGAGCGCAGTGCTGGTTTTATTTCCTTCTGCTGCCCTTGGAAGAGAAAACATCTCTCTCTGTTATAAAGGACACCATTAGAGCAAAGTTATGACAACGAATTTCAATATACAAAATTCCTGGTGTCTTTCATAGACCTGAGTCTGAGCTCTGTCATAAAACCATGTTAGCTACTGACATTCCTGAAGTACTTGTTCAGTTTATTGCATCTTCTGCTTGAAGGGAAAATAGCAATTCATAGGTAAAGAAACATAAAAATTGACATCCACTAGGACAGCAGATTGGAGTGCCAAGATAACAGGCCTGTAAACTGTGCACACAAAGAATGCGAAATTAAGCATTAATTTGCCAGGCCTCGAGTCTCTTTATTATTTGCAGTCCTGTTACTGTCCCATTGGAGTAATGGTCGGTAAAATATTTGTCAGAGAAGCAGTGACACTCACAAGCTAAGACAACATCTCCAATTCTCTAGCACAGCTATGTGATTAACAGAGTAGCACATAACTTCCCAGTGCAATTTTTTTACTGCTATGCATTTTCCACAGCAACAATGTATGGTAAATCCCTAATAATCTCTAAACAGTTATTCCCTCATACCGATCAGTTTGTGATTTGGCAGTTCTAAGATGTGGCTAATCCTTGAGATGTTGAAAGTCAAGTGAAAGTCAAGGGAAATCTTTGATTTCCACTAAAAAATGGTAAATGCCTGCAGAACACGAAATGCCCCCACTACCCTAACCCTCAGTTAATTAGAACTGTGACATGGGCTTAGTAATTGTTCTGCTAAAGAAACTTTGCACGTCTCGGAGCCTTTTTTAGAACGTGAAGGTGTAAATTAGGCAACATCTGAGAAACGTGATTTTGTGCGTGTTCAGGCCTGCTGTTTCAGCTCACCTGGAAACAGATGGCAGCTAGAATTAGACAACAGAGTGATTTATGAAAGCAGACGTCAGAGAAAAAGCAGTTAGAGCAATCACTGAAATTTGCAATACACATATTTGTTTGGAGTTAAAGCAGAAATCTCTAATAAAACTTTTTCTTATCATACATACCAACCTGCTTTGGACAGACTTCATACTTGTTGCCAGTATGAACAAAGACACTATAAGTACAGAGATGTTAAAAGTGAACTACTTAGGTATTGTAACAAACTGCCTGCATAAAAATAGGGCATTTCTATGTAGATTTTGTTCACTGCATATTTTGTTTTAATACTTTAGCCCTTGCTGGAATTTATTCGGTCTGGTAAAAATGTATAGAAATCCCATCTTGTTTTGCAGCCGTTGGAAGAAAATCAGCATCTTTCACTAACTTCTCTATCTACCCACTGTGGTTCGAAGAGTGTAGTGAAAGGAGCAGCTGGTCTGGATAAGTGTCCTCAGAGCGATCCAGCCCTCAGTGAGCAGTGCTGACTCACCTGCACTGGTGCTGCACACAAGCAAAGCCTGCAGCAGGGTGGGCACCCCAGTCATGTCCTGATGCTTTCAAAGTGAAATAATTGATCACACAGAATTAAGTTCTGGCCTACTGAAGTCAATGGGTTATTTAGCTGTTAGTTGAACTAAGAGAAAGTGCTTTGACATGTTGTCTAGTGCTTTGCTTTGCCTTATTCTTGGGAGAGATCGGCTGTGTAAACTGTGTTTAAAGAACCTGCAGCTAATACCTGACTTCCTATGAACAACAGCAAAGAATCTGTGTTCTTAAGTCCATGACAGGAAAAGCACTATGTAGGTGGAAAGTAAGCTGCAGATGTTTTTGCCAAAATCAAAAGAAATTGAATAGAAAATCTGAAAATAAATCAAGATTGGGAACACAGAAAGATGTAAATAGCATGTAGTGTCCTTTAAGCTATGCTTGCAAAAACTCGAAAGCTGGAACATTTTCCTCTGCAATACAAGGACTCATGCATGTAATCATCTTTGACTTAAACAGGAGTCTGGAAACTCAGCACAGGGTTTGTGTTCAGTGCTGTTTCATACCTGGTTTGATCGAAGTTACTCCCTGCCCAACACTCTCCACAATACCAGCTGCTTCATGCCCAAGAATTATTGGAAAAGGCATAACCAGTCCACCAGTTATCACATGGTCATCAGAGCGACAGATCCCTGTGGCCACGATCTGATTTGGAGGAAAGATAAGAATATTTCAGCATTTAACTATGTCACGTCATATGTGGACATGAAATGATATCATATATTTGGAGAAGTCACTTGCTTCCCTCCAAAATCACATATGCACACAATAAATCTATGGGTCAAACACTTTTGGTTGTGTGATTCATGATTTTAATGGTTTGTATTAGTCTTTAATCTACAAAGCAAGGCTCCTTTGTGAATGCTTGCTATGCACTACTGAGCTCTGTAGGAAATCTCATTGATTATCTGGCAGAACCAATGTTCTAGCAATACAATTATATATGAAGAATAGAATAAAATAAATTATTCCTAATATTTATATATAAAGTAGAAGAAGTTGTAAAGTATTACAAAATTATGTAAATATAAATTATCACACATTATTTATAAACATAGAAATAAGATCTATATTTTATATTCCTTATATTTAGATTATATTGCAATATATTATACAATAGATAGGTTATATAAATATGTATTATAGAATGATATAAATTTATATATAATTACATGATAATTATTATATATTATTTATATATTTAAAATATATGTATATGTTATCTATATAAAAAATTAGGCTACACATAGTATTTTATATCACATTTTGCCTTTTCTTGCAGGTAGCACCTGCAGTATTTCTTTTGAAACATTCAGGTATGTCTTTACAGCTTCTGACAAATGGGGTTGTCAATCCCATGAGAGGGTTCTCCTCACTTGTGTAACACTTGAAACTGCTCTAAAATGAAAACAGCTGCTGAAATCCGCTGAGAAAGTTCTTGAAATGTAACAGATACTCAATACACAGTTAAAAAAGGAAGCTCCCAGCCCTACTGATCCATTTCCTAGCACAGATTCAAACAAAGTAAAAGATAATTTCTTGCTCTATGCTATAGGAGATTCAGATTTTTGCCTTTTACTGTAATTTTTTCAGCCTGTTAGAAACACAGTTCTCTAGTAAATTAAAAAGCCAACCCTGAAAAACTTTAAAAATTTTTTTTAAAGAACCTCATGATCAAATTTAGGACTTGAAGCATATTCCATAGGAGCTCACTGAATAGTAGCTACTCACCTAGTGAATGTTTTCCGACTGGATGCTAAAAATCTATAGAAATAATTCTCATAAATAGTAAGATAGAATGCAAGTCACAATAGTTGTTTTAAAATTTATTTTTAGTACCTTTATGCGGACTTCATGTGCTTTTGGTGGGGCAACTTCTACTTCCTCAATAGAAAATGGTTTATTGGCTTCCCACATTACTGCTGCTTTGCATTTAATAACCTGCAAACAGAGCAAAGAAAAAGGGAATGGCACTTGCTTTTGAAAGTCACCACACAGACAGATTCTTACATTTCTGCATGTGAAACTCCTGCTCATATTTGGCGGGAGAGAGGGAAAACTACAGGAAAAAAAAACCCCAAACCCAAGCTGCAACAAAAAAGCCAATACCAAAGCACAGTGTAAGCCCAATTTTTCCCCCCATCAAGATCATATCTGACTTTGTTTATATTTCTCTCATATGAAGTTTTCAGCAAGATGTATAAAAGTCTCCTAGAATAACTGGATACCTTATCCATCCTCATTGCTCCTTCTCTGTTTCTAACTTCCTTGGAGGATTATTTTTGCCATGTTGAATTACTGATGTACATTTGTCTCTTCTTGGAGATGCCACACTAAATGATTCCATGTATCAGGTTGTGATAAAGTCTGCATTGCCTAGAACTGTCTGTGTCAAGAACTGACAAAATTGCTAAAAATGGAATTCAGAGCTTAATACAGGCTTATAAACATTTTAGTAGAGCCCATGTTCAGCCATGAGGTGATGGCTGAGAGGACACCTATTTAAAATGACGTAGCACTGTGCAGAGGTAATCCTGAAGAAGCAACAGTCCCTTTAGTGCAAGATTATCTGTGCTAGGGTACCTTGCTTCTCAAAAGGGATATTTAACTCAGGTGGGGTTACTCCCAATACCCAAGACAGCTTTTTTTGTCTGTTTAGCTAAAGTTTGTCTGTTAGCTCCACAGGCTTTGTCCAGCTGCTGACAGGCCTCTGGACTCCCCTGATCATCTGCCACTGACAGAAAAATGCACTCAGAAGAGAGAGGAGCATTGTCCACTCCTCATCCCAGGCTCTCAGACAGAAGGTAGCACCAGTTTCCACCCTGCAAGCTCAGTCCTAGTGTATTCAAAGGTAGTGGGGCCTCTCTGCCCCCGTATTCATTCCTGTTCTTCCTTGGTGGTCTCCACCTACCCCAGAGCTTTAAACAACTCCAGGTCCTGCAATATGATTTTGCATGTCACCCTTATGGGTGACACTCTATTAAGTAAGTCCTCAGTCACTCTATTAAGTCCTCCTGACTACAAGCATTCAGGTGGCATTGAGAGGGAAATTGAGGCCAATCGAGTCTATGATGCAAGAAGTTTAGCACATGCATAAGTATTCTGCATGACTGGGACCCTGGGACCAGGACAACTGAACACCAGTGTGCTGCAAAGCTCTCGGGGGAAAAGAAATAAAGCAACTTTTTAGTATCAAAGCTTCTGAAGTAGAAGTAGAAATAACATCTTAATTATCAACAAATTGTCAACTTGTAACAAAGAAAATAATTACTAGGAGACACTAAACATATGAAATTAAATAGTGCACTTTCAGCAGCCAGACCCAAAATGGGAATGAGCATGACACTTTGAAAGACAGACTCAAGAGATATTTGCACTAAATTTAATGTTCTATGTGTCAAATGCAAGTGTGATTGATTAGTAAAAAATTCACAAGTGAGGCCAAAGATCACATTTTAAAGGGCTACATTTTCTTAGAAACTTACTGTAAAAAAAGGGCTTATCTATTTATACTGTATCCCACATAGCACAATAATGATTTCACAGCTTGCATGTGCAAAGCACACCTAGTGTTTATAAGAACAAAGGTAGCCAAGAACTGTGGACTGCTGAGAACAAATAAATCTCTCCTACAATTAGACACTGGTTAACTATGTATTGTTCTGATGGTTGAGTCCCTGGGAACTTTCACCCACTGTAACAGGATCCCACAGATGCACCAACAGCACACTACCTAAGGCAAACACTAGCTGGAGTCATAGGGGTTTTTTCTGCTCATGTGTTCTACCAGCCTTACAAGTTACTGCAGTAGAGGGAGGGTAGGTGTAGAAACACACCCTTTTACAGAGCATAAGGATTATGCTGCTTGATCATGTAAACCACACAGTCACATGTTACTCCAAGATAAATACAGTGAAAAGAAGGCAGTTTAGTTACATCACAACACTTCATTTACTATGCTCAGTCCAAGGTTGAGGACTGAACTTGGTGAATTTACCTACAAGTGAACTACAATTAATTTTGCACTTGTGGTATCTCAGAGTTAAAGAAAGCTTTTTTTTTTCCCCCTCTTGTTTTGTTTGGTTTTAGAATAGTGAAGACAGCCGGCAGTAACAGCAAACAATCCTGGTACTTTCTTAAGGCACAGTCTAGCGAGGTGCATACCTTCAGTCAGTTTCCATTTCTGGGTTTCTATCGACCTCTCTTGCATGTCTCTGGGTGTATGTTAGCATCATTCAGGTAGTGCAAGAAGCAACATATACTGTCTGTCTTCAGCAGTGGTATTAACTTACATCTCTCTTGTCACTTACTTTCTAGCAAAGATGTAAATACTCATTTCAGTCCCAGCTCAGTACTGCATTGCATGTGATACTTACTTTTGGTCTTCATTAACTTAAGCTCTGGACTTGTTATACGCATACTCAAATTTAATGACTGTCCTAACATCAGCACAATTACACCCTGAAATTTAACATAATATTAACTATTTCTTTTTTTTAGAAAAAAAACCTGATATGAATTATAAAGAAGCCAAAAATAGTATAAACCACTGTGGGATCTCAGAATGGAAACCCATAGAGCTGCTAAATACATTGATCTGAACACTTACTACATTGTATTATATTTTAAACTGTCCAATCAGAGATTAAAAATAGTTTGCAAACCCTGGGGGGAGGTTATTCTTATTCTGGTGCTGTTACCTTATATTGCCTTCATGTTTAAAAAAATAAATAAATTATTGCCCTGAAGAGCATAACAACCATTTCCTAGCAGAGTACAGTGGCTTTCAAATAAAGGCAGCTCTCCTATACCAGCTTCCTCCCAAACTCTCACCTGTGCTATACCACCAGGACTTACGGCATCCCTGCAAAGAAACTGCATTTAAAAATGCATTACTCAGCTGCAGCAAATAAACTTTTCTAATATAAACTTTTGCTTACTTTGCCTGCCGTACTCATGTTGACTGGTGTGTCTCTTTCGAATCTTGCCACCACTGATTTCTTGGGCCAAGAATTCAGTCAGCTGCAAAGCAGTCAGGCTGCTGATACCACAAGTCCTGTCCAATACACTGGAAACCAGTCTTGTAAAGTGCTCCTGCAAGTGCACTGCTTTGACCTTTTAGCTGAGCCTCCCAGCTCAGAGTCCCACCCCTTAATCAGCCAAAGCACTAGAACGAAAATAAACCACCCACCTGCTGAAACATCACTCTTTACTGTGCTTCTGTCTTCCCAATTCCTTTGTCATGGCCTTCCCCGCCCTTTTCACATCCCACCTATGGTTGCCCTCAACACCACGGGAAGAAAGCAAAAGCCCTGGCTGGAAGCTGTCCCCTCTTTCCCCCTGCCTGGAGGTTGCCCTCCAAACCCACTGCTCTCAGTGGCACTTTAGGTGCAAAGAGAAAAGGGGAGAGTGGCTCTTGAATTTACAGCAGCAGGGACATACTGAGAACACCAAGGCTTTGCTGAATTACTTCAGTGCTACTCGTAAGAGCCCAGCTGATGATACATTAAAACATGCTATTGTGCAAGCTGCTTAAGAAACATACACTGTCTGGCTGCGGCTGTACCTGCTGATGATTCCTTAGATTTACAGTCTGGCTACTCATTAATCTGTTGGAACGGCTGTCAGTGAACAGTGACCGAGGACAACAGGCCAATTGTGCTGATGGGAAAGCAAAAATCAGTAAGTCAGCAAGAAGTGCTGCAAGAGGATGCGTGTTTCTTACCACATGCGACACCCAGCTCAATTTGCAAGTGATTGCCTGACCCGTTGGTTCCCTTGACACCCGCAAGCGCAGGCGCCATCACTGCTCATGCACCCACACACTCTCCGTCTCTCAGCACAATGTCCTGGTGCAAGGGATTGGGTGGAGCTCAGCACTGCATGCCTTTACTGTGGATTTCAAGCCTCATCGATTTTCAAATTATGCCCAGCATGCTGAAATCAAGATTTTTCCTTCAGAAACAAGCAAAGAAAGAGATAAAATACTGCATATAATCTGACTAGTAATTACTAAGTACGGCACTCTCTCAGGTTTACCTGTATGACTGTAATTAATTTAAGAAGAGGTACAGGAAGAGGAAGCAGGGAGAAATGCAGTAGATATACGTAACCTCAGGCAGGTACTTCAGGGACAGGGTGGCATTCTAGTGGCCTCAGAGACACAACTCCAGCCTGCCAGGGACGTGAGCTGTGTTTGGCCAGGGCTGGAAGAATAGAGGTCAAGAGCCCCTGCTAAACAATTTCAAGGACCCGCAGAACAAAAAGGAGAGTCTGGCCTGAGGCTTCCTATGGAAAAAGGCTAACAGAGTCCACAGATGGTGACCTGTCTCCCATCTGTGGAATGGCACACCTCAGGGTATTCATACAGTTTGCTCTGCTCTTTTTTGAAAATAAGCTCCTCTCCTCATCCCCCCAAGACTTTTCATAGAATCATAGAATCATTTAGGTTGGAAAAGACCTTTAAGATCATCCAGTCCAACCGTAAACCTAGCACTGCCAATTCCACCACTAAACCATGTCCCTAAGCACCACATCTACATGTCTTTTAAATACCTCCAGGGATGGTGACTCAACCGCCTCCCTGGACAGCTGGTTCCAATGCTTGACAACCCTTTCGGTCAAGAAATTTTTCCTAATATCCAATCTAAACCTCCACTGGCGCAATTTGAGGCCATTTCCTCTCATCCTATCGCTTGTTACTTGGGAGAAGAGACTGACACCCACCTCACTACAACCTCCTTTCAGGTAGTTGTAGAGAGCGATAAGGTCTCCCCTCAGCATCCTTTTCTCCAGGCTAAACAACCACCATTCCCTCAGCCACCTCTCATAAGACTTGTGCTCCAGGCCCTTCACCAGCTTCGTTGCTCTTCTTTGGACACGCTCCAGCAACTCAATGTCTTTCGCCTAGTGAGGGGCCCAAAACTGAACACAGTACTCGAGGTGCGGCCTCACCAGTGCCAAGTACAGTGGACAATCACTTCCCTAGTCCTGCTGGCCACACTATTTCTGATACAAGCCAGGATGCTATTGGCTTCTTGGCCACCTGGGCACACTGCTGGCTCATATTTAGCCGGCTGTCGACCAACACCCCCAGGTCCTTTTCCACCAGGTCGCTTTCTTCCCCAAGCCTGTAGCACTGCGTGGGGTTGTTGTGATCGAAGTGCAGGACCCAGCACTTGGCCTTGTTGAACCTCATACAATTGGCTTCAGCCCATCGATCCAGCCTGTCCAGATCTCTCTGTAAAACCTTCCTACCCGCAAGCAGATCAACCCTCCCACCCAACTTGGTGTCATCTGTAAACTTACTGAGGGTGCAGTACTCTATCCCCTCATCCAGGTCACAGATAAAGAGATTAAACAGAACTGGCCCCAGTACTGAGCCCTGGAGAATACCACTTGTGACTGGCCTCCAACTGGATTTAACTCCATTCACCACAACTATTTGGGCCTGGCCAGCCAGCCAGTTTTTCACCCAGCAAAGGGTATGCCCATCCAAGCCATGAGCAGCCAGTTTCTCCAGAAGAATGCTGTGGGAAATGGTGTCAAAGGCTTTGCTAAAGTCCAGGTAGACAACATCCACAGCCTCTCCCTCATCCACTAAACTGGTCACCTTGTCATAGAAGGAGATCAGGTTAGTCAAGCAGGACCTGCGTTTCACAAACCCATGCTGACTGGGCCTGATCACCTGGTTGTCCTGTATGTGCCATGTGATGGCACTCAAGATGATCTGCTCCATAACCTTCCCCGGCACCATGGTCAGAATGACAGGCCTGTAGTTCCCTGGATCCTCCTTCTGGCCCTTCTTGTAGATGGGCGTCACGTTTGCTAACCTGCAGTCAACTGGGACCTTCCCAGTTAGCCAGGACTGCTGATAAATGGTTGAAAATGGCTTGGTGAGCACTTTCACCAGCTCCCTCAGTACCCTTGGGTGGATCCCATCCAGCCCCATAGACTTGAGTGTGTCTGTGTGGTGTAGCAGGTCACTAACCATTTCCCCTGGGATTATAGGGGCTTCATTTTGCTCCCCGACTCTGTCTTCCAGTTCAGGGGGCTGGGTACCCCAAAACCATGGTTTTACTATTAAAGACTGAGGCAAAGGTGGCATTAGGTATCTCATCCTTTTCTGCATCCTCTGTCACTATGTTTTCCCCCACATCCAATAAAGGATGGAGATTCTCCTTAGCCCTCCTTCTGTTGCTAACGTATTTATAGAAACATTTTTTATTGTCTTTTAAGGCAGTAGTCAGATTAAGTTCTAGTTGGGCTTTGGCCTTTCTAATTTTCTCCCTGCTGAACCTCATGAAATCCTTGTAGTCTTCCTGAGTTACCTACCCCTTCTTCCAAAGGTCAGAAACTCTCTTTTTTTTCCTGAGTTCCAGCCAAAGCTCTCTGTTCAGCCAGGCTGGCCTTCTACCCCACCACCTCATCTTTCGGCACATGGGGACGGCCTGCTCCTGCGCCTGAAAAATGTCTAGCCTTCCTGGACTCCTTTGCCCTTCAGGACTGCCTCCCAAGGGACTCGGGCAACCTAAACAGGCCAAAGTCTGCCCTCTTCAAGTCCAAGGTAGGAGTTTCTGCTGACCTCCCTCCTTACTTCGCTGACAATCAAAAACTATCATTTTGTGATCGCTATGCTCAAGACAACCTCCAACCATCATACCACCCAGTGTAATACAGTGTATTACAGTGTAATAAAATATTTTTGCTTTATACAGCAGTGGTCATAATTAATGTCTCATGCTGCTTCTTGAGAGTACAGAGCTACAGATACCACAGAAATTTTGCCTGCTAAGGTCATCTCAAAGTTCATAAACTAATTTCATAAATGTATTGATTTATGATAATGCTGCAGATAAGCTATGACTGCTTGCAGTATAGCAGATACTACATGTTGTGCTTGCAAATCTTCCAAACTGTGTAGTCTTTGTGGCACAGCTAAGGTAGAGGAACCTCACATAAGCCCTGTGTTGGCCAAGCTTACACATGGACACTATGACTCCAGCTGCATGGATTTTATCTAGATGGAAGTAACAAATGATTTCTCCTGCGTACTGCTTACGGTAATGAGGTGACAAAATATATTGTTTGGTTACAGAAAATTGGCCAGTTTATCTTGTATTCCCCCTCAAGAAGTTATGGGCTTGCTACCACCTTGCCCTGAGCCCCTTTTCCCACTAGCCAGCCAGCAGAGCCCTCACACTGCATCCCCGTCACATCAGTTGCGAAAGACCACACATACGGATGGCCAACCCCACAAAGCAAAAAAGACTCATTCCTCTCCCAGCTAGAGGAAAATCTGCTCCCCGGCTCCCTGCACACCCCATATACCCATACATCTCTGACCTGAGAGTGGAGTGACAGCTCAAGATCTCAGAGCAGAAGGCTGGGCACCTCCGGGAAAGTGTAGGCAATACCACTATCACAGAGGATGGTTTGTCAGGTCAAGCTGAAAATTTGTGAGGTGTGGTGCAATTAAAAGATTGGTAGTATAACACAAAATGTCAACACAAAAATAATGTATATAAACCCCCCCCTCTAAATTCTCCCAGTAAGGCCTTCAAGGTCATTCTGTGTACTCTGTGTTGAAATACATCCAAAACAACATGACTTGCCTTCCTGTAATGTGCTGACAGTTCTACAAAGCCTCAGGAGGTAAGACCTAGTGACTTGCCCTTCCTAGAAAAACTTGGATCAGAATGAAGTATTTCTAGTCCAGTCTATTCCTTGACAGTTATCTTTCTCCTTTACCCCCTTATTCTGAAGTTCCCATCCCTTTTCCTTATTGGTCTCTTCTCTGATCCCTTTATGTTTCCTTTCCCCTCAAAACTCTCCTCATCTCTTTAGCTATAAGCACATCAAGTCCATGAAATGTTTTTTTCAGGGAATGGAGCTGAGGCCATCTGGAAACCACCTCCTTTGGCCAGAGTGGGTACCTCCAACGGGGAACACTGGGCAGTGGATCCTGTCTGCAGCCCATGCAGGGGAAGGTGGCATGGTCTTTAGGACGAAGGTGGCAAGAAAAAGGACTGCGCATGGTGCCAATGAAACACCAGCTGACTTGCATAACTATATTGCAGAAGCTGCTTTATTTGAATTGCTCTGCCAGATTGCGCAAGATGCCGAGCGTGGGGCCCAGGCTTAAGGTGTACAGCGGCCCTCACACGCAGGGGAACTACAGTGCCGCCCCTTTAGGACTTGCTCACACAGTCCCTCAGGCTCAATGCTTTGCTCTGATACTTGCCAGAAAATACTTAACTGATCCCTAGAAGCCATCCTCCCCCCTTTTAGGGCAGTTCACTATGAAGAGAATTTTTTCTCTATGCTTATTTACGTATTGTATTCCTTTTTACGCAATTAAAATATGAGACATAATTCCTTTATTGTTTTTTTATCTCACTTTGCCCAACTGAACATGTGGCACTAATGTTCTCTCTCCAGTGATTTATTAACCTCAGCAGCTCCCAGTGAAATGTAGCGACAGAGGCAGAAGAGAAAGAACTGGAGTTGTTAATGGCTGGTGAGCTTGCACACAGAAGTTAGGAGCAGCAAACAAAGGCCCGTTCATGCAACTCCAGGTCATCCTCACTTGGGGACTGTAACTCAGGCAAAGGACATGAAACACTGATCATGCTCAGCAGACTGTAGCCATAGCTACAGTTTCTGACTACAGGCGCTTGTAGTGGAAGGTGGTTCTTCTTTACTTCACAGGCAGTACAGCTTGCTTCCCACTCCTCACTCCTACCAGAGCTGAGCAGCCTTGCATCGCTTGCTTTCCTGAATCAATGCAGGAACTTGACTCCAGGTAAAAAGAGAGCTAGCGGTTTCTGAAACAGCCTTTATTTAACATAAACAAAATTAGTTCTTCCGCACTGAACCTAACCCAATTTAACAGGAGAATATTATAATCACAGCACAAGTGACCTAACTCTTTACAGAAAAAAAGCTTTTAAGGGCAGTTATGCATCACAGTTTTAGCAGCAACAATACATTCTGCCCTGCAAATAATAAAATGCATATTATCTTTAGCTAATATTTAAGCATTTTTAAAAATTGGTTTCTTTTTCCTGCATCTACACTGTTAATATTTATTTTTAAGCTTACCAAGGTACGTGTATGTTTTGTTTTAGACAGTGATTTAGCTGTTAAAAGATAAACAAACAAATATAGTTTTAGCCTTCTGGAGGGTCTTTAAGTTGAAAATTCAGCATTTCTTCCTACTGTGTGATAGCAATTTCCAAGTTACTCCTTTACAAGTCACTTCTTACTCTTCAGAACTTGATAACCACAAAAGATTCAGCTCTGGGCTCCACAGGTTAGTGGTAGATGATAGAAAAAAAATGCAATATTTCTGAAGTCCCACCATACACAGTACAGAAGCTGTGACTGCTCAGCCCCTTTGTATTTTTCCACCTGCACATTTAAGGATGTTGTGCTGGTTTTGGCTGGGGTAGAGTTAATGTTCGTAGTAGTAGCTAGTATGGGGCTATGCTTTGGATTTGTGCTGGAAACAGTGCTGATTGATAACACAGGGATATTTTCGTTACTGCTGAGCACGGCTTAAACAGAGCCAAGGCCTTTTCTGCCTCTCAACCCACCCCACCAGCGAGGAGGCTGGGGGGGCACAAGAAGTTGGGAGGGGACACAGCTGGGACCCACCTGACCCCAACTGACCCAAGGGATATCCCAGACCATATGACATTGTCCTCAGCAGATAAAGCTGGGGGAAGAAGGAGGAAGGGGGGGACGTTCGGAGTGATGGTGTTTGTCTTCCCAAGTAACCGTTCCGCGTGATGGAGCCCTGCTTTCCTGGAGATGGCTGAACACCTGCCTGCCGATGGGAAGTGGTGAAGGAATTCCTTGTTTTGCTTTGCTTGCGTGCGTGGCTTTTGCTTTATCTATTAAACTGTCTTTATCTCAGCCCATGAGTTTTCTCACTTCTACTCTTCTAATTTTCTCACCCATCCCACTGCGGGGGGGGGGGGGGGGGGCGGGGAGCGAGCAAGTGGCTGTGTCGGGCTTAGCTGCTGGCTGGGGTTAAACCACGACAGATGTCCAAAGGATCAGGTACATGAAACACTGCAGGTGCTCATTAGTATGAAGTGCAGAGATAAAATGGAGCAGCAGGTAAGATCCAGAGCTAGCATGCAGGGCAGGTCAAATGAAACCTGTTCAAACAGCTTAGGCACCATATCTGAAGGTTATACAAATGTGCATGACAAGGCAATGGAGCTGAATTAAGCAAGCACGGGATGATGACATCCAGTTTTGTGAGGAGATAAACAAAGACTTGCAGAAATAAACACCAATACATTCCCAGAACACACAGAAAATAAGTAAATTGCTCAGGGGACAATGCCTCATTCATTTTAGTAAGCTCAAGAACAAAAGCCAAAGGTGGAAGCTGCTGCAAATTAGCTGGACACCAGTTATGAAAGTCTGTGCGTTTAGAGCAAGTATTAAAAAAATTTGAAGAGGAAAATAATATCTAAGGAGAGTACTGAATCAAGTATGAACACCCCCTTTTTAAATAATGCCTTTTATCTTCCTTTTAGGTCTCTGAAAAATCACAGCCAAGTGAAAAACAAAAAGGAACAAAAGGGAATGAGTATGAATCAACAGCTTTATTATATACTGGCTTTAGGAGTGTCAGTAGCAGACGCTGTTCCAGCTAACAGAGCTACCTTCTTGAAAGAGAGACAATTAAACTACACATTTCAAAGATGGGCCAAATTTTAGTCAGCCTTAGATTTGGAAGTCATACTGAAGTTCATCTCTACCTTTCAGAGTAACTTATCACAAGAAGAATGTGTGCTTACTCAAAGCTTATTTTAAAATCCCCCTGCACGGTAAATGGATACTTTCCAATAATATGAACCAACACCAATAACAGCACGGTGAACCTATGATCTTCAGTGTGATTACCTAATGAGCTGCATGCTGGATCTATGACATATCCTGAGCAGTGAAAAGTTTTGTTTAAATCAAAGAAATGCTGGAACTCTTCAAACTTCTCTGACCTTATCCTCAAGCTCTAAGGATTTTAGGAATGCCATCTTCAAGATCTATTTTACAAATAGGTAAATGCATTGTTAATTCACACAAGCCACCTAAATCTGCCCAGTGCACAGCAGAATCTTCCTCTGGAAGTTCTGTGACAGCGCTCGCACTGAGCTACCACCTTAATGATTCAAAACAGATTAACCTCCAAATGTGTTGTTACAGCCATCTACATCACTGCAAAGTGTGCATCAGCAGCGTGACAGTACCGATAAACCAATACATGTTTACATCGTCATCCATCCATTGATTTTCAGCTAACTATGCATTTAAATAGCTGATACCTGATCTTTCTTGAAGCTTCCAACAGGAAGGTTCAGGTTATGAAGCAGTTCCAGAAAAGGGACAGATGTCAGTAGGTAACAATATTTCAAAGGCAAGCCCAATAGTCCTAGGCGGCACTTCAGGCTATTTTCTTTTTGAGTTCCTTGGCTCTGGGGCACAAAGAGTGGGCACAGCCACTCTCCCAGCTGCAGCTGGCAGTCAAAGTGCCTCAAGACCGCCCTGAGCTGAGGTGCTGATGTGCGTTTTTGGAATAACTGGTCAGTGTGGATCCCCTTGGCCAGCTACACCCCTGTGCAGCATGCCAGCTTGTACTGCAAAAAACACCATCAGTGGCCAACTTCTTGACTGAAAGCCCCTAAGATGGGATTACTCAGAGAGGCTCTTTTCCACTCAAATAATTCAGATGCCCTCCTGAAAAGTCTAGAATCAAACACAATTGCTCCATAAGCAAACATAGGGTCAATGAGCATATATGACAGGGGACAGGAGTCTATGTGGAAACCAAATTAAAGATAGATTGACCTGAATCCAGGAAAAGGACAAGCAGGGGGCCAGTACACTAACCTGCAGTAGTACAGTGTTTGGGAAATTGGCACAGCACAGGTGCAGATGAATGCTGCTGGGGTCCCTGACTTCAGAAATCTAGTAGATCTGTCACGTCCCACCCACAACCAGGGGGGCTGAGTCTCAGTGGGAAGGGAACGAGACAACAGGCTTACTTATGGCACCTTGCTGTGACCTCCCTGTTGCATGCCACTAAAGTTAAGTTTGCCTATTTCATCCAGAAGGTTTGACTTTCTGCCATATCCCCTTCATATTTCCTGCTTCTGAGACTTTCTTCTCAGGTTCATCAAGCCATACTTTCTTTATTGCCTTTCTAATGTTTTGTTAGACAGGTGTAAAGATCTCTGGATGTATTCTGCTGTTCAGCAGCTGCTCAGGATTGCTGAGTAATAGTTCTGGCAGTATCCAAAACTTCAAAGCTCAGCAATGAAAATCAGAGCTTTCATAAGCAGAGCAATGATGTCTGATGGTGAAACACAGGGATCATATTCTTCTAGAGCTTCTGTGCAGCTTTTCTTTTTCATGTTCTGTTCTCCATCTCCATGGTGGCCAGGGAAAAAATTGACTTACACTGAAATAAGGAAGATTCAAATTACACTGCAGAAAAAAAACTTCCTCTGGGCATGGATAGCAAAAAAGGTAGATTGCTTGGAGATGGTGTGGCACCATCATCTTGGAGGTCTGTAAGACCTGGTTAGACAAGTGTGCCAGAGCTGATCTTCCCTGGGGACAGCAGGGTGAAGCAGAGAACTTCCCTGCCTATTTTTCTACAGTTTTGTTAACTTTGTGTAGCTGAAGCTAGGATTCAAAGAAGGATTTTTCTTTAAGAAATGCTTGAGAACACTGCAGGTGAGTATTTATTTGTGTTACCAGAAACTAATTTCTTGTCTTTTCCTATTATAAAACAGTACAGTGATTAATCTCTGCTTCCAGTGCAATGCCTTAGTGGGCCATGCCTGAAATATGCAAGTGTGTCCATCTTGAAAATCTTGAGAATAAGACAGCCAGGCCTGTAGATTGCAAACAAGGAATAAATGTGCTTTCTTAAATAACATGCCACAAGCTAGAACACCAGAGTGCCAACCAGTGCTATAACTTGCATACAATATGTAAATCCAAAATGCAAACAAAAAAAATTAAAGTACATTTAGTGATCTCCAAAGCCAGCAGTATGTGCTGCCTGTAGAGCTTTGTTGGCTTTCCTTTTCAGTCCCACCTCACCTTTTCTGTGCGCGCCACTGTACAAGGGGAGCTGGAGGAAACTTTATGCCCACCACCAGCATATCTTTGGATCAGAAATGCAATTATGGTTGTCAGGTACCAGTAAAATAAATAGGTGGAAAGAAAAAGCTTAGAGAAGCAAAGCAATTTACTGCCTGATTTTAGCCTGAAATCAGAACCAAGAGGGGCACTTAACCACTGAATAAATGTTCCTACTTGTTAAATAATCATATCTGGCATTACTGAACACACTAAATCCACTCCTGAAAGGAGTGATAAAATCATGGAATTCCGTCATGAGGAAGCAGGTTCCCAATTGATAGTAAGCACTGATAATAACTGCCTTGCAATGTCTCCCAACTGGCAGTTCATGAAAGGATCCAGATCTTCAAATGTTACAGCAGCCCCTCCCCTCGCAGCCTGGAGATATTTGAACATAGAAAGATCAGAGGCTTTTATCTACCATTTCTGTTTGTTTTGTCAGTATTTACTCACAGTTGCTATTTATTGTCCCAGGCTGTTCTGCTCGTAAACTGATTTTAGCTAGCAACTGCCACAAATGCAATTGAAAACAGAGATGGTATTTCTTTTGCCTGAAGAACATCTGGCACTGAGAAAGTTATCTTTGTATCTCCATGATATGATCCTGAATGCTTCTTTCTCTATCACTATAGAGCTGGAGTTGGGAATTGTGGGAATGGGGACAACAAAGTGGTTCATGGTTTTACTTTACTGTAGATCTTTATGTAGGTCATAATCCTCTGAATTGCATAGGAAATTGCACAGGACTGCTACCAGGACTGTAGCTAAAGCTGCTTACTCTATAATCTATTTTTTTTTAATCAAGAAGTTGGATGCCATTTGGAACAGATATTGTGTCTCTCCAGCTTTGACTAGAGGTCTTTCAGAAGCACCTTCCCACGGACACAAAGATAGCCCCTCCCGAGAACCACTGCTTTAAGAAACATTAACAAATTTTGAAACCAAAGGAAATTGCTGGAATCACCCACCAATCCAGACTTCTTTCAACTACCTTTCACCAAGACTTTTATCAATAACTCCCAAAGCATTTTCAGCCAGCCTTTTATTTCAAGATTTCAGTTGCTGTTTGATCCAAAGCTGAAAGAAATCTGTAATGCTCTGCTCTATCTGCCCCATCTTTCTCAACTTCTGAGTTCTAGCTGGGTGCAAGATCTAATGTACCTTTAAAACTTAATTCTCCAGCTCAGTTTTACACTTCTACAGAACATCATAGCTGTTTTCCTATACAGATAGGCATTGCATAAATCCTTGGATTTGATATTCTGTACATGCAAATCCCCAAATCTAGCTCTGAGTTTTCCCTATGTATCCACCCAGCTTATGTGCCAAATCTTTCTTGCTTTCCACAAGACTTAGGCTTTTGAAAATAGGACTTCACGTTGAGCCCAGACTCCTCGAGGGCGGTCCAAGGTAAAGATGGTATAGATAACTGATGTGAAGATATAGATAAGAATAAGTTTCAAGAGTAACTTAAGATCCTTCATTATGTCTAAACTGGTGGACCCAGGCACGAATTCAACCTTTTTTTTTCAATGTCAACCTCAATTAACATTTGGAAAATGTTTTTCATACAGCAACAAAATACATGTCCAAAAGAGCTATTCCTTTTAAAATTTAAAAATCATCTTAGTATTTTTATAGCACTATAGTGGAAGAAATATGGGTCAGCTCTGGGGAAAGTGTGAAAAGGCAAAGTGCCAGAATTACTGGCAGATTCCAATACCTTAATAATATTTCATCCTTTCACCTCCCACTGAAATCAACTGGCTGAGCTGAATAAGGGAACCATACGGTATCCAAACATCACAGAACACATAACTTTGGCAACTAACACTACTGCTCTTCACCTGACTCGATCAATTCTCCCTTTCTCCTTTTAGATATGTCATCATCTCTTCAACGTTTAACACATTATGACGTTGTCTTGCAGCATCAGCAGTAGTACCTCTCCATAGGCATCCTAGTCACTGAATTAGATTGTATTTCCCAGTCAATGAATCTATCCCTCTGCTTTGTAAAAACCAAAAGTTTTCCCAAATGATCCCTGTCATCGGTTTACCAAATAAAGTTAAGCTCCTTGTACTGCATCTCAGGGAAGTGCTGTTCCAGAACCTCACTTTCATTTGCTGTATTTGGATAAAGACAATACTGCACTATGTGAGATCTTAATGGCAGCTCCCTTTTAGTGAGTCCAGCTGGCTATTTGCTTAGGTTGCTTTTATAGCAACTACTTGTAAATCCCAAGCGATTATAAAAAATTAAGTATACTGGAAAAACAAGGTTTGCAGCTTGCACTCTGTTCTGTAGGCAGACAGTCGTGGTCCCCAGTAAGCCATTTTGTTGTCATAGTTACTCAAAAATTAACTGAACAGAAGTATGAAAGACTTCTACCTTGCAGTCCCTTCCACATTCTTTGAATTTCTTGAATCCTTCCTTGCAACAATGCCCCGCTGTTTCTTACATGTAGCAAAGATGCAGGTATTTTCTGTTAACTCTGGCTCTCTTGTGCTCTTCCCCCATCTATAGACGCAGAGGATTCATGAGGAAGTAGATCCACAATTTCATGCCAACCTTGTTGGCTTTATTTAAAAAGAATTGATAAAAGTGTTTTCAGGAACAAAATGTACATCTTAACACATGCCCCACAGGTCCTGACACTTTGTGTCCCCACATGTGACAACTCAAAATCAGCCCGTGCTTCATGCTACCTCTGTGCCTCCGCGACAACAGCCTCTTCTCTACATGGGCCTTACAACAAAGCAAATGGTAACAGGCCATTTTGGGTTGCAGGATCAGAAGCTAGCAGCTGCATGGACCCTTTCTTACAGCTTCTGCTATCAGCTGCCTTCTCTTCTTGAAAAGATTCCATAGCATCTTAGCCTGTAAGTTATCCAAACGTTCGTTGTAATGACAAAGAGTCACACCAGTCAGACTCCTCTTTTTCCCCCCCAAGTGTAAAAAAACCTCCCCACACTTCTTCCATTTATTGCTTTTCTCCAACTTCTTGTGGACAATGCCATATATTCCCACTTCTGCTGAGTACAAAAAGAAAGTGTGCCCCATTTTTCTGCAAAAGACCTTAAAATCATGACGAGCAACTTAAATGTAATTTATTGATGAGCCAAAGTTTTTACCCTCTTCTTTGTTCCCAAGATGGCTTGCAAAACCTACAAAACCAACAAAAAATTAAATGAGTATCAGTCACTCACAGGTACAATGTCCTGAAATAGCTGCACCTGGAGACCACAAGCTAATGGACTGCTATGGCCCCCCTGTGCGACCAAAAGCACTGATTCTGGTCCATCATCACAGGGAGGGAAAAGTCATCTCCGACAGCTGTGCTTTCTGGAATATGAGCAGTGGTAAGGAAATAGGAGCCTGTGAAACCCAGACACACAAAATATCCTGTGACTTAGTGTCTGAGTCTACATAATAACGCTTGTAAACTTGGAGGGTTTCTAAGGCGACCTGAAAAGTGTACTGGAGTTGCAACTTCAGTGTAGCAGGAATCTTGTTTTTGTGGACAAAGCACCGTTGGAGAAATCTCCGGCAATAAACAGTGGCCACACTGCAATGTAGATTTCTAGATTTTCTTCCTGTTACTAGATTCAAACTGCAATCGCATGACTACATTTAAGATCCTTACTGGTCAATGCCTGAAAATACATTTTTACACTTACTCATTTAACCCCATTAACCCTACTTGATGATGACAATTTCACCTGTTGAAACTATGTAGCACTGCACTTGTACTCTAGAAAAAATCATCCCTAAAATCTTGTCCAAAAGTATGAATTTTCTTGAACACAAAACCCCAAGGTCAGGTGATTTTATAGTCCTGTGCAAAGCCTTTTTTTCTGTGTCCACATGCAAGTATTAATTCTCTACAGAAATCGGTTATTTCTGGTCACGAATATCCTCACGTTAAAGAGGAAGAGTGCTAAAAACATAAAGGATGGAGGTACACAAGCTCTTCCCTCTGCTAACGTCAGGCAAAAGATGTGGCTGTGCTGCTGCCATGGTGGCGCACAGTTCAGAATTGTCAACAGAATCGGTTCTAGAACCTCCCCGGATCACCAGCCCTGCGCCTGTCACAGCTGCTCAGCAGAGCAGACAAGCCAGGCTGCTGCTCGCTCAGCTGAAGACCCCTACCCAAGGAAAGACGTGAATCCCTGCTACAGGGTGAATGTTACCTGCTGCAGCAGGCAAAAAGGTACTGCTGACTCAGCATCCTGCCAAGGAGGACCTCTACTGCGCTGTTTCTCAGGTAGTTAGACCTTTCTGTCCATTACATCACTTACACACTTTCCAGGTACAGACTGAGAACTAGTGAAAAAGCAATAAATGACCTAAGTTTCATTTTTTCTCAAGAACCCATTAGCACAATCAGATATAAGACTACTCTAAATAACTGTTGTACACATCCTTTGTAAGGAAACAGGAAGCCTTTAAGTATTTTTGAATGCTGCAATGATAATCAACATTTTGTGTGTGATTTTACCTACAATACAAAAATGACAGTGCTGGCTGGTAACATTGTTCTGTCAAACATCCAATTGTTCATGGTATCGCTGCATTTAATTCTACTAATTTAAATATTAACAATGTCGTAAGTTGCTGTTTTGGTAAAGTAACACGCCTAAAATCCCCAAAACATATTGTACAAGCAATTATTGTATATAATACTCTGAGGTTGCTAAATAACTAGTGAGATTCTAGAAGTATGTTTCACAAGACAGTTTAGATTACCAAAGAAAACCCACTAAACAATTTATTAAAGAAGAAAACCCTCCCACATGAACTTAATTTTAAAAAACTTCAGTTAGATATAGTTAGTCCTTTATAGGTAGCCAACACAAAAATGTAAGTAGGATTATGTAGAAAAACAGAAGGCCCAGAATAAAGAAAGTGTTTTCTGCTCTTCCAAGTTACTTTATACACTATTTCGAGTAAGCATCTAATCTTAAGCATATGGAGAGGATATTTTATGGTAAAAAAATTTATAAGGGTTTGGAAAAGCTAGTCTCCCAATTAATTTTTTTTTTTTTAAGTTATAAAAGTTGGCTGAGAAATACAAATGCAATCAGGATGTTACACAAAATAGCCATTTTCATTACTTCATTGTTCAATCTATCCACTACAACCAAAATCAGAAGATGTGTATTTTTACTTTTGATATCAGGAGATACAGGTATTTTAAATTTGAAAAAAAAAAAAAGGATGAGCTTGCTGTAAGCTACAAACCATTTGTATGAACCGTAGCTTCCACCCTGCCTCCTCGTGCACTGAAATGTGATGACTCACAGGTGACTAACACTGACCTTGCCCCATTTGGTTTGTCAGGGCATAGGATGACCTTAACACAAGACCTTCAACTATGGAATTTATACTTTTTGATTTCAGTTGGGCAAGCCTTCTCACGTCTGTGGACCTTCTATGCGCATTGCAAAATCTGTCAGTTCACTTGAGTTTCTCCCCTGGTCAGATGTAGTTATGGAATAAAAATGTAACCATGCAAAACATTAAGAGCTGCTTAAACAGATGTCCTGTCCTTTGCCAACCCTCTTTTCTCCACATATTCCTTAAAATATGCTGCTTCCTGACCCCAACAGATAACTGACAAATGCTTATTCCATTCTCAGCCCATCCAGGCTCTTACAATCAGCAGCCCTTACAGGTGAATTTCTTATATTTGCATCTTAGAATGAATCATAGAATCCCAGAATGAATCATAGAATGGTTTGGGTTGGAAGGGACCTTAAAGATCTTCTAGTTCCAACCCCCCCACCATGGGCAGGGACACCTTCCACCAGACCAGGTTGCTGAAAGCCCCATCCAACCTGGCCTTGAACACTTCCAGGGACGGGGCATCCACAACTTCTCTGGACAACCTGTTCCAGTGCCTCACCACCCTCACAGTGAAGAACTTCTTCCTTACATCTAATCTAAATCTACCCTCTTTCAGTTTGAAGCCATTACCCCTCATCCTATCACTACATGGCCTTGTAAAAAGTCCCTCTCCAGCTTTTCTGTAGGCCCCCTTTAGGTACTGGAAGGCTACTGTAAGGTCTCCCTGGAGCCTTCTCTTCTCCAGGCTGAACAACCCCAACTCTCTCAGCCTGTCTTCACAGGAGAGGTGCTCCAGCCTTCTGATCATCTTTGTGGCCATCCTCTGGACTCAATCCAACAGGTCCATGTCCTTCATACGTTGGGGGCCCCAGAGCTGAACACGGTACTCCAGGTGGGGTCTCACGACAGTGGAGTAGAGCGGGAGAATCACCTCCCTCGACCTGCTGGTGACGCTTCTTTTGATGCAGCAAACACACATGGCTGGGTTATGTTGAGCTTCTCATCAACCAACACCCCCAAGTGCTTCTCCGCAGGGCTGCTCTCAATCCATTCTCTGCCCAGCCTGTATATGTGCTTGAGATCACCCCAACCCATGTGCAGGACCTTGCACTTGGCCTTCATGAGGTTCGCACAGGCCCACCTCTCAAGCCTGTCAAGATCCCTCTGGATAGCATCCCTTTCCTCCAGCGTGTCGACCACACCACACAGGTTGGTGTCGTTGGCAAACTTGCTGAGGGTGCGCTCAATCCCACTGTCCGTGTTGCCGACAAAGATGTTAAACAGTGCTGATCCCAATACCGACCCCTGAGGAATGCCACTCGTCACTGGTCTCCACTTGGCCATTGAGACATTGACCACAACTCTTTGAGTGTGACCATCCAGCCAATTCCTTATCCAGCAAGTGGTCCATCCATCAAATCCATGTCTCTCCAATTTAGAGACAAGGACGCTGTGTGGGACAGTGTCAAATGCTTTGCACAAATCCAGGTTGCTATTCCCTTATCCGCCAACGCTGTAACCCTGTTGTAGAAGACCACCAAATTTGTTAGGCATGATTTGCCCTGAGTGAAGCCATGCTGGCCGTCACCAATCACCTCCTTATTTTCCATGTGCCGTAGCATAGTTTCCAGAAGGATCTACTCCATGATCTTGCCATGCACAGAGGTGAGACTGACTGGCCTGTTGTTGCCCGGGTCTTCCTTTTTTCCCTTTTTAAAAATGGGGGGTTTATTTCCCCTTTTCCAGCCTGTGGGAACTTCCCCAGACTGCCAGGACTTCTCAAATATGATGGATAGTGGCTTAGCCACTTCAGCCACCAGTTCCCTCAGGACCCATGGATGCATCTCATCAGGTCCCATGGACTTGTGCACCTTCAGGTTCCTTAGATAGTCTCGAACCTGATCTTCTCCCAACGGTTTTTCATTCTCCCACTCCCTGCCTTTGCCTTCTGTGACCCAGGCAGTGTGGCTGGAGCACTTGCCAGTGAAGACTGAGGCAAAAAAGTCATCAAGTACCTCAGCTTTCTCCATGTCCCGGGTAACCAGGTCTCCTATTTCCTTCCAGAGAGGGCCCACATTTTCCTTAGCCTTCCTTTTATCACCAATGTACCTATAGAAGCTTTTCTTGTTGCCATTGATGGCCCTGGCCAGGTTAAATTCTATCAGGGCTTTAGCCTTCCTAACCTGATCCCTGGCTGCTCGGACAATTTCTCTGTATTCATCCCAGGCTACCTGTCCTTGCTGCCACCCTCTGTAGGCTTCCTTTCTGTGTTTGAGTTTGTCCAGGATCTCCTTGTTCATCCATGCAGGCCTCCTGGTGTTTTTGCTTGACTTCCTCTTTGTTGGGAGGCATCACTCCAGAGCTTGGAGGAGGTGACCCTGGAATACTAACCAGCTTGCTTGGGCCCCTCTTCCCTCCAGGGCTTTATCCCATGGTACTCTACCAAGCAGACCCCTGAAGAGGCCAAAGTCTGCTCTCCTGAAGCCCAGGGTAGCGAGCTTGCCGTGCGCTCTCCTTGCTGCCCTAAGGATCTTGAACTCCACCATTTCATGGTCACTGTAGCCAAGGCTGCCCTTGAGCTTCACATTCCCCACCAGCCTCTCCTTGTTGGGGAGAACAAGGTCCAGCACAGCACCTCTCCTTGTTGGCTCCTCCATCACTTGGAGAAGGAAGTTATCATCAACGCCTTCCAGCAACCTCCTGGATTGCTTATGCCCTGCTGGGTTGTCTCTCAAACAGATATTGGGGTGGTTGAAGTCCCCCATGAGGTCCGGGGCTTGTGAACGTGAGGCTGCTCCTGAGGGTCTCATCTGCTCTGTCTTCCTGGTCGGGTGGCCTGTAGCAGACCCCCACTATAATGTCACCTGTCCCTGCCCTCCCTTTAATCCTGACCCATAAGCTCTCGGTCAGCTCCTCATCCATCCCCAGGCAGAGCTCCACGCGCTCCACCTGGTCATTGACATAGAGGGTGACACCACCTCCTTGTGTCCCCTGCGTGTTGTTCCTAAAGAGCCTGTATCCTTCCATTCCAACACTCCAGTCATAGCAGCCATCCCACCATGTCTCCGTGATGCCAATAAGATCATTGCCCTGCAGGCATGCGCACGTGTCTAACTCCTCTTGTTTATTCCCCATGCTACGTTTGTTTGCATAGAGGCATTTAAGCTGGGCCCCCGATGAAGCTGACTTACTGGCTGGAGTGACTGGAATTCCTTTGTGCTGCTCTTCAGGTGCTCTCCTGCTGACCTGTGATCCCTTTCTAGGCTCTGGGCATTCACTGCTGGCACTGGCATCAAACTGGTACGAGTGGGATGGATTGAGGTTCCCTTCCCCCGGCAACTTTAGTTTAAAGCTCTCTTCACCAGCTTGGCAAGCCTGTGACCGAAGATGCTCTTCCCCTTCTCTGACAGATGGACCCCATCAAGCCACCAGTAGGCCACGTTTCTCAAAGCGAGTCCCATGGTCTAAGTAGCCGAACCCCTGGCTGTGGCACCAGTCCCATAACCATTTGTTGATTTGCCAGGTTTGACTGGCTCTTTCAAACCCCTTCCCTTTGACTGGGAGGACTGACGAAAAACGACCTGTGCTCCAGAGTCCCTTACCGCCGCTCCCAGGGCTCTGTAATCCTTCTTGATACTCCTCAGACTGCTCCTGGTTGTATCACTGGTGCCCACATGAAACAACAGCAACTGTACAAGGCTTGGTGGTCTCCTGGTGATATCCCTGATACAAGCCCCCAGTAAGCAGCACGCCTCTCTAGAGAGTGTGTCAGCTCAGCAAATGGGTGCCTCTGTACCTCTCAGAAGAGTGTCACCTACTACTATCACCTGTCACCTTTTCTTAGTTGCGCTGGTTGTTATACAGGGAGCAGACTGGGCTGCCTTACTTAGCTCGAGTCTCTCCTGATGTAACTCTTCCGTGTGACATCTGCAAGGTGCCTCCAATAAACTGCCATTCTTAGGATGTTCCCAATCTTAGACGTTATGGTACTGAGTATTCTAAGCAAGTGCCAGAGGCAAAGAACAGTGTGAACATTAATGACTGCTACTACAGGAAAGGAAAAAAACCAAACAAGTTAATGGTAATAAGCTACTAGTCTATTATTCAACCCCTAAAACCAAAATCTAGAACAGATATCAACTACTAAGAGACATGGGACTGCCCCTCTGCATACACAACCCTTAGCAAAGATAGAAACCAAAAAGGCCTTGATGTCTCCTTTGCTGTCATCACTTGTCCCTGCAGTTCTTGTCACAAGTCAGAAAGCAATCCACTCCCCCTACTTCAATACAGTCTGTTACTACGAAAAGGTGTCTCAGATATGCACAGGAAGGAGCGGCACACACAAGCAGCGTTGGTTGCCCGAGGTAACTACCTAGGAGTGGAGCAGTAGGTAGCTTGCTTCCACCCTCCTGTGCTTCTCCAAATTGTATATGAAAGAGGTAGAAATAACAAGAAAAAGAGTAATTGAAGTTTCCACTACCTTTCAGTCTATGTGAGTTCATGTTCTTTACTTCACCTCCAGTGTTTGGCCTCAGGCAATCAGCAGAAGAGCCAACCTGCTCTGCAGAAAGACGCTCCGCAAAAGAATAAGAAAGCTTACACAACAAATACCGATTTCTTGTCAGTGTATGAACCTCAGTTCAACCACATGTGGAAGTATGACCGAAGTTACTCTCAGCCTAGCTGCTCAGGGGGAAAGTACTACTTTTCCAGGAACATTCCCCATCCTAGGATGGTCTGTCACATGCCAGGTAAGAGTTGTTGAGGGACCACACAGATAGCCTGGACAACTGCCCTGGCAAGCACAAAGAGAAATGCGAGTGTAATGTGATTTTGTTCCAAAAGTACCCACGGCTCCTGTTTCCTGTTTCTAAGAGAAGCATTTAATCAAAAAAAGCCATTACCTTAATTTTAATCCACTAAGCATCTTTACCTGTCCTCAGCAATGAATAATCTCAGGTTGGTAACGTAAAGGTTAGCAGTACTAAATTCTTTACAAGGTACAACTACAACTATTTTACCAGGACAACTGTCTGGGATTTCTTTTAAACTAAAATAATTTCCTTCAAGCTAAAATAATTTCTTCCTCTTTCCTTCTGTGCTCACAAGTGTACCATAAGTGCCAGAGACAGGTTGTCACAATTTTCTTCTCTATTTCACTCTCACCTAAATAATTCTTGTACTTTTCCAGGAGCAACATATTACACAATGCAGCATTTAATAAGAGTAACCTGGTGCTCTAAAAACACCATGCTGCTCTGCTGTGTACTAGATCTAGCTGTGATTACTCTGCCTATACCTGAAAGGAAGTCAAAGTCAGTGTGCCATTTGCATCAGCATACGAAATAGTACTTCTAGGGATTAGCTTTTGTTTCAGAAGCTGACCCTGTAGGTTTGCACAAAGACATCTTTCTGGCAGCGGCTGAAGGAAAATTGCTGATACAAGGCGAGATTTATACTGCAGAAGGAACAGAAGAGTCATGAAGGGGAAAAAAGGTCTCTGCTGAGTTTCTTGGGGACTGTTAGAATAAGTAGGTATTTCCTCCGGATTGGTATTGGTAGCTGATGAGTCTGTGATACAACTTCTGTAATAAGGGATGAAGGGTGATGCAGGACCAAATCAGTCTGGAAGAAAATTGGATTTCTTGCATCTTGGAAGGGGTGCCTTTGAAGGAACAAGGCAAGACTCCTCCTTTCAGACCGACCACCCAGCATATTAATGTACACAACGCTGTGTACCTGTGTGTGCATATATATGTATATATAAAATCTACCTAACGTAAAACCATAGAACACATAAAAAATAAAGTATGTATTTGTGTGTGTATCTCCTCTCTTTTTCTAGAACCTGGTAAAAAAGACAAGCTGGCCACAGCCAGCAAAGACCAAAGTCTTACACGGCTTAGCCAGATTAATTTGGTGGATACATTTGTACTCTCAGTAATGTTTAGCTGTAATTACTTTCTGCTTAAGATTTGTCTTATGTCAGATACTAAACAGAATCAAGGTTCTGAAAATCCTCATCAGCTACTTAATAGCACTGCTTCTTTGTCATGTTAAATCCAGTTTGACTTACAATAATGATAAAAATAGTGGTTGTTTATAAAATTCCTTTTACCCTGGCTAAGAAAGGAGGGTTCTAGTTCTTCATTAAATGCTGCAACTCTCATTGAAAACTACAAGCTTTTTAAGAGAGGTAGAACAATGATTCTTATCTCCTGACTGGCATTGCGAAATGAGCATTCTTCACCCTACCCGGCCACTCTCCAGATTTTATCTGCAACGTCATCACTGTTCAGGTAGTGATTGATCACACCTTCCTCTGTAACAGACTGCTTACGGCCCTCTGCCATCTATTCAAGTATGCCAAGTTTATTCACTGTCTACACACCATTCCGTAAGCCCTGTATTATTACACACAAATTTCAGGTTTGATACCCCTGTTTTCCACTCTTCCAGCCGAGACTCTCCTTGGAGATCACCTGCTAAGTTAACTGCGGGTGTTTATTGTAGTAAAGACTGTATCCTTCATTTTTTTGCACAGGATTAAACAACGCTCCAGTCTGCCTTGTACGAAGCAGCTTTTCAAGAGAATTCCCACCTGCTGGCAACAGAAGGGAGCTAGGCACTGCACAGTTCATGACACGTGAGTAGAGGCACCGAACTGCCCTATTATACAGCAGCAGAAGAGGAACCTGAGCTGTTAAAGATGCAACCGGGTCTCAGTCAGGGCACTGTGTCATCACAGCTCAGGTCCAGGTAAAGGGAACATAGGGCAACGAACGTACATTTAAAAGGCAAATATTTCTTCCCTTCTATGTGTGTTAGTCACCACATTTTACAAGATTTCTCCTTGCTAATTCCACTTGCATCTTCATAGCTTTTAGAGATTATATGCACGCTAGACATCTAAGAACTTCACAATTATCAGCAATTATGCCATCCGTAAGCAACACTCTGCAGTAGTAGTTACACAGCACTATAAGTATGTATCCATGAAATACACTTTCCAGGATTTTCTTCAGATTTCTTAGGCATCTCAGCAAACAATTGCATTAATGTACTATGTGAGGTAGTAAAAGCACGCAAAAAAGGAAAGAAATAGACCCCCTTAGAGGTATCTAAAATATGGCTTGTGCATTTTAGCGATTAAAAATGCCCCCCGCCCCAATATAACATAAGGTGTATCTTATGGCCTTTATTCTTCAACTTGAGAAAACACTCTGCCTGTTGATTTCCAGAAGGATGTGCAGATGTTCCTGGAAGGATTCAAAATAACCCTTCTTCACCTGAAAAGGTAAGGGAAAAAAAGACACAGCTCTTTATTTTGGCACTCTCTCTCTCACTTCTCAACACTGTAACCTGAATTGACAGTCTCAGACTGCTAAGGAGGACAGTGCAGAACCAAAAGGAGGGATGTGAGGATCCCATGTGTAGAACACGAGAGCTTGGAAGGGAGATGGTGTCAAGTAGGGTGATAACTAAGCTATAACTGTATCACTTTCAGCTCTGTAATGTCACTGTGCTTTGCTAGCAAGAAAAATGGCCAAACCCAATGAAGACGGGAATAAAATTCACTTTGTTTCAAACTGCTGAGGAAAAAAGGTCGCACTATACAACAAACAAGCACAAGAAAAAACTTCCTCCCCTCACAACGCAAAGATTCTTTAGATTACTTACTGCCAACAGTTTTACTTTTGCTGACACTGTTTTGTAGAAGCAGCACACTGGGCTTGAGGTCCAACTTTGCTGCTGTGTTCATAAATTCCAGTAAAAGATTCTTTCTGCAATAACTCCTTAGTCTCAAGCTGCGGGCTATCTAATTACTCGTCTGCCCTATTGCGACTGTACGAGAGCTGAGGGCTAAGTCAGTATTCCGTTACGAACAGTATCACAAGGAGGATTGCACACTCTTGAGAAAACGGGAATGCAAGTGTTTCTGCACTGCTACTGGACAGCAGAGGGCACTACGAAGACATTTTGCAGTAAAGATGCTAAAAAGAAGGACTCGCTTTTCTCCTAACTTTTCTACTTTTAACTGGGGGTGGGGGTCTCTCTAAATGTTATGTGGTTCCTGAGCTGGGTATAGTAAAGACCATGCTTTATTTTTACTGTTCATTTATACATGCAAAACACAGTTCTTCAAACTGCATTTACTGTGGTTTGGCTGCAAAATAACTACATAATGGACAGATACCGTCATATAGCCTCACTCAGTAAACTAGTTTGTTAATAGCTGTTAGCTGCCTTTTGCTTTTCCTCTGCACTTACAAACAGAACCTTCTGCCAATCACATTTTAATTCCTCGTCCTTTAATAGACTGGTGAAGCCTGCACACAGAGAAATGAAGAGTAGTGGCTCAGCAGCATGCTACAAACCCATGATGGAAAAGCAAACAGAGCACAGGGGTCCAGATTTAATCCCTTTCTCATCCGATTTCCATCAGTAGTTATCTGGCATCACTTTCATTCTCCTCCAATGTTACGCATTATGCCACGGATATCTACTATTAGTGACTGTATATTAGAAGCTGTAACAATTAACCTATCCAATGAACCTACAGGTGGTTATATTCAACCAAATAACAGTTTTAGATGTGTTTTCTGTTGCACAGCCTTGCTGGGGACTCGTGTTAGCCATACACTTCACGTTGCCTTTAATTGCTGCTTAAATGGAGTCAAGCCATTCCTTTACACGTTGTTTTCTATTTTGGAAAAGCTTTTGAAAAAACAATTCCAAGCCTCTGCACAACCTGCAAATAGAGAGGGAAACCACGTCATGTCTCTCACCCAGCCCTCCACTCCACTCATCAACTTGGATTACAGTCCTTGCATCCAGAATAATGTGAATTCTGACTCGAGCTACCTGGATCAGAAAATAAAGGTAAGACAGGAGTGCTACAGTACATGGCTTCCTATGATGTTACACATTTTTATTTCTCCTGAGGATGGCATGGGACTTTATTGGTCAGATTCCCTTCCCCCGCTGCCCCAATGCGGAGTCTACTGACTTTTGTATTTAGCATTTACTCTTGAGTTTCCTTCACCTGACCACAAGCTGCTATGGGCAGTCACTGGGGGAGCAATGCAGCTGGCACACGGGCTGAAACTTGTTCTCTAAAACCAGCCTGCAAATATTACATCACATGCAAGGGGTTTTATATGTAGTAAACACTGCTTAGGATTTCCTTCCTGTGTCTCTGAAGTGCTGTGTACATGGCACTCGCTCAACATCACCTTTTGCAGACTGCTGTCCTTAGCTCACACCGTGGCAAAACTGATGGGACATCTTAGGCTAGGCAATTTGCACAGCTGTAGAACTGCACACTCACACAGCTAGAGCTTAACTAAAACACATGCAAAAACTGTTGCGAATCAGCTTCTCTTCCTTCATGGTAACCATCCTGTACATCTTCCAGGTGCTGGAAAAACTGAGCGAAATTTTGCAGACAGATTCACTTACCGAGATCCAAAAATGGTTCGCAAGGGCAAGTAAAAAAGGTAACACATGCATCTGCATCCCTTTCTGAAAAATATGCGCTCTTGTACATTTGCATAAACCCCTGAAATTCTCATAGACCTGAACTGGAGGGGGTTGCTGAGGTGGAAGGAATAGGATGCAGTGAAGTGTGCTTGGCCCAGTTGTGGCTGTGCTAAGCCGTAAGGTGACAGTACATAGAAATTAGTCACTCAGACCTCAGCGCACTCAGGTTTGGTGCAGGGTGGAAAAACGTGCTCTCCCAGTGGAGCTGTGGGCTGGGGGGAGGCAGAAAGCAAACAAAACATGTCTCTCTGATGTCCTTATGCCCTTTGAAAATGAGGTAAGGGAACTCCTGAATTCACCCCTAAACATCCAGATCAGCAAGTGGGAACTTTAATAACATTTCTACCTTCACATTTCAGAGAAAGACTTTGTGTCCAGTCTGATATATTCAGAACTGACTGACAAAGCTGTGCTGAATTCTAAGGAAGGTACAGCAGAGAACATGAATAGCCAGAGTCTGCTAACGCCTCTCCCTACTCTTCAGAAAGTTCCAGGAGGGGACATGAATCAGTCCAGGTAAAATCTGATGTGAGGTTGCTAGGATTAGGGATAAGCCAAACCTCATAACCAGAAATGTTTGTTTTCTCCTCCCATGAAAAATGCAACTTTGTGATTGAAGTTTATCATGCACAGCCTTAATCAAAAATGCTCCTAACTACAAACAACCCCACACTTTTGGATACAAATTTAGTTATTACAGGAACATCACGAAGTTTTAGGAGCACTTGAAACCCCTTTGAGAAAAACCTCCCATATATTGCAGTGCACAGTTTATACCAGTTGTAAAGTTAGACGTTCTTTCTTTTTCATTCAGGTCTTCGGCTAAAGAATCACTGGCAAGTCGAAATGTGAAACAGAGTAAGTAATGGAAATTATAAATGCGTCTAGGACGCTAGTCACCAAACAGTACAGGGACTGTGAATGTTCAGAAGCTCTAACTTTTGCCTTTGCAGCAGGATGCAAATTAGAATCATGGAATCATAGAATTCAGTGACAATATGAGAAATGACATTTAAAACCTGAATTTAAGTTCTTTAAGAGCTAGATACCCAAGACCCTCCATTCTTGCAGCCACTCAATTAGTTTCTCTTGATACAACATTCATGTAAATCTTCTAACTGGTGTAACTCAGAAATACAGCAAGGTGAGGGACATGCGTACAATTGCACCTGCCTCTTGCTAGAAAGAGGCACTCAGACACACTTGTCTCAGAAAGAGGCACTAATTTAATCTCTTCACTAAAATCTGCTCCTGTAAATTACATACAAGCTGAAACTCCTGCCAATGAACTTTGGGATTTGCCCTCATCTAACATTTCTCCCTCACTCTTTGCAGGCTAAATCAGGCTTTCTCAGACTTTTTCAGCTACCAAAGCCTACTTTTGCATCTTCTACCCAGTCAGGGCAAGCCAACAATACTGGCACTCCCAAGAAACACCACTATCACCTCTTTGTGTCCCTTCTGAAGCACACAGGCAACAAAAGTCAGTCCCATACTACGTTATCATTTTAATAAAGCCATTCATGCCAGTTTGAATGCTACCAGCATTTACTATTGTTTGTAACGCTACTGGAGGAGTGGGTGAAGAGTAATCTTACATAAGAACGAGAAGGAAAAAGAAGAAACCTCCAAAGCAACCCTCTGCTTTTCGAAGTGGTGTCCAAGGAGGCTTCTTTGCTAATGAGTGGATGTGCTTCTCATCTGCGTATGGAACAAAGCCAAACCAGTCTAACATAATCCTAAGCCTATCCTGATAATATACAGCTTTCTTTTTCAAAATGTTTTCCAGAAAGGGAGAAAGAATGTCATTTGCTTTCAAGGCTGAGGAACGGAGGTCCAGCACAAGCAGACACACTGCTCCCAGGGAAGAACTCCAACTGAGAAGGTGCTATGGAAACAAGAGACCATCCTCCCTTCACACTCTTATCAGAAGTCTGACCTGTGCCACAGCCACTCCAAACAACAGACATCCCCCTTTCCAGTGGAGCCCCCCCTATTCAGAGCCACTGAAGCATCTCCCAGTCACCACCACATACAGAAATACGTATTCTTAGCAGTTATATCATAAAGATATCTGTTCAGACTCCCTGTTAAAATAATTTTATGCTCATTATATTTAGTCCTCAAGCAATTCAACCAAACCATGCTGCAGAGGTACATGAGAAGTGCGCCAAATGAAAAAAAGGACAGAGGCAACACTTTTGGGCACCAGATTCATTGTTTTGTGTGACTCAGCCAGGCCTGCACAAAGAGCTCTTGCGTGCAGACTTGACTCTACAGTCACAGACATACTGGGGTAAGAAGAGGGGCACACACACATTATCTGCAGAGATGCACATCAAGCCCTAGGCACTGGAAGAAAAAAAGACCCCGGATTTTCAAAATCTGGCCTGCAGACTGACTGCAGATGTCTGCCTCACAGCAAGCTAAAATTTGCTTCCATAGTTCTCATTATTAGTAGAGAAGAATCACAAACTGTAGTATCCAATGGGGGGAGGAGGGGGAACATGGGACACGAATGGGATAGGATGACACCAAACAAACATTAAAATCACCATGCAAACCTCAAGCCATTGAAACAGAGGCCAACAGTGACAGAAACACATCTGGCCCTTTTTCAGGCCTTGTGAGTGAACTGTGAAAGGAGAAGAATTGGGGTTTATCTGTTTTAAACATATCTCTGTCAATCTATTCTCACAAAACCAAAGAAAGGTGATAAATCGACCCTACTTCCATTTATTTTCCAGAGCAAGATTATTCAGTGCAGACAGGCTCATTCAAAACATCTGGCTGTTTGACGGGCAAGGAGAAAAATCCTGTTAGCACAGCGTTAAGGAAAGAGGAGCTTAGCTCAGAGCAGAGCTCAGTATACTCTTTCCAAGAGCCCCTGCCTTCACTTCAAATCATGTCTACTGTAGTAACAACTACCACCTCCATTCCCATTTCCCACTGCAGGAGAGGGCTATGTTAAGACCTGGGGGACAATCTCAGCTCTGCTTTCCCTTGGTGCTCACTCACTGCTGCACATGCCTAGCCATGCTAGAGCACCAGATGAAGCAGGCTGGGGGGCTTGAAGTAACCTGTAGCCGCAAATCAATGAATGGAGTATTTGTGAATGGCCAGCAGAAGGCTGGTCACCCAGAACAGTCATTACACAGGTCCACTTGCCAACTCAGACCACAGATGCAGAAACTCATTTCTACAAAATGATTTAATGGGTATCAATTTAGCAGATATGTAATTTCTATACAGCTGTGCAAGAGTATGAGCCTGCAGGACATGGTAAATGGGAGCAGAGCTTCGAGCAAGAGAGGAGCTGGCAGTGCTTTGAAACTTCCCTTGTGTCTTAGGTGTAAACATTACAAAGTCAGCTGAAACTAAACTGGAAACCAAGTGAACTGGAAACCAAACAGCAGGGTTGAGTGACCACACGCTGACTGAGCTGTGGTAATGACTTAGTGAATGGGGCAGATACTTGACCAAATGCTTTTGGGCCATACTCAGATTGCCTTAATTCCATGTAAATCTCTGTCCTTAGTGTTTCTTATCAGCTGTCTCCCAGCATCATGCTGCGTTAGCTGAGCCTGAAAAACTTAATTATGCCTCAGAGGCTCACTGCCGAACAGAACCAAAATTAACGCAACCACGTTAACATAGTCTTTCAACAGCACGGTTGCATTTCCTTCATGAAGCTGACAGGTTACTGAGCAACCATGTTAGAGCCAGAAGGGTGACTGATAGTTTGCAAGGACAGTTACAGTCGCATCTTCTCAGTCATTCCCCTTCCCAAAGCATCTGTTACCGTATTTGCTAGATGTCTGAAAATAAACCTTCCTCAAGGGCACTTCACCCATCCTAGTTGTGGTGGGTTGACCCCGGCTGGACACCAGGTGCCCACCAAAGCCGCTCTATCACTCCCCCCCACCAGCTGGACAGGGGAGAGAAAACATAACAAAAGGCTTGTGGGTCGAGATAAGGACAGGGAGATCACTCAGCAATTACTGTCACAGGCAAAACAGACTCAACTTGGGGAAAATTAATTTAATTTATTACCAATCAAAATCAGAGTACGATAATGAGAAATAAAACCAAATCTTAAAACACCTTCCCCCCACCCCTCCCTTCTTCCCAGGCACAGCTTCACTTCTGAATTCTCTACCTCCTCCCCCCTCAGAAGCACAGGGGGACAGGGAATGGGGGTTGGGGTCAGTTCATCACACGTGGTCTCTGCCGCTCCTTCCTCCTCAGGGGCAGGACTCCTCACAGCCTTCCCCTGCTCCACCGTGGGGTCCCTCCCATGGGAGACAGTCCCCCACAAAATTCTCCAATAGGAGTCCTTCCCATGGGGTGCAGTCCTTCTGGAACAGACTGCTCCAGCGTGGGTCCCCCACAGGGTCACAAGTCCTGCCAGAAAACCTGCTCCAGCGTGGGCTTCTTGCTCCATGGGGCCACAGGTCCTGCCAGGAGCCTGCTCCAGTGCGGGCTTCCCACGGGGTCACAGCCTCCTTCGGGCATCCACCTGCTCCAGTGTGGGGTCCTCCACAGGCTGCAGGTAGATATACGCTCCACCGTGGACCTCCCTGGGCTGCAGGGCGACAACCTGCCTCACCATAGTCTTCACCACGGGCTGCAGGGGAATCTCCGCTCTGGCACCTGGAGCACCTCCTCCCCTCCTTCTTCACTGACCTGGGCGTCTGCAAAGTCGTTTCTCTCACATATTCTCACTCCTCTTTCCCGGCTCCGACTGGTGTCGCGCAGGTTGGTTTTTCCTTTCCCCCTCTTAAATCTGTTCTCCCAGAGGCGCTACCACTGTCGCTAATGGGCTCAGCCTTGGTCAGCAGGGGGTCCATCTTGGAGCTGGCTGGCATTGGCCCCGTCAGACACAGGGGAAGCTTCTAGCAGCTTCTCACAGAAGCCACCTCTGTAGCCCACCCCGCTACCAAAACCTTGCCATGCAAACTCAATACACTAGTAGTAAAGGAAGAACAAGGTTACGTTCAATGTGTGAATCTCAAGATCAGAATTAAAGTCCTTTATGTTGGGAAGTGTCTCAGATACGTAGTAACCTGTCAATCCATCCTGAACTTTGCCATTTTCCAATACAAATGTTGCCCAGTCACGTTTTCACCCTAAGCTTAAGTTGTGTATGTGTCCTCCGACACCTTCCTTGATCCTACCTGCCTGCTTTATCAGTGACCTGGATTCTTTAGCAGGAGATGCTGAAGCAGATTCTTACAATCATGTCAGGGTGCAGCAGGGATGGAGAAACTCTTCAGGCTACTCTGGCAAGGCAGCTGCATTTCTATGTCCTTTAATAAAATTAGATGCCCTATCTTCTGAACTATCACTTGTCCCTACCCCCAACAGCTGGGAGTCTGCTGTCTTTAGGATCTGTCTGCTGTTACTGAGAAGGTTTGGATAGTACACCAATTTGAATGGTCACGCATCCATGTCAAGTATTTCTAAATGTTTCATGAAGTGCTCAGCTTGCAAACCAATATTCCTCTGCAAGTATTTATTTCTGTCCTTCTTCAGAGAGGTTATGCTGTCACTGCAGAACTGGCCTATTCAATAAATATGTAAAATCTTTGCATTGTGCAGTGAACACAGAAATGAGTTATGCACTTTATCATGATAACTAAATACGGGCAAGTCTTCAGAGCTCTCAGAAAAAAATCAAAGAACTGAGCTCAGGCAGCTGTGCCACCATTTAAAACAATTTCATTAAGCAGTTAAGAAAAAGAATAAAACGCATTAGATTAACATCGACTATTACCAACTCTACTGTGTAACTTATTCACTGTAGGTAAGTAAAGGAACACTTCAGTTCTGACAATGGCAGGAAGCCAGGAGAAACACTAACAGCATCCTCCAAAGAAAATAAATCACATCACACACCTGGGCTGCACAATTTAATCAGGGTGAACTGTCTTCCCCAACCCACCCTCACCAGTTTTATATTAAACAACAGGAAAAAATATATAACAGATACTCCCTGCATCAACATAAGAAGAGATCAGAAATACTGAAAAGTCAAATACCAGATGCAGAATACCTAGAGGCCCCCCACTAAAATTAAACGAGCTTGAAAGCCACACTCAGACTCCCGTGACTTTTCACAAATCCCACGATACAGATTTCCGGTCACTTGACTGTTTTCAAACAGTTGCCCATTGCTGCAGAAGTAGGAGGTACTACTCGGGAAGTCCACGCCCTTCTTCAGAGGCAGCCAGGGACACTCAGGGGTTAAAAACAAAAGGACGCAGCATGTCAAATACATCAGAGTATGTATTTCAGGACCAGAGTGAAATACAGCACAAGACCAAGACCGCTCAGGATGCTCTTCCCAGGGATGTCATCAAATGACCATCCTACCAGCCTCCACTCTCACGCTGCAAAGATACAGGAATGAAAGGAGGACTACCTTCCTGGTCTGTCATGAGGAGCTGTGGTATCATGGCAGGGACTGGAGGTGTCACAAATAGCACAAGCCCTCTTGCTTTTACAAGCCGCTCTCTCAGACTCTCTCACAAACAGGTTTCAGTTTCTCACACTTGATCTGATGCTAGCGTGATTTTCATGTGCTCCAACCAATTCAACTGTTTTCATCAGTAACTTTACATTGAACTCATTGCAAGAGTGGCCCTCGGGGCTTCCTGAACCGTCACTTCTCCCCAAACGCTACTGCATAGCTGCAGCCTGTTGCCTGAAAGCGGATCACCACTTCAGTATGATTGTGTCTAGTGCTGGTGATTCCACCAATGAACAGCCAAGCGTCCAAAGCATTTAGAAAAGTGTTAGCAATCTCATCAGTGCAAGTCCAGGTCCACCAAGAACAGCCTTTTCTAGATGGCTGCACAACTGTAGGATACTGACAGTCTGAGGACAGCAGTAGTAGTCAGAGGGCTGTGCCTACTGAAACCCCCCTCTGCTCTTGCTTACTGCTCCATCTCACCAATTAACACATCCTGAGGACAGCACCCTGTAGAGACAGCTCATGACAACAGGCATGAACTTCATCCGAGTATGACCCGATTAGGTTAGCACAGAGAAAAGGTAAACAGCAGCAATGCCAACTACTGGCTAAGGCACCAGTGAGGATGGGAAAACCAGGTGATTGAGACAAGCAATGCGTATCAACAGGCAACAGCTAGTCACCAAGCTGCTGTGATGTTGTGGAGTTAGCACTAGGAGCCTTCCAGGAGCAACACAGAGGACCATCTTTTTCTTCTATTTCTCCATAGACAGGTACGCTTCAGATTTGCAAGTGACTGATCTAAAAACATGTGCATGGGTGTGTGTGTTTATCTAATTTCACTGGTAAAGGTTAAGACAGGCTGTGTTTTAAGCCACAAAACAATTCCGTAAGATGCTTTTTAACCCTTTCAGAATGTCTCCAAAGACCCCACTTTGTCTATGCAATCTGCTCTTGCACTCTCAAGCCTGAGTAAATGAGGCACGTGTATGAAACGGTCTTAAGAAAACCTTAAGGAGACTGAAGAGTCTTAGGTTAGGTTTAATAGGTGTTATGTGCATTAACATGCAGAACCTCAGCTGTAAAGATGTTACTCCTTGTAATTTCACTGCTTTACACATTTATATCAGAGAATCAGTGTAATACATGGTGGGTATACTTATGCTGCACTTTTTGTTACAGAAGTAAAAACAGCAATGCTTTTATGAAAAAGCTGATCTAGTTTCTGGAACAAAAGCAATCACATTTTTGTAAAGCCTAACAAAAAAAGCCACATTACTTGAGCAACAAACCACATTCCACACTTTTAACAGAAGAAACTTTTCTATGGTTATTTAAAAAGTATAGAGAGAAGTGCACTAAGCGTATAAAGCCATAACCAGCCAACCCTTTACAGACCATAGGGACCTATAGGAATCCCACTTCTAGTCTCCATGTGAAAGCAGTAACAACAGAGGGAGGAATAAAAACGGATACAAGCCAAGTCATACTTGGATCAGCTCTCTGATTCCAGCTCAGCAGAGATGAACAGTTACGAGGATGTGTTCTTACACCCTTCAGCTGACCTATATGAAAGCTGTACTCATTCAGAAACTGCAGCTGCCTGCCTAGTCCCTACAGAAGAAAGGGATGGGGCAGGCTCACAGGGGTGAAGTGAAGCCACATTTCCAAGGTGTCCATTTCAGTACTTTGCAAAAGCACTTAAGTCAGTTAGAAATAAGTTGAATCAGAACATCCAGCCAAGACTGACACTATAACATTTTTTTTTTAAAGGAAGAATACTGACAAACAATACGTACAGGATCATGTGATAAAACAGGTATACTGAAACTGAATAAGTGACATGTATGAAAGAGTTCCTGTCTCCTGGTATTGTTCTGAGGATGTGTGATAAATTTTGCTAAGAGGATCAAGAAGTAATCAAAAGTGATTGTGTCATCTCAGCTCAACATGCACCACATGCCAACCAAGGCACATGATTTGCACTTGTGCAGACATCCATCCCACTGAAGCTGAAGTATAAAGCATTGGCTTAACTCCACACTCGTATTTCACCTACTGACCTCAGCTAACTAAACACAGTATATAAATCAGTGTGGCTCAGCTGATAAAGGCAGTTCAGTTGCTTGTGATTGTCTGTTGAGATGCTCAGGAAAATTAGAATTTTTGTTTGTTTGAGTGTTCACACACACTTTGCAACAGGCACTAGTGGTACAGGTTTTGAGGCCACAGCAACGCTTGTCATTCACTGCTTTTAAGAAAACTTAGAGCAGAAATGGAGAATAATGCGTACTTTAAAATAGTAACTACTAATGCTCTTGGGTAATACACCCTACTTGGTATGTAAAAAAAAATATTAAAAAAAAAAATTAAATAGCTTCCTTGGGAAACAAAATAAAATTCTGCATTTGCCATTAATTTATTTTTTTTAAAAGCTATTAATAGGGAAGTTTCAGGGTAAAAAAACTGCATTTATCTTTACCCTTCATGTCCAGAAACAACTCTGGGCCAACTATGGAACTACCAAGCATTGAGAGAATTCAGTATCACAAGGGCAGCAGACGGTCTTTGGAGTGTAACTACTTCACGTCCCAGTTTTATCCCATGAACTGCATGTCTCATCTTTCCCATCGTCTCATTCTGAAGCCTAGTTGCTCTCTGAGTCATTGTCTTTATCTTCTTTTCCAGACAGAGCATGTTTGGACGAATCATTGGCTTCTCCCAAAGGAACAGCCCCTTTCCGCTGTGGCAAGACACTGAAAAAGGCCTCCTTCCAGTCTCTCTTCTCCAGGTATGCAAGGATGATCTCAAACACTGCAACATCAAGAAAGACCATCAGCTCTTCTACAGGGAGATAAATGAACTGCTGATAGGAACACACCCCCAAATCCATCTTTACAGAGGTTTACAGGCATTCGGTTGTGGCATCTTCAGAGTAAAGTTGATGAAGTACAGGCAGAAGCAGACAAGGCAATTCTGCTACTGCTGCAGTCTAAAGCCAAGCACGCTTTGAGTCTCCAGTTGTAAGACATTTACTACAGCAGTGCTTTTCTGCAGTGGCTCCAGTTTGTATTAATTTCTCTCAGGGATAGAAAGAAATGTCCCCACAGTACTTCAAGTCTCACCAGTGCCATCTATACAGGCACTAATGCCTTCTCATGTTTGACAGTACTGCTGTGGATGCACTTTAACAATGACTTTGTCCCCTCCCTAACACATGGACAGCCCAAAGTCTTCCTAAAACCTGCTATAATTAGCTTTCTCTTTCATTTCCATCTGAGCTTATGGCAAAAATCCTTATTAGCCTCCAATTCTGTGACCCTTTCTTGCTGCTTCTATTACGCTAACCATACACTCACCCTCCTACTCCCGTTTCAGCTCCGAAAACTTTCCCTGATTGACAATAGCTCCAAATTGCATTATATACAAAATTCATCTGCAAATTCCTACTTAGAAAAATCCCAGGCTATCCAAAAAACTTTTCAACACAGATTGTGGCTCAGCAGCATCAGGGAAGGTAGGAGGAGGCCCTATGGCTGGTGAGTAAGCCAGACTTGGATGAGAAATCTGGGACAGAACGGTGGCTCTTCAAGCTTGGGGCTACAGGAATAGTGCTAACACCACTGGAGAATGCTAACTTCAAAGAATACTCCCAGCACAAGTATTCTCAATGCCAAGCAACAGCATATGAGAAAGGATCAAAGGAGCTGTGGAGGGAAAAAAAACACCTTACAGAGAGTTAGGCAGGCGTTCAGAAAGGGAGGAGCAGCATGGATCTCATACTCACTGAGAGTCAAGTTACAGAAAAGTGTCACATTTACTAGAGGTTTCCTGGATCCACGTTTACTGGACAGCCAGCTGCTCTCTGTGACACTGATATTGAAGAGTTGACCATTTTACTAAGCAGGTTATTCACCTGAAATGTACTGTGAAGGTATGAGCACTCGAAAGACTATATTAATACCACTGTAAGTTACTGCAGAAAACATCTGAGGCAAAAATGCTGGCTTAAGAAACAATAAAAGTATCAAGAGCACATTTCTTCTCCCTAGCTTTGGAAATTCCTTTATCTGCATAGTAAAAACAGAACTGATGGAAAGAGAGTGGCTTCCACAGGAGAACAGAGGCTTCTATGATGGGCTGCAATAGCAACAAAAATATTACACAAGGACAGAAAAAGGCAGTGGGAACAGTTGGTAGACATCATTGCAGACTGGAATGAAGCAGTATGGTCCTGTAACATATATTACAAAGTATTAGCCTTGGGATACAAACCTGAACAGAAGAAAACAAACTCTCTCAGCCACACTTGCAGTTGTGTTTTGCAATACAGTCTTTTACATAGATCTCAAATCTTTCAAGTTTTGTAATTCCAGATGGACTTAAAAAAATGTCTCATCTTACGCTGTGTCAGTTTTCTAGCATCAAATATTTCACACATACATGTGTTCCTCATGCCATTTTAACATGGCAATGCAGGCACTGTGGAAATATATGGAGACGCGATCCCAAGAGAGAAGGATTATAAATAAATAAGTAAAAAGGAAGCGAATCCCTGTTAACGACGCTGTCAACCTCCAGCCACAAGAGGGCCCATTTAATTAAAGTGCTTCAAACACTGAGAAGGCAGTTCAGAAAGAGTTTCTTCTTCTACAGGACCTTCCAAATTCACACGTATCAAAAGTAGTTCCACCAGGCAGAGACCAGGCAGGTCCCGGTCTCATCTGGTGAGCCCTGTACTGTCCTCTGCTAGCTGCAACTTTGGCACCAAGGGTGGGAACTCAAGAGGCCAGAACAACCAAATCAAAAGAGGAAGGGTGAGCAATTACACAGTTACACAAAGCAGCGAGGTGGATGTACTCACAGCAAAATACAAACACCTCAGTGCAAATATCCTTCTCACTTACACAAAATTTATAACACGAGATTTGAGAGGCAGCTTGATTCTGTCCACCTTACTCATGCCTTACTCCCTTGAAAGCTGTCTTTTTGGATTTAGGTTGTAAGCTATTAGGGTTACAATATATACCAGAGCCTTAATTACAACTGCTAAAGGTACCTCTACTTTTGGTGGTGGCAGAGTTGTGTTTATTTTCCTGCCCCAAAACCTTAAGCAAAATACTGCTATAGTATAATCTTTACCTTAAAAAAGGAATGTGGGTTAAGAGCCTTTCAGCTGCAATTTGAAAATGTTTTCAAAGGGCAAGGGAAGACAAGCTCATGCAAAATGAAATCTGGCCAACTAAACTGCAGTGAAATCAGGTGCCTAAAAGTCTGGCACAAGAAACAAGACCATTAAGCAGATAAATGAAAGCCCCAGTGTAAGTGACCCAGTTTTATACCCAGTGCTCAGACATGTAGAAGACAGCCTCCAGAAATGTTGACGCTAGAGGTCAGTATAAGATTACTGCAGTAAACTCCAGTACAAAGCTACAGCTGTAACTTTTGATGAATAACACATGAAGTCCTCTTCTTGTCTATATAAAGCAACACTTAAAGATCAAGTTTTAGAAACATGTAAGATCTACAAATACATGGGGTTTGACAATTTTTAATCCAGTGATATACTATATTCTCCTCCACATTTAAATAATCATTACTGTCATGCAAATACATATCTCCTGAATCAATGGCATTTTAAGAAAATAAAGTTATCATCGAGCAATGTGTTACATAATAAAATAAACTTCAAATAAAGCAAGGTGAGATAAATAAAAGAACCTGAAGTGGGGCAAAATAAAGACTTGGACACCATGTCAAAAAATTCCATAAAGGTCTGAGTAGGCTCCATTTTGCATGTATGTTTGTTTAATGACACTGAAATATAATCTAATAATAAAACTGAAAGTTCAAAAGGAGTGGGATTCAAGACTTGGTTAAGCAATTGTATACTTCAATCAGAATCAGGAAGCAAGGCAAAAATACAGTTATGAAAGCTCAGCAGATAGAGTACTGCTGATACCAAATGAGGTGAGCCTACAGGTACCTAAGCAGTTACTGCTGAACACAGCTGTCCAAAGAGATGAAAACATCACAAACATTTATCCTCCCCTGGGATAAAATACACAGGATAGTTTCCAACTTTTTACTCACCTATACATAAGTCTGGAAACAAGACCAGGATGGTAAGAATGCCAAAATTACTCATGGGACAAGTCAACAGAGTAGGAGGTGCACTTCTAAGTGGCTAAGACACCATCCTTTACATTTAACCATATCTAAAATATTTAAAGGTCAGGGCAATTACTGTATCCCAAAGGCAACTAGATTCAAGAAATAATAACATAATAAAATAAGATTTAGGTATCTGCACTACAGTGCACATTTTGAGGGTTCAAATTCTGAATATCGTGGGTATATTCTATAATAACGCCATTATTTTGTGATTTAAAACTTACCATGATTGACAGCTAACACTTTCCGACTGTTCATCTTGACAAAGTTTCCAAGTGGAAGCTGTGCATGACCAATTCCCTGCTCTACAGCTTTTTTGTAAGTAATTCCCTGTGGGAAAGACACCAAGACAACTGGACTGAGAATCACCATTTCAGATCAGCCCATACAGATTACTACAAGTATCATTTTCTGGCAAGAGTTTTGCCAGCGCTGCCATGATCTTGCTTTAGAAGATATTTACAAAAAGAAACTTAGACAGTAGCTGGGTTAGACAGTAGCTGCTTCAAGTGCTACCTTTGGAAACTTACTACTTTGAATATATGTCACACTGTGATGTTTGGTCAAAAAGATTGTAATTAAGATTTATTCATACACCTGCAGCTCTAGAAAGTGTCAGCCATAGCCTGTTTTAAAGGCAAGTTTATACTTAAATACAAAGTTACTCAGATTGCAGTAACTGGTTATTTTTTCAGAGGAAGAGTAAAGGATAAAGAAATTTTGTTTGCTTTTTTAAACCTGGCAACTCCTGTGCCCAAAATGGGGGAAAAAAAAAAACCCTTTAAAATTGTGTAAATACTTTATACCATAATGGCTATATAAAGGATCTGCTTTAGCTCCCTCCTAGCCTTTAACTGTGGACTAACTGCTGAAGTATCATTTGGTAAGGCTTAAGATCCATCCCTTTTTTTAGCATCACATTGAAATATTAAACATGTCACCAGAAATTACACAGGAGTGTCTCTGAAGAAAAGCAGTAACAGTAGCAGTAGTAGTAGCAGTAACAGCTTTAATTTCCCAGCTGCATTCTCTATGACATTCCAGGTCCACAGAGCACGCTCCCATGTACAGGTATGAAACCAGATCCCTGACGCATGTGTGTTACTTAGCCAAGTTCTCCTGACGTGCAAATTTATTAAAAAAGGACATCCAAGATTCAAGCACTGTTCTTCGTCTATATTTGGGCACGTGCACATACAAGTGTGCGCACACACACACAAGTGCATGAACAGAAACCAAACCCTTCTGTCTGAAAATATGGCCCTCAGTAAGCTGAGCAGTGTTATTAATTCCATTCCTATATTTAAAATGAAAAGATAAAATCCTAAAAAGCTCAGCATGTCTGCACTCTGGAACACAAGCCACTGTTACCACCACAAGTTTTTTTTCCCATTTCTTCAAAATTTTTTTGAAGTCTTTTTTGAAGAAGTTTTTTTGTTATTTATTTTTGTTAGTTTACATCTGAACAATATGAACAGCATTAATGTCAAATAAGGTGCCAAAAAAAAAAAAAAAGGAGCTGTAAAGAAACAGACCCACAGTTTACCTTGTGGTGATTGTGATCCACCAGTCCTCCAATCACATAGGCTTTCTTCTCATCAAGCTCACTGAGAATGTCCGGGGAATCTGACGTAAGATATACTAGGTCTTCCTTCTTTATTAGCTCACTATAGTGCTCAGTTCTAATTTGGATATCCTCAAAAAAAGGTATTTGAAAGAAGTTACAGTCAACTGATGAATTGCTGGGCAAACTTTACAGACCCAAGATGGAACCAGCAAAAATAAATACAATAGCATGCAGTCATTCCATATCCCTTATCCATGTTTAAGTACGTAGCACAGCGCAGACTGATTTCTGCTTAAATCATCCACAGTCCCTACAGGACCAACTTGTAAAAATCATCAGGAAATTTTCTGAAACCCCCAAAAGACTTTACAAATCCTTAAGTTCTTGTGATTCCCTTCAAATGCTACCATATTTCTCCTATGGATCCAAATAGTTTTCAAGTTTACCTTTCTAAAAAAAGTGAAACCAGAAGTAAATGCTTAGTTAACATTACTTGCTTGATATGAGAGGTTTATGCTATGCTTTTGCAAAGCAGCTATCACACAAGACATACTGAAAGTAGAACTGTTTTTATTTTGCAAAGTGCTCTTCATTTCAAGTTGTTGGAATACTGGTTTAATAGGGAGTTGCAAGGAAAACCAACATGAGTTTGACCACAAGACAAGCTACTTCTCTAAAGAACACTTCAGTGTTGAGAGGCAACATAATGGAAGTGAAGGTGCACACAAAGAGAATCGCATCCTGACTTCAAAGTCTTATTTTTCGCCAAGAAAAAAAGAGCACTGTCAAGACAGATGACTCTCAGAACTGCCTAAACCAAGTAGTCTTGCTTAGTCTATCAGAAAATGGAATCTGTTCAATATAAACATGTGAAAATGGATGTGTGTGGAGTTTTTCAAGCAAAAAACCAAACTAATTCAAGACAAGCAGTCTTTGGCTTATTTAAAAGCACAAAGAGCCACACTATTTCTAATATGCTATTACTCTGATGAAGCACGTGGAAAAAGCACAGGTCCTTCACAACTAACAACCTAGTTAGCAGCTATAATCAAGACTCCTTTTTCTCTTTTTACAGAAATAGCCTATTATTCACCTTCCAGTTCACCCATCCTTTGTCATTTTCATTCATGTTGCTCTTCAACTGTCCCCCATGGCTGGTCAAGTAAAACTTCAAAAAGAACAAACAAGAGGTACAAAATACTGAAATGTTAATAGGCCAATCTGTTTCCTCTCTGTACAAGACTTTTTCTACCCTTAACTATTAGCTAAAACTCTTAATCACTTTTTAGCCGAAAGTGGTACTAAGACCTTATTCATACAGTTAGTGACACATTTAAAAGACAAATACGCACTTACAGTCTCTTTTTTTTTTTTTGTTTTTTAAATCTGTCACAGATAAAACTGAGTATCAACAGTATCTCAGCGGCATGCCAGTATCTGGCACTCTTCATCTGTTTGCACATACTTCTTCATATATACGGGGATTTTTATAACATGTGGGTTGAAAACTAATCTATTAGAATAGAAGTAATTTTCTTATTAAAAATAGGCAGTTTAAGTATTTTTTTTTCTGCTACAGTTCTCAGGTTGTTAAACATACCTGCACAGGATGAAATGCTTTGCGGTTTTCTGCATAACATCTCTGAATTTGCTTGTGAAGCTTCTTAACATCCTGTATACAACACAATTTGTTTTTACATAGTCCTTCAGACAGACCACCACAAAATGCTTTATCATGAGCCAGTCAGAAGCTAAAGAGAGAAAAAGGAAGCTTTTAACTGGCAAAAGTGACTACTGAGAGAGTGTGGACATCAAACCCTGAGAGAAAAAACAGCCGTTGTGAAGGGATTATGCTGACAAGGAGACACACACATCTTCCTCAAAAGTCTATTTAGACACCTCTATGCATGTGCTTGATTTGCATTATTCTAGGAAATAAACAAAACAAACAAAAATCACTGGGATTTAATTATATGTAATAACATGGTTAAAATTAATCTGAGGAACCAAGCAGATTTATCACTGTGACAATACTCAGTCTTTCACCCATGGGAAAATCCTGAGAATATACAGTTTATATTTAAGAAAATTAAACATGCATAATTAACTTGAAGAACCACAGACCAATGCAAATAATTTAGTGGCTGGCTCCAGCATTTTGACCTGACAATTTGGACAACAGTTAACTAGTACTACTTAAAATGCAGCAGACTTAATTTTTAGCCAATTATGTTCTTCGTAAGGTACATTACGTAGTTTTATTCTCAGTGCCCCAAAAGCATGGTTTTGTAAATATAACTGATTCCCATTTTAAAATGAAACATCATTATATTGCTTTGATTCATGTAGTGCTTTGAAAACGTTTTGGTATCTCCAAAGGATTTCAAGTAAACTAGACTTTATCACTACAATACTGCAATGCAAGTTTTTACAGGCAGTAGAGAAAGCATCTAATTAACCCCATTGCTAAAGGCCACAACCATCTTCACTTACAACACTTCACCCTTCCTAAACACCTGCAGAAGTGCCAGTTTTTATACCAGGCCTAACAGGGGCTCTGCCTGACTAAGGAAGGAAATGTGTTTTATGAAGGATGAAGCTCAGCCGGAAACACCCAGCCAGCATCTCCAAAACTATCAAGGGGGTCCTCTTGTCTCTTCTGGGGCACTGCTGAAGGACTCCTCAGAGAACCAAGTGCCAAAACGCCAACTGGAGCTTCCCCAAAATTTTGTGGTGAGTGGCAGTAGTATCCATTAGTGCTATATGTGCTCTGCATTACACTCAGCAAGTAGCCAGATGGGCTTTGAGAAAGCTTGAATTCAAGCAGTCTTGCAGAGCAGTGAAGTCCCTGGCAACAGCAGAAAGGCTCAGAGTAACAGGGAGGGGAGAGGTCTGCCTCAGAAACCAAAGGCTGCACTCTTACAGGAGGCTGCAGATTAACATACTTTCCTAGTAGAGTTAAAGCTGTTTTGATCTCAAACACCACACCAAGCACCTTGACCAGTGGTTGGGTATCATATTGATCTTTCTCATATTTACAGTGCTGGTTTTGGCTGGGATAGAGTTAATGTTCTTCATAGTAGCTAGTATGGGGCTATGCTTTGGATTTGTGCTGGAAACAGTGTTGATAACACAGGGATGTTTTCGTTACTGCTGAGCAGGGCTTACACAGAGCCAAGGCCTTTTCTGCCTCTCAACCCACCCCACCAGCGAGGAGGCTGGGGGGGCACAAGAAGTTGGGAGGGGACACAGCTGGGACCCACCTGACCCCAGCTGACCCAAGGGATATCCCAGACCATATGACATTGTCCTCAGCAGATAAAGCTGGGGGAAGAAGGAGGAAGGGGGGGACGTTCAGAGCGATGGCGTTTGTCTTCCCAAGTAACCGTTCCGCGTGATGGAGCCCTGCTTTCCTGGAGATGGCTGAACACCTGCCTGCTGATGGGAAGAGGTGAATGAATTCCTTGTTTTTCCTTGCTTGTGTGCGTGGCTTTCGCTTTACTTACTAATCTGTCTTTATCTCAACCCATGAGTTTTCTCACTTCTACTCTTCCGATTCTCTCCCCCATCCCACTGGGGGGGACTGAGTAAGCGGCTGTGTGGTGCTTAGCTGCCGGCTGTGGTTAAACCACAACATTTACCTACACTGTGACCATCTGACTCGTTCTTTCATCCATGCTAAAATTTTAGAGACAGGCTGAATAGCGTCCTCCTATCCCAACTACCTCTCGTGTGACTGAGAGGAAAAGCTCAGTATCCTCCTAATACTCAAAATTCTTATTTCCACACATACTTACTAACATGGCTGGGAGCCTTAGGTCCACTTTGAAAGAGAAAGTAACTTGATGGGGCATTTGCAGCCCCTCTAGCAAAACCATTTTGAGGCAGAACTGTGTGTAGCTTCATGGTGAACATATGGCACAAACTGTTTCTATATTCCTGTTTTTGGAATCAAACCAACTTACCGCATCTCCATGAAGGCAAACAAAAATCTTTGGCAAGCTTATATAAACATACATTCCAAACCCTAAAAAATTCAGCAACTGACCTAAGCAGGTCTGGGAGTCACCACAATCTGAAACATGCTAACTGTCCTCCACAAGCTGCTCTCCAGTTTTTGTGCTCTGACATTGCATCAGCACTGTCACTGGAGAACCTTTCAACATTTGTATGTGAAGAGTAAGTTTCTTTTACCTTTAGCACCATCAGGTCATCAAAGCTGCAGTCCACAATGAGGCGAAGTGTACTAGGAACAACTTCCCTTCGCATACGCTTTCTGTCATTCACTTCACTACTGGAGTCCGATTTTGACTGACGTTCTAGTTTTCTCTTCTGGCGTTTTTCTTTTCGTTTCTGCCTAAATAGACAAACAAACAAATACATCTTCAAAAAGTGCTGCCAAATCTGCTGAGGCACGTGTTATGCACACAAATGCATACTTCTACGATCAAGGTGGTTGTCCCATGACTGTGGTAGTTTAAACTTATCCTGTTGCTTCCATTTGTCCTAGGCTGATACCAGCATGAAACACACCCCCCGTCTTTGTGAAGTTCTGTATATACCTACAAAGACAGACATCTGACACAAATTCAACGAAGTGAATAGTGGGAGTTTCATGGATTTACGGGTGCTCCGAGTCAGGTCTCATAACAGAAACAACCAAAAAGATTGCCAAAATTGCACTATCGGAATCAGAACGTGGAAGGCAATTTACCTCCTGTTTCAAGTTTTTCAAAAGACTTCTGAAACAATTGTTTCTTCCCTCTGTTCCCCTGATGGGAGCAGGCAGTTAGGAGATCAGATTTCGGAGACAGCAACTTTAACAGCCACTCTCTAGGGGAGGAACACTTTGCATTCAGCAGGACAAGGATAAACCACCATCAGCCCATTTGCAGATAAGGTTTCTCTCAACAGAATAAAACAGAAGCTCATCATCTTCCAAAACTATTTTAACAGGTTATAAGTCAACATAACTTACAGCAGAGCATTTCATGTGTCAAAAGAAATTTTTTTTATTCACTGACTTTGTAAGATTCACCAAGTCTGACAGCACTGGGGAAAGAGGGCGCAGCCCATTCAGAAAGGGACAAAGCCACATGTTACTTCTCCCCTCCAACAAACCAAAAACTTGCAAGTTTGAATCCCTCCTGATATCCTCTTCAAGTTGAGGAACACTTCTAGTATGAAGAGAGAATGCTTACCTTTATAGCTTCTTCATATGCAGATGGAGTAGCCTGTGACTACTGCTTTAAACCTGGCATGGGAGAAAACTAGTTCAACTGCCTTGATTTGCTAAAGCAATCCACACGCAAATTCTGCTGACACATCATTATTATTAGCACTCAATACTACACATGATCCTACAAAAGCTATTTTGCAAACCATACCTCCGTAGATCTTTCTGTTCTTCCCACTGTTTCTGCTTCAACAGCTTCTTCCTTTGCCTCTTGGACATGGGCTCAAGGCATTCTTCCTTGTCTGAGCCTGCCTCCTGTCTCTCTACTGGACTGTCACTTGACTTCACCTTTCCTTCCACATCAGGAACTTCAGGAGACATGGTGTTTTCTGTTGGCACCTCTGGACTTTCTCTTGGCGGTTCTGATGACATTAGCTTTTGGCTGCGTTTCCTGATTTGTTCCTCAACACTTGATAAATATTTCATTGAAAGCAAGCTCTTCCCTCACCAATCCTGTAAGAAACAAAACAATAGTATGAGTGTTATTAACAAGAAGTGCAATTAGAAAAAATATTACTCTACACCTACTGTAAACCTGAATAAATTAAAAATAATAAGTAAGAGATGGCCTTTTCTTGTTTAAAGCTAGGTTAGTGCCTCTGCAAACAGTAACATGTAAAATACTAGAGAGATTATAATCTGTATTCAGATCATGTCTAAAACTCTGCCTGCTACATCTGCAGCTATTCAACAGTTTCCAATTAAAAACTTTGTGAAAACACAACTGCATAAAAGCAGGGAATCACGCTGGATTAAACATAAAAGAAAAACCATTAGCAGTGCTATTATGTGTACACAAACTATTTTCAAACATAGAAACAGAAAAAATTAAAGAGGTATCTTGCGATATAACTAAAGCCATTTTGGGGGGAAAAAAATTGTGAACAAGCTGTACACCTTCAAAATTAATTTTTATTTCTTCTGAGAACCAAAGACACTGGCCAACCACTGATGCTGGCCACTGTCAGTGGTCAAAACACAGCAAGTAAGGGGATGAACAGACTGAAATGTTAACTCAGCAAAACGTTCTGCATTCAAATCAATTACAATTATACCCTCTCCTTTTCAATAACAAGTATTATTTTTCAATAGTAGTAGCTCCCCTGTGCTCAACAGCCGCGTAGTTTTCTACGGATAACTACTTCACTGGAGAAGGCTGCACTGACAGAGCCAACATGCAGAAAAAACAATCCCCTGGCTTCTTCAATAACCGACGAGCTGGAAAAACACACAAAACGCCAGCAAACCAGAAGTGTTTTAGCTAACACGCCCCAGTTTCCCTCCCTGGGGGTGTTAAGACGTTAAGGCCCAGGGAGCCGAGATGGTTGTGGGTGCCAAACGGCACGGCCTGCCGCGGCACAGGTGCGTCTGCAGCCGCCACAGCGTGCACGCCCCGCGGATACCGAGCTCTATACGTACATCTGTGTACGTATATATAGACACATATACATAGACACACATACATCTATATATAGACACGTATCTATGTATACACACATTATATATATAGAAACACACGCGTTATTTTTGCTCACGCGCCGAAGTACCTCATAACTCCACAGGACCGGCCACCTCCGCCCACAAGGGCCCGGGGAAGGGCCGTGACCCGCCCGCCACAGGCGGCAGCGACAGCCGGCAGTGGGGAGGGGGTGTCACGCTCCCCAGGCCGCCATTTTCCCCGCCTTCCCTCAGAGAAAAGCCGAGCCCGAACCCCAGCTCCCGCCCCACCCCCTCCCACACCAAGGGGGAACGGACGCGGCGGGGGGGGGCCGTAACGTACCCGCGAGCCGCCCCACGCGCAGAGCCGGGGGGAGGGGGGGGCGGGGAGGGGGCGGGTAATGGGAGGAGGGGGAGGAGCAACGGCTCCGCCCCGCGCGCGCGCGCACGCGCGCCTCCCCGCCCGCCACGACTTCAGATCCCGGCGAGCAACGGGCGGCGGTCACGTGGCGCTAACGGACAGCGCCCCGGCGCTGAGGGGAAGCGCCGCGACACGACACGACACGACACGACACGATACGACGCGACACGACACGACACGACACGTAGATAGCGAGTGAGCGCGAGTTTCGGCGAGTTTCCCCTCTCCTGCCCGCGGAGCGTCCGGTAGCCGTGTCGGGACCCGGCCCGGCCGGTTGCGCAGGCAGGGGGGGAGCTGGTCTCGCCCGTTTGCGCTGGCGCTGATCGCTCTGTTCTCAGTCAGCTCTGGCGTCAGCTGGAACAGCTTCCAGTCAAATAGGAAAGGAACAAACAACAACTGTAACAAAAGCACTTGAGGATCAGTCGTAGTTTGGGAGGGTTTCTCGGTTTTGCATCATCCCTTACAACACCGGCTGACAAGCCGAGGTTGGCTGCCAGTGGTGGCCACCGGCCCACGGCAGGGTGAGTGGACGTGGGTGCCGTGGCCAGGCTTTAGGGGCCTTTAGAGCCTGCCCTTGCAGGCAGGCGCACAGGTGAGCGGGTTGCTCTGAAACCAGCCAGAGTATGCGCCGGCAGGCTTCAGGGGTTCGCTGATGCCCTTGCTGGGAATCGTGAGAAAAGCTGTGCTTCCCCCCGCGTGTTGCTGCGGTGGCTCCACGGGATCAAGAGAAGCTAAAAGTTAGAAAGCCTTATTTTTATCTCAATGGTTTTGATGACACTACTGAGTTCACACTGGGGCCAGTGAAGTATTTTTAAGTGGTGACATTCCTCAGAGCAGATTTCTAGCTCCAAAGGTCCCACAGCAATGCCATGTTCCCTCTGCCCCCTAAAAAGGGGTATGCGCCTTCATGCTTCATATTTTTAAAGGCCACCACCAATCAGCTTTTTAAACTCTAGTGTCAATACTCAATGAAGGGTGACATTCTTTTGCCTTCAGATGACTTCATGAAAGAATGCTGCCTTGGTACAGGAGTCAGTTCTGGAGACCAGGATTATATTATATGAGAAAAATACATTTTGGGCAGCCTAAATATGTAGATATCTCTTTGCCGCTGATTAATGAGGCACACAAAGTTAGCAAACGTACGAGTGCATGCTACCATAATACCCTTTTCATCTGCATCAGTGTTTATCTCAAGTTTCATTGGTTCCAGATATACACACTCTTTCAGTTTTAGTGCTAGTTTCAGGTTCACTACAGCTATGTTGAAGTCACAAAACTGTATGGTGTCACTATAATAAGACACTGACCTTTAACTGCTGTTGGTATTTAATATTTGCTGTAATATTTGATTTAATTCGTGATTCCTATTCTCTGCATGACTTTCAAAATAGCTAGATTTGCATTTGGGTTTGCTAGCATCTATTTAAAACCTTACTCATGTTACTATTAATATTTAGCTTTACATGCCAGCACCACACAAGTCCAAATGCACCACTGTCCGTATGAAGAATCCTTCATTTTCTTTTGGTTGTTAAAAGGCTGCAGATCAGTTACTGATAGAAGCCCATTTGCTTGCATGCTTTTTAAAAAAAGGAAAAAAGGCATCTAACAAATTCACGTAATATTCAGATGCCCTTTTTCTTAGAATGAAGAAACTGCTTACGCATTTTGATTTATAAATCTGTTTTTCTCATATTGCACTTTCCAAAGCAGCAGTATTGCTAATCCAGACCCCTATGTCCTAAGACACCGATACAGGGTAATGCAATGTTTTCTGAAGTCCACCAAGTGCCAAGTGGTGACAAAGCAAAATGAAGACCTGAGCTGCTGCAAACATTGAGAAAGAGTTGTCTAACTGAATTTCATTATTTTGGTAGAGCCATAACATGACTTTTCAAGATGCTCATTCAAATGGTGAGTTGCCCCCAGCAACAGACCAAACCCCCACAGTTTAAAAATGCATATTGAAGCATTTTGTACAAACAGCACTGCAGGTCAAGAGGCAGAGTATGGAGAGAGGAAAAAAGCCTTGGTGGAGGCTCAGGTGTGGAGATAGACATCACTCTCTGTGGGCCAGGTCTGATTGCAGCACTCTTGAGGCAAGGCTTAGGACGCAAGTGACATGCACAACTCACCTTTAGCCAGTGGCTTGGCTGGGCATCTCCCTCCCTCTGTCCCCCGTGGCAGAAACAGGGGGTCTTATTCACCCAAACAGTGGGAGCTGGGGCACACAGGCACCAGCTGAAGGTCAAAGGTGGACTTGGGTACTTTGGTGTACATAGCTGGAAGTTCAAGTTGAAAACCGAGATCTTCACACTGTCACTTGTGAAGAGAAGACAAAAACATTTTGTTGACCTCAGAAGATGTGAGGAAATCTCATTAGGTTTATTAGGTCATATAAAGATATGAGCCTTATAGTTTGGACTCTGGAGAATGTGCAGCAACAGTAATACTTTGACCCCAGTACATATGCCAGCATGGCGTGAAGCGTACATTAGGGGCTGATCCTGCAACCTCTGCGTGTAATGGACTTTGGTGGGCGCAACACTTCTTTCATTGGTGTAATTTGACTTCAGGACAGTCACTGCTGATTTACTCCGGCCATAACTGAGGTGAGGCTCAGGCCTCCTGTTTTTAAGACTTTTGAAGAATATACCAAGTATGTGTTATTGGTGTGTGTATAGGTGTATAGGCACGTGGAAACATACATACACTATTTCTCTACATGATGGTTACATCCTTACTGGCACTACTACAGTGGTGTCCAAAGAGATATGCTGATTTACCTCAGCAGGGGATCTGGCCTCTGATATTCTAGTGTCTAAGAGGCCCTTTTTTTAAATAACTTTATTTCAAGGAAGAAATACATTTCCGGTGTCCCAAGAGCTTAAGAAGAGGACAGTTGCTCTTCTCCAGCTGCTCAGACCAGCATCAACTCCTCCTCATGAGTGAAGTGTGAATATTGCATTTCCAAAGCAGGATCCATACCTCTGGTCTTTCCCTAGCTAGAGTTGGTTTTGCACACAGGGAGTATCCTTATTTTTTTCAAAAAAGCACAGAAAGCCTGGCAAGCTCCTTGTTCACCAAATGCAGCAAAAGGATCAGCTGAAGGCCTCTGCCTCAGTCCCTTGAATTCAGGAGCATGTCACAGCCTGTGCTGGGGAAGCAGCATAAATAACCACAAACTTGGGAGAAACAGTAGCAGTCCCCAGGGTTTCCTACCAATCTCCTCCCTCCCACATGCATGCACACACAACACACAAAAAGATCCTGGGGGGGGCTTCCACAAGGTGCAGAGAGTTGGGCGCGAGCAAGGAGCATTGGTGTGGACCTGCTGTTTCCCACTGCTGGGCGATGATTGACGTCCACACTGCTCGGCTTCTCTTTTGCCGCAAGGCAACAAAGGTGGCATTTATACCACTCAAGGCGAAGGCCATTCTCACTTTAGGATCCCTTACGAATACAGAGGAGCTGGTGGCAGAATTGGCCCGTTGGGAGCAGCTAAACGCAGCCTGGGGTGGCACTGGTTCAGTTGGGGTGTTTGTAGCTCAGAATCTTCTTAAAGCAACCTCTGGATGTGGAGCAAAAGAGCCTGGTGATGGCTCACGGGTGTGCCTCCTCTACAAGCAGGACCAGATCCTCCCTCCTCACAGAGACAGGGATGCTTCATATGCCGGGGGAGAGTGTGCCCCCTCGCAGGCTGTGACACCCAGGGTGTGCCAAGGAACGTGGGGAGTGACCTACTGCGCCAACATCACCTGAGGGACAAGGAGGTCCTTTAACGAGCCCTGTGGCCATAAGGCTTAGCATGAGATGGCCTGGGATTTACTCTCAGAGGAAATGGGGAAGCATGTGGGTTAGTCAGCTGGGGGCTTATCAGGGGAGGTGGTGAAGTGAGCGTGAAAAAGGGGGGAAATAGAGGTGAAAAGGAGGTCTTGGTTTGCCCTGCTGCCAGACCCAGCCAAGAGGTACTCTTCACCGAGAGGGGACGGAATAGCTGGTTTATCTCATCTTTTCAGCCTCTAACCCACTGCAATGATGTAAGATGGGGGCTCGGGCTGCTGAAAGAAAGAGAATTTATTTGGTATCATACAATATAGCAGGAACTGACATCGCATCTGAGTCTCTGTAACAAAGTAGCATCACTTTTGGGGATGGCACTGATAAATCCCCTGTACTTCTGCTTGCAGGAAGACCCTTAAAAAGCATCTGCCTCCGGGGTTGCTCACAGAGTTGATACAAGAGAGTGGAGGCAGTGGTCAGGATCTGGCCCCTGGCAGCAACAGACCTGATTGCCCTTTCATTCAGGCAGAGGAGGAGTGGCAGGATCTCCTGGTCCTGCCAGGACTGGAGGTGGTCTCCCCCACTCAGAAATGTGGCTGTGTGGGCTCAGTATTCAAAAATGAAAGCCGAGGTGATCAATAAATGGGGCAGAAACCACAAGTTGCCTTAGTTCTTAATAATTAACTGGAAGTCCTTTGATGAACTTAGTACCCGAGTGTGGAATTTGGAATCTGACCTTTACTACATCTAGATAAACAGTGTGGCTGACCCGGCAGCTCTCTCTGCAAGCGCCCCTCCACTCTCAGCAGCTCACTTCTTGGAGGCTCTCACACTTCATGCTGCAGTCAGGAGCTCCAGGGAGTCCAGCATGATTCTTCTTACCGTGCTGTTCCTTTGCATCATTTCCACCTACTCAGCCTCTGTTAAAGGTAGGTCTGTACTGGGCTTGGTTCAGATTTTGACTCAGCAAAGGCATAACCAGTGCGTGTATGCAGATCTGTTTTGCATCAAAAATTATCTTCTTTACTCGTCTGTCCTTGAGTAATACAAAATGCATTTAGTAATTACAAAGGTTTCAGTGCTTGTGGCATTCATGTCAGCAGAGGGGATGGAGGAGACAATGTTTTCAGGTGCACAGGGCCAGTGGTGTGAGCCAGGAGACTGGGGATCTTGACCTTGCTTAGTCAGGACATGCCATGGGAGCACCAACTTGCAAGGGGCTATTCACACACTCCGAAGTTAAACACACAGAAGTGCTCTGGTGGAGCAGAGCCAGGAAGTGCTCAGGGCTCTCCAGGTTTCAGCTTCTGAGCAGTTGACTCAGCTACCACTGAAGTCAGTAACAAGCATCCCATTAATTTCATGGGGAGCTTGCTCTGCCATAAGTCATGAAAACCTGAATGTCTGCACAAGCCCTGGGAGCAGGGCTTTACTCAGGTGTCCTGACAAAGGTCAAGGGTATGAAATCTGGAGACTGCCTGCTTCAGCAGCACCAGTCTACGAAGCAAGGAAAGGTGTCTTTAGTAGTGGCTCTTTGAGTACAACCTGACATTAAATTCAGAGGAGCAGCAACCTTAAAACATGAGCTGACACCTAGTTTTTAGTTAATGAGGATGTCCTCATCGTGATGAGGAGCGGGGGCGCACGCCATCCTAGGTTAAAAAGGCTGTAGAAGGTGCTCTCATGGGTGCCTCCTCCTGCTCCCTGCAGGGGATCCAGAACACTCTATCTGTGTAAGCACAGAGCAGCAACGTTCCTCCATCCCCCCTTACAACAGGAGTTATAAGAAAGAGAAGTTTGCAGGCAGTTCCTCTACCCGTGAGTGTATTTCACGAGACTGCAAAGTAATGTTTATGACTAGATACCAACATGCCATGTTTCTGGTGGGTGTTCTTCCCAGCTTCTCCTTAAGATAAATTAAGCAAAGCTCCTTCTTGATGTGAAGTAATATTTGTTTGTCACATTACATCCTCAGGATACTGAGCAAGCATTTTCTCATTAATTAGTCCTCCCTTCAGCTCTGTCAGGTCTCATCTCCCTCTTGTGCAGAGAGATTGAGAGCTAAATTACTGGCCCAAAGGCCACTTAGTGCCTCAGTGACAGAGCTGGGATTAGGATGAGTGTTTTACCTTTCCACCAGGCTGTGCTGCCTTTTGGAAGTATTGAAGGAATATTCTTTTCTTTTAAGTCAGCTAGATCAGCATTCACGAAAATTTCCTACTGCAGTTCAACTTGAAAAATGTTTTCAATGAAGCGGATGGGTTTTGCTTTTTAAAGCTATCCGGTATCAGAAACAGTGGCAAATATAATTTATGAAGGTAGAGCCAGCAAGTAGAGACGCACATGCTGTGCATGCCATATGTATTAATAAAAGGCACAGGACTTGACAGCTGTCTCTACTCATGCAGTGTAACCTTCTGTATTATACAGTATCATGATTTAATTATAGACTTGGCATGTTACCCTTAATGACAGACACTTAACATTACTAGTCAAACTATGTGTTATGCACTCCACCTTGAAAGCAGGCACTTCTGACCCGAAGAGAGCATGGCTGATTGCAGTCTTTATGTCCATCTCTCCTCCCTTCTCAGTCAGTGGGACATTTGCCATCAGCTGAAATGGCAATGGCTATATGGGCAGCAGGGATCCCAGTGCTGTGCTGAATACAAAGGAAAGAGCTTCTAAAGGCAGGGTTTTTTTTAAAGAAAATTTTCCATTAGAAAGGTGTAGGAATATTCCTTTTTAAATAGTACCGGTGTTTTCTTCATGCAAGGTGGCATGAAAATTTAGTTAGGCTGTTTTGAGTACTGGTTCTGGGCAGCGATAATGTGTCTCTCCCCCTCAGCCACCAATATCCCCCTTGCCTCTCAAACTGACCATGCTATCCAATTGTCTCTCTTGGCTTCCCCATTTCCACTGGGGTTAAGTGCTAAGTCCTTGGGACTGCTTTCAATACTGCTTCATCCCTGCTGCTTCTCTTATCATGATTGACCACTGGCTCACCCTTTTCCATCAGTGACACCAGTCTTGCAACTAAAGGTGTCTTCTGCCCTGGCTCCTGCAGTGTTTTCCACGTATGAAATGGTGAAAGCTTTCAGAACCTCATATTATTCTAGCTCCCAGAAACACTTTGCAATTATTCGTCTCTTCCATGACACTTGGTGCATCATTTGCTCATCTGTTTCCTTCAGGAGGGAACAGCTCTTTTGTATGTGGAGACAAGCAAGTGCTAAAAGGGAGGAAGAGGCAAAGAAGTCTTGCAAAAGGGAAAACAAATCTATGGGTTGAGCTGTGGGAAAAGGAAGAGGATAGGTGAGAGGTGCTTTTAACTGAAAAGAGAGAGGGAGCAAACCCACAAACATCCACCTTAACTAATAAGACACGTGTCTCTCAGCACCCAGATCATTTTTCTTGGACATGCTTTTCCCCCACCTTTTATCTTTAGATGGGACTGTGTCACCCTCTGTGTTTAGAAAGCACCTAGTGGGTGGCATTCGTAAAATCTCAGCCAACACTAAATCATTAGCACTGCCATTTCTGCTGCAAATGAAGGACATTTTGAACCAGGAAGCAACCAGCTCCGAGGTACTGGAAGGAACCAGGGGTGCCCCTGAAAGGCGCAACCATCTCTGGGCAGGCACTGAACACCCTCTGCTCTCAAGGGTAATGTAGCTTCAAAGCTGACAGGAATGAGGGGAAGTGGGGAAGTGGCTAGGCAATTCATGGTAAACCTGAAGGAAGGGTTTTGAAGCAGACACAAAGACATGCAAAACCAGAAGAGCCCCATCGTGCCGACATTAATGCTTCAGCCTCCTTGCAAAGAAATCAATAGTTACAGCTTTGAGCTCCCACATGCAAACAGGTTGCTCCCTCTGGGATTACCAAAGTTGCTGCACCACACCTCCAGCTGGCATAAAGCTTAAGTCAGTTTAGTTCTGTGTAGCTTTGCCAATTTACACAACTTGCAGACCAAACTTGGTGGGCTCGCCGTTTTCCTCAGGGAAAGGTTCTTTGAAGCTGACCTTAATCTACTGCTATGACATCTGAGTGAACAGGGGAAGGAAGCGAGCAAAACCTTAAAAAAGCGGGGGGGGGGACGACTCTTTGAGCACTGCATAATATATCTGTCCAGCCATGATGGAACTACGCTGTACACCTACCTAATTGGGATCTAAAATCTGAAAGTGAAATAGGAAAAGACTTTGGTTTTCCTTTTTACCAATGCAGTGATTTGAAATTTATTTAGCAAAGCCAAATAAAACACTGAGGGACATGACATAAATCGAGAGAGACTGTTGATTCTCTGCAAGAGACTTTGAACACACTGATTACATTAGAGCATGCTTAAGAATTTGTCTGAGGTACTTTGATAGATTTTTCTTCTTCCCCTCCACCCCCCCCGCACTTGTCATAAGACTGAGATGCATCTCCCTGAGGACAGCACTTTGCTTTTCTTAGATTAACTCTGTTGTGAAGTTGTTGTTTCTGCTCTGTGCCTCCTGAAGTCCATGAAGAAATTCCCAATGGATTCAGTGGTGCAGTGTTTGGGTCTGAGAGGCTAGTGCCATGCTGCTTACAGATAGCACCTAAGGTCACTGTATTTGTATTATTTGCTTTGCAGATGTAAAAGCCCTTTGTGTACATCCAGCTTCTCCTCTGTTCCCTTCCCTCTACTAACTGACTTCATCAGTTTTTCTTGTGCGGAAGAGACCTTTGTAGCCATCCACATCAGAGGAGGGAAGCCTTGAAAGCAGTGAAGAGGGATGTTATGTATACCATTTGTGGCAAAATATTTAAAGGGTATTCAAGAAGAAACTGATTTTCCTTAGCGACAGATTTTAGGGGCACAGTATTAATTCCTGTGCCTGAGGCTGGGTAGAGAGTTGTGACACTGGTGCCAGATGTTCCCCACAGGGCTGTGCATGGGAGAAAAGAAAGAGAGGATAGGAAAGGGTGTGGTAGTAAGTACCACATATAAAAAGTATAAAGGAAAAATAAGTGTCATTTGTATTCTACAGATTTCATTTACACTAAAATGAGTGCAACTGAATCCCTAGGGAACAGTCTGTCTGAGTTATTGTTAATGCAGATGGAAATGGCAGCATAAATTGGGTATGCAAGTTGCATTTATGCTAGAATTTGGCTTTATATCCCTTAAAATACATCAACTAACAGCAGAGGCACAGCTAAAGGGACAATTATTTAGTTTAAAGAACAAGGACTTAATTATTCAATCAAAAAAATATTTTCCCAATGTCTTCATTACATTCATGTCACCTCTGGGCAAGGCTCTCAATGGGAAGATTCCCAATAAACATGCAAGAGATGCAGAGAACAATTTCTGTTGGCTCCAACAAATTACATCAGTGCATTTCAAACTGCTAAGTACACAAATTGCGTGATCAATTACAGTATTTTGAGTTGCAAAAGATTTTGGATTAATTTCTAATGTGAACATGCCCAAAGTAAAGAATTTGACTCTCATTTATTTAAGTGTAGAGCTAGAACAAAGGATTTTGTGAACATTCTTATCTTAAATATATGAAATTAGTGTCAACTTAGTCTCAGAAAAAACCCAGCTGCTCCAGTGGGACGGCCTCTGTAATCCAGGCTAGCAGGATCAGTCCCATAAACTTTTGTTGGCGATTAGATTTTTAATTTTTCTAAAGGTGGTTTTTAGTGAAAATGACAGATTATGTGAGTTAGTCAATTCTAAAACACTGTTTGGTTTTGCTTTCCCAACAGGGCATACTACTGGACCAAGCTTAAATAATGACAAGCTGTATAAGTTTGCTTACGCAGCTGAAGTGTATGTTGATCAGGTGAAAGCATCACTGCAGAAAAGTGCAGGATATCGGATTTCTTCTGGTGTGGATGTCAACCTCTTATGGAGAAATCCTGACAATGATGATGACCAGTTGATCAAAATTACGGTAATTGATGCCATCAGACAACTTAAGACATGCCCAATCCTTTCTGCATTTATCTAACTGCTAATCTAACCTTGAAGAACTCATTTTCAGAAGATGAGCTAAATCTTTTATTCTTCTCTAGTCCTATCAACTAAAGCCAGCTTCTTCGATAAGCTGATTCCTATATAATAAGACTTCACGAGGATATATCTAACATCATGAGCCAGAACTTCAGAATATCTCCGATATTTTGAAATTGCTTCATATAGCTTCTACAGCTTCAAACAACTGGTGTACAAGCACCTACCTGGCAGTAGGTTGTCTGAAGTCCTTGGTTCTAGCTGCAAATCATGACATTTGCTAAATACAAACTGGGTATTTAGCTTTACAGTGAGTTTTTCTGCCACTTATTTCCCTAGTGGTGAGTGCTGGTTTCTTTCGAAAACATAGACATAGTAATCATGGAAGATTAATGATCAGAGCCAGAAATGAAGAAATAAAAAAGATGTATTATGTGATTTAGTCTCTCCAGCCTACCCCAGGCCAATGCTAGGCTGCTCTCTACACGAAATTTCTCTGCTTTTACTTTGCTAGGTAAGAGATGTTCAAGTTGAAAATGTGAATGAACGTCCAGCTGCTAAAAACATCTTCAAAGGAAAAAGCACAGAGAAGATCATCGGGAAAGAATATCTGGAAGCTTTACAGAGGCCCATAGTTCTTGAGCTAGTCCGTGGAAAAGTAAGACTCTGTCTTTTAAAATTCAGTCCCTGAGGAAACCTGAGACAAATCTTTTCTCAGGGGCTTGGAGAATTTACCAATTCACTGTCCTCTCGGTGTTCTTAATATGCCATCATGTCCTATCTTTCTATATGAAATATAATAGTTTAGCACAGACTGTAATTTACCTGTACAAGGGGCCCTTGCATCCCAAGCTTCTTGTGCGTTGAGAACACCACACAGTATGGAAGTGAACAGCAGATTAGCCACAAATAAATGGCTACACACGTAGATATATGCACAATTGCTGTGTAAGATCTGTGCTGTTGACTTCAGTAAGGCCAGGATTTTATCCAAGGTCTGAAGGCAGAAAAGGAGATACATTTTGTCATGAGGGAGGTTATACAGAGTCTGTGAGGAACAGTGTTAATCACTTTAAACCCTTCTGAAAGATCTTAGCATGACTGCTTTTCCCACCTCTCTGGCTTGCTTATTTACTTCAGCGTCACCTGCAGTTTCAACAGTCCCACGTTAAAGAGCTTGATGCTGAAAGAGCTACAGCCTTTCCTGTTGTTCCTCTACTGGGAAACTGTCTCCAAAAATCGGAAGAGAAGGGACAGGGAGCAGGTGTGTCTCAGTGTGTGCCTGCATTTTATAGCCTGCCCTGAGAGAGCACCAAGGCACTGTCGCACCGCGGGAGCACACGTGCCCAAAGGTAGCTCTCAGAGTCCCAGTTTTGCTCAGAAGGGGATTCAACTAAATCCATCTCCCCCTCTTTTTCCCTGCCAGAGCTGCTCGCTTGTCCCCTTGCACACAGCCTACTGCTCTGCCCAGGGAGCCCCAAGGCTTGAGCCATGGCTGCTCCTGCCTCCTCTCCGCCCTCCTTCACCCTCTCATTGCTCGTCGCACTAGGCCAACAGCCCCACTCTCCCTGCTGCAGCCCGGGCAACGCTCGGCAGGTGGGACGTGGGCAGAGGGGCAGTGAGAAAGGAGGAAGGTTGAAGGTCACGCTCCCTTTTCTCTTCTGCAGAGCGGAGTGAGGGCTGTGACACCCTACCCCAGCAGGATCTTTACCTCCTGCTGTAAATAGGCACTGAGCACATACCCTGGCCGCCAGCTCAGCCTACTGAATTGCAGCTGCTATCATGCCTGCTCGGTAACTTTCAGACTCAGCCTTGTCATCAGTTTTACACAACATAAAAAGAAACAGGCCAGCACTGGCTCCCGGCTGTACGCATCCCTAAATGAGAATGGAGGTCTTGGAAGAACACAGTCAAAATACATCTGCTCCTAATACATTAAGCAGTTCACACACTAAGACTGAGATGTAGTACTAAAAACTCAGGCTTTTTCTCAGGTAATAGGGTCTGTACACTCCTTTTATGATTTCTTTGTGGTGTAATACTTTCATCCCTGGTACAGTGATTTCACTTTCCAGGGTTGCTCCAAGATAACACGCTGATTGTACAGTTCCTGAAAAAAAAGTGCACTTTTAAAGCACCTTGAATGCAAAGTGGAGGTGCAAAGTCTTGTTACCAGAGGAGAGGCTCAAGCACAACAGTTGACCCATGAAGTGCAAAGGTTGTGATGTGTTTGACACGTCATTTAAGTAATTTTAACTGTGATTTACCTATGATTCATTCTGGGGTTTTGTAACCTGTGATTAAAGTGCAACAGATATTATGCCCCTGTGGGGAGGGATTATCTGAGGATTATGCAGAAAAATGAGTCACTTGTGAAATTATGTAAAATTTCTCATTTCCCTTCTAAATTCTCTCTAATTAACAGGAGGAAAGATGCTCACTGCACTGAAACTGTACTTAGGTACAGCTAAAGCCCGAAATGTGTTTGTACTGTTATCGACAGGCCCTGCAGCCCCTGGAGTTTGCTTAAATAAGGGCCAAAGGTCCAAATTCAGCTTCCCATTCAGAAAAAAGTAAAGGGAGTTTTTCTAGAGAGGATTCTCACTATACTTTTCTCATTTAACCAGATTTGTTATACACTTGGTTTTTTTTCCTACAGGTCAAAACCTTCTACTCATATCAAAATGAACCTGGTTTTACTCAAAATATTAAGAGAGGTCTGGCTAGCCTTTTCCAGCTACAGCTGCACTCTGGTGCTGCCCGTGAGGTATGGTGGTATATCCAGCAAGATAATCATCATCAGAGAAAGAGCCGAAAGGCAGACCTGTGTCTCCTGCTGACTTCAGAAGGAATGAACTGTGACAGAAATCACACCTCTGATTGCATTTGAGGTTGCGGATGTAAAGACAGACTTCTGAATATTTGGTGACAGAAATCAAGTTGCTGCAATTAACATAAAGAATTGCTGAAATCCATTTGATTTTAAATGCTTTTATCAGTTTAGTAGAATTTGGTAATAAACCAACTTAAACCAGGTCACTATAAAACAGATACACCGATGTTTAAAGTCGGTTGATTCCTAAACTCAGTTCAATGGATTAAGCTATTTTAAATCAGAGTATCCACACAAAGTTAGTAATGGTTTAGCTGCATCTATTTAACCTGTGTTACATTGCTAAATTTCTACATTTCTCCACATGAGCAAAGCTGGAATTTAACTCGAACTCGTGACTACAGTGCCAGCTGCCAGGTGTCTTCTAAATTTTTTGTTTAAACAAACATTGTTACTTTCCTTCATAGCTATCTAATGAAAAGTACCCTTGCCTATCCAAAGCAGGTAGTTAGAAACACTCAAAACTGGTAAATAAACCCAAGCAGTGCAGCATCTCAGGTACAGGATTCCAACAGTGGAGAAAATGTTTCATCTTTGGAAGGTGTTCTGGGGTCCCAAAGATAAATTCAATAAATTGTCCTAATCTAACTCTTTTTTCCAAGGTGGACATATCTGGGAAATGCAATACTACTTACCATGTGCGGCAAGATCAAGTGACTAAAATAAAAGCCCTGGACTCCTGTGAAATAGAAAAAGAAGGATTTACCAGCCACAACCAGGTATGATTTCTTTAACAAAATAAAATCTGCTCTGCCTGTTTAAAATATATTCTTAGTAGCTATTACTCATTTTCTCAAGTCCTTTCTGCATTACAGAAAGCAAATTCTACATGTACATTTTGTAGTATTACTAGTACAAATTTCATATGGGGGGGATTCCCCTGGGGGGAACAGAGAACAGATTCTCCTCTTATGTAAACCACCTTGGCTCAGCTGACATTGAGTACAGCACACCAATTCACATAATTTTTTGATCTCATCCGTAACATATTTTAGTTTCTATGCAGATTTACAGCACTTTTGTCCTGGCTGTACTGAAGTTTTAATCGATGTGAGGCTTCTTTTTTCTTTGGAGGAAAATAGTAGATACAGCCACAGTCATAGTGACAATAGTAACCTTTTTCCAGCTGCTAAGTTATAGCATTTAGCATACACAATAAATTCCAGGCAAGACGCTGACTCCTGAATGGAGCCCGGTCAGGCTTGCCTGGAAGGTCAAAGGCTTCCCTAATGCACAGGTGTAATGTAGGAAATGTGCCATAGAGGTAACTGAAACCCTACTATGGCATTAATGGTCCTCCACTACTAGTAAATGCCTTTTTAGGCAGTTACTACTGAGTGCAGGCTGGACACATGCTGAAGGCACTGGGATTCTCCACATCTGAAACTGACCTTTCTCAGCTCAGAGATGTACAAAAGTAGCACACGCTCTGTTAATAAACCCCCTTAACACTATGACTGAATTCTGGATCTTCACACTTGCCACAAAGACTTCGACTTGTTTACAAACAGATCAAGCAAGGTGGCTGGCTTTGCTTCCCGGGTGTGAACATGATGATCTTATTTACAAGACATTTCCCTGGAAAAGCTTCTCATCTTATTTAAAGTGTATTTTAACTAAATGTAGTACTGGGCATTTTCTCTGTTGCAGCCTGCTCCATAACTGCCACCCCTCCTTCCCCTTTATTTTCCCCTGGTACGTATTGAATTTGAAACACATGGTGCAGAAGTGAGTGGCTTCTTGTTGCAGAAGGCATTCTTGAGAACCTGATTTATAAGCTTAGCTTGAGATACTGTCAATCCACATGCACCTTCCTCATTTGGGTCTATTTCATTGCGAGTTTTGCCCTGATTTGGAACTGTGAGCTTTTTTCCTATTCTGTTGTTTATTGATCAGCCTTTTTTCTGGTTTATTTTTAAATTATTTTCAGATTTTAGATGTCAGTACAAAAGCCACATCTGCCACAATTTATGTGTTGGAAGACAGTTTCATTAAATCCATTAAGGCAGAAGAAAATTATGTTTTGCTTCTGAATTCCCGACGAAAAACAGGTGCCAAAATAGTTTCAAAGTAAGTTGGGCAGTTTGACTGTTGTTGATGGTAGCAGGACTAGTGGTTCAAGTCAGCTTTTATATGTATGTCTTATAGCATCAAGATCTAAAGCTGTAAACTCTCCAGGTGAGGATTTAGGTCTCTTTTGTATCCATATGGTACCTAGTCCAACTTTGATTAAGGGCTCTACCATACTGCAAATAATAAAGAATGGCATTCATAAAAAGTTAAATTAAAACAGCTGGAATTGGCCAAAACATTTTAAGCAACACATTACTTCTGTAGGTGTTCTGTTTCTGTGTCCTCTCATTTCTTAAGAAATACTTCCAATGGATCTCCATTTCTAGTATGTGAAAGTTCAGAAGTATAGAAAACAAAATCTACTGCATAGAAAGGAAACAACAGTGAAACCTAGATCTGTGTTAGACTCCAGACTCCAAAACACTGGAAGTTTGGAGATACTCATACAAGATAAATGATTTTGGCATCTCCTTAGTATTATGATATTAAAAAAAAAGTACATTCAAAATCTCACTTTCCAGATCTTCTTATGAACAAATATATGAAAAATTTCAGAATGTATATGGTTACTGAAGGCTGTTTACCAGGTCCTATAAATCCATACTTTCGGAAGTCTATTATTAAGGTATTTTATGCCACATACCTCTAGCAGTAATTCTGCTGGTATCAGACACTTCTGTTACCCTAAAAAAGCCATAAACTTGCCATGTTCTGAACATTTTAAATTAAGACTTCAATGACTCTGTGTTCTATATTTTTGGTCTGTGGAGGGGTATTTTTTTTCCTCTTGCTGTGATTTCTGCATTTCTGCTCTAACATTTGAGCTCTAACTGTGTCTTCACTGTATGGGTACACAGGCAGAGACTGGAATTGAAGTCAGTGCAAGCTGGCCCTGGACTGATCGCTGGGAAGCATGTTGCCAGTGTTATCAAGACCTTGGACTCCAGTTACGTTGCTGTGTCACTAGTAGCAGACCCAGTCAAATCCGAATGCAAGAAGTGTCCTTCAGTAAGTAAACACAGGCTTGTTGGATGTCAGGTGTGTTAGCTGAGCAGAAGTGTGAAAGAAGCTTCCATCCAAGCAGCCCACTTGGAGGGGTCTAACGTAGCAATATAAAATACGCCCCAGAGTGGGGATCATGGTAGTGATGTAATGGTCCTCTACCACACAAGGGTGTTTTAAGACCTGCCTCTAAAAGTACCAACCTTTTTGGTCTCTTTCAAAGATTGAGTGCAGTATTTCTCAAGACCAGTAGAAAATACAACACCCTTTCGTTTTATTTCATCTTTGCCAACCTTGAGTTGGCAGAAGCTTATTTCCTCTGGGTAATGGAGTGGGAAATTACTTTTAAGATGGTTGGCCAGTGTTTATAAACAATTCTGTCATGGAGGAGCTGAACTGCTCCTAGAAATTGCAGGTAGTTAGCCATTCCTTAGGCAGGCTAACCATTTGTTGGTAATACATCTAGCCTCTTCTTTCTGCCTGACCCTGAAGGAAGCCTTTTATTTAAAAGACTTTATAGCTATTTTATAAGTGTAAAATGGGGCTTTAGTATTCTTGGCAAGTCCAGTACTGTTCTTATTTTTGCCCTGGAAATAAAAAATTACCTAGTTTTTTTATATTTAAGACATCTAAAGACTACTAAGATCCTGGTACTGTACATGCATCACCCTTTGTTTTACTGATGCTATTCATCATAAACTAATATAAATTTCTATGGTGATTGTTAGCAAACAGTTTTAATGCTATTACCATTGTGGAATGAATTTAGCAGTGAATAGGAACATTCATTTCAAGATTATTATTCTCTGTCAGTTTTTGATAAGCAAGGTAAGGCTTCTATTCAGCACACATAATTTTAATCCTCCAGAGATACTTCTTATGAGCACAAATACCTTAGTATATTGGAACCTGTGCTAGTTATTTGGAAGTAGCATTGCACTGTAATAATTCATCTTGCCTAATGCTTGTTGAGCCGCAGAGAATATAGAGAAATATGTTGCGGGAAATGAAACCGAAATGATGCTGCATGCGTGTTGGAGCAGTTCTGAGCAGGGAACGTCAAGGGATCTCAAACAGAGCAGGGACAGCTGCTTTTTCCCTGACTCTGCAAACTGGGGTTTGTGCTGACCAATTTGTCACTTGGAACCGAGTTTGTCATAATAGTTATAATTTCCAGACCAAGATAATAAACATAGGGTATAATTCCAGAGCACTGCCTGGGGACTGAGCTATGTCATGATAAACCTAATGGCACGATGAGAATGAAGTCCTGCTTTCCCACTGTATTTTACAGTAACTGCTATGAAAAGATGGGGTCTATAAACAGAACACTGTATCCAAAGCAGCAACATAACATTTGGTACTTATATATCATAGTATACATTAATGCCATGCTGACATGGTATGCCCTACAGTTTTACATTTTCAAAACCCTTTTAAAATCATAGCAGGTCTTATATCTATCTTTATGAATTTGGTAAAATAACCATGACTATCCCCACTTCACAGGTGGCAGCACTAGCTTCTGTGAGGTTATGGCCAACATTTACATTTAAATTTAGGCCTAGATTTCTGTGTTTAGACATCATAAAGCATGCTTTTTTCAGAAGAGCTCATGGTTCTTACTTTTTTTTATGCTCATGGTTCCTACAGGAACGGATGCTTGCCCCTTCTGAAATTGAGGTGGGTTTGTTCTGTCTTGTGCAGCCAACCTTTGTAGGTTGGTAAAGCAGCTGTCAGGCACTGACATTCAAAACCAACTCCTGCTCAGTTTAGGACCTCTTGGTTTGGCTTGAATTTTCCTAGAGTGCCCACAAGACCTCTGGTCTGATCTATCTGTCAGAGAGACAGAGATTCATGTCTGAGCTTGGCTGAGTTGCCATGTGGAAGTGCGTGCATCTGTGCCTGAATCCTTGGGGTATTCAATCCAAACTGCCTGACATTCACATCAGGAGAATGAGGCCCCTTGCAGAAGTCAATTGTGAGTGCTGGTTTTTAAAGTCCTGGTCACTGCAGGAGACAGCAGCTGCTCCTTGTAGCAGTTGTATGGTTAGAGCACCTCCCCAAAGAGGAAGACTTGGTCTCCGCTCTTTTTTGCTTGAGATGGCTCCAGCTCACATCTCCCATCTTGCTTGTCTCTAAGGTATAGGCTGAGCTGACTAAGAGCAGCCCGCACAGCTGGGCTCTGCGCAGGAGAAAATACAGGCTTAATGAGGTTAGAGATTTTTTTGCCAGGCTATGGTGCAGCTTCAACAGGGGGAATAGAAGGTGCCTCATAAGTTTATCCAATTTCAGCTTATAATAGCCACACTGACCTTGGTGCTAAGCACTAATCACCAGTTGAGATTAACAGACCTATCTGTGCCTCAGAACAGGAGCTCCTCCCAGCTGGTCATTAATACTCAGGAAATATCCTATGTCTCAATCATTGTTGCCTAATTATTGTTTGTTACAGTTGATGGAAGTTGCACTCTGTACTGCTGAATGATACTTCTATTTGCCGGCAGGTTCGAGTGTTATTGCCTAATACAAAACCCATGAAGAGGGGAAGTGTTTTAGTAAAGGTCAAATGGGTGCTAGTGTTATTTCCCACTTGGGAAAACTGCAGTAAACACTGCTGCAAAGAACAGCTGAGTTTTCACCAAGGAATGTTCTCGATAATTTGAGATAACAGAGGCAAAGGCAAGTGAGAGAGGAAAGGTCAAAATACCTGCACCAGTTTCTTACGGGATTTTATCTGGAAGGACAGACATAGGTGCTGTTGGTACCACGTTGGCTCATTCAGGTAAAAAATGTGGTGGATCGAATAAATACAGTAACAACATATGAAGAAGCCAATACCTATTCTAATACCATCTTACCTGACATTTTGTACAATAACCACAAATCCCTCCCCATCTTATGCAGGTTTATGAATGAGAAATGGGAATTAATTATGGGACATTTACTCCTGTTCCACACTAACCACTTACAAAAATACCATCTTCTAAGAAAATATGATTAATTTGTGAATTGGGGATTGTGCATCTCACACTTCAAAAAAACTAACTTAGGAGAAAATGGGAACAGAAGGCAAACACTGTATTCACCAGAAAGCACAGTAAATTTGCAAGAGAAGAGAATTCACCTTATTCCAGTTACAGTATAAATAAACATGTTTTGTTCCAAAATAGATTGTATTTAAGGCAATGTACATTATCAGAAAATACTAAAGTGTTGGAAGAGAGACAGCTATAGAAAAGGTTTCAAAGATATTTGTGCTGGGGTATCATCAATTAAATAACACGTAGCTAAAGGATCAGCAATCTATTGGATTTCAGCTAATTTGAGCAATAGCTGGCCCACATATCTGCATTTAGTAAGTCTGATTTTGAGAACTGAAACCACAATCTGAGAGATTTGACATAACATGAATTATTCTGCAGCTTTCTGAACACTGGCAGAGCATCAGAGAACATATGTATCCTGAAAAGCTTTCCAAAGCTGAAGCAGCAAGAAGCTTTTTGTCCTTCATTCAGAACATCAGAAAAGCTACGAAAGAGGAGATACTGCAGATTATTAGAAGTGAAAATAAAGAACTTCTGTAAGTCATCATGAAAAAGCTTTCAAAAGGTTTAAGTTACTCAAAACTGCAGACTGGCAAATTGCTTGCAAACGGATTCAGTTCTACTGGTGATGCCCTAGCAATGCAAAAACAGTATTCAGTACTGCCTGCAGGAAAAGGACTTTTTTTTTAAAAGCTGTGTTTGTTCTTGTAGTATAATATATTTGCAGCACACTGTTCAGCTAACAGGATTGTATCTACAATGCAAGGCAAACATACTTTGTAGCTTACCCAAAGCTTCTCATCCCGACTGCTTGTTCTGAAACACTCCATAACTTGTTCTTGACTTCCCCATTTGTTTCCTTCAAAAGGAAATACAGCAAAGAAGGAGATGTTTCATGCCTGGATATTGTCCTAGTATTAGAGTTTGAGTGTGAACAGCAGGCACACCTAGACTTGGGAGTTGGAAAGCATTTCCGAGTCCCACCATGCAGCCAGGATCTTTCAAACAAATTATAACAGTTGTTAACAATAGAGATAAACCTGAGAGTAACTCAGGTAGCGTAGCTGCAATTGTGTATTTAGAAACAAACCACTTTTTTCTATTTACAACCTTGTCCTGTAAACTTTAAGACACTCTGGATAGTTCTGGTTTTTTAATACTTTTTTGGTCCCATATTTGCATAAATTCAAATATTATTATCCATGGATATGAATAATTTCTGGAGTTCATCTACCATTTTGAGGCCAAAGAATTCAGAGACACAGTTTTTTCCAATAAGAGTAAAAATTCTGTCTCTTACCTGCAATGAAGGTACATGATCTTCTTTCCTTCTATATGCAGCAAAGTCTTTTCAGTATTTTCTAGATCATTACAATGATATGTTCATTTCCACTTCTTCGTAGTCCGCAGGTAGTGGATGCTGTAACCTCTGCTCAGACCTCAGCATCACTGGAGGCCATACTGGAGTTTCTTGACTTTAAGGATGCAAGCACTTCTACCCTGCAGGAGCGATTCCTGTATGCCTGTGGATTTGCTCCTCACCCCAATGAAATGTTCCTGAAATCTTTAACTGTAAGTCAAAGGACAAAACAAATACAGTGGAGTAAATACTCTTGAGCATTGTTCCTGTCAAAGGGGAAGGGAAGAAGAAATGCCTGTTGCTGTTTCCAATTTTCCTTTCTTTATCCCTTCCAGGGTGTCCTTTAAGTGTGCCAGTAGCATAGAGCCTGGAAACAACAAAAATTCATAGGTCCAGACTGAAAGTCTATTTACTTTGTAAAATGTTATCAATATCTACTACTTGGAAAAGTAACATAATACTGAGTGTTAGCAAAACAACTTGAGGGTTCTTTGATTGTTGCCTTATCAAAGTCCTGTAACCATTTAATACTCATTTGTTTGTTTTTTTAAACATAGCTTCAAAATGAATCTACTATTTGAGACACTGAATGTAACTCAAGGGGAAAATGGCAGTCAGTTATTATATGTAATGATAGAGCAGTGCTCTGCTTAGCCTGAGCCCAGGCCATTGTGGTCATCACTGCCTTCACATTGCACTAATGTTCACATGAAATGAGGGAGGGTATTCAGCCCACTACAGACTGTGGTTCATCATATTTAGACAGAGAGACTAACAGCACTGCTTTTGCATAACAGGCTAAGTTCAAGGGTGATATCGCAAATGAAGAAATCAGAGAAACTCTTGTCATTGTCATGGGAGCGCTGATCAGAAAGCTGTGTGAGAAAGAAGGCTGCAAGCTTCCAGTGAGTATCTGCTGTTCACTTCTGGCCAAATTCTGGTCTGCAACACACGTGAATGATCCCTGCTGATGTTACTGGGAGAGCATGAGAGACATGGCGGGGAAATAAGCCCATAAACTCGTATGTTTGATAGAGAGAGGACTTTTTTTTTTTTCTTTTCTTTTTTTTTTTTTTAATAATGACATCTACTTTGTCAGCTTTAGGCTTTAATCTGGTCTATTCCCATTCTGTGGATTTGTCCCAGTTTGCCCTTGTTTGACAGAACTTTTTCTCACTGCCTAATCTGTCAGCAAAAGCAGTACTTGTGCTCCCTTTTTGAAAAGCTTTGTACGTCCTCAGAGAAACACTGGCAAACTCAGGATCTATTTAATATTTGCAATCACCCTAGGTTATTTCAGCTCTGTGAAGAAAATTCTTTGGTTCAAGTACTCAACTAAGCCCCAAACATGCATAGAACAACCCAGGAGGAAGGCTATCACCTTGACTATGGACTGAGTAGATGCTGGTGGTAGAGGATGAGGATGATCAGACAAGGCACTGCTGCCTGCTGGATCTCTGCTGTTTGGGATTGCAGCACACTGCTGAGAAGACACAGAGCACCTGAACGGCCCTTAGGAATCCCTTTTTCCTTCCCCTGTTAATTGCCAAGCACTGTTATAACATTATGTTATGAAGCACTAAAGAGCAGTTCCCTTGCCTTTTTTTGTGGGAACATGTTGGCCCACAAGTAAGACCTGTGAAGTCCCTGAATCAGGGTGGGGGCAGCCAGCAAATGATAAAGCTATGGACCAGGTGTCACTGCGGCTATAGCCACTTTGGTTATGCTTGAAGGAAGCCATCGACATACACTTTACAAATGACACCTTTGCTAATCCTGTGCAATGACGCTTTGAAACAATAGCACGCTAGAACCCAGCCCTACCCCTCCTACTTCTGCGAGGGAAAAAGGTGGATTTATGATCACCATTTAAACATGCTGTTGATTTTCTTTAGGCTGTTGTGGAAGCCAAAAGGCTGATTCTAAGTCGACTGGAGAAGGCTAAGAAAGATGACAATGTGAGGATGTACCTGCTGGCACTGAAGAATGCACTCCTTCCTGAAGCAATTCCGCTGCTTCTGAAGTACGCCGAGTCAGAAGAAGGGCCCATCAGCAATCTTGCTGCCACTGCCTTGCAGAGATATGATCCTTCTTTTCTCACCAAAGAGGTAAGAAAATATACTGTCCAAGAAAAGAAGTGCAAGAGACTGTATTAAAAATAAAGTATAAATTAACAGAGTTCATCTGTCAGTCCCACTCTTTTTAAAGATGCCCCACGTATGGTTTTTTTACCTCCAGGAAATTATTATATACACTTCAGTTCCAGCCAGAAAACTCTGTACACTCCTGCTTGCCAAATCCCAGCTCCCAGTCTGCCAATGCTAGTCAGCCTTTGGTTCCAGAGTCACATACAGCCATTGAACGTGGCAGGCAGTCCGCAGGGAAAACTGGGCTCCCTTCTCAAGAGCACTGCTTTCTCTGTGATGTACAGGAGGCACTAGGAACACTGGGGCACCTGCGTAACCCCTGTTCTTTCTTGTGCTTTCACATAGCCAGGGAGAATGCATGAAGTTAGAGGAGGGTAAAAGAGCTGCATCTTACCTTGCAGCCTCCAAGAATAAGAGACGACATACAAAATAGCAGAAGCCCTGCTTCTGCTGCATCCCATTTCATACCTACGGCTGACAGCTGTGACTGAGGTTGTCAGGGTGCTGCTCTGCAACGAACATGCTGGAGGCTGTTCTGTCAGTGGGGCTACATGTCTCTCCATGGACTTCCCTGTAACAAAGATGGGTCACAACCTGCTCAGGGACATGAGGCCACCACAGGCACTATCTAGAAAATTAAAATCGCAAGATTCTTGATTTTTTTAAAGTACATATTCTTTTAATAGTCAAGCAAATCTCTCTCTTGATCTTACAACTACCACCACAGTATTTTGATCTTAGTGCTCCTATTTATTTACAGCCCCGCTGTGAAAATCAGTGTGGAAGGCTGTATTTGGACTGTGGCTGAGAGAACATAACAGATGCCCCACTTGCCCATGTGGTCACTGAGCTATACATGTCTTGTACATTCCAAAAGGACCATGAAAAACAGGGTGCTGAAAATATATCCTTATGTATTAGCCTTAGCTATGGAGCTAGCTTAAGCTGATATTATAAACGAGATTCCAACCTGTATTTTGCCCAGTCATCTGTAAGCACTGACTGAATAATCTGTTTCCTGACCAGGTGAAGGAAACAATGAACAGGATATACCACCAGAATCGTAAAGTCCACGAAAAGACAGTGCGAACCACTGCAGCTGCTATCATCTTAAACAGTAACCCATCCTACATGGAAGTGAAAAACATCCTGCTCTCCATTGGTGAACTGCCTCTGGAAATGAACAAGTACATGCTCTCCATGATCCAAGATATACTTCACTTTGAAATGCCTTCAAGGTACATTAAGTTCAGTATAAATAAATACAACTCATCCTTACTTCTTTGCAGAAACCCAAAGAACACACAGGTTCTCATGAATTACTACTGTAAAATTTAAGGACAGTATAAAAGGACACCTAATTTTTGTGTCACTTTTAAGTATTGATATTTCAGAATAAATCTCTGCATTTCAATGACAGTCATTTAATAGCTATTCACATTTTCAGAGGTACGAATAAGAATTAGGCATCTAACTTGCATTACTGTAAGAAATGCCATCTGTTGGTCTTAATTCTCTTGGTGGGGCACTTGCTTTTATATTTTAAGAACCAGTGAACCAGAAAAATTTCAAACATCACAGCACTAGAATGAAAATAATCAAAATATCTCTTCTTCTCAACAACATTAATTTTCAAGCAAGAGCTTTGCTTGCCTTTCTACCTATGGCTGCAGGAAGTAGCTGAAATTGGAAAAGAGACTCTGGGTTAGGGCAGATTTTTAGTGGGAAAATGTGAGGGTTTTGAAGACTCTCTTTCCTACAGGGAAATTCACCCTCTCTCAAATTTGATATTTCTACAGAACAGTAATACATTTGGTACCGTAACATTTTCGTGTCTCTGTGGTTTTGTTTGTTTGTTTGTTTTGAAATACTACAGCAAAACAGTTCGGCAAGTTCTGAAGGACATGCGTGCTCATAACTATGATCGCTTCTCCAAGATGGGCTCTTCCTCTGCCTACTCTGGCTATATTACACGTACGTAACCATGAAACTGCCTTTTAACCCTGTTTGTATTCCCGAACATTTGATTAATCCACTAGTTTAGTCACAGGTACCTTCTTTCTTTTTTAATTAAGGTGGTCCTGATGTATCATCCACATACAGCCTTGACATCCTCTATTCGGGCTCTGGCATTTTAAGGAGAAGTAACATGAACATCCATATTTTCAATAGAAATGCTGAACTTCATGCCAGCCAGGTAACTGCCACACTGTACATAAAAACTAAGCCAGTATGTTGTCCTCTTCTTACAGCTTCTAAATCAATTCAGCTAAAGTCTATGAGGTTTGCTGCACTGGGCAGAGAACTAGCCAGTAACGGGGGGAAAAGGAACTCACAACAGCCAATGAGGCGCTTGTTTGCCCTAACCAAAAAGACAGGTGTTTTGCTCTGTATCATATATCAAGTTCTGACTTTGGTTAAAGCCTACACTGTTTATCTGATATAATCAGTAAAAGCTTTGCGAGTTTGTAAAATCAAGTCCCGTGTTTCGGGTATAACACAGAATGGAAATACAAGGAGTAGATCAAATGTACGAATCAAAGAGATTTAAACGAGATGCCTCAGTTTTGGACTTCTCTTAACATTGGCAAGTACCTTCAATATTATAATCCTCCTGAATTTCTGCAGGACAAAAATTGTGCAGCGGAACATCTTTGGGCTTTCCTCCCAACTGTCTGTGGAAAATAGCTGTATGAATAAAGGCAAATGTGTTTCAAAGAAAAGTAGGCTCGGGGCTGTGATCTGCATGTGGGCAAATTCTGCCTGCATCTAAAGGGAAAATACATGCCATGAGATTATTTTATCTTCCATTTTTGTAGCTGCTCTACCTAGCTCCCTTAAGTCTTAACCCCATACCTTTTCGTCTACAACTACATAAATTAGAGTTAGGCTCTTAGACATTAAGAAAATGTGTAGAGTTGTTAACAGCCTGGGCCAGGCAGAGTTTTTTCATTGATTCTGTGTCACTGTTGCTTCTTAGGTGGTGATTGAAGCTCAAGGTCTGGAGTCCATAATAGCTGCAACTCCTGATGAAGGCGAGGAAAACCTGGACTCCTTTGCTGGCATGTCAGCCATTCTGTTCGATGTCCAACTCAGGCCAGTTACATTTTTCCAGGGGTACGGTGATTTAATGTCTAAAATGCTCTCAGCAACTGGAGATCCCATTAACGTGGTGAAAGGACTTATCCTCCTGACAGATTACTCACAGGTACTAATAGCACACTGTTTGCTTCTTTTTCTGTCGCTTAAGCACAGATGCTCCCTCCCCCACACTGTTATGTAGGACATCTTTTTTTCTTTCTATTCAATGCTGATAAACCTGATCAATGTTACATAGGCTTCTCTTACTATGGGAGCAATAGAAAAGTAGTAGGTATTAAAAAACAGAATGAAATTACATGAAAAGCAATCGAGAACAAAGGTGAGAACACATATCATTCTAGAAAACAAAGTAACACTGAATAATAGCAAATCCAACTGAGTTTCCTGTAGAAAACTCATATTGCTATCAGCTACGGCCTCCCCTCCCACAGTTTCTTGTAATACAGTATTGTCCCATGTGACCACCTAAGTTTTCCTCTTCACGAGTTGTCCAGAGACCTTACATCCAATTAGGCAATAACTGGCAGATTCTGAATGAATGAATCACTGGTACTCAAACTTTCCCAGAGAACTAGCCTTCAAAGAACAATGCTAAGATGTCCAAATTTCAAATGCTTATTTCTAGGCAAAACGAGGAATTAAAATGAGGATTACACAGTTTTTATGCAACTGTCACCCCAAATGGTCTGTTAATTTTATGCTCAAATTAGACTCATGTACAAATATAACCAGCTACATAATGTATTACTGGAGGACTGAAAATCTAGACATCGCTCTGAAAGTGCAGGGCCAGCATTTGGCTTGATATTTTTGTTCTTCCCAAGCAGGGATCTCCTTAGAACCTGTGGATTTAACAGCAGCACTCAGCTCATGAAACATCTGGAGGCTCAAACTTTACTTTTTACTTGTCCCCTTTAATTCTTGGCAAAAGAAAATGCCAAAAGCAGATGATGAGAAAATCCACTCTGATCAAAAATTACACAGACCCCCCACCTGCACATGACAGCTGTCCCCATCCTGAACCCAGCTCAGCCCCTTTATAATGGTATTATAAGTCTAGAGGGCTTCCCATGTAGTGCACAAATTGGCTAACTAAAGCTCATTCCAGCAATGCTTTACAGTTCACACGCAGATTATGGGCAAAAACTTTACCATGACCTATTTAACAAACAGACTGCAGAGGTGAGAAAGATAATCATGTCCAGTCCTGAGCATACGAGCATGGTGTTTACAGAACTAAAATATTTCCAACTGCTGTGCATGCACCAAGCTCCATACATACCCTGGCTGAATCAGCTGGCCAGGCACCCTGAGAGCTCTGCCAGCCAGCAGATTCTCCACTCCTCGATTTTGGAGAACCTCACAAAAGTCTGGGGCACAGCAGGGCTGGGACTGCATGCCATTTTTAACACTATCAGGGTATCACATTTTCGGTCAGTCACTGACTCTGGAAGCCTGAGCAGCAGTGTGATGAGATAGGATCCCTCCCTGCTTTCTCTCTTGGGTTGCCACTAGCACAGTTGCTGTGTAAGCTCTTTGGGACTCAAGCAGTGGACACAACCAAAAGCGTGTGTTCACAACCAAAAAGGCACTTGTTCTTACCTCTACACCCCACAAAGGCAAAAATTGTTTAAAGCACTGTTGAACACAGCTTCAGGCTGAGCTGTGTTTTAAACACAACACACCTTTCTAAGAATGGTTTTACGGCTACGTTCCACGTCAACAGCAACATCAACATGGTTTGGGCACTTCCACATAACCCAGTTAAGCTTCATTAGAGATGCTTTCACCTGTCAAGTCCCTGAACTGTGATTAGAACTGTACCAGAAAACACTGTCAGAATGGAAGTGTGAATGGCATAACACTGGAACTGAGGAAAAACAGTGCATGAGAGCCGTAATTAATCTAGCTTCCTGATAGTTGAGTACTACCTCCAATTTCCCTGGCCAGCATGGACAGGCCTTGCCCAGAACATAAGCCCCTTTACAAATTCAGACTGTAGACAACCAAGCCAAATGTGGATTTATCTTCCTTCAAAGAAGGAAACCAGGCATGGGAAACAGTGCCCATTCTATGATACCAAAACTCAGTGTGCCACAGCTGGTCGCAGTGTGATTTCAGAACAGGCGAAAACCAAACGTAAGATACAGACAGGGCAGTTGAGATTGAACATCAAAAGGACGGCTTGGAAGCCAAGACTGGAACCTAAAAATGGGGCAACTGAATTGTCAGGAAAGAACGTATGTAATATTTGGGTTGCAATTTTTGGATTGGCTCAGCCTGATTTTGAGAAAAGTGATTTTTAAATATTAGAAAAGTTCTGCTCCCCTATTGCTGTTTATAAGAATCATTTTGCACAGAAAGACCAAAACTGAGTTGTACTCAAAGTGCTGTTAAATCTACCAAATAACTGCCCCCCTGGCAAATAGCTTCCTTTCATTAACTTTACAACTTCAGTAATCACAATAGGCACATTTTGGAGAGGTGATTTCCAAGTTAATAATATTGCTTCTAAAGCTTACACTCCCACCCACCATCTGTAATATCTTTTCTTACATAACTCCACAAACTGAAATCAGAGTGTATTTTACAGCCACTGCCAGTTCTCACAGCGTCATCTGAGGGCTAAGAATAACCATTCAGAAGTTATAATTCCTTCTATAAAATAAACAGCTCTGATAAAACTTTTTTTGAGACTCCTAAGTCACCTACATTAAAGTTCAGTAGTGTTAATATTTCTCCTAGGCAACACACCTGCCAGAAGCACAGAGAAATTAAATACTGTATTAATAGGTCAGAGAAACCATATGAAAGCCAGACCCCAGTGGAAGATAGCCAGTTCCCAAAGAAGTGCCTGTTTCAGCCATCTCTGCATTGCATTACAGTAGCACTGTCAGTGCAATACATAAAGAAACTATTTTTTAATTGAAACATAGCATGTTTCAGCATTTTAAACAGTAACAAACTACCGATTCTGATCTTTCGGATCACATTTTTCACTGCAAATGACACACAAAGCTTAAAATAGGAAGGGAAAGGAAAATACTGCTCCTGAGGAGGCTGGGTCCCTGTGATTTACATCTACCATCAGCCTAGATCGGATTTGCACATGAGGCGAAGTACAGGACTGAGTTCTAAATAAGGAAATAGATGAGCTAGTAAAACACAAGTGCTTCTTAGCTTCTCTGCAGGTGTCAGTGACAAACCTGACTTAATTCTAGGTAGCCTTTAGATCCTTAAACTGTGCAGCCATTGCAAACCAAGCCTACTCTAATATTATTAGGTGTAATTTGACAATGCATCTAAAAATATCTGCCCCACTGGTTGTGTGTACATGTCTCTGCCAGAACGTATACTGTTACCTCCTTGCTCATTAACAGCTACCCACCAATTCAGTCCCAATTAAAAGCATAGTAAAATAAAGTAAAACAAGCTTTATCTCCACACCTAAACAGACCAACAAGGTAAGTATTCCTTGCCCCATTGCAGTCAGTAGAAAAACTCCCGTTGATTTCAGAAAGACCACAATTCCAACCCATGATTTTTACTGGGGGAAAAATAAGAAATCAGAGCACAATATGACCGCATTTGCTGGGGGGGTACTGGATTTATAAACCACAGCCAGCCCACTGCATTCTTACGTTAAATCTCACACCCACTTCAGCAGCAACTGACTGCCAAGTTGGTTCTGCCAAGGAGATTGTTTCAGAGATTGATTGTTTACCCTAAAAGGTGATGTAACCATATACAGCCACCATAATTATACAAGTCCTCCATTACAGCAGGAAAACTTCAATGCTCTGAATAAAAACCTGCCCAAATGTTGCTCCTTGCTATAGGGATTAGGATGCTAGACTGTCTCCGCTTGCTTCTTTCTTAAATCTTGAGACAAAATTAGCTGGAACCACTGGGCTACTGAATAGCTAAGAAGAGAAGAGAGACTTTTAAGGTCCCTGGACATCAAAAAGCGGAGGGGGGGGGGGGGGGGAATTCGGTATTCACATGCCCTACAAATGGCTGCAGCATTACAGGTGCTGAGAATACTGCAGGCACAGAAACCCAGGAGGAGGGAGAAAACCAGCTGGGAGAGAGGAAGAAGTGTCCTGGACACAAGGGATATGATCAAAATAAACTTTTCCCAAATTAATGGTTCCTTTAAAACAGTGAATTAATCCACCAGTTCTTAGGGAAGCAGGACAACTATATAAAGTGAGCTGGATTGGCAAGCTGAGTGAACCTTAAAATCTTGGCTGTGTGTCAAAACTTAAAAGTAATGAGCTGCCATGACCCTGAGCTATATTATCACTTCCGAAACGGACTCCACATGATGCAGTTCCAGTCCAGCCACAGAGGTTTCAAGAAGCCATGAGCACACTTAATGTTTGATGGAAAATGCATTAAATGCAAATTCACAGTGGCAATTAAGGCGCCTTAGCTTATGGGCTTGGCCACCCAGTACAAAAGGGAGTAAGGAAACCACGGAGGTCTGCAGTCAGTAACGGGGATCTACCTGTGCTTTCTGACGGCTCTAGGAGATTCAGCTGCAGTCCGGGCCGAGCGCCAGCGCGGAGTTCCTGGGTGGCCTGGCCATCGACATCTCGGGAGGGATGGAGTTCAGCCTGTGGTACAGGGAATCCAAAACCAACGTCAAGAACCGGTGAGATACTCCCAGCGTGCTCTATAGCTGTAGAGAGCTCAGGATCCTGAGCCCTGGTAGTCCCAATGAGAAGAATTTAAATGTAAAAGACCTTGCAGTTAAAATTAAACAACAGTTATGTGCATGGGAGAACATTTGTACTTCTTTTTTCCTTTCCACCTGGGTAATACCAGTTCCTGCTGGTCTCATCTGAATTTATGTACCGTTACCTGAAGAACAGGCTTCTCTGAGGGGAGTTTTTATGTATCAATGGTAGGACTGTTTGCAATTTAGTTTCCTTTTTCTTAATGTGTTTTGAATTAATTGTAATGCCTGAATTTATTTGCAGGGTAGCCATGTTTATAGCCGGTAACACTGAGGTGGATTCCTTCTTTGTAAAAACTGGTATGGAAACCACTTTGGAAGCAGAAACAACATTAGACTTCATCTCCACGGTGCAGTTTTCACAGTACCCATTTTTAGTCTGTATGCAGATGGACAGAGTCGAGTCTCCGTTCAGGTAAGAATTAAGAGCACACAATTTCTGAGGCGTCCTTCCAGCCAGCTGCTGAATCTGGAACTTTTGGTGTTCCACGAGAGATTAACAACACGAGAGATTAACAACAAAGGCCAAATTTCAGCCTAACACCATCAGGTGCCATGTAGGCTGTTACACACACCAGCCTCTCTGCTAACCCATTCTTCCATGTCCCTCACCCCTAAGCTTCAGAAAGGATCTTTTTGAAGATCACAACTTGCTCTGAATGTGCACTTTAGTCCAATTTTCTAATTTGGTTTTGCAAGTAAACTAACTCAAGTGGAAGGACACTGGTCCCCTTGCATACAATCAGTTCTGACGGTGACCTGAAAGTTTGCCAGCAGTAGTTCTGTATTACACTATTGAGAGAGGAACTGCATAGCCATAAACTAGCTGAAGTGGAAAGTTTTCTTCATCATCTGCTATTTACTAGCGTCAACAAAAGTACTTGGTGTGTTAAGCTCTTGAAACCGTTGAGTTCTATCATATTTTATTAAGGCACCAACTTTCCTGAAAGCTAAACAACTGCACAATAAGGTAAAAAAAGATGCTTTCCAGTAGCCAAAGAGTAGTAATTGCATTGCCATGTGAGAAGCTGGGCTTACTACTCCCTCCTAATCCCTATTTGCTGAGACCTAAGGGTGATAACATTTGCAAAGCCTGTGCCAGATTTCCATTCGGGCTTTTCTGATCCAAAAGATGCTAAGCTTGAAAGAAGTTAAAGGACTTGAGGATCTCCAGGAAATCCTAAAAAACCAGTATCTGTTATTCTGCAGATACTAAACCATCTTCTGATTATATCTACACATTGTGGAAGTGTAATCTCATCTGTATGTAAAGTGTTTCTCTCTAGCCTCACCTACAGGGTACAGCTTTTGTATAAATTTGCTAATGCCAGACCACCGTGTTGTGTCTTTACAGGCGTTACGTGACTAAATATGAAAGTCTACCATGTGGCAGACGGTACGTTGCAAGGAGAGGGAAAGCAGAACTGTTGGCAGGTAATGAATACCCTCTCCATCAAGAGAATTCCAACATGTGCAGGAAGGTTTTCGGCGCAGTGTCTGATTCCTCCAGCAGCTGGTTTTGAAATGAGCACCTGAGCTTTTGCTTTCCTGAATCCATGGCTCCCTCAATGACTTAGGCTTGTACGTACCGAACTAACTTGGAGCTTGATCTTGCACTACTGCAGTTAATGGGAAATTTGCCATTGATTTCAACAGGCCAGGATCAAACTCGCAGTGCGTGCACAGTGTTTACATATTAACCTATATTTAAGACTTTTGTAAAAAAAAAGCTAAGGCAAATAAAGACCAATTTGGTAGTATTCCATGCACTCCCTCAAGGGTGGTGCTAGTTCTTTATTTTTACTTTTTTGTGCCAAAAGCAAAAACAGTCCCTCATTTTTCTTTCTTGGGGAATACTGAAGTCCATGTTTTTGACATGCAGTAAGAACAATTATGATGTATAAAGAATGATTATTTATGAATATATTTTAAAGTATTTAGGTGTTTTAGGCCTATGACCAATCCTCCTTCAAATATTCAAGTACAATTCACATCCAAATGGGACCATGAATTCCTGCTTACTCAGTATTGCCTGTTTACAAAAAAGCAGGTTTTATTTTACATTATTTTAAAGGGCTTTCCCTTTTTTTTTAAGCAGTCAGAGCTTGATTATTATTATTATTATTTATCTTTTGGGGTTTTTTTATTAACTGCTATAGTTGAATTGATTAAAAATGTGGGGTGACATTTCCACACGGTTGCCTTAATTCTGTTCCCATTGAAATCAATGCTATAATTTCTGTAGCTATCACCAGGAGCAGAATTAAGCCAATAGTGGTTGCCCTTCAAGGTTGCCTCCTGAAAATCTGTGTCCCTGTGTGTAATCAAGGCAAGTGTATTTCAAAAAATGAGCACCTACTAAGGCAATTCTGAACTACGATGAAGGAAAAGGTCCTGAAAGAAATCCATTTTGATTGCACAGTCCAGCAAAGCCTGTGCAGAGCCAGAACATTTTCTTCTATGTAAGTTAGACTCATATTTCAATACAAAAAAGTAATCACTAGTCATACAAGTCCTCCAATTAAAATGACTTATACCTCCTTGCTCGTTCAAGCAATGTCCTCATAGGAACTGTGTAAAAAACCCCAAAGTTTTACCTTTACAGCAGTGCAGATTAACAAAGAATATACCTCATTCCAGCTCAACTGATCTCTGACATGATCCATCTGATTTAATTTATATAGGACAAGGTGGGTGAGTGCTGGTCACAAAAAAAGTAAAATAAAAAGCCAGGAAAAATTGTTTTTCAAAAAAACAAAACCATGCAGGAAAAACTCATAGATTTTAATGAAAAAAATGTATTACAAGAATAAATAAAAAAAAAAAAATCCAAATTCTTTTGTGCTGTAAAAAAAACCAAGAGTGCAGAAATCTGCAAAAATCACTCTGCTTGTTGTTTTTCCTGAAAATGCTGACACACTTCTAGTCAAAGCACAAATAAACCAGGTAAAAATACACTGTGAAAAAATTGTTTGGTTTTCAGTCTTGGTTTTTGCCCATTACCTTCTGGGTTGGGAAAGCCTCTCATTAGGGAGGGAATGGTGTTGATAAGGGCAAGAGGAACCATTTAATTCACCACCACCACAGAGGAACCAGTAATATAAGTTGGACACCCACTTGTCCTGGGCTCTCCCTCTAGTCAGGAGACGGAGGTATCTCCAGAGGGTGGTGTAGACCCCAAGCAGGATGCACCACATGCGGGAGGTGCCTGCCTGCCCAAATCCTCTGCCCAGAGGAGAGGCAAGACCTAGGCGCCCTTCTTCAGTGTGGACACTTACCAGAAATGAGTTAAGGCCAAAGCAATACCAACGCTGCTGGCAGTGACACCACCCGGTGAAATAACATGGCCAGCGCTGCCAGCAAAACTGCTCCTGATCCTCAGCCTTAAACACCCTCTCACTCCCCTGCCAAAGATTTTACACAACACTCCATCCCCAGGCATTCCTCCTCCCTCAACAAGGGGCACTTTCTCCTTCCTCCCTTCCAAACCTCCTCTCCTTCTCCCCAAACACAGTCCTCCTTCTTTCAGCCAGGCTCCCACAAAGCTGTCTCTTCCCCTCAATATCCACACTCAAAGTCTGCACCCTCTATTTTGTAGACACTGTCTGATACCTTCGCTACTGTTTTAGGAACTGAAACCAAAGACAAGCTTTTACATTTGTTATTACTACTTGCTATTTGTGTCATATAAACCAAAAATAAGTTCAGAGCTAAGTATTCACGCACCTAGAAAGAGGCAGTCTCCTCCTGCAGTGATCTGACAGCCTAAATATAGAAGGTGGACAAAGACTGGCACAAAGAAATAGCTATCATCATCATTATTTCACTTGTAGAGAATTGAAATGTCAACAGATGACAACCTCAACTCCACATCCTAATTTGCATCAAGTCTGCCAGGCTCACGCATGACTTCACAAGCCAAAATCAGAATAAAAAGGTTCTAGATAATGCAGTTTGTATCTGTATAATCTGTGTCTGGTATCAGCAATCCCACTGCAAGGCTTACCCCCTCTCAAATTTATCAAATCTAAGAACCTTCTCAATGTGTGCCGGTAAAATGGGCCCTTTGGCACATAAAAATAAAGTAACATCAGTGCTCACTCTTAAAAAAGCGTAACATAAAATATTTTCTGATTACAAAAAGATTCCAAAAAGACAATCTGGCTATTGCCAAGTATCTGGCCACCAACATGAGGTGCACTTCTCTTTCAAGTGAAATGTGCAGGTCTGTTTAATATAAAATGTCAAGTCTCCCAGAGATCCTGATCTGTGTCTTTTGCTTTTTTATTTACTCATCAAGCCCTGGCATAGCTTGTTGAGGCAAATTGTGTGCCCATCTGCACTATTGAAAACCGGTCTTTCAGAATGGGACAACCAGCCTGTAAGGGCAATTTTGGGGCTTCCACAGCCCAATTTTTGGGTTCCACAGCACAGTTTCACATCCCGTGAAACTAAATCACACAGAGCCTCTGAGGCCCACGCTGCTCCTTCAGAACTGATACGTGTCCTCGTGGATACCCCCTGGTATCGCAGCAATACACTTGCTTCTGAAGCTATCTGACCCTAACAGCTGGACATAATGGGGATTCCAGAAGGGGTTTAGTCCAACAGCTGGGCAATGGAAGGCCACGGCTTCCTTACGTGGGCTCCATAGCTACGGAAAAAAACAAAACTGACAATCTGCTAAAAATAAGGTGAAATCAATACATTGCTTAAGCCTGCATTTGAAGTGAAAACACACTTAGGGTTACAACCAAAGCAAACACTATAAGTGTTTATCAAATCAGTGGGGATTAATCACAAATACGAAACATACATCTTTAATAGTGGCTACTATGCATACTTTTAAATAAGCAGCAATGGTAGCAATTAAACAATCATTCATATGTGAAGTTTAGAGAAACAAACAAATGGTCCATCCTTTCTAATCAGAAGTCACAGAAAGAACAGTGCAATGATAATTCAGCTAAGTCCAAAAATCAACCCACTTGCAAAAGAGATTTTGAAACTTTCCCCTTAAACATTCAAGGCGTGATAATTTTTAAAGAGTATTTTTCATATACTCTTCAAAAAATATTCAAATTTCAACATTCAGTTTCTCACTCCACTCCTAAACATATTCTGGTGCAGAAAGCACAGGGAAATATAAAGATCAATGGTTGGAAGGCAGACCTCCTCATGAGGTTTTGAATTAAGCCATCAGTGCAGTACAGGTTAGCAGATATGGAGACTAAACATCATTATTTTTGTAACACTTGACCATAAATAACTGCTGGTAAAATGCATTCTTTCCTACCAATAATGGATACCAGCCAGAGCTGCATGGGTGTAAATCAGCATGATCTCAGAACAGCCTGCAATCACACTGACAGCATCTTCCTTTCCCTTTGTTAGTGGGAATAAGATCATAATTGTAATTATTTTACTTTTAATAAAATTAATTGATACTTGGTGAAAGGTGCTAGGGTTAACACACATGCAACAACTTGTAAAATACTTAGCCCAGATTTCCAGTGAATACATGTTAACTTATAAAGTCAACTGTGACTTACTGAGAGCATCCGGTAGAGAATTTGACTGGCTACACAGTGTAGAAGGAACTGCAGTCCTTAAGTATGCATATGTTCTATGAGTTACAAGCCCATATAATGCATGCTGCAATTTTAACTTAGAACACAGGAGGATTTGTCAAAAATAACAAAATAAACAGAAGTCCTGGATGAGCAAGGTTTTTAGCCACACTTTCAACTTAAACTGTGGGCCTTGTCCAGCAGAGGTCAACGGAAAGTGGGTCAGTGGCAGAGCTGGGCTGGCAGGCACTATTCTGCAGCATCAGGTTCGAATTTGGTAACTAGATGATAGGTCCCTCAAAAATAAAACAGCTGGATAGACTAGGGATACAGTTTGGATTTGGCAAGCAGATTACTTGTTCTCAATAGCAACAATCCAAGATGATGGCAATTCTAAAATAGGTGCTTTTTCTTTTTTTTTTTTAAGTGCTTTGTTTTATCCTGGATAGCTTGCTTAGATCTGACATCAGGAGATTATCTGCTTCTCATTTTGCTTTGTTCCCACTCCTTACAAAAAGTGCTGCATTTCTACCTTTTGGTCTTGTCATTCCTACCAGTGATGTTTTAAAGACTATTCAGAAACTCCTAAGATTTTCTCCACCTATCCTTGAAAATCCCAGACATATTTCACCTGACTTTTCAGTTTAATTTAAGGCATCATAAGAAACCCTCTCACTTTAATTTCAGTGGATTCTTTTAGCGTGATGCGATTTGCTGTTTGGACAAACACTGGCTGTGAGACTGGGCCCCTTAGGGAAAGGTTAGAGTTCATGTCTCTCAGCATATTTACTTTTGACCTCTCTTTTGTAGAGGTTTCAGCTTAATATGTCCATCTGTCATGAGAAACCAGCAAGAGCTCGTTACAGAGGTACACTGAAATCAGGCTCCAGGAGCTCTTCTTGGAGAAAAGTAAAGGAGCAGTTCCCACATGTGCCTGTTGACAACCCCAGGTCCCTTTGCAATTTCAGACTCCTCTAGTTTGAACAAAGTGATCTAAGGCCTTGCGCTCTGCTCTACACACTCACTATTAATTTGGTTCTGTTTTGGTCATCCTTTGATCTCCTGTGGTCACCCAGCTTGCTCCTGTTGAGCTAAGCCTGTGTGGCTGCACTCTCCCCAGTTCATTCCTCCTTTTCCCAATTCTTCCTTTTGCCATCTATTCTCATGCCTCTCTTAAGTCTTTTGGGTCTGCCAATTCATCCATTTGTATCTGTGTATCAGAATCACTAACCATAAACTGGCAGTGACACCACTGATAACAACTATTCTAAATGCAATGCTAAGGGATATGTTTCAAAGAATCCAGAGAGAGAATGTCACAAACACCAAACCACTGTTTTACCAGCAAACTTGTGCTTCCAGCAAAGTGGGAAGATTGTATAGCCACATCTTGGAATGATACGGCAAATTCACAGTAGATGTCTTCATACTGTATTACTTGCAGATAAATAACGAGGTGGGAATCTCTTTTCCTTTAAGCACCTAGGGCACATGACTAAAAGGAAGATCATTATAATGTGCCCCTTACATACTGACAACTGAGAAGTGAAAGAGTTATTTTAAACTGCAAAATTAATCTTTTCGTTTTCAAGTCCATTTTGTGATTTTTCCGTGTTTGACTCGTGCTTTTTTAAACATTTGGACTTAACATCAGAAAGCTACTCAATCTCCATTAGGGTAGAAGGAACACATGAAAGCAGCAAAAGGTTTTTCCTAGTAATAAATCAAGCAATACTGCTATCCACTAATAAAGTGATCCTATTTTTGATTGTATCACAATATTGGACAATGAAAATAACATAGAGAATGAACAGAAAAAAGTTATTCACCCCACCAATTGCTCTCTCTGAACACATTACAACAGACAAAGACGCAGTTCTTTGGATACCCAAACCCATATACCAGCCAAAGTTAGTCCACTGAAACTGGGGAGTTCTTTTTTCATTTACGTTATATCTGGGGGGGGGGAGGGAATCAAAGAGAGTCAAATGAAGCAATGCCTCCAACTTCCCCTTTGTCCTAAGAGGGCAGAATAAATGGTGAGATCAAGTCAGAAAGAGATTTACAACATTGGGAGAAACTCAGGGAGTGAGTGCAGGGTTTTGGATCTGCTCTCCAGTGAAATCTTTTCTTCTGTTACCATTTACATGTTGAACCAAGTAATGCCTCTGTTATCACCTGTTCTGCACAACAGCAAAGGTAACTTCACAAACATACGACCAAGCAGGGAACTGCAGGCTTACTTGCAGTGTGTCTTTTACTGAAAAATACATTTTATTTATCATAACATTCAAAAAAACCCCAACATAATACAAATGCTAACTCATTCAGTTACGAACTTTGGTACTCAGTGGTTTCAGACAGTCCGTTCTCGCGTGGTCGTGACATACTGAAGCGTTCCCGACGTGCAACACGCTGCTAGTGCAATTCTCGGAGCAACTCCGCTGTCCTTCAATCCCAGGCTCATGGCATCCTGCAGCGGGATCACTTTGCACTTGCCACAGTGTCATCTACGTTGAGAGCAGCTCAAAGAGTCCATTTTTCTCCAGTTATATATCTTCTTTATTTATTTTTTCCCCCCACAGGCAACAATCATCAACACAATGCGTTCACAGCATTTTCCCCTTTGCCTAATAGCCCACCGCTCTCTCATCAGACATACCACCCACATCCTCTTAACAATCATTATCCTTACTTCACATTTGCACTTTTAAATATCTTTACACTGATAACCCACCCCTTTAAAAAAGGGAGGAAAAAGAAAAGAGAAAAAAAAGAAAAAACAAAAACAGAAAAAGGGGAAAAAAACACAAGCGTTTTTAAAGTATGTGTTCTCAGGTAGCCACAAGTTACTGGTAATTTGTAAGCATAAGGAATGACACTTTGGCCATCAACACTAGAGAGTAAAGGTAGCTTTGAATGCAGACAAGGGAAAAAAAAAAAGAAAACTCACACAACCCATAAATACATTTTAAATCATTCACCAAGTGATTCACCAAGGATTAAATTTAACTGAGTGAAGCTAACCCTTCTGCAAAAGACCAGAACAACATTCGTGCATCACTCCAGTCCCACTCAAACTTTTAATTGGCTCCTGACCTAAAACGCGCTGAAGTGGCTGGCCGGCTGTTGCAGACCCCGAACCCTGACAGCAGGGCTGGGAGGGTACTCGAGTGGTGCACAGGATTTTGCCCTGCTTTGCACACAGGGTGAATTTCAGCTGTAACATACTATGACTGCACCGTGAAACATATAATACTAGCAGCTTGTGAACCCTGACACGGAGGGCTTGACTCTAATCCAAGATATTGTGGTTACACATCACCCCATCGGCTGGAGAAATTCACCACTGGGTATTCATGGAGGAGCACCATATTACTGGATTTTTTTTCTGGCAGCCTTTTGTGGCATTATCTGCTGGGTCCGGCTAGACTCAAGCCCAGAGCTCCAGTTTAATACATATAAAGTGACGAACCCAGGACTCGGGTCTGCAAGGCACTCAGTGCTCTGAGCCAAGTTCAGCAAAGCGTTACATTGATGGGTGAAAAAAAAAAAATGATTGTGCTTCCACCGAAGTTCCATGGAATCTGCTTAGATATTTGGAGATGCAAGTGAAGGCTTTGCTGGACTGGATCTGCGAAGCGAAGCTCCTTGCAAAACTGACCCCTTGATGCAAACATGGAGTCTCTTTAGTAATAGACAAAATTAAGCAAACACTGTTTGACATTAGGATTGACACATTCCACTGAAGAAATCTCCCCTGAGAAAATAAATAGCTACTGATATTTCCTCATTTCATTGCTTTCGCCTCCATAGGCAGTTAAAAAAAACCCTGTAAAATTTTCCTCCAACAAATACATGTTGAAATCCTGGGCACTTGTTTTCTACACATTTTTTTCCTTTCAAGTACACCGGGTGAAACTGTAAACCCTGAGTTTGTGTGTGCAAACCTGTATCTTGTAAACTGCAACGTGAAACTTTGCTCTAAGCACCGATATAGGAAAAGAGAGGACAGAAACATTTTTAAACACGGATGCTAGTATTATAATGTACGTACCGTACACATGTATGTCACAGTGGACGATCTACTCTGGTACCTGCACTGTCCTGCAGTCCGAAGTACTGTTAGGTTTAACACCGATACTCCAGTCGTAACGTCTACAGACTTATCAGTCATGAAAATGGTGAAAAAGCATTCATTTTCTTTAAGAGGCATTCAGCCCTAATCCCAGTAGGAAGTTCAAGCTTTTAACAGTAGAGCATACAACCAAAGAGCACGGGCATTAAGCTTACATGCTATATGCTCTAGCTGGGCATGCCAAGCTCTTTAAAAAGAGTTAGAATAATATTTTTTCATTGGATTTCCACAACGATGAAGATAATTGAGAAGATACATGTTAAATCACTCATTATCTGTATACTTGCAGTGCATTTCATCCTGAGGGCAATTTCAATTTGTGCCTGTAAACAAGTAAATTGCATTGAAATACAATCTCACATGTATGGTTAAAGACAGTTGTAGCTGAGTTTTCTGTATCTTGTGAGTTAGGAAAATGAAAACCTGGGGCTTTCTTTAAGAATAGAAAACACTGAAACTTCCTTAGCAGCAGGAAGTCTTGCGAACAGGCACAGGAAAATCCTGCCTGTGGGAAAATGCTCAAGTACAGACTTTTGGGTTTTGCATTTGGATTTTAAATTTCCAACCTGTTACTTCAAGAAAGCTTTATGCTAAATAATTTAGGCTTGATCTTTCTTACATTTATTGGCTTCCCAAAGTGCTTCGCTGAACTGAAATTTTGGGCAGGGAACACGCTATTGTGATTTAGTTTTACTGTCATGATAACAATTCTCTTTTGCTGAGACAAACTGGTTGCTGGCAACAAAAGAATCAGTTTAAGCAGAGTTCGACATATGGACATATATATATCACTGCATTTTGAGTAATCTTATTTTATATTTTCCTGTTCAAAAGAGAAATGTTTTCTTAGCAAATACAGATAGCGTGGATGTAGCCCTCAGATAAACCTGCCAAACAATAGCTAAAGAAATGACTACATACTATTGGGACTGTAACATTAAAAAGCTCCTCTCACAGGGGAATCACTAGGATTATGTTTTCAGAATTGTTGCAATTTAAGGAAGAACAGACTGCAGTCAAAGAAAAATAAATGCTGTCCTCTCCTTTAGAACCAGGATCTAAAAATACTACATTCAGTTTCTGGCTTTCCAGTATTTAAACACTGTCATAATTAAGGCAGCTTGTGATGTTCAACACCATACAGAGGAGCAAACAAAAAATGAAAGCAATCAAATGTGTTTTCTGACATTTACACAATCTGTTTTGAACCATGCCAAAAAATGAACACTAAAATCCTAACACTACAGACCTCTCCATTTGCAATTCCAAGTGCAGAAGTACAGAGTACAAAATAGACATCTGATCGCGAATTCTCACCAAAGCCTATGGGGAAGACCCTCATTTACTGCAATGGGAGAGAGCTGAGTGCTTTATTTTTTTTAAAGAGTTGCAGGGCTGCACTGAATCATCACAACACGTTCCAGGGACCTGGACGAAGCTGTGCATCGATCTACACCGAAACACCCTGCATTTCACAAACAGCTGTAGTGGCACTGCTGCTGCTAGCCACCAGCACAGAGGCAACACCTAAAGCCTGCAGATTGGCTTCAAAACAATAACAACTTTGCAGAAAATAATGCAGTAATTTAGTGTTGCTTGCATAATTAGATGTATGCGTACTCCAAAACTGGGGGGTATTTAGGAAAAAACAAGAAACTTACACACTTGTTTTGTATGAGGAAGCAAAAAAATGAGAAAACTGTAGAAGCAGTTTCTAGGATGAATGTTTAGAGTTACCAAGTGTTTTTCAGATTAAAGGAGCATGGTTCTTCTTCCTTATGCCTGTAAAAAAAAAAAAAAAAAGGCATCATTAATAAAAAGTATATTGTTAGAGAGCTGCCACAAGCATTTGAGCAATCTTTACTACTCCGGAGAAGTGCATAGTATCTCCTTCGTTGCCATGCTATTCTTGCTATTAATTTCCTAAGCTAGTGCCAAGAATCAGACAACAGCACCTGACTTTTTAAACCGAGTCAGTGGTTGGGCAGCCTTATTTTTTGAGCAGAACTGATCTTTGCTGCTCAAGGTGTGAAACGTGTGGTGCCTTACAACCCTGCGGTTCCCTGTGGACTGGTCCTGGGGAACCCCACGCACATAGGTAGAAAGAGGGCAAAGCGATCCATCTGGGATTTAAGCGATCCACCTGCTTAAGTTAAAGACCTGAGCACTTTACTTACCAACACAGCATCCAGCATGGCATACGTAAGCAAAAGTGAAACAACCCGTAATCATGTGCTCCAAGATTTGTGGCATTAAGACTTAAATACTCGCTCAGGAAAGCATCCTGGGCAAGAAGAGTCATTAAGCTCACCGTTAACTTTTATTGGTATCAAGGTCAAGCACTGTTTAAATGTTTTCTAAGTAGCTATGGATTTGAGCACAAGCTCATGCTTATTTCCCTTGTAGACTGATTTACTAGATCAAATGCTGAAGCCCTTTTAGTTCTTGGAATATTCCTCCTGTATTTCCCACTAAAATTGGATGGATGCTTTACTAAATTCTCAGCGAAGGCATCAGCAGAAGTAAATCCTATGTACTGTATATTTCACTGTAAGTTGACTTCTTGACTTAATAGACTATACATTCTGCTGAATAGGGCACAACTAAAACAGAGTTTAAAAATATCAAGTCATGAGCCCTTAAAAAATCTTTCATATATGCTATCCACACAAAATTAATTTTTAAAGGCAGGCATAGATTTTCTGGTGGCAGGTAGGAAGAAACACAACTAATAAGTATATTTGCATACTTTGGTGACAGAACTGCTCACATTTGTCTTAGCCTACTTTCACCACAAAAATAAACGCCCCATGTATTCCTGTAACTCTAAGGTGGCTTCAGTTTAGGCACATGTTTGAAAGAGCAAGGAAAAATACCCTTCTAATATGGGCAGTACAATTTACTACAGCTACTTTCTACTTTGCTACATGTTATTTTCTCATTTATTTACCTAACACAATGCAGAAACTCCCCAGAATATAATGTGGGAACAGATACAAAAGTTCAAAACACATTTTCAGTCCTTCAGGCTGGGAACGAGCTCCCTTCAGTCAGTCCACTCGCTACAGGTCGGTGCTGTCTAGGTTCGGATACAGGCAGATTGGTAAGTTCACTAGAACTGAAAATTAGCATCCTTTTTTTTTCCCATATGAAGGAAAAAGTGCAGCAGGCAAGAACTATGTTGCCAAAAGCTCACAAACTACTGTGAGTGAAGAAGAGGAGGGAGAAAAGTGACCTTGTGATATCTCTCAGAAACAGGTAAATAGTCTCTAATACTTGCTGTATATCAAAAATATAAGAATTGTTGAGAAACGGCATCTTGGATTTTGCCAAAATCCAAATTGATAGGATCCATTCTATCCCACTGATTATGCAGAAAAGAGCACCAGCCGGAGAAAGAAGTGCTGGAAGAGCAGTGGATGTGCAGAAGATTCGGTACCAACAGTGCCATGAGCACCACACCACCACCAAAGCTTCAGGTCAGCTGTATCACGCTGATCTCCAAGAGGTGACAGAGACCAAGATGGAGCAGTCCTTGAGATGGTGGCACAGTTTGTGAATGAAGACATGAAAAAAATAAGAGTAAAGAAGGGAGGAAGACACATGTGCAGTGCAGAAAGAAATACAGGAGTGGAAAGAAAGAGCATTCATTCAGCTTATTTTGGCTAGTAAAGAAAAGGGTCCTGAAAGGACAGTATTTTATTCAAACCCCATGCTCATGTGATGAAATCTGTCAGTTTTAAAATCCATTTTAGGATCTGCACAGCATTGCTGCAATCAAAAAAACCCCTGATCCGATGTGAAAGCAATTGGAATGAAAAAATGATCAATGGTTCACCCTCCGATTCATATCAAATTATGCTCCTGTTCTTGTTAGGGGAAAAATACTACCCCAAACAAATGCGTTTAATTAGGAAGAGAAAGGCAAAAGAGATACAAGAAAAGAAGGGGAAACAAAAAAAAAGCAGATAATAAAAGAAAGAAGAAGAGAAAAAATTATCCACAGGGACATGAAAGTTACGTAGGTGAGTGAAAATGGTGAGTAGGTACAAGGACAGAACAGAATAATGGGAAGAAGGCTATAGATGCGATTCCCCTCTGGCATATACCTTGTTTTCCACTCAGACCTCTATGAATAACCGAAGTCTGATGACAAGCTAAACGTGTCTTGCAGCATACAATTAAAAGAATTTGTTTTACTGACTTTCGGAACAGCTCGAGAACAAAAAACCACACCGCGTCTGTTAAACAGCAGCAGGACACCTACCTCAGCAGGTCTGGGACGGCAGGGAGGGGGCATCCCCATGTCTAATACATGTCTGTATTAGACAACATGCATCTTGGCATCATTAACGGTAAAAGGTGAAAGTCTTCAAACTGCTGAATGACCTTCTGTAAAGAGTATGCAAGTTTTTGCATCACCCGCCTGTTGGGGCAGCTTTCACACACCTGTCTCGCAACGGTAGAGCTCCGACATACACAAAAAAGCAGAGCATCGATGCGGTTATTAATTTCACCAGCGAGAAAGAGCAATTTGCCGAGAGTGTCACCTGCCTCACTGATACACCAGGCATCCTAGGCAAGCTAGCTGCAGGACACGGGAGGATAATCCCCTGGGAAACGAGGGGCAAATCACACCAGGAAATAGGGTGGGTTTCGCTTTTAAAGAGCAATGTAAGAAAAGCTAGAGCTTTTTGTTTAAATAGCTGCTGTAAGATAGAAATACATGCACTATAGAACACACCTTTTCAAAAACAGCAAGTCCCTAAACTGAAATCTAACAAATTCCTTGTGCTAGCAGCCTGCATTCAGCCTATAGACGAAACAGAAAAAATCAAATACCTTTTGCCATTTTATGTAGATACTCTGTCAAGACTTTACTGACAAGATCAACTTGAGTAGAGCAGAGCTCAACTTAAATTGGTACTTTTGCCCGAGTGACCCCAAAAGGGCCAATGAAAACAACCTCATTTATATCCAGGATAAAAGAATGGCACTTGCAAGATAAAATATTTACAAGCAGAGAAGTAAGTGTATAAATCATTTCAGTAAGGTTTCATTCAACAAGTAATCTACTATGCAGTAGTAGATGATGCAAAAGAACTACAGAAGCAAAAAAAGATAAGCCAAATGCTGGAAGAAAAAATTTACCCTCAAGCACGCAGCACAAACTGCTGACAAACGCAAACCTCTGACTGTTGCTGATGTTTCTCTTTGCCTCTTGATAAACACCAAGAACAAACCCCGTGAGTCTTCGGTAAGCCATGAAAGACTTTGGTAGCTCTGCCCAGTACTGCACTTGATAAAGATGAGCCACGTGTTTTAATGCAAGAGGCAAAAGGAGCAGTGACACCCATCCCGAAGGCACTTTCTTAATATTTCAGGTATTTTAAAACAAAATATCATCGTTCTTTGGTTATTTTGCGCAAGATATCCTGCACCCTGGTTTCGACGTGTGCCGTACGCCCAGTCCATGCCCTCCTCCTTGCTCTGGAACAGGCACTCAATGCCCCTGCACACGCATCCCCCGATTTGGAGGCTGGCCCTGGTTACAGCCCTAGGTAATTGGACACTGGTGGGACTGCGGCGGGCCAAGCTCCAAGTAGCCGTGCGAAATCGTGATTTGTAGCGGTGCCCGCGGGCTCCGCTGGAGCCCTCCTGCAGCGCAGGCAGCTGCGGGCACCCCTGCCGGCAGCCCCATGGCACTGGGGGAGCACACCCGGCTCTACCCCACGTATCCTGCTCCCTCATCCCGCTAACAAGCAGCACCCAAAATAAGGGTTTGCCTCCATCAGACCCCTCTCCCGCTCTTCCCGAGGACAAAGAGAAACAGGGGCTCAGGGCAGAGAGACGGGCGCTCGCCTCCTCTTGGGAGGAAGAGGCGAGAAAGGGAGGGATGCGCCGCTGAGGCGGAGGGGCCGTTTCAAGGCTAGCAAGGTGGGTCCAGAGGAGGTGCCCAGCCGCACTCCCCTCCCCAGGAGCAAGAGGACCCCACCGAGACGGGTCGTCCCCCCCCAGCCACGGGGCTGCACAAATACAGGCTGCGTGATGAGCAACTATAGCGTGCTTCTAATGAAACTGCCTCCGGGCCAAATAAAAGCGGGTATTTACCTGCTCTGAGGGCTACCGAACTGCACTGGCGGGCGCGTGTAACCTTTGCGTTTCTATTTTATGCCTCTATCTTAAGTCCTGGCGAGGGCCCGCCTGCGGACCCCGGGCCCGTTACTTACCCGCCTCAAGGAGAAGCTGTGGCACAGCTCTCGTTTGGCGGACAACTCGGTCGGCCCTTAACCGTCACTGGCGACCACCAGGCCTAACGGCCTGCACCCACTCACCCGCGCTCTTCACCGGTGCTCCACCACGAAGCGCATGGTGGTGCCGTCGAAGGAGGGCGGCGCGACGATCCGCGGGCCGGTGGCCGGCGCTGTGATGCTGATGACGGGCTTCGCCTCGGCCGCCCCGCGCCGCGACGGCGGCGGGCCCTTGCCGGTAGCCACGTAGTAGGGGCTCTCAGCAAAAGCCGCCTCTGCCGCCGCCGGGCTGCCGGGCTCGGCCGGGGCGCTGGCATCGCTGCCCGGGTGGGACAGCGGGCGCGGCAGGGTGCCGGCAGGCAGCATGGCGGCGGCGGGCAGGAGGCCGGGGTAGAGCATGTACGTGGCGCCGTAGGCCCCGGCGTTGAGGGCCAGGGGCGAGAGGGGCAGCGGGATGGGGGCGACGGCTGGCTGCTGGGGCACCGGCACCTCCACGTACTGCCCGGTCTCGGGGTCGAAGAGGCGCCGCTTGAGGGGCTGCTGCACCGGCGCGTCCACCAGGTAGTACTGCCCGGTGCTCACGTCCAGCAGCACCTTGCGCTGCGTCTGCGGGAAGGGCTCGGCCGCCGTCGCCGCGGCGGGCACGGAGGGCGAGAAGCAGAGCAGCGGCGGCGGCGCGGCGCCGGGCAGGGCGGCGAAGGGCAGCGGCGGGCGGTAGAGGGCGGCGGGCGGACCCTCGGCGGGCGGCGGGGCGGCGGCGGCGGCGGCGGCGGCGGCGGCGGCGGGAGGGGGCTCCTCGGCGGGCGGGGGTCCGGGGCTGCCGGCCCGCTTGGCGGTGCCGAAGGTCTGCGGGTTGCACAGCGCCGCCGCCGCCGCCGCGGCCGCCACCGGGCTGGGGCGGACGCCGCCGCCCGCCCCCGCCGCCGGCACCGGCGGGGGGGGGGAGCCGGGCTCGGCGGCCGCCTTCAGCGGCAGGGCCAGGTAGTTCCCGCAGTCCGGGCCGCGCTCCCCGTCGCCGCCGGCCGCAGGCAGCCGGGGGCAGCGCGGCGCCGCCTGGCCCCGCAGGCCGCCCTCGGAGGGGGGCTTGCCCGGCGCGGGGGCTCCGGCTCCTCCGGCTCCGCGGAGGGTGAGGAGGGCGCGGGGGGGCGGCGGGCCGCGCTGCCGCTGCCGGGCCAGGCTCTCGAAAGCGGCCGCCTTGGCCGAGACCTTGTCGGCGGCGTTGTTGGAGGGGCGGCGGGGCAGCCGCTCGCTGCCCGGCCCCTTGCCCGACGGCTCCTCCGTCTTATCGGCCGGCGGCGGCGCGGGGGGAGCGGCGGCGGCGGCGGCGGCGGCGGCGGGGGGGTTCGGCCGGGTGCCGGCGCCCCTCTCCTGGCTGGCGATGAGGGAGAGGACGTGGCTGTCGGTGATGGGCAGCGGGTCGCTCTTGCGCTTCCACTCGCGCTTGTTGAAGCTGTACAGCTCCTCCATGCTCCGCACCGCCGCCGTCAGCTTCTCCAGCGCGTTTTGCACCGGCGCCGCCTTGCCCTCCTCCCGCGGGTCCTCCTCCGGCCCCCGGCCCCTCTCGGCGGGCGGCGGCGGGGGCTGGTGCCGCCAGGGCGCGGTGGATTTAGAGACGATCTTCAGCACGGCCGGCTGGCGCGGGTCGCTCTTGTTGGGAGCGATGGTGGCCACCGGCAGCCTCCCCGAGGTGCGGTGCACCAGGACGGTGCCCTCCGGGGGGCAGGCCGGCGCCCTGCCCCCCGCCTTGGCCCCCGCCTCGCTGGGCTTGGTGCCGGCGTGGCCGACCGCCTGGCAGGTGATGACCACGGGGGAGAGGGACCTGGGCACGCCGGCGATGACCAGCTGCTGCCGGGGCTTCTGCTCCGGGCCGCCCTGGTCGGAGGCGACGCTGCCCTTGTCGCTGCTGTTATCCCCCGAGTCGCAGCTGTAGGAGCTTTTGATCAGCTTCCGCACGTCCCGCACCTGGTGGAGGGGCCCCTGGGCTCTGTGCTTGCCGTCCCTCACGTCGCGCACCAGGAACTGCGGCACCTTGTCGGGGCCGTCGCCGGCCTTGGGCGGCTTGGGCTGCTGGCCCCTGCCCTCCTCCGGCGGCCGGCCCGCGATCTGCGGCGTCAGCAGCTGCGCGATGCTGAACGCGGCGTCCCGGGGCTGCTGCAGGCTGCCCAGGCTGATCTTGATCTCGGGGGCTTTGGGCTTGGCGGCGGGGGGCGAGGAGGCGGCGGCGGCGGCGGAGCACTTGGTCGCCCGCTTGGCCGGCTCCTTCTCCCGGGGGGTGTGCTGGATGGCGGGGACGAACAGGCGGGACATCTTGGTGGACTTGCCGGCGGAGATCTCGCCCAGGTCGGCCCGCCAGTCGTGCCTGGCGGAGAGCTTCAGCTTGCCGACGGGGGCCCGCTCCTCCTTCCTTTCCGCCTCCCGCTCCTTCCAGGACCTGAAGGCGCTGTTCTGGCTGCGGAGGAAGGTGGCCTTGATGGCCTCCGAGGCGCTGCGCTTCACCTCGCACAGCTCCTCCGACAGCGCCCGGTCCAGGCTGCGGCTGCCCTCGCGGGGCGTCGACGCCTTGGAGGCCGGCGACCGGCCCCCGCCGCCCTCGCCGGCTTCCTCCGCCGTCGCCGCGGTGCAGTCCGAGCCGCCCTCCGAGTGCCGGGAGCTCTGCCGCTGCACGCCGCCCTCCCGCTGCCGCTCCCGGCCGGCGCCGGCGGGCTCCGGCTCCCGGCCGGCGCCCGGCCCGCTGTAGGAGGTGTCGGTGATCTCGCCCCGCTCCATCTTGAACTCGTGCTCCAGCTGCATCTTCTTGGAGATGACGTTTTTGAGGAGGCTGGAGGCGAACTTGGACTTCTTGCTGGAGCCCCCCCCGCCGCCGCCGCCCTCCGCCGCCGGCGGCTCCCCGCCGCCCGCCTCGGGGGGCGGCCCGGCCCCGGGGGGCGGCCCGGCCCCGGGGGCATCGCCGAGGTCCAGCAGGGTCACCACCCGGGAGCCCGCCCTCAGCCGCCGCGGCGCCTCGACGTGGGCGATCTCCCCGTCGAGCTTGCTGACCACGAACTCGAGGGCTTTGGTCTGCGACCGGCCGGAGCGCAGCAGGCTGGGCTCGGCTCTCGGCCCCAGGCTGCCGCACTTGAGGTCCAGGTAGGTGGACCAGCGGTTGATGCCCAGGGCATTGTCGGGCAGGGAGGCGGAGGAGGCGCGGGAGCCGGGGCGCAGGGTGTCGAAGTAGGGGTACGCCAGGCTGCGGAAAGCCCTGGCCGTCAGGTTTCGCACTTCTTTGTCGGCATCGTCCAGCTCGCTGACGGCGCTGGAGGCGCCGCTCGAGTGCTCCCCCGCCCTGCCGGCCCCGCACCGGGTCTGCAGCCGCGCGGGGACGGCGATGAATTTTTTCGCGTGGTCGCGGACCGCGTCCGGTTTTAAACTCGCGTCGCGTTCCGGAGCCGCGGGGACGCGGAGGCTCATGTCGCCTTCATGCTTGGCAGCGTAAATAGCGTTTTGCTTTCCGCGCACGTTGCTAGACTCATTTATAGCCCGGGAAGCGGCTTTGATTGATAGGAGAAGCTGGGCGGCCGGGCTCCCGCCGGGGCGGCCGGGCTGCTTGGACCGGCTTTCCCCCGAGCTGGCGCGCTTCTCCCCGCCGGGGGTGTCGTGTTCGGAGGTGAGGCTGACGATCTCGGTGCTGCTGGTGTTGTCGATGCTGTCCGTCTGGTTGTTGGGGTCGCTGGTGGTCGTGCTGAGGTAGCAGCTATTCTCCTCCTCCTCCTCCTCCGTCGGCGTGTCCCCCGGGGTCTCGTCGCTCCCGAAGGAGGCGTAGTCCACGAAGGAGTAGATCACGTTGTTGTCCTCGAAGTCCCAGCGGGCGGCCAGCCCCGCGTCGAAGTCCATGTCGTGGTCCACCTCGCTCAGCTGGATCTCCTGCGTGCTGATATAGTGCGCCTCGTCGCGCCCACCGCCGGGGGGGACGCCCGGGGGGGCCGCCCCGCGCCCCGCGTCCTCGTCCTCCTCGCTTTCGTAGCCGAAGGAGGACGAGGAGGTTTTGCCCTCCGTCGACACCGGCTCGCCCGTCGCGGGAAAGCCGTCCGCCTTGGCCACCGGCGAAGGGCAGGAGGAGGAGGAGGACTCCGGGCAGCCCCCCGCCTCCGGCGGCCCGCCGCTCCCCGCCGCCCTCCCGGAGCCGGGACCGGGACCGGGGCCGGGGCCGGGGCCGGGACCGGGGCCGGGGCCGGAGTCGGCGCCGCATCCCGCCGCAGCCGCCGCGCCCGGGCGAGGCGGGCGATCCCGCCCGCGGTCCGAGGATGCTGGCCCCGCGGCCCCGCCCGGCGGCCCGCCGCTCGCCGAGCCGCCGACATCCCCGGTCCCGCCGGCTCCGCTTTCCGGTGCGGGACCGCCCGCTCGCTCCGCGACGCCGGCCGGGGCCAGCTCGGGGGGCTGGCGGTTCGCCTCCGGCCCCCGCGGCGAGCCGCGGATCTCCACGTACGCCGCCGCCGCCGCCTCCTCCTCCTCCTCCTCGATGGCCGCCTCCGGGCTCGGGCCCCGTCCCGCCGCCGCGCCCTCGGGGCCGGCTGGGGGCCCGGCGGGCGGCTGGCCGGCCGCGTCCATGCCGGGGCCGTTGGGGCGCGGCAGTGGCCCGAGGGGGCGGGCAGGCACGTGCCGGCAGGGACGGGCAGCGCTGCGGGGACGGGGGGGGGGGCAGCGGGGCCGCCCACCCCCTGCCCTGCCCTGCCCTCCGCTCCCCTCCCCTCCCCTTCCCTTCCCTCCCCCCCCCCCCCACCCGCCCGCCGGCTCCCGGCCCGGGCCGGCATCACCGCCGGGGGGCGGAGGGGTCGGGCCGGGCGCGGCTCCCCCCGCACCGGCAGCCAGCCGCCGGACGGCGGAGGCTCGCTTGGTCACCGGGCGTGGGGGGGGTAAGGGCGAGGGGGGTCGCCCCGCGGGGGGTCCCGGGACAGGCCCAGGTCGCTCCGGGTGTTTCCGAGGTGGGCGTCACTTGGCCGGTCCCAGGCGCGGACTATACATAGAGCCGGCGTCACTTAACGCCGGTTGAACAAAATCCTATTTTAAACGTCTGGGTTTGCCGGAATAAAGGCGCCCGGGCAGCCCTCGGAAGGGGAGAGCCGCCCCGGCCTCCAAAGATGCTGCCCGGCTCCCCGGCGGCACCGGCTGGAAGAGGCAGCTCCCAGGGCACCGGCTGAGCACGCAGGCTTGCCTACACCAAACGCACTCTCGTCCCACACGCAGCAGTGCTTCAACGGCTTTTTTCTTCCTTGAACTACTCCCCTGCACCCCGCGTCCCCGCTCGCAGAGGGTGTGTTGCAGAGGGGCATCCCGTGGGTGCCGGCCTGGCCCTGCGCCTTCGCCGCGGTCCAGAGAGCCGCCGGCCGGGGGACCCAAGCTGCCTTTTTCCAGGAAACGACAGTTTAGGCATAACCAACACCCAAGACCTATTAATAGGCATTCCTATGGCACACCTGACCTTTGGTGGCTGTGAGGGCTTTACTGAGCGGTCCCCAAGATGACACACCAAAAATCACTCCAGAGCCACGGGAGGAAAAGGCAAGCTGTTCCACACTGGGGAGGAGAAATGGAGGGAGAGAGCAACGGTGAGGAGCAGCCCTCAGGTATACAGTGCAGATAATGGCCTAAATTTGCAGCTTAAAAAACAAATAAGCACCCGCACTCTTAGGTGAGCAAGCTGGCGTTGCGCTGGTGACATTGGCCATTAGGTAGGGGAGGGCGGTGGAAACCCCCAAAGCAGGCACCAGGATCTGTTCCCCTACAGCTGCATGCACTGGCATGAAGGGCACGGTGTGCAGCTCTGCCAGGGATGCCGCAGGGATGCAGGGACCAAGAGGCGAATCAGACGCTATCCCAGACCTCTCCCCAGCACCGTCCACATTAAAACAAGGGTTTGCCAGTGCTCCCAGCTCCTCACCCCACCCCATCTCTCCAGGCTGCTCTGCTGCCATCCTTCCCATGGGGTTATAGTGTTCCCACTGCCTCCAGGAAAAGCGCCCTCCCTCCTTTAATGAACACAAGTGGCAGCTCGTGAGGGTCTGTGCAGCAATGGCAGGTTTGATACCCCGTTTTGGATAAGGGGCTCTTTGCTGCCCGGAGGAAAACAAGTGAGGTGGCTCCAGCTCTTAGTACCCTACATAAATACATGGTAGTTTCTTAGGCTGCAGAATGACAGCATGAAAACTATTGCTGAAGCACAAGGTGGTATTTTAACAAAGACACATCTTTCAAACTCGGAGGGTTTGGAGCAAGCCAGGTCATGCACGGTGAGGCTCTCCCCATGCAGCAGGGATGACTGGTTCCCATCGCTGCTGAGGCTGCCCTGCCTCCAGTGTGCTTTTAATGAGAAACTGGGCACCGGCTCTCAGGACTACTAGGCTTACCCAGCCTTATTCTTTCCTTAGCCCAGATTCATGTAGGTTCAACTCCCCTTGTACACGCAACAACTGTGCAGTCCTCCACAGAGCTGTGGTAAACAGCATCAGCATTCCCTAAACACAACTTCAGCAGGTTTTGTGTCCCCTCCACACACGTTTTAGACTTGCCCCTCTGTCCCAAGCAGCCATAACAAAACCATGACATAACTAGAGAAGGACAGTATTTTAGCACCTTTAATAAGAGACATCTTGGTTTTAATTGTGTCGTGGTTTAACCCCAGCCAGCAACTAAGCACCAAGCAGCTGCTCACTCACTTCCCCCCCCCCCCCCCAGTGGGATGGGGGAGAGAATCAGGGGAAAAAAAAGTAAAACTCATGGGTTGAGATAAGAACAGTTTAATAGAACAGAAAGGAAGAAACTAAGAATGATAATAATAACAATAATAAAATGACAATAATAATAAAAGGATTCAAATATACAAAACAAGTGATGCACAATGCAATTGCTCACCACTTGCTGACCAATGCCCAGTCGGTTCCAGAGCAGCGATCCACCCCCTCTGGCCAACTCTCCCCAGTTTCTATACTGGGCATGATGTCACATGGTATGGAATACCCCTTTGGCCAGTTTGGGTCAGGTGCCCTGGCTGCGTCCATTCCCAGCTTCTTGTGCCCCTCCAGCCTTCTTGCTGGCTGGGCATGAGAAGCTGAAAAATCCTTGACTTTAGACTAAACACTGCTTAGCAGCAACTGAAAACATCAGTGCGTTATCAACATTCTTTTCATACTGAACCCAAAACATAACACTATACCACCTACTAGAAAGAAAATTATCCCAGCTGAAAACAGGATGAATTGGCAGTGGGACAAGAGTAGATCCTCAAATACAGTCCTTTCCAAATGCTTGGGATGCAGAGGGATACTAGGTTTTAAACCCTGATCATTCATTGTACTTGGGTGAGCGCCGGCAGCCGTAGCATCCCTGCCTCCTGCTCTGCCTCTTCTACCAGATGCCTCCTCTCAAATAAAGTCTCCACCCCACATTGTCACTGCCCCCACTCTCTGATCCCCCAAACCAGGGTCTCGAGTGTCAGTCTGTCACACCTTACTCTCCTCTCTAATATTTGGTTTTCCTGCATTAAGAATACACAATAAATCAGATCTTTGCTTCCCAAACCTGCACAATTAAAAGTGATGTTGTTTTTTTAACTTGTAACAATTGTTCATATACTCCTGCCAAGATCCCCACCAAAACGAGCATCAAAACTTGACTCTTTATTTATCTATTTCCAGCTATGGTCCAGAGATGGGGGTTTTTTTCTGCTACTTTCTTTTGGTGGTATCTTGAACTGATTCTACTCAATCTTACAAAACCAGGCGATGACTCTCACAAGTGAGGCTGAGACCATAATGGAGCACTCATTGTATATGTATGTTAATAACATATTTATGTCTCCACCACAGGGAATTTATGCCCCTGATGACAAAAATACATACATAAAATCCACACCTGTTCTTCTCCATTTTCAGTTACAGCTAGCCCTGGAGGCCCGCGTGCCTTAGGCAGGCAGATGAGTGTATTTCCCATGGTGCTAAGAGGTTGCTGCTATGTACAGAGCCACCCCAATCCTAGTGCCCTTTGAAAAAAGTGAATCTGTAACATCCAGCTTAAGTGCTCTAATCACTGTATGCTTGTTAGAGGAGGGGAAAAAAATGAGAAGGATTACCTCCTCTTTGTTTTGTATCAGAAATTTCTGCACTGATGTGGTGCCAGCCCCTCAGAGATGCTTTGCTGTGAGTCTGGCCCTAAGCAAAGTGTAAAATTCCACAGGGGTTTAGGCTTAATTCCTTCTCCTCAGCCTTTCCTCTTAGCTACCTTAGTGTCAGCTTTTGTAGAGCCTGTTTTGGAGATGCCTAATAACCTCCATGCATTGTATCCAAAGCCTGGGCACATGGCTTGAACCCAGGGACTGACTCCCCAGGACTGCTCCCCTGTAGGACTGCCTTACAAAGGATCAGAGTTCTTCAACAGCTTTGCAAAGGTGTGGATGGGGTTTTTTGCAAGTTTTTCTTATCTATTACTGTTGGCAGACAAACCCTACAACAACCAAAAGTAAAGTGATAGACCTGTTTGCTCCCAGTCAAAAGTACACAGGAAAACTGTGGCTCCATCACGCCTTCTTGCAAATAGCAATTTCTGGCTCTATGCTGACGAGGCATCTTCATTGATTAATAATCAGATCAATGTGATTTTACTTAATAATGTTGAATATCAGTAACTAATGCATGTCATCCTTATGATCCTAGCAATACTCAGTTGAGGCGTTCATTAACACCAATTACTCTTTTGTGTTTTCCACCTTTAAATCTCTCTCACTCGCTAAAGCTACTGATGCCTAAGATTTCTGCATCCAAATCTGTCATGAAGTGTTACTGAAGTTGTCCTGACAACCACATAGAATCTGTATGTTTTATGCCTTTCATAATGTAACAGGTACTCTACTTTTAAGCTCTTACTGTTAAAAATAACAACACACATTGTTTAGCCACATTCTGCCCTTTGCTAATATAAGATTAGATCAGACAGGTAAAGGTGTAGGGAAAAATTCAGATAGGTTGAATTATCGGTGCACCTTAAAATACATCACTCATGGAAGTAGCAGGGAAGTGGGATTTAAAAGGGATTTGAGAAGAGGCACATAAAAACAGAATAAAGACATTAAGGATGAGGTTAGGGAGACTGTAATTATACTCTGCAGCATAGGAGATCATGCAGAAGGCAGCATTGGGTTTTTTTTCCTTTAACTGAGACATGGACAGAAAAGTGAGCAACTGGTGGAGGAATAGCAGGAGGGGAAGGATTTGGTTGAGCTTTCTCTGACTAAGGAAAGGGAAAATACTAGTTTGATAATTAACATTAAGAAATGTTAATACCATATTACACATTTTAGTTCTTACAGCGTTGAGTCACAGTTTTTAAAAACTGAAGTAGGAATAAAAATCACAAAGAAGTTAAAAAAATCAGGCCAATACAGAAGGAAAATCAAAATGTTATTTGCATAGAGAAGACAGACGTGGTTCCAGTAACTAAGATGGCCTGCAGAAGAGGTTATGCTTCTTGCATGGAAAGAAATGATGGCTTTTGCAGAAAATAAGGGAACAGCAGAAGGATTCTGCTGCATTCTGTGCCCACAGTAAAAGACTTCGTTTCGCTGTAGGTTCAGAGGGAGATGAAGAATGCTACAGTCATAGGAAGAAGCTTTAATTTTGGCTGATTAGTCTCTTTTGAATAGTATTTGAACACTGCTGGATTCGATTTTCTCCCAGCAGTTTTTTGATAACATTGCACGTTGTCAAAGCGAGCTTTGTGGTAGATGTAGTCTTTGAAATCAAAGCAAATAAGTGCTTGGCTAGAGTTTAGATGTGTGTGTTAAGGAGAAAGAAAATTGAAAACAGCACCCTGATTTGCCCTCAGGACTAGTACCTAAGGAGGAGGGAGCAAAATCCACTTTGGGAAAGGACAAGGGGACCTGTGGTTTAGCAATAAACAGTGAAGCCCAGCACTCTTTCTAAATCTCCAAGTGCTACCAGATACATTGAAAGGAAATACAATACTCACACATGCGTGTTGGCATGGAAACTTTCTAACAAGCCCAAATGGAAATAAAATGAGATTTTTGTAGCTTGCAGTAAAATAGTGTCTTTTCTGGGATTTAGCAAGGGCCTGGCTGACAAAGTACTGAGTCCTAAGTAAAACCCAGCACTTGGATGGGTCAGTCCCTTCTCGCACAGAGAAGACTATGCCAGCCAAGGGGATCTTTCCTTTTCCATCCTGAGCCTGTTGGAGAGATTGAGGGGCTCTTCTGAACACTCCAACAGGCAAATGTAAACCATATGTGGGCTCCTTCCTGGCAGACCTGAGTGAAAGTCAGACCTTTCAAAGGGAAGAAACTCTGGAGCTGGGTGGATTTCAAGACCTTAGCCTGAGTGCTTGAGCTTGCAGGATTCAAAGGCCTTGGTGTGGCCCTCCAAGTGGGAGGTGACTTTTCCTTCCAGGATGAGACGGGATTGTGTTCTGGCCATTGCCTTACGCTCTGCAGTGTGCTCCCATGTAACTGAGCCCCTGCGAGAATTGCTGGCTGAAGTGCTTGTTAAACAACAAAAAAACACCCCCGCGGCTCTCTCCGGCCCTAGCTATAAGCAGCTCCTGCTGGATGCCTTACAAGGTCTGCAGAAGATGCATATATTTTTAAAACAGATCCTCCCCCTTGCTACCCATCCTTCTCTTCCAGACCCCAAAATCTCATGCCAAAACAAACAGGCAGGAACGTAATCCCAGAACGAGCTTAGATTTCTTCGGTACTTTTCAGTCGTGCTGCAAATACAGTCTAAATATGAGTTCATGTATTTATATGGGGAGTCTGCTACTCAGTCGAAATAAATACTTGCTGAATTTTGCATATGTCAGGTTAAACAGCATCTACAATGTCGTTGATACGAGAGAATATTCTGGTGGCTATTACGCTTAGACAGCAATAACACATGCAAACTGCAGGAACATGTTGAATAAGACTATTTATAATCACTTCATTGCCTTCATGAACATCCTGACAGGTGCCTGTCCAGTCCGTCCTGACAAATCTCTGCTTGCAGACACTTCACAGCTTCCCCAGGCCATCTCCCCTGGTACCTGATTATCCATATACCATCAGTAAGATGGTCCTCAGGGCTATCTGACTCCTCCTTGCTGTAAAGCCGTCATTTCTGCCATGGACGGAAGAAGAGATGGTTCCCACTCTTTATGCTGCAGCTTTTTGCATATCTCAGGGTGACCAGTGTGTTTCTGTCGTGGTTTAAGCCCAGCCGGTAACAAAGCACCATGAAGCCGATTGCTCATTCCTCCCCGCCAGGTGGGATGAGGAGGAGAAAATATAAAGAAAAGCTCATGGGTTGAGACAAGGACAGGGAGGGATCACTCACCACTTATGGTCATGGGCAGAAGACAGACTCAACTTGGGGAAAAAACAAAATCAATTTAATTTACTACCAATCAAATCAAAACAAGGATAATGGGAAGTAAAACCAAATCTTAAAACACCTTCCCCTTCCCTCCTTCCCAGCTCAAGTCCACTCCCCATTTTCTCTACCTTGTCCCCCCAGCAGTGCAGGGGGACGGGGAATGGGGGTTGGGGTCAGTTCATCACACCTTGTCTCTGCCGCTCCTTCCTCCTCAGGGGCAGGACTTCTCACTCTTCCCCTGCTCCACCGTGGGGTCCCTCCCACGGGAGACAGTCCTTCACGAACTTCTCCAACGTGAGTCCTTTCCGCGGGCCGATCTTCAGTCACAGACTGCTCCAGCACGGGCTTTCCCATGGAGTCATGGCCATCTCCGGGGGCATCCCCCTGCTCCGGCTTGGGGTCCTCCCCGGGCTGCAGGTGGGCATCTGCTCCCCCGCTCCCCTCCATGGGCTGGGGGGACACAGCCTGCCGTCTCACCACGGGCTGCAGGGGCAGCCCCTCCTCCTATGCATCTCCTCCCCCTCCTTCCTCACTGACCTCAGTGACTGCGGAGGGGTTCCTCTCACATTCCAATCCCACTGCTCACTGCAGGTTCCCCTTCTTAAATCTGTTCTCCCAGAGGCGCTACCACCGTCACTGATGGACACGGCCTTGGCCAGAGGTGGGTCCAACTTGGAGCCAGGGAAGCTTCTGGCAGCTTCTCACAGGAGCCACCCGTGGAGCACCTCCCCCACCACAAAAAACCCACCACACAAACCCAAAACAGTTTCCTTCACTCTCCATCTTTTCACTAGGCCTAATAGCCCTAATTCACTTAAACTTTACCCATGGGACATACCTGCCAAATCTCCCATCACTGCTTTTTGGACTTTCTCTAGCACATCCAATGTATGTGCAGTGCAAAGAAGTGGCCACAAGATGCAAGGTGGAGCCTGACCCCTGGTGAGAAGAGGGGAGGGATGACTTTGTGTCCTGCTCATATACCCCTGAGTATCATCCGCCGTTTTCACATTGGCATGACCATGTCCTTCAGCTCAGGCCCTACTGCAAGCACCTTTTCCATTCATCCTCCAGTTACTAATGAAAATACTGAACAAACACAACAGTGTTGACCCCCATAAGTTCACTACTAATACAAATGATGCAGTATTTGTAACTGACCTTGGAGCATCATCCAAGCAGTCATTTCTCACCTCATAATTTCACCTGCACAGTGCTTTCCTAGCTGGCTAAGAGAAGAGTATCATGCCATACCAAAGCCAAATGCCATTTCTGCTCTCGCTGCAAAGCCCATTGCCCTATTTTAGAAGAAAGTTAGAGGGACTGGTCAAGAGCAAACCCTGTCAAACTCATGCTGGCTGTTATTTATCTGTTCGTTATCTTTTCAGGGCCTACAGATTGCACATTTATGCCAGTATTTCTCCAGGAACTGAGGTTACACCAACTGATCTCGACTTTGCTGCTCCTTCCCCCAGGTCTCTTGAGGTTCCTCCTCCACAGGACCACCATTCCCAGGTCACTGGGTCCGCTCAAGGTCTCCCATCATGGGCCTGCCTTTGGAAATGAACTTTCTGCAGTGACCCTATTCTTTGTACAGTATTATTAGGTAACCTGAGAACTGCAGATGTATCTGATTATTAGAACTGTGGAGACAATTGCCACAAAACCCGAAACCGTGACCTTTCCTTGAGATGTTATCAGCCAAACTGGTGGGGGGGGACAAGAGAGTTGATTTATGACCATTCATTAAAATTACACGAAACTGATTATTTATAGAGGTAGACTTCTGCTGAAAGGCTCAGGCTTAAAACCTGTCTTCTTTATAGTTCAGAGTGTTTGGACATGGGAAAACAAGGAATGCTCTCTTGAAGCAATGTGAATGTAACCGGATTATATTTTATTGTATTTTTATTATGTTTTGTATTATATATGAAAATATATTTTATTAATTATATTTAATATTTTATTAATTTTTCTCATTGTTTATTATTTTTATTAATAGATTTTATAAAATCTGCTTTTATTATTTTAATCTATTAAAAAAAAATTCTATTTTTAACTGGCCAGGCGCCATCATGTGAAAACATAAAGCGGTACCATTGTTCTTCACTTACTTTAGAATTAGAAATGCAAACAGCCAGGCTCGATTTTATATTGGATAATACCATCACTTTATGTAATCAACTGCTTCGGGCAGGGGTTTTGAATTCTGGCAACAATTTGTTGACGTAGAAGATCTCCTCCAGGCAAATGCGTGCCCAAGCAGTAAACTGCGAATCTGGTATCGTGAGACTGTAACATGAAATTGCCATGCTTTGGAGAGCAGCCAGCATCAGATTGGGATTAATTTGCTTGCAGCGTTCAATAAATAATGTTTGGAGGGCCACGTGAAAAGCGATCGCTGTTCGTTATGCACACCTCCCTGCCACTGGGCCTATGTTTGGTCACCGAGCTGAAGTTCGTGCAGCAGACGTCTTGGGGGTATTTCTCACCAGGCTTACAGTAAAAGCCAGCTAAAGTGCCTCCCACCACCTGGCAATGAAAAGGAGGATCAAGCAGCCCTCGGAGTGAAGCCTGTCTCGGGCTGGAGTTTCTATATATAGGGAAGCTCAATAAACACCATTATGAACCGCATGCAATCCGCCTGCCCGGAATTAAGGTCACATACATACTTTTGTATATGTTTCTCCTCTGGCTCGCTCAGCTTACAAATTAAGGAATTACAGGTGAGAAGCTGGCTACATAATGAGGAGTTATAAATCCAACGAGCTCCCATCTGACAAACCTCTTTAGTCAGTACACGAGGCAACTGTGGGGGAGAGCAAGAATAAGATTTTTAAACCCAGGTGTAAAATCCATTGTAAAGGTCAGGTTTATAAGGAGACCATCCCAAAACGCTAATGACATGACAGTTTTATGAGGCTGGAAAATGATAGCTTGGCTGAAGCCGAGTAATACTAGAGCGAGGGATTTATTTAAATTGGACTACTTTTTTTTATTTTGAATTTTGTCCTTGATCCTGCCAAATCTCACTGAGATGAGAAATCCTTACGTGTGTAAGTAGGCCCCACATTCAGCTGAGCAACTGAGGTAAGAAAAGGTTATTTATGTAAGTGAGGAATTATTCAGTAATCTTATCTTCCAGAAGTTTTATGTATTTTTCTGAAGTGTATATAATTGAAAGTTATACAAACTTTAATGTCTGTACTTTGCAAAAAATATATAAAACATCAATTCCTAATAGCTAGCCTCAGAAATGGAAACTGTAAGAGTTGTTACACAAACTTTAACACAAAGTTTTAACTTAGAGAAACTGCATTTCTCTGTTGTAGTGCAGGAGGACAACCTGTCCAGAAGAGCTTCCAGTCAAATGTACACTTTTAACAGAGATGCATACCAACATAGCCTGCACAACCTTAGCTGTGCACCCTAAGAATAGGCACTTGTGTATCTAACCAGAGAAAAAGTACATGTAAAAATCTCTCTCACCTTAATACTGTTTCTTCAAAAAGCAGTGTCAACACCCAGTCTGCTTTTTTTTTTTTTTTTTTTTTTACTTTGTCGTAATCCCTGTGCGATGACTTAATTCACCCTCTAGAAGACTGCAAGCCCCTGGACACATCCTTCATCAACTGGGAAGTTCTTGTCATGCTGAAGCATAACGCAATTTTCATTAAACTGCAATTTCAAGCTTCGGCCTCTAAATATACAGTATCTACCTATAGCAATGTAAAACATAGCTGTAGATGTGCTATAGCATAGTATCTCTCTATGGTTATGTAAAACATCTATCTATAGCTATGCTAGGTTTTTGCTTATATAGTTCCACATTTCCCACAGTTCCTTTAATCAACAGTGATTTAGGAAAAATAGGAATATTTTAAACATAGAAATTGTCTATCTCTTTTCTCCAAGCAGTCCAAGGTTCTCTGACTAGGTCTACGATTTCCCTTTCCCGCAGTATTTTGAAAACGCAGGTGGTGTTTCAGCACCCAGGAGTGTGGGGTTTAGTAGGGCTCTCTGCACCGAGCACGCAGGCCTGATCCTGCGAGGTGTTGACTGCTTCCCAGGAAGCGATGAGCTCTCTGAAATCCCTGCGATTCAGATCCCCAGCCCAGGCAGACACTGAACACATCTCCCCCGACACCCTCCTGTGAATCCTCCCCTCCGCAGCACGCACCAACCACGTCCTCCAGTCTTGCCCTCATGGAGGTTCTCCATTAATAAATTGCTCATCCCGGTAATGAGGCAGGGTGAATTTCGGGCAGATACCGGCTGCTGTGGAGACCACTCTGCCAAAATGCTGATGTATTTGTCCACTTTCTGACCAGAACACATTCGCACGTAGCTCCTCAGCGAAGACGGCTGGCGTGCAAACCCGCTGGGGTGATGGGCTCCCCGTACAGCCCAGCTGGACACGGCAGGCTGTTTCCCTTCCCTCAGCCCCAGAGCCCTGGGCCGTACCGACCCCACGGGGCAATGCTCTTCCTCCAAACGAGCCTATTCTGCTCAGAGGATCTTGCAGTTGCCAGGCGGCTTCCTACCTCTCTGCCCGCACTGGCGCACCATGGCCAGGGAATCAGGCGACTAAGCATGGATCGTCTTCTGCTTTGGGTAAGTCTCGCTTGAGAGAAATCAGAGGGAAAGGCTTCCCCCTCCTGCCTGTGAATTGCTTTCCACGCCTACCCGTGAACTGGGATCGAGAAAACAAACCAAACCAAACCCCTCTGTTCCAGAAAATTTAAACGCTAACTCCTCTTTTTCCAACTTAAATTATTTGCTGAATTTAACCCAAATTAACAAATGGGTCTGAAGCGTTCAGTAAATAAGTGACAAGCTGGGAATTTTATTTGGCCACACTCTAGTAATTGTTTTCTTTCTTATACTATTAGTACGAGCCTAGATGACAAAAGATTACTACACAGTGACACAAGTAACAACTATATTAGCTTGTAGCTGCAGGGTAGCACGTAGCACAGAGATACTTGAGCTACCTTTAAACTGGCTAGCTGGGCTGCTGGCCATTCGTTCATCTGGAAAAGCACAGAGGTCAAATTGGGCTGGGACATCTCGTCTTTAGGTATCCTTGTGTGAGCACTTTTGGCTTCATTACCATGTCACAGTCCCCTCTGCAACAGTGAAGACCCTCAAGGGCCAAACCTGAGAATGTGCTCCTCGTCAGAGAGGTTTTATTTCTTTGTTTTAGCATTTGTGATGTGAACATGATTAGAAGAAAAAAGAAAAAGCCTGGATTTTTTCACAAAAGCTGTTTCTCACGTGCTGCTCTATGCTTTAGAAGATTGGAAAACTGAAACTTTATCTGAGTTTTACCCCTTTACAATTCCTTTACATATTTTCATTCCTGTTTCCTGACCCCTCCAGGACTAGGAACCCACAGGTGGGAGAAAATGCTTCTAGAATAAGACTCTTCCCCAAACCTTAAAGAACAGAAAACAAAACCAACAGGAACCTCTCTAACTCTCTAAATCCAAAATAATCTGATACAAAACAGGCAACATGCCCTTAGAAGTCTCCCAGCCTAATTTTTAAGGCTGAAAGGACTCCAGGGAGACTCCTTCACTTCAATGCCTCTCTGGCCAAATGTTGAGGTTCACCAATCTGTAATTCATCCCACTTTGCACCAGAAACTTGGTTGAGCTGCTCAGACTGGGAGCGCAGACTCCTTGGATAGCCAGCAAAGGGGGAACTCAACCCACCTAAAGTCCCAGTTGCTCTGTTGTTAGCCTACAGTAATCAGCTTCTTACTTCGATGAGCCACTTTGGTGCATAAAGGCAGGTAGTACAAACTTCCCCATCTGGCCATAACAAAACTGCCTTGCTTCCCATTTACAAGGAAAAGCAAATGGGGTTTTCAGAGGGACTGCTGCCTTGAGTCTTTTTCAGGGACTCAGAGAGGCACATGATGTACTAGAAACCCACTGCTGTATTTTCAGTAAAAAGGTCTGCCAGATGGGTAGCTCCATCCGAAATGGGATCAGTGGTCTCACTGAGCCTATGTAGTTAAAGGGAAAGCAAATGAAAACCAGTTTGTGCTTTGGGCTGTTTTTCTGAATGGTGTCAAACCATTCAAGTGGGTTTGTATGGAAAAAAAGTAGTCATATATAAGCTTAGTGCCTGACACCTTGAACAGCACTGCAATGATATATTTAGCTTGAATGAACTCCTGAGCCCTGGTTCAAATGCGTTCAACTCGTGCATGTTCATCTCCGTGCTGGAAAAAGTTGAATCCACAGAGGACTTATTCTGGTACACCAGCAGTCCAAGCCAGTTGACTTTCCATGCAGTAAGTCATATGAAGTGAATATAAAGCAGGCAGAGAACACAGAGTAATGATTTTCTATCACTGGCTGATAAAAGGAAGCACACACTGACATTTTGTGACAAATCACTGCTCTCAGCTGAAACCTCCATACCTCCTCCTGTGAATATGTTTAAGAGGGTGGGCACTTAAAGTGATCCGGGTTAAAGTCAAGCACCACTTGACAATAAAGCCCTAGTTAACACATATCCTGTTTGGGCTGCACAGTTGTTTTTAGTGATCAGATATAGCAAAAAGCAGTTACGGGGGTATGATGGCAACTTGAGAAGAGCTGTGCAATGACGGAGAAAGTATAGCCCATAGATTGAGCTGAGCAGACCAATACCGATCTCTAATGTACATGGCCAGGCTCTCAAGTTACGCTGTTTAGTCCGTTGCTTACCAGGAGCGATATAACTAATCACTTATGTTTAGGGGAAAGGCACGATTTATCAGATCCTAACCCAGAGGTTCATGTTCTCTCTCTTTACCTAGAAAAGATGGTCATCCAAGGTTACGGGAGAAGTAGCTGAGAGATCAGCATGCAAAAACTTTCATGGCAGCTGCCTTCGTCTGTTAGGCAGGCTTTTCTACCCCAGAGCAGATGGCTTTGAAGTTGGCACAAAAGCCAAACAGACAAGACATAGATACACATACAAAAGCTTTCTCACCCCCGCATGCGTTAATGCCCTCGGAAGACAAGTCACACTGGGCTTTTGCAGAGAGATCTCTGGGTACGAGTGTGGAGGAAGTTCATTACATTCTCCTTTTTAACAAATTAGTTTGGTTCCCAAGCTTTGTTACTCAGAAAATGATTGGGTAGCTGAAAATTCAATACTGTCACAGTATGCTGCTGCAAGAGATGAAGACATGTTTGTCCTCTACTACATTTTGTACAGGTTTTATTTTCAGATATCATGTTTAGAAATTTAAATACTAGAAGTAGTGAAAAAATACTTAGTAAGAACATATTAAAAACACACCTGTGTTAAAAGAGCATCTTAAAAAGGAAAACACTGAAAATTCAGGAAATAACTTTTCCTTCTGTGCTTATCAGAGGATGATACAATATATGACTTAAGTTTGAATACTGTGGCTTTGTTTTAGGAGGAACCCCCCCCCATCATTAGCAAGAAGAAAAGTCAGAAGAGCTATTAATATTCCTGATAATGCTTTACAAAGTTTTCAGCAATTGTATACCTTGCTGCTGTTCCCGTGCAGAGTGTTTCCCTGGATATGAATATCAATAACCCCTGAGAGAATAAGGCTATCATTTCCTGACCGATCAGCTGACCTACCAGAATACAGATGATCTGATCTTCTTTAATGCAAAGTGGTTGTCAGTACTTTATGGCTGTAACAGCTGGTCAGTGAGGCAGAACAAAAGAGCAGACTTACTAATAAAAATTAACATTTAAAATAACTTACAATTGGTTGCATAAGTAGAACACAGAGAGAGAAGGCAACGCCCCTTTAACAAAAAGTTTGTCTAATTTTTTATTTGCAAAACTAGAGAAATAAAACTAGGTCCTGGGTTCATATCTGGGCACTTCCAATTGATTGGGTGCCCCTGACATCAGTACAAGGTGAACCTTCTCCCATTTTGACCAGGGGAGTGGCTGGGCCTGATGACTTTACAGCATATCTCCAGATTTACACCAGCATGAAAGCAGAATCAAAGGCTCACTCCACCTGCTGAACAACCTGCAGCGCTGCTCCAGCATTTTTACCAGGCACAAGATGGAGATTTCCTCCCAGGTGGACATTATCTGACCTCCCTAAAGCAGAAGAGGATTCCAAGTTTCTAAACAAAAGAGCATGGATTTTTATTGATCAGGCAGCATTTTAACAGCTCTCAGCCTAATTTTATGTGCAGTGTACCATGGCAATAATGCCCATCATCTCTTGTTAGCTGGACAGGACTAACATATGTCTCAGTAGAAGATAGGAAGGTGAAAAGAGACATCTGAAATTTTTTGCCTTAAGAACCTGGTATTTTCCACAGACACTTTTTTTTTTGTCACATTAATGCTGACATAAGCATTAAGACAAGGATGCAATAGCTGCACTGCCTATTTATAGAGGTACTATATAAAGATCAACAGATGTTTTCAGAACAGCCATGTACTTAATGGTTGCTTGCAAAAATTTCCATTAGAGAAGCTGGACCATTAAAAAAACTATAATGCAGAAACTAAAAAACAAAAGCCCTGAAATGTTGAGGTTTTCTAGAGAATCCACCAGTTGTTAGGCTAATTGCTGTTCTAGGTTGACTGTTGCGGGCTGCTTCTGTCTTTGATCAATATTGATTTAAAACATGGAAGTGTGGAAAAAGCAAGCCAAAGGTTGTGATTCTGTCAACAGTTCACAGCAATACCTCAGACAAGGTACATGTTAAATTCTTGGCACTAGATTAAAAGTTAATCATATTGCTAATCCCAAACATGTAAAATTCAAAATTCATCAGATTTTTTAAAACAGTGTAGATAGATGTACTGGTTTGGAGCGTCCATTGGTCACTCTCAAATTCTACTATTAAATCACAGGTAACTTCTTAATAAAAGCTGACATTGAAAAATAACCCACATACCAAAACACAACACTGATTCTACCACTGTCATGGCAAATTTACAAAGCAGCTGTGGGGTTTTGCTAGAATGAACGCTAAGTACAAAGTACAAATATAAAGTATCCATTTCAAAATGAGGCACATTTTGGTAAGAGTGACTGCAAAATACTCCCAAGGCAAGTTTCAGCTAAGTCAGTATAAAACCATAATTATTGGTTTTATCTTTGAAGTTGGATTTATTTTACCCAGTCCTGTTTTGTGCCTACAGGTGCTAAAGACACTTGCCTAATTTTCGGGGTGGCCTGTCTGAGCAGTAAATTATTCCAGAGTGCTTTAATTTGTAGGATAATTGTATGCACCATGTTTGCACAAAAGCTTTAAGTAGTGCAGGCTGAGCAGTCATCAAGGGGTCAAGGCTTTTTTGTAGCCACTGGGAGCAAAGAGTGAAAATGAACATCATTATCACTGCTAATGAAGGATGAAGAGCTCAAGCTAGCCATGTGGTAGAGCCATCAGGAAGGATGTCAAAAATTGGCTAATAAAATCTAGTAAGTGTGAAGTTCATGTGACCTTTCTATATGGAAAGCGAGCTCTCCATAGAGAGCACACTTCAGAGCTGCCAGATGGGAGGAAATATCTGGTACAATACCTTCCCTGCTCTCAGTTTAGCATGTGGAGCAGAACAGAGCCTGTGCTTTCGCTAATCTCTCATTACATCCGACGAGCAGCACGGATAACCATCAGGGGAGGATATTCTGATCTTCATTAGACAGTCACAGAACCCTGAGCTAGAAGCAGCTAACTTTACCAGCATCCTGATAAAATTCACCTCCTGCACTTTAAGGCAGTCTAGAACAAGATACTCCACTTCAGAATTTCAAGATTTAATTTGAGATACCTCCTAGGACCCAGGTCAGGCGTAGAATTTGAGAAGAGTTTTACTGCCAAACTAAAGGCACCCAACTAAAATCCTGGCTCCAAATAGCTCCAAGTTTTGTGATGCCCAAAATGCAAACTTGGCATTTTGTAAAACACCACATAGGTTTTTCTGTTCCTTTTTGTCCATGCCTATTACACATTATTAACCTGAACGGCAGCGCTTCAAACTCATGTAGTATCTCTGCACATCAGATAAGCAATTGGCAAGTTAGCAGACCTCTGAAGTCAAGCATCTTAGCTCTTTTAAGCAGAACAGGTGCCCTGCTGTAGTTGTCCTTGCCCATACTGTGGTCCCTGCCAAAGGCTCCATTCAGGACAGGGTCCCAGCTGGGCTAGGTGCTGTAAAATCAGAGTCCAAACCTCAGAGAAGAGCTCCAGCAAAAGCTTTGAGGGGCTGAAATGGAGGCAGCAAGGAGAGGAAGTGAAGTGATTGGAGTAAACCTGGCACGTGTCCTGCTAGACTGCAGGCATCAGACAGACAGCTCTGAGGACATCTCATTTATATTTGGCTTTGATCTATCTGACCCAGTTCCTCCCTTTGTAATTTTCAACTAGGCTTATAAGAAAAAAGAAACACAGTTTTGTTTAAACCACATGAAGAAAATAAGCCTTTTCTGCTAGTTTGAGCAGCAGACCGCAATAGCATATGTTATGTTCAGGCAAAATACAATTTTCTCAGATTCTGAAGCTTCCTGCACATTTCCATGATCAAGAATTTCCTCCAGAAAAAAAATCTTCATCTATAAACAGTAGCAGGACCTCTTCCAATATGAACACTGGCAGGTACAGGAGTAGGGGAGTTGCCTGTGCAATCCCAGCAGTGGGGCAATTAGCACAGTTACCTTGGTTCTGGATTTCAGTGAAGACTGTGAGCATGGCTGGTCTTGTTCTCTCACCCGAACACGGCCAGCTGTGCTTGGGTCCTTTGTGTAGTCTGCTTGTGCAGTGGCACAGAGGAGGGGCAGATGAAACGTTTCTGGCTAGAAGGTCCCAGTGAGGCTCCAGCAGGCTTCATCAACCAGTCACTATCCTTCTGCTGTGCTGGTCCTAATTTAGAGACCTTTGCTCAGTTGCTTTAAAACTTTCTATATGGTACAAAGAGACAGAACGCACTGTTTCCCACTGAGGGATTAGAAGTGACCTCTGCCCAAAAGCTTGGCTACTTTTGCCTACAATGAGGCAAAGCTGGGCTCCTTTTGCTTTTGCTGGGTAAGGATGGCAACTTACTTTATTTGAACTTTTTCAAACTGGTCTGATAGCCCCATGGGAACTCCCAGAGAAATTTATGTTGCAGATTTCTCCAACACCTTCTTGTCTCCCAGATGTAACTTACAGCTTATGTTCTGTTTAGGTGTTTGCCTTTTACAGGCAAGTTCTTGCAATACTGTATGCCATAACCACATTTTAAATGAGCTAATGCTTAAGCACAGAGTTTTAGCAGTTCTCCAAGATGGGGCCAGCGTCTGCAGGGACTTTGTAGAGTGCCTTGCTAAGTAGCAACAAGGGAGATGCACTTAGGGGCACCTAAGTGGCAGATTGGCACCTGTGGGACATCTGTTGTACCCATATTTTAGCAGCACTAATCCATGTCAGGAAGAGCAGGTTCGAAGCCCTCAGGGTTTAAGTCAATCATATTGAAATGCCATGCACAAGAGGATTGGGGGCGGTAGACCTCTAATCGAGGTCTGGATGGGTCATGTTCATTCAAGGCAGAAGACATTTGGGAATTTTAAGGAGAGCTAAACCCTTGCCAGCCGCGCCTCACTGCCGTAGGTGGCAAAGGGGAAGAGAGACGAGTTGCAGCTGTCTTGTCTCAGTACAGGAGTGCAGGGAGCATGTACAGCTCTCAGGGAGCTATTTGAGAGGCTCTGGCTTTGGACACGGGGAACAGCGTGCATAAGGAGAGGTACGCAAGGACACCCAGAACATGCCCCACTCTGGGCAAGGCAGTGCAGGATAAGCCCCCCCCCAATCATTACAGATACCTACACCTCACAACCTTGCTGTACAGCAGCAGAGACCCCAGAGGCAAGGACTGTATCATACCATAACCACATGCATCTCAGCCGAGACAGTTACCTCCAGCACAGTGCTTTGGTGTGGTGGCTATATTGCTTCTGACTCCAGAGCTAGCTTATCTGGTGTTAACTTTAGCATCTCGACACCCTGCTCCCTTGCATGTGTGCTCTTCACTCGTAGGAAACCCTGAATTTACTGCCCGTGCAAACAGCCACAGACAGGCACACAAACACGTGGACTTATGCAGCTTTTCTCCCTACAGCCCAGGAAACTGTGCCACACCATGACTTGCCTTCTGCTCCCTTTCCTAATGAACTCATAGTACCAATATATTTCTTAACATGCCCCTCATTGTTCAACAGGCCAGCCTAGCTGAGTAAATGCTACTATAGTAACATTTAGTGCCTACTGTACAGCATTGTTCACATCCAAAGGCACTTAGAAGTATTGAGTTTCTGCAGCTCAGACGTGGAGACATTCATGATCCTTACAGCTCTATGTTGTAAATAATTTTTGAATATGGTGAAATGCATGCAGAAAGAATTAAAAACCACGTTATGGCTGCAAAGCCACTGGCGGTTTGGGGAATAATGTAACACATTCAAGTCCTCTGAAAGTAACAGGACAGACCAGCTTTCACCATGTTTTTGATGAGAAAAGCTTATATGTCTTTGTACAGAAATATCCTTTCACTAATCTCTTAGATCATGGATGTGATCATATTTCTTTCATTTCCTTTACAGACCACAGGGGGGCAAAGACTGCTTGGTGCTCAGCTTCTGCACAGCGAGAAGGCAAGCTGGAAAGCTAGGTCCTCAACACTCAGCTGGGTAGAACCATATGAAGCACTCACTGACCTTGAGTGAACAGAAACGACAACCACAGCAGCATGCACTCCATTGTTTGGATATGCAGGTTATATTCCCTTCCCATGGGAGGGATGTGGGGCAAGGAACAAAATAAAGATTCAGATGCTACAGCAGAAGATGGGCTTCCAGGTGGAGTCCATAAAAGGCCAGGTCTTCGTGCGGTCCAGGTCTCCAGAGCCTAACATGGACTGATGGCACTTCAAGGCCCCGCTGATGATTCACACTGCAAATAAACTTCAGAAGGCAGCAGGTGCCGGCGCTCGTCAGAGGACGAAGCACAATTGTTTTCTAGTGAACAGAGTAATTTGAAAAGTATTTGTGCCATCTTGCCAAAAACACAAACAGTGCCACGTTTATTTTTAGATGCAGATATCCCTCTGGGAAGAAACCACAACTGGTTATGTCACACATAAATCAGAGCTACCTGCTGATACCATCACAGAGCTTACTACAGTGCTTTTTTAAATGGCTAGCTACCCAAATCCAAGGCTACATTTTTCCTGGCCACATGGTGAGCTATGATGCGCTATTAGGTATCCAAAGTTTAATTTACATATCAAATTACCTGCTTTCTCAGGGAGCAAAATACTCATTGGTATAGAGGTGTTGGGCAGGGAAGAGAGAATACGGGGGAGCAGGGCTGCAGCCCTTTCCTCCTCTGCACATTTCTATCCCACACTTTCAGCTTCCCAGGGAGTATTTTGTGCTCTCTGCTAGAGTGTGATTTTTTAAATTTTTTTTTTTACATTTCTGCTGTTGGGTGAATAACGGTGGGCAGAAGGGAAGAGAATTGATGTGCTGGCCTCAGGGCTAGCAAATCATGTAATGCAGGGGCTGTATTAGGGATTTAGGTGGATGGATGCTTGATCCCGCTGCGGCAGTTCTGGGTAGTCGCACGGTGGGCAAGCAGGCAGCTCTCGTTAACCTCTGTAGTGGATTAGCCACTGGAGGGACACAAAGGTCTGCACTGGGCTCATCTGAATTACATCTGGTTGTTGCTCAGGTTATTTTTTCTCAGGCTTTTTTTTGCAATCTGCTTTCAGTGCCATGCCATGCTGAGCCCTCTTCTGCTCCAGCCTCTGGGCTCTGGGTCCTCACAGCACTAATGTCTGCATTAAACTGCATCAGTTTATTCACCCCGGATCCCGCACAGCCCTGCTGCTTTACACACAAAGGAAACATGGTCCTTCAGGTATCAGCAACCCAGTCAGATTAACAGGATCCATGGTGGACAATGGAGTAGAAACCATAAAAAATCCCCCAAACATTTCCTATATCAGCAACGAAGCTTGTACTACATAGCAAACACATGAGTCTTAGAAAAGGATGTGCGAATATATGTGTATACAAGCAGAGAAGGGTTATGTCAAAAGAAAGAAGTGTCTGGAAGACTTCCTTAATAATATTTTCTTGTTCTTTTTGTGTCATATGCTATGGACAGTACTGGTTATCTGTTGTGTCACATTTCCTGTCTTAAAAAGCTGTTTGACCCTCAGTTCTTTCCAAAAATAATCATATTATTCACGGTGCAAGGTTCTGCAATTATGCTTTCACTATTCTGACAAAAAAAATAGCATCTTTCCACACCCTCTTCACTATTTGGAAAATAAGGCCTGCAAATCCAGTGTGAACATGCACTATTTAACTCATTAAAGCAGTACACCTTCTGACTACTGAACTAATTTTGAATACATAATATATTTTGAATACTTAATCAAAAGATTAGATGCAAACCTGCACATAACAGTGGCTAACATTAGGGATTCAAAGTTCTGGCTTAACGCAAGTGTTGCTGGGGACTAAGAGTTAAGAGCTCTGATGTCATTTTGTCTTCTCATTCCTCCCAATTTTTATCATCCTCCCTGCTTTTTATGGCTACATAATGAGATAATTACAATGCATTTACTGCACTGACAAAAACTGTTTTGAAAAACTCATACAAGAGCCTTTGATAGCTGCACAGATGGTGGGCAACAGCCTTATGGACAGAGGTTGGACTAGATGATCTCCAGAGGCCCCTTCCAACTTTAATTTTCCTACGACATTTTAAAATGTACACTTACATGCCAACACTTAATATTACCCTTCTGTATGCCGGTTCATCCGAACAGAAATACCCCCACAGGGCAGATAGGCCTTGGAGGCTCAAATTCCTCTACTAGATCACCTCCTGTGCCTTGCCAGACCGAGCTCTGAGGAAAGGCAATATGCTGCTCTCTAAATATCACACGAGCCCCATCCTTGGGGAGTTCAGCAGCGGTGGCATCTGGGAGGATGGACACACAGACCTGGCAGCTGTTGGGTTGAAATGACCCACAGAGAGAGCTGGTTCCTCCAAACACCGAGCCTCGCTTTCTCCTTGCAGGGCAAGGACCTTGGCTGAGGTGCTGGTGTGCATCGTCACGCCCACCCGCAATGAAATTCTCCAGCGTGGGTGGATGCTGGGGGTAGCAAGCACGGAGCAGGGTCTCAGCAGCTTGCTTTGTCCCCTGCCGTCGTAGACCTCTTGTGTTCACCCTCTGCCTCCCCCACACCATGGCTGTCAGTGGCCTCCAGACCACGCTTCCGATAGAGCCCGAGTACCTCTGGCCCCCTCACATTTCTGAAATCCTTCACCCTTTTGCTCCGGCCCATAAAACAACAGAGGTAAGCCATTCACGCTTCGGCTATTGAGAAAAACAAGAGGGTCACTTCTATCTGTTAAAAGTGACCATTCCTCCCAGACTGGCCCTTCTGCAGCGTGACACGGAGAATGATGGGCACTGTTTTCACGTCATGTTACGCTAACGCCAATGCCTGTCCTGCTTCCCAACCATGCAAGCAATAAAGCTTTGTGTAGTCCCTGTGTTTTCAAAGGCACAGTCCATTTTGGACACGTAAACTCTAAAAATAGCAAATTCTCATGTCGCAAATATCCACCAGCTTACTACCTGCCCAGCACCCAGGCAGCACCTTGCAGGCAGGCCAGTATGCCTGTACCTACCTCAGACTGCTTCTCATGGCCCCTGCCTACTGATATTTTCCTCCTCTTCAATACGTGTGCACGTACGCATCCACGCAGGGACTTCTTCGTTATACAACATCATGTTGTATGCTATGAATTTGCAGTGGAGACCTAGTTTCTCCACCACAGATTGTATACTGCTCCAGAGACGCTTAGTGTTAAGATTAAAGAGCTATATCATTTTAATTAAGCCTAAGATTAAGATATTTATTCTCATTCTAATGAAAATATATATTCCCTACTGCCATTCTGGAAATGGTAATACTAATACCTACTCAAAACCAGAAGCAAATCCATCTGATATTCTTAGCATATAGGTTGCATTAAGAAACCCCGGATTGACACGTGTTTACAAATTCCCATTTTGTTTTTCTCCTCAATGACATTAGCCTTGAGGAGGAGCAGCTGTTTATACCATGACCCACAGATACTGAAAGCTATTTAAATATAGTCTGGACAAAGTACCTGCTACAACTACAGCTAGGCTCTGGGCTTTCTTTTTTGCTATCTGCCTCTCACCTCTCCACTCCAGGTTTTTTCTTTCTTCCATCATTCCTTCTTCAGTACTTTTAGTTCCTATCTACCCTGTAATTACTCTTTTGCTAGCTTTTCTGGCTCCTGCACATTTGCTCGCAAGTTTGACGGTGCATGTCCTATGCTGGAAGAAAACACCCGAGCCTTCCTTTGCCCTCACGTGCCCCCTCAGCTCACAACCTGCTTCCAGCACCCGAGCCCCTGGAGTGAGCTGGTGTATTGCTTCAGTACCTGGGGCTGCTCTCATCCATATTTGCTCTCCTGGCATTATGGAAACACATCTCCAGAATATCATTTCCACCCCTCACCTCAGAAACCTTCAGTGACTTAAAGGCTCTTTCCCCATGTGGTATCTCAAAGGCTTTTTTCCCCAGTGGTATCTCAAAGCACAAATAAATCGCACTTACTTTTTCTACCCAACAGTTTCAGAATTAGATATATTTTATGAGTAATGTGAAGTAACGAGGAACAAAATACTTTTCTGATGTTTAGTTTAAAAAAAAAGTACGCCATTGCCTGCATTTTTCTTTTTGTAACAATTTTTCTCCTTCGCTACTGCTTCAAGTGGAAGCAGTAAAAGCATTTAAAATACAGTGAAAGAGTGGGTTAAGAAGTCAAAAAAGTAGGAAAAAGGAATATGTTTGGAAGAGCATTTTCTGCCCTCAACTCCTTCACTTCTTCTCATGCTACTATTATTTTCTTAGTGCCACAGGAATGTTCAGGGGCTTTGGTTTTGCTGTTTCATGCTGTGTATCCACACAAGCCGAGGAGAACGCCTCACTCTTGGTTTCAAAAGGCCTGGACTCTGCTAACAGTTCAAAACACAGTTGGTTTTTAAGGTAGCGGCACCACCTGCAAGCCAGTGAGGCTGCCAATGTTTGCAGAGTCTTGACGAAGTGTGAGCCTGCGGGGCAAGCAACAGAACCAGCGGGAAGACATTTGGAAGAAAATATTTCAATATGAAAAAAATGTCTCCATGTTTTTCAGCTAGGCGAAAAGACTGATTTTTAAAGCTAAAATTAGAGGCTAGAAGAGGTAAAAAGTTACCACCTTTTTTTTAAAATCAAAAGATGTATTCTGCGCAAAACTGTGACTGAGCTGAAAAGTCTTTTTGATTCCAGTTCCTCCTGCTCTTGCTCTCCAAACACGTGCCCCTTCAGCCAACTCGACTCCACAGGGTTGTGGGAGGAAAAACTCCTGGGCCCTCGCTGTAGATGCCAACCCGTGCAACCTTTACTGGGGAACAAGGGGAAGAGAGAGGCTCCTGTGAGCCCTGCTGACCGTCGGGAAGCAATGTGGAGAATCCCGCGCTGGCACCCACTCACTGCACTTTCCTGGACACTCTCTTGAAACGCCTGTCAGGTAGTTTCTTCTAAGAAAATTTATGCACAAGAGCAAGAGAGAAATTCATTTCCCCCAGTAGCAAACAGGGCAGCTCACACTTCATTAAAAAGGCAAACCAGAAGTCCCTGGCTGATCCCCAAGACATGGATGTGACTCTCTGAACCTCCCATTCTTTCTGCTCGCCTTCCATGGCCCAAAACAAGGCAGCTCGGAGGTCTGGATACAAAGTCAGGAACAGCATCAGCCATGTTACGTACGTTCAGTCTGCAGTACGCATCCTTTATTTTCTCTTCCTGCTCATAAGATGCTGGGATGAGGCAAGGATGCTGTGATATGACAACTGCACAAAGAGCACAACTGCTAGGTGAAATCCCATCTGTGTTTCTCCCCTTGTTAAAACATAAAACCAAAAAAAATCCAGACTAGGTGATGAGAAAAACTGGGCAACTCTATAGCTGTCAGACAAAGCCCTGCCAAGAAGGACAATTCCATTTTTCCATTCCTCTGGCTTCAGGTATCATGTGCTAACCGCAGCTGCAGAAATTTAAATCTGGCCTTTAAATTTAGGTGACAGGCCACCTTTATGGCTCATCTGGATACCTGCAAGACTATCCCAAGCGGAAAGGAGGGGGTTCAGAGCAATCGCTTAGTAGATGAGCCTTCAGGTGTTGCCTCAAAGAGTTTCAGGACTCTTTCATACCCTTCACAGAAATTATAAACTGTCATTGCTACCTCTACTCTCTGTCCACTCTGTTTAGACTTATTTTATTCCATATATTAAAATTATATTCAGGATTACTCACAAAATAGTAAGTACCTTCATTTGTGCATACAGTATTTGCCTTTCTGATTAACACCCCCCCAAAAGGAGCTCAGAGAGCAGAAATTAAAATACCATTCTCCAACTTGCCCCCACAGATGCGTCAGGGAAAAACCAAATGGATTACTTACTCCTGCAATTTTGCATTTGGCTTCATAATTGAAGGATCAGGAGAAATTTTAGCTTTTTCAACAAATAATTAGCTTCACTAAAAATAGTCTCTCTTCCTTTCTTGAACTGTGTAATTGCTCAACTAAATTAACAGAACCAACCAACCAAATTTAGTGGTGTTGGAGGGCAGAGTGTCAGACTTCTAGCTGATAAAAGAAGAATCAACCTCCTGAATTCTGTTGTTTGACAGCTCTGATGTTGAAACTTTTCTCCAAAATAAAACCAGTGTTTTATATTCACCTCCCTTGGGGACACTTCTGGAGATTTAAAGCAGAACCCTGTATTATTTCTTCTCCTCTAACTCCGTTATAAGTTTTACACATGTTTTCCTATGTAGAGACTCCTAAAGTAGCCCAAGCATTTTGAAAATCTATTCCAAGTCCCACACATATCATAATGGAAAAAGATGCTGGTTGGTTTTTTTCTGGAAAAAGAAACAAAATAAGACGAGAAGCTCAGCACACACGCAATGTGCACCTTCCTTGTCTAAACTTTCCTGTGCTATTAAAGTCTCCAGACCCTGCACCTGCCAAGTGTGAAAACCAGTGGCCATGCAGCTAAAAGCAGGTATCCTCTGCTTAACCCCCCTGCCCCATCACCACCAGCATCGCCCCTCCAGCAGCCTGTGACCTCTCTCCTGGGCTGAGTGTGACTGGTTTCCCTGCTGAACCCCAGGCTTGTGCTTGCAAAAGCAGAGGAGGATGAAGCAGGACAGCCGCAAGCCTGCACTCTGCACCACCTGGAGGGGAGATGCTTTTGGCCCGAAAACTAAATAGCTATACTAGCAGGCCCATGGAGCCCTGTGCTCTCCTGCAATGTAAAGATGCTATAGGAGCAGCAAGCCTTACAGTTCATGTCTACCATGGCATGGCTCAAAATGATGCCGTCATTAAGAAAAGAGGTTTTCCCCCAGTTTATCCCAACTTCCCTCAACATGCATGCAGGCACAAAGTCTCAAGGTGGGAGTTCAGCGATGGAAGAAGTCAAGGTGCCAGAAAGCAGCCCCAAACCCTCCCTTCCACCACAGAAACCCATTGCTAAACGCTGTTTGTATCATACTCAGATCTCTCAGCGACAAGAGTGATCTATAGCTGTCTAGCAGTATTTATACCACAGCAGCCTCTGCAGTATCTGGGGAGCATGGTATAAATACAGACCAAGCGATAGCCAGGGAAGCCCAAAGAGTGGGCGAGGAGGGCGAGTGGCCAAAGCAGCTGAGAGACATGCTGATTCAGTGCATCTCCTTCAGCTGTCCTCAGCAGCGGGTTGCCACGGCGTGGAGGTCAGGAAGCTTAAAAGAACCAATTTATCTTTTCTTTCTGTCCCTTTAACATCCTGTTTCTCACGCTTTGCTTGAGCCCTCAAGGTTCTTAATCTGAGTATCCGACCACGGCACATTGCATTATTTCATAAAGTATAGTAAACACATAACTATTTCTTCTACAGTGATGATTTGGTTCATGCCCACCAGCCTGCAGCAGTCAGCAGATGAGATTGCAGTTGTCATCCTTGTCTTACAGATGGGGAAATCCATGCAAAGGGAAACTGTCTTGTCCCAGCAGGCCCGTGACTGTGCCTGTGACTGTAGAGGAGAGGTTCATGTTCTCGCCCCAAAATCCAGTCACAGGGCTTTTAAGATGGCAGCTTGAAACATATTCCAGTTTAAATGTGAGGGAAATGGAAATGGTTGTTTAAGAAAAACTCCTGGATGTGCATCTCTCAGTCACATGTTTAGTTTCTTCCCAACACACATTAAAGGCAAGTATTTTCAACTGACTGAACAGGACCTTTCAGCAGTGAAATCGGTAAGAATTTGAAATATGAGCTTTGCACGTTGACTTCTTTCTTCTTCATAAATATATTACAATTCTCTATTCCTAAATGGAACCTTTGAAATAAAATATAAGCAAGGAAGAATCCCTCATACAAATGGGATTTGCAACAGGGTTTTGCAAGCACATAGCTGGTTTAGGGGAGCTTCTTCCCATCTGGTCTAGCAATGCTTCCGTACCCCTCCTTGCTAGAGAAGGCAGGGTATTTTATCACTTTGTTCTATTTTTTCCACTCAGGATACTGCATTTTTTCTGAAGAAATATGATGGATGCAGCAGCCTACCTACTTGCTGCAATTCCCACAAGAATATTTTCTTCTCTGACTCCACCGCTCTGCAGGGAGCTGGTCTTCTCAGCAGCACCCCACCACGCAGATCAAACACTTGGCAACTACTTTCCGTCACATGTTCAGAGCCCCTTGTATGTCTGGAAAGGCTGGAGTAAACTGTTCTTGAGGGTAAAATTGGATTTGGGACACTAAGATCAGATTTGGGAGCCCCTTTTTGCCTGCCACAGTGGCAATGGAGCAGCACATGGAACTGCGCTTACAGTGCAAAACTTATCTATGGTTTATAAAATTATCACCATTTGACTAATTCGGGCTATTTCTGCCCTTACAAAAGAAACATTCAACTCACGTATTGCTAGAAAGCACTAAATTACTACTCATCTCTTTGCACGGCCACTCATTCAAAAGGGCATATGGATACTACTTCTTGTGAACGGCATTTTTCAAGCTGTGCCTCCTGGCTTTGATTCACTTAACAGCCTGGCCAAGGACCCTCTCTCCCTGCTGATTTGGAACTCCAAGCTGTTTTGTAGATCACCAGGGTAGGCAAAATCAAGCCCAGCGTTATGTGAGGCCCTTGCTTCTCAGCGTACAAACACTGGGAGCGCTTTTGGGAAGAGCTCTGACAGATACCTTCGTAGTCCACTTCTCTGAGTAAGGTGCCACAGCACCAGCTTGCTTTGCCTTGGTTTGATTGCATTGCATGCTCAGTAATATTCTGCAAGTACAGGATAACTTTTCAAAATATCTCAGTCCTAGTCATCTTCTCCCCATTTTTGCAGCAGGCTTCAAGGGCAATTTTCACAGCGACTTTGCTGTGGATGCTACTTCTTTGCAAGGAAAAAACTGTAATAAGAAAAATCTATTTATCAGCCTGGGAATACAAGGGCTCCCTGAAGCCATGGGTTTTGATCACAAAAGATCTGATGCAGCCTTTACTTTACTTTCCTTGCAGTTTTTCTTGTGTAGACAAGGATCTGCTCTGTGTCGCTCTGAAGGACCTGACAGTACCCCCTGTAACAGGAATGTGCCAGCTCCTGCTGGATAAGCTTTCCTCTTTCCTCCCCTGCTGCTGTTACTCACCAGCTGCATATGTGTTTGCGCTTGGACATCCCTGAGACAGCTCTGCTTCAATGTATTGTATTTCTATACATTTCTAATGTTAAAGAAAAATGGAATTTAAGAGCAGGACAGAGAAATAAGGTGTTTTCTGGCATCAGGCTGTTTAATTCGCAAGGAGGAGAGTTTACACTTCATGTACTTCAGATCCTAAAAGAAGCTTTTAGTACTTAACTACGTGCTGGTAGCACAGAGCAGCCAGTCAAGCCAGCTCCCCACAGCGTGAAGCAGCACAAAAATGTGAGCAGAACCTATCGCTTATAACCCCCCAAAGCAGTTTTCACCTTGAATCCTGAAGAAGCAAAAGCTTGTTTTTCAAAGTGCTAACAGGGGCTGTTGCTGCCTAGGTTATTTCTTGTAACCATGATAGCAGACAAAGAATCAAAGTGACATTTTCCTTCTTGGCATCAACTAACCTGCCCCCACCTCCACCCCCGCATCTGACTCCACAGGTTTTTTTCTGGAGATGCTGAGTGTGATCCCTATTTGTGCGCTGGTGAGACATCTCCAAGTTATGCTGGATGTGCAGCTCTCCTTTGACAAATGTGATTATGAACATGCATCGGTTATTAAAATGGATTTTTATCACTTGCAAAATATGCCACAGATTAAATGCTGTCCAGCTTCTCAGGGCTATACTTTTTGTTACAACCAGATTGAAATTGCTATAAATTCTTTGTCTGTAGCTCTGCCAGAAACACGCTGACATGACTTGCAACCAATACAGAAGTCAAAATAATTCTTACTACCTGAAGCAGATAAACATTTTTCTCTATTCTGAGATCTCTACATCAATTCTGCATTTTTTATTCAGAGTGGTTTTGTTTAATGGACTTTTCATTTATAGAGCTTCAGTTGATTTCTGTCAGCCTCAGGACTGCTATTAAACCTGCACTAAAACAACTATGGATTTCAACAGCATTTCCTAAACAACTGAGCTTGATTTTAGCACTTTAAAAATAGTTTCAACCTCATTAATACTTTTCATTACCATACAATTTCCTTCCCAGAAGCCAGTGATTTGCAAACTTTCATTAGGAATGCAGAAAGGGATTCACTTGTAAAAGCACCTGGGTTCTGCTCCCAGCTGTGGTACAGGTTGCTTGGCCTTACTAAACCGTACAGCTCATCTGGACTTCTGACTACATATCTCCAATATTTGGTGTGATTTTGTGCGCATTTTTGAACCATGCCACAAGCATGAAACCTCACAGATCTCTGTCTGACACTGGCACACCCTGTGAAACCCTCGGATGGCACATTTCTGCGTCTATCAAGTAAAAGAGCACCATTTATGTGGCGAAGTGCTACAAGCCCCTGCAGCTCTGGAGTGAGCCTCTTCACTTCTGCATATGTTTGTTGCTTATATTAAACTGTGACTTGTGTCTGGCTCTTGGGACTCTGAGGATGATTCCCATGGGCAGGATCCTATGGTCCCTACAGAAATATGGCAGGGAAGTCTTCTGCTTAGTATATGAAGCTCTTATGCTTTTTGTAGTAACTTATATATGGGCAATATATAATTTTTACACCAGTTAGTAAAATGCTTTTTGTGGGTATAGCTTATTTACTTTCACCAGCACTGGCTGAAGTGACTGTCTACATTTTTTTAAGGCTGCAAAGATCTGGGTTATTTAAACTACATTTATTGTCTATAATAACTAAAATTTCCTGGAGATAAGTGGGGGTTTTTTTGCCTTTATGCATGATTACACTTCTCAATAGATTACAGACCATAGGTTTTTGTTTTAATTCTACCTCTGGCAAACAGACTCCTGGACTGCCAAATGCTTTCAAAGCAAGGAGGAAGTTCATTAAATTTTAACATTCATAAAAATGATGATGTTGAAACCTAGCACCTCATGAACCTCTTGTCTCAAACTTAGGATTTCCTGGGAGCCCACACATAACCCATGCCCCCTCCAACCCATGTCATGCACTAAATGTAAAAAATGGAGAAATGCCAAGAAATAAAGGTGGCCAACAAGAAGTCCCAAATTCTGATTCCAGGTATTACATCTTAGAGTCTGTCAGGACTGGGAAATAAAGCAGACTCATTTACTGAATACATGTGCAAATTGAATTTCTGAGTTCAAAGAGGAGATTCTTAACTTCCTGAAACCAAATCAGACTGTAATAACAATACAACCCTCATGCTTCTAAGAGTCTCCTCCATTTGCTTTACAGCATCAGGTCTGCATGTCAAATCTCAATTTCCTTAATTCTTCCTCTTCAACCAGGAAAATCCTCACTGGTTTATTCTCGGCTCATACACAAATTCTCTCTTTGTTCAATTACAGCTTATATTTCAGCCACGTATATTGTGGGATACAACGGTCTTTTAATTAGTTTTGCCTATCTGCAATGAAATTAGATCAGTGGCTATACTTGGAGCACATCCACAGTGTTGACAAGGCCTGAGCTATACCAACTTTGCAACAGCTAAACATGAGTGAACCCTGCTATGCTGTAAGGTAATGTAACCAAAGATGATGACCACTACTCTGCAAATACACCACACAATATTCCTTCCCTGCACAGCTAATTGTCTTCATTTTAGCCAAGGAGGAAAACATTTTTTTGCTGCAAAGTGAAACCACTACATGAGAGCTGTATTTTGTTCAAAACAGAGCTGGTCTGCTATGCCAAAGTCATGCTGGCAAGGACACATCAAAACCAAACTCCCCAGCCCCTTGCTACCTTACTTGTTTATGTCAATCAGTTGGGAGATCTTTAACATTTGAGTTATGTTTATCTGAACTGGTTTTCAAGGTCTAATTATAACATGTGAAGTGGGGTGAGATAGCTGCTATGAAAGTCGCAATATAAATAAGAGGACTTGACGGGCTGAATGATATGTTGGCACAGACCAGACATGTATGTCACGTGGAAGCCCAGTGCAGCTGTTGTAGTCCATGGTACAATAAATAGCTATGGGGAAGCGGCGCGGTCATGCGGCGTTTTTTAATACCACCTACTGTGCTACTTGGCCGAATGCACTCGCCTTGCAAAAAAAAATGGGCAATATCTGCAGCTTAAATGCAGAAAAGCGACAGTCCTAGCAGAACAAGGCTGGTGCGCTTCAAAGGCTCTGCAGGAGAACATGGCATGCTTGCCTGCCTCCCCTGCCCCATCCTCCTTTCACACAGTCCTCCAAAGATGACCCAAGCACGACTTTCCACTCAGCAAAACCAACAGAGCACGTGCTCTCGCCTCGTTGAGCTGGGATAGCGTGCTGTGCACAGTAATGTACGCAACCTCTCCTCCCGTTGCAGGAGAGATCCACTGCAACCGCCCGGCAATGGGCATGCAAGGATCACTCCTGGCAGCACTCGCAGAGGGATGTCTCAGGTAAGACTAGGCTTCTGGAGAGGATCTCTATTTATAACCTGGACCCCGATAGGTGGCTGGTCTTGGGTGTTAATGTGACAAAGTATTGGTTTTTAAAGTCGCTGAAATGCCTCAACAGGGAATGGAAGATGAAACCGCTGCTGGCTTGCAAATGGTCATTCATGCCCTGTGCTGGTAAGAGAAGAAGCCATCAATACTGGGTATTCGCAGCGCATTGAACATCAATTAAACCAATAAGGGTCCATGAAATGTTAATTATAAAGCACCTGCACCCTTTCTAAGGTTAGGTTTTTATCTGTTTTAGAAAAAATTGTCCTGCCACAGGGCATATGTATCTTTAAATTAGCAACTGGCAATGAACTGGGCTTTAGACAAGGCTCTGGAAAATGCCTGGCATCCATAATTCCAGCAAGATGCCTTCTGGGTTTCTGTTACACAGATGTGAGCAGCGTATTAGCCCACGTTTCCCCAGAACGGAAAAGGCACTATAATTGCAATCATTGTCCTCAGAAAGTAATTTACATCCCTTTTTTTGACCCAGATTCTCAGTATCCTGCTTATGCAGCAGCAGTGCCATAAAATGCAAAATGATGCAACATTCAAATGTTTTCGGAGCTACTGACGTAACATAATTTTATTTGGGTAAATTTTTTTTTTTTCCCTAGGTCCTTTCTACTCAGCTCTCAGTGTTACTCATGAAGTTCGTCCCTGTATCCATAAATAGTTGCATAAAGTGACAGGGCTATCAATTTTGATAGTGCACGGATACTTTTCATATGTTATTTGAACATAGACTTTGAAGCTGCAAAAAGTCAAAGTGGGAAATTTCAAAACGAAAAAGAAAAGAAAAGAAAAGAAAAGAAAAGAAAAGAAAAGAAAAGAAAAGAAAAGTTACTTAAATGAGCTGTAATAAGGTCACGAGTTTCACAAAACAGCAAGTAAAACTATTCTCATCTTTTTTTCCTAACCTCCTTTCTAGTTTAAACAGTTTTATTTTGTATTTTAAGACACTTTTACCTAAGCTTAAAAGCATATGCTTTATCTCCATCCATTTTGTTGCATATTGTTGGACACCGGTGTCTGTGTTCAGTTATGCTCTGGATGCACTAGCAGTCTCTAAGCATGTCAGATAGGTACTGTAATCCCAAGTGTGATCTGAGCTCGAGCCTGTGGTCAGGTGGGAGCTGTAACTCCTTACAGATGTGGAGCTGGGACCCTGGGTGCTGCTGCAGGACAGAGCTATTGTTTGGCTTCACAAGCAAGTGGGTTGAAGAGCAGAAATCCCTGGTGGGACTCCAGGTGTGAGGAGGTTCAGGTCTCCAACCCTGATGCTGCTCCCTACCCCAGATCACTACAGCACAGACCCAGATTTGAGGGAGTCTGGAAAGCCTCCTCCTCTCTACATCTTTAATTACTGGGTAGTCACAGTGCACAGACTTGCCAGCCAGGCATGATGCCTCTTGGACAGAGACTTGACCACCAGCACGTCACTTGGCTCAAGACACCGTGTGGCCCACAAGAAGAGCTGCCTGGCTCCATCCGCGCTCTTCACCCTGGCCTTTGGCAACAAGACCTGCTCTCCTTCACCTCCCCGTGTGTACTGGCACTAGCAGCCACTGAAACTCAAATTTTCTCATTTAAAGATAATTCCTAGATGTTTGGCTTTTTTTCTTGAGATTATCTTGGGGTTTGGCTGACAACATTTGCAACACACCCCATATATTTAGAGAGAACGACATTGCTCTAAGGTGGGAAGTTTTAAAGAGACATTGATTGTGTCTGAGGAGACCTGAAAAGCATGTTGAAGGCTTCAAGCACACGTGTGCATTAAATAGTGGATTGGGAAAGATCCTCTTGCAGAACTTAAAACTGGGAACGTGTAATCTTCATGTCATTATCCACATTATTAAATCTGTGAAAACTGAACCACATGCAATAACACAGCCGTTCTAACTAGAGGCATTTAATCTCCCACTGTCATCTCAAAATGTATGTGCTCCAGCTCTTGGTTATCTACAGAGCAAGCAAGGACTAGAAAAAATTAACAAGCGTCAAAACTTCCCGTACTGATTTCCATGTCCCTGTTTAAGTTCACAAATTGGAAAAAAATCCTCCCTTACTTACCCCTAAAGGGGTAGCTGAATTTCCTGGAGCTGAACAAACAAGAGGAGAAAGTGCTATGTAGTTAGAAATGCTAACTACATTTGGTCTCAAAAGTCACATCTTTAAGAGTATGGGGAATGCTAGGGTTTTTTTTACCAAGGGCAGAGTTAAGAGACTTAAAAAGCTGAATTATTAAATACATATCTCTGGGATCCCATACGTAATCATATTCGCACGTGACATGGCTATGCCCATCCTACTTGGCAGGAAACTCTACAAAGGCTTGGGAGGACATAGCTGTTGCATCTCTTGCCGTACCTAGGTGATCTTGTGGTCTTAATCCAAGTCTGTGGAATGAGCCTTCACAGCAACACAACTACTGTGATCTTCAGAGGCAGAGACACTGGCCAGCCCAAACTGTAGGAGAAAATGGGGAAGGAACGGCCTTTCCTTTTGGCTTTTCCCTAAGAACCTGGGTAGTTTCACATCCCTTTTCTCACCTCTGTTCTGTGTTTCCTATCTGAATAGATCGCAGACAACGTAGTGTTAGCTGGCATGTTTTCAAGATGCGTTGACCATGGAAACTGGGAACACATTAAATAAACATGCCTCAGGCACCTCAAAATCCACAAAGAAAACTTACCCCTATGCTGATATCCAGTATGTCAAGTGTTTTTCCAGCAAAAAAAATTGTTTTCAATAAACACTCCAAGACAATCTGTTATACATTCAGAAGGGAAGAATCAGGTTAATTGCAGAAGATTATATTAGCATGTATACCATGTGCGAACACAGTGGAAGGATTTCTATAGTTGCTTTAGTGGGTTTCACAGTATCCCATGGGATCATACCCGAGTGTAATAGGGATTAGATGTCTTGGACCCTGCAAATTGTCAGATGCAATTACCTTAAAAGGAATAAATTAATTAGCAGGTCCATGTTGTATAGGAAACCTGCGCTCTGCAGGTGACCACTCTGCTCTAGGGGAGACTTACCTCTCCTGCTGACCGCAGAGTGAAGCTGTAGGAGCTGCCGAGGGCTCTCCATCACAGTACACCTGCTCCTGCTCAGTGCAGTGACAAACCCCATCCAGCAGCTCCAAACCCTCAATGAGCTACAGCTCCGTCACAACCTGGCCCTCATCCCAATAGTGTTAACGATGGCTTTGTGATATTTCTGTTCCTTTTGGTTCCGTTTGGATGAAACCTCTCCCTTTAGAGTTTGTTTGGGTGGTTCACAGCTATCTATAATCTATTCAGATTATTAGAAGGTGAGGTGAAATGGTAAAAGGAAAGAAATTAAAGTTTCAATTCTTTCCTGCCAAGTTACCGGAGTTATTTAATTCCACTTTTGCAGCAATCATGTCTCTTTACCAGCTTTATTAGTCACACAGCTATCTAAGCCAAATTGTCCTTTATTGCATTAATATATCTCGAAACTCAAGTACAAAATTACACCTATCTGAAAAAAAATAAAATTTTCAAATAGTTTTAAGCAATTGCTCTGTAAAAACTTGAAAACTTGGGAGAGCCATTGTGATCCTGGGACCTGACCTCTTGCAGGACACATGATATAACCTCGCCTAGCGATCCCACAATTTCTGCCGAAACACAGGCACATCATCTCCAAATGCACTGTCCTAAAAGAAGGCACGTGCTAGTCTGAGAGACCTGGCAGCTGCAGTGTAAAGCATTTATTGAAGTTTAAAGTCTGCTGGTATTTAGGGCATTCTGTAATAACATAGCGTGACACAGAAGACAAGGGATAATTACATACATATTGATCATTATTGGCCTTGCCCTCCCTATTTTGATGGCCGTAGTTTTCCTTCTGTTTATTCATGACCTGAAGTTAAAACAATAAGTTTTGGTGTTTGGTTGGTTTTGGGGTTGTTTTGTTTAGTTTTGTTTTGTTTTGTTTCATGAGATGGGGCAGTTATTCAAGCAAGACTTCAAGACTTTTTTTTTTTTTTTTAAATTAGATCACACTTTGGTATATGATGACTGACAAATGTGAGGAGATGAGAAGAAAACCAAACTATCCACTGATTTTCAAGAAGGCACCTTATTCTGCTGTTTCTTTCAGGGGTGCTTTGTGCTCAGCAGCGCTCCAGGCAGAGCAGCAGGCACTAGAGCACTGCTGCTATCTACAGGTCTGCTCTGTGCAGTGCTCAAACTGGACGCGAAACCAAGTCCTGCGATGGGGATGCTCATGCTTGGGAAAGGGACTAAAACCCTCACACTGAAGTATGTTGGCTTTTGGGAAATGCAAGCTGGCAATCTGTAGCCTGTCTGTCCTGTGGCTCACGTATGTTAAAAACCCCAAATCAAGTGGACTTCATTAAAGGGAAGGCTGATCTGTGCTGCATGAAAGTAAAATTTCTGCTTTTATTTTTTTTCTGCCAACAAAGAGGAAATGTTGCACTCTCAGGTGCAGTGTAAGAGGAAGCATCTGCTCCCAGATGGGAACCCTCTGCTACCACAACACAGGGGTGCACAAAACACGGTGGGGTACACAAGGGCTGGAAACCACCTTTGAGCCCACAATGCTGAACTTTTAAGATGATTTGTGATGTAATTCGAATTCACTAAAATTTAGTTGTGGCTTTTCTTTGTTTGGAATTTACTTAATTTTTCTTTCTCTGCTTTTTCCTCTGTAACCCAGAAATTTTGATAACCGCTTTTCTGCCTCTTTCATGGGTTCAGCACTGCTGAAAACAAACAAAGCAGCTTTCAGAACAGGACAACAATAATAAATAAATCTATCCAGCAAATACAAGCAAACCATGGAGACGTCAAAAGCACCTATTTAACCAAAGGTTGTGGATTTCAGGATCAGGTTACCAAAGACAGTATCAGATCACAAGATTTCGCTAAGCAATAGAGAAAAGGGCAAACTCAGAGTAAAAAAATTTTTTTTCCCTAATTAAAAACCCTATTTTTTTCCTAATAAGGAAAAAAAACCCAGCTTATTTGCAAAATCTGTATCTACAACTGAATGTTTGGCTGCCAAGATAAACAGCCAAAGTACAGGAGCAGAGCACCTTGCTGCCAGGGAAAGCACAATTAGAAGCTCAAACAGCAGGACAGTCTGATCTGACATATGGAAACTGTGTGAAGCTTTTCCCATTCAGGAGGCTAAAAAAGCTCTTCCGAAACTGATTCCCCGAGACCAGTAGGAGCAGCAGGCTTTTAATGAGCCTGTTCCAAATGACTCTTAGCTCCACACTGAGCATGCTGTTCGTATGACTGCTTGTGAGGAAATAAGTAGCTGTTCTGGCCTCTTTAAATATCAGTTTTCTGGAAACAACTTATTTTCAGTACTGGATACCTGGTGAAAACTTCAGTGTGTGTGACTGGAAGAGAGCATTCTGCCATTTATTTCTTTTTTTACACCGGAGCCCTGTCTTTTTGTCAAAGAAGTTTAGCAAAGAATTTGCCGGACCTGTACTAATTACCGCCCATGAAGTACTGGGGAATACAAATAACCTCTAGTATGCAGCAAATCGTTTAAATGTTTGGAAGGATGGGCACCGGATAACGCTCCGAAATTTCTCATCCACAGAGCTCAGTCCTCCGACACATCTTCATTCCCTGTTTGGTAGTACCTTTCCAGCAACCTTTTACATTTTGTTCCTCTGACTCTTTCTGAGAGACAGTCCGGCCTCTTTCAAGTCAGCCCGGAGCGGGATGACGGTCGCCCCAGAAATCGCTCGGTCAGGGTGCCAGGTGTCGGGGCGAGGCAGGCCCCGGGTGGGGCGGCAGCGTACCACTCCCGAGGTGAGCCCTCCCCAGCAGCACTGCGAAAAACGAACGTGCGTGAAACGCTTCAGAATATGAACTTCTGGGATGTGAAGATTAAAGTCACTGGAAATATGAATTATCCTAGAATAAAATAAAGTATTTCCAGCACGGGAGAGACATGGCGCAAACCGGGCACCACCGGCTACCCAGGGCGCTCCGGCCGGCCCTGCTGAGGGGCCAAGCCCCGGTGACAGGGCCAGCGGGCCCCCGAAAAGCCCCGGGGCGGGGTCGCTTCCCCGCCGTCGGGGCCGGGGCGGGACTCCCCGCGGCGGGGCACTCCGCGGCGGCGAGGCGGAACGAGCGGCGGCCGCCCCGGGAGGTGCCGCCCCGGGAGGTGCCGCCGCTGCCGCCTCCGCGTCCGCGCACTTCCTCAGCGGCCCGCGGAGGCGGCCGCGGGCAGCCGTCGTCCCCCGGCGGGACGATGACCCAGCGCCGGGAGCCGCGTCCCCCCGCGCCGCTGGACGAGGAGCTGGAGGCGCTCGGGTAAGCGGCGCTCGGGGCGGCGCCGGCTGAGGGGCGCGGGGGTCCCCGCGCGAAATGGCGGCCCTGGGGTGGTGCCGGGCCACCCGACGGGAGCTGGCAGGGTGGGAGCTGCTGGTTCTTGCTGCTGCATGTGGTAATGAAGCGGGCAATAAGGTAAAGCGGAGTTTGTTCTAACGAGCCCGCCGAAGGGCTCCGTGCGTGGCGTGCAGCGCCTCAGAGGAGTCCAGCGCCTCGTCCCTCTGGCGGGTTTGAGAGGGCGGCAGGCTCCCGTGTACAGAGAATACTGGCGTGCCGCAGGTGAGTGGGAGAAATAAATAATAGTTAGAAAAACTAGAGCGCAGGCAAGCCTTTCAAATATAGCGGGGAGTTAGAGGCAGGCAGGTGGCTACAGCTTCCCTCAGAGAATCTCTGCGGTGTTGAAACCTCCTCCGTCGGGAAGAGTCCCGGTTGCGCAGTGTCGCTTACCGGCACCTCAGGGGATCACCAAGCCCAGAGCTTGTCCTCAGAGCTGCCTGTCCTCCCTGGCTGCAGAGCTGTGCCGTCCCTTCGGCCATCTCCTCGTAGCCTGGCCTGGGCCCTGGCCCAGAGGGCTGCCATCCCAGCTGCCATGCCGGCCTCTCCTTGCCGGGCCCTGGGAGGCAGCAGGCTTCCCCGGGGTGCCTCGGGCTTCGGGAGCAGCGGGCAGTTCGCAGCCATTAGGAGGACCGTCGCCCTCACTCAAAAGCAAAACAAACCCAAGGAGCATAAAGGAAAGCCAAAGCTTGCAACAGACTTCACTCTCTGTCAAATGTGACTCGCCCATTTTGACTGTCAGTCAGTTTTGCGTTTTGCGGGAGGAAGGCTTGGGTTACTTTTTCCACAGGCAGCATGGCTGTGTGTGACAAGAAACGCGGGCTGGAGGAGCAGCACAGGTGGGCACAGGGAGGCCAGGGTGGGAAAGGTCAGTGGCAGCAAAGCGAAGGGGGGACAAAACAGAAGAAAGGCCAGTGAAGATACTGGAAAAGCAAAAAGGCTCTGATGTCACTTCTGCATTCAAAAATAATAGATGAAAAAAGTAGGTTTTTTGCTTCCTGGGTACTTATAGATAAGCACCAAATCATGAGGGGTTTTTTTGCGATTAATTCACTTAGTGAAGAAATTGGAGGGCAGCAAAGAGACTTGGAATTCGTATCTCCACACTGCTGATATTTTCCCATGTTAATTAAGTGCCTGTTACTGAAGCATCTAACAAATACGAAGTGAAGTCACTTTGTAATGGTACCCACAGTGGCCATTACATACTTTTCCTTTACATCTGTAAGATTACGCTCATCCTAAAAACGTATCTACAGGGGGGAGGGGAGTGAGAAGAAAGAAGAAAAAAAAAAGAAAAAGAATTGCAGCTGCTGTGGGAAGCATGATTCCCAATTGCCAGACTTTTAATCATTTAGACTATATGGCCTGAGTTGATTTATGCCAGTAACCTGTGCTTATAAACAGCCTTGCTGATTGGCAAGGAGTTAGTCCTCACAGATGATCTTGAAGGACTGCAGCTCGATGTGGTACCAGTGAGAAGGAAAGACTACAAATACGCATTTTTAAAGCTGTACCTTCTTTATTTTATTTCTACTTCAATGGAAAACCTAAACTTTTCACCCCACCACAAAACACTAAAGCATCTCCTTCAGGGCAGTGAGTTGAGTTAAATGCACTAAAGGTGAATAAGCAATGCCAAGCAAAGAGGCCCTTAAAATCATTAAACAAAGCCCTTTTTCCAGCTAGTACTAAAGCCACCTTTTTTTGCTTTTTTTTCTGAAGAAGAAAAAGAAGTCCTCATACACCAAACATTCTGGTAGCAGAGTCTAAAAGATATCTTAATGTCAATACTTTTTCATCTGTGAGAAGAGAGTGTGTCACTCTCCAGACCATAACATTAAATTCTCAGCCACTGCAATGGTTTTTTTACCCTAAACTTAGTCCCTGGTGCTATCACAGTGCCGAGTTCCCCTTAGACCCAACACAGTATCTAGCACAACTGAGACCTGATTCTGGTGAGGAGTATATGTCATTACCATAGTAAAGACCAGCAGAGACAAGGGTCATTCAAATGAGGAGCAGCTCATTTGACAGTCACGTACCTTTGGGGAGAGGAATTTGAAGCAGGTTATTTTAGAGCTTCTGCTTTACTGTGAAAAAATCGAAGTTGTTAAAGGTTTGAAGAAGTGTGTAATGGGAAGCATTTTTTCTTTACTTTTAAGAGAAAGGACATTGGGTACCAGGATATTCTCATAGTTTACTGGCTTAACTGGTCATCAGAGTGGAAAGTTGACAGCAATGTAGATGGGTGTACAGCATAAAACCTGTCTAACTGTCTGCTAGTTTTGGAGGACCTGGTATTTGCTGGGCTGTTCTGGATTAATGCTCCTGTATTTACACTAAGAATATCAGAGCTGGTGAGAGCAAGGCAGGAATGAGGGAGAAGAGGAACAAAAAAGTAATATATACAAACCCCACCTTTATTTTACCTCTGCTCTAGAGGTATCCCCTCTGTCAAAAAAAAAAAAAAAATCAAGAAATAAGATTTAAGAATCCCAATTATCATCAGGGACAATCACAGTCTCTGAAAGATCTAGACATATCTACAGCTGTTTATCAGATTGGATTGTTTTTCTCCAGAGGCTCAGTATTTGTAAAGATGAACTTTTTGACCTTTTACCTCACAACAAAAGAAAGCAAAAGTGATGGGTTTGGCCTTTTTTTTTTTTTTTTTTAACTACTTCATTCAGTCTGAGGTGGCTTATATTTATTTGGAGAGTTTGGGTGGTCAAACAACCAAAAGTTCAAAGTGAAAATTCAGATCACCATCAGCTCCATTCTCAATGTTTTATAGGTGGAACTAATGCCTAATGAAAAGGTAGATCAAAATCATAACATGTTGTTAAAAACAGGTTACCTCATTCATTAACTTCTTCCCTAAATCTACCAAAATATTTAAAAGGGAGCACTTAAGTTTGTCAACAGACGCATAAGTATGCTGGCTTAAAGGGGAAGGAAACTGACATCATGATTCTTCTTTGAAGGTTTCTTTGGCTATTTCTGGAGTCAACCCTTTTCCCAATTGGATTTATTGCTGTTATTGCTAAAAGCACAGCCTGCACACTGCGGCATGAAACTCCTGTAGCCGATCATGTATAATGTGAGTTTTGGGAATTCCCCATTGCAGTTCATGTTATTTGCGCAAGAGATGAGAATGTGGAATATCTTGTCATCCAAGTAATTACAGGTTGGTCTGGTAACACAACTTCCGTCCCAACATAGCATAGCTTTGGCGACATTGTCTTTTGGAGGTGAAAGGAATGGGACAAGAGGAAACAAGTTTTTGTAACCTTTTTCCTTTTGCAGTCCAAGCGCTCTTTGTCATCCCTTGCAGCACAGCTTTTATGTTCCTCCAGCTCCAGGTTTGACAATACCGTGACAGATGGTATTTGGTAAGACTGAATGAGACGCTGCATGCTTAGTTTTAGTAAGAGAAGAGAAATTAGATCACAGGCCTAGATCAGATGATAAAATTGGAGAATTGAGGAACTCTCATGACTGGGACAGGGCAAACGGTCATAAGAATCTTTTTACTTCATCTATATTTCTAATGTAAACACGGGTAAAATTACAACAGCTAGAAAGCGGGCAAAAGAAATCGGTAAAAATCAGAACAAAGCCAGTTGAGAAGGGGGTGAGAAAATGGAAGTGAAAAGCAGAAGCTGAACTAGTGAAAGCCTGCAGTTAGAAGACATGAACTTTAAGGCTGGATACACTGATGTTACTTTGCCATATTTCTATTTTTAAATTATTTTTTCTATGAAATGACAGCCTTGTATTCCAAAAAAGTACTTTACATAGGTGTGTGATTGAGTGTTTCAGTGTGACACATTGAAAGGATGTCTAATGAATACCAATTTTGGTTGTAGGCCACCTATAACTTCTATCTTAGCATTCTCACCCTTTTGTAGGTTCTCTAGAGCTCTGTCAACTCGTGTGCCAAAAAAACTCCCACAACAAACCTTGACAGATCTGACCTGAAATTCAGCATGCAGAGAATAAAGAACTAGTGGGGCTATTTTGTAGAGTCATTTTTTGAGTACAGGCACGTGAAAAGCATTGCATCCAGCCAAAGGAGATAAGTCAGTGCTTTCCCGCTCACTCCATTGAGCAGTACAGTGTACTACTCCTTTAAGAATGGGAATACATCTTTGAGGCTAGTCTATAGTTTCAAAGTGTAAGAAAATTCAATTCATTGTGGTAGAACATATTTTTTTAATATGAAAAAAAGGTGCAAAACCTGCCAACATCTACCACCACAAAACCCCCCAACCTCAGGGTAAATAACTGCTCTGAGTAATATTGAAGTCCTACTGAGAGCACATCTGGACCATCTCTCCCTAATGTGGATCTCTGTTCCCTTTCAGAGGTGGACGAGAGATGAATTAGATTTGCTGCGTTTCTGCTGGGCTGCTGCAGCTCTGGCAGCTGAGGTGCTTTCCATGGGGACAGTCACGCACCAGGGAGCACAAGCAATATTGCACTTTCTGCAGTAGGGGAGGGAGCTTCTGAGAAGGGAGCAAAGAGATCACCCAGCTGAATACTGAGAATCTCCTTGCTGCTTCAGAGAAGGAACTTCGAATTGCCTGACTCTTTACAAAAGCAAGCCAGACATGCACACAGTTTCTAACTCTATCCAGGCTATAACTATCTAAGAACATAATCTTATAAAGACACAAAAAATAAGCGTGACCTCTGCCTACTGCATTTATCTGATAGCTGGCTGTACCTCAGAGTTATCACTCCAGACACTAAAAACAAATGGCAGAACTTCTAGCTGTGCTCTCTTCTGGCGCTAGCTATCTTTCATTTTTATGAGGAAGAAAAGCGAGTGTTTCTACTGGGTGTTACACAGTTTGCATGTAGATATGGCTGAGAAGAGAATTATCCAAGTCACTCAACATTCATCCCTGGGTTAACCATGGATGTTTGTGTTCTTTGTGTATTCCGGTATTGTTAAAAAGTTCATCCACCTGATGCCAGCTACAGGTTTATTCACCAGCCTCTATTTACACAGGTAGAAATGTTTTGCAAAATATCCATATGGTTTCTTTGTCAACAGCATTATCAGAAATGACAGATGCCATACCTAAGGGCTGTCTGATCTGCAGGAGACATAGAAATGAAGTTTCATTAACATTTTTCTTTGAAACGTCTTGGCTTGTTAAAGAAGAGAACAAATGAACATTTTGAGGATGATGTTCTTACCTGAAGAGGGAATTTCCCACCCCAAACATTGCTGTAACATGTTCTTGATCATCACCGCTGTGTAGGGAGGTCTAGTCACTGCATTAACCACATGGAGATCTTAATGAAAGAAGATATTTTAACACGAATGTGTCCTGTTCTGGAGTTGTGATGATTAGCATAGCTGCAGTGGTATGGCTGGCCAGCGTAGACATGGCTTGTACTGTGGCAGTCACCAGCTTACCCCATGGGGGAACCCCACTGGTGACTGGGTGGGCAGATCCTTAGGGCAAGGCTGTGTGCTCTGATGAGTTTTGGTTCTCTGGGGCACTGTGTGTCTCATTTCTTTCTCCTCCTTCTCTTAACAGCAATGTCAGTAAAAGCGTTCCTATGCTTTCACCAATGCAATCTCATCTAAAGAGTAGGCTGATTTCTGAAAATGCTTTATTTTCCAAAAAGAAGCAAAACAAAGGTAATCTCACTAGGGCTGCATGCCCATCTTAGGACGTGTTTTCATGGGCCCAGCAGACTCTTCCACTCCAAAGAACAGAACGAATAGCATGGTCCTTCAACAACACAAGCTGACAATGCAAACATGCTTACAAGTATGGGATAAAGAGATTTAATGTAGTTTAGGACAAAGTTAAAGTAACAAGAATGGATAAATGACAGCAATTATAAACTCTGAAACTGAGATTGCTAGTCAAGTCAGTGATAAGGAACCCAAAAAGGGGGAGCATACAGGATTTTTTATGGGAGAAATGAAATAATTAGAAAAGAAAAACCTCCCAGAAGTATGTATGCATGCATTGTGAGACAGGAGGGTGTGCAAGGCCAAGGGCACCCAGCCGAAGTGGCTCTGAAGCAGGAAAGGACTTTCCTCTATCTATCTACTTGTGTTTCTTCAGAGCAATCTGAATCAGGAACCCCAGGCAATTTCTACACTACTGGTGATTTTCAGTCTGACAAGCGTCAAAGTACAGGGCATATTTCTGGATTTTTTTTGTAGTGAATACAAGGCTCTGTAAGTTAGGTCGAATAAAGGTGACTTGGAAGGACCTTCAGAAACAGCCCAATATGCAAGATATGCACCATGGTTCAAAATGAAAGAGTTAAGACAATTCAGGATTTTGAAGGACTTGCTAGGGGCTTCAAACAGATGGGTGTTTGTAAAGCCTTTTGATTTCCTTAATTTCTTATTTTAAGAAGGCAGGAAAGTAGGTACAGCATTATGTTTTCTATCAACAGTTTCCTCCCCCAGGTATCAATTGGAAAACAACCAAAACTTAAGCTAAAGGTGACTGCCCTTTAGTGTCTTGCTGAATGAGCCATGACTCCCACCTTGGTTTACCCACAAATTTCATAGAACTGCCTAAAAGATTTTTTCTAAACAAGATAAATAGAAGGATTGCCCCCTGACAAATGCTTAAGTTCAAGTGAAGTGTATCCAGTAGTGTCTAACCACAGGGCTGTTTGGGTTTCTTTTTAGTCTTGTTTACCTGTGTCTGTGTCATCAGGCAGGCTTGACTGGGAGAGCAGACTATTTGCACAGGAGCGTATTTATTTACCTTCCTGGTGATCTGTGTGCAACTGCTAAATTTTCTACAGTATTTTTAAATTTTACCTGTGTTCATGCAATTGGAACAAATTTTGAGTGACCATTTTCACAGTGGAATATTGAAGTAACCAACCTGACAGCTGTTACTCATTGAACCATATGTGGCAGTCAAGAGGAGAAAAGACATAACTATGTATAACACAGTCATTTTGGCTCTAAGATCTGTATTATTGTGTCACATCCACTTCTACTTTTTAAGCTGAGCAAGAGGAACACGGTAACATTTGAGGGATTTTTGTCTGAGTCAGCATATTTAGGCAAGAAGAGTGGTGCAGCCTTGTCAGCAAAGATTTAAAATTGCACTTTAAAGCAACATTATTTTCCCAATTAAGTGGGTGGGGTTTTGTTGTTGGGTTTTTGGGTTTTTTTTTTGGCATAGTGGTAAAATTTCATTAGTCACTGGCCTTCATGTGTAAAGAGGGAGTAGATTTAAAACATTTTTTAAACTTAAGTGACTTCTATTTTAAATTCTTAGTAAAAGGCTTTTTGGAAATAAGGTAACAGTGCACTTATGAGCAACCACAAACTGAATATGCCCCCTTATGAAAATGGACACTTACAGATTTTCTCAATGTATGTTTCTTTTGCACAGAAGTGAGAGAAATAGTGTTATGAAATTCCATCCAAAACACAGTGTTGTCTTCTCAGCTGTAGGTCCAGCCAAGTATGCATGCTGATACGATCCTCATCACATAAGGACAGATCTGACCTTTGACTGTTACTTACTTGGGCAGTTAATCCCAAAGCGGATTTTGGCTAACAGGTGTTTCAGAGGATGGCACTTTGATCTTTAAATATTCATTATTTTATTCTGCTGTGTAGATAGTCCACAGAGCACGTTCTAGAGCTAAAGCAGCAATACCCTGCCTGTATTGAGTTTCAAATGGATCTTGTCTTCCACAGGGTTAACAGTCTGGAGTCTCTTACAAAGTAATTTATCAGCCAGCTGGCCTTTCAAATAGGCAGCCGTCTAAATTCAGAGTTACAACTTTGTGTGAGATGCCAAGTTTAGTGGCAACTTGCAGCGAACAGATAAGGAGAACAAGTGTACAGTTACACCTCGTTTCAGTTTGAAGACTGCCATGATATAAATGCTGGAACGTGCTGTGATCACACTTCTGCTTTCAGTCAAACTGTCTTTCTCTGGCTGAAACAGTAATGGACTTTGACCCCAATATTACAGGCACACACAGTTTAAAGGAAAGAGAAGTAGACTTGGCACCACTCCACATAAAGAAAAGGGGAGAAGCTTGCTCCCTGTAGAGCTGAGTACAGTATCCCCACCTCCTTCTGCACCAGAGGTTCTGGTGTGTGTATATAACTATCCTTAATATCTGCACACAGCATCTCTTACAGGATTGGCACTCCAGCCTTTTTTAGCTGCGGCTCTTTTTTGTGTTCAGTCTCAGGATCATTTCTAATGAGATCCTTTTCTATTGAAAGATCAGGTGTTTCTATTGTGAATCACTCTGGATGGAAACGAAGCCGTAAACATTTCATGATCTTCCTTGCAGGATTTGTTTATGTGGATTCCTTGTGGAATTCTTCATATAAAAAAATTAATGAGGTTAGTTTTAACTGAAGTTAAATGAAGCAGGCATTTAGATGTTTTCCTGCATTGCTCAGACCACATATGGCCGAGCAGCAACAATGGTGAGGTTTCCTAAATTTTCACTTCAAATTCTGTCAGTTAATTTTGGTCCCTGCCTCTGTTCCTTCTTCCAAAAAGGTTATGCTTCAAACGAGAATTTTAAGCTTAGGCAGATGTGTTTAACTGCAGATCTTAGCAGTGCAGGTGAACTGAGTTATGGGAAATACAGAGCCTGGGAGGAGTTTGGGGCCTGCTTGCCCCAAAAGAGGAAGTGTACCAAAGCATCAGGAAGTACAGATTCTGAAAATAGACAAAGGATCCAGCATACCCCCCAAAATTGCTTTCCCCTTACCAGCATAGATCTGGGTAATTTGTTGCTCATGCAAGTAGAATTTGCAGGGTTTTTTAGATTCAGCAAACTATCAGCTGTTTGTACACAACTTTGTAGTTAACAAAAAATAGTTTTCTGAGCATGTCAAAAGGAGGCTGCTGAAAGGGGCACAGTTCTGTGTAACCTGTGTGTGCCTGTGGGAAGGATGGTAACTCAAAATTGTAGCAGTGTTGGTTGCCTTCCTCTTTCTCTAACTGGGCTCCATAATGCAGCAGGTGTCAGTTAAGAGCTGCATGAATGATGCTTTAACCCCTTGTGTCTTCCCAGGTGGTATCATGATAATCTTACCCGGCATGCAGCAGAAGCACTGCTGCTTTCCAACGGGCAGGATGGAAGCTATCTCTTGAGGAAGAGTAATGAAAGGGAAGATTTGTACTCCCTCTCTGTAAGGTAGAGTATGGACAGAAGTGAATTTATCTAATGCCGCACAGCTAGCAGTTTAAAAATCTTCACTTACTCCCATGTTTGTTTACATGTCTCATGCATTGAGATGACCTGCAGATTTTTTCCTAGGGCTCAAACTATTTTAATATATATTGCTAATGGTGTAATCCTGCTGAATGATATTTTGTTAGAAGAAAAAAAATATTTTGATTGGATTTGAAAATTGCTGTCATTTTTCCAAACTATGAATTAATCTTATTGGTAAAAAACATCATTCCATGGTTTGGCTGTAGACTTTCAGTCTGCATGATAAAAATCTGTATGGCAGTTACAAGAGTTTAAAAAACAGCTGGTGGGAGTAGAAGAGTTTTCTGATGAGGGTAGTAGTAAATATACCAGTTAATAGGCGCTAACTTCACCAGTTTCTGGATCACCGTATAGGAACCATCATCTTTGAGGGACAATCTAGTGTTTAACTGGATGGTTTTACTCCTCCGTTCTGGGCTGACTCAGTCTTAGCCAGTAATGCGTAACTGATTTGAACAGTATTTCACAAGTGACAGACGTCAGGCCCTTGAAGTCATCAAAATGACAGCAATTTTACATCGGTTCAGGGGACAGCCAATACAGAGCACAGGTAGCCTGGCCTGGGTACTTCACTACTGAATCACTTTTAAAGACCTTCCACTCTCCCAAGAAGCAGAGAAGCCACAATATTTCAGAAAGACAACATGAAAGTCATATGCATTAGACAGACAAGGTAGTCCCTGCATGTCAGCTGAGTGGAGGTAACCAACCCTAAATATGTTCTTAGCCTTTAGCAACTGTATGATATATTAAGCCTCTACAGTGAAATTTTAAGCTAGTGCATTCAAGCTCATTTCTGCCTCAAACTGAGCCTCTGAACAATTAGTCACCACAGCTCAGCTGAATTGCAGTAACTTTTTAAGTTAAAGTCACTTTGATCAGTATAATGATGCTAGTTATTCGCAACCCTAATAGACAGGAACACAGCATATGCCCTTGAAATTGTGACTTTCTGCATATTCAGTACCAGGAGCTGTTACAATTTGGAAGTGTAGTCACTTGGAAACTGAGGAGAGTGCAATTTGTACATACCCTATTCCCCAGAGGTATAAAAGGCAAATACAAATTGCTCACTTATCTCTGACAGAAGACCCAGGAGCAAGTGTGTGTATACATACACTGCTGAAATCATTACCACTATAGACAGCCATTTATACAAGGAGCTTTGGTGGGTGCCTGACAGATCTGAAGGTGATGTTGCAAATGAGTATACAGAGTAGCAATGACTAATTGAGTGTGAGTCTTGGGAAAAAGAATTTATAAGTATATATATAAGAATATTATAAGTAATAGCTTTGCTTAAAAAAAAAGTAATTTTAAATGAATCATTGTCTTGCTGATTAATTTTTTTTTTACTTTAAAATGTAACTAAACATTATTTGAGGTAATCTACCTCAGACAATTTTTAAAAAACATATCTTGATGCTAGTTTTAAAGGGCACTCAGGAAACAACTTACTGTAATAAAATAAAATTCAATTAGCTGTTCTTTTAATAAGAAACACAAGCAAAAGTGTTAGTTAATGAAAATAAATTTGCTGCCTTAACAAATTCTAGCCTTAGAAGACCTAGAGAAGTTTACTTCAGGTCAATTCCCATCTCTTGTTCAGCTCTCCATGTAGGAACAAGAGTTACATACTGCATTTCCATATGAACTGAATATCCCAATCTGGAGTCTGATCTTTTATTCTGTTACATTAGTTTTTTGGTGGTACAGCTCCCCTGAAATAGCGATTTTGATTTTAAAATGTTTTAATATTTTTCTAAGGTTTGTTTAACTCTTAAGTTTTCCTTTCCTTTTTTTTTTACTAATATTAAAACTGAATTTTAGAATAAGTAATTCCATTTTGTTCTCATACATTTTTATAGAAAGGATAATTTTAGCAATTCTAGCTATCATTTTCTTTCTCTCCTAAAATGTCTTCTATAGCTTTTACTTTACTTTCTGCTTCTGCCTCACAAGGAACTTCAGTCATTATTATAGTTTGTTTTAAAAGGAAACAAGGCGCAGACATTCCTTGATGTTTTTATTGCCGGCTCTAAGCAGAGAGATCACACATTGCCTGAAATCCTTTCCCCCAGTAAATTAGCCAACTTCAAAAAGGAACTAGGAAATAGAGTAGAAGTTGCTCTAATTGCAACATTGTATTTCTTGTGAAATTAAATGAAAAGATGAAAACCCTGTCATTGCAGTGGAGTCACAGCAGCTATTTTCTGTTGTAGGGCATCTGGACTTGGTTTGCACGCATTGTGTCTCAGCTGACTGTAGCGCAAAACATGCAGGATGTCAATAGAGGCACGTTCTACAATATTACGAGTACTGTTCAAAGATAAATATTTGTTTAAATACCTGTTTGATATTAAAATCTCCTGTGGAAGTGGCAATAAACAATGGAAAAGACACTATAAATCCCTTTCTTCACCATATTTTCAGTATATTTGCTACACACATTTTTCCTGAGACAAAGTTGTCTCTGGACTATTTTGGATGCTAGTAACATAAACAGAAGTAACTTTTTCACAGGAGAGATACTTGCACTAAATGCTTCACTGACTTCTGAAGTCAAAATAATTGCCTGTCCAGGAAGTGAGGCCTTGCACACTTCTCTAAATACCATCAGCTTTCATAAACAAGTGCTGTAACTTCCCTGACAAAGGACCCTGGTTCATATTTGACAGTGCCCACCATAGAGGAGCCGTTCACCTGAGTACAGAGACAAAGCAGACAAATTTTAAAGCCTTAGGTATCTAAAGTTAGGTTATTAAACCCCTGTTTAGGTGCAAAAAAGGAGGCAGCCTATTTTTGAAGGAAAAACGGAAGACATCTTCAATGCGATTGGGATGTTACCTGAAAAGTAAGACATATACTGAATAATACAGGTACACTACCAAGACTAAAGCCTAGTAAGTGAAGGGATATCATCCTGCTTAGCCAGAAGGCTGGAAACCTCGTTTATAAGCCTTATAATGATTGCCGCAAGAATTAATTTAACTTGCCCTTTCTAGGCTTTCCTCATCTCATATTTGTAAAACAGCAATTAGATTTTTCTTAATAAATCTGAGTCTCAGAAGTGTTGAGTATCGGTGAGGGACAGTAATGGCAGTAGTACTACTGCTAGGACAGCAATTGTCAGCCTGTGATCTGGGCCAGATTTCCTGTAGTAGAAGCTGCTATTTAAGGGTCGTACATGCCAAATGCCTTTGGCATTTATGCCTTGACAAATTTTCCCTTTTTATTTTAGGGGAAAAGATTCTGTGAAACACTTCCACGTTGAACATACAGGAACTTCATTCAAATTTGGATTTAATGAATTTTCTAGCTTGAAGGAATTAGTCATGCATTTTGCAAATCAGCCTTTAATTGGAAGTGAAACAGGTAAGAAGAGCCATATGTTTGTATGAACACATTTGTAGTCATGCTTCACACGAGTAAAAGGAGCTTCCGATGTGTTATCGGGTAGATCTACTGCTGCAGTGTTCCTCTTCAGAAATTCACATTTGTATTAGCCTCAAGTATCTAAGATGTTCCTTTTAAAAAACTCTTTCAAGTACTCTGAAGAAACTACATGTAAGCTTACTGGGTTTTTGCTAACCAGGGGCATGAACTCCTTTTGATTTCTCAGAGAGAGAAGGAAGCGTTTCGAGATATGCATGTCCTGGGAGGAGCAGAACCTTCTCAAAAAGGGCAAAACCAAAGCAGGGTGTTTAGTGAGGAAATATGTGTTCATCTATGAAGTTGAAATCATGCAATAAGAATAAATGGAAAAGGGACTTGAAATTGTTTAGCTCCCCTATTCTTCATCCAAGAAAGAAGTCTACAGTGATATATGTACCTCTTTCCTGTAGGAAATGTACCCTGTATTACCTCTCCCTTTCTGTCTACAGTGGATCAACCTGCTGATGCCATCTGCCAGCACAGTGATTTGTCTTGTTTATAAGAAAGAGAAAAAGCACAGGCTTCTTTATCAGCCAACATGCTACCTGAATTAAAAGTCAAAAGAATAAAGTTGATTCATACGATTGAGTTGAATACCACCAGGCCAGAATCCCTGGAGAAACAGATGCAAACTGTCATGATAGTGCCAGTTTTAGGTTTAGCTTCAAATGCAAGAGTTGAAGGTATGTCAGTACAAGTTAGTGCCAAAAACTTCAGTATCCTGTATAGAAAGTGTATGCAAATAACTCAGAGTAGTACTAATTATATATGCAAGTGACCAGTTAAACAATAGTTAACACATGCAATAACCGTAGTATGTCACACACTAAATACGCACCAATGCTCTTGTAACACAAGCATTAAATTCAAGGGTTGCTTTGCCATCCCCCCCTCCCCCCCAAGAAAAATGCAGCGGTACACTCAACATGGTGCTTTTATCTTTCAAAGCATTCTCTTTTTAAGTTGTGGGTTTTTAAGTGTTGTCGTGGTTTAACCCCAGCCAGCAACTAAGCACCAAGCAGCTGCTTACTCACTTTCCCCCCCTCCGCCAGTGGCATGGGGGAGAGAATCGGAAGGAAAATGGTAAAACTCATGGGTTGAGATAAGAACAGTTTAATAGAACAGAAAGGAAGAAACTATAAATGATAATAATTACAATAATGAAATGACAGTAAAAGGATTGGAATATACAAAACAAGTGATGCACAATGCAATTGCTCACCACTTGCTGACCAGTGCCCAGTTAGTTCCCGAGCAGCAATTCCCTCCCCCCCCGCCCTCCCGCCCCGAGGCCAACTCCCCCCAGTTTCTATACTGGGCATGATGTCACATGGTATGGAATACCCCTTTGGCCACTTTGGGTCAGCTGTCCTGGCTGTGTCCCCTCCCAACTTCTTGTGCCCCTCCAGCCTTTCTTGCTGGCTGGGCACGAGAAGCTGGAAAATCCTTGACTATAGTCTAAACACTACTTAGCAACAACTGAAAACACCAGTGTGTTATCAACACTCTTCTCATACTGAATCCAAGACATAACACTATACCATCTACTAGAAAGAAAATTAACTCTATCCCACCTGAAACCAGGACAATGTTTCAAACACAGAGGTCCTACATGTATCTTTTGTTCAGTAAGCTGTTTTTCCTGTGAAATCAGATACACACCCACAGGCCTGATGCTGTAAAGATTCCAGTTAATCTATAAAATGTATTTCCCATTCCTTCACTGCATGTGTTACAGACATTAGTAATCAAGGCATTGGTGTTATGTGATCTCTGTGGACAGGATCAACACTGCTGAATGATGGGCTCACTTGTCACCTTAAAGCTCCCTAATTGAATTCTGCTGGCTCTATGAAACCTCTTTAAGTTGGATGTGCTACAGAATAAGAAAAGCCATTTGAACATCAGATCAAGAAACCTTCCATCCTACCTTACCATGGATTGCAGTAGAGAGGAAGAGACAGTTAGCACTCAGGCAATATTCCTTCAGATACAGGTGTCAAAGGTCTTCTGGGTGGTAACCGAATTATACCAAAAAGGGGGTAGGGGCTCATCAGAGCCCACTCTAAGCCAAGTGTCAGCATGGCAGAACAACTGGCCCAACACAGGGTCACACAGCGGGTTGGCAGAAGGGCCAGCAACAAAGTCTGATTTCTTAGGCCACATTTCCTTTCAGTCAAAAGCAGCAAGTGACCTTTGGCTCAGGCATTAGTAGAAAGCAGTTGGACCAGTTTTTCTTATTACTTGTTATACTTGCAAGCAATTTCCTATAGAAACACTGTGAGATCAGGAATGAGAGAGTGAAGGAAGATAGTATGATAGCATTTTTCGTCTCCTCCTTGCTTACGGACAGGATTTTATAAGATGGAGACCCACGAGATAGAACATGTAATGGTTTCCACTATCTTCCACTTAAGTTTTGTCTCAGTGGAGCTAGTTTTGTGTGTGAAGAGGCACACCAGACTCTCTTTGATCAGTACTTAAACACACAGGCCTGTACCCCTGCAAACTGGTCTATGGAGTGCAGTGGTTCTTTTGTACTGGGAGACAGCTGCAGGTTTGTGCTTCAAGCCCAACAAACCTTGTCTTACTGCAGCTTCATTTGCCACTCCAAATTGCTACATGGACTCGCATCTATATTTCTGCAGCGTAATGTGTACGCTTCCTTCAGAACTACAGATAACTAAAGCGAAATAGGGGCTACTGTGTTCTGTGAGATGGTTAATTCAACAGGCAAGCTGAATCTATTCAGTAACAAGGTTAAAGTAATATACTATCATATTTCTATATTTCTGTCTATTCAAAGTGACAAGCTCAACATGTTATTCTTACCTGTTTGCTTTTTTTATCAGTTTTTACCTAAATTATTTTGAAAACACATTAAGTCATTACCCACACAAAAAAGCCAGTTGCTTGAAGCTAACATTTCCAACGTGACTAATTTTCATTCTTCCTTAGAAATAGATATCACGCACAAACATGCAACAAGAATTTTGCTACAGTGCAGCTTTTACTAGTTCTTTTGTACAGTTACCAGATGATTCTGTACAAGTATTGTTTGTGGAGAAAAAAAAAACCATGGAGAACTTACTAGAAAACATTATTATATAAAATGTTAAACTAGTCCTCCCAGTCTGCAATAGGGCTCTTTATCCATGGTGTACAGATGATGGTAGTCTGATTCTGTGCAACAGCTTAAGAGTAGTTTCTGTAGACTGGTGATGGAGGAGTTCTCAATTTCATTTTAAATGATAAAGCATTTTTTTTCTGCAAGGCCAGAGAGAATGAAACTGATTTTGACTTTTCACCTATTGCAAGTTGAATATATCACATTTGCATACACCCTCTGTGCCTGCAAACAGATTTCAGTTGGTTACTCCAAATACGATTTTTCCACTTCCCTTTGTAGCCCTTCCCATTACAAAATATACTTTCAGCTTTATTTCAGTTTTAAATTACTCAATCACCTGTAGGTTTCAAGTCCAAGTTCTTACCAATTCTCGCATCCCTCCTTGTTTTACAGCTGACAATATCAGCATAAAATGCAAATGGAGCAGCATTTGGTATGCTGTGACATTATTTTTAAAGAATGAGATTAGATGGTGTAGCAGTTACTATTTTAAGGAGGTTCTTCACTGTTGTGAATGGTGTAATAGATTCACTATTGAGAATGGAGCTTTTTGCAGAGAACATGTAATAAACATAACCTTATTTGCAGAACAAAGAATGGCTATAATCAAAATGTTACTAACTGGAAAGAGCTATGGTAAAACAGTTAAAGGCGATGGTAATGTGGGATTACTATTAGGAAGTCTGTACCTGAAGCACTGACAGATGAAGTGATTTACGCAGCAAAACAATGGCTTGTTGGCAAAACCAGGACGACTGTTAAGGCCTCATATCTAGTTTAGCATCCTGCCTACCCACCCGCCCAGCCTCCTGTGCAGGAAGGAAATTTAATGAGTCAAGTGATTCCCTGCAAGCACTAGTAAGTTTAAAGGTTTTAAAATGGTGCCATATATTTAGTTTTCACAGTTGCATGTAAACAGGTGTGATAATGTCTGTAGTCACATCTTCATGGATGCAGTGAAAGTGTAGGTCACGCGTAGGTCAGCATTTCAGCTCTAACTATGAAATCTGTGTTTCAATTTGTTCTGTATTACCTAGTTACTCCCTGACTGGAAAGAAGGTTCAAGCAGGACAGGAGACACCTGCCTTTGAGGGTTGTCTGGCAGTCCTTTCTGTTGCTGTCTTGATTTTTTGCCACTTACCATGCACTGCAGAAGGGGTTTAATTCCCTACTGCTTAGGAGAAGTGAAGAGGGTTTTCACTCTTGTTTTCAGAGATGCAAGAATAAATTGACTCCCACTGTACAGGGAGGAAGGAATGGATTTAGGCAAGGTCCAGATGCCCAAGGTATTGAGGACCCTGAGCAACATGACAGAGCCAGGAAAGTGAGACTGGGCAAGTGAATCCAGCAGCAAGTGCCCCTCTGTAGTTTGCACGGATTTTTGTAGAAAATACCCTTCGCAAAGTCTAAACTATTCAGATAATGCACATTAGAAGTATTTGTCTAGTTTTATCAGTATGGGAGAGTCATTTATAGCCTCTGATTGTTTTCTCATGTGGGTGTGGCCTGACTCCTGCCCCCTTCCAAGGAAAACCCCGTACAGGAAGTGTCGCAGAGATCTTGGGGAGGTTATTAGCTCTTACACCTTTTTAATTTTAGGAAAAGGTAAAGTTAACCATTCCACAAACAGGCTGCTACTGCCAGTTATTTTCTAAGACTGTCTTGCCAGATGACTTACTCCTGCTCTTTTTCTCTCCAGGAACCTTAATTGTATTGAAGCATCCCTACCCACGGGAAGTGGAAGAACCTTCCATTTATGAGTCCGTCCGAGTTCACACAGCGATGCAGACAGGAAGGACAGAAAGCGACCTTGTTCCAAATGCTCCCTCAGTAAGTTGTGTTCAGGTGGGAGGGATGCTTCTCCTGGCCCGAGTATAGTATGGTTGCTGGAGTGAGCTATGGAATAATGCCACTAATTCATCCCTTTATGGGTTCGTAAATACAGGAAGTCTTTGCTGACCAAGGCAAAACAAACACAGACTTGCTAAGTACAGTCCTATGACATAAAGCTTTTTACAATTGTTGTCATTGAGACCTTCAATGCTGTCACTGGGAAAGCGCTGTCTGCAGCTGACCTAGGTGAGTCTGACCATCCAAACAAAGAATATATGAAACGTTTTCATTCTCCTGTTATATTCCTTTTAGAATGCCATCTTAACAGTACCATTATCAGGAATTAAAAAAAAAACCAAACCAACAAAAAGCACACCACACAACAAACACAACACTTCTCGCATCTTTCTGACAACACTCATCAGGCAGTACGCAACAATACTTATGTCAGTTTGCACTGTGAGCCCTTGTTTTGCTGAACAACCTTTCCAGCCAGTGGGAAGTCTCTCTCGCTCTCTCCCCCCCACCCCCCCAGGTGAGGAGAGGAATACACTAAATGGCAAAACCAAGTAACAGCTACAGGATTTACTGCATTTTCTCTCAGTCAGTGAATATGAGGATTAGATGACAGGAAACAGATAGATAGTTGTCCTGACAGACATAAACTCATTACCACTTATTATTTTTGCAGTTGTCTTTGTTTGTTAGAATTATTTTGCCCAGTTAGCAATACACAGCCTCCTTCCTAACTGGGGGGAAGGAAAGAGCATCTCTGACTTTCTAAGTCAGTTAAAAAATGACCTTTTGAAAAAAATATTCAAAGGTGTGCAAGACAGGCAGGGACACATTTGGAAAAGGAAATGCCAAACTGAAGCGTATTACGACCAAGTTAATAAAAGTATCTGTATCCTGATAGGTACATTACTCAAAAGGGGGTTTTGGCATTTTCACACTTGGATTTTATTATTTTAGAATCACCTTGTCTTAAAGCAGGAAGACAGCTTGCTGTATTCTGACACAGACTTAAACCTGAAACGGAGCAATATGACAGAAGAGCCTCCACCCTTTCAGCCCGATAGTAATTTTGAGCACAGTAAAAAGCTGTGTCGTATTAAAAGCTACTCCTTACTGGTGTGAGAAACAAGAGAACATCTTCATATCCTTTTGGGGCACCTGCTGTGACATCTGTGACTCACTTGGACAGTAATTAGAGACTTTAAATCCCAAGTAACTCATATCTAAGTGAGACAGGTGGTTTCTCCAGAACAGTATTGCTCAGAACAGAGAGGAAAGTATTTTAATTAGATACTATATTTTTTGAGAAAAAGAGGAAGAGTTACATTAATAAGGGTTAATGAAGGTGATAAAAGAACCACTTCTGATGTGTCTCACAACCAACCCTTTATGGCTGAGTTCCACTTTAACTTCCAAAGAAACTTGACTTCCACATACAACCAATAAAAAGGCAATATTTTTTCAAGAGCAAGTAGTAATTAACTTGGCAAGAATTTGTTTTTCAGAGGTCTGCAGTCTCACAGCTAGGTCCCTACACAGAGTTTCAGTATCTGAGAAGTCATAAGGTCCCAGTGTCACTCATGGCAGCAGAGAAACAGTTCAAAAAACAATTTTTCAATAAACACATTTAATGTAGCAGGTTTTTCCTCTCAAGCACATGGCTGTTTGAGAGAAGAGAATGCCCAAGTAAAACAGCACTTTTCCCCCCTGCTTGCATTTCAAGAGGAATTTCTGTGGATAATTCCACTGTCAGCTAAACCCCAGGTGCTTCTGGTTCCAACACATTCTGAGGCAACCATCTAACTTTACTAAATAAGCTGTAACTGCAACTATTTTGCTGCATTTGGTTGAAAAGATGCAGGCCAGAAGGCTGCTGAGGGAGGCACGGTCTAAGAGATTGCCTTTAGAGCCAGCACAGGTCCATGTTTACCCTTGTGGTGGATCTGGCCGTGTGAGGGGAGCATAGGAGCGAGGACAGGGCAAGTGGCCACGGGAAGTTTCCCCAGGAACAGGCTGCTCTTCCATCTTCTGGATGTAGGCAAAGAGGGGGATGTGGGAAACAGAAGCAGAGCTCAGTCTCTAACACCGATCCCTTTCCTTGTTACTTCACAGCTTGGTACAAAAGAAGGATATTTGATAAAACAAGGCAAAATAGTCAAGGTAAGGAAAACTCTTACTCCTTGCTTCCACTCTGCAATCTTCCACAGAAGCTAGAGACAAAGTGGAGCTGAAATAGCTCCACCTGCATTCCCCTGCAGAGAGGAACAATTTGTGTTGTGAGCAGCAACAAAGCACAACTGTAAACCAGAGCAAGTCAACAGCTTTAAAGTTTTTTCTTTCCTAAGAAGCATTACACTAAATTCTCACAAGACAATTACCATCCATTCTTGATCTTTCAGAATTGGAAGACAAGGTGGTTTACACTGCATAGGAATGAACTAAAGTATTTCAAAGACCAGACAGTAAGTAGCAAACACCAGTTCTGCTTTTTTAACCTCAACAGAGGCAGCTGCGGCCTCCTCATATCTCTGGCTTCTCGCATCTGTATCACAGCTTCCCAAGCTAGAGCTTCCCACACTGTAAGAGGGGTCAGACCTTTCAAATAAAGTCAGAGTTTTGCTGATGACTTCAACAAGAGAAAGTTAGTAAGTTTTACAGCTGGAAAACATTTACTGTGCTCTGTCAGTCTTACGTACTAGGCAGAGTTGTTGTTCACAGTGCATTTTTTGGTTGCTTTGTTCAGTGGATTTTAAATTACCAGCACAACACAGCTTTTATCGGTAGATTTGACACACAACCTAACAGACAGTGGTGCTGTTAAAATATTTCTGAAAATATTAGTAGTATATTTTGCATTCCTTGATTTCATCCATTTATTTCAAGTGGTCACACAGTGTACATAGAAAACGATTAATTTAAAAATGTATTCCTTCCTAGCACTCTGACATAGATTAACCTGCTGCATCTGGGAAAAACAGTGTGTCCTTACAGTTGCTGTTCCATTTCTATCTTAAACTAAGTAAAAGTAAGAAATACCTCTAGTTTCTCCACCCTTACAATACTTCCACTTCACGTTCCTTCATAAACACAGCCAAACTGTTTACCTCTGCCAAGCCCTCTTTCAAGCATCTAACAGATTTGAACACAACAGAAGACACAACTGCCCTTTCTCACCAAACATCACCGTTTATGAACAGTTATGTTTTTACAGGGCCTTCCATCAGTTTTCATTTCAGTTCAAGCCAACTTGAATTAAATTTCCAGGATAACATTTCAAAGGGCAGCACTCCAAATGTTTGAGTAGCTTTTGTGACTTACCAGGCAAGAAGGTGTCTTTGTCAGGAATACGGCCTCCTCCTGGGCAGCAGCTCCCATGTCTGTTGCTGTGGGGTTGCAGATACCTACAGGTGAGCAACTTGCTGCTGGCCCCTGGGGATGGCATTTGCTAGCATACCTCAGCACAAGTGGTTGTCTGCTAGTGTAGTGTGTAACTAACAGCCAGTGAGCCAGAGGAAAACATAAGGAAGGGTTAGAAAGCAAGACACCTCCATACACCCGATGAAGGATGATGGGAACAGCTAAGGGCATTCAGGCAGGGAGCAAGCCGTTCTACTTCAGCGGCCTCTTCCAAGGTGCTCAACAGTGTGATGCTGAAACAAATCAAAGAACTCCCACACCTAGAGGGAATGAAACTCTTAAGGGAGATGGGTTGCAGTTATACACAGTCTATATCCCTGCACCTGACCACTCCTGGGCCCGTCCCAAGAAACTTAGATGTACACACACTGCTGGTACAGCCAGACTCATCACTTCTGCTGCAAGCACTACCTTAGCTTTGCTTCTGCATGTCTCCCTACCCAGCTTCATCCTTTTAAAGCACTTAGGAATTAATTAAATCTCCAACAGCTGGCTAGGCCTGATAAGACCTATAACTATCCCCTTGTGTTGGTAAACCTTAGCTGGAAGTAGTACTGGATTTTCTGCTGTATCTGTTACATTATAATGCATCAACCAAACCCTCAGCAGTCTGCATCTAGCTCAAACTTTCCTGCAGTAGAGATCTCCTCTGTTGTTTGTCTAGATCTGAACTGTCCTTTTTTTTTTTTATATTTAGCTCAATTCATGTCATGTTAGCACTGATGTTATGTCCGCTAGTTTGGGTTTATGGTGTTAACAGCTATTGTACCTATGTCTAGAAAGACCTGGTGTGCGTGTAAAGGTTTAAATGCACTGAAAATGAACCAAGCTAGCCTTATTTTCTGTTTTCATGTGTTTCCATTTTAAAACCATTTATATTCAAGGCCACAGAACCAATTCGGGCACTTGACTTAACTGAATGCTCAGCTGTGCAATTTGACTACTCCCAGGAGAGAGTCAACTGTTTCTGGTAAGTTGCTGTGCTTTCTCTATCTTGCTGGGAAGGTCAAAATAGCCAGGGAATTTTGAAATGTAACCACTGGGTACTTCTGAAAGCTCCCTTGCCAGTAGCAACCCTGCTGTTCCTCTAACTCGCAAGTCTGTTTCTGTCAGCCAGCCTCTGTCGGTCCCGCATGGCTTTGCCAGGTTACTGCTGGCAAAAGGTTTTTCTTGACGAGGAGGAAAGGTGTAGGCTTATGTGTAGTGGGCATTTCTTTTCCTAATTCTGTAAGCATATATAATCATCACCCAGACCCATGGAACTTAGGTATAGTCCAGTTCCCAGCTGAGACATTGCTACGGGTCACACAGTAACTGCTTCTCTGCCCAAATGTGGGTCTTCTGTCCCTATGGGCCTGGGGCAGTGTCTCCCCAAACTGTAAACGGTTGTTCTTGGCTAACCTCCCTCCTGGTGACTGAACGGGAGCATGGCCTCCCTGCCCTGCCCTGCTTTGTCTAAATAATTGTTGGTGCAGGCCAGCTGGGTTCAGTTTTAGGAAGAACTACCAGTTGTTCTAGCAATTTAAGAAATAGGTTTAATTTTTTACTTACAGTTTAGTGTTCCCGCTAAGGACGTACTACCTGTGTGCGAAAACTGGAATAGAAGCTGATGAGTGGATTAAAATACTGCGATGGAAACTGGTAAGATGATGTGCAGTGTTATGTGGCAGTACGCCTCAGGCAGCAGTACCCGTGGTACCACCATCATAAACCCCCCACTATTGTAGTGCCCAAGTGCTACAGTTCTCAGTATCTGCCAGAAGGGAGTACTTGTTCTGGCTTCCAGCCCAACTAGACCAGAAAATGTAGTTTTTGCATAATGTATACACCTGCAAACCCGCTTCAGCATTTTCAGGATGCACTTTTAACAGACATATGCATTAGGAAGAAGAAGTTCCTTCCATCTTTAAGGATGTCATTGTGTAGATGGTAAACCATATGGAGCATCAGCACAGACCGCATGTGTTGGGTCATGAAGGAAGCAATGAGAAGACAATGTAAAGGCTTGAAAGCGTTACTTCCTTAAATACCAGTATTTGGGTTAGTCGTACTCACCCACATCCATGTGCATGCAGACAAACAGTAATGGATTGTCTTTCTGTTCTAGTCACAAATACGGAAGCAAGTGGACCAGCGTAACGCCGCCCTCAGTTCCTAGCTGCACCTCCGGTACTTCTGCTCCATTGGCAGGAATTGCCCCTTTGCCAAGGGGAAGGCATTGCTCACAAGAGGACGGTTTCACGTGTCTCCATTACAGCAGGCACGCGTGTGCCCGTATACCTGCACGCAGACGCTTGCATCCAGCTCTGCACACAAAGGATTCGTACAGCTGAGTGCTCTCGGGCTGTTGTCACGTGTGGAGACGGTTGCAAAATCAGAGTGTTGGTTTGATGTGCACAGTGTAGGCCTGTAATGCACTTAATTCAAACACCTGTTAACTAATCCCAGGAGCAGTCACTGTTTAAAACTTTTGTGGTTATTCAGAGCACTCTCCATAATTTATTGCAAGCTCCATCGCAGCATATTCTGTAACCTTGAGCCTGTTACTGAAAACCAGTCCTTTCTGGAAACATTAAATATTTCTTTTGTATTATCTGTTTAGGCTCTAAACCAAAAGAAAAATGACAGAGGTTAATTATATTTTTGTAAATAGTATCTGTATTACAATCCAGAGTATATTTCAAGGCCCTTTTCAAGGTGATGGATGAGTAGCACTTAGTTCTGGTCAAATATGTTTTTGTTTGGTTTAGATTTATACCGCAGAGATGGCTACAAGTGAATGTTTGTTTCCAGCAGCAGCTATAGGTATTGGTGAGCAGCATCATGCAAGCACGGTTGTTTACAAACTAGAATTATGAGAAACGGGCAGCTGGTTCCCAGTGTGCCTATGATGGAGCTGCCGCGGGACCCTAAGGATGGGCGACAGGGCTCTGCAGAAAGCTTTGCTTTGTGGCAGCCACCAGCATTGTTAGCAGCATTACGAGTTGGGCTCCTTACGGTCCCCCTTGAAAAAGGGCTGGACTTTGTATTCTTTCCTCATGCAGAGAACTCAAAATGAGGTTTTGGCCAGAACTATGTTTAGAATTAAGCACACAAAAAAGCACCATGTACACTCAAAATACGAATTTAAAAGAACACATCTTCTATGTAACTGGATATAAATTTCCATCTGTATTTTGGAAGACTCACGCAGATATAAGAGCCTTGTGGCTCGCTGCAGAGTTGAGAAGTGGAAGCCCAGTACTTCAGTGCTGTAGTCAAAATAGATGTTACATTTTGGGAGCAAAGTTTGACATGCTGGAGGGTTCCAAGACCATCTTGACCTGATGTCACTGCAGGCCCAGCTGCAAGACGCCCTGAGCAATCCTGCTTTTCCTGGAGGGGTGGGGAAAGAGGGGGGGTCCCCATGTCCCCACGTAACCATCAAGTTTCTGCTGAAACAGTGTAGACAATCCTCTCCCACTATGCAAATGCTGTGGCACAGGGCTTAGTATTGCTCAGACAGCAGGTCAGTGTTCAATAGAATCCTTTACTGTGAGAAGACTGAAGAAGAGCAGGGAAAACACACTGGAAGAAGAAAGAAAAACTAGCTTTGGACATAGGGATAGCATTTTATTTCAATTTAGAAATTCAAAATATTTGTAAATATTTTTATAGACTGTTTTCTGAATAAAATGTCATTATAAAACTACCAAAGGTCTTCTGTATTCATGTACTGTATTGTTAAAGCTTTGCCTTCCTTTTTCCCTTAAAGAACTGGTTTAACAAACTGGCATCTCCCATTTAGTTAAAAAGCTTTGATGAATTTGTGTGTGAGAGAGGCTGTATACGGGGAAGAGAGAGATGATATTCTCTAACAGCATCGCTGTTCTGTGACAACAGCTTGGAAATGAAGCTTGAAGTGTAACCACAGAAGCAGCCTTCCCCTTTTCACATGAACAGGCTGCATTACAGAATGTTAGAAGCACGTTCGGCACACGGTGTCACAAACGGAAGCCAGTAAAAGAAATTGGCTGGCGTAGGAAGCAGTCACAGACAGAAGAGCCAAACAGAACCTAACAGCAACAGTAGGCCCTAGGTGGAACATGAATGCTTTTTGCCAGAAATATACACAGAGATGCCCTGGGGCTCAGTTTTCAGCTGTTTCTGTCATGACCAGCACTAGAAAGCTCATGCCAGGAGCTCAGTTTAAATGGAAAAGGGTTTACTGACAACTTGGAATCTCTGGGAGAGCTTTTGAGCCAAAAATTCCCAGTCCTTGTTTCCAGCACCATTTCCCCCCGTCCTGTCTGATGCTAAAGGTGGGCGAGGTATAAGCAAGGGGGCAGCAGCACCCCCTTTCCCAGCCTGAGGCAGAGACCTGCCAAGAGCTCTCCCTTAGAGCAGCAGTGCTTGGTTTGAGTGCTGGAAGGCTACACTGCAGTCATCGCAAGGGGGATGTCAGAGGGAACAAGGCGGGGCAAAGAGCACGGGATGGATTCCCAGCGATAGGAAGCCAGCGGGCACTAACATCTGCATCTCTGCATTGGCACGGGACTCAGCACCCTTATTACCCAACTGAGAGACACGCAGGTTAGCTTTCGGCCTGTAAACTCCAGGATTTTGTATGTTTACAAACAATTAAGAGACCTGTTCTCTCTGCAGAAAAGCTGATGTGCTGTAGAGTCTTACGGAGCAAGAGAGGAGTGGACCAGGCTCTGTCATTTAAAAATACTGTATTTTATTTATATTTATTTACTTAGGAAAACCTAAGGGTAAATGAGCTGAGAGTGTCACCAGTGATGAACCCACACAAAGACTATGAGACATGAGATCTTCACAACCATATTACACAAAAACCCCATGAAGATGTGAGACATTGTTCAGGTGCTTTTATCTGGGCATCAGGAAAACCCCTAAAGCAACAGCTTTCATAGAAATAGCTTTCTTCTTAGTGGAAGCAGGATGCAGCTAGCATCCAGATTAGTAGCATTCCCTTGCCAAAGTATCACCCACATAAGAAAGCCGGGATATTTATTGATTGTACCGACACATCACTGCCAGTAAGCTTGCTCTCACAATACTCTTCCAACTGCATCTTTGATAACACTAGACAACCGACCTGCTTTCCAACACGCAGCGGTGGCTGGCCTGAGAATACACCCCACCGCGTGCCCGGTTCCCTGTAAAGCAAGAGATCTGTGGGTTGCTCATTTGAGCCAGCAGCATCATGCCGATCTGGCTCAGCTGGCTGAGCTAAACTCCATGGGAGCTATTTTGGTGGTCTCTCCAGTACTGCACAATACAAGAAGCATGGCCTAAAGTAACATCCACCTACAACACACTAGTAGATCGTTTCAGATTCAGTACTATGTACAATTTACTCTTACTTAGTATACTAAGGAGCTGCGGTATTTCTTCTGAGACATGTTATTTGACTGAGGATTATTGAATCTTTCTGTCCACTGGGCTGCAGAAGGATGCTGCACTCCGGCTACACCATCAGGTTAAGAAACTTCAACAACCTGCCTCAGTTCTTCGAACAGGGGCGTAAGCTCCTTCTCTAAACTTACAATCAGCCCTGGAAAGAGAGAAGAGACAGAACATCCGATCAAACAACGTAACTGAGAAGCCTCTCTCCAAACTCCTCAGTTCCCTCCCCTCCCAAGTCACAGGCAGTCTGTTCCAAAACACAGAAAAGTTTCACATGAGCTGCTCACTCTCCAGGGGAACAGCAGGCAGCACCCCCAGGCAGGTCCCTGCAGCCCCCGGCACCAACTGGGGCACACCGCGTGCAGCGCAGCTCTCCCCCTTCCTGCTGGTTGCCTCGCTGCTTCCCACAGCTACTGAGGCCCAAGCAGCTGTGCAAGAATTAAATGCCTTTTGCTCATCCTCTCATTAGGCAACGCCCGCATGAGCAAGGCCAGGTGCCCCGCTGAAGGACTTCCCCACCCCACAGAACTGAGAAGGCGAAGCCACACATGTTACTGCGGAACATAAATTGGAACTGACGGAAAGAGACTGAACAACTGGTTTGTACGGTACAATCATTGCTGGCACAGTGAACACTGTCAGGCAGCAAGGGTAAGGTTAATCACAGGAGAAATACGCTTCTAACAGAGGAACAACTTCAGCAAGTCACGTAAAATCTACAAATTTTTACTCACACCTTTCCCTTCTCCCCTTCAAAATACGCTGACAAAATTCATAGCAGGAGCAAAGTTAGTACACCTTGAAGTAAATTTGGGTAATTTATTTTCAATTATTTAAACACCTGGGCCTTAAAATACTGCAATACTTAAAACACTTGTGAAGACATACCAGTATTGGCACTGCTGCTAGCAATGAAACTTACTACCAAAGGTAAGCGATTGAACTGCACCACCTGCAAGGAGAGAGAACAGTGTTCAGCCAGCAGCTAACAGACATTGCATATCAGAGCTGCGCCACATAAATTCTTCCTGAAACAAGCAGCCACCTCAGTTTAAAGGAAAAGCAGGAGCCAGAGCCACAGAGCTGACTTTTCTGTGTACCTATTTCATAAGATCCACAGTTAAAAACACCAACAGAACTTACACCACAGTACAGTGAGCTGCAGGTGGAAAGCCCGGCTTTTCCCCTCCCTCCCGAGTTCTGCAGTGTTATCCGCCTCAAATCTGACTCAGCTGCCAACGCTGCAGAGTACACTATGGAGACCACACACTCCACAGGTAACAAGAGGGCAGGCAGGTTTATTGTTTTAACATACTGTTCTGTGTACAGCAGTTCCTCTTCTTCCATTAACAGGGAACTGGAACCTTGAGCACAACAATAAGCTAGCAGCATCAAGAGAATCAAAGCGATGTACTCAATGTGTGTAAACTAACTCATTCACCCATTTATTTTCCAAACAAAGGTAGATACTGTAGGCTAAACAGTTGGCCAGTTTACTGCAGTCGTAATAAGAAGCTCTCAAGACCGCTAGAACTTGAGAAGGAGCAGAAACTTAGTAGATGATGGATTTCAGGACACAAATAACCAGTTTGTAAAAAAACATGAGTGGTATTTCAAAGTTTTCTTACCTCAAAGTCATACCGGCAGAAAGATTAGCTATGAAGTAGGCTGCACATGCCTATTTAACTTTAGGTGTCACTAGTTATGAACAAATATCGTTTGTAAAAGAGAACATAAACCCTTCATAACAGACTCTGAAGGCCATATGAGCAGCACCTGCTGCAAATCCCCGATTACTACCTGTTCAGAAAAATTCACTATTTTCAACCAGTACATCTCAGTTTTGAGAAACATAAGAGAAGCTTAAAAAATAGTGCAAAAGTTTAGCTTAGCCGTTTAAGCAGTGTAAGAAATAAACCACAAATGCTTCAATAGCAGCCAAGTGCAAATCCAGCAAAGTTTAAACCACCTCTCCCTTGCTCAAGAACAGCTCCGGTCACTGAGAACAGGCCACACTGAGGTTACTCACCTGGTACGTATTGTAATAGCAGATGATACTTTTGTTTTTAGAAAGTCCTAGTTTACTGCCCTGATCTGTGGCAAGGGCAAAGGTGGACAGAAAGCCAGGTCGCAGTGCATGTTCTGGAGCATTATCATTGGCAACTGGAAGAAAACAAGAAAATTCTTATTTTTACATGGTATCTATGACTGCATCACAACTCTTTACGCAGCTTAGCACTCTGTCAAAAGCCCATCTGGCGTTGGGGAACACGTAACACATCTTATGGGCTTCCGCAACGAGTACAGAACAATCTTCATGAAGAGTACATAATTTAATATTCTGTACATGATCAATGCTCGTTATACCAGCATCCTCCCTAGCATGCCTAAGAAACAGTCTTTTCCTTTACGATGCACAGCCTGTGCTGATGTCACTTTGGTTCTGCGTCCCTGGCTGTTTGCACTGATTCCAGCCTTCGAACTGATTACCGGCACAGTCACTTGAATGAAAACAGGTGAAGATGTGCAAGTTCTGCTAGGTGTTTAAATACTTTCGGACGTTAAAAAAAAAACAAACAAAAAACCCCCTGCAGTACTTGAATCAGTACTCCTCAGTACTCTTAAACTAGTTCACCCACAACATAAAACATCTTAAAGACTGCAGAGATATGATAAAAATTACGGTACCAAAAAGCAAACAAAATTAAACAGCGCGTGTAAAAGTTGGATGCAATTGCTTGTGAGCACAGATCAGCCAAGTCAACAAAATACCAATAAACTCTCAAGTACTTTGTATCAGCCTGCGAGCGACTCGAAGATACAAGCACCTTACGCCACTCCAACCCTGTTCACTGAGGAAAAGTTCTGTGGCTTACACTTATTGAAGACGTTGTTTATACATGAACACAAGGATAAATTTAAAGAGGTACGTAACCAACTCTTAAAGTAAAAGTCTAATTTAATTATTCAATTTTGGATATTCATGTATTGGGCACAACCAGCAAAGATTCTGCTGTACTTTTCCACCCCCTGCTGTTCGATCAGGATTTTGGTTGCAAGGCACAGCGAGAAGCTGAAGTTACCTTTGATAACAGGCACACCATCTCTGTCTGAGACTACAATAGCATGAAGTCCTTCAACGCTGCAAAAAAATGGCAGAAAGGACACCATTTTAAAAACAGAGCAATTAGTAGCAAAGATTTTTTTTTTTCCCTGAACAAACATGCAAGGAAGGGGAAAATATGTAAAAAACTGATGCCTTCACTAATTTAATGTTTCACCGAAAGGGACTTGTTCTGTTTAGTATAGGAGCAGTAAACTTGTTCTGTTTATTTCAGTAGCAGTAAAAAGAACAATACAAAATGAAGCTACTGAAAACTGCACAGAACTTTTAGCTTCAGAAAGAGGGCTAATACCACTAATCGAATAGCATTAGTCAAGCAAGAGCCTTTGCATGTTGTCCTCGCTCGGCGAGTGCCAGTTTCGCTGCATTTGCGTGTTATCTCAGACGCTGGCTGTTCAGTGTTGCCAGCAACCGGCAATTACCGAAAAGGGAATTATCAAGGATTAGGCAACCGAGTCACGAGGAACGCTTTTTCCACGCCTCATCACGGCGCGACGAGGAGCACACTTCACTCCTTTTCAAGCGAGCGAGGGAAAGGCTAAGCCGTCCTCGCCTCTCGCTACTTCCAGCTCAATTTAAAGAGGGAAACGAGCGCGCCGGGTCAGCCGACCCCCTGTCACAGCGAAGGGGGCCGGCAGTTCGCAGCTCCCCCCGTCGGGCAGGGTTCCCACGCTCGCCTCTGCAATCTGAAGCGCGCAGAGCCCCCCCGCCCCCCCCGCCAGTTACCTCGGCAGCTTCTTGTACAGAAACCTCTTCAGGTCCTGGGGGCAGAGACGGACGGCGCGTTACTTATTTCCACAGAAACCGGGCGGGGGGACCGCCCTGCGCCCCCCTCCCCGGCTCCGCGGCGGCTGTCCCCTCCCGCCGGGCCCGGCCCACCCCGCCGCCCCGCACGGACCCGGCCCGACGACCGGCAGCCCCCCCCCCCCGCCCCGCCGCTTCCCTCAGGCCTCCGGCCGAGCCGCCGCCCGCGCCCCAACCGCCGCCCAGCCGCCCCGCGGAGCCGCACTTACGTCGGCCATGGCTGGGGGCCTGCCGGCACTGCTGCTGCCGCCGCCGCCGCCACCTCCGCGGGCCTGCGAGACGAGAAGGCGCCCGGTCACCCGCGGCGCGGCGGGAGCGGCCCCCACCTCGAAGGAGGGGAGCGGTGGGCGGGCCCGCTCCCTCCCTGAGGCCCGGCCGCCTCCCCCCGCCCCGCTGCCGTGGTAGAGGCCACCCCCACCCGCCCCGGGAAGGGAGAGCGGTTGGGCCGAGACCACCGTCGCGCTGTATGGGGGGGGGAGCGGGGAGTGTGTGTGCCGCCCGCCCCGCCCTACCTGTCCGCGCGGCCGGCGCGCCCCGCGCTGCCACTACCCTGGGCGCCCACCCGCACGGCTCCGCCGCCGCTTCCCCTTTAAGCCTCTGTCACGTGACGGGTGCCACGCTCCCGAACCCGGAAGCGCTTCCCCGCCACCGCCCCGCGCAGCGCCAGCTCCGTGCGAACCGGGCCGGCAGGCAGTTAAGCGGAGGAGGGGAGCTGCCCCCCCCCCCCCCAAAAAACCCCAACAAAAACCCCCAAACCCACCCTGCGCAGCCTGTAACTGTGCTTTTTCTCTAAAACAGAGCCGCTACGTGCCGAGCACTGTTGGTGCCTGAAGATTTTGCTTAGGTGTCGTTACTGGAGCTTAAATGAAAATAAAATAAATAAAAAAAAAGATGCTCAGCTGAAAATTGCTCACGTCTCTGAACGTATAAGTTCGGTGAAGTTTTAAAAAAAGCCTGAAGCAACCGGAGATAAGCTGCTTCTTTGCAAGTGGCAAAGGAAAAGCTCATCCAAATGGGCAAATTTGTTTGAATACCGAGAATCCGTACCTCCTTCCCAACCCAAGGCACGCACATGCAGCCCTGTGATAGGGACTTGGTCGTACTCGAGAGGCACCTAAAGAGAACCCCATAAAATTCTCATGTGTGAGCTTCTGGTAGTAGTTTGAAAATGCTACCGGGGACAACCCTCGCCCACTCATTTATTAAAACATTCCCTACCACGCACTAAAAATGTTTAAAAATGCAACTGGCTTTTTACGATTTGTAGGCATGATGCTCAATGATCAATCTTACTTGTTTTCCTGTCACACTGTGTATGACTGAGAGCCAGGCAAAAGCATCTGTGAGATGGCTCCTGTATTGCTAATATTAATGGGAGTTTTGTCTCCTGTTCCAGTGACAGCCTTTCCATACACAGAGCAAACCAGCGCTAATGGGAAAAGTGTATTCCACGTGAAGGATAACATCGTAACTAAACATTGTATTTTAGTATTACTTCTAAAAATCTGGAGAAATCTGACCTAGTTCCTGCCAGACCAAGAAGTCCCACAATTATCCTGGAGAAGTATGGGAAAGATAGTTTATAATGGAGCGTTTCTTTCCTATATTTATTACATTTGTACTGGTTGCTCCCAAAAGTATCTTGATCATATGCTAAATATGGCACAAAATTGTACATTTGTTACATGGCACCTTTCCTCCAGGCTCTACCCGCTGGTTTACAAAGGAGCATGGGGAAAGCAAGGCACGGAGGTCAGCGGCGCTTGCAAGGTGATAATGAATGATGAGTAGATGGGGGACACAACTGGCAGTCAGAAGCCCTGGTGCCGCCATGACTTGTTATGACCAAGCTTCCTCTGGCAAAACTGACTGCACTCTATTAACCCAATTTAGACAACCGGGAAGCTAGTACTTTTTAAAGTTACAGCTTCAGGAATTTGGATATTAACTTTTTTTTTTTTTTTAAAGCATAATGTTTGCTTTTACTATTACATTTTCCTTCTGCTCTCTTTGACAGATCTACAAGAAGAAAGAGTAACAGCTGTTTAGCGGCTGAATGAAATTTATGGAACAAACAACCTTAAAAAACATATTCTTGCCCTCCCATTTTAATCCAGCATTCATTACAAAATTATATTAAAAATTTATATAAAGTTGTCTCTGCTGCCTATTGAAATGCATCTGTTACACTTTAGTGACTATAATGTTCTACTTTTTCTTGGAAACTTATAAAAGAATCAAGACTGTTTAAAAAAAGTAAAAAATTCAGATTTAATCTTGTTTTACCTAAACAGTTAGAGAACTTGTAGGGAAATGTTCATCAGATGTGAACACCAAACTCGCTTGTGACTCAGGATGCTCCATAAATAGAACACATACTGATGGCATATTTCAGCAGATGCAAATCATCTCCCTTTTCCATTATGCCATGTCAAAGAGTCACGCCAAGATTTTTCACTTTTTGCAGGACTTTCCTGCTTGCCCTTTTAAAGGAGAAATCAAGAACCCATGCTTGTGCGATCTTTAATTCTAGATTAAATACAGGTAAAGACTAAATAAAAAGAGTAAGGAGTTAATTCTAGGTGGCTAGAAACATTGAGGGATTTTTAGTCAGGCTGTTCAAAACCAGTTTTGTTTTTCCCTTTTCTTTCCAATACGTTATTTTAATGAGAACTTCACCTTGGTCATCTGAAAAGATTCAAGTACTCCACCCTCTTCAGTTAGCATCTTGCTCATAAGAATATTCGTTCTGAACTTTCCCGCAGATTCCTTCAACAAAACCAGGGAAGATAATGACACTGCTGAAAAAAAACCCCTTCAGACTTGAGAAAAAAGTAACAATCATAAGGAGAGAAACACCCACTTGGAATATTAAAGGAATGTTTGCAGGCCATATTTAGCACAGGTTAATCTTTATGCTATAGGAAGTAACAGCATCCTTCTGCATATTTCAAAGTGTGCAACTATTTAATATGTTAAATGCTAAGTAGCATTTTTTCTGCCACTTTAAATACATTAATTGTTTCCTTCTTTGAAAGTGGCAATTCCAATAGATAATCCAATGAAATGTAGCAGCCTAGGTCTCACTTTTAAACTACTGGGACGTCTGTGTTGCCACAGGACACAGCCACTGCATTATTCCAGTTTGCTGAGGTGCTGATAGCAATCTAACCAACCTAACACAGCTCAACATCCGTCCATTTACCTGCTTCTCAGCTGCAGCAGAAGTAACTGCAGGGCAGACATAACCCATCCGATTATTAAAAGCAGCTTTGCTAAGACCATCTCTTCACTCTGACTTCACTGTTCTGATATTTGACAAATGTGTTATATATCTTTTTTCCTCTTAACTAAAAGATCACCTGCAAGCTCGGACTCATTTGTGAGTGGGAAGGCCCGAGTACTTGTTAAAGCCTTTGGAACAATTTTCTTCTATTAAGAAGACACAGGAGTACCAATATGTACTTTGATAGTTTGTTTTCATTAGTATAATTACAATACATTCCGGACAGTTACAAAATCTGGGGAATCACGTTTTCTCCATAATTTCTATCGCACGCTTTTCCTACGATCTTAGCAAGGACATCCAGTACAGCAACCCTTCTTTTGTTTAAGCAGCTTTTAGTTCTGCTTTGTGCCTCAGGCTTTGATGTCCACCTTGAATGCTGGTTCAGCTGCTTAGTTAAAAGCCTGCAGCTAGTCTCTCTCATGTTACACCAATTCAGTAGAGGACATTTCCAGTTTAGAAAAGGTATATATGCAAAAATGATTTCTGGGTCACTTACACTAAATGGTATTGCTCTATCTCTAAAGTCAAATCCTGCTCTAGATCAGAAGGAATTCCAATTAAGTCAGTCAAGTATTTAAACTTTCAATTTAGGAGAATTTGGCTCTGCATAGACTGATAGCATCGTTCAAAGATAGCAGTTTTCTCAAACAAAAAATACTGTCCTTACTATGAGCCACCTGGCATTCTCAAATACAAGAAACATTCTCCTGCATAGCACTGTTAAAATGTAAAAAACATCAGCTACTGAACCTAAAAACATTTTCAACCCACTTTCGATAAACTTTAAGTACATTGTACTTGGCTGCTTCAAAACACCTCCTTGCATCAGCAGGTGTGGCTACCTCTAGTTTCTACATACAGGCCACTGAGCTACATGATCTTGCATGTAGGAGCCGAACGATATGTTGCTCATTTCTAGGAAGTCAGTCCAGCAACATTCTGGTCCAGAAAAATGCATAACCTACCTCTTCCACCCCGGGGCCAAGTGATATGGCTCTGACCATAGGAGCATACTGCAAACTAGCAAAGCATTTAAATACTTGGCAAAAGTGTTGAAAGGCACATAGCTTGTCCTTAGCAGTATTTCCCTGTTCCACTTGTGGTGCCAATTGAACCAGTGTTAGGACCTAACTTGAAATAAAAAAATAGTAAGAAAGTGGAAGCCTGCCAGGAAAAAAAAAAAATAGGTTGCCCCCTTTTTTTTTTTACCTTTAAGATTTTACTATTGCATGTTTTCCTCTACCTTTCCAGTGAAAACTAAGGAAGCTATGGATGCATGTTAACCATACGTATGGACTTACTACTACTGTAATACCAAATGGTAGAGCTGCTGTAAACTGTTGCAAGTACTAAAAGCAATGCTTATAGTGGTCTGTACATCATTTGCAAATATTTACTTTGAAAAGAGATTAGTGTAGTTCTTAGTTTTCTCAGCATTGCTTAGAAACGCTAAAAAACTACAAGAGCTAACTGCTACTCTACACCAGATCAATATACCCCAACAGATATTTAGGAATATATGCCATTATATTTAAAAATACCAAGTTCCTCTAAGCTGGTAAACCTAGAAGATTTTACATAGAGTTAGAGATAAAATATTAAAAATTCTTGTTTCAACTCCACACACTTGACATCTGAATAGGAGTGATGTAATCATACTATTTATTCCATCAGTGAGACAAAAATGTTGCATGGAACTAAATTTCTGAGATTTTAAATAGAAAGTCATTTAACTCGTATATACACAAATTGTTCTTTCCACAGATATTTACATGGCAATTATGTTAGAGGAGAACCACTATGACTAAGTCTCTACAAGTATAGCATCCTTTCTGAGCTATTCTCTCTGCTGAAAGAATTCACAGAAGCTTTGAAGTAAAATCTAGACAATTAAAGTTACCTATATTTCACAGTAGGTAAAGAAGCCATTAAATGATATTTCAGCATAAGGTTTCTGGAAACAGCTACACAGTAGAGTTTTACATCCACCCCTCTTTCCAGCACTCATGGTGAAACTAAATCTCTTCTTAATTTACAAGAGAGATAACCGCATATGTAAAGATGTACGTGTATAATTATAGTTCATCCTCCTCGATAGAGGCTGGTCAGTCGTTCTAGTTCTTTGCAGTTGTCCATGGACATGGAGTCTGCTTTCTTTCGGAGACGGTCATCTCGATATACTTTTGCTGCATAAAGTAAGTCTGTTTCTTTAAGGAAAAAAGAGAAAAGATTTTTCAGGTTAAAAACTGAATACTTTGCACGTGATGCATTCCTTCTCAGAGCTGTACAAAACACCTCAGGTTTAATCCTTGCCCTTTTTAAATTCTGCCTATTCTAACTATCCACAGATGCCACCTAAACAGCACGTCTGCAGCTTCCCTTTGCTGGATTTTCACAAGTGTTTCATCTTTTTGAGCAGGGAAAGTGGTAACAGCCTTCCAGCACCCTCATATTTCATACAGCAGTACCTGATTTAAAAAAAAAAAAACAACAAAAAAAAACACAACCAAAAAAATCCCTTACTACTTCTGTCAGACCTCATTAAACAGTACAAATATAGGCCACACTCCGTGATCTTGCGTATTATTGACAGATCTAGCATCTTGTCTCTGCCCAAAAAATCTGTTCTGAATGTTAAGACCATTACTTCAACTGATGCTGCTTCAGACTGCCAGTGTTCAGAGGTATTAATAAAAGAGCTCTCTGTATTATGCTGGTGTTCAATAGCTTGACATTGCTGAGCATTTTAATTCTATAAAATCTTTTTCATCCCTTCAACTCAAAATGGATTAGCAAGGCATTCTTAAATGTCAATCAATGCTGAAAAGATTTTAACTGTCAAGGAGATCCAACACACAACAGGTATTTTAAACCCGTAAAACCACAAAATCAGCTATTTCTCTAGATAGAGAAAATCTATTAGGGGCCGCTTACTCAAAATCCATTTGGGTAGTTTTCACAACCTGATGAATTGCAAATAGCAAACAACGTGACAGTCACCACCTTCAGGTTATTTTTCTTCCTTACACTAGGGTCAGATGTTTCTGCAGTCATCACATTTTTCCCAGTAATATGTACATAGAGAAGCGTGGGCCTCTTTGCATTGTCCAGGAGTCTGTTCATGCTTAAAAAAGTACGCATGTCAAGAATAAATGCTGAAAAATGGGAAAGGTATTCTTTCTCCTCTTTCCCTCCCCAGGTGGAAATTGCATATCAACTAAGCCTTTTCAAAGATATTTGGACAGTAAATATATTACAGGAGACGCAAATATAACACGCCAGTAAATGCAAGTGTACCGACTAGGTCAATAAAAGCAAACTATCCTTCCAGATCTACACTCTGCTGAAAAAACGTTCAAATAATACATCCTCTTTTTACTGTGCTGGATTATGTCTTGTCTTTAATTTTTTGTTAACAGCCACCTCTCATTTTTGTAAACTATTTTATTATAAGATTACCAATCATTCATCTAGCCACCACTTGGAGATGAAAAATTAGGTATGCATTTCATGAAGAGTAGACACAAACATTTCAAGACGATCAAAGGCCAATCTAGTTGAAAAAATACAAGAGTTTTTGATATTTGCTTATGAATTATACCCCAAAGTTCTCTGATGATTTCCTGTGTTCAAAAAACATGGAAAAATTATTCTGACCAAATCTAGTAGTCTGGGCAATAATCTGAAAGTTTTCCTCCAAAGCACTGGTGTTTCTCTTGCTTACATGTGACCCACCCAGCACAGTTTTCTGCCCACAGGTCTTTCCTGTGGGCCATTTGTAAAACTGTAGAGATTTACTTGTGCATAAGCAATGTGTACTCACGAGTAAGGAGCATAAAGCCTCCAGGAAGCACTGGGCCTGCTATGCATAGGCAATGCAGTTTGTATTTGTATACATACAGGCCAACTGTAATGAATGCGTGCAGTCCTGTTCAGGCATTTGACTAGCTGTGATGCTGGGCTGTCTTCTACAACTGGGAGAAACTAAGGGGCCATCTCAGCTGAAAGGTTTGGCATCACTGGACTGCAGAGAGTAAAGTTGTGCGGGAATACACGATTTCACTCAGAGAACAGCATTCTGTTTGCTTCTGGTCAGTTTACTGACAGTTCATAAATGAATTATTTATCCAGTAAGCTATTACTGAAGTTTATCAGCTGAAAAGTTGAAACCATCCGATTTCAACACTGATGTTATTTTAGCAGCACCGTTCTCACAGAGCATGAAAGGCTCACAAAATGGCCACAGATAATAGAATAACAGGTTAAAATTGACGATGATTTGGAGATGGCTGATGCTATTCAGTATTCTTATGCTTTAACACTGAATTCCAGTCTTCTGAAAGAAAATAGCTCCTTGTATAATATTAAATTAGATTGGAAAAATAGATGGTAAACTAAAAAACCGCCTGTTTTTAAGGTCTGATATAGCTAGGGTACCAAGTCCAGGAAGAAAAATTATTCAGCATTGGCAAAAGATTAAGCCCTAATTTACAGTTCATGATGTTTCAGAGGACATGATGCGTGTCCTTGGTCGCCTGGAAAAGCAGTGTTTGTATGTACTGTGGTCCGAGGCAGATTATTTTTTTCCTTCCTCGGAAACACCCATGTAAGCTTTTGTTTTAGTTATTTATTTATATAAAAGCACCTAGGGAAATGGGATACTACCATGAGAAAATAATGTGGAAGAGATTAGAATTCTTAGCTTTCATCCTTAATTTAGAGCAATTTCTTTCTCATTATCAATTCACTGTAGTCTTTAATTTTCTGAGAAATGGTCACAGATAATAGAGTAGCAGGTTAAAATTGCTGATGATTTGCAGATCGTTGATTAGATCACTGAGTAAAACACAGAATTTAAGTGACACCGGGCACACTTTTAGAAGTGAGAAACAGTAGGGAACCTTACACTTGCTTTCTCATTCAGATACCTTAATAATACAAGCACTTCATTCTTGCCTCAGGCAATCTTTTTTTATAGTAATGCATGCTTTCAGGAAATTACACATATTACCAAACTTACTTTGTTGCCTCTCCTTCCAACAGTTATTACGAATGTTGGACACATAATCCTCTTCCACACTCTTTTCCACTTTCTGTAATGACACTCCTTTGTATTCATTTCTAAAGTCCTTGTTGACATAATAAACGACACCCAAGTTTTCTGTCTGCATTTTTATGGTTTGCCCTGTACTTCTGCAAAAAAGGAGGGGCGGGGGGAGAGAGACTAGATATTTATTTAATTATTTTTTTTTACACCACAAATACACTTTTAAAACCATTGCTATTACAGAAGAACAGCACATTACCGAATTTGCCATTCAAGACAAGTCATGAAAAGAACGGCTGTATAATCTGCCAGAGAACAAAATTACTACATTTACCTGAACACTAAACTTCTGTCGCTTAACCCTTGGTCTTGAAAAAAAACCCACTTTAGTAAGAAACTTTTTTCATACCTCTTTAGGCAAATATGAGCTTTGGTAATAGGAAATTACATTCAAACTCAACAGAAAGAAAAACAGGTCACTATTCTGTAGCAACCCAGTGCAGGCATCTCCATTCTAAAGTGTTTTCTGCCAGCCCTGACAAACCCATTTTCCTGCTGGCATTCTGCAGATTAAAAATCAAAGATTGTGCACAAACATTTTGGCAGAGAAGTGTTTATAAGCATCCCAACAGCTTAGTTGCAGAAGGGAAAAACATCACACTCTGGAAATAAAGAACTCTGAAAAATAAGAGAGTAGAAAAGAAACCTTTCTGTTGTGGGGCTGAGAGCTCTGCAAGGAACTAAGGACCTTTAAAATGGTTGTGGCGAGTGGGCTCAGTCTGCTAGCTAGTTGCATGCTTGATTGATGTTATTGATTTGTCTCAAGGAAAAAAGGTTTATATATCGTACTGTATGAAACAGGTAAGTTTCACTAGTAGAATTCTTTGCAAGTAAATGGAAGATAAGCTATTTTGCCATCACCTAGAATGAAGCAAAGACTAGACAATTTCCCCAGCCCTCATCTAGTTCAAAACTTAAATGAGGATGATAAAATTGCTTTCAAGCACTTCACTTGCTACAAGCACAGCTGACCCCTAAAAGAATAATGAGCCTTGGAGGTGCAAACACCTTTGCAACATGCTACATTGCATGGACCCACTGCCTTGTATTAGAAGACCTCCTAAACACCAGGTATTGCTGACCTCTTTTCTCCATTACATTCTCACAGCATGTTCTTAGTACCTAACTTTCAAGTTTTGTTCTGCTTCGTCTATACCTGCTCTCCCTTTCCTCACTATGGGAAATCAAGGACCAACTAATGGAAGGCTCTCTAAAATTCTTCTAAGTGGGAGAGGGTGATTACAATATCCTCCCCTCTTTTCCAAGCTAATGTAATTGAACATTACTTACGATCTTGAGTATAAGGCATAAGGAGGGTTAGATACCATCAGCTGGCTCAACAGGGAGACAAGGATCAACACAATAATAGGCATCAGCTGAATGAACATAGAGAAACCTCCCTAAGGAACAAAACAGATTCAGGTATTTTATAAAACAGCATCAAGTAAACAGGTAAGTTTGACATGATTTAATCCTAAGTGTGACTTTCTGCTTTAACCACCAAAAGCTGCTAGAAAAACTCTAACTACAAACCTGCAAACACTGTGGTGTTATCTTAACTTTGCAATGCATACACAATATTCACAGAGTGCTCAAGCTGCAAGAGTTCATGTGTTAACATGTAGCCACAAGCAATTACCAAATGAATAGTTGGATTCAGTTACATTGTATGCCTTGATTTGGTCTCATCTATACAGTGATATGTAATTATACAGGACTATATATAGTTCATATAGATGAATATCGAGCCTTAAGTTCAATTCTTAGCTCAGCCCAAATAAATTTTTAAATGTAGACAAGGATTAGTGACCAGAATTAGTGGCATATTTAGGCTAATACTACCAGTCACTAGTAAGATAGTGACATACAACAATAGGTTTACAAAACCAGGCTGTTATCTTCTCAAATGTGCACGTCTATCTACCAATCAGTAAGACTACCACCTGCCAAAGTTTTAAAATACATAACTGGCAGGTACAAATCCTCCTCTACAGTACAGAGCTCCTGTGCAATCACATCACTGAAAGCAAGTACCAGCAAACTTCACAATTCATAGTTTAAAGTCAATGGTGCTTAAACATACATCACCCCTCTCTTCCTCCCTCTCATGTCCACTCTGACGGTGCTGATTAGGATGACTGTAGCCAGCACGACCATTAGAAAATGAATGTACACCACCTAAGAAAAGAAATATCCACATTTAAATTGTGTAAAAAAAACTATTTAGAGGTCAATACAGAAGCAGCAACATAAAGCATTTAACATTACTGCACAATGACATGTAAAATAACTCAACTTTAAGATACCTTACAATTTCAAAATTGTTTAAAATAAGTATTTTAAGCTCTAAGACAACTGATTTGTTATTTCATGTACTGCAGAATCATAACAGTAACCCCAAAGAACTGAACTCACATTTTTGGGGTTTAGCAACACTTTGGGGGAAAAATAAACTGTGATGCAGATTAAAGAGTTGGGGTCAGAGGCAGGTTGGAGTAATTTTACTGTTTTATAATGTCACAAACTCTAATGCCACTCTGGGCTGTACCACTGTATCCTGATGATTATACTGATGTATACAAATACCTGTTGGAAAGGCCCCTCCAAAAAACATGTTGAATAGATCCTCTGGAGTCATATCTGCCTCACAACCTCTATGGAAGTTGAATCTACCGTTGCTAGGGTGACTGCATGTTTGCTCTTCACTGCCTGTAAGGTCATACTGCTTTCGTTTTTCTGGATTACTCAGCACAGCATATGCATTTCCGATTTCTGAAGCAAGGAATAAAAGACAACTCCCATAAATGAAAGATAAGAGCTATTCCAGCATGAAAATTGCAATTTCAAAGTCAAGAATAGACAGCGAATTATGTCCTTTACTGCATGTTACAAATCAACCATAGTAAAACAATGTTCAGAAACATCTCTACTTTTCTTAGCATAGCTTCCACATAGCTTCCACCAACACTATTCAAAGGCCTTTTATCCTGTTGAACTAGGCAGAAGGCAGTAGAGCTTTGTTTCTTTTTCTAGGGGAACACCTACACCTGTGGAAATGTTCTCTCTCACTGCAATTGCAAAAAAAGCCTCAAGCATTACAGTGAAAGCTTTGAAGCTGGGTAATTGCAAAGTTCAGTTTGCTCTAGCAGCCTAGCTTAAAAACATCATAGACTCAATAGGTTTTCTTCAGTTTCATGTGATAAGTGGTGACTTCTTCGAATGCATCAACTTTATTGCCTACAAGAGTGTGAATGTATTTTTCTATACGCTTCTCAAGATATTTTATGGATTCCATTAATAACACAAAGTTTTGCATGACGTAACATTAAGGGTACAACATGTGTATATGACAGGAACACCTCTGTTCCTAAGGTAGTCAATACGACCTCAATGTTTGGAGTGCCTGGCCTGGATGCTTGTCCCTGTTCACGCCACATTATCACAAATGAACAACTTCACTTTTAACAGTAGGAAGGGAAAAACTGAGTTAGGTGAGTATGGAAAGAATCAGTGTGAAAAACCACAAGCTCTGCTGACTTACAAGCTTTAACCCTAGCTGCTGTGCACAGACATACAACTTTTGCAGACTGAAGGAAAATTCCTGTTGGCACTTGATGAACAATCTTTACTGAGCCATATCTTCATTAACCCTTTCTACTTTCCCTTATTCTCTCTCCTCCAGGCCTCTCCAACAAAAAGCTGCTTTTGCAGCCAACCAACACGAGGCACAGGGATTATGTTTTTCAGTGTCGAAAAGCCATCAGTCATCAAAAGTTCATGAAAGGTGCAACACTATAACCTCAACACAGGCAAATAAGGCTATGGCTTTGCATAATTAAAGTTTTCAACACTATCCAATCTAAAAAAAAAATAATGAGTCTTAGCTATGTGCCTTTTAAAATGCCCTTAGAAACAATCATTAGTAATTCCTTTAAGTGGAGGAGAAAACCCAAAGAAATGAAGCCTGGTAATTTGCAATGAGAGCATGATATACACTACTGACACCAAATATAGCTACAAGGTTTCTCTGTTACTCAGCATGAGGATAGAACTGGCAGTAAAAAGTTAGATTTTCCCAACAATAAAGAATTTAGGGAGACATAAATCAGGTAACTACACAAAGTGAAGACACCATACTGTCACAGTATGGTCAGCAATCTTTTTTGACTATTTGTTTGCTTTTGATTATTTGATGCTAATCCACAACAGATTTCATTAAAATATAATTTTCTTCAAATAAAGGACATAAAAAAATGAAAAAAACTGCTCAAAAGTTTCAAGGAAAGATTTTTGATGAAGTTGGTAAGAGAGATTCCAGGAGACTAAAAGTGATTATATTTGCACAAACTTTGTAATCTAAAATATAACCTCAGGGAGACTGCTCAATACAACAGAAGAGTAGTACTACGTAGCTCGAGACCTAAGAAAAGTACCTTGCCTAACACGAAACTCAATTCTGTTTTCTAATGTGACCTTTCCTTAAAATAAAGCATTAGTATGAAATAATAGCTATTATTCTGAAACTCCTTTTCTCAGCTGGATGTTAGAAACTCATCAGACACCTTTAAAGGCAAACTAAATCATAAATTTACTCAGCCATACAAAAAGATCACAATCATTTCAATGCAAGAAAAATGCTAATGTTATTAAATAATTTTTAGTCAACAAGATTCCCCTACAAAATTTTCTGTTCGTTTACTCATCTAGTTAAGAACCAGAAAGTGAAATTAAGATGAAGAAAGCAAACCTGTACAAAGTGCTAATGTTAAATAAAAGATTAAATAATAAGAAACTGATTTCTAACATTTTAAAGATTATTTAAAATACTATTAACAAAGAAGAATTATTTTATTCACAGGGCTGGAGACAATTTTATAAGAATAATATCTTTTTTAGATAAAGCCATCACATAGATGTATTAAAATAATCATGAGCAATCAACTTTCCTGCTATGTTCTAGCTACTTTTCATCTGGAATTGTTAATATACTATTATAACTACCTCTTTAAGTCTGTATCGGAAGTCTTGCTCAGGACTTTTTTTTTTTCTCTTTTTTTTCCCCTCCCCTAATTTAAGAGTTTTACCCAACTGATTTTTTTCAAATGTCTGCATGTAAACTTCACACAGGAAAAAAAAAAAAAAGTACCACAATCAGATTGTTTATTTATGCATGATCATTTCTTACAGGTTCACATTTTCCTTCATCTGTGTCTGAGATGAAGGTGTAGTTTTCTTTAAAAAGCTTTTCCTCAACAATTTCCCTTGTGCAGGGCTAAGCTTGGCAGCCTTAAATCAGGTCAAGTCAGATTGTAAATTTTACCTAAGAAATAGTTAAAGGCAACTATTAATAAGGCCATGGTTGAACCCAAGTGTTTTTGTGTGCAAGAAGTAGTAAAACTACACACATACAAGGAATTCTAAGGAAAAGGTAACTTAGCATGGCATGTGATTCAGTAAAAACTGCATTTTCTTATCTAGTATTACTCTGGTTTTTTCAAGCTCAAGTACAGTAAAGATTCAAAATAGTAAGATTCAATTGACTACATTAAGTCAACAACAGTAAAAAAGTGCAATTGGGTTTCACAGATCAAGTATTCGCTCCCTGTACCTGAAAATTACAGTGAATCCTCTGAAACTGAACCCTCCTGCAAAAGTCCACGTTATTTATCTATACTTATAGGTATATGTTAAGATAATAAAGGTCAAATATTTCTTTGGATAAAAATGTCTGTTTAATATTAGCTACAAAACACTACATTGACAATTTTGTAAAAAGACAAGTGATCAATGCAGATGAATTTCTTTTAATCTGACAAAGCTTAATCACCAAAGAAATTTTAAATTTTATTTAAATAACAAAATTTAATATTTTATAAATACTAAAAATAATATTTTATTTAAATAATAATAAATTTAAAATTTTACTTTTAAAAGCCTCTGTTGCTCCAGGTGCATGGTTTTTGTCTGGGTGGAACTTCAAAGCAAGTTTTCTATAAGCCTTCTTTAGGTCTTCTTCACCTGCATCCTTTGACACCCCAAGGACTTCATAATAATTTTTACATTTCTTTATACTGCAAAAAAATACGAAGTAAAATGTTGTAAATAAAAAGATGTAAAAGCAGTATGTTAGAACACAGCTGCACAAGATAATACATTGCACTGATGCAATACATTACATCTCTCACTTTCAATATAAAATATTTTTAAAAATCCACTCTAGAAACAAAGAATGGCATTTTTTATAATAAACTCACTATTGAGCACAATAAATTATTGTACTCAAAATTACTTACTACAGACATTTATTTTACTACTTCTACTGTAGAACTACTACAGTTGTAAGAAAAGGTTTCAGTTTGCAATTACTGTAGCATTTCCTCACTCTCAATTATATGAATATTGCTGTTAATAATGCATAAAATGAAGATTCCAAATTTACTTCGCAGAGCTATTGGGTAGGAAGGCCTGTTTTGACTGTCAACAGCAAATGCACTTTGGTATACATGATACGAAACAAAACAATACCTCCCTTTCTCCAAACAAAAGTCAAGTCATAACACCATTCGAGCATTCACTTTTCAGGGAAATAAGGCATATTAGAATACCTCTGCTGCTGGGAATGCACCTGGATCTTAATAAACTTTCTGTAAGTGTTTATATAAATTCAAAGAAACAACAACAGCTCCAGAAATTACAGATTCAACTCATCTCATATGTTCAAGGAAGCATTTTTTAAAACTCTGAAAACTTGGAAATATTCTTCCTGTAGGCTATCTCACCCAGACAGGAAAAGCAAAATCTGGTAATGATGTAATTATTTGGTATGCTTTACAATAACCAGAAGAAAGAAAGAGCAGTTACAGGGGACAGAGAGAACATTAATTCTATGTGGGCAGGAAGAACTGACCAAACCTATAAATACACCTTAAAATAAAAAAACAAGTTACTTGGGTAAGAATTCAGAAACTTAGAAAAATAAGGCCGAATCACAAACTTGCACTGCAGATATGAGGCACACTGACATTTGGTGCATACCACAAGAAAAGGGCTGGTCTGAGCAAGAAATAGAAATTACACCCATAAATATTTTAAAAGCTCTGTGTGAGTCTCTTCACACAGCTGTAACTGTGCCCACATTCCCTTAAATGCACAGACTTCTACGTAAATACGGGTTTCGTGTTGCCAAGACCATACACAGGGTGGCCAAGTGGAAAAACAAGGGGGTAAGCAAGCCTTTTCCATTTTCATGAAAGAAGAATGGGTACCCTGTAATTAAGGGAATGCTAGCATCAGAAGTACAACCACACCGTTGTGTGTGGTCCTTCATAGTTCACAGATTGATCAAATCAAGTTTCATTTGAGGGATCCCTTTTCCGGTGTTCAGATAACACGAGCTTTTGTGGAAGTCTTGGTGTAATGCTCACAAAAGCACTGAATTGAATGTATGCAGGCAGCTGCCAACACAAACATCCTATGAAATAAATATAGCTCATTATAGTGAAGTAACATTTAATAAGCTCCAGTTAGGAAGCTGATAAAGCTAACTAAAAAGAACACAGTGAATCCATCATCAAGAAAGAATGGGAAGAAAATACATAAATTATACTCTAAGTACTGCCAACTTTTGTTTGTTAATTTGTACAACAAGAAAAAGTTTTGGTAGTGTACAGATCCCTTCATCCTTAGTCTTAAGACCTGGATTACTTATGAACTATATGAAGAACAGATAGCTTTATTTAAAAGTGTAACAGTATCAGCTCAAGCTTTTATTTCAAGAAATTGCTATCTCAGCATCCAATCTAAGTTCTTCTCTTCAATAATTCAGTATCTGAATTATCTGTTTGTGGACCAGACTCTTCAGAACTTTGGTTGATATAAAATTAGGTAGTGAGTCATCAATGTTTAGCAAAGTTGTTATTTTATTAGCATTAAAACTGTAGCGTTAAACATTTGTTCAAGTGATTTTAAGTGCTGTGCATCCTCAACAACTTTTCCCCCCAACAGCATATGGTCATTTCTAATGGAAGTAACAAACATGAAAAAAAAAACGTGAGAGTTTACTTGTTTGCAGACCTGATATGCAATTATTTCTCAACTCTAGGATGCAGAGAGGAGAAAAATGGAAAAAAAAGAACACAAGAAATGCCAACCTGTTCTTCTAACTCCCAAAAACTCACCAGAGAGTTTCCTCCCATTCACAACCAGTCAAAGACCAACAGTGGGCAAGCCTCATGGGAAAGGTGGGAATGGTGGGTGTCAATCAGAAGACATTCAGGTCAGCACGTGACCCACCAGCTTCCGACACCACAATCTGCTTAGAGTCAGTGCATCAAACCAGAGCTACCTCCTGATGAGAAAGTGCAGGGAGAAACCTGCCTTGTGGGTCATACATAGCACTTGCCCTCCAAAGGGATGAAGGCAATCGCCCTCCATGCAACAGCTATCCTGAACCTAGTCCACAAATCAGCTGTTGTTATTTATCAAGAAACTAGTGTTCAGCCAAGGTATAACACATTTTTGTTTTCTCTTAGCAAGTCTTTGCTAGTGATTGCTTTGTTAAACAAAAAAATTTCTACAAATACACAAGCATCTCTATTCCAACATTCCTGATTTTCTATGAAGCTATGATTTAATATTTCAAGCACATCTCCTATCAAATCACCCTCATACCCTGACCTGCTACCCCAGGCTAAATGGCCAGTGTCAAACAAAGAAGCCTTTGTGGATCTGTGACAGCCACCCCTGACTTCTATTCTCCCTTGCGTGTTGTCAGGATGGGCACGCTCACAGCAACACCACCTGCAACAGACCTGTAACCAATCCTCCAGATCATTTACATTGACCTCCTTTCTACTGCAAAGGATCAATGCTGAGATACATAACCCCCTGCACGCTGTTTAGCTCGTTGTTGTCTTCAGATCTCAACCAAGTCAGTGCTAGCTCTTACAAACCTCAGCAGCAAACATAAGCTGCAAGTACTCTGCTGGATAGCCTGAGGAGCACTGCTGCATGTGACTTCATGGTGAATCATGTGGAATACGCATATATATATATATATGGCAATTTTGCAGAGTTTAGCAGGACTTTGGATTAAGCAGATAAAGCTTTAAAGCTAAAATACATTAAATGATTGTACAAATGCACAGGGGCCAAAAAACTGTACCTAAGCCTGGAATTCTCAGCAGTGACCTTGTGCTATGTAGCCCTTGCTACACCCTGCCATTAGAGAACAGTTTTATACCATTGCTTTGCCACTTCAAGGCAAAAAGCATCTGGACTGTAAGTAGCTAGCATGTAGTTAATGCAAAGTTTCCTACAGGGAGGGAGTTAGTGACTTCTGCCACGAGGTCCCTTACTGAGCACAATTCAGGGCAATCATTACAGGGTAACAGCTTGTTTATTTCCCCCCTCAGCAAAGTCCATGCAAGTTTTGCATCAAAACTTGTACTGCAGCAGCTTTGCACTGGGGACAACAGGACAAGTGAAGATGATTAGAAGGTGCTTTCCAATTAAACAAAATAATCAGTGTTTCTGGTGCACTCCTGAGAGGCAAAACTTTAATGCACCACAAACTCAATCTGGTAAGTCAGTTTATAGCAGGACAAAGCGTACGGGATCACCATGACAACCCACCAGATCCTGAGGTCATATATGTGCTGTGCAGTCAACAGGCTTCTCAAACACTGTTGGAGCACACAGCCCACCCCACCAGGGCCTGACATGCTACATCCCTCCTCCACCTTAAAGAGATGGGGATCATGGGCTTTGCACGGACCATCTCCAAGACTTAAGTCCTCTTCCCCCAAACTGCCAACGTCCTGATGAGAAATTTCACTCCAGCTGCTGGGAGCTGTGGGAAGCCATGGCCAACCTGATCCTTGCCCCCCAGCAGAAGCAGGCCTTTTTGGACATATTCCTCACCCCTTGTCCCTAGTAGACTGATATCTGACAATCCTCACTCTGCCAGAATTCCTCACCTGGAGCACTGAACTGTCCTGTGGAGATTTGTCATGGGAGGGCAGATGGACAGAAGGAACCATCCCCTTCCCAACTGTCTCCTATTGCAGGCCACACAACATTCGCCAGCAGAGGCTGGGAAAAAGTTAAGAGTAAAACCAGTGGAGGTTTTGGAAAAGACCAATCACTGACATTACTTACAGCTTTTAACCGCACCTGAAACCCATCCTGCAGTACTCTCAGCATGAACAACTAACTTTCTGAAAGCTGCATTTCAAATTGTTGTTTGGTTGCTTTTGCTGCACTTAAGGCACTGTAGTCCCTAGTGCCAATTTTCTTGCATATGCAAATTCTACACAGATGTTTCTTTTTAAAATTGCAATTTATGTATCACTTGCTTAGGGACTGTCCCTTTTGTATTGAATTGGGTTTTTTTGTTGTTTATTTCTGGCTTATTTGAAGTTTGGTGCTTCCACTGTTAATTTGTTTGGAGTTTAGTTTTTTGTGAATTGATTTTCTTGTGTTTTTCATTCCTGGTTGGATCACCTCTGTACCTGAATTACTATCAAATTATTTCTGTTGTTTAGCTAATTTCTGTCCTTGCTGAATTGTTAGTCCCCTGCCAGCACCTTGGCATTGTCCTTCTGGTTAACAGATTTGCTGGCTGTTTTAGGAGGGCACATTGCTGGATGTTCCTGAAATAATATCTGACTTTTAGAGAATAGAATTCTCAAACAGCATGAGGGAAAGTGATGGTCTACATTCATCCACAGTCTGTTGACTGAGGTACCTTGTCATGACTTGCAAAGCTCCACTATCCTAGCTTGCAGTTGACAAACCACCTGCAGTAGAACTGGCCAGCCAGCTTCAAACTGCAGCAACAGCCACTTCTGCCTGACGCCGGGCTCCTCTCCATGCTCTGACAGCTGAAGGCAGATGAAGCCCTTCAGGTCCTGAAATGTCTGCTGTCACCCACAGAAATTCTGGGGCTATCATCACTGGTTCTCCTGTGACTACAAAATGATGTGATCCTACTGCTGTGCTTCTTGTTTCACTTTTCAAATCTACAATTCAGATTAGGTCAGCATCAACAGCTTTTATCAGGTTAACAAAACCTATCAGAGACACTTGCATTTCTGTATCGAATACCTGCAGTGATCCATAATCATGAAGTTTTGAGTATGACTAGGTATTTCAAAGGGCCTTCCAAAGCCTCCATCTACATGCACAGGGATAGCCCAAATGACAAATACTTCAACCTCAAACTCCAAAAGCTTGTGACGGGTACCACAATTATTTCTCCCAATGGTAATCTGAACTGAGCAGCACAGTGAGCAGCAACGTGCATGTTAGCAACAGAGAACTGAGCAAGAGGAAGCTACACTGACTTCTGATCCCAGAGTTGAGCAGAAAACCATAGTAAAACACAGACCAATTTCTACATAGGTCAAGTTTCCAATGACGCCAGAGGGCCTGATGCAAATGGCATCTTGCAGCTGAATTGAGAACGTGCCAGTCACAGTTTGGATGACGTAAGTGTGGTCTGCAAAAGGTGCTCTAGATTGGGAAGTGAAGGTCACAGTGTTGTCAAAGAACTCAAGCTGGTACCAGCATACCCCTAGTTTCTGAAATGAATGCATCAGAAGTTGCAGATCTCTGTTTTACTGATAGATTCAACAACACATTAGGGCACTTCTCTTAGTACTTTGCTCTCGGATGTACCTGGTCAGTTTGTTTCTCTTGTGTGTATTACATGAAATATTCAAGGCTGTGTTTACATCAGCATACTCTTCTCCAGATTTTGTTTAAGCTTTTATTTTAGCTATAAAAAGTATAGATTAAAGGCAGGAGCTTTCTGACAAAGTCCACCATATGTTCTGTGCCACTTTTCCATGACAGGCTCTATGACTGTGATTTCCATCTTGACTTACTCAACCATTCAACTGGATATTTCAACAATTCACAGTAGTTCTAAGCAGCCTAATTAAAGGCATGCCCTGATTTCTTCGCTTTGTTTTTTTTTTTTTCCCATTTTAGCACATGTTGATGGCTCTTATTATTCCACTTTCAGTTAATTATCTTCTTGACCCCATGTTAAAAAAGTAACAATATATCTCTTTTTGCTGAATTCGCAGAATTCTCAGCAGAAGGCCTGCAAAAAGTCAGTGATATAACTTACATTCCTTCTAGTTTGATCCATGAAATGCATAGAGGCAATTTTTTGGTTTACTCCATGAATTCAAATCAAGTTGCTGATTATTCTTGACTGCTACTGGATGACACTTAATCCTACCTTGCAAGGTTACTGCAGAATTCAAGCCTCTATTGGTTTGTTTTGGTTCCATCTCAAAGATCCAAATACAAAATTTCATTCTTGTGCTCTCTTCCGAGGGGCAGGCACTGGCAGGGCAGGAGAAGCAGTATTCCACCACAGTTTTCACAAGACAACAATCCAACTTTAGCATACTACTAACCATGGCAGTTATCTCTCAGATGTCAAAAAGGTAATATGGAATATATGCTATAGCTTATTTACTAAAAAAGGAGACATCTGACATGATATGAATTTTAAGATCATTTAAAGGCAGCCTGTATAAACTCTACTACCTATCTATATCTCCGTAACTATTTTTTTAAAATTGTGTAGTAGACAACAGATAATACACACTTCAGAGCATAAAAAGCAATGGGAAAGATTTAATACGCAGCAGGCAAATGATCCTTTCTTCTTTTTTTTAATTTCATGCTAGTCCACAAAACCTTTCCAAAGGGTCTGCACACTCGGTATGAGTAGGCAGATATGATGAACAGAATTTGTTTGAAAATAATTAAGAACTCTTTGGTAACTGTAATCCTGATCAGCACTTCTTCAGTTGTTTTAAGTGAACTAGAAGGAAAAAAAGTTTAAATTTTCTTTCTTACACAAACATTGCATTTCTTTATCTCAGCAAAAAATGCCAATAACCTACATCAAACAGTGAAGGAATTGCTTTAAAGCAAAGACCACAGAATCCAAAAGCAAATTCTCCCTTTTTTGTCGTGCACATGATTCTGATGCATTTATCTTAAGTTGACATTGCTCAGACAGCTTTCAAATACCTAGAGACTTCTAGGGCACTTGCTCTAAAAAGACTTAAGTCTACTGTGGGTCCTAACATATTTCTCTAGTCTCCTGTCAATCTCTCTGGTATGCAGGGCACCTAAAGTGTTAAGGCATCTTGATCCAGCCCTCAGTGACAAGATAAGAATCATTAAAAGATGCATGTAGTATAGATGGTATTTTCAAAGCATTTCAATTCAAAAGTAACAAAGTGCTTCTGGATATCTCAAGCTTCAAACTGTCACAATGAAATAGTAAGCACCATTCCCACAAAGAACAGAGCATCACCCAGCACTTCTACAGTGGAAAGGTATTGCATCTTATGCTTCTCCCTGTTGAGCAACTTGTTTGCAAGCTCATGTAATGCTCTACAGAAGTGTTGTGTAGCTTGCTAGTGATCAGTGTCCCCTGTGTATGTGGAAAAGATAAAAACAGCACAGAGGTGCTTGTTTGTACTCATACCTACTCACACTACCAGAGTAACACTGATGAAAATTAATGCAGTTAAATTGGTTATATTGCTCCAAGCATGTCTTCACTATGTTTCTTAAATCTACTGTCACAAGCAAATGCAAGATAGCCGGACAACTCCAGCAACATGAATCAGCGATCAAAGTCAGAGAGCTCAGAGTCAGTCCCCTGTCCAACTGCTCACCAGAGCTTATAAAAAAGCATTGGAAATGGCATGTGTAGTTAAATCAGGAATGCTTTCTCTCAGTCTATATTCAATTTCTAATAGGGAACCAAAAACTCCTAAAGGGAAGAATACTTCAGGATAATGATCACCTTTCAAATCATAAGCATACAAAACAACTTAGTTTGACAGTCAAATTCATTGCAGGATTCAGAATTTATTAAGAATTGAAGATTTTGCTACCTTGCTATCTAGAAATCTTTTCCTTACAGGAAAAAAAAATTAAAAATCAGGAATGAAAGACTATTTAAAACCACCTCTTTTCACACAGCATTTCTTTAACCAATTCAAAGGTCTGAAAACCATTCCAATGCGGTATGGCAGAAGCATATGGTGGTGACAAGCTCTACTCTCTGAAGAATACCCTCCCCAGAGGGGCACGTTTCATTTAATTGGAAAAGCCTGGGGCCTGACTGAAGCAACAACATATACACATCATGTTTCCAACTAGAAAGCTCATTCTCACTGTGGTTTAAACATGAACTTTCCCTCAGCTATCATCACTGTTACATGTGTTACATTTTCCCATTAAGTTTTAGCCCACTGTTTGTATTTAATCCTTGGCAAGGCACACACATTTTTTAATTCTTAACCACAGATTTTCTAACTGGTGTGTTGATGTCACTGACCACAGGACAAACTTTTCAAAACTTCCAACAAGAACTGGAGACTTGCTTTGTTGATCACTGCTTATCTAAAGCAAAATTTAGTCTCTCTCCAAAGGTTTATAAACTGCTATACTAAAGGATGGTAGCATCACTCAAGCTAAAGGTAGAGATTTTTTTTAACGGCTGATTTTTAACTGGTACATAAAATACAAACAAACGTGTTGTTCTGCAAGCTATTACGATTGCTTATTTGCAAAGATCTGGGTAGGTTTTAAAAACCCCAATTTAATATTCACCAGACTGTTAAAATAGGTACTAAGAAGCAATGTTGCATCAAGAGCGTCCTCAATGTGCAACTTCTGTGAATACCCCTAACTCTGGTTCTGATCTCAACAAACTGCATTTTTACCTAGTATCTAGTGAATCACTTCAAGGAAGCAATACTCAATACCACGAAAGCATACCGGAGGAAAAGTTGGCTCTACAACATCATATTACTCAAGACAAAGTAGGCAACATACTTTCTGGTAAAACAAACAAAAAAAAGAACTTGCTGGGAGCCTGATGTCAAAGCAGACTGCAGCTCAGAATGGTGTGTCACGGGTGAGTGAATACTGGCAGTAATACAGCCTTCCTTTGTAGCAGCTTTCTGAGAACATGTTACATGTCTTAATTTAATCTAAGCCTCATTTTACACAGGACTTCTTTCTGGCTATTTTGTCTCACACACATGTGCACACACACCCACGCATTTTGTGTTCATTTTAACAGCTAGTAATTCAAGGTAGCCAAAAATGTACATGCTTATTCAGGTTTTAGTTTAGATGTATCGTGAAGGGCAATAACATTAAGCAGAGATGATGGTAAATGAAAAGCTCTACTAAATAGCAACAACCAGAGGATAAGCATGTGTGCTGCTTTTGGCTGGGATATGGGATAGAGTTAATTTTCTTCATAGTAGCTAGTATGGGGCTATGATTTGGATTTATGCTGGAAATGGCATTGATAACACAGGGCTGTTTTCCTTACTGCTGAGCAGGGCTTACACAGAGCCAAGGCCTTTTCTGCTTCTCACCCCACCCCACCAGCGAGGAGGCTGGGGGGGCACAAGAAGTTGGGAGGGGACACAGCTGGGACAGCTGACCCCAACTGACCACAGGGATATCCCAGACCATATGACATTGTCCTCAGCAGATAAAGCTGGGGGAAGAAGGAGGAAGGGGGGGACGTTCGGAGCGATGGCGTTTGTCTTCCCAAGTAACCGTTCTGCGTGATGGAGCCCTGCCTTCCTGGAGATGGCTGAACACCTGCCTGACGATGGGAAGTGGTGAATGAATTCCTTGTTTTGCTTTGCTTGTGTGTGTGGCTTTTGCTTTACCCACTAAACTGTCTCTATCTCAGCCCACAATTTTTCTCATTTTTACTCTTCTGATTTTCTCCTCCATCCCACCTGGATGGGAGTAAGCGAGCGGCTGTGTGGGGCTTAGCTGCCAGCGAGGGTTAAACCATGACACCATGAACAGAGATGCTGCTGTCTACCTGCCTGAATGCAGAGCTGCTGTATCAAAAAAGAAAAGCTACTTTTTCCTCACTGTTAGCACAGCTGAACAGATTATTGAACTTCAGGAAGAGATCCCAAGAAAATATCAACAGCAACATACATTTCACACACACACACACAAAAAAAAAACCCTCACACACAAATTTCTGTTTTGCACAACAGTTCAACTGATCTACACAAACTAGGAGAGAAGGACCTCTTGATCTTCCTTCTTTCAGCTCCCTTTAAAGTATTTGGGCTAGGCTTATCTAGTGGGTTTTGAGGTGTTCAATTTTACAGTGGCTGTATCCATGTTTCTTTAGCAAAAATCAGGGTACACATCAAAAAAATATTTTTCTCACTCCTACAGCCAACAAGTGTGTAATGATAACATGACTTAAGAGTTACTCGCCTCAAAAGGACATTTTTATTCATCTTTGTTTCTTTTCACACATCCTCCTTTCCTGATGTCGCCCCATCTTAATACTATCATGCTGCATGAAGTCCAGACAGAGTTTATAATGCAACTTAGACTATGTGCTTCAGTGCTTCTCAGATACCTGTACTTCCAGAATGAAATAGTTTTAACACTTGTCTAAGACCAGCCTGTACCACAGGATTAGCTTGAAAATAAACTTTAGGAGTGAGCATGTATCTCAAGTATAAAAATATTTAAGGACAGAAACACTGCCCTGCAAGTTGTACTATAGAATTTTCATCACTTCTTCCACCATGAGATCTACTTAATAACTATTTTGAGTATTATCTTTTTATAAAGTAACCTTGATGGTTTAAAAAGAAGAGTATCATCTTTCTCACAGAAAGTGACAGTGTCTCATGCTGTGTTTAAACACAGCAAAACTCTCCTCCACCTTTTAGTCATAGTTCAGTATAAATAACCCCTCTCAGCTAACCCTGAATTTTCTGTTGCAAGAAGCAACAGATGCTAGAGCTGAAAGCATAAGTACATAACACACAGAATGAAAAGCAGTGATGTATTTAAGCAAGGCCATACCTGAATACTCCTTCCATTTGGTCTTTGGTGTAGCCTTTTCCACTTTCACCTGCAGCAGATGCATTGCTCTCCTTTGTGCTATTGGGCTTACTTTGATCATTGCTACTGGCTGGTTTTCGGCAGTAAGCGCCTCCCCCAGCAGTACTTCCATTCTTCATAATAGCTTCCAACAAAACTATAAAACAATAGTATATCATAGTATCATTATAGGCATTAGCAATTAAGTCGAGGCTCTCAAGTATCTTAAATGGGAGCACCACATTAAAAAAAAAGACTAGCTGCTACATCCTCCTTCCTTATTGATCATCACTTTGTACCACAAACGTTTCTGAAACAAGTCTAGCAACTGCTTTTCATGGCAAAACTATGGAAAAGTGTTTCAAAATTAGTGACTGGACTCCTCTCTACCTCTGCCAAGGTAATTTAATACTGGAGAGAATTTGTCGTGGTCCTTTACTTCTAGATGGTTTTTAGAGGCACTGAACCCATGCTTTGGGGTGAAAAGCATCAGAATACCTGAATAAGCAACTGTAAATCGAAAAGAGGAACTAACCTAACACTCTAAAGAACTTGCAAATTATTCCATACAGACACCAAGCCCATCTCCAGCACATTTCAGATGCTACAGTACATGCCTATTTGTAACCTGAACCATTAGCGGCCACAAACTGATGCTCTATACCCCCTCCAGGCAATACCAGCTGAAATTCAAACTACTGTTAAAATGCCACAAATAAGTCAGGACCAGGCAACTATATCCAACTATTGAGACCTCAACCTTGAAAACCAGCATGATTTTGCTAGATCTTGAAATCCTCTTTCCTTCCATGTTCCAACAGATCTCAGATTTAGCAGTTTTAATAAATCATCAGGCATTAAGTCTTCCTTTTTCTTTCTGGACATAAGCTTGTATTTTGGGGATACGCGTCTTACCAAAAAATCAGAAATAGTACCATTCTAACTTAAGGGACTGCACACAAAGCATAATGTAGAACAAAGATTATAAATAGTCTATCTTTCCTGAAAAGAGATCCCTTCAGAGCAAGACGACAAACTACACAGGCCAAATTTGTTTCATAAACAACTGAGTGTTACTATTTGCACAAAAAATGCCCTAATAAAAATTCCCAAAGAAAAACGTCCCACTTACTGTGAAAGCATGTTACAGCTTTACTGTTAAAAAACATTTTCTTCTAGAAGCTAGTCAGAAGAATCCTAAGGATTTTCTCCTAAATCTAATTTAAAAATTTCTCCTCTGACTAGCATGGTCCCTCTTAGAGCAGCAGCAAACTGGGATCCTACACATCATAGCTTGTATCTCACAGAAGCACAGGAAAAGAAAAGAAAGCAGAGATTTGTTTAAAAGGAGAAGAACCACTTCCCTAAAGATGTGCTTCTTAAAACTCTCTAGTATTTGCTTTTACTTACTAATTCACTTACTACCCACTGGCCACAGCAGTCTGATGTACTGCAGATGAATAGCTATACTTGGCCTGAACAAGAAAGTCAGCTGACTTCAGTGCCAGTCCTGTACTCGTACCTCCCTCAGCAAGATTCATCAATTGATCAGATCAGGCTTTTTACTGCAGAAATAAGGAAACGACTAACATTCAGATGCCAAATTGCATACTGAGGGGATGTTTTCACTATGAATGAAATGATGTTCTTGAAAACAGGTGAGCTTTGTTGCATTATGGATTATAACTGAAGCACATATCCAAATATTTGCAATAGTTTATTCTAATATCATCTGTTACGACATTTAAAGTTCTGAGGTAAATGAAGTAATAACAACTCCAACGAAGTGACTGTGTCTACAGGCTAAGAACTAACCAAGAATAGAGATTTGAACAGGCAGTGCCCTCAGAATGAAGCATTTTCAGTCCAGATGTGCTCCAGACAAGTGATAACAGAAAACCAAATTATTCTTTTCCTATCCCATGATGTCTGATATTTAATAACGCTATCACATGGGATCCTAGAGAACATGTCACCCTGACTTACCCTCTAGAAATAATGCTTACTCAACAGTTTTGCAAATCCTGCCTTTATAGTAGTATTGCTCTAGAAATTCCCTAACCCTGCACTAATGCTTGTGCAAAATCAGTAGTAGCACTAAGGGTAGAAATGCAGGTATAGACAACGGTTTGCATTTTTAATGCCCAGTGTCTCTTCACAGCAAGTTTAGCTGGTAAGTCTTTTCATGAATTGGTTTGGCTGCACTATGCTTTCAACATTACTACTTCCTAATCACCTTCTCAGACCTCCCATCCCCATAATGGAGCTGCTGAGAAGACAATGCAGGACGCTTGCAAAAAAAAAAATATTTCAAATTTCTAAGTGTTAAATTCTTAAAATAGCAGGACACAGCATATACAAGCATGCTATTCTTCTACATTGAAAAAGAAAACCATACAATGGGTCTGGGGCCATTGTCTTCTTCAAATAGAAGATACAGTTCAGATATTCAGAAACAACTTTGACTCTTCCATGAACTGCTGGTGATAAAACAGGCTGTTAGAACTGTAGTACTAAGAGTGTGTTAAAGAAAACTTTCACTGTGTATCTAGGTATTTTAAAATAGGACATACAAGGAACCAAAGACTTATTTTGTTAGCAGGTAAGGCAACGAATCTTATCTCCAAATGTGTCTGAAGGCTCTCTTGTGTGTACTGTTACCTGCTGCTGAATGAAAGATCCTTGCACTGCATTTGATTCCATTATGCATTGAACATGACCCCCACTTTCACTAATGGAAGAACTGTTTAATTCAGAATTTGTACTAATGCAACAGCCTAAAAAACTAAGCTCACGTACGCCTGGAAAGTTTGTTTTTAAAGACAGCATCAGAAATAGCGCAAGAAAATCTTAAGCACTGAAAAATAAAGTTGTCCTTAACATCATTTTCTGCTGTCAACTCCAAACAGAATGGCACCTAAGTCTGAAAAGGAGATCTTGTCCTTTGTTATCTTTAAATCCACTCTTACAAATCTTTTCCAGACAAACAATTAGTTTCCATTCAGTTGCAAAATTAATCATTAGCAAAAGTCATCATCAAACAATATTTTGAACAGCTGAATTGTAAAACAATTTTCTAGCAGAGTGACGTCAACATGAACACTGCTACTATGAAGTCATTATCTAATTATCATTAAATAAGCACTGACCTTACACTTCACACTAGTAAAGCCTTAAAATAGCACTGCTGCAGTCAGCGTATTTCAGGCAGAAGCTTTGTTTAGCAAAACTAAACTTCACTGATGACTGAACTAGTGCTGAATGCACTTTAAATGCAAGTGTTGCCAAAACCAAACCACACATAGTATTGTTTTAGAGACAATAGTTAAAACCTGCTCTCTGTCCATTTATAATCCGCTATAACATCAGGAGGAGGAAGCTCCCATCGGTAAAATATTCAGCGCTACCGTTCTCATTGCTTTTATCACTAATGGAACATTATTTGTGAAATGGTGGGCAATTGTTCTCAAAATGATTCTAAAGATACAACCTATGAAGAATCTGTGACTTCAGTGAGAAATTAGTATGAACTACCTTCTAATACATACCCTGAAAACAAGTGAGCACAGTAACACCTGAGGCTGCACCATATTGTCCTATCACCATATAAACCCAACACATTATGACTGTAAAATAAGAATTTGTGTTAGAACTAAGAGAGCTCACAAAACCTTAACTGTTTCCTTCTCTTCACTATATGCTGACACACTTTTAATTACGTAATGAATTACTTTTTTTTTTTTCAAGTGGACCCCCCCTGCTTTATTTATCTAAAAGATTACAAGGAGATAACAAAGCAGTCATTTTGTTTGTTCTTAGTCAGTGTAAAATGCCAGTTCTAATTTATTGCGCAACTTCCAGTTCCTGTCCCGAAAAAAGGACATTCTGTGTGTCCTTGCAGCTTACTGCACTTTTAACAAGGCTATTTAAGTGCCTCAAAAACTTAAAAAAAAATAAAAATTTGAATGAGTTGATGTTGTTTTGGGAGGAAATGGGATGAGTTGAAAAGAATTACCAACCTCCACAGCTAGAAAACTGAAGCACAGGGATATTACAAGTTTAGAGAGTCCCCTAATTTCTAAGTACCTAGTTCAAATCAGGCCTAGGGCCTGATTTTTTTCAGTGGTATTAGGGCATCTGCAATTCTCATTAGCTTCAGATGGAGCTTTAACTGCCCACCAGTTCCACAAATCAGGCCCTTGTTTCAAGCTGAATACCTGAAAAATGAAGCACAAACAATTAGCCGTCACTAATGGAAACAGAGTGAAGTGACTTGTTTAACATCACAGAGAAATTCTGTGAAGCATTTAGTTTCAGTACACAGTTCCCCAGATCAGAGTCCACTACCACAAGACCATCTTTTCACCAGATCTGTACCTCATTTGTGACACACTTTGCTAATTTCCACAGTGAATAAAACAAGTGTCCTACAGACAATAGCCTAATTAGCCATCTATTTCTTGCACTGAATACTTTACAATGGTGGTTTTGTAGTAGGAGTCCTACTTAAAAAAAACAAAAAAAACAAAAAACAAAACACAAACAAACCCAAACACTCAAACCATAAATCAGATGGAGATTTTTTTTCCCCCCCGAAAGCTACTGTAACTCTTGGAGATATTAGATGGTAATAAGCTACGTGAAGCAGACAAGGCGGTTTACTCTCTTTGGTGGAAAAAGCTGAATTGAAACCCTCAGCCTTCCTGCCTCCTGACCAACACAGCTTCCAAAAAGCTGAAAGTCTTTTCATGCACGTTATCTTCTCAAGCCACAGAAATTTAGGGGAATATGGCAAACTTCTGCTTGTTTTTATTTCAGAGAGGTACGTCACGTAGCAAGAATATAAACAGTGCCACGTTCTTGATCCAAAGCAATGGTTACCTTCTTCCAGGTGATTTATCAGCAACATCCATCCTGTCTTGCAGGAGAGAAAAAAAAACAAAACACCACCACTCAAAAAAACTATTTACTATAAAAAAAAGAAAAGCACTGATGAGACCTTTGTTTATTGTTTGTATATAAAAAGCAGTCAGGAGATAAGAGAGGCCAGAAAACATTCACTGGATCTGCTCACCTGACTTAAAGGCTTCACTACAGAATAAAAGACAGCGCAGAACACTTCCAGTCAGGATTTCGCTCCAAAGTCATGTTCCAAAAATGGCAAATGCTGAGGCCTTTAGGTCAGTACAGAGCCCTGAAGACTTTCGTATTCCTTGCACGGCACAGACAATGTAAGTGAGAATCAGAGAAACGCAACAAGTCACTGCTGCCTTCGAAGGTATTTCAAGCTGACTTCTGACACTGTGTGACAGAGGCTCCAAGACAGGTAACGGCTCTGCATACACTGAAACCTTACTATTGCTCCTTTTAAAAAATAATTTCTAAATACCTTTTGCTAGAAAGACGCCAATTATTTTTCAGGTTTTAGCACAGAAGTGTCTGAAGAGCCAATTAAGTCACGGGGGGAGCCACCGATCCCATTTCCTCTAAGAAAGTGAAACCCGTGTGCAATTCCTACGTAGCTACTGTACAACCAGAAGGGAAACAAAACCAAGAAAACCGAAATCAAAGGTAAATTAGAGCATGAAGGTGCTGCCCAGTGTGGAGCAGCAGCTCTTACTGCAAGCTGTTAGCGAGGGGGGTAATTCACGTTGACAGAAGAGAAGCCAACCCAGCCTGTCTCGGCCTGGGGCCTGAGGTGTCCTGCTGTTTGTTAATCGGGTCTAAGCCTAGTCTGTACGGCTACACTTCTGTCGATGGCCAAGGGGAGAGGGGAACTGCAGGCGAGGACTCGGGCTGGCCCAGAGCGAACCCCTTTGGCGAGGGGGGAGGCAACCCCGCTCCTCCCCACCGCCTGACGCCAGAGGCACACACCGACGGGGGAAATGCACCTGCCCTAAGCGCTCCTCCTGGGCGCTTCCATCACCGCTTCGGCCTTTTCTTCCCCGCCGAGCCCCACACGCCGCCGGAGACCCCAGCCCGGGCTGGTTTAGGAGCAGCGTCGTCCCGGCACGGCGCAGAGAACGCACCGCCGGCTCCCCCTCGCCTCAGCGCCTCAGCCTGCGGCGGCCGGCCGCGCGGGCTAAGAGCCCCCCGGGGTGAGGAGACCCACCCGCCCGCCCGCCGGCCGGCCCCGCGGTCCCCCTCGTCCCGACGGAGCAGGGCAGCGGAGAAGCGGCAGAGGGGAGGAGGGACGGCCGCGGCAGCAGGGCCGACGGGGCGCCGGGCGCGGGGAGGGGGCCGGGCTTCACCTCGGGCCGTCTCGGTCGGGTAGAGCTTCTGGGCCTTGCCGAGGAAGCGGAGGGCGCGGTCGCGGTTGCCGGCCTCCAGCGCCTCCCGCGCGATCCCGATGCACTTCTCGGCCTCGTCCCGGTTCCCCTCCATGGGCTTCTCCTTCCGCCGCCTCCGCCCGCCGCAGCGCAGAGAGAAGGGGCCTGAAGCCAGAGCGGAGCCGGGCGAGGCGGAGAGGAGCGGAGCGGAGCGGGCAGGAAGGAGGGCGGCGGGCGGGGGCTGCCCTCACTCCGCAAGGCTCATCCCGCCGCGCCGCGCCGGCGGTACCCGCAGCCCCAGCGCGGCGCTCGGCCCCGGCAGCCAGCCCGGCCCGCCGCCTGCTTCCGGGGCGCCCCCGCGCATGCGCCGCCGCCGGGGCCAACGAGCGCCCCGCCCCCCCCTCCTTCCAGCCCCGGGGCTCCGGCAGCTGTCCCGGCAAGGGGCCGCGCCGCAGCCGGCGCCGGGCTCGTCCCCGTCCCGGTCGGGAGCGCCGCCGCTCGCCCGCAGGCCCCTGGGGCCCTGCCGCCGCCTGGCAGCAGCCCGAGGGAGCCGGCTGCGATGGAAAAGTACCGGGCGGGCGGCTGCGTGCTACCGCTGCACTGCGGCCCGGGGAGCGCCGCGGCCCTTGCGGAGACCGTACAGAAGCGAGAGGAGCCCGCGCGTTGTCATTCGCTACGGTGCATTAACTATGCGCTAAGGCACTTGTCGGCACCTTGTAACTGCTCACTGGCATTAGCGATCAGACCCTGCCCAGGACCGCCTTCCTGGGGAGAAAGCGCCCGCGCCAGCTCCAGAGGACGAGCACAGTTAATACCGGTCTAACCAACCTCTACAATCTAGGTCAACACCTTCCAGCTACAGCACTGCAGCAGAGATTTTACCCGAAAGGTGTTACAGAAACAGAATAGCCTGTTCACTGCAGAAGGATCTTTATTTGAAGTCTTTCCCTGCTGGAGCAGCAGTTCTGGAAGGCACGGAGCTCACTGCCCCCAGCCCCAGGAACCAGTCTTGAACTCGGAAGGCTGGAGCACAGCTGAGGGAGAGGTGATCAGAACCCCTTTTCCTCTGCTACTGCTAAGGGTGCTACTGTTACAGCCGTAATTTTAACTCTTCATCCTTAAACTCTTAATTGCGTAGTTTGGACACTCATCACCACCCTCAGACTAACAGAAAGCAAGCGCTTTCCAGTTCAGATCCCTGCAACCAAGCAGAGGTAAAGCCCACCAGTGAAGAAGCAACACCAAGACAGAGCTATTTGACTGCTGCCTTGGAAGCAGGTTTTAGACTCTTCCCCAAAGCTCACACACCAAGCGCCAGCAGAGGCTGCTGCAGTACAGCCTCTGCCTTACAGACATCCCTCCCTGGTCTCTTACGAGATGACAAAGTGAGAGGGGTCAGGCTCTACCATAAAGAAAAATCAACTGAAGTTGTGGATTTCCAGCATCCACCCAGCTTACCTTCTTCCTCCTCCATGACAGACCCCTTTGCCCTGTGAAGGCTGACATCAAGTAACTGGCCCCAAGCAGCAGCAGCCGCCGCCACCTTAGACCTACCCTGCCAAAGGCAACTGCCACCCCCCACTGCTGGCTCCCTTTGCAAGAATGTAACTTTGTGGGATAAAACCCCTAGGCCTCTCACCCAATGGTATTTACCAAGTGCAGTGTTCTAGGACCTTGTTTCCAGACACCCCAAGGACAGCTGACAGGATTGTCAGAGTTGCATGTTCTTGGAATGATTCATTGAGAGCTGCATAGTTGGGACCAAGTATTTTTCAGTTAGTGGACAAGAGACAATCAGTCTTGATATAACATTTATTGAATACTTCCACTCTAGTGGATGAAAAGTCTGTACAAAACCAAACATTTCCTTTACTTAAACCAATCTAAAAACAGTCAGCTCAATCAAAACCCACTACAAATACAATAGCTTCTTTGAAGCCATGGTAACACTTAAATACGGTTAAGACTTCAATGCAGAAATTTGGTTTGTTAGAAAGCTCAAGGGAGCTTTAGCTTCTCAAAGTTACAAAAAGGCAAAGTCGTGTTTCACAGATACAGTCCACTGGAATCACCAACACTGGACAATTAAGTACTTAGAGTCCTGAGATAACAAGGAATCCTGGTATCCTTTAGACAGTTTTCTGTTGTCCTTTCTTTCCAATGAGAGACTTGTGGATATGCGGTATTACACCTAAGAAAGAGCAACAATTAAGACCATGTTATTTCTCTTCAACAGTTGTCCTGAACTTTGCACTTCAAATAAAACAGCACTAAGCAACCCCTAGTCTATTCAAGTTCCTGCCACCCAGCTCATCACAAACAGTCAGCAAGCAATTTACATACCACCACCAGCAATTGTTGCCTTAATGAGAGAATCCAATTCTTCATCTCCTCTAATTGCAAGCTGCAAGTGACGGGGAGTGATACGTTTCACCTTCAAGTCTTTGGATGCATTTCCAGCCAGCTCAAGAACCTGAGGACAAGACAACTTTTAAACCAAGTTACACAAATCAAGTGAAACCAACTGCATGGCCCTGGCTATTTTATTCTCTATGCCAAATATGCTATTAGTGACACCAAGACGGCAAACAGTGCCTCTTTTGAAAGGGTTCCTTCGTTTGGAGCTCTACATTTAGTTTTCCCCAAGAACAGAGTAAGTGTTTCAGAGCAGATAGGACACACTGTAATAGCACATTTCATAAAATACTTCACACTTCCATCTGTCCTATAAGTCACAGCGCTTTGAACTGCACAAAATGCGGAGCAAAATGTCCCATGTGCATTTCATGGTCTCCTGATGAGGCATGCACTTAAAACTGGCTCAAAGCAAGCAAAGAGTTCACAGCCCAGTCCAAATGGGCAAAATACAGCAGGCTCTGGTCATTGCACCCTTTTGGAGTTGACCAACTTGCTTGCACCCCATTGCAGGAGCATTACCTCAGCTGTCAAGTACTCCAGGATTGCTGCGCTATACACAGCGGCTGTGGCTCCTACACGCCCATGGCTGGTAGTCCTAGACTTCAGGTGCCTGTGGATGCGGCCAACAGGGAACTAGAAAACAACAGAAGTATGACTAGGCTGTGACGACAGACAGAAAAAGAAAGCCACTACTCTAAACCACATGCTGGGCAACAGAATCCCGGTGGCAGAAGCACGGATTATATTTCAACACTTCAGAATCCAGCTAAGGACACTGTATGCCAAGTTCACATCAGCAACTTCACAATTCTAACTGCAAGCAGTAGCGACAGCCACAAGGAAATTCTCTTCCCTCCCACACAGACATGCAAAAGGTCTAAAAATAGTCATACCAGACATTTACAAGACTCCAGATCCTTACACCATTCTGTACGACAGACCGTGCTGCTTTCACAAGGCACAACCAACCAAGAGATGGAAGGCCAACCTGCCTTTCATTCACCCATGCCCCAGTGTCTGCTCACCTGCAATCCAGCCCGTTGAGAACGGGACACTGCTTTGGTCTTGGTCTTTCCGGAGTCCTTCCCAGCTTTACCACCAGCCTACCGAAGAGATGCGTGAGAGCTGCCGCGCCCGCCGTCCCCCCTCAGAGACACCGTACCTGCCAGGGACGGCGGCCAAGGGCCCGCGCCGGCAGCGCCGCGCATGCGCTCCCCTCCTCCCCCCCCCCCCCAGGGCGGCACGCGCGACCGCAACGCGCGTGCGCGCTGCCCGCTACACCTAGCGGCACAGGCCGCTCCAGGGGCGCATGCGCGGCCGCCACGCCCTCTCCCCGGCCGCACTAGTGCGCGTGCGAACAACCCCCCCTCCCCCCCAACCGCCGCCGCCTACCGGCAGGTAACGCGCCTACCGGCGCGCGCCGCCCGCGCTCCCCTCCCCCGCGCGCGCCCCCACCTCACGCCAACGGCCGCATCAGCTCGATCCCCTGCCAGCCCCCGGCAGCGCGGCCGGCCGCCCCCACCCCAGCGGCCCCCGCGGCTCCTCACCATGGCGAACCGGACCGCAGCGCCGCGCAAGGGCAGACAGAGGAGGAGAGCGTCCCGCACGCACGGAGCCCGGGCGACAACACCGACCCGTCCCGACCCGCCGCGATTCAAACTGCGTCCGCTCCCGCCTTCCCCCGGCGCTTTATAACGGCCGAACGTGCCTGCATCCGGGAACCCCAGCCTCGCCCCTAGCCAATGGCTGCGGGCGGGGGCGGGCCGCTCTGCCCCAGCGACAACCAATGGCGGGGCGGGGAGGTGCCAGCCTCGTGATGCGGAGTGCGGGAGAGGTCCCGCCCCCCTTTAAAAGGACAGCGCTCGGCGGGGGGGGCGGGGCGCTGACGGCCCGGGAGAGCGGCGGGGGGGGGGGGGCGGAGTCCCGGGCGGCGGCGGCGGCGGTCCCCAGGGCGGGAGGCTCCGCCTGCCCCGGCTGTGGCGGCCGCGGCCTGCCGCCGAGCCGACGCCAGGCGTCCCCCGGTCGAACTGCCAGGCCCGGATCCCCCCCACCCCCCCCCCCCTTCCGCCCTCCGCCGTTGTTTCACGGGAACGGAGGCGCAGTCCCCGCTCGTCCCGGCCCGGGGACGCGCTCCCGCGGTGCCGGTGGTGCCTGGGGTAGCGCGGAGCGTCTCCCGCGGAGGAGCGGGCCGCCCGCCAGGCGGGGCCGGCCAGCCGCGATCAGGGCGGGCTTTCGGGCGTGCCGGCTGCTGCCGGGCGGGGGAGTCGCTTCACGAGTCTCACCCTCTGAGAGCTAAAATCTGACTGAAAATAAATAAAATAAAATAAAACAAAATAAAATGAAAAAACTAAGCGTACCTGGAGCGCGCTGGGAGCCGGAGCAGCCGCCCCAGGGGCAGCCGCCCACTCGTCGCCGCAGGCCGCGGTGCCGGCCCTCCCTCAGCCCCACGCCCCTGCGCGCCCGCGGCCGCCCGGCCCCCACTCGCCTCCCCTAACCCGAGGCGTGAGGGACGGGCCTCGCCGGCCTCCCCCCGCCCGCCCAGGGCCTTCCGGAGAGGGAGAGACCCGGCTGCCGCTTCGGGGAAAGACGGCGACGGCCGCCGCTGCTGCCCAGGCAGGGGATGGGGTGTCGGGGCGCGGTGGGGTCGCCGGCGGCAGAGGTGGGTGCCTGAAGTCACCGAGGGCCCCGACTCGTTTATTAGGGGTTATTTATTGCCAGGTCCCGTGCCTGTACCGAGCCTAGCTCTGCCTCGCCTTTTACTCGAGTTGCTTTGGGTCTGCCGGTTGAAGGCTTCCCCAATAAAGTTAATTGACTTGGCGTACAAGGCACCTCAGAAGCAGCCTGAAGGAGATTACGTCCCGGGCTTGGGATGAGGAGCTCCTACACTGCATTAGCGGAGACACGAGGCCGCCCAGTGCCTTGAATGAGGACGAAGTTGCGTCTGCTCTTCGTGATGCTGGGGGCGGGGAGGTGCCAGCACGGGCAACAACTCTGCACACGTGCACTGGTTTTTATTTTTACCTCCATCTTATGCAAGAGATGCGTGATTACCAAGGGCAACCCTGCCTCAGACCCATTTGTCTCACTGGATAGTTCACAAACTATGGTTAAAAACTGTTCATTGTTAATTTGGTTCCAAGTATAACATTTAATTAATGCAGTGCAGATCTTCTCAGCTTGGGCACTTCAAATCCCTGCCTGTATTTCCCTGAAATGAAGCCTTAGCCCTGCTGGGTTTTGGTTTCCTTTTTTTTTTTTCAGGTGCCATTTTCAGTACAGCATCATTGCTTCTACTTCAGGAAAAAAGCAGCCTAGCCATTTAACCTCAGAGCTCAGCTGGGGGTGTTCTCAGTTAAACCACCTCCTTCAACTCCAAAAAAGTAACAATTCATTGTGCTCTTCCAGAACACCATAAATCTCTGTTATCTGAGAGATAACCCCATTCATCTGTGAGTATGCAATGCACCCAGGGAGAAACCCTGGTCCTTCAATGGCTGAATAGCTCTTTACAGGGAAGACTATATCTGTCATGTGCTTTACCAATCTAATCACAAAACTGCCACATTAGATGTTCATGTATTTCCTCTACCTTGATATTGAAGGGGTCCCAAGCACGATGAGTACTCTTACAGACAGACGTTTAATGGGAGATATTGCTGAGGGCATAAATCTGTCATGAGGATTTGCTCCTTGCCATAACTTTTTCACTTTTTTCAGGTCTACAACGAGCGAAATACTCAGAACTCTAAGGAGGGTATGTGCTGATCCCTAGAGCTCCACTTCAAGGTCTTTCCAGCTATTCAATGAAGTAGTAAATATTTAAAACTTTGTGGCTCCTCTGCTCCTTCGGCTGACCCCAAATACTTGGTCCCCTGATTACAAAGGACCCTTTGCTCGAGCCTCCAGACAGCCTCAGGCCACGTCGTCAATGCCTTCAACACCAGAGTTTCAGTTCAGGCATTTTGTGTTAGCTGCCGCTTCAGGGTGGGGAGACCTACTTCCAGGCACAAGCACAGAGAGGCAGGACCGAATTGAGAGCAGACACTCCTACATGCAGGAATCTGGCAGTTTGTTTTTATGTAACTGTCTGATGCCTCTGTCTATTTGAAGCATTAGTTGTTTATGTTCTCCTTCAGCAAGCAAGAAGAGGGCTTAGTTTTTTTTTTTAAGTTTAAAAACAAACCTCAAGATTTTACAGAAGCCAGCAGAAGTTAAGATTTCGTTCGCCTTGCTATTTTAAAAATTATTTCTGTCCAAAGTGCCTGCAGCAAGGATCCATTTGCCCTTTTCCTTATGGGGAAGAAAAGCCAAGTTGGAGGCCATAGGGCCGTCTGGGAACAGCATTTGAGATGTAGGAGGGAAAAAAATTGATTTTTTTCTCCCTGTTTTCTGTCCACAGAAGTTCTAGGAACCAGAACAAAAAGGTCTCCTACCAGATGGAGATAATCCCTGCCACAGACCTTCCCTGCTTCCCCGACAGCTCGCTTTGGCTGCATGCTTTCAGCTGCTCAGGGCTCCTTGCAGCTGGGATTACGCAGGTAAGGCAGCCTAACACTGAAGGTTAAGCTAACGCAAGGACGTGTATTTACCAACCAGATCAGGTTAGGGACATGTCAGGTAGAGTACATGAAACTAAGCCTCACATCACCCTACGCTAGCTAACAAGCCTCTTTAACGAGCACAACCTGAACTCCCCCCCTGCCCTGATATTTAATGAGAGAAACTAAAACTAACTTAGGTACACCAGGAGCAACCCCAAAGCAACTTCAGACCCAGCTGTGAGCACAAATAACTCAACCTCAATCCCACATACACAAAGGGAGCACTTAACTACCTCTATCTTCCTAATGAAACCAGTACCCCAAGCCTAACCCCCCAAGTGTCTTACCCAGTTTTTATAACGTAACCACCTCACAGCCAAGAAAGAAGATATGCTTCAACAGGGGCAGAGCAGACTAACAGGCTTTCATTTGTCCAATTAACATTAATAGGTCCCTTTAAGAAGGTGAAAAATCCCTCTAAAAGGAAAGGTTATGGGGAACCTGGTGAGGAAGGATGTAGTCACATAGTGGGTCTAGAAAAGGAACTGCTGATAGTCGGGCTTGTGTAATGGTATTCATACCCTGTGGTCTCAGTGACGAGGCATGCTGGTGTATCTTTTTATTATCTCTGAAGGCCACAGTGGTGAAGGGCTTTGCATCATTTACCCAGCCTTTGTGCCACTGCTTTATTAGTATTGAGTTGTTCTGATGCTTCTCATTACAAGATGTTGTATTTGTACAAAACCATTGCCTGTGTTAGGTATCTTGTGACTGACCTCCTTTCGTTGTAGTACATTACACGCAATCCAACAGACAGGCTGCTGGTATGGTGTTCCTGGACCGCAGGCGCTTCACACCCACCCTGTGAAGCTGGACAGCTTTGCCAGTGGTACGCCTGCCAGCTCTTGACCGAGCGCTGTGCCCTGCCTTAGCAGGATTTGTGCAGGTCCTTGCTGAGGGGCAGTCAGCCTTGCAGTGTGAGCAACCAGGTAAGAATTACCTCCCCTTTGGAGACAGAGGGTTGTAGCTGAGGGACATTCAATCACCTGGCTATGTTCTCAGAGCATGTTTTTCAAAACATCTTAGGAGAATTGTAGTGTAGTACTGCTTTCCTTTCTACTCTTTCTACTACTTCATATGATTTCCTTGGACACTAACACTCATTTTCACTTGCCTCCAAAATATGGACACATTCTCTAAAGCAGGGGCCACTTCTCACCCCTCACCAACTACTAGGCTATGAACACGGTATTATTTGGACTTTCTCTTGACTTTGTTTCATGCAGCATTTTAGTTTCTGCAGAAGTGGTGGGGATCATCCTCATTAGTAGACTAATGGATGAAGCGCTTGCAGAAAGCTCTTTGTATCACGTCCCTCAGGTAACTTGGCAGTTTCTGGATCCTGAACGAGTTTATGTGGGAGATACACACCTAGATGCTCAGCCCTGCCGTGGTATTCCCGGGATGCAAATTTGAGTATCTGGGAAACTTCAAAGCCACACAGGAGAAGGCATTTGAAGAATTCATTTTTTTTAGGTGACAGCTAAGCAGAGACAGCTTAGTTTTTAGTATACAGTTTTTAGTCAGAGGTTTTACTGTGCCTAACTGTGACCTAACTTGCTCTTAGGTGAGTAATTCAGTTCGTTGTTTTTTTTTTTTTAAGTCTGTAACCACCGCTTACATTCATTTAGGCTCTATTTTTGTGGTGAGCTCAATTACAGTACAGCTTGTATTTACCCCTGGGGTCCTCCCCCCTTGCGGAAGGCTTCCCTGCTGCCCTTTTGCAGGACCTCTATTAAATAGCAGGGTTCTGCTCAGCTGGGTCTCTCTGCCGGCTGCTGTGTTTGGGTTCAGGAAAATCACATCCTCTCTGGTTGCACTGTGGTGTTGTGCATAGTGATGAATGGATGCAACTGTTCGGTTTAACAGATACGTTTATTAATCTGGTGTCTGGAAACAGCTTCGCACATCTCCATAATAGATCTACGGATAACACTTGCATACTGATTTCAGACAGACTTGAACTGCCCTTATATCTACGCTGGTGTTCATTGTACGCTCTTGTATCAGCTATTAATAGTGTCATAATAACTAGTCTTAATAGATTTTTATCTTGTTCTTTTTTAGCCAGCTGTGAAAGGAAGCTATAGCTAGTTAGGCAAAATGAAATGCCAGTCTGTCAGAGATGGTGCCAGCCAGAACTCCTTACCCTCATCCTTCCCATCGTCTTACACAGAAACTTATCCTCCCCCACTCTCTTCTTGTTGCTGCGTGCCTCTATACTCCCTGTTACCCATATTTGAGCTCCATTCAGTGTAGTAACTACAGTAACATTTATTTGTGCTGTGCTATAAAGCCATATGCAAGTACCTACTCCAGCTGTGTTCAAGTTGGGGAACTCTCAGGGTGGATCTAATTTGCCCTGTGATGCCTATGCCCAGAGGATGTTGTAATTAAATAGGCTTGTACCAGTTGCAGCCATTTGGTTATACCGATTTCTTTTCCTAAGAAAGCAACCTGGAAAAACCTTTTTGGGCTAATCGCTTCTTGTTGTTTAATCTACCATCACTCCTAGACTAAGCCTAGACTGTAAAGAGTCTGCATCTCAGGTGGTATTGTGTTTGATTTGAACAGGTGGTGTGCTATGAGCTTGTCTTATTTTGGTTCGTTCTTTCAGTAATATATATAATTCTTTCAATAATTGTGTGTTTCTTCAATCAGTTTGCTTACTAAAAGATTTAAGTTAATTGGAACAGAGAGTAGTAAATGTTAAAAATCAAATGAGAAAGGATGAATGCAATGTTTCACACCTGTCTTTCAGTGCAATCCTTTGAAAATAAAAGAAAATCCTTTCTTTTCTCTATGGGACACCAGCTCTCCCAAACAGTAACTTTGTCCTATTAACTCTTTACACTCACAGTCACCCATTCTTCTTCCAGCACTTGACATCTACCTCTCAACTGAAGTGGAGTATCTGAGCGCTTCTAGCCCTGACCTTGACAATGCTCAAGGAGGGAAAGAGAAACTGTCTGATTAGAGAAATCCTTTATGTGAAAAAGAAACAGGAAGAAAATTGTGTTTTCCTGAACATGGCTGGTTCCAGGTTTCCAATCAAAATGCTCCTTTGCAGGATCTGGAAATGGTTCTTTACAACTTGTTCTGTGAAGATGAAAGGGAAAATAGAAATGCCACCTGCCCCTTGGAAGAGCAGAGAGAAAATTTACTGGGGAGCTTGTCCTTTCCTTGCCAAAGTTGTTGCAGGTAGAAGGGATCCAATTCTTTGTTGGCAGGAGGCAGCTACTACAGCCATCATTTGTTTCTAGATTGGCAACCTGGTTTACTTCTTCCTTGTGGTGTAAGTTGATTTTTGTAGAGAAGTAACTCACGCTCACAACTGGAATGAGACCCTGTACCACACCTGGCATAGCCCTCACTGAATAATGCATAGTTAGTAACAACAGGGTCTCATTTTTAGTCGTCTGCAACAAAGAACTGCAAGCCCCAGGGTCTGTTTTATATTGAGAAAAGTACCGATTTCCCACAGCTAGGCGAGATGTCAGTATGAATATAACTATTACCAATATGCCTTTACAAACAACAATAAGAATAACTCAGGAGCTTACTTCTGCCAAAATTTGGGATTGCAGCTATAGGATGGCTCATTCCCAAGAAGAATGACTCCTTGAGAGGTTGGGGGGTTTTTTAATCTTTAAATTCTAATAATAGTAGCTAAAAAAAGAGAAGGGTAAGTAGGTATTAGACTCCTCACCTTCTTTCATCTCTTCCTGGCTCTTTGCTGCAGTGAAGGTCCTTCTGCTCTGGACTCGTTTAGAAGTTTCTGAGTTATTTTAGTTTCCTTAATGCAGAGTTTTGCACTTGGAAGTGATTGATCCTGCAGTATGACTATTAATGTCCAATTAAATTTGATATACTGTGAAAATGGTTCACACTTTGACCAGGGGCATAAAGATGGATCTCTTCAACCATAACGGGGCTGTGACTGAGCAAATTAAATTGGCCCAATGGTGGCAGCATAACATAAGAAATAAAATACAAGAGCATGAAGGGTTTCCTCTTCAGTAAGGTTATTAGCCCAAGTCATCACCGCCAAGAGGTATCCTTGTTCTTGGGGGTGGGGTTGCCTTTAAAACCAAAGCATGCCACTTATCTTGCTGTAAAATTGGAAAGAAAAATATTTTATTTTTACTGTCAGGCAACCAGGCAAGGTCAGCACTTCGCATGAGATGGACCTTGTCTGACGGCCATCTGGTTAAGATCCTGTGCTAGGACTTCAGAGCAGGCAAGGCAACATGCATTAGGGATCTTGTGTTAAAAAGAGGTGTTTTCTTAGATATGAAGGGAAAACAGAATTTGGTGTCCAAAAGTCACTAGGTAGAGTTACTGCAGATGAATAGAAGCATAATTATACAGCTCTGCCTTTAACAAGTAAGCTCTTTTCTAGCTTAAAAAAAATAATCCAATCCTGTTGAATTTTGTGGGGGTTCTGTATGTTCTGATAATTTCCCAGTTATACATCATTGTGCCTTTTCTAATTTTCTCACCTGGGACTCAGCCTGCATGTTCTTACATTTGTCCAAAATCCAACACATCACACCCCATGTGCCTGTGGAGACCATGCAATTGAAATAACAAGATAAAGAACATCTGCAGTGGTGGGTAACGTTATCATTGCTTGTGATGCACTTTCCTTCTCATACAAAAAGCAGAAAGAAAAAAACCTTCAAGTTTATCAAATACAATGATTTACTGGTAGGGGCTTGCAACGCCTGGGAGCAGGCTGAAGGAAAATAAATATTCAGCCCAGAGAGAGTTAAACATCAATGGTTTGAAAGGATTTTGGCAGGAGCATCTTCTTTTCTATGGCTCTGCAAGGGGATGTGTATCTGTCCCTCTTTTTTTTATCTTAGTGAAGCAGCTGGGCTGCTGCTGCCATAAATCAGGAGCAAAACTAAGGGACAGTGATGGGGAAGACTTATGGCAGGGCAGCAGTGCGTGGTGAGACAGGGAGCAGACCAGATTAAAATGAGGCACTCAGACCTCCTGCAGGAGGGAGGGATGGGGGACGCAAAGCCTGCAGCGTGGCGGCGACGGGAGGGAAGGGGCAGTGCTGGTACCTCCCAGGCAAATCCTTCTCCAGGGGCTGAGACCCCCCACCCCTCCGGCTCAGCGTGGAGCAGGTGGGAGGTAAGTGTGGGGATGGGCTCAGGGTGGGAGCGCTGGCACCAAGGTGTTATATGACGGCCTAGACCCCACAGCTGGCTGGGCACACCGGGAAGCAATGCCAGCCCCTGAAAACCACTGGTGCCAGGGTGGGTCGAAGCACAGGGAGCTGCTTGCACACAACAGCCTCTCAAATGGGAGTCTTGCAATGCCTTTCTCAGTGCCGTGGCCTGGAGCAGACCCAATTGCAATGTCACCAAAGCCTCTGCAGAGTCCCTGGGGCTTTCTGCTCACCAGCATAGGGAACGCAATGCAGGACTCGCTGATAGTTGTTGCAATGCAGAGTTTGGGGAGCGGGGGCTTTTGCTAGCACACAGTAACGTGTGGCAACTTCCAGTGCAGTCATTATGGGTGGGATTTTTAGGCATTCCTCTTGATCACCTTTTTGATCTTGATCACCTGGCTTTGGCATATGGGTGATGGTGCAGGTGACACACCGAAGCTGCCATAGGAACCGGGTCACTTAAATATGCATGCACAGCCTGGTCTGGCTCCCTCACTGCCCAGTTCACTGGTGTAGCCCCCCTGATACCACTGGGCTTCCTCTTGCTTTAGAGCAGCTCCAATGATGCAACATCTGAAACATGCAAAGTAGTTTCCCAATGAGTCACCACGGAAGAAAAGGGTGGGATGAGGAACCAAGAGCTCCCCCCAAGCCTGTGAGCGTGGTTTCAGGCCAGTGGTCTGCTTCCCCGCCCTGCGTGAAGCAATGCAACAAGCTCCCCACGTTCCTGCGTTTGAGGTAGATGAATGCTTGTTGCCCAGCTGGGGTACCCGAGGAGCTGTCGGTTTCAGGGACTGCTGGTACGCTGTGCCTTCGGTCCCCGGTGCCAGCCATGAGGGCGAAGGGGGGCGGACAACCAGCCTGGATGAAGCCCAGGGGAGTCGCGCCTCTCTCTTGCATCCCTCCTGAGGGGACATGTCACTTCAGGGTGCCCCCTCTCCGTCAGCAGCTGCTTCTTGAGAAACATCATTATGTTTCCCCTCTCTCTTGGTCTTGGAGACATTTAAAACAGCACAACATTTACCTGAACACAGATGTAGCCACAGCAGAGGGCAAAGGAGTATTTTTGGTAACTAATGATGAAAACGTGTGCTAACATCTCCGCTTGCTGCTGGACTAGCTGTGTGCTTTTAGACGCCTGTTTGGATGTTGGTGGGCAGCCAAGCGAGGACTGTTTGTGGTGCCACCTCCCAAAGCTGGGATCAGTGCACTCCAGCACTTTGTGCATCTGCCTTTTGCCATGCATAGGTCTGTCTTCCTCACCCTTTAGGAAAGCTTAGGAAAAGAAAATACCCCCCTCCCCCCCCCAAATCAGATTAGGGATGCTCAGTGGGCCATTTCTAAAGGAACTGCCTGTGAAATGTTTTAATTGCTACACCTGCCAGTGCCTACACAACTGCAAAAAGCTGAAAGCCTCCCCACAAAAACCAGCCTGGAACAAAAAGCGGAGCCAGGCACAGTGTCACCGCAGCGGTGAGGGTGGGAGCTGCCAGCAGCGGATGGCTGATTGTCACAGACATCGCCACGGAGAGGTGGTGTCCCACAGGGAGTATTCGTGTCGGGATGTACCCCCGTGGCAGTGGTGCACGGTCACAGCCTGGCTGTAGAGATTTCCCCCATGACCTGCAGCAGCTTTCCCGCCACATCCTTTCCCCGTTCATTTAGAAATAGTTGTTTGTTTGTTTGCTGTTATGTGTAGCAGATCTATTGCAGGTCTGGTACAAACACGTCTCCCACTCCTTTCCCGAGACTTCAGGCAGCCTCACATGGAGCATAAAGGAGACGCCACAGCCGTGAGCATCTTGCAGCCCCCAAACTTGTACCCACAAAAGCACCGCTGCTGTCTCTTACAGCATTGCGCACCCTATCTCCTGCAACCACCTGAAACATCCCCTGAGATATTCCAGCCACTGCAACAGTGACAAAATAGCACAGTGACAGCATTATGCAGTGCATGGTCACTGTGAAACCAGCCTCTTACTCAGCAGCCTTTGCTCTTCTTCAGAAATGCTGCCCTTCCCTTCACCAGAGATCTGCACTCAGCTTTACCTGAGCTGGACCCTTAACATCAGCCATGTCTCCAGCAAGGAGCACTTCTTACCATATTTCTAGCCATCATAATTTTTTTCAGGACTATCACTTCCTCCTCTTAAATAAGAGCAAAAGCATTCAGCAGTAACTGGATCGATCTGTGACTTGCATTTCCTCTTGGATTTGCCATTGGCTTACAGGGATTTACATACCCATCAGTGCTTTCAGGCCCTGCAGGTCCCCGTTGCATTACAGGAGAGCTGTTTTTGTCAAAATGTCTGGCAATCATCCTTGCCTGAGCAACAGCATTGCATGGGCTAAATGGGAGGGTCTCAAACAGAACAGCAAAATTTCCTACATCCCTAAGCTCATCAGCCAGAAAATCAAATGTTGGGGCATTTGCATATCATTATTGCTTACCTATTTTATCTAGTTAGCCTAATTAGCTAACTAGGCTCATTTAATCCTCAGCATTCACTAATCCCAATTAGAGTTGGGCCTGAACCAGGACCTGGGTTCCAATTAGGAGATAACAAACTCTTGGCAACCTGCTGCCTCCAGTGGTTGCTGCATCTGATTGTGGTGTGTGGGAGTGCAGGAGCCCCCACAAAACAGCAAGGAAGTGCCAGACCCACACCACCCCTCCCTTCAAGCTCTACAGGCAGCTGAGAAGCACATCAGGACCTAAATGTGCTGTTTGCTTTGCAATGGTCTGCATATCCATCGTGTGCTATACCCCCCCAAAAGATGAGGGGGAGTTGGTTTTTGCACCCGTCTGTACCAGTTGCATCAAACCATCTGTAGTGGCCAGAGGGGCCCCCAGCTGTTAAAGCTCCTGTGTCTCGTCATCCTTTCCAGCTGCTTCTTGTCCCCTTGGCTCATTCTGAGCATGGCATGGTGACAAACCCACATACACGCTGTAGCCCCTATTCACAAGTACCCATAGCAATAAATTATGCCCAGATGAAAAAGCGCCCTTGTTCTGTGGCAGCCGCTGTTACCCGGAGGGACCTCAGGATTTGTTTCTGACTTGGCCATTGAAATGGGGCTGCTCGTCTCTGCTCTGCTCCTGCATCCAGTGGCATGCAGGGGGCCTGCAGGTGCTTCGGCACGTCCCCCTGAACATCAGACCCGAGAGTCCAGCATTGCTTGCACCAAAGCTGCAGAGCTGAAGGATGAGGTATTAGTGGTCTCCTCTGGATCACGCACCATCAGCGTGGTTTCTCTCAGCACAGGGTCTGAGAACACTGAGAAAGATGATCAGCGCTTGCCTCCGGTGTTGTTTTCAAAGACTGGCATCTTCCATCCGGGACTGTCCCTGGCCTCTGTCTCCCCGTGTAGTAGGGAAGGGTTTTATCTTCTGCAGTGCTGGCGCCATTGGTGAGACTCACTGCTTTTCCTTGTGGGGAGGCAAAAGGCTCCTGGTAAATTGTGTGGGCAGGAGGCTCTGCGTGGGGCTCCTATAGCCTTTTCCTAACCCCACTCTTCTTTCCCCTGCCAGGGATCTCTGACCCCGCCAAGTTGTGGTTGCTCAAGTTGCCAGCTCCTTTCACTGGAAGCTAATAGCTAGCTCACTGAACAAAGAAAATCCAATTTGGCATCAAAAAGCAAACAGCCCAATTCTGGTCTCTCATCTTTTTTTCCCTGCTGGTGCAGTACAGCAGGCTTTTTGCTGATTTATACTTTGGATGCAAGAAGAGTTTCAGACCCAAGGTTATTTTCCTGTCAGGGGTGGACACTGGTGACGTGTCCTCACTGTAACCAGGGATGTTCACAAAGGGAGTGTTCACATCTGTATGGCGATGTTGTGGTCAGTGGTGGGCAGTGGTGGGCTGAGGACCCGGCTGCCCAGGGAATGAGGCTCCTTCTGGCAAGCCTCTTTGATGAATTGCTCATAAAAGCCTGATGCTGCCTTATGATTTTCTTTTTCTTTTCTTCAAGTGGACCACTAGAAAATGAAAAGATTGTAGTTTCCTTTGCTGTAGCAGAGCTTAAAGCGGGTATTAACCTGGGAGCTGATCTGCTGCTCACTGAAGTCAGTGGCACCTTTTCTGCCAGCTTCAGTGGGTGCTGGAACCAGCTCTTTATCAAAGGTGACTTTGATTTTCTGTGGTTGTGTGAGCTTTTCCTCCCATTTCTCTGTGGGGAATGTCTTTGGGAGGCTTCAGAGCTCAGATGAAATTTGCTGTAGCTGGTTCTCAGCTTCTTTTTCTCCTTGCATCATGACTGCTCCTCTTTTTACAGTTGGCAGCTGTAATCACTGCTGGCCTTCTCCTGCTCTACATCCTGCTGTGCTACGAGGACTTCCATTTCCACGTGGCTCATGTGTACGCTCACCTGGGGTACCCCAATGCCCAGCACATCCTGGGACAGAGGTATTTGCAAGGTAACATTTCTCTAAGCCGTGGCTAACTTGCTGCCAGAGTGCATATAGGTGTAAGCCAGAAGCACAAACGTGGCTCTGCGCTATGCAGTACACCACCACACTGCTGCATTTTGGACACTATATTTTATATGCTAACTATGGCTTTGCTACTTTGTCTCACACTCAGGAGCTGGAGTGGAAAAAAATGAGGACATGGCCATGCACTGGTTCAGGTGAGGTGCAAAAAACCAAAACCTAACTCCTGCCATGGGAAATTGCCCTCTCCTGGGGAAAGGCTGCTGTGGTGTGGGAGGAGGAAAAAGAGCCAGCAGTGCTTTTGGGGGGAGAGCCACGCTGAGCTGTCCTGCGCCGGTGGGAGGGAGGTGCACAGGGCAGCAGCAAGGAGACCAGGAGCTCCCAACTTCTTGCTGTGGGTCAGATGTTTTGCTCCGCTTTCCCCACCTGCTATTGCTATTTCTTAAATCAGTGGGAGGCAAGTAAGTGTCTCGAAAGTGAGAGTGCAGAGGGGTGCTGGTGCTGCTGTACAGCCTTTTGGAGAGGTTCGAGCCGCAGGTGGGCAGTGGGAAAAATGCACTGTCGCAGGAGTGGAGAGGGCCAGAAGCTGCTGAGGCAACAGAAAATCAAGTTATGGCAGTGTATTAATTTCCTGCTCTTGGCACACGCTCCCAAGAGGTTTCCGCCACGTAAGCGAGGCAGCTGTGCATTTGCTGCGGTACCTGCAGTGGTTACACCCGTGGCGGGAGCCTGGGCTGTGTCCCCTGAAACCTTCCCGCTCCTGCTGAGAAACAGGAAGGATGAGGGATGGGGAAAGTTACTGCGCTGCCCAAAAAGTGAGGTGGGGGGGAGGGCAGGTTGGATGTTTTCTCTGTGACTGCTCATGGCGTAGAACAGCATCAGGCTGCAGGATTTTTAGGGCTGAAGTAACTGTGCCTGTGAGCGCAGGGGCTGTGAACCAAGAAGGCATCTTTAAGGACATCCCTACTTAGAGAAACGCTGAAGCGTTGGCACCTTTCTGAATAAAGATGTTTCCCCGTTCAGGGCTTGAAAATTTTAAAGGGGTCACATTTCAGGACACTGATTTATACATACCTTTTTCCTTCTTTGCTCTTACCTCGCTTTAAAACATTCAAACTCAGGTTTTCTTCTTCTGTACTTTCTCTTACCACTTTCTTTGCTTCTCTCTTCCCCCCTGTAGGCAGGCTGCGGGGCAGGGCCATCCCCACTCCTCCTTCAACCTGGCGGTGGGCGCACTCAGAAACATGACTGTGGCACTTGAAGAAGGGTAACCTGAGCTATTCCTCTTCCTTTCCATTACAGCTGCATTCCCAGCTCCTCCTGGGGAGGGCTGGAACCTGGTGCTGTAGATACTCCACACATGAAGCTACTCCAGCGTTTCTAATGCCCTCTCCTTGTATTGTCAGTAATGCAGCCCTACCTGTGGCAAGAAAACTGAAAAACTCAGTTAGCCCAATGAGATTTTAAAAATGAGGTGACACAGTACCCAAAATGCCTGTGGTCTGATTACATATGTATTTCCATCTGTGATTTCCCAGTCAAGGCAAGGGACAAGACCCATACTGGTACAGACAGAGCTGTTGAAGCCACATGCGAATTTTCTGCTAGAAAGACCTGTCTTTCTTTCTGGGGGACCCCCCTTTTCTCTCTCCTTCCCGTCCAGCGAGGTCAATGAGAAGTTTCCTGTTGACTGCCCAGAGGTTGGGTTGAAACCGTCCAGGACACGTTTCTCTCCCTGACGTGCCTGTGCACACTGCATACCAGCATTCCCAGCAAGGCCCACAGCCAAAGAAAACTTGCCTTGTTCTTTGTACATTTGCTGTGGTGACTCATCCTGGGGCTAAGTGAAGCTAAAACAACTGATGAGTTCCCATCACAGTGAAACCTAGTCCTTTTTTTTGGTATTGTTTTGAGTTTTGAGTTTTTTACATTTACTCTGAGCCTGAAAATTAAAATTGAGGTTAGAGAAAGCAGTCTTAAGCTAACTGAAACTAAAAAAGCTATGTTTGGGCAAATCCTGTGAGTTAAAGCTAGCGCGTTTCATTTCAATCTCCACTGCATGTCGCATGATTAGGCAGACTCATGTATTGATTGGTGAAAGGGGCATGTATTTCAAGAGCTCCAAATTCATCTTCAATTCAACTAAGACAAGAAAATCACCAAACGCAGAACATACATGCTCAGACCACAGAGAAAAGCAGAAAGAAAATCAGATCATTTTCTGAATAGTGGAGAGTTAACTTTACAGATGCTTTCAGAGCCAGTAGCTGTGGTCCTCTTATAAAAGCCTGGGTAAATAAAATTTAGCTAGGAATGAATCAAACCTTCTCCTGGATTTTCTTGATGAAGGTTTCGTGTCCTTCAGGGAAGTGGAGAAACTCCTCAGTGTGGCAGCAGCCCATGGGCTCCGAGAAGCTCAGCAACTTTTGGAAAACATTCTCAAGAGCAGAAACCTTCACTGAATGACTGCTGCAACACCAATGCTTGTCCAACCTTGCCTTCTTCTGCACTTAGCAACCCCGCTTTTTCCTTGCCGAGTGTCTAGTCTTTAGGCATTTGAATCATTCATCAGGCATTACATTTGCTTTGCACTGGATCTCCATGCTCAGATCTATGGCAGCGATGTGTTGCTGCTCCTGCTCCTTTTGCTGCCTGGCTCACCACTTCTGAACAGCACTGGAAAGTGGGGCGGAGGAGACAAATAGCCTTCAGGACTGCACTGACAATGGGCACATGAACGTTACTGAAAAAGCACCACCAGTGTTGCACCAACTGATCTGCTAATACTAAGTTAGATCCAAATATTGATCTGAGCTTGATGTGGTGTTGCTGGTGCATTTGTGCTGCGTGTATTTCATGCTCTGCTTATGCATTACAATAAATGATCACGACCGAGGCTTTATCACTGTAAATCAGCATGACATGCATGCATGATGTCATTTATAATAGAAATGACAGTGATTTAATAGAAAATATAAATAATGCCCTCACTTAATAGCTATCATTCCTGATCAATGTTACCCCTGCCATGCCAGTTTTGGGGAAAAGCAATTCAATTTAATGGAAACTACCTTCATTTTCAGGGTGGTCTCAGTTTAAAACCACAGTGGGAGCAATTGCATTTCACGGGAAGTGCACTCACTAAACGAAGATCCACAGTGTTTTGCTAGCGATAAATTTTTTTCCCAGGGTTGCCTTTGTTGGTGTGCAATCTTTCTTTTTTTCCTACTGTGATTATCCATCTCACTTGTTGCATTACGCGAGGTCCTGCGCTCCTCCCAGGTGCCTGAGGCCACACGAGTGAGCCCGAGACCTGGGGGGCTGCCACCAAGGAAGCAAATGGGACTGCAAACCCATGGCAGAGGCCAGGCTTTGGTTGCCAAGAATTGCTTTTGGGCTGTAACTCGTAGGCAAAGGCCTGAAGGATTTTGCCCAGGCTCCCGTTTCCCTGTCCCCCCTCGAGCGTGAGCCTCAGTGTCTTTCTAGGGTGATGCTGGCAACACCTGGGGTGTATCCCGCAGGCACAACATGCTGGCACCCAGCACAGCGGGGGCTGGCAGGGGCTGGTGGCCACACAATAAGCATGGAATGGCCAGGCTTTGCCTCTGCTTTGCCTGGCTGTCCCCAGGCTGGGCTCCTCGGGGCCAGCTCTGCGTCTTGCTTCCAAGAGGAGAGGACAGAGCAGAGGAGACCTGGAGCCTGGCCATCCTTCTGCCTTCCCCCATCTCGTCCCCGGCAGCACCTCCTGCAGACCAACGCTCTCTGCAGTGCAGCCGCCTGCTCCCCACACTCGCTTTTCTCCTTTCTCTTTCCCTTCTGCACTCCCTCCCACGCATCCCTTTATTAAATCTGGTACCACAAAACTTGCAGCAGAGCAGAGCAGAGCACCAGGCGAGTTTCTCTCTTCCCTCCCCCTCAAACAGAAAAGCAAGACAGCGTTTGCCAACTCAAAAAGGAGCTTATTTCCATGGCCTCTGCTGTGGCTGCGGGCTGGGGCCCCGAGCCAGGACCCTTCAAAGGCAGGGGAATATTTCCCTTGAAGTGAGGCTAGTGCTGCATCATGTCTCATACAAGCTTTTTTTTCTCATACAGTAAAGATGCATGAGCTGTAGCTCCTGATTTGGAAACTAGACCTATGCTATATGTCTCGTATGTAGAGAGATGCACCAGTTAAGTGCCCCGGGCATCCTTTTCAGGCCTATGGTACCCTCCTTTTTGTGCCTGTGGGTGGGAAAACCTTGTATTTGTCCCTGCAAAACAGCATCCACCAGGTGAACGGCATGAGGAGCTGTGTCAAAAGTTCTGCTGAAACCCACACCTGTGGTGTCTGCTGGTTTTCCTTTACACCCCAAAGTCATCCTCCTTGTTTTCTCCGTCTTCCCTAACTACAGCAGCCAATGTCAGAAGGGCATTCAGGCATGGTCAAGGAGAGCCATGCCCTGTTGTACGCCTCCACCAACTGGTGATGGCCGAATTCACACCCCTTTCCTATTGCCACTGGGTCCAGGATGATGCTGTTAGCTGCCCAGGTTTGGCGTATGGCACTACCTCAGCGAACACCAGGCATACTAACCTAGGTATTTGAATAATGAATATGCCGAGGGCCCTGTGGGCAGGGTCATTGTATTTCACAAGACTTAAGAAATCACCTTTTCTGTCCCCCAGTCAAAGTGAGAGAGCAGGTTTTTGTATGATGATCAGTTTTCCCACCTGAACTGTGTCATTGCCCAGCACCAAAATGGGCATTAACACCGACTGTGAGACACTGCAGCTACTGGGCAACAAGTCAGCCTTGAGGTTCGCTCTGCCTTCACTTCGGTAGCAAGGTGTAATACCACTGTGGTACTCATTTGCTGGTTCTTTTGTTTGCTTTTTCAAAAAAGCTGTTTTGGAATATGACATTTTTCCTTTATCTCAGCTGTAGTTTCCTTACTGGTGCACATGGTCTCGTACAATGGGCAAGTGACTTATCATCCAGCGCTTTCCAAGTGGCCTCTTTTTTAGTAAGGAGTAGTAAGAGCTGGACAATAAATCACGAGCAACCTTGCATACATTTCAGCAGAAAAAAAAATAACTATTGATTTAATAAAGCCAGTTATGAAATAGCAGCAGGAGGAGGCTATTGCAACTCAATGCGGTGCTGAGACTTCACCAAGAAAAGATGTTCACCGGTTTCATGCAATTTGCAGAATTAGCGCTTGCATTTTTACCCTCGCACCACCTCCCCTGAGGCACGAACGTCTCCCACCCTAATTGCTGTCTGTATGATTTCACCCTGGATTTTCTTTCACTCCAATCCTACAAAACATGGTTTTGCGGTTGATGGCCAAGGGTGCACACATTCGCATTCCTCCTACCTTTTCCTCCACCAACCTGCCTCGCCGGGTGCAGACACCCTGTCCCCCCGCCCAGGGAACAGCCCCCAGTCGCAGGGCACTTGTACCGCATGGCACTGGCTGGACCTCCCCAGCAGCTGCCAGCCCTCTCCTCCTTGGCACTGCCTGTACACAAGCAATTAGAAGGATTTTCTTTCCCAAAACACAGCTCTAATTATAATCTAATTCAGCTTATTTGAAGTACATTTTGGTAGCATTTCCATTATGCAAATATCAATTTATTATCCTCACATTAGGTTTTGACTACAGTTGTGTTGCTAATTAGAGGCAATTTAACTGCTTTAAAAAAAAAACCAACCCATCCTTTCCCCTCCATGCACCCTTACTTCCTTACAAACCACACAGAACAGACATTTAGCACGGAGTCAGTGATGAAAACCTGCAGTTATCAGCTCCGTTTCCATCACTCTAATTGACTTTCATTATGTTAGAAGCCACTTAGAAAGCATGGATTTTTCCGATTTACTTGGGTTTGGGGATGGAGGTGCGAAAGAGAGGAGGGTGACTTACTCTAATTGCATTTCTAACATTTTTCTGCCCAAACAGTGGTGTGGCTGCCGCTCCCAGTAACCAGCCATGCTGTTGCCTTTGGCTGCGAGAGAAATATTGTAATGATAATAATGCTGGTCTGGGAAAGATGACATATTTCTGCGATAACAGGGAGGAAATCTGACCCCAGGGATGTGGGATAAAACCCCCCTAAACCAGGCTGTGGCGGAGGTATTTGTGTGTCCTGCTTGGCCCCATCAGCAGAGGCACCAGGAAACCGGGGCAAAACCCCAAGAAAGCAGCAATTCCCATCTGCCCTGGCTGAGCACAACGGGAAGGGACTGTAGGTTTTGGTCATGGAGGCTGCCCAGCTGGGTGTGGGCCTTTGAAGGTGGGCAGTGGAGGGTTTTTTGAGGGGGGGAGAAGTGAGACAGCCATGGGGAGGTGTGTGGGAATAGAGACTAGGTAGTGGAAGTTTATGGAGGGCTAAGCGCCTGCCAAGCCGTCACCGATGTCCTTAAAAATCCCCGCAGGGTTATTCCTCCCAGTGCCTTTCACAACAACCATGACTTCTAACCACCTTTCTTCTGCAGACTTTTCTGTTGGGCATATTAGATGTGTCTGCTACCACGGCTCAGGTCAGGAAGGGATGCTACATGCTGTGCGGGTGGCACAAAGGTTTCTGTCTCCCAAAGCATCTCCAGGGGCATCCCCGTTTGATGCGGCTGGCATGTTTTCTGACTGTAGAAATGTTGTTTTACCAAACGTTTCAAGAAGCTCTCAGAGCTTCCCAGAAAGATGACTTGGCAGGGGGAAGGGAGTGTTATTGCCTGTAATAAAAGCCCATCGGAATGATCAAACCCATAGATGGCTGAAGAAGCTGCACAGCTCTGGCTTTGAAACGTGTGCTTCAGCAGCAGCTGAACATTAGGGGTCCCCAGTGGACTTTCAAAAGCTTTGGGGGCGAGGGGGGAGAGGAAGACTGAAGCCTTCCTGAATTTCTCTACAATATAAATCCCAATACCCCACCCACCTACCAGGCAAGCTCTGTTGATACCAGGGGCGAAACAACAGCATTAATGCTCTGACGTAAAGCCAAGACAGCAGCCACCGCGCTGTGCCTACAGAAACCCGGGGCTCTCGGGGAGGGCCTTTTCTTCCTGCCCAAAGTCAAGCTTCAGAGCTTTCTGCTCTGTTTTGTTCTTAATTGCAAGCGCTATTGCAGTGCAAAGGGTTCTTTTTGTTTTGCTCCCCCCCCCTTTTAATTTATTTTCCTCAGGAGACATTATCTTTCATCTGTGGAGCGAATTCTGTGTTCCTGTAATAGAGACTTAATGGCCACGGGCAGGCGTGGGGGAAGCTCTGCTGCGGCACTGCCACGCTGCCCCAAACCTCCTCTGGCCGGCGAGGAGCCGGGCTTTTCCCACGGGAGAGGAGCCGGCGGCGCGATCAGGCAGCTCGTTTGCGCTTGTCGCATCCATCGGACGTCTTAAGTGCATGGGACACCCCGGCTGCCCCCCCCGTCCCGCTCTCTCACCCCGCGAAAGGCTGTGGGTCCTTCACCTGCACTGCGATGGGAGCACGGCTCGACCTCCGGGTCGTGGCCACGTGAAGGAGGGGTGGGCGCAAGGAGAGGCCAAGCGTTGGCGGCCATGTCTGGACGGGAGCTAGCGAGGCTCTTCCCAGCCCAGCTCGGCACTGGTGGTACTGGGGATGGTGCTCCCTCTTTCCTTATCACTCCAGTGAGTAATTAGGGAGCGTACTGGGCCAGCAGATTGCCAAGCCCCAGAAGATCTCACCGCTGCCTGAGGCTGTTGGGTGCCGGAGCGAGCACGGGGTGGGAAGCGGTGGGCTTTGGCCGACAGGAGGGAAATGCCGACCCAGGCGGGGCTCACGCAAGCGCCGGGCAATCGCAGAGCATCGCACGCAGATGCCCCACGATCAGGTCATTTTGTGGAGGGCACAGGGCATGCAAAAGGCCTCTGCGTCTTGGGAACCCTGCTTAAAGCCCCTGGGTATGGTGTTGGTGTGACTCTGGCCACTGGGAGGGGAGGAGATTTTACCTACAGCCCAGACAACTTCCAAGAAAGCCATTTTGTTACATATCCCACTACTGAACTGCAGTACTTTAAATTACCTAGAAAGGGAAGACATGGTGGATTTGTCTTCCTGAGGCTAAAATGAGTGTTTTGATACAAGCGTCCAACAAGAGCCTCACAGCACTTTAAAGGGCTGTCATTTCAGTGTCCCACAGCTGACAGCTCTGTAATTCAGCTTTTGGACATTATCACATATGATAACCCACATCGCTTCCCCTCATAGTTTAAAAAGGGACAAATACCATAGTATTGTCTCTTTAGTTCATTAAGAATTTCTTAATGCAAGACAGGTGCAAGACAAGCATTGCATTTCTGCTTGGTCAGTGTTCTGTGTGGGGCATCTTCTGGCAGCTGCTCCCAGCAGGATTTAGGACCTTTTGCAAACACCATCTCTGCCATGCAACAGATACTGCCGGCACAGGGCAACCCCCGCTTCCCATTAGCAAACCCATTTTTTAACAGGGAAAGTGGCAAAGCCCTGAAACTAGTGAAGGTTCTCTGAAGGCTGGATGGTGTGGTATTAATTACAGGTGGGTATCAGCCCTCATGGCCTCCCTGGGAACGACCCCTCGGCACAAGGCTGAGTGGTGCCGTGGTGCAGGGGACGCTGCAGCTCACAATGGCCTGCAGCGTGGTGTTAGCCCCGGCGCAGCATCGCATCCCCGCAACACAAGCCCAGCCTTACGGAGAGGCATCAAGGTCTGTCTGGCCTCGCACCCTGCCGCAGATGTACAGGGAGGAAAACCAGTGTGATGCAAAAACCAGGCTGAGATCCCCATGGTAAAATAAAATCTAAATATTTTCGGTTGTGTCAGTTTCCCTGATGCTATCAAGGTGCCTCTGAGGGAAGTTTTCTTCTGCCCCCCGTAACAGCAGGTTACCAGCTATTCCTCAGGATGGTTGATGCCTTCCCATATACCCTTATGTGCAGTGCGGAGTCTGCCAGCTCCAAGAGCCAAACTGTCTTTATGTTGAATTAGGCTGCAGTTCTATCTCACTGGAAGAAAGATGTGGATCCACACCTGGGGGACAGAATTTGTCACTAGACAGTAAAATAAATGATGGATATTAACGCCAAATGCAACCATCCTTGGCGTATTCCCAAAGGCAATAAAGCACCTGTGATTCCCCAGCTCTGTGAACTTTATCACTATCGGATATGTCAGTACATACTCCTGAGCATTCAAAGCCAAAACCTGTTTGGGAAATGGCTTAAGTGCAGGCAGCATAAGTGTCTTCTAGTGCTACATATCTTAACCGGGACTTACTGAAAACCTGAAAATACAACATCATCCAGCTTGAAGTTTTGAACCTGGAAACACCTTTTCAAACCCATTTCTGAGTGGCTGCTTTCCTCAGCCACAAGCCGGGGATCAAGGTGCCCTCGCTAGCTGTGAGCTCTACCTTGTCCCAGTAAACAAGGATTCACTACTTTTTTTCCATGCTTGAGGTATCAGGAAGGAAAGGCACGGTGCCTTCCCACCCAAGCCTTCCTTAGCTCTGCGAGTAATTGCCATCTGTTTTCCAGTTTGCTCATGATTAGGCAGTGGGATTGGATAAAAACCTGCTGCATGCTGCACAATCTAGCTGGAAAACACCTCTGACAGGTCACTAATATTAATCAGCTGTGACCTACTCCCTCCTTTGCAGGAGGGGGTGAACGGTGGACCCCCCAATTCACCCCTCTCTGCTCCACTGAGTGCCCCCAGTGCACGTCCTGTGGCCAGGGCTGGGAGGGGGGCCGATGGCCTTGGGAATAAATAGGCTGCAGCACAGGAAAAAGTTCCAAAGCAGGATTTTCAGGAGGTTTTTAGGAAATCCCCATCGCTTTCAGGAAAGCCTGAGTCCAGACCCTCTCCGGGAGATTTCTGGGGCTCGCTTTGGGCACATGCTGCAGTGGAGTGTCAAGGAAGACAGACAGCTGTGGCCAGGAAATCTTAGGGATAGCCACAGCTTAGAAGAAACACAGTGATGAACAGTACAGCAGTTTGTACAGTCAGCAGCCCCCCTTAAAAACAGGCGATGCTAGCACCTATTTTGCCATCGGCTGCCATCCAAATATCCATACATCCCTGCCCAGAGGTGGTGATCCAGCCTTGAGGCTGCCAAGCAGGTGAGATGGGCAGGAGGGAATGGGAGGAGGTGGAAAGAGCCCTGGCAGGAGCTGTGTGGTGGAGGCAGACCTGCAGCCCCAGCCTCAGCACAGGACTTCAGTCCTTCACCTGGCTATCTTTGTGGAAGAGCTGCGGGTGACTCAATCACAAAAACCTAAGGGAAATCTTTGGCAGGCCACAAAGGAGGGACCCAAGTGAGATATTAGATGTGGGAGCAAGGCAAAAGTCAGGTGCTGAGGAAGGGGACACGTTGCAGCTGTAGCGGTGACTTCCCAAGAGTGACATGCTATCAAGGTTTTGTGTAAGACGATCTCTATATTTATAAGCTACAAAGCTCTGAGTGTTCTAATAACACAATCAGTATAAAGGTGCTACCCTAAATTTTTGACTGTCTTCATCAGTGTTAATTTTCCATACTTCAGTCAATCAGAAATTGTTATGTAAAACAGGATCACATCCCTGTAGTGGCTTCTAGTTCCTGTGAAAATTTCCCCAATTACCCAAAATCATAATCTGGAAAATACTTCATGTACATACAAGTCATTACCCAAATGCATGTGATCCTGGTCCTGGTCCTCCACTGAAATGTAGTCAAAGCTCCACCGATTTCACTGGCCAAGGAAGAATCAAGAAGATGCAACATGCACCATATTAAGAGGTGACGCGCAATACAGGAAATGTGTCATAGATTGATCTAAGCATGTCTCTATCCCACTTTTCAGGGAACTATGTCAGTATTTCATGGAATATAAATGTAAATCCTTACAGAAAGCCATGATCCTTCTTACTGTTTTTCTGCCTTAAGCCTAACAAAGAGAAGAGGCAGGAACAGCTATGAAAATAAGAGACCCTACAAGATCCATGCAGCAGCAAGGCACGACTGTAAAGCAAGGCCATGCCGCATCCTGCAGCCAGAGCCTCTATTTTATGGTGCAAGACCCCACAGAGCTGGAACAGAGGCGGAACCACAAGCATGAAAAGTAAGAGCAATATAAAACACGATGGCCACAAGAAGCAAGCTGCTTCCTGCAACGTATCAATCATTGCTTTGGCAAGATGGCTCCAAGCAAGAAAGCGCGTTATCAGTAACAGAACAGCAGATAAATGATGTTTGTAATACCTCATCGTGCTGAGGGTTAACAGCATAGTAAAACATCAATGTGGCGTTATTACCTCCAAGACATAACTGCGTGTTATATTGCGTGGTACCTGCTGAGGATTAAGCATCTCAATAAAGTCATCCCCCGACACAGTCACTACAGCAGTCATTACCAACCGCGCCGCCTAAAAGCAGCACGAAATACAGCATGCTGAAGCAGCAGCGCTGCGGCTGCGGTTGGCCTGGAGGGGAAGACTTTCCCCACCAGCAGCACTGGGCTCCTCGCTGCAAGGAGCTTTTCTTTTCCTTGAGTTGCCCCAACAGCTCAAGACCAGAGCCCACAGCACTTTATAAACCCGCAAGACAAAATAAGAATCCATCCTCAGGGGATGGTGTTATAATCCTATTAAGCCAGACAGTGCCATGTATGGGGTGAAGGGCCAGCGGTGCTAGTCTTAAATAGGGAGGCAGCGGCTTGCAGGGAAGGACCCAATGGCATTCAGGGTGCTTGAAGCCAGTCGTCCTGTTGCAGATAAGCTGTAGGCACTGCCTGGGCAGAAGTCCCTCCAAACTCACCAAAAAACCCGAGCCAGCTGTGCAGGGGTCAACAGCAAACAAAGAGATGGTACTTTATTCATCTTTCTGGACGTGGTACCTGCCACATAATACATCAGGTGTTTTGGCCGAGAGTAATGCAGCAGCATGGAGTCTAGGGCTGAGGAGATCCTGTTTTAAAGAAGTTAATCATCTCCTCCACTGAGCCTGGATAACTCTGCCAAGGGCAGATGATGCTTTAGCTCAGGAGCCTTAGAAATAACAGGTCCAGTTCTTCCAGGCTTCGGCAATTTTTCTTTCCCTGCCTAGGGTTTGCTAAACAAAACAAGCCACGTACAAAGCACACAGCTCGTCCCAGGGAACATTGCGGCTGAGCCGTACTTGGCAGAGCGCCAGCTGCAATGAAGAGATATTTAATTTAAGACAGAAGCCAAATGTGAGATCCAGAATAGCTCTGAGTGCTGTCTGTGTACTTGCAGGTTGCTGCTGGCCCACCATCCTTGCAGGTACACTCCAGGCTCCAGCACTGGCTGGATCTGCCATGGACCTTCTTGCAAATCTGGTTTTCCTTACCCAAAATCGCAGTCTGTCATCCAGACGTCAGCAAGAGGCAGCAGTTACACACATCAGCAATTGCATCAGCTACGGTGATGGGGTAAACTGCTGAATTCACTGCCTGCATGTGCATCACACGCATGCATGCAGGCAGATACATGCACCTGTTGCATGAAGTTTCACCTGGACACAGTTGTTTTCCCCGGTGAGGAGCAACTTGTGTGAAAAACCTCGGGTTCCCATTACTGCCCCATGTGAGCTGATGGAAACCGAGCACCAGGGACCTACAAAATCCAAACTGTGTGGGAAACCATCCCTGCTCTCTCTGCTGCCGCCGATGACTCTGAGTTTGCTATATGCCTTTAAGGAGGACAGCTTCAAGGTTTTCCAGCTGACCATTTTCCCTGGTAGTCTCATCCATGGAGGCAATCCTAGGCCTGCCCTATCAGTCATATTTGCACTGCCAACCATAGAGATGACTTTCCAAAAACATTGCTTTTAAGTTATGTAGACCCAACGTTGCATCTTAGCAGTGTAAAGATATGAACAACAATATTTCTCATACTTCTGAGGTTTATAGCAATCCTTTTGGAAGAACACTGTGAGGTGGAGGAGCTGCTGGGTTGAGACCCAGAGAAAGCCCTGGGCACAGGGAGAAGGAAACAAGACTTTCAGCAAGGAAAAAAGCAAACTGTAGCTCTTTTTCCACATCCTTACTATGCTTGCCTTTGATACGGGATTAATAAGAGGCATTGAAACATAGCCACATTATAGCCCAAAATAAGTCCAGGAAAGGAATTAAGTTGTCCCTTAGGAACAGGCAAATGCCTGGGTGCTGTTTGAGAACTAGAGGCAAAATTATCCTCCATAGCTGGGGTACAGCAGCGGGAGGCCACAGTGGGAAGAAGGGGACCTCCCTTCTTCCTGCTGTGGCTGCCCAGAGAAGGATAGGTAGATTTTGGGAGAAGAGCCTCTCAGAGGTGGCAAATGTTTTCTCAACATTCAGAAAAAAATAGGTGAATTGGGATGACAGCCTCCACCTTTCATTACCACACAGCCAATACTTCTACTCCCTGTAAAGCAACCGTTTAATTAAGGAGTCAGCTCAACAAAATTAGAATAAACACTGCCAGAGCTTAATGCTGACCAGATCCCTTTTACTGCCAATTTTCCTCTGAAATAAATAGCCGGCCATCACATTCTCCACCATGGCTGGCTCTCGCCTGGCTCTCCTCTGTTTGCCACTCGCATCGGCATGGCTGACTGCCTTAAAAATAGCAAAATTAGCCAATTTTCTCCCTCTCCCTTGTGACCCATCCAGCACAACGCTGGTTGATCCTCATTTGTTTCCCAAAATGCCTGTGTGCTGGTGTTGAAGTTATCACCAACAGGATTTTTATGAAATACTTTAAGCAAAACGTCAGTGGCTTTGCTCAAGCTCTGATAAATACCCACTTAAGATGAACTGAATCCAGCAGGTTTTGCCCCAAAGTCCCAATTCAGCAACACACTTAAGTCCATGCTTAAATTATTTTATACTGAATTATTTTATAAAGCAGGATGAACAACTGAGTCGGGGCCTTTGGTCTCTGGCACGTTCAGCAGTTTGCAGGCCATTTGCCCAAAGCTTGTTCACAAAACAGCAGTAACAATAGTAATATAACTCACTTTTTCAAAGGCGGGGGAAAAACCCAGGCGCACACATTTTCCTTCTTACATGAGGTGGGAACCTGACTGGGAAGTAGTTTCCTGAAGCCATTTGCAAGATACGCTTTAGGATTTATTTTTTTCTAGATATAATGGCTGAAGACCTGTGGAATGGAAAGCCTCTTGCAGATGCTCCAGCATTTGGAAAAAGCTAACTAAAAGGTATTCTCATCACCCAAAGGATGAGTGCTCAGCTTAGGGAAAGTGCAGAGGGGTGGAGACAGGCTCCACAGTCACCGAGGACCAGCACAGCATCATCAGTGCTGGCACAGTCAGCCCAGCTGGTCCTTTCCTGACCACCTTTACACCCAGCTGTATGATGGGAGCAAGTTTTGTGAACAAAACCCATGTTCACAGCCTGTCAGGCATGCAGTCCGGTGCTCTGTAAGTCTCATTTATTAGCTAATAAAATTCAAACCGAAGAGCAGATTCCTGTTGGTTAAGTAAATATGGAGCCGCTGTGATGCATTTCCATGCTGGTGCATTGACAAGTTGTCACTCAGACATGAGTACAAAGATCCTGCAGATCCCTGGGTTTCTAGCCCATGTATAACGATAGCGCCTGCCTTCGCTATTCTCATATTCACTTATAGAAATGGCTTGCCTGGAAGTTGGCAAGTACTCAGCTAACCAGCAGTATCAGCCCATCACTACCTTATAAACAGGTAGCTCAGCGCAAAATTTCTTTTCACATATTTCTTCTGCGTTCATCTTGGCTCCTGAGCATGGAAATTTTTTATCTTTTTCTCTATAGTGCTCTAGCACTCAGGTTACCTGGCCAAATAGCAGGAGCACACCGCAGCAGATGAGTGGAGCTAAATCCACCCACCACGGCATTTGGCGTAACGCCTGCTGGAAATTCCTCTCAAAGCTTTCTCGATCTAACTTGCTGAGTCAAAACAACCATGGCAAACACCCCCCACCTCCCTGCCATGGTGCTAATGCTAAACAGGACCAGTCCTCACAAGCAGTGGGTCTGAGCAGTGATTTGCTCCAGGAAGGCCTGGGTGCTTTGGGAGCTGCCCTGATTCAACCAGATGAAATAACGTAGTCCCAGTGAGCTTTAAACATCTTAAAACCAGCACAGACACATAAACATCAGAGATCACCGGTACATTCACCAGCATCCTGTTGCTTCCTCCTAGATAACAAAAAGGGCAGTTTTCAACATAACGGGAGCCCAGCATGCAGCCAGGGTGGCAGCAGCATTCATGAACGAGATGCACTTCTTATATCATATTACAGGAACTATTATTATATTTCCTAACTCCCAGCTGCGTACGCCCTCCTGCATCCCTGTGCCTGCCCTCCCTGCTCCAGGAGGCCAGGCGGGCTGAACAGCAGTCACCGGTGCCTTGGCCCTTGTGATGGGAGACTCAGCCAATTTTCCGGTTTGCTCTGACCACCGTTTGCAGCCCCATGGCAAAACATGTCCAGCTTTTTCTTCCTGGTCCAGTAAAACACTCCTGAAGGGTTTCTCTACCCTTTCCCACTGCATCTGTTCAGCAAAGAGGCAGAGGGTACTTGTGTTGGTGAGAGCACGGGGAAGCAGATTCAGGCAGAGGGGAAGACAGCAAGGAGACCATAAATTTTCTAAGCCTCAGCAGAAGCATCACTAAGGTGATTACAGTGACGCTTCCCATCATTAAATGCAACAGCACATCTGCAAAGTGGGAAGAGTCTTTTGACTACCTACCTTTGAATAAAAGGTGCTGCTACAAGAGGCCTGTGCTTGTGACTGCTCCCTAAAACAACCAGCCTGAATATGTAATTAAAATTGCAGTGTTGCAGGGTATTGGCTTTCCCCAATAAGAGAATTTTATCAGCTAAAGAAATGCAATGAGGCCACCAAAGATCCATCCAGGATCTCTGGTGCAAACCCTTCCTTTGAAAAAGGATGAGCAAGTTACAGGCACGTTAATGCCCACAGCCATAAAGACAGTGCCTGGCTGCCCACAGCCCAGGCTTTCTGGCAGCAGAAATCTGGGCTGTGGCTGTAAAGCTGATATAGCAACTGCTGAAACCGCATACAGGCTTTGGGTGCAGGCAGAAGAGAGGGTACCGAAACATGTCCCTCTGGCTGCTGCTGCTGCCAACCCTAAACCCACCAGCCCCTGCCAATGAATCGCATCCTTACACGACCTTGATGGATTTTGCCATGCAACATCTCAGTGTTGCAGAAGTTGCTTGCAAACTTAGGCATCCCTCTCCGCTGAAAGGCAGCCCTCTGCTTCATGTTCCTGCCCTGCTGCCTGGGGAAGTGTGAGCTGAGGTACAGCCATGGCTCGGCCCTGCTGATACTGCTGTCCTGCTTTGGGGTTGTTTTTTTGTTTTGTTTTGGACACATGCAGGCAAGGAAACATTTAACCTAGAGTAGATATCAAGGGAAAAGTTTCTTTTGTGATGAGGAGGAAGGGGAAGAGAAGTGCACACTGTGGTTTTATTACACACACACACCATTGAAGTCACATTACTTAGACGGTACCTAAAACTCCCTGAAGTAACATCAAGCTTTCTGTTGTCTCACATTAGGTTGCTGACCCACAGGTGGGGCTAAGACCTGCTTTAGGAATGCAAGAGTACGATGGCACTGAAATGCCTCTCAAGTGGTATTTACAGATGAGGGAAAGAGAAAAGCCTTCAGTGCCCACTGCTGCCCAAAGCTCAGTGGAAACTTGGGGAGGCAACCTGATGTCGGGGGGACAGAGAGCTTGCCTTGCTTGCTTCATGGGGAAAAATCTCCCCCATGGCATGGCTGCCTCTTTCCCACTCACCCCTCTTGCTCTGCCCCATACAAGTCAGGATGTTAAAGCAGCGCATACAAATCCCTCCTTACACTCTTCTGTCTTCCTCAAGAGGAGTTTCTTTTCATCCTTATCCCACTTTCAAGCCTAGATAATCAGTGCCAAGTTTGGACTTGAAATGTTTAAAGAATTACCCCTACCTGTAGGACAGAGGAGCGCAGCAGCCAGTATCTCAGGTGCCTGATTCACTTATTGGAGACGCAGCAGCCTTCCCGGTGTCCCAGCGAGCCACGAGGCTGCAGCACAGAAAACCCTTGCTATCGGCAATGTAATTATTATTTTTTGTGCTCATTGGACTAAGGTCCAGAAAATCTTCTTCTTTCACATTCATGATCCTCTGGAGTGGGGTGGCGGGGGGAAAGAAAAAAATAAAAAATGGAGCTTCACAGCCTGGGGTCCCCACAGACTGGCATGGCAGCTCGAATGGCGGGAGCAGCGGGGAGGTGCAACAGGGATGCCCCCAATCTACAGGAGCATCCCCTCACCTGTGCCACCTCCACCCTGAGGCTTGTGTAGAAAATTGGTAATGGGAGATGGGCACCTGCAGTGAGACCTGCTGGCCCCATGCCTGCCTGTGGGGCTGCATGCTTGGAGATCTTGAGTGTATCCTTGGGGAGTCTGGATCCAAACTTGCCTTGGAAAGCCAGGGTGAAGGAATTGCAACTTAATAAATTTGGCTTTTCTCTTTGAAAAGCTGCTGGGATTTTTTTTTTTTCCCCCATGCATGAGCAGAATACTGTCTGTGTTGGAGCCAGAAGGGAGGACGCAGAATCGCAGCTGGTGCTGCAGTGCAGCTCAGTCACTTCCAGCGCTTATGGTACCTGACACCTTCTTTACCTCCCAGGATCTCTGCCTCATTTGGTTCATGGGGTGGCTTTACAGGGATGGAAGACTAAACCTGCCCAGAGGAACTGTAAATGGCTGTTCTGATTGTTCAAGTACTCACCTTTCAGCACAAATAATCTGTTCACATGCAACATCTGTTGAAGGCATCATCAACCAACACATACACACCTCCTTTCTCACCCATGCGTATGTCTGGTTGAAGGACCTTTGCTAGGAGGCAGGGACCTTGCTGATGTTGCACTTCATTACTTGGCTCTCCTGATCACCTCTTTCGGCCTAGTTTTCCTTTCCCCAACCCCATTAACCAGCCCACTGGCACACCTAGGAGAAGTCTCCAAAAAGTCATGGCACAGCAGGATGTCGCTTTGAGAAGCGAAGGCAGTGTGAAGCTCCGGCCCCTTGAGCTGGTCCTCCCTTGGCAATGTGCTGTTTCTGTCTTGCGAGCAAATCCCTTTTGTTTCCTTCTTTCTGATGCCCCATTGGCAAGGACCATCATGTCCTACTCTTTCCAGAGGATGAGGAAATGAATTCAGACTGAGGAAGTAGATAGAGGACTGCCTCATCCCGGTAGCCAGCTCAGACGGCAGGATTTGTTTCTCACTGCACAACGTGAGGGTGCATCGTGCTGGTTTCTGCTCTCCAGTACTGGGCATGCTAATGTACTTCAAACTGAAGTAGGCTGCTCCAAGCTTAGCATCACTCTGATTGCTGTAGCCTCTGCAATCTCAAGTAATCATCATTTCCAAGGGCTCCTCAGAGCTCGGTGCGAGGACTGATGAAGCCGTGGTGCTAGACAGCAGTCCCTCTGCCCCCCAAAACCTCTCTGATGGGCTCTTGCGTTTCTGACCCCGAGCCCTGCTTGGAAAGCAGGGAGGAGGAGGTCGGTTCCCAGTACCTGGACAGGGTAAAGAGCTTCATCATCCTTTGCTCTGTTTTGAGGCTGCAGCACTAAGGCACTGATTTGTCCTGCTCGTTGCAGCACGTCTCAACTCCACTGTTCACAGAGCAGCTCCTTAAGGGAGGAGTTGTGGTCCCCGCTGGCTTGGACTATGATGCATGTCCTTGGTGGTAAGCAGGATTTCACACTGCAGACACCCTACGTTGAAAAACAAAAATGTAGTCTTTAGTCTCAACACAGACAAGCTTGTTTCTTGTATCTAAGGGTAGGGCTATACCAGCAAGCAACTGCCATTGTGAAACTAGACAGATGAGGGCGGCGGAGGAGGCTAACAACACATGGCAGTGCAGGAGATCCAACCTCTGCGAATGATACCACACTTGAAGACACTGCTTGACATTAAAACCATCACGAGTGCAAAACCCACTTGCACTCAGGGGGGAATAGGACATTTTCCGATAGCTTGAATTGCAGCTCAGCTGTGACTCTTCCCCAGCAGCTCAAAAAAAAGGGGAATTGCCAGATACTTCAAAAACTGAAGAGAGGAAAAAAAAGCAGGCACCAGCGTGCGTTTTGGGGACTGAACCATTAGCTCGAACTGCCAAAGAACAGAGAAACCCCTGGGGATGCTCTGGGAAAAGCCTGCAGGGGAAAGGACAAATTACTGCTGCACCCTGGTGAAGCTGAGGGATGGATGCCCAGGGCGAAGCTGCGGGCATGCCTCAAGGCCAGAGGGTTTAGTTCCCCTGCTTCAGGAGCTGCCTTGTACTTAGTCCTGTCCCCGAGTTGTGCTGGGGCAAGCTGCAGAGTCAGGAAACCCACCCTGAGGGTACCCCTCTGATGCTACCCCCCCAACACCGGGTCCCTCCATGCCTGGGGAGCACCACAGCAGGGGTCTGCAGAGCCCTCCTGCTGCCAGCATCCTCACTTGCCCCCAGCACGGCATGCTGGAGCTAACTCACCTCTGAAGTGCGCTTTATTGAGCTGCGCTTCAGCTGATTAAACTAATTATTACTCCAGGCTTAATGAAGTCATTTGCCACTCGACTTTATTATAGCCATTATTAAGTATTTACCTTCTCTAGGTGGCAAGAGGTTCACCTGGAAAGCCCACAGCGTTAGCCTGTGTGAAGGGAAGGCTGTAGCTGGGTGCTGAGAGCATCCCTGTGCCAGCCCCGAAACGCAGGCAGGGGCTGTGCCACTGCGGGCAGTGCTGCCGCCACGCCATCCTGGGTGCAGTGCTCAGGCTCCACAGGCATATTTGGGCTCTTCTGGGTGACTGGGGACTGGGGTTTTTACAGGGTCCTTTCCCAAAAGCCTTCAGCCAGCTCGATGAATTACAATTCCTCCTCCACTGAGAGCCGTTTGGGTGGATAGGTGGCTGGAACGGTTCCGAAAGAATAAAAATTATTAGTCCATGGCTCATTAACCTAACATTACTGCTCATCTGGAGCACAGGAGTCTGCTCCTCCAGGCCAGGAAGAGCAAACTCCTCATTTTAGGCACCAAAAAGGCTTTCCATGGTGTCCTGCTGGAATAACTGCGGCCACTGAGCAGTAAATCCACTTCCAGGAGAAAATGCTCATGAGTCCGCGGGGATTCACAACTATATTATGGAGAAATGAGCCAAAAAAAAAATTAATGTTGAAAGTTACAGGTTTTTAGGAAAATAAACATTTGTTCTGCCTCCCTCTTGGAAAGAGTGGAAAAAAGAAACGTTTAGGCAAACAATTCTATTACTATTTACGTAAACCACGGGCAGATATTTGCTCCATAATGCATTAGCCGAAGAATGAATAGGCTGCAGCCCCCAAAAAAGTGAAATACCAGGGGTGAGTGCCAAAAATCCCACTGAAAGTCTCCTGGCCTGGTACAGACCCAGACCAGGGAGGAGGGGATGGGGCCACCCTGCTATTACCCCTTTGGAAATGGTTCCAATTAGCAGCAAGGGTTTGTCTCCTCCCTGAAGCCACCTGTGGACAACCCCCATCAGAGCCAGCTGGAGCAGCTCACCTACTTGCAAGCCTGGGTTTGTTCCCCTTGAATTGAAAAGCAGCTTTGCCACCAGCTTGACTGGGGCCACGTGGAGCATTATGCTCCTGTTACTTATGTTACAGCTTTTAAGGGAAGCCACAGTGATTTACCTGTGAACGCCTGCCATGTCCCAGCAGTCTGCCAAGGTTTCCAGGCATGAACATGGTCCTGGGAACAGAAGTGATGGGCACAAGTGCCCAAGGAAGAAAAGCGGTGAGGTTTTGTTGTTGTTTGGTTTTGTTTTTTTAAAAAAATAAAACTTTTGCTTAAGCAGAAGGAAAATCTGAATTTGTGGCCAACCCACCTGCTTACAGCAGCAAACCTAGACCCCTCTCTGCACATCACTGGGCTCAGGATATGCAGCTAGTTGTGATGAAGCACGAGCTTTCAGGAGGCTTTGTTTATCTTATGCTTTCCTCTCTGTGAGAATAAAAAGCATTCCTGGTGTTTCGCTGGAGTCTGTTGAAGTATTTAAGAGGTTGAAGTCATCAACCACAATTTTTGACAGTATATTCAAAGCAGGTTATAGTCTCTCTCTATGAAGTGTTGCATTGCTGAATTATAACAAATGCTTATGCCTTTGGGGGCAATAAAAATAACTCCAGTATGCAACAGAAAATGAATTATAATTCAGAATAATTCTTGGTAGAAAGCATACATTTTTTAATTACAATCATAACCACTTTTTGATTCTGAGATAAGAAGTGGTTACCATAGTGACCCAATCCTTAAAGATTATTTTTGCCCAATGCTGTATAAAACACTATATGATACCTGCCTTCACAGAAAGCAATTTACAAAGATGAGTTTTCCAAGTGTTAGGCCTTGGGTATAAAAAAGCAACGTAGGCTATATGGAAAAATAATACCCTTTTGGTAACCGCCTGAAAAGCCTTATACACATATTTCCCTGCAAGTACACTCATAGATGTTGTCTCAGATTTGTTGCAAGCTACAAATCTTGCTGTCGTGGTTTAACCCCAGCCAGCAACTAAGCACCACGCAGCCGCTCACTCACTTACTCCCCCCCACCCAGTGGGATGGGGGAGAAAACTGGGAAAAGAAGTAAAACTCACCCTTCCCGTGGGTCATTGTGAGATAAGAATGGTTTAATAGAACAGAAAAGAAGAAACTAATAATGATAATGATAACACTAATAAAATGACAACAGTAATAATAAAAGGATTGGAATGTACAACTGATGCGCAGTGCAATTGCTCACCACCCGCCGATCGACACCCAGTTAGTCGCTGAGCTGCGATCCCCCACCCCCACTCCCCCCCAGTTTATATACTGGGCATGACATCACACGGTATGGAATACCCCTTTGGCCGGTTTGGGTCAGCTGCCCTGGCTCTGTCCTGTGCCAACTTCTTGTGCCCCTCCAGCCTTCTTGCTGGCTGGGCATGAGAAGCTGAAAAATCCTTGACTTTAGCCAAACACTACTGAGCAACAACTGAAAACATCAGTGTGTTATCAACATTCTTCTCATACTGAACTCAAAACATAGCACTGTACCAGCTACTAGGAAGACAGTTAACTCTATCCCAGCTGAAACCAGGACACTTGCTCAGTTTTCAAGCCCATGAAGACTCTGCAGAAGAATTTTAAACCCCTGTTGGAGAATCAGAAAAAATGGAAAGAAGAAAATCAGAGACAAGTTTGTCCTGCAGAACAAACCACCCACTATCGCCTACCATAAGGGGGGTTAAAAAAAACATTTTTACTTACTTTTTGAACAGTCTTAAAATATATTTCTCTAATAGACCATCTACCAGCACTTCCTTGTGAAGATTTCAGGAAACATATTCTGAAGTCACAACCATTGCTATAGTCAAGCAAAGGCATGTTTTTAATGCATGAAGTGAAATGCAATCCTCAGTGAGACTTGTACAAATTATTATTAGTCAATAATATCATCTTCTGGGGGCTTCTTTTGGTAATCCTTGCCTATCTCCCTGCATGTCTCCTGTGGATTTAGAGGGACTGGTCTGCAGGGTTGCATTGGGGATGCTCCCAGTCCCAAGCCGTCTGGGGAGCCGGGTGTCACTCTCCCTCCCATCGATAACTCCCTGCACATCCCCGGCAGCAGCAAGGGTGGTGCAGCCTTCTTTCGCTTGGGTGCCCCTGGTAGCAAAACTAACTTGTAGGTGGGGAGGCCCCCTGTGGACAACTCCAGCCGTGGTCTGTGTCTAGTCACTGGACCTCTGCCGCCTCGTGGAGTCCAGTCATTTTCCTACACACAGCTCGAAATAATTTTGGTTATTTAAGCTAGTGAGTCAAAGAGAGAGTCAGCACCGACCCAACTGGGGTGGCAAGAGGGTTTTCTCATGGCATTGTAGAGTTTCTTGTCATCAGTGATAGCCCTACAGCAGGCTGTTTGGGTATACGACATCCTATATTATGTTCACTCTGCTTAAATTACTTTATGACTCTTGCTCTGATCCCCAGGGTACCCCTGATTTGGGAGAGTACAGAGGTGACAACCCCTGGCTAGTGAACCCTGGGTTTCTCACTTTGAGCTGTCTTCTCCTGCCGAAAAATGCTGCTGAACCTTAGCCATCACGTGAAAATCCTGATGCTGTAGTTCCAGGTGATTAATATACCAAGCCAACTCAATCTGGGCTTAGTTTAGGCAGTTGGCTTTAATTAACCTTTTATTTTTGGAAGCTAATAGGTGCAAACTTCTTCCTACCTGAAATGGTAAGGGAGGGGGTGTTTCAGAGGTGTTACACCTTGCTTCAAAGCTGGCCCACATGGGAGGAGATAAAACAGGTATGTGGCCTTTTCAGCTCCCTGTGATGTGCATAGAAGGGGCAGGAGGTTTCTCTCCCTCCCACCACGGAGTGATGAATATTTTCAATAGCGGCTTTAATTAAAAAGTGTTGAGCGTCTCCCAGTCCCCTGCTGCGATCACCTAGCAGCAATGAGGAAGATTAAGCCTGATCACCTTGAAATGCCCCGCTTACTAAAAGCTGCCCCCCCCCCTTTTCCTCAGTGCTCCCTTCTCCCTTGCCCCCGATAACACACTCCTGCTAAAAGCCATCCAGTCCTGCCCTGAAATACAAGCGGAGCTGAGTCTGCTCGGCCAACCTCAGCTGTCCCTGGAGCACGCATGGACAGGGTCACTGCTTTAACACGTGGGACGTTTCAAACTCTAGTAAATCCACTTGTGCTTCAGCTCAGCTTAAAAGCTTTTGCTTTCCAAAAACGTTGGCTCCAAAGGGCAGAGGTTTAGGTAAGAAAAAAGCCTAAAGGAGATTTAACACTTGATATAAAAATGCTAAGGTACTAGAGCAATTCCAAATATATATTTAATATATTAATAATTACCTCATACCGGTCTCCAGGCACTGAGCATGAGAAGTGAAGGATGCAAATACGACAACCAAAATGAGCCTTTGCTTCAACTCCCAGACACAGGACTGGGGAAAATGGGAGAGTCATCTCCACCCATCCTTAAACACCCAATATTTTGCCAATAAAAGCAACAGTAGTAATAACAAAGACATTTGTAAGAAACTATCCTCCTCATATAGAGCATGAGCTGAAAATATCCTTACGCTCTCCACAGCACTGGATGAATTTCCACCATCGTCCTCAGACCCAAGAGTGCCCATGGGATCAGGGCATGAGGAGCATCCCCGCATCCAGCAGGGCTGGGACGGGGTCACAGCCACCTCAGGAGCCCCCGCCGATGCCTCCAAACACAGATCTGGTGGCAGACTGGTGAGAAGGTAAACCAAAATTTAATTTCACTTTTTTCACTGTGTCACCTCTCGATCCATGCTCTTTTTCATAGTGGAGCAGAGCCTTGGAAGGAAGGAAAGGTGCCGTTCCCTTTGCCCAGGAGCAGAGCAAACCTTGTCCCAATCCTGTTGTGAAACACGGGCAGAGGAATAGCCAAACAGCTGAAAACTTCAAGACTTCAGAGACTCGAAATAAGGATCTAAATTGTTAGTTTTTCACCAGTTATGAAAAAAAAAAAAAAAGAAACCCTTTGATTTCATTTTAATTGCTATTCACTAGGGTTAAAGTTAAACCAGGCTCATAAGACTTTTCAGCAACAGACTAATAAATATTCAGGAGGAGGGTTAAGGAAGGGTTTCATTTTTGGGTTTTGGTGGTTTGGTTTTTTTTTAGCTACCAAACTAAAATCTGCATGTTTAGAAAGCACGAGCCCTTCCACAAGCCAAAGCCTTACCTCAAGACTAGCACTGCCAGCTCCCATGACACTGTTCCCCTTCTAAAAAGCCTGTAAGCTTAAGGGCAATCGCAAGAATATAGGGTATAAACTATTGTGTTCAACAGAGGGAACTTTAATTAGCGGAGCGAAGACCTTAAGCAACCCGTTGGGGAGTGCACCATCACCATGATCATTACCATCGCTATCATCTTAGTCACCATCACCATCTACCTTTCCCACTGAAAAAGCAAATTGTCTCCAGAGGGAACGAGAAGCCAGCAGCACCTCCCAGTCCCAGGGTGCTGACGTGGGCTGGCAGCAAGCGTCCCCGTCAGTCACAGGGAGGTACACAGCACTTCATCGGCGAGAGCCGACGGCATCTACCCGTCCATATTTTTGGAAGAAAGCATTGTGCTGAAAGCACGGGTCTTTTCTCTAATTGCCTGCAGGGCTAAACGAGACCTACACTGTTTCCCAAGCTCTGGTTTCACTGCTCGCAAACATCTCCATCTGCCAGCTGGCCGCGGCGCTTCACAGCTCTGGGGCTGTCACTGCTGAAATATCCTTCCCCGCGTGGGAGCCCTGCACAGGGGCTTCACATCTTGCATTTCTCCTTGAAAAATTCTTCTAGTTCATCAGTGGGGTTTTTGGTTTCTGGGGATGGAATCCTCAGGAAAAAATAAACCGGCATGGGCTTGAGGCACCGTTACCTACCCACTGCTGCTGGATGCAGTGCGCCCAGTGTTGACCTAAAGGGCATTTGCAATCAGAATGCCAAATTTCTTTCTGCCTGGGGAGAAACAAAAGTGAAAGATGGTTGCATTGTTACACTGACATTTCTGGTCTATTTGGATTAAAAGATAAAGGTTTGTTGCAAGTTGTCCTATACAAAAAGCACTGCCTTCTCCTGTGAAGCAACTTTTTAATAGGCATTTTTAGGATAGGAATTATTTCGTCCTCTACTGCAGTTTATGGATTTCACAGGTTGTATATTTGGTAAGTTATACATTTACTTCTTCCAACAGATCTCACGGAAGTTCAATCCAAACCACTGCTTCGATTTTGTTTGTTTGTTTTACACCTGCTCCAGCAGCAGCCTGTCATGCAAATAGGCCTTTGCCCAACCTGTTACAGCAAACGTAAAGCCAATGTGAACAGAAGTCACCTGGACAGGTGGGGGCCAGCAGCCAAGTGGGGACACATTCCCAGTCCCACCCCAATGACCCCCCCAGGGCATCACCTCAGGGCAGCCCACATGTTCAGAGTGGGGGGAAGCTGCTGCCTCTTCAGAGCTGTTTTACCTGGCAAACTCCTGCTGTGGCCCTGGCACAACGCTCCCAAAAGCACGTACAGGTTTGTGTGGCTTTTGGCATCTAAATGCTCTCTGTTCGCACTGGTTGCTCAAGCAGGCAATATAGCTGGGAAAAAAAAAAAAAAAGAAATTGTAAATATTCCTTTTTCAGTAACCATCCTGTTTTCAGAAGATGGCAAAAAAATATTTTTCCTTTTCAAGCAAGAGCCTAGCAAACACTCCAGCTGGAAAAAAAAAATAATAATAAAAAAAAATCACACCCATGAGACAGCTGTGGTGTGAAACGCAGGTTGAGAGCTACTCCCTAGAGCATCTCCCAGGGGAAATGTCTTAAGGAAAAAACCCCACCAACAAACAGTGGGATGGAAACAAGACACCAAATTACCATAGGGAAGGAGAACAAAAGCTGAAAGCGTTATGGTTTTGGTTGGCGTGTTATTGCGAATACAAATAGCTGTTACCTAGCTCATTTCACATCTGTGTTATGAGGTAACTGTGGTAAAATGGATGGATGTAATGTTTTAGTCAAGCCCAGTTGTCTTTGGGAAGATTATCTGCACGGCAGTAGGTTTATAAATGGCTGTTAGGGAACAGAAATGGTTTCTTTGCGTACAAAAAAGCTCAGCATGCCTGGTTGCAATTCTCAGTTAAGGTTGTTCAGCTCTTATAATCACGTCTGCTCCCTCCATCTCTGCCCCAGGGCTGAACTTCGTTAATGCTTTGGGCTGTTTCCCTTCTCCCACATCAAGATGTCAAATCCCTCCAGAAAAAACTGAGACCTCTTGACAAGCCTTTTTGTCCTCGTGTTCATATCCAGAACTAACTCAAAGCAAATTCAAAGCGCTCCCTCCCCTCCACCACATCTGCTGAATAAATGACCTGAAAAGGTAACATCTCCATGCTGCTTCAGTAGTATTTTTCAGGCAGGTATGAGCTTTTTTTCACAGAAGGTGGAGGTGCAGAGCGAGGGCTCTGCCTGCAGGGCTGGAGGCCCTTGTGCTCCAAGAGCTGACGTGCAGCTCAGGAACCAGCTGAAGTCCTGGGTAAAGACAGGGGATGGGTATTTCTTCCAGCGGGAATGATACTTTTTTTCTTTCCTTCTTTTTTTCCTTTCTTTATAAGCAGGCCTGGAGAGATCACTTAAGAGAGCACATTCAGGCTACTGGTGTTATTTTTGATTGTAGACCCAAAGCAATGGACCTGCTTGCAAATAAATAGCCCACCGAGAAATGCACTAACACTCGAGTTTTGTTGTACATCACGTTAAAGAAACTTTTCATTCCTTCACAGATGTGCTGCCTAAACTTGAGGCTTTGATGCAAGCGAATTTGGATGAGGAAAAAACACACAGAAATTTCATTTTGCATACAAAATTACAGCCAGCATCTTCCTCCCCAGGAGCATGACCGGCAGCAGAGTAGCCGTGCTGGTGTAGCAGCTCCCAGGCTCATCGCCTGGCTTTGCAGCGCACCGCCGGCACAGCACCCCAGCACGGCCAAAGCCTTTCGCATTTCGGAGCCAGCTCAGGTATGGCAGCGTGACGCCGGGCCGCTCAGCCCAGAAACCAGGCCTGGGAAATCATCTGCTGTCGCCTGAGTGTTCATCAGCAGGCTGGGCTGGGCTGCTCACTGGTCCTCACCACTTTGTGCTGCCTGCTGGAAACCGCGCTTGCTCTTTGCACCCTGGCGTCACACCAGCGTTGGGGTGGCAAACCAGGGAGCGTTGTGCTGCTTTGCTGCTTTTGCAAAGGCTGATGAAACTCCCTGTTGATGTTTCTCACAATGAGACAGCGTGTGCTGGGCATCCCCATCGTTCATATGGCAGAGTCTCTTCTAGTGCCCTGCCGGAGCAGCTGACAGGCTGGGAAAACCTGAATCCACCTGCTGCAACACCTGCCGCCTATGGCCAAACCCAACGGCACTGTTTTTACAGCCCCGCACAACCCGACAGAGTATCGGTACAGGGATGGCTGTCAACCTCCTGGTGGTGTCTGCCGGCAAAGACGAAATACCGCCCGGCAGCATGGGCTGAGCATACCAAAAGGCCAAGATTATTATTTGGCTTTTTTAAGATCTCACAAAGTAATAAAACAAGAAGGATGTGAGATCGTTGAAGCAGTTCAGCTGCCATCCATGCCTTGAAGGCATTTCGGGAAGGCCGTACAGCAGGTAGCAGGAAGCAATGCTGGTTGAAGTCGGAGCACCAGCTGTCGTTCCCTGCAGTGAGGTGAAACAAAGGCAAGAAATTTTTGGTTTGTTGAGCATCTAGAAATCTGCTTGGGGAGTTTGGTACAGAAAAGAGACCCCAACGTAACCGGAAGTGATGTTCTTACAAAGAACATTACCTTCCTATCCAGGTATTAAAATGCATTATTAAAAGGCATTAGCTTGCCAAACCAGCTTTTGCTTACTAATGTGCTGCTGGGCTCTCACGTGAGCCCAGTCCTCCTCGCCCAGGTGCAGATATGTCCAGACACTGAGCTGCTTTGGTGCACCGCTCCCTCTGCAAGAGAAGTTCACGTTCATTTTCCACAGCACAAAATCAAGCTGACTCAGGTTTCCTAATGATCCGAGCTCCCCTGCTGTGCTGGCTTCGGGGCCAGTACTGGTGCCTGTGCCTTGCCACCAGCACGCCGTGGGAAGCATTGCTGGCAGCTAGTTTGGTCCGCAATAAAACCAGTGCGGTGCTGTGTCTTCCCTCCCCGCCGTCTGCTGGAAAACGGAGGGTGGCTGGTTTTGTGGCTTGCTCATATAAAAGCAGAGGTTGCCGAACACAAATCCTGTGCGGTGTGATTCGGGAGGCTGGACAGAGGAACTGCTAACACAGCAGGACCGAGACAGCGATAAGATAACTTTCCTTTGAGGAGAAAAGGAGGCAGAAAGGGGCAGGTAGGCACAGTATCCTTTTAACCCAGACCATCACCACCCATCCTAGTTTGTCTGACATGGCTTAACATTAAAGGACAATAGGTTAGAATAAACAAAAGGAACATATCCCAGACTTTGGTGGCTTGCTTAAGGTTCTCCTGTTTCTAACACCTCCTGCCCATTTGCAGAAGCAAAGGCAAGCTTTGCATCAGAACCCGCACAGCACCAAAAATACCAGCAGCTCGACCCATGTATATAGGGCAGACTCCTGCCCTGCGGGACCCATACTCTCCCCATGGCACCTCTTTGGCTCCAGGCTGGTTTTAGTAGTGAAGGCAGTTCCAGGTTTTCCAGCTAAGCCAAACCAGGATTGTCTCATGTCCCAGCAACCTTTTTATTTGTATGAAGCGACTGAGGTTAGTTTTCTTAGTTAGGTATCTGGTATTTTGTGCCACTTCAGAGAACTGCTTAACAAAACATACATAATTAAGAAAATTAACCTGACTGAGAGCTCACACCTGCCGTGCTGTAGGCTCACACATCGGGGGTTTGGGCCATTGCTATCAGATGCCAGTGATGACCTGTTTTTTCCTATGCAAGTGCACAGAGGTGGTCAGAGACTGCTTTGTATTAGCTCTCTTGAAGGAGAGGGAGGATTTGCACCAGAATGTTTCGCTGTTTCTTTGGCACTTATGGCGTGCTGGAAATTGCAAGTTAGCTTAATTGAAAATAGACCAATTTTAATTAATACGGGAGATGAATGCAAATGGCACAGGAGCTTTGTGGTGTTGGTCTCATTTCATACTGGCTGTTGCCCCAGCAAATGGGGCAGTGATGCTCGGAGGTGGTAAGAGGCAGTTTGGAAGGATGATGCAACAAGTTTGTCTGCCAAACATTTCTAGTAAGGCAGCTGCTGGCAAATAGCATCAGGTGAGCTGCAAACACCACGCATGGGTGAACAGTTTGGAGGGGAAAAACTAAAAATAAAAGGAGAGCAGTTAACATTATCCCAATATTATCCTCTAAAAAGATGACCAGCAGTTGTAACTTCCCTTGCTATCTGTTTCACTTGCAGGACTTTAGGTCTGAAATGTGTTTTCCTGGGCATTAAACCTGCAGAGCAAAGCAGGAGCAGGGCCTATGTGAGCCTTGGTGAGCTGCTGTCCCCATCCCCACCACAGACGCACGCCATGCTTTGGCAATGTGATGCTCTTTCGCTCTCATTTTTTTTTCACTTGGTAACTTGGGGATAACGTTACTCATTTTCAATTAGAAAAGACAGACTCTAAGTATTAGTGTGCTCCATTTGAAAGGGACCTCTGAAAGCCAAGAAATGATTTTATCCGTAATAGTTAGGGTTTCTTCTTCCCTGAACACCACCTTGAATACCTGGAACACTTGCTCCAGTAATTATGTCCATTAACTTCTCCTTATTTTGCTCCATCAGGTATGCTGTTTATACTCTGCACTAATTCCTGCTGTTTCCAACACACATGGGCAAAATAACTAATTTTATATGTCAGACCCAGCTATGGAAAATAAAGACCATATGTGCCTAATGACTGAGGCTCAGCTTATGTTAGTGCATTGCCTTTGCAATGCAGCTGAATCCTGATGATCGTGTTCCTGAAACTGGCACAGTAAACCAGCTGGTTAGGTGCCCTCATTTAATGGGAAAAAAAAAAAAAAAAGAAGAAAAAAGTCTGGAATATTTTTAATCAAATATTTCTGGATCTAGAAGTCACCTTCATTCTGCAATCTACGGCAAGCCTCTGAAAGCTGCAGTTTCTCAGACAATTTTCTTGCAAGTGCAAGAAAACAAAGATCTTTCTCTCCTCTTTCCAAATCACACCTCTTTCTTGCAATGGTATCTGTCCTTCTATCCCTTAGAGAGGGCTATGATATTATCAGATCACCTGATATTGTTCAAGAAAATATACAGAGCCATTTGCTTTAATTTTAGTCTACCAGAGGATGCTTGGGTACATAAATATACATCCATTTGCCTCAAGGACACAGCAACCCCATTGACTTTTTTGATGTCAGGTTTTCTCCTCCTTATACTTTGGGTTTAATTTATGACCTGTGTGGGGATGGGAAACTGAGCCTCTAGACAAAGCGTCACCACACCTGACCCAGTCCTGCTGTGTCGAGATAGCCCGTGGTGAGCAAAGCCACCCAGAGAAAGGCAGGGCTGTGTTTTCCAGCCTACAAATGGCAAGGGAATGACTTCAGTGCAAGTTCCTGCATCCTCCAAACAGTATACGGCGCACACCCCACCAACAGCACAATCCCCAAACAGCTCACACTGTCGGTGAACTGTAGGCACAGGAAAATTGTTTCTGTGAAACTTTGAAAGCTCAGACCAGAGATACGGCATATTTGCACCATTCATTCATCAAAAGCCATCCCTTACCTTTGCTGCCAAGACCCCAAGCAGGAGACTGAACCCCTCCGGGCCTGCCCGGCTCCTGTGTCTGCTGCTCCTTCCACATCACTCCACCCTGGGGAGAGAAATCCACCACCTTCGCCGTGTAGTGCTCCTGCACATGCTACTGCTTCAGGACAGCAAAGTTGCAAAGAACTGCTAAAACGCTTTTAAAAAAAAGTTTAAAAAATTACGAGGTTTGAGAAACCGTTTGAAGGGGGCAAGCGTGATTCCAGATCGCATCTTTTACAGGTTTCGAGGCTGGGCACAGCAAGCAGAGAGTCAGGCTCCAAACTTCAACATTGAGTTTAAAATGGAGCTTTTAACTGTATTTTTCTTAGGTACAGAGCTCAACGGTGGCTGTGTGGAGAGGGCCAGGTGGTGCCCATCACAAATAGCTCTTCTCAGTACGCAGATGCTTTCATGGCTGCGCGAGGGCAGCGGGTGCAGCCCAGAGCCCCGCAGGTGCCTTCCGCCCTGTAACACCACGGATTTTCAGAAGATGGCAAAAGCAGACCGCCCGAGGCAGCAGCCGAAGGCAGCACCTCTCAAAAAGAGAAGAAACACTGGTAGAAGTTAGAAACAATTTTTCCCCTCGGCTGCGGTAGTTCCTCAGCGAGATGTGCCGTGGCTGCGCACCGGGGACTGAGATGTCCTCAGATACTGCCCAGACCCCCCGCCAGCTCAGCCTTCCTGCTCCTAAGCTAGCAGCCAAGCCTGGGCAACGGAGCGGGGACCTGAGCACACCGAGGTTTTTGGAGGATGGAAGATGCCCCAAAGCCTCCGTCCTTCGCAAACAGCAGCACTTATTGTCATGGGGGGAGGGTGCAAAGCAGCCCCAGCAATTAGAAACCTACCTGGAGGGAGGGAGGGAAGGCCGTGCATGGGGCCAAATTTCCCTGGTGATCACACAGTGGTGGCACCTGAAGGAAATGATGGGGGACACATGTGCCTCAGGGCCAGCTCCCCTGTGGTGTGAGCATCCCAGCATCTCCCCTAGCCCCTTGGCCAAGCATGGTATAGCACAAGAGCTTCCCATGGCTTGTAAAGCACCTGGCTTAATCAGCACCAAAGTGTGGCCTGGTTCACATCCAGGTCCCATTTTATCTCCATCTCCTGGAGGTCCAGGCCAGGGCCCTCACGCAGAGCGTTGAATAGAGATTAAATGACGTGGTGCAATAGGATTGTCATTGCTGTCTGTGTCTGCAATGAATGCCCATGGGTTTTGGGATGAGAGGGAGGGACCCGGGAAGGGTGTGGGAAGCAAGGCCGGCAAGTCTGGGGCACAGGAGCTGCCCTGGGCAGCCACGTGGGGTTTGTACCCGGGAGGTGCTTTCCCTCCCGATCCCACCTCTTTGCCCCACTGCTGTGAGCAGGAGCTCTGCTAAGCAGAACGGGGAGCATTTAGAGTTTTCTGTAGCTCGGTGTTGGGATTTGACCTGCAAGTCCAAGCAGGCCTGGCGCTCAGCACTCTCTGTGCAGAGCGGCTGCAGGTACCTGCTACCAGCTCCTCTCTGCCCTTTGCATCAGGTGTGTGCTTCACGGCCATAAGCCCTTAAACCCCAGGTGAAAACTCTCCCTCCAATTACTTTTTTGATAGTAGCAGCTCTTTGCTGAGCTCCATGGTACCAAGTCTTCCTTGGAAAGGTATGCATGGGGTTCATGAAAAGAGGACTTGAAGCATCCGAGTGTGATCAGACTGGCTGGCGTGGGGCACCTGCGTCCGCGTCCTGACTCGCAGCAAACAGCGCTTACTGTAATTTGGGGGCTGAAGGTCAGAGATGGTTTTGTCTCTCCCATGGGTTTTTCTTGGGGTGGATGCAAGCGGCAGAGTTCAGCTCTGGCCCTGAACTCCCCCCAGCTACGTGGGTTTCATTTGGCATGCTCTTCCTCACCCTTCCTCCCTCACTTCACCAGCTAAATTCAGACAAGGCGCTCGTATGCATAAAAGCTGTCAAAAGAATAACTTACAAGTACAGGAGCAAGAAAAGGCTTGAAGTGTAAAGCTGGCAGCCCCCGAAGAGCTGCGGGGACTATCCAATCCATCTGGTGCTCCTGGGTGCACAGCAAACAGGCTTTTGACTAGTTCGTAACCGTGGCACATGCGAAAGGCTCAATTATTGCTTCTTAGAAAAAACCAAATTATCTCCTGGAGTCGGAGACTGACAGCCACATAGTCTCTGCAGTGTTATGCACGGCTGAATTTTTGCCGGCTTATTCTCTGCTGTTCTGTACTGCCTGTAATTGCATTGCATTTTAATTGTTTAGCATCGTCAGAACTTCAGCCCCGGGGGCAGCGGAGGTGGTGAGAGCTCAACACATCAAATTACTACCCAAAGAGCAAGCAGAGAAAAAGCAGAGTGGGGAGGGAAGGAGGGAGACAAATAAGCCGTGTTCATTAGAAGAACAGCAACCCTGACCAGGGAAGTGTCCTACTGATGTAATAAGAAAGCTGAAAGTTGTTAGTAATAATAAAGAGCACAATAACACAGTTGCTTTTCTATCAGAAAGCACCACATCTGGAAAAAATTAACGCATCGTGGAAAGCAGAGATGAAAATCAGCAAAATGCTCTTTGCCCACATAGCTCTCTCTTCCCTCCCAGTTTTATTTAGTGGTTTTTTTTGTGGGGGTGAGTTCTGTAGTTGCACTGTTTAGTGCTGTTCCCTTGAGTGCTATGATGTGGCCCAAAAGCTGGCATCTCTGCTACAGAAACCCTGCCGTGCGAGGCAGCGAGGCACGCTTTCCCACAGGCAGGCTTGTGTTTAGTCCTTGGCCAGCCAGAGGTCCTGAGCACTGCTCCTCTCGCTACCCCAAAAGATGCTGCAGGTTCAAATCCCTAGGGCAGGTTTTGAAGGAAAGGGCCTTTCGCAGGCTGTCCCATGGCACAGGAACAATGGCAGTGGCGGGGCAGAGGCAGAAACCAAGGGAGTGGGATGGGTGCGACATGGTCCCCCACACTTGCACAGGTTGGGCAGAAAGTTTATCTTTTTTTCTCCTCTAGAAGGTCTGCCCGTGGGGACCAAAAGGGGTGGATGAAAAGGCTGGGTCATGTGCTGTTGATGAAAAAAATGAATTTTGCCGCCTGTGAGTGTCCTGAAGCACATCAGAGCCCATGCTGGGGCTGCCCTACTGAGGCACCGCAGTAGCTTTAACCTCAAATAATGGACTAAACTGTGCAAAGCCTGGAGCTGCCTAATACAGGTGATCCTTCCAGGGAACAGGTACAGCACAACACGGCAGCCACAATGTGACAGCAACAGGACAAAGGGTTACCTGTTGCTGCCTGAAAAATAGCCCCAGAGCTGCCCACCACAGTGTGGGGTCCCCACGTCCCAGCAGGACCTTCTTGGTGTCCCTTGCAGGCCACCAGCAGGCTGCTTGTGGGTCTTTCTCATGGCTACCTGCAAAGCCATGGGCAGGTAAGATCCTGGAATCATAGAATGGTTTGGGTTGGAAGGGACCTTTAAAGGTCATCTAGTCCAACCCTCAAGATGAAGGCAGACAGGCATGTCAACAGGCATAGATGGCACTTCCAGCAAAGAAGATGGTGGTGGTAGCAGAGAGGTTTCTGGCCCTGGCCCCGGTGCAGCCCAGTGGGGAAGTGCCTCTGACACAGCTCTTCACCCAGGGGAGCATGCAGGGTGGACACGAAGGAGCTGAGAAGATCCTTCAGCTGTCTGTGCTGAAAATTTTGAGGGTATTGGCATTTCACATCAGCTGCAGTCACCGGGGTTAATTAAAGCCCGTGTTTTATAGATTGCCCTCGGCCATAAACTGAAAAGCTGCCTCAATTGGGAATCAATAGAGTAATCTTTAAGCTCATTTATTTTATTAGATATAGAGTCCTAATTTGAAGAAATTGAGGAGCCATAATTAACGGTGCCAGAGAGGCCCTGAGATGTATATTTAAAGCTTCCCGAGGAGAGCACTTTGCTCGTAGGCACAATGTGCTGGAAGTGCCCGGCTCGCTGGAGCACTGCAGTGGGGCCAGGGGATGCTCCGGCAGGCGAGCCCCGGGGACTGCTCCAGCACCGCAGAAATCCAAGAGCAATTCAATAACCAGCATGCTGCGCTGCTCTCTCGCCCCCAAATGGAAGGGCAGGCTGCAAAGAGCAGCGTTGCCACCATGGGGCACAGCAGAAAAAACAGACCCTGGGGTCAGCAGAGGGCTGCTGGCAACTGAGGCATCCCAGCAATGCCGCAAACGCCCTCCCCATCCTGAGCCAGCGAGGCTTGTGTGCTTTATGCCCTTCTCCAAGTCTACTGCATGCCAGTGTGCGGTTAAATGGTTCACCCCTCTTCAGTGGGGTGGAGTCACTCTGAAACCACAAAAGCCTTTGGGGGTTTTGGAGGGTGAAGTATCCAGATGGTGCCACTGCTCTCCCTCGCAGGAGCCTCGCTGGCTGGCGGTACAGCTTTCCCACACTGAATAGAGGGCACCTGAGGAATATTTTTTATTTAGGCATCTTTCTGAGCACTGCCATAAGCAGAATAACAAACAAAAGACTGACCCCTTCATGAGCAGCTCACGAGGCCCTCAGCCAAACATGCAAAACTAAATATTTAAGTGCTAAGAAGACTAATAAGCTGCTCGTGGGATTTTTAAAAGCACCTAATGCCTACCTCTTCAGCCCTTACTTTTCAGAAATAATTATTTTCATTTTTCTATGCTGTTTTCTCATCTCCAGACCTTTTTCCTGTAAATAATGATCAAAATCTTTTTCTTTCTGGTATTTTTTCTCTTATATGAGTCAAATAAGTTGCTTGATACAGCATCTTAGAGTAGAAAGCCAACTGTCAATACATTGCACCACACTTTTTGTTGTTTGTTTGTTTTCTTTAGTGCTCACCTCTCTTCTTTGGGACTGGGTCCAAAATCCCAGTGTGCTGCAGTTGGTCACTCCCAAAATACTGCAAGTCTTCTACCTGAACAGGCTTAGGACTCTGGGAAGAGCTCAGGGAAAGTTTTCTATCCTTGAAGACAGTGACTGACTTTCCCAAGTTGAGCCTGAGAAGAACAGTGCTGAAAAAGCCTTTCTCCTGGCAAACCTGAGCCCCGCAGACTTTACTAACAGTGACTAACAATACTCCAAAGTCTTTGTCAGCCAATTATGTTCTGTAGTCTTGGGTTGTAACATGTAGATCAGAATCATATGCTTGACCTAAAAACTTGTTTAACTAGTAACTCATGAGCTGAACTTATTTGAAAGCAGATCCAGTTCAAACACATTTGTGTGGGCATGCTCCTTCCACACTGAAGTGGGTGTCATTCACTTCTGTAGCAAACTATGACACAGAAGCTGAAGAGGACTCAATTTAGGTGGGACTGTCCACAGAAGACTTTGTCAAACTTTAGTGGAAAGAGTTTTACAAATGTAGATCCATTTTCGTAGGCATCCTCATATAGTCAAACCTTGCATGTAAAGGACCAACTTCTACTTTGGGGATTTTTTTTGGCCATGCTAGTAACTAGAAAAACTCGAGTGGATCTTTTAGACATGTATTACACTAGAGCTGTTGAGCCAGACAATGGGAATTGATTTTTCATTTCTTTTTCATCTACCTGAGCCATTGCGTGTAAGTCTTCCTAAATAACTGAGTTCTCTCTGCAGTCAGTTCATCACCTCCCATTAAAGCCAATTCCAGCATCTCCAGCTTTGCAGAAGAGTGAGCCCTAAATATTCTTCTAAATCCTTTCCATGCTTTACAGATATCCTTCAAGCAAATCTGTCTTCTCTCCTTCATATAAACATCAGTTCCCTCCTGATCCTTCACAAGGATGGAAGTTCATACATTTCCCTTTACCACAAGCTCTGTCGCCTCAGGGGTTGAGAGGATCACAGGTTCTTCATTTCTGCTCTCCACTGAACCCATCTCTTTTGCTTCACACATACAGTCACACAAGCCAGTCACTTTGAGATACGTTTCCCAGCTTTCTGATGAGAGCTTGGTTGTCTGCCATGCCCCTTATCATGATAAGCCCAAACATCTTCCCCCGTTGTGGCGTTTTTCACTTTTCTAGTACCAAGATTTGCAGTGAGCCCTGCTCTCTCACATCAACTCTTGTAATGAGGAGGAGTTTTCTGTACTCCACTTGCCACCACTAGCATGCCTTCTGCAAGGTCTCATGCTCCCTCTGCCACCACCATGCCCAGAATATCTAAGGTCTGCCCTCTAGGCTCACCAAAGAGTTCAGGTCACTCTGTGCTATGGGAATGCAAAGTAATGAACAATAGTTGTACTAGGTATCAGTAATGGATTGCATTTCTGCAAAGAGAAAAAGAAGAGCCGCTTAATAAAGAGAATAACTTTTAATAGGCAGTTAAATTTTTTTTTCTTGACACACCATGGTAGTTTCTGAACAAATTTATCACAAACATATATATATTTCACAATCTTTCTCTGCTTTTTTCTACTGTACTTTCAATATGATGCAAAATGCTGCAAAATACTTTTTTTTTTTAAATCAACATGAAAATCCACAATGATTGCTTTTTTCATAGGAAACTTCAGCAATCAGGAATTTGAATAGCTGCAGGTGCCAACTAGCATATTGTACATGGCTTGACCTTTCCAAAGTAGGCATCCAAGACTCCTCTGCTCCTGAGCAACCCAAGTAATCCAGGAATACCTGAATGAACCACATAAGTTCAGCTGCAGGATGGAAGACCTTGTTGGTTCCCCACCTTTTACAGAGCTTCATCAAAAGTTTCCCTTGGTGTCCCTAAGACAGAGGATTATTAGACCCATCAAAGTGGAAATAAGAGCAATGGTCAAGCACAGGGAAATGAACACTTTCCAGCTTCGTGTATAAACATGAACTAACAAATCTGCTCAACCTCCTACCATACTGCTAGGTAAGTTTTATTATTCCAGAGAGGGAAATTGGAGAGAGAAGTTCCTCAAAAGCATTGTATCAATAGGTATCAAAACTTAGATCATTGTCCTGGCTCTTGGTCCTGCCAGTTGTCTTTTTTCCAATTGCCAATAAAACAATGGAGGTTCTTGGCATGCTACCAGAGTCAGTGGATTGAGACTGAGCAGATGCTCAACGTAATATAATTTTCAAACATTTATAGTTCTAGAAAAGCAGGATACATGCAGGTAGAAGCATTACTTGATATTTTTGAATTGCCAGCTCTGTACAAATTAAGAGAGTCTGTAATTAGCACTTGAAACACTCTAAACTTCCAGAGTTATTCAATAACCCACAGGAATCCCATGCATTACTCGGAACAGAGGGAAGAAGGTTGATCTGTAAAATTGCTTATCTTGCTGATCCCCACTGTGCGCCCCAGGCTATGTAGGAGACGTATTTATAGCACACAAAATGCAATTAGCCAAGGAACAGGTGAAAATAAACTATGTTGCCTGCTACATTACAAGAATCATATTCAGTAATTTACAGAACTTCAAAGAACCTCAGTGCAAGGTATATTCCCCCCTTCACAGAAAAAGCACACACTTTAGCATTTCACCCAGGCATCCCATGCTGTAAACTTTTATGACAAGCGAAATGTGTGCTACAGTGAGGAGTCTCATGGAAATCACTGAATTAATTTTCATAGTGGCAATTTGTGCAGTACTGTTTCAAGGGTCAGGCCCTGTTTGCATTTTGCTACATACAATTAAAAGAACCCTACCTACCATAAGTTCAGCAAAGTGTGCTAACATATTTCTCCCTGTATGTGCAGAAAACATTTTTAGCAACTACTATGCAAACATCACCTGATTTTTACATTCTCTTCAACCTTTTTGAATGTTTTCCTGTTTTTACTCTATGTGAAAATAATAAATACATATGATATACCAGTTATTAAGCCATCAAAAAATTACGTGTCATTCCAGAAGGAACAGGAGACACTTGAGATTTAGAAGTCAAGAGCTGGTCATTAATGCAAGTGTCCTGCTTGGTAAAAAGCTTCAGCTGCTCCACATTTCCTGCAAAACTGCAACTTTGGTGGGATGTTCCTGCATATTGTGATAAAACAGGCTGCTTCACATCTGAAACGACAACAGTATCTAAAGATTATTATTCCATGTAAGGTTGTTCAGGAGTGTAAGAGTAAGCTGAAATAGATGACATAGAGTAAATCCAACACAGGATACACAATAAGGAGTAAATCCATTGTCCAGGACATTGGCCTGCATCTGCACAAACAGAACCCCCTCTGGGTTTTCAGTAATGTAGGCAAAATTGCATTCTGCTGCTCTAATTCAAGGGACAAAGAAGGTTATTTTGTCCTTAGTGTTGGCATCAGGAAAGCTCAGTTTGTACGTCCTGAGGGAAATGAGAATAGGCCAAAAATATCAAAGATGTTTTGCAAAAGGGTCTCTCCACATTTCTGGTCAACCAGATCTCTCTCAGTGGAGGGCAATGGGACCTATTCTAGAGGGGCTTCATCCTACAATGATGGTGGAAGGCTGGGCTTCATCTTGGCCCAACATAGCTGCCTCTGTCCGGTCCATCCCACATATGCTGTGACATCTAGTTCCTCAGGCCAACCTTCTCTATCTCCCTACACTACCCTGGTCACACAGGGCCCTTCCCACAGCCGACCCCTTTCCCGCAGCTGCTTCCTTCTCCCACCCTCAGCAAAGAACCCCACTTCCCCACAAATGAGAGAAGCAATTCCATGGGAATCGGAGATTGCGCTGCCTGAGAAAGCTTCGTACATGAAGAAAAATGCAGCACCCTCCTCACAAATGGTGGGTTTCAGGGGTGCTCTGATGGTCTCTGCCCTTGCACACATAAAAGTACAACACCTGCCAGTTGTGCATGTTAGCCACGAAGGATTTCAAGCCATAATAAACCACCTCAATGAAAGCGCTTCCTTTTGCATGATGTGGAATGGACACAGATTTTTCACGAAACCAATGGAGCTGAACACTTCTGGGTACCAAGTTCCTTTTTATATAGGTAACTACCTTTAAAAATCTCTTATTACAAACAGGAAATGCTGAACAGTTAAAGCCAAATGCTATGCCCATAAAGGTCTACCTCTGTGAGGTGACAGCTTTTTCAGTCCCTCGGTTTGCCTGGGACTCTGTTCGTGATGGTGTCCTCAAGCTGAGCTTTGTTTAAGCCATTTCTCCTTGAGGCTGCTGCCAACTGAAGTCATTGCTCTTTCTGGTTTGCATTTTTAACCCTTTTGTTTAGGCACAATACTGAGACTAAAAAGTATTACTGAGACTAACAAACGCTAATGTTACAGGACGTAAGACAAAAGCAATAAACTTACATATTTATTGCTGAGGTGTAAAGAGTTGCCGAGTTTTATTCTTCCCCTGAGATGAGTGCTCTCCTAAGAAACAGAAAATATATTTGCATCAGTTAAACATGCAAAGACAAAAGGACAAATGAGTCTAGCAAGAACACATCACCGACCACTATACAAACTAGCCAGTCTCCTTGTCAGATTTACTTAACCAGCAAAAATTGTCCACACAACAGATTTTTACTACTTTCTCCACATTTTATAGATTATTTCCCCTATGTTTTGCTCTCAAATGGTGGGTTACTACCACAAAGTATTTCCAAGGCAATTCTCAAGGGGTTAGAAAAGGCGTAAGACTTTAATTAATTTGTAACTATGATTAGAACATGAAATTATAAAAAGAAAAAGATACAACTATAAAATTAATTTTTGACGATATCACTGACAGCAGCTCAGTTCCTCCAAAGCAGGAAAATGAGCATATAATAACTTCAGTCAGGGATTACAGACCTCACTCCTCCTTCCCTGGAGAAGCGGAGCCGCTGCCAGCAGGTATAGGCAGACAAATAAGCCTCCAGATGAGGACGTGTTTATAGTTGTCCTATTTCCAAATGCATGTCCCAGGAATGGCAGTGAGATTTCTTTGTGTCAGAGATTCGTACACGGAGGTGAAAAGGGAATGGTATCCCCAGACTAGGCAGAGCCCCATGTAAACAGGCGTGAAGGTGGGGAAACCCAAACGCATCCAGGAAACTGCCTCCTGCCTCTCTGCTCACCTGTGGGAGACAATTTAATGTCTGAACCACACACAAAAGGCAAGAAAGGGAAAAGTTGTATTACATTCAAGTAAAAGTGAGTATGTATTAAAAAGCTTGCATATGATCTACAGCCTGGGGTTGAAAATTGTAATACATATTAGGATTATAACAAATTAACTGATTAGGCATTTAAATAATTAGAAGTTAAATTAAATAGTTGCACTCCTGAAGAAAACAGAAAAGACTCTTCAATGGTTTTCAGATAGCTTTTCCTGGCAGCAAAAAGTGCTCTTTAATTTAGTGCAGCCTTTTGGAGATGAGTAGAAAGCTTGGTATCTAATAGGGTTCAATGAGAAATCATTCAACAATAATGTGCTGGAATGCTGTTCGCTTCCCAAGTGTTCAATTTTGGATAAAATTATTTCAAAACCATTATAAGTTGTTGCTAAGTTAGAGAACTTCAGAACTTCTGATGACGTTATATTTCATTTAAAAAGGCCTTCAGCAACTTCTTCAATAATTCATAATATAATTTTTTAAAGAAAAGGCAAGCACAAGTTTCTGGTAGAAAAAAATGAAACATTTCAACAAGATTTATACATTTTTTGGTAGGTGAAAAGTTTTTGTGAGATAAAAATCTTGTTTTGAAAAGCAAAAATAAAGTGAACCAGTGCAAATATTGTATAGTTTTGTACTAACAAAGGAATGAGATTTTCAAGAAATCTCATTTCTTTTTAAATTTATTTTTATTTCTTTCTTCCTTTATTATTTCTTCCTTCTGCATGTCTTTACCTTCCTTGTTCAATATACAGAAATACAAGATTTAATAAGGCATGAAAGGGGGAAATTGGCACGATTGTTTAAAAAAGGCGTAGGAGAATTTCATTGAGAAATATATTACCATGGAGAAGATAATATTCAATAGTTGTAATAAATATCAATACTTTGTTATCAGTTCCACTCTCAGCTGGTTGCTCTGCCTACGCTAGAAATTAGGCAGACTTACACGGAAGACTGATACTTTGCACCACAGGAAAATAACATGTCTAAGGAGAGGCTCCAGAGCCAGCATAGCTCCCTGGATAACTTCCCATTGATGTCAATAGGCTTTGGATCAGAGTATGAAATTGGTGAGGCAGTGCTGGCTGCAGGAGGCAGACTGGTTGAGTGGTACCTGTCGACAGCAGTGGTCGGGACAGGAGAGGTGAATTTGCCTTACTGCAGACCCTGACACTGCAGCACTGACTGATAGACACTCACATGCCCTATCTAGATTTCCTGGTGCTATACACATAAATCCCTTGAAAGAGTGAACTGCCACAAACTATTGCTGGGGTCAACATCCTGCCATAATATCAGCGATTGCCCGATGAGGGTTCGACACAGGCAGGAATGCTCTGCATTGCTTTGCCACTGGACTCCCAAGAAAGCAGGAGCCTGCAAGAATTCTGAAAGAAAACCAAGTTACCTCTACTCCATGGTTGCAAATGTGTCTGAAGATATTTGCATTATAGGGTCTGCAATCATTAGTGGCAACTAACAATTCAGTGATGAAGAGAGAATGATGATATACTGGAGAAGAAATGGTCACACAGATGCTCTCTGTTCAAGAGTAATAAGGGTAACACATGGGTTTAGATACAGGGCTACAGTGCGCCTTGAGACTGCACAGAGAGGTGTCTAGAACAGTTTTGGAGTGTAATGGCTTAGCAGTTTGATGTTGTGCTAAATATCCAGCTGCAACACAAAGAGCAAATTAGGAAGAACATTCAGGTTAGTTGCAAGTGGGAAGACATTTTTATTGATCTCAGAATAGCCGTAACTGACAGAAACAAATTCCAAGACTGCAAAAAACCAAACTTGCCCCCAAACCATTACCCACTAAAAACAATGGATAAGACCTTGCTTCCCATAAGGGAAATGAAAAACAAATACTTGTGTTTAGTATTTCATTAGAACAGATGACATTTTAATCTACTGAAGAAATTATTTCACACTGAACTGTGTTTGCAGATGGAAAAAGTACGCAGAGCAGTGGCGGTGCTCAACCTGTCTAGATAGATTACCTGCATGCTTTGAAGGCTCTCCTCAAGAGAGAAAGGGTATAGTTATGCAAAATATACCAACAAGAGCAAAACTGTTGGACAACATGATCAGTGAAAAATGGGCTTTTGTTGATAATGGATTATGCATTTAGGGGAGGATGACAGACAAGCTCTAGTGTTGTACACTAGGAGTTGGAAGGTATCAAGAGAGACTTGAGCCATCAGCTTCTCACAATATAGTTATATAGCATCTTGCATAAAGGTATTGGTTGATCCAATTTGATAGGTACTATGGCAATAATTTTCTGATAACAGGTTGAAAATTCAGTGCACATTTGTCTACTTTGATAAGTAAATAAGTGAACTGCAGAAAGGGGGAGACGAAGGGAACTGGAAGAAAGTATTTGGTGCAGTTAACAAAGCGCTGTCAACTGCAGAGTTGCAAGTGCAACGTGACCCCCTTTACCTGTGGTCCTGCCTTGTGACACCTCTCCTGATGGAGGAGGAGTTGTGGGCTCAGATAGATTGGCAGAGGGCAGTGAGAAGCCAACCTCATATATATCACGCACTTCTACAAAAACTGAAAGAAATGATGCACAGTTTGAGAAAGAGGCCTTAGGCAGAATATTTGGAAAATGAAATCAGATTGATACTGACATGGAAGTTTTAGCTGACAAGCAAACCCTTCCATTAAAACCTTTTTTCTCCCTCTCATCCTCCAATGTTGCACCTGTTTGTTGATTTTTGTCTGAAATTGGATTGTAAACACAAAGACATAGGCACCATGAAGTCTCTAAACATTACTGTCATATAATATAGACAGATCTGTAGTTAAACTAACTTATTGTTGCAGGAGGCTGTTGGTGCCACAGAGGATAAGACAAATTCATGGAAGTAAAAGCCACTGAGAACTATGAAGCACCAAAGATACAACCTCTAATTCAAGACGTCTCCAAGCCACAGACTGCTGAAAGGCTATGGTGGAGGACATATTACTGGACTCCTTCCCTGTTTGCTATCCTTCCCTTCACATCTCATGCTAGCCACCCTCAGTGACAGGATTTGGGGCTACATAGATCCAGGATCTGAGCAGGTACAGCTGGCTCAGATCATAGCTTCTTAGCTTCAATATTAAAAGAGAAGGTGCTCTAGCAACTACCGTAATACAGCACTGGTCTTTCATATGCACAGCCTCCCATGTGGCACCCCTCAAACACTTCTGCTGGAGCCCTGATTGCCGATTCACCCAAGCAAATTAGCAGTCTAGGCACTGGGCCCAATCCAATACACACTGCATACATCCTCCTCTAAAATGTGGTCATGCTTCAAAGGGATGAGGATAAGAAAGATGTAATAGGAAAAATTTTGTATTCATAACTCTTGATCCTTCAACATATTTGTTTTAAGTGCATGGGAAGTAGACTGAGTACACAGATACTGAGGGCTCTGCAAAGTTAAATGTTTAACCAGGAAAGTAATAGCACTTCAGTGAAAACACAAGGTTTTCTTCCTAATTAAAATTTCACTTGTGCAGCATTTGATTTGATTTTTCACTGTCACAAATATACTAATTTCTGACTATCAATGTTGCATCCTGATGCCAGTATATGAGCACATAATCAGCTGAAATTACAGATTGTATAAAATCACTTTTGAAACACTGAAACAAACATTTCTTTGTCTCACCTCTATGAAAGGCTATTGTATTAATCTCACTGTAATTTCCTCCCCCCCTCCATTTGATTCAGAATCTGAATATATTATTCAGAATACACATACACTGCAGAACATGATATAAAAGACAGTTAACAGGTTGTATCACCATGAATACAGAAAGTCTTTGACCTGGGCAAAGCCCTCTTCGATGTTATTGCAAAAGCTGGACAAAAAAGGGTACAAAAAATAGTCTTTGACATAAAAAACAGGTTGTACTGCATCTCAGATTACATTGTCTGTAAGAAAAAATGAGTTGCACTGTTATTTCACTGTAATATCTGCTGCTGAGAAATTGCTCATAAGCGGCAATCTGGTTTGGACCAAAGAATTAAAGCAAGTTTTTCATAGAATATGATTGCAGAAACCTATTTTTTAGAAAAGTATAAAACTATCTCTGCAGACACAGAAATCTAAATGTCTACTTTTACCATGCTGAACTAAAAGAAAGAGAGGTGCATTACAGATGCTGGAGAACAGCATTGAGCGGGACCCAGCACCTGGATGTGCTGGCTGGGTTTGGTGTGGGCCAGTGGGTCCAGCACCTGTGACATGCTGCAGTGCTCCCCAGCCACGCACTTCACCCATGCCCCTGCAAACTGCTCCTCGTCACTGTCATCAGGACAGAAGGATCTGCACAATACACCACAGCAGAGAGAGCGTGTATGGAAATATTCAGGTGAAGGATAGGAAGACAACTGCTGCTGAATGGCCAGCAAAGGGTGGGAGGTGGCTCCCCCAACAGAGGAACATCTCAGAAAGCTGCAGCCTGCAAAGTTTGCAAATGCTCCACAGATGAAAACATCACCTGACCCTCAGCGGTCTCTGACAGTAAGAGACAGCTTTAAAAACCCTTGCAAATATGCACAGCTCACAGACTGAATTAGAAATACAGAAGGAAGCATACGCTATGTAATATTTTGCCCAAAAGTCTCAGCTGGAAGAGTGTGCAGTCAGATCTTTGTGGTGCGAGTAAACACAAACAGAATCCAGCCTTGAGCTGCAAAAAGCTGAGAAAGTTTATTCTTCAGTTTCTGTGAAGAAAGAAAACACAACTTCAGGCCATTACACAATACAAAGTTTAAAAAAAAGGGTATCAGAAAATGAGAAACAGAACGAGAGGGAAGCAGGTACTTGATCTATCTCTCTGTTGTGAGGGGACCCTTTTCTATGAAGCAGCTTCTAGGTTTTCTACCTGCAGGGAAAAAAAAATAAGACACTGAAAGTACAGCTCATAATAGGAAAAAGAAATAATCAATATCATATCCTCACATTAGTAGGAACACCCACTCTTACTGCTTCAAGCGCACAGCATGACAACAGACTGCTCTTCGCTGACCTGCATTGCTTATCTTGCAAGTGAGAGGAGGAGGGAAGAGAATTTTCAGTGACAGAGTGCCTAACCTAGAGACCCAGCTTCTTCACCTACTCCTAGAGGCATCCACCTGGATCCTAGACAAAATGAGAGAGAGATGAAACTATCAACACATGTTGAGAAACCCCATGGCCCACTATGGAACCATGCCGCCTGGCAGGGATAAATTCCCCTAGGTTGGGTGCTAATGAGGTAAACCCCCCAAATATTTCTTACCTCCTTAAATGCCATGGTCCATGCTCAGATGTGCTCAACATAACAGAAACCAAAAGGGAATAATCCTCTGCCCCAGCTCCAGATTTGTCCCATTGTACCACAGCCACATCTATGGTTTGATGTGTGAGGCATAACAATTAAGCAGTCCCAGCATTTGGAGATTCATGGAAAGCAGTGATGAAGATATTGTCATCCAACCACATCATTTCAGAAGACCACTGGATTTTCCAGGTCCATATCCTAGGACCACAGTGGGCTGTCTCATCAGGTGCTGAACTTCACGTGTATTCCAATGACTGAGGCAAATCTATTAGCTGAACGAGAACAAGGTTTTTTCCTTTGTCGTGGGATGATTTTGGTGCTCGGTCACTAGATATAGTACAGTCACCATCCTCTGACGTTGAAGGCTAGGAATCCTCAAAGCCTTTACAGAGAAGGCTTTGGAAATTCAGGATGTCCAGAGGAATGCTGCAGACACAAACTAGGGTCATCTCAAAAGTGACTGAAGTTATGGAGTCCAATTAATCCATGCCATGAAATCCCACACATCTTCAAGGTAGGTAGCTCATCTTGTGCAAGAGACGCACTCAAGATATGTTATGAAAATCTACAGGCAGGAGGTACATCCAGTTGAAGCAGCAGATAACAGCTCTGTTAACCAACAGCAGCTTTTGGAAGAGATGTGGAGCATATGGGGAATGTTGGTTGTTCTACATCCTTGGTTCATACTATTTTGTACTGCACTGCCATCTGAAAGTGCCTCTAGATATTGACTGATCCCTTTCTCCAATGTGATTACAATTAAGTTAAGGAATTTCACATGTGACAGGTCAGGTCTCTCCCTGAATATCCATGTTTGCCTGGTATATTTTCCCAGCTTTATTTAGTAGCAATGCTTGAATTTACATTTGTGTCCACAGTGGATGTCTTGGGAAGCCCTAATGCTGACACGTACCATGGACCCTTCTCCAGCCACCTTCCATTCCAGGTGCCTCACCAAAATCTGAGCCACATCAGCTTTGACACATTTAATATCCTTCCAGCAAATTCAAGGCAGAACAGACAATACCCCTACAAGCTAAGTAAGTCATATCCTACCTTATCATCTCAAAAGAGCACACATTGGTTAGAAGACATGCCCTAATGAATCAGCCTATTCTTAGGTGTCAGGATTGTACCTAAAAACTCTGAAATATTATGTCACCTGCCACATTCCTATGAGACTTTATATTGAATATTGAACTGGTGTGCTGCTTCTGTAAAGGCCCTTCATACATTTTTACCTGCTCTAGAATGGGTACTCCAGGCAAGAGCCATAAAAGAAAATTGTCAAGTCATTACTCAATTATCAATATTTCTATCACACATCATTCATCCGTATGGAATAGCCTTACCCCAATTTCTATTCCTCAACCTTTTTGTTACTGAGGAATTCCCATCCCTCAACATTTTTCATGAGTCCTAAAAGGTGATCAATACCTTTGCTGGTTTTCAGTGAAATAAGCAAGAACCCTTACAGCAAAAGTTAGGTATGTTTTCAAGATAGGCAATACTTTATCATTAACATTATGGATCATGGTATTGATCTCTTAGTCACTAACTAAAACCCTCCATCCTACATCCTCAGGAAACTTATCTACCACTGACAAGCCAAACATACAGTTCTGTGGGCTATACTGAATCCCAAATAAATATTTTTGCAGGTAGATCTTCTAGAGCTCTGCATTGTAGAAGACTATTTATTCTCCCTAGGAAGAGCCACCCTAAATTTGCCTGTATAGTCAACACAGAATGGCTGCAGTAAGTCCTGCATTTGCACACTAGTGTAAAACTTTCAAGACGACTCAGTATCCTGAGCGTTTTTATCCAAGCTCAGTTTTCACATAAGATGCAAGTACAGACATTTATCTTGCATCAGGCGTTGCAGTTCACAAAAAATGTGCATGAAAAATTCAAGGTGTTTAGTTTTGTCTGTCTGTTTTTTTACTTTACATCAATTCTCAGCCAGTTGTGCCTTAGGGCTCATAGCTATCGGCAACTCCATCTTTCTCAGAAGAGTTTTTTAAAAATGAGAATAATAAAGCTCAGTTTTACCTAGTGTTCCTGATGATACTGCTCCATTAAAAATGATTACTTTAGTCCAGGCTTAATTGAACACTGTTCTTTTCCTGTATTCTTTCACATTAATTGCAGGTATTTGAAATAATATTCTTGATTAAATTTAATTCAGCTATGCTTCTGAAAAAGGACTCTTTCTTTTTTCTTTCAATTTATAGTCAGGGCCTAATTTTAGAAGTCCTAAAATAGGATCCTTCAGTAGTCAATGGACTTCCATAGGTCAGCTCATTCCAATTCAAGATACGTGTCCAAGGCAGATGGAATAAATAGCCCTCTGGACACATACATCTCTTTCAGCTGGCAATGTGCAGCCAGCTTAGTTTTTAGATAGATAAAATAAGGCAAGATTAAACTCACCATAACCTTTGATCAAGATACATCATGCACAACACTGACACAGGGTTTTTCTAGGTTGCCTACTTGAGCAGTTTGTAGGTCATATCCTTATTTGTTCTGAATGTATGTTTTTTATGCATTTTAAACACAATTATACAATCTCAAAATCTCCTGTTTGGAATAAAAAGTAAAAATTAAAAAAATATACTGTATACTTAATTGTATGCTTAATTTGAATACACGTCAAAGCGGAACTTTGTTGTATATATGTTTGACCTCAGGCAGCTGAGCAGCCTATCGATAGCAAGAGGATGATGTAGGTCTGTCTGTAAAGTTAAGGCTGCTTTTAAGAACTTCCTAGTTTCAGTCAAAATCTTTTGTAGTTTTGTTGGTATGTACAATCAGAGGCGGCTACAACACAGACTTTCTAAATGGCCAGACAACGAATTCACCTTTTAATTGAGCTGGATTCTATGTGTCTAAAAAGGAAAAAGAAGGACACATGTAAAGAAGTTTTACACAGTACAATTTTTTTCAGTAGTTGTAAGAGGGACCACGAGTTAGACATTTTTCAAGTTTCTATCTGTACTGGAAGAAACAGTTGCCTTTACACCTGAGCTTTTAATGAAGCAAGTAAGTCTTATTCAAATGGGCAGGCATCCTAACATATTTGAAAATACCTGTGTGAGTGACAAATATTTCTGTAAGAAAACAGGCCCTTCTTTCAGATTGCTTTTAAGAAGTAGTGTGTCTAAAAACCCGGGGAAAAACAGGACTTCCATTTCTGTGAAAGCATGTTTAATTTTGAAACATATAAAGATGTAAGAATTCAAGAGAAATGGTAGCTAGTTTAAATATGAATTGTATTAATGAGGGCAAGAATCTTGTCTTCTAAGTGGTTATGACTCATACCTTCCAATTATAGCATGCATACATCATAATTCAGTAAAAAAGAATATCAAGCATCCTCTGGATGAAAGATATTTAGATACTTCGTGAACCAGTAGCTGATTAACAGGCACCAGACCTCATCTTGTGAAAAAAAAAACAAACAAAAAACAAAACAAACAGTGAGCCAGGGTCTTTTCTCATTTACCCTGCTGTAAAACACAAATAATCCTGCTGCTGCCAGTAAAGTTACTTTATTGTTGAAACTGGTATGAGGGCAGGATCAATCAAAAATGTCTATGAATTTCAGTTTCTGACTTGATTCAGCTTTCAAAAAAAATACTCTGATTTTAAATGAAAACACACACATAACTCCATACCCCTTAAAATAAAGCTAAAAGTCCATTCCCAAAGACATATACTAAAATAAACAAATAAATGAAGTTTTCCAAATCACAAAGCTCTGAAGTGCAGTCACTTAAGTGCCAGAGCACAGTTGCTTAGTTTGCATTTGCTCAGCAGCAGCGGAGCAGAAGGATGCATCCTGCGATGGAGCAAGCCCTTCTCCTCCCCCTCTAGCCTCCTAGCATGCTGCTCCGTGTCAACAAGGCTGAAGGGACCTTGCACAGCTTGTTGCAAGGGCTGTCCTGTGGGTCTTTTGGATTGTGCAAGACCTTCTGGGAGCTGCAGAGAAGGCTGAAGAGTACAAACTGTGCCTCTCCAGCAAGTAGAGGATAGTTCAGATCAAGTGCTGTGTTTCAGAGGACTTCCTGTGAATTTAGAGGAAAGGGGAGAGCAGCTATCAGGCAACCTCTGAAACGTCAGTAGGGGAAACATATGGCCAAAAACTTTAAAAAGAAGGTTTTTATACCTAAAAAAGCATAAAGTAAGAGGCTGTTTTTCCTGGAGGACTTCTGCAGATGAGGTAAGAGCAAAGGTGGGAGGTACACGGCTGAGGAAGCGAACTGCAATGGGTGAAGGGAGGAAGTTTCACCGTGAGTAGCTCTACCATAGGAGGTTTCATTGGGGGTGTCGTAGTTTAACCCCAGCCAGCAACTAAGTACCACGCAGCCGCTCACTCACTCCCCCTCCATCCAGTGGGATGGGGGAGAAAATCGGGAAAAAAAAGTAAAACTCGTGGGTTGAGATAAGAACGGTTTAATAGAACAGAAAAGAAGAAACTAATAATGATAATGATAACACTAATAAAATGACAACAGTAGTAATAAAGGGATTGGAATGTACAAATGATGCGCAGGGCAATTGCTCACCACCCGCCGACCGACACCCAGCCAGTCCCCGAGCGGCGATTCCCCACCCCCACTTCCCGGTTACTATATTAGAGGTGACGTCACATGGTATGGAATACACCGTTGGCCAGTTTGGGTCAGGTGCCCTGGTTGTGTCCCGTGCCAACTTCTTGTGCCCTGGCTGGGCATGAGAAGCTGAAAAATCCTTGACTATAGTCTAAACACTACTGAGCAACAACTGAAAACATCAGTGTGTTGTCAACATTCTTCTCATACTGAACTCAAAACATAGCACTGTACCAGCTACTAGGAAGACAGTTAACTCTATCCCAGCTGAAACCAGGACGGGGGGGGGGCTGCTGAATAGCTGGGAATCAGTCAGATTTTTTTTTCTGCCTCAGTCTTATTTTGTGCTACTCTATTTCTTGCAGAACCTATAACTGCATCCATCTCTTTAGTTATACTGATGAGATTTTGCTTTCTTTTGTGCATGTTACCTATAACCTCTGCTCATTTATGTTTTATTACCACATATTCTGTAAGAAACTGTAAGAAACTGGATCAGTGAAGCACAGGACAGAGGAATTTGCAATGAGAGTAGGATTTTGAATGTAAAGGGTGACTGGGTACAGGGCTGACAGAACACTGCCAACACCAACTCCAACAGAGCCCTGTTTACATATGGCACTCACTCCCAAACATTTTGGCCCCTGGGATATTACCAGTCTTCAAACTTCCTTGTATAGCCAGATCTAGCTGATAAATATCATGATCACTGTTACTCCTGAACATGCCTACCAGTAGATCACTTGCCATCAAAGATTTTAAAAAATTATTTTCCCTAAACCAGTCATACTTCTCACAAATACTGATACCACACAGAGTGCAGCTGCAATGCAGCTCTACAGGCTCCCAATCCGGGGATTTCCGCTGTAGAGGAATTTTTTGTGGTGACTTTGACCTGACAAGAACTGAAGATGGTTTTGCTATTGGAGATGACATCCCAAAACGACACTTCTCTGGGCTCACAAAGGGAGACTGACATACACACAGAGCAAACACTCACCAGTCTCAGGAGAAGTTGTCTTCACAGAAAGAAGTTTGACTCCTTCTTTATCTGACTGGACCCTGTTGAAGTCAGAAAACACTTAAGTAGACAGTCAGCATTCATGTTGGTCAGCCAAACAAAACTCTAAGATCATGATCTGGAGGAGGCAGTGCCTATGCCAGTCTACACTGGCAGGCTTGAAATGGGCTTTGTATAGGATCACATATAAGTCTTGGTGGTGGAAAACACCATATAGCAATATCTCTGAAAACACCTTTCTCTTAAAATATGTAATAAATCAAGTTGCATAACTCCAGGTTCAATCTAGTGCTCCACAGAAAAAGTACATCTCAGGGAAAAGAGGGAATCATCTTTTTTCTCTGCCAATACAAGGCTTTTAGCCATTTTGAATTGCAAAAAGGACCACTTCAGATGTCCAGGGAGTCAGGGCTAGCAAGTAAATCAGCAGCCCAGATGTTGCTTTTGGTCATACAAAACATAGAGGCCACAGCCAGACTCAATGGCCTCTAGTATACTAGTATATAACTTCTGGTGGATCTTTCTCAGTTTTACTCTCCTCAAACTCATTATGCCAATACTGTTTTAACTGAGCCTCTGAAAATGGGCTAGTGGAGAGAATATGGGACAGAGGAACATGAAATAATAGGAGACATGAGAAAAGGAAGGATAAAAATAATCCAGAATAAAAAACATTAAAAAGAGAGAAAACATGAACAAAAGAAGGGGGATGGGAAAGGATGGGGGGTGTGGGAATATCAATGGGGCAAAAATTGATAAAAAAAGAGAAGAAAGACTGGGCCAATGGGCCCTGTGGCACAGCATAAGCCACTTATCCATTTCAAAAGGATCCCTTGCAAAACAGTGGAGAGCCATCGCCATCACATTTCTGTCTATGCTGGAACAGCTGCTTATCATGCATACAGGTGTACAATAACTGCAAGCGCATCACTTTCAACAGGATATTTCTCTTTGGGGAGGCAACTGCTTATTATGTTTAAATAGAGGAAGATCAAAGAAAATCTCATGCAGAATCTGCTGCGTTCACAAGTGCCCCATGATAGATCTCAAAGCAATGAAAAGACAGGATTCAACCTACTGTTCAGTGCCGTTCTCTTGTCTCTCTAGAAGAAGGAACAAAAGTTAATACATTTTGACTGCTGGAACTCACTTAAGTAAACATTTAGACATAGCTATCGCAGTTGCTAGCAGAAGGCTTTGTTGTGATTTTGCAGTATTGCATTAAGTATATTAACACAATCAACCAGTTTGAAGGCTAATTGTCACTTTTTCTAGTTTGTCTTCCAAAAACATAACCATGTTATCCATGAAAGTGAACTGATACTGCTTGGATCAATACTTTTGGAAACTAGGGAGAATGATATGCGACTTGTGCAAGAGCATGACAGAAGCACGTTTTTCCCTGCAGCTCCCAAATCCCCCGGTAGCTGGCACAGAGGAGGCAAGCATGCTACAGTTCTCAAGTACATAACAACTGAGCTAAAAGACAGAGTGTGAGTGTCTTTTACCAGGGGAGTGACAGAACAAGCTGCCAGGCTGTATGCTTTGGGGGGTTTAACCTGGCACATCTGAGAACAGAGCCTGTCACATCCCTGTTGATGAGGAACAGGTTTCTCCTCAAAACGAATCATGTACTGAAAGTATTTTATGCTTATGTGCAACTGTGGGCAGATGGATGGGGCCAGGGGGTTATATCAGAGATACGGAGCCACTTCTAGTCCCATGGCACTGGGCTCTCTGTCCACAGGGGAAGCACACTGGGTAGGCCTGGACAAATATCTGTCTACTCTAGCTTCCAAGATACCTACTCTAGCTTGCCAGTGAATTTGCTAGTACTGTGCCTGCTGGCATTTGTGCATGGGGGAGGCTGGCGAGGAAATGTTCTTCACCTCATATCTTTATCTCTTGACTCCGAATATTCCGTAATTTCCTAAGCAAGGATCACACCTTCCTCTGTTTATCTGGGTCTGGTTTTCCATGTCATTGGCTAAATTGGTTGCGACACACTGTTTGCCTTGGTCTACAGCTTCAACACCCTATTTGGATTTTATATTTCCAAGGCCCAGTGATTTCACAGTTGAAGCTCTGCACAGGTCTCCTAACTCATGCCAGCTCACAGGGAGAGAAAAACCACAGTCTGGATCCAGATCTGGGTTTTCACTTAATGGGGAATACAGTTGTCTGTGGCCCACTCGGGCAACTCTTTGAAACATAAGGCAAATGGAATTTAATGGAATTATACCCCGTTATCTTAAGTATTTCATGGATAGCAGTGAAACAGATACTGGCGTTAGCTGCTCTGTCAAAATGACTGTTTCCGAAAATACTGTTTGCTCAGGGATTTTGTTCCCATGTACGTTATACTGTAACTGGAAAATTTTACTTATATATAAATGCATATGTGTGTATGTATGTATATATCAGGTATTTCCTAAAAGAAAGCATTGATATTTCTTTGCCTGTATCTAGAACAGAGATAAAATAAATATAGTGATTTTGTTAAACAATATCTCCAAACTTAGTTTTCACTGTCTTTTTCTATGTGATTGACTGATTGTGTGTTAGCACAGCTGTTTGTTAGCTCTTTGTAACTGCAAAAGCGTGAACAAAAAGCTTTACGACATTATATATTCTCCAAAAATCAGAGACATTTTTCTTCTTACTGATTCTGAAAATGAAGTGTAAGTTTCCTACTTTAGGCAAAATACTTTGAAATACAAGAAACTTTCCTATCAGACTACTGCAACATCTATGGTTAAGGTAATCTAAAAAGACCCCAGAGATCTTTAAATAATAAAAAGCACATTGATCTTCCCTCCCCCCCAGAGAAAGCAAACCAAATACCTGGCGTTTTCTTCTGGCACATTCTGTACAAAGCCACCAGCGAGAAGACAGAGAGGGTAATGACTATCAAGGTAATGACAACTGGCAAGATAACGCCTGCAAAAGAGGGAGAACATAATTTTGCCTGCTGCCCCTTGCTTGCATTGTACAGGCACTCACATGCACAAAGGCAAGAGGCACCTCCAGCTCCGCTTCACCAAACATCACCTGCTGCTCCTGTTATTCCTCCCGCACCCACTGAGCCTCAGGCTCGCAGCCTTTGTGGAGGGAAGATTTAGGCACTCTCCTTCCCCCATCCTTAGTCCTTCCCTGACACTCGTGCTGCACTGTGGAGCTGGTTTCACCTATTTTTCTGTAAGAGAGTGAGGTTTTAGCACCTGCCCTATTGGGACCACCATAATCTTGATCAAGATATTCATCATTCATCCCCAGTGTTGATGGCGCCCAAAGGTTTTGCGAAACAGTCGTGTTTCAGGAATACATTTTTGATAGATGCAATTATTTTTTCCTCTTTTTTTGAAAACAAGACTCATCTGAAATTCAGCAACTGAAGCGATTATTTCTCTTTTAACGTTGTACACCCAGAAAGACACCAAGGAGTTACATAATTCAGTAACATTCCCCACAGCACTTACAACCAGGGATAGAAAACGCAAGATCTCCTTTTTAAATGAGGACATTTCTTTCCTTTTATTATTTGCCACCATCTGCCATTTCCTGACAGGTGTTTCCCAGCCAAGAAGCAAAAAGGAAAGAATTATGTAACGAAGAGAAGCTTTCCTGGGAAATATATAAGCCCAGCTTCTCCCCATTTATCTTTTTTCTGGCAGCCATTGGCCACATTCAAATTTAGCAGGCACTCTCTCGCCTGCTGGCCTAAGCCCTGTGTCACGGAAGGCTGCAGCTCCATTCCCACAGCCTTCCAAGGCATCAGCTGTCATGCCTGCCCGATATTTAGAAATAGCGTCTTTGATGGTTCTTGATGCAATTAATATTTAATATTCATATAGATGTGTGTATGCATCTATAGAACTAGAGGGCGAACCCGGAGAGAAATTTACAGTGGAAAAACATCAAACATATTTTGCTAATCCAGTACTTTGGGTAGGAAATAGCAGATCTGCAGTAATGCTCTTGCCCTAGAGATGCATATTAAAATAAAAGATTAAGTTACATGCATCATGCAAATATCAAGTGCTTGAAGAGTCTGCAGAAGACTCCCTCCTAGTCCTCCTCTCCCATGACAATATGAACAATATATGCATATAATAAATTCATAACAATATATTCATATTATCTGTACTCATAACGGTATATGAACAACATTTTCGTATGTTTCCTTGTGTCTTCTCTCACAGGGGATGACTCTGTTCACATTTTTTTTTTCAGTTTTATCATTTTGAATCAGTCCTTGGGAATAATTTTGCTGCTCTGCAGTGAGAGTGGTGTCAACTTGTTAAGCTCTGTTTCTCTTTGAGAGGAGTTTTATAACAGGCAGTTAAGTTGGGTTTGTAATAGGGTCTACGTCTGGCAAGGCTAGAAATAAAACCACCAGTTTCATTTCTCTGCTACTTCAATCACTCATCAAAAGCCAAACTGATTGACTGAAAACTCAAAAGCTGGACAATAAAGTAGGAACACTCACTAGAATAGTGGATATCACTCCCGGCCGCATTCTTGTTTCCAGAAATGCTTCCAGTACTGCCAAAAGCTAGATTTGCAAAAGAAATATTGCCTTTCAGGTTAATGTGTAATTGCCAGAACTCCCCAAACAAATCCCTCCAAAAAATTACCCTTCCAAAACAACTTTTGTGTCCCCAGATCTGGAGCCATTTGGTGCTCCACAGCTATAGTTCTTCTCAATCATACCTGGATAACTTGGCAAAAGGGGTGGAAAAGTTTATCTAGTGTGGCCTAGAAGGAACACACACTTTGCATGGGTGCAGTCTTCCCTAGGATCATCTGCTTGTCCACTTACAGGTTATGAGCTACAAACTTTTTCACTTTTGGGAGGCTAAGGTACTGTTCAACATTAGAAAAGAACCCTTGACAAGCAAATAAAAAAGTAAGAGTGTGAAAATTAGACCTGCCTCCAAAAGAAGAAAGACCAAAATATTTTACTGCTAATTAAAAAAAAGTGCTACTAGTAGATGAAGAATTCCAAAGACATGCAATATTAGTAGCTAGCGATCTTATTGAGAGTTGAGTGTTATAAAGGCACGTGCCACATTTTGGGACAGCAATAACTGTTGGGAGTGTTTTTTAGGGCAGGTTTTAAAGGAATGCACTTCTACCTTCAGGTGCTAACCTGAATTTGAGTCAGGTATCAACAACCCAAAATATTTATTACCTTGTTGCATAGAGTCTGTGGAAAAACAACCACTGAACTTCCAGGGAGAAAAAAGAAAAAGCAAACCTCGGTGCTTCCCTAGTTCCATTATACAGCACACAGGATTGTATTCCATATGGACAGAGGCTTAAGTAGACGTGTGCTTACTGCCACTGAAGAAGCTGACCAGCTGGACAAATGTAATGCAAGGCCGAGCATTTCTATTGCTCATTTAAATAGCAGAAACACCTCTCAAACAAAGGCATCTGGGGAAGGTGGTCTCTTAAGCAGGGGTCCTAGTAGAGAGCATGGCTGCATATGTCAGTTGTAAGAATATGGTAGCAGCCACTGAGGTTTTGTTGCAGGCTCTGATCCATTGCTCAGGTACACCCTGCACCTGTAGGGATGCACGATTCCTCTTTGAAAGAACAGAAGAGGGCTCAAAATGATGGGTGGAAGCTATGAAATTAACTGAGTCATTAAAACCAATTTCCCAGGGCCATTTTGAGGGCTAGAATACAATTTTGTTCTGCTAAGTCTCTGAATGACATGTCCCTATTTTTACAGAAGCTTTTGTATAGGCAGTACTTGTAATTCTAGCCTGCTGAATTAGAGTAAAAAACAAGGTTTGTTTGTCCCAACTGTGTAGGACTCCCTCTTCCTTGCTGCGCTGATTTTAAACTCAGGCCCAATATTGAGAAATGTTTTGGTGAGTGTTTTTTCTCCACTATTCTGCTTTTGCCCATATTCCCTTTCTCACAACATACCAGTCTGTTCAGATATATGAGTACGTTGTATCTTGATGCAAGAGGAGCCAAGCAGAGAACAGCCAGGGGCCAGTTTCTCTATAGGTTTGCTGAATATGCCAGTATACTGGATTTTCCAGGTAACTAGGAAATGGTCCTACTTCAAAATTTATGTGAATTGACCTGTAGTTCTGGGAAAGAGAGCGAGCTGTGTTTTCATTTTTGTTCTGCTGTTGTGTAGCTGTGTGAATTTTGGGCAGATTGTCAGCTTCTCTGTTTCCTTTCTCCGTGCCCCCCTCCTGCCCCGCCTCATTTGTCTGGCCAGAGACTGAAACATCCTGGGGAAAAATGATCACTTACTATGTGCTTGTGTGGTGCCTGAACAATACAGCCACAGCAGAGACATTCTGATGCTATAGTGTAGAAAACAATCCTTGTCTGAGACCCTTATCTCTGAAAAATCACTATGTTTCTTTAAAGCAGAAGCTCTCTCTCCTGTGGTGCCAGTCTGCTGAGGGGTGATAATGTAAGGATGGAAACTGTGAGCCATCAAGTGACTGAAATAATTCTTATGGATTTGTAATTCCATGTGATTGCTTTAGATTTCGCAGGGAAATACTACGACCCTTTTCGCTACCTTACCCAATATACTACATGATATACAGGGCAAGCAGGCAATTATCACAGCAATGAGTTATCCTGGATACTGACTGAAAATGTCAACAGAAACAAATTACACTGAAAAACATGAACGTGTATCCCTGCATTTGTGCAACATCTCCTCAGGAGAAAAACTGAGGATTCAAATCCATTGGTTACTTTCCCAGTTCTTTCTTAAATGTCCAGGATGTGTGTAATGAAGGAAAGAAAAATCCGTAGGTTAGCATTTTAATTACTTGAGACCATCAATAAGAAATACAATAGCTAAAAAGAAGCACTACTGAATGAATAAAATGGATTAAGGAATTAAAACCTTTAACTCAGTTACCCCACTTCATTCATTAAAGTTTCTCACAAGCCAGCCCATCCTGTCTACTTTCTCTGGATCTAGAAAGTGGATCTGGAAGACATTTTCCACCTATGGAATGATCTGGGATCAGAATAACAATTAATTGGAGTAATACATCCATCATGGTAACAGGAGGGACAAGCTTTTGCTGGCAGCAGCAGCAAGAATTGCAGGGACCAGTACAGAAGAGACTGTTTCCTGATAAGCCCAGAGAAAGGAAAATAGCACAATACAGGTTCACTAGCACAGGAAACTCTTGCCTTACTCTGGGACCTGCTGCTCCTAACCATGGGACGAGTAATGACAGCCACTGACAAGAACAAGCTCCTTGGTATAATACTCTATTTATATCAGTTTCCCATTGCCTCATGCAATACGCCAGGCCTGATTTTTTTTGTGCTCCCACCCTGTTTTCTTTTCAGTATATGCTAGTCCAACATGGCATTCAGCTGAAATCACAGCAAAGTTACTGCTACAAGTTGAGCATCACTCCTCTGCTTCTCTGCACTACGCTTCAGGTTCATTCTTCTCCCAGAGCTTCCTTGTTCCCTGAACGTCTCCTTTTCTGAGGCTGCCCACCTCCCACCCCACACCAACCCTTTTCATCAGCATGCACAGAGAAAACCCTCTATTGCTCTTACTTGTCAATTCTGTGGGGGAGCTCACATGAAGGCCTGCAATAAACCAGAAAGAACACATTTGTTAGTATCTGTTTTAGATGTCCAGAGTCTTCACATCACACAAACTGGCAGACTCTAGCAACGTGCTCAGTAACCCCACAAGAAATGCTGCCCCAGAACTGACACACTGACGCTGTTCCCAAGCCCAGAAAGTCTGAGCTGTGAAAGTCTGCAGACATCCCTTATAGATGTGAGCAGAATTCAAAGCTTAGCCTATGCTAGGTTGTTATTCCACTCAAGAGAAGAAAATCCTGAATTAATTGATACATTCCTAAAAAATTCTTCCTGCCAAAACCAAGTAAGTGCCTGGGACTGAATAGCTGGCATTTAACTGACAAATAAGTGTTTTAATAAAAGAAACTCAAATGCCTAATTGAGACGTGTCTTCAAGTGTCACAAAACCCTTTAAAAATGAATCTTCATTAATTATCTTGGTGCTTTTGGCCAGCAGACTGCTGAGCAGCAGGAGTAAGAGGCATTGGTAATGAGGAAGAAATGGACCTTGCAGAGCATTGTGCATGTTGCTTACTGGCCCACTGCTGTCAGCTTCCCCCGGCCACTTCACAAGTTTTTGGTGCAGAACACTTTTTTTGTCAGCTTTTTGTTAGTATGCTGCTGCTTTTGCACGTCTAGACTGTAGCAGGCTTGGAAATTAAGGCGGCTGTGAATACTTCACATTTGGACGCTAGCCACAGACAACCATCGCTCCCACACCGATTTTTATTATGTTGCATTAAATCTCTCCTGCGATCACTCTAAAGTCAAAGGGAGCCAGGCACCTAACTCATCCGTGTCTCTGAGAATACCCACCTGCGTGAACTGGCAGCAAAACATTTATCGGTTTGTACAAGACAGACTGTCTCCTGCCAGGGACGAGTGACTGGCACTCTGCCCACCTAGTGAGGCCTCTCACACTGGATTACTAGAGCTACCATGGAAAAAAGTCCCTCAGTCACTCTATCCTCAGCAGCCACTCATTATTTTGAGGTATAAATCATAGCATTTGGTCACCTTCCTGTAGGCTAGAGGGCACTATAAAAGCCCCCTCATTGGGTCTTTTCAGGGTTCACTGTTGCCACAGCATTTGTGGGGAATGTAGTGCATCTGACTCTGTCCTGAGAACTCTCTGGGAGGATGTGACCCACCAGCACGTCCTCCGTGTCCCAGCTGTGCCAGACTGGGAGACCACAGAGGGAGCGGCGTGAAGGCAGCTGTAACTCTAGGCGGGCATTCAGCCTCTCCCCTGAGTGCCCAGGGTTGCAGTGCCCCTCCTCCAACCGGGGTCCCCAGGGAGTACAAATCCACTCTTACGCCCTCGCTGCACTTTCTGTGCTGTGGACCGATGCTTTGCACAAAGACAGCCCCTACCACTGGAGCTCTAACACGAGTGAAGCACGATATTCTACTGCTGTGAATGTACTCTTTGAAAACCAGAATGGCTGTTTTTCCTCCTCTCTACACCCAATTAAAAACATGGATTACTTGAGCCACTGGGGTGCAAATCACCACTTTTGCTAATGATATGTGTGACAGAGCTTTAACTGCATTTTAATCACAAACATGCACAAAAAGCACGTTCAGGTTGAAAAGCCAAGTACTTAAAAGTCAGCAGTAAGAGCTCTTCTTGAACATACTAAATATATCAGTAATGCTAAGTACTTTGAAGGTACACAGTTACCTCGCCCTGGCTTCCCAGGATCCAGAGGAGACGTTTTTCCTAAGCTTTTTATCATCTCATCAATCCATCTACAAAAAGCAATGTCACCTTGCTAAGAGGGGATCTCTGTGATGATTCATTAGGCAATGTTTATAGCATGTTTGGGCAACATTAACAAGAAGAGCCAAGGAAAAGCTTTGGGGAAATTAATAACTGGCCTGTCAAAGGAGGTTTGGAATGACACACAGTACAGAAAGCAGCAGGACGCATACCTGGCATTAAGGAAACATCCAAATATGATATGATTGCGTGTTACCCAAATACTGCCTTTCCTTCAGCCTATAAGGAGTGGGATCCCATGATAAAAATACCATGTGATCACACACCAAGGGTTGTAAAGCCCTGTGTGTGCATATTCTTGGAGAAAGGCAGAAGACATTGTCAAGTCTTACAAATAGGTCACTTCTCCATGAAATTCAAACCTTGTCTCCCAAGCCTGAGGAGAGTTGAGCTTTCCTAAGAACCCCTGTCAAGGTTATAACATATTATACATTTTCCCTTAACTTCACTCTTGCAAACCAAGTGAACCATCTTGGCTCAAATTAGAGTGAACAAATAAATAGAAAAAGCATGTCAAGCCAGAGACTGATATCCCCAAAGACTTAAGGTTTGTGAAAGCTGTATGCAGGTGACATTAGGCTCTGTGAACAGGAAGGGTTGGGCAACCTGCGGTTCAGTACCCGCAGGCACAATCAAAACCCATGCTGCTGTACTGGCCAGACCTTGCCACATCAATAAACCCAGACAGCAGAAATCATCCCAGGTAGGAAACATGACAGCAGCCCTCCACCTTTCCTTCAAGAGCCACAGGAGCTTCCTGAGCCTCTGTTATTTTTTTAAAAACTGCACACATGTACACACAATAAAACTACAAGCATCTTTCCCAAAGATAGCTCACCCAGATTGTGCTAGAGCATGAAAAATTAAATAGGAAAAATCTCATGCCCTTCTCTGTCTCCCCCTGTATCCAGTCTGCAAGCAAGGTGCCAGCTCACCCTCTGTGCAGAGATTGCTCAGCCCTGCCACACAAACAAAGCTGTGCTTATCGGAGCAGTTCAGCAGGTGCTTTCAGTTTGCATTTTCTAAATAACCATCCAGTACCCTTTTTGGTGGCAGGGTCTCAGGATGCCGGTCTACAGAAAGAGAAGGACAGAAGGAAAGGCAGCATTTCACTTGGTAACATAGTTGCCGTAGTTGTTCTGGCTGCCTGTTCAGAGCTTACTACGTCCTTTGGGGCTGTGGGTTAGCGGGCAGATGCTCTGCATAAATAATCTGGGAAGATTTCCAAATTCATCATGAAAAGTGAGGTGTGCAACACTGGCTGTGCTGAGTCCTTGTTGTGCAGTAAGGAGGACAAGGATAAAAAAATTGGCACATGACAGTGGTTTGATTTGAAAATACCTGCCCGAGTCAGTTCAGTGCTGGTTGGAAGCTTGACAGATGGAGGAAGAGACCAGTAACTAACCTCTCCCCACTCTGTTCTCCAACAACCACTACCTAAACAGCCTGGATACCCTGCAGTTTGCTGCTTCTGATTTTGGAGGCAAGCCACACGAAACTGTGTTCACTGGCAAAACAAACGAATAAATTTGGCTGATTACTCAGAGGGATACCACAATATAAATCAAAGCAAAATTAAGAACTTTAAAAAAACCTCCTTGCCCTGACCATGCTATAGATCTGTAACTGTTAACTGAGGCTTTCCTATATTTTCCATCTGCCAGGCACTTCAAATTTTGTGTCTCTCTCTTTGTGAAGAAGCTGAAGATACAGTGGGTAATTTTTGCCTAATATCACTATCCAGAGTTCCTACACAGTTTGCGTACAGAAAAAGTCAAACCCTCCTTGTCTTACTCATAAGAATTTTTCTTAGGGAGATGCCTCCTGTGAATCAAGTGAGTAGGATTTATAATTGGAGGAGTGCAATAAAGATATCAATAGATGCAGCAGGTTGATTCATCTGACAGTTTATTATAATAGATCATTTGATCTTACCACCCTGCTGGGTGAACTTAAGCTCATACTGCTTTATGGATTTTTTGTTGTTTAGGTCACAGAATAAAAAGCTACAATACTTAAAGTTTCTCAGATGTATTTAGACTCTGACTGGTCCACTAAATCTCCAATTTTTCATTAATTAAACAAAAGGACAAAATTAAATATTAGCAAGCAATCCTCTGTGGAGGTGGAGAATGAGTAGGAGGTATATTATACATGACTGCCAAAGTTAAAGAAGTGTATGTGTCAACGGCACGCATGCAGGTTGCTCTTTTTGCTAAAAACAGTCCCTATTGCCTTCTCTAGCCTGGGTGAGCACTACACAGCCCCTCCTCCATGGCTGGTGGTTTCAATCTTCTTTAATACAGCAATACTGTTCTCTGATGTTTCTCCAAGTTCTTTCCTAGGCTCCCCCACTCATTTCAGTCGCTCTCCAGCTCTCTGTGGCACTCCTCCCACACCCTGATCTTTTGATATGGCTGATGGGAAATTTCTCTTCAAAACGTGCTTTTTTCTTTTTCTGCAGCAAGAAAGGAAATTTTCACCAAAATGGCATTTTTTTAAAAATGGAAAATGGTCTCAAAACTAAATATATTCTTTTGCACTGAGGTTAGCCAGCTGAATTATTTTGGCTGAGCATACCAAACAGAAATGTTCTGGTTTGGATCAATTTCACATTAATTTGTCTTCCCCTGAGCTCCCATGCAGAAGCTGTGGCTTGGGTGCTTTCAGCTTGCAAGCTCTGCTATCCCTGTGGGCTGCAGCACCAGCCCCATTGCACATACCAGCCTCTGCTCTGGTGAACAAAAGGTATCCAGCCCCTAATAAGCCCCTGAATGTGAAATTTCAAAGAGCTGAGAAGAAATAATCTAATGGCAGTGAGAAAGTCAGCATTTCTTCTAGTCTCAGCACAGAATGAAATGAGTGGCTTCACACTTGCATTGCTTTGAAAGTTATTAGGGTGCAGCATATGGCTTCCCTTGGCCCTGAGCAATTGCACATAGAAGAAGAAATCTGTTTAGAGGGAACCACAACATTTTTTCTTGAAGTCTTTAACATATACAGAGAATAAGGGAGCAAGGGTGGCCTAAAGGTGCGCCCATTTGGGATAAGCTACCTCACTCATCAGGGTAAGTAATGGGATTTCTTGCATATTTAAGCTGCAAGAAAGAAGCGAGGAGCTGGTGCTGTGAGCAGACAGGAAAGGTGTAAGCATGGAAATCCTATGCGGGAGGAAGTGATTTTGAAATGGCAGGTTTATGGGAACTCAGAGTACTGGCTATGCCAAGCACCTAGACTGACTCCCCCTGGATAGATGGGCCCTTTCTTTCACAGCCAGGCAATTATAGTCCTGGCATCTTGGGTAGTCCCCAAGCTTAAGATGATTTATTGGTTTTACAGCATAGTGAGCTGAGTAAGATGATGCCTTTCGCAAACAGACCCAAGGAAGGTTGTAAAACTTTCTGGGCAAATTTTAAATGCAAAATGTAATTGTACAGACAATGTTACAGGTAATTCAATACATGTGATCCATAGCCAGATATATATTACAATTTCATTTTAACCTGGAGAATTTACCTGTGCGAGAGAACTGCTAATTAAAAACATTGTAATTTACTGCTTTGTTGCAGTGTACCAATGGTAAGGTTTCCATACCATGCATGTGTCTGCCAAAAGACACAAAACCTAACAGGATAATCAAGTAACTACAGCTCACAATATATGCCTTATTGAAATAATTGCAAAGATCCTCTCTAAATCAGTGGCCTGGGATTAACAGTTAAAAAATCCCAACTTCCTTAAAATGCTTATTATTATAATATCTTTTTGCATGTTTCTAAGCATTTCAGTGTGTACTGAGCATATGATAATACTCCACTTTTATATCCGATCCTATCCTCTATGAGGAAAAACCACAGTACACGTGCATGCTTATTTCCCACAAACACAATCCAGAGGTTCTAAAAAGAGTCTTGTACCCTTTGGGGGATATTAAAGATTAATAATAATTGGGATATGCAAACAAAGTCAGTGTCCTTATTGGATTTATACACATGTAGCTGAAAGTAAGTACTGAGTGAAGTGAAGGCTCAAGAGACCTTAAAAAAACCTGAATAAATGGTTCTTCAAAATCTAGGAAAGTTAAGCCAGCTAGAAGCATAATAAGTGATTCGCTCATGTGACCTGGCATCTATATTCACCACAGTGTGGCTTAGTGGATAAATACAACAAAACACACCCAGAAAAACAATAAAACTAGACTGGAGTTTGGAAGCATTAATATCTTTTTGACCTTGCATGTGACCATGTTGTACTTTGAACAATGTAATTTAATTGGTAATATGCATTAACTTGCCCTCCATATTTATTAACAATTGTAAAAATTATAGCTGTTTTCTCCTTTGTCTCCTTTGCTTTGCAGCCAGAGAATTTATCTTGATGACCTCCTCTGGCAGTCAATGCTACACAATGACCACATACAGCATATATAAAGATTGCTATTATCTTTTGTAATTTATATCCTCCTGTAATGACATTGAGTATCTCAGCTGAGTGTTTTGAAGTTCACCCATCACTCATCATAACTTCATAGCTAGATGACATGGGCACAGCGTACCCTGCATGAATAAGGAGGTGGCTCTCATTCCAGGACAATGCACAACAAATGAAGAGATTCGAAGTTATTTGCATCTTTTTAACTGTTTGTATAGGAAAACAGAGTGTATGTTTTCAAGACCTACCTGAGGTTCCAGGAGCAGAAGTGGTTTTTTGTAGAGAGATTGTAGATGAAAAAGACTGTCTCGTAGTAGATGAAGCATCCAAACTCTCATTGCGTGTCAACTGTGTTACACTTGCTTGTGTAGCTGGAAAGGAGACAAATGTTCAGGTAAGATACACCTGTATAAACACTGTCTGAGATCCTGGATCATCCCTCAGACAAATGCTCCCACCATTATAGAAGAGACTTAAGGTCAGAAAGCACTACAGCTTCTTGTAACTTCTTGTCAAGCGATGAACCATCCCTATGGAAGTTGTTACTACTGGCAAAGTTGAGGCATCTTTAAAGCACATCCTAGCACCAGAAACAGCCTCACATCTGTGCCAGAAGACAGCCTAGAGCTCTGACTTGGGAGCCCAGAATAACTAGACAGTCTTGTGCCAAGAGTAACATGAGCAGAAGAGAGAGGCCCACTTACTGCCCTCTATCTTTAACCTTCATTTTAAAAACAATTTAAAAAACAAACAAAAAAAGCAAGCTTCAGCCACAACTGCCACATAATGTGGTATTGTAAAAAGTTTTAGGGATAGTAATTAAGCGCAGAGTTAATTATTTCATTCTGTGCTCTTAAGGCCTAGGAAATAATATATCCCTGAAAACTAATGTATGAAAAATTAAAGCGTCTTATTTCTGCTCTCACACAGTCAATAGAGGATCAAGGCCACCTGTGTCACAAGATTTGCAGCCTAAGGTAAGTCCAAGACAATGCTGCAGGGCACCGCCTGAGCCTGTAGAACTGAAGGTCACCAAGTGACAGCAAGAAAGAATTTAAGCTGTTCCGGCACAGCTGATAATTCCTACATCTATGCTCAAACCTCAGCATTAACAACAGACAAGACAGTGCCTACTGAATAAAACATAGGGGTGCCCAAGAGTAACCTTATACTTCCTTTCTGATATAAATCAGAGATGCGACTGAGCTATAAACTGTTTTCAGTGCCTCTTCATTATGAATTTCAAACACTAGAACTAAAACAACTTTAAGACATGTTTTAGTCAAACGAGCGCATCATCATGCACACGTAACGTGAATCTTGAGGAATGCTTCATCGCACACTTTATTTAGAAACTCTGATTACCAGTTTGGTCCCTCAAAGACCCCTTTTCTCAGGAAAAAAAACCCAACACCCAAAGCTCCCTATTCTACCACCACACACCTTTAACTCAGCCCTTCCCTCTTGTTTATTAAGTGCAATACCTTGGAGAGGCAAGCTTCAAAAATCAATGAGCTAAGAATGAGTGAGCTGAAGCCACTGGGGTCAGGGGATTCATACAACTTTGAGAACTGTGAGGAGCTGGACAGCCAGGGATAGTATCTTTGCAGGTTGAGGCATGGAAGGAAACTGTACTGAAAATTATGCAAAACAAGCTTAAATGCCTAAAACTTTCACTGGGATTCTAGTGATGAGAACTGTAATTTCACTGTCAGCTCCTTCCAGAAACCTCAGCATTGTACCCCTTCAATATGCAAGCCTAATCTGCAGTAGAGATGAGTGTAAAAAGCTCCTCTACCTCATTTTTTACTATGGTATAATGCAAGGATCTGAGAACTTTAATAATTCCTGCATTCTTGTCATAGAAGCCCTGAATGAATCTTTAAAAGCAACCTTTTTCCACTTTTGGTTCTTACTGTGGTTGCTTCAGACTCAAATTTTAAATGTTGAATTTTAATCTGAGATCAATTAAAAAAAAAAAAGGGCAAAAACCCCAGAGAACCTCCCTCTCCCTTTAAGATGCATGGGCTTGTAACAGTAACAGCAACCATCTTGTGGCTGCCTTATTGTAAGTTAGTAAAAGCTTTCATGAGAGAATGAAAAGTAAGGCAGAATAAGAGTAAGCCTTCATGTGCTGAGATAATCGAACACAAATATGCTTTGTGAACACTGCAAAACAATCAGGTGTGTGGGAGAGATGAGGAGGGAGGCAGCCAGTTGCCTTGTAACTCCATGGAGAGCCGCTTTCCCATGGGGATCACACATTCCAGGCATCCTATCAGTCCTGGCAGCAGCCCAGCCCCGGGTGCTCCTCTTGTGTTTGGGAGCTGGGAGAACAGATTGTTCTTGGGAACATGGGCTGTGCGCTGGATATGCCTCGGCAGGGGATTGGGAGGGGAGGGATGATAGTGTTTCCATTTCATTTTTTTTTTAATTTAGCCTGGGTGAGATTCTTCCTGTGACTTGAGTAGCACCAGGTATGACTCACACCTTTACCTAGGGCTTGGCGTGACGCTTGTTGCACTTATTTCGGCAGACTGCAGAACAGGCTCCCCACTCCCAGTGTCAAGGGGTGAAGTAGATGTGCTATGGTGCAAAAGTCTGTGTGCCGGTTTTCACCACTCCCAAGACAAAAAACTCAGCCTCGCAGGGCAGCTTCCCTTAATTCCACTGTATGACTGTAAGATTAAATCCTAGCAACCCAATTCTCTGCTGACTTGTGGCTTTGAAGCAGCTTTTAAGCAGCATCCAAGCCTTACACCTAATACACAGCATTGGCTCTACCATCAACACATTTAGCAGATCGAAGAGCTTCTGTGCCAAAAGCCTGTGGGAACAGAAGCATCCATATCCAGCCACTGCTCACCTATGCAACAGCAGCACTGACAGCACAGTGTGCCTGCTAGAAATCTGCCTTTTTGGAAAATCCCATAACTCATATCTATGCAAGTTTTAATTTGATCTCAACAGGAGGAGACATTGCAAGTCCTTACTGCGGTGCCCGTGCTCTGCCTGGGAACAGGCGGGGGACTCTGCGCGGGCACACAGTGACTCAGTTCTGCCATCCCCACTGACACATCGCTGCAGTAATTCATCACGCTTTGGCTCAGCCAGCTGCAGCAAAGATTTCTGCCTGCCTGGCAGGGGGAGGCCTGGGCTCGCAGAAAAGCAGCACAGCAGAGAAGGATGGCTGCTGCTGCTGCAAAAGCACTCACATCATCAGTTAATGGGTTTGTTGTCAACAGCTGATTATGAATAAAAATGGTAAAGCAGTAAAGATTGTAAAATAGCTGTCCGAATGGGCATGATTGCTGCAGTGGCAGAAATCCCTGGTGGTGATGCAGCTCTCCCTGCTGATATTTTGATAAGATAAATGACAGTGTGTTAACATATATTTGTCAAAGTGATAATCAACAGGGAACCTGAAGCTGCTCTGCAAAGCTGCTGTCTGAGCCTCAGGTATTGCCTTACTCTTTGTGCTCTCAAACCCCTTCATTTTCTTTAACCAGCTGAAATTCGACAGATATCCTCACTTGATCTTAGCATGATTTTCTACTTAACCTATGTATAATCCACATATATTTTGGCATTTCCCAACAGCACTTTAGATTTTCTTTACAGCAGGCTGTTACCTAACTAGCTTTGACATCATAAGATGCTTAAAGTAAGCAGCAAATACTCTGCATATACTCTATGCACTGCAAAGAATATAGACATCTGTGTTCAAACCTTACTTGGACAATGAATGAATCAAGGAAACACCTTTACAGGGCAGAGGGAACTGCACCCAAACTGCATTAAAATGCCAGCATGAGAGCTTTGTTAGATGGAAGACTAAACCTTCTCCCTTGAGCTTGTATCTTTAGCATAAACACACATATAGGCCTCACACCTGCAATCAATAGCCTGAGAAACCATTTGCATTAACAAGTGCATTCATGAAAGCTTTGAAAAATCCCAGTGTAGCAAACCCAATGCAACTTCACGCTTGTTCAGAGGAATGGAAATTGGCTAGGGAGGTAACCAAGCAGATCTCAGCTTTAATGTTTACACCCGTAGCTGACTGCATCTGCTGTCTGCCAGCTTTACATTTTCTGGTAAGCAGAAACCCCCAAGTATTTAAAAATATATGTTTTAAAACATCTCTCTGCCTAACATGTCTCAGCAGCCAACTATACTCGGTGTTTACCTATAGCATGCGGTAACAACCTGAGGACAATTGAGCGATACATATTACCATAGCCCTCTTCTGGTAGTTTTACTGAAGTAAAGCTTCCTTCTTAATTACCAGTAGCTTGACAAAAAGAGAAAAAGTATCTCCTGCATTCTTTCCTTTTCTTACTTTTTAATATTGAATATTTCATTGCACCATCGTGTATCATCATTCAGAAGAGTGGCATGAGATAAATCAGAAACATAACAGCCAAAAATCCACTCTTACTTGTAATTTAATACCTTGAGCACTGACTTTGCATAAGATGCTTGCTCCATATCCAAGGGAGAAAGAACATAATGTTTTGTTGCATTTAATTTCATATTCTCTTTGATAACTCCAAGTGTCCCAGGATATGAAATCCCGACTGCAGATGCAACTTGCTGTAGTGTGGCACCATATAAATTCTTGGTTTGGGGCCTGGACTGCACAAGCGAGGTCACTCTCTGACTAAATGTGAACTATTGGATTTGGCCACTGATATTAATAAATAAGAAGGTTAAGGAGACAAGTCTAATTGCTGGCTTCCAATATAATAAACAGGGCAGGAGGGCAAAGAGGGAGAGATTGTACTTATGGCCTGCAGAGGAAGAAAATACTGAAGACTTAAAAAAAAAAAAAGACGAAGTCGTTTGCATGATTTCACAGTGTATGGAGCACTGGGGGCATTTCCTGAATCTATAATAAAAGGTGACAGTAGCCACAGAAATTGCAGCGGAGACAGGAACCCTGTCAAATCTCTGCTGTGTGAGTGTGATCATTTGCTGAAGCTTTTAGCAGGGATTGAACCAGAGAGTGTGATGGTCTCCATTACGAAACAACAGAAGTGCCTCCTTTTTATTAAAAGTCACGTGTAGTAAAGGTATATTTTGAAGTGTCATAAAGGCACTGCCAATTTCTGCCTCAGTCCCATACAGCCAGCCCAAAAAGGGGGAGAAGTGAGTGCTAGTGAAAAAGAAAAAGAGAGAGTAGACAACTTTCATCTCCTGTCCATTTTGAGAGCAGAATTCTTGCTATGCCTGTGCTCACTTCAGGGAATGCGACTCCCCCAGCCCTGTGCTGCTGTGGTGAAGTCAACAGCACCTCACCATGCCAACACGTGGGATGGAAACAGAGAGATGGCTGTAGCCAGCAGCCAGACAGTGGTCGAGGGGTCTGTGGGTTTTCTGCAAGGGCTGGACACACATCTGCACAGCCCCTGTGCAGTGCCCAGTCCCAAAGCCCTACCTTGTGCACCATCCCACTCCTTTGTGCTGAAGCCAAGGATATGACTTTCTTGAAAGGTAGACCAGAATTTTGACTTAAAAAACACTAAAATTGGTTTTCACATACACAGTTTTTCCAAATACTACTTAGCGTTGAAAGAAAATACAAAGTCTTTTAATACAGGGCAGTTCCCAATATCTTTAATTTTCCATCTTACAAAAGGGAGTGAGAGGCAGGTAAGCCCTGTTTTTAGTTTCATTTATCAACCATTTTTATCACAAGTTATGGGGTTTTTTTAGCTTAAGTGAGGAGTTCTAAAAACAAATCACAACCCAAGCAACTAGGCACTGAACTCTAGCTGGTGGGAAGAGGACACAAGAGGAATAGAAAGGAAGCACATGGGTGAAAACTTCACACCCAGGCCCATCACACCTCCACAGCACCATTGTACCCCCAGCACCAGTTTTTCAGGGCATCAGTGCAGAGCAGTGGCCGGAGCTAAGCTGTACTGGCAGGCATGCCTTTCCTCGTTAGCTTTCCTTCCCCCGCCGGGAGCTCTACCTGTCACCAAGGTTTAGTTCCAGGTGGCTGTGCCATTCCGGTACCCACAAGCCAGGAACCTCCGCCAAACCAAAAGGACTAGGAATCGCATCCATAGTGTGATGCACCATGCCGCAGGCTTTTGACAGGCCCACGGGGTCATAAATGCAAGCTTAAAAAGATTCTTTGTGGCCTTCGGTATCACTTCAGCAGCTTGTGCATCGGCCAGACTGTATTCTGTGACTCATGCATACTGGCATTTAAAAGCCAAGCCAAAAACCAAAAGACTTTGGGCTGAGAATCAGACTACTCCCTACACCAAGCATAGCAGGAAAGCTACATCAGTAGAAGATGTAACTGCTAAGTGAAAGGGTGATGGCTCTCCAGGCAGCTTAGCAGGCTTGGGTCCGTGAGGGGTGGCTTTGAAGGAGAATTTGCACAAAGAAAACATGCAGGCCATTTCATAGGAAACCCTTTTTAGACAAGGAAACCAAGGGAAGAGAAGTCAAGTTCTAATTATTTGTCACAGTTCAGTATGCTCTAAATATAAATTCTGAGAACATTGGTGTACCACTGACTGCTGAGTTAAATATCTGGAGTATTTATTTTTAATTTTTTGAGTCAATTAAATATAAAAAAAGCTCTGGTTCAGCAAAAGACTTGAGCAAACATTTACAGAGTAGCTCATAGACAAAAAAGGGGGACTGAATTTCATCATAAGTCTGCTGAGCTCCTTTTGGATGTTATTATACTTGTTTAAATTAATCCAACTACTTGCTGGATATGTGAGATTTTTTTTTTTTAATTTTATTTTTCTAGAATCTTAATCTGATGCGCTGGGCCAAAACACACATTATTCTGAAGATTTATGGAGAACAAAAGTATTTCTTAGCATTGATGTAGGGTAATTAGTACCACCTCTCTGCTTGCAGTACTGTGACTCATAATAACATAGAACATAATTAACTGTAGCATTGTGACAAATACAAAAATAAAAAACAAAAAGGGCTGTTCTGACACTACTCTGATCACATAGAATCATTTCTTTTTGAAGAAACAGTTATTTAAAAAAAAAAAACCCACAACCAAAACACAGAAGAAAATTAAACTGTTCCAAATAAATCTCTCCCAATTACAGGGAGATTTAAATCCCGTGTCATGGCTTCAGATCACCTCCACTACAAATTAAAGGTATAATATTCTTTGTGTAGGATTCTAGGGCAAGATTCATTAAAGATATGTAATATCATAGGATGAACAGCTCTGCTTCCCCAAGCCTCCAAATCCATAACCCAAACTACTTTTTGATGTCCTTTTATTGCTCCACACTGTTTTACAGAAATGCAGCATACAATGAATCAGAAATCGCTCAATGAAATTATCACTTACTGTTTGTTGTGCTGTCACTTTTTTCTGCTGTTGTAGTTGTTGCTTTTACTGGTAGTTGTGTTGTTGTATCTTGTGTTATTTGTTGTGTAGCATTAGGTGAAGAAGATGTGGAGTCTAATAGAGGAATGACATTCAAATTATTTCATCAATTTTGTATACATACATATCCACACACAAAAACCACACCTATTGCCCTGCTTGCAGCCTAGTTTTAAAGTATCAAAAGAATATTTCATTTAAATTGAAAAACAACAGGGACAGGGCTCCCTTCACCGCAGAGAAAGCCTTTCCTGTCCCATAGGTGGGTCATCACACTGAAGACAAGCCTGTGATAGCACAGTTATGAGGCCTGGCTTGGAGCTGCCTTGAGCCTGACCAAGAGGAAGCTCCTGTGCACACCTGCAAGGTTTCACCAAAGAGTTCACTACCTGTAAAACAAATTCCCAAGCCAAGAGGCATGGCTGCTTAATTTCCTGAATGACCACTGGAACAGCATCAGCAATTAGCTCAAAGAAATTTTCACTTACCACTTGTGATGGATTCATTTGTAGTTCTGTTTTCAGTTGTCAGCACTGACATTTGCAATGATGTTGATTGCAAGGTTGATGTGCTCACAGCTTCCATTACTGCAAGAAAGGCATTCACATCTTTATTGATTTATTTTATCATGCATAAATAAACATCACACACCTCTAGCTGCCTTCTCTCACAAAGGCAGTGAATTTCTGTTTAAAGTCTGGCCCTTACAGTCCTTTCTTACCCACGCATTTTTAAAGAGGATTCAAAGTGCATGTGGTTGGTATCAGAGGGAAAGTTTGGCCTGTGGACGATCTGCAAATTGCCCACTGAAAGTTAGCAGCTGTATCTTCCAGCCATCCCCTAAGGAAGAGGTGTATGCTCTTTGGGAGTTATACAGAGGTGCCTGACATGACTTTCAAGGGAGGAGGTGAGGGGAAGGGACCCTGGCATGGATGGATGGGTTCACTGTGCTGCTGGACTAGACTGCTGACCAGCACTTTGCTGCATGCCTGTTTAATAGGTGAAGGGATGTAAACTCACTAGAAAGAAGTGCGAGTGACACACAGGAACACAGCTTATATATTACAGGTAAAGAACCAAAAGGGAAGAGACTCTACTAGTCTTTGTGCAATTTCTTCCTCTTCTTTCTGCTGTCCACCTCAAGCCCCGGTTGAGTCTTCTTCTTGCCACACCCTCTTCCTCTGCACCCAGATTTCTGGGGATAAAAGAATACCTGGCAGCCCTTCCTCTGAGGTGTGCAGCAAAGCTTAGGACATAGTGGATCAGATGAATAGTATTCTCTAGTAAGTGATGGTTCTCTGGGTGAACTTGGTGCCCTTCGTAAGGTGACTCCTGGTAGTTCTTTCCTCCAGAGGGGTGAGATTTGGAGGCTGAAGGAAAGGTAAAGGGCTCCCTCAGGCAGCAGGGATCACTTCCAGCTGCTGCTGGTATGGAAAGAGGGGAGCAGAGTTGCCCAAACATCACTAAGGCAATAGCAAGGTTGAAATCAGTGTGTCTTGCTGTGCATGGATGGCATACTGCAGGTCCTATGTGAGCCTGACACATGCTCAAGCGAACAGACTGGCCAAATTGCTGTCGAGGAATCTGGGCTGAAAAAGCCATAACTAATCATTTTAAAAGCCCAGCTTTCAATTCTGTAATCTAATACAAACAGAAAGTGCTACTGTCAGCTACAGAGGCTTATTTAAATCCCTGACAACAACCCAACATGTGTCCTGCTACCTCTTCTAGCACTTTTCATGGATGGGATACATGAAAGAATAGGAACAAATCATGACATGACATGTCATTTTCTCTCATATGACTTGAGTACTTCTAAATGCAATGTTCATATGAGAACTTTTGGAATATAACTTATACTTTCTTCCTCCACTCTCAGTCTGCTGGCTGTTCACCTAGAATAGCAGTGCCTCAAAGGATGGACCTCCTTGGGAGCTTGCTCCACACCCACAAAGTGCTTTAATCTCATAGTGGGCTTCTGATGCTTTTCTCATAGGCATAAATAACAATACTGCTTTCCCTTCTGTGACAAAAAGCTGCAAGAGAAATTTCAGTGAAACATTTGAAGGGCTCATTCACTGTGAGGTGGTGGGCCTTTATGAAATAGCTTTGAAACAGACATGAACATCAGGGTTTCTAAAACATAAAACAACTGCAACAGAATTTGAAAAGGACTAATTCTTCTGCTGTAATAAACATAATATATGCATACTTCACCTGGCTGCATCTTATTCACGTCCATTACTAGCACTTCAAGCATATACATCATACTCACCTCAGTGCTTTCAACTTCAAAACAGACTCATTAGTATCTCTAGTTATCAAAAAATAGAATCCTGTGTCCAAGTTTTCTTCTCTCACATGCATCACTTATTAAATGCAGCAGTCTTCAATATTCAAACTAATAAAGGAGTTGATATTTAGCTCACATGAATGAAATACGGTCAATATTGATTTTTCATAAGTACAAAACTACACAATAAAGAGAACTGAATGTGTCAGTTGAAGATGTAAGCCAGAATCACAGACTTTTACCATCTGAAGCAGGTATTTTTTCTGTTAAGTCTTCATAGTTTTAGGACTTTAAGTTTGATCTAGTTAAAACAATCACAAAAAAAAGAGACGGACAATGCAGCTTTTGAAACTGAGGGCACTGGTGGAATCCCCTTGCCCCCAAAAGTGAATCTTGACATCAATAATTTCAAGAAGTTACCAGTAACATTTTTGCAAATGACAGCTTTATGCACATGTATTCTCTCCTACTAACTGAGGCCCAACATTGGCATATATTGTGTAATTCTTCACTATCAAAGTCCATGCCCTCTTCTGTCACACTACACCCATCAAATCAGCTACCCCCTGCTGCCATATCCCTTAACTGAGGCTGTTTCCCAAATTATTCTCAATCCAACAACCTCTTGAACTATGAGTCTTAGCTAATTTATTAATATCTGATCACACTTGAACCACTCCTTAAGAGCACAGAACACACAGAATTGCAGCCTTTTTCACCTGAAACAAAAAATGCATCCTGCTCAAATTAACCCTCCCTTACTAAGATCCCTCAATCCTTTCTTCTCAACAGAGTTTTATAAGAGGCCCAGATAAATACATTGCTCTACAATCACCTTACATGAAATAATTCACCTAATTTCTCCCAGAAGTTGGAAAAGCTGAAAGCTAAAAAGGCAATGGGAGTTTCCGAATACCAGATAACAGTGAATTTGAACTCTTACCAGCTTTTGTTGTTGGTGTAGATGTGGTTGCACAAGTGGAACTGGGTGGAATACCATCTCCTGAAATAAACACAGAATCATATTACTTCAGCCACCTTCCAGATCTATTTAGCACTACATAGGCATATAAGGCAGAGAGTAGGAAGGACCCTCCTGGAAAATCAAGTTCAGAAGCCTATTAGCAGAAGCAACCAAATCATGTAACTGCTAGCAATCTTTTCAAGCTGTATCCTAAATCTCTTAGCTTTGCCCTCACTACTATAATGGGGACCATCTGCTACAGCCTCCCCCCTTGGACTGTGGGTTGTTTTCCAACAGCTATTAGTGACTCTAAGACTAGTTTGGAAAAAAACCTGGAGCAATTAAAGGTTTTTTTGCTACATCCTCCTCTCCTTGAGTACAACTGCAGCTGCTCTGGGTCTTCAGGGTGGAGGATTACCTAAAATAACTGGTTGCAGGAGTAAGTACCCATTCTCCTGCCTTGGAGGAACAAAATTGTACTAGCTCCCTGGCTAGAACAAGCACTTCAGGATGGCTTTTCAGCATCACCCTGATCACTATATGTGAGGGGAAGAGGGGAAGAGGAGAATTCACAGAGCACGGCTTGGGAAGCACCAGGTTGAGTAATGACTGACTTTTCCCATTGCCCTTAAGGCAGTGCTCTGGCTGTTGGGAGTTTACTGCAGTAAATGATGCCAGTCTTAAAAATCCTATGTCAAGTTAGTAGGTGAAAGTGTCCAATATTACAAAACAAACAAGCTGTCCAAAAAAACCCCCACCAAACCAAAAGCAAAATAATATCTCTATCTTCTGGCTGTGCTGAAAAGTTGTAACAGCGTAACTCAACTAGAGTTTTGGCCTCAAATAAGATTTTCAGTCTCATTGCTGGGGGGTTTGTATTTTTCTACTAAAAGGAGTTAGGGGGGTGATAAAGGGGGTGAAAAAACTACATTGAGTCAGAAACAGTAGCATTTCTCAACGATTTTAAACTGCTGTGAGACAAGGATGGGTACATTTGGGGAGGAAAAGATCAGCTCTATGACGGAATGGGGGAGCAAAATGCCACAGACTAATCCCCCAGTGCTTTCAGGTTTGGAGCATGACATCCTGTCATGCTGCATTAGCATGCTGTAATACAGACATCGCAAAACTGAGTCAGGACAGCATGTCACTATTCTTGTGTGACTCTATTCATGGTAATATCTGCTGGCATTCTCTCTTTTTTTGGCTACAGGGCAGAACAGCCAGCTTTGTTCCCTTTGCTCAGCATGCTCCACTCCGATTAACATTTCACGAGCACCACCCGAGGCCTGCCAGAGTCATAGATCTAACCTGGAAAAAAATAAATACATAGTACAATTGCAGGAGCTCTGCGAGCACATATTAAGGTCTAGTCAGATGAGCCCTTAACACCTTACACTGCTTGAAGAGGAGTTGTATCAGCCTTCTTGGCACCTGCACATTTCTAATGGGTCTCAGCTGAGATGTTGCCCCTTCCCAGTGAGCCCCGCTTTCTTGGGTATCTTTTCTACGTATGCTGCTGCCTTTGTAATGCCTCGTCACAGCACGTGCTGGCCCAGTTTGATGTGGGCATATCCCATATCAAATTAAATCAGTTACCTATGGGCCTGCTGCTGACTCAGCCCCACTCCCCAGGACACATGAATACAGTCAGGCTATGCACAGCCCCTTGCACACTGCATTTAAAAATACTGTTTTGTCTGCCATTTAGTTACCCAGTCAGAATAATGCTTCATAACCCACAGTTGAAAAACTTCGAAAACAAATTTTATCCAAATAGACCAAAAAGCAATCTTGTTTCCAAAAACAACGAGCATTTTTCCGTCTCTTCATTCTCATTATGAGCTGCTGACAAATCTCCTGTAATTCCCCATGCCACAAGGCCACAGCACTAAACCAGAATGTTTTTTCAACAGTGCCTACATTTCATATGGTTTATTATAACATCTCTCAGTAACTACCATGTCTGTAACACCAGCTAAACGCGCTAGCTGGCCAATTAGCTCATTCCCTAACTTATTCTTCCCCTAACTCAGCATGACTTTGTGGAAAGCCCGCTGCAATACTTAGATTATTCATGCTTTAAAGGTGTTCCATTTAATAACCATGTTGATAGGCCAAGATTTCCTCAAAACTAAAAAAAATTGAGAATTTAAGTCACAGTTTTGTTATGATTCACAATTTGCTGATTTTATCACAGACTAGAGATAAACTAAGGTAAATTTGATTAGCAGAGTAGACTAAAGTAGGGTCTTATGAATTAATTATTTTCTTAAAATGGTGGATAATTAAGTATACTTTAAAAACAAGTTGAAAGCAACACGCAAAAATACTTAAAACTCACCAGGATTTGGGGGGGAACTGGTTGATTAAAAGAAGTGATAGAACTAGTGGCTTATTATGCTCTTATTTGCAATGTTAAGTTGTGACTAAGGAGAATCCTAGGGGGGGATAAAAGCAAGAGGTCAAAAATGATTGAGAAAAGAACTTTGGCCCATTAAAGACTGTTGCTAAACAAAGAGAAAGATAGAAAGATTCATTTTTCTGCTCATGGCAGGTTGGCTGCAGCCTCAGATGAGGGACAACCACGTAAAGTTACAATTGCGTGGTTTTCAACAAATTTAGATGTAGTGATCCCTTTCATATGAGAGCACCTCAATGTACTCTGATGTGGGAGTAGCCAAAATCTACTCAGCAAGTGCTCCCACACACAACCCCCTCCCATTTGCCATGCTTGCTGGCAATAAACTCAGACAAAAGAGTGTAGGTGACCTGTCATGTAGCACTCATGTCTGGAGAACACACATGGAGCTAAAAGATGCTCAGAGCTGACACTGGGCTGATAAAGCGATGATGGTGGTGGTGGGAAGACCCAAAAATTAAAAAAATGTGTCTAGAAGTAGATAACAAGGTGAGAAGAAATCAGAACTGGGAGAAAGATAACAGGACAGGAAGAAGATGAGAGGGGAAGGGCAGGAAGGCCCAGAGACAGTAAGAGTAAGGAAAAATAAGAAGGAATTAAGAAGAGCTTGAGAAACATTTGACCCATAGCCACAAGGCCAAAATGAAAAAAAAAAAAGTAACTGTTGGGTTTTTTTTTTCTTCATGTTCACAGAATTTCCCTTTATTGTCTTTTCCAGCTTGGATTTAAATGGTACATTTGTTCTAAAATTAAAGCAACAGTACAATAATTTGTATCTGGTTTTCAGGCATGGTTTTGAAATGAATGAACTGAAACACTAAACTTACTTTCTTTTTTAAAATTCAGGAGGAGCCCCTGAGTTCAGCCAGGGCTGACCAACGGCCACAGTTGTCCTCAAACTGCAGCTTTTGATGTAGGTAGACTTCAGTCTCCAAGGTCCGAGCTTAGAGCTCTCATCATTTCTTCCCACCCCCCGGCCATATTATTTTTACCTTTACACTGGGAAGACTAAGATAAGCAGGTTTTGACCTTGCCTTAATTAGGTGCCTGTTATTGGTATAATCAAGACAGAAAAAAAGCAGAAATGACTGCATGATATTACATCGGTAGTTCTGTTTATACACTACAGAATACTACAGGGCACAAACCACTAAGTTTAAAATGCCACATGAAATAGCTAATACAAAAGTGAATGCCAAAAAGTCAAAACAAAAACATTTTTAAAGATTAATAGATTGTTCAATTATATATTGATTGCATTCGTTACATGAATTACTGAATTTAAATGCTGTCTGGTTTGGCATCAATATCTGGTTTTCAAAAGAAATTACGTTTATGGAAAAGTTGCTATCATTACAGAAATAGTGAGTGAAATGGCCTGTTTGATATTTTTTTCACTTGACCTTCCACTAGGTAGACAGGAGCATATGTTCATATTAAAATCCCTCCATTCAGATGAGCACTGGTTAGGCCACAGCTGAAATACTTGGTCCAGCTTCGGAAGGGTGTTGACAAAGGTGTGGATGCCTGGAGCAGGGGCAGGGAAGTTAATGGAGAACCATAAAACTCATCAGAAGTCTAGAAAAAAAATGATCTCTCAGGAAAGATTGCAAAAATTGCATTTGTTTAGCCCAGAGATGGAAAGATTAACGGAAGGCATGATAACAGCACTCAAGTAGGTGAGGCGCTGCAACAAAGACAAAGGAATAAACTTCTCATTACATCCACTGAGGATGAAACTAGAGGTAATGGACAAGGGAAATTTGGACTAGAAACTTTGCAGGTTTTTCAGTGCCTGTGTCAAGCTGATGGTGTAACAGCCAGAAGCTAGTGTTTTAACCATTTTACTGGTGAGGATGCAAGATATTCCCACTCAAAACCAGACCAATATTCAAAAGGCTGTAGCTGGGAGCAATTACCAAAGAGGTGTCCTGAGGAAACCTGTACATGTTAATTCCCTGCTTCAAGGCTATAAAGCAGAATCTACAGGTGGTGGTGTCATATTATGTTTGTTTATTGTATATTATGTTATATTATGGTTGTTTGCGTGACCTTGGGCCTTTGCAATTATACACAAGTCATGCAGAAGTCAAAATTGCTTTCTTGCTTTGTCTTTCCACACCATCAGAAATAAATAGTATCTTTTTCCAGGAAGCAATTGATAATTCTGCCAGCCCCCCCAATGACGATAGAGCCTCCTGTAACAGCTGCTCCAGCAGTATCCATGCGAAGCCTGTACACTTCATCTGATGTTTTGTCCTTTCTGGAGAAAGTTACAGCTGTCCTTGTGACAAAAGCTAGTACTGATATTCTCAGAGTTCCCAATAAATAGCTGCTGCCTGACAATGTACACAACTTGTTTACTCTTACCTTGGAGGTCTGTTGTCTATTATGTTTTCTCTTTCATTTTCATTTATTGATGCTTCACCTCTTCATTCTCTTAGCTGATCTTTCCCTAGGCCCAGTGTAGTTCTTACACTTCTCTTATTTCTGTTTTCACTCCTCACCCATCTTTCTTTCCCAGTTCATGACCTTCTACCCTAAACCTGGAGATAAATTTCTTATTTCTTTTGTAATGCATTTTTGTGCAAAGTTTCGCGCATCCTCCAAAGAAAAAAATGTGGTTTGCCTAGATGAGAAGTTCATCTCCCATCAACCGGTCATCGCACAAACACCACCCCTATGTGTGGAGAGCAAAAACAAGTCTTAGGCACTCCTTGAACCCTACTCAAGCCCTCCAAACAGTACTCAAGTGCACCCAAATACATTAATTTAGGGATCAAACTTAAGTTTTAATTCCTGATGTAGAAATGGGCCTTCTACATGGGCCTTCTACCTGGTGAAGTTTAGCATTTAGGTGCTCTTGGCCTTTCCTCCTCAGTAATGTTTTGTGGAGGCCCAGGTTGCACTTCCAGCCGAGGATGAGAAGGTAGAAGCAGTGTTTAGGAAACCCAGGCTCAGTTTCCTGCACAGCTTCAGGGTAATACTCTGCCAAAATACATATAAAGATGCTTTAAAGTAGCTGCCACTAATGGTTATGGCTGGTTTGTAATGATACGGTGCTGGCCAGTTCTCCAAGGATCTACCCGACTTCTTGCATGTCTGTGGCATCCACGCTGCAGTCTTGTGCTACCATAAATAGTATGTGAGCTTGCTGGTTTACAGCTCTCCTGGATATATCATCGCAAATAAGATAAATAGCTACAACAGCAGAGTAGAGATTACTCTATCCTCCCTGGAATGTCTATGTAGAACAATACAGTTTAATTAGTTTAGGTGGAGCTTCTGGAACTTAATCTGCCTCATTCAGGTCAGCTTGAGTATTTCTATGCATTTTGCCATGTAGACACTCCCTGTGTCCCATTTTCCAATCGATAAAAGAGGAGTAATAGTACGTTCTTATTTTCTAGAGGACTACAAACTGCAACACACAATGGCACCACATGCTAGCATTAATGGAATTATGCAAGAAACAGAGATATTTGCAGGTCAAGATCTCAACTGCATCTGCAGTTTTTATCATTTGGATCTTCCAAAATAATAATATGGATACAAGCTGCAACATTGGCATTTGCAACCAATCTCAGCTTTTTCAATATTTTGCTTTGTCTGAAGCATGTGTTCAGTGCAGAATCAACCCTCTGAAAATACTACAGAAATCTGTAGTGTAGGACAGAGCAGGGAAAGGGATTAATTTTAGATAACTTGTTATTTCAGTCCTCCCTTTGCATTTCTGCAGTTTATTTTATTTCCACTACATACAGCTTTTTCCCCCCACATTCTAATTGCACAAATAAGAGCTACCTAATACCAAGAGAAATTCATTGCCATGAAATCTGCAGGTTCAAGACAGGCATGTTTCTAAGAGCAGAGGGGTTTATCTACAGTGTTTCAATAAATCTTAAGAACAGTCATCCCTGTAGTATTTTCAATTTAATCTGGAGTATTTTGTTAAGACTGAAATCGTGATATGAAACTTCCCAAAAATCAAAAAACAGTGTTGAATTGTGGTCATAGGTTAGTCACTGGTTGGCTAAAAATGACTAACCCATACTATGCAAATTATTTAGAAAACCAGCAAGCACTGCAAAAAATCTTAGAGGAAGCATAGATGCTTCCAGATCACAAAAACTTCCATTTGGGATGTACTGTTAGAAGAGGCTTATGTGCAATTTTAACAGTATTGTTGGAAACCAGCAATTCCTTTCCTCCTATTCAAAACCTGTAAGATCACAAATACAAAATCTATAAATTAAACATTCCAGAATTAAAAAAAAATAATAAAATATTAAAAGCCTGCAGATATTTTGTTCTAAAAGAATTAATTTGATAAAAGTAATAGTCTTTCTAGTACATTTAATTCTTAAGGACTCATACTTTAAATCTTTCCTCTATTGTCATATAAGCTAGATTTTAAGTGGGAATCAAGGTTCTGATGGAATCCAGTGAATGCCTGGAGCTGATAACAGTGCGTAGTAAAGGATGTTAAATTAAACAAAGCCATTTGCAAACTTCATGAATTTGAAGGAAACTGAAAGAAAAATACACAACCTTCATGTCTTCGTATTTCTTCAGTATGCTAAAGCAATACACAAGGCATGGCATGCCTCACATACATTCAGATGTGTTTGTAACAGTATCTGCACACAGCTATTCACGCTGTGATAGCACTTGGTGAAAGGAAAGCTGTGTCCCTAATAACAGTCCCATGCTGGATCGCCGCCACTGCAATATCATCACGAGTCAGAATTGCAAAGTGTTTTTCCAGCCTGGTCTCACAATGTTTTTGCACTTCTGCAAACGCTCTTAACGCAGCCTCCTGCAACATAAGCCATTTTCCTCCTCAGGATTTTCTCCATTGTGAGTATCTTACAACAGCAACTGTTCAGGGTCCACATAGTCCTTCCAAAGTTACACTGGTCACGTTTAAGGTGAACCCCTGTGAGATGTGGTCAGATATTACAGGCAATGTTAAAAACCATAAGGCAGGGAGAGAGGCCGTGTTCTTTGCTGCCTGATGCCAACCAGCTGGAAGCCTGTGACTCCCACTGCCTAGGGAGGTGGGAAACCACCTCCCGTTTGCCAAGCTGTTACCTTCCTTTCAGTCACGCCTGTCTTCAGCGGCAAACTGAAAACATGCTATACAAATCCTACACGTTGAGATCTTACATTTAAATTCAATTTTCTACTTTTCCACTGTAGTTTCTGGTCCTGGTTTGCAGGCTGGTGTCACAGGACAGAGATGACCTGCTATAAAAGAGTTGGAAGAAACATGGGCAGGAGCATCAGGGAAGACACCAAGGCAGGAAGGAGAAGCTACTGGGCTGGAAGGGCATAGCACCCTCCCTGGAGAAAGCAAAAGCACCTGAAAACAGGAGACAGAGGAAGACATTAGGGAAGGGAGAGCATAAATGCAAAGCCCTGTAGCTGCAAAGGGAGACAGGGACAGGCTGCTCTTGCAAGGCCTGGGAATGGACAGCAGCAACTGGGGCAACACGGGACTTTGGCTCTGCAGAGGAAACGCAAACCGGGCAGGCTGGAGGCACCCACAGCAAGAGCTGAGGAGAGGAAGGAAAGGGAGGGAACTGCCACAATTTCTCCAGCAGGGAATGGGGAGAAGGCAGGAAATGCAGCTTTGGTGCCGGCAGCGCCCCAGTGCTCCTCCTGCTCACTCAGGCGTGTGGCTAGCATGACCCAACACCAAGCACTAGCAGAGAGCTGCTGGGAATTACCAATTCCCCAAGCAAACAGTGCTGTTTCCACAAAGCCTGCTCAAAGCACCCGGCAAACAGCTCCTGCATAGGTAGCCACCACCCAGAGAAATACTGAAAAAGAGCTGCCAAGGACTAGCCTCAGTTAACATGGCTGTAGGTTGTTGAGGGCTCCCCCTCAACAAAAATAGTAATGAGAAGAGTTGGATGAGTGACCCTGTGTTTTATCAAGTATCTGAAACAACCCAAGCACAGCATGCTTTGCCTCTGTGTGTGTGTGGACATAGAAATCTGGGCACTTACCAGCCAGTTTCATGGTTTCTTTTATTGACTCAGAAGAAACGCAAACTCCCTATCAAGGGCTTTTAATCACAAGCTTTCTCAATGCATTTTCTGCTCCTACATAAAGCATAGTGGATATCTTTATTACTGTGTCTTACAGAGGGATGAGCACATTGTTTGCACTCCATAAAATAATAAATGTGCTCAGCATGCTCATCAGCACTCCAGCCTGCCTTGGACAAAGGCTCCAAGCTCTGCACTTCTCTTTATTTAAACCTGTTAAACCTATTTAATAGGTTTTAATTAAACCCTTTAAAGCTATTTAAACCACCAGATTGTCACCGTTCGATGGTGATATATTTGTCTGTCCATGTGTAAGATAAAAGGTAGGAGTTACTAAGGGTTATTTTATGGTATGAAAAACAAACTGCCACCCCCCTTGCGTTAGTCATGCTAAATCAATTTGAAAATGTCTTTAATGGGTGCAGTTTTATATAGAAAGAGCTTTTTACATATTGTGCATTGCCGAGTAGAACAAGAAAAAGAGAGGAGAGCCCCTTCCCCTGCAACAGGAATGAACAGGAGCGTTGGTGTAAGTCACCCCCACCCAGAAGGTGGAGAGAAAACTACATCCTTCTCCGGGTAATGCTTACAATGCTTTTTCCTTACCATGCTATTTGCAAGCCTATTTTTGTTTCCCAGGAAAGAGTGCGTTTGGGTAGGGCAGGCATAAAACAGCCAGAGGGGAAGCTGAGCCCAGGTCAATCGGTAGCTCTCCTTTGCAACGTGCTGCAGCAGTCACTAAAATCATAGTTCTTCTACTCTATGTTTGTGATCCAAATGCATCTCCAGCAACATGACTAATTGTATAATTCAGGAAAGGGTCACTGCAGTGTCTGCTATGATGTATTTATTTCTAGCATATCCGGAATCAGCCTAGACACCCATTTCAGCCACACCCGCCCATGCCACTCTGTTCCTGACAAAGCTCTGAAAGCCTCTGGAGCATCAAAAAACCTGTTCCCATCAGAAAACTTCTGTGGAAACACTGTAAATTGCTTCTATAATTAATGTAATTCCATGCTTAATGAGTCTCTCTTCATCTTTTCCACATTGCCTAGAACAAAGGTTAAATGGTACAGAATATCCCAAAGGGAAAGTCCAAAATGGGCTTTGCAAGCCCAAAGTAGAGTACAGTCTCACTGGAGTTACATTATATGCAAGGACGAAGGATATACTTTGAAAATATCTGGTTGCTGCAGCTGGCACATATAGCTGATGAAGACCTCCTTGTCTGCAAGTATCCTGCCAAGCTGATTGAATACTCATGTTATTCTGAATTTCTACCAATGTGATACAACAGATAACAACTGCTAAGCTCAAATATGAAACTGAAATGCTCTTCTCACATGCTTTATGTTCCAAAGTATTCATATTAAAAATCCAAAGTTGTTACTAGGAGAACACTTGAAGCAGAGGGTCAGCACTGAGGACCTACACTGTCAAAGAGCGGTGGGAACTGCTGCAGTAGCCATGCCAGCACCCACACTGATAACCAGCTTCCTAGTGGAGCAGAAAGCAGACCATATTCAGGATGCTCAGGCTTGTCAAAACCCCGGGTCCCAGTCAGTGTACTGGGAAGTCATGGTGAGCTGGGAGCTGATCATCTCATGTTGGTGAACAGCTACAGACATCACTTGTACTTTTATTGGCAATTAGCGTAATTTTATTCCCCATGACAATTACAACTACTGTGAATGAGTTGTTCCATTCCTACTCAAACCCCTCTGCTCTTCTTCTCGTTTGGCCATTTTTTCCATAAATGACCAATCTCCATTTTCCATTTTGCCCCTGAAAACAGTATTTCCTGCCAGTTCTTGGAAATGCAAGGTGAAAGCAATTAGGGAGGAAGCAGACAGTGCACTACAAGAAAGTGTCACTAAGTCAATAAGATAAATTGTGCACTAGTTCACCTAAATTCAACAGCATTAAGATGCACTAGCCACATGACTCCATTGGCACAGGGAATGGCATGTAAAGGGAAATAATGGCTTCCTCTGAAGCAATTTGAACTAGACAGGGTAAAATGAGCAGAGAACCAAAAAACAGTCCTGCAGTGGGAGGTTTTTGCCTCTAATACCTTTGCTGTGTCCTCCCCTTCCTGTCATTAGCACATCTCGGGGATTGGGTTATTTGGCATTGATCTCCAAGTTCTTCCAGTTGTTACATGTTGGAAACTACTCTAGCGAGTTGTTGCAAGTGAAGCCCAACAGTTTGGTAAGTACACTTGCTGCCTTCTGAACCACAGCAAATATATTAATACTCTTATAAGAAAAAAACACCCTAAAGGGAGACTAAAGCTGTTCTACTGTAATAGCCTTTCTGGACAGCCAGCTTTTGGGGTTGGCTACAATTTCCAAGATCTATGTGTTTCATGGCAAAGTAGAGTTAAATTCCACAGGATGTCCAGAAAGCTCCATAATTCAAAGAATTCAGTAGTTTGCAGAAAGAGATTTTAACAGTCCTGTGCAGAAATTAATTAACTACAATCAAATTGCACGCTGGCCCCAAAGGTTTCTTTCAACGTGCCACAGACTTCTGCCTTTATGACCATCTGTAGCAGTCAAGAGGAAATGAGGTTTGGACAACTTGGTAGGAGTTTCAGAGAGTCTGTAAATTCCTGGGCAGAAAAAAAGCCCAAATTTTGGCTTTTGAGGACTTTGCATAGCAGTATCATGTCCAAAGTTGCCCCTCTCTACCAGAGACAGGGAGCATTTGGGGGTGAAAACATTTGAATTTCTCATTTCTTGCCAGAGCAATCCTCAATTTTTTGCCATTTCACCTAGTAGTGTTTGGTGATACTTTTGCTTCCACAGCCTTTGAATGAGTTCGCAAACACTGATATTTACATCATCTATATTACTGTGATATATGACCCATGCTGAGATGAGGAGGGGTAATTCATCTGTCAAAGAAAGATGATTCCAGACTGTCCTCGTACTGGGATAGATAGCACCACATGCACTAACACTTAGAAGGTTATCAACACTATGTTTCAAATAAAAGCCTAGACTCAACGTTGAGCATGTGAAGAAGTGGGAAAACTAGTAAAACATGAAGGAATATATGGGGCTCTGATCACTTCAAATAATTATCATGCAATGAAAACATGCCTCAACAAATAAGTAAGGTGTTTTACAGAGGAAAATAATGTGAATCCTTGGCCAGGAATGTTAGTAAATCTCCTGGCACTGTTTTCCTCAGACTAACTAAAATCCAAAGCTTTTGCCATTCTGATGAGTTGTTGCCTCAATAGCCAAACCTGTCAAGCCCAAATACAATATTAATCTCCTGCTAAAGATTATGAAAGGAGAAATCTGCAGGAAGCATAAGCATCTCATTAATATAATCAGGGATTTAATTGATTTAACCCTAAAGTTTTGATTACACTGACACTCCTCAAACCAAGTACCAGACTGAGAAATCATGGCGTTAAGACAAACTGAATGTGCTTTTTAGAATGATTACATATCGTAGAAATCTTCAGACAGCAAGGCTGGTGTAGTGCTCCCATCCTGGCAAAACATGTAATTTCATTCTAGTGGTAAGACAAGGCAGAAAGGTTGCAGTGGATAAATATGATGCAAAACTACGTGCCACTTGCTCTGCAGTTTCAGCAAGCTGAGATGCATTGCTATCTACAACATGCAGCTAACACCCAGGAGCATGTTAGTGCCATTGGAAAGGAGAGATTAAAAATTGTTGTATAAACACTCTATTGATAAATAGGCTGGGATTTTCACCTGTACCCAAGTCAGGCAAGCATCCACTTTCCACATAAAAGCAGTCAGAATATCCTTGCCCTGTTACTAGCTTGAAACATAACCTTTGGAGCACTAGCTAGTTAATCTGGCCTGAAAGGGGCCGTTGTCTAGCCTGGCAGCCAAGAAAAAAATTATTTGGAATTAATGTGACCCTGCCAGACCAGGCTCCAGTACATGTGTGGGTGGCATCAGAGGGCCTCTTAACCCCTTTCTACCTCTCCTGCAAGGGGACAACACCCCAGCAGATCACACCTGCTGAATTTTGTTCCCTTAGAACCATTATAGCATCAAGTGATCGTCAGAGCACAGCTTTCTCACATGGGGAAGTAGGTTCAGAAGGCACAGCATAGAGATAGTGTCACATTAAATTGTGTCAAACCACTTTTTCTATTGCAGGTAGGTCTGGCTGATACAGTGTGCTGCTGTTAGGGCATCTAAGGACCCACTTTCACAAGATGAATGCCAAGGTATCACTACCTGATAGCTCAGGTGCTGGGACAATGATGGTGGCTTGCGTGGCAGGACATGGTGTGACTAAGGGTTTTGACTCTTCTGTTTAAATCTGGGACACCTATTTTTAGAGTGCTACCTGAAACCAAAAGTAAACGTTTGTCTTCTAGGGGAGCCAGGTCTTTAATTCTTGACTTGTATTTGGAAGTAACAGCTGCTACACACACAAATCCAACATTGTCTCTCTGTTTACAGAATTGCAAAATAAAACCATTAAAGGGTCTTCTTTGAGTTTTCAGAAAAAAAAATCAGCAAAAAATACAAACACCCCCCCCCCCCCCCCCTTCATGAAGAACACAAGTAATAAGGATGTCTTTCCCATATGATTTTACTGTGGGGCCTTACTCATCTTCAGACTGTGAAGTTAGCCTGGCTACCAAATGGTACCAGTTAAAAATACTCCCTTCCCTAGGTTAAGAGTTTCTTAAAGATTATTTTTTATTTGTATTTTTGCAGGTTTTTCACACAGGACTCAGATGTATAAACAATTGGAGACCAAATTCAAGGTCCTTTCCTATTTAGAAAAAACCCACAAAACCAACCCAAAACATAAGCCTGAGCAGATCTTTTTTCCTAATTTATAAAGGAGTAAAGATAATAAGAAATCTAGGTTTTAATACAGATAAAAGAGAAAGCTAAATAAAAGAGAAAACATTGAGGTAAATTTTCAGAAGAGACAACCATTTGTTGGGCATGTTATATGGCATTATGTATTCTCAGGTTTGGAGCCGAATGCTGCAGGCAACTTGCCCTTCAAATTCAGTTTCCATTTATTTTGGCTGCAAATCATGATCTCCTTATCAAGCAGGTATCAAGCCATCTGCTTCTATCCTCAGTAAATGCAATAAACCTGCATTCGGGTTTGGGGCTAGAACAAGGAGTTTTCTTCTGTCCAGTAATAAATACACCTCGAAAATCCATTAGGCAAAACTGACCCAGTATAAGAAAGCTCCAATAAATGAAAGGAATGTGGCAGTGGGGGTGGGGGGGAAGAACAAACGAACGAAAAAAATCTGTACAGGAACAAAAAACTCAAAGGCTATGGTAAGCTCCAGCACTACAATTTGATTTTTGAGAAAACTAGTCTTGCAAACTGCTAGGAATGGCAGAAACACACAAAACACTTTTTTTTTTTTTTTTTTCCTTCACAACAGGCAAACTCTCAAGACATTTAAAGTTTGGGTTCCAGCAAGCTAAAGGTGTGAAAAAGCAGCTGGTTATCTAAAGCCTATTCACATTTCTCAAATTTTCAGAGATGAGACAACAATTTGACTGTGACAGCCTGTGCCTTACTGGTCTCTCCCAGAGCACAGCCATGAATAAATAACCCAGAATGAGGGGAGACCATGCTCAAAAGCTTTAACGGCTAAAAAAAGTTTCGTTAGTATTTAATTCTAAAAATTAATTTTTTAAAAGACTTGAAGGCTTGTGAGCTGAGAGCACAGAAGATGAAAAGGAAAGGGCTATCCATCTCCTCTAGTTAACATCGATAAGAGTAGAGTTCAGGCAGCTGCAAATGTACATAATCACTACAGGAGCCCTGGTTTAGTGGAACTTTTCTCAAGCTATCAGCCTGGGAGCCGGGATTAATATGCTGTGTCGTAGGGTTGGGATGATGTCCCTGGCTCCATAGTATCCCCTTAATGGGGAGGGGGATTGGGAAGCACATAAATTAGGGTTGATCCACCGTGTAATGGAACAGCTTCAAATGGCTTCAGTGGCCTTTGGAGCAGGCTATCAATGCCAAGATTTGTTCCTACCTTTCCAAAATGGAAGGTACCCTTGTTTTTTTGTAGTGCCATCAATTTTGATGAGAGCACTCTTGGAGAAAGGTATTGCTCGCTGTCAACAGGGGTCACTAATCAGATGTTAATAAACTCAGCCACTGTACGTCTACAACACGAGACAGTACATTCCAGCTCCTACATTTGAGCGCATAACCTGAACGCATCCAGACTGATGCTAAGAGGAGCACAACCTCACTCTTTTCTGCTATACTTTCTGCAAGAAAGAGACCTGAGCACCTGAGTGAGAAGGAAGCTGTGGTGTGCTACAAGCACTTTGCGGAGGACATCTGCTATGCCATGTAGCAATAGCCATGCTGTTATTACAAGGCCAGGGCACAGGAAGATGTAACCTTTAAGCACTTGCATTATAAGCACATGCCAATTCCTCTCCCCTCATGTTTTAGAAGAACAAACTTCACCTTTACACATTTTAAAAGTAATTACATCTTAATGCAGACTCAAGAGCATTTATATTTGATTACTATTGTTTGGCAATATATTCTTTGATCCATTCTGGTGCTGTCTGTTGTTTAAAGCTGGAAATGCTATGAACCAACCCAGAAAGCATTTCTATTTGAGATACATTTTGGAGCAGGTAAGAATGAAGGGCGATATGCCTGGAGGACTGAACACCTTGAGATGAGCATGAAGGAACCCCTGCTTTAAGCATGTCCTTTAGCTCTCAAAGGGTTGAGAAAAGCCTCAAGAGGAAGGACAAGTTTTCAGGAGGCTATTGGCCACCACATCTGTACATAACTGAGCCTCTAGTAATTTGCTGACAGAGGGTAGACCCCACCAAAACATTAGGGACTTCTGAGGATGCAAGATCCCAGGATGAATTAGGAAATTACCAAGAAAGCACCACCAGCATACAGGCTGAAGACAAGGCATGAAATTTGGAAGCCCCACAGGAGACTTGGTACGTTCTTTACTAAGCACAATGGAAATATCCTTGTCCACTTCTGTATGATTTACAAAAGATACAAAGACAAGCAGCTGGTGTGTATTATGTGAAGAGGCTGCAAGCCCACATGTTACTTGTCTTGATAAGCTTTGAAGACAAACTACCCCAAAACCTGGAGGAGGGAGTATTAAAACACCAGGGTGTGATTTGACCTTCTTTAAATTTTACTGAGCATAATTTAAAAATACTAAAAGTGTTTCTAAGCAACTGGAGAAACGTCTTGCTTCTGGCTCCAATGCTCAGAAAAGGGAGACTTGAGCATGAGAGAAATTGGTGTCAGCCTCCTTACCATCCGTTGCTCTCTTCAGATTATAAAATCCTGCTGTCACAGCCCAGATGTCCAGAACACTTTAGAGACCACAAACAGTGGAAATCCAAAGACTTTGGTCCAGCCTCATATAGCAGACAATAAAACTGTTTCTGTCTTAACATGTCAATGCACGGGATAGCCTGAAGGAAGCTTGCCCAGATTATGTACTTTTACTTTCACAAGGTAGAGGCATACTCCAGATTTCCCCACACACATTTTTCATCTTCTACTGTGAATTTACCAACAGAACTTCACTACTGTGTCTACCTTGCAATAAAGCATTAAAAAAAAAAAACTTTTACAGAACCAAAATTGTTCAGAGCAAACGTATCCTATATAAAATTTGCTTATTCACTGTCATCAGTTCTTCCCTGCTCATATCACGCAGAGGAGGGAAAATCCTTTTTAAAGAAAGGATTGTATAAAATTGACAGAATTCCTCCCACCTTTGCATTTTGCTTTCTGATAAGCTTTATGGACTGTTGTGTTAAATATGCTTCTTTTGATCCAACTCCACTTTGCTTTTCAGAAGTTGTGAAATTAAAGGTTTAACAATGACAGGAAGGCTATTTTTACTAGGAGTAGCAGACAGAGAATAAATAGTACCTCAACACAGACTTTCAGGGCTTGTACTTACTTAACATAGTTTTAAAAGCAGTTCTTTCTGTGGCACAATCTTATTTTTAATCTTCTTTATTGATTTTTTTTTCCCCTAACAGCAGTGAGCCCAAGCAATAGCATAAGCTACACCACAAAAGACATTTCTAGATTTTAACACGTAATCTGAGCAAGAGTTGATTACCTTTTTTTAGATCATTTAATCTAGCATTATCAATTTTTTAACTTCTGATTCATAAAATCCCTTACAGACAATCTATAGGCATTTGTGGAAGCTTTGGTTATAAATATTCACTCCAGAGAGCCAGCAAATGAAAGTACAGATAAAAAGCAGATTTGACTTCAAATGTATCTTTTGACAAAGGTGATGATATACTCTAGCCCTTGTTACAGTTTTTTTCACCCTGTCAGGTTTTACTAGTTAATTCCACTTTAAAAGCATGATTTTTCAAGCTGAAGAATAATGAAGACAGCAGTTCAGTGACCATGTGAACACCACAAAGTTTGATTAAATCTGTGCATTTGAGAATAATTTTTTAAAGACATTGCACTCAGTAACTAAATCACCCCTAGGCTTGCATCCCTCGTTATTTGACACTCAATAAATGCCGTAAGCCCCTGTATCTTTGGGGGCAAAACTAAGATAATTTCTGAGATATACCCTTGGCTAAACATATTGCTGGTATGGTGCCAGGGAAATGCATCAGGATAGATTTGATTTGCAAGAGCAGTATTTACAAAATCTGACAGACATTTCAATTCCCCCCTTAAAGACATCTCTACAAAAGATGCTTTATTTCAAAGAAGAAAAATAGAACAGAAAACCTTTGTAAATATACCTCTGCTTTTAACTCCTCTCAGACTGAGGAGCTTCATGACACCTAGAAAGAGAGCTGTCACAAAAATACAATGCAGGAAAGTTTTTCACAGAACACATATAACTCAACCACCAGTTAGTACCTTCTTCTCCTCCAACACACAGTCTTTCAATCACTGAACTAAAAAGACAAAAAAAAGGCATCCAGCTACTGACAGCTAAGCTTTTGCTCACAAAACACCCCACAGATGTTACAAGTCTATCCAAAAAAGCCAAAGAACTTACCTCCTACAGTGCAAACACAGAGTACAGCTAGGAAAAAGGCAGCAATCCCCAGGAGCTTCATGCTTGGTGGTGGTGGTGGTGGTGATGGTGGTGGTGTCAGCTCTCCCCTACACAGCTGGGCAGGGAGTGCTCTCTCACTCTGAGGCAGGCCTTAATTACTCCATGGAAAAAGGTGTGTAGAGACTGTGCCTAGTCACTGCCCATTCCTGCTTATTTTGGGGACTTTGATAAAGAACAGGAGGAAACACAACATACTCCCTCTGGGAGTTCAGTACGGAGGAGATTTATTGTTTCAGTCCTTACAGGAACTCCTTTTCTTTGGCAGTGAACTGTGTTTTTGTTAATACATTATTTTGTTCTTCTTTGGCCACGAGGTCAGGAAGGTTTTTGAACAGAGCCAAATCTTTCTTTAGAATATGCTATACATCACCAACTTTCATACCGTAGCTGGAGATACTTTTAAAGGGGACATTTATGAGCAGTGAGGGAGCCCAGATAGTGGGGAATAATGCAGCCAGGAACAGAGAAGCAAAACAAGGAACAGGAGCCCCCACCTGACTCTTTTTTGTGTTGTGTAAAGTGGCCTTGGTGAAAATCACAGCTGCTTCACGTTAAAGGCAGAGAGAGTGCCTCCTGAGAGACCTGCCATCCTGCAACCCAGAGGATGAAAGAGGCCACTAGCACAAGGCAAGGAAGTGACTCCAGCAAGGTGCCCCAGCAGGGAGAGGCTCTGGGGTCCGCAGAGTTAGGGCTGGGGTGTGTGTGTTTTTTTCCTTTAAATGAAAACTGGGCCTCTTTTTTTTTTTTTTAAATTTGAAAAGTTGCAACTAGCCTTGACTGCGTCTGCTCCATTAGTAATGGAAAGAGTTGTTTATTCTTCTATATAGGTACTTGTCGTGCCATGGGATGGGAATACAGTCCCCAGAGTGAGCCTCTTACCTGGGCTGTAATAAGCCAGTGCAGAATCGCTCTCTTCTCCTCAGGACCTGCTGATCTGGGAAATTTTCATATCCCTCCTTCTCACAGCCATTTCTCTGACTTCTGTGGAAGAAACCCGAGCAGAGGTCTAGAGTTAAAGGCTATCAAAACACGATCTCCTAATACTCTTGTGCTCTGTGCCTTAACGATTCAAGGCAGCTGATGGCAATTAATCACAAAACTTCAACCACAAGGAGAATGCAGTGCAGTATGTTTGCTCATCTCCCTCTGTCAACTCTCAGGAAAATTTGGCAGAAAAATTGACCTCACAAACAATCTGACTTATTAGACAGTCAACCCTACTTATTGCAGTAATTAAGATTTTTTTTCTTTCCTCATGACTGTTTCTCGCTATAAGGACAAGTTTTGAAACGGCTTTGCATGCAGGAACTCCCAGGAGCTAAGCCACAGTGCTTCCAACAACAGTACTGTTTTATGCATGGGATGAGGATAAACGGCAGCAGCTCAGCATCATGTGTGGAATAACTTTTATTTAGTTAAAGAAATTACATTTTTACATCTTAAGGTTATGATGCATCCTCTGCCTACTGCAGGTGACAAAAGCTGGTGCTCAATAGAAATCAGATGGTAGACAATAAATTTCTGGCACATCATTTGGACAAACTTAGGTATTTGCATCCACAAGAGATGCAAAAACATACGTTCTCCTTAGCGAGACTGTGTTTTCACCATCATTGGAAAGGATCACACAGTAATACAAACTTGGCTCAGAGTAGAGGTGGGCCACACAATGACACTTTTGTCAAGTTGATTGGAGCATATGGCAGGGAGTTAACACCAGTGCTCTGTTTTTATGCTATTTTTGTGCCGACATAGGACCTAAAGTTAGAATGGGCTAGAAAAGCAGTAAGTACTGCAGCTGAAAGCCTTCAAGCAAAAAGATAAATCTGAACATGGAGAGTGAATTCATCCCAGGTTAGGGCTGTTTCTGATGTGATAAGAGGGACTTTAACTTTTTATTTACTGCATTGCCAAACCATCACCTGAAATGTTAATTCTGAAGAAGGATACAGAAAGGAATATTATTTTATTGACTGAAATGAAACCTCTGCAAAATCTAAGAGGCCCAAGGACAGGATCCCTTCCTTGGGTTTTGAGACCCACAGAAACTATCTGAATGCCTAAGAGAGTATTGATTTGGTTCAGTGTGTTCATCTGAGTAGCAGCATCCCAAGGAGTCCTCAGTGCACTGTTGCTGCTGCTGAAGATGATGACTGTGGTGATTACCTGCAACTCACTGAAGGCAGAAAGGGCATAAAGTGTTGCAGCCCTGTAGTAGCTACCCATATCACAGGCGCAAGTGTGGAAAAGGCTCCCCAACCTCATGCGAGGGGTTGGGGGTTGGGGGGGAGAGAAAGGGCCAAGTGTCTTTGCCTTACACCATGTCATGCAACTCAAGTTGTACCTCAGAGAGTCCTAAGGCAACTTACTGCCTCCCAGAACATCAAGAGAACTGTGCCCCTCTGAGATACTCACTAACGTCAACATCAAAGGCAGCTAACTTTTGCTAGATCAAACTTGGTGTGGATAGCAGTAGCACACAGAGTAAGGAATAGAAGGGGAGCAGCTCAAATAACTCACTGAAAGAAAAACTCTGGCCAAAGCTGAGTTGTGGCTTCTGGCTTGGAGTATCTGAGCTGCAGAAGAGAGATTCTCACAACTCTTGTCAATGGAAACATCTTTTTCCTTTAAAAAGAAATCATTTAAGGTTTTAAAAACTTCCAGCGATCTTTGTAGCAAAAGATTATTCCTCTATGTGTTCACTGAACAGAGATCTCTTTTCCTCCTTACCAGCAAAGAAGTTTTCCTTTATTGAATAAATGTTTTTCTTTCTTTCCTCAAACCAAGAAATTTAGCTTCAGTGCCAACGTGTGCTTTGTTTTATGAAAAGAAATTTGGTCATTGGTACTGCTGCCAGCTGTGGTATTACTTCCAATACTGGAATATCTGGGGTTTCACTTTGAGTCCCAGAACAAGTGACTGTGTGACAGTCTCAGTTTCCACATTTTTTCAAGAAAGATTTTAGCCCTCCTAGTTGCAGAAGAAAACTTGAAACATGACCAAAGAGCACTCTAGAGAATGAAAGGACTCTCTGTTTTAAAATACCGTTATTTTGTAGTCCAATAATGGTTGGGGTAGCCTGAGTTATATATTTATTTTTGCCAGTGTGGTATTTCATTATTAAAGGGAAATCATTTACTGCCACAGTGGATTTGCAGTTACAGATTTATTGGTCTCAGGCTGTATTTATATATTCTTTCTTAGTTCACATTGCTTGGAGCAAAACATTGCCTTTTTATGCACAGTTCTCCTATGAGGTTCAAATAATCCCCTTCAGAATTAGAGAATGTAAAAATTTTACATATCATTCAATATTCTTGAAGAACCACTGCATAAACCAGGAAATAATATGGACAGCCATGCTGCCTTGCTGTGGGCTAATGGCAATTCCAACGTAGGTGCAAAGAGTAAATTTGTCAAAGTCTTTACAAAAGCAAAACCAAAAAGATACAAAAGATGCACAGTCTTTGATGATTTACTAAAGTGAAGAAACAAACGCACTGACTAAATTTGCCAGCTTTTCCCATTGATGCTTGCTATCCCTTCCACTGATGGTTATTTTAACTCTTAACAGCAGAATGATAGAAAAAGAGCAAGCTAATCTCAAACTCCTATTCTTTTGCTACGTCTGTATTTCAGCAAATATATCTAAAGCGATATTTTATCAGAAATTACTTAAGACTTACCTGTACATTTGGTTATACTCCCAGAAGCAGGGTAAATTTAAATTGAAAAATGCACTTGTGACAGTGTAGAAACGCATCATTTAGTTACGCTTTCTGTTATTTTTAAAAGTGCTTGGTTTAGTCTATTACATATATTAAAATATTAATATAAAGTAGAATTCTACAAAACTTGAATATAGCAGTATGAAACCAAGATATTTTGATGGTCATGTATAGAAGTTACTCTGAAAATTCATGCTGAGGGACATTTTAAAATGTAGATATTTTGTTCTGAATTTCTTATGGAAGCACTGGAACATCTCAGGGAACAGAAATGTCAGTACCTGAATTCCTCTTCACACAATAATATTAAAAACATGAAAGATCAGGCTCACAAATGTATTTAAGTGCTTAAAAAACCAAGATAGCCACGTTTTCTTTGTAGCACGGAAATGCTTAAATCTCACTGATTTGATTCAGAGTCAGCCACTAATGTGAAAAAATCCACTAAATCTCTAAGTGCCTAGATGCCTTTATGTAGGCACTAAAGATCAAAATGCATTTAGGCTGTATTCAGTACTCTTTTTACAAAAGATATTTTCAAGGCCCGGTCTAATAGAATTACTGCAACTCTAGCTGTCAGGCTTGAGTATTGTTTATTTGCAGATTCTGTAAGGATATCTGTTACTGCAGAACATGTTTTTCCTACTCCTTCATACCTGGAGCTCTATGGATGTACTACAGGGAGTGAAAATATGTTTGAATATCCTCAGTTTATCCACTTACAACTGATACAAGTCAGGACCATATTTGTAGAAATGTAGTTGCCACTCTGCTAGAGTGCCAGATTTCAAAGGATGTTGTATGTTTGAGGTATTCAGTAGATACATGTCACTGTCAAAAGGGTGCAGCAAATTTACACTCCCGAGCTACCTCTGTCCATCTCTCCCTTACTGTACACTCCCATTGCTGCTGCTAGCAAAACACAAGATAGAAAGAGGGCTCTGCACTTACGTGTTTTGTGTTCCTGTTCCCAAAACTTTATTTCCATTCTGAGCCACAGTTTATTTCACCGTCTTATGGGCCTTGTGTATCAATAAAGACAGTCTCATTTTTGTGCTCAGTCCCTACTTCCTAATCCAGTAGACAATATATTTTAATGGAAGGACACCAATTTACCCTATACCTGATGACCTGGTTTATTGGCTTCAGAAGTTACTCAGATCTGGATTATGTACTTGAAAAGCTGTATTTGGCTGTTTTTTGTTGACTAGTCTCCCTGTGGATGTCCCTTGACTTTGTGAGCTCCTTGCTTGGAGTTGCAATGTGCTACTTAACAGCCAAGGTCTTTCTAAGGGCACCATTCTAGGTCCATTCTTTCTCTACTGGTGAGTTACTGATGTATAGATATTTCGACCTTGCTTGTCAGAGAGAAGCTTGAGCATAACTACAGTGGCAGAGAGAAGAAAGCTAGGGAGGGAAAGGTACCGTTGCCCCAAGTCATATGTCATGCTTAGGTATGGGGAGTCAGGAGAGCTGGGAGAGAGAGACCATAAACAATCAGTCTAGGGATATAAAAAACTTGGGCTTGCAAACTTAGAGCAAGGAACTTCATGTCATGTAAAAACTCACACAGAATGTGTTTATAGGCTTTGCATCCTGTCCTGAGCTAATGAAATGGGAAACAGTGAGTCAATCTCAGTTTCTCATGTTATTTGAAACGCATGGAATGATTATACGGTTGGCTGTCTCAGAGGAAACAAAACAGAAGTATGTGTTTGAACCATGCCTTAATTTTCCAAAAGGCTGAATAAATCCAGCCACTATCTATGCAGACATATATCTCGTCTTTGTTGTGGTAAACTGCAATGAGCTCATTCTTCTTGGGCCTGGTTAAAAAATAAGCAGCAGTATGAGACTGCAGTGGACCTCAGCACTGAAAATTAAGATGTACTTTATGTTCCAACCATACTTGTCAGTTTTCCTGGACAAGATGTTGTTGGACATTAAGCTTCTGCCGAGTTGAGTTTCTGTGGCTTCTCTTTTCCATTTGGTTTCCTCTGCACAAGCAGTGGAAAAATGTATCAGGTTTCTCGTCAGTCCCATGAGGGGATACTCTGTGCATTGGTCTGTCTAAGGTATAGTTTTTAACAGTGTCAGCTTTGTTTTCAGACCACTAGTGCCAGAAAAAGAACATCTTAGAACATTATAAAATATCTGATTATAAAGAGGTTATTGTACTAAAATACAAGTATTATAGCTTTCTCAGCAGCTAACACTATGGCTCTGCTAGTATCCCAGCATCTATTATAAACCTATGTTTTCATCCACTCATACATAAAAGGAGTCACTGAAAAAAATGTGTCCAGATTCCTCATTGCCCAGTTTTGTTTCTGTTTGTCAACACTGTGAGATTTGGGGGGCTTGGGCTACTTCTTAGAGGACCATGGGAGCTTCTGAGCTGCAGGATGTGGGGCTGGAAAAAGGGACAGTTACAGGAGATTTGGCAGCTGCACAGAATTTAACATTGGGCAGATAGAGAGTATGCAGAAACTGCCAGGCCAGCACACTAATTTCCTGCATCTCTTACTCCGTCAAGAAAGTGAGGTAAAGAGACGATTCATAATGAACAGCTTTTTCTGGAACTCATAACAAGAAGCCAGAATTCACATATTATGAATTTGAGACTAAGTTATGCTCCAAGACAATGTCTAGGAGACATTTTGTTGCACAGAGCCGCTCTAACTTAAGACAGCTTCTCTCTGCTTGGCATTTTTCCTCATGCCTTTTTTTTTTTTTCCCCCAGCTATCTACCATCTCCTCCAATCCAACTTCCAGCATTGATAGGCTTGAACTCTTTGTGGCTTAACCTCCTTATCCAGAATAGCTATTACTGCTGCTCCTCAGTGTCTGGCTTCCCAAGACTCCATTCCTTTGGTATATTTCAGACTTCCTGTTGTTGCTATCAGAATGAGTCCTGCTGGCAAGCACTTTTTGACACATGCAAAATACAATGCATGTCCAGTCTGATAAGGAAACAACGTCGCAAGAAAAGTGGGTAAAATCCCTGTGCCAAAATATACCCCTAGCATTTCAGCTTCCTAGCAGACTGCGTATCTGCCCCTTCACAGATATCATAAACATTTTCCTGTTCTCTGCATTTTTACTTCCCAATTTATTCAGCAATACAGAAGGGACTAAATGCTTTCCACAGCATGTAATAGGCAGTAAGTAGCCAACTGAAAATAAAAGCATCTTGGGCACCTGCTAAAAGCAGGTACTTCAGGTCATCCACAGATAGCTGGAAAATGTACAAAAATTTTCACACATACATGCTTTTGGTAATTTTTAATATTGCTGGACAGTTTGTTATCAGGAATGCACCAATTCACATTTATCTCCGCTTACACTCATCTAAATTTTTGTTCCAGACAGCTGGGATAAGACTAAAACTTTTTTAAGGGAAAAAAAACAACCAGGCAACAGACAAAAATGGACTACCAGAATTCTGTGCTGTCACGTACTGTATTTAGACCTGTTCAGCAGCAATGGAAAATGCTTGTAGTAACAAAAGCTGTTAATAAACTACTACATATTATACCAATCACCTTTTAAAATTAACTTTATGGTATACACTGTCATATATTTGGAGTTATAAAACTATGCTCAGGGACATTAGCACCATGGGTGTTTGCAGCAACAACACTGTATCTCAATTTAAAATTAAAAAATACTGATTTGGAGTCAAGACCTATGCAAATAAGTTTGGGGTACCATGAAAAGATGGCTAGGCAAAGAACAGTTTTAAAAAATTGCTTCTCTCCTACATCTCTCTATGAAGAACAGGACCACATACAACCTACATATTATGCTTCAACAAGTTGAGACAACATATTTTCCTTTACAGATGGAGACTGTTAATCCCCATGGCTCAGCTGAAAAGCAAAACCCCAGTGAGCTCCAGTAAATCAACTGGAGTTACGCTCTGAAGTTCAGCACTTCAGACACTGGAGTTAATACTTTGCTTTCATTTTTGTTCAGTGCTAGGCATAGCAGGTGGACATCAATTGCTTCTACAGACTAATTATTTTTGTTTCCTGAGGAATGGGAAAAGAAGGGAGGAACAATGGCAAGGCTGGGACAATACAGTCCACACAACCATAGTTTCAGGCTGAATACCCTAATCACATTCATGAAGGAAGTAAGCACTCATTAAAACTTCGGCATATTGTTTTCATCTGACTTTCTACTGTTTGAATAGTTTGGCTGAAGACAGGGAGTATCGCCATCACCGGGAGCATGTAAAGACAGGTTAAATATCTGTCAGAGATAATGCACCATGGTTTGTGGCAGAGATCTGACTCCCATTTTTTTAGGGCACTTGCTATACTGAGAGTCTATGAGGTAGAATTTCAGTCTGGAAAATGTATCATTTATCAATTCATTAATCCACTGGTTATCTAACTTCTGTCATCACCCACAGATATGGAGGCCCATTTTCAGCCTTTGTGTGCAGACCACAGCTGGGGAGCCTGGAGGTTAGTCCATTAGAGTAACAACATGAAATGCAAAGTCTATCAAGGGCTAGCTGGGGTGGCAATTCCCCATACACGGACTATCAAATCCATGTGTTAACAAAAGATGGGTAGAAATAGCCAAAACCTGTGAAGTTACATGTATGTATGATGAGTATATCATGACATTTACTGAAGTAGATGGAATGATAGCACACAACTCCTTTGTAAGAGTGTTACTGTACTTACAGAAAGTTCAGTTTTGCAGAATAGCTTCATCCACATTAGAAGAAATGTAAAGTGCTGGCAATTGTTCAAGTACTGATTGAGGAAACCTAAGATTTTTATTTAATTTAATTGGCATAACCCTTTTCTGTCATCTTCATTGCACAACAGAGCTTTACAAGAAGAGACTGTTTCAACACAGCTTATAGCTGCTGGAAATCACTATATAACCTGATGCTTTGATATGCTGTACAACCAAGACTGGATCAGCTCAGTACTTGAAAGAAAAAAGCATCAGAAAGTACACGTGTTTCAGGAAGTAATATCTAGACATTAGTACTGCTCCAGCAGAATACCAATGGGCAAGGGGCAAGAGGAGCGATACTTCACTGACGACCCACAGCCAGCCCCTCCTCTGTGGTCTCCTCACTTTGATCAAGTAGTTTATAGCAATCACTCCTTGCTTCTGGGGGTGGGAGGAGAGTGCTGCTGCACTTCAATACCTCTGTACCTATTGGTGTTAGAAAGACTTTCATTTCCCTGGGATCCTGTTGTTTGGCTGGGAGGCCCAGGGGTGAGTCACTGAGCCACCCACCGCAAAACAACAGGAAGAGTCACAAAATCCTTCAAGAATAACAATGACTGGGAGGTGTCTTCATCCAGGCTAGATTGCTGGTTACTGACAACAATTGCAATTGCATTGGAAATATGCTTCTCTCGGGCCATGTTTTTATTTTATTCCCCCTTCTAAAACAGATTTTTTTCACAAAATCTTTCAAACAGTAGAGCTGATGGAATACTATTTATCAAGCTGACTATTGGTAAGTTTTTCTACTTTTTGTTGAAAGATCTATTTGATAAATAATTTTTTTAACATTTGATCGTCTTCAGAGCTGGCAATATATATCCTTTCAGTACATTTTGGAGAGTAAATAGCAATATTTGCTGAGGAATTTAACTGAAAATAATGTTTTCTGCTGTTTAGCCAGACCAGATCTGCACTCAACCAGGCCAGATCTGCTCTCTAGCCAAAGTCACAGGGCAGATCCTTCAAACCCTTCCAGACCAGCCTTACTGTGCTCCCAGTGAAGTCAATTAAAAAACCTAAACCCAACCTTTCACCAATTTCAGTGAGCAGTGTTAGGGCTTACCACTTTGGAAAATTCTGCTCACACCTATTGTACACTTATTTTAGTGACAGGTTAACAAATCTGTACTTTGCATAATGATTATTCATATTAAATTCAGCTGGCCATCTTAACATACAAAGTTATACATGCAAGTGTTCATAGAATCAGGCCCTGGAGAAGGAACTGTGGCATGGGAATAGAAGTCCTCCATTTCTATTTTCTGCAAATCTCCTGCGTCCTACTCCAGCCTCATATTGCATTCCCATATGTATTAGTATGTTGGCCTCACTCAGAGTGGGAACTACATGGAATAGGGATTATCTTTATTTCCATTGGGCATTAGCCCAATTTATGGGACAGAATGGAACCCGCAAGTTAGAAACAATACCACCAACAGGAATTTTCCGTTGCATCAGATCTAGGATTGAGTTAGTTGTGAACTTACTGAACCAGTGCCCTGTGACATTCACTGTGCATGCAAACGAGTGACTATAGGCAATATTAAGTAGCAGGGCATGGAACAAGAAGCACACGTTACCTTTAAGACAGATGTGATCTACATGTCAACCAAAGCACCTGATGTTGCCCTTCTGCAACTCAGCTGCTCCTTATACAGGAATCAGCTGTCACTTAAAACCACACATGATGTTGCTAATGTGACCTGCAGATACCTGAGTGCCCAATGGTTAGAGTAGCAAAAGAGTACCCCATTGCATATAGACTTGTCATAGTAATTAACAGAGAAGGCACTTACACTAATGTGGCTAGTTCTACCTGGTTTGTGCACCTCCCATAAGACCATGGAGCTAAAGACTCAGCTAAACACTTCTTTTCATCTTATTTTCAGTATTGTGAGACTTTCAACATTTTGTTTCCCAGTTCTCAATAGTTTGGACATGCCTTCCATTTCCCTGCAATGACCATCGCTTCTGTTTGTTTTTTCCCCGCTCTGTTGCATCTTCATACACTCAAATTTCACTTCTCCCCTTTGTACCTGCACTGATAACAAGTAACATTTTTCCTCATTTATATAACCGGCAATGCAGTATATACTCAGCTGGAGTGGGTTCTGACCGTATGACTACCCAGCAAACCTACACAACTAAGGTCTCACTAGCCAAATTATTCTCTTGGAGATCATAAAAACAAGAGAAATAATTGGCCAGGAGAGAAAAATGAAGATAGTGCTCACACTTCTGTAGCTGGCTGATACTCCTTCTCAAGTTACTATGGAAAATTACTTGAGATGTGGAAAAGCTGGGGCTATTTTACTGCTAACGTCCTCCTTCAGTTTAATGCAGTTACCACCTTTTGCCAAATGCATTTCCTTGGTCAGTAAAAGCAGGGAGAACTGCTGGTGGCCTTCAGCCAATATGTCTGAACAACTCTGATGTTCGACAATGGGCTATGGGATGGGTGAGGGCAAATGTTTTGCAAACACTACCTATTAACACAAGACATCAAGAGGAGTCCCAGGCTTGCATTTGGAAAAAACTTCACAAAAATAAAAATACATAAATCAGGAATGGGCTAAAACTCAACGTCAGCATGCTTCAAAAGTGGGTGTCTAATGTTAGGCTCCTAAATCCTTTTTAGCCACCAAGATTAGTAGCTTGATCTTTGCTACTGGTAATCACCCAGCAGGTTCTGGGAAAGTAGCTTATTTAGGCACCCAAATGTGGGGTTTAGGAGCCTAATTTAGTCTCTCAAGTCTGAAATCTTGGCCGTGCATTCTCAACCAATGACAAATAAGAGCACCAGGATTTTCAGGTACTACTAGAGTTTTCCTTCCAGGTCAAACACAAAATCAGAACAGCTCTAATTTTCTAGTTCCATTTTAGATGCAACCCCATATTTCACCATTGCTGTAGGTGGAAGAGAGGAAGGATGGCAGGGCCAGTGGCAGAGCCCCAAGCACCAGAACAACTCCGGGGCCGCAGCCTTGCTTCCTTTCCTCCTTCCAGCTTCTTGTGAAGTTGTCTCAGGTCCTGCTGCATCTCCCCCAGTTGCTTCCTTCCTTCCCTCTTGTTATCTATGCAAAAGCCACTTGCAGCCTATCTGTCTGCCTAGCCTCCAGTAAGGCTCCAAGGGCTCTCACGTAGCTTTCAGCCCATGGAGTGGCACCTCCTGCAAGACAAGGGATCCCTGAGGCCCCAGGTATCTCACACACTCTAGCAGCTGAAACTACCTGCCTTTTTCTACTGAAGAAGTGGATTTGTCTCTGCTATGTAACTGGTAACAGGATGCCCTACAGGGAATTGGAAGATAAAAATAAAAATAAGCTATTTTAATTGGCTACTTCTAAAGAGGTTCTGTTTTCCTTGTCAAGACCCTCCATAACACAGAAAACATCACTCCAGGGTACAGCTATGCTTGAAACCAAAACCTAGGCTAAATCTTAAGCAGAAGCCAAAGCCAAACCAGAAGCACAAATCAAAACCAAATGTGTAACTCTATTCCTAGAAAGTCCTCTTTTCAAATAAAAATGTAATTACGCTCATATTTTTCTCAAGCCTCGCCTCTACACAAAAGCTGTAACCATTTTACTAACCTCTTTTAGAAGCTGATTTTTATTTTAATTACAACAGCCTTTTTATGTCCTTTTAGGTTATTCTCAGAACACCTTGCACTAATTTGTCTTAATTGATTCCTTACATACCAGGGCAACTTTTGTCTCTAGAGTCCTCAGAGTGAACATACTATGTATTATTCTGTCCAGATTTTTTTAGTAACTACATTTGAATAATTTTACAAAGAGTAAGAATCTTTCTGAATTCCTTAATTAAATTTAGTGTAAGACTTGTATGTCTAAAGGAATTTATGTAAGTCACCCTCTGCAGGATTGCAACGTGGACTGTGGGATAATAGTGTTGACTGGTCATAGAGAAGTAGTGAATTAATCCAAAGCGGCACTAAAAATAGCATGAGGAAGAAGCTTTCTTTAGACTGTAGCCACTCTACTCAGTGAGTAGAGCAAGGCGCCAAATGTTTTTGCTGACAGGTCAGAGAAAAATTACAAAACAAAGATTAAAAGGCAACTGATGTGAACTTAAACCTTTAAATATTCCTTAGATGAAAGGAGAAAACATTTTCACAGGAGAGTGGAGCTCCTACTTTGTACAATGGCTTTGGGTTTATCTCCTAGAACTGCTGACCCTCTGAAATCTGCTGCAGCAGAACTAGCAGCATGATGAAGAAAATAAGATGAGGACGACAGTGTGAGACAACATAGATTAAGTGAACAAATGCAGTGCACTGCTGAAGCTGTGTTTTCAAGAGCTCACCCATACACAGTTGCTCCACGGATTTTAGTGCACACTTGTGCCCAAGTACAAAGTTAAGAAACTTTGCAGATCAATTTTCAAGGGCTTCCCCTTGCAGAATCACCATGTATGCAAGACTCGGATCGTGAATTCAGGGATGGCCATATCCTGGCTTTAGTTTCACCATCCTTGTTGGTAAAATTAAGTTAGTAAACTGATACAAACTACTTAGTGGAAGATAACTGCAGTAGCTGAAACGCAAGATGAGCTTGTTCTTCGCTAACGTGGCTGATTTGGTGGAGATTAAAGAGCAGTTTAATATTGCAGCAAAGGAAGCAATAAGAGCAAACATTATTACAATTGTGAAAACACCCCTCCTATGATTTGCTTAAAGCAGAGCCCCACGGTAATTAACAGGGCCTTATGTGTGTTTTCAGTTCTTTCGTCAGTCAGAGGCTTAATGAAACCTCTCAAAAGAAAGCAGGAAGGGCTGTGCGCTGATTCTTGGTGATTCATTGATTTCCTTCCTTCCATCCCCAGCTAGAGCTTTACTGGATGAGTCTGTACAGTAGTGTGTGTAGCGCTGCAGTCTAGTAACGCCCAGCGCAAGATAGACCCACCAGCCCGTTACCTGCCTTCTGTGGGAGAGCAGTGGCAACACCAGCACTGTCTTCCACAAACAGCCCCACTGCCTCCTGGCGAAGTGTAGAGCTCTCTGAAGAATATCTCTCATTTTAAGTGGTACTCTGCATTCCCCTCCAATGAACCCTGCAGCAGATAAGCATGCCACAACCGTGTGGTCACCAGCATTGGCTTGCTTTCATGGCCTGACAGACCTCTCTATTCCGTGTGCCTGAGAAACAAGGTGATGCATTACCAGCTCAGATTACCTACTACAAAAGCAAGTTGTGAAATAAGAAAATGTGAGGTTTAAATATATCTGAAGGTGTTCTCTTCTCTGAGCTGTCATATAGGGTTTCTCCAAGACGTCTCTAAGCTGCACTAGTTCAGAGAAACTCAGTAAAACCCTCCCACCAAGCCCTGGCTTCCAAAGAGGTTTCCCCTATTCCAGTTAGATCAGAGATACCTGTTATGGTGTTACTATGTAAAAGTTCATCTTCCAAGCAGCTCTTGAGTCCTGATTTGTCCTTTTTTAAAAAAAAAAAAAATTAAATAAATCAGTCTAGGGCAACTCAAATGTGTATGTGGCTTAAATGAGCTTGCGATGTCTGCAAGGGTATAAATGAAACAGCATTCCAAACTGTCCTGGAAAGGTCCTGCAATAAGCTGATTTCTCCAACTGTACCCCAATGCCTGGTTAAAAAAAAAAATCAGGCAAGGTTATGTTAACAACATATTTCATGGCCCTGAAACACACCAGGATCCTCGTGTCCCAGCTGAAGGGTTACCTGATGGTCCAGCTATGTGCCTAGAATTGGATTGTGTTTTGACCCGTATCTTTGGAAGCCCTTGATTATTTTTGGGATAATTTTAACAAACAAGATTAAGAACCATTCAAGATGGCTGGAATAACTTTTTCAAGCTTCTAAGCACTAACTACCAATGTGTTTTTATTACTGGTCAGTAGTATCAGTAATTAGATGTATCACTGCAGTCAGCCATAGAAAAATTATAGAAATGGTGACCACCTTCAAAATTTTTGTCTGAAGCAATTGACATCGGGGAAGGACTCCCACTGGACTGGGGGTTGTAAGTGGGCTTTGGTTTAGATTATGCTCTCTCTATGCAGCACTTCCCTGACATGCCAATGTGGAAATCCAGTTGACTTGAGAAGGAACAGGGATAAATCCCTGCTGAAAATGCCACCCTTAGTCTTCTTTTTATCTTCAAACAACCCATGTAAGCACAGTGAGACTATTTCAAAAGAAAGTTTTAATATCTAAATACTAAAAGCAGCTCCACAGTTTCACTGAATTGCTTTTTCAACTTGTTGTTCCTTTTATATCTCGGCTCTTCTGCTGTAGCAGTTTTTGCACAAAACAAACAGGCTAAACATTATTTCTGTGTTACAAAGTGAGTGGCATAATTCCTCACTATCTAAAGTCAATTGGAATTTTCTCAATAATGCAGAAATGAGCAAAACCTGGTCTCTAATGGCTGTAACACTTGCCCTGTTAGAAGCCATGGCAAAAGAGCTACTGAGTTTAATGGAAGCTAGAGCCGCCCTTAGGTTCCTACATCCTTTATTTGCATTGCAAGAATGATCCAACTGCCCCATTATATTTTCCCTTGCTTGAACAGGATCCCATCACCTGTTCTGGTCCAGACTTTTCCCTGTACCCAAAGTTCTGTACATTCAATTTCAGAGTCTTATTGCCCAGTTTGCAGTGGCGTAATGCCACCCTATCCAGTAAAAGGACATGGCTCAGCTCTCAGCAAAATCAGTAAAACCATTTCCACTGAGATCCCAGCAATGTAAACCAGACACAGATCTGTAACTGTGAGCGTTCCTCCATGGTTCCTCTGCTCTTTAGCCTTGAATTCCTGCAGCCTCTCAGGAATTATCTCTGCTTTTTCTTTCAAAGCTTTCAAAACAAAACCGATAAAATGATTTTTCTGTCTGCAGCTCTTCAAGGTTCCTTAGACAGAGCAACCAAACGATGAATGAAAAAAACCATTTGCCATAATGTTCTGTAAACAGAGGTCTCAGGATTGATGTTGTGAATAAGATAGGAACTGCTAAGCCAGGACAGGTGAGTGGTGCTTCGGGTCCTCTGTAATTCTGTGGATTACAGATTGTACCTAATTGTCAAGCATTATTTCCACATATTTTCCTCCAAATCACCAACTGAGATACTGGAATTAGCTATGCACAACATTTTTTTTTTTTTTTATGGTTATGAAAGTGAAGGGTAGCTATAGACCTGGCCTGAACAGGAGAGCAGGACACAAGGAAGAATCATATACCCATGGGTTTTACACAACTGTCACAGGACATTGGAGACACTGCTGAGATTCATAACCGACTTGTTGTCCATCACAGGTCCAGCAGAGCCGTGGTGATTACGACAATACCCCTGGAGTTGTCGAAGGGGACATACAGACCCGACTGCACTCTGTAACTGTGTTTTGTATTTTGCAGCTCCTTGCTCCTGGGAACGAATGCCTTTCTCTATTCTTATTTCAGACTGACACAACTTGAATTAAATTACTGAGTAAAATTTCTGTCTACTCCAATTCTATCATTTAGATATTTTGTAGGGAGGAGAAAATTGTCTACTTGTTCTTCTAAACAGAGTGAGGAGCTCCTCACTTATTGAAGTTGGCTGCTTGACATCGCCCTCCCAAAAACTTGGTCAAGGTACCAGTAGCAACACTGTCTATCCCTACAGGTGAAAGTCCTGAGTCACAATTCAGTTCTCACTCATTTTCAAATCCCACTGACTTCTCTCACTGCAAGTGGCTCAGGATGTAATATCACATGTGTAGGGGACATACATCATTACTGTGTTAATGTGTATGTTAATATCTTTTTAAGTAAACTAATGTTTCAGAACAAAATACTGTCATATTTCAGTTTCAAAGGCAATTTTTTGGTTAAAATGGTGGTTAAGCTTCATTCTTTCCTTTTTCTTTTCTTGTTGCAACCCTTCCATTCCAAAATCAGAGATGCCAAGCTTTGTCCTGAAGGAATTTTCCTAGCAGAATTGTGCCCCAAATATTAATAGTATTAGTATCGTCCAAGCTGGATAATTAGCAATCCCCAAAGAATTGATAGGATGTGTTGCCTATATATTACTAGCTCAGGGCTATGTAATGGCCAGCACTAATTGATTTTCTTTCTTTCCAGTCATACAAGTATAATTCATAGTTAATAATTCTCTCAGGTCATCTCTAAGATAGTAAGTTCTGTAGTAAGCATGCTGCCACCACAAGTAATACCTTTGATATTCTTTCTTTTTAGGACAGATGGAAAACATCATTATTCATCCTGCCATTAAGCACAGATTGGAGATTTAAACATGTTAAGCCAAAACTCAAACTACAGTAGTACATGATGTATAGTAGAAGGGACTGCATATATGTGAGTTCCATAAAAAAAAAGCAGACACTCTTAAAATGTAGTGATCAAAATGCAGCCTCCCAGGCTCCCACTGCACTCAACTACACTTAACAAGTCATACAACACAGTAATAGCTACCCTCACAAAGCTTTGTATAGAAAGCATGGCATAACTGAGCTGTGGAGTTCCAGGACTTTTAAAGCTGGTTAACTGGACCTTTAAAATGTATTAAACATCTATTGAAATGCAGGCCATAATAGCCCCTGAAGGAGAAGGGCTTTAACAGCTTTGTATATTTATGTATATAAGTGTATATAGGTATTAAATATATAATAGAAACTTTGCTATATAAACAAGTTAAATAAATGTTAAGCTAAATAAGTATAGGATGAAAACACTTTTAACAGAAACATAAATGAGTATGTGAAAGCAAGGGCAACACAGGTGAGCGCAAGGCATAGATGTACAGCAGATTATTTTGCACAAAGACTTTAAAAAATAAAAGGTCAAAGCTTTTTGTTTAAAGAATGTTCTGCAACATCCCCAAATAGGATACAAACAACTTAGCAGCCACAATGAAATGTTCTATCTCCTCAGATAAACAAATGATGTTAGTTAACAATTGTAAGATACTGATAGAAATGGAAATAATGTCTGAGATCTTTTAGACCAGTTGAGCTGTGCTGGGTGCCTGTCACAGTAGAAAAAGCAAGCAAATCTGGCACTAACCCAGTTTCCTTCTCATAGCTGGCTGGTAGTAGCTGGAGTGATTCTGACATTACTCTGCACTGTGCCAAATGCCCACTGGCCTCCCAGGCCAGAATGGCAGCGAGAAACAATCTGGATGTAAGAAAGCCTCTTTCCCTTCACCAGATGCTAACACAGGACTCCTTGGCTGTTACAGCCAGGATCGGGTCCATTTGGACCAATGAATCAAATGCATCTCACAGCATCCACGTGGGTGTAATCATTACTCTGCATGTAATCAGCATGTTTCTCTATACTAACCTCCTTCTGTATTTAAATGGAAGTGTTTATGGCAATTGAGGCAAGTGGATCAAAGCCTGAATAAATCTAGAATACGTAGTCTCAGATTAGATATATGTCCAGCAAAGCTGTTATTTGTATAATTACAGAGTTGTATTACCTTCCACAACCTTTTTCTTTCTCATTCTTTATTCAGGCAAAGGTAGTGGGAGTTTCTCCTGGGGCAAGAACTGAGCTAAGTGCTAAATAAGCTAAACCTTTCTTTGTTTCAGGTAGTGTTGCTTTTAAGAGATATGTTACATCAAATGTATATTAATTTTATATTAATAATGTACTACACTGCATACACATACACCCACATATGTACATAAAAATTGCAAGTCATTTCATCACAGTTCATTGGGAGGAAAACCAGGGAGACAGCCATTACTACTGTGTAAAGCAATGTGCAGGCTGCAGCATCAGTCCCTGTTTCCATGAAATCAGCACCTTTCATACGGATGACTTATCACAAAAAATATGACAGTGGGGATTTTCAGGTGGTCAGCCCTGGCCTGCCTCAAATTGGTGGAATCAGAGTTAGAATAATGCTGAAAATTGTCTCTCATTCAGGTCAATCACCGCTAGATCGTTGCTAAATTGCATCACACTTCCAAGTGAGGAATGCAGTCTCTGGAGGGGGTTCCTAACACAGAGGGGTAGAGTCTCTGCCCATAGATTTCACGAGGAGTCTGATCAGGCCCAAAGTCAAATGAGGAGAAAAGTGGTCTTGTGTACTTTTCAATCTCCCTTTTGCTTTCGTACATCAGGGTGCAGAGGTTTGGATGGGTGAATAGGTGGACCATAAACAATGATCTCTGCTTCCATATTTACTTAGGAATGCTATACTTGGCAGCACATGTTTCCAGTAGCGGAAAGCTCACTTCCTGATGTCAATATACTATTTGGCAGTTAACACACACTCCCCGAAGAAAACCATGGCGCAGTTTGAACACAGTGTGCAAGGGTCTACAATGTTCAGACGCGCTGGCTAAGCTCTTATTTTTGACAAATCTTACACCAAAATGCACAATGCAAAAGAGAGAAGGCTTAGCCACACAACCCAAGCAGATTGTGGGCTGTTGTTCCGAAAACACTGACAGCAACTATTGGAATATTTTCTTCGCATACGAATGAATTGCAATAATTCCTGAATGAAGGCAGGCTTTTGGCTACTTTGCGAAACAAGTATTTTCCTTGTATAATATTGCCCAGTGGATTAAAAAGCAAATTAAGTACAAGCCTGTGCCCACATTATCTAAAGCTCCAGGATCCCAGGAATCACTGTCTTGTACAGCATCACATGCGCACAGCATCATGTCAAGAAATGTCAAGGCCATATTTTACTCCACTCCCTTCATATACATAAGAGAAGAAGGATTTTAGTCACAAAAACATCTCCCTATTATACCCAAAAAGTACACAGTTTCCTTGGGAAAAATAATGAATTCAAATTTGTTTTTGAAGGAAGTAATCTTTTTTCTTGGCAGATCTGATAAAAACAACAACCCGTGATTATCTAATCTGAAGGTCATGTCACACTCGAATAACTAACCTATCTACACAGTGGATGGAAACTCTGCTGTCACCACCCATCATGACAACTGTCGGCAAAATAAAAGCAATGCTGCTGCCTGCCTTCCTGGTACATCCTCAATTGTCTGGATGGTAAAAATAATTCTTAAGAACAAACAAACAAAAATCTGTAATATGTGGATATGCCAGTAAACTTTCAGACAGGAGAGAAACAGAGGTCAAGAGGAAAAGGAGCTTCAGTAACAACCATATCTTTGCAACTGCAGGAACTTAGCCATGCTCCATTTAGGAAAGCAAGAGGGAGGGTGGTGCAGCTCTGAGGAGTCAACACACCACGTTGTGAGCAGATGCGTTAGTGAAGCCTGGTCTTCCATGGGTTTGGGTCGCTTCCCTCTCTCCCTTTCAATCTCCCATGTCCTCCCCCCATCCTTGCAATGCTTTCATTTCCCCTACTCCAATCCCTCCCCACATGCCCCCACCATGCCCGACTCCTCTTCACCAGCACTACCTTCTGCCTGCGCACCTCTCCTCGGCCTGGCTCCAAAACGCACACACTGGCCGGGCAATGGAGAAGGCAAAGCACAGGGTTGGCAGCGCCAATTTCCCTCATGAGGGACATGACTCAGGGGCCTCTCCGTCCTCTCTCCAGCCACCAGTTTTCATTTAATTCTTCAGGGCTTCGTGTCTTTGAGGCCTTTGCTCTCGTTGCCAGATGTGGGTGAAGTTACTCCACGAACCCCAGAGCTGCTGGGTGAAGAGGGATACGAGACAAGCATGAGGCAGGATGGCTCGAGCCTGCTCTCCTGAGGAGAGGTAAAGGTTTCGTACCCCTGAGTGGAAAGCCTGCCTGGGGTTTGCCGACAGGCCCTGCCAGGGGCCCTGTCCGAGCCAGCATTCATCCTGCCAGTGCCTTCAGGCTCTCCTCGTGAAATGAAACCATGAAATAACTATATGATCGAATACACCTCTCGTTAATAAATACCAACGATGTTGAAGCATACCTTAACAGCAGTGGAAGCTGTGAATCACCAGGCGTGCCCATGCCTGGCCGTCCAGCCACCCCATGGGCCCGCCGCCGCCCTGGGCCAGGCCTGGCAGAGGCCTGCTCCTCCCTGCCCCGCACCACCAGGGAAGGGAAGAGGAGGAAAGATGGGGGTGCTCGCTGCCTCGGGGGATAAAACTCACGATGACTATCTAATTGCAGAGTGTTGCCTCTCAGAAAAAAAAAGCCCAAACAGTTGATTCCTCACGGCAACTCACAGAGAAGTGCTGCCAGAGGGAAGATCCCTGCTACTTCCCTGGCCCACACCAGATGGCACCAACATTTAGTTAAGATTACAGCCATGCTTTTTCTGCTTGCAGTGGGCAGGAGGTACTAGCTGCTAAGCTGAATGGTGGGGCCTTTTTGCTGAAGTGAATGTATCATAAAATAAAATTTTAAAAAAGGTACATTCCTTGTCAATACTTGAAAAAACCCTCTGGTGTTTTTGCTACGTGCTGCCTTCTGCGTTGCAGTGTGCAAGGAGCCAAAACCAGCCGCTGGCTGTGGCTACCAGACTCTGATTTTAGGCTTCATTTTCTCTTAATCTAGTGCTTAGGTTGATTAGCTCCCTCTTGCTTGACAAGTGGTCCTTATGTTATTAATTTGCTGCAAAAGGAAGGAGAAGATTTGATTCACTTAAATCTTTTCAGAGCAAACCCAAGCAGTGTAATTGTTAATTAAATCACCTGAACTAATTGAACTGTTTGAAAAAATCAAAGAAACTGAAAGCAAGTGAGAAAGAGAAAACTTCTCCCTTTGTGTTGCTCTACTGAAGTGCGTACCTGAAATCATAGATGTGTCTTCCTCCTCTAAGCTTTTGTCAGTTTAAACACAGTATTTCCCCAGGTCTTTTGTCTTTGCACTTGCAAACCTGGCAAGGAAATGGCAAATGAGAAAGAAAAACTTATCATCCTTAATGTTTATGTAAACAGCAAGTGTTTGCCACACAGTTGCAGCAGCATGGTTTTTGTGCAAGGGCTCAGTAACCACCATGTCCAGTGCTTGACTTGGAAGCGTGCTAGAAAGCCAGTTTTCTTTGTATTACAGCAAAGACTGTGCAGGAAGTAAAGAGAGGAACAAAGGTAGAAAATTAATTTTAAAAAATGACTTGATCCTCCCCTAGGTTTTTCTGCCAGGCTGCTCCTGGAGCTGAGGAACCTGAAATGGGGGCCCTAAGCAGGGACCTGAGGAGGAAAGGAGAAGAGATGCTTCCTCCTCAGCGAGGACCCAAGTGGCTTCATCTCAGCTGAAAGCTGCTGGTGTTCCCCAGGCCACTTTGTTGATCAAACCTTGTGTACTTGATATCAAAGAGCAGTGGTTTACATTTAAGCGGTATCTTTAAACACAAAGGGCTCCACATGTCTTTACAGTCTTTGTATCTAAATTACATCACGTCCTGCTGAAATTCAAACAGATATATTTGATATGCAAAATAGCTGTAGTCTAATTAAAAGCACTGCAGCTAGATTGCTCTGCATGCCACACTTGTATCTAAAGATGATTCTATCCTGTATATTTTTATGACTTAAACAGTGGTTGTATAGGAGGATAACCACATCATAAGGACACAAATGCAAGGCAGAAAGAAAGATCATGATCTAATAATTGCAGTGTAATAATAAATATTACACTCTTCATGAATTTGGAATTAATTGTAATGTCGCTTTTGGATTGAGACTACAACAGTGCTATCACAGTCACGTCCCATTAAGAATTCAAGACACTCTGCTAAGGAAGGCCACATTTTGTCTTTTCTGAAAGGAGTGAGAAGTAATTTTGCACAGAACCAGTCAGAACAGGAACAACTGCCAAAGGTTTATCGTAGTCAGTGCAGAAATTTCTCCATTGCTCATGTTAACGGATTGTCAGATATAAAACAGCATACAAATAGAAAGGGCCAAGGAATTGATTTAAATATAGCATTTCAGAACAAAATATTGTTGGAAATATTTTTGGTTCTAAGAAAAATAGAAAAAAACACAGAAAACACCAAGGCAACTGCTGCAGAACTAATAAAGCATTCCTAGTCCTACTCATATCTCACTTGTTTCTAACAAGTTAAATGGTACTTTCCAAGGACTCATCTATAGCTAAAGAGATACTTCTAGTAGAATAAGAAAGGCATAGCTCAGTGATATGTTTGGTCCCCCTTAAAGTAAAGATTTGCTTGCAAAGGCAAAGTATGTTGTGGGCATTAATGCCTGAACTCATGGGAATAATTTTTTTTTTATTAGTGACTTACATTAGGTTTGTTAGTATACAACTAAAAGGGGAAAAAGCCATTGGCAGCTTGATTGGTTTGATGAAGAGCAAGTGAAATCACATTTAGAATGCTGGAAATGTTTGAAGTGCAACTCAACAAAAGTACAGTGACTTGCAGCTGATAATGCTAATGCTAACTTTAGTAGCCACCAGTATGTCACCAAATGAACGATAAACAAGAATGAATATTTGCCCCCAGGTAATTCTCAGTTCATACCCGTTGATATGTTTAGTTAGTCACAGATAAGTCATCTTTTGATCTTGGAAGTACATAACAAAATCTTCTGAATATTTTTCCTGACTTCTCAAAGAAATTTTGGAACTACATTTGACATCCCATTCCATCTACTTGGAATACATGTTCCCACAACCTGGTTAACTTTGCATCCTGCTCTTGGGAGATCTCATTACAGTCCTGCTATTAGAAATTACTTTTTACTTTAAATAAAGATTGTGCAATTGCAGGTACTAAGTAATTCAGAATGCAGAAGAGGAACAATAAAGAAACTTTTTTAGTGACTGAACACAACTACTATTTCTTTCAAAATGTGCTTTAAGAATTTCATAGTGTGGCTTTGAAAAACAGAACAGGCTGGTTTCACCCATGCTGAAGTTCCTGCTAATAGATTGACTGAGGTAATTGCAATGAAGAATTAATGACTAATTACTTCCTCATAAATAAACTCTTTCTTTGAAAAAACCCACATCATAGCGAAGCAGGAAAAATAGAAAAGATTTTTCATTCAATGCAATTAACTCTTACTATCTGATTAGGGAAAACAAAGTTACCTTAATAAAGATATTTCCCCCCCGCCCCCCAATCTTTTTAAGGCATTGTAATGCTTTTTAAGAGTTCAGTATCATTTGTATGAAGAGTATCATACAGTGTGTATGTGCTCATACTTGAATCAGGAAATGGTCTGATATTCCATAGTTTACAGATAACTATAAACTATAGTTTCTGTTTCAGGTGTTTTCCCATCTTATACAATTTAAGGAATCTTTTGCTTATGAAAACATACCTGAACAGATCACAGTAATCTTCTAATTATCTATTCTTTGAGAGCAGAGTGAAAAATTGAAGTCAGCTCCAACCATTTCTGTAAAGAGGATTATAAACTGGTTTTAGTGAACAGAGGTATCTGAAACATATTTGAATTAATAACACGTATGGGTGAGCTGAAGAGAGAAGGAAATAGAAGAGGAGACAAGATGGTAGCCCAAGGCACGCTTAATAAACTAAGATGTCAGAAGAGCAGCGTTAGGGACATAGGAGAAATTAAAGCAGACTAAAGTCACTCTGTAGCAAGCTTTGAGATGCTCAGTGGAGCAGCCCACTGCTATCACTGGCCATCCATTCCTCACAAAGTCAGCAGCCACTCAAGGCAGATCACTACTAGATTCAAGAACTGAAAAATACCTAATTTGGTATGGATAGGAAAAGAATTGTAGTTACTCCTTGTAAGGGCAGGATCACAGAAGAAATAGGATTTTGCATATATCTAGGATTTTCTTCTATTTGCAGCTTCTGTGAAAAGGCTTTTTCCATTTTAACTTGCCAATGTGTGAGCTAAATAAATATGTGGGCAATGGCAGTCCCTATCCTGCAGGGAGCACACCGGAAAATAGGTTTGTTCAAAAAACACTCAGTGGAACACAAAATATATTTAACTCACAGTTAAGGGGCCACAGAGTTCAGCCACATTTGACCAACTGTACTGCATGCTGATTCAAGCCTGCTGAAAACAATTTGTTGAAATTCAGTAAATACCTCACAAATGACAGTGATGCAGAGTCACTGCTATATGCGAGCGTCTTTCAGAGGGAACTCTTTGGTAAGGAAAAATTTACCATTGTGAATGAACCCTAGTCACTAACATTTCCACAATACTTTGTAGTCGTCGCACCTGATGCTCTAATCTCCATTCAAACTAATAGAGATAGGCAGTAGAAAATGGGAGCTCCCTATTGATGTTGCCAAAAAGAGGTTACCAGTGCCACAAAGATGGCAGAGGCCAGTGAGTCCGGCAAAGAAAGTTACTCTTGTGCTCAGCCTAAAGCTGGAAAGAGCTGAAGAAAACATCACACTGATTTTTAACCACCTCCATGCATCACCCTTGGATGCGAACTACACCGTGCTGGATAAAGAAAATAAGCACTTGACATAAATGTAAAAGAAGGAGGAAAAACTGTCTCCTCTCTATTTTTCCTTTCCCGTTCTATTAATTTCCTGATGTTGTTACTTCACCGTCTCCTGATAGTCTCTGCTCCTGTGCCATGGTCCTCTTTTAATACACAACTTCTTACCCCTCCTCAGAGCTCCTGCTTTTCACAGTCTGCCTTCAGATTTTACCCAGTAAATTTCCCCTCCTCCCAAAATCTCCTTTGTCACCTTGGCTATCTTTTCTTCTTCCTTGGCTCTCCTTCTTTTCCCATCAAACAGATTGTTTCCCAAACCTCCCGCTCCAGGTTGCCCGGTGTAATGTACTGGCTGTGTCACTTTGTTTGCATTATGTCATCCCATTGCAGGCGGCCCCCAGCCCAGAGAAGACATCGCTACTCAACAGAGACCAGAGTTTTATTTTAGCTCTGGTGGAGGTTGCCTGAGCTCCCAGCTCTGCTCTGTTATCCACCCTCTAGCTGTACCTCTGCATGTAATTGAAAGGTGCCTCCTACACAGTGCTCAAGGCTTGGCGGACGGGTCCATGGTGAGGGGATCCACACCCTGCAGAGCTGCAAGTGGGGGAAAATCCCCAGGGCGCATCTGGCAGGAAAAAATCCTTAAGCAATGCAGTCACGAGAACCAAAGTCTCTGCTGAATACAAGTGTGCTCCACTTGTGCTTTAAGGACTTATTGTTACTATTTTTTATTTTGGCTAAATGTGCTTGGCTTGCCATATGTTCAGCAAAGAGCACTGTGACCTAACTACTACCACCATGCCAAATTTCAAAGGAAAGAGATTGCAGTGATCTTTTAATGTAGAATAAAATATTCCCCCCACATGGCTTTGATCTGGGAAAAAATACTTTGCTTTATTTTTACTTATATTTCGCAGGCACTGGTCTGCGCCATCCCAGCATGGTCAGTCTCATCCTAAATGGTTAATGTTTGGCTAAACTGTAAGCATCTAAAAACAGGATATTACAGCAAAAAACCGGATAAGTGCAGTAACAGTGGGAGCTACAAGGCCCTTCCCAGTTGTCCCCTCTCCCCTGCCCGTCAAAACAAGTAGAGATAACATCTGAATGCATTCGTGTCTTGTTAAAACCCTGTGCAAGTTTATAGACAAATTAAATGCAGATTTCTGGCTTCTGGCAAGTTTTATTTGTGATTGCCAGTGCTGCAAAAGTTGACACAGACATCCAAGACTGTGGTGGAAAGAGTGCTTTTCGAAGGCATTCACATCAACACCACAAAATCAGTGTTTCCCTTTCCCCATGAAACAGGGAATGGCCATGACGGATGGCAATTGAGCGACTCCAGGCTTCATGTGTCACCTCCTTCCCCACCCGCATTTTTCTGCCCAGCTGGTGGGCTCGCCTTTACTGTGCCCTGGGAGGCAGAAGGTGACGGTGCGTCCCAGGAGGGGACAGGTCAAGGAGTGAGATGGTAAGAAGTGACGATGTTTGCCTTAACTCCCTTCCACACCACTCATTTGCGAACAGAGGAGGCGGGGACCACGTCTGCCACTGGTCTGTGCAGATGACCTCACCTGGGTGAGCTGATGCACACCCAGGATGAAACCAGCCCAACATTTGCATAGCTGCGGAGGAAGGGACATGGTAACTTTAACACAAAAAAAGTTCAGATTGTCTGTTCCCTCTGTGCAATGATGCATGTAGGAAAATGGTGGGGACTGTGTTTCTCTCTGACTCCTTCCCTCCCCTGCAAGGTAAGAGGCAATCTCATTTTCAGCCTTCACATCTCTCTGGACAGTGAGCTGTTTACTTACATGTGTTTAGAGCCAGAGACCCTTACGGTGGCATAGGAACTGCTGAGACAGCAGTGGATGAGCGAATATAATCACCACACCAGAGCTAAACCTGCTCTCCAGGAAAGAGTTTTATTTTATGTGACTTAAGCCACGTTGGCTTTTGCTGTTCAAATCCGTTTGTTGTGTATTCATTACACCACCACAAGAAAGGGAGAAAACTTGTCATTCTCTAGAAATTTAATCTTTCCATGAGAATTTCTGAAGTTCCTCTATTAGATTTCCATTCAACTTCATGTTTTCTTTTTTTAATGTACATGTGTCTACAGCTGTAAAGCAAGAGGCTGATCTGCTTTTCCATTGCATTCGTCTGCTTCTATGCCAAATCTCAACATGTCCAGAGTCATGCACACTTCTTCCCTGCTTTAAAAAAAGCAAAGGAATCCATGTTTCCCAGAAGAGTCATGAAAAAAAGGAAACTGCTATAATAAGCCACATTTCTTCCTGAAAGGGAGAAGTAGCAGAGAAGGGAAGAGGGAAAAACACTAACGTAGGATGTGTTCATCGTATTAGCCTAGCAACAAAACACACTGGAAGGCAACAGTGCTTTCGGCATTAAACACGCTGAGAGTCCTCATGTCAACAAAACAAAACAAAAACGCATTCGTGATGGGGAAATTTCACCTTAACTTGATGTATGTAATTTTGCCAGTGCCACCACTAGGGAAATAAATCCTGCAATATCCATTTTATGTGAGGCTCTATTTACCATAACAAGATAGATTTGTTCTGGAAAATTTTTTGTCAATATATCCTTTGTTAGGCAGTACCTTCATCTCCTAGCAACAGTGTGGGGAAATCCATCAGAGACATGGAATTTAACTGCAAAATAGGATGGCTCACTGTAGCTTGTACTCTTTTGGAAATCTTCACTGACATGCAAATACTTTCATGCACTTACAGTACCTGTGTCCACTGACGGACTGGTAAATCAAACTAGAGGATGGAAACTGAAAAAAAAACACTCTCCCTCTCATTAAAAACAAATTGACCAAGGCACATGAAATGCTGAAATAACTGCTCTACCTCCTGCTCTTGAGAAGGCTCTTTCACACCCATACACTTTATTGCCTACACCTCGTGGGAAATTGGATACATACACCCCACATTTAAAATGTTTAAATATCATCACAAAACAGCTTTTCCAGCCTCAGAGATTTGCAGTGTTATATTTCAAAAGGTACAACAGCAATACTAAACCTCTTGTAAGCAGCACAGAGTCACTGAGCAGATGGGGGTGCCAAAGATGGCAATGCTCCTCAAGGTGCCTGTGCTTTTCAAGGCATGTCCCATCCTCTGCTTTTATTTTATTTTTCTCTGTTCCCAGAGAGAACCTGTGCTCCATTTTAAGGAAGTTAAGGGTGAGCTAAAATGCTTTAAAAAGTCTCTAAGGGATCTCTTTTAGTTGAGCTCTGCAATACCCCTTTGATCTGCATGCCATTCTGCTGGCTGTTTTTCAAGGTTGAATTTGTCCCTCCGGCTGGTCCCAGCTTCCCAGGAGGTGGCTCGCCTGGGGTGAAGCTGCCATTGCTGCAGCCCAGCCTCTGTAAGTGCAGAAAAGGGAGGGACAGTACTGCAGCCTTGTGGCCTGTCTGTGGCATGAGGAAACGGGAATTCCCTGTCTGTCCTGGCCTGGCCATGTCTGGAGCCTTGCAGCTGATGAAGCGCGGCCATGTCTCAGATCACTCCATGAGGGTACGAACCCCTTGGCTTCATCAGCTGCGTGGCTCCAGAAACACATGGGCTGCAAGAAAAGGTCTAGGATGTGGAAATGGGCTTTGCAGAAGGGACATTGCCAGAGACTTTGGGGGAATGAGCTTGAGGCTTTCTGACTAAAGGCAACCTCCAGATGATACACGTGCTTTGCCCCTCAACACCCTGCGCACATAACCACACACAAGACCCTCCATGCAAGCACTGTTGGGTGATTGACCCCAGTGGTCCCTATGGGGCAGCACTTCCTGAACCAGTCCCTCAGCTACAACAGGGTCTTATGGACACAATTCAAAGCCCAGTAAAGACTCCTGAAGTCTTTGTGGGCTCATACCCACCCCCCATGAGAAACCTGATTTTAAAAGTAAATTGTATAGTTTAATCTTCCACACTAGCGTAAAAGCAATTTGTTATTTGTCAGTCAGATAAGAGGAATATTTCTGTGTCACTTTACCACATGTTCACAGAGGGAGCACAACAATGGGTGAAATTGCCTTTATATGTTCAGTAAAATGTCCCTCAGGATGGGAAATCTTCCAACATACGTTGTGGAGGGTTTTCTTAACAAAAGAAGAGGTAGCCCAGAGGTACAGTCAAGTGCCCCTAAGGGACTGAGGCAGTGTCATGTTATTCTCACAGATCCTTATTATTTCAGCTGGGGAGAGAGGAGCCAGCTGAGGGGGGCACCTCTGCACCACTGAGCGAGCCTGAGACTTGGGCTGTTCCGAGGAGGATGTTAACAGCATCATCAAATCAAAAGGAGTTTGTTTTTAATTATGCTTTATAGACATGCAAGGGCTGTAGGGGAGGGTTAATTGGCAACAAAGCAAATGAATAGCTCCTAATACAAAACCAGCTATTCAGATCTCTGCTGAACTCTGACAAAGCAGTTGGGAAGACAGGTGGGGGAGAAAGCCTGTCTTCGGCAAAAGTCTGTGCTTCCAAGAGGAAAATAGTACCCAATTATTGGGTATTGCCATTGTATGGGGGAGATCTGAGCAGGAACCTAAACTCATTTCTGCCCGTGCCTGGAACAAAAAGGCTTTTACTGCAAGAAAATGCCAAGACCCTCTGTTCACACTGCCTGACCCTCAAGCATTTGCGGAGGACACGGGAACCATCCCAAGTAAACCTCCTGCTTTAAAAAGGCATTTAAATGGGTGTTTCACTTGTCATCTACCCTTTGATGAAATTAGCTTTCTGACTCGGGCATAATGATTTCAGTCACTGTGAATTTATTTCCACCTAAGCTGTGTTTGCTCTTGAACTTTTTGCTATTGACTCGCACACATGTTCGGTATATAGAGCAAACACTTTGGTGTGAAACACATCATACACAATGAGTCATCCGTGCTCTGGTCCACAGCCATCCCACAGAGAGCTTGTGCTGTCAGTCACTCTGTCATTTGCAAACATAGCTACAAACACTCAAAACCAGACAGTTATCTTGTATAACACCTTATGGAGAATCTGCCTTAAGCAAACAGGAGCCATCTTAGTGTATTTTTGGAAGAGCTAGAATAGAAAAATAGATTTTTGGTAAGGAATCAGGTTTTGGACAAGTTCTGTCTAAACTGATGCATCTGAGTGAGATAATTTGAAAAATAATTGTAAATTAACCTTTGACTTACAGCTGAACCTGTCCTGGTTTCTATGGCAATGTGCAGCTATCATCAAGCATTAGCTTCTAGTGTGCAGAAAAAAATGCATTTACTCATCCTGGGGAATTGCACTAAATAAATTAACAATGCTAACTCTAGACATCCTGATGCCACTGGATTATTGACTGATAAACCTTAAATCCCTTCACCATGTACATACAATCATGCCAGAACTAACACCAGTCAAAAATGCAGCCCAATATTTGAGAATTAAGGCATTTGCAAAATTTGAGTGTTACCATTTTGTCAATTATTTGATGAGTAGCAGCCACAGACTGGTAAAACAATGTCAGACAAGACAAACACATGCCTTTATAGAAAAAAATTAGCATAAGGCCTATATTCTCCTTTAAACTATTTGGAGATTAAAGTAACACATTGTTTGCATGCCCTCAGCACCAGGGCAGGCATCAGTCAGTGTCAGCAAATACTTTGCTTGGCACATCACTGCAAAATTTGGCATCTCTTATTCCCTGAATAAGGAGCTTGCCACTGGTATGATTCTGCATGAAAAATAAGCACAAGAATTATTACCACTAATTATAGTAAGGATATACATTATTTTATATTAAAATGTTTGCTAATACCTGGTTGCAGAGTGAAGGTAATATGGTAGATAGCTCAATGCCACAAAATCTAGTCCAAAATCTTTCACTCCAGGATCATCCCACGATGAAAGAGGAATCCAAAATGCACGAATACAGAAGTACAGGCCTGCAGTTAGGTGCCTCTTCCTCCTAATAGATGCACCCCGCAAGTGTCAGAGGTTTGTTGGCTGAAGTATAGTTTAAAAAGATGACACAAAAAGTCTGATAGTTTTTGCCTACCTGAGCCAGATATCACCTTTGAGAATTCCCTGACATTTTACAGTTACATTTCAGCAGATGTTGTGATTAAACAAGGTTAGAAATAGCCAAAGCAGTGCATAATCCTTTTTAAAAATGTGATTGCCCACACAGGTATAAATACAGGCTTGTATGCAACTATGCCATCCCCTGAGAAAGAGGGAGCCACATTCAAGAGCTGCTGCTTCTCCCCTTGCTCTCGGTGGCGAGAGAAGTGGCATAAGGGATTTCCTACCCCAAGCCCTACCAAACAAGGCTGTGAGCTCTGCTGGCTGCCCTAGACTAAGGCACCCAGCCTTTGCCTCTTAGTTCCCTGCCTCTGAAACAGATACTTTTCCCCACAGATACCCTATCGGAGGACTTAGGAAGCCAGAAGCGCCATTCAGCCCTGAATCATAAACCCCAAATGCGGTTGTACATTACCCCAGTTATACTAACTGAGGCTGCAGGCTGTCAATTTTAACCTGTCATTGATTTTTTCTATCAGCACATACTCTGGCTCCGGGGATAAAATCTGAAATACTTCAAAGCGCAGATGGCCCAGCTTCTGCTCAGAAACATGGCTTTTCATTCCTGTGCAGCCAGAAACAAAAGCTTTGCATCTCTTCAGAGAAAAGGCATTGCTTCACGACATTTACAGTTTTTCGACTCAGTAACCAGTTCCTCCCCAGGGGACCTTTATGTCAGGAAAGACAGAGGGGAAATTGTTTAAAACTTCACACTTAAGTCCATATTGACATACAAAGCCCATCTGCAGAGCCTTGTGCTATCTCTGAGGGGAGAGAGCTGCTGCCTCCCCTGCAAATGAATTCATATGAGTACATGAAGATTGGCCTAGAACGAAACAGAAATCCAAAATCATTGCCAGCAAGACTTTATTCTCAGACCTCTCTGCAAAGGAGGCAGCCTCAACTTCTGCCCACGTGGGTCTGAATAAACAGGGTAGATCCAACTGCCTGATACCAGGATCTGAATCACTGCAACTTTTTGGTCCAGCCAATACACCCTGCTGTTGCTTATTTATCTCATTCAAAATTGCAAAATTTAAACACTCAAAGATTGTAAATTCACTTTCCTAGTTTTGGCACTGAGGGTGTACTGAGGAAATTCACCCTGCAATTGATCAGAGTTGCTTAAGGATCCGTGATCAGTGCAGTGAAGCTCATTTCCCTCAATAATATATATACACATATATATATATATATATATGCATTTTTCAGTCTGAATGGGAAACGTGGGAGTTTTGCTCTCCTCTTTCCCTACCCCACCCCTTTTTGGTCTGGGAACAGAGAATTCAAATTCCACTCAGCCTTGTCACAGCAAACAATTTCCAAACCATCTGCTATCTAATAAAACAACCCGTCTAGACAAACCCCAAGCCAGGCAACAAATCTGATATTGTACTTGAAGTCATCATAAGTATTAACAACCTGCCATTGCTAACCTGTCAACCTTCTTCACTGGGAAAAGGACTCACATTTACAAACTCAGGCACAGGGATGGGAAATGGAAAAGATTTTTTTTTTCCATCATTAGATACAGAAAAGCTGCTTAGAAGATGGGACAGGATCCGGTGAGCCCAGCTTGGGCACTATTTACTCCCACGCTGTCAATGCCTAAGAAAGCAGTGAGCAACGGAGGGAGGTGGGTGCCTTTCAAGGGATCTGTCTGCTCGCACTGGAGGTCCCAAAACAGGTTCAGTGTTAGTTAAAGTTAGGTAGCTGGGGTCCTATCAGCCTTGCCTACTCCAATATGATGGAGACCCCAGTATATTCAGGATTTGCTGGCAACCTGCTTTCAATTTGCTACCTCTGAAACAATGGAAAGGGATCCCAGGTTTACTGAACTCAGACTCACTTGTGAGAAATGAATTTAAAACATTGTCTGTCTCCAATGACATAAAAAATGAGCGTTGTATTGTGTGAGCTGAGAGCTTTTCCTTCCCCTTCCTCTTGGTTTTTTTTTCCTAAGTGAGTTGATTTGAAAAGAAAGCTGTCATCTCTCCTTGACGAAAGAGCTCTTAAATACCCAGAAGCACTAACAAAACAGGGCTCCAGTTTCTAGGCATTTCACTGTGCAATTCAGAGCCAAAGTCAGAGGGCAGCAGTCTTTCCAGGGAAGGGTCACAGGGCCAAGAAACAAGTTTAGTTCCATCTGTTTCAGGGAAGAGGTTTTGAAGCTCCTTTTTTGTTAGGAAACCTGGGAAACCAAGTTACGGAAGTATGTAGGCTGTTCAAAGGCTTTCCTGAATCTCCTTTTATTCTGTTCAGAAAGAGTCAGTTATGGGATAAAAAAAGCAAGCAAATAATAAGCATAGTGCTGTAACACTTAGACACGGGTTACCTGTCTGGAAGCTCTCTTTCCCCAGTCTCTAGCAGTTTGGTCCGCCGGTGCTACATCCGAAAAGAAAATACCTCTGGCAGGGTCTGACCCAACACCTCCTTTAAAGCTTCCATCACTATGGAGCCAAGCAGCCACAGAAATTAAGTCAATGGGAATTAGGCATCTATTTTCACTGAGAGCTTTTGCCTAGCCTACAAAGTGCCAGTCAACATCAGGATGCCATATTACATCTGATCAATGGGTCAGTGTTTGTCTATCCAAAGTTTTGCTCAAGCAAGCAAGGCCAAATTCCCTCTCACGTGACGGCTGTGAAGGCAGTGGGGAGGGAGAGGGAGAGAAGCTGATCAAGTCTCTTTTGGGCGCATTTGAGCTGAGCAGTGGTCGAGTCCCAAGGTATGCCCAGAATGCACCTAGTTGTTTAGATGAGCGACCTGTCCAAAAAGATGTGCTGGTCCCCTGCAGCTGGGTTTTCTTCCCACAAGAGGGGAAAGAGGGAGGTGTTTGTTAGGGTCTGGTGCCTTCTGATATGGGAGCAGGGTGTGCCTGAGGCATGCTTAGAAACACATTTGGGTCCTCAGCTGAAACATAGCCAAAACACTGACAAAAATAGTTATTCAAGGTGCAGACCATGACACTGCAATGCTTGTAAGTTGTGTCATTGTGTGGTAGGCCAGCCTGAAATGGAGGATAAATTCCTAAACGGTGAACTCTGATCATAAGCATTGTTTAAGGCTTCTCAGATATGACTGGTGAGGTCAGAGCATCGACTTGACCACTCTGAGAAAACCGTGATCTTCATTTTCAGTCCTGAACTGAGTTTGAGCCGCAGCTGTTGTGAGTGAAATTGTGCTTGATTTTGAGAAAAATAATGGTGAACTGGTAGAGACAAATCTGGAACAGAGAAGCATATTTGGACAGCAGGGTGGAGTGAGTAGTTGTGTTCAACCAAATGGGATAATAAGAGAAAGTTAGTGACCATCGGGGGCCAGGAGTTAAAGGAGGAGTCAGCCGGCTGTACCCACCAGCATCATCTCCTCTGCAGTAGGCATGGACATGTTATGATGATGGATTCAGTCATTAGGTGTTTCAAGATTTGCTTTCATGATACAATGTCACTGCTCATTAAACCAAGTCCTGGTGAAGGAAAGGCAGTGGGAAATGGGAAAAAGAGCCTGTGATTAAATCTTGCTGGTTTTGGTAACTGGAAGTAGAATGAAACAATCGACTGTTTGGAAATGGATTCTGCAGTAGCTGGATGACAAATTACAGGACAGCCATGTTACCTTTAGCAGCATGGGCAAGACCACTTAAAAACCTATTTAAATTCTAAGAATTATAGCTATATTGATTAGGAATTACAGTCAATTCAGTGGTTTCCTTGTAGTAAAGTAGAAGTAAGCTGTTAATCTGAACTGCAGTAAGTGTTATAAACACTTCCAATTTTGATTGAACTGTTACCAATGTAAACATGTCATTATAATGAAATGAAAGTAGTAGCAAGAATTGTGGTATGAAGTTCTAGCCAGATCTCAGTGACATTAAGATAATAGGTAGAAGTGCAGAAAGTATTGATCTTATGTGACTAATAGGCTGCTTAATAAAGGGAGAAAGACTTACATATTGAAGAACTGAAGATAAAAAATATTAATAGCAAACCTCAAGTGCTGCTTCAGTGCATGCTTGAAATATCACAAGATGTTAGAAAAGCTCATTTACAAATTAATATTCCTTTCATATTTATGAAGTATGAGAATCCAGGGTAGTATATCTGCTATTGGCACATGGAACATTGAAACAATATAAATTAGACATAACTATATCAGGGGGATTTATACTTATATCTGAACATAAAGGAACAATGTAGTTCTGTTTAGAGAGAGAACAAAATATGTTTTTTCTTTCCTTCTTGCTTAACATCATAAATCGTGCGTTTATGTGCCTCCGTTTTTCCATTTGTAAGTTGGAGCTAATATTGCTGTGACATTTAAAAGGACTGTTCTGACAAGAGAGTCATAAAGATAAGGGTAAATTCAGCCATTGGAGCACTGATTACCGTCTTAATTATGTATTTATTCTCATTATATCTGATAGGATGTGAACACTTGCTGTTTATTTTCCGTCTGTGAAAGCTATGCCCAGTTCAAATTCAGATTTCTGGCATGAGGATAACTCTGGGAGAAATGCTTCCAGCCTCCATATCTAGCAAGCGAGAGGTGAGGGGACTCTTACCCACTCGTAAATACTGCCAAATGCTGCTCCAGGTTTCACAATGCAGAGTACGACCCAGCTGCAAGTCACTCAGTCACAGCAAGACAATAACTGTGCTCAGAGGAAGCCATCAAAGACTTCCAAAAGAAACCTGCTCTGAGATGAAAGAGAAAATTATTATGGTAATCAACTTTGCTAAGAGAAAAGGAAAGCTGTTTCTCTTTGGGAAAATTTCCAGTGTTGAAGAAAGGGGGGAGAAGGCGGGGAGGGAACATGATAAGGTCTCACACATTCAATTGATTGTTCACATCTAACAAAAATAGCCCCAGCCTGTTCCCATTGTCCTGCAGCTGCTGGCTTCATCATGCTCATTGTGCGTTTCCTCGTGGCTGAGCAGCGCAGTTGCCCAGTTTCCTCTCCTTCATTTCCTAACAAGATCTGTGATGAACTGTAGGAAAAGCCAGAAGCACTTCAAAACAACGCCTTTCAAGTTTCACTGGGGCCATCCAAAACCCCAGGCTAGCCTCTCATAGCAGCACAAAGCAATTTCAGGCAAGCACCAGTGCACGTAGCTGGGTCCTGTCCGAATCAGGATCCCATCACTTGCGTATTTTTTTTTTTTTTTTTTTAATTCCTGGGGCACATTTGCATTTGTGCGTACTTCAAGCTTGCTCTTTAGGTGACAGGAGAAGCTTCCTGCACTCAAGGCCAAAAGATCTTAATCTTGGGGAAAGAATGTGCACAAATATGTGAACATTGTATTTAAAAGGTCTCCCTCACCTCTATGTATTTAACAGCAAGTGTTAATTCTCCAAGGAATCATTCCTCTATATGCAAGCAGGTTTTGGATAAAGAACAAGGTGTGGGATGTGTTCCTCCTCATTCGCTGGTCCTGGAGCCATTTAAGCTGAAATATCAAACTGATCTGGTATGGCACGATTGGTCATACCATGAGCCCGCCCAGCCCTTGTGGAAATAAGCCATAGAAAGCAAATTATCATTTCCAAGAGTGGTATTTTCTGCATACAGAAGTTAAACATCATAGCATCATAACTGAACACCATAAGATGGTTGAAAAAATTCCTACAAATATTTTGGAGTCTATTAAACCCTCTTTAACTGAATTTCTCTCTGTCTTTCATTGCATACCCAGGAAATTACAGAACACTTTTGTATAGAGAATTTACAGAGACCAGTATTTTGCATCTGTGCCCTTCTACTTCATCTATGCATGGATCCAAGGTGCAAGCTCATTCTCATGCCCTGTGATGCTTCTTTTTTTTTTTAAGAAAGATTTTCTTCATTGAGGAGTTCCACTTATGCAGAAATAATTTCAGATGTTTCAAATAAAAACAGCCAAGGGAAAGATTTGCTCTTCCAATTGGTGTTTTGTTGTTATTCTTTACTATTTGTCAATACCTTAACTGTTCCGCTGGATAAAATCAGCTTGAATAAAATCCTGTAGGTGAAGCAGAATTAACTTCTCGTGAGAGGTGCTGGGTAGGAAGTCCAGACAGCTATGGAGCAATCTCAAGGCTATTGTGAACCCCCCTGCCCTGATATTTCATCAAAAAATCAAAAAAGAGCAAATTGCTGCCTCCCAGATGTAGGTGAGCCTTGCACACAGATGAAGGAAAAAAGCTGTTTGGGAATAATAAGCAAAAGAGAAGAGCACCTGTGAAAGCATCCTCAGTAAATAAATATTTTTCTAGCCCTGCTCCTCCCTCGGCAACCAGTCTGCTTCCTGGATGAAGGACTTGTTAGGCCTGGAAATCCAGCCAAACAGATAAGCTACACTTCGGTTCACCTTATTTGCTGCCAGATCTTCAGTCTCAAAAACACTTAGTTCTCAACAACTCTTAATCCAAATGTCAGCCTTCTCCTCTCTCTTCTGCTCAAATATTTTGCATAGCTTGGAGTGAGGAAAATTTTTGCAGGCATTTTCAGAACTGCTCACAGCCCTTGCCGCAGACCTTTCCTGCTCCTGGTCTTTACTGCGGGCACTCAACCCTTGAAACATTTATTTGGACTTTTAAACAGGGATTTAATGACACATCAAGCCTCTAAGAAAAAATTGAGAGGGTGAATAAATGCTTTTTGTGGTTTAAATAACAAAAAAGGAGAAGCGGTAATATAAAGTAATGACCAGTCCATGAGTTATCCGTGACTTCAGGCAATACCTCACACAAAGCTCATTCGAATACCTGGAACCCGCAAACTAATCAGGGTCTTGAAATTGCTCATAGGCTCTATTTAGAGTCTCTTTTTACTGTAGCCTGACCTAAATTCTCCAATAGTCACCAAAAAACCTCATTTGACTGGAGAGAACATAAAATAAGCTTACTTCAAATGCTGCTACTAATGTTCTGGCATGGGTTTTAGCAGCTTTTCTAGTATTTTTGCTCAACACCATAGCAATGTAATTGTTCTCCCTGTATCAACTGCCTTGAATTTTTAATTCCAAAATAAAGCTGAAATTAGAAAAAACTGCATTAATTAGATAACAACAAAGAAAAACAACAGTGATTGTCATATCTACCTCATCAGCTATATGATTGTTTCAAACATGCAATAGTTCATTAAGTTGAATTAAGAACAATAGAGATCAATTCATATTGATTAAATGTGAAGAAAAAGATGACATTAAATAAATGGCAGGTCAGTTCCCACTGCATAAAGAGTGAACTGTGCTGACTGTTTAGGCAAGGCATTTTCTTTTGAGTTTGTCAAGGCCTAGTTAAAGATGGAAGCAAATTTGTTCAATAGGCAATCCCTGTTGATCTTGGGAGATGTGGATATGAGAGCAAAGATCAGGTGTGCAAATGAACAGGCACTGTGGTGAAGTCCTGATATGCATGGAGAGATACCATCCAGAGAAGTAATCCAGTAAGACTTCCTCCTAATCACTTCTTTCCTGGATACTCTTTGGACTAAACTGTGCATTTGTTGTCCCTAAAAATCTCTAAACCCTTACAGATATTTTTCATTACTATGGTAACTGTTTTAAGAGGAGCTGGTGATACAGAGACAACCGCCACTAGACGAACTAAATCAATCACCGTTTTATTAGTTTTATTGGCTCCTTCATACTCACACACAGAGCTAAAATAGGAAACCCGAGAGTCTGCTTGCTCCCTGGCCTGAGGCTGTTTGCACCTCGAGTCAGATAGGCTGTGTCTAATGAGAGCGAGGGCTTTATATCTCACCAAAACTGGTGTCTAAAAATATTGAGTCCTCCAATAGATCACAATTTATTTAGTTTTCCTGCTACATCTTACTCCTCAGGCATGCCAGGGTAAGCCTAAATAGGACTGTGCTTGAGATTCCCAGCTAACTCTGCCTGAGCTAAGCCAAGCACTAGAAGCAGCTTTTGTGCAGGAAAGGCACCTTGTGCTTATGCCTCCACCAGGCTTAGGAAACAAAATCAGGGAGCTGCGGAGTGAGCTTTGAGGAAGACATCCCTTTTTCATGCTCTTACGGCTTGGCAATTACAAAACTTTCTTTGGAGATCACAAACGTGGCTTTAAAATGCCTCAGACCAATGGGAGATTTGAACGATATACTCTCAGTATCTCCAAAATGTCTTCAAGCAAGAGTTACCCCAAGCACCCTTCACATTTTCCAAGACAAGACTGTAGCCCTCTCTGCTCCCTGAAGAACCGAGAAGAAAAAAAGCCCTGTCCTCAGGAGAGGCGGGCATCTGCTGGCCTTCCTTGCAGCCCTGAGAGGACACCCTGGAAACAAGAGTGATTCCAGATCTTTAAATATAAAAGCAAACAATTGTGTTTCCCAAGGACTAGCCTGTGCAATGTTACTGTAATGTTTTGCATCAGAACCAAAACTCAGGCAGGGTGACATCTGATTGTTCACTTCTTACATTTATTCTCCAATTTTGCTTCTTTCCTTGCTCATGAGTGTTTAAACACTCCTTGCATGAGTGTTTAAAAATAATTTTGCAGTTGTTAGACAGGATACCTCCTGATGTCTTAAAGAGTACCAACAGTCCATGGACCAAAGTCTGAGAAACACCTTGAATAAGATTCCCTGCTCTGATGTCTATTTATTCACCCTGAAATGCAAAGCACCTACTGTGTCCCAGGCATCTAGGTTTCTCTCTCTGAGACCAAGGTCTCAAGCACTGCAGTGCCTGAAGGCATTTAGGCTGTTTCTCTGCTCTAGCTCTACAACCATCACAAAAGAGTTTTCAGCCCTAAACCCATGCCAGTATTACTTACTTCTGCCTCCCCCAGGAGCACCAGAACTTTCTCAGGCATATTTTGGAAGGATTAAGTACGTCTGACCTGATCACAGTTTGATGATGTTCTGAAATACTATAAATGCATTAGGGAACCACACTACTGATGCTGTCCTTCCTAGCAGCAGCTCACTTTTTCACATACTATAGTAACCTATAAAACTCCTGCCCTGCCTTTTTGGGACTGAATTGAGAATTTTGGCTAGAGACAGGCTGTCTTCCATTCTCCTGCAGACAGCTAAATAAAGCCAAAACAGACGTGTAGACCTTTGCGAAGATTCACACAGCTGTAGTCATACTTTGTATCAACAGAGATTTTACCAACTGGTTTTCTGTTCAGGTCTGCTGCAGATCCCTGTGATTATCAGTGCCACCTCCTGGTACAGAAACGTACTGAGATCCAGCCATGAAGGAATGGTAGGATGAAGAAACACAAAATATTCCAATCCTCACTTCCTGCTCAATTTTTGCTGTTCTCTACAGCATTTTATAAACAGGTATTTATTTTATATATAATCAAAAAGTTTAATATTCTTGTAGCTGTAAGTGAACGAAAGGGCAGGGGACCTGTCAAAGGCAAGAGGTTACTATGGATTTTCCTTTCCAGGTGTGCTGGTTTGGGCTGGGGTAGAGTTAATGTTCTTCATAGTAGCTAGTATGGGGCTATGCTTTGGATTTGTGCTGGAAACAGTGTTGATAACACAGGGATGTTTTCGTTACTGCTGAGCAGGGCTTACACAGAGCCAAGGCCTTTTCTGCTTCTCACCCCACCCCACCGGTGAGGAGGCTGGGGGGGCACAAGGAGTTGGGAGGGGACACAGCTGGGACAGCTGACCCCAACTGACCCAAGGGATATCCCAGACCATATGACATTGTCCTCAGCAGATAAAGCTGGGGGAAGGAGCAGGAAGGGGGGGATGTTCGGAGCGATGGCGTTTGTCTTCCCAAGTAACCGTTCCGCGTGATGGAGCCCTGCTTTCCTGGAGATGGCTGAACACCTGCCTGCCGATGGGAAGTGGTGAAGGAATTCCTTGTTTTGCTTTGCCTGTGTGCATGGCTTTTGCCTGACCTGTTAAACTGTCTTTATCTCAACCCATGATTTTTCTCACTTTTACCCTTCTGATTCTCTCCCCCATCCCACAGGGGGGAGTGAGCGAGCGGCTGTGTGGGGCTTAATTGCCGTCTGGGGTTAAACCATGACACCAAGATATCCATAACAAAGCTAAACCCCAAACAGATATATGCTCATCAAACCAGCTGAAGCTGAACAAGAGAAAGCTTGGGAGTTTAAAGTTTTATTCAGAAATGTCTGCATTCAGCGCAGGACTGAGGAAATTCTTCTTGCAGCATTCATGAACCTTGGATACAAACCCTGAGATTTTGACTGAAGATTAGAAATCGGGGGTTTTCAATGTCCCCACAGCTCAGGTATACAATTTACACTGATTTATCCAGGCAAATGAAAGGGAAGAGGCAAGGCTACAGGTTAGGACACAGCTGCTGGCAGGAGGCAGAAGAACAAGACTCTGCTCAGGGCTCTGCCAATTTTTGTTCTCAAAGTGACCAAAGATGTGCCGTTTCTTCTGGTAGTGTGATGGGTTGACCCTGGCTGGACGCCAGGTGCCCACCAAAGCCGCTCTATCACTCCCGCATCCTCAGCTGGACAGGGGAGAGAAAAATATAACAAAAAGCTTGCGGGTCGAGATAAGGACAGGAGAGATCATTCACTAATTACCATCACGGGCAAAACAGACTCAGCTTAGGGAAAATTAGCTCACTTTTTATTACAAATCAGCCAGAGTAAGGTAAATGAGAAATAAAACGAAATCTCAGAACACCTTCCCTCCACCCCTCCCTTCTTCCCGGGCACAACTTCACTCCCGGATTTCTCCACCAAGCCCCCCCAGCGGCACAAGGGGGACAGGGATGGGGTTTACGGTCATCACATGTTATTTTCTGCCGTTTCACCTCCTCAGGGCGAGGGCTCATCACACTCTTCCCCTGCTCCAACGTGGGGTCCCACCCACGGGAGACAGTCCTCCATGAACTTTCTCCAACGTGGGCCATTCCCACGGGCTGCAGTTCTCCACGAACTGCTCCAGCATGGGTCCTTTCCACGGTGTGCAGTCCTTCAGGCACAGACTGCTCCAGCGTGGGTCCCCCACAGGGTCACAAGTCCTGCCAGAAAACCTGCTCCGTGGGCTCCTCTCTCCACAGATCCGCAGGTCCTGCCAGGAACCTGCTCCAGTGCAGGGTTCCCACGGGGTCACAGCCTCCTTCAGGAACCCACCTGCTCTGGCGTGGGGACCTCCACGGGCTGCAGGTGGATATCTGCGCCACCATGGACCTCCCTGGACTGCAGGGGGACAGCCTGCCTCACCAGGGTCTTCACCACGGGCTGCAGGGGAATCTTCGCTCCGGTGCCTGGAGCATCTCCTCCCCCTCCTTCTGCACTGACCTTGGTGTCCGCAGGCTTGTTTCTCTTACATGTTCTCACTCCTCTCTCCGGTGGCTGTTTTCCGCGTCCCAACTTTTTTTTCCTTCTTAAAAATGTTATCACAGAGGCGTTACCACTATCACTGATTGGCTCGGCCTTGGCCGGCGGTGGGTCCGTCTTAGAGCCAGCTGGTATAGGCTCGCTCTCTCTCGAACACAGGGGAAGCTTCCAGCAGCTTCTTACAGGAGCCACCCCTGTAACCCCCCTGCTACCAAAACCTTGCCACATAAAACCAATACAGGTAGCAAGTCAGATGTTGTCCTCAGCTACTGTCTATTTCAGTACCCTTACCACCCTCAAGCAAAAGCCCTTGAGCAGTTATTCCTGAGCTCCCCCCCACCACGGGCACTGCTTGCCACCTGGGATGGGTCACACTTTTGCCAGCCTATTTACAGAAACCAACTCCCAAAAATGCAGGAGAGGGGGAAAACTGACGTATATCCAAGAAAAGCAAACAATCTCAAAGTTTGAAGCACAGAATCTATTTTTTCAGCACTACCTTCCCATCTCTTCTCCGTTCATCTTGTGCAGAGCCTCACAGTAAGAGAAATCACAGCCTCAGGTCTGAAAAAGCAGCAGTCCTCTCCCTGTGTCCCTGTATTAAATAAATTTTTGCTAGTGCTGGGGTACTAAAAGGGCCTAAAAGGCAGCAGAGCAGGCAGCCTCTCGCTCCAGGAGAGGGCAGTGAAACACGGCTCAACTTGGCCAGGAAAGAGCAAATGCACCTTGACCTGCTCAGCAATGCCCCCTTAGTCAACTCAAATGCTGACCTTGGTGGCACAAACCCAGGCAGATTCAACAGGAGTTGTCATGAGTGGGGTTTCACATGTCGCAAGCTCCATAAATTGATTTGGGTCACTATTTCCTAGGAAAAAAATTATGCAACTGCTCACTTGCTCTCTGTCCACGGAGAGGAAAAAATGTCATTAGGAGGCAGTGTGCGCTTGCACTTAGGTTAATAAGTCTCATTTGTTCTGCCAGTGTAGAGGGAGGCAGAACCAATGGAGGAACTTGTAATTCTCCTTTATAATTAAGGTAATGTGCTGCGCCGGCCCTCAATCATATTTTTGGATGCTGCAGTGTCCATGACACATCTAGGAGAGACCACAGCTGTGATTAAACATTTTTGATAACCCATAAATATAACATTAGTTGCCTTGGTTAGGTTTCTGATAACATCATTCATTTCAGATCATTCAATTAGTGCAGACAAAGGGGCTCTTTCCAGGAGACATAATGTCATTGTCTCTGGAAAGGAACGTACTTCTCAATGACTGTTTATCACTCTGTAATTACAGTGCTGTAGCAGGCGTACTCTATATTACAAGGAGTCCTTTTTGTGCCCAAGGATCCAGCAGTTCTTTGTTTTAATTTATTTTCCTTTTAAATACCTCCCGCTATTTAAGCAATAATTCCCTGTAAATCAATTGTTAGCAGCAGTTAATGACTGGTTGGTTAATTAATAGCTGAAAGCAAAGCTGAGGGTGTTCGCCACTCTAACAAACCAGCAGACATTAACTGTGGGATTATTGCTAACGTACCCTATAATCAATGACTTCTCACAATGACAGGGTAGCCTATGTATCATTTAAAGAAGGGACCAGCTGGGTTGCAATAGGTGGTGGCATTAGGAAAAATAGTCATTGACTTGTGGGTTGAGGCACATGTCCCTAAGGAGGCAGCAGGGTAACAGTGTTGGTACAAACATGGCTTGGTTGTAGGGTCTGGGGCCCAAAGCCCCCACCGACTTTGGGGAGATACTTGTGTGACCTTCTTTTATGGCGGTACAGCTTTGGCCGCAGCCTGATGCGACCTGGGAGGGATGGTGTGTGGGAGCACGTGCCAGGCGCTACGGGTGAAGTTTGCAAAGCCTGTGCTTTCCTGGCAGCAAAGAGAGCACTAACGCACGGGACGGGCTGGACGGGCGCTGTGAAACCCAGCGTGGGATGGCTGTGGCAGAGACGGGGCTGTCCCTGTGCTCCCCTGGCAGCCTCTGCCAAAGTGGTTTTGGCTCAGAGTCCTGCAGACCGCTCAGACTCACATGGGGGTCAGCAGGACCCCAACTACTGAAATTGGGAGCTGCACCCTTGCCAGCAACACAACAAAAAAGCCTTGGGTTTTTGCCTGTGACTGGATCTGATTATTCGGAGTATTTAGGGGTGTCTGTTCTGCTGGAGAGCTGCATTAAGATGTTTTTAATGCAACAGTCTGCTCTGCTGCTCTCTCCAAGGACTGATTCTCAGATAATCTCTTTTCACAACATTCTCAATTAATATTTATATAAGCCTGTTTTGTCTCTTATCTTCCACGAAATAAGGTTTGGAGTGATGCTGCCATGGAGAAAGAAGGAGAGTCTAAAGCAGGCAGTAATTGATGTTCACAAAGAGAGTATGTGTAATGGACCAGCTGGCTTATTATGAACTAAAATACTGCAGTATCTTCAATACAGAGGATGGTAATGGAGAATAAATGTTGACATTTTCATGGTGAGCAATGCAAGACCATCAAATCAAACAATTTCTGGCATATAGTCAAAGCAACATTAAAATGGAAACTCGAGTGATAAGAACATTTTTACATATTTTTTTTTTTCTGAGTAGAAATGTGCAGCTGTAGAAAACCTCATGGCATGAGTTCCCCACACTGACACAGAGCCAGGGGTTCCCAACAGGCACTGTCTGAATTGTCTTAAGGAAAAAAAAAAAAACCAGCAAGGAGCATCCTTGCATGGCTGCACCAGCTCTTCTCACCCTGACTTTGAGTGGTAAATCAAGATAATTTCTGCTTGTTACCCCTCCATGACAAAAGAGAACAATTGCTCACTGTCTCGTTCACAGCCTCTACCTCTACACTGGACGTCTGCTGCCATGTTATTCTCTCAGCCTTCACTTGTCTGAAGTGAACAAACCCAATTCCCTCAGCATCTCCTCACAGTTCGTGCTTCCTGGCACCTTATATTCTGACTGCTTTCCCTGGATTTTCTCCTCTTTCTCTTCATCTGCAGGAAAAGGTGGCACCTGCAACTGGATGCAGTATCATGGGTGAAGCCAAGAAAGGAAAATAATTGTGGGCTGTGTCTCAAGGATGATGCTCCTGTTCCTATAATCCAGAACATTTTATTCACGATTCCCTGTAATCCTCAAGTCTTTTACAAACACGCTGCTCCCTGCTTATTTTTCTTCCCTCCACATAAAGTCTCTGTATCTCTCTTTCCCGGGCACAGCACTTTGGATGGTTCCTGATGGAATTCCATTTAAATATTTGGGATTCATTTCTCCAAGCTGTGAAGATTGTTTCAAATTCAGATCCTGGCCTCCTAGGACTTGCAGCATCTCCTAATTGTGTCATCCACAGGCTGGGTTTGTTTGCTTGTTGTTCAGTCGTCAATAAAAACTATTTAATAGAACTGAGTATAAGACAAACTGCTGAATGACCTACTTGAAATATCCTCCCTGACAGTGATCCAGCACTAGCTGTTGCTGCGGAGTGATTTTTCAACAGGCTATGCACCTATGCCATTGTAATTATATCTATACCATATTCTTTAGCCTGTCATATACATCAAAGAGTGTTACTAAAAATCAAGCACTACTGCATTTGCTGCTTCCTCTTTATTCACTAGACATGCTACTGTGACAAAGAAGGAAATTAGATTGATTTGACATCAACCATTCTTGACAAGCCTAGGTTTTCCTTTTTTTTTTTTTTTCATCACCACATCAGCTGGCTACTTGCAAATTGATTGTTTAATGATTTGTTCCTGAATCTTTTAAGGCCCTAAGTTAGATTGACAGGTCTGTAATTCCCTGGGTCCTCCTTTTCCTCGCTTTAAAATATAATACACTGTGTTGGCCCTTCTCTTGTCTTCAGGGACCTCCTTTCTCCTCTGTGAGTTCTTAAAGATAATCACTAATGGCTCAGCAATTGCTTCAGACAGCGCCTTAAGTACTCTGGGGTGAATTCCATCAGGCCCCGCTGACTGGAGTACATCCATCTTATCTAAATATTCTTTAATCTATTCCCCTCCCCTTCCAGTCTGTACTTCTGCCTTCTTGTAAAAATTCAGTTTAAACAACTAGTTGTGTCCCCTGGTGACTGATACACTTCATAATTTAAAGCAATTTAACATTCTTCAATATATCCTTTACTATTCACCAAGGTTTATATTTCCATTCTCCACGTTACAATTCTAAAAAAACCAAGCTCATCAACGCCTATTCACTGGCTGCTAAACTGAGACACGACTCTTAAGGACAGATTCATGGCTGAGGATGGAGCAGAAAGAGGAAATGTGACTAAAACATTGTGTTTTTTCAGTCAGAACTTCAACATCCACTGACAGACCTGTGCTGATCACAACAACAGGTTCCTATTTCTCCCCAAGTTGTTCCTAAAATATAACTAGCACCTTCACATCTGAGAATGCACCTGCGACAGCGTCCATGAGCCAAGAATTCCCCATAATGAACAACTATGGTACTTGGAATTTGGGAAACTGCTAGGGCTGTTGTTTAGACTCTAAATTACAACATAGTAAGCCCATGTGTTGTTTTTTTTTGGTTGGGGGGTGTTGTTTTTTTAAATAAAACATCGAGATCTGCCAAAAGTCATGGCGGGTTTTCCATGTAAGTACTGTGTGGAGGTCCACTTCCTTTGCTCTATCAACCACCTGATGCTGTAGTACCCAGTGGGAAGATAACTTGGGTTTCCACCTGTGATAGCCATACAGAACAATCTTTACTGCTATCTTTAATAAAGTCTCTTTTTGCCCACCTTTCTCCTCAGCAGTTCACAATCATTAGAGCTGAGTGACACTGCTTGCATACCAAGACGCTCTCTAAAGCAGGGTGTTTGTCCAGTCAACACTCTCAGGTTTGTTTTCATTGTTAGTTTGAGGGCTTTCTGCCAGTATAAAAGATATTTCATAACAGCAATTACTTTTCAGAGGTCTGTAGGTTTAAGCCCCACCCCATTCCTAACAAGTCAAAATGATTGCAAGAAATCAGCTTTTAAATGAAGAGCACTTGGCTCAAGAGTTTGACAAAAAGCTAGCAAGAAGCAGGAGAAAGCTGGAGAACCAGTGAAGATGCTCTCCTGTCCTCCCTGTCTCCTCCACATGCCCAAGTCTCACAACGCACACTTTCTATTTGACCCTGCTAAGCCTGGATGACCAGGCAGCATTGTTCGTGACTTGAAACCCTGCTCACAACTCTCATATGAGAATCTACCTACAGCGACCCCCATATTTGTGACTCATCTGCAGGCATTCTCTTTACCTGATGCTGGATACGAAGAGTATGTTAGGGTATGAGTTAGGATAGGGTACGGGGTTGCTCACTTCCTTGCCTTCTCTGTGTCTAGGGGAATATTTTGTATTTGTCCTCAAGCCCTTCTACTCCTTAGTTTCATGCATGCGGTTAAGGCTTAAAACTCAAGGTCCAGCTATGCCAAAGTTTGAATTTCAGTGTATCACTACCAGCAATTGCCACATGTTTCTGAAACAAGGCAGCCCAAAAAATCTAGGATAAAGCTTGTGATGGCTCGGAGTAAGTGTTCTCATTTGAAGGGATCTGCCTCTGGAAATGCACATTTGGAGGACATTGGTAAAACAAAAATTTAATCCATTTTCCAAAAAGCTTTTCCTCTACAGAAAGAATGACATTGACATTTGAAAGGAGAGCTCGTTTGAGAATTTTCTAACTACTTTTTTCATCAAAAGAGTATGATGAGTCAAAACTGACCCTTTTGCAGTAATGTATTGGTTTTGATGAAACTCTCACTGGCAGCATCTGATCTGCTGAGATCTAGAACAGAAAGTACATGAAATTCAAGAAGGGCAGAGGTGCACCACAGACCTGGCAATTGCCAGTTGGAAGGACTTTCACCCAAGACACAAGATACTCCCATTTGCACTTATAATTATCCACATCCTATATGAATACAATGATCATCAGACCTAACTTCTGAGAGACAGGTTTTTCAAAACCCCCACAATAGACTAACTCACTGCCACTTAAATCAAAATAGATGGGAAATTCTTATGTCTGGGATACTGTCCTATGGAAAACTCAACTTTTGAGCAATATTTGAAAGAATTAACTACCAGATACAACTTTCCCATAATGCCTCAGACTTATTTTCTCATTTTGTTCTTGGTCTGGAAACAGCACAGTTGGGTTCCTCAGCTGGGACAGTTGGCTGACATCTGTTCTCTGCTGCTTGCATGGAACAATTACTATGTTCATCTGTGTTTTCTGAATTTGGAAAAATCATATAAAGGAGTCATTTTTGTCTCATGAATCTTCTATACCTCATCTGATATATAAACATAAATGCTGCTTAAATGGACCTTTCCTCTGAGCTTTACTGCCATCCTCCTTTCTTACCCCATCCTTGTTCTTTCAACTATTTTTTTCAGAAATTTTACTTTGAAGGACCCTCATCGGTCTAAAAATGTTCATTTTTTTAGATTGAAGAATCTGTCCAACCTACACTCAGGTTATTATCTCTGGATTTTGCATTTTTATAATCTATTTGAGGATGACTGCATTTTCATGCCTAATTTTAAACTCCTACTTGTAATTTTGTCTTCTGTTATAAAACCCCCTTCATAATTCCTTGAGTGAGAAGATGATAAACAATATGCTCTCTCATTGCCGCCATCGTCAAAGTTCAGTAACTCAGCAGGCCAACTTCAGCAGTAAGCTTCAGCTTGTGAATTTTCCAGTTCTTGAAGCACTGGAGGAGCCAAGACTATAAATCAGTTTAACAATCGCTTGATAACAACATGTCAAAATGACAGGTTGGCCTTAACCAAATGTTGAGTCAGTTTAGAAGCATTCATGATTTTTTCCCTTGTCTAGAATAGCAGTAAACCTTTGAATCGAGGTTTTCATGATAAGTATCAGTAGCAAAATCAAGTAAATCTCACCAGAAATAGGAACTTCTCATTGTTTATTAATACCTTTAGAGAGCATTGTTATTACTGGGAAAGCAGAGTTGCCCATGGAGCTTTGCTCCCCACTGAAGACTCCCTAGACAGGCCCCTTATCTTCTCTGCATGAATTTGCTCATCAGCAAGAGAGGGTAAAACTTGACTATTCTCATTGTCTTGGGTAAACAGCGCTGCTTTAGTGATTTTTAATGCTATACTACCAGTCCTTAGGAACGCTAAATTTTCCAGTAGAATAAAGTCCCTACTACTGCGTGAAAGATTCAGAGCTTCCCACTGAGCTGCCTAACAACTGTTTAAAAAAAAGGGGGGGGGAGATTCACTGTTATCTTTATTGGGAGGAAGAAAGCATAGCCCTTGGATCAAGCAGCTATCCATGGCATCCAATTATTTGTTTTCATTGCACAAAAGAAAAAAAAAACTAAAAGAAAATTAGCTACATTGATTTACACATTGATTGCTGGCTGGGGTTTCATTTTGGGTTGCCCCTGGGACTGCAGCATCAGCAGGAGTGGTTACTTAGTCATGAACGTGCTACACGGCAAGTAACTGGATCGCTCTGTGTGAAGAGCAGCTTTTTTCTGGTCTTTTGGTTTTGCAAGGAGGAAACCCGGCTCCCCTTAATCACAGGCTGCCGTGGCAGAAGACACGTAACTCACTCCTACAGCACATGAGCTACTACAGCATTTATTCTATGGCTCCCCAAGATGAAAAGAGCCTGTAGATCTTGTCTGTGGGATCTTGGAAATTAATATTATCCAAAATACAATTCTAGCAGATCACCTTAACACTGCATTTTAAGCTTCTTTGAAACCAGGACATTTTTAACTGTGTCTTGGGGGAAAAAAAAAAAATCTGTCTATGATGGGCTCCTGATTACAAAACCCTTATTACAATATGGTTGCATATTAAAGCTGTAATCATGCTCAGCTTTCCCTTGTGCCAGAAGCCCTATAACAGGGGGATAGTGCCCTTTCTCAAGTAGTAGTTATACAAAAACATAACTAAAAAAATACAGTCTAATAAGTCCTTGGGAGGAAAGGAACAATTCTGGGTCAAGCCAGAAGAAAACATTACAGCAGGCCAGAAAGCCACAGTTAGCTCGTATGCTGGTCACTGTTTTCAGCCAGAAAATAGCAGTAAACAATCTCTCCTAATTTAAAAGTTATTTCCCTGAAAGTCAGTTTGTTACTGTTTGCAAAACATACTGTAATTAGCCACTGATACAGAAAAACAATGAGTGTCAGAATGTAGTATCTCAAGCTAATCATCAGTGATTAGTTGCACCCGAGCAAAAATCTGAATTCCTATGCAAATTCTTATGTTTGATTAAAATGACTTTAAAATACAAATTCTAATGCAAAGTCAACATTTTTTCAACATGTTAATTTTCACTGAAACAAAATGAGGGCACTTGCAGGACTGCAGGATACAGTTAAACTGGCCTGCTGCGTGTACCATTTTCTTTCAAGATGGATAGGTACGGCACAGTTTGTGGAGCTGCAGTAAGGGGAAACTGGCCACACAACATGCATCACTCAGAAAGCATTTTGAGGGCAGTACAGGTCAATGCTGAACTCACTCAAAATACAGTATTTTGTTTCTGTGGTACAAACTTGAAAGTTTCAGTCTAACCCCACGGCAAATGGAAGATTTCCTTTGCATTTTCTTTTCTGGAAAATCAGAACTCTTCCTTTGTCAAAGTTTGATCGTGAAAGAACTAAATTACGACATGAAATTCCTAACAAGCAGTATTTGCAAGCAAGTGATGGGACTGCATGAGCCTAACAGCTGCTACTTAGCTGTTAAAATATCCAGTAACAGATTAGCAGTTTTTTGTAATTGGAACCATAATATCAAGTACAAGAGGGCTAAACTGACGGCAGACAGTGGACCGAGGTGGTACCGGCTCACAGTCCCTTACACAGCCCCTCCTTTGTGAAATAAAGATTTTTTTTGCCTTCAGGTGAATCCCTTTTCCTCGAAATACTGACACTCCTTGAGATGCTCCTTGGCTCTCCTAGACATCCACAGTGACATCCCACTCCTCCAGCACTGCATCGCTCTTACAGAAGACCTCGCAGCCAGCATGCTGAGGCTAAATAACACTCTTGTCTTTTCTAAGGTAGCCTCTGCCCTGGAGTCTGAAGCAGTATTTTTCCACTTTACGAGGTGCACACAGTGCATTGCCTACAGCAGCTGGTTGGAACATCCTGGCCCCGGGGATGGAGATGCTCAGAGGGTAGGTCCTTGTGCTACCCCACCCGTTCCTCCTCTTCCTCCCCGCTCGGCTGAGCGGAGCAGAGGGACCGCCACGGCGAAACGGGGGGCTGCGGTGCAGGCATAGCACCACTGTGCCTTGGCACTGCGTTATCCTCCAAATTGAAAGGAAATTAAACAAGAGTAGCTCAGCATATCTTAATCGTCACTGCTGGTATTGACAGCTTTACTCAATTTTAGTCAGCTATCGCGTAATCAGAATGAATTAAGCAGCAGAAGGAAGGACTGTGCCAGGATCCAATAAAGCAGTGGGCACTGGAGTGCTTCAGGGAGTCACTGCACATGTCCCTCTCTTCAGCATCCCCCCGGGCTCCCCACCACGGACATCAGACAGCTTCTCTGGGCAGCTCCAGTCCACAAGGAAACCAGCTCCTCCTGCCACACCTATCATCGGGTTTCAGAAACAGCTGTCAGTCCAGCTTGTCTCTGCAGGACAGGTATGCAGGCATGCCTGTCTGTCTTTATCTGCTTTGAAGAGTCTCATAAGAAGGCTTGAAATTGTTATTAACTCCCAGCAAGTCCCTCTCGCACCTTTAACCAAGAGCGGCACTTGCACTTGGTCAGCGCTCCCAATACCTCCTGTGCTCCACCAGCTGTGACGGACATGGTGGGACGTATGGTTTCTTTGGAAGGCCAAAGGCAATTTCTCCTTTATACGTCCCAGAGGAAAGGAACAGCGTCAGAAACACTTCACTCCGTGTATGCACTTCTCAAAAAATTACTAGCTGCTTTCAAAGCACTTCAGTCTTGAAGGTCATCTCAGTTGCACCCTTCACATATGGAGGGACTGGATATTGGCTGCAATAAGGAGGGGCTTTTTATTAATGCCTAGGACCTCCCTGTGGTCAGAGATTGACTTTCAGCTCCCAATTCCATGTTTTGCACATGGTGCAAGCCATGAGGGTATCTATAAATGCAAACTCCCAAGCATGTCATTAGGGCACGAATTAGGACAGCTCTCGTGAAACCTCTGCCTTCAACTGTGTTTTACCACTGCCATTAAACTGTCGCACATGGGCTGTAATCTGCAGTAATTCCATCTAACTGCACATACAAGGCAAACAGTTAATGGCTCCTTCATAAATGCTGACCGTTGAGTGGTAAGGAGGCTACAGACACAGACTCTGCTAATTCAGTCGAGAGCAAACCTTTTTTACAACACTAATAAATAACTATTTCCCTGGGAACGGGACTGAAAACACACAACAGAAAAGGCCCGTGGCAGGCTAGGAGAGGACATCTAAAGGAAAGTGAGTTTCAGCGCAAGGCAGTTGTTCCTCATGGCTGCGGTATCTTCCCTGATGCTGGGCGATCCTGGCCCACGTTAACTTTGGTTAGAAAATAGATTTAGCCAGATTATTGTCAAATTTATCCTGAAAGGGATGGAAAACACTTCTGAAAAATCTGAAGAACATGCAAACAGCCTCTGATTATGGATCATTATAAAGCCACCCTGATCCAAGACCCTAATTTTTTTTTTTTTTCTCCAACCGTTATTTGCCTCCTCCTACCTGAAACACCCCCACCCCTCGGCAACTCCCTCTTGAAGATCTTTGCAACATCTTGAGAAATTCAAATGCCTGCTCTTAGAGGAAAATAGTTTCTAATTAAACATACCGTGTGGGTGTGAATGAAGCTGGGCCCACTCCTTGCCTCGCTGATGTCAACAGAAAAATGTTTTTCTTTTTTACTGCAAGCGTCAGCAGAGGCAGGGGTGATGGGGCGTTGCTCATAAATGCAGTTTTGAAGGAACAGAGGTTCGTCAGTACCAACAACTAACATGGCTTTTCTTTAGGTTTGGTGCAAGAGCCTGAAGTTTCCTAAATTTCTGACTTAGGGTCCAGGCTTGACTGGGAGGGTGTGCACCAGAGGGCCAGGAGAGCCTTGCCGGAGGTCAGAGCGTGCCCAACAGGCAACAGCTAGCCAAGAAGCTGGGTTGTTCATGTAAACATTAGCTACTTACAGGTCCACTCTCGATGCTAGCATTAGAGCAGAGAATCTTAGAAACCTTCCTCTGCATCACATCAGAGCACAATTTTGTGGGTTTTGAATCAAATTTAAGTATTTAGGGAATGCTACACAGAGTTTTTATGGCAAAATAGGTTATTTTGCCAACTGAAAATCTACCTAAATCATTTTCAGATATATCCATTTGTTGATCTGAGGACTGAGTTCTAAAGATAATCCTATATTTCCTCATTTTTCTCTTTCTGTTATAATCCTTCCACAGAAACATCTGAAAAAGAAAAGAAAGCATTGTAAGTGCAGACAAACAGATAGACACAAATCTCAGCAACGTCACAACATAATACAGAAAGGTGAAGATAGAGCACGTTTTCCTTTCACCTAGGTGGCAATCCCCCCAGGCCAGAGTAGTTGTAGATTGTGTTCAAGCTCCCGATGATTTGATCTCCACCTTGCCCCCTGATCTTCTTTCACACAAGCAGCACAACAGCATTTTGACGAGTGTGGTTGTAGGTTACGTTTGGTAGTAACTCCTCAGAAAATACGTATTTGGAAAACTGCAGGAGAAAAGATAACGAGCTGAAAGTTTTGCTTGACACTGCTAGGAACTGCAGAGTTTGTTTGTTTGAGATGACTGAGCTTTACAACAGCACAATGGATCCTGGTGGTGTTAGAAGTGAGGTTCTGCCTCTACTCCAGATAAGCCTCCTGCACTGTATGCATGAAAAACTGCATGTGCTGATGGATTATAGCACCTCATATTCCATTTAAATTCTCAGTTATGAACACTGTAGTTATTTTTACAACAGTAGCTGGTAAAGTTAGGGCCTGTGTGAAATAGGAAGAAATGAGAAATTTGTTAATTACAATTTCCTTGTAGAACTACACAGACTCTCAGAAAAAAAATAAAAATCAGTAGCTGATCTCCAGAGGTCCATCCAGTCCTATATGCTCATCAAAGTTCATATTCTTGCACCTAACAATACATTTTCCTTCAGAGCTTAGCTTGTCTGGAGATGAGAAGTGATCTGTTTTTTCATTTTGATGAGGCTAGCACTTCTCAAAGTTCACCTATGAATAAAGTTGGCAGGGAGATGTATATCTAGCTGATTCAGAAGGCACATTTGTGTCAAAGTCCATCTCTTCTGATTTTCACTGAAGTGCTTCAATATGCTATGGTACTTCACAGGATTGAAATAAATGCATTTCATAGCTCTCATCTCCCCCAACTCCCACCTTGCCTATAACGACATTTCCAACCTTTTTTTTGCAGAAATACCTGAGGCTGCTTTTGTTTTTCTTAACACAAGACTCAGGGTAATTTGAAGACTTCTCTCTTGCACTTGTTTCCCCACAAGCCATAGCTCATCAGCATGGCAGCATCTCCCCCACAGAAGAGCGGCTCTGGGGCCTTTCAGGTGCTGAGATTCCCAGTGGAAGAGAGTGGTGCCAAGACAGTATTTTCTTGCAATAATTATGCTTTTTTTCCCCCTCAAATGTAAACATGTCACATCAGTTGCTCTGATTTAAGGCTTAGCTGGGTTTGGGGGAAGAAAAAATGTGTCTTCCCTTGTCTGTAATGGACACCATGGCTAAATTTTTTAATTATCACAGGATATACTTAGGCACTTAAAACCTGCAAATGAGAGACTAACCACCTTCAGGAATACCACTGAATTGTGGCTCCAGCTGTTTTAACTTCCTACTCAGCCCCTTGGAGGAGTGATTAAAGCCAAAGTCTGAGTGATTTAGATGCAAGGCTTAAAGGTATTCTCTCCCCCAGCTGCCACCCTAGCAAACATTATTTTTCTTGCAGGAAAGGCAGCAGACCAAGCTGCATGACCATCCTTTAGCCACCCTGGTTCACAGTCCTGATGTGATGCAAACCAGTGATTGGTGGTTTTAAACTATGTTGGTGGTGCCTAAAACGTAGGTACATTTTCTTCACCCGACCTGGGGTGGGGGACAAAGTAGGTCAGACAGCCAGGAGATGCTGAAGGGAAATCTGCCAGAGGTTCTGGTAAAACTTCAGGTGGAAAGCACTAGCCCTGAACTGCATGTTCTCATTAAACTAAACAGGGAAACCCTTCTCCTTTCTAGCCCCTGTGCAACACAAGGGGACCTCCAGAAGGGGTGAGTGTCAGGGGCAAACCCTCAGGTTCTCAGCAGCCACCAACATGGTTGTCAGTCTGCTAGACCCAATTACCTGCACTTACATGGCATTTCATACTGACTTGAACTCCACAGTATATAATGTTCATGACATTAATACTTATTAGAGTAAGTTGAAGGATACAAGTGGAATAAAATAAATTTTTTACTAGAAGAATTTTTTTTTTCCACGCATAAGGGTGAGCCTTACATACAGCACAGAAATGCTGTAATGATATATGAGAAAGGGGCAAAGCTATTGATAGCAAAGGACAAAAGTTTTTTTATGTTAACTGAACAGTATTATTCCTCAGACTTATTTAAAACTGAACCAGTTCCATCTGGCTTCAGGAATCTTCCAATACCATGTTTCTGTATCACACCAGGAAAGATTTGCTGTGCCCCTGGGACAGGAGCTGGACTCCTACGAATGTCATGTAGGAAAACAGAATAATGAATATAATGGGACAAACAAGAGAGAGGAAAAGAACAGAGGCATTATCCAACCCTTGCTCTTCTTCTTTTTTTTTTTAAACTAAATTTGAATTTTACTTACATAAAAGCATGGAACAGATCTTGTTTCGTCTCCAATTTCTGTGACCTTGTCACAGCAGAATGGCTGGGCTTTGCTTATTTGCTGTGTTCAGTCAGTGTAGGACATAATGAGTACTAGAAATCCCATGCATTAACTTGGGGGTCTGGAGGTTGAAATACCAGATTAATCTTGCCAGTTCAAGCATTTCAAATAATGACTAGAGTTGCTGAATTCTTATTCAGCTTAAACTTCAAGGGGATGACTACTGGCTCACCACACTAACACCAGTGTTGTAGGATGACACACGTGCTGCATAGAAAACAGGTCCTCACCCCACTCCCCGTTTGTCCAAGCTGCTCCCAACCCAAGATGCAATCTGTCAGGCTGATCCAAGAGGAAGAATTTGTCCTGAGCACAAGAAGATGTTTCTTTGTCTCTTCAGTAGAAGAGAAATTCCTTTTTTTTTCCCCAAAAACTGTTTTATTTCCTAAAAAACATGGAGGTCTGGAGTTGGGATATTTCAGAGCCTGAGCAATACAAATTGCCATGCAAAAGCATCCAGGTCCCTTGGGAGGTTTTGAAGACCGCAGGCTTGCCGTCAGTGCTAGCCCAAAACCAACCACACAAAGTGTTGCTGAAGAACATGAAGTTTCTTCGGTCCTGCGGTGAATTTAAAGTGGAAGAAGGGTCTGGGGAGAGGAAAGAAATGACAAAATGAGGGCAGTTTGTCAGTTGTGAGAGCTCTACCTGAGGATGCTTAAGTGACCCTCAGGTAAGCCTGATTTCCTGAAAGCAAAGAAGGGCATGGAGACAGAGAGGATGTAAGGAACCAGCAGAGGAACAGGGGCTAGTCCTTGTCCCTGTATCCCAAGAAAACACAAGGAGATCTTTCACTGGGACTCAGTACCATGCCTTATTATTTCTTATTCTAGCAAAAGTTTTATCATGTCAGCAAAATGATTTGTGGTATACAACACTCAAAATTTTGATCTGCTAACATAGCCCAAATAGCACAGTGGTGATTTGATTTAAAGTAGCATGAAACAGAGAAAACCCACTCATGAATCAGTTCATTTTTCTCTACCTGGAGACCCCTTTTTTGCTGCCCTGATTTTCCCAGAGGATGCAGCACACATGCACAGATGAATGTCCTTGTCATTGTACCCCTCATGCCAGGTGTCAGCTTTGTAAGATGACATTTACCACCCCGCATAGCTGCCCAGTGCAAAACTGCTGCATCACGTACAGCCCCCCACTTAAGCCTTCTGGGACTGAAGCTATTCATGGTTTTTCCACTGAAATGCTGGAGGGGAATGAAATTCAGCTCTGGCAGAGAGTCTCTCTCTTTCGGCATTAGTCCTTTCCAGTTTGTAGCTTCCTGCTCTCTCTTTTCCCCCTCTCTATGGGGGAAAAATAGCCCCCAAAACTTACACATAAGTTTAGCCATTGAGTAACGTTTCGCAGCTTGCTACAGGTTTCAGAGAATGACTCAAAGAGCCTATTAATTTGCTTTTCAGATTTTGTAGGTTTAAAAAAGAAATGTCTAGCAAATCCTACAATCCTTCTACCGAGCCCTGCTGGTTGTGTTCCTCTCAGAGGCAAGTCTTTCTGTTCCTCTCCCCGGCTGGAAACCCACCACCTTCTCCATCTTAATTTAGATTTTACTTCTGACAGAGCAACATGAGATGCACCACAGTTTCCTCAAGGGGCTGCACGCTGGTCCCCATGAACAGCAGCAGAGAGTGAAATCTCCAGCAAGAGTGCAGGACGAGCTCTATGCAGTGTCAGATGGAAGTGTGCTCCCTCCCTTGCACAGACCCCTTGGGTTTCTCAATTTCCTTTGTTCAAGCTCAGGACCAGCACAGCCTTATTTTAGCTCAGGCTCCCCTGTCAAATCTAGACTAAGCAAACACAGAGGGTTCATCCAGTTTTGAAATGAACTTAATTGTACTTTAGAGATAGAAGAGGGGCAAAAAAACCCGAACCCGTGAACCTCTGAAAAACGCTGATTAAATATAACTTGGTCCATAATGATTTGTTGCCATCTCTTGACAAAGCACATCTGGTACTGCACCTTCCATTGAATTTCATTCCTATTGTAGCTGAACTTGGGGGAAGTGACAGGGGAAGGATACTAATATATCTTGGGGCTGAGAGAGAGCTGTTTTTCAAGTGAGACAGAAGCAATGAGTGTTTTGAACACCTCATACTTCAGTGAAATCCAATTTTCTGTCACAGGTTTCACACTGAAGCAAGAATGCACTTGGAAGTCAGAGTCTGGGATGCTAAGTGGCATCTATAAACTGCATAGGAGATGAATGCTTTCTGTGCCTTTGTTGCTTGCAGATGTACCCTTTGGTCTGCAGCAGAAACGAGCATTAGCCGTTGGTGCAAGGCTTTGTGCTCAGAGGGCTTTGCAGAGAATCCAAATTGCAGCTTACAGCTCCCTGCAAAGGCTGAAGAAAACATCCATGAATTCCCATGCTCAAGCAGCTCAGGAATAATGCATACCTTCAAACATTTTGAGAAGATAGGGCATCTCTGCAGAGACAACAGCTCATGAAGGCAGGCTCAACCTTCTGCTGATATAAGCTCTGGCCAGCAAATTTCTGCATTTAACCCTTGGAGAGTGCCCCCCATGTCACATCTGCTTGCGAGCTCCAGTTGACCCTGAGGGAGACAGGCATGGGTGAGAGCCAAGGGGTGGATGGGGGGAGCCCACATTGATGGGTTACAAACTTGGATTGTTTGGGATGGGACAGCAGCCTGCAATCTTTTGACCAGATTTGTCCTGGCAAAGAACATGGTAATAACAGCCCTCTTAAAAGGATAAAGGCAAATCCCAGCACTGAGGTTGGTGGGATCTCTGAATTCTTTGCAGCTTAATCACAGCAAAGCGATCAACCATAAGGGTAGTTCCTAAGGGGTATGTGACAAACATGCTGGCCTTGCAATACAACAAACCTACAGCTATTTATTATTTCCTGGCTGTTCTACAGATGTGAGACCACAGTGGCAGCAGCAAGATGCTGCCACCCAGGCTTCTCAAATCCGACACCCTGAAAGCATTAGTGGAAGGACTCCCATTGCCCTCCCATTGAGGGCAGTTCCTTAAGGCAGAGGTCTCTGCTTCTTGGACCAAAATATTTCATTAGCTTCAGCTGAATTAGATATAGCTAAACCCTCGGATTTTGTCCAGAAGTAATATTCATTTTACCTCCTGCCCAATTCACCAATATAAACAAATTAGAGATAGACTTTAAGCATGTCATAAACCACTCCTGGCTAAAATGTATGCAGTCTTAATAGCACTGCATTTAGAATAAACTCCCAAGTGAGATAAACACGGTTAGAAAATAAGGCTTTTGCTCTCCTGGAAACAAAATATATTCTTTTGTCACTACTAAATAATAAGAACATTAGTAAAAAACATCAGGAAACATTTAATAGGCCATAAGCAGAGGGTTTACTAAAAAGAATACATAACAGCAAATTTTTTCTGTTTGGGGGAGAAGAACTTGGGAGGAGCCATGCCATGCCAGAGACCAGCGCATGGCCCTGGTTGTCACTTCTGCCTCCCCACCCCAGGAACAGGAACCACGTACAAGCACAAAAGCCTGTTTCTTAAAATAGGGTCAGTGACCTGAATGCAGGAGCTGCTGGAGCTTGAAGCTTTGTTTTATTAATCAGTTTTCATGCATTTAGTTGAGGATTAGCATAGGCTGCCAGCTTTATCAGCATTAATTTAGAGTACCTTGAGGTATTGAGGACAGAGCTGTCTGCTGCTCATATAATGTCAGCACATAACCCCCACTCCCCGCCTGCTAAGGATTAAGAAACCATTAGGCCAAAATGAACCCTTCAGATACGCACTGCTTGTTATGGCTTTGCAGTCACAGCGGAGGGGAAAGGAAAACACGGTGAAAGCAGCACTAGCAGGTTACTTTGCAGCCAGAGGACAGCCAGGGCTGCGGCAGCGGGGCTGAGCAGCAAGCCCTGTGCATGTATGCTGTTGTAGTCCTGTCCCCCCAAAACAAAACTGATGCCTCCACAAGAGAGCACAACCTCCTAACAGCACAGAGGCCCCCAAAGCTCGTTACCAGAAGCATCACACCTTTAAACAACAAGGCTAAAAAAAATAACTGGGAAAGATGAGAGATGTGTCCTTTAGGCTGTGGTACACAAGCTCACCAGGTGCCCGTGCAGCTCGTTCCTCCACAGCTTACTTTACCTACTTTCTGGCTAACCACCTCTTGCTAAAGCAAGTCCAGCAAACCTGAAGGGGCATTCACTCCCCTTCTGTCCCACTAGTACTTCTGAGGAATTTTTTGCCATGGCAAAGATTTCCATACTGTAGCAATCTGCATGGACCCTAGAAACCATCTCAGGGGCAGAAAGCACCATGGGACAGTTTGCCTACAGCCTGAAATAGTCAGCTGAAGCTATAACAACATAGCAATTAACACCTCCCTCGTTGAGCAATTAATGGTTCTCTATTTCAGAAGGACACCTGGGCCTAAATCTGCTAGAAGAGCTGAACATTTCCACTCATCACCTAAATCCAAGGAGGCCTGAATCGGCAACCAGCACCTGCATTTGCAAACATCTCCTCCAGCCTAAATCCAGGCAGCAGGTCAGATGTTAGCAAAAAGTCTGCAGGAAACCTCTGGCAGCATTTGAGCAGTTCAAATATCTGTGCAGTGTAACTACCTAGTCTCAATCTAAAGCACCTGTCTCCCCTTGGGCTTGTTGGATGTGCCAGAAATATTGTCAGGTGTCTTCAAGCAGAAGGGCTGGGAACTGCCATCAGAGCAGAGGGACAATTTGGGCTCTGGGGGTGACTGAGCACCCACAGAGGCCTCTTTCTGCCAGAGCACACGGCAGACCTTGAAGAGTGACTGTACTCTTGCATTTGTCTGTAGTACACTCGGCATTTCCTCTGGGATGCAATTATGAGATGAGAATGAATTAAATTCAGAGGTAGGTGCACCACCTGCGCAGTAACATTGATGCCCTACCATAAAATAAAAGACAAAAATCTCTAGAAAGGCGGGACGAGGAGTACATAATTAAAAAGTAGCTATGGTTTGTCAAAACCAGGTTTCTTTAGACCCGAGCCCTACTTCATCCAAGAGTCTTTTTGCCAACACTGAAGCAGGTAAAGAGCTACCTTGGGCCTGGCGCATTTCTCAGCTGAAAACCACAGTCCTACAGACACCAGAGTTTTATCTCATGCATCCACAGAGCTTGGGATCTCCCACAGCAGCTGCGTTCCCCACTGACCTCTACCAGAGACTACGGCCCTCCCAGAGCAGCAGCCTCCCACCATATCTGAGTTAAAACCAGCTGATCAATCTGCCCAGCAGCTGTTGCTGCTTTGGCTTCTTTGGGTGGAAAGAGGTTCAAGAGGACCTACCTGATCCCCTGCGCTGGGGGGGTCAGAGGTGGCAGTCATGGCCTGTGAGGGACAGCAGCCTCTTCAGCCGGCACCGCAGCAGCTGGAAAAAAACATAAGATAAAGCTGTGAACCAGGAGATATTTTCCCATGCTGGTGTACCTTCTTGGCTGGTCGTGCCCAGGGCCAGCACATCTGGGCTGCCTAGTTCTCAGGGACTTCTTATGAGAGGGTGCTGGGCATTGGTACTGCTTGTAGATTTTGGCACATCTGTCAGAGAAATGGCTTCTGGAGTCATGATTGTGACTTTGTACTGATCTTAGAAGTGAGGGAAGGCATCTACTGATTTACTGGTTAGGTCTAAGACAAAAGCTCCCTTGACATAATTGTTCATCACACCTGTGGAAAGAGTATGTTATGCAGTGTTGGTCAGACTGGTCCCTAGCAGGAGAGGACTGCTACCAACAGGAATGAACCAGCAGGTACTTAATGTGTTTATTAGTGTTTTGTACAGGCACATGGGATTGTAAACATCCGCCTTCATCAGTGCTTGAGCAACAGAAGTTGTGTTGCAGAAAGACACTGAAGTTCTTCAGGAGTAATTGTTGCAGAGGTATACACAGTACTAAAGTACAAGGGCTATCTCCAAACCCTCAGATCACATAAGGAAACTAGTTGTCCTGAAAAACAGCTGGCCAACAAACCAGGTACTTTATAGGGCTGGGACCCAAGTTAACGCAGCTTCTGAATTGCAGCTGGGTCCACTCTGTCTGGTTCAGGACATGGGCAGTGGCCTGTGCGCCTGCACTTAACAGTGTCATCATGCCCTGGGAGAGGCACCGTTGACTTAGAGCAGTGACAGTGCCCAGTGCTCAGCAGCAAATAAAGTCTTCTCAGGGATAAGCTTCCTATTAATTATTTCTTTTAAGTCCCATCTGGGGAGGCTGCCATGAAATCCAGCAAGAGATTAAGACGATTGCTCTCATGCCACCTTGTGTGATTCACCAGAGAGACAGGAGCACAGCAGTATGGAGAAGATAATTACTCTTTTGTGAGTATGTGCCTGGTTTCTGTTTGTTTAAGTGTCTGGTTCTCGGCCATTGTATTCAATCTTATTTTTAATGTCTTAAAACTTGTACAGCATGGAGAAGTTTGTACCTCAATAGGAGCTTTCATAATACAGTGAAATACAACCATAAATGGCAGAAGCACATGTTGCTCCCTGGCATTTACGTATAGTGCTCTTCTCTTGCCTCATTAATTTTGTAAGCATTCGGGTTTGCTAGAAAACAGTGTAATTTATACTAAATCAGTAAAGCAAGCAAGCTGAAATGCAAACATACTGAAACCACTCTTCCACATTGCATGTTGCTGTAGACAGAAGACTGGTTGCTTGAGGGAGGGAGAGCTGGAGAGGCTGCCGAGGCTGTGCTGTTTCACTGACAAACATCTCACTGGACACATACCAAGGAAAGTTGCGGGCAGGGACATGACTACAAAACGGGGGCTGCAGTGGTGACACAGGGATGCTGTGGGCAGAAGCACAGCCACCCGCAGTTTGAGATGCATGCTCACCCGTGGCTCCAGACGTTGAATAGCGGTGTGCAATACCCTGTCTCTGGTACGCTTTCTTCTTTCCGTATCCCCCCCCCCCAACGTGTTCAAGCAGTTCAAATCTGAGGAAAGAAAAAGGCCAGCCTGTTTTGCTTTGCGGGCTATATTCCTACGGGATGCTGCTCCTTAAAGAGCACAGCTGCATCGCTGTGAGGCAAACAAGCCCGCCCACCAGGGTTCAAGTTTGTTCTCTATGGGTGGCCAAAAATACACCCAAAAAACTCCCTAACCTCACAGATAAATTACCAACAGGCACGTAGCACTTCCACGCTCTCCACTTGCTTGTTCTGCATAAACACAAGAATTTTATTTTTCTTTCTCTTTGCCATATGCATTTTTAACCAGCTGCCTATCATTCCAGTTTTAGAAAATATTGCTTGGATAAAAAAGAGGGTGCAAAGAAACTTTGCTTTTTACTGCAGGACAAATACATTATCAGGTGTAATCCAGAGGCCTAGTCCCCTTGGTCCACCAAGAAGGACATTTCCAGTCTTTACAGATTTGTTTTCATATTTCCTTTGACCAAAGAGATCACTAAAATCAGTATGTATTGATAAAGTCCATTCAGCCCACTATCCACTATTCCCCTGGGAATGATAGTAATGACTACTAGGGAAGGACCTAAAGGAAATAAGAAAGACTATACCGATAAGTAATCCTACCTGTTCAGCTTCCTCATGTAGAGGTTGCTGTTCACGTTACTGTGTTTGCTTCTGATGGGCAGTCAACACAATATTGCTTCTGGGCAGGAAAAGTAGATTTTGGAAAGAAAAGTCTTCAGCATTATTGAACACAGACTCTTTTTTTTATTTTTTTTCCCCTCTCTTTTTTACAAACAGCTCAGCTAGCAGCGTGTTTAGCTTTCTTAGCTAGAGGACACAGGTGGGCTCCTCTGCACCACAGGTCAGAAGTGCTAGGTAGCGATGAGAGGCTCTGCAGAGAACTGATGGACATTGCAAGTCAGTTGGCTCTGCATTACTCTCTGAGAATTCCTAATTTCCCAATTTCTAAAAGCAGGAAGGGATAACAATGCCATAATTACCTTGAAAGGGCATAAAAAAGCTTAATGAAGTAATGTTTGTCAAGCACTGGAGGGTCCTCAGGTGTTGTGAGTGCTTTTGTGGCGTTACTCTATGCAGTGCTGGTCCTTCACAAAATTACAGAAACCAAGGGCAAAATTTAAAAGTGACTATTTCCACAGACCTCGAGTTCCCGACTTTGCAGGCTGCAGCCCAAAGGCACCCCCCAAGCCTGCTTGCTCGAGCCTGCTCTGAGGTAGTTAATATTTGCTAGGTGTTGAAATGCTCAGACACATTTCACCCTGAGGTATTTAGAGCCGCGATCTGTGGGGGCAAATGAAAGGGACGTACTAGGAAACACATTAGAGTTCTTCCTGTGATCTTGTGGTTCTCTCCCTTAACATTTTTGCACAGCTTCAAGCCAATGATTAACTTTCCATTAGCAAAATAAGGGCTATAAACGACTGGGGGAACTTGCTGGGCGTGCTCTTGAAGTAGCGGTTCGGGCTGAGCTGGCTCCTGCACCGCTCTGGCGCTGATGCATAGTGGGAGCGCGGAGGCTATAAAGCGTGCTATTACTGCAGTTAAAAGCCAGGCAAAACTTTAGCTCGAGGGAGCACAAAGACTGGGCTTTTTTTTTTTTTTTCCTCCGCAGTAACCGATCAACCAGATTAGGCAAGGCTGGAGTCAGCTGCCTGTGCGGCAGGCTGGCTGCCCACAGGGTACGAGCCGGCAGCCCGGCGGCAGTCTGCCTCCCCGAGGTGCAAGGAGCTCAGATGACATCCCACAGAGTCCCTCAAGCCAAGCAAGAACAAGGACCCTCAGGTGGAAGAGGAGGGAGTTTTGCAAAACCACCTCCCCAACCCAACAAAGAAAACCCCCAAAATAAAACAAACCAAAAAAACCCAACCGGGAAGATAAGAGCTACGGAGGGTCCTGAGATGGTGGTGGCTGTGGCTGACCACCATGGGTGGGAGCAGGGGGATGGTGGGGCATCCAACCAATGCTCTGGCGTGGCAGGGAGGGGGATGGTGCAAGTCGACGGCGCGCAGAGAGCGACCGCGTGGTTTGCACCCACTGCTGATGCTGACTGTGGTGGTCTTGGCAGCCTCTGGGATGGTGAGCAACGTGGAGGGATGACACAGGCGGTGCGTCACCCATGTGCCGTGGTTTGGTGACCAACCCATCTCAGCTTTCAGCAGCTGCTAAAAATACGGGGAGCAGCGGTATGTACGGTAAAGCTCAGTGTTTTTCCACTTGTGTTCAGCCACACTGTTGCTCAGCTTCTGCGTTAGGGCCCTGGATACAACGGGTGGCACTTAAATAAAATTGCTCACAGGAGCAAATGCTAGTAGGTGAGGATAAGGATGGCAGAATCAGGTTCTTAACGATCTTGATAGAGACTGTAAGCAGCCTGAAGAGAAGCCTAATTCAGATGCCTCGGTATGCAGCCTTTTTTATTACACCCACAAACCACCCACAACCTCCAAATTGCTATTCTTTAGAAACACCCTGCAGCATTTTCTGGTTTCCAATATAGAGCAGTGCTGTAGGCTTAGCTGCTGGATTTGTGCATGCACATGCAAAAATAACTAATGGAGAGCTTGATCAGACAGCAGGATCTTTTCTCAAATGACACATTTTAGTATTAAAGGAAATGTATTCTGTTAGCCTGCTAGCATGGAATAATGAAACTGTAGCCTTTCCTTCCCAGCTTTTTTCCCTTCCTCTCCTTTGAGTCTTGCAAAGCAGAAATGATCCCTGGCTTGTAGGCTGCAGCAACCCACAGGAGCTTTGAGAATAGTGTCAGAAACCCACAAACCCATGCCATTAATTGGGGACTGGATCGCTGGTGACACTTTAGAGAGCCAGGCTGTCATTTCAAAGCAGCAAGGTACTCTGCAGGTGCCAAAGCCTGACATTTCATAGCAGAGGGAGGAGGGTCCTGTACCGCTGAGAAATGTTAGTTCGGCAGCTTTGTCAAGCAGACCACTGTCTGGTAGATCAAATCCCTCTTCCTGCAGGTCTGTGCCTGTAATCTCTGTCCCTCCGCACCTCCGAGGAGACACACGGCTGTCGCAAGGAGTGACGAATGCGCCGCTTCCATGTTTTCCTTGTAAGACGTGCATGCTGTTATTCAAATCCCCGGCTTGGCACTGCTGCCCGTATTGTCCAGTTGCTGTAACTCTGAAATGAGAAGACTAGAGGAAAACAAGATGAGGCTGATATTTAGGCCGCCCGTGAATTTCTGTTTTGCTTCTTGGGCAACTGGGCTTTTGTTTTAATTGCAATCTCAATTTAAGGCACAGGAGGGAAGAAGATTGAGGGGAAAAAAAACCAAACTAGTTTTCTTCCCTTTTTCACTATTGGGTCTGGTTTAAGAACAAAATCTTCCCAGAGAGCTCCTGTAATCATAAATAAATCTAAAAGGAAAAAGAAAAGAAAAGCCCTGCTTCTACTAACAGCTCCTGGCTTTTAAACACACTTTAAAAATATTTCAGTGTTCTTATCTTCCTATTCATTTCAGATCTCCGTATTACCCGTTGTAACCACAATCCGCACACAGACCTGTAATGCCTTTTACTCCAGAAGCTGCAAAGCGTTAAAGCCTCCAAAGATATCAGAGGTAGGGAAGTATTGCTGGTCCTTTTTCCAGGCAAAGGAACACCTCCCGCCAGCCTTGACCTCTCTCTCCCAGCGCTGCATTCTTCAGTGGTCAGTATTTGCGGGAAATCATGTTCTCTCCTGTACTCCCCCCATCCAGAGTTGTCATGGCAAGCCATCGACACTGGCCTCCCAATCCATCTGTAAGGCCATGTGCCACAACAAGACCTCCTCAGTGTGATGCACACCCATCTCCAACACATGAACCATCACATTTAGCCTTGCCTACCGCTGCTTTCTGCTGGCTGGTGCGCCCCAAGGAATGCCTGCCATTATATCTTAAATAGCAACCACTCCTTTTCTGCAATACCCTGGTGCTGTAAATCACAGGGCAGCCAGCTGCCCCACGGTTTATCTGCTGTCTTTGCTCTGGGTAGATTAGATTATTCTGTGGGCAAAAGTGCGGTTCAGTGACTGGGAATTCGCTTATGCTCTTATGTTAGAAATTACTTTAGAGTTGTAACTCCACATTTATTAGCCTTCCCAGCAAAGGAAACTGCTGGCATGAAATGCAGCTTGTACTCTATAATACAAACTCATCAAAACAAGAGCACAAGAAGCTCCTCAGCTTAAGCTACCTCTCAAATAAAGCTCCCTCCAAGGCTGCCCCTAGACTGCCTCCTCCTTTCTTCCCAGCTCTTCTCCAACAAGAGCCACCCCTGCCAGCCCTGCAGCAGGAGAAAATCCCTGCCATCCTCTCACGGAGAGTTTTCCCAGTGCAACTCACTCCTACATGTATAATTCGGTTTCTTGCCTTGCTAATGATTCCATAAGCTATCTCAGAGGCCAGCCACAAGAAGCTGATGTCTCTGCAAACTGAGAATTGTTTGAAGCTTGCAGAAAGGTACTGTGCTCTCCTAGCAACCAAAGTTGTAAAATAATGTAATCATATCCAAAACAATGCGATAAAAGATTATATGATGCTTGTATCAGGTTGTTATGGCAACTCAAATAAGCTTAAATGCATGTATCCAGCATTTCAAACAAATAACCCAATTGTATGCGAAGTTACATTTCTAATTAATCCCATTCAGTTTACCGTCATCTCCATTCATTCATGCTACTACAGGGCTGTTGTTAGGTCTTAGTTTCATGGCCTTTACCCTGCTCCTGCCTGACCTCGTTTCTATTTTGTTTTCATCTTTCTTTTCTTTGACCCTGCTGATGTAAAACTGTTATTTCATCCCTGCATGTTTGAGTCAATAGGGATTTGCATTTCAATGCATCATCTGTAACCTGGTCTTATTTCATTTTCCTTTCTAAACAACTTTGTTGCTCTGGGAAATGTTGTTCTAAGGTGGTAGGATTTATTTAACTCCTTCCCCCTCCACGTATTTGATGAATAACCAAAACAGCACTCCCAAGAGATGGAAATACCTGACCAAAGCCTAAGCAAGGATGACCCATCAGCTCAGCCATGCTGGCAGCAGCCAGGAAAAGAAAGCCACCCCAGAGAGGGCACACTGCGGGCAGATGCTGCAGACTCATCCACACTGGCTGAATCCAGCACCCTCTCACCGATTTCATCTTACACCTACCAAAATAGTGCCAATTTCTCAAGAAAATCAATTGCCTCGCTCCCAAACTCCCAATTCTTAGCACAAGACACACTTTTAAAAAACATTTTCCACGTCTTTTGAATCCTCCCTTTTGAGACTGAACAAAACTCTAATTTCCATAGAGTGCCATCCTGAAATCAGCCCATCTCCTGTAATAGTCCCAGTGGGCTTATGTGGGGAACTAATTGTTTTCTGGATCACGGTTTTATTCTCTGGTTCATTCCTGAGCTGTGATTTTTGAAGCGATTCAAAAAGATACAATATTTAAACTGATACCTCTGTTAAAATTCAGGGGTTTGTGCGCTTTCTAAATTCCCTCTTTCCCCCCTTCCCCATCCTTGCTGCATGTGGGGACGGTGACGATTGCCGGGGGCTCAGTCTAGCCCTGTGCCCGAGCTGCAGGTAAGAGGGTATAAACCACCCTGAAAAACCCAGCCTCCGCAGGCTGCCCCTGCCGAAGACGCCAAAGCAGCAAGGCAGGAGGCGGCTGTGCCGGCGAAAGAGGAGCAGCCCTTTCCCCACCTGGGACCCAATGCAGAGGAAGGTGGTTAATGGTCTTTTCCCTCCAGTTTTCCATTACCTGCCTCCGTGCTGATGGCACGACCTGCATCCCAGGTGCCTCCCCATGCACTTAGGGGTTTTTTTACCTGCTAACCACTCACCTGAAGCAGCACTAATGTGCCAGTGAAAGCTTTGCCACTTTCAATACCTCGAAGGGAGAAAAAAACCCCAAACCAAAACAGCAGTGAAGAGGGCAGAAAGAAGGGAATGGGGATGATGAATAACCTCAGCTGCCTCTGCAGAAGTATATCTGGAGCAGGAACAGAGAGGCACCAGCTGCCTGGCCACTGCTCTGCCTGCCCGGGAGGAGAGCCCAGCTATACAGCCCAGATGTAACCCACTACTCTGCGGGATGCCTCCGGCAGCACCCATTTTCCCCATCTGGTGAAATATTTGGGGCAAACACTGTGCACTTCATGGGACAGGTCCAGGCTCTTCCCCACACAATTGTAGGATCAGCCCCAAACAAAGATAACCAAGCCCAGAAAGCGCTGCGTGGAAACCAGCCACAGCAATGGGCTAAGCCTAAAAGCATCAGAGCTGTTTGCTGTGTAAGCCTAACACACTGCCTAGTTTTAGCCCTTCAGGTATGTTTATTTCTAGGCTGCAGAAAATTCCCCAGAGGGCATATGCAAAATGATGGGGGGAAAAAGCCTTATGAAAATGTCATTTATCCAGCTTTTATTTCTTCTTTTTTTGCATGATGATGAAAATAAGAGTGGTAACATCCTTTCTTTGAAGATACGAGTAGCTCTTTGCATGCACTAAAAATGCTTTTGTGAAAGAGTTAGTACTATAGGGTTTTTAAAATAGTACGCTCTATCACCAAATTACTGGTGATAGCAGTAGCAGCATGCTTAATATTCCTAAAGTTTTCCCCTAACCTTCCAGCTTCCAGCACAACTTGGGGACTAGAAAAATTGGTTTAATTTGTCTCTGATACTCTACTAAGACCCAGGGAAATGCCTGACAGAGCGATGTTGTGTACATCATATGTTTCACACCAACTGTATCATCCTTCTGCACTTAAAATCTCTACCAATTAACCCTGGGCTGCAATATCTTTCCTCCATCTGAGTATGATGTGAAGAACCATCCCACTAGGTTCAATGGGAGCAGCCAATACATGATGGTAACATTGAAAGACATAAAGTATATCACAAGGTAGGCATTGCATCACACGGGTACATGTTTTGAAACCAAAGACCAGGAGCTCTAATTCCCTGAACATGTGCTGAATCCACAGTATGTGCAGCAGATGACGTTTGCTTATTTTACGTCTTGTTTGAGTGCCTCTAAACAGGACATACGGTAGCCAGAGGATTATGCTATTTTATCTGGCCTCATCATGCTCCCTCAAAACCAATTACTTTTGTGGATTACATAAAACATGTAATTTCTTCATAAAATTAAAAGTAGTCACTGGGAGGCCAACATTTCCTTTTACCCTTCTGTCGCTCCCACTCCTGTTTCTGTTTTTACAAAGTCACCTTTAACTGATTTCCCTCCCATCCCACTGAAGTCCCTAGAAATTAAACATACTCCTATACATTTTACTCAGCATACCCAGAAACTTTGCTTTCTCATTGCCATAGGGTGCAGAGATCACTGGTAGTCAACCATTGCATTTTTCAACTGGGGATGGGGAAAGTGACAATACTAGATATTGCAATGCTCCTCACTGAGTCCCGTCTCACTTTGATGGGGCCATCACATGAACTGGCTGGAGGGGCTCAGCTGTGGGTGAAGGAAGGAGATTTGTGATCCTGAGAGGTCATGGAAGAAGTCAGCATCCCTATGGGCTGGTGAGCAGAGAGATAAAAGGGGATCTGAGCATCCCAGAGGGAAGAGGTCTGGAGTCAGCTCTGCAGAGTGGCTGGCACGGCCTGTGAAATTCACCTGGAAATTAAGAGTGCTGGAGCCTCCTTGAAATTAAGCCTCTTGGTGTCTCCCACCAGACATCCGGAAATGCAGATCTTTAATTTAGGAGATGCTTCGGAAATGCAACATAGAGGATGGCAGAGAAGTTTGCGTGTCGGAGAAGGTTGTGGGCTTTGGGGGAAGGAAAAGACTTTCAGAGTAAGCGATACAGCACTCGGAAGATAGAGATTTGGAGAGAGAGGTCGGCGAGACCAGCTGAACTGGGAGACCAGGGCAACACGGATTTGTGAGCCATGAAATCAGCGACAGGAGATGAAGCACCCAGAGCAAATGAAGCTTCCCAGAGGAGGGGCAGTGCAGTTCTCAGGAAGTATTTTTCCACTGATCTCTTACCCAGCCTCTCTCTCTCACACTTCTACTACAGAAAGGCTTGAAGAATTTTACGATAGGATAAAGTAAATTAAAAAGTAGTCTTTAATGAAATATAAGGACAAAGACTTTGCATGCATAATTATGCTCTTGAGAGAATCAATCTTTGGATTTGCTAGAAAGACCCATTAGTATGCATAAAGCAGTTTTCTAAGAGGAAAGAAAAATCAAATTCCACGTTAGGAGAGAGAACTCATGGGTTTTTTAATTTTTACTTTTGCCACTTTCAGACAAAATTTCAAGTTCATGTTTATTAGGAATTTGACTAAAAGGGGATACCTGCATGTGAGTTTAATCTTTTGATAGGTCTGGTTTGCTGCCAAGAAAAATACCAAAACCAGCCTATAATTTTATTTTCTCATATATAAACACTAAAGTGAAAAAAAGGAAAAATATCTGTTACCTTTGCCTCCTTAGAGCTCTCAAACTTCATTTGAAAGTCCAAAATCTCTGAGCCCTTAATAATAATAATGGTGGCGATATGTAAAGGGTTGGAGAAGTTTCATACAAAACCATCTCGTGCTAGTTGCTGATCCCTTTGAGGCTCTTTGCGTGGCTTCATCAGAGTGGCTTATGCCAGCAGTACAAGAGTGGATCATTTATAAAGCTTGTATAGATGATGTATTCAGAAAGTGTTTTGTGTTCTGGTTGATAAACGTTGATTGTATGCAAAATGGCATACAGCAACTCATCATACATCTTCCTTGCAAGGTAGTTATAGCCATTCAGGTAGGAAGACCGTTTATCTGGATATTTCTAAGCTACTCTTACAAACATTTTAAGCACTTTATTTAAGAAATGAGCAAGGTACTATTTGTCCAATTGTTATAAAGATTAATAAAAGATGCAAATCTAGTCATCTGCATGAAGAAAATGGGAAGCTAGGAAAGGCTGTTTCTAATCCAAATCCCCGTGCCAACTCCCTGTGCAGCAGCGAGGAAATTATTTTCTCTGTTCTCAGCCCCAGTTTTCCCCCTCAAGTGCTAATGCTAATTATACCTGCTTCACTGAGGTTTTGTAACAAACAGCCTGCGTGTGAAAACTACTTTGATGCAAGCAAGCGCCAAGTTTTAGTAATAAACATATGGTGAATGACATTTCGTCTGGATTTATGCAGTAGAAGAGTTTATTTAAATCAGATTTGGAAACCGATAGCGAGTCAGAGAAACACTGCGCTGTTTCTCAATCAATAAATAAATACTTGCTTGTACCCCTTGCTCTAAATACCCAAAAGCCTGGCTCTGCTCCAGGTGTTAGGCAGACGGCATGCTCAGATTTTTTGCCCTTAGCTTCAGTTTTTCGAGCTCATCGTCCTCCCTGCCTATGCATGGGTTTAAGGGGAGAGGGGGCAGGCGGGAAAGTGGTGGGACCATCCAGGGCAGCGTTCCAGCACCCGTGACCCAGGGGAACACCCTCGCACAGGGAGCATTTTATAGGCAAAGAGCACCTAGAGAGGAAGATGGACTGAATCTAGATCCAGCCATCCCTAAAACTAGGCAGAGACAGAAATATGGTTTTTTAACTTTTTCCAGTAGCCAGGCTACTCTGGCCAGAAACCCTCTGAAATAACATCATACCTGGTATCTGTAATCCAGAATTTCAAAATACTATATGGATTACGTTAGTGCACTTCAAGACTCTATCTTAAAAGGCAGTCACTGACTTGGTCAATTTACAGACTTAAATTATTTACTAATGCCTATTCATCAAAGTAGTAGAAGGAGGAGGAAAGGAGATTAAATCCTGACACAGACATAACTCTGCATTGACCCTGTGCAAAATGGTAAGTGCACGGAGGTTTTCAGCAGTGCCAAGAGCTCAGCCCCCAAATGCTTTGTTTTAATTGCAAACCTCCAAAGCGGCGAACCAGTTTTCTTTCGTTCTTTGCTCTGGAAACTGATTTTTCATTTTGAAATTATTTGAGCCAGGCTGACTTTGTGGCTGAGATCTCAGCCCTGCGAGGACCCAGTTGCCTCTCATGAGACCAGGAGCCCCCTGCTCTGTGCGCACACCCTCCCGCAACTGCAAACCCTTGCAAACCTTTCCCTGACGGCTTTGCAGGCCCACTAGAAACACTCAGCAGAAATTGCTTTCGTTCTTTTGTTAATATTTAATGTAAAATTTTAATCTTGAAAGAGAAGGACCTTTTGATTCAGAGGCAAAACTAAAATGATTTTCGTATTAAGGCTCTCAATTACTTCTTCCCAAATAAGTGTTTCCATATGGACAATTGTATGACAAGTGGGATAGAGCTGTTTCTGCTTCCTTCAGATGCAGCTGCTGACAATTTTCATAATACAGGATGGATTCCTTCACTTCAGCCCCAGATTAACTTTCCAAGATATGTGCATTTTATTTTCCCCCCAATCTTAAATTACCAACACCACAATCCCACTGGAGAAATGCGAAACCAAGGTTATAAAAATGTTTAATTTTCCTAATAGTTTTAATTACCATGTATTTTTAAAAACCTGTGATTTCTCACGTCACTGTGGGATAGCTGTTCAATTTTGAGTGGTGACAATGTATGTGGGTATGGAATTAAATTTAAATCTTTCATGGTTACTAACAGCTATCGTTAAGCTCTTCTAGCAAAGGGCCCTGTATCATCTCCAGTGGGAGACCTGCTCCTCCACTTCTTCTACCCCTTATTTTCTTCTCTGGCACCACACAAGAGAATGATGGCTAGGTGTAAGGCTTAGAGTAGCAAGTCGAGTAACCTGTTGTCTCTTCTGTCGGGGATGTCAGTCTCCTAGAGGAGCTGAGGCAGATCCCAGCACTAGACTGACTTCCCTCCTGACACAGCTAAGGCAGACCCAATACTACTTGTCACTGAACTCATTTTATTTTCTTATTCCCTTCACAAGCCTTTGCAATTTAGTGGGATGCTTTGTTTGCCAGCAGTGACAGCTGAACAGGTCTGTCCTCAGGATCCTCTGATGGCTGGCTTCCTCAATACGTGCAGTCTTGTTTTTCCTTCCTTTTCTCTAGCAAAATGGTAAAAAGTGACAGCAATACTCTGAATCCCTCCAGTAACACAAAACAACACTGGAGTTTATCTGTGTGGAGAAGATCACTGAAATTTCTGTTTCCATTTCAGGTTCCTGGCCAGTGCGTTGGGCATCTTCAGCATCTATGCTTGGAAACCACTTTAAGACCCTGAAGGATTTTCTCATATGTTAATTTTGTGATCAAGTCTGTGTTAAATGGCCACCAATTGTACTTACTTTTTACGATGTTGTCTGAAGGGACAGATGCCTCGAGATCTCGTAATCTCATAGCTTTGCCAGACTCAACATTGCTTATGAGAAATCCACAGGAGCTTCCACATCTTTTTGGGCACCCTTATGGATCTTCTGGTCCACAACACACTGTGTTATCCGCCACTCCTTGAAAAAAAAAAAAACAAAAACGAAAGAAAGACATCAACATTTTCAGCATTTCTTGCGGTTTGCTTTTACATATCCCTTATTTTATGTACTTTTGGGGATCAAAAGCCAGGTTGCTTAGTAGGTTCTTGCTGTTTCCCAGGCACTGCCTCGTCCCTTGGAGGGTACCTGTCCTCCCAGGCTTTCCCCTTTCACCACCCTGCACAAGATAGCCCTGAGGCTCTGGGGCCTCTCTTTCCATGGCTCGCTTTTCCTATCTCAAAATTTAAATGGCATCTCAGTGCCTGAACCTGACCAGTTCTTCTAGCTAGGCTCTGGAAACCACAGTCACACACACATCATCCTTGGACCTCTTTATCTGGCCGTGGGACTTCTCTTGATTAAAAGATTAGAGAGCCACATGGTGAACCTGGCCCTGTGGGCCTTTTTGATGTTCTTCTTCTGTGCCTCATTCTTCAGCCCTGCTATCTGTAGTTTGAGGCACACAGACACAAGAGGTGGCTTCATAGCGTTACTCAGGATGGGACATATCCTGGAGGACACTTCACCTATCAGGTAGAGAAGGGGAATCAAACCACCCGCAGCGTCCATCACAAAGGCCCTTCTCTGGGTTTCATGAGTCTCAGCCAAGAGCAGGTGGTTTAGGCAAGTTTTCGCTACCCAACGTGTCAAAATTTGAAACCCCCAGTGATTGCAGAAGGGACCTGAGAGTACCAAAGGTCTGGGCTGTAGAAGTAGAAGGATCTCCCTTAGGAAAAGTCACGCTAACAAAACAGCCTTGCTCCTTATCTACTGCAGCCTGAATGAGAACACCAAACAGCTTTCCTTTCATAAGCAGGACGATCACACTGCCGTGCCTCCTTTTTTGGTCTGGTCTTAACATTTATGAATGCACCCAAGCCTACAGGGGCAATTGGGATCATCCCAAAGCACAGAGCAGGCAGTCCCACCCACCGCGTACACCAGCATCCTAGCTCTTGGGCACACAGCTGAATAACCTTTCTATGCATAGAAGACTAACACGGAAAAATAAAAGCCAAAAAACAAGATAAGCAGCAAAATAACAGAATAAATTACTATGTAATATAAACACATCCATAAATTACAGGGATAATGCTTTCTAAATTATCACTTCATAGCTGATCTATTTCTGCATTAGAGACAATATTTTATAATCTATATGAATTGTGCTGCTTAACAGATGCTACCTTTTCTAATTCCCCATCAGAAAACTAAAATGCTGATCCAGATGACACAGCTGGTTAACATAAGTATTGTATTTGCAGATTTCCAAGAAAACTGTCAGGAGGAATTGAAAAAATGTTTGGTTTATTATTTATAAGAAACACTAGCTTTCCAATGCCAGCTAATTCACTTAAGATGCTATACCAATGCGCTAGGTTCAGCTGAGCAAGGGATTTCCAGTTTTGCACAATTATGGCTTTGGCAGCTAATACTGCTTGCAGCAGGGTTTTTTCCTTGGGTTGGTTTTTGGTTTTTGTTTTTTTGGTTTTTTTCATGCAAGTTAGCTAAATCCTTGAGTTTCTTCATACGCCCTGGAATATTAATCTGCAGGTTTCAAGGCAAATTTGTTTTCTTTTCAATCATATTAACTCTCTCTTGAACGCAAACCCAGGAATATTTAACTGCTTGGAAACGCCCAGATCACACTGCTGGATGTGCGTGTGGTCTGTCCTGCATGGTGAGACCTGTGGGACCAGATGATCACAGATAGGAGGATGAGGAAGAGAGAGAGGATCGGGGGAGGATGAAGGCAGCAGGAGAAGAGGTGTTGGGTTTGCAGTGCCTGTGATGGCATGGAAACCCTTCAAACCATATCCCATAGTGGCACAGCTGAAGCGAGGGCAACCTTGCCCGTGCTGCCAGGCAATGGGAAAAGAGGGAGCCTGGAAAGTGAGAAGTGACATTTTCTTGTGTTGAACACTGCAGAAGGGTCAGCCATGAGCACATTTTTAATACCTAATGGAAGACAAGTAATTAGTAACAACATTAATTATCATAAATATTGGTATTTTCAGCCCTCCAAGATTTTCCACTGTGGAAATGGTAACTGCTGGTGTCAAAGATTGGAGGGATTTCTGCTCTTTGCTCCTCCATCTCCAGCTGAAAAACCTAAGCACCGACTTTCATTTCTCTCCGCCAACACCTTTCTTCTCTGAAAAGACAAAGGCTGATGGAGAAGTAATGATCTAATACTTCCCAATGGACTTTCTTCTGAAGATTTAAAATAAAAAAAAACCCAAAAGAACAAGGAAATACCCTTAATTTTCAAATGCAGGCTGACTTTTTTTCTCTTCATATTTTATTCATTGCATGGCACTCAGAAGCTTCACTTTCAGCTTCACCTCGGGCTGTCTGGGTGGCGGCACATCTCCCGGTGGCACGGCCCCAGCGGCTGCAGGGAGGAGAGGCCGGCACAAGGAGAGATCGGAGATGGAGGCGCTGCTGTTATGAACCAAATGGGTGGACTGAAGGCAAAGGATTCCCCTTCCCATGCAGACGGGTGGGGAGGATGTCTTAGGGCTACAGGCTGGCAGACGTCACGGCTCCTCCGCGTTCCTGCAGGGAAATGCACCCAGGGAAAACTTTGAGACAGTTGATAGGAAACATTGGCTTCATGCACCTGCGTGCCCAGACATCCCTGGTGATCTCTAAAACAAGAGCAGGTATTTACATGAACTGTGGTCAGAACTTTGGGGATTAAATTAATCCCCGTGCAGACCAGTTTATACAGCCATTAGGAGGCATCAGGCCTCAGAGGGCACCAGAGGCAGCCAGGTACCAGCTCCCAGTCTGCCTCCGAAGCCAGTGTGGAGGCAGAAATGGAAAGGGGCACCACCAGCACAGCCCTAAGGTGCGCCGGCTCCCAAAGCTGCTGTGTGGCATAGCTTTTCCACAGCTCCCTGCTAAAGAAATGGACTGCTTCCACAAGAGCTACCAGGCATGGGAGGGCTGGGGGGGTGGAAAAAGCTCCGTTAGCCCCAGAAACCTTGTGAAGGGCTGGCTGTGCTCCCCGACAGAGGGGCAGGGAGCAGACGCTGTCCCACAGAAAGCACCTCAGGAGCGCACGTTCTCCCCTCATCCACCAGCCACTTGGGCCGACGTGACCTCGTGCGCGAGTGCTGCGAGCAGTCGCCGGGGCTCCGTCTCACCAGAGGTTGGATGAAATTAATTAAACCTTAGGTATTTCTCTGGTTACTACATTAGGCCACCGCCAGCCAAAGGGAGGAGCCAGGAGAAGCAAGCGCGGCATGACGGGAGCCAGGGAGCCAAAAAACCCTGCATAAATTTTCGCGGCAATTAACTCTGTCTGGGAAAGGCCGCAGCAGTGCGGCTGCGGGCGTCCTAACGAAGCACTGCTTTCTTATTAATAATTCACAGATTTCACCAGTGTGAGGTCTAGCTGTTCAACAGCTAAATGAAATCAGCTCCCTCCTGGATGTCCCAGCCAGGGAGAGTGCGGGGGGGACCAGGGCTGCGGAGGGGCCCGGGGCAGAGCCGATGGGCAGACACACGGCTGGTCTACGTAGCGGGGAGACAGGGGAGCTTGCAGGAGGAGCACGTTAAGGACACATGCCTTCCCTGCCTCCAGGCATCTGTTCCTAATTCATCCCCCAAGAGGCTGCCCTGCTGCTGCAGGGTTTGCCGGGCCACCCGCCTCTGCCCGAAGAGCCACGTCGCAGAGCTTTGCTTCTATTTGAAACCATCTCCTGCCCTTCAGGCTGTCAAAAAAACCAAAACCAAGCAACCCCCCCCCCCCCCCCAAACCTCCAAAACCTGAAACAAAGCAAAAAAACCCACACCCAACGCACCAGGAGGAGAAAACCTGCTGGCAGCTGGCCACTGCGCAACTGCTTTGAACCATGCCAGGGCAATGGGCTCAAGGAGAGCACGCAGAGCTCAGCCAGCCAAATTTGCAAGCCAGAGCATTAAGCAGGGGAAACACCCGTGGCCCTGTTTTGTGTATCGTTTGCTTGATTTTTCGTTGGGCTGAGGCAGCCTACTGCAGGACCTTGAGCCAGAAAGAAAAGTGAATAAAACCAGTCACAGACGACTTGCTGCAGGGAGCCTAAACTAACTGAAATGGTGGATCGGATAAGAGGCCAGAAAGCTTTATTAATTAATTGACTGGCAGCAGGAACCACATCAGGCAGCACCAGCCCCTGCCTGTATCCGCTGCCAGCTCCCTCCTGCTGGCCACACCGGCCAAGGACGCGTGGGGAGGAGGGAAAAGGAGCGTCCTCTCAGCGCACGTGTCCGCCGCTGCTTCCCCGCTCCTCATGCTCCCGTTAGCAAGGCCTACGTCCCCCACCCAGGGGCAACCCAGGTGCCTTCATATTTGTTTTTAATGAAGGATATGACTGTACAGTCCATCAGCACGTGAATGCAAAGAGAGCCTGGAAGTTCAAAAACGGGCTTTTATGATATGGTCATCATAAAAACAAACATCTCCGCCGGTGCATGCTCTGTGCACCGCACCGTGCTTCCCCAGGCATCGCGGCAGCAGCTGCCTGTCCTGCCGTGCAGCCAGCACCAGCCCCGAAAAACTCCTTTTGCCCCCATGGGGTTGGGGTGGACACACCATCACAACCATGCAGACATCCCCCTAAAAGCACAGCAGCAAGACCCCCAATGCTGGCAGATTTTGGGTCGTCGCAGCGGTGTGAATGGTGCAGAGCAAGCGCTGCCACCAGCCAAACCCTGAGCCAGCCAGGCTTCGACAAATCACTACCAATAACTTGCAAACTCCCTAGAAACACACTGGTGGGCTTTGCAAAGAGTGGGACCCAGATTTACAGTGAAGACGGGCCTTTTCATTTATTGATTTATTTGTCTTCACCTCCCTCCCCAGTTCTGTGTCCAAACAGTCCTGGGTTGTAATTAGCAGTGCGCTGCTTTCCCACCACTTAGAAAAGTGCAGAGGAAACCAGAACACAGTGGGCAGGGAAACACAAGCAGGATTACATACCAACATAAATCATTCCGAGGGTGTAGGACCAGGAACAATTTTATTTTTCACATTTCACTCAGTATTTAAAACGCACAGCCACCTCCAAGCTCCAAAAGACACCTCATCTCCTCCATTGTGAAATAGAAACCAGGGTGATGTGTGATTCCCATCCTCCAGCCTCCCTCCCTCCCACCAAGTTCCTCCCTGCCCCCTTGGATGCCACCAGCTACAGCTCAGCCCTGGCCCCACATGCCCCATGCTTGGCCGTGTGCCTCAGATCAACCTGGAGACCAGACCCAGCACAGAAGCTGGTGGTCCTGCACGGGGCACCTGCCAACGGAGGATGTCTCCAATGGCCTTATACCACCTGAATAATTCCTGTTGCCGGCCTTTCTCTCCCCCCTCCCCCCCCCCCCGTGATTTTTCATCTGCAAAATTGGTGTGCCTGGCTCCTCTTTCCTCTCCCCGCTTTTCCAGAGAGCAGCTGCCCATTGCCGGGCTGCCCCAGAGTCTTCCTTCCTCCCTCTCTTCCTTTGCTTCTAGGTTTGTTATGTATTAGCTGCAATGGCTTCTGGAAGTTTTGCAGCATTGTATTTCTTGTCCCTTGCCCTTTTTTCCTCCCCATGCCTCATACCTCAAATATAAGCTGTTTGTCCTTTTTCAGGAAATCTGATATTAGGAAGGTTTCGGCTGCTCCAAGAGGCCGGGAAGCTCTGGGAGGCAGGTTGGGCAGGAGCTGTGACCTCTGCCGTATTCCCTTCTCTTCCTCCTCCTGCTGTGAGACCTCTCACCCTCTCCCTCTGCGCTCCAGCTCCATCTCATCCCACGGGCACCTCCCACAGCTTGCAGAGACACGCGTGTGGCTCCCATTGAGCTGCCTCGCCGGGTCCAAAACCTGAAGGGACCTTTTTGTCGGTGGGGGTTGGACCCTGATATCCTGCCCCATGCTACGGGGAACCTCACGCTGAAGTCGGTTGGCAGGGGTGGGGGGAGCCCAGAAGCTGCATGCACGGAGGAGGGGGGGTCTCACCAACCAGTCCAGAATGATGTTTTTCTATCTTTATGATTTATAGCACTGGGAACAAAAGGTGCCAGTTATTTTCCTAATTCTCTCTGAGACCAAAGTCTCTTTGGGACTGCTGGAGTGGACCAACGGGGCAGAGCGGGTGCGTGGTCCTCATGTGGCTCTCCCCGGCGTGGCACGGCTGGGACCGGAGCCAGGAAAGCCCAGGCTGCTGCAGGGACCTGGGGGCACCACGGCCTCACATCCTACTGCTCCAACACCCCCCAGCTCAGCGTGGAGGCCGTGCGGATGGGCAGGCGGCACAGAAGAGCTCTCACCTCCTGCAAGCAAACGCCACCCCCGTGCTCGGGAGGGACAAGCATCACGGGGACCGTGGGGTGGCCAGCGTGGGACCCTCCCGTCTCTCCTCAGCGGGATGCTACCTCACACAGACTGATGGACACATGCACAGCAACTGCTGCGACTTCGCACGCATCGCTGCATTTCGCACCACAGCTCTCACTGACAGGTGCAGGCAAAGGTCTGGCAAACACAGGTTTCCTTAGCCTGTAATACTCCCATGCCTGACTCTTATTAGATTCCTACGCTAAACCCAGGAGGGTGTCTGGGGCTCTTGCATGTAATTACAAGGCTGATAATTCTATCAGGTGTAATCTCAGCCTACCTCTGTTCAGCCACACACAGATAAGCATTGGAACAGCCACATCGCTTTAAGGGAGAAGGAATCCAGCCACATCAAGTAGTGAAAACGCTGCAAATCCCACCCAACACTTGTAAGATAAATACAGTCCAGCCTCTTAGCAGCTGCAGCGCAGGGTCCCAGAGCCAGACTGCACATCCTGGGGAGCACCTGGGGCGCTGGGGAAGGCAAAAATCAGAAACCTGTAATTAAGCCCACCACCGGTTCAGGCTGTTCACCCACCAGGGCAAACGCTTTCTCTTCTGGTGAGCCCCAACGGCAGGTTTCTAGTGTCGGCAGGGACCCTGCGTGCACCTCAGCAGTTAACGCCCATGCGATTTTGGGCATCACAGGCTGTATTTAGAAAGCCCCACTGTCACCATGGCAACAGATTTCGCTTACACATAGCGATGCACAGGCACCTGTGCTCCAAACCTGCGCATGGAGAAAAGTGGCGACGCTGTGAGCTCCTCACCGTGGGGTTGCGTCGCTGCTCGCCAATAGTTCACCCTTTCTGGATATTTTTGCTGGACATTTGAACGAACCACCTGGCATGGAAATGGAGGAGAAGAAAGGAATTCCCATTCTCTCTTTCTTCCTAGGAGGCGCAGTTCAGTTCAGAGAAGGTGTCCGTGGAGACCCGCTGGAAGGATGTACCTTGCAAGACTCCGTCACTCTGAGCTGCACTCTGCGAAACTGCAGCTTTCCAGGAGGGAAAGGGGAGAGGGCTGTGGGAGGCGGCAGGCAGCCGTGCAGCCACAACCCACCCCGCACATCGCTAGGGATGGCAGCAGATTTTGAAGAGGACGAGGTCCTCACCGATGGCCTGGGAGGCTGGGGCATCAGCAGGAGATTTTTGAATTTAAAGCACGGCTTATATCGCTTAAACAAATTATTCCGTGTGTCGTCCATCACTCCTGACTGCCAGTGCCACACTGTGTAACATGAAGTAGCTTTACAGGATGGAAAGAGAGGTCACACGTATTTCATGCTGGGCTTTTTCCCCTTGTTTTCTTTGCATTGAGGAGGACTCGTGTCCTGCCAGGGAGCCCGCGGGAAAGGAGGGAAGGCAGGAGAGCTCCCTAGGGAAGCGACGAGGCGTGCTGCTGTCTTAAGGAAGGGGCCATGTCCAACAGCAACACTCAGCTTCCCACCAAGCTTTTCATCTGTAATTTTGAAGCCATCATGTCCCACAGTCCCTGGCAGCCGTTACAGGTGTATCTGCTGCAATCCACTGATGGAGCAGCAGCTTGCCCATAACTGGGCAAGCCCACCCCACAAGAGCCGTGCCAAAGGGTTTAATACCCGAGCCAATTATAAAACCCCAGGGTTTTATTCTAACAACATACAAATGCTCACACGAGCATAACTTAATTTAATTTTCAGTGCTCCGCAGAATATATTTTTCATTGCACCTCAGCTGCTGCCCAGAGAGAAATGATGTGTTTAGTCTTTTGACAATTTTGCTAAAGCTTCGTTCCCAGCTGATCTCTTTCAAACGATCTGTATTTCAGGGATTTTTATCCTTAATTAATCTTGGCGATAATAAGAAAAAAAATAAAATGGAGTTTTGGAAAAAATGTATTTTCTGCAATTAAAATCATACTTTCTCCCATTCCTCTCTCATGTCCCTCCACTCCCCCAGCCTTGGCCTTTCCCTGCCCTTGCAAACAGGCAATACCCCAGACCTCTCTAGTATATGTGATACCGCAGGAGACTGGAAATATTTCTGAGCCAGGAAATAATGACAGTTATTCCATTAGATACAAAGGTTCTCCTCCACAATCTTCACTAAAGAAGCATTACACAGTTAATAATATTACCTAAAACTCCCTACCAGCTCTAAATGGCCCAGATATCCTTTTGTCCTGTTGCTCCAGGCTGTATCGCTCTCTTCTCCTAAGAATGCTTTGGCAAAGCATGCCGAACTGCATAGGATATATTCACCATAATAAACCTGCTCTTGTCATCCTAATGTAAATCCCAGCAACTGACCAGGCAGCCCTGCCGGACTCCCGCAGGTCCGGGTTTTCTGCAAATACATGCAGCATGCTCCGAGCAGGCGAGCCCCCAGCCTGGCTGCTGGCTTCAGCTCCTCCGTAGCGCATGCCCACCTATACAGAGTCATCCCTAGCCTATTGCTTCAGCTGAAGGAAGTGGGGTATTGGACAGGCAAGGCTGCCAGGCCAGGAACAGCAAGCAAAATAACAATAATGTTACCCAGACACGTGCTTTTCAGTCAAAAGGGCTGTTTGCTGGGCTGTGCTCTGGTTGCTGAGAAATTTTGGCTTAGTGAGCCCCAGCTACCCCTCCTGGCCCTGGTTCCTGCAGACACGGTGCCGTGGGGTTTGCACCCACTGGTGCCAGCAGCGGGGGCGGGCTGCAGCTGCTATCGGTGCTGGTGCTTGCGTTCCCCAGCTGAGACGTTTTTGCTGCTGGTTTTAAGCCATCACTGGGTCCCCTCTGTGCTTCAGCTTTCCCAGAGAGGGGGTAGAAAGTCCCTCTGTCCTTCTAGGAAAGGGCAGTGAGGAAACCCAGAGGAAGGGCCAGATTAGGCATGTGGACACAGGAAGGGGGGAAAAAAGCAGACATGGCAGCATCCCACTTTTGTATCTTGTCTCTTGATGCCTGTGGTATAACGAGGCAGGTCCAATCTAAAATGCTGAAAAAAGATCATATTCTCTCCCCCAAACACCCGTGCTAGTTAACATACATATCTATAGCTATGTATCTATCTCCTTGCAGGCAGAGCCTGGGCTGACGCTACATTCACACTGCTGATGAGGCCGTGAGGAGCTGGGAGAAGTTTCGACACACTAGATACAAAGGTTAAGTGGGGTTAACTGTGTTTAGAAACAGCAATAAAAGCACAACCCATAGGAAGAGGAAAAAGATAAAGTATTTCTACGGACAGTTTTACCTAAACCTTCATGCTCTAGGACTGGCACAGGAGCAAAGATGTCAAAGACCAGCCCAGCAAGAAATCCCAGGTGGTGCAGAGTAACTGTGCGCTCTATAACTACTGCGTGGATATCTTTATCTTAATGGCTATCTACATCTTAATAGAATAATTTACTGTAGATCCCATAGCACATATTTTCACTCATTATGGAAGACTGCCACAGAGGTATTCGTTCACAAGGCTCTTGAGTTTTGGAGAAGCCACATGATGGCTTAGATGGTTTAACAGAAAACACACCATTTAGGAGCCGCCAGCCCAGCCGCTCCGGGAACCGTGGCCGGGAAGCTGGGTTGAATCGGGACTGCGAACACAGATATCATTCCCCCCTTTCTGCTTCAAGAAGCTGAAGAGACGCATCCCCAGGGAGCCTGAGCTGGGCGCGCCTGCTTTTACACCCCTGTGGGAGGGCTGCCCAGCTCTCGCCCAGTGTTTCTGGCAGGGAGTGTTGCAGGCTCGTGCCCCAGCCCTTCCCGAGCACGGGAAACGAGCCTCATCCGTGGCACAGAAAGCCTGCTCTGTGGGCACAGCCGGGGCATTTTCCTCCAGCTTTGGGGCAGAAAGGGAGCGTTTAGCACTCAGGGTGGGCAGCCCCACCAGCATTGCTTCAGACGCTGTCCTCAGGTCCCTGCCCCAGTCCCTCCTCACCCATCACCCTAAGTCTTCGCCCTCCCAGAAGCCATTTGCTCTGACTCAGGGGCTGGACAGCATCTCCTTGCACGGGCTCTGACAGCTCAGTGCTGCTTCCCGGGCAGCTGAGCCCTCCCTAAGCCCCCCCCCCCGGCAGCAGCCGGGCTTTCTGGGGACAGGAATCCCTGCACCCTCCCCAAAGCCCGCATGAGTCATCGAGCTGTTAAGAGACGGGAGGTTATTTCTGGATTTAACTTTCTGGACTGAGGGAAACACTGCCGTGTCAGCACCCAGCTGTGCTTTTAAGAGGTGCGTTGTTTGGCAAGTCTTGCAAATCTATTTCCATACGAAAGCACACGCATGAATCACTCCTTATAAGAAAAAGCTGTGGAGGTGAAAGGGCCAAGAGAAAGTCTTTGCTGGGAGATAGCGAAGGCAAAACTGACCATTATTTTTTTCTCCACTGTAACTAAAATAGCCACACAGAGATGGAAAAGACCAGGAGAAGCCCCCCCTTCTCCCCTCATCCAGAGCTGATCCCTCTGCTGCTTTTCCCCACCAGCTCCTCAGGAAAGATCAGTACTATCACTTACTGATGCCAACTTACTGCTGGGGCAACGTCAGCGCTTCTCACTGCATGTGTAAAAGCTTTTGCTACCAATATTATTTCCTCATGTCCTAAAAGAAAAAAATAATTGCCTTACTCTCCCTGCCAAGTTACCCTCTCCCCACAAATATCAGTGTTTTCCTAACACTACCTAGTCCCAAGGAACACTCCTAACTAGGAACAAAAAACTCAAGCTGGTGACCTGCTGGTGATGCTCCTGCACTCAGGGCCAGTCTCCATGGAATTCATCAAGTTTTATTCTTTTTTTTGTGAGGAGCAGCTGCCCAGACACATGGGCATCTAGATACAGGCACAGTGGAGGTAATGGCAGCAGCGTGTGGAACTGAGGCGAGGATACCCCCAAGGTCACAGGGAGGTGTGATCCTAGTGCAGCCAGGCTGCAGTGGGCACTCTGCCTGCCTGTGCCTTCCCCACGTGTGGAGGTGGGTGCTGCAAACCAGGGCTGGCAGTGGCTTTCGTTCGCCCGGCAGGCAGACAGCTGGCAGCGCCCTTGGGGATCTGGAAAAGGAACCAGTGGCAAAACAGTGGCTGTGATAAAGCAAAAGAACAAGGAAGAGGAGGAAAAGGGACAAGGGGGGAAGAAAGCAGAGAAGAGAAGAGAAATTTGTGGAAGGGAGCTCCCTCCAGCAGCGATTCCCCTCCTAGTAATCCTGATTTCCCCCCCAGTAATCCTAGTCTCCCACTGAAAGCTGGTGAGGATGCACAGAGAGATGGATGCAAAAGGGAAGGGGAGAACAATTTACAATGCCATAAGCCTTTCTTGCTCAGCTAAATTTCTATCTGCTGCCTCTGAGGAACCTTTTCATGACCCAGAATTTCCTCTCCCAACACCGATAGTTGTGATCTTCCCTTCAGCTGGCTCCTTTCCACCTTAACTTTCATGTACAGATTCCTGACATCCATAACTTATTTCTATTTGCCACACAGCACTGTAGCAAACAGCCCCTCTCGCACACATTTTGGTCAGTGATTCCTTCAAGACTTTAAATCTTTGCATATGATTACGCTCAGACCAACGGCCCTGTGGTTGCTCCTTATTTATATATACTTCTGTACTTATATTTTCAAAATATACCACCCATTCAGAGAGCTGTTAAAGGGCATTGCTATTTGACGAGTAAGCAAATGTGGTATTTTCTATTGTGACTGTAGGAAAGAAACTATTTCATTTCCTTGGAAGAGGTGCCTTAAACTCTGAATTTGCTTCTGTCTTGATTCCTGTAGTTCTTGTTTCCATACCCTAAATCTCATTCTTGGCTTTCCTTCCATGGTCCTTTAGCCAATACATCTACTTTAAATCTCTTCCTTATCCTCATTGCATCATTTCCCATTTATTTATACTCTTCCTATTCAAGCGTCTGGAAAAGTTTTCTGCTGCTTTTTGACCATGATCAGCAAACACAACTTAGTTGGACTCGTGTTGATTTCACTGTATTCCTAGACTTTACTGGCCATCCACAACTTACTTGGCTGACAGGCTGGTTTTCCATTCCTTGTTAGCTTTTTATTTTTCTATGTTTGTTTGAGGTGTCCATTGCCTGGTTAGTTTGCAAGACCTGCCGTACAAGTTTAGTTGAGATTTAAGGTCCTCATAATTCCTGCCCTTTTATCCTATAGAGAGCCCAGGCTTTGGCTAGTCATCTCCACTGACTTCATGGCAACTCCCTTGTATCAGGTCCAAACCCCTTAGTTACAGGCATCCTTGCATTTAAGCTGAACCAAATCAGCTCTTCAGCATGCAATAGAGCATTCAGTCCTGCAATCTGTGCTTCTTCCTCTGCCAGGGCTGTAAGCCTCAGCCTGCTCCTTATCACAGGTCTGCCCTCCAAAACTTTATTTCCCATGCCGTTCCCTATTCTCCTTTTATTCATGACTGCCTTCAGGTCACAGCCTAAACTCTGCCATCATCTTTAAGTGCACATCTAGTCTAAGGTGAATTTTATCAGCCTAAATAGTTTCCGTCATTGCCTACCCAAAGCCAAGGTACATCGTACAGCTTCTGTATCTCATCATCTCAGTCTTGCAGCGTAAGTGCTCAGGTCTCCTCCAGCACTGCCACCGCCACCTCTTCTCTGATCGACCTTGAGAAAGGAATGAAATAAATACCCAAGCTCTCCTGCCAGCCCCACTCCTCATTCCTTTCCTTTGGTGCCCTGGTCCATGGCTGCAGGGTTTCCTAAGTCTTTTGCCTAAACATAATCTCTGCAGCCTTGTTTAAGCTCAGCTGCAAAATCAGCCTCATATTCTCTTCAGAGTGCACTTTCTTCTCATTTTAGAAAAATGCAGTCCAAGCGCAAAGCTTATTAAACTTGTACTGAAACCAATAAACCACCAAGTGACAGATAAACAAATTACCTTCTCCTCAGGCAACCTCCTTGGAAGGTTACATCTCCCTCCCCAGGGAAGCACAAGATCTCTCATTTATGTGATGTCCTGATAACACATGCAGATCTGCATTACAATAATGACTGCGTACAAATCACATGCTTCAGGGCTTCAGCCAGTTGCTTGATGAATCCAGGAAGGGACTACTTCCTTCAGTACAAGATTGGTCAGATTTTTTTGATGACTTCTCCACTGCCTTCTGAAGTGCTGAGGATCAGCCGTGGGTGGGACACAGTACAGGACAGACAGTGAAGAGGGTCTTCTCTCTTGCAATTGATACCTACCTGGATAATTTGCTGGTCAAATTTATTACCAAATTTGGCAATAAATATTATTCCAGTCTTCCACTGTCCTCTCAGACTGGTGAAGCTTTCATTTTCTCTTACCTTCTTGGGTCTGTATCTTAGTACAGCTCAGCTCTGTGACTGCAACGTACCTCTTCTTCTTCCGTTTCCTGAGGTATGGCTCCCATCTCTTTTGACTTACAAGGCCAGAAACGTCTTCACTTGTCTTAAATTATTGGCATCGATATATGTTGTAGAAATTTAATGGTACATAGAGGAAACCAGGGAAGGTAATTTAACCTTTCCCCCCTCTACTCACCACTGGTGAGACACACCTGGAGTACCGTGTCCAGGTCTGGGCTCCCCAGCACAAGACAGACATGGACTTACTGGAGTGAGTTCAGCAAAGGACCGTGAAGATGATTAAGGGACTGGAACATCTGACCTATGAGGAGAGATGGAGAGAGCTGGGACTGCTCAGTCTGGAGAAAAGGTGTATAAATACTTGATGGGGGGAATAAAAAAGATGAAGCCAGGCTCTTCTCAGTGAGGCCCAGTGACAGGACAAGAGACAGTGGGCACAAACTGCAATACAGGAAATTTTTAAATGTAAGAAAAATCTTTTTTACTGTAAGAGCTGTCAAGCACTGACACAGGTTGCCCAGAGAGGTTGTGGAGTCTCCGTCCTGGCAGATACTCAAAACCTGACTGGACACGGCCCCGAGCAACCTGCTCCAGCTGACCCTGCGTGAGCAGTTGGGTTGGAGGAGCCGATCTCAGCGGTACCTGCCGGCCGCAGTGAGTCTTGATTCTGTAACCTAACAGGCTCCTCTGGCCTAAACCACTGTGAAATTAGTCCAAGTCACAGTATTCAACTGCTTATTTAAAGCAAAAGAGATTATTAAATACCCAGACATCAAGAGAAATGGGCTTGCTCGATCGCACTGTGGTTGTCTACATCAACTGCCTCGGGGATGCAATAGCTAAAGTATGAAACAACCACCTCTTGCTCGAGTCTTGCTGCTCTAAGAATCGCCTAACTGGGTGCCCGGACCCAAACCTCCAGCAAACGACCATGCAAGGCTCCACCCAAAAGGGAAAGGGGGCCTTGGTGAACCCCAGAGCAACTAGTGATGGCCACTAGTGGACTCTACAAAGAAGTGGATGCTGTCATGTCTGCCACCATGCCTGCGGACTTCCCACTGGCGGCAAAATCAGTCCTTTAGCATGTTCTTTGCCAAGTTACTTTACCTAAAAAAAGCTTTTGGCAGCGATGACAGGACCAAGGCAGCCCTTCCTTTTGCAATCATGTGCCGCAGCAGAACACTGCCCAGAGCACACAGCTATCTGTCAGCTTGATGATACATGGCGTTGCGTGTAAAGCTGAAACAGCCCTCAAGCTATTTAAAAAAAAAAAAAAAAAAAAAAAAATCAAAGCCTCATAAGACATACATTTTATAATGCTTACCAGGCTTGATACCTCAAAGTCAGCTTGGTAAGACAAAAAAAAAAAAAATCCCCTATGCACTAGTTCCATCAACTCCTCCTCTTTGTGACCCCCATGGAGGTGGCTGCAAGTCCTCTGTGTTCATACACATGAACATATACATATGAACGCATGTGAACTTGGATATATTTTTTCCTAAATCATTGAAGAACCAGAAAGTTCATCATCCTTTTGCATGCCAAAAATGGCCATTTTTAGCAGAATCAAACATCCTCCCAAAAGCAGATAAGAAAGTGATCTGCAAAGTACTTTCCAAATGGTTGCTTTGGTGCTTATGGTTTTTTAACATTTAAAATTGCTGATTCTCACATCCCCCTCTTTGTGAAAGAAGTGGGAAGATCCATGGATCTGACAAATCTGAGCAACAGTACCTTGAAAAAAGAAGGGAAACTGATTTCTAAGGACTAAAATTATAAATTCATTTTGAACCTAGAAAGTGTCCCAAAATTTTCATTTTTTACACTTTGAACTCCACTGTTTCACTAAAAATAAAAGTTAAACTGAGAGAGGAGAGAGATCAGTCTGTGTTAACAAGCAGCATCTTTTGGTGCCTGTTTTTAGCCCTGCTTTCTGACCTCAATTTCGCTGTCCAGGTTCTCAGGAGAAAACTAAATTATATGCAAACTCCTCTAGAGGCTCCAGACAATCCTCCTCTGGCAATAAAAAAGGGTGTCAAGGAAAATGCTGAAAGAATTTATATCTGTGCCTGACAGTTGGCAATTTTGGCACAAGCTTAAGCAGGTTTAAACCTAGGGCAATTCTGGGGGAAACCCTGGACAAAATGTGAATGTTGTCTTCTTCAGAAAATGCATGCTAAGAGCTAATACACTTCATTTTAATAGCTGTTGAAAAGGAAAATTGTGATAGTGCAGAAAATATAATACACATATCCAATATACTATCTCACGCAGTGGGAATAAAGTTAAAAAAATACAGTAAATCCTGATGTAGGCAGCAATGATATTTTTAGCTTTAAAGTAGCACATCTGGTAAGAAGGAAGAAACCTGTACTGGGAGACATACTCCAATGCATGACACATCACTGAGTGAGGCCACGAAATCCAAAACTCAGCCTTCAGTGGCACCAGGGTTTTTCTCCAAATTCATCTACAGCTTCTTCTGCAGCAGGAAAAAAGAAGGACGGCTGGAAAAGATGGGATGCTCTGGAAAGAGATAACCTTTGGAAATTTTTTTTTTGTCCTTTTAGGAACGTTTGAGTATAGCCTAGACTGTCCCTCAGAGCCAGTCCAGAACCTGCCCCGTGGTAGGACGGTGTGGCTCACCCCAGAAAAGAGCCAGGCTGTCTTACCTGGACATACGGGACGCTGCTATTTTGCATGCTCAGGACATTTTTCATTCTTCTAAGATATAAAAAGTTCAAAAATCTTCTTACTGACCCGATAGACTTTGTACATTTCCTAATGCATTACTCAGTCTGGGCTACCTCACTTACCCATAAGCTCTTTGGCAATTACAGCGGGCATTTGCAAACCCACTACTGATTTGTAGCATGGATCTTTTGGCTTAAATCTACCAGTTGAGAGGTCTATGCCACACTGTCACTGCTGAGAGGAAAACCCCCTTTCTTGCTGTTAAATTGGTTTGGGCAACTGCCAGGGCCCAGCTTAAATGAGACCGGACAGCACACGTTCCACTGCCCAACAGTATTGCTCTATGTTGCACCAAGTGCCTGCTGAGCGCTAGCTCAGACGTCTCTACAGAAAAACTTCCCTGAGGTAACCTACAGCTGTTCAGCTAGCACGTACGTGGGACCGAACTGGCAAGCAAAGTGGTCACTCAAACTTTCACCGTTACTTTTTGCAGAGACCATGCTCATTAACTAGATGAACAGCTTCACTGATCAGATGAATAGTTACGACTCTGCGTGTCTCTCCCCTGTGCTGTACTTCTCTGTGCAATCTGAAATAAAAATGTAAATCTAAAATTGATCCAGCTTCCTAGTCCCATATATTATGAATTCTCTTTATTTTTGCCACCTGTCATATTTTGCCAGAAATAACAAGAGCTAAAGTGGGAAAAACACGTAATAAAGCAGACACCGAGCCAACATTTAATAATGGTACCTGAAAGCAGGACTAAAGCAATACCCACAACACTGCACCATTTGGCATCGTCCATCAGTTCTTTGCAGGATGACAGACTGTGAAAGGATGCTGAGCACAGTTAGGGAGAAAATGAGAACAAGGCAGAGCTTTGACAGTTCACCTCTGACTAAGAGAGCATTTGAAATCTGAAATGGTTGAAATTTTTTTTCCTTAAAGGAACATTGTAAATGATACTAATTGACCTTTTTGAACACTCCAGATGAGGGGGGGGAAGCACACAGAGGGCACAGGTTTTCTTCTGCACTCTGCTTGTGGGATACATCCTACTCATTTTAATGAAAACCCAACTTTCTAACCAGAACTTGGGGGAAGTCTGCAGATGTTCAGTAGCCTAAAGCAGTTGGGTAATAAATGATTTTTTTTCTTAGTAAAGAACTGACCTTGAATCGTGAAATGAGTCATTCTTCTCTTACAGCAACGGTCTTCTCCTGTCCAAAGTGAAAGAGAGCAACAAGCACACACGCACGTGTGCTTCTGCGACTGAGCCAGCAAGAAAGGGAAGAGTGCTTAAGTTCATGCACATTTTTATTGAGTAGTAATATAAAATGCTTCTTTCATTGTTACAAGTGCATGCTTTGATTGCCAACATTTCGAAGTCAAATTACAAAGGCAAGGCTGTAGGCTGTAGTGAATTACTTGGGCACTTATACAATTGTTAAAAAATATCAATGGACTGTTTTGTTTTGTTTTGTTTCTTTTTCTTTTTTAGAATGAACCAGTTGAAACCCGTAACTGATATACAAAGGGAAAAAAGTGAAAAAATTACACATTTGGTGGCACGTGACAGAACAGAACAAAATGACTAAACCATTATGACATTAACAGTTATCATGCATTTAGAATTTCACATGTAACTACAAACTTATTTAAATTTCACAAGGTTTGCTAAACATGCTACCCATCTATATGTGCACTGACAAGCTTATGTTAAAAACTTTAAGAATACTCTCCCCTTAGATTTTTCAAAGCTTTTTTTTGATTACAAAATTTCAAAGGCATTAAGCATTTTTTTTTTAGAGAATATAAAGTACGCCAGTATACATACATTTCCAGTATAAGTCAGACCACTAAGCGCATTACAGTCCCATACAGGCCTATACAGCCATTTTTTCTTAAAAAACATGCATAGGCAGATTTTTACAGAATATAGATGCTTTTCACTGCACTTAATATGGTGTCTTGTTCACTATACTTAAAAATGCACCACTCATAAATATTTAAATTCAGCAAGCCACAACCAAGACTTGATTTACCAAAAAAACCCAGAAAACCCCCCAAACCAAACCCCCCTAAATATAAACAGCAAAAAAAGATAAATGTTATCATTATTCCAGTTTTTTTTTTAAACAAAGAAAAGGATAATTGCTGCCAAATTAGTAAGATAAGTGTTATATTTAAAGAAGGGCATTGAAGCACACTAAAGAAACCTGAGGTAAGCATAATCTGTACAAAATTAAACTGTCTCTCTCTCTCTCTCTCTCACTCTCTCTCTTTCTCTCTCTTTTTTTTTGGCATTTTAAACAAATTTCCAACATTCTTTTTTTTTCTTTTTTTTCCTCTATATTTTTAAAGACTGCCTAATTTATTTCATAGCCATTGTCTGACAAGAGTAGCAAAACATTATCAATAAATAGTCCTTATTTAGTTTGTACATTTTGTTAAAAATGTTTTGATGTTGTCCATGTTTAGTGCTGCAACTGTAAACGTACAATAGTTAGTAAGAAATTAAACAAAGTTTTCATGTCCAGTAACATAATAAAAGGCCTTTCAGTAACATATCTAGACGTTCCCAATGCAGTAGGAAAACATGTTCATTCCCCTAACTTTGCAATATATACCAGCATGAGCTTTCATTTTTCTACAAGCATTTTAAAGGCATATCCAAAGGAGGTGTCTCTCCCCCACCCCCCCTCCCACCAAATTAAAGTTGACGATCTCTTCGTAGATGATTTTTGTAAACTGAATCCAACACCTGGCCCCCAGAGCAAGTAAGCTATTATCAGAGGCAAGAACATCCCACTGCTGATGTGCAGCAACCCCATCGTGCCCTGCAGCTCAACCCCCCTCCCAGACAGTGGTCACTGAATATTGCTGCTATTACTGCCGTTGCTGTCCGTGCCATTAGTCTCTGTGGAGATTGCCTTGTTGATGGAGTTAAGGTTGGCATCGGATGGCACGTCTCTGCGTGGAGGCATTCGCTCATTAATTCGATCTAAGCCTTTGGCCTCTTCGAAGCTAGTGATCTTATGCTGGGGTGAAAATCCTTTGATAGCTAAATAAAGGATTATTAAAAAGTAAAATTAGCAAGGTAAAACTCTTGGCGGCTTTTCCCCCAACTTAGCAATGAGTGCGAAAGTCCTTCTTTGTGAAGGCGGCAATGAGAAGATCTGACAACATGACCGACTCCTTACCGTACTCAGAAAGACCTGGGGGTTAACTAACCACCACCGTCTCTTGCAACACAACTATTTTTTTCAACAAGATCGAATTCCGGTATTTTGCTGTCCACTGGGGTTCAGCTTCAAACGCTGAGAAGCTGACATGAAACTACAGTTTGCAATTAGGAACCATGCTTAGGGCAGAGCCGTGAGCCGGTGAGTTAGCATTTGTCGTCATCACTTACAGCCTTAAAGACATCGTGCCTCGCCGGAACATCCTTAATCAGGCAAAACTCCCATTTGACTCTCAAAGACCGGGGTAAAAAGCGCTGCCCAGTTACAGGTGGCGATGACTTGGTGAGGCCAGTTTGCGGGATATACATTAAAGCTATGGGAGATCTGGGGCGACCCTACAACAGGTTGTCTTATGTTCTCAACACAGGCGAGCTGCTTGTTGATCACTCGGGGCAGTTAGCCTCCCCAACACATCCCTGGACTTCTAGAAAGCAGCTTGAGTCAAACAGCAGTAACGCCGTGCAACGCAGACCAGGGATATCGTAACCTTTGCGCATTTGTACAATTTAACTTTGGAAACGCACTGACAAAGGACCAAAGTTCCAACTGAACCTGAGGACTTTTGATCTGGCCTTCAGCAGCAACATTGATGAGGCCACACCAACCTCAGAAGGCAGGCACAGGCTGGGGAATGTATTTGTAGAGTGTGATTTTTATTTGATTTGATTTTTTTTTCTCTCTTTAATTGAAGAGTTGAAGATCTTTAGATTTAAAGCAAAAGAGAAAAAAGCACTGTAGGCAAACAGCAGGTCACAACTCTGTAGATAATTTGTCATAGCCTTCTGTGTGTTTTTCTCTTATCTGCACCAAATCAATGCACTGCACTTCCAGAACTGGCACTTTTGCTATGTCTCTATCTTAACATGCCATAGAGCAGAAATGGCGTGTTAGTACCAGGAAGCTGCAAACTCCCTGAAGAGAAAATGGTAAGGGAGTTTCAAAGATCAAATTCGATATTTCTTCCCTCCCTTTATGTTCTCTTTACCCTGAAGTACTCCTGCTCTCCTTCCAATATGCAGTCCCAATTCTGGACAAGCTGGTAACTTCTGTTAAAAAAAAACAGCGAACAAACCCCAAACCCCAGAACATCCCTGGTACCAATCTACCAGTCCTTGCATTTTGGGGGGAGTGAGAAAAGCGTTTTCATGCTGATAGTTTTGCCAACCATTCCTGTGAAAATGGATAGATCCTGTTTGCCTCAGGATTTAGTTCCTTAGCCAGTTTCACAAATGTTATATTGGAACTTTGTGAAGTGCATGGGTTTTAACATGTATTATACTTCAACTCAGAAAAACAACAACAACATAATGGTGATTAGTCAAGTGAGCAGAGATGGAGCAGTGAAAACAGAACAGGCCCTACAGTGAGTTTTTTCATGGATTTTTTTTGCTTGTTTTTTTTTTTGTTTTTTTTTTTTTTTTACTTTATCTTCTACCACAAAAATGAAGATGTCTAACAAGCACCCAGGCCAATCCCTTAAAGCAATAGTTTAATGGATGGCCGTGTTGAAGCTGAAACACTTGCTGTGTCCTGGAGCTTGCCGGTAGCACAGCCCAGTTGGTGTTATCGGGCCCTGAATCAAACTGCAGATGGACAATTGGTAAAGGGCAAAACATTTTCTCCATCGTTAGCTTCGTCTACGTAGACTAGTCATTACGACTACGGTTAGTGTCTAACTAGCAAGGATGGCAAATCAAGAATTAACTTGAAGGGTGCATATTGCTGGAATGGGGCATGTTCAATCGAATGTATTTCAAGCAGACAGGTTATCGTCTGTAATAATGAGGAAGGTGCTCTGCTGTAGTTGCTGGTCAGACAACAAGTATTAGCAGTTTACATTGAGAGTATACTAAAACACAACACATAGTCACAGAAAATCACAGAAAACAGCCAAACTGTCAACGAGAATGCACACTGCAGATTAGAGATTGCTGATAGGAATAGATAATTCCAACATAAATAGCAGCTTACTCACTGCTATTTAGAAAGCAGTTGTATTTTCTCTTACTTGTTTGTTCTGTAATTTTATTCACTGCTTTACAAAAATCAAAAACAAATTCAACTGGCCAAAAGGGCACATCTTACCAACAGACAGCAATCATCAGATTATTTTATTTTTTTTAATTAACTAAAAAAAAAATACCCACAGAAAATTTGAGAGGGGCAAGAACAAAATACAACTGAATAATTTTGTTTTAAAGGGGAATTCTGACAATTCTTCTTCCAAAACTTTATAATGCTGAATATTGCGCATCTACATTGCAATATGTGATTACTTAGGTTTTAAATGTAGCGTTAAAAATTGCTTAAGGGTTAAATTAGAGGTCTGTCAATAAAGCACCATAGTTTTCAATACTAAACATTCAGAAATCTTCCGAGGCAGCCAGTCACTTTATATTTGTAGCTAAAATGGTGCTGGTGTTAATGGTTGCTCTAATGTAAATATCCAGTGTGTAAACTGCCACTACCAGAGGAAGCAGACATCTTGCAGACAAATGTCTCATGTTGTTTTACTTCTAAAGAGAAACAGAAACATGCTGAACTGTAACAAAAGACCAATAAAATTTTTTTTACTAGTGACCTAAAAGAAAGGAAACAAACCGAAGCAAAAAAAAGAAAAAGGAAAAACAAAACAAAACCAACCCAAAACAAAAAGAGAGAATATTTCTAAAAAGCTGTGTGTTTTCCTCCACCAGAGATTGCCGAGGATGGTTTGAGGTGGAGACAAGACCCAGCCTCCAGCTCACAGCTTTTGAGCTATGTGTCACAGAGCATTTACGAGCTGCTGCCGAGTTATGTCCCGTGAAATCCAAGTCCCCTGATCTCCTCCTGTGGCATTACTCAGTGCTTAGTTCAACATACAGCAATTCCAACGTGACTGTAACTTTCAGAACAAAAAACCCCGCAACAACAGCAACAGAAAAAAACCCAAAAAACGTTTTCCCCTTTAAAGCAATTACATTTTGGTTAATACCGAGCCACAATTGTTAGCCCAACACCCACACAATCTGTACAAGCTACAGCAAAATGAATACACCCAGCAGAGCCCTTATCTGTTGTGGCACCAACAGAAAGGGGACTGGCCAATTTACCTTCATCAGCCTCAATAGCCTCAACAGTAGCTGAAGAGAAGAAAGGGGTAGCAAAACGAATGAGAAAAATGAGCAGAGGATTTTAACTCCAAGAACAAGTCAGTGAATAGCAAAGGAGCTACAACACTAATGTTACTGTAAGTGCTGGATTTTGGCAAAACAGACATACAGAGAAATGCTTACACAAAAACAATAATTTGCAGATTGAATTAAGCTATAGCTTGTTTTGAAGCAGAAGTTTCACAAACTAAAAGTTTTTAAAGACACATTAGAGTAGTTTTCTTTTGACTCAAAAGAACTACAAAATGAAAATGTCTTCCATATTGCACATCTGACCTGAAAAGGTCATTATATAATTCTCCCAGCTTTGAATAAGAGCAGTTTGATTTGCCCTGTCAAAAGAGACCGAAAAATGGCATAAAGCCATCACACAAAATTCGTACCACTTATGATGTCAGCTTGAAATGTATTAGCTGCCAGTACAAGGCAAAAGAGCCACATATACAACTTCTCAGAATGGTTTTTTTCTCTCTTCTGACTAAAAGAAACTTCCCCACAGCATGGGACAGTTTGCTCAGACAGCTTTGCCTTTGCTTGCAATCTTGCCCAGTCTGCTCCACCTGTAAGTGTCCTTCTTGTCAACCCCATCTCCGAAAACAGCATCCTTCTAGTATTTTATTTAAATCAATGGACATAGATACAAGACTGAAAGCTGTTGGACCTCCAAAATTGCAAAGCCTGGTCAGAGAGAGAAAAGTTTGTAACCGGGAGGTTGCTGCAGTGTTATAAATACCATGTTACCACTGTTTTGAAACCGTTCATTGTTCTTAAAGACAGAATTTTATTTGAATTCTACCCATCAGCTTTGGCATGAATTTGTTTTTACAGTCAGAGATTTAGAAGCTGGTGCAAATCAGCAAATGCAATTCAATATACCAATGGTACAGCTCAAATATTTTAAAAGAATTTTGATTCTCAAGAACTTCTCTGGTTTAGAGAATAGCTCAAGAAGCCAAGTTTTTAGGAATTCCTCTCTTCTTTTTTGTCTTACTTTCCCCTACATAAAAGCTTTTTTTCATCCTCCATAAAACTCAAACAATTTTTTTTAATTAGGATGTTAAATATGGATTGAGATCAATATTAAAATATGTATGCTATTATCTTGCTGCATGGGGAAGTGAGAGGAGCTAACCTGCATGCACCAAGATAAGCCTATGCCTCTCAAGCTACAGAGCAAGAGAGATGGCAAAAATCAAGGAACAAAACCAATGCAAACTTAAAAGAAAAGGAAACACAATAAGTAGGATGAGAAATTAAAATGAATAACCAGATCCAAACCAGCACTGACACATTAGAAAAAAAATGAAGACTAAAATGTATACTTCCACAACAGAACATACCACTCATATTTTCTGTTAATACGTATGGTAATATGAATGTGTGCTTAACAGAAACTATGTAAACTTCAGATTATTTGGTGAATGGGGTACTACGTGTTAACTAATGCAGAAGCTTGTGTATAGTAATGTTTTACTAAGCCAGAATACTGCAGTATGAGGAGATTTTCCTTTCAGCCATTGTAACAAGAACTTTAGGCAATTTTCTCAAATTCATTTCAATTCCTAATATTTTGCCAGGGCAACAATAGCAGTTTTCTTGGACCAATTCTTCTGACAAATGTAAAGCAACTATATGGAGAAAAGCCTAGGTAAAGACCACAACCCCATTAAGAAAGGCATCCTGTGGAATCATATTGCAGCATTTTCAAAGCAGAACGTTACTATGTCTGTAACACACAAGTCATCAAAAAGAAAAAAGGGAAGGGGAAAAAAGGGGAAAAGAAGGTTTACCACCATATACCTGAATCTTCTAGGTAAAAGAGACAGTAAAGGGAAAAATACAGAGAAAGAATGCTCCAGGAAGGAAACAGGAAAACAAGAGGCTGAGACTGTGTTAAGGTTATAAAGCATTTCTATTTTTTACATCTACTGCCAACAGAACCTCAATAAGCAAGAGACATTCTTGTGTGCCTGCAATATACTCTACAGCAATACACACAGAAAAAAAGGAGAGCTTACAGTAGTAAATTAAATACTTTGCAGCTCCTTATTCCAAAAGGAATATTTCATCAAAGGCAGCCCTACTATAGACTTACAGATTTCCTGTAACTAGAAGCACTTGGTATAAAACTGAACTGACAATCTGTATTATGTTTGTGTACAAGGCAAATGCGGTGTTTGTAAAAGCCTCCCTTCACTTGGGCTTAAATCAGAGTGAAATTGTTATCATGCTGTCACCTAGAATTGCTAGGAGAGAAAATCTAATTCTAGAGCTATTTTCCATTGGTGATTCTCTATGAAGAAGAACAAATCAGATAAAATAAGAATTTGAGTGTCATTATCCAAGCTGAACATTCAGTACTCTGTGTATCAAAGGCTGCTCTCAAAAAACCCCCCAAAGATGCTGTAAACTGTGGAAAGAGCGCACTTTACATGCAATGCTGACCTACCATTCTGAACAGTTGATTTTCTGGGACTTTTTTCCCCCCTCTTTCTTTGTAAATCAGTGGTACGCAATAAGTCTTGAGAAGTGGCCTTACATGAACTGCTCACAAATGCTCCAGTACAACAAACCGCCTGATTTATTCTGTCCTTTATTTTTTTCCGAGAAGACTGCGGTTATTTTTCTTGGGTTCTGCAGTTGAAAACCAATTGGTTTTTTTACACATAATGACACACACAGGCAAACATGCTTACCGCTTTGCAGTGTTTGTTTTCCTCCAGAGAGCACACCACTGGGCAGCATTCCTGTTGGAGTCAAACCTTTCAGCGTCAGCACACTTTCACTCTCTTCTCTGCAGAAGGAAAAAACCCCCAAAAGTAAATAAATGTCTTTTTTTTTTTTTTAAACACAGAACACATTTTAGACACCTTAAGCTACACCTGCCCTGCAATGATTTGGTTATCTCCAATCTCCTTACCAAGATAGACTGAATCTGGTAATAACACCCGCACCAGTACAGTTCCCCGCACTGCTATGTAAGTGGTTCACCTTTGCACCACGCCATACACAGACTCCCGCTATAGTTAACACTATAACCTGCATCTATGAAACAAAGTATGACATACATTTGAATATATATACATAAAACCACAAACTTGATGGGAGGAGGACCAAAGGAGCAGTTATTGCCAACAACACATTTAAATGTCTTGCACCATGTGGTCCAAAATCAACTTAAATTGTTCTTTTGCTTTTGTCTACACTAGCAGTCAGGTGCATTATTTATTAATGATCACCATCCACTTAAAAAAAGGCAGCTCATTAAAATTAATAAGCACTTCCACCCTTACTAGGACTGTTCTTAATAGTTTTGTATACTAAAAATGGTACTGAATTCAAGAAAAATGTTTTTGAAAACCTAAATATGTTTTGTCAGTCTTTAAATACACACAGTTTTTAATATATGGCAACAGGAATACAACGGCTCTATCCAGACAAGCTGTTAAATACAGCTTTCTACGAGCACTGTAATGCTGTCTGTGATGACATACTTTCTCAGCAGCAAAATTGACCCCAATTCTTTAAGGGAAACCTATTTTGAAGTGCTTTACTTTGAAATATATAATGACAGTAAGCTGGAGGAAGCAAACACAAAGACAGAATTTAGTTCCATGTTCACTTGAGGATAATGTGGTTTTGTCTATCAAAACTGTCTCTCAACAATTCTACTACTTAAAATTTTCTTTAGACCTATGTGCCCTGAATTACTCATGTATTTCAAACAACTCTTGTGTACCTACTACATATACTCTTCAAGTTCTATTTTTAGTTTGAAAATGATTCTCCTTGTACACGCTTTTCTTTGTGTAATAGTCAAAATCGTGACTGTTTTCCTTGCAAGTTTCCTAAGCAATCAGAACTAATGCAACAGCCAAATATTTCCAGAATTAACACAGTATTTTCAACATCGAGTTATACACCAAATTTTTTGCTTTCTCTTGATTATTTGCCCCTGCAAGCAGATGCATAATCTGCATTTTCAATTCAGTCTGTTTAATGTCTCTTTTTTTTAAAATTAGACCGCTATGGCACTTTTAGCTTCACCTTCATAAGATAAGTTTATTCACTGTATTTTTATTATCTTCAAACTGCATATTCCCAAGAAACCTCTGTATCGCAAATTGTGAGATTTTTTTAGCCTTCAGTGTTCCTTATTTTCTAGTGGATGTCCTTTAATTCCATTTAAAAAAAAAAGGAAAATAAACTGACATTTTTATATATATATATATATATATATAAAAATAAACTGGTAAATAATATTTTATTTACCTCCCTCTTATCTAAATATATCCAAAGAAAAGTCAGACTTGAGAAAAAAAGTCACAGAGAGGCAATGACAGGGAATCGTGAGCTCTTCCACCGAGCTTAAGCCAATCTTTCTATGATGGCTATTCTCAGCAAAGCTCATTTATAACCTTTGAAACTCAATACAACATTATTTTGATATCTAATTTTGAGACAAAAGTGGCTGAAATGATCTCAGTTTTACATTCAGGTTACATCCTCGAGGAAGCTGGCAACTCTGGCTCAGAGAAGAGATGTTCGACTGAGTCCTTTGAAGATGGTCACATCAGATGCTGATTGTTCAGAAACGCTTTTCAAGAATTAGTGAAAAAAATGTCATAAACCTGCAATGACTCAAACAGGAACTTCAAAGGTTTCTGAAATAGGCTGGTTTAGATGATGGTGTCACTGCAGTCTTTACAGGGTTATACCGAGTTATCAGACACTTGTGTGTCAAATGGGGATTGTGCTGGCAAGACAGAAAAAATAACCCAGGCTGTTCTATAGGAACAGTATTTGCAAGATTAACCTCGTGTAATCTTTGCTGTCTAGAAGCCTGGCACCTAGCTGAGGAGAATCAATCTTTCCCAGCTAAAGAGAAGGGGGGCAATGGTGGCTGGGATGAAATGTCACTCATCCCCCGGAAGACTGGTCAGCAAAACTGCCCATTGGAGGTACCTGTTTATTTGCTGACTATGCCTCTGACGACAGTAAGGATGTATTTGCTGGTTAAAGCTAACGGAGAACAAATATACTCTTCATCTTCAGTCCTTCCTGCAATGTTTCAAGGTCCATCAGTAACCAAGAACTGTAAAAGGCTCAGCAGCTTCAGTGAGTGAACCACTGGCTTCTCTTCTACCACATACAGTTAATTCTGGTCTTCTGGAGTTGTTGGGATGCATGGGGTAGGCATAAAAAAATGTCTCATGAACAACTCTGAGATGAATTTGACTTCTTTTCAGGGAAAGATCAAGTATGATTTCCATCAGTGCCTTAAAATGTTGATTTTCATGGAATAAGTTAAGAGGGCTTAAAGTTTCAAATGGTGCTAAAACCCTAAGCTATGAGGCTTATGCATATCACTTTAGACAGGGCATGTGCAAGAATTATCCTGTACCCTTCTTCCATCCCTGAAACCATAGAAAGCTTCTGCCCCATAGTTCCCTTTGAAAAAGTCTTTCACATATAGGCAATGTCAATTACCTGCAAGTTAACAAAACTCAAACATATCAGCTGAGCATCCAATTTCAGGCCCTTCTGCATATTGAAGTTCACATTTCTGTTGAATTAATCCTGTATTTCAAAAGGTGCTCCACAACAAAATACAGCAGATCCAGAAGCTGCAGTTCAAGGTTATAGGAGAAAGCCAGGTTTCCCAAACTTTGTTTGCTCAACTATCATCAGAGAAAAATAATCATGCTGTTTTATGAAGGTGGTAGCAATGTCGGCTCCCGGCTCTCTGCCAGACTTGGTACAGAGGAGCAGGTGGAAACATTTGATTGCTCCTCTGTCTTGTTTAGGGAAAAGGCATGATGCCAACTTTTTTTTTTTTTTTTTGGATAGGTACCACTTTGAAGTAGCTTGTGCATCACTAGTAACTCACATATAACACTTTGGGAACCCCAGGTACAAAGTCCTCCATCTCAGTATGCTATTTAAAGCTATGCTGCTGCAATATGCAACGTGTGGGCGAACTGCTGTGTCCATGTGAAGCCCCAGTGACAACCTGCCCACTGCTTGCATGCTCCAGAAGAGTCTCAAATCAAGCAAGTTTGAGAGTTTCATCTGAAATTAAGAGTATATTCTTCAAGGAACTATTTTTATTTTCTCTTTTTATATCAATCATACAATCATACCAATACATTTTTTAAAAATTCCTTGATTTTGCCCTAACCGTTTTACAGCCATAAACTGACTACAGCAGAGCAACATACAATTTCCTGAGAAAAAAATCCCTCTGCTGAAAGGGGGGAGAACTGTATTTTCTATATTTAGACCACAGCACAGTACAGCATGTTTTCTCTTCTGCTCAGAGACATCAAATGGAGAGTTCTAAACACTGGGTAGCAATTAGTTACTCATGTTCATGTGTTTGGAGGAGTGCAGCCCAAGGTAACGAGTTGCTGTTGTCTGCACAATGATTTCCTGGACTTTTAGTTAAATGACCCTAATGCTATCATCTTTAATCATCTTTACTCATGTCTGTAGCAACTACGGGTGATAAAGTGGGACACTTGGCTTCCTTTTTAATGAGACATGATGTGGAACGTGCCCTTTCTCCACATTTAACTCTTGCCTTGCAGTGGCTAAGACTTAATTAGTCCACCTGGTGAGCAAAAGTCTTTTAAAAAAAGGGTAATTGCAATTTTCTTTGCTGATGTCTTTCGTTTGTTCGTCTGGTTTATGTTCAGCAAAAGCCCTGAGGAAGATTATTCAGAGCCATAATAAATAGCAGTATTGTATAAATAAAACAATTTTTAAAAGGTTCCAGTAAAACTCAGTTGGGTGGTATACTAAAATATCAAATTTGCTGTTTGATTAACAGTAGAGTGCTCTAAGTAATCATTCAAAGATGTCCTTTAACATCAAAAAAGAATCTGAAACAGCACAAAACCTTACCTTAACACTGAGAAAACTCTAGCCATTTTTCCTATTGCTCTTATCTTGTTCCTTATAACCTCCTTTCGAGCAGCAGCTGTTGCTCCTATGGAAAACACATTAAAAACCGTTATAGGGATTTGTAAATGATACATCACTATTCTGAACTCTAAATACAAGAAACATCATATTAATGCCATGGTTTGCCAAACTAAGTCACATTTGTAGTCAAAACCAAAAATACTATTTTTTTTGTTATTTATAGCCCAAGACTGATCACTTTTGAACAATCTAGTTATTAGTACCTTTAGACATGTGATCTTTTTCCTGCTACACATTAAAGCTGCATGTTTTTTCATCAATGCAACCTAATTTTCTATTTCAAAAACATTTTCAGAGACCATACTCTTTTGAAAATGAGTTTCTTAGAAAATAGTCAAAATGCCAAAAAGATATTCAACATGAACAGTACCCAAACCATAAAAAAAAAGAGTTCAAAGAAAAGTTAAATAACAATGGAGTTAAAATCTATTTCATAGTCTTACCATTTGAAGTGAAAACCAATCATGTTTCTCTTAATTTTCTAAAAAAAGTGAGTGGGTTAAGCATAAGGCCAAGAGGGTCCAGTTAGGGTTTTCCCATCCCTAGTTAAAAAGTATTTAAATGGTTATAAAACCTAAAGGCAGAGTCCTGGAAACCAGCATGAAAAGGCAGGGATTGCATCAGCTGGCAGTGGTTAAGAGAGTTCCACAGAGCAACTTGCTTCTCATCACTGCTCAAAATTACATTTACTTTGAAATTTGTGAACTCACACAATAATCTGCCTTAAAATAAACATATGCTGGAACAGAGACTACAGGTCAGCTAAGTTTGCATGTGTACTTGTTACTTGGCTATCATCAAAACCTAGAATAATGTCTGTGCATCCAAGAGAGAACCACCTGAATGGGAAAAGCAAATAGTACTAAGTTACCAGAACAAGGAATTTCTTTTAATAAGGACCTCCTGTGTCCCCAAGAAAATGCCATGTTATACTAAGTAAAGCAGTTTAATTGAATTATCACACTCATAACCACACACATCATGAAGATTTCTCCCAAAGGTTTCTGAATGATAGGTAACCTTGGCTCGTATGGATGCTGCCTGACAACTCCTGCCTCCAAGGTTCAGGAGGGCAACCTGAAAACCACTACGCATCACGATAACACTTACTCCTTTGCTGCTCCAGAAGTCAAGGACAAAAATGAAAATTTCTGTTTTCAATTCCTAGCAAATTGATCCATTTTATAAAGTGGAGTCTATCGCGGAAGCTAAAACAGCAGAAAGGGCTGAAAATGAGGGAGGCGGTTACGGCAGCAGAGAGGACAGCCCCAGGGAGCCCAGGCAGCGGCAGAGACAGCCGCCAGAGCGCACCGGGCAGGGGAGCGAGGCACTGCCCGACGTGGGTGATGGGTGCAAGAGTGGGTGTACGTACTGGGATGTGTTCGTACGTCTGCTGAGGAGTGTAAAGTAGACGTCTTACAATCATGCATGCTGCTTTTGCACGCACCCGTCTTTTGGGGCAGCTATTAAACGCACTACTTCCAGGCATTTCTAACTGTCCACTTAGGCTGTCTTGAAATTATGAGCCTGTATCTTGAAGTTCAAACTGAAAGAAACTATGCTCAGAATGATGGCTTTCAAATCTCCCACATATGAAGATAAGGTATAAAAAAATACAAAGATATAAATAGGCATAAGTGTCTAATTCTAGACAACAAAGAGTGGGAGAAACAGCTGTAATTCAGCTGTAACTGAATTAAATATATTTGTAACAGCTTAATGGAAAATTGAAATTAAACAGCAATGATTCAGTTGGGTTCTTCAGGAAATAGAGGGGGTACGTTCCTGCCTCAGTTACTACAATCTCACTGAATTGTACTCTCAAGATACACAAGACACGGTTTTCATCCTTTTTTACTCTGAAAGCACTTAAACACAACTTGCCTTTTTTTTTTCCCCCAAGTGTAACTATCCCTACTTGTTTATTACAAATGCACACTGTTCTAGTTGATCTTAGAAGTATATTCAACTTTTTTCAGTCACTGTTTAACTTCCAGAAAAGTTGAGCACTGAAAACTGGAATTATAATTTATGACCGAAGTGAAATACAATGCCCTACACTTAAATATAAAATGAGAATGGAAAAAAATACTTAATCATAAAACACAGCAGGCTCAAAGGCAGTATTTTGTTTCTCATCAATACACATAAAAGGTTACTAAAAATACACTTAAAAGATTTCCTAATTTGTAACAGATCTGTGAAAATGACTTAAAATATTCTCTGCTTACTAAATATTACTAATGAATTTACTTATCCTATTTGGTTTTTTAAAACATTATTTCCTAAATAATGCACCTGATATTCGCAATGTTTTGTTGCCCTGTTAGTTTTGACTGAATACTACTAACGTGATATAGTATTTAGATTCCCTAACTAGTTATATATAAAGCTTAGACTCACATTTCAAGTGTGACTACTCCAGTTTAGTATTCTGAAATTCACCACTACTGCAAATCCTTATGAATTACTTCAGATACACTTAAGCATGCACTTATGTGAAAGCAAATGGGTCATAACCTTAGAACTGGCTATGAGTAAAAGGGTTAATTTTAGCCTTTGCAAACATTGCCTGATATCCTCTTAAGTTTTTACTTTTCTTTCAATATCTAAACAAACCCTATTTGCATGAAGGAACTTAAAAAAAAAAATCATGAACACAGCCAAGTTTAAAATCAGAGTGGAAAAATTATTTGGCAGGTAGAATAAAAGCTTTGAATCTTAATTCAGTAATTTAACAAGTTCTATTGGATTTCGGATTTGTAGCATCCAAACACAGATCTTGCAAGTCAGCGAAATGTAATTTAGGCCTTCAGATTAAGAAACAGATCAATGAAAAAAACCCCTATAAAGTCTGAAAATATTCTGATATGTAGGATTGAACAGAGAGAAAACAATATTGAGTAAAAAAGCCAACCCCAAATGTCTCACTGGTATCCTAATATATTATATATTATCTAATTAAGCACTAGGCAAATTAATTAAACTTAAGCCTTCCAACTTATTGAATACCTTTCTTCTGGGCATAAATGGGATCTTCTTATGAATTCCAAAGGGGGGGAAAGAAAAAGATCAGTGATGTTTGTAGAATGAAAATAAAAAATAATATAGAACATTTGACAACATCAATGGAAATGCAATGTTTAAGTAAAGTCTGAAAAACAGAAAAGAAACAAATTAGGCAGGAAACATCCAAAAGGAAAGAAACAGATAGAGAACGATGGAGAAAAAGAAAAAAAACCTTTTCAGCTTAAAGCCTCGTTAGTAGGTTTTGCAGGAAACCAACGTGCAGGCAGAAGATCAGCAGCAAAGATGAGCCTCGGTGTTACCACCCACCCCTTGAACGTATACTTTCTCCTACATTATTGCAGCTGCTTTGATAAGGCTTAATCACTTCTCAGAATCAGTCCCCCCAGTTTATGTGGGGTGTGCCTGCCTGATGACCCCTCTTTACTTAGTGGTATCAAGCCAAGTCTTCCAATTTACATCTGATATCTGAAAGAATAGCTTACTATCATAGACATGTCTGCTGCTTCTACCAAAATCAGTGCCATCTACCATGCACATGCATTTGTTCAAATGGTCCAGCAGATTACAGTTATCAAATCCAAATACCACCATGGTACAAGTGCAGCACTCGGTGCCCAGGCACAACTGCACCATGACACGTGTTTTGGGGGCACTGGTTATCTAGTGCACGCTGCTAGGTTGGTCCAGAGGCAGAGCACACCAATGTGCCGTACTATGGCTTACATGAAAAATGGTTTGGGCATGGAAATAACCATATCTGGCCAAATAAATGCATGAATAAATAAATAAAAAGATCACATTAAAATGCCCCTCTGCCACCAACTCACAGAGAGTAGGTATACATTGCAGCCCAACCTTGCTGGTTTGGAGGAAGAACAAACATAAACCAGTGGGAAAACCCCTCCATTTCTCTCCTAGTTAAAAATTAACTCATTGAAAAGCTAAGACTTTCTCATCTGCCCAGGCAGTATCATGAACACCCTTACCAAGGCATTGGTAAGTAACTGAGACTATAATGATCGAGGCCTTTGCTTTTGCTCAGCCAGCCCCTGTGTTAGTTGGAGCAGAGCTTGCCCCAAGTGCAGTTTATTGCACTGAAGAGCTGTGGCAAATTTCGTATGCAGCTGTTCACAGCAGAACCAGGTTTTGATCGGCAGGAGGTGCTTGACTTGGTACTTCTCTTTAGGCTCGGACTACAGCACTGTACTGGGGAAGCTGTCTTCCAGCTGAGGAATACATGCTGCAACTAGCACTGTGACAGTGGCTTTTCCATGAGAAGGCTGTGAGCTACAATGTTGAAGGCAATACAAAAATTAATGCAGGTAATTTAGGAGTGTCTTTATGCCAAATCATGATAGCGATGCGTACAAAGCAAGCAGTGCATTTGTGTCAAGTTGTCTATTACATTATTGCACCCTTTTAATTAGCAGCTTAGTTTTTTCAATCAAATTCATGAGGCCAGAAATGTTGCTAATTAAAATAAAACAGGACTCTGACTATATGCTGGCTAGGTAGAGGTATTTGCAGCTCCTATTGCTAAGCGATATGTTTGATGCACAAACCATAGAGCACACGAGCTAACGTTCACCCATGACATTTTTTGCTGGATCAGATTATATTGCAACCACTACAGCAAACAGGAAAGAGAAAGTACTGCAAGAGGAAACTATCAGAGATAAGAAAATTTGACCTATCATATCCTCTCATTTTTAAAGCAAGTGAAACCAAAAGGCCAATACAGGCCAGCAGGGACATATGGGACAAAGGGCACTACGATTGCTATTTAGGTTTTCTCCCACTAAGCATACACAGAAACTGCCTACAACAAATTGATCAGATCCCCATGATGTGTTTCCTTAAGCAAAAAAAAAAAAAAAAAAAAAAAAAGGAGAGGAAAAAAAAGGGACTGCATGCTGTTGAGCATCCTGCTCATGGCTAGATGCAACATGCATGACTCAGAACCAAAAAATAATAATTATAAAAAGGGGCTCACAAGAACACCATGCAGTGAGGTCAGGCAATACTGATGGGGCTTTGTTTTGAAGGGGGAAGTGAGAGGGGAAGACGGAGGGCGAGAAAGTGTAAGAGAAGATAACAAATGAATGAAATGAATGATCAGTGCAAACCATAGTGATGGATCATTCTCATTACATGTGGGAACCCAGGTCAGGGCATGTTCAAACTGCAAGGAGAGAAAGGAAATCAGCAGCAAGCCCTGAAAACTACTGATGATATAAAAATAAGCAATGATTTTAAAGAATCATTCCATCAAACAAAATGCATCTGCTGTTGCAGATATCAGGCATTTCCTTCTGTGGGAAATGCTGCTAAAGAAAAATGTCAGTGGGCAAATAGGACTGTACTGCTGCAGTCCTCCAAGGAAGCCGGACAGAAATTATTGAAGAATAATAGTGGACATGTTGAACCACTACAAGACTGTCAATATACAGCCCTTAAAGAAACAGTTTTAAGCTGATAATCATTCCAGGCTCTTTCATCAAGAACACATATGAAATACATCTTGTCTTTTCTCCCCCAAAACGCAAGACTCTAAGGAAAAAAAATAAGAAAAGAGAGGGAACTCAACTATGTCTGAGAAAAAAAGGATTTTCCTTTGTTGTGCAGGTAATACATCAGAACCCACCACGAAATCATTAAAGACATCAGCCTCTATTTAAATTTAAATTAACCCTCAAATTTACTTTTATGCCTGAATCCTCTAGTCTCTTCCATGTGTACGATCCCCACGAGCCCACCACTTCCAGTGGGCTGAAGGTACAAGCGTGCACCCACAGCAAGCCGCAGCACCAGCGCCATGGATCCCAGTTTACAACTCCAAGGGGATTATCCGGGAAAGCAGACATGAACATACACCAGCTCTGGTTTTAGCTACACATGCTAAAGAAGACGACATTTCTAACATCTTCCTTAACGTAATGTTTTACACAGGAAAGTCATTCATACAGAAAAAACCTGAAAGCAGATTTAGACAACAGTATTAGCATTACAGTACCAGGAATGGTTTAATTATGCCTCATCTGGAAACTTTAACGCTGTTAGATATCGTTGTGCAGTACACACACATGCAAGCCCAGAGGATTGCAGCCTGTCTCCCTGCTTAGACACCTGCAATGCTGCAAACTCCACGTCTGGAGGAGTGCTGTGGTAAAAACCCCAGGGAGACGCGGCGGGCTTCACCCTCCTCCCAGAAAAACCACAGTAGATGCGGAGACCTCCTGCAGCCAGAGAGGGCTGCTGTCCCCAAAGACCCCTAATGCCTCGTTATTTCTGACTCTACTTTGGAAAACGTGCTCCTGAAGTGTAGCTTAAGGCATGGGAACGCTGACACACTAAAATTTTCAAAAAGGACTACAGGCATTGGCCTATCTGTGCTCAATGGAAGTTTATAGTACAACTTTAAAAGAAAGTATTAGGCCAGCGCCGAATTAATTTAAAAATCCTTCCCATAAAGCCTTTGCTTTGGCATTGCATTCAGTGGGATTTCAGCCTGCACTTAAGTGCTTTCTTGAGCCAAGGATTTTAAGCACGTGGTTTTGTTGCTACTGTATTTAATTTGACACAGTTTTTACTCATTGTGTGCCTCCGTACTGTTTCACATGCTGCTTTAATTACACAGTAGCTACTTATTTAAATTTCATGAGAAAAAAAATTGGGCACAATATGCAAACAGGTGTTTTCTTCTCTCCACTGATTACTGGTTTCAATAAATTCAGTCTTTGTCCCAAGTCCTGCAAGATAATTGTTCATGTCCACACTCCGTGGTGGATGCAGAACAGGGAATTCCATCTGGCTATTCACAGTAAAATCAAACTGCTGTCATCCATACTCCTCTCCATCACAAAGGAAACATTTGCCAAAACCCATGATCTAGCTTTCCCTTCCAAAGATTAAAAATAAAGACCTTGAGAGAGAAGTTTAATTATTAATTACAACTTCATTAAATATTTGTCTTACTTGAAAGTTCTTCATTCTCCCTGTTCATTCATTCTACCTACAAACACCCGGAGAATATTTGTTTTTTTTCCAGGTTCTGGTTTTTTGAATTTTTTAATATTTCTGTTCTTTTCCTAAATATTTTGGTTTTTACACACTGTAAGCATTCCTAATAAGAATGTTAGGGATGCATGGGATTTTTTTTCAGTTTTGCTCAACTGAGAAGGGACATTTTGGAGAGCTGCAATTTACTCTTGCACAGCCTAACAGAAAATAATGTCTAATAATATAAATTGACTTCTAAGAATCCCCAAATTGCAAGATATAAAGTATCATTTACAGTCAAACCAACAGGTACAAGGCAACTTATCATCATATAAACTCCAACCCAAATAACAACAGAAGTGACCATTCCTCTCTTAGCAGAAATGTCAGGTCATAACATTTCTCTATCTGTTTGCACATTTATTCTTATTGATTCTACTGCTTCTTAAAGCCTTTTAGATACACAAGTGCATTAGAAGAGGTGACTAATGAAATATTTCAAGTCTTCCAAAGTTGTGGTACCGATATTTTGGAAGTAGCTCTGCATGAAGCTTATTTCATTATAGGAAGATAATTTCATTGATACAATTAAACTTTCTATGGAAATCCCTGGGATCTTATGCATGAAATCAACATCTAACCTCTTCGTGACAACACAAACCAGATTTCATGGAGGGAAATATTTTTTTTTTTAACCAAAAGAGTGAGACCAAGGAAAGGGTTAGAACAGGACAGAAGATCTCTTAATTCTTTCCAAAGCATGCAGTAAACAAATCCACTGGAGTCTAGCACAACAGTTGCTTTCAGCGGCACAGAAATTAAATGGGCCTCAGAAAATTATCCCACGGTTAGTAAATAAACTTTTAAAGTAGTTTCAAGGCAAACAATCTCAGCCAAGGGCAGGAGGCTCTTACCATCAAACCCATCTTCCTCTGTCCCCAATTCATCATCTGAGCAGATGTTCAGCACGTTCACCAGCATCTCTGTCACTAAAATGGAAAACAAAATGTTGATATTAAGCTTTCCTGGTCTGATAGAGAGCAAACTCTAGCTGTAGTAGTGTTAATGAAAACTCAGTACAGAAATGGCACCCACTTTTTAAAGAACATGACCTTGTTTTATGCATGTAGTAATATAAGCTTGAAGTGTCTTGTGTAGTTAATAAAAAGTACAGGTTTCCATAAAAATTGTTCCAAATATAACAAACACCACAACAAATAGACCTTAAAAAAAATTAATGTGTTTACGATCTCTCTTTTTGTAATTGTCAATGAACTAGGTAACTTTTGTTTTCTCCCCCTGAATACATTTTTGCCTTTCACTCAACTTGGACAACAGACCTGACCACTCTCATCCTGCTGCTACATTGCAGTAGGATTTGATTTCCCTGTTCAGCAAATGGAACGACATTGCAATTGAAAAAGTTACAGCAAGAGGGATCACAGAATATTTATTTATTTATCCAGGTTTTGGCTACTATACTTTCAGTTCAACAAAACATCAACCTTGTAAGAGGTCCACAAAGGGGCAGTGTCCCTTGAAATCCAGGACAAATAGACTGGATGATCATTGTGGTCTCTTCCAGCCAGAACTATTCTATATTCAATAGAAACATCATTATCGGTGAATTAAGAATATATTCAGCTTGCTTACTTTGCAACCTGGGCACAGAAAGGTCAGCCTCAGGCTACCCCTAACCTGGTCTCTGCTCTTTCTGGAAAGGCAACAGTGAGACACTAACCAGAGAGCACACAGAATAAGAACAGCCGAAAAAAAACCCCGGGAAAAATCACAACCAAGGAAATATAATTTAGAGATCAAAAAAGCCAAAGTTACAAGGTAAAATCATTAGCAGATTGAGAGAAACTCCACTACATCTACATGTAGTAAGCATCATTAAAAGGGTTACCAGGCATGTCTAGTCTTGCACTAGCTACACAGGTTGAAACTTTAATTTTTTTAATCAAGTGGTTATTAAAATCCTCTTCTGTGACAACTATGATGGCTTGGAACATTAGAAGTGTGGGACAAAGCTATATTTTTCCTACATTAGTGAAGGATTTAATATTTTCCTTTGACAGGATTAGTGGAAAGACTTTCCACATTAACAACAACAAGTGAAACTAACAGTTTCCTACCTTGGTTGGCTTTTGAGGGAAAAAAAAATCTATAAAAGAAAGGAAATAAATAAAAAGCTGTGTAGAACATCAACTCTTACATCCTTGAGTTTTGTTTTGCAGAGAAAGGGAAAACACTAATTTCACTTCTAGGGATCTAAAATTTCCAAGCAATTGGTAAGAGTGACCACTGGAAGACGTGAAGGAGAAAAAAAAAACCAACCAAGAAAAAAAGAAGGAGCAGCACCCATGGTCTCAGAATCTCAACAAATCTGTGCATCCTGCAGCCCCACCTGGGGAGGCCACTGATAAGAAGCCTCTGAAAAAATGACGGCACAGAACATCTTACAGGACTGCAGTGTGGACAGAGAACAGGCCCATCCTAAAACCAGCCTAGCTGATTTTATGGCCAAAGAAAATGAAAGCATTTTATCTGCTTCACAAGAGTCTGCAACACATGTCAGTGTGGATTATGTAATGTCTCCATTAGTGGAAACAGCTGTCTATTCTTTGTTAATCCCTATTTCATTGTCTATCGGCTTTGTTCACAGAGACCTCAGGCATCTCACCAGCAGCTCTCCTCATACAAAAGAGTAGCTGAAAACAAAGCTGGTCATGACTGCAGGTAAGAGCCACAGCTGGCTGTATTTCCAGTTGCCTATTAAGAGAGAACTGTTATTCCAAGCAGCTTTTAGGAGTTTATTATAGTTTTCTGGCAGTAATTGCTGTTGCAGCAATATACTATAATGGATGGATCAAAGCAAGCTTCATCTCAGGCCCTGAATAAAATGACTTGGGGTTTAAGCAGTTTGCATTATGTATTCATTTAGTATGTTAGACCAAAGTGTTTTCATGCCTTTTGTGTGCTTGCCATTCATAGCATGAAGTTGTCTTCAGGCAACATCAAGAGCATCGTGTTTCAATAAAACATCATTTATGTTCTTTAGAGCCTTCTCGCCAGCGCTGAGGCACTGTATGCCCTGGGCAGAGAAGGGGCCGAGGAGCAGGTTTTCCTTCTTCCTGCCATGTCTCTACTCTCTCCAGGAACAGTTAACCAGACTGGGTCTTAGCATCACCAGCTCTGTGTTTCCTGGTGAAAAAGCAACCCATGGTCTTAATAGAAAGGTCAGCTGGGTAAGGATGTAACCATGATGTAGTGAAGTCTGTTGTGATGGCACTTGAGCAGTAAGCAATACCCAAGGGAATGCCCAAGAGCTTATAAAAGAACAACTAATAGGAATTTTATTCAGTGAATGCACCTGCAATGCCATAAAATCTATTTCTACAGCAGAAACATTAACAGTATCATAGCCCGGAAAGAGTGGAAATTATAAAAACATAAGAGAACTGTGATTAACAATTGGTAATTGCTTGCCCCTCTGAGGCCCATTTCTTCAAATTTGTCCTTGAAAGCAAGTCATCTGTCTTCAACTTATTCTTGCCATTTCAAATAAATGAGGCGACATGCACAGTCACTAAGAAACCGTTTTGCAGTTTCTACAAACAGAGCCAAATTACGTACCTTTCTCCCCAACAAATGGCAAGGACCAGGTAAACACATCCATGAAGTTTGGAAGCCAGTACGGATGAGGAGAGCAGTTGAACTGTCTGATATTCATAACGTTGTTCTCATATTTCAATACTGCAGCTAGAAGGGAGAAAGGAAAGAAACAAGAGAGACATCAGCCACGTGCCTGTGACTGGCTACCAGACCAGTAACACTCACAGCACACACAGCCTGCAGAGCTGCTCAGCAGCTTTCAACCACTTGACCCAGCAGCAGCAGCAGCACTTGACTGCTAGTTATGATAGAATACAGCCTCAAAGAAGCTGCAAGCCATTTCCAGTCTGAAAGCGGTGTCGCCAGCTTTCCCTGGCACTAAGGTGGGTTGGTAAGTGAATTAATAGCTCTGAATAGTCACAAACGTAGGCTCTGGGATCTGCCACCAGCAGGGAATGAGGCAGAGTATCCACAAGCACCCATTTCACACAGTTATCTGAGCTCCTCACAACCATACTTTGGAGATAACAGAGAAAAGCATTCATCACTCAGTTTGAATTCTGCTCTTCCAATGAACATTTTCAACATATTTCATTCACAGTATTGTACAACAGATGATACTTTCTTCTCATATTATTCAAATGCGAGGCACACGAGATTGTGCTCCCTATAGTATGAATGAATACTAATACGATTTGTCTTACGCCATTTAAAGTTCACATCATTCTTGTCAACACACACACACACACACAAGAAGACTATCTTTGCTAAAGGGCAGAAATACAGATACTTATGCCATAGCCAATTTTTAAAGCACTATGCCAATTTAGTGTTAACCTGTGTTAATGGACTTCAGGTTTGTACCTGAAACAGGATCTGATTAACCTGTTTTGCAATATTAATAGAATAAAGTAAATCAAAGTATTACAAAGCATATCAGTAAGAAACAGCTATTTATTTCTAGAAGAGACCATAGCTGTACATAGGCCCAGTGCAGTCAGAAGTCAGGTGAAAGAGGGAAAGGCTGAATGTGGCTTGGGTATAACTGAGATGGCAGAGAGTGCAGGCAGGAGAGAAAGGGACAACATCAATTTGGCTAGGAAGGAGGAAAGTAATCATGTTGAAAATGTGGCAGACAAAATACAGTGAACTCTACAATAAGCCTACATAACTGCCCTTATCAAAACTCATTTTCCAAAGCATGAAGTTTGCCCAACACTATGCTAACACTATGTTCCACACCAAATCTAGACTTTCATGCACTTTTAAATTTTTTGTATGGCAATAAGTGGTTATTAAGGTGCTGTAGATTACTCAAACCTAAGGCCATTCATTGAGACCACTTGGAATAACACAGAATGGGGGTGGGTTCAGCAGCTGTTTGTATTACAGGTCTATACATTAAATTAATGTGTTGAGGGAGAGCTTTCAATAATATGGTCTTTCAATAAAAATCATCCAGTGCTGCTTTCTATTGTTCACTTTATGGGCCAACTGCCTCAGCTTGGGAAACACTAAAACTAAATCTCAGTCCTTCCTTCTCCTTTTTTTCTTTTTTTTTTTTTTCTGTCTTCTTGCAAAGACACATGTAATGTAAAATCTTAATAATGCAGTTACTTAACCTTAGTATCTCTAACCTAATTAGGGTATATTTTAATTTTCAGAATCTGTTTCCTGAAATTCAGTAATTTCTAAATTGCACAGGCACAGAATACATCTGTTCTTGGATGTGAACAGAGCCATTTATGAAATAGAAGAGCAAGTATTTCTTTGCTTATGGAGAAAAAGGTCATTTTGACATGACCACGAAAACCAGAGGGACTCAACTATCCTGAACACAAAAACATAGAACTTTTTAAACAATACAGTTACAGGAGACTGCAGGCAGGATCTGTAATCAACATGGGACTCAACAATCAACACAAGCTGAAGCTTCCATCCACTGTAAAAGGTGCTGGCACTTTACATTTTTATTACCAGAAAAGGAAGGGTGGGGTTTCACTTTTAAAAAGACAGCTCAGTTAACTTTACATGAAATAAATCTCACCACTAGCATTTACATATAGTTCTGAACGCAATCGCCGCTCAGATGCTTACTCTCATGTAGACAGTGCTGACTTCACTGCGTGCGCTGGTCATCACCCAATCTTGTAACCATTCTAGTTCTGTAGCTGAAGATGAGCTGTCATCAAATACTTTTTATGCTAGAGACAATATACTGCACATACTGGAAGACATGTATGTAACTTTACATAAATCATCTTCAATTTGCCTTTTTAAGCTTGGAATTAAGCCATCCTGATGAGATCTAGTAACATGTGACCTTCAGAATGGTTCTCCTCAGCTTTAGTCAAAGAAAAATGAATCAAGAAAGCAACACGATAATGCCTTCATAAATGATGAAACACCATGAGTCAAAAGTACGTCAGAAATATACCACACCAAAGACATGTAGAGAAGGAGGTGTATCATACTTTGTTTTCCCCTTTCCTCCAGCCTTCCCACCTGTGGCTCCCCCGGGAGGAACACAGTTCCAGGGGCTGGTAATCATTTAACAGCCAGCAATGAAGTTGCACGACTGCAATATGACACAGCACCATAGGAAATGCAGTGTATTGCAACACTGACTGAAGGGGGTGACAATTTCTTCTGATTATTCATCTCCTTCCATTGACTAAAGTGTGTGTCAATCAGAGAAGAAACTTTTTTTGATGCACTAGACTGTTGCTTCCCACAAAAACTGAATAGGTTGCTAAATGTCTTCCATTTTGTGCACAATGACAGAGCCCAGAGTGACCTGGGATTTTCTGAAGCCTGCTCACTGACAGACACAGAAAACGGCTCGCTAACATTTACGCAAACTTCTGCCAGGCAGACACCCTCCATTTAAATAAACCACATGTGACTCTTGCCCATCCTAGTCTGACAGTTGGCAGCCATTCTGCTGCTCAGTAAAATAAAAATGGCTTAATACTGCTATTAGCAAAAAATGAGAAAACTAGTGTCAATGCTTTTAATATTTCCATCACTTTTTGGCTTAAATTATATATGGCAGATCGAAATTCATTCTCCTATTACAGTGACACAATTGCATAATAAAAATAAATAGTTTGTGGCTTTACAGCAAAAATTAGTCAAAACCACAAAAAAGGACCACTTAATGGTTGTGAAGATTCATTTAGAAGGACTAAAACTTCAAATTCATCGTCTCAGTGAGCTGAGGTAGTTCCCCTTCCCACTATTTCTTCTATTTATCCATTAAGTCTATTTCTAAATTCTGTGCAAGTTGAATAAATCATTTTTACAAGGAACTTTTAAAACTGGCCTCTAAAAAAGCCTGAACCATAAGGAGAACAGTTGGAAAACATCAAATTAAATATAAATGGCTTTAGTTGGGTTTGGGTTTCTTTACGGGAAGATAATTTATTTTGAGATTACTGTAAAAAAACCAAAACCAACAACTTCACACCACCTTAATTTATATACCTGAATATCTTACAAAAGCAAGTTCCAATAACAGTATTTAAAAACTATTCTCCTCTGTAAATGACCTGTACAGCTCCCCCACAAATTACTTCAGAAGCTACTTGAAGAAAAATAACACTATGCAATAGAGCAGGGTAATAACAGAGACAGAATTCCTCTAAAATAACACTATTCTTAAAAGAATAAAATAAAGTAGGGTAGTTACCAGTACCACAAATACTTTTCTGAATTTTTAATTTAAAATCTTCCATCTACAAGCATAAGGTAACTAATGAAGATGATATTTGACATTAACCAAACTGGCTCTTGTTATGATTGTGCAGTTCTGACTACTGCTTAGTAGTCAGAAGAAGAAAACTTCACCCGGATCGAGAAGAAAATGCTTCTCAGATAACAGCAGGAGTGCCTCTGAACTATTCTGGCCCCTTGCTTTCTTTTGGTCATAGCTCTTTTTTTCCCCTCTCTTTTGGCTCAGAAAAGGTTTGGGGGTTTCACTTCCGCTTCATTTCTTAGTCCACATTAACTTGATGCCTAAGTAGCTATAGGAGACCCCAGCTACCCTGAAAGAGGAGGAATCTTTTGAAGGCTATATGACTACAGGCCACACGGTTGCTGATGGAGGAGACAGAAGAAAGTGGGTTGGGTTCCTTTGGTTATGAAACCCGTAACTGAGGAAAACCTGACTCTCTTCAACGTTTACTTATTATTCTAGGCTGCAACCTCTGTACTTTTCTTTCCAAATGTATACTCAGACAGATGCTAGCAGAGCAAGCCACCAGCCACAGTTTTATCGTGTATAATCACCAACCAGAACAAGAATCTTACTTTATTATTCTTAACAGCCACACACATTTTAACCTAATTTTGGTACTCGCTGTTATAAATGAGTTTTAGAAGCTAATGGTTTGTAAAGTGAAGATGTGCAGATATCCCAAATGACATTATACTTCTTCCCAGTGCTAGTAAACTGAGATATCGGATGCTGAAATCACATCAGAGTGAAATGAAACACTAAGGCAGCAGGCGAAGGGCATTCGCACTGTTTAGCTTTAAGCACTTAACATAGGTACCTGAGGCTAGAAATACGGGTGGTGAAAAATGTTCAGGTAAGAAACCTCCTTCCTTCAGCTAGAAATGGGGACAACTCTTCTAACCTTCTCAGGGTCAAATATAAGCACCTAGTGCCACCTGAGACTCCCTGGGATATCTTCTTGTTGAAGTTGAGCCTGGATTGCCCCTGTCTCCTGTGTCATACCTGTCAGATCTGAGTGGATGTCTCAGACCCCTCTGGCACCTCAAAGGGCGCTTTAAAAGCCTCTGTGTTGGGAGGTGGATTAAGGCCTTAAGCAATGTGAACAACATCAAACTGTGAGACAGATAGATCAGAATTACCAAAAGACATTACATATCCTGCTTCAAGATCTGCTGAATCATTTTTCAGTATAAATTAACTGATAACATTTCAATCAGAGGAAAAAAAAGAAAGAGCATGTAGAAGTACTAGCCCAGAATGAACTAAATGTTTTTAGACAAACAATCTCAGAATAATTTTAGCAAACAAGTTAACTAATTTTCTTGTAATTTTTTTTTCAGAAAACTCACCCTGTATTTAGAAAATAAATGCAGTGAAAGTCTCTGAAATTCTTCATACCTAAGAAAGAATTTCAATTTCTGATTTAATGCTGAATTAACTTCAGCATTTACTGTGCAACTGGGAACAGTGCCTTCTCCTCCAGCAGAGTTGCTAAGTAACCACAGCGTTTTCTGCCCAAGACAGGTCAGGGATAAGGGTTAGTAAAATGCTTAAGGAGTTTAAACATTATCAAAGGAAAAAAATGATTTACTATACAAGGTAATGATGTAAATAATCTGGTACAGAAGCGGGGCTAATTGCGGTTGGGAAAATCTTCCCTTACAGAATTCTGAAGATTTTTATTTTGCATGTGCAATTGCATCTTCCAAAGAAAGAGCGCAATAGCGTTCCAGATTTTACCAATACACTGCAAAAATCACTTCTGGCAAACTTCTCCGCATCGGCAATGAGATGACCTAGATACCCTGACAGCTCCTCTTTAAAAGCTTTTGTTTCCATGACAAGGTATCATCACAACAGCAGAGATAAAGCATGAAAGAAAACTGATAGGGCAAACAGAAGGTTACACCACTTTTCTTTCTCCCAAAGTGCTATTATTTCTCAAAGATCATCCTTGTCTTCCAGGTATATTACTCTGCCTTTTTCCAATATGAAAATAATTTTCCTGTTAGATCCATTTGGATCAGGTACATTTCTTAACATGTATCTATGGTATGCCACATGCTGATACTTTATACATGCTTCATTGATATATTTCTTATCCGATACATTAACAAGCATACCGATGTACAGCTGGTTTTGATTTTTCTAGTATCCCAAACTCCCCTGCATACTTTCATTGTTTCTTTCCTTCATCTGCTTTTCCTTTCAGCAACACCACGTGTATGTTGCGGCATGCTAGGAGAGGCATCACGTTATTTTTTTCGATAGCTTCAGATTCTTGGGTGGTTAACTCACCACTACAAAACCTAATCTTTTAAAAGTGTTCAAAAGATAATAGTCTGTCTTTAGACAGCTAGTTAAAATTGTTCACTCAGCCAAAAAGCATGCACTTACTGAAGTGACAGCCAGACACTAAAATACCAGACACTAAAATATGAAGTATTGCTAATGATTTACAAATAAATTGCCTGCCTCTGTTTAACTTCTGTAAAATCTTTCCCTTTTTCGGGGGTGGGGTGGGGGCATGAACAGCATTACAGCAAACCCTAATTAAGGCATTAAGAAATATTAAATACAGGAATGAACGTTTAGACATGGTACAAGGCCAGCAGATCATACAATGCAGTAATTTTTGGCATCCTCTTATTCTGTTGCTATAAAGAATTTCTCCCGGTGGTGGGCACCCTTGAATACAGGGGTAAACCTGTACTTACACAACTTTCTCAGAGTTTCTTATCAGTATAACCTTCCTCCAAGGCCCTGAAGTCACAGGTAACTATTACAATCCAATTAACATCTATCTTCTTGCATGAGGAGTTTTGATCCTCTCCAGAAGGCGTAGTCTTAGAAAATCATCAATGCACTGACATTTCTTGTAACAAGTTTTAATAATAATTTTAAAGTATCTTTTTCTTTATGCCTTTTAATAACATAAATGAAAGCAGAAATGTTTGAGAAAGCTATGAAGACGCTGAACAGAAGCTCAGAAGTTGCCAAAGAACTTATGTGTAAAGTCCTCCCCTTTGCCAATGCTCTCCATTAAAATGAATATGGAAGGCATTAATAACAATAATGAAGGATAGTCTTGGAAAGAGGAGGGAGACTAGGCTCCCCATATCTAGGCAGTTTCTGAGTCTCTGAATCACCCCCTGAAAGTGTACCTCTGTCTCCATTAACAACACAGGGAACCCCTGACAGGAGCCTCCTAATTCAAAAACCTAACTTTGGAACCTGAAGTTGTGCATGTGTGTGGGCTGGGGTTGCGACAGGACCGGCAGCCCCATGATGGATGAATTACACACGCAGCCTTCATGAGGCAACGGCCAGTGACCAAAAGGATACAGAAAACTCCCTTCGGTGCCAGAATCCAGCTGAGCAAAACCAAAAGCGGTTCCTGTGGTGGGTCGGTACTGTGAGACAGCCCACGCAGAGGGTGTGCAGCAGCATTATTAACAGCAGATATGCTGAACATGGTCTGGCCTGGGTAGCTTATCTTCAGCTACTCCTGCTGAACCTCCTTTTGCTCTGGGAATGTTGCTTCCCTACAGCTCTTTGAGGACATATCTGATCCCCGTGGCTGCTTTCCAGTGGTGTCTGAATAAGCCCTTGGATAATGTTGGCAACCAAGCCCATTCCTGAAGTGCTCTGAAGAACTACAAGAAAGCATATCTGCTTTAATGGGTATGAGAACTATCAACCTGGGGTAGAAAATGAGCATTCCTAGCCCCTTGCAGCTTTAAAAAAAATGTATTTATCTTAAACAACACTGCATTGAAAAATGACCCATTCATGTCAGTGGGAGATGGAGCCTCTCAGGAATTCATTTAGGTTGACTTTATTAGCTACTAACCAGAAGCATACTAAGAATGCACACTAGAAAGGAAGGCACTTGCTAGTAGGAGAGTAACTCCTTTTCCAAGGCTCGACAGTAACCAAAACCCCAAATGATCTGTAAAAATCAATCAGGTTCTGCACCAGTGCATGATGAGTCAGCTAGAGCAACTGTCCTGTAACACCTCTGGATGGAAAAGCCTTCCTTTGCCTCCTGAAATCAGTCAGTCAGAAGCTCTGTGTTCCTAGTCAATTCATCTGCTGCAAATCAAGGAAGCCAACAAGTAGCCATGTTTTGGACTGATTGAGGATGATGATGTTTTTCTTCCTTGAAGAGGGAAGCAAGCACCCAAACACTATCTAAATGAAGATGCATGAGCAATGCAGCAGGAAAAACTATGCATGATGTACTTTAAATGCCAAGAGCCAGTGCAATCAGTCACATGAAACAATGCGTCAAAACTTCTAATGAGAGAAAAGGAGGCAGTTAAATGCAACAGAAATTCATTAGAAAGCTGCTAAAGGTCAGCCTCTAAATCTACAACAAGTCATAAATTAAAGAGTGGCACACCGGTGCCGATCTCACACCACTGATTTGCCTGAGCTCACTCAGAGCAGATATCACCAGCAGCGCACCCAAACTTCAGCTGTGACCGCAGATAACCAGTGCCTCTCAGCAGCTGGCCTACAGCCTTTCACCAGAAAAGGTTTTCCACCAGTTTTAAGACCTGCCTGCCATAATGGAGCATCCTGGAACAAGGGAAATGACCCTCTCTTCTGAAACAGAGATAACAGAGAGGCACTTCTCCTTACCACCCAACTCTGTGGTTTCAATTTGAAGATTTTGAATATTATAAATCATTGCTTCACATTCAGCATTTGCCTTCATGACGAAAATCTCACATTGTTCACCCACTGCCTTCAATGTGCACAGAACTGCCTCCATGCATTAAGAAACAAAAGGTGAACACTGTCTGTCACTGTACTTGTACAGACTTGTCACCAGTCTGCTTTCTACCCAAAGCAGCCAACTCAGAGAGTAAACACACTGTTTCACCAACAGCAACGATGCTGCCAAGAAAATTAACACATTTCCTGTTTCATCCTGTGCTTTTTGGGCTGGTAGCAGAGTCCCTGTATTATTTACTTTTACAAAAGTCGCTACCAACAGCTCTGCTTGCACGTTTTTTGCAGAATGCTCTTATTAATTTTTCTACAAGTTAACACCCATATTGAGAACACAGAAGTGTACAAACCCCATTATCTAACAGTGAAGTGTTTCCTTGCTTTGCATACAGTTCATAGCATAATAGCTTTTAGATTATAAGTTTATAATATAAAATTATGCCTGAAGAAGCTTTCTTTTGCAAGTTTTTTAAAAAAATAAATTAAAAATTGCCTACTTCCTTTGCAGGCAAGCATCCAAATTAAAAATGTCTCTTCTCAAGAAAGACTGATCTCTTTGCAATGGAGCTACTTTCAAGAATATCGTTGGGAAAAAATTATTTTGTTTTGCTCACAGAGGAACACAATTAACATTAACTTTACTGGGAATAGGAGAAAGTAAACAGTACTGCTCATTTCAAGATATAGGAGGACAGGTTTATTAGAACGCTTTATTTTTAGAAACATCATTTTTTTTCCCGGTTCATTAGAGGAGATTTCAGGGAATGCAATAAACTAATAAACTAAGAGAAGCTGCAAACACTTGTATTCAGCGGAGCCTTTACAGAGTGACCAGTGACTGCTTATCTGTGCAGTAACCTTTTTTTTTTTTTTTGCCAATGATATTTCATTTTGTACGTAATGGTTTTCAAGTGACTAAAAAACCCAAAACATAAAGGAACTTGGACAGTATCTATCCCATGCTTTATCCACTGATGATCTGTCAAAGTTTGTTAGCTGGCTAGAGGGTTTGCATGTACAAACTCCATTAATTTTATTGGAAAGGAGCAAAGGGACAAATAATTAATTATAAGGAATGCTGGACTCTGAACATCTCACCCACAGCATTTCTTAATGTACTTCTCTTAGTTAATAGAGCTGTTTTCAGTTTTGCTTCCTGCGTAACATTTACTTAATAACTTGCAGTCAAAATACAGAAATATCTTAAGGCATATTAAAATCTACACTTATGTTGAGAGGCATACATCTGCCTGTAATAAATTTAATTAGATTTGTATTATGTAATAAATGGAATGGGCATGAACTAATAAACAGAGGAAGAAAATGGGCATGAACTGATAAATAGAGAAGGGAGTGAAAAAGAAAGCCAATGTAATGTATTTGAGTAAAGAGGACTACAGTCTACTGTATAGTAACAGGAATTAAATTCTTACCTTTGTTATTGTATACATCTAGATAGTTTGGTGCTGAAAAAATTGTGATTAGTGAAGGGAAGCCTGTTGTTTGGCTTTTCCTGTACATACGATACCTAAAAGGAAAGAGAAGATACTAATTATTGCCCAGTGTTGTATGCATGTTTGTCACTGACCAAATATAGTGCAAAAAACTGTAGTACATTACTGCACTGGCTGTTAACAAATCCCAAGACAGAAAAACATGCATATGTGCCTTTTAAAGCCGTGGAAAAAAAATATGTCCTGCAGGCTTATTCATTCTATCCATTTGGGATGGCCAGGGATCCACACCATGCTTGAAAGCTGTGTCTCCATCTGAAATTTCGTGAGCCAGAGATGGTTTTATGTTACGAATTCGCTTGGCGCCTGTCCCTGGAGCCAGGTGGCCTCTATGTGCGTGCACCCCAGGACGTTCCCAGACTTTCCCTGCGTGGGACTGCGGGCGAAGGCAAGCACCAGCACATGCCTTGGAGATGCATGGTACTGCCTTCAGAAGAGCATGTCCTCCATGACCCTCCAGCTGCCTGCCCTCTCTGGGCATGCAAGTGATGGCAAGGCCGGGGGAGATGGAAAGTATGAGAAGGGAAGGGGAAAGAGGAGGGTCCAATATTTTCAGTGCTGTGTCTAATCTCATCCAGTCTATTAGCCAGTTTATGGATGCCTGCATGTTTTCATTACCTAACCTTGCTGCCTTATGAAAAATAAAAGGCTTATTGGACCAACATATAATCAATCAAGCATTAAACCTGCAAGTAATTGGAAGCAAACCAACGAAACAGTACCTTTGTCTAAGACACAAGTAATGCCAAACACTGCTCTTTAGTCTTCAGCTACAAGAAACTGAAGAATTTGGCAAACATCCACAATAGTTGCACTGAAACCATTGTATAGTTTCAGTGCAATCCCTTCTACAAAATTTTATTTTTTACCCCTTATTGGAAAGCAATACAATAAAAATGAAATTTCATTACCCTTGGGTATTTCATGCCAGTTATTTTTGGCAGAGTAATAGCTTGCTTTTAATTGCATTGACTTTTTAAAGTATGTGATAATTCAAACATTCAGAATAGCTTTTTATATGCACAGTGAATATCGACCTCATTCCTACAATCTCGCTATTTTATCTTTTATCACTATTCAGGTTGAGTAAAATTTCTACCTCCAAATAAACACTTTAATAATTTATGCAAGTTATGCAAAGCTATTTATTCAGATACCAATCCTTCATTAAAGTGTCATAAGTATGGTACATTTCAATGAATAGATAATTTTTTATAATTTTTTTAAGTGGCATAAAAAATTCTGTCTTTACACTGGCTATAGATTCATGAGGGAACCATCAACACCAGCCGGTGCTTGACCTGGATTGTTTTTGCACACAGTGTCTTAATAAACTCCTTAATTTCATTCATGATACTCCTGCATAAAATAGTTTTTGGCTATTGAGTTCCACAAGTTTATTTTCTTGATAAAGTGTAAAACCAGTAGGCCCAGAAGTTTCAGGTAAGGTGTGGAAGACTTAAGAGATGACAGTTCTGGCTTTCATGAGCCAAATCACTTCCCCAGGCATTGCAGCAATCGGTGTGTCAGAAGTCTCAGGCACATTTGCAAAACTTCTTTTTCTAAGCTGAATTTGTTTTCCTTCCCAAGTTTGGCATCCAAATAACTTTTGGTCATTTTATGCCACTTGAAATCATTAAGACAAAGTAAGTGGGATATATGAGGATTCATTAAGTCCTGTAACTCAGTAATAATCGTGTAAAAGAGATTCTAATGCCAGTGTATGTTTTTATAGCATTAATAAAAAATGAGAGCTGTTGCAACTTAAAATTAAGTTTTCCAGTTCATCGTCAGTCTGTTGTTCTTTCTTTCCTTGCTCTGTTTGACAGCAGTAAGCCATTATTCATTTTTAGTGCCTCCTCTCCACACATACGTACCCAGCATCCTGGGCTTCATGAGCTCGGAGTATAGATAACAAGTTATTGTGCTGTAGGAATTCACATACAGCAGGGTAACTGTTGGAAGAAAATAATAGCACCTGTTATGGCATTATCAGAAGCACCACATTTAGCTCCAGCTTTTGAAAAACGTTTCACCCAACATGCGTCATTCATGAAATCAGCCCCTGCTCTGCAGGCAGATTTCAGTAGAGACAACACTAGCAGCAGCAGCTTTTTTAATCCCACCCCATAACTGCGTGGAGAGGAACACTGGAAAGTTTCGGTTCATTACATAACAACAATCACCCTATTGCTTGTCAGAAAGAAAGTAATTTCTTTTATTATACTTTAAGATTCAACGTACTCCAAAAAAGAAAAATGTGATACAACGGTTGTTTGCAACAGAACCTCCTCGCCCACTAACCACAGTATGCACAGGCTGCTTACGGACACCAGACAGTAAGATGAGAAAGAGAGAAAGAGAGAAAGACAGAAAGAAGGAGGGCAAATGAATCTCCAAACCAGAGATGTTTGGTCTTCTGAACTTTATCTCCTTGATAAACAAGAATTATCTTTCCCCTTGACAACTTAAAAAGTAAAATCTGTGACTTCTGAAACCCCCAAAATGTGCCCATTGAATACATCTTTCCCAGACATGTTCTACTGTCTGAGTGAACACAAAATCATTAGATGAAAATGGTGATAGAGGAATACAGTAGAGGAAACTCTCATATTTTTCACTGCACATGGACAGTGTTGCTTTCAAGGAGAATGGAGGAGCCCTTTCCTACAACCTCAGCACCGTGAAAACCATTCTTGCTGTTTAAGACACTGAACACATATGGAAGTCACATACAAGGAAAACAAAACATAGCACAACGTGAATGCAGTTTTGACAGCACAAGTGTGAAATACTACATTTTCAGAGAAAAGCTATTTAAAATTATACCTAAATAAATGTTACAGAACTGAAAATGACTCCATTTTGTTGCTTTCAAAAATAAGTTTTGTTTTTTTCTGTAATGACTGTTTTCTTCTTGCTTTTAAACCACTGATGACTCTCCATGCCTGTATTGAAGGATAACAAGCATGACGGCCATCTATCACTTCAAGACAGAAAGCAAACCCTCTCTTCTCCTGTCATTAGTAATTTAATACAGAACCCAAGAAAGCCAAAACTTCCTGGCTTCCCCTCTCAAAAGCCAACTGTAGGAAGAGCAAAACAGAACAAAGAACATGCATGGAAGAGGGTTAAGGAGAAGTGGCATTGGAATAAAAAAGACTTCACAGGTTTCACAAAACCTTACCAGGCCCCTTAAAAACATCTAAGGGGTGGGAAAGAGTCTTTATTCGGATGACATCTAGAGCTCTTCCCTTTTCTCCCTCTGGGTCAGTCGTATACAACTTGTTTTGCCTTATGCAGATTTATTTCCCACCCTTGAAACCACGCAATCATTCATCTGACTGCTTTGTGTTTCATGACCTTGCAGCAGGGTGGGAAGCGGGCAGCCCTGCGAGGTAGCAAGTGGCCTCATCCAGCTCCCTGCAGCCCGGTACCCTGTGTCTGAAAGGCACTTCTGAGTTTAACGTTGCTCACTGGCAAGGATGCAGCATGATATTGGCTCCGTTCTCACTAGCAGCTTAAAGAAGTTGCATTTAAAACATTAAACTTGGGGAGAAACCAAGTGTTACCACCTCCTGCCACTCTCTGGATTTACGTCCAGTACTGGAGGTTGCCTGCACATCAGCAGCAAGACAAGCTGGCCAGGCACAGGAGTTTGAGCTGTTACCCTCCCGCACCCCTCTGACTGCAGCCTGACCAGCTCCAAGGGCCCCAGCTCCGAAGCCGACGTGGTGGAGAGGCAGGCTGGCACAGGTGGAGACTCGGGCTGCCTTCCGAGTGCAGCCTGCCCCAGAGCAGCCTCTGACCTGAGACCGGGACCAGGACACAGATTTTCCTGGATTTGAGGCCCAGGATGGGACATGTAGACGTTATAATTCCCTCTTCTAATTGCTGGGCAAGTTGGAGAGCAACAATCAAAACTGTTGCTCCAAAAAAGAAAAAAAAAAAATCAAAACTGATGGCAAAAGGTGTAAACCTCACATAGCAGCTCTGAAATGTCACCTGATGGCTGGAAAAAAAGCAAACTAGACCCTGCATTAACGTCCATTCACCATGTTTATTTTCCACTATCGATTCAACTCTCCCACAGTTCAAATAATAAAACAGCCAGAAAGGTTTGAAGAAGGAAATACAAGGTGTTGGAGAAGACACTAAGGCATCTCCATGATCAATTCTGTGCTGGTTCTGCAGCACAATGGGCTCGCAGTGTGCCTGTGAATAACATAAACTTGCAGAGTCTCTGAATCTCCAAGCGTAACTCACGTACAGGTATGTTACAGGGCTGTATGTATTATCAAAGACCATGGCAAGAGCAGCCTATTTTGCAGTACCTTAGGGGCAGGATGCAGTCACACAGTAACACCGTTAATGCAAAATACTTAAGCAAAAGCTGTTGCTAAACTTACTGAGCAAGTTAAAAAAAAAAAAGAAAAAAAAATCTCAACTAAACGTTATAGAAAAGACCTGCTGTCCCAGCCGTAATTTCATGAACCACCTTCACAGCCCACTTGCAATCACTTAACAGCCCCATCAGTTTCCAACTTCATGCATGAAAAAGATGAAAACTTACACATACACAAAAATGCAAAATCTGATGCAACATCTTCCTTCAGTTTATCCAAGAGAAATGCTACTGCTTGCTTCCAACCTTCCTGAATATTTTGAAGCTGAAATGTCATTTGCAGCTAGAGGCTACAAACCCAGTAGAATGGTACATTGCTGGTTTTGGACTTGACCCATCTAGCATATAATCTCAGTCGCAGGTTTGGTATTTGGGATTGTCTAAAAAGATCACCGTTATAAAATAATTTCAATTCCCAAATTACGTGGGGTATCATTTTGGCAACCGCACTGATCTCAAATGCTGACAGGCTGCCATTCAAACCACTGGCAAATGAGAACTAATTTGCATATGTTTCTTTTTGTAATTAATTGTGACTAAATGTAGACTTATGGTGCATTTTGTTTAGAAATTTTTACACTAACCTCTGAAAACTGGGGTCTATAATGAAAAATCTGATAGACAGTTGATTATGTTCATTATCAGTGCAGCTGCTCAAAATGTCTAGCCTATTACTTTCTTTTTCCGTAGTATTTTTTTCATCCAGTGTTAAGTACTGCTTTTAAAGAAGATATAATTAAGTGGTAAAAAATGCTCCTAAATAGACATGATAGGTTCTTCTTTCCATTTCAAAGTAAAAAAGTTTTCTTTTTTTATTTCTTAATTATCTTATTCTTCATAAATCTGTGGGAAATAGACTTCTACTAGCAGAATTTGGCTGATTCTACAGTGCTCACACCTAGAAAGGCAGAGATGCCACATAGTCTCCATGAAAATACACAAAAAAATCTGGCTGTCATCTTTTCTTCTAAGTGAACAGCATGGTATCTGTAATGAGCAAGCACTCATATTACCCAGACCACTACAACCCATGAGCAGTCTATCTGGATATTTTATTTTTAAAAAGGCAAAGTAACTCTCAGGCATTTTTCTTCAGCTAGTTGTTGAGGCAGGGGCTGGGGAGAAGCAAAGTTTTCACCATATGCAGCTATAACATACGCTATACCAGTTGTGACAATAAATACAGGGTTTAAATTTCCAGCACTTTCTTAAACATCACTTTGCTCCTGCCCAAATGCAGTTTCATATTAAACAATATTCCTCAACACAAAAATACATACCCTCCAGGTAAACAGCAGGAAGTCCTGCAAAATGCCAACAAAACAGAGATTATGGCAGAAGTTATCAGAAACAAGCTTTTACAGAAAAGACTTCTGCTTGGAAATCTTTTTTTCTACTCTTTCTAATGAAAATTATTGTCTTGTAATCAAATTCCCTACCAATTTTTATGATCGCTATCCTTCCAGAAACACTCTCTTCCTTGCCCTGCTTTGCAGAGCCCAGACTGTAATTCAGATGAGCCAGAAATAAAGCAGTTGGCCAAGAGGGAAAACAAACAAACAGAAACCCCCCACGCAACAGGCTTTTCCAGAACGACCCAGCCTTCTGCCTGCGCTTCATGTGTCATGCTGAATCACGAAAGAGCAGTGACTCACGGAGAAAACAAAATACCCCACTGCTAAGCTAGAGAGATGTTATTCTCCATGGAGTATGTGACTGTGATATTCCTTACTTCGGCACCCTTTTTTCATTAAAATGCCTCATGCATAGTTTACTGATTCTGAGGTCTCTTTTGCATGATCACTGATTACTTCTACACAGTTTTGGAAGAGAAGCAACACTTTGCTAACATGAACCAAAACGGCAGATGTTTTCAAATTACTCTTCCACCAATAACTGGAAAAACTGGATGGATTTAACCTAATTTTTTTCATATCCTTCATCATACCATTAAAGTCGAAGCGTAAATATTTCTTTAAAAAGAGAACATTCAAATTTAGCCCAACAACTTCTCTAAGACTACATGCAGATATAAAAACAGGCTTTCAGCAAAGTCCATTGACCTCACACTTCAGTCTCCGAAGGCCAAAGGCAAATGCTCTTGCTGCTCTGCTGTCCTAGGCAGCTCCGCACACATCTCTTTCCACCTGCTTTTTCTTGTCCTTAGCTGTGCTGTCTGTAGAGCTGCACTGAGAAGCGGAGCAGGGAACTACATGGGATTAGAAAAAATAAACACATATCTTTTTTGCAGAGTCATTCTTTTAAAACTGGTGTTTTCCCAGGCCTGATGGAGCACACAAGCGATTCTACCAAGACAGCTGCGCAGATAATGTGAGGGCAGAAAAAGCTTCTGGCCTGAGAGAAGGAGTGGAAAAGTGGGCAAAAGAATCTGTTTAAAATGCTGCTACTGCAAAAAAACCCCAGCCCATTCATACAACTGTGCCTCACACCCTGAGGTGAAACATGCTACAGTCTTCAAAAGCTTTTAGCAGACATTTCCCTAGTCCTCGCATACTCACAAACTTAACACGCATGTAAAGTAAACCACTGAAATGATGTGCTGGCAGGGCCGAAATTATTATTCTACCCCAGAGCATGTGTAAGGCCAAACCATTTCACTGCTATCCAAGGCTGGCAAATGAAGTTCTTAGAGGAGTCTGCAATGCTAGCCACTCTTGCCATTGCTAACCATTTCTGCCTTTGGTTTTTTGTTGCTTTTGAAAAATATAACAATGTAGTCAACAGCCAAACAGCTTTACAAAGCTCAACATTCCTTAAGAACTGATATTAAACTCACTAAACTGATATTAAACTCATTAAACCCAAGAGGCTGGAGCACCATGCCTGCAGAAGACTTCTGAGTATCTGCTCTACTTCTGAGGCCATCCATTGACTTTGGGCAGGCTCATGCCACTCTCATGCCCTTGTTAACAGTCAGTAATTAACCAAGTCTTACACACATAAATGATCCCAGAAAGTGAGTGTTATGCTTGCACATGTGCTTACCTCTGATAGGAAGCCCTTGATATTCTTTAAATAGGATAAGACACTGCTAATTAACTCAGTGGTGCAACCAAACTCCTGACGTTCTTTACCAGAGCTTTGACACAAAGGGAATGAAACAAGCTGGGCGTGGAGCCAATCACAATTTTTTGCAGTTAAGACCATGCATGCTCATAGTAACTTTGTCTGAATGCGATGAAAGATTTTAATTCTTCATCCACCCAGTAAATCTTATGGGAATGATTACATTCCCCATCCTAGTGTGGCTTAGAAAGGAGAGAGTTTTCCCCATGCCTCAACAGTTGCCTAGACACACTTAGTGGCTGTCTCTCTGTAAGTTAATATTATTTTCAGAGAGAAAAATAGTCCAGCTGACTTCTTCAAGCTTTCTGATTACTGAAAGAAGCCATTCTCAAGATGATAAGTAGAAGCGTATCTTGCCAAGTCAGATATGTTTCTTACAGAAATGCCTGAGAGTTACTATACCACTAGTCCATGAAACAAGTGCAATGGGTCATTGGCAAGGTCAGTACAACCAGCTAAGTGCAAATAAATATTCACTAAATAAATTCAAGGCAAAACTAGATAACCTGATAAACAAAGAGGAAAACTTCTTTACCAGGTGGATCAGCTGAAAAATCAGCGGGGAAGGGAAGGGGAAATGTCACTCAGGGACAACTTAATTCCCTCTTGTTCATAACATTCCCTTAATATGACATTATTTTGGGTAAGAATGAAAGAAAAGCTTCACTTAACTCATAATTGAAAAATAATTTGCACAACTAGCACTCCATTAATTATTTCTACTTTTTAATGAAATTGCATCAAACATTACCATGACTGCAAAGGACATACAACCTTAAATTTGAGAAAGGGGAAATGAAATCTCATCACTATTGCTCTTTGTTCACTTTAAGGTACAGAGAACTTTAATAAATTTCCAAGAATGACTTAAATTTCACAGTTACTTTTCACTGTGGCATTGTGCTATTGCTATTTCCAAAGGTCCATAAATTTTGACAATCCACACTGTGAAATGCTGCTGGATGCAAAACGTGTGCATTAAGTGTTGACTCTTAGCACTCTTGAAAATTAAGATGACTATTCTTTACATCTCTAAATGATAGGTTAGGCCTGTGGTTTCAAGATTGGACATTTTACAGTGCTAGCCAGAACAGTTTCAAGAACCCTTACACAACAGGAAATTTCTTGAAGAAAAACTTGAACAGTTTGAAATTCAATAGGCTGTGAGTGATCACCTAAGAAATGCAGTGAGAAGCTTGTTAGACTACTAAAAGCTACAGTCTTTATATTTTCTCATGTGTTCAACATTTATACTTCCTCATGTCTCAGCATTTCACAAATGAGTTTTGGCTGAATGGAGAAGATTTCATGTACTACTGAGCTGTGTATGTTGCATGTACACAGTTAGAAAGCTACGTTACTCTTATTTTCCTCATAGCATTTTGTTATAGAAAATAACTTTAAATCACAGAAAAGTCACTTGAAACTTGCCATTATAATGAATATGTCTGATAAAATGAAAGTTATTTATTACAGTTTGTCATGGTTTAACCCCAGCCAGCAACTAAGCACCATGCAGCCGCTCACTCACTCCCCCTCCATCCAGTGGGATGGGGGAGAAAATCGGGAAAAAGAAGTAAAACTCCTGGGTTGAGATAAGAACGGTTTAATAGAAGAGAAAAGAAGAAACTAATAATGATAATGTTAACACTAATAAAATGCCAACAGTAGTAATAAAAGGATTGGAATGTACAAATGATGCGCAGGGCAATTGCTCACCACCCGCCGACCGACACCCAGCCAGTCCCCGAGCGGCGATTCCCCGCCCCCACTTCCCAGTTACTATATTAGAGGTGACGTCCCATGGTATGGAATACACCGTTGGCCAGTTTGGGTCAGGTGCCCTGGCTGTGTCCTGTGCCAACTTCTTGTGCCCTGGCTGGGCATGAGAAGCTGAAAAATCCTTGACTCTAGTCTAAACACTACTGAGCAACAACTGAAAACATCAGTGTTATCAACATTCTTCACATACTGAACTCAAAACATAGCACTGTACCAGCTACTAGGAGGACAGTTAACTCTATCCCAGCTGAAACCAGGACACAGTTATTTCCTGCAATTGATTAAGAGATCTTTATCACCTAGAAATCATTTCCCTGGCTCACGTGAGTGCCTGAAATCTTCCTGACCTTCCTTTAAAATGCCCACTGCTATCTTTTAACTTTCCTTTCTGGAAATGACTGAAGAAACTAAGAAGTTTATTCACTGAAGAATAAACAAAATCCATCCTATCAACAGACATTCTTGAAGGAGGACTGCATAATTCAGTGCTTCCTTTATAAGCTGAGCTGGCTGTTTAGAGAAATTCGCTCCTTTTCTCAGGAAGTATCTAAAAATGGCAAGCAAAATTAGACATTACACACCAATGGATACTTTTTTTTGCCAGGGATTATCATCAGGTAAGCAATTAGTGATATTCCAGAACAACTAGGCACTTCTTTCAAGAGTAATGCTTGCCTTTATATAATCTCAGATAACGTGACTCCAAGCTTGTCCTCTGCTCATGTCATTAAGCAGTTACATGTCCCTCACGCATGACCTGAAAATTAGGTATCTTCCAAATATTTCCTCTTTTCCTGAAATATGTACTTTCCTGAATATGAGTCAGGACACAGACTAGATCTGATATATTTTCAGAAGGAAACTGATATATATTTTAGGGAAATTTTATGGTAATTGTAAGAAACACAGCTCTGGAAAAAGGCCTAAAATCTAAAAGTTGTTCCAGTATATAATAAGCCCTGTATCTAAGCACAAGGCATGTCTGCAAGGCTTTTCGCTTTTGTAAGAGAGGTACATGAGGGGAAACTGCTATTACTCACTGTTTGCAGTGCCTGGGCATCCCAGGCATGCTCCAGCGTTTGGTGCTGCTGAGAGGAAGAGGAATGATTTTAGACCTCAGTCTCATAAGCCCATTTCTGCACAGATCAATTATTTGCAACAGTTTGACGCCTTCTTTCATAATGAGACCAAACACATTTATCGAGCACCTTCCAGACGTTATTGATCTGAAGGCGGCGGTAGGACTTGCCCACAAAAGGTGCGTGCTGGCAGCCCAGGCTGCAGTGCAAACTGCTTTGTTCTCAGCCCATCCCCACGCTGCAGCAATTACGGGTCGAAGAAAGGACTAGGAAAAGTAATTTCTACAAGTCAAACCATCTGTTACCTTCCTGCTAACGTTACCAACAAGGAGGTTGATTCTAGCAGCTCTGTCTCCTGGCTACTGGTAGAAGCCATTGATTTACTTTCAACATGTTACTAAAGAGCTATGGGTCAGCTACATTCACGGTGAGATTTTCTAAGATAACTAAAAGAGCTGGATTCCTCACTTCTGCTGAGCTTGTTGGGAAAACTTAGACTTGCGTGTCACTAGCATGGACTGAAGCAGAACCGCTCCCTTCAAAAGGTTCAACAACCTCTTAACATTTCAATAGCATCTTCACATTTCTCCTGAACAAAACCTGATTTTTTAATTAAGATTTCACTGGATACATTGCTCATTTTGTCATTTAACCTCCTCCCTTGCCAGTTTTGTTACTCTGGTGTTGTTGTAAGTTGTTCTTAACTAGTGCAACAAAAAAAAAAAAAAAAAAAAGAAAGCCAAAATCCCTCAAAATCCCCACACTGTCAGAGGTGGGTACAATGTAACCACCACCACTGCTCATGAGGTAGCACAGGCCCATCCCCTTTGATGAAGAGAGAATAGAAGTAGTGCTTGAGAGGTTCTTCATCACCAGCTCAAGGACACCTAACAGGGTGTCTTCTGCCTGGTGTCCTCAGGACTTGGTCTACAAACCAAGCCACCTACCACTGGAAACCGAGAAAGGCATAAGTCAGCACCTGGGCAGAACTGGGAAAAGGGAAACGTTCATTGCTTGCTTTGGTCTCCCTGTGCATTGCCAAAGAGGGGACAGTGGGACATTCCCCGGCACCCAAGGAAATCCACTCCTTTAATGTCCAAGAGAGACAGTCTTCTGACTCTTTACACAGAGAGAGACACAACCCCCACTCTACTTAAAGGACAATTACGACTAAGCAGGAAAGAAACAGAGAAGAAAGTTCGTTTAGTCACAAACTAACACACAGAATTACTTTAGATGTCCTTCTATCCCCATTACTATTACTTTTATCCGGAATATTCTCACAGTTACATTTTACTAACAAACATCAATAGAAAGAAATAATTTCAAAGATGAATTACAACTTGATGTCTTTGCATTTAAGTCCATACATGTTTCTGCAAGAATGTTACAGGCACTTGTCTACATTTCAGCTCTCAGCAAGTCCAATTTCACCAATGCTGTTCAAATCCTGAATTTCTTGGGAAGAACTATTCCCAAACATAAACAGAAGTTTGATAAAACTGAGACAAAAAAAGTAACTGTGTGTGGGAAATTACAATTTTTACTTACCCTGCAGAGCAATAGGTAGTGAGCTTTCCAATGCTGGCATCTTTCATTCAAAATTAAGTTCTAATTTTCAAACTAGAAATGTAGTTACCTACCCCTTTTAAAAAGTGACACATTCATTCCCTAACTTACAAGAACAGAAATAAGCAAAATACACAGGCTTTGGTGAATAAAATTAAGTCATTTTAGGGTTTCCCAGTTGTGGGTAAAAGCAAGATCCAAATAAACCAAACATGAATTTACGTGAGAACAAGGCAAGCTGGCAGAAAAAAAGACCCAATTATCTAAGTAGTGTCACAAACTTCAAGCACATATTTTTACTGCAAAACCAGAACAAGTTTACGTAGAGAAACCCACTCGAGGTAGTAATATTCACCTGTAGAAGTACGAGCACCCCCTGACTGTGTTGTGAGTAAAGTGTTCCTGAGTCTTCTCATTTCCAAAGTCCTCCAATGGGTCTGACCACAGGATGTCACACATAGGTCCATATGCAGGTGGTTCCTTGAATCGATCTAACTAAGAAAAATAGGAGACAAAGAAATACTAACTTCTTTCAACTATGTATCACAGAAACACTGAAGCAAAGTTACTATTTTTCATTTCATGGGTTGGCAAATGAAGACCCAAAGTAATCTATTTTTCAGTTTGGGGCTGCTCTCAGCTTTAAAGCAATGGATTTTGAATAACGGTAAAACACTCCTTGCTAACACTGACAAAGAGGAGAAGGAACAGATATAACTGAAAATTAAGAGATACAGTGGATTCCCATTCTATGTGAATTTTTGTGTGTATTTTTCTTTTCTTTTTCTACTGTTTTTTTTTGCAAGCATTACAGTGGACAAGAGAGAAGATGGTATTTCTGTATTTCATGATTTTTCAAACATCATGGCACTCGATTTATGTGAGTGAGGCACCTCAAGAAAAAAATGTAACAGTTATTTCAAAGCAAGTTCCCATTTTGATTTAAATACATTTTCACAAAAAATTGTATTTAAATACCAAGACAATGTCTCTGCATTACAGCATCCTGTCATGACATTCTTGCTGCTCTCATAACCTTAACCCTGATTAAGCAGCTAAAACCTCTTCTTTCTGCCTATGGGAATTAAAAAATTCAAATTATATAGAATTATACTGCAAATAAGACAAAGTGCAGCAAAATAGAGAAATATTAAAAATCAGTATTCCTCTGCAAGAACTCTTTAATATAAAAACACTCCTTATTAAGATGGGTGTATGAATCAGGCTTACAGTCCAAAGCATTCTCCACTCTGACCATAAAGATCAAGTAATGATTTAGTAGCATACCTAACATACCATTTCCCCCCCCAAAAGTGTTTCAAAGAGAAAGAATTGGTTTTATGTGTTTTCAACATTCAGTTAAAAAGTTTTAATAAGAGACCTCTGCAATTTTACCTTTGTGTCCTTGTCATGAAATATTTATAGCATACCTACACTTCTAACTTATTTCAGCCCTCTACCAATTAATGTTTTTGTAAGTATAATTCATTTAAATTAAATAACAATTCATGAATATGCAAAACCAATTCCTGCTGATTGCCAAAGATTAATAAACCTGCTGAGGGGGGCTGGGGGGTGGAGAATTGAAGATGTAAATGACCCTAATCTAGAATCTGAAAGCTAAACAGCTTTACTCTGCCATTACAGTGTTGCAAAGCCAGACAGTTTTTAGGCAGAGAATATTTTTGCTTAATGAGACAGTGAACCTTTACCTCAGAAACAAAACTACATTCAGTAATTTTTAAAACTGCAGTTAATATCTTAATCTAATTGCTTTTAAACCAAAACATGTAATTACTGGCTCAAGTTTTTTTGTTTTCTTTTTTTTTAAAACCATATTAAGCTCTTAGTAAGCTACAAATTAACCTCAGAATATAATTTATCTTTTAATAACTTTAAAGCTCAGAAGTATATATCCATGTTTGCAAGTATCAAACTGCAAGCAAGAAATAAGGAAATATTTTCTGCTGGAAACACTGAGAATGAATGGTTTAAATACCTCCTTTTAGAAATATCATCTGAGATCTCTTTTACAAAACACTTGAAAAAAATTAATCCTTGATAACATGCAACGACACTGGATTACATGAGGAAACTGTTTGACATTGTTCTCCGAACTTTCATGAGATATATAAGAAACTTCTTGGAGTACAAGAGTACCACACAAGCATCAACTTACTAAGACTTGCTTAAGCATCACCTTACTAAGACTTGCTTGGACAATTTGCTAGGCACTCAAGGGCAGTACTATTAAAAATGTGGCCAGACCTATAGAGAATGAAGCTCTTGACTCTTCTTAAAATAATAATGTTGTTTTGACTATATTCATTGCAATCATACCATACTTTTTTATTATATGTTTTAAGAATTGTGAGTTTTTTCTAGAGCTATTTTTATCTCTTCTCCAAGAAAGCACAGAATGCCTAAGGCAGCACAAGGAATCATCAGATGGTGTGTTTACATTGTGCTAGTAAGTAATACTTAAAAGAAATTAATGCTCTGTATTCATTAGCTCCTAAATACTTATATAACTAATACCTTTTTTTTTTAACACAAAGATGCTAAATCCTTTGTTTTACTGGATGCTGGTGATTTCCTCACCTCAGTAAAATATGACTAATTGCAGCAATTCCTTTTATGTTCTATTTAAAAAGACCTTTAAAAGGTGATAATGTCAACATGAATGTCAAAATGACACACAAGCATCTTACAGAAATGAATGACAGTGAGAAAGGATTCAAGTTTTAGCTGCTGGCAATTAACTGTTCACTTATTAGACCTGAGCACTATTCAGACTTACTTTTCTGATGTCATCTAAAGTGTTGATCTCTGGAGACAAGCCACCGTGTACACACAGGAATTGTTGGTTCATCAGAGCAGCCAAGGGAAGGCAGTCAAAGGCATCCATGCAGGCATCATATACGCGTTCTGAATATTTGATTTTACCTTTTAAAGATTAAGATGGTATCAGAAAGTGCCATCAACATTTAAGAGGAAAAAAGAAATATCTCAATCTTGCTCTCACTGCTCTCTTTTGCATTGACGACTGTACCAAAGCTTGCCTCAAGTAAAAAAATCTTTAGGATTATTGTTATTCACTGCTGGAAAAATTCTTCAGATTCTGAGGTGAAACTAATAAAAGTTCTGCTAAGTTTATTACATTTTTCTAAAAAACTGTAAATAAACAATTTAATAAACCATTATAGTCTGCCATGAAATCTATGCAACAAGCCTTAAAAACTCTGCTGAATGGTTATCATCTACTGCATTATCACTCAATATACTCTCTATGAAGTAATCAGAAGTTTAGCCTGCTCCTTTATAATGAATTATCTACAGAAATGTCATTATGAAATGAACGAGGTGGTACAACAAAGCTGAAATGTTAATTTACCAATACGCATATTAAACTCAGTAAACCATGAAGCCTTTGAGCCAATTAACATTTCCTGTGTCCCCAACGCTAAAAAGGGAACACAGACTTACGGTGCAACAGAAAAAAAAAGCTTCATTGTGCAGGTGAGGTCTACATCTAATGAGCTTTTATGTGTCACTGTATCCTTTCTGGCAACACAGAAAGGAATTCCTATAAGAAGAGCAAACCAAAAGTTTAAGCCTACTTACAGGGTAAATGTGAAAATGCTATAGTTAAAGGAGGAAAAAAAACCCACATAAAAATTCCTTGAATTTTTCTCCTGCTGCAGATGAGACCCAGTGAGATGCCACCTACTCCACCAGCAATCGGGGACCTGTCACAGAGGTGCTGGCGTGCCAGCAGGTTTCGACTGCCGGGCTGCTGCATGGGCAGCAAACCGACGGCCGCTGCAAAAAGCAGTGGTAGCACGGGCTCGCCGAGAGCATCCAGGCCCAGATGGCTCCGCAGTAGCCCCGGGCTGCTTCCCAGGCCAGGCTGGCAAGCTGAAGTGCCTCAATACCTGCAGCACCAAGTGAGGACACCCCCGTGTTTGTACGGGTGGTCAGTCACTACCCGCTGCGGGGGGTCTAACCCCTTCCTTTCTCTACCACTGAGACACCCTCTCCAGCCCCTGCAAGACGACTGCCCTCTCAGGGAACAGCGATTACAATTTAAAATGAATTATAGTTAACATGAAAAGTACATTTAAAATTACTGGTGGTAAACCAGTATCAAATACTCACAAAATAACAAATTAAGTTGTTGAAAAAGGAGTTAAGAGGAGAAAGGTTAAGGCAGACTTACATTCTTGCTTAAATGTGAAATACTCTGTTAAATGTCTACATTCATGATTCCCACGAAGTAAAAACAGTGTTTTGGGGTAAAGGATTTTCAAGGCCCACAAGTACAGCACACACTGCGAATCAGAAACAAGAAAGAAAAACATAATTCATAATTAATGACGTAACTTAACCACTTATGTTCCCCTCCACCAAAAAAACTAGCAGAAGAAGAAGTATTCTGTGTGAAACATTTATTTTCAACAGGTGAACTTCACTCTTCAGACATTACATGCACACATTTCTCTGCACTTCAACCTGGACTGGCTGAAACTAGTATCAGTGTATTCTGATAAAGTTTTACACTTCTGCTAAGTGGATCTCCCTGTTCAGCCGTGCATTGCCTTCAGTGGCCCCCGCTACCAGAAGTAATTGCTGTGCATCTCTACAATGAAGTGTGCACTCTCCACCTGGCAGGTTAGGCAGAAACCTGCCATGGAAACAATTTCACCGGAAGATCTGCATTTCCTGGCTTAAGGAAAAGTTGCCCTAGAACAATTTAACCCACACTTCAGGAAATACCTCAGCTTCCAGTATTACACAGTTTTTACATGAACGCTTGTTCTTTTTTCACTTAACATTGTTCTGTACAAACAACTGAGAAAAAAAGTCCACAAAGCTCTTGGATTAAATAAAGTTACTACAAAGCTTCTATAAAGCCTTTTATGTTTCCAGAAGATTTCTATTTGAGATGGCATTTCTTCTAGACATGTTTTTAAAGGTAAAAAACAAGAAGACTCAGAGAAGTTAATCTCTGCTCAGACCTCTTGAAACCATCTGGTTAAAATAATTGTTTTGAAAACAAAATTGACACAGCAAGGATGCCAAAGCATTATGAGACTCTTGACAAATGAGTAAACTTGCAAACTTCATGGAAGACTTATCCTTTGTGCAGCGTGACCCTGCTCAGGTACCTGGCTGACAAACTCACAGCTCCAAGGAAGCCAATGGAAATAAGACCCATTCGTCCCATGAGACGAGCTCACTGTCTGCAAGAATGCTGTACAGACCACAACAGGCTTTCAAAACCCATGAGCTAGAAAACTGCCTGCACAGTTTCCCCTCCAACCCTTCCTTATATATCCATGAAATGCAGAACTGTTGCACAAGAAATGAAAGGTTTTATTATTTACCTTAATCAATAGATTGGAAATTTGGAATGTACTTACTCCTCACCAGTTTCTGCTTAGAGCAAAATCAGCATTTTTGTCAATGTAATGCCAGTATGTAATGCCAGTATGATTCCCTTCTACAATTCAGAACATCTTGATAAACAGAATAATTACGTTAATCATGTCTCAACATTTTGATTTCTCCTCCCTCATTTGCTACACAATCCTCATCTTAGAAAAAAGAAAAAGAAAAACAAAACGAAAAACAAAAAAGGATGCAACGTTTTTATGTTTGTGCTAAACCTCACTCTATCCATAGATAATTACATAGCAGCAGGGGTTTTATACTACTACTCTTTGTCTTGAATTTATTAACATGTAAACATCTGGATGCTCTGCCTGCACTCCTTAATTTCTGTTCTTCTACTCAGAGGGTCTAGAGCCAGGTAGAAAGAGCAGAAGGTACAGGCAGCATCCTCCAGGACTTGCAAAATTAATTCTCCTCAGAAACACATGGAAGGCCTCCCAGCTCTCACCACCTCTTCCACCTCCCAGGCGCTATTGCCACTGCAGGAAGCAAGAAGAGGCGTCAGAATGCTGGGTAGATCATGCTGACGTAATCCATCATGAAATTATGGTATTAGGTCACAGGAACTATCTGCTGTGGCCCAAAACAACCACAAACGGTATGCCCAGGGAAGGTTTGCTGGAGTTTGCACAGAGAGAGAAGCTTTGGGTTTGAGGTTTTCACTTCAATGGGGAAGGAAGCCTGCACTTCTCCACATCACCAGCGCAATTCTCTGTCTCTTTGATGATGACTTACTTCTTCATTCCTCCAAAAATTCCTGGAACCTTCCACTTCTTTGAACTTACTGGCTAATGCAAAAATTTGATGAAAATGTTGTGAGACAAGAAGTTTAAAGTGACACCTCCATCCATGCAAGAAAAGTTCCAGCTTTTAAAGTTGTATCGAAGTTACCTTAGAGCATCTAATCCTGCCAAAGCACCTTATAATTTAGAAAATCATAATGATTAGTGCTTAGATGAAGTGTTTTATTAAAAAAAAAAAAAAAGAAAAAGAAAAAGAGGAGTGGTTTACATTTCCCTTATAACTAAGTTTTTCATTTTCATAAAGCCTTGGCAGGATTGAAATGAGCACTAAGTACTTAAAATATCATCCAGATTCGGGAAGCAGGGAAAATGAGGAAAGCTGGAAGTTTTATCTTTTTGGCATTTGGAACTTGCTTATGGGTAGAACTCTTTAGAATTACTTATTATAGATTTATTTTTTCTTTTTTTCTATGCTTCCTTTGAAGCACTCATGAGAACCAGACCAAGAAGATATAGAGAATCATTGCAGTCCAGGAAGTTCTGTGTTTCCCTGCCACTATTCAAGTACTGGAAGCCCACCATTCACGTTTTGTGTTGTTTTCAGTGGTATCATATTAAAGGCTTATTTTGTTCAGATAATTTCTTTAATTTTCTCCCTTTTCTGTTCAATAGTCCAGTGATGCAATATCATAATAGTAAACAAGAACTAATTAGCAGATTTTTTTTTTTCTCCATGCAAGTTAGACAGCAAATATGAGGGTGACAATTTTTCATAGCTTTTCAACTTACACGGTTATTTACATATAAAAAACTTATGTCCAAACAACATATCATGAGCAAACATTCTGGTTTTATTTTGTTTTTTAACTCCACTTTGCATATTGTAATTCTTACTGAAGTCAAAATATTTATAATAATTTGCCCTTGCTGAAAATCTGAGCTTACAATCTTCAATTATTTGGTAATACTGCTTCCCAATAGCAAAATTTTAAATTCTCTTTTTTTCCCCTCCAAATTTTTCATCAAGAACATACTATACATCAGCTCTGCTGCAACTCTATGTAAAATGTGCAGCAGTGACCTTGCAATCTGGACATCTCTAAGGTATTTTTGGCCAGTCTCATTTCATACTATGAAAAAAAAAAGGGGGGGGGTGGGGAGGGCTACATCTCTTAAATGCCAGCCCTCAAACTGCACCCCTGCTCACTTGCTTAGTGTCATTCAGCTGTTGAAATAGAAGATATATTAAATTCATAACAAAGAGGTAATCTGCCCAGCTCCCAGCTCCTGTAGTCAAGCTGTTTTCCTGCTGAGGCTCTGGCAGCCTCAGCATCAGGAAAGAAAAAGGTCTGTGCAATTAAGTGCTGTGTAAGCCAAAGGCACATATTTTCAAAATGGACTTGGGATTTAACTCTATTGTTACATGCTGAATTTGAGTCTTTGCACAGTTCGACATCTCAGCACCTCCTGAAAAGGAAAACCAAAAGCCCCAGACCTCTTGCAGGCATCCCAAGTTCTGTCCTCAAAACAAGAAACCTTGAAAAACCGCTACAGCTGCCACCAGATTGCAACCACAGCAACACCTGTAACACACAGCGCACTCACTTCTGGGTGCTCTTGCACTGATCATGCCAGGAAGAAAGAGATGCAGCTCACTCTTAGCTGTCTGGCTTTGTATGGGTAACAAAAGATGAACTCACCCTCCCTCCAAATGACTGATGGCATTGAGCACTCCCCCAGCAGGTGAAATTAAGTGTGAATAAACGCAAGGTAATTCATACTCAAAAGGATCATTTGAGCCATGCGTTGCTAAGGTCTCTACTGATGCTCTGTGAACTGTGGAACAGTATATTGGCATAGCTCCTTGACTCTGTAAATAACACACACCTTACCTAAATATAAAAATTGCATTACTTTAACTTCATTGAAATAATTATACCATCATAGTACCTACTACAGGTACAGCTTTCTAAAATGGAATAACTATCCCAATGGAAACCATGTACCTTTTTACACACATAACTTCATTCACACTAGTGGTATCACTATTTATTAGGGCTTTATTTCAAAGGCAAATATACATTTCATCTGTAACCAAAATACTCACAAGAAATGCAAGTTATTGCCATTTCTGAACTACCATCCCTTGAGCACCGGGGAAGAAAACTCTGAACACTACTGAAAATAAAGAAAAAATTGTATTGTCTTCACTACAACCAGGATTCCATTCTTTTTTTTCCCAACTTTCAGGGATCATAAAAGATGATCTCTTCTCTTAAGGCTCTGCTGCAGAACAGGGACAACAAGGTAGCGTTACTTGCATCAACCAGATCGTCAGTGACAACTTACAGTCTTTGCCACAACATTTTTGTGAATATGCTCTTATTTTACCTGGGTTTTGTGTTTCTAAAACCAGTGCTTATGTACATACAGGTTACACATTTAAAAACTAAAAAGGCTACTGCTGTGGAAATAGACTTCTCGTGGAGTAACAGTGAATCCATTCCTCGTGGTCAGGGTCTCAGCTGTTTCTAAAATGTTTAAGAATCTCATTCTGATCATTCAGCTTCTGGGTTTTGTTTTTTAATCTGTTGAATATTCCCAAGCAGCTTTGGGATCTTGTTTTGACACCTGCACGGTACTTTAGCACCTCTAGACTTCAATTATTGCAAGACTCTCTTCTAGCTAGTCTCCCAGATGATTTTATTAAAAGTGATCACCTGCAAAATGTTGCTACTTGCCATATACTCTTTTCTAGTGTTTAGACCACATTACTCCCATTTCAGCCCTTGGAAGGACCTCAAAACGTCTCTAAAAGGAAGGACCTCTTTCTCAACCAAAAAGTGACTAGAAATTTCTTTTTCTTAAATGTTCCTCTAATTCTTATAGCTAATACTTTCTAAAGAGGTATCCAAGTGTTGGTTTCTAGCTCTCCTCTTCGGACCTTGTTTCTTGGCCCCAGCTTTTTTTCTCTGGAGATGGGTCCCTCAGAGAGATGGAAGCAGTGCAGGGGAAATGGTGCGAGCGACCTCCAGGGCACCGTCCCATGTTCTCTCCCTGCAGCCAAAAAGGGTTCTTGGCATGTTGGGGACTCACTCTGGGAAGAGCTGGGACAGGACCAGGCAAGCTGCAAGGACGGCCCTGACACAAACAGATGTTCCAGTCTGGAAATCTAATATATACAGAAATAATCTGAATTTGCTGAACTACTGAATATTCACAGCTCTGAGGAGCACTGCCCAGCAAAAATGAGATCTTACAAGACGCAAGTTTTTGCTCAGAGAACCATATTTGCTACTGTTACATAGTAACAAAAGAAAAGGGCAAGGAAATTTAGGATAATTAAGGTATGAGGATTTTCTTTGCTCTGAGAGAAGTGAAAAAAACAATTGACTTGACCAGTAAACTATTCCTGACAAGCCAAAACTATTTTAAATCAAGCTGTTTATTGGGAAACATTAACACACTAGACCAATGGAGGAAACTGAAAGGTATTTATTCTTCCAATAAAGTCCTAGAAAGTGCATGGAGACTTGAGAGATAACAAACACATGGCTTCACCAGCATTCACTTCACCCACAGTTTACAAACACAGATTTATTTATGTGTAATTCTTTTCTTGGGAGAGACCAGTTAATAATTTCAAACAGTTCACTGAGTTCAGAAGCATCTCAAGTGCCAGATGCTTTTTTAATTGATGCAAGGTCTGATGGTCAAATTCCAGACTCACTCTAAACACCTCACTTTGTTTTTGCTAGAAATACCACAAAACCAGTTTCCTCTTCTGGAATTCCAGTCTTTGCGTTCAGGAAATGAAGATGTACAAATGTTTTGAACCTTAAAACACAACTCCAGTTTTGTTCATTTTGAATGTTGGTTTAATTCTCCATATCTAAACTATCTGTTCTGTCAAAAATGATCAGTATGTACCTTATGATATTCAATTGACATTTAAGCTTGTATGTTTTTATGTGGGATTGAGCAGGAGAACAATTCTAACAGTTCATTTACATAATATTATTAATTCATTATAGTCAGTATTTACACTGATTGTAATTTTTCCAAGACTGTGATGAGAAGCAGTCTATATGTATACTCCCCCCTACAACACATGGCATTTATGTCTGCCTTTCAAAACAGAGTTTTCAGTCTCAGGTAGAGATTAGTCATTCTTCCTTACAGCCTGTTCCTGCAGAAGCACTTATGCTCTAACTATTCTTTGGATTTAAAAATAGCTCTCTGTTTTTACCATTTGGGTTTCTTTTCTCCATGACCATAAAACTTGTTTGAAAGCAAGAACTGAGGGGTTTCTACTCTGGAGTCAAAACCCTGGAACAGTACACAAGCACAACAGGGAAATGTTATCAGTTATGGAGCCGAGGAAACAAGTGCACCGTATCAGATATTGCAACTTGCAGAAATTTATTATTCTAAGTGAAGAAATGCTCAGGGTCTGCCAAAAGATCAAGCAGAAAAGAGAGTGCAACTACAGGATAAAGATTTGATCTGTGCCGAAAAATCTCGTCTCGTCCTATCTACAATTTTGACATTTTTTGTTTTACCTGTTGTAATTCCTTTATTAGTCTCTTATCCTGTGACATCTTGCTTAGAACTAATTTTAAAGACACGCATCCACCCCACCACCCTTCAAACAGTGGAGCTAACTCTGGTAAAAATGGAGCACACACATGAAGGATTGAGCCCCAAGATCAAAAGCTCCAAGGGGCAAGGACTGTCATTTCTGCTGAGTGCTTTATACGAATGCTTTTCTCTTTCCCTCTGCATTATCAAATGCCTTCCACCTACCTTATGCAATTTCTTCCTCTGTTCTTAATGATAATAGCTTACATTATATAGTACCTTTCATCCAGAAGAATCCCAAATGCTTTGCAGCCCACAGACAAGGATTATCTCGCCCACTACCAGATCTCATCTAAGTCTAGGCTCAATGGTGTCACTTTTACGCTAGATATCACACAGCAATCGAATGGATTTTTTTTTAAAGCTTATATTACTCGTGATTAGTACCTTGGACCAGCTAGTTAATTCTTTTGGAAAGACCTCAGAACTGCAATAGTCTCATGTCTACATAGCAGAAAGAGGAGCCAAAAGATTGATGGAGTAAAGATCACAGTGTGACTGACGTGGTAGAAATATGCATTGAGATCAGGCTAGGACTGTTGACCACCACGACTTCTCCAGCACAAAGTACTGGCAAGAGCTGGTGCCTGCTAGACGTGCTCAGGGCCCCTTCTCCACCAAAAGCATCCGCCTCTTAACATGCCAAGTTGCATTCTTCCCCATTTTCCTTTCCTTGTCACTACTTATTGTGCTGAGGTCATGCTTGAATGCATAGCTCTTCATCCAAATACACTTCTGAAACAGAAACCTGCCTTTCCTTTCAAAGATATTCTTTAATCAAGGTGACAGGTGGGGAGAATCAGTTATGTGACCAAAAAAGTAGTAATTTGAGAACCTTGCATACAGAAAGGAATAATATAAGCGACAGCTCAGATATTTCCTTGGCGCTAGCAGAAGCCAGTGCTGCTTCCAGTGAAAAAGTAGTGTTCCAGAATGGAAAAACTAAATTCAGAATATAATTTGCTAAATATGTATGTGCAGGTTGCTAAATGAGTAATTCTAAGGGGCTTATTCCCCACCCATAAGCTATTTTGCTTTGTGTTATATGGCCTGCTATTGTCTTTAATCAGTAATAGCCCTGGAGAAGAGTTTGGCAAACTGTCAGACAAGCATTTGAAAGCTGAAGCAAAACCACTTGTTCTATTTCTTATATTAAAAACACATATAGAAATGAAGACAAAACTATCCTCTTCCAGATACAACTTGGCTTGGTCAAAGTCTACAGGAGATACAAACTAGGTTATCACAACTGAAAAATGGTGGTTCAAGATTGAGCTGCACAACAGTTTAAGCCTGTGAAGCCACCCCCCCACCCCCCCCCCCCCAACCTTCCCCAAGCGATCCAGCATGGTAATCCACACAGTAATGATTTAGGTCACAGCTCACTGTGGATCAGAGAAGGGAGGAAGCAGGCACACGTGGCTCAAAAAAATAATGATCAAAGTGCTGACTTCAGTATGAGACTAAATCCTAACTATATTGATTTTTGGAAGGTGGGCGAAAGAACCTTGCAATTCTTAAGTTCTTAGAGCATTTGCACTTGGAACAGCATATTTCTATTTGTAAAATGTGCCACCTCCCAAAGATTCTGTTAACATTTTAAATTAAGTTTTGAAGTGAACTAATAAAGCAAAAGTAGTTTTACAGAATTTTATTTTAAAGAAACTTCTCTTCATACTATAAATATAAAACTGGCAAGATGATCGATTTTACAAGAACGTTATAAATAACTCAGCTGTTTAGGATTACATATTTTTATATCAACATGGCTACAGTGTACTAGAGTTGTGGTATGAAGAATGAAACGGCAGTATATGCGTTCTCACATGCTGCCATCTTATCTAGTCACAGACACACAAGGTATTCTCCCTTGACTCAGAGGGTGTTAAAGTCTAAACGTTTCAGAGAAAGGAGTCAAGCTGTTGCTCAAAAGCTGCTGCAAGGGTTTCTGACTGACCATTCAGTGACTAGATCAACTATGACCTGGATGATCAAATCCAGATTAGGTTTTATTCGATAATTGGGCACCTCATCTGTCAGTTTGCATAACCAAGCAGCAACAGAGAACAGAAGGAAAAAGCCAGTTTGTTTTATGAGCACTGGAACAAAGGATTTGTGCTTGGTATTTGACTCGCTTCTAGTCAAAGGTGGGCAGGTTGGACAGGACACCGTTTCCTTCACAAGCCAGCTAAAGATGCTGTCATTTGACCTCCACATTCTACAACTTGATACTGGAGTCTGCACCAGGTATCAACACCTTCAACACAGCACATGTGCATCACTTCTCTGTGGATTCAAGTGCTGCATCAAAAGCCAGGAATCATACACTCCTGCATGCCATATCTAAACAGAACTCATTCATTCTCTCCAGCACAGCATGTTATCTGCTGGCTTTTTGTCCCATTTACTCCCTATCTAGTCTTTGCATTTTCAAAAATTTTGCATCCAAGAGACTCAGATCAGACAAACCTAAAAGTCAAACTAAACTATGAGTTGTTCCTTTAGTTTTTCTGCTATGTCTCTTTTCTAATAGCTCATTTCTATTCATCCTATTTAGCTTGCGAAAGCTTCAGAGCAGACTGCCTTCTGTGCTATATTTGGATGGCCACAAGTTAGCACCAACGTCCATTCTCCATCAGCTTTCCAGCACAGATATGGTGGGATTTTCCTGGATACCAAGCAACCTTTATGAAAACACCAACAGTGACATTAATGTGGACTTCTTTTGCTCACAAGTGGTATCTTCAAAGAGCTTTAGTATTCCCAAACTGGTTAAATTACAATGCTAAATACACACAATTGGCTGCAAGCAGTTTTGCAGCCAAAAATAGAAATAAGAAACTTACTTCAATGCTGAAGTACCCTCTGTCCACGTAGTCCCCCAGGAAGAGATACCGCGTGTTGGCAGGAGAACCTCCCACTTCAAACAGTTTCATCAAGTCAAAGAACTGACCATGAATGTCTCCACAAACTGAAAGAGAAAAAGAGCAATATTCAGATTCACCATGCGAAGATCATCTTAGGCACATGCATTCTGAAGTCACTGTTATGACAATTTTGTGCATCATCCTCTAGTTAAACGATTAGTGAGAGCTGGCAGCTGCTCAGCAGAAGCTGTTTTTTTATGATGTGCATCCCTATATGCGTGTGCAAAAGGCTACCAGTTAATTAAAGGAGAGCCATGAGGCAAATTTGACCTATAATTATTTTCACAGGTATCTGTCCATTCCTCCTACTGCCCAGCAGAACACATAATACTGGCAATAGTAGTAAGACAAACCAAAGTCATCCTGAAAAAGAGAACATGTTCAGGCAAGGTTATTCTTTCTTTCGACATCACTCTTCTATTTCTCCTAGTTAAACCCAGACAAACACCAGCAGGCTTTCCGTAACATGCAAAGCATGCCTGTCCTGTGTATGCCACTGGTTAAACTGACAAATTTCTGACTTCTGGTTTCTGTATAGAAAAATGGCCTGCTTGCTTTCCCAAAGCATGTCTTACACGAGAGGACACTGATTTTTCATGCTTTAACCTCTACCACTCTATTTAACCTCATATAATTATGGTTCGTTTCACTTCATTGCAATGAAGTCAATCTAACAAGTGGCTTCTAAAAAGAGCATCTCCCAATAAACATGACAGAGACAGCACAAGTGATGTGCAGCCGGGGCTAAGTAGGGATGCCTCTTTTTGTGCCCTAGAGTTAGGACATCGGCTCAGCTATCTTGTGAAAATGCAAACTCCGTGGTGGGTGATTTTAAGCATCTGCAGGAAGGGAGGCAACGCTTTTGGAGGCCCCCATGGAAGCTTAACTAACAGTGCTGTGCCAAAACCTGCTTCCTTTTGCCTTGCTTTGTTTGCTCTACCTAAGGGAGGGGGAGAACCCCGCAGTTTGGGGCCAAGCCCAGACCTGTACTGGCAATGATCCTTAAAGAAAATGTTAATGGCCTTGACTGTTACTGAGGTCAGTTTAGACTGGTTCTCCCTTCAATGACCAAAAAGAAAAAAAATAAAAATCTGATTTGCAAACTGGAAGGATGATTATGGAGAAACTGAATAAACCAAGGGCCCAAGATAGACCTTATCTTGCAACAGCAGCACAGCTTCTTATTTACTGCTAACACTAAATTCAGAAGACTTCAGATGCTCTCTCTGATGTCATGGTTCAAGCTTTTGTATTCAAGCAGTGCTCTCATTTGAGCTTTTATCTGGAAGTTGATACAGAGGTCTTGTTCTATCAGAGATAAACAAACCTCACATTTATCGCATGCCATGGAGAAGCTGAAGTCACATCTCCACATAGATATAAAAGGACTACATAGAACAGCTGTAATGCCAAATCCAACAAAGTTGCAGTGCAAACGGTGTTCATATGTTATTGTCTTTCATCTCAGTCCAGTGTCACATTGTATTTTTTACTTGCATCACTTTTCTCTGAACGTATACACTAACAATAGGATCAATATAATATTGTCATTCTATCAAAAAACTAAAAAAACCCCAACCCCCAAATCCCCACTCAAATCAAAACCAACCAAACAACCCCCGCTTGGGCAAAGAAAAAAAACACTGATGTCCCAGTCACTGCTGTCATGAATATTTATGTGAAATTGGTGACACAATTCACGAGCGCTGGCTAGCTGAGCGTCCTTCTGTGATAGTAACAGGGCATTTTCCACATAAAATAGCATATAGTACTCTTATCACCACTGTGTTGCACTATATAATCTCTTTTTCCTAGTTGATTCCCCCTCCCCAAGAGTTTTAGAGGACAACATTCATGTTGAAAGACACCAACAGTTATAATTTCTATCTAAGAATAATATATCATTAATTAAATATTATTTAAATCCTCAAGTGGTATAACACCACCCCTCTTTCCGTAACAAAAAAAAAAAAAAAAAAGTACCCCAAATGAAATTTTTTGATAGCATTTTTATTTGAACACGTTGATCTACCAAACCAATATACACTGCTTGACTGTACTCCTCTGCATGGACACTGTGGGAAGATTAAGAACACGTGTCGCATATTGATGGCCAAGCAATCTGCTCTCCTAACTTCCAGCAGAAAAGCTTTTAGTTATATAACTGTACAGCTCTACCAATTATCACCCACCCCCATTTGCTCCAACTGCAAAAACTGAAGTTGAACAAGGCTGAAAGATTTTTAAATGGATTTAACTTTTGCTCTTTCACTAAAGCACAAAGAAACAAGTTTTTTTTTATTTCCTTTTTTGTTTGTTTGTTTGTTATGCAGACATGTGTGAACAGGAAAATACATTGAGGCCATTACAGAGAAACCAAGAAGGTTAGAGAGCTTTCTCCAAGTAGGTGTATGCCCATGAATTTGTCACAAGTCTGAAAAGCAGAGAGCAAACCAATGAAGAGGACAGAAATAAGAAGTGCAGAGCCCTACAATCCCACGACTTGCAAAATTCTGAACTGGACTTGAGAATCGATACTCAATGGATATTCCAGGCACTCTGCACACAGAAGCCTACTCTTTTCATACTGGACAACAGATGCAGAAACATATCCAGACCAAAAAAAACCCCCAAACATAAAAAAGGAAAGCTAAAAAGCCCTCAGACCCAACCTTGCCAAGCAATTAAAGTGGTTCCAAAAGAGAAGCTTAAAATCAGCAGGTAAAAGCAGTGGGAGGAAGAGAAGACACTCCAAATTAAGAGTTAACATTGAGATTTAATTTATTATGGTCAGATCCCAAAATTCCTCCTGAAAAACCACAATGTTGCATATGGTTAATCCAATTAGTATTTTCCTGGAATAGCTTGGAATAGCTTAAGGATCTTATACTTCCCAGGTTTGTGTGTATAAACCTGAAATGTCCTTACAACATAAAGCCTGTGTACTCACATTCTGATGGGTAGCCTTGTTTACAAATAAATTAAAGGACAATTTTGCATGTATACAGTATTATACTACATTTGTAGTTTGAAAACAACTGCTTCTAAACCTATAGTTCTGCCACCTTTCTTTTCCAACCATTATGAATCTCTAAACTGGAAGATTTCCCAGGCAGCTGGATCAATGCTTTATCTTTCATTAGGTGGCAGCAGAAGAGATCCAGCATTATATTTCCATTCATAAAAGCAGAAACATCCATAAGCAAGTAACTCTGCCATAACCTTCATGTCTTGTCTTGCAGCTTCCCATCACTAACAAAGAGCCTTGCAGCACTGTCCCACCAAAAGCCCAAAGGAGAGGTTCCATGTCCACTCCACGCTGCCTCTACAAAACTCTTTTTTAAATTCACTACCTTCCCCCTTCATGTTTACAGAAAAAAATTTTGAAAGCACACTAATTATTATACATTCATGTTTACTCTTGTACAAGCATCACCATTGGATCTGTCATTCCTTTTAATTTTGCCAAAAATGTCCTTTTTTGTACTTGAGCAGGCCCTCTTTTGGTACTGGAGCACTTGCTATTGACCAATGCATTCAATGACATATGAACATTTTTCCATCAAACAACAGCAAAATAAAACCCAGCACAGTGAAGCAGGAAATTCAATTCTTAATAAAGATCTTCAGGATCAATGTCCTTATGGATTTAAAGTATGAACACAGGAAACATAAAACACAGCTTGTATACATGTGGGATTAACATTAAAAGCAGCTGTGTTCGCACAAAACAAATTTATCAAAAGAAGGAATGGTGGGTGGTATGTCTCCTATTAGAAATTCACATATTTTCCTATATTACTGGTTTCCCAAAAGTGCCATCAAGTCATGGCCTTTTTAGACTCATCAATTTATGATAACTAAATATTCTGACAGCATATTTTTTTTGCCTAAAAAGACTGCTTAATTTATCCAGTGCTTTTCAACCTCCTTTAGATCCTTAAATTTCTATGTAAAGAATTTTTTTAAGCTGTTTTAAACTCATCTCCTACTGAATTCATTGCTGCAGTCAGAAGGTTTAAGAAACACTGGTTGTTTGTGGACTCCTTAGAAATTTATCTCTGTTGAGGAAGTTTTCAGGGAAGACATGGGCCCCTCCAAAAAATTCACAGGACTGAGAAATCATGTTTCTGAGCAGCTTTTCCTACTTGTTATGAAGGTGTGCTGGTTTAAGCTGGGACAGAGTTAATTTTCTTCATAGTAGCTAATATGGGGCTATGCTTTGAATATGTGCTGGAAACAGTGTTGATAACACAGAGATGTTTTTGTTACTGCTGAGCAGGGCTTACACAGAGCCAAGGCCTTTTCTGCTTCTCCTCCCACCCCACCGGCGAGGAGGCTGGGGGGGCACAAGAAGTTGGGAGGGGACACAGCTGGGACCCACCTGACCCCAGCTGACCCAAGGGATATCCCAGACCATATGACATTGTCCTCAGCAGATAAAGCTGTGGGAAGAAGGAGGAAGGGGGGGACGTTCGGAGCGATGGCGTTTGTCTTCCCAAGTAACTGTTCCGCGTGATGGAGCCCTGCTTTCCTGGAGATGGCTGAACACCTGCCTGCCGATGGGAAGTGGTGAAGGAATTCCTTGTTTTTCTTTGCTTGTGTGCACGGCTTTTCCTTTACCTATTAAACTGTCTTTATCTCAGCCCACAAGTTTTCTCACTTCTACTCTTCTAATTTTCTCCCCCATACCACACTAGGGGGGAGTGAGTGAGCGGCTGTGTGGGTCTTAGTTGCCGGCTGGGGTTAAACTATCACAGATGGGTACTTTGATCCACTACGCCATCTTACTCTATAGTACCAGAACTTTCCCAATGTGACTGTCTATAAAATACCATTTTATTATAAAAATAGAAATTGGACATGTGGGAGAGAAGGCAGAATTTTTTTTCATTTTTTTTTATTTTTAGAAATTGTCATCCTAATACAAAATCAGTTATGTTTCTGATGGCTTCACTGCGAGGTTATCCCTCTGATTTATGTCAAAGGAACAAGCAATATTGAAACAAGAACCATTAAGTTCCAAGTTGTACTAGCAGTGAAGGAAACCCAAAGCTCAGCAGTGGTATTGCCAGCTTATTTACAGAAGACAAAGCAGTAGAGCAATGATTTAGATTGCAATGATTATTGGCACAAACAAAAAGTCTGACAATGCTCTTCAGATACCTTCCTTCAGATAACTATATGCTCTTTACTACATACAAGCTCAGTCCAGAGATTATTCTGTGTGGTTTCCCACTCCAGATGGATATTAAGAACAAAATTTATATTCACAATACATTAAACACTGTCAATTCAAAATTTTTCTATCTGCAACAGTTTGGCTATGCTGCACTTATTTTCTCATTTAATAGTATATAGTTAAATGGTGTAATATTATAATCTGATAGTAAAATACCATTAATGTTTCAAGTGAATTTACATTCCATGTATTACAAGATTATATTCCCATCTTCAGATGTCATCAGGGATTAGGAGCAGATATGCAACACTCCAGCATCAGCTTCAGAAGCAACATCTGCAAACTCATACATGTATGACAATTAACAAGAATGAAGCAAAGACAGCTTTTAAAGAAGAAACTAACACTGTGTAGGTAATATTATCCATCGCTTGACAACTTGTTCTTTACATTCACTGAGCTAGGGATGTCTTTGCTCTAAGCTCCAAGAGATTGTGCTTCAGCAAAGCAGCATGCAATATTGAAAAACTTAAGGGAGAAAAACACCCTACTGAGTTACACTGCAGAATGCAGGCTGCAGATAGCAAAGGGGTTTGCTTTGTACAATGTTTGGTAAGTGTTTAGCTGCTTACCATTCCACTAGTTATCCCATGCTTCCAAGAGCTTACTGTTTTCCAGGGACACCTGATACTTACAAAGCTTTACTGACAAAGGGACGAGTGCACCGTGTAAACCTGCATGTGTCTGAGCTGTGGATGCTCATTTGTCCAGGTCTACAGGATAAGATGCTAAAGAGGCTGCATATCCCAATGAGAAGTATGTCCCAAACATTTCTCCAGGGAAGTAGTTTGAAGCAATGAAAAGTTACCAAAGGCTGAATGAAGAAGCCAAGTGAGGAAGGAGTACTTACATGCAACAGTGGACACACAAAGGCAAAGCAGGAACTATACAAACTTCTGTAGCTGAGGAGTAAAAGACTGAGCTTCCTTAGCTAGCCGATAAATATGAGGGAAAACACCTGCAAGAGCTATATGCATGAAATTCTCAGGTGCTTTAAGAAAAACTACTGCATTGCTCCTGAAGGGCTCAACTATTAACCAGATGGCCCTCATTTTCCCCAAGATTTAAGAACCAAGTCCCATATAAGAGTCACAAGTCTTTGATTACACAATCTTTGAGCTTGAATGAGCTTTGTTTCCAAGTGTACGGGTTTCTGAGGAACATTATATATTGCCACAGCAATATGAAAAGTTAAAAATGCCACAGGTTTCTTCCATGTTTGGTGGGGTTTTTTTGTTTGCGTTTTTTTGTTTTGTTTGTTGTTTTGGTTTTTTTTAAATCACTAAAGATTGAGCAATTTTCTTCCTTGCTTTTTGAAGAACAAGGAGGAAGGAGAAGTACCAAATAAAAGAAGAAACTCCAAAATTTTTTATTTGTAGCTGCTCACTAAAGCACTACTTGAGACAACGAACTCAGTGGTTAAGTTACATATATTGTTTTAGAGTCATACAGTTCTGTTTCTTTTTACAAGATGTTTAAAAAACTTGCAGACTTCATTACTTAGAATCATTTAGACAGCTCACTAGGTAACTTATCATCCTAAGAAAACATTTACTAGACTCAAAATAATGGGTTTTCATATGAATGTTTGTTATATTAAGTGTATTGAACAACACAACTCTATTTCCAAAAGAAGCATGATCTCATTCATATTCATATCTGGTTATCTAACATGATTATAATAGGCTTTCTTCTATCTTTTCCTTTCAATCACTGCATGCAAATTGATGAGTTTATACTACCAGAGTGAACTGGCATTAACAAAAAACTGTAATTACATATTTTCATAAAGAGGCCTGCTTCACCAAAGATAAAGCCAGAAACCATTAGCCATACAGGTACAGCAAAGGAAACTGCAAATGGACCATCAACGCCACATTTGACAATGTTGTTTGGTTGCCACTTTCCTTCTTTGTACTAAGGGAAAAAAAAAAAAAAAAAAAAAAGAAGCACTTTGGGAAAAGTTGTTTTCTGTGTAACACAGGAGGACACTATAATGTGTTCTGCTCTGCCAACACTTGAAACGCTAGAGTCTGTAAAGATCAACCCACGCTCATTCCTTGTAATAGGAGTTAGTTTTCTCCCACCATCCCCTGAAGGCTAGAACAAATTAATGACACTTGATTTGAAGAGGTAGAGTGAAAACGAGTGGGGAATGGAAAACATCACATCAGAAAAGACCTTCAGGACATCAGTCATTAATATTCTCTGGTGAAGGAGGAAGCAAAAAAACCCGTAAACCATGTGGCAGCAAATCCTTCAAGACGTTAAGGCTACAAAAATATCTTCAGCACAAAGTTTTTAAAAATAGCTCCACTAAAATTACTTTTTTGTATCACAAAATTATTTGCAGTGTCTCAAAACAAGTAAAACCCATGTACATAAGCCTGGCCAGCAGAGGAGCACCTTTGTATATATAAGTGAGAGCAGAAACAACAGAGTCTCAGGAAACAGCCTCTACCAAGTACTGTAGAACCTACACAAGCAGGGAAAAATCCCTTACCTCCACGCTCCTACCCTAGCTGAATTTTTCAGGAGAGTAAGTAGGTATCACAGCAGTGGGGTGCCATACGAAAACTTTCAATTCCAGGTCAAAGTAACATAGCAGAGTTGTAGTAGAAAGGGCATGGTGATCTAGTGAACATTTTACAGAATTTTTCCAGGATCAACAGGGAAAGGTGCACTCATCACATATACCAGAAGATGCTGAATCAGGTCACGGGGAGAGAAAAAAACAGGATGGGATTAGAACAGCATTCACTCCCATGCACATCAAAGAAACAACTGGCTCTTCCCCTACCAGTTCAGCACTGCCCTTGAGCATCCTACACAGCAAATGGAAAAGCAGATGCACCATCATTATCTCCTGTTAATGCACCCTCAGTATCAGGAGCAATGCTTATTCTGCAAATAACCCCCATCAGAAGGTTTACTTGTGAGGAAAGTGCTTCATTGGTGTATTGGTCAGGATTTCCAGCTCATATCCTTAGATAAAGGCTATTTATAGCAATAGGGAAATCTTATCCTCAGTTTTACAGATGTAAAAAACAAAGGCCTGAGGAAGTTCAATAATTTATAAGGTCAAGAGTTTGGTCAGTGGGAGGGCAGGGATAGCCAGAGAAGGAACAACACATCCTGACATTGCTCCATCCAATTCAACACACCAGAAGAAGAGAGCCCTTTCAATGAGGAAGGAAGGTCCTGCACAAGAAGCAGGCACACCCTGGCTATACACACAGTGGCCCAAATGAAATTTAGGGAAGGTGAAACTAGGCAAAATGGGAAAAGGGCTTTTGAAGAGGAGAAGCTTAAATATGCTCAGCTCTGTAGAAAAAAGAAGCATAAAATTCAAAGCTGTGTTTTATTCTGGGAATAGCTTTTATTTGCATAGATTAGACCGTAATATTGTCCATCTATAACATACAGGTTCATTATTAGAATTACTCACTTATATCTTTCTCACTAATCTGGTTGAAGAGAGCTCTGTTAGTTTTTTTGTATACAATATTTTTCCAGTCAGCAATTTGCCATTAGAAGCAGTTTGTAGCTGGTCCTTCACAATTTAATGTGATAATTTTCATTGATGATTTAATTCAACTCTTAGGATCAGGTTCTTTACAAATAGTATTTCTCTCAGCAGCACAAATCCCAGCCCCAGTAAAGTTAAAACAAAGGCAGTGGTATTACATGGATATAGTGATAGTTATATAAAGCCCAAAGAAGCCCTCAGTATTTACAAGGGCTTGATGGATAGTATCCTTGTTTGCACTTCTTACTTTAGAATTTTAGAGCAGTATTACCCTAGCAGACTGCAATCCAATTACCTTCCATGCACCCAACAATTTACAAGATTTTATGGGTAGCAGCATTAGCATGTCGAGATTCAGTATATGAATGCCTAGCATCTAAAACCCCAACCACAAAAACCAGATGTTCATGTTGGCTTGTATTATATTTTGTCCATTTTCACCTGAGGATAATATTTGTTGTGACAGTTTCCTCATTCTGTGCCATCGCAGACCCTGCTTTATGTTCCATACCAACCCCACTCAGTGTTTTATTAAGACTCAGAAGCATTACTCTCTGACAAAAAGCATCCTCCTTCCTTCAGCACAAAAATTTGTCTTATCAGTGGAAAAGAAACATTTGCTTGACATAAACAAATGCATTTGTACATTGCCTTTGGATCTATAGCACTCTGCCTGTATTTCCCAGAACCAGATGTTAAGGGAAAATAAAAATACCGTTTCTCAAATTCCTGGACTCTTAATTAAACAACTGGCAGTATCAACATGGATACTTGCATGCACACTAAGTGGAAGGAGTCAGCACAATTAGCTTCAAAGAAATTCTGTGAAGTTCAGCATTTGGATTTAACGGTCTATATTCAGAGCTGTGAGCAAAAAGAACCAGGAGAGAAGACCTACTGAGCTTTAACCTCAGCTTTTGCACCCATGTCTTTAATGGGCTTGAGCTATTATTTTAATCTAACCTTTCTGTACTACAGATGTTCATGTGCTAGTATATGGGTATAGGATTAAGGAAAGCAAATAACATGGAAGTTTCCCAATTCTAGCTCAAGCAATAGAAAATGACTTTTTAAAATTATAGACTCTAAATTCCATAACCAAAGTCTTATACAAATCTCATTCTGGTGAAAAATTATTAACCTTTGAAGAAAGTGCTTTTAAGAGAAAGCTCTCCATAGTAATGTATGTCCTGGTAAAAGCTCGTATGACAGTTAGGGGAGCCAGTGCAAGGAGGAGTCAACCACATTAATTTCCTCTTGCTGAAAACATATACCTAAACATGATCTTGAGTAGGTAGTTAAATTCATATGCTGATCCTAAATCAACATTAAGCATAGAATCATAGAATGGTTTGGGTTGGAAGAGACCTTAAAGATCAATCTAGTTCCAGAAAAAAACTGCTATTACTTAATAACAATTATGAAAATGAACACAAAAGTCACACTGATCAACAGAATAGCCTTAATTATGTTTCTTTGTATAACCTTGTATTAGGCATATATGGAGTGCATGCAATTTAGGCAGTACTCTGGGTAGCATTAGGGGTGGCACCCAGGCAGATTTGGACTAGCTCCTGCACCATGCTCCTCAAGCAAACTAACCAGTCTCTCCCACCATATTGAGAATTGTTTTCCCAATGGCAGGCTAAGGAGGGAAAAACCCCAAAAACAAAATCAGAGAAGGGGAGGGACAGGGAAGAAATATTCTTTTGCGGACAGCCACCAACCACAACACATGCAGTAAGATGTTCTGGGAGGTAACAGAGTACTGCTATTCGGAAACAGAGGTAGGAAGAAAAGGTGACCATCAAAAAATAGTTTGCAAAGAGAATATCCGGTTAAAAAAATGGGGGGGAATCTTATACTGAATTGGCATTTATGGCACTGTTCTGGTCTGTAGTCTATCAGTAATCTCAAATATGACATCCTTTCAGGTTTCTAATATAGAATTATCAGATACATTTTTAATAATTACAGACCAAACATTCCAAGGGGAGATAAATAAATGTTTAATATCTTACCAATCAGCCAAACAGGATTTCATTACCATTTTATTAGGTTAAATTCAGTATGTGAATTAAGTGTATGTGAATTCAGTATCTCTGTCCATTTATCTCCACCACCTTACTTTTTGCACTTGCAGGATAAAGGCCTCCACTGCTTGAATCAGCCTCAGCTGAACAAATCATACAAATGCAAACCATACAATCAGAATGTACACAGCCTGCAAACACCCCCAGCTACAGTTCCAGATGAGAAAAATAATCTTACAAACTTGGGATTTTAATAAAATTTTTATGTACAGATATCAAATAAACTCCCGAGGCAGCTTTTTATATTGTAAGGACAAGATTTTCAGGAAGTTCAGAGGATCTAGCTACAGAGTTCATTAATCCTGGCGGAAGCTATGTAATTACTTCTTCCACAGCACTTCCCAGACTTTCTGGTTTCAAAGAATATAGAACACTATAATCCTGGACAAATACATAATCTAAATATGAAACAGTGTTTATGTGACCTTATAAAATTTTGTTTTAAAATATAATGTACATCAACTTAAATGCAGCATGTATAATAAAGGAAGTATCTGAAAATACAATGCATTTCCTCTTAAAGCAACATCATTAATAAGGATGTGCTTTTAACAGAAAATACAAGAGGTAAGACCAGCAACTGATTCCGTCAAAGACCACATCTTTTCCGAGAGAACATTTCCAACCCTACACGTAAATGGAGCAAATCCCTTCAGCAGGACATGATGGTGCCACACACCAGAAGAAACAATTACCATCCTTTAATGCAAAACCATGCAAAGTTTCTGACAAAAAAAATTGCCTAAAACTCCCCAAATATAGGTTTTTCCAAAATACAATACTGCAGCTGTAGGTGTGCATTACTGATGGTGGAGTAGCCATACCTGTATGGCTATACCAAAAGAGTGCCATACCAGTATGAAATAAAGCTTTGTGTCTGACATGACTTTAAAGATAAGCACCTGGCTTTGCACACTACTGCTCTGCTGACTGCTGTAATACTCAAACCAGAATGTGTTTGGGCCAACTTACGGCTACGCAATGTCCATTTTCTTCCTGCTTACTTAGCCCTTGATTTCAAAGAGCTGAAGATACACAGCTTTACTGGGTAACTACTGGTATTGACTTCAATCAGTTGCTCAGGCCAAATCTGGTTCTGCTCAACTCAGTTAACACAACCTTGTCTTCCGTTGTTAGAGACCTTCTGTTACAGGGATTTCCAAACTGCTATGAACTAGATAAACAAGCTACTTCCTAAATTTGCAATTTTTGAAGTCATACTGACCAAGAAAAAGCTGTTTGATAAGTCGGTATTTCATCTGGGTTGCAAGTAAAGTTTCTTGGCTATTCTCAAAAGACTGGGAAATACCTATTGAACTCTCTTTCTCCAGATTTACCTGTCTGTATTAACATCAAAGCTCATACTCTTCTCTCAGCATTGGGACAGTATAAACAGTCTAAACTTCAAGTCCTCTTAGTTCAGGGACAAAGTCCAATCTCTTACATCTGTTAGTGTTAACGAGGTGACAGAAAACTCAAAAACTTGACAGACAAGAAAAAAATTCTTTTTTTTTTTTTAATTTTCTTTTATTTGAATAGCTTAAGTCACTTCTGAAGCAATGTCCCCTTGTGCTTGGTCTTCTTGGTAGGCTGGTGTGGGAACTACTACTAGATATAAGCATAATACTCCAGCTCTGTAAGACATTACGCATGTAAGGAGCAGAGTACTGCTAAATGACTATTACTCCAGTGCAAAAAGGCAAATCTGTATTTTAGCAGGAGATGCTTATTGTTTAGAACCTTACTGGGCTAATAGCAGTTTTACTTCCACAACACACTGGGATAACCAGAGCTGTGATCATTATTTCAGACCACAATGCACATAATCCTTTGAATATTATATGTGACACTATCCTGTCAGAGCATACAGCAAAATAATGCTTTAATGGGGCACTAAGAGATGACCATTTCCCTCTTTCTATTCCATGCAAGTTGGGTACTGGTGACACTTTTTTAACACAGCACTGTGTTCATGTAGTGACTGAAGAAGTTAAGAACTTTCCTCTTTAACTCTCGTGCTCTGCAGAATGACTCATTTTTTAGAAAGAACATTGTCTACTTTTGGCTAAGATCAAACACATTATCAGTTTAATTCATTCCAGAAAATGTTCTTTCCAACTACAACTACTACAATACTAACCCCAAATCAAAGTAAGTTTACTTTACTTTTGTCCTGCACACACACAAAAAAATCCTTTTCATGACATTAAAACAATTGCATTTATTTTTCTTATCTCTCCATTTCTTTAGCATGCACTTACTGCAGCTTTGAATTCAGCTCACAGCTGTGGAAAACAAGGACCACGATAATGTTTATGGTGAAAAATTATTTGGCAAAAGGAAACGTTTGGAAATGTTCACAGCTACAGAGTGTAACTTGAAACTACATATCTGGAGTGTTATTAATCTGTGGGGTGTTTGTGACTCCTCATTAACACTAAATTTCAGAGAGAAATACCACTTTTTACCACCTTTTACAGGACCTGTGAGGTCCTTCCCATGTGGGCTCGTGACAAGTTGACCTCCACAGCACATGCTTCTGCTCAACGAAGCTGCGCAATCTCTGGTCAAAGTCAAGCAAAAAACCCAAGGAAGTGCTGAAAACCACAGGCCTTTATCAAGGCAACTACAGGAGTCACTCTGACCATAATCCTTCACTCTCACAATGAAATCATCGACTAAAACAGTGAATCATCATGGGAAGCTGAATATTCATTAAAACAAAATGAAACAAAACAGAGTACTACAAAAAAAAATCCAAATGCCAAATGAAAAGAGTCAACTTTCTCAGACATTCAGGGGAAAATGCACTAAACCCAGCATTTTTACAAATTTTCTTGGAATAAAATTGCTATCATTGGTGAGAGAATACAGCCAACGCACAAGACTGCATTGTCTTTTTTGAGCAACTATGGTTTTGTCTGCATCTACCCTGGGTTTATAAGCCTTTATGGGTCAACTGATACTTCCGTATGTTTAAATTTTACATTGTTGCTAATAAAAAAAAATATTAAGAGAAGTTTTCAAGAGTCAGAATTGGTAGTTATTGTCTGAGAGAGCTTATACTACCTCCATTCACATGGTGTCAGCCAGAAAGTTTGGACCCCAGCACCTGGCAAGAAATCATAACTCCAACCTGAGTTCATAGACCTTCACTACAAAAAAGTGGGTCCACTCAGCTTTCCTTTATTTGCTATTTCATTCATTCCTTTATTAATGTCTAATTCCCTTTATTTTCTGTAATGTATAGGTAGTTTTACAGGAGAAGAATAGCTGACGTGCTATCTTCCACACTGAAGGTATGTTTTCATGATGGAATTTATATTATTTCTTTCATGCATATTTCTGTCTATTCTGTTTTTTTTGCTTGCTTGTTTATTTCCAACAACATGCCGCCTTGATTTTATGAAACAAAGTCTTTTGCCCTTGTTATAGATTCCTTTATGAAGCACAGATTGCTGCTGCTGCTTCTCCCCTGTATTGGTTAGTACAACTGATCAGTCAAATTGTCTCTCAGCAGTCCGGCAATTCAAAGGAAACAGTTTTCTCATGGATTTGTTACCGTCAGGTGAAAAATGCGTGCTATGAAAAAAATGCACTATTTGCACTTCAGTGACTTTTCAGGCTTCTTGCTACTCCCTCTGGATTGCAGTAGCATGGTTATTTGAAGTGATTGCAAGGCAGAAACCTCTCAGGCACATAAAAATAATAAAATTCTAATGTATTCATATGTTTGTTAAAGTTTGCTTGTGCTTAACTGAAACTGTAGAAATTGCTTGGCAGTCTCTTTTTTGGCCTCTTGTATCTGGCCAAGTAATAAAAAAAATACCTCTTGGATCATAAACCTATATTTATTACACCCAAAAGTTTTCATGTACTCTAAAAATTTTATAATCTATATTTTTATTGAAACTATTGTATGATTTTCTTGTGTGTATATATTTCAAATTGAAATATTTATGTTGCTGAGGTTTGTACAGAAAATTCATTAGACCTTCAACTGACAACGGTCTATCTACCATAAATAGCCTACTAGAAAGCTGAAAAGCATGTGACCAAAAGAAAAAAAAAGCCAAATCAACAGAAGCTTCTTATAAAAAAGGAAGACACATCATCATCATGACTAAAAATATGAGTCAGTGCAGATAGGATCTTATCTTCAGAAAACATACGAGTAAGGTAATCAGGTTTGAGAAGATCATCACCCACAAAAGAAAGTAATTGTGGGTCTGTCTTTTTGGTGTCCAAGAGAAGCAGGGATATCTATGCATCACAGGAAGCAGAGCTGATGAATCTGATGAAAAAATGCAAGTCGACAAGAATGGGGTTTCAACCAGTTTTTCTCCTTTTTCATGCAGTCTCAGAGAACACAGAGTTCCAAAATACAATCCCCAAAAATATTAATTCTCTTAACTCAAAAGAATGCATGTAGAGCTAGGAAATACTTGAGGTTTTCCACCAAAGAAAGTAAAAAGCTATATAACAAAAAGCTAGTTAGGTCAGAAAATACTGATATGGAGGATAAGTATACATTCTTTGGAATAGCATCTTATTGAGACTACAAAAGATGAAATTAATCTCTACAACTGTTGCTAAGAAGAACGGAGTGTCACCTTTCATAAATGTTAGTACTTTGTTTAGGAATTATTGAAGTCTAAAAGACTATTTTAAGAACTAAATTAATAAAAAAAAGTCTTGGTTCATTTCAAACACCTGTTCAGCTTTGAATGAAGTCTTTTAAAAAAAAGACTCACTGAAATGGGACCGCATAAAAAATATCTAAAAAGCTGGAGCTGTTTTGACAGTTTCTCTTAGAGGACCAAGGATTAGAAGCTCTCCGTGGACAACATTACTGTCATCTCTTCCATCAAGGACTGACAAACCATGTACACAGCTACAGGGGATCCCAGGATCTGGGTAGGGACTCGAAGATCCTGCTCCAATGTAGGGAGAGCCTGAGCTATCCCTCCCAAGCTGAGCAAGGAGCAGCTTCCAGTTCTGAGCTTCAACAAGCAAGGACTCAGGACTTTCTTTGAGCCCCTCTCGTTGATCTACCCTTGCAAACAAACAGCAGCAATAAGGCAATTGAACGAACAAAACTGCAACAGACTTCTGCAGTCTAGCAAGGCTTCTGGACCAGGCACAAAATCTTGCAGAAGTCAAGAAAGCAGTTTTCACTTTTTTTCCTGTAAAAATTGTTGCAATAAAGTTCTACTACAGGTACTCATATCTCTGGTAAAAACAAACTGTTTAAATTGCACATTCTTAGTGAGCCATCAGTAGCATAGGTAAATGATAAGAATCAGGTCTGACTTGCATTGGCTCAACAATTCTTAATATTTGCTGTACTCCTTGTCTCAGGATTGTTCCTTGGCTGGCTTGTTGTATATAAGTGAATACAAATAGCTATCTTATATAAAATTGTATCAACTAAAGAACATAATTTTTGCCATTTAAAGAAATTGGTGGGCAGTTTTTACCCGAGAAACCTACCAGCATTCAGCAGTCCCTTCACAATAAAATCTTTATCCACTTACAGACTAACTCACATAGATCTCATTTACAGACTATTGTCTCTCTTCAGAAAAAACACCTCCAGAAATACTGGTCCAGAAACACTTACTGCTTGTTTTCTGGGTGGGTTTGGTACTCAAAGCTAGTAAATATGATTATGTTACTTGCCTTTCTTTAATTATGGTGTCCTCTCAGGCATAGAAGATGATGTTGTGAAACATCAAGAGAGTCTCACACCCCTGAAGAGGCATTACAAGATACAGTCATTAAGAACTGGACTAACCCTGTCTTCTTTGTAGATGGTTCATATTAATGATTTATGGGATTATTTCACACCTGACTAGCCAAAATACTTTTTCAGATTGAGGTTCTGTCTCAGAGGTTTTTACTTGCCACCTATAAGAACAGTATTTCTGGGAAGTTCCTTTTTAAGGGTAAAGAACTATCATTTAAGATAACTTTTCAGTGGACTGCAGGACTGCTGTGCTTTTCAAGGCAGCCCTTGAACATGGAAGCCTTAATGATCTAGGCTCATTAACTAGAAAGATATAAATCATTATTACAGCAGGAAACAGACTGCAACATTTAAAACTCAATTAGTGACAATGCAAGCAAGTGGTAGGCTGCAAAACTTGGCTTTTCTGTTGAATCAAAATTTAGTAGAAGAATCAGCACCAGCCTCTTTGGCTACTTTAGTTTTCTGGGAAATCAGGAAATATTTCCCCATTGTAAACTGCAACAGCAAAAGAGTTTATTTGGTATCTTAAAAGGCCGTTTCTATTCCTTGTAGCCTCACTTTAGTTTTTCATCATTCTTATGTACAGTATTCTAATATTCATTATTGGCCGATGCAGTTTTTGAGTTGCTAACCAGCATGAAGTAATTTTGTTAGCGTTTGTAAAAAACAGAAAGATATTTCATACAAGAGTGCATCTTGTTTTTTAAAACACATTTTAATTCAGTAAACCTCTAGAAACTGAAAATTCACATTTTGGAATTGCTGACAGATACATTCCTCAAACCAGAGAAATGGTGTAAGTGGTGGGAGAAGAGAAGAAAGTGCAAGGTGCAAGAGGAGCACCTTATGAGCTGGAGGAGGTCACTTTTACCTGTCCCCCAAACTTCTGTCACAAACTGAATGATCACTCTGTACACAGAACAGTAATCTTCTGCAATGAGGAGAAAAAAAAAAAAAGACTATTTTTCTTCCAAGGCCATGTGTATCTTGAGTAAAATACATATAAAATAACACAAGCAAAAAGTTTTCTTTCTGCTACTTAGGTAATCATTACAGGAGGAAAAGGGCTGCCTAATACAAATGAAGGGAAAATATATTGATTGAATCACACAGTTGAGTTGTCTGTTGTTGACCTGACTGTTCAGGAATGGAGACAGTGAGGGGTTCAGTGTGGCAGATGCAGACTTTGCAAGAAATTAAAAAAAGAGCAACACTAAGGAAAAAAAATATGATTATGCAAAAGTATCAATACACTTCTGAAATAAAGTACAGGCACACTGTTAAAATTGCTCTAAATATGTGATTTACAACTGTCTTAATTTCTACTTTTATTTTGCTCTTTCCCTTGTGCTTCATTTCACCCTATTTTTCAATACATCAGGACAAAGATGGCAGAGCTACAGCAGGAAGGAAAGAAGGGAGCACAGGATTTCAAGGCTCCTGCTTGTCCTGAAACTTGGACTGCATCAAAACCTGGGACACCCAGAATTGATTCTCAGTCTCAAGGCAGGAACAGGTCCATACTTAAGTGACAGGCCAAGAATAAATGAAGATGCAAAAAAAATTAATTCCTGAAGAGAATTCTGAGACAACAGCCATCATTTAATAATCCACTACCATACTGTATTTTTTAAATTATGTAAGCCAGAAAACATCTGCCATTCTGAAAGGAATGAGTAAACAAAACCAGTGTATATTCAAAGTTAGAATCAAGTTTCACGCTTAATTCAATGCATTTTTTAAAGAAAATACATCCTCTGTAATCATCAGGCTAAAGCTACTCATAAGCATGAGTCACATACAGATTTTGCATCCCAGATAAAAAAAATTCTCCCTCATCACTTTCTTCATATTATTAGAGAGAAGTTTATTTCAAGAGAAAACAAAACAAAAGAGAAGCATGCCATTGTTCCCATTGAAAACTAGCAGGAAAACAAAGTGGAAAGTAGTAGCTTCACTAAAAAAATGCATATGAGGCTGAAAAACATCATTAAAGTTTAGTCATCTCTCCAAGACTTTAAACTCTGCTGGGGTCCTTCACTTTTTTTACTTTACCTATCAAGAAGAGCTGCATCAGCTCGGATTCTGATTCGGTATGAACCAGGCATCCTGTGTAAGAATCAGCACGAAGGCCTCATCGTCATGACGGCATCAACCCCACTTTCCCTGGCCTTATGCTGCAGCCTGCTTCTGCAAAGTTAGCATCACAGATGATACATTAACGATGGCACTGCACCAACTGGTGTGGAGCCAGGTCATCCAGCCTCATGCTGCCAGGCTGAGCAAGGACCAGAATGGACAGCCATTATATTCAGGTACTGCTGAAGAACGGCTGATGGCTTACAGTAGGTTGTATTCCTTGCCAATAACTAGCTGCACTGCCTTTATTTTTTGTTTAAAAAAAATAAAAGTACTTCTTTAGAAAGATTTTGTGCCTTTCATTGCTCAATGCATAGTACTCACAATGCAGAACAGCTGTCAAACGTGAGGTGGATATTCTACAATAAAGTAAGGCAATATCTGCTGGCGGTGCTTCAAATTCATTTTTAAGGACTGTAAAGGACAGTGTCAATAGAGGGCAGGGGTAGGCACCATGCTATGCTGAGTAGCCACGGTTACATTAGTCACCAAATTAAGCAGTTTTACAGCCTACAATACAATACGCTCAACCCTCACCTCAGAAACTCATGCCAGGTCTTTCTCTCTCCTTCACAATTCAGCTTTATTTGATTTTTCCATTCAAACCTAATTCTGTTTCTCTGCACCTTCAGGGCAAACAGTTCCTGCTATATTAGGTGTAGACAGGGTTTGCCTGATGTTAATACTACAGGCATGGGAACACATCTGATAGTCAGACACGTTATCTGAAAAAGATTTATAGCATTCCCAGCTGAAAAGAAACGACGTACACCAGAAATCACAAAATCTAAACAAAACCTGTTTTCAAGCTGCCTGGGCATGAACAAGAATTAAGGAAGACATCCAGAGTACAACCTATTTTTACAACTAATTTCCAACAAGTGTCATTAGATCTTTATCTTTCACTTCACCTGTTCATCTCAAGGGTTTACCTTTGGCAGGCTGACAGCAAGAGAGAACAAAATGAATAGATAAAAATCCACCAAATCCAAGCCTATAGTCACTTAAGTCAACTTTTGTCTTGAAAGCAGAAGTCCACAGCTCAAAATAAAATCTACTACGTAGCATAATAAAGTAACTTGAGAACACCAATATTATTTTACTTGCAATAGTAATGATTACACTGGGGATGACTAAAATTCCCAGAAGGACCTGAGATACTATAAGAAACAACTCCTATAGATTTGAAATAAAATGAAAGACCCATAAAGTAAGACTTTATTTTCATAAAGTAAGGCCTTAACATCACCAGTGGCATAATCCACATAGGATTAAGGATGTGGATTAAGTACTGTCGTGGTTTAACCCCAGCCAGCAACTAAGAACCATGTAGCCGCTCTCTCACTCACTCCCCCTCAACCAGTGGGATAGGGGAAAAAAGTGGGGAAAAATGTAAAACTTGTGGGTTGAGATAAACACAGTTTAATAGGATAGAAAGGAAGAAAAAAAAAAAAGAATTGGAACATACAAAACAAGTGATGCACAATGCAATTGCTCACCACTTGCCGACCGATGCCCAGTTAGCTCCCCAGAAGCGATCCGCCCCCAGGCCAAATCCCCCCACTTTATATACTGGGCATGATGTCACATGGTATGGAATACTCCTTTGGCCAGTTTGGGTCAGCTGTCCTGGCTGTGTCCCCTCCCAACTTCTTGTGCCCCTCCAGCCTTCTTGCTGGCTGGGCATAAGAAGCTGGAAAATCCTTGACACTACTTAGCAACAACTGAAAACATTAGTGTGCTATGAACATTATTCTCATACTAAATCCAAATCATAACACTCTACCAGCTACTAGAAAGAAAATTAACTCTATCCCAGCTGAACCAGGACAAGTACTAACCAAGATGAGCTGTTACAAACCAAAGATGGACCAGAAGACTGTACAACTACATGGAGAATTCATACGAAGTAACATCCTCCTCTTAAAATCTCCTTTGTCTGGCCATTTTTTGTGCCTCAGACACTCTAGTCCATGGATGGATATCCAAGCCATATTACAGATTAACAGCAGTTGACCTGCAGGAATAGGGAAACTCCCTGAAAAACAAGGTAAATTAGCCCATATGAAGCTCCAGGCTCTGCAATCAAGCTAATGCAGGTGTCCATGCTAATCTGTTTAGCAAATGACTTCTGGTTTCTCTACAGCAGATCACTGCAACTGCTGGTAGGAAGAAAAAGGTTTCCAGGTACAAGCTTTCACTCGGCAGCTGAGGAGGGCCATGCTGAGGGAGGCATGTAGCTGGAAAGTTTGGTGAGGGGGGGGATGTTTTGGTTTCATTCCTACCCCATACTTTGGCTTTTAAAGAACAAACACAAGTTTAAGAACATGGTCCCGAGCAGGCTGCCAGCAAACTGACAAGCACCAAACAAGCATATAAGCGATGCCTGGAGAAGAATCCTTCCCCCAGTCTTATGAAATACTACCCCAGTAACATCAGCTTTATGGAAATCTGGATGGTGTTACTGAATGGTATGTTGCCCTTTGCAGCTCATGTTGCTCTCACACAAAAATCTCTTATCGTACATTCTGCAAGATGGAGAAGAATCCCATTAGCATCTCTATTAAAAGGGTTTTGAAACCAAATTCTGGAGTTAACAAGCATGAAAGATCAACCACAAAACACATCTAAAAAGCTTTTGGTTTCCCAGGAGGGTTTTGGCTTTTTTTTCCTTGCTATTTTTCTTAACAGCAAGTGAAATAATAATAACAAATGGTTCTGATAATTAAATGCCTCCACATGTTTCTGGAGGCATTAATTTCTTTGCACCTACATACAAGTAAAATAACTGTATGGTATGCTGCAGCAGAGTTTATTCTTTAAGAGTACTCCTTATGTATTTCCTGATGAAAGAAAATTATTAAGTCACCAGACGCAACAGATATTGACATTTCTCCATCATCAGGATCATGCCAAAACATAAAGAATTCACACAATATGAATTATTATATACTAAACTCTCCTACATTAAAGGAAAAAAAGAACTGTAAATAAAAAGAGCTATTCCTCATCTGATGATATTCCCTAACTATAAATCCTCAGAAGCTTAAAGAAATTTCAGCAGTTCCTTGTTCACTTCTAAGACTTAACCCATGTCTTAATGCAACAACTCACTTCTGGATGGACTCATAAAGAGGGCTGGGTAGGCTATGCTGGCTTTCCAAAACAAAAGCTAGAAGATTCTACAAAAGGTCGCAAAAGACAGCATGTTGCCTTATGACTCCAAACAGATGACTAGGCAGGCCACCATAAGAGACAAGAAAAGTTAAAGTACCAAAGAAAACATTTCTTCTTCCCTAATATTAGTGCAAAAAAATAAGATTCTGTGGCCTTATGATGCTGAGAGTGACAAGAGGAAAAAATAACTTAAACCTGTTTTCATTAACTTCCAGACAGAAACATGCAATGACTTTGGAAACCTTATAAAACTAATGAAAATGCTTCAGAAATATCAGTGTCCATCTTCCTACTACTCTTAATTAAAAGTAATTACTTTTAATTAAAAGTAAGCAATCTTATAATGGAATTTGTCCTCTATTTTCCATCTTACCGAACTCACTTATTAAATTAGCTACCGGAACTGTAATTTACTCTGTGTATACTACTTCATGGATTGCAGAAAGCTGACTACCTTTCCAGCTATGACAACTGCATCTTTCTGGTTCATGACAGACATGTGCTAAAATAAAAAAAGAGTACAGCACACTTTTGCAGAAACGAATCTGTATCTCCTTCAAATCAGCTCCCTGCAATTCAGTCCTCCAATACATAATAGCAAAGTTTATATCCTCAGCAGGAGGTTATGTTAATAGCACTGCATTTCCACGTGAGAACAGTAGCTGTTCTCTGTGCATTAGCGGATCCGAAACATGCAATTATTGGTTTGAATAAGGTACCAAAGTGTTAAAAGATCTTAATGGCAAAAACCAAAAATTGTTTCAGACAGATGCTGAATGATCCACCAGAAAAACATTTTTTTTCTTTTTTTTTTTTAACTCCCAAATTGATAGCATCCTCTTCTGGCACAAGTTGTTGTTATTAGTCACAGAAGATTATTTATTTATTTATTTACTCAAGTTTCTCCTGCCAAGAAATCACAGGCATGTAACCTCATCAGCAGGGAGAACAGATGGACATTCCCAACAGAGTCTCCTGTCCCCCCAGCCAGGCCTCCTCTTCCTAGCATACTCAATATTCTTAAGTGATGGGATAGAGGTTTGGCTGCCAGCACTACCACCCATGTGCTCAATTTGCAGAGTGCCCACTCCAGTTATCTGGCCCACTCAGCCATGTCACAGGTGCCAAATACTGGTGCCTTAATGATGTTCAGGCTGCTCTCCTTTTCTGCTGACAATGCACTACTATTCCTTCACTGCGTATGTATGGCCAAAAGATACAAGAGTAAATAAAAATAATGCAATTGACCTCATCTTTTAAAATTAGCTTTTCCCCTTCCCTTTGATGTGAAAGTATAGAACTTCATGACTATTTCTTTTCATCCCATTAAATTAAAAAAAACCTGTGCTTGTCTATGTGAACCCAAACAACAGTACTAAATTGTAGGCATGGTAAAAGAGTTAAAAGAACACCTGAAGGTTGCGAAGTCAAGTATTCCGTACCAGAATTCAGCCTTCTTTCCATATATGTTATCATCATCTTCAATTAGAAACCACAGGAATCTTGCCACACATAGTGCAAAGGATGGACTGTAGAGATTTTCAAAGAGCAATGTTCTGGTTTTCTCCCACTTCAACATATGGTTCCATGCTGAAGCCTTGCACTCTTTCTGTCTCACACCAGGATTCAAACACAAAGCTGCTTACTTTCCCTGGTGTTTCTTCCAAGGCATGCAACATTAGGCCCAGGGGGGCTTCAGGTGGGACATCATAACAACCTTTTCACAGGAGCTGGATTCCTGTTAAATACCTATCAACTCTGCATAACAATTTGAGATACAGAAGCCTAATGCAAACTCTCAGTGAAAAAAAAAAAACAACAAAACATTCAGCATGTGATGAATTCAAGCACAGTCCCCAGCAACTTCATGTGCCAAACTACGTAATCAAGCAATTCAGCAAAATCACAACGCAGGGTTTCAACTCAGGAGCTCATATAATGAGACAAACCTAATGAAGAGCCAGCTGTAAAATGTCTGGGTTGCACTGACAAGCAGCCTATGCTGCTGGCTCTGCATGGGGAGAGGCCTGGACAGGCAGCAAGATTTCAGGAACAGCAGAGGAACTATAAATTCACACCTAGTTTGTGTGCTTGTGTGCTTTCTGGGGGCTATCTGACTTTAAATTGCAGTTCTTAAAATTACAAGCTCAGGCCTGGATGTGTACCTTGTCCACGCTATAATTACAACAGCATTAGTGGGGGCTCCCTAGTTTGTAGTACACAAGTGAAATTGGAATGAGATAATGAAGCCTAAAGATGACTCTACGGCTAAAGTTACCCCAGATGCCATAAGTTAATGTCCCTGTCACTTGTACCAGTGCTGTACTGCAGAGATTAAGTGTAGCGAGAGATGTCTGGTCTGATCGTTACAGCCTCCACGCTGCAAAATCTGACGAAATTCATTTTGGAATTCTGCTGTAATACCTCCAATGGCTTAAACTACAATTTACAATACAATACAATTTCAAACCTCTAAGTATGCCAGCAGTGTTTTGAAAAGGAAATCCTATTTAATGAAATAGATAGCTCTTTGACTCTTCTGTTTTTCTTCTTAATTCTGCTCCATGTCCAGTGAACCCCTCTAAATCAGGCAGAAGCACCAACTCCCACCAGCACCTACAACTGAAAGTGTTTACAAGAGCAGACTTGTGCTTCTAAATTTTCAAGATACTGAAGCAAATTTTCTTTGCTTTCAAGATTTGTTGTTGTTCTTCAGTAGGTCCTTTCCTCACCCTACTCTAAAGCTATTTTAGAGCTATTTTAAAGATGGGGTTTTGAATTTATTTTTCATAATCTGCATACAACTCCATTTTTCTAGTGCAATATGAAAGCTTAAAAGAAACCACCAACTGAAATTCTGGCTCGTGCGTTAATAAAAGAAACATGTGGCTACTTCTGCCCTAAGATTGCTTTCTGAAATGCTTAGAGGAAGAAAAACCTAAAGACCTTCCAGTGATACCATACTATGGGAACAATTCATCTGTGCACTGAGAAGAGTTCAGTCGATAATCTATGCCTCTCATCAGAATTCAGGCGCTTTTTCCTATAGCATTACCAGTTCAAGCCACAAGCACATATACAGATTCAATATTTTAAAATGAAAAAAATTCCCCACCTTTAATCAGTCAAGACATCATGTTAAACACACACATAAACACTCAATTATGATTTTTTAGAGGCACGGCAATATAGGATTGAAGGGGATCAAAGCCCACAGTCCTCACATCCTGATAATTCTATTTATGAATCCTTAAAAAAACCCCAAACACACACACCCCTCAACATAAAAATCAGTTCAATTTGAAGCTAATACATTCTTTGTCCTTACTAATTCTAGTGGAATCCTTCCAGAATATTTTTGCTCTGAAGATGAGGAACTTTTCTTCTAACTCCTCGCTGACCTCTTATCTTTATTAATAGGTGACCATCCATTCTTGTATCAATGCTGACTTTTAAAGAAAATAGGTAATCGTCCCTCCAGCTTTTTCCCCTCAACCTTTTGTTTTCAGTCTGCCCCTTTCCACCACTTCTGCACGCTTCATCCTTGGAGCATTTTCTCTATATCTGCTTCTGTTTAATTTCATCTTGAATACAAACAATCAGAAATAGATGTGTTATTCCAAACAGTTTCACCAGGGCTTTGAAACACACACTGATGAAAATTAGCTCAACACTTCTTTGCATTGATTAGAAATGCCTTTTCAGACAGGATGGAATTTTTCTTTTTCAGACTTACAGCCATTCTGCAATTAACTATCAAAGCTAGGACTTTCTCCTCCACAGACAAGCTGATGAGCAACATGCTCACAACAGAAACTCTCGGCTTCACATACATCCCATTTCATCCCATTTCTATGACCACGATCTTTAATACATTCCAGTTCTTCCTTTCTCTATTTGACAGTGCCTCTCACAGAGTGTCCTCAGCAAAATTTATTAGCACATGCCCATTCTCTTTTGCCAAGATAATTAATGAAAATTTTATATACAATTTCTCTCCTGATCAACCTCCAAGCCTTCTGGAAAGAGGCACTTCCTTCAGCAGTGCTCAGGCCACCTCATCTTAGCATAACAGAGTTGACAGAGTTTTGGTGAGAATTGCAAGCCTGGTGACTTCAATGATGACCAGATTACCTAGATGCCCAGCCTACACCCAAGCTCTCATGTAGCCAGTCAGCCCTAGAACAAACTGACTGCAATATTACAAAGAGAATATCTTTATCCTAAATTATGGTATACTGTGATATTCTCCTGGAATTGTTATCCCTCGTGCTAAGTTCCAGCTTGGAAGGATGTGACCTAGCAGCCTTTTCTATTGCTGTTGCCCTTCCTCAGAGCTATCTCCCATCTCCCCAACAACTGCACACACAAACCAACAGCTGCACTTGCAGCTGGAGAGAATGGCAGACAATTTTGCAAAATGTAATCTATCAGCCACTATGCCTGCTCACTTTTCTTGGCTGGCTCCCCTATTCTTTCTGACCAATGTCCTTGCATCTCCCCTGCTCCACGTTGAAAAGGCAATCATTTCATACCTAGCAGGAATGCTGTAGCCAGATTTGTAACGGACCAACCCGACAGCCAAACTCCTACTTATACACCTTTCCTCCCTAACTCTGCAATCTGTGACCAACATTGCCTTCAGCATCCTGTCCTTGGTTGAGATGCCAACTGTGTCCAAACAACAAAAGAAAAATCAGATCACACAAATGTGTTCACTGAAAGCAGACAATACAATCAAGTAGTCAGTGCAAAATTGCTGGGTTCTCCTCCCCTCAATACATGTCTTAATAAGGACTTATCACCAGGGTAAAGCCTGTAAGGGGTAGCACTGCATCAATTCTGAAACTCTAGGTGAGAAACCTGTAATTCACACAGCTATTTACAAGCCACAAAAGTGGTTAACCTCCAGTACCTTATGTCACCATGAAAAAATATCTATGCACAGTAAGCTTTAATCATACTGCAGGGAACAGAAGATGGAATTGCAGATGCATAACTTACTTTTACAGGGCATTACAAGACAGGTTTGCCTTCTCCCTCACTCATTTTAGGTGCCAAGGCTGTCCTTGGCACAACACAACACAGCCGACTGTGTCCATGGCTATATGGCTGTGCATAACTTGGCTTTGTTTAGCTTTCTTCCATACATGCTGTTTGGTCCTCCAGGTCAGGACTGCAGGACTCAATGTCGCACTGCCTACAGAACTGCCAATACGTTTACTAATCAAACACTGGTCCTTAAGTTACAGCCTTAGATCTACAAATGTGAATAGAACCAGAAAGAACACCTACACATCATGACACAAATTAAACCCGCAAACAAACAATTTCTAAAATGGTAGAGGATTCAGTCACTCTCAGAGAGGTGGTCATAAGCCCTTGCTGCAACGAAGGCTAATGGTTCCCTGGTCGAGGGAGGTGATCCTTCCCCTCTGCTCAGCACTGGTGAGGACACACCTGGAGTGCTGGGTCCAGTTCTGGGCTCCCCAGTACAAGAGAGACGTGGACATACTGGAGACAGTCCAACAAAGGGCCGCAAAAGTCATTAAGGGCCTGAGCATTTCTCCTATGAGGAAAGGCTGAGAGAGCCGGGAGTCTTCAGCCTAGAGAAGAGAAGTCTCTTTTCAGTGGTGCCCAGCGACAGGACAAGAGGCAAGGGACACAAACTGAAACACAGGACATTCCCTCTGAACATCGGGGAACACATTTTCCCTGTGAGGGTGAACAAGCACTGGCACAGGCTACCCAGGGAGGTTGTGGAGTCTCCAACCTTGCAGATATTCAAAAGCTGTCCAGACATGGTCCTGGGCAACTGGCTCTAGGTAGACCTGCTTGAGCAGGGGTGTTGGACCAGATAACCCTCAGAGGTCCCTTCCATCCTCAACCATTCTGTTGGTGAGTCAACACATCCTTGGTGAGTGTCATTTAAAAGAAAGCATTTTTCACAGTATGCTCTAAACATCTTAGAAATACCTAAAATTCTGCCTCTCAAGCCCTTAGAAAAGCTCTCCTGCCACTTGCTCTAGAAAAATCACGCAGCTGTAATCTCTTAGGTGTATAACAACTGGCAGCCACAAGCCTTCTAATTACTGACCATCAGTTCCCTTTGTCTCTGAAAACAGCACGCTACTGTCATCACACCTTTGGCTCAATAAAAAAGCTTTACTAGCTATGGTACTACAGACTAAGTACCATACATTCACGAAAAAAGAAAAATAAAAACCAAAGCAAACCTCAGGAAAATTTTAGCAGCATGTATTAATTCTGGTGAACCACAGCAGCTACACTGAAGCACAATAAAGAAGTTCCTCTTTTTTCTTGTATGCCTGCCATGAGTTATACATATACATGCTCCCAGAAAATACTAACAGCTTGCTTTACCTCAGTTTTACTGACAAAAACCACATGCAAAATCATTGATTGTACCTTGAAGACTGGCAAGGTCTCAAACGTGCCCTGACAGCACCCTCTTAACAGCATGGCAAAGCTCCTACCCAAAGACTCAACATGCCTGCATCCAGTCAGCTGCTAATGGTTCATCAGCTAATGGTTCATTAGGATGGCCAAAGTTCAGCTGGCAAAAGTCCAGACAGACAGGAAAAGCCACACACCTCTTCCAAACATCCTGCAAAGTGGTCTCCTGTTTGCACACTGCTGCAACGTCTCGGGGCAGGCTCTTTAAATACCTGCAGGGAAAAGTCCCTAGTCATCCCAAATGTTTGTAACCCACGTGCTCCAGATCATCCCAGGTTTGATGCATACTCTGATCCTGCCAGTCAGCACTTATCACGGGGAAAGGCTTTGCCCACGAAAATGACTACAACTCTTGACAGCTGCTTGGCCCTTTTAACCTTATTTTCATTTTGGTGCAACTTCAGACAAGAGACTTTGCTGCTGACGTTACTGCCAAAGCTGCAGGTCAAGTTCCCTAGCGGCACATCAGCGGTCTGGCATGACATGGCCACCACACAGAAACAGAGCAAATATCTGCACAACAGCCAAGTACTGCCCATGATTAGCCTGGCAAGGGAGAGTACCCCTTTGCCAGCAACGATCCATTACCTATCTGACAAAAGCACCAGCTACACAACATGCATCAGACACTTCCACAGGCGACTCGAGATAAGAATTATGGGTTGGTTTGCTTTTCTTGACTTTGACACCCAGGCAAGGAATTGCAGAGACTCTCTTTTCACCTCCACTCCACAGGGAGAGCCACCCTGCAGTGCAGACAGTCTCTCAGCAGCAGCAAGCAGCATGGGCCATCCACCCACACCGCTGAGCTCATGCCTTAAAAGAAGTTTAACCCTTCTAGAAACAAGCTCTCACTGAAATACAGAATTTGCAAGTGGCACCTGCTCCATACTTTTTAGTACAAAGACATTGCAATACTCTTAAAAAACGGATGCTTTCCATAGCTAACACAATGCTATTTTAAACCCCATCGTTTGATTAGGCTTGCTGGGGAACATCCAATTAGGCACACTGGCCCTTTGCCACAGGTAAAGTCATGGACAAGGGATTCTTCTCCTGGCATTTCAGTTACTGTTTTCAGTAAATATCATGCCTGTCTCCCAAAAACCCCTCACCTATAGCTGTACCAGCTAAAGGGGCATCCTGCCCTAGTGACAAGCTACTGATATTCTGGGGCATCACTGCAATCTCAACTAGACATCTAGGATCTAAATCGTACTCCTCAAAGCACGTATTAGCAATGGCCAGTCAACCATTTGTATGCTGCTTAGACAGTTTTCCAAGAACAGCATGTTTTATTGTTTCCATTTCAAGAGACTAGTCGTAAGTATTTGGTGTACATATCCTGATGCAATAAAACAGTGTATACTAGCAATTAGGATGAGAGAACTATGTAAACCAATACTCCAAGAAGAGCAAGCATGTTTTTTCCATCACGTTCAGAAATCCCTCAAGTCAATTTTAAATACATGCATTTTGTTGAGAGACATCATTGTTAGGTTCCCCACTCCTCCCTTTCTTTAAAAAAAATAATAAAAAAAAATTAAAAGAACACTCTTAGTTTATATTGAGAATCCCATTTCAGATAATGGAAACCTGAATTTAAAAAAACACATCCTCATCCTTTTTTCTTCATATATACGTCGTTTTATATGACATTACATTTTATACAGAAATAAAGCTAAACTGGCTCTATTCTTTTGTTTCTCCTAACCTAGTTTTCAGATGCTCAATTTCCCTACAGAAATCTAACCTATTTGGATGCAAGTAAAAATCACCATCTTCAGTAATGGCCTCTTTAAAAAACCAAAAGTTTGTCTGAAGACACACATTAAAACTGGGAGGCTCAGTTATGCGCTGCCAGTCGTTCCAGTAGCTTCCCACTGCAGTATGTGTCTGGGGATAAAAAGCTGGAACTAATTTCTCCTTTAATCCCATTTTTAAGATTTCTATAATCTCCATATATAGTTCTTTGACCTGGTCTCCCTTCACTTCCTTGGCTGTACCAGCCTACCTTGCAAAAATTGCCTCACATATCCTTAGAACCAAAATGGTCATAACGTCCATGCTATAATCTTCACATCATCTTCAAGATACTGCCCATATTGCACCTGTAGGTCTAAAATCTGATTAGGACAGTGGAAACATTTGTAAATCGAAAAAAGTTACAGAAATCATGGCAAAAGTGCTTAAAAAAGATTTTATAGAAAACATGAAATTAAATTGTCACATATATGCTAAATATTTGTCTTTTTGCTGGCTCCATGCTACTGCATGTTTATCCTTCTCTTTCATGTAATGATCTAAAAGCAGAGTTTCCTCTTCTGTGACATGGTCAGCACCACACATTATTACAGGCTCACAGCTGAACCCCCCAAAATTGCTTAACTATTACCCCTCTAGAAATATACTTAGCATGATACAAACCCAATACACCCAGCGGAAGCGAACAGCCCCTCACTGTTCTGTCTGAATGTCTGGGCATCAACATCCCAACTCAGGTAGAAACTCAAAGTTCACAGGGCTCTGCTGACACACAAGGGCCACTCTTTCAGAGGGCTGGGAGGCAAGGTCAAGGGTCTTCCTGAGACTGGACTCATTAAGTGACACATGGACTTTATTTTGTTATATGTGCAACATCACCAGCAACTGTTATTTAATGCAAATGAAAGACACAGAAAACATGAAGGCTTGAACCCCCTTTTATTGTCCTTTGTGACTTGCAAAACACAATTTCTATTGCTTCTCAAGAAATGTTGACAGACTACCTCTTTCCATCTTCCACTCTTCTCTCTCCCTCTCTTTATACCCTGAGAAAAGACGTCAAGTCATATAAAATGACAAACACCCTTATTCTCCTTTGGAACGAGCAAAGCCAGACCATACAACACTACTTCTCCAGTGCTCACACAATCATAAGTTCAAAGCAAAGGCCAAAGTCACTTTAAAAACACATTCAAGAGCAAGAGCAACACAAAGTAAAAGAGAAGACTTTATAATCCTTTCTTTAGGAGCATTAAACATTGCTTGGATTAAAAAATGGGTATCTTCACTCTGGGCTGGTAATGAAAACGGCAATATATAAACACCGTCATTTCCTTTTATTCAATGTACCGGCACCAGAATTTGATGGGTAATGTAGTACAAAAAGAATTTTGCCCCAAATGCTGTTTAGCTCAAATTCTTACATAGATTACTTAGCATCAGTTATTACACATAAGCAAAAAAACCCACCACCAACAAAAACCTACAACAACAGAGGGGACAAGAACCAGTGGGACAGTCTGAGTTGTGAAGCAGAAACTGTCTTTTACTAGATGACTGCAGAGAGCTTGGCATAATGGTACTGCAATCTGATTAGCATGGCTCATTACTAGTTTTATTAAGTAATAATTTACAACAATGAACCCTCAGATAATAGAGATTAAAATAATTCAATATTACCGTAAATTCAGGTGGTACTAAATACATGACCAAATTTGATTCTTAGAAGAGATTCTAGCATATGTTAACTGATCATCAGGACTCTCCTTTGAATTAACTGCTCCATGTCAGCTGTGTACATACATCACATCAGGGACACTAACCCCTATCGCTTCATCTCCATTTCTGCTATCTCACTGACATAGGGACACATCCAAACACCTAACAACAACCTTCCTCTGAAGTGCCTATACAAATAAAATGAAGCCCACTCATCAGACCAAGCCTTCCTCTCCTTCACACACAGCCAGAGAGCCTGGGCAACACAGAGCCTCACTCAGTGCAGAAGTTAAAGATCTTTTCAAAAGGAGAAACCGGTCATCTCAGTGCATGCACAAAAAGCCCCCGAGGAAGAGGCTTGTGTTTCAGCATTGTGTTTAGCCCCACAAGCACCTGCCTTATGCCAAAGTCATCTACAGTCAGATAAACAGGACACCATCAGCAAAGCTTTGACAAGAGTCCCATGTAACACTGATGGATAGTGGAGAGAGTCCCGAGTTCAACCCTGGAAGAAAAGACATTGGTACCTGCTCTCTCTCAGATGTTTCAGCATAGGAGCAAGGGAAGAGTCTTATTCTAAACAAGACAACAAAAACTTGGATTTCTTTTTGACAGTCTCAGACATACATGAACAAAAGGAAGCATAAAAGCAAACCAGGAAAAAACATCCCAAGTAGAAAGAAGGCAACACATGCTTATAAATTAATTATATTCTTTCAACCATTGGCTGCTTTAAAAGGACAACTGCATAGATCAAAGCACTCTGTTACACACCAGAATTTTTATTGCTGCAAACAGAATTAATTCTAAAGAAAAAACACCTCACTCATCTTAAATTTTAGGATGGAACAACAGCCATTAATCATATGAAGAACTGATGTAATACAGCCCTTCAAGAATCCTGACCAGCCAGGGATGCTGTAAGACACATTCCTTCTAGCTTTCATTCCTAGTTGAGTTTCCATCTCCTGCCAGACTTTCATCAAACCTAGCTACTTGCTACAGAGATATTAAATTAACACTGGCCTGCCTTTGTAGCCTATTCTCTGAGATGCAAACCTATCCTTCCTCTCAGATAGGACATCGTAAGCCTTCCAAGGGTGAGCAAGATGCAGATGTGCTGAAGGACATGAGAGAAGCAGCTCATGGAAGCAAGCCCAAATATCCTATGTAGAGGCCTTTCAAGTTGTGCTTGTATGTCTGCTAAAGAGACAGGCAATTTCCTCAAAGGCCAAAGGAAAAGATGCTTCCACATTGAGAAGGGAACCACCACCATTTTGGTACAAGGTACAGTTACATTATCTGCAAGAAATTCTGCAGTTTAAAGAGAACAACAGAAAAGAGAGTAAAGAAATCCCTCAAATAAATGAATGTGTGACTGCAAAAATGACTTGAGGCTGCATTCAGAGAAGGAGAGAGAGCAGAGAACGCAAGATTTACAGGGCTTATTGCAAGGCCAGGAACAGAAGTATTCCTTCTACATCTATTTGCATGCCAGGTGCTCAGCAAACCACGTATTTATGGGTTTATCACAGGAAAGAGGCCAAAGCGGTCATCTTTCCTCACTGTACTGTTTAGCAACTCAATAGGTAAAAGCAGAGAATTAACCTCAAGCACAATTATATATTTAAAATCCATTCCCACCTGCTGCTATTCAAGTATTTCTTTGTGTTCCCCAAGAAATAATCCAGTAAATTATGTTCTGCCTCACTTTGACCTGTGACTGTTTTTCATCTGTGAATTCTGGGTTGTTGTTCTGCTTTTAAGGCAAGCTCAGGCAGCAGATTGTCTTGCATGGCTTGGCACCATTACATTGCACTCTGCAATTCTGCATTTCACTCTCCTGGAGAGAACCATCTGCTCTACAGGTTTTAGATGCTGACCACCTGGGTGGAAGCAACTTCATTAAAAATAAAAAAAAAGTTTTTAAAAGAAAAAGGTACTTTTACACAGTACTTCCACTTACTTAGGATGTACATGCATAACAAAAATATTCTCTGTGGTTTTAAATATACATTACATACGCATTTTCTAGTTCCTACAGTATCTAGTAATCAAGGAGTTCTTGGTTTTATTATTTTGTTTCAATTTAGTGTATTTTTCTGCAGTTCCTTAAACTTCTGCAGAAATTTGATTGATCCTTTCACATCGGCACCACTGATTTCTTGTTGGAGCAGATACCTAGAAAATATATATCAAGACTCTAAATTAATTTAAAATTCATACGGAGCAGATACCTAGAAAATATATATGAAGGCTCTAAATTAATTTAAAATTCATAAGGAATAGTCAGTAGTGAAGTTTGAACAGGTAAACAGAATAGTTATATCAAAGAGGAGGAATTAAAAAGGGAACTAATATTTTTTTTTAGTTGAAAAACATAAACACCATATAAAAATTATGCTCTGAGCTGGGAAGTGCCTCATTAATCCAGTCAGCATGTATGAACGAGTTGCTTTTCAAAACCTTTTAACATCTGCCTGATTCTGTCCCTTGGAAATCCTTTTCCATTCCAGTAGGATGAAACAAAGACCTAGGCAGCGTACTTTCTAAAAGCCTCTGGCTACAGACAGCCCACTGCATATATCATTATACACAAATCTTTGGGGGGCAAGTGGGGGGTGGGGGTGGGAAGAGTACAAGGAAATTAACTCAGTCTTCAAATCCTACCATTTGCTTGGGTGCTGTTTCTTGGGAGTTCATAATCCATTCCAATTTACCTTTTTCACCCCTGAAATTTTCTGTTTTCTGGAACGCTACCATTATTATTTGTATCGCTTGTTTGACACTGTGCTCCTCTGCACAGTAAATAAGCAAACTACATGTTTCATCTGTGTCCTACTCCTGTTACACCTTTACAGAGTACTCCATGTGAGCCAGCTACTGCCAAAACCTTTCTGACAAACATCAAATTAATATACCTTTCCAAAGAATAAAGCATCAAACCTCCATACACTCCAAGAGAATACAAAAGGGCATACCACACAATTTTCAAGGTTTTTTAAAATATGGGGGGGGGGTTAAGTCTTTGGCACAAAGATTAGAGCAACATATCTCGTCACTCTATAGAGCAAATACGTCCTGCTGTTCCCAGAAGTGTGCATTTCTTTCAAATTCGTTTCCATCACAGCATCAGAATGAGGTTGTTCTTTAGCTCTTCCTCATCTCTTCTTATAAGAAACAGCAGCCCAAATGAACAGAACTAATAAAAGTATATATATATATACGGAGAGAGATGCATATGTACTATAACAACCAATCAGAAATAGTGGTTAAATACCACTGAGGGTTCATCTGTTCTGAAGTGACTCTACTGAACATTGTAAAATAGAATTTGCCATCTCTGACCGTACTTGATCCCAATGTTAAGGGAGGATAATAGCAACACACCAAAGAGCAATACCACTAGGCATGTTTAGACTAAGGAATAAACACATTGGCCTGTGTTCTTCCTGAGTCAACTGCACAAATAATATAATGTTTTGCTCTTTAGAAGTAGCTTTCCTTAGAGATCTTCCAATTAGTTTATTAACCAATAAATTAAGTTTCCCATCAATTACTACATACCCACCCTTTTGCCCTTCCCCAGGAACTGTTGTGATGCAGTGTCACCAAGCACAATCACAACAGCGATCAGCCGTCGTATCCCCTACAACCTCTGGAGCTCATGGCTTACAGCTCAATCCAGCTACCACAGGCTTAACACAGCCTACCAGAAATAAATGTTTTCTTCTCCTTCTGGAGACAATCCAGTGACAAAAATGTCATTACAAGCAAGATGTTCAGTACTACAGAACTACAGCCACCCTGAATTGTGTTGGGTACCAATACAAGTGGTCACTTCTATAGTCAATATTGTTGCAAAGCAAAAAAAAAGTGGCTGCCTATGAGCTGCTTATGCTAAGAAGAGCAAACAGCTGCCAAGGGCTATCAGTCTGCCCAAGCAGTATATAATGAACTAACAAATAAAATAAGGAATGGAAAAGGCACATTAGATTCCAGGAAAAGTTGCTACTAACGTAAGAACCAAAACAGTGTTAATGCCTAGTTCTCTGTGATATTTATTGCTACATACTGTAGCTACCTTGTGGAATAAAAGACTAAACAGAACTCAGTATAACTTTATCTGACTTCTAGAAACACCAAAGCAGGAAAGCTGTACAGTACCTTGGGACAACAAGTAACCTAAAGAATACCTACTTCAACCTTACTTGCACATATGCTATTACAAAATTAGGAGACACCTAAAAGGTGCTTGCCAGACAAAATACTTGGAACAAAATGTTAATAAAAAAATAAAAGCACAGCTGAAAGCTCTGCAAGCGTGAGCAGTGACACAGAGGAGAGAAGATTTGTGCTCTGCTCTGTCAGAGCGCACATGAGTACAGAGCCCTTAAGCGCTTCCTGAGATCAGAGCCCACTATATTAAAACTCCCTTCAGCAAACACTCTGCCTAGTTAGGAAATATTAACTACAGCGAGAATCATCACTCAGGATTAACAGCAGTCATCCATTAAGCAGAGGGCCAAGCTTTACGTTTCCTTTGAGAATGGCAGCAAACAGCACTCGGTGCCATTTTTATTTCAAAAGCCACCCTCAGTAAATGAATTAGAAGTTGAATCTTCCTAAGCTGGGAGCAGAGAACACACATGCCCAATTCCAGAGCAAAAGAAGGTCTTTTAATATCCAGTTCTAGAGAAAAAAAGGCCATTTAATATCCCTTTAAATGAGGTGGTATACTAGGTACTTCAGTAGAGTCACATATGTTACTGCAGTCTACCCTGGATGTACTGTCTAAAAATCACTACATAGCAGTATTCCAGCATTGGCTGTAGTATTACTACTAGTGTTACCAAACACAGAAAAGCTGTATTTCATACTATGGGATATAAGAAGCGAAAAAAGACCTAAAAGCTTCAAGTCCAACCAGGGGCTAATGTAGTTTATCGTTTAAATTCCAAAGCCGCACAACTCATAAGAAAATCTGAGATGAGAACTGTAATGAATTTAAGCTCCTTTGTGAACAGAAGTATTTTTAATGAACTTTAAAAAAAAAACCAACAACAACAAAAAAAACAACCAAAAAACCCCCACAGTTAACCCCAACTCAGAGACATCTAATGCAGACCCCATTTTCCTTGAGGGAAGAGACAGACATTCTTCCTTATATTAAGATTTTGCCTTCTTTTTTTTTAAGCAATGCTGCATCTTTCTCCAGATTTTATTAAAATCTTTTAACAAACATACTTGAGATTAACTAATGCATCTTCACATTTTCTCACACCCCAGGAGTCAATTTCAACAGCTTGTTTTCAAAGTGAAACTTTGCGTTTCCTTCACGCAGATGGATATTCAACAGGTGCTAAGGCAACTCTGTGAGATTCACTGTAAACGATCCTGTTGAAGTAATCTGGATTAAAGCCAGAACTAAAAAGGGTTTTCTTCTTGCTTTTTAAAATGCAAGTCCTTTCAACTCTGTTTATAATGGGCCTTTAAAAAAAAAAAAATTGAATTTGCATTGCTGCAGGTATAACTAGCTGCCTTGTAAAAGAAGGGACAAGCCATTGGTGGTGGCAGGAACTTTTCTTCAGCAGTCGGAGGGGTGTCATATGCCTTGAGGCTTCACAAGGCGCCTGCCTACATCCAGAGAAAGGGTGTCTCAGCCATCTGGCCTCCATCCTGCCTCCAAGACATTCCCCAGACTTCAAAGGGAAACTAAAGGGCAAATGTGACTTGCCGGGGCTAGGCAGTGTTTACTGCCTTGCCCTCGACACTGGACTTTTGAGCTTCCTTTGTAGGTGAAAGATCTCACCCTTCTGCATGGGGACCCTGACATTTTAAATCTCACATATGAACCACGACACCCGATAAAGAACTGGCACACTGGTATCAAAAATCTGCAGCTCGGTTTCAACAATCTAAAAAATTTCAGAGGAAGTTCTGCATTATCCATGTATCAGCCCTTAGACACAGCATTTAAAGGACAGCCAAGATAAAGTGAAAACTTGCACTGATTCTATGTGTTTCTGAGGAAAAGAAGTGACCGAGAGAGGAAGGCAGCTCCAGATAGAGCAAAGAGAAACAATGGGAAGATCCAAGGCCAGATGCGTTAAGAAAGCAGAGAGACGAGTGAACAGAAAGTCATGGATAGCTTTGAAAGCTGATGTGGGAGAGAGATACAGAGGAAAATGACTGGTTGAGAACTTGCACGGGGCTTTTGACAAGGCAAAGGTGCTGCTGTGCTGCCAATATGAGACAACTTAGCACAAAACAAATTGCTCCAAAAACATATTACATGGTGCTTTAAGAAACATAAATTTCTGAGTGATTTAGATTTTCTTGCTTGAGAGTGACTGTTTTCCAATCTAAGAAGAGAATACCTGAGAGAAAGCGGTAAGTTCTCCCCAGAATGAGAAGTTTAACTTCCCCACCACCTGCCCCAGACTTTCAGCAAGAGGTTCTGGTGAAACAAAATGTGATCTAAAAGAAAAAATTTAAGCAGGCTTAAGTAGTTCTCAGCCCCAGTATTCAAGCAGTCTTCACCCAAACATGAAATAGAAACAGACGTAATGTTGGATGCTTGTCCCAGGAAGGCTGAGAACACCATATCAACCACTTAAGATTCTGCAAAAAGAAAATACAGAGGGAAAACGAGACATCAGAAAATCACCACTTCAGGTCTCCACACCGTAGACGAGGAATACAGCTAAAAGCTTCTCACCAGAACAAAATACAAAGTTAAACACACATTGGCTAGTTTCGTTAAGGATAGCACAAAGAAGATACAACGAAGAGCAAGCAGAAGATCATTTATCACCAGAGACGAAAAATCTTTATAAATAGACTCAATAATTGAAAAGGAGAAAAAGTATCAAATGGATGCTAAGGCACCAGAAATTACCTTTTAACTGATACTCCCTGGCGTACAACAAAATGAAACTTACAAGGATAGAATTCAAGACCCTGGGAAGACTGTAGCAAAACAGTATGGGCATCCCTCATCAAGAGATACATCTAGTATATAATCCGCTAGTATTTAGTATACACAAGTAACAAACACAGTTGCAAAATAAGCCATCATTTTGAGCACTGGCACAAGCAATGTTGCTACTTTTGAAGAAGAATGTTAACTTATTTACTGTAAGCACCTCAAATATCTTCCAAATCTATGTCAAAGGTATACACTGTCTGATGCTTCACCAAGATAGAGTGAAGTATGTGTGCACATACACAAGTGCATGAAACCCAGCTCAAAGTAAGCGTAAGCTTCGTGCCTTGTGTGTTCATACACTCATATCGATTTCAGATTTTCTTTAAGCCTAGAAGCGAACAGTCGACCTGCCTTACACTGGTTCCACAGAGAATTATTTCAGTGAAAACAAATACCTTTTCAATCTTTTGAGCAAATTTCACAAGTATAATTTAGGCATACGTGCCAGATAGAAGTCATAGCGAAGAAGTGTCATGCTGTACTGAATTTCTTGATGACAAAAGCATCACAGCTCATTTGACACAGGATGACTCAAATATTGAGTCTAGGATTATTCTGCAATACTCAGGAAAATATCAGCAGATTTTCCATATAGTAGCAATATAAGGACTATAGCAAATTACTTTTCAAGAAATGTTGCATTTCTCCTATAATTGAAATATCATACCATAAGAAAATGAAAAAAGCATTACGTGCTTTGGCTATGCATATTAAACATGCCCAGATTATACATTTGACTTGACTTTACCAGGTACTGGTATTTATTCTTTCCCAAGCATTCAGGAAAATACTTTATTTCAAAGAAATGACAGAGTACTTTCAGCTTCCCTAACAAGCAAATGTAATTTCAGCCCGAGGGTTCATGGCAGTCTCAGCTAATCATGCTCCTGGCCACCGCAGTCCCCCTTGCTCCGGCTCCTGGTCTCGGGCTTCCCTGAGCAAAATGAACTGCTTCAGCATACTAAACCAGCAAAAAGCCAAGCACTGTATTTAATGACGTCATTTTTGCCAGGTTAGATTTCAGTGAGCTTAGCATTCTGGAACAGCTGAACACGGGTGCAGGGCAGCTCCTGAGCCCAGGAGGATGGGACAGCCAGCAGGCAGGTCAGGCTGCTGCCACAGAAGAGCCCCCAGCCAGCCAAGCTGACCACAAACACCACTCGAGAGGTCAACAGCCACGCTGGAGGAAAGGGTCACTTGCACTGGCTCAGCATTTCAGGAGGTGAAAGGAAAATGGAAGACCTACATGCCCAGCTCTGCTCACCTGAGGAAACATCTTCTGCAGGACTTGTTTCACTCTCTTCAACCCACAATACACATAATGGTATTATTATAATAATTCAGTGATTGCGTCAGGCTAAAAGGATATTTGCAGTTATGTGGCTGGCAAACCAACAGCAGTGAGTACAAGAACATGGTCTAAATTCCTTATGTAATGAGCCAAATTTACTATTACAGCCAATTTTACAAAACTGTCTTAGCATTTTAACTTTAAACCCCAAAAAAGCAACAGCACATATAAAAAAAAAAAAAGAGCAGCAATCTCTTGATATATCTCAAAAAAGGAAGCAATTAAGACTCATACTTTTTCCAGTAACATCAAGGACACTGGAAAATTGCATAGAAAATAAGAAGATTGCCAGGAATTACACTATTTTTGTAGATGAAAGGATGGGGAAGAAGTGGGAGGAGAAGGAGCTATCTTCCATATTGTGTAGTTAATTTTCCAATTGAATTGTCATCACAATGCTTTTACTTCAAAGTTTATCACACAATTGCAGAGACATGAACCACTATCAAATCTTCCAAATGCAACTCAGATTTTCAGTCCAGAACTACATTATCATCTTTATACTAAACTTCACAAAATAAGCTGTTCTGAAAACTCACAGAAAGGTGAGGTTGCTCCAAACCCCAGTGTAACAAGCGTGGATTGGTCAGCTAGTTTCTCCAACTCTCTGCTTTTACTATCTAAAAATTGGGTTAAACTACAATTTCTTGCTTTTCTGTATCTTAAATCAGTATATCAGCCATAACCTTTGAAATATTGTACTTGTCAGGCTGCAGATCATGTGTTATTGGGGGGGGGGAGTTCTCTCTGATGCAAGAAGTATCAAATGCTACTGAATTTGGACACAAAGATGCATTGCACAAATGGCTTCAAAAGTGTATTTATGCAATGGAGAAGAAGCAAGCAAGAAGAGATAACCATGAAAGACCATCAGGCATTGGCATTGTCAAAAGCCTCCTCCACTAGATATACTCACACAGCTTGACTGCAGCTGCAGAATAAACTACTGAAAAATATACACCTGTGTGATATTTTAAGAATAAACCTGCTCCCTTCTGTTTGATCTGAGAATCTTCCCCAGACCACATCCCCCTCACAGTTTGATTAGTGTATTGAAGTAATGTACACAGCAGGTACCATGGAGACCCAGATTAAGTAGTCACTGAAATGAAGATTTTCCACACATGGAATGCAGTATATTAATATACTAATTATATGTTTCTTCACAACTATGTTTAAACCATCTCAAACAGCCACAATACTTGAGGAAAGGACAGGAGACAGCATTTTTTCTTTCAATGTAGCATAAGTTCTTCTGCATGATTAAGCTAAAAGGACCACCACCATTTGTCATAATGTCTATCAGAAGATTTAGAAGTCACTGGAAGTGTATGATGATAATAGAGATTTAGGAATTTCTCATCTCTCGATCTTTCTCACCCCACCTTACCCATTATTTTATCCTCAGGAAGAGGATAAAAGGCTCCTATCCTGGACAACATTTGATACGTAGACCGCTGGTTTCCCTTACATAGTTTATTAATTAAGAATGCAAACATAATCTTAGTTTTAAACTTCATCATAGCCCAAAAGACTAGGCTTTTCCTTTTTCATGTGATTTTCACTATGTGGTTTTTTCTTCTCATTTCTTATTGATACTTTCAAAAGCAAACAACTGTTTCATTTGTGACATGAAATACATGGTGTTTCAGCAAAATAATAATAATAAAAAAATCCTATCCTTCCACCTAACTGCATCATAACAAAGGGTTTCCTTCTCTTCTGTTTGTTTTACAAGTCCTATTGCCACAGCAGTGCAGGAAAGGATGCACTCTTGGAACATGCAATGGATCAAAATAGGAGGGTGTTGGGCAGAAAGCGTCATATATTACTTCTTCAAGTAGTCTCATAAAATAAAGGGGTTTTTTTAAATTATATAAAACTTTACTCTTCAGTCAAAGCGTCAATGCACATCATATAGTTTAACTAAACTCTAGTACCCCAAATCTTGTGAGGATGCTTCCCCCCCCCATCCCCAGTTACTTAACCTCTAGCAGAAACTTCTCATTGGAGCGTAACTTAGCAATTCAAAGAATCAGGTTTTTAATTCCTATTTGTTAGGATTTCTAAATTATTCTCCTCCACTTTCTCCTTTCTAATATTTACCTTTATACCAGGCTTTCTGTACCTGTTTCTAAATGACATAGATATCATGTGAGTAATCTCTTCTGGCTGAAAATGTAATTTATTTTAATTGGAACTGAAAACTTGTTTGAGGGGTGGCAGGAGGAAACTGTTCCTATTTCCTGCTATAGTTCTCTCAGCATCTAATTACACCCATAAAGAGAAACAATGGGGAGGCTGTGTGTTATTCAGTTTAATGTGGTTAATTACATGATTCCTTGTATGCATGCAAATACACCAGAGCCTCACAACTGATACAGCACCCACACAGCACATTTATCAGCTTTAACAATTGTGCTTTGAGATCACATACAGTATACCCTCTAGATATAAAAACTGGAAAAGGTTTCTAGTTCACAAGAAAAAAAAATTGAACATTTTTTTCAGCAGCAGAACAGACACCCAATCAAAAAATTCTAACCATTAGCATCTGTATTTTCCACAAAATTCCTGCCAATATGAATTAATTTCTTGCAACTAGAAACATACCCTTCTTACTGAAATACCCTTCCCCATGCTTCCCCTGTAGACAGATACTTTGGGGAGGTCCTTTTTTATACCCCCATATGCCAAAATACTAACAGGAGTTGAACCAAATGCTTCCAAAAGTTTGAAGAGATTTGGGGCACCTCAGAACAGAATAAAGGTACCAGACAGATTTTTTGCAAGTCAGATTCTGTGCCCAGGTACTCCTGAGGACACAAAAATCATATTTTAAATATTATCTATCACTGAGGCCAAGGTTTAGGTTTCAGGTGGGACAAGGACACATCAGGTGGATGGATCCTCTTCATTACTACCCTTTCTTCAAAGTCCTGCATAAGCAATACTTTGTGAGTCCAAAGGCAAACAGAGAGGGTAGGTGGTCAAGGAGGGTACAGAAGAGACAGCTGCGGGCACTCAAAACACCATGCTCTCCTCCACACACTTCAGTAACCTTAATGGGGAATAATTATCAGTCCAGCACTGCAGAGTAATAGCTCTTAATGATAGCTTAAATGTCAACACTGCCTGCCCCAGGAAGCACATGTGAAAGGACTTGGACTTGAGAAAAGACAAACAACTGAGTGCTCAGAGAACAACTCTTCCAAGGCCGGATTTTTCAAGAATCAAGTCACCAAGGTGAAAAAAAAAAGGGGGGGGGGGGGAAGGAACTGCATATGGTCCTCCTTCGATGAAGAGTCAATGAAATGTTTCAGAGGCTTAGCATGACGCAGCCTGAGCTCAGATGAGTCACTGGGGTTCTTGGAGCAAAACAGACGATGTGGATAATTGATAAAATAGGGGCAGACATTAAGAGGGATAGTCCTGATGCCTGAAGAATATGATGGCTTTTGTGAGGAGCTAACCTCCCTCTCCTCACTACACAGTTGGAACAGTAGGAGGTCTGTTCAGAAACATGGTGTTAAGAGGGAAGGAGGCATGTGTACAAGTTGGAAGGAAGAAGATGGATTAATTGAGAAAAGAAGTGGCAGAATTTAGCCCTGATCTATCTTTGAAGCTGGCCCTGCTTTGAACAAGGGGCGGGACCATGTGACTTCCAAAGGTACCGGCCAACCTAAATTATTCTGTAGTTTTGAGGAAAGGGCTTAATGTAGGAAGAACATAACAAACAAAAAAAAAACAAAACAAAAAAACCCACCACCCCCCCCCAACCAACCCAAACCCCACATTATCTTCATTACTGAATGAAACCCTATGCTGAAAAAAGTGCTTTAGTTTGGAGAATAAGTCACTGATACCTAGGAAAAGCATGTGATGAAATACGAGAAAAAGAACCTGCAAAAGAGAAGATAGATGTCTTTTGGCAGACTAATGCTTTGCTTTTGTTTAAACTAGCTAGAGTAATTTAGCTTCAATAGCACAGTGAATAACTGCTATTGCTACAAAGTTTTAACCTTTACCCACTCAATTAATGTTAGACCTTAAAAGCTCTTCTCAAAGAAAAGCTTTACATAAAAACTAGGAAAGATGATATTCCTATTCCTGACATCCTTACAGATTAAAAAAAAAAATAAAATACAGCCCTTGAGGTTTTAGAACACACAAGAACAAGGTTTGATCAACTAATGGGAAAACTTAGAATTTTTGCTTACACAATTGAAATGCATTTCCTTCTGCTGTAAAAATCCGCTCCAAGCAAGGTGGCAGATCTTCATCATTTCATTGTCACCTCAATCCAACACAAATGCAGTTTATTTTTCCCTGCCTCCCCAAGTAACATAACCTAAAATTTTTCCCAAATGTTTATTTAGAAAAAGAAAATCAGACTTGAAAACAAAAGGCTGACTTGCATTAATTGCTTATGCTCATCTGCTCTCCCACACTTGTGGTAGTCTTCTTGCCTGTGCCTATAGCAACAACTGGAAACCTTTCCATTCCGGTTTTACCATAATAGTTATTCTTTCTCTCTTGCACATTAAAGAATATATGGCCTTGATAGCAGGTACATCAGGAAGCAGCCAGACATACCAAATGCATACCACCAGATGGCATCTTCAACCAGTTACATTTTAAAGAGCTCAGGCCTTCAGAAGGAGATCCTGCATTTGATATAGTCTTTGTATTCTGAAGACTCAAGCCTCTATACTACAAAAAGCAGAAGCATCTTTGAACACCTAGATTGGCGCCAATGATCTGAAAGTCATTTTGTGTTGCTAAAATCATCAGTTTACTGAGGATACATTTGTTCCCTCAACAAGGATTCAGGGAGCCATAGAAGTATTCTACACCATGCTTGGTGTCTTCTCCCCACACATCCCCTTAATGCTTCTCTAATTTTACAATAAAATCTAGGTGCAATGCCATTAAATTTCCATGGAGGGACTACTGGTTTACACAGGATTTACTTACAGTCAAAGCTGACCCTCTGTATTAAGAGGTGGGTTTGGCTATAAATAACCTCTATGTGTGTTTGGAAATTAAGTTTTTCCACTACAATGAGCAAGTCTATTTCCAGTAGGAGATACCTTAATAAAAGCAAAAGAAAACAAATGAAAAAACCCCAAACCCCAAGTAATTCTAAGAGAATCAGTAGACTACAAACCTATTTTTAATCTGCTGCAATCAATCATGAAAATAACAAGTATAGCATACAAACCACCCTCAAATCCTTAACAATGATTGCTTTATTGTACTTAGAGAGCAACCTAGCATCATTTCAATACTGGCTTACCACACTAATCTCATTTCAAGTAAAATTTTGGTGAAATGGCCATCACCTGTCATAGGCTCTAATAATCAACTGCAGTTCAGAGACAACATATTTTCTTATTTGTTTAGAATCTAAAGATGATTTTCTCCTCAAAGGAGCTTTACCCTTTCAACTGGAGTTTTTGAGATTGTTTGGGGAAAAAATATAACCTGGTTTTAAGTATATAGGCTGATCTCACAAACATCTCTTAGGTCTACTTCTCTTTACTTTTAATTGTGTATCTGCACTGAGGCTAGCTTTTTCCCCTCTTAAAGTTTAGTAAGAGCCAAAGGAAATGAAGTGGAACAAAGAAGAAACATTAGCTTTCATAATTTATTACTCCAGACAACTCCGACTATTGCCCATGACAGAAAGCAAGCCAAGCAGAAAGAAAAATGGAAGTGTTCTTGCACTGCCACTTTGTCAAAGGCTGAAGTCACACAATTGATTTCTATGGCCACTGGCAATGCCCCCGGCCCATGTTGCCACCCTGCAGCTCTCAGGCTGTGTGTACAGAGGGCACTGAACACAAATGAGAACATGCATGAAAGATGAGCTGAAATGTGGTATGGGTTGTTTTCTTTGTTTTTTTAAGGTCATCGATTAAAAATTATGCTTTAAAGTATTCTTTATTAGTACAGGTTAATAAAGAATAAATCTGACACAGTTCACTCAGTTTGATCTCCTTGATTATTCAGAAAAAAATTTTTTTGGTCTGGCTGGATAAACTCCTGCAGTGAACTTGACAAGCAGTTCATTTTGATTTCTGAATTCAATCTATTTTGATTGAAGCAATACTTTTGTGATGTTTTCCACTTGTAAAGGTAGAATATCTTGCAGGGGTAGATCTGGAGCAAGAAGGGGGAGTAAGAGTGACTGTCAAATATTCAACATGGCAACTTTCAAAAGTAACATCTGAAAGCAATGATGCTGATACACCTAATGAGCTCCAAGGATTCTCCGCAGCACCTTCCCTTTTGTGGAGCACCAAAAGGCTGGTTTTGATTCTTAGCCACAGGCTCTTAAGTTGGAGCTTAATCCATTGCCATTGTGTCCTTGGGTTGCCTGCTTTAAAGATGATGACACAGCTAGATTCAGAAAAACTCACAAAAAGGAACAACACTGACTTAAGCCAAGCGATCCACAAGGTTCAACACAACTGCTGAGCTCAAGGGATTATTTACGCAATAAAGAAAGGGAACGACAAAATGGTATACGACTGAGATTCCTCTTGAAAATTTAATTCTTGCTGAATCTTCATCAGAGGATGAGGAGCAAGATCATCCTCACTTATCAAGAATATTTTCTCAGGAAGTAATTAGCATCCTGAGTGGTATCAGTACATGAATTTCAACTAGATTTAGATGCCCAAACCTAAGAGAAGAGAGAAGCAGAAGCCAATACAGTAATTCTGGAGACAGCACCAAGGAACAAGTTTAAACTCACCATTTATGATTTGATGCCCTAAAAAAGGCACATAATGACTCCTGGATCAGAAGAAAATGTTATGGCTTGACGCACTACCAGTACAAATCACGTACACTATTGCCACAATCCCCTGTGATGCCTCCCGAAATCAACTCCAGATTGAAAACATGCTCCTGTTCAGCACAATTAATCTTCACAATTGTTGCATTTATTTAGAGAGCATAGATTTTACAGAGTTTAAAGACAATTTTAAAATATGAGATTTTTAAAAACTAATTAAAACGTTTTGAACTGTAGGTGGTTTTTTTTTCATTTAAAAAGGCAATATCTTCACAGAGGATATTATATACACCTGGAAATTATTCTATAAATGTTTTATCTAGATAAACTACAGAACACCAAATAGAGAAAGTATCTGTCTCAGCTCCAGTAATATTTTTTAGAATAATTAAAATGCTAATGAAAAAGCATCTAAAGGCAGGAAGAAGTAGAAGAACCATCCATCCCAGAATAACATCCTTCTATAAGCATCATTTCCAACTTCTAATGCTGAGTTACACTCTTCCTAAGTGATGACAGGTAATGTTTATAATATCTCCTAAGAAGGAACCTGCTAGTTATCTCCTTTGCACTTGCCAGTGCTTCACAGTCAGGTTTTGGTGAAAGGTTAGACACACAAACGTAAAGCACAGATAAAGGCAAGAGGTGAGTGGTGTTAGCTCCAAAAGCACAACCAGACTCTAAACAACAGGGGGACACATCAGTACAGCGATTCCCAGATCGGATGAATGTAGTGGTACCTCCAAAGTGGCAATGATCAGCTGACACAAAAAGCTGTTTGTCTCTGTCTTGCTATTAGTCTTCCCTCTCACTCACACTCCAGTTCCTTTTCTTCTCTCCCATAGCTGTTCCCGGCTTGATTTCTACACTACAGATGCTCTACAGCTGTTGCAGGTACAGTGTGATTAAGACAGAATCAATCCCCCTTCCAGCCTCATGCACATATAAATCATGATCCTCTATTATTTCACACACACACATAACGTGGGGTATGCTGGTTCGTGCACGACTGGTAGATTGGGGGGGAGGGGGGAGAGGGGGGCAAACATATGCTGGAATTTCCATCTCCCCCCTTCTAGGTCTTACTCATTTCAGTAGCTCCTCCATTCAAAATGGGGGAGGAAGGAACATGGGTGGCTGCGATTTCAGCAATGATCCCACTGCATTACCACACCCCTTGCCAATATAAACTACGACTGAAGATTGAGTTGAATTAACCTGAGGCCAGAATCAAAAGGAGGAATAACTAGGCAAAGCTAAGAGAACATGAAATGCAAGAACAAACTTTCTCTTTCTTTCTAATGAGGATTACACAGTGCAAACATCAAGGTGATTTTCAAAAAAGAATCCAAGTGTCAAAGACCAAGAACTACCCAGTTCTAACTCAAGTTGTGCCACGAACTACATAATTGCAGAGCAAATAAAAAACCTGATTTACAAGTTTCAGAAAAATCTCTGAGAAGCTACAATAAACACCACTGCTATGACGTACTATGTCTTCTCGGAATAGCCCTAGAAGAAATGCTAACATGCTATAGTGTGCCATCAGTATTTACATGATGAAGCAGCACCCACACGCTAAATAAAAGATGGTAAGAACAAAGTCCTAAAGACTTAAGTATTTGCAAGCAGTTGGTTTTGTATTTTTGCTGGTGGTTATTTTTTAATCAATGCAATTTCTGTGCTGACTTGAAGCCCAATGCAATTTCTGTGCTGACTTGAAGCCCAATACATATTTGATTGTCCATTTCACACCATCAAATTAAGCTCCATATCTGAAGGGCATCTTAGACTCCATGGCTTCACTTTGGCTTATTTGACTATGATTTTTGCACCAGAGCAAGTTAACTATAGAGAGATTATTTATAAGAACAAGTGAGGTAGTTGTAAAAATACAGTCTGTAGTATCCACTGCCTTGGCAATAATGATAGATTTAAGCAGCTGCTACTAGAAAACATCAGCTCTGCCAAAATATCAGATGCTAATGTCTGAAGTAGCTCAGTTAAGCTACAAGACACAATCACTTTGTTCTACCGGGGTGCAGGCAGGCATATTTCAATCCATATCTGGAACTGACAGAAGCATTTAGGGCAGGAACAGATCAAAAAAAGTTTGAATACATACAGCCTTACATCTTCACCTTCTTTCAGAAGTCACAGTTTTTAAGCCACAAGTGATTTGATGTATTATGAGTTCTTAATAAAGCACGCAAAACAGCTGGACCAGTGTCAGTTTTAATCAGCAATCCAATTAAAGCACCCAATCAAGTTCACCTTAGCTGTTCAACAGTATGTTTATATCATAAATTATTTTTAACAGGAGTGTAACATGCAGGTTTGCTGTATTTTAATGACTTATTCAACCGCAATATGTAAGGGGAAATAATTGTTGTAACAGCAAACTGCGCTCATGTATACATTGAGAAAAGAGTATATCTAGCACATTTTAAAAAATGATGGCAAATATTTCTTCATAAAGTCTAATTCATTTATTAAGTCAGAGAACACATCTGCCTTATACAGGCATGTAAAAAGAATTGGACTATCATTTGTCTTCAAGAAGGATGCAAGAGTACATGATGCTGCTGATACTTTCCCCTTCCTCCTCTTCCATGGTGTCAACCTGTTCTGTTGAAATGTCATATTATTTATGCAATCAAGATCATGAATGGATATTAAGAAAGAAACAAGTCAAAGTTTGTTTCAAACTAACATTTACCTCACTGCAGCCAATGTTAATTTTCCTACAATGAAGGAGAATTAACTCCAGGCAATTTATTCTGAGTGAGAATAATTTGCTGAAATATGTCTGGTTCTCAGGTGTCACTGGTCCAGACAGGGAAGGTGTACCAGTATAACATAGAAACTCAAACTGATGTAGTTATATCAGGAACATTTGGGGTTCTCATGCATTTTAAGACTAGAATGAACAAAATACCAGCATGTTTTCAGAATGACTAGCAATACAGTTAAAGCAGCTAAAGAAGTTACTCACAACTGAAAGATTCCACTATTTGGCTGAGATACAGAAAAAAGTGTTGTACTGTAACCAACACCCTGATTCAGAGGGCAGACCCCATCACGTACTTACTCTTAGTATCACAAACAATATTCAAGATGCTTTTTAAAGATAACTTTAATGAATGCATTATGGCAAAGAAGGGAAAAGAATAATTCTTCTGTTCAACACTTACCCTCAGAAGCTACAGGCATCTAGACTTCAAACCAGCATTAAAGCTTTTAGACTTGGGAATCTGAAGACACCGGCCACTTAGGATGAAGTTTTACAATTTGATCATGTAAATGGTTTTTTCACGACATGTAAGTAACTATTTTAGCTATAACAGTGCCCTGGAAATTCAATAGTTTCCTCAACAATAATCACGGTACATTAGGTTTAGAGTATAAATTAAATTACTTAAGTGTGAAATAGAGAAGTTTTAACTAAAATTGCCTTTACTGAAATGTTAATTTCAGACAAACTTCAATGTTGTGCTAATATGGATAGATCTTCCACTACTTGTAGGCCCCTAATAAGCAATCTTGTTTATTTTCCATCCTGGAATTCTATCTTAAACTGCTTCAAAGGTAAAAATCAGAAAGAACTGTTTTAATTTGACTCTCCAATTATATCAGATCATTTACATGTGTGCTACAGTTCAACGCAATTTTAAACATTATTGCCTTTTTACTACAATGTGGGCATAAATAGTTTTATTAGCTTGCCTTAGCATTGATCACTTTAGCTGGAAATTCTTGATGTTTACTTGCACAGCACTAGCAACCTACTAATATTACTTTATGCTACCAAATGAGAGAAATTGGGCAAAGGAAAAAGGCATGTGGAACATGAGGAAATGTTCATGCCCAGGAGACCCTACCATCCCATGGAATAATGTACCCACAGAATATCTGGAAGCCTCAAAGATCATACAGGCACAGGCTGGCAGGAAAAGGCTTTCCCTCTGTAGTTTTTATGGGCCTATAATGCACCAAAGGTTCTGAAGGTCACCAGAGCTGCTGCAGTTGTTCCCACAGAGGCTATCCCCAGATGCCTACAACCTCTCCCCTCCCATCAATGTAGAGTTCAAATTGCAAAAACCCTCAGCGTGCTCACTACAATACAAACTTTACAAGCAATTCAAGTATTTAAGTTGTGTTTCCATACCACTGCAAGAATCGACCAAGCCAATGGAATTTTTTACCCAAAGACACTACAATGAAACTGCAAGTGGGTGTATTCCCCCTTAGCATGCACAAGGTTAGTACTTACATACCTATTGGAAATAGATACGCACCCTACCTTACATTATGCGATGCAAAGGGAATAGCAAGGAAGGCTCTGCAAGCACAGTGGTTTCCTTGCATCTACCACGACCGTAAATGAGGGAGCAAGCTGCAAAAAACAGGACTAGTAGAGGAAAACAATATGGCCAAGGAAAAGACCTGCAGAGAGTGAGATGTTTTCTATGCTGCAACAGTAAGCTTTTATTCTGTCTTCATCCCGTGCTCTCCTATCTTCACATACCAAGCTGCACACACCTGGCATTTCAGAAAGCTTGGAACACAGGATAGCACAAAGTCAGGGCTTTCTCAATGAAGTACGTGAATGTTTAGAACAAACGTATATGCTTATTTTACCTATTTCCCATTTTTTCTAAATGAGGGACTGACAGATGCTGCCCTCTGTGCCTGCACATGGCCTGGCTGTTATGACCAGGACAGCGACTGTTGTCTTTGCCACTGCTGGTGGTAGCACCCACACAAACAGAATTGAGAACATCTATACACAGGCAGCTGCCTCGGTAATGTTCATACGTTATATATAAGTACCATGTGCAAAAAAGCACAGGTTTATAAAGATGCATATGATTTAGGGTTTTGTGTTCTTAGTTTACTTAGAGGAAACTCTTGTTAATAACAATGGGCAGACTAACCAAAAGGAGTGCGCACTGATTATACAAAATATTCACTTGTGCAGTCATATGTGCAAGAGGTATCATGCTATTTTCATTCAGTATCTGTAAATCTAACAATATCCTGAAGAAAAATAATCCAAAAGGTACAAAGAAAGACGCACAATGATAGATTTTAGATAGATATACCACTTAGAGTTCTAGGTCTACCCTGTAGTTAAGTATGTCATTTAAGGAGGTATAAATTCAAATCACAGAAAAGTTAAGGTGGGAATATCATCTAGTGCAACCTGCTCTGCTCAAAACAGGGCCAACTTCAAAATCAGATCTAGCCTCAAAGCTGGAATTGGCTGTTGTCATCAGCTACTTTGCTGTTGAAATCAAATTCTGCAATATGACCTTTGGGTTCTTGTATTTTAATCCCATCCCCTCCAGATTAATAACGCTATTTAACCTCTTGTAGCTGGTAATTTTTGCAGATGTTGGAAAACAACAATTTACCATGTTCCAAAAGTGCAGGTTTGGTTGCTTTGAAAAGGACCAGTGAACTGAGGCTCATGAATGTCAATAAATCACACACCTAGTAATTAAAGTGAACACCACAAATGTTGGCAAAAAAAGAACTTCATATTTAGGATGTGACAGAATTAAGGTTTCAAGTACAACCTCTCTTGCATATGCATTATGCTACAAATTCCTTAATTATATAGTCACTTTCTGCTCTTTTCCATGCAGTCGACAGAATCAACCATACTCATGCAGTGAGCAACTTTCAAGTTGTGCTCTCTTCACTTGTGTGAAATATGCTTTAGTTACGAAACTTCCACAAATCTTACTTACTCTGAGGACAGCACGATCAGCTTGCTCACATACTTTCAACACCACTCAGTATAGCAGTATCTCATCACTTTGAAAGACATGTGTGAATTACTATCTTCAAAACACAAGTGAGCTAAAGGGTCCATTTTACAGACTGGGAGACAAGCAAGGCAACATTGCCATCAAAGGCTTTACCTAAATTTGTTTTTCTGACATAACACATTGAAAAACCCAAAGAACTTCTCATTTTATAGATAATTCTGTAATATACAGAGGTATACACATATACTTAGGCACAAAGTTACCCATGCACTGAAGTCAAAGGGACACATGCTTGGCATGCAGTTAAGAGTGTTCAGTACTCAAGAACAGCAGGTTTTAAATCTGGAAGCGAGGGCCCATAAAACCAAGCAGGTAGTTAGTCATCATGCAAAGGGTAGTGTACATCAGTTGCCCAGAATTGCTCTGTATAGTAATGAACCTATATAAGGCGGCCACATAAAGCTACCCAGGCAATTCAAAATCTGGCATTCCCAACTGTTCTTTGGAGTGTGACTTCAATAAATATTGCCATCAGGGAGGTTCAGAGAGATACTTCCTTAGCCTTCTTAGAAAAAAAACAATTAAAAATGAGCCTATTTCTCCATGTGTCATTATACTGTTATGAACATAAAACAGGACTGGAAATTCTAAGGCTGCCATAGAGACATCTTTCCTCTGAACACTGAACAGCTGTAGTCTAGTGGTAGATCAACCTCATTAAACCCACAAGCTTAAGACGAAGGCCACAGGCCTCCAAGAGGAGGGTATTGATGAAGTTGTCAGAAACAATCCATCTGTGGAAGGTGACTCCCTGTCCCCTTGCTGTCTGCCCATTCCCTGGTGGGTGAAGGCTGGCATAGACATTCCCCATGGTGCTGCAAGCAACTGGAAAGCATCCTGCTAGCCCAGGGCGCCTGGCTCACTTCCCCACACTGGAAATCCAGATGACCCCACAACCCTTGTGCCAGCCATTTGCTGCTGCCAGACATGAGGCAGGTCTGTACTGGTAACTGATTCTACCACAGCTGTTACTCTGCATCCAGGCCCACTCCACCATGTGCCTCTTCACCTCCCAGACCAGGTGCCTTGCCCAGCTAGTCCAAACACCCTGTCAGTCTCTTGCTCATCTTCCTACTTTGCCTGCCCAGCCATCTTCTGTCAACCTCTGACTCAGCCTCTTGGCTATTGTCTCCCAAGCTTTGCACCCCTAACACATTTTCTTGTCTTCATGTCAAGTGGCCAGTCTCAGCCACCTCCTTGTTGTCTCCTGAGCACCCCATCACCACCTGTCATCCCTACTTTCAGCCTTCCCCTCAATACACTCACTTTTTTGGACCCAATTCTCTCCATCCTTCCCAACTCACATTCACAAGTCAAGACAAAGTTGCCTCAACACTTCCCAGATGCATGAACAGTCCTGACAGCAGAGGACTTGGAGTCTCTTTTTAGTTCAGGCTCTGTTCAGATTCACACCCAGCAAAAAGCAGCCCTGTGTAATAACTGCAGGAATAGTTCACCTTGGTTGTAAGGCAGAACTGTAGCAAACTATGCATGCATGTAGCAAACAACCAGAATTTGAGCTAAGATCGCAAATGAATTCATCAGCAATACTGCAAAAGGCTTATAACCTTGCCAAATTTGAAAACAAAATGTATTAACTCTAAATGACAATCACATTGGTGCTTGCAGCTAAACACAGATACAGTGTAAGTTTTATACGTAAATGCAAAATAATGGACTGTGCATTCCACATTAAGGGTCTTTGCATGTCTCCCCCCATTATACAAATCATCTTCTCCCTCAAATCCAGGTCTTCTATGTACCCACTTTATTTCACATGACTTTGCTTATAAACAGAACTCTGATATTTTTTCTGAGGACAATTATCTCACCCCTTAAAATAAACAAAAGAGAAATTTCAGATTGAGGGATGGCTGCACAAGGCTTGAAGAACAAACTTTACGTGTTCTTTAACATTTATGAAGTATATCACTGTACTAATCCACAGTGCTCTTACTTCAACAGTTATGCTCTTCTATCTCTCTTCTTTTTGATGATCACAGTCTCATTAACCAGTTACAGAGATATGTTTCTAAAAGATGAATGTATTTCTCACAAAGGATCCCATATTAATGATTTATGACTGCCACTCTTCAACAAGACTGCTTGCCATGTCTAAAATCTAAAATTTACTTTCTTCTCCTATCAGTGGTTTTGTTTGTTCTTCATATGTTTGAAAAAAGCTTCCCTCTACTCCAAAGTTATTTCTCGATTACCTGTATACCTTGCACTTCCACCACATCATTGGTCAATTGGTATTCTCTTTATCCAGACACCTGCTGTCATACTACTCATACAAAGAAAATTGTCAGGCCCACAGCAACATGCCTCACAAGCTTTCCCAACCTCCCCCTCACAATTTATTTTTTTCCTTCTTTTGATGATCACTTTCATAACTCCAGCTTTCATGTTTGTTCATACAGAACATTAGCACTTCTCAGCTACCCTGCTAACAAGCATTAGGAGCTGAGCTTTCCTACGCTAGCTTAAAAGAGAGTAGCTACCAGCCACCCTGAAGAATGCTGCAGTATCGCAGTCGCTGCATGAGAATAATTTCAAAAGCAGGAACAAAGCAAGATGTAGGCTCAACTGAAAAAAGAATCAAAGACTTAAATTATACCAGTGTTATACAATGGGGTAACCTTCAGGAGATTAATCTCCAAAATATAATTCAGAACAACTCTGATACCTTCAAAAGCATTTAAGAAATAATTTTTAAACAGAGAAATTAAAAAAAAGAGAGAGAGAACATTAAACATGGACTTATGGAAATCAGTCAGGACACAACACACCAGACCCGTCCTCCTACAGTCTACATCTCCCAATGGATTAATGTCCTGGTTTCAGCTGGGATAGAGTTAACTGTCTTCCTAGTAACTGGTACAGTACTATGTTTTTGAGTTAGATATGAGAAGAATGTTGATAACACACTGATGTTTTCAGTTGTTGTTAAGCAGTGTTTAGACTAAGCCAAGGATTTTCCAGCTTCTCATGCCCAGCCAGTGAGAAAGCTGGAGGGGCACAAGAAGTTGGGAGGGGACACAGCCAGGGCACCTGACCCAAACTGGCCAACGGTGTATTCCATACCACGGGACGTCATGTCTAGTATAGAAACTGGGGGGAGTGGGGGCGGGGGAATTGCCACTCAGGGACTAACTGGGCATTGGTCAGCGAGTGGTGAGCGATTGCATTGTGCATCACTTGTATATTCCAATTCTTTTACCATTATTATTATTATTGTCATTTTATTAGTGTTATTATTATCATTCTTAGTTTCTTCCTTTCTGTCCTGTTAAACTGCTCTTATCTCAAGCTACGAGTTTTACTTTTTTCCCCCCCAACTCTCTCCCCCATCCCATGGGGTGGGGGGGAAGTGAGTGAGCGGCTGCGTGGTGCTTAGTTGCTGGCTGGGGTTAAACCACGACAATTACCAAAAAAAAAAAATCACACTCAAAAAACAAAGAGAAAATCCACAGAAAGGTAGCATTTCTGCATGTCTGCCGCTCAGTTATGGACAATGGTATTGCACCTCTACGACTTCTTCCATTTATCCTGAAGTGTCAAAGAAAATGTCTGTAGAACTTTATTCTCGGTCTACTCGGGGAATCCTTTTATTCATCTGATTTCCTTTATTCATCCATAAGCTGCAACATGATTGACATCTTTTCCATCAGAATTGTACGGCAGCATGACAAGCTAATTATTACATAAAAGATGATACACGTTACCTCTCCAGGTCAAGCTACAATCCCCTATTTGGATGTCATTTTTAAAATTACAAGCTTTAATTAGTCGTGAATCATCCTAGTCCAGACACTATGCTCTTCAGTTTCAAAGAAGGCTTCCTGAAAATGAAGGTTTTGCTACTTCGATGTAGGTTTTGGTGAATGCTGCCAGTACTGATAACAAAGACTGGTAACCCTTCTTCTGCAGCAGGTGAACCTACTTCTTTTACTTTTTTGGGGCTCTCCAGAAACGAAAGTGATAAAAGGACCTGCCTTCTTAAACCAAGTTTTATAGTTTGGTTTCATAGTTTAAGCTGGCTGGAATTAGTTGTCTTTTGCCCCACAGCTAACTTTCTATGCCACAGATTGATTTCTTGCCAAAAACACATTCATATCCGATAACAACAACAAAACAAGGGAGGAGGCACATTAAAGCAAGCAAATGCATTCATACATTCAGAATGCAGTCGGAGGCAGGAGACAATTAGAGAAGGAAATTCAGAGTATAAGGCATTTCCTGAGGATTAATGAGTGGGTGGTAGCGTTTGATAGTCAAGGGCAGGATGGGTTCTGCAACCAACACAATTCATTAATCCCCCAGGCAACATAAACCGGGATTCTGCTAATTTTTTTTTTTCCTTTTTTCTGCACTCATTATTTTCCTTAGCATTTAATTAAAATTTCCATTTACTCTGATGCCATTGTTCCTTCAGAGCCCAATGCTGTCTTTATGTCTGAACAGTGCTACTATGGTAAATGACATCTATAAAATTATGGAATTAATACCTGGTGCAAAAGGCCAGATAACTTTTCAAGTTTAAAAAAGTTCTTCTAATCTTCTCTTAAAGACTAAAAATGTTCTCTGCCTTAGGAACAGAAAGGGCTCAGCAAATGTGATCCTTTCCTCTAATTTACAAGCTGCTTGATGGCCTCCATTATCCTAGTGGTAGCAGACAAAGAAAGAATCAAGTATGGGAGAGACCAAATGATCTTTAAGCTGCCTTTCAGCTTCTTAGGAAGCCACATACACTAATGCATTACTTATCATGTCCCAAACAAGCAGCCATCCCCTTCATCATAACTCCATACTAACCTGTGACTGGTGCATCTATGTCCAGCAAGTTTTTTTCCTGGCGGAGAATTGAAGCTCCCTCAGTTATTATTCTCAAAGCAACACTCTCTTCCAGTCTTCCTTCTTTCATAAGGTGTGCCTTTAAGATATCCACACGAGGTTTTCCATCATTATCAAACACTTCCTTAGCTGTGAGCCGGTGACTTGGAGGAAATGGGACAGCTGAGTGGAAAAAAACAAAAATACCTGGTCACTTTTTACTGCAAAGCCTCTATTACTGATAATGACACATTTCAAAAGACGTCTCTGCTGCAAAACAGCGTTGACATGAATTTTCTACTGCTTCTTATAATTTGTGGTTTAAATTCTACATACATTATCAAAGATACCATTAAAGAGCATGTATTCCATGGGCTACTTTATTCACGTGCGCAAGAACCACTAATTAATGCTTATAAAAAACTGAGAGGAAGATTTAGGCCATATTTACAGGTAGATATGTTCAAACAAGCCCCCCAAAAGGCATGGAAATATCAGGGGAAAAAAGGGAATGAAGCTTAAACTGCTCTAGTAGCACTAGAGAACATTGATATAATGCTCTTCCCTTAAGAGCATAAAATGTACAAACAAGTGCAATATTTAACTTCCGTGCATGGACATGCATAGATACACTCCAATTAAAATGCTAAAATCCAAGACAGACCTGTCTCTAACGACTTGGGGTAGGGAGATGGAATATATCTTCCCAGCAGAAGTAATAGTTAGCTACGCAAGATAGATTCAAAGCCCATCAAAGCATGCCTAAGTGCCAAACAGAGCACTCCAGCAAAAGCAGGGCAGAGGATGTATCAGACTGATGTTGGAAAATCGGTGGGTTGCCCTAGCAACATGGCAGTGACTAGCGAGCTGCGTACTGCCATCATGTAAGGTCTGAGGCATATAGCAAACTTCAGACACTCCTGCTCTGGCTCTCCTAGAGCCAGCTGGAGCGAGAAGGCTCAGAGGTGATGCTCTCAGCTGCCAGGATGACGCTGGAGCGTTATCCCAGCTTAACCCCTTTTCCCTTGCAGTTCAATCGGAGTGGCATCAGGCACCGTCTGCCTCTCCAGCCACAGGGTAATTATACTGATCCCTGCCACAGCTGCAGGAGGGTCAGGTTATTTGGGAGCTCTGAGCAGGGAGAAGAGGTGGCCGCAGGGCTGGTCTCAGCTGGCTGCATCTGCAGTGCAACCCTGTCCCTGCCAAAGGGTCTTGTCTCCCACCAAGTGTCTTACTGGCAGCTCTGCCACATCATGAGACACGAAACCCTAATGCAGCAGATCAATGTATCTGTTAGCTTCAATTTTCTTCTCATTTCACAACCAGTGTACATCAGAAACAGACCACAAATCACACACATCATTTAAAGCCCAAGCCAAGAACTCTTCACTTACACTACCAGAAGTAACAGAGCAGATAATAAACTATTTCACTTTGTGCAGTTATTTTCCACTGATATTTTAAACACAAACATCTTCAGAAAATTGCGGGGGGGGGAGCTCAATTTTTTTGTCCTTTTTGCTGCCCCAGCTCCAGCAGTCCATTCACTGAAGTAGTCTGGTGGGGACTAATGAATGTAGGTCTTTGTAAAACACTGAAGCCCGACTGCTCTCAGACTTCAATGTGGGACAAGAGGAGAAGGTGAAAGTTTATGACGTCCCTGACAACACCAGGATTCTCCTGAAGCAATGACACCTACAACCAACAATGAAGTTAAAGTACAGCCCTCAGCTCTGGAAAACCCTGCCACAGATCCGTGATGATCTCACTCAATTGACAAGAACTCCTAGATTGCTATAGTTTATGTTTTGAATAGTACTTCTATGATAAGAGGTAGGCTGTTAAAGACCAAAACCCCACCCCACTTTTTGCAGCTACTGCAGTTAAGTCTATCCCATGAAACTCGCAAAAATGAGATTATACGCTTTGTCAATCTTTCACTTCTATCTGCAGCAGACCCTCAAAAGCAAGGCAACTGTATCACAGAAACATAGACTCAGAATGCTTTGGGTTGGAAGGGACCTTAAAGGTCATCCAGTTCTGACCCCCCCACACCATGGGCAGGGACACCTTCCACTAGACCAGGTTGCTCAAAGCCCCATCCCACCTGGCCTGGAACACTTCCAGGGAGGGGGCATCCACACCTTCTCTGGGCAACCTGTTCCAGTGCCTCACCACCCTCACAGTGAAGAAATTCTTCCTTACATCTAATCTAAATCTACCCTCTTTCAGTTTAAAGCCATTAGCCCTTGTCCTATCACTACATGCCCTTGTAAAATGTCCCTCTCCAGCTTTCTTGTAGGCCCCCTTTAGGTACTGGAAGGCTGCTGTAAGGTCTGGAGCCTTCTCTTCTCCAGGCTGAACAACCCCAACTCTCTCAGCCTGTCTTCACAGGAGAGGTGCTCCAGCCCTCTGATCATCTTCATGGCCATCCTCTGGACTCAATTCAACAGGTCCATGTCCTTCATATGTTGGGGGCCCCAGACCTGAATGCAGTACTCCAGGTGGGGTCTCACGAGAGCGGAGTAGAGGGGCAGAATCACCTCCCTCGACCTGCTGGTCACGCTTCTTTTGATGCAGCCCAGGATATGGTTGGCCTTCTGGGCTGTGAATGCACATTGTCACATGATGTTGAGCTTCTCATCAACCAACACCCCCAAGTCCTTCTCCTCAGGGCTGCTCTCAATCCATTCTCCACCCAGCCTGTATTTGTGCTTGGGATTGCCCCGACCCATGTGCAGGACCTTGCACTTGGCCTTATTGAACTTCATGAGGTTCACACGGGCTCACCTCTCAAGCCTGTCAAGGTCCCTCTGGATGGCATCCCTTCCCTCCAGTGTGTCAACCGCAACACACAGGTTGGTGTCGTCGGCAAACTTGCTGAGGGTGCACTCAATCCCACTGTCCGTGTTGCCGACAAAGATGTTAAACAGCGCTGGTCCCAATACCAACCTCATGAGAAATGCCACTCGTCACTGGTCTCCACTTGGACATGGAGCCATTGACCACAACTCTTTGAGTGCAACCATCCAGCCAATTCTTTATCCAGCAAGTGGTCCATCCGTCAAATCCATGTCTCTCCAATTTAGAGACAAGGATGTCATGTGGGACAGTGTCAAATGCTTTGCACAAGTCCAGGTAGGTGACGTCAGTTGCTCTTCCCTTACACACCAACGCTGTAACCCTGTTGTAGAAGGCCACCAAATTTGTCAGGCATGGTGTGCCCTTAGTGAAGCCATGTTGGCTGTCACCAATCACCTCCTTATTTTCCATGTGCCTTAGCATAGTTTCCAGGAGGATCTGCTCCATGATCTTGCTGGGCACAGAGGTGACACTGAGTAGTTCCCCAAGTCTTCCTTTTTTCCCTTTTTAAAAATGGGGGTTATGTTTCCCCTTTTCCAGCCTGTGGGAACTTCCCCAGACTGCCATGACTTCTCAATATGATGGATAGTGGCTTAGCCACTTCAGCCACCAGTTCCCTCACGACCTGTGGATGCATCTCATCAGGTCCCATGGACTTGTGCACATTCAGGTTCCTTAGATCCTCAAATCCGATCTTCTCCTATGGTGGGCGGGTCTTCATTCTCCCACTCCCTGCCTTTGCCTTCTACAACCTGGGCGGTGTGGGTGCAGCACTTGCCAGTGAAGACTGAGGCAAAAACATCATTGAGTACTTCAGCCTTCTCCATGTCCCAGGTAACCAGGTCTCCCATTTCCTTCCAGAGAGGGCCCACATTTTCCCTAGCCTTCCTTTTGTCACCAACGTACCTATAGAAGCTTTTCTTGTTGCCATTGATGTCTCTGGCCAGGTTAAATTCTATCAGGGCTTTAGCCTTCCTAACCTGATCCCTGGCTGCTCGGACAATTTCTCTGTATTCCTCCCAGGCTACCTGTCCTTGCTTCCACCCTCTGTAGGCTTCCTTTCTGTGTTTGAGTTTGTCCAGGATCTCCGTGTTCATCCATGCAGGCCTCCTGGTGGTTTTGCCTGACTTCCTCTTTGTTGGCATGCATTGCTCCTGAGCTTGGAGGAGGTGACCCTGGAATATTAACCAGCTTGCTTGGGCCCCTCTTCCCTCCAGGGCTTTATCCCATGGTACTCTACTAAGCAGAAGAGGCCAAAGTCTGCTCTCCTGAAGTCCAGGGTAGTGAGCTTGCTATGCGCCCTCCCTGCTGCCCTAAGGATCTTGAACTCCACCATTTCATGGTCACTGCAGCCAAGGCTGCCCTTGAGCTTCACATTCCCCACCAGCCCCTTCTTGTTGGGGAGAACAAGGTCCAACATAGCACCTCTTCTATCACATGGAGAGGGAAGTTATCATCAGCGCATTCCAGCAACCTCCTGGATTGCTTATGCCCTGCTGGGTTGTCTCTCCAACAGATATTGGGGTGGTTGAAGTCCTCCATGAGGTCCAGGGCTTGTGAACGTAAGGCTGCTCCTATCTGTCTAAAGAGGGCCTCATCCGCTCAATCCTCCTGGTCGAGTGGCTTGTAGCAGACCCTCCCCTATAATGTCACCTGTCCCTGCCCTCCCTTTAATCCTGACCCATAAGCTCTTGGTCAGCTCCTCGTCCCTCCCCAGGCAGATACATGAGCCGTTAACAATTCATTATGCAACACAGAAAAAGAATCAACATTGCACAAAAAAGGGAGGTGAATGAGAACTCAGCAGTTCTCCAAGCTTCCATCCTTCTTCTGAAAAAAACAAACAAACAAACAAAAACCCAAACAACCCCCCCCCCCGCCAAGCCCCCCAACCAACTATGAAAAAAAAAACCATGAAAACAACCCAGAAGGCTAGCTAGTCCTAATGGTCCTGCATTTTCTGCAGGGAGGAAGGAGGAGAGGGAAAAATTGTTACTAATCTCCAATGAGTTTGGCTGGAAGAAGCATGTACCATTAGTTTGCATTCCTTCGCAAGACAACCACCTCTGGTCTTCTGCAAAGCTATCACAGTGTAACAACCTATGCAGCATACTATTACTTTGAGGTAACTACCATATATGGATGTATGCTGAAAGGAAATTTTCACATTTATAAAGATAGAGCAAACCAGACAAGCAATCAAGCAAACAAAAGCTGTGAAATGTTACCTACTGATTAAGAGAAATATATGGCATAAACTGCAGCACTGTTGCTCTGCAGGCAGTTTTCTAAGAAACGTACCAGCGGCTAATTAAAGAAAAAAAGATACTGTTCCAATAGGAGATGATTAATGATTAATTAGCAAAAACATGAGCAACTGAATAGACCACAAATTGCATCTTCCATTATGAAAATATTAATTTTGTATGTACACATACACAGATCTTCCACAGAATAATGTAAGAAATGGTCATGTTCATGTGGAAGTCAGTTAAACATCATTCTTTACTGGTATCACCCACAAATGCCTGGATCAATCAAAATCCTTTTATAAACATAAACATAAACATCTAATTTCCATTGCTTTATATATAGCAATGTTACCATCTGAATACACAGGTATCCATCAGCTTCTCCATACCTGCTTTCTTTTCCCACTTTTTTTAAAACTATGCTATTAGCGCTTGCAACAAATGACTCTTTCTCTCCCAGTGGTTTTGCCTTTATCAGAAATAAAACCAAGAGCCTCATCAGACAGCAGCTGTGCACACAGCATACACAACAGGGAAGAGCACGGAGCTGGGAGAGGAGCCCACCAGGGAGAGGCAGGAGGAGGAAGGAGTGGCGGATTGAACTGCCGGCACCGAGCTTCTCGCCACGGCACAGGCTCAGGGGACCTTTTTGTAAAAAGAGGTGGGAATCTGTATTAAGCAAAGGTCATAAAAAAGGGAGAGGCAATAAAATTTGTGTGTACATACCAGGTGTATTTTTAGGAAGTTTAGTGACAAATCCCACTGCAAGACCACCACAGAAGAAAATCATGCATGTTTATCCACACCCTATAAAACTTAAAACCCGGACGGGTTTCTACCTCTGTTTACATTTATTTCTTTGTATTAGCATTAAAAAAAAACCAAACCAACTATTCACTATGTGAAATACTACCCTGGTGGTTTGGTAATAAAACACAGACCACAACAAAAAGAAAAGAAACAAAGTTTTTAACCCTTTACCTCAGCCTGTCAGTAGCATCCTCCCGAGATCTGAAAACACAAGAAAATACTCTTTAACCACTTACTGGTTTGGTTTTTTTTTTCCTCTTGTGCTTTCAGGTCTCTTGAGCATGTTCCAGCAAATGGAGAAAAAGATCAACCTGCTATTTTATTGTTCTTGCAGGTTCCTGCAAAACCCATCTTACCATTAACACAGCCACTGCAAAGGTCAGACACATCGTTACTGTTTCTCTCAAATATTAAGCAGCCTCTCTAGAACAAATAAATAAACCATAAAGAGCTGTGCTTAATTAGAGTGGACCATGTGTGCATACATAAATAAAATACAAGCATGCGGCAAAGCAAGCATTATTTTGTTTATATATTATTAATTTTAAAATGAAGCTGTACACTGAATTAATACTGTCAGAGGAGGCTGCCCATAAGAAAAAATGCCTTTCATCAATATTCAAGTTCCTTGCAAATTATCTCCCTCTGTAATTCTTGTCCTGTAATTTCATATCACTTATGCTGCATGTCTGTATATAACTGTTTGTAGCACACCATACTTTTATGAAAAATAAATGCTTTCCTCTTCATTTGTAGGGAAAACACAACATTAACTATCATTATCTCAATAACTCAATGCATTGCATTTGTCTGATGGCAATTTGCAATTCTGCATTTTAAGAAACATTTGCACTATAGCAGTGGCTAGAGCACAAGTTATTAAACCGGTCGATGCTTACTCTACACATGCAAAAAAAAGTCAGGTCACTCTGCAGCTTTATTTTTTTACATCTACTTATTCATAACTTTCAGACTTGGTATACATAAAATTTTCCTGTCATCTTGGAAACTCCAACAAAACTGTATTTTTGAAAGTCAGGAACATTTTTAATAGCTAACTAACACTTTTTGCAGGCTGAGTTTGAAAATCTACCCCCATTTTACAATGTGGTTCAACACATGGCGTATTCTTGGGCATTCCTGCTGAACAAGAACAACATCCATACTGGAGTATTTACTATTTAATCAGAGTTCTGCATTTCTGTACCATGCCACATCTGACCAAAGCTACGGTCCAGTATATAAAGCAGCAGCCAAAGATCAACTTTTTTACCTAATGGCAATAGTTTAACACTACATAATTCTGAGCATGTTCCTGTACAGTTGCCTACAAATTTCTGGCTTACAGGGTTACTATGAACCAAAAGGGAAAGAACGGTGAATTTTTTTTTCAAGAATACTACTTACTTCAGGTGACAGACAGGAACAAGAGGATGAGTCACTGCCATCCACAGCTGCTAAGGGGAACAGAGCAAAACCTCCCAGGCAGCACAGCACTCACCAAAGTGGTGGGAAAGGGAAAGAGCGCTGCAAAAAATGCTCAGCCACCCAGGACATCAAGTTCTCACGTGACAAACATCCCCCTCTGCAGATTTCCTCAGGCGGCACATGGACGATGCCTTCACCTCCATGCACAAGTTATCTGGCGACAGATCCACCATTCAAACACAGTGGATCACTGGGATCTTTTTTTAACCTACACACTTTTTTCTTAGCAGGTAATTTTTAGGAGTAGCATACAGATGGGTGACTTATTTAGAAGACAAGATTTCTTTTCAATACAAAAATTTGTACTATAGCATTCATAATATGTGCAAGTTCTTATTTTTTTTGTCCACTTGAATTTTAGACAGGAAAATATGTCTCCATCTGGTAAAAAAAAAATCCAACTATTTATATGACAGCATAAGACTTAAACCAATATTTTCTCAGTGGAACTCATGTTCTGATGTTTTCTAACAAAAACTATCAGGTTTCATTTTACATTAGCTACTGTCATTAGAGTAGGCACGTGTGATGTAAAGCCTGCCTGGAAGCTACTCCTGACTCTGAAACATCACTGGAATTCACAATCCCTTTCTAAACGATCAAGCTTTCACCTCCCATTTTAAGACATAATGTATTTGAGAACTTTTTTTTTACTAAATCTGCTCACCGGATGGTGAAAGTGTCGGAAATTAAAATCTGGAAAATAAATCTACAATATAATAAGAAAGTATGAGGATTCCTATAGTAATTTAGCATTAATTTTTCCCCATGGCCAAGAAGTTCTTGCAGTGTAATCAGAAGTGCTCACACCTGTATTTGTTTAAAGACATAATTAAATCAATGTCACTCAAGAAGAAGGTATGTTGCTTCACAGGAAGCTAAGGGTTCCACTGGGCAAGGTAGTCAATACTGCATAAAGAAACAGTCCATCAAAAAGAAGGTGCTGTTGCATGAAGTCACCTTAGAATAACAGCACCTGTAAACTAAATCAGGAGCAGACAAGAGGGTCATTCCTCAACAAAGCCCACATATACTAAATTTAGAGAGAAAATAGAAAGGAATTCCTTTGACAGATATCTCAGCTGGCAGCATGGAAAACAGGCCACTTGAGAAGAGGCAATAACATCCATGACCCAGAAATAACCATTATCAGTAGACTTGCCAGTCAGTTGTGGTAAAAATGGTCAGTATTTACCCAAGATCACTGACTCCTCTTCATGTAACGTGGGGGGAGGAGCATCTTGCTCAAAGAATGGTTGGGGGCAACAAAATCCACCACAACAGGGCTGTTTAATTGCTGTTGAAGCCATTAACTAATTCTAGTCCTTGGTGCATTACAGGTTGGCAAGGAAACTGCTTCACAGAAGACTGAGATGAGCCTTGCTACCATAATTTCTTGATATATGAAGGCTCAAAATAAAAAAATAAAAAAGAAAATAACAAAAGACACTTCACCGAATATCCCAGCTCTGATAACTATTTTTGATATCTTCTGACATTTCAATCATAACTGGAGAACACAACAGCAAAGACAGAACTGCATTAGAGAAGCTCACCTAACTTTGGACAGAAGCTACGCTAGGAAAGCGTTTGCAAAATGAAGGGCTATGTCAACCATGTATTGTCCCCAACATATTGCCAAGTTTTTTCCAGATGCTAAGGCACTTGATGCGGCCTTCTAATCAGTACGCTTCTCCCCTTCACTTCTCACATGAAATGTCCCACCCTAAGCCAACCCATTCAAGCACACTGCAAGCAGTCCTCATGTAGCATAACTCTGTGATACCTAAGGGAATCCAATTCTTCAGACAAAACACTTCTGCAGGATTTGAGCCTCAAACTTGCAAAGGAAAGATTAAATCTACCCCCTTGCAGCACCTTGTTACTTCATAGGAGAAGACTGCAACCAACCAGTTGTGAAGCTGGCTCTGCACTTTGTGCCAGGAGCCATTTCATTACCTCTCAACGATGCGGATATGTTTTTGATGGATTATCTTGCCTAAACTATGAGCATACAGGGATCTTTGTGCAAACAGATGAGTTGCACAGCAGAGAGGAAGGGCACTGAAAGTGACCATTAACTTGGAACAACAGAATGAGGCTGAAATCCTGTCATTTCTGTTGAATTACCCAGCTGAGGTGGAGCGGGTTGACCCTAGCTGGACACCAGGTGCCCACCAAAGCTGCTCTATCACTCCACCTCCTCAGCTGGACAGGGGAGAGAAACTATAACAACAAAAGGCTCGTGGGTCGAGTTAAGGACAGGGAGATCACTCAGCAATTACTGTCACGGGCAAAACAGACTCAACTTGGGGAAATTAGTTTAATTTATTACAACTCAAAATCAGAGTACGATAATGAGAAAATAAAATCTAAAACTTAAAACACCTTCCCCCCACCCCTCCCTTCTTCCAGGGCTTAACTTTACTCCCAATTTTCTCTACCTCCTCCCTCCTCAGCAGCACAGGGGGACAGGGAATGGGGGTTGGGGTCAGTTCATCACACCTTGTCTCTGCTGCTCCTTCCTCCTCAGGGGCAGGACTCCTCACAGCCTTCCCCTGCTCCAGCATGGGGTCCCTCCCACAGGAGACAGTCCTCCATGAACTTCTCCAACATGGCTGCTTCCCACAGGCTGCAGTTCTTCTCGAACTTCTCCAGCGTGGGTGCCTTCCATGGGTGCAGTCCTTCAGGCACAGACTGCTCCAGCACGGGCTTCCTACAGGGTCACAGCCTCCTTCAGGCATCCACCTGCTCTGGCGTGGGGTCCTCCATGGGCTGCACGTGGATATCTGCTCCACTGTTAACCTCTATGGGCTGCAGGGGGACAATCTGCCTCACCATGGTCTTCACCACGGGCTGCAAGGGAATCTCTGCTCTGGTGCTACCACCATCGCTGATGGGCTCGGCCTTGGCCAGCTGTGGGTCCATTTGGAGTGGCTGGCATTGGCTCTATCAGACATGGGGGAAGCTTCTAGCACCTTCTTACAGAATCCACCCCTGTAGCCCCCCGGCTACCAAAACCTTGCCATGCAAACCCAATACATGAGGTAAGAGAGTATTTCAGTGTCCTCAAATCTGAAATCCTAACAGTGGCTTTTCAACAAAGTTACCTGTTCTCAGAGGATTAAAGGTCACAGTATTACCCCTTCCCACCACTTCAGGAATTGCTATGGTCTTTTCATGACATTAGTGGCCTTCTCCAGACTATATAGTACCTAACAATAAGAAAAGTATATAGCAACATCTTTCTTCAACTCTTTAAAAGAACATAACCAATCTTCTCATAAACTCAGGTCAAATTATACTTGAAAAGAACAACCATAAGTAGGTATGCCACCTTAAGTCACCACACACACACACAAAACAATCCATTAAAGAAACAAAAAACCACCCACCAATATAGGATTTTATGTTCTTTATATTCACCACAGGAAACCTTAAAAATCCTAAAGAAGAATTTACATAAAGAAGTTCTTCAGAAGCATTAGAGCAGTAACACATTACTCTGGGCTCAAATGAAGAATAATAAAACACAGAAAGGCCTGGATAAACACACAATATTCCCTTGGTGGTTTGATTTTCGTCTGGTGAATTGATTGACATGTACCCATCCAAACCGCTCTGAACACTTTTATAATAAACTGAAGTGTTGATATCATTAACACACATAAATTTGGATTACTGTAACCTGCTAAATCTAACTCTAATCTTAAATCATTATCAAACAATGAGCAATAAAAATGTTTTTCAGTTTCTCAAAAATATCTGAAAAAAATGATGACATCAAAACTTTTAGAGGAGAACATTTACAAGCAACAGACACATCAGAGAGCATACCCTGAGAACTTAGTAAGAGGTACAGGTTGGAAAGCGGAAGGGAAGGAGGTACACTTTAAAAGAGTTGCATGAAAGAAAAGCCTCATAATTCAAAGAAATGGGTCTGTCTGAAATACCAAATTGTAGGATATGTGGTTATTTACTAACAGCATTCCCAGAGTATCTTTTGGGCAACTACTGGAATATAAGCAAACAAATCCTTCCAGTCTTATAGAGCACAAAGCAACGTGCATCTCTATAAAATATTACAAAAATATAACCTTTCCCTGTGTTTGAGGTCATATGCAAGTATCTTTGATATTTATTATCCTCACCTGTCCACAGTTTATGGATAAAAAAACAACTACAAAATAAAATAGAGAGGAAAAATTCAGTCTAACAAGAACATTCCCAGTTAGAACCAACACATACAGTTAAAACTGGAAAATGTGATCGTAGCTTCCTGGCCTCAACAGCAAAGTTTGTTTTTCTGCTTTGTGTGTTACACCCACGTTTTTCCATAGGCCTCCAACTGCATACTGTTGAGCTTTGTTTTTATTAGCTTTTGGAACACAGAACAATAATTATCCAGAGTTTAAATTCCTTTATAGGAACAATTCATTTGGAGAAAATAAAGTCAGGGAAAAAAAACCCTTGTAACAATGGAAAATACCAAAGGTCTTCCAAGACTTAGATAAGGAATCAGGCACATTCCTCCATCCCCCAAAATACTTGAGTGATGGATGATTTCTTTTCTACAGTAAGACTTCACTATTGTTCCTAATTGTAAGCAATTAGGAAGTGATCGCATGTGAAATTATTTCAATCTACTGGGAAAAAAATAATCAATTCTAGGACCTGAATAACCTTCAGGTGTCAATCCAGATTTATGGCACCATTTTCTTCTGACTTTCTCGTTCAACCTACTTCAGTCTCAGTTGACAGTACCAAATTTCAGTCTCTTATCTCTCAACATAGCTACAAGGGGCACTGCAGACAATTCCTCACCTAGAAACTTAAGTCTTAGTTAAGACCTTCTCACACCTTTTGAGCATAAGAGGGTACCATTACCAAGTTTAGTCAGAAATCAGCTTAGCTTTGAGGTCCACCTCAAAGTCATCAGTGACATGCAAAAGGGCAGAAAAGCAAACATCCTTTCCTTTCTAAAGCTGCTCCATCAGGACAAGGTTTAAATACAACGAAGATTTAGCTTCCAAAAATTTACCACTATGCACAGTCTGGCATTAGTCACACAAATTTGTTAAAACAGTCCTAGAAGAAGAGATGAGGAAGTGCAGGTAAAGCAACCTTTATTTGCAGATACTCTATTTTCTAACATGACTTAAATGTTACATTATAGAAGTTGCTCTGCTTAAATGTCAGCCTGCAGAAGTTGCTTCCTGGAACAAGAAGCACCAGCTCACCTCTTGCTGCTACAAGAAAGTCAAGAAGCTATTCACCAGGCAGAGGAAATGGAAATTTCTGCTAGAGTTACAAAGCAATCCTTTTAAAAAAAAAAAACAACCTTACATTTCAAATTTAGGACATCTTGGCATCTAGCAATCAATACCTTGCCCAAAGAGCCTGCAGCCTACAGGGCAAAGACAAGGGGCTAGGGATGCTAACAGAGCTCAGTACTTTACTGCCTGTATCTTCTAGGCTCTAAGCTCCTAACACTGACCAAAGGACTTGCAAGTAGCATCTTTGAATTGTCTAAGGTTTATTTAAATTTTTTTTAAGAAAGCAAACCTTAGGGAAAACAAACAAACAAAAAACCCAAACACTCTACCTAAGCCGATAAATATCAGGATGTGAAGAACATTTAAAACATTAATGTCTAAACTATTCCATGTGAACTAAATCAAAAAATCATGCTGATCTGTAAATGTTAACCTGGTTTATTATTTAGCTGGTCATGAGACATGCAGTAAGTAGCAGATCTACACCAGCACTTCATAAATCAGTCCAAAAAGACCAAGGCTGTAAAAATTAAAGAGTAAAGCCTTACAAATATAAATACGTGTATGGACTAAGTAGGAGGACTGCAGCAGGAGCCAAATTAACCTTAAAAAGTAATTGAAAACAGCAGTTGATGGTTTGGGTTTTTTGGTTTGGGTTTTGTTCAGGTTTGGGTTTTTTTTTACTCCCGAACAGCTTTGCTTGTTTTAGTAGCATTTTTGCCTTCAACAGAAGTTTTAAAACAGCATGCTTCTGCACAAGTGAATCTATACTGACTTATACTGGTTTATGTTGTATGAGAAACTGGCCAAGCTCTACACATATTAGTGTGAAAAACATCATTTCAGAATTACACTAAAACTGAATTCTGCTTGTTCAGCCATAATCAATAGACAGGAAACACAGGATAAGCATAAAAAAAAATGCACCTGATTATGTAAGAAAACTAATTTGTGCCAGGCTACACCTATTACTGATCCAATAACAGCCCTTTCTTGTTTAGGGGTCAGGTCATATACCTGGAAAAACAGTAATATGAAAAGGCACTAGCCTTTTTTTTTTTTCCTCTGCAGTTTAACAGCAAGATACCAACAGTCTTCACACAGCATGGTTTGGCTTTGTCTAGATTAGGATTTAGGGACATTACACATCGTGTTACACAGAGTCATATTAAAACAAAACAAAACAAAAACTATCACAGTCTTTACTAAATACCAAAAGACAGTTTAAATGACTGCCTTCTCCTGGAACTGAACTTTAATCAATTCAGCACATGCTCAGCACCATTTGTTTCGTCTTGCCTGATATCGGAGATACTGCTTGCCAGTTCAAACTAATACCCCAGTTCAAACTAGAATATTTAATAGGAAATTCAGCCCTCCATTTCAGAAAGGCCGTGAGCAGAAGGCAAAGGGTACATAAGCCCTCCATGGGCCCAATAAGCAACGGTGCCTTTTGCTCCCCATGAAAAGAATTGAAACTCTTCCAGTACATTGTATGAACCAATTCCCAACAACGACTTGTTCTTCTTCCAACACACTCAAAGAACTAATTTTCTTGTGATGTTATTACAGTTCGCATAGATCAATACTAAAGATTATTGACCACATTCACCACCGTGCCATGCTGCTGTAATGCCATTAAACAAATGTTCTTTCTAATCCAGCATAACGGATCACACTGTGAGCTTTGAAACAGGGTTCAGCCTGCTCTCGATGTCTAAATAAAACTTACCAAACCAAACTCAGTGACGCTGGCATTAATGTGAAGTAACGTGGCTGTGAATCAGCCCTGGTATTTTTGTTCCGTTTTCATGGCTCGCGCCTACCGGTGCTTACACCATGGAGCATCCACATGGAAATTCTGCCTTGGATTCATCTCCAAAACACATTTATTTCCATCAGCTAACCTGGACTGCTGTAGAAAGTTGTTTTTATTTTAAAAATAACACATGCATGATTGAAAAAAGAAAAAAAAAAAAAGGTAAGTTTTTGACAATTCCACCACTATGTACTTTAATAGCATTTTTTATTTTTTTTTTTTTTAAACTGTTGTTCTGGGTTTTATCTGGGTATATGTGGCAGCAATAGAGTTTCAAAGCCCTCGGTATAAGCTTCTAGTCCTGTATTTAAAAGGATATTTAATCCAAATCCTCCCTTTATTTATTAAAGATGCTTTCATATTTTTGTAAACCATATCTTCCCTCAAATCTCAATTGCTGCGTAATAAATGTGTTGGATAAAAATAAATCTGTCTAAATTTACCATTTTGCTGATACTCTGTGAAACATCTTGTTCTTAAGCAGAACGCTGGAGTTTAAAAAAGGAGCTTTATGAGGCTATGAGAGAATCAGAGACCTGTGCTTTATTCCCAGGTCTGTTGTATGCAAGCAATTTAATCTTCACTTGCTGATGACTACACCCACAGAGAGACCTCAGCACTAGGGCACTAAGTTCTGTCATCCACCACCGTGTGTTTGGCATGGTGGTTCTGTGAAGGATGCCTGCATGAAGAGCAGCACAGCACAACAGGACTTCCAGCACCCTTTCCAAAAAAAAACCAGCAAATGAGCACAGTTACCAGAGAGAAACCAAGAACAGAGGACTCTTCCATTTGCTAACAGCGAGGTGGAGGGAGGCCTGTTTGGTCACACCTCTTAGTACAGAACAGGTCACTATTATTTCAAACTGAGATCAAAAGAGACTTCAGTCAGCCAGAGCTCACTTCACTCAGTGAAGTAAGCTGTGGCTGAGAGACCTTAGCTCAATACCATCTCCTCTTCTCTTGGTGACAATCTCAGCTATAGACCTGTCCAAGCTGAGGTTTGGAGGTCCTCTCCCCAACCCTGACCAAGCCCCAGATACTTTTCCAAAGATGACCCAAAAGCCCTGGATCAGATGGGGGGAAAGGAAATGTGACACTGCAACCTAGGCAGATGCAGGCACCAGGGAAACTAAACTCATGCCTTCTGCTCCGAGGACAGCTTCCACATTTGACATTCGGTGGTCACTGGGAATAAAAAATGGCCTTATCTGTCCTAGAGTCAGGAATTTTGATGGCAGCATTCCTCTCCTGCATAAGCAATTTTTCTCTGGTCCTACGGAGTCTGAAAATTTTGTTATGCTAAGCAGCTCAGTTAAGTTATCAAGAAAAGCTGAGAAAAATGTCTTTTCCTCCAGGAAGGAATAATAGACTGTTAGTGGACCTCCACAAAAGGTGAGAAATTTTACTCCTCCTTGAACTGAAAAGTTTTAATTAACCTGGGATGCAGGTATGGCTACAAGATTAAGGGAGGAGAAGAATGGGGTGACAACTGTGCAAGTTACTGCTGCAGCATGGCAAGACTACAGTGTGCATGCATTTATAGAAGTTACTATTAATAATGAATGTTAGGACAAATAAAATTAAGGTGTTTTCCACATAAGGAACAGTAAAAAACAAGAGTGGCAAAAAGGACTCAAGTGCTCTAGCAAAGATCTCAAGTCAGGTTTTCTGTGAGATTTATAGTTATACATAAAAGTAAGCACCATTAGTCATCAGAGAAGCCACAAATGCTATTTCTCATGGAAATAGAAAAACAGATCTAGTCACCAATGGATTGCAAATGATAAAACTAGCTAACACATTTTCACTGGTTCTTAATCTCTCCAGACCATTCACTCACTGTATTACCAAGAGATGAGCTTATCTGTAAGGTTCATCAGAATTTTTGATTAAATGACCTTAGCAAGAAACAGGAATTTATCTATCTGAAATATCATTATACTGATATTACTGATCTAACTAACGTAGCTGGCCTGCTGCATTATTACCATAATGAAGCAAAGCAGCATAAGGCAAAGCAGGACCTAGAGAAGCAAGCTATAATCGCAACCTAGCGCCAAGACGACATCCAGCATATGCAATCCATGAACATGCCACTTAGTTTTTCTCTCAGAGAGAGTGCTGAGCTGTTCTGTTTTCTTAGATGTATTACTTAATTTCTGCGTATCATCTTGACTCAAGGAAACCAACTCTGACTTAAGTAGAACATGGGGTTGTTAGTGCTTTTATTCAAATACCAAGGGGCTAGTTCCTGCTACTTGGAAATGAAAGATGCATCTTTCCAAGGCTGCAGTTAACTTCTCACACTGAACAACGGGTTTGCATTAAGCTTATTATAAAGACCCACAGATAAAAGGCATACTTCACAACTCAAATGAGGGGGCATAAAGGGGCACGAGGCCAGAGAATTCACTGGTTCTTGCTTCATGCAGATTTACCCACCAGTGCAAGAGAGGCAGCAGGAAGTTAGAGAAGCTCGAGGGGAAAGAAAACTTCACAGCCTGAACAAGCAGTGGGAAAACAAGCAGGGAGGGAAAGAAAAAAAAAAAAAAAAAAAAAGATGTAGAGAAAGGAGTTTGTGTGTTCAACACGTCCTGAAACAAATCTGTAGCCACACAGAGAAGACTTTCTCCTGTTTGATTCAGCTCTTTTTTATTTGTATGTACTCATGCAGTTTCAATAAAGCCTTAGAAAACAATAATCAACAAAATTATCCCTCACACACTTTTTATTCTCCTACACAAAACAATCTCCAAGACCTCTGGTGTACAGCTGGCTTCTAAAATCAAATGGAGTAAAAATACCAACATAAAACCTGGTAATTCCCAAGGCATCCAAAATTTAGAAATATTTAGGTTTTGGAATTGTCCCTTCTCTTACTCTGTTTTAATGGCAAACTTCTGATGTACCACATATTCAAAACCCCTGGCATGGCCTCACTGTGTTGTAAGCTTGACCTGTGATTTGATAATACACATGCAGCAAAAAATCTCTTGAGGCAATGCTGCATGCTGACTAACGCCCTGATGCAACCCCAACTAGGCTGAGTGAAAACATCACAGAAGGGGCAAAATACTTGCTACATCTCCCGGCTGAGCCTCCAGCAGGGATCCTGCAGATGCCTGGTATTTACTTGCAAGATGAGCACTTCAAACCATCTCCATAGAGGCTTGCTATGGTTCTCTCCTTGTTAAGAGGATGAACGTCTTTCAAAGTGGTTTGCTGCTCAGAAAAAGGGCAAAGCTCGCCTAGTTTTGACCATATGCAAGAACGACATTAAAAAAGGGTACATAATATCATTAACTGGAAGATGGAGTCAAAATATACGCCTTACTGACCTGAAAGGGGCGTGAAGATTTGCATAGCCAGTACCTCATCACCACTTCTTTGGATATGCTGTGACCAAGGCAACAGTTACTCCGGGAACAGTATAACAAAAGAAAGCACCTTTAAAATGCACAAAGGTATCCCAAACCAAGCAATTTGCCCTACACATTTTCAAAATCAAGAGGTTTTGGGGTTGGGTTTTTTTTAAATACCTTAAACTTTGCACAATTAAAAATAATTGAAAAAATTACGATTGTGCTTCTTGAAGTGATTTTTAACTTCTGTTACCCTGCACCATCTACAGCAAATGCAGAAGTACCTGTAAAGTGGACAGAGATTGCACACAGACGTGAAGTATTTATAATACCTATCTGTGCACAATTATTCTAAACAAAACACTCTGAGATGTTTTGAGGAAATAATGCACACGATAGTGGTATCAGGACATACTTCTGACGCCCTTGTTACACTCTTTTACATGTTTAAGAATAAAGGAGTGAGTTGCGATTACAGAAATTGTAACGAACTTATATACCCGCGTGCCTGTGTTTATGTGCATGTTCATGCACACAAGTAAAACCTATACAGGTTATGGATTTTTATCTATTAAAGCTATACAGAACTAGAAAGAAGCACCAAAGTCTATACTGACTTCTATTTCCTTTTCACACACACACACCCCCCATATCACACACACCTGAGAAATTAAAAATGCTTCTCTAGGTTTGCTGACAGCTAACATTACATTGTGCAGATGTGAACAATTGGTCACTTCTGAGAGTCCCGCCGTAAGAAATTAAATGAATTTTGTAAAAATTTGGGGGAAGTATATGTCTTAAAGTCTCACCACCTCAAATAAGAGATTCCAGCTGAATTCAAAGGATAACGGACACTAATCCACATGCTCCCAAAGGCCTCAAGGATAGTATCTAGCAAACGCACCAAATAGCTGCAAGGCTTCTAAACTATAGTAACTCTCAATCAATACAAATTCAAGCACAAACCCCAAAAGCACATTACCTCTGGAAATATTTATCCCATTTGAAAAAGTTTTTGAGGGGGAATGGGTAAAAAGAAATGTATCTTGGGGCTATGAGTACCCCAGCCAATTTGGATCGTTCAGATCCTTCTAAAATAATGTGTATTGTACCCAAAGTGCATACAGAAACTCCTCAATACAGGCTACCTTCATTTTGACCCAAAATACTACAACCACCTTGCCTCTGTTCAAAGAGTATCTTCAGCAAACCCATTATCTCCAGAAGCAATATCGCTCTGAGAAGAGAACACAAGAGAGCCTCTCGTGTTTTACCGGCAGCCAGTGGGTAGCTCCAGGTTTGAAGTATTGAAGTACCCTCTTTTATCACCAGAAAACTCAAGGGAGAAGGTGAGCCTTTCAAAAGCCCTCCCCATTTCACAAAAAGTGCCTGTACAAACAAATTAAACCCAGGCAGACATTGCAGCTAAGTGCTCAACTGAGGGACAGATGCTTGTCTCCTCCTTACCCTAAGGAGTAATTTTTGATCAGGTATAAAACGCTTGCCCTGTTATGAAGGTCTCCAAAACACAATCAAAAAGGTACAGAATACCTTTGTTTCCCATTTAATAATCTATTTTTTTAAATAAGTTTTCCAGCACAGAACAAATTAGAAAGATGATAGCAGTTCCCAGCCCTCCCATTCTGCTAACTGTTTCTCTGGAATACCACTGGAGAGCTGAAACAATATTTAAACTTGCTTCCACACTTTTGTTATAGTCTTTTCATATTTGTAATGCAATAGATACTAAAGCATAGTGGAATGGCTGCTTTTCCTGACTTAACTACAGCTTTAGAGAATGGCCTACAGTATTTCCTTGTAAATGTACCTGAAAGTTGCATTATTAATACATTGTATGCACATCACCTAAAAGACAAAACATTCTAGTATAAAAAGAAGATAGCCTAAAGATAAATAAATTTCTAAATAGAGTCAATAGAGATCAATAACCACTTTTGCATTAGAAATAACTTTTTTTTTCCCCTAGAGCATGTTATGACTGGATATAGAAAAATGTTTTTGTGTATTTGTTAAAACCAGCTCCTTGTAGACTATGTTGTAGCTGTTAGGAGGAAAAAAAAAAAAAAAAAAGGCTCTATTTCAGACCAGAATGCTCCAGTCCATTAATCTGCTTCCAGTTCTGACATGGAGAAAAGCATATCTTTTACCATTCACTTCACACTTTTCCAGTAGCATGTGTCTAAAAAGACTGCAGAACGTGCCTTTCTTACTCTGCTTCTGCCCCCTCTCTCTCATACACTAAAACATACTAAAAATGTGATTAACCATATCACTTGTACTTCACCATAAAAGAAAGCTGTATTTTTCATGATGCTTATACTGTATTGCATAAGACTTAACATAACTAACTCCTGCCATGCAATGTGTGCAAAATCTCAATGGGAGCTGCAAAGGCCCCAGTGATTTGCATCTAATTTGTTTTTGAAAATGTGACACTGTGTATCTTCTGAACACTGAAGTTTAATTTACATCTTTTTATTACAATGCAATAAACTAATGAGGCTGGGAGGGGGTGGGGGTGTTTGGGGGGGGGGGCATAGGAGTTATTGCTCTCCAAATTCCAGCTAGCACTCCAACTGTAACTAGTTCTATGCATTCTGCCTACCACTCATTGGTGGCCACCTAATCTGTTGGAGTCTATAAAAAAAAGTTGGTGGAGGGGGTTTGGTTTGTTTTTTTCCTATTTGGAGAAGCATATACAAGAATTAATCCATCTTTGAATACATAAGTATTACAATTCAGTTCAGTGTATATTCAAGCTCCAGAGAGTTTGGATTTTTTACACTTCATTTCAGCACAGCTGATTTCCTTCTACCACAGCCTGCAGAACCAGTAAGGAGGTTTCCATCAAAGCAAACAAGGCACAGCACAGAGTACTTCAGCTCAAAGTAGCTCATTTAACCATGCATGCCTCACACCACATGCACAGAGCCTTTGTTTATATGACCTCCCTGCTAGGAAAGGTTACTACGCTAAAAAGATGATCTTTCGGTACTACAAATCATGGCAAAAGCTTGTCCAACAGTCTTCCTCCAGCACAACTATACATGTTCATTTTCCAACGTGCTTCCCCTGCCACTCTCATGAAACACACTGCTTATGCTAGGTCATTGTCCTGGTTTCAGCTGGGATAAAGTTAATTTTCTTTCTAGTAGGTGGTAGAGTGTTATGATTTGGGTTCAGTATGAGAAGAATGTTGATAACACACTGATGTTTTCAGTTGTTGCTAAGCAGTGTTTAGACTAAAGTCAAGGATTTTCCAGCTTCTCATGCCCAGCCAGGGCACAAGAAGTTGGCACAGGACACAGCCAGGGCACCTGACCCAAACTGGCCAACGGTGTATTCCATACCATGTGACATCATGCCCAGTATATAAACTGGGGGGAGTGGGGGCGGGGGAATTGACACTCAGGGACTAACTGGGCATTGGTCGGTGAGTGGTGAGCAACTGCACTGTGCATCACTTGTATATTCCAATTCTTTTACCTATTATTATTGTCATTTTATTAGTGTTATTATTATCATTCTTAGTTTCTTTCTTTCTGTCCTATTACACTGTTCTTATCTCAAGCTACGAGTTTTACTTTTTTTTCCCCCCAATTCTCTCCCCCATCCCATGGGGTGGGGGGGGAGTGAGTGAGCGGCTGTGTGGTGCTTAGTTGCTGTCTGGGGTTAAACCATGACAGTCATCTCCTGACTTGGTACACATGAGGTGAAGAGAAGCTACTGTTGGAATAAGTTCAGCCCTACCTGAGCCACACAGTTGTTATTTGGTTTGCTTTGCCAGAGAGCTGCCAAGACCTGTGGAAACTCCTTGGCACAGAAAGAAGCTCACTGGTATACTCCATCTCAAGTTCCTGACCAGAACTGGTAGGCATCAGCTTCTTGAACCATTTTCCAAATAATTTTATTGAATGCTTGTATTAACAACGGTTTATGCTGTGCAGTCACAGATTTTTAAGGTATGAAGTGAAACCCCACAATTATCTGCTATATTACTTCTTTGTTAATGCCCCCAGAAGTAATGCACAGCAGCAGCAATACCACACAGATTGTGGAAAGAATATCTTTCACTTCACAACTAGCAGGTTATTTTAGATTTTGTTTAAACTACAAAATAGTAGATTTAATTACAGTCATTATTTGCTTAAAAGTTTCTTCCTTCCCCTATCTATCTCCTTCAAACTTTATTAATCTCTTTGAATGCTCTGCTCATAAACTATATCTGATCTTTCTTTTTTAAGAGACATTTTGTTTTCCTGTATAGCTTTAAAGAACAGTCTTTAAGAAAATTATCACCATTTTGTTAGACAAGAAGGAGACAACTTTATTTTCTAACAAAAAGGATGGTGAAAGACAGGGAGGAAATTTGCTCTGTTGAAGATAGGGTAGTATTTCTAGCATTGTCTTCTGTCAAAAAATGCAGAACACCCCACAGTGAACTAGAGAGTCAGTAAAAAACCACTGAGAACAAAAAAAAGGAGACCATTTTTCCCTTTACCTGAAAAGAAAAACTTGGGACATGCAAGTGAGACAGAAAGAGTTGCCTTTTTTTACTCTTTTCATTATCAAGGTGATAGTAGTGACTGGGATGATAACTGGTAAGGAACTTGCCTTACAGAACCCAGCAGCCTGATCAGTCTTCCAGCAAAATACTGTCTGTGAAATAAGCAGCAAAACCTATCCCAATGTGTTCCCCTCACCCTTTCTGAGTTACTTTCACAAATGAACAAAGACACTTATTAGAATAATCTAGAACTCATCAGATACTGAATCAATTATTGGCCACCTCACAGCCAGCAATAACTTGCTTGGATTACCAATTCATCGTTCCCACTGTAGGATAGAGAACAATGCAACAACTACGTTTTAGATGCACATTTAACTGGCTGCTCCATCAGCTCTGGACTGTGTCCATAAATGGCTTACTTTCTAGCATAATTCACATTACAAAGAAGATCCATTAACCTTTAAGAGAGAGCATTAAAAGAAGAGCAACCCAAAGTCTGGTTTAACTACAAGTGCAACTTTTAGAAGCACAAGTTGAGGCATTTTCAATTATCTTTTATCAAATACACAGTGAAACAGAGGAGATTAAATTAAGTGCACTTCAACTGAATCATTTTCTGCAGAATCAAGCAGTCTCAAATTGCTCAGCAACTTGATAAAGAGTAGAAAATCCTGCCCTTCTGTCACGTAAGTGAAAGGCAAGTACAACTGTATTATATATTACATTCATATGACAGAAAGGCTGTTCTGAGTTTAATATTTTTTTAGCATTAAGAACATAAAGATACTAATGTTTACTAAGTAGGATTTAGCACACAAGAAACAAAATCCTTTGTGCTTAATTTCTTGAACGTGTATTAACAAAGTCCAAGACCGCCTCTGGGAATTTCCCAAAGCAGCAAAGAATCCATTCCTTATCCAAATGCAGGCAAGTCAGCAAACTCAAACTCCAGTTTCTCAAGTTTTACTGTTGATCATGTTGTTGTCACAGAATAACTTTCACATTTTTCTTTGTTTAAAGATTAGACTAACAATAACCTCAAAGATTGCTGCACTAATTGCACTGTCATCCAAAAAGCAGTAATGTGGGTCTAAAAGATTTGTCCCAACCTATCCCTTGCTTCCTTAGATGCAAATAACGCTATAGTTTCCACCATTCCTCATGCTAGTTCAGTGTAGCATGTTGGAATTAAACCCTATAAGCTAAATAATCATATTAATTTTTAGTAATACTAGGTTTTGACTCTTGCATTGTTGCCATTTTCTACCTGAGGCACCATCACACAATGTGCTTTTGCAAAACCTGCATCATCATCAGGCTCTTTCAGATCCCTGCTTTGATGTTACCTTTTATAGACTTAACCTTATAGAAAGCCTGTCAACCTGAAAAGCAAGAGACTCAGCTGCATGAGAGCAGTTATCACACTTTTAAGGCCTTTGAGTTCGAACTCCAACCTGTTTTACGATTGTGCCCTGTGGGATGCATTAAAGAATCACAGTACATGGATATCCAGTCTTTTTTCATTATCTGAAGACCTTAAAACCTGTGTCACTGCCCTAATCATTTAAAGATATTTAAATATTAAAATGAATACTTAATGGAAAATTCGAAAGGATAAATTCTACATTTAAAGCTTCACAGTCAAACTTAATAGCTTCTGATTTAACTCCTCTAGGGAAAAAAAAGCCTACTTACTAAATTCTCAGTCTTACAAAAAAGCTATTTCTAAATTACTCAAGTCCTACGCTTACACTTCATATGTTGGTAGTATCACTGTCAGAATCTACCCTGCCTATAGTCAGGGGCAGATACACAGGGAGATCTGTTAAATCAAATCACAAACTCTTAATCAGTAATCATCACTTGAATTTGCAACCTCAGCTGACAGGACAAACAAAACAGTACTGAATTTATGGTTTTAGTATTTCCCTCTTCTGCAGGCAGCCAAAATGATCTGACACATTTACGCACATCAACTTTAGCAGCAGATGTCAAGCAAGTTAAGTTGTTTGCCTATTCCCCACCCCCCCTCATGCTTAAAACCTTCCAAATGGAATCCCAGAATGTTTCCTGGCTAGAAGCTATGTATGAAGCTATGTTTTTAAGAGGAAAGAAAATTAAAAATTGTTTGGGCTAATCCAGCAGGCAAGATGAAAATGTTGTTTCTCACAGCAAATGCAAGACAGGGGACGATGAATGGATTTTCTGAGGTTCACAGAGTCCCAGAGAATGGAAAGAAAATATTGCATATCCATCTTTTCCATACAAGGGACTGCGCTTTATTTTATAATGTCACAACATAGATAAAAAATATTATGCCTTCCTCCACAAATAAAGGGCCTTAGCAGAGATTCTGCAAAATAGAACTGATCTAGTTTCCACAGCAGTCCCTCTTTCCTCAAACTTCACCCTGCAATTTTTGTGATGCACATTGGCCTGCATCCAAATCCGCTCTTCTCTGTGGGATTTCCCAGTAACGAGATGAACATACTGAAATCACAACTCCAGCAATGCTCACATACAGCAACTTCAAAATGAGTTAGGTTTAATTGATTTGTGTTACAGATAGACATTTTAGCACTAGAGCAAAAGGCCTGCTTCCCAGTGCACTGGGTCTATAAACTAGTAATTACACATCACTTCTCATAGCGTGCAGGAGAGCTGGATTGTGTGAAACACTAACAGTTCACTCAGTTGAACTAACTTCTTACATTTTCCAGCAAAACACAATACAGAAGCATGCTGAAGATGTATTTATTGCAAAAATCTTGCCACAGGGAAAAAACCAACTATCAAAAAGCAAAATGTATACTTTTATATACACATATGTTAACGGAGAGAGCTTAAAATCCTCTCCTCTGGAATTCAGAATGAACCAGGACATGCAATCACACTGCATTTCATTTTCTTTTTCCAGCACTAAGAAATGAAGTCTGCTATCCACACCATTTAACTATACCTGGTTACTTGAGAAATGACACTTCAAACACAATACTTGAAACATGCTCTCCCTCATCTTCCAGTGTTCAGAAGCAGATACTGGAAAAACCCTAATGGCAAACCACAACCACAGAATAAACGCATCTATGACGCAAGGACAGAACAGGGGCACACATGTTTCTCTGAATAATAGGCTGGTATAGCTAATTCACAATACAAAAAGACAAAATAAAACCACATCCAGAAACAACAAATAACCTTTCCTGCAGCAGGAACAGGCAACACACTATTTCCAAAGAGTTATTTTGTTGTAAATACTGAGCAGCTCTTTAAAGATAAGTTTATACATACTAATAGACAAGCCCTTCCTTCAAACAAGAGGCTGTATTGCCTTCTTTTGCCTCTATACTACTGATGTTTTTTCCTTCCCTTACTTCCTTTTTGTGAAGCCTTAGGCCCAAGGAAAGGCTTACTCTTTTTCCAGAATTGAAAAGAACCCCTGAACATCTGGTAGCTTGCATCAGCTCAACTCTCCAAGGTTTGCCACAGAAGTCAGGCAACATTTACCCTCAGAGACTATGCCAAGAAAATTCCTAACAACCTTTTCCCCCTATTATAAGGATATCCAATTAGAATACTTCTCTTCCTCTTAGGAGGAAGTATTTGTAACATAACATGTCAGTCTGCAGGGCTTTATAGCTCTCATGGTATGGGGATACTTGGGGTTTGGGGGTAGGGGGGTGTTGTTTGGGGGTTTTTTTGTTTGTTTCTTTGGGGTTTTTTTTGTCCTAACATATCAAAACAGATATCTAACTTCTCACTATGTTTATATAAACAAGCAGCAGCATCATAATACAACCAAGCTTTTTGTTAGATTAGGATTAACTCCTACTTTTAAAAATAGAGTAATGGAAACACCTGGAGTTGAGGAACTTTCTGAGCCAGATATTTTTTTTGTACTTGTTCTCAGTGGATTTCTTCCTCTCAAATTTCTAATTCAGTTTTTGAATTCTTGCAAAGTTTCATCATAGCTTACCACAGCATTCAGAACAGCTTGTGGTAGACAGTCCTATAGCTTAACTACACTGCATGGTAGTCCATAACTGTTCCAAACATTTAAGATGTAGGCACACCAGTCCACAATGATGTCTTATGACTTGTTCTTCATCTTGCCTCTAGTGATACCTGCCACTCGATTTGCTGTGCACTACCTGGCCTTACTGAGCATCAAGCTTCTGCCTCCCCAGAGTTACCATGATCCTGGAGCAACAACAAAGTGACAAGAGCCAGGTCAGAGCCTAGCATGGTAGAACTGTAATTTTCTCATGTTTCCCATTCCCATGTGTGCACTCACATTTCTCTACATCAAACTTCATTTACAATTTTGTGGCTTAATTAAGCAGGATTGTAAGGTAGTTGCACAGTTCTTTAGAGCTGGCCCTTAACTACCCTGAATAAATTTAGTACTTCATTACCTCACTGTTCACCTGCTCTTCCAGATCATTTATACAGCCAACACAACAGGGAGCAGAAATCTCATCTTATTTTTCCAATAAGCATTACAAGGTTTCCAGCTTTCCACAGTTGATACTGCCTATTCCAAAATGTATTTATACTTGGAAGTTACCCTTTAATTTGACATTTAGGGCTATGGAACACAGTGCTTTTCTGCAGGGGAAAAAAAACCCAACACTGTCTTACTCATACTCTTCATTTTTGGCAGTCTCTCTCAGAAACACTTTGTCTCATCACAGAGATCATTATCCTGAGATGATGCAGCCTGCATGCAGGAATGAGCTATGTGCCATTATGTCTCTCGCAGTAACAGACCTGATTCCAGTTCCACACTGTTACAACACATCACACTTCATCCTTATTGTATTGCTCTTGACTCCATTAAGAATGACAGTTTGATCTATTATCAGGGACTTGGCTCAAAGGGAATGCAAAATAAGGAACTCTAACTTCAGGATAAGTACTGAGCCACGCTACTTAGAAAACTAGAGTAAGATTGTTTAAATGTCATTTTAGCACAAGAAAAAGCTTTTTCCATGCTTACAATACACATTTTTGCTTTTGCCAACAGATTTTCCATCCCATTTCATAAAATTTCAAGTTTACTAGTGTCCTGGGTTCAGCTGGGATAGAGTTAATTTTTACAGGAACCTGGGAGGTGGGGGGCATAGCCGGGGCAGCTGACCTGAACTAGCCAAGGAGCTATTCCATACCATGTGGCATCATGCTCAGTATATAAATGGGGAGCGGGCCGGGGGGAGCTCTCTCGGCTTTCGGTGGGGGAAGTGGCGGAGCGTCGGGTCCCGGGTGGTGAGCAGTTGCACTGTGCATCACTCGTTTTGTATACTCATTCATTAGTACCGTTGTTGTTGTTGTAACCTTTTGTGTGTGTGTGTGTTGTCCCAGTAAACTGCCTTTATCTCAACCCTCGAGGTTCCAGGTTTTTTTCCTTTTCTCTCCTCCGTCTCCTCCCCATCCCACCGGAGGGGGGCGGGAGGAGTGAGCGAGCGGCTGCGTGGTCCTTTGCTACCGGCTGGGCTTAACCCACGACAACCAGCTACTGCAGTCTCACTGCGAGATGAACTAGTAATCTGGTGGGCCTCCTGCCCCGATGACCTCTAAGGCACAGGGATTTATTTTGAATACTTAAGAAAACACAGATTGGCAGACCTGATGAGACTTCACGCGTTTGAGCAAAGTAGTAGGTAAAAGGAGAGACGAAAAGCAGTGAAACAGTTGAGTGCTTACATTTGAAAAGAAATCTAACTTAGCAGCTTATGCCTAACAAGGAGACAGTGCACGGCTAGCAATTAAGTTACTGAAGATTAATAAAGGAGAAATTTCTCATAAACTTGAAGTACATGGCTGAAGCTTAGATTAATGTCTAAGACCTAACAGATGGAAGTTGAAATCAACAGCCACAGAAGTCAGGAATAAAACTTCCAGTCAGCATATCTTGGTTTCATGAAATACATAGTTACAGTAAAAGATAATAATGGATTTATCTCTGTGCCCATCAGTTTCAGCAGCTGATACTTTTTTTACATAATAAAGAACATGTACAAACAAAGATCTGGGTCTAACTATCAAAATATTATGTGAAATGGCAATCCACATAGGTCTTCAGAGGTCTTCCTGAAGCACGAAAGCAAAAGGTGTGTATTACATGCCGTAGCAACTAAGCCAGAAGAAAAGGAGGTCTCAGATCAACTGAAAAAAGGCAAATTTGGGGCACATAAGTAAATAACTTGCTAAGTGTCTGCATAAGTCTGGATGCTAGGATTATAAAGCTTAGGGGGTGGAGGTGGGGAAATCAAGGGAGTGATTATTCCCCTATACAGTGAAGTATCCTAACTGTTCCTGCTGTTACACACATCTCTTTACACTACACATTATCAAACACTTCAGACAAAAATATAAGAGGCCAACATTGGAGGGCTGGGGTCCACCTCACAACTGCTTATCACATCTAGTAGCTAGAAACTGGCTTAAACACAGAAACACAAATTTCTATTCATAATACCATCTCTGTATTGTAGTCATATAGCATCATTCATTAGCATAGATTTCCTGAAATACTTAAACAGGAAGATAATGGTAATGTGGGATAGAAGCTAGAGGCAACCAAACATGAGCAACCAGCGTGAGTTACAAGTTAGTTAATATATTTTTTAATATTTCCTGAAAAATCTCTTCCTTCTGTGATTTTCTTAGTGGTTTTGTAGTTTCGTCTGTCTTTTCTGACTTTAAGAGAAATTACTGCTTGTAGCAGAATGCAAGAGATAGAGTGAAAGACTTTGATTAGAAATTCAAAGACTGGGTTTGAGGAAGACTTTTTTCTCTTCTAACTCTGAATTGTAGATTGGTTTTGGTCTGGCTTCTTCACACAGGTATCTTTTTTTTCCCTTTTGTCCCCTCCCTAATTAGAAAGAGAGGAGTGGTGCCATACATCTGTGTGCCCTTTTCCATTTGCCTAATCACTCTTTCTGTTCAGACTCCTACTCATGAGCATTTCAGAGGCCTGCGTAAAACATTTGGCTGCCAAAATGTTTATTTTCATGACTTTTCAACTCATTAAAACATGTTCATCATAGGATCATTAATAATCTCTTCACACATCACACTTCTACAGTCTTTCACTGATAGCGCATCCTCCTAGGTAGTATATTTTCCGCTCTTCAGTATTGAGCGGAAGGGAGAAGAAATTACCTGAGAACTGCAAGCACATGGCACGAAGGACACGAGCAGCACTGTGTATCTGGACCTCGGTTTGTTGGAGGTGTAGTACTGCGCAGTTCTCTCCCTGTTCACTCTGAAAAGTACACAGCCTCTGACAGTCGCCCAGTGATGCCAGTTAGCTTGCACGGGGACTGTGACAGCCCTAACAACATGAATCTGTCACTTCAGTCAGGCAGCAAGGGGAAGATCAGCTAAGGGAGACTGCAGTGGAGGATGCAGGGAGGCCAAACAGGAAGAAAGACAAAACCAGAAGAGGCGGTAGCCTGTGCTCCAGTCTTCTGTCACTCCAAATAAAGTAGCTGCAGAAAAGCCAGTACAACAGCATGAACTGAAAAATGTGACTAAACAACTTAATCTAAAGCAAAAACCTGTACTATAATAATTTTTAATCTTAGTCTCTTTACCATTTTCATTAATTCTGCATTATTTCTCATTTATATCTTTAGATTCTCACAGAAGGGAAAAGTGCTGAAGCTGAGGACTGTGTTCAGCTGGGTTTTGACCAACTCCAAGGATGGAGACTCTACAACCTCTCTGGGCAACCTATGCCAGCGTTTGACAACCCTGACAGTAAAATAATTTCTTCTTATGTTTAAACAAAGTCCTCTGTATTTCAGTTTGTGCCCACTGCCTCTTGTCCTGTCAGTGGCCACCACTGAGAAGAGCCTGGTTCTGTTGTCTTTATTCCCCCCACCAGGAGATATTTATACACGCTGGCAAGATCCTCCCTGAGCCTTCTCTTTTATGGGCTGACCAGCCCCAGCTCTCTCAGCCCTTCCTCATGTGCAAGACGCTCTGGTCCCTTAATCATCTTCATAGTCCTTTGCTGGGTTCACTCCAGTACGTCCATGTCTCTCTTGTACTGGGGAACCCAGAACTGGACACAGCACTCCAGGTGTGGCCTCACCAGTGCTGTGTAGGGTTGATCCTGTAACTGGGTACTTCCTGCTTGTGCCAAGATATCCCAACACATGCTGAGATGCTGGTGGAGAACCATCAGTGTTTCATACCATGTACAAAGACATCAACTGATATTTAATAATGAGCACAGTTCTGGATTTTTACAGATTGTCCTACAGCACAGAGTGATCTGATGCATTGCTAACTTATAGTAATTTAATATCACTCTAATGGAATAATGTTGTCACAAACTAAGATGACAAATGAACTAAGCTTTCAACTTGAAAGTTAGTAGAATTGGTCAAAAGCGACAAACCCACAAAAAAACTGAGTTACAAACACGGATTTAAATTTGAGTTAGCTATACTCTGGCTAACCAGAGCATCCATTTGCACTCTCATTTAACTGACTATCTCAATACTTATTCTGACACATAGAAATACTGGCACTCTGACATTAAGAACTGCTCACCAAAGGAAATCAGGCAATAAGGAACATCTATATTTTCTTAAGAAAAAGAAGAGTAGCCACAAGAAGAAAGTCAACTCTACAAAACAGTTCCTTCCTTACTCAATGCATGGATCTCAATGGCACAGAAAGAGGAGCTAAAATACAGGGGGCAAAAGGAAAGCATGTCCACAAAGGACATGAGAAACCAGGAGGCCAGGGCAGATTAAAAAGAAGCTCTTGGGGGAGACTTCATTTGTGATCACACAACTGACAGTGCTATCATGATGCATATGTAAACAACAGCTGAACAGGTATTCACACTTGAGGAAGACACTTTAGGTCTGTAAGCTCTAGTGTTTTGTACTGACTGTACATCATCTGCTTTGTGACAAGCCCGTGTCCCACTATCGATACTAACAATGCAGCACTAGCAGCTGAAACCTACAGGAGCAGGTGCTGGATTCTCATCTAACTTATGCATCATTAAAAGAGCTCTCTAAGTTTGAATGCAGAAACACCACATAACAGGAATAATATATTATGTATTTTTTGTACATACAAGTATATTTTTTCATTTTTCATGCTCTAGGCTATGACTGAAAAGCTGACATGTACAAGCTGAGGAGGAAAAAAAAAAAAAAAAAATCTTATTTTTACCTGCAGACTGAGCAAGTTTGTTCTGGAGAGTCTCTTAAAAGAAAGTGTAACTCAATCATGAGCAATCATGCTTTAACAAGCACCTGTTGATGTACTTTTGCAAATAAAGTTCTCTGATGTAGGTTAGAAAAAAAAAAATCTTACCTCTAAGCACCAAAAATTCTCTTTTGTCACCAAAACCACTACTTAAAATCACTAAGGGCTAAACAAAAATATGGAATCCGTCTCCCAGTTGTCATTTTCACTCAGCATATAATCAAAACATTAAATACACACACAGTAATTTAATAAACCTAGAACTGCTTTGTCCTCACTATATATTAGACCACAGGAAACAATCCTAAAAGAAGCAGGAAAAGCAATGCCAACACCTAAAAGTTAAAGTACTAACCTGTTAGTAACTGGAACAAAATGTACTGAAAGAGATTATCTACCCCATCACATAGTGCAACTACACAAAAGCTGCAGCATAGGCCTGATCCTATCAGAAGCTAACGAGGCAATTTTTTTATGGTACAACATGAGAAAATGTTGTATTTTATTAGGATTTAACCAACATAGGGCTACCTACCCCCTATATAAACCTTACCAAGAAGGAGGGCTTGGTTTTTGTGACTCTCAGTTGTGATAGTGCCATTATTTTTCCAATAGTTCTCAACAAAAAGAAACACCAGCAGATTTTGATTAAAGCTTACCATGCTCTCATTCCAAGGGGACCAAAAACCCTAGATTAATATCAACAGCCAAACTAGCCAGGGTACACTCAGCACGTTGATCAGTTGGTTATCAATACCTACAATATCTTTTTACATTTAGCATATGATGGAGAGGGAGAAATCAATTTGTAGGTTTCCCTAGAAACATGATAAACTGCCTTCACTCTTGTAAAAAGGAACAGGTTTTGATTTTAAAATACCTACAGAAGAATGGAGTGAGGGGAGTATTATTCTTAAAATGTCTATATTTCTAAAATAAGAAACCCACAAGCCTGTTCTGGAAATTAAAACTAGCTACTGATAGGTTTCAGGTGTGATACTGCTACCTCCAGAATAAGGCCAGTCAGCATTTCTCATTCTCTGTTTTAACATATGTTTGCAATCAGTTACAGCAAGAACAAAAAGATGTACGAGACCTTTTCACTGAGCTGTATTCCTTACTGCCCTAATTTCCTAACATTTTGATTTCAGGGAGTTATCAAGACAATAAGACGTGGTCTTCCAAAACCTCTCTCTTCAACACCTTATTCGCAAAATTGGAAGACACAAATGAACACACACACACACACACGACAGAAGAGCTTTGCCACTTGAATACTTAGCCTTTACATACTTGGTCCCTCCGATATCCTTGTTCTTCAAAGGTTACCATCACTGGCCTTCCTATTCATATTTAATATTGCTATCCATACGCCATGAACATCTCTCTAAATGGAATGGACAGCTGCGAGAAGCCATATCTTTGAGCACTGACATTACTGTCACTGGAAAAAGAAGCCAAGAAGGAAGAACAAGTTCTAAGTAACTTGCTCGTTCATAATCAATAAAATAAATCCCTGCATGTGCCCTTCATTTGGTCACCATTAGAAATCAGTGCAAGACTGAGGAACAGTGTGCCCACTTCCCCTCTGAACACAGCAGCCAGGGAAGGGGAGAACATGCTGCCTGGGGGACTGCCATGCAATGGCAGCGCTAGTTCGGGCAGCAACTTCACATCTACATTAAAAATCTCCTGCAAGTGCCAGCTACGAGGATTATACAGCTTTTTATCTGCTTTACAGCAAACAAAGCAGTTGCCAAGATAAAGCCATTGTGCACAACCCTGCAGGGTTATAAACGCACAATGGCAAACTTAAAGGGTAACAGGAAAAGCAATAAACTAGTACCTACCTCTCTCCTACTACTATAAGACTATACTGGAGTCAAAGACACTCATACCAGTTTGAAGGCAAGGGATAAAGAGAAAAATAAGTGGATAATCTCTGGTTCTTTATGCAATTCTGCTGTGCACAGACCTGCCTGCTACCTCCTGCACCCTCACATCAGGGCTTGACTTTGCCAGGGACTCTCTTCCCCTCTTATGTACTCCTGCAACACTCCTACACACAAGGGATTACAACAACCCACTTTGATCAGCAATTTTTGCTAAACGTTACCATTCAAAATTAGCTTTATGTTATGTAACAAATCACAAAAGCACAAACAAACATATTTCAGCTACACGGTGTTAATTCCAGCCATGTTTTTTGTCACTTTTCTTTTTCCTTGTCAGATTTTTTGGGACTGGGATGAAAGGCAGTCTAAGAGAAAATCAGGTTTTAGCCCAAACCCCAACTACGCCTGAATCTGCAACCAAGAAGTCTTCCTATCTCTTAAATCTCTTGTTATCCCCCATTAAGGATGGGGATTTACAAAGCAGAAATTAAATGTCAGGTTTTAAAAGTTACAGTTGTACATTGGTTTCAAGATGCTTTCGTCACTGTAAATCCGTTTAGCTTGTTGCTGTCCCCATGATTCTCTTGCAAAAGCAGGTTTCCAGTTTTGGTTTATGTCTAACCATTGCAAGAGTTGTCTGTTTTCTGTGCTGGGAGACAAAATATAGGACATTATGCATCTAATCTATAGATTAGCATAAGAAGCATAACCATCTTTTCACAGCACTCAGGAGAAAGCAGCTGAAACACAGATTAATATATCAGATACGTTCATTTCCAAGTAAAATACAAAACGGAGGAAGTCATGTTTTGGTCTGAGTTCTTTTACTTAGAAAAGAGGACTAGGGGGATGCAGTCAGGTTTTTTTTCTCAAAATGTTGGACCTCCTTTATTTTACTGAAGACCTATTTACATTCAGTATACTAAAACCAGGATGAAAAAAAACTCCTCTAGCTCTGCCTGACCCAGTTATAAAATTATAGTCAGGTCATATTTAGACTTTCAGAGATTACTTAATATACTGAACATCAAAGTTAGCCCAGCCTATTTCTTTATGCTTTTGTTAGATGAACCTAAAAGTTATTTCAGTCCAGAGGACAGGCTCTTATATGCTCTAAATATTTCTAGCTTTGCCAGGAACCTGCATAACTGCAAGCAAATTTCAGCACTGCTTGCCTACTCTGCATGTTGTCTGAGAACCCAAACAAACCAGAACCCAGATCACAAAACCACCTCAGTGACCAGCCCAGACAGAACTACATTAAACACCTTTTCAAGTCCCCTTGAATTTTCCATCAACGTAACAAACGCTGAGACAGTATCCTAAAGTGGACCATGCTCCCAGAGCACAGACTTGAACTGCAAGATCATCCAGACAAAGCTCATCCCTAACATATGATTACCTACAGATGTGCATGACTAACCTAGTATCTTTAGACTCCCTTCACCAGCATTTTGACAGCATGATTGAGCTCGTTCTACAGTATGAATCTTAAATAGGTCGGATTTGTGCCCCACATGCATGTTGCTCTCCACTGCCTAGAAAAGGAGATGAAGGCAACTAGCTGAGGTAGAGACATCGGGCAAGAAAATGGCCTCTCCTTTTCAGCTAAGGCCTCTAGCTGCTACCATCATGCAGTTTCAGCAATATATTTCATTTATGTTTTTATATTTATTTATATTAAATATAATTTCAGTTAAAAGATCTGAGTCAGCAGAGCAAACCAAACCAAAACCCCCACCGGTCACAGTCCATCCTCTGGTTATATACAACATGATAGGAGTACATGTAAAACTCTAAATGTGAAAAGCTAGGCTGTCCACCTATTTGGTTTGAACACTGTATTGGGTTTGTGTGGTGGGGTTTTGGTAGTGGGGAGGGGCTGCAGGGGTGGTTTCTGTAAGAAGCTGCCAGAAGCTTCCACAGAAAGCTTCCACTTCCTCCAAGTCGGACCCACCTCTGGCCCAGGCCGAGCCTGTAAGCGACGGTGGTAGCGCCTCTGGGAGAACAGATTTAAGAAGGGGAACCTGCAGCGGAGAGGGAAGTGGGGTGTGAGAGGAACAGCTATGGAGACAGCAAGGTCAGTGCAGAAGGCGGAGGAGGAGGTGCGCCGGAGGAGGGGCTGCCCCTGCAGCCCGTGGTGAGACGGCAGGCTGTGTCCCCCCAGCCCATGGAGGGGAGCAGGGGAGCAGATGCCCACCTGCAGCCCGGGGAGGACCCCACGCCAGAGCAAGGGCATGCCCCAAAGATGGCCGTGACTCCATGGGAAAGCCCACGCTGGAGCAGTCTGTGGCTGAAGGACTGCATGAAAGGACCCATGCTGGAGCAGTTCATGAAGAACTGCAGGCCGTGGGAAGGACTCACATTGGAGACGTTCGTGTGAAGGACTCTCTCCCGTGGAAGGGACCCCATGGTGGAGCAGGGGAAGAGTGAGGAGTGCTGCCCCTGAGGTGGAAGGAGCAGCAGAGACAACCTGTGGCAAACTGACCACAATCCCCATTCCCCCAGGGAGTGGAGTTAAGCCCCGGAAGAAGGGGGGGGGGGGGGGGAGGTGTTTTTAAGATTTGGTTTTATTTCTTATTATCCTATTCTGATTTGGCTGGTAATAAATTAATTTTTTTCTCCCAAGTCAAGCCTGTTTTGCCTGTGACAGTAATTGCCGAGTGATGTCTCCCTGTCCTTGTCTCGACCCATGAACCTTTTGTTGTATTTTTTCCTCCTCATCCTACTGGGGGTGAGGAGAGAGCATGTAGCTGCATGGTGCTTTGTTGCCAGCTGGGCTTAAACCACAACAAATGCTTACATGACAGTAATCAAAAATGAGAAGGTTTTTCTCCTATCTACAGCTCTTTCTATGAGTTTCTTTTGAGAAGGATGGCAACCACACTACCCACATGCATAATACCTACAGCAGGAGAAACTGTCAACTTCCACCAGCCTCCCACCAACACAACTGACACCATCTGAGCTCTGAGGTTTAATCGGATTCAAGTCAACCAACCTCCTGAACCACACTCAGCAAAACATATTTTACTTTTTCCCTTTCAGGAATCCCTGCTCCCCCCCACATTACAACAGGCACGTTCGAACATTGCTCAGAGTGACTAGCTCTTTTGGAAACAGATTTTTTTAAGTGACATGACAGACTGATCTGTGAAGAAGGCAAAATTAATGCCTTCATTTTCAACCCATATACTCAAGATGTAGCTTTCCACGTGTCTATTACTAGACAGCAAAAATAAGTATCAAACCCTGACAGTATGACAAATATCACTTAAAGGTAATGGGTACACTCTAAATGCAAACTTAATTAGAATGGAATTGAAAAGTTAAGAAGCCATAAAAATCCATTAATAAAATATTCCCAAAGAGTACAGATAACAGATAAAAAACTCTACTCATTTTCTCCTCCCCCAACTCCTTCCCTGAAGTCTGTTGCTTCTACGGACATATTTTGCTCAGTTGTGCATTTGTTAAACTGTTTGAGTACTGTAAGGCTCTGCTCCTGGGAAAAAAATCTGGGCTAATTTCTTCTTCTGGTATAAAAAGCCTCTATACACAAATAAATTCTTAAAGGACAGAAGCAATTTCCTCCCCCACCTTGCAGGTTTTCACATGTGCATTTCCCAGTTGTGGGACTCTAAATGACCCCTAAGTAAGAAGATGATGAGGCCATCTTTAGAAGCAATAAGGTCAAGCACACACCGTTAAGCTTCAAATACCGCCTTAAAAAGACCTGCTGATGTAACCCTACATTTGAATTACAGCAAGTGTAATATTAAAGTTGAGGACTGTACCATCTAGACTAATGCCTTGAAAATATAAAACAAAACCAGCCTTGCATATGAAATACCTTTAAATCAGGAGATGAGTGACTGACCAAGCAGCAAGTTTTCTGAGTATTTCAATTTTACTTTTAAATTTGTGTTTATATTTTTTCTTTTAAAGGTAATAACAGATTTCAGTAATCAAGGAGACCTTTTATAGATGCTGTCAAGACAACAGTCTACATACGATTCCAGCTTTCCTCAGAGCTGACAGGAAAAATTTTGTGTATTTCTACCGGGTAAAATTAGAGTCACCATGTTCCCCACCCAGACCCCAAAAGGGACTCTTGCATTTAATAAGCCCTTCTTCCCCTTTTTGTGCTTAACTACTACAACCCAGTCCCAGTTAGAGTTCAGAAGCACCACTGCAAATAACAAAAGGCATCATTTATTAACACCTGAAATAAACAAAATACTTCATCTGTAGGTCACTATCCATTTTATTTGAACATCATACAGTTAAAGATCAATCATTCATTTGTTTAGTACAATGCAAAGTTTTGAAGTATCTGCACGTTTGCTTGTTCTCAAAAATCGATCATGAAAGTGTTCTTCTGTGCAAATGCTTTATTTAATCTCCTGCTCCCTGTTAAAGTTAATTGCCAAAAGAAAAATGAACACAACTCCCTGCTATCAGGGAATACTGTACTGAGGACTTTTGATATATTTTCTTTATACTTATATTCTTACAAATTATGTATGCGAGAAGCAGATGATGAGCAGCAATTTGGCAACACTTCACCATCTGCTATTTGCAGATCTAGTCAAATTCAGTGAGTTAATTAAAGACAGGGACTGATACTGTTGAAGCAAAGAGCCATCTTCTTTCCTGTTATGACCGTAAATAAATAACTTTGGTAGCTTGTTCCCACTCACTCCAATACAATCATAAATCTGCAACATCATAAGGGCACACAACTTGCATTTGTAATATACCTGTACATCTTCTATTTTAATTGACAAAAAGATACTAAAATCACATCAGTATTATTAGAACGCCACAATCACAACAAGCTACCCAAAGCCCTATTCAGGAAAAAAGTATAACTTATCTACCACTCTAAGAAACAGAAATTGTAACTGAAAGCCTATTGTAGAAGGGGTTACAGAAAATTCTAGATAGAGAAAAAATTTTTAGTCAGCTTGCAACAACTTTCACTATTACATACGTATTTAAGCAAGCAATATTTAATTAAGGGTGAATGAAGAAAGAGATGATCCTGACAGTTCCCTTCCGTTACCACCTTGATAGCAAGCTACCTCCTTGTCATCCAGTCTGTATCTCCTACGCCGCTTCTGCAAGAACTGGCCTGTGTTAGAATAACCCCCCCCTCCCCTGGGCTCCCAGACTCTGCAGCCTTACTTCAGTTGCCTCCCCCATCTACCGCACCTCTTCTGTCACGGCTGGGAAGGAGCAACAAAAAGACACAAAACTGGAATGGGTGGAACAAGTCTTCCCAAGATGCTGAAGCAAAGGTTTCTGCTCAAACCTGAAGAGCAGTAACCTATGTTTGCTCTTTCACAACGGGTCGGAAAGCACTGCTCTGCTTCCTCTGCTACCTGAGACCGCAGCTGCGCCGTGCCAAGTCCGAAAGCTGCACGGGGCTGCTGCACAGCCGCTCGCTGTGGCTGACTGCCAGTTAGAGCAACACTGACGGAGCTGAGCTCCCCGAGTTGCCAGCTGCCCCAGCCTGCTGCTCAGGGCTCCTTGGTCAGCCAGAGAGCGATCGATAAAAACATTATGACCGCAAGGCTGCGGGACATGCAGGTACAGAAGTTATTCGAGGATGGGGAGCCAGCTCGGAGGATGTTGTGGGAGAGAGCAGGAGAGGGCTATGACCTGAAAAATGGCAAATTCTATCCTCCCCCCATCAAACAGAAGCTGGTGACGGGTTGAGAGATAATTACTGAAGAGTAATTATACTAGAAACAGATTACTTCTGTAGATAGCCAACCTTTTTTTTCCCTTTTTTTTTTTCTTTTTTTAAATTAAATGCCATCAAACATCAGTCTTCTTGCTTTCTCCTGCTCATTTTCCCAGCAGTAGAAATTTTCAGAACTGGCTGTGAGAGCATCATGGCAGCAAACAAGCTCTGGTTCACCAGCACTTCATTGAAGCTTACCTCCTATGAGAGCGTTACATAAGAAACAGGGCAAACAGGAATTTATTGACCCTGATTTGCGTTAAATAGTATTTTATTTAGACTAAGAAAACTTGAGCCAATGGCAATTTTATGTCAAAATATTTAATTTCTTTCTAAATGCCAACATTAAGTTCTCCTCAACTTTTGAAATATCATCTCTCCACAAGAGATAAATCACTGCATAAAATCAAAATTAATCCAGAAATATTCTAGTGTTTCTAAAATTGCACTTTCTGCCACAAGCACCAACTGAAAATTCTGTCCAGTTCATATTAGGTGTTGAGCTTAGAGTTTCCAGGACAAAGAGGAAAAGTAAGGAAGTTGTTTTGACAGATCTCACTGCAGGTTTAGACCAAACCCAAGATCTTCACTGGTCCTGTGGCGGGTAGGAGCCACACCACCAGAATGACTCACTCATAACAAAAACCTGCAAGGAGCTGCAAGAATCTCTCAGATTTCTTTAAAAATGATTCCCTAGATGAAGGGTATTACCTGTTGAAAGTAAACAATTACATGAGCAAATTGTGGACCTACAGCTCCTAACTGCAAAACTGAACTGAATTTACACACACAATACAACCTTTGGTCCTGTAGATTAGGTTTGGCTGCTACACCAGAGAAGTCTGTGTGGAGTATTCGTTGTGGGCAGAATATTCTGCAAAGAATCGAACTGTCTTATTGAGTCCCAGAGAAAAATAGCTAGATTAATTAAAAGGAGATTTGTCAGCATGTAAGAATTCCTGCCCCTCTAAATTCTGCGTTGAAATCACAAGGTGTGTGATAACTTAAATGAACAAAAAACATTAGATTATATTCTAGTTCATATACCTAAAGTGTTTCTTTAGAAATGGAGTAGGATACTATATTGCATTTTACCTTTTCACTATAGAGAATTACTCAGCCCTCCGAGCTGCATGCCACAGCTCCCAACACACACAGTCCACAGAACCAGTGTGAGAGTCTTATGAGGTTCAAGACTGCCATTTCCAATCATGCAGTCTGCAGCAGGTTTTGAGAGTCCCATCCCCATGCAGGCATCTACAACGATCCATGAGCAATCCAGTGCCCCCACTCCAAGTTTCAGGATCAAGGGTTCAGCGTATTCCCATGCTAGGAATCCCTAAGTGATTCGTACCTGTATAACTTTGAGTGTTAATTTTGCCAACATTTGCCTTGCTGTTAAATTTCCCCCCCTCACCTCTAAGACTGCATGCCATGTTCAAAAGATTTTTGTAAACAATGCTTATCGCTACCATTACTGCAGAGATCACATGGAGTTTTTGAGATAAGCAGGGTAAAAAAAATCTTGTTTGATGTAAAAGTAAATGCATCATATCCACAGCGATAGCAATTACGTAGAGTCTAGAGGTAACATTTCTGTAGTCTTTGCTAGGCTAGGCATTCAGCAGGTAAGAAATACTTTGAATTTCATAATTTTTTGTTCTCTCATGACAAACAGCAAGTATTAGAAATAAAGTTCTGTTTGTTTTCTAAATATGCCCCCCTCCCTCCAAGAAAGAAGGGGGAAACAAAAGCTTGACAAAAAAAATCGAGGCGTGTATGCCCACGGTACCAAAAGCAAGTACTCAAGGTCTCCAGTACTATATTCTGAACACCAAAATTGCAATACAGTCACTTTTATTGTGCAAAGAACCAGCTGATGATTCCCCTTAAGCTGGTTACTGCACTTACAGACTTGGTGTATCATATCCAAGACCATTTTTAGGCTGTGTTTCCACTGCAGTCTATTTATTTCAAGCTGTCTCTGTACATGATTTCCTGAAGTGAATATCAATGGTATATTACAGAAATATTGAGGTTAAAAAAGGAAATGCTGATTGCATCACCCAGAGCATTCTCCTGACAGGGCAGGATTTTGTTCCTATTAGTAAATTTAGGATGTTTTGCACAGTTCAACTCGAACAATATCAAGCAATAACTTCTTAAACTGTCCGTGTCACTGATACCTATTTACCAGCAAAGGTTTGAGGGTCTTTTGCTTCCTTCCTGAAAGACTCCACTAAAATTTTTCATTTCACTAGTCCCAGTTTTATATTTCTGTTTCCTAAAATTTGTAATCGCAAAACGTGCCCTGGTTCCAGACCATCACCATCAGGTTCCTCCTTGCTTAAATTAGCTACATGCATTCAGTCTTTCTGTTTCTAAATACGTTTAAGAGAGAGGAAAGAAAGGCAGTGAACAGCACAAGTTATTTAATATGTACAACCCTGGAACACACAAGGCAAGTTCAAGATGCAGTAATTGGGAAGGCTGTGGTGAGCGATCGCGAAACACCATATACAGCTCTGGCCACCTGCGATCAAGAAATAAATTCATACCCTAACAGGTGCAGAGCAGGGCTGTGAAGATGATCACAGCAACCCTGGGTCTGTTTTATAAGAAGCTAAAAAAGTTTGCCTCCTCCTGCTAGGCAAAATGAAAGTGGGAGGGAAGAGAGGGAGATGGTTGCCTGCTGTAGGGACATCAGAACAGTAAAGGGGAAAGATGGGCTGGAGAGAAACCAGTGGACAGTGCTCAGCGGAGAACAAGAGGGTATAAATTGGGTCATAAATAAGAAGCTTGCCAGACACGAGCACTGAAAAGGTCTCACACAATCTTTGAATCCAGCTAGAGAGAGACACAAATCTCAACAGTTAAAGTGGAGTTTGAACCATTTCTAGAGAAGGTTGAAAGAGTGCTGGAGGTAACAGGTGAGTGGATTCAGTGCTCCAGGAGAGGTCCTTCCTGGTCCTGTAATTCCTCCTTTTGCGGTTTTAAAATAATCCCTCGACTGCCAATCAGTTGCCATTACTGCTCTGCTAATTTTGTCTGTGGTGCCATGCATATGGTTCTCTGCTTTTGCAAACAAGCCATAGAGTTCATGTAAGCAGCTTGCCAGAGGACTAGCAACTGCTAGTTCATTATCAACCAAGTATTTATGTACACAGAGACACAGGGAAAAGCCCTAACAGCGGTAAGGCAGCACTGCTACGGCAGGGAGAGGACATCATCTCTTGACTTGGAAGCAGGAATTTCTTCAGAGATCAACATTCACAGTTATGGTGTGCGTTTTGGTAATACTCCCAGCACAGGCAATTCTTACACAGCAGTCACTATCAGCATTACTCGGTGGCCAATATATAAAAGATATCTTTATATTTTACATAATTTTATTTTATAGGTATTCCATATATATGATTTTAATAATTTTCTAGTGTGCATACACACACACAGTGACTTTATGTATTTTTATATATATACACACACACATATAGCATTCCTATCCAAAAGTTAGTTCAGAAAAAATATTTAGGGACGTAGCATTGCACAGTAACATCTGTAGTAAATATAAAGCTGAAGACGGTTCACATACACTTTCACTGAAAAAACCCCCACATAAATCATCTTCTAATATTAGGTATAAAAGTATTAATTAAAGTATGGATAATTTTACAATGTGGTTTAAATAACATTATGCCCTATGTACCTTTCCACACCACTTACCTTACAGTACTTCTTGTAAAGGAATCCATTTTGTTGATGAGGCTCTTGCATTTTGAACCAGCAGGTCTCTTCTGGCCCAAAAAGCCAGAATAATTTTCCTAAATATTGTAAATTTTTTTTCTATTGATAATATATTATCCTCAGAGATACTCTTGCAACCGTTTCCATTATAAAACCCTGCCATGTACTAGGCACTTCCACTTCACAAAACTCATTTGGCTTAAGGGGAGGACAATTATTACTACTTTTATTTTATCATGCAGGTTATTTCTGAGATTTAACATGCAGATGCAGGGAGGGTTTATCATCTTAAGACCAGCATTTTTGTACAGCTATTTACCTATAAAACTAGACTGTTTCCAACTTGTATTTAAGTCTACATTTTGGAACTTCTCTTTTCTTCCACCGATATACTTTTTTGCCACATTTACACATCACCTTGGTTGATGCCCATATGTGGGATATTCTTCAGGCCTATATGAAACATAATGCATATAGACATGTCTCAAATGTCATTAAGACATCAAATGCTTGATGCATAAGGCTTTCTAAATTATTATTATTAGTAGTAATTAGTTAACTTCTTCAATTAATTTGCCCAACAATTTGATTAACTAATACACAGGTCAACACATTTCTGAAAAGCAGTTCAGCAAGAAAAATTACCATACCATTCTACTCAACCTAATTTCTCCAAAATAAACTAATGGTAAAGGAACTAAGTACTAGTCAGAGGCTTACACATTTGCTTAGAAATGCACAATTAACTGTGAGTCTTGCTAATTCCCAGCTCAATTACTGAAAGAAATGTGATAATTTAAAACATTAAAAAAAAAACCCTTCACTATGAAAACAAAGAACATTTTAACAGATGTGAGTATAAAAATCTTAATAAACAAAAAACAAATCCAATGTTCTACTATTTGACTGGAAAGGATAAAAAGCTTTGAGCTGAACAGAAAAATGTACAGTCGTGTTTCCGAGAGAGTGGTTGGTTTAGGGTTGTGGGGGTTGTTGGGTTTTTGCTTTGTTTTGTTGCAATCTTCCTTTTTTATCACTAAGATGCATTAAATAGTTTGAAGCATGCTGAACACCTTTGGTTTAGGAAACAGCAGTATTGGCATGTGAATGCCAATGGTTTTGTCCCATGCATAAGCATTTTAAGTTCCCAAACACATCCTATTTGAAAATACAGGCATCTTAAAACTCATTTCTTTTGCTGGGCTTTTCTACTGGGATTTTTTCTTAGCTACTGCAGTATCATCATAATAAATATCAGAATTAATTCTAAGTGTAACTAAGTTTTAAATGGTGGCATATATTTGAATCTGCATCACAGACTTCTGAGAGTTCACTTTCTGAACTGAAATTCTGATGGACCTTTCAGTAAGACTGAGATCAGTCCCTTAAGACAGCAATACAGAAAACAAAAATTGCTCAAAATTCAGAAATTTTGTGGTTACAATTCACATATTCCTTTAATGCCTTTTTTTTCCTTCCCTTTGCAGTAGGAAGACTGCACACAGACTTTTAATAAAAGATTTTCTGTGCTTTGGGTTGAAGGTTAAAAGGTTGGTGGTTTACCAATTTAAGAAAGGAAAAAAACCCTGTACTTCTGCAGAACAAACTGCAGAACAGATTTCTTATATATTCTCATGTTTTGAACAGTCCTGTGAACCAAAAGAAATGACAGACCAAAATGATGGCCTGCACGCAGCAGCAAACAGTAAGCAGATGTAGTTTTGGAGCCTATACACTGATCAAATCTCTTCCGTGGGAGAAGCCTTTGCAAAACATACAATAATAATTAAACCCCACAATACAGTGAAATCATCCAGGTTTGTTTTTAAATGAGTAGGGAGGAGAAGAACCCTCCCTTGTGAAATACTTTCCAGCAAAGCAGCACTGTGCTACATCTGACAAGGATTACAAAGGTCAAGCTATACAGCAGTCTGAAACTAACAGATGGCATCAGACTACTTTTTTCAAACCCAACAGGAACAAGCAAATCTAAGCTAAGAAAGCAAATACTTAAATAGTGCTAACAATTATCTGAGTAAAGAACTAACACAGACCAAAACACCTACACACGCTCATGTCCTGGTACATACACAGCATGCAGCATGTTACTGCAAATCTGACATTAAGAAACCAAGTGGGGGGAAAATTGGTTAACTTCAGCTATGGAACATATTAGAACAAATGCCAGAAGAAAGCTAAACTCCAGAATTCAGACAGCGAGACCAAGTAAAGTCTAAATATTTGATCCTGGAAAAGACTATTCTGAAAAAATTCTTTATTTGAGAGATCACCTGTATCTTCTTCCTTCCAGCAGAAAGAGCTATCATTTATGTGAGCTAGCATTTATGTGGGGAAATATTTTTAAATTTTAATACACCATCATGCACATTTCATTAAAAAAAAGAAGAGAAGAACTGCCTTTACTGCAGAAAAGTTCTCGTTATGTTTGCACATCTACAGACTTTAATACTGGACTCCAGAAAGCATGGAGTAACAGCCTAGCTATGGAGAAACCAGTACTAGATCTTGGCTGTCACACAGGAACAGTAGTTATAACACAGCCCTGAATGCAGATGGCTCAGTACATCTTCCTTTGCAAGCAACAGGTCCGAATATTTTGACATGAGAGAGGGGACTGCCAATTTGTTCTATATGGCACCTTTTTCAGACTTTACTAATGGAAAATGCCACAGAACATCCATACACCAAAGATTCAACATCGACTATCATTAGAAACAAATGTTTACACCAAGAGGAACCAGTGATGGTATAGAGGAGATCCCATCATCCCAAAAAGGCTCAGCAGTGAGTTTTTTGGAAGTTATCCATTTGGATTTCCAAGTAGTACAGAGCTTTAATGTTGTTCTTTCTCTTCCACCCTAACACAACTGCAGGCGAGAGAAGAGCACTAAATTAAAATTGACAATTTTTGCTTATTGGAGTGAATACATGAAGGTTCACAGCAGCTCTCCACAAGTCTAACAGTGCCAGTCTCCTCGCACACTTCCAGTAGATTAGGCAGCCTCGCATTCAGGCAGTGATTTGAACCCATTCGGCTGGGGAGTTTTCTCTCTGGTACCACTACTCCCTATGAACACAAGAGGAGTTCATGGACATGCACGCCCCAACCCCGTTAGTGCCAAGGTGGGATAATAAAATTGCAGAGTGACACTCCACTTATCAATGGACTCAGCTAATTCCAGGTAGACAGCACAAAAGCCAAACTCAGCTTATACCTGCAGATTTTCAAAGACAAGAGTAGGAAAGACAGAAATTCAAAAGGTGGGCAAGTTTAAAAAGGCCTACAAGCAATTTTTACCTTCACTCTGCATAGCTTACAAAACAAGATTTAGTCCTGTTTTATAAAGAAGCAGGTTTTGCAGACTAGGTGCCAGTGCCAACATTTTTATTGGATGCAGAAAAGCCTGGTCTACATAAAGGCACCTGACTTCAGACTCCAGTTGGCCAAAGTTTTTGAAGAACTTGTATATCAAGCCCCTCCCCCCCAAAATAAAAACAATAATAAAAAAATCACTCCCTTTTTCGAGAGTATTTATTTTATCTGTTTTAACATTATCAACACACAAACACTCAAAAAAATAAATTAAACATTCTGAAACAGCACCACTAGTTTACATTCTTATTGGCAACTTTACCACTGACCTCTGGAGAAAGGTAAACATCTACTTTATCCCTCCTTTCCTCAAGGTATTTCTAGGAAGCATGATGCATGAACATTCAACTCCTAATTGTGATGTTAAAATGCATTTTAACCTTTTACAGTTTGAAGCAATAACAGATTAATTTTATATTTTAAAGTATGCAAAATAATAGAAGTTAGCCAATGATTTCATCAGTACTCAGAATGCTTTCTTCCATTTTTTCCAAAATGTTTTGAAGCCAGATGCTATTAAAAAGTGTAAACCATTAAAGAAGGCGGCTCATCTTCTGTAGGCTTGCAGTGACTTTTATTGACTATATCTGGCTTGAAATTAAAGAAGTGCTGAATAATAAAAAACCCCATCCTTTTTAGTTTCAGACCACAACCACACTGTTAAGTGTCTTTTTCTTTTAAATACACATTAATCTTTTATTTCATGTAATCGCCACTTATGTTTTTGAATACAGATGGTTTGTTTGTGAAAATGGTCTGATTTGCCTGTATTACCTTCCTAAAAAATGCGATAGCTGCTGTCGCAGTCTTAAAATGCCAAGCCCACCTATGCTGAGCCCACTCACTTTTCCACCTCTCCAGCTGGCTTTCAGAGGTTAAAAATTACAGTTCTGCCTAATTCCAACCCTGGACTCAGCTCTTACAAGTTGAACTCTAACTTCCTAGATTTTGCTGTTCTCCAGCATCGCATCTGGGGAGACACAGAAGAAGACAGAGAAGGACTGATGCCAGTTAAAGATGAAATTATACAGTCTCTCATAACACTTCAAAAATCACCTCTCTTTTTTTAAAGATGCTATAAGCGTGCTTGCAAAAGACTGATTTGTGGTTTAGATCAGTAAGAAATACTCAGTGGTGATTTGATTCAACAGCCCGGTTATGCGTAATTACTGCCCCATTTGGCCACCAAACTCAGTCTCAAAATTATTGTGTTCTTGGAACCTATGGACTAGAAACGGGTCAAGGAGCTACACCGAGCTCTTACCGCACTTAGAGAAACACAACTGCAGGGCCAGATTAGTGTTACCATATATGAGCGAGGCATACTAAACTAAACGCATTTTGTACACTCCAAAAATCATCTCTCCTGAGACCTAGCTACAAAGTTTAATCCCCTATGTGCATATTTAAATAAGATGCCCCCCCTCAAGCTGGAAGGAGACGCACCTTGTCAACAGGTACTGCATGTGGCTTAGTGCTTCGTGTCCGGGGGCTTGGACCCCCCAGCCCGTCCCCCTTCCCACACACACACAGAGCTCCTTGCTCTCCCGTGCTGTTATGGCAGACATCACTGGGTGGCACTGTTAGACAATGTTCGTGTCGTTGTCAAGGTAAGCAATATCTTTTCCCCCACCCCTGTCAATTTTTACCTGCTGGTAGTTCAGTTGTGCAGGTTTCTCAGGGACGCCGTTGCAAGAAGCAGCAGCAGCATCGTTCTCCCACATCTCCTTTCCCACTACAACGCACTCTGAAACAGCCCTCGGTCCTCAGGGAAATGCAACCTGGTGCTTTGCAAAAATTCCAGAAAGTTGGGGGGGGGCCTTCAATACTGTAGGTGTACAGTGTTATATTTATACAAATCTTGAAATACAAAATAGTTGCACTAAAATTCCAACATCAATCCCTATAGTTGTTTTTACTGTCACTGTCCTAATGATCCCAGAATCTGATCTCAGATACATGTACTAGTACTGCTACAGAGATGCTCCCAGCCTTGCCCCGTCTGCACTCAAAAGTCCAATTTTGCCCAACTAGAGAGAAAATACTTAACGTGGATTGCTCTGCTCTTTAAGGCACTGTCAGCTGCTACTTATTGAACCTGACAAGATATTAAAATGAAAACAAAACTCATTATAGAATAATAAGCTTCTTAGAGGTAGCTTAGTTGCAATTAGAATACTATTTATTTATTTATTCTTTATTGGAATAATATTCTTTACAGATTAGCATACACTCAGCAACATGCTCAAAACCACAATAAGATACTGAAAGGTGGGAAGGTTACTCCTGATGACCCAAAATGTGTGGGCTATTACCAGAAGTTTCATGCAAGTTCTTCACCTTCCAGCACAAATCACAAGGTGGATGTAATATTACAGGATGCAATATTACAGGATGTGGAAGATTAGAAGCCAGTCCCTTGACAATGACTACAGGACTTCAAATATAGCTATTATTTGACTAAAAAAGCAGGCTTGACTCACATACACTAAAAAAAAATTCCAACTCTTCAAATACATCTGAGGGGCAGAAGTTAGCTACTGCATTTCAGTATCACAGATGGTACAGTGACACTTAGGAATAATATTTAAAAGCTTACTTAGTACTATTAACTATTTGCATCCACATTATACAATTTCATAATCATAATCAACAGCTCTGCAGAAAAAACCTCCCTTACTTTTCAGTGAAATTGGATGGGAAGAAGGAGGTTGAAAAATTATGTTAAGATATAATAATTTTACAGCTTATAAGTTTTCAATGCTGCACTGTATACAAGGAATTTGGAGCTAACAGTGAATTCAGAGCCATACAGACCTCATGACATGATGCCACCGTGAAGAAGGATATTAGAGATGCAAACAGTGGGGGTGCGATAGCCTGGGTCACCCAAGGATTCCCAGAAATATATTTATTGGATATTACACATGGCATTCAGCTTCCATGGAAGACAATGGCAGCTTCTGGGTGACTGAATGAGACAGGACTGGTTAAGGACTTTGTTCTTCACCACTTAAACCTCACAGGCTCAATTACTTCCTATTCCTGCATTTTGCTCTTGGGGTTGAGGCAAGCCAGAACTGCTGGGAAGAAAAACCTAGATGCAAGCACTGACTCACCACCTTTAACTGATCTTGAACCAGGAGTATATGGCCTGTCACACCTACCACAATGTCACTGGCACCAGGAGGGCTCGAGGCCATGGAGTGCAGACCCACTGGGAACCCACTGCAAACAAACTCTTCCTCAAGATTTGTTCTGTAGCGGGCCACCTTCTGATGCTTAAAAGCAAATTCTGCTGCAGCTTTGTCTACACTGTGTTGGACATTTGAGCATCTTGGCATTCAGGAGACCAAACACACTTACCAGAGTCATGGCAACCCAGGGAACCAGAGGACTGCCAGTGTTAAGTTAACCCGCGGCATGAACATTTCTCAGTTCATGCCTATGTTGTCAGAGCCTGGCAGCTAAACAGGAAAGTCAACCAAAATAAAGGAAGCTGTACTACCAAAGAAGGATCACACTGGATCTGTTGCCCGTGACGTACTTCTCATCCACAAAATACGATCCTGAAGTCCTGATACAACAGGCAGATGTTTGTTTTAAAATAAAAACGAAATATGAACATTCACACCAAAACTGATATGTCAATGCAAAAGCAGCCTTAATTCTCAGGTAAGCTGACCATTACTATCTGTTTCTCTGTTTTATTCTGATTTCCCATCATCATTCAATCCCCAACATCATGTTAAAAAAAAAAAAAAAACAAAAAACAAACAAACAAAAAACCCCAACCACAAAAACCACAAATACCCCCACCACCATTACTTTAATAACTGAGAAATTTAAATCCTCCTATGTACTATCTCCAAACTTGGGATCTACCCTTTGAACAGTCAGAAATACGCCATATCAGGACTGAATTTGGAGGAGTCCAGACCAGCAGCTTGCACCTGCACACCAGCATGAGCTGCTCTACATGACACAGTGTCTTCACAGTGAAGAGCTGCCTTTAATGGGTGTTGAAAACATTTTGCCCTCTTTCTTTTCCTTTTCTGATTGACAAATACGCTTCTCTTCTACCTTATGTTAATTTTGTTTTCAAGTTGGTCAAACCCACAAAATTTTAACTCCACAAAATTGCTACCAAGGACAAAAGGTCCTCTAGCAGAATTTTTTAACAAAGCAAATATTTCAGATCTATTAGCATATTCACAGTGGGGTCTATTTTAAAAATAGAGAGAGAGATGTACAGGGAGAGATCTTTGTTTTACCAGAAAGCAACATTACCTGGTTCCCACACATTCACAAGCCACAGCTAAGGAATGCTGGCCTTCATACTAGTAAAAGCTGTGCTTTGGGCAGTTGCATTTGTCTCTTCTGTCTTTGCTTCTTCACCTCTTCCCACAGAAATAAGATAAAAGCCTAACTGAAAAAATTCTAAGAAACTGCACTGTATGTGGCCATTATTCCCTTTATTTTAAGGTTCATAAAAACATCAGTTCTTCAGAGAAAATGACTGGGCTGCACAATATGACTAATGGCCCCAGCTGAAGAAAGCACTCCAACGTGCACTCAGCCCCAAGCACACACTCATGGCCCAGTGATATGAAGAGAAACTAATTGTTTTAATTCCTTAGGATGGCTGCCAGAGAGAGTGCAAGGCATGCAACATTTCAAATTTCACTTGACTTAAACAACTGGCATACAAGTAGCAATAACAAAACTCCTACTGATGGGCTTACTTGGTCCTTCTCCCTCCCACTGCAATTCTGAAAACAAGTAAATTAGGATCCCAGAGTGATAGGTCTTTGCTAACATTTGATAGGAATTAATACGTTCTTCGAAGCAATTAGCAAGGTAAGAGAGGAGCGTTAATCATGACTGGTAGTACACGAGTCTGAACACACACTTCACCTTGAGCAACTAAAACTTATTTTGAAGAATTTAAAAAGGGTTGAAGCACAGTGAGTTATTTTATTCTGACATTTAAAAAAATACGTATTTTAAAGGATATGCAAATCACTGTGTTAAGTGGTATAATCTACACAGTAAGCTTTCCTTCCTTCTACAACCTCTCAGCCAGCAGACACCTTCCTTTTACACAAGCTTAAACCATGCAAGCATTTTGCAAACCGTGCCCCTTTTATCTCTCCTCCCTTAGGTACAGGCTTTTAATAAAAAGCGCCAAACCATAGGTGGTGTGCTGGTTTAAACACCACCACTAATTACACAGAGGAGACAGAAGATTTCTTGTAGGGCAGATGGCCAGGGCAGGGTCCCCATGGGGCAGTAGGGGCAGCCACACGTCCCCGTCCCTCGCGGGCACCAGGGCTGGCCACCGCTCTTCAACCAGGCTTGAGTAAGTAGGTCAGCTGTCACCTGCAACAGGGTTCAAGCTTCTCACAGAAGAGCACATTATCAGCGGTATCTCAGGATCAGTTTTCGACAGCTGAGGCTGAAATCTTTTTGCCTTTAAGAAAACCCCAGTATATTTTTTGGCCAAGAAATCTGCTGTCTTCCCCCCTGTGGGTTTTGTAAGGGAAAGACAGGAGCAGGAGGAGCCCTCCAGCTGCTGCGCTGGCTGCCTCTTCCCCTACACACCTTTAGCTGTCTGCTTTGGAGACTTGCACAAGAATCAAGGTGCAGGAATCCATCATTTTAAAAACTAACATACCCAGTATTTTCAAGTTTGCAAACACATCCTGAATACAAACATGTATATTTTGCCTAGCTGAGCATATGACTTTGTGCCTCAAAATGGAACCAAGCTGGGGAGGGAAACAGGGAGTCACACTTGCCATTTTAAGTAGCTTCCTAAATACCCCCATTTGATACATATCTAAACTCTCGTGGTCCTGCCAGCAACAAGTGTCACAACATCAGTCATACCGATGAATAGTTTGTTTTTAAAAAGCACCTCTCCCAAACTACTTTCTTCTCACAGAAACATTTCTGAAATACACAGGTCACTGTAGGTATATTATTTTAAAAAGGACTTGTTTGTTCTGCATTTCAGTTACAGCTTTATCCCTAACCTGATTCACCACGACTAAAATCTCTAGAGCAAGCACTACCTTAAACTTGAGTTTGCTGGACCACTGGGGGACAACGAAGGGGAAGGTGGATTGGAATTCAAATGTCCTGGCACTCAGGCAAGAGAAGTGGGGATACAGTTGCTCAAGTTTCAACAGCTCATCAGCTGTTGCTCCAGCCCTGCTATGCTGCAAATCAAAAATCATTCTGGGGAGCCCGAGTGCTGCTTTTGCTACATGGTCACTGTCTCTCTACTTAACTCTGTTACCTGGGCTCAGGACTGCAGCAAAGGCAAACCTCAAATGCAGAAAGCTGGATCCCATGCCACTTGGGGTTTTAGAATTATTTAAAAAAAAAAGAAAAAAAAGCCCACGTCCAAATCCTTATCTGCAAGATGGGACAAGAAGGTTTATCCTCCCTCCCCAGGTACTTGGACCTTCCCAGATGAGATCCATACGTACCCTCTTGTCAAAAAATATTTTATTGCATACCATGAATAGGAGAAAATGTTGATTTCCTTTTTTCCCCCCATATAAAGACTTTTTCTTCCTCATATAAAAAAAATACAGGTGGCAAATAAGCTACATATGTGCATCATGTACATTCACTTCTCCTGATGATACTATCTAATCATTGGATATGTCAAAGAAAGGATGCTGAGCATCCAAGAGGACAAAGGGACAATAAAACACATATCCCCCTTAGCCCTACCTGCCACTGAATGCACATTTATTGTCAGAACGCAGCTTCTGAAATTCCATCCAATTCATGTTCCACCACTTGGAAGACGAGTAAATTAAAATCTCTTCTCTCCTCTGTCTGCTTCAAAAAGCTTTTAAGTTCCACTTGAAAAGAAACACAAAGGAGTCTTCAGGACAGAAAAGAGTGGGTGGACAATTTAAAAATTCAAGATCAAGCCTGCAACAAGAGTTTTGAGACATCACTTCTTCAGGCAGTAAGAAGTAGGTAAGATACTACTACACATATTCCCTATAAAAGGCATTTTGCAAGCTCTCTTATCTCATCTGTAGTAAAGGGTTTTTCCCTCCTTGCCATGCCAGCAGGAGACTGCTGTGCAGATGAGATGATGTCACTTCCAGGAATCCCCCCCAAAGTCCTGCCAGCTGAGTCCTCCCAGTAACAGAGATACTGGCTATAAATAGTTATCTGAGGAAAACAAGGATAGTTAAGGAATTCTGAGGAAAACAAGAAACGAGGAAGATTTTTTTTTAAATTTTAAAAGATACTGTTTCTTCATCTTTGGACATCAATAGTTAAGATTCTTACGAAAAGGAGAGCGCCAGTGGAAGAGCACCTTTGCCACGCGGTAGCTCTACAAAGCCCATTATCCAAATTTGCCACTGTTCCTAAAATTATCTGAGAAGTAAAAAAGAACATGAACATATACAAGGTTATATTCATATAAATGTGCCTCTGTCATACAAATCTGCTATTCAGAACAATCTCCGGCAAATACAGATATTGCATGCTGAGTAACATCACTCCATGCTTCACAACCTCGCAACACAGAAAGCTGTTGACTGCAAAAGCCTCATTTGGGGGAGTGCTGTACTGTTTTCCCAGCATTGCGTACATTTCAAACACTAGCTCTGCATGCCATAAAGAATATTTTGAAAGTTCTATAGAATTGCAAACATGGGGAAATGTCTCTCAAAGTATGGAAAGTTTTCATAATTCAGAAAGCCTAGAATACATGCCGCAGAGAATTATTTAGCCTACATAGAACCACACATTTAAACACCCTCCTATGCAACTGCTTTCGTGACTACAAATTGTCATTAAGTATGTGATGTTCAAAGCCGGACTGACAGTAAATGCCACTCACAAAGAAGTTCAGCAAACCTCTATCAGGAGGTGCCTCAGATTTGTCTGACTCTAGGATGCGCAAAGATGTGCCAGCTGAAAACAAAAAGTGTGTCTCAAGTAAGTATTAATTTTAAATCAGTATATTAAAGCATGGGGCATATTTAAGAAGTATATTCACATCCTGCAAAAGTGGCAGGTACTGCTGGTGCGTAAAATCCTGTCAGATGATAAATAACAAATGCCTTTCAACTAACGTGGAAAGCATTCAGAGTGTTTTGGGGGGGATTTTCAGAAGTGCTTGTGTGCAGAAACTGATGCCGAGCTCTGCCTAGGCTGGTAAGAGAACACTAGTCTCAATTTAGCGCAACAAGCCTGTGTCAGATACATATAAAATATTTACAAAGCCTGAATTTACAGTCCTGAAAATTATTACTTCAGATTTTCAGGGAAGACGAGTCCTGTCGCCAATACCATTTGATATTACACATGCCAAATCCCTTGATGAAATACCTGCTGCGCCTTGTACAGTGGGAGCAGAAAGCACCGCAGAGAAATAAGAGAACAGACTATCACAAACCAATTGTCTTAGCACAGAGAAGGCAAAACAACAAGCCAAATGAATTAATTAGTTAGTTTAAGAGCACAGTGTCAGGGTAGTAAAAATATCCTCTTTAGTGCTGTACTGAATAAAGGAAACAGCTGTCTAAATATTTGAGTTTTTCTGAAAAAACATTACTATACTATGGCAAACAGCAGAGCTAATACTTTCACACACAGAAGGAAAAAGAACTGACCAGAAGCAAAGGGAACCCTAACAGTGATGTTAGCCAATTAAAAAAAAGCTATTTTCACTTGAGAAAAACCGCATGAGAAACCTCTGTAGGTATTCTGTCAAGGAAGGAAATGAAATGAAAACTGACTAGGCTAATTCAAGCTGCTAAATGAAGGAGTCAGTTCAAGTGAAACCAGCCTCCCTGCTGACAAAGTGCACTGAAAAAGCTCATTAGAAGATGACTGTCACTTTATCATTTAATCTGCATCTCAATGACTGCCACAAAACAGATCTAGGGACTACCTGGGAAAATCTTTACACTATTAATTTTACTCTGACCAATAAGATGGACTTGCAACATAATCCTTGAACCAGCTGAAGAGGCAACTGCATCAAGTGTTGTATCAGATCTGCTGCTGAGATACAGAGACCCCAATAAAGAGAAAAAGTAGGGATTAAGATGAGTCTTCATTTCATGCCAGAAGTCACCACCAGGTGCAGTTGCCCAAAGAACAAGGTTCTCCAAATGAAATGATCCCTTCTCCTCAAGAAGCATCTGAGTGAGGAATTAATAGCAGCAGCCTGGAAATTACACTGTGCTAAATTATAACAGTGATCTCCTGTAAATCGTCTGGAACTTATGTCCTTTCTGTACGTGACATTTTAACTCAACTTCCCTGAGACTGATATAAATGGTCAATGGCCTCAATGTTGAAAGCCAATGTTTTGGTTTTGTATACTTTCACTTGACCAAAATAAAATCATATAGAAAGGCATGAATTTCATGTTTGTAGCACTTTGAAAATCAGGCCCTTGTAAAGTGACAAACTTACATGAACATGAGTTCCAAAATTTTAGCCTCTGCAAATTATGTAAGAGTTAAAAAGCTAATTTGTTGTCTGAATGAGTATAAATATAATTTCACTTTTATGCACTTTCCTCCACCCTCAAGAATGAAATCATTTCACAGAAGGGTCAGATTAATCTTCCCCCTTTAACTTACCAAAATAAGCATTCTTCTCCTTCACAATAGCACCAAAATTAAAAGTGACTTCACTGAGCTCAAAAGCCAACCTCCAGTAAAACCCAAACTAAAGCTCCACAACTTCTATAAAAACCGTTCATTTCCTTTTCCCTGAAAGTCTCATCCCCCTTTTGTGTGCAAGAGTTAAGACATTAATTTCAAAAATAGCAAGCATATTTTAAAAGCAAGAGTCATTAGGATCTGTAATCAGGATTCTTTTTTTCCCCATGAAGTTCAAGCTTAACTAATTCTTTGATCTACTGTTCTGCTGTTTAAGGCCAGTGGGGGGTGGGAAAAAAAGAAAGAAAAAAAAAAATCACCTCTTATTCATCAGTGCAAGCAACTCCTACTACAAGTCACAGCAAAAGGCAAGTAAACAATTTATCTGAGTCCAGTGCTCTGTGCAGCTGGATAGATCCGGACAGGAGAAGAAAAACATCTTGACTCTAGCTACCACCTAATAATTCCCAAAACACAGTAGTTAACATAGCCAAGCTGGCTCAAAATCAGTAGTCCTGCCGAATACAGAGCAGAGGAAAGACTGCTTTTCCCAGTACCACAGCTACGGGGCTGGGGAACATGCCTGAGACTCAGGTAAGTCAGTGCTGCAGAGACTCCCAAGCCACTTCTCAACATGTTAGCTCAGGTACAAGAACCAATTTTGCCCTTGTAGCACAGAGTCTCTTGTAGGCAAATTGACCTGGCTGAAAAGCTAACTGCGTTGACTCAGATGTGTACACTACAGCCCACTCTGTTATTTTACCTGCTTCTGAGCCTGCTAAACTAAAGGCTTCTTATGAATCTGAGCCTTGTTTTACAAGTCACAAGCTAATCCTCATATATTCATTTTCCTAACTTTGACATGCACCTCTAGATAAAATTGAAAAACATCCAAGAAATAATCACTTGGTACTATTTAGAGAACATGAAAACTATCCAATTAAAGTATTCACACACACATACAGAGGGAATCCAGAAGTACATGCTGTACTTTTCAGAAATAAAAAGGGGAGCAATAAAACTACCACTTGCTACAGAACGTCAATTCATTGCATAGTTGCATGCAGCTTTGCCAAAGCTAAAAAGATGACACAAATCCCAAGAACCTGAAATCCCAAGACTAAAGAATCTGGATAATTAGAAATCAATAAAGCAGCATATTTTTGCCTGGGTAATTTCAATGCAAGATTGACTTCAGTGAGTATAGAGCTAAGTATGCAGCACATTAGCTTATCAAACACAGTTCAGAGGGTACAGGAGAGAAAAGTGAACATAATCTTTGTATACAAGAGTACAAGTAAATGTTAATATCATCTTAAAAGCAATGTTACTAGGGTTAATACTAGGTAGATGAAAGATGCTGTCCTGAAAGAAGCAAGTATACAGAGAAAAGAATCTGAATGAGATAGATGTAAGGTTTCTGGCTCAATCAATTGCAAAGTCTTGAATTACACAAAGCTGATCATTTTAACAGTGAATGCCAGAAAACCAGAACTCAAAAAATAGCCCCTGGCCATCATCCATGCTCATTCTTCCCAACTTGCAAGGTGTAACTCACTGTTGAAACACTGCAGAAAATAAGTGAGGCATGAAGACCCTTCCCTACTTTAAGAACCACATACTATAATAAGACAAGAATCTTTAATAGGAAAAATTGGATATGGACTAGCTGAAAAGCTGAGAAGCCCTGATTAATACAAGTCCCTGCCTCCAGGACAGACTCTGGCATCTTTAGGCCATCTCTACCACACGGACCATAATTTCTCTGCAGAAGCATCCCAGGCAGCTACATGAACAGAACCAGATATCCCTGGCTACGTCAGTGCAGCTCTAAGGCTGAGGTGACAGGATCTCGACAGGGTTAACTTGCTGCTCTGTTGCTTTCAGAGTCCAGCTACTATCTCCTTTACTATGCTGTACACCACAGCTAGGGACCTGAGGGAGTTACCTACTTAGGCCAGCTTTTATTTGTGCATCTTTGCAATGGTGTCAATGTTTCATCCATCTCTTGGAAGTCTCAAGAGAATTTGTTTCAGTCCTTAAAACATGTTCAGTACTGGAAAATTTCCATCCTGTGTAATCTAAAGCTCCACCACTGCAATTTAAAGTAATTGATTTTACCCTCAGTAGAAATGAAGAATAGTTGATCTCTATCTCCCTTACACCATCTTTTCCTATCATTGAAGATTTAGGCATTCCCCAATCTTTGTTTTCTGGGCTAAAGAAACTCAAAGCCTTCAGATTTTTTCCCCAAAGGCTGAGTTTTTCAAATCTCATTTGCTAGCCTTGTTGGTGCCACTGAGACCGTGTCCCCTTTACCCACCACATCCTTCTTTAATAAGAAGTCTAAAACAGAGGCTAAAACCAGTGCTAAACACAGAAGAATAATTACCTCCTCTGCTATTTATCTGCCGTGTTTCATCACATATACAGCCCAAATGAAATCTCAGTGTTATGCACACCACTCCTGACAAATTCAGTTTGCGATCCACTGTGATTCCTGGGTCCTTCCTGACCAGCATGCTGCCTAGCCCATTTATATTTGTGCATTTGATTTCTCCTAAGTGTAACACTTTACGGTTGTCTTTATTAAGTTTCACCTGATCGATTTCAGACCATTTTTCCAATTCATCATCTGAAATTCTAAATCTGTCCTCCTAACTGTTTATAATCCCTTCCCGCTTTGTCTTCCAAAAAATGCTCAAATTATCCTCTTCGACAGTAACAAATGGATGATGAATACCGAGAATATCGACTGGTAAACAACTTCAGCCAGCCTCCTCCAGGAATTAACTTAATAGTCTGACAGCAAACAACTGAGCCTAGCTCAACATTTCAGCCTAATTTCTCAGTGGACTGCAGCATTGCCTGTCATCATCCAGGCAATGGAAAGAAATAATTTCTTCAGTATCTGCTTTAACCAAGCTAATCTCATCTCATCGCTGTGAATGCTGCTTTCCTCACCAAGTTTGTCGATAGACTTTAACATGCTAACATTTAGTTTGGTGGTCAGAGTTTGAACAGGGCCTGTTTTTATATGCATATGCCCATTTACTGTCCTAAAAACATTCTCGTTGCCAAAAGTACATAATTAGCAGGAACCAAAAAGATATCTGGAAAAGAAGTCCCATTTAGGAATGGAACTAACTATATGAGCTACCGACTCCTTGCCAAGTTTTCAGATGTAAGGCAACTCTCCCAAAAAACATGTGCTCCCCTAACTGGGGGGGGGTGGGTGGGTGTGTGTGTGTGGAACAAACCAAAACAAAAACTACCCACCCTTCTTAAGAACATAAAAGACAGGTAATAAAACTATACTAAATGATCTGTGTACTTCAAATAAAGTAGGAACACATCTATGTAGGTTAGAAGACTATTTGCTTGACTGTGGAGCTATTTCATGTTTGCAAACTTATACAAAAAAAACAACTTATTAAGTCCCAAAATAGCAACTACTCTTCAGCCTGAACACTATGCAAGTTTTGTAAAAAGAGATGAAAATAATTTTATTTAAGACCTGCATCTTCATCTGGAATTACAGAACCTTACAAGAAAAATCTATATAAACAAACCGCAGTTTAATCTATCAAAATTCTGTAGCATCAGCAGTCTACTGTAACATTATACAGACCGCTTCAGTAGGACAAGCACCAGCCTTTTCAGGAGCTACACATATCTTCTGTTGCTCTGTTCTGCACAGGAATGCTCAGCTCTTCTTTCCAGTGCCCATTATTGGTACCATTTCTTAACTCTACAACCCCCTAGATTTGCTTCTGGGTTTAAAACAAGAAGATAATAAATAACATCCCTTCCCTTAGCTCAGCACATTACCTGGAAACCCCCTCACACCCTTCATTTCCTGCATGGGACACACTTGGGCACCTCTTCTTCAATCAAGAGAGCTCATGAGGAAGCCCAGCTGCAGGTCCCTTCTGCAGCCCACTCAGGGTCCAGCACCCTCAGCCAGGGCAAGGCTGCAATGCACCCAGGCACCCTGCCAAATGCCGCTCACAAGCTTCCTTGTGTTGGAAAATACAACGGAAGAGAGCATGGGAAAGGGAAAAAGATGCTAGACATCATCTCTCATCCTGAGATGGAGTCATGGTGTCACTGGGACATGTATGCGGCCTTGGGAAGCTGCCTTGATCCCACTGCTTTGGAGGAGTCCCAGCACAATTCACCTCCTCCTTCTTCTACCTCACCACTAGACTTTCTCCATAGTTTTGCAAACTGCTCAATGAAAATGTTCTCAACAGAAAACATCAACTTTCAAGTCACACTGGCGCTTTTGACAGCTTTTATACAGTGTAGCTATTTTGTAGTTTGAAGGAAAGCTTTGTGTCTTTTTCCTGTTTCATGCAAGAGTGACCAAGGGAGAATAGCAATATTTCTGTTACATTCTAAAAGGAGGGATACATTTATAAAGTAAATCATACTCCTTAGGGTAGCAATTAAAACCTTGTTTAGTCACTCAAAAAGAGAAATGTACATTTCTCGCACTCAGTTCATACATGTTTTTCTATAAATTAAATACCAAAAAGTACAAGGACCACCTACTACTAACTAAATAACTTAAGGTCATCCATACCTCATTTCTGTAAGTGAAATAAAATAAAGCAGTATTTGATAATTCACAATATATAGTATCATAATGAAAGTAAGCTTCTTCATGAGCACACTCAGGATTTCTTCAAAATGCAGAACTAATAAGCAGTCATACAAGTTGGCAAATTTGCTTCAAAAGGATGTTTTAGGTCATGTGAATCTTGCCACCGACAAATTAAGTCACAAAATAATGATAAAACAGGAAACACATGAATATCGTCTTCCTTTTCAATGGTTTCTATTTCTTATCACTATGCTTCTGTTTAACAAGGTTTGCAAGTCCACTTGCAAAAAAGAAAAAATATCTTACAGTAGCATGCTTCCAGTTGAAATAATTTTTCTACTCTCAGTTTTTAGGAACTTCATTTTAATTCTTAACAAGTAGCCACCTCAGCAATCACAAAAATTGCAAGAGCACTGCTTCTTCTTCTTGTCAACCGCGAGTCAGAGTTGCATGAATTATTCAGGTTCTATTGAACATAGTAAATGTGAGATCTGATATTTATGCAGACTGAACAACAAAAGAGCCATCCCAAAAGAAATGCAAACCCCACCTTTTGGACCAAGCGAAGTTTTTCATTCATTACATGCTTTGTGCCAAGGCTCCCTCAGGCTGTCACTATCGGAGCCTGGTCTTTACACCCCAGTTGTGAAATGCACATAGTAAAAATTAATCAAGCGAAGGGTTTCACAACTCTGCAACTAACAATACCCAAAACTGCTCTGAGAGCAGGTTAGCATCTGCATTAATCTGAGAGGCCGAAAGACAAAATGTTCAGCAGATCAGGTAACTGGAAATATCCTCAAGAGCAGTAAAAGCCTCTGCTGTGCTGCCAGCAGAGCCACAAGCCCCTGTCACCATCCTGCATCCTCCCCTGGGGGCTACAGTCTTCAGCTTGACATCTCCTGGCATAAATACCAAAGGCAAAATGCACCTACCTTACTGGCACCACTGATGACTAGTATGCTAGGTTACCCTGCATGTGAGCACCAACTCTCCCTCCTTTACTCTTGCTTCCATATCATAATTAAAGCCGCAGAGCCTCCACTCGAGAAGACATGGGGGCATGTAAAAGAGAGCTGGTCTAGTTTCAACTCTGTGAACTGGGCAAATATCTCCACATTTAAAAGAAAAAAAGAGCAAGGAGATCTACCGAGGCACCATCCACACACAGGTGTGGGAAAAGCCTCTGCCCTCTGACTTCATGAGCATGAAATGAACATCTGGCCAGGCACCAGAGCACACCCCAGTCTCCAAAGAAGGGTGGGAGATGCCAGGGAGCAGTTCGGCAATGCTCGATAGCTGATGTGCTGTCCCTGGAGGAGCTTCCCATCCCACTGCAGGACTGGCAGGGAGCTCTGGGATGCAGGGGAAGATGGCCACCATCCCATGCCTGCCGTGCATCCTCCAGCCTTTCAGGAGTTCTGCACTTTTCACGCTAGTCTGGAAGTTTACAATATATTGTATATTAGCCTGGGATAAACATATTTGTTTCTGTTTTGCTGTTAGCACACCCCAATGGATCTTTAAACAATTAAGAGAAATAAGTAAAGGAGTAAGACAGGCATTTTATGCATCAGATTCACATCTTCTAAGCTTTAGCGATCAACTCTCTCTTTGTATACAGTGTCAAAAAAACACACCTAACATGTTACCAGAGGAAACCTAGTAGATTTTAAAATATTATATGAAATGTATTCATACTGCACCTGTAGGCATGCAAGTACTGCTGTTATTTTTTCTGGACTTCAAAGGAAAGAGAGTCGGTGACTAAAAACAGAGACTATGAGAAGTTTTCCCAGCACTGTAATTCCAGTATAAAACAGTGTTGGTCAGCTGTTTTGTGAATAGCTAAATATTTTCGGTTTTGGTTCTTCCACTTAGGAGTTCTATAGTTTCCCTTGCTATATTTCCAACAAATGAATTACATATAGACTCTATATTTAAAAAAATGACAATTCTAATGGGGCACAAATCATCAGGCCTAATGTAACTTTTGTTCAGCCTGCATTATTTGGGTCCCAAAGAAGAGAGATGGGTGCAAAAAAGTTGAGCCTGGAAGCCCAGGTCTATATTCTTCCACTCTTTAACCTCTAAGTCAGGACGTTCAGGATTACAGAAGATTCCTACGAACAAAGGGACCAAATCCTTCACCTCTCAATGAGCAGGGCAGCCTTCTCCAGGGAAGGTGGAAATCACCACAGAAGGTCAACAGGCAATGGTCTGGCCAGTGGCTCAGCTTTCTCTGCTATGGAGAACAGCACTGGGATTTCCACCTGGGTGAAATTCAGCCATGGACAGTGGCAGGGTTGCCATTGGTTTCTAAATACCAGTAAAAGAAGCATGTCTGGTTAATTCAATTTTGCAGCCCTTTGAGCGATACTAGAGGCACTGCAGCTACTTTTCTCAAGACAACAGATTAAAAAAAAAAAAAAACAACATAAAACCTCACAAGGTCCCACCCACAAATATGGATTTGGAGCTATTTCCAGAGGCCTCATTCTCACTGCTGCATTCATAAACAGTAAAAATTATTTTTAAAAGTCACAAGAGCTTATGCTCTGCACACAGCTAGAGAAAAGTTCTGCTAGAACACCACTGGTAAAGAAATTTGCAAGGAAATTTCCCTACCCAAGGACAAAAGTTCCTGTGCGAGAGTAGCTCTGCATCACTTCAGGACTTTCCAGCATAAGGGAGAGACTTCTGTATCAATACAAAAAATACAGAATATTGGATTTAAAAGGCAAATTTAGATTATAGGAAGTCTACTTACTCCTTTACTGATTTTAGAAAATGCTTATGACTTTTCTTACACCTCATCTTTGGAGAGTATCATAGTTCATATACTGCATCTGGTCATTTAAAAAGCTGAAATGTTCAACCCAAAGACACCTTTTAAAGAAGTTATTGCATTTATTCAAATACACAAAAGCCATTAAAAAGGGACAAGCACATCCACAGCTATGCTTTATGACCTTCAGATGTTCTATGAAACAGTCTTATGATTATTCATTTTAGAATAGATATTTAACAGTGACTTCAGTTAGTTATTGTGACTTTTGCCTTGCATCACAGATGAAACTGCTGTAAGTTTTAGCAATCAGCTAATGAGCTTTTTCACGTTGGAAAGGAACACGGAGGATCAAAAGGCTCAGCTTCTTTTCTTACCTCCTTCTACAGAAAGGAAAACATTTTAAACTGGCACAGAGGCTTTGAAGAATCCTACACCATACAGAGGATCACAGGCCCTTCCCACCCTTAGGTGAGAAGTCCCCCAACCTGCATTATGTTACGGGGATTGTGGCAACAGCACGAGAAATGCTGAAGCTGCTCTGTCGTGATGGTGGCTGACTACAGAAGGAAGCAGGCCACCAGCAGCATCTCCTCCTCTCACATAGAGGACAACAGTAGCCAAGACATCCTTGGCAAGCAGAGGTGGCTGGTATTGAGTAATTCAGAAACCGTGGGCAGTTGCCCTCCATCCCCTGCAGAAGGATAGGTGACAGTGGAATTTGTTTAAAACATACTTTTTCACAAATTATAAAAGCAAAAGGATCTCACAGGTCGAGCAAAGCAAGAGAAAATAGACTTCAAAGATGTTCCTAGTGTTTTATACTACAAAGGTAAAGCAAGAGGATGACAGAGTTTAAAAAGAACTGTAACTTTTATATCAATCAGCAAGACGTCATGAGCTGAGCAAGACCTGGCAACACTATCAAAAATACATCATTAAGTTACCGAACAAGCGCTCCATACTTGGCTTTAGGGAAGACCCTGAGAAAACAGGTCAACTTCTAGCCTTTACAAGAAAATGTCAAGGGTTGTATCTCTCTCACAGCCAAGACACCATACCTCTTCATCATCCTTTCAGCTGACCATGGAGCAGCAAATGAGATCTCAGCAGGAAAAAGCCTTTTGATCCATACCTGCTTCTACAAAATGACGAAGTAACAAACTCCAGCCTCTTGCAGATATTTGCAAAAGCACTACACTTAAATTGTTCTTCTAATCATTCTGAGAGGATGTTGAATTTTTCACAGTTTCTGGTAACAACTTCTGTAAGACACTGGATTGTGTAATTCTGGAAAAAAACCCCTAACTTTTACAAACAAAAAACTAAGGGAGAGAAATCTTGGTATTTCAATTTGAGTTTAAGATTCCCAATACATTTAATTAGCCTGTCTCACGACCACCCATACATGATTTTGTGATTTATTTGAAAAGTTACCATCACAGACAAGTAAACTCTGGCTGGCCTCTTGAACTACTTTAAAATTAAATAACTTCATTTTCATAGAACTTAGTCAAGATCATTTACCACCAGCCATTTAGAGAAACTGTTTAGGTTAACAGAGATAAGGCAAACAGTATTTACCAGTCCTTAAGTGAATTTCCTCAGTCCTCTATAAACTGTTATGCTTATCTGATCCATTAAGACAGGACTGACTGCTGATACAGGGAGCACCACAGCTGACTAGCATGCTACACATTGTCAGGAACTGGCTCTTCAGCCATACTGCAAACCAGCATCAGCAAATAACGGGAGGAAAAAAAAAATTAAAAAATGAAAAAAAAAAAAAAAAGAAAGGCTGGATTTAGCTCAATAACAAGCTTGTGAACTGAGAAGACACAACCGTAAGCTTGTCCCCCTTCCCTGAAGAGGCTTTCTTGCAAGAAGCATGGGTGAGCCACCGAGGCTGTGCTAAACAAACCCACCAAGCAACTGCTCTGCACACTCAGCAGCCAGACCACTACTTCTTGCACAGATACCCATCCACCTGATAGCTTTCATTGGCTATTACATTAGTTGAATTAAAGGCAAAACATAGTCTCCATACAGCTAAAGCAAATACTTCATTACACAAGACTGAAGAGAGTAGTCTGTTTCCACTCAGGGCCAGTCCACTGCATGGAGGCTTAGGAATACACCTCCAGTATGAAATACTGAAAAACTTATAACTAGGATAGATTTAGACAAATATCAACAAATATCCCCTTCAGCTTACTTTCAGCTAATTGTGAGTTTAGATGGAAATTCAGTTTATGTATAAAAGTAACCATAATTTAAAAGCGATGTATATATAGGGAATCCCATCCTAGAACTACACAACCTGCCTTTTTTACTTTTGTAAGCAAACATCCCCAGGATGATATTCCTGACAGCCCACCTGAGCCAGAACACTGTTATAAGAATATAATTTGTTCCTCTCTTTTAGTGATCAAAATGAAAGCAGTCTCCCATATTTGATCTGGCTTTCTGCACATGCTAGAATTACGTATTTTTCCAAAAGCCTTCTGTCACCAGTTCTCAAAGAATGCCAACCTGTCAACACACTTTGTTTTCATTGTCTTTTGGATCATGTCACAAATCAACACAGTTCAGTTAAAAAGAAAAAAAGAGAGGGAAGGGACAAAAGTGGAAGGAAAGATAAAATGGGACAGGGTTTCTTCTTCCCCAGACAACATCACCCCCCTGCAAGCCAGAATCTCTAACCCACAGAATGAGCTGTTCTGCAAACAGACAGGAAGAAACTTCATGATCCTTCTTTTCATTAAATGCACAAGTCACAAGCCATTATAAATAGAAATGTCAATTTTTGCTTGAATTGCAAACCCGCTTTTTTGATTGTTGCCACCTGCTGCAGGTAAAAACATCAAAAGTTATTTCTTAGTTGCCCTCCCTAATACTGTAATTTTATTATGCTTTCAATTTTTTAACAACACTTTCTCCCTCTGAGAGCAATATATTCCTTATACACAGTTCTTCTATGAATTTCACATAGATTTTCTTGGGGGAGAAAAATCACCACAGGAGATTCAGGTTTTAAGAATAATCGGAAAGTATGTATTAGAGAAAATAAGACCTTTTCTTTCTAAAATTTTAAAAGGCTGTTCAGAGGGTATTTGTCTTAGTTACTCATTGCTATATAAACATAAATTCCTGCAAACTATACTGGGATCCAACCAGTTTTCAAGGGTAGTGATAATCTGTATTTGGCCAAGTGCCCAAGAACATCCTCAAGGTCCAAGGATATACCAGAGTGATGCACATACTGTTTTAAGATACAACAAAGCCTTTGGAAAGTTAAGTGACTGCACACCTGAGTCATTGTCCAAATGAGACATTTTGGCCTTTCGCATTTACTTCCCAGTGCCAGAGAGACTCTGGATTTTGATGAAGTTAGATCAGAGAGAGAAATCAAAACCAAAAGGTTCTGTGGAAGAAACAGACTCTTACTATACACTGTAAACCTTTAAATATTGTGCTGCAAGCAGCTCAACTACTTTCCATCCATAACAACTCAAGTAGAGTTATTAAAAGGTAGCAAATATTCCATTTAAAAACTGAGACAGAAAGGAGAAGCTGTGACCGCTCTGGAGAACATAGAGATTTGCTACTGAAAACACAAGGACAACTGACTGTATTTAAAGTCCATGCTTCACAGTAATGATTCATATTGTTTTTTAAAGATTAATCCTTGGTTTTGTTCTGGAATCCCAGTTGTTGAGAGAAGGACCATGTACCTGGGGGGGGGGGGGGGGGGGAGGGCGGAATATACATGCTCTAATTTAAGCAAAAGGCAAAGCAGTACAAGAACACAGCTGTGTATGCGAGACCAAACACTTTCATCACACAGGTAGCACCAGGTGGCACTATTTTGAGAGCAATATTGATATAACAGATTGGGACACCAGATTCCAAATCAGGAGACTAAAATGCCATTCCTGACCCTGCTGCTGGCTTCCTGCAAGACCATGGGTAAGTCACTGAGCAGCTGTGGACTCAGAGAGGCATGTTAAGTTCTCTCTCTCTCTCAAAGAATGGAAAAAACCCACAGCTTGCATGTTGAAAAGAGTACCAGCACAGCAAAATACCATTTTTATTGTCACTTACTTTGGTGTGCAATGTCATGCAACAAACTCCAGTAACTCACAGTGCATTTTCAGAGAGAATATTTGCTGTGGATCTCAGCACATGTGTTAACTCCCACCGGGGCCACCTGATCCATTTCTCCTTTTGGTAACTCGTATTGAGAATGGAAGGAGGATGCTAACACAAAAGTAACAAGGAAGAAAAAAAAAAACCAAAACAAACCACACAACAAAAACCAACATAACATTCCCAATTCTTGGCCTGGGCTCAGGTGAAAACCATCAGGAAATAAAAAAAGAAAATAAGTTTTAGAGAACAAAATATTGCATTGCCCCTGCTTTCCACTCTTCCCCCTTTCTGCAGATTATCCCTCCCTGCAGCACTTTTGCTAATGTCATGATATCTCCCCCCAGTAAAACCCTCCAACAGCTGCAAACCTGAATAATAGTCCACAGACACAGATATGAAGAAAGATGTTCATAACAGTCATTTAAATTTAAAATATAGGGGGGGTTTTTTAAACACAAGTCAAAATAACCAAAGGCTATACAGGCAAGGTGAACTCTAGTTATGCATCCCATGAGTAAATAACCATAAACTACATGGGGATCAAACAAATGAGACACTGATAATGAAATGGTCTGACCGAAATTATGCCCAAGATATGTTTGTAATACCTGGGTGGGGGTTTGGGGTGGTTTTTTGGTTTGTATTTTGGCTTAAGGTTTTAAATAAAACTCAATTTCTGGTAGATTTGTTGTAAGAAAAATAAAAGTTCATATTGGATTAAATTCTACACAAGAAGAAATTAAGCGTGATTCATGACAAATCTTGCTGGCTGTTTTACAAGGCATAGGAGTGAACAAAACCAAAAGGGAAGCAAAAGGAATACCACTGACCTCACTGCACTTTCCTCCTGGGAGAACTAGTGGGCTTGCTTCCACTATTCTTTAAGAAAACCTTGAGGTAGTTTATGTACATCAACATACAAGAGACAACCTTTGGGGGAGGGGACCAGACTCCTAAAAAAAGCCTGCAAAATAGAAAATCCTCAGACAGAGGTGAAAAAAAACACTGTTAAAACCTGTTAGGGAAGACAGACTGCACAGCCCGGCAGTGCAGGCCAGGTGAGTCAGCCAGGCACGAACAGAGAAGCCCTCAGCTCTGAAGGAAGACAAAAGCTACCTGGCCACATATGTGGGCATGATTTGTTTCTATCAATATTTGTTTTCTTTTCACTTCTTGTTCTTACATTGCCCTTCTTGCCAGAGAACCTGAACCGAATTAAACAACAACAATCAACATCTGCAATATGAGGTCTAAACTCTTTGCCTTTCCACAGAGAGAGGGGTAAGCAAAAAAGAAAGCTTCACTTCGGTAGGAGTTACATCAAACCACCCAAATTTTAAACAGACAATAGATTGCACGAGAAAATAAAAGGTCAAAGATAAACACGGCTTACATAGGTGCACAGAGCATAAGATCTAGGACCACCCTTCATCCCAGTGGAAGGAGGACTTTATTCCACAATTTAGCCTTTTGCAGTAGGTATTTCCCTTGTGCCAGAGGAGCAAAACCACTTACAAAAGCCTCATTTTGGAACTCTAGGTTCCAGCATAAAAGATTCTACAAGATGCCCAGCAAGGAGCAATCCAAAAGGGAAATTTCTTTGCCTACCACTAGGTGGGCACATTCTTTCACACTGCCTCCTCCTGGGCAGGCAACAGATGCCTGGCGATCCAGCTACAGGAGAACGTTGTCCATTAGTGCCACCAAATCCTCTGCAGTTTCATGCCCTGGACTCAATCCAAGATATGCCCAGTTTAAAATATGAGAAGCCATTAAATGAGTCTGTAGTCAGGGTTTAGAAGGTTTTCTGTGAACTCTGCCCATCAGACAGGAAATATTGTGGCTGTAATAATTTGGGGCTACCTTATTATTTCCCATTGGACTGACTATCAGGGTCTGAAACAAGAAGAAGAAGTTGCTTCTGCAATGCACTGGCTTTTTCAACCAAAGATAGCACCAACTCTTCACAGCTCTTGCACACAATCGAAAAGAAACGTATCAGACTGCCAAGTCTTGCCCTGAAACTCCTCCGCACCTCGTACCTACTGAAAGTAACTCGGGTGGGTGTTTATTCATAGGTTGGTCCTGGCCATTTGAGGTGGCCTTCCAAAAAAGAGGGCTTTCCAGCAAATCCTTTCCAGGTTTTACACCCCCGCTGCTCAACTCCATTAGCTGGATCCATGAAAAAGTTTGAGTTTCTTGAAAGACAACCCCCTGATACAGAATTTGGCAGCTTCAGTAGACACTCAAGGGTTTGTTTTTAGCCTGTGAAAAGCTTCAAACTTTGCACACTTGCTCCTTCCTCCTGCTTATTTCACTAGGATATTTTATAAGTGTCTACACGGCAAACCTCAGATGGGAGATAAAGAAATATTTTATTCATTTTTGCCAAACACCTTTGGTTAAAAAACAAGAATAGGAGACAAACCAGGACGTAAACTTGAAAGGCAAAAATTATAAGGCAGCTACAGTGTGTGTGTATATAAGAAGCTTTACAGTAATCACAGTATTGTAAATATTTCAAGTATTTTGATTACAGAAGTTGACAACATGCATTCCAGTCATCACAATTTTCTTGGTATAGAAGAAAGGTATGATATTACACAGGCCATATTAACACAGGTTTTATAGCAGCTAGGTCACCAAAGCAAGAAAACATCTTCTTTTTCATGAAGACTCCAAATTTACATATAAAGAAGAAAAGAAAAAAAGGTCATGTACAGATGCATACATATTTCTAAGGTGTTTGTTGATTTTTTTTTTCTTTTTTTAAAGAATTGAAAGGCATTCATTTGGGTTAACTCAGCAACAAATTCATTCATTTTCAGTAGTATCTAGTAATCTGGGACCTAAGACTTTTCTGAGGTGAAAAAAGGCAAAAAGTTTTCCAAAGCATCAAAATCTAGCCAATACATAGCACAAAATATTAACACTACTGCATCTGCAAGATCTACCTGGCCACACAACTACCCACAGTTATTTTCCCATCTAAATGAGAAGTTAAACGCTGAAAAGGGAATTGGTGGGCTTTCAAGTAGAAAGTTTTTAATACTTAACTTTCCCTTATACACTGGTTCTGGTTTGAATACCACCTCTTCCGCTGCAAGGCCAGTGGACCAGAAATGGGTACACATACACAGACTGGGGATGCTGTTCTATCAGAAACAAACCAGTAACGTGCCCGGTATTTACCATTCAATAGCAAACATCTAAACTTTTTCTATTTCCAGTTCTGAAGTAAAGGTTGGAGGAACCTGTTGAGGTCAGTAAGAGATTTGTAGGAAATTTACAGTCCTGCATTGTACAAAACACATCACCTATGTGGACCTGTTTTCTTCTGGTGGTTTCTTTCAAGAGAAACTAGCCCCTTGATGGAGACTTCTACAGTGCAGCAGATACACAAATATGAATAAATAACTCTTTGGTCCATTTGTCATACTCTGCATTCCTCGCTACTGAAGGTTAATACCAAATGAGATTTCTCCTTTGAATTACTTAAATGTAAAATTTATGCTAAATAGCACAATTCCCAAGTGTTCCAGGGCGAGCTAGTACAAAAGTCACTTTCTTCTTTAACTCAAAAATGCAGAAGCAGGGTCTCCTAGGTTTGTAGAAAACATTTACATTATTAGTAGTATGGCAGCAAAGCAGACAGAAGGCATAAGAATCATAGAATCATTTAGGTCGGAAAAGACCTTGAAGATCATTGAGTCCAACCATCATCCATGCCCACTAAACCATGTTCTGGAGTACCTTGTCTATGGGCTTTTTTAATACCTCCAGGGACGATGATTCAACCACTTCCCTGGGCAGCCTACTCCAATGTCTGACAAACCTCTCAGTAAAGAAATTTGTCCTAATATCCAACCTAAATCTCCCTTGCCGCAACTTGAGGCGGTTTCCTCTTGTCCTATCACCAGCCACCTGGCAGAAGAGACCAGCACCCACTTACCTCACTACAACCCCCTTTCAGGTAGCTGTAGAGAGTGATAAGGTCTCCTCTCAGTCTCCTTTTCTCCAGACTAAACAACCCCAGTTCCCTCAGCCGCTCCTCATAAGACTTGTGCTCCAGGCCCCTCACCAACTTGGTTGCCCTTCTCTGAACACGCTCCAGCAACTCAATGTCTTTCCTGTAGTGAGGGGCCTAAAACTGAACACAGTACTCGAGGTGCAGCCTCACCAGTGCTGAATGCAGGGGAACAATCACCTCCCTGCTCCTGCTGGCCACACTATTTCTGATATGTTTACATTGTTAGCAGTATGGCAGCAAAGCAGACAGAAGGCATAAGAATAAGCTTCATACAGATGCTGATGCAGAAAAGGAAAGGTAATTCAAACTCCACTTGTGTTTTTCCCTAGCTCTGAGAAGCATCCTTTCTGACTGCTGTTGTGTACTGCACCAGTAATAAATTCAGCCTGTTACTTTCTCAGCCTCTTACAGCATGGAAAGTTTCAGAGCTAACCCAGCCTGCTCCTCCCTAGGTCCCTACTACCCTGAAACTTTCAGAAGACTCACCTTACTTAAAAATAAATCTGACAAAGCTTGGCAGGTACTCATCAAGAAATATGATTTTGCATGTCCAGAATGTGAAGAGGAAAAAAAAAAAAAAAAGGCATTGCTTTCAATTCCAGCAATGAAATTGTTGCCATGTATTATTAGCACGTTTATAGGCTACTGTTTATAAACACTCTGTTATGCTTTTTAAAAAAAGGTAGCTTTTCTAAAAGGCTGATGCTCAGGAGGGAAGAGGAACAGTTTGAAAAGAATGGTTTTCACCAAAATAATCCATGGTACTGGATTAAGATAAACTCAGGCAAAGGTAATTCACCCTGTCATTAAAATACAGTTGTGAAAGGATTTTGTAGCATTCCCTGGCTAGACAGGCCATCTGATCTCACCAACTCTTGAAGTTCATTCAGCTGCTCTGTACATTAGAAAAAGTATTATTACTGCTACCAGTTATCTTTGAACAAAGATAAAACCTGTATTTTTGAAGCCAAAAATGTTTCTGCTAAACCTTTAGGAGGCAGTTAAAATTCTGGGCCTGCATCAAGGCATGGGAAGAATCCACTGTCCTCTCACAGCCCTTTATTTTCTGGGAATCACAACAGAACCAGGGTTTAGTTTTACCAGTTTTGTTATATTAAGACTTCAGGCAAAAATTTTAGAAGCCCTATGAAACCACGGTAATTTGTTAATATTTGCTGATAAAATTATTTATTAGAAGCAGCTTGCATCATCGGTTCAGATAAAACACGGCACAAACTGAAGTCAGCTTTTAATCTTGCCCGATATATCAAAGCATCAGGATACAGTAGATTCTCAACAACAAATTCCAGCATCATACACCTTCCCTCATAAATAAAGACAAATTTTAGCAGCTGTACAATAACTTTTCCTCCATGGTCAGTCTCAAGAAGTTTTTCATTAATATAATCCATAGAAACAATTTCCTCCGGTGACTTACTTGGGACTGTGACAGGTACCCACTGTGCTAAAAAGCCTTCTCTTTGCATGGTCTGTACCCGAGCAGGAGATGACAACGTAACCATCGGATCTGCTTAAGAAGAAACACCCTGCAGCATGGCTAGAAGAGATATTCCTGGAATAGCCATTCATGCTTCAGCTAGGTGAACATATGCTACTAACAAGCATCTGCGGGTTGTTGGGCTTTCTCATTTGCTCTTCATTTCCATCTATTCAAAGCACTTCTTCAGCTCCTTTGGTGTGTTCACTTGCCAGGAACATCCTTCCAGGTCATGATATCTATATTCAACCTGTCTTTTTCTTTCCTTTTTTCAATATCTTTAAGGCAACTCTTCAACACTTTACTTGCCTTTTTGCAACCAGAAGTTCTCCAGAACAAGGCATCTTTTGACATACACTTTTCCAATTACAAATAATTAGGCCAAAGATTTATTAGCTGCACTAACAAGTCCTTTTCCCGGTTGTTGTTCAGTATGTTGCAAAGACAGTAAGTGGATTTAAACTTCTTTCATAGGGATGTATGTTGCCCCAGGTTTTTATTATACAGTATGATCTATATGAGCACTGAGGCAATTCATACTTTAAATTACAGTATCTGTCTATCATTTTCCTCAAATGTATCTAGTCAACTGAGCAACCCTGGAAGCTGCATTTTCACTACAAAAAAATTATCTCCATTTTCCAGATTAATTATCCATGAAGGTGATCCCACCTAGAGAACTTGCTCAAAACTTCTAGCGTGGTAGCTCCACTAACTTTTCTGAAGCAGTCAGCATACTCTTGTCACACTCAAACTCTTCCAAATGCTTATTTTCATTCCCTGTCACCCACATCAAGAGATTCCCTTATCACGGGTTTGATTTTTACTTTTACACATGCAACATTCAGGTACTTCCTAGTCAGCTTTACAGGGCAATGTGCATCTTCAGAGGGAAATAAAAAGGCATGAGAATGCAGCAAAGAAAAAAATACGCCAGAGACTATTAGAGCTGAAAGACAATTGCTATCAATCCTCAGTTTTAACCATCATGCCACTATGGAAAAATCAGATGAACCAAGGACTAGTAAAAGATTACAACTTCCTTCCAGTAATTAGTAAACAGACCTTTCTGATGGTCATGTCAGAAGAGTTGCCCAAAGCAAAGTACAGTGGGCATACTACCTGTCCCTGCTTTCAAGGTACACCAAACTCCAGAGCTATACATGCTCAGGAGATTCTAAAATTTTTCAAGAGTGATCTGTGCAAATGTTTTGCCAGCAACACTACCAGCTACATATGGATGCGTCAATTAAAAAATTATATAATTTCCCAATGCAACATATCTTGCTGCTATTTCAAAATAAGTATTTTTATGGCAGATCCTCATAATCACACAAAGCATTCTTCCTTTAGAATACCTCATTAGCAGACATAACCTTTCATTTTTAAAAGGAGATTTCTGTATTTCGTGCTTGGTCAAAAGGTCTCTGAATTGATAAATAGCATTTTAATTATCCATCTAAAAGAGTTCAGTAAAAGATGATCACAGAATGGTTGAGGTCGGAAGGGAACCTGTGGAGGTCATCTGGTCCAACACTCCTGCTCAAGCAAGGTCACCTACAGCCAACTGCCCAGGGCTACATCCAGACAGCTTTTGAACATTTCCAAGGACGGAGACTCCACAACCACCCTGGGCAACCTGTGCCAGTGTTTGAAAACCAGAAAATTCACCTACTGTGAATGCTGTCAATTTGTGCCCGTTATCTCTTGCTCTGTCACTGGGCACTACTGAGAAGAGTCTGGCTCCCCCTTTCTTAATTTCCTCCTACCAAGTATTTATACACATGGATGAGATCCCCCTGAGCCTTGTCTTCTCCCAGTTGAATGGCCCCAGCTCTCTCAGCCTCTCCTCATATGAATGCTCCAGTCCCATAGTCACCTTTGTGGCCCTGCGCTGGACTCATTCCTGTATGTCCATGTCCGTCTTGTACTGGGGAGCCCGGAACTGGATCCAGCACTCCAGGTGTGGCCTCACCAGTGCTGAGGAGAGGGGAAGGATCACCTCCCTCCACCTGCTGGCAACACTCCTCCGAATGCAGACCAGGAGGCTGTTGGCAAATTCTCTAAGATAACCTATAAAAACCTCTGTCTCCTTCAACTCCCGTAAATCAGGTCTGGGGGAAAGAGCCTAACATGCATTCAGAAGCCACAGCAACTGGATTATAACCAAAAAGATATCTCCAGAGTAACTTTCCGACTGGCAGCACTTCTAAGGTTAGCCTAGGTTATACAAACAATATCCTACAGTGAAGTATTGTCTGTGACAATAGGATACAAGATGTGAGGTTAATACTGTACAAAAAATTCACACTCATTTAAGACTTTTGTTAATGATAGCGACAACCCTCACCTTCTAGGTGGCAGACAGTATCTACATGTGAGGTAGGTGTCACCTGAGATTCAGAGCTCCAGGGAAGCAGCAGCACCTTGTTAAAAAGGATAAAAGTGTGCTACTCCCTAATGTGCAAGTTCTTTATATGTATAAATTAACTTTTATTTACATTTAGATTTCACACAGAAACTGTGAGATATGGAGCAACTGCAGAGAGTCCAGCAAAGGGCCACTAAGATGATTTAAGGGACTGAGGCATCTCTCCTACAACAAAAGTCTGAGAGAGATGGGGCTGGACCAGATGACCTCCAGAGGTCCTTTCCAGCCTCAACCATCCTGTGCTTCTGTGAAGGTGTCAAAGCTCATACTTTTTAGTTATGAGTGATTGAGAAAGGTACTTTGACACATCATTCATAAAAATTAAGGATAAACTATTTCTCCAGTGGAGTGGTGAGCAGAATGTTAAAGGATACAGGGGAAAAAAAAAACAAAACAAAACCAAACAACATCCCTGCTAAGGTAGTCAACATCCCAGAAGCTTAAGTTAATCTCTCAACTGAAATGAATGCAGGTTTTTCCCCTTTTGTAGTACAAATATGGGGTTTTTTTAGTTCACTCTTCCTTTCCTCCCTCTATCAAAAGTAACCTCATCTCAGTATATTCAAAAGATAGCATCTTAAAGTCATTTTCCCCTCCTTATTACTGATAATGTAAGGACAAACAGCTTAGAAGTCGTTGCAGTTAACAGAAACTATGAGCACTTCATCACAGGAAACTTTTCTTAAAAGATGTAGAAAGATCATTCACTGATAATCTAAACCAAACTTAGGGTTATACACACAGAGTATGAGTAACTAAAAGTTTCACCAACTGCCTTTGCCAGTTCTCTGCTTCCTGATAGAGCCAAGCTCCCTAGTAGCTACCACATAGCTTCCCGCCCTGCTGCACAGACACCTTTAAGATATTCACCTGAGCCAATATAAGTCATTAGGCAAAGCACTCCTTAAACAGATCTCCGCTTTTGATTTGTAAACTAGATAGGATTCCCTAAGTAACACTTTACTGCACTGAAAACACATACCCTTGCCGCTGTGCTCTCTTCATTTCTTCCTCCCAAACTCCCCAGCTGAATGCCCAATATAACTTGTTATGCCATTAGGCTCCCTTCTACTAATCATAGATACCACCACTGTGTGACACAGAACAGCAGGTCTCTGAGGGAAGAAAATAATGCTCCTGCGCAGGTCTGGTATGTACATCTTTAGTACTACCACTGTGATTTTAATATTAAGACTTACTCTATTACACCAGAAAAATAAGTTAAACAGATTTTATTTAAGGCAACCCAGATGTGTACATTACTGAAGAAAACTTATTTGTAAGGGGACACAGAAAAAAATGTATACATAAGAAAGGCTCCTACCTGTTTTTCCAATGATAAAAAATAGCCATACATACATACACAGAAAACATTTTAGACTACAATTCTGAAGACACAGCAACAGAACAGCAAACTATTTCTTGGGAAACCAGCCACCCACAAACAGACAAGTCCCTTTTCACTTGCTAAGTGAGAGCATTGCACAGTAGAAGTGCACTTTGCTCAGTGTTACAATAAGAGCTAACGCCGTCCTGTCCCAAGCTGCTTAAGATCAGATATAACAAAGCAGTTTAAACCAAAGAGAAATCATGCACTGAAAAGGAAGGCCAAAATTATAAGTCCTGGGATGACGACTTGATTCACAGTTTACTCAAGTTAATGAAAAGACTCCAACTCCCACAGATTTCAGCAGGTTATGAAACAGGTCCTGCAGAGGGAAATGTTCCAACTCACAAAGAGCAAAGCCGAATTTTGATACCTAATTGCCACCACTGCTTATGAAGAAATCCCTGGTGTAAAATAGAGAACAAATACAATGATTTCGCTTTCTCATTTTAAAAATGGCATGAAAGGAACAATAAAAGAAAGTTATTGAAGAGAACTAGATTGTTCCCAGCTGTTGTTATAAAATACTACAGCTGTTCGTGTCATTGCAGCTAATGACCAGTTGCACTTTTTCAAAGATTGTAACACAGCATGACCATTGTAATCTACATCAAACCAAAACTTGGCAAGCATCATGGAAAAAGACTAAAAAATTATTTAAATATTCTGTTTGGTTGGGGTTGTTTTTTTTTTAAAATTTCTGTTCATGGGTTGTTTTTTGTTGTTTGGGGGGGATAGGAAGGGATTTTGTATGAATGGTTCTGCATTCAAATTGTCAATTATGTTAAACTGCTTAAAAATGATGGTAAATAAAAGGTATTAAATTACTAAAACTGTCTTTTCCAGTAATAAAAGCAGAATTCAGCCAAGAAATCCCAAATTTGTTGTTGAAAAGAGGTGTGCTGAGTAAAACTATCTCAAGTCCAAAGTGGATTACAAAACATCTTTTCTCTGGAAGCAACAACAGGGTGGGCTTCCCCATTTAGAAGTTTTTAATTGTTTTGTTAACTGTACTATATGTGAAGCAAACCATTTTTTTCATAAGATTCAAATACACAAATGCAAAGAAAACATTAAAATAGAAAAAAACCCACATATACAGATGCAGAAAGAATTTTCAGATACAACTCTCTACTGGAGCATTACTCCTTGACAGATGGAGAAAAAGCTAGGGGAAAAGCATGTATTCCCACATAAAATCTTCACAGAACCTGGAACATACTATTTCAAGTAATTTCATGTCATTTCTAGAGAAAATACATGACTGTGTTCCGCTCTAGCCATGTGCCTTCCCCTCCAAAATCACCCATATAGAACTATAGACCAGGAAGAAGTCACAAGTTCGTTCACTGTTTTGGTTTTTTGGTTTTGTTTTGGTTTTTTCCTAGTTACCAAGAAAATAATTAATTTATTAAGAAAGCTAGCATTCATTTTACCAGTTTCTCCACTTCAGGACAGAAAAACACTTCCAGAGGAATTCCAAACACTTCAGAAAGAGTACCACCTAATCACACACAGCATACACCTGTTTTCATAGGAACCAATCTGGGACTTCGTAACAAATACAGCCATAGCAGAAGTACAATAAAAACAAAGCACCCCTATCCAAAGAAAGAGAGAAATAATTGTTAAACATGTACTTATAATGAAACACAGCAATGGAAAACATGTTAGAAGCTGAGCCTCTTTCTCTCACTTTGGGCCATCTATCTAGACTGCAAAGGATTTCTTTCCAAGTGATGGTTACTTCAAAACATGAACAACTCAGGAACTTTGCTTTATGTGGCCACGCAACTACTGACTTGTCACTATCAGCAAGTAAAAATCAAAATTAGTCATACAACCTACCTTCAAATACACTCACAAAAGCTTAAATTAAAAATTAAAATCTAATCACACACTAAATTAGGCCAAAAACCTGTAGTTTGGATTCTATTAATTAAGCCTATTGAACAATGCCCAGAGTGAGTGTTAAAGACCGTCTGCAGCATCACATCTGCGTAACCCATTATTAACACATGTTATTTTCAACATTCCAATCAGAAGTTCAAAGTGGACTTCCTTTCTTGTGGCAACACTGTGCAGGCGTGATATTTTTATATAACTAGCAAGTATCAGAGCCAACATTATAGCAGAGTTTGCTCCACAGCAGGTTAGTTATACTTTTTTGCTCCACTCCATCAGTTCTACATTGTGCAACATACAGGATGACTCAAGGAAAGTATTTTGGCCTACACGAATCTGACGCAATGAAATGGCTAAGCTGCATGCCTCTAAAAGATAGGATGGAGAAAAAAGAATATGGTGTAGAATACTGACATTGTTATACCAATACCTGTCTCCAACAGTACATGTTTAATCCCATTACAGCACTTCTCAATTTTGAAAGCCCTGTAATGCATCAGACTTCAATTATTTTAGTAAGTCATATATGCCTATCTGAAATATGGAAAACCAGCTATTACTACTGGAAGATTTAATGCAACCATATTGCATAGTTTTTCCTTTCTTTACCACGAAGATTTTGTACAATCTATGCAGACTAGGTTCTGCACCTTTTATGCTTAGAGTTTAAGGTGGGGTTTTAAAGTTCACTCTTCTATGGTAAACTTCAGGTTTTTTTCAAGTATTACCTACTTCACCAAATCTTGCCTTCCATTGCTAACTAACTTCTGCAGCTGGTTGCAAAGACACCAAAGCATGAGTGTTAATACCACCTCTCCTCTCAAGTTAACCAAAACACACCACTGTCTATGCTAGCTCTCAGACATTTTTGCATACTACATGAGTTAAAACTAACAGTCACACTGTGAGTTTTCAACATTACTGCTAAGCAACCTGCAAGCAGCAGCTGAACTGCAAAATAGAGATATCCTTCTGTGACAAGTTGGGTAGAGCTTGAGCAGCACACTGATAGTGGAACTATTCGCTGAAAAGAAAGCTAGAGAGTCAGCAGCTGGTTGCAGAATTACAACCCAAGTCTGAGGGAGAGTCAGAATACACTTCCCCTATTCTCATGTGCTTCCCCAGGCACCTACAGATGCCTATAAGATGCACCAAAGGAAAAACACTGTGTTCAGTGAACCTCTTGCGTTAGGTACACACACCCAAATCACAACTACCAGGCAGCGCTTAGGCTGCTCGACATACTTAGCAGTAAGGATGAAAACAATAAGGAGACAAAAGTTTGCAGAAATGTAGGAAAGGAATAGACAGGAAAAGACAGGGCATATTGAAACACACAAGGGAGAAATTATTTTAAAAACAAAACAAAACACAACACAACTACTCACCAAAAAGGAAGCTGCAACAGAAGTGCAGTACAGCACAGCTTTCTCTCCAAGTAGAAAGAATTTTGAGTGGTAGACAATTCTCAAACTAAATGTTTTCAAAAACTTCATGAAGTACACCCTAAAAGGAAAGAATGCCACCTACACCTTAAGCACATGCAACCCCCAGAGACGCAGGAATTACCTTCTAATTAAACCCACCATCTTTGACCTCTGTTGCCTTTCCACTCGGCTCCTTCTCCTCTGCAGCTCCAAACGTAAACGGTATTAGTTGGAAATTAGTTGGAGATTGTGTTGGCATCATAATTCAATCTTAAATAAGACAGTCATGGTCTCCTCATACAGCAGTGTTGCCATATCAACACTAACATGTCTAACCTCGCTTATAAATATAGATCTCATAGTCAGTTTAAAATGCACGCAAATGACTGTCAAGGAGGTACTACTCTGGAGGTGTTATTTCAACAGTAGCAGCTTTCTGGTGGAGGAGTAAGTAGGGTAGGAATAAGTAGTTCAGATTTTTATCTTTAAAAGAAAAATTTACCATCATAGCACTTATTGTCTCCCTGGTTCTCCACATACAATCTTCTGTCTGTTCTTTCTTTCAGTAATTAAAGGAGAGCAACAAGAACATACCTGGGGTACAATCTCCAGCAATAATACATCTGAATCTACAACCTGAGTGGCAGATCACTCAATGAGTCATGCACTTGCGTAAACTAGGCTGCACATAACGCTGTAATATTTTTCAGAACTGGGATGATACTTTCCACCATTATTGATTGAGAAGCCATAAAATGATCTTTTATGGGGAAAGTCAAGGTAAATGACTGATTATGAGAACAGGAAATTATTTAAGTGTTCAGCTGAAGAACCATTATGCAGTTGTAACTTGCATTTGACTCGTGAAACCGCATACAAAAGAATACAAGAAGGCACCTTTCCATGAAGATGATTTGAAGTGGCTTTTACTTCAGAAACTTGTGGCTTCTTTTATGGCACGCTTGAGAAGAGTGTTAAGCAGTATCTTTGTGTCTTAAAATACTCTTAAGGAAGTACTTTTCTCCACATTCTTTAAAGTTCTAAAGAGGGAACTATCCCCCACTACTTGCTGCTTCAACATTATTGGGAAGCCTTGGATGAATTAATATTATATTTAAATGGAGTACCAAATTTAAATTATAGTCCTGCCTTTGTACTTTAAGTAGGAGCCACTCGGCAAAACAGAAGAAACTAAAAATAAATAAAAAAAAAAAGAAAGAAAAAAAAGAAAATATTGTGAGTTTGGAATATCTAAGCTACAGGTACTTATTCATTGACATTACCCAAAATTACTTTTGACAGAAAATTCCTTTAGAAATACTAGACAGGAAGGAATGCGATGACTTCTGGAAGTCATGGAACTACAAAAAAATAATTCAAAATATCAAGTTATGTAATCAAAGGTAAATATATTTTGCATTTGAGCTTCCTGCCACAACCTGCACAGAAAAGCAAGCATAACCATGCAACATCTATCATCTCTAAGTGGGATGCATGCGATGGAAGTAGATACCATTCAATTTGGGAATAGATAGCAGGGAGGAAACGACTGTTCTCTACAACATCCCCCTATGGAAAATTACCTCAACTGGCTCATATTTTCCAATTAAGTTAAATGCTGATAACATCCAGCATGAACTACTCTTTCAAGTTTCTCACCACCACTAGTGGTATCAAAAGCACCAGCTCTCTTGCTAGGCTCAGCCAAAAAGAGCAGGTAACGGAAGACAGCTTTAGCCAATATGGAATTCAGAAGCATACAAGAGGTTTTTAACACACAAACAAGGCAATTTTGCCCCTCACCTCATATCAGTCCTGAGACTCCGCAAACTTAGTGAGCCACTCTCATAATACAAAGCACGAGAAAAGCCTCCCGCCTATGCAGTGCAGTGATAACTGTGTAAGAAAGGCACCCTTCAGTGTGAACACAATTTTTCCCCTATGCCTTTACAGCTAAAGGCTTGTTTCGCTAAAGGGGTTATTTACGAAATGATCTTAATGACTAAGAGGCTCAGTGAGTTCACAAATCAAAATAAATCACCAGCTTTATTACATAAGCATAACTGTCAAGCACTGTACTTTGGTTTTGTTTCAGTTTCTCATTACTACATTCACAATCCTTTACAAGCATTATACACCCGTCACACATATATGCAGGTTTATACAGCGTAAAACACACAAAGACTGCAATACCCAAGCAGGTTCCAGCTGACAGCATCCACTGGTCTGACAAGTAGTAACTAAGTTTTGACCACGAGATAAGAACAAAGTGGTTACACATAGGAAAATAACATGCCAACCTCATTTTCTAAGTAACCATAAAGCCTATGCAAGCATATTCAGTTGTTTTCTGCTCTCAGCTGCATCTCATATGGCTTGCTTCACGAAGGTACCAGGGGATCTGCAATTACAGAGTTACCAAAGCTGAGGTGGAGGAACACCCATCCCTTCAAATGAAGGTAAAAGTGGATGGAGGAGAGCAGATAATCCCCAGCTGTACTGGTGCCACCTTTCTGACACAGCTGAAGGTGGATTCTCTAGTTAATAACACTCCTTGAACCCAGATGCAGGCTTCCTCAGATCAAGCAAGTACATTCCTAAGTACTACAAGGATAAATTAATTAAAAGAAAAATGGAGTCAGCTTTCCTATGCCAATAGGAACAGCTACAAAGCAACTCCTTCCTTTCCCTCATGAGGATCAGGCAGATACCAAATCTTCAGCACGCTCAGAAGAGGGCCACATAACCATTTACTCTCCTGTCATTAGACAGCTATAACTATCCAAGTAACACTGGTCCTTATCATGCATTTCCTAACACTCAAATTTACACCAAAATAAATATCAAATTCACCAATGCTACTGACATTCAGGTCATCACACAATTACTCAAAAGCCACTGAAGGGCAGCCCAGCACTTGCAGGATACATCTATGCTAGAAAAACTGCACTTGATTCACAGAGAGACAGAGGCAGGCTTCTGCAATACACTAATGCTGGATTCCAGCCTGGAGCACAAGCCATTGGCAAGTACACACAAGTCTCCCTGGACTAATGGAAACTCTAAACTTCCATGCTAATTCCCATTATTGACAGCAATTTTACCTTTCATGAATCTGAAATTAACACTGATGGCTAACATATTGATCATGAGCTGGCATTCATATTATATTACAAACAACCAACAGCCTGAACTTTAGAAGACCATTAACAATGACACAGTTTGAAATTCAGAGACAGCAGGGACTGGTGTCTAGTTTTTTTGGGTGTTGTCAATTGTCAATATAACTGTGTACACCTCAGCACACAATCCACAAGAGGAAAGGAGATTGCCAGCACCAAGGTTCACAAGCAGTGGCAGCAACCCATCTAAACAGCTGAGATGGAAGGATTTCACTAAAATTCCACTTTCCTTCAAAGCAAAAAAAAAAAAAAGAAAAAGAAAACAGGGGGAAAAAAAACAACAAAAAAACCCCAACTACCAAACCACTCAAAAGCACATAACCATCTGACCTGCCCAGAAGAATCAAAACAATCACTGTACCTAGCTAACAGCAAGATTTCCAGGAAATCTTTGTATGACTACACCAGTTCACTTTCAAAGTTTTTATTTAGGATTACTCTGCTTTAGAGCGGTATTTCTAGAAGGCAGTAATGCAACACTGAATATTTTGAGGAGGTCAAGTAACACGATACACAGCTTTTCCCTCCACGTCAGTGGGGTTCAAAACTTGCTAATGTCAGTAGTGACCAAAAGCTGTTGACATCAGACAGCTGTTATGTGACCCATGAGGAATGAGCTAGTATCCTCAGACCAGTTTTTCCCAGACAGGTATTCCTACCTTCACAAGAACAATCAAGCCCACACTCTGGCTGGCAAGTCTCAGGAGTTAAAAGCAGTGTGGACAAAGAGTAGCTTCCTCAGTCCTGAAGGAGAACAAGAACTTAGACAGCTCTGTCCAGGTGAAGGCTGCATCACACCTCTAATGAAAAAGCAAGTAATTTCAATTCGTAAATATGTCAAGTCAGTATTTGCTGCAAGTCAGTGTTGTCCTGAGCCTTGATCCCACAAACTTCTGAATGTACCTGAATGTACAGGTCACTGTATTTGCAGTCAACAGATCAAAGTGTTGCTCCTCTACAAGATCACAAATCCAGAGAGTGAAGATGAATTGTCTAATACATACCACCTTAAGGAGAGTACGAGAGTAAATCAAAAAAGTACTTCTCAAACCTTAACTGCATCCTCTGGATTCACATACTTTTCCTTTAGCTCAACAGAACGCAAGTTTTATCAACTTTAATAAGAGTTAATTGGCTACTGAAAACTTAATATTACACGCAGACTTGAATTTCTTCTTTACACTGCTCATTACACAACAGTGTCAGATCCAAAAATTTCACTCCAACTGTAATTGTGCACAAGCTGCATAACAGAAGTGGGAGAAGACCAGGACCTCATAAGCATCAGGGGCTCCTAAACCTTTTTCCCCTTCTCCCAAAAGCATGTTTTATTTTTGATTCAAATCAGTTTAAGCACAGTTCAGACAATTCAACAAGCAAAGCAAAATGAGTATGAGATGAAGTCCTCGCCTATGGAAATATCCCACTTCTCAGTATATTTGAGTTTTTTAAGCATGAGAAGACACAAAAAAAAAAATGCCAGCAGCAACCCCCTGAAGAGGCAGCTCTCAGCCACAAGCAATCTGCATGAAACTGCTGGAACCGTAACCTCCCCAAACCCACCCCACCATTATGTAACGGTGCCGAGCCAGGATTTTCACCAGCCAGCCCAGAATTGTTGTTAGAAAGAGACATCTCCTGTCATGCACCAGCAAATCGAAAGGGTTTTAAAAAAAATGCCAACCAAACACAATAAAAACAAGAAAAAAACACCCCACACGTGCAAACAGAAGAGAGTTTAATCCAGAGCCTACATCCATATGCTAAAAACATTTCCTTTCCAAGTAAGGTTTTATATGGTATTCTAACTTAAAAAAATAAAAAGTTGTTTTCACAGATTATATCTCACCAATGTAAGAATATCTGATTTTCCTCTCTAAAATACCAAGGTTCTCCAACTACTTACATAGGTACTTACAAGGTGCCTTTTTATTTTTTTTAATTATTCCTTTAACATTGCAAGCCTGTTTCAGTTGTTCATGTCAAGAAGGTACAAATCATGTCCTATAGGAAAGAAACAACAAAGTAATCTTTTCCTATCTCTGTTATTATTGTTTTCTACTTGATTTCCTTACAGTCTATATGAAGGCAGTGTGAAGTGCCTATGATACAGCAAAGAATAATCCTATTAAGAATCAGTTTACTGTGTACTACTCTCTTCAGATGCTATTTTAAGACCTTAAAAGGATTTCAATATTTAATAAAGGACTGAACCAGTTAAACAAATCCTCACATCTCCAGTGAAACACTGACGTTATGAGACAAGAGTCAAAAGGTGAGATGGACACCTAAGCAGCACGTATGTTCTGTTCTTTTTGTTCAATGCTTTAACTCAGGTTAACAAAGTTGATTTCTGTTTTAGTTGTATTATAAAAATATGTAACTGTACATACTGCTAAGTTTTCTTAGAAATGGTGCTTTCAGATGTTTGAGACATTAGACGTGAAAAATGCAAAAAGCAATTGCTGACAAAACACATTAAGATGCGCTGAAACCACTGAGGGTTTTGTAAATATAGAGATAATTCCTACTGATGATGAACATCAAGCCAAAGGAAGTTCTGCCACAGCAAAGATGAGGACATTTGGTCATGTGTGAGGACCAAGGCAGATTTAGAGAAAAAAAAAAAAGTTAGGCATGGCCCATAATCATGACAAAGTCTTCCTAATAGGATGGTTTCTACAGAAGATAAGCGCCACCTAAACATAGCTGTTTCAGGCTTCTAAAGCCTACTCTTAGTGTGGTAAAAGAGACCAACTAGTTAAACAAGCAGTAAATATTCCAGACATTAGAAGGTAAAGGTGAATTCCCAAGTAATTTTTAAAATATTTTTATCATGCATGTAATTATGTTTCTTACAACATCTGAAGATCTACAATTTCACTTGCAGGGGAAAAAAAAAAATAAAGGGGGGGGGGAAGGCATAAGAAGGTAAGTATAAATATAAATACAAAAATATAAATAATATGCCTTTCCAAATAATATTTATCTTGAGTGTTTAGTTTTGGTGTACACTCAAGTAAAATATCCAAGGCCATTTCAGTTTCCAGCCTCCTGGGTTCTGAAAGGGTGCATACTGCATCTAGGATTTGTGCTTTCCACCATACCGCTCTGTATTGGTATAGGGGTTATAACGTAACTGGATGAAATACACTGTAACCAAGCGTATCCAGCTATATGGGCAGCGCAGAAGGGAAAAGAAAAAAACAAACCAACCAAACCACTAAATACACACGCACTTCATACATACCGAGAAATGCACATGTGCAATTTAAATGAGGCACTACCCCAGTAAATAAGACCTCTGTCTGTACTGCAGGGCACAATGTGTTGTTGATCCAAACTCTAATTTGTTTATAGGGCCGAGGGTCGCAGCACACGCATACCTTCGAAACCGAGCAAAAAATCATGGAGCCGATACGTGTTTGTGCCGAGCACCCCCACGCACATCTGCACGCACACGCGAGTGCACGGCCACGGTACGCCTCCTGGATAACTTCACATCCACGCAGGCCGGGCCGTCAGTAAGAGACGGCGATGGAGGAGGAGGAGGATGAGGAGGAGGAGGAAGCAGCCTTCGCCGCCTCCCACAGCGCCCGCGGCCCGCCATCCCCCTGCGCCCACGGCCACGGCCGCCCCCCACCCCCGCCGCGGGGGCGACCCTGCAGGGAGCGGGGGGGAGAAGCCGGGCAGCGCAGCCTCTGCAGGGGGGTTTGGGTTGGGGGGCGGGGAGGGGGGGGGGAGCAGAGCCCTGGCTGTCGGCGCGGGGAGGTTTCCAGGCATCCTTGCTGCATGCGGGGAGCCGAACGGCAGTGACAAGCGGCGGCGCAGCCTGCGGGGGGGCTCCGGGGAGCGCAGTCCGGAGGAGGAGGAGGAGGAGGAGGAGAAGGAGGAAGGGGGGATGCCCGGAGGAGCAGGCGGGCTGGGGGAGGGGGCCGAGCCCTGCCCCCCTCTCCCCCAGGCACCGGGGCGGCTGAGGAAGCTGGGGCTCCCCCTCTCTCTCACGCCAGCCCTGTGCAGCGCCTTCGAGGCGGAGAGGGGGAGGCGGCCGGGGGGGAGGAAGGGGGGGAAATGCTGCAATGTAGCGCCGGGCGGGCAGGCGAGGGAAGCCGCAAACCCTCCACCGGGGCTCGGCGCAAGCCCCCGGGCCGAGCCCACCGCTTAGAGCGGCCGCTCCGCCGGCGGCCCCGCGGTACCTGCCCGGGGCGGGTAAGGGGAGGGGGGGGCGGCCGCGACCCCAGCCGGGGCCACGGCGGGACGACCCGGCCGAACGGGCAGCGAGGACGCAGCACCCACCTTTCACCACCCTGTCCGTCGTCGATAACTTGGGATCAACGGCCTTATGCTCCGACATGTCCGGCGGCCGGGGAGGCGGCGGGGCTCTCCCCCCTCGGGCAGGGCAGGCGCGGGCTGAGGCGGCGGCCGCCGCTGCGGTCAGGGCTCCGGCTCCTCCGCTGCGGCCGAAGTTGCCGCGTCCCGCCGCCGCTCGCTGGCTCGGCTGGGCTCTGCCGCGCGGTGCCTTCCTCCTTCGTCTTCCTCCACCCCCGTCCTCCTCCTCCTCTTCCTCCTCCAGTTAATTATTGCTCGCTTTCAATCACGCCTCCGGGTCGTTTCGGACGGCTCGCTCTTCCCCCCCCCGCCAAAGACCCCGGCGACAACACCCGCGCGGGCGGCTGTCAGGCAGCGCCGGCAGGAAAAGCCGCGAGTGGACGCGGGCAGCAGGAACAGCCAGGTTGCACACGCAGCGGCCAGCCCCGCGCTTCCTTCCTCCGCGGCGCGCCGACGGCTGCTCCGGCTCCTCCCGCCGCCGCCGCCACCGCCACCGGCCGCCGCCGCACCGGATCGGGATCGGGATCCGTCTCTTCCCCCCCGCCCCCCGCAGGGTCTCTCCCCTCACTCGCACCGACACCGGCCGCGGCCCCGCGGCGCTGCACACGCTCCGCGGCGCAGCGCCCCCCCCCCCCCCCGCCGCGCCGCGCCGCGCCGCCCGGGCCCGCCCTCCCGGCTCCCGCTCCCCCGCGTCGCCATTGGCTGCCGCCGAGCTGCCAATCACTGTCAGGTAGCACCGCCCCGCCCGCGCCGCGCCGCCCAGGTGCACTGCCTGCGCCCACCCGCGCCGTGGGGACCGGCGGGACCGCACCACGCCGCGCAGCGCTCCGCCGCGGTTCCCCGCCGGGCCGCGGCTCGCCAGGCGCGCGGGTACCGCCGGGACGCGGGCGGAGCGGGGGAGCCCGCGTGTGGCCGCGGGGGCGGCCGCCACTCGTCACTCACTGTGGCTGCGGCGGCCGCACGCCGGGGAACCGCGCCCGGTGGCCGCGCCTGCGTGGCGGGCCGGGCCGGGCCGGGCCGGGCCGCTCCGCGCTGGTGCGGGGGGCGCGGGCAGCCGCCGAGCCCCGGCGGCTCCAGCCGCCTGCCCCGAGGGTGGGCGTCCCCGGCGCCGTCACACGCAGGCACAGGCACAGGCACAGCCGGGGCTGGCCTGCACGAAACGGAAACTGCTTAAACAGCGTCCTCCCGTCTGGGGGTTTGCTAGCGTATCCCCGGGTACGAGACTCTCCGTTACGGATAAAAGAAGAAATACATCCCTCTCCCCTCACTGCGTCTCTTGCCCGGCGCACCTGGCGCAGGTCAGCTTGCCGAAAGGGCTGGCGCGGGTCGCAGCGCTCGGCCTTGCTGCTGGCGCCCGTCCACCCCCAGCGTCTCCTCCAACTGCCCAGCAAGGACAAATGCAATGGTCAAACGTGGGGTGTGAAGTGTTCATTGTCCCCGGTAGGAAGACGACGCCTCTTACTTCATGTTTCTTTGGGGATTGGAAAGTAATTTACACCTGTGACGGTGCCCCCCATCGTTCTAGACAAGATAAATATTGTTTAGAGCTTGTTTATACATGTAGTTGTTCAGGAGGAACTATTCCCGACTAATTTCGTTACTAATTTCCAGAATAAGGCTGAGCTGTTCCGGTTTAGTTCAACAGCGTGAGTTTTAATTAAAGAGGAAAACAGGGCACACCTATTCTGGAAGAGGGATGTTTACAGAGTTGCTGCTGAATACCTTCTGTGTAGATGAGCCAAGAATCAACAGACACCTAACCCGGCTTCCCATTTCCCTCCAGGGTGATGTACAAGTTGCTTGCTTAGCAGATACTATTGCTTTAGAAAGCCACAAAGAAAATAAGATGGCAGTTACGACACATGTTCTCTGCTTTGATTTGCCTGACATTTTTAGGGGACATTTTGTTGGCTGTCCTTGTGGTATTTTCACTGAACATGGGAAGACATTGTATGCGACTGACATTCAGTACAACAGCATGAGTTCTCAGCTTGTTCCGGCAACTGTGGTGAGCCCCATGTGGTGTGACCATCCTTTTGTCCTACAAGCACAAACTAGCTGGGTGACAAAGTTCCCATCTGAGATTCCTATCGCAATGGTAACACAAGAATAAGAAACAGGCCTGGTGCTCAAGCAAGGGTATTTTATATACACCCAAACAAATCCTGAAGCCCATGACAAGTCTGCAGAAGGCTCCCCATATATTAGGCATACTTCATGAAGCGCCAAGTGCACAGAAGAATCTGGACAGAAAAAAACCAACATCTTCATCCCCAGTGCGGGGAAGCGCTGCTTAGCAGCACTCAGTGCTTGGACAGAGAAGGAGAAGCAGCATGTTAGGAATGCAGTATGGCCAGTAAATTCAGGTATTGCCTACACCTTGTGGGCCACAACTTCATGAGACACGGAGGACCAGTTTGGATCCGTTCTTCTGTGACTGCAGGCTGTTCGCATGAGTCATCTGGATTCTTCTTGATAGGCTGCAATAACAGAGACTCTGGGTCTCTCCAGCTTACACTTGCTCCCCCATTAGTCACAGGACAAGACTTCAGCTCTGATTTTTTAACAAGAAAGTATGATTATTGGTGCTGCTATATGGCATTCAGTGTCACAACTCCAGCATGTTTGTATTAATTCTGAAGTTATCTAGGACTTTTTTTTTTTAACAGTTTTCCTTTGCTTCTAAGTTTTCAATTATAATATGTCGTCCAGGCTAGATAAAGTTCTTTCATTTAATCTTGTGGAAGGTCTTGATAATGCGCCTGTTGAATGCATTTAGTCTTCCTTTCCAAGGTAGAATCCCCATTTCAGGTAATTTCTTCTTTAGGAGTTTTCAGACAAACTTTCATAAAACAAAGGTGAAGTACCACTGCAAAATACCATGTCTCATGCCACTTCTGCAAGGTATGATATGGCCAAGATTCAGATCACAGGTATAAGACCTCATGACTACTCTGTCATGGTGTGGTGCAATCTTAAACCCATGACCTGTTTCAGGAGCATTTGCAAAATCCTTATTCTTGCAGTGAGGGAGGGAAAGGAAAAGAGAGAAATCACCAAACACCATCTTTGTTCTCTCATAATGGTAACAGACTAGAAAAATTCTGTATTTCAGATCTATGTTAGTAGTAAAGGTTGTATATCTATTCTTCTCACAAAGACCTCCTTAACCATAAAGCAATTCCTTTTTCATGGGATCTGAGTCCTGTTAGAGTCCTTTTCTCATTTAACAGTAGGAGGAGAACATGAAGATCACATCTTTGAATGGAAAGAGCACAGTCCGTGGATTCTGGGGAAATTCTAACACACTTGACCTCTTGCATCACCAATCCCCAGTAGCATTGTTAGTCATTTCATCCCCTAGTAGAATAGAAACGCAGCATGATACACTGGAAGCTCTGATCTTCTGAAGAGCAGTCACTTCCCATCACAGATTTTGGAGACAAGGTCTGTGAAAGCTGGGGGAGAGAGAATTTTTTCAAGTCCGAAATAAGTCAGTCCTCACCTCTTTGCCTCAGATGAGCGATTCTTTTCCATTTTAGCTGAGACATGACAATTCTTTTAAGCACACAGCAGCTCCAGACAGCAGCAGCATCCAGCTGAAGTGGAAGGAGGAATAAATGCCCATACAATGAGAAGGCAGTAATTTTAAGCCAGAGTTTTATAAAGACATACAGACTAACAGATTCCAAATTTTGTCATAGGTCCCATGAAAAATTAGCAATGAAGTTGCCTGGACTTTATTTCAGCAGCAAGATGAAGATTATCTTCTAGAAATGCAACCATATGTTTGTACACTGACTCAACCAATTAAGATACTGTTTTAAAGTATTGATTGTAAGAGATAGTGTTTAAAATTTTAATCATTATTATTAGAAAAAACCTTTTCTAGCTACAGGGAGTCTGTCCTTCACGCATTAGCTTTTAGCTCCTGGAAGTTCTGGCTTCATATGTAATAAATGTAAGTTTGACAGTCTCTTGGAAGTAAAGAGGAGTTAGAGAGTGCTCTGGTGTATTATGATGGCTGCATGGAAAATATGTGCAATGAGGTTAGTCTGGATATTGGTGCTGCCTTAACTGATTATTTTCCTCATTTTTCTTTTAAGAGAGATTTGCAATTGTTTCAGTTTACTTCCCTTCAATATAAAAATTAATGGGGATTCTTAACATCTGCGTATCTATCGCCTAGGCCATAATCTGTATAACATAGTTGTCTACCAGATTAAAACCACTACTTACTAGTCTTTGTTGACAATGCATCTTCAGAAGATGCTCTGTAGTGGAATCAAGGTTCTGTTACAATGCACGCTCACAGCGCTGACTACAAGCACCTAAAAATTCCAAAAGAGCCACATCTGTCTACATCTGATGAAAATAAATTTGATAGCAAGGGCCTTGGAAAGCCAATATAATTTATCAGTACTCCACAGGCCATTTGGTTCCATCATATCCAAGAGAGGAAATTCACCCCAGTGTAGAGAGCCTAGACAAACGACCACATACCAATTTAGATCACCATCAAGGGGCACTGTCTGAGGATTTTCTTGACAAATGGTTTCCCACTCTTATTCTACGTCAGTACACAAGAGGGAGCTAGATAAAGGGCCTGTAGCAGGTAACAATTCTTTGTATCATCCAAATGCTTTCTGGCTATGTTTGCAAAGGGATGGAAAGTTCAGATGGCAAAACATAGTGACATAATCCATCACCGAATGTATCCTCTCCTTTCCCCACCTGTGGTCTTCATGCATCCACTGCGGGCACTTAACCTGTTGCATCCACAGCCTCTCTTGAGCTTTGCATGTTTTCCCCTTGCATACATCTGTTTGTTAGGCTTTTGGCTCAGCTATTTATACCTGTTCTGGATTTGGTCCTGAAGCTTTTAGCAGAATTTATACACACTGATAATGATACTGTGCCTGGTTTAGAAAGCAAAGCAAAACAGATAATTCTACAGAGAGCCATGGAACGGATGATACCAAAACGAATTGTGCTGGAATAAAATGCAAGCAATGGCATCCAGAATACTGGAGAGGGAAAGCAGGTTAGCTCCAAATTCCAAGATGCTGAATCAACATGGAAAACAGTAACAAATGGTGCCATGAGCAATTATACAGAGCTTGACTGACATTTGAAAAGTCAACAGACAGTAAAAGAAAAGAACATAAGTGAAAGAAAATAGTCTTGAACCCTGGAAATAGTTACACCCCCTGCCAAAACCGGCCTGCTTACAACAGGTTTCAATATAAAAGAAGCATAACTGTGGTCATCTAAGGCTGCAAATGAATACTTACATTCAGATTAAGCCTCTGATGCAAAACTGATCCACAAGTCATGCCTGTAATCCCTAGCAGCATGCAGACTCAAGAGAAATCATGCAAGGGACTTCCACATCTGTCCCCTTTCCAATCCTGCTGAGAAGCGAGCTAATGCAAGTTTCCTCCACTGCAGTTTCAGATTTCTTAAGAGGCACGTACTTTCATCAGACTACTCTAGTAAGCCCAAAGGTGAAGACCAGGTTAGAATTAAGTTTGGAGACAAGTACTGAAGCCAGCATAAGAATAAATCAAGACACCAGAGACACAAAGAGCCATACTAAAATGAAGAGCATAGTAACAAAGTCAGAGCCAGAAGATTGAAAACCAAAGAGTCTGTATTACAAGATAAGTCAGAGCTGGAACAAGGTGAGGTATAGGAGCATAACACAAAGGAGACAGGAACCAGGGATCAAGACTAAGCAAACAAGAATGAAAAGCAAGAGAGTCAGAAGCAAAACTACAGCCAAATGGCACTGCAGACTGCCAAGAGCAACTGGTGGAGTTGCCTGACACATCTGCTATTAGAGGAAATTAGCCAAGCCTTAGCTCCTGCACAGCTGGGCCACAGTCCCACTTGCCCTATTGCATCCAGCTGCAGGGCCAGTAGCCCAGGCAGAGCCCAACAGTGTGGATAAATGTGCATTGGTTTAAAGCTCAACCTGTAGGGGTAGCTTGTCCCTATAAATTTACTGGTGCAAGCAGCAGATTTAACTCAACTTATGTATCCGGTAGAGCACTGCACTGATTTGTCTAAATGTGTTTAAAGTTATAGCTTTAATTAAGCACTGCAAGTTTGTGCAGTGGAAATGCCTTACTGTAAAAGAAGTAGATATATCTGAAGGCAGGCAACAGTGCCAAGGTTCCCAGAAGTGGAAAGATATCCCCTCATCTCCCCCTACTGGTGTGCCCATCCCCAAGCCTCTCTGCAGAGTGAGGAGGAGCATCTTCCTCGTCTGCTTTGCCTGTGCCAGTACTTTGTGAAACTGAAAGAAAGGACCCTTGGGAGCAGCTTCCAGCATCGAGCTCTTCTCAAGGTGCTGGCAACAGCTTAAAACCACAGTCCTGCTGTCAAGAATTAGTCATTTGCTCCCAGAGAGTTCATCTTGCAGGCTTTGGTTCTTAATTAGACATTGCTTTTAATGGAAGACTACAGAATACAGATTTTGCAATGAGCCTTGAGATGTTATCCCAGTGAATATTAAAATCTTCCAGAAAATATAAATTAAGAAAGATTCGAATGGAAGGAAAGCTTACTGCTTTTTTAAGATGTTCTTGCAGTAGCAAACGTCATGACAGACCAATGCCTCTTTAGAGAGAAAGGAATGATATTTGTAGGAAATGGGAACAGCAGAATAACAAGATACATGTTCATTTTGTATTATAAGTTTCTAATATATAGCTAATTTAACTCTGATGTGGTATTAAAAACTACTAGTGGCAGGAGCAGCTGAAAAGATCCTGAAATAAGGCATGGTACTCAATATGTTTAATACCTAGGATGCTTTTCTGCCTCCTTTTTCAGCAGCAATCCCATTGTCAGACACACAAGAACAAAGAGGAATGTGTGTAATTGCTTTTGCAAGAGTAGAGCCTTATTTCTTTTCATAAAGATGCCACAATTTATTATTTATTTTTCGCTGCCTTTATGGCCAGAAAACAGTACAGATTAAATCCCTGCTACTTTAAAGGTAACATGCATGGAACACATCCTGGAGTAAATGATTTGTCCAAGTGCCATCAGTGCCAACTGAGGGCTCAGTGGTAACAAACAGACCATAACTGGTGTTAGGGGTGAGATAATTAATCACAATAAGTTAATACCCAAGGAACAAACCCTGAAAACTTTAATTTGATTGCCAAAAACTCTCAGAATATAAAGTGTCTTGCGATGTGTTATTTAAAGAAGCATAGTGAATATGAAAAGGAACAATGGACTAGAATATGTTTTCCATAGTGACCTCCTGTGCTTTGAATTTTCCTAGGAACTTGGAATGGGGAAAAAAGGACAGAACAACCTGATCTCTGAATGTGTGTCTGTAAAATTCCCAAATATTTACAAAGTAAACCACTGAAACCTGGAGATTACCATGCAGTTTAAGGAACTCTAATGAATAGAATTACTGTATTGAATTAAATGTAACTAACTTATTCAAGTTGGCTTAGTGGTAGCATTAGAAAACATAAAAATCTTCAATTAATTTTCAGTCAGAGTGGCCATAATTTATACATTGAGAATCCAGATTCTCACTTACCCCTGGGCTTTAAACTGCTGTAAGATGCAAAGCTGCTTTATAATGGTTATAAGTTACACTTACACTCACTTAAAATCCATTTTATATTCCTGGGCTGATGAAGAGCAGCCCTAATGTAAGGCAGAACCAGGTTTCTAATTGACTACAATCTTTCTCAACCAAGGATGTGAATTCAGGCCTGCTGTCTTAACCAACTGCTGCAAAGGGACTCCTTCACTATAGCAGTGCCCTACTAGTCCCATAAGGCTTTACTGCAGGGCAGCTTGCAAGGTTAGGTTTTAATATCCTTAAAAAACCAGCAGGAATATCAACAACCAAACTCCCCCCTTCTCCCCCATGCACCTATGTAATTTAAAAACATCAGCCTCAGGCATGCTACAGAACATCCTTTCAATCATATTTTAATCAAATTGCTTTTCATCTTCTCAAGTTTTATGTAAGAAGCACATGAGCTACTTTAATCTTTCCTCCTCCTCCCTCACTCCTCAAAAGAAAGTTTCAGTGCTCTGTGCTTACTCAAAGAATGGCATTCAGCACAGCAACAGACACGTAAATCTTCTGAATTGCTAAGAAAGTGCTACCCAGAGGATGGTATGGCTCTAGATTATGACAATCAAGCGCACAGTACTGGAGAACGTAGCTGAAGAGCACTCAGATAATGTATTTTCCTTTTAAAAATCCTTATTGGTACAGGGCACATCCATTCTATAAATAGATGTGCTCTACAGGATGGGACAATTTCATGATCTTGACTTTAATGGTTTGTGAAAATAATTTAAACCATAAGTAAGAAACAGACATTAATGTTAAACAAAACTATGAAGATGTTGCTAATTGAGCATAAGAAAATATTTTTCAGTTAGTTAGTCTTGCTATCTTAGCATTGCCAATAAGCCTAGCACTTGAGTTGGTTGCTTTATATGACACTGCTTTCTGCCTAAGAAGGAAATATTTCTCTAACTCTCCTGGAGTTCACAGCTATCCCAAGAGTAATGACTTCTTGCTGGTTGTCTTCCAAAGGATGTTGTCAGCCCGTCAGTAGTTCATTTCGGGTGAAAATAACCCTTGTGCCGAGGCCAGGCCAAGATCATATACCAAATAAGTCCCATTAAAATCTTCAGATAAGGCTTAAGTGATATTTAAGTACTACAGTGCTGGCCTTCTGCTCAGTAGTGAATTCATCTAATATCTGCAAAAAAATGGGTTCACTTTGAGCTAAAAATTAACAAGGGCTTATCCTGACCTCAGAGTGGGATTGGTGAGACTTACAAAATTGAGTAGCCCAGGATATGCATGCTCTGCCAGATTCTGAGGACATTTTCCACTTAAATACAGCAGCTGGCAGAGGGCTGATCACAACTATACCAGTGGAGGATCTGGATGCTGTTGCAATACATTGGTCCATGGAGACTTGAAGGCCAGGAGCAGCCCTGACACTGTGACTGGTGCCAAACACAAGAGTCACAGAGAGTGCTAGCACCATGCACTTGCGTCATGTTCCCCCCAGCTGGGAAACAGGGTGCTAGAGGATGTAGTCATGTCATCTCATCTATGTATCCACCTATTTTAGTAAGGAAGCTTACATCAAAGAGAAAGGGGCAGCAGATAAGACAGAAGAAAGTGATTGCTGCTATGCAGATATACAATTAAATGTGGTCTACCAATATACCAAGATCCTACCAGATGGCAGATGACCTGACCTCTGTCACCTCACTAAAATGCTTTCCTTTTGCCTCTGTCTTGTCCAGACTTAACTTGAGCTGACACCTTTTATTCTTGCTCCAATTTCTTTCAGGCATTGGGTCAGCTGGAAAAAAGATCTTGTTCATATGGGAAAGAAACAAGACAAATGGATGTTTCCAGCACCATATAATTAGAGTGCAAAGCATGGCCACAGATAAAATACAGATACATGTAAAATATGGGAACCAGACCTTCTGCCTTACTAAAGCAATTATTCATACACATGGCAACACAAATATGCTGCGGAAGGGAATCTGTGTCAGTGATAATGTTTGCTCAGATATTCACTTGCATATTCATGGGCTCAGATGGAGAATATGCAGTGGGGAATGATTGGTTCACCTCCTTCCATTTCTGTGTCCTCAAAATTTTCCTCCTTTGTTTTCCTTTCTTCTTTTCTCTCTTTTTATTCTGCATTTTTTATTCCCTCTCCCCCCTCATTTCAGAAGTACCTGGAACAATATTTCAGAGAAATTTTATAACAACATGTTTCCTCTTAATGACGTAGATTGCACCTCGCAGTACCATACACATTCCCTTTCTCCTAGAAGAACCTTTGTAATACCCAATCAGAGCTACTGCCCCTGCCCCCTTCCTTCCTTCCTCTCTCCGTCCCCTCCTCCCTCCCTTTTTCTCTTTCCCCTCATCTTCTTACCTCTTTTATAGCCCATGGTGGGCTGTGATAGGGAGGGATGGATAAGTCCCTTCTGTGACATTTTCCAGTGATTCTTTCCCAGGAAGGAGCCATTTCACAGCATTCCCAGAATATACTCTCAAAGTGTCCAGAAACACTTTCCAAAGTATTTTGGAGATTCTGAATCTTAAACTCCATTATTGCAAGTGGTCTCCAATTTCTCCCCATCAGAGTGTGTACTGTGAATGACTTCAAGCTCTCTCTGGCCACTGTCTTTGAGTGATCTACCTAAATACATTCGGGTAAAATCTGACTATGTCATTCACAAACAGAGGTGAGCTTAGTAAATCTATTGTTTTCCCATTAAAAAAAAAAAAGAAATTGCTAATATGGCTCTAAATATATATTCACTGCCAACAGTAACACACATAGCAGCCAGCTTACATCTGCACTGAGATTTCCCAGACAAGCTGTACAATATCACTCCAGAAACTGCTAAGCCTTGGCAATAATCAAAAGATTGGTGGGGAGAACTGCAGAGATGTTGGATAAAGTTAATCAGGCAGGCCAATGAAATAAATATTAGCACAAAACTGAGGAAGAAGCTGCTGACCCACTAGGGATAGACATCAACTTTTTACTCTGAAGTTCTGCATATTTTGCATATCATTCATATATAATGTTCACATTATATGAAGATAATATAGGAAAACTCATATGAATTAATGCTAAAAAAATTATATTTACTTTCTCCTAAGGGTATGCTGAATTCCCAAATGAGGGAGGAAGAAGAGAGATGGTTTATAATTCATTGATATTTAGCAGTAAACAGATGCTTTCTAGCCTTCCACTTACTTTATGTTAGACTTAAAGTATATATTTATTTTAATTCAAGGCCTCTCCTATTGCTTCTGCCACTTCTTGCTATGGCTTATCCTTCTAGGGCTTTAAAAGCCACCACTTGGCATCTTTCGTAATTGCTTGTGCAGAAGGGCAAGAATGCTAACACCTTTCTGACCAACCGCAGAGAATCGTTTCCTTTCCTTGTGCAGATAAGCAATATAAGTAATCATCAACAAGAAACTTTCACATTTCACATTCCAAGACATAGGGCCTGGAAGCTGAACTCAGCAAAATTCAAACTGAAGACAAGAGACACATTTTTAACAGTGCAGGGAATTAACCATTGGAATTGCTTTGCCCTGGAATACGCTGTGACACTTGGAGCTTTTAAATCAAGCCTGGATGTCTATTAAAAGATGCTGTCTGCTTCAGTTGCAAGATACTGAACTCGGTGGAGAAACCACTGTCCTTGTTATGCAGAAAGTTAGCCTAGATCATCCTAAGGGCTTCAGTGGCTAGGAAATATACTCAGAAACACAGTCAAGCATAAAACACAATTTGCACAAATACTGGTAATGCACACTATTTATGAATTCAATTTTGCTGAGAATATCAAACACTTGACCTTAAAATTAGCTTTCTGTGGGTGCACTAGTCATACTGGAATATACAATGTATACAACAGAATGTGTACAAGTGGAAGAAAGCTTCAAGTGCAAGCAAACCAAAATTCCCATAAAATGTGAATGCTGTGTTTGCACATTTTTGTTCATGTATTATTTTTTTTAAACAGTTCTTTTTAATAGCGTGAAAATGAAGAACTGTATTCCAGTAAAAATAACAGTGACTGGCTACAGCTAGAGAACAAATGGGTAGCAGCTCACCAAAGTCACACTGCTTAACCCTGCATTGACCAAGACGGAGCTGCTGAGACTCCCAAGGCACTGCAGTCTGGATTTCTTCTGATACACCTATATGTCTTCATTATTTAATTTGTATAAGCCATAATAAACATGAGCATAATTACAGTTCTGTCAGACAGTCTTAGCCCCCTGCAAAGCAAAACCCCTGTCAGAGAGAATAAAGGAAAAACTCCATTCCGCTCTCACCAGCCATTGCCAGAAAGAAACTTCAGCCCCCACTGATGGAGTTGCCCTTTGAGCACTGGTCACCCAGACCAGGCAGTAAGAAAGCAGTGAAGCTGTTTCCACAGCTCATGCCTTGTTGGTTTGTATAAAAATTTGGCTTCTATCCAAAGAGCTAGAATTCATGGCAGCTTCTCATTCCTAGGAATTACATATTTGAATGCTGGATGCCCTCCGTCATCCTGCTACCTCCAATTAATTCAGAAAGTTCTTTATGGCATTTTATGCCAGCAAATTTATCAATCCAGCCTGCTGATTATGAGAGTTTCCTAAATACTCCACACTGAATACCTGTAGGCAAGTAAAATATGCCACGCATGAAAACACAGAACTGTTTTTCTTAGAAGCCCAGTGACAAAGTCTCTTACCTGACTGCTTCATGGCACTGATACAATGGGACATCTTTCTAGTGATACTAGTACAAGTTATTGCTCATAGTCCATCATTACTTTGCTCAACTTTATCCAGTTATGCATTTGATTGCCAGATGAATTTCATCAATCAGACTAGATAGATGGAACATTCTAGCCAGAACTGTGCTCTAAAATACACCTTGTTTACGATTTTATAAAAAAAAAAAAAAGGAAGACAACACAGTCCATTCAGCCTGTGCATGAAAACCACTAAAGCCAGTGGTTTTACCTTACTCCTCAATTAGTCCATTTATTTCAGTGAAGCTCCACAAGCTTCCACAAGAGCTAAATATGTCTCCTAGGATATTTTTACCGCCCAGAATAGGCCTTCTGCAATTCAGAGCCCCCTGAGCCAGCACCGAAACAAGGTCTCAGAGAAACCAGGCCTTTTAGGGTGAGATGTCAAACTGAAGTCCCCAGGACTGCATTTCCAGACAGTAAGACTAAACTGAACCAGCTGGGGACATCACAATCCTGCCTGCATAGACCTCCTGTAGCCACAGATGAGCCAGTTGTTCATCATTTTGCAACACAAACTCTCCTCTAGTGTTTCTGCATTTTTGATTTCAAGAACTGAGAAGGAAAGCCTGGAGCTTAGTGCGTTTTCAAAATGTAATACATGCCAGACGCGTATTTGTCCACTGCATAGTTATGTAAGAGTGGATCAACAAGTCTCTCTGCTTCTCCTTTCCCATGACACAACAGACATGATTTAAATCCCAGTCTGCAATGTTTGCTGTGTGCTGATGGCTTTTCATGTGAAAGGTTTGAGATGTTATTGGCCACAGGACCACAGGTAGGCAGCTAGCTATCAGTGCTGCAAGTTTTTCCTAGTTTGTGGCTAGATATTAAATAGCTATAACAAACAAGAGACCCCAAATAGTCTTTCCTTAAAGCTGAACTCCTCAGGCCAGAAAATTGTATAGTAGGATTCTGTCAGAATTGATTCCCCCCCCAATTCAACAGAATTTTAGGAAATTTTGACCTGTGAATAAACAAAAGTTGCAGAAGAAGAAGAGACATACATGCTTTGATTTTACCGTTTGCTTCTCTTTTTTTGTCTTTTCTCCCTCTTCCCTCTATTTACATGAGTTTTTAAATCTAGATGATCAAAGCAGTGCCTATTGTAGCAGTACAAGAAAAAGAAAGCCCTTCACTCCAGGTGGTTCAGGCCCAAACACTAATGCTGAGGTACCATTTTGATGTCCTGTTCTGGCAACTGTGTAACTGTATCTCAAGCAGCACAATTAGATTCACTGTGCACACTCACTGAAAGAGAGATGAACAACTGCAATGGCTTTCAAGATAAGATTTTTATACTGATGCTCTTTCTGCCGCTGTACCAAAATTCTTGTGGTGAAGTCAGTGAATCACAGTAATATGTAAGTGTTGACAGCTATTTATGTTAGGTCCTTTTGAATTTGTAAACAGAATATGACAGAACTAAAGCAAACGCCAAGAGGTTATTTTACACTCTGCTGAACTACATAAAGTGATATAAAGACATTTCAGAAAAGTTTTACAGAGCTGGGGAAAAACTGTGCACTGTAGGACAAAAATTCAGATTGTGTTGGAGAAAAAACCCTAACATCGTTCCCACAGTGAAAGTTCATCCTTGTAACATCGCACTAGTTCACATTAGCTTCCTATCTGCATAAAGCAGATAATTAACAAACCAAGCCTGCACAGTATGTGCATACTGACAGTAAGGATGTGGTGCCAAGGCACAGACTGTCTTTGTATATTAGATACGTACACCATTGTGGCAAGCATCATCTAAGGACCTAGTGCACACACACAAAAAAAAAACAAACAAAAAGGTTGTGCAAGTTCTGGCCTAGCCACAGGCAGGATGTAGCCCACAGAGCATTTCAGCAGCCAGCCACATCCTCCTCCACTGTTTCTTTTTTAGATTTTATGGGAGTCCCCAGGATCTGCATGCAAGCAACACTCATTCATTCTTCATTCTGCTCTTTTCCTCAACCTCCCACTCTCATCCCACTAGAAATCACCTAAGAGAGAAAAATAAATGAGGACCTGGGTATAAGAATGTGAAGAACTTGCTTGGTGAAGCTATAGACAAAATAGATTTGGAGTTAAAATTCACAAGAAATCTCTGCTCTGTGACCCAGTTCTAGTTTTCAAACAGCTGACTCTAAGGTATTCAGGCTTTTGGGGTCTCTTTTTTTTTCTTTTTTTTTTTTTCCCTTGCCACATTTCTATTTCTGAACACGTTTCAAGGCAAAGGAAGAGAGTACTTTCATGCAATCAAGCCCAATTCCCATTTCATAATGCAATGACTTCTAGCAAGGCTCAGGCTGACCCGAGGTCTTGTGATATTGTAGAGCGGTAGAGATGATAGGCATAAATGGATTAACATGAGAACTAACCAGTCTGGCAGCGTGGATGTCTTCTCTGCTTCAATTCTCTATTTAATTGCACAGCATGCCCTTCCATCATCAAGAGCTTTTGTTTACTTGATTCTTAAAGAGAAATAATAAGGAAACAGTAAGGAGGGGCAGTGATCATATAAGTCCTAACAGGTGAAAAAATACATATTTTTTTGTTGCATGCAGTCATTTTATAAGTTATTTATGCAGCATTCTCATTTACTTATGCTAGTATAAATCAAGAGTAACTCAGCCACTCAGCCAGCTTGAAAGAGTTCTCAAAAGTGAGATATCTGATGTTTTCTCAGCTCAGAGGGGGTCACAATATTTTGTGTGAATATGTGCTGTCACTTCTGCCTTCCCTGCAAGAAGGCACATTTCCTGCTAGCTACAGGGAAATGTTTGAAAGTGCAAGCACTCTGGGTTAAGAACTTCTAAATGTATTATTGCTTAAAGCATTATCGCTTTCAAGCCAGTTTCACGATTTTGAACACTTGGGCTTGGCAACAGTAAGCAAGTTAGAACAAATGAGGTGTAAATGCTAAGTAAGGCCAACAAAATATACACTGCATGAAGAGCATCATATATGAATCTGTTGTCCACAGTTCTGTTGGCTGACCTCTAGATAGTATCTGGAATGCTACTTACTGAACGTTGCTTCAGTAACCTCTGTCCTACTGCCAAAATCAATAACTCCTGTTTGTGCTAACATGGCCTGTTATGATACATGTTATTTAGAGATGAATTGATCATGAAGAACCTGATGAAAACTGGAAAGATTGAGGGTACAGATAATGTTTTCAGGAAAAAAAATATAAGACATGGAAAATTTTACTTATTTGGGCAGCTGAGCACAGCAGATGGCAAGATCTTCAGGGAAATAAACACAAAGTTTGGGAAAGCAAGAGTGTGTTCTAGCACTTGCCAGTGATCTCATGCAGCAGAAAAATCAGTCAAAAATTAAATAGACACTCAGTAGCACCAGTGTTTTGTCAACATTTTGTAAAGAACAGGGAGTTGGCAGCCAGAAAGGATAGGACAGAGGAGGCTGACTAGCTTCGAGGGCCAGTGTTTGCAAAAATAATTGTCAGGATCAGATGGTATTATAACTTTAGCAATCACGAGTTTTTAATGGAGATTCACCAATTGTATATATCAAAGAGTGTGCAGCTATAACACTAAGCTAAATGTCCATCTGCTACAGTCCACTCCCAGGCTAGTGACTGTCAACTGATCAAACAAACCATGAGCGAGAGCTGAACATATTACATGATGGAGTAAATAATATTGTCCCAAGGAAACATTTTTATCAATTAATATGGTCCATAAATATGCTAATTTATTAATATGGTTTATAAACATATTAATAAGTTTACAAATCCAAGTACAGAGTGTTCATAAATCCATATTATTCCACAGAAGGCCCATAACCATCTATTTCCAGTTGGACTGAAACACTATGCAATATTTCACCTAGAACTTATCCCTTCTCCATTCATTGCTACTCAGATTTCACATTTCACATCTATGCAATAAATAAGGAAGGTAAGAGTGGGCCTATTATGTCAAACTGAATTAGCAAGTGATTTCATTTTAAAGTAAGAAATTATATATGGCCAGAATTATCCATCGTTCTGCTTGTGTTTCAGATTTAAATCTCTACTCAAGGTCTCTTTGTACATGGGATTCCTTCTTAGTCCTCATTTTAAATTACTACCAGCTACCCAGCTGCCAAAACTTGAAAGAAGGATAGCTATGGATGCAAGGAAAAGTGATTATGGAGAGAAATTATATATGCTTTCTGTATCATCATGGAACTGAGATGAGTTGATCATTATTTACAACCATACAACTTTCATAATATCTGCCTCATGATCAAGTATCAATTAAAAGAGAAAAGGCTGGGTATGCAAACAAATTAGACAAAACATTTTGCATGTATCTCTACCTACATGTGATACTTACGTCTGCACATATCTGTCTAAGACTGGAAGGGAGCAGGGGCTCACTCTGGCAGTAGCACTGTAGAAGACCACAGCATCGATGCAGTTCCTCAACCCCAGAATTTTATCTGGGTACCAATTTCTTCCTTCTACCCTCAGAAAACTCAGCTTTCTGCCCATGAAGTTGAGCTGATAGTCCCAGTTTAAGTTTGCAGGTGAGATGAATGAAGTGCTCTCCATGGTAAAGTTAAGTTGGTTACTTATTTTTTAATAGAACTTACACATTCAGTAGTAATCCAGCACTAATGAACTGGGTAAATTCCTTGCCTACTGGTGTCACAGGTTTTCCCCGGGCTTCAGAAAATGGGAAGAATTTCATGCAGCATTTGAAAAGGGCTGAATCAAGTAAAATGATGCATGATATTTGTATGGATATGGATACCTTAGGCTTAAATCTAGATAGAATAGGACCATGACCAAACAATAGTAATTTATAAGCTCTAGCAGGAATTGTGGCCAATTTATAGTATTTTGGTAATTTACATCAGCTTTTAATTTGGTTTTAGGTGTTCCCAGAGGCATAACATTAAGACCTGCAGAAAAAAATCCCTTTTATTCTTGTTGATTTTGGTATTAATTGGATGCTCCAGCAGTTTAGAAAATCTCACTAGAATCTTAGACTCCCAAGTACTTAAAAACATTAAGGCACAGATCTACTTCGAAACATTGAGCCACGAGAAATCAAGACATACTGCTGTCCATCTAGTCTAGTATTTTGCTATTAATACAGGCAAAAAAGTACACAGTGGACAATTTCTGAGACATGACTCCAGAAAGAATTTCCTCCCAAAATTTAGTTATTTGAAATTTATTGGTTCTCTGAAACTTGAGAGTTGATTACGTACTTTCTGTGCATTTAATGTAACCCTAGATAGATTTGTCTTCTAGGTGTTTTAAAACATTCTCTTCTGTATTCAGATAAAGAGGCTGACCCCAAACGTAGCTTCCACTACAGAATCCAATAGTCTAAATATTTACATGGAAAGAACAGTCTTTCCATCAGTTCTGCATTTACAATTGTTCAGTTACAATGAACCCTGCTTGCCTCTTGGCCAGGCAAATTAAGGGGTTTTTATCTGCCTTCTGTAGACCTTTTTTTTTTTAATTATACATCCATGCACTTATTTTCTTTCCAGTATAAGTAAGTGTTTCAAGTCTAAACATTCTACCTCTCCACTGGTTCTAGCAATGACAAGGCAAAGGCAGTACAAATGTCTTATTTCAATGCAATCAACATTTTCTTTGTTGCTTTTTATTTTTTCAATAAAAGAGCACTTCTAACCTCCCCCAAAATTATGTATAGTATACAGAATGTCCTTCCAAAAAAATTCTGTACCCAGTTCTCACTCAGCAGACTCAAATCTCCTTCAGAAATTAATGGTAATACTCCAGGCAACCATCTACCTTGTCTCACTAATGTCTATCACCAGACAAATGAAAAACAACACGTGCAAAGGTTTATTCCTCAGCCAGTGTGTCTACAGACTTAATACACCTGTGGAATAGAGTGGATCTTAATCCCTTTCCTATTAGGATCTGCAACATCCAGAGCAAATTGCAAGACAGGAAAAAAAATTCCCTCCCACTGATTCAATGGGAGGGACTTTGAGACACTCCTCATCTCTCGTGTGTATTCAAAACCTTGCAGGGTAAAACCTATGAGTCACTGAGCAGGAATCTCATGTTTATTTATGTACATCTTAGTGGCAATAAAAAACTTTCATTCTTCATAAACAGATAAGTACGTACCTATAAACATACACACCTGCACGATTCTGGCATATAAAATAGGAGATAAATAAATAACCTGTACTGTCAAATGTATGGAAAGTAAGTCTGAAGTGTTTCAGGCTACAGGTATTTCTATCTTCTTAGCTTGGTGGCAATTTTCTTTGCATTTAGCAATGATTTTATAGTCGTTAATCATGTCACAATTGTCTTTTAAGTTACAGACCTTATTTACAGGCTGAAGGAAATCACTTTTACAGCTGGATGTGTTCCTGATCGAATATCATGGTTCAGTCAGGACAGGCAGAGTATATGCAGTGTGGAGAGGCTACCTCAACTTAATGATTAAATTCTGCATTATTTAACATTTGAACTCCTAGGAACACAGATCTGCTCTCTGGTTTGCATTCCAATGGCATTCAAAACAAGTACATGTATGAGTAAGTTTATAGCCTTCTTTTCCTCCCGCATTTCAAAATTTTGATTAAACGTCTATGCAATGTTTTTGATGAAACACCCATCAAAATATAATATTTTAACAAAGAAGTTCTATGTCATTTCCTGTCCTAAATCCACATAAAGGCCCAAAATCATGGGTCTAATGAGAGGGAGGTTTGAAGCAGAAAGTCTGCACTGTACCTTGCCTCCTGAGGGAAAATGCAGTAAATATCGATGGCAGTGTAAGCCAACCATGGCAGGAAGCAAATGTAGCTTTTCAATGTGAAATGTCAAAATGACTTTTCATTGTCAGCTGAGAATGCCAAACATAAGCTCTGAAAATAAATCCATTTACAATTTGGGTAGTTGTGCTTTCATATTCTCTATCACAAAAAGTACTGCATTTGTTTGCACTTAGATTTCATCTCAAGTTCATTTGTGGGTGTATCAAAAAGGTGGGTTTTTTTCACATCTGCAACCCATTTGAACATGTAATAAAGACAGCTTAAACTTCTGATGGATCCAGGAGTTCTGTCTGACTAAAGATGGTTGAAATCAATACTGCTGGCAGATCATACTCCTGGCAACCATGAGACCATGGTTATGAAAGAATCAATTTTTTATTTGTAAACCTATCTTACAAGTTAGTAATTTTTCCCTGGATCATATCTGAAACACAAATTCATAGCTATGTTTCCCAGTTCAAAGCTACTGTAGGAAAAAAAAAGTAGATTCTGAGAAATCATCATTATTACTAAAAGAACTAAAGAATTTGCTATTTCAGTCGATATGTTAACCTGCCTTTAACTGTAAAGCACTTTGTAACCTGGCAGGCTGTTTCCCAAAGTAGGGAAGCAAACAGCATGAATGTGTCCTTTAAAAGTCCTTGCTTCACATAACAATTTATCATTTGAATACAAAGACAATACAAAACCAAAACTACTCAACTGATAAGTATTGGCTTTAAGTGGTTTCCTTTCTTGCCTTCATGTAGAAAACAGACAAACTCTGGCTTGTTTTGCGTCATGGGTTAGCTCAGACAGATAGCCACAAACCTCTCTGGACTGTTCCTTCACTCTTTCATATGCCTGGGTTCAGCTACTTGGTTCAGGCAGAAACTGGTTCAAATCCAAATACCACATGTGCAAACATGTCATGGACAAACAATTTTATCTTTTGCCCAGTAAAGAACAATTTTTAGTGGCAAGACTAAAGCTAAACTGTTAGATCAATATAATAGGTATTCTTCTGCAGTAGCTATTTATAAATACATCTGTATCATAGCAAAGTAGTTATGCAATTTCTATTTCTCTAATATATTTTCACATGCTGGTGATTATTTAATGAAAGTAGAATGATAAGAAGAATTATCGCCCTCTGATTGCTTCTAGTTTAAGCTTGGGGAGGAGGCTATATAAGCCTTCACTTTCACATTCTGTGCCTTCACTTAAACATACAAGGCTTGGTCTGTAGATCTGTATCATGTTAAAAATATATATATAGCTTGTGAGGTGGCCATAGTGCTGGGATAAGCAAATCCAGCTTTGAAGTCTACACCTCTTCCTGTTTATAAATAGAGTCCTGAATGTTAAATATTACATTGAAGCAGATGGTACCTTCCAAAGGAAGCCATTCAATAGCTTTAATTTTACTGTATCCATTATTGTACATGTAAGTAGAAAATGCATGCATGTTTATGTGGATGAACATGCAAATCTCACACATGCAAGTCTCATCCTCACACTTCTGACAAGTCCCTAATGTTGCAAAATCTGTGTTTTCCATAGCAAAAAAGGGCCCTTCACCCTATTAAGAACAGCACATGCCCTTTAAGCCTTACACAGAGATACCCAGGTGCACACATGCACTGGTTACTGCGGCTGGGGACAGACCCAGGAGAATGCTGTGCTCCATGGCCACAAAGACCACCCCACCTCAGTTGCACACAGGCTCTGCAGCCTGCTGTCCTGACACAGCCCTGAGCTGCCCTGCACCATCTGCATGGCCCAATATTAGGACATTACAACTAAGACTTAAACAAACCAACAAAAGCTACCGGGACATAATCAGCAAGTATCTGAAGAGATCCTTCTACATCAGCTGCAAACTGACTCAGTAAAAACATTATAGGACCAATAAAATAATTGTTGTTAATGGGGTATGGCAAAGTTAATTCTGAAGTCCAGATTCTCCTTAGTGGCTGGAGACAGAAAGGCAAAAGGGCGGAGAGGCGGAGAGGCACCTGAAGCCACAGCCCAACAAAACTGCAAAAGTGACAGCAAAGTCTATATAACCAAACTGACAGACACAAGCTCCAGGAATCAAACCACAGAGGGATGTTAACGGTGCTTGATCTCCAGAGAGCTATTGTAAATGAAGATGACTACTGCTAAGCGTGTTGTGTAATTAAAAAAGTCAGAGCGTGCGAGAGGGGTATTTCTAGATCAGTCAGACTGGATCCTAAGAAGCTAGAGAGCTGCTTCACTTGTGAAGAGAGCTGGGTAAAACAATGTACCGTAATTAAAGTTTAACACCATATACTGGAACAATCTTGGGAAGCTAAATTCCCTTTCTTTTCCCGGGAGATTCCACAGTATGATTGTTTCTTTCTCACTTGAAGTCTGTTTGATGTATTCCACTTTCTCTCTTAGGAAATAACATTTTATTTATGCTGTTCCTTTCCCATATATTCAAGAATTTCTGGGTTTATGCACTCAGTTACACTGAGAGTAGTTTCTGGCACCTTCTGTGCTGCAGGTACAATTTGTTCTGTACTCTCTGTGTTGTCCTCAGACATCAGTGGGCAACACAGTAATGTTGTGATACCAGAGTCTGTCATGGGTCTGACTGACAACCCTAACCTCCCCCTAAAAGCACAAATCTAATCCTCAATTTGCTAATGCATTTTTAACAAAAGAATGTATTTTGCTTGGAGTAAGCAATGCAATAATTACTTATTCTGAATCATTCAAGCTACTTCTGGATGCTAATCAAATGCTTGTGACTATTAGCCTTCCCATAGTTACAGTAGCGTAATTATATCCCTATCTTTCACAGCAGAGCTCATTAGTGAAACCCTTGTGTAAAAAAGTGTCAGCTACCTAATCAGAAAATAAAAATAATCCCATGAGATTTAGGTGACTAGCTGTAACAAATAAAAAAGCAGAGTGAAGGTGAGTGATTCGCAAACAAACCATAGTTTTTAGTGGGACTACCTGGGCAAGCATTACAAATAGTGAAAAAAATCAGAGGAAACTGAGACTAGGTCATGAATACTCGTTTAACCAAAACAGAGCTAATTAATTATTTAAAAAGAACCGTTTGACTCGGAAAACACTGTACAACGAGTAATCATTACAGAAGCTCTGTAAACTGGGAGATATTTTGGAGCTACAGTAGGTGTAGGATGTGTAAAGATAGAAGTGCTTGTACTTTATATGGAGGATGAGCAATGCACTGAAATTGCACAGGGATGTGCTGATAAAGAAAGTTCTTCAAATCAGAGATCTTGGTTCCACAATTATGGAAGACCTTCATCAGAGAACACAGTTCTGGAAAGCTGCATTTCAAGCATTAAGGACCTGCATTTGCTTTGAGATGCATCATTTTCAGAGAGGCATTACATATACAGAGCACCAAAGAGGAGTTACTTCTAATTGTGTTGGGATTGTAACAATAGATGACTGAAAGCACTTTAATTTGCCATAACAATCATTAACTAGATTTGTAGCAGTTGGTGTTTTCCATGAAATGAAGATGATTGGTTCAGTAATGAAGAGTTTGCCATGTGTTTGCAGCTGGGATTTTACTTGCTTTATCAGAATTTTCATGTTCTCACCATACGTGTTTTTCCTTAATGTAGTGACTCTGGCCACTCTGGCAGCTGAGCATTGGTTCAAAGGGACTGAAGCTGGGAAAAGTCTTCAACTCTTCTTTTGTTTTTAATTTAAAAAAAAAAGCTTCTAACCTCAAAAGTTTGCTATGTTAATTTTTAAAAAATTAAAAATAAAATATTACTGATCATTGGGCTACAATTCTGCAAGTAGTTTTGCCACATCTGAGAAACAAGATGGGAGTAGGACATTCCACATAGGGTGCAGAAGGAGAGATACAGTCCAAGGCAGAACCAAATCAATCCCTCTGTCACTTTTGGTACTACTTAATTAGCACTATTCTTCTAATTATCATAGGAAGTCATACAGACAAGTAATAATGTAGAACTTCCTCCAGCAGGCAAAGGTTCTTTCATAAGGAATCTGTGCATTGATAATAACGATTTATCATGATATAAATCTGGGGGCAAAAAAAATCCAAAATGTAATTGCAAATCTAGAGAAAATGACCAAACAAATGACGTGCCATTCCACATCAGAGCAGCACAGGGAACATTGAAGGTTTCACTCACATGCCCACAGTGTCACCAGTACCTTGTTAGATACAGACACTGAGAGAAATTTGAATACTCTCTGAAATTACACGGGGGGGAAAAGCTTTGCCAATGCCATACAACATGACCTTCAACTTTGAGCACCCTTAGAGAAGTTTGCTTACAACTGTGTTTGCAATCAAACTTCATAAAGGATTGTGCCGGGCTTAATCTCTTGCCTCTGGCCTTAATTAATCTATAGTGTATAGTTACTGATCACAGCATTGATTTTCTTCCATGTCTTTCTAATATAATGTGTCTTCAGACTCTCAGGCATAATATCAGATAGAATTCCACTCTGCTCTGTTCTATTGGCATGTTGTTGAAATTGGTGAAATATAAGGATAAGCTTGGAGAAATACAGTGGTGACAGAAATGCAGTAAAAGACTTTGTATACAGGGTATGTAAGTTGGGCAGCAAATGAGTTATAGTCACTTGTATCCATTTAATGCTTAATGGCCATGCAAAATTGATGTAACTACATAGATTTGTCATTTGCTGGGTTCACGTTAAACCTTGAAGCTGGGGAAACATGTACCTAATAAAGCTACCCAGAGCTGCTTTTGGAGCTCTGAGGAAGGTCAGCCACACATTAAAGTATATGATGCTGAGGAATTAACTTTCACATTTTCACAGGCATGCTTACTAAAAATCGACCTTCCAGGAAGTAAGTACTTAACATATCTTCTGTCCAGCCTGCACCTGATATTTAGTTTGTACCACAGATTTTCATGGTCAGTCAACATTTCATTTTCTGTACCTAAATTAAGGAGCAGGAAGCAGAAGCCCTATAGGTGAAAACAAGTTTCCCTTCAGTTTTTCTGTCATTGCTCATTCTAAAAAACTACTACCTACTACTACCTACTGCAAAGCTATTATTAATTATGAAGTAAATCAGTTCACTTTGAAAGAGTTCTTTAAGTTGCAAATGGAGCTGTCCTTAGAAGTGGGGAAATGCATTCCACCCACTCTAGCAACATAGTTATAGCACTAGAAAATGTATCCATCACTAGTGGTTCATCATCACAGGAAGGAGTCCTGAAGTCCTTCCTGGATTAGAAGTGACGACAAAATGACTCCAGTTTATAGCACAAATTTAAAAATCATGGTGTCTGCAGAGAGTTTGGTATTTAAGCCCACTTCAAGTGGGCTTTTTTGATTTCAGTCAGTGTTTCCTGCTACTAAACACAGCTCTCACTCTATGAGAAGACTTACTCTAGAACTGCAAGTATCCAACAGTTGCTCAAGGTAAGAGTGACTTTGACAGGACAGTGCCTCTACTTCATCACAAATGCCAGTGCATAGGCAAAATGAGAACCCATGTGCTGGTCTAAATGAGAATCACATCAGATGGTAAAAGCCAAGAAAATGCCATGAAAATTAATAATTTTTCAGTGTTATGAACAGCTTATGTTATGAAAAACCACGAAGTTCAGGAAAAAGGGACATAAAAGCGGCTACATTCATCTGCAAATCCCTCCAGCTCCACTATCCACTGTTTGCCACTGGCCATTAACACTTACGTAGGGAAGGCATGCAAGAAGAACAGTTATGAAATGATCCATCCTTTTAAATACTCAACCACCTTCCTAACCAGTCATTTAAGAACTTCCCAAGCTGAAAACTGCACCTGAAAAATCTTTTAATAGCCACTGACTGACCTGTCTCCCATAGGAATGTCTAGTCCTTTCTTTGGCACTCTTAGTTCTTTGTCTTCAGAAAGTCATGAATTAACAAGCTGCACCAATTCACTCTGCATTGCCTGCACAATTACCTCCTTTTGTTTGTTTTGAAGTCACTTGATAGTGTGAGTGTAGAAGCCTTGTGCTGTAAGAAATAGTGAGTAATCACTGCCTACCTGCTTTCTCTGTAGCATCTACCATTTTAGAGACTTGTGTCATACCTCCCATAGTCACCTCCTTTTCATAATGAAGGCAGTTAATGAGGTCAGAGTTAGTGAGTTCAGGATGTTAATGAGGTCAGTTTTCCCCTTTTTTCCTTATCACATCAACATATTTCCAACTGAAAGAAAATTTCCAATAGAATAAAGATAATATTTGTAAATGCAAGCCAGGCCTCTGCCCTACCCTGTTCCTTGCAAAACAAGGTGATACTTCCATGCTACTTTTCCAGATCAATCACAACTTGCATAATACTTACTAAATAACCTCATTAATCTTTTAGATATGGGAACTGTAGCAGTATGCGTCTCTCTTTTCATCAGGGCCTAGAAAAGACAAAGAAGATTGTGTGTGGTTCATGTGTCAGACAGGTTTGCACAGTCCCATTTTACAGCAGGGCAGTAATTACAGAAGTATCTGTGGCCAAGGAATTCTTCACGCAAAGCATGAGTGCATTGGTCTGTCTGATGACCTGTAGGCATCAAAAAGCAGTCAGTCACATTGCGCTTGGGAGAAGGCTGACTGCTAAATTTTAACACTAAAATTACATAACACGTTTTCTGTAGTATACATTTCTATACATATTTCAAGAGAGACTGTAAAATACGGCTTCAAAGAGCTCTACACCCCAGAGTTCCTAACTTCTACTACAGTCAGTAAGATCTATGCAGCAAATCACCATCACACTGAGGAAAGATGTCTGTGAACATTTTTTTTTAATCTTTGTCTTTAGGCCATTATAATCTCTTAGCAATAGGAGATAATAATTGTCATCCTTTCTTAATTGCTTTTTGGTAATTCATTTAGTCCTTGACTCTAGTATCTCTGCATCCCTCTCCTTCCTAATTTGATGTTACTTTGTCCTAAAAATGTCAGCCTTTGTATAAATGGACTAAAATCTCCCCCTCTCCTGCAAGGCAAACAGTGTGCTGACCCAATACAATGTTCAGCCACACCCTCTTCCTGGCCTTTTTCACCCTGACTACCTGTGGAGGAAACCCAGGTGGAAATGGCAGGCAGTAACCAAAAGGAGCTTGGTGATAGAGACAGGACTGCAGGGTATCTCATGGAGCTAGCCTGCTCCAACACAGCCAAAGACAGGTAGCGCTAGTAGAACTGAAAGTATGTGGTCAAATCTTAAGAGATACTGAGGGTGGGTTTTGCCATCACCTTCTCCAAATTGTGAATAATTATTTTCCTTGTTTCTTGGAAGATGCATAAGTATTAAAAACAAGCACAGAATAACAGTGTAATATCAAGTATCTTGGGTTTTTTTTCTTTTCCCTTGTCTTATAAACAGTGTTAAACGCTTTGGGACAATTTTGTGTGTCACTTCAAACTCAAAGGATGTGAATTCCATGATCAGCTGAGGAAAAAAAGGGTAAAAAATGAAATGATTCTATGCTTTGTCAAGAAGTAATTTCATAATAAATAAACTTTTGATTTATTTGTATATTCTTTTCATTTTAAGTTTAATATTGCATAAGTGTAAGAGCATTACTAATGGCATTTAGCTGCCTCACCAGTATTCCAGAGAACACTAGAATTCCTGTTCTACTGCCTAAAACCAATCTAAGAACTTGATGTGAACATTTTGTTGAAAAAATAATTAGGAAACAAAACATTGACCTGACAAGAGCTAAACTTTGGTTCTGCAAATCAAACTTACAGTGATACATTTTCAGTTAGGCATAATCAAAATATGAATACTAGAGGTGTTTTATTTGGGTTTCTAATATTGTATGTGTAGATGCTTGGTTATGGATAGGAAGAGTTCAGGAAAGAGCTCCAGGGACCAGAGCCCCACTGTATTTTTTCATGATGACTTTAGCACCTAAACACTTCAGAGAATCTGAGTCTATTCTACAGAAAAGACACACAAGTAAGTTGCTTGAGAGTGATGAGAGGAAAGACGCTGGAAATTTTATTTGAAGATTTAAACTAAAGAATTGCTTTATTTTGTCAATGTTTTCTGCTCAATCAATACATTGTGTTGTCAGGCTGGGTGTCAGAATGGACTTTAGTATTGATCCATATTCTGCTGGTGTTTTACACTGTGGCAATCCAAATGGGTAACTAAGGGAGTAATTGTTCAGTCAGATCTATGTTGAATCTTGTTCTGTGCCAGAGTAAATCAAACTAAACTTTTGAATAGCCAGTGGAGTTAATTATGAGGAAAAATAATTGTGCCAGGGAAATAAAAATGAAAGCCTTTTGATGTTGTGCACAACATTGTAGGCATTAGAATAAGAAATGTTGTGCCTGTGCTGCATGGACACTCTCTGCCTTCTGTTTTGCCAGGGGCAAGTGTATTTCATCAGGTTTTTGACTCTTACTAGCTTGTGAAGTACTTTACAGTTCTTTGGGATGTGTGACACTGTACTCAAGTACTGGCAGCTTAATCAGCTACCATGTTACAGGCCTCTGCCAACTATACCATGAATATTTTGTGCCCATGTAAAAATTGGATCATCCTACCTAAGATTTCTTATATACCTTTAACTGCATTTATACCTAATTTACAATTGCATTCCCATATATTTTTTATTGAAATTAAAATGTTTCACTCTATTTCATACGATAGAACTGAAGTCTGTAATTAGATGTTTCTTCCATGCATGGAAGGGATACATTAGGCCACTTTTATATTGAAAATATGTGTTTCCTGTGAATGCTACTGAAAGATGAAATCATGCATGGTCTGGACAGTGAAACAGAAAAACTGTGTGGCTATTCTAGGGCGATTTCAACATAAATAGGCGATATACAACAGCAGTATAAGTGAGGTTATTTATAGATGCATATTATGCCATGCAGATAGGCTGTGGTGAGACACTAATAATTATTTCTCAGTTCTTCCTATTTGATAAAGTTGTTCATACTTTCTATTTTCAAAGGAAAACTTTACACTCCCTTTTTTGAGCATATATTTATTGGATTTTCTTTTGTATTAGTATGTACTGATCCACATCTTTGGTAGCTTTTAAATTCACCAAAGACTAATAGTTGTATAGATTAGAAAGCTTTTTTTTTCTGTGTAGAGTGCCTTCTGTTTCTATACCTGTTTTTCCTGGAGGATGGAGATTCCCAAAAAGAAATTATGGGGGGAAAAAGAAACCCCTTTCCAGGTCCCAGGGTTGATATAACCCCAGCTATATGTTTCTGCATTCCATTTTTTTAACAATTACTCATAGAGCTGCTCCTCTGATAACCTTTAATTTTTCTGAGTGCAGTACCACTAAATATGAACATTCAAAACATGAGTAAAAGGTGCCTAATATACAAAGGCTGGCTTAAAAACATGAGAATTCTTGAATGTTGGAATTTGTTTTTAATATTCTTTTTGGATCCAAAGCCTTTGGGTTTTATATTCTTAAGATGTTTTTGACAACCATAATGAGCAGAAACATTATTTTGTTTTCCTAAATGAAAAATGAGACTTCCAGCTCATTACATGGATATACGGGTCCAGGAGACTTGTAATAGAAATGCAGGTTTTGGGAAAAGGGAAAAAAACCCATGCATGTTATGATGACTGGATCATTTCTGAGAGCTGGTGGGGGAAGAACAAAAAAACTTCAAGAAAGGAAAGGTACATAATAGGGCATAGAAGACTGATGATCAGAAATGTATAAAATGTATCTTTTAATATTCTGAATTGTTGATTCATGTCAGTGATGATAGAGTTATTGCTGGCATCTCCAGATTTTTGGCATTGTAGGCAGTGAGAGTGTTTTCATAAATTTTTATCCTATTTTGCCTGATATTCTTCTTGTTATTCAAGGGAGCAAGTCCAGCCTTTTTAAAATGTAAGCTGGATAAAGGATCCACTTGGGGGTTTTTGTGAATCTCTGTGAGAAACATCTGTACTTAGCTACTCAGGGATATTTTAATACCATACAGGCAAGATGGCACATTAGTTCTAGTAGTGTTAGATAATCCTTGGTAAGAAAAGTTCCATATGACAAATAAGAATGAAAGCATGAACTTTTTTTAACAACATGACACAGTTCTTCAAGTTGTAGAAATAGTTCTGTCCTGTGGTTTGGGGGTTTTTTTCCCTTACTGTTTGTTTAGTCTTAGATTATTTTTATGCTAAGAAGCCACAGAAGGCTATGGAGAATCTGTTGCATTCTTGGTGTCTGGTCTAAAAGCATTTCTCTAAAAATATCAGAGGATTATGGGTTACAGTAGGCAAGTTTCAGAGCTGCTTAAAGTTAAATAAACATTTTGCATTTGTTTTCTAAACTAACATAACAAACCAAACCATGTTAACTTTCTTGAAGTTATAGCCAATTAAAATCAAACTTTACATACATCTGGAACCATTTGGGTTATAACTGTGAGAGCGTATATTTTGTACAGTGCTGGAATTTGGTTGTATTTAATTCAATATAATTTTTAGACCTAAACATAGTGCTTTTCACAGAGGTTGGTTTGAAAGTATTGGAGAATGTCGTTCATCAGGTGGGCACAACACAAGCCACACAGACAACATCTGCGGAAGAACCGTGGTCAGACTGAGACTGTAGCTTTGCCGTTAAGACCCTCTCAGTGACGCTGTCAATAAGGCACCTACATTAGCAGTGCTGATGGGTTTTATGTATGCAGGTATTTTTCTGTGGAAGTGCACTCATTTTTCAAAAGCCAAAAAACAATTCTAAAAAAAATGACAACAGCTTCTCTGTGATTTGAACTGGAACAAATACAAAATTAACATGTTGAAGGTATTTCAGGACTTTTGTTCCCAGTCTCCTCATCCTTACTCCCACTGTCTGCATTTTTGTTTAATAGGGATTTTTTTAAAAAAAGCTGAGTGCAGAGTCCTCAATGGTAAGTCCGGCAAGATTTCCACATGGCAAGAGAGACAAAGGAGCCCTCCTCCACAGGCAGGGAATGGGGTGAACTGGGGGCCCTTCCATGATGGCCTGGATCCAATGCACACAGATCACCTCAAGATTTCTGCAGTAGTAGCAGTAGTAGCTGCTTTGGCTTTTCCCCATGCTGACCTTTGCAGAGCCTGCTTCTGCTCTGTGCAGGCAAACTCACCTCATGAAACTCCTCCTAAACTCACACTCAGGCTGTCTTTATAACTGAAAAGTTAAAGGCCTGTCTTTCTTCCTAGCAAGAGCTCCCAAAAGTTATGCACTAGTTCAGTAATGCTCGTTCAGGCACATTCAGCACACATGTGCAAGCAAAAGAATGTAAACAAATTGTTTTTGCTGTGGATATGGAAAGGGAGAATGAGATTTATTTTTAATGAACATCTTTCTTAAAAGTCATCTAGCATCAGAATGGCAAATTGGACATACAGAAGGAGGGTGGTTGCTCCACATGCTCCCTCTGTCTGCGTGTGCCTCTCTCATATCACAATTTCTTTCATTTACTGCAGCCAGACACCTACATTGATATTTTAAAAATATTTCTTCAAAGAACATATTTGAAAAATTTGAGAGAAAACTCATGATTAAAATCTCCTTCTCGGACATGGTGAGAATGTCATCATAGGGAAACCAGAAACCAAAATGCTTATGGGATGACTGAGAACTGAAAGGATGAAAGGAAATTCTAAAATCCATAAGTCCATGAGAAAAACAATCTACTCTGGAGCTTTCAGGTTATTTACAATGACACTTTCTCAGACTTTTTGCCAATTTCTGTGATAAAGGCTGAAGAATGATTTTTGTATCTCTCTCCCTTTCTAAATGGCTTCATTCTAGCAATTCGCTTGCCAGTTTCACCCATTCCCTCCCTATTAGAAAGAGAAACAGAAACTTCTAAATTGTTTATACAGCCATAACCCTTCATAAGTATGATCTATATCTCTTTCTCTTTTTAATTAATTCCCACCTGATCAGTTTATTTGAATTAATTTCAACTCCCAAGTACTATCCTCTTAGAAGACTGAACCTATCCTCTTGATTTTCATTTCAGCCTCATTCCCCAAACTTAGTGTTAGTCACTTTTACTGCAGGGATTAGTTGTCGTATTATATCTCCATAGGGTTTTGAAACTCTTTTCTTAGACCATTGCCTCAGCCCAGTTTAACTGCAGAGGAGTACTGGACTTCCTACTTGTGCCTTAGATGCACCAGATTATTTTCGTGGCTTCTTCCCAAATAACACAAGTTAACATTTCCCAAATATTGCTAAAACAACCTTGCTTCTACAGAAAACAATAGAAGGAAAGTTAAAAGTAAGATTCTGGAACTTGTTTAAAACTACACACACACACGCTTATATCCCTTGTTGACATATGTGTATATGCGCTACAAAATGAGTAATTTCAGTGTTTTTAATTTCTATGCCTTGTCTGATGTCTGAACTGCCACATAATTTTGTTGTGTTATCCTTAACAATTTCTCTTATGTTTGTGAAGATGCCACATTGTAGGAGGTATAAAAAAGTAACTATGGCAAAAAGGCTCCAAAAAAAGGGTGTATCAACAAACAAACAAAACCAAGCCAGCCAAACGAACTAAAAATCTACTTTATTACAACTTTTGTTTAGTTTCCCACTGCCCTCTTTCAAACCACAGGCTCTGCTCCAGTTTTGAGAGTGTTTCCAAAAGCTCTGAATTCTTAAAGCATCAGCACAATTTGAAATGGACCAGTATATAGGCTGCTCTAGGATAATAATACAGTCCATCTCCAAGGCTAATTACCAGAACATAGCAGTGCACAGTATGGGGTTTTTATCCTTGTTTCTATATGTGTGAGGTTTATCTGTTAACAGCTGTCAGCTTTTCATTAGCATTACTGGCCTGCAAGCTTGTGCATATGAGATGCATGTTTAGGAATCTATGTTTGACTTACAACCTTGAGAGACATACACCCAGTTGGGGCTGAAGGGCAACCCCAGCCAACCCTGCGATGCATCTAGTGGCAAGAGCCCTACACAGCAGGCACTCTGGATGTTCGTGTCTGGCACACCTGGCCAGCTGCCCCCCTGCATGATGGGGTGAGCTGGGGCTGGCTCCAGCATTTGTTCTTCACTGCCTGCTTTCAAACTCGACCTTTCACATTATTGCAATTCATTGCTTGGTGTGAGACTGTAGCAAAGCTCCATCAGATCCTTGGGTGCCTAATACATATTTGTTGTCAGGCTTTTTAACAGGAAAAGAAAAAGATGAATCGTCAGTCCCTAAAACAACCGTTTCTTTAAAATGTGCCAGAACTGGGTCCTTCTGCATTGGTGGCTTCCATTTGCAAAAGCCTGTGACTCCCTGCCTCATTTTATGATCAATGCATGCAGCACTATCAGTGGTTTAGACACATTGAGAGCTTTCAGTATACATGGAAGAGGGACATCTTCCAGACAGAAACACGAAGTTCTATATTTCTAACTTCCCTTTGTCAAAAAGCATCACCAGGTGCAAAATATGTAGTAGGAGCAGAAAGCTTGCATGACCCCTTCATTTGGCATTCCTGCTGCAGTTACGGGCTGATTATCTCCAATTCTGGTATTGACAATTCAAAGAGTATAATGAAAATGATGCAAAAAATGTAGAGAAGAGCCATAAGAATGCTTAAAGGATTACAAAATGTCCTGCATCAGTGAAAAACTACAAGCTTAGTCTATTTAGCTTACAATGAAAAGTTAAGAAGCAATTTAACCCCTCTCTGTGAGTAATAACATGAGGAGTAAAAGGCCATTTGGATTGACAGACATGACTGTAACTGGCTAAAAGGTGCAGATAGACTCATCTAGATGGGGAATAAAGTGGTTTTTTTGTAAGTGGTAATAGTTAAGCACTGGAACAACTTGTCAAGGGCTGTGGTGAATTCTCCATGGCTGGTAGTTTTTGAAAAAGGAGCTGAGGTTTTCATTAAAATTATGCTTTGGTTCTAATAGCAATTATTTGGGGGAAATTCTAAGACCAGTGTTATGGAGGGAAGACAAGCTGGAGTCTCTGTGACCGCTTCTGATGTTGTAATCTACAGATCATTGTATTTACTTTAAAGGATCAACTAGACCTTTGTATGACTGACCCTATGTTTAGATGCCTTCTATGGGTCAGGTCGTAGATAGTCATAGGTTTCCTGTGTTTAGATGGTATCACAACATTCAAAAAGGGGAGCATCGCTGTAGACTTGTCTGGAGATTTTTCATGGTAGCTATTTAGGTCAATAAAGAGAACATACCTGGAGTATTGATCATAGGTCCCATATTTATTGAAGCGTTTCACAATGGCTATATGTATACACACAGCATTAGCATGTGTAAGTCTAGCTTATTAATTAAATACAGTGTTGTATTTTAAGAAGTGCTGCTGCAAGCATCTGTATTTCAGCATATACTTTACAGATAAAACAAGATAATTAACAGTATCTTGTCTGAACAAGAGCCAAAAAATCAATGCAAAAGTATAGCAGAACCCCGAAGTAAAAGAGGACCTCTGGTTTTGGCTTTCAGTTTGCACTTTTCGTAAGGAAGAAATTTAGTAATTTCCACACTGTTATGTAGGATGGCTATCCTAGCATTGCTAAGGGTTTTTTATTATGTGATCACTTCCTAGAAGTGCTTTATGACTGATAAAATTACTTTTTGTGGCTTTTAGGTCCATGATTTCTACATCAAGCCATTTGCTGATAGAAGGCTCTCAAACTGAGTCTTATAGTCCAATTTAGCAATGCTGTATCTAAATAGATATATTTGAATTAAAGTGTACTGGCAGCATTTTAGTTAGTGCTATTAACCCATTTTCTAAGAATGTTGAATATCTGAAGATTCAAGAAGAGTTTCTTGTGGTCAGAAATGTCTACAAGAGAAAGGGTGTTCAGAGACATCTCAGCATAAAAAGTGTAACTGAGGGGGAGGAGGGCCTTTTTCATCCAACCTCTTTCTCCAACAGTGTAAGTGTGGATAAAGCAGAGGGAATGCAGTCCCCTGCAAATGAGTTAATGGGCCCACAAGTAGAACAGCAAAAGCATTACCTCAGAGTAGCCTCTGAATGCACTGGCCATTGTTGTCCTCATTAGGACATTGAGACACCGAACATTTGAAGTCCCTTCCTTACTTAAATCTTTTTGAATTTTTTATGTGCACTGCCAGAGTAGTCTTTTTAATAAAAAGAAAACTCCTCATAAAAGGCATTAAAGCCCAAAAGAAAGCAGCAGCAGCAAGCTCTGGCTTCATTCAGCCACATGAAACACCTGGTAGCTAGCTTTTACTGAGAGCTGCCAAGAAAAGGTTGATTGCCGTATCTGGCAGTGAGGATCCCATGCCTGACCTCACCAGGCAGAGAGCAATGGGGCATGGGGATTTCCAACAGGATGGGGCTGAAACTCAGCTGTAAAGCAATGATCCAAACATACAAAGCAGCTCTGATGTGAGTGTTTCAGTTTAAGTTCAAAGGCAGTTTAGAGCCCGGCTGGAGCCCGATTTGAACTTCCAAAAAGTTGAAAGGCATTTCAGTGTGGTGTTCATTTTCTTTTCAATAAAGATCTAGCTATTGATCTTCTCTATTACCTTACAAACTGTGTCTACTTCCACTCAAAAGGAAATGTGGAGGATCACATTACCCTTTATGGCTAGCTGATGCAAAAGAATCTACTAGACACCTGGAGTTATTAAAAAGGTCTTACTTACTGGAAAGCAAGCTGTAATTAACTCTTTTATGCTAGTCAGCAACTATTTAGTTTGTGGAGGGGTTACTTAAACACTTTAAACCTTTCCTCCTCCATACACATTAGAATTTTCAGCTATTTTCAACTAATATCTGTTTTTCTATATTCAGTGTTCCCTCATATTTCGTGAAACAAGAAAGTTTGACACACTTGGCTCTGCTAAATTGAGATATTCTGAAAATCCACCCAAGCTTCCTCTGGAGTTCAAGATTGATTATATTTTAGCTTGGCAAGTCAGATCCAATTCTTTCCATGGCCAGCCAGAAATCATCCCCGAAGAACAAAACCAACTGAAACATGGTCGTTCTGGTCCAGCTGCCACAATACCTGGGAGAGTAGGATCTTGCCAACGAATCAGGTAGCAGAGCTGTTGCAAAAGAATCTTTTCAGAGGCCACATAAGGTAATTTTACACTACCCCAACCTTGTGTTGAGGACACAGAACATAACAGAATCCTAGTGGCACAGAACAAGTCACATTCCTTAAAAAGGGCAAATAACTCAGTACCAAATTATCCCTTGGTCCTTACTTGCTCTCTTGTTGACCAAATTTTCCACAGATGCTTCTGTCCATCTGTATATATATCTCAGTATAAATGACCTTTGCAACAGGCTCAGCTCATGTACATGTGTACATGAATCATCTCAGAGACACGTCAGTCCCTATCACTAGGGCCATGTCAGGAAACATTGTAGACTTACACTGCTTGTATTGAATATCACACTTAATAGAATTTTGTCCAAGGTTCAGGCACGTGTAAGAAAACATGCTTTTGTGTCACCATGTCAGTCCACACAAGCTCTTCTTTTCAGTCAGAACTAATCCCACATAAAATATATTCATACTAAATTGCACAGATCCCAACAACTATGCAGAATAAGTTGCATATACAGTCATGGGCAGGAATTTCCTAAAATTGCAGCATGTACTGCCATCTGTTAAGATTTACCCATGGTTTCTACTGGCAGACAACCTTTATTTTCAGAAATATAACTTTCTAGGCAGAAATTACAGTTTCTAAGGTCAGAACTGCGTAAATTTGAACTCACTGAATGTAAAACCCTTTGCTAAAGAAAAATAACCACCTCAATCAGATGCTGAAAAAAATGAAAAAAGGCTTTAAGAGTAACCAAAGTAGGTTACTTCAATTTAAAGAATAAATAATTCTGTTTATATGAGGAGATGAATGTCAAATTTTCATTTCTCTAGTAAACTTGTCTCTGATGCAAATCAGTAGCAACTGAAATTACTAAAACCTTCATGTCCAAAATTTGACACTGTTCTCATCTCTAAACAGGACTTCTTAGTGCTGGTCCAATTCTGAACCAGACAACGATGCAAAAACCAACAAGATGCTTGCTTAACATCATGCGAAATTTTAATTCTTGAAAAAAACCCCAAACCCAACAGGTATGTTATCATATATTAAGAGGAATAAATACATAAAGAATTAAATGAGGAAGATCATTCCCCTTCAGTTAAAAAATGAGGTATAAATACATTATATATAACATACACATATTGTCCAGAGTCTTGGAATCAAGACAGAGTAAACAACCGAAAAACCCCCAAGCCAAGCCTACTCAACAGAACATATTATAAAAAACTTTGGCTTCTGAATGAGGACCTTTTTTGTTTATTTCAATAATTTGCTTTCTTCTGGTATTCAACTTCATGTCCCCTCTTTGAATCTATCTTCTTTTTCCTACTGAAATGCAAGCATTATTTTCTTTAGCAAAGGATTTGTGATAAGAGGTAGGTGAAATATGAGGAAAAATAAATACTTTTGCATTTTCTTCATCCAGTATCCATAGTTTTATTATAGGAGGGCCACTTCTGTCTCATTAGAAATCAAAACTAGAATGGGATGAAGAGAAAAACTAATTTAGCTGTTATAGGTTAATTTGAAATGCTACAAATAAACTTTTCAAAGGAAGGTTAATTGAATCATTGCTTATGATCCTCAGAGCAGTCATATCTGAACAACTGATTTGGCTGCAGAGATGGATCTAACAAGAAAGACGAATTCCTCTAATTTAGTTACTGTGCGGTAAAACAGAAGAAAACACAGGCAAATATTTTGATGAGCTCTCTACTGTAGTCACATTTTGTCAAGGACTAAAGGGCATTTTAAATTATACTAGTCACATGCTTCCTTTTAAAATTTTGTGTAGGACTCAGTGACTATCAGAATTTCTAGAAGAATCAAACCTAAGAATCCTGAATTAATTTCAAGGAAAGTGGGATACTTTCTGTTTACCACAGTATCCTGAGAGTGTCTGGGACTTCATGGAGTACTTACTTATGAAAGGTGGTGCTTAAACTCCAAAAAGAAGCAGAAGGAATCTGAAAATAATTGTCACGTAGTATGGTCCACAGAGCTGTGTCTGATGGAATGGAGATAATATTTGGTACAAAGAGTCTTTAATGAAAATCTCTCCTAGAACTGTTCTTTGACCAGAAGGCAACACAAATTAAATTAGGATAGGCTTCTGATACTGAGATGGAAAATACATTTGTAAACTGAATTGACTAAAGATGGTTCTGCATGGGAACTCCCAAGTGAGGAGAGCAGTGGATCTTCTATACAGATGTTCTCATATAAACATCATGATGAAAACATTAGCACAGACTCTGATGTGGAGGGAAAGTGAATTATTCAGGATTTGGATCCTTCTGTAGAGGTCAGGCTGAGATGGATGATTATTCAGAAAGTAATATGGTAGGGCTCCCAGGGTGAGTATGTATACTGAGATGCCAGTTGAACATAATTATAGATTTCAAGTATATATTCAAAACTTGACTGCCTCTCTTTTGCTGTTCAACTTTCTTAGTACTTTTCTGCTATTTGGGACTGTTAAAGATTTTCCCACAAAGAAGAAAGGGAGCATGAACATTCAGCCCACACTCTGCATCATCTGTCCCTGTTGTATCTGTGCTATTAAGTTTTATTATATTTGTCTACCTACTCCTACAAAGTTCTACTCAGGTTTCTTAGACGAAACAGGACGGCAAAAGAGCACCAAAGGGGATGATCCAGAGTTGTCTTCCTGGTTTTTTTTCCCTAGTGGCCAGTAAACCAGGGTAAGAATTGGACATACTGAAGAGTTGTCCTAGTCATTTTATTGATGGGAATATTGCTTGTCTCTGAAAGAATTTGCTCTTTCGTCGCAGAAGACATGGGACAAAGTAAGAGAAGATGGGAGCCATTAAGCTGTATACTAGTTCTAGACAACAGTAGCTCGATAGAGTGCCTAAAAAGAAAACATTATATGGATGTATATATACACACATATACAGCAATGTTCTTTCATTTTATGACTGCTATCTTTGTCTTAGCTCTATCTGAAATAACATATGAAAAATACAAGTCACAAAGACCTTCTTCCATGGAATATACAGGCAGAAGTATGCAAAAGTAAGCAGCAGCTGGGGTAAAAGAGGAGAAGGCAGCAGCACTGCAATTATTGTGTAAGAGGCCAGGGAATCACTGACTTACTTAGGAAATGACTGTACCATCACACTTGGTGTGATGGCTTAAAGGCCTTTTTCTTGGAAAGCTTTACCAAATGTGCACTCACAAGAAGCCTTCCAACTCTGAGGTACTTGCTGATGCTGAGGATGTCACTGCTCTGCTCATGTGTAATTTGGGGTGGATGTCTGTTTGTACTATGGCCTTTTACTGAGAGTCACATCTTCACATGGAATAGCTGTTAATATAACCCTTGATGGCTATTAGAATGATATAACTAGGCTTCAGAAATTTGAAGGATCTTCATTAATGCTTCTGTCTAGCCATGGAAATACACTCTTTAAAGCAGGGTTGGGAAATATTTGCCTTAATGGAAACCAAACAGGAATTTCAAGTACCTTTCTACAAAGCAACCATAAGGCTACATCTCAGTCTTATTTCTCCATTCCCTGCAGCTCTTCACATTACACTGTGATCTTGCATGGCCCACAGCCCTGCTGTGCCCTGGCCTTCCAGCCTTCTGTCTCCAGAATCCAGCCAGTGCACAGCACTAGCTCAGAGTCCCCACCAGCACCCTGCCTGGGGTTTTGCCACTGCACCAGGATCCTTCCACATCCCACAACAAGCAGCCCCATACCACTGCCACTGAACTCACCAACACTGTCACACTCCTCCCAGTACTCAAGCTTCCCTAAGGGCTGCCCACAGCATCTCTCAAACATTGCTCAAGTCCTGCACAGGACACAGGAATAGTTTGGAAGGTCATCTTCACAAATAAAATAGAAAAAAAAAATTAGAGATTCATGAGCAGTGTGGCTGTATGGCATGCTAGCAATAAAAGCTCTGACTGACTCACAAACCAATTTCATCAGTAAATACCTGCTGGAATTTGTTTCCCCAGACAATTACTGCTATCTTTCTTTTTCATACACATGCACAGTGCAGTATTCCAGCCTATTATTCCTTATTTAACTCATTTACCTTTTCCCAGTACACTGTACAGTTTTTTGCCATTTTCTATCCATGAATTTCACAGCAGAATGGAGAAACAGGCCAGACATATCTGATGCATGAAACTTGTATGTCTTCCAAAATGGCTGTTCAAACTTAATCCATAACAATTCCAAACAGCAGAAGGTATCATTAAACTATGTATTACTTGTTTATAGTATGTACAGATGTTAACAACACCTGGAATTATGTACTCTGAATTGTGAGATAATTTCTGATGAACAAACATTGAATACAGTTGTGATATATTGTCCCTCTAAGCCTACTTATAAGAAAAGCATGGACATCTGTTTGAATAAATCTCACTTTCCTCCTGACCTTTTTTCTACTGCTACAGAAGTTAAGCTTGTTGGTTTTTAATTTGTCTCACATGAACTCAGTTTATTAGAGACAGAAGTAAATTTGGTGTTACAGAGATTATGTTTAGCTTTGCAATTCTGGTATTAATTCATTCTTACAACTAATCACAGGGTGACATATTTTTATTTTCTGAAAAAGCTTGATCTCTTATTAGCATATACAGTTACTTTATGAGTTGTTGCCTGAAGCTAAACTGATGCCTTGGTAGCAAAAAAATGAAGTACAGATGCCCTCTAGGCCAGAAGAATTAAAACTCTTAATAGTGCTGCATCCTGAACACTTAAGTTTTGCTGTTAAATGTTAACGCATACAGTCCAAAGCAGAGAATAACAAATGCTGACCTCTGCACTCAGGCATTTGATTTTAACATCTACACCTCAAGAAGATTCAAACTGCTAGCAGTAACCTTAACATGAAAAACAGAATATGTGAAATAGACATGAAAGATGAGATCAAATACAAACATGAAATAAAAGTGCAACATACAACCTGGTGCAATTTCTGAGTATTTATAGTTCAAAGGAGACTAAAACACACAGCTTCTGTACCTGTGGCAAAGGATGGTTTCTCTTAGCAACCTCTGCTGTGAACACTAATTTGTGCTGTGCCATATGCCTGTATGGTGATGCACAGCCTTACCCTTCATTGTCTTGATTAATGCACAGTATTCAAAAACAGTATTTACTATTAAGTTAAATAACATGTCTCATGTATCTATCTTGACTCTGATCCTGGATGCAGAAGTCTTTTCAAAGTTTTCCTCTGTGGCCTACTGAGATCACTCTTTGGCTTGAGAGGTTAGGGTGACTCTGAGATGTCGTCACTTTCCACATTACCAACATATAATGTATCACATACACTGGCCCTTGGCATCAGTGTGAAATTCAAATTAGCACATGGCACAGGACATAACCCTTTTGTATTTTTGGACACTAGCCCTGGATATTTCACTGTGCCATGTCACCAAAGAGCCAAACTCTATGCAATAGTGACAGGATTTCCGTGTGTGTGCCCTATATATATGGCATTGAAGGTGTTACTGAACTGCAAAGAATAAAAGCATATACACATAGACTTTCATAGCCATCCTGTTTGTACCATTTGTGCTTCAGCTATTTTGTTCCTATTTTTTTATTTCAGTGAATTAAATAGTTGTCTTTATGTACGTTTCTAGAGAAGTGTATTCATTTCTGCTCAGCTCATCTTTACATCTTAGACCAAATACACGGTGACCTAAATATACAAATTTACACAAGAGTTTATGGAGATCACAGTATGATACACAACCCTGAAAGCATTCATTCAATACATAAGAAAGATTTTCATTTAATCTACTTTGGGGCAGGGTGGGGAGAGACACAATGTGCCTCTTCCATAAAGTAAATTAAATTGCTTTTCATTGACTCTGGTTACCCTGGGCACTGCTCATTCTAACGCAGCCTTATTAAATTCAGGCAAGGCTGCTACAGTGAAGTCTGGGTGTTGTGGTTTAACCCCAGCCAGCAACTAAGCACCATGCAGCCGCTCACTCACTCCCCGCCATCCAGTGGGATGGGGGAGAAAATCGGGAAAAGAAGTAAAACTCCTGGGTTGAGATAAGAACGGTTTAATAGAAGAGAAAAGAAGAAACTAATAATGATAATGATAACACTAATAAAATGACAACAGTAGTAATAAAAGGATTGGAATGTACAAATGATGCGCAGGGCAATTGCTCACCACAAGCCGACCAACACCCCGCCAGTCCCCGAGCGGCGATTCCCTGCCCCCCCACTTCCCAGTTCCTAAACTAGATGGGACATCACATGGTATGGAATACACTGTTGGCCAGTTTGGGTCAGGTGCCCTGGCTGGGCATGAGAAGCTGGCATGAGAAGCTGAAAAATCCTTGACTCTAGTCTAAACACTACTGAGCAACAACTGAAAACATCAGTGTTATCAACATTCTTCACATACTGAACTCAAAACATAGCACTGTACCAGCTACTAGGAAGACAGTTAACTCTATCCCAGCTGAAACCAGGACAGGGAGCAGGAGATTAAATAAAGCATTTGGACAAAAGAACACTTTCATGATTGATTTTTGAGAACAAGCAAACGTGCAGATACTTCAAAACTTTGCATTGTACTAAACCAAATGAATGATTGATTTTTAACTGTATGATGTTCAAATAACTAAACAGTGCTCAGATGCTACACTTCAGATATGTATTTCAGATGCTGTGTTTGAAGAATGACATGTAACGGAAACAGTGCTTAACTTGCTCGAGGAACACGTCTTTAAAAAGTCTTCTGCTGTCTAATTACAGTAACTCAAAGACATTTAAGCTAGAAAGGTCATTAACTTTTTAGGCATACACTATGCCACAACTACTGCATATTTCCTGACATTCCTATAAAACCTAACGCTCTTGGGAAACTGATGGCTCACAGGGTTGTTAATGAGTGAGAGACCCTTTGCCTCTTGATGACTGGTCTGAATTCTGTTTAATCTGGAAGCAGCAAAGAACTGTCAGTGGCTGGTGGTGTTTATGAATTAATTTGATAACTATTCTTGGTTTAGACTGTAGCAGGAAAATGTCCCAGTTTAAAAACCTTTCCTTACCTTCCTCTCCCCCTTATTCATGAAATCATCTCTGATGTGTCTGGATCAGCAAGGCACAGAAAACTACCGACTCCTACAAGAGACTGGACAGACAGAATGTCAGTGGTCACACAGCTTCATCATGGCTTGCCGAGGTGACTGTATAGCTCACTGAGTACACAAAAGGTGCAGTATAGACCTACTGACTCCAGGTCAGATTACAAACTCTTCTTTCTTCCCAAGGATACTACTGTGTGCTGGGAAGAAAAATTCTCCTTTATGAATGAGTAAGATCAAGTTATGGGATTTGCTTTAAGGACTGTGCTGGATGCTTCTGGAAAACATGAGGGCATTTCCTCCTCATTACCTCATTTGCTTGTAATGAAGGTTTCCTCTAAAACATGTTTTTGGCAGAGCTGGATATAAAATCCCCTTTCTTACAACTTGGTAGATACACAACCCAGTTATGGCCCCAACAGTGGTCTATTTCCCTGGCATATGGGACTTCTAAATGCATTAGGGAAAAAACGTCCTGGAGGGGTAAGTAACAGAGGTGGGACTCCTCTTACATGGCAGACTGAGGCAAAGACTTTCTTCCCTTTCTGTTTCCCCTTCTCTTTCCCCTTTTTCCTTTTTGTGCTGGACCTGTGTTAATTTAATGAAAAAATAGTATGAATTACAAGGGCAGAATGGTCTGAATCAGACAAGGTATCACCAGATGCTTCCCACTATCTTTTTACTGCACGTCATTCTACTAGTCACGCTTCAGCCTGGTTAAAGTACTTTCCTAATGTGTTGAATGAATGAATACCACCCTGTGACATCTAAAGCAATGAGCATTATTACAACATTTAGGAAACAGCAGTATCTCCAGGTAAAAAGACTGAATTGTTACTGGAAGTACATGGGCTTCTCCATGTATTGGTATCTACCTCTTTCATTCTGAAGACAAGAGATTTTCTTAGGCTGCATCTGAAGTGATGTGTGGATATGTGTCATGATGTTCTTGGGTGTCCTGTGATCATCCAGACTAGAGACAAGCTCAGAGCAGACCAGGATTTCTATCCATTCCATGTGTCAAGATTCCCACTTAGTAGAAATCAAGGCACCAAGGAGTGGAGAACCTAATGAATGCTTGGGTCTTACCCAATATGCAACCGGGATGTGGCAAAGTGGGATACACCAACTATATATATCTAGTCTCCAAAAATGTCCAGCAAGCGATTTTTTTGTGACTTTTCCTGTTAACCTGGTAGAGTTTTAAGTACTGAGAAGGAAATTCTGACTCCACTGGAGACTATGATGAATTTCCCATTGACTTAAGTAAGGATAGCACGTTAATTTGGTAACAGCATAGTTTAGCTTCTCACTCTTCTAAAAGTTCTTCCTGGTTCATCTCTGATCTACAAGGAGGGCACAGTTTACACCACCCACAGCTCTGCAGTCCCCAGATCAAAATATTTTGCTTCTGTTTTCTGACATTATCTTATGGTAGTTAAGTCTAGCAGCTGCCTGCTCAGAGAGACAGAATGGGAATAAGTGTGATAGAATGTAAAATATTGCTAAGTCTATATGACAACTTTGGTGATATTTACTGCTTCTCACCTTTTCTTAATTACAGGATCAGTAGCGAGAATCATTCCTCACCTAATTTTCCTGCCCCTTCATTTGCTGTATGCAACTGGTTACAAATATCAGCTCACTAAGTAACTATCTGTGGCCCAGCATCAAGACCAATTCCACAGGGGTCTGAGATTAATATTAATGACTATTTTTAATTAATTTGGTATAGGATGGAGATTGCTGAGAACAAACTCAAGATGCTATAACCTGGGAAGGGATGTCAAATTATTCAAGGATAAGATTAAAGTGCATCACAGTGAATGAATGAGAGAACCAGACACAATCAGTGGGGCAAAATATGGGTAGTAGCTGACATCCCAATAGGAGATGGCGTATTATAGCCTGCTCAGTGGCTCCTATTCCTCAGGTACAGTTTGTGAGAAACCAGAGAAATTCAGGTGTGTTAGGGAGGCTTCCTGGTCATTATCTGCTGTCTAAAAATCGTTCTGAATTAGCTAGATGCTGTTGTTATGTCTGTACAAGTGTACCATACCTCTAAACAGGGTATGAATCTCAGCACTAGATCATGACCATTTATACTGTTTAATTGTTAGCATGCTGCCTGGCATGAATTTGGTTCATACCAATTAGTGCTCTCCCAGACAATACCACAGCATGGCTCAGCAGTAGGACATAGTCCATTTTCTGTAAGTAGCAAGGACAGATTATACCAAGAGAAGACATTAGTCATATAGTTGTAAGCTCTGACATGCCTCTGCCAGAGGATAGGCCATGGCATTATAAAGTTTATTAGCATAAAGAGATGCAGCGCATGTGTTTGCATTGTGGCAAGCCTTTGGAGGAAAACTGCATATGCAACAAATCTATCCATTTCCCCTCTTTTTAAAATAAAGTTGTTGTTGTGTCTTGGAAGGAGGGCCAGATATTGTACAGAAATACTGATAGACAAGATGGCTTTTGTTACTTCAGACTATACAGACAACAGCCTCACTGTATGTGTCATAAGAGCTGTAGAAACTAGTTCTGCAGAAACTAACTAGTGCATGAAGCAGTATGGATGTTCCCCTAGCCAGGAGACATTATCCCAAACATAGATGTCTTTTCATATTTAATGATCCCTTATTAATGCATATTTGTAGTTTCAGCAATAATGGTAGAGCTGTCTCTGCTGGATCTTGAAACAGTGAATTTCTGAAGTCTCAATAAAAAAGACAGTATCGCTAAGGTGTGTCATTCCCAGTCATCACTGGGCATATGTGAAGAACCACAGTGAAAAATGTGGGCAATCCCTGGTTTAACTATAAGATGGCCAGAGTCTGGCACCCATTGTGTTATCCCCAGCTGAGGAACAAGCCTCCTGCCTTCCTGCCTCATGACCTTCCTGTCCAAGTTGTTGACCTTCAGGACCTTCTTCAGACTGGGTTGTTTTGCCTGGTGTCTGGTGGAGGAGAGATGCAGTTTATCATGAGTTTATGAGGTTTTGGAGAGCTTCTGGTTCTAAGACGTGCATTATTTTGGTGACAGAGTTACTTTTGTAATGTACAGTATGTCTAGAACATGCAATGGGCAGGGGTTTTATGTTTCTTTTTACGCTAGTGTGTTTAAAAGGTTTATTTTTCCTGTCAAATTTAGCTATGCTTTCAAAAGCGCAAACACTTCTTGATAGGACAGCAGACATACTTGTAAGAAACTCCAAATTGTTTCCTTCGCCCACTCCCCATTTTAGATCATCTTTCACATGGGAACAGCTTCCCTCCTCCTCACTCACCTCCTCCTCCAAAAAATTTCTGACATCTGTTCCTTTACCTCTCTAGCAGCCACTCTCCTCTCATCATTTGCCTTTTATTTTATGGTACCCACTTGTGCCCTTCAACTCCATGCTTTTTGGGGTAGGAGCTGTAATTTGTGTTGCACTTCTAACCCTTTGTAAAGCATCTTAAATGTTATAGACATTTACAGCACAATATAAATGATAATGTAGTTAGACTGGAAAGGCAATTCCCTAGTTAACACCTCCCACATGTGGTGATTAAGTACTAGGCTCAAACGCATACAGCAAACCCAGTGCAGATACATTTCTAGAAAGAGACTGCAAATTCCTAACTCCAGATGGTCTGCAGTTTGTGAATAATTACATGGATTGTTTGGTGCTTCACTAATCAATCATGACAGCAACAAGGAGAAAAAGCATGTCTGGGTAGAGGAAAATGTCCTTTGGATAAACCCCAAGTTAGCATTTCATGCATTTGATCTGCTCATCAAACATCTTTTTTTCCCTTTTCTGGTCTTATGCTGTTCTTAATTGTTTAAGAATAAATCCAGAAAAAGCACTTGGGTTTTTTCCCTATAAAATACACAAGAGGGGAGGCTGAACAGCATCAGGATGACTGCAAGGCTGCATTCTATTTCACAGACTGCAAAAATTATAAATAGGAGAGAAAGGAGCAGAGAATTAATCTGCATTAGGTTCTGGAGACCATGAAGGCTTCTTCAACTATTTCTTTAAAATCAGCACAAAACCTGCAATTTAGTATGTAGAAAACAAAGATTGGAAGGGAGAATGCCCATCTCCAAATTTCTTCCTCACAGCATGAAAACAGTTTTATTTTTTTAAAAAAAGTAATTATCTGAATCAGACCATACATGATGAAACTTCACCTTTAACTGAACAAAGTCCAACATTATCTTAATTACATACATTTTAAATTGATCGCTCAGTGCACCAAAAGGAGGGAAACAGTACAATAAATACATAAAAGACAGAAAAGGTGGAGGGAGATACTGCAGGAGTCAGAAGTAGAATAGGCAGTTTGGAGGTTTTATTTGGGGGGTGGGCAGGAGGGGGAAAAGTACTAAGAAGGCCAGTTATCCTATTGAATCTGTTGTTCTGAGTGCAACCTAGCATTTGCAAATGGTCCAGGAAACTATCACATAACCTACATTTTCTTCTAAAGTAATAAGTCTTGAAGAAATGAACTGTATGGTAGTAGACACAATAAAATGTAATGAGCATGATAAACTGTGTGGCTGTTGTTCAAAGTTTGGACGTAAGAGCAGCAGAGAGCTGTATTTCAATCTGTCCAGATTTTCCATCAAATAAGCAAAACTAGTTTTCAATTACTGTAGGCATGACTCAGAAAAATACAAGTGGGCAATATAGAAAGGCTGTGAAAGCAGTGAGGTAAAAAGTACAGAATAGCTGGATTTCAGAGATCTAAAATTACAGAAGATTTATCCATATTAAGGCATCATGGTGTAACTCCAGCCAGCAACTAAGCCCCACACAGCCGCTCACTCACCTCCCTCACAGTGGGATGGGGGAGAGAATCAGAAGAGTAAAAGTGAGAAAACTTGTGGGCTGAGATAAAGACAGTTTAACAGGTAAAGCAAAAGCCGCGCACGCAAGCAAAGAAAAACAAGGAATTCATTCACCACTTCCCATCGGCAGGCAGGTGTTCAGCCATCTCCAGGAAAGCAGGGCTCCATCACGTGGAACGGTTACTTGGGAAGACAAACGCCATTGCTCCGAACATCCCCCCCCCCTTCCTTCTTCTTCCCCCAGCTTTATCTGCTGAGCACAATGTCATATGGTCTGGAATATCAGCTTTGGTCAGTTGGGGTCAGCTGTCCCAGCTGTGTCCCCTCCCAACTTCTTGTGCCCCCCCCAGCCTCCTCGCTGGCAGGGTGGGAGAAGAAGCAGAAAAGGCCTTGGCTCTGTGTAAGCCGTGCTCAGCAGTAACAAAAACTTCCCTGTGTTATCAACACTGTTTCCAGCACATATTCAAAGCATAGCCCCATACTAGCTACTATGAAGAAAATTAACTTTATCCCACCCAAAACCAGCACATAAGGCTAACTACTGTTTATCTCTCAGTACTACTTCTTTAGAAGTCATGTAGCATATAACTAATTTGATCTTCTTAGGGAGGATAATTGCCAAAAGGTGGATACTGCACACTGATGACATTAATACTTCCTTCTAGTACTAGCCTAAGTAATTTGGAATGAGATCTACATAAATTATGTGCAGATACTGCTGGTGGCAGTGCTTTTGCTGATGTTTCAGAAGATATGCCTGAACACAGGCTAAGCTAACAAAGTATTGATCCATGTACAATGGGAAGAAAATTAGGTGAAGAATAAGTTTTTATCTGCTTTTCTTTTCTTCATTACCTTGGACTTAAAATGTGTTGAAAAAAGTCTTAAACAGTAACTATCTTTTATTGTTCCAAATGACCAAAGTTTCAATAAGTTGCTTTTCTTACATTCATTTGCTTACAGACCACTATATGATCTATTTCACTATGTGTCTTGCTCAAAGAAGACTCACCTATAAACAGCAGTTTTTAAGGTGGTATTTAAAGTAAGCCACTGAGGGGCTCACAAGAAATGCAAGAGAATTCAGGACTGGTCAACTCTATTTGAACAGTAGAAGAAAAAGCAATGGATTTTGCTGGGAACATTTCTGACAGAATTTTTAGAAGCCTTCTTGAGAGAATGCATTGTTGAAATGCAGAGTACAGTACAGTAGACCCCACCATTCCCTATCATTCTAGTTTTTCGCATCTGGTACAAAGCACAGTCATTCCCTCCTTTGTAAATTTCTCATTCTGTCTTCTGTCTTCTGGGCAGCATATGTTACTGTTTCACACACTGCCTAATGAAATGGTTGCTTGCTGCTGTTCACAGAAGTTCAGAGCCCAGTACTGACTTATCAAGATGTGTTTATTGGTATCTTGCACTTGGCAGTTTTATTCCATAGCCCATTTGGGTTAACTGACTACTCCTCCATGCCAATACCACGAACATCTTCTGGGTAGATACCACACAGATTTTTCTGCCTCTAGACAAGAAGCAATGGGCTGCTGAGTATCTATCTTCTGACATTCTAAAAGCCAACAATTGATCTTCCAGCTCAGGGTATTCTTTGCTTGCTACATGCTCATCCTTCAGCATCACTTGGCTCTTAGTCATGATGCCACACCCACCTGTGCAAATATCTTGGACATTCAATTTAGGTGTTAAATGAAGAATGAATGAACATGAGAGCAACAAAGGTCAGCCAGATGCCTCTTTCATTCAGTAAACCAAGACAAGTAGTCATTTCCCATTACTTCTTTTGGAGAGCTTATACATCCAACAACCAAACTTTCTCAGTTAGGTCCCCAGTTGCAAGGGTGATAGCTTTGCTTCATTTTTAATGAATGTCTCTTCAAGCTGTTGATAGAACACATCAACTGCATCTTTGTCATCTGCTATCGTAGGAGTGTTAATCTGCATGATCGACATATTGACTGGATTTGCTAGAAAAAGAACTGTAATGATTTTATTGCTGATTGGATTACATCCAAGCATATACTTTGATCTCCTCTTGGATATGACAAACACAGTGCAAGTTTCATCTAATTTTTCTGAGCTTAAGTAGCACCCCGAGAAGCTGTTCATCATCCTAGAATGACACTTATTATTCCACTGCAGCACTGATTCTATATTTATCTACTTCAGATTTTTCCAATTCTTTTGCCACAATAATGTGCTTTTTTTCACCACACATTTCATGTTCTTACACTAACACTTGGTCTGCAGAAGATTGGTGGTATAACCATCAGGAATTATCTTCCTAGAGGCCTGGTAGAGCCACAAATACTCTATATGACCAATGACTCTATATGACCAAATATTCTCTATAAAACTCTTCTGAGCTGTAGGGTCTTGCATTCCATCATGGGAGAAAGATAAGAGGATGAATCTGTTGGCCATTGCTCTGCCATGCTCTTTGTCTAACCCAACACACTCTCCAATTGTCATCTACCCAGTCATGCACATCTCCTGAAGTTTTTCAATTTACCTGTACTATGGTCAGCATTTGGAGTTTGCATACTCTGCTGATCCTACAAGTAATGAACTCCTCATCTGACAAGACTTGATGTATATTTGATCCACAAAAAAGAGTGATGAAAGTGGAAGTACAAAAGGGATGAAAACATGGGTTTGGTAACTGATGGAGGGGCCATAGAAGCTGGAGGAAGTACAGAGCATTTGAAAACCAAAAGGAGAGTCTGAATATTGAACAAGTTACTTCAAGGAATTCATGTAGTAAATGTTGCTCAGCTGTAAGCGGGAGTTGGGTGAGCACTGTAAAACCTCCAAAAAGTAGCAGATCTGGTTGACACACCTATGGTCACTCTTCTTTTGCGTCTCATAACATTTTATATTTATATTTGATCTGGAAACACAGCAAATATCAAATTACTTTAAATCAGGACCCTATTAAAACTGAAGCTATGACTTAAGTTCATTTTCAAACTGATTCCATGCTTGTTAGAGCATGTTTCTCTTTTGAGGGCACTCCTTTGCTACAGAGAACAAAATAGCAGCTTAAGTAAAAAGGAAAAAACCAGAACAACTTCTTATTCTTTCTTGAACACTTACATAAAATTTTACATGTGTTTTTCAGAACTGAAATAAATTTTACTTCTAGGGACAAATCTGCCACTCACATTCCACTAAATAATTTTGCTTTTCTGTGGTGCAAGTCAAAGCAGAATTTGAGATATTTCTGTGTTCTTTTCAAAGTTTCCCATTATATTCCTCAGTGGCTTTCCTAGCTTCATCTTCAGGACTTCTCTCATATTCATTGTTTTTATCAACTTTTTTCTTGCTTCAGTTACCTGTGGATATCACCTTGCAGAAAAAACATAGTGGTGTCAATACTTTCAGTCCAGTCTTTAATTTCTTCCATCAATCCCTCTTCATGAGAAAGAGAGATGAATGGCAGGGTCAAAGGCTGCCTTTTATTGATCATTATGAGATGTCATTAAGACAGTCTGCTTTTTTTTCTGTTTACCTGAACACATTAGAATTTCTCTCTTAAGAATTTGTTGACTCTAAGCTGTGATGCAGATATTTTAGGAAACTATATATCACCAGAAAAAGATTCTTCTGAGTCCACCCACTGGTCTAGCTGTCACACATCTCAGGTTCAGCAGCTGTCTAGAGGCTCTCCATGTGATCATAGAAGCCTTTAGATGGTGACAAAACCATTACAATGTGAATTTGGATGTGGTGCTGGCAATCAAAGTAGTGTTTGTTTAGTCTGTTCTCCTCAGGTTCTTCATGTACTTCTCTCCAGAGCAATCCTGCAATGCAAGAAGTCCCACTGATTTAAATAGAATCTTTTGCTTGGCAAGGCTACACATGAGATCTGAAAAGTAAAAAAATCATTACCTCTAATCTTCTCAGAAGAATTTCACAGATCTATGTAGCCACATGTTTAAACTCCTTAGAGTGATATCCTGGTACCCTGGAAAAATCTTTTCAATATGTACAACATAAATCCACAACCTTTACCTCAGATTTATGAAATGTAGAAAAGAAGAACTATTTTTTTCCTTCTAATTTTTGCATTATAGTTGGCAATTATGATCTTTTATAGACAGATACTCACCCACAGTTACAACAAACCATTGTAATTTTTATTGCCAGCAATTAAAAAACAACAGAAATGTATTTCATTTCAGATGCACTTCATTGTTCTCAGGGTCTACGTGCTTGTAGCTGCAGTATCATAAAAATCAATATGAAGTAAACAGAAATGCAAAAATATGACTGACAATCAGTGAAGAACTCTGAGAAACCCCTTGGCTGGATGCTATCTCAGGAAAGTTTGATTGCAGCTGCAGCATTGTCAAATCTTATAGAACTAATTTTGTATTGCCATGTTATTATGCGCTTTATTATTTTTGTTAAATTGTGGGTTTGGGTTTTTTTATTACTCATGAGAATACAGAGAAGAGTCAGCTAGAGAAAGGAAGACAGGATAACCATTTTATTTAGAATCTAAAGATTTTTTAAGTTGGCCTGATGACAACTCATGTGTCCTCATTGTTTGGGAAGCCTGTATAAAAGATACAGTGACCAAACCCATATCGCCAGCACAAAGTACGGTGCTGACTGTACTGGCTTTGTGTGGCAAGGTTTTGGTAGCGGGAGGGGTTACAGGGGTGGCTTCTGTAAGAAGCTGCTGGAAGCTTCCGCTGTGTCCAGCAGAGCCAATACCAGCCGGCTCTGAGACGGACCCGCCACCGGCCAAGGCCAAGCCAATCAGTGACAGTGGTAACGCCTCTGTGATAACATTTTTAAGAAGGGGAAAAAAAAGTTGCGGGACACACAGAAACGGCAGCTGGAGAGACGAGTGAGAACATGTAAAAGAAACAACCCTGCAGACACCAAGATCAGTGAAGAAGGAGGTGGAGGAGATGCTCCAGGCGCCAGAGCAGAGACTCCCCTGCAGACTGTGGTAAAGACCATGGTGAGGCAGGCTGTCCTCCTGCAGCCCAGGGAGGTCCACGGTGGAGCAGCTATCCACCTGCAGCCTGGGGAGGACCCCACGCCAGAGCAGGTGGATGGCGGAAGGAGGCTGTGACCCCGTGGGAACCCCGCGCTCGAGCAGGCTCCTGGCAGGACCTGAAGATCTGTGGAAAGAAGAGCCCATGCTGGAGCAGGTTTTCTGGCAGGACTTGTGACCCCGTGGGGGACCCATGCTGGAGCAGTGTGCTCCTGAAGGACTGCACACCGTGGAAAGGACCCATGCTGGAGCAGTTCGTGAAGAACTGCAGCCCGTGGGAAGGACCCACGTTGGAGAAGTTCATGGAGGACTGTCTCCTGTGGGAGGGACCCCACGCTGGAGCAGAGGAAGAGTGTGATGAGTCCTGCCCCTGAGGAGGATGAAGCGGCAGAAAATAATGTGTGATGACACGACCATAAACCCCATTCCCCATCCCCCTGCACCACTGGGGAGGGTAGGTAGGGAATCTGGGAGTGAGGTTGTGCCCAGGAAGATGGGAGGGGTGGAGGGAAGATGTTTTGAGATTTGGTTTTATTTCTCATTACCCTACTCTGGTTGATTGGTAATAAATTGAGTTAATTTTCCCCAAGCTGAGTCTGTTTTGCCCGTGACGGTAATTCGTGAGTGATCTCTCCTGTCCTTATCTTGACCCACAAGCCCTTTGTTATATTTTCTCTCCCCTGTCCAGCTGAGGAGGGGGGAGCGATAGAATGGCTTTGGTGGGCACCTGGCATCCAGCCAGAGTCAACCCACCACATGACCTACATAGCCCCTTGGCTGTTATTTCATTTCTGGTGTGGACAACTGTCTACAATCCATACTTGTATGAAATATTGGTGTGGACAACTGTCTACAATCCATACTTGTATGAAATATTGGAGCTGCTGTATCTGCAGAAGCAGAGATGATAACTTTCCCTTTGCCTATTGCTATTGCAGCTCAGGACCCTGGTGCACCAGTAAGCAAAGATCTTTGTCTACTTTTTACCCATGCAGATGTACTATTCCTGACTCCCAGCTGCACAGAACTTATGCAGGATATAAGTAACACATTATGCTGGCCTTTTGACGAAAAGTCACTTTCTGCCAAAGGGAAATGCAAACACTAGGAAAGTAAGCAATAACACAGTATCTTGATCAAAGTAAATAAGCACATTTGGGCTTTTCAAGCCATTCCTAAGAAAGCAAGGATGATTTAGCTGTAATGATTGGAGTTGGTGCAGAAGGTGTGGTCCCCTGTTTTGCCACAGAGTTCAGGTGTGACTTTGGGCAGTGATGGAATTAGAGCGCTTAGGCTAGGAAACAGCTCATGAGGTTATTAATTCCATCTATCTGCCCTGAGGCAGTATCAGCTGCATCGCTGTTAAGGTTTGTCTAACTGCTCTTAAAAAACATTCAGTGACTGGGGCTCTAAAACCTCTAGCCAGTCTGTTTCTGTGATTAATTCATCCTTATCTTTAGGAAGACTTTTTTTTCTCCTGATGTCTAGCTTAAACCTCCTTTACTACAATTTAAGCCTGTTACTTTTGTCTTATCCACCATGGACTCAGAAATATTTTCCTTCCTGCAGCAAGTTACTAAGAATTTGAAGAATGTCAGTGAGTCTCCACTCTTCTCATCTCAAGACTAAGCAGTATGTAAACAGTTTAGGTGTGTAAACCCATGCTTCAGAAATTACTTAACTGGGTGGTATACCACACATATCCCTTTGCCAAAGGGAGTACTCAGACCTACAAAGCCATTGTTAATGTCAGACATTGTACTTCTAGGAACAGGACTGTTGCAACTGCCAACTTCCACCAACAGTCTTTTCAGAAGTCTTTTCATTAACAGCTTCAGCTAGAACACAATGATTTTGTATTTAAAAGTCAGCCAACTCAGCTGTTTACCACTGATATGCAACAGGGACAAATGGCCAAGTGCCAAAAGAACTATTTAAATGTGACATGATGGTTATAAGATTTACCAAAGCAACGGAGTTCCAGAAAAAACATCCAGAGACTCCTAAGTACCAGTTTGTGGAAGCCCTTCAGGAAATCTGCATATTGAAGTATTTTAAGAAACATGAAGAGCTTGTGGGGGTAGCAAGTTCAGAACAAGGCTTCTCTGTATTCAAGTGGGCTGGAGAATAAGAAAACTGAAACATGCTAACTGCTTTCTAAATACTGACAAAAGAGATTTATTCTAATGGATTTTCCAATGAACAATCTTGAAGTTCTTACCCAGAATTTACATTTACCCAGTCTCCAAATTTCAATAAGATCTCTACAGAAGAAATAAGAAATTTGATGTACAATTTATGCTTGCACGCATGAAACATACCTCATGTCAGGAGGACACAAACTGTTAAGAGGAAAGTATGGTCCAATGTAAAACAGTAAATAGAGGCACTGATAACCAGAAGGCTGCCTGATAAACCAGAAGGCTGCCTGATAACTGAATGGAGTTGTGTTCCTCTGTGCTTTGTACAGGTAAGGATCCTTCCCCTCTTGACCTCCAGGGACAACTGTTCTTTCAAGAAGAGAATTCTGCATAATAAGAAATCTATTCAAGTAGAAGTGAAGGGAGGAGTACAAGAGGGAAATGATTCACTACCATAACTTAAGTAGAAGAATAACTCATTCATATGCAAGGTCATCTGTTGTTCTATGTCATTGTGCTAATGAATCATCATTTGTTTATACACTGGGAGTAGTACCTTACCAGTATGGATGGAAAACAGAGACTATTTGCAGCAGGGATTATGCCAGTAATTTTAATGAAAACTTCTAATTCCAAAATACCTGGATCAAGAAAGGGCTGTTCATACCTAAACGTGCAGAGACTTCCCCACTTTTGGTCCGTGTGACATTTAAACATATTTTTCTTAGTGCCAGATCTGTGGCCATCTGATCTGAAGCAGAATCTGACAGTGAAGACACTGATATATTATGAACTGCCAAAAGTACAAACTAAGGAGCACAATATTTGTGCTTCTTCTACGGCTAGAGTGTTCATTAGTGGTTTAGAGGAGAAGAGAAACAGAAAGGCTGTGACAGGGAATAACTTTACCGGCAATATGACTAATTTATGCTTTAATTTTCCATCTAAAGTTCTTCAGAAATAAGTTACCTCAACTATGAGCCATTTATTCCAATAACTCTTAATTTGGATATTTAGGAATTTTTCAGTATGTTCAAATGTTGCCAAAGAATCTGAACAGAGAGAATAAATTCCCAAGAGGTGATCTCTTGATTTGACTAGACCAGTTTGAGGGGCTGCTCTCTGAAGAGGACTGTTTTCTGAGTCGATTTGTGGATAAGAAAACCTAAAGGTCATATGAAATCCTATCATTTGACTAAACAAGTGCTGAATTCCAGTTAAAGCCTAAGTGACAAAAGAAAAAGCAATGAAGTTTAGGAATATTTTTCTGATAAAACCAATTTTTCTTCCCCAACATGGTAGATTTCTCAAATTTAAAAAAATTTTTTTTCCCTTGATTCACATGACTTGAGAATTCCTCAGGGCCAAATTCTGAGGTCTGAATGCAGTTATTTGAGCTGAGCACATTCTTGAGAATCACTGTAAGATTGGGATGCTACATGTCTTAGATAAGCTGGTTGCAATGTTCAATCATAACCATCACAGGCCAGATTTTGTCAGCCTTCCTCAACTGAGAGCTCTTGCATTAAATTCCTGACTGGGTTGGAACTACATAGGTAAAGGTGGCAGAATTTCAACCTTTGCTTTAGGAACCCATTTTCAATCATGGTCAGTGTATTTGGGAACCCCTTGCCTAAAAGGACACAATGGCATCCTTTAGGGGCTTGACATTTCTGAGATTCTCAGATTCTTGCAACATTTAAAGACCAAAAAAAAAAAAAAGATTTAAATACATTTTTTAAGGTTTGGAAGGAAAAGCCTTCTTTACTAACCTGATATATAAAGCACAAAGTAATCCCACGCCCAGACATAAATTGTAGAAACTCTAAATGTTGGTAAGATTAATAATTACACATTTACAGGAGAATTACAATCAATGGCATTGCAAAATGCCTTTTTTTTCCCACTCTGTCACAGGAGCCCACTACGTGGATGCTTATCCTAACCTAATCTGAAAATCTATAAAACAGAACCGGCAAAAACAGGAGACTGGATTCATTCAAGGACTTTCATGTACTTCTCCTTAGTTACTGTTTAAATACCAAGTGATGGATGAGGAGTATGTGCAGAGTGCTGCTTGTATTTTTAACAATTGTTCTGAAACCTGCAGGGGGTCACTTACATGCTTCATGCAGCACAACCACGGGCCTCCCACTGTATTTCATTTCCTGATGTGCAGAAGTAATGCAAGATTCAATAATACATTCCTTCAGACCTCTACTGATTTTCAGAGGGAAAAAAAACCACCTAGGAAATAACTTGTGTACAGATTCTCATACCCTTGTGAAAAGAGAACACGACAGGTGGTACTGCAATACTTCAACTTTCAAAGCCAGATCTATGAGCAATGGGCAAATAACTACCCTAGAAGGAACAGAGTAGAGACAGGAATGAGACAGATACTTCATTTCCTACTCTGCAGAGCCATGTACCTCTGGAAAGAGCCTGGCACTATCCAACTGTCTGTACCTGATGAATGTTCCACAGCCCTTCAAATCTGCTAGTTCTTACAATGGATCAAGCTCATGTTATTGCCCCATTTCCATGTGAGCTGTAAGCCCTAGATTTGCTTCATTATTCCTTCCTCTAAATCTCTGGGAAACAAGGAAAGAACTCCCAGGCTCCTGGTGATCAAGTCAAACATCCTGTTAGAGGAAAAAGCATGGAAGATATTGTACCTAATTAGACACAAAAGAGCCAACCAACAAAAACCAAAAATGGCACCCAGGATTGATACCCAGGGCAAGTTTTAGATATATCATCAGTACATCCATAAAACTATAGTTCTTGTTACAAATTAAACAGAGAAAGAGTATGGTTTAGGGAATGATAGGAATAGAGAGAATGAGGGAGCTAAAACAGAAGAAAAACATTTTAATGTTACCTTCAGGGGAGAAACTAAACAGAATTTTTAATAGTTCTACAGTAGGCAAATGATTAAATTATTACTACTAGACCCTTTCTCTAGTTGTAAATTTACTCAAATAGAATAACATTTTCTTTTTTTTCCCCTAAAATTATAGGGCAAGTTATTTGGTATACACTTCGCAAATAAATAAAAGACAAGTAGTTGTGCTTGTTGCTTAAGGTTTTGATGCTTAAGTATATTAACTACTTCCTAATTTTATAAACTTACAGAGTTTCACCTAAGTTTAAACACCTGTTTTACTTTGTTATAGCTGTGGACTAATAACTTCTATAAATAGCTCAAAGAAGCTTTGCCTTCCTTTTCTTTTGTTTGTTTGTTTCCCTGTTAGACCGTCTACCCTATAAGATGATTGCAAAAATCAAGTCAGAATGTAAAGGAAGAAACGCACTATAATATCTTCATCTTCTGATTCATGGAAAGATGGGGAAGAAAAAAGAAAAGACAGTATAACACAAATGACCTTATCTGGATAAAAACTATCTTCTGAGTTGCTGATAAAGATTTGGAACAACGTGGCTAAACTCTATGGGCTTGATATGTCAGCTCTGCACAATACCATTAGAAAATTTAAGAGGAAGAACAGGTTATGCTCAAACATTAATACTCTACAGGGCAGAAGGAGTCTTCCCCTCTTTGCAGAAATTCCAAGGGACTATTCAAAACCTCAAGTATTTAGTCTTCTGCTTCTTCCCAGGATCTACTTAATCATAAATATACCAAGTTCTATCATCAGCATGGCTTGGGCTAGCCACAAAAAATAAGCCCTAATTAATGTCTTGAGTACTAGAAGATATCACTAACTCTTGTAACTGTAGATGAACCTTATATTGTCACATTAGCTAGCCACTAAACTGCATATGTTACACACACTTAAGCAGTTCATTAAATAAGTCAATCAAACAAGGTAATCAAAAAAGCTAAAGAAGAATGAGAAAAATAAGGGGACCATCTTCCCTCTACTGTGTGAACCCACCCATAAGCTGGTGGAGAAGACTGGATTTCTTTTGGGGTAGAACAATTCCCTAATCTTCCTGTCAGGCCAATGAGAAAGTTACAAAATTAAGTCTATACTAATAAATTAAGCAGTGCCAGAGTATGTTTTCAAGCTTGACACTCTTTCATCTCTACAGCTGAATTACTAAAACTGTCCCTGGCACGGCTTTGTCCTGTACGAACTTGTGCTCTTCTAAGCATTTCCAGGAATTTTAACACAGCCCCAAAGCCACCTCCAGTAGCAATTTAGACAGAATGCCAAATATAGATATGGCCTATACAGGGCATACACACCAGCATGCACCTTATGGCTCTCTTCAGGCTACAGGCACAAGCAGCTAGCAAAGCATGTAGAAAGATTAGGGCATCAGCACAAACATAAAATGGCCATCCCATCATATATTGAGCCACAGACACCTAAGTATTACTTATAGACATGTTAATTTCTCTTGGCCATTCTTGCAGAACACCATGGGCGTACATAATATGCATTACAGGCAATGGTGTTCCACCTTCCGTTGACATGTGCAATGTAAGGCAGTTATTAGGACATGTATGCAAGTTTTATAAGGGACTGTGCCAGAGTTCACTAAACAAAACTCTACCATTAAGTGTTGTAGAGTAATGCACATCTGAAAGTCACTGAACTGCAAGATAATAATGCTTAGTAGGCCAGTGAAGCATAAATACATGCATTGTTAAAATTAGTTTCTTTTAAATGGGACAAATAAATATGCAGTTCTTATAAAGAACTCACCTACTGATATGGAGAAAAAGATCTGTTCAAATGTTACTTGATTGAAAGGAATTATCTTGAAGTTCAGTGTATCACAAAGCAATTTTATTAAAGAGCTGAATTCCTCATTTTTCCCCCTACCAGGGATGTTAATCACTTCCTTGATGTGGTATTATTTGCATTTAACCTGAAAAGAGATGGATTCAGTCATGCATACATGACTAACTCTGTTAAAACTTCAACAACAGAACAGAAAATCTACCATCTAGATTTTAACTGGACTACACAACTAACAAAGGCCATGCTTTGAGATTCAGAGCCTAAAATGTCAATAATCACGTTAAGTCTACAACAAACAAAAAACAGTAAGTGCAAAGAATGACACTCTTAATGTGTACTTAATTGAAAAGGAAAAAAGAATATACAGAATATCCTTTATTACAATTTAGCCTATACTGTAAAGGTTTTCAGAGACACAGCTCTCTATTCCAAGCAAATCACATGGCATTTAAATAACCTGAACTTTATATAATCAGAGCCGTGAACATTCCAGAAATTAACAGAAGTTAATTTTACCAGGTATTTACTCCTTGGTACAGACTTACACTTTGGAGTTAGACCTCTGTCTTGACAAAGCCTTTGATTTGCTTTGACACAAGAGAGTAACTTGTGTCTAGCAGTCTAGCAGTAACTCTCTGGCAGGGAGACTATGAGAAGGGGTTAACTGTACCCTGATGTGTTAAAGATTCAGAGGACAACTCTGACTTCACTGACTGACAGAATACAGTTGATACCATCGGGGACTAGTGAACTCAATCCCACCATTTCTTTCCACCCTGCTGTATTCTTGATTATGCAGGGCAGAAAATGTTTTTCAAAGGAAGCAGAGCAGCGTGCATTTCTCATAGAGGTCCAGTATTTCCCATGTAATTCTGGTTTATATGCACTAGGTGGAAAGAGGTTCAGAAATTATCATCTGCAGAGAGTGATAAACTATCTTTGAGAAGGAAGAGCTTGCCACCTCTCATTCTAACAATAAGTCAAGGAGTGGAAAGCACTTCCAAACAGCCAGTTTTCCCTGGCAGCTCTGCAAATGCAATTTGCTGCTGCTAACTCTAAAACAAACCACCCCAAAAAACATATTTGGGAGTGGGAGGGCATCAGAAAAAGATATTATCCAAAATAAGTGACAAACAATTCTGTATTCTTCTATTTGTTTGATTTAGTCATGTTTCCTAATCACTAGAGTGAGGTTTGAGGATCAATATAAAGATATCTTTTGCTATGTTAGATGCTTTAGGACATCCATTCCCCCCTAGCCTCTAGCTGTCATTCTAGAAGGGTATAGAGCCCTTGTAGGGTTTGTGACATAACTGTCATCCATCCAAATGTATAAAATGGCACTAGATGCCTTGGTTTAAGTATCTGCACATAGACGAATTACCTAAACTTTGAGGTTATTTGAAGTGGTATTTTGTGATCGCAAACTGGATTTGTTACAATTCAGATCAAATTAGGTGCACCACACAGGCACTCTTCCCTTTTTCAGTGATGAATAGGCAGCTGAACTAGAACGTTTTCCCCAGAATTCTTCTTTTTCCTCTCTCTTCATTATGGCTCATTATTACAAGAAGGTTGTTACAGAGGCCAAACATTTGTCCTGAAGGCATTATGGAAGTCTGTCATATCTTTTGCAGAAAACACCCTGATACACACATACACACGCTTCACTCCATCAATGAGTTTTGTCCTTCTTCATGTCATGGCTAGAAGCACCTTGGGACACCCTGGACACAGAGTCAGGTTTTGGTTGTTTGTTTTGTTTTGTTTTAAAGATCAACAGTAAGATTTTAGATTTCATTGTCTTCAGGTACACTGGAAACCAGAACCCCAAATCAACATGCCAGGCAATCTGCTTGGTGATAAATAATGCATCTTCTGGATGTGGCATTAATTACTGAGGTTTCATAGTTTAATTGCTATGATAGTATAAACATATAACTAGAAATCAATGCCCCAGCCTAGGAATTAAAAATATATTGATTGGAACTGTGTTTGAAAGAACTACCTTAACAGATTGAAGAAAGTTTTATTTGCTATTACTAATAGGTCCCTACCAACTCTGTATATCCAAAGTCACAACCTTTGAAAACGCAGCCCCTCAACTAACTAGTCAAGCAGCTCAACAGACCTGCAAGCTGTTTGCAATAGCCTGCCCTTAGTCAATTTATAATTACAGAACATGTAGTTTGTTTCATACTACTTTAGCATTTTAATCTAGAAATACACCAAAACTTTAAAGTCAGAGAATTCTGCCCGGGCTATTAAATCAGTAGCCTAGATGAATAAAACTAAAAATGGGTAATACATCCCTTATTTAAATAATCCCAAGTTCTCTCTTTCTTTGGCTGAATAGATATTCAATATTTCAGTGTACAATCATGTGTGCCCCAAATACTTAACTGAAAATGCAAATGCTTTAGGATTTCTAAAGTGGTGAGACACTGGAACAGGCTGCCCAGAGAAGGTGTGGATGCCCCATCCTTGGAAGTGTTCAAGGCCAGGTTGGATGGGGCTTTGAGCAACCTGGTCTAGTGGAAGGTGTCCCTGCCCATGGTGGGGGGGTTGGAACTAGATGATCTTTAAGGTCCCTTCCAACCCAAATCATTCTATGATTCTATGATTCTATCTCCTAGATTGTATCACAGTGCTACTGTAAGACAGTTTTCCTTAATTACAACAAAAAACTAAAACTGACTTACACTGCCATGGAAAAAAACCAATGCATTAGGGCTTGCGTTTCCTTCCCCTTAAATTCTGACCATGGTTCTTGGTAAGAAATACTGGGCCCTTTTGAGCACCAAGAGTGGTGTTATCTGAGGTTTAAAGGAAATGGAAAATCGGTCCTCCTGGCACACTTTTTGGTCTGCAGTCAGCTTGCACCAAGCTGAGCTGAGCTGGAATCACTGCTTCCAAAGGGACTTTTGGTTTTGCCTCCTGAACTCCCACAGCTGCTAATGCCAACAGGACCCACACTGGAGATCACTAGGCTAGGTATCTGTTTCCTACTAGTGATATCATTTGGTTACACGCTGTAAAACACGCAAGCAAGAGAACAAGCCAAAACCTTTTTCTGGAGGCCCAGTTGCTGGGGAAACCATCTTCTCTCTGTATTCAGTACTTCAATAACCCTTTAGCTCCAATAAAACAAACAAACAAACAAACCACAGTCAATTTGCCTAGGAGCATGCATAGCATCAATGCTATTCTTTTTTGTCTTGCACCTCCAAGGAAACTGCTTTTCTTTCACAGGTTGTACTGGTCGATATGCCTATTTTCTATCTGTCATTGCATCCCCACACTTATTTTTGAACACAGACATAAAACAAATATATACAGTCTAATGCCATATGTCCACACATTCATACTAGTTTGCTTCAGAAAGGGTAAGCTGTGGAGTTTGTTTTAGCCATTACAAAAGAAAAGTCTGTGTACCTGTAAAAGCTGGTGAAGTGAGCAAGGAAGCAGCAGAAGGAACTTGACAGATGAAAATGAAAATGGAAGTGGCCTCCTTGAGAAACCTCTTGCAGCCTGATCACCCCTGTATTAGGGGTCTGCTTTTTACTCTTGGTCTCAGCAACTCTGGAGATATTATCATTTAAGAAACACTAACCTTTCCTCTAGCCTCAGCCAGTCTCAGTTGCTTTAAATTGCAGTGAACAAAATAGGTCAGGTTCAAGCCTGCAAGAATCTGTCACACCTTTGAAAATTTTTCAGAGGTCCACATGCTTATATCTGTAAAGGTTGTTTGGCCTGTCTGAATCCTCTGCAAGATCACAGCTCTGCTTTGCATCTCCTTACTTCATGAGCTTAACTGTATCTTCATATGAATCTAAATTTTATCTTCATATTATAATAGAATTGGGGTATGTATTGGAATTTTTTTCTTACTCTTTAACACTGCATAAGCACTACTGTTTTTCTTTACAACAGCTACTATTATTAGGTTCTTGAAAGCCACAGAACATAAAAAAAAATCTTCCTAATATTGCAGATTTTGAGTAACCTCTGTCAGCAAACATCATGACCCCAGAGTAGGATGTACTTATAAACTTACAGTAGTGAATGAAGACTTTTATAAACATGCTTAAGAATTCTTGTCCTGATTTTGCAAACTGCAATTATTGCTCAGCTTAAATGCACGTGAATTCCTCCGTTAGGTTTAACACCAATACTTCTTTGTAATTGTAAACGATTGGGTTACTATTTCATGCCCTCCCCCAAACCTCATTCCAAATACAGATATCAAGAACAAGAGGAGTGAAAGCTGAAATAATTTGATTTACAGTGATAACAGACTGGAGCTACTTGTTTTAACTACAAATCATTATACAGAACAACCATCAGTTATGCAACTTGAGATGAAGCCCATTTTTCCTGATACAGACATAAATGACCAAAATGTATGATGAGTTTGTTAATTAAAACAGTGGCAGAATTCCAAGAGGACTACTTTATGAAGTATATTACAATACAAGTTGTTTAGAGCCTAATAATGAATGGTAAATTACCATATAATTTTACCAGTTTGCAGAAAGGATGCTTTTTAATTTTTCCCTTTTAATAACAGAACATGAAAAAGTTCTTCCTAGTTCAATTTAGTCTTACTTACTTCATTTCTTTCTTCTCTTTTTGTGAAACATTAACCAAAACATTTAAAGTTATATACAAGGAACTATTCTTTTCTGTTCCTTCCACAGTGAAATTGTGCATTGCATACTAGTCTCAAACATTATGCAAGAATTTGTATGAAGGATTACTGCAGTGCATGGAAAGAATACAGCAACAAGACCTAATGGGCTGCCTGTTACCCAGCTGTCTCTTTACATTTTGCGTGTACTGCAGTGAGGGCTCAGTGCCTTCAGCCATTCAGGAACTGCCCAGCTGTGCAAAAAACAAAGCACATTTAGCATGTTTGGAGCAAATTAGTATTGCAAATCTCATTTTGCCAAACAGAGCAAGAAGACAGGGAACCAAGGCCTAGGTAGGCTGCAGTTTTAATTAACTTCTCAAACCTGGAGTTATAACCACTAATTCTGACTGAAAAATTATCCTGGATGACTAACTGTAATGAACGTAATTATTCTCCCATAATCTGAACCCTTTATAATGTTTCTGCCTATCTCAGAGGCTGTTCTTTGTATAAGTGCTTGGGAAATGGTAGGAACACCTCCATGCCAGCCATGAGGAGTGCAGACTCCCATTCCACGACTCCCTGAGGCAAGGGGAGGTCCTCTCCCATACTTCATCTAGCAGGAAAATGGCACCTCTCCGCAACCTTCTGTACAATGCACCTTCCAGTTTGCATCATCACCTCCTCAACATAGCTTGACACAAAACTCCTTGTCAGGGCCTGGGTTACTGAAAGACAAACCACTAAAGCCTTCCAAAACTTGAGCTAACGAAAACATCTCATTCCTTGCTCTAAAACATTTCCAGCAAGAGCTCAAGGAGAAAACCCCATAGTCAATCCCACCCCAGCCAAACAAGAGCGAAGAAAAGGCTGCCATTGCAAAACAACACTTAGATATCCAGGCTTACAAACCCCTTCCTCACATGCAGGAGGCTACAGCATTACTAGCTGGCAATATTACCCCTTAGTGCTCCCAGATTCATGAGGTGGTTGAGCATATTCAGGAAGGCATCCTTTTTACACAAAGGCTTCTTTTTCTTGCTAGTTCATGCTGCTGTCTCTTGCATAAGCTGTGAGCAGTCTTACAGATTTATACATCAACCTGAGGTGTTGTCAGATCTTTGGTTTTATTTCTTCATTAGAAAACTGTTTTATACCCCTTCAGAAACTCTGTTTTGTCCTTAATGTCTCAGTTGTTCTCTGGAGTAAAGTATCTACTCCCTGTGGGATTTTTCTCTTTATGCAATTTATTTGGCCTGCAAGGTGAGCTTGCTCCACAGACTACCCCTTGCAGGCTAACACACCTTTAGTATTTTGTCTAAAAGCAACATAACACCCCCATTTTACCTTGTTTTGTTTTTCTCTCCTGATCTAAGGCTCCTCTAAGTGTTTTCTTAACCCTTTTTTAGTACTCTTGCTAAATTACTTATGCTCATCGAGTGATCTAATTGCTGACAGAGAATGAAGTGATCTCCAGGCTAGCCTACCAAATGCTGGTCTTGCACATATACTACAACTTCCAACTGGGAGCCAAGACATCTGTTGACAGGTGGTAACTCCTCCAGGAGATCTGCTCTCCTGTGACCTGCTGAGTTGTTTTCTTGGCTTATTCATTTGTTTCCTAAAGAAAGAAATAGGATCCTTCATAACTTTTGCTTGTTAAGCCTGGCTCGTTCTCTCTGTGGCTTTGGCCAGGAACCATGTGGTTGGAGGATTTATATGAAGTGAAAAGGTTGTGATTCTAGTAAGAAATCCACATGACCCATCAGCTGTGATTTATTGGTCCCTACAATGACCTAAGAATATGTTGAATGGTTATGTTCTTTCAGTCAGTGCTTAGCACTTGAAAACAACGCTTTTTCAGGTGGTGCAAGAATGCCTTCACATCAGTGCAGTAGGGAAAAAGATTTTCAATAATGATTATTATTTTCTGTAAGACATGCATTGTAAGGCTATTATGATGAATCTTGACAAAGTATTGTCTGCCTGATACTTCTGCTCAAATTTTTAGGTTTTTATTGACATTACTGCAAGTGCATTGCTTAAAATAATACACTCCTAGGGCGCATCATTCATAAAATTATGCTGCCTACTGTGGGCATATAGCTGTCATAATCAGGCAGCTTTTATGATACATTCCTTTACAACTACCTTGATATTTACTGTCCCTGCTGCCATGTCCAAGTGTTTTCCTGGCAGTATGCAATGTCTCTTTCAGGATGGAAGGAGAGGGTAGACATCACAGAAAGATGAAATAGAAAAAGGGTTATATACCAAATGAAAGAGAAACAGGTGTCTAAGGTGCATAAGCAGAATTTAGGAGGATATGGCCAAAACCACAGTCCTGAAACCTAGCTGTCTGTCAACAAACTCCAGAGCTTTTGACGTTTCAGTGCTGTCAGTGCCAAAAGCTGTCTTTTATGAACATGCCAAAGCCTGTCATCAGTGCATGGTACATACTTCCTCAGCCTTCTCTCCCACCTTTTTCTCAGTGTGTGTTGGAAATCTGGTGGTTGTCTCCTATATTCTTGAGTATGCCTGGTATGCTGGTCAGATGCCCCCTTCTCCCAAAAGTGCCCTGACCACCATGCTGTTGACAGCTCCTGGCACTTGCACAGTTGACGGCTTTCTGCATGGCGCCACATCTTCAAAATACAGAGAAAGACAATACAGAACAAACACAATCCTGCAGCAGTTACAGGCCCAGTCCTTGCTCAAAGGACCAATTCTTCAGTTTTCCATTAAACATTAATTAAACAATACAGAATTCTGAGTAGAGGGACTAGAGCCCAGGTCAGCCTCTCCTTTCCCTATAATAAACAGTGTTCTACCTATTAGGTGGCGTCTTTTCCTTCCTGTCATACAATGTTAATTTCAGGAAGGATGAGTCCTGGATATAGTAGAGGGCAGAGCAAACAAGCAGTAAAATACTCTGACAGCAATTATTTTTGGTAAATCATGTAAGTCTGGAGCTGCCACACAGCAACTCAGTTCCTCCTCAGAAATACTCTCAACCGAGCTGCTTAACCAAGTGTTCTGCCATGCCGCTCCAGAGGTTGTGCAGCAATCAGGAGTGCTTCTTCCCGTGCCAGTTACAGTGACCAACTGATGCTGTTATGTTACTAGAAAAATACTATTGGACCAGCACAGCATAACATTTCTATTCCTTTCTCATCCTTGCTCTTATATCCCCAAACAGCCCACATTCCTAACCAATCAGAACATTAGTCAGGAAAATAACCTTCCACAAGGCCGCATAAAACACAAAATCTAATGTTCTAATAAAAATATATTAACTTCCACTTTTTCATGCTCTTCTGTTAATAAAGTCCACACAAAAAAACATGCTTACCTATTTCAGCTCCACTACAGGTGCGAAATTCATGCAGTAATGTAATGTGAGTGCTCTGTCTTCCAGTTTTTCAGTGCATAACATGGATTTTTCAAAAGATCAAAGCAATTAAAAAAGAAATGATTGTATGAAACTAGCTCCAAAACTGTCTCAGTTCTCCTGCTGTTCCTGATGTTTTTGATGTGACTTCCCCCACTTTCTTCTTTCTACATCTCTGTTCACAGAGTGAAAAGCTATGGCCACACACAGGGTTTCCTTAAGAAAGATTTCTTCATAGTATAGCTAAGAGGAGAGTTTTCCTTCTGTATAAATTGTATACAGGTTTTTTAATCTCCACTGAGAATTACTTTTGTATTAGATTATCAAAGAAGACATGCCCACTCTACCTGGACTCTGATTTGTGTTGCAAGAGCAGTAAAGCGAGTTACTGCACCTAGCTGAGCTGGAGCTGATAGCATTCACTCCCATAAACAGTATGAATTAGATACAATCCTTCACAGAGATCTCTTTCTTTCTGCTAGCATGCAGAAGAGACTTTAAAATTTACTGGAAATATTCACTTTTGAATTGATTAAGATCTGTGGACCATATTCAGATTCCTATCATTTGGCTGTGGCAAATGAGCTTATTTTTCTACAAGATGAGATTTTTGTGGACATAGGAGCTACAAACAGAACTACAGGTGATCCCTAGCTGAATACTTTTCTGGAGTTCACAGCCAGTTTCTTTGAACCTTTTGAATAGTGAAGTAAATATATTAGATTTTACTTTTTCCAACAGGCTTTTAAATGCCAGCAGATCTGTTACTGTGAAAAAGTAAATCTCACTGAGGAAGTTTGGGATCTGCTGAAATTGGTGGAAGTCATCTGAATGATTTTGCCATGCAGATCAGACTTCAAGTGGGTATAGGAACATATTGATGTATGTCACAGAAGATGATCCTTTGCCACACAGAATTGTTGCCTCCTTTGTTTTAAGGAAAGGAGGAGATCAAAAGTTTTTCCTTTATTTTTGACACAGCTGGACACACTGGAGTCTTATTGGCTTCATAGAGTCATCTTTTGCAAAATAGTCACAGAACCAACCAGAGACCTTTTAACATGCTTGGAAACAAAAATTTCTCAGCCAACATGCTCTAAAATCTTTGGCCATATTCATATCTCATCCTTGTACACCAAAGAGTTATTTCCCATGCTTAAATATGAATCAAGAGTTTTAAAACAGTATAGTTCTAGGTCCATTTGTTTAATTCTCTCTGCTTAATTCAAAGTAGAGTTTAGGAACTAAGCAGAATTCTCATAAACCGAACCTAGACACATTACAGAAACACTACAGCATTTACAGACTCAAAGAAAATGTCATATATACTCTGGCAGGTTTTTTTTCCCTAGGATTTCTCTTAAAGAATGTTCCATAAAACCTCAGGATTGCTCAGTCTGGTTCATGGTCGGTTCTTACCTCAATTTCATTAACCACAATCAGAATTTTGGCATCATTTCACCAATGAACTCCCTGAAGTTGTATCAGTGCACACCAAAGCAAAACGTGCTTTCAGATCACTCATGTGATACAAGATAAATTAAGAGTTGTATGCCCTATACTAGATAATTGCGAAAAGAATTGCCAAATTGCAATTGGCACTTTTTTTTTGCCTTTTGCTTTTCCAGATGACAGAAAGAAGACGGAAAGATGGTTATAATGGCAAAGGTAGCTGAGTTGTCCTCGCACTCACAAAAGCGTAGGCATGCACTGTGCAGTGCAGTGCCAACTTGTAGTCTCAGGGCTGCTGATCCTGGGTGGCAGGTAACCACTGGGGTGAATTCCATTGAATATGTGCAAAAGTCATAAATCTTGTGCTGCTGTGAAAGAGCTGAAGCCAGTGCAGTGCCTAAGTGCAGTTGTCCACTAACAGTTGTGTTATTCCCTTTAGTCTGTTCCCCTCATCTCCCTCCCATGGCAGGCTGAGCATCTCTTCCCAGCAGTACACTATTACAGACTTCCTTCCACTGGCTGTGCTGGTTACAGCAAAGGCAACAAAAGTATGTGCTTAGTAGGAGACTGGAGTAACATCATCAGTTTTACAGATTTTTTTTTTTTTTAAAGCAACTACAAAATATCTTTCACTAGGTTAAATTGCTTTTCTTGGACCTTGGACTCCTGGCATTTTTTTGGAACAACAGGTACTTCTTGCTGTTAAGACTGAATTTCCTTCCTGTTACAATTGCTAACACAGCATTTATAGTTATTAAGAAAGTATCCATTGATACAATTCAATACGGTAGAGGGTCTGAAATATTGTTGACTTTTATCCTACTACCTACAAAGAGTGAAAGTAAATTACGATAAGAAAAAATAACAACCTATTTTGTAATTCTAAAAACACGAAGAGAGGCGATCTTTTATCTTTTCTGTTCTGAATATAAGTTAAATAAGAGCATGATTTACCTCTGATGAAGACCATGGCTACCACTGATGTTAGTAGACACTGGATTAGTCTAAAAAGATAACAAAAGAAGTGGTTCATAGTGCACATTCAGTCTTTGAACTCTGCGGTTAAAACTCACATAACACAAGATACAAATGACAAAATATTAGAAAATGCCTTGTAGAAATGCAAGAATTTAAGATGCGCTGATATCTTTATCCTGGTAAATGGTCAATACTGCCATGCTCTGCTTTACAAAGCATGTCTTATCTGTACAGCAAACTGTGAACAAGTGAGTGGCCATCCTGGTTCCCACTCACATCCCACCCCAAGTAGGAAAGAAGAAAAAGGGTTGCATGTAGTCTGCACAGCTGCCGTGCACAGGAAAAGACAAAAGGTCAAATCTACTGATATGAAGTCTAAATTACTAAAATCACTAAACTTCCCAGCTTTGCAAGGCATAATAGCAAATGTGAAAGAAGTAAGAACAGCATCTGGAAAGATGGAAACGTGAAACAGTGGCCAGATGGTTGTTTCCTTTTCAGCCCTGTTATCAGTGCCTGATGGTAAAGACTGCTGAAATGAACTTTCCTGGTCTTGCAATCTTTGAAAGGAAGAAACCATGCTTGGTTTGCTGGATAACAACTAAGATACCAAAATATTTTCAAATTACATAGGAGTCTTCACTTAGAGACCATTAGAATATCACAACAAATTTAAATTTACATTTCTATATTTATGTATATATATATTTAATACTTAATTTTATTATATTTCTATGATTATATAAATTTAGATTGTTAATGATAACCCACGTAAATAAAAAGCCATCTAATCTCTCTATCACATTCCTATGCTCTACTTCTCTATTACTAAAAAAATTCTAGACTGGCCAGTGATAGTTGGCCACCAGAGGGAGCTTGCACAACTTCAAAAATTGCGGAGAGTAAGATTGACAATAGGGAAAATGGCTATGTTATTCGTATAAAGACTGAAGAGGACAAGTGAAGGCTTTTTCCAGCCTTCCAGTGTTTCCACAGAAACGTTTCATATAGAACCCAGGCTTCATGTGACATTGTTTTGCTGCTTCAGTGTGGAAAACGTAGGAAGCTGTTCAAAGTGAATGAAGACATTGAAAAAAGTTGCAGTAATGACACAAGAAAAGAGACAAGAAACAGCTAACTAGTTCAGCTTCATATAAAACAAGTAAAATAGGAGAAGAATAATTTATAACATTAATTCCATCATATCCCTGTTTCTGTTCTGTCTGTGTAGGGCCTAATCTAGTTCAGCTTCATATAAAACAAGTAAAATAGGAGAAGAATAATTTATAACATTAATTCCATCATATTCCTGTTTCTGTTCTGTCTGTGTAGGGCCTAATCTGCCTACAGTGGAAGTAATTTCAGAAAAGGAATTCTCTCATTTTGTACAGGTCTAAGTATGGACAATATGGGTATAATGAATAAGAAACAAAGCAACAGACTTTCTGTACCTGTACTTCTCCAAATATTTGATATTGTTTCAGCAAATGTCTTTATGAATGAGAAAAAGTACTTCTGATTATTCTAAAAATAAGAAAACTGAACATGCTTTGAGAATAAATTTACAACTTTTTCCATCCACTGGTCAGATTTGCTTCTCTGAAGAAAATTGCTGTCCTTTTGGATACCTTATATTTATAGTCATAGCATTCTAAATGCATTCAGTGATTCCTTCTCAAGCAACCCTGTGAAATGCCAAGTTAATGTTTATGAAAGTGGTAAGATTTATTGAATGCTCTTTCAGAACAAATTAGAAATTTCCTGTGATGACTTTATTGGAAAAAGATCAAAGAAATACCTCTCTAATAATATTGATGTTGCTGTGCTGGTAACTCTGTATTTTCCTGCAGGACATGGGAATGAAGAAACTTCAAAACGCAAGTGGGGAAAGGGTACAAGAGACAAAGGATGGAAGGGAAATGAAGGCAAATGGTGTGTGTGGGGGGGTCACTCTAGGTTATCAAACTGACCAGAAACTATGTGCAGTGGTAAAAGAGGAAACAAAAAGGACAACGTGTGAGATGTCCGCATCTTGAATTCGACCTATTACACAACATCCACCAGTGAAACTATTAGCAACTTCTGACACCTCACCAGAGAGGCCTGCTGGGCCCTTGAATTACAACTTCAGTGCCAATATGACTGTTCTTGCTGACTGCAACAGATGCAATATGAATAGATGACCACATACTCCCTCCCTGCTTGTCACAGAGGGCAATTAAGCTCATTAGAGGCCTACATCCAGACTCTGATTTCTGCTCAATCCAGTAACTGTTGGATGTCTGGCAAAAGTAAAAAGATATATGTCTTGGGCTTCACAATTAATGGGAACAAAAGTACTGGGGTATCCTACAGTCAAGCGTCTTCACTCACACCTTTGACTCCATCTACTGGTAGGCTATCATAAAATTGTTCTTGCTTACACTATTTTCGTAAGTCCTTATGTCCTTTATATATCTTTCCCAATGTCATCCCACACTATAAATGTCTCAGGTGATAGGAAAAATTGCCACAGGTGATAAAAATTGACAGGTTTGATTTCTCATTTCTACACTTCTGAAGAAATAGCCAGTATGATTGGGCCAGTTTGCCAGTTATAAGTTTCAATCTGTTGGGAAACTATAATTTGAAGCATATTTCTTCCATTTCTCACCACCTACAACAGCATAGATTGGTGGAATGAGCAGTACAGAGAGCTAAGAAGCTTCTGTTAAAAAAAAAAGGTCTGATATTACCTCATCCTAACTACGGGACATCCCTTGTGCAGTGACTAGAACAGCCTCAGTTTAATTGCTTCTGCAACTTTGCCAGTTTGCTATGTTACTGGAAAATCCTATAGTATTTGATATTTTTTTTCTTATGGGTCAAGTACTGCAGTCAGGAGAGTCCATGAGAATCTCAGTCTTCACTTCTAAAGAAACCAAAGCTTCTGCGTGATGCAGTTCTGACTTACCTCTAAGAGCATCCGGGATTAAAAAGTAATTAGAAAGAATCAAACAGCTCTTGTACATTTTAAGTTTCATGTGATTCTTTGGGGCCAGGCACATGCTGTGGGTTTCCTCTCTGCCTGTTTGATTTTCTGATGATTTTTATTGTTGGAGGTGGTGATGCAGGACTGATACAGCACTGACAGCCACATGAACCATATTTTACCCAAAGCACTGCAGGGTTCGGAGCCTCAGAAGAGTGACAAACACCACACAGAGGACTTCTTAGACTTTTTCCTTCTGACTCTTCTGATGGACATTTCAAGTGGCCAAGTTACAAATGAAAGAAAAGCACTCAAAAACTTTACAGAAAACAAAAGAATGCAGGCATGGGTTTTGCACTGAGCATTTTAGTTGTTGCATTGGAAGACCTTAAATTGTTCAGATCAAACAAAAGATTTGAGTCAGTCAGCGGTATCTTCAGTTACTACTTTCCTAATCCAAGTAATAAAAGAACTCAGAAGGCATTAAAAGAGGTATTTTAAGGGCCCTAAATCACCTGAATACAAGACTTTGCATTTGGGATCTGACATCATGGCCACTCTGCAGTGAGACATTCATCTCTCTTCACCCAGATGCTTCTTTGCACATTTAGTATGTTTTACAGGGTTCTTTTGTTCTCTCCCCTGCACTAAGACAGACACTGAAATGTTGTGTCACAGTGTCCCACTTAACATACAATGTAAGTGATGTTCTTTACCCGCATGCCTTGCTACAGCCATGCAACCCACTTAAATAAAAAGCAGCATTTTTCAAATAGGAAAAAACAGCAAGAAGTTAATTTTAAAACTTATTAACTTGGAGCTTCAATTTAATATTCTTTGTTACCTGCAATGTTTGAATAATCAGATTATCTCCTGAGGCCTGCAGTAGTTTCACATTACAAATTGTACTGGTAGCTCAGGACTCAGGTTGGAGTTTCTAACTCTTTAAGTTAGAGATAAACTATTTAAGTTCAAATCCTTCATACCACTTGTGACCTAAGTATTTCAATGTGTTGCTATGTTTTGATATCAAATTGTATTTGCATGTGTTTTTAGTATTTATACAAGAATGTCCAACTGAAATGCAATGTTTCGTTGATAGGAACATCTGCTGGGTTCCATTACAACATCCTAATAATGGGAACATGCCTGCTGTATTTAAAAAATATAGGAGTTTTTCCCTACCGTCTAATTGGAATGGAAAGTGGAGAGAATATGGTCTTCACTGAATAAGGAGGTAACTCAGCAAAGGAGATGCATGTGCATGCTTCATAAAGGTATCAATTTTCTTTCCAAATATAAAGTGGCAGCTTTGGATGTGGGAAGAAGTGCTATGTCTATTCATTTAAAAACATGGCCAATATTTATAGCATTCATGTATTCTCGTTCTTAGATCTCCACTCAAACATAATCGTCTACCATATACATAATTCTAACTGCTTAACCCAAAATTATTTTCCTCTTCAATTTTTAGAGAATAAACAGGACAGACATATAAAATCAGTATGTGTAACCAAAAATCCTGTGTGCATATATGTACACCACATCTATGCAGTATCCACAGATATACATAAACCTATGTACGACATTTTACAAGGAACAAAAAAATATGTAAAACTACTTAGAAGAGGTCAATTAAAAAAAAACAACAAACAACCCACCTCTAATGTATTTCAATTCTGAACTGCCCTGATTTTATTTAATCAAAGATATAGGAGGAAAACAATCCATTAGAAGGGTCCACAATACTTTCAAGGCATTGCCTGAACACATGTGAACTGGATATGAAATAGGTAGTATGTGTGGTGTGACATGAGTTTAGCTGGCAAGAAATGCACCAAATTATTCACTAACAGCACAGCAACTAAAGCATAACAAATGACTGCCACTAAAACCATTATTCTGCAAACACCATTTATGCTACACAATTGTTTTGGAAATGTTTTAAGGAAGTTTTTATATATATATGTATATGTATATATGTGTGTGTATAACCATTTTTAATACATACATATACATATATTTTTATATTTCAACATTTAATTTTGCATCCTTCTGCATCTAAAGCCAGCTACAGGTCTAAAGGACTGATCCAATATCCACTAATGCCGACAAGAATCTTTCCACAGTTTTCAGTGGACTTGGTTAACTACATTGGTTTCAAAAGGAGAAAAAAAAAGAATGATCAATAAAACACACCAAAATTCCAGAAAGAACAGTTGTCTGGAACACAAGCATGTCATTGTTTTTAGGTTTACTATTGCCTGGCTTTTTAAGAGAAATCTTTTGTTTCTAGTTGCTTTAGTCAAACACTAGGAAACAGACAATGCACCGTAACTTCCACCTAGGCTTTCTGCCTGAACAATAATTATTACTCTGTCTCCTAAAGTAGCACTAGCCATAACCAGAGACAAAAACCATATGACTAAATGCCTCCTCAGTGTGCACCATAATTCTGATTTTGGTGATAAAACCTGGCTTTAGCTTTGAGGATTTCAAATATACAATACTGCATACAGTTGCTGTGCATCATGCCTCTCTTCCCTGTTCTGCACAAACATAATGGTTGAAAGGTCTCAGAGAACAATTGTTTGTTTTCTACACCATAAAAGTCAGCAACTGACTGCCTTCACTTTGTAGCTTTTACTGCATTACTTGCTTGGTGTCCAATAATCCCTATGAGCCATGATGCTGGAGTTTCACATCTCTGAGCCACTTTCACACAGCCCACACACCACTCGGCATCCTGCTGCCACAATAGTTATTTCCAAAAACCTGTTTTGAAACAGTATATTTAAAAGGCAAGCCCCACAGAACTGCACTGTACTAACAGAAAGCACAGCACAATTTATTCTGAAGCATAGGAACATGACAGGAAAGTCAGTACCGCCTGAATCCTTTGATTTTGTAGTGGCACATGGACCATAAAACTCTGCACATGAGACTGAAAATTGCTTATAGGATACTAAAGTAGGTGGGTGAGAAATATGGCTCCATTACAGGACTTTTACTTGCAAGAATACATGTATGTATTCTTGCATATATGAACTGATGGAAGAAGGTATGATATATTACTGGTAAGGGAGAAAAGCTAACGTCTGTTCTCCCCTGGAGTGCAGAGAAGCAGGAAAGAAAGCTACTATGATTCTGCATTTGACTTTTTGTACATCCAGTCCAGAACACTGTCCCTGATAGTAGTTAGCATCAGAATTTTGAAATAAAGGTGACAGATACCTTCCATCTATATCTAAGGTCTTGTCCTAAACTCAATATCCCAGATTCAATCTCACTTCCAAAATTTTTATTTCTAAGTACTGTAACTTCGGATGTGTTTCCATCAGTCCTCAGATCTGCATAATTTCTGACCTTGATACCACCCTGTTCAGCTAGAAGCTGCATGAGAAGTATTTAATGAAAGTCACTTTTTGTGAACTATGACTCAGTGGTGTAGCTCTGAATCACTGTGCCCCTGAGGGTTACTCGCAGGGTATGACAAGAACAGCTTCTGGCAACGTGGGCTTTCCAGAGCCTGGAAATAGAAAAAGGTCAGTAGTTTCCTTTCTCCTACAACGCCACATCCTTTTTCACTTTGGCATAGCCCATACCATGCCCTCTTCCCTGAGCCGTTCATACACTTATGCCCTGGTCCATTAGAGCTTGCTCCAACTCTGCAGGCTGCAATGCACCTCAACACTCAGGGTAGGTCAACACTGGTAGGCCATGACCTGCCAGCTCCTATAAAAGGCATGGGAAGGAGGCAGCAGTAAAGAAGGTGATGCAAAGGGGAGGAGAGCAGTGAGGGATGGAGACAACTATTGTGCTTGGTCTGTGGAGGCCTTGGAAATCCTGGGAGTTTGCCTAGTTAGGGCCCTCCTGTTTCAACCGCTGCAAGGCAGCCAAACATTGGTATATTGCAGATCAAAGTTAAAAGTCAATTGAAGTAGCATTACAGGGTGATTACATTGCTCTGACTGTGCTGATTGCATGGGCAGACCGCCATCGGCATAAACCACAACACCAACTGCTGAATCAGCTCCTTCTCTAAGGAAAATGAAGCTAGGCAACCTATAAATCCCAGCAGCTACGCCACTACAGTCCAACAGAATCATATCTCCCCCAAACCCTTCCTTTCATTTTCATTTAGTCAGCAATGAAATGCAGGGAGATTATTCATTGGAAAATAACTCATTCAGATACTCACAGGAGGGCTGTTTGGTAGCTGGACTCGAATTCATACACAAGATGCCTGCATATAACGAGGAGCTCAGTAAGGCAGCTACTTCCAAGCACAAGAGTGCTAGATGATGGGGAAAAATTGTCTGTTTGGATCATCAGCAGATGGCACCTATTTTACCTTCTTCTCACTAAAAGAAAATAAATGGTTGTTACTCTCATTGCCTGAGACGAGTTTCCCTAGGTAAAATCCTTAAAGACATCAATTTTTATTTTAGTTTGTCATGTATGCACTTCGGAGAGTTGAGTCTTGCTGTGATAATTCCCCTGGAGTCTTTGGAAACTTTGCTTAAGGAAGCTGTGACAAGATCTGGTTTGTGAGACAATAAACAGCTCAGATCTGTACAGCTTTTGAAGGAGGTCCATTCCTCAAAGAATGATTTCTCTGTTTCCAGTGCAGGAGTTAAAGGATGCGTGAAGCTCTTATTCTAGTCTGGTTTTTGTACCTTGCATTTATCTTCATTTATATTGTCTGTCTTTTGCATGAGATTCCTAGCTCTTCTGTATGACGGTCTCAGCATGAACAATTCTGCCAGCAAAAATTAAAAACTACAAAAACATGTATTACTGTAGAAGTTACAACTGATTCATAGAATGTAAACAAACACAAAACCATCTGTAGATCTCCATGTAAAACTAGTAAAAAAAAAGGTTAAGTGCAGAATTGGGCAGACATATTCTGATTGTTGTTAAATTGGTGATTGCAGACATGTGCCAGATATTAGCTTTTATTGTATTTTGCCTTAGACAATGAATTCAAGGCTTTGTCAATCATGGCACATCCTCCTCAGATTACAAGAAACAAGCAAAGGACATTCCCTGAGTACATTCTTCAGTATGAATCTACAATCACTAACCAACATCTCAGCCATCTATGATAGGCTGTTTCCATTTTAACATAAAAGGAATTGCTGCTGACTGTGGCTTGCTGGTATTATGTGCTTTGTTATGTAATCTCTTTGATTTTACTTTAGAAGTTCTGCTATTAAGAATATCAGGCAATTTTGATTGTCTTCATTATTTGCCCTCCAAACCCATAATTGAGAAAGAATCTAACTGGCAACTACAGCACCCATCAAACAACATTAAAATCTATTGTAAAGAGAGGGTATAGGAAGAGGGAGCGAGGGACAGAGAGATCTCCTAGAGCACACTGTGCCATGTGAGAAATTACATAATCTAGGCAAAGCATGATACAAATATTTCTTCTTTTGTGTGTGTGTGTGTGTGAAGGAAAATATAACATCAGCTTCATTCTTGCTCACGCCTCCTCTTCATAAAGCAAAAAAGCTGCCGTCCACTGTAATAGGAGAAGGTTCTGGGCATTTCGTGTACTGAAATGCTACCCATAAACAACAAAAAGGCAACATTTTGTTGCATTCTGCCTGGGTTATATAGTCCCCAACACTATAATATGTTCTCCAGTGGCCTAGATATCAGGGTGTAACTTGGATGTAGATGAAGATCTTTAGTTTTTAATTAATTATACATAGTGCAGAATCTGAAAGGCTATCTATAATTTATGTATCAGTGTCTCAAAAGCAGTCATTCATACATTATATATTCAGACAGAAAATTATCTTGCTTTTATTTTCCCATAAAAAGTATATTAGGATGTTACTGTGTACCCTCCAAAATGGATCAGTGCTTCGTAGCTCTCAAAAATGCCACATTCCACTGGGTTCTGTTTGCTACCAGAGGCTGAACGTGCAAAAGCATTACTGACTGAGCATCATTCCCTCTCTTCTGATGGGCTTTTAAAAATGATCAGGCCACTTCTTGGATATGTGCTAACTTACCCATAGAGAGACAGATAATGTGAGAAAAATAAGTTTATAAAAAGGGAAGGAAATGATTTAACAATAAGGGGTTTCCAAACTGGACTTAAGAAAAACTGATTATGGCAATATACCACAACACTCCTATAAAATAGAGGAAGAAAAATGTCATTTTTGAAGTACAAGTTTATGCAAAATTGTTGTAGATAAAGCATGTTTAATATTAACAGTCATTCTCATCACGTTGTCCTATTTTCCAAGCATGCACCTACTTACGGGCACTTTAAAAAGTAAAAATAAAAAAATGCATACTGTATATGCCGAACATGCAACTCTTGGAAGTTGCTTTCAATGCTCTATTTTCTCCCCCTCTCACTCAAGCCACAAAGCCTAAAATAGCGATACCAAGCTACATAGTGCAAAGAAAGTCAGTCTCTGTTACACCTCAGTCTTTGTTACGCCACTTTCATGTGTAAAACAATGTAGACAAGATGCCAGCAGGATCAAACAAGCCCTCCCTCCTGCCTCAGGTGCTGGGGAGGTCATTTCTGGGTGGCTGGGAAGTCCCGGCTATCTAAGAGTCAACTCGTTCACTCCGGGACAGAGGGAATGAGTCACAACTACACTTGCTTTGCTGCAGCTTCACCACAGAGGATGTGGGACCAACCAAAGTACGAGTTGTGGTTTTTTTCAGACTTGACCCTCTGTTCTACACTCCTAAAAAGCTGTTTCTTTTTTTCCCTAAGGTACTGAAATAATCCAGCCTCAACAGAGATTTAGTGCAACTGAGATAAGAAATATTTTCCCATCCATAAGGGCAAGGAGATTATAAACTAATTAATATTTCTGATGCATCTGGATGTATGACAATTTGTATGTAGTGAGACAGTGAGGTAGGAGATCAGAATTCACAAGACAACTTTCAGCAAAATGAGAAAAGGAGTATCAACCCACACAGAAAGAAGGTATAAAAATTATCATTTTTTTAATGTGGATCCAAAGTTGCCATCTGAATTTCATTTCCTCAGTATAATAATATTTTGGAGAAAACAAAACAAAACAAAACAAAACAAAAAAAACAAAATAAAACAGTCAACATGACCTACAAGCAAACAATCTAGAAGAGAAACATAATTCCTTGAGATGCATATACTTTACTTTCCTTTATGAGTGGAGCCAAGCATTAAGCTGCTCCTGCAGGTATGTCATGGGAGAAAAGACTGGTCATAAATATTTTTGGGTTAAGCTTACTTCTCCCTCTCTACCTAGTACACCACAAAACCAGTTTGTGCAGTATGTATAACTAAAATTATCACCTCTCAGAATTGAAATTTGGGGATGGAAGGGCTTTTGAGAGACATTATTAGTAGACTGAGGTGTTATCGAACAGAACATTTAACTTGGCTAGTCTAAAATCATAGCATATTTTTCCTTCACAATTTGTAGCTCAATAACTAGGATTACCAACTGGCTCTTGGCAGTTATTCTGAAGATTACAGTAATTACATTTCAATGAATTTCTCCATAATCATCTTCTTCTTGGTATAATAAAATTTTAGAATACTAATGTATGAATTAGCAGGTAGTTATCACAGAACTCTGAAATACAGCAATTCAAATCCAGCTCTGAGTTTTGAACTATTATTTCTTAATCTTGTAAATTGTCCATCTAGTAGTGAACAGATTCCAATTTTTTTTTTTTTAATCTCTGCTGCTAATATTTTGTTTCTGCTCTGCAAATTTGCATCACTAGGTATTTTAAATAATCTCATAGGTTTTTCCTCACGGGACTCTAATGACAGTTTTTGCATGATGGTCTACGTTACAAAGTTATATTTCTTTGATATGAAATCAGTAAAAGAAAAAAAGACTCAGAGGAAAAAATGATTATTTTATCACATTTATCAGCCATTCTAAAAAAAGCTTAAAAAAGCCCTGTGAAACCTCAAGCTGAGGCAAATATGAAAAAGAACTGTACCTTTGTAAGTAGTTAACTGCAGGTGTAATATATGCTGAAATTGCTTCTGCAACAGGAACTGTTAGATTTTCTCATTAGTTGAAAAGTAAAATATTGGCAAATTAGACTATAATTTCAGCAAAAACTCTTAGATCACATGGTCTATTTATTCTGTTCTGACAGGACTGAGCTGTTAATTTTGAAGTGTTTTGTACAACCTGGTTTTGAGTAACTCCAATTAAAAAGTGAATAAGATCATTCCAGTGAAAGGTTCTTTATAATTCATTTGCCACCTGACAAGTTGTCTCTGAAAACTACCACAAAGTACTTAAACTTCATGCTATTAGAAAATATTCCTTAATAGACATATTATTGGTTTCTTCATACTGCTTCAGTTGTATCTGAAACGGAATTTCTTACTTGAAGAATAATGACTTTAACCTAGACTAAATTAATTCTATGGTCAATGGTCAAAGGCATGTGCGTTACTAAATTAACAGGAAGAGGCTGTAAATCAACATTGTTTTAACAAACCATTACAATACAATAATTATGTTCTGAAAAATTACAAATAGTCCTCAACAAATCAAATGTCAGGACTGCATAATGTTACATGGCTACTGAGAAGACAATTATGTCATCTTAGTCTCTCAGGCACATACTATCAGTAAGAAGCAAGTGCTGACTATTGGTCGGGAACTATATATTACCTTTCTCTGGTTTCATTATTGGACATCTTTCTTTGCAATCCCAAACACTGAAGTCAATAGCCTCCTTGCTTTAAATATCCACATTTTGCTACAATCCTATTAAGTTGTCTTAAATTAGTCCTTTCCTGTTTGCAACACACACATTTGCTATTTTTCAAGAATGTAATTAAAGTGTCCCCTTCCTTTATCTTCCACACCACTCTTAACAATTGATTTTAAAGAGGAGCTAAGCATTACTCCTGTGTAGTTCAAGCAGTCACCACTTTGCTAGACATACTGGCAGATATTTTCCTAATTTGAAAAGAACATATAAGATGATACAAAGGAAAAAAGAGTGATGCGTAGGAAGGTATGTCCACAGACTTTGAGGAGACTGAAGAGGGAATAAACCTGACTTGCATCAGCCAAGAATACAGCCCAAAGACAGTGAGTAATCTAGGTCTAACAAATGCAGTATGTACACATCCAGTGATGCTTTCAGTGAAGCAAAGAAACACAGTATTCTGTTATTGGAGGTCTGAACTGATTTGAACAACTATTTATTGTCTTTCTGGTCATTTATTTATTTGTGGGTTGCATATGGGAAGACAAACCAGCAGTTCATTTATGACCAAGCTTTACTTATAACCCATAAGCCACTCTGTTGTCTATTTAACGGGACTTGAGTCCAAATCAATTCAATTTTTCTAACATCCTGTTGGGCACGGCATCAAGTGATTTATTAGCAGTGTAGTTCTTCAATACAGATTTTCAAATAAAGGCATAAAAAACCCCATGATGGCAGGCATTAAAAATTCATATTTACCAACAATTACTGTAAGACATAGACAAGACACATCAGGTATTACCTTCCTAATTAGGTAAGAGTAGCTTGCTATATAGCATTATATTGTGGCATTGACTTTCTTATGCTGTAAACAGCATTTGAACTGTTTTCTAATCACGTGATTAATTCAGTTTGTTACCGCTGAAGGCTTAAATGTCACCAAATTCATAGATTTTTGTTAAGCAAAATCTTGAGGATTAATGTGCCCTGTACATGCATCCCAAAACTTAAATCACAATAACTGGTAATTCTACATGAAATTATATTCCATAGATTGCGGGGGGCGGGGGAGGATTTTTAATTTCTGCTCTCTGTTAGACCTGTAAAGGGACATTTTTTTAAGCCCACACAGATGTATAATGTATCTGAAGTTTCTTCAAAACTATATAAAAGTCTGTTGTGACCACCAAGGATGCTATGGGAGGAAATAGAATTTTTTTTTATATAAGAATGAAATTAAAGAATGACACAAACAATTTTCACAACATACTGGCAGTGTTTTTATGTTCCAGGCCACCTATTTTATATTCTCTTATATTTCATATCTGTCATTAACCAATTTAATCATAATGACTAGAGAAAGAAGCTATTAGATTTGTGTCACTTGACCCATTTTTTCCTTAACTGACAGTGTTACTGTCTACAGTAACATTTTCTTTTGGATTTGTGTTCCCTTCTAGATCTGCTTTATTATTATTTTAGTAGGCATGAACTTAAGTAACAAAAGGAAGGTCTCAAGCACTATTTTCTTGCTTCCTTGAAAGCTATCATACAAACTGAGTAACACTCTTAATTCTTCAATATTTCTTCATAAGATTTAACCAATATTTAGAAATATATCCTGTACTTAGTTTCTTCTTTCTTTCCACTAGACAGGAAGAGTGGACATTCAGCTAAATCCATGTTAATTCCTATAGTAACATTTGATACCAAAATGAAGTTATCTGTGTGCATGAGCAGATAAACTAACATGACTACAGCATTAATCTAAAAAAACCCACATACATGCAAACCCCTGTTAAAATACAAAACAAAACAGTATCATTTGAAATGCAATACTCCCAACTGCTTATATTAGCAATTATAGCAATACTATCTGTATTGCAGTATAACCTAGCAATGTTATCAGTGGATTTTACAATGAAAGCTGCAAGTAAAATTAACAGTTAATAATGAACTGTGAATAAAACTTTCAGGACCACTTCAAGCTCTTTAACAGAAAAAAATAGTTCAAACCTTAGCAGACCTGTAGGAAACAAACATGTAATATATGTAGGAAATTATACTGGCCATGTATTGAATATTAATTATATCCAAACAAGAAGCCACTATTCCAACAACAGCAGTATATTCACAAAGAGAAAAACAAAAACAGTATTAGCAAGAAATTAGTTTTGAGAAGATCAGTGAGAAACTAAAGCTAAAAAGTATTACAGAAGTATATAATTATCCCCAAATTGGTGTTATGAATCCAGGATGTTTGGATGTAAGCTTATACTTGAAGTAAGTTTATTAAAATTGAAGCTTGAAATTCATATTGAGAACACCCGGACAACTCAAGACATGTTTTTCATGTTTTAACATGGATTTTCTGTTTGTTTTCCCTCTAATACAGCACCACTTCATGACAAGCACTGAGGCTGCTTAATAATTTAACCAGTTTTTCCTTGCCTAGAAACAGTGAGTGTTCCTACACCTCCAGCATGAATTATAAATTCCTTGATTTTATGATATATACAAAGTGCAGTCATTAGGAGGTTGAAGAACTGGGAAAACCTAATTCTTCTGCTGGGCTTGTAGAGAAGACCACGACATGAGAGACTTCACAGCAAACTTAATTTGTCAGCAGCAGTCTTTGCTGGAAATGGCATTGGCAGTAATATCTAGTCATATGCAGACATTACACCTCACCAGAGAAAACCTTAATGACTGGGCTGGTATAGGAAGAAGTATAAATTGATGGCAATAACTCTGCAGTCAGAAAATTTAGCTGCTTTGTTCTTAGAAATAAGGCTGCTTGCTGTAGGCATCACTAGACCTAATACTGTCTTGAGTTGCAAATAGTCAGAGACCAGCACCATGCTCACCGTTACCCCTGTTGTTCTCATTTTTGTCTTGGACAAGCCAGTATCACTGTCTCAAATGCTGTGATGGCAGCACCATAGCTCAGGAAAACTCAATGTTCAAGCAAGCACTAGTTCAGCTCAGTAGCAAAGACTCTTATCAGGTTCAACGAAAAGCACAGACCCAACATATTCAGCCTAACTGTCATCAGGTAGGGGTTAAAGTGCACATACCATGAAAAACGACCTGCATTACACCAAGCAGTCCTTCTTATAACTGCCACAATCCTCACCAAGTTTTATCCTCCCTTAAACTGTGATCTAACAATGCAACTTCTGCATCACATTCCATCTCTATCTTTACCTTCTCAGCAACCTGTTGTAGATGGCCTCCTTCCAGCCTCATCTGGAACACCCTACACCTAGCACCATGTTTCCTTCTTCCTCACTGGATGAGCACACACATTTTGTCCATACCATTGCAAACCTTCATGTGTGCCATGTGCGTTGACCAATGCTCCAGCAAGGCCTCCATTGGGAGCAGAGCTTCTTGCTTTTGGACTGTGCTGAAGGCTTATCTTTCTATGACTAGTAGAAGCCTGCCTGTTGTTTGGTTTAAAATCTGAGTAGAGCATATCTTATTCTTCCTTTTAGGACTCATTTCTATAGTGCTGGCTTACTTTTCTTTCCTCTCAAAATGTAAATAATTGGCCTGTCACAATTCCATTTTGTCCCTCATCCTAACATGCAGGAAAAACCCCTCATTTTGTTTTTACTGGAATGACAGAGTTGCAAGTTCCATTTTAGTTATTTTTATATTTAAATACACTTATACTTAATTATCTTTTTTTATTTTTCTGAATTCTTATTTCTACAGTGAAGATCGTCACAGTTCAGACTGCTAAATCATCCCAGCCACATCCAATAACATTATCTGACCTGTCTTTTAAGAAGCAGCAATCATTATTGCTTTGGCAAAATAGTAAGATACAGTATTTCCAGATGTTTTTTCTCTGACATATTGCTTCCTCCATTATAAGATAACTCCTTCCTGTTCATCCTGCTCATGGCTCATGACTACTTACACTCTAGTGTTGCGTCCCCTGTGCCCAAAAATACAGTACTAGCATGAGGTATTGCCTAGATACCTGTCACTTCAATGAATGAAACCTGAAGGGAAAAATGAGCAGAAGGGAACAATGGGAGTTATTCCAGACTCTTCCTGATGCACATGTAGGCTGACATCATTGGATGTAGTCTGGATTTTCTCTGTGTGTGTAGCTAAAGGTTTCCTCTGTGTGGTAGGCCAGGCCAAGCCAGAAATCACCAAAACCACCCACTCATTAGCAAAAGCATACTGAAAAAAAACCCAACCCCAAAACATGCCAAATAAAAAACAAGTATCTTACTGTGTAATGACAGAAAGAGGAACAGCTCATGATGGTTCAGTTTTTCACATATTTCAGTTGGACACTGTCTCTGCAGCATGCAAGCGCTTTACAGAAGTAGCTCTTTGACTGAAGTCCAGCCTCCTGCAGATTTGTGGCTTGTGGTTGATTGCAAACTGTGAAGGTTTTGTCACGCTGAGACATCTATAAAGACTGCCTCTATGTGGATTTTCCGTTCTCTAATACTGCTTGAATTCACTCTGCAGCCTTTCCTTCAGTTCAGGCAGAGCTGAGTATGTCTCCTCTATTTTGGACACCCACATTCCTGAAACTGATACTTAGCAACTTCACCTTTGAGATCTTTAAAACCTTTGACAAATTTCACTACAATCAGCCACAAGGCATTAAAGTTCTGGTAGAGAAGGGGAACACATAAGTTCAGATGGGCAAGAAGCACACAGCCATGCGTGAAGTGCAGTCAGACAAGCTTTGCTTCCTTTGGAAACCAACTTAACACTTGTTTCTTCCAGAAGGTACTTTCAGTTTTCCTGTAATCCTACTTTAAGGGGCAACTGTGGCTCCTCGTGGTGGGTCTGGCCCTTATTTTGAACTTGAAAGATGCTACCTTGACCAATGGCTCTGGACTAAATTTGATGGCCAGCATAGCAGTGAGCTGAAGTGTTTGCAGTCTCTCTTGCCAGCGACTTTGTCTCACTTTTTTAGGATCTGGTTTTCTTCTGTGCCGTGTCAAAAAATAAATATACAGCATGGTATCGCAAAGGTGTTTAATAGCGCCGCACCAGAACACCTGCCCAGCAGGGCACTGAAACTGTGATACTGTGACAGAGATCTCCAGGGAATTCTCTCCCAGGCACCTGTCATCCTCAGTGGGCTTTCCACCAGATGACCTGGGCTCCCCACTGCGGCCTCGCACTAAACCCCAAAACTCTGCCGAGCTGGAAAGGCTCGACTGCCGCCTCATTTTTTCTCCACAGCCAACCAACTTCGACGGTCGAGGGCTCTTACCGCGTCTAACGGGGCGGGGGTGGGGTGGGGTGCGTGTGTGTGCGCTTCAGCGAGGGTTTCCCCTCACACTCCGGCCTCAGAGGCGGGCGGCGACGCTTCCCGCCAAAGGGGAGATGGGGGGGACCGGAGCGGGCGGCGGAGCCCCACGGCCGGGAGGAGCCGGGGGCGGCCCCACGCTTCCGGCCCGGCGGCGGCGACCTCAGCGGCCCGGACAGCGCCTTCTGCCCTGGGGGAAAGCGAGCGAGGGAGCGACCGGCGGCGGCGCCATGCGCCCGGCAGGTCCGTGGGGGGCGGCGCGGCGACCGGGTGGGGGAGCGCGGGCGGGCGGCGGCGGGGGCCGTGCCCGCGAGGGTGGGCGGGGGTGTGAGGGTGGGCGCGCGCCCGGCCGTTGAAATCAGCCGTCGGCGCGAGGGCCGGAGGTCGCCCCTGCCCGGCCGCCGTGTCGCGGCCGGGGGGGGGCAAGCGGAGGGGCAGGGCTGTCAGCCGAGCATAAGCCCTGCACGGGTGGGCCTCGTGGGTGAGGAGGGTTTTTGTGGTTCTCGGCGTGAAGGAGGGCTTTGCCGCTGGAACGGTATTGCGGCGGTTTTCTCCAGGGCTGCCCGCGAGGGCTTGGGGGGCTGTCGGTGAAGGGTGGAGGCAGTGGCGTGCGGTGAGATTCCTGTGGAGAAATGGGATGCGCTGCTCCCGGGGAAGTGCCTTTGCTTCCCCGGGTTGTTGTCCAAGTGTTGTTCTGCGGAGTGGAGAAACCTGCGTGAAGTGTTCTCTGCTTTTTCTGGTGAAGCTGGGTGCTTATCGGGTGCATACCCCATTAGTATGGCTAGTCCAAAAAAAATTTTTTCCTTTTGATATTTCAACTCATGTCACCTGCTTGCATGTTTTTATGACAAATTATGCTAGAGTTTTTACTGAGGTGGCTGTTCTTAGTACCTCAAGACAGTTTTAGATAACTTTTCCTTGAAAGTAGTCCTCAATTGCAAGTGGTAATCAATGCGCCTATTATGGTGTCGCAGTACACAATGTAACTTTTCCAAAGAGTGCAAAGTCTGGCACCAAAAACTTAGGAAGTGAAAGAATAAAAGTTGTATGAGCAATGCTAATTCTGTCCTACATGTATATCCACTCTGGGAGAGTCTTAATTGGCGAATCACATGCTGTGTTATTAATTAAAAATTGATCATCCTTTTTCAGTCTCTCAGCATTCAGTTTGGAATCTAGCCTTATTTTATGCTGTACAGCAAAACCTTGCTAGACTTTGCACAGAAATATTAATTTCCTTATTAATGTTTTCATTGGTGCCTCAAAACTGTTAGTGTATATTTTGTTACTCCCTTGGTAGTATTGGAATGTATTATCATCCCATTTACTGGTGGAAAAAATTGATGAAAATATAAAATTACTTATGAAGGTCACATGTAAATCGGAGGCAGTCCTGAATCCGAACCAGGAGCCACTGACTTCTTGTCCCTGTGTTCATTCTTCCCAGTCATGTTTCCCTATTCACAGAAATACTGTGTATTTACTGCTCCTCTGTTCTTCACATGCATTTGCAAGGCTCAGCAACACTTAAATCAAACCAGTGACTGCAAAGCTGGACGCTCAGTAAAGGGGAAATGAAAGATGTGCAGCCAGATGCCAGAGGTTTGACTTGCTTGCAGCAGGGAGCTCAGCTTTATCTTTATGACTGTTCTATTAGCTGGGACAATATGTTATCCTCGTTTTATGAATGAGGAATTGAGAAAGAGAGCTCTGAAGGCCTGAGTCTGCGAAGGTGACTCAATGCTTTGGTTTACTGTTCTGGTTCATCATTTTAAATTACTACTTCGGATGTCAAGATGGGTTTTTTTCAGAGTACCTAATATTTTGTATCATTTTATAACATCAAAGTAACCATATTAGATATTATCAAATGCAGCATTCTAATTACATTAGCATTGCAAGCCATCTCTACCTACTACTCTCATTATACAGATGAAAACACTAGAGAAGAAAGGCAGATTGACTCTCAGCTGTTGTATAATCAGTTAGTTGTAGATAAAATGTCAAAACTCAGGACTGCTTTGCTTTTTACCCAAGGCTGGCTGTAAAATGGATATAGTTATTTTACTAGTATCTAGCCTTTGATAGATAGGATTTTCTATTTAGACTTGACTTGCAGTATTGCAAGCTTCTTTAAAGAAAAAAAAGTAGCGTGCATGAGCAAAACCACGTTTAATAGCATTTCTAAGTACTCATGTACTACCTCAGTTAGGTCAGTTGTATTCTGATAATCACAGACATTTGCGTAATGATCATTTTATATAAATGACAGTATACAATTGTACATGACCTGGGACATCGAGTTTAAAGTCCGGCTTTTGGTGAATAAAGGCAGTCAAATCCTGAGTATGCATGTGAAATTGCTGGAGTAATTGCTGAGCAAATACGTAAGAGCACCAAAGAGGGATGGCTGGTTTCCCAGCTGCTTGCAGTCAGTTCCACACATTGGCAGGGAAACGAGTAACTGTAGGTTCAGCCAGCAGTGAATATGCTGGCCTTCTACTCTGTCATCATTTGTCATTTTTTCATTTATTGCTCTGTACAAGCCTCATCCACCTGGGACCTCCATGCGTAGAACCCTCTCTTACGGTTTTACCACAGCACCAAAACTTTCTTTTCACAATGAGGAAAGGTTTGTTTTCTCCTGATGGAACACTAGCTGTGAGGTATTGAAGTTGCTCTGGGTGGATTGCCCAAGGCCTAGTCTAGCTCAAATCTGAAACTATTTGGGATGCTTGATGGGAGAGACAGATTTGTTGTTACTTGTCAGTAGTTTGTAAGAAACCCTAGCCTAGACTTCTTTATGCAAATTCCATTAAACATGCTGTACCTAGCAGAGATAAAACATTCGTAATGCATGATCCTTGATGACATCTGTCTTCACTTGAGACAGGAGGCACTGCCAGGATAACTTGTTAATGGCTATGCCATATTTGAATTATCACTCCTCTCCACACTCACGAACATAAATATCATCACTGAGATCTTCCATTTTGTGCTCTTCATTTACATGATGTACATTTCTGTGCCTCCAACTGTTTCTGGGACTGTTTACATGACAGACCTTATGTGAGGGAATCTAGCCAGTGAATAGACACAAATAATACTTGATTTGTGTTTTTGTCAAGAATTAGGGATCGCTTGAATTTTTAGTAGCCTTAAAAAATTTTAAGCTCCTTCACTTTTGGGGACAAAATAGGTCTCAGACCATGATTTGATGCAAAATCTAAGGGCCTAGTGGGGGAGTTTTGAAGCAGATTCAGCAATAACATCATAATGTGAATAATTACTATTACTAATAATAAAGTGTTAGTAATTTGAGTATCAAAGAAGCCAGTACTGCAAAAGCTGCTGTCAGCTGTTTACTGTCTTACTATTCTGAAAGGAAGTTCCTATTTTTTATTATTGATGAAAGATTTTGATATTTCTGCAGTGAGAAACAAAAATATAATATTTGGATATTTTAAAGCTGAAATCTGTCTCCTGAAAATGTAGAAATGGAAATGTTCACCATGGATAAAGAAGTTATTCTGATGTGTACTCCAGATGCAACATTTTCAGGCGAGTTTGTTGGCTAGAAACTAGACTTTTATATTTTTTAAAAAGTATTGCATGAGGAAAAAGAAAAATGGGATCCATTAAGCTTTGAAACTCCAGTACCTTATAATTAACACAAAGCTGTCATTTGTCTTCAGAAGTGTTGGGTTGCTGATTCAGATTCAAAAGTTAATCCTAACAAGATGTTTTGCTTATGTTCATCCTCTCTGGTCTCCCTTCTGTCGCAAGCAGTGATTACTGAAGCTTGCATACAAGCAATTGACCACCCTGTTGTGGGTTTGGCTAGGACAGAGTTAATTTTCACAAGAAGTTGTGAGGGACAGAGCCAGGACCGAACTAGCCAAGGGGGTATTTGATACCGTATGACATAATGCTCAGTATATATACTAGGGGAGCTGGACCGGGGGGAGTAGGGATCATGGCTTGGGAATGAGCTGGACATTGGGTTCCAGGTGGTGAACAATTTCATTGTGCATCACTGGCTTCATATATTCTTTTATTAGTATTATTGTTATTATTTCTTCTCACCTTGTGTTGTTCTGTTAAACTGTCCTTATCTCAACCCACGAGTTTTTACCTTTTTCTTCTGATTCTCCTCCCCATCCCACCAGGGGCAGGGAGGAGTGAGTGAGCGGCTGTGTGGTGCTCAGTTGCCAGCTGGGCCTAACCCATGATGTACTCACATTTGAAAAATTGTATCACTGATGCCACAATAAAGGTGAAAGAAAGAGCAGCGATCCCACTTTCTGAAAAGAAGAACATTTGTGTTCAGGGACTCAAGAACCACAGTGTCACTGTTTTCCTGTCTGTATATCTCGGGTCTTTGAGCATTTTGTTAGCTCATATACTCCATTATTTGCTTGTAGGTAATAAAGAATGTTTTAACTCCTCTACATAACTCCTCTAATAAGCTTAAGTGCCACAACGCAAACAGAAGCAATAGCTTGTGATATGATATCCTCCTGGGAGGCATAGTATTTTCTGGCTATCATGAAAAAAATAAAGTTGCCCTGACCTTTTGTATACATTAAAATCAGACTACAACATGATCTGTGATTAAACAGCTAGGTTTTATTAAATGTAAACAAAAGTAATAAGTTCAGAATGGTATTTTTAATATCTAGGCATTTTGAAACTGCTATGAAGATAAGAAGGGAGTCACAAATACCAAGATCTAAATTTTAAACTGGGATCTATTTCATGTGATAATATTGAGGATTATTTAGTGTTCATTGGCTCCCTGCATAGTAAGAAAGCAAGGCTTTGTATTAAGCCACAGCATATAATTTATGCTATCACAGGCCTGACAGTTAAAGCAAACTGGTCTTAAGCAGTCCCATCATTACTTTGGTTTTCAATGTTTCTATGAGTCTTTGTGTACAATTAAATAAAAGAAGACTTTGACATTGAGATAGTTCAAGTAGAGGTATAGCTGAGTTTGGAAAGCACCCTTTTGCTTTCAGATCACATGCTTAACAGCTGTAAATGACTTGAAACTTTATACAGGTGTTTATAAATAGCTACAGTTTGTGGCTATGGTTCATTGCTGCTTGTAAGCTTAGGGGTGATGAGCAGTCATTTTTATTATATGACCAATTGCCAACTACTGACTCTTCATTATTGCCAAATATTACATACTATGAAAAACAAATTTACAACAGTAAGTATAATTCATTTTAGTAGTATCTTGAAATCACTTTTATGATAAATGAGAAATTGCAACATATCTATATGAAATAGTTCCTGCTGAAGTATAGCGTACTTAGAACATCAGCGTTCAGTGATACTCAGTTACTACTTTCATCAGAGAACAGTGTTATACTAGTGTACCATCTTAGCATTGATTCAGAGCGTTCAAACACTGAAGTACATTGTAAAGTATACTGCAATTAGAAAAGGAAAGCAAACTTCCTTCTTCCTTCCTTTTTGATCATGAAGATAGTATCAGTGTACTTACTTAAAAAATATGAGTAAATGACAGATGTTATTAAAAAAGATGGCAAGATTTTTCAAAAGCATGTAGTGCCAAGTAGTTCCCATTATTTTTCAGAGATGAGCTTTTTTGAAAATTTGGGACAGACAGTTCATGGATAGATTTTCTGAAATGTCCACATGTTTTTTAAGAGCCTGTTTGTTTACCCTCCTTGAAATAGAAATACTTGGGATTTTTCTTCAAAATACTTAGGAATTGCTGTTATACTTTACCACAGGTGGATTTGTGAGTATTCAATCTTTTTGAAAGAAAGTCTTGGATGGGTAATGTGGATACTGAAAATAGGCAGGTCTGCAGTAAACCTGAATGTTAACTGATCAGCTGCATGAGAACTTTCAGGGCAGTACCTTTCAACTTGCGGGGAAACAAAGCATTAAAAGGATAAAAATACATTTACTTATTTCTATATTTATTATGATTTGCTTCTGCTGCCTGTTCATAAAATTGACTTGAACATGGTTGTTAGAGTGGTATCTGTCTTATTTTTATGTAAAATTCTGGAAAACTACTGTTAATGTTCAGGCACATGTAGAAGACACATCTGTGTCTTCTATCAGATCAGAGCAAAAATGGTTGTGAATACACTTATAGGTCTCACACTGTTTAAAGCAAATAAAATGTAATTCTGGCAAGGGCAGAAGGAGTCAAATATTCACAATGCTGTAATAGTATGAAAAAAGCAAAGGGTAAGTCTTCATACAGCAGTCTTTTGCTGTGCATATAGACCCAAAACTAAATCTAGAGAAAAAAATATGATAGTCTTAGCAATAAGAATTCACTTGGATGAGATGCTGCACGGAAGGATTTTGTTCTTTTCAGTATTTATGGTAATTCATTGAAACTTGTTATATTATCTCAGTGTTGACTGACTCACTTTAAGACTATGGTAATATTTAAAACAAAAAAGAAGAAAGATAATAAGATGTCCTAAATTAAACAGCTTGTCCAAGAATGACATAGAAAACTAGGAATGATACCCAAGATATGAGTGTCTCAATGCAACAAATCCAAGACCCTTATGTCTCTAAGTAAAAAAAAATATGATGAAGATATAGTAGTAATAAAGTAGTAATGTTTGCTTTTAGCTGGAAAAAAAGAAAAATTTCAAAGCCTATTCAAGTTTTTGCAGCCTTTTTGAGCATCTGTGGAGAATTTGGACACAGTGGTGGTTTGCAATGGGCAGTGCAGGGCTTAGCTTTCCTGTCCAGAGAATCTCTTAGAGGATGCTGAAATGAGAAAGGAGGTGGTTTTACAAGCATATGTTCCACATTCCCAGTGGTCAATACAGTAGTGGGTTCCTCAAAACAGATATTAAGAGTAGTGGGCTTTTCTTGGAAATGTTGTCTCTAGGATATCCAGCTGTCTTGATGTACTACCCCATAGTTTTATTTCTACAGCTGATATCTCTTTTTGTATGAAGTACAGATTCATACTGCAATATTTCATTGTTATTATTGAGAAATACAACATTAAAATTGGGAAATCAAAAAAGAAAAGCAAGCAAAAACAAATGGGTGAAAAATTGTTAAAACTTCATTGGTGATCTGTTGGCATTTTAAATATTTTCTTTGCATGCGGTAAGTGTGATGTGCATGTGTTTGGGTGAAAGTGTGTAAGTATATACCTAAGGATGTTCTTTAGAAAAGGGGATTGGGGATTTTCATAACTGCTGTTGCTTCTGTTTAAGAACTAGAGACAATTCATGTACGACTATGAAGCTGAAATGCAATACCTCTGTCAAGTTCCATATTTTTCCCTCTGTACCTACTGGTAAACTTAAATGAGTTGCTGAATCTTGCAGGTTTTCATAGCTGAAAAAAAGAACTGCAAATGTCTTCCCCCTTTTCCACTAGAATGTCTCAGTAGATGTCTTTATTTCTTAATTCCTTCATCTTACAAGAAAACTTTTCTTCCTCTACCTCTGAAGTCCATAGGTCCTCCACACATTTCTTGTTCTTCTCTTTGTCCTTGTGAAACATGCTCTAGCGGTTTCCTGATTTTGCACATGAGTTTGGGGTAAAGTCTTTGGAAAGAATGAGGAGACTGCATTCTTATAAGGTTCTCCATTTTACTCTCTCTATTTAGCAAAACCTCTTAAAACCACAAGGAAAACATCCATCTCATCAGCCAAGTGACTTCTATGGCTATATCTGGTCTTTCTGCTGAAGTGTCCCGCAGCTTCTGTCCAGCTCACATTCTTGGATTTCCTTTCTATGGAAATCAACATCAGAAGCAGGAAGGGAAAGAGGTTTTCATGGTTGCCTGAGTTTTGCCCGTACACCAAATTAAGGTGCAACTGAATAGTGCAGATGGATCTAGGAGCTAATACCTGATCCGAGATACCCTACTCGACATACTGTATTAACCAAATAAAGGTATCTTCTTACAAGAAATAAAGATGATGTCAGACTGAAAGATGAACAACCCCAACCCCGCAAACCTGACTGAGATCCTGTCAAAAGCTCTCTAATGCATTCAAGTCCTTGTGTGAGAATACACATACATTTCAGTTCATGCCTTAACGTACTTTACCCTCCAAGTTTCTCAGTGTTGGGGAGGTGCATGTGTTCTGTCTCTCGAACAAAGCAAGCTATTTCACTGCCAAAATGTAATGAAGTAATGATATTCTCACTCGCTATTTATCATTATACTTTCTTCCAATTAAAAAAGTCCCCCAATATTACTTTTTTTAATTGTTCTCTATGACACGGGGGGAGTGTTAACTCATGAAGAATAAATAATTAAAGTTTATTTACTGTAGCCAATAAAAAAGTGGTGGAGGTTTGTTTTTTGTTTTAATATCAGATTAGAGGTACAATTGAAGTAGTAATCATTATTTATTTTTTAATGGAAAATATGAAGAATTCTAGAAACTTTTGAAAAAATAGAAAAATGTATGGAATGGCATTTATGAATTGAACTTTTAAGAAATTGAATAATATATATATGTTAAACATATTTTCATATAGTGCACCCTTCTATTGTTCATAATTTTCTTTTATTCATGAAACTTTTACAGTTTAAATAGCTGAAAGGAAAAAATACAGTGTGTCTAGAATGAATTGAACGAGGATAATTTAGAGCCATTTGAGGACTGAAAATAAAAGCCCCCATCTTAAGTAATGCTAGTGTGAAAAATGAAAGACTAAATACAGTACAGGCTTCAAAGCAGTTTAATGCTAATGTGATAGCAGGCACTAAATGAAAACAAGCGGTACTTTTATCAGAAGCCACAAGCGTGGTGTTCCTCTGATTTATTAAGATGCATGTGATTGGAAAGACTTGGGCACTTGCTCTTTGTTAAACTATAATATGCATGACTGAGATTTTTTAAAATTAAAAACATACTAACAGCAAAACACAGATATCTTCTGACTTTGATTAGCATCCTTTTACAAGTATGAAATACAGTGGGAAACTGGTAGATATGCAGTATTCAGTATTAAATCCTTCACCATGTAGTGATTTCTCTAAGGTTTTGTTACTAAGGTTTTTTTCAAGTGTTTGCAATAGCATTCATGTAGTTCACTTATGACTTAATAAGCATGTAACACTAGCCAGGAGCCTGTGCTTGAGCATATGTATGAAAAATCCTAAGGTGGTGGCCAGTGTAATTAACAGTCTACAAGCAGACTGTGTCTACCAGAACAACTTCTTCCCATTATGAGCTCGGTTTAGCTGAGCATTTAAAGAGAAGCTGGCTCAATCGGATCTGACATATTTACAACTTTGGAGCTGACTTCAAAAAAAAACAAAAAGAGCCCTCTGAAAAATGACTATTTGATCATCATTTTTTCTCAAATGCCTTTTGTTTGTTCAAGGGAATGGAAATAAAAAATCCATGTGATTTAAGAGTCTCAGTTGGCATTTACTTCAAAGCAAGTTGATTAGAATCATAGGATCATAGAATGGTTTGGGTTGGAAGGGACCTTAAAGGTCATCCAGTTCTGACCCCCCCCACCATGGGCAGGGACACCTTCCACTAGACCAGGTTGCTCAAAGCCCCATCCCACCTGGCCTGGAACACTTCCAGGGAGGGGGCATCCACACCTTCTCTGGGCAACCTGTTCCAGTGCCTCACCACCCTCACAGTGAAGAAATTCTTCCTTACATCCAATCTAAATCTACCCTCTTTCAGTTTAAAGCCATTAGCCCTTGTCCTATCACTACATGCCCTTGTAAAATGTCCCTCTCCAGCTTTCTTGTAGGCCCCCTTTAGGTACTGGAAGGCTGCTGTAAGGTCTGGAGCCTTCTCTTCTCCAGGCTGAACAACCCCAACTCTCTCAGCCTGTCTTCACAGGAGAGGTGCTCCAGCCCTCTGATCATCTTCATGGCCATCCTCTGGACTCAATTCAACAGGTCCATGTCCTTCATATGTTGGGGGCCCCAGACCTGAATGCAGTACTCCAGGTGGGGTCTCACGAGAGTGGAGTAGAGGGGCAGAATTACCTCCCTCGACCTGCTGGTCACGCTTCTTTTGACGCAGCCCAGGATATGGTTGGCCTTCTGGGCTGTGAACATTGTCACATCATGTTGAGCTTCTCATCAACCAACACCCCCAAGTCCTTCTCCTCAGGGCTGCTCTCAATCCATTCTCCACCCAGCCTGTATTTGTGCTTGGAATTGCCCCGACCCATGTGCAGGACCTTGCACTTGGCCTTATTGAACTTCATGAGGTTCGTGCGGGCCCACTTCTCAAGCCTGTCGAGATCCTTCTGGATGGCATCCCTTCCTTCCAGTGTGTTGACTGCAACACACAGCTTGGTGTCGTTGGCAAACTTGCTGAGGGTGCACTCAATCCCACTGTCCGTGTTGCCGACAAAGATATTAAATAGCACCGGTCTCAATACCGACCTCATGAGAAATGCCACTCGTCACTGGTCTCCACTTGGACATGGAGCCATTGACCACAACTCTTTGAGTGCAACCATCCAGCCAATTCCTTATCCAGCGAGTGGTCCATCCGTCAAATCCATGTCTCTCCAATTTAGAGACAAGGATGTCATGTGGGACAGTGTCAAATGCTTTGCACAAGTCCAGGTAGGTGACGTCAGTTGCTCTTCCCTTACCCACCAACGCTGTAACCCTGTTGTAGAAGGCCACCAAATTTGTCAGGCATGATTTGCCCTTAGTGAAGCCATGTTGGCTGTCACCAATCACCTCCTTATTTTCCATGTGCCTTAGCATAGTTTCCAGGAGGATCTGCTCCATGATCTTGCTGGGCACAGAGGTGACACTGAGTAGTTCCCCAAGTCTTCCTTTTTTCCCTTTTTAAAAATGGGGGTTATGTTTCCCCTTTTCCAGTCCGTGGGAACTTCCCCAGACTGCCATGACTTCTCAATATGATGGATAGTGGCTTAGCCACTTCAGCCACCAGTTCCCTCACGACCTGTGGATGCATCTCATCAGGTCCCATGGACCTGCGCACATTCAGGTTCCTTAGATCCTCAAACCTGATCTTCTCCTATGGTGGGTGGGTCTTCATTCTCCCACTCCCTGCCTTTGCTTTCTACAACCTGGGCGGTGTGGCTGTGTCATGGTTTAACTTGCCAGTGAAGACTGAGGCAAAAACATCATTGAGTACTTCAGCCTTCTCCATGTCCCAGGTAACCAGGTCTCCCATTTCCTTCCAGAGGGGGCCCACATTTTCCCTAGCCTTCCTTTTGTCACTGAGGTATCTGTAGAAGCTTTTCGTGTTGCCCTTGATGTCCCTGGCCAGGTTAAATTCTACCAGGGCTTTAGCCTTCCTAACCTGATCCCTGGCTGCTCAGACAATTTCTCTGTATTCCTCCCAGGCTACCTGTCCTTGCTTCCACCCTCTGCAGGCTTCCTTTCTGTGTTTGAGTTTGTCCAGGAGCTCCTTGTTCATCCATGCAGGCCTCCTGGTGTTTTTGCCTGACTTCCTCTTTGTTGGGATGTATTAACCAGCTTGCTTGGGCCCCTCTTCCCTCCAGGGCTTTATCCCATGGTACTCTACCAAGCAGACCCCTGAAGAGGCCAAAGTCTGCTCTCCTGAAGTCCAGGGTAGCAAGCTTGTTATGTGCCCTCCTTGTTGCCCTAAGGATCTTGAACTCCACCATTTCATGGTCGCTGCAGCCAAGGCTGCCCTTGAGCTTCACATTCCCTACCAGCCCTTCCTTGTTGGTGAGAACAAGGTCCAGCATAGCACCTCTCCTTGTTGGCTCCTCTATCACTTGGAGAAGGAAGTTATCATCAACGCATTCCAGCAACCTCCTGGATTGCTTATGTCCTGCTGGGTTGTCTCTCCAACAGATATTGGGTGGTTGAAGTCCCCCATGAGGTCCAGGGCTTGTGAACATGAGGCTGCTCATGAGAGCCTCATCCGCTCAGTCTTCCTGGTCGGGTGGCCTGTAGCAGATCCCCCCTATAATGTCACCTGTCCCTGCCCTCCCTTTAATCCTGACCCATAAGCTCTCGGTCAGCTCCTCATCCATCCCCAGGCAGAGCTCCACTCACTCCACCTGGTCATTGACATAGCGGGTGACACCCCCTCCTCGTGTCCCCTGCGTGTTGTTCCTAAAGAGCCTGTATCCTTCCATTCCAACACTCCAGTCATAGCAGCCATCCCACCACATCTCCGTGATGCCAATAAGATCATTGCCCTGCAGGCATGTGCACGTCTCTAATTCCTCTTGCTTATTCCCCATGTTACATTTGTTTGCATAGAGGCATTTAAGTTGGGCCCCCGATGAAGCTGACTTACTGGCTGGAGTGTCTGGAATCCTTTGTGCTGCTCTTCAGGTGCTCTCCTGCTGACCTGTGATCCCTTTCTAGGCTCTGGGCATTCACTGCTGGCACTGGCATCAAACTGGTAGGAGTGGGATGGATTAAGGTTCCCTTCCCCCGGCAACTTTAGTTTAAAGCTCTTCTTCACCAGCTTGGCAAGCCTGTGACCGAAGATGCTCTTCCCCTTCTCTGACAGATGGACCCCATCAAGCCACCAGTAGGCCACTTTTCTTAAAGCGAGTCCCATGGCCTAAGTAGCCGAACCCCTGGCTGTGGCACCAGTCCCATAACCATTTGTTGATTTGCCAGGTTTGACTGGCTCTTTCAAACCCCCTCCCTTTGACTGGGAGGACTGATGAAAAACGACCTGTGCTCCAGAGTCCCTTACCGCCGCTCCCAGGGCTCTGTAATCCTTCTTGATACTCCTCAGACTGCTCCTGGTTGTATCACTGGTGCCCACATGAAACAACAGCAACTGTACAAGGCTTGTGGTCTCTTGGTGACATCCCTGATACAAGCCCCCAGTAAGCAGCACGCCTCTCTAGAGAGTGTGTCAGCTCAGCTTCTGTACCTCTCAGAAGAGTGTCACCTACTACTATCACCCGTCGCCTTTTCTGAGTTGCGCTGGTTGTCATACAGGGAGCAGACTGGGCTGCCTTACTCAGCTCCAGTCTCTCCTGATGTGACAGGTCTTTCTTCTTCAGTCTGCAGAGCTGTGAAGCGGTTCTGCAAGGGCACCTCAGGCTTCAGGGGAAGTCTCTTCCTCCTGCTGGTCCTTGCCATTGCAAGCTTCCATACTTGGCATTATTGGCCTCCCTCCCTTCCGTGTGTGCCGATGGGGGAGTTTTTGGCTGTTTGGCCGTGGGCTGTGGGTCCACTGCAGCCCGCACTTGGAACCAGCTGTCTAACTCCTTCTCAGCCTCCATGATGTCACGACGCCTTCTCGCTGCCTCCTGCAGCTCAGCCACTTGCTACAGGCAGTCCTCCACACCTTTTGCAGGCAGGTCTGCTGCCTGCCTGTCCCTGCCCGAGGGGAAAGGTCTCAGCACTCACTTACTGCAGGCTCTCCCTTCAGCAGCTCCGTCTGGGTGGAGGCATTGGCCACCGTCTGCGGTAGATGGTGCAGACCCCCCCAGACGGAGCTGCAGCCTTCGCTTTCAGTGGAGTGCCCACCATTCTGCCTTGAGGGTCAGGTGGCAAGAGTGCCCTTGGCCTGCACAGATGGTCACAGAACGGTGCCCAGTTGCTGGGTTATGTGGACTTGAATCCTCTCCACTCGGCCAGTGGAATGCCCCTCCTTCACAGAGGCGACCTCCCTGCGTGCCCTCCCACAGTAAACCAGTAAAGGCCTTTAAGTAAACCAGATAGACCACACAACATCTTTATGAATGTCTAAATGATCTTAGCTATGTCCAGAAAGTAATTTCTAGCAGCTTAATCTTACTTTTGATGTCTAAAGATAATTTACATTTCAAATTTACCTGAATCTTTAAACAGTATTTTTAAAAGGTAGGGCTACATTACCAGAAAATTTAATAAAGATTGAATCAAAGAATAGAAAGTCTTGCTTGAAAAGGATGTTCAGTATTATCTAGAAAATCCAATAAAAATGCAGAAAACTCAATACACCTTTTTCCCCCAAGATGTCTGCTACTAGAGCATTTCACTGAATCTCCAATTGCTGTATACTTCCTCCCTGTAAAAGTGTAAGGCTAATTCCCCACCCTGTGTGTGTCAGCATAGCTCCATTTCATCAATGAAGCCTTGTTGCCGCACACGATCAGAGGAGATTTTGCCAGCGTTTTTAATCAAAACTTTTTTAAGATTTTCAGACTTGCATTCCGGTTTTGTAACACCGTAATCTTATCATCAAAACTCCCAAATTTATTTCTCTCTCTTATTAATTCTGTTCCCTGTTCAAGATTAACCATTCTAGAGGAGACCAAATCTAAGTTGGCCTTTGTCCTGGTTTCAGCTGGGATAGAGTTAGCTGTCTTCCTAGTAGCTGGTACAGTGCTATGTTTTGAGTTCAGTATGTGAAGAATGTTGATAACACTGATGTTTTCAGTTGTTGTTCAGTAGTGTTTAGACTAAAGTCAAGGATTTTTCAGCTTCTCATGCCCAGCCTGCGAGAAAGCTGGAGGGGCACAAGAATTTGGCACAGGACACAGCCAGGGCAGCTGACCCAAACTGGCCAAAGGGGTATTCCATACCATGGGACATCACATCTAGTATAGGAACTGGGGGGAGTGGGGGCAGGGGGAGATCGCCGCTCGGAGACTAACTGGGTGTCGATCAGCGGGTGGTGAGCAGTTGCACTGTGCATCATTTGTACATTCCAATCTTTTTATTATTACTGTTGTCATTTTATTAGTGTTATCATTATCATTATTAGTTTCTTCTTTTCTCTTCTATTAAACCGTTCTTATCTCAACCCACGAGTTTTACTTTTTTTTCCTGATTTTCTCCCTCATCCCACTGCGGGGGGGGGGGGAGTGAGTGAGCAGCTGTGTGGTGCTTAGTTGCTGGCTGGGGTTAAACCACGACAGCCTTGAATGCATGAAACAGTCTGTAATGATTGAATTGGAGAAAAGATATTTTCTGTGAAAGTTTAAGGCAGATCCTACATTTATCAGTTGGGAAACAGAAGTATTTTCTGCTTACAGGGTACGTTCAGGACAGTTTCATTTTCATTTTCTTGTAGTGCTCTTGCCAAGCTATTGTCAGTTGGTTTTCTATGAGAGTTTAAAAACAGCCCTGTTTCATTGGCAAACTTGCAGCCTGTATTTCAATACTGAACCTTACAGAATTCATTAAAATGGCAATCCATATTCCTGTATTTTAGCTTGCAAGTAGATAGTGTATACCATAAATTTTGTACTCCCACATGCTGTTAAGTCCATACTGTTCACGGTGGATGACATGTATAATAACCATTATTATTCATTTTGTACACAACCTCTTCTTTAAAACATGCCTTAAATAACATCATAAAAAGTCAGAAGCTGTGGCAACTCATTTGTTGGATTTAATGTTTTGGAGACTTCCATGAAAAGCTAGTCCTTCTTATCAGAAATCAAGGGTTGAACATTAACCATATTTAAAATATTATAAAAGTCAGTTATACTATTTTATTTATCTCACCACAATTATGTCACAGATGAGCATTGTAAAATTTAAATTGCAGAAATGTACATGGTCTCCCCAAAACAGTCTGTTTTGCTTAGTACACTGAAAAAAGCAAAGTTTTGACACTAATCTAGGGGGAAAAAAAAGGCTTGCCTGAAACAATTCAGTACTGGATAAACGATAGTTAAGAATCTAAGTCTTATTAAAGCAGTAGGAGTCTTTAGAGGAGTGTTTCCAAACTTAAATTCCTCTCTTTTTTTAGGTTTATGTTTTTTACTGGAAGATCAGATTGATGAAGTTTCACAAGAGGTTTAAGCAACTGTCATTTTTTGAAAATTACTCTTGAACATGTTGTTTTCTTTCCAGATATTTCCATTCTTAGTATATTGTTAAAGTCTTGTTACTGATTTTTAATGTCATAATAAGCATTAAATTTAATAAGTGTTTCATTTTGTTGTAGTCCTAATTAGCCAATCCATGTACCTACAAGTGCATTAAATACTACAGGAACATATCGCATTGCAGTCTGTACCAGCTATGGATTCAGTGAAAGTGGCTATGTTCAAAAGCGTCGCTTGAGTAACCTGCTTTGGTACAAGTGTGTGAGAGTGAGTGGGAGCTCAGGTGCATGCTCGTGTTACTACGGTTTAGCATTGAGTGGCTGTGGCCAAGTCAGTGAGCTCTCTCAGGACTCGTTTCCCAGATGCTTTAAGGCCACTTCCATACCAGTAAATAGTGCTCTGTACAGAAGGGGATTTGTAGCGGCCAGCAGTAGGTGCTAAGGACCTGAGAGCCATGCAGGGTACATGGAAGGGAGCTTATTTTGAACTTGCTCGAGTCTGGTCCTATGGCATTAGCAGGTGGCACACATTAGGTGTGATTCTGAAGCACATGTTCTGCTTTACTTTCATCTGAAAGGGATGCAGTTTATGTGCTCCAGGGCCAGTCAGTAAGGTGGAACAAAGCCTGGTAAGTGAGAACAATCAGATGATTTGTTTTAAAAGTATACTTACGGTCTTGACTGTATATTATGTTAACTCACTCTAAGCTGTTGCTGCAAGTGGCAACCTTCCCCTCCTATTAACTTCAGAGGCGTGAATTTATCCCATCCCTCATCTTCCCTTTTGTCAACAGAAGTCTTCAGGCAACTGCAAGGCAAAGCAGGCTGGGGAGTTGATGAAAGTGGTGAATAAAAAAATAAGTTACCAGGATGGGTATAAACAACTGTATAGTAGAGGTGTGTAGGACTGCCCCTTCTGGTAGCAGTGAGATTTTTTTAAAGATATTTGTGCAGTTATAGCAGTAATCTGCAGTAAATGGAAGATGGAACATGGGTGGTCTAAACTTCAGAGGAGGAAGTGTAAGACTGCACATTTTATTTCATATCTATACCAAATGCAATCGGTTATTGCAGCTGGCATGTGGTAGCATGTTAAACTGTGGTATCTTGAGGAGTCTTAGATGAGACACTAACAAAATGTATGTACAAAGAAGTTGGTGATAGACCTATGACAGCATCAGTCTGTTTTCTTTTAAGATTCTTCTTTTTCTGGATAATCAAGAGGAAATTAAAAATTTGGTTATATAGATTTGGTCAAACAATGAGGGGCTTGATAATGTAAAAAGCAAGATGTTTCATAATTCCTAGGTCCTGTCCTATCCCCCTGTCATGGTTTAAGCCCAGCTGGTAACAGAGCACCATGAAGCCACTTGCTCACTCCTCACCCTGTCTGGCCCCGGTGGGATGAGGAGGAGAAAATATAAAGAAAAGCTCATGGGCTGAGACAAGGACAGGGAGAGATCACTCACCACTTAACGGTCACAGGCAAAAGGCAGACTCAACTTGGGGAAGAAACAAAATCAATTTAATTTACTACAAATCAAAACAAGATACTTCCCCCCACCGTTCCCTCCTTCCCGGCTCAAGTCCACTCCCCATTTTCTCTACCTTGTCCCCCAGTGGCACAGAGGGACGGGGAATGGGGGTTGGGGTCAGTTCATCACACCTTGTCTCTGCCGCTCCTTCCACCTCAGGGGCAGGACTCCTCACTCTTCCCCTGCTCCACCGTGGGGTCCCTCCCATGGGAGACAGTCCTTCACATGAACTTCTCCAATGTGAGTCCTTCCTATGGGCTGCAGTTCTTCACGAACTGCTCTGGCATGGGTCCTTTCCGCGGGCCGATCTTCAGTCACAGACTGCTCCAGCATGGGCTTTCCCATGGAGTCACGGCCATCTTTGGGGCATCACCTGCTCCGGCGTGGGGTCCTCCCCGGGCTGCAGGTGGGCATCTGCTCCCCCGCTCCCCTCCATGGGCTGGGGGGACACAGCCTGCCGTCTCACCATGGGCTGCAGGGGCAGCCCCTCCTCCGGCGCACCTCCTCCCCTCCTTCTGCACTGACCTCGGGGTCTGCAGAGGGGTTCCTCTCACATCCCACTTCCCTCTCCGCTGCAGGTTCCCCTTCTTAAATCTGTTCTCCCAGAGGTGCTACCACCGTCGCTGATGGGCTCGGCCTGGGCCAGAGGTGGGTCCGACTTGGAGCAGGGGAAGCTTCTGGCAGCTTCTCACAGGAGCCACCCATGGAGCACCCCTGCTACCAAAACCCTGCCACACAAACCCACAACACCCTGTCAAGCTTCTGAGTTTTACTGTATTTGAACTATACAGGTTCTCTGACTGTAGTGGGATAAGGTTTAATTTGGTCTCAGAAATGGTTCAAGAAGGATTTGTTTTCACTTTCTATTCTGTGCCTTTCTAACTAGAAATGGAAGATAGTGTACTTGAAAAGCTAAAAGTACCGGTGAGATACTTTTCTTCCAGTTTACATAATTATGTAGACAAAGTTTGCCTGTTTCTATCCAACAATGAGAATATATGGCAACGACAGTAAAGTATGGTAGGTATGTATAGTATGGTAAATCTGTTTGCAAGAACCTGAACATACAGAACTTCCAACTGGTTCATTTCCAGGAAGCAACCCGTTTGGTCAAAGGCAGTAGTAGTTATATTAAACCATTCTGTGAGGGTTATCCACTAGAGGAGGACCCCAAATTGATACCTAGGTAACTCTCCAATTTGGTCCTATTTTAGGACTGGTAATAATTAGAGAATTTATATTTTGCAGAGGGGAAAGATAATTGCATGTGTTAAACGTATACTGAGAAGATATGCTTGCTGGAAAAGATGTCTTTTGAATCTCATGTAAGCTTTAATGGTATTTGGGCATTTCGGTTGATTTTGCAATCCTATGGGTGAATTGTGCGAAGGCAGGCTTGCGCTCATGTGACTAACTCGATTTCTTTCTGTCTGATGAGCAGAAATAAAAGTAGTTTGTTATATAGCTAGTATCAAGAATCTTTGTCTTAAGGCAGTAGAGAGGAAGCTGAGGTGGGTTTAACATAGAGAAGTCAGCTTTCTACTGAGGTTGTTGCTGAATGTTTTATTTAGCTTGGTTTCAACTCACTGTTAGCTCTGTCATTGCTCATTTTATGAAACTACACATATTTATGTAATGATTTTCTACTTCATTTACTTCCTTCTGCGTGCATCATTAGCATGAATGCCATTAAAAAGGCCAACACAAAAATATAAAGTGTTTGTCCAACACTGATTACAGATTTGTCTTGAGGGTTTGTTGTTGTTGTTGTTACTGTTTGGGGTTTTTTTGGTGACTGTCACATATTTGTCAGAAAGGGACAAAAGAAATGAGCTGAAACCAGAGGACACTTTCTTCTACAGCCTCATAGCTTGGACATGTTATACATCAAATAGAAACTGCTTTTCACACTGCCTTTAATTTATGGATGAATGCTCAAGTAAATGAGATGCGTAAAAAAAGGATTTAAAACCAGTCTGCAAAAGCAGGAGATGATCAAGCCATATGATTTATGGGGTGTCAGAAGCCCTCCCCGGATACTCTGCAGACTTGTGGCAAAGGAAACATAATAGTTTTAGAAACCTAAGGAAGTATGGCTGAGACACTGGAACAAGTCGCCCAGAGAAGTTGTGGATGCCCCATTATTGGAAGTGTTCCAAATCAGGTTGGATGGGGCTTTGAGCAGCCTGTTCTAGTGGAAGGTGTCCCTGCCCATGGCAGGGGGTTGGACTAGATGATCTTTAAAGGTCCCTTCCAACCCAAACCATTCTGTGATTCTGTGACTGCTCTAAGAGAGTTCCACCAGACAGATTTCTTGTGTCAATGATAATCTGTAACTTAGGAACTGTTGGGATGTCATCTATGGTTAATTCAGTGTATTATTTGACCATGTTACAAATGCAGGGAACACAGAAATCTCTGAGCAGAAATTGCAGTAAGTGGTGCTATTTATTGAAAAACATTGTCATATAACGGTGATTGTCTGATGATCAGTGTCTGCCAAGTCCCTGGTGTACAAATTACACTACTTAATGTGTAAGACATCTTCCTTGTGTTTGATGCAGCAGTGCTACTGTGTGACCTCCCCAGATCACAGCAGTTGGAACCACAGCAACTTGCCCAAAATGTTATTGCTTGCAAGATCAGTGCTTTCTCGTTTGTTGTATACGCACCATTTTCTGAGGTATGTTCTCTTGTGATGGAGGTAAATGTACTGGATTTCATGAGACTGTTTGCCCTAGCACTAATTAATATCTGCAGAACATGTTTTCCATTCTGTTTCTTATTTTAAAGGAATTAGAGATAAGAATTTGTGAGAAACTGAATTAACAATGGAATCAAAGGTGGCAGAGAAAAAAGCAACAGAAGGCAGAAGAAAAAGCAAAGTTGAATTTAAACGAGCAGAGTTTAAATGTGGTCATAAAAACCCAAAATCCCTGGGGTAAGTCAGGATGGGCATATCTAGAGAGATCCTGGTAAGAGAAACACTGACACTAAAAAAAAATTAAAATAAATAAAAGGATACTTTGGTCTACCCTAACAGTGACATTTTGAAATTGAAATTTTTTTAAATGTTTCATGTTTATAGAGGTATAGGAGGTGTACCTTGAAATAGAGAACTGAGTTCTGACCTCTATATCCCCTGTTCATGTTTAGTCTTGTTCAGTAGAAATGAGAGCCCCTGTCCATCAGTAGGTATTCAGCTGTGGATGGATAAGGCCTCCACAAGCGAAGATACTGTGATAATCATTACCCTTGCATATGTATTCACAGGACAGATATGTGAGAGAGGCCAAACCAGGGAATAAGGCCATATCACTCTTCAGGAGAAACAGCCTTTTGGGCATACTGTTAGCTTTGTCAGATATCTTTCTAATCTACCTGGGTCAGGTCCATGCTGTGGAAAGGTACCCCAGGAAGTTATTTGGCTCTGTGTTCCCATTGTCACTGTAGGAAAGGTCAATGAAATTTCTTTACAGAGAAAGCCCACAAGATCAAACCTAAACTCATCCCATTTGTAGGAAAATTGTTCCTCTCTGTAGAACCTCATTTCGTCCACTCCAGACCTCACTGAGCTTAGTGAGAAGAATGATGAAGACGTGAGGCTTGATTTTATACAGATAGAGCAAGTATTTGTTTTCACACACAGCTTAGCAATTAGTGACAGAAGGTACATAAACAATGACAATGTTCTTATTACGTGCTAGTTAAATAGGCATTTGAGAATAGAAGTGCAGCTGCTCTGCTGGCTGATACAGTGATGGCAGGAATGTCCCATGCTTTAGGATAATTGCTTTAATTGAAACAGGTGTGCCACAGCACTGCAGCAATTTAGCTACTTCGTGATCTCACTCTAAAGTTTACAAGCAGGCTTTTATAATTTTCATTTCCATTAGTGGAACGTCTCTGAGAAGCAACATGACTTACTTGAAAACATTTTCCATTATCTGCAAGTAGTTGTAAGTGCTTTCTGCTGTCCTTCCCACGATGAATCCATTTTGGCTTGCTTCAGGGGATTTGCCTTGCAGAATTCCAGCAACCAAGAGCTAGAGATGCATTTTGAGATACATTTACTGGATGCGTGTCAGGTGCGCTGACTGGGAAAATCAATGCCTTCTGGATGGGTGAGGGGCAGTTCGTTATGCTAAGGCCACTGAGTAGTGCTGAATTAAATGTTCTCATACTGTTTCCAAATGTTAAATTGCAAGGGTTGTTTGAAGTGCTAGTGAAACTTTTTCCATAGTTCCTTATTATATCATTGTAAGTGATCAGGGCAAGCAATATGAAAAGATGAATGGCTGAATCTTTGTGAAAAGATTGCAAAGGGGCCAAGAGACTAAAGGTGTTTGTTTCTGGAGTCTTGTTTGAACTGGTATGTATGCTTGCTGTTCGCATCCTACATACAGCTGAAATGGAAATGAATCTTATTGAGATTAGAAGAAAGGTTTTGCAAATCTCCAAGCAAAGAGGGGAGCCTGGGTCTCTTACGCTTGCTTATGTTTCTCATGCTCCATTTTTTGTCACTGTCATGACCCTTGACTATACCCATAGTTTTATCCTACAGGGTGAAAGGAATACGGGGGAAAGGGAGAGCAGAGGAGATACCTCAGAGAGAAAACATTTTTCAAACCCCAGCAGTTTTAGAAACCATGGACTTAAGACTCTCTAGATGAAGGCAGCATGTGGGATGAGAACTCATGGGAGAATGTTATGCATTCACCTTGGGTGACATTTGATTTGGACAGTGAAACTAGATTCTTAAGATACATAAAAGTCTAATCAGATGAGTGTGGTCGACTTCTAAAGTCTTGAATTTCCCTACCTGGCTCTTGCCTGAAAAAAATCTACTACTTCTTTTTGTGTTAAGTTTTTAGCATGGGAAGATACTCATTGTTATCCTGGAGAGTGTAGGCTGCTATTCACAAAAGAATTAAAGATGCAATGGATGTCATTCTGTATTGCTTATGTTGCCCCAATTTTTCATCTGTATATTGCGAGAAAGTGAGCAAGAACTTCCATTCTGTGCTTTTCCACTTATCCTTTGAGATATTCAGCAACTGTGTTTTTTGCTGATGGACAGTAGCTCATTACATACTGACAGAGTTCATACGCTTCTTTCTCAAATGTGTTTCCTTTTAAGACTGCCATTTAAAAAAAAATTAAACAACCTTCCCTTCCCCAAGTGAGGACATCTGTGACAGGAAGAAATAAAAGGGATTAATTTTCTTCTTTCTCTAGCAATTGATCCTCTCCTTTCACAACATAGTGTTTGAGAACAATTTGAAAGGGAGATTTTTTTCACACAAATATCAAAAGCTAATGTGATTGAGGCAAGGATTGTAAACAGACTTGGATTACTTATTACGGTTGACTGTGGCAAGCTTGTTGTGTGGTTATAGGAATTCCTGGGCAACTGAGAGAACGACAGGGAATGGCATTGTTGTGCTCCAGTACCCTAACTGGAGAAGGCTGTGGATGACCCCAAGAAATATGTATCTTTTGGTTAAAACTTGGGTAAACATTGGTGTTCAAGTGTCACTGTTTTTTACCAAAGCATCCTAAGGCAGTGGGACTGTAGAGCCAATTTTTAAACCCTAGCCTAATTGAAATCAGCCTTATTTAAGTAAAACAAAGTATATTAATGCTGATTTGCTGGAAACAACTGTAGTAAAATGCAGATACCTAGAAGTAAAGCACATCATCTACAAACATTAAGCCTTTAAAAAGAGGGGAATAAGTTGGCATCTGTGCAGAGGACTTGCTTTTCTGAATCTAGCAGTGTCATTATCAAAGATGAGTGTTACCAAGTACTTCTTGCTCACTTGTAAACACACAGAAACTATCTTTTACAAGATTGCAAGATTCATGAACTGAGGTGCCTGTTTAAGAGTAGCTACCAGCCCCCAATCTTTGATTTGTTTCCTTTGCCTTCCTGATGTGTTTAGAGCATTACAGATTTCTTGAGGTTTCCTTTCACTAATATACTTGCTTTTTTTTTTCTCCATACTATATCTTTTAATTGTTGTCATAGAAAAGATGTTCTTTTGCCTTATGTATACAAGTTCTTGATTCCTGCTTGGTCACAGTAGTCTGCAAAGATGCTCTCATCTCGGTTTGGTTCTCATAAGATTCAGCAGGTCTTTTCAAAGAAGGCTTCAGATGGCGTGTTTCATGAGATACGCCATTTTGGGCAACCACATACCAGTAACTAGAGAATAGTTTTGCTTGTCAGAAGAACCCTTTCAGGTTATGGATGACTGCATAAATTCTCTTACTGTTTCTCATTGCTAAACTAATAATACATTTTATTTCTACCTTTGAGTCAGTTTCCAAGTAGCAGTAGTTGAAGCATGGCTTAATTTTGTCAGGATATGATAGTTTCTATTACATTAATTTTCAAGGGAACAAAATTTATCTCAACTTACATTATATTCCAAGTGCAGTAACTTCAAAGAAATATTCAGTGAGAGATGAAAATAATGAAGGGGAAAAAACTCTAGTTGAAAAATTAAGCATTGTTACTGTGTACTCAATATTGGGTAGAGTTGTATTAAAGGTAGATTTCAGCTTTTGTAGTTTCAGGTTAAAATGATACTGTTTTGAAGGCAGAGTTTTGGGTGGGCTTTAATTTTCGAGTAAGCTGCATTCAAGCATCTACACCTTAGTAAAATTTCGGAAGGCAAAAACATTGTGTAACAGGAAAAAGCTAAAGGCATATGGAGTAGATTTTAGATAGGGAACTTCATAACTATTCCTAGGGTGAACTTTGACTCTACATTTAAAGTCAGGCAAGCATTTCAAAATAGTGATATTTCACCTTTTAATACAATTTGGGGGAAGTAAGATGTAAGTCTTGCATTCCAGTGTAATATCAAAGCTAACTCTCAATCTAGAAGGCAGATCAATGCCAGAAAAAAAATACAAGCATATAATTCAAAACAAACCCACATTTGGTTTCCCACAGGTAACTTGATAGCACTAGCTCCTTTCTTCAAATCAATAAACATTGCACCTATCTGCAGCATGAAATACCTTGCTTGTATGAGCCTTTCAACAGTATGACTCTTCCCTCTGTATATAGATAGAAAAGACAAATTAAATATGGCAGCCATATTAAATTAAAGTTTTGTGACATGCATGTTGCAGAGCCTTTCTTCCATCAAGTGTGGTGTTAGATATATTTCACTCCCTTTTCTTATACAAATAAAGCTTTCTTTCCCATATATAAAAATCAATATAGTTAAAAAGAAATGCTGTCAAGCCTTCAACAAAAATCTTAAAACCCTGTTCTCATTCACACTTAGCTAAGATCAAAGCTGCAGACTTAAGTGCGGATATACTGTATGGAAATAGAATTACTTCATCTTCTTTTATTATTTTAATGCAACTTTGTCACTTTTATCTTTAGAATTTGAGTACTCAAGCCTTGTACTGTCCATTTGCACAGGGATGAACTTTATACCTTATGTATATTTTTATTAAGATTATTATATAATGTCAGCTCTTTAAGAATATTTCTACCGAAGGACTTACTCCTCCATGCTCAGCATGCAGGGAGCTCTTCAACTGTGCTTGAATGGTTGAGTCCAGCAGTTCTTTCCTGCTCTGCGATATAGGAATGCCTTTTGGGTGCTTCCAGTCTGCACAGGGATGAGGTGCAGTTGTGTACCATTCCTCACCAGTGCTCTCCTTCTACATGGAGAGGAAACTTCAGGCTCTTGGCCAAGTGGGTGCTGTGGAGGACACCAGCAGACCCCTCTTCTGCACAATCATGACACCAAGATTCTGTGAATCTATAAAAAAATGTTTTTACTATTCAATTTAAACATGCTTTTTTATCCCTCCCTGCAATTCCACTTAGCTATGTCCTTGCCCAAGTCCATTATAATAGAAGTAAACGCAGCTGAGCATGAACTTAAAATGAGACCTTTTAACTTAAAGACTGAATGTGAATCTTCCGTGCATATCCAAGGGAATCTCAAGTAAGATTATTTTATTCTTCCCATACACTGTATCAAGGAGCTCCTACCCTGTATACAGTTTTGGGTTCCTCAAAAAGTATTTTGAAAAGGCAGGAGAGTTCACAAAAGTGCAGAAAGAATAGTAAGGAATAAAGAAAAGTAAGAAAGAGTAGTTCTGCAAAGCCTTTCTTGTAGAAGGAAGAGTAATAATCCCTGCTTACAAAGTGTGGGAAGGCAAGGCTAAGAGTCACTTCATGAGAGTCTGAAGACCTTAGGGTACAGATTTCTGAGAGCAGATACTTCTTTTAGCTTGCAGAAATAGATAAAATTATATTCTGTGGCTGGAAGTTGAAACTAAGGAAATTCAAACAAAGAATGAATTCTTAAATCTTCTTCATGGATTAAGCATCCTCTTTAAATCTGTACTTTTAAAGGACCACTACAGTGCTTTTAGAAAATGGGGACTGAAAATAGAAGGTGCTTGGTGATTCCATTTCCTGTGATATGAAACGGTGTGGTCAGACTGAAAGAGCTTCTGGCCTTATAGCTCTGTTAATACAATTTTTTCTTTTCAAACTGTGCAGCAAGCTTCATAGCTTTCTGTTTCTACTTTTTTTGGTGTGAGAGTAATGGAAAAAACAAATGAGATTCTGAAAACAAATAACATCGCAGCACTGCAACAAGTAGGTTTCTTATCCTAGTGTCATAAAACACATAACTTTGCCCTGAGTTAAATGAGAAATAAATTACTATTTATTTTTACAATTAAACTTCAGCATTTCAGCAGAAAGAGGCATTTTTCAGAAGGCTTTTACCATAGAAAATGTAGCAGTCACCTTTCCAAATACATTTTGACAAATATTACCCTGCTGTATGGTCAGGGTCAGTCATCTTGAAATATCATCACCCACTACCATATTGAGCATGGCCCTATATGATTTCCTATGACAGAAAACTTTTTGAAAGGATGAGTATTCACAAGTGTTTAAAAGATGGCAGCTGTCCTCCAAGCAGTTTATAGACATACAATGAACTCAAGAGACTAAGCTATAGTGTCCCTATTCTACAAGTTTCAGTCAGCTTTCACATGGGTAAACTTTGTTTGAAATACCTCTTGAATAAAGAATGAATGAACAGAATTTAGAAATAATTTCTTCTAAAAAGAAAGGAAGTCCAATAATTAAAGCAGTAATCCTGGAGTGGAGATCTAGGTTCAGTTTCTTCTTTTGTACAAGGGCTTACGTGGGATCCTTGACAAGTTTTTTTATTCTCCTTAGCTACATCTCTACTATGCTTCTAACAGTGCATCCCACTATCCAGATCTATTGTTTGCCCAAGAAACATTTTAACTCTGTGTATGCCCATTTCCATATCTCTTGATATTCACGAAGCAGCAGCTTAGACACTCACCTGCAAAGAAGCTCTGGTGCACTGCAGACAAGTGTCAGTCAGGTTGCCTGACCCATCAGGAACCTGGGAGACACAGTGAAGTTCAGTGGAGGTAAAGTGCAGCAGGTGTATCTATTCCTGAGTCTCTTATTGTTGCTCCACAAGGCTGTGATTGTGAACTACTCAAGGGGTATTAAGCTACCCTGACATTTTAATGGATATTGTATTGGTCAGCAAATCACGGGGTTTTATGGTTTCACAGAATCACAAAATGTTTGAGGTTGGAACGGACATCTGAAGGCCATCTTGTACGACCGCCCTGTTCAAGCCGGGCCACCTAGAGCCAGGACCATGTCCAGGCACCTTTTGAGTAGCTCCAAGGAGGGAGATTCCACAACTGCCCTGGCAACTTGTGCCAGTGCTCACAGTAAAAAAAACGTTTCCTGATGCTCGAAGGGAGCCTCCTGTGTTTCAGCTTGTGCCTGTTGCCTCTGTTTCATATTGTCACCCTAGTAACACTGTGGAAGAGTGTTAGTCTTCTTACTAGCATCATGTTTTACATCTTAAAAAATCTTAAAGGGAAAGCAGAACTAACTAAATGTAGTTCTAGATTTATTTTTGTCATGTTCATAAGTAATTTTGTTAGAATAAGGACAGTAAAGAAAGATCACTAACGACTATCCTGATACCATGCTGCCAAAATATCCTGAACATACCAATCCTTTTTCTAATGAAGTCAGATCATGTCTAGTGTTCAAATATATATTCTTTACTTCTGCCATTAAAGCTAACTGTTGCATTTTTAGTAGTATCACCTATTTGTCAAGAATCCAGGAGTGAGCAGAATGTGTGAATGCGCTCTGCTTTCTACACTGCAATTTCAGTATTTATTCTGAAATACTAGTTGAAGCTATTCTAAACATAAAATATTCTGAGCTATTTTACCAGCATTTCTGTGGATGATCTTTCTGCCTTGGTCTAGAAATAAGCAGGTGGTTGTCATGTCAACGTGATGACCTGTCCTGTTTCTTCAGCACCTCAAATTCTTAAGTGGGGGGAAACTAACAATGTGTCTTCTGATATTTATAATGGATTCAAAATGCATTTGAAATTATTTTTTTAATGTTTTCTTCTCTCTAGAAAATACCAAGGATATTCTTGTGATATATGAACAAGAAGCAGAAGAGTGGGCTCTGTATTTAAAATGTCTTTTTGGACACATAGTGAACGAAGGAGGAATCTTACTCTACAATCTGGAGACTTCGTCTTTCAAGCGCCAGGAGCTACTCTCTTTACCCTATTATAAATGTAAACTGCTGATACTATCGTGTGGACTTCTTAACTGCCTGAATCAAAAGAGAAGTTATTTTCTGGAGCAAGTTCTAAAACCTCCAGATGATGTGGTGATCCTACTTTGTGGGGTGGAGAATTCGGATATTCTTTATGAGATACTGACCTTAGATAGAGGCAGCGAAGAGATTTCTGCTGATCAGGAACCTGAGGAATATCTCTCTGTTATTAATGGAATTATTCAACCAGGTAATCTAAAAATGAAAACTTTGTATGATTATTAAAAGAGTTTTCTTAGCTATATTAATACCATTTGGAAGAGAAAAAAAGTGATAATTCAGATTTTCTGAAGAAATTATCTCTCTTCAGCTTGGTCCAACAGTTTTAGTTTGATGATGCATTTGTCATTGAAGTGTGATGAAACTGTTGTACTCTTAGTCTGGCTTCATTTTCTCAGGGAAGCAGCTTTGGAACGTCTAAAAGCTGCCACTGGCACCTGTGAACCTACCATCACTACTTCATGGTAAGATTGAAGAGCTGACATACACTTGTTTCTCTGTTTCCTGAGTTTACAAATCTCAGAAGCTGTACAAAACTATGGGTTTATGTTTAATCTCTTTCAAAATGCCTTAATGTGACAATGTATATATCTCTTTAGATAAATCTGAGTGAAAAATAATTACTGAGTAGGACCCGGTTTTGTGGATGGCATCATTTCCTGTGTGACACACAAAAGCTGTAAGAGCAGAAGTTCCCTTCCCCTTGTACCAACCCAAGTAATAAGTCTGTACTGGAAGAACTAAAACTATCCAGTTTGTATGTGTTTGCACATCCATGGAAACTACGAAGAAGCATTAATGTAAAAATTAGCACTTCTGGAATGTAAGAAAAACCCCTCTCCTGAGGGTGAGAGGTACTGAAATGGCAAAGTCTGTGCACATGCTTTAGTTTAACCCAAAGTTTTACTTTGCCAGACTGCGCAAATGAAACCAAGAAATAGCTTTAGAAAGACAGATGCATGGGCCACTTTGGAAAAGCAGTGTAAGTTGTGCACAGGTTTCAGGTAGATGGCTGTGTGTTTTCCTTTGAAAGCTATTTACTACTGCTTCTTTGTAGTCTCTAGGTCTCTTACCTCCTCTCAGTTCTTGCTATTTTGTCATGATTTTGTCTGCTAAGCAGAACATTGTGTTTCTGTTTTTGTTACCCGTGAGGTGCCATTTTACTGGTATGGGAGCTTGTGCTTGAGAAAGACATCCTGCAGTTCAGGAGTTTTACTCAGAAGTCAACCTGGTTTGGGACGCAGATGAACAACCAAGAGTATTCTTTTGAACTCAGGGGTAGAGAGACCCCAGATGAGTCAGAATGGCCTAGCTGGATGTCCCTGCTGCCTTGTGCTTGAGCAGATAAGCTTAAGCATACTGTAAGGCTTTCAAACCTGTCCAGAATGTGTCTACATACAGTCTGGCGATACGGATCAGTGCTTTCAAAACGAAGTTTTAGACTCCTCCTTCCCAGCCATCTCCTGTTCTGACATTTCTTGCTGTTCAGTATTAATTAACCTTTTCCTCAGTATATCTCTTTTGAGCATCTCTCAGACTTTAAGTTTTGGAGCTAATTACAGTTGTCTGGTCTGGTTTCAGGAGGTAATGTTTGCAGTTTCTGACTGTGTCTGATATGTAGCTTTATACTGAAGTTCCTTGGCAGCTTTCTAGTGGAATGAAAGCAGTGGGTCTATACAATGTGTGTGTATATAGGAAGGAACTGGGCCCAGAGATAGTTGACTTGTGCAGGAAATTGCAAACTTTTCTGCAAAGATAAACAGTTTCTGAGAAGATAGATGATGGTTCTTTGCTTAGGTCTGTGCATTCACAAAAATATTTATTGCATCTGCCCTTGGGATTTTACTCACATTGTAATCTCAAGTGACTAATAGGTGCTCAAATGATCTTTTCTTTGGCAGTGGTCAATATCAGCAACTTCAGAGACGAGTACAAAGCTGAATTAATGAATAGCTGTTGAAGGCCTCGGTCTCAGTGTGTACATCTTTACCAGGGATGCATAGACTATGGCTGGGATCAGACAAGTTCAATTGACTGAACTAGATCTAGAACTGGGAGTAGTGTTGCTGCCTGGTACTTCAGTGTGTAAACCCTCCTCCATACACATGGCTGAGAACTGCTCTCGCCCTGTTTTTTCTGTACTGGTGTGCCCTGGCCATCAGGCAGGCCAGCTCAGATCAGTGCTTGCTAGAAGACCTCTGCACTGCTCTTTGTGGCAGAGTGAAAGTAATCCAAGTGCAAGATTTGCTGTCACCTGGCTGTTGATTTAAGCTCTGAGGAATGAAAATGTGCACGTCTTACCATTATTTACCTTTGCTTAAAGATAATGGTGACTGTTTGCAGTGTCTGTATTTATGATATTCTTTGTCGAATCCTATTAAGCTCTTAGCTTTTGTGATATCTGTGGCAGGGGTTTTGACAGATTACGCATCTGGGAAAAAGATTTTTCCCGTGTTTTTAAAACGGCTTGTTAAGGGGTTATTAAGTATACTTGGATTATTTTTTCCTTTGGACCAATTTTTTTATGCCTTTCTTCAGGACTATGCACTCATAAGATTTCCCACCTCTCTTCATATGGATCATCATCTTCTGTGCTTTTAATTGTTTTTAGTGCTTATCCTTTGTCCCTTATATTTCTGCTTTTGGAGATAGTGATGAAAACACTTTTGTGTATGTTCTTCATGCTTTTCCATTCCTTTTTTTCCCTAAACTGTTCACTGCTGTTAACTTGTTCCTCCATGCATTTGTACCTTCTTGTCTCCTCAGTATTAACAAGAGCTGTCACTTTACTGAAGTCTAAAAATTTAGTGATGTGCTTAATTACAATGATTACATGGCATCAGGCTGTTGTGCACCAGCGCAACTAAATTCTATTGGTCCCTTAGGACAGCGGGCCATCTCAATCCTAGGTCTAACTGATGCCTGGACTCAGGAGCAGCTTGTGGGTAGTTAGAACATCTGAAGATGGGTGCTAAATCAGGTTGTTACCTCACAGTCCTGAAGAGTATTAATAACAGTGTAGCTTATGTGTTAGTAATCAGCACCCTTCCACTACAGCTTTCTCCATACTCTGCAAAGTTCCTAGGCAAGGTAAGTTCTCAGCTGTCTCTTCTGCCCTAGATGCTATTCTCTTTGCACTGTCTCTATGGTCTGAGATGGAAAGACTGCAAAACAAATCTAATTTTATATGTGTCACCCCCCCCCCCCGTATTATTTCATTATTTTGCCAAAACCTCTTGCCTACCAGGTGATGCCAGTTTCATCTTGTTGGAGCAGGTAGGGCTCTTTATCTCTTAAAACTTCCTTCTACCTCTAAAATAGTATATAAGCCAAAAATTCTAGGCAAAAACCAATCCTAATTAAAATGCTCAGTAAAACTAAATAAAATAGAAGATGCAGGGGGTTTTGTACCCAGCAGAGAGCTTGTTTGTCCTGTAATGTGATTCAAACACAAAATCGGAAGGGTTTGTCATTCCTGTTTGAACATGTTCTTGGAGCAGTAAAGGGAGAACTGAGACATGGAAACTGGCCTTTCTAACATATGTTTCCTGGATGGTGACAGATTTTATTATATTCACCTTATCCATGAAGAGGAATGCAAATACGTTTATTGTTGTCAAAAGATTCCTTTAGCAGGACTTGTTCACAAAATACTTCAATGTTTGAAATTGCCACATTCAGATTTAGAGTTGGTTTTTAATTTTGTGTAAGGGCCTGTGGTCATAAAAAAGGATAAATCTCTGGGAAAGAGTAGAACACTCAGAAATTTTATTATTCTATGTTAACATCTAAGATGGCCCAGTGTGACTCTAGAATTCTGACTTTTCTTTAACAGCTTTCCCTAATATTGCTGAAAGTAGAATCAGGAGACACATTTTGTCTGCATCTCTTTTTTCCTTTCCCTTTTTCTTTCTACAACTTCTTGGTCTGCTGAACTATGTACCCCTTTTTATATTAAATTGACATACTTTCAGTGTGTTAATTCAGTACCCTGGGGGGTTTTGGCCTAGACATAGCTGGGCTTTTTGTTTAGTCCTGAAACACTTCCACTTCAAATCCAGGCTAGCCGTATGTTTAAGTAGGGGATTTGTAGATAGAGGGAGATATTTGCAGCTGGAGGTAATTACTTAGATCTTTAAATGTCCTGAATTCCTCCTGTAGTTATTTGTGCCTCAGTATTGATGATGCAAAAATAGAACAGGTCTTATCTAATACAAATAATTTTCTATGACACTGTTTCTAAAGTGTCCTGACACTTTTATGAGACTTTTTGGTGGGACTTCTCAGTACAGCTCAGGAGTTGTAAGTATCCATTAGTCTGCTTGCTGTTTTATTAGGTTTCCTTGTTTACAGCTCAACAAAACAACTCTTGTCACTTCCACTTCCAGCCTTTTCTCTAAGCAGTGGTATCCTCTTTTTTTTTCCAAAATATGAAGAGAATCTACTTCTATAAAGTTTGATAGTTGAGAACTGCTCAACAAACCTACATGTATCCATTCATTATCTGCTGTTGTAGCGAAAAGTGAGAAGAGGTGCATAAAGTAACATAACCCAACTAGAAAACTGTATTCACAGTCTTTGACAGCACAGGAAATATTTTCAGAATGAGTATGTAACTTTTACGTGAGACAGGAATATGCCATTAATTTCTAATTGTGGCCTAAAAAGTATTCTGTGTACTTGCACACGATTTTAATCACCAAAAAGAGTAATGTTAAGAAAACGACTTTTGCTGCTACTAGTAAGGTATAGATCAGGAGTAATGAGATACTAGCATTGGGTATTTGTCTCTAATAAGTAAATGTTGGACAAACAGGCTGGAAGCTTAAAATAGGGCTTAACAGATGCAAATCTTCAGCCTGCTTCAAATATGGAGCTAATTTCCATTCTGCAGGTCACAGAAAAGAGAAATAAATCACTATATTTTTACCATCAGCTTTTATGGTATCTGTCTCCTGTTTCATTTCTGGTACAGTGGCATAGATTTTCTTGGAATTGTACCAGGAATTTGGGTATGGTGTTGAACGCTGAAGTAACACTTCATGTTTTGAATCCACTGCTTTGCTTGTTCTCCTCTAAAACCCTCTTCAAGTTGGTACTCAAATATGAGTAACCAATGGCAATGTATTTTCTTAGGCTGTCAGCAAGACTTGTGCTGATGAGCTAAACCCCTTAATTTAAGTGGGAACTTTAACATTGTCCTCAATGGGCAAGTGTTTCATCTAGATTTTGACGCTGACTTGGAGTCTACGAAGAAATGAAGCTAAAATGCTAGCAAGAACCAAAGTTGAAAAGGAAGTAAAATCACTAGAATTTTTGGTTTGTTTGCTTGTGAGTACTGAACATGGTGTATTTTTGTGTGTGTGTGAACTAAAGTCTTGGTTGTAAAGATTTCTCACATGGGCACACAAGATTGAGTAAATAGAGGGAAGTTGGTACGTGGTTCTGGCTTTGTTCACTGCCAGGGAAAATTGCAGTAGATGAGACCACACAGTTGTGCCTCCCTTTCCTCCTTCCCCAATGTATTTACATTCAGACAGCTCATAACCACTGTTGGTGCTTTAAGGCAGTGAGGTCATCTGCTTATTGAGGAGCACCTCAAATGCCAATTAAACTTCTTTTTTTTTAAACAAAAATAATCTGTATGAATTTATCATAAGCAGAAGAGCAGAAGGGGCATTTTGTTAGCTGAAGTGTGCTATGGTATAGTCGTCATTTCCATTTTGCCCTGCCAATGCATCTTTGAACTGCTCTGCAGGGACTGCTGCTAAGATTACCAGATTAATAAATCTTCCTGAGATGTTGTGTTTCTCCATCTCCACACAGAATGATTGCTGGGATGCCAGTGCAGTGATGGAGATTTGTAACGGGGATGACTGTCAATAAAAAACTGTGGTTAGTGTCATGAACTTATTTCATCTGGCATGTGATCCTGGCTATTTCAAACCAGAAGAGAAACTGAAGTGGAGCCTGGAGGTGGCAACCGTAGATATGATGTTAAGACTGCCATCCCCTGCTGCTTAAACTGTTTGAGTTCTTTGTTCTTTCTTCTCTTATCTCTGCAAAATCCAGAGAAGACTTTATTCGTAATATAACCAGGTTTCTTAGCAGCTCATGTTTTGATCTGTCTAGCCAGTCATGGTGACCTGTACCATTGGATTCTGAAGTATGCATCATGTATGTGATGTTTTTTCCTCTTGACACTAATTGGATGAAAGCTGCTTACACCTGGAAAAGTGAATGCACTGACATCTTAAAGTGAATGTTCTTTAACAGCATTTAGGACAAGCTCATAAAAAAATGTGTTTATAATAAAATTCAAATGACTAAAACATGAGCATTACTGCAACAACATGTACTAATTTAAATTAATGTACTGTGATTTTACTGTTGTTTATTTAAGTTATAAATTTTTTATTTTTAAAATTAATTAATGGATTTATCATCATTAGTCTGCTCTTTCAATGTTGCAAGTGGACACCATCCAAAATTATGTCTTGTTTATGGCACAACAGTCATCAGTCAGTATTTAGCTGCGGTTGTGAGGCTATTTCTAAAGTTTACAAATAATTTAAGTTTAAGATTTCCAGCAGGTGTTTTTCAGCTAGAACTGTAAAATGGCTGTGTGAATCTGTACTCTTACATGTCCTTCATACAATGTATTATTGACTCTCATCGGGTTTTGCACTGCGGTTACCAATCACAGTTACTGAAAAGTTATTATTGGAAGGCATCTAGAGAAGTCCTCTGGAAATGCATTTTTTGCATATTTTTTTGGCACACAAGTGTTGTTATAACAAAATTGCTATTTGTAATTTCACTGTGATGTATTTCTGTTAAGTTAGTGTCAGCTTCTTGGAAATAGGATAAAATAAGGGTCATGTTGTTCTCCAGATTAAAAAAATTGTAACACCTATCCCTGAAAAAATGAAGTGTAGCACCCATTTTAGTTCATAGTGGGAAAAAAAAAATCAATACTAGGATAGCAAAAGAACAGATTTTCATATAGAATCAGATTTTGCTCTTGGTAGGGTCTCTCTGCACTTATTTGAATGGCTATGAGGACAGAACTTGGTCCAGAAAATGTTATTACAGTTAAAAAGTTAGGTGTTCAAAAGTCAAAAAGTTAAAGGTACAAAGTAGCCTATGAAACTTTAGTTAGGAGCCTTGTTCATAGGCATAATTGCCTTTAATTACCGAAGTTCATTCTTCCTGCCCCTCCCCCCCAAGAACCTGCCCTCATTAGTGCACAGCACAAATACTGCTCAGTTAATTAACAGTTATTTTATACTTTGGCTTCTGTTTGAGTTTGTAGTTGCATTATTTATGTATTGAATGCCATTCAAATCCTGATGAGAAAACAGAATTATTAATTTCCTAATGTGCTTTCCTGTAGAACTCCTTTCTGTATTGAGTGCTGTCCAAAGATTATTTTATTTTATCATCATTTTACATACTAGTATTTAGCAAGATCAGGGTGAAACATTTCTTCCACTTCTGATACCACTTTAAGACATTACTTTTCATAACACTTACCATTTTTTACGTCCATATTCAAACTCCCTTTAATTTCAGATGTGTTTGTGACTACTCAGATGTCTGCAGGTCAGCTGTAAGGTCTTTCACAGAAAGTGCAATACAAAACTAATGAGCAATTCTGAAAAGCATGTTTTAAAAGCCTCAGCTTTTTGCCTCAAAACTTCAGGATGGGAACCTGAAATTACCTAAATTCTCTAGAGCAGCAATCAGCTAATATCACTGTCCTTTCTCTCACTGGAATCCTCTCCTCATTCACTGGACTCTTGTTATTACAAGAATAACTGAATCAAAATATCATAGATGACACCTATTTTAAGTACAAAGCTACAAGTCAATGCCAGATTAGGTCTAACTTGTGCACTGTCCACGCTACAAGTCAATTTAAAAGAAATAGTCAATATACTACAAAGGAGAAAGATTGCTTTTGAGTGTTCGGTTTTTTGCAACCTTAATAAAGTAATTGTAAAGCAATTACTTTCTTAGGCTCGTCTTCTCATCCTAGGCCTGGCGTCTTTACCCAGTGACTCTTGCTTTTCAGTCTTGTCTCTTGTAGCAATATTGGTTATTAACTTCTGGAGCACCCAGCAATATATATGGAATTCTGATCAGGGTCCCACAGATGCTATACAAGCTCATGTTTGTGAGTTAGCTGAATCTCACGATACGGAGCTCTAGCAGGCCTTATATCTTTTACATCAATGTTACCTCAGATGTGGAAAACCAGGTGATAACTTGATCCAGCATAAAGAAAGAGTGGCATAGACAGATACTGCATAATACAGCAGAAAGTCTCCTGATAGTTATTAAGCCATCAAAATAATTTCAACAAATTGGAACTGATAGAGAGGTTTTTAAGATTTGACCAGTACTTTACATAATGTGGCCATTTCTTTTTTGCCCCAATACTGGGAACTCTGTAGCCAGATTTATTGTATTATCAAACACAGCCCTGCACAGTTGTCTTGTCTTCCAAACCCCAATGCCTGCATCCATCTTCCATTTCTCACTTTCCTGCACATGATTCCATTCTCTTTCCTTTTGCCCAACTCCTCTCCCATTGTTTGCTATATTGACTTTCAGGGAAACTTCTCTTCTTCCTCAAGCCCACATTTCTTACCTGCTATAGTAAATTGAAAAGATCAGTCACAGGGATGTTTACTGAAAAGGGGTGAATACAATTCTATCTAAAGATCTCTCTAGGCTTATTCTTCTCCCCTAGCCCTTGGATTATTTTTTTTCTATCTGCAAAACTGTAGCTTTAAAATAGCTTCATCCTACATCTAAAATAGCATACAGAATTTAATCTAAAAAAAGCAAGTGGAAAACGGTGTCATGGTATTTCCTTATTTCTGAGGTTTTAGGTTGCTTGTCTATTTTTTTCTTAACTCTGTTTTATTTTGCCATTTTTTTTCCCAGCTTGATTTCTGATGCTAAGACCTTCCTTAGAGCAAACTAAACATTCTGTGAAACAATCAAGTAGGATAGCAATGATCACTGTCATCAGAGTTGATGAGCAGTTAAAGACAGTTCCAAATAGATACAATTAAAGAATTATTCTTTTTTCCTAGATAAGCCACAAAATGATAATCCTGGAGACTCTTCATCTTACATCTATGAGGCAGTTCTTGCAGACGGTGAGTTGAATTCCCCTTGCTTTTACTCAAATAAAGCCAGTACTTTTCAGAAAATTAAATTTGTTTTCTTACATTTTGTCAGATGTGAAAGGCAATAAACTAACCTTACCATAGCTTACAGTTGTGTAGAGGAACATGCCTTGTTCTCAAATGTCCACCCATCCATCTATACCCACACATTCCTGTGAGGAGTGTGAAAAGGGGAGGAGATTCAACAGGAATGTTTCCTTTTTCCTTTAATTTCAGAGTAGAGAAAAAGGAAGACATGGAGAACTTTCCTTTTCTGTTCCCAGCATGAGGAGTTTTGCTTGTAGTAAAGAGAGAGCTAATCTGAAATTTTGGATAGATCAGTCCTACTCACATTACATTTGCAGCATTGTTCATTGGCAGCCAGTGGTTAGAAGCCCTGCATCACAACTTCTGCTCCTGTTGACATTTGCCATTCTTGTTTATTTATATTTGTGAAAGCCCGTAAAGAGTCTTAGTAGGGAAAACAGACTGGCAAAATCTCCACTTGCTTTTAGTAAAGAGCTACATAACATGTTTCCTATCCTCAGTTCTTACTTAAATAACTTTATTTCTGGGTTGACGCTGTTGTGAAGTGATTGGCTTAACAGCACCAGCATGCTGACTGATGGAAAAAGACAAGTAAGTTATTTTGGAATTCCTGGCATAGCAGTTCTGTGCTGCTGGACTGAAGTTACTGGCTCTGTGGGTCTGTTTTGCTGGTAAGGTGTAAGGGCAGAAGGATGCTGCAAGCTCACTGGCTCTTCCTTACTGGCACAAATTCAATATACATGTCAGTGATATACGGAGTTTAGAATTTTAGCTTCTTTAGCTAATTTCAAGACACGAGCATCAATTTGTATACTTTTAAATACTCCAGCCATTCCTGCTTACCATGCTTTGGTTCACAATGCAGAAGAATCTTGGAGCATGTGGATTGGATTCCTTTCAGATAAAACTAAAAGGGAAAGTGCACTCAGGGAGCTCACTGGGTGGACTTCAGACACTAAAAGGTGTGCATCCTACAGGTCCAGACCAGAACTAGTTGGAAATACGTCCCTTTGAAATGTGTATAGTATGGAAGGGAGTATTTAGTGCCAACTGTTTTTCTCTACTAAATCTTCTCCTGTTAGTCCCCCCTTCTTTCTGATAGGGACTGTTTGTGACTCTCTTGGCATCTTGGGTGTACTGGTGTGATCTCAAGCAGAAAGCTGCTGTAACGCTGCACTGTTTTATCCCTGCAGAACTATTGTCAAGGTTTCTAAGGATGTCTCTTTTGGTCCTGTGTTAAATGTGCCATGGGTCAGTGCACTGAAGAAGTTCATTGGTATAAAGAAGGCTTTTTGTCATTACTGGCTCATCATCCAGGTGGTCAATAAACTGGCATCATTCCTCTCATTCATGATCATGATGTCCAAAAAATGAGACAGTAAAAGAGGGAATGGTCAGAGAAAACAGAATCCCAAGAAAAGAAAGGAGTGGGGAGATGTTCCTCCAAGCTACTCCCACTTCAAACCCTGACTCTTTTTATATGAATCCTTTTTTGCTTTATATGGGGACTTGAAGAGAAGCTTTAAGTCCAAGTTTCCCATCAGCTGAATGATTGATGTTGTAATAAAGTGAATTGAGGATTTTCCAGCTGAGAAAGTCTTGCATTAAAAGCAAAATTTCACTTGAAATCTTTGCTGAAGTTGCCTTGACCACAGTTCTCAGTCAGCTTTTGGCAGTCATCTTGATAGCACTGATCGTATGTAGCTTCTGCTGGTTAATGATGTCTAGTTATTGCTAAGAGGACCAAAGAGATTCTCAATTGCTGTGATGAGTGAAAGGAACAACTAGAAAAGAGAGATTCCCAGTAATTGTATCCTGTATGTGAGGTTAAGACTGACTCCCGTATGAGTGTAAGGAAATATGTGGTTGACATTTCTTCTGCGGTGGTGCAACAGGGAGCAGTTATCTGATACCACTGCAGAACGTTGGAGGGAAAAGTAGCCCAAGAAGTGAAATGATTGCAGTTTCCAAGATTCAGCACGTCAGTCTTTACAAAGCCAAGAAAGATAAGACAGCAGCTGCAAATAAGCCTGTTTGCGCCTTGCAGAAAGTAGGTGAATCTTCAGGTAACCAGACAGAATTTGACTTTGGATGAATTGTGAAAAAATGTTTCCAGGGACTCTCTTTCTCTTCGCTTCTTCCTAATAAGAAGGAAGTGTATGCAGTGCTAAATTTTATGTATGACACAAAACAGAAGTGTCAGGAGGGATTATAAACCAAGAAAGGATTTTTGCTAGAACCCTGTAAATTCAGAAAAGAACAGCACTTTATGTAAGGTCTTAAGTGGAGACTGATATGCTGAAAGCTGAAGTTTGTTTTGAGTATGCAGATACTGTACAAAAGAAAGGATAAGCTGAGAGAAGATGGAATTTAGACTTGAACTGGAATGAAAGTTGAACAGATCAGAAGTATAAAGCTAAATGAGAAATCTAAAGCAACAATGGTGGACAGAGCAGTGAGTGGATGACAGGAGGTATTAAAAAAAAAAACAAACAAAACAAACTATATCCAATAAAGCAAAGATAGGTAAGGAATGAGCAAGTGCTAACAATCAATAAGAAGTGATTGACTAAAGTGAATTTTGCAAGGCCTTGCAGGAGAAGGTCAAACAGTACATTGGAAAATGGAAAAACAATATGATCACTGAGATCCTTTGGGGAAATATGAGCTACAAGCAGATGTGAAAACAATTGATTTGCTAGTGAGTGATGGAAAAGATCCAGTTATGGAATACTAATCACCATGATATGAATGTATGAGGATTCATTCCTGTAGGTGATAACTGAACAACTCAGCTCTTTAGCCACTTACAAATGTTGTTATGTGTTTACTTTATTTCTGGTTTCTATATAAGAAAAGTAGACTTAGTTTTATTACTAGAAAGCTGTATTTTGAGAAATTCCCCTGTGGTTCCTCAGAAAATTTTCTGATCCCCAAAGAATCATTATTTATAATTTGTACTAAGTTTAGAAGAGCGAAGCAATCTTACTAGGATCTGAGTATACAGCCTTGTAACCACACAGATAAAATGTGAATGCGTTATTGTGGAATTGGCATTCATTATTTTACCTGCAAAATAAAGCTACCTCAGATTTAGATACCCATTAGGTGATATTCAGCTTCAAAAAAAGGCTGTTCCCCTTCTTTGAAACAGCTTTGTCTTTTTTAACAGTTGCCATTTAAGGCTTGTATCCTAGCACTAATTAACTGAACCAATTAGGGATGGGCAAATGGAACACAAAAAGATGATTTTAAAGTGTAATAGCTGTCCGCCTAGACAGATGTCTGTTAACAGCAGACATCTTTTGGTCCTGCTCAGAGGTCTCATCAAACTAACATATATGTGCATACTGCGTTACCTGTATCCTTTACAAAACTAAACTGGAGAAAGGCCAGTACTGTGTAACAAAATAGATGGCATCCCTTCTGCAGATACAGAAAAGCTATCAGAGTACCTCTGCTATGCTATTCTTTGCTACAATTCTATCTGAAATCCTGTTGTAGTAAAATGTGCCTATTCTGGTGTCTAAGTGTTGGATTCAAGGACAGTGTCTTAAAAGAGAAAGACCTTAGATTACTTCCCTATTCATAACCCTAACAAAAGGAAAATAATCAGGAGTTAGAGAGCAAGTATGATTTTCAGATGTGTCTAAAAATATCACTCTTGATTGTGTTCCTGAGAAAGCAGCACACCTTTTAGCCTGCTTTAAGGGTCAATAGATTTTAGCTATTTCAAACCAAAGGTGGGAATAAATTGCAAAGCAGCCTGTCCCCTAGTGAGTCAGTCTTGCTGACAATTCACTTATTTTTTTTCCTTCTTTAATACCAAATGTGTCTGGCGTGAGTCTTTCCGCTGACAGCAGCTGTGGCAGCATGGCACAGGGAGACATGTGGTCTCTTAGATAGACAAGTCCCATGTAATTTAGACCTGCACAGATCAAGAACAGCATCATAAATTTCATCCAGGCATTGATAAGAGCCCTGTGCAAGTATTGGAGCTCTGCTGTCATACTCAGACTAAGATAACGCTATTTGGTAAATGAACTACTGCAGTCTAAGCTAGCTTCTGTTACCAGATTGATTTAAGGGATGCTATAACGTGGAGTATATTGTATTGTGTCAGTAAACATTTGGATACTATTAATGATATGTATCCTGTACTTTGAGTAGGGTGAAGGCTGAGAATGCCAGCTACCAGTGTCTCTCCTCCCCAGCCTCTCCCAGTGCAGTTGTTAAAGGATTTTTCAGTTATGTTAAACTTCATGACCGTCCAGCCATGTCATTTTTTGAACTTTGATGACTGTAAAGAATATTCTTCAAGAGAATAGCTTCAAACATGGCCAGGAGGGGAAAGTTTGGCTACTCACTAATAGTTCCTTGAGGGTGATATCTGTAGAAACTTAAACCCATATTCAGCCTGAAATCTGAGCTTTTGGCCTGCCTGCCAGGTGTGCTTCCCTGAAGTATGACTTGATTCCAAAATGCTCCTCTCTAGCTGTATTCTTTTATATCTAGTAATTCAAAATGTAGCCATGTGCCACTTCTGTGTCCAAGCATAGTGTGCAGTTTGTGCCAGGCCAGTTATAAGAGGCTTGAAATGTAGTTTAGAGATAATAGAGCCACTAGGCAGCTGCAGCTAACCCCTTTGGAATAATAAGGAAGTTGCAGGACCATTTTATCAGGCAAACAAATTTTGGAGGTCTGCTCACAACGTTGGATGCCTCTGCTATCAGTCCTTTCGTCTTCAGTGGTAATTTGAGTCCATAGCAGGAGGATAACCTGTCTCTGTTGTTGTAACAGCACATCTCAGATTTTGGGCAATGTTTAGTGCTGTATAATCCTTCACTGAAACAGAGCTGAGATATGTGTGTGCTGGTACCACAGAGAAATGGAACAAATATGCCTAAGTGTTCTTACTGTGATAGAACTCCAGTAACACTGAAGTGGATAGATGGACTCTTTAATAAAACATTAGGCTTTAATAACAGAACTGCTGGTGCACACAGAGGGCCAGACTTCAGTTTGCTTCTCCCTGGAGAAGTGTCGTGGTTTAACCCCAGCCAGCAACTAAGCACCCTGCAGCTGCTCACTCACCTCCCTCACAGTGGGATGGGGGAGAGAATCAGAAGGGTAAAAGTGAGAAAACTCATGCATTGAGATAAAGACAGTTTAATAGGTCAGGCAAAAGCCGCACACGCAAGCAAAGCAAAACAAGGAATTCATTCACCACTTCCCATCGGCAGGCAGGTGTTCAGCCATTTCCAGGAAAGCAGGGATCCATCACGCGTAGTGGTTACTTGGGAAGACAAACGCCGTCACTCTGAACGTGTGTGTCCCCCCCCCCACTTCTTTCTTCTTCTCCCAGCTTTATATGCTGAAGCATGACGTCATATGGTCTGGGATATCCCCGTGGTCAGTTGGGGTCAGCTGTCCCAGCTGTGTCCCCTCCCAACTTTTTGTGCCCCCCCAGCCTCCTCACTGGTGGAGTGGGGTGAGAAGCAGAAAAGGCCTTGGCTCTGCGTAAGCCCTGCTCAGCAGTAAGGAAAACATCCCTGTGTTATCAACACTGTTTCCAGCACAAATCCAAAGCATAGCCCCATACTAGCTACTATGAAGAAAGTTAACTCTACCCCAGCCAAAACCAGCACAAGCAACAGCAGGATGAAAGTATCCAGAATGTAGAAACTGGAAATAACAGGCTTGGGTTCCATCAACAGTTCTGCTCAGCATCTAAATGACCTCAGGCAGTAGTTATTATTTCCAAACTAATCAGTGTGCCTAATAGTTTAGAAACTCTCTGGGACAGTCTCTTTAGATTCTGTGTGTCTAAAGCTCAGCAGAGTGGTCATATTATTAGTGCTGCTGCTGCAGCTGAAAATCATAGAATTGATTGCAGTAAAAATAATAACATGAATTGATATTTAAAGATAAACTTATTCCCAAAAAGCCTCTAAATATATGCATCCTAACCAAAGCACTGATTTCTGAGTTTAAGTCAAATCTTTCTTCCAAGCCACAGACCAGTTAGGAACTAGTTAGTTGTCATAGCCTTAGACTGCCTCTGTATACACAGTTAAAATCATATGGAAGTATATATATATATAAAGAAACGCCTACAGTTTCATGCATATTATTTCTTAAAGATTATTGATAAATTCATGGTAAATTGGTTTTTGCTGTTCTGGAGTTATTTGAAGGCAGGATTTTTTGGTTTTACTATCAGATCCGATATGGCTACACATAATAAGACTTTTATATTGTGTTTTAGATGCTTTTATGATGACTCCATTAGGCTACAATTATATCAGAGTGGTAAATTGTTGTATACAAAAACAGACTCGGTAATACAAGAACAGGGGGATATGCATCTTCACAAACAATCTTTGCCTACAGGTATATAGTAATGCATAAAACAATAGATGGAGGGGGTGTCCAGGGATTGCTCTGTTATGGGAGTGAAATAGACGTGAATGAAAATTGCAGCACCATCAGTTGCTAAGATGACATAAACACCAACTCCAAATATTCCGAAAAGGAAAAACTGTTCTTCATAGCTTTTAAGGGAACTGTCAATTTGATGCTCATTTGCGAGAAAAATTGTTCACCATAAATAAAGTAATAGAAACATTTTGGAGACATGGGCAAAATAGGCCAACTCGCAGAAAGCTACTGTTTTTGACAGAACTACTCAACCGTGCAGGAGAAACTGGGACTGAGAATGCTTTTGAGAAAAACAAAGATAACTGCCAATGTATTTGCAAAAGGTAGATGATTCAGCATAGAGAGAAACATTATTTAAAGCTTGTTCAATAATGAATATGTTTACCTTGGTCTGGAATTTATATATGGTAGAAAATAAATGAAAGAAATTAAGATTTGAGTTAGATGTTTATGTGTTTGAGTATGTGTTCAATAATTTTCTGTGGTTTTTAGAAACCTTTCCGTTCCTAAGCCCTCTCTCACCATCAGTAAGAGAAAACTTTTCAGCAGAGCAGAAAAGGGGATTTGCTTTGAAATCATATCTTAGAAAGGGCTTATGGTAAAAATGAATAAATCCTGTGTTCATGCCGAGGAAAATAGGCTCATTGAATGAAGCCCAATGTGGTGGATAGTTTCAGTCTCCATGTTTCCCATAGCCTTTCTTGGGTCATTTATAAAGCAATTTATGCAGTTAGAGGCTGCCTTTCCATCCCACTCTGCTGCACTCTCTGCTGAGTTCATACAGCATTTACAAATACCCATACTTTAAGAGGATTAACTTTCATAAATGCCTATGATAAACTTATGGTGGATTGCAGGAAGAATATTATGTGCCTAAGTCTTTTTTCTTGATTTTTCCACATTATAGAAGGTTACTTCGTTTTTTTCTGTGTGGCTCTACTTTCATCCACATTTCTGCAGAGCACTCACACGTGTTTCACTTTAAGCTTTTGAATTGCAAGAAAGTCACTTATACACAAGCACCTTTTGAATTGTACTTCACAGAGCCCAGTAGGACCACCTCTGCCTTTACCTCACATCGTGCTGGGGAGTGGTCCTACCATATTACATGCTGCTGCACTTAAATGATCTGCTGAATTTAGTGTAAGTGCTCTTCCCCGTAATCCTCTTTGTTTTAATCTTTGACACTGGAACACCCTGTCTTTTCTTTCACATAGCAAGTTGGCCACATGTGCTTAATTACCTTTCCATTCCTTGTCATCTCCCTAACCTGATTTGCCAATATTTCTCATCCTCTTATATGTTGTTTGATCTAGGGATAAATGAGGACCTTTTTTGTGATGCAGTTTCAGTTCTTCAGCAAGCATTGCTTTAGCAAGACTTGAGGAAGAACTGAAATTTGTAAAGCTAGCAGGCATTTTGCTTTTGTAAAAGCAACTGAATTTTGGCTGTGAGATTTGTTCCATGGGTAGCCTTAGAAAACACATAAATCTTTCATGAGTTTGTTTTCTGCTATTTTTAATACCCCAAATCTGTCACATACATTGTTGTCTCAAAACATGTAGCAAGTACCAAGTAATCAAAGACAGAGACAATTTATAATCCTCATGTAGAGAGCAATAGGCATAGCTAAAGAGTGTATTTGAAAAGTTAGAATTTGGGGGGGGGGGGGGGGGTGTTGGATGTGGCATGAAAGTTGTTCAGAAGCCATGGTGAGGCATTAATTGTTGAATTCACAAGAGACTAGAGAGGCTTCATTAAAATTTCTCAGTTTATGCTAAGGAATGAAATTTCAAAGTCATTTCATGAATTCAGTTAAAAATGTTAAATTGAAAGCAATAATGCATTCCAAAAGGTTTTGTGTAAAATATACCAAATTGATGTATTGAAGTTACATGAATTAAGAGAGGACATTGAAGTAAAATTGGAAACATCAGCACTGTGCCCAATGAAGTGAATAACTGTTACAGTAAGTGTGTGCAATATTTTATTATTTAAATATGAACTTAAATTTAAGATCAGTCCTTTCAATGTGACCATCAGCAGTAGATATTTGTCAAAAGTAAGCCAACAAAAGTAACCTGATGGAAATGGAGCATTACCTTCTATAATAGATGATAATTCCCAGTAGGACTGCCCTGAATACCCAAGGGAAGATTATCATAGATTTTCCTTTCTTTTTAGCTTCTAGCTCATAGTGCTGTCTAAGCATCATTAGCTATAGTTAATAATTTCTTATACTTCGATCCTACAAGAAAGGGTCCGGTTTTATTCATCCATTATTTTAATCATTACTGCTACATTTTAAGAACCACACAAATAGGTCACCATTATATAAAACGTTAAAAGAACACATTCTCCAAGCAACAAATACCCTTTAATAAGTCCTCTCTCTTAGATATTCCAGCATTATAATGATGTTCCTTTTATGTTCCTTTTAAGCTAATCTTCACCTACGGTTGTAAATTCTTGTTAAATGATGATTTTTCTGAAAGCCTTAGCAATTAGTGGAGCTCCCTAGCCCTTGCTTTCAGTTTAAAAGCAAGACTGTAAAGCGGATTCACAGTGAAGATGTCCAAAATGTAAATGTTCAAAAGACCTGTACGTCAGGCAACACCTTCTCCCCACATTAAACAAACATTGTCTATACATTGCTCCATTGGTGTTACTAGAATCTCATTGCTATAGTATTAAACCCTTATGAGCTACATTGTTTTAGTTAATGCCACCAAGCCAAGGCTTGCTTAATCTCTGGTGTATTGCTGAACAGCATTTAAAATAACACTTCACGTGGTTGTTTCATGTTCCACATTTTAGGACAGATAGTGTGCAACTACTGGCAGGAATCTGAGTGCAGGAGATGATGACTTTGGAGCTTGGTTATTAAATATATAGTAGTGATAAAATAGATCCCTGTTATTCTTGGCCTGCTGTACGTGGCTTTCATTGATTGTCAGGTAGACCTGATGTTTAGTGAAAGAGGTCTTAATGGTTTTTAGGTAATAAATTGCTAACCACTTTTACAGTCAGCAGGGGAATCATAGAATCATAGAATCATTTAGGTTGGAGAAGACCTTCAAGATCATCGAGTCCAACCATTAGCCATGCCCACTAAACCATGTCCTGAAGTACCCCGTCTACTCGCTTTTTGAATACCTCCAGGGACGGTGACTCAACCACTTCCCTGGGCAGCCCATTCCAATGTCTGACAACCCTCTCAGTAAAAAAGTTTTTCCTAATAACTAACCTAAATCTCCCTTGCCTCAACTTGAGGCCATTTCCTCTTGTCCTATCTTCAGCCACCTGACAGAAGAGACCAACACCCACCTCACTACAACCCCCTTTCAGGTAGTTGTAGAGAGCGATAAGGTCTCCCCTCAGCCTCCTCTTTTCTAGACTAAACAGCCCCAGTTCCCTCAGCCGCTCCTCATAAGACTTGTGCTTCAGGCCCCTCACCAACTCGGTTGCCCTCCTCTGAACACGCTCCAGCAACTCAATATCTTTCCTGTAGTGAGGGGCCTAAAACTGAACACAGTACTCGAGGTGCAGCCTCACCAGTGCCCAGTACAGGGGAACAATCACCTCCCTGCTCCTGCTGGCCACACTATTTCTGATACAGGCCAGGATGCTATTGGCCTTCTTGGCCACCTGGGCACACTGCTGGCTCATATTCAGCCGGCTGTCAACCAGCACCCCCAGGTCTTTCTCTGCTGGACAGCTTTCCAGCCACTCTTCCCCAAGCCTGTAGCACTGCACGGGGTTGCTGTGACTGAAGTGCAGGACCCAGCACTCGGCCTTGTTGAACTTCATACAATTGGCCTCAGCCCATCGATCCAGCCTGTCCAGATCTCTTTGTAGAGCCTCCCTACCCTCAAGCAGATCGACCCTGCCTCCCAACTTGGTGTCGTCTGCAAACTTGCTGAGGGTGCACTCGATCCCCTCATCCAAATCATCAATAAAGATATTAAACAGAACAGGGCTCAACACCGAGCCCTGGGGAACACCACTTGTGACCTGCCACCAACTGGATTTCACCCCATTCACCACAACCCTCTGGGCTCATCCAGCCAGCCAGTTTTTCACCCAGTGAAGAGTGCACCCATCCAGGCCACAAGATGCCAGTTTCTCAAGGAGTATGCCATGAGAGACAGTGTCAAAGGCCTTGCTGAAGTCGAGGTAGATGACATCCACAGCCTTTCCCTCATCCACTAGGTGGGTCACCTGGTCGTAGAAGGAGATCAGGTTGGTCAAGCAGGACCTGCCTTTCGTAAACCCATGCTGACAGGGCCTCATCCCCTTCTTATCCTGGACTTGCCACGTGAGTGCTCTCAAGACAAACCGCTCCGTAATCTTCCCCGGTACCGAGGTCAGCCTAACAGGCCTGTAGTTCCCCAGATCCTCCCTCCGACCTTTCTTATAAATGGGAGTCACACTGGCAAGCCTCCAGTCCTCTGGGACCTCCCCTGTTGACCAGGATCACTGATAGATGATGGAGAGTGTCTTGGCAAGGACCTCTGCCAGTTCCCTCAGTACTCTTGGATGGATCCCATCAGGTCCCATAGATTTGTGAGTGTCCAGATGGCGTAGCAGGTCCCTAACTATTTCCTCCTGGATTAAGGGGGGTATGTTCTGCTCTTCATCCTTACCTTCCAGCTCAGGGGGTGGAGTACCCTGAGGATGACTGGACTCACTGTTAAAGACTGAGGCAAAGAAGGCATTAAGTACCTCGGCCTTTTCCTCATCACTGGTTGCTACGTTCCCTTCTGTATCCATTAAAGGAAAGATATTCTCCTTGGGATTCTTTTTACTGTTAACATATTTGTAAAAACCTCATTCTCTTAAATATCCAAGTCTTTGATGTAAAAGCCACATTTCTTAATAATTTGTCTAAACTCTAGGGCTGTGCAATCCCAATACTGACTGGGTTGAAGTCCTGATATTGTAGCTATATGTCACTAGGCATAATAAAAATATTAAAATGCAGTTAATGTGTGAGGAAACATTATCCTGATTTAAACCAACTTGTCAGCACTGGCATTAACCTTCTCAGTAGGTGAGTTATTGTGGACGTTAAAAGGTGGAAGTAACTACTGTCATCTTCAATAAGTAGAGTGCAGACTGTAGAAATAAAGCTGTCATGAACTTCACTTAGATTAGAATGCATCCACATGATCCTTGAAGAACGATCGCTGACAGAAAGCTCACATCCGAGAATCCAGTGCTTACCAGATTTGTTATTCAGTCCTTTCATTTTGTCATCTGATAATGGAACGTTTCTTGTCTTTGCAAGTCTTTCTTGCCTAAAGTGGCAGAAAAAATTTCAGAAGCAGCAAGCGACTCATATGAGTTGTCTTCTGAAGTAAATTCTATGCACTTAAGATTTATGAGTGACTTAAAATATGAACACATAATATTCCCCAAGTACGTGCTGTGGGCATACAGTATCCTAACTGTTTTCCTCAGCAAGGGTTCAGGCCTTCCTTCTTCTGAAGTGTGGAGCTAAATAAAGTCTAGACTTCAGAGTGATAATCAGAGAAATTAATGTACTTACTTTTTGAGCTGGAATAGTTAAACTGCATTGAACTGTGGGCGGATTCTCATTCAGAATCAAAATAGCCTTTGTCCAGTGTAGCCTATTTAACTTTCAGAATAAATTAAAGCAAATGGAATTAAAAGTACTTCAATTCAGCAAAGTATGTCTACACATAGGTTCAGTGTAATTTTACCAATCTACACTAAATTCACAGCTTAAATTCAGAATTACTTTGCCTTAAAAGCATGAGAATATAAGCAGGAGTAGGCTGGGAAGATTTTACTAGTTGGTGATGCACAATGAACCTGCCTTTTATTTCTGTCTTTTCCTGAGATCTCTCTAACAATCGAAGCACATCTCTGGAAAAAAAAAATTCTACATCAGACATAACATACCCATGTTTCTGCAATACATTCCCAGGCATAACTTCACTTGGCAGGCACATTTATTACAGAAGTTTATTAAATCTATGTTTTCTTAAGCAAAGCAAGGTTGGTAAGGAAAGGGAACGTTCTGTATCAGACAAACTGGTACATATGTGGAAAATAAAGGCAAGCAAGAAGTGAGAAAACTTAATTGTGAATTACCAACACTGACGCTGAATGGAAAGAGATCTGTGCCACTTAGGAGCACTGTGTGGTTTGTGTACCTCAGTCACTTTGGCACTTCTGGAAAAAAACTCAAAATGGCTGTGGTACTTGTTTGAGCAAAGCCAAATTGCTAGTGTTCTGTATTCTGCCCATCACTAATTTATGTTAATATTCTACATCCATTTAAGAGGAAAAGATGTGCCTGAGAAGTTATTTGTGTCCTTGAATGTAATTGACTGTGAATGTTCCATAATTTACAGTAATACAAGATACTGTTGAGTCTCTCAGGATATTTTCTCACCAGCCAGTCAAGATTTTTTAACTCTGAGCTGCTTGGAATGATATCATTAATCTAACTAGGTGACTGCAATATGCTGGGTAATCCTGCGTGATGAAGAGCTGCTGCAGTCCTTTGAGATGGGTGGCAAGAGCATTTTGTACAGGGTAATAGAGTGTCTGGAAAGGAGTAGTAATGATACAGCTGAGAAGTAGCAGGTGTGAAGAATAGCTTTTCTAAAACACAGGCTTAGTCAGAGCTCTGCAGATGCAGTTGTCAGTTCTTTTATATTTCCTCATTAAAATTCTGTGATTTGGTGAAAGAGTCACTATTGCTCTTGGGCCTTTACCGGTACAGCAAAACAGAAAAGAAACTGGTTGCACGCTATCTGTATGACTGGCATAGCATTTCCAAACCCAGAATATCCTACACAAAAAATGTATGCCTTCAGTCCATCATTTTGTCCATGAAGGAAGGCAAAGACCATGGAGTCTGTGTCAAGGAAATCTGTGTCTACTGTCATGGTTACCTGGTCACAGGTATCTGCACTCACATAAATCCTTCCTGTAGACAGGTAGGCTGATGTTGTAAACATGTAGCATGTCCTTGTTTACATATAGGGGAAGAAAGAGTGGTAAAAATCCCAGTTTATCCTGGTATACGAGTTTGTTCTTCTGAGACTACAAAACTGGCTCATCTCTGTGACCTCATTGGTCACAACCATTTTGGTCTAAATGCCATGTCCCTTTTGACTTTAGTAAGATGAAGCATAGAAGAAAAGCCTGTTCATGTAAATAAAGGCTGCAGGATCAGAACTTCAGAGGCAAGCTCTTTATCAAAGGGGGAAACCTCACCACATTGACATGAAAAGGAATTTTGCCAGACTTTCATGCGGCACCCTTAACGTGACTCCAAATGCCATATGAGTAATATGTTGGAAACCACATCATTGCCATGTTTTGTTGATCTGGGATTATTAACCATGTCCACATTATTTATTTCAGATCACCAGACTAGCTCTGATGTTAACTTGTCAGATGTCAGGGGAGCATCAGAAAAAATGGACCTCAGTTTTAAAACAGAGGTACTTTGTGAAACATCAGAAACTAACGAGCAGTCGATATTGGTGCTTCCAGGAAGAATACCATGCGAGGTAAGGTTTTTCGATGCTAAAATCTTTGGGATAACAGTCAGTGTTCTTCTCCTCTTCCTACCTCATTCATACAACAGTTTTGAGAACAAATAGCAGATAGGGGGCCAAAATGAGAGTGCACTGAGACTCCAGTGAGATTTGTTTTGCCTTTGTGTCATATCCACACTGCAGCCAAAAGATTTCCAAATAAAATAGTTTTGAGACAGCCTCTGAGGGATTTTCTCTCTTAGAATTATTTGGCAGCTTGGGTAGAGATATTACTGTCATGTGGGCCTTGTAGTTTAGAGGGAGCATGTAGTCAGGCGCTTCTTGAGAGATACAGAGTGTCTCTTGGCAAGAATCCATGATGGGTATATGGGTACATGCATTTGTGCCCATACCACGAGTTACACAACAAGCGCTTGTGTGAGCATATACCTTGTCTGATTTTAAATTAAATCAGAAATATTTGTATATACATATCTGCATGCATATCCGATGGACACAAATGTTCATATGTGTGTGTTTTTAATCAGAGTTGCTGTGAGAAAATATGTGAAAATGTAAACAGAGGAAGTGCAATGTCTGGCACTGCATTCCTTTCTGTAAGTGAGTGGCCACGGTCAGATATGGAGGCGGTGTACATGGAATATCATGTATTTTGCTTGCTATCTGTCTTTCAAAGATGACTTACATTATTTCATTGTTGAGATCAGTACAGTTCTAAGCCAGTAACATTCCCTCTGGTTCAGGAGGCAGTAGAGGGGTATTGTCTCACATTACCTGCGGCTTCTGTCTTACTTTATTGCCAGTTCACTGTAAGAGTTTAAGTGAGTCTAAAGTATTTTAGGTTCTTCTTATTAGGCTGAATGTCATTCTTCTAGACTATAAAGTAGAATGGTCTTAGAAAATATAACAATTCACCTACATATGCATTTAAAATACTGTTTTAAAATATTGTTAGGTAAGCTGAATTTAAAATACTACCTTAATTGTATCATTTATGTCAGTAAAATACTAAAGGATAACACTGAGATAGCATCATGGTTTGGTATTATGATTTTTTTGTATCAAGCTGTTGGTAAAGGAACTTTCTTTCCAACTTATGGTTTCATTTGCATTTTACACTCTCAGTATAATTTTCTGAAGGACTAATGGGAATTTATTTTAATTTTATAGAACCCTGGTGAAATATTCATTTTGTTGAAAGATGAAATAGATGATGAAACTTTAGAAATTGAATTCATAGCAGATAATCAACGAATTAGGACACAGCCAGCCTCTTGGAATAAGAAGGTCAAGTATATGAAAGCATTAGGTAAGAAAAACATTCTTTACCTTTAAGTAAACAGAAAATTTTCGACTCCCTTCACTTTTTCTGATAAGTAGTTTCACTTCCCACTATATTGTAGGTGTTTCCTATACATGGGTTTTGCACACAGAACATTAATAATGCAGAGAAGCAAGGCCTTATGATTTATGGGAAACTAGGTTCTATTAGATTGTTTTTGTGTGGTTAAATGGCAGGTGGCAGTCTTAAAATGTCATTGATTAGTCACAGATTAACATTCTTCAAAATCACTGCCATAAACCACAAAGCTAATATTAATTTCTTATTCCTCTATTACTAAAATGTTTCATTTTATATTTAACACAGTAAATTTGGTTATACTCCTCTCTATAATTCTTACTGACACAGGAAATAATTTCTTTTCTTTGTTCATGTCCATGCCATTTCTCTGTATCACTCAGCTCTGCTGGTTTCTGATGTTTTTTACAACCGCTCCATCCTTAACTAGTTGCCAACAGTTTCAACTGTATAACAACAGTTTCTCTTAGGAAATCTGTGCAGATTCAAGGGCCACACCTATCCCCACTCACTTGATGTGAGTTAAGAATTAAAAAATTTCTCACCTAAGTGTTCAGAGTGTAGCTTGCTACTGCACTCATGCTTTGAATTCCCAAAGGAACTTACATAATATCTTATTCTAAAATCATTGCAATACAACATTAGATAGGAAGAAATATATGTATATAGGCTACACTATTCAACAGTGCCTTCTTGGAGCTATGTTTGGGTAATTTTGTGGCCTGCTTTTCATCCTGAACACTGTCGTGAGACGATGGCCACATACGGCCTGAGAGTTCTTTATCACTGTGGTGGTACGGAGAGGTTGTTTGTAGACACCTGTTTGGGAAGTGCATCACCAACAGGAAACTTTCATCTCTAACTGGATTTCAGAGAAGGAAAGCTGAAATCCTCCATCACAGATCTTAAAAGATTCTTCCAGAATTATTCTGTAAGAACATTGTTGATCACAGGAAGGTTTCTATAGATGATGAAGAAATAAAATATGAACAGTAAATGAAACATTATGAAAAATTTGGCAGAGCTGCAGCCCAAGTTTAATTTTGTTTCTTATATCATTTGTATTTAAGGCTTCTCTCTGTAGGCTTTTTTCTGTTTTAAAATCTGGAAAAGTTGGAAGTTTGGGAGTACCGTTTTTTAATAAGGGTCCAGCTGATCTGACCTTATAAGAATTTTTTTTTTTTTTTTTTAAAGCATTGGGCCAGTTTCCATTTAAGTGATTTAAGGTGATGTTCTATTCATTTAGTTTCTTTGGCCCTATTACTCTTCTCCATTTTCAGGGTTGCCCATTTTTATCACTCTTTTGTGGGTAGAGTTAGAATTTTAAGAATACCGTGCTAGTGCTGGTATGGTACAGCAGGATGCCTGCCACAATGAACACTAATGAATTATAAAATGTGCTCATAAAGAGGGCTCATGCTGCATACGCAGAGCAAGTCACACTTAAGTAACAGACTGTACAAATGCCTCTTTCCTTTGCTTTTACTAGGTAAACAACTGGAATGGAAGTAATTATACTGCAATTTCTGCAGCCTGGTTCAAATCCAAATTTGAGAATCTTGCCTGCAATTAAGAAAAATGTTTCAAAAGATGAATAGCAATTCCACTATTTGTAATAAATGAACTTTTCCTTAATTTGTAGGCATAAGGGAGCTGATTATAGGTCATCAGTCTATCAAAGGGAAGTTGGAAATTTGAAGCATACTGTTTTCATCTCCTTTCTAACATGAAGCAGTACAATAGCTTTGTTTTATACAGATTTACAGATACATATTTTCTTTTGTCAGCTTTTTAATGTTAGTCTGAAAGACCTGGATAAAATACACTGAATCATCTGTGAAATGTAAATCCAGTTCATTGACTCTATGCATTTTCTGTGATACTTTCCTGTTCTTTTACTCATTCCCCAAGACCTCTGGTCTGGGACTGTACAATATTTTCAGCTGCTGTTCTGATTTGTGTTTTATAAGATTTTCCTGCTGGCCCTGTATATGTAAATGTCTACTGTGGGGGAGTCATTAAGACCACAGCGCAGATTGAGTACTATACTGCACTAGAGGAAATTGAGCACATTTTTAAGAAAGTGGCTGACCCAATAGCTTTCACTTGTCAGGTAAGTTGACTTCTGCATTTTTAATTAAAAAAAAGTAGAATATAAGTGGCTATATGAGCTAAGAGATAATACACAAACTTTTGATTACACACTAATGAGTAATGGCTCAATAATAGGTTCAGGCTTCAAGATGTTGAGTTGTAAGCAAGTCAGGCGAGTGAAAACTAATTGTCTCTCTTTTTTTTGTTTTTGTTTAGAGAGTGATATAAATATTCTTTGTGCTGTATATGCCCAATGAAAAACATCCTGTGTTACAGAGGATGAAAATAATAAACAGTGGCAATGTCCCTCTCCATTTAAAGTGTTCTTTTTAGTATGTTCTAAAACCAATAGAAGCAAGTAATCTTAAATCACATTGTATTTGGAGGATTATTATTCATTCACCAGCAAACAGGGTTTTTCTGGCATAGCTTGTATGGAAGACAGTAGGTTGCTATTCCTATAGAGTCCATTTACAGCTGCTGAATTATCATTCATGTGGTTTGCTGGTTGCCATGCAGATTCTTTGCATATATTTAGAAGAATTCAGGTTTTGAGCTGGTTTTTAAATCAGCACAGCAGGCTGCAGTGCTCTGCAGCATGTCCTTTGCCAATGGCACATACAAAATAATAAGAAAAGAAAGCATCTATTAAGAAAGGATGGAATCTCAAGTACAATTTTTTGAATGGTGGGTAGCCCAAGCAGACTTGTCATGATGTCTGTATTGTAATTGCAAAGCCAGAACAAAAATAATAGTCTGTGTTTCCAGTGCAGACAGTCTCATTTTCCTGTGACAAATCTACCTTATCTACAACCTAAGGCATTACACTCATAATGAAAGGATTAATAAAAAATGATGTATTGCATTATTAGTGCTCTATTAAGGATGGGGGTAGATTCCTTCCAAGTACAAGTCACTTCTGTTCTAAGACAGGCTGTTGCACAAGAAAAATAGTGCAACTCTAAGTACAAGTGCATTCTTAAAATCATTACAGTATCCATCATTCTTTAGCCTGTATTTTGAAGGACATCAAAGCTTCTAATAGGTTTGATTTAAAACTTTATGCATAAGAAGTGTGTCATAATTATTGAAATAATTATAATTAACATGGTAACCTAGATATCTACAACACACCTGGTATTTCCACTGGAGAATTATTTGTGTTATTCAGGAGTTTGACCCTTCCTTTAACCAGTGTAACTGATATTTACTAAGACACATGCAATTCAATTTATATTCAAATGCAAAAAAAATTTTGTGCAGAACAGTAGTGCACACCAGGAAATACAGCTGAAGTGTATGACTATCATCAGGTGTGTGTAACAATTTCCTCACCTTTACTCATCTGGATAATAAGCAAGCGTTTAAATGAGGAGACACTGTTTGCCTGCTCTTAATTTTATTGTTTTGGCAACTGAAAAATTAGTGCAGAGAAATTTTTTATAATCTGGTAGGTTTTAGAGTCCACACAATATCATAGCTGCTCTGTGGGAAAGTATATTAATTCTTTTGTAAGTGTACATATGTGTTGGAAGATTTGTCATCATATTTAATGATACCAGCTGGACCACAGAGTGAGATACACTGACTAGCTAGGTAGCTAAACTATTTCCACAAAGTTTTAAAATACTTTAAGGTCTCATGTAAACCTGATTTAATGGCAATAAGATACATCATAAAGATGCAATTTACAGAACATGATTTAACTTAATCTTTAAAAATATGTCCACACAAGGAAAAACAGAACAAACTTGATACTAATTAGAATCCCCATCAAGTAGCAGGAGTAGTAGTAACTTTTATTTAACCAGGATAATTAAAACCTTTGAGACTATCAGCTTATTTGCAAAAGTATCCTGGGGCAACAGTGGTTTCTCTGCGCAAAGAAACAATCAAACACAATGGAAAACAAAATTAAAATAAAATAGAAAAGCTTACAATAATTATTGATCAAAGCAGTATCACTCTGTGGTTCAAAGAAAAGTTAAGATTTTCACAAATGCTTGCAATCTGAGAAGTATCTCTGTATTAAAATTCTGTGATGAAAGCAAATTGCTGCAGTAATGCATGCCAAAGACACAGTGCTTTGGTAAAATGCTTTCATTGTATTGTATATTGAGTTGCCAACCCTTCTAGCTGCTTCAAGATGCTATAGTCCTTAAGATTATTGTCCCCTTCTCCACTTTGTCCCCCAGTAAAGCCTAACAGATAAACAAAACTCCACAAATAGGCTTACAGCTATCCATGCCTTTTACTGATGCCCAGGTTAGTTCATGTATCTTAGTGGGAGACCAACAAAGTATGGTACTCCTGCACTTATGAATTCCTCTTTTTAGAGAGGAATTAAAACTAACACTAGCCATATTTTAGATTAAATGTATTCTAAGATTTTTACAAATCATTTTTTTGGATTAAATTATTTGCCACACCTGATGGATTGTAATTTTCTATGTTCCATATTTGCCTGAATTTAAAAAGCATTTACCAACATTATCAAGACATTTTAAACAACCAAGTAAATATTTAAAATTTAAGGAAATAACCAGTAAAAAATGAAATAAGTTTCTTGCATAAGTTTTGAAAGAAAAAATCTGTGATTTCATAGTAAAGTAGGAAGAGTTGGGGTCATAGTAATTGAATCATAATGCTGAATGAACTTGCTCTCAGAATATATGAGGATGGACGTTGGCTAAAGGCCATAAATTTTTTTGTTCTCTCACTTTCATATAATTCTACATTAAAGAAACTCTCTAAGGGAGTTTGTGTTCTTACAGTAACCTGGTGTACAGACTGATTTTAAGGTTCTTATAATTCATAATTAAACTTTTTCTTTTTTTTTTTACTTTTCATCAACTTCTCGTTTCAACATTCTGCTGGATTTACGTGCTATATTTATTTTTCTCTCAGACTTTCTACCAAATGCAACTATTGATTCAATTATTTACTGTTAGGGTTTCCTGGTACAGATTTCTTAGTTTTTCAAAAAAAATTGAAACTAAGGTCATATCCTTATTACTGAAATTGATAGGTTCATGTTAGTTTGAGTCACTTAGAATACCTAGAGAGATTCAGGAAGTCTTTATGACAAACTTTGGTTGAATAATACTCCTGTTATTCTGAGAGACTTGGTATCTTAAATGATGTTTTTATCATAGTTATCAAAGAGGATTCCAGTTACAGTGTATATTGAAAAAGAAGAATGAAAATAAACTGCAGCCTTTTCTATGAAAACTTATAAGAAATAGCTATATGACATATGTGGTGATATTATGTATGCGCCTTTACCTGATCCCAGAGATACTTCCTTTGAAACTGTTCTTAATATTTCAATCTTCTAAACCATGTCAGCAGCTGTTATCTTAAAATGTTTGTTTCTTTTCCTCTAAGTATTAAATCTCTGCATATTCTATCACTGGCTAAAGCTGTCAGAAATACCTAAGTGATGTTTAAGCCTAGCCCATTGTCTCTGGCAGAAGTAACCTAGATATTGAAGTGCATATGAAGTAGTGTCTGATACGTAAGAACTACTGCAGAAGTTCATCTTTATGTAAATGTGACCTTGTTAGTACTGCTAAAGCCAGTGAGAAATATGTTAATTTACTGGCTGTGTTTCAGTGACACACATTTTCAGGGCTTTGTTAGCAGTTATTAAAGAATGTAGATCATCTCATTCACAAAAGTAGCAAAATAACGTGCTTGGTCATCTCCTTTTTCAAGGATATTTTTGGAAGCCCAGGTGTGATGGTCAACACTTGGGGCTTCTCTGTTGTTCACAGCTGTGTCCTGTTGCTCTGAAAAGGGGGTGAGGGAAGTGAGGTAGTGCCTACACCTGGGAAGGTGGTACTGGGCAAGGACAGGCTGGTGGTGATGAGCTCTGGGGCAGGTAGTAGCACTTGCAGAAGGACCAAGATGGAAGAGTGGACTAGAGAGCAGCTGGCTATGCTTCAGACAGCATGGAAAGAATTTCCTACAAACTCACTAGCTTGATTCCGAGTGGCTCCTGGAAAGAAGAGCTTGCCTGCAAGGACACAGCAAGAAAGTAATGCTTTTACTTCTTTTCTGTCATGTTTTAAATCTTTACTCAGATAAAGTGTGGGCTTTCTTGAATTCCTGACTGGCTCACTGTTCCCTTGTAGTGTGCCTAACTTTAAATACAGTTTTAATTCTGTTGGCTTTGGTGAAGCTTCAGCATGAACTTTAGGCATGTAGCGTTGTTGGGATTTCTTGGAAAGATTTCATGGGCCTGTGGAGACCAGGGTAGGTGTTGTGGTTTAACCCCAGCCAGCAACTAAGCCCCGCAACAGCCACTTGCTCACTCCGTCCTGGTGGGATGGGGGAGAGAATCAGAAGGGTAAAAGTGAGAAAACTCATGCATTGAGATAAAGACAGTTGAATAGGTAAAGCAAAAGCTGTGCACGCAAGCAAAGAAAAACAAGGAATTCATTCACCACTTCCCATCGGCAGGCAGGTGTTCAGCCATCTCCAGGAAAGCAGGGCTCCATCACGCGGAACGGTTACTTGGGAAGACAAACGCCATCGCTTCGAACATCCCCCCCTTCCTCCTTCCCCCAGCTTTATCTGCTGAGGACAATGTCATATGGTCTGGGATATCCCTTGGGTCAGTTGGGGTCAGCTGTCCCAGCTGTGTCCCCCCCCAACTCCTTGTGCCCCCCCAGCCTCCTCGCTGGTGGGGTGGGTTGAGAGGCAGAAAAGGCCTTGGCTCTGTGTAAGCCCTGCTCAGCAGTAACTAAAACATCCCTGTGTTATCAGCAGTTTCCAGCACAAATCCAAATCATAGCCCCATACTAGCTACTATGAAGAACTTTATCCCAGCCCAAACCAGCATGGTAGGGTACGTTAAAATATGTAAATGCAGCATACTTAGAGTCTGTAAGTGCTCTGGAGCAGGACTGGGCAATAAAGTAAAAGTTTCTAAACTGAATTCCTTCTTGGGGGAGGTGACCTTTATGGTGGTATGGAGCTGGATAGTGCAGAGTGGTCCTATTGCTAGTTCTGTTTCACTGTTATTTCTGCTGTTATCTTCACATAAGTACTGAAACAGGCCCCCCTGTATGTGGGATAAAAGACATTAATATAGAATTATATTTTTTTTAATAACTAAACTAGGTTTTCCTATTGTGTCTTTGTTGTAGTGTAGCAGAACAAAGCTACTCGTTATGGTTTAGTTAACAAGGTAGCTTGTTAAATCATTGCTTGAGCCTTCAGATTTTAAATCTCTGGAATAAGAGAGAAAAATTGAGGTGGAAAACTTGAAACAAATTGCACTGATATCTCTGTATAAGAAGTGTATTGTGCCTGACTTGGAAATGATAGAAATGGATAGGCTGGTCATCAGAAGGCAGGCCTGTTAAAAGCATGAGAAATTTAGCTCTAATTTAATCTGTTCCCTTTGGGAGATCAGACAGTCTAATTTCTGCCTGTAAAAACTGAACTAGCTTGACGTGGTTAAGCCATGCAACTGTTTATGGCCTTGACAATTTTGCTGCAAGTTCCTGAAGTTGCTTGCTTTTCTCATTTCAAGAACTTGCTCCATCTCAGATTGTGAAACCTTGTTTTCTGACTGTGAAACATTGTTTTATCCCATGTAAATTTTGTTGTCTGAGTGCAAAGTAAGAGCTATAGGCCCTTAAGGTACTCTTCCCCCAGACTTCTGCCTGAATAAAGGGTAGAAAGAAGGGTTCCTGCCACAATCCATATTAAAAAACAGAGGAGCTTTGTAGGCAAGTTTACCCTGACTGCTTGCTGAAAAGAGACTGTGGGGTGTTTATTTGGCTTTGATATACAAGACAGCCTGAAATGAATTCTGTCTGAAATTGCTTATTGGGCATTTCAGGACTGATGATAAAAGGCAGGTTGTGTTGGGGTGGTTTTTGTTTGTTTGTTCATTTTCTTTTGAACAGAGAGGGCTAGATAGGTAGCAAAATGTGTAAGGGGTGTCCCTGCCATTTTAAATGGAAATTAAAAATATTACTTCAGGTTTAGTTTGTCTAGAAGCCCACCTATATGTTCATTCTCTATATAGTGGAATTTCTGCTATACAGTCACTTCAGTGAATACCGGTGGCTTTGACCCTCTTCATGGCACAGTATCTGCATATACACTCATCTGAGCTAGTTCCTGTGTTGTTATTTATTTTTGTTCTACTCTAGACTGAACTCTATTAAGGTTGTATCAATGATGATACAATATCTAAGATGACCTTCTTGGAATAAGAGAGAATAGTGTGGTTTCCTAACTGAATTTTAATATTATTCCTCTTAATAATTTTTAAACAGAATGTGGTTATTCATGTTAAGGGTGAGGGGGTGATAGATATTTGGGAGATTTTGCATGTCCTTTCTCAATTCACACTGTAAGTCTGGTACTCAAGTTACCTCTTTATTCTAGAACAAGCCTTAAAGATTTTTTTTTCTAGGCAGAGTCTTTTTTTTTTTTTTTTTTTAATGCTTATTGCTTTGTTTATTGTGGGCTAAGTTATGTATTCATAATTATTGAATAACAAATACAGAGAATGTAATGTGATGGTACAGAAGGGGTGAATTATGGAAAGAAATAGGTCACAAGTTACTAAATATAGTGGAGTTTATGTATTATAATCAAAATTGGAGAGGCCAGTATTAATCGTGGGAAAAATAAACAGTCATATTTTATTATTTGTAGCTGCCTACCTGCACAAACTTGTCTTCTAATTCTGGGTAGGACTCAGATGAAATTTGTATCATGCCTGTGTACTCAACATTTTCTCATCATATCACACTTATTTTCTTACTCACTTTTAACAGCCTCAGGAATTAAACTTCATGTTTCATCAGTAGATCCCTCTGTCCTTTTCTCCTCAGCTTGTCAGTCACAGAGTTTCTTTTTAAGTTTATATGCTAAGCGTGTCTGTAGATATTCCCTGTTAATGAGCCCAGAATTGTCTTGACCAGAAACAGTTTGGCTATGGGAAGGCAAACTTTAACACAGGGCTGCTGACAGAGTAAACCAACTCCTCCTGAGCACTTCTCTGCTGCGGCTGAGCTCCTTCTGGTGCAGCACAGACTGGACTAGTGCCGTAGTACTTGGTGTAAAACATCCTTACTGTTCAAATCTTTGTAGTCATGCTTCTCTTGTCACACCAAGCAAAGAAACAATTATGGTTACCTTGAGAGTTGTTAGGAATAGATCTTGGCCTTCTGTCCAGAAAGAGGCAATCAAAAAAAGATCTCATAGCAGTCAGTGAGGATTTCCCTTGTCTAAAGACTATGTATTTAGTAGGAAGCTAATCTAACTGGTTGCTATCAGTTTCTTAATCTGTCAGCAATGTTATGCCTTTGCTGATGGAACTGAAGCTGTCTTCCACCTAGCAAAATACGTGAACTTAATGTAAAGGGTTTGGGTAACAGAGAGCTGCTGTAGTCTTTAAACTCATCCTGAATTACTGCTGTAGTAAGACCTTGGATTTATTGGCACCTTGCATCTGTCAGAACAGTTCCTGGTTATTACACTGCATTGTAGCTAAATTGAGAGTTGATAAACACAAATCTTCTTGCCCTCACCCTTCATCCAGAAGTTTTTAGTCATGGCTGAACTTCCTAAGTTATAAAACCTGGTTTTCTTCAATTGGATCATGTTAGCATGATCCTTCTATATTAAAATATCTCTTCTGTAGCTTTCAAAAACTGTGCTGCTCTTACTAAGAGTGAGTTTGTAGTAATACAGTTCTGAGTGATTTGATTCACCACCACTCTGAGGATAAAGTTAAAAATACATATGCAACAAATGCCCTAATGTTTTTTTTCTAATTTTTTTTTTCTTTTAAACAGGCTTTTAAATTTTCTTCTGTAGAGAAGCTGGACAATGTTCTGACTTCGTTATTGAAAAGCAAAATATCTGCTTATGAATTCAGCCCATTCCAAAGTGAAGAAGAGCACCATCAACAAACTAGTGAGTCACTTCTTGTATGCATTTATTCTTATTACTGATGCTATGGTTATTACTTATAAATGTTAATAAGACAATCTTTAAGTATTTAAAGCCACTAGTGAAATGGAGGAATCCACAATAAAGACAACCAGGAAAAATGGGAAAAAGAATTCTGTAAATCATTACCTTGTGACTCAGTACTATGTATTTATACTTGTCTGGATGTTTGATCAGCTTTGGATTAACTGCAAATTGACAGCTTTACAGCTGAGCAAATTTATACTTACAGAGAAAACAGGCAATAAAAGACATGAGGAGATGCCTGTACATTATATATTTTTTACTAATTGCTCTTTCACAATACAATTTAAACTTCACTTTCTCAAATTTTGGTGCTATAAAAAGAAAATCAGAAAGATTTCTCTATCTCAAGAGAATGGATGGCTTTTGAACTTAGAACAGCACTAAACTTCTCCATTCGCTTTAGTACCTATGCACTTAATAGTTTCCAGTACTTCTGGCTGAAAGATAATTATATTCTTTTTAATTAATAAAAAAAAAGGCATCGTAGTGAGTTAAAATAGGGTGTGTTTCTAAAGTAGACACACTATATGCATAGTTCAGTAGTATATCAACAGAAGCTGCTGTTTAGTAGCAAATGGAGTGTCCAGGTTGAATTCATTAACCACTTATTAAGGATTCAAACTGGTTTGTAATAAACCAAAAGTGTGATTATTTAGCTTGTGTTTTGAAAGCATCATTATGATGTTACTTCAGATGTGTGCTAGACTTCAGCTTTTCTAAGAAACTCTTGGGGAAAACCAAAAGCCAAGAAAATGTGTTTCGCTTCTGAAATACATAAAATACATAAAATCGAGTTGTTGCCTGACTCCTGTTTTGTGTACCTGGACTGTGGTTTTGAGAGAAAATAAGCTCACTATAATCAAGTACAACATAATACTTACTTCTCATGACCAAATATAACAAGTTTTGAAGGTAGCTCTACTGTGATTGCTATCATGCTTCCTTTCCTTTTCCGTAAGGTTTCTTTGATGATGGAATTCACCCCTCTGTACTAGATAAACATGATTCCACTTGTATTCTAAAAATGAGCTTAAACCTGAGTCTAGGTTAGTGGAAGCAAACAAGTAGGGTGTTAAGTGAGGCACCTGTCCTTGACATTTTCCTGTGCAAGACTGCAGAATAGAGGTGTACAGGACATATTAAAGAGTCATTCCCAATGTGAAATGTTAGTTCTGATGAACAAAAGATTTTTTGCTTCTCTAGTAACCAGTTAGATCTGGGCACATTTTCGAATATTGAGAATAATGCTTACCAACCTGCAATCCCTTCCCAAAAGGCATGTGTGGTTCAAGAGCAAGTTGACTGCTTGTGAGCTTGAGCCAAGTAGTGACCTTCTTAAAATGAACTGGTTTGATGTACAGCATAACAAGAAAGTACAAAGTTAGATGCCTAGATTTTTCATGAAAGAAAGATGTGGTTGCAGAGCTGGAAGTACTCAGCATGTGGGAGGCCTATGCTCTGATCCCCCTTCTGCCTGAAAAGTATGTAAACCCATGTCTTTGACTCACTATAAGAGCATATGAAACAAACATTAGACATATCAGGTCTAACAGAGGACTAGCATCTCCTTGTTCAGCCATTTTTATAGCATTTTATTCCAGGCACCATTTCTTCTTCCGAAGACAAAATGTCAAAGAATGAAAACTAATTAAATACTTTTGGGAAGGAAATGAAGCTGTCGGAAGAAAAGCTCTTTAGCACTGAGATGAGTTATTCTTGTATCTCTGAACAGGCAGATGAATCAGCCCTAATTTCATGATTCCTGTATGTGCTGCCTTTCCCTAGTGGTCAAAATAGGCTAACTTATGCCAGAAATCTAGTTGTGTGTTTCCAGGGTGAATACAGACACTTTGCACTGAGACATACTTGGTTGAAATAGAGGCATGTCAATAAGTCAGAATACAGATATACTTTTAACTTCTTGGTGACTACCTGTATGTGATTCTATAGGATTCCTGCCCACTTCCAAACTTTGCTTCAAAGCTATTGAACTCAATAAAGCCTCTGATTAGTCTTGGTATCAAATGCTTAGTTCATAAAGCTTTGAATATGTGATTTTCCTCCAAAAGCAGGAGTGAGGTTTTCGTGCATCCGGCATCTAGTGGACTGTCCTTAATCTTCTGGCTTTCCAGTCTGGGTGTAATAGCTCTAGCTTAATAATAATACCTTTACCCAAAGGTAGATGCACTCCTTGGAAGCTAATGCTTTGAAAGTAAAGATGCACTCCTTTCAACCTAAACACTAAAAAAAGTTTAAATCTTTTTAAACCTTATCCATTGGAGACTGTTTCATTACTCCAGTCATTGGCATGACTACAGGAGGTCAATCTTGCAGCATGAGGCATAGCCAAGAGAAACCTTTCTCTGTGTGGTTTTACCTTGGTGCTTTTTTTAAACTTCATAGCTAGCACATCAGGGTACAGCTGATAAATTGCTGTACTTGAGAGTTCCCAATAAGAACTCAAAATGAACAAATAATGAAGAACTCATGATTAACTTTATTGGATAACTAATGAATTGTATGGTTTGACTTCTCACAAAGTGTACAGCTGTGTGATTAAAAACTTAGAAATGTAAAACTAAGTATAAAGTCTAATAGGAAAAATGCACGTGATGTAATCAAATAAAAATGCAATGTGATGCTTGCCTATATTAACAATGGTTTAGATCAAGACATCACCAGATGCGTGATGCTTATGTAATTTTTCAAGAGCCGTTCCCTTCTGCGGAATGGCCATTTAACAATTTTTTAGTATGATGAATGCAGTACTTGCAAGAGGTCGGTGTCTAGGCTGGCAAAGTCAAGATAGATGGCAAAGGTGCAAAAGGTCAACTCTGATACCATCGTACTTTCAATGCATCTATTACAAATGTCTGAATAACACTCTCAGCTAGCACTTCTTTGTTTGGTTCACTCTTCAATGTGTAGTTTAAGATTGCCTAATTTAAGGCAACCTTATAATCATCTATTTTGTACGCAGAATCTCCATCAGAAATGCAGTTTCATCATTCTAGGTGATGAGAATGAAAGTATGTACATGATATTACTATAGCTCTCACTGTGTGTTTCCTATCATGTACATACGTGATCAAATTTATAGCATTTTTTCTTGCAAAACCTGAGGCTGTTTACTTGTCTTTCAGTTTCCATTTATTCAAATTAAGTTTGAGACTTTGAGCACTTGATGACAGGCCTTATGTGTAGTTCCTTGTTTAATATGATCTTTTCTGAATGACTGATCTGTTATACACAGTCTATTATATCAGTATAACCAGGTCTCATAAATGACATTTGATTAGCTGTCTCTATACTAACATATGTATATGCAAGTATGCCTATAAGATGTGCTTAGGGTAAAATCATCCATTGTTATTTCCCTGGGGTAGACTCAACTAGAATATTTTCAGTATTCCTGTTTCTTTTAAATACTAATAAAAAAAGCAAGATGTCCTGATGAACTTCCTATGTTACCATAATATCTAACAGAACAACTTTACCTGCTTAGGATAGGTATATCACTGGATATAATGATTTCTGATAATGGATTTTTTTTCAAAAGATGCCATGGATCACAAATATATGATCTGGAAATTTGAATCTCTTGCCATCTAAGCAAGGAGAATTGTTTGAACAGCACATCAGACTTTGAGAAGTTCCTTGCAGTATGAAAACCTTGGGCTATAGCCTTGCAAGCACTTCAACATGTATGTAATATTCTTTCTCTATGGGATCTCGCTTGTTGGTCTACATGCAGGAAGAAGATTACATCTCTGCCTAAGTGGAGGCAATGATAACACTGTATCTTTACTTGTTATTTGACCTCCTTCTAAATTTGTCAGTATTATTCAAAAGAAATTGTTTTATAAAAGGCAGCAACTGGAAATAGTAAAAATAGCAATAGAAAAAAATAGAGAATTTTTTATGAACTATAGTTTCCAATGATAGCCATTGGAATGTATTTTGCCATGCATAAGATGAGTTTCAGTTGCTTGCTTTTGATGAAGTATCCTATTGTATTAGTTACTGTAGTAACCAAAAAGTAAATCAGGAGTCTCTACCAGCAAAATAGTGTTGGAATTGCTGTATATGTAAAAGCTTGTCAGAAATAAAGTGCACACTTCAGACCTGAACGGTGCCTTTTTTTAACTGCTCTTTTTGTTGTTGTATGATACATTTTATGTAGTTCTAAAGAAGATAAAAGTATCTGAACGGTGTCAAAATATATTTAGGGTTATATATGGATATTACCTACTAGCAGTACAGAAGAATTAAGATAAAGACTTTTATTCAGCTTATCAAGGGGAAGAATGTTTTAGTAATGAGTGATATTTAAAAAGATTATCCTGCAGTCTCTGAATGGGAATACTGGAAGCCCAATCAGATGAGAAAGCTGAATGCAGACTGAATAGAAGCCACTGGAAAAACACTGTGTTTAACAACAGCATTAACTGAAAGAGCCAAGGCATGTCTGGGATTTTTAGTGGTGGTGTCCTCCATCCCTTGTGGAAACATGTAACTAAAGCTGGGGGTACTGTCCTGAATATTGTACATTCTGTACCAAACTGGTTTCAGGGTACCTTGTATGTATATTATTCCTTTATATTCTGGTAATAGAATCCAGTCAAAACATACTAACAAATCCAGACTCTTACTTAAAAACTTTTCTTGAGCTTGGGAAGCTCTGATTTTGTTCTTGAATCCTCAGGTTTGGGAATCCTTGGTGCATTGATTCCTGTCCAAGAGATGGCGATTTACTTGAGGAAAACCTGTTTCTTTTTCCACTATTAATGAATTTTCCTTTTTTTACAAGTTATCTGTTACTATTTCTCTGATTAAACTCAAACACTGAAGCTTATGAGAAGTCCTGAATTTACTCTTTTTGTAGAAAGTACTGCTTTTTGTCCGCTAACAGTGCTAGCAACATGACAAGTCCTATCCCGATTTCTGTAATTCTTTCTTTCAAGCTGAAACATCTATCCCAAAAGAAGAAACAGAGTCTGGGTTCTCCACTGCTAGTGAAACAATGGGAGAAGAGATAGACTGGGAGGAGAAGAAACAGATGGGGATTTAAGTATTTCTTTGGTTTAATTGATATTGACACTGTAGAAGTCATTTTAAGTGTCTATTTAAATTGCTAAAAAAAGTAATGTCATGTATCAATAATTTGGGAAACGAAAGATGTCTTACAAGATCTAGAGAAATATCACTGTAGGCTGTTCTGTTTGCTTACTGCAGTTTTATGAAAATTCCTGCAGGCTAAGACAGTGCTACAATACAGTAATACTAGATTTTATGCTCTGTTTTATAGCTGAGGTGTTCCAGAATGCTCTGCAGAGAAGAGTAGAGAAGGGATTATGACAGGACAAAACATACAAAACAGCAATTCCCTCTTAACCTTGTGTATGTCAAGCTTTAATTGAAAGCAAGCATTGGCCTCAAAGTTAGTTGAAAGTTGAAGAAGCCATCTCAATGCACTTAAAAATATGTCTCTTGGGCACTTTCTCTTTAATATTTCCTTTCTGCTTATGATCACCAGCTAACTAGTTCTTAGTGTAGGTGTCAAACAGCGGCAGCTTTTTTCTGTTAAAATTCTTCATTAAAGGACTGCTACTGAGTAAAAGCTGTTCAATTCTAGTTACCCTAATAAATACTACTTTTGTTCAGTTCTGTATATTTAGCTGAAATGTATCAGTTGTTCCAGTTTCGCAGCTGATGAAAGTTCCAGCAATTTTCCCCAATTCAGTGTGACAAACTTCCAAGTTCAAGAATAGTATTTTCTGCCTGAAGCAATTGTGCTTTCAAATAATTACAGTCTCTTCCTACTGTATATAATACAAAACTTCAGTTAAAGCAGTTAAACACAGTATGGTGGAAATTTCTTGACAGTAGAATATCTAATTTGTCTTAAGAGCTCACTGAATTTTGTGAATTGGCAATTAAGTGAACAATTTAATTAAAAAAAAAAAACAACCAAAACCCAAACACAAACAGATCTTGCAGTGGGTTATTCTTACTTGGTTATTTTGACAATGGTACCCTTAGTTGTCATTCACTTTTGCTATAGAACCTGGAGGAAAGAGGTAACTTTTATTCACCTTTATCAGGTGACTTGGGAAGGATTTAAACAGCTAGTGGTGCCACTTTTCAGAATGAGGGCAAAAAGAAAGACCAGTAGGCTTCAATCATCTCTTTTAAGGTCATTAACCTTCCTCTATTTTTTAATTAGTTAAATATGTATTTAGGGGAGGAATTTCTGAGAGGTCAAGTCGAACAATATCATCTTCCCCTCACTGCATGGGTGGCAAAGCCATTAGCTTATACAGAGTAGAGAATGACTACTGGTACCACAGCTGCATACAGAAATGGGCATTGAAATGTTACTGAGGTTGCTGAAGGAACAGCAGCCATCTGAGCTCTTGGTATAGCATTTGCCAAGAGAGTGATTGTACCAAGGTGTCCTCAAGTAGTGCAGTAGTTCAGAGTTTTCTATCAGCAAGATTTGGAATGTTTGGCCCTTGAAAATTGCATCCTACTTTGTGTAAGTGCAGGGGCTTGCCAGTTGTGTTGCCTGAAACGACTTTGCAAATCAGAGTGTTAAAAGCTGTCTTAAATTGGTGGAGCTCAGTATGGTCATCTGATGGTCCTCACAATAACTTTTTGCCTTGTGTCACAACTTGATGGTACCAGGCTTCTGTTTCATGGACAGAAGAAATTAAATCCGTCCCTTTGAACCACTCAATAAAGCCTTTGCATGCATCTGCTCTAATGGGCAACCGATCCTGCATGACACTGAAACAAGATGTGGAGGTCCTCCCTTTCTGAGAGTAAGGCTGGTGGTGCTGTAGTGACTGAAGATGACATGAGGTTAGTGCATGCAGATTGAGGGCTTGCTTATTTTCTGTTATCAACATACCACCGTATATCAATACCTGGAAAAGATGTAGTTATGAGGCATTTAGTGCATGGAGGGGCAAGGTGACAAGTCAGGGGGCTCCTAATCCCGGCTGGTGATCTACATAACTAAAGGAAAAACAGTGCACATCTGTCCTTCTTGAACCTGAAGGCACTCTTATGGTCCAAAAGTGTTGTGATAATTAAATGAAATAGAATTTCAAAGCCCAGGACCGATAGACAAAACCACATACCTGCTTTCCCCACAAGTTTCTGGTGTTTGTGTGACTCCCTCCCTCCACGCCACGTGGTATATATGAACCATCTGTGGGAGTAGCTGGTACAGTTTGATGTCTGAAACTGTTCATGGCTGACTGGAATGCAGAAACAGCAGTCGTGGCTGTAAGCTTTATCGTCCTACATTGTTTGTTGCTGAATCTCTAACTGCAGCAGCAACTGGATCACTCTCATGCCTAGCATTAATTCCTCAAGGGAAAAGGAAAGGAAGTCTGAACAGAGCTTTCTCTGCTTCTAATCCCAATCTTACCCAGCCTAGGCTGGAGATGGAACATTATTGTGGCCAAAAGAAAGCAGTTGAAGTCCAAAGTAAGGTACTGGGAAGAGTATGATGTGGTTCAGCAGTGTTTGGATTCCTTAAAGGAAGAGTCTCCCCAGGTGGTCTCTTGAGTTAGAAGCCTGTATTTCTTGTCAACACAGAAGAGTTTTCGGTTGTTCATTTGGGACAAGGGACACCTGGCTGAGGAGAGCACGATGGTGAGTTTTGTTAGCTGAGATCGCCAGCTTAGGGTGGTAGGAATTGTGTGACAGGAGCCAGCTATTTTCAGACAGCTCTTCTCTCTTAATGCATCTGTAGAAGCCACGTGTGTGCTCATCTGATGTACGTTTTTTCTAGAAAGCGTCCGTGTAACCACCCTACTGTATGAGGCCTGTGTAGTTCAGATTTCTTTGCACAGGAGAATAGGTCTTTGGGTTCTGATTATTTTGAGCAGAGTAGAAGCACCAAGAAGTTCAGTAATGTCTGAATGGAAGGACTTGAAACTTTTCAGTGTGGCTGTATATTGTGTTTTATGATCATGTCCACTACTATGTATTGTGTTGCATGGCCTAGCAAAAATCCAGTGTTTTGTCAATACTGTATTTTGCTAAATCTTTGCTGGGAAGAAGAGTGCATTCATACAGTTATGTTACTAAAAAGGAACTGTTTTTAATTTCATGGCTAAATAAATCCGGTCATAGAGAGCGCAAACTACATGTTTAGCAATACAAAATATTTCAGGCAGCCAATTTTACTCTGTTTTACTTGTAATAACAGTATACCAATAATGGTATAAATGTGATGATTTTTTTTTCCCCCGAGAGCGTTCAATTCCTGTTAAAATTGCCATTATGCCATCATTTTTTGTACTACTAAAAAACTTCAAATTCAAGGGTCAGTTATTCATTCATTTATAGATAATAAAGCCATATTTATTATAGAAATGGTTTTTACCATAGTACTTAAATTTATCTGTAACAATAGATGTTGCAGAGAGAGCTCTCAAATGAAATTAGGAGATAGGTTACAATAATTTTGTAATCCCAATGCAATTTATGTTGCTTGTCCTCTCTGGACTTTGGGGTCTTTTAATAGCGCTCTTGTCTGTTGCACCAGTTTTAAGCATGGGGTGGAAGTTCATACAGTGAATGTCATTTGAATTACTCCGTGAACAGAACTTTCTCTTTTATGCTTGTTTTTGAAGTGGATGCCATGAAAAGATAAAAAAGATGAAATGATTTGTAATGACTGTCAGTAGATTTATGTCTCCAGCAAGATTTGTATCCTGGCAGTAATTAAGTTCAGTCTTTAGATTTAACACAGTCCCAAGAAAATAATATAATCCTTGTATCTTCTTTGTTCAGAGAAGTAACAGTAGTGCTAGCATTGATGCTTGTTTAAAATTAACATTTCTGGAAATTGCCTTTCATTCTAAGATCTCATTGGATCTTGTACAAAAAGAAAATCCCTTTGCTATTAAATAAAAATAGTCCTGCTTGTATCTGCATATATGTATGGAATTTTGTTGCATTGTTGCACAAAGTTGCTGACTGGTAGGTTGGTATGTAGCAATAGCACTATCCTCAATGGCTTCTTCACATAACTAGAAGCAACATTTTGAGGTTGTATGATTTTATAACAAAGCTCATGTAGCCCAAATAGTCGTGAAGGTGTACAGGTCAGATTTATCTGAATACTTGTTCTCAAAATAAGAAGCAAATGAGACTCTTTTTATGTCCTGTTCCTAGTGAAAGTGCTTTAATATTGTTTATGTGGTATTAAAAACATTTGTTTCACTTATGTCTTTTTTGAGTATTATGTAAAAGATCTCACTACCAGTGCTGCTGCTAAAGTTTTCATACCTGAAGACAGCCCTTTTTTGTGCTTACTGCAAGGAATAATATAAAAAAAAAGTTTGTTTTAGGAAATTGATTTATTGATTTTTACCATCCTCCATGGCTGGCTGAGGTATTTCATTTGTTAATGATGTAGTCTCCTCTAACGTTCAAAGTATGTAAGTGTAGCAGTCCTGCTTGAATACCAAACCTAGCTAGGGAGGAGTTGAGCGGTGACCAGAAAAAACAGCTCAACTGCAAAGGAGCTGAAGGGATTTTGGAGCTGGTTTTGGGACACCTCTGTTTTCTGTTACTTTGAAAACTCAGATATAAGCCTAGAACAAGCTTATGAGTATCGCTGACTCTTTTTCTCTTTATATTGGTGAAGAAATCATAGCATCCAGTCCGTTGGTAATACAGACTTGATTCCCCTTTCAGATTTGTAACCAGGTTTTTGTTTCAGGTAATTTGTTTCAGGTTTCATTAGCATGAGTGGAAATTCTTTTAGAGCGCGTTATTAATACTTTGTTAGGCTCTTTTTACGGACTATATTTGACCTTCTAGAGTGTGCTAACAGGATGCAGACTATTGATTAGGTTCATGTAATTTGCTCTTTAAAATTACTGCCCAACACCTATTTCATTGCTGGTCATCTCAAAAAAAAAAAAAAAAAAAAAAGGTAAAAGATAGAAGCATTAAGAAAAGCAATTTGGTGACGATTTGTGGATGTTTTATGAAATATTAGCTTGGACTTGGACTCTTTTTTTATGTTTAAGAGAATCCTGTGTAATGTGTAAAAGTACACTTAGCTTTGATGCTGTCATCCCAGCCTTAAAATTACTTGCACATGTTTTTACTGCTCATGTGACAGCTCCTTAAATTGGTATATATTTGCCTCAGTCTTGGGGGGGATTGTTTTTTTGCAGTTTGCAGATTTTTTTTTTGCAGTTAGCAAAGTACGGACAAAAATAAGAAGTCAAATGGCTATACTCTGGGGTAACGGTTCTTCTAATTACAGAATTAAATCCAGTTTGTGGAACTTCATTTAAAAAGTTGAGCAATATAGAGTAAAGAAGTTGTGCAGGACCTACTTCTCTCAAAAACCTTAGCTGCTATACAGTTTTAAGATTGCCTATTGTAACTCTAAGGATTTTAAAACACACTGCGATTACAAAGGAATTTAAGCTAAAACACATACCCTTGTTGACAGAAGCTCAGCCTGTCAAGGCTTCTAAAATAAGTGACTTGATTTACACAGGTGCTGTGTATTTATAGTTTCTTGGTTGGATTTTTGGTTGCCTGGTGGAAATGAAAGTCAGGCAACACTCAATTTGTTTAAAAATCAAATTAGGGTTGTTAATGTGACTTTTGACTAAAATGTAGCCCATTCAAATACCTTGTGTAAAAACAATATTGGAGTGGGATAGTGGTAGAATATTCTTTGTCCAAAATGCAATCAATTGTCCTAACAATTTGTCTGGTCAATCAGTACTTAGCTATGCCTGTTCCAAGAACTGTTCTTGTTCCTTGAATCCTTATATCTAATGGTGGGGTAGGGTTTTACTCTGTCCCATATTAACATTCCTGTAGGACAACTGATGACTGGGATATAAAAGAGAATTCAAGAAAGCTAGAAGAAACCATGCAGATTCCCAAGCTGTAATCCTGGTTGGGAGACACGTGGAAAGAGACGGTCTGGAATTGAAGCAATCATGAAGTTATAGCAAAAATGGGCAGGTTGAGCACAAAGAAATTACCAGGACTAACTGGTATTCATTAAGAGCTCTGAGGAAATTTAAAAGTAAAATAGCTGGATTTCTGGACAGTAGTGTGCAATTTTTCGGTTCTGTAGTACTAGAAGGTGTAACTGTGATGCCAAAACCGTTTCTCTGGGGACCTTGAGAACTAGAAGCAGGTTACTGTGGTGTTTCTACCACACAAATTAATAGCAATTGTAATAAAATAAATTTGCCATAATGTGAACTCTTGCTCTATAGATTTCTTGTAGTTTTTTGTAAGAGTCAGCAAACCTGATCAAGTTAGTAATTGATTGGGCATGGATGAGTAACTGGCCAAAACCAGGAGGCAGACAGTTGGAAAAAACTTATGCTAGTGATAGAAAGTATTCAGGGTAGTAAGGAGGAGGGCTAATTGGGAGGGGGGGGAAGGGAGAAAGGCCTCATGAGATTTAGTAATTAAGCAGTAAAATGTCAGATGATATTCATTGTAGGTAAAAACAAAGTGATGCAAGTGGAAACAGCAGTCCTATGTTGTCATACAAAATGAGAGGCTTTGAGCAGGCTTTTAGCACTGAGGAGTAAGACCACACAGTTCCATGATAACATCAACTTGTTGCTAGGCAGCAGATGAAAAAGCAAATGAAATACTAGGAATTATTAGCAAAGGAATAGAGAACAAAACAGGATGTAATTATGACAACACATAGATTACATGGCTCACCCACAAGTTGAGTATCATGTGCAGCTCTTCTGTCATCTCAAAATAGTTGCATGAAAGCTGGAAAAGGTTCAAAAAAGAGCAGTGGGGGTGATGGAGTTTATTCTTTAGAAGGCACGATTAAGTAGACTGGAGCTCTTCAAGAAAGAAATTCTGGGACTGAGTAAATCACTAGAAGTGCAGAGTGGGCAGACAGGGATGGAGAATAAAATGAATTAGGTACTATCAGTTGAACCGAGCAGGAGCCAGGTTCAGAACAAACTAGAGGAAGCACTTCTTCAAGTAGTGGGTAGTAAAGACACTGCCAAAAGACCCTGAGGGTGCAGGAAGTTGGTGGTGCCTGGGGCAGGCTGGATGCGTACTTGGAAAAAAGATACACGGCATGCTGATACATAGGCAAATCACTACACAACAAACCACAAGTGACTAGAAAGTAGAGTATGAAGGCAGAGGGAAGTATTGTTTATGCTTGATCTCTTTGTTTGTTTGTTTGTTTTGTTGTTGTATGTAACTTGTGGCCACTCATAGAGTTAGTAATCAGGACTATGCTGAAATGATCAACTGACTTCAGTTTAGCTTTGTCCCAGTCCTCCAAGGTGAAAAATAAAGTCTGTGATAGAAATTAATATCATGCTATTTCGGATACATTAATCTTTAAATTCTCTGATTTTTCATTACAGGGATAAGCAAATTCTTGCAGGTCTCTGGTAGTCATGTGAATTTTCAGAAATATCTTTTAATATGAAAACGTAGCACCATAAACCTATAAAAATGTCACAAATTTAAAATATTCCTAAAGCATTAAATAATATACACCTAAGCAAAAGCATGTCTTGGCTGTAGAATTTTCTTCCCCTTGCAAGAAAACTTATTTCTCAATAGCACTAAAGTGCTTTAAAATCCCTCTGTCAGAAAAAAAATGAGATTTCTCAGTTAAGCTAAAGGGCTCCTTCATTAAAATATGTATGTGAATTGTAAAACTGTTAGAGGAATTGTTCTTTGGATGCCAGTTCTGTATTGGCAGTTTGATAACTGTGATTCCGTAGCACTAATATTCAAAGGACTTTTGTAAAAGAAGGTGGAAAGTGTTCTATAAAAGCAAAACTGTTCTTTATGAAAACTTTGTTTCCATATACAGATAGCCATTTGGAAGAATTTCCTACTCTCCTTCACTGTGCAGCCAGATTTGGATTAAAGAACCTTGCAACATTTCTACTCAATTGTCCTGAGGCCACGCGGGCTTGCAAAATAGCCAACAAATATGGAGATGATCCAGCAAGTATCGCTGAGAAGCATGGGCACAGGGAACTAAGAAAATTAATCAAAGAATTGTCAGTAAGTCCATATGCTTTTTCATATGTCATCTATAACCAGGGGACTATGGTGTTATACTATTGAGATCACATAGTATCACCTCAAGCCTAATATGTTGTAGTCCTGTCTGAAAATATTATTACAGTCCTCCTTTCTCAGAAAGAGGAGCCAAAATGGGGTATAGCCACTTTGTGCACTGTCGTAATGGAGATCAGAGGGTTTGGGGTGCTTGAATTTTAGGCATGTAATGGAAGGAGAACAGTGAATCAGAAGTACCTCATGTGGCCTAGCTAGATTGGTGTTTTCAGTGCCCAAACAATGGTTATATTGTAAGTAGTCTAGACCAACCATCTAGAGTAGGAGATAAAGACTTCTTTAAAAGTCACTTTAAAGGTGACTGAACTTTCTTAGCATTGCCATTCTTCAGCATTCAACAAAGAGCGGTTGCCCTGCCTTGACTGTCCACTCCACTGTGAAGGAAGGCTAAATTTTACCACCCTTTGTTAGATGGAGTAAATCTTTCTTTAGCTGGGTATGCAGGAGGGGGTTTGGGCAATAGTTGCCTTTCCACATGAAAGATAATAGAATAAAGGCCTATGCGTAGTTCTAGCATGCAAACTATTGCCAATAAAGTCTAACAGAATTGGCAGTGTAAAAAAGCAATGTACTGCAGTAACATTTCAGACCTTTAACCTATTTTAAGTCCTTATTGTGCTAACTATAATAGGAGCAGATATGATAATTCTTGCCTCAGAGGTTTTAAAGCCTAGAGAACAAATCATAGATCAAAAGAAAGACAGGAGGTGAACATTGGCATAAGTAAGCCCATGTTGTGAAGACCTGACACAGCTTTGCTGATGGTGCAATTTTTTTTTTTTTGGTGTTGAACTCCCATGTTCACAGACAAATGGTAACAGACATGTAAGAGAAGAAAATACATGGAATGAGAGCCAGAAGTTTCACTTTTCTGTTAACCAATCATCTTGATGTAATCATGGATAGACATAAGACCAAAGATGGCATTTGAAGAAACAGAAGATAATAGCTGTGTAGATTATGTAACAGAGAATGTTTTGCGTGACTAAGGAGGAAAATGCAAGAAACTTAAGGGTAGTTTAATGTAGAAAGAGATACCATAAGGAATGGAAACACTGGCTAACTGAAGTTAGTTATTAAAATCTAGAGCAAGGGCATAGGGATTGGTCAAGTTTTTTCTTTGATACAGTTGGCACCTAATGTAAAGGTGAAGGAGAGGCATTGGGAAAACTGAAGACAAGTTTATTATGATAGTGTTGAACCATGAAGATGGCTTTAGTAGTGTTTCATGAGCAGATATTTTTTTTCAGTGAGTTCAAGGGGAAGAAAATTGCAGCCCCTGGAGCCTAAAAGTAAGGCATTTTGGCAGTGGTCAAGATGCTGAATGAGAATATGCTATTGAACTTTTTGTCATTGTTGAACAGCTATTGACACAGGCTCTGAAAACACTGAGGGTGGGAGAATATCTGCTAAGCAGGTATTTCTCCTTTTCTAATAACTATTAAAGAAAGCTCATACCTAATTGAGGATGTGATCTGGTGTCTTTTCTGAAGTGACAGAATATTTTCTTGCATTTACTGGACAATGAATCTGATCAGATCTCAAAAGCACTGCAGAGCTTTTTCTATTGATTGAATGCAAAGGGGTGTTGTACTACAGAGGCAATGCTTTTACCTCCATTTTTGATACTATAGTTGAGATCAAATTTAACTGAAGAAAATGTGATCTTCCTTACCATCCAGCATAAAGCTGTCCACAGAACCAGGCTGTCTTCCTGAATCAAGATGTTAGTAATTTCACAGTTAACAATTTCTAATTGCCATAGCTGTCTCTCAGTCATCCTTGCACTAGTCAGAGAGCTCCTGCCAGTAACAATCTGATGTATAAGGTCAGGCCCCTCAGCTCCTGGAGTTTACCAATTTGCCTTGAAGAGAATGGAACTGTGTTCCCCAACATCCCTACCTGTGGGTCTCGCTAGCTGCCATCTTTGTATGGTCAGGTATCCCCAGTACACGCTATGTGTAATGGATTGGTAAGACTAGGCAGAATGTGAATAAGGTGATATTTAACTCTCAGTGAGATACCTAGATTTGTTTTCTAAGATGGTCGTATGAGTCAAAGAGTCGAGCACGGAAACGTAGGTTTCATGGTTAATTTATCATGTTTAATGATAATGGTTAATTCCATAGGACATTTATTTTTTACACTAGCATTGTAGAAACTTACCCCCTTGCACTTCAGATGTGTCTTTGTTGTGCACCCCACATGGGACTGGAGGCTTCAGAAAATGGGTAATTTTCTTTTATCCTTGGAAACGCACTCATATTCATGTTCATGCTATTGTTTGGGGCCTCTGTAAGAGGAGACATAAGCACACATGATACAGGCAGGTTACAATTGATATGCATTGAGAGAGTACATTGCGCTTTACATTTTGGTAGACCTTCAGTGACGGAAGGCAGTGTTTGTGAGGGTGATACATTTCACTCTAAAAAGCGTGTAAAGTATGTGCATGCCTCTGATTAGCTTTTCTTTTTAGTAGGATTATTGATTGTCCTAATAAAGTCTTAGTATAAAATTATCAATCTAAAACATGGGTTTATAATGGTAACTCTGACTTTATACAAAGTAATTTTTCATTAAAATGGTTCTTTTATGGTACATATCTACTATTGTTTGCACGTAAACAGTTAACAATAGTTGTTCTCTGATCATGATGACTGCTTTCCCAAGTGTGAATACTTACACCAGCACTGAAGTAACAACAGCTCTACTACCACTTTAAGCATGTGTAGTCTGATTAGGACATGCAGTTGTACTACCCACTTTCAGTTGATTCAAACTTACTAATGCAACACTAGTAAAAATTGGAGCATGCTTCAAGTCTGTCAAATGTGTAATATGGTATTTTAGAAATGTTAGTTCCAACCACTGGAAGAAAAATGGCTTATTTTTGTCCCCTGCAATAGTGCACTTAAGAACAAAAACACTTACTGTACTTCTGTAATTGATGGGAATGTGGAAAAGAAATATTTGCATGGCTCTAAGCCAAGCAGAATTTAGTTTAACCACATTCCAGGAACTTCCTGTTACAGCTGGAGTATTGAAATTGCTCATTATTACAATAGAAGTACTTTTGTACTTGGCATACCTCTCAGTGTTTTAAAATTGTTACCTGTGTTTTGCCATTCCTTTAAGGAATAGCTGCAAAATATACACAGTAATTCATCACTTCTATCTTAAAGAGCAGTCAGGTTCCAGAAAAATGAGTGTATTTGTCCAAAATCCTGGACAGTGTCTTTCATTTGCCTTTGTGCTGGAGAATCCTTAGGGAAGTAAGAATTCCCTGAGGTGTATAGAGAGAGAGAAGCAAAAGAAGAAGTGGCAACACCACAGCTACTATTTCCACCTTCAAGCCCAGGGCCTTGCTGTGCAGCCCTCTTTGGTGGCTGGTGAGGAGATCTGTGCTCAGGACTTTTTGGTGATGCAGCTTTGCTCGTAAGGCCCTTCAGCTCCCATGTCCAGCAGACTTACTGGAAAGGTGCTCGGGGCTCTGTTGGCAAAAGCGAGCTGTAGGAGCTGGCTAACTTGCATGCTGGGTCTTCTGTATGGTACAAGTTCCTTGTCCTTGTTTGAAGGGAAAACCTCTTTTCTGGAACTGGGCACTGACAGTGTTGATGTGGGGAGTGTTACAACCACAGAAGGCAGATCTGGAGTGCCTGGTGGGCATGCTGGGAGCTAATCTCCTGATTTGTGTCAAAACAAAGCACAAGGGAAGGATCATGTAACATGTGGCATGCTTCTGTTGATACAGCTGTATGAATGGGGGGGAAGAGATTTTCCCCTTTTAGTACCAGTGTTATACACAGGGTCATTAAATGCTAAAACATCACACCCTTTAAGAACCTGAATAAATGTGTGCTTCCACAAGTGGTAGTGTCTGCCTTCTCGGTGAGAAATCTTGCATTTCAAACACTCCTTGAAAATGTCTCCTTTGTGCTGAGGGAACACTGCAAGACTTGACCCATTTGTGTTAAAGGTACTAAATTGATGGAGCTGTCCCTAAGAGTCTTTAATGGGGATTATGATAAAACTCACTTTCAAACGTGTCAGCAGTTTATTAAGCAAATTGTATTTTTCTTGCATTTTAGCACAAAGCTGCCTAAATTGACATTCATTTCCAGTTTCTACATGTTTCATGATAGTTTAGATGAAGTAATTCCCTCTTCTATAGCATGACAGAGGAATATCGCTTAACATTCTGTGATAACACCCTGAATTGTTACTTTGTCTTGTGATTTTATTCCTCTATAGAGCCAAGTACTTGAATAGTCTCCATAATTGCTTTTAAGTTGAATTGCTTGAATCAAGTGTGTGAACTTAAAACTAGTAAGCGGCGTTCAGTAGGAATACTGGCAGGAATCCTTGTCTCGGAGTATCTGAACAGAGGAAACAATGAGCCTTTTGAGTTTACTTGATCCAGCTGATGGCTCAAATGCCAGTAAGAAAGGCCAAAGTACTTTTGCTTTCCATTAGCCACGGGCTTAAAACATATCTGCAGTCAGTTGTTACAGTACCAGTGATAGGTAGTACCTTGTTAAGCTGCAGTAGTTCTCTGGGGTATTGGGGCCCTATTTCTGATGTTTGTCTTTTGCACATGCTCTGTCCCTGAAAGCTGCTTTGACACTAGCTTGTTCTTGTTGCCAGCTGTGGTCTTCTAAGCCTAAGTTCCACGTCCAGAAAATAAAGAAATCGCTTAAATGAAGTTCTTATCCAGCACACAAAGGAAGACTTTAAAAAAAATAATGAGAGAAATTTCTAAGCAGTAAGTGACTAACGAGGGGAGTATGTTCAATTTGTGGCCTAACTATTTAAAATTGGAGGTTGCACTGATAGCCAATTTTAGGCATTTATGCTTTGGTATGGGCGTAATTCTTTGTTCCAGCACTTTGGGTTGCTAATTTCTCTCTTCTTTTACCAAGAACTGTGCTGCTGAATGTGTCGTAGTCAGGAAGATTACTGTGTACCACTTGTAGTATACATCACAGTTTCTAAGAAAAATACAATTGAGAAAGTGTTTTATTGGTTGTTTAATGCAAATGACTTCTGATTGTTGGCTTTGGCCTTAAAAGCAGATTCCTAGGGGTGACCTAAATGTTATCTAAATATAAAAATTGAAACAGTCATTTCATGTTGCCACCACACAGTCGAGACAGCACAAATTCATTTTTATTTTTAAAATACCTTCTAATATTTCAGAATTGGTTGCCTGAAATCTACAGCAGAAAATGCAGGTTAATTGAGCTTTTTTAACCTGCCTGAGATCTGTGGCCAGGCCTGTGACAATCCATGGCAGAACAATGGACTGATGGAAGAATCTTCTTCCTCTGCCACCAGCAAAACTCTGGATTTCTTATTTAGTACAATTTTCTGTCTGCCTGCTTCAGGCATCCCTTAGGCAGCTATTGAAAATATAATAGGTATTTAATTCTGTACATGTTGGTGAAGTTCCTCTAGAATTGCATAGATTGAGACAGTGCGCTGGATAGGCCTTTCACAAGAAGCTTGGTTTTTTCCACAAGCAAGAGTTACATCAATTCCGTTCTAACTCTGTTGAGGTACATCCTGCAAAGTCTAGATCCATAGTTACTGAGCTCTCTGCTGTTAGCAGTTCCCTCAGTAGCAGAGAGAAACATAATCAAGCAGGTGGTCATAATTTTCATTCAGAGCCTGTTTTATGGAAGACATGTTTTAGATAAGTTTGGGGGAGAGGGGGAGGAGGGGAGATGTTTTTGGTTTTGAAATACCAAGCTATATTTTTATAAATCTTAGCAAACTTAAAGGATGGGCAGGGATGTAGGTTGGCAAGTAATTTATCATTGTATACCTCTCCCCTCTCATCTCTGTCTTATTTTGAAGTGAATGGTTGAACCAGAATACAGAATTTCTTCAAGTATCTTCAACTTGATGAAATAGAAAAGAATCTACAAAAACAGTGTATTGTGCAAATTGAGGGTACTTTTTTCCTCAGTTAGTTTATGCAAAAAGAATCTTACTTGGCTTTGTGGCTACTATCGCCAAATGACAATAAATCTTTAGACAGCAGGAATCCCTTCAACAAGGATTCTCTTGGTTTGCTAGGGAGTTCTAGAAGCTCATCAGGAATCAGCTTTTCTGAACACAGAAGTATTATTCTTACATGTATGTTTAGCTTTGTGTTTCTATAAAAGGCTATATGATATGGCAGAGCTCCTCAACATGAAACTATTATCTTTTTAAATCTGGTTGCAATGTCTTCCTGAGCTATTAATTTTTTGCTGGGGAAGGACCACATGTAGAAAGATGAAGTGGATATACATTAAAGAATCTTAAATTAAGTGAATCTGATTGCTATCAATATTTGCTTAATTACTTTAAATGTTACTGTAATATTGCAGTGGCTCATAGCTCATTACTTTCAAATAGCTGGAAGAGTATGTGAAAGAGAAGAGGATTAGTCTGGGTTCTGAAATTCGTGCTAATCCACTAGTGATTCCTTGGTGAAGCCTGCTGGGATTTTATTCTTGCCACAATATTTTGACGTTCAGAAATGTTGGTTACGTGCATCCTTTGGTACACTGGAAGTTACTTAACTGAAATGAATAAGTGAATGTATTCCTTGATACTTTTTTAGTGACTGGATATTCACAAATCAAATTCTTAAACTTCTTGAGGAATTGGAGCTAAGTCCTGTGAGTTACTGCCAGCTGATGTGCAAATGTTATCCTATGATTTCCATCAGGTGTTTGTTCACTGGGTTCTTTTTCTTTTCCAAAATTGCTTATGGAGAGGCTTCCCATTATTAGTGCTTGGTGTCCTATGTTTAAGATTTGGTATGGGGAGTTTATTATTTTTATTTTTACTGGCTGACAAGGTTTCCCTCTTCTCTTTTTCACATGTTCTCAGAGGGACATGCTCCCTGTGATAATAACTTGCTGGTATATACTGCCTTTTGAAGTCAGACAATTTATGTTTTAGTGAAGAGATAAGGTACAGACTGAGCATGAAAAAGTTTGGCTTTAAGGAGAAAAGGCTAGATTTCTCATTTTTTAAAAATCACAGTCATTAAACACGTTTTTAAAGTTTCTATGTAGACTTTTATTCAGGCTAGAACCTTGCACCTTAACTGTGATTAAATCTTCTGTCATAACTATGAAATTGAGTACAGCAGTCTTGCAAAAAGAATGATAAATGGAACTGTAGATTTGGAAACCTTACTTCTGTATGAGATGCCTATTGAAATTTGTGTATAATTTAAAATGAACTAGGATGGTTTTTCCAAAGAATTGTCCGGTAATTTCTCTCATCTTTTGATGTTCTGTAACTATAGCAGTGACAGTGTCAGTTATTTGCAATTCACTGTTTCAAAAAGCTTTTACAATTTTTAAGGGAAACTTGAATACTAATGGAATTTCAGGCAAAATGCTTGTGAATTACAAACAGGGAAAATGAAAAGGGTTCTGGGATGATGATACCTCTGTTCCTAAATGTATTTAGGATTGTAAAACCAAGGGATTTCCAGAGGTCCTTCTAACTGTTTTGTTGACAAGGCAACCTCAGCAAAGATACTTAGCTGAGAGACTTTTTGGGAAGGTGGGAAGGGGATTGTCTGGTTTTTCAGAAGTAGTATTTAGGCTGAAAGAATCATCCGTATCATTCATCTGCATTATTAGGCTCTGAATTTGTTTGAACATGTGAAAAACATTTGGCTAAGCTGTTTATGTTAATGAAAAATGCAAATACAATACTTTACAGAAGTGAGAGAAAATAAAAGTGACCATGTTATGTTGTAGAAATCAATGGCATGCCTGTGTCAAATCTGGCCTCTGCATCTTTAAAGAAGTATGAAAATAAATATGTTCAGGTAAATAAAGACTCTACACTAGCCTGAGGAGGTGTTAGAAGGTACATGGTAAAGATATGTAGAATAATTACGGTTTTCAAAGTAAATGAGCTGCTTCTGCTTAACCTCTCTCGTGGTAAGTAAACAAACAAATTTGACATAAAATACTGTTCTGTATAAGATGTAATTTCTCTATTCAGCTAGTTAAGATACCACTGAAGCTAGAAGCATAGGAAGGTTTCAACAGGCTAGAGATTTTTGTGGATGTTGAGAACTTTTAGTCACTATGTAGTGTGTTGTTTTCATCATGAGGGCATGAATCCTCTATCCAAGTTGCTGACCAGTTGCATGAGGTTAAAGAAGAAATTTTCCCAGGGAGAAGCTACCCCATAGTTGTCCATTACAACAATTGTTCCTTGCACCTTTCCATCAATTTTCCTGCACTGACTGTTCCAATAACTTTCCAATAATATTATTAGGTGAGAAGGTTGCCTTTTTATTTCTTCTTCCTCAAATACAGACATCTCAGAAGCCCTTAAAATAGAAAGGAAAAGGTGAAATGATCTAAAATCATCTGCTAGCTCCAGGTTTACTACAGAAGGAAGGATTGCTGGGGCATTCCAATGGAAAGTCTAGAAGCAAGTTTTGGGTCTTGCCTCTGTCAGTTGGAGCAGTTTGAAGGTATATGTATAACTGTGAAAAAGCAGGTTTACCTTGATGAAGTATATGCTCTCAGTGAGACTATTTGGAGTATGCCCTTTGGCTGCCTCCCAGTGATCTGGAAGGAATTAAACATCTGTCATATCTTACACGTTGTTGAGCATAAAGAAAGATAGCATATCAAAACCACCTTTCTCCAGTCCCTCAGAAGGGAAAAAACAGAAACAAAAAACCCCACAGAGCAAAACTGTAATAAGCGTTTTTCAGCTTCATGTGGGAAAATGAAGGAAAATTAGGAGGGGAAAGGAGCTGTTAAAGTTGTTGTGGTAAATATAATCTGTAAGCCAAAACCACCTACCTTCTGAGTGACATTGTGAGGTCTGAAGGGATCTTTTTGATCTCAAAGTCCTGAGAAAAACTAGGTGGAGAAGCAAGAATTAATGAGTAAAGTTAGGTAAGAGGCTTGCTGTGTCCTTAGTAATCTGAAGGTTCAGAGCTCTGCACAGATCTAATAGTGACTTATAGACTTTCCTACAGCTGTAATTTATTGCTTAATTAGAAAAATTGTCTTTAGGCTCTACATCAATAGAATGACCATTAGGGAAAGGCATTTCTCAAAGCTACCAAGCCCGTTATATGGAAACTGCTTAAGAAAATCCATTTCTGCCCTGCATAGTGTTAGTTCTGTTTAACACAGCCATACACAGTCTCAATTTATAATTCTGTCTGAGAACTCAGCACAGAAGGCACACTCTTTATTTTGCCTTCTATTCTTCCCACCCCCATATATTGTTTTGCAATAAATGATTCAGTATTTCATTGCCAGGACTATAGGATGTCTAGCAATAATAATTTCCTTTTCTTATGTTTGATGCAAACTTAAAAATGGTTTCTGAGTTCCTAAACTCAGAAGAACATGCAGTGATTGACATACATATGTTCACTTCATGAAGAAAGCCAACATGTAAATAGATTGCTTTATAATACATGTTTAATAACCATCGCAATTGCTATAATTGAAATTGTATGCTGTGTCTGTAACAGACAGGAGCAGCCTTCCTCAACCCCATGAGCTACGTGCCAGAACCTTCATGTGGCTGGCAGCAGCAGTGTACATATATCAGAGGTTTGGGAGTTGTTCTCAGGCAGAAGTCACTAATGATTCTCTACAGCTCTTACTGTTAGTGAGGCATATAATTGGATCTTGGCACTCTCTGATGATGCCAATCTTATGAGCCACATTGGCTTGATTTTACGTGCCCCTGAGATTTCAGGTTATTTTGCTGCTCCTGTATAGTCTTAGGGTAACCTGGGAACCATCCTTGAAATATTAGAGAACTGCTTAAGACCTGCAGTTGGCCACCTGTGGCCTTCTGATTTCCAGCTGAGTTCATCTGCTCTTAATAAATACCACTTTCTGAGAGCCACAGGAATGAAAGTAGGCAGGAAAGTCTCCTGCCATATGGAAGACACTAGCAAGTTCCCTTCAGGCTACCTAGGAAAACACAGAAATCAGTATCTGTACCAGGCAGGGAAGTAATATAATAAGTGTGATTCCTAATTGGATCACTTAAACCTTCAAAGATCTTTTTTAATGAGATAGATTTTTAAAAAATGCTGCCAGTTGATAGCATGTACTGTCTTACGTAAATGGGTCAAAGGGTTGAACAAAAGTTTCCATGGAGACTTTATATGACTCCAAGGTGCTTTCCAAATTAATTAAAGTCTTGTGTTGCAAGGAAAAGAGGTTAAAGGTGACAAATTCTAGTACTGTGCATAGATCTGCAGTCAGTTCTGGCCAGCTTGTCCTAGGGACACCTGTCATCATTGACAACATAATCAGTGAAGTTATAACTGTAAAAGCTAGTGATTTTTACAGATTTCTTTCTTCCTCTCTTCAGAAAAGTTAAACAAGACAGACCTAGGTACAAGCCTGAGCTAATCATGCACATACAGAACAAGAAAAAAAGCCTCCTGGAAAATCCAAAATAGATAATTTCAGAATTTTGAAAGCAGTCATGATTGAGATCATTAGTGAGAACTGTTCACCTCCTTTTTTTTTTTCAGATTGTTAATTAAAGAATAGTTCTTTATTTTTAATTTCTTTTTCTTTTGTGCATATTAAATGCACCCATGTAATGCAAAGAGAAAGATGATATTTCTTACTAGTTTTTTAGTAAATAAAATGACCAAGGAGCAAGTGTGCATATACAGTACAATGGGACTGCATTGTGTTGTGCCTCATGAAATACGATGTGCTAAGTTATAGCTTGGGCACTCAGTGAAACAGGTTTCTGTCAGACCCTTGACTGTGAATCATTACTGAAGAACAAATAATGCACAGTGCCAGGAACAAAATGCAGCACATTGTTCAGGCAGCACTTAACTAGGAGGAGTAGTTAAAAGACTTACTGGAGTTGAAAATCTCCAGGAAGGTGGTAAACAACTGGGTAGGGTTTTAGCAGTGATTTGCTCTATATCTGCAAGCAGTAGATGCCAGCAAAAAGAGCAGATGGTAGAAGTGCATGAGCAGAGGCTTTAAGCAACCTTTGAAAAATGCAGAACTGGTGGGCTACTGTTGAACAAAAACATCCTTTCCACAGAGCAGAATAACATACTCAGGGCATAAATGAACAAAACCACACCTTCATAAGAGCTGAAGTTTTAACTACCTACCACAGTAGAGGTGAAAAAAGTAAAGAGATTTGGAACAGAAGATGGTACAGGGATTTGCACTTACTTGGCATTGAGAATTTGTTCTTGGGGAGTTATTCCTAATCTGGATTTTTCTACCAGCAACTGAAGATGACTGGGGGTGAAAATATACATTGGACAAGGTATGCTGATCTAAATAGAGATGGAGAAGCTAAAAATGATCACTAAAGTGTCTGGAGTTCTGAGGTACTGTGACCGTGAGCATCAAACTAAATTATACAGCGTGGCACCATGTTCTCATATGCATATAGTCAAAATTTGATGCTTGTGGCTTATGTAACATGGCCACTAGCAAAAATAAATGCCATTATACCCAGCAAATGAGAAGGATTTAGCAGGATTCCAAGAATTTTAAAAGATTAATATCCTTTTGAAAAGCTTGTGTTAAATGAAATGGATCATGAACGGCTTTATTGCTGTTGCCTAAGAAGTACATGAGGACTCAGGGGAAGGCTAGCTATGGATCATGGTCTGAACACCATACATGGCAGTCTGGTTATAAAGGAAAAATTTAAAAATATGTATTGGATTTGGAGAAAGTGAACTTTGTGATCTACTGCAAAAAGGGCTATGGAGAGTTTGTGGATAGTAATGATGACAATAGTACAAAGGAACAAAGTTTGCATATTCCCAATCATTATTCTAATAAGTTTTTCTGCTATATAGGTGGGATTTCTTCTCTTTTTTAACAGGATAAGACTGGAAACTTTTATACTGTTTTGGGTCAATACATTAGAGAGGATGCAAAAGAATACAAATGAACAGAAAAATCTATGGCAGGGGAGACAGATATTTTATACTTGCATTGAATGAACCATATGGTTGGAGACATGGCTAAAACTTTTTATATAAAAAGTCAAAAATATAGGCCAGGTCAAGTGAAAGAATTCATTGTTGATAGTTTGTGAAGATCTGGGTCCCTAGAGAAAGGTAGACACAGATTTGTTTATATTGCCGGGGGCAGGGGGAATCACGTATTCTATATTTTTATTCTCGTTTCCTTAAGAGAGCTTCAAAAGATGTTTCAATAGCTCTCACAGCAAATGTAGATAAACTAGTGATTGGGTATATCAAATCTTAATTTCGCTGGATAACACTATACTTCACCTAATAACATGAAAATTGACCATATTTATGTGCACAAGAGCGAAAGGCTTTGCAGTTAGATACAGGTTTAAAAATTCGAGCGCTGCTATTCATTATTTTTATTCTTAAAAGGCTAGTGAAAAATGGTATTTAAAAGTAGCTATATGCTAACAGGCTGTAGAATTATACTTGGATCTGTATTAAATCCTGTAAATTGGCAGAATAATGCAAATGAATCATGGATTGTCATCTTCTGTAACCAAAAAGGTTGTGCTCTTGGTAGCAGAGGACAGTTGTAAATGTGAAGGGCTACAGCAACAGAGAACAGTCAGAACTCAACATGAGTTTGTGATCTAGCAGCTCTTTATGGAGGACTGTATTTAGAGTGGTCTCAGTGATTGCAGATTTCAATGTTTTCACAAAAAACAGTGGACTATTTTGCAGACTAACAGGAGATTACCATAAAAAGCTGGGGCATCAGAACTGCAGGATCTAATCCATCCAGAGGAAAGAAATGAGTTATTGCTACCTGACAGCAGTGATGTTGACATATTTTAGAAGACTTGGAAATCTACCCACATTTACAAGAAGTCATGTGGAGTATTTGAATGCTACTAGTTTGTTTGGTTAATAAATTGATTGTAAGACTTTTAATTGCCAAGAACCCTAGCTTCATGCTGCTTGTTTCAAACATTTTCCCTGATAGTTTGTGAGACTTGAATTCATCATAGCCTCAATAAGTTTGTGAGTCATTTTTGATATTCAGAATTGTAATTTGACCTTTCTTTTGGATTTCTCTAGTTACAGCTATTTCCATTTCTAATACTTAATAGTTGGGAAATTTTATTGTGTTCATTATAATTCAGTTAGCAGGGAAATGTTAATTGAATACTGCTAGTTTGTTTAGATAATAGCTCTAGATTAATTTGCAGATGTTTCTGATTGGAGGAAGTTTTGTGTTAGATTGGTACACAAATTATTATAATGGTTTTATAACTGTTATTGATTCTATTGGTACTACACCAAGCTCATAACATGCTCATATATAGGATAGGAATGTGGTTAAGATTTGTTCCTGGGTGATTTGGGGAGTAAATGCTTCCATGGTTACTGAATTGTTCAGTTTTTGGTCTCAGCATTGAGAGGAAATGTATATGAACATCCCTGCCTCTAAATCAGTGTCAACAGTGCAGTTTAACAAAGTTATTCTAGTCTTTGGCTCATAACATTTGCAGTTCTGTTTTTAGTGAAACATTTTGTAATTTTAAAGATGTTCTTGATTACATCCTTCAAGTGTTAGTTTAGATGTAATATTCACATATCAATGTAGCTTGTATGTGAAAGTACATGGTGATCTTTCCTAGAGCTCAGACACACAAAACATCATGCATTAAAATGTGATATTATGAATAACAAGTAGAATTATCTCACATTACAAAAATCTGCCAGAATTTGTCATCCTCTAAATCAACAGTTAATTACCAAACTGTATACTAAATTTTTGTCCCAGCTCCCACGTTTTAAGCATTGCATGCTCAGAGTTTGCTAACTTTTTTCAAGATTTAAAGATTGACGTTTATTTGGTAAATACACATATTATACAGGTTAGACACCCTCCGTTCCCATCACCTTGAATGATCTGCAAAAAGGACTAGAGATCTAAATTCAGAAATCCCCCAAAAATCATTGCCCTTGACCCATTAAGCTCATATTCTACATCCGGATACAGAAGAGGGATAGAGAAAAATTTTGAGCCACAGACTTTACATGTGTTATTCCCCATCTTAGCTGTCTATAGCTACCAAGAGGAGCGAATGTCAGAGCAGTGCCTATGAAGCCATTTATTTATAAGAAATGGACCTACAGAATCTCAGCTTTCCTGGTATTTGCAAGCTTCTAAGTCTAGATCTGGCTTTCTGTTACTCCCATCCAGCTAATCTCTGAAACAGGCCAGAGCCATGTGGGTGTAAGATGCCTGACCCAACAAAAAGTCAGATTCCATTTGTGGTTTTGATCTATTTCTAATTATAATCACATTTTTTGATGTGGTGCTGATTAGGGGTGAGGTGCACTTTCATTACAGGCTTTTCCCATTAAGACTAAAATTGTAGATATTTTAACATCGTAAGTAAGGAACTTATTCTACCCAAAAAACACTATCAGCAATACTCAAAATCGTGATAGTGATGTGCAGCTTTTGAGTAGTGTTTGCAGGAACACAAAATTGATCTTTTGTGATGGTGAATCCTCTTTCCCTCATTCAGGCTGTACATGATGGTTAGGTATTATTGCTAAGTA